>NC_064627.1:177307898-182307898 GCF_023864275.1 Schistocerca cancellata | reverse complement strand
GATACGGGAGGTTTTCCACAGGTCGGGATAGAAGCCAGTGGCAAGGATGACATTGTAGAGGGCGGCAAGGAGGGAAAGGAAGGAGGGAGGGCAGTGTTTGAGGTGGCGGTAGGTAACGCAGTCGTGGCCGGGAGCAGTGTTGCGTTTAGTGCGGAGTGTGAGGCTGATGTCCTGTGTAGTGATGGGAGTGTTAAGTGCAGATGGTGGGGTGTGGCCCAAGTACTGGAAGCTAGGAGCAAGGGGAGGAACAGAGGTATTCGTACGGTCCATGACATCAGGGAAGAGGGAATAATCAAAGTGGGGATCATCTGGGATGGAAAAAACATCAGAGAGGTGGGAGGCAAAGTGGTTGGCCTTACTGAGGTTGTCAGGAAAGGGACGGTCATTAAGGAGGAGAGGGTACTGGGGGGTGGGGCGGTTCCCAGTAAGGCGGTGGAAAGCAGACCAATACTTGGAAAAGTTGATGGGGAGCGTGGTGTTGAGGTGTGTACATGTCTGGCGCCAGGCTCGGCGTTTCTTCGCAACAAGCAGGTTGCGGATGTGTCGCTGTAATTGCCGGTGGCGGGTAAGTGTATCCCGGTCACGAGTGCGGAGAAAAGAGCGGTAGAGGCGGCGGGACTCCCGAAGGAGAAGGACGGCCTGTGGAGGCAGGGCGGGGCGGTGAGGGTGGATGGCTTTGGTGGGGATATGGGTGGCGACGGCGTCAGACAAGGTCTGGTGCAGGAAGGCAGCAGTGCGAGAGATGTCATCAGGAGACTGGAGGGGAAGGTCGTGGCTGTCAACCTGGGTGTGAATGGAATCCCGGTAGGCATCCCAGTTGGCACGGGAGTAATCATGGACAAGTTTAGGAGGGACGTCAGGGCGAGGAGCGTGGCGGGGATGGCGACCGTTAGAGATAGTGAGGAGGACAGGAGCATGGTCACTGCCAATGAGGTCAAGGACATCCACGGTGATGCGCCCAAGGAGGTTGGGAGAGGCAAGGACTACATCAGGAGTGGTGTTGGATTCGGGCCGGGTGTGCTGGGGCAGGGGAACCAGGTCTCCCTGGAGAGTGGTGAGAAACTGATGCCACCGCCGGAGGTCGGCAGGATCACGGCTGTGGATATTGAGGTCGGCGGCAATCACGTAGGTGGAGAAGGTGCGGTCAATGTGGGCCAGGAAATCATATGGGATGGGGGTGCAAGGGCGGACATAAATGGTGGCACAGGTGATGGTAAGGGCGGGGAAGAAGAGGCTGAGGGTGAGATGCTCGGCAGGATTGTTAAGGAGAGGTTGGGGCCGGACAGGGAGGTGCTTGAGGTGGCCTATAGCAACTCCGCCACGTGCCAGAGGGTACGGGTTATCGGTACGATGTAGGGTGTAAGGGGCAGTGGAGACGGAGATACGGGGCTGAAGGAAGGTTTCATTGAGGACGAAGGCATCCACGCGGTGCTGACGTAGGGTGTGGAGGAAGAGGAGTTTGTGGGTGGGCAGGGAGCGAATGTTGTGGTACAGGATACGGTACGGTTGTTGTACCATGGGAGTGGAGAGAGAGACGAGGGTGGTGAGGGGGGTGAAGGTGAAGTGGGCCTGGTTGTGGGAGTAAGTGGCATAGGTGGTAAGATGGAAGATGGAACGGGCAGCGAGGGCGATTTGGGAAAGAGTGTGGGAGCGCTGGAAGGGGTGGATGTTTTGGAGCACAATGGTGGTGAAACGGATGATGTCCTCAGCAGTAGGGGGAGGGCGGAGCGAGTTGTTGGGGTGGATGGGGTCATCAACAGGACGGACAGGGACGGTGAGCTCAGGGGTTACTGGTGGAGGTTTCGCTTTACACTTCGAGGAGTAGGTAGGATGTGGTTCATTACAAGTGTTGCAGGAGGGGGGAGAGGTGAGGTTGGGGCAATGCTTGAGGAAGTGGGAGGCTTTGCAGTGGGGACAAGTAGGGGGGTTCTTGCAGGCAGAGGTAACGTGGTCATTGTAGGTGAGACAGCGTTGGCAGCGGTAGGATTGGACTGGGGAACGGGAGGGGTCCACCTTATGGCGCTGATTGTAGATGAGGGCTCCCTCGGTGAGGAGGCGGTCAATGGAGGAGGAGGATTCAGTGAATATCCGCATGAGAAAAGTCGGCCCGGCATCATTGAAGATGCGACGGGCCGAGCGGATTTCGATGTCGGGCCGGGAGTTGAGTTCCGCCAACACCTCAGCCTCCGTGATCACGGGGCTAAGCTTCGTGATCACAGCGGTGAAGGTCGGCGGACGGCGGGGAGGTTGAGGCTGACGGGGAGAGGACGGGGTGTGGTAGGGGGTGAGGGTTGCACGTTGGCCAAATTGGATACGAGGGATGCGGGAGAGGAGGTCGGTGTGGAAGGAAGCATTGGGGGATTTGATGAGGACCGAGTCCTTGCGAGGAATCAGTTGGGAGATGGGAGCATTGGGGCAGTATTTCCGGATGGCGAGAGTGAGGGAGCGGGCATCAAGGAATTGAGGGTCAGGATTGGAGAGGACAAAGGTGTGGGTGGCAGGCGTGGCGGGGGTGGGGGTCGGGGCCGCGTCCATGGGAGTGGGTGGGTCACGGGGATTGGGGGTTTTTTTGGAGGAGACTTCGGGGGAAGGGTCAGCATTCGGGCGCTTGGAAGGTTTCGTGGACACCACTGGGTGGGGAGGGGGCAGGGGGACGGGTTGCAGGGGGAGATGGCGGGGGGCAGGACCACCCTGAGCAGCGGAAGACGCAGACGGTGGGGGCGTGGGTGTCACTGAGACTGTGGAACGTCGAGCAGAGACCCGTGCTGGCTTGGAGCCTGTCGGAGGCGGTGCGGGGAGCGGCGGAAAGTCTGTAGCTGTCGATGGGGCGACAGTGATAGGGGAAGAGGAGTTGGGGGTGGGTACAGCCGAAAGTGGCGCAGGGGTGGGGTGGACAGGGAGAGAAGGAAGGACGGGAAGTGGGGTGGAGGATGAGCTCCATGTGATGGTGGTTGGAGCAGCGGAGGGAGAGGTGAAAATGATAGTGGTAGTGGTGGTGGGTTGGGACATGGTGGCGGCGCGCGAGAAGGGCGGCGGCGGCGACCAGACGGCGGCGGCGGTGACCAGACGGCGGCGGCGGCAGGCGGCGGCAGGCGGCGACCAGGCGGCGGCGGCGGCGGCAGCGGCGGCGGCGAGCACCGGCAGGCGGCGAGCACCGGCAGGCGGCAGGCGGCAGGCGGCAGCGGCGACCAGGCGGCGGCGGCGGCGGCGGCGGCGGCGGCGGTGAGGACCGGCAGGCGGCGACCAAACGGCGGCGGCGGCGGCGGCGGCGGCGGCGGCGAGGAGGAGGACCGGCCGGCGAGCAGTAGTGACGGTAAGCAGACGACACGGCAAGGAAACGGTGGGGATCTTCCACCTCGAAGTTGCACCCTGAGTGTAGCCCAGGCAGTGAAACTTTGATGAAGAAGAGAGGGAATCCAACCCTCGAATGCGACGACGGGTGAGTAATGCAATTGTGAAGAGTCCCCTAACGAGATTTTAATACCATTCCGCCTCCCTACTTCAAAAATTGTGGCGGTAAGGATACTTTTGTACAAAAATAGCTTAATTTGACGTAACGAAAGAATCGGTGCACATTTTTTAACGATTGGATGCGTCTTTCTCGGATAAATCTAAGTAAATCAGAGTTCTTCCCCAATTTTACTTTATTCTCGATTTCAGCGACATCTGTCAATGGTTTAAAAATAATGTTTCAGACAAAACTTGATTACTTTCTTGTGGAGAATCCGAATCAGCAATAAAAAATGGGTGTTTTCATTTAAGATTCAAAAGTTGTCCCCCCGCCCCACCCAACGGGGCGGCGGCTGGAGGTCACGTGTAGTATCATTTTTACCCGATGTATATAATTTTCAAGATAATCTCATTCAAAACTTCAGATCGACCACCATATATATTTTTCAGAATTCGCTCTTTGTACACGTTACTTTCTGTTTCTTTCGCTCTAGTTGTAAATGTATTCATCACGTTCATGGATTTCTCGTTGGTTGTCTCGTTTGCCCCGTTTTACATACCTGTATTCTTGGAGCAGTGTAATTAATGAGACGAACCTATTCTCCAAGATCGATATAATGATGTTCCACGTGACTTGACACAGCAGCACTGTCGGCTAGGAAGAAAAATAGAGGCTGAGGGTGGAAGGCAAACACATACAGACAAGAACAGAGTCGGATGAGGCCTGGGCATTGACGCGTTGCAGCAATGTTGCTGGCAACAATATTGCGGCCACACATTGCCGTAAAATAAGCCCTTCGGCTCTCCTACCTGCCGGGCGGCGATCGGACGGAGAGATTAGAGGACCTTTCCTCGACCTTTCCTGTGTGCGAATTTCACAGGGTGCGAACTTCAGGACACCGTTGATCGCATCAGTGACAACAGCCCCACTGATGTAATGTAGCAACTATGAATGGGATTCACTTTCAAAGCTGCCAACAAGAGAGGCTCCTGGATCATTATCTGGCATTATTTCAAACCTGGTTAGCTTCATCCAGCAAAAACTTTGCAAGTGTACACGCATTTCTTTTCTGGATCTAGGAGGCTCCCATAAACTCTTGTTGAGCAAAAACCCACAGAAAAAATCAACTTTTTTGTATGATAATCAGATCGATTAGACACAACCTCGCCCAAACTGTGCACTGTGAGTCTTCCAAGAGCTACTGGAAACAATGGTCTCTCTGTCATTCAAAACGGAATATGTTGTACAACCTTTTTTGTTTTCTTCTTTAATGAGATTTATTTCCAGAGTCCCTGGAGCTTTTAAAATTTATACGAATGACTGTCAGTTTCTGCAACTGTCTGTAGATGATAAAGTTTCTTTAACAAAAATCTTCTGTCTTCCGTTCTAATTACCATCTGTTCCTGCATCTGGGAAACTTGGTCGCATAAGGCAGCATTTTCAAACACTAAATCTTTGATTACTCTCTTAAGAGCATTTTACTTCGTTTTATAATTCAAGTTTTTTTTTAGTATTATTTGCCTCATTCGCTTTCGGTAAAGTTTTTCGTTTGTTTGTGGCAAAGTGGTGCTCCATTTCAGGCGCCTCCCTCACCTTGAATAACCACGTCAGACAACATTTACATTTTTTCGACAATTCGGCTACGGGGGCGATTTGAAATAACAGCTCTCGGGAGAAAGTCATCTCCTGACGAAGAAGATGGTGATTATCTTCGGAAGCTCAAGTTTAGCTCAGGTTTGGCGCAGTGTGTACACCGAAAATATTTTGTGCACTTATGTGGTTTTTGGAGCTTGTATTTGACTGTCAGCTTCTGCAACTGTCCTCCTTTCTAATTAAGTGCAGTTCCCGCATCTGGAAACCTTGATCGCGTAAGGCAGTATTTTCAAACACTACATCTTTCATTACCCTTTTAATAGCATTATACTTCTTTCTGAATTTCAAATTTTTTATATCATTTTTCTCATTTGCGTTCGGCAAAGTTTTCCGTGTATTTGCGCCAAAGTGATATTCCATTCCTTAAACAACGGCGTCAGTGTTTACATTTTTCAACAAAAATAATAACTCCCGGTAGACAGTCATCTACTAACGAAGAAGATGGTGAATACTTTCGGAAGCTGAAGTTTAATTCAGTTATGGTTCAAATGGCTCTGCCACTATGGGACGTATCTTCTGAGGTCATCAGTCCCCTAGAACTTCGAACTACTTAAACGTAACTAACCTAACGACATCACACACATCCATGCCCGAGGCAGGATTCGAACCTGCGACCGAAACGGTCACGCGGTTCCGGACTCAAGCGCCTAGAACCGCTCGGCCACCTCGGCCGGCTTAACTCTGGTTAGGCGCAGTATCTGATCATCCGTGCAAAGCATTTTTTTCCCCGTTTTTCGTCATGGCGTCAGGGAGACGCCCTGGTAATTACATTAAGATCTGTAGCATCTGACTGGGTGAAGGAGACAGCCCCCGTAAGGACAGCACTAGGATCGACGCGGCTACGTCTAAGCCACGGATCCCAGGTTTCGCAGCCTTACCGGACGCCGACCCCCCGATCTGATATCTGCACAAAGAACTGGGCCGGTAGCTCTGACGCCAGACACGAGATAAGCAATTTCATTTTCGCTGCAGACCAACGCCTGGGCCGCAAACGGCGGCAGGTAAAGCTCGTGAGCGGGGAACGAGCCAACACGTGCACCATCGCCCCGCCGCGTTGCCTAGCAACGGCCGGCAAGCAAAAAATTAACGCGCCGCTCCGGCGCGCAACAACCGCTGTTCGGCGGCACTCGAGCCGCTTCCGGGCTGTAGTTACGGTTAATTAAATCAGGACACGAGTAGCAGGCGCGCCGACAATAAAAGGGGGCAGCACCGACCCCGAATGGTGGTTCGCCGCAGCTTTAGCGGCAATCTGCGCTGCCCCACAGCTGTTTACATTCAGCTGTGGGTCAGGGCGGAGAGCGACGCAGCTCGCGTTAGCTCCGGCCACTGTTGGGGATGACCAGCTTCGTTAGCGTCCACTCCCGACTGGCCTCCCCCCTATTTTTTTAAAACTTCCCTGACTCTCTCGTTTTTACGGAAGGAATTTCGGTAAAAGCACACTAATTCTATAATACCACTCTAATGTACCGACGTTAGATCTCTACACGCAACGAGAGCTATTCGACGCAAAACAAAATAGGACGTTGTTGTAGTCCCGGAACGCTCTTAGCGCCAAACATTACATACGAGGGTTGACTGGAAAGTAATGCCTCCACCTCGAAGATGAAGTGCCACAGAAGCGAAATTCAACCGACAAGAAGAAGATGCAGTGATATGCAAATGATTAGCTTTTCGGAGCATTCACACATGGTTGGCGCCGGTGGCGACTCCTACAACGTGCTGACATGAGGAAAGTTTCCAACCGATTTCTCATACACAATCAGCAGTTGACCGGCGTTGCCTGGTGAAACTTTGTTGTGATGCCTCGTGTAAGGAGGAGAAATGCGTACCATCACGTTTCCGACTTTAATAAAGATCGGAGTGTAGCCTATCGCGATTGCGGTTTATCGTATCGCGACATTGCTGCTCGCCTTGGTCTAGATCCAATGACTGTTAGCAGGATATGGAATCGGTGCGTTCAGGAGGGTAATACGGAACGCCGTGCTCGATCCCAACGGCAGTCGAGATTACAGGCATCTTATCCGCGTGGCTGTAACGGATCGTGCAGCCACGTTTCGATCCCTGAGTCAACAGATGCAACAGATGGAGACGTTTGCAAGACAACCAACTGCACGAAGATTTCGACGACGTTTGCAGCAGCACGGACTGTCAGCTGGGAGACCATGGCTGCGGTTACCCTTGACGCTGTATCACAGACAGGAGCGCCTGCGATGGTGTACTCAACGACGAACCTGGGTGCACGAATGGCAAAATGTCATTTTTTCATTGTGTTTACAGCATCATGATGGTCGCATCCGTGTTTGGCGGCATCGCGGTGAACGGACATTGTAAGCGTGTATTCGTCATTGCCATAGTGGCCTATCACCCGGCGTGATGGTATGGGGTGCCATTGGTTACACGTCTCGGTCACCTCTTGTTCGCATTGACGGCACTTTTAACACTGGACGTTACATTTTAGATGTGTTACAACCCGTGGCTCTACCTTTCATTCGATCCCTACGAAACCCTACATTTCAGCAGGATAATGATGACCGCATGTTGCAGGTCCTGTACGGGCCTTTCTGGATACAGAAAATGCTCGACTGCTGCCCTGGCCAGCACATTCTCCAGATCTCTCATCAATTGAAAACGTCTGGTCAATGGTGGCCGAGCAACTGGCTCGTCGCAATACGCCAGTCACTACTCTTGGTGAACTGTGGTGTCGTGTTGAAGCTGCAGGGGCAGCTGTACTTGTACATGCCATCCAAGCTCTGTTTGACTCAATGCCCAGGCGTATCAAGGCCGTTATTACGGCCAGAGGTGGTTGTTCTGGGTACTGATTTCTCAGGATCTATGCACCCAAATTGCGTGAAAATGTAATCACAGTTCTAGTATAATATATTTGTCCTATGAATACCCGTTTATCACCTGAACTACTTCTTGGTGTAGCAGTTTAATCGCCAGTAATGCATTTCCTTCCACTGCGGTGGAACAAGCCTGGACTGTAGACGCCAGGTCAGTACAATTTACAGACTTTTGCTATCTTTCACGACGCTTTAAGATCCAACTCTGACCCCAATACTACCCGCAGTTTGTGTAGAAATGAGAACAGTCCCGTGTCACAGTGATAACATTCGTAGGGGGAACCCATCGTGAAGTTCTTCGTCTGGTTATGCAAAGCGGCAGCCTTTGGCGATGGATGCACGTTGGCTGACCGTCTCCAGCCTCGCACAGCCTTAACTAACTTAACACGATTGCGCTGCCGCTTCATCACATGCAGGCTGTTCCCTTTGAGTGCTAATGGTCTTCTCCACTCGGCGGCGGGAGTTCTAAGAACCGGCCGGCGTCTTTTGTGACGCTGCGGGCAATATAATGGAGGAGTGGAAGGAGCCTGCCTAAATTCCGAAAGCCGTCGTGTTGTTGCAAAGCGCAATAGCTTCCGTGTAAGAGCTCCTACAGTCGTTCCTGTAACGAGCTGCGGTTTAATTACTTGTTGTTCCCGTTGAATTAATACTGATAAAAGACCTGCCATAGGCGCCTAGGCAGAATTCGCCTTTTCATGAGCATGGAGCACCGCCTTTGAATGGCAGGACCTTGTTCCCGTATCACAGTCTTCTCTTGTTCTTGTGAACTGGGATTAAGGCAGAAAGTGCCTGCTACAAACTGCGAAGCCTTTTCTTTTCTTTAAAAAAAATAGAAGAATTATGAGTACAAAGGGGTGCAACATTAGCAATGTTTACTTTCCTTTTAATTTTTTAATCGTTTTCCTTAGGTCATTAGCGCCTTTTTGCTGTGGAGTTCTTGAGTCTGTTCTAAGTTCCAAAACAACAAATTTCCTTGAGAGAGAAAAGCTGCCGGCCGGGGTGACCGAGCGGTTCTAGGCGCTACAGTCTGGAACCGCGCCTCCGCTACGGTCGCAGGTTCGAATCCTGCCTCGGGCATGGACGTGTGTGATGTGCTTAGGGTAGTTACGTTTAAGTAGTTCTCAGTTCTAGGGGACTGATGACCTCAGAAGTTAAGTCCCAGCCGGGCGGGGTGGCCGAGCGGTTCTAGGCGCTACAGTCTGGAACCGCGCGACCGCTACGGTCGCAGGTTCGAATCCTGCCTCGGGCATGGATGTGTGTGATGTCCTTAGGTTATGTTGTGTACATAGTTCCGCGTAGTCAGCGCGTACACAACTTTCCCACTAGAGCGCGCCCCCACTAAGCACAACAGCGCAGGCGCAGCGCTCGTCCGTCTCCGCTCTACGAGAGAGCGCTGTCTTAGAGACGGACCAAATTCTGCTTCCGCCGATCCGCGTATTAATATGTAACGCAGCCAATGAGATTGCTGCTAACGTAGAACCTTTTCTCCTCGCGGATCACACTCGCGCAGTGATACCTGAACGCGCGAGGTATTATAACGACTGTACAGACCTCCGATTAGTTAGTCTGCATTTGTCTGCACCAGTCTGCATTAGTCTGCATTTGTCTGTAGTCAAGTTTCAGTCGGCGCCTAATAAGATTATCCTATTCCTGTACATAGCCGTGAAGAGAAATGTATAGACACTATGTCAAGTATCAGAGATATTTGAGAATAAGATTAACGTACCAAGACCAAAGGAACTTCAGATTGTCAGCTGTAAACAGCATCCAGAATCAAGTAACGTAATATCTATGCTTTTTATTATTTTAATAAATGTGTGTGAAAATTAATCAAGTTCTGTTTAAAGTTGGTCACCGTCAATCTGCTACTCTAAGCGTGCATGTGGCATTTCTATCGTCTGACCTAACGGCAGAAGATAAACACGCCAATATAAGACCACGAGACATATTGCTGACACTCGCCTACTTCGTTAGAGCGACAAGTCAAATAATCTGATGGTGTGTGTATAGAAGGTCTTACAGTACGCACACCACAGGTTAATTAGGTTGAAGTAGTTCTAAGTTCTAGGGGACTGATGACCACTGCAGTTAAGTCCCATAGTGCTCAGAAACGTTTGGACCATTTTTTTGAAGTTACGTCCCATAGTGCTCAGAGCCATTTTTTAGAGAAAATCTTCTACCCACAGATCTGCACGGATTCAGAAAAACATCGATAGTGTGCAATTCAGCTTTCTTGTTTCTAGCACAATATTCCGCGGACTATGAATGAAGGCCAGCTGGCAGATTCCATTTCCCTAGATTTCCGGAAAGCGTTTGACACACTGCCACATCGCACACTGTATATGAAGATTCGAGCACAAGGGAACGGGTCTCAGAAGTTTCAGTGGCTCGAGGACTTTTCAGGTAATAATACCCAGTTCGTTGTCCTGGACGGCGAGTGTTCATCAGGGACAGCAGTATAGTTAAGAATGCCCCAAGGAAGTAATAGGGCCGCCCTTGCTCTCTACAGGGAGTTCAGAAGCTATACGTTCCAATTCAGACAGGAGGTAGAGAACATCAAGACAAATACAGGCTGAAAAGTATTTAAACCGACGAACTCTGGGAGGTCGTAGGGAACAACAAAACATTCTTTTTCCCTAATGTCATTTTTTCCTATGATGAGTATTTAAACCGGTAGAGGAAGATTTCTCTGGCGGCAAATTAATTAAACCAACACTTTTCCATATTTTTTTGACCAAGAGACAACACATTAACACAAACCAATTTCAATAACAGTATATTTTCAAAAATGCCTCCATTAACACGTAAACAAAGGTTACACCGTCGGATCATGTTCTGTCTGACCTGGGCAAAATCCCCAGAAGTATCCTGAATTGTTCCTACTGCTGCTACTATCCGGACAACCAGATCCTCTTCTGATGCAACAGGAGTTGTGTAAACAAGGTTGCTCATCTCTCCTCACACAAAAAAGTCCAGAGGGGACATATCTGGGGATCGAGCAGGCCATGGTACAGGACCACCTCTACCATTCCGCGTTTCTCGGAACTGTTGGTCCAGGAATCGACGCACACGACGACTGAAATGTGCCGGCACCCCTACATGTTGGAACCACATGCGTTGTCTTGTAGGGAGCGAGACGTCTTTCTGGCAATGCTCTGGCGAGAAAATTGTAATAGTGCCTGCTATTTAATGGCCTAGGTAGCAGATACGGCCCAATTAAAGTCCCCAACAACACCGACCCACACATTAACGAAGAACTGCACTTGATGAGCGCTAGTAACTGTGGCATGTGGGTTATCGTCACTCCAAACATGCAAATTGTGCATGTTGAAGGCTCCATCACGCCCGAACATTGCTTCATCGGTAAACACCACAGAAGATGGAAATGAAGGACGCATTTCACACTGTTCCAGGTACCACTGAGAAAACTGTGCTCTGAGTGGATAATCAACTGGTTCCAGGTTGTGGACACGCTGTAAGTGAAATGGACGTAACAATTGCTCTCGAAGGACTGTTCTTACATTCGTCTGATTCGTCCCATGTTACGTGCAGTTAACAACTGAAGAGCGCAATACGGCCTCCACCGGTTTAAATAATCCTCATAGGAAGAAGTGACATTAGGGAAAAATATTTGTTTTGACGTCTCCTACAACCTCCCAGAGTTTGTCGGTTTAAATACTTTTCACTCTGTATAATTGTGGTATATAAAACCTGACGGAAATTTCTGATGCTGGTGACACTTTACACCGAAGTTAGTTCAGCATGCTAATTGTAGCAGTTGCATTCACAGGAACTGCTCGAATGTGCGACAGTTGCCTGTTTGCACGGACTACATTGTTAGATTACTGACTGTTGGGTCCATTCGAAGAGTCTTGGCATGCACGCGATGGTACAAAGCGGCGATGGGAGTTCTAGTGAAGAGGTCGTCTTCTGTTTCCATAACGGTTTCATACACAGCTGCTTCATATGCCCCAAGTGGAAGAATCTGGAGACATGAAGCCAGCTGACCCGGGTGGCTAGGCCACAGGGCCACCACGACAGATTCATGAAGTCCCGAAAATACACTACTGGCCATTAAAATTGCTACACCAACAAGAAATGCAGATGATGAACGGGTATTCATTGGACAAATATATTATACTAGACCTGACATGTGATTATATTTTCACGCAATTTGGGTGCGTAGATCCTGAGAAATCAGTCTAGAACAACCACCTCTGCCCGTAATAATGGCCTTGATACGCCTGGACATTGAGTCAAACAGAGCTTGGATGGCGAGTACAGGTACAGCTGCACATGCAGCTTCAACTCGATACCATAGTTCAGCAAGAGTAGGCTAAAATGGTTCAAATGGCTCTGAGCACTACGGGACTCAACATCTTAGGTCATAAGTCCCCTAGAACTTAGAACTACTTAAATCTAACTAACCTAAGGACACCACACACACCTATGCCCGAGGCAGGATTCGAACCTGCGACCGTAGTAGTCCCGCGGTTCCGGACTGCAGCGCCAGAACCTCTAGACCACCGCGGCCGGCCCAGCAAGAGTAGTGACTCGCGTATTGTGACGAGCCAGTTGCTCGGCCACTGTTGACCAGACGTTTTCAGTTGGTGAGAGATCTGGAGAATGTGCTGGCCAGGGCAGCAGTGGAACATTTTCTGTATCCAGAAAGGCCCGTACAGGACCTGCAACATGCTGTCGTGCATTATCCTGCTGAAATGTAGGGTTTCGCAGGGATCGAATGGAGGGTAGAGCCACGGGTCGTAACACATCTGAAATGTAACGTCCACTGTTGGAAGTACCGTCAATGCGAACAAGAGGTGACCGAGACGTGTAACCAATGGCACCCCATACCATCACGCCGGGTGATAAGCCAGTATAGCGATGACGAATACACTCTTCCAATGTGCGTTCACCGCTATGTCGCCAAACACGGATGCGATCATCATGATGCTGTAAACAGAACCTGGATTCATCCTAAAAAATGACATTTTGCCATTCGCGCTCCTAGGTTCGTCGTTGAGTACATCATCGCAGGCGCTCCTGTCTGTGATGCAGCGTCAAGGGTAACCGCAGTCATGGTCTCCGAGTTGATAGTCCATGCTGCTGCAAACGTCGTTGAACTGTTCGTGCAGATGGTTGTCTTTCAAACGTCTCCCTCTGTTGACTCAGGGATAGAGACGTGGTTGCACGATCTACATCTACATCTACATCTACATTTATACTCCGCAAGCCACCCAACGGTGTGTGGTGGAGGGCACTTTACGTGCCACTGTCATTATCTCCCTTTCCTGTTCCAGTCGCGTATGGCTCGCGGGAAGAACGACTGTCTGAAAGCCTCTGTGCGCGCTCTAATCTCTCTAATTTTACATTCGTGATCTCCTCGGGAGGTATAAGTAGGGGGAAGCAATATATTCGATACCTCATCCAGAAACGCACCCTCTCGAAACCTGGCGAGTAAGCTACACCGCGATGCAGAGCGCCTCTCTTGCAGAGTCTGCCACTTGAGTTTGTTAAACATCTCCGTAACGCTATCACGGTTACCAAATAACCCTGTGACGAAACGCGCCGCTCTTCTTTGGATCTTCTCTATCTCCTCCGTCAACCCGATCTGGTACGGATCCCACACTGATGAGCAATACTCAAGTATAGGTCGAACGAGTGTTTTGTAAGCCACCTCCTTTGTTGATGGACTACATTTTCTAAGGACTCTCCCAATGAATCTCAAGCTGGTACCCGCCTTACCAACAATTAATTTTATATGATCATTCCACTTCAAATCGTTCCGCACGCATACTCCCAGATATTTTACAGAAGTAACTGCTACCAGTGTTTGTTCCGCTATCATATAATCATACAATAAAGGATCCTTCTTTCTATGTATTCGCAATACATTACATTTGTCTATGTTAAGGGTCAGTTGCCACTCCCTGCACCAAGTGCCTATCCGTTGCAGATCTTCCTGCATTTCGCTACAATTTTCTAATGCTGCAACTTCTCTGTATACTACAGCATCATCCGCGAAAAGCCGCATGGAACTTCCGACACTATCTACTAGGTCATTTATATATATTGTGAAAAGCAATGGTCCCATAACACTCCCCTGTGGCACGCCAGAGGTTACTTTAACGTCTGTAGACGTCTCTCCGTTGATAACAACATGCTGTGTTCTGTCTGCTAAAAACTCTTCAATCCAGCCACACAACTGGTCTGATATTCCGTAGGCTCTTACTTTGTTTATCAGGCGACAGTGCGGAACTGTATCGAACGCCTTCCGGAAGTCAAGAAAAATAGCATCTACCTGGGAGCCCGTATCTAATATTTTCTGGGTCTCATGAACAAATAAAGCGAGTTGGGTTTCACACGATCGCTGTTTCCGGAATCCATGTTGATTCCTACATAGTAGATTCTGAGTTTCCAAAAACGACATGATACTCGAGCAAAAGACATGTTCTAAAATTCTACAACAGATCGACGTCAGAGATATAGGTCTATAGTTTTGCGCATCTGCTCGACGACCCTTCTTGAAGACTGGGACTACCTGTGCTCTTTTCCAATCATTTGGAACCTTCTGTTCCTCTAGAGACTTGCGGTACACGGCTGTTAGAAGGGGGGCAAGTTCTTTCGCGTACTCTGTGTAGAATCGAATTGGTATCCCGTCAGGTCCAGTGGACTTTCCTCTGTTGAGTGATTCCAGTTGCTTTTCTATTCCTTGGACACTTATTTCGATGTCAGCCATTTTTTCGTTGGTGCGAGGATTTAGAGAAGGAACTGCAGTGCGGTCTTCCTCTGTGAAACAGCTTTGGAAAAAGGTGTTTAGTATTTCAGCTTTACGCTTGTCATCCTCTGTTTCAATGCCATGATCATCCCGGAGTGTCTGGACATGATGTTTCGAGCCACTTACTGATTTAACGTAAGACCAGAACTTCCTAGGATTTTCTGTCAAGTCGGTACCTAGTATTTTACTTTCGAATTCACTGAACGCTTCACGCATAGCCCTCCTTACGCTAACTTTGACATCGTTTAGCTTCTGTTTGTCTGAGAGGTTTTGGCTGCGTTTAAACTTGGAGTGAAGCTCTCTTTGCTTTCGCAGTAGTTTCCTAACTTTGTTGTTGTACCACGGTGGGTTTTTCCCGTCCCTCACAGTTTTACTCGGCACGTACCTGTCTAAAACGCATTTTACGATTGCCTTGAACTTTTTTCATAAACACTCAACATTGTCAGTGTCGGAACAGAAATTTTCGTTTTGATCTGTTAGGTAGTCTGAAATCTGCCTTCTATTACTCTTGCTAAACAGATAAACCTTCCTCCCTTTTTTTATATTCCTATTAACTTCCATATTCAGGGATGCTGCAACGGCCTTATGATCACTGATTCCCTGTTCTGCACTTACAGAGTCGAAAAGTTCGGGTCTGTTTGTTATCAGTAGGTCCAAGATGTTATCTCCACGAGTCGGTTCTCTGTTTAATTGCTCGAGGTAATTTTCGGATAGTGCACTCAGTATAATGTCACTCGATGCTCTGTCCCTACCACCCGTCCTAAACATCTGAGTGACCCAGTCTATATCTGGTAAATTGAAATCTCCACCTAAAACCATAACATGCTGAGAAAATTTATGTGAAATGTATTCCAAATTTTCTCTCAGTTGTTCTGCCACTAATGCTGCTGAGTCGGGGGGTCGGTAAAAGGAGCCAATTATTAACCTAGCTCGGTTGTTGAGTGTAACCTCCACCCATAATAATTCACAGGAACTATCCACTTCTACTTCACTACAGGATAAACTACTACTAACAGCGACGAACACTCCACCACCGGTTGCATGCAATCTATCCTTTCTAAACACCGTCTGTGCCTTTGTAAAATTTATCTCTGGCTTCAGCCAGCTTTCTGTACCTATAACGATTTCAGCTTCGGTGCTTTCTATCAGCGCTTGAAGTTCCGGTACTTTACCAACGCAGCTTCGACAGTTTACAATTACAATACCGATTGCTGCTTGGTCCCCGCATGTCCTGACTTTGCCCCGCACCCGTTGAGGCTGTTGCCCTTTCTGCACTTGCCCGAGGCCATCTAACCTAAAAAACCGCCCAGCCCACGCCACACAACCCCTGCTACCCGTGTAGCCGCTTGTTGCGTGCAGTGGACTCCTGACCTATCCAGCGGAACCCGAAACCCCACCACCCTATGGCGCAAGTCGAGGAATCTGCAGCCCACATGGTCGCAGAACCGTCTCAGCCTCTGATTCAGACCCTCCACTCGGCTCTGTACCAAAGGTCCGCAGTCAGTCCTGTCGACGATGCTGCAGATGTTGAGCTCTGCTTTCATCCCGCTAGCGAGACTGGCAGTCTTCACCAAATCAGATAGCCGCCGGAAGCCAGAGAGGATTTCCTCCGATCCATAGCGACACACATCATTGGTGCCGACATGAGCGACCACCTGCAGATGGGTGCACCCTGTACCCTTCATGGCATCCGGAAGGACCCTTTCCACATCTGGAATGACTCCCCCCGGTATGCACACGGAGTGCACTTTGGTTTTCTTCCCCTCCCTTGCTGCCATATCCCTAAGGGGCCCCATTACGCGCCTGACGTTGGAGCTCCCAACTACCAGTAAGCCCACCCTCTGCGACTGCCCGGATCTTGCAGACTGAGGGGCAACCTCTGGAACAGGACAAGCAGCCATGTCAGGCCGAAGATCAGTATCAGCCTGAGACAGAGCCTGAAACCGGTTCGTCAGACAAACTGGAGAGGCCTTCCGTTCAGCCCTCCGGAATGTCTTTCGCCCCCTGCCACACCTCGAGACGACCTCCCACTCTACCACAGGTGAGGGATCAGCCTCAATGCGGGCAGTATCCCGGGCAACCACAGTCGTAGCCCGATCGGGGGATGCGTGGGACGAGCTGGCCGTCCCCGACAAACCCCCATCCGGTCCCCCACAGTGATGCCCATTGGCAACAGCCTCAAGCTGTGTGACCTAAGCCAACACTGCCTGAAGCTGGGAGCGAAGGGATGCCAACTCAGCCTGCATCCGAACACAGCAGTTGCAGTCCCTATCCATGCTAAAAACTGTTGTGCAAAGAACGTCTGAACTAATCTACAGAGAGCGCAAACAAAACGACACAAAATTGAAACGGTTATTAAAATACAAGATTGCCTAGTAAATGCAGTAATGCTGCCACTTGTGCACTGCTGACACACTGCTCGGCGGTGGAAGGAGACTACGCGATTTAACACTATTCGAGTACTAAAACGCGATGCTACAACTCTCAAATACTATAACACGCCCGAAATTTATGAATTAAACAATGCAAGTACCAAAAACACGCAAAGAAATTAAGAATTAAACTATGTAACAAGTAAGCCATGCGGATAAGAAGCCTGTCATTTCGAATGCTAGTGATACGATCCAGCACGGCGTTCCTTATTACCCTCCTGAACCACCGATTCCATATTCTGCTAACAGTCATAGGATCTCGACCAAGGCGAGCAGTAATGTTGCGATACGATAAACCGCAATCGCGATAGTCTACAATCTGACCTTTATCAAAGTTGTAAACGTGATTGTACGCATTTCTCCTCCTTACACGAGGCATCACAACGACGTTTCAACAGGAAACGCCGGTCAACTGCTGTTTGTGTATGAAAAATCGGATGGAAACTTTCCTCATTTCAGTACGTTGTAGGTGTCGCCACCGGCGCCAACCATGTGTGAATACTCTGAAAAGCTAATCATTTGCATAACACAGCATCTACTTCCTGTCGGTTAAATTTCGCGTCTGTAGCATGTCATCTTCGTGGTGTAGCAAATTTTAATGGCCAGTAGTGTAGCTCTCAGACGAACCCTCACAGCAATGCCAAAATGGGCGGGTGTCCCATCGTGTTGGAAGAACACTCTTTGACTAACATTCAGAGGAACATAATCCAGTAGTTCTGGCAACACATCTTCCACGAAGGCGCTATATCTCCATCCACTGACACGGAACGGAATAATGAATGGCCCAGTCAATCTATCATCGAGAATGTCGGCGTACACATTAGCACCGAGCGAGGTGGCGCAGTGGTTAGACACTGGACTCGCATTCGGGAGGACGACGGTTCAATCCCGCGTCCGGCCATCCTGATTTAGGTTTTCCGTGATTTCCTTAAATCACTCCAGGCATATGCCGGGATGGTTCCTCTGAAAGGGCACGGCCGACTTCCTTCCCCATCCTTCCCTAATCCGATGAGGCCGATGACCACGCTGTCTGGTGTCCTTTCCCAAAAACAACCAACCAACCAACCAACCACTGTTGACGAGCACGAGGTCAAGTACCTTGTGGATTCGTACATTTCCATACATCAAAGTTACGAACATGAGAATGTCAGTACCCACTCCCAGTCAGGGACACCGACACAAAAGTTCACGTGGGCACCACTAAAGAAATGTTCCCTTACATTACCAGCTGGCTTAGAGACCGTATGTTCCTTATCGAAATATATTTCTTTTTATGTTCTCTATCTCTGTATTACTTTTAACGAATAGTTTCGGAACGCCCTGCATTACGTAAACGACGGGCAGTGCGAACAGCAGTGTGCGACTGTTTCCTGTTTACGCTGTTTGTGCACGGGAAAGTGTCATCTCTGTGTGACTGCTGGAGGCTACAGCATTCCTTAAATAGAATTTCTATTTGGTGTGATGAATGGCAGCTTGCTCTGAATGCAGAAAATTTAAGTTAATGTAGATGACAAGGAAAATCAATCCTGTCATGTGTTAGCAGTTCACTGCTTGACACAATAACATCTATCAAATAGCTAGGCGTACCGTTACAAGAAGACATGAAATGAACGACCACTTCAGTTCGGTAGGAGGAAAGGCGAATGTTCGTCTTTGGTTTATAGAGAGAATTCTAGGGATGCGCAGATCACCTATAAAGGAGATCGCCTACAGGACACTGCTGAAGTGTTTGGGATCCTCACCAGATCGGATTAAAGGAAGACATCGCAGTAATTCAGAGGCGCGGTGCCAAATTTGTTACTTGTAGGTTCCACGAACACGTGAATATTACGAAACTTTTCCGTGAATTGAAAAGGGATCCCTGGAGAGCAGGTTACGTTCTTTTCGCGAAACGCTTTTGATAAATTTTAGTGAAGCGAAATTTGTGACAGACTGCACAATGATTTCACTGCCACCAATGTTCATCTCGTGTAACGACAGCTAAGAAACGACAAGCGAAATCAGTTCTCGTACGCAGACAGACATACTGACCGTCGTTTACAACTCGCTCTGTTTCCGAGTGTAACAGGATTGGGAATCACAAGCATTGCTACAAGGTACCCTCCTCCACGTGCCGTATGGTGGCACGTGGAGTGTGTGTGTAGACGTGAAAAATGTCTCCCGTATCTGCGAAGAGAGTAAGTCTATAGATTAAACTAAAGTAATAAAATGATTGTCTTCAAATAAGCGATTTTCGCAGTTATGTAGAATTTTTTTGGGGCTAGTGCAGCACAAATAGTTGAAAACTCTGAATGATTTGAAGGAGGGACGACTGGGTTTATCGTCTCGTCGACTACGAGATCATTAGAGACACCTCAGAACAAGGAAGGATGTGATGGGAACCGACAATGGGCCGTGCTCTTTTGTAGGAACTATCCTGACATTTACCACAAACTATTTGTGGACGTCACAGAACATTTATATCTGATAGCCACAATGGGATTTGAGTCCCCATCCTCCTGAATACGAGCCCAGGATCTTACCGCTACACCACCTCACGATTCGTACTTGTCATGCATGCTGTGTAAGATACGTGTGGAACATTCGGCTGCTAAACTGAGTAAGTCCTGTAATTGCTCATCTAGGGCGAAAGATGACGTGATTCAACCTTATGGATTCGTCAGTTACTTAGTAGCTGGTGTCCTGAGGACCTTTTCTCACATATCAAAAACGATCACTGTTTCATTAATGTAATAGAAGATCCGACACATTCAGCATCTATCCTCTAACTGTGGGTTGCGCCAAGTATTTTTGCACCACCTTCTCGATTTCAGCTGTAAGAGTCGTGAATAAACTAGCCAGTAGCCTGCGTCTTGTCCACTGGTCTCTGCATTCAGCATGAGATTAGTACTGTAAGTGGTATAATCTACTTAGTTCCTCTCACTGCGTAATCCAGCTGCCTTTAACAGACCCGACAACGAACTATTGTTACCACTACATCGTCAACACTACCCATGCTTTCCTCACACCTATCGATCGTTGTTTCCTTTTAGTCAAATGGTTCTCTACATTTGATCCCTCTTATGCTCCTGACATGCATATCTGTTAGTATGTCATACGCTCATTGGAAAAGAATTTAATGAGAAAATTACGTATCACAATCTTAATAAGACTGACATGTGTGACATATCGTTAATTTATTATCTATTATTATTATTATTATTATTATTCCTATTGGGGCGACGGCCTTGCCGCAGTGGATACACCGGTTCCCGTGAGATCACCGAAGTTAAGCGCTGTCGGGCGTGATCGGTACTTGGATGTGTGACCATCCAGGCCGCCATGCGCTGTTGCCATTTTTCGGGGTGCACTCAGCCTCGTGATGCCAATTGAGGAGCTACTCGACCGAATAGTAGCGGCTTCGGTCAAGAATACCACCATGACAACCGGGAGAGCTTTGTGCTGACCCCACGCCCCTCCTACCCGCATCCTCCACTGAGGATGACACGGCAGTCGGATGGTCCCGGTAGGCCACTCGTCACCTGAAGACGGAGTTCTTTTTTTTTATTATTACTACTACTTTTCTGTTTGACCTCCCGAAGCCCACATGAAATATCTTGTGTCCTCTTTCTTTCGCGCTTTCTTTCTTTGCGGTAGTTTTTCATTCATTTCGTATGTTGTCCTCTTTTCCCTTCTGTCCATACGACACCTATTCTTGTCTTTATTTCCTCTTGGGAGCCCTTAAGGCCTTTTTCTTTTGCTATGAACTTTTTGCTTTTTCCTATTTCTTCCTCTGTTATTTTCACTTCCCTCGTGTCTGCATTAACGTCTTTGACACATGACTTTGATGTTTTTGGGTTCTGTCAAGAGAGTTAAAATTCTTTTCCTTATTTTTTCTCATTTAGCCTTTTCAGCTGTCCATCGAATACAACGCTTCTTTTCCTCATTATACCTGATACTCGCTCTATTCTTTCATAAACGTCTTTATTACTTCTTAAATTCCATTTCCCAATGTCATATTTCAGTCCCAAGACTTTCTTGACTCTTATCTTTTCTTTGTTTTCTATTTTACCTGACTGGTTGATGGTATTTGAAGAAAGACATTCTGAAATTTGACGACATTTTAGACCAATGACAATGTTGTTGTGCCAGAATTTGGTATTTATGGTAAATTATTTCTTCTTACACAACTTATTTGTAAGTTGAAAAGCTACTTCCATTTTCTTACCTTTGCTAAGTTATTTTCTGTGAGCAAAGCCTTTGGTTGTATTTTAATTACGAAGCCCTTTTTATTCTTTCGCTCCTTTGTGTCTGTCCTAACTCTGTTTTCCCAAAAGATATACATGTGCCTGCTTTTGAAGCTATATTTTGTAAGACATTTATCTGCAATGTTGCATCTTCCATAGTTGCAGCAATATCATCTGCAAAAGCCCAACAATCAATTCTCGGATTACTCCCTCTTCTCCCAATTATAATTTTTTAATGCCTTCTTCTTCTGTGTTTTTCTGATTATCTTCTGCAGTACATAACAGAAGTGGGACAGGCATTATTATTATTATTATTATTATTATTACTTGTTCAGTAACAATATTTTTATTTTCTTGTTTTAGTCCAAAGCGTTTCAGAGATACATGTCCACTTTCAGTGAATGCAGTGACGTTTTATGGGCGTTACATCTGCTTCAGCTTATAACCTAACAGTAACTGAAAGTCACAGTTGTTAATTTCAAGCGAAAAAATCTCGGTTGGAATATAGATGAAAGACAAATGAGATAGAAGTGAAGGAAACAAGGATTATTAACAAAATCACACCAACTAATATGCCCCCCTGCATATCAGCAACACTGACTGGCAACTACCAGCTGCTATTAGAGCCGACCAACAGGCCACAGCAGGGACACCCCAGCCACAGCTCGCCCACAGACGCACAAACAATCTGCCAACACTCTCTCACACTGTGCTTCCGCTACATGACCTATCGGACACAAGATCGATAACAAACCTAACTGTTGCAGGTTTCTGACGCTGAACGAGGACTCTGCACCAGCACCCAGCGCCAGCCGCCGAGCAGCACAAACGCACAACGTCAAGGTATCGACATGCATGATACCCACTACTAACAAAGCCTATCCTTGCACAACCTATCGCAGACAGCAAGACAACCGCTACTGCTCTTGCCGCCCGGCCTAACTTTCGCAGAGGTTTTTTTCCCTTGGCTCTTGCCTTGGCACTTTTTTTTCCTCTGCCCTTCAAACCGCTACCCTTCGTCAGATTTCGACCAATCTATCTCCAGATGAGCGCATATTAATGGTTAATCCTAACCAGACGTACGCAAACATCGCAGTACCCACATCCTGCGACACCTCACTTTAGTGAATACTAACCCTTATGCAGAGATGGCAGTAGACCTTTTGTGTTGGCCATCATGCCGGTGTGGGCGTGGAGGGGCTCCACCTCTTAAGAAAAAAAAAAACTAATATGCCTAAGCCAGCCACAGGAATGGGAGGTGCCGTCTCCCGAGAAATATAATACAGGAGTCGAAATCTAGATGAACGGAGGACAGATCAAAAGAGAGAGGATTAGGTGATGTTTCTAAGGACATGACATTATAAATATGCTTGGTTGAGAAGAGAAAGCTAACGAATAGACACGAATAAAAGCAACTTGAAATGAAATCCTAGACGTTCACGGCGCAGCAGGGCAGTGTGCCAAAATAAGGTCACCGTTCATCTTTCTGCGTAGCGACTGACTCTTTAGAATATCAAACAATGTGTGGATTAGTTACAGGGACTTCACCATTATAAATACCTGTAACTTAAGTTGTTTCATATTTCATAGCGACTGAAGTACAGCTCTTCTGTATTATACAACTCTTCTGTATTATATAATAATTTATTGTGTCCAAGATAGCTTAGAAATTACAGTGTTCACGTCACCGGTTTCAGCACTTTATTTCCATCTTCAGATGCGATTGCTCCGCTAGCAGCTTCAGGATACATAACAGATCGAGTCAATTATTCTGAACATTATGAAATCTTATAAAATGTGTCAGTGTATAGATCATATCGTCATGTGTTAGAAGAGGCTGACGTAATAAATTATTGCCCTAACACTTAAGAAGTTGAGTATTTCCATTTGGCAACATGACAGTATTTAAAAAAACCTCTTTTGTATTGACTGGTTTCCACCAGTTGAGCAGACTATTTCGAAGAAAAAACTGAATTTATGACGTAAATTTGGGTTTCAGGCTAAAATCAAAATGGAGCCTTGTACTGTTATCATTTTTCCTTATTTTCCATAAACTTTTGGACGAAAAATACAATTTAAATATCCCACATTAGAACTATTCTTAATGCAACACAGACCGATTCGCATAGAAAGTGATCATTGCTATGGCATTCATAATGGCTTTGACATAGGAATAATTTTTCTGCAGGCCGCACGGTATAAAACGGCTGAAGGCGGCGACCGCAGCGTTGAGTTTTACCATTTGTACATAATCCAGCACCAATTTATATTTCGTATGCACGGCACGAGCCATATTTCGACGGACAACCGTAAAATATTTCAGTTGCAGAACAAAGGTAATTTGGAACATTATACTGCGCTGTAGCACATAATTAAAGCTGTATTATCCAACAGGTGAATGGAACCGCACTGTGTTATGCAACAGAGATTATGACAGTTGCAAATCAGCTTGGGCTCAAAAATTAAGTGAAAAATTTCAGTTGTCTTTTCACACACAGAGGTCTACATTTTATCATTATTATTATGATTATTATTATTATTGCATTTACATAGTGCAAAATCATGTTAGTGCCTCTCATGGTTAAATATAGACGACTTTAGATGCTGTGTTGGAACTGGCTCATGAATAATGGATTTTCAACAATTTGTTGTACTAAGTGAAATGGTCTGATTTCGGAAACAGCACGGATCCGCAACGCTAGTTTATTTTTGTGAAATCATTTCGTATTTCATTATTATTATTATTATTATTCGTCATTTCGTCCGAATATTCCTTGATAGGTGCTGTTCATAAGGAGGAAGATACTAGGTTGTGAATGGACTTATATTTTTATGTAGTATACTGTTTAAGTGTAAGAAGTTATCACCCTCAATTATTATTAAAACACCTCATCATTATAAGTTATTTTTATGTCAACCTTTGCTGTTCCTGACACACAAACTACAATATTATTTGAACGACATGTAGAGCACACGTTATCATTCAGCTTTATCTCTGCCAGTTTGCTGAGAGATGTCGCTGTACATGTCACACATTTCTTTGTCATATTCTATGTCACATCTGCTTAGGAGATAGATCCCCACTGGTGACATAAAATATTTCATTATATGGCCACAATCTTGAACATAGCTCTCGACAGCAACTGTGAGTAAGCTTCCATTAATCGGGCTCTATCCTGGGTACTGTGAGAAAGAAAAAAGTTGGTAAGTCGACATCTACCATCGAAAATTAGTGTTCTCAAGAACTATGTGGATTTGCAGTAGTAAGAACAATCAATTTATAAGCAGAAGAAACTGAAAATTTTACTTTTCAGCCAGATAATTTTGATGTTAATGGAAGTAGAAATACTACAGTGTAAGCAAAAAACTATATTTTCGAATAACTTGTTATTACTGCATCGACCAAAAATAACTTCAACAAAAATCACGATAGCAGCCAGCGCCAATTACGATTCATGGGGGAAGTGGACAGTTAGCATTCCTCATCGGCGGCAGCAACATGTCGCAAGATCATGTACTCGTAGTAACGTAGAAACCTAGGTCAAATTTACAGAAACAAGTTAATTGGCTGTTTATTTTATTAATTGATCACTACATGGTGTTGTTCTATTGTGTGCCTTCATTTTTAACTATACTTAATTTTAATTTCATTTACTACTTGAATTTAATTTTGTTCTATACTAGGCCAAACGCCGCCGTTTATTCCCTGTTCTATGACGTGATGTAAATTTCGTCTTTATCCAAAATATGAGATGGGTTACAGTATGTAAGACCTCTTCTAATTCTTTGAACTTTTTGTGCCTTAGCTATGGTACACCTGATACGTGTTTCCTGTAATCACTTGATAATGATCACACAGATAAAACTCCGCAGCGGTGGTGATTGTAAAATCAAAGTTTCTTTAAAATTAGGAAGAAAGTTAATGCACTTAATGCGACTGTTTAAGCGAAAAATACTGTGGGTAATGATTATACAGGACAACAACTTACTTCGAGAGGCAGTCTTAACAGTAAATTGAAGATTCGTGTCATAATGCAATGGAGCACAAACAGTCGTGACGTTTTCTTACATATTTCGAGAAAGACTGACAGAGACGCATGTGATGTTGGTGTAAGTGTGGGGAAGGTCAAATGTTTATGAGCTGGAAAGGAAACGTATCGCAAAAACATAATTGTATGGCATAAATACCGATCACAAAGTACTGTAAATGAATCGCGAGACGTTATTTCATGTATAAGGTAAGCAAATTTCAATGTATACTGTTGAACCACAATATCACTTATTAACAGATCAGCAGTTCTAAACTGAGCTTCTCCTGCAGAACAAAATGTTTAAACAAGTAAATGGAACGCACCTGGACATCATCTTTATAGCCACTAATATCGATACGTGAAGACCTCGTCATTTTTAAGGCACAAATGCAACACTGAATCGCTGTGCCTGCCGATTTCTCATTGCGTTTCTGGCTTTAAAATTAAGGGATGTTCCCTTGTCGAAATATCGGTAATTGCCAAGGACACTGCCTGATTACATTCAAAAGAATTTTTTCAACTTTTTTAGCAGTGCTTGTTGCCTGTGGCACAAAATGTGCTTGCACACTTTATAACAAATCATTGTTATACGAACTAAGGCTCCCATTAATATCATGCGCCAGCTATTGCGTCATCCAGTACAAGCAGCCCTGGGTAGTCTACTAGAGCAATATTAGACACACAGCCTGCATCACACGGCGGCCTACCTTCGAGGGGAATGGAGCTCGCACACGCTGATGGTTCTCGTATCGAACATCTAATACACGTCTTGAGATTGTCTGCATTCGTAAATCCCATTCACTGTCGTCTTTTTGTGTAACGTTTCTCATATATCCGTCGCTCATTGTGATGATAACGTCCCTATGTTCTTAATTTGTCGTCTGGGTCGATACCGTTTTGCACCTCCACTAGCTGATAATGGTTCGTACAAATGACCTATTATAGTGCACCCATCTATCTGCGAACGCTCTACAAAACCGTTTATGGATTATGAACTCCATTCACTCTCATGTTGAGAAATTCCTTTACACCTATTTACGACCTATGTGTTCACAGAGCGATCAGTACCCGTTGCCCAACATTTACTGGTTTGGCTTCGCTGCGTAGCTCTTCAGCGACATTTTTTTCCTCTATAGAAGTTCTAAACATACTTATGTCATAGTGGTAAGAATTTTACTTACTTTATTTTATAACATCTTTAGCTACAATTCAGTTCACACCTTTTACGGGTTCCAGACGCTTAAATTAACGCAACCTCAAAAGGATATGTATTTCGAATTCGGACATGCATGTCAGAACCTACAACAGACGATCTTTTCTAGACGAGCGCCAGCTATTGCGTCATCCCTCACGAACAACTGCGGTAGCCTGTTAATGTAACAAGAGGGATTTTTTTTTTTTCGTTTCCCAATTCCGATCATCACGAAATGGAAACCACAGTGAAAATTAAAAATGTTTTGTACGCAATAATAGCTACACCTTCCAGCTACTTCTCTTCATAGTCGCCATTCTGACAGTTACCGTATCGTTGTACGTGTTCCGACCTGACGAAATTGCAATGGTCTGGTACAAATGTAGGTTCTCTGGGTGCTCTGACAGGTGGTCAGTTGTTACCGGCAGTAGATGAAATATTAGTTCACTTTTTTAAATGAACGAATGAAAACATCTGCTTATCTTTGACGCAGCCTTTTGCCATAGGAGTTGTGGATGATTTGCAACTGTCAAGGTCTAGCAAACTTCATTCACTAATTGACATATTGTTCTCTTGAGGTACAATGTTCAACATTAGCAACAGTACATGTTCATTTGAAACTTTAACAACTCGTTGGCCCTAGATGGTGATGCTGAGTGCTGAAGCTGGGCGGAGAGATCTTGCGTACAGAGTAGTCGGCAATATTTAACCTCAGCGTGAGGCCGTTGCTATCCTCAGAGAGGACACGTGGTCTTCAGAAGCGCATGCCGTAAGTCGTTGCGGATTGCAGCGAGCCGTCGCTAATGTCTGTGATATCGATTCGCGTTATCGACTTTGGTATGTCAGCGCGGTCTTTGGACAATACCAGACAACCAACTTTCCCAGACACTCGTGATAGAAACAAGATGCGTAAGCTTTCCGCAAATCTCTACGCTGCACTGTCCTCACAGTCAGTGACTGATGGGATCAAAGAGAACAAAATCAGAAGGAGCGAAGTCCGGGCTTATGGTATGAGATCAAACACTTCCAATAGAAAACGCAGCAGGAGCATTTATTTGCAGCACCGACGTGCATCCAAATATTATCACGGAGAAGGACTGTGTCTGATGACAGCATTCTTCTTCACTTTCTCTGACTTGCCCTTAACAGACGATTTTCTCGAATCTCCTGATCCACTCGCGCAACAAAATGATCGCCTGATACTCGCTTCATTCCGTAACCGCCTGCATCCCGAACCTCTGTACGTCTTGCTTCGAAGTTCTTGTTCCACTGCTGCACTTTGCAGTAATGCATGACAGTTACGTTATGTGGTCTGCATGAAATCAAGCGGAACACCTTGGCACGAACAAATCGAATGACAGCATGCACTTCACACTTGGCGGTAGACACCATTAGGCTCACTGTCTGCTTGAAGCTGAGAAGTGCGACGCGACGCGATCGGCGAACATACTAGAGACACTGCGAAACACATGTGCACAAAGCGTCACCGGATTTTAACTGTGATTTTAATTTCGTCACCGATCGGACCTTGAAAAAACAGTAGCCATCGTATTAGAGGGGTACTTGTAGCGCATGGTAGTCTACCTTCCAGGGGAGCGGCGCTCGCGCCTACAGACGGTTTTCTTATGAGAACATCCAATACACGTCTTCACAACGTACGTCCCATTCACTATCGTCTTCTCGTGTAATGTTTCTAACATACCTGTCGCTCCTTGATCATAACGTTACTTTTTTTTATTATACGGAAACCTGGAAGTGTTCACATTCTTTTTTTCGCTATTATTGCGGACTTTATGTTTAAAAAGTTACCTGCAGCATAACCATGTGTTTCCTAAGGCTTAAATATGTCTAAAATAGGCAAATTCTGTCATGTGAAGGCAGAGGAGTTCCGTGGAACTATTCATAACTCACAAAAGGGTTTGGAAAGTGCACTCGTTACTCTTTTACGTAAATAGTTGATTCAACAAAGTTAGATGCTTACCATAAGATTATACAGACCTTAACACCAAGCGTTTTATTATAAACAACGTTGCTCCAATATATACCTGCTTCACAGAAAAATAGTCTAACAAACGCAACGAAAGAAATGTTCGTTCAAAGATCTTAATGACCTCATCCCCAGTTGGGCTTTGAAATGTATCGATGGTAACATGCGAAACTTTGTGCCAGAGCGGGCTTCGAACCCAGATTTCCAGCTTTACGCAAGCGCTGGCCTTAACCACCTCGGCCAAAAAAAGGCTCTGAGCACTATGGGACTTAAGATCTGAGGTCGTCAGTCCCCTAGAACTTAGATACTTAAACCTAACTAACCTAAGGACATCACACACATCCATGCCCGAGGCAGGATTCGAACCTGTGACCGTAGCTGTCGCGCGGTTCCAGACTGAAGCGCCTAGAACCGCTCGGCCACTCCGGCCGGCTCCACCTCGGCCATCCGAGCACGCTTCCCTTCCAACCCAAATTCCCAGCCTAGCGACACCTACCCATGAACCCCTCACTCTCAGACCCTGATTCCCGTACGAGATCTGGCATGGTGTGCATTCGATCTGCACTGTTCACTGGGGGTCGTCGTCACACACACACACACACACACACACACACACACACACACACACAATTAAGTACTATTTCATAGGAATATGCAGAAGGGTATGATTGCGTGGTCTGGAATCTACACAACATTTATTTATTTCAGCAGCAGAGTTCAGAAAAAAAACTGTATGTTTAAAATACCGAGTACTATTTTCACCCTATAACACATTCCAAAGTTATTTCTTACCTCATCGACGCCTTGTGTACGGCACTAGAAGAAAACTCCGAAACATACGTACCTGAAACAGATAAATGTATTTCCCATTTACTGCTAGTTCCAGCACAGAGAAATATTTCAGGATAAGATGGTTCAAATGGCTCTGAGCACTATGGGACTTAACTTCTGAGGTCATCAGTCCCCTAGAACTTAGAACTACTTAAACCTAACTAACCTAAAGACATCACATACATCCATGCCCGAGGCAGGTTTCGAACCTGCGACCATAGCGGTCGCGCGGTTCCAGACTGAAGTGCCTAGAACCGCTCGACTCAGGATAAGAAGTCTTACATGAGATATCTAACAAGAACTGAAAGAGTTTGATGCTCTTATGAAGCAATCTAACCTAAACGATAAAGAAATAAACCAACACACACACACACACATACACTGTATGACAAGAACAATGAAGACGCCCAGAATGGCGGGAGGAAACGAAATGAAACTACTCAGATTGAGAGACACCTGATGTTATCTTAGTTATCACAAAATCGAGTTAAATTTAGAAATAACTTGGCAATATGAGACACCTATCAGTATGACATTGCACCCTCTTTGGACTGCTTGTATCCTGAGGCAAGTTAGCCTACATCAGTAGTTCCCAACAGGTGGTCCGCGGACCCCCAGCGGTCCGCGAGCTATGCGAGAGGGGTTCGCAAGATGCTATTAGAATAAAAAATATATTACCTGTAAATAAAGGGTGTTTCAAAAATGACCGGTATATTTGAAACGGCAATAAAAACTAAACGAGCAGCGATAGAAATACACCGTTTGTTGCAATATGCTTGGGACAACAGTACATTTTCAGGCAGACAAACTTTCGAAATTACAGTAGTTACAATTTTCAACAACAGATGGCGCTGCGGTCTGGGAAACTCTATAGTACGATATTTTCCACATATCCACCATGCGTAGCAATAATATGGCGTAGTCTCTGAATGAAATTATCCGAAACCTTTGACAACGTGTCTGGCGGAATGGCTTCACATGCAGATGAGATGTACTGCTTCAGCTGTTCAATTATTTCTGGATTCTGGCGGTACACCTGGTCGTTCAAGTGTCCCCACAGAAAGAAGTCACAGGGGTTCATGTCTGGCGAATAGGGAGGCCAATTCACGCCGCCTCCTGTATGTTTCGGATAGCCCAAAGCAATCACACGATCATCGAAATATTCATTCAGGAAATTAAAGACGTCGGCCGTGCGATGTGGCCGGGCACCATCTTGCATAAGCCACGAGGTGTTCGCAGTGTCGTCTAAGGCAGTTTGTACCGCCACAAATTCACGAAGAATGTCCAGATAGCGTGATGCAGTAATCGTTTCGGATCTGAAAAATGGGCCAATGATTCCTTTGGAAGAAATGGCGGCCCCGACCAGTACTTTTTGAGGATGCAGGGACGATGGGACTGCAACATGGGGCTTTTCGGTTCCCCATATGCGCCAGTTCTGTTTATTGACGAAGCCGTCCAGGTAAAAATAAGCTTCGTCAGTATACCAAATGCTGCCCACATGCATATCGCCGTCATCAATCCTGTGCACTATATCGTTAGCGAATGTCTCTCGTGCAGCAATGGTAGCGGCGCTGAGGGGTTGCCGCGTTTGAATTTTGTATGGATAGAGGTGTAAACTCTGGCGCATGAGACGATACGTGGACGTTGGCGTCATTTGGACCGCAGCTGCAACACGGCGAACGGAAACCCGAGGCCGCTGTTGGATCATCTGCTGCACTAGCTGCGCGTTGCCCTCTGTGGTTGCCGTACGCGGTCGCCCTACCTTTCCAGCACGTTCATCCGTCACGTTCCCAGTCCGTTGAAATTTTTCAAACAGATCCTTTATTGTATCGCTTTTCGGTCCTTTGATTACATTAAACCTCCGTTGAAAACTTCGTCTTGTTGCAACAACACTGTGTTCTAGGCGGTGGAACCAACACCAGAAAAATCCTCTGTTCTAAGGAATAAACCATGTTGTCTACTGCACACTTGCACGTTGTGAACAGCACACGCTTACAGCAGAAAGACGACGTACAGAATGGCGCACCCACAGACTGCGTTGTCTTCTATATCGTTCACATCACTTGCAGCGCCATCTGTTGTTGAAAATTGTAGCTACTGTAATTTCGAAAGTTTGTCCGCCTGAAAATGTACTGTTGTCCCAAGCATGTTGCAACAAACGGTGTATTTCTATCGCTGCTCGTTTAGTTTTTATTGCCGTTTCAAATATACCGGTCATTTTTGAAACACCCTGTATATTTCGTATGAAAACAGATTTTTTTTGTTTTGGCCGCTTCCTGCATGAGCAGAGCCTTAGCGAACGCTAACTTCTGCGTCTAGCGTCTAGCTAGAGTCAACTGACACTAGCACACTCCAGCGCAAAACTAGAATTGGATAGAGGCAAATAGTTCTCCTGTATGCCGTTAGACTGCACGCGCTGCCTCTTTGGAGCTGACAACTGACAGTCACTTTAGACATTGGTGATAAAATTACAGACATCTGGGCATCAGCAAACAAGGACTAAAGAAACTTGGAGACAAGGCAATGAAAAAGATCCTTCCATTTGCAACCCCATATCGGTGTGAGCAAGCATTCTCTTCCATGTGTTTCATGAAAAACAAATATAGGAATCGGCTCGACATGTGATCGGATTTCAGAGTGAAAGTTTCAAGTTTGGAACCTAATACTTCAGAAAAAATAGACTCAAAGGTCAGATTGAACTCATCTCATTAAGAACTGAAAATGTAAATAAATAATACATTGTATGAAATTAGAGTTTTCTTATTTTTAACACATATCTGCTCAATGCAATCTCAAGTGTGGTACACTTGAAAGACCAATACACTCAGTTTTAATTTTTGCTGTCATTTTCAGTTCATACTCAATTTTTTTAAAAGAGTTTGTTATACTAAACACCTAGATTTGAAGACAAAGATTTTGAGCAATAATCAAAAATTTAACAATAACAATGATGGCTAACTTGAAAAAGTTTTGAGCTCAATATTTTTTCAATTTATAAAGCATCAGTAACTGTTGAAATAGCTGCAGAACTGCTAAAAAAATGGGGGAACTGATCTTCATAAGTGGATCCACGAACTTATTAAGTTGATATGGAATCAGAAAAGAATCCGAGAAGAATTGACCTTAGGTGTAATTCAACCAACACACAAGAAAGGAGACAAGATCTGCTTTTCAAATTACTGAGGAATTACCTTGCTGAATGTAACTTATAAGACCTTCCCTAGTATTATCTACGACAGTTTAGCACCATATGCAGAAGAGATTCTAGGGGACTACCAATGTGGATTTCGGCCTAATAGATCAACTGCAGCCCAGATGTATGTGTTGAGGCAAAAACATGAAAATATTGAGCTTCATAACCTACGTAGACTTCAATCAGGCCTTTAATAGTCTCAATAGAGCACAAATGCTAAATTATTTGCTACTGCTTAGTATACCGTGAAAGTACATCTCACTTATTCAAGCAAAACTGGCTGATTCCAAGGCTGCTGTGCGAGTGGATGGAGAACTGAGCAATTGGTTTAGCATTAGTAAAGGAGTCAGACAAGTGGACGCACTTTCTACAATGCCTTTTAATCTGATTCTTGAAGCACCCATGCGGAAGATTCAGATATCTGGATACAGAGGCACAAAGTCGACTCAGATATGTGTATATGCTGATGATGTAGCAATTATTAGAAGAAGAAGGATATCACTAGCGAGGATAATATGAGAGCTGAAAGAAGCTACAGGACCTAAAGGCCTTTCTATAAATGAAACAAAGACGAAGTAGATGAATTTTACCAGGAAGGAAAATAATGTCTTGGATAGACTATCAGCAGACGGTTCCAATTCTGCCCATGTGCAGAACTTTGACTATTTAGGCTCTAATATTGACAGCACAAATTCCATGTCAACTGAAATAAAACTGCGCATCCTAATTGGTAATAGATGCTTTGACGCGTTTAAGAAATTGTTGACCTCTAAGTTATTATATAGGCAGTTGAAGCTGCAACTATATAAGGTCACGATCAGACTAGCTGTAACCTACGGAACGAGCAGCAGCTCTGGCTATTTGAACGGAGAGTGCTGCGTAAGATCTATGGGGCAGTTCAGGATAATAATGGCTTCTGGAGATCTAGGACGAATACTGAGCTGGAGCGCCTCATACAAGGTGCTGAAATCGTAAGAATTATGAAAAGTAGAAGAATAGAATGGCGTGGACATGTCCTCAGGATGAATACTGGAAGAACAACTAAAACCGGAAGGCCACGAAAACGGTCGGTAGATGATGTCGAAGACGATATAAAATCTCTCAGAGGATGGCAGAGAAGCGCGCTGGAGAAGGAAGAATGGAGGAAACTTGTTGATGAGGCTAGAACCCACACAGGGTTGTAATGCCGTGAGAAGAACTAGAAGAACAAGAAGAATGGTCAACTCTCTGCAACTTTAATGTGAAAGGAACTTGGTACGGTACTAGGCTATCCAATAGCGCATACGACATCATATTAAGTCCTTAATTCTGGTCTAAATCAGAAAGAGTATGTTACCAGTAATAGCTTAAGAGCAGGCTGCTTTGTTATCAATGAAACGGGTCTCAGGTTTTCTTAATATATGTTTCTGGCTGTATGAGACATTGCACGAAGCAACTTAAAATTAAATGAAAAACAGCTACAGTAGCAATCGCAATATCTCCAGAACCGTCGTTCGTTGCCGATATTGAAATTTTCTGCCTCCTTATTCCAGTCTTCCTGCAAATAATATTATTTTGAGGAAGCTGAAGTATTTACTAACAACGTGTAAAAAAATTCTATATTCCTCGAAAATTAGTAGATTACTTCTTCACCACACAGCTTGTATTATACAGTACTTTATTAAGGAATAGTACATATTTTTAACACTACAGATACATTTACCAAATGTAAGCAATACGTTGTGGAGCATGTGTAAGGTATGCCACGCGATGGACCTACACTTCGAGTCTCCTATACAAACATTCTTTAGTATTTCTTCCTCTAAATAAACACGCGAGGAGTTCACAACGGCTCGCATCTCGTGGTCGTGCGGTAGCGTTCTCGCTTCCCACGCCCGGGTTCCCGGGTTCGATTCCCGGCGGGGTCAGGGATTTTCTCTGCCTCGTGATGGCTGGGTGTTGTGTGATGTCCTTAGGTTAGTTAGGTTTAAGTAGTTCTAAGTTCTAGGGGACTGATGACCTAAGATGTTAAGTCCCATAGTGTTCAGAGCCATTTGAACCATTTTTAGTTCACAACGGCTCTCGCCAGAGGAAATATCTGTGTCAAGTAGAATAACACGTGTCACGCCTTGTTAAAAGCAACAAACATCTGAACGTGACAGCTAGCGTAACTCCCTGCGTTCTGTTATTCTTGTTAATAAGTTCCTGTTTAGTAATTTATTACGATGGAAACAGAACCAAAAAACTTTTTCCAGTAATCATAAAGACTGTCACAGCGCTCAACAAGTCTCATTCCGAGAGAGAGAGAGAGAGAGAGAGAGAGAGAGAGAGAGGAGGAACAGGGTGAATCCAGTTCTGCCGCTTTCCAGCAGAGGCGCAACGGCTGGCTAGGCCTTGTGCTGCCACCCAGCGGCAGATCATGGAACTGCCAGTGGCTAGTCCGCATGTCTCCCGCAGTGCAGCGCTGTTTCCAGTTCTATTTCCAATCACACCTGAAGCACTCATATAACAGTGATTTCTATTAGTAGCTGAATACCTGTTGCCCATTTTAAAGCTTTAAATACTTCTTTGGTACAATTCAAGGAACAAATATTCATGAAACATAGTCGTTTGAGCGTGAACGATAAATTGCGGCTACCTGTGGTACGTACACTTCGGATATTAGGGAGTGTTTATTAGTCGACCACTTTACTATTGCACCTGGGAAATAGGACTCTTCAGACGGCTTACCGTTAGTGAGCGCCTCATCGTAGTTCGTAGTATACGCACAGTTCGCAATGACAGTGCGATGCGTTTATGGTAGTCACCACTTAACTCGTTTCCTGCAGTGTGTTTCCGTTAACGGCCACTTGCAATAACAGCATTGTTGACTAGTATAAACTTTACATCTATTACAAACTTAGCGGTCGATACCAGTAATTTCTGCCTACAATTCTACTAATCTCCTCTTGTTGTTCACCAACGTTAATAGCGACAACAGACGTAGTTATCTGTAATGATGTACTATCTGAAAAAAGCAGCACAAATATTCATACAGTTCTTGATGTGTCAAGTTAGTGCAAGGACAGGTAACTTGCTATATAAGTTCGAAAATATAAAACAATGCCCTTCACGAAACGTAAACTAGAATAATAACTCACACAGCTCGATTCTGTGAATTCACACAAATTTGTAGATGTAACAAATGAAATGATTACTTGGCGTCAGTCATTGGTAAAGCATCTGTTAGCCTACGGTTCATGGATTGGATACTAGAGACATGTAGCTGGTCTGTGAAAGAGATTGCTTACAAAACACTCGTCCGACCAGTCGTAGAATATTGATGTATCGTGAGACTCTCGCATGAAATACGAAAATTTTCGAAGATGGGTAGCATGAATGGCCAGAGGTTTCTTTGACCTCACGGCAGAATATCAGAGACATGAAAAACCTGAAACAGAAGATGCTTGACGATAGGTACTAACTTCCTCGCAAAAGCCTACTTTGTACGTTTCGAGTACCAATATTAAAAAAGAACTCTAGGAATATAGTAAGGAGTTCCACATACCACTCTCATAGAGGGTCACGCAGGGCAGCACCTCAGTAACTTCTAACTACAGGAATATTAACGCCAGAAACCGCTAATCAGCAACAACAGACATTCTGCTGATGATGTAGTTATCAGTAGTGAGGTACTATCTGAAAGAAGTAGCACAAATACCCATACCGTTATTGACGACATACCAACGTAGTGCAAGGACAGGCAATTTGTTATAACTGTTCAGAAATATAAGACAACGCCCTTCACAAAACGCACATAGGTGGGGTCCAGTCTGTACAGCAAAATCACCACATTCGCAAATCATCGGTGCATTAGTCGCCAATATTTGTGTGATATCCAAATTTTAACATCAATATGGATGCCTCATTAACAATCGTCAATTTAATTGTTAAGATACACTACTGGCCATAAAAATTGCTACACCAAGAACAAATGCAGTTGATAAACGGGTATTCATTGGACAAATATATTATACTAGAACTGACAAGTGATTACATTTTCACACAATTTGAGTGCATAGATCGTGAGAAATCATTACCCAGAACAACCACCAAAAAAATGGTTCAAATGGCTCTGAGCACTATGGGACTTAACATCTGTGGTCATCAGTCCCCTAGAACTTAGAACTACTTAAACCTAACTAACCTAATGACATCACACTCATCCATGCCCGAGGCAGGATTCGAACCTGCGACCGTAGCAGTCGCACGGTTCCGGACTGCGCGCCTAGAACCGCAAGACCACCGCGACCGGCGAACAACCACCTCTAGCCGTAATAACGGCCTTGATACGCCTGGGCATTGAGTCAAACAGAGCTTGGATGGCGTGTACAGGTCCACCTGCCCATGCAGCTTCATCAAGAGTAGTGACTGGCGTATTGTGACGAGCCAGTTGCTCGGCCACCATTGACAGACGTTTTCAGTTGGTGAGAGATCTGGAGAATGTGCTGGCCAGGGCAGCAGTCGAACATTTTCTGCATCCAGAAAGGCCCGTACAGGATCTGCAACATGCGGTCTTGCATTATCCCGCTAAAATGTAGGGTTTCGCAGGGATCGAATGAAGGGTAGAGGGCCGGCCGGAGTGGCCGAGCGGTTCTAGGCGCTACAGTCTGTAACCGCACGACCACTACGTCGCAGGTTCGAATCCTGCTTCGGGCATGAATGTGTGTGATGTCCTTAGGTTAGTTAGGTTCAAGTAGTTCTAAGTTCTAGGGGACTGATGACCTCAGAAGTTAAGTCCCATAGTGCTCAGAACCATTTGAACCATTTTTGAAGGGTAGAGCCACGGGTCACAATACATCTGAAATGTAACGTCCACTGTTCAAAGTGCCATCAATGAGAACAACAGGTGAGCGAGACGTGTAACCAATGGCACCCCATACCATCACGCCAGGTGATACGCCAGTGTGGCGATGACGAATACACGCTTCCAATGTGCCGTCACCGTAATGGCGTCAAACAAGGATGTGACCGTCATGATGCTGTAAACAGAACCTGGATTCATCCGAAAAAAAGACGTTTTGCCATTCGTGCACCCAGGTTCGTCGTTGAGTACACCATCACAGGCCCTCCTGTCTGTGATGCAGCGTCAAGGGTAACCGCAGCCATGGTCTCCGAGCTGATAGTCCATGCTGCTGCAATCGTCATCGAACTGTTCGTGCTGATGGTTGTTGTCTTGCAAACGTCCCCACCTGTTGACTCAGGGATCGATACGTGGCTGCACGATCCGTTACAGCCATGCGGATAAGATGCCTGTCATCTCGACTGCTGGTGATACGAGGCCGTTGGGATCCAGCACGGCGTTCCGTATTACCCTCCTGAACCCACCGATTCCATATTCTGCTAACAGTCATTGGATCTCGACCAACGGGAGCAGCAATGTCGCGACACGATAAACCGCAATCGCGATAGGCTGCATTCTGACCTTTATCGAAGTCGGAAACGTGGTGGTACGTATTTCTCTCCTCATGCTATGCATCACAACAACGTTTCACCATGCAACGCCGGTCAACTGCTGTTTGTGTATTAGAAATCGGTTGGAGACTTTCCTCATGTCAGCACGTCGTAGGTGTCGCCACGGGCGCCAACCTTGTGTGAATGCTCTGAAAAGCTAATCATTTGCAAATCACAGCATCTTCTTGCTGTGGGTTGAATTTCGCGTCTGTAGCATGTCATCTTCGTGGTGTAGCAATTTTAATGGCTAGTAGTGTATATACCGATTCATTCCATGGACTAGTAGTTCTGGCTTGCATGCTCCCACGCAGACAGAAAGATAAATCAACATGTGGCGAAACCAAGGTCCAGATGTCGTGGGGTCTGGCAGCCACCTGTCATTGAACATGTCGGAAGTCGTAGGCTGGGCATGTATGCATGTATGTGTGTGTGTGTTCGTATGTATGTTCACATCTCTGCCTAAAGCACTGGATCGATTCAACCATATTATGGTACACGTTCCAGTTTCAATCTGCAAAGTAGTACTGTGGGGTTAAGATCCACTAGCCTCCTACTGTGGTGAGCGTGGTACCGTGGAGAGAGGAGGAGGAGAGAGGAGGAGGAGAGGACATACAGCGAGGGGGAGAAGGAGATTGGCACAATTATGGTGGGGGTGAGTAAGAGAAGATAGAGAGAGAGAGAGAGAGAGAGAGAGAGAAGAGGGGAGGAGTAGATCGACAGAGTGAAGGAATAAGGGGAGAGGGAAAGAGAAGGGGATGAGGAGGAGATGTATGGAGAAAGGAAAGGGGAGAGATGAACACGGAGTGATGGGAGGAGGAGATAGACATAGAGAGTGGAAGAAGGAGATGAAATTAGAGGGGGAGGACATGGACAAAATGTGGAGGAGTGAACTGACAGAAAGAATGGGGGAAGAGGAGATAGATGGAGAGAGGAGCAGGAGGAGTTGCGCAGAGAGAGAGAGAGAGAGAGGAACGAGGAAATGAACCAATAGAAGATTGGAATAAATGCATGTACGGCAATGCCGGTTACTCAGTAATAATGTTGTGATTGTGACCCTGCTGGAAATACACAAAGCGCCCAGCAAGAAGTGAGCAATGGATATTGTTCTTTGCCTCCTTAACCTGAAAGTTTGTGAGCTTTCACTAATTTTTCATTACTTGATGCTAGTTTCATGAAGTTGTCTTACTTTCGACCACCTTTCATTTTATCTGAATTCCTGTATCGGTCGCTCTGTTTACTGTCTTCTCTTCTTCTTTCCCTCGATCAGTGAAGTGAACTAAGTCCGCCTCTGTACCTCAGTAGAAGGAAAGAATGAACATAATAAAAAAGCGGTCAGCTGGTCTGACTGCTACGCGGTGGGTCCTGGTTCGCTTCCGGTATTGTCAAGGATTTTTCCTTGGCGGAAGAAGTGTAGCGGGGCGCATTCAGCCTGGCGATGCCAACTGAGGAGCTACTTGAGTGAGAAAGAGCGGTTCAGAGGCTGAGAAGCTCATCCTATGCCCCTTCAGCTACATCCGAATGACACCGTTGGCAGAGGGTGACGCGATGGCCGGTCGGTACGGAGCTTTTTGAGAGAGGTGAAGTGGGTGGCTGAGCATGCTGTTCCTCCTAACGATAGTTGTTTGTCTTAGCCTGACGCCGTCACTCCTTCTTACGAATTTTATTTCAAAGGCTTGAATTCTATTCACCACTCTTCTTTTCATATCCATGTCTCCAATACGTATGCCAACTTGGGTGAAAGTACATCTTGTATAGCATTTCCTCCGGAAATATGCAAATAACTGACCCAGTAAAGCGGTCCTTTTGAAATCCAAACAGTGATCGGTTAAGTATCCCATTACTATATGTTAGGTGTCAGGCAAATCCAACACCTTCCATGAAAACCCTGACATGATAAGCAAATCCAGTAGTATGTCACATAGCTCCGAATAAATCGTGACATTAAATTAACCAAAGTAATACGAGTAACGAGTGAGCAAATGGAATACCACAGACTAATACAAGAATGCCTAAATGCATGTCATACCTCCCACCGTGAGACAGACGCAGTTCCGAGGGGAGAAACGAGAACAGAAGCCGAGAGCAGAACCGTGTTGAGCTAGAAGGCCCTACGATAAGGGACGGACACCCACGTCTCCAGCTAACCACCAGGACCACCCCCCAGCCCATGTTAAAAGACAGAGCCCTCCAGAAGAACAGTATAGATCTTACGATAACACTAAAAGGGCCACACCAGCTGCAAGTTTTAGCGTGAGACTTTTTCGCGTCTCTGTTACGTTGCAAACTTTAAAAACATTGCCCCACCACGAAAAGTATAACGTTTCTCATTGGATAGACAGAATTTTTGTAGGCGGAGCTTAACGTTAACATTGAGACCCTGATTGGTCAGATGAAAACACAGCCAGACAGTTTTTTTTTTAAACCAACTTCGGTAAATTGTAGTAAGGAGAAGTTAGGAGAGGGTTGCTTCCGAGACAGCGAGGTGAGCGGAGCTGTGCTGACCACCGCCCCTGACGAACACCGACAAGGTAATGAACGCACGCGATGCCGCATTTTTGAGCGCATAAGGCTTCACTCAGAACTGCAGAAGTCTCATCTGTTACAACCCCTTTTTGCGTAATACTAGTGTCGATCGTCAATTAAAGCTCATGGTTTTCACATTTGCCACTTGAAGTAAAAATCTGAAACGCGATAATTTTTCTGTTATATAATTATTGAGAAGCCACATCAGCCACTGTAATTTACAAGTTAGATAAGTAATTAAAGATAATGGGGGGTCACTGTAGACTATTTTGATAGTTTTCTCTTTTGTGAAACTTAATTTAAACCTAGATTATAGATGTGATATGGCGTAGGTCATCTTTCGATCCATTGTAGAACTTGGAAACCCATTCAGGGAATATTCGTTCACATTTTTGTTGAACGCAGTTGGTTTTTATCATCCTGTATTAAAACATTTCCTTTTATCAATAGTGCAATTTATGAACAAAGTTTTGTGAGTAGAATAAAATTTCCAATGGTAAACTTAACTGCTTTTTCGACGTTATTTTACCAGCTAACTAAAAATAGGAAAGTCTTGAACCCCTTCCACTAAATTTAGTTAGTATTAAGATTCTTTCACAGGGAGTGCAGTGGAGCTGACGCTGAAATCATTAAGTATTTGGTTATATCATCGCTAGTCTCACTGAACTCTTCTGAACTCTACATGTCGTGTGGTCTGGCGTCTCCTTACCAGCAACAGGTCCCAGGTTCAAACTAGTCAATGCCCTAAAAAAACACGCTCAGAGCGTCGTTGCGCGAAAGTGGTAGGAAGACACGACTTAGAACTGACACCACGCAGAATGTTAGATATACACGTTTGTAACAACTGCAGTGGGGACATCAACGCCCTCACTAACGTACACAGTGGCAAAATTCAATGTTTACGAAATGCATACCTCATAAACTTTGCTTCCTTCTTTGCAAACGTGTGACGTTAATAAAACCTCGGAGAAAACATGGAAAGCCTGTTACGATGCCTCTTCATCAGGTCGAAGGGGAGAGTAGGTCCATAAAGTTTGAGAACCTCTGTTCTAAGCCCGTACCGCAGCGCACGCCAAAGAGATTGGAGGGAAAGATGAGCCCGGCTCGGCCGGGCTCTGTTGTGGAATGAACCGACCTGTGTGTGTTGATCCTGCGGCGGTTACTGCGCTAGCTGATGAGGAACGTGCCCCGAATACCAAACGCTGTATCGCGGGCGCTGCGGCCCGGGAGGTATGCAAGCAGACATGCTGAGCCCGAGCAGGGAGGAAGACTGGAGAAGGAGCCGCCTTCCGGGCAGGAGAGCGCTCAAAGGCGAAAGGGCGCTACACGAGCAAAGAAGTGCAACAGGTAACACCCAGCTAGCTTGCGGGCGCTCCCTAAACAGCGCAACGTTTGGGACAGCTCCGTAGTTGATTAATTCGCGAATGGTATAGTATACAGTGGGACCTGGCTACAACATTCGAAGGACGTTGAATATTACATTGTTATAAACGAGTGTCCTTGTACGGAGATTCGAACCTCGCAGGAGAGCTTCTGTAAAGTTTGAAAAGTAGGAGACGAGGTACTGCCAGAAGTAAAGCTGTGAGGACGGGGCGTGAGTCATGCTTGGGTAGCTCAGATGGCAGAGCACTCGATTCCCGGCGGGGTCAGGCATTTTCTCTGCCTCGTGATGACTGGGTGTTGTGTGTCTTTCATCATCATTTCATCCTCATTGACTCGCAAGTCGCCGAAGTGGCTTCAACTAAAAAGGACTTGCAATACGGCGGCCGAACTTCCCCGAATGGGGCCTCCCCGGCCAACAATGACATACGATCATTTCATTTCATTTCATTATAAAATACACTCCTGGAAATGGAAAAAAGAACACATTGACACCGGTGTGTCAGACCCACCATACTTGTTCCGGACACTGCGAGAGGGCTGTACAAGCAATGATCACACGCACGGCACAGCGGACACACCAGGAACCATGGTGTTGGCCATCGAATGGCGCTAGCTGCGCAGCATTTGTGCACCGCCGCCGTCAGTGTCAGCCAGTTTGCCGTGGCATACGGAGCTCCATCGCAGTCTTTAACACTGGTAGCATGCCGCGACAGCGTGGACGTGAACCGTATGTGCAGTTGACGGACTTTGAGCGAGGGCGTATAGTGAGCATGCGGGAGGCCGGGTGGACGTACCGCCGAATTGCTCAACACGTGGGGCGTGAGGTCTCCACAGTACATCGATGTTGTCGCCAGTGGTCGGCGGAAGGTGCACGTGCCCGTCGACCTGGGACCGGACCGCAGCGACGCACGGATGCACACCAAGACCGTAGGATCCTAAGCAGTGCCGTAGGGGACCGCACCGCCACTTCCCAGCAAATTAGGGACACTGTTGCTCCTGGGGTATCGGCGAGGACCATTCGCAACCGTCTCCATGAAGCTGGGCTACGGTCCCGCACACCGTTAGGCCGTCTTCCGCTCACGCCCCAACATCGTGCAGCCCGCCTCCAGTGGTGTCGCGACAGGCGTGAATGGAGGGACGAATGGAGACGTGTCGTCTTCAGCGATGAGAGTCGCTTCTGCCTTGGTGCCAATGATGGTCGTATGCGTGTTTGGCGCCGTGCAGGTGAGCGCCACAATCAGGACTACATACGACCGAGGCACACAGGGCCAACACCCGGCATCATGGTGTGGGGAGCGATCTCCTACACTGGCCGTACACCACTGTTGATCGTCGAGGGGACACTGAATAGTGCACGGTACATCCAAACCGTCATCGAACCCATCGTTCTACCATTCCTAGACCGGCAAGGGAACTTGCTGTTCCAACAGGACAATGCACGTCCGCATGTATCCCGTGCCACCCAACGTGCTCTAGAAGGTGTAAGTCAACTACCCTGGCCAGCAAGATCTCCGGATCTGTCCCCCATTGAGCATGTTTGGGACTGGATGAAGCGTCGTCTCACGCGGTCTGCACGTCCAGCACGAACGCTGGTCCAACTGAGGCGCCAGGTGGAAATGGCATGGCAAGCCATTCCACAGGACTACATCCAGCATCTCTACGATCGTCTCCATGGGAGAATAGCAGCCTGCATTGCTGCGAAAGGTGGATATACACTGTACTAGTGCCGACATTGTGCATGCTCTGTTGCCTGTGTCTATGTGCCTGTGGTTCTGTCAGTGTGATCATGTGATGTATCTGACCCCAGGAATGTGTCAATAAAGTTTCCGCTTCCTGGGACAATGAATTCACGGTGTTCTTATTTCAATTTCCAGGAGTGTATATGCACTTAATCGGGCAGGTAGGTTAGAAAATTTAAAAAGGGAGATGGATAGGTTAAAGTTAGATATAGTGGGAATTAGTGAAGTTCGGTGGCAGGAGGAACAAGACTTTTGGTCAGGTGATTACAGGGTTATAAATACAAAATCAAATAGGGGTAATGCAGGAGTAGGTTTAATAATGAATAAAAAAATAGGTGTGCGGGTTAGCTACTACAAACAGCATAGTGAACGCATTATTGTGGCCAAGATAGACACAAAGCCCATGCCTACTACAGTAGTACAAGTTTATATGCCAACTAGCTCTGCAGATGATGAAGAAATAGATGAAATGTATGACGAGATAAAAGAAATTATTCAGGTAGTGAAGGGAGACGAAAATTTAATAGTGATGGGTGACTGGAATTCGTCAGTAGGAAAAGGGAGAGAAGGAAACATAGTAGGTGAATATGGATTGGGGGGAAGGAATGAAAGAGGAAGCCGCCTTGTAGAATTTTGCACAGAGCATAACTTAATCATAGCTAACACTTGGTTCAAGAATCATGAAAGGAGTCTGTATACATGGAAGAGGCCTGGAGATACTGACAGGTTTCAGATAGATTATATAATGGTAAGACAGAGATTTAGGAACCAGGTTTTAAATTGTAAGACATTTCCTGGGGCAGATGTAGATCCTGACCACAATCTATTGGTTATGAACTGCAGATTGAAACTAAAGAAACTGCAAAAAGGTGGGAATTTAAGGAGATGGGACCTGGATAAACTGAAAGAACCAGAGGTTGTAGAGAGTTTCAGGGAGAGCATTAGGGAACAATTGACAGGAATGGGGGAAAGAAATACAGTAGAAGAAGAATGGGTAGCTCTGAGGGATGAAGTGGTGAAGGCAGAAGACGATCAAGTAGGTAAAAAGACGCGGGCTAATAGAAATCCTTGGGTAACAGAAGAAATATTGAATTTAATTGATGAAAGGAGAAAATATAAAAATGCAGTAAATGAAGCAGGCAAAAAGGAATACAAACGTCTCAAAAATGAAATCGACAGGAAGTGCAAAATGGCTAAGCAGGGATGGCTAGAGGACAAATGTAAGGATGTAGAGGCTTGTCTCACTAGGGGTAAGATAGATACTGCCTACAGGAAAATTAAAGAGACCTTTGGAGAGAAGAGAACCACTTGTATGAACATCAAGAGCTCAGATGGCAACCCAGTTCTAAGCAAAGAAGGGAAAGCAGAAAGGTGGAAGGAGTATATAGAGGGTTTATACAAGGGCGATGTACTTGAGGACAATATTATGGAAATGGAAGAGGATGTAGATGAAGATGAAATGGGAGATAAGATACTGCGTGAAGAGTTTGACAGAGCACTGAAAGACCTGAGTCAAAACAAGGCCCCGGGAGTAGACAACATTCCATTAGAACTACTGATGGCCTCAGGAGAGCCAGTCATGACAAAACTCTACCATCTGGTGAGCACGATGTATGAGACAGGCGAAATACCCTCAGACTTTAAGAAGAATATAATAATTCCAATCCCAAAGAAAGCAGGTGTTGACAGATGTGAAAGTTACCGAACTATCAGTTTAATAAGTAACAGCTGCAAAATACTAACGCGAATTCTTTACAGACGAATGGAAAAACTCGTAGAAGCCGACCTCGGGGAAGATCAGTTTGGATTCCGTAGAAATGTTGGAACACGTGAGGCAATGCTGACCTTACGACTTATCTTGGAAGAAAGATTAAGAAAAGGCAAACCTACGTTTCTAGCATTTGTAGACTTAGAGAAAGCTTTTGACAATGTTGACTGGAATACTCTCTTTCAAATTCTGAAGGTGGCAGGGGTAAAATACAGGGAGCGAAAGGCTATTTACAATTTGTACTGAAACCAGATGGCAGTTATAAGAGTCGAGGGGCATGAAAGGGAAGCAGTGATTGGGAAAGGAGTGAGACAGGGTTGTAGCCTCTCCCCGATGTTATTCAATCTGTATATTGAGCAAGCAGTAAAGGAAACTAAAGAAAAATTCGGAGTAGGTATTAAAATTCATGGAGAAGAAGTAAAAACTTTGAGGTTCGCCGATGACATTGTAATTCTGTCAGAGACAGCAAAGGACTTGGAAGAGCAGTTGAACGGAATGGACAGTGTCTTGAAAGGAGGATATAAGATGAACATCAACAAAAGCAAAACGAGGATAATGGAATGTAGTCAAATTAAGTCGGGTGATGCTGAGGGAATTAGATTAGGAAATGAGACACTTAAAGTAGTAAAGGAGTTTTCCTATTTAGGGAGTAAAATAACCGATGATGGTCGAAGTAGAGAGGATATAAAATGTAGACTGGCAATGGCAAGGAAAGCGTTTCTCAAGAAGAGAAATTTGTTAACATCGAATATAGATTTAGGTGTCAGGAAGTCGTTTCTGAAAGTATTTGTATGGAGTGTAGCCATGTATGGAAGTGAGACATGGACGATAACTAGTTTGGACAAGAAGAGAATAGAAGCTTTCGAAATGTGGTGCTACAGAAGAATGCTGAAGATAAGGTGGGTAGATCACGTAACTAATGAGGAGGTATTGAATAGGATTGGGGAGAAGAGAAGTTTGTGGCACAACTTGACTAGAAGAAGGGATCGGTTGGTAGGACATGTTCTGAGGCATCGAGGGATCACAAATTTAGCATTGGAGGGCAGCGTGGAGGGTAAAAATCGTAGAGGGAGACCAAGAGATGAATACACTAAGCAGATTCAGAAGGATGTAGGTTGCAGTAGGTACTGGGAGATGAAGAAGCTTGCACAGGATAGAATAGCATGGAGAGCTGCATCAAACCAGTCTCAGGACTGAAGACCACAACAACAACAACAACATAAAATATATGCCGGCACGGTAGCTCAGCGTGTTCGGTCAGAGAGCTGGGTGGCCTCTGTAATTAAAAAACTGAGAGGAAGGATCAACAAGCGAACTTCACCGGATGTCGTGTGACGTCCGCAACGAACAAACACAACGATCAACAGCGAACAAAATGAGAAAAAAATGAGAAAAAAATGAGATAAAAATGAGAAAAAAATTGGTAGAGCACGTGCCCGGGAAATCAAAGGTCCCGAGTTCGAGTCTCGGTCCGGCACACAGTTTTTATCTGCCAGGAAGTTTCATACCAGCGCACACTCCGCTGAAGAGTGAAAATCTCATTCTCATTTAGCCTTGTTTTATTTAACATGCAGTGTTCTCTCTTAAGTTTACAAAAACACAGTATATACAGCAGTATGACGAGTACTCATCAAACTTCCTTACTTATGAGTGAAGTAATCAGTCATTCTACTTTGCTGTGTATTTGCCCAATACCAACTCTCTAAATTAAGTTCTATGTTCATTATTTCATATGAAATTTTACTTTTCCTCCCCCTAGCTTCATAGAACATGTTCACTATGCCAATGGTTTCTAAAGCGTCACTCTCAGTAGGGATAGGCACTATTTCTATCTTTCTTTCTTTCTTTCTTTCTTCCTTCTTCTTCTTCTTCTTCTTCGTCTTCTTCTGGAAGACATGTACATTTCTATTGTCTATTGTAAAACCACAATTTATGAAAGATGTTTATATTTTATTAATAGGATTAAGTAGGAGTAATTAATATTTGTCATGTTGGAAATAATTGTGGTAGCAGGGAATGTCTGCACCAAAGTGTTGTTGGCAAAAGAGACCGCACATTAATATAATTTTAAAAAGGGCGGGAGAGACCGCGCATTGATACATTTTAAGAAAAGAGCGGGAAAGACCGCGCATTGATACATCTTGTAATTGTAGCAGGGATTGTCTGCACCAGAAAGCACCGTTGCCGTGAGAGACGGCACTTAAGCGTTCGTAGGAAGTCAGTAGTATGCGAGAAGTGAATCGAGTCGGTAGCAGGCTGCCAACAATACTTTGGTGCAGATATTCCCTGCAGCCACAATTATTTCCAACATGACAAATACTAATTATTCCTACTTAATCCTATTAATAAAATATAAACAGCTTTCATAAATTGTGGTTTGACAATAGACAATAGAAATATACACGTCTTACACTACTTCTTCTTTTTCTTCTTCATCTCCCCCTCTAACTTTATGGTCACTGTGGCCCTGATTCTTCACTTCATTTGCAATTTTGTCTTCAATTTGCGCTTTGGTTGTAACAAAGTCATCATCTATTGTTGCATACGATTCATATTTGCACGGGCTGAGGATATCACAGTTGATTTCTGGCAGCAATTCAGATAGCGGCAGATCATCAGCTTCATCGAACGTATCTTCAGTTTCTGTGGCATTTATTCCTTCAGCTGTGCTTCCCTCGTGACGGAGACAGTTCTTGATGGTTTGACTTATGACCCGGCTCCGACGTTTGGTAACGCATCTGATCGCATGCATCAGTGTAATACAATAATTCTGTTTTATCTCAACGCCTTGTATCATTTTCAGTGATATGAGCTTACGCTGGTGACATTTCAGACTCCTAATTGCCCCTTGCTCCATGGTATGCAATACGCTGGTCGTATTTGTATGAAGAAAATCAAGTTTAATATTCACCACACCAGAGAGTGAAGGATGGGCTGGACAGTTCTCAACAAGAACCACGATCTTCCTTTTCTGGCTTCTACCATTAAAACTTTCCTTTTACTGGCAATGCTGTTTTAAAGTGCGCACACTTCGCAACAAATTGTTATGGAAACTGGTCTAGTGTGTACTGTTGACTAGTTGTGTTGTTATCACCACAACTGTAATACCAATGAGCTATGGTAACAATGAGGTGAGGAGTCTATACTATACCTATTGTTGACGTAAGGGCAGAGAGAAGAATATGCCAGTTTGCCATACTGCGACAATACATTGGTTCTTGGAAAATCTTGTTGCTAACTCAGACTGAAAATGACGTTATATACAATACATATACATTTGTCGTATTAGTCAAGGATGAGTAGCATGTTCCTTATGAGGTATATGGCCATACCACAGAATTCCCGAAGTTATAGCCAAGTTGTCGTTGCAACCAACGTCGTTATAATAAAGTTCCACTGTACATGTCTTTACTTTGATACCTGCCATCAGTAACGTGGCTACAGATTCCTTAGCTATAAATTCTTCCTCTAGGTAGCCACAGAATCGCTGGTCATCAGCTTTCTGCTGGACATCAGAAATGAGCTCTGTAATCTCGCGTTTAACTCGCCATCGTGTCCTGTGACGCCATCTCCAAACTCTCCGTCTCAGTATGCTCGGAAACTCTACGTATCTTTCGCCGCCGCTACCCATTTAATTGAAAATTCGTCACATGAGTCTGTTGTCGGTTGCAAGTGCATTGTATCAGCGTATAAATCATAGCGAATACATGAGTTCGCAAATATAACAGAATATTGTGGCATTCCCGCTACATATTCATGCCTTGGGGATTACAATATGCTTGTTGGAGTTCCTTACGTGCACACCAAAACCTACTTCTATAATCGGGATATACATATAATGTTGTTGTTGTTGTGGTCTTCAGTCCTGAGACTGGTTTGATGCAGCTCTCCATGCTACTCTATCCTGTGCAAGCTTCTTCATCTCCCAGTACCTACTGCAACCTACATCCTTCTGAATCTGCTTAGTGTATTCATTTCTTGGTCTTCCTCTACGATTTTACCCTCCACGCTGCCCTCCAGTACTAAATTGGCGAACCCTTGATGCCTCAGAATATGCACTGCCAACCGGTCCCTTTTTCTAGTCAAGGTGTGCCACAAACTTCTCTTCTCCCCAATCCTTATCAATACCTCCTCATTAGTTATGTGATCTACCCATCTAATCTTCAGCATTCTTCTGTAGCACCACATTTAGAAAGTTTCTATTCTCTTCTTGTCCAAACTATTTATCGTCTACGTTTCACTTCCATACATGGCCATGCTCCATACAAATACTTTCAGAAACGACTTCCTGACACTTAAATCAATACTCGATGTTAACAACTTTCTCTTCTTCAGAAACGCTTTCCTCGACATTGCCAGTCTACATTTTATATCCTCTCTACTTCGACCATCATCAGTTATTTTGCTCCCCAAATAGCAAAACTCCTTTACTACTTTAAGTGTCTCATTTCCTAATCTAATTCCCTCAGCATCACCCGACTTAATTCGACTACATTCCATTATCCTCGTTTTTCTGTTGTTGATGTTCATCTTATATTCTCCTTTCAAGACGTTGTCCATTCCGTTCAACTGCTCTTCCAAGCCCTTTGCTGTCTCTGACAGAATTACAATGTCATCGGCAAACCTCAAAGTTTGAATTTCTTCTCCATGGATTTTAATGCCTACTTCGAACTTTTCTTTTGTTTCCTTTACTGCTTGCTCAATATAGAGATTGAATAGCATCGGGGAGTGGCTACAACCCTGTCTCACTCCCTTCCCAACCACTGCTTCCCTTTCCTGCCCCTCGACTCTTATAACTGCTATCTGCTTTCTGTACAAATTTTAACTCGCCTTTCGCTCCCTGTATTTTACCCCTGCCACCTTCAGAATTTGAAAGAGTATTCCAGTCAACATTGTCAAAAGTTTTCTCTAAGTCTACAAATGCTAGAAACGTAGGTTTGCCTTTCCTTAATCTTTCTTCTAAGATATGTCGTAGGGTCAGTATTGCCTCACGTGTTCCAACATTTCTACGGAATCCAGACTGATCTTCCCCGAGGTTGACTTCTACCAGTTTTTCCATTCGTCTGTAAAGAATTCTGTCTGAGGGAATTTCGCCTGTCTCATACATCTTACTCACCAGATGGCAGAGTTTTGTCAGGACTGGCTCTCCCAAGGCCGTCAGTAGCTCTAATGGAATGTTGTCTGCTCCTGGGGCCTTGTTTCGACTCAGATCTTTCAGTGCTCTGTCAAACTCTTCACGCAGTATCATATCTCCCATTTCATCTTCATCTACATCCTCTTCCATTTCCATAATATTGTCCTCAAGAACATCGCCCCTGTATAGACCCTCTATTTACTCTTTCCACTTTTCTGCTTTCTCTTCTTTGCTTAGAACTGGGTTTCCATCTGAGCTCTTGATATTCATGCAAGTGGTTCTCTTTTCTCCAAAGGTCTCTTTAATTTTCCTGTAGGCAGTATCTATCTCACCCCTCGTGAGATAAGCCTCTACATCCTTACATTTGTCCTCTAGCCATCCCTGCTTAACCATTTTGCACTTCCTGTCGATCTCATTTTTTTGAGACGTTTGTATTCCTTTTTGCCTGCTTCATTTTCTGCATTTTTGTATTTTCTCCTTCAATCAATAAAATTCAGTATCTCTTCTGTTACCCAAGGATTTCTACTAGCCCTCGCCTTTTTACCTACTTGATCCTCTGATGCCTTCACTATTTCATCCCACAAAGCTACCCATTCTTCTTCTACTGTATTTATTTCCCTGCATTCCTGTCAATTGTTCCCTTATGCTCTCCCTGAAACTCTGTACAACCTCTGGTTTATTCAGTTTATCCACGTCCCATCTCCTTAAATTCCAACTTTTTTGCAGTTTCTTCAGTTTTAATCTTCAGTTCATAACCAATAGATTGTGGTCAGAGTCTACATCTGCTCCTGAAAATGTCTTACAATTTAAAACCTGGTTCCTAAATCTCTATCTTACCATTATATAATCTATCTGAAACCTTCTAGTATCTCCAGGGTTCTTCCAAGTATACAACCTTCTTTTATGATTCTTGAACCAAGTGTTAGCTATGATTAAGTTGTGCTCTGTGCAAAATTCTACCAGGCGGCTTCCTCTTTCATTTCTTAGCCCTAATCCATATTCTCCTACTACGTTTTCTTCTCTTCCTTTTCCTACTGTGGAATTCCAGTCACCCATGACTATTAAAATTTCGTCTCCCTTCACTACCTGAATAATTTCTTTTATCTCATCATACATTTCATCAATTTCATCATCATCTGCAGAGCTAGCTGGCATATAAACTTGTACTACTGTAGTAGACGTGGGCTTCGTGTCTGTCTTGGCCACAATAATGCGTTCATTATGCTGTTTGTAGTAGCGTACCCGCACTCCTATTTTTTTTATTCATTATTAAACCTGCTCCTCCTTTACCCCTATTTGATTTTGTATTTATAACCCTGTATTCGCCTGACCAAAAGTCTTGTTCCTCCTGCCACCGAACTTCACTAATTCCCACTATATCTAACTTTAAACTGTCCATTTCCATTTTAAATTTTCTATCCTACCTGTCCGATTAGGGATCTGACATTCCACGCTCCGATCCGTAGAACGCCAGTTTTCTTTCTCCAGATAACGACGTCCTCTTGAGTAGTCCCCGCCCGGAGATCCGAATGGGGGACTATTTTACCTCCGGAATATTTTACCCAAGAGGATACCATCATCATTTAATCATACAGTAAAGCTGCACGTCCTCGGGAAAAATTACGGCTGTAGTTTCCCCTTGCTTTCAGCCGTTAGCAGTACCACAACAGCAAGGCCGTTTTGGTTAGTATTACAAGGCCAGATCAGTCAATCATCCAGACTGTTGCCCCTGCAACTACTGAAAAGGCTGCTACCCCTCTTCAGGAACCACACGTTTGTCTGGCCTCTCAACAGATACCCCTCCGTTGTGGTTGCACATACGGTACGGCTATCTGTATCGTTGAGGCACGCAAGCCTCCCCATCAACGGCAAGGTCCATGGTTCATGGGGGGGGGGGCGCATATATATATATATATATATATATATATATATATATATATATATATATATATATATATATATATATATTCAACAAATCACTAATAACAAGATTAATAATACACATAAAGCAGAACTATTAACGATTATAGAAGTAGATTTTGGTGGGCACGTAAGAAACTACTTCTGCAAGTATATTGTAATTATGTGAATGCAACGTACAATGAATAATTCTTTCTATACACGATATTCATTCAAGCACTAAGGTAGTCCACCATCTCTTAACTAACGACGTATTGCTGGAGTTGAAAATGGCTTAGTCCTTGCCTTCCGCGCGGAAAGAATGAACACCTATATCTTTCCGTACGAGCTCTGATTTCCCTTATTTTATCGTGGTGATCGTTCCTCCCTATGTAGGTCGGTGTCCACAAATTATTTTCACATTCAGAGGAGAAAGTTGGTGATTGGAATTTCGTGAGAAGATTCCGTCGCAACGAAAAACGCCTTCTTTTAACGATTTCCAGCCCAAATCCTGTATCATTTCTGTGACACCCTCTCCCATATTTCGCGATAATGCAAAATGTGCTGTCTTTCTTCGAACTTTTTCGGTGTACTCCGTCAGTCCTATCTGGTAAGGATCCCACACCGCGCAGCAGTATTCTAAAAGAGGACCGACAAGCGTAGTGTAGGCAGTCTCCTTAGTAGGTCTGTTACATTTTCTAAGTGTCCTGCCAATAAAACGCAGTCTTTGGTTAGCCTTCCCCATAACATTTTCTGTGTGTTCCTTCCAATTTAACTTGTTCGTAATACCTAGGTAGGTATTTAGTTGAATTTACGGCTTTTAGATTAGACTGATTTATCGCGTAACCGAAGTTTAACGAGTTTCTTTTAGCACTCATGTGGATGATCTCACACTTTTTGTTATTCAGGGTCAACTGCCTTTTTTCACACCATTCAGATATTTTTTCTAAATCGTTTTGCAGTTTGTTTTGATCTTCTGAAGACTTTATTGGTCGAGAAACGACAGCGTCATCTGCAAACAACCCAAGACCGCTGCCTAGATTGTCCAAAATCGTTTATATAGATACGGAACAGCAAAGGGCCTATAACACTACCTTGTTGAACGCCAGAAATCTCTTCTGTTTTACTCGACGACTTTCCGTCAATTACTACGAACTGTGACCTCTCTCACAGGAAATCACAAATCCAGTCACGTAACTGAGACGATATTCCATAACCACGCAGTTTCAATACGAGCTGCTTGTGTGGTACAGTGTCAAAAGCCTTCCGCAAATCCCTTGTCAATAGCACTCAACACTTCTTGTGAATAAAGAGCTAGTTGTGTTTCACAGGAACCATGTATTCTAAACCCATGTTGACTGTGTGTCAATAGATAGTTTTCTTTGAGGTAATCCATAATGTTTGAGCACAATATACGTTCCATAATCTTGCTGCATATCGACGTTAACGTTATGGGTTCAAAAATGGTTCAAATGGCTCTGAGCACTATGGGACTTAACTTCTGAGGTCATCAGTCCCCTAGAACTTACAACTACTTAAACCTAAGCACATCACACACATCCATGGTCGAGGCAGGATTCGAACCTGTGACCGTAGCGGTTGCTCCGTTCCAGACTGTAGCGCCTAGAACCGCTCGGCCACACCGGCCGGCTTAACAATATGGGCCTGTAATTTAGTCGATTGCTCCTACTACCTTTCTTGAATATTGGTGTGACCTGTGCAACTTTCCAGTCTTAGGGTACGGATGTATATGTTTGTTAAGTATGGAGCTAATGCATCAGCGTACTCCGAAAGGAACCTAATTGGTATACAGTCTAGACCAGACTGGATTATAGGCTTTCCAGTCAAGTTTAAAAGATGGATTGATTTTTATAGATCGTCGATGACTTTATCACAATGTCATCAGCATACGCTTTAATAATGTAGAACTGATTCGCGATGTTTAAGAAAAGAAAGAAAGAAAGGATATTTTAAAAATTTAGTGCTCTATTTTTAGTCATAAGTACATTGAATAATATATTTGTTTCAGTGACTTGGCTGTTGGTTGTGAAGGCAAATAAATTTAAATACGTAATAAACGAAGACACAAGCAAGTAGCGGAAATACTTCGTTCACATTTCATTTTTGTCGGCCATAAATTGCTTTGAAGGCGAATTACATTAGTCGGAGAAAATTGAGTGGCCTTTCTTTTTACAGAGAGAACCAACTTCTTTTTTTTTTAAATTGAGAGCAGAAGTTAATTACTGCCCGTTCGGAAGCAGGTACTGCTGAGTCACCCCACCTCCGCTGACAGATCAGCCTAAGGCCCTCATTACAGACAAACCACCCCACCAGTGCTCGTGAAAGCTTCTGCAAGGATCTCATTTATATGATAATCGAGTGAGCGAAACTACGCTGCCAATTCCGTCACGGCTGTCGGGAAAGTTCCTTCCGAGTTCGGTAATCCGGCTGGAAATCGGGAAGACTGTGTGTGTGCTCGCGCGCGCGCCGACAACGTGCTTCTTGAGGAAGATCGAAGGCACAAGTAATGGCTGCTGTCTTATTGAATGGGGCCAGTATCTCACTCCGGAACCGCGAAAGGAAACACACACAATCGCTGTTTTTTCTCAGCTTAACGGCGCCTTCCCATTTTTAAGCTGTTAACGGTGCGAGAACGGCAACAGACGTCGGCTTAATGTCTTTTCTTGTCTCTCTGTCTTGTTTTTGGCACTGTCAATAGCGGAACACCAGGAAAACTATAGTTATCCATCTAATGAAACGTGTTTTATTAAAGGAAGTCGAGGCGGAGTAGTGCGGCACGAGGGGATCGTGCTGTTTTCGAAAACCGGTTAGTCTTGATACCTACGATAGAGACATGTAACTGTCTCTAATGTAACAAACCTACTAAGGAGACTGCCTACACTACGCTTGTCCGTCCTCTTTTAGAATACTGCTGCACGGTGTGGGATCCTTACCAGTAAGGACTCACGGAGTACATCGAAAAAGTTCAAATAAAGGCAGCACGTTTTGTATTATCGCGAAGTATTGGAGAGAGTGTCACAGAAATGATACAGGATTTGGGCTGGAAATCGTTAAAAGAAAGGCGTTTTTCGTTTCTACAGAATCTTCTCACGAAACTCCAATCACCAATATTCTCCTCCGAATGCGAAAATATTTTGTTGACACCGACCTACATAGGGAGGAACGATCACCACGATAAAATAAGGGAAATCAAAGCTCGCACGGAAAGATATAGGAGTTTATTCTTTCCGCACGCTATATGAGAATGGAATAATAGAGAATTGTGAAGGTAGTTCGATGAACCCTCTGCCAGGCACTTGAATGTGATATGTAGAGTATTCATGTAGATGTAGATGTTCTACTTTCTTTTCACAATATTATGATCTGTCCGTCCGGTCATTGCATGTCTGTTCGCTGTGTCCGCATCGTGGTGTAATGGCCGTTTGCAACATCGACGTGTAACGAAGGACCTCCATAAGTAGATTCGTCCTATTTCTTCTACACAAGTACCGTATGTCATGGCTCTTGCGTTCCGTTTTGGAAGTCTCCAATCTTGAATTCCTTTGTTGTAACATAGTCCACACCTGTTTATTTGTTGTTTTCATTTCTGTGAGAGATCTATGCGGCATATCGCCTGCTCTCACCGTTCATCACGTTTACTTACGACGCTAATTCGAGGGTCACTCCAAAAGAAATGCACACTATTTTTGTAAAAATACAGTTTTCATTCTGCATGTGTGAACGTTTTACAGTGTGTAGATACATCCTTCCCTCTTGTTTTCAAACTTAGCTCAACCTGTTCCCGTGAGTGGCGCAGTCACAGCATGTCTTCAGGATGGCTGCTACACTTGACGTTCGTCAGAAGCAACGTGCTGTCATAGAATTCCTGTGCTGTGAAAACGAGACAGTGGGAAAAATCCACAAGAGGTTGAAAAAGGTGTATGGAGATGCTGCTGTCGATCGCAGTACAGTTAGTCGGTGGGCAAGGAGTTTACGTGATGAAAGCGGGCACGGCGATATTGAGGACTGTCCTCGCAGCGGCAGGCCTCGTACTGCATACACACCAGACAATGTGCAGAGAGTTAACGAATTGGTGACTGCTGACAGACGCATCACAGTGAACGAATTGTCACGCTACGTTGGGATAGGGGAAGGAAGTGTTTGCAGAATACTGAAAGTGTTGGCGTTAAAAAAGGTTTGGGCCAGGTGGGTTCCCAGGATGTTGACAGTGGCTAACAAAGAAACAAGAAAAACGGTATGCAGCGAACTTTTGGAACAGTACGAGAATGGTGAAGATGAATTTCTTGGAAGAATTGTGACAGGTGATGAAATATGGCTCCATCATTTTTCACCAGAGACGAAGAGGCAATCAATGGAGTGGCATCATGCAAATTCACCCAAGAAAAAAAGAATTCAAAACCACACCTTCTGCTGGAAAAGTTATGGCTACGGTGTTTTTCGATTCCGAAGGACTCTTGCTTTTGGACATCATGCCAAGTGGAACCACCATAAATTCTGATGCATATGTGACGACACTGAAGTAACTTCAAGCTCGACTGAGTCGTGTTCGACCACATCGGCAAAAGTATCATGTTTTGATGTTGCACGACAATGCACGGCCACATGTCAGTCAAAAGACCATGAAAGCGATCACAAAACTCTGATTGACAACACTGAAACACCCGCCTTACAGTCCTGACCTGGCACCATGTGACTATCATCTCTTTGGGACACTGAAAGACTCTCTTCGTGGAACAAGGCTTGAAGATGAAGGTTCCCCTGTGCACGCTGCTAAACAGTGGCTCCAACAGGTTGGTCCAGAATTTTACTGTGCGGGTATACAGGCGCTGGTTCCAAGATGGCGTAAGGCAGTTGAGAGGGATGGAAATTATGTGGAGAAATGAAAATACTGTTCCTAAAGGATGTATCTACACACTGTAAAACTTTCAGAGATGTAGAATAAAAGAGTGCATTTCTTTTGGAGTGACCCTCGTATATTCGTACCACATGACTCATATTCTATAACCAATGTATAGTACGAACACCGGTCTCCCGCTTTGCAATCCAACAGCGTAACCACACAACCACGACGCCGTGATTCTAACGAGTCGGTAGAAATTGCACATTTTGAGCTTGGACCGTTCACAGTTCCTATTTTTGTTCTTTTTCAAAGTTTAGTACACGTTCTTCTTGTTTTCATGCTTGATCTGTGTTCCGTTTTTGACGGGCTATCCAGTGGGCCATTTTATCACTAAATCTGAGGGGGATGCGATCGGGAGTTTCCCTTGTGGCTAGTAGGGCAGGTGCGATCGCCATTTTGACTTGGAGTGCGACTTGCAAGCGAACAGTTGTCGTTCACGTTTCTAGTCGAGTGTTTTATAACATTTGATAAATTTCAACGCGAGGCCAGCCATTAATTGTTAACTGTAGTCTCCTAAACGACATGTAACCTTGAAGTGCATGTCATGCGCTATACGTCTAAATGCATCACTTACTATGCTTCACAAAAGTTGTTAAACTGAAATGTGCCCTTGGGGTGGAACGGGCGGACCAAAATGGGATAAAGTGCCGCCCTGCGCAGTCATTTCCTAACTGTATTTTTTCCCTTGATTTTCCAAGATGGTGTGAACTTACTATACAAAACCTGTCTGACAGCAGTAGGATGTTAAATTCAATGGCCGTGTAGATATACATATCTGTGTACTGTACTTCTAAAATTAAATCTGAATTCGAGCCAAAGCATTTGATAGTCATATTTCTGTACCAGTTTTCGTCGTATTTGAGATGGTACGCCACTGAAATGGCATCTCCAGGTAGTTATAGAGGAACAAATGAGGGAAGTGAAACGAAAAAACTGTAGGATCGACAGAACCCATTGTACCCAGAAACTTTAGCTCGGTGATGTGAAACTCCAAGTCCACAAACAGTTAACACAACTAAGGTAGTAGCTGGCAGTAAAAAAAAATTGAAAAAGTAATTATTCTGTCATAGTAAGCAAAGACGTAAGTATTTCTGCAGCGTCATAAATAGTTGCATTTTCTGATTTATCGACACGATGAACAAACCATATTTATTTTGTACGGAACACTATTTCAGCGGCAATTATACGGCCCTCCTTAAGGGTTGAGGTGACACAGTTCACAAAAATGGGAATGTTCCATACAAGAAAGCCTGGATTACTGCGACGGAACACTACCGTATACAGATAATCCCAGCGTTAACTTCAGAGCATATCCCGCAATTTTTGAGGAAAATTAGACATATCTATACATTACATCAAATGTATTTCTTGCTAAAAGTTCTAAAATCTCATTTAAAAAACGAACTGGTCTGTTAGACACATCCTGACCTCGAGAAAATGCGATTTCCTTCAGGAGCCACACGAAAAGTCAAATCGTATAGGTAGTAGCTACTTAGCATGTTTTTAGGTATATAGAAGACAACCTTCGCACATATGAAACATCCTGGCAGATTAAAACTGTATGCCGTACCGAGACTCGAACTAGGGACCTTTGCCTATCGCTGGCAAGTGCTCTACCAACTTTTATTTTTTTTTTATTTATTTATTTTATTCAGTTCGTTGCGTTTGGTCTGTGCGGACGTCACAAGACATTCGTTCAAGTTGATCGTTGATTCCTTGACTCAGTTTTTTTGCCACAGAGAGCACGCAGCCCTCTGACCGAACACGCTGACCTACCGTGCCGGTGACTACCCAAGCACGACTCACGCCTCGTCCTCACAGCCTTACTACTGCCAGTACCTCGTCTCCTACCTTCCACACTTTACAGAATTTCTCCTGCGAATTTTGCAGAACTAACACTCCTGAAAGAAAGTATATTGCGGAGACATGGCCTAGCCACAGCCTGGGGGATGTTTCAAGAATGAGCACAGGATGTGTCTAACAGAGCAGTTCGTTTTTTTAAATGAGTTTTTAGAACTGCTGGAAACCTTCGCACAGTTTTTTTGCTTTTGATTACATACGAAGTCCACTTGTTGTGAATGTACGGACGGCAGTTAGTATCGCGAGCACGCGCGCGCACTTTTGTGTGTGTGTGTGTTTGTGTGTGTGTGTGTGTGTGTGTGTAAATAAGAAGTATGGGGAGAGGGAGGAGGGAGTGGCGAAAGGAGTGGGGAACGGGAATGCGGAACAGATTTGGGAAAGAAGAAACGGGTGTTTTCTGAAACTGAACAGTTTTATATTATGAAGAGAACTTTTACTGCATAGACCCCTATTGTTTGAAATGTAATAAATGCCCGCGTTTAATGAAAAGCGCTCCGCATTTTCTCCTGTGGGCGAACATTCGGTTCATGTAATTTTAAGGACTACTTTCCACCTTTCATTAAACTGTCGCTTTTTACTCGAAAACTTTACATATTTCAATAAAAACTCCTGCGTCCCTGTTAGCGCAAAAAGGAAATTAAAACTCCGAGCGAGAGGTTTTACGAAAAAGTTTCATTACTACACGCTTTCTGTCTTGTACGTGCTGCATGAAACGTAACGGCAGCTGCATTTTCTCTTGTCTGTTGTAGCAAGCGGGAAACGGTAAATCATCTATATTAATTTCACAAAGCAAACCAGTTGTTCGAAAGAAAGCAAGAGCGTTATGTAAAGCAGCCTACCAACAAGAGGACCGCGCCTACGCTTTATCGCAGATTTCCACGAAATTTGTGGTATATGCAGGGCTCGGCCAGAAATGAAACTGACAGAAATGGAAGCTCCAGATGGCCAAGAGTTTAGGAAAAAACCATTTTGGGGGAGGGGGGAGGAGCGTGGCGAGAGGGGGGGGGGGACGAGCCGCGAGACATGAGCCATGAGCTGTGTCTGTTAGCTTCGTTTCTAGCTAACGCAAAAATTTTTTGTATTTTAAATTTCTACGACACTTACACTGGAAATAAACCGAAACAATACACAACATACAGTGTTTATCAAAAATGAAATGCAATGATCGTATGGCATTCTTCGCTGGGAGGCTCCATCCGGGGAAGTTCGGCCGATGAGTTTCAAGTCTTATTTCAGGCGGCGCAACTTTGGGTGACTTGCATGCCGGAGATGATGATGATGATGATGATGATGATAACAGAACACCTAGTCCACGAGCGGAAAAAATCTCCAATCCGGGAATCGAACCCGGTCCTGCTGCGTGGTAGGCAAACACGTTACCACTCAGCTAAGCAGGCGGACTGTATTTGTCAACATTTTCATAAAAGGAATGAAAATGAAATGCAAGGAAAATCTCTGATTGCAAATAAATTTCCAGGAAGAGATTGTATAGCGCACACGGGTACAGCTTATAGAAAATTAATTTTATTATTTGACAGTTGCTATTTACAATTTGTACATAAACCAGACGGCAGTTACAAGAGTCGAGGTACATGAAAGGGAATCAGTGGTTGGGAAGGGAGTGAGACAGGGTTGTAGCCTCTCCCCGATGTTATTCAATCTGTTCAAATGGTTCAAATGGCTCTGAGCACTATGGGACTTAACATCTTAGGTCATCAGTCCCCTAGAACTTAGAACTACTTAAACCTAACTAACCTAAGGACATCACACAACACCCAGCCATGAGGCAAAGAAAATCCCTGACCCCGCCCGGGAACCCGGGCGTGGGAAGCGAGAACGCTACCGCACGACCACGAGATGCGGGCTATTCAATCTGTATATTGAGCAAGTAGTAAAGGAACCAAAAGAAAAATTCGGATAGGTATTAAAATCTATGGAGAAGAAATACAAACTTTGAGGTTCGCCGATGACATTGTAATTCTGTCAGAGACAGCAAAGGACTTGGAAGAGCAGTTGAACGGAATGGACAGTGTCTTGAAGGGAGGATATAAGATGAACATCAACAAAAGCAAAACGAGGATAATTGAATGTAGTCGAATTAAGTCGGGTGATGCTGAGGGAATTAGATTAGGAAATGAGACAAAGTAGTAAAGAAGTTTTGCTATTTGGGGAGCAAAATAACTGATGATGGTCGAAGTAGAGAAGATATAAAATGTAGACTGCCAATGGCAAGGAAAGCGTTTCTGAAGAAGAGAAATCTGTTAACATCTAGTATAGATTTAAGTGTCATGAAGTCGTTCCTGAAAGTATTTGTATGGAGTGCAGCCATGTATCGAAGTAAAACATGGACGATAAATAGTTTGGACAAGAAGAGAATAGAAGCTTTTGAAATGTGGTGCTACAGAAGAATGCTGAAGATTAGATGGGTAGATCACATAACTAATGAGGAGGTATTAAACACAATTGGGGAGAAGAGGAGTTTGTGGCACAACTTGACAAGAAGAAGGGACTGGTTGGTAGGACATGTTCTGAGACGTCAAGGGATCACAAATTTAGCACTGGAGGGCAGGGTGGAGGGTAAAAGTGGTAGAGGGAGACCAAGAGATGAATACAATAAGCAGATACAGAAGGATGTAGGTTGCAATAAGTACTGGGAGATGATAAAGCCTGCACAGGATAGAATAGCATGGGGAGCTGCATCAAACCAGTGTCAGGACTGAAGACCACAACAACAACAACAACATTTGACAGTTGATGATTTACATGTTCTGGCGCGATATTCATCGTAAAACAGGGGTAGGAGTAATTTACTCTCCATCTTCCATATGTTGTAAATGCCACATTTTTACAATTATTATAAAATACCTATTGAAAAGTAAACGTGATTTACATTCATAAAAGGTCCTCAGACTGTTTGGCACCAGACCAAGTGTAACACCTGAATTACAATCCCTTCTTGAAAAGTTATTTGCAGAGTCCTCACGTATTCTGCAAGCACAATCTCTTCCTGGAAATTTATTTGCAACAGCAAATTAACCTTTCCCTTTCGTTTTCACATCTTTTAGGAAAATATTATTAAATGAAATTTACCGAGTATTATTAAGCTTACATGGAGTGTGATAACGTAAAAGCTGAAAAAATAAATAAAGAAAAACGTGTACCGCAAAGTGACTTTCTGAAAAGGGATATCCTGCATACATATACTAACTTTAACGGCTTATCGACGGTGATAGGATACTAAATTCAAACCTCTGTTTAACTGGGTCAGAGCGAATCATAAGGTCCCACAGCACAGACTCAAAGTTTTGAGAAAAATAATTGTTTTGAAATTCAGATTTATAGACAAACCACCAGTCCCACAGATCTGTCTTGTTTTTTGACTAAGTCTCAATAGCCTATATTTCTTATGAAAAAAATAATATACCCACCGCATGTTATGAAATTTTAATTAACATTTATTATTATTGTTATTATTGTTATTATCATAATTAATGTTAATTCACAAAATTTTCGTGTATAGGCTAGTTACAACAGAGCCTTTTTGATTGTCGTAAAGTTTGTAATTGGGCGAAACTAGAATCAGAACATAAAGAATACATACTACATGGACCAAACACGCAGTTATGGCCTATTCCAACATTTAATGATAATAAAACTGCCTGTCTACCCCGAATTACGAAGTACTACCACTGCGTACGTGATGTAAACACTAAATAATGTTGGCAAACCAAAATAACAATTGAGCAGCGCAGGGCGACAAAATCATGCTTTGTGCTGTGGGCCCATATGGATGTGAATATCAGGGCAATCGGTGAGACAGCTTTTCGTGAATCTTCATGTATACAATGTGGGCCTACATTCCATAAAATGCTATTCACCATCCGATCTACAAATGTCAGGAGCATGCATAAATACATGCTACAATCTCAAAATCGACAACAGTGTAGTTTGGCCCCTTATGGTTCTCAGTGCCTCAGTTCGTGACGAGTCAAGCTATGGGATATTTTACGGCAAAGACATGTTGGTTTGGTGCACAAAGTTCAGTACTGCGATTAAATTAGAACAAGGAAAAGTGATTAGAGTAGTACGAGTTAAATGACCTGAGAAGATAAAATGCAGCCAGAGATACTGATGGGAGCTATGGATGAAAAGCAGGTCGTCGACGACGCTAGGGAGACCAGTAATAGGATCATCCACAGCGGACACATTAGTCGCTTGCGATACGCTTAGCTATTAAGCTAAGCAGGAGAGCTTCTGTGAAGTTTGGAAAGTAGGAAACGAGGTACTGGCAGAAGTAGAGCTGTGAGGACGGGGCGTGAGTCGTGCTTGGGTAGCTCAGTTGGTAGAGTACTTGCCCGCGAAATGCAAAGGTTCCGAGTTCGAGCCTCGGTCCGGCACACAGTTTTAATCTGCCAGAAAGTTTCATATCAGCGCACACTCCGCTGCAGAGTGAAAATCTCATTCAGCGATTAAACTGTTTTTCAAACCTGTTGACGCTCTTCTGGTTTGATTGACGTATTTCAGTTAATCAGAAAAACTATATGGACATCTGAAGAAGCGAGTGTATAATCCTAAATCGATAGTGTAGTATGAACATCTTAAATAAAAGACGTCTGAGTGGAAATGCAACGATGTTAGTTTTTTGACGGCATTCGAAAACTTGTGAAAATATTTCATTGATGTAACATTTCCTTTTCGCTTCAGCAATGCGGACAGGTAGTGTATTTTTGCTTACCTTCACATTTGTACGACATCCTTTTTTTTTATTTTTTTATTTCGAGGCCCGATCCGTCGCTAAATGACAACCACAGCGAAAATCGAATTATTTGTCACCTTTCCGGCACCCCTCTACATACTATTCGCCGCCCCGACTTAGAACTTTGTCGTAGAGAGGTACCAACTTCCCAACATCCAAAGCAGCCGCCTGTGCTGTCCGACAATTCTTTGCGCTGGTCTGCAGCGCGGTATCTGTGCCAGAATGTTATCCTCATAGCCAGCGGTTTATGTAAGCAGATGAAAATCAGAGGGAGGCAACACCGGGCTGTATGAATGATCGGTGATGAAACACTTCCCATAGAAAACGGCAGAAGCGTCTTTTGATGCAGCTGCAATGTGCTACTGAGTATGGACACGAAGAAGGGCAATGTCGGATGACAACAATCCTCTTGCTTGTTCTATATTGCCCTTCGTAAACTATTTTCTCGAATCTCCTGATTAATTTGCTCAACAAGACCATCGGTTGACACTCGATTCCTTCCCTGAACGCCTACATATCTACTTCCTGCTTCAGAGTTCCTGCTCCATTGCTCCACTTCGCACTCACGAATTATAGTTACATTACGGCTGCATGAAATCGGGCAGAACCCCTTAGCGTAAAGAAATGGAATCACGCACTTCACACTTCGCTGGAGACGCTGTTGTTCTAGGAATTTTTACGTGCTCACTGTCTGCGACGTGACCCTATCGACGGGCATACTAGAGACACTGCACAACGTACCAGTATTTGCACAAAGCTTCATCGGATTTTCATTGTGGTTTTTAAAGTCACGACAGATCGGACTTCGAAAAAAAAAAAAAAGAAAAGTCCACGTATTTAGCAAATCACCTACCTGTTTTTGGAAAAATTGATTCAAACCTTAACTATCATTATACAGGGTGTAAATCTTTAGTTGACACACCAGAATAACTCTAAAAATAAGCTTCACACGGAAAAATGTGTAGAAATTGAAGTTGATTATTTTCGAGGGGGGACATCTGCTAATGCTAAAATTAGCCTGCCAGCCCAGACCCCTAGGGGTGGGGCGGGAGGTAACTTTAAAATTTCAAATGGGAACCCCGTTGTTTAGTACACAATCAGATTCTACATAAAAAACAATGTACATTTTGTCTTAAACATTTGTTTTGATTCTTGGTAGTTAGCGCCGTAATTCAAGAAAATCCATGTTCTCATACATCAACCTGGAACTGAAATCTCCTCCTCCAAACCCCTCTTCCCTTACACATGCTCTTCTAATACCAATTTTATAAGCCCCTTCTTCTTTCTTACTGTGTCTCCAATCAAGTTTCGTTTCCTTCTTTGTATTACGTCCAATAGCAGTCTTTGGTCTCTCAAACTTCACACTATCGCTCTATCCATCCCCCTTCGTCCACATTCCAGCACCATACAGGAGGACATTCTATTCAAAATGTTTTATTGCTCTTTCCTCACATCTTTTTCGATATTGCTGCAGAAAATTCTCCTTTTCTTCTAAAATGCATCATTCGTCATCACTATTCTGGTTTTAATTTATGCGCTGCTCTTCCAGTCGGATTTATCCTGCTACCAAGGTATTCGAAGCTGTGCAGAAGCTCTAATACTCTCCCGTTGAGCATTATCTTTACGTTCTTTATTTCGTCCAAGTGCTATTACTTTTGTTCCTAATGACATTGTTTTTGTTTTATTTGTATCTAAATGGTTCAAATGGCTCTGAGCACTATGGGACTTAACTTCTGAGGTCATCAGTCCCCTAGAACTTAGAACTACTTAAACCTAACCAACCTAAGAACATCACATACATCCATGCCCGAGGCAGGATTCGAACCTGCGACCGTAGCGGTCGCGCGGTTCCAGACTGTAGCGCCTAGAACCGCTCGGCCACTCCGGCCGGCATTTGTATATATTTTCAGCTCATAAATCTTTCCTTTCGCTTCAATGGTATCCATTATATCCTGTAATCATTTTTCACCTGTCGCTAAGAGTATCTCAAACACCTCATTCTTCTTCTTCTAATTGTTACTTCTTTGTCATGTAGTGGGCACATTATGTTGTCTAAGTTTGGACTGAAGAGGGTAAGGGACACCTTGTCTTACTGTTTTTTTTCTAGTTCTGCCGAGATCTTAGTTCCTCGTTTTACTTTTGGATTTAAATGTACTGAGTTTATTATACGTATGGTTTTCCAGTTCATTCTCTTTTCCCTCATTTTAGCTGTAAGCTAGTTCCAAGCCACGTTATCAAAGGTCTTTTACAGCTCGATAAAACACATACAGGGTGTAACGCGTACAGCTGCAGATACTTCTATTGGAAACTGAGGACAGTGTAGTGAACAACGTTACATCAGTATTTATGTCACTTACATATTAATAATTATAGCTATTACAAGTCTTATGTTTTCATTTTGGTTAGTACCTCCAAGTATGTGTGGTAAGAGGAAGCCGTTAATGCTAGGTCAGGTGTGGACGCAAAATAATCAGTCTATACTGATAGCTGTAGTCCACCTAGGGCGCAGTTACAACTGTGCAGAAAACTTTAGGTCTTAAAGTTTGTGACAAATTAATGGGAAGACTGTTCGACGCAGAGAAGGAACAACGAATGCTCTGATGTGTACACATATTAAGATACCATATATAACAATATATCCCCATATACCCGTTGCGACCTGTATATACTCTCTTCACTTTTCATTCAGAAAACTATAAATATTTATGAAATTTTCAGGGTGTCTATGTTCGATTGTTTGCGTTGTATATACTGCGACATTGCACTTGTACTTGCCCCAGATTCTGGTATCCAATACAATGTACGAGAGACGTTGATAAAGTTCTAGTTATCAGTAAGAGAACATAGCCTAACATAGCTAACTTTTTGTTTTTGTTCGCACGTACATGTCTCCAATCCTGCTACAACTTGAATGCTCTCACCACAGTACCGTAGCAAGGCGCTAGATGAACCAAGACACAACGGCGCAGTCCACTGTTAAAGTGGAGTACGACGCGATAATTCATCTAAAGGAGGAGCACGCTGTCACAGTGACACATTGCTTACGTCTGTCTGAATGACGAAGAACAAAGTGGATGACCGTCCCCCTGTATTCGGTGGGGATTTGCAACAGAAGAGGAGACGCTGATGCTCTAAGAGGAGCGTATGACTACATTACTGTGGAAAAAGTGAAAAAAATCATCCAAGGATTAGTTTTCAACATCTTGCATGACATTTAGAGGATGACAAACGTCGCTGCTTGATTGCAGGACTGTTAACGCAAATTCAAAAACCTCACCCAACCGAGAAAGCAGCGAAAATGTTACAAGCGTGTCAGGCCATTCCAGGTGACTTATTAGCCACCTAATCACCACTGACGAGTGCTGGTTATATCACTCTGACCCAGTCACAAAAGAGCAGAGCAAGAAGCGGAAACATGTGGGTTCACAACCACCGAAAAGAAGACGACCCAACCATGGCTATCCGCAGGTGTTTATCCTAGATTAGGGGTGGAGAGTGGCGGTAATATTCTAAAATTGACATTTTTGGGATAAACCAGCTGGTCACTTCCGAGAAGTCACGTCATAGCTAGAGCTACGATTTTTGCATATTTGCATGATAGTGCATATAAGTGCATATTTATGGGATTATTGCATATATAAATAACATTTGCATATTTATGCATACATTTTTCCTTTGCAGCAATGATTCTTGAAATACAAGTATTTCACCACAATAGTTTAAGAAGAAGAGTAAGACCTGAGTAAATTTCTCTTTTATTGCTCTCTTTGTGTAGAATTACTTCTCTGTCATGTTTACAAATCCATGAAAGGGCGCCTAAAACTGAGGCGAACGCGTTTTGTGGTCCGCTAAAGATAACGAGGAAAAACTCCTCGTGACAGTTACAGATGCAGCAACATATATGATTAAGGCTCTAAAGCTTTGCAGGTATTTTGTCCCAAGGCAGTTCACCTAACTCGTTTAGCACATGCTCTTCACCGACTGGCTGAAGAAATTCGAGCGTATTTTCCAGAAGTAAACGCCTTAATTTCCTCTGTGATAAAAGTGTTTGTGAAGGTGTCATTAAGAGTAAAATTATTTACTAAAATGATGCCAGGTATTTGTTTGCCCCCTCAGCCGATCATCACGAGGTGGGGAACATGGATAGAAGCAGTTCTGTATTACAGTGAGCATTTAGAAGACGTGAAAAGGGTGATAGAAACGAAGCAGCAAGCATCCCAGCTGCAATTAGTGCTTGCAATGAGGAGAGTCTCCAGAGTAAATTAGTGTTTGTTAGGACCTATTTCAGTAAAGTCTCAGCCACAAGCACACGTTTGGAAGAAAATGCAATGCCTCTATTTTCTACCCTTGAGGTCTACGAAACAGCTGTCGTCTGAGACATACCAGCAGAAATAGGAAAGTGCCTTCGCAACAGCATTGAGAAAACTGAAGCAAGGAATCCAGGTTTAATGTTTCTTCGGGATGTGAATAAGGTGTTACAAGGAGAATCTGAAAAACAGCTTAATGGTTATTCTGTAAGTGACATAGCCTCTTTTCGGAACTGTCCTGTGACTTCGTGTGATGTAGAGAGATCTTTATCTTCGTATAATAACATTTTAAGTGACAGGATGAAATCATTTCTTCCAGAAAACTGTGAAAAATATTTAATGGTTTATTGCAATAAAAGCAACTGATGCTAAAATACACTAAGATAAAGAGAGAAACAGACAGTAATAAATATTAACTTTGTTAATTAATGTTTTAAGAAATTGTATAATCAGATTACTTTAGGAGGATTAAAAGATGTGAGGATGTTGAAATAATGAATTTTTTTATTATGTATATTTTAAAGTTTTTAGAGCATATTTACCAGATTTTAAATGCATAGATGCATGCATATATTCATACTTTTCAGTGCATATAAATACGAGCACTAGTCATAACGACTGAATTTTATACGTCACACAAAAACTTATAATATCACCGAGAACTAATAGTTATCCTCTCAACATTTGTTCGTCTAGACGTGTATTAAAATTATGTAATGAAAAAAATCCTGCTCTCGAGATGCACGTAGTGGTGGAGGAGGGGGGGGGGGCGGTACGTCGGCAATTGCCCCCTCTTTCCTTTATCGGGCACCGAGTGGTTTTGTGCGATTATCAGGATGTGGTGCTGAAAAATTAATACCAGTCAATGACAAACTGTTACAGGAACGTACTACTGAAATGTTCTAACGAAGTTAAGGGCGGTTGTGAGCACGCCATAAAGTTGTGCAAGTGAGTTTTTTTTTTTTTTTATTTTCGCTACAACGCCCAGTTCCTCCCGCAGGCGACATTTTCGTACATACTGCCCCTCTGGGCTATCTCTTGACACGGAACTCTGTGACGTCTTTCTCTTTCCTCGGCTGAACAATGCACTGAGCGCCAGGCACTTCCAGTATGTCAATTATGAGGTGGTTTTCGAGGTAGAACTTTTCGTGTACCTCTCGGAAATTAGGAAACCGCTTCAGCATGAAAATGCAATTTACTACACTCACGACCAGTTTCGAGGCATTACAATCACATCTTCCAATGAATATATAACCACATAATCATTAAATTTACCCTCTAGTATAAGCGTATCATCTTAAACGTAGCTATAATAACAGTACTCACATATCTCAAGTCATACGACGGGCAACACTGGGGCTGTATGGGAGTGCCTACATTCGTCGTCAATTTAAAATCAAAACTAAGACGCTGACGAGGTAGTGTGTGGAAAACATAAACGCTGCAACGTAGCGATCCTATCCATAATTAATTGATAAGGCCTATAACAAAATGCTGTGTGACAAATAAGGAAACTGCACGAACATTATGTAGTTAAATAGCAAGTTAAAATGGATCAAACAGAAAGAACTCGCAGGAAGTATAACATGATGGCAGTTGGAAAGATAAATAGTGGAAACCAGTAATAAGTCCACTGTGGAAAAAGCAGTGCCTGGAAATAAAATAACAGTGTTGGCGGTAGACAGAAATAGTACACTACTAGCCATTAAAATTTCTACACCAAGAAAGAAATGCAGATGATCAACGGGTATTCATTGGACAAATATATTATACTAGAACTGACATGTGATTACATTTTCACGCAATTGGGGTGCATAGATCCTGAGAAATCAGTACCCAGAACAACCACCTCTGGCCGTAATAACGGCCTTGATACGCCTGGGCATTGAGTCAAACAGAGCTTGGATGGCGTGTACAGGTACAGCTGCCCATGCAGCTTCAACACGATACCACAGTTCATCAAGAGTAGTGACTGGCGTATTGTGACGAGCCAGTTGCTCCGCCACCATTGACCAGACGTTTTCAATTGGTGAGAGATCTGGAGAATGTACTGGCCAGGGCAGCAGTCGAACATTTTCTGTATCCAGGAAGGCCCGTACAAGACCTGCAACATGCGCTCGTGCATTATCCTGCTGAAATGTAGGGTTTCGCAGGATCGAATGAAGGGTGGAGCCACGGGTCGTAACACATCTGAAATGTAACGTCCACTGTTCAAAGTGCCGTCAATGCTAACAAGAGGTGACCGAGACGTGTAACCAATGGCACCCCATACCATCACGCCGGGTGAGACGCCAGTATGGCGATGACGATTACACGCTTCCAATGTGCGTTCACCGCGATGTCGCCAAACACGGGTGCGACCATCATGATGCTGTCAACAGAACCTGGATTCATCCGAAATAAATGACGTTTTGCCATTCGTGCACCCAGGTTCGTCGTTGAGTACACCATCGCAGGTGCTCCTGTCTGTGATGCAGCGTCAAGGGTAGCCGCAACCACGGTCTCCGAGCTGGTAGTCCATACTGCTGCAAACGTCGTCGAACTGTTCGTGCAGATAGTTGTTGTCTTGCAAACGTCCCCATCTGTTGACTCAGGGATCGAGACGTGGCTGCACGATCCGTTACAGCCATGCGGATAAAATGCCTGTCATCTCGACTGCTAGTGATACGAGACCGTTGGGATCCAGCACGGCGTTCCGTATTACCCTCGTGAACCCACTGATTCCATATTCTGGTAACAGTCACTGGATCTCGACCAACGGGAGCAGCAATGTCGCGATACGATAAACCGCAATCGCGATAGGCTACAATCCGACCTTTATCAAAGTCGGAAACGTGATGGTACGGATTTCTCCTACTTACACGAGGCATCACGACAACGTTTCACCAGGCAACGCCGGTCAACTGGTGTGTGTGTGTATGAGAAATCGGTTGGAAACTTTCCTTATGTCAGCACGTTGTAGGTGTCGCCACCGGCGCGAACCTTGTGTGAATGCTCTGAAAAGCTAATCATTTGCATGTCATACCATCTTTCTCCTGTCGGTTAAATTTCGCGTCTGTAGCACGTCATCTTCATGGTGTAGCAATTTTAATGGCTAATAGTGTATTTACAAATTAACATTTTTCAGATTTTTTGTTTTGGTTGTACTGTAAAACTTTCTTGCCAAATTTCGTGATACTACATCAACGGGAAATACCGTACCTTTGATGTGTGAGTTTGCGAGTATCACAATATGTGTCGTAAATGGCCGTATCTTTTCACTGCATTGACTTAGAGGCGTCAGTTTTTTACACCGCCAAGGGGTCATAGACCTCAGTATGTGACATAAATTTGATACGTTTACCCTTTCCTGAGAGAGAGGGTTTCTAACAGTAGGACAGACAGAGAGAGACAGACAGACACACAGACAGACAGACACACAGACAGACAACAAAATGATCTATAAGGATTTCAATTTTACCGATTGAGGTACGGGGCCCTAATTATTAACCCTAGATTACTAATCCCTCGTAAAATTTACGAATTTAGTGGGGTTCAAAATAGAACATTTTGTACTTTATGCGGTATGTAACATACCATTGGAGATCGAATAATTGTAATTAACTAACGCACAAGCTATAAATTTTGACTTACTTTGAATGAAACGAAAAGTAGTACTCTTTGCGTTGGTTTAGTGGCATTGTAACATTTTCTGCCCTTCAGCGTTCTAGGATTAAAATGAGCACACCCAAAATCCAGCAGTAAGGTCCTAACGTGCAGTGGGTGACAATAAACAAGCGAGGATGTGTGACGACAAAAACACGCAAAAAAAAAGATAATAAAGAAGGGACTGCATGAAAAGTGGGGAGGGGATGTAATGTCACGCAAGTGGACGTGTGTCCAATAAAAAGAATTTTTTACGCATCTGGAGCGATTGTCTAATTTCCAAGATGCATATTCGCAGCTGCGGTTGCCCTGACTGTGTAGTCTTTTGCTCTCTTCCTTTACATGCAAAATGTAGACTGGTACAACCGAGGTCAAGACACCCATTGCCGGGTAAATGTTCGTACTGAAGTATCTGTAGGCAAGGACTAGCATTATAACCTAATTTCACGGCCGGAGCTTGGACTTTTTCTACGTGGTAATTGTATTGTATTGTATGTTAACCGGGGACATAGAAACGAGGGGGAGGCTCCGTCCCCGCCGCAGCCGCAGTGGTCCACAACTCCACGACGGCTACCGCAGTCCACTTCACCTCTCCGCCGCTCCACAACGAAGCCAGGGTTATTGTGCGGTTCGGTCCCCGGTGGACCCCCCCAGGGAACGTCTCAAATGGTTCAATTGGCTCTGAGCACTATGGGACTTAACTTCGGAGGTCATCATCAGTCCCCTAGAACTTACAACTACTTAAACCTAACTAACCTAAGGACGTCACACACACCCATTCCCGAGGCAGGATTCGAACCTGCGACCGTAGCGGTCGCGCAGTTCCAGACTGTAGCGCCTAGAACCGCTCGGCCACCACGGCCGCCGGGAACGTCTCACACCAGACGAGTGTAACCCCTATGTTTGCGTGATAGAGTAATGGTTGTGTACGCGTACGTGGAGAACTTGTTTGCGCAGCAATCGCCGACATAGTGTAACTGAGGCGGAATAAGGGGAACCAGCCCGCATTCGCCTAGGCAGATGGAAAACCGCCTAAAAATCATCCACAGACTGGCCGGTTCACCGGACCTCGACACAAATCCGCCGGGCGGATTCGTGCCGGGGACCAGGTGCTCCTTCCCGCCCGGAAAGTCGTGCGTCAGACCGCACGGCTAACCCGACAGGCTACGTGATAATAAAAACTTCATCAATCATCCTGTCACCCCTCCCCCTCCCACCACCTCCACCCCAGTAGGGGTTGTTACCTTATGACGAAGTTATACAAGTCGAGGAACAGAGTTTTTTATTTTACTGTTGCGTAGCAGTAAGTGTATGAATACATCAACAGACAAGCTGCGACCTTTAGACAAAAGGTGACCGTTAGGGTCACCGGAAGTTCACGGAAGCTACAAGATGCATTACTAAATGATTCTGCGCCCCGCTGCAAACAGCCCTCATAAAATAAACAGCTGCAGATGCGGCCTTCCACGGCGACAAACGTGGATCAGGCACCCCTTCCAAGAATAACTCCCAAGTGGCAGCAACTCCTAGAGAAGACTGCAACATTTATGTGCGCGGCAGGCCCCGCAGACAACCGAGTATCGCACTGAAGCGGCGGCAGCGTGGGATCACTTACTGACTAGCGGAAATTTTAAGGGACTAAAAATTAATGGCCAAGTTTCGTCGCACTTAAGCAGCACTACATACATCCCATCGCATCATGATAATCTTGCAAATTAGTGTGAGCCACATGAACTGACTTTGAAAGCACAAAAATGAAAATAATGCAGTCCAGTAATCACAAATTTTAACCCTTTGGTTGACAATGTTGCTGTTAAGTAACATTGGCCTCCCATATCCACTGTTCGACCGCTGAGATTCGTAATCGTTATAATATTTATAAAAATCATTTTATCTATGTATGGGCGTATGCTGCATGTTTCCTCCTTAACAAATGGATCCACTTCATCGGCATCTACATCTATACTCCACAAACTACCTTACAGTGTGTGGCGGAGGGTACTTCGTATACCACTGTGACTTCCCCTTTTCCCTGTTTCAGTCGAGTACAGTTCGCGGGAACAGAGATTGCTGGTGAGCCTCGGGTGTCGACTAGAATCACTCTAATGTTGTCTTCGTGGTCTTTCCGCGAGAAATGCGTTGTGCCTTGTTGTTGTTGTTGTTGTTGTTGTTGTTGTTGCTGTTGTTGTTCTTGTTGTGGTCTTCAGTCCCAAGATTGGCTTGATGCAGTTCTCCAATGTACTCTATCCCGTGCGGGCTTCTCCATCCCCGAGTAACTACAGCAACCTACAACCTTCTGAATCTGCTTGCTACATTCGTCTCTTGGTCTCCCTCTGCGATTTTTACTTACCACTCTTCACTCCCGTCCTAAACTGGGGCCGGTCGGAGCGACCGAGCGGTTAAAGGCGCAACAGTCTGGAACCGCACGACCGCTACGGTCGCAGGTTCGAATCCTGCCTCGGGCATGGATGTGTGTGATGTCCTTAGGTTAGTTACATTTAAGTAGTTCTAAGTTCTAGGGGACTTATGACCACAGCAGTTGAGTCCCATAGTGCTCAGAGCCATTTGAACCATTTTTTCCTAAACTGGTGATCCCTTGATGTCTCATAATGTGTCCTACCAACAGATCCATCCTTCTAGTCAAGTTGTGCGACAAATTTCTTCTTTCCCCAATTCTATCCAGTACCTCCTCATTAGTTATGCGATCTACCCATCTCATCTTTAGCATTTTTCTGCACATCTACATCTACATCCATACTCCGCTAGCCACCTGCGGTGTGTGGCGGAGGGTACCTTGAGTACCTCTATCGCTTCTCCCTTCTATTCCAGTGTCGTATTGTTCGTGGAAAGAAAGATTGTCGGTATGCCTCTGTGTGGGCTCTAATCTCTCTGATTTTATCCTCATGGTCTCTTCGCGAGATATACGTAGGAGGTGTAAGTAGGCCGTTTATGTTTTCTTATTGGCAACGTTACGTAGCGATCTGTATGAAAATCACTGGCTGTGCTGTGTGCAGTCTGTGGCTAGTTTGCATTGTTGTCTGCCATTATAGTGTTGGGCAGTTGGATGTGAACAGCGCGTAGCGTTGCGCTGTTGGAGGTGAGCCGCCAGCAGTGGTGGATGTGGGGAGAGAAATGGCGGAGTTTTGGAATTTGTAAAAATGGATGTCATGAACTGCTGTATATATTATGACTTTTGATGACTAATAAGGTAAATACATTGTTTGTTCTCTATTAAAATCTTTCATTTGCTAACTATGCCTACTAGTAGTTAGTGCCTTCCGTAGTTTGAATCTGTTATTTAGCTGGCAGTAGTGGCGCTCGCTGTATTGCTGTAGCTTGAGTAACGAAGATTTTTGTGAGATAAGTGATTTGTGAAAGGTACAGGTTAATGTTAGTCAGGGCCATTCTTTTGTAGGGATTTTTGAAAGTCAGATTGCGTTGCGCTAAAAACATTGTATGTCAGTTTAAGAACAGTCTTGTATAATTGTTCTAAGGGGAGGTTCCAGAGGGAGCAGTATGCTGCCTGACTCCTCGGTGAAGGTATGTTCTCGAAACTTCAACAAGAGCCCGTACCGAGCTACTGAGCGTCTCTCTTGCAGAGCCTTCCACTGGAGTTTATCTATCATCTCCGTAACGCTTTCGCGATTACTAAATGATCCTGTAACGAAGCGCGCTGCTCTCCATTGGATTTTCTATATCTCTTCTATCAACTCTATCTGGTACGGATCCCACACTGGTGAGCAGTATTCAAGCACTGGGCGAACAAGTGTACTGTAACCTACTTCCTTTGTTTTCCGATTACATTTCCTTAGGATTCTTCCAATGAATCTCAGTCTGGCATCTGCTTTACCGACAATCAACTTTATATGATCATTCCATTTTAAATCACTCCTAATGCGTACTCCCAGATAATTTATGGAATTAACTGCTTCCAGTTGCTGACCTGCTATACTGTAGCTAAATGATAAGGGATCTTTCTTTCTATGTAGTCGCAGCACATTACACTTGTCTACATTGAGATTCAATTGCCAGTACATTTCGAAAGTTTCTGCTCTCTTTTTATCCACACTATTTATAGTCTTGTTTCATTTCCATATGTGGCTGCACTGAAGACAAATACCTTCAGAAAACACTTCCTAACACCTAAATCTATATCTGATATTAATTTCTCTTCTTCAGAAATGCTTTTCTTGCCATTACCAGTATGCCTTTTATATTCTCTCTACTTCGGCCATCATCAGCCACATCCAGCTGCCCAACACTGCAATGGCAGACAACAATGCAAACTAGCCACAGACTGCACACAGCACAGCCAGTGATTTTCATACAGAGCGCTACGTAACGTTGCCAATAAGAAAACATAAACAGCCTACTTACACCTCCTACGTATATCTCGCGAAGAGACCATGAGGATAAAATCAGAGAGATTAGAGCCCACACAGAGGCATACATTTACTACTTTAAGTGTCTCGTTTCCTAATCTAATTACCCAAGCATCACGTGATTTAATTCCACTACATTCCAATGCCTCAATCGGGTTTAATATAATGCGGTCGCTGCTCTTGAAGTCGCTCCGTACGCATACTCCTAGATATTCGATGGAAGTAATTGCTTCCAGTGACTGTTCTTGTGAAACCTAAGTTTCGTTTTGTTAAGAAAAGCATTTGTTTTGTTGGTGACATGCCGTCAATTACTGTTACTAAACTGTATACTTTATTTAAAATGTATTCTGTCTAACTGCAACTTCGAGTAGTATCGATAGACACATTTGTCCGAGATCAAGAGATTTGCTTTACGAATCGTTCTGGGTCTCCAGGCAAACGCAAATCAGCTTTTCCTATTTTTTAATGAAAAAATGTTAATATAGTAGTTTCCTGAATTGACTTAGAGACTTCAGTCTTTTACACCGCAAAGGGTCAATTGATCTCAGTACGTGCCGTAATTTTACACTTGATATGTCTACCCATTCTTGAGAAAAAGGGTTTTTAACAGTCGGACAGAGAGCAGATGACTTACTTTACGAAGCGTTCAGGGTCTCCAGGCAAAGACAAGTCAGTTTTTCTTTTTTTAATGTAAAAAAAATTAATGTACTAGTTACCTACTTTTTCCCATATACAGCTGCTTATCTTTATGAAGTGTGAATGACCGATGATCCTGTTTCGGCTTTGAGAAATAACCAGCAATGGGGAAGGTTTAAATGGAAAACTGCCTGACGAAAGGTCAGTGGTTTCCACAAAAGCCTGGAAACGTACACAGATTTCGAGTACCTTTCCTAAGCCGCATCTGATGCGCCAGGATCTAGCTCATTTCGTCGTTTCACGTACAAAAATCATAGCTGTTAATGTATCTGTGGCATATAGGAAATGAGGTTTTATCTTAGTAACGTAGGCCTGTCTTGCTGCATACAATGACGCAACCTCGCATGAGAGCGCTGCGTGACGGTGTTTAAAACACAATAGCTAACTCTGGCTACTTTGCTTTCTAATTGTAGTACAATTTTCAACCGCAACAGTGACAATCATTATGTCACTGTACTCAACTTTTCAAGCGCTTTCGGATGCCGCCTTTGTGGAGTGGTATTTGTCACCAGACGGTGTATATACCGCAGGTTGCACGAAATCTGTTGACTGCTCATCGAAGTTCGTTTCTTCTTCTTTCTTTTTTTCTTTTATCTCTTTGTTCACATATGAGGGAATGACTACAAAGCTTACGTTTATGTTATTGTTGTTGTGGTCTTCAGTCCTCCGATTGATTTGATGCTGCTCTCCTCTCTAGATCACCCTATGCTAGTCTTTTCATCTCCGCATAACTACCGCAACCTATATCCATTTGAGTCTATTTGATGCACTCAAGTGTTGATTTCTCTCTTCACTTTTTAATCCTCTTACTTCCCTCCATTACCAAAACGACGACTGCTTGATGTCTCAGGGGGTGTCCTACCGGCCGATGCCATCGTTTAGTGAAGTTCTGCTATTAATTTCTTTTGTTCCCAGTTCGACTGAATACCTCTTCATTAGTTATGCGGTCTACCCATCTAATCTCCAGCATTCTAGCACCACATTTCAAACTCTCCTATTTTCTTCTTGTCACTTCAGTTTGTCAACTACGTTTCACTACCGTAAAAGGCCACACTCGACACAAATGGCTTCAGGAAAACCCTCTTAATACTTCAATTTACGTTCCGTATTGGTAAATTTCTCTTTTTCATAAACGATTTTCTTGGCATTATCAGTCCGCATTCTATAGCCTCTCTACCTCGAACATTGTCGGTCATTTTGCTAACTCACTCCCTGAATGAGATTAAATATTCCAAGTGAAACAGATAGCAGCAGTTAGTTGACTGTAAGTAAAAGAACTTGCCTCTATCACATATTTGACGCAGAAATGAGGGAAAAATTAAAATTAAATTCGTTTCCCCGTTCTGCCTCACATGGCTCTGAGCACGATGGGACTTAACATCTGAGGCCATCAGTCCCCTACAACTTAGAACTCCTTAAACCTAACTAATCTAAGGACACCACACACATCCATGCCCGAGGACAAAAGTGATTTCAGGCGTTCCCCAAAGTAGTGTTATAGGCCCTTTGCTGTTTCTTATCTATACAAACGATTTGGGAGACAATCTGAGCAGCCGTCTTCGGTTGTTTGCAGATGACGCTGTCGTTTATCGACTAAGATCAAAACAAACTGCAAAACGATTTAGAAGAAATATCGGAATGGTGCGAAAAGTGGAAGTTGACCTTAAATAAAGAAAAGTGTGAGGTCATCCACATGAGTGCCAAATGGAACTCGTTAAACTTCGGTTACACAATAAATCAGTCTAATCTAAAAGCCGCAAATTCAACAAAATACCTAGGTATTACAATTATGAACAACTGAAATTGGAAGGAACACACAGAAAATGTTGTGGGGAGGGCAAACCAAAGACTGCATTTTATTGGCAGGACACTTACAAAATGTAACAGACCTACTAAGGAGACTGCCTACGCCACGCTTGTCCGTCCTTTTTTAGAATACTGCTCCGCAGTGTGAGATCCTTACCATATAGGACTGACGGAGTACATCGAAAAAGTTCAAAGAAAGGCAGCACGTTGTGTATTATCGCGAAATATGGGAGAGAGTGTCACAGAAATGATACAGGATTTGGGATGGAAATCATTAAAAGGAAGGCGTTTTTCGTTGCGACGGAATCTTCTCACGGAATTCCAATCACCAACTTTCTCCTCCGAATGAGAAAGTATTTTGTTGACACCGACTTACATAGGGAAGAACGATCACCAAGATAAAATAAGGGAAATCAAAGCTCGTACGGAAAGATATAGGAGTTTATTCTTTCCGCACGCTATACGAGAATGGAATAATAGAGAATTGTGAAGGTGGTTCGATGAACCCTCTGCCAGGCACTTAAATGTGATTTGCATAGTATCCATGTAGATGTAGGTGTAGATGTAGAACTTGCGACAGTAGCGGCCGCGCGCCTCCAGACTGAAGCGCCTAGAACCGCTCGGCCACAACGGCCGGCGTACTGCCTCCCTTCGCCGAAACCATAGTTGTCATTACTTACTTTATATGCATGAGTTCATATACAACTCACATTCCCCGCATCAGTGAAGGTGGTTAGATAGCTTTCAACTTTTTTTTTGTTTTGAGATGTAGTAGAAAATATGTCATTGACATAAATGAAACCCTCAGCAGCACGCGCTTTGAATGTCACTGGCATAAATGAAACCCTCAATAGCGTGCACGTGAATATCAGATCTGTAAAAACATTTTGTGCTAATATGTTTATCGTATTGTTAAGACAAATTGTAGTATGCATTCCGAAACAGAATTAAATGCGTTACACAGCAAAACAATTTTAGGCAAAGCTCTGTCATGTAACTAGTTCAGCCGTCAGTTATTTGTAGTATTCTATACTCTCGATCCAAACGTAGGTTGCAAAATTTGTAGCAAACCTTCATCTCGTTAGGCAGACAGCGTTCAGTAGTAGACACTCATACCTTCAACGTATCTTTCGTTGTTGTTGGACATTTATTCCACACCATTCAAGTACAGGTCGCACAATACTAACTATCATTTGTATCCAGCAGCACCTTAATTTTCACAGATACCGCCTTTCTAGTACAATTCGATTTCATTAGATATCGAGAAACGTAGTGGGTTCGAAAATCTGCCTCGGGCATAGATGTGTGTGATGTCCTTAGGTTAGTTAGGTTTAAGTAGTTCTAAGTTCTAGGGGACAGATGACCTCAGCAGTTAAGTCCCATAGCGCTCAGAGGCATTTGAACCATTTTGAGAAACGTAGTGGCGAAGCGTGGCGTTTTTTGAAGGGAAGGCTGAGAAATACGAATTTCGAAAACAGAAAAAATCTTAAAACAAATCTGGTAAAACGTCAACACTGCAATAGTAACCTACTCACATATTTCTACTACGACTGAAACTACTACATAAATTGTTATAAATAAATGCATAAAAATATTAAACAACTACACATTTATAAAAATGTAACACACAGTAATGCACCCATAGATCTTTTTATAAAGTTGTTCTATCTTCATGTCCTTTTCCTGGGCGTAAACATCGATGAGACGAGATATGAAATCCTGCCGATTGGTTTAAGATTTCACAGTTTCTTCTCTATTGCCAAAAAGAAAAGTTTGACAGTCTGTCATTTGTCATTGTGTTGCGAAGGTACGCTTTAACGCGTATTTAAGGTCCTCATACTTCTTTTTCAAGACACAGTGATTGCTGGAACTGCAAGAACCAGCGACAGTAATTTCACACATTCAGAGAACACGTTTTTCAATCCATTGTTTATAATGGATTTAAGTAGGTCCTGAGACTCTAGACGGGTTAAGTTCTCTTTTCAGTTTTTAATTGTCAATAAAGGATATATTTTAAATAGTTTTTCAACTTTGAGTACAGAGAAATTCTTTGGCCTACTGTCACTTGACAACTTTTTCTCACATCAAGTTCTGTAAAAATCTGTTTCTTGGAAGTCCTGGAAACTAGTTTAAATGTTTACTATTACTATGGCAATGATTTCGAATACTAGCCTTGTCAGGTTTTGAGTACAAACTTCTGTTTCGTTGCAATTAATTTCAGATACTTCTGCTGAGTTTATAAGGCTCTTACCTTCACACTGAGCATTTCAGAATAATTTCCTCACATCTTAGTGTTTCACCAGCCTTAATGCAGTTTTCAATTTCAAGCTTACAGCGTCTTATATCCACAGTTTTACATTGCAAGATGTCAAACAAGAAACTTGTATGATGGAAAATCGAATTGTGCAGCTGCAGTAGAAAAAAGAAAAGTCTGATCATCCAGTACAGTATTTAAACCAGTTGCTTGACGTAAAGAATTATCATTCTATCCTTCATTGTCTATCACATCATTAAATGCTGCTCTCATGTCTGTATAGTGAAGAATAATGGTTTGTACAGCGCGTGAATGAAAATACCTTGTTTCACAGGGAGTAGTTTAAATCCCCTTTCCCTCAAAAGTATACTTCTTTTACTGGAACCGCTAAAAATGTGTGAAATTCTGATAGATTTGGCACAAAAATTTTTAATTGCTAATTTTTTTACTAGCGCAGAGGAGGACCAGGTTCAATGGACGTGCAAAGCGGTGTATAGAGAGAGTATGAGGGTACGCTTGTTTCACGATTGAATGGACACCATAATTTTTCCGTGCCATAGCACCGCAGCCGTCGTATGTTTGCGATATTAATTTGTTTTTATCAACGCTCTAACTGCTTAGCACTTGCACCAAAACAGTGGCTATGTCTTGTGCACTCCGGTTTTTAGATACATAAAACCCTACGTATCTCTCTTGATTCGTTATTTGCAAAACGAGAAATTACACACATTTGACCTCTGGTTGAGGCATTGGTTGTTTCGTTGGCTTGTACTGATACAAAAGGACTATTTTTAACTTCACTTGAAATTTGTTGTAAAAGACTATTTTTAACTTCATTTGAAATTTGTTCTTTAACAGCATCCATATTAAAAGCTGTTAAATCTTTGTGTGTGTCAGAGGAAGTGCCTTTAAATACTCCATCGGATACTATATGATAAATTCAGTGAGTCTTGAGATGAAATAAACGCGTCTATGGGAGTAATCTGCTGCCAGTTATCCTTTCGACGACACGGTGTCAAGACAGATTGACGATGACACCTTACACGTGACAGGGCATATCGAAGTTATTTTGAAATATTTTGGTTAGGCTCGGCCTTTGAGCCTTAATGCGCGCTTCGCCACTGGAGAAACGTATTTTTTAACTTTCCAATTCAAGAAACAACTCGGTTTGCCTTCATTCCCCTGCCGGCGTAGGGATAAGCACAAGCTTAGTTCAGGAGCGGAGCGCCAGATGGCTCTCTTCGTAGTAGCAACGAGCGCCAAGAGATGGCACTGGAGAGCGCATCGCTGCTACATCGGGGCAGCGCTCGGCGGCAATACAAACTGCGCCCGGCTTCTGACAGCGAAACATTAGAGTATATTTTTAGCTTTGGATTACGGATGCGATGGCAAAAATTTTCCTTATTATGAATAAAAAACTGAATCTTTAATCTTGGGATAGGGGAAGTTAAGAAAGTTTCCCGATAAAAAACTTAATATATACGTATATTTCCAGTTATCGTACATCATGACTTTCACGCATAGCACTCCAAGTTACCTATTTCATCGTCAGTGTCTTATCACTTCACTGATTTGCTGCAGATTGTAAGATCTTGATGGATATCGATTTACCAATAATTCTTTTACAGTTTTAGATTATTTGTTTAATACTACACCACGACACTTGAATAACTCGTTGAAAACATTCGCTCCTGGAAGAGTGATTCTAAAGCAAAATGGTACCTTCACGTGTTATAACAATTAATTATGAAGTCATAAAACAAATTACTCTTGAATTACGAGGTATGAAATAACTGAAATCTATTTATCTGATAAATTTCCACTGACACTTGTGATTACTAATAAATTGGATTATGTGCATTTAGATGTTGTATATGCATCTGCATATCTGGCTCCTTTTCGCCGGTTTTAACTAAAAGTTAGTAACGATGCATATTTTCTCTCTTTGTTTATAATATTTTAAAAATTTAGACGGGCTGTCTCTAGCTCGATCTACTTTTGATGTCTCACAGATTGACCACGACTTAGAACTGCTTGCAATCGCTAACCGAGAGCGCACAGCCTAGCGAAATCGTCACGAAAGAGGAAAACGCAGATAGCGTCAATGCTCATGAGCCCGCGCCCTCCGTTAATCCGCTCCGCTGTCATACCGTAAGTGCCCGAAAAAAGAAACGTCATTTCGTGGATAGCTGACGATCCACGAACGTTTAGATATAACGGAATTGTTTTATATTGTAGAGTTTGCGAGAAAAACGTTTCCTGCAAAAAAATAAAGTTTCAAATAGACCAGCAAGTCAAAACAAGTCTTCATACCGCAGGAAAGCAGAAGAAAGGACCACGACGACAATTTCTGGTAACACCAGTTTGCAGTAGCAGGTGAGCCGTAGTTGTGTCCGGCTCTTCGAAAAGCGCGCGTCTAGTGTTTGCGATGGCGCTCTCGGTTTGGCGCGCTGTTTGGATCGTTACCGCCATCTGGCGGGAGGTGGAGCAAGTGTACGGTCGCGTGACAATCTGAACAGTACGTACTGGGCGGAGACCGAGAGAGGTGGTGGCGCGAGCGGGGCCCTGTTGTTGGGGGTCGTCAACTGCTCGCCACGTGCTTCGCCCGACCTCTTGGCTGTCAGGGGCTAAGTCTGCCTTACCCGCATGTACAAGGCTGATGAAGCTTAGAAGCCGTGGTGCAGGAGATCAGCGCGTGGCAACGTATGTCTCGTTGTCGGCCGTTGAAACCACTGGCAGCAGTTGGCTCTGACGAGCGTAAGGAAGTGCAACGTGTTCCCGCCGCTGTGGTGGAGTGTGAGAAGTTGAGTACCGTTTGTATCTAACAGAGCTAGTTATGTATATGTAAATAAAAAGGGTTTTTCAAGTTCTAGTGAAGTGTATAAGTTTCTTCACCAGTGGTTTGTTGGGGTCTTCCCACCACAGTTTTCGTTTGCTTGTCCGCGGGAATGTGATAATTGCTCTTGATCGGGCCGCTTCATTCACACCTTGATTAGGTGATTTAGGGTCGCTGTCGCGTGTATCTGTGGATCAGAGTCTGTACAGGCACCGCCCTTGCTACATCTTTTGGTTTTGGGAAACCTGGGGAGGTGGCGGCTTATAATGCAAGTTTTGGGGCTAATCTGCTGTGGCCCTGTAGATCACCAATAACTATTCCGACTATTGTGATCTGGGCCCCTTTAGACGTGTCTCTCCCTCACCGAGCTAAGGAAAATTTTTTTGGGGAACTGCCTTGAATGTGAAGGTTTGTGTGCTGGGTTATTCACATTTATCTTGTAACAATTGAAACGTCTAATATAAGTTATTTAATTGGCAAGAGACAACTATTTTAACTTTAGTACAAACTAGCTTTTTTTAAAGGAATTGTTCAAATGTCATACCTTGCAATCTCCTTTTCATAAAGAAAATATGTTAGCTACTGGAAATTGTTTTTGAAATTGGTTTTTTTTTAAAGGCCAGATTTCAACGTTTATTATTGAGAAAGTCTTTAAAATAAAAAGGTATCTTCAGCAGCGTGTGTTATTTCACCAGCACCTCCTGGCCCCTACTTCCACGATAACGTTTCGGAATAACATGTGTACTTGAGTTGTTGTTTGTGAACCGCCCTAATTGACGGTTCAGCAGGGATTTGTCAAAAAGTAACCAAAATTCTCCGAAGTAAAGAAAATCGTGCATTCGACTTCTCTGCCACCAACCAGCTAAAGCTGAACTGATTTATTTATTTATATACACGTATACTCATGTTCAAAAACAACGAAACACCTTGAACACTTGGACATAGGACGTTCATACTCACACGACATGTACATTAATACGTTCTGCAGAAACGATTAGCATTTGCACCATTATGGCCCGTGGGTTGAAGCCCATCATCAACATCGCGGCGCAACAGCACGTACCGGTAAAGTGTGGCCGCGGCTCTCTTTGTCGCTGTAAACTGAAGGTAACGGATGAGAGTCACTTGGGCAGTCGTGCAGAATGCCTCGCAGACGTATGTGCGGACCGGGCGCATTACTGTCACGAGAGAATGTGATGCATCCCTCTGGGAAATTGCCGCTCGTGTGGGACAAAGTGTTTCGACAGTGCAGAATGGTTCATGGATGGCCATAGAACACGACGGGATGAGTCAGGTCGCACCTCCCAGACCAGCCCCCGAGAAGATCGGCATGGCGTTGCAGGACAGATCTGCGTCCGCCTCGGCTCTGGCACAACAGTGGAACACATCGTACACTACCAGTCACAGTCCGTTGCTGTTTACTACGACATGGGTTACGCGCGTGTCGTCCACTTCTTCGCTTACCTTTTACGAATGTCACAGAACGACAGCCTTTTTCCCTGGCACGTTATATCACAAGACTTGTCGCCAATGGAAAATGTTTGGGATATGGTGAAATTACGTGTGCAGCGCTGTAACCCACTGCCAACTACCACAGATGAACTTTGGAACCGAGTGATGCAGCACGAATAACTATACCACAGGATACGATTTGCGCTTTTTACGCACCGATGCCATCAAACATGGAACAAGTTACCAGGGCCCACGGAGGTCCTTATGCCTACTAGGCTACAGGACACATGCTGAACCGAGGTGACTGAAATGCTAATCATTTCTGCAGAACATACTAATCTATATACTTATATGGATATGGTCCGAAAGAACAGACACTATATCCATATAAGTATATAGATCTGACAATACCGACCATGACCTTCTTCTGTGCGGATGCACACATATTCCCCGAACTCTTACGGGACTTGGTAAGAATGTCTTCCTCGAGTAATGAGTGTGTTGGGGTGGGACACTACGAGTGTAGTGTGTGGACATACAAGGTGAGAATGTGGGTCACGCGGGAGGCGTGCCAGAGATGAGTCCTTGCAGTCGCACTGTCCTCTGTGCCCTCGGTGGCTCAGACGGATAGAGCGTCTGCCATGTAAGTAGGAGATCCAGGGTTCGAGTCCCGGTCGGGGCACTAATTTTCACCTGTCCTCGTTGATATATATCAACGCCCTTCAGCAGCTGTAGGTATTACATTAATTACAATTTCGTACTAATCTATATGTCCTGTGAATAAGAACGCCCTATCTTTAGTCGTTCAAGGTGTGTATTGTTCTGAACATGAGTGTGTACACACACACACACACACACACACACACACACACACACACACACACACACACAAATGAAACTTTGACACAACGTTGCATTAGAATACGAGCGTGTTTTTATGTACCTATTGGAGCGCCATACCATATGGTGCTCCAGTAGGTATATAAAAACATGCGTGTATTCAAATGCAACGTTATATCTAAATGTCACAGGAATCACTTAAGAGCTTTCGGTGATTATTATTATTTCAACTAACGCTCTAGGACAATAAGATAAATCAAATTTTTTCTGCTTCTTTGTTCTCGACTGTCAAAAATGATTCATATGGCTCTGAGCACTATGGGACTTAACATCTAAGGTCATCAGTCCCCTAGAACTTAGAACCACTTAAACCTAACTAACCTAAAGACATCACACACACCCATGCCCGAGGCAGGATTGGCACCTGCGACCGTAGCGGTCGCGCGGTTCCAGACTGAAGCGCCTAGAACCGCTCGGCCAGAACGGCCGGCTTTTCAACTGGCGATTGTAGTTTTCTGTGACCCCATACTAGTTTCATTCTTCGAGAATGTTGTTATCAACATTATTATTATTATTCTTTCTTTTCTCAGACGTTATGTCTGGTCAAAAATAAAAGTGACGCGGACCTTGATCAAGCGTGACTTCCTTTTAACTGTACGGTATATGTTACATTGCATTTAGGAACTTTCGGGTTATTGAACATGTATCAATAATTACGGATTTCTGTAGTTGTATATATAAGTTTGGATGTAGCTGTATTGCGTTGATGTACTGGTGGATATTGTGAGGTATGACTCCTGTAGTTGATAGTACAATCTGTATAATGTCAACTTTATCCTGATGCCACATATCCTTGACTTCCTCAGTCAGTTGGATGTATTTTTCAATTTTTTCTCCTGTTTTCTTCTGTGTATTTGTTGTATTGGGTATGGATATTTCGATTAGTTGTGTTAATTTCTTCTTTTTATTGGTGAGTATGATGTCAGGTTTGTTATGTGGTGTTGTTTTATCTGTTATAATGGTTCTGTTCCAGTATAATTTGTATTCATCATTCTCCAGTACATTTTGTGGTGCATACTTGTATGTGGAAACGTGTTGTTTTATTAGTTTATGTTTTATGGCAAGTTGTTGGTGTATTATTTTTGCTACATTGTCATGTCTTCTGGGGTATTCTGTATTTGCTAGTATTGTACATCCGCTGGTGATGTGATCTACTGTATATTATTATTATTATTATTATTATTATTATTATTATTATTATTATTGTCTTCCGTCTGGTTCGAGGCATTTATTGGCATGCCAATAATCACGAAGTCCCTCCTCAAACTTAAATTTTCCCTGCGCACCGCTGTCTTAGTGATGAAACAACACAAATTCTCTGCTATAAAACAGAACTGCACAACCTCCACTGAAAAGGAAAAGTAATGGCATTCCAATCCGAGACACCAGCCCGTTAAAAAATAGTACTGTGTTATGAAGTCCCAGAAGAACATTCACTTTTTATCTGCTTAGGACGTGACATATTTTATTTTGAAAGAGGAGTCATAGGGAAAAATGTTGGAAGCCGGAAGTCTTTAACAGGGACGCTACCTGATCATCAAGGCTAGCTCACAATTATGAACTTTAGCAAAACAAGACCCACGACGACACTAACGTACTGAAGTGCTGGCAGATATTCTAATAATTGGTATCTTAATGTATACCCACTTCAGTATCTTTTTTTTTTTGTCTGCTTCAAAATGTCCTCCTTCAAATACATCATATAAAACACTACCTGATGTTTTTTTGCACGGTCACAACTGCATCACTAAGGAGAATACGCCTGTCAGTAGAGACTAATCGTTTTGCTTTTCCATGTATCCGGGCTTCAACACCTGACCTGCGGCCTACGGCAAAACAAGCATTAATGGCTTGCTCTCAGTACATGTACTTGGAGGTACTAACCAACTTAAAAACATAAGATTCCTAATATCTATAATTATTAGACTGCAAACGAAATACATACTGATGTACGAGGGGCATTTGAAAACTCCGTGCAAAGTTCAAGACATGGCACCACTGGCGCGTATAGGGGTCTATTTAGTGAGTAGCATCTTTGGAAAGAAAGCACACCAAGTTTCAGCCATATTGGTCTATTTCTTTGTGTTTGGCATTTGTGTGAATCCAGGAAGTCGAGTGATTGTCAAAAAATGGACAAAGAAGAATTTAGTGTGGACATTAAACATTAGTTTATGAAAGGCAAAACGCCTCAGGAGACTAAGGAGAAGCTTTTTGTGAACATCAGTGTGTACACACACACACACACACACACACACACACACACACACACACACACACACACACACACTCACACACTCACACAAATGAAACTTTGACACAACGTTGCATTAGAATACGGTGACCCTGCATCTTCGATTAGAACAGTTTCTAAGTGGTTTCCCAATTTTCAGAGAGGCCATAGGGGCACAAGTGACGCTAAACTTTCTGTATGCCCTGTGGAGGTTACGACTCCATAAATCATTGATAAAATCCATCATATGGTGAAGGATGACAGAAGAGCTAAGGTGCATGAGATTGCTAGTGTTGTGGGCATCATGAATGAACAGTTACATAATATTTTGCATAAGCATTCGGAAATGAGAAAGCTATCCGCAAGATGCGTTCCACGATTGCTCACGCTTGAGCAAAACCCGAATCGTGTGAAGTGTTGCAAAGATGGTTTGCAGCTGTTCAGGAAGAATCCGCAGGACTTTAAGCGTCTTTTCGTCACTGAGGGTGAAACATGGATACATTACTACACTCGTGAGACCAAACAATCATCTAAGCAATGGGTTACCAAGGGAGAATCTGCACCAAAAAGCATAAGTCCAGTCCTTCGGCCGGAAAGGTTATGGCGACTGTCTTTTGGGATTCGCAAGGGATAATCCTCATCGACTATCTGGAAAAGGGTAAAACTATTACAGATGCATATTATTTATCGTCATTGGACCATTTGAAAACCGAGCTGCAAGAAAAACGTCGGCGATTCGACCGCAAAAATGTCCTTTTCCATCACGACAATGCACCAGCACACACCTCAGCAGTTGTGGTCGCAAAATTAATGGAAATAAGATTTCAACTCGTTTTACATTCCCCCTATTCTCCAGAATATGCTCTCTTGGCCTACTATTTGTTCCGCAATTTGAAGAAATGGCTGGAGAGACAAAGATTTTATTCAAAAGAGGAAGTGACTGCAGCAACTAATTGCTGTTTTGCAGACTTGGACAATTCCTATTATTCAGAAGGGATCAAATATTAGAACAGCAATGGACGAATTCTGTAAGTCTAAAAGGAGACTATGTCATAAAATAAAAAAGGTTTACCCCAAACACGTAAGCAGTTTTTATTTTTGCACGGACTTTTCAAACGCCCCTTGTACTGTTATTCAGTGCACAGTTCTCAGCCACCAATAAAAACGTCTGCATTTATATGCCTAACAGTAGAGAGATCTCTACCTCCACACAGCATTTCTTCCCAAGGAATAAGATTGTCCGCTTAGTTGCCTAAGTAGAGTGAAGAGATTACTAAAAGAAGCGTATCTAAATAAGCTCCTCGTAAGCAATACATTGTATAAACCTAACAATTACTTACCCCTGTGTCCTAGAGAGATAAGTAGGCAGTCATACGCAGAGGGGACCCACATCGCAAGGGTAGCCTGCAAAGTGTCATAACAGTGATGCTCAGACGGCATAGAGGGCGCACGCAGCACTGACTTCGTTTATGCTTCCGCAGGAGGTCACTCAGACAGTTCCCAAGTGGACATTTCGAGTATCAGTGACAGTACGCATGCAGTACCAACAGTGCCTCAAGGCAGCAACAGACCGTGCCTTTCATCGCCCCAAGAACAGTCAGACAGGACATTCTACAAATTACCGTTAGTTATCGTTCACTCAGTACAGGACTAGACAGAGTTAAAAACTGAGCAGTGCTAATAAACACTGAAATACTGCCCAGCACTATCTTCATACTAAAGTTAGTTAGTGTAATTTAATATAATCCATTATGGAGTCGAGGTAGCAGTTGTCGTTACACTGGTTATCACTGTTAGCATTCAACCGCGATTCTTAAACATATATTTTAACAACGCGTTTCAAGAGACAATGCTCCCATCATCAGGTTGTAAAATCTATGTCATGAAATTAAATAGACTAAAAAGACGAAATACCATCACAAATAGTTGGGAAGTCCATATAGTAATACAGAATTAAAAGTATATTGGACTGTGCGTCCTCATCTTACAATGAAGTTGTTGACACAAGTCGATGGCCGTGCCATAGCTACCAAATATGCTGTCGCACTGTGCCGGCTCGGGAGCTGTTGTGGACTGACGTGCCTAGGTGTTGTGGCGTGGTTACAGCCGTGTGCTTGACGGTAACGCTATGCTATTGGGCGCCTGATTTCGTTATTACATTGGTCTGCCATCGTTAGCCTCTCGCAACTATGTCAGTGACATGCTGCAAGTTTAAAGTCGCATACCTACCCTAAAATAATTCAAAAAACCCGCTAAAGAATCTCATTTCTTTAAAATTATCTTGTGCATTTAGAATATTGCTTTGTTTCATTTCGTGGATAGCTATCTCGAATTCCTCTAGTAAATCAAGTTTCCCCCCTTTCTTTTCTACATGCAATATTTCTACGTTGTCTTCTACGCTATTAAGGGAATGGCCTGTTTCATATATATGGTTCGCAACAGCTGATTTGTCATAATTTCCAAACCTGAACGCATCTTTATGTTCTTTATACCGGATCGCGAATGATCTTCCTGTCTGCCCTATATATTTTGCATCACAAGTTCTGCAATCAATCTTATAAACTCCCGATCTTTCAAACTTATTTCTCTTCTCGCCAATACCGTGCTTAAGGCTGTACCCCACTAGGTTATTAGTCTGAAAAGCTATTTTAACATCGTATGGCTTAAAAATATTTGTTATCTTTTGTGAGACTGTTCCGTAGTATGGCATCGTGATAATTTTCACTTTCTCTCCATCAGGTTTATTCTTTTTGCCCTTATTACTTTTCCGTAACAGTTTTTTAACCATATCTATTCTGTAACCGTTGTTCATCGCTATTCTCTTAACGGTATTAATTTCAGTCTCCCTATCTTTTTCGCTCATAGGTATATTGATTGCCCTATGCACGAGACTACGGAAAGCAGCTTCTTTATAAGCCTGCGGATGGCATGAATCATTCGGGATCACGGCATCAGTCGTACTTTGTTTTCTATAAACGGAGAACGCGTGTTTGTTGCCCTGCTTTTTTATATTCAGGTCCAGGAACTGTAAACCATTCTCAGTTTCATACTCTACGGTAAATTCTATTTTATTATGTGCGTCGTTGAACTTTTTTACTATTTTCTCAATGTTCTCGCGGGAACCATCGACAAGTAACAGAGTGTCGTCTACATAACGTTTGTAATAAACAATTTTATCCATAATGTTATCGGCAGAATTTAGAACTTTATCTTCAAGGTCATTGATAAAAATATCCGCCATAGTTCCTGAAATACTGGACCCCATGGCTAACCCATCGTCCTGAATATAAATTTTGTAATTAAACGTAAAATAATTAAAATTTGTAATGAGCTGTAGAAGTCCAATAAATTCAATTGTCTCTTGCGTTGAAATTTTACCGTATTTAAGGAAATTTCTCTTAATGATTTCTATAGTTTCGTTAACCGGAACACTGGAGTATAAGTTCTTAACATCCGACGAAACCAAACGGGAAGTGTCAGTAACTGGCGTATCTTTAATTTCGCCTATCATGGTGATACTACCACGCACCGAATAGTTATTTTTATACACGTAAGTCTTTTTCAGAATTTGGTCCAACAATTTCGTTATTTTATATTTTGGACTATTTCTAGCGTTAACAATCGGACGAATTTCAACGCAAGAGACAATTGAATTTATTGAACTCCTACAGCTCATTACAAGTTTTAATTATTTTACGTTTAATAACAAATTTTATATTCAGGACGATGGGTTAGCCAAGGGGTCCAGTATTTCAGGAACTATGGCAGACATTTTTATCAATGACCTTGAAGATAAAGTTCTAAATTCTGCCGATAACATTATGGATAAAATTGTTTGTTACAAACGTTATGTAGACGACACTCTGTTACTTGTCGATGGTTCCCGCGAGGACATTGAGGAAATAGTAAAAAAGTTCAACGACGCACATAATAAAATAGAATTTACCGTGGAGTATGAAACTGACAATTGTTTACAGTTCCTGGACCTGAATATAAAAAAGCAGGGCAACAAACACGCGTTCTCCGTTTATAGAAAACAAAGTACGACTGATGCCGTGATCCCGAATGATTCATGCCATCCGCAGGCTTATAAAGAAGCTGCTTTCCGTAGTCTCGTGCATAGGGCAATCAATATACCTATGAGCGAAAAAGATAGGGAGACTGAAATTAATACCGTTAAGAGAATAGCGATGAACAACGGTTACAGAATAGATATGGTTAAAAAACTGTTACGGAAAAGTAATAAGGGCAAAAAGAATAAACCTGATGGAGAGAAAGTGAAAATTATCACGATGCCATACTACGGAACAGTCTCACAAAAGATAACAAATACTTTTAAGCCATACGATGTTAAAATAGCTTTTCAGACTAATAACCTAGTGAGGTACAGCCTTAAGCACGATATTGGCGAGAAGAGAAATAAGTTTGAAAGATCGGGAGTTTATTAGATTCAGTGCAGAACTTGTGATGCAAAATATATAGGGCAGACAGGAAGATCATTCGCGATCCGGTATAAAGAACATAAAGATGCGCTCAGGTTAGGAAATTATGACAAATCAGCTGTTGCGAACCATATGTATGAAACAGGCCATCCCCTTAAGAGCATAGAAGACAACGTAGAAATATTGCATGTAGAAAAGAAAGGGAGGAAACTTGATTTACTAGAGGAATTCGAGATAGCTATCCATGAAAAGAAACAAAGCAATATTCTAAATGCACAAGACAATTTTAAAGAAATGAGATTTTTTAGCGGGTTTTTAGAATTATTTTAGGGTAGGTATGCGACTTTAAACTTGTAGCATGTCACTGACGGAGTGGTGAGACTAACAGTAGCAGACCAATGCAATAAGGAAATCAGGCGCCCAATAGCATAGCGTTACCGTGAAGCACACGGCTGTAACCACGACACAACACATAGGCACGTCAGTCCACAACAGCTCCCGAGCCGGCACAGTGCGACAGCATATTTGGTAGCTATGGGACGGCCATCGACTGGTGTCAACAACTTCAATGTAAGACGAGGATCCACAGTCCAATATACTTTTAATTCTGTTTTATTCTATGGACTTCCCAACTATTTGTGATGGTATTTTGTCTTTTTAGTCCGTTTAATTTCATGACATAGATTTTACAACCTGATGATGGGAGCATTGTCTCTTGAAACGCGTTGTTAAAATATATGTATAAGAATCGCGGTTGAATGCTAACAGTGATAACTAGATTTAAATTGATCTCTTTGTTTTCACTATATCACAAGAAACTTAATTAGTTTGAATGTCAGTAATTTCTGTACTGAAATAATTTCGTAATTTGTTGCTTTAGAGATATTGATCAGCGTGTTGGAATTTTAAAAAATGCGGAACACTGTGCTGTTGACACAATCTAACCAAAAATTTATGTGAAGAAACATGTATAGAATTTTAGATGTTTTTCGTCTACAGGTTCTACATTCTTTTCATAATTCACTTCAGTCCGAAAAATCCTTTGCATTAATGTAATGCAATGTATGTTTTCGTCGTACATGGCTTGACTGACTAATTTCAAGGATTGATCTGTAGCTTATATTATACATGATTGCGTTTTTTGAATGTTGGTGATCTGTTACCTTGCATTTTAGTTTTTTTATGTAATCTCAGCAAGTGCAGAACCGTTTATACTTCAGTTTCGTAATCTTATAATCACGTAGTTATTTAACGGCAACTTCTTTGGATTCGGTCAACACTGTCATTTTGACTCTGAATTTCTTTGTCTTGTATTGATGTACATCATTTCTTGTCCTTGTGTCAATGTGCCATCATATTTTTATCTTGTTACACTTTTGGATTTTGTGTTATTTTGGCAGTTGGTTTCTATTGTAACTTACGTTAAAGCATGTATGACATGTGATACGTCTGTGATATTTTTGGTGAGTATTTTGATCGATTTAAGGTTTTTTCTGTTTTTATTATTTAGTTTGGCATTGTCACAGTGTCGACTTTTGTATGTTGTGCAGCCACCGTTGATGATGGTTCATAACCGAAACCGGTAGCAAAATAAAATAGTATTATTACGGTCAGCACAGCGTTACGCATTTTTAATTTGTTTTTAAATTTCGTAATTTTTGGAGTCTTCTTATGTTGTACAATGTTTTTTGACAATCATGCCTTGTGATGAACTCATTTTAGCCAAGAGATCTTTGAGACTATCTGGCTGCCTCTTCCTCTTAAATTTAGATTTTTCTTTTTTAGTGACTTTTCTATAGCACCATCTAGCGGACACGTGTGACTTACGGAATGTCACGGGCACGAACAGTCGTTGTCATTGTCACCATCGAGTGACTGCGATGCGGAACGACAGACAGTCGCTCAGGTTGTATCAAGATGTCGAGTGCCTACAACGGTCCTTTCCAAGATTTGCTGACAGCGACAAGTGTTGTGATAGAATACATGAAAGACGTTTATATCAGTATAAACTGTTGTCATTTGTGTTATTTTACGCTGGAGAACTGTGTGTAAATGTTAACGTGTAGTAGTACCGTAAACTTTGGCCATACGTTAAATAAATAAAATAAATACATTATTTTATCGAGTGTGCATTGCTCCTTAAGCCACACTCAGCCATAGATTGTTTCTGACAAGCAAAGGAAAATTAAGAAATCAGTAGTTTTTTTTTTTTTTTGTATTTTGCTAGCTTCGATTTGCTTTCGAGAACACCAGTACACGAGACACAAAACAGGATGTTGAGAGAGAGGTAAGTTAGTTTTATTTCAGAGCAGACCTCACTTTCAATTCTTGTAGGCGAACAGTAGGGTAAGTTAGTTTAAGTAGTGTATAAGTCTAGGGACCGATGACCTCAGCAGTTTGGTCCCTTAGGAATCGACACAAATTTGAACATTTTGGGATTTAATTCGATACTGTTTCATTATTTCAAATTCATCATTTCAGAAAGTCTTTATTTCACGACATTGTTCAAAAATGCAATACTGGACCAAGCAACAGTCAAAAAAATGGTTCAAATGGCTCTGAGCACTATGTGACTTAACTTCTGAGGTCATCAGTCGCCTAGTACTTAGAACTACTTAAACCTAACTAACCTAAGGACATCACACACATCCATGCCCGAGGCAGGATTCGAACCTGCGACCGCAGCGGTCGCTCGGCTCCAGACTGCAGCGCACGGCCACTGCGGCCGGTGCAACCAACAGTCAGTACTGCTCTGTAGGTGAATACGATATTTAAAGGATTCTTCCATACTAATATTATAAATGCGAAAGTAACTCCGTCTGCTACGCTTTCACGACTAAACCGTTGAACCAGTTGTCATGACATTTGGTATGGAGATGGCTTGAACGTTAAGCAAGAACTTGGCTACTTTAGAAAAGGTGTAGTACAAGATATTTATTGATCAGAAGAATATAACGCGAAACATGGAACTCGGTGGGAAAATTATATCCTCTTTGACTTTTGAACTTCACCATATTTGTGAATATGTTTTTATTGTTTGATGTGTTCTGTGTAATTCAGTTTAATGTAATGAATACGGTGCTTATAAAACCTTCAACTTGTTTAATTCATGTTCGGATCAGTCACAATCAAGTCACATTTTTAAACTTCCTGGCAGATTAAAATGTGCCGGACCGAGGCTCGAAATGTGGACCTTTGCGTTTCGCGTGCAATTGCTCTGCCGACTGAGTTACCCAAGCACTACTCACGACCGCTCCTCACCCCTTTACTTTTGACAGTACCTCGTCTCCAGTCTTCCAAACTTCACAGGAGCTACTGGTTCGCAGGAGAGCTTCTGTAAAGTCCGAAAATAGGAGGCGAGGTACTGGCAAAAGAAACTCTGTGAGGACGGGTCCCGAACGGCCCTTTGTCAGCTCAGCCAGTAGAGCACTTGCCCACCAAAGGCAAAGGTGCGGAATTCGAGTCTCGATCCGGCACACAACATTAATATGCCATGGAGTTTCATATCAGCGCATACTCCGCATATCAGAGCACTCTCCGCTGCAGAGTAGTGAAAATTTCATTCGCAAGTCACATTTTAACCGCTGAGCGTCAAGCACTCCTTATAGTTTCTGAAACGCTCGAAGACTCACAACGGCGTCGCTAAGGTGCTGTACGGGAAACAAAGAGACGCCATGCCTTTACACTTAGGGAGTCGTAAGCTTTAACTGGGGCTGTATTAGATTATGATACGCAAGAGAAGCCGTGTTCAACGGGCAGAAGGGCTGCTGACGTCATTGCACGTACGAATGTCATACAATTTGCGCTGCAGCGAAAAACAGATTATTTATTCTCTTTCTTCATTAGTTTAACGCTGTCTGGTAATTTTAGGAACACCGATTTTATTTTAGTACAGTGGCCGTCAGTCATCGTAACAATACTACAGGTAAGCGTCAACAGCTCATGGTCTTTTGGATAGCGTTGTTGACCTACGATCACGGGGTTTCGGTTCGATTCCGAGGCGGGTGAGATTTACTCCGCTCGGGACTGGTTGTGTGTGTTGTCCTTAGCGTCATCGACGCACAAGTCGTTGAATTGGAGTCAAATGAATACCTGCATCGAACGGCGGAAGGTTCCGAATGGGATCTCCTGCCAATAAACCCGTACGCACATTTCATTTCATTTTATTAATGGGCGGGGCCTGCTGCGGGTAACAGCTAGTTATTTCATACATAGATAAATTGCATACGGAAAGTTTACACTACAATTAATCATTAACGACGGGACGCGAAAAAGTAAGTTACACATGGAGTCCCACGCTAAAGTGCAGCGTGGCACATTGCCAAAAGAGAGTAAAGAGAGTACATGTCCTTTGTTTTTCGTAGTCTGCGGTACAGATAACAAGTGCGTCACAGTGGGGGTGAGGTGGGGGGAGAAGTGGCACTACCATTGGAAAAGTATACCATAACGGAAGTATTCGGAACGGAACTATTGTTGTGGGAAAAACTCGCAAATTCTACACAGATCACCGTGCAATTCTGGCGGTGTACACGAAATGCACTGTCTCATCCGTTCGTACTTAATCGGTGACAACAATTTAACCAACTGAAAGGGAGGCTACCGACATCGACTACAGACGAAAATGTCCAACGAATCTGGAAAGGTGGGCATGTCACTTTGATTTTTGCAAGTTTTCGATGTGCACGTCAGAGAGAGAGAGAGAGAGAGAGAGAGAGAGAGAGAGAGAAAGTTATGTTACTGTTAAAACCGTCATTGGCCTTGTTGTGGCACAGTCTTTGCCTTTGCGTAGTCTGATACATTCTTAGTTGAACTGTGCTAGGTGTTGACTGCTAGATGAAGAAAGATTTATTGCAAAGGACAACAAGGAGGTTATATATATTTAGATGAATGACGAAAACTAACTTCACTTAACGAAGGTGTGTGAAATCTTATGGGACTTAACCGCTAAGGTCATCAGTCCCTAAGCTTACACACTACTTAACCTAAATTATCCTAAGGACACACACACACACACACCCATGCCCGAGGGAGGGACTCGAACCTCAGCGCCTTAGATCGCTCGGCTGATCCCGTGCGGCTAACGAAGGTTTATTCAGCACTTGCACATACAACAGCGTGGAGCGAACTGCCACTGGCCAGTACACATACTGTATATATACAGTTACAGAACATTCCAGTAAAATGATTCTTGACATTTGTGGACACTTCTAGAATATACTCGTACCGAATATAGGAATTAAAATTTAAAATTCAGGTGAGTTCTGAACTCACGACCCTCCATGCACAGTCTACTATCATAACCACTACACCACGGTGCCTGAGCTACTCAGCGTCTTCTGCGAAAATGTGAAAAGGATATAAATTTTGCATAATATTATTTTATGTTTGAAGAAAAGAGGTTCGAGATAAGACTTCCCTGAATCATGCATTAAGATGTCAACTAATTAAGCTATTTGGTTTTTACAGAAGTTCTCTGTTAACACTGTACTCTTTCCAAATTATTGTTCACTTCGTTGATTATAGTACTGTTCGGACCAATGTTATGATGTGTGAAGATCGCATACTTCATTTCAAAATCGTTGTCTGGGACATCATTTCTTCGGAACAGTTACTCTCCCCAACCGACTGTTTAAAGAAGGTATGTCATTACGCACTACCACATTGCGCCATATGGTAAGCAACAGTTTGAATATTGTTTAGAAATTTTATTTAAAAAATATAATTCTAGCTTAGCCGCTGCCTGCTTGCTCTTTGTTTCCTGTTGTACTTTCGAGGAGTATGCAACAATGTTGTCAAGACGCGAGGTAAGTGGAAATTTTGATTAGGACCAGATAATTGTTTTACTGCAGTTGCGCATTTAATTTAGAAGCAAGTTGTATTCAGACCAGTTGCAGTTAGATTTAAATTAGTTTCTGTTTTGTCAAAGGTTACCATAAGAATTTAAGCTGGATAATAGTTTCTGAGTACATAGTTTTGGTGTCTCGTAGATTTTTTTCATGCAGTAAGAGGTAAAGTTGGACTAAATTTCATACAGAAACATGTAGTGGGGAGGTTGCAAATCGAGGAACTGATTGACAGCAATCGCAGATGTGCCGACGATGAACACATTCACATAGGGGTTCTCGAATGGCGGATTTCTATCGTCGAGGAACTGAGTAATTGGCAGAAAGTTCCAGCCGTTGTTTACAGAGAAAATTACTATGTTTAAAAATAGTGTCATGTATCGGTGTCGCATTGAAATATTGTGCAGTACTCTATAAAAGTTACTTGGTCTGGCATAATAATGTGTAACTTACTTTTTGAAATCCGCTCCCAATAAAGAAATACAGAATGTGAGACGAATGAAAAATGACCTACTACCATTACAGATGATAATCTACAGATCTCAAGAGAAACGTGAAGTAGGAAAATCGGAAGCCTCTTTAGGTGTGTGGCTGAGGGTACTCCTGATACCATTAGCCTGGCAAACGTTTTTTCCTACTGTTTGTTCTGCGGGGTAACTCCATTTTAGGTCGCTCCGGAAAGTTACCCCTAGGTATTGTATAGTAGTTACTATTTCCAGGAATTTGCTTCCTATGTGTAATCCAATAGCAAAAGATATCTTCGGCTTTTTATGCACAATAAGTTATATTTATTTACGTTCGGGAGCACCTTCGTGACTTAACAGAAAAAATATTGAAGTCAAAATAGGCTTATGTCCTGTCTTTCGATTGCTGTTTATTTCTAAACGACCGCTTCTGGCAATAATGCCTATCTTCAGATAGCATGTCGTATTTGCAGAGTAACCTGTCCTGACTGAACTACCACTTCACTGTCAAATAGTGTATGGCAGAAAACTGTTCCATTACGATAGGTTACTCTAAGACTACGATGTATGGTATGAATATGGGCAAGATTGCCCGAATCCGGTCATTTTGAAAACAACAGCGATCGACAGATAGAAAGTAAGCCTATTTTGCATAAATAAAGATCCCGGATAACTCCCTGTGACAATTATGTCCAGTTTTCATAGAACATGAAAGTTGGCGGCAGTATGAAATGCCTAGAAAATGTTGCAAGAACGCCAGCAATCGTAAACCAAATAAGCCTGAACCCTTTCGAAAGAAGTTGGGCCGCGTTTCTTTAGTTTAAACATGGGAGGCAGTTTTATGAGTTACATTACTGTTTTACGACAACCATATAAAACGTCAAGTTTCTGTTAACTGAGGTTGTAATTTATTTCATTTTCCTCCCGTCGCTCGGGCAAGTACGTTGCGATTATTTGTTTACAGCTGTGTTTATGACGTTTGCCCGTTGCGCGACGTTTCAGCGCAGTACTGCCATCAGGAAAGTTTTGATGCGGAGCACAACACGCGACGTGGATTACTATCCCACCGCATTTTCCCACTGAAATCTATTGTCTCGTGACGTCGGCGAAACTACAAAGTTACCGCGAGGCTGTCGCGGAGCAAAATGCTCAAGTTCCTCAAATAGGACCTAAGGTTGTTACAGGAGTTAGCTTCGACGGCAGAGTTTGCCCTATAAAATCAACACGACGTGTCCTGTTGTGAGGCCGTTAGCAAAGGAAATGTCACGGGAGGGTACGTTCTCCTTTGTGCCAATTCCGTCGGTACTTATTGTTCTCGTGGAACTGCAAAATTACATTCCACGAGAGCGCGCTCTCTGAGCGCTTTGGCCAATCTAAATTAAGAGCTCTCTGTGTGCTATTTTCTTTGACGTTGTCATTTTTATGCGGGTCAGGTTAGGAAATTGGTTACACGTAAGGGTCATCTGAGCACTGTGAAACACATTCCATACATCTGCTGTACGCTGATGGCCTGTGTTATTTCTCGGCGGCGGCGGTTACGCAACGTGGTAACTACGAGGGTTGCTTGATAGGGTCTGTTAAAAAAAATAAAAATAAAAAAAAGACAAATAATAAATGACTGTTTAGAAAACAGTTCACGTTTCTTCTCGACATAGTCTCCTCTGAGAGATACACACTTGGTCCATCGATCCTCCACCTTTTTCATACCATCGGAGAAATATGTTCTCTCGAGCTCTTCAGAGAACTCATTGACTGCAACTATCACTTCTCCACTTCATGAAAATTTCTTCCCAGCTGTCCAAAAATGCTTCAAATGGCTCTAAGCACTATGGGACTTAACTTCTGAGGTCATCAGTCCCCTGGAACTTAGAACTACTTAAACCTATATAACCTAAGGACATCACACACAGCCATGCCCGAGGCAGGATTCCAACCTGCGACAGTAGCGGTCGCGCGGTTCCGGACTGTAGCGCCTAGAACCGCTCGGTCACACTGGCCGGCACCAGCTGACAAAACTTTTTCTTTCTACGGTGCACTTTCACCAGCCTTCGTCCATTGTTTTGACTGCCGTTTTGACTCTGGTGCATAATCACGGATCCAGGTTTCATCAATAATCACAAATCGGAGCAAAAAATCTTGCGGATTGCGATTAAGGTTGGCCAGCAATGTGTTGAAATGCTGTGCCGGATGAGCTTTTGGTCGACTGTGCGCAATCGCGACTCCCATCTCGCACACAACTTCAGCATACCCAATTGCCCCTGTAGGATATTGTGCACTCGCTTTATTGAGATGCCTACAGTCTCAGCAATCTCACTAATTTTTATACGGCGGTGCTGCATTACAATATCATGGATTGTCTAAATGTTTTCCCTTGTGGTGACCTCGTTTGGACGGCCGGGGTGTGCTTCGACTTCGGTGCTTGTCCAACCACGTTTAAATTCATGAATCCACAATTAAACAGTCTTCAGTGATAGGAAAGAATCTGTGTGAATTTCATTCAGCTCTATTTCCATCTGTGTGGCAGTCCAACACTTCAAATGAAAACGTTTAATAATACCTTAAAACTCGGCGTTCACCATTTTCCACTGCAGTAGAGACACAGACCAATTCAGACGACTGTCAACAATGAACTGTACGCCATACATCGTTAAACTTCTTTATACAATCCTTGGAATGATCAAACCTACCAACCATGAAGGCGCAACAAAAATTTCCATTCTTTCCTGTAAGTTTACCAGACTTATCAAACTACCCTCGTATACACAATGTTTCACAATTTCCATTACAGTTCCTATTACAGGATTCTCGGGGATATAGATGAAGTTATGAAAAGAAACCCATGTTTTGAAACGTATGATATCAAATATATTTCATGATTCGGTCACTTTCAAATCATCCACTTCACAGAAAGCACGAAGTGGAGACAATGGGTTATGACATGTATGCTCTATAAGCGCCTATGGGATGGGCAATGTTTCGACTATTGGTCGCCGGAGTGTCCGTGGAGCACCGAAACCAACGCTCTAAGTTTCGAACGTACTAATTTGTCCCAGCCGTTGTTGTAGTCGGACGAAACCGAAATATGAAGTTAAGGTACACACAATATCTGGTGTACCGATACAGAAGACATGTCACCTTCAAAGTTGGCGTTTGGGTACATGGCAAGGTGAGTGGGATGTTGATGATAAGGGAGGCAGACTGCGCAACATCAGCGGTTGAGAATGAAACATGTCGATCCCAGCCGCGGTATCGAACTTTTCTTAACAGGACACGGGCCTTATCCCACGCACTTAAACAGCGTGAGTCTGAGACAGACACCTTCATGCACATGCAGGGAAGAAGGTGATATGCTATCAATAGTCATACACTAAGCTTAGACTACAGAGAAACAGCCGTACATGTACATACAGCAACAAGAGACGAAGAACAATGGGCGCAACTAAATGGATTGACAAACCGTATTTCAAAACACCACATGAAGAGTACCTGCGGACACGACACAACAGACATGCCTACATGCAACGTAAAATGGACGTCAGCGACACTGACAATGAGAACGACAACAGTGACACTGAAGAGAAATAGAAGGAGGAAGGCAAAAACACGGCTCTAAGCACTCATGGGTCTTAACATCTGAGGTCATCAGTCCCTTAGCCTTAGAACCACTTAAACCTAACTAACCTAAGGACATCACACACATGCATGCCCCAGGCAGGATTCGAACTTGAAACCGTAGCAAAGTCATGGTTCCGGACTGAAGCGCCTAGAACCGCTCGGCCACCGCGGCCGGCTGAAGGCGAAAAGTAACAGTAAATAAGAGTAAGTTGGTGGCGATCTACTCAAGAAATCACCAAATGCTGTACACAGGTGAGCACTTAATGTTACAATTGCAAAGGATTAGTAATACTATTTCTCTACTACTACCCAGAACTTTCCTTGTAGTGATCTGCGGTCAACAGCTCGAAGAAACCATACCGAGGTATTCAGCGCCAGTCACCATTGGTGATGGCACTAACAAATCTCTCCTCTGTCCTATCATCTTTTTATATTCTTCCTTAAACAGCATAATTTTATTTATATTTCAGCCTTACATTATTGTTCTTTTAAAAAGAATTATTTATTGTGAAATGTTGCAGCTAAACACAAAAAAGGAAAACTGCAAAAAAGATGAAAAACGAATATTGTACGATGTAGGACCTGTTTCAAAACATCAGGTTACAGGTCTACAAGTTGGCAATAAATGAATATGACGTCATAATTACAACAAGGACGGGCGACGGCGCTGTCTTCTTAGTTCCTGTCCGTACCATGAGGCTGGAGATGTGAAAGTGAACAGAACTTAAAACCTTTTTCTACATTCAAACTGTACATTTGCGGACACTGGTTCCTTATCTACATCTGCAACTACATGACTACTCTGAAATACACATTTTACATACATATGATGCACGGGAAATGAAATGAAGATGATTTGCACCCTTACCGCCTTCAGAACCCGAGACCCACGTCGAACTGAATTCTGCCAACGGTTCCTGCAAAGGTGTGCCATTCAACAGGACTTTCCGAACCGTGTACGTTTTACGGACGAGGCATGCCTTTCAGTCAGGGTATGTTCGACAGTCACTATCAGCACATGTAGGCGCGGGAAAATTCGAACCCCGCCTTTGTTCGTGGGTACTAAGATCGCTTCGCTGTCCATATTTTGGCCGGCTTGGTAGCCGATAATATGGTCGGTTCAAAAATGTTCTCCCGGCGGCTGAACGCAAACAGATATTTAATCTTTTTACGAGAAACTCTGACAGAGTCGTTGGAACATGTTTCACTCAAAGTGTGACAGCGAATGTGCTACCAAGACGATGGTTCATCTGCACACTTTTTGCACATGTAGTGCGAATGCATTTGATGAAACCTTTGGCTAGAAGTAGATAGCGCGCGATGGGCATGTGGCATTGCCTGGACGTTCCCCCGACATGGCGTCCATTGATTTTTTTCTTCTGGGGCCACCTACAATCTGTTGTCTATGAAACACCTACTGAAACTGATTACCAGCTGAGAGAGCGCATAATGGTCGTCTCCGATACAATTTCCACTTTGCCTGGAGTGTTTGAACGAGTGCGACTGTCCCTCCAGGGTCGTTGCACGGCGTGCATTCAGTCTTTGTTGTTGTTGTGGTCTTCAGTCCTGAGACTGGTTTGATGCAGCTCTCCATGCTGCTCTATCCTGTGCAAGCTGCTTCATCTCCCAGTACCTTCTGCAACCTACATCCTTTTGAATCTGTTTACTGTCTTCATATCTTGGTCTACCTCTACGATTTTTACCCTCCACGCTGCCCTCCAACACTAAATTGGTGATCCCTTGATGCCTTAGAACATGTCCTACCAACCGATATCTTCTTCTAGTCAAGTTGTGCCACAAACTTCTCTTCTCCCCAATTCTGTTCAATACCTCCTCATTAGTTACGTGATCTACCCATCTAATCTTCAGCATTGTTCTGTAGCACCACATTTCGAAAGCTTCTATTCTCTTCTTATCCAAACTATTTATCGTCCATGTTTCACTTCTATACATGGCTACACTCCATACAAATTCTTTCAGAAACGACTTCCTTACGCTTGAATCTATACTCGATGTTAACAAATTTCTCTTCTTCAGAAACGCATTCCTTGCCATTGCCAGTCTACATTTTATATCCTCTCTACTTCGACCATCATTAGTTATTTTGCTCCCCTAATAGCAAAACTCCTTTACTGCTTTAAGTGTCTCATTTCCTAATCTAACTCCCTCAGCATCACCTGACTTAATTCGACTACATTCCATCATCCTCGTTTTGCTTTTGTTGATGTTCATCTTATAGCCTCCTTTCAAGACACTGTCCATTCCGTTCAACTGCTCTTCGAGGTCCTTTTCTGTCTCTGACAGAATTACAATGTCATCGGCGAACCTCAAAGTTTTTATTTCTTCTCCATGGATTTTAATACTTACTCAGAATTTGTATTTTGTTTCCTTTACTGCTTGCTCAATATACAGATTGAATAACATCGGGGGGAGGCTACAACCCCGTCTCACACCCTTCCCAACCACTGCTTCTCTTTCATTACGCTCGACTTTTATAACTGCCATCGCTCCCTGTATTTTACCCCTGCTACCTTCAGAATTTGAAAGAGAGTATTCCAGTCAACATTGTCAAAAGATTTCTCTAAGTCATTCAGTAGGGCGTAATTTCGAGCACTTCTTTTTCAAATAAAAGTTATAAAACTTCACTCCGACTTGTCATTTATCTTGATGGCACAAATATATGGAATAGGTTCCCCGGCAGATCTGCTACGATTACGGATGGCATGTTGTGTTGTTTTGTGGCTACCTTTTAGGCTGCACGCGATGCTGTTCAAGGACGCGTAGCGCCGTACGCTAAGCGATGCGAACATGCATAGCTATGCGATTTAAATTCCTCCAAGCACTATGGGACTTAACATCTGAGGTCATCAGTCCCCTAGACTTAGAACTACTTAAACCTAACTATCCTAAGGACATCAAACACATCCATGTCCGAGGCAGGATTCGAACCTACGACCGTAGCAGCAGCGAGGTTCCGGACTGAAGCGCCTAGAGCCGCTCGGTCACAGCGGCGGCCGTTGCTATGTGAAATATGCTTGTTATCACCCACTCTAACAGCTCTCTCGTTTTCTACGTTCATTTCAGATACACCCTGCATACAGGATGTAACAAAAATTTACGGCACAAATTGAAGGACGCTCTCCTCTCACGTAGACGAAAAAATTATGTTGTATGAACATCAGTCTGGAACGGTTTGTTTCTATGTTACGACTAATTTTCTGCAACTCATTAATAATGGGAAACACACAAGAACAGAACGTTAGAATCATGGGGAACATGCACTCTGAGTGTCGTGTGGTTACGTTGTGCACCGCCTGTGTTTTGCTTTACATGTCCTGTTGCCATGCAGCATATGCCATTGCTTGTTTACAGGTAATATCAACTGTTCCAGCGATCAGTGTGACCGTTGCAAGCACACGGGTTACTATGTGGATTTAATCAGAGATTTGGCACGTGCAATGACAGTGTACACAAATGCGAAGACGCCAGATGACCATTTGGTGTACGGATTAGCTGACGGCAATGGCGCTCCCGCACAACGTTTGCAACAGGAGATAATTCCAGGAAGAAGGTGCCTCAACAGAACAAAGGCTGAAGCCACTGATCACCGTCTTAGGGGCCATGGGGCGTTTAAGCCTAATACTCGCGACAGGGGATGCCTAGAAGGACGTGTACATCGCAACGGGAGGCAGCAATTCTTCACGCAGTTGACGACGAACCTAGTGTCAGTGCAAGACTTGTAGCTGCAACTCTAAATGTTGACCACATGGCTGGCCGGTGATGCATGTCTCAGTGCCCACGCAGGGCATACTTACATCTGTGGTGAGAAAGAGTTGCATGTGGTGCGTTCTGTTCGTCTCTGTTTCCCATGATTAACGAGCGCCCTTACAAAGTCCCAATTTTGATACACTCCACTTTTTGTACACAGTCCAATCTAGCCACAGTCACAAATGATGATGATGAAGATGATGATTATTGAGCTGAAGAAAACCAGTTGTAACATGGAAACAAAGCGTTTCCAGGTTCATGTTCATATTACGTAACTCCTTCGTCTACGTGTGAGGAATCCGTTCTGCAATTTGTGCCGTAAATTTCTGTTACACCCTTCATAAATAAATAAAAATAAAATTTATGTCGAGCTGCGGCGATCATTGATTACTGTGAGGGCTCACGAGTAGTAGCGATTTAAGGATCTCCTCGATAAACATGAAAGGAATGAAGATAAGTGTTCAACGTCCTACTAACCATAGGAATTCTGGGGAAAGATTGAAGGAAACAGACCGCTTCCTTTTGAAATAAACCATTAGGTAAATCACATTTTACGTTTTGAAGCGCATGCACATTATTATAGCCTGTATTATACATCAAGTAATTCAACTGTACAAAAAATGTGGCGCCAAATACATAAATACACTGAAGTGCCAAAGAAACTGGTATAGGTATGCGTATTCAAATACAGAGACATGTAAACTGCCAGAATATGACGCTGCAGTAGGCACTGCCTACGTAAGACAAAAAGTGTCTGGCGCAATTGTTAGATCGGTTACTGCTGCTACATTGGCACGTTATCAAGATTTAAGTGAGTTTGAACGTGGTGATATAGTGGGCGCACGAGCGATGAGACACAGGATCTTCGAGGTAGCTATGAAGTGGGGATTTTCCCGTACTACCATTTCACGAGTGTACCGTGAAGATCAGAAAACCGGTAACACATCAAATCTCCGACATCGCTGCGGCCGGAAAAAAATCCTGCAAGAATGAGACCAACGACGACTGAAGAGAATCGTCCAACGTGACAGAATTGCAACTCTACCTCAAATTGCTGCAGATTTCAATGCTGGGCCCTTGGGCCATCAACAAGTGTCAGCGTATGAGCTATTCAACGAAACATCATCGATATGGGCTTTCGGAGCCAAAGGCCCAACCGTCTACCCTTGACGGCTGCACGACACAAAGATTTACGTCTTGCTTGGGCCCGTCATCACCGACATCAGACAGTTAATGGCCGGAAACCTGTTGCCCGGTCGGACGAGTCTCGTTTCAAATTGTAGTGAGCGGCTGGACGTGTATGGATATGGGAACAACCTCATGAACCCATGGACCCGGCATGTCTGCAGGAGACTGTTCAGGCTGGTGGAGGCCGTGTAATGGTGTGGGGCGTGTGCAGTTGGAGTGATGTGGGACTCCTGATACGTCTAGATACGACTCTGACCGGTGACACGTACGTAAGCATCCTGTCTGATCACCTACATCCATTCACGTCCATTGTGCATTCCGACGAACTTGGGCAATTTCAGCAGGACAATGTGACACCCCACAAGTCCATAATTGCTATAGAGTGGCTCCAGGAACACTCTTCTCAGGTTGAACACTTCCGCTGGCCACCAAACTCCTCAGGCATGAACATTATTGGACATGTCTGGGCTGCCTTGTAACGTGCTGTTCAGTAGAGATCTCCACCCCCTCCTACTCTTACGGACTTACAGACAGCCCTGCAGGCTCCATGGCGTCGATTTCCTCCAGCACTGCTTCAGACATTAGTTGAGTCCACGCCACGTCGTGTTGGGCACTTCTGCGTGTTCGTGGGGGCCGTACGCGATATTAGGCAGGTTTACCAGTTTCTTCGGCTCTTCAGTGTATTTGTATGCAGTACAGGAGTAGCGACAGAGTAATCAAACAAGTGTAGCCCCCAGAAGATAGGCATAATAGCCACAAACCTGGCATGTAAATAAAATAACGACTTCTTCAAAAAGTATTTGAGGCTGGTTGAGGTCTCCGTAGAGAATCTTTAGCTTAACGACAGCCATTAAGATCATTAAGATTCAGCACACGTAAAATAACTGCTTTTCTGTCAGCTTTTTAGCTCCAGTGTATAGTTTCGGACGAACTAAGTGTGACTGAGCTCGAACATGGCAGGTAACTAGTGATCGTAAGTGGATATTTTGGTATTTTACTCGCATAAACGACTTGTACCTTATAGCAACAACTAAAGTTCTGAGCATCTGTTTAAAGTGTTCTCAACGAAAGCAGTTCGACGAAATATAAAATTGTGGATCACTGTCAAATATCTGTATTGTCGGTTATAGCACGAGGCAGGCAAATAGGACACTGCCAACAAGTTCCACTTCAGAGCCTACTGAAGCTTCATGCATGGACGAATTCGTGTAAGACTATACTGAAAAATCCTTGTAGGCACATCATAGGCCATTGAACATTGTTTTTTAGCACTATCGCGTTGATATGGAAACAGACTGCAGATAATAAAAATTCCGTCTTTTGTAGCTGAATATTTTTTTTTTTTTTTTCAAATATGTTTCTCCTAGTCACACTACACATCATCAGTGGCCTGTAATACAGAGTTTGTTAGGAGATCAGTAGTGTATCTTGGCAACACATTTGAATCGCTTACAAATATATGGTTCTGATTTATCACTTATTTTCAGTTTTATCATTTTCATATATGCACTGTTTCTTCTTTAGGCTCTACAGCAAAGATTAGCATTTGATAGTAGGTCGTGGTTATGTATTTCATTACACAGAGTCTTTCCTGCTCACTCCAACCGATGTGGACTTTGACATGGTTATTGGGGGAAGGGGGGCGGGAGGGTCGGGGGGGGGGGGGGGAAGTAGGAAGGGTGAGTAGTGTTGTGTGTATGTGTGTGTGTGTGTGTGTGTGTGTGTGTGTGTGTCTTATAACTTTCTTTTTATACATTACCTTTATTTTATATTTTTATTCTTTTAAGTTCTTTACTAAATTAATTTTTTTATCGTCACCTACGAATTAGTGAGATTATTGTCCTTTTGTTACTGACGTGAATTACGAGATATAGTTAATGAATATGCAGGACATACAAGGGAAGAGCACATTTGCACACCAAATTACGGAACCCAGCTAGCTGTATATTTTACAAACGACTTGCGGTGTATTGTACAGTATTAAGTATTTTTTCATTTATTTATTCAACTTGTCAAGATAAAAGCCATCAGGCTCTCTCTTACATCTAACCAGGCAGCGCAGATCTATGTTAGCAAACAGGGTTAGGAGAAAGTTGTGGTTGTTCCCTTATTAAAATTTTCTAATAAGCAGTGTTACCAGATAGCGCTCAGTATGACGTCTGCTCTAAAGCTTTGATTAACCCAGAAATATGAAAGAGCGTAGCCGGTAAAGCTTACCGGGACGTAAAAAGTTTTTTAAAGAAACACATTCCTTGTACCTCGCAGCTCCATTCTTCTCCTCTAGCAACGCCTCACTACGCCCTCCCTCCATATCTCGCTGTCTTAATGGTACCTCCTACCACTTTCCGTTTCTTTTCCACCCACCCACCATTGACTCTTCCCTCACCCCATGCTCTCTCTCTCGCTTTTTTTCTCCCCCTCTGCTTTTCTCTCCCTCCTTCCTTCAAGATTCGTCCACATATATGATGTTATTATCGGCTCAATTTTCCGTATGCGGTTGACACCTCCAAGAGCGCAATGAAGACATGCATTTCGCATGTGCCTGTTTGCTGCCAGTTGTGACTAGTTTGTTTACTAAGTGCGCGTTTTTTAAGTACTTCTTACTGGAACTTCTGCCCATAAAATTTTTTAAAAAGCTTGAGTTGATGGAGCACTACACTGTTATTCTGCTGATGGAATTCAGAAAATTATCTTGATAAAAATTTGAAATGAGACCATTCAGCAACGTACAAATAATTAAACGTGAAGATTACTAACTGAAAAAAAGTTACGTAAATTGAAATTTTATATAAAATCTTTAATACGGAGAAGGGTGACAGTGAAACTGAATCTCACTGTCTGTCCCGGAATATCAAAATAACTTTCAGGCTGAGAGAAGTTTCCAGTAACATACAAGACTGTAAATGATGCTTTCTATAAACTCTTAAATCTGACATACTGTCGTGAAAAAGTTTCATTACACGATAAATACAATAATATGCAACTAAATGCTACTAAACTTAATAGTCATGAAGATTATGCTTTCGTCGAGACCACTCCGAACGTACGCTATGAACTTTCGTTCAGTCAATCATTTAAGACAATTAGTTCTCTGTCCCTAAGTAATCAGTTTAACATCCTCAGCTGAATTAAAGGTTTGGAACAACCTTGACTCGTTTGTAGCTGCGCTGGAAGCTAAAATATTGATTTAAAAAACGTAGTTTTGTCTATTTTCACTAGATGGCTGTTATTAAACCAAACCTCGTCTAGGGATACCGCAAAGAGCCATAACCACTTTTGAAAAAGCTTTGTTTTATTTACATTCCAGGTTTCTTGCCATTACGCCTATCTTCTGGTGTTTATACTTGTTTCATTACACTTTTAGTACCTCCAACACCATGCTGTCTGCTCTTATGTTGAATAAGAATATTTATGCATTCAGCGCCACTCCATGTGTTGTATGGATAAATTGTACACGGCGTAAAAACCTGTATAAATGCAGATATTTCTGTTGGTGACTGAGAACGGTGTACTGAACAACATTACATAAATTATTACGTCATTTACTGACTAACAATTATAGCCATTACAAGTCATATGTTTTTAAGTTGGTTACTGGCTAGAGCAAGTCACATTAATGCTTATTTCACCCTGGGCAGCAGGTTAGGTGTTGAACCGTGGAAGCGTGAACGCGAAACGTTTAATCTTTGCTGACAGACATATTACACTTAGTGGTGCAGTATGACCATGTAGAAAACATCAAGTCGTAAAGTTTGAGACCTGTTTGTTGAAGGACTGTTTGATACAGAAAAAACCAGGCTGATGCACTTATCTCTGTTACATCCTGTGTATTACATAAAATATAATAACGTCCATTAACTGAAAACGTGAAATGTGAATTTCGGTATGGTTTCTGTCAGAGAACACAGCATATTTCCTTTACTCTCTTGTCAAATCGGAGTTTGTGCTTGTGATCATCAGGACGTTGAACCCTTATCTTCGTTCATGTTTATCAATGAGATTCCTAAATCGCTACACACCGCACTTTAGTCACTGCAATTTGATGGAGCTTTCGATGCAATTCGGCAGCAATTTTTGTTGTTTTTATTTGTTTACTCTTTTTTTGGGTCATCAGTCTTTGGCTGGTTTGATGTTGCCTGCCACGACTTCCTGTCCCTTGCCATGTTTTTGTGGACAGTTTCTTTTCCCGGAAGTCTGGTGGTATCTCATGGCCGACGACAGCAAACAGTCTTCATTTGTCAGTGTAGGCGAAGTTATTTCGAACTAAACCTCTTCGCACTCTTTACTGAAGCGAGTCCATTGGACACTCTTGACGTTGATGCGTTTCTGTGATAAGACTACCAGACATTATTATTCGCTTGATACTCCTTCAACACCGAAGAAAATAAAGTAAAGGATAAAAAGTGGAATTATAATTCGGAATGGGAAGATATCGCTGAAAAGATTTGCTGACGTCATTGTTAACCCTTGGAAATGTGAAAAAGGTTACAGGACTTGTTGAAGAGAATGAAGTGTCTAATGAGAACAGAATATAGACTGAGAGTAAATCAAAGAAAGACGAAAGTATTAAAGAGTAGCAGAAGCAAGATTAGCTACAAACGTAGCAACGAAGTTGTATAGCAGAGCACCACGTGACGGATGAATCAAGGAGGATAGAAGAAACAGACTAACACAAGTAAGTACCTCATTTCTCCCTAAAAATAAGTCTCCTGCTTATAAAAAATGGGTCGTAACTTTGGTGAGAAATTTTTGAAAACGCAGTTCTGGACTCTAACAACACTGTAAGAAAATGAGAGGTTAAGTGAGGAGAAAACAAGTGAATCGAAGCATTTAGGATGTGGTATTATAGAAGGATGATCAAATTTTATTTGACTGATAATATGAGAAATAAAAACGGTCTCTGGAGAATCGGTGAAAATGTGTGAAAAGTACTGTATCCTCGGAGCACAGAAGTTTCACGCAGTACAGCAGAGACAGCGGGGTTGCCTGTGCAACAGGCGTACACCGCGAAACGACTCCATAGTCCCTGTCTGAGAAACCGAGGGCGCCGCCTTTGGCGCACTATTTTGCTTAGTTTGTTGCGCCGGACACTTGTGCGGAATTAAAGCTTGCTTCTGCCCTCCAAGTGTTTAGGCGACTGCACGGCCTGACACTGTAGGTCGAAGTGGAGAGTCAATTAAATTGGAGAGTCAGCAGGTCTTCTTCGGGGACGACCTCCTATCAGCTGGTACAATGAATGCCACCACCTGTCTACGACGAGCGATGCTATCCCACCAAATTCATCGCTCAGCGAATGATTTAAAACTTAGTACAAGTGTTACTAAACCTGACTGGCCCTCTGATACAAATTGATTACTAGGCTAATATTAGTGTCGGTACACTTCATAATCAAGTTATGTGCTGTATACAGGAAAGTGTGCTATACTAGACTCTTCCCATAAAGCGAAACGACTGTTTTTATGGGTATCCATTCTATGCACTCTAGTGGGACCAAAAGTAAATAGTACTTGACACCTCTGCCACTCTGTAGCGGTGTGCACAAGTCGCCCACTTCATTTGCTACATCTCTGTTCTCCACTACATGTTTGACAAGGGAAAAGCTTTCATAGTGCTACATTATTCGTTATTTCTCCTAGATATTCACAGGTAATCCTGTCAGCCTTTATGTGTTATTGAATAATAAGGTCTAAGGTTAATGCTTATGATTAAACCCTTTAGATGTTTGGTTAAGAATTTATTCCCAGAATGAGATTTCCACTCTGCAGCGGAGTGTGCGCTGATATGAAACTTCCTGGCAGATTAAAACTGTGTGTCGGACCGAGACTCGAACTCGGGACCTTTGCCTTTCGCAATATCCTTTCTTTCAGGAGTGCTGGTTCTGCCAGGTTCGCAGGAGGGCTTCTGTAAAGTTTGGAAGGTAGGAGACGAGATACTGGCAGAAGTAAAGCTGTGAGGACGGGGCGTGAGTCGTGCTTGGGTAGCTCAGTTGGTAGAGCACCTGCCCGCGAAAGGCAAAGGTCCCGAGTTTGAGTCTCGGTCCGGCACACAGTTTTAATCTGTCAGGTAGTTTCAAGAATTTATTTGCTTAACGAAATGTACGTTGCCCATGGTTCATGGACAACGTACCAGTTACTTTGGAATAAGGCTGGGAATCTCGGACATATTCTGAGTCGTGGTCATCTTTGTGCTCATACGGCAAAGACTACCAAATCCACCGGTTAGTCCCTCAGCCGTTAGGGGTAAAACCCAATGGGACTCGGGTCAAGTAAGGCTAGCAACCTGCATCCCTGGTACTTTAAAAATGATGCTGGCAACAATCAGAGCAAAATGCCTCGGACCTTTGGAGGTGATGGAGTCCCACCTCTAACTGACAAACCAGGGACTCCTAAGATACGACTTGGCAAACAAATGGTAATGAGATGGGGAGCTGTTAATATCAATGGGGGCTACTCTGGGAAGAAGGTAGAGCTGGCAGATGCTGCAAGTAAAATGGGGCTGGACGTTTTAGCTGTTAGTGACATTCGGGTAAGGGGTGAGAAAGAAGAGGAAGTGGGAAAATACAAGATCTACCTGTCAGGAGTCAAAGCAGGAATAGCACAATGGGGTGTAGGGCTTTACATCAGGAAAGAAATGGAACCCAGCGTAGTTGCAATAAGGTATGTAAACGAACGACTGATGTGGATAGATTTGACAGTGTCTAGCAAGAAAATTAGGATTGTGTCAGTATATTCGCATTGTGAAGGGACAGATCAAGATAAGATGGATAGTTTTTATGACGCACTCAGTGATGTAGTTGTTAGAGTAAAGGACAAGGACAGTGTTCTGCTCATGGGTGACTTTAACGCCAGGATTGGAAATCGAACAGAAGGGTATGAAAAGGTTATGGGTAAATTTGGAGAGGATATGGAGGCCAATAGGAACGGGAAACAACTCTTGTATTTCTGTGCCAGTATGGGCTTAGTAATCACAAACTCCTTTTTTAAACATAAAAACATTCACCGGTATACTTGGGAAGGCAGGGGAACCAGATCTGTCATTGACTATATAATAACAGATCAGGAATTCAGGAAGGCTGTGAGGGACACACGTGTATTCAGGGGATTCTTTGATGACACTGATCATTATTTAATCTGCAGTGAATTTGGGATTGTGAGGCCGAAAGTGCAGGAGGTCAGGTCCATATGTAGGAGGATAAGAGTGGAGAAACTTCAGGATAAGGAAATCAGGCACAAGTACATAACAGAGATCTCAGAAAGGTACCAGTTAGTTGAATGTAGTCAATTACAGTCATTGCAAAAGGAATGGACAAGGTGCAGGGACACAGTACTAGAAGTGGCTAAAGAATGTCTTGGAACAGTAGTGTGTAAAAGTAGGATGAAGCAAACAGCTTGGTGGAATGACACAGTCAAGACAGCCTGTAAAAGGAAAAAGAAGGCGTATCAGAAATGGCTACATACTAGAGCTCAGGTAGACAGAGAAAATTATGTGGAAGAAAGAAACAAAGCCAAACAGATAATTGCAGCATCCAAGAAGAAATCTTGGGAAGACTTTGGAAACAGGTTGGATACTATGGGTCAAGCTGCTGGAAAACCATTCTGGAGTGTAATTAGCAGTCTTCGAAAGGGAGGTAAGAAGGAAATGACAAGTATTTTGGACAGGTCAGGAAAACTGCTGGTGAATCCTGTGGATGCCTTGGGCAGATGCAGGGAATATTTTGAAGAGTTGCTCAATGTAGGTGAAAATGCGATCAATAATGTTTCAGATTTCGAGGTAGAATGGGATAGGAATGGTGATGGAAATAGGATCACATTTGAGGAAGTGGAGAAAATGGTCAATAGATTGCAGTGCAATAAAGCAGCGGGGGTGGATGAAATTAAGTCAGAACTCATCAAATACAGTGGAATGTCAGGTCTTAAATGGCTACACAGGATAATTGGAATGGCCTGGGAGTCGGGACAGGTCCCATCAGACTGGACAAAAGCAGTAATCATACCAATCTTTAAACATGGAAACAGAAAAGATTGTAACAACTACAGAGGTATCTCTTTAATCAGCGTTGTGGGTAAAATCTTCTCAGGTATTGTTGAAAAGAAAGTGCTAGTATTAGTTGAGGACCAATTGGATGAAAATCAGTGTAGGTTTAGGCCTCTTAGAGGTTGTCAGGACCAGATCTTTAGCTTACGGCAAATAATGGAGAAGTTTTATTAGTGGAACAGGGAATTGTATCTATGCTTTATAGATCTAGAAAAGGCATATGACCGGGTTCCTAGGAGGAAGTTATTGTCTGTTCTACAAGATTATGGAATAGGAGGCAAACTTTTGCAAGCAATTAAAGGTCTTTACATGGATAGTCAGGCAGCAGTTAGAGTTGACGGTAAATTGAGTTCATGGTTCAGAGTAGTTTCAGGGGTAAGACAAGGCTGCAACCTGTCTCCACTGTTGTTCATATTATTATGGATCATATGTTGAAAACAATAGACTGGCTGGGTGAGATTAAGATATGTGAACACAAAATAAGCAGTCTTGCATATGCGGATGACTTAGTTGTGATGGCAGATTCGACTGAAAGTTTGCAAAGTAATATTTCAGAGCTAGATCAGAAATGTAAGGACTATGGTATGAAGATTAGCATCTCCAAAACGATTGTAATGGCAGTGGGAAAGAAATATAAACGGATTGAGTGCCAAATAGGAGGAACAAAGTTGGAACAGGTGGACGGTTTCAAGTACTTAGGATGCATATTCTCACAGGATGGCAACATAGTGAAAGAACTGGAAGCGAGGTGTAGCGAAGCTAAGGCAGTGAGCGCTCAGCTACGATCTACTCCCTTCTGCAAGAAGGAAGTCAGTACCAAGACTAAGTTATCTGTGCACCGTTCAATCTTTCGACCAACTTTGTTGCATGGGAGCGAAAGCTGGGTGGATTCAGGTTACCTTATCAACAAGGTTGAGGTTACGGATATGAAAGTAGCTAGGATGATTGCAGGTACTAGTAGATGGGAACAATGGCAGGAGGGTGTTCACAATGAGGAAATCAAAGGAAATCTGGGAATGAACTCCATAGATGTAGCAGTCAGGGCGAACAGGCTTAGATGGTGGGGTCATGTTACACGCATGGGAGAAGCAAGGTTACGCAAGAGACTCATGGATTCAGCAGTAGAGGGTAGGAGGAGTCGGGGCAGACCAAGGAGAAGGTACCTGGATTCGGTTAAGAATGATTTTGAAGTAATAGGTTTAACATCAGAAGAGGCACCAATGTTAGCACTGAATAGGGGATCATGGAGGAATTTTATAAGGGGGGGCTATGCTCCAGACTGAACGCTGAAAGGCATAATCAGTCTATAATGATGATGACGATGATGATGAACGAAATGTAGGATATAGTTCCGTAAACTGGGCCTCCTTTAGTTGCTTCCTTGGTTTTTCCACGATTAAAGTCTACCTGTATTAGTACACAACTCTTGGAATTCTATTACAGATTCCAAGAGGATAATGGAGAAGGTTGGCCAAAGAATGTGGAGTCTGTCTAAAATGGCAAAAGCTATTGGCGCAGTTCAGAAAAAGAAGACTGATTGTGCAACGTGAGATACACTTGACGAAATACCAAAAACAAAATGAGGCAGATCTACAATTTTGAGTAAAGTCTTTAAGAAGTGCTGGTTTAGTATTATTTCGCAGCGAAAACTTGTATCTATGAGGTTATTCGTAATGACTTCTGGAGAATGGTTGTACAGTTAGCAGAGAGAAACAATACTGAACATCGTTTAAAAGACGGTTTTTTTTTCTTAAACGTCACAAAAGTATACTATCAGAAAGCAAGCGTACAGGAACACATATAGCAGGGCTGTTGTAATTCGCAAAGGAAACGCAAATAAATTGTATCACTTCTGGAAAATGTTATATTATACCCACAGTGAAACTAGATTATGATTTCTCTAATTAAAAATCAACTTCAAATTATGTTTATCGCTATTTTGCTTGTTTCTAGAAGGGTCCGATTTTGGCAAGCTTTTTCAAACTCGCTAAATATAAGCTTTCTGTAAATAATACTTTTTACATTTATATTTTCTAAGAGTAAAACATAAATGATGCTTAACATTGTAAAGTAAGTATGCTTTTGAAAATTAATTTTGTATTCTTTTCTATTTTTTTATATCAGAAGTAAAAGAGGCGCCTGGTATGGGCATGTTCTTTATACCTCTTTCAATAATAAACATAGAACCGATATACCGTTTTACGGGTTCTCAATATAGCAAAAACTTCTTACTAAAGGAAAAGACAGGATGATAGCAGATTCGTTAAGACAAGAAATCAGGGTATAGATTTCATGGTACTAGAAGTAGCCGCAGATTGCAAAAATTAATAGTCGATGATGTGTGTAAGCGCTGTTCTGAGATGAAGATGTCGGCACAGGCGAGGAATTCACGACGGGTGGTACCAAACCAGTTTCGCTCTTTACGAGTGTAGATTTTTAGCCACCTGCTGGATTCATCCCGTTCCGCTTCCGTGTCCAGTAATGCTTTAGTATCGGTACATTTTACTCTCATTTATAACGGTCTTTTTCTCAAAATTCTGCATTTTATCTTGCAAGGGCACGGGTATTGATACCACTACAGTAAATCGAATTTTACCCTTACCCTTCTCTTCTAGCCCCCAAGGACATAGGTGGCGCACAGGTCCCCCTGCCCCTTACAGAAAAAGTGCGTAGGCAGTTAGTCTGTGGGGTCGGCCGAAAGAGTAAACAAACACCAGCCAGGGTGCGACTCCCAACGGCGCGAGTATGTGCGCAAACTATTTATCCTATGTTTATTACAGTGCAATATGTAACAGTATATTTTTCTTTATGGCGACTGAAAAGAATCAAAAAGGGCAACGGCTAACTCAGGTGAAAACGTGAACTCTGGATGGACCTTAAATCGACGTAGGAGTCTTTTCATGAGCTCAAGACATAACAGTCCCAGTGTTATTCAAAAATTCTTTAATTTAAGATCCTCCTTCGTCACAATGTGTTCACTGAGTCGGTTATTTTGACGAGTGGTGTATCGGAATGCGAAGACACGTGGCATATAGGCACACAGTTATGGATGTTGTTGTTGTTGTTGTTCTGTATCTCAATGTCCATCAGGAGAGTTGTCAGGAAAAACCCTGTGTTCAAGCAGAGCGAAGCCGAATCAGTATGACGGCAGACAACAGCTCAGAAACCTTACTGACAAGGGGATCGCGCCCACTCATCATCACACATTTCTTCCAAATGTATGGTGTACGCAGGGCTTGGCCGGAACTGAAAGTGACAGAAGTGCGAACTTCAGATGGCCAAGCGTCAGAAAAAAAAATAGCATTTTTGACGCGGGTCGGACGAAGTATGAGCCTTTTTGTTAGACTGGTTTCAAGACCGGCGTTGGCGCAATGCGAAGTGTACAAAATGGTAACCCAAGGGACATGGGGCTGTATCACTATGTAGAAACCTTTATTCTTCGCTTAATTTTCAATTTTTACGTTGCTTACAAGGTAAATTACCGAAATAATGCTCAGTATATAATATTTTGTAATATTTACATAAAAGGGATGAAAATGAAAGGCAAAGGAAAATTTAAGATTCCAAATAAATTTCCAGGGAGGGATTCTGAGGTGTATGCGAGAACTTCACAATAAAATTAGATACTTTTATTATTTTATAGATGATAAATCACATGTTCTGGAGTGATCTCCATAGTAAAAACAGGGCCAGCAGTAATTTTATCAGAGTCTTGCACGTTATAAAAGCCGCATTTCTACAATTACATTGTTGTTTTGAAGATTCTATACAAAAACAAATTTGATTTACATTCTCTCTCATCGCACAGTTGGGAAGCAAAACACGGGGAACGCTTCATGTCACCAAATGGTGGCGAGAATTTTTGGTGATGTACAATCCGATGTATTCTTACGCAGTCTTCTCGGGATGTGATCTGTTTTCCTCTTTCTCTGATATAATAGAAGTTTTGATCAAAGTCTTTACCTGATGGTAAAATTACATATCGCAGGGTTGCACTAACGGAGTGCATTTGGGGGAGGGAGGGTCACTTTAATACTGCACGGTGGCTATCCTCTTTCACCTTCAAAACTCTCGTCGTATCATCGTGGATTCTCCCCCCCCCCCCCCCCCCGAGTCAGCTGGCAAAAGAAATTTTTACTCCTGCAAGTAGGGCTTCACCACACGACTCAAAATATATCATTTTTGTGCCTTTTATGGAAATATTAATCAGTGCAGTATACTGAACATTATTTCTGTTTATTTGCAGTGTAAGTAACATAAAAATTGAAAAGAAAAATGTTTCTGCATAGCGGCTCAAACCCCCAACCCTCGGATTACCGTTCTACATTCTTTTCATTGCACCAGCCGCTGCCTGTGCACTACGTTAACATATATGGTTCATAACTTACCCGACCTGCGCCAGAAATGCTATTTTTTTAAAAAAATGCTTATCAACCTCGAACTCCCACTTTTGTCAATTTCATTTCTGGCCAAGCTCTGTTATACTACAAATCCGATCGACATCAGTGATGACGAGTTGGCACAGTCCTTTTGTGAGTTAATGAACAGTTTGTAAAATCATCAAACGATAGGGTAATTTACTAGTTGTATGTAATCAAAAGGGGCCGGGGAAAACAAGAGTAACAACAACAACAATGTGGGACGCAATCGAGGTCAGAATTGCAAGAAACAAAAAGTTGTCTGTCTGATCTCGTAACTCGAGAAAGAGAAGAGATACACTAAAGAATGACGCGAACCGGATGATCGTACGACCGAAAATGTTACCAAAACAAGCCAGAGCCGAAGGGGGATGGGAGATGCGCTCCGCCACTGATGAAACCGCCGTTATATTGAGCATCTCGGGCTGTAAAAAAAAAGCGCGGTGCGTTAAATCGGCAGCGTAAAACCCCGGACCGTTTCGCGAACAGCAGCGTAGTGATACGGCAGCGGCGTAAAAACAAACAAGAGGAAAACAAAGCCGTCTCACTGAACTGCGCTCCTACAGCGCCATTGTCTGTAAGCTGGGCTACTTCTCTGAGACTCGCGGAACTCCCCTGCCTCAGAATTTATTGCACTGATCTTGAGGAATGTGGTACTAGTGCATTCGCTATAATAAAAGAATGCCTCTACTGAGTTGGTAGGCGATTAAATTGTAACAACGCTTTTACCTGACTTATAATCATACCAGACAAATACTCCCAGGAGACGCCACGATAGTAACATGTGACATCATCTCTGGACTTAATAACGACCTCAGTGCGGCGAGGACGGGAGTCCACAAGGTTGTACAGGTATGACACATTCACAGATGACTAGGTCCATTACAACAATGACAGTTCTATATGGAATCTTAAGGGTCGACTCCAGCTCGCATGGGGTCCGTATCAGCGAAACGATATTCGGGATACATTAGGTGTATTTGGGTGGGCGTGGATGGGTTCCACATAAGTGAATCCCACTCAAACAAGTCGCAACCAAAATTTCGAATTCTCCTCGAGAGAGGAGGGTGATCGGGGGAGGGGGAGGGGGAGAGGGAGAGGGAGAGAAAAAAATGGTTCTAATGGCTTTAAGTACTATGGGACTTAACACTGAGGTCATCTGAGGCCGAGCGGTCTTAGGCGCTACAGTCATGGACTCAGAAAAACCTGCCGTGCAACACACTTCCGTGCGGTAGCGTTCTCGCTTCCCACGCCCGGGTTCCCGGGTTCGATTCCCGGCGGAGTCAGGGATTTTCTCTGCCTCGTGATGGCTGGGTGTTGTGTGCTGTCCTTACGTTAGTTAGGTTTAAGTAGTTCTAAGTTCTAGGGGACTGATGACCATAGATGTTAAGTCCCACAGTGCTCAGAGCCATTTTTTGAACACACTTACAAGCGCGTATTATCCAAGTTTGTCGTCTCAACCTATGTTCGGGATTAAAATGTCTGTCACACGGAATATGTTTGAGGATGTTCTGACTGGAAATACCACATTGGATTATCAATCCATACAGTGATACTGAAGAAGCGGATGTCATACTGAAGACATCTGTAGACAAGATATCTCTATGGTGTGAAAAAATTCATCTTAAATAGTGAAAAGAGTAAAGTCATTTACGTGATTTCTAAATGGCGTTCACTAAATTTCGGTTAAACGAAAAATCACACAAAATCTAAACGCTGTAAATTCAACTAAATACCTTGGAATTAAGATTACGAACAACTGAAATGATCACGTAGGTAACGTTGTGAAGATGGCAAAACAAAAAGTGCGTTTTCTCTTCAGAACACTTAGCAAATTCAACAGGTGTGCTAAACAGACTGCCTATACCCTTGTCCATCCTCTGATAGAATACTGCTGTGTTGTGTGGTATCCTTGGAGATAGGGTTGACGGAGGGCATCTAACACGTACAAAAAAACTGCAGCTCGTTTTGCGTTATTGCGAAATAGCAGTGAGAGCTCCACGGATATGATACGTGAATTGGGGCGGAAATCATTAAAACGAATTCGTTTTTCGCTGCGGCACAATCTTCGCATGAAATTTCAATCACGAATTTTCCGTCTGAATGCGGGAATATTTTGTTGGCGCCCACCTTCATTGGGTGAAATGATGATCATAATAAATTAAGAGAGATTAGGGCTCGCACTGGAACGTTTCGCTTTCCCGCTTTCGAAAGTGGAACGGTAGAGAAATACAGAGAACAGAGAATTAAAGGATCACTTTTTCGATACCTTGTAACTGTCCCCCAAAGTGACGCAGAAGTTTGAAATTTGGCTCAAGATTGCCTAAAAGCTTCATCTGTAACGGTGCAAAAGCGTGACTCGATGATGGTTTAAACAGCAAGGTGTCTGCACATGCAAACAATAGGTCACAGCATAGAAGGCGAAAATTAATCTCTCTCTCTCTCTGTTGTAATTTCAGCATAATCCTCTAACTGCCCTTGTGTTTTTAATAATGAAAAGTTGCCTTGTCAAATTATTGGCTGTACTACCTAGCCTGTTAATGGCTCGTTTTGCAGACTCGCTAGCTGTAGCTTCCACCTTACACGTTCTGTTTGCGACTGGTGTCCACATGTTGAGCAGCACCTTCCCTACAGCAGGCTGACCGTCTGCAGTGGAGACTCCAGCACTATCGTTGTCATCTCTTATACCATCCTGTCTGTGCAGATAGGGACTTGACTGGTTTATGTGCACTCTGCATCTTAAACCAGAGCGAGGCGTCTCAACAATCAGTTTCCAAGCCACTCGCCACAGGCTCCACAGGAAGAACTCCATGTATTTTTAATAACAAACGACTGACTTGCCGAATTATTTATTGTACTGGCTAAGCCTGTTAATGCCACGTTCTGGAGACTCGTTAGCTGTAGCTTATAAGTTCTGTTTGTGACCAGCTTTTAGATGTTGAACAGCACTTCCATCACGGCAGGGTGACCAACTGCAGTCGGACCCCCACCACTATCACTGTCCTCTCCACTACTATGCAGGTAGGGGCTTAGGTACTTGACGCACACTCTATACCTGACAGGTATGTCGAAACGAGAGCGAGGGGCCTCAACAGTCAGTTTGCAAATCTGTCCACCATACGGTCTGCAAGAGGAACCCCACACGCTTTTAATAAAGAACGATGGACTTGTCGAATTACTGGTAGCACTGCCATAGCCTGTTAATGTGAAAGTTTGCATATCGCTAGCTGTAGCTTACTACTTCTGTTTGTGACTAGGCATCAGACGAACAGCACGTCCCCTAAAGTGGGTGACTGCCTGCAGTGGAACCCCCATCCCTATCACGCTGTCTGGGTAGGTTCAAAATTACTTTATGATTGAGAGCTACGACGGAAGTCGTAGGAGAAAGTCCACAAGAGAGGCACGGACCGTATTCCGCCAATCAAACGGTATCCGTAGCCGCAGGAATCAGCCAAAATTGCCAAACCTTCACCCCACCACCACAACACTTCCCGCTTGCATTCTGTTTCAAGCAGCTTGCTGTCCTGTGTGATCGTTTCACCCTGTGATTTTATTCGTTGTCTTCTTTTGTTTTTCCAGGAGCCACTTTTTATTTTTTGTTACTGTTATTTGTTGTGTGGTGCTGAACAATCTCAGAAGGAAGTTTGGCACATGTTATGAGTGGAAAAGTTCTGCGTCGTTCTCTTGGTCAGGCGATGGCCGCGCGATGTCAGTCAGAGGAATTATTTGCGCGTTACGTGTCTACTTTGAGACTGAAAATCTCAGTGGTGACCCGCAGCTGTCCGTTAACTACGTAATTGATAGAAATGCGCCGCGTGGGATTAGCCGAGCGGTCTCAGGCGCTGCAAATGTGTTCAAATGTGTGTGAAATCTTATGGGACGTAACTGCTAAGGTCATCAGTCCCTAAGCTTACACACTACTTAACCTAAATTATCCTAAGGACAAACACACACACCCATGCACGAGGGAGGTCTCGAACCTCCGCCGGGACCAACCGCTCCATCCGTGACTGCAGCGCCTGAGACCGCTCGGCTAATCCCGCGAGGCGCTGCAGTCACGGACTGAGCGGTTGGTCCCGGCGGAGGTTCGAGCCCTCCCTCGGGCATGGGTGTGTGTGTTTGTCCTTAGGATAATTTAGGTTAAGTAGTGTGTAAGCTTAGGGACTAATGATCTTAGGAGGTAAGTCCCATAGAATTTCACACACATTTGAGCATTTGATAGAAATGCTGTAGCTGTGGAATAAACAAGAACAGTAATGTGAAGGATGGCAAAGAAATGTTTGGGAAGGAAAAGAAAGCCGGAAAATTATCGACGTTTGAAACTGTTAGGGAAAAAATATTCTATAGATAAGCGAATGACCAGTATATGATTATTTACTGAGGATGTGATTTGTCGTCATGTTTATGATTGTTACCGCAGAAACGAAAATCAGACGCTCGCCAGTTATTTGTCACCCTTAAGAAATCAGGTGTCTTTGAAGATAGCAGCAAACAGCTTTTTTCATTTCATTAAATGAAAACGGTGACAGTTATAGTGATAATTCAGGCATCTGCCATAACTATGAGACAGATGTCAGTGGATTCCATCCATTATAACTACAGAAATAAAGTATAGGCGTATTTATCTGTGCGTTTAAAGTGCGCAATTTAAGTAGCTATATAAGAACATTATACTCTCGTAAGTTCTAACATTTTAATAAGAAGACCTTCAACAACCACCAGGAATTCGGTCTACACAAAATAAATATTACTGTTTACAATATAATAATTGCTGCAATCTTGAAGTAATATTTTTGCATTGCCTTTATTCTTTCTCTCAATACTGGATGGCATATTTAAGATAAGTTTTGTCGGCGCAGTGAATACACATAATCATTGTTGTGTTAGAAGTAAGTAGACTGATCAGAAAAATTAATTAGACGTTAATTATAAATGTAGCGACCGTTTACTGTAGCAAAAACATACATGTGACCGCTTAGTACACTACTGGCAATTGAAATTGCTACACCAAGAAGAAATGCAGATGATAAACGGGTATTCATTGGACAAATATATTATACTAGAACTGACATGTGATTACATTTTCACGCAATTTGGGTGCACAGATCCTGAGAAATTAGTACCCAGGACAACCACCTCTGGCCGTAATGACGACCTTGATACGCCTGGACATTGAGTCAAACAGAGCTTGGATGGCGTGTACAGGTACAGCTGCCCATGCAGTTTCAACACTAAACCACAGTTCATCAAGAGTCACTGGCGTACTGTGACGAGCCAGTTGTCCGGCCACCATTGACCAGACGTTTCCAGTTGGTCAGAGATCCGCAGAATGTGCTGCCAAGGGCAGCAGTCGAACATTTTCTGTATCCAGAATGGCCCGTACAGGACCTGCATCATGCGTTCGTGTATTATCCTGCTGAAATGTAGGGTTTCGCAGGGATCGAATGAAGGGTAGAGCCACGGGTCGTAACCCATCTGAAATGTAACGTCCACTGTTCAGTATGCTGTCAATGCGAACAAGAGGTGACCGAGACATGTAACCAATGGCACCCCATCCCATCACGCCGGGTTATACGCCAGTATGGCGATGACGAATACACGGCTCCAATGTGCGTTCACCGCGATGTCGCCAACACGGATGCGACCATCATGATGCTCTAAACATAACCTGGATTCATCCGAAAAAATGACGTTTTGCCATTCGTGCACCCAGGTTCGTCGTTGGGTACACCATCGCAGGCGCTCCCGTCTGTGATGCAGCGTCAAGGGTAACCACAGCCATTGTCTCCGAGCTGATAGTCCGTGCTGCTGCAAACGTTGTCAAAATGTTCGTGCAGTTGGTTGTCTTGCAGACGTCTCCATCTGTTGCATCTGTTGACTCAGGGATCGAGACGTGGCTACACGATCCGTTACAGCCGTGCGGATAAGATTCCTGTCATTCGACTGCTAGTGATACGGGCCGTTGGGATCCAGCACGGCGTTCCATATTACCCTCCTGAACCCACCGATTCCATATTCTGGTAACAGTCATTGGATCTCGACCAACGCGAGCAGCAATGTCGCGATACGATCAATCTCAATCGCGATGGGCTACAATCCGACCTTTATCAAAGTCGGAAACGTGATGGTACGCATTTCTCCTCCTTACACTACGCATCGCAACAACGTTTCACCAGGCAACGCCGGTCAGCTGGTATTTGTGTATGAGAAATCAGTTGGAAACATTCCTCATGTCAGCACGTTGTACGAGGTGCATTCAAGTTCTAAGGCCTCCGCTTTTTTTTCTCCGGACTGGAAAGAGATGGAAACATGCGCATTGTTTTAAAATGAGGCCGCGTTCATTGTCAATACGTCCCAGAGATGGCAGCACCGTACGGCAGATGGAATTTTACCGCCAGCGGCGAGAATGAGAACTGTTTTAAATACTTAAAATGGCGACGTTTTCCTTACTTGAACAGCGTGCAATCATTCGTTTTCTGAATTTGTGTGGTGTGAAACCAATTTAAATTCATCGACAGTTGAAGGAGACATGTGGTGATGGAGTTATGGATGTGTCGAAAGTGTGTTCAGGGGTGTGACAGTGTAATGAAGCCAGAACATCGTGTGACAACAAACCGAAACAACCTCAGCCTGGCACAAGCCGGTCTGACGACATGATCGAGAAAGTGGAGAGAATTGTTTTGGGGGATCGCCGAATGACTGTTGAGCAGATCGCCTCCAGAGTTGGCATTTCTGTGGGTTCTGTGCACACAATCCTGCATGACGACCTGAAAATGCGAAAAGTTTCATGCAGGTGGGTGCCACGAACGCTGACGGACGACCACATGGTTGCCCGTGTAACATGTTGCCAAGCAATGTTGACGCGCAACGACAGCACGAATGGGACTTTCTTTTCGTCGGTTGTGACAATGGATGAGACGTGGATGCCATTTTTCAATCCAGAAACAAAGCGCCAGTCAGCTCAATGGAAGCACACAGATTCACCGCCACCAAAAAAATTTCGGGTAACCGCCAGTGCTGAAAAAATGATGGTGTCCATGTTCTGGGACAGCGAGGGCGTAATCCTTACCCATTGCGTTCCAAAGGGCACTACGGTAACAGGTGCATCCTACGAAAATGTTTTGAAGAACAAATTCCTTCCTGCACTGCAACAAAAACGTCCGGGAAGGGCTGCGCGTGTGCTGTTTCACCAAGACAACGCACCCGCACATCGAGCTAACGTTACGCAACAGTTTCTTCGTGATAACAACTTTGGAGTGATTCCTCATGCCCCCTACTCACCTGACCTGGCTCCTAGTGACTTTTGGCTTTTTACAACAACGAAAGACACTCTCCGTGGCCGCACATTCACCAGCCGTGCTGCTATTGCCTCAGCGATTTTCCAGTGGTCAAAACAGACTCCTAAAGAAGCCTTCGCCGCTGCCATGGAATCATGGCGTCAGCGCTGTGAAAAATGTGTACGTCTGCAGGTCGATTACGTCGAGAAGTAACGCCAGTTTCATTGATTTCGGGTGAGTAGTTAATTAGAAAAAAAATCGGAGGCCTTAGAACTTGAATGCACCTCGTAGGTGCCAACCTTGTGTTCATGCTCTGAAAAGCTAATCATTTGCGTATCACAGCATCTTCTTCCTGTCGGTTAAACTTCGCGTCTGTAGCACGTCATCTTCGTGGTGTAGCAATTTTAATGGCCAGTAGTGTATAAATGTAGCGAACTGTTTCTTGTAGCTAAACCATACAGGTGACCGCTTAGTACTTGAAGCACGAGCACACCTTAGTGCATCAAACACTGATCGGCCAGAACATTATGACCGCCTACCTAATAGCCAGTATGTCTACCTTTGGCAGGGATAACAGCGGCGACGCGTCACGACATGGAAGCAATGAGACCTTGGTAGGTCGCTGGAGGGAGATGGCACCAAATCTGCACACACAAGTCACCTAACTGCCGTAAATTCAGGGGATGAGCTCTTAAGCCACGTTAGAACACATCCCAGAAGTGTTCGATTTAGTGCAGAAGTTGGGGGGCCAGCGCATCAACAGGCACTCGCCGTTGACTTCCTCGAACCACTACATCACACTCCTGGCCTTGTGACGTGGCGCATTGTCTTGTTGAAAAATATCACCGCCATCGAGAAACATGATCCTCATGAAGGGGTGTGCGTGGTCCGCAACCAATGTACGATACTCCTTGGCCTTGCACTAGTTCCACTGGACCCATGGATGCCCACGTGAATGTAATGGAGCCGCCGCCTGGTTGTCTCCGTCCTTACAGCACAGGTGTCAAGGAGCTATTGCCCTGGAAGACAACGGATTCACGTCATCCCATCAGCACGATGAAGAAATCATCGGGAATCATCCGACCATGCAACGCTCTGCCACTGCGCCAATATCCAGAGCCGATCATGACGTGCCCATTTCAGTCGTAGTTGCCGTTGTCGTAGTGTTAACAATGGCACACACATGGGCCGTCCGTTGCGGAGGACCATCCTTAGGAGTGCTCGGCGCACTGTGTGTTCAGACATAATTGTACTCTGCCCAGCATTAAAGTCTTATGTTAGTTCCGCCACAGTTCGTCGCCTGTCCCGCTTTACCAGTCTTTCCAGCCTAGGATGCAAGATACGTGTAACGATGGGTTGCCTCCAAACCAGGGGTGGTCCCCCAAGCTCATGACATCTGGGCGCGGCTTCACCTTGGTTTGGCCAAGTGTTGAAGACACTCGCCACAGCACTCATCGAACACCCGACAAGTCACGCAGTTTCCGAAATCGTCATGCTGAGCCTCCGAGCCACCAGCATCTGCCTTTGGTCAAACACAGATAAATCGCGACTTCCCTGTTCTACACAAAGACAGCACGCTCACTGATACTACATGCTCCGTGCGTGTGTCTGACTCGCCAGGTGACACTGGTATCGCCTGGACGGGTTTACATCGATAATAGGTTGGTGGTCATAAAGCCGGCCGCAGTGGTCGAGCGGTTCTAGGCGCTACAGTCTGGAACCGCGCTATGGTCGCAGATTCGAATCCTGCCTCGGGCATGGATGTGTGTGATGTCCTTAGGTTAGTTAGGTTTAAGTAATTCTAAGTTCTAGGGGACTGATGACCTCAGATGTTAAGTCCCATAGTGCTCAGAGCCATTTTCCAACTCCGTTAGAAAGATGGGAGGGGAAGGGGTGTGGCGGTAAGTGCAGATTATTTAATGTAGTTAGGAGTTCATGTTAATGTAAATGGACATAAAAATGAAAATAAGGGAGAGAATAATCTGAAATTAGCTCAAGTTAGAAACCTGACACATTTCCGACTTGGAGTAGATGAACATCTGATATGTCCGTAAAATTTCATTCGGTTAATATGTTCTCCTATTTTCAACGACAAAAAAAGTTTCGACGTGTCGAAAATTCGTTAATGTCGTCAGAGAATACATTTTCGTACACCGTCTGTATACTGTCTTAACAATCAGCTGTCGCATATAAAACTGAAATGAAAACATAGTGCTACTTCTCCTGAATGCAGTCTTTTTTTAAAAGTTCTTTTATTGAGTTTCGATTCCCCCCGAAGGGGGCGGGCTGGCAGCAGCTTAGTACGCCTCTCTTCAGCCTACAGAGTTTGTTGTAAAAAGATGAAGATAATAAATAACAAAAACAAGCGATAAAATTGGTGACTTAAATGGTAAAATGGCAGAAAATCGTGGAACTTAAAACATAAAACAAAGGGTTGATGATGCTAATAAAATACACAGGAAGCAGAAAAATAATAGACAGACAATTAAAAAACACGGCGACAGTCTGGTTTCTGTTCGCAAGAGATATAAAATTCATACCCAGCGACAGCATGATTTCTGTTCTCAACACTTTGGAAAGACACCCAACAATATACACTCACTTGAATACTGCACTAAAAGGTTGGCACAAATAAGACATACCTCAGCTGATGGCAGACGGGGGAAACCTGGACAGATGATTGAAAGGAAAAGAGGGGAAAGAGAGGAAAAAGACGGAGGACGAGGACCCATAATAGGGGGAGGGGACTGGGCAGACCCGACAGGGGGGGCGGGAGTTTTACAGAGAAAATACAATGGAGACACAGAATATACAGAACAACGTGGGGGGCAAAAAACAGTAGACACAGAAACAAATAACACATAGCCGTTCACTCGCGAAGACACCTAAAGAAACTGTTGGCACTGCACACGGACACTGATGACGGAGACGACACGTGAGCGATGGAGCGTGGGCGGCGGAAAACACTGAGGCACCAACACGACGGCACACACACTAAAACGATGGCGATGATCTCCGGCGCGCGAATGTCCACTTTATTTGTGCGAGTCCGGGGACCTTCCAAGAGGGGAAGAAGGCGGTGGGGGAGGGAGAGGGGAGAGCAAAGATGCCAATGGCTGAGGAGATGGTGGGAGGAATGAAGGGATGGGGGTAGGGGAAGCCCAGGGAAGGAGGGGGAAGGAAGGGAGGAGGGAGGGAAGGGGGAGAGAGGGTGCCCATAGGAACAAACACAGGAAGAGGGAGGGAGTATCAAATTTGGTAGGAGGGGTAGATGGAGGGGAGGAGGGCATCATCAGGGAGGGGGAGCTGGCGGAAGCCACCTTGGGAGAGGGTATGGAGAGTGGAGAGATGGAGAGCAGGTGGGACGTGGAAATACAGGCGCGGCAGTGGATGGGGGCGGGAGAGGATGGGAGAGACAAGTGGGTGAGGAGGATCGAGTTTATGGGAGGTGTGGAGGATCCGTATCCGTTCGAGGAAAGGAGGAGGTGGGGGAACGGAATAAGGTCGTACAGGATCCGTGTGGGTGAATACAGTCATGCTAGTTCCATATTTATAGACTGAGTAGTTTGCGAGTTTGAGCGAGTTGAATGGAACGCTTGTATTCCGTGCAGCCCGTGACGACTCTGCTCCCCGCCTCCACGTTCTCCCGCAACTGGCGCTCCTACAGTAATTTTGAACCGGCTATGTAAGTTTGATCCGCGCTCTACACCTCACGGGTCCGCCAGAACGAGTGCAAGTCAGCCCGCCGTAGGCTGCGGCAGGTGGCGATACAGTGAAGGCCGACATGAAAGGGGAGAGGCAGCTGGCGGTGGAGACGGCGAATAGAAGCGCTGGCTCCGCCTGCCCGTGTCGTTAGCGGTCGCGCGGCGCCGCCACAGTCGCCGCACAAAAGCGGCAGCGGAATTATTCGCGCCCGTCGAGCCGCGAGAAACCACCACCGCCCAGTCAGCCCTTGATAAACAGCGCAAGGCAGCCGCCACTGTGTTCGCCATACTGTAGCCGCGCCTCGCCGTATTGTTCCTGCTTTACGTCTGCTGCGAGAGCATCGTAATGAGGTTACCCCCTCCTCTCCCTTCCCTTCCCCTCCGCCCTCATCTTCTCATACCCCTCAAACACAGATACACTACTCCCCTCGCTCCTCCCTTAGCTGTGGTGGGGCTTCCGCGGCCTACAGCACAAATCTTGGGGGTGGCAGAGGAAGAAAAAGAATGTCGCACAGTGTACCTGCAGGGAGGGGGGAGGGCGGGGAAAAACCCCATCTACCGTCCGCAACACTTATTACTGACGCCGTAATTGCATTCTGAAGCGCCGAGTGGGACTTGGAAAGAGAGACAGAGAAAAAGGCGCTCGTATGGAGCCTCCCTTTGTTTTCGTAATCAGGGGAGCGCAGTAATTGAGGTAATTTGTAACTTGTGGTGAATCATTTATTTTTTTTAGAGTAAATTTTTTGTCTCGACTGTGCAGCGTATTCAGCAGAACCGAACGAAATGGTGAAAATACTCGCTCAAAATCAGTGAATATACAGAGTGGTCCATTGATAGTGACCGGGCCAAATGTCTCACGAAACAAGCATCGAACGAAAAAACTACAAAGAATGAAACTCGTCTAAATTGAAGGGGGAAACCAGATGGCGCTATGGTTTGCCCGCTAGATGGCGCTGCCATAGGTCAAACGGATATCAGCTGCGTTTTTTTTTTAATAGGCACCCCATTTTTTTATTACATATTCGTGTCGTACGTAAAGAAATATGAATGTTTTAGTTGGACCACTTTTTTCGCTTTGTGACAGATGGCGCTGTAATAGTCACAAACGTATAAGTACGTGGTGTCACGTAACATTCCGCCAGTGCGGTCGGTATTTGCTTCGTGATACATTACCCAAGGTAAAATGGACCGTTTACCAAATGCGGAAAAGGTCGATATTGTTGTGATGTATGGCTATTCTGATTAAAATGATCAACGGGCGTGTGCTATGTATGCTGTTCGGTTTTCTGGAAATCATCCAAGTGTCCGGATCGTTCGCCGGATAGTTACGTTATTTAAGGAAACAGGTAGTGTTCAGCCACATGTGAAACGCCAGCCACGACCTGCAACCAATGATGATCCCCAAGTAGGATTTTAGCTGCTGTCGCGGCTAATCCGCACACCAGTAGCACACAAATAGCGCGAGAATCGAGAATTTCAAAAACGTCGGTGTTGAGAATGCTATATCAACATCGATTGCACCCGTACCATATTTCTATGCAGCAGGAATTGCATGGCGAGGACTTTGAACGTCGTGTACAGTTCCGCCAATGGGCACAAGATAAATTACGGGACGATGACAGATTTCTTGCAAGCGATCTATTTAGCGACGAAGCGTCATTCACCAACAGAGCCTAACGTAAACCGGCATAATATGCACTATTAGGCAACGGAAAATCCACGATGGCTGCGACAAGTGGAACATCGGCGCCCTGGCGGGTTAATGTATGGTGCGACATTATGAGAGGAAGGATAATTGCCCCCATTTTATCGCTGGAAATCTAAATGGTGCAATGTACGCTGATTTCCTACGTAATGTTCTACCGATGTTACTACAAGATGTTTCACTGCACGACGGAATGGCGATGTACTTCCAACATGATGGATGTCCGGCACATAGCTCGCGTGCGGTTGAAGCGGTATTGAATAGCATATTTCATGACAGATGGATTGGTCGTCGAAGCACCATACCATGGCCAGCACGTTCAGCGGATCTGACATCCCCTGATTTCTTTCTGTGGGGAAAGTTGAAGGACATTTGCTATCGTGATCCACCGACAACGCCTGACAAAATGCGTCAGCGCATTGTCAATGTCTGTGCTAACATTACGGAAGGCGAACTACTCGCCGTTGAGAGGAATGTCGTTACACGTATTGCCAAATGCATTGAGGTTGACGGACATCATTTTGAGCATTTATTGCATTAATGTGGTATTTACAGGTAATCACGCTGTAACAGCATGCGTTCTCAGAAATGATAAGTTCACAAAGATACATGTATCACACTGGAACAACCGAAATAAAATGTTCAAACGTACCTAAATTCTATATTTTAATTTAGAAAACCTACCTGTTACTAACTGTTCGTCTAAAATTGTGGGCCATATGTTTGTGACTATTACAGCGCCATCTATCACAAAGCGAAAGAAGTGGTCCAACTAAAACATTCATATTTCTTTACGTACTACAGGAATATTTAATAAAATATGGGGGTTCCGATTTTTAAAAAACGCAGTTGATATCCGTTTGACCTATGGCAGCGCCATCTAGCGGGCCAACCATAGCGCCATCTGGTTTCCCCCTTCAAGCTAGACAAGTTTCGTTCTTTCGTTTTTTTGTTGGACTCTTATTTCGTGAGTTATTTGACCCGGTCACGATCAATGGACCACCCTGTATTTTCACTAGAGTCCAGATTTCCATGCAAATGCGTGCTGCTTGCATGTTTTGGCCATTTGTGGAGCAAATGCGTATTTCGAAGATTTCATCGATACTTTGGATAATAGCACCTATCATTGATTTTTTTTACAACGAATTACGCTATAAGTACAGAACATAAGCATTTTCGCGAATTTTGATAGGGTCTGTGACCTTCATTGTAAGCTCAAGCACCCTTGTTCGGCTCAGTAGACGTCGGTAGAAATTAATATAGTTCGCACCAACAAATTTCATTAAAAAAAGAAAAAGAGTGCTGCTGTTGTTCAAGGATGTTGCCCCGTATATAACGAAGGCCGAGAAAGCAGTTCAATGTTACAGCTTGTTAACAGAGTGTAGCTTCTGCGCCGTGTGGCCAGATCATAAATTTATCGTCAACGTAACGATAAAATAAGGATGGACGGAGGGGAGCAGAATTTAATGCACGTTCCTCAAAATACTCTATAAAAAAGTTAGCCAGTGATGGAGTGATCGCCACACCGTCCGTCATTTCATAAAATTTGTTACCATTCAAATAATGAGCCAAAATAACTTTAACCGCGATAGCGGATACCATCTGAGCTGTGCATGGAAATGAGCGCTTGATGCAGAGAAGCAGCAGAGACGTTCCTTCCAAGGTTTACGATCCAACGGATGCGGTGGCACCACCGGCGCACGCAGTGACATCGTCTGCGACAGCAGTACGTAATCGCCGACCAATCATAAGCCGACCAATCAGAAGCCGTCCATGGGCTATAAAGAGGCTCCCACAGCAGCAGTGAAGACAGTCAGCTCCTGACGATGACGATGACGATGGAGGTAACCGTCGAAAGCTCGAGATTTTATCCAGAACTGACGCGTCAAGAATACCGAGAATGTTTTACACATATTCGTAGAGTTCACGAAGAAAAATTAATTCAGTTTTATCTCAATTGGCAACACATTATATTCGCCGTGGATTCGCCAGAAGAGTCCCGATTTCAGTTGGTAAAAGTAGGGTTCTAGTGTGGCTTAGACACCACAAAACAACTGCCAATTAATTATTGCTGATAATAAATGAATTTAAATACTAGTAAATAGTAGCTCTGGTGTAAAACATTTTCTAACTGTAGTGGAAAATCAGATGAAAAATCTTGATATAGCGACTGCTACCTTGTCGTTACACACCAAGCCACTGGTATGCTGCAAAAGGCATTCGAGATGTAAATCTGGAATGTTTCTTTCATGTGTGCCCTAATGGTGACGGCGACAGCTGACATCGTGTCATGCATTTATGTACCATCTGTTAGGGTTTTTTTCAGTTCCATTAGCGGCGAAAGCTTGGGAGGGATGACAGCTTGCCTTCCATTGTGCAGGCTGTTGCTTGTATGATTTCATCTGCGCGATCTCTGCGGTACGTAGAGGACGATTCATTTCCCCTACCGCTGTCCTTTTACGCAATGTTATTTCTGCCCTCCAAAATCCACATGCAAGATTTTCAGATTCTCTCGTTCGCTACGTATAAACTGTTAGTCCTACAGAACAAATAAACAGGATGTTTCCTACAGGGAATTTAATGAAGCTAAATTTTGTACTGGGTTATGTTTTTGTGGTGTCACCGCCAGACACCACACTTGCTAGGTGGTAGCTTTAAATCGGCCGCGGTCCATTAGTACATGTCGGACCCGCGTGTCGCCAGTGTCAGTAATTGCAGACCGAGCGCCACCACACGGCAGGTCTACAGAGACGTACTAGCACTCGCCCCAGTTGTACGGACGACTTTGCTAGCGACTACACTGACGAAGCCTTTCTCTCATTTGCCGAGAGATAGTTAGAATAGCCTTCAGCTAAGTCCATGGCTACGACCTAGCAAGGCGCCATTAACCATTTCTAGAGAGAGTCTCACTTGTATCATCAAGAATGATGTATACAAATGATGGATTAAAGTTAAGTATTCCAGCAGCTACGTACTTTTCTTTATAGCATTCATTACGTATCCTGTTTCAGACTTAAGCAAGCCTGCGTGAATTAAACGCGTGCCTTTCGGTTACCCGTCAGTGTGGACTGGCTGTCTTGTCAGTCCACAACAGTTTTCACTGGAGCCAACGGCCTTGCCGTAGTGGTAACGCCGGTTCCCGTCAGATCGCCGAAGTTAAGCGCTTTCGAGCTGGGCTAGCACATGGATGGGTCACCATCCGGCTTGCCGAGCGCTGTTGGCAATGGGGTGCACTCAGCCCTTGCGAGGCAAACTGAGGAGCTACTTGTTTGTAAAGTGGCGGCTTCGGTCTCGGAAACTGACATAGGGCCGGGAGAGCGGTGTGCTGAACACATGCCCCTCCATATCCGCATCTAGTGACGCCTATGAACTGAGGATGTCACGGCGACCGGTCGGTACCTTTGGGCCTTCAAGGCCTATTCGGGAGGAGAATTTTATGTTTTCACTGTAGGTCACGGTTTTCGAGCTATTAAAGAAGAACGCTCATAAGTGCACTTAAAATGCACTTCTGCCCCAACTTACACCTCAGCAGTCAGAATTTCTAGTGTGTTGTTCGTGGCACTCCCTCCTACCACAGTATAGAAATTTCCGACTACACGAACTATTCCCGATATTCGACATTTCTGGTCTCTATTGACTGGACTGACGCCACTAGCGTAGTCGTGTATTTCGTTAACATTATTAATTTAAATATGCCCATGTGTTACATGGGAGAAAAACTAATTTTTTAAGCATTATGCTATAACTAATTACACAGACAATTCGATCCAAACTAAACCTTTACACACATAGTAGTGTCACAGTCAGAGGGTCTGAGGAAAACAACAATGTTATTATTTATTTTAACCTGTTAAAATTAACACAAATATCAGGCAAAATTAACACAAAACTCAATTTTATAATTTGTAAGTGTCCGACTAAGTCAGTGTCATGATAAGCCCATTTATATCAGCGCACACTCCGCTGCAGAGTGAAAATCTCATTCTGGAAACATCCCCCAGGCTGTGGCTAAGCCATGTCTCCGCAATATCCTTTATTTCAGGAGTGCTAGATCTGCAAGGTTCGCAGGAGAGCTGTAAAGTTTGGAAGGTAGGAGACGAGGTACTGGCAAAAGTAAAGTTGTGAGAACGGGGCGTGAGTCGTGCTTGGGTAGCTCAGATGGTAGAGCGCTTGCCCGCCAAAGGCAACGGTCCTGATTTCGAGTCTCGGTCCGGTACACAGTTTTAATCTGCCAGGAAGTTTCAAGACGAAGAAAGGTCGAATGTGTGAATTAATTCGTGCAGTCGCAAATTTTTGTACGATAGTAGGGGGGATTGCATAAACAACACACAAATGGGGACAGTGTAGGAGTACAATCGAAGGCCACTTTTGTATTTTATCTTTGAATACCTCGAAAATTAGGGCCCTAGCGAAGACATATACCAGTACAAAATTTAACTACATTAAATTTCCTACAAAAAACGTTGCATTTATTTTTCTGTCGGTTTAAAATTTTGCATGTAGCATGCGAGAGAATAGGAAAACCTCGTCTGTTGGTTTGATGGCCATATCTAACGTTGTGGGGTTGCATAAAACGACAGCGGTAGTGGCAGCAGAATGACACTGTATACATAGGTAGCTAAAGGGTTCCGGTAGTTTCTGCCCCGAGGACGCTTCTAATAGTTTTACAAGCCGCTTGTCGAGAGGTATACTGCATATTTCTTCTCGAGTATGACTATTAAGGTTTATCAACGTATATGTTACTCTCTCTTGCCAGAAAAACACTCGAACTGTGCTTCTTTGCAAGTACCCGGCGTTCCTAGTGGATCCAGTACGACAGGCGCGAAGCAGCTACACCGGCATTACATTATACAGAGGGGTTGCACAGAAATGTGGAAACACAGCGATAAACGCGTACTTGAACGTAAATGCTTTTGTTAGCCAAGCCTGCAGGTTCAGCTGTTGTATTCCACTTCCGGTGACACCAGCACATTGCCCTCATATTGAGAATGTCAATCGTGGTTGAACCGTGCGTAGCTCGTGTTCCCGCCATCATGTACTGTACAACCCTTTTTTAACGTACTTCCACCTCACTACGTTAATTTAAATTACTTCTGTCACTGAGTTGCTGCTTTGCCTGACCGTGAGCGGCGTTAGCAGCGCATGTCAATATATTCCCTCGCGTAGTATCTTTGCTCGACTGCTATTACTTCCCGGTCGTTGTCTGTCGTAATCCAGTTCGGGTCTGGAGTTCGGGACTGCCAATCAATTGGAACGCGTCTGGAGCGCATTCCGCACCTGCCAGTCGGGGAGTTGCAATGCGGCACTAGTGCAGTCGGGTTGGAGCAGTGAGGTGTGAGCTGACATGTCTCGCCATACCATTGCCGCCACGCATCACGTGTCACGTGAGCCGAGCAACAGTCTTGGTCGATCGTCGGTCGGTCGTCCTACTGGACGACGCGTTTTGGCTCGCCGATCGTTCATGAGTCAGCTGTGCGTGTGTGTGCGTGTGTGTGCGTGTGTGTGTGTGCATGTGCGTGTGTGTATGCGCGTGTATCGATTCCCAATTTGTCTTCGTGCATGCTTAGTTACTGTTGTGTATTGTTCATATCTTCGTGCAAGGGTTTCTCAGGTTGTGGTATACTTGGCGCTATTTCCACTGACGACGATTTTAGATGTTGTCGACATTCTGAGGCGAGTCGGTCGGTTGTTGCGGACAAGGGAAGTTATCTCCGCGTGGTGCAGTCAGCTGGGTCCGCTGGCGGTCCCTGCACGGTGTCGGAGCGTATGTGGAGCTGTCCGATCGCTACGAGCGTCGCGGGTCACCGACCCAGGACGTCAAAGTTTAGTAGTGGTTTCAACTACCCAAGCCACATCCATTCATGTTGTGGTGGTTCGTTTGCTGTTGGTGAGGTTTTCCTGTGAGCAACACCGAGTGTTTCTACTGTTGAAATTTAGCCGCCATGCGGTGCAATAAACTATTTTGGTTGACTACAATTCGAGTTCACCAGTGGAATTTTCTGCCTTGTGGCCGTTAGTGTTCTGGTTACCTGCCCTGGGCGCTGACGTGAATTCAAATGGCTCAAATGGCTCTGAGCACTATGGGACTCAACTGCTGTGGTCGTAAGTCCCCTAGAACTTAGAACTACTTAAACCTAACTAACCTAAGGACATCACACACATCCATGCCCGAGGCAGGATTCGAACCTGCGACCGCAGCGGTCGTGCGGTTCCAGACTGTAGCGCCTTTAACCGCGCGACCACTCCGGCCGGCGACGTGAATTCAGGCAGTGTTCTTTTGGGTGAAGTTAACTATATTACCGTGTTTCAAATTCAAGTGTACTAGCGGACTTTTCTGCCTAGTGACCGTTAGTGATCCGGTTACCTGCCCTGGAGACTAACGTAATTTCAGGCAGCGTTCTTTCCTCACCTGTTGTCGCTGTCCAACATGGTGTGTAATTTTGACAGCTAATACATACTCCATTGTGGATTATCTCGTTTGTAACCTTTTCTGTTTGAGTTCTCATGTACTGATTGATGGGAAGCAAGTAGTTGTGTCGGTCGGTCTGTGGCTGTCCCCTGGTTGGGTTCCGACAGATCAAGTGTAGTTTGGCTCACAACCCGTCTCGCTTAAGTGAACGAGGGCAGACCGACCTCCTTGGAGGCTTCTGAGTGCCGTTGTCTTTGTTGTTTTTCCCACCGGTGTTTAATTATTTGTTTTCAGATCCTTAAATAGTTAATTCTTATGTTTTTTTTTCTTTTTTAAAAAAATCTGGAAAATTAATTGTGGGCTTTCCGCCTTGTAACATTATTCTTAAAATTATCTTTCAAGCTTAAACACTGCGGCCTTCCGCCTTTAAAATATTATGGCAATATATTTTAAAATTTTGAAACTTAATTGTGGCCTTCAGCCATTGATACTGGACCTTGCATACTTTTGTTCTATCTGCTTTGCCTTGGGGCTTTTTAATTATTTTATTTGTTATTTTAATTGCATTTTTATCTTGTCGATTTTTAAGATTTCTTGTTTGGAGGCCTTCAGCCGTGAAAGGGTTGCATTTGGTACAGGTTCGGCTATTTGCCGCTTTGGTTGTAAATGTGTTATTAAATTACAATTAACTACAGTTAGAAGGTGAAACTGACCCCAAACTTATTTGGCCCTTTCCACAATACTATTTACCTGTTCTGCCCAGCGGATTTTGCTGGCGTCTCAGTGGTCACAAAAGTGTTCTGTGTAGTTATGAGTGTGTTATGTCGTAAATAAGTGACTTAGAGCGTAGGTAAGTTGTTGGTGTTCGTATGATGGATGCTTCCGCAACCAAGGGAGCCAGAGTGTAGTGTTTCAAGAGACACCATACCGAAGAGGTAGACCACATACAGGGAAAGCGGAAACGTATCACCTGCTAAGCTACAAAGCCGACGAAAGTGTGTACCGATTCGTCGTGGCAGCCGTTCATTGAAGAGGATTGTGACGAAAAGTAGACAGCTACAGAAGTCACTGCGGAACCTAATGTCGCACCCGCGAACCCTGCCGACACCAAACCAACACGAAGGGAGCTCCATAAGCAGGGAAGTGCAGGTCGAGCCATATCGTGGTACTCCATGGGTCTCATGCGTATTCTGCAAGGTTGCACTACTGCCAAGGAATATTCGATGGGCTTAGCTGATCAGATCCATCCCATGGTACGAATGTTTGTTCCTATACGAGGACGTTGTGTTCCAAGACGGCAGGACCCCTACTCACACAGCTCGCTTTTGTAAGCATGGGGATGAATTTTCGCATCTTCCCTGGCCACCACATTCACTAGATCTCAACATTATTGAGCCTTTCTGGTCTAGTTAGAAGGAAATGGTACGTGATCGCTACCCATCTCCATCAACATTACTTGAACTTGCCACTGTCTTGCAGGAAGAATAGTTGTAAGATTCCCTTTAAAACCACACAGGATCTATATTTATCCATTACTAGCTATTTCGAATTGCAACGCTTTGCCTACACCGTATTAGGCATGGTAACGTGTTTTTCTTGTTTCCATATTTTTGTATACGCCGCACAAGTGTTTCTCCTGTACATGTTTTGCAGACACGCTGCTGTTACCACGTATCCTGCTTTACTTACACAGAAATACATATTTATTTGTTTATTGTTTTATTTAGCCTGACTGTACTAGGGCTTTAAAGTACTCCCTTTCATCGCACCATGGACTTGACGTATCAAAAGCTACACTACTGGACATTAAAATTGATACACCACGAAGATGATATGCTACAGACGAGAAATTTAACCGACAGGAAGAAGATGCTGTGATATGCAAATGATTAGCTCTTCAGAGCATTCACACAAGGTTGGCGCCGGTGGCGACACCTACAACGTGCTGACATGAGGAAAGTTTCCAACCGATTTCTCATACACAAACAGCAGTTGACCGACGTTGCCTGGAGAAACGTTGTCGTGATGCCTCGTGTAAGGAGAAGAAATGCGTACCATCACGTTTCCGACTTTGATAAAGGTCGGCTTATAGCCTATCGCGATTGCGGTTTATCGTATCGCGACATTGCTGCTCGCGTTGGCCGAGATCCAATGACTGTTAGCAGAATATGGAGTCGGTGGGTTCAGGAGGGTAATACGGAACGCCATGCTGGATCCCAACGGCATCGTATCACTAGCAGGCGAGATGACAGGTATCTGATTCGCATGGCTGTAACGGATTGTGCAGCCACGTCTCGATCCCTGAGTCAACAGATGGGGACGTTTGCAGGACAACAACCATCAGCACGAGCAGTTCAACGACGTTTCCAGCAGCATGGACTATCAGCTCGGAGACCATGGCTGCGGTTACCCTTGATGCTGCATCACAGACAGGTGCGCCAACGACGAACCTGGGTGCACGAATGGCAAAACGTCATTTTTTCGGATGAATCCAGGTTCTGTTTACAGCATCGTGATGGTCGCATCCGTGTTTGGCGACATCGCGCTGAACGCACATTGGAAGCGTGTATTCGTCATCGCCATACTGGCGTATCACCCGGCGTGATGGTATGGGGTGCCATTGGTTACAAGTCTCGGACACCTCTTCTTCGCATTGACGGCACATTGAACAGTGTACGTTACATTTCAGATGTGTTACGACCCGTGGCTCTACCCTTCAATCGATCCCTGCGAAACCCTACATTCCAGCAGGATAATGCACGACCACATGTTGCAGGTCCTGTACGGGCCTTTCTGGATACAGAAAATGTTCGATTGCTGCCCCGGCCAGCACATTCTCCATATCTCTCACCAACTGAAAACGTCTGGTCAATGGTGGGCGAGCAACTGGCTCGTCACAATACGCCAGTTAGTACTCTTGATGAACAGTGGTATCGTGTTGAAGCAGCATGGGCAGCTGTACCTGTGCATGCCATCCAAGTTCTTTTTGACTCAATGCCCAGGCGTATCAAGGCCGTTATTACGGCCGGAGATGGTTGTTCTGGGTATTGATTTCTCAGGATCTATGCACCCAAATTGCGTGAAAATGTAATCACATGTCAGTTCTAGTATCATATATTTGTCCAATGAATACCCGTTTATCATCTGCATTCCTTATTGGTGTATCAATTTTAATGGCCAGTAGTATATTACAAAACATTCTTATTTTCTATGTCATCTTGTGGTTCAGTTACGTACGTCTGAGATATTACCATTGGGATGATGTACAAAAACAAATAATAACTGCAGAGTTACTTCTTGTAAACTGGCGAGGTTATTCAACAACAGTGAAGTTAAAATTCATTCCAGACGGATAAATTGTAGTAAAGGCTGAAAAATAAGATAAGCATAGGTTATAATTATATGTGAAAAGGGGAGTACGTGCAATAAAATGAAAAGATTGTAAGATGACAGACAGAGAATAAACAGAATGGTTCATCGGCGGTGCCAAAGAATCTTACCAACAGGTAACACTGTTATGAATCGCCGTAGACAGCTTCAATGCACTGCTTGTGGAGGAAAAAATTTGGTTCCTCTTAAATTTAGAGAAAACAGAAGTATCTTGCCTTTTAAAAGATGTACAAGTCAAGGTGTTAACCAAAGAAACAGAAGTGTCCAATGGGGATTTCTGTGCTAACTTCGTTAATGTTCTTTTGAAAAATCAGCCACCGACCTAATCTACTCAGCAGTCATTAAGTTTTAATGTTTCCTGTTTGTAATTTATGATGTACCTAGTCAATAAATTTTGGAATGTAGATTGGATGCCAAGGGGTGCATATGTGAGCAGAGCTATCAATGAAATCTATCAATTTTCAGTAGATAATAAACGTTGTAACATAGGTGTGAGGATGTTCTTTAAGGATTTTCTACGACATAACACACAAACGTTGAAAGATTTTACTACCAGCGGTGGTGGCCGAGCGGTTCTAGGCACTTCAGTCCGGAACCGCGCGACTGCTCCGGTCGCAAGTTCGAATCCTGCCTCGGGCATAGATGTGTCTGATGTCCTTAGGTTAGTTAGGTTTAAGTAGTTGTAAGTTCTAGGGGACTGATGACCTCAGATGTTAAGTCTCATAGTGCTCAGATCCATTTGAAAGGTTTTACTGTCAATAGCAGCATCGTTGCTGGTTCAGGTATACATGTAACAAGATAGTAGAATCTTTGGTCGGTAATAGGTAGTTGATTTTCGTTAGAGCTCTGTAAGAGTATTATGTGCTACTATAAGATGTATAAGGAAGGGTCCTAGAAGTATAACAATTAATGTTCCCTACTTCCTTACTATTTGTGACTGTGCCTATCGGCGCATTAATTTTAAGGTACACAATACTACAAGCCAATGCAGACACATTTCCATTAGATTTATGTTAGTATATCTAGGAATTAGAACTAATTATTTGTATTTTCTTTGTTTTAGAGAGCTTGATAATGGAGTAATGTAGTTCCAAAATATGTTTTCCTAAGTAAGTCACACATTTTCCGTAACTGCTGCGTAATAATCTTCGTACTTCCAAACGAAAATAGTTAATAATAATAATAATAACAGTTATTAAGAATAGCAATAACATTACTAAGTTCAAAGCTATGTTTTATGTCATTTTAAAGAGAAGGAATAGCGACAGATGCGATGAGTGAAATGACAGTGATAGTGGCAGAAAGAGAAGCGGAGGGAAAGATGGAAAGGGGGAGGGTGGTTTATAGTCTTTAGTCGTTCCACTCCGTATCTCTATGCAATGCCTCTCCCAAATATTTATGTCTCATGATTTATTGTGATTGTACTTCATTAACTGCGAAATCAAACAATACCGCAGGTCTACGTTTCGTGTACTGCATAACTTCGATCTGCATGCCGAATTCATGCTAAACTGATGTATAAAAAAAAGATTTAAACATGCAACAGCTGAGTTGCATAGCTGACAAGCCCGATTTTTCTTTGGTGCAACACGACCTGATGTACTACTTGTCTTTTCGAGGCGAAGATATGGAACCAAACCGAATTCGCCTAAACGCGAGTAACATGTCTAAAAGCCAATAGCAGGATAGACAAGGCACCAGATAAAATATTCGTTATACCGTCCGGCGCACGGATTTGTTCCGCTTCTGACCCACCTCAGTCCAGCTCTGAACGCGTTTCGCTATCAGCGCTCTCGAAACTTTCCAGTTAATTATTTAGAACGTGTGCAGTGTTGTTGATGTCCGTGAAATTGAACTGAATTTAAAAGTTCATCGCTGAAATTTCAATGGAAACTAATTTACACAGAAACACTAACGAATTTTTTGTTGTTGTTAGTCTGAAAACTGTCCGGGAGTTAATTTGAGCTCGGTAGCTGTTGATAACATAAAGATATGCAGCAAGAACTAATGGAGAAATTTATTAGGCGAAATTTGAACACAGAACTGAAATATCAGTATAATAAGACTAAATGAAGTAAAAGAAATACCTTAAAAACGATTTGATGCAATGTAACTACGTCGCCATAAACCAGTTTCACACGTTTTCAATCTAGGGTAGCTTGTAACTCTACAAACAATATTGTTAATAACTTATACTGATTAATCATGCATAATGTCGAGGGGCATGAAAGGAAAGCAGTGGTTGGGAAGGGAGTGAGACACGCTTGTAGCCTCTCCCCGAGGTTATTCAATCTGTATAGTGAGAAAGCAGTAAAGGAACCAAAAGAAAAATTCGGATAGGTATTAAAATCTATGGAGAAGAAATACAAACTTTGAGGTTCGCCGATGACATTGTAATTCTGTCAGAGACAGCAAAGGACTTGGAAGAGTAGTTGAACGGAATGGACAGTGTCTTGAAAGGAGGGTATAAGATGAACATCAACAGAAGCATGACTAGGATAATGGAATGTAGTCGAATTAAGTCGGGTGATGCTGAGGGAATTAGATTAGGAAATGAGATACTTAAAGTAGTAAAGGAGTTTTGCTATTTGGGGAGCAAAATAACTGATGATGGTCGAAGTAGAGAGGATATAAAATGTAGATTGGCAATGGCAAGGAAAGCGTTTCTGAAGAAGAGAAATTTGTTAACATCGAGTATAGATTTAAGTGTCAGGAAGTTGTTTCTGAAAGTATTTGTATGGAGTGTAGCCATGTATGGAAGTGAAACATGGACGGTAAATAGTTTGGACAAGAAGAGAATAGAAGCTTTCGAAATGTGGTGCTACAGAAGAATGCTGAAGATTAGATGGGTAGATCACATAACTAATGAGGAGGTACTGAATAGAATTGAGGGAGAATAGGAGTTTGTGGCACAACTTGACTAGAAGAAGGGATCGATTGGTATGACATGTTCTGAGGCAGCAAGGGATCACAAATTTAGTACTGGAGGGCAGCGTGGAGGGTTAAAATCGTAGAGGGAGACCAAGAGATGAATACACTAAACAGATTCAGAAGGATGTAGGTTGCAGTAGGTACTGGGTGATGAAGAACCTCGCACAGGATAGAGTAGCATGGAGAGCTGCATAAAACCAGTCCCAGGACTGAAGACCACAACAACAACCATGTCACTTGTATATTCTTTATTATGAAATGTCTTTGATCTACTGTGAAGAAGTGGAAAGGTAATGTGACATGTTTACTCTTTAAAAGTTAAGCTCTTTGTATTATTTGAAGGCAAGTGGTATTGATTATGTATATTTGTGTTGACTTCTTAATATGTTTAAATAATGAGGTTTTTTAAAATATGTTTGCTGGAACCTCTGTAATAACTGGTTCATACATAGGGACTTTGTATTGTATAAAAAGAAACCCAAAGAAGTTGCCCTCTGGGACGGGAGTGAGTTGGCGCGCTAGGAAAAGGTGGATGTGGCGGTCACTCTGGGCGGCAAGTGAGAGAGCACAGGAGTCAGTCGGTAGCAAGTAACTGACGAGTAAACAGCGCTGGTGCCGAGTTGAGCTTACAGTATTGTATTGGAACGGAATGGCCTCGGATTTAATATGTGGCTGTAAAATGGTGCTCTCGATTTGGGAAAAGCTCTGAAAATGATATTAACAACGCCAAGAAAAGGAGGTAAGTAGAGCTTATTTTTGCCAATGGAAAGACCGCCTAGCCAAAACATGCTCGCCACCACGATTGCACAACCACTTCGTCACACACACGAAAGGTCAGAGCTGTATCACTGTATGAACCAGTAATGTTGTGTTTGGATCCGTGAAAATATAAAAGTGTTTTAACAATGCGTGCATCCTATGCGCTTATCTAAGTAGGATTCTCTCCTTCAAGTGATGAAATCCGAGAGTATCCTTTGCATAAAAAAAGCATCGACAATTTTACAGTGCATATTATTGATATGTGGCAAAGTTTTATGCCAGTACATGTAATGTGCTGGACAAGTTTCACTTGTTTCTCATACATATAACAGAGACTATCTGTGTTTGAATATTCTGAAACTTACCTAAGGAATCAACTTAAATATCGATTTAGGAAAAAGTATACTTGAAAAAGAGTGTTCTAATGTTTACTGCTATAAAGTTGTTTTCAAAAATTGCTTGCTTCACAAGTGGTATCATAAAACACTTAATTTTGAGGACTTTGCCCGCATCTCGTGGTCGTGCGGTAGCGTTCTCGCTTCCCACGCCCGGGTTCCCGGGTTCGATTCCCGGCGGGGTCAGGGATTTTCTCTGCCTCGTGATGGCTGGGTGTTGTGTGATGTCCTTAGGTTAGTTAGGTTTAAGTAGTTCTAAGTTCTAGGGGACTGATGACCTAAGATGTTAAGTCCCATAGTGCTCAGAGCCATTTTGAGGACTTTAAATTTTACTGGAGACTGTCTCTGATTTTGTAGCAGTTTTTGTCAGGACAAAGATGTTAAAATAGTACAAAAGTAATGGTCTCAAATGGAAGAGTAATTCTTCCTTAATGCACAGTAGTGTTATAAGCTGAAGACAATCACTGGATGTATAGCTGATGATAGCTGATGATCGATATGTAGGCAAATAAATAAACACAGTATAAATGAACAAATGAAACTATACGGTTCCAGAGACTTCTAGTCTTAGATATCTATGATGTATATATGCATACTGAAGCAACGCTAGAAAATTAGTGCCAAGGCTGGGATTCGAGCTCGGGTACGCTGCTCACTACGCAGATGCGCTAAATACTTCGCCAACCTGGAACAGTGCCTTCGAACAACTGCACGGACAACCATAGCACGTTTCCCTCGTCAATCAAAATTCCTATTCACGTCACAGCCCACTTGGTATTCTCCCTAAACTCTAACAGCATTCAGAGGCTCTCCAATTGTACTGGAATAACACCTCAGCATCGATCGAAATGGGGGATCCTGCACGTAACCCAGGCATATGAGCTTGAATCGAATAAAACAGTATAGTCTGGAATACCACCTCAGCATCAAACGGGGGATCCTGCCTGAAATCCAGGCATAGGTGCTTTAGCCAACTCAGACTACTTTCACTCGATTAAAGCGCCTATGCCCGGATTTCAGGCTTTCGTTAGGTGCTGAGGTGCTATTCCAAGACAGATGAAGAGCCTCGGAATGCTGTTCGAGTTTAATACCAAGTGGGCTGAGGCGTGAATGAGAGTTTGGATTGGGGAGGGAGGCGTACTAGGGTGGTTCGTGCAGTTGTACAAACCACTGTGCCAGGGTAGCATAGTGGTCAGCGCATCCGCCTAGAGAGCAGGGGACCTCCGTTCGAATCCCATCCTTGGTACAAATTTTCATTCGTCATGATGGGACGGCGGGTGGAAAATAAATTATGTCTTTTGTTATTTGTTTGCTGTCGTTCTCAACACAGGCTCTCTAACTACAATGTTGGCAACCAGGAAGTGATTAGCAAAAAATGTGATGCCTGTAATTAGAGTTCACTGTGCCCACTCTGATGGAGAATTAGCGTTATTTATTATTGAAGTTCATTACTCTGAGGATTTAGGATGCTGTCTGGGATTCACAGAAAATGCAGTTTATTATAACAATTTTCAACTATATTTTGAAAGCGATAAAGCGTAAAATTCCAGACTAACGATTACCCATATCACCTATTGTACTATCAGATCTGTTCAGAGTCTATTGTGTGGATCCTATTACCCTAGATAACGAAACTGTTCAATAATCGTTATCGATTCAATGTTCAAAGTGAATGCTCGCCAAAATTTGATGTTAATACTCATCAAACGCCACGCTAGTAATGGTAGAAAGTCTGTGCTGCGGCGACACGTGAAAATACGACATACGCGAACTGAGATTAAATCACTGGATTCGTTCCGTTATTAACTCTTTACCCCAATGTGAAGTGCATATCTAGTTACGTAATACGGCATCCAAGGCTGTTCCTGGCAACTGCACAAATGCGACGCCGCTTCCGACACGGAGCGCGCGCTGATACGAATCTACAAGAGAACTGGGGCCTTACTCTAGCGCGCACGCTCTTATTTATATAGCCGCGGTGCGGACCACCGAAGGCGCAGCCGAGAACATTTGCCTTACTGTCTAGCTGCTGCGCTAGCAAAACACCACTTCTAGTTACTAAATCATTAATTGATAAATTCGCTGAAGGTCAATGAAGCTCTCGATTTAATTGTGCAATCAGCACACAAGTAAGTATCTATAAGAAAATTCTAATGTGGCTACGTTAAATACTTTTGGCGAGATAATTATTTTCGTGGTACTGCACGCAAAAGATGAACTCTCAACTTATCCTTTGGAGAGACGCTTCAGCTATAGTTTTATAGCTACCTTTTTGAAACTTCTCACATCTTTGTTATTATAGCGTATCCCCATTCTACCTCAATCTAAACATCCTAGCTTTATCTAATCACTTACTTAAGCTATCTTGCTTCCGAACTTTCAGGACACTAAAACAGAAAATCATGAATTTCAACCAAAATTTTACTTTGTGAGATCCAGCATGTTGTTTCCAGTAAATTACAATGAAAAAGGAATCCGAATACAAATTTCAAAGTTTCTAGCTCCTTCCTGTTGCGTCGGTGATTTTTACGTAAAACGTCCAAATTTCGAAAACTGTTTAAGTTACCAATCTGAAACTCCACACATTATAGCATCATTCCTGACATTCTATAAACTTTTCAGATTATTTACTTTATTTTTAAGGTATTACGCAACATTCGTGACGTCGTAGCTAGTTACAGTGGACTAGTCTGGCACACAATGGAAAGCATATGAATTCTATATGGTGTGAGCAGGCTGTTTCCCTACAGTCACTTCAGTTTACTTCACTACACAGTATAAATGGACCATAACACTGGTGGTTAACCAAAAGAGGTGTCGAAATTAAGTTTTATGTATCTGTATATACTGTACAAGTTGTATCAAAAAGAATGATCAGATTTTGCAAGTTTGTATTTCTGAAACTAATAAGCATATACAATAAATTTTGTTTTCGGATTAACGGGAAACTCAAAAAAAATTTTCATACCTTTTCATAGGTGTTCAGTATGCCTCCTTGAAATGCACGGCATATGTCAATGCGGTATACAGATTGTTCCCACACTGCAGCGAGCATGTCTTGAGTTACAGCTTCCACAGCTGTTGTTAAGCGATTTTTCAGTTCATTCATTGCTATTGGTGACGGAGGCATATAAACAGAGTCTTTTACAAACCCCCACAACAAATAATCAGACAGTCAGGTCCGGTGAGCTTGGAGACCAGTATTGTAAGACTGAATCATTTGGTCCAGCGCGACCGATCCATCATTCAGTAATCCTTTGTTTCTAAAATTCCCGCACTTCCAGATGCCAGTGTGGTGGTACCCCTTTCTGTTGGTAAATGACGTCGTTCGAATCAGTCCCCAACTGTGGTTCGAGTCCTCACTCGGGCATGGGTGTGTGTGTGTGTTTGTCCTTAGGATAATTTAGGTTAAGTAGTGTGTAAGCTTAGGGACTGATGACCTTAGCAGTTAAGTCCCATAAGATTTCACACACATTTGATCATTTTTTTTCCAACTGTGGGAAATGAAAGTTCTCAAGCATATCGAGATATGTGCTTCCTGTAACAGTGTTCTCGGCAAAGAAAAATTTGCGATACACATTTTCCCGTGAAGCTGCACAAAACACATCAAATTTTGGAGAGTCCCTCTCATGTTGGGCAACTTCATGTGGTTGTTCCATACCCCATATTCTCACATTACGACGGTTCACATTTCCATTTAAGTGGAATGTTGCCTCGTCACTAAACACTAAGCGTGGAAGAAAACTGTCATCCTCCATGTTGTCAAGAACGAAGTTACAGAACTCCGCACGTTGTTGTTTGTCACCTTCACGAAGAGCTTGCAGTAGCTGAATTTTGTATTGTTTCATGTGTAAACGTCGATGCAACACACGCCAGACGGACATCGGGGGTATGTTGAGCTGTCAGGCTGCACGGCGAACGGATTTCTGCGGGGGCATTGTGGAACTATGGCGGATGCGTTCGACATCTTTGTCAGACCCGATTTGCCTTTACACAAGCAACCTGTTTCTCGTATTTTTTCATTCCATCGTCTAATGCTCTGTACTGTAGGAGGATCCGCACCACACCCAGTACAAGTTATGATGAACTGTTATTACTGACCCGCACTGCACAAAGTGAAGAAAACACTTTCTGTTGCCCCGACACAATTTTCACTGTAACTGAAGTGGACGCACACTGCTGCTACCTAGCGGGAACCATGTAAAACTCGGGAGTTTGCTCTTTCAACAGTACATTGTTCACGCAGATATCTCAAATAATATAATAGTAATGATTTTTTTTAAATCGGATGATTCTTTCTGATACACCTTGTACTAATAGTCTTTACTTACGATGTCGAGAGCTCGAGACCGTAATTAGAACGAAATGGATCGATTGTGACAAGTAGCCAGGCGAATGGACGGGAAGAAGGACCAACGAAATTCTCTGCTGGCTTTCAAGATACAAGGGTAATCCCCAAAGTAAGGTTCCTATATTTTATAAGTAAATAGACCTGTTTATTTCTACAATAGTTTACATCAGTTTACAGCTTGAACATTTAGCAATTTTTCGACATAATCATTTCTGTCGATGCATTTTTGTAGACGCTGTAGCAGTTTTTGTATGCCCATGTCATACCAGCTCGCCGCCATGCTGTTCACGAAGTTATGAACCTCTTCTTTCATCTTTTCGTCGGAGCTGAATCGCTTTCCGGCCAGATGTTCTTTTAACCTAGGGAACAGGTGATAGTCACTGGGCGCCAAGTCAGGACTAAAGGGTGGGTGGGTGATTATGTTCCACTGAAACTGTTGCAGAAGGCCAACGGTTTGCTAAGCGAAGTGTGGTGGGCGAGCGTTGTCATAGAGAATGTGTACGCCCTTGCTCAACATTCCTCTTCTCCGGTTCTGAATCGCCCGTTTGAGCTTTTTCATAGTCTCACACTACCTGTCAGCGTTAACTGTGGTCCCAATGGGCATAAAGTCGACCAACAATACCCCTTTCCGATCCCAAAAAATGGTTGTCATGACTTCACCGGCAGACTATGTTTGTTTGAATTTGCGCGGCTTTGGCGAATAAGGATGTCGCCACTCGCGTGATTGGTGCTTGGTCACAGGTGTAAAGTGGAAGTGGTATGCCCAGGTTTCGTCACCCGTGACAACTGAGTCCAGGAAGTTGTCCTGTTCGGCTGCAAGGCGGTGAAGAAATACGCGGGAAGCATCAACTCGTTGCCGCATGCGGTCCTCAGTCAGCATGCGTGGCACCCATCTTGCTCACGCCTTCCCGTAGTTCAATGTTTCCGTCAAAATTCTGTGAGTGGTGCTTCGGGAAACCTCAGGAACCAACGTGCAGAGATCATCAAGGGTGATCCGCCGATCTTCATGCATGCTTTGCTCAACCTTCAACACTGTCTCCTCAGAAATTGACGGTCTCCCACTCCTTTGTTCGTCGTGAATTTCTGTCCGACCTGCTGCAAACTCTCTACACCACTTACGAACATTTTTGACATCCATGCACAACTCACCATACACTTCCGTCAACTGGCGATGGATTTCAATCGGCGCAGTGACCTTTGCGTTCAAAAACCGAATAACTGCGCGCAATTCGCACTTGGCGGTAACATCCAACAGGAGCTCCACTCTCAACGGCTGCCAAGCCAAGACTGAGCGCCTCAGCGCGGCGTGCGCATGTTTACACACAGCGCGTGAAGCACTCTTCATAACAGTGTGACCAACTGTCACACAAACTGAGTTCTGTACTTATAAAAAAAATAGGAGACCTTGCTTTTGGGATTACCCTCGTATAAGAAAAGACCTAGTCAACGACCTAACGAGAGATGGGTAAATGATATAAGAAAATACGCAGCATTAACATATATGTGAAAAGCTGAGAACTGGAAAGCATGCAAAGGTCTTGCGGAGACCTATATAGAGCTGCGGAAATCAAATAACTGCTGATAATGATGTAATCTATGCACAAAATAAGAAAAAAATTTAAAAAAATAACACGTATTGTGGAACAAGGTCTGCAGCATCTTACATGCTCCCAGTTACCTGAAGGATAGTAACTAACAAATAAAATAAAATAAATTCTAGGATTGTACCACGTGGATATAGACAAAAGGAAAGCGTAATAAATGTGCATACGGAATTTCACCTTTTTATTACCGTTGTGACGTGTTTGCCCTACAATAGGTTATAAGAAACTTTGGGTTTGCTGCATGTTACTGCTGTGTGGCATTAACATATTAGCGTTCCTACCATTTTTCTACAATAATTAAAGCTCACACTGGTCCCCGGGAGTAGCTGCACTTCAATTACACTACTGGTCATTAAAATTACTACACCAAGAAGAAATGCAGATGATAAACGGGTATTCATTCATATTATACTAGAACTGACATGTGATTACATTTTCACGCAATTTGGGTGCATAGATCCTGAGAAATCAGTACCCAGAACAACCACCTCTGGCCGTAATAACGGCCTTGATGCACCTGGACATTGAGTCAAACAGAGCTTGGATGGCGTGTACAGGTACAGCTGCCCATGCAGCTTCAACACGATACCACAGTTCATTAAGAGTAGTGACTGGCGTATTGTGACGAGACAGTTGCTCGGCCACCATTGACCAGACGCTTTCAGTTGGTGAGAGATCTGGAGAATGTGCAGGCCAGGGCAGCAGTCGAACATTTTCTGTATCGAGAAATGCCCGTACAGGACCTGAAACATGCGGTCGTGCATTAACCTGCTGAAATGTAGGGTTTCGCAGTGATCGAATGAACGTTAGAGCCACAGGTCGTAACACATCTGAAATGTAACGTCCACTGTTCAAAGTGCCGTCAATGCGAACAAGAGGTGACCGAGACGTGTAACCAATGGCACCCCATACCATCACGCCGGGTGATACGCCAGTATAAACAAGACGAATACACGATTCCAATGTGCGTTCACCACGATGTCGCCAAACACGGATGCGACCATCATGATGCTGTAAACAGAACCTGGATTCATCCGAAAAAATGACGTTTTGCCATTCGTGCACCAAGGTTCGTCGTTGAGTACGCCATCGCAGGCGCTCCTGTCTGTGATGCAGCGTCAAGGGTAACCGCAGCCATGGTCTCCGAGCTGATAGTCAATGCTGCTGCAAACGTCGTCGAACTGTTCGTGCAGATGGTTGTTGTCTTGCAAACGTCCCCATCTGTTGACTCATCCGTTACAGCCATGCGGATAAGATGCCTGTCATCTCGACTGCTAGTGATACGTGGCCGTTGGGATCCATCACGGCGTTCCGTATTACCCTCCTCAACCCACCGATTCGATATTCTGCTAACACTCATTGGATCTCGACCAACGCGAGCAGGAATGTCGCGATACGATTAACAGCAATCGCAATAGGCTACAATCCGACCTTTATCAAAGTTGGGAACGTGATGGTGCTCATTTCTCCTCCTTACACGAGGCATCACAACAACGTTTCACCAGGCAACGCTGGTCAACTGCTATTTGTGTATGAGAAATCGATTGGAAACTTTCCTCATCTCAGCACGTTGTAGGTGTCGGCAGCGTCGCCAACCTTGTATGAGTGCTCTGAAAAGCTAATCATTTGCATATCGCAGCATCATCTTCCTGTCAGTTAAATTTCGCGTCTGTAGCACGTCATCTTCGTGGTGTAACAATTTTAATGGCCAGTAGTGTAAAACTGTCGGCGCTTTGCATAGTTGAATACTCGACCAATGAGTGCCAGCCGCCTATTCACTATTCAACAGGCTAGTGAAAGCGCACTGGTGACTGGTGCGGTAGGGTGGGCGCAGCAGCACACACGTCCCAGGGCGTCCCGGCACGTTTGCATATTATTGGAGCCGCTGTAGTCGCCTGTGAAACACGACCACTTTAGCGCCAAGGCGCTCCCACAATACGTTATTCATGAAATTCGCTGACAAGCTGCGTGACCCGCCTTTCCTCGGGTGGGGCACACGGGGACGTCCTTCATTAGCAACCAGCACGCGTCCACTGGAGGACTCCTTCCAGTCTTCCAGCTGCCGTGCAGAAGATCTGCCACCGTCAACAGTAGCGCTTAGCTGTTAGTTACTGACGAAGGAAGTACTCCAGCCCGAACGTATAAATTTCGCAAAAAATATTTTAAAATATGTTCTGTCAACAATCAGGATACCTTACCGGTAAAGTTAATGAATCAACTAAGGAAAGGCCATAATAGTTAGTGATATACACTTTCCACAGTGAGATTTTCACTCCGCAGCGTATTGTGTGCTGATATGAAACTTCCTCGCAGATTAAAACTGTGTGCTGGACCGAGACTCGATCTCGGGACCTTTGCCTTTTGAGGGCAAGTGCTCTACCAATTGAGGTACCCAAGCACGACTCACGCCCCGTCCTCACAGCTTTAGGAGACGAGGTACTGGCAGAAGTAAAGCTGTGAGGACGGGGCGCGAACCGCGCTATGGTAGCTCAGTTGGTAGAGCACTTGCCCGCGAAAGGCAAATGTCCCGAGTTCGAGTCTCGGTCCGGAACACATTTTCAATCTGCCAGGAAGTTTTATATACACTTTGTTTAAGTCCACAACTGATGGCAGTAAACATAAAAGTAGAGGACCAGCACATCAAGGCATGTAAAAAATTTAAATATTTGAGCAGAATCCTACTGGATGCGGAATAAACAATTGGGTAATACAGCAATGAGTAGCCGATGGGAAAGCAGCGGCCCGAAGATAAACCCTCGGTTTGATCTTGTAAGACGTTGGAAAGTAAAGAAGATACTCTATGTAAGTACTACACAGCTTATAACGACCTATGGATGTGAGTGTTGGGAGCTTACTGTAACAAATAAAAACAAAATGAGAACTGTAGAATGGACTATCTCAGAATGTAGTAACAGGACATCTTGGCGAGACCAGGTAAGAAATCACAAGCTGCGAAATCGTCGCGAAAAAATAGTGACCCACATATGTAATATGTTTCCTTTAATTTACGTCTATGGTCACAAACTTTTTGTTAACAGATTACCGGTTTCGGTCTTTAATGACCATCATCAGATCTGTTTCATAAAAACAAAGTCCTTATGTACTGCAGCCATAGTGGCATCGTTAAATGTTAAATGCGGAATCAGCACCAGCATTTATATGTATTTGACGATGCTGGTGCTGATTCCGCATTTAACATTTGACGATGCCATTATGGCTGCAGTACATTAGGACTTTGTTTTTATGAAACAGATCTGATGATGGTCATTAAAGACCGAAACCGGTAATCTGTTAACAAAAAGTTTGTGACCATAGACGTAAATTAAAGAAAACTTATTACGTGTAAGAAATGCCATGCTTAGGGATAAGACCCAGATTCAAGAAGGTATCATAGAATAGAACAATGGCAGCTCGCCTGGTATGGACACACAATGCGAATGATATAGAGCCTCATGTACCATCCTGAGGAAAAAAGGGGAAGAGGAAGATAGAAGGTTAGATGAAGGAAGCCACGAGAAAAAGAGAAATTGAAGAAGATGAGGAACTGCGGGGAGATAGAAAACGATGGAGACATATAACGTGAGGTGCGGTAAGAGCAGGCAAGGAAAAGGAGGATAAATAAGTAGTTTGCATGACAGGATACGAAAAATCAAGTTTGTGGTATAACTACATGAAAAATATCTGCCTTACATAATGCTGCTGTAAAGCGACGTCAAATGATTAAGAAAGTGGGACGCCCAATGATATCGTAGGAAAAAGAGGCGTGTCATGATCATAAGAACTGTACAATTCGGTATGTTGAAAGTATCTGTATGCTACAGCTTTATAACGAGTTTTATTGTGACATTTTATAAATTTCAAACTGCATATTTAGTCAATGAAAAGCTATAAGTAATATTTCCGGTTTAATAAAACTCTAAAATAGCTGCAATGGATAGAGCGTCCAGATCGAGTGTAAAGTTACGTCCTGGAGACCCTGTTTCTCTCCAGAAATTCTCATTTCATTTCATGAGCCATTTCCGAAATGCTCGCTTGTTTATCGACATCACCGCTAACAAATCTAGCAGTGCGACTCTGAATTGCTCTTATGTCCTGCTCTAATCCCTTGTTCCTAAGGCTGTTATGCACAGAGAAGTGTCGATGGAGATTTACAACGATTTCGACAGAAATTCAATGTGCTTTGGCGTCTGAGAAATTAGTTTACATATGGATAAAAATTGAGTAACGAGAAGTGGCAGGGCAAACATTCTGGCAACATTCGAAATCAGTATTAATGATGTGCTACATGACTCACTGACGTCGATTAAATACCTAGGTGTAACATACCGAAACGAAATTAAATGTAACAAACACATAATATCAGTTTAATGGAAAATGGTCGACTACAGTGTGATGGAAGAGTTCTCCGAAAGCTTAGTACGTCTGGAACTCAGTAGTGCATATTTTTAACAAAACTTAACTCAAAACGAAGCTACCAATATGTTTGAAATTGATAGTTTTCTATCTGTGTGGTCTTTTTACTCATGGCAGTAAAACTTTGACTACTAATTTGAAACCAATTCAGAAAATGTAACGTTGCTCGGCTAGCAATTAATAGATGGATATTGGTAAAGCTAGGAGACAGGAGAAAAAAAAACAAATCAGAGAACAGACTGAAAAAAAGATGTAATTGTGATTTAAATGAAAATGAATTAGAGGTGGAAGACAAATATAGGCAGAAAAACGGATGTTAGATGGACACAGGAAGTTCTTTGCTGGATAGCTAGACGTAAGAATTGGTCAAGGCGAGGACCAAACGAAAGACGAGTAGATGAAAATAGAGATAATGGACGACTAGAATAGATGTGTACAACTGACAAACATAATGCAAAAAGAAAAAAAAATCTTGGATGGCATACATGCAGCGGTGGATATCAAATGACTCACAATCTATTTAAGGAATAATCATTACAGATAGTGTGAAACGAACAAAATTCACAAAGTACACGAGGTGAATTAGGATGTATAAAAATATGCAAAGGAGAAAATACACTATGTCACTGCAGTGAAACATGTTTATTAACGAACGCCTACGTATAGAAGAACCCATGAAAACAACATAGGAGTAAAAAAAAAGTAAGTAATAAAAGATAAATTTTAAACGTGAGAACTGCTTATGAACTCGGTAAGCACCTTTGTAAACAAAGCTTCAACTGTTACGCAGACCATTAAAGACACATTAAACAAACCTACGAGCGTTTGCTGCAAATAATATTCGATACAATCGAGAAAGACGACAAATTCCACATTTCTCGTAAGAGTGTGACTGCAGAAGCTACTCGTCAGGAAACAAAAGGTTAACAGAGTTTATTTCTGAAAAATAATTCAGAAATACATTAGAATATTTTTTCATTTTAACCCCCGTAAAATTGCATTCCCTAGTCCCCACTCCCAGTGGGTAACTTACCCCCAGGCTGGTAAAATCGGTACAACTATGTCCTGTTCACACCAACCATCGAATCGTTGACACGTATGCAGTTTCTCCTTTTCATGTATAACTAGAGATTTCGTTCTACTAGCCCTGAAAAAATGATAGTAATGTAATTCGACCCATACGCTCATATGTTCAATAGACTGACGTCAGTGACGTCGAAGAAAACGATCGGTGCAGAAAAAAAAAAATGAGAGAAATGTTGCGATTGTCACGTGAAACGATGTAGCATCGAGAAACAACTGAAGAAAGTATGGCTACAGCAATGGACCACAGATAACACAGACTGTGCGTGACAACATTATACTGAAAACAACATCTAAGTCACGTGACTCGGGGCAGGGCGTAGAGTTTCTGTCATTACGTACTGTGTGGGGTGGTGGAGACAGAGTTTTTCTCATTTATACCTGAAATGAAGCATTGCTTTTAACAAGACAATAATTTTCCTCATTGCTATTACACATGTAGTAGTACAGTTAATCTGATTTCTCCGAAATTCCTAACATTAATGTGATGGTTATCGTTTTTACGTGTGGCCAGGTGAAACGGACTGACAATTCTCTTTACAAGCAACAAAATTACAGTTCTTCAGTGAATATATGCCCATAAAAGTCTGGTTTTGATCCTACATACTTCACAAACGTATCAAAATCTCAGTTGTGAAAGGGAACTGCCGGCCGAGGTGGCCGAGCGGCTCTAGGCGCTCCAGTCCGGAACCGCGTGACTGCTACGGTCGCAGTTTCGAATCCTGCCTCGGGCATGGATGTGTGTGATGTCCATAAGTTAGTTAGGTTTAAGTAGTTCTAAGCTCTAGGGGACTGATGACATCAGAAGGTAAGTCCCCTAGTGCTCAGAGCCATTTGAACCATTTTGAAAGAGTAATATTTCAAAATACTTGCAGAGATATTTCCATGAGTTGAAATTTAGGATGGATGTTGGTCCTTGGATTCAAAACCTGATGAATGACTAAGGTTTTAAGATGACATATTGTTAACATCCAGCGCACTACACAAGTATAATCAACGTTTAGTGATATATTACGTTCCCTATCTTGATATCGGTTCGGTATCGGTACTGGATCGAGAAAAAGTCAGAAAATATACGTCCTTATTTTGTGTAAATACCTGACATTATGCATACAAACGAATTTCCTTTCTTAAAAAAGCGTATAACATTTCACACACATTCTTGTGGAATCGTTAGAAAACTAATTCTGCGTGCGGAATTATTATTTTGTCTTACACACCTGTGGAAGTGGTGAACTACAAGAATTCACAGTGCCAAAAAAAGAGTATTCACTAAACAACAATTTTTCTGTCGCTTGTTACGAAGAACTGTCAATACGTTTCACCTGGATCACATGTAAAACTGATAACCACTGCTTTATTATCAGGAATTTCGGAGAAACTACGGTAAGTGCACTACTACATGTGGAACAGTTGTACTACTGGTCGTTGAACTGTCAAAATCAATGCTTGATTTCAGGTATTAATGGGAAAAACTGTAGCTGTCAGCTCCACTTCACACAGCGCTTAAAGACAGGAACTCGACTTTCTGCCCGAAATGATTCAAATGGCTCTGAGCACTATGGGACTTAACATCTGAGGTCATCAGTCCCCTAGAACTTAGAACTACTTAAACCTAACTAATCTAAGCACATCACACACACATCCATGCCCGAGGCAGGATTCGAACCTGTGACCATAGCAGCAGCGCGATTCCGGACTGAAGCGCCTAGAACCGCTCGGCCACAGTGGCCGGCTTTCTGCCCGACTCACGTGACTTAGATGTTGGTTTGGTCTATGTCATATATGATCGGTCTATGGCCACAGCACGTACCAAACCACGTTGCGCGCAGTTACGACGCCAGACGGTAAGTAACCGTTGTCTGCTCCCCTCGAAGCTGGGCAACTTCCACTGAATTTGATCTCCGGCGTCAACTTTCTGTTTTCCATTTCGTCGCTGCCGTCTGCGAGTGCTCCGGCATTATTACAGGTGAAACGTGGACGCCTTTGAAGCGCCGCCAGGTCACGAGTAACAGGCACCAAATTTCTCACTTGTTTGGGCACCGAGATCGTTGCGAATGTAGGATACACAAGCTACTGGCGAAAACACACACTCTCAAGCACCGTTTCGTATTATATGTTCTTCATGGACATTTTCGGGCTAGACGTCCTTTCCCGTTTCAAAACCAAGCAATATAAAGTTGACAGCATCATTTTTTATCGTGCTCGTCCTATCCTCCTGCTACCCTTGGGGCTGTAATCACTGGTTTTCCTTGCACCGGGCTTTGATCCATATGTGGTAGATGATCACAACATTCCTTTCTGTACTGTTTGATCTTTTCCACTATTCCAAAAACATGGAGTTCCTCTCTTATTGTTTCTCTTGTGGTCCTTTTATATCCTGCCAGAGGTATTAGAAGTCCCATTTCAGCTGCTTCAATTTATTAAATAATGAATACTTAGAGTAACTAAACCATAGAAAGAGTTCTGGCCATACTTAACGTAGAAACTTGAATTTGTTAATGATTGGTAAATTTTTACTGTTAATTATGCACACATCAAAAAGAGTTTTGCATCACCTCGGTTCCGAGAGTACAGGAACCATTACAAAAAATTGCAATAGAGATCCACATAAAAATCATTTCCGATCTTTTTATTACTCATGAAAACCACACATTGCATGTTGTACCACCATCCAGCGAGACCTTCGGAAGTGGTGGGCCACATTCCTGTGCACACTGGTACCGCTAACACCCAGTAGCATGTCCTCTTGCATTGTTGTGTGCCTATGTTTGTCGTGGCATACTATCCAAAAGTTCATCAAGGCACTGTTGGTCCACACTGTCCTACTCCTCAACGGCGATTCGGCGTATATCCCTCAGAGTGGTTGGTGGGTCATGTCGTCCATAAACTGCCCTTTTCAGTCTATCCCAGGCATGTTCGATAACGTTCGTGTCTAGATAACATGCTGGCCACTCTATTCGAGTGATGATGTTATCCTGAAGGAAGTTATTCACATGTCATACATGAAGACGAATGCCTCGCCAATATGCTGCCGATATGGTTGCACTATCGATAGGAGGATGGCATTCACGTTTCGTACAGCTGTTACGGCGCCTTCCATGACCACCACTGCCACCCAGGCGTTCAGCCTGACCAGGTTGCCTCCAAACACGTCTCCGACAATTGTCTAGATGAAGGCATATGCGACACACATCGGTGAAGAGGACGTGATGCCAGTGCTGAGCGGTCCATTCCGCATGTAGTTGGGACCATCTGTACCGCGCTGCACGATGTCGTGGTTGCAAAGATGCACCTCGACATGGACGTCAGGAGTGAAATTGCCCATCATGTAGCCTACTGCGCACAGCTTGAGTCGTAACACGACGTCCTATGGCTGCACGAAATGCATTATTCAACATGGTGCCGTTGCTGTCAGGGTTCCTCCGAGTCATAATCCGTAGGTAGCGGTCATCCACTACAGTAGTAGCCCTTCAGCGGTCTGAGAGAGGCATGTAATAGACAGTTCCTGTCTGTGTATCTCCTCCATGTCAGCTTTGGTTCACTCCAAGACGCCTGGACGCTCGTTGAGAGCCCTGCCTGGCACAAAGTAACAATGCGGACGAGATCGAACCGCGGTATCGACCGTCTAGGCATGGTTGAACTACAGGCAATACGAGTCGTGTACCTCCTTCCACAAGTGGAATGACAGGAACCGATCGGCTGTCGGAACCCCTCCGACTAATAGGCGCTGCTCATGCATGGCTGTTTACGTCTTTGGGCGAGTTTAGTGACATCTCTGAACAGTCAAAGGGACTGTATCTGTGATACAGTATCCATAGTCAACGTCTATCTTCAGGAGTTCTGGGAACCAGGATAACGCAAATCTTTTTTGATGTGTGTATGTTTGACACGAAGACAGGCGACAGAGTCCATAAAGGGGGATGTCGGGTTGGTAAAACACCATGTCCTGCTGCGTGAAGAAGTCCGTAACTACCTGCTGTACATTCTCGTCCCACAGGAATGGTCGACCCTTCACGGTCTCTTTTGAGGGACCGAATATGCGATAATCTCATGGGGAGGGATAAGGACTGCGCCTACCACTTGAGTTCGCATAACTTCTGCGTTACAAAATTGGAAACCGAAATCATGAAGCAGCAGCACCCATTGTCGCAGTTTTCCTGGACGTTTCGCTTGAATTACATGCTGTGATTTCTCCAGCGTTACGCGGTATCGTTTCCTAGTGATGGAGACACCGTAATGGATGAGGCTGGCCACTCAAATCGATCAGCGTCGAATCGTGAACAGCACGGTATTCGGCACACCGTTCTAGAACAGTGGTTTTCGACAGGCACGCTGCACTTTGGACATTCTTCATTATCCGATGCATGTCTACAGGTGTTTGTACTCGGCATCCAAGAAAAGAATAACAGCATGTTCGTCCTATTCGGACTCATTTTGTAATATCGTCATCATAGTTCCCTTTTCGGCACTTACCGCTAGCACGTCGGAAAGACACGAATGACACACTAATCCCTAGCAGACGAGGTGGTCGAGTGGTTAAGGCGTTGGACTGCTAGTCCAATGTGCTCTGCACGTGTGGGTTCGAATCCCATCCTCGTCGAAGAATTTTACGTAAAGCACCCATTTGCGATCACTCCTTCTACATGCGAAACGCCACTCAGTAGTAACAACATGTCGCTGCTCATACATCTGCATCGGAGTAGTTCTACGTCGCATATACGCTGCAGCAACGCCCTCGGACGGAAACTTGTTGATCTTTTCTAATAAACATGCGATGATTCACAGATACAGAGGGATTTTTCCGTCAGTTTTGCGGATCATTATTTCGTTTCATCATGACGTTAATAATTTTCGCTAAGATTGCGTTTTGCACTATGATTAAGCCCTTTGTGGGTGCCTCGTGCATGGGTACATCGGTGAGATGTGCAGTTACAAGACATCAGTAGCCAGCAACGTACGTCATCTGCGCAGACTTCCAAGAACCTCTGAAAGTAAATCCAGATGGGTTGGCCGAGAACAACAGTCCGTCCATGGACAGCCGAGATTAAATAGTGTCCAATGCCAGCGCTCGTTCACAGTGTGTTGGACGACCTACTGTATGCGACAGGCGTCTTGTGCGGTTTTTACAATCAGCCTGTAAGCCAAGTGGACCTGCAGCTTAGAAGCATGTTACAGAAGTTCAGCTGTGTGCCTCAAGTCTCAGACGTTCTAGGGAAGCTGCCGGTTTTGTCTAATAAAATGGCTTTCAATCCCGTTTTTCGCAACACACAACTGATCCAACGGTGTCACGATGGCAAATCGCAATTACGACCTCATATGGACCATCAGCGTCTCTATACCGGCGTAAAGATAATCTTCGGCGTTTTACAGTCGTGTACCCTCAATAGAGAGAAACTCTCTCTTTCGCTCTTAGTTTCTGATATGCAGTTTCCATACGAATCCTAACGTGTGGTCTTTTCCTTATTGATCAAGTGTTGGCTGTCTGCTGCTCAATTGTTGATTAACTACACCCAAATACCCTCTACCCACACCCGATTATTTAAAGAATCGAACTCCCGTGGACGAGTGCAGCCTGCGTAAGTTGAGCTCCGTTTTAAGAAAAGCCAGTTTCTCACATCTCTCAATATTTATGACGTCATATCTCCTCAACAACATGAACTATTTTTCTCTCAACGATATAATTCTTTGTATATTCAGTGTTAAGTTTGGATAGTACCTGCAAAATGTGTTGTGAAAAGAGAACGCGGTAAATAAGTAGTAAATTAAAACGTCATGCTTCCATGTTGAAGTTTTTCTATGTGAAAAGCAAAAACGTAATAAGCAATACAGTTTTTTCTTTCATTATTTTGTGAGGAATATTAACGAGAAAATGTTTCGAAAATGTTTGAAATCATGTGTGAAGTTTGTTGGAAGTGGTTAAGTGTTCTCATTCTCAAATACTGAATGAACACCATCTGGGTAAACTGTGCACCATGAGTTAATGGTGTCGCAAGACACAAACACAGAATCTAATTTTATCATTAGAACTATTGTGTTATGCTTTTAACGTAAGATTATAATACTTAATGAGTAGATTAAGCTAGCATTTTAGATTTTGAAACTCAGTCAATAATTATGTGAAACAACGAAAACCAAATTTTTGTTGCCCCCTAGACGCCGTTTAATAGGCAACCTGCAGCTTGAACCAGGCCCCATATTAGCCATTTAATAATATAAACAATTTTTATTTATTTCAAGACATTCAGTAATAATTCTTGCTATTCATTTAGGACGTCGTCAGCATATGATTTGGAGATAGTAGGTGGTAAGAGAGTATCGTTGTCCTCAGGTTATTTCTGCCTTTGTCTCTCCCTTTAAAGTTCCAATATGTGTCCTATCATATTACTTTTGATCAGTTTTACTGAACGTTGCAGCAGACCCTTGCCCAATAAGTCTTAAATTACTTGTCTGTGTTTACCTAGTCACGTGTTTATTCGTAGAAAACAATGTAGTGTAGCTAGATAGAATGAATTCCCCTCATTTTTCAAAAAATCTGTGCACGATATGCCCTTTTGAAAAAAGATCTTCTCTGTACTATGTTAGAGTATACCGTATTTTATATTCTGTACATAGCAGGCGTAAGGGTCGGCGTAGTTCGTGTGTAGAGCTCTAGACTGTACTTTGAAGTCCCGGATTCAAATCAGAGTAACGGCGGGTAACTTTCCACCCATTTCATTATCTCCAGGATGGACACAGGTCCACGTAGCGTGCTGCCAAAATGAGTTTTGGAGCTATTTACCTACGGTAAAGGGCGGCAGGGAGAAGGGACTCGCCACCCCTTCCCCCTCCCCCTACACTAGTGCCATCGAGCTAGTTTGGCGCAGCAGTTAATACAATGGTCTTGAATTCTAGAGGACGACTGTTCAGATCGCCCTAAGTCCATCCTGATAGTTCCGTGATGTCCCTAAATCACTTTTAGGGCAAAGTCTAGGACGGTTCCTCTGAAAGAGCACGGTCGATATGATTCTACACCGTTGCTTAACCTGAGGTTGTCCTCCGTTTCTAATGACCTCGATGTCCACCGGACGTTAGACAACAATCCTCCTATCCACCTAGTGCCTCGACGGATGGATGGGCTGCACTCAACTTCCAATCAGGCCAATAGTCCAGTCACAAGCTTGCGCCAAACATTTTATCTTTTTCACCTTTGTATAGCAGGCTTACATTCCTATAATTTAAGGTTTTACTCTTAACTCCATAGTACACACTATTGCTATATCCCATTCCTCTGGCTCGTGTGCATGCGCAGGAAGAAGCAAGTACAACTGGATAGCCTCAGTGCAAAACTGCTCATCTTATGCCCACATTATTTTATCCGTAATTCATAAACAATGCCTCACAAAAAGCCACGAAACTATAATGAAACTCAATAGCGCACCAATGCTGCGAAGACTGAGGTGTAATGCTGTAACAGTACCTTCAATTGAGAAACTGGTTCCAGCTTTGCTGCAGCACGGCAAGAACATCACACTCACCTGAAAAGAAGCGGAAAAAAAATTATCATCAAACGAATCTGATTTCTGTCAATTACGAGTGAAGTACAAGTAAAGAAGGAATCTTTTGGAAAGAATAGAAGTTGGAGAACACATATCCTTTCAGCTGGGACACTGACACGGAGTAAGATGTGGATTTACTCCTATGTTCTTAAAACAGCTAGTCTCAGCTTAACCGAAACGCGTTTCCAATTTGACGATTTATCTATATGATAAATGGATGTAAAACACCAGTAAATTTATTATCGGATTTAAGTAAACTTTCCAGACAATTTTTTCTAAACTACGTCACCGAAGTTAAGATTGTGTGTTACAATGTCCGCTTTCCCTATAGAGGATGAGGCAGCTAGGAAACGTCACCACAAATACACTCCTGGAAATTGAAATAAGAACACCGTGAATTCATTGTCCCAGGAAGGGGAAACTTTATTGACACATTCCTGGGGTCAGATACATCACATGATCACACTGACAGAACCACAGGCACATAGACACAGGCAACAGAGCATGCACAATGTCGGCACTAGTACAGTGTATATCCACCTTTCGCAGCAATGCAGGCTGCTATTCCCCCATGGAGACGATCGTAGAGATGCTGGATGTTGTCCTGTGGAACGGCTTGCCATGCCATTTCCACCTGGCGCCTCAGTTGGACCAGCGTTCGTGCTGGACGTGCAGACCGCGTGAGACGACGCTTCATCCAGTTCCAAACATGCTCAATGGGGGACAGATCCGGAGATCTTGCTGGCCAGGGTAGTTGACTTACACCTTCTAGAGCACGTTGGGTGGCACGGGATACATGCGGACGTGCATTGTCCTGTTGGAACAGGAAGTTCCCTTGCCGGTCTAGGAATGGTAGAACGATGGGTTCGATGACGGTTTGGATGTACCGTGCACTATTCAGTGTCCCCTCGACGATCACCAGTGGTGTACGGCCAGTGTAGGAGATCGCTCCCCACACCATGATGCCGGGTGTTGGCCCTGTGTGCCTCGGTCGTATGCAGTCCTGATTGTGGCGCTCACCTGCACGGCGCCAAACACGCATACGACCATCATTGGCACCAAGGCAGAAGCGACTCTCATCGCTGAAGACGACACGTCTCCATTCGTCCCTCCATTCACGCCTGTCGCGACACCACTGGAGGCGGGCTGCACGATGTTGGGGCGTGAGCGGAAGACGGCCTAACGGTGTGCGGGACCGTAGCCCAGCTTCATGGAGACGGTTGCGAATGGTCCTCGCCGATACCCCAGGAGCAACAGTGTCCCTAATTTCCTGGGAAGTGGCGGTGCGGTCCCCTACGGCACTGCGTAGGATCCTACGGTCTTGGCGTGCATCCGTGCGTCGCTGCGGTCCGGTCCCAGGTCGACGGGCACGTGCACCTTCCGCCGACCACTGGCGACAACATCGATGTACTGTGGAGACCTCACGCCCCACGTGTTGAGCAATTCGGCGGTACGTCCACCCGGCCTCTCGCATGCCCACTATACGCCCTCGCTCAAAGTCCGTCAACTGCACATACGGTTCACGTCCACGCTGTCGCGGCATGCTACCAGTGTTAAAGACTGCGATGGAGCTCCGTATGCCACGGCAAACTGGCTGACACTGACGGCGGCGGTGCACAAATGCTGCGCAGCTAGCGCCATTCGACGGCCAACACCGCGGTTCCTGGTGTGTCCGCTGTGCCGTGCGTGTGATCATTGCTTGTACAGCCCGCTCGCAGTGTCCGGAGCAAGTATGGTGGGTCTGACACACCGGTGTCAATGTGTTCTTTTTTCCATTTCCAGGAAACAAATACCACGGGTATTCAAATGAAAACGAAACAGATGGAAACAATTAAGTAAACCGCTCATTATTGCAAAAGTAATCTCTATACTGTTAATACACATTTCGTACTGTGAGACAAGAGAGTTAATGCCGCCGCGGAGAATGTTTTCGGTTGCATTATGGACCATGGTTGCACCCAGGAGTGCGTCCCTTCGTCCGAACTAAATCTACGGACACGAACTTCTTTCACCTGGGCTCCAAAATTAAGGATATCGCGTTGGGAGAGATCGCAACTGTATGGATGATCTGTAAGGGCTTCCCAGCGAAACTTTTTGAGTGCAGTTGGAACAGCCTTGGCATATTGTGGGTGGTCATTGTTTTGTAATAGAATAATGTCATCTGTCAACTTTCCTGGGCGTTTGGACTTGATGGCCCAACCACAAGGTGCCAAGGCTGTATCGAGTACGCTGAAAACGTTTCGCACACGTAAGGTTCTCCGAGACGCCTTGAGGAATGTGCAACATTGTTAGCCAACGGATAAAAAGCTCCTGCAAAAGCAAGAAATATTTCCTGCTGCCATCGTCGCCATGAACTGTCGATGTTAAACGGGGTCCTCCTCCACCACAGAGAAAACGGTAAGATCAGGGTCGTCATGTCGTAAGTCCTACAGCACAATGTCTTAACTTTACTTTATCATGGCCACTGGGATACGGTAATCCCAAAACGGTCCATAAAGAAGTGTTCTGCCAACAGTGTTAACGGTATCAAGTATCACCACCTAATAAGTACTTCGGGAGGTTTCCCGCAACGAAACTGTGTCCCAGGCTCCATTTTGACTTTGCAGGCTCGTTTCTGGGATCCCACTGGCTCATACTAGTAGAGGTGGGGAATAAATTCCCTTACGTTTCTCGCATACTTTCGACAACGACGCCCAAAGCCAACCAAGTCTTATCAAGGATTTTTGCCACTGAAGACTTTTCAGAAACTAGTGAGACAGGCAATGGTCCTTTGTTTACATCTTTTGAATTCCGACAGTTTAGTGAATCCAATGACGTTCAAATTGTGCAAATTGCACCGTTTCATCCAGCCTCCAATGGTAGAGCAAAATTTTTATTTATAATTTCAAATATCAAGTGGCGAAATTAGTTAAGGGCCACAATGTTGACTCTTCACTCTCACTTGTCTTGGCATCATATCGTTCAACTCCACAGGATGGGGCATGCCCGTTCGCAGCACTCTAACTGTCTTACCTGTAGCCAACGGCGCCTGCTGTGAAGCATTGCTGCCATAACTGAAAGCTTGACGACGAGGTGTGGGAATCACGCCCCTTCTCGGCAGAGCTATAGTGCAGGTCAGGTTACAAGACCACTCAGAGTCCCTCAAGTACTTCAGGTAGAATCGCCGTCATAGGGTCTCGGATGTTTCAAACGGCAATTCGACCATGGTCTCGTTTCCAGACTCCACATGGCCAATGTTCAAGCTCGACCAGCCACAGCATCTGCAGCACTGCCCTCAGGGAGGGGAGCCAGAGATATCAGTATGATGCCCACGCCTACCAAGGTGTCCACACCGCTACTGATGCCCCCACGCCCATGGACGATGACAGTGAGAAGCGAAAGACTTTCACCAGTCATCAATGGCGACTCTTCTGAACTCTGTGATATGGAGCCAGCCTTCGGTCTCTTCCTGAAGGGAGAAGGGGCGGTGCAGAAAGATGATGTGTCAGGACGTGTTGTCCATTAGCATAACAGGCCAGTGACTGTGGTGGCTGAAGTGCGGCGCTCTAAGCGCCACAGTATCGTATTCCAAAAACAAACAGTTTCGAAGGAGGTCAACAAGAAGGGGTTGCTGACATGAGAAAACACAACGGCTGCAGCTACAATCCGAGATGCCCACTTGCCCATCAGCCGGCGTCCCCATCGCCATTAGAAGGTGCGGCTATCGCGCCCCTTCTCGAATAGGCGGTATCACGTGACTGCAAGTATTCCAGGCCGCATTCTTCCGCCACAACTGTACCTAAAACGCCACACTGCCACAACAGAGCCAGACGAAGACGTCACCCCATCCTGGACACTATCGTCTCCAGAGTCCTCTTCATTCCATCAGGATTCCACCACGAGCAACGCTCTGCGACCTAGACTCCAGTGCCACGTCATGGCATTCAGCGGTCTGTGATTGTGAATTCTGGATACCCATCCGAAATGTGGTCCATCTGGAAGTAGAACTTACTATATGCTCACCGTGACCGTGTTTCATTACGAGCCTCTCATTTCAAACTTGTCAGAGGTTGTTGTTGTTGTGGTCTTCAGTCCTTAGACTGGTTTGATGCAGCTCTCCATGCTATCCTATCCTGTGCAAGTTTCTTCATCTCCCAGTACTTACTGCAACCTACATCCTTCTGAATCTGCTTAGTGTATTCATCTCTTGGTCTCTCACTACGATTTTTACCCTCCACGATGCCCTCCAATACTAAATTGGTGATCCCTTGATGTCTCACAACATGTCCTACCAACCGGTCGCTTCTTCTAGTCAAGTTGTGCCACAAACTCCTCTTCTCCCCAATTCTGTTCAATACCTCCTCATTAGTTATGTGATCTACCCATCTAATCTTCAGCATGCTTCTGTAGCACCACATTTCGAAAGCTTCTATTCTCTTCTTCTCCAAACTATTTATCCTCCATGTTTCACCTCCATACATGGCTACACTCCATACAAATACTTTCAGAAACAACTTCCTGACACTTAAATCTATACTCGATGTTAACAAATTTCTCTTCTTCAGAAACGCTATCCTTGCCATTGCCAGTCTACATTTTACATCCTCTCTACTTCGACCATCATCAGTTGTTTTGCTCCCAAAATAGCAAAACTCCTTTACTACTGTAAGTGTCTCATTTCCTAATCTAATTCCCTCAGCATCACCCGACTTAATTCGACTACATTCCATTATCTTCGTTTTGCTTTTGTTGATGTTCATCTCATATCCTCCTTTCAAGGCACTATCCATTCCGTTCAACTGCTCTTCCAAGTCCTTTGCTATCTCTGACAGAATTACAATGTCATCGGCAAACCTCAAAGTTTTTATTTCTTTTCCATGGATTTTAATGCCTACTTCGAACTTTTCTTTTGTTTCCTTTACTGCTTGCTCAATATACTGATTGAACAGCATCGGGGAGAGGCTATAACCCTGTCTCACTCCCATCCCAACCACTGTTTCCCTTTCAAGCCCCTCGACTCTTATAACTGCCATCTGGTTTCTGTACAAATTGTAACCAGCCTTTCGCTCCCTGTATTTTACCCCTACCACCTTCAGAATTTGAAGAGAGTATTCCAATCAACATTGTCAAAAGCTTTCTCTAAGTCTACAAATGCTAGAAACGTAGGTTTGCCTTTCCTTAATCTATCTTCTAAGATAAGTCGTAGTGTCAGTATTGCCTCACGTGTTCCAATATTTCTACGGAATCAAAACTGATCTTCCCCTAGGTCGGCTTCTACTAGTTTTTCCATTCGTCTGTAAAGAATTCGCGTTAGTATTTTGCAGCTGTGGCTTATTAAACTGATTGTTCGGTAATTTTCACATCTGTCAACACCTGATTTCTTTGGGATTGGGATTATTATATTCTTCTTGAAGTCTGAGGGTACTTCGCCTGTCTCATACATCTTGCTCACCAGATGGTAGAGTTTTGTCAGGACTGGCTCTCCCAAGGCTGTCAGTAGTTCTAATGGAATGTTGTCTACTCCCGGGGCCTTGTTTCGACTCAGGTCTTTCAGTGCTCTGTCAAACTCTTCACGCAGTATCGTATCTCCCATTTCATCTTCATCTACATTCTCTTCCATTTCCATAATATTGTCCTTAAGTACATTGCCCTTGTATAGATCCTCTATATACTCCTTCCACCTTTCTGCTTTCCCTTCTTTGCTCAGAACTGGGTTTCCATCTGAGCTCTTGGTATTCATACAAGTGGATCTCTTTTCTCCAAAGGACTCTTTAATTTTCCTGTAGGCAGTATCTATCTTACCCTTAGTAAGATAAGCCTCGACGTCCTTACATTTGTCCTCTAGCCATGTCTGCTTAGCCATTTTGCACTTCCTGTCGATCTCATTTTTGAGACGTTTGTATTCCTTTTTGCCTGCTTCATTTGCTGCATTTTTATGTTTTCTCATTTCATCAATTATATTCAATATATCAATTTATATGTTTATAAATATGCAGGACAGTTTTCTGATTGATCCAAGAAGTCTTGCTGCATTCCTGTGACTTAATTAACTGAAGCTCTCATGGCTTAATGAGAAGTGTCTATGTACTGCTGATAAAGTGTTTATAATTACATGACAGCTTATTCTTGCGTTGAGATCCCTGGTCAAATCACTGCAAATATAATTTGAGTAATTTGGGCGCCGTGAGTTACACTGCATGAAAATATATACACATATTCTAGTTGTCATATTTATCTTACTGTTGTGACTAGCCGGCCGAAGTGGCCGAGCGGTTCTAGGCACTCAGTCCGGAACCGCGCGACTACTACGGTCGCAGGTTAGAATCCTGTCTCAGGCATGGATGTGTGTGATGTCCTTACGTTAGTCAGGTTTAAGTAGTTCTAAGTTCTAGGGGACTGATGACCTCAGATGTTAAGTCCCATAGTGCTCAGAGCCATTTGAACCATTTTTTAAACCAATAAATAAAGAAAACAGCAAAGAGATCTTAGTAAACCGAGCCCAAGTACTGCTGTGAAGTAAAATCGTCAATTTGAACAGCGACACCACGAACTGATTCGCTACAGGGAGTGTAACACGGACTTATTTCTCCGACATAAAATTCTTTTTCTTCCCACACCAAAGATCAGCTAGCCTACTCAGCGCACAGCATCAAATGATCTAGGGAACAACTAGGAAAATAAAGTTTCCTCACTAGGAAACATGCTACTGCGGTAGCCTCCACTCTTCCGCAGAGAGAGAGAGAAGAGAGAGCAGTGTGATTTTTCTGCGGACGCGTAACAACTGCGCGGAATTTATCAGCGAGCGGAGACGGCAGACGGAGCCCTCGGCGTTACCTTTTTGTAAATCAAAGGCTTCCCTCCCCCCACCCCGAACTCTGGAGCTGAAGCTCCTGATTTGTAGCCTTTTGACGTTACGGGCACGCTTCCAACCGTTCCTTTTGCGCTGTTGAAAGAAAACATGAGGCTCGTTACATTGCAGGCAGACGCTGGGAGAGGAGCAACTGCCGCTAAGCCCGTAGAGCAGGTGCCGACCAAAGTCTTTTTCCCCCTGCATGTCGTGACATGTGTCTCTGGTGTGTTTCTAGAGCGGACGACTGTTTGTATCCGGCGTGCTCATGTTCCTCAGAGGCGAGCTCTGCACGGGGCGTAGTGCACCTCATTAGTTTCTGCAACACAGGAAAACAAGTCTGTAAAGAGTCAGAGTCGTCGCCGTCGTGATTTCTCGAGGCTTTCTAGCCCCCGTGTCGCGCAGGTTAGGCAGCTTCTCTGCTTTGCCTAGTTTTTCATTGGATAAATTTGTTGTTGCCACCTGTTGTGCTTCTTCATCTCTATATCTATTCTTGTTTTCCCATTCTGCGTTGCTAGTGCGTGTTGTCGGTGCTAGACGTCAGAAATGATCTGCGCATACTCGATTTAAGCTGGCCAGAGACTCCTGTGACGTCATCTCCGGACTCACTGTCTTCGTATGTTCGTATACTCGATCCGTGAGTCTCCGCCGCTATCTGCTTGTCATCTACATCTACATCTACATCCATACTCCGCAAGCCACCTGACGGTGTGTGGCGGAGGGTACCTTGAGTACCTCTATCGGTTCTCCCTCCTATTCCAGTGTCGTATAGTTCGTGGAAAGAAGGATTGTCGTTATGCCTCTGTGTTGGCTCTAATCTCTCTGATTTCATGGCCTCTTCGCGAGATATACGTAGGAGGGAGCAATATACTGCTTGACTCCTCGGTGAATGTATGTTCTCGAAACTTCAACAAAAGCCCGTACCCAGCTACTCAGTGTCTCTCCTGCAGAGTCTTCCACTGGAGTTTATCTATCATCTCCGTAACGCTTTCGCAAGTGCTAAATGATCCTGTAACGAAGCGCGCTGCTCTCCGCTGGATCTTCTCTGTCTCTTCTATCAACCCTATCTGCTACGGATCACACACTGGTGAGCAGTATTCAAGCTGTGGGCGAACAAGTGTACTGTAACTTACTTCCATTGTTTTCGGACTGCATTTCCTTAGGATTCTTCCAATAAATCTGTCTGGCATCTGCTTTACCGACGATCAACTTTATATGATCATTCCATTTTAAATCACTCCTAATGCGTACTCCCAGATAATTTATAGAATTAACTGCTTCCAGTTGATGACCTGCTATACTGTAGCTAAATGATAAGGAATCTTTCTTTCTATGTATTCGCAGCACATTACACTTGTCTACATTGAGATTCAATTGCCATTCCCTGCACCATGCGTCAATTCGCTGTAGATCCTCCTGCATTTCAGTACAATTTTCTTTCTTACAACCTCTCGATATACCACAGCATCATCCGCAAAAAGCCTCAGTGAACTTCCGATGTCATCCACAAGGTCTATATTGTGAATAGCAACCGTCCTACGACACTCCCCTGCGGCACACCTGAAATCACTCTTACTTCGGAAGACTTCTCTTTATTGATAATGACATGCTGCGTTCTGTTATCTAGGAACTCATCAATCCAATCACACAATTGGTCTGATAGTTCATATGCTCTTACTTTGTTCATTAAACGACTGTGGGGAACTGTATCGGACGCCTTGCGGAAGTCAATAAACACGGAATCTACCTGTGAACCCGTGTCTATGGCCCTCTGAGTCTCGTGGACGAATATCGCGAGCTGGGTTTCACACGATCGTCTTTTTCGAAACCCCGATTCCTACAGAGTAGATTTCTAGTCTCCAGAAAAGTCGTTATACTCCAACATAATACGTGTTCCAAATTTCTACAACTGATCGACGTTAGAGTTATAGGTCTATAGTTCTGCACATCTGTTCGACGTCCCCTCTTGAAAACGGGGATGACCTGTGCCCTTTTCCAATCCTTTGGAACGCTACGCTCTTCTAGAGACCTACGGTACACCGCTGCAAGAAGGGGTGAGGGGGGGGGGGGGGGGGGGCAAGTTCCTTCGCGTAGTCTGTGTAAAATCGAACTGGTATCCCATCAGGTCCAGCGGCCTTTCCTCTTTTGAGCGATTTTAATTGTTTCTCCGTCCCTCTGTCGTCTATTTCGATATCTACCATTTTGTCATCTGTGCGACAATCTAGAGAAGGAACTACAGTGCAGTCTTCCTCTGTGAAACAGCTTTGGAAAAAGACATTTAGTATTTCGGCCTTTAGTCTGTCATCCACTGTTTCAGTACCATTTTGGTCACAGAGTGTCTGGACATTTTGTTTTGATGCACCTACCGCTTTGACATAAGACCAAAATTTCTTAGGATTTTCTGCCATTATCTATAGCAGCAGCGCTAATTTTTGTGTGGCACCACATTCTTCAATTATCCTTAATTTATGAGCTTGAGTGTATTTTCGTGGCATTCCCTGGGCGATCTCCTCATTCTGGAAGACCCAATGGATCAAAACAATTATTCAGCTATCCTTGGGAACCAAGTCCAGTCCTACATGTACTTTGTTCTTCCTCGGTACGATGGCATCTGCCAGCAGAACAATGGAACGTGGCACACAGTTCGCAATGTATGGGCGTGGTTTGGAGAGCACCAGGATGAGGTTACCGTACTACCCTGATCAGCAGACTCCTCGAATTTAAACCCCGTCGAGAATCCGTGGGACCACCTCTTTCGGGCTGTTCGTGCCATGGATCCTCAATCGGGAAACCTAGCGCACATGGGCGCGACACTGGAGAAGGCATAACTCCACATCCCTGTCTGTACCTTCCTGGAACTCAGTGACTCTGTCCCTCCACGACCGTGATGATGATCTCCCATACTCCGAGGAGCGTTGGGGACGATGCGGGAGACCCGCACCCCCGTACCAGGCAAGGTCCTAGTGGAGGTGGTCTGCCATTGCTTTCCTCCGACCATAATGGGGATGAATGATGATGATGCAGACGACACATCAACACCCAGTCATCTCGAGGTAGGAAAAATCCCTTACTACGCCGGGAATCGAACCCGGGAACCTGTGCGCGGGAAGTGAGAACGCCACTGCAAGACCACGAGCTGCGGACGCGCTGCAAAAGGTGGTTAGTTAGGCTTTGACAGCTGGTCAAATTAATTTGACTGTACATTGTATAAATGGGGATAAAATCGTTGTGCAACAGAAACGGCGTTGGAAGGCAGTGGAGCGCAACAGAATTTCAGTTATTGCAAATAATTTTGAATGTACATGAAATGTATTCGCGGTTGCGAATACGAACAACCGTCAGTTATATAAGAGAACCATGTCAATGAAAATTTGTGCCGGACCTGGACTGGAACCCGGATTTGCGAGCGGTTGCCTCAACAGCATTGGCTCATGTCCAGATCCAAACATCCGTGTGTCGTCGAATTTTGAACATAGTATAACGTCTCCTTCCAAAAACCGTAGGAAAATGTTACGACGACCACAAGTGAATTGTGTCAATAATGAATAATGCTATGCGCGTTAATGTATGTAAATGTGCTATCAATGATGAAACAACTTTACGTGTTCTGAACATAAAAATTTTAAAATTTCTGTGAAACAAATTCTAAGAATAATAAAGACTATGAGTATATGACGTCAATGAATTTCTATATAGTTATGCGGTAAAAGCTTGGACGACTAAAATGATTACTCTGGTGTCAGCTACCGAACCCGCTAGAAGCTTTTTGTACGAGGTTACTCCTGAACACACTATTTCGTTAACTGTACTTAAATTTTTTTCACAGTATATGAATAAAAAGTATTGGTCCTTTTAATCGCGTTCCATACATCTCCCTCCATGTGAATATAATTAAGTGTAAATAATTAAGTATCGCTAGACTTGAAGTTTTATCATTGCTCATCTGCCATCCTTTTGTTGTAATGGCGCATAGGCAGACAGGTGAAATATAATTAATCACATGGTTTTCGGGCTTCGCCCACAAGGTTGATATTTTGCTATCAGGAAACGAAAACATTTTTGCAGACATGATTTTTATGAAATATACACGACAAACCCAAAGATAATAAACAATGACACGTGGCTCAGGTTGGCTTGTGAGTAAATAGCCGACTGGTAATAGTCTTGTTTTTACTAACGTAATTATTATTCAAGTCATAACCAACAATATAAAAGGTCAGTGTTTAACAAAGAATTTACGTAGCATTGAGAATAATATATATAGTTCTGGAAGGTTCGCAGAAGAGCTTCTGTGAAGTTTTGAAGGTAGGAGACGAGCTACTGACATGAAAATCTCATTCTGGAAATATCCCCAAGGCTGTGGCTAAGCCATGTCTCCGCAATATCCTTTCTTCCAGGAATGCTAGTTCTGCAAGGTTCGCAGGAGAGCTTCTGTGAAGTTTGGAAGGTAGGAGACGAGGTACTGACAGAATTAAAGCTGTAAGGACGGGGCGTGAGTCGTGCTTGGGTATCTCAGTTAGTAGAGCACTTGCCCGCGAAAGGCGAAGGTCCCGAGTTCGAGTCTGTGTGGCACACATTTTTAATCTGCCAGGAACTTTCATATGCATATTTTTCATCCACGATTCCAAACGTAACAAACCGATGCCTTTTACAAAAAAGGAAAAAATGAGAGAGAGAGAGACAGAGAGAGAGAGAGAGAGAGAGAGAGAGAGAGTCGATATAATAATTACATCTCTGTTGTGCGGAAAATTCTGGGATAGATAGAGGCGATATTGAATTACTATTTCAGTGACTCTTGCTTATTGTCACGAATTTTCAACTTTTACCCTTGATACATTTCAATTCCCAAATGCGGCTATCGTGATTAAAATCTTTTAAAGATACGGAAGTTGTCACAAACGACAGCATGTAGGTTGCAATGTGGTAGAAAAAGTACTCGAACACTGAAATGAGCTTTTCGGGAAATGGCACTTCAAGATATCGGAACGAGGGCTTCGTTAGATACTAATTACTTACCGAAAACTTCTTTTCGATATCTTGAAACATCATCTGCCGTAAACACATTTCAGTTTCCTGAACCGTTCACGAAATAAAATGTGTGCTACTTCTTACGATACTCTGAGTTCATCTTGCAGGAAGCAATCAAATAAAAGACAGGGTATCACCAGATCTGCTCAAGCGCAAGCACTTGTAACGAGGAGGAGCAGCAGCAGTGCAGCATTATCTCTGGCGCGGACGATCAGCTAACTGGAGACACTTTCTAGCAATATCTGTGGCGGGGCGCAGCGGCAGATTTATGGCCGGGTGTATATAGAGAGGGCTGGCGGAAGGCCATCGTCCATTTGTGCAGCGGGAGGCGGTGCGGCCAGCCTCGTCAAATTAACACGGCACAGCGGCCCACTGCCGCATTACTGATTTATCGCCGCCGTCAATTCGGCGCCAGTGAAATGCCGCCAGCGACCATCTAAAACATTCCTTAGGCTCCCATAGCAGCCTACCCAGACTGTCGCACACGCATCAAGAAACCGAGGGCAAATCCCCAAGGACAGGGAATGCAAACTATGTATGGCGGCTATCGCTGAAACAACCGGTTTTTGGATACATCAGTTTTTTTAGCGCCAGTTTAATCGAACTATTAGAGCCCCTCAAAAGAACCGGCTTCTGAAGTAACCGGTTTTCAGTTCTTATTCGAATTATTTCCTGTAACAAGCACAGAAATCGGAAAAAGACTAAAAAAATTTGATTCCCTCACTTTCGAGACACAGAGAAGGAAAATGTTACATTAAATACACTGCTGGCCATTAAAATTCCTACACCATGAAGATGACGTGCTACATACGTGAAATTTAACCGACAGGATAAAGATGCTGCGATATGCAAATGCGTAGCTTTTCAGAGCATTCGCATAAGGTTGGCGCCAGTGGCGACACCTACAACGTGCTGAATTGAGGAGAGTTTGCAACCGATTTCTCATATACAAACAGCAGTTGACCGGCGTTGCCTGGTGAAACGTTGTTGTGATGCCTCGTGTAAGTAGTAGAAATGCGTACCATCACGTTTCCGACTTTGATAAAGGTCGGATTGTAGCCTATCGCGATTGCAGTTTACCGTATCGCGACATTGCTGCTCGCGTTAGTCGAGATCCAATGGCTGTTAGCAGAATATGGAATCGGTGGGTACAGGAGGGCAATATGGAAAGCCGTGCTGGATGCCAACGGCCTCGTATCACTAGCAGTCGAGATGACAGGCATCTTATCCGCATGGCTGTAACGGATCGTGCAGCCACGTCTCGATCCCCGAGTCGATAGATGGGGACGTTTGCAAGACAACAACCATCTGCGCGAACAGTTCGACGACGTTTGCAGCAGCATGGACTATCAGCTCGGAGACCATGGCTGCGACTACCCTTGACTCTGCATCATAGACATGAGCGCCTCCGATGGTGTACTTAAAGACGAACCTGTGTGCTCAAATGGCAAAACGTCATTTTTTCGGATGAATCCAGGTTCTGTTTACAGCATCATCATGGTCGCATCCGTGTTTGGCGACATCGCGGTGAACGCGCATTGGAAGCGTGTATTCGTCATCGCCATACTGGCGTATCACCCGGCGCGATGGTGTGGGATGCCATTGGTAACACGTCTCGGTCACCTCTTGTTCGCAATGACGGCACTTTGAACAGTGGAAGTTATATTGAGATGTGTTACGACCCGTGGCTCTACTCTTTATTCGATCCCTGCGAAACCCTACATTTCAGCAGGATAATCCACGACCGCATGTTGCAGGTCCTGTACGGGCCTTTCTGGATACAGAAAATGTTCGACTGCTGCCCTGGCCAGCACATTCTCCAGATCTCTCACCAACTGAAAACGTCGGGTCAATGGTGGCCGAGCAACTGGCTCGCCTCAATACGCCAGTCACTACTCTTGATGAACTGTGGTATTGTGTTGAAGCTGCATGGGCAGCTATACCTCTACTCGCCATCCAAGCTCTGTTTGACTCAATGCCGAGGCGTATCAAGGCCGTTATTAAGGCCAGAGGTGGTTGTTCTGGGTACTGATTTCTCAGGATCTATGCACCCAAACTGCGTTAAAATGTAATCGCATGTCAGTTCTAGTATAATATATTTGTCCAATGAATACCCGTTTATCATCTGCATTTCTTCTTGGTGTAGCAGTTTTAATTGCCAGTAGTGTTTTATTTTTAAGAAATCGTTTTCGCTTCACCTACAAAATTTAACGAAAAGTAGTTGCGAGGTTTTCATTGCCTACCTTCGATGTATGCATAACTAATATGTGTTGCAAGGTAGGGAGATATTAGTCGAATCATTCCAGATGGGTGCTTTCCACATGTCACCTCCTTTACCCCTCCACCCCCGCCCCTTGTAGGGGTGTCAGGGGTATCTCACTCCCACAGCACTTTAATTTTTTCCTTACAATTGGTTGGTCATTTGCGCAGAATTAAATATGCGATTCTATCTATGGTCATTTCTACACGTTCACACGCTGTTCATTCATGGCAATTCTCGGTTCGATGGGTTCAACATCACTGCATCACAATAAACAAGTGCGCGTCTGGAATGCTAATGCAATATCTGCCTCTACCCATCACCGAATTATTTGCGCAACAGAGAGGTAAGTGCATTTGAAACGCGTTGCGCTAATTGAAATGTTGTCTGACACCACTGTATTTCAGTGATGTAACTGACTAAGGATTTCATTTCCTACCAAAGCATTTATTAATTAAGGAAATGGAACGGAGTACTTAATGCTGAAATGCAGCGTTCGGGTATCATCGCCGCTAAAAGCGTTAACCTGTTGCACACAAGAGCTGCTGGTGTAAACACAGAGCAGAGACGCCGGCATCCTTTCGTAAGCTGTATCTGCACCCCCATCCTCCCGTAGTAAAGAGTGAGCGCTCCTCTTTCGACGCAGGAAATTAAAAACATTTTCCATCACTGCACTGGGGGACCTACGAGTGAGCTGGTACGGGTCCCTTATCAAAAGAAAGAAATCCAGGCAAGCGCTCTGTAACAGCATCTGTGAACACGGTAACCTAATAATAAAAATATTTTGTTTCTTTTTCTATTTTTTTGAAGAAATGAAGTAGTATTTGCGGTTGGAAGGGAATCTAGAAGAATAATGCCAATTACGCAAGTTATATCCGGGTGCCGGTAATAGGAAAATCATTTTGTCTTTTTAATAAATCTTGAAAGACATCAGATTCCCGAGGACGTTTCTAACGTCCTCGAAACATTTTTGAACGTATATTGTGTTCGAACATTATGAATTAACTCGAAGACTCACGGTGAACACATGTCTTTCAAGAACGATGTTTTCTTAATAGAAGTAGCTCTTTACTCACACGAAGTGTTGAGTGCTATTGATAAGGGATTTCAAATTGATTCCACATTTCTAGATTTCCAAAAGGCTTTTGACACTATACCTCACAAGCAGCTTGTAATGAAATTGCATGCTTATGGAATATCGTCTCAGTTATGCGCTGGATTCGTGATTTCCTATTAGAGAGGTCACAGTTGCTAGTAACTGACGGAAAGTCATGGAATAAAACAGAAGTGATTTCTGGCGTTCCCAAAGGCAGTGTTATAGGTCGTCTGGTGTTCCTTATCTATATAAACGATTTAGGAGAAAATCTCAGCACGTATCTTAGATTGTTTACAGATGATGCTGCCATTTATCGTCTAGTAAAGATATCGGAATCCGTTAAACTTCAGTTACACGATAAATCAATCAAATTTAAATGCCGTAAATTCAACAAAACACTTAGGAATCACAATTAGGAACAACTCAAATTAGAGACAAAACACAGAAAATGTTGTGGGGAAGACGAACCAAAGACTGCGATTTAATGGCACAACCCTTACAGGATATAACAGATCTACTAAAGAGACTGCTTACACTACGCCTTTCTTTCCTCTTTTATCGTATTGCTGCGCTGTATGGGATCCTAACCACATGGGATTAACGGAGTACATCGTGAAATTTTCGAGAAGAGCAGCAATTTTATACTATCGAGAAATAGACGGCAGAGTGTTTCGGGCATGATACAGCATTTGGTGTGGATATCAATAAAACAAAGGCGTTTATCGTTGCGGTAGGACCTCCACACGAAATTTCAGTCACCAGCATTCTCCTCCGAACGCGAACGCTGAACTACGCATGAAGGAAATTAGAGTTCGCACTGAGTGATATAGAGGTGTTCGTTTTTTTTCCGTGCGCTGTTGGAGAGTGGAGTAAGAGAGAATTATTGTGAAGACGGTCGGACGAATCCTCTGCCAGGCACATAAGTGTGATTTTCAGAGCATCAATGTACATGTAGAGATAGATGTAGCTGAAAGGGTAGAAGAGGTCTTTATGAACAACGTAATGTATGAACCATTCTTTTATGAGCAATAAAAAGCGTGGAACTCCTCAGTATGAAATGCGTTTTGCGGCGACGCGAACCCTGAACTTTGTTTTTCGCCGTCAGTTCTCATACTGAGCCAGCCAAGCAGGACTCATGACCCGTTCTCACAGCTTGAAGTCCGTCAGTACCTTTCTCTCTCTATCCAAATTGCTCAAATAAGGGACACTATGAAAACAATCACGGTAAATAAAGTCTCGGGAAGAAGGTAACATTTATTTGGATAGAGGGACATGCTAACATTAAATACAATGAAATACTTGATGCCTTACGGACGACCGCCGCCCGAAACGTCAAAATTAAGAACATCTTATTACCGCCACCAGTTCTGAAGATTCTATCATATAGAAGAAAAAAGAACCAATTGGGACACGAACTTCAGCCATCGATACGCCGTAAAGGGAAATATTATAGACGGATACAGCCATGAAGTCTCTAGAAGACTTGGTTTCACGCAATCGACGTAAATAAAAAGTTTAGAATTTCCATAATTCGCAGTTTAATCATGGATCATTCCCTAGCCATCATCACCTCCTACACACGTTCGAGATAATTCTTATTGTAAAAGTGATGGGTAAAAATAGGACATATCAATCGCACTTTTTTCGAGCGTAAAACCAGCAAATAGATTTCATACAACAGTTCTCATCAGCCATTACCAACTAATACAGCAGCTCTATTTTATCAAATTAATATATTTAAAAAAAACTAGTTATGAGGGTCGTTCGGCCACTGCACTGCCCTTTACACCTGGTGTACGCGATATTACCGCCATCTGTATATAGGGTGGTCCATTATTAGTGACCGGGCCAAATATGTCACGAAATAAGCATCAAACGAAAAAACTACAAAGAACGAGACTCGTCTAGCGTGAAGGGGGAAACCAGATGGCGCTATGGTTGGCCCGCTAGATGGCGCTGCCGTAGGTCAAACACAAATCAACTGCGTTTTTTAAAATAGGAACCCCCATTTTTATAACATATTAGTGTAGTACGTAAAGAAATATGAATGTTTTAGTTGGACCAGTTTTTTCGCTTTGTGATAGATGGCGCTGTAATAGTCACAAACGTATTAGTACGTGGTATCACGAAACATTCCGCCAGTGCGGACGGTATTTACTTCGTGATACATTACCCGTGTTAAAATGGACCGTTTACCAATTGCAGAAAAGGTCGATATCGTGTTGATGTATGGCTATTGTGATCAAAATGCCCAAGGGCGTGTTCTATCTATGCTGCTCGGTATCCTGGACGATATCATCCAAGTGTCCGGACCGTTCGCTGGATAGTTACGTTATTTAAGGAAACAGGAAGTCTTCAGCCACACGTGAAACGTCAACCACGACCTGCAACAAATGATGATGCCGAAGTAGGTGTTTTAGCTGCTGTCGCGGCTAATCCGCGCAGCAGTAGCGGACAAATTGCGCGAGAATCGGGAATCTCAAAAACGTCGGTGTTGAGAATGCTACTTCAACATCAGTTGCACCCGTACCATATTTCTATGCACCAGGAATTGCATGGCGACGACTTTGAACGGCGTCTACAGTTCTGCCAATGGGCAAAACAGAAATTACGGGACGATGACAGATTTTTTTGCATGCGTGCTATTTAGCGACGAAGCGTCATCCACCAATAGCGGTAACGTAAACCGGCATAATATGCACTATTGGACAACGGAAAATCCACGATGGCTGCGACAAGTGGAACATCAGCGACCTTGGCGGGTTAATGTATGATGCGGCATTATGGGAGGAAGGATAATTAGCCCCCATTTTATCGATGGCAATCTAAATGGTGCAATGTATGCTGATTTCCTACGTAATGTCCTACCGATGTTACTACAAGATGTTTCATTGCATGACAGAATGGCGATGTACTTCCAGCATGATTGATGTCCGGCACATAGCTCGCGTGTAGTTGATGCGGTATTGAACAGCATATTTCATGACAGGTGGATAAGTCGTCGAAGCACCATACCATGTCTCGCACGTTTACCGGATCTGACGTCTCCAGATTTCTTTCAGTGGGGAACGTTGAAGGATATTTGCTATCGTGATCCACCGACAACGCCTGACAACATGCGTCGCGCAATGTCAATGTATGTGCGAACATTACGGAAGGCGAACTACTCGCAGTTGAGAGGAATGTCGTTACACGTATTGCCAAATGCATTGAGATTGACGGACATCATTTTGAGCACTTATTGCATTAATGTGGTATTTACAGGTAATCACGCTGTTAACAGCATGCGTTCTCAGAAATGATAAGTTCACAAAGGCACATGTATCACATTGGAACAACTGAAATAAAATGTTCAAACGTACCTATGTTCTGTATTTTAATTTAAAAAACCTACCTGTTACGAACTGTTCGTTTAAAATTGCGAGCCATACGTTTATGACTATTACAGCGCCATCTACCACAAAGCGAAAAAAGTGGTCCAACTAAAACATTCGTATTTCTTTACGAACTACTCGAAAAAGTAATAAAAAAATTGGGGTTGCTATTTAAGAAAACGCACTTGATATCCGATTGGCCTATGGCTCCGCCATCTAGCGGGTCAACCATACTGCCATCTGGTTTCCCCCTTCAAGCTAGACAAGTTTCGTTCTTTGTAGTTTTTTCGTTTGACCCTTATTTCGTGAGATATTTGGCCCGGTCACTATCCTTGGACCACCCTGTATATGCATATCACTGTCCTATGACTTCAGTGTGAGGTGTGTTGTTATGTTTATCTTGTTAAGGCTTAGCTGCTAGGATACTACGAGTATCGCGCCATGTAACCCAAGAGCGCCCGAGTCAAAGCAAGCGTTAGGTAATCCTCCAGACTGGAGCAACGGGAGCAAGGGCGTCCGGAACGGCAGAGTAATCAGACTGCAAGGCAATGCCCCGCCGCCGGCTGCTGTCAGTGGCTGCTGCTGGGAAGCCCTTTACTGTGGCCGAAAATAATGAACCCCCGTATTACTGTGTCCCGCGCGTACTGGCGTACCAGACAGCCGAGTCTCCGCTGAGCGAACATCAAAATGAGATAGCTCTGGCAACGTCGCGGCAGCTCAAGACAAGTCGTACCGAGTGGGGCATTAGATAGCTTCTTTTTATAAAACAAACACTATTTAACCGCGAGGTTTTCTGATGACATACTGATACAGGTTTATTCGTATATACCTCCAAACTTTCAGAAGCCGATTGTTCCTAAACTACAAGGCCTCTGCATCTACATGACTACTCTGCAGCCGGCCGGTGTGGCCGAGCGGCTCTAGGCGCTTCAGTCTGGAACCGCGCTAGCGCTACGATCGCAGGTTCGAATCCTGCCTCGGGCATGGATGTGTGTGATGTTCTTAGGTTGGTTAGGTTTAAGTAGTTCTGAGTTCTAAGACACTGATGACCTCAGATTTTGAGTCCCATAGTGCTCAGAGCCATTTGAATCATTTTTCAACTACTCTGCAGTTTATGGTTAAGTGCCTCGCAGAGAATTTCTTCGAACCAGCTTCAGATGATTTCTCTACCGTGTAAGACGTGTATATTTCTATTGTCAAACCACAATTTATGAAATATGTTTATATTTTATTAATAGTATTAAGTAGGAATAATTAATATTTGTCATTTTGGAAATAATTGTGGTAGCAGGGAATGTCTGCACCAGAAAGAATTGTTGGTGGGAGAGACCGCACTTTAGCGTTCGTAGGAAGTCAGTAGTAAAGCGAGATGTGAAGCGAGTCGGTAGCAGGTCTGAAGCGAGAGGTTGAGACGAGCGGTGTGCCTGCCAGCCACTTACAAGATATTATAAACGGATGTACAGAGACATCAGCTAACTATTATCAGAAGAGGAACTAATATTATTGAATTTTTTTTGAGAAACTGAAGACAACTGAAGGTATATTTGCGCAATGCTAGTTGTAAGATTATTGTAAAAAGTAAGTCCCATCTGAACGTTTCTAAAATCATTTCATTCGGAATATAATTAATTTTTGCCAGCAATATTGCATTACTGATTATAATCCATCCCAAAAACCATCAATCTAAAACTTTGCAAAATTTTATTGCTGTCAAGAAAAAATTTAACTATGAATTACGTAACTTCAGTCAAATTAATTAATGAATAATGTCGGCTTTGCTATTAAAGAATAACGTCAGCTTTGGTAATAAATACAGCCACTCATTATGACAAAGGCAACGCAGTGGGTACACCGGTTCCCGTGAGATCACCGAAGTTAAGCGCTGTCGGGCGTGATCGGTACTTGGATGTGTGACCATCTAGGCTGCCATGTGCTGTTGCCATTTTTCGGGGTGCGCTCAGCCTCGTGATGCCAATTGAGGAGCTACTCAACCGAATAGTAGCGCCTCCGGCCAAAGAAAACCATTATAACGACCGGGAGAGCGGTGTGCTGACCACACGCCCCTCCTATCCGCATCCTCATTGAGGATGACACGGCGGTCGGATGGTCCCGATGGGCCACTTGTGGCCTGAAGACGGAGTGCATGTGCATTATGACAGCCCACCAGCAGCTAATAGAGTGTAGTAAAACAGAGTAAGTATATTCATGTCACAGTTCGATGTAGCAGTCACATGGCGATCCAGTAACAGTAAAAAAGGTAAGGAACAGTTTTGGGTTATTGCAGGTAACGACTGAGGGCCACGACGACGACACATTCTATGTTTCCTCGAAATAATCAGCAAATCACTTTTAATAAGCAGCATTTAAATTTGTATGTGAAGATTGCACTTACTATTATTATTGAGAAAGAGAATTAATTTCAAAGAGAAGATTTCATTTTTTATTATTAAGCAAGAGATAGAAATCCTAAGGGAAGGTTTCATAGGTTATTGTAGAAGGGAAGGTTTCAACTGGTGCCGTCCGTGGGAAAAATGAACACTTACATCTTTCTGTACTAGCTCTGATTTACTTTATGACGATGGTAATTTCTCCTCATGTGAGCTGGAGTCAATAAAATATTTCTACATTCTCAAGAGAGTGTGTCTGATTGAAATTTCGAGAAAATATCTTGCTGCAAAGAAAAGCGTCTTTGTTTTAATGACTGCATCCCAACACGTTTATCATATCCGTGACACTCTCCCACCGGTTTAGCGGTAATACAAAACGAGCTGCTTTTCTTTGGAATTTTTCGCTTTCCTCCGTCAGTCCTACCTGGTAACGATCCCATACCATTCAGCAGTACTCTAGCAGAGCACGGAGAAGTGTAGTGTACGGAGCCTCCTTGGCACGCTTGTTGCATCTTGTAAGTGTTCTGTCAATAAAACGAAGTCTTCGGTTTGCCTTCCCTACAACACTGTCTGTGTGATTTTTCCAACTTAATTCCTTTGTAATTATAATTTCTAGGTATTCCGTTGAAACGGTAGCATTTAAATTTGTGTGATTTATCATGTAACCGAAATTTAAAGCGTTACTTTTAGTGCTCTTGTCGATGACGTTACACTTTTGATTATTTACTGTCAGGTGCAACTTGTTGCTCCATATAGATATTTTGTGTAGAACATTTTGCAGTTGTTTTTATCTTCTGATGACTTTACTATACGGTAAATGACGGCACCATTTGCACGCAATCTATGATGGCTGCTAGATTCTCTCCTAAATCGTTTTTATACACTAGAAACAGCAGAGGACCTATAACACTTCCTTAAAGAACGCCAAATACCACTTCTGTTTAAGTCGATGGTTTTCCGTCGATTACTGCTTACCGTACCCTTTCTGACAGAAATCACAATCCAGTCGCATAACTGAAGCAATACCCCACAGGTAAGTTCAAAATGGTTCAAACGGCTCTGAGCACCATGTGACTTAACATCTGAGGTCATCAGTCCCCTAGAACTTAGAACTACTTAAACCTAACTAATCTAAGCACATCACACACACATCCATGCCCGAGGCAGGATTCGAACATGCGACCGTAGCGGTCGCGCGGTTCCGGACTGAAGCGCATAGAGACGCTCGGCCACAGCAGCCGGCCATAGGCAAGTAATTTGATATGAATTCTATTGTGAAGAACGGCGTCAAAATCCTTCTGCAAGTCTATAAATATGGAAACATTTTCTGCTCCCTTGTTGACAGCACTGATTTGATTGTGAGAATAAAGAGCTAGTTATGTTTTTACGAGAGCGATGTCTTTTGAATTCGTATTTACTATGTGTAATAGAGATAATTCATAATGTTCGAACACACTACACGTTCCAAAACTCCTATTGTGACATTACACGTCAGTGATATGGGTGTGTAGTTCATCTGATTACACCTATTTCCTTTCTTGAGTATTGTTGTGATGCTTGCAGCTTTCCAGTTTTTTGGTACGGGTCATTCATCAAAGGGCTTTCAATATGTAACGCAACACTTTTAGACTGAGTGCAGATCCGTTTTACTAAGGACTACAATACACCATATTGTTTCTCGTTCTTTTGGATACAAAACTCAATTTTTCAACATTGTCTCCGTTCAATGCGACGACCTCACGCCACTCTATTGGCAGGGCCTGTATACCTGCATTGTACCGTTCTACCACTCTACTACTCGACGTCAGAGCCAACGTCTTGCTGCATGAATGACGTCCCCATCACTCACGTTATGTTTCCCAAGGAGTGCATTCTTCTCTGGGCCAAACAGATACATAGAGGCCTGAAAGTGTGGGATCCGCGCCGAAGGGTGGATTAAGAAGAACAGTCCAATGAAGTTCTGACAGCTCCTCTTGAGCGTACAGACTTGTGTGACGTCTTGGGTTGTCATGCAGAAGGGTAAGTTCGTTTCCATTTTGGTGACGACGAACAGGTTGAAGTTGTTTCTTCAGTTTACGAAGTGTTTCACAATAGGCTTCAGAATTGTTCGCTGCACATAAGGGCGAACATCAAACAGAATAACCCATTCATAGCCCCCGAAAATCAGATGCAAGATTTTACTGGCTCAGGGTGCGGTTTTCAAAATTTTGTTCAGAGTAGAGGTTGTGTGGCATCACCGTGGATTGCTGTTTTGTTTCCAGTTCGATGTGATAAACCCATGTGTCATCGCCTGTGACCATGTTCGATTAAAATTTCTCACCATCAGTCTCAAAGCGGGCAAGTAATTCAGCACAGATGGTCCTTCGATGCTCTTTATGGTCTTTGTTAAGTGGTGAGAAACCCAGTGTGCACACATTTCTTACAAGTGGTACCCGAAATGGAGGAAGCCTGTATCAGCAGTAAAACAGAGACGTCCATTTGAGGAGCGAGATGACTGATTGTCATCTGTCGAGCACCCCGAATCACAGTGTCCGCACGTTGTAACATTAAAGCAGTTAAAGTGACCTTCTTGCGATGATGACACACCTTGCCTAATGACTCACAGTGCTTTTGTTCACTGCCAGGTCTCGGTAGACATTCTGCAAGCACTGCAGTGCTCTGGTTTTCCGCCAAAAGAAACTCAATGACAGACCTCTGCTTGGAATGCACCTCCGTTACAGACGCCACTTCGAAATCCACATATAGAGTCACCCCCTATCAGAACTTCATACTATCGGATCTATGTTGGTTGGTTGATTCGCCGTAAAGGGACCAGACAGCAAGGTCATCGGTCCCATCGGATTAGGGAAGGTTGGGGAAAGTAATCGGCCGTACCCTTTCAAAGGAACCATTCCGGCATTTGCCTGAAGCGATTTAGGGAAATCACGGAAAACCCAAATCAGAATGGCAGGACGCGGGCTTGAACCGTCGTCCTCCTGAATGCGAATCCAATGTGCCAACCACTGCGCCACCTCTCTCGGTCTATCGGGTCTAAAGCGGAAATGTTCCACTATGTCAGACAACAAATTCTTCAACCGAAAGTGACCGAGGAAAAAAAGTGTTGCATTAGTAATTGCACCCCATCGTATATGACCGGTAAGTATGGGGTTATTGTATCGGGATACTCTGAAAGAAACCTAATTGATAAACAGGTACTATCTCGATCGGAAGATTTGACTTCATTAAGTGATTTAACCTCCTTCGCTACACCGAGCATATCAAGGTTACTCATGTTGACAGTACTTCTTGATTAGAATTCTGGAATATTTGTATTGTATGTGTGTTAATCGGGGGCCTAGAAATATATGGAATATTTGTATTGTGTTTGTGTTAACCGGGGGCCTAGAAACGACGGAGAGGCTCCGTCCCCGCCGCAGCTTCAATGGTCCACAAACCCACGAAGACTACCACAGTCCATTTCACCCCTCCGCCGCCCCACACCGAGCTACTCTTTCAGGGTTATTGTGCGGTTCGACCCCCGGTGGACCCGGTCTCACACAAGACGACAGACGAGTGTAACCCCTATGTTTGCGTGGTAGAGTAATGGTGGTATACGCGTACGTGGAGAACTTGTTTGCGCAGCAATCGCCGACATAGTGTGGCTGAGATAGATTAAGGGGAACCAGCCCGCATTCGCCGAGGCAGATGGAAAACCGCCTAAAACCATCCACAGACTGGCCGGCTCACCGAACTTCGACACAAGTCCGCTGGGCGGATTCGTGCCTGGGACCAGGCGTGCGTTAGGCTGCACGGCTAACCGGGATATTTACTTCGTCTTCTTACAGAAAAATTGCACGTGTCAGCGAATAGAGGATCTCTTCGAGTTTAGATTCGTAATACGCGTCATGGAGTAGTTGTAGAGCCCACCACTAGGGGGCTGTCCTGTCACAACATGCAGTGGAATCATCCGCTCCGTACTGACGTATCGAGTTAGTTCGCACCTGCAGACAGGCAATCCAAGAAACAGATTTCCAATGCGGGCTGCTGTCGTTGAACAGCAGCAGGAGCTATTTATGTTGTCTGCACGCACGTATTGACGTTTGTCTCGTCGGAAACGGTGCCCGTATTGAATACCCGTAACGTGATTTAAGAACTTCGAGATATGCTCTATCCACCGATGTGATTTCCGAACATATTGTGGTTCTCGTACAGTCGTCTTCTAAAACCGTGAAGGTACTTACGAATGCATGTTCAGCTTTTAAGGTTTCCCTATGACACTGCGAGTCGGTAACCGTTGTGCTTCGAGGAGGCAAATTATACGCGAAACGTCCTGGCAGATTAAAATTATATTCAACACCGAGAGTCGAACTCTGGACCTTTGCCTTTCGCGGGAAACTGCTCTACCGATTTTTTAAATCTCATTTTGCTCGTTGTCGTTCGTTGCATTTGTTCGAGGAGTACGTCCCATTACACCCGTTCAAGTTCGTCGTTGATCCGCTCACTCAGTTTTTAGTTACAGAGGGCAACTAACCCTCTGACCGAACAGGGTGAGCTACCGTGCCGGCATCGACTGAGCTACCCAGGCACAATTCACGACCCGTCCACACAGCCTTACTTCCGCCAGTATTTCGTCTCCTACCTTCGAAACTTCACCTAAGCTCTCCTGCGAACCTTGCAAGAGTAGCACTCCTGGAAGAAAGGATATCGCAGAGACATAGCTTAGTCATAGCCTGGGTGATGTTTCAGAGTTCGAGTCTCAGCCCGCTGCCAGGAAGTTCCATAAAAGCGCACACTCCTCTGGAGAGTGAAAATTTCATTCTCAAATGTTATCTCCTCGCCGCTGATGATAAATGGGTGGAAGTTGACCAAAGCATCTGTCTCCATATGAATCTGAACAAGTCAGCAAAAGATTAGTTACCTCAAGTGCACTTTTAATAAATTTAATTTAGTCAACTTGTGCGAAAGAACTGCTACACTGTTGACATCCTGTGGCAGCCGTGGCTAGCTACAAGCAGAAGCGTGACACGGGCATGCATCTAATAAAAATTTGTGGACTGCCAAATAACATTGTAAATTTAATAAAAGTTCATCCGAGTACAAGAAGTTTTCCATTATATCAATTGTAATATAAAGAGTAAAGAAAAGGATTGTGTTGAAAATTAAAAAAAACTGACGAACGGGACTCGATCCAGCGATTACGGGGCTTGAAGGCTAACCACTCGGCTGTCGGCGCTTTATGGTAAAAATGACCACGCACTGGGTTATATTTGACGACCGAAATTATCTTGCGATTTTCTCAATAACGCTTGAGAAGTACACGCTACTGCTTACACATTTCGCTGTCCTCATGGAGTACTACGATTGGACGAAGTTTGCAGTAAATCCGCGTTCCAAACGTCGAGGCCTTCCCTTGTAAGTACACTGAACGTTTGCCGGCAGAGCTAACTATTAACAACTCGGTGTAACGTTCTGGAACAACTAGCAACTATACGTAACCCTGAGATAGCGAAACGAAAGTAATCTCGTACTAGAAGACTTGTGTCCAAGTGCCCGCCGCTTAGTTGGTCGGCAGCCTGGAGGTTCTTCATTGGTGGCGATGTTGAAAGCGCCGCTCGCCGTACCCACAGGATATAGTCCAAGCGCCTTCTCCGCAATTATCGATAGGGTAGTTGCTACACATTCAACGTAATTTTCTCAGAGACGGCAAAGTATTTGAAAGATTAGAAGATATAGCTTGGAGAAAAACGATCTGATACTAAGGTCAGATAAGGGCAGGGGGGCACTGGACTGAACCAAGTTCTCCTAACAGCCATACGTCAGAAATGCATATAATTTTCAGCATTATTCTGTAACATCACATTTCAGAACCTTCTTTTATCTTATCGTGTGAACTGTTCATCATTTGCGTTTCACTTTCGTACAAGATTACACTCGCCACAAACCCCTTTGAGAAGACATCAAGAACTTAAATTTATTCGATGTTGACCAGTTTCTCTTCTTCAGAATCGCGTTTCTTCCTATTACCAGCCTGCATGTTGTTTTGCTATCCAAACAGCAAAACCCATCGACTAATTGTTGCGTCACATTTCCTAGTGTAATTCTATTGGCATTATTTGATTAAATTCTCCTGCATTCCAATACCCTTGTTTTACTTTACCAAACAACAAAGGAATCTTACCAAATAAAATGAACCAAGGGATAAATCACCTTGAAGAGCGATGACACGACAACCTTACGGAAATATACACTCAGAATGCCTGCAATCAAGTATTTTCTTCATACCAGTCTCATCCAAATGTGACACTTAAAATAGGAGAGGGAGATATGCAGCAAAATGAACACGCTGAATATTCACAGTTATATATCGATCAAAAATTAATCTGGTAGATACATATACATAAAACTGCTGAGAAAACCAAAACCAGACCCAGCATACCGAATATATTGGCTAGTAATAAACGGAGATGTCCAAGAACCTATCGATAGTTAATGCTGAGAAATTTATATTTCCATTCTCCCCAGTTCTGTTCCCCCAGTCGCAAAATCGCTTAGACGTACTGGATAATTAAAGAAATGTGAACAAATAAACGAATAATGAGAGCAACAGCATAGGCAACAATAAATCTGAAACACCCATCTACACTTATGGTTCATTAATGTAAAAATAAGGAAACTTTGGCGTAGGAATATATGGCAAAACATTGTCTTTCTGTCAAACTCTAGGGCCGTGTCACTCAATTTGAAGGTGAAATAGAAGTCACTAGAATTGCAAGAGGTCAGCTAAACAACCGTTTACACACATTCGACAAATATCGGGAGTTATCAACACGCAAGTTCCAAAGTTCGTTGAAGTTAAAGAAACTGAACAAGTAGGTAAATATCTCCAGCCGAAGAACAAGACAACGGCAGATCAGTGGATAGCATCTCTGGTAATGGAATAGCAGATTTTCTTGCCAAAAAAGGGCACAAAAGTTAAACGAACTGGAAAAACTGACACGTGAAACACATTATTAAGAACACATATCTGGAAGAATTAACGCGAGCCAATAAGATTTCTTATGAAGAAAAGACCTCGAAAAAAACTCGTGGACGACTCGATGGTGCCTGATGGATCAAGAAGACAAGCAGCAACGATATTCCGCCTGACAACTAAACATAACTGTTTGGTCGTCCATCTGCGTAAGGTCTCTACCCCGATGTCTCCAGAATGTGTTTTGTGCCACAAGACTGGTTCCATCATGAACAAAGAACATTTGAAAGCGTGTACAAAGTGAATTTATTGTAATTCAGACCTAACAACGTTCTACTGGAAGTAAAAAAGCGAATTACAGTAAGTCATGTGCCAGAACATTAAAAAATATTAACAACAACTTTCGTTAATATTCTTCTCATATTCTCTTTTCAAGACACTATCTAATACGTTCATCTACCCTTCCAAGTCCTTCAACATCTAATAATCTCAATTGTTCATTTCTTCTATATGAACTTCAATATCCTTTTCCAGTTGTAATGTCTCTTGCAGCGGTCTCTCAGCGATATTTTCAGAAATTTTATAAATTATATAACTCAGTATATAACTCAGTACATATCTCGAAATACCTCTTCTTATCTTACCGATTCCTAAACTTTAATATACGATGATTATCAATGCAAAGTAGTTTCAAGCCCTATTATTCCTTGGAGCGTCCATTTACTCCATTGAATAGCTCCTCTGTTATCTGTCTTCTCTTATGAAAAGAATGAGGAAAATGCTTGCCGATTAGCCGTGAAAGGAGGAGGATGTATATGTATGTATTGCTGAGCTAGTCGCCATCTTGATGAGATTCTGTATGAGAAGGGATTTAATACATGAACTCAACTAAAGTAAGTGTGTTCGCGTATTATTTAACTGATTATTATTGACAGTGTCTGCTTACTACGCTGTGTTGCACGGGATCAGTGGGGAACATCTGATTTACACTGGACGAACCTGCCGTTTTGTATGCTCAAGATATCCAGTTACTTCAAATAAATAGGCTAACACGGTTTTACCAGCAGATCTCCGGTCTTCCCCATGCGATCACCGAAAGTTAATAATTATTACAAATTTTTTCAGGAGATCGACTGACAATTTTCGTCGCACCGAGACTTCGAAATTGCTTCACTGCCTTATGGAATTTACGTTAAGCTCAATTTAATCAGGATAGAACAGTGTTGAACTTTGTGAACGTGATAAGCCTGCTTTGTGAATGAAAATTCCCTTAACATGCGCATGTTTTTACTATCCTGATCAGTGAAGCTAAATCAGGCCGGTGTGAGAGAGGTTTTTAAACTTTTTTAATACCACAAAAAATATTAAACAGTTTGTCCTTCTTTTCGCTTACTACCTGCTCAGTAGTCGGGTGATGCTGAGGGTACTGGATTAGGAAATGAGACACTTAAAGTAGTAAAGGAGTTTTGCTATTTGGGGAGCAAAATAACTGATGGTGGTCGAAGTAGAGAGGATATAAAAAGTAGACTGGCAATGTCAAGGAAAGCGTTTCTGAAGAAGAGGAATTTGTTAACATCAAGTATAGATTTAAGTGTGAGGAAGTCGTTTCTGAAAGTATTTGTATGGAGCGTAGCCATGTATGGAAGTGAAACATGGACAATAGATAGTTTAGACAAGAAGAGAATAAAAGCTTTCGAAATGTAGTGCTACAGAAGAATGCTGAAAATTTGATGGGTTGATCACATAACTAATGAGGAGGTGCTAAATAGGATTGGGGAGAAGTTTGTGGCACAACTTGACTGTAAGAAGGGATCGGTTGGTAGGACATGTTCTGAGGCATCAAGGGCCATCAGTTTAGTATTGGAGGACAGCGTGGAAGGTAAAAATCGTAGAGGGAGACCAAGAAATGAATACACTAAGCAGATTCAGAAGGATGTAGGTTGCAGTAAGTACTGGGAGATGATGAAGCTTGCAGAGGATAGCGTAGCATGGATAGCTGCATCAAACCAGTCTCAGGACTGAAGACCACAAGAACAAGAACCTGCCCAGTGTGCAGACTGAATAACGTTGCGGGCGGAGGGGGGGAGGGAGGGGGGAGGCAACAACAATGTCTCACTCCCTTCTCGACAACTGTTGGCTTTTTATGCCGTTTGATTCTTGTAACTGCATTCTGCTACAACTTTTAGATAACTGTTCCCTCCCCGTACTTTTTTGCCCTGCTACCTTAAGACTTGCCGCACAGTAAGTATTAGCAAGTTTTGGTTCTACAACATAATATGGGGTGATGGGTTCGTGTTACCGTATTTATGCCACAGGAGATAACGTGTAATTTAATACAGAAAATTTTCAAAGTGAATTCTTTCAGCAGCAATCAGTGTGTAGGGTGTTGAACTGAATTCCGTACTGGCTTTCTGAAGAACATTATTTTAGACTGTGCGAATCTGTCGAAAGTGTAGTGCAAAAATCCTGGAGTGTTGCAGATGCATCTTTAGGGACTCTGCCCTTCGGATTATCCCCATTAAAAATAATCACACAGGTTGAGATCGGGACTGTAAGGGAGCCATTCCACACGATCTCCAGTGAATGTCCAAGTGTCCAGGACGACGATCTGATTTTTAAACGTTCCAGTAACGCATTGGGCACTGATTACGCACCAGCAGTGACTTCTGCTGATGAGGTAGAGCAGTAGATCGAAGGTACGGATTCTCTGTGATCCAGTGGGTGGTGGCAGTTCTGTTTGTCGACGAGGCCGTGGAGATGGAAGTGTGCCCCATCATTAAACCAGATCTGGTGCGTATCGACTGTTGCATTTTCAAAGCACTCAGTCATCTTATATCCAAAAGAACGTTGCCGTTCCACTTCCGTATCCTTCAAAAGTTGATACAGCTGCATTTTGTGAATGGGGAAAGGTTAAATTTCTCTTTCGTTATCCTCTGGAGAGACCGTCGAGAAGTCCTGAGTTCCTGGCTGCATGTCTTGTTCATACAGTGGGCTCCTCACTGAACAAGGTTCGCACTCATTCCACATCCTCCACGATTACAGCTGAGACTGTGCAACGGTACTTTCGCGTTCTCGTCAACACGGTACCAGAATGTTTAAGTTTTACCACTGTAAAGACGGAAGATCCGCGATTCGGAATGTCAGAACTGTGCAGCTGTGCAGTAAGTAGCGGCAGGAACACCACCACAAAATCATGCAGCACTAACACTCCAAACCATCCGACTCTCGGGGAGAGATTTTAACCGTGTTCAACCCAATGGTAAAGTATCGAACTATTTTCTCCGAATCATACAGTTTGGGAGAAAATCAGTGAGAATAATTACTTTTGGAAACCTTTTATCACACAAAGCCTGTTACAACAATAAACTGTTTCGCTTAATTAAACGGCCGCCAGCCCAAATCGGGCACAGTGTCTACACAAAAAGATAAAGTCAATTTTCGACACTGAATAAATAACTACTTTCACTTACTACGGTCACTTGGCAGTAAGTACTATTAATCCCACTTTCTGTTACTTTTGGAGTTTATCATTATACTTCAGTAATTATTTAAAGAAGACACACATATGTTTTAACAAGGATACAAAAAAATATTAAACTTATAGCTACCATTCACATGACCAAAACTATTTTTTAACAAGACTAAATTTCATTTCTTTAGGACTGTTACTTGTTAACATTTTACTAACACCAAAATTTGTCTGGCTTTCTTTGACATGGATAAACAACACGAACAATTACCGTTAAGATTGTTGCAGTTAAACAATTATGTTACTTTATTTTCAGAAATGCTATTGAAAACTTATTCTCATGGTCACGCAAAACGGTAGCCCTTAAACTGATACGTTCAAACTTTAGTATTTAATAATGCTTCTCAGAATTTACTACCAAAACAATACAATTGCCAGTAATTTACTGTTATTCGAGCTTCAATAAACATCAGGATACTCGGAATAAATTCGTTTAGGTAAGGACCCAACTAAGGTAAATGACATAGGACAATCACAGTTAAACACAAAGGTACATTTAACACTTATATTCCACTGATGGAAGATGGATGGTTCATACTGTGACACACTTCTAAATAAAGTACTTTGCCTGTTACTGATGTCGAAGGTGGCGTGAGGCGGTGCTGCGTAGTAACATTGCGCAGGTACGGCTCTTGACGTACATAGCTCTGTCTTCCTCTTGGTGGCGCCGATAAAACTGCAAATTTCTGAGCTACTAATTTATTGCCGTACTGCACCAATCATGTAGAACACGACCGAGGCCAAAACCCAGTCTCGCAGGTAAATTCGGGGCCTGTAGTGCTTGACCAACGTAATGCGTGTTCACCACTTGCAGGGCAGCTACCGACTGTATGAGCCACTTGCGCGCCCCACCACCTTTTCCATTCCACCACAGAACGGAGTTCCGTTCTACCTATGATCCCTACATCTTTTCAATTTACACTTCTGCTTACAATAACCGTAAGTATGAACCATCTACAACTGCATGACAGCATATACATACAAAATTGACATAATTAATTACAGTTGTACTTGAAATATTACATAATTATTTACAAAATATGTTTTAATACATTTATTCCACCTACGTCAAAGAGGTTATTTTAAATAGATAAACTACACATGCTGAGGGAATTAGATTAGGAAATGAGACACTTAAAGTAGTAAAGGAGTTTTGCTATTTAGGGAGTAAAATAACCGATGATGGTCGAAGTAGAGAGGATATAAAATGTAGACTGGCAATGGCAAGGAAAGCGTTTCTCAAGAAGAGAAATTTGTTAACATCGAATATAGATTTAGGTGTCAGGAAGTCGTTTCTGAAAGTATTTGTATGGAGTGTAGCCATGTATGGAAGTGAGACATGGACGATAACTAGTTTGGACAAGAAGAGAATAGAAGCTTTCGAAATGTGGTGCTACAGAAGAATGCTGAAGATAAGGTGGGTAGATCACGTAACTAATGAGGAGGTGTTGAATAGGATTGGGGAGAAGAGAGGTTTGTGGCACAACTTGACTAGAAGAAGGGATCGGTTGGTAGGACATGTTCTGAGGCATCAAGGGATCACCAATTTAGTATTGGAGGGCAGCGTGGAGGGTAAAAATCGTAGAGGGAGACCAAGAGATCAATACACTAAGCAGATTCAGAAGGATGTAGGTTGCAGTAGGTACTGGGAGATGAAGAAGCTTGCACAGGATAGAGTAGCATGGAGAGCTGCATCAAACCAGTCTCAGGACTGAAGACAACAACAACAACAAACTACACTTAACAAAAGCTTACTCTCGTTATAGTATATTCTTAATTTTTCGAAATTATTATGGAACAAAAAAAGTTTTTTAAATATGCACATTAATGGCAGTATTATATTTACAATAGCATTACAACTGGACGTCCTGACTGGTCCTTTCCGGAATCATGTAGGGTTCCGTAATACATTTCAACACTCTGTTAAAAAAAAGAAGAAAAAGAAAAGAAACAGGGAAGACTGTACACCAAATCGGTATGAGGTGTTACTCAAATGTTGTCATCACAATTTGAGTTCAGTTCTGCACTGTAAGCCAACCGAGAGAAGGTCATTCCGGATGGCGATGTCCTTGGACCAAACGTGCTGATGCGTACGCGTCTCACAGAAACGACACGTCCAGAACTGGTGTAAAATGTCTTTATGATAAACAAACGCTGTTCCAGTTTCAGGGCTTACAATCTGAAATGTAAATCGAGACCGACGAGTGAGCTATAGAATCCTCACAGCTACAATACAACAGTATCACAATGAGAAGCCGCAGTAGAAAAATAGTTTCTTACACCCACTTTCCGCCACCCTATATTTGCGCTATTACCGAGTAACTGGAAGAATTCGATAGCGAGCTCCGACGGCGAAAGGTCCACCCAATGCTATCCGATGAGAAACGCGTAGCCTCATGGTTTGCCTCATGGGAGAGGAAGGGAGGGGGGGGGGGTACACAGAAGGTATGCGGCTCAGGTTCATGGCCGCCCCCGCACGCATCGATTGTTTCGCTAGGGGAATCTGCTCTTCCGCTGCCGCGCTAAATCTTTTATGCAGGCGGAGTGCTATTCTCTGTTCTCGCACACGGCGTACAATAGCGCGAGAATCGCTTGGCTTCCAAAAGGGACTGAAATGTGCAGTACCAGTGGAATCCTTGCACGGTCTTCTACTGTATGCCATGATTGTGTTGGAAGTCCGAGACCCTCCGGCTTTGCGTTCCATTCTACTTAGTTCGTGATTTTTGCATCACGTTTGGCTGCCTATCTATGAGCTCTTAAAGCCCTTCATACTTCAGATGCTGATTATCTTGGGAGGTGATCTGGCTAACTCGTATTGACTCTGCGATGCGTTTTTCCATTGCGAGACATGGTGAAAATAAATATATGTACTCCCATTCTTTAAATATTAATAACTCTTATATTTTTTATATGTCCGTCTAGTGATTATCGTTTGTCTGGCCGCGCGGTGTAGCCGTGCGGTCTTGGGCGCCTTGTCAAGGTACTCGAGGCTCCCCCGTCGGAGGTTCGAGTCCTCCCTAGGGCATGGGTGTGTGTGTGTCGTCCTTAGCGGAGGTCAGTTTAAGTTAGATTAAATAGTGTGTAAGCTTAGGGACCGATGACCTCTGCAGTTTGGTCCCATAACACTTTACCACAAATTTCCAGATTTCGTTAGCCTGAGCAATAGCACTTTTGGAACTAAATAGCCCCAAACTAATATTCACCAATACATACAAGCTTAACGTCTCAAGTCCCTAAGCTTGGGGTTATTGTGTGGTCCATAAACATCGTGTTATACAAACGACCTTTGTATGTTCGTGTTGTGAAGTGTCATGCTGTTACTGTATTACTGATGTGGTCATGTTCTACACTTGAAGATATACACATGTAAACGTGAGGTTAGTTGTAAGGCAGATATTGCTTCATATTCATATTTGTGTACGATGTGTTAAAATTTTTTCACTCCTATTCCTACCCCTCCACATTTTGCATGAATCCACATTTTGTATCTCGTGCATCTGATCATTTCTTACACAGTGTCTTCCTCGAACAATTTACTATGCCATTTCTCTGATTTACGAATAAGTGTCTTCGGTGGTTTCCCGCAGAGTCTCCAAAACAATTCCTTACGACAGGCGGAACTTTAGTTCTCAGTGTTTTTTTAATTTTTTTTATTTTTTTGTATGGGCAGCACATCCGCTCACCTGCTCCTTGACTTAGCCTTGAAGCGACAGAAGTTTTCTTTGGAGCTTTTATCATGTCCCTCCAAAAATGGTTCAAATGGCTCTGAGCACTATGGGACTTAACATCTATGGTCATCAGTCCCCTAGAACTTAGAACTACTTAAACCTAACTAATCTAAGCACATCACACACACATACATGCCCGAGGCAGGATTCGAACCTGCGACCGTAGCGGTCACGCGGTTCCAGACTGAAGTGCCTAGAACTCATGTCCCTCCGATTCGGCTGTATTTCCTGGGTGGTCACCCTCAGCCCACTTTCTGTCTGCCATGGCTTCTTCCGCATTAAAATTACGGGACAAGCCGTTTCATTCTCCAATGCTGAACGCAACTTTTCTAAGGTCCAGCATCCTTGTCTTCCAATTCGTTTTGAACTTCATTGGAAAACAATCTACTGCGGCCAAAAATTTTTGATCTCCGTTTGTATTTCGTTTTTATTTTCAGCATGCCTTTTAACTGTCGACTTACGCACGTTTTGTGTGCGTACACATTCACTTTATCTGCCATGCCAATTTAGACTAGTACAGGTAAATGCAATTCATGATTGCTCTACATTCCATACTGATTTTCTGTCGTTATACTCTAATACAGGCTACAAGAGGCGTTCAGCAATTAATGCAACACACTTTTTCTCAGCCACTTCCGATTCAAAAATTGTGTAAGTTGTTGTGGAACATCTTGGAATATTACCGCTTCAGCCCCTATAGTTTCATGAAGCTCCGATAGATGGCGGAGATACACTACTGGCCATTAAAATTGCTACACCACGAAGATGACGTGCTACGGACGCGAAACTTAACCGACAGGAAGAAAATGCTGAGATATGCAAATGATTAGCTTTTCAGATTATTCACACAAGGTTGGCACCGGTGGCGACACCTACAACGTGCTGACATGAGGAATGTGTCCAACCGATTTCTCAAACACAAACAGCAGTTGACCGGCGTTGCCTGGCGAAACGTTGTTGTGATGCCTCATGTAAGGAGAAGAAATGCGTACCATCACGTTTCCGACGTTGATAAAGGTCCGCTTGTAGCCTATCGCGATTGCTGTTTATCGTATCGCGACATTGCTGCTCGCGTTCGTCGAGATCCAATGACTGTTAGTAGAATGTGGAATCCGTAGGTTCAAAAGGGTAATACGGAACACTGTGCTGGATCCCAACGGCCTCGTATCACTAGCAGTCGAGGTGACAGGCATCTTAACCGCGTGGCTGTAACGGATCGTGCAGCCACGTCTCGATCCCTGAGTCAATAGATGGGAACGTTTGCAAGACGACAACCATTTGCACGAACAGTTCGACGACGTTTGCAGCAGCATGGACTTTCAGCTCGGAGACCATGGTGGCGGTTACCCTTGACGCTGCATCACAGACAGGAGCGCCTGCGATGGTGTACTCAACGACGAACCTGGGTGCACGAATAGCAAAACGTCATTTTTTCGGATGAATCCAGGTTCTGTTTACAGCATCATGATGGTCGCTTCCGTGTTTGGTGACATCGCGGTGAACGGACATCGGAAGCTTGTATTCGTCATCGCCATACTGGCGTAGCACTCGGTGTGATGGTATGGGGATTGATGATGTTTGGTTTGTGGGGCGCTCAACTGCGTGGTTATCAGCGCCCGTACAGTTACCCAATCTTTGCTCAGTCCAATTTCGCCACTTTCCTGGATGATGATGAAATGATGAGGACAACACAAACACCCATTCATCTCGAGGCAGGTGAAAATCCCTGACCCCGCCGGGAATCGAACCCGGGACCCCGTGCTCGGGAAGCGAGAACGCTACCGCGAGACCACGAGCGGCGGACAATGTGATGGTATGGGGTGCCATTGGTTACACGTCTCGGTCACTTCTTGTTCGCATTGACGGCACTTTGAACAGTGGACGTTACATTTCAGATGTGTTACGACCCGTGGCTCTACCCTTCATTCGGTCCCTGCGAAACCGTAAATTTCAGCAGGATAATGCACGACCGCATGTTGCAGTGCCTGTGCGGGCGTTTCTGCATACAGAAAATGCGCGACTGCTGCCCTGGCCAGCACATTCTCCAGATCTCTCACCAATTGAAAACGTCTGGTCAATGGTGGCCGAGCAACTGGCTCGTCACAATGATGAACTGTGGTATTGTGTTGAAGCTGCATGGGCAGCTGTACTGTACACGCCATCCAAGCTCTGTTTGTCTCAATGCCCAGCCAATTAAGGCCGTTATTACGGCCAGAGGTGGTTGTTCTGGGTACTGATTTCTCAGGATCTATGCACCCAAAGTGCGTGAAAATGTAATCACATGTCAGTTCTAGTATAATACATTTGTCCAATGAATACCCGTTCATCATCTGCATTTCTTCTTGGTGTAGCAATTTTAATGGCCAGTGGTGTACTCTTCAAAATGGCGTCTGCAACGGAGGTGCGTTCCAAGCAGAGCGCCGTCATTGAGTTTCTTTTGGAGGAAAACCAGAACATTGCAGATATTTATAGGCGTTTGCAGAATATCTACGGAGACCTGGCAGTGCGCAAAACGACGGTGATTCACTGGACGAGGCGTCTGTGATCGCAACGAGGTGCCGGCCAGCCGCACACAGCTCTGTGACTCCTGCCGTGTTGGAACGTGAAGACAATCAGTGTGTTCGTCGCCACAAAAAGACAAACGAAGTTCTCCTTTTCCATGACAACGCAAGGGCTTACGTAACTCTACAAACTCGAGGGGAGCTTACAAAACTTCACTCGACCGTTCTTCCTAACCCCCAGTATCGCCAGGGTCTCACACCTTCCGACTCAAAAGAAAGATGCATTCCATGGGTAGCAGTGCGTGGATGTGGAAGCTACTGATGCAACAAGACGCTCGCACCGGCGTCACCGGTAGAGTGGTACCATGCGGGCATTCCGGACCTCCCAGTAAGGTGGTGTAAGGCCGTCGTATCGATCGTAGATAGTGCTGAAAAATATGATTTATTACCTGAAAGAGTGGGGAATAATATGGTGTATAGGAATCCTAAATAAAATCAACCTGCTGAGACCTGATTGGCAGGCAGTCAGACAGCACACAGGATAAGGTTAAAGTTGTGGATGGGGCCGTAAACAGTTACCGTGAGTCGCACAATCAAACACACAACTTTATTTTTCTAAGAACCACTTATTTACACATTGGCTTAAAAGATCACAACTAAACAATACGGCTGAAGGCCTAGTTAAAGAAAACTCGAGATGCTTTCTGGGCTGATGGCCCAAAACCGCACAGCAAATACAAGAACAGCTGAAGTCCTGACTTAGAAATCAAAAGCAATTAAAAATAGAAGGTTAAAAGATTTTTTTTAAAAAAACATGCAATGAAAACAATGTAACAGCTGAAGGCCTACACTACACGTCTGAAGGACAACCGTTATTAAGGCACATTAATAAACAATTTTTTAAGCAAGAAAATTTTCTTTTAAACTACAACAGAACGGCCGAAACCTGATTAACTTATTGCACATCTGAAGGCCACAAACAAATTTGAAATAACGGCTGAAGGCCTGAACAACGAGTCAGATAAATAATTTAGAATAAACCCCTTGCTTCTTATTTTTTTAAAAAATCCTTTTGAGAATACACACGGCTGAAGGCCTTATTAAGGAGTTCACGCAAATCCTCGGCTGAAGGCTACACATAACACATGGAACAACTAACGGCTTAGGGCCTGGATTACAAACAATTTCAGATAGAACAATTTCTAAAAATAAATTTTTTTTCTAAAACAATGAATGCTCAAAATTTTCATTTAACATGGCTGAAGGCCTTTATGTAAAATTTTAAAAATCTGAACTGATACACGGCCAAAGGCCTCGCACAATACTTCAACTAAAATAACTATCACAATTCGAAACAAACAGAACAAGTGGTGCTCAGAAGTGTTCCAAGGGTCGGCCTGGGAAGGTAGCTCAAACGTAAGGTGAGGTGAGACAGGCAGGCAAGAGCTGAAGTTAGGTAATCAGATGGCAACCGAAACTAGGGATGGCCCAAGGACCGACCAGCAATTTAACCAATTTCCTTCCGTCCGGCCAAAGGCACGATGATGGAGAATATCGGCTGAGAACGAGAATACGAACGGCATTACGCCTCCAGAATTTGCGTCTAAAAAACAGCCAGGGGAACAATAACCACTCTAATCAATTATGAACCAAACAACTTAAAGGGCTGTTCCATTAAGTTTCGGGTGTGCAGCCGCAAGAAATCTCCTTCTAATATTTCGGCTGTGTAACGTTCAGCCATCTTCAGAGTGAGCCGCAAGACTGCCGCTCCAGTGCTTGCTTCGTCTCTTTATACTCGTGTACCGCGCAACTGCGCATGCGGCCACAGATGTAAATGCGCCAGAGACGTTGGTCGGCCTCAGAGACGTGCATAATGCGCGAGTTGTATCTATGACTCCGCAGTTGATCTGTGTTGGCATATCGATATATCATTGTAAGCTGCACTGTGACGACGTCTTTGCGAGTTTATTACAGCAAGTGCCGGATTCCATGATTTATCGAGATTGAAACCACTATCTCTACTAATTAAACTCGTCGTCAAGCGAATTTCAATTGCCTCCTTCACTATCGAGTCCCAAAAGGATGATGCAGTTGCCAAAATTTCGACGTTGTTATACAACATACTGTGACCATTATCAATACAGTGCTCTGCCACTGCCGACTTGTTAGGTTGTAAAAGTCGTGTGTACCTCTTGTGTTCTGTATATCTTTCTTGGACAGTACGAGTTGTTTGTCCGATGTAAGAAAGGCCACATTCACATGGAATTTTGTAAACTCCAGATTTTCGGAGCAGCAAATCATCTTTGACGGAGCCCACGAGCGCAGCTGTCTTGGGTGGAGGACGAAAAATCACTTTTACTTTGCGTCTGCCGAGAATGCGTCCTATTTTTGATGAGAGGCTACCCACATATGGCAGGAAGGCCATCGATTTAAAGGTTTCTTCATCTGCTTCTGCTTTCTTTGTGGCCTCTTTCGGTTTCATTTTCAGTGCCCTCTGTATTTGTTGTGGAGAGTACCCATTGTCTTCAAACACTCTTTGTAAGTGGGAAAGTTCATCTTGCAGACTGCTTTCGTCAGAAATAATATGCGCTCTGTGAGTCGAAGTTCGGAGAACACTCATTGTCTGGGCAGGATGGTGGCAGCTATTTGCACGCAAATACAGGTCGGTGTGCGTCAGCTTCCTATACACTTCACTTTGGTACACGAGTATAAAGGGACGAAGCGAGCACTGGAGCGGCAGTCTTGCGGCTCACTCTGAAGATGGCTGAACGATATACAGCCGAAATATTAGAAGGAGATTTCTTGCGGCTGCACACCCGAAACTTAATGGAACAGTCTTTGCGCCGCCAAAACCTGAAGATTCACAACTTAAAGGGCTGTCAAACTACACGCGGTGCTGGACAGCAACAACACGATGAGGAAAAGGCACATTGCCTACAAACTACGCTAACGACTAGGGCAGGTAACTGGAGGGTTAATGGCCACAGGGCAGAAAATACCGCTGGTGTACTTGAATAATAAGTAACACTCAATTTAATAATTAATCACAACACAGGAAGATGGCTGCAAGATTTCGCCGACTTAAACACATCATACGGTGATGCTAGCCCGAATGGCCAAGGGAGCAACAACCCGCAAATGAACGCAGAGATCTCACAACGGTCAAGGTTTCATAACAGATTAACTGATCACTAAACTTCAGCGTCCAGGTTCGGTGGGCAACGAACTTGTCGCTCTCGCAGCTAGCGCCTCAAGATCTGACAGCGTGTGCACACCACCAGTGGCCCCAGCCTGACCTCGCGCCGCGGAGACTTGCTTGCTGCTCCTTCCCAGGCGACTCGCCACCAGCACGCAGACAGCATTAAAATAACTGCTCAGGCAAAACCACACAAGCTACACACGGTTGCGCGAAACACTTCCACAAACAGCTCGAACAATACTAAAACCAGTCACTGTGGGACAATAAGAACGAATCACAAGTCGACACACACAGAGAACCCAGAAGCAGTCTGCAACCAAATATACGTCGTCTGACCGAACGACTAACCAAGGTTGTTCATACTCAAGTCACGTGTGTCGGCCGAGTCATGGCTGTCCGGACTTCACTGCTGCTCCGTCCCGACTCCCTTCGGATGGACGACATCCCGGAGACACTGGCTCGGACCCAACCGTGCAGAGGGAACACCAGCCCATTGGCCACGTGACATCTCTGCACACGGAATGAACCGACCAAAGTCCCATTAGATGGTCAATTGACGGGGCGCAGAAGTGATCGGAAGACCGTATACATGTCGCCCGATGAAACGACGGACCGAACGCCCAACCAACGGTCGTCGACGCTCAAGCCTCCTCCTGTTCGACAATGCATGTGTGTGCCTCCAACGGTCGGGCGAGTACTGGCTGTCCAGACCTCACTGGATCTCCATCCCGATTGACCTCCCCGCACACCACGACCCGGAAATACTAGCGGTCGCTCCAAAGATAGTACGACAGTGCTCTTATGGATAGCGCTGCTGCTGCCACTTACGGGCAGGCAGGCCAGTAACTTAGTGACGCCAGAAAATCGAATAAGAAAAGGGACGGCACTACCGCAAAGACAAGATGTCAAGTAATAAATGGCACGAACACGAGTGGTGCACGGCTCGCCTGATTTCAAAAAACATGTGTTGCATTAATTATTGAACGTCCCCCCCAATAATTATCTAATTACTAACTTAGGATAAAGAAAGGCATTTGAAAATGCAGCACATCATTTCTAAACATTAGTTTGCATTAATAATGGTAAACGCATTTCTTTGAACGCCCTACACGAGTAAGCTTCTTGAACTGTACCGGTACAGTATCGGAAACTTATAGCGGCACATTATAAGCAGCATCGCCATTTTCTCTTTTTCAGTTTCCTACAGTCGAATCACAAAGAACATAGATTTTTGGCTGTCTGAAAAATAAGATTATTTCATTTAGATTCAGATAAAAATAAAACATTATGTTGCCAGTTGCCTTAGAAAAGTAACTTTCTTCGTTATGTAGAGCCTACACAAAAATTTAGATGAAAACTGCAATAAAATCAACGCTGTCTTCCCACGAAACGCTCCTCAGCACACAGAATTCATAGCTGACAATATAGTTCCAAGAAGCCCTTCGTGCACGTAGATCATGCAGACCTTCTAAATATCGGATAACAAGAGGTACAAATTAGGAGCCGCCGGTATGTTATATGCAACTCTACTCTATAATGGAAGTGCAGAGCATCAGAAAGTTAATGAGCATTGCGAGGGAGCACGGAGAACGTTGTTCGAGGGAGACAACGTTGTAAACTACTGCCATCATTTGAATGGAAAACCATTGTGGGCCTACGTCCGGTCGACTGGTCGAACTGTGCAATATTCAGACATCTGTGGCGTTTTCATTTGGCTGTGGCCCGATGTTGGACTAAATGGGAACGTGGAGGAACCCATATGCATCGCCCTAGTTACGGTCGACCATGCCAGGCAGCTTGTGTACCAGTAACGAACTGAGTACAGCACCTCGAATTGTCAAAGGCTAGGAGACGCAAAGCTACTGAATGATCGCCCCACGTGTAGACTATAGTTTACACAACAGAGACGGCTGCGTTTTGAGTCGTACCGTATCCAGAAAGCAACGGCTGCCGACGGATGGCGTAGCACGGTGTTCCAGAGAGAGATGTCGATTCGGCACGACATAGGATGGCTATCATCTTCCGAGTATGGCGGCGCCGAAGGAAGAGGTGATATTCTGCCAAGGTTTCGGTGTTACACATTAGTGTCATAGTGCGGGGAGCCATTGAGTACGACTTCAGGTTATGGTAACAATTCTACTGAGCTCGTTGCTCTTCTAATAAGCCCGAGATCGATTGCGACAAATCGATATATTCCCAGTCTATTACCGATTATCCATCCTGTCCATATCGACATTTTTACTTCTGTTTATACTATCAAACTTCTTCGTCCAGAATGAGATTTTCACTCTGCAGCGGACTGTGCGCTGATATGAAACTTCCTGGCAGATTAAAACTGTGTGCCGGACCGAGACTCGAACTCGGGACCTTTGCATTTCGCGGGCAAGTGCTCTACCAACTGAGCTACCCTAGCATGACTCACGCCCCGTCCTCACAGCTCTAGTTCTGCCAGTACCTCGTCTCCTACCTTCCAAACTTTACAGAATCTCTCCAGCGAACCTTGCAGAACTAGCACTCTTGAAAGAAAGGATATTGCGGTTGGCAGGAGAGCTTCTGTAAAGTATGGAAGGTAGGAGACGAGGTACTGACAGAAGTAAAGTTGTGACGACGTGGCGTGAGTCGTGCTTGGGTAGCTCAGTTGGTAAAACACTTGCCCGCGAAAGGCAAAGGTCCCGAGTTCGAGTCTCGGTCCGGCACACAGTTTTAATCTGCCAGGAAGTTTCAAATTTCTCTGTGTCATTTCAGTTTTCGTTTTCAGTTTGAGTTTTAGATATTGTCGTTAGCTTTATTAACATGGATTGGAAGTCAGAAGCACCTATTACTACTAGTGAAAAAATAAGGAAATAGTACTATTTAAATTTTTAATTTTTCTTTACAAAATCCCTTTGAAATTACATACACTGATGGAATAAAGATTCAACATCCTCAAGGACAAGATTATTTTACTGGAAAATGAAATAACAGGTAATTCATTGTTCATGGTGACAGGTTCAGACCAAACGAAACACAAATGTCACAGAAGAGGGTGCCCTAACTGTCACACAAAGACAGATTGCACCCCCTCCGTCGACAACGCAGACGTGTTTTTCGCATGCAAACGATCATAAAGATGCCAAGTGACAACCTGCGACAGATTGTCCAACCATTTTGCGCCTTTTGTTGCAATTCGGCCCTGTTTCTTCCTAGTCCCGGAGAGCAAGGAAATTGCCGCTTCATGGTGTCCATACGTGTTAAGTTGGAGACAATCTGATGCTATTTGTGGCCTTGGCACGTTGCATCGCAGCAGCCGTAAGAGGACGTGCATTGTCTTGCTGAAAATGTACATCGACTTTTTTTAAAAAAATAATGGTAATAGAACGGGGAGAACAGCCTGTTTAATGCAGAACTATAGACCTATATCTCTAACGTCGATCAGTTGTAGAATTTTGGAACACGTATTAAATTCGAGCATAATGACTTTTCTGAAGACTAGAAATCAACTCTGTAGCAATCAGCATCGGTTTCGAAAAAAGACGATCGTGTGAAATCCAGCTCGCGCTATTCGTCCACGAGACTCAGAGGGCCATAGACACGGGTTCCCAGGTAGATGTGTTTCTTGACTTCCGCAAGGTGTTCGATACAGTTCCCCACAGTCGTTTAATGAGCAAAGTAAGAGCATATGGACTATCAGACCAATTGTGTGACTGCATTGAAGAGTTCCTAGATAGCAGAACGCAGCATGTCATTCTCTATGGAGAGAAGTCTTCCGAAGTAAGACTGATTTCAGGTGTGCCGCAGGGGAGTGTCGTAGGACCGTTGCTATTCACAATATACAAAAATGACCTTGTGGATAACATCGGAAGTTCACTGAGGCTTTTTGCGGATGATGCTGTGGTACATCGAGAGGTTGTAACAATGGAAAATTGTACTGAAATGCAGGAGGATCTGCAACGAATTGACGCACGGTGCAGGGAATGGCAGTTGAATCTCAATGTAGACAAGTGTAATGTGCTGAGAATACATTGAAAGAAATATCCTTTATCATTTAGCTACAATATAGCAGGTCAGCAAGTGGAAGCAGTTAATTCCATAGCCGCGCGGGATTAGCCGAGCGGTCTACGGCGCTGCAGTCATGGACTGTGAGACTAGTCCCGGTGGAGGTTCGAGGCCTCCCTCGGGCATGGGTGTGTGTGTTTGTCCTTAGGATAATTTAGGTTAAGTAGTGTGCAAGCTTAGGGATTGATAATCTTAGCAGTTAAGTCTCGTAAGATTTCACACACATTTCTACATTTGAACAGTTAGTTCCATAAATTATCTGGAAGTAGGCATTAGGCGTGATTTAAAATGGAATGATCATATAAAGTTGATCGTCGGTAAAGCAGATGCCAGACTGAGATTCATAGGAAGACTCCTAAGGAAATGCGATCCGAAAACAAAGGAAGTAGGATACAGTACACTTGTTCGCCCACTGCTTGAATATTGCTCACCAGTGTGGGATCCGTACCAGATAGGTTGATAGAAGAGATTGAGAAGATCCAACGGAGAGGAGCGCGCTTCGTTACAGGGTCATTTAGTAATCGCGAATGCGTTACGGAGATGATAGATAAACTCCAGTGGAAGACTCTGCAGGAGTGACGCTCAGTAGCTCGGTACGGGCTTTTGTTGAAGTTTAGAGAACATACCTTCACCGAAGAGTCAAACAGTATATTGCTCTCTCCTACGTATATCTCGCGAAGAGACCATGAGGATAAAATCAGAGAGATTAGAGCCCACACAGACGCATACCGACAATCTTTCTTTCCACGAACAACACGAGACTGGAACAGAAGGGAGCACCGATAGAGGTACTCAAGGTAACCTCCGCCACACACCGTCAGGTTGCTTGTGGAGTATGGGTGTAGATGTTAATGCTTTTCAGCCTGCAGAAACACCAAATGTGACCGTCAGATGCAATTGATGGCACTCCACACCATGAACCATGGAATGGGACCTGTGTGTCGAGGGTGAATGCGCTCTAGAATAGGCGGCTTACCAGATCTACGTCGCACAGGTGTGCATCCCATCACTTGCATACAGATAGAATCTGATCTCGTCACTGTAGAGAACAGGGCACCATTCCATCCTGCTCAAATGGTTCAAATAGCTCTGAGCACTATGGGACTTAACTGCTGTGGTCATCAGTCCCCTAGAACTTAGAACTACTTAAACCTAACTAACCTAAGGACATCACAAACATCCATGCCCGAGGCAGTATTCGAACCTGCGACCGTAGCAGTCGCGCGGTTCCGGACTGCACGCCTAGAACCGCTAGACCACCGCGGCCGGCATTTCATCCTGCAGTCAACTCTTTAACAACAGAGTACCTTTGTTTGGCGGTGCCGTGGGGTCAGCGGTAGCATGAACAGATGCACACGTGATCTTAATCTTGCTGCAAGCAGACGGTTACAAAAGGTTTCCGATGAGTGATGACGCAACAGGTGCCACATGTGCCCGGCTTTCGTCCCTGGATGAAGTTCGATCGGCCACCGCTACTCTCACAATGCGTCGATCGTTGAAAGCAGCGGCACACCACCGATACAGTATGTCCAAAATATGAAGTAGTCGGTCGATACATCCATCCATTTTCCCGGAGGACGAAAATGCGGTCCCATTCAAATAGCAGAAGCAGATCAACAGGAGTGCGTATTCGTCGGGGTTTCATGGTTGTACGCTGTAACGCAAACGGTGTTAACCTCTAAATTCAGCACAGTTACTGCCTGAAGAGTCTTAACAAAGTGCGCACTGGCAGGCATTCTGAGAGCCATCTGACGGCGAACCGGGCGAGGTGGTGCAGTGGTTATCACACTAGACTCGTATTCGGAAGGACGACGGTTCAAACCCGCGTCCGGCCATCCTCATTTAGGCAAATGCCTTGATGGTTCGTTTGAAGGGGCACTTTCTGTTTCCTTCCCCATCCTTTCCTCATTCGACGGGACCGATGATCTCGCTGTCTGGACCCCTCCTCAAAATCACCCAACCAGCCAAACAACCATCTGATCGCCGATGACGGTGACAAATGAATAACTAACACTACAACCTCTCAGTATTAAAATATTATACCATGGTTCCACTGGACACAGTCCTTGAGAGAGTTGAATTTTCTTTCCAGCAGTGCGTTTCAGTTAAATCACAAGCTCTAGCGCGCGGCCTGGCCGCGCGGTCTGAGGCGTTGTGACACGGATTGCGCGGCTCCTAGCGCCGGAGGTTCAAGTCCTCCGTCTGACATGGGTATATGTGTTCTTAGCATAAGTTAAACTAGTGTGTTAGTCTAAGGACCGATGACCTCAGCAGTTTGGTCCCTTAGGAATTCACACATATTTGAACATTTTCACAAGTTCGTAATAGTTCGAATCTGATAATCTGATTTATTACACTGACGGAAAAAAAGTCGCAACACAAGAACGTAATTAATGCAGAGTAACGAAATTTTGGGAATACATTTGCCTAGGTAATGTATTTAAGTGATTAACATTGCAAAATCACAAGTTAATGTACGCGCGAGATGCAACATTGCAAATGTAATTACTGGTACATTAATAACAGCTGTAATCGCCAAACGTTGAACGCAAGCAAGCGAACGAGAATGCATTGTGTTGCACTGGTGTCGGATGTCAGTGTGTGAGATCGAGTTTCGTGCCTGTTGCACTTGGTCGGTGAATACAGGGATGGTTAGGCGGCCGCTGTGACCGAGCGGCTCTAGGTGCTTTAGTCCGGAAGCGTGCTACTGCTACGGTCGCAGGTTCGAATCCTACCTCGGGCATGGCTGTGTGTGACATCCTTAGGTAAGTCAGGTTTAAGTAGTTCGAAGTCTAGGAGACTGATGACCTCATATATTAAGTCCCATAGTGGTTAGAGCCATTTGAACCATTTGAGCAGGGAGGGTTAATGCTGTTTGTGGGTGAAGCTGGAGTTGTCGTCCGATGATGCTACATATGTCAATGCAGGCTGATCTGGTAATCGAGCGGGCCAAGGCAACATGTCGACACTCCGTAGAGGATGGTGGGTTGCTACAACGGTATGTGGTCGAGCGTTATCCTGTTGGAAAACACCCACTGAACTGCTGTTCATGAATTGCAGCATGACAGGTCTAATGATCAGACTGACGTACAGACTTGCAGTTACGGTGCCTCTAGTAGGAATGAGTCCTCCCGCAGTCGTACGAAATTACGAAGTAGACCACAAGTCTAGGTGTAGGTCCCCAGTGTGTCTAGCACGTAGACACGTTGGCTGCAGGCTCTCAGCTGGTGTGCTTCTAACCAACATACCGCCTTTAGCGCCACTGAGGCAATCAGAAAACACAACAGACCTCCACCTTGCACGCTTATGACCACTGAAGTCACAAATGGTGGTGGTGTGGGATCACTGGAATGCTCGCTGCAGGACGTCTGTCTCGGAGCTGGCCTTGAAGTAAGCGATTTGTAACAGTTCGTTGTGTCACGGTGGTGCCAACGGCTGCTAAAACTGCTGCTGCAGATGCAATACGATGTGCTAGACTCGTACGCCGAGCACGATGCTCATCCTCGACCCAAGAGAGTGCAACGTCTTACTGACAAGGGACCAGCAATGTAACCATACTGCCAACCTCATTGCGGTCACCTCTCAACAGCCAACAAACAATAGTTGACGTTGGGTGCAGGTGCTATTTAGAGCTGAAAAGATTGGCACAGAAGAGGAAGTCGTGATGAGCAGCATCAAACCTGTCAGAATACTGATGAAAATAGAATAAAGTGGAAGCCGTGGGAAAGAGCGTTATTGACTGGAAAATTTCTGGAACTGATCCAATTTATATTTGCTCCATTGTCGGTCCACTGCCACTTGTCATTTGAGTTCTGCTGGTGCTAAATTAGCCAAGACACGAAACCAGGGAATTCGTGTTGATTTTAGTGTGTTTTCCATCAGCTATATCACTAAAAAGTTCAAACGGCTCACCTGGTCACCTAGTTTGAGTTGCAACTTGCCCTTCTACCAGCTACCAGGGACACAAAAATTAGATTTTCAGTATTTTCCTTTCAGTTATTAACTGAAATTAAAAAAATTAAATGCTGCGTAGTCTACTCATTGAGAGCTATAATCTTACTTTGCAAAAATGTGAAAGTGTTATGAAAGCTACAAAATATATACACTACTGGCTATTAAAATTGCTACACCACGAAGACGAAGTGCTACAGACGCGAAATTTAACCGACAGGAAGAAGATGCAATGATATGCAAATGATTAGCTTTTTAGAGCATTCACACAAGGTTGAGGAAAGTTTCCAACCGATTTCTCATACACAAACAGCAGTTGACCGGCGTTGCCTGGTGAAACGTTGTAGTGATGCCTCGTGCAAGGAGGAGAAATGCGTGCCATCACGTTTCCGAATTTAATAAAGGTCGGATTGTAGCCTATCGCGATTGCGGTTTATCGTATCGCGACATTGCTGCTCACGTTGGTCGAGATCCAATGACTGTTAGCAGAATGTGGAATCCGTGGTTTCAGGAGGGTAATACGGAACGCTGTGCTGGATCCTAATGGCCTCGTTTCACTAGCAGTCAAAATGACAGACATCTTATCCGCATGGCTGTAACGGATGGTGCAGCCACGTCTCGATCCCTGAGTCAACAGATGGGGACGTTTGCAAGGCAACAACCATCTGCACGAACAGTTCGACGACGTTTGCAGCAGCATGGACTATCAGCTCGGAGACCATGGCTGCGGTTACCCTTCACGCTGCTTCACAACAGGACCGCCTCACAACGACGAACCTGCGTGGACGAATGGCAAAACGTCATTTCTTCGGATGAATCCAGGTTCTGTTTACAGCATCATGATGGTCGCATCCGTGTTTGGCGACATCGCGGTGAACGCACATTGGAAGCGTGTATTCGTCATCAACATACTGGCGTATCACCCGACGTGATGGTATGGGGTGCCATTGGTTAGACGTCTCGGTCACCTCTTGTCCGCATTGACGGCACTTTGAACAATGGACGTTACATTTCAGATGTGTTAGGACCCGTGGCTCTACCCTTAATTCGATTCCTGCGAAACACTACGTTTCAGCAGGATAATGCACGACCGCATGTTGCAGGTCCTGTACGGGCCTTTCTGGATACAGAAAATGTTCGACTGCTGCCCTGGCCAGCACATTCTCCAGATCACCAACTGAAAACGTCTGCTCAATGGTGGCCGAGCAACTGGCTCGTCACAATACGCCAGTCACTACTCTTGATGAACTGTGGTATTGTGTTGAAGCTGCAGGGGCATCTGTACCTGTACACGCCATCCAAGCTCTGTTTGACTCAATGCCCAGGCGTATCAAGGCCGTTATTACTGCCAGAGGTGGTTGTTCTGGGTACTGATTTCTCAGGATCTGTGCACCCAAACTGCGTGAAAATGTAATCTCATGTCAGTTCTAGTATAATATATTTGTCCAATGAATACCCATTTATCATCTGCATTTCTTGTTGGTGTAGCCATTATAATGGCCAATAGTGTATTTATCTTCAAGCAGTAGAACTCACGGAGCACAAATTAACCAGACTTTATTTACCCAGTATTTGAGAATAACAACACAGCTACTTCCATTAGATCTCTACGGAAATTTTTCTCGCTGCCCCCATCCCCAACCCCCCCTCCCCCCAAAAAAGGTGGAAGGAATAGAGTTTGTCGTTTACTACATTTTCTCTGTTCATACAGTAAATCCTCTGCATTAGGCATGACGTTTTAATTTATTACTTCTATACTGTTACTTCTATTCACAACACATTTTGCAGGCAGTATCCACATACACTGCTGAATAGACCTGGAAGATTGTCGCGCGGGATCAGCCAAGCGGTCTAGGCGCTGCAGTCACGGACTGTGCGGCTGGTCCCGGCGGAGTTTCGAGTCCTTCCTCGGGCCTGAGTGTGCGTGTTTGTCCTTAGGATAATTTAGGTTAAGTAGTGTGTATGCTTAGGGACTGATGACCTTAGTAGTTACGTCCCATAAGATTTCACACACATTTTTAGACCTGCAAGATTATATCACTGTACAACGCACAGTTCGGGAGATACGTCGTCATAAAATTGAGATGGGTGAAAAAACTAGCTTTTCTTAAAACGAATCGCAAATTATCCAGAGTATACTCAGGCAGTGTTGTATTCCAGTTGTGTTCCAACACACATGGAGCATAGCTACATTAGTCTATGACTGAATAATACGCAAGTAATAAAAGCAACATCATTAGTGATTCCCATTTTCAACCATAATGCTTTAAACGCTTAACGCCAGTACTTAACACATTAACTCATTTTCAAAGTAATCAGACATCTGGAGACGTTTTGTAGGCCTACAGAGGATTGGACAGGGGATGGGGGAGGAATGGGGGATGTGTCTGCTGATGAAATTCTAGTGTCACAACTTCTATTAACAGAAATTCCAGCGGAATGCATTGCCATTTTTTGTAAACAAGAAACTCGCGCAGTAGAATTCAAAAGCGGTGGCTGAAGCCCGAAGCTCTGCTCCGGGCATTCTGCCTTGATTCTGGATTTCCCTTGATGGAACGCTATTGACCACAGGGCAGATAGAAGCTCCAAATATCCACAGCACGATACAGTTTGAGTCTGCCGTCAGACGGGGAAAAATTATGGAAGCACATCTAGGCGGCGGTTTTCCTGCCCCCGCAGAAGACTAATACTGCTGGCTTTTAAAACCGCGCAACCCTTAGGGGGAATTTCCCGGGCGCTAATCTGCGCACCAGTGCAGGTGCGCCGGGCTATCTCACATCAATTCGGCCGACCCATCTCGCCATATCGCTCCACCCCACCGTCATTAGCGCTCGTAATGAATTTTTTTAACGGTGGCGGATGCGGGAGGAAAGTTATTTGGCAGTGTAAGGGGAGTGGGTGGGGTGATGTGGTAGAAGGGTGAGATTGGGAGGTTGGGGTGGGAGAGTAGTAAGTGCCGATAAATCTATGGCGGCTGCTCCATCCGACTCTCTTCTACCTCCGCATGCAAGCTAGCCATATAGCCAGGGGACGCCTTGAAATTGGAATGAGGCAACTGGAGCTTATTTCACACTTTATCACCGGTCGGAGATCGCTGCAGATCCAACAGGCAGCAAGTTGGAGAACCGCAGAAGCCAGAGGAGGTTTCATGTTTCATTCCTCCTCTCTCTTTCTGATTACATTCACGAGCCAAAACGTTACGAGCACCGACATAACAATGTGTAGATGCACTTTTGAACCGCAATTCAGCAGCGAAGCTACATCGAATGAATACTACACTACTGACCATTAAAATTGTTAAACCACGAAGATGACGTGCTACAGATGAGAAATTTAACCGACAGGAAGAAGATGCTGTGATATGCAAATGATTAGCTTTTCAGAGCATTCACACAAGGGTGGCGCCGGTGGTGACACCTACAACATGCTGACATGAGGAAAGTTAGCAACCGATTTCTCATACATAAACAGCAGTTGACTGGCGTTTCCTGGTGAAACGTTGTTGTGTTGCCTCGTGTAAGGAGGAGAAATGCGTACTATCACGTTTCCGACTTTGATAAAGGTCGGATTGAGGCCTATCGCCGTTGCAATTTATCGTATCGCGACATTGCTGCTCGCGTTGGTCGAGATCCAATGGCAGAATATGGAATCGGTGGGTTCAGGAGGGTAATACGGAACGCCTTGCTGGATCCCAACGGCCTCGTATCACTAGCAGTCGAGGTGACAGGCATCTTATCCGCATGGCTGTAACGGATCGTACAGCCACGTCTTGATCCCTGAGTCAACAGATGGGAACGTTAGCAAGACAACAACCATCTGCACGAACAGTTCGACCACGTTTGCAGCAGCATGGACTATCAGCTCGGAGACCATGGTGGCGGTTACCCTTGACGCTGCATCACAGACAGGAGCGCCTGCGATGGTGAACTCAACGACGAACCTGGGAGCACGAATGGCAAAACGTCATTTCTTCGGATGAATACACGTTCTGTTTACAGCATCGTGATGGTCGCATCCGTGTTTGGCGACATCGAGGTGAACGCACATTGGAAGCGTGTATTCGTCATCGCCATACTGGCGTATCACCCGGCGTGATGGTATGGGGTGTCATTGGTTACGTGTCTCGGTCACCTCTTGTGCGCATTGACGGCACTTTGAACAGTGGACGTTACATTTCAGATGTGTTACGACCCGTGGCTCTACACTTCATTCGATCCCTGCGTAACCGTACATTTCAGCAGGATAATGCACGACCGCATGTTGCAGGTACTGTACGGGTCTTCCTGGATACAGAAAATGTACGACTGCTGCCTTGGCCAGCACATTCTCCAGATCTCTCACCAATTGAAAACGTCTGGTCAATGGTGGCCGAGCAACTGCCTCATCACAATACGCAGGTCGCTCCTCTTGATGAACTGTGGTATCGTGTTGAAGCTGCACGGGCAGGTGTACCTGTACACGTCATCCAAGCTCTGTTTGACTCAATGCCCAGGCGTATCAATGACATTATTACGGCCAGAGGTGGTTCTTCTGGGTACTGATTTCTCAGGATCTATGCACCCAAATTGCGTGAAAATGTAATCGCATGTCAGTTCTAGTATAATATATTTATCCAATGTATACCTGTTTATCACCTGCATTTATTCTTGGTGTATCAATTTTAATGGCCAGTAGTGTATTACATACATGTGCAACCTCACAATAACGGACCGCGGTTGTCCAGATACAATCACCAAGACTGACTGTAATTACAGAGAGCCATTTCTGATCTCTTACTCACTGAAGCCGTCGATACCAGTGCCACTTTTAATGCAATAGTGGTATACACATAGCTCAGCCAACATTGGTCTCCTACGTGTGTGACGACAAGCCACATCACCCACATGCCACGCTGGAAGTGGCACGTCATCCAACGCTATCTTTCCTCTCTCTTACAGCAATCTGACACCATATTGCGCAACATTCGGAAATAGTAGGTCCTCACTGTTTGACATAGATGTTCCAGTTCACATACTACTTAGGTGTTATGGCGCCTTCGATGACTACGACAGCACCCACGTAAGGCCGGTTCAACGTACCTGCTAACATTGTACTACCCTCACCAACCTGTGTCCATAGTGCGCTGCCTGTTTCGAGCAGCCTTTCTCCTGTGTGACAGTTTATCCAGAACCGACCATGGAGCTGGTATAGCAAGAAACATGATTTATCTGACCGGGCGACACGTTTCTCTTAATCCACGGCCCAATAACCATGATCCCGACGACGTCGCTGGGTCAGCACAAGAACAGGTAATGAGCTCCGTGTTCAGCATTGTGCGAGGGGTCAGCTGCTGCGCTGCCCCATGTCCAGTTAACAGCGTTAAACGGTGTGCTCCAAAACACTTTCGGCTGCACTATCATTGTACTCTGTCGCCAGATGTGCTGCGGGTCGCTGTGTATTCTGATTTACGGAACAGGCAGGCCCCCAAACTCCACATTGTGTGATAAAATTTGGAAGTCTACACCTACATCTACATACATACTCCGCAATCCACCATACGGTGCGTGGCGGAGGGTACCTCGTACCACAACTAGCGTCTTCTCTCTCTGTTCCACTCACAAACAGAACGAGGGAAAAATGACTGCCTATATGCCTCTGTACGAGCCCTAATCTCTCTTATCATGCCTTAGTCGTCTTTCCGCGAAATGTAAGTTGGCAGCAGCAAAATTGTACTGCAGTCAGCCTCATATGCTGGTTCTATAAATTTCCTCAGTAGCGATTCACGAAAAGAACGTCTCCTTTCCTCCAGAGACTCCAACCCGAGTTCCTGAAGCATTTCCGTAACACTCGCGTGATGATCAAACCTACCAGTAACAAATCTAGCAGCCCGTCTCTGAATTGCTTCTATGTCCTCCCTTAATCCAACCTGATAGGGATCCCAAACGCTCGAGCAGTACTCAAGAATAGGTCGTATTAGTGTTTTATAAGCGGTCTCCTTTACAGATGAACCACATTTTCCCAAAATTCTACCAATGAACCGAAGACGACTATCCGCCTTCCCCACAACTGCCATTACATGCTTGTTCCACTTCATATCGCTCTGCAATGTTACGCCCAAATATTTAATCGACGTAACTGTGTCAAGCGCTACACTAGTAATGGAGTTTTCAAACATTAAAGGATTCTTTTTCCTATTCATCTGCATTAATTTACATTTATCTATATTTAGAGTTAGCTGCCATTCTTTACACCAATCTCAAATCCTGTCCAAGTCATATTGTATACTTCTAAAGGTACTTAACGACGACATCTTCCCGTACACCACAGCATCATCAGCAAACAGCCGCACATTGCTATCCACCCTATCCAAAAGATCATATACGTAGATAGAAAACAACAGCGGACCTACTACACTTCCCTGGGGCACTCCAGATGATACCCTCACCTCCGATGAACCCTCACCATCGAGGACAACGTACTGGGTTCTATCACTTAAGAAGTCTTCGAGCCACTCACATACTTGGGAACCAATCACATATGCTCGTACCTTAGTTAGGAGTCTGCAGTGGGGCACCGAGTCAAACACTTTCCGGAAGTCAAGGAATATGGCATCCGTCTGATACCCTTCATCCATGGTTCGCAGGATATTATGTGAAAAAAGGGCGAGTTGCGTTTCGCAGGAGCGATGCTTTCTAAAGCCGTACTGATGAATGGACAGCAACATCTCTGTCTCAAGGAAATTCATTGTATTCGAACTGAGAATATGTTCGAGAATCCTGCAACTAACAGATGTTAAGGATATTGGTCTGTAATTTTGAGGATCCGTCCTTCTACCCTTCCTATATACACGCGCCACCTGCACTTTTTTTCCAGTCGCTCGGGACTTTACGTTGGGCAAGAGATTCGCGATAAATGCAAGCTAAGTAAGGAGCCATTGCAGTAGAGTACTCTCTGTAAGACCGAATTGGAATCCCATCAGGACCTGGCGATTTATTTATTTTCAACCCATTCAGCTGCTTCACAACACCAGGGATGTCTATCACTATGTCCTCCATACGGGAATCTGTACGAGACTCAAACGGCGATATGTTTGTACGATCCTCTTGCGTGAAAGATTTCTCAAATGCTAAATTTAAAATTTCAGCTTTCGTTTTGCTGTCTTCCGTTGCCAGGCCAGACTGATCAGTGAGTGACTGGATGGAAGCCTTCGACCCGCTTACCGATTTTACGTAAGACAAGAATTTCCTTGGGTTTTCAGCAAAATCTTTTGCTAAGGTATGACGGTGGTAGTGGTTGAATGCTTCGCGCATCGCTCTTTTTACAGCAGTCTAACACCTTGTCGTTTACTCGTGGATTCCCCGTCCTTCAACAATTTTCCATAGATTTTCACTTGACATGCTTCGCCATTTCCTTGATGCTTGTTCCCAGATGCTGGGTAATAATGTGCCCTTTGTAAAAGTGTCTTATGACAGTGTATTTCCCAATTACCGCCCGTACCGTCGCTAGAATGGTTCACCATTGCCGTCCGCTGTGACCGAGCTGTTCTAGATTTTTTATTCACAGTTTCGGCCGAAGTGGCCGAGCGGTTAAAGGCGCTTCAGTCCGGAACCGCGCTGCGCAGGTTCGAAACCTGCCTCGGACATGGATGTGTGTGATGTCCTTACGTTAGTTAGGTTTAAGTATTCCTAAGTCTAGGGGACTGATGACCTCAGATGTTAAGTCCCATAGCGCTTAGAGCCATTTGGACCATTTGGTTCACCATTCGTCTCTGCTCTTTACCGCCTCACATTCCCTCAACATCACCAGGTGGCATTCAGTCTTTTGGTGGCCAGTAGTCATCAGACCAGGGACACCCGTGGTCTAGGGGAACCTTACTGGAAGCCATTAGCTGTGAGGAAGTACATGATGCGATCGCAAAGGGTGCGTTGAATCGGTCCCCAGGCATTGATGGCCTTCCTGCTGAATTTTATCGAGAATTTCGCAACGAAATGGCACCGCGATGGACGGAAATGTACAACGAGATGTTAAATTCCGATGCGCCTATTCCACTGGCTTTTATGGAAGGCCTCTTGGTGCCAGTACATAAACCGAAGCCAGGAATTACGGTCACACATTATCGCCCCATCACTCTGCTTAATGCCGACTATAAGATCTTTGCACGGTTGCTAGCGTCCCGATGTCGCATGTTAATTCGTAGCGTTCTCTCTCCAGAACAGACGACACCGGGTGGATCGGTGAATGTGCAAACAGCCACTGGCGAATGCCGTGATGTGATAGCGCTGGCGAAGTAGTGCCGGCTTAAAGCGGCGATGGTGGCGGTTGATTTTGACAGTGCTTTTGATAAGGTGCGCCACAACTATCTGTACGCTGTACTGGAACAAATGGGATTTCCAGACCGTTTTACTGGTCTCATTAGAAGGATTTATGGGGGCGCACAATCCTTGGTACAGGTTAATGGGCGTATAGCAGGGCCCATTCAAATTCGACGATCCATTCGCCAGGGCTGCCCTCTTTCGATGTTGCTGTTCGCGATAGCGTTGGAACCATTAATTGGGAGGCTCACAAATTCTCTTTCTGGGATGGAACTGCGGGGCTACACCTTCAAATGTCGTGCCTATGCGGACGACCTCCTGCTGCTCGTTCGTTCTGAAGAAGAGGTGAAGACGGTCCTTCAACTGTTGTTGGACCACAGTGTGACGGCGGGTAGTGCAGTGAACATGAACAAATCGGCAGCAATGCCGGTTGGAAGGGGCCTAACGCCGAAAGAAATCAGTCCGTTTCCTTATGTGCAACGATTCCGCTATCTCGGCATAGACTTTACCTCATCTGTAAAACATACTGCGGCAGTTAACTATCGACGTATTTTACAGACAACACGTACCATGGTCCGTCAACATCTCCTACGGCGCCTTGATCCTTTGCAGCGAGTCGAATATCTGAACTCTTACGTGGTTTCTCGAATGGTGCATATTTCGCAGATCCTGCCCCTACCACTCACGCTCGGACGTCGACTTCAATCAGCACTAGGCTATTTTGTGATGATTGGATCGCCCCTCAAGGTGCGATACACAATGCTCACGCTCCCTACGGACAAGGGGGGACTCGGACTTACGAATGTTCACTGCCGAGCGACGGCGCTCCTTCTAGCCACGATGTACAAGCAATGGCGTAGCGGGCTTGATTCCCTTACATCCCGCCTAGTGGATCTCCTAGTTCCAGCGTCCCTCACACCTCCGGTAGCGGTGGGCAACATTACGCCACATTTTGCGCATGTATCAACATTTATCGTGGAACTTAGTTATATCAGAGACGAGCTTCCGCGCACGAGACCACCATGCGCGAAGGATTTTTATGTTTGGCTGCAACGACGGATAAGTCGTAATGTCATTGAACTCAAACACCCCAAGTTGCATTGGCCGAAGATTTGGAGACATGTGCACCAAAAATTCCTTCCTACCTTCGTTCGGGCACTGTGGTTCTCTGTCACCTGTGGCAAGTTCAACACCAACCAACGACTCTATGCAATTGGACTAGTGGACACTCCGCTATGCCCGAAATGTCGCCAAGTGGATGACGACCATCACCGCTTAACTTGTATCGCGGTGGAGGACGTATGGCTCCTAGGAAGACAGATGGTGGCTTGCTACCTCCGTGTGACCCCGCAACATATTACACCTGCTTCCTTCTTACATCCGGAGAGTGACTACTTTCCGGCGACTAAATCACACTCGATCATCTGGGTCAAAGGTTGGACGATCGCGTACCTCTATGGGGATGCTGCCAAGTCGCGACTCGACTTTTGGTATTTCTTGCAGCAAGCCCACAATGAGGTTCATAGATGGTCACACTATCGGAAAACCTTTGCCAGCTATCTTCAGGCAGTCTTCCTCGACCCCCCACGCAGTTGGGATGTGCCGGGTGCAGTCGGTGTGCACATTTGACAGCTGATAATGAACCTCACGCTTCTCTCACCGCTCCATATATAATGCTCCTACTATACCATGAAATGATCTACATGTTCCTATTAACAGAGTGATCTTTATGGAAAATAAATAAATAAATAAATAAAAACGAAAAAAAGGGGTAGAGTCTTTGATTCATAATCAAAACGTCTTGGGTCCCGGGTTCGATCCCCGCCACTGCCTAAATTCTGATAAATAATCAGCATTGGCGACCGAAGACTTCCGGCATAAGAAGTCAGCCTCATTCTGCCAACGGCCTTTTCAAAGAGGGCGGAGGAGCGGATAGAGGTTCAGGGCACTCTCTTGTCCTAGGGGTGGGAAATTGCCCCTAAAGGCGGAAGAATCAGCAATGATCAACGACATGAGGATGCAGAACGCAATGGAAACCACTGCATTAAAGACACGTAACGTGTATCCACAGGACATGTGGCCTGTAATTGAAGAAGTGTCATGATGATCTCTCCATTGGGAAAAGATTCCGGAATAGTCCCCCATTCGAATCTCCGGGAGGGGACTGCCAATGGGGAGGTTACCATGAGAAAAAGATCGAATAATCTACGAAAGTATAACGTTCTACGAGTCGGGGCGTGGAATGTCAGAAGCTTGAACGTGGTAGGGAAACTAGAAAATCTGAAAAGGGAAATGCAAAGGCTCAATCTAGATATAGTAGGGGTCAGTGAAGTGAAGTGGAAGGAAGACAAGGATTTCTGGTCAGATGAGTATCGGGTAATATCAACAGCAGCAGAAAATGGTATAACAGGTGTAGGATTCGTTATGAATAGGAAGGTAGGGCAGTGGGTGTGTTACTGTGAACAGTTCGGTGACCGGGTTGTTCTAATCAGAATCGACAGCAGACCAACACCGACAACGATAGTTCAGGTATACATGCCGACGTCGCAAGCTGAAGATGAACAGATAGAGAAAGTGTCTGAGGATATTGAAAGGGTAATGCATTATGTAAAGGGGGACGAAAATCTAACAGTCATGGGCGACTGGAATGCAGTTGTAGGGGAAGGAGTAGAAGAAAAGGTTACAGGAGAATATGGGCTTGGGGCAAGGAATAAAAGAGGAGAAAGACTAATTGAGTTCTGTAACAAGTTTCAGCTAGTAATAGCGAATACCCTGTTCAAGAATCACAAGAGGAGGAGGTATACTTGGTAAAGGCCGGGAGATACGGGAAGATTTCAATTAGATTACATCATGGTCAGACAGAGATTCCGAAATCAGATACTGGATTATAAGGCGTACCCAGGAGCAGATATAGACTCAGATCACAATATAGTAGTGATGAAGAGTAGGCTGAAGTTCAAGACATTAGACAGGAAGAATCAATACGCAAAGAAGTGGGATACGGAAGTACTAAGGAATGACGAGATACGTTTGAAGTTCTCTAACGCTATAGATACAGCAATAAGGAATAGCGCAGTTGGCAGTGCAGTTGAAGAGGAATGGACATCTCTAAAAAGGGCCATCACAGAAGTTGGGAAGGAAAACATAGGTACAAAGAAGGTAGCTGCGCAGAAACCATGGGTAACAGAAGTAATACTTCAGTTGATTGATGAAAGGAGGAAGTACAAACATGTTCCGGGAAAATCAGGAATACAGAAATACAAGTCGCTGAGGAATGAAATAAATAGGAAGTGCAGGGCAGCTAAGACGAAATGGCTGCAGGAAAAATGTGAACGGTGGTAACATTAAGAGTGCAACGGGAATTCCACTGTTAAATGCAGAGGAGAGAGCAGATGTGTGGAAAGAATACATTGAAAGCCTCAATGAGGGTGAAGATTTGTCTGATGTGATAGAAAAAGAAACAGGAGTCGATTTAGAAGAGATAGGGGATCCAGTATTAGAATCGGAATTTAAAAGAGCTTTGGAGGACTTACGGTCAAATAAGGCAGAAGGGATAAATAACATTCCATCAGAATTTCTAAACTCATTGGCAACAAAACGACTATTCACGTTGGTGAGTAGAATATATGAGTCTGACGATATACCATCTGACTTTCGGAAAAGCCATCATCCACCCAGTTCCGAAGACGGCAAGAGCTGACAAGTGCGAGAATTATCGCACAATCAGCTTAACAGCTCATGCATCGAAGCTGCTTACAAGAATAATATACAGAAGAATGGAAAAGGAAATTGAGAATGTGCTAGGTGACGATAAGTTTGGCTTTAGGAAAAATAAAGGGACGAGAGAGGCAATTCTGACGTTCCGGCTAATAATGGAAGCAAGGCTAAAGAAAAATCAAGACACTTTCATACGATTTGTCGACCTGGAAAAAGCGTTCGACAATATAAAATGGTGCAAGCTGTTCGAGATTCTGAAAAAAGTAGGGGTAAGCTATAGGGAGAGACGGGTCATATACAATATGTACAACAACCAAGAGGGAATAATAAGAGTGGACGATCACGAACGAAGTGCTCGTATTAAGAAGGGTGTAAGACAAGGCTGTAGCCTTTCGCCCCTACTCTTCAATCTGTACATCGAGGAAGCAATTATGGAAATAAAAGAAAGGTTCAGGAGTGGAATTAAAATACAAGGTGAAAGGATATCAATGATACGATTCGCTGATGACATTGCTATCCTGAGTGAAAGTGAAGAAGAATTAAATGATCTGCTGAACGGAATGAATAGTCTAATGAGTACACAGTATGGTTTGAGAGTAAATCGGAGAAAGACGAAGGTAATGAGAAGTAGTAGAAATGAGAACAGCGAGAAACTTAACATCAGGATTGATGGTCACGAAGTCAATGAAGTTAATGAATTCTGCTACCTAGGAAGTAAAATAACCAATGACGGACGGAGCAAGGAGGACATCAAAAGCAGACTCGCTATGGCAAAAAAGGCATTTCTGGCCAAGAGAAGTCTACTAATATCAAATACCGGCCTTAATTTGAGGAAGAAATTTCTGAGGATGTACGTCTGGAATACAGCATTGTATGGTAGTGAAACATGGACTGTGGGAAAACCGGAACAGAAGAGAATCGAAGCATTTGAGATGTGGCGCTATAGTCGTATGTTGAAAATTAGGTGGACTGATAAGGTAAGGAATGAGGAGGTTCTACACAGAATCGGAGAGGAAAGGAATATGTGGAAAACACTGATAAGGAGAAGGGACAGGATGATAGGACATCTCCTAAGACATGAGGGAATGACTTCCATGGTACTAGAGGGAGCTGTAGAGGGCAAAAACTGTAGAGGAAGACAGAGATTGGAATACGTCAAGCAAATAATTGAGGACGTAGGTTGCAAGTGCCACTCTGAGATGAAGAGGTTAGCACAGGAAAAGAATTCGTAGCGGGCCGCATCAAACCAGTCAGTAGACTGATGACAAAAAAAATAAAAGTCATAAGAATAAATAATGAATAACCTTCACCATGTCCACCTCCACAGCTGAATGGTCAGCGCGGCAGAATGCCTTACTAGAGGCCCGGTTTCGATTCCCAGCCAAGTTAGAGGTTTTCTCGAGTTGGTGAGCGTGTGTTGTGCCATGTTCATCATCATTTCATCCTCCTCGACATGCAAGTCACCGAAGTGGTCTACCCGGGGAAAGGCCCTAGCCACGCGCTTATTTACATTTATCATCACCCTTCAGAATGGTACACTGTTAGTACACACCGACTGACAGAAAGAGATTGAGCGTCTGGAGGGCATGACTCCCTGTCACCATACGAAAGGGTATCCGAAATTTGAATCTGACACGCAAATCATTACGAGCACACTGGAATACCGCTAGATGTCGCCCCATAAATCGCTACTGAATCAGTGTCACGAACCTGTCAGCTGAATGGTTTAATTAGTTATCTGTGAGTATATTTCCATTTTCGCTTTTGCGACAGCTTACTTGAAAGAACAACGTCCCTGTATCAAGTTTTGTTTCAAACTTGGGAAATCAGCTGCCACAACACACCAAATGTTAGAGCACGCTTTTGGAAACAACGCTTTAGGGCAGGTACAGACTTACGAGTGGTATGATAGTTTTGCAAGCGGATGGACATTGATTAATGATTAAGACCGTTACTCAACAAATGAGAGATCTCAGCCTTCAAGATCGTAAACAATGTAAGATCTCTGCAGCACCTAAGAAAAATTTGTAGCACCTATGAACCTGTTGTTGTTGTTGTTGTGGTCTTCAGTCCTGAGACTGGTTTGGTGCAGCTCTCCGTGCTACCCTATCCTGTGCAAGCATTTTCATCTCCCAGTACGTACTGCAGCCTACATCCTTCTGAATCTGCTTAGTGTATTCATTTCTATGTCTCCCTCTAAGATTTTTACCCTTTACTCTGTCCTCCAGTAGTAAATTGGTGATTTGATGCCTCAGAACATGTCCTACCAACGGATCTCTTCTTCTAGTCAAGTTGTGCCACAAACTCCCTCTTCTCCCCAATTCTATTCAATACCTCCTCATTAGTTATGTGATCTACCCATCTAATCTTCAGCATTCTTCTGTAGCACCACATTTCGAAAGCTTCTATTCTCTTCTTGTCCAAACTATTTATCGCCCACGTTTCACTTCCTTACATGGCGACACTCCATACAAATACTTTCAGAAAAGACTTCCTGACACTTAAATACTCGATGTTAACAAATTTCTCTTCTTCAGGAACGCTTTCCTTGCCATTGCCAATCTACATTTCATATTCTGTCTACTTCGACCATTATCAGTTATTTTGCTCCCCAAATAGCAAAACTCCTTTACTACTTTAAGTGTCTCATTTCCTAATTTAATTCTCTCAGTATCACCCGACTACATTCCATTATCCTCGTTTTGCTTTTGTTGATGTTCATCTTATATCCTCCTTTCAAGATACTGTCCATTCCGTTCAACTGCTCTTCGAAGTCCTTTGCTGTCTCTGACAGAATTACAATGCCATCGGCGAACCTCAAAGTTTTTATTTCTTCTCCATGGATTTTAATACCTACTCCGAATTTTTCTTTTGTTTCCTTTTCTGCTTGCTCAGTATACAGATTGAGTAACATCGGGGAGAGGCTACAACCCTGTCTCACTCCCTTCCCAACCAATGCTTCCCTTTCATGCCCCTCGACTCTTATAACTGCCATCTGGTTTCTGTACAAATTGTAAATAGCCTTTCGCTCCCTGTATTTGACCCTACCACCTTCAGAATTTGAAAGAGAGTATTCCAGTCAACATTGTCAAAAGCTTTCTGAAAGTCTACAAATGGTAGGAACGTAGGTTTGCCTTTCTTTAATCTATCTTCTAAAATAAGTCGTAGGGTCAGTATCGTCTCACGTGTTCCAATATTTCTGCGGAATTCAAACTGATCTTCCCCGACGTCGGCTTCTGTCAGTTTTTCTGTTATTCTGTAAAGAATTCGCGTTAGTATTTTGCAGCCGTGACCTATTAAACCGAACCTATTCCGTCGAAAGGATTAAGGCTTCAAGACCACCAGATGCTATATCTCGTCGAAGGATGCAGGAAACTTGAACACTTGCTTCAAGACGTTTAAACTTTTTTACAAACGTTATATTGATGACGAAAGTTGAATTTATTGTTGTAGCTCTGAATCCAAGCAGCAGTCGCCGCTATGAAGGAGTCGTTCGCCTCGTAAAACTAAGTCTTTGTCCATATGTACGTATATGTACGGATCAGACAGTCTATGTACAGCTCTCCCGCAATGTTCGAAGACGTTTGATGTACCACATGAGGAGAAAAAGAGATTCACACATGTGGCGTACGAGCATCTGGGGTCTCTTCCGTGACACTACTCTATCTATATCGTTCAAGAATTTACTAAAAACAAGATGACGCTTGTTCTCCAGATGCTGTGCTTCCCGGACCTAGCTCCTTGTGACGCCTTCCTTTTTCCCAAGTTGAAAATGAAGCTGAAGTGCGTGAAGATTTTACGCAGAGTCTAATTTCAAATTGTTCAAAATGGTTCAAATGCCTCTGAGCACTATAGAACTTAACGTCTAAGGTCATCAGTCACCTAGAGCATAGAACTAGTTAAACCTAACTAACCTAAGGACATCACACACACCCATGACTGAGGCAGGATTCGAACCCAGGACCGTAGCGGTCGCGCGGTTCCAGACTGAAGCGCCTATAACCGCTCGGCCACTCCGGCCAGGTGCAGTGTTGCAGTTTCGAGCCGAACTGCACGGAGTACTAACGACCCTAACAGAAGAACACTTCAAACATGAATTTCAAAAACCGCCAGAAACTTTGCAATCGGTTTATTCGCCCCAATGACGGTTTAGAAAAAATTCTGGGAAAGGGGTAGTAATTGTAATCAATATGTTTCGAAAACTTTTCGATGCCATCTCGTAATTTCATATAAGTGAATGTCGTTGGAGAGTGTGTAACTTATTAACGCTGCAACGCCTTCTGAGGACTATACCGGAGGCTGAGTGCTGCATCAATGTGCGGTCCTGGTGAAATATACAGAGTATTTCAGTGATGATACAAAGTTTTACGACAGGGGTAACGGAGAAAGGCAAGTGTACGTTGTTGTCTACAATTAGACTTCACCAGGTTCACCACTTTTGGTAAACACTAGCTCCAATTAGCTATTTACTTCACCCTCTGATAAGAGGTCTCTTCCTACCTAGCACGTGGCAGAACACCAAAACCGTGAAATTTGATAGAAATCCAGACAGTGGCTATTCAGAATTCCACAGCCATACACGGCAACGCGCTAACGAATTATTCTAGGCTTCCTGTGCTAAATAAATCATTTTTGGGATCACAGACAATCACTAACTCCTGACTTCAGCAATGTTAAACGCTTTTAAACGCTGCTCTTCAAAAGTGTTATAACATTCCGAAGTATCAGCAAGTAGCATTAGGAGCAAAAACTGCATGTGTATCAAGTGAACGATTCCTGTTCTCATTAATAATATTAAATATCTGTATCGGCGCAATCTTAATTTTAGTCTATGTCGCGGGCCACCCTCTATTTAGGCAGTTTTCGTTAATGTGGCAGTGTAGAAGATTAATCAGGGACCTATTTTTAATTTATTTCTGAAGATTGTTGTCCGTTTTGCCACACAAAAATTAAAAATGCATATATATATATATATATATATATATATATATATATATATATAGGGCTATTACAAATGATTGAAGAGATTTCATAAATTCACTGCAGCTCCATTCATTGACATATGGTCACGACACACTACAGATACGTAGAAAAACTCATAAAGTTTTGTTCGGCTGAAGCCGCACTTCAGGTTTCTGCTGTCAGAGCGCTCGAGAGCGCAGTGAGACAAAATGGCGAGGAGCCGAGAAAGCGTATGTTGTGCTTGAAATGCACTCACATCAGTCAGTCATAACAGAGATCCACCAACTGCTAACTCCATTCGGCGATGGTATGCGCAGTTTAAAGCTTCTGGATGCCTCTGTAAGGGGAAATCAACGGGTCGGCCTGCAGTGAGCGAAGAAACGGTTGAACGAGTGCGGGCAAGTTTCACGCGTAGCCCGCGGAAAATTGGCTCATGCCACAACTGGAGACCGACAGCGCCGACTTCATCTTTCAATAGGATGGTGCCCCACCGCAATTCCATCATGATGTTCGGCATTTCTTAAACAGGAGATTGGAAAACCGATGGATCGGTCGTGGTGGAAATCATGATCAGCAATTCATGTCATGGCCTCCACGCTCTCCCGACTTAACCCCATGCGATTTCTTTCTGTGGGGTTACGTGAAAGATTCAGTGTTTAAACCTCCTCTACCAAGAAACGTGCCAGAACTGCGAGCTCGCATCAACGATGCTTTCGAACTCATTGATGGGGACATGCTGCGCCGAGTGTGGGAGGAACTTTGTTATCGGCTTGATATCTGCCGAATCACTAAAGGGGCACATATCGACCATTTTTGAATGCCTAAAAAAACTTTTTGAGTTTTTGTATGTGTGTGCAAAGCATTGTGAAAATATCTCAAATAATAAAGTTATTGCAGAGCTGTGAAATCGCTTCAATCATTTGTAATAACCCTGTGTGTGTGTGTGTGTGTGTGTGTGTGTTTTGCGTAACCCTCATCACATAGGGTTCCTAAATTAAGGTCGTGGTCTTGAGTGAGGCTTCACGCGACTTGTGAGTCTCTCTGACGACGAGACGAAGGAAAGTTTCAGGTTGGCACTATAGAGAGTTTGATTTAGCTGCCCCTCCCGATGCACTTTGTGCGAAGCACCCAATGTCTGTATGAGGGACGGTATCCAGACGGGCGACAGCCACGTAATCAATGTAAGTTCACCCCTGAGAACTTCAGGTGAACTTTAGCCAACGGAATCATACTATAAAAATATGAATGAGGATTAGCCAAGAGCTATGCCGAATTTTTGAACCAAGATATACCTTACTTCTGGCATATTTATCCAATTGTGTCCAATCTTTCTTTGTGTAATTAGTGAGGCATTCATATATGTTGTGGATGTTTCCGTAAGTTTATTGCGTTCATAGTTCTTAATCTTCTGTAAATGGTTCAGAAACATTGTCTTAGAAAGTTGTTTCACAATCAGAATCAACAAAATTAACAGGAGATACCAAAATGGGAAGCGTGGAAGTGATTATTTTCCAGTAATTTTTCCTGGCGATCTGACTTTGGTTCAAGAGGATGGACCACCAAGTCACACGTGCAAGAAAGGGAAAATAGAAAGATGTGTATAGGGAAGAGGCAAGGAAATAAGGACGAAAAGATTAACACATAACTCGCCGCGTTAATGTGCTAAAGTAGTTTCATAAAGAAAAATTGACAACAGGTCTAAGATGTCTTCGTATACTTTACCAGTTATTCTGAAACATTTTGACAACGTACTTCACATTTACAGAGGGAAATGGCCAACAACATTGTTCTGCCATATGGGGTTGCATGTAACTACATCGGTGGGGCAGCTGATTCACCCTGTTTATTAAACTTTTCATTGGGTTATATACCGGATAGTTTTCTATTCCAGGCTCCCCATTCTGATATCTCCTCTTAATTTCGTTGTTTGCGACGGTAAAACACAGGGTATTGCTGAACCATTTATACACTCCTGGAAATGGAAAAAAGAACACACTGACACCGGTGTGTCAGACCCACCATACTTGCTCCGGACACTGCGAGAGGGCTGTACAAGCAATGATCACACGCACGGCACAGCGGACACACCAGGAACCCCGGTGTTGGCCGTCGAATGGCGCTAGCTGCACAGCATTTGTGCACCGCCGCCGTCAGTGTCAGCCAGTTTGCCGTGGCATACGAAGCTCCATCGCAGTCTTTAACACTGGTAGCATGCCGCGACAGCGTGGACGTGAACCATATGTGCAGTTGACGGACTTTGAGCGAGGGCGTATAGTGGGCATGCGGGAGGCCGGGTGGACGTACCGCCGAATTGCTCAACACGTGGGGCGTGAGGTCTCCACAGTACATCGATGTTGTCACCAGTGGTCGGCGGAAGGTGCACGTGCCCGTCGACCTGGGACCGGACCGCAGCGACGCACGGATGCACGCCAAGACCGTAGGATCCTACGCAGTGCCGTAGGGGACCGCACCGCCACTTCCCAGCAAATTAGGGACACTGTTGCTCCTGGGGTATCGGCGAGGACCATTCGCAACCGTCTCCATGAAGCTGGGCTACGGTCCCGCACACCGTTAGGCCGTCTTCCGCTCACGCCCCAACATCGTGCAGCCCGCCTCCAGTGGTGTCGCGACAGGCGTGAATGGAGGGACGAATGGAGATGTGTCGTCTTCAGCGATGAGAGTCGCTTCTGCCTTGGTGCCAATGATGGTCGTATGCGTGTTTGGCGCCGTGCAGGTGAGCGCCACAATCAGGACTGCATACGACCGAGGCACACAGGGCCAACACCCGGCATCATGGTGTGGGGAGCGATCTCCTACACTGGCCGTACACCACTGGTGATCGTCGAGGGGACACTGAATAGTGCACGGTACATCCAAACCGTCATCGAACCCATCGTTCTACCATTCCTAGACCGGCAAGGGAACTTGCTGTTCCAACAGGACAATGCACGTCCGCATGTATCCCGTGCCACCCAACGTGCTCTAGAAGGTGTAAGTCAACTACCCTGGCCAGCAAGATCTCCGGATCTGTCCCCCATTGAGCATGTTTGGGACTGGATGAAGCGTCGTCTCACGCGGTCTGCACGTCCAGCACGAACGCTGGTCCAACTGAGGCGCCAGGTGGAAATGGCATGGCAAGCCGTTCCACAGGACTACATCCAGCATGTCTACGATCGTCTCCATGGGAGAATAGCAGCCTGCATTGCTGCGAAAGGTGGATATACACTGTACTAGTGGCGACATTGTGCATGCTCTGTTGCCTGTGTCTATGTGCCTGTGGTTCTGTCAGTGTGATCATGTGATGTATCTGACCCCAGGAATGTATCAATAAAGTTTCCCCTTCCTGGGACAATGAATTCACGGTGTTCTTATTTCAATTTCCAGGAGTGTAGATGATGATGATGTACTATAACTGGAATAAGCTTGCAGAAACATCCCGAAGCTGTATGACTACATCGCTAATTGCTCTAAGGAAGATTAGAGACACTTGGGTAAGTATGACACAAGTAAGGATTGGGTTGTTTTGGGGAAGGAAACCAGACAATGAAGTCATCGGTCTCATAGGATTAGGCAAGGATGGGGAACGAAGTCGGCCGTGCCCTTTGAAAGGAACCATCCCGGCTTTTTCCTAGAGCGATTTAGGGAAATCACGGAAAACCTAAATCAGGATGGCCGGACGCGGAATTGAACCGTCGTCCTCCCGAACGCGAGGCCAGTGTCTAACCACTGCGCCACCTTTCTCGGTACACAAGTAAGTTAAAACTTGGTCAAAATGTACTGTGTAACACATGGTCAGTCCTCACTAATATTTTTTACAGTATGATTCCCTTTATTGACAGTTTCCCAAAGCCCTGGGAGGCAACTTATATCGGTTACGTGGCTGTCATCTGGATACTGTTCCTGACACAGACGTAGCGTGGCCTGCATAAACGCATCAGTAGTAGCAGCTGAACCATCCTGAATTACTAACACATGGATTACAGGAAATAACGGCACAAACTGATCAATAAGGGTTGTAAGCATCCCAGGCAGAAGTCTGCTGGCCACTGGTATCATATGGAGAAAATCACTTCTTCTAGAGGATTCAACAGTTCTGGCACGGATTTCGCTTAGGATTCGTAGTGATGGAATTGCTGCTGGAGAAACTTTGTTGTTGATTTCTGACATGGATTTCTGATCACTTCAGTTCACGATCTCACGATGCCATACACTCGTTGATGACAGTCACTAATTCCATACATGACGTGTAATAATTCACGTAAGCTGATATGAGTGAATCAGCTTGCTGCTTTCTCATAGAATGATATAATAGAAACACATATGCCCACACAAAGTCACCCTGAGAAGGTCTAGTGATCTGAGAAACATAATCAAATGATAATTCAGCTCAAACAGATTTTTCTCGGAAGTTGGTTGGCGAAGACCTGTTAAATGTGCCCACCGTATCAGAACCTACCGTCACACACAATCTTACCAAAGAATTTAAACTACAGCAAAGACTGGCAGACGACTATTGGAAAATATGGGCCAAGGAGTATCTCAAGGAGCTTTAGAGCTTGTACGAAGTTACAAGCAAATCTTTTGATGTTTTTACTTCCGACCTATTGATCTGCCCTTGATTCAAGAGGATGGACGACCAAGACACACGTGCAAGAACGGGAAAATAGAAAGATGTGTTCACGGAAGAGACAAGGAAATAAGGACGATAATACTGCACACGCCAGAACGACAGCAAATAGCAGATCCAGTTCAGCTGGTAACCCCCGCCCATGAGGGTGACCAGGTTGGGAAGAATGTTGAGAATTAGAATTGAAGTTGTCGGGACATTTATATCTCTGAATAATGGTACTCTTTGTAAGACGTAACATGTTGTAAACTCTTCGATATATGGATGATCTGTGAATTGTAAGTAAAGTGTTGTGTCAAGATTACAAATGGCTCCTTACTACTGTAATTCACGACAGTTCTTAAATGTTACGAACTCATAAACACTGTACTCCTTACATTAAAAATTTACATTTGTATCTTTTCACGTCCCAGAAATACACTATAAATCTGATAGTAAAAATTGTTTCGAATACATAAATTAGCAGTCCTTGTAGTTGGTGTTCCTAATACCGGCTTTGTACTGAACTGCTATTGGCACGCTTAAATACCCAATTTAATTAAATTAACTAATTAAAAGTATCGCTCAATATGTATTAATCCCTCTCCCGTGAGACTAAGGACAATATTACACATACTGTGATGTTATCGATACCTGGATTATTAATTAAAGCTGATTTCATTCCTCGTCAGTTTATTAGGCATCCCAGCATCACTTAATTAGCTGCAATTTACGTATAATGCTCATTTTCTACACTTAATATGTATTATCGCAACACGTTTTGTGCTGGCGTATACTGACATTTTTCGATGTCTAAAAATTTTTCTCTGCATATCATTACCGAGCGAGCGGCCACAGTGGTAGAAAACTGGACGCATATTCGGGAGAACGGTGGTTGTGGTTCAAATGCCCATGCGGCCATCGGGATTTATGTTTCTCTTTACTTCTCTGAATTGCTTGGTTGCTTTGTAAGTGAACGATATATTCCCATCCACTGCCCCAACGTGATACGCTTACGTGTCGAGTGCTGTAAGTGAATTCTTGATTCCGAAAAAAGACACCGTGACGAACATCCATAAACGTTTGTGTGCAGTGTATGATATTGATGCAGTTCATAGGAGTGGTGTTGGGTAATGGAAAAACAGCGCCAGGATGTGCAGAAACTGAGTTCAACAATCGAAGACGTTCGGGACGTCGCGTCACAGCCATTACTCCTGAGATGGTGAATCGGTCGGATGCCACAATTCATGCCGACCGGTGCATCGCAACTGGACAACTGGCTCTACAGCTACTGTGAGGACTGGAAGTGCATGAGCACTGACAGACATTCATGTATATTCAAAGGTTTGCTCGAGATGGTTTCTCCATGTGCTCAAAACAGACCACAAGATTCAAAGAAAAGCCACTTCATCTGAATCGTTGAAGCGGTGTCAGGCCAATGGAACGATCTGTCTTGTAATGAAACCAGAGTACATCACTTCGAGCTGGGAACAAAAGGGCATTCACTGGAATTGTACCATCCTCGAGCATCCAAAAAGAAGACATTCAAGGTTCAAAAATGTTTCCAATGGCTCTGAGCACAATGCGACTTAACTTCAAAGGTCATCAGTCCCCTAGAACTTAGAACTACTTAAACCTAACTAACCTAAGGACATCACACACATCCATGCCCGAGGCAGGATTCGAACCTGCGACCGTAGCGGTCGCGCGGTTCCAGACTGTAGCGCCTAGAACCGCTCGGCCACCCCTGCTGGCGAACTCAAGGCAACTCTTTCTACTGGCTAAATATTGATGACGATCTTTGGTGTACTCATAGAGTCACTCTCGTTAATGTATTGCCAAAAGAACTAACCATTAATTCATTGGAACATGTGAAAACTCTTAACAAATTCAGCAGCCGTTTCCGACGTGTTCGATCTGGCAAGAATCCAACAGGAATCTTGCTACAACACAGCACTTCAATTCCATAAACAAGTGTGAGAATCTGGGAACACTACGCCAAAGGAAGAGGAAGAGGACAAGAAAGAAAGGACGTTGTCACGGCCGCCCAGAGTGACCGAGCGGTTCTAGGCGCTAAAGTCTGGAACCGCGCGATCGCTACTGTCGCATGTTCGGATCCTGCCTCAGGCATGGCTGGTTGTGATGTCCTTAGGTTAGTTAGGTTTAAGTAGTTCTAAGTTCTAGGGGACTGATGACCTCAGAAGTTACGTCCCATAGTGCTCAGAGCCATTTGAACCATTTGAACGTTGTCACGTGTGTCGAAGGATAAAAAGACAATTCCTCGGTGAAAGTTTGTGTGAAGCACAATGAATTTACTTTTCAAGCACATCTGCTTATAGAGCCTATATGCGTTATATGTCTTCATGAGGAGAATGACTTATACGTCACTTATTATATTTGTGCAGTTGGTTTACTGTAGGTACAATTGTTTGTAAAGAGTTGACATAAAGTAATTAGAATTAAAAAGTATAGTCTTTTCGTATTACATACAAGTTAAATTTCAGTCATATATACGAGGGTTGACTGAAAAGTAATGCCTCCACCTTCGTAACTCTTCAACAGTTGGCAGCATTGGTATGCAGCAGGTACTGGCTTGTTCCGTAGCCTCTTCTCTACAACTCCAGTTGGGGGGAAGCCTTAGCATTGAATGGCTCTGTTGTTACAGTGTACAGTATAGAACCCTGTGTACACGGTCGGTCAATATGATTTAAGCAACGGGCAGTCACTGAATTCTTGACAGCAGAAGGTGTCACCCCAAAAGAGATTCATTAGAGAATGAAATCAGTTTATGGCGATTGTGTTGATGTGAGTACTGTGCGTCTTTGGGTGAGTAAGTTTAAAGATGTTGAGGCGGGGACATCTGACCTACGTGACAAACAGAGAGTTGGACGTCCTGTGGCAGCAACGACCGAGTTTCACAAGCGAAATGATGACAGACTGATTCAGAACGAACGTCGTATCACTCAGAGAGAAACTGCAGGCACAGTTCACATTTCACAAGAACGTGTGGGTCACATTATTGCATTGCTTGGCTATCGGAAGATCTGTGCACGATAGGTACCCCGTATGCTGACTCCTGAAATGAAAGCGCACATACTTGAAATTTGCCAGAAGCGCCTCTCACGTTACGAGAATGAAGGTGACGCATTTCTCCATTCAGTTGTGACACGAGACGACATGTTGGTACGGTACACAATTACGACCTGGAGACGAAACGTCAGTCCACGGAATATCGAAATAAGGACTCACCCCAGAAAACGAAATTCAAGACGCAGCCCTCAGATGGAAAAATCGTGGCCACAGTGTTCTGGGACGCAGGTGGTGTCACCCATGTTGATTTCCTTGATCGCGGAACAACAATAAATTCAGAGCGTTACATCACGAAGCTGCAAACTCTGGGACGTGGGCTAACAAGGATCCGAAAGGGAAAGGGAAAGGTTTTCCTGCAGCATGACAACGCCAAACCAAACACTTCACGTCCCACCACAGCAGAGCTTCAGAGACTGAATCTCTACACCATACGGCATCTTCCATACAGTCCAGAACTAGCACCGTCTGACTTCCATCTGTTCCAGATAATGAAAGACAATCTGCGGGGACATCATTATGCTTCTGATGAAAACGTTGAGAGAAATGTGAGACTGTGGTTGCGTGAACAGAGTGTCGACTTCTTCCATGACAGCTTCAGAAAACTTGTTCATCGTTGGCAGAAATGTATCCAATTGGCTGTTGATTATGTGGAAAAGTGAATATTGGTAATTAAAGATCACATTCTAGGAATTATTTCTACGATTGATTTATTAAAATATTCACGTTCAAACCCAATTAACGAAGGTGGAGGCATTACTTTTCATTCAACCCTCACAGATTAAATATTGTATTTCTTCCATTTGTTACGTATTTGTATTACGAATTTCATCATTCAGGTGCTGATTAAAGCTTTTGAAACCAATATAGAATAATATTACTGTAAAGTATAAAGATTTATCTGATTCTTAAGGAAATTATAGCTTACTGTAAGACGTCGTGGTCTCCTGACCTTCACTGCTTACATATTCCGCCCTCACAATCATATTCCGCACATCAAGACGCTTCATTCGAACCCAAACTCGATAAGGTAAAGTCAATGTTGTATGAATTCATGTAAACGATATGCAAATCACAAGTAAGCGCACCGTGGTTGAAATACTCGAGGCTGGTGTACACACATACATTCCAGACACGATGGTCAGAGGAGCTTTTAGTTCAGGAAAGAAACCGCACAACAGGACGCCGGTCCCTTCAGAGGATGACCCAGCCTATCTACGTTGGCCGGAGACCGCCCGTGGAGCGGACAGCGTGTGCCCGAGGGAAAGGAAGAACGACCCCGTGTTTGGCTTAAAAGCAAATTCCGCTACATTGTGGGGGAGCGGCCAGCCTACGCATTCTTTACACATAGCACGCAGTTTCAGAGATTTTCACAGGGAGACAGCAAACGCCAAACGCTAATGCTACGGATTTCCGGATTGGTCGCCTTAAACGAAACGTCATTCTTCTGTTTTAGAAGAGCAATGCTGATTGGCAGACGATATTTCTGACACCTTGAGCTGAAGGAGTAATGTAAGAGACCAAAAGATATACCCCTTCACGTCTGGCATAGAGAGGGGCCGTTCCGTTGTCGCTCTTGGAGCGAGAACATGTAACGAGAGCGTGCACGCACGTACTCAAAGAGCGAGGAACAAGTTGGTCCTCAGTACTTCACTGGGAGAGCACCTCTATCGAGAGCGAATCGAAGTACGACTCTATATTGAGTCCTTGCGATTAAGCATTGTTCAGTGTGTTGGCCAACACACGTATTGTGCGGTGTGAATGGACAGTTATAGTTACACGCCTGCGAGCGAATTTTGAGTGGCATCACAGTGGACTGGTTATCTGACAGGTGCAACATGCCAATAGTTAGACTAGGGGCGAATAGGAGTCCTTGACTTCACCTAGGCGAGGGAGAGTTTGATTGGCGAAGGTCAATCCAGATAGAACGAGAGTTATCTTATTTGTCAGCAGCGAGCGGCGCAGACAGCAGTCATCGCAGCTCTTGCGAGACCCATATTTCCTCCGCAACAGTACACTTCACTGCATTTCACATTTGACAGCCTCGACCGTACCTAGCAACATTCTGAAGGATAATTATTCAAGTTGAGTAGGCGCGGCTCTCAGCCATTCTGCCAAGTCAATAACAATCTTCAACTTCGTATAGAAATTTCATTAGGTAATCCTATCCTTGAGAGGTAACTTCACATTCCGAAAAGAACCAGGATATAACTTGTTCAATTCATAACTAAAAGTGCCATTGTGATTTCTCAAATTTTTTGCAAAATAAATAATAATTTTCGTTAGTTTCATGTTTTTATTACACTAACTAGCACTACTCCAGTACCCAAGTATCCCACTAGTTACATAATAAATTTTGTGTCATTTCCTTACAGCGGACTACTCCAGAAGATATTTACTGATGAAAGTTTTTCAGGCATTTCTCTTTAGAACGTTAGGAGCGTTTGTCTGACTTCTGTAGTAAAGTGGGGGTGGAAATTGCATCTTGCAGGAGCCACCGGGTAAAGATTAATCCGTGGTGCAGAATAACAGAATATCAATCCCACGCTCACATTATCACAGAAGGTGGGTTATGAATATCCTATATGCCATCCCATGCAAAGGAAAATCGGCGCGCCCATTTGAAGATTAATGTTGTCCATAAGGTTGGTGTTTAGGCGTTCTTGCGGGAGGTCGTCCTGTTCCTCCATTATCGTGGCTAGGAACTGCTGGATGGACGCTGGTGCATGTGAGCGTGTTGCAATATGGCTCCCCAGCACATCTCAAACTTGATTGATTGGGTTTAAATCGATGGAAAGGACTGGCCTATCCATTCACGGAAATCCTCTCCTTCAAAAAGAGCTCCTCCACACACGCTGTTCGGTGCAGTCGCGCACTGTCATCCATAAAAATGAAGTCGTGGCCGAATGCACCCCTGGAAAGACGCTGATGGGTAAGGAGCACAGTGCCACAATAACGTCGAGCGTTGAGTGCACTGTGTTCAAAGATTTGTAGGTCAGTATGCCCATGCAACATTATACATTTCCACACCGTAACACTTGGACCACCAAAACGACCATGTCTGACAAATGTACCTGTGTGCATTACGTGTTCCCACCTCTTTCCATATGAAAGCACGTGCTCAGTCACTATTCAGACTGCATTTATTTTCATCCGAGAAGAGAGCGCGACTCTATTCCTCATTGCTCAGGTCCCTACACTATTGACGCTATTACAAACGGTAGTGCCAATGTGCGGGTGTCAACCAAACATAACGTACTGGTCGTCAGCAAAGAGACTACCCCCATGCAGTGGCCTTGTTACTGTGTAGCTTTAGACTGCATACTTTTCAGTCCTTTTGAATGCTGTGGCAACAGTACCCCTGTCTGGCGTGATTCCCTTCTTACCTGTGGCACAATGTAGCTGTTATTTGTTGCTGTAATTGACCAGGGTCAACTATCAGAGAGCAGGGTCTGTGGTTCTGAACGCTCCCCATGCATGTGGAACAATGTCGTGAGCAATTCCAAACTCCCAGGCCACTCTCATCACATTTCGTCCTTCTAGTTTCTTGATGAATCATCTTTGCGTGTGTCACTCATACACTGTCTCTGGGCAATGTTGTAATGAAGAACACCACCACAGGGCTGAGTAACTGCTCGCTGATTGACACACACTGTCTTTTGCCGTTCCTTCAACTGCCACTTGTTGCGGTGCAAGCCCCATTTGACGCTCGCCTCACGCCATGTGGCGTCCAACTTACTGTGTCCGGCTGGGAGAACTCTGACAACATTCTCCCGTACTTTCATTCTTTTCCACCCAGTGATTAATACGTTATGTTACTTTTCCTATCCCCTCCTTAAGTTTTGGTGAGCAGTAGAATTTGACTCCGCGATCGCTGATTGATACACACTGTCTTTTGCCGTTCCTTCAACTGTCACTTGTTGCGGTGCAAGCCCCATTTGACGCTCGCCTCACGCTGTGTGGCGTCCAACTTACTGTGCGCGGCTGGGAGACCACCTCTGGCAACATTCTCCCGTACTTTCATTCTTTTGAACCCAGTGATTAATACGTTATGTTACTTTTCCTATCCCGTCCTTAAGTTTTGGTGAGCAGTAGAGTTTGACTCTGCGATCGGAAGCAGTGGACCTCGCACACACGAATACTTTGCCACTGTGTAGACGTGGCGTGCCATTGCGGGCTGTCGTCACTGCACGGCACACCAGTTCCTCGGCGGCTCCCCTGGTCGTCATTTCCATCAGAGACGCGGCAATTCCGGCATTGGCCGATAGGTAATCTACCGCTGGCCGACGCCGCATCGCCGCCCGACGCCTCGTCTCTATGCTAATTGACAAATCCTGTTACGGCGCCTCCCTCTGTCCCCAGCAGCCGCACCCTGCGCAACTGCTGGCGCGCACGCGCCAGGGCTCACGTCCGGAAGCCTAATCTCGTTTATTAACACCTGCGATCCACTTGTTGGCGGCTTTATTTACGGCGTCGTATCGCCAGCGCACGTGCGCGATGCGCTGTGACCAGGATGGGTGTGCCTGTGGGTGTCGGGAGAGCGTGAATACAACTGGACGTTCCCATTCCACCTGTCTGTCTTTGCTCCTTATTAGTCACGCCCTAAGATCGAGTCAGCGCAATCAGTGAACGTGGATGTTGGCACATAACGTGGAAAGTCTGCGACGTCATAATGGGAAATACAAAGGACTTCGCTTATCCGACGTCAGATGGAGCAGGCGGAGGAGATTAGTGTTTAACATCCCATCGATAACGAGGTCATTAGAGACGGGGCACAACCTCGGATTCGGGAAGGATGGAAAAGGAAAGCAGCGTGGCATTTCGAAGGAACAATCCCGGCATTTGCCTTAAGCAATTTAGGGTAATCACGGAAAACGTAAATCAGGAGGGTCAGACTCCCTAACGCGAGTCCAGTGTGCTAACCACTGGACATCGAGTGGTCCGACTTCACACTCAGTGCGATCATCCCATTTCCGCAGTTTGTTTCCGTGAATCATCGTCAGCAAAACGAATCAGTAGGCAGTTTACTGTGGTAGGTACGTGCTTTGAGCATCCAACAGGACAGCCGAGAGCGCTAATGCGCTGCTTCCTGGACTCTGGTAGGCGCGCCGGCCCCGTTCGAATCCGCCCGGCGGATTACCGACGTCGGCCGGTGTGTCGGCCAGCCTGGATGTGGTTTTTAGGCGGTTTTCCACATTCCAATATGTGAATACCTGGCTGGTCCCCACGTTCTGACTCAGTTACACGACTCGCAGACATCTGAACACGTTCGCACTATTCCATGGCTTACATTAGACGCAGACAGTTAGATACACTAATTCTGTCCCGGTGGGTATGGGGTGGCAGCTGGAAGCGTATCTGGCCACCCCTTATAACTAACCTTTCCAAATCCGTTCCTAACGGTGCCGAACCTGCGACGCTGTGGGACAAGGCACCAGCAAACAAGTAAACTTGTGGCGCTGTCTTTAGAGGAGAAACTGAAAGTACTTGAACGGTTACATAAAGACGAGTCTCTTCGAAACATTGCAAGTGAGGTGGGCGTTAGCGTAACAACTGTTAGAGACTGCAGAAAAAAAGGGCAAACTCTTTGAAACTCACACGACGACGATTGATGACGAAGGACCGAAAATATGCAATACTTTGAGGAGGCCTAAAAATGAAATTCTAGACAATGTGGTTGTGGTTTGAGAAGGAGAAAAGAAAGCTCCGTCGTCTGCATCAAACATAAAATAAAAAGCACATATTTTTGAGAATTTGAATGGAAACAATAGAAATGAAAAGTTAACATCAATTAAAGGCTGATTAAGTCGTCGGAAAGCACGAAGTAGCAATCGAAATTTAATTATTTCCGCCGAGAAGCTAACTGCCGCCAGAACAGCTGCCAATGAATTTGTTCCAAAATTTGGAAACTTAGTTAAAGAGCTTAATCTGACCCCCAAAAGTGCATAATATTGACAAGATGTCTCCTACGAGAACTCTTTCTGCGCAAAATTGGCCTGTAACAGGTACAAAACTTAGCAAAAAGTAATACTAATGACAGTAACAAAATACTACATTGCTATGTTACAGTTCAACAAAAGTGTTCCTCTGATAATCCAAGCATTTTTGCATTCCAACCATGTTCCTGGTGCCGTAGGGGAGGATTAGCGAGCTTCTACTAAGTAGACGTTTATCTTACTTGGCCTTCAGCGAGAGTACGCTCTTTACCTATCAACAATTAGACGATAACTAGAGACAGGAACAATTTGTCTTATTTTGTGGCCAAATTCGTTGTTATTTTCTTTTTATAAATTCGGTGTTTTTTTTGCCACTTTCAGTGGTATATTTCGCGGATTTCAGCGTTATTTTTGGTAATTTCGGTGCTATTTTTTAATCCAGGCCCATTTTGCTACAAGATTCGTTTTTTTTGTCAATTTTATTGGCTTTCTGCCAATCTCAAGGTTATTTTTTTCGTTTCTGTGTTATTTTTTCGAACTACAGTTTTTTCAATTTCAGTGTTGTGTTTTCTTCAACCTCAATTTCTTTGTTATTTTTTTACAAATAACGTTCCTATTTTTACCAATTTCGGTATATTTTTTTTAATTTCTGTGGCATTTTTTGCCAGATCGGTGCTACTTTCTCCCAGATTCAGTGTCATTTTTTTGCTATATTCGATGTCACTTTTCTGCTGCTTGTTTCGGTTTCTTTTTCCAGATTCATTCTTCGTTTTGCCAAGTTGGTGTAGTATGTTACAGTGTTTTTTCGCCAATGTCGAAGTTATTTTTTGCAAATTTTGGGGTGCTGACTGCGAAATTCAATATTTTTTTCGCAATTGCGGTGTTTTTTGTCAATTTCGGTGTTATTTATTTTTTTTCGTTGCTTTTTCTGGCGTCACATCTTAATTCGTTACGCCTTTAGGAAAAAAGAAGATAAAATATAATTTCAATATACAACAACTATGAGCTATGAATATTGGCAAACAGTCGTTCTCAAATGGTTCACATGGCTCTAAGCACTATGGGACTTAACTTCTGAGGTCATCAGTCCCCTTGACTTAGAACTACTTAAACCTAACTAACCTAAGGACATCACACACATCCATGGTCGAGGCAGGATTCGAACCTGTGACCGTAGCAGCAGCGCGGATCCGGACTAAAGCGCCTAGAACCGCTCGGTCACACGGCCGGCTGTCGTTCTCAGATTTATAACATTTTTTATACGAGAAAATGACAAATTTCGAGATATTTCGTACAAATCGCGATTTCGCGTCATTTCGGTAAAAACCTTGAATTTCGCGTTATTTTCCGCGTGATCGTTTTCGCCAATTATTTCTATTCCTATTTACAGCCCTACAGATTGCTGGGCTTCCTATAAATTCAACTGATCTCTAAAGGTGGAATCTTATCTTTGCTGTTGAACAGAATGCGGAAAACAGTATTCTTAGTGTAAAAAAAAAAAGGAGTATATTTCGTGGTTTTTAGCTTTTTAACAGTGTGGTTTAGTGCTGTCTGAGGAGGATACAGAAAAGTTTTTGTTTTTGTATCTATATGGTCTTAGAATGTCACATACCTTTGAAAACCAATATGTGTACAGCTACGAACTTCCGATGAAATTGTGTGGACTATCTGTTTAGTATTACGTTATCTGACGATGTTCTAGAAAGGCGAAAGCCTGTTCATAACGAACTGTTAAATAACTGTTAATGCGGAACATTAATACTGTGTATTCAATTTTTTAATGCGGCTATGTTCCTTCAAGAACCGAAGGAACTATCAATAATATTAAAGGAATGTTCCGTAAGTGGCTGCTCGCTGCCAGATGTAGTTATATTTTATTTAATATACAACTCTACAGTACTTGTAATGAGTAACATTAATTTAATGGGTTGATAACGATGTTTATTCTGCAGCGAACTGCACGCAAAGGAACTCAATACTCGTTTACGGCAGCAAAACAAATTACTTGTCGTGAAGGGCACATTTCACCAAGGGAAGAGGCAACTCAATTTAGCAAATGTCGTTTCAACTTCGTACTCGCAGAGGTGGCCTCTTATAAGTAAAGTACAACTCGGAATACATATTTACAAGAATATTCAAGGTACGTCGAGCAGCAGACATGGTCGGGCTTGAGTGTGTTCTGCGGTCTGTGTATTGTCTGATCCGCCAAAAATTACCCGGCAAGCAGCAGTCGCTGTACAAAAGCCAGCTACTAGCTTATTGGCCGTTTCGCTGATTCTCAGACGAAATAACGACGATACGGACAAAGGGGCCATTCATCTCGCTGAAAGCTATTGGCTGCGTTTCGGCGGCCGCTCTCTCAAGAGGACTCTGGAAAATGTTTTCCTGCGAAGCGGTCAACTTTGCCAGAAAGACGTGAGCCTTTCTTGAAACTTACTTAAGAAATGACAGGTTTTTTTTTCAATAATACCCATGCTTTGAAACGTAACCTCCAGACTTTTCGTCGCTATTTTCCTCGCCTTCCACTACTGTAATGTTTTTCTTTTATTGTTCTTACAGATCTACCTGAATAATGAAAAATACCTGCAGCTATGAACTTCGTATTGATTCGAACAAACGCCTACAACTTACGTGTCAAGACGAGAATTTCCACATACAGATAGCACTCTTCGGAGTTTTTATGAGAAAAAGAAGATTGTGTTTATCGTCCCGTACACATCGTGGTCATTAGAAACGGAGCGCGAGCTCGGATTGTGTGAAGGATGGGAAGAGAAGTCGACCGTGCCCTTTCAAAGGAACCATCCCGGCATTTACCTGGAGCTATTTAAGAAAATCATGGAAAACGTAAATCTGGATGGCCGAACGCTGTTTGGAACCGTCGTCCTCCCCAATGCGAGTCCAGTGTACTCCCAATACACCACGTTGTTCGGGTTTTCTTTTTTTTTTTTGTAACAGTCATGTTTATAGGCACATCAGAAGGTTGAACGTATGGGATACAAATCACTAAATAGTTTAACCTCAAAAGTCAATACATACTGAAGTACTTCTTTATTGCAGTCATATGAGAGAAACTGAGGAGAGTAAGATGTACACATTACTGACTCGTTATTTGGAATGTTTCGCGTTCATGTCTAATTACCAGTACCTCAGCGCTCACCATTCCATGTTCTCACACCACGGAGTGGCATTCACTTCATATATGCGTTTGTAATTTTTTTTCACACCTGACATTACAGTGATTGACAATACGTGTTTTAAACTTGAGACAGGTGATCGAAATCGGGACCGATTGTGCATACATACGCCATGTATATACGCGATGAAGATATTTTATGGCACGACAATAATGATGCAGATCGAAAATACCACCACAGTAAAGAAATTCACTTAGTACATGTTGGCGTGTTGTCCAATTCGACTTTCATAAAATGTGTCTCGTCTGAGAGAATCCACCTTCCTCAAATTTTTCTTCAGGGATTGATGAAATATGAATTTCTTCTCGGTACAGTTTGTTAACTGAGGAAAGCACATTTATACAAAAGACTTCTGCGGCACCGGAAAAAAAAATCCTATTTTTGTATGACCATATCTGTGACTGGAGGTTTGAGGGACTTTGGCCGTTTACTTAGGCAATAAAATGGAACACCTACAGACCTACAGCGGTTCTTAAGATTTTATTTATTGTATGGCTACCAGTTTCGGTGCTTGAGTCCACCATCTTGAGGCCTTAACTGACGCTAAGAGAGTTAACTCCAATCGTACATACGATTCATCATAGGCCACCATTTATGAACTGGTTTTCGAATACTACCTGTAACAAAGATATTGTGTCTCCAACCATCAACTATCCCACAGTGTCAGTTAAGGCCTGAATATTGTGCTCTGGAGCACCAAAACTGGTAGGCATATAATAAATAACAGCGTAAGGACGGCTGTAGGTGTTCCATTTTGTTACATGGGGAAAAATCCATCGCAAATAAATAAGTAAGGCACACAGTAGCAGGCATTACTTCCATGTTCATTCAGCGACTTTTATTAGTATTCAAACAACAGTTTATGGATGTCCGCCGCTCGTGGTCTCGCGGTAGCGTTCTCGCTTCCCGAGCACGGGGTCCCGGGTTCGATTCCCGGCGGGGTCAGGGATTTTCACCTGCCTCGAGATGACTGGGTGTTTGTGTTGTCCTCATCATTTCATCATCATCCAGGAAAGTGGCGAAATTGGACTGAGCAAAGGTTGGGAAATTGTACGGGCGCTGATAACCGCGCAGTTGAGCGCCCCACAAACCAAACATCATCACCCCAACAGTTTATGGTGTTTCCAAATCACTACGATATTCATTATTTTCCAGTTCCTCAACTGATAAGATATCTGAAGAAATCAATTTCGTATAACCGTGTCTGTATTACCATTCTTTTATGTTTAATCCCACAAGCGGCATTCGGCGGTTAATTAGATATCCGGTGGATCAGGACGACTATTTTGCGCCATTGTTTGACAGATACAACACTTTGCATGAGCCGCTTGATAATTCATTAATTCCAACAGGGCATGATGCTAAGTTACTATGAAGTTGGACAACTCTATGATTGATATACAACGTTGTGACCATTGCGCGCATTATCCTTTTGCTCACATTTACTGTAACTCGGCTCAATACTCTTAATTACTGCAGTATCCTCTTGTGTAGCGTTGCCACTAGTGATGTAAGTTATAAATAGAACCATTGCTCTTGAGGTCCTCACAAAAGCATTTGGTTTGCAGACGGAAAAACTTGTTTGATGATTCCTAGGAAAATCTCTGGTACTGCCGATAATTTTTTAAAAAACTGTCTAACTAAAGGTAAGTTGATACAAATAAGTTATATATGCACACAGTTCTTTATATGAATTAAATTTCACAAAAATTTTATGCAGCGACTGGGAAGCGAAAAAAATTAATTTCATAGATTATAGAGGTAGCTTTGTGACAGCACACATACCTGCAGAAGCAAGTGGAACAATTGAAATTGTAGAATACAGGACTCATAAAAGAAATTAGGGACATCTGTGAATGATTTATTAAAAACGACAAAGTTTTATTTACCGTTGTAACTTTATTTCTAAGTACAACATAAGGTTGCTCAGAATATTATGTTAAATTTGTTATAACTTTGTTTTTTTCTTACACCACCGAACTACTAAGTGTCTGAACTGTTCACCTTACTTGTAGGATATTGTGTTACATTTAACTGTTGTAATATGTTTTCCTTCTCATACGGTTCTACAGAACAGAATACGTGTGTAGAGCTTTTGTTTAATGGTTGGGTTGTTTTGGGGGAGGAGACCAAACAGCGAGGTCATCGGTCTCATCGGATTGGGGAAGGAAGTCGGCCGAGCCCTTTCAAAGGAACCATGCCGGCATTTGCCTAGAGGGATTTAGGGAAATCACGGAAAACCTAACTCAGGATGGCCGGACGCGGGATTGAACCGTCGTCCTCCCGAATGCGAGTCCAGTGTGCTACCCACTGCGCCAACTCGCTCGGTTTTGGCTTAATGACCTCCCTTACTGCAGTTTAATACCTTTCATTCTTACGTTATTTCAACAAGTGTTGGAGAATCAGGAGAGGATTCCATAAAGACCTAATAATCTCTGCAGAACATAATTGTCACAAAATCAATTACAGGAACTACTACAAAATCTTTGGGAAACAACTACAACAGTATGAGCCCTCTGCGCTAATACTGAAATATAAAGATGGAAGAATGGCACAGAATATGAAAGAAAATGCTCACATCATGGCAGAAGCGTTCAACAAACTTTTTAACTGTGAAGAAGCCAACGAATTCTTACAAATCGACGTAAATATCCCGATAAAAACATAACCTAACAAATCGGACTTCAAAACTTTCCAAGAAATAGAAAAGGACAAAAAATTATAAGACATATCGAGTAGATCACGTTTTAGTTGAAATGAAGATGTATTCAAGTGACGCAGTCAATACCTTCCGCGTGGCTCTGACAAAAATGTGGATAAAAGAACAATTCCCTGAACAAAGTTTCCTTTAATTTACGTCTATGGTCACAAACGTTTTCTTAACAGATTACCGGTTTCGTTCTTTAGTGACCATCATCAGATCTGCAGCAAAAATGGGAAAAATATAAATATACTAGCAAACTGTCTACAGCTTAAGAACAATACGTAGACCATAATGAAAAGTAGTACTGACAAAATTTACATTTGTGCGCTTTAAATATGAAGACGCATACCTGTTTCATGAAAACAAAGTTCTAATGTACTGCAGCCATAGTGGCATCGTCAAATGTTAAATGTGGAATCAGCAGCAGCATCGTCAAATACATATAAATAACATCACTTGCACGAGTCATGTTGTCAGTAGTATTACTGTTTAAAACAACCTGCCGTACACTGAGAACAAGTGGGTGGCCAGGGGAGGGGGGGGAAGTGAGGGATAAATGAGGGGAGGGAGGGAGTAGGACTCTTCAGGAGTCGTGCAGGAGATTAGACAACCCTGACACAATTAACTCTGCTTGACGAAGGGATGGCAGCAATTAAACCGCCCTACAAAACATTCTGCCAGACGGGGACAGCGGGAAGCCCGTTAGTCCGTTCATGTACGTCACTTCCATTAATCCACTCACGCAAGCACTTACTGCATGACAGGGCATTTGATTACATTAAGACAGTCACAGATCCCCCACAAGAGCATGTGTGGCGACTGTTATTCCTATCTTCCATTCCCTGCAGCGCTCGGCAGGAATTGCAGAAATACGAAATTTCATGTCTCCTAAGGATATTAACAGACACTACTACGTGTGACTCTTTAGAGCCGTGCGGGATTAGCCGAGCGGTCTAAGGCGCTGCAGTCATGAACTGTGCGGCTGGTCCCGGCGGGGGTTCGAGTCCTCCCTCGGGCATGGGTGTGTGTGTTTGTCCTTAGGATAATCTAGGTTAAGTAGTGTGTAAGCTTAGGGACTGACGACCTTAGCAGTTAAGTCCCATAAGATTTCACACACATTTGAACATTTTTTTGACTCTTTAGTACGCAGCACCGTGTTTTCTTTAATTCGTTTATTCCCTTTAGTTCATGTGAACCCTGCTAACAGTACGTTGTTGCACGATCCCCATTTGGCTTCGAAACTAAATATTTTATTGGCTTAACTGACGATTTCAAAATATTTGTGAAATATTATACGCAGTACACAGCACGTGATTCATCTACTAACATACAAAAAAAAAAAAGAAAAAAAAAGAGGTTCAAATTGCTCTCAGCACTATGGGACTTAACATCTGTGGTCATCAGTACCCTAGAACTTAGAACTACTTAAACCTTGTAACGCCGGAAAGCTAACTAACCTAAGGACATCACACACATCCATGCCCGAGACAGGATTCGAACCTGCGACCGTAGCGGTCGCGCGGTTCCAGACTGAAGCGCCTAGAACCGCTTGGCCACACCGGCCGGCGGCCAACATACCGTAATAAACTATAACAACAGATGTTTCACTGGATTACCTATAATCATCAAATTAATTACGGAACAGATAGTACCAAATCGACAAACTCATCTGCTACGGAATTCCTATATACCGCAAATTTTTAAAGTTTTACTCCAGCCACAGTCAGGCAGTAAATGTGCTAAATAAGTAAGCTACTGGGCAGTACTGTTGACATTACTCATGCCAGACAGTGTTTACGACACCGGTCATAGCTAAAGCGCGTACAACTGTTAACGGTACATGACAGAGCGACCAAAAGTGAAGTAATATTTTGTAACTCAGAGCAATTACGTGCTATCGAGAAACCCACATGTTGCAAATTTAGGTGGGCCTAGCTACCCGTGCTCAATGCAGAGTCAACTAGAAGAAGCTGACACACGTAATGTGCCGAAGTCACTCACTCACTCCTCCTGCCCTCCCCTCCCCCCCCCCCCTCACTCTTAGGGCTACGTCAGAAGCATAGCTGATTATTATCGTATGCATCAATTACAGTAATACAAATTTATCAAAACAAAGAAATATATATAAAAATGAACATGTCAAATTATATACAGTACATAAGTTCTAAAACGGCTCAGACTAGACTCGGATGTTGATGGACTCGATCCAGCGGAGTGCCTCGTGGGATGCTTTATGGAGCTTCTCAATGCCACCCGGGTAGCGTCTTACTGGAGCAAGCGATAGACCTCCACGTGAGCAGTCACTTTTTTCGCCTTCGAATGCATCTTCATGTGCCTTGATCACTGCCGGCGCTATCTGGGCAACTAATTGGTCCTTTACAATTAGGCTAACTCTCGCAGAAGGCGATTTAAAGATAATTCCACCGGCATTACGAAATTAACAATAACATGAAAGCCTATACAAACGGCACTGTTCAGAGCCAACCTGGAAACGTGCTCAGAATATGTCAACTGGATGTTGAGGGACTGTCCAGAAATAAGGGCGAAATACTATCTAAAATTTTGAGAGAGAATAGGGCAGACGTCTTAGCGCTGCAAGAGAAGCATAGCTGTAAGGATACAATAATTCAACTTAAGGGCTGAAGGCATTCAGTGCGCCGCCATTCTGTCTCCGTCTTGAACCAGAGACACTGCGGGGTTTTTGAGTTTCAGAGAAGCAAAGGCTAACACTTGGTGATGATGATCGTTTGGCTACCTGCAACCGACTGCCTCGTCGAAATCTGGCACGAGGTGCCTAAAGGCTGCGAGACTCGTGAAACTTCACCTATCTGGGGAGCTTGTCTGCGGCCAGCCTCTGTCCTCTGAGGGACTTCAGCCAATGGACTGTAAATAGTCTACGAACCGTCTGGGGGAGACGTGTCCCTAGCGGACTCCTAGTCGCCTAGACGTCATCGGCCATCGTCTTGGTCGACCCCTGGAGGTGATCAGAGCATTGCTGCTCGGCACCAGACAGCTAATATCGGCTATCGCTCCCGAGTACGTGATTTGGGGACCAGGAGTACGCGTGCGGCTGCCTGTCCCGCAAAGCTCAGGAGGAACTGGGCGGGCAGCGCTAGTCCTTCGCTGGTGGCGGCACACATGGAACCGCGGTTAACTGCCAGCCGCGACCCAGGACAACGAAAGTCACAGCCGTCATTCCGCATTCCACAGTCAGATGCGTTTACATGAGCACAAAACGGCTCTGATCCCAGCCGGAGAGTTGCATAAGGCTGCGCGAGTCAACACCACACGATTGTATCACTACATGTAAACTGAAGGAGAAGGGGAAAGAAAGGAAAGGAAGCGACTAGCGATGTCAGTTGCATAGGGGCTTTTCGCGGAATCAGCAGCGACGAGTAGAAATGTCTGCTCGATTGGGATTCGAAGCCGGGATCTCCAACTCACTAGGCAAGCCGGTGTGGGTGAGCGGTTCCAGGCGATTCAGGCCAGAACCGCGCAACCGCTACGGACGCAGGTTCGAATCCTGCCTCGGGCATGGATGTTTGTGATCTCCTTAGGTTAGTTAGGTTTAAGTAGTTCTAAGTTCTAGGGCACTGATGACCTCAGACGTTAATTCCCATAGTGTTCAGAGCCATCCAACACACTAGGCAGCTGCGGTAAGCACTGCACCACCTGGACACAGTGTTTACTGTAAATGTGCGGACTACCTCGGGACGGCTACCGGCCGACGCACGCTCCCACCGAGCGCCATCTATCTGCTGCCCCGTCCATGTCCTCCACATTTGCTGCTCTGATATTCGAGCAGGAGGTCGGACGTAATTGTGCATCCGCATAGAAGGCCGATTCGTTGCCCATCTAGGCGAATCACTTATACAGGGTGTTACAAAGAGGCACGGCCAAACTTTCAGGAAATATTACTCACACACAAATAAAGAAAAGATGTTATGTGGACATTTGTCCGGAAACGCTGAATTTACGTGTTAGAGCTCATTTTAGTTTCGTCAGTATGTACTGTACTTCCTCGATTCACCGCCAGTTGGCCCAATTGAAGGAAGGTAATGTTGACTTCGGTGCTTGTGTTGACGTGCGACTCATTGCTCTACAGTATTAGCATCAAGCACATCAGTACGTAGCATCTCAACAGGTTAGTGTTCATCACGAACGTGGTTTTGCAGTCAGTGCAATGTTTACAAATGCGGAGTTGGCAGATGCCCATTTGATGTATGGATCAGCACGGGGCAATAGCCGTGGCGCGGTACGTTTGTATCCAGACAGATTTCCAGAACGAAGGTGTCCCGACAGGAAGACGTTCGAAGCAATTGATCGGCGTCCTAGGGAGCGCGGAACATTCCAGCCTATGACTCGCGACTGGGGAAGACGTAGAACGACGAGGACACCTGCAATAGACGAGGCAATTCTTCGTGCAGTTGACGTTAACCCTAATGTCAGCGTCAGAGAAGTTGCTGCTGTACAAGGTAACGTTGACCACGTCACTGTATGGAGAGTGCTACGGGAGAACCAGCTGTTTCCGTACCATGTACAGCATGTGCAGGCACTGTCAGCAGGTAATTGGCCTCCACGGGTACACTTCTGCGAATGGTTCATCCAACAATGTGTCAATCCTCATTTTAGTGCAAATGTTCTCTTTACGGATGAGGCTTCATTCCAACGTGATCAAATTGTAAATTTTCACAATCAGCATGTGTGGGCTGACGAGAATCCGCACGCAGTTGTGCAACCACGTCATGAACACAGATTTTCTGTGAACGTTTGGGCAGGCATTGTTGGTGATGTCTTGATTGGGCCCCATGTTCTTCCACCTACGCTCAATGGAGCACGTTATTATGATTTCATACGGGATACTCTACCTGTGCTGCTAGAACATGTGCCTTAACAAGTACGACACAACATGTGGTTCATGCACGATGGAGCTCCTGCACATTTCAGTCGAAGTGTTCGTACGCTTCTCAACAACAGATTCGGTGACCGATGGATTGGTAGAGGCGGACCAATTCCATGGCCTCTTCGTTCTCCTGACCTCAGCCCTCTTGACTGTCATTTATGGGGGCACTTGGAAGCTCTTGTCTACGCAACCCCGGTACAAAATGTAGAGACTCTTCGTGCTCGTATTGTGGACGGCTGTGATACAATACACCATTCTCCAGGGCTGCATCAGCGCATCATGAATTCCATGCGACGGAGGGTGGATGCATGTATCCTCGCTAACGGAGGACATTTTGAACATTTCCTGTAACAAAGTGTTTGAAGTCACGCTGGTACGTTCTGTTGCTGTGTGTTTCCATTCCATGATTAATGTGATTTGAAGAGAAGTAATAAAATGAGCTCTAACATGGAAAGTAAGCGTTTCCAGACACATGTCTACATAACATATTTTCTTTCTTTGTGTATGAGGAATGTTTCCTGAAAGTTTGGCCGTACCTTTTTGTAACACCTTGTATATGAATGCGTCCGAAAGAACAGACACCACGCATCCATATACAACTGATTCGCCTAGATGGTAAACGAATCCACTTTCTTCTATGTCGATGCACAATTATGTCCGACCTCCCGTGTGAAACTCAGGGTAGCGAGCAATGAGGACTACCGGCAACAGGGGATAGACGGCATTAGGTGGAACTGTGTGTGTCGGTAGAGAGGTATGCGTAGTTAGTCCGTGCAAATACGAGGGTTGGAACTTCAATAGTGGCGACTATTTATTTACAGCTCGTACAAAATAACTACGAGTTTCAATGTTTTACTGACCTTCAAAGTAGTCACCAGCATTGTGTACGACTCGTGGCCAGCGATGTGGAAGTCGTAGGATACTCTTAGCAGCGCCAGTTGTGTTGACAGTTCGAGCGGCGCGGTGTATCACCCGACGAATTTGTAACAGTTCTGAAGCGAATGCCGTGAGGTGTTTCCTTCAGTTTAGAAATCGTGTTGAACTCACGAGGGAACTGCAGTAGGTGGTATAGCACTTAGCAGCCCCATCAGTCAAATCAGTAAGAGCTTGCACTGTACCTGCTTGAGGATTGTCCTGCAAAATGATGGTCAAGTCCTGCAGAAAGTGTCATCACTTCTGTCTCTAAGCTGGTCGTAGGTTGTGTTCCAAAAATGAACAGCATAGAGACGGAAGACTTTCTACAGGACCTGACCATCATTTTGCAGGACAATGCTAAGTTATTAACAATGTGCCTACGTTTAACACTTAAGTTTAGAAAATTTGGTTCTCAAAAGAATTTTCAGTCGCTGTACTGTTGATATTTGGCTCTTTCGACTGACGAGTTTGCCGATCACTTATGAAGCCCAAATTAGGATGCTCACCATCTCCGTTAGGTTGTACAAGACACATATTTCAAACGTAGACACAAATTCTTTTATATAATAACTAATGATAGTACTTGAAACTATATTAATGAGTTGTGTGTCACCCTCAAATATAAACAAAAAATGGCAAAATTCTTCGAAAAATTAAATATGTTAAATATGACAGATGTACGTGATAGGAAGTCTTTTCTGAAGAATTTGCCTGGAGTGTTGTATGAAATTCAAAGTGGAAGATGAGTAGTACAGACGAGAAGAGAATAAGCTTTTCAACTAACGTGCTAAAGAAGAATTATAAATATTATACGGGCAGATAGAATTACTGGTAAATACTCGTAGGTAACCTAAGTGGGGCGAACAGAAATGTATGCCAGAATTATAGGAAGAGGTCGGTTGATAGAACACATCCTAAGGCATCAAGGAGTAGTCAGGTATGGAAGGGAATGTTGGGGGTAAAAATCTTAGAGGGGGACCAAGAGGTGAATACAGTAAGTAGACTCAGAAAAATGTAGGTTGCAGTAGTTATCCAGAAAAGAAGAAGCTTGCACAGGATAGACTAGCGCAGAGTGGTCCGTCGAACCAGTCATAAGACTGAAGACCACAACAATAACAATAACAACAACAACAGAGGACAAGAAGCTTGAGTCTAAATGATGTACTATTTTAACTCAAGGGATCAAATACACTTATGAAAAGAGGAAACAGAGACAGAATGGAAACTTGTTGCAAGTTCTTATGGGACCAAACTGCTAAGATCATTGGTCCTTAGGTTTACGCACTACTTAATCTAACTTAAACTAACTTTAACTTACGCTAAGGGCAACACACACAACCATGCCCGAGGGAGGACTCGAACCTCCGACAGGGGCAGCCGCGCGAACCGGGACAAGGTGACTCAGACTGGAACGCGAGTTGGGTGAGAAAGTTCTGTCACCAGTGAGAAAAGAGTAGCTCAACGTGCCATGCGTCCAGGATGTCGTCACACATTTTTCTGATCGACGGCGTGCGAGTCGAACACCAGATAGGAAAGAAGTGCGACATCATCCGGTTTATATCACGGCCATAAGGCGAGTGCCCAACACATGTGATACTCCATCTCGACACTGGACTTTTCAAGCGCCACCGTATCAGCTGGCGAATTAGAGCACTGTATCCGCGTGGATAAATCGAATGAGCCGCTGTCCTTCACCATTATTCGCTAACCATGCGATACCGTCTTACTAGCTTTCACATGAGTCTGCGATTAAACAGGTGCGTGGACTCTTCCGCTCGTCTAAGAAAAGATGGCGAGTAGCTACTCCATAACCTATCCCAAGGTGTAGGCGATTCTGCGGAGACAGAAACTCTGCGGCTTCCACTAACTGAACAGAAATATCCGAACACCTGTTAGTGTAAGTTATTATATGACGTGTCCTCCCTCAGCTTCTAAGACGATTTGAACTCTGCTGGGGACACATTCGGTGAGGTGCCTGGAGGGATTGACGCCGCAACCAAAGAATGTAGCGTTGTTGGAGTCTGGGGAATGGTGCGAAGTCGCCCTCGTAACTCACCTCCAGAGGTGTTTCCCTGGGTTAAGGTCGGAACCCTCAGAAGGCTAATCCCTTTCAGGAACCTTGCAGATGCTTCTTCATGACAAACGGCATCGTCATGTTGATATAAAGTATCAACATTCCCGAACTGTTCCTCTACGGCGCGTTGTGTACAGTACTGTAAGATGTGCTCGGATGCTTCCGCATTTAACATTTTCTGAAGACTGGTCCAAATAGCTCTGGGCACTATGTAACTTAACATCTGAGGTCATCAGTCCCCTATAACTTAGAACTACTTAAACCTAACTAACCTAAGGACATCACACACATCCATGCCCGAGGCAGGATTCGAACCTGCGACCGTAGCAATAGCGCGGCTCTGGACTGAAGCGCCTAGAACCGCTCGGCCACCGCAGGCGGCTTTCTGAAGATTAACAAAGCGATTGCACCCTAAAAACCGTAACACAACCTCCTCCGTACTTTACTGTTGCCACTACAAGTGCTGGCCAACGGCCCCACGTGACGGCTACGGTCGCAGGTTCGAATCCTGCCTCGGGCATGGATGTGTGTGATGTCCTTAGGTTAGTAAGGGGACTGATGACCTTAGACGTTAAGTGCCATAGTGCTCAGAGCCATTTAACCATTTAGCTGTGGTTTTTCCTTCATGTTTACATATCATAATCATATCGCCAACTGTCGACTTGGGCAGCATCAGAAGGATTGCATGTCGCTGGTAAATTTGTTACTCAGGTGACATCAATCACTTTTCCACATTCTAAGTTCTTCTGATCGTCCGATTCAGAAGTTCCTGCTTCTCCACAGAACTCCAAATTACAAGAACTGCAAGGTCCATATTACGATTGCGAGGCCCATGTTACGATACAGAGACAGAACGACAGCAGCACTCCTAGTGGCCTGGCAGTGAACTTCGAATATGGGAAAATGTGGCGCGAAAATCCCTGTTCTTGCTTTGCGAAATATGAGTATAAGATGATTACATTTTTCATTGGTAGTTCATCGGTGGGCCTGGTAGTCTGGTGACAAAGTGTATACTTGAAAAGTCTTCTGTTACCTTAGAAAGTAAGTCCGCAGCTCGTGGTCTTGCGATAGAGTTCTCGCTTCCCGCTCATAGGGTCCCGGGTTAGATTCCCGGCGGGGTCAGGAATTTTCCATGCCTCGAGATGACTGGGTGTTGTGTCGTCTTCAAAACATCATCATCATTATTCATCTCCATTACGGTCGGAGGAAGGAAATGGCAAACCACGTCCACTAGGACCTTGCCTATTCATCGTTCAAATGGTTCAAATGGCTCTGGGCACTATGGGACTCAACTGCTGTGGTCATAAGTCCCCTAGAACTTAGAACTACTTAAACCTAACTAACCTAAGGACAGCACACAACACCCAGCCATCACGAGGCAGAGAAAATCCCTGACCCCGCCGGGAATCGAACCCGGGAACCCGGGCGTGGGAAGCGAGAACGCTACCGCACGACCACGAGATGCGGGCCTATTCATCGTCCCCTACACTCGTCGGAGTATGTGACCTCACCATCATAATCACAAAGTAATATATTCGAGAAATCTAAATCCCAAACTGCGATTAGTTTCTCATATCTGGGGTTGATAGTCGTCTAAAATGTTGTAAATGACATCGTGGTCGCCTTTTGACCGTAAAAATATTTATTTATAGTACTCAATATTGCAGTTCCGACCACGGTGTGGCCCGTTGTCAAGTGTAAATAACTGTGCCTTTGCACATGTGAAAACCTGAATGTCATCTGCCGTGACATGACACGGAAGCTGCTTTCATAGCTTGTGTTCCTGATGACGACCGTCTTATCTGTACTCAAATCTTTGAATTGCACTGTAAATATGTTGCTCGTGTACTGCTTAATTTCCGGTCGGTGGGGTAAATGACTCCATACTTGCTTCTGTTTCATATGAAACAGAAGCTGGTTTCGTCGAGTGGTATTCTGTGGACTCAAGTCTGTCTGTCACTGCTTAAGAATCAGGGTATGAACTGCTCGATTTAAATGTATATTATGTAGACTAATCGTATTCTATATCATTTTTGTTTGTACTTTCTCGCATTTGCTGGATGCTCTGAAATTTTCATTCGAGAGGGTAGTTTTAGCATACTGATTTCTACTAAGATGTATTATTTGTAGAACCTGTTAATAATGTGTGAGCACATCTGCGTAACTATTGTTGCATTTTTAGCATTTTCAATTAATAATCCTCTCGTCGCTAAGACAACAAAAGGTGCTCATCTAAACTTACCTCTATACTCTGCAAATCACTGTGCAATGCATGCCATTCAGAGGCAAGAAGCAACAGCATTCCATGACAAGATGTAATAATTCCAGTATATCCATTTTGGATATACTGTGATTTAAATCGGTGATTTATCTGGTAATAGACATGCAACCAGTCGCTTTTTTATTTTTTAATTCGATTTATTCTACCATAAAAATGTTTCAGAGACACTGAAGGCTAACCATAAGATGTATGTGTCACAAGAACATTATGCTGTGGACCAAATGTAGGTAGATTTTGTGCTAATGCAACTGGCGGAGATGACGAATGTTTAGTAATCGGTGACGAAACGTTTTTAAAACCTAACGTTTATCATGTTTTGGGTACTTACTGTGCACTGCCTTGTGGTATCCATATCAAATCTGTTCCTATAAATAATATTATCAAGCTATGTACACAGATATACATAGTATTTAGCTGTATTTAGTTTTCCTTTGATTTACAGACAGTAAACACTGAAATTTTTAGCGCAGAATATGGACATGGTAGATATCACACTTTACAACATCATGGTCTTTGGCACGAGATACAGTTTATTACAGTAAAAATATTACTAGTGCAGATATTATATTTAAGCAAATTTTGCCAGCTGGAGGAGTGTTTTTACATTGGCAATATAAATGTAATATGGGTTAAAAGTTATACAAAAGTTAAACAAAAAGAGCGGAATGTTTACTACGTAATTAAAACTTTTTTTATAAAGTAAATGCCATAATTGTTACATTACAAGGAGAACAGATCTTGTGTAGGAAGTTGAATATGTGTTATTATTGTCATTCTTGATGTTTTGGTGCCAGGATGTCTTTGAAACTCTGGAAGTAAAAGTTGGGTGTTGATTCAGTTTGTTCATTAAGGATTTTTTGAGGCGATTTTAGTTTCAGGATGTAAATCTCTAACTGTTCAAGGAGGTCCATCTGTATTCCTTGCTCAGCAATGTGTAGCACAAAGAGATTGTCACTGACATCACTAATAGAGTGCACATGATGAGCAATATGTGATGTAAAGCTGGACTTATTTAAGTTTTGAGTCGAAGGGCGGGCGTATGTTCTTTGTATCGCGTTGCAAAATTTGTCCGTTTGACCTCTGTAGAAGCAAGAACAGAAGCATGTGATTTCGTATATGCCAGAATTTTTATGCTGATCTCCAGTGGATTTATTATTGTGAACAATTTTATTTTGTAGTTTATTGCCAGTGTGGAAAGATATTTTTATGTTGTGTGGTCTGGAAAGATTTGCAAGTTTATATGACATTTTGGCAATGAATGGAAGACAGACTAATTTTGGCATTTCTTTTTTAGTTTGTAATGGTGACGATTGTTGCTCAAGTTTATTTTCAACTAGGGTGTTTATCAAAGAGATGTTATAACCATTATTTTGTGCCATAGATTTAAGTATTTTCATTTCTTTATATGAATATCCTTCCCTGATGGAGGTGAGAAACATACATTTTTAAGACGACCTGAAGAAAGCGGTTGTATGTTGGTTCGGGTGGCATAAATCATCGCCATGATATAATAAGGTTGGTTACTAATTCTATCGAAAGCTGGTAACATGGGGTTCTCCATTAAACGCGAGAAAGTACGGAAAATGGATGTAAACAAAACTAAATTAGGAGTAATATACTACCCACGCACGGTATTATTGCACTTGGCTTTCTGTATCTAACACTGGCTATACTGTTACAGTAAACAAAAACCATATCGACTTTCTCGGTTGTCGTACTCACTGTGGAATTCCAAATAGTTGTCTGGGCGTTTAGCTGGCCATGGTGGTGGAGCGGTTCTAGGCGTTTCAGTCCGGAACCACGCGACTGCTACGGTCGCGGGATCGAATCCTGCTTCGGGCATGGATGTGTGTGATGTGCTTATGTTAGTTAGGTTTAAGTAGTTCTAAGTTCTAGGGGACTGATGACCTCAAATGTTAAGTCCCATAGTGCTCAGAGCCATTTCAACCATTTTTTTGTCTGGGAGTTTGACGGGAAAGCACGTTCTCACGGCCTTCAAACGCACAGGTAAACATAAGAGCAGACCGAAGTACTTTCATTCCCACGTGGAATAATATTGTGGCCGACTAATACTCACAAAGCATTTAAACCGAGCATTTCACACACGGACTTTATAAGCAACAACAAATATACACAAGTCCACAGAAAACTACGCGAACGAAACCTGTTTATGTTTCATATGGAACAGGAACAAATACAGAATTATTTACTACGCCAAGCATTAGAGTTGCGAACAGAAATCAAGCAGAATACGAACAACATATTTAGAATGCAATACAAATAGTGCAGTATTGCAACACTGTGTCCTTTTACGTCTATACGCTTCACCACAGCTCATGTGTCAGCTTCATACAGTCAGAATCAGTCAATATGTTGTAACGATTAATAAGGACCGACGGAACAGCCAGACTATGTATACATTGCATATGAAAACACACACGACAGGGGTGTAATATTCTGCCATATTTATTAATTAATTCACACATTTACGTACGTATCTGATAACGGCCTACCAGCCGAAAACAGCTTTGTGAAATAAAAAACAAATATTGCAGAATATTACACCAGTATGACGTGTGTTTTCATTCATAATAAATATGTTCCTTAGAACACGTTTCAAAATTTATGTCCGTTTCGCCAATGAAGTGTTTGTTGCCATGACGACGTGTTAGGTTAACAGGACTGGCGTGTGACCTACACGTCATTCGATTACGACACCTGCAGCCTCATCTCTACCTCCACCACCAGCCATTAAAATTGCAATACCATGAAGGCGGCATTAACTAGCGTCAGTTGGGCATAAAGTGCACCGCACCATTGTGTATGCGAATGATTTGCATTTCTGTTCAACCGCGCTAAGTCAGTGGCAGTAACAGTATCCACACTGTGTGTATAAGTGTCCATTTACATGTCCGTTACAGTACGCAATAAAGCGCGTGCTAAAGCGAATGGTGGTTTAGACGCAGCACAAAGCGCACATCTGTACTCAACAGCAACGAGTGCTAAAAGGAAATCAGCAACTCATCGTTTCTCTGCGGCCGCCGGATCAAATGCAGTCGCAGAGAAAAACACGCACGCAAAAATCGAAAACAGTCATTACAGATCATGAAAATAGATGAGCAGACAGGAGAAAAGGGGAAACTACACATTTCTTCGAAGGAAGGAAACTATGTATCATTGAACGAAATAAAAATTAAGTCTATGGCCGTACGACTTGTCCGGCGAAGCAGTAATAAATTATTTACGCAAACTATCCTCGTGAATCAGCCTATCTATCTTGTGCTTACAATTTAATTGCAGGTACTCACGGAGATTCAGTGTGGGTTGTAACTATCGTTGTTGTTGTTATTGTCGTCGTTTTCAGTCCAGAGAGTTGTTTGGTGCAGCTCTCCATGCTACTCTGTCCTATGCAAGCATCTTCATCTCCAAGTAACTACTGCAACCTACATCCTTCTGAATCTGTTTAGTGTATTCATCTCTTGGTCTCCCTCTACGATTTTTACTCTCCACGCTGCCTTCCATTACTAAATTGGTGATCCCTTGATGCCTCAGAACATGTCCTATCAATCGATCCCTTCTAATAGTCAAGTTTTGCCACAAATTTCTCTTCTCCCTAATTCTATCCAATACCCCCTCATTAGTTATGTGATCTGCCCATCTGATCTTCAGCATTCTCCTGCAGTACCACATTTGGAAAGCTTCTATTCTCTTCTTGTCTAAACTATTTATCGCCCATGTTTCACTACCATGTATGGCTACACTCCATACAAATACTTTCAGAAACGACTTCCTGACACTTAAATCTATACTCGATGTTAACAAATTTCTCTTCTTCAGAAACGCTTTCCTTGCCATTGCCAGTCTACATTTTATATCCTCTCTACTTCGAGCATGATCAGTTATTTTGCTCCCCAAATAGTAAAACTCATCTACTACTTCAAGTGTCTCGTTTCCTAATCTAATTCCCTCAGCATTACCTGATTTCATTCGACTACATTCCATTATCAAAAAAGTTCAAATGTGTATGAAATCTTAGGGGACTTAACTGCTAAGGTCATCAGTCCCTAAGCTTACACACTACTTAACCTAAATTATCCTAAGGACAAACACACACACCCATGCCCTAGGGAGGATTTGAACCTCCGCCGGAACCAGCCGCACAGTCCATGACTGCAGCGCCTAAGACCGCTCTGCTAATCCCCCGCGGCATTCCATTATCCTCTTTTTGCTTTTGTTGATGTTCATCTTATATCCTCCTTTCAAGACACTGTCCATTCCGTTCAGCTGCTCTTCCAGGTCCTGTGCTGTCTCTGACAGAATTACAATGTCATCGGCGAACCTCAAAGTTTTTATTTCTTCTCCATGGATTTTAATACCTACTCCGAATTTTTCTTTTGTTTCCTTTACTGCTTGCTCAATATACAGATTGAATAGCATCGGGGAGAGGCTACAACCTTCTCTCACTCCCTTCCCAACCACTGCTTCCCTTTCATGCCCCTCGAATCTTGTAACTGCCATCTGGTTTCTGTACAAATTGTAAATAGCCTTTCGCTCACTGTATTTTACTCGTGTCACCTTCAGAATTTGAAAGAGATTATTCCAGTCCACACAGTCAAAAGCTTTCTCTAAGTCTACAAATGCTAGAAACGAAGGTTTGAATTCCAGTAATCTATCTTCTAAGGTATGTCGTAGGGTGAGTACTGCCTCATATGTTCCTACATTTCTACGGAATCCAAACTGATCTTCCCGAAGGTCGGTAATTATCGTATGGTAGCGAAATTCCAAATCTATCCTGATGCAATAATGCGGAATAGATTTACGCTAAAAACAAAAATTAGTTGTAATTTTGGCCACCAGGTGCAACTCTGGCCCTGTATACCGTTTGTGAGGTGGTTTGATATCCACGCTGTCATTGGACAAGCCATAACGTGAATGAACAGTATGGCTATCGAGAAGAGAGACCGTGCGCTGTTGGTGAAACTGTATTATGTGAACGGCAGCAATTATAGTGCTGCATTGAGACAGTATCGCCGACTGAAAGATCTGAGGAGCCGCCTGATGGCATTAGATGGTCGAAAGAAGATGATAATGGAATTCGGAAACAAGGGCGAGGTTGGTGTGGAACCCGGAAGAATAAAGTGTCCTATCCCGGTGGAGGTTATTGATAAGTTTGTTCTTGCTATAACTGACCATGCACAGCTCATGCCCCAGGTAATGCTAGTGCTCGTGGGGCGTGTAACGGGACATCTTCCTCTAGTACTACTTTTCCTCAACAGTAGTTGTCGATACCAGTATTATCTTCCTAATTTTAAACAGGTTAATATTATCTCAGTTGCTTTTCTGAAAACTTTCATATAATTTTATACACAGTGTGTTATATTTCAAGCTAAAATTTATGAAAATGAATTTCCTTATAAAATTTTTAGTTTCGATGTTGTAATCGATAAATACCAGTTCTGAATGTAGAGTTAAAATAATTTTTCTTAGAAACATTTCAAATTACAAAATATATGCACATTTAAAATTTCTACTATCACTGTTTACTATGTCTACTTCTGGATTCATTCATAAAAAAATAATTGAAATTAAAGCAAGTAAAAATTTGTCAAGGAAAACTGTAAAACCTATGGAACATTGGTTTTTCCGCAGAATGAGGGAGTCTTAAGCATACCCCTGACGTGATTGGACGTATTTTTGTACGAACAATGTAATCTGGGCTTGGTTAATGTGAAAATTAAATACCGTATGACATACTAAAATGTGAGAGAATATGTCTACGTTAAAAAAAAAATCAGATTTATTTAGTTCAAACCAACCGTGAGGAACTGATGTGACATTTTCAGCTTCAAGAATCAGACCTCTAGACAAGAAAAATTAGAGCCCACTCAACATGACAAGCTACGTAAACTAAAAAGTTTATTATAATCTTCACTCGTCTCAAATCTACATAAAAAACATTGGGTAGCGTGGACTATAGATGGAAGCAGGAAGGAGTTGGTAAATGGCTGGCTGTGTTTCAAATGACTCTGAGCACTGTGGGACTTAACATCGTAGGTCATCAGTCCCCTAGAACGTAGAACTACTTAAACCTAACTAACCTAAGGACATCACACACATCCATGCCCGAGGAAGGATTCGAACCTGGGACAGTAGCGGTCGGGCGGATCCAGACTGAAGCGCCTAGAACCGCTTGGCCACATCGGCCGGCAGTTGGTAGATGACAAGTGTCACAAGAGCTGTCTATCCCATGGTCGACACTACAGAAAGTTTTGTGGTCTATTTTACACTAGTACCCGTACCAAATCCAGATGGTACAGCATCTGAAATCTCACGATCCGTAGCACTTCGGTTTCTGGCACGGATTGAAGTTGATGAGATGTGGCCCTCTACGGATTGACGAGACAAATTTTACCCTAAATATTGCAGTGAATACACAGAATTGCCGAATTTGGGGTACTGTTTAAACGTGTGCTGTGCACGAAGAGCCACTACACTCGCCGTATGTGACTGTGTGATGTGGATTCGCAAGCACCTTTATTCTTTGAAGACAATACATCCAGAGGGCCTGTCATGTGTACCGTGATATCTGCATCCTTGTACAGCACGCTTTTCCTTCTTTGGAAAGGCGCAACTGGGGGAAACCACTGTTTTCGTGCAAGACGGGGCAAAATGTCCTGTCGCTCTCCCAGTGAGAGTTGCGGCCTTCCACAAATGTGTTATATCCAGTCGTTCCCCAGATGCATAACTTGCAAGATCATTTGATCTGTTCCAAAGAACCCTTTTACCAGGGACACGTTCAATCTCTGCCTGATGTGAAGGCCAATACACAGGAATACGTAGCTATGACTCCTTCGTATCTGCTGCGAGCAAGGGAAGATCACGTCGTTTTACAGATGCAGCATCAGCTCGACGTCTCTGGTGCTCGTATTTGTCTCATTCGTTTGACATTTTCCATCCGCATCCCATTCGTAATACATTACATATGGGAACATTTACATACGCCTTTCTTGCAATCACAGCGCCAGATTTGCACCTGGTGGCCAAAATTGTAACTAACTTTTTCCAGCATAAATCAAGTCCGCATTGACGCGTTAGAATATATAACAAGTTTCGTTGCCATACGATAACAACAACCCACACACTACCTCTGTGAGTAGCTGCACTTTAATTATAACCACCCAATATTAGCCGAAACCGAATCAAAATTCCTACAGTAATTCCCGGGATTAATCTTCACGTTAGAACCGAGAAATGCGGTGGAGACCGTAATTTATAATGCGTAAAGAAGATGAAGATACGCCTAGATGTACAGAACCTGGTAATAATGATTTCCTGTGTCTCAGTGGCCTGGGACACCCTTAGCCGACTTGTTTGTTGTGATAGGACATACTATGGGGACCCTTACATGAAATATTCGGCACCACGCTCGTATGTATTATACGACACACATTTCACAGTATAGTAAATGTTAAAATACAACTTTTATACACTATGTGATCAAAAGTATCCGGACACCTGGCTGAAAATGACTTGCAAGTTCGTGGCGCCCTCCAACGGTAATGCTGGAATTCAAAATGGTGCTGGCCCACTCTTAGCCTTGATGACAGCTTCCTCTATCGCAATTATACGTTCAATCAAGTGCTGGAAGGTTTCTTGGGGAATGGCAGCCCATTCTTCACGGAGTGCTGCACTGAGGAGAGATATCGATGTTGGTCGGTGAGGCCTGGTACGAAGTCGGCGTTCCAAAACATCCCAAAGGTGTTCTATAGGATTCAGGTCAGGACTCTGTACAGGCCAGTCCCTTACGGGGATGTTATTATTGTGTAACCACTCCGCCACAGGCCATGCATTATGAACAGGTGCTCGGTCGTGTTGAAAGATGCAACCGCCATCCGCGAATTACTCTTCAACAGTGGGAAGGAAGAAGATGCTTGAAACATCAATGTAGGCCTGTGCTCTGATAGTGCCAGGCAAAACAACAAGTGGTGGAAGCCTCCTCCTTGAAAAACACCACCACACCATAACACCACCGCCTCCGAATTTTACTGTTGGCACTATACACGCTGGGAGATGACGTCACCGGACATTCGCCATACCCACACCCTGCATCGGGTCACCACATCGTGTACCGTGATTCGTCACTCCACACAACGTTTCTCCACTGTTCAGTCGTCCAATGTTTACTCTCCTTACACCATGTGAGGAGTCGTTTGGCATTTGCCGGCGTGATGAGTGGCTTTTGAGTAGTCGCTCGACCATGAAATCTAAGTTTTCTCACCTCCTGCCTAATTGTCATAGTACTTGCAGTGGATCGTGATACAGTTTGGAATTCCTGTGTGATGGTCTGGATAAATGTCTGCCTATTACACATTACGACCCTCTTCAACTGTCGGGGGTCTCTGTCTGCCAACAGATGAGGTCGGCATGTACGGTTTTGTACTGTACGTGTCCCTTCACGTTTCCACTTCACTATCACATCGGAAACAGTAGACCTTGGGATGTTTAGGAGTTTGGATATCTCGAGTACAAACTTATGACACAAGTGACACCCAATAACCTGACCACATTCGAAGTCCTTGAGTTCCGCGGAGCGGCCCATTCTGCTCTCTCACGATGTTTAGTGAATACTGAGGTCGCTGATATGGAGTACCTGGGAGTAGATGGCAGCACAGTGCACCTAATATGAAAAACGTATGTTTTTGTGTGTGCACGTATACTTTTGATCACATAGTGGATGTTCACTATTGTATCAAATAGATTTGTACAAGAGATATATAAAATCTAACACAACTAACTAGTCAACTGCAACTCATTTAAATACATTTAACAGGAATCCTTTATTAGTGGAAAAGTATCTTATTGTAATCTACTTCACAAAATTTACAAAAAAACTAATTATTTCATTTGTGAAACTGTCAGACAGTAACCATGTACAAATGTTAGTACTAAAATCATTTGTCAACATTCGATTATTTCATAAAACATGGAAGTTAATGTTTAAGGTAGATTTCAGGCTAACTGACGCACTGAAAGTTCACTCTCAAGAGATTGTGTTTCTATAAAAAGTCAAATAAAATTCGTTGTAATTAATTCTGTAATTACAAGTTCTAGAAAAAACAATTATTTTGATCATTTGCTCAAAACAAGATTATTACATAAAATTCGAACCTGAAAATCTATTTCCGCATTATGGAAAATGCTCCAAAACATGACAGCATCAAATTTTTTGTTGCAATTAAAGAGTTATTAATTATTTTGTATAAAGTATTGTTATTCACAATCCTCAAGCAGAATTTCGATAACAAATTTGAAAAGCAGTTTTATGAATCACAACTGTTACGATCAAGTTTTTGTATGTCCATCCTTTTGGCAGGAGGGCTTGGGACAACGGCCGTCTACTGTTGTAAGGAAATAAAACGCCTACAGCCGTCCTTATGATATTATTTATTTTGTTGCAACCAGTTTCGGCGCTTCAATACGCCATCTTCAGGCTGTGGTTGAGGCGCATGAGGATGACATGATCCCTATATGATCAGTCGTTTATTGTCTTCCAAACTGTAACTGTAAATTCTATGGAACAATTGGTTTTAATTTTAACTCAGTGTGACTTTGTTGAGCAATACTTTCAAAGAACTTGTATTGTTAAGAAACTATATAATCAGTGAACCTCGAGAGAGGTAATAGAGTGGCAGTTGTTTTCAGTTAGATCCACTACATGATCTGTACATTAGTTTCTTTAAGCTGGGTATTGTACGAATGTTCTGGAGCAATATAAACTTTAACACAATATGCAAATTATGTGTTGGTGTAAAATATTTACTATCATCGGCTTTTCACAGTGACTCCTGGGATTTCTGCAGTGAAGCATTTAATATTACATACCCCAACTAACAATGTATTGGTGGAGAAAGCTCGGCGAAACCAACAAGATAAGTGCACACTCCAAGTATTTTGTTGAACTTAACACAGATTCGTAGTCTACAAGCATGTTAATCGAACATTTTTAGCTAGAACCTAGCAAAATCAGTGTATTAGGTTGTTCTCAACCTAAGCCTGTAATCCAAGTGGGGGAAGGAAGCTTAACAGGTCATTTTTGGCGAATTTCCACATCCACCATGGAGAGGCGAATGCTAGGTTAAAAGCAAAGAGAAAAATCCGTAGCCTAACGGGGATTCGATCCAGCAGTCTTTCGGTTTCTAGACACGCACATTACCGCAAGACCACCAGGTCCAACAGAGATTCTTGTCAAGATTCGCTCCTCTCTCAACTTTCGGCAGCTGTTCTCGACTTTTCACACTACATGCCACCTCCTTTGTAGCTGATCAACTGGTTGCCCCCGCTATTGTCACGCATTGTCACTCCAAATGCCAATTAAACATGGATCTAACAGCAATAAATATATTACACGCTCACCATTACTTATCGCTAACATGCTGACGTGACAAAAGTCATGGGATACCACGTAATATCGTGTCGGACCTCCTTTTGCCCGATGTAGTGCAGCATCTCGACGTGGTATGGACTCAACAAGTCATTGGAGACGCCCTGCAGAATTATTGAGCCATGCTGCCTACACAGCAGTCTATCATTGCGAAAGTGTTGCCGGTGCATAGTTTTATACACGAATTGATCTCACGATTACGTCCCATAAACGTTCGATGGTATTCATGTCGCGTGATCTGGGTGGCGAAATTACTCACTCGAACTGTCCAGAACGTTGTTCAAACCAATCGCGAACAATTGTGGCCCGGTGACATCGCGAATTGTCATCCGTAAACTTGAAGTCTATGAATGGCTGCAAATTGTCTCCAAGTAGCCTAACAAAACCATTTCCAGTCAATGATCGGTTCAGTTGGAACAGAGGACCGTGTACTCTCCATGTAAACACAACCAACAGCATTATGGAACCACCTTCAGCTTCCACAATCCCTTGTCCACAACTTGGGTGCATGGATTCGTGGGGTCTGCGCCACACACGAGCCCTACCATCAGTTCTTATCAACTGAAAGCGGGACTCATCTGACCGAGCAACGGTTTTCAGTTGTCTAGAGTCCAACTTACATGGTCACCAGCCCAGTACAGGCTGTGTAGGCGACGTTTTGCCGTTAGCAAAGGCATTCGCGTCGGTCGTCCGCTGTCATAAGCCAAATTTTGCCCTAACAGATACGTTCGTCGTACATCTCACATCAGTTTACGTGTTTAATTCACACAGTGTTGCTTGTCTGTTAGTACTGACAACCTTACGCAAACGTGTTGCTCTCGTTCGTTACGTGAAGGCCGTCGGTCAATGCGTTCGCCGTGGTGAGACTTAATGCCTGAAATATGGTGTTCTCAGCACAATCTTCACACTGTGGATGGTGGACTATCGTATTTCCTAACGATTTCCGACATGGAATGTCCCATGCATGTAGCTCTACCTATCTTTCCGTCTTCAAGGTCTGTTAATTCCCGTCGTCCAGCCATAACCACGACAGAAACCTTTTCACATGAATTAATATTGTATGCAGCCGCTGGAAACATTTGAAGATTTTTTTAATCGTCATCTGATTGGACTAAGAGGCACCCTTTGTTTTGTAGGTCTTGTGCAGATCAGACGTATTTAGGCGCACCAACATTAATACTACGTTATTTCATTATTTTATTCACGAGTTGCAACCACACGGCACTCTCAATGTAAGTGTAATAATTTAAATTGAGCTTTATTTCAGAATACATGGTTATTGCTAACCTATGTATGTTTTATTTTGTAAGTTTGTTGAGTGACTTGGCATGGCAAAAGGTTCCGTACTTTTGAGCAAAAAGTCGTCCAGCTCGATTCCCCGTCGTCTTCGGGTGCTGTTTGATAACGAAGTCCGATTTTAGTGAAAACACAGAGAAAAGAAACACTGTTAAAAATACATGAACAAACCTTTAACGAAAATGCCATGCTCAAGAGCAGAGAGTTTGTATAAAACATATTTTAATAATCCGTAAACTTAATTGACATCTCTTTAATATTCATTAATATAATTCATTGTATGGTCTCGATCCAGTTACGAATGAGCCAAAAAAATTAATTAAATCGTGTTATAAATGTCTATGACCCTGTTGTCACGATATGCTAAAGACCTTCACCGCCAGTACGTCATGAGCAAACATTTAATTATAACATATCGTTCCAGGGCGACGCGTTTTCTGATGAATCTCCAATGCGCCGTTGCCCGCACATGGCATGATTTCATAAAACGCAAGTTAGTATAGTAAAACAAACAATTCGGAAATAATTTAGCTACTAAGACGACGTTTTTATATATTTTACTACAAAAAAATCGTACCGAAAACGACGCGATTTCGACAGAAATTTAATGCGCTTGTGCTTTGCAAGAGTATATATTCAAGGGACGTGAGCTATAATATAAAACCCACCAAATATGAGCTTTAAACGCAAATAACATAAGCCAGTACGGTATTTCCCAAGTCTTGCTTGTGACGTAGAACGCGATCTTGCATCTCATAGGCTACATTCCTCTCCAAAAATCAAGAATATGCTACGGAATAATGTTGAATGTGAAATTACACGCTGCCACTCCACAAAATTCGACCAGTTCCTCGTCCACTAACGTTTTCTCGTCTCGTGAGAGGACGCCTTAAGCACTCCACTGCCGAAGGGAGGCGTATCGCGAACATCACTGGGTTACTATTGCAGTAGCGATATAGGGCCGACATGATTGCGCGATTATTTTCTTTGTGTATACTCGAGCTCTGGTGGCCATCATAACAAGCAAGCTGTATTTTTGAGAGAAACTGCGCGAAGAAGGCGTTATTACCGGGACGCACAAGGAACAAATTGTCCGGAAAGAGGCGACGTGCAGTGCATACCGACAGACCCTGCTGACAGCAGTTTCTCGAGCCTCCCCCCGCACAGCTAACGATGCAGGCGTCGGGATACCTTTGCGCACACCAATCAGTCAGTGTGGTTATTTCCAGGGGCTATAGACAGTGCACTACAGATGCTGACCACTCAGAGTGAACTCCTTTCGGGGCAGGTGGTAAGCTTCGTGAACGCTGCACATGAGGATACACACATGGAAACAAAACACGCCACTAGACATTAAAATTGCTACACCAAGAAGAAATGCAGATGATAAATGGATATTCATTGGACAAATATATTATACTAGAACTGACATGTCATTACATTTTCACGCGATTTGGGTGCATAGATCCTGAGAAATCAATACCCAGAACAACCACCTCTGGCCGTAATAACGGTCTTGATACGCCTGGGCATTGAGTCAAACAGAGCTTGAATGGCGTGCACAGGAACAGCTACCCATGCAGCTTCGACACGTTACCACAGTTCATCAAGTGTAGTGACAGGCATATTGTGACGAGCCAGTTGCTCAGCCACCATTGACCAGACGTTTTCAATTGGTGAGAGACCTGGAGAATGTGCTGGCCAGGGCAGCAGTCGAACATTTTCTGTATCCCGAAAGGCCCGTATAGGACCTGCAACATGCGGTCGTGCATTATCCCGCTGAAATATAGGGTTTCGCAGGGATCGAATGAACGGTAGAGCCACGGGTCGTAACACATCTGAAATGCAACGTCCAGTGTTCAAAGTGTTGTCAATGCGAACAAGAGGTGACCGAGACGTGTAACCAATGGCACCCCGTAACATTACGCCGGGTGATATGCCAGTATGGCGATGACGAATACACGATTCCAATGTGCGTTCACCGCGATGTCGCCAAACACGGATGCGACCATCATGATGCTGTAAGCAGAACCTGGATTCATCCGAAAAACTGACGTTTTGCCATTCGTGCACCCAGGTTCGTCGTTGAGTACACCATCGCAGGTGCTCCTGTCTGTGATGCAGCGTCAAGGGTAATCGCAGCCGTGGTCTCCGGGCTGATAGTCCATACTGCTGCAAACGTCGTCGAACTGTTCGTACAGATGGATGTTGTCTTGCAAAACGTCCCCATCTGTTGACTCAGGGATCGAGACGTGGCTGCACGTTCCGTTACAGCCATGCTGATAAGATGCCTATCATCTCGACTGTTAGTGATACGAGGCCGTTGGGAACCAGCACGGCGTTCCGTATTACCCTCCTGAACCCACCGGTTCCATATTCTGCTAACAATCATTGTATCTCGACCAACGCGAGCAGCAATATCGCGATACGATAAACCGCAATCGCGATAGGCTACAATCCGACCTTTATCAAAGTCGGAAACACGATGGTACGCATTTCTCCTCCTTACACGAGGCATCACAACAACTTTTCACCAGGCAACGCCGGTCAGCTGCTGTTTGTGTATGAGAAATCGGCGTAACTATGAACATAGTTTATTGTGTTATTATCCAAAGAGTTACACCAAAAACATATTTTTTTAATGGAACAATAGTTGTTTCTATCATGCACTGGAATCAGTAACACCAGCTGTTTGTACATCAATTTAAATTACATTACTATCGCTTTCAGTTTGGGAGCTTCAACCTTTTAATGTTTCAGGGGCAGATACCACACGCTGTACATAATACACGGGTGCGTGGTGGGTGAGGGATATTCTTTCGGTGGGAAGTTGATTTAAAATGAGATGTTCAAATGTGTGTCCATGTTCCTAAATCAACAATGCACCTTCTAAAGGATCTGCGGACGAGATGTAACATCGCCGGTGTCACGGAGCAACATGAGTCCTCTATGCGCCGTTTTAGATCATCTGGGGATGTGGGATCAGTGACTTAAACACGATCCTTTAGATATCCCCACGAAAAGAAATCTAATGGTGTTAAATCGGGTGACCTTGCGTTCCAATCACCTTCCTGCAAAACCCATTGTTTTGTTCTTCCACAACAGCACGCGCAGAATGGGCTGGGTGACCATCGTGCTGCATCCACAAATGGACTCTCGTTTGTAGATACACATGTTCAAGGAGACCACCGAAACTGTCGACTGTAAACGCGCGATATAACTCACCTGTCAGTGTACCTGGAAAGTAGTGTGGACCGATGATTTCATCCCCAAGGATTCCACACCATACATTAATAGACCACCTACCTTGACGGTCGACAGGTCGTACACTCCGAGGATTGTCTGCGGCCCAGTAGTGCACGTTATGGCGATTCACTGCACCATAATTTGTGGACGTTTTTTTTTTTTTTGTTTTAGGGCGCAAAACTTCTATGGTCATTAGCGCCAATTTGTGGACGTGGACTCATCAGAGAACACAACACATTGCAAAGACTCCAGCGTGCAATTACGCATGGCCCATTCACAGAATGTGGATCTGGCACGGAAATCGTTCCCCTGCAGCTCCTGGGTCAGTGACAGGCGGTACGGGTGAAAACTGTGGCCATGTACTATACGCCACACAGATGTGATACTGACACCAGCGACTGCAGCAACGGCTCGTAAGCTGACGTGAGGATCGTGGTGTACTGAGCTAAAACAAATACCTCCGTCTCCTCACTGGTTGCAGTTCTTCGTCTGTTACTGCGGCGCATTGCCGAAGTCGTCGTTCGGCACGTAAGAACAATGGCTGCCGGAGCTCTTCGCCTAGGATATCTTACGGAGAACGCCATGACTGCTTCAGTGGCATCGTGTCGGCACTCGGCGAGCATCAGCAACATGTCAACGTACTCGTTGTTCGTGTACGCCTTCTTCATCCGATGTCAGTAACTGTGATATATTGATACCTGTTTGTTTGTGTGGCTCTAACTGTCGGGTATACGGCCGTGTGCGGCGACCGTCGGCAGTCTAACAGCTCATCGAGGTAACTTCTCGCTCGGTGACACCAGCGACGTTACAACTCGGCCGAACCACATTTAGAAGGCGCATTGCGTTACGCGCGGCGTGTGTGGTATCTGCCCCAGAAACTTTGAAGGGTTGTAGCTCCCAAACTAAAAGTGATAGGAATGTAATTTAAACTGATGTCTACACAGCTGGTGTTACTGATTCCAGTGCACGATAGGAACAACTACTGTTCCATTTAAAAAAATGGTGATTTTGGTGTAACTCTTTGGGTAGTAACACAATAAACTATGTTCATAGCTCTGCAGACAGTGTAACATTTCTTATAGTGACCTACCGCAATAAATTTTTCCGTCGCCTATTATTTCGTAACTTACAGAGGCAAACACATTTAGTGAAATATCCTGTATGTATGTAGAAGAAGGCAGGAAGAAGAAGTTACGATCTTCAGTCTACGATTTGTAGGAGAAAAGTTTGTTGGCTGGGTGCTGTGTGAGCGTTTGGAGGATAGAATATTAAAGATGGTGTCATGCCATATATGATTTATAGTTTCTTAAAGTTGTTGAAGGCAGTATTCAGATACCAAGATTTACAGTAGGATGTTTTCAGGTAAAATTTCATGATGCAAACAGATACCGTGGCTGTGGCGAACATACTCAGCGCACTTGTAGCGACTTTCTATATGGAAAAATTTGAAGAAACAGCCTTTCAGGTGGCAAGTAGGGACCCACTTATTGGTTTAGGTTTGTTATGATTCATTATATGGTCTCATGGAAAAAATAGCTCCCAGAGTTTCTACACTTTCTACATAATGTTAATTGTAGTCTAAATCTCGCTATAGAAAAGGAGAAAGAAAATCATATTTCATTTTTGAACGTACGTTTACTTGGAAAGCCCGACTGAAGTTTAGGGCACAAACTGTAGAGAAAAGTCACTCAAGCGGGTAGATAGAACAGAGCAGAGGAGTGTTCATTGTCATCAGGCCAAAAAAAAAATCCGTGACCCACAATACTCAGAGAAAGAGCTGTATCATCTAATAAATTAGACAAGTTGTGGTCCTTAATGCTACATAAAACAAACAGTGCCAAGTCTAGGCCCACTATAATTTCTATAACTATGTCGCTGCGACTGTGCGATCTTTGAAGGCGGTCTGACGACGTCTTGAACTGCCTGTTGAGTGGATACGTGTGAATATATCGGCTCAGTCAGCTAGTTTAGTTTCAGACTGCTACTTGAGTCTTTATAGCATCTGATGACGCATCCACAACTGGGACACGAAACATTAGGCACAGAAATATATCTTGGACCACTGCTTAGTGCCCATAAAACAAAATTTACTGAGGACGTAAAATTTAAATCTAGTGTTAATTTTTCAAAGGTTTTAGTTTAGGCCTCAATGCAAAACGGAGCGGTTATTGGAAGCGCATTCATGATCCTGCTGGCGAACATTCTACAGCTAGTTTAAAACATGTACTGAGTTATGCATAGCATGTACTTGATAACGTCACATCATGGTTTGAGGTACTGCATACTTTAGAGAAGATCTGAAAAATTGATATCTTGAAGTAAACGGAAATATTCACCCATAGTTAAAAGAGGAAGAAACGAGATGGCCTCCCAACCCCAGCAGATGCACAATGTTTGGAATGATAGACAGAGACCAAATCTGACGTCCAAGTTCAGAGGAACTTCCGGATACATTACAGAAGCAGACCATCATAACGTCCGACCATCACACAGTGGTACACGAGGTTCAAGGAGTCCGGTAGTCTCATGAAGGTGACGAGACCTTGGAGAGACAGATGGTGGAACGGAATGCAACTGGCATTTCACTGGAAGCCAATCAAATTAATCAATCATGGTTCTTTACAGTTGCAGTTACATCCAACGGCGACGCACAGGATGCAACACAAAAACTTCGTGGCTACAAGGTGCGGCTGCTGCATCCACATCAACCTGAAGACAGACAAAAAATGCAAGCCATTTGCCACTGAGATTTTAAATTACATCCATGGTGACCCAGTCTAACTGAAAAACGTGATGTTCGTCGTCGAAGCGTGCATTCATGTGACCGGGAAGGTAAACCGAGACAATGTGAGGATCTGGGGCTTGATCATTTTATATCATACGATTTGCTATCAAATGTACAGTTCGGCTTTAGAAGTCGTTTAACAACTGAAAATGCTATATTCTCTTTTCTCTGTGAGGTACTGGGTGGGCTAAACAAAAAGTTTCGAAATCTTGACGTATTTTTTTTATTTAACTAAGGCATTTGACTTTGTTGGTCACAAAATATTGCTTCAGAAGTTGGAACATTACGGAATACGGGGAGTAGCTCACAATTGGTTCACCTCTTACTTTAGCAACAGGCAGCAAAAGGTCATTGTTTACAATGTTGATAACGGCTGTATGTGGGATCTGAGTGGGGTACTGTCAAGTGGGGGGTGCCCCAGGGATCAGTGTTGGGGCCGCTCCTGTTCCTTATTTATGTAAATGATATGCCTCCTGGTATTATGGGTAACTCTGAAATATTTCTGTTTACTGATGACACTAGCTTGGTAGTAAAGGATCTTGTGTGCAACATTGACTCGGTTTCAAATAGTGCAAATAGTACATGACCTCAGTTCATGGCTTGTAGAAATAAACTAACGTTAAACCACAGTAAGACTCAGCTTTTACAGTTTCTAACACACAATTCAACAAAACCTGACGTTTTAATTTCACAAACCCAGCATATGATTAGTGGAACTGAACAGTTCAAATTTCTAAGTTTTCAGATAGATAGTAAGCTATAGTGGAAAGCCCACGTTCAGGATCTTGTTCAAAGACTTAATACTGCCATTTTTTACTATTCGAACGGTATCAAAAGTGAGTGCTAATTCGACACGTAAATTAGTCTACTTTGCTTATTTTCATTCACTTATGTCGTATGGTATTACATTTTTGGGTAACTCTTCCCATTCTAGAAGGATATTTTTGGCTCACAAACTGGCGGTTCCGGCAATAAGTGGTGTGAGTTCACGAATCTCTTGTCGACCTCTGTTCACGAGTCTGGGTATTTTGACATTGGCCTCTCAATAGGTATATTCCTTATTGTCGTTTCGTGTTACCAATATTAGTTTATTCCCAAGAATAAGCTGCTTTCACTCGGTTAATACTCGGCAGAAATCAAACCTGCATTTGGGTCGGACTTCCTTACCTCTTGTGCAAAAAGTGTGCAGTATACTGCTGCATCCATTTTCAATAAGCTGCCAATCGAATTCAAAACTCTTAGCAGTAATCCACGCGCTTTTAAATCGAAACTCAAGAGTTTTCTCATGGGTCACTTCTTCTGTTCTGTCGAGGAGTTCCTTGTAAAATTAAGCTGATTCTTATTGTATTGCTGATACCGTTTACTTGAATTATGGACTGACTTTTTCAGGTTCATGAAGATTTATTTTTATCTGTTATTACTTTTATGTTGTAAGTTCATGTTCTGACACGTTCCATGACCTTGGATATTTGCTCCTCAATTTGGTCCTACGGAACTTGACGAGTAAATAAATAAATAACTGAAAATTGTGAGCGACAATCCAGAGGTAAAGGTGTGCTGTGATCTACTTTATAACAGTGTAGTGGGACCGTTTTTATATGCAGTGGCGCAGTAAACCCAACTGTTTATACTTTGTATTTCCACAGGCTGAAGAATTGCAACCTGAAATCATACTGCAGACGGACGGTGCCCCTCCTCAGTGGGTCTCAATCATTGGGAGTGTTATGGCGATGCGCTTCCAAAAAGCTGGCTTGTCAGAGGAAGATCCAGTTCCTGGTCCCAAATGTGTCTGTCTGGAGCTTTGTGAAGGATACTGACTACCCGACCCCACTGTGGAAGCTGCAGGAACTGCGACCTCGCGTTAGAGTAGCAATTGAACAGGTTAACTAGGACATGCCTGGCCTGGCAAGGGAGTAACAGGAACATCGCTTAGATATCCTCTATGCAGCAAATGGCAAGCACACTGAATTCTGTTAAACTCTCCTAAAACTATAGGTGCAAGTACAAAATGCCACGAAACACTCTGAGCCGGGCACGGCTCGCGCTCATGCCATTTATTGCTCGTCATCTTGTTTTGGTGATAGTGTCGCCTCGTTTTTTGTTTTCTTTAATTCGATTTACTGGCGTCACTAGGTTGCTGGTTTGCTTGCCCGACAGTGGCAGCAGCAGCGCTTATGGATAAGTGCACTGTCGTACCATCTCTGGAGCGACGGCTAGCATTCCCGGGTCGTCGTCTGTCTGGGGTTCAGTTGGGAGATCAGTCGGGGGCAGCAGCAGTGAATCTGTTTACAGCAGTAGTAAGTCGGGGACGGAGCGCCAGTGAAGTGCGGACAGCCAGTGCTCGCCGACCGCTGGCGGCACACATGAACTGTCCGACGGAAGGAGATCGGAGCGGGACGACCGTTGGTGGTCGTCTCATCGGGCGACGTGTATTTGGTCCTTTGACCGTTTCTGGACCTCGTCAGTTGGTCATCTTGCCGGACGTGGGTCGGTTCTTTCTTGTGCCGAGATGTCGTGGCCAATGCGCAAGAGTTACCTCTGCATGGTTCGGTCCGAGCCAGGGTGCCCGGGTCGCCGTGTCTCCGAATTCCGAACGGACATCGAGTTGGGTTGGGTTGGAGCTGCAGTCAGCTTAGGATAGCCAAGACTCGCCCGAACGTTGCCGACACATGTAACTTCATTGGGACGACCTGGGTTGGTCGTTCGGTCGGTCATCTCATCGGACGACGTGTATTTAGTCGCCGACTGCTTGTGGAAATTCTGTGAGTGTCGAAATGATTCGTCCTTGTTGTTCCACAGTGATTGCTTTTACGATTGTCCAAAAAAAATGTTGAAATGTCTGTGAAATCTTATGGAACTTAACTGCTAAGGTCATCAGTCCCTAAGCTTACACACTACTTAACTTAATTATCCTAATGACAAACACACACACCCATGCCCGAGGGAGGACTCGAACCTGCCGCACAGTCCATGACTGCAGCGCCCTAAGACCGCTCGGCTAATCCCGCGCGGCTACGATTGTTCGGAACACTTCTGAGTGTCACTGTTTGTTAGCCGGCCGCGGTGGTCTAGCGGTTCTAGGCGCTCAGTCCGGAACCGCGCGACTGCTACGGTCGCAGGTTCGAATCCTGCCTCGGGCATGGATGTGTTTGATGTCCTTAGGTTAGTTACGTTTAAGTAATTGTAAGTTCTAGGGGACTGATGACCTCAGATGTTAAGTCCCATAGTGCTCAGAGCCATTTTTGAACCATTTGTCACTGTTTGTTGTTTGTGATTGTCATTTTATTTGGTCGCAGGTACTGTGCAGGCCCTCAGCCGTGTATTAATATTGTCTGTTTTATGTTTAGTATATGGTCTTCAGCCGTGTTGCACTTAAAATCCTTGTTGCTCTGTATTTAGGACATCAGTCGCGTTTGTTTCAGAATCTGTGGCTTTAATATGCAAATCCTTGTCTGTAAGGTTTTTCTTTAATCATTTTGAATTCTTGAAACGGCCTTCAGCCGTGTTCTGTAAATGTATCTTAAGGTGGTCTTTTATTATTCTTGAGTATTTGTGTGGGTCTTCAGTCGACAAGATACTTCAAGTTTTCTTAAGACTGTGTAAAAGCTTATCTTTAAAGCCTCTCTTTTATTATGTAAAAAATTGTTATTTGGCTTTCAGCAGAAGACTTTATTTGAATTTATCTTGATGTGGCCCTTAGCCGAAAATTGTAAATGCTTGGCTTCTAAAGAATTTCCGTAGCTGATCTGAAATATTATTTCGGCCTTTAGCCGAGAAGATATTTCAAAAAGTTAGTTGGAACCTCAGCCGTGATTGATCTTTGTTGTCTTAAAGAGAAAACTGTGCATTGGGCCGAGCAATAAAGTTGTGTGTTCTCGTATAACTAACAGTAATTTACCTTGGCGCTTTCCACAACCTGATCCGCTCTGTCCTGCGTAACCAGATTTCACACACCTTTCTATCCTTCCCCTTTTCTCAACTGAACGTTGTAACCATCATTTTAGAACATCTTGTTTATCATTTCGTCTTGCAGTATCAATATCATTGTACATCTTTAAAACAATTTTTATACAGTCGTTCACAGTCACTCTTATTGTAATACTAGAATTTTCCCTGCAGCTTCATCCATGTACACATCCAACACATATATTGAACCTATCTCCTCCTTCCCCTCTCTGTGTCCACCTCTTCCTCACATCTTTGCCTATCTCCTCCTCGCCACTCTGTCTTTTCATCTTCTCCATCCTGTCTCTTTTTCGATTTCCTCAACCCCCTCTTTCCATTCCCACCTTTCTCCCCCTCCTACTGACTGTACTCTCCTCCTCACCACCTCCACTCTTCCTTTTCCACTTGCCCACCACCTCTCTACATCTTCCACCTGCCTCATATGTCTCCCTGTCCTCCCATTTCTTTCTCCATTTCCTCCTCCCCCTAGCTCTGTCCATCCCCTCCTTTTACTGTCTCATCATGTTCTGAACCAAGCTGATCGGTACATGTAGCCCCTGCAATACAGTTCAATAAAGCAGGCCATTATTTGTTTACCACATGCAGGGCAGGCTATGTATCAAGGGCTTGAAAACAATTTGCCCCTGACATACAGACTGCCCTGCAAAGCAGATTGATTTGGCAGGCTGATACTGTTCCCATGCAACTTGCCTGTTGTGTAGGGCAATCTATACAGCAGGGTCTGGAAAAAACTTGTTTGTGCCCATATCTCTTCTCTGTTGGAGCTAAGAGGTTATAAGCCATGCAGTGCTGATACTCATGAGGCTTGCTGTTTCTGGGCTAAATCGATGTTGAAATCGATCCTTGAGTTCTGGAGGGGATCCTGCACATACGCACATATGCCCTGCTTTATATATATACAAGAACAAGGTATTTTATCGAACAATATAGAGATACTTTTGCGAAGTTTGCAGAAGACAATGCAAGTGGCTGATAACACACAGCTCAGTATGTCTTTAGTTTAGCAGAAGCAAGGTCTTCGTGGTCTGCCATCATGTTTCTACTGCACAGTAGAGGTGAGTGCAAAGTTTTTTAATTGTGCTTTGAAAGTTTATAGACAGTGTTTAACAATAGCCAAGGAGCCACAGAATGGATGTAAATGAGCATACCACATGAAGACACCACTTTCAAATTAGCAAAGCGAGTGGTTTTTTTTTTAAGAAGTAAATTAATGTGAACAGGAGCTAAGAGACGAAGTAAATATTCCCTCATATTAGCTTGTCCCTCTTTGTCTACACAGGATAGCAACAGCACACATCAAGACTGTAAAGAACATTTTTAATATGTGTGTCCATTTTTGTTTAAACGTATTGGTATTGGTGTTGACCCTGAAAATGACATTTGTGCCTCCAAACATATTGATTTTTTGAATAATTCAAGTACATATACAAAAATTGTTACTGTTGGCGGTCTCTGAACAACCTTTACATATCTTTGGGAGAGGCACAGCCGATTAAAGTCATTATGGCTTTCAAACCTAACGTTTTCAAATGCAGCGCCTCCCAGACATATGCACAGTCGGGGCCAGCCAGCTCTGGTAACGAGGGTTCACTTTCGCGAACACATCCCAAGGGCCGAAGTACAAATTAGACGTCGCCTAAGAGGAGGCGCCAATTACAGATCTGCACAGCGAGCAACGGCAGGGATGGCTCTGAGTGGCCTGCAGCGCTTAACTGCCGGAGGAGGAGAAGGAAGGCTGGAAGGTGGGGAGGTGGGGGGGGGAGAGTAAAGCGGCCGCCGGCAGTCCAGATAAATTCGGCTCAGCCCATTAGCACAGCCCCCTGCGCAGAAAGCTTTTAGGTGTTCTTAGAGTGCAAATAAGTTAATCCGCCCCCGCCGACTGCCGCCCCCGCTCAGATCTGACTTGGCGGCGTGAACGGACGCCGCCGGCCAGATTGCCCCGACCTATCGGTTATTTATTAAGTGGGCCACCTTTAATCATCACTTACATTACGCTAATGGAATACTCCCTGCCACTCCACAGACGAGCTGCAAACGACCCGCGGGCAAGGAAGAATCCAGCTTGCCTCTGTGGGGGGCGTCTATTCGCATTCTAATGAGTCTGCATTATAGTCGCCGGCTAGCCGTGCGTTTCTTAAGGGGGTGGTTCCCACTCGTGATCAGTGACTGCTGATTGTCTGTCGCTCAGGTGGGCTGCGACGCAACAGCAGCCCCAAACGAGTACCACTTCGGTGTTTCCCAAGACCGAACACAGTCAAGGTGTTGTGAGAACATTACAAAAGACCGGAATCTGAATGCGGACTCTCAATCTTTTAACGCATGACACGCATAAAAACTATCTTCGATTTACACTGTGGATACATAAATCATGAGATAGAGATATGCACATATACAGATGGTGGGGGCATCGCGCACAGAAGTTACTCAAGGGTGGTGCATTGGTGGAGCAGTCATTTGCACTCAGTTGATTCATTTGAGAAGGTTTCCGACGTGATTATGGACGCAAGACGGGGATTAACAAATTTTGAACACGGAACAGTAGTTCGAGCTAGGGGACATTCCGTTTCTGAAATCGTTAGGGAATTTAATATTCCGAGACCCACCGTGTCGAGGGTGTGCTGGGAGTACCATACTTCAGGCAATACCTCTCACCACGGACAACACAGTAGCCGACTACCCTCACTTAACGTCTGAGAGCAACGGCGTTTGTGTGAAGTTGTCAGTGCTAACACACAAGCAACACTGCGTGAAATCACCGCAGAAACCAATGTGAGACACACGACTAACGTATCCGTTAGGACAGTACGGCGAATTTTGGCGCTAATGGGCTATGACAGGAAATGACCTGCGCGTGCTAACAGCACATCACCTACAGTACCTCTCCTGGACTCGTGACCATATACACTACTGGCCATAAAAATTTCTACACGAAGACGAAATGCAGATGATAAACGGATATTCAGTGGACACATATATTATACTAGAACTGACATGTGATTATATTTTCAAGCAATTTGGGTGCATAGATCCTGAGAAATCAGCAGCCAGAAAAAGCACCTCTGGCCGTAATAACGGCCTTGATACGCCTAAGCATTGAGTCAAACAGAGCTTGGATGGCGTGTACAGGTACAGCTCCCCATGCAGCTTCAATACGATACCACAGTTCATCAGGATTAGTGACTGGCGTATAGTGACGAGCCAATTGCTCGGTCACCATTGACCAGACGTTTTCAATTGGTGAGAGATCTGGAGAATGTGCTGGCAAGGACAGCAGTCGAACATTTTCTGTATCCAGAAAGGCTCGTACAGGACCTGCAACATGCGGTCGTGCACTATCCCGCTGAAATGTAGGGTTTCGCAGGGATAGAATGAAGGGTAGAGCCACATCTGAAATGTAACGTCCACTGCTCAAAGTGCCGTCAGTGCTAACAAGAGGTGACCGTGTCGTGTAACCAATGGCACCCCATACCATCACGCCGGGTAATACGCCAGTATGGCGATGACGAATACACGCTTCCAATTTGCGTTCACCACGATGTCGCCAAACACGGATGCGACCATCATGATGCTGTAAACAGAACCTGGATTCATTCAAAAATCACGTTTTGCCATTCGTGCACCCGGGTTCGTCGTTGAGTACACCATCGTAGGTGCTCCTGTCTGTGATGCAGCGTCAAGGGTAACCGCAGCCATGGTCTCCGAGCTGATAGTCCATGCTGCTGCAAACGTCGTCGAACTGTTCGTGCAGATGGTTGTTGTCTATCAAACGTCCCCATCTGTTGACTCAGGGATCGAGACGTGGCTGCACGATCCGTTACAGCCATGCGGATAAGATGTCTGTCATTTCGACTGCTAGTGATTCGAGGCCGTTGGGAACCAGCAGGACGTTCCGTATTACGCTCCTGAACCCGCCGATTCCATATTCTGCTAACAATCATTGGATCTCGACCAACGCGAGCAGCAATGTCGCGATAGGATAAACCGCAATCGCGATAGTCTACAATCCGACCTTTATCAAAGTCGGAAAATTGATGGTACGCATTTCTCCTTCTTACACGAGGCATCACAACAACGTTTCACCGGTCAACTGCTGCTTGTGTATGAGAAATCGGTTCGAAACGTTCCTCATGTCAGCACGTTGTAGGTGTCGCCACCGGCGCCAACCTTGGTTGAATGCTCTGAAAAGCTAATAATTTGCATATCACAGCATCTTCTTCCTCGCTGTTCAATTTCACGTCTGTAGTACGTCATTTTCCTCGTGTAGCAATTTTAATGGCCAGTAGTATAGGTTGGATCCTGGACGACTGGTAAGCTGTGAACTGGTAAGATGAGTCCCCATTTCAGTTGGTAAGGGCTGACGGAAGAGTTCGAATGTGGTGCAGATCCAGCTAAGGCTTGAATCCAGGTTGTCAATCAGGCACTGTGGAACCTGGTGGTGACTCCATAACCGTGTGAGCTTTGTTTACATGGTCCAACTGCACTGATCATTGACTGGAAATGTTTACGTTCGGTTACGTGGAGACCATTTGTTGCCGAAAAATCATGAAATTCTTACGAATGACAATGCACCGTGCTGCCAGACCACAATAGTTCGCGATCGGTTTGAGAAACATTCTGGACAGTTCGAGCAAATGATTTTGCCACACAGATCGCCCTAGATGATTCCTATCGAACATTTAAAACACTTTCGCAATTATAGACACCTATAGGGGAAACATGGCATTCGAAACCACCTTCTGTCACATGGAACAGCACCCCAGCCTGTAACTCCTGGTGGGGTGCAGTGTGTCCAGCGCGCATACAAGTTGGTTGCAGGCACTCAACTGGTCTCCTTGTAACCAGCACACGGCCGTCACTGGCACAGAAGCAGAACCAGTTTTCATCAGAAACAACAACATACCTCCACCGTGACTTCCAATGAGCACTCGCTTGATACCACCGAAGTCGCAAATGGCAGTGGTTTGCCGTCAGTGGGATACTCGCTAGAGGACTTATGGCGGGGAGCTGTCCCTGAAGTAAACGATTTGTAACAGTTCGCCGGCCGCGGTGGTCTAGCGGTTGTAGGCGCTCAGTCCGGAACCGCGCGACTGCTACGGTCGCAGGTTCGAATCCTGCCTCGGGCATGGATGTGTGTGTGATGTCCTTAGGTTAGTTAGGTTTAAGTAGTTCTAAGTTCTAGGGGACTGATGACCACAGATGTTAAGTCCCATAGTGCTCAGAACCATTTGAACCATTTTGTAACAGTTCGTTGGATCACTGTGGTGCCAACTGCTGCTCAGATTGCTGCTTCCCTCTGGGTAGTGACAGGTGGCCGTGCGCAGCTCCGTCTACTTGCGATCGTACATTCTCATGACCACCCCAGCCGGCAATCACGTGCAGTGGCTACGTTCCAGTCACGTCTTTCTACAATATCGCAGGTAAACACGACTTTGTTCAATCTCACTGAGGTGTTGATAATGGCGTCTTCGCCGCATTAAAAGCATTCTTGACTAACACCAGCTCACCACGTCGAATCTCAAAGGTAACTAATGCTCGCGACGATTACAGCGTATATTTAAGGCAAACCTGATTTGCATCCTCGTAGTGGTACTACTAGATTACTGACACGAAATCTGAAGAGACACCATTTTTCAGATATAGAAACACACCTGCCACCTTTCGGGCCTTCACAAAATCCTCGTTCACCTGTTTTGCAGCGCCTTTGATATTTGGGTAAAAACTGTCGTATAGAGTACTTGAAGAAGCGGAAGTGCCAGGCTAGAACCACTGTGGAGACAGCCAGGCAGTGATTCAGCGCTACTGAAATAAACCAGAAGCAGTGGATCTGAATACAAAAAACGCTGCAGAGCGATTCTTTCTCGAGTATTGCTCAAGAGAGTGGAATCCATTTCTAGTGCGATGTACGAAAGACGTGGACATGACAAAGGCGAGCTGCGCCGTTCTTGACCAATGCATACAGTCTATATTTCAGGAGATTTGCACAAACACTCGAAGATTCCCTGCGGGAATCTCCGGAGAAAGTCTACGGGCGGAGTTTCTATTATCAGCACTTTAGATACATACGGAAACCTTTCTTCCCTCCCTTCACAAACACTTTTTCACGTCCATTTCTGGCAGGCTTCACACTTTACTTTTACCTAACAGCAGTTTGTCTTTGCAATTCTACTTTTCATGAACAAAGATGAACTATGTTTTGTTCTGTTACTCGATCTATTAGCTCCTCCTTTATTATTGATTGTGGCCATACTGCGGTAAGTTTACGAACCGTGATTCTATGGAGTAATTATTTGGATTTTCTGCTCTTCTTATGTCACAGTTATTTCTAAATGTTGAATTCTATATTAAATATAAGACTTCTAACACCAAGCCTGCCGTACCTGCCGTAAAGAGCAGAGCGTGAAACACTGGTGTCGAAAATTAAAGCAACAAACTGCTATCTCCCCCTCCTGTGTCTAACTCACGATAAAATCATACATACTGTCAACAAATGTCATTACGATCGTATTCTACACAGAAGATGACATTCCGATCATCCGACAACCACGCTAGCAATGACGTCAGTGCACCCGTCAAGTGGGGTAGTGTTTGAAGCGTAGTCACTCATCCAGTGGGTCGTTTTTTGGTTGTGAGGGCACGACGGTGCCGCCTTAGTATTGCACTGCAACTGGTATCTGATCTCGCAGCATTCCCTGGACGAGTTTTAGCGGGGCACACGGTGAAGGCATCAGCAGAGTGGCCTGTTGTCTGTTTACCTCCGATATGTCTTGACAGAAGGAAACGTTATAGTGGAACCGTCAACATGCCACCTGGTGGGCCAATATACCTGCAAGATTGTGTCATAGTACGGCAGATAGTTCGGAAGATATGACGTCAAAAATAGTAATGAGTAAAAAACTAACATTCCTTAAAACATAGCTGTTTTGTACATGGCAGTTCGACTATTTAAAGGTAGAATGAAGGGGGGTGAGGGGAAGTTATTGATGCTGTTTAAAACGAAAATAGATGATTCAAGTATTGACTGTATGTGGTGAGAATGAGTAATCCGGTATTATCATCACTTTTTCATTTACCGGTCTATTAACAATCGAAAAACACTCTTGTTTCATTCTTGCCGTTTTATGAATGTGTGGGGAAACGAGACTTAACAGAGAATTTAGAAAGTGTTGTGCAGTGATTCTGTTCTCACATGCAAACCAGGTAACAAGATTCAGTATGCCTCAAAGGAAATTCGCATATGTGAGAATTGTGTGTGTGTGTGTGTGTGTGTGTGTGTGTGTGTGTGTGTGTGTGCGCAAGCGCAAGCGCTCGCGTGTGCGTGTGCGTGTGCTGTGTAAACAGGCATAGCTTCTCTCCGTTCGACTGGTGAACACCGATACTGGAATTTAATGTCGCACCACCCACAGTTCAACACTACCTTCCATTCGTATTTGCATAGCAATAATCGGTCGGCGCCGGCAGTATACCGCGGTATCAGTTGTACATTGTGTTTTCTGGCGGTGTACAAGAGAAGCAGCCATGAAATAAAGGAATTATTCCTGCGTTTACTTAATTGGGAGCAAAAAAAAGAAAACGAGAAATGGGTAACAGGCCGTTGCCATTGTACTCACTGAAGAACAAGTGCTTGCTTACAACGGTGCGCCGGCCGAAGTGGCCGTGCGGTTAAAGGCGCTGCAGTCTGGAACCGCAAGACCGCTACGGTCGCAGGTTCGAATCCTGCCTCGGGCATGGATGTTTGTGATGTCCTTAGGTTAGTTAGGTTTAACTAGTTCTAAGTTCTAGGGGACTAATGACCTCAGCAGTTGAGTCCCATAGTGCTCAGAGCCATTTGAACCATTTTACAACGGTGCACACTATTCTGGACGAAGAATAATCTTCAGATATAAAAGTTGTCTCTGCCTTTCCAGCAAAGAGAACAGGAACCATAAATACTCACGTTAAACATTAACGAGTTTACGGATAACACTAGTTGCAATCTGAGACTTCTCGCAAATGATTTCATTATGTATGAGGATGTTTTCTCCGACAAAAATTGTTTCAATAGCCAGTTTAATCCGGTGTGAAGGCTTTCAATGTAGTCAGCTTCACGTACTGTAAACCTGTATCAGTATGTTAGTTAGTGTAACAGAAAAATACCTGAGAGTAATAAGGTACGATGACATATGTTGTAACTAAAACAAATGGAAGGCTTCGATTTGTTGCTAGGATATTGTCAAACTGCAGTTTGCCTAGGATACAAATCGCTTAGAAACCCATATACGGCTCGTATCACAATATTGCTCGAGTACGTGGGATTCATCTTGTAGCACGAAACATTGTGGTCAGTAAACATACCGGTATCATTATGCAGCCATCTGACAACGAACAAAACATTCGAGAATGGTAATGACAAGGAACAATAAAATGTGTTGAGGAAAAATGTCGTTGCGTTAGTGGTTGGTTTGCTGTTTTCATAATGTACTAGCGAAGCCGAAAATGCTTTGCAATTTGTAAATATGTATGAGAACTGGATATACGTCCTAATGCCGTTTCACCTCTCTCTCTGTCAATCTCCTTCTCCCGCCCCCCCTCCTTGTCCATCTCTTGTTTCTCCCCCTCTCTCTGTCCATCACCTCTCTCCCTCCCCCTCATTATCTGCTCCTCCTCCTCCCCGCTCTCACTGTCCATTCTCTCCCCTCCCCCCCCATTTCTACCCTCACTATGAACATGAGCCTTGTTTATTGTAATCAACGTTTCCCCTTTATATACGACATATATTATGTGTATTAAAACCATGTAACCTATGTTCGTTCGGACATTCTTTAGAGTATCTATCGCGTAAAAATTTTAATAATTTGTCCAAGAAATATTCGATATTTACGCTAAGAAAATTTCTCCTTTATATATTACATATAAATTTCGATACCATATATATTAAAAATTCAGCTTATATATGAGTGAAAATTTATTGCTGTATCGTGTAAACATTCAAAGTAAGCCGGTAGAGAACTTTGAGATTTCTGCTGCCAACTTTATATCAGTCCAACTGTTTATTAGAGTATCCTCCAAAAATTTTAAGTAAATCGGTCAACAACTTTTCGAAATTTTGCTAACAACCTTTTCCCTTTACGTAGTATGTATTTAAAAAATATCCGTCCTAAGCTTAATTATAGTATCATGCAAAAATTTGAAGCAAATCGAGCAAGAATTTCCTGTCAGTAATCAAACCAAGGAAGGAAGAAGATCAGCGTTTAACGTCGCGTAGACATCGAAGACATTAGACGTGGGGAAAGAAATCGGCCGTGCCCTTTCAGAGGAACTATTCCAACATTTGCCTTGAACAGTTTGGGAAAAATCACGGAAAACCTAAATTTGGATGGTTGGGCGGAGATTTGAAACGCGGTCATGCCGAATGGGTGTCCAGCGTCTTACTACTACGTCACGTCCGCTCGGTGGAGGAGGAGATCAATGTTTAACGTCCCGTCGACGGTCACTGGAGACGGAGTACATGCGCGGATTACAGAAGAACGGAGAAGGAAACCGGCAGTCCCGTTTCGAAGGAACCATCTTGACATTCGTCTTAAGCGATGTAAGGAAATCGCATAAAACTAAATCTGGATGGCCGGACGCGGGTATGAACCGTCGTCCTTCCGAATATGAGTCCAGTGCGCTAGCCACTGCGCTAACGCGCTCGGTGCGTTCGGTGGCAGTTGACGTTATCTATAGTCTGACTTGAATGTACGCTCAACGTAATGTGGTCACTGCACAACAGATGTGACAGACGACGTCATAGGCGTAATTATGAGGGGAATTACAACTTCCCCACGGTGAGGTTCCGCCAAATATATGCAATGGCAGCAAACGACGAGAGGTCCGGATCCACAGCACACTTGTTAGCAGCTGAGTAACAGTGGCTCTGTCGCGTGCGTAAAATATTGCCGTACAAGGCAGAGGGACAGTTCTGACGTGTTACAGTCAAAGAGAAAGAGAAAAAAATACTTTCTCATATTGTTACAGTCGAGAGCTACAAACCACTGCTCGAGAGTAAACAACGTAAGTAATCGTCAGTTAACTACAGGAATCCAAATGGATTTTATTCGGCTGAGTCACGACTTTAGCTGGAAGTAACTGTGCAAACATTAATGTGCCGATTCCATAACTTTTGTTGTCGGTGAGCGTGAATCTGTCTCCAGTCACTTCAGCAGTGAACGACAATGTCGACAGGTCACTTCGGTACGTGTCAGACTGCGCTGCCCCACTTGATACATCTACACGTACATGACTACTCTGTAATTCACAATTAAGTGCTTAGCGCAGGGTCCTTCGAACCACCCTAAAGCTTCTCTAACAGCCAGGGGAAACGAACATTTAAATCTTTCCATGCGAGCTCTGATTTCCCTTACTTTATTACGATGATCATTTCTCCATATGTAAGTGGGAGACTGCAATTTCATGAGAAGATCCCGCCGCAAAGATAAACGCGTTTGTGTTAATGATTGCCACCCCAATTCGCGTATCATATCCGTGACACTCTGTGCCCTACTCCGAGATAATAGGAAAATAGCTGCCCTTCCTTGCACATTTTTGATGTCCTCCGTCAATTCTATCTGAAGCGGCTCCCACACTCCACAGCAGTACCCCAAAAGAGAGTGGACAAGCGTAGTGCAGGCAGTCTCTTTAGTAGAGCTGTCGAATCTTCTAACTGTTCTGCCAAAAAATGTCAGTCTTTGGACTGCCTTACCCACAGCATGACCTATGTGATCAGTCCAGTTGAAGTTATTCGTAATTCTAATCCGTAAGCATCTAGAATGCGATTTTCACTCTGCAACGGAGTTTGCGCTGATATGAAACTTCCTGACAGATTAAAACTGTATGCCGGACCGAGACTCGAACCCGGGACCTTTGCCTTTCGCGGGTAAGTGCTCTACCATCTCAGCTATCCAAGCACGACTCACGACCCGTCTTCACAGCTTCAATTCTGCCAGTACCCGCAAGGTTCGCAGAAGCGCTTCTGTGAAGTTTGGAAGGTAGGAGACGAGGTACTGGCAAAATTGAAGCTGTGAAGACGGGTCGTTAGTCGTGCTTGGGTAGCTTAGATGGTAGAGCACTTGCCCGCGAGAGGCAAAGGTCCCGAGTTCGAGTCTCGGTCCAGCACACAGTTTTAATCTGTCAGGAAGTATCTACTTGAATTTACAGCGTTTATATCTACGTGATTCACCGTGTAACGGAAATTCGGCGGATCCCTTTTAGTACTCATGTGGATAAATTAACTATTTTCATTATTTAGAATCAATTGCCAATTTTCGCATCATAAAGATTTCTTGTCAGAATCATTTTATAATTGGTTTTGGTCATCTGATGACTTCACAAGACCGCTCAGATTGTCTGCTGAATTGGTTATACAGATCAGGAACAGGGAGAGGGCCTACAGCACTTCCATGGGGAACTCCATATACTGCTACTGTTTTACTCGATGACTTTCCGTAGGTTACAACGAAATGTGATCTTCCTGACAGGAAACCACGAATCCAGCTGCACAATTGAAATGATACTCCATAGGCACGCAATTTGATTAGAAGTAGTTTATGAGGGACGGTGTCCGTGAATCTAAAAATATAGAATCAGTTTGACATCCCCTGTCGATGTCAGTAATTAATTTGTACGAATAAAGCGCTAGTGCTGTTTCTCAAGAACTATATTATCTGAATCGGTGTTCACTGTTTGCCAGTAAATCTTTATCTTCACGGTAATTTATAAAGTTCGAACACAGTATATGTTCCAAAATCCTACAGCAAATCGACGTTAGCGATATGGGTCTGTAATGCAGTGGTCTGTCTTGTGCAACTTTCCGGTCTTCTGGCAGGGATCTTTCGACGAGCGAGACGTTGTATATGACTGCTAACCGAGCTGTTGTATCAGCATTCTCTGAAAACATAATCAATGGCGACCACATAAAAATAAAATGGGAAACGAATTTTTATTTTTTGTTTGTGACTCGATTCCCTATGTATGTGGTTAGCTCCTTCTGCTCTAAAACCCCTGACGTTTGCTTCTTTTACTGCTGTCAAGTAGCTGCTCGCTTTAAGCAGGAGCCGGCCGCGGTGGCCGTGCGGTTCTAGGCGCTGCAGTCCGGAACCGCGGGACTGCTACGGTCGCAGGTTCGAATCCTGCCTCGGGCATGGATGTGTGTGATGTTCTTAGGTTAGTTAGGTTTAAGTAGTTCTAAGTTCTAGGGGACTGATGATCTACGATGTTAAGTCCCATAGTGCTCAGAGCCATTGGAACCATTTTAAGCAGGAGGTCAGGGTTCGAATTCCGATCTGGCGCAAATGCGTGATATCTGCACTCAAAAAGCCAACTTATGATTTGTTGGGAACAGTTCTTTGCTCACCGCTATTACCTCAATCCCTCTACCGCGATACCGAACGCCTCCCTTGTAGTATCAGCCATTGAACTTGGATGAGCATCTCCGTGACGCTTTCGCGCTTGCCAAACGAACCTGTGACGAAACGCGCTGCTACTCTTTGGATCTCCTCTATTTCTTACATCGGTCTTACCTGTTAAAGAGTTCTAGATTGTGAAACAGTACTCAAGTGACGACAAAACGATCATTTTTTAAGCTGCCCCCTTCGTATGTGATCTACACATTCTGAGGATTTTTCTAATGTCTGTGTCTGGCACCTCCCTTTTCTATGTTGGTTTCACGGGGGTCGTTTCACTTAAATCGACTCGCACGCACACTCCCAGATATTTAAAGGAAGTGACTGCATCCATCGATTGTTCGATAATAGTGTAATGGTGTGATAACGGGTACAATTTTCTACCATTTCGACTTCTCTGTAGACAAACAGTATCATCCGCAATACATATATTACGTTATATTTTCAGCATTTCAAAACTTATTTCGTGGACTTCATCCCATGCCACTGCGTTCTATTATGTCGTCTCCATTGACGCCATTCACTTCACTTCATTCAAATTAAAGTAATCTATAGTTTTTATGATATGCATGACACGCAGTTGTCTGTATGTCAGCGGTCTTAAAAACCTACATAGATTACACACACAGAGATCCTGCCGAAATCGGCGGGTTCAATTCCTCCTCGAGGTTCACAGTGCTAGAGTCCTGCATGACCGAGTAAGCGAGCACAAAATACGAGGTGGGGCGAGCACACCCTAACTGGATAGGCTGCCCGCACTAGTTCTAGTGATCGAGCATAGAAGCCGTGACCGAATACGTAGCACGTAACTTCAAACATATTACACATATCATTATCCATGTGACATTGCAGCCAGTACGGGCTTCTCATTTGTGATGTGTCTCTCTCTATGGAATCATGCAGCGCGAGGAACCAGTGCAGTGAGACGTAATACTGAAACCAATGTTTACACACTTAAGAAACGGGAAGGTCTAAAAAGCCAAGTATGGAGTACATTTCTGTTGGTTGTAGACGAAAACAGTGCGTCTACTGGGTACGTATCGTGCCTAAACTGCTCCACATTATTGTGTTTCCAGTCGGGAACCACTCATTTAAACAAACACAGTTGCAAGAAACCTCACAAAGATACACCTCCTTCAGGGATACCGGCAGTAATAAAACATCCAAGCAGGGTGCCAATGTGATAAAGGCTTTGGAAAATCACTAAAGGATTCCTTGTGCTGCTCACTGTATAAACACAGCACTTAGCCACATTTTCGATGAAGATAACTTCTTGTTAAATCATGCCCCGAACATCGCATCAACAATAAATACTGCAAAATGCGTCGTAAGGTACATTAAGAAAAGTGGCCTCTGCTCGTCTTTGAAATCATCGTTGAAACAATGCTGGAATCCTTACACACTCAGTATAACGAAGTTGCTGCTTTGCTGACGGCGCTTACAGATTGAAAAATTGCGTGATTTCTGAGACCATTTAAAGAGGCCACAGATGAATTAGAAGGCGAAAAATAACGGACAGTCCAGTTATTTCTTCTTTGGTTTCACAAACTGCAACAAATTTGCAGTGTCTATGACATTGTCTGTCAGGTGAGTAATTACTGCAGTTAAAAGCACTGTTTCATTGTGATACGTGATAGATTTATAATTATCTACCGTAATTGATGTGTACTAACAGATATGTATTTTTCAACAGGAGGTACAAAGGATTAAAAATCGAGCCTTCACTTTCGTTTGTCAGAAGATTATGATCACTTCCAGAGATAAAATTGCTTCGTTTCTTTGGCAGTCTTTCCGTGATCTTAATATGCTTGAAATAAATGAAAAGCAGGAAATTCTTAGCAATGTGCGACAAATGTGTGCTACTTACGCAGGTACAACATGCAATCATTAACATAATCGTTTTTGCATAGTTGGTGGATAGTGTATTACAGAGCAATGGGAATGCTATAATTTGTATAATATTTCATTAACGTAAAACATCTCGTTTGCACGGGGACGTTTCGATGATTTCCATATCAGGTCTATATTACGTGTCTCTTTTGTTTATTGTCACACATCCTTGAAGTACTGTGTCATCACCACCCAGAAAGAGAGATCGTTTCAAGGAATGGAGGAACAACAGATCATCCGCAGCAGATGAAGTAGATCTCTACATTTTAATGCACCTCGAAGATGAGGATGACATCTTAAGGGGTGGAGCAGACATGAAACATATCTGCCAGGCCTGGCTGCAGTTGCAAGACGTATTTTATGTATCCCAGAAACAAGCGCACTTAGTGAAAGATGATTTAGTAAAGCCGGCATGTTACTAACAAATCGCCGCAGCCAATAAAATCCGGAACGCTTTAGTGATTTACTACTGATCAACAATAACTATAATTTTGTTTCTGTTGCAAACAAGTGAAAAGTATGACAAGTTACGTTTGTAAATGTTTAATGTTCTTTATATGCTTTTTTTATTAAGATCGTTGTCTTCTAGATTACAGGGAAAGCACTTATTTAATGTTTCTTATTAATGAAAGGAAAAATAAATCTTTTGTTTGGAAATGAGACTCGTGTTCTTTCCGCGATTGTACTGAAATATCGTTTTACTTTCTAATTTAGCTGTGTCACGTACCCGTTCTAGGAAACGTTACTTTTGTATTAAAAGAGAGAAAGAGAGAGAAATAAATACATTGTGTGTGTTGTGTAATATATATATATATATATATATATATATATATATATATATATATATATATACATATATATATATATATATATATATATATATATATATGTGTGTGTGTGTGTGTGTGTGTGTGTGTGTGTGTGTGTGAGAGAGAGAGAGAGAGAGAGAGAGAGAGAGAGAGAGAGAGAGAGAGAGAGAGGCCTTGGATTTGTACAGTACAGTGCAACGAGCCGGAGCGGAGAGAAGTGAGACGTCAGCGGTGACCGGTCATGCTCGGTTATCCGCGTGTCCGGAATCCGGACAACAGACATGGCGCGAGTAAGTGACCGAGCCGAGTCGAGTGGGGCCGGACACGAGCGGCTCGGTCCCCGCGTCAACAGGCGAGCCGTGACCGGTCAAACATGGAGCGTTGCAGCACTCTACTATAGACATCGGCGGTATGTTTTATGCCGTTGTTTATAAGAAGGTAGCAACGCCAGGAGACAGTAACTATTTGCAGAGGAAATTACGGAGAATTGACGAATGGTGGAGGGACTGGCAGTTGACTCTGAATGAAAATAAATTTAATGTAATGCGTGTACATAGGACAAGAAATCCACTACTGTACTACACGACTGATGACGATTTTCTGGAAATAGTACCTTCTGCAAAGCATCTGTAAGTATCTATCCGGAGCTACCTTAAGTAAAATGACCATATAAAACAAATAATTAGTAGCAAAAGCAGGGGCCAGACACATTCATAGGAAGAACCTTAAGTAAACGTACCTCATTCATGAAAGAAGTGGCATACAAGGCACTTGCTCGATCAATTCTTGACTATTGTTCATCATTCTGGGACTTTTTAACGGGTAGACCGGACGGAAGAGAGTAACAAAACCCAACTAAGAGCTGAACATTTCGTCACGGAATCGTTTAGTCGGCGCGAGAGCGTTGCAGAGACGCCCATCAAACTCCAGTGGAAGACACTGTAACAGAGGCGTTGTAAGTAGACTGTTTAGGTTTTTTTATTGGTAACGCCACGTAGCGCTCTGTATGAAATTCACTGGCTGTGCTGTGTGCAGTCTGTGGCTGGTTTGCATTGTTGTTCGCTATTGTACTGTTGGGCAGCTGGATGTTAACAGCGCGTAGCGTTGCGCAGTTGGAGGTGAGCGGCCGGCAGTGGTGGATGTGGGGAGAGAGATGGCGGAATTGTGAAAGCAGATGATCTGGACGTGTATCCAACAGAGACAGTAAATTTGTAAGACTGGATATAATGAACTGATTATATATTATGACTTTTCAACACTATTAAGTTAAATACATTGTTTGTTCTCTATCAAAATCTTTCATTTGCTAACTATGCCTATCAGTAGTTAGTGCCTTCAGTAGTTTGAATCTTTTATTTAGCTGGCAGTAGTGGCGCTCGCTGTATTGCAGTAGCTTGAGTAACGAAGATTTTTGTGAGGTAAGTTATTTTTGAAAGGTATAGGTTAATGTTAGTCAGGGCCATTCTTTTGTAGGGGTTATTGAAAGTCAGATTCCGTTGCGCTAAAAATATTGTGTGTCAGTTTAAACACAGTCATGTATAATTTTTCTAAGGGGACGTTTCAGCGTTATGCATCACAGAGAGATTTACTCCGCCACACATCGTCAGGTGGACTGCGGGATACTGATGTAGATGTAATCACTACAGATTTCGGCTGATTACCACCATCAGAAGATAAAAATACAATTTACGCATCATTTCATGCAATCAATAGTAAGATTACTTTCGATCAGAACAGCTCGACGCCAACAGAACAAAAAGGTTTTCAACACCTCATGGAAACGAATTACTGTCTGTTCTTTTGATCATCAACAATTCTAATCGCGCTGTATAAATAGCAGTGTTACATTGTCACGATATGACAAACCAGTACTGAAAATGCAGAAAATAAAGACTACTGCGTATCGTGTATTTTATAAAATAATTAAGAGCTACTGACAATCATCTCCAAAAACTGAGCGTGCACCAGGCACGAAATACTTCCCGCTCTCCCTTCCACCCACTGTATGGACCAATAACTCAGTACCTGCGACAATCACGCGTTCTTGGTGAACATGATGTCCATCTGCAGAAAACCACCAACGGGGGTTCATATCATCGTCCGATCATCAACCTGGAAGTTTTCTGTGGTCTCTCTAACCATTTAAGTCAAATGCCAGAATGGTCCCTTTCAAAAGGACGCGACGTATTCCTCCTCCAAAACCGAGTTCACGCTCCTCCTCTAGTGACAACGTCGTCGACAGGGTGCCAATCTCTAACTTTCCATCCTGCCAGCGAATCACTTACCCAACTTGTTCTCCCTGGCCCTTTCTTCTTTTTCTTTCGCGGAATCTTCAGGACGCTTCTGCCTTCAGACTCAGGTGGGGATGATTTGGCTTAAGACCAAACAACTAAGCAATGAACCTCAGACCCCATAAGCATTCTCTACAGCTGATTCAGTCATCTCCCAGCAGGCACAGAGTACTACTATTCCGCTAACCAGCTGACAGACAGGTTGGCACCACTGTCTTGCTTCTGTGGTCCTCAACAAGGCCCGCTTCCCCACCTGCGGCTGAGTTTTCAGTAGGAACTGCCGCTCAGCCATGTACTGACTGTCACTTCTGTTACCCCCCGCCTCCCCGAAACGCCGTACAAAGTTTTCCTGTTCGTACGTCCGATGTATCATCACCATTTATTCTTCTCATCCTATGCCACCCGCGACGGTGCGGTGGAATAAAGTGTTTTGGAATGCCTTCTCAAAATTCCAAAATTTGCTTTTCCAACTATAGTTATCAACTGATTGGAAAATGGGACATAGCATCCCCGTTCTCAAGAAAGGCAGACGAACTGATGAACATGATAACTAGACTATATCGCCGACGCCAGTCTGTTGTAGAATTCCGGAACCTGTTCTGCCGCCGGCCGATGTGGCCGAGCGGTTCTAGGCGCTACAGTCTGGAACCGCGCGACCGCTCCGGTCGCAGTGTCGTATCCTGCCTCGGGCATGGATGTGTGTGATGTCCTTAGGTTAGTTAGGTTTAAGTAGTTCTAAGTTCTAGGGGAATGATGACCTCAGCAGTTAAGTACCATAGTGCTCACAGCCATTTGAACCTGTTCTGCCCTTACGAATTATGACATTTCCGGAAAACGATTTTCTCCTCTGTAAAAACCAACATGGATTCCGTAAACAGAGCCCTTGCGAAACGAAGCGCAATTGGACCATAAAATCTAGACCGCCGTTTAAGACGAACCTAGCCGAGAACCCAATCTCATCTCCTATGTTTTCATGGGTTCAAAGATTTTCTACATTTATTCCCAGAACTATGATAACGACAATATGGTAGTGTACCTAGTATCCAGTGAGTGCACAGTAATTTCAGATTCATAAATAAGCTTAGTCTCATTGAATTTCATTGCTCATTACATACTACTTGTTAATATAATTGCAGTGATCTAGTAATTTAACACAAACTTTGTAAATTATGAAACACTGTTAATTTAAAAGGTTCATACAATGCGATCTTATACATTTTGTGAGAGGTAGGAAACATATTTCGGCATATTAACACCTATCAATAGAATGTACTTACATCCAACTTTTCTGCAGGGTATCTAAAATTCTCTGACAGTAATTATCTTCCGAATTAATTAACTTTAAAGCCTTAGGCCACTGGTAGCAACAATTACAAATTATATCAAATTTTGTTATTCAAAATTGTAATCATTTGTTTGTCTGTACACGTACGTGACCTCTACCCATTTCTGTCCCATTCGGATAGTTCTTTCGTGGTGTGTCGCTTCCCATTTTTTATGCTTAGATTGTAGTTTACCGTCATTTTATTATATTAAATCGTAGCTAAAATGACGCGTTTGGAAGAGACCCTCAATTTGCCGATGCTTTGAAACAGTTTATAGTCGTACCACGTACTCTATAATATGGAACACCAAATACGAAACTTAGCTCCTTACAGTGCGGCGGCTCCTGAGTTCTGCTTGTGAAGTAAAATCTGTGTCGCATCTCATTGCCCACGTTCCTCTCAAAGAGTGCAAAAACACGGCAGGCCAGATTCTTTATTTCATACTTTGCAGTGTAGTTGAATGTGGAACTGCACGTTGTGACGTCACCAGCTCCATTCCTCGTACGTTTTCACTATCCAGGTGAAGTGTCGGATGAGGACTGTCCCAAATCTTAGGGAGAAGGGGAAGATACTTTTTGGCATTCTAGCAAAATATGGCAGTGCTTAGGCCAAGAGGTGTTCTAACGACCTGCATCCCCTAAGCTACATTGCTAAAAAAACCTTCAAGAAGAAAGGGCCGAAATAAATTTAACAATGCTTACCAACTTCAGTAATATCGGCAAGTCCCGAGATTATAAAGCACCCTTGATGACTTATTCCACAGTCTCAATTCGTGTACCGCGAAAACAAGGGAAAGAGTTTTTATCCCGTGTAGTAATCCTTAGCAAAAAGAAGCCACAGCGGCTCGGAAACAACACAGAAACTTCTCGCCACGCTGCCCATTTATTTCGGAGGAAAATAAAGATGTTCGCCATTCGTCAGTCGGTGCAAAACTAACAGAGGAGGCGACAAAAAGTCCCCCTCGCCGTCGGCGCTCCGTACCGCCCACGACGGTCTCGCTGTTACAGATTGCATACCATCCGTCTTGCAGGTAGCCAGAGGGGTACGCCACAGCACCCACACGTATGTACAAACTGGTTCACTTCGTTAAGGTCCCATCAACATCAATAACTGCTCCTCCTCCTCCCTGTTCTTCTTCTTCTTCTTCTTCTTCTTCTTCTGCCAGTGCACATCCAGTAACGGATCATTACCATATTCCACAGCGACTCAGTTTCTGCGGCCGATCATTGTAGAGCCCACTCCTTTGCTCAATGATTAGCAGCCAAGATTTCACAATTTTTTCCGTTGCTGTTCTGCTTTCAATTATCAGCTGCAAGAATCGGCATTTTTCGTTTCGCTCTATTTGTCCTAAATACTCCGCCTCTTCTTAAACATTGACTGGATAGTTCTCAATCTCTACTGAAACTTTTGCCAATCCAGACGTTGCGACCAAATAATGGAAATGTTTAGCAACCTGCCTCGAAATTCTCAGTACGCAGCTAGCAGTCCACTGGATAACGTCACTGGATCCTGGATCCGATTCCTGCCTGGCAATCACACTTTTATTTCGATGGAAGATGTGAGGCTAAGATTCTTAGCGATTACCTAATGCAAGGTGTGGTGTCACCACCAGACACCACACTTGCTAGGTGGTAGCTTTTAAATCGGCCGCGGTCCGCTAGTATACGACGGACCCGCGTGTCGCCTCTGTCAGTGATGGCAGACCGAGCGCCGCCACACGGCAGGTCTAGTGAGACTTCCTAGCACTCGCCCCAGTTGGACAGCCGACTTTGCTAGTGATGCTACACTGACAAATACGCTCTCATTTGCCGAGACGATAGTTAGCATAGCCTTCAGCTACGTCAATTGCTACGACCTAGCAAGGCGCCATTACCAGTATATTGAGATTGCACTTATGTACCGTCAGACCGATGTTCTCCAATTATGGATTAAAGTTAAGTATTCCAAGAGCTTCGTACTTTATTTATTAGACTCAATTCCCATAACTGTTCCAGACCTCACGCCAGTCTGCGTGAGCTTATAGCGTGCATTTCGGCCTCCTCTAACAACACGGTGTTGGCTCTTCTGCCAACACATCACAAGGAAAGTGTCTTTAAAAAAAAATTAAGTAATACTGAAATCGAAAAGGCAAAGCAACTAAGAATAATATAGCACAAGGAACATGAAGCTATTTACAGAATAAGATTTTCACTCTGCAGTGGAGTGTGCGCCGGTATGAAACTTCCTGGCAGATTAAAACTGTGTGCCGGACCGAGGCACGAACTCGGAACCTTTGCCTTTTGCGGGCAAGTGCTCTAGCATCAGAGAGTGAAAATCTCATTCTGGAAACATCCCTCAGGCTGTGGCTAAGCCATATCACCGCAATATCCTTTCTTTCAGGAGTACTAGTTCTGCAAGTTTCGCAGGATAGCATAAGTAAAATTTGGAAGGTAGGAGACGAGGTACTGGCAGAATTGAAGCTGTGACGATGGGTCGTGAGTCGTGCTTGGGTACCTCAGATGGTAGAGCACTTGCCCGCGAAAGACAAAGGTCCCGAGTTCGAGTCTCGGTCCGGCACACAGTTTTAATCTATCAGGAAGTTTCATGAAGCTATTTGTTGTTTATTGTTTTTCAGTATGAAGAAAAATTTGCGCATTCTGACATCGCAGCGCGACTGCTCACATACTACCAATACAAAAATGTCTGTAATAAAATCTCGTCCTGCGCATTTTTCCGGCACTAAACGGACATTAAAAATTGGCAATCTGACAACACTGTAATCACATGTACGGCAACTACCTCTGTCAGCAGCCAGGAGCAGTGCCATGCAGTTTCTGCAGTGGTGTGTGTGTGTGTGTGTGTGTGTGTGTGTGTGTGTGTGTGTGTGTGTGTGTGTGTATTCCTAAGGGACGGACAAAACTGCTTAGGTCATTGGTCCCTAGACTTACACACTGCTTAAACTAACTTATGTTAAGAACAACACACACACCCATGCCCGAGGGAGGACTCGAACCTCCGGCGGGAGGGACCGCGCAGTCCGTTACATGACGCCCTGAGCCACGCGATCACTCCGCGCGGCTGCTTCAGTGGTGGGTGGTTCGAAGAGCATGGGGTCAATTTACTGTACTCCCCCGCCCACCAAAATCACCTGATTTATACAAAATCAGGAATCCGTGGGACCGCCTCGATCGGGCTTTTCGTGCCATGGATCCTTAACAGAGAAATCTACCGCCGCTGGCCACGATTCTGTAGTCAGCATGGCTCCGTATCTCTGTGGCTAGCTTCCAGAAGCTCACTGACACACCACCTGCATATGTCGCAACGGGCTGCGCTTTGAAAAGTGGTTATTCACGTTCTTGACAGGTGGTCGCATTAGTTTGTCTGGACAGCGTACGACGTTCCCCGCAGCCAATTTAACGGGAGTTGGAAATAAATCCAATCCTGCAGTCGCGGCCTCATGAGGTAGAACCTTCTTTTGACGCTCAAGCTGGGACACCTGTTTGAGCGCGAATTTTCAGAACGAGGGACGGGACTGGTGCGTCTCCTCCACAGTATGCAATGGTTAGGAACTTCTAAGATTCGTCATCTCGAGCATTTTCTATATTAAAGATATAGTGACTGTGGGAATTAATTCGCCCCCTCTGTTCGATGGCCCTCCATGTAGGCAATCCATAAGAGGTACTCGTAGGGTGGAGAAAATTAATCTAACTGCATAAATTCATCGATAAAATTTTCTGACTTTTTATTAATGATCCGTCCGAATTGAGGTCAACTAGCTCGAAATTTTTTAGGCAATTCGAGTCTGTAGTTGGAATTATCAAGTTAATTTTAATAAACACCCTTTGTTTGTGACAGGTACTGGCCTAGACAGTCGTGATGGCCACCACGTGCGCTGTCTGCGCTTACAGAAATAGCTGAGTTACAGACTATGTTTTCATGCAAGCCTTCAGTCAGCAGTCATCATGAACTGACAGGACGTGTGTTTCAGGGGTGACAAGAAATTCCTCTTTAAGACGTTCGGAGGCCGTCTGCTTCAGAGATTGCTTCAGAGATTGACCTTGTAGGTCAATTCACATTTCATGATGATGAAAATCGGTCCCAAATATAATGATAGTCTGGCTAAAACAAAGCGTTCAAAACAAAAGTTCGGATTCAACGAATAACGTCGTGTTAAGCACCAGGATGCTACGTAAATATGATTTCAGATTGGTGACCAATAACATTACACGTTCCTAGGGAGAAGAAACACAAACATGAAATAAAGGATGACAGAAATTCTTAATAGTAAACATTGACGCTACCGGGACAAGCGCGAAAAATCGGCGGTTTTGGGTGAAGGCGAACTAAAATCTAAAATAAAAACCTCAAAATCACAATAGTTCATAACACCCAGAGAAACACGAACAACATAAGTTTCAAAAATGGTTGAAATACCAAATTAGTGTAAACCGGTTGCAACTAGTATCGAAAACTTCACTTGACCTGTATTGCTCAACTTAAAATATCGACATCAATACAGAAAGTCAAAAGACAATACCAATACACATAGAGAAAAATCGCGAAAACTAACGATTGGCTGTCTCAAAAACATTAGGTTAAACTGAAAAAGCTAGAACTAATGCAAGGAACCAAAGTCTAAAGATATTAATTACTGTTGATATCACTTTGGCAGCTATTTAACAACTAGGTTAACAACCCAGAACGATGAAACACCATATTAAAACGATAACCGACACGAACACATCCAGTAACCAAATTTAAAAATCATACCTTACACAAAAAAAATATTTTAACACAAGAAAAAATCCAACGTATTAAATACAAATTTTGCCATGAGAGACAGACCGAGAATCGTGAATGGAAATAAATCAAACGATAATGAAAAAGCGTGAAACATTATAATATTAGACAATTTAGCAATAAATTTTGAAAACCGAAAGAATCAAAAAACCAGTGCCACACACGAATAAACTCAACGGAAACCTTCCTCAACCTCCCAAAAATTACATATAAATAACCATTGCTACCGACTTGCATTTAATTTAGAAGCAAGGCTCTCACGTTTCCCCTATCACCCTGATGAAGCCTTTGAAAATACAGAAACCCTGAGGAACACTCCTCCACCAACAAAACTCATCAACATGAGCCTGCGGGTCAGAATAGCGTCTTTTGTCCTCTGTACAACCGATTTCACAGTCTCCCTCAATTGTATTCGTACAGGTCCCAGATTCGCAGTATTTGAATTTATATCTGTTTCCCACAGCAAAGTCGTTGTAACCCTTCTTGACTAGCTCCTTACAGGAAGTGAACTCGTCTGACACAGTAGTACAACCTTCTGCAACATATCCTTTTATACATGAAACAATAACCCGCTGAGTACCTTTTTTTAACCACCCGAAATACAACATCAAGAGAATCGCCACCAAACCCAAAGACCAAACCATCATGACCCCTCCCATCCTTTTGCTTACCAAAATATGATTCGTCAGTCTTCGTTACCATCCCATACCCCCCCCCCCCTACATTTAACAAATTCACCACACATCTCCCCACAAAATGAAAAACAATACATTACCGTTCTTTCACAAACTTCGTGTTCTTTAATAGCATATCTTACAGAGGAGTGTTAACAAAAATAATGCGAGAGGGATACTGAGTCTTGACCACACAAACCAAGTATTGTGCCTGATTGACTGCCACAAATTATTATGACGACAAATCCACACGTAAGCACCGCATGAACTTTCAGACCAAATGTTCGTCAGACTCATATTAACACCACATAAATGAAATCTACGATATTCTCCAATTACAAGAAATTTTTTAAAAAATTTAATAGCCGTCGCTTGGTATTCCATCTCCCTCTAAAACATGTGACTAACAAATATTAATGAACGATCTATTTTGCAAAAGTTACAGTGCTAGGTCAAGCCCCAAAAATACAAAATAATGAAATAAGGGAATAAAATACATAAATAAAACAAAGGATTAATATGTTGCATCACTATAAGACACAAACTGAGACTGAATTTCTCAAAGGAGTTAGCAGGCAGGGCAAACAGTTTATTTTCGGATGAACAAATTTATTTGTATGTACGAGGATGAGTCAAGAACTATTGAGAGTGAGACATCAGAGCCGCGCGTACGAACCTTTTCAGCATTCTGCCTTGTAAACTTAAACACTCATATCACCGTTGGACAAGGCGTCAACAGCCTGCAGCATAGAATTCTTGTGACAGCGTTAGCATCGAAAGAGGGACCTCTCGGAAGATAACAAGTTGTTTATTGGTCCCCTAAACTGCTGCAACGCACACAATGATGTGACCTGGGGATAGCGAAACAACCACAGATGGGGAAAAAATGTACCATCGCTGGATAACCATGACAGCCAGGACACGCCTTGTTTGTGACTTTTTCTTGTCCTTCGATGAATTCCTTTATACAGTTGAAAACAACTTTGCGTGAAATACGATCATAACTGTGTACGGAACGAATTTCGCTATGGACGTGCTCTGCGGACAGTCCCTAGGCTACAAAAATCGTGTTGTTCTAATTGGATACACGCTCATAGCACACCTGTCACCTTGGTTCGACAGTTGACCATTATCAATTGGCCGAAGAATACTGTGTATGGACTACCTTGCATGCGACCTGTGCTGCCATCTTCTAGATACGTGTACGTGCGCAATTTAAAACGATATGTGGGTGGTATTCTGGCGTTTGCGACTTATTTATTCACGGACACTCGTAATTCAAATTTCTCGTAAATTGTAACCAGTACTTTCGCTCGTTACTAGGCCAACCAAAGATGATGTTTAATCTCTGAACTATAAGGAGCTTCAGAAACGAATGACGTCACCTAAGGCGTCACGACTGATAGCCGACAGGTGGTATCGAAGGCTCATTTAACGTTATGTCGTGAATATCCACACAAACAGGTGCTTCATGCTGTACCGCTCTCTACTTCCATCATTGTATTTCTCTTCCTTTTTTCCGACTTCGTTTCCCTCCACGTCATCAGCACGTTTTAGTACACACGCGACAGGCATGGGCAAAAAATATCGATATATGGAAATATCGTTACTCCTTCAAAATTATATCTAAATATATCGTCGATATGTGAATTGTCGGTTTATCCATTAATCGATATTTGACAGTGAATATCAAAAACCGTATTTTTATTATTGTCTTTTCATTTACAGGCACTGTAGTTATCATTCTTGCCCATTCCAATCACTACCAATCCTTGCAAACTGACAGTAAATGTCTTACAATGGTAGCTGAGTGGTCAGCGCGACGGAATGCCATACCTAACGGCCCGGGTTCGATTCCCGGCTGGGTCGGAGGTTTTCTCTGCTCTGGAACTGGGTGTTATGTTGTCCTTATCATCATTATTGCATTCCAATCCCAAGTCACCGAAGTGGCGTCAACTCGAAACGCCTGCACCAGGCGAACGGTCTACGCGACACGAGGCCCTAACCACACAGCATTTACATTTTACAAAGGGCTTAATTTAATTTCATACTCAGTACTACAAATGAGCGCCAGGTTTAAACATGGATGTATTTACACTGCATATTCATGTACACTTGTTACTTCCGTGTGCCATTTCGACCATTGCAAATGACAAGTGCAGGGTGCAAAATGCTTATATTCGAATGGTTCAAATGGCTCTGAGCACTATGGGACTTAACTTCTAAGGTCATCAAACCCCTAGAACTTAGAACTACTTAAACCTAACTAACCTAAGGAAATCACACACATCCATGCCCGAGGCAGGATTCGAACCTGCGACCGTAGCGGTCGCGCGGTTCCAGACTGTAGCGCCTTTAACCGCTTGGCCACCCCGGCCGGCGCTTATATTCGGTGACAGCATTGTATCATAATGGTGGAAATTGCCACTACCTGCTCCCAACTATGAGGCAGAATGGGCGATTATTTTAACCCCTGACAGCCTGCACCAAGAAAACATAGATGCACTGTAAAAGTAACGTATACTAGGAAAAAAAACCTGGTATTTAATGTAAAATGGACTTTGTTGTCTGAAAATTTTAGTCTTTATTTCACACCTGTTTTGTCAGAAATTACTCCAAAATATTCCATGTGCCAAGCCTATTCTCTTTCGCCCGAAAGAGTGGCTTCCTTAGTAAACTTGGTTGTGCCAGAGTGTAGAATCAGACTGACAAGGGGACATATTAAATAAAGAGATCTGTTAACATCTATCGGTGACGATTACTGTTTTCATTAAAAGGTTTTGTTTTAATAAGTGATTTTATAGTAGTCTACGTTGTGTGACTTTTATTAGTTCATGTTGGATATAATAACGTATTTGCCAGTTTTTAATTATTTTTTAATAACTTCTGTGATTTCGATTAATTTTTCAAAAATTATATATATATATATATATATATATATATATATATATATATATATATATATATATAATATATAATATATATTTCATTTCACCAGGTTTAAACATGAATGTATTTACACTGCGTGTTCATGCACACTTGTTATTTCCGTGTGCCATTTGTACCACTGCAAATGACAGGTGCCGGATGCAAAATGCGTATATTTGGCGACAGCACTGTATCAGAATGGTGGAAATTATGACTCCCTGCTCCCAACTACGAGGCAGAATGTGCGATTCTCTTTCGCCCTGACTGCCTGGGCCAAGAAAAGAGAGATTTACTGTAAAAGTAACGTACACTCTGAACAAAAACCACCCACTTTACTGCACTGGTATTTAACGTGAAATATATCTCTCTAAAACATATGACTATTAAATATTAATGAACGATCTCTTTTGCAAATATTATAGTGCGAGATCAATGCCCACAAACACAAAACAATGAAATAAGGGAATAAAATATAGAAATAAAACAAAGGATTAACATTTATTTTCGGGTGAAAAAATTTATCTATTTGTACGAGGACTTTTTCAGCATTCTCCCTTGTAAACTTAAACACTCGTACCATCCTCGGACAAGGCGATAAAAACCTGCAGCATAGAATTCTTGTGGCAGCGCTAGCATCTAAAGAGGGACCTCTCGGGATATTAAAAGTTAATTATTTGGTCCCCTAAATTGCTGCAACCCACACGATGATGTTTCCTGGGCGTAGCGAAATAGCCATAGACGGGGAAAAATGTACCATCACTGGAGATATATATATATATATATACAAGGTGTTACAAAAAGATATGACAAACTTTCAGGAAACATTCCTCACACACAAAGAAAGAAAATGTGTTATGTGGACATGTGTCCGGAAACGCTTACTTTCCATGTTAGAGATCATTTTATTACTTCTCTTCAAATCACATTAATCATGGAATGGAAACACACAGCAACAGAACGTACCAGCGTGTCTTCAAACACTTTGTTACAGGAAATGTTCAAAATGTCCTCCGTTAGCGAGGATACATGCATCCACCCTCCGTCGCATGGAATCCCTGATGCGCTGATGCAGCCCTGGAGAATGGCGTATTGTATCACAGCCGTCCACAATACGAGCACGAAGAGTCTCTACATTTGGTAACGGGGTTGCGTAGACAAGTGCTTTCAAATGCCCCCATAAATGAAAGTCAAGAGGGTTGAGGTCAGGAGAGCGTGGAGGCCATGGAATTGGTCCGCCTCTACCAATCCATCGGTCACCGAATCTGTTGTTGAGAAGCGTACGAACACTTCGACTGAAATGTGCATGAGCTCCATCGTGCATGAACCACATGTTGGGTCGTACTTGTAAAGGCACATGTTCTAGCAGCACAGGTAGAGTATCCCGTATGAAATCATGATAACGTGCTCCATTGAGTGTAGGTGGAAGAACATGGGGCCCAATCAAGACATCACCAACAATGCCTGCCCGAACGTTCACAGAAAATCTGTATTGATGACGTGATTGCACAATTGCGTCCGGATTCTCGTCAGACCACACATGTTGATTGTGAAAATTTACAATTTGATCACGTTGGAATGAAGTCTCATCCGTAAAGAGAACATTTGCACTGAAATGAGGATTGACACATTGTTGGATGAACCATTCGCAGAAGTGTACCCATGGAGGCCAATCAGTTGCTGATAGTGCCTGCACACGCTGTACATGGTACAGAAACAACTGTTTCTCCCGTAGCACTCTCCATACAGTGACGTGGTCAACGTTACCTTGTAGAGCAGCAACTTCTCTGACGCTGACATTAGGGTTATCGTCAACTGCACGAAGAATTGCTTCGTCCATTGCAGGTGTCCTCGTCGTTCTAGGTCTTCCCCAGTCGCGAGTCAGAGGCTGGAATGTTCCGTGCTCCCTAAGACTAAAATGAGATCTAACATGGAAATTAAGCGTTTCCGGACACATGTCCACATAACATCTTTTCTTTATTTGTGTGTGAGGAATGTTTCCTGAAAGTTTGACGTACCTTTTTGTGACACCCTATATATATATATATATATATATATATATATATATTTCCAATCCCGACCAATCGATGTCACGGGCATAGTTATTGGATTCATTGATCCGAGCCGTTATCGATGTCTGCGGGCGTCAACATTCGACGCGCACCGTCTCGCCCTGGCGAGGCGAACTCCAGCTTCCCGTGGTCCCTAAATGAGCCCCTGAGGAACAAGGGAGGCTGCAGCTTTTCCTTTGCTGCCGCAGCACGTGGAGGAGTTATACGTCCGGCATTGTGCAGGGCAGCGGGGCCGAACTGTAAAACCTCCGCAGGACGCAGACGCAGTGGGATGGAAATGGGCGGGGGGGAGCAGTGTTGGGAGGGGAGGGGAGGCGCATTCACGGCCGGACAATGCGCCCAGCTGCCCACCGCCACCGCCACTGTCCGCTGACCCCAGCAGCGGTAATTGCGACCCCGGCCCTGAATGGCGGCACACAACCAGCGAGCAGCGATGCTCAGCAAGCCTCTGTTCCGTGCCGTTCTGCTCCCACACCGTCAGCATCCCAACTCGGCCGTCTCCACGAGCAAACTACTGTGCCTGTAGGGACCGATGCAGTTCTCCATGTGCAAAGGAGGACACCACAGTGCAAACGTAATTCCTCTCTGTCATTCCTAGCATGTATTGTGTCGCACGACCTCTACCGGTTTTCGTGATTTAGTAAATTCATTTTCATTTTATTTTGTGGCGGGATGCCCTTCCAATCGCCGCAGTCTTCAGTTCACCTAAAGCCGTGTGCGCGAGTGTGAGTGTGTGTGTGTGTGTGTGTGTGTGTGTGTGTGTGTGTGTGTGTGGTTTTCGGGCGCTAAACAGCATGGTCATCAGCGCCCAAACGCATAGAAACAGGAACACATGCGGTGAAGGAACGAAGACGGACAGCAAACAAGGAGAACGGCTAAAAGACACAGACCTGACGCAGTTCCAAATCCTCACATACAGAGGCAAAACAAGTGGAAAAGAAACGCACCAAAAAAGGAAAGGAAACACAAGGAAAAGAGAACAGAAATCGAAGTGAAACAAGTAGGTAATCGTGACTGGAGGACCTCTTACCTAAAACCTGGGTGAGCCAGTCACCCAGCAGCACATTAAAATCCTCTCCCTAAAATCCGAGGCAACAAATTGGACAGGACACAAAACCGTAAGACCTTAACCACGGTCGTTGCGTCGTCTTGCAAAATAGAGGGCAAATCCGGTGGCAAGGAGACCACCGCCCTCTGGTCAGAGAATAAAGGACAGTCAAGTAAAATGTGGCGGACAGTAATCTGGACGCCACAAGCACTGCAGATTGGGGGGGGTCCTCCCGCCGGAATAAAAAACCATGCGTTAAGGGACTGTGTCCGATGCGGAGGCGTGTGAGGAGAACCTCATCCCGCCTGCATGACTGGTAGGACGTACGCCATGACCGCGTGGTGGCCTTAACCAGACGCAGCTTATTTTCACCGACTGCCAGCCACTCCTCTTCCCATTGACGCATAACACGAAAAATCAAAAGGGAGGTAACAGCATGGAGGGGGATGTGCTCACACGTGACGTGAAAGCGTTCGTGGACGTAGAGATCAGGGACTTCAGTGGCGTCACAACATGCAATTTCACGTTTCTGGACATTCCCAAGCGTCAAAAGCGGAATAAGAAGCGACGTAATTTTGCTTCCATGGAGAGGAACGTGGGAAATGAGATGCAAGATCATTTTCCAAGTCACAAGCACAATTCAGGAGAGGTCATAATGTTGGCATAAAGACGTTTCCAATCGTGGTCCGTATTTGATGGTTTTTTTTATATTATAAATGGTTCAAATGGCTCTGAGCACTATGGGACTTAACTTTTGAGGTCATCAGTTCCCTAGAACTTAGACCTACGTAAACGTAACTCACGTAATAACATCACACACATCCATGCCCGAGGCAGGATTCGAACCTGTGACCGTAGCAGCAGCGCGGATCCGGACAAAAGCGCCTAGAAACGCTCGGCCACTCCGGCTAAATATAGTGCTTTTATATTTCACTACTATCCATTGAAATTGCTACACCACGGAGATGACGTGCTATAGAAGCGAAATTTAACCGACAGGAAGAAGATGCTGTGATATGCAAATGATTAGCTTTTCAGAGCATTCACACAAGGTTGGCGCCGGTGGCGACAACTAGAACCTGTTGACATGAGGAAAGTTTCCAATCGATTTCTCATACACAAACAGCAGTTGACCGGCGTTGCCTGGTGAAACTTAGTTGTGATGCCTCGTGTAAGAAGGAGAAATGCGTACCATCACGTTTCCGACTTTGATAAAGGTCGGATTGTAGCCTATCGCGATTGCGGTTTATCGTATCGCGACATTGCTGCTCGCGATGGTCGAGATCCAATGACTATTAGCAGAATATGGAATCGGTGGATTCAGGAGGGTAATACGGAACGCCGTGCTGGATCCCAATGGCCTCGTATCACTAGCAGTCGAGATGACAGGCATCTTATCCGCGTGGCTGTAACGGATCGTGCAGCCACGTCTCGATCCCAGAGTCAACAGATGGGGAAGTTTGCAAGACAACAACCAGCTGCACGAACAGTTCGACAACGTTTGCAGCAGCATGGACTATCAGCTCGGAGACCATGGCTGCGGTTACCCTTGACGCTGCATCACAGACAGGAGCGCCTGCGATGGCGTGCTCAACGAGGAATCTGGGTGCACGAATGGCAAAATTTCATTTTTTCGGATGAATCCAGGTTCTCTTTACAGCATCATGATGATCGCATCCGTGTTTTGCGACATCGCTGCGCACGCACATTGGAAACGTGTATTCGTCATCGCCATACTGGAGTATCACCCGGCGTGATTGTATGGAGTGCCATTGGTTACACGTCTCGGTCACCTCTTGTTCGCATTGACGGCACTTTGAACAGTGGACGTTACATTTCAGATGTGTCACGACCCGTGGCTCTACCCTTCATTCGATCCCTGCGAAACCCTACATTTCAGCAGGATAATGCACGACCGCATGTTACAGGTCCTATACGGGCCTTTCTGGATACAGAAAATGCTCGACTGCCGCCCTGGCTAGCACATTCTCCAGATCTCTCACCAACTGAATACGTCTAGTAAATGGTGTCCAAGCAACTGGCTCGTCACAATACGCCAGTCACTGCTATTGATTAACTGTGGTATCGTGTTGAAGCTGCATGGGCAGCTGTACCTGTACACGCCATCCAAGCTCTGTTTGACTCAATGCCCAGGCGTAGCAAGGCTGTTATTACGGTCAGAAGTGGGTGTTCTGGGTACTGATTTCTCAGGATCTATGCACCCAAATTTCGTGAAAATGTAATCACATGTCAGTTCTAGCATAATATATTTGTCCAATGAATACCTGTTTATCATCTGCATTTCTTCTTGGTGTTGCAATTTTAATGGCCAGTAGTGTATAATGTACGTGCTGTGAATAAAGGCCGATGATGTTTGAAAGCAGCTGTACGTCGAGGATCTCTCGAAATCACTTCGTTTTTATTATGTTAAAATTACGGGTAACGACATATCTTCATATTTGTTGCTTTTCGTATTATAACTTGCGTGTTATGAAAGTATGTCGCTCCAAGGTTGCAGCACGCTGTAGTTTTAAAAAACAACTAATTACTTAAAAAACTTCGTTTTTGGTAAGATCTGTTGTAGTCAAATGTCAGTTAATCAAATACTGCCAGTTACAGCATTAAGGACATGGTAACATCATTAACATTCCCTCCGTACAACAATGACAATTACAGAGTAGTGCAAATGCGTTACTATTTAAGATTCCTTGTGCACAGCCGACTGCCTAGAAGTTTATTTCATTCTAAACTGAGATGCTTCCTAAATCGACACACTTGGTTAATTACGTACTGTCTATACATCTATGGAGCCCAATATAACTAGATTTGACGATGCTAATTTACGTTGTTTTTTAATTAAATTTATACAATTAAACTAATAGCTACACTACCAGCTTCGTATTGGTACATGCTCTTATTTATTTTGTTAACAAACGGTTGATGACATTAATTGTAGAGTACCGTTTAATACGCGCGTTCCCAAAAACTCTCGAATGAAATCAATACTAACTTATAAAGAAAAGATGCATAGTAAGCAACAAATACAAGAAGAAACTGGCAGAACGTAAACAATCAATGGTTTTAAGCATGTCGTTGCAATTTGGAATATAAATGTAACATGTTTCATAAAATTTATCTTTATTATCAAAGTAAGCAACGAGTATAATATGAAATTGGCAAAAGGTAAACGACCAATTGTTTGAAGGGCGTCATTTCACTTTGGATGGGTGGCCGAGCGGTTGTAGGCGCTACAGTCTGGAACCGCGCAACCGCTACGGTCGCAGCTTCGAATCCTGCCTCGGGCATGGATGTGTGTGATGTCCTTAGGTTAGTTAGGTTTAAGTAGTTCTAAGTTCTAGGGGACTGATGACCTCAGACGTTAAGTCCCATAGTGCTCAGAGCCATTTTAACCATTTTTCAGTTTGGAACCAGTTTTCAAGCGGTCATTTTATGTGACATATTTAAAAGCAAGTTCGCATTTTCCCCAGACAAAATCCGACATCTCGACACTTCCTTGAACTCATAACGCCTAAACAAATTCCAGTCCTAGAAAGAAGCAAAAATAGGCCTAAAATTTATTAAATTTTGTATAACAACTACATACTGTCTCGGTGGTTTCCTTTCTGTAATACTCATAAAATCAGTAGTACAAATTAAAATTTACGTTACAATAACTTAGACATATTTTCGTTCATTGTCATTTATCTATAAAAAAAAAATGTCAGAATCGTCTACAATCACGAAGCACCATCTCCTCGCCGACTTTTGGTTTGAACGCTGTAAGTACCCCTGCAATGTACTGTATTCGTAGAAGTACCTCATTGTCGTACTAGACATGGGTGGTTTCAAGCGAAAGACACTGGAGCTTCAAAAAAATTAATAAGTAGGTGGTTTCAGGTAGAAACCACTGTCATGGAAGGACTTAACGTTGGTACCGAAGATCTAGAAAAAGTTCTTCACCGATTTAATTCAACGGCATTACCTTTCAGCACGCTCTCGTCGTTTTATCAATCAGGCGACAGTGCTGAAATGTGTCGAACGTCTTTCAGAAGCCAAGAAACTCGAGGAACAAAATACGCTCGTTACGAGAATAACTCTACACAGTTCCGTTGCGCCGCTCTTTCACGGTATTCAGTGAACACGTACACGAGGTTCATATCGGCCACCTCTTCACCAGTAAACCTCTCCATACTGTTGGGTTATCACTGCTGAAGGATACCTAACACTGCCGAAAGACAAACTCGAAGTAGAATCAAGCAGTACGAAGTGCAAGCTTGAGGCCAAAGACTGAAGTGTGCGTTAGTGTTGCAATAGTAAGTACAGTGAGTCAAACATTCACGTTTGTTTCCCAATAAGACACATAGCACATACCGTAGAAATTTTCACTGTTGTGCAGGTATTTAAAGTACAATTAAGGTGTAGGGATGCATCGGGGCGGGAGCGGGGAGGGGGTTCAGACGAAATGCAATTACTTTATAACGAGCCACCGTGGATCAAGGACCCATAAAATCAAAATACTCAGAAAATACCCTGAACAACACCTACATTTTTTCGGTAGAGTTCGTATGTACCTTTATACTATGTGGGTGGCGATGCCGGCTCCCGTATTCTATCCTAATCATTGCCACAGCAAAATACCATAGAGACAGAGAGAACCAATAGAAAATTTTTAAATAATTTTCATCCAGGATGGGAAAATAAAACAACACAGAACACTGAGAACGTAGACTTTCCCAGCGACATTGTTGGATAAATATTTCGCCGATTTCTTCTCAAGTTTTCGACGGCTTTCTCTGTTGTCGTTATCAGGTGGTCGTGTGCTGCTGTATTTAGTTGGCCGAATTATGCCACGGAAACGTCACAAAGTCATGGAACTTTCATATACTACCAGAGATTTTGTCGCTGTCCACGATAGAAAGATGTTGGTAGCAGTGCTGATTTCGTTAGGAAGTAGTTAACTCAGATTATTTCTCAGAAGCCTTTTTACATCTACAACTACATACATATCCCGATAGCCACCACACAGCGCATGGCGGAGGGTACCTTGTACCACTACTAGCCACTTCCTTTCCCGTTCGACTCGCAAATGGAGCGAGGGAAAATCGACTGTCTTTATGTCTCCGCAGGAGTCTTGGGTTGTCTTACTTTGTCTTCGCAGTCCTTATCCGAGGTGTATGTTTGTGGCAGTAGTATTGTTCCATAGTCTTTCGTAAATTCCCTTGCCTTATAGTTTCTCAACAGTGATACGCGAAAACAACTTCTTTTCCACTCCAGGGATTCCAGTTTGTGTTCAAAGAGTAGCTCCGTAACACTCGATTGCTGATCGAGCACTCCGGTGACTAACCTAGAAGCACACCTTTCAATGGCTTCATTGTCTTCCTTTAATCCGACCTGGTAGGGTCCCAAATACTCAAGTAATACGTCGCACTCCTATACACGGTCAGCTTTACAAGTGAGTAGCAATTTCCTAAAAAATTTCCCTATGAAGCGAAGTCGACCATTCGCGTTCTGTACAACCGACCTTACGCGCTCGTTACGAATCATGTCGCATTCCAGTGTAACGGGTAGATACTAAATTCACGTGACTGTGTTGGGCAACACCCCACAATGTATTCGAACATTACAGTAGTGTTTTCCCACTCATCTGCATTAACTTAGATCTTTCCACGTTTGGTGCAAACCCCCTTTCATCACACCAACATAAATTTTGTCCAAGTCACCTTGTATCCTCCTACAGTCAATCAACGGCGAAACTTTACCGTACGCCACAGCGTATTCAGCCAACAGTCGCAGACTGCTGCTCCTCCTATCCGTCAAATTCAAATGGCTCCAAGCACTATGGGACTTAACTTCTGAGGTCATCAGTCCCGTATACTTAGAACTACTTAAACCTAACTAACCTAAGGACATCACACACACCCATGCCCGAGGCAGGATTCGAACCTGCGACCGTAGCGGTCGCGTGGTTCCAGACTGAAGCGCCTAGAATCGCCCGGTCACAACGGCCGGCAAGCAATTACAATGTCACAGTTTTGAGGTCGGTGAGGGTGGCAGAAATCTCAGACAGGGAACAGTCGTAATAGTAATGTGAGGTTCAACAGCCGTAAAGTATTTTATAAAATGCATTTTAACCATGAGCTGTTTATTTGTCCCATTATTCTTCTACCGGTTTCTGTTATTAACCATGATCCAGGACGTAGGGTATAACAGATAAAAGCATCATATATTCCTTTGAAGCTGAACAATATCGAAATTATCCAGTGAAATTGTACAGACGCCTGACATAATTTGTATTAGAATACTAATAGTCATGCGGCATGTCAAATACGCAGACATTACAGGTTTTTCCTGTGACCTGTGTCTATTTGACATGAGATAAAACTGTCAGTATTCTAATACAGATTATGTCAGGCGTCTGTACAATTTCACCGGATAATTTCGATATTGCTCAGCTTCAATGGAATACGTTATGCTTTTAACTAATCTGTTGTACCCCACATCCGGGATGATTGTTAATAACCGAAACCGGTAGGTGACTAATGGGACAAAAAAGCAGCTGATGGTTAAAACGCATTTTATAAAAAATAAAAAAAATCGTAATAGCGTCGACTTGTACTTTGGGGGCGGGGTTGGAGTAGTAGGAGGAGGGGGCGAAGGTCAACTCACGATGCCCTTACTATATCTAGTGCAATAGGGACTCCTAAGATGCAAAATTACGAATTAGGAACAAGATCGATACAAATGGCTCTTGAGCAAAAGAGTTTGACGATCACTAGGTTACAGATCACTTCTGACAGTGACAGTCGTCGATGACTTGAAATTACATTTAAATCAGACCCGACTAGATATCCGCGAAACACTGATCCGACACAGGTTATTAGCATGTTCTACTTAAGTGTGCTGACTGCGTCTCTACCAACTCGATCGCCCCAGACGCAGACGTCGCTGGGTAGTAAAATTCGAAACTATGCGGCGATGGCGCGGAACTAAGCCTTATAACGAACGCTGCAGGGCTTGAAGAATGTGCCGATGTACCCTACAGAATATTCGTGCCCTGTCGTGCAGTATTTCATTCTCCTGCCGCATTGGACCGACACCGTAAATCTGTCGCGCACAAAAAAAAAGAACAAGGGTAAAAAACCGACATGTGCACGTTTTTTTTTGTCCGCGCTTCTGTAATCACCAAGGCAGTTTTGAATTCCACACCTCGCACCTGCGAGCATAAATCGGCAGGATTAACTGCCGCTCGCGTCCCCGTGAGCTAATCTCTAAAGGGGACGGAACGCGGGCTCGACCCAATTCGCGAATGAGCGATCGGCAGCGTTTTGACATTTTCGCAAGTTGCAATATTCGACCAATATGCGCGAAATACGCGAATAAATGAGGCGCAAATTTTAATCTGACATCGTTTGCGTTCAGGGAGGGAAAGAGTGGGAGAGGGGTGGCGAAATTACAAACGGAAAGGCGGGATCGTATCTGATTGGACGTTTATGACCGCAGCTGTTGGAATGGAGCGAGCCCCGCGTTTAATGTAGCCCGCATAATTCAATCAATGTTAATCATCCCGGCTGAACGCTGTTTGTGTTTTGAGGTTTCCGCTGGGCTGACATATCGTCGTAATTGTGTGGCTGGAGTGTGGGATGCAAGGGGGAGAGAAAATTAACCTCTCTTTTCCGGTTAGTTATACGCCCATACAGCAAAACAAAATAAAACAGTTAATGATGCAACTAACCATGACGACACGGTAACTGCGTGAAAATTCGCATTCGATATACCAGAAGTCCGGCAAGCTAGTACATATGTCTCCTTCAGCCTTTAATCGAGCCTGAATTGACAGCAAAAAATGACATTCCGTCTATGGAGAGCAGCATCCATTGTACTTTTATTTTTATTTTTATTTTAGACGCTACCACAAAATATGGTGAGATGCTTAATTGGTTTCAACCGCACATTGGCCATCTTCAGACTGCATACGTCACAGATGGCATTTGGCGACCAAGGAGTTCACAACATACATCGCTGTAGCGAACTCATGTCAGGAGCGCTACGGTTACCTTTTGTCATCTATGGGGTGTGGAATGTGAATATAGCCACCATATGACGTGATAATTTATGCTAAGGCCATTGTTATTACTGACCCTACGACGTATCTTAGAAAAAAGATTAAGGAAAGGTAAACCTACGATTCTAGCGTTTGTAGTCTTAGAGAAAGCTTTTAACAATGTTGATTGGAAAACTCTCTTTCAAATTCTGAAGGTGGCAGGGGTAAAATACAGGGAGCGAAAGGCTATTTACAATTTGTACAGAAACCAGATGGCAGTTATAAGAGTCGAGGGACATGAAAGGGAAGCAGTGGCTGGGAAGGGAGTGCGACAGGGTTGTAGCCTCTCCCCGATGTTATTCAATCGGTATATTGAGCAAGCAGTAAAGAAAACGAAAGAAAAATTCGGAGTAGGAATTAAAATCAATGGAGAAGAAATAAAAACTGTGAGGTTTCCCGATGACACTGTAATTCTGACATAGACAGCAAAGGACCTGGAAGTGCAGCTGAACGGAATGAACAGTGTCTTGAAAGGAGGATATACGATGAACATCAACAAAAGCAAAACGAGAATAATGAAATGTAGTCGAATTAAATCGGGTGATGCTGCGGGAATTAGATTGGGAAATGAGACGCTTAAAGTAGTGAATGAGTTTTGCTATTTGTGGAGCAAAATAACTGAGGATGGTCGAAGTAGAGAGCATATAAAATGTAGACTGGCAAAGGCAAGGAAAGCATTTCTGAAGAAGAGAAATTTGTTAACATCGAGTATAGATTTAAGGGTCGGGAAGTCGTTTGTGAAAGTATTTGTATGGAGTGTAGCCACGTATGGAAATAAAACATGGAAGATAAATAGTTTGGACAAGAAGAGAATAGAAGCCTTTGAAATGGGGAGAAGAGGAGTTTGTGGCACAACCTGACTAGAAGAAGGGATCGGTTGGTAGAACATGTCCTGAGGTATCAAGAGATCGCCAATTTAGTATTGGAGGGCAGCGTGGAGGGTAAAAATCGTAGAGGGAGACCAAGAGATGAATACAATAAGGAGATTCATAAGGATGTAGTTTGCAGTAGGTACTGGGAGATGATGAAGCTTGCACAGGATAGAGTAGCATGGAGAGCTGCATCAAACCAGTTTCTGGACTGAAGACCACAACAACAACATTGGTGTACATCATGGATTGCGGCATTAAACTGTAATGTGCTAATACCTTGCAAAATTACACAGTGTTTAAAGTTGTTAACAGTTAATCATTTTAGAGTGCTTGAAGTGTAACATCTGTAACTTTTATTGCACTGTCGCCCTCATTTGCGTATATTATACTAGCTTAGCGCCCGCTGTTTCGTTTGCGTTTGCGTAGTAATTAGACCAATAATAATTTTTTTTTAATGTAGCAGGCCAACTGAAAAATTAATGTGTTTATGAACGGTTTCTTTTTCTATCAGTTTTGGCAAAGCAGAATTGTCGTGGTAGCCATTAAATAGCTTTCTTTCATTTAGTTCACAAATTGCAACAACTTGTGAACTTTTCAAGCTAATGAAGGCTTCTAAAGCATGGTCTTTTCCGAATGTACTTCTGACCAAAAATCGATTCTTGCAGCTGAAGTTCAATGTTTCTGTTAATCATGTCTTTTACGTTCTGTAGATTTATCTTTTTTTTTTAATATAACGAACTATGTTCTTAAAAGTTTTCACCCCCCCCCCCCCGTCTCACCCCATTGGGTGCTGAATTCCCAAAAACAATTAAATATTTTTTATTTTATTTCTAACAGAGAAACCAAACAAAAATATTTATTTCATTAGCTTTGAAAATGCTTTCATAATGAAATGATTCCGTAAACGTTTTCATGCCCTGTTTCATTTCCTTAGGGGGTTGAATTTCCAAAAACACTGAAACACGTATTCTGTTATTTCTAACCGAAAAGCCAAATTCAAATTTTAATAGATTTCAATTTAAAAATACTTTCAGAAGAAAATATTTTCATAAAAACTTCATCTCCTACTTTACCGGCAAGTCCGCCTCCTTAGAACAGTAGTCAAGGCGTTTGACTGCAACGCAGTGGGCCCGGGTTCGATTCCCGGCCGGATCGGAGATTCTCTCCACTCGGGAAATGACTGTTGCGTTGTCATCATCACCGACACGCATGTCACCCAGTGTGGCGTCATTTCATTCGCCTAGGAGTTGAGTTTCCAAAACCGCAGAAACACTAATTACTTTACATGTAGCCGAGAATTCAAACACCAATTATCATAGATGTAGGTTTAAAAATACTTCAGAAGTTTTTCAATAATGATTTACTTTAAAAAGGTTTCACCCACTATTTCACCACCATAGAGTTTAAATATCCAAAACTTCTGAAACATGTATTTCTTCATTTCTGACCGAGAAACCAAATAGCAACTGTCGTAGGTCTAGCTTCAAAACTGCTTGAGTAGCGATGTATTTGGAAAAGTATTTCATCCCCTATTTCAGCCCCTTTAGGGTGGAATTTCAAAATACCCCTTCTTAAACGACACCTACAGTATAAGACCAATAAGCAATATCCTCTCCATATTTAATGTTTCTATCCTTAAAGATCTTGGTTGGGCGATGGAAAATCAGTCAGTTAGGACATTGCGATTCACATATATAGATTGTAATATTACGTAGGTAATTGTCAGTTAGGCGAATGAAACCTGCGTTCATGTTCTCAGTAGTGGTGTAGTGAAAGTTCAAAAGACTGGAAGCAGAACAACAGCTTTAAAAGCAGCAACGCGGGCGACAAATAGAAACCTATAATCTGATCATGCCTTGCAAAAAATAAAGACGAGACGCAATAGGAAAATAAAAGTGATTTCACCGACTGAAGCATGCGTGGATCTAACGCTTTAATTTCAGCCTGTAAATTTATTCACACTAATAAGCCAAAACAACATGACCATTTGCTGGTCTACATGTGGAGCCCAACACAGTAGCGATTCTGCGTGTCATGGATTCGACAAGTCTTTGTTAAGTTTCTGCATGTATGTGGCACTGTATGTCTAGGCAGAGGTAAATTACGACCCGGTCGTTTGAGGGCGCGGAGCCTGAGCCCCATAGCATCCTAGATGTCTTCCATTCGGTTCAGATCAGTTGAATTTGGTAGCCAATGCATTAACGTGAGTTCACTGTCACACTTCCCAAAACCACTGAAGACCTTATTGTGGTCTTGTGACATGGACATATATCGGGCTGAAAGATGCCATCGTCGGCACGTAGGACATCAAGAATGAAGGTATGTAGGTGGTCCTGAATACTGCTGATGCAGTCCACAGCTGTTCAATTACGCTACCTCCCATTACCACGACAGATACCAAGGAGGCGCAGATAAATATCTACCTACGGAGCGCAATACAGCAGCGATTCTGCGCGTCATGGATTCGGCCTGCGTCCGTGGCGCGGTGGATATTACATTTGCCTGGGTGAAGACTTATCCTGACACGACTATCGATCTGATGTCACATGAAACGTAATTCACCCGGTCAGGCGATATTCTTTCATTGATCGATGGTGCAATCTCGACGATTCCGTACGAACTGCAGTCGTAATTCACGATGTCGTTGCGTCATCGAGTGGAACATGTGGCCGTCAACCTCAGTGCAATCATGACATCAGCGAACAAGATTCTGACGAACCCTGACAAATGTCCCTTGTGTGTTTCGAGTCAAATAACAGGCTGTTCAAAAAGATTTCAGGCTTGCAGCCGGTCGTCGTAAACTTCATTGCACGATATTTCGGCTGGACAACCGCTAGCCATTGCAACGGAACTGAAATGATGGTAGGCTGCCAGTAATTTGGAGCCCGCGCGTCGGAAACGGGCGCGCTGGTGTGAGACTGCCAGGGAGTGCACCCTGATGCCATCTATTGGCGAAACTGGGAATTAGCGCTACCTGTCAGACAATGCACTAAGCTCTCGGAGTCAAATGTATTCTTTTTCTTGGTAATTATAAGTTATTACTGTATAATTTAATGTTGTAAAGCGCTAGTAGTAAATTATTATGACTGGTATGAACTCCAGGGTAATAAATATAAATATTCTTAAATACTAAATGATTTCCGTAAAAAGGTGGTAGGGGAACGCCCCCACTCTTTGTGATACGAGCGTAGCTAGGGGTAGCTGGAGACACAGGGACTGAACAATGGAATGGCCTGGGGAGTGTTGACGTGATCGGACGTGTGTAACTGTGCTCACGTAAAAGTGATTGTGCAACAGCGAAGAGGCGAATATCGTCGCCGTTTGTGGAGTAAAACGCGACGAATGGTTATCGAAGCCGCCTCTATGCCACTGGGGCTGATTGTAAGGGTTCCTGCGCCCAGATTTTATGACGGACGTGCAGTAGCTTATACGAGTGCTGCGGCTCGTAGTTCCAGCCGCCAGTAAGGGCATGAGGCGTGAAGAGCTGCGTTATCCACATGCATCTCACCACCAGCACCGACACGTCTACCCAAGGCAAGACTGCCTGCAATTGTTAATTCGAACTTTGTATAAATGTAAAAGGAAAATACCAGTTTTCTTTTATGCAAGTACAGAGGACAGAATATAGTAATGAGTAAAATTACGACGCATGTTGTTCATTGTGAAGTGTAGTAACCTCAAACATAGTATAGTGAAATCAGACTAAGGCCACCATCGCCTCTTTCATTTACAATTCTTTTTGTTGTAGAATACTATAGCGTATAAGAATGTTGAAAAGAGCAATGGTCACACAAGAATGAGTCGCCTATTTATAGTTACTTAAATTTTTCTGAGTAACCTTTCAAGTAAAGTCACTTAACTAATTCTATATCAATTGTCCAAAGAGTAATATCCAAAATCATTACATAAAGTTGAAGGATAGAATTTTGTTAACCCAAGTTGCATAAATAGTCTTCGTAGTAATTACCAAGCCAACTCACTGAAATTTAAAGAGTATTTGCTTTGTAGAATCACCTCGAATGATCAGAAATAGTAATATTCAGAATCAAGTTTAAATTCAACTCGAGCCGTTTCACTTTGAAACGAGCCAAAAATTGATTTATTCTTTTGCTCCTTCAGAGCTGGCGACCGTAGTTATAAGTATTTTCAGGAGCATTCGACGGTAAGTCTGCTGCTCTCGTCGTGCTGATAGGATTATCCACTGCTGCTATCAGTGGTGATTGGATACATAAACTCACTACCAAGTTAAGTGGGTCAGGTAGGCAGTGTTACCGTGCGAACTGTAGGGCACTGCAGGCCGTGGATCGAACCCGTTCAATCATCACAGCTCTTTGGGAAATAGTCCGGTTAGGAGCGTGCTAATCATTAGGTAAATACTGGCGAGTAACGGTCAAAATGTACACGCAAGTGAATTTAGCAAGGTCCACGTAGCACATAGTTAATGTGGTGCAACGGCGAGGGTAGGAGTGGAGTAAAAGTGAACTGAGCTTGTGGCAGCTGTGCTGTATTCAAATATTAACAACGTGAATTCACTACTACCTGTTACCATTAGGACTGAGCTATTTACTGTTAAAATACGTAGCAGTAAGCGCAAAGGCGTGACAGCTACAAGTCCGTATTGGTTTCATACATACGGAATTAGGAAGCGAGTCATTCCGTCAGTGGAGGGGATTAAAACAACCGAGTCAGTTGAGAACATACCCCATTTACTGATGGAAAGATTCGGCGGTTCGGTCGCACCATCTTCAGGTGAGCCGAACAAGGACTGACGAAGACGTTCTCCGCTCCGTGCGCTGATGGTACTGCCACGCATGCGTTGCATTCGCGGAAACAGAAGGACCACACCGCCCAGCGACAGCGCCCTCACTGGTGGAACTGCAAGACTCAGCTGCCGTCGGTATTGTCGCTGGCCGCAGCTATCGAAGTCTTATGGCGTCTTGGTCTCGAACAAATTTCGGAGATGACGGGATTCCACGCGTTATTCAACTGATAACCACTGTCACGGTTCATCAGATTTCCCGCAATGCGTATTTCAACGGATTCTTTGATAATAGAGTCCTAAAATGTTGAATCTGTGGCCAAAATCGAAGTTTTGTCGTACTCCATTGAATGTCCGTTAGAAATACAATGTTCCGCAACTGCAGACTTACTGGGTTGCAGCAGGCGAGTGCAACGTTGATGTTCTGTACAACGCTCTTCCACTGTACGTGTTGTCTGTCCTATACAGGCCATACCACACTAACATGGCATTTTGTAAATTCCGGCCTTCCGCAGTAACAAATCATCCTTCACCGATCCCAGCAAATCCATAATCTTAGAAGGCGGTCGAAAAACCACTTTCACATGAAAATTATTAAGAATCCTAGCTATTTTCAAGGAAATATTTCCAACGGAGGGAAGAAAGCTAGGGACTTAGCTGGCACGTTCTCCTCTTCATCCACTTCCGGGTTCCTGGCTCTAGTTGAGAAGGCCCTGTTAATATGCCGTGTCGAGTATCCATTGTCTCTGAACACCGTCCTTAAATGTGCAAGCTCCTTCGGCAAATTCTCTGCATCCGCCACAGTATGTGCCCTGTGCACAAGGGTTTTAAGTACACTCATGGTCTGGGATGGGTGATGGCAACTTGAAGAATGCAAGTACAAATTAGTGTGAGTGGACTTACGATAAACAGAATGTCCCGCTGAGCCGTCACTCTTACGCTTAACTAAAACATCCAGGTATGGAAGGCAACCATCTTTCTCTAGTTCCATAGTAAATCGAATATTCTCATGGATGGAGTTAAGATGATGAAAAAACTCAATTAACTTTTCTCCTCCGTGGGTCCACACTATGAAAGTATCATCGACGTCTTCGTCAGTCCTGGTTCGGCTCACGTGAAGATCGCTGGCAGTTGTCCAACCGAAATATCGTGCAATTAAGTTTATGACGATCGGCTGCAAGTCCGAAATCTTTTTGAACAGTCGATTCGCCGGGAAAATTTCAAATTTTAGATCAAATCACAGGCTGCTGTGGAGCCCCATGTTAAACAATGTGCTCCGGAACAACTGTGCCGTCACCAATATTGTACTATGTCGTCAGATCTTCCACAGATTGCCGTCTATCCTGCTTTACATAGCCTCTGATCCTGACGTTGTGTCACGAGGCTTGGACGTCCAACACCTTGTCGCCTGCTGGTGGTTACTCCGTCTTTCAACCAGTTTCATAGGTGCTCACGACAGCAGCACGCAAATGGCTAACCATCTTCAACGTTCCCGAGATGCTCATTCCCGGGTGATCAGTAGATTTCCCCATGTCGACGCGTTTCGTCGATAGAGTGATTCCACTTTTGTCTCTGCTCCGGTTACGTGCTTTCCGTACCGTGTCCCGTGCCCGAACCACCAACAGGTGGCATTCAGTCTCGCTGTTGACGGCGGTCAGAATTTCTTAGTTCAACAATGTAACTTCCCACGTCTTGAGCGAAATAAGGAGATTTACTAACGTGATCACTAGGTTTACTGGTATCTGCCTATCGAATTTCAAACGTTTAGTCATCACCATGTGTTAAATGGTATCTTAATCAATGCGAGTATCGGAAGTTCCAAAATTAGATGTAAAATGACTTCATTGTACACATTTCGCAGACACACAGATTGCTGAGAACCATTATAGCATGTAGAGCGGTACAAGGTAGAGGAACATAAATGGAGCGTTCCATCCATGTCACGCAATTTACTTTTCCAGGGCAACTTTTTACGGCAAATGCTGAGTAGCTTGGCGGCGACACATGGTGCTTCTTCCACGTTGTAAGGTGCAATATTTGTGGTTTACGTGTTCTAGCATTGAAGGAAACTGTGTAAGTTGAAATGACATGTCGCAATATTTGTACAAAAATACACGCTTTTTCACAGTTTTCAACTTGACAACAAAAAACAGTTGTCAGTATAACGCATCTAGTCAACATCAAAAATTGAGATAATCCGAAACACAACAATACTAAATATTAACTCTCAGAAGGTTAAATTATCCTAAACACGACAATATTAAAGTTTAAATAGAAGTTTCTTTACAAAATTGTTCCTACACTTACGTTATGATGTTGGTCGGTACTACGAAAATCGTCCGATTCCAGCGCAAAGTTCGGTACTATTTTTAGGATGACAATCAACTCTACAGTGGATGGTTAGTTATGTGACAAATTGAGCAAGAGATTACCCAAGGTCGCACGTGTTTACAGTGGACGCAAGCTGGTGAACCAACAAGTTTACGCCTCTGCACGCGGTATTTACCTTGATCTGCGATGAGCTGTCGTCTGTTAGGCCGCTCTCTTCCACTGAAATTCCTATAGAATTCATTAAACTTTTGCTGAATTTTCCAGCAGAAACTTTCCCTGTGTTTCTCGTTCTGCGAGATAACATGTACTCATCCCTAGTCTTAGAATGTGGCGATAGAGATGCGCATGGTTGGAACAGCGAGCATATTATAATGCCCTCTAAGTTCTTGCAAGAGCAATTAACTAATTGGCTGGTTCGTTTCTCCACAGTAGGAGCTCAACGATGCTACAGCTAATTTCTAGCTGTATATCAGCCACTGTGAACGCAGTGTTCACACAAGTTACTCCTCTGCGTCGTACAGAGCGTTATGCGCTCTGTTCTGCACTTGACGCCAGTTCAAAGAAGAGTCCTCGAAAATTTCCGTCTTGTTTCACTCATAACCGAACTGTCTCCCCACCTGGGTTCTTTTGATCTTCACATCACGGCTTTTTTCGACCATTAGGAGCGTTCCTCTTATTTTGTGGGAACTCTCTCTACCAATCGCAAGGTCCCTACTATTACATTGCGTCGAACTTTGGCTCTTTTCTCCTTCCTAGGGCGTTACCGCCAATCGGACGTTTTGTGCCCGTTCCAGATGCCTAAATGCGTACATTGACTCTCTCACATGTGTACCACTTGCTGGACATGTGATCGAAAATGCGTCAGTGGTCTTGTTTCGTATCCATTTTGAATTCCGAAATGCAGTTTTCTAAAAGCTTTTTTTGCTGTCCGCCCTCAGATGGGCCGTTATACTCGCTCTCCCTATCTGAATCACCTGGTCGGTCATTGACTTTCCGCCTGGGACACCCCGTTAAGTGGTGTCTACGGTACCCTCTGTAGCGTGGCATTGCCTCTGCCCTCATCCCTCTGAATTCCGAACTAAAACGCCTCTCGCTGCTTGTTTCACCTGTGGTGTCACCGCCAGACACCACACTTGCTAGGTGGTAGCCTTTAAATCGGCCGCGGTCCGCTAGTATACGTCGGACCCGCGTGTCGCCACTGTCAGTGACTGCAGACCGAGCGCCGCCACACGGCAGGTCTAGTGAGACGTCCTACCACTCGCCCCAGTTGTACAGCCGACTTTGCTAGCGATGCTACACTGACAACTACGCTCTCATTTGCCGAGACGACAGTTAGCATAGCCTTCAGCTACGTCATTTGCTACGACCTAGCAAGGAGCCATTACCAGCTAATATTGAGATTGTGAAACCTGTACAGTCAAGAGCGATGTACACCAATTATGGATTAAAGTTAAGTATTCCAGCAGCAACGTACCTTATTGGCTATATTAATTACATTGTCATTTTCCAGACCTCACGCCAGCCTGCGTGAGCTTAAAGGCGTGCATTTCGGCCTCCTCTAGCAACACGGTGTTGGCTCTTCTGCCAACACAATATCACCTTCTGCTCAAACATGCATTACAGGAACAGTGTGTTAATTACCATTGATTGAGTGTCATCCCTTTTTGCATCACATACTGCTAGGCAAATTTGCTTATTACCGCCGAATTAAGTTAGGTGTCATATTTACCTTCCCATTGCAATGTATAAAGCTCTCATGTAAGGTGACAATCTGACCTTTATTTATTCTGCCACCTTACAACATTATGTAGTTTCCTGTCGATTTAAACACGGGCTCCCGTCTCCCCAGCCAAACTGGTTCACATGCATCACCGACGAACCAGCAGTTGTTTACTGCACTTGTGAAGGAAAGGAAACGCCCTACCATAAGAAATCCTTACAAACGTTGTGGCCAGCATGGGACCACATTGGAGAGTATGCAGTGTCGTCCGTGGTGTCCTCACACCCTATTAAGAACCATTTTCCACCATTTCTAATGTTCAGGGGACCATTGTAAATTGTGGTGACTTAAGCGTAATTATTGTCTTTGAATGAAAGTATCCTTTATGTTCGACTCATTGTGAATTTCTTTCAGGTACCTTCTGTGCTATACTGCAGCCATTCTATCTATGTATGGTCCATGTTTCATGGAGGTATGTTACATGGCAGTGAAATGTCCTTTCTTTTTCATACCAGTGTACTTATACACATGTCATTGGAAGTTCAAGGTTGCACAGCCGTGGTTCTATTACACAGCGTGTTTCCGTAAGAGAGTGCAAAATTTTAACAGCACATAGAGGATGCCCCACTGAACAACTTGAGGTGGGTAACCTGGGGTCGGAGAAGCCCCCTTAAGGAGGTAATAGGAAAAAAATCACATTACTGAGTACTTTTTATTTACATTAGTTACAGCTGAATGCAAATACCATCACTGACACAATGAACGTACCATTTGTACTGCATCCTACAAAATGTGAAGAACCTGGCGGCTGTCAGCCTCAGTGCAAGCATGACGTAGGCGAACAAGATTCTGAAGCACCCTGACAAATGTCCCTGGTGTGTTTCGAATCAAATCACAGGCAGCTACAATTTTGGCTACTAATTCCATCTCCGTATCCAATGTGTCTCACACACAAGTGATTTTACATTCACCACAGGAAATAATCAACGGGATTCAGGTGAGGTGACCTCGCAGGCCATGGAATAGGATCTCCCCTCCCAACCCAGCGGCCAGGAAACACAGCACTGAGTTTGCTGGACATCCACATTGAAGTTAGGCGGTCCACCGTCATGTTGTATCCACATCCTCTCACGAACAGCCAAAGGTATGTTCTCCAACAACTCAGGTAAAACTGTTTGCACGAACCTCAAGTACAGGCTGTCATTCAGACAGCCAGTTGGAAGATACAGCCCAATGAGATTGCCAACTACAGTACCGGGCCAGATATCCACAGCAAAACGTTCTTGATGGTGTGACTACAACAGCGTCAGGGTTTTTCTCATCCCACACGTGGCTATTCCTGCTGTTCTAAATATCATCACGATCAAATGAAGCCTGGTCAGTAAACCGCACGATTTGGAAGAAATCAGGTCGATCAATCCATTGTTGAAGCAACCACTGACACAACGCGACCCTTGGTGCAAAGTCAGTCACAAGCACTGCATGGACTCGTTGTGGTTGATATGGTCGTAATTGCTGTTCGTGGAGTACTCGCCCATTTCACATCCAATAAAACGAGTACTTTTAGTGGAGTCCGCTGCGACACGTCCCAGTACCTCTTCAAAATCGGGTATGCGAGTGGTCCCCATGTTGCCAGGTCCCTCGTTTCTTCTTTCCAATTACGAGTCTCTCGCAATCGTCGATCGAAAGAAAAAAAAACACTCGTCCTGACGGATGACGCCCGTTAGGAAATCGTTCTCTGTACAGCCTTTCAGCAGCGAGAGCATTGCAACATACTTCCCCGACTTCACCGCACACTATGTGCATGGCAGTGAGTTCTGCGAACCTGTACCGGTACTGTACCATCGTATTCTATTGTACGTCTCTAAATAGCACTGAGTAATGAATGGGTGTACCGTTGATTCACAGCACGTTCTGTCATGGGACCAAGTAAATACAATACAACAGAGCCACCTTATGGACAAGTAAAGTAAACGAAACTTGTACCATTACTTCCTAGTAATGAGGCTCGTCCTCATTGTTTCCTTGCAGGAAGTAAAGAACATACACGCAAATAAAAAGCACAGAAAGTGTAAACTTGTACGCTTGTTAGTTGTAAATAAGCTGGAAAACAGTAATGGTAGACAAACCAGTAGACATAAGCTGGCTTCTCCGGCCACAGGTCTCCTCCTCCAATTGTTCAGTGGAGCATTCTCCATGTCTGGATAAATTTTTGCACGCTCTTACGGAAACGCCCTGTATATCTGACTTCATCTTAATTTTATAAATAACGAACTAAAACTTCGAGTGTCCGTTCTTCATGACCGTTTAGTACAAAAACAATAATATCAGTATACTGCAGTGACATGTATTTCACTGCCTCGGTCTTGCCTCCTTCACCCTAGGCAGAAAAGGGCAGCGCCATCTTGAAAAACACGCACATCTGAAGCTGTTACACCGCCTGTTTGTTACGCAAGTCTGCATCGTGCCATGCTTCTTCCCACAGCTGCTACTAGTGCCCACCTCGATCTCAGGCTGCTTTTCTTATTCTAGTGCCTTGTGAGGTAATTCCCACGACGTCAGACAAGCACTACGTCAGAGTTACCATATGTCTGGTAAATCACATTACGTTTCATATGATTTCAAATTAGATTAGCACTTTTATTTTCACAAGTCCGTCTTGATCAAACAGATGTCTTTACACCTTATGACCGGTTTCGGGTTATCGCCATCTTCAGATCTGTTGTAAATATAAATATTGTGTAAGCGACCAGGTTCAGTTAGTTAAGATTAAATCTATACAGGTATTAGTGATGCATGAAATATAAAATATATAGCCGGCCGAGGTGGCCGAGCGCTTCTAGGCGCTACAGTCTGGAACCGCGCGACCACTCCGGTCGCAGGTTCGAATCCTGCCTCGGGCATGGATCTGTATGATGTCCTTAGGTTAAGTTAAGTTTAAGTAGTTCAAAAGTTCTAGGGGACTGCTGACCTCAGAAGTTAAGTCCCATAGTGCTCAAAGCCATATGAACCTTTTTGAATTTTCTATTTTTAATTAAGGGTCACTAATTTATTAATTGTATTATGATTTCGTTCTCTGTCAACTGATGTTAGAAGATTTTGTGATTTTTTTTATTTTTATTTTTATGTTATACTTTTTATACTGGCTTTCATAAAAGTTGTAATTTACCTAATCGGGCTGGGGCTGTATTGTATATTATTTGTACATTTTATGGATTTCAAGTATGAGTCTAATTTCACACATAGTATATCAGTATATGTTTTTAATGACAGACGCTCGTTTAGCCAAGGGGGAAAAGCTTTTAAAAAAATTTGCATACCGCATTTTAATCTTTATATTGGCGACACAGGTTTACTATGTACTCTGGCTAAAGTTCCTTCTGCTGGCATCTGGCATTAGGTTTATGTATACATATTGACGCAATCTGAGTATTATCACGCACGTGTTCAACGTGACGATGCTTTATATCAGAATATTTTAACGGTATGTATGGCTGCCATACTTGGCTATAAATATTGTATTTTATATTTCATGCATCACTAAGACTTGTATAGATTTAATCTTAACTAACTGAACCTGGTCGCTTACACAATATTTATATTTACAACAGATCTGAAGATGGCGATAAGCCGAAACCAGTCGTAAAGTGTAAAGAAATCTGTGTGGTCAAGAAGGACTTGCGAAAATAAAAGTACTAAAATTAAAATGATCGCGGGCTCATACGCAGACTTCATGTCTTCAACTGTTAGATTAATGGCCAGTTATACAGATAATTCAGCGCATCCTAGTGACATTCGGAGTTCCTCACAAATCGCCGACTTTTCTCGCATGCAAATCGTTTTTATAATATATTGACAAACGTATTGAAATAGGGACGAAGGACTAAAAACACACAAAAACAAAAATTACTAAAAAATTCCGCAAGAAAAATCAAGTAGAATGTTATTGTGATGTATATCAAAAGACTACGTTTGATCAGAGGATTACAAAAATGAAACTGGCTTTTGTCAAGGCAAATTACTACGAAAGTTACTTGGTCGATACTTTAATTAATTGATAATAGTATTTAAGATGTCTTTTTTGGTTTCTTTACCTCAATTGGAAAAAATGGAACCCTGATAGGAATACTTTGTTGTGCGTTTGTATGTCTGTCTGTCTGTCTGTACGTTAAAACCCATTCATCCCAGGAACGGGTAAAGGTATCAGATTTAAATTAAGCTCACGTACTAAGTCCATGATGGTGTAAAAAACACAGTACAAGTAAACGAAAAAATCCGAAAAATTTTATATCACCTAAAAATTGTCCGTATATCTGCTGCCCTTCTTAAGGCTCCTTTCTCTCTTGAACGGGCAGAGACATCGAGATGGATTTACGTCATATACTAAGGTCTACGGTCCTTGGCAGTAAAAAGAATTTGAGCATCTAGGCAAATACAGTCAAAGGATGCGATCATATATGTCACATATTTTCATACTCGGAATCTCACTCAACAAAACCTATAGACGAAGTATCTATATACATATCGAGGCTGGAACGTAGCGGCAAAGTGCGCGCCTGGAATCGGAGAGACCGCGATACCGGTTATGTCTCGCACAATGAATTTTTCAGTCTTTGATTCAACCTAGCTATTATCTTTCAACGATGTGAAGAGTCGTCAGAAACAACATGTGGTTTGGATTCCAATTTGAACTGTAGGTCCTTTCTCCCCAGCTGAATAACAGGGTTAGGTTAGGGACACGCAAGTCGCCGAAGTGGCGTCCAATAGAAATACTTGCACCAAACCACTGATCTACATGAAATTATTATTATTATTCTTTCTTTCTTTTCTCAGACATTATGTCTGGTCAAAAATGGAAAGTGACGCGGACCTTGATCAAGCGTGACTTCCTTTTAACTACGCGGTATATGTTATATCGCATTTAGGAACTTTCAGGTGATTGAACATGTATCAATAATTACGGATTTCTGTAGTTGTATATATAAGTTTGGATGTAGCTGTATTGCATTGATTTACTGGTGGATATTGTGAGGTATGACTCCTGTAGTTGATGGTATAATTGGTATAATGTCAACTTTATCCTGATGCCACATGTCCTTGATTTCCTCAGCCAGTTGGATGTATTTTTCAATTTTTTCTCCTGTTTTCTTCTGTATATTTGTTGTATTGGGTATGGATATTTCGATTAGTTGTGTTAATTTTTTCTTTTTATTGGTGAGTATGATGTCAGGTTTGTTATGTGGTGTTGTTTTATCTGTTATAATGGTTCTGTTCCAGTATAATTTGTATTCATCATTCTCCAGTACATTTTGTGGTGCATTCTTGTATGTGAGAATGTGTTTTATAAGTTTATGTTGTAAGGCAAGCTGTTGATGTATTATTTTTGCTACATTGTCATGTCTTCTGGGGTATTCTGTATTTGCTAGTATTGTACATCCGCTTGTGATGTGATCTACTGTTTCTATTTGTTGTTTGCAAAGTCTGCATTTATCTGTTTTGGTACTGGGATCTTTAATAATATGCTTGCTGTAATATCTGGTGTCTATTGTTTGACCCTGTATTGCAATCATGAATCCTTATGTCTCACTGTATATATTGCCTTTTCTTAGCCATGTGTTGGATGCATCCTGATCGATGTGTGGCTGTGTTAGATGATACGGGTGCTTGCCATGTTGTGTTTTCTTTTTTTCAATTTACTTTCTTCATATCTGTTGATGATGTGTGATCTAGAGGGTTGTAGAAATGTTTATGAAATTGCAGTGGTGTAGCCGATGTATTTATATGAGTGATTGCTTTGTGTATTTTGCTAGTTTCTGCTCGTTCTAGAAAGAATTTTCTTAAATTGTCTACCTGTCCATAATGTAGGTTTTTTATGTCGATAAATCCCCTTCCCATTGTGAACGTGTAAGTGTATTGAGTGCTTCTAGGTCTGTATTACTCCATTTCACTACTCCAAATGAGTAGGTCAGTATTGGTATAGCGTAAGTATTTATAGCTTTTGTCTTGTTTCTTGCTGTCAATTCTGTTTTCAGTATTTTTGTTAGTCTTTGTCTATATTTTTCTTTTAGTTCTTCTTTAATATTTGTATTATCTATTCCTATTTTTTGTCTGTATCCTAGATATTTATAGGCATCTGTTTTTTCCATCGCTTCTATGCAGTCGCTGTGGTTATCTAATATGTAATCTTCTTGTTTAGTGTGTTTTCCCTTGACTATGCTATTTTTCTTACATTTGTCTGTTCCAAAAGCCATATTTATATCATTGCTGAATACTTCTGTTATCTTTAGTAACTGGTTGAGTTGTTGATTTGTTGCTGCCAGTAGTTTTAGATCATCCATGTATAGAAAATGTGTAATTTTGTGTTGGTATGTTTCAGTAATATTGTATCCATAATTTGTATTATTTAGCATGTTGGATAGTGGGTTCAGAGCAAGGCAGAACCAGAAAGGACTTAATGAGTCTCCTTGGTATATTCCACGCTTAATCTGTATTGGCTGTGATGTGATATTATTTGAATTTGTTTGTATATTAAGTGTGGTTTTCCAATTTTTCATTACTATGTTTAGGAACTGTATCAATTTAGGATCTACTTTGTATATTTCCAATATTTGTAGTAACCATGAGTGGGGTACACTATCAAAAGCTTTTTGGTAATCAATGTATGTGTAGTGTTGCGACCTCTGATTAGTTTTAGCTTGATATGTCACCTCTGCATCTATTATCAGTTGCTCTTTACATCCTCGTGCTCCTTTGCAACAGCCTTTTTGTTCTTCATTTATAATTTTGTTCTGTGTTGTATGTGTCATTAATTTCTGCGTAATGACTGAAGTTAATATTTTGTATATTGTTGGTAGCCATGTTATGGGGCAATATTTAGCTGGGTTTGCTGTGTCTGCTTGATCTTTAGGTTTCAGATAAGTTATTCCATGTTTAAGTGTATCAGGGAATGTGTATGGGTCTGCAATGTAACTGTTAAATAATTTAGTTAGATGTGAATGTGTTGAGGTGAACTTCTTTAGCCAGAAATTTGGTATTTTATCTTTTCCAGGGGCTTTCCAATTGTGACCAGAATTAATTGCTTGGGTGACTTCATGTTGCAAAATTATCACTTCAGGCATCTGCGGTATCATCTTGTATATGTCTGTTTCTGCTTGTATCCACCGTGCATGCCTGTTATGTTGTACCGGGTTTGACCATATGTTGCTCCAGAAGTGATCCATGTCTGTTATGCTTGGTGGATTGTCTATTTTAATGAGTGTGTTACCTATTGTCTGGTAAAATTTATTTTGGTTTCTGTTGAATGTTTGGTTTTGTTTCCTTCTATTTTCACTTTTTTGTATCTTCTAAGTCGTTTGGCCAATGCTTGTAATTTCTGCTTCTTTTCATCTAATTGCTCTATCGCTTCTTGTTGTGAGATTTTACCTAACCTTTTTCGTTTTTTTCTCTGACATTTCATTTCTTATAAATTGTGTTAGCTGTCCGATGTCTTTTCTCAGTTTTTCTATTCTGATCTGTAGCCTGTGTTGCATGCTGGTTTTGACGGGTTCTTCTGTGTGTTGGTTGGTTCTGATCTCTGCCTAGTGTGTATATTTAGTGTAGTGAGTGCTCCTATGTAAACCAGTAGTTGTAACTTTTCCATAGTTGTGTTTTCATTTATTTTGTTGTGTATGATTGTGTTGATAGTTTTTATTGTTGTTTCGACTTGTGGGTTATTTGGCGGTCTAAGCAAGAATGGTCTAATGTCTGTATTTCTGTCTTTGTATTCTATATTATGTCAGCTGAAATTTCTCTTCTATATCTAACGTGTGTCACTTAGTGTTCTATTTCTGCTTGTTCTGGTGGCTGTCTTAAGATTTCGTTTTCCTCTGATTGTTTAATTGATGCGTGTTGGTCTTTGTTTGTTTGCTCTGGGATGTATGAGTCCATTACTGTATTTTCTTCTTCTTCTTCTTCTGATTCCACATAATTTTGTTCCAGTATTTGTTGTACTTTTTGTTTGATGTTTTCTAATTCTGACTGGGTATCCTGTTATTTTTTATTATTACACGGATCTGATCAGCTAGTCGTTGTTCTGTTAAAGATTTTAATTCTGGGTATCTGGTAATAAATGTGTATACTTGTGATCTGTATCCAGTTGTGTTGGTTCCTAGGTTTGTTGCTTGGTAATAACAGAACATGAGGTGTCGATTAACTTCATCTGACCATCTCATCCTCTGTCTTTGTTTTCCTTCTAGGGTGGTTGCAGGAAGCATATCCTGCAAAACACCTCTATTTGGATTTAAATCATTTTCCATTTGGCTAGCAGTGTCGTTACCATTGTGGGCGGGTATAGGGTTCAAGCGTCGTCCCCGACCACGACGGCACTTGTCCGAGGCTTCTTTAGTTCTGTCCTGAACCAAGTAATCACACTAAAAGGGGGGCTAGCCCTATTAGTGGTTTGTTCTTTTCGTCGCCTTTTACGACTGGCAGAACATATCGGAGGCCTATTCTTTTCCCGGGCCTTATTATTATTATTATCTATATATGTAATTAAGTTTGCACGGAAACCTCAAAGCGCTAGTCCTACAAGCACTTGTCCAGTTTTTCTTCGTGCTTCAATTAAAATACTTCAGTTGCTTCAAAAGGCTCTCCCATATAAATGTCAAAAATAAGATGAGTAGTGCCCTCGTATCAGGTTTTGTAGTATTAGTTCATGGAATCTGTACCCCATAAAACCTGTTATGTCACTGCGAATGAGAGGTAAACTGAACATCATGTACCAGATTAACATCCAGTACGTGTTAGTAAAGACAAACTAAATACGGAAACTGTGAACCACAGGAAGAAGGCCGATAAAATGAATGTAGATAAAAACATCGACCTGGATAGAGTCGGATAATTTCGGTCAATTTCATTTAGTGGCCGACAGTGTCCGTTCTGTTACATCAGACCCAACATTTATCACGTAGAATTTTAGGTCATAGTTTACATAGCAGTTTTCATATGACGCATTCGTTTAGGAATAGATCTAGCCGTCCGAATCCATCTCGGAATTATGTAAAGGGCTGGGAGTCCAGCAGAATTGTATCGCAGTACACGGACTAAAAAAATGGTTCAAATGGCTCTGAGCACTATGGGACTTAACATTTAAGGTCATCAGTCCCCTAGAACTTAGAACTACTTAAACCTAACTAACCGAAAGACATCACACAACGCTCAGTCATCACGGTACATGGACTACATCTCTTTTTTTAAATAACGGTTTTCTTCTGTCACTCATCTATTAGTAACGTCGCTGGCCTTGACTATCCGTAACTGTTGGGTGGAATAATCACGTTTGCATGCAGATATATTTTAATGTTGTATCTATTAGAGAATCGAGGTTCTTAATTTTTAAGCAACTAACGGACTGTAATTAGCGACATGTAGTCATATTAAAATCCCACAGGGTAGATTTGAAGTAGATGTTACATTGTCTAGTTGTTTGGATGAAGAACAGAAAACACCCTATAGTAACGTGACAAACATAGGGTCGAAACAACGTAACTTTGTTATGCATTGTGTGATTGTGTTAAGAATAAAAGGGCTGTTCTTTTTCAACTTATAATGGGTCACGAAATGAAAAATTACTCTGAAAATCACAAGTGTTTTATTTGCAACATTTAGCTACACCTTCCAGCTACTTTTACATATTGTCACCACTCCGACTTAAGTCATTTGTCGTAGCGTTGTAGCAACTACTCCCGTCACACAAGACAGCCTCCTGTGATATGCGCAAATTCCCTAAGGTGGTGTGCAGTTCATTGTCTGTTCAAAATGCTGTCCTTATAGCCAGCGGTTCACGTGAGTCAAGAGACGTAAATCAGAGGGAGCCAAGACGGGGCTGTGTGGTGGGTGTTTAGACACTCCCCATCGAAAAAGCTACAGGAACATCTGCGTTGCATCTGCAGTATGTGGCCGAGTATTGTCATGAAGAAGGAAACGCGTGAAGGTTACTTTACCTGGGCTGCATGAAATCATGCGAAATCTCTCATCAGAACTTCACATTTTGTGGGCGAGACAATTCTGTAGGCATCTTCCCTTGCTCACTGTGCGCTCAGAACTGGAAAGTGCGACGTGACGCGGTAGACGGGCGTACTCGAGACATTGTGCAACAAATCTGTTGAAAGCATCACCGGATTTTCACTGTGGTTTTGATTTCGCGATCTTTCAGAGGTTCAAAATATGTAGGCCTCGTAAAAAGGAGGGTATGAATGGATACGTTTGTTAAATCAATAGGAAGCAATAATTTTTGCAAAAGAAGAGAAGCTTTCTGTACATAACCGCTGTGTGGCCAGCCTAGTAGCTGCATGATTTTGTGAAGAATACTAATCCAAAGCTCAGGGAGATGTAATCTCAGTCTCCACAGTAGATATTCGTGTTTGCCATCTACCTATTGGCCTGAAATATTGGAGAAAATCACACTTAATATTCGAAGCATCACGCTCAACTACACTCCTGGAAATTGAAATAAGAACACCGTGAATTCATTGTCCCAGGAAGGGGAAACTTTATTGACACATTCCTGGGGTCAGATACATCACATGATCACACTGACAGAACCACAGGCACATAGACACCGGCAACAGAGCATGCACAATGTCGGCACTAGTACAGTGTATATCCACCTTTCGCAGCAATGCAGGCTGCTATTCTCCCATGGAGACGATCGTAGAGATGCTGGATGTAGTCCTGTGGAACGGCTTGCCATGCCATTTCCACCTGGCGCCTCAGTTGGACCAGCGTTCGTGCTGGACGTGCAGACCGCGTGAGACGACGCTTCATCCAGTCCCAAACATGCTCAATGGGGGACAGATCCAGAGATCTTGCTGGCCAGGGTAGTTGACTTACACCTTCTAGAGCACGTTGGGTGGCACGGGATACATGCGGACGTGCATTGTCCTGTTGGAACAGCAAGTTCCCTTGCCGGTCTAGGAATGGTAGAACGATGGGTTCGATGACGGTTTGGATGTACCGTGCACTATTCAGTGTCCCCTCGACGATCACCAGTGGTGTACGGCCAGTGTAGGAGATCGCTCCCCACACCATGATGCCGGGTGTTGGCCCTGTGTGCCTCGGTCGTATGCAGTCCTGATTGTGGCGCTCACCTGCACGGCGCCAAACACGCATACGACCATCATTGGCACCAAGCCAGAAGCGACTCTCATCGCTGAAGACGACACGTCTCCATTCGTCCCTCCATTCACGCCTGTCGCGACACCACTGGAGGCGGGCTGCACGATGTTGGGGCGTGAGCGGAAGACGGCCTAACGGTGTGCGGGACCGTAGCCCAGCTTCATGGAGACGGTTGCGAATGGTCCTCACCGATACCCCAGGAGCAACAGTGTCCCTAATTTGCTGGGAAGTGGCGGTGCGGTCCCCTACGGCACTGCGTAGGATCCTACGGTCTTGGCGTGCATCCGTGCGTCGCTGCGGTCCGGTCCCAGGTCGACGGGCACGTGCACCTTCCGCCGACCACTGCCGACAACATCGATGTACTGTGGAGACCTCACGCCCCACGTGTTGAGCAATTCGGCGGTACGTCCACCCGGCCTCCCGCATGCCCACTATACGCCCACGCTCAAAGTCCGTCAACTGCACATACGGTTCACGTCCACGCTGTCGGGGCATGCTACCAGTGTTAAAGACTGCGATGGAGCTCCGTATGCCACGGCAAACTGGCTGACACTGACAGCGGCGGTGCACAAATGCTGCGCAGCTAGCGCCATTCGACGGCCAACACCGCGGTTCCTGGTGTGTCCACTGTGCCGTGCATGAGATCATTGCTTGTACAGCCCTCTCGCAGTGTCCGGAGCAAATATGGTGGGTCTGACACACCGGTGTCTATGTGTTCTTTTTTCCATTTCCATGAGTGTATTAAACACTGGAAACGATACCTAGATGAACCAGTATGATGAAAATCTCATTTCACCACACTTGTAGAATACATGACCGTGCTACTAGATGAGTCATTAGTTTCCCAAAATCGCTATATTTCTGATTTTTTAGTTCATCAGAGTAAAAGTCGTAAAACAGCAGAGAGGAAAAGTGTAATTACAGTTTGTGTGATGTACTGACAAGTGTTTGCACTTCTGGATTCGGTGAAGTGCTTCAGAGCCAGAAAAGCAGGTACGTACGCAGTCCTACAGATATGGCTCCGTGACTAAGTGGGTTAGCGGGAGGGTACAAATTAAAAAGAAAGCGAATTGATCCGACGTCAGTACTACGAGTTTTACTATCCCTTACCACGTTGAACTGTATGTCTGCCCTATATTTGGTTGGTTAAGCCCGTTAAAATGTCGTAGGAAGGCAAGGGTACACCAATCTGTAACATCCCGCTACTCAGCGATATGGAAACCGACACGGGAAGTAGCAACGGTATGTCTATGTAGCGGTCAGGCCGGCTTTAGGCCGGCGCGATCACTTCATGTATGGATGGCTGATGATCTCCTAGAGGAAATACCGTGATGACTAAGAGATCATGACCATTGTCCATCGCGAGATTAAAGGCCGCTTGGTGCGGCTACGCGTACGTGGCGCTATAAGGAAATTATAGGAGTGAAACAGAGAGGAACTGGGAATCACTGTAGCGGCGAAACGGACTACAAATGAAGAAACAGACTGACATAAAATTATTTAACATAGGTTTGACAGTTATGACTGGGAACGAGAATCTCACTAACGGCGAAGTTTATCGGTTGTTCACGTGCTGCTGTCGTAACTATCTGTGATGTCACAATTAAACAAGAACAATTTTATTTGTGAAATGACTGTCTGACAGAATGCGATTTACAAGGGTCGGAACTGAAATAGTAGCAACTATTAATTCACAACCGATAAAAAACAGTTATATGGATGCACCTGTTACTGTGCTTAAAATTTGTCACCAGCGTTGTGTAGAACCCGTTGCCAGCGATGTGGAAGGCGTAGTACACGGTTAGCTGAGCCTGTTCTGTTGATGGTGCGAATCGAGCAGTCTAAGGTTGTTGTGGACTGGCAAGACAGCCAATCCACTAGGAGGAAGCCGAAAGGCACGCGTTTAAGCTCACGCAGGCTGGCGTGAGGTCTGGAACAGGACGAGGAATTTATAGTAGCAAAAATAGTACGTAGCTGCTGGAATAATTAACTTTAATCCATAATTGGTGAACATCGCTCTTGACGGTACATGTTTTACAGCATCAATAGTAACTGGTAATGGCGCCTTGCTAGGTCGTAGCAAATGACGTAGCTGAAGGCTATGCTAACTATCGTCTCGGCAAATGAGAGCGTAAATTGTCAGTGAACCATCGCTAGCAAAGTCGGCTGTGCAACTGGGGCGAGTGCTAGGAAGTCTCTCTAGACCTGCCGTGTGGCGGCGCTCGGTCTGCAATCACTGATAGTGGCGACACGCGGGTCCGACGTATAGTAACGGACCGCGGCCGATTTAAGGGCTACCACCTAGCAAGTGTGGTGTCTGGCGGTGACACCACAAAGGTTATGCTGATTCTCTTCTACGATTGTGATGGTGTTATCCTAACGCATTACGCACCATCAACAGAACAGGCTCTGCTAACGGTATACTACGCCTTCCACACTGCTGTAAACAGTTTCTACACAACACTGGTGACTACTTTGAAGGACAGTGACAGCTGCTAATATGTAACTCTTTTGTATCGGTTGTGAATAAATAGTTTCCACTATTTAAGTTCCAACCCTCGTATGTAGGAATCAAAGACGCTGTAATGTTGTTGAGATATAAGAACAATACTATCATCTCTGATTTATATATAATTTTTGTTGTTATCTGGAATGTTAATTATTCTGACCATTGTTCTTCGTAGTATTGTTCTCGCCAAGATTACCTTGACACTGCTACAGCTCTACAGATATTGTACCAAAAGAAATAAAACAGCTCATGTTAACTCATTAACAGATGAGACTCGAAATTAATTATTCTCCTGCAACAAGACTGTCACATATATCTAGGGGATTCCACATATCTACGTTCACGTGCATTTAGAGATACGCTGAAAACTTGGCGAACGAACCTGCAGTCACACGGCGATTCTTTACAGACTCAAGAACTGGCAATTAAATAGCGTTAATAGCACTTTACCACGATTTCGTCACTCATCGAATTGCGCGAACGACGAGTTTAGTCAACAGTACATCACCTGAAAGCCAACTGTACAAACCAAAACCTCATCAAAGTGATAGTCCAACACTAAATAAAACACCACAACAAATAAAATAATATAAACCATCAAGGAAAAGTGGATGAGGCAGAGAAATTTAGGGAAGGCGACGAGGTGTTGGGCGTCCACGCCTCATCACAGAAGCTGGAGCTCGGGCGCTCGCTCGCTCTTTGAAACAGGATAGGGGGGGGGGGGGGGGCGCAATTTGTGGCAGATCTGACGACAGAGCACAGCGCTCGCCACACGTTGTTAAACGTGCTCCCATAGTGACCCCATGACATCGTCAGTTACAATCACATTGGACACGGAACTATCGAAATAGGACTGTCGATAAACGGGAATGCTTTGTCTAAGTCAGATGAAAGACGTTTCTTTTTGCATCAGCTTGCAACCGGATTCAGATACGCATTCATCCAAGCAAACAGCTGCTCGAAGCGTGCGATAGACCAGAGACGTTAGCTCGTGGAGCATTATCATACTATAGGGGTATTCACGTGGGCTGCAATGGAACTTGGGGTAGCAATCGAGGGCGCAATGGCAGCTGTGGACTACATGAACGTAACTGCGGATCACTGCAACCTTTCATTCGTGATGTCTTCCCCAACGACGGTGGCATCTTCTAGTAGAATAACTGTCTGTATCACAAGGCTAGAATCGTACTGAAGCTGTTGGAGGAGCGTAATGTTGAACTAATGTTGATCTCTTCGTCATCAAATTTGGAACAAGTTCTGATCTTGAACTCATGTTGATGCCTTCCTCACCACATCTGGGACATATTCTTCCGTCTGGGACACTATTAGGCGCCAACTATGCACCCACAAACTGCAGTCCTGTAACTTACGGGATCTGCGTAATCTGTGCTGATGTTTGTTGACACACACATTAGAAAACCTACCAAGCACTTTTCGAATCCATGCTGCTGTGAGGCATACCAAAGCTGGCCAACACAGTTAAGCAGGTATTCACGATGTTTTGACTCAGTAGTGTGTGCAATACGATGTGTGGTGCTTAGTACGAACATTAAAGTCAATAAATAAATAAATAAATCGACTTCAAGACATTCCTTGCACCAATGTTGGTCATGCCTACACTCTGCAAAAAAACTGCAGTGTTATCCATAAGTACGAGAGTCGTTCATTAAATAATGCAAGACATTTTACTCGGTCAATTACGCTTGAAAAAATGCGGAATTGTTGTGGTACATCGGGGAATGTTTCAAATCATATAGTTTCACGAAGTACCCATAGGTGGCGGTGCTATATGTAGTCTTCAAAATGACGTCTGAAACGGAGGTGCGCTAGAAACAGAGAGCTGTCATTGAGGTTCTTTTGGCGAAAAACCAGAGCACTGCAGATATTCAGAGGAGCTTGCATAATGTCTACGGAGTAGTGTAGCACTTGACACAGTCACGTCGATTAAATATTTGGGCGTAACATTGCAGAGCGATATGAAGTGGGACAAGATATGATGACAGTTGTGGGGAAGGCAGATAGTCGTCTTCGGTTCATTGGTAGAATTTTGGGAAGATGTGGTGCATCTGTAAAGGAGACCGCTTATAAAACACTAATACGACCTATTCTTGAGTACTGCTCGAGCGTTTAGGATCCCTATCAGGTCGGATTGAGGGAGGACATAGAAGCAATTCAGGGGCGGGCTGCTAGATTTGTTACTGGTAGGTTTGATCATCACGCGAGTGTTACGGAAATGCTTCACGAACTCGGTTGGAAGTCTCTAGAGGAAAGGAGGCGTTCCTTTTCGTGAATCGCTACTGAGGAAATTTAGAGAGCCAGCATTTGAGGCTGACTGCAGTACAATTTTACTGCCGCCAACTTACATTTCGCGGAAAGACCACAAAGATAAGATAAGAGAGATTAGGGCTCGTACAGAGGCATATAGGCAGTCATTTTTCCCTCATTCTGTTTGGGGGTGGAACAGAAGGAGAAGATGCTAGTTGTGGTACGAGGTCCCCTCCGCCACGCACGCACCGTATGGTGGATTGCGGAGTATGTATGTAGATGTAGATGTAGGCCTGGAAGTCAACGAAAGCACGGTGACTCGTTGGGTGAGGTGTCGCCATCATAACAAGGTCGCGCAAAACTAACCGACCTCACGCGTGCGGCGCCTACACACAATGACTGCTGCAATGTTGGAACGTGTCGACACTTCCTCTCATTCTAGATGATCGACGGATCACAATCAAACACCTCGCAGCTGAACTGGACGTCTCTGTTGGTTGGGTTCATCACTTAGAACCGGAAACAAAATAGCAATCCATATAGTTGTGGCGCACCACCTCTTCTCCGGAGAAAAATTTTAAAGCCGCACCCTCAGCGACCATCTTCTGAGACTCTGTCCGCGATTATTTTGTTTTATGTCCTCCGTCATGGTGCAACGATGAACTCTGAAATTCATTGTGTTACCCTCACGAAATTGAAGAAACGACTTTAGCATATTCGTCGTCACAAATGGTTTAAATGGCTCTAAGCACTATGTAACTTAACATCTGAGGTCATCAGTCCCCTAGACTTAGAACTACTCGAACCTAACTAACCTAAGGACGTCGCACACATACATGCCAGAGGCACGATTCGAACCTGCGACCATAGAAGCAGCGCAGTTCCAGATTGAAGCGCCTATAACCGCTAGGCCACAGCGGACTGCTCGTCGTCACAAAAACGCAAATAAACTTTTGGTTTTCCATGACAACGCATAACCTCATCCTAGTCTGCGTACCCGAGAGTAGCTCACCAAACTTAATTTGATTGTCGTTCTCCAACCATCCTACTGCACGGATCTTGCACCTTCTGATTTTCATCTGTTTGGCCCAATAAACGATGCACTCCGCGGAAAACAATACGTGAATCACGGGACGGTTATTGATGCAGTATGAAGTTGGTTCTCACGTCCCTTAGTAGAGTGGAACCCTACACGCATACTAGCCCTCCCAGTAAGGTGGGATAAGGCCGTAGCGCTGAAGGGAGATGATGTTGAACTATAGGATTTTGCCCACATGAGACGGGGAATAATATGGTGTATTGGAATCCTGAATAAAACCAACCTTTTTTTCAGAAATAAATGTGTTGCATTACTTATTGAAACCATTTGTACCTCTTGGTTTTCAGAAGATGACTACGTAAATTCTGTAAGATATAAAGAAAAATGACACATATTACTGTACAGAGAATCCCTCCAATTTTTCGATACATAATACGCTCCGTGGCATTGTTGCACACTGCACCACTATAGGGCAGGCGTTGCAGAACATGTAGCGAAGTCAACCGCTCCTTCTTGTCGCGTCGCATCCCATCAATTCGGCCTGCATGTTGTCAACCCAAAGAACAGATTCCAAAGTGGGATGATGTTGCGTACTCTACGCAAATTAGATCAGCGATTTCAATGAATCGCGCCCACGTTTAGAAGTTTTCTGCACCACCATCGGTGCCCTTATTAAGCAGTTGAACTGTGAGTTAAGAACTTGGAGAGACGCTCTGTCCATTGACATATTCGTATTTTCTGTATGGCATGTAGTTTTCTCGCAGGCGCCTTCTCAACCCTGGAGATTGTTTTTGCGGCACGTGAGATTTGTCACCTGTTGACTGAAGTGGATCCAACAGGTGGAAAATTTGAAATATAAAAGATGAACTTTTCATTTCTTGGTTAGATAAACACTTCGGTATCAATGAGAACATCATTCGAAATAGCAAGAGGTGTTCGTCAAAAAATCCAAACGTACGACAGATTCAGCAGGAACCCCTCCTTTTAGTCTCGAGGCTTCCGCGGTAGCAGCTCTGTGAAGTGGGTTGCGTGGAGGGAGGGGCGTCGCGTGCCAGGCGCTATTTCATCATGGCTGTGGAGCGTGTGTGTGTGTGTGTGTGTGTGTGTGTGTGTGTGTGTGTGTGTATGAGAGAGAGAGGGGGGGAGGGAGGGGGGATCCCGGAAGTAGTTACGTGGAGACCCGCAATCTGAGGGTGTCACACGCTCTCCTCTTCGCTGCAGGAAATGAGAGGCCCAGGAAACTCCGCCCCTTGATGACATACCCTGTTGGAATATTACAGGGAACAACGTCAGTGAAATGTAGCACGGTGTGACACCCAGACCTTCACTCGCAATACCGTCACGTGGATATCGGAGGTTAAGAAATGCGCGCGAACATCATCGAGTGCCATACCAATCACTCTTCGAATTCTGAAAAATTAATTGGACATAACGGCCTCTTCGGACCGAGATAGGAGACTCAGGAAGATTGGGATTAATGGAGTGATTTCATATGTAATACTTCGACGAGCGATCCTGTCGTCACCGCGAGGTGGCGCGAGCTGTGTCTTGATGCAAGACTCTTTTGTTTTTGTGTGTTTTATTCTCTTTCCCAAACTAGTTTCAGCGACAATACTGCCATCATCAGTGTGTTTTTTTCTTTATTCTACAACATTTGAAAATCGTACCGTTCTAAATATTATAAAAAATATTTCTTGTATACTGCTTGGTTTCAAATATTGTATTCTGTGAAGAGTCTCATGGTACCTTATTTACTTTAAGTTACAGCATAGTTTTTACGTCTCCTGCCGTTATTTGCGGCATATTTTCTGTGTATTTGTTTCCGTTTCTTCGTCATACTGCACATCATCTGCAACCGTATGAGCGGCTGATATTAACATCTACAAAAGAGTGAACATATACGTCGGAGTTAGACTATTGCGAAATGGCGGTAGTGTTGTGGGTACGGTTTTAGTGCGCATTAGATTGTAACGTAATATGCCATGTCCTCACGTTCATTGGTCGGCTTTCATTCGCTTTTAAACTAAGGAAAACATAATTTTTGCACCTTGGACGTAATTCAAAAAACTGCGTCATCTTGCTATTCGAGTGAGAAGTTTTTGAAAATTTTAGCGTAAGTTCTGAGGTCTTCTGTTCCTTCTTTATGTCTCTGTGTGTGTGTGTGCCACTGTCAGGTGGCTTGCGGAGTATGGATGTAGATATAGATGCGTGTGTGTGTGTGTGTGTGTGTGTGTGTGTGTGTGTGTGTGTGTGTGTGTGTGTTTTCCTGTTCTGTGTACAGTGTCAACTCTTTTATAGCTGTGAAGAGAGTGTTGTTGCAAAGTGTTGTGTTTTCATATTTTTACGTTTTTCCCTTCCTCGACAGCCTTTTCGATGTAACAGTTTTCTTCTATTGCTAGTTTTCAGTGTAAATTGTTGCCGTGTTTCGTGGTGGTTACATGAGTTGTGATATTACTGGTTTTTATTTATTAGCTGTTCAGCGAATGTGGAAAGCTTTCTGTCATTCTTCAGAGCTCTCATACGCTTCGAAATTTATGCTTATTTGTTCTATGTATTGGATTTCTCTGAAGTTACCTGTGAGTAGGCATATTTCTGCATTACTGAATTTGTCTGAGGTTTTGTTACCTGATCTTAGCCTTTGTTGAACTGTGTTGTTTGTTTTGGATATTATTGGGATCTCTTGCTTTTTCAATATGTTTCCAATTCTACGTGCTACATTACTATTGTATGTTAGGGTGTACAATCTGTTTTTTTCTCCTGGTGAGGTCTTCTGGGTCGCCTGTGTGTTCTGCACCTGTCTTATCACACCCTTTCGCTGTACTTTCGAATGGGTGGTCGCTATGACTATCTTTTATTTTAACCATGTTAATGAGCTGCTTTACGGTATCCGTTTTGTACTTATTTTCAACAAAATCTCTTTGATTATATTTTGTTCCTTTGTGTAGTTTTATGGTTCAAGAGGTGTTCTGTTTATCCTGTGGGGCACATGTGTGAAACCGGCATATTTATGAACTTTCGGATGGTTGGATGAGCTATGAATAACAATGCTTGTGAATGTCGGTTTTGAGTAGATGAATTATTCATGTTGGTTGCTATTTCTTCTAATTCTAAGATCCAAGAAATTTAGTTTTTTTGTTTTCTTCAATTTCCCTTGTGAAATGTATTTGTAGGAATACTGTGTTTATGTTATTGTATAACTCTTCTATCCTACATTGCGTTTCATCTATGAGGCTGATTATGTCATCCACATATCGATAATAGTATATTATTTTGTACCTTTCTTGTCCTACAGTATTGTTGAATGTTACACTATGTGATCAAAGGTATCCGGACACTTGGCCAAAAATGACTTACAAGTTCGTGGCGCCCTCGAACGGTAACACTGGAGGTCAGTATGGTGCTGGGTGTTGGCCCGTACTTAGCCTTGATGACAGCTTCCACTCTCGCAGGCATACGTTCAGTCAGGTGCTGGAAGGTTTCTTAGGGAATGGCAGCCCATTCTTCACGGAGTACTACACTAAGGAGAGGTATCGACGTCGGTCGGTGAGGCCTGGCACGAAGTCGGCATTCCAAAACATCCCAAAGGTGTTCTACAGGATTCATATGAGGACTCTGTGCAGGCTAGTCCATTACAGGGATGTTATTACCGTGTAACCACTCCACCACAGACCGTACATTATTAACAGGAGCTTCGATCGTGTTGAAAGATGCAATCGCCATCCCCGAATTGCTCTTCAACAGTGGGAAGCAAGAAGGTGATGAAACCATCAATCCACGCCTGTGCTATGATAGTGCCACGCAAAAAAACGAGGAGTGCAAGCTCCCTCTGTGAGAAACACGACCACATCATAACACCACCGCCTCCGAATTTACTGTTGGGCTTACACACGCTAGCACATGACGTTCATTGGGCATTCGCCATACACCCTGCCATCGAATCGCCACATTGTGTGCCGTGATTCGTCACTCCACACAACGTTTTTCCAATGTTCAATCGTCCAATGTTTACCCTCCTTACACCAAGCGAGGCGTCGTTTGGCATTTACCTGCGTGATGTGTGACTTATGAGCAGCTGTTCGACCATCAAATCCAAGTTTTCTCATCTCCCCCCTAACTGTCGTAGTACTTGCAGTGGATCCTGATGCAGTTTGGAATTCGTGTGTAATAATCTGGATAGATGTCTGCCTATTACACATTACGACCCTCTTCAACTGTCGGCGGTCTTTGTCAGTCAACAGACCAGATCGGTCTGTACGCTTTTGTGCTGTTTATGTCACTTCACGTATCCACTTCACTATCATATCGGAGACAGAGGACCTAGAGAGGTTTAGAAGTATGGAAATCTGGCGTACAGACATATAACACAAGTGACACCCAATCACCTGATCACGTTCGTAGTCAGTGAGTTCCACGGAGCGCCCCATTCTGCTCTCTCACGATATCTAATGAATACTGAGGTCGCTGATATGGAGTGATATGGAGTACCTGGCAGTATGGGGCAGCATAATGCACCTAATATGAAAAATGTATCTTTTTGGGGATGTCAAGATACTTTTTATCACATAGTGTATGTTCTCTACATGAGTCAGAAAGTTTTGGGTAAAGTTCTGCTGATGGGGGACCCCCATGGACAGGCCTTCTTGTTCAAATAGGAGTAGTTGTTGAAAGTGAAGTAATTTTGTTCATTTTCTTGGCCTGTTGTTTGGTGTCGCGCTTATTCGGCATAGGGTTATTTGTAGCCAGCAATTCATGACAGCTAAATCCGAAGGTAAACATATCACTGTAGTATCTTCCATAACAATGAACCTATGTGACAAATGCCCTCACAATCCGCTTCAGCCATTCTTCAATATGACTGACTCATTGGACATATTATAATGGAAAAGTATCTTGAAATGAAACAATTTGTGATTAGCAGTGGTTTTATTAACCTTTGAGTTGGTGAAAAAGTCCATAATCAATTCAAAGTCCTCTTAGAGTATGGAACAAACACAGTTTTTACATATTCACTGGAGTTTGCTATTGTCCTTTAAGATACCGTACGGTCACCGTAAAGAAAAACAAACTAATTCATATTCGTCATTATTAACCGTAGAAGAAATACTTCGTATCTCTATTCGCGCCGACGGAACCGCATCCCGACTCGCACTTTTTATTTATGGAATTTAGTGTAAACGCTGCTAGACGCCTCAACTTGTTAGCCACCTCCAGTCTCCATCAAAAATGGAATGCTATGGTATCTTTCAGCAAGTAAAATGTCCGTGTCACGAGGCCAAATCGAATTGTAGTGATTTAGGACCATGACAGTGAACTCTCGTTGATGTGTTGGCCACGAAATTTGTCTGATCTGGACCCGACTGGACACATCTGGGACGCAATCTTGCTCCACTTGTGCGTCCACACACCACGGCCCGGCAATTTACGAGTATCACGTGACCTGTATGTAGACTACTGGTACCACATACCTCTCCTCTGTAAGCCTAGCAATGACTTGTCGTATTCATGCCACTCGTCGCTGGGTTACGTACCATAGGTGGACCAACACGCTACTAAATAGATAAGTGCAAATGTTTTCAAGGAAATTTTTAGCTTTTTGCCAAATAACACATCTGTTTTGAGTCTTTTTCAGTTTGCAAGCGTACGAAATCAACAAGGCGTCTCACAGAATTTTTACTCTCTAAAATGTAGAACTGTCTGTTTCACGGTACTTTCAAACTTGGAGAGATTGTTGAACAGTCACATTACCGTATTTTAAACTCAGTTTCACTCGCTTTTAGCTAATGGAGCTGGCGTACTTCCGTTGCGCTTTGCGAATTTGTCAATGTTCCACTCCAGCTTCACTGACGATTCTCGCTGAAATAAATCGAAACTAGGCTATTGCAAACGAACAGTACAATTCTACAGTTGCACACCGAGATGACAAAGGTCATGGGATAGCAATATACACATATACAGATGGCGGTAGTATAGTGTGCAAAAGGCATAAAAGTGATCTCCACTGTCGGAGCTGTCATTTATACTCAGGTCACTCACGTCAAAATGTTTCCGCAGGACGGGTGATGACAAACTTTGAAAGCGGAATACTACCGGGAGCTAGACGCCTGGTGCATTATGTTTCGTAAATCGTTAGGGAATTCAATATTCCGCAATGACTGTGTCAATAGTGTGCCGATATTAGCAATTTTCTTGCATTACCCACGGACAACGCAGTGAGCGGCAGCCTTCACTTAACGACCGAGAGCAGCGGCGTTTGCGTAGAATCGTCACTGTTACCGAAGAAGAAACAGTGTGCGAAATAACCGCAGAGATCAATGTCGGACGGACGATGAACGTATCTGCTAGGACATTAAGCTGAAATTAATCGTAAATTAGTCGTTAATGGGATATGGCAGCAGACGACCGACGCGAGTGTCTTTGCTAACTGCACAATATCGTCTGCAGTGCCTCTCCTGGGGTCGTGACCAAATCGGTTGGACCCTAGACGACTGTAAAACCGTGGTCTTGTCAGATGAGTCTCGACCTGAGTTGATATGAGCTGATGATCGGGTTCGAGTGTGACGCAGACCCCAAAAAGCCATGGATCCAAATTGTCAGCAAGGCACTGTGCAAGCTGCTGGTGCCTCCTTAATTATGTGGGCTGTGTTTATTTAGGAAGGGCTGGGTGCTCTGGTTATGTTCGGCTACTTGGAGATCATTTTCAGACGTTCATGAACTTCATGTTCCCAAACAACGGTGGAATTTTTGTGAATGACAATGCGCCATGTTACCGGGCCACACATGTTCGCGACTGGTTTAAAGAATGTTGTGGGCAGTTCGAGCGAATGATTTGTATACCCAGGTCAGCCGACGTGAATTCCATCTAACATTCATGGGACATTATCGAGAGGTCAGTTCGTGCACAAAATCCTGCACCGGCAAGGGTTTCGCAATTGTGGACAGCTATAGAGGAAGCATAGCTTATTATTTCTGCAGGGGACTTCCAACAATGTGTTGAGACCATACCATATCGAGTAGCTACCCTACACAGGGCAAAACGAGGCCCGACACGATATTAGGAGGTTTCCCCTGATTTTTGTCACCTCAATATATACTGCTGGCCATTAAACTGCTACACCACGAGGATGACGTACTACAGACGTGAAATTTAACCGACAGGAAGAAGATGCTGTGATATGCAAATGATTAGCTTTTCAGAGCATTCACACTAGGTGGCGACCCTACAAAGTGCTGACATCAGGAAAGTTTCCAACCGATTTCTCATTCACAAATAGCAGTTGACCGGCGTTGTCTGGTGAAACGTTGTTGTGATGCCTCGTGTAAGAAAGAGAAATGCGTACCATCGCGCGATTTTGATAACGGTCGGAGTGTAGCCTATCGCGATTGCGGATTATCGTATTGCGACATTGCTGCTCGCGGTGGTCGAGATCCAATGACTGTTAGCAGTATATGGAATTGGTGGGTACAGAAGGGTAATACGGAACGCCGCGCTGGATCCCAACGACCTCGTATCACTAACAGTCGAGATGACAGGCATCTTATCCGCATGGCTGTAACAGATCGTGCAGCCACGTCTCTATCCCTGAGTCAACAGATGGGAACGTTTGCAAGACAACAACCATCTGCACGAACAGTTCGACGACGTTTGCAGCAGTGTGGACAATCAGCTCGGAGACCATGGCTGTGGTTACCCTTGACGCTGCATTACAGACAGGAGCGGCCGCGATAGTGTACGCAACGACAAACTGGGGTGCACGAATGGCAAAACGTCATTTTTTCGGATGAATCCAGGTTCTGTTTACAGCATCATGATGGTCGCATCCGTGTTAGCGACATCGCGGTGAACACACATTGGAAGCGTGTATTCCTCATCGCCAAACTGGCGTATCACCCGGCGTGATGGTATGGGGTGCCATTGGTTACACGTCTCGGTCACCGCTTATTCACACAGAGCTAGGATGGCTTGTTCAGGTACAGCTGCCCGTGCAGCTTCAACGCGATACCACAGTTCATCAAGAGTAGTGACTGCCGTATTGTGACGAGCCAGTTGCTCGACCACTATTGACCAGACGTTTTCAATTGGTGCCTTTGAACAGTGGACGTTAGATTTCAGATGTGTTATGACCCGTGGCTCTACCCTTCATTCGATGCCTGTGAAACCCTACATTTCAGCAGGATAATGCACGACCGCATGTTGCAGTCCTGTACGCGCCTTTCTGGATACAGAAAATGTTCGACTGTTGGCCTGGCCAACACATTCTCCATATCTCTCACCAATTGAAAACGTCTGGTCAATAGTGGTCGAGCAACTGGCTCGTCACAATACGGCAGTCAATACTCTTGATGAACAGTGGTATCGCGTTGAAGCTGCACGGGCAGCTGTACCTGAACAAGCCATCCTAGCTCTGTTTGACTGAATGCCCAGGCGTATCAAGGCCGTTATTACGGCCAGAGGTGGGTGTTCTGGGTACTAAAAAATTTAATCACATGTCAGTTCTGGTATAATAAATTTGTCCAATGAATACCCATTTATCATGTGCATTTCTTCTTGGTGTAACAATTTTAATGGCCAGTAGTGTATATGTTCCACTGGAACATCACTGACCATACTTGCTGAAAGAAGTGGTATAGCTCAAATGAACTTTAGTTAGTTGTACATTATTTTATCACCATAGTTGTATAAAGTTATTCCGAAAGTTGGGCACACAGACAAGAATTTTTTGGTGCGGTTCAACAAGTTGGCAGTACAGACGCTAGGCCATAGGCACTTGTATTTCGACGATGCGGTTGCGAAGACTCCGAGCGATGCGTTAAGAGCGACGCCGATACAGGTATGTCTACACACTCGCAGTTGCAAAACATCTCATGACAAATGCGGCTACAACAACGTGCAAAACCTGCAGCGCTGCGAGTCCCGGCCGCAAGTAAATGTGGAAGTGCGTCGGCGTCGCTGCTGGCCGGGTTGGCATTAACAGCGAATTACGCGCGGCTGAGTGCCTCAGCCTGACATTACACGCGAGCGTCGACTGCGTGCAGCGGCCGGCTGGCGCAACAGCTCGCTGCGACACGGCACTCCCGGTTCCCCGAATCTGAGCGACGCGTCGCACAATTAGACGCAGTGACGTGACGCAGTGCCGCAGTTCATAAACGCTCATTAGGCTCTACTAATGAGCGACGACTCTACTAATATCACCAAAATATATTTTTTTAAATATCAGCAGTCACATTTACTCGGGTTAGCACGTAAAAAAGAAACAACAGCAAAAATGGCTTCTTGTAACAGCCCTCCTACAATACAAAACACAATTAAAGGGCCACTTTTTGAAACTCCGCAATTGTCTCCCACTGCGAAGGTGGGAAATTTGGCTCAAAAGTGGCTACAACTGTTCAAAAAGCGTGGCGCTCTGCGAAATCACCCTCGCGCTCGGCGGCGCTTCAACATCTATCATGGTGTCGACACGTGAAATGTTTTGGAAATCTGTGTTAAGTTACGGGCGCAAACTGCTACGGTCATCGGTCCCTAAGCTTATACACTACTAAATCTAACTTAAACGAACTTATGCTAAGCACGTCACACACACACACACACACACACACACACACACACACACAAACACACACACAAACACACACATCTACATCATTACTCTGCAATTCACATTTAAGTGCTTGGCAGAGGGTTCATCGAACCACAATCATACTATCTCTCTACCATTCCACTCCCGAACAGCGCGCGGGAAAAACGAACACCTAAACCTTTCTGTTCTAGCTCTGATTTCTCTTAGTTTATCTTGATGATCATTCCTACCTATGTAGGTTGGGCTCAACAAAATATTTTCGCATTCGGAAGAGAAAGTTGGTGACTGAAATTTCGTAAGTAGATCTCGCCGCGACGAAAAACGTCTTTGCTTTAATGACTTCCATCCCAACTAGCGTATCATATCTGCCACACTCTCCCCCCTATTACGTGATAACACAAAACGAGCTGCCCTTTTTTGCACCCTTTCGATGTCCTCCGTCAATCCCACCTGGTAAGGATCCCACACCGCGCAGCAATATTCTAACAGAGGACGAACGAGTGTAGTGTAAGCTGTCTCTTTAGTGGACTTGTTGCATCTTCTAAGTGTCCTGCCAATGAAACGCAACCTTTGGTTCGCCTTCCCCACAATATTACCTATGTGGTCTTTCCAACTGAAGTTGTTCGTAATTTTAACACCCAGGTACTTAGTTGAATTGACAGCCTTGAGAATTGTACTATTTATCGAGTAATCGAATTCCAACGGATTTCTTTTGGAACTCATGTGGATCACCTCACACTTTTCGTTATTGAGCGTCAACTGCCACCTGCCACACCATATAGCAATCTTTTCTAAATCGCTTTGCAACTGATACTGGTCTTCGGATGACCTTATTAGACGGTAAATTACAGCATCATTTGTGAACAACCTAAGAGAACTGCTCAGATTGTCAGCCTGGTCATTTATATAGATCAGGAACCGCAGAGGTCCCAGGTCTCTTCCCTGGGGAACACCTGATATCACTTCAGTTTTACTCGATGATTTCCCGTCTATTACTACGAACTGCGACCTTCCTGACAGGAAATCACGAATCCAGTCGCACAACTGAGACGATACCTCATAGGCCCGCAGCTTGATTAGAAGTCGCTTGTGAGGAACGGTGTCAAAAGCTTTCCGGAAATCTAGAAATACGGAATCAACTTGAGATCCCCTGTCGATAGCGGCCATGACTTCTTGCGAATAAAGAGCTGGCTGCGTTGCACAAGAACGATGTTTTCTGAAACCATGCTGATTACGCATCAATAGATCGTTCCCTTCGAGGTGATTCATAATGTTTGAATACAGTATATGCTCCAAAACCCTACTGTACACACACACACACACACACACACACACACACACACACACACACACACACACACACATGCTCGAGCGAGGACTCGAACCTCCGATGGGGGCAGCCGCGCGGACCGTGGTATTGTGCATAGAGGCGAAAGAAAGCCAGAGCTCAGGAGTTCGTGTGAGCTATCAGTTAGGTCAATGATGCTACACTGGCATCAAGTTTCACCACAATTCTGCCCAGTACCACCGTGGGCGTGTCATAGAAGAGACAGATCGTCACACCGCCATTTGCCCATATTTCACCCTTTCGTTTGACACCTCTGTGACAAAGGTCACAATCGCGGGGTCAAGGGCTGAAATCACGCTATTTTCTTATGGGGTCGCCGAGGGAATCATTTCAGACACCTCGTCGCCCAGAATCGACACGAAAAGTCCTCAGGAGATGGCATAAAGGGCGTCAGTGGAACGACCTCCCTCCCTTGGGGTGCTGATACCCACAAATTTCGCACCTGGATACCATACCTTGCAGTGCCATGCGGAACAGTAAGATGTTCTTGACAAATTTTGCCATTGCTAACAGTCCCCAGACAATTCAACCCTTTTTTCTAAAGACATCATGGTGCTGCAACCAAACTGAACGTAATATCACTTTGGAGTGTAGCAGGACTGCAATTTATGCTCTCATAGACAGGGTGGAACAACCAGGTACTGTTCAGAACTGTTCCATGAAATTTTAATGTGATCCAAAGCAGCAAAGGGTGTTTATCCTTTTTTATCTCTCCTGTTTGGAACACACCTGAGGCTCGTAGTTAGGGGAATGCAGCATTGATGCACTTAAAAATGAAACAGAAAAGGGTCCCTCTAACAAGGGAACATCCCCATCGCACCCCCCTCAGATTTAGTTATAAGTTGGCACAATGGATAGGCCTTGAAAAACTGAACACAGATCAATCGAGAAAACAGGAAGAAGTTGTGTGGAACTATGAAAAAATAAGCAAAATATACAAACTGGGTCGTCCATGCGTAAGATAGGCAATATTAAGGGCAATGTGAGGCGAGAAGCGCCGTGGTCCCGTGGTTAGCGTGAACAGCTGCGGAACGAGTGGTCCTTGGTTCAAATCTGTCCTCCACTGAAAATTTTGCTTTCTTTATTTTCGCAAAGTTATGATCTGTCCGTTCGTTCATTGACGTCTCTGTTCACTGTAATAAGTTTAGTGTCTGTGTTTTGCGACCGCACCGCAAAACCGTGTGATTAGTTGACGAAAGGACGTGCCTCTCCAATGGGAACCGAAAACATTTGATCGCAAGGTCATAGGTCAACCGATTCCTCCACAGGAAAACACGTCTGATATTTTGTATACGACACTGGTGACAGCATGTGCGTCACATGACAGGAATATGTTGTCGACCCACCTAACTAGTACACTTGGCGAATGGATGAAAAGTTTCTTCTACCTTGCCCCATTTAGGTTTTCTTGTGGATGTAATAATCACTCCAAAAAAAGTGATGAAAACATAAGAGTTTTTCACATAAACTGAAAATAAAAAGTTAAAATTTTCAGTCAAGGGAAGATTTGAATCAAGGACCTCTCGTTCCGCAGCTGTTTACGCTAACCACGGGACCACGGAGCTCCTCGCCTCATATTGCCCTTAATATTGCATATCTTATGCATGGACGACCCAGTTTGTATATTTTGCTTATTTTTTCATAGTTCCACACAACTTCTTCCAGTTTTCTCGATCGATCTGTGTTCAGTTTTTCAAGGCCTATCCACTGTGCCAACTTATAACTAAATCTGAGAGGGGTGCGATCGGGATGTTCCCTTGTAAGAACCATTAGTTCCGTAATACCCTCAGTGGAACTCAAGTACCTTAGTTGTGAATTTTAAAAATATCTCTGTATAGAGATGCTCATTCAGTGATCACTTCCCCCGGCAGGACAGGCAACCCACGCAGTACTAGCACCTGCTGCCCACATGCAAAATCAGAGTGGTGTCGGAAGAGTTGCCTATCTGGCCGGCGGGTAGCAATCGGTAGATTCGTGTCTCTTTACAGAGACATTTTTAAAGTGCCCAATAAAGGTGTGCAGGTGGTGCTGAGAAGACTGTCGAACTGGAGGGTCTTAGAAGGATCCTTTGCCATTTCATCCACATGTGTATCACTGTTGCAGCCCCAGTTCACACGGCACAGGAAAGTATGATAAAGAAGGGATGATGTGGAACAAACACTGGTAGCAGTTACTTATGTAAAATATCTGGGAGTATGCGTGCGGAACGATTTGAAGTGGAATGATCATATAAAATTAATTGTTGGTTAGGCGGGTATCAGGCTGAGATTCATTGGGAGAGTCCTTAGAAAATTTAGTCCATCAACAAAGGAGGTGGCTTACAAAACACTCGTTCGACCTATACCTGAGTATTGCTCATCAGTGTGGGATCCTTCCCAGGTCGGGTTGACGGAGGAGATAGAGAAGATCCAAAGAAGAGCGGCGCGTTTCGCCACAGGGTTATCTGGTAAGCGTGATAGCGTTACGGAGATGTTTAGCAAACTCAAGTGGCAGAATCTGCAAGAGAGGCGCTCTGCATCGCGGTGTAGCTTGCTGTCCAGGTTTCGAGAGGGTGGGTTTCTGGATGAGGTATCGAATATATTGCTACCCCCTACTTATACCTCCCGAGGAGATCACGAATGTAAAATTAGAGAGATTCGAGTGCGCAATGAGGCTTTCCGGCAGTCGTTCTTCCCGCAAACCTTACGCGACTGCAACAGGAAGGGACGTAATGACTGTGGCACGTAAAGTGCCCTCCACCACACACCGTTGGGTGGCTTGCGGAGTATAAATGTGGATGTAGAAACGGCTTGGACATCCTTTTCAGCTTTGGTCATGCTCGAATTTCGTCGAATGGTTTTAAACGGTCCCTAATGGTTCCAGCTTGTATAAGCCAATGCCGAATGTGCTGTCACGCTACACTCCAAAGCGGTGAGATCACGTTCAATGTGATCGCAGAACCGCGATGTCCCTAGGAAAGGGTTCAGTCGTCCAGCGTGCGTCAGCAGTGTGAGACGTGGTCAAGAACATCGTCCTCTTGCCCATCGCCCTGTGAACGGTCGTTTCCGACCGCAAAATGTATGGGAATCGATGCCGGAAGAGAAGGGGTGACTTCATTGATGCCCTTTATGCCAACCTCCGAGGCCTTTTCGTGTCTACGCTGAGCGGTGGTGTTTCTGAAATGTTTTCCTCGGCCACTCATAAGGGAACCGCATTGTTTGAACGCTTAGCGTCACAGTTCTGACCTCCATCGCAGAGGCGTCGTACTAAGGGGTGGATCGTGGGTAACACGGCTTATGGCGTCTTTCCCATAGTGTGACACTCCCACGACGGCGTTGGGCGGAATTCTGGTGTAATTTAGTGCCAGTGTGATATCATTAAGCAAACTTTAAGCTCACATGATCCTCTGAGCTCTGGCTTTTCTTCCGCAGATGTCGACACCTTGCTGTCTGAAGCGTCGACGATCGCGAAGATCACGTCTCAAGCAGTCACACTTTTGCACTATTACAGACGAAGTTTGCAGCCATTTTTGAGCAAAATTTCGAACTCCTACGTCACAATGGCAGACAATTATGAAGGTTCAGAAACTGAGCCTTTAACTATGTAGCATACGTAGTTTAATATCACTCAACAGCTCATCACATTGTACGACCTTAGGCAGTTGATACTGATGGCTCCCATTGGGTAATCCAAGTTTATTAGTGAACTCATTTTCTATGGAGCAATCGCAAATTACAGCGTAGAATACTGCTTGATCGAAATACTCTGATGAGCTAGAACATTACGATCATCTCTTCAATAGTTTATCGGTTCACCTTTGGACGGAACACAGCAGCGTTTATGTATGTAATGGTTTCGACAAGTCACTGATATGTTTTTGAAGGTACGTGGCGTAAATTATGGCTCGACGCGTTGTTGACGCCGAGCTGGAAGCCGAAAACACCCGTCGGTTTCGCATCAGGTGGCCCAAGACGTCAGCTTCAATTCACTTATCACGCTCCTTAAACCACTGTAACACGAGAATTAGTTTTTAACTCTGCAGCGGAGTGTGCACTCATATGAAACTTCCTGGCAGATTAAAACTGTGTGCCGGACCGAGACCTGTACTTGGGACCTTTGCCTTTCGCGGGCAATTGCTCTACCATCTGAGCTACCCAAGCACCGTCCTCACAGCTTTACTTCTGCCAGAACCTCGTCTCCTAGCTTCCAAACTTCACAGAAGCTCTCCTGTGAACCTTGTCCGCGAAACGCAAAGGTCCCAAGTTCGAGTCTCGGTCCGGCAACCAGTTTTAATCTGCCAGGAAGTTTCACTGTAACACGATTCTGATCTTGTGACATGGACAGTTTTGCAACTGGATTATGACATCGCCGTCGGGGAACACATCAAACATGAACGGATACAGGTGACGAAATGATGTATGAGTGCTCCACAGTTGTCATGAGGCCTTCAATTACTGCCACCAGTCCCATGGAAACCCCGGGCAGTGTCACCAATATCACTGATCCTACCGGCCCGCGTCCATGGTGCGGAACATGTTTCGGACAGCCGTTCACCTGGTGCCGGTGAACCCAGACACGAGCTGTGTACAAGTGTAATGTGCTGCGAATACATACAAAGAAAGATCCCTTATCATTTAACTACAATATAGCAGGTCAGCAACTGGAAGCAGTTAATTCCATAAATTATCTGGGAGTAGGGATTTGCAGTGATTTAATGACCATATAAAGTTGATCGTCGGTAAAGCAGATGCCAGACTGAGATTCATTGGAAGAATCCTAAGGAAATGCAATCCGAAAACAAAGGAAATAGGTTACAGTACACTTGTTCGAAGACTACTTGAATACGCTCACCAGTGTGGGATCCGTACCAGATAGGGTTGATAGAAGAGATAGAGAAGATCCAGCGGAGAGCAGCGCGCTTCGTTACAGGATCATTTAGTAATCGCGAAACTGTTACGGAGATGATAGATAAAATCCAGTGGAAGACTCTGCAGGAAAGACGCTCAGTAGCTCGGTACGGGCTTTTGTTGAAGTTTCGAGAACATACCTTCACCGAGGAGTCAAGCAGTATATTGCTTCCTCCTACGTATATCTCGCAAAGAGACCATGAGGATAAAATCAGAGAGATTAGAGCCCACAGAGAGGCATACCGACAATCCTTCTTTCCACGAACAATACGAGACTGGAATAGAAGGGAGAACAGATAGAGGTACTCGTGGTACCCTCCGCCACACACCGTCAGGTGGCTTGCGGAGTATGGATGTAGATGTAGACGAGAGACCTCGTGTAGTAGTTAAGGGAACTCATCCGACGAGGCGACACGTTTCCATTGATCTGTGGACCAATCTCAGTGATCCTGTGTCTATGGAAATCCTAGTTTATGATGTTGTTCGGTGAAAATCAAATGATCGTATTGCATTGATGCCCGTGAGTCTCCACCTGTGGAAGTTCAGCTGCCGAGTCGCAAGTCTTTTCAGTTGACGCCACAATGGGCGACAAGGGTATCGATGAGGATGAGATGATGACAGCTTTACAGTAAGTTCCCGAGAGGAGAAAATCTCCGACCGGGCCAGGAATGGGAATCGGGTCCGCTGCGTGGCACTCAGACGCGCTGACCTCTCACCTAACGGAAAGGACGTCGTTTGGTCAATGTGGGAACACTTGCCGGTCGTCTGCAGCAACGCACGATGTTCAACAATGTGGCATGAACTATATGCTCCGAAACACATGTGTCTGCATTAGCACTGTGCTCTGTTACTACGAGGTGCATTCAACTTATAAGGCCTCCGATTTTTTTTCTAATTAACTACTCACCCGAAATCGATGAAACTGGCGATACTTCTCGACGTAGTCGCCCTGAAGACGTACACATTTTTCACAATGCTCACGCCATGATTCCATGGCAGCGGCGAAGGCTTCTTTAGGAGGGTGTTTTGACCACCGGAAAATCGCTGAGGCAATAGCAGCACGGCTGGTGAACGTGCGGCCACGGAGAGTGTCTTTCATTGTTGGAAAAAGCCAAAAGTCACTACGAGCCAGGTCAGGTGAGTAGGGGGCATGAGGAATCACTTCAAAGTTGTTATCACGAAGAAACTGTTGCGTAACGTTAGCTCGATGTGCGGGTGCGTTGTCTTGGTGAAAGAGCACACGCGCAGCCCTTCCCGGACGTTTTTGTTGCAGTGCAGGAAGGAATTTGTTCTTCAAAACATTTTCGTAGGATGCACCTGTTACCGTAGTGCCCTTTGGAACGCAATGGATAAGGATTACACCCTCGCTGTCCCAGAACATGGGCACCATCATTTTTTCAGCACTGGCGGTTACCCGAAATTTTTTTGGTACCGGTGAATCTGTGCGCTTCCATTGAGCTGATGGGCGCTTTGTTTCTTGATTGAAAAATGGCATCCACGTCTCATCCATTGTCACAACCGACGAAAGGAATGTCCCATTCATGCTGTCATTGCGCGTCAACATTGCTCGGCAACATGCCACACGGGCAGCCATGTGGTCGTCCGTCAGCGTTCGTGGCACCCACCTGTATGACACTTTTCGCATTTTCAGGTCGTCATGCAGGATTGTGTGCACAGAACCCACAGAAATGCCAACTCTGGAGGCGATCTGTTCAACAGTCATTCGGCGATCCCCCAAAACAATTCTCTCCACTTTCTCGATCATGTCGCAGACCGGCTTGTGCGAGCCCGAGGTTGTTTCGGTTTGTTGTCACACGATGTTCTGCCTTCATTAAACTGTCGCACCCACTAACGCACTTTCGACACATCCATAACTCCATCACCACATGTCTCCTTCAACTGTCGATGGATATCAACTGGTTTCACACCACGCAAATTCAGAAAACGAATGATTGCACGCAGTTCAAGTAAGGAAAACGTCGCCATTTTAAGTATTTAAAACAGTTCTCATTCTCGCCGCTGGCGGTAAAATTCCATCTGCCGTGCGGTGCTGCCATCTCTGGGACGTATTGACTATGAACGCGGCCTCATTTTAAAACAATGCGCATGTTTCTATCTCTTTCCAGTCTGGAGAAAAAAAAATCGGAGGCCTTAGAACTTGAATGCACCTCGTACTACTCAAGAAAGTGTATGGAGTAACATGAACATAACTTACAATACACTTGCGATGTAATTAGGAAGATAAGTAATTAGAACTGTTTGTGGCTGTATATTTTTGTACAACCACAAAAATATATAAGTTATATTAGGATAGATTGTGGCTGCAGGCTGTTCCACACTCCACGTGAAACCAGTAAACATAACAATGAGTCAACCAAGAAGGACTCGCGCCCCGTTCTCACAGCTCTATTTCCGCCAGTACCTGCTCTCCTATCTTACAAAATTCAGAGCAGATCTCCTGCGAACCTAGAAGGAACAGCACTCGTGGAAGAAAGAATATTGCGGACACATGGTGTAGCCACGATCTGAGGGCTGTTTCCAGAGCGAATTTTTCACCCTACAGCGGAGTGCGCACTGATACGAAACTTCCTGGAAGATTAAAACTGGATGACGGAGTTCAAGACTGTCTGGCACACAGCTTTAATCCCAGGAAGATTCATATAAGGGCCACTCCGCAGTACAATGAAAAATTCACACTCTAAGTAGTATTTGTTTTGTTTTGTCTCATACATACATACATCAAAAAAAGTTTTCAATCACCTCGGTTCCGAGAGTTCCGGACCCTGTACAGAAAATTGGAATAGAGATCATCATAAACATCATTTCCGCCCTTTTTATTGCTCATGAAAATCACGCACTGCATGTTGTACCTCCATACAGCGAGACCTTAAGAGGTGGTGGTCCACATTGCTGTACACACCGGTACATCTAATACCCAGTAGCACGTCCTATTGCATTTATGCATGCCTGTACTCGTCATGGCACACTATCCACAAGTTCATCAAGGCACTGTTGGTCCAGATTGTCACACTCCTCAACGGCGATTTGGCGTAGATTCCTCAGAGCGGTTGGTGGGTCACGTCGTCCATAAACAGTCCTTTTCAATCTGTCCCAGGCATTTTCGATAGCGTTCATGTCTGGAGAACATGCTGGCCACTCTAGTCGAGCGATATTATCCTAAAGGAAGTCATTCACAAGATGTGCACGATGGGGGAGCGAATTGTCGTCCATGAAAACGAATGCCTCGCCAGTATGCTGCCGATATGGCTACACTATCGGTCGGTGGATGGCATTCATTCACGTATTGTACAGCCGTTACGGCGCCTCGCAGTACCACCAGCGGCGGCCCCACATAACGCCACCCGAAAACAGCACGGAACCTCCACCTTGCTGCACTTGCTGGAAAGTGTGTCTAAGGCGTTCAGCCTGACTGTGTTGTCTCCAAACACGTCTCCGATGATTGTCTGATTGAAGGCGTATGCGACACTCATCAGTGAAGAGAACGTGATGCCAATCCTGAGCGGTCCATTCGGCATGTTGTTGGGCCCATCTGTACCGCGCTGCATGGTGTCGTGGTTGTAAAGATGGACCTCGCCATGGACGTCGGGAGTGAAGTGGCGCATCATGCAGGCTGTTGCGCTCGGTTTGAGACGTAACACGACGTGCTGTGGCTGCACAAAAAGCATTGTTCGACATGGTGGCGTTGCTGTCAGATTTCCTCCTAGGCATAATTCGTAGGTAGCGGTCATCCACTGCAGTAGTAACCCTTGGGCGGCCTGAGCGAGGCATAACATCGACAGTTCCTGTCACTGTATTCCTCCATGACCGCACAACATCCCTTTGGTTCACTCCGAAACGCCTGGACACTTCCTTTGTTGAGAACCCTTCTTGGCACAAAGTAACAATGCGGACGCGATCAAACCGCGGTATTGACCGTCTAGACACGGTTGAACTACAAACAACACCAGCCGTGTACCTCCCTCCTGGTGGAATGACTGTAACTTGTCGGCTGTCGGACTCCCTCCGTCTAATAGGCGCAGCTCATGCGTGGCTGTTTACATTTTATGGCGGCTTTGGCTCTGAGCACTATGGGACTTAACAGCTGAGGTAATCAGTCGCCTAGAACTTAGAACTACTTAAACCTAACTAACCTAAGGACATCACACACATCCATGCCCGAGGCAGTATTCGAACCTGCGACCGTAGCGGTTGCTCGGTTCCAGACTGTAGCGCCTAGAACCGCACGGCCACTCCGGCCGGCTATGGCGGCTTTAGTCACATCCCCGAACAGTTAAAGGGGCTGTGATACAGTATCCACAGTTGTCTATCTTCAGGAGTTCTGGGAACCGGGGTGATGCAAAACTTTTCTTGATGTGTGTAATTTAAAATGTGCAACACACTTACTAACATTATACCACTAAAACGTAGAACAGACCTACTGGACAGCACGACTGTAATACCACTGGGCCATGATGTTCATGTGGGAATTACTAACAGGTGTAGCGCAACTTGCAGACGCCGGACTTGAGATACAATACCAAGTTCTGTTCCGCGGATTTTTCTGATGTAGAGACTACTATTTTTATTATCTTCTGTCTTCTATTTTCATTTTTCTTTTAAGATAAGAATGCAATTATGATTTCGAGGTGAGCCGCCAGCAGTGGTGGATGTGGGGAGAGAGATGGACTTGTGAAATTTGTAAGACTGGATGTCATGAACTGCTATATACATTACGACTTTTGAACAATATTGATGTAAATACATTGTTTGTGCTCTATCAAAATCTTTCATTTGCTGACTACGCCTATCAGTAGTTAGTGCCTTCAGTAGTTTAAATCTTTTATTTAGCTGGCAGTAGCGGCGCTCGCTGTATTGCAGTAGTTCGAGTAACAAAGATTTTTGTGAGGTAAGTGATTTGTGAAACGTATAGGTTAATATTACTCAGGGCCATTCTTTTGTAGGGATTTCTGAAAGTCAGATTGCGTTGCGCTAAAAAATAGTGTGTGTCAGTTTAAGCACAGTCACGTATAATTTTTCTAAGGGGACGTTTCAAAGTATAGCCGGCCGCAGTGACCGAGCGGTTCTAGGCGCCTCAGTCTGGAGCCGCGCGACCGCTACGGTCGCAGGTTCGAATCCTGCCTAGGGCATGGATGTGTGTAATGTCCTTAGGTTAGTTTGGTTTACGTATTTCTAAGTTCTAGTGGACTGATGACCTCAGATGTTAAGTCCCATAGTGCTCAGAGCCATTTGAACCATTTGAAAAAGTAAATAAAGGAGCAAAAAAAAAAAAGCTTCGCACAGCCCCATCTCCACGTAGTGCTGCGTGAGAAACGGTGACCACGGTCTCAGCTGCATAATACAGTCAAACAGCGTGATGAGAGTTATGATCAGTGGCTAAAAGGACTTGGTGGAGTATTCCGGCCTACATAAACTTATCTGACGGCAGACCCTAATTGTCAAAATGTAGCCCTGAAAAAAAGTTTGTAGCTCCATCATTGGTTCAGTCACAGATCTCTTTCTACCCCACTCCACAATGCATTCAAGCCTCCAACCTCGACATTTTGTGATCGTCCAACAGCTGGCCGGCTATTCGTCATCTCGTCGTCAGCTTCCACTTTCCAGATAGCTTACGACAGAAGCAACCATTCAGCCAGTTGCAGTTGCACTGAGATGTCAGTTTGTGGGATGGAGTTCTATGTCTATTGCACTTGGTCGGTCAATGGAGGGGCTATTAATGTTAGTTGCGGGTGACGCTGGAGTTGTCATCCGATGATGTTCCACATGTGCTCAACTGGAGATATGTCTGGTGATCGAGCAGGTCAAAGCAACGTATGGACACCCTGTAGCGCATCTTGGGTTACAGCGGCGGTACGTGGGCGAGGATTATCCTGCTGGAAAACACGCCCTGGAATGCTGTTCATGAATGGCAGCACAACAGGTCGAATCTCCAGATTGACGTACAAATTTGCATTCAAGGTGCGTGGGATAACCACGAGAGTGCTCCTGCTGTCATACGAAATAGCGCACCAGACCATAACTCCAGGTGTAGGTCGAGTGTGTCTAGTACGCAGAGAGGTTGGTTGCAGATCCTTAACTGACATCTTTCTAACCAACACACGACGATAACTGGCACCGAGGCAGAACCAGCTTTCATCAGAAAACACAACTGACCTCCACCCTGCCCACAATAAGACCTCGCTTGACACGACAGAAATCGCAGTTGACGGTGGTTTGGAGTAAGTGGAATGCGCGCTACAGGGCATCTCGTTCGGAGCTGTCCTTGAAGTAACCAGTTTGTAACATTTAGTAGTGTCACTGTGGGGATACTTGCTGCTCAAATTGCTGCTCGAGATGCAGTACGATGCGCCAGAGCCGTACACCGAAAATGATGGCCTTCCCTTTCAGTTGCGCCACGTGGTCGCCGGAGCCCCTGACCACCGGTTCCAACAATCATGTACAGTGACTACGCTGTTGCCAATTTCTTTTGCATTATCGCAGAAGGAACAGTCACCTTCTCGTAGCTTTATGCACGACCTCGTTCAGACTCAGTGAGATGATGATAATGGCATCTTTTTCACCTTCAATGGTTCAAATGGCTCTGAGCACTATGGGACTTAACATCTGTGGTCATCAGTCCCCTAGAACTTAGAGCTACTTAAACCTAACTAACCTAAGGACATCACATACATCCATGGCCGAAGCAGGATTCGAACCTGCGACCGTAGCGGTCGCGCGGTTCCAGACTGAAGCGCCTAGAACCGCACGGCCACACCGGCCGGCCTTTCTCGCCTTAAAGGCATTCTTGACTAACATTAACTCACCACGCCCAGTCTGAAAGCTAACCAACGCTCACGACCGTTACAGCGTGTATTTAAATCAAACCTGATTTGCATCCTCATAGTGGCGCTACTAGCGCCAGTCTTATGCGACTGGCGTGAAATTTGAACAGACATCATCTTTCAGATGTAGGAACACGCATACCAACTTTCGTTTAATTGCCAATCTCCATCTCGGTGTTGTGTTTTTTTTTCCGCCAGTGTAGATAATTTGTCCAAGTCGTCGTGTATCCTCCTAGAACCACGTAACGACGACACTTTGCCGTACACTGCGGTGGTTTCAGCAATTGTTGCGGCTCACGCTAACCATCACGTGGTTTATGAATGTAGAGATCAGGAGCAGTCCTATCACACTTCCCTTTCGCACTCCTGGCCACACATTTCTTACTGGTATACACTCGCTATTCAAGGCAGTGTACTGGACCGTATTGTCACTAGAATGATTTCCTATTCGTCTCTATTCAGCTTATAAGCTTTTCTTACCACGTCAAGTGCAGCCAATGCATCCACGCGTCATCCAATTTAGCGGCGGGCAGTGCTCATAATGTTTCAGCTCAGCAATTTATTTCCTATCCGGCGGTGGTAAGTTATGTGGTAGAATACCAATAGTATTTGAAATAAACGGTGCAACAACTTGGCTGATATGAAGTATATTCATTTGGCAGTATATCAAGCTGGTAAATGGGAACTGCAGGTGGTATTAATTTCTTTGTTGTTTCTCCAGATAGTTTAGAAATATCCATACCCTACTAATGTCTCAAACCACCTTCTGTCTTTCCGGCGTCATATTTCTGCATTAATGATCACTGAAGTACCGATGGTGAAATCTTCCGTTGTGGGGCATTGTGCAGACGTATTTCTTTGCTAAAAATCAATTGTAACAATCAGCACTTTGGAATTATCTATAGGCAAAGATCTAACACCCAACTAAAATTACTAACGCAGGAGTATCGTACTAAAGTGCTGTCCCTCGTGTGACTGTCGTACTTCCGCATGGAGAACAATGGCATCATTGAAGCAGAGCAGCAAGTGAAAGAGTCATCCGTAGCAAAGAGAAACACCTGAAAGTGTTCGCTGCAGAATGCGTTCGACACGGTGCCCCACTGCACAGTGTTGATTAATGTCCGAGCATACGATTTAGGTTCCCAGATAAGTGAGAGGCTTGAAGAACTTTTAAGTAATAAAACCCAGTATGTTTTCCTCGACGGCGAGTGTACATCAGAGACAAAGGATATCATGAAATTTGTCCCAGGAAAATGTGGTAGTACCGCTTTTATTCTAGATATATGAGGGTCACTCCAAAAGATGCACAGTATTTTTGTAAAAATACAGATTTCATTCTGCATGCGTGAAAGTCTTACAGTGTGTAGATACATCCTTCCCGCTTGTTTTCAAATTTAGTTCAACCTGTTCCCGTGAGTGGCGCCATCACAGCATGTCTTCAAGATGGCTGCTACACTTGACGTTCGTCAGAAGCAACGTGCTGTCGTAGAATTCCTGTACTGTGAAAACGAGACAGTGGGAAACATGCACATGAGGTTGAAAAATGTGTATGGAGACGCTGCTGTCGATCGCAGTACAGTTAGTCGGTGGGCAAGCAGGTTACGTGATGAAAGCGGGCACGGCAATATTGAGGATTGTCCTTGCAGCGGCAGGTCTCGTACTGCACACGCTACAGACAATGTGCAGAGAGTTACTGAATTGGTGACTGCTGACAGACGCATCACAGTGAACGAATTGTCACGCTACGTTGGGACAGGGGAAGGAAGTGTTTGCAGAATATTGAAAGTGTTGGCGTTAAAAAAGGTTTGTGCCACGTGGGTTACCAGGATGTTCACAGTGGCTCACAAAGAAACAAGAAAAACGGTACGCAGCGAACTTTTGGAACAGTACTAGAATGGTGGAGATGAATTTCTTGGAAGAATTGTGACAGGTGATGAAACATGGCTCCATCATTTTTCACCAAAGACGAAGAGGACATCAATGGAGTGGCATCATGCAAATCCATCCAAGAAAAAAAATTCAAAACCACACCTTCTGCTGGAGAAGTTATGGCTGCTGTGTTTTTCGATTCTGATGGACTCTTGTTTGTGGACATCATGTCAAGTGGAACCACTATAAATTGTGATGCATATGTGACGACACTGAAGAAACTTCGAGCTCGACCGAGTCGTGTTCGACCACATCGGCAAAAGCAGCATGTTTTGCTGTTGCACGACAATGCACGGCCACATGTCAGTCAAAAAACCATGGAAGCGATCACAATACTCGGATGAACAACACTGAAACACCCGCCATACAGTCCTGACCTGGCACCATGTGACTATCATCTCTTTGGGAAACTGAAAGACACTCTTCGTGGAACAAGGTTTGAAGATGATGACTCGCTTGTGCACGTTGCCAAACAGTGGCTCCAACAGGTTGGTCCAGAATTTTACCGTGCGGATGTACAGGCGCTGGTCCCAAGATGGCGTAAGGCAGTTGAGAGGGATGGAAATTATATGGAGAAATGAAAATATTGTTTCTAAAGGATGTATCTACACACTGTAAAACTTTCAGACATGTAGAATAAAAGATGGATTTAAAAAAAATAGTGTGCATTTCTTTTAGAGTTACCCTCGTACGTAAATGCACAGACGGGTATGCTGAGCAGGAATTTATGGCTGTTTGCTGATGACGCTTTAGCGTAAGGGAAGGTGTCACCGTTGAGTGAATGTAGGAGTATACAAGAGGACTTAGACATAATTTCTAGTTGGCGTGCTGAATGACAGCTTGCACTGAATGTAGAAAAATTTAAGTTGATGCGGATGAGTAAGGAAAAAATCCTGCAACGTTTGAATAGATCATTAGCAACGTGCTGCTTGATACAGTCGTATTGATTAAATACCTAGGCGTAACGTTGCAAAGCGATATGATAGGAATGGGCTCGTCAGGTTGCTAGTAGGAAAGATGAATGCTGGATTTCGTTTTACTGGGAGAGATTTGGGAAAGTGTAATTCATCTGTAGGTTCATATGTAAAGAAGACGACCTCTAGGACGCCTGTGCGACCTATTCTTGAGCACTGCTGGAGTGTTTGGGATCCTCAGCAGGTCGGATTAAAGGAAGACATCGAAGCAGTTCAGAGGCGTGCTGCTAGATTTGTTACCGGTAGGTTCTACCAGCACGCAGTTACTACAGAGATGCTTCGCTAACTCAAACAAGAATCTTCAAATGGCTCTGAGCACTATGGGACTTAACATCTATGGTCATCAGTCCCCTAGAACTTAGAACTACTTAAACCTAACGAACCTAAGGACAGCACACAACACCCAGCCATCACGAGGCAGAGAAAATCCCTGACCCCGCCGGGAATCGAACCCGGGAACCCGGGCGTGGGAAGCGAGAACGCTACCGCACGACCACGAAACAAGAATCTCTGGAGGGTAAACGACGCTTTTTTCAAGAGGCACTGATGCGGAAATTTAGAAAACCGGCATTTGAGACCAACTGCGGAACAAATCTACTGCCACCAATGTCATTTCGCGTAAGGACCACGAAGATAATATGCGAGAAATTGGGGATCGTGCTGGGGCTTTTATACAGCCGTCTTTCCCTCGCTCTGTTTGGGAGTGGAATAGGAAAGTAAATGACTTAGTGATACAGTGTACCCTCTGCCACCCACATTACAGTGTATTGCGGTATATGTACGTCGATGTAACTGACTGCACACTCACTAATAAGTAAGTGAACAGTTGGGTTTTAAATTTTTCGTGTGTAATAACCTACACAATAAGCTAATTTGACGTTTTTTTGTTCAAGTAGAAAGCCTTACTACATTAGGGCGGACAGATGATACACTAAACAGGCGGGTGAAAAGAGAGAAGCGAAAAATTGGTTGCTAGGCTGAGCAGAGTTACCCATATGTAAAAATGTATGACAATAGCCCACTGTGCAGCAAAATGTGCCATATTTTATTTTAAAAAAACACAATAAAACACAGAGCGACTAGCGTAGCGCAAACACGAATGCACAGTGATGCAAATCGACCCAGTTATGTATGTAAAGAGCGCGTAGGAATTTTCACAGCTGAATACTGTAAATAAACGGTAAATTTTAATTATGAAGAACAGGACGTTTATTCATAACAGTAAGTTCAAATAACTGTTATAAAACCAGTTCCGAGTTAAATAATATGGTGTTCTTTTTTCAGTTCTCTGTAGGGGAGCACAATAATTGTATCGTATAACTCCCAAAATTATCAGCAAAAAAATAAAAAATAAAAATAAAAAGTTAGCGAAAAAATTAGGTATAGTGTTTTGGTGCGTAGTTAGAAAATTCGATGTTTAATACGTTCCAAACGGTAATCAACTGCTGGCGAGAAATATAGTGCAGCGGTAAGAGCGCTCGCATACCGGTAACACCACAGATCAAATTGCCGTCCGGCCACGAAGGTTGAGCTCTTCGGTGGTTTCCCTGAATCATTTAAGGCAAATGTCGGGATGGTTTCTTGGAAAAGACGCGGCCGATTTTCTTTTTCATCCTTCCACTATCCGAGCTTGTGTTCCTTCGCTAACGACCACGACATCGTCAAGACGTAAAATCCTCTACTTCCTTTTTTTTATACAACCAAGTATTACAGTTACTATCGTTTCAACGAGTTCATCCGGACACAATTATTTTAACAAGTATTTCCATACAAACATTTGTATCTATTATGGTGAGTGTCCCACAAAGGAATTTATACTGTTAGAACTGTAAAAACTGAGAAGGTATTAATAATAATCTGAGCAGATTTTTATACTATGTGGTGAAGAGTAAGTGTAGCCATTCACTTGTTTCTCTTTTCTTTGTTTTCGGTTGAAAATAGCTATATGTAAATAACAGTATGGGGAAAGGTGTCCTTGCAGCAGGGAAAGTGGATATTAAAGTCTTATTGGAAATGTGAAAACATGAAAGAAATTCAGATACGATGGAGGGTCAAGTTCGATACTGCGCCACCGTAACATATAACAATAAAGAAATTAGACAAATCTGAGAGAGAAGGAAGTGTGCATGATCTGAAGACTGTGTGGCAGGAAAGGCGCCTGGAAATTTGTGGATGGATTTGCGATAGTGAACGACTGACTGATTTCAGTATTTGGTCTGACGAGGCGACGTTTAAATGGACTGAAACAGTGAATCCCCGAAACTATGTGTACTGGTAACAGATAATCCCCATGAACGAGCTGTTAGTCTTTCTGTGCTATCAGCGTTGTGTGGTATGTCTGTCGAAAGATTTTTAGGGCCATTCTGTACGCTTTTGGTGTATTCAGCCGTTATTTTATACGTTTACATCCATGCTTTGCAGACGACCGTAAAGTGCATGGCAGAGGGTACTTTCCCTTTGTGCTAGTTGTTATGGCTTTTTCGTGTTCCTTTCAGATAAGAAAGACGCAAAGAGTAATCGCTTAAGCGCGTCTGTGTACGTTGTACTTAGTCTAACCTTGTCTTTAGGTTTCCTTCGGAAATGATCCTTAAGAGCTTGAAGAAAATTCCTAGATTCATCATTTAAAGTCGTACCTTGAAATTTAACAAGTTAGTTTTCACGGCATAGTGTGTATCTATCTTCAAGCCTTTGCCACTTCACTTATTTCAGCATGACGATCTCCCATGCGTAAACACACTGTGGCCATATGTTCTGCTCTTCTTTGTATACATTATACACGGTGAGTAACCTAACATTACCGCTGGATATATTTCGTAAACCACATCAAATACTGACGAATCGATTCCACAGACCGAACGTGAGGAGAGGGGCCAGTGTATAATTGGTTAATGCAAACCATAAAAAAATGCACGGAAGTATGTTTTTTAACACAAACCTACGTTTTTTTAATGGAACCCCGTTAGTTTTGTTAGCACATCTGAACATATAAACAAATACGTAATCAGTGCCGTTTGTTGCATTGTAAAATGTTAATTACATCCGGAGATATTGTAACCTAAAGTTGACGCTTGAGTACCACTCCTCCGCAGTTCGATCGTGTGTATCGGAGAGCACCGAATTACGTAGGGATCCAAAGGGAACGGTGATGGACCTTACGTACAGAAGAGACTGGAACAGCACATTACGTCCACATGCTAACACCTTTTTATTGGTCTTTTTCACTGACGCACACCACGTGTGTACGTGTACCTCACCCCTCACGTTCGGTCTGTGGAATCGATTCGTCAGTATTTGATGTGGTTTACGAAATATATCCAGCGGTAATGTTAGGTTACTCACCCTGTATATCCCCTATTAGTTCTTCTCGGTACTGTTACCAGACACTTCAGCAATATTATAGGATGTGCTGCACTAGGCTTTTGTAGGCAATTTCCAATACAGACTGATTGCATTACCGTGTTACTCTCCCACAGAAGTAAGCCTGGCCCTGCTCGACGACTGAGCTTACCTGTTTGAAAATTGTTAAGTCAGGTAGTTTATAAGTTAACAGAGTGCAGCTATGGTTCATTGACACTGTAGTCGTAGGATACTGTCTCTCTTCGTTTTGTGAAGCGTTTCATTTCTGAACATTTAAAACAAGAGCACTCTGACGCTTCCACTTAGAACTGAAGTTGATCCAGAGTGATCTAAACATGCCGTCTAATTAAAAACGTACAACGGAGATGGAACATTAAATGAAAATTATTTTACACTTTGAATTTATCTGTGATTGTGTGTGAGGCCGTGGCTGCACTGAACTTCAAAGTTGAACTGTAGGCTCCGCCACACACGATGCTAAAGCACTAGTTTAAGGTGCTTCGAAGGGCCATGTCTTCGTCATTAGAAGTATGTACACGCAAGAATGTCCACTGCGTAGTATATACTTGCAAACGTTCACCCAAACTAAGTTCTCAAACACTTGAAAGTTTGTAGATGTATTTCATGCAACGAATATTCTTGTGTATAAATGTTACTTATGACGCAAGGAGTGTTCCTTCGAATCTCGTCAGCGTGTAATCAGCAAGCGATGTGATGTGCCCCAAAAAATACTCCAGGCGGAACAGAGTGGATCGACGACCAGGCAGAATTCCAGCGAGAGAGAAACGCTGCAGGAGTAGCAGCAGATGCGACAGCTATTGCAACGTACTGGAAGGGCTGAGCGCTCCAGCAAGCAACGTAGCAAACTGACATGACGGCGGCAAGGGACCTCTTCATAATGGTGACTGTGCAAAGTGTCCCAAGAGAGCTCAGATCGAACGCAAGAGTAACTATTCAGTTACTGATACGACAGAAAGAGCTTCATAAGAAGGAATTGCGGCATCCTGAAACGACCACGGGCGACAACGAGGTCACAAAACTAGGGCACATTTGGTAACCCACAGAAGCATAACGTCATTGGTGTAGATTAACAAGTACATATACGCCGACTTCCACAGTTTAGTTCTCAGTTGCTGCTCTCTGTCGCAGCTAACCACTACTTAAGCAGAAACCCTGATGCTCCATTTCTTGTCCAGTGAGATGACAACAATCTTAACTACTGGCCATTAAAATTGCTGCACCACGAAGATGACGTACTACAGACGCGACATTTAACCGACGGAAGGAAGATGCTGTGATATGCAAATGATTAGCTTTTCAGAGCAATTACACAAGGTTGGCGCCGCTGGCGACACCTACAACGTGCTGACATGAGGAAAGTTTCCAATCGATTTCTCATACCAAAAAAATGGCTCTGAGCACTATGGGACTTACGGTCTGTGGTCATCAGTCCCCTAGAACTTAGAACTACTTAAACCTAACTAACCTAAGGACATCACACACATCCATGCCCGAGGCAGGATTCGAACCTGCGACCGTAGCAGTCGCGCGATTCCGGACTGAGCGCCTAGAACCGCTAGACCACCGCGGCCGGCAATTTCTCATACACAACAGCAGTTGACCGTCGTTGCCTAGTGAAACGTTGTTGTGATGCCTCGTGTAAGGAGGAGAAATGCGTACCATTACGTTTCCAACTTTGATAAATTATTATAATATTAGAAATTAATGAATCTGAGACACTGGCAAGTCTTTTACCGAACTGCACTGCTCAGTGTCAGGGTCCTAGTATGTGATGAGTTGCAGGTGGCGTGGCATAATGCATTCCTTGGCAACAGTAATTGGCACAGGCTACTGTTCCAGTAACGAGCGCTTGATATTAACTTTGTAGCCTATCGAGATTGCAGTTTATCGTATTGCGACATCGCTGCTCGCGTTGGTCGAGATCCAATGACTGTTACCAAAATATAGAATCGGTGGGTTCAGGAGGCTAACACGGAACGCCGTGCTGGATCCCAACGGCCTCGTATCACTAGCATTCGAGATGATAGGCATCTTATCCGCATGGCTTTAACGGACCGGGCAGCCACATCTCGATCCCTGACTCAACAGATGGGGGGACGTTTGCAAGACAACAACCATCTGCACGAACAGTTCGACGACGTTTGCAGCAGCATGGACTATCAGCTCGGTGACCATGGCTGCGGTTACTCTTGCCGCTGCATCAAAGACAGGAGCGCCTGCGATGGTGTACTCAACGACGAAACTGGGTGCACGATTGGCAAAACGTCATTTTTACGGATGAACCTAGGTTCTGTTTATAGCATCATGATGGTCGCATCCGTGTTTGGCGACATCGCGGTGAACGCACATTGGAAGCCTTTATTCGTCATCGCCATACTGGCGTATCACCCGGCGTGATGGTATGGGGTGCCATTGGTTACACGTCTGGGTAACCTCCTGTTCGCATTGACGGCACTTTGAACAGTGGACGTTAAATTTCAGATGTGTTACGACCCATGGATCTACCCTGCATTCGATCCCTGGGAATCCCTACATTTCAGCAGGATAATGCACGACCGCATGTTGCAGGTCCTGCACGGGTCTTTCTGGATACAGAAAATATTCGACTGCTGCCCTGGCCAGAACATTCTCGAGATCTCTGACCAGCTGAAAACGTCTGGTCAATGGTAGCCGAACAACTGGCTCGTCACAATACGCCATTCACTACTCTTGATGAACTGTGGTATCGTGTTGAAGCTGCATGGGCAGCTGTACCTGTACACGCCATCCAAGCTCTGTTTGACTCAATGCCCAGGCATACCAAGGCCGTTATTACGGCCAGAGGTGGTTGTTCTGGGTACTGATTTCTCAGGATCTATGCACCCAAATTGCGTGAAAATGTAATCACATGTCATTTCTAGTGTAAAATATTTGTCCAATTAATACCCGTTTATTGCTGCCTTATGACCGCTGTTGCTGATGGGAAGAGTTTGATTCCTTTCAACATCAATCATCTGCAGGCCTCAGTGACTGTCGTTGGTGAGCTCATCAACCATCGTCTTTCCGGGGTAGCACAGTAACTGCTGCCCCCTGACTTGCAGTAATGAGCAGAATCCACTGTCTTGAGCCAGTCTCTTGCAGAGAGACCATTAAATAACTGTCTACGACTACGGCATCTCGTACAGACCTGTTGGCTGCTTTCCGGATCTTTGATCAGTAGATGTGTATTCTGATAACGATGTCTCATTATGACAGTCCCAGCCCTCTGAAGAGAACAGCGTTATTGAGTCTTGTGCCCGCTGCAAGGTACGTTCTGTCATTCGCTTCCTGCAAGCAGGACGAGTCAATGCCTCCGAGGTTCATAGTTGATTGTGTCGTGAAACGTGAGTATGGGGAGGGGGTTATGGGTGACGACGCTGAGGGAGTGGTGCAGAAATTTGAAGACTGATATAGTGGTCGGACGTTCTCCGCTTCTTGTGCAGAGCGATGAATAATTTTCCGCTCCTCGTTTTCAATTTGCCCATCTTAAAAGTGTCCTTCAACATCTGTGGTCAGCTGTATAGTAACGTCAAAATTTCGCACTGCTCGAAACTACATTCTAGTTATAAGGGTTCCACGTACTTGCGGATACCTTTTGAAGTCTGAATGCAAGGTATTTAAAGGAGGATACCTGAAAAATCACCCCATTCTCCATCTTCTGCGCAACTTTGCTGCTATTGTGTTACGGATTGTCCATGTAATACGTTTCCTCGTAAGATATGTGGAGCCTGCCAGTGCCGATGTCTTTTGTATTTTGTATTTTCTCTATGGTATACATAATTTCTTCTTTATTCTTAGTGATAACAGTTAAGCAATTAAAATTGATTTTTCAGCCAGGCTTAGAAATGTGTATACATTTAATGTCTCTTTTCCAATCTCTTATAATTTTGTCCAGAACTAAGTTAAGCAGCAGGGGGAAAGGCTGCTTCGTTGTAGAACACCTTTGCGTGTCTCAACAGACTCCGAGATTTCACCAAGGAATTTCACTTAATGATAATTTTTGTTTATTTAATCACGATTGTCATCAGAAATGAATCTTCAACTTTCAGTCAACGAGCTGCAAGATGGAGGTACAGTCCTATTAATTTACAAGCTGCGAGGCTGTCGCGAATAAATACAGTGATCCAAGACGTACAACATTTTCTCCTTCGATTTCAGTCACTGCTGACAACCGAGTTGTTGTCGAACTGTCGATTTCGGTCTTTAATGACCAGCTCCAGATCGGTCAGGAAAAGCATAACCACATACATTGCTGGACAATCTACATCGTGGGAACAAAAATTTACAAAATAACGAACACTTATTAATTTCATGTATACAGAAAACGTGAGCTTCAAAATGTAGTAAAACGTAACTAATTAAAGTACAAGAAGTCTCACATTGTCCAAAATTGATCAGGCCAAAATGGAGTCGTCAAAACATAAACGCAATTTGCTTGGCATCGCCGAAAAGGGCTAACAACGTTTCACAAATCAGGTCGTAGAGCGGGGAGAGTCATAATGTGAACGGCGTTGCTGTATACATCAAAACTAGGATCCACTTGCGAAGCAAAAATGTATATTTGTGACGTAAAGTCGTCAAGTGTCACTACTGTGCACATATTTGACAAATAAAAATGTCCTTCAAAGTTACAACATTACAACACAGTGCCCCACGATTATCCCTTATTTTGCAATCTGACTATTTTTCTGAATATAAATGTATATATTAATTTCCTAGCAGTGATCATTAATTGAAGAGCTATAACGTAAATTTCTAACGAACTATACAAAAACAATACTGTAAAATGCCGTAGTACAAACGATGGCAAAGCCAAGGAGTTTACACTGCGCAGAATTCAAAGACATTGCTAAGAGTATGGCACTACCATGATTGGGGCGAGAACGATCACAGACGGGCAGGAGAGTTTCAAATGAACTCTGGTAGAGAGCATGGACGCAAAGTGGTTGTGTTTGTACCGAAGTTCATAATGAAGTTCATTGTCGGTGTGGTATCCATAGTGTGGCAAAGCATTATAAATGTTTAATGAGTGAGCATAGACCTGGGCCACAGTACATGGTTTATTCAAGAAGAGATGGCAAACGAAATAATGGAAGACGAATACTGTGTGGCCAAAGTTAATATCAAGCGCTCGTTACTGAAACAGTAGCCTGTGCCAATTACTGTTGCCAAGGAGTGCATTATGCCACGCCACCTGCAACTCATCACAAACTAGGACCCTGACACTGAGCAGTGCAGTTCGGTAAAAGACTTGCCAGTGTCTCAGATTCATTAGTTTCTAATATCATAATAACTCCGTCTTCATGATTTATTGAGGTTGTCAACCATCATCATTTCCGAGTGAAAAGTAATTAAAAGTCATATTATTTGATTTGAAAATACTTGAATACACTTGCCATTGAAAGATAAATTTAACTGATTCAAGAAACTAGAATCAAGAATAATTACCAGAAATTCAGGTTTTATTGAAGCAAACTAACTGCATCCGAAAAATGCTTCGAGAAAGAAATATAATGCTCATTAAGATTAACTTGAAATTACTGGCAAAACGTAGTGAATTCCAATATTGAAACGAAAGTTATTATATTTTTTGTTTTTGACACATTTGTTAAGTAATATTACCTTTCGTGAATTTAGGCGTTGTTTATAGTGATCGCTGATATTTGTAAAACGATGTTGGACAAAAGTGCTTAAAAAAACTGGTATGATATATTAAATAATCGCAGGTATTAGTTCACGAAACGTCACGACGGTAAACATTATTGTGAGTGAATTGCTCAGTCCATAGAACGTTACGTGTTGCTAGCGCAATCAGTATCGATTTTAAAAGATTCTAAAGTGTTTATTACAGTAATTATCTATGTTCATTCATGTTATTACATGTGAGAAGGCATCTGGTCTCCACGGATCGCCACAGACCATACGTGCCATTTCCATTTGAGCTTCGACGTGTACACTCAATGTTGCCAACTGCACACAAATCGCCGGCCGCTGTGGCCGAGCGGTTCTAGGCGCTCCGGTCCGGAACCAAGCTGCTGCTACGGTCGCACATTCGAATCCTGCCGCGGGCATGGATGTGTGTGATGTCCTTAGGTTAGTTAGGAACTGATGACCTCAGATGCTAAGTCCCATAGTGCTCAGAGCCATCATTTGAATTTTTATTTATTCATTTATTTTTTTTTTCATACACATCAACAATTGTTGCGTAATATTATTTGCAACCAAACAGATAAAAATTCACAATTTTTCCTCACACATGAGGTGGTGACCGTAAATTGTCAATCAATAATTAATATTTCAGTTGATATCAGGTACGTACTTCATAAAAAAATGTTATTTAAAGTAAATTAATTCACTTGAATACACGTTTCCGACTGTTGTACGGTGTACATAATTTTTATATGATGATCAATGATAATGTTGTTGCCTCCGCAGCTGATTGGTCAGCATGGCTGACTGCCATGTAGGTGGCCTTGGTTCCATTTCTGCCCGTATCAGAGGTTTTTTCTGCTCAGGGAGTGGGTGTTGTGTTGTATTCATTGTGATTTTATCATCACCGACACGCACGTCATCGAAGTGGCGTCAAATAAAAAACTTGCACTAGCCGGACGACCAGTGAGTCAAATCCAAGGGCCGTAAATTCAGCTAAGTACCTACTGGAATTATTGTAATAATGAATAACTTAAATTGGAAAGAATATATAGAAAAAATAGTGGAGAAGACGAACCAAAGACTGCGTTTTATTGCCAGAACACTTAGAAGACGAAACAGATCTACTAAATAGACTGCCTACACTAACCTTGTCGATCCTCTCTTGGAGTTCTGCTGCGCGGTCCGGTATCCTTAGCAGATAGGATTAACAGAGCACATCGACAAAGTTCAAAGAAGCGCTGCACCTTTTGTATTATCGCGAAATAGGGAAGCGAGTGTCACTGACATGATACAGGATTTGGTGTAGACATCATTAAAACAGAGGCGTTTTTCGTTCCGGCGGTATCTTCTCAGGATGTTTCAATCACCAACTTTCTCCTCCGAATGCGAAAATACTTTCTTGACGCCGACTTACTTAGGGAGAAACGAACATCATCCTAAAATAAGGGAAATCAGCGCTCGCACGAAGAGATACAGGTATTCGTTTTTTTTCCGCATGCTGTTAGAGATTATAGCAATAGTGTGATATTGTGAAGATGGTTCGATGAAACTTATGCCAGGCACTTTAAGTATGATTCACATAGTATCCACGCAGATGTAAATGTACATGAGTTAGGAGACTGAACGTGCCCTTCGGAGTCTCCCAGCCGTTCCTGCCATACGACTTTACTTTAAGACATATACATGTTTCTACCTTTAATACTTGACCTACCGTGTTAAACATAAGACTTTAACTTTCAGTAAGCTGATTAAGACAGCATTCTATTTTTTAAATTCGCTGAACAGTTATATGAAACAACGCAAATTAATTTTTTTTGCCCCTGGGAGCCATTAGATGAGGAACCTGCAAGTGGGATTGGTTGAATGTTTTTATATTTTATTTGTTTTACAATACACGAGGGTCACTCCAAAAGAAATGAACACTATTTTTTTAATACATCTTTTATTCTACATGTTTGAAAGTTTTACAGTGTGTAGATACATCCTTAAGGAACAATATTTTCATTTCTCCCCATAATTTCCATGCCTCTCAACTTCTTTACGCCATCTTGGAACCAGCGCCTGTATACCCGCACGGTAAAATTCTGGACCTACCTGTTGGAGCCACTGTTTGGTAGTGAGCACAAGGGAGTCATCATCTTCATACCTTGTTCCACGGAGAGAGTCTTTCAGTTTCCCAAAGAGATGTTAGTCACATAGAGCCAGGTCAGGACCGTAAAGCAGGTGTTTCAGTGTTGTCCATCCGAGTTTTGTGATCGCTTCCATGGTTTTTTGACTGACATGTGGCCGTGCATTGTCGTGCAACAGCAAAACATGATACTTTTGCCGATGTGGTCGAACACGACTCAGTCGAGCTTGAAGTTTCTTCAGTATCGTCACATATGCATCACATTTTATGGTGGTTCCACTTGACATGATGTCCACAAACAAGAGTCCTTCGAAATCGAAAAACACAGCAGCCATAACTTTTCCAGCAGAAGGTGTGGTTTTGAATTCTTTTTCCTTGTGTGAATTTGCATGATGCCACTTCACTGATTGCCTCTTCGTCTCTGGTGAAAAATGATGGAGCCATGTTTCATCACCTGTCACAGTTCTTCCAAGAAATTCATCTGCACCATTCTCGTACTGTTCCAAAAGTTCGTTGCATACCGTTTTTCTTGTTTCATTGTGAGCCACTGTCAACATCTTGGGAACCGACGTGGCACAAACCTTTTTTAACGCCAACACTTTAATATTCTGCAAACACTTCCTTCCCCTATCCCAACGTAGCGTGACAATTCGTTCATTGTGATGCGTCTGTCAGCAGTCACCAATTCGTTAACTCTCTGCACATTGTCTGGAGTGTGTGCAGTATAAGGCCTGCCGCTGCGAGGACAATCCTCAATATTGCCGTGCCCGCTTTCATCACGTAACCTGCTTGCCCACCGACTAACTGTACTGCGATCGACAGCAGCGTCTCCATACACCTTTTTCAACCTCATGTGCATGTTTCCCACTGTCTCGTTTTCACAGCACAGGGATTCTACGACAGCACGTTGCTTCTGACGAACGTCAAGTGTAGCAGCCATCTTGAAGACATGCTGTGATGGCGCCACTCACGGCAACAGGTTGAACTAAGTTTGAAAACAAGCGGGAAGGATGTATCTACACACTCTTAAACTTTCACACATGTAGAACGAAAACTGTATTTTTACAAAAATAGGGTACATTTCTTTTGGAGTGACCCTCATAGATCGCATGTAGAACGCAGTCAGGGACAGTTGAAGGGCTTATTTCAATTGTGGTACAAGTCCACTTTTGTTCATTATGAGATACAGAGTCCTAAAATTAAATGAGCGCTGAAACATCTGCAGTTGAGATACCAGAAGTATTCTAGCATGTGGCTTCTTGCTAGAGATGAACCTTTCTTTTTTTTTTTTTTGTTTGGACCATTAATGTCAGAAGCATTATAGACAGAAAAGTGGAGGTAATGGACTTGTACCACTATCGAAATAAGCCCTTCAGTTATATGACGGAAGACCCGGCAAGATGTACTGCTGCCGGCCTGAGTGGCCGATAGGTTCTAGGCGCTACAGTCTGGAACCGCGCGACCGCTACAGTCGCAGGTTCGAATCCTGCCTCGGGCATGGATGTGTGTGATGTCCTTAGGTTAGTTATGTTTAAGTAGTTCTAAGTTCTAGGGGACTGACCACCTCAGAAGTTAAGTCACAGTTCTCAGAGCCATTTGAACCAGGATGTACAGCTGGTTCACAGCGCTAAAACATTCGAAAGCAATCGCCATCGCACTCGTATAACAGCTGGAAGATTCTGATACGCAGGACGAGAGCGATACGAATGAAATACGCTACACGAACCACAGCGCCGCTCACAGACCGATTTAAGCCGTGACTTAGTGCGTTTTCAGCTGGACAGCTTTCAATTAATACGCGGAATTAATTTTTTCCTGTGAGCACGGGCGATTTGAAATTCAAATCGCGCGGCGCAGTCGCCCTCCGATTTTACGGCAACATGAATAAAGATGCGCGACCACAGACACGGCGGAGGTGTCTGGCGGTCCAGAAGCAGCGCCGCGCCGCGTCGCGTCGACGGTTTCGTCATTACAGCCATATTTCACTCTCCACTAGAAGCACATACTCCGCTAGCGTAGATTCTACTGTGATATTACCTAAATGGTTTTCTGAACGAAGAAAAATAACGCTACAGAAATGATGTTTGCTACAAACATCTCACTTTTTCCTGACACAAAGCAAAAACTGTATCGTTCGTTGTGAAAAGAATCAAGTCATTTTTTTCTGGATTTGAGAAAACACGAAACTGTTCAAACTGGTTCAAATGGCCCTGAATACTATGGGACTTAACTTCTGAGGTCATCAGTCCCTTAGACTTAGAACTACTTAAACCTAACTATCCCAAGGACATCACACACACACCCATGCCCGAGCCGGATTCGAACCTGCGACCGTAGTGGTCGCGCGGTTCCAGACTGTAGCACCTAGAACCGCTGGGCCACCCCGGCCGGTGACGAAACTGTCTTCCTCACTTAACTGTAAAAAGGAGTTTCTGATATATGTATCCATCATTAGCTACGATGACACTGTTTTGGAGAAGTGCATTTGACTGGATTTATCCTTTTAACTTTTGAGAAAATAAAATAGCGATTATCTGACTTAGTTCCTTTTAACAGTGAATCACAGCTTTCAAAAGTACATAGTTTACCTCTTTGACAAATATAGATACTTATAGTTACCAGGATGTCTTATTAATTTATTTTCAACTAAAGGCAATACAGTAGTGGACATATAAAAACATGGAAGGTAGTTAAAGCTTTAGTTAGCCAACCCTAAATAACCATGTAAAATGAAACTGCTTCCTCATCAACTTCAATATACTTGTACACCTACCCTTTCTCTGCATTTTCTTGTTACTGGGCACTTTCTCCGAAATACATGCCTGAAAATTATTCATGCTGAAGGTGTTATGTACGTGAGGCCTGGCAGGCGGAAATGCATATTTCAGAAATCCAGCTATGAATGTATATGCATCTACAAGACCTGGTTTCTCCACGGAATATATATATATATATATATATATATATATATATATATATATATATATATACTGTCAGTTTTCTGGATCCTCATCCTAAAGGTTCCAAAATCCATATCGCAAGGGTGGAATGAATGGCTTCGCACAGGATATCGGTGCACCGACAAATCTTTCCAGTTTTCTTGGCTGCTATGACTTTTCCTCTGGCTGTGACATATTCTGTTACTTTTATTCTAGCTGACTTAACTTTATGTTTACCGCAATTATTGGCATTCACGCTTCGTTCCTTGGCTTTCTGCATTCCCTCCATTATTCCGTTCTACAAACAAGCAGGCATCTACAACACATTCATTGTTATGTCACGGAAGAAAAACACTGCTTGTTGCCAACATAATCAGTTTGACTAGCAAACGAAACTAAATCAGTGTGTTAGTTCTCTGTAACACAGAACGTTAAAATCAGCTACCAGTTTCACAATATAACGAACTGGCAGACTTAATTACTTTTATCATGGTTCTACCCGTCTACACTAATGCACTGCACATCCATCGTAATCTGGGTTTTGACAAAAACTAACTCAATGTCTTTTAACAATGACCGTTTCAATCTATATTTTACGTTCCAGTGTGAGTTATTCTCATAATACGTACGTCCTACATCGGTATTTCACGAGTAAATATTTTAGAAATCAGTAGTAGTAGTGCAAAAGTGAAGATGGGAAATCGGGTAACTGAGGAATTTGAAATTGTGACAGGACTCAGGCAAGAAGATGGGTTGTCCCCTATCCTGTTCTACTTTGCCTTCGAGAAGATCGTACGCGAGACCTTCCAAGAGAACGAAGGGATTGAAATCGAAGGAAAGAGACTGGCATACTTAGACTCTGCAGACGACATCTGTTTAGTCTATAGGTCGGAAATGAAGTTGGAGCAAACGACCAAAGCACTAAAGGAGGCTGCCAGCAAGTTTGGGCTAAACATAAACGAAGCCAAGTCTGAGTACCTCGTTATGACGCGTGGTCATTGTCAGACTGCTGATCATCTACAATCACTGCAGGTTGGGGACCAGTCCTACAAGAGAGTGCAAGAATTCAAATACCTAGGGGCACTTTTCACTGAGAACTCGTCATGTGAAGCAGAGATCAATGACAGCAGGAAATCAATCTTACCACAGCCTAGCACAACTGCTTCGGTCCAGATATCTATCCAGACAGTTCAACATTCGACTGTACAAAACCCTGATCCAGCTTGTTGTTCTATATGGCTGTGAGACATGGAGTATCCGGAAAGAGGACTTCCATAAGCTCCTTGTTTTTCAGAGAAAAGTCCTTCGGAAGATCTTCGGTCCGATTCTGGATGCAGATACAGGGGAATGGAGGATCAGATACAACCAAGAGCTTGAGGAACTATGCCAGTCGCCCAACATAGCAGGAACTGTCGAAGCCAAACGAATGCAGTGGGCCGGTCATGTGACCTGGTTGGAGGATCACAGATGGCCTCGGAAGCTTCTGGATTTCACACGTACGGGAAAGAGACCCCCAGGGAGCCCCAAGAAGCGTTGGAGGGATGATTTAAACCAAGTGTCTATAGATGTGGACGGATGGCGGATAGCAGCAATGAACAGAATACAGTGGAGGAGGAAACTTGTAGAAGCGTGCGGTCCACTGGGCCTGATCACGTAGTAATAGTAGATAGCGTAGACTAATTCGAATAAAACATTCCACATAATATTTGTCTAATTTTTTAGTTACAGATGTACAGCTGGTGCTGAAACAAGTTTTCATTTCACGTGCTGGTACCCCAGTAGTTATGGGTTTATTTATCGACTGTCATTTTTGTTTTAAGTTCAAGTTTTAAGGATGTTCTTGAGTTTACATAACTGAAATTTTCAATAGTCAGTGTGAGTCCTTGTTCCGTTCTATTATAGCGTTTTTGGGAGTGCTAAGCATACGGATGTAGTACTTGTGCAATTGGTTTTGGAGTGGAAACGCTGCTGCCGCTTGTAGGGAATACGGTAGACGTTTTCCTGACTGTAGAGTATCAGATTCAAGAGTGTTTAAAACAGCGTGAGTCTGGTGCAGTGCCCACCGGTCACATCTCGTCTGAATGCACAGATCAACAGAGTGTGGATCAAGAAGAAGAAAGCATTCATTTGGTAGAAAGTAGTCATTCAATAAGCACACTAGAACATCCCACACAAGAACACAGCGTAACATTAAGCATGCAAAGCATCTTTCCTTACCATTTACAATGGATTCAGCACCTTCTAGAAGGAGACGAATGTAGACGATTGTAATCTGGTCGTTGACTAAATAGGAATGGCTGAATAATCCCACTAACACTGGTTACTTATTAAGGCATTTTGATGCTTGACGGTATCAGTAACTCTCCTGGTTCACGTCGGTGGTCTTACGAAAACCCGCATGTCTCTTTAAAAACAAATTTTCAAGAACGCTTCTCTGTAAAGGTACGGTGTCGTATGACAGACAAAGTTGTCTGGGCCAGTTCTGTTGAAACTAATCTGCATTTATATCTGATTGAAAACTCCATTATAAAATGCGCGACCGCTACTCACTCGTCCCTTGGTTTAGGATATATGCATTTCATGTATAATTGTACTCGTTATTTGGCCTCTGCACATAACTGAAACACCATCACATTGAGAACATTAACTTAAAGTACTCGTGGTTACATTTCCTATTAATGGTCACCTAACCATTGTAAATAAATACTTGCCACTATTACAGTTCCAACCCTCGTATCTGATAAAGAAACATCAAAAACTCTGGTGAAATCATTTATCGGTAACGGCTGTCTCTGCCGTGAAATGCTACGTCGTATTTAAGAGTCTGGGAATTCATCTAATGTGCTTTGACGAAGTTTAACATGGAGGATGCTCGGTTACTCAGGCTGCATTGTACATTAATATGCAATTCCGTTTCTTATAAATTTACGTGAATGTCAAGGATCACCTTGCAGGATTCGACCAACACGCAAGCCTTCCCATGCTTCCCTGTATCACACATAGAGAATGTTCCTGGTACATGAAATGGGACTCAATAATTACGAAGGAATTACGTGACTTTATCTTGATTAGTGTAGATAATTATAATTTTCAGAATTTCCACAGTTTACAACTTCAGTAACTTGTAACACGATGAGTAGATTCTCGTTCCACATACGACGTATTTTGATAAATTACAACTTTTCCCTTAACTAGAAGTAATCTGAAGAAAATCTCTTAAGTTTATAATGCTATGCCATAGATTAAGCGTCGCTCGTTCCAGAGAGTACAAAGCTAACTTACGTCAGTCACTTCTACAGACCGATGACCTCGCTGTTTGGTCACCACCTTCAGATTCGAAATCAAGATGAACTCACTAGGGCCTAAGTCAGGGGAGTGCAGTAGGTGGTATAGCACTTAGCAGCCCCATCATTCAAAGAAATCAGTAACAGATTTCACTGCACGTGCTTGAGCATTGTCCTGCAAAACGATGGTCAGGTCCTGCAGAAAGTGTCATCTCTTCTGTCTCTAAGCTGGTCGCAGGTTGTGTTCCAATAATGAACAGCATAGAGACAGAAGTGGTGATATTTTCTGCAGGACCTGACCATCATTATGCAGGACAATGCTCAAGCACATACATTGCAAGCTGTTACTGATTTGTTTGACTGATGGGGCTGCTAAGTGCTATACCACCTACTGCACTCCCCTGACTTAAGCCCTCATGAGTTCAACTAGATTTCTAAACCAAAGGAAACACTTCACGGCATTCCCTTCAGAACTGCTACAAATTGCTCGGGCAATAGACCTCGCCGCCCGAACTGTCAACAGAACTGGCGCTGCTAAGAGTATCCTACGACTTCTACATCGCTGTCAACGGGTTATACACAATGCTGGTGACTACTCTGAAGGTGAGTAAAACTTTTAAACACGTATCTATTTTGTACGAGCTGTAAATAAATAGTTGCCTCTATTAAAGTTCCAACCCTCGTATATTGTGTAGCGTTGGTGTTTGCTGGATTAAAGAGCTAATGACATTTGCATTTGATCTATAAGGCGCAAGGTGAAGCACGAAGACATTGAATTCTTTTCTGCAAAAAGAGAAATCTAGTCATAGTTAACGACCATTATTAACTCAATTTAATATGCTTCGCGCCTGTTAAGACTATAAACGTAAGTACCACCTCGACCAGAAATTTCTATACACATTCGGATTTTTTTACTTTACATGTTAGCCAGCATTCATTTACAGAGTGTTTTATAAGGTTAGTGGTTCCGACCAAACAATAATTGTTGCTCTTGAAATCGTAAAGCACCAGTGCCAAGCCGCGTGCCGCTTTATTTGTGTGTTATTAATTTAAGGCATATTCTGTCTCGTTTAATTCACATCTGTGCCTACTCATAACTTGTTTGAAAACAGAGTGGCTAACAGTTAAGGAAGCTACTAAAAATTTTAGGTGTGAGCCGTTAATTTTAATTGCTGTACTCGCCGGCTTTGTTTAAAGTTTCATTCGTTTTTTATAGATTTTTTAAGCTCTGCGCGTTTGGAAAATTATGTATTTTATCACGTTTAAGTGATGTTAATTATTTATCCATTGGTTGGTTAAAAGCCTCATACAGTCTCGAACTCGGATGGGTTCTCTTTTAAAGACCATTTTTTATTAACTCAATGGTTTACTGAAATATTTCATGTGTGGCATTTGTTTTATTTTATCTGTGTTTTAGAAATTCCTGTCCATACTGTTGTAATCTGTTGTGTAAAGGCGATCTCAGGTGGCCTGTGTCAGCGTTCAGTGAGGGCTAGTCAGCTGGTTGGTTCCGCAACTAGAATCATTTGTTGACATGAGTACTGTGACTATTTAATTTTATGAGTTTCCCTGTGTAATTAATTTTGTCAATTTTTTATGTAATAAATTTCTTAAATCAAAGTCTGTTAATTTGGAGTACAGTTGGGGGCTGGGTAAAGAAAATTACAGTCTCAGGAAATGCGGAGGCAGAGTTCGATGACGCTCGGGACGTCCTGCCACAGCCACTGCTCCAGACATGCTGAGCCGTGCGGATGCCATTATTCTTGCTGACAGGCGCATTACGACTCGACAATTGGCTCTACAGCTGTTGAACAGCATTGGAAGTGCGTCTGCAATGATCGAGGCTCTCGGATATTCAAAGAGGTGCTCGCTATGGGTTCCACGAATGCTAATAGCGGACCACAAGATTCAAAGAAAGGTCATTTCATCTGAATTGTTGCAGCTTAAAGATTCTCTACGGGGAACACACTCTGAAGATGACGAGAGTGTGAGTCATGCAGTGAAAACATGGAAATGGCTACAGGACAAGAGCTTTTACCAGCGGGCGATAAATGCTTTTCCACAACGTCGGCGTACGGCCATAGAACATGATGGAGACTACGTAGAAAAATATCACATGGACAAGACATGTTCATGCATATTGTCATCAAATTCTGACTTTACAAAATAAATATGTTCTGAGAAAAAAATGTGGGGCATTAATTATTGAACGACCTTCGTAATAAACATTGAGCAGAACTTATCTTCATTTCGATACTTCGCTGCAGATGACTCTTCTTGTAAGTCCCGTAAGTGAAGATGGGCCAGAAAATACCTTAGTTCTCGAAGACGTAGAAAGTCAGTCAGTGTTTCAGGTTGTAAGTAGGCTGTTTATGTTTTCTTTATGTAAGTAGGCTGTTTATGTTTTCTTATTGGCAACGTTACGTAGCGCTCTATATGAAAATCACTGGCTGTGCTGTGTGCAGTCTGTGGCTAGTTTGGATTGTTGTCTGCCATTGTAGTGTTGGGCAGCGGCAGCTGGATGTGAACAGCGCGTAGCGTTGCGCAGTTGGAGGTGACCCGCCAGCAGTGGTGGATGTGGGAAATGAGATGGCGGATTTTTGAGTACAGAATGGATATTATGAACTGCTATGTATATTATGCTTTTTCAACACTATTAAGGTAAATACATTGTTTGTTCTCTATTAAAATCTTTCATTTGCTAACTATGCCTATCAGTAGTTAGTGCCTTCAGTAGTTTGAATCTTTTATTTAGCTGGCAGTAGTGGCGCTCGCTGTATTGCAGTAGTTCGAGTAACGGAGATTTTGGGTGAGGTAAGTGATTTGTGAAAGGTATAGATTAATGTTAGTCAGGGCCATTCCTTTGTAGGGATTTCTGAAAGAATTTTTCTAAGGGGACGTTTCAAGGTGTGCAATTTATTACGTCATACAGTGCTCCTCTATATCTTACATCGTACTACGCCCTCCACACGATTTCTCGCGGTTCTTACATACTCATCCTAACAATTTATGTATTGTTGCCTATAGTAAATTCATGAATTACAATTACAGAAGTTGTTGTTGATTAAAAAATGTTGTCTTCCGGTGGATACAACTGAAATGCATGGAGTAAGATACAAAGATAATTATAGATCTCTTGTTTTCATGGAAAAACATGTGAAATGATACGAATAAACAATGATGTTTCAGATATGAGTACATTATTCTTTAGTGTAATTAGAATTCCAACATATAATAAAGCAGCTCAAATAAACACTTTTTACATAGTTAATCCGGTTTCGTTTTGTGATCTGCGATAGATAACAGATAATCAGATGTTGTAAAGTTAGCAAAAATTATAATAGCTGATATTATGATACACAGGCTTATTACAGGTGTCAACATTATAATTACGATATATTTAGTATCTCTTTTAAACACATCAAAAAAAGTTTTGCATCAGCCGGTTCCCAGAACTCCTGAAGATAGACGTTGACTGTGGACATTGTATCCCAGACACAGTCCCTTTCACTGTTCAGAGATGCCACTAAACCCGCCCAAACATATGAACAACCATGCATGAGCAGCGCCTGTTGCAAGGAGGGGGTCCGACAACCGATCAGTTCCAGTCATTCCACCAGGAAGGAGGTACACGGCTCTTGTTGTCTGTAGTTCAACCTTGCCTAGACGGTCAATACCGCGGTTCGATCGCGTCCGCATTGTTACTTTGTGCCAGGAAGGGCTCTCAACAAGGGAAGTGTCCAGGCGTTTCGGAGTGAACCAAATGGATGTTGTTCGTTCATGGAGAAGATACAGATAAACAGGAACTGTCGATGACATGCCTCGTTCAGGCCGCCCAACGGTTACTACTGCAGTGGATGACAGCTACCTACGGATTACGGCTCGGTGGAACCAAATGGTTCAAATGACTCTGAGCACTATGGGGCTTAACATCTGAGGTCATAAATCCCCTAGAACTTAGAACTACTTAAACCTGACTAACCTAAGGACATCACACACATCTATTCCCAAGGCAGGATTCGAACCTGCGACCATAGCGGTCCCGGAGAAACCATGACGCAACGCCACCATTTTGAATAATGGTTTCATGCATCCACAGGACGTCGCGTTACGACTCAAACTGTGCGCAATAGGCTGCATGATGCGCAATTTCACTCCCGACGTCCTTGGCGAGGTCCATCTCTGCAATCGCGACACCATGCAGCGCGGTGCAGATGGGCCCAATAACATGCCGAATGGACCGCCTCGGATTGGCATCACGTTCTCTTCACCGATGAGTGTCGCATAAGCCTTCAACCACACAATCGTCAGAGACGTGTTTGGAGGCAACCCGGTCAGGCTGAACGCCTTAGACACTCTGTCTAGCGAGTGCAGCAAGGTGGAGGTTCCCTGCTGTTTTGGAGTGGCATTATGTGGGGCCAACGTACGCTGCTGGTGTTCATGGAAGGCGCCGTAACTGCTGTGAGATACGTGAATGCCATCCACCGACCGATAGTGCAGCCATATCGGCAGCATACGGACGAGGCATTCGTCTTCATGGACGACAATTCGCGCCCCCATCGTGGACATCTTGTGAATGACTTCCTACAGTATAGCGATATCGCTCGACTAGAGTGGCCAGCATGTTCTCCAGTCATGAACCGTATCGAACATGCGTGGGATAGATTTAAAAGGGCCTTTTATGGGCGACGTGACCCACCAACCACTCTGAAGGATCTACACCGAATTTGCCGTTGAGGAGTGGGACAATGTGGACGAACAGTGCCTTGATGAACTTGTGGATAGTATGCCACGATGAACACAGGCATATATCAATGCAAGAGAACGTGGTACTGGGTATTAGAGGTACCGGTGTGTACAGAAATCTGGACCACCACTTCTGAATGTCTCACCGTATGGTGGTACAACAAGCAATTTGTGGTTTTCATGAGCAATAAAAATGGCGGAAATGATGTTTATGTTGATCTCTATTCCAGTTTTCCGTAAAAGTTCCGGAACTCTCAGAACCGAGGTGATGCAAAACTTTTTTTGATCTGTGTGTTACTCGGTTGTTCGTAAATGAAAACCCCTAACTGCACTTAAACGAACTGACAATACATGTTTCTGTAAATGCATTGAAGTAATATTAGTGAGTATTTTGACATGAAGCTGTTGAAAATTATGTTACAGAGCTCAGTAAGCGAAATTAGTTATGTGGGTCCTGCTTAATGAAATAACAATCATTCAATCCAAATTAATTTCGAAATCGACATAAAAATGTGCTGCTGCGCTTCAAACCGGAGCTCAATGTGCCCTACATGTTCTTAGACTTTTTTTTAAAAAAATCTTCAGACAGGAGAAGTGAGATAAAATGCACACAAAACTCCAGTAAAAGGTAAGTTAAGAGATGTCGGTAAAAAACCTGATTGCTGTCTTAATACAGATCATAGTCATTTAATCCTTCAACATGTTCGGCTCCCATTGACATTCATGGCACTGACACGCAAGTATCGACCAGTGACACATTTTCATAGCTCTTGCCACTGCAATGTGTTGCAGCGTCGTCTTCTTCGGTATTAATATCATATGGTGGCCTAAAATGATGCATAAATTACAGGCCTTAAGTACCACTGCGAGCACTTGAGTCACAATAAGAGGCCACATGCAACAAAGCATCCCTGGAAGCGCCTGAAGAAGACGTCGTTCGCATGATAAATGCGATGCGTTATCCCGGCTCCGCTTCATAAAGCACCGCTGTTTCCACCCATAAAATATTTGTCGACCTTTTTTAGCACATTCACAGGTTTCATAATTCTCCCGAAGGCAGCGCAGGAATGGCTGTGCATTAGTGGAAGTACGACAGGATTTATATCATGGCACTCAGGGATTTATCCGTGAGGGTAACCTGTGTTCGCAGTCGCCGTGGAAATATGTTCTAATATCGCCAAAGTAAGTCTGAGCCCGTGTCTGCGAACAAGCTAGGCAGCTAGAGTAACAGAATAAAGAAACATCTATTTTATGTGTCTTTCCTAGCGATTGTACCGTGATCAGAGGGTCGCTCTATCCCCCCCCCCCACCCCCACCCTTGTTTTGGCAATTCTCTCTCTTTAACTTGGCATGTGTCTAATGCTCACCGTGAGACGTCAAATCTATCAGTTACATACGTCCTCCTCGAATAGCACATGACATTTTTAGATTCGATTTGTTTGCTAATACGCATCTTCTCGATACTACAGTCGTCTATAAATTTATCTTGTAGAGTTAACCCTGTTATTCAGTCCCAGCTAATATACTTCTTAACCGTGATCGGGTCCTTTCCCCTCAAGATTTCGTGAAAAAGAGCTGGAAAAAGAGCTAATTCCTCTCCTCAAATAACGTAAGGCGTTCATATCCAGCGGGCAACGGCCTTGCCGCAGTGGATACACCGGTTCCCATGAGATCACCGAAGTTAAGCGCTGTCGGGCGTGGTCGCCACTTGGATGGGTGCCTGACCAGGACGCCATGCGCTGTTGCCATTTTTCGGGGTGCACTCAGCCTCGTGATGCCAATTGAGGAGCTACTCGACCGAATAGTAGCGGCTTCGGTCAAGAATACCATCGTAACGACCGGGAGAGCGGTGTGCTGACCACATGTCCCTCCTATCCGCATCCTCCACTGAGGATGACACGGCGGTCGGATAGTCCCGGTAGGCCACTCATGGCCTGAAGACGGAGTGCTAATGCATAACTAGAGCCCCATCATTTCAACCACATATTGTCAGATTAAACATTAATGCCACATATTTTACTATCAGGCTTCTGCTCTTCTCTGGTACTTTCACAACAGAGTAAGTGAATCACGTTACATTTTACATAAGATTGAAAGCTCCCCACTGTATGTTCCTGTATGAAATTTAGCCCAAATTTACCTCCAATTCTACAACCTTTGACTGCGCAGAACCTAATTTGAATTGGACTGTAACTGGTCTAACTGGTCTGAATACAACTTGCCTGTATATTAAATGTGCAACTGGAGCAAAACGATTGTCTGGTCCTAATCAAAATTTCCACTTACCTCACGTCTTGACAACATTATTGCTCATTACTCGAAAGCACAATGCTAAACAGCAATCAGGTAGGAGCTAAGATTGATTTCTATTTTTTAAATAAAATTTCCCATCAATATTCAAACTGTTGCATACTATATGGTGAAAAATTGGGGAAGGAGATGTGCAACATGCGGCTGAGAATCGTTCTGTTCGTTTTGTTCTGTGTGTCACCTTCTTTAAACAGTGTGATGGGGAGAGCAACTATTCTCATGAAAAGATATTCCAAATCGTGCGGTTCTAGTTGCTTCAGTCTGGAACCGCGTGACCGCTACGGTCGCAGGTTCGAATCCTGCCTCGGGCATGGATGTGTGTGATGTCCTTACGTTAGTTAGGTTTAAGTAGTATATACATATACATATATTTTCCAAAGCAACGATTTTAGAATCACGTATGTATCCAAAACGACGAAGCAAGTTTTCGCGTGGTCTTCACACGTTTAAACAATACTGTGCTTAAAGTAAACATTGATTTGAAAACGGTACAATGTTAACAGAGAATTTCTGTAAATATCAAACAGCTTAATGAGTTGTTATGTTAATGCATGATTCGGAGATGCGATGTAGTCTTTCTCTCAGCTCTGAGCATTTTAACTAGCTGCCAATGATCATTCCCAGAAACTGGCTGCGCAGTGCTGCAGTCTTTTCTCAAATTTCTTCTCTTCAAAAATAATAACATTAATCAAAATTTATTCTCTTTTCGCCTTCCACTATATATATCACATTCATCCTTGCCATCCTTTACAATAAATATCCTAGCGGTTCTAGGCGCTTCAGTCTGGAACAGCGCTGCTGATACGGTCGCAGGTTCGAATCCTGCCTCGGACGTGGAAGTGTGTGATGTCCTTAGGTTAGTTAGGTTTAAGTAGTTCTAAGTCTAGGGAACTGATGACCTCAAATATTAAGTCCCATAGTGCTTGGAGCCATTTGAACAAGAAATATTTCTTCATCTAACAGATACAATCACCTGTCAACACAGCACTACTGAATACGTCCATCACCTACCACACTTCATGCAAGAATGTATCAGACTGCGCAGAGCAAAGATTGTGCCACAAAAAGAGCAAAATTTGTTGAACAGTAACGTAAGTTTCTCTCTGAGGCGCACACCGGTAACTTACAAAGACCAAAATGACATGCTAACCATACAACGTTCACTGGTAATACGAACTCTTTGGTTATTCCTTGGTGGGCCTGGGTAACACCTTCCATCAGCGGCTGCGTGGAATAACACGTCCGCCACAGCAACTGCCGACTACCGTTCATTACTCATGCCAACGGGAGTTGCAACTCATGCATATAATCTCGGCTCTGCATAAACAGAAGCCTAGCGAGTGTGTTTTGGTCCACTCTGTCTTAATTAATTTGGAACAGTAGTTTTTCTCTCCGTGTTCAAGTGAATATCTACCATTTTTCGAAAATTCTGAGAGTGTACTAGGACATTTCCTAAGGAAATGTCGTGTTACATTACAACTGCAGGATATTCTTCCTGCTGCCACAGTCAGCGCTCGACGTGAGGGAAGGAAATGTGCAACATGCGTCTTGAATCGTTTTGTTGGTTTTGTTCTGTGTTATCGCATTTAACTGTTGGTGTGCCTCGTTTTCTGAGGCATAGATCAGGAAACAGCCTGGAATTTGGTTAAAAAAGCATGCAAAACCGCCAGTGCACCAGATCAACGGTCGTTAATCAAGCACGTGGATTAGATCACGGTCTTGCTCAAGCCCACGTAACATGGTACTCTGCCCAATGGACAGGTCCAAGAGAAGTAGTGTGTCATCCGTAAATGAGCGACACTGGTGTATCTCATATGAAAATTTGTTTACAAGCTGCGTCTAAATCTGGACATATACTCCACAAGCTACAGTTCGGTGCGTGGCAGAGGGTACCATTTACCACTACTAGTCATTTCCTTTCCTTTCAGCAGCTGATTAGTCACATAACCATAAAACGACGTAATACTACGGACTGTAAACTGCAACTGTTTGGTCAGCCATAAAACGAACCCTCTTTTCATCCCAATCTTTAAAACAAATAATTCTGTGTCTTGTTTCAGACATTTTATCCTTACAGTGATGGGTACAACACGAACAGTTAGTCATCATTTCTGTCAAGAAGATAACAACGTAACTATTGATTAGTAAGTCCTTTTGCTCTTATGTTAAAAGTCTGGCATTATTTACTGCAGTTTTTCTCTTTAAAATGGGATTTTATATTTAAGACCTCATTTTATCCAAACCATCTACTTCCTGTCGTTAACAGCTACTGAGTGAAATAAGTATTTACTTGCATTTTTCTGTTTGAACCTCATTCTTTTAATACTGTGATCACAACTTGACATGTGAACTACTTCACATTAGTACGTGTTCGCTCTAACTAGAATTCAGCTGTCTGTACATAGATTATTTTCCTCCCCGAAAATTAATTTCGACACCTCTTCTTAAAGTAATAGTTGATATAACGAGGAACTCTATGAAGGAATGATGGATGATTAGGGTTCAAAGTCCCGTCAACATCGAGGTCATTAGAGATGAAATACAAGCTTGGAATGTTTCAAAGGAACCATCCCGCCATTGGCTTGGAGTGATTCTGGCAAATCACGGAAAACCTAAATCTGGATGGCTAGACACGGATTTGAGTCGTCGTTCTCGCAAATGCGAGTCCATTGTACTCGTACTAACCACTGCTCACGATAAACTTACATGCATGTCTCAAAGAACAGACACTGGTGACGATCCCCAGCTGCACGAAATAATTCGGAATTAATTCGCTGAATGCGAATTCTTTGACAACACCTGTATAGGTGCACATGCACTACTCAAGAGTGGGTCGGTCCAGAGAGTGTGCGCACAGATAACCGAAGTGGTTAATGTGGCCGCTAGCGGTAAGCAGGACATCCGGGTTCGATACCCAGTCCGGAACAAATTTTCGTATGTCACAGTTGGGTGTTAGAGCTGCATCTAATACACGAATTCACATTCAGCCAATTAATTTATAATTAAAATCGTAAATCTTTTATTTGAAATATTTAGCTACGCATTCCAGTTGCTTCTCTACGTAGTCGCCGCTCCGGCCTGCACATTTGTCGTAGTGTCGTGCCATGTTTCCAATACCACCGTCATAGAAGGCAGCCACCTGTGCTTTCCATCTATTATCTACGTTGGTCTGCAGCGTTATCTGTGTCAAAAAGCTGTCATCATAGCCAGCGGTTCAAATGGCCAAACAAATGAAAATTAGAGGGAGCCAAGTTCGGGCTGTATGGAGGCCATCAGACACTTCTTGTCGAAAACACTACAGGAGCCCTTTGTTGCAGCTCCAGTGTGCCACCGAGCACTATCATGAAGAACGACTGATGACAACTTTCCTCTTTGCTTGCTCTGAATTGCACTTCGAAGATGATATTCTCGAATTGCCTGATCCGCTCGCTGAACAAGATCATCGGTTGATACTTCTTTCCTTGATTGACTGCACCATTGCTGCACTTTGCTGTCACGCATGACAGTGACGTTATGTGGGCGGTGTGAAATCAGACGGAACCCCTCGAGATGAAGAAATTTAATGACAGCGCACACACACACACACACACATATATATATATATATATATATATTGAGGCGATTTCACAGCTCTACAATAACTTTATTATTTGAGATATTTTCACAATGCTTTGCACACACATACAAAAACTCAAAAAGTTTTTTTAGGCATTCACAAATGTTCGATATGTGCCCCTTTAGTGATTCGGCAGACATCAAGCCGATAATCAAGTTCCTCCCACACTCGGCGCAGCATGTCCCCGTCAATGAGTTCGAAAGCATCGTTGATGCGAGCTCGCAGTTCTGGCACGTTTCCTGGTAGAGGAGGTTTAAACACTGAATCTTTCACATAACCCCACAGAAAGAAATCGCATGGGGTTAAGTCGGGAGAGCCTGGAGGCCATGACATGAATTGCTGATCATGATCTCCACCACGACCGATCCATCGGTTTTCCAATCTCCTGTTTAAGAAATTCCGAACATCATGATGGAAGTGCGGTGGAGCACCATCCTGTTGAAAGATGAAGTCGGCGCTGTCGGTCTCCAGTTCTGGCATGAGCCAATTTTCCGCGGGCTACGCGTGAAACTTGCCCGCACGCATTCAACCGTTTCTTCGCTCACTGCAGGCCGACCCGTTGATTGCCCCTTACAGAGGCATCCAGAAGCTTTAAACTGCGCATACCATCGCCGAATGGAGTCAGCAGGTGGTGGATCTTTGTTGAACTTCGTCCTGAAGTGTCGTTGCACTGTTATGACTGACTGATGTGAGTGCATTTCAAGCACAACATACGCTTTCTCGGCTCCTGTCGCCATTTTGTTTCACTGCGCTCTCGAGCGCTCTGACAGCAGGAACCTGAAGTGCGGCTTCAGCCGAACAAAACTTTATGAGTTTTTCTACGTATCTGTAGTGTGTCGTGACCATATGTCAATGAATGGAGCTACAGTGAATTTATGAAATCGCTTCAATCATTTGTAATAGCCCTGTATATTTGGCGGCAGGTCTGTTGTTCTGGGCATCTTTATGTGCTAATTTTACACTCAGAACGGAAAAGTGAGATGTGGCGCAGTCAAAGGCATACTAGAGACACTGCTCAACACATCCGTACAAAGTTTCGTCGGATTTTCACTGTGGTTTTAATTTCGCGAACTTGAAAAAACAATTAGCCTCGTATTTTGCTTACTCTGTATATTAAATTAGTTCGGAAAAGCGCCTTGTTCCTGATAGACTGATTCTAGTCTCTGGATAAGATACGTAATTGTCACCCATGGGTTGGCTAAAACATCAAAAGCATTCATTGCATGTGACTTGAAACAAAACCTATTTAACCGGTATCCTATACTTTTCCAAAGAACCGGTGTTTTTCGTGACAAAACAAAATGTGAAATATTTCCTTCCATCCGAGAATCGCGCTCACCGATTCCGAAGTCGTCAGCAGCACGAGCGCGGCCTGTCTGAAATATCGGTTCTCCGTTTGTCGCGGCGGCCTTTACAGTAGTTTTAAATTATTCATAAAATCCGGGCCGTCGCGGCTACGCGGCCCGCGGCCGGGTGAGCGATTGTCGTGCAACGCGACATTAATCGCCGCTCGGCAGACTGCGCCGGGAACGGGTATAAATCAAGGATCCGAATGCCGATATCTGCCCTCGAGCGTGAAGAAGCAAACACTCTTGCAGGCACAGTGAAGATCTAGAATCTAACGCAGTAATGAGAACTCGGAAGAAAATCTTGTTAGTAGAAGGAAACGTTACTAACAGGTCACAGTAAAGCATTAAGGAAATGAGATTTGTACTCCGAAGATGCTCTAATCTAATATCTAATGGCTATAAACATTCAGTAACAAAAATTGAAGCAGTAAGTTTCAAAGGGAAATTTTCAGGACGCTCGAAAATACTACTAGATGAGTAGTCATTAAAACAGTTGTCACATTTTCAGCTGCTAGTCTGTGGTATTAACTATGAATATGATAACGTACGCACTTATCTTCATTACCATAAGGAATATTCCTTGATGTCTCATGGCGTGTCATATCAACAGATCTCTTCTTTCAGTCATGTTGGGACATAGATTCCTCTTCAGCCCGAGTCTATTCAGCACCTCTTCACTAGTTCATTAGTCATTATACACTGAAAGAGCAAGGCTAGTCCCCTCCTCCTCATCCCGAATTCGGAGCTAATTTTCCGACTCTTAATTACACTACTGGCCATTAAAATTGCTACACCACGAACATGACGTGCTACACACGCGAAATTTAACCGACAGGAAGAAGATGCTGTGATATGCAAATGATTAGCTTTTCAGGGTATTCCACAAGGTTGGCGCCGGTGGCGACACCTACAACGTACTGACATTAGGAAAGTTTCCAACCGATTTCTCATACACAAACAGCCGTTGACCGGCGTTGCCTAGTGAAACATTGTTGCCATGCCTCGTGTAAGGAGGTGAAATGCGTACCATCACGTTTCCGACTTTGATAAAGGTCGGACTGTAGCCGATCACGACTGCGGTTTATCGTATCACGACATTGCAGCTCGCATTGGTCGAGATCCAATCACTGTTAGCACAATATGGAATCGGTGGATTCAGGAGGGTAATACGGAACGCAGTGCTGGATCCCAACGACCTCGTATCACTAGCAGTCGAGATGACAGGCACCTTATCCGCATGGCTGTAACAGATCGTGCAGCCACGTCTCGATCCCTGAGTCAACAGATGGGGACGTTTGCAAGACAACAACCATCTGCACGAACAGTTCGACGACCTTTGCAGCAGCATGGACTATCAACTCGGAGACCATGGCTGCGGTTACCCTTGACGCTGCATCACAGACAGGAGCGCCTGCGATGGTGTACTCAACGACAAAGCTGGGTGCACGAATGGCAAAACGTCATTTTTTCGGATGAATCCACGTTCTGTTTATAGCATCGTGATGGTCGCATCCGTGTTTGGCAACATCGCGGTGAACGCACATTGTTCGCACTGACGGCACTTTGAACAGTGGACGTTACATTTAACATGTGTTACGACCCGTGGCTCTACACTTCATTCTATCCCTTCGAAACCCTAAATTTCAGCAGGATAATGCACGACCGCATGTTGCAGGTCCTGTACGCGCCTTTCTGGATACAGAAAATGTTCGACTGCTGCCCTGGGCAGCACATTCTCCAGATCTCTCACCAATTGAAAACGTCTGGTCAATTGTGGCCGAGCAACTGGCTCGTCACAATAAGCCAGTCACTACCTTTGGTGAACTGGGGTATCGTGTTGAAGCTGCATGGGCAGCTGTACCTGTACACGCCATCCAAGCTCTGTTTGACTCCATGGCCAGGCGTATCAAGGCCGTTATTACGGCCACAGGTGGTTGTTCTGGGTACTGATTTCTCAGGATCTATGCACCCAAATTGCGTGAAAATGTAATCACATGTCAGTTCTAGTATAATATATTTGTCCAATGAATACCCGTTTATCACCTGCATTTCTTCTTGGTGTAGCAATTTTAATGGCCAGTAGTGTACCTTGTTGTCAACGGGAGGTAAAATCCCGATACTCCCAACGTCTGATTTCCCATGCACCAGGTTTCACTTTCACATTGTACTGTGCTCCACATATACAGTTTCAGAAAATTTTTCTCTATTGTACACTGAAGTTCCAAAGGAAGTGGTATAGGCATGCGTATTCAAACACAGAGGTATGTAAACAGGCAGAATACGGCGCTGCGGTCGCCACCGCCTATATAAAACAGCAAGTGTCAGTTGTTAGATCGGTTATTGCCGCTACAATGCCAAGTTATCAAGATGTGAGTGAGTTTGAACGTGGTGTTATAGTCACCGCACGAGCGATGGAACACAGCATGTCCGAGGTAGCGACGAAGTGGGGATTTTCCCGTATGACCATTTCACGAATGTACCGAGAATATCAGGAATCCGGTAAAACATCAAATCTCCGACATCGCAGCGGCCGGAAAAAACACCTGCAAGAACGGGAGCAACGGCGACTGAAGAGAATCCTTCAACGTGACAGAAATGCAACCCTTCCGCAAATTGTTGTATATTTCAGTGTTGGGCCATCAACAAGTGTCAGCCTGTGAACCATTCAACGAATCATCATCGTATTGCGCTTTCGGAGCCGAAGGCCCACTCGTGTACTTTTGACGACAGCACGACCCAAAGCTTTACGCCTCGCCTGGGCCCGTCAACACCGACATTGGAGTGTTGATAACTGGAAACATGTTGCCTAGCGGACGAGTCTCGTTTCAAATTGTACCGAGCGGATGTACGTGTACAGGTATGGAGATAACCTCATGAACCTGGGACCCTGCATGTCAGCAGGGGACTGTTCAAGCTGGTGGAGGCTCTGTAACGGTGTGGGGCGTGTGCAGTTGGAGTGGTATTGGACCATCGATACGTATAGATATGAGTCTGGAAAGTAACACGTACGTAAGCATCCTGTCTGGACAGCTGCATCCATTCATGTCCTTTGTGCATTCCGACTGGCTTGGGCAATTCCAGCAGTACAACGCGATATCCCACAAGTCCAGACTTGCTACAGAGTGACTCCAGGGAAACTCTTCTGAGTGACTGGCCACCAAACTCCGCAGACATGTACATTATTGGGCATATCTGTGATGCCTTGCAATGTGCTGTTCAGAAGAGATCTCCACTCCCTCGTATTCTTACGAATTTATGGACAGCCCTGCAGGATTCATGGTGTCAGTTCACTCCAGTATTATTTCAGACAGTAGTCGAGTCCATGCCATCTCGTGCTGCGGCACTTCTGCGTGCTCGCGGGGGCCTACACGGTATTAGCCAGGTGTACCAGTTACTCTGGCTCTTCAGTGTACAAGACGTATTTTAAAAGAAAAGAACGTTTGCTTGTCCAGACATTTTTAGTCAGGCCTATCTGTTACCCATGGCTACACTAGCTTATCAGTAGTTGCGCTATGATGACTGATGGCGAGTCAGTGAGCTATTGTACATGCAGTAACATCAGCTGCCTCTACATGTCTGCATGGTCGGGTAAGCATACCTCGTGACGAGCGACATACTCTGCCCCCTCCCAGGCTGTTCCAACGCACTGCGTGTTGAATGCGCATTGTCGCTGCCAAGCAGTGCGTACGGATATACATGAGTAGGATCGCTCATCTACGCATCGTGCATTATGCAACGTGTACATTATGGAACAAATAGTGTGGAAGTACGGGTTAAACAGACTGAAGATAGTATGAGCATTGTATTCATTACTTTGAGTCGTATCACGTAGCATGGATCAACAAATAAAAGCATTTTCACAAATGTAAAGTCAAAGACTAAACAGCTTTCCAAAGAGTAAACATTTTCTCCTAATTCACATAATATTTTTCAAATCAGTAAGAATCTTGTACTACACAATTTCTAAATCAGCCCATGTTCTTCCCAAGGATTCAAGCTATTTCCTCAAAATCGGTTCAGCGGGTTAGTCCTGAAAATCTAGCAGAGAGAGTTACATTCGCCCTTATAATATTAGTGTGGATATAACTTTCAATTACAATATCATTTTTTCTAGATCCGATTTTGATTAAATAATCACCATATCGTCAACCAGTCTATGATCAAGTTAACTGCGAAAACCCCAAGAAAGTTCTAGTGCATTTGGAATTAGTGTCTTCAAACAGTCAGACACGAAAGTTTTAAAATCTTATCGTTAGTATAGATTAAGAGAGAATTTCTATTTTACCACTTATTTTGATATCTAAACTATTTCTTTTACGTAGTCATGGTTTACATTTAAACATGTTTCGTAACGCTGCACAAGCTTTCCTATCCCTTCTGCATAGTCAGGTACTGCAAAGTTCAGGAACCAGTCACTAACGTCCTCTTAGAGTTCGATGTCATTTCTAAAGTGCTATCCATCGAATAAATCATTAAATTTCAGTAAAAGACCGAGAAAACTCAGTGCAGCTCCCATTCGTTGTTTTTTGTGTTCATCTTCCACTTGGCACTCATTTTTCCTTAGCCCGAATCACCACTAACAGTTTGATGAACATCTGATCACGAAATTTCAGTAAAGAAGAATCTGAGTTCCTCAATAATGAAGGGCGCAGCCTGTTGAATTTATTCCTTGTTCTTTGATATGAATTCGTTAGTCACAAATGAAGGTCGGCTTGATCGTTTATCGTTATGAGTATTCATTCATCCGCCATTGAACACGATACACCGTTTTCAAACCGGAACTGCATTCATCACATTTCCATGAACTTCTCGATAGGGCGGACTTTTTCTGCATTCACAAACGGTATTACACTATGAACCTTACACCCCGCCTGATCGTAAATTTTTTCGCATATTTTGAATTTGCATAGATACATATAAACTACCTTTCCTGCTTGCTGTTACCGTCTTACTACTATCAGCGACTAAGAAGGGATTAGCCGAGCGGTCTTGGACGCTGCAGTCATGGACTTTGCGGCTGGTCCTGGCGGAGGTTCAAGTCCTCCCTCGGGCATGGGTGTGTGTGTGTTTGTCCTTAGGATAATTTAGGTTAAGTAGTGTGTAAGCTTAGGGACTGATGACCTTAGCAGTTAAGTCCCATAAGATTTCACACTCATTTGAACATTTGAACTACGATACTACATTGTGGTTGGGGGGGGAGGGGGGTGATAAACGCGCGGTTCGTCAGATCATAAAAACAGTTTTCACGCAGACACGTCACTTAATTTACTTCCTGATGTTTTCCACACGGTTATAACTGCACCACTAAGCAAAATATGTCTGTCAGTACAGACTAATCGTATCGCGTCCACTCATCCAACTTACACGCCTGACCTACTGCCCCAGAGAAAATGAGGATTAATGGCTTGCTCTTGTCATGTGTACTTAATGGTACACATGACAACCTGAAAACTTACTAATCGTAACTGCTACAATTGTTAGTTTGCAAATGAGGTTAATATTGATGCAATGTTGCTCAGTAAACTTTCCTCAGTCACCAAGAACAATATCTGCATATACAGGATGTAATGGGCCTAAGAGCCGATATTCTTATATATGGTGCCTTAATACGTACACACATCAGTGTGCTGTTTGGTTTTTCTCTTCGTTGTAGAGTCTTTCCACAAACTTTATGGTCTAATGTTTACTGCATGTACCACTAAGTGGACAACGCCTGTCGGTACACACTAACCATTTTCCAAACATGTGTCTACAGTTCAACACTTGACATGCTGTTCAGGGAAAAATAAGCATTAATGGCTTCCTCTTGCCACATGCATTTGTAGGTACCAGTCAACCTACAGACATACGACATTGGTATAATTATTTGTCTGAAAACGACATAAATACTGATGTAATGTTGTTCAGTGCACCGTCCTCAGGCACCAATGGAAATACCTGCACTTACACTCTTGCGTCGTGTGTGTGTGTGTGTGTGTGTGTGTGTGTGTGTGTGTCTGTCTGTGTTTGTGTGTGTGTGTGTGTGTGTGTGTGTGTGTGTGTGTGTGTGTGTGTGCGCGCGTGTTGTTGGTTGTGGTTGTTTATACTGCCAGACGAAAGAAGTGAAGCATCCGAAGACATAGTAGGATGTCGAAAGACATAAACAATATTACCAGAATGATATTTTCACTCTGCAGCGGAGTGTGCGCTGATATGAAACTTCCTGGCAGATTAAAACTGTGATCCGGACCGAGACTCGAACTCAGGACCTTCGCCTTTCGCGGGCAAGTGCTCTACCATCTCAGCTACCCAAGCACGACTCACGACCCGTCCTAACAACTTCAATTCTACCAGTACCCGTCTCCTACCTTCCAAATTTCGCAGAAGCTCTTCTGAGAACCTAGCAGAACTGGCACTCTGGAAGAAAGGATATTGCGGAAACTTCCCCCAGGCAGTGGCTAAGCCATGTCTCCGCAATATCCTTTCTTCCAGAAGTGCTAGTTCTGAAAGGTTCGCAGAAGAGCATAAGTAAAATTTGGAAGGTAGGAGACGAGGTACTGGCAGAATTGAAGCTGTGACGATGGGTCGTGAGTCGTGCTTGGATAGCTCAGATTGTAGAGCACTTGCCCGCGAAAGACGAAGGTCCCGAGTTCGAGTCTCGGTCCGGCCAGGAAGCTTCATAAACAATATTGGTGGCTGTGTTAATGATCAGATGCAATTCTTAATGACATATACAATGGCCACTAAAGTACCATAGTGCTGTCCATGTTTATTGTTGTTCTCTGGTGTGAAAGAGTATGTAAGGTGTGTGAACAGCACCAGACACTGAGTGACCACTGCGAAGGACATATAGATGAAGTATACATGTATGTTTTCAGCTAGGGGACTTATGACCACAGCAGTTGAGTCCCATAGTGCTCAGAGCCATTTGAACCATTTTTTTTATGTTTTCAGCACCTGACAGAGTTTGAAGGGGCCCTCACATGTCCAATTGTCCTGCTAGGAAAATTGTGCAGTATACAGATTTGTGGTGCATTCGAATGTAGCAGTGACCCAATGCACCTCATGAGAAAGTCAGGTATACTCGTCATCAAGGTTCCAGAGGACTACATCTTACCACCGCAAGGGGGGATTACCGTACTGTGCACCAAGCACATCGCAACCCTTTCACATCTGCTCCTGCCATCTGAGAACAAATAATGGACACCCTGCAACATGTTGTATCATACCATACCATTAGTTGGAGAATATTAGAAGCTTGACTGTGGAATTACCACCCCATGCATAGGCTGACGCTAGCAGCACGATGCAAGCGGCTGAGTTTTGAGTGGTGCTATGACTAGGAAGCATGAACTACCAATGAATGACGTCGTATTGTTTCAGCGACGAACTGTGGTTCTGTACTACCCTGGATGACCATCATCGTTGAGTATGGTTGGGACCGGGGCAGGGAGGTTCCATTCTTGCAATGTTTTGAAGAGGCATGGTGCTGTTGCACCTGACATCATGGTGCAGTGAGCGACGGTCCGCCCCCGGTAGCTGAGTGGTCAGCGCGACAGACTGTCAATCCTAAGGGCCCGGGTTCGATTCCCGGCTGGGTCGGAGATTTCCTCCGCTCAGGGACTGGGTCTTCTGTTGTCCTAATCATCATCATTTCATCCCCATCGACGCGCAAGTCGCCGAAGTGGCGTCAAATCGAAGGACTTGCACCAGGCGAGCGGTCTACCCGACGGGAGGCCCTCGTCACACGCCATTGTAGTAAGCCATGGGGTATGAGTACAGCTTATGGCTGGAAGTAGTTGAGGGAAGTATGGTGGCACAACAGTACGTCATGGTCGTCTTGTGTACTCATATGGCACTATGGTAGGGCCAATATTCCACATGACAAATTTCGTCCACACACAGCACGTATCTTCATGAACAGTGTAGGTGACGTTGAGGTGTTCCTACAACCAATAAGAACACAGATTTGTCCCTGATAGAACGTGCGTGGTATCTGTTCGGATGTAACTCAATCCTATTGCCAGTATCCTGGATATCAAGAACGGTTACAACAGTTGTGGACCAGTGTGGCCGGCCGCTTTCGCCGAGCGGCTCTAGGCACCTCGGTCCGGAACCGCGCTGCTGCTACGATCGCAGGTTCAAATCCTGCCTCGGGCATGGATGTGAGTGTTTTACTTAGGTTAGTTAGGTTTAAATAGTTTCTAAGTCTAGGGGACTGATGACCTCAGATGTTAAGTCCCATTGTGCTCAGAGCCATTTGAACCATTTTGGACCAGTGTGCCTCAGGTGAGGATACAATGGCTTATGACACCCCTTTCAACAAATGGATCAGTGAGTGCATCCAGGCCAGAGGGGTTTCAGCTTCAAACTGACAAGTGGGCTTGTAATGCCAAATTCTTTGTAAATTTGTCTCCACATTGTCATCAGTGAAATAACATCACCTAATGTCTCAAGTGCCGCGCGGGATTAGCCGAGCGGCCTCGGGCGCTGCTGTCATGGACTGTGATGCTGGTCCCGGAGGAGGTTCGAGTCTTCCCTCGGGCATGGGTGTGTGTGTTTGTCCTTAGGATAATTTAGGTTAAGTAGTGTGTAAGCTTAGGGATTGATGAACTTAGCAGTTAAGTCCCATAGGATTTCGCACACATTTGAAAATTTTTTTGAATGTCTCAAGCCATGGAGTTTTATTTCGGTTCCTCCTGCCCTTCTGGGTGCTTCACTTCTTTATTTATTTATGAAGACAGTAACTGTTCTCAAAAGAACAGATACCACTGATGACCGTGCAGCTTCTCTAGAATAAATGGTAATTAATTGAAACCCTCAGCTGCCGACAGGTGTTGTTGATATACCTCGATGGGGACAGCTGAAAATGTGTGCCCCGACCGGGACACGAAGCCGGGATCTCCTGCTTACCTGTCGGCAGCTGAGGGTTTTAGTTAATTATCATTCATTCTGGAGATGCTGCACGATCATCAATGGTATCTGTTCTTTCAAGAACAGTTACTGTCTTCATACATAGTTAAATGGATACCCGCCCATTGAGCTTCGTCTGTGCGAATGCGCACAGGTTGCCCTAACTCTTACGGGAATCGTCACCTTAGTGTGCGCGAGTAATGAGTGAATGGGCAAATATCTATTACGAACATTTCGCATGTAGATTGTGGACAGTTGGGAATATGGGTCTCACGGGAAGCGTGCAAGAGATTAGTCCCTGCAGTCTCGCTATTCATCTGTGTCGGCGGTGGCTCAGATGGGTAGACCGTCTGCCGTGTAAGCAGGAGATCCCAGGTTTGAGTCCCGGTCGGGGCACACATCTTCAACTGTCCCCATCGAGGTATATCAACAACACCTGTAGGCAGCTGATGGTTTCAATTAACTTCTTTATTTGTCAGGCAGTGTATATTTACTGTTCTGATGTAGTTTACTCTCTTGTGAAGTGATCGCATTACCAGCAGTAGAGAAATGTAGAAGAAAATGGAGACTGTCAAGCAGAGTGGATGGGTGAGGGTGTGTGTGTGTGTGTGTGTGTGTGTGTGTGTGTGTGTATTTCAGAGATGAGGAAGGGCGGGGGGGGGGAGGAATTGTGGAAGGGATTGCGAGCAGTGAGTGCGTGGGTGTACCCGCTCTCCTCATGTCAGGGAACCGCGTAGAGCAGAGGGGCTACGGAGTGGCTGACGACGTGCTGGAGGGCCCCGGGCTGCGGCAAGTGGCGGCTTAAATTGTTAACGCGGCTGCGCTCCCCGCGGCGCAGTAAAGAGCTAAGCGGCACGGCAGCGCACAGTTTGGCACCGCGCAGCTCTGCGACTCGGCAGCGGCGCCTGACACTCCGCCAGCCACTCAGCGCAGGTGGCGCCCGAAACCTCGCTTAAGCCGTGCTCAGCAGCCGAAGCGCTCTCGGAGCGGGGCGGCATCTGTCACTTCATAACACGGGGTTCCACGAACTGCTGAATACAGGGTGCCTCTCTCTCCTAACAGCCGTTAGACGCATTTCTTCTGCTGTTACGGAAGATATCCGCAATTTCACAATCGTAATGTATTGTTGGAGTCACATCAAACAAAAATTGCTGTTCACGTCTTTCATTCGACACCCAGTTTCGATTGCAAAAGTTGGTCTGTTTCATGTTGCAAACAAAGTAAATTTTACAGTGGAATTTTACAATGAAGAGCCAAAGAAATTAATACACCTGCCTAGGGCCACCGCGAGCTAGCAGAAGTGCCACAACACGACGTGGCATGGACTCGACTAATGTCTGAAGTAGTGCTGGAGGGAACTGACACCATGAATCCTGCAAGGCTGTCCATAAATCCGTAAAAGTACGAAAGGTGGACATCTCTTCTCAGCAGCATGTTGCAAGGAATTCCCAGATACACTACTGGCCATTAAAATTGTTACACCACGAAGATGACGTGCTACACACGCGAAATTTAACCGACAGGAAGAATATGGTGTGATATGCAAATGATTAGCTTTTCAGGGTATTCCACAAGATTGGCACCGGTAGCGACACCTACCACGTGCTGACACGAGGAAAGTTTCCAACCGATTTCTCATACACAAACAGCAGTTGACCGGCGTTGTGATGCCTCGTGTAAGGATGAGAAATGCGTACCATCACGTTTCCGACTTTGATAAAGGTCGGGTTGTAGCCTATCTCGATTGCGATTTATCGTATCGCGACATTGCTGCTCGCGTTCGTCGAGGTCCAATCACTGTTAGCACAATTTGGAATCGGTGGGTTCGGGAGGGTAATATGGAACACATGCTGGATCCCAAAAGCCCTGTATCAGTAGAAGTCGAGATGACAGACATCTTATCCGCATGGCTGTAACGGATCGTGCAGCCACGTCTCGATCCCTGAGTCAACAGATGGGAACGTTTGCAAGACAACCACCATCTGCCCGAACAGTTCGACGACGTTCGCAGCAGTGTGGACTATCAGCTCGGAGACCATGGCTACGGTTACCCTTGACGTTGCATCACTGACAGGAGCGCCGGCGATGGTGTACTCAGCGACGAACCTGGGTGCACGAATGGCAAAACGTCATTTTTTCGGATGAATCCAGGTTATGTTTACAGCATCATGATGGTCACATCCGTGTTTGGCGACATAGCGACGAACGCACATTGAAAGAGTGTATTCGTCATCACCATACTGGCGTATCACACGGCGTGATGGTATGGGGTGCCATTGGTTACACGTCTCGGTCACCTCTTGTTCGCATTGACGGCACTTTGAACAGTGGGCGTTACATTTCAGATGTGTTACGACCCGTGGCTCTACCCTTCATTCGATCCCTACGAAACCCTACATTTCAGCAGAATAATGCACGACCGCATGTTGCAAGTCCTGTACGGGCCTTTCTGGATACAGGAAATGTTCGACTACTGCCCTGGCCAGCACATTCTCCAGATCACTCACCAACTGAAAACGTCTGGTTAATGGTGGTCGAGCAACTGGCTCGTCACAATACGCCAGTCACTACTCTTGATGAACTGTGGTATCTTGTTGAAGCTGCATGGGCACCTGTACCTGTACACCCCATCCTAGCTCTGTTTCACTCAATGCCCAGGCGTATCAACGCCGTTATTACGGCCAGGGGGGGGGGGTTGATCTGGGTACTGATTTCTCAGGATCTATGCACCCAAACTGCGTGAAAATGTAATCACATGTCAGGTCTAGTATAATATATTTGTGCAATGAATACCCGTTTATCATCTGTATTTCTTTTTGGTGTAGCAATTTTAATGGACAGTAGTGTATGTTCAATAACGTTCAGGTCTAGGGAGTTTGGTGGCCGGCGGAACTTTTTTGGACTCAGAAGTATTCCTAGAGCCACTCTGTAACAATTCCGGAAGTGTGGGGTGTCGCATTGTCCTGCTGGAATTGCCGAAGTCGATCGGAATGCACATCGGACGTGAATGGATGCAGGTGATCAGACATGATGCTTACGTAAGTGTCACCTGTCAGAGTAGTATCTAGAGGTATCAGGGGTCCCACACCACTCCAACTGCACACGCCCCACACCGTTACAGAGCTTCCACCAGCTTGAACAGTCCCCTCATGACATACAGGGTCCATGGATTCATGGGGCTGTCTCCATACCCTTAAACGTCCATCCACTCGATACAATTTGAAGGCCGGCCGTTGTGGCCGAGCGGTTCTCGGCGCTTCAGTCTGGAACCGCGCGACAGCTATGGTCGCAGGTTCGAAACCTGCCTCGGCCATGGGCGTGTGTGACGTCCTTAGGTTAGTTAGATTGAAGAATTTCTAAGTTCTAGGGGACTGATGACCTCAGATGTTATGTCCCGTAGTACTTAGAGTCATTTGAATCATTTTGAACAATTTGAAACGTGACTCGTTCGACCAGGCAACAAGTTTCCAGACATCAACAGTCCACTGTCGGTGTTGACGGGCCCAGGCGAGGCGTAAAGCTTTGTGTCGTGCAGTCATCAAGGGTAGACGAGTGGGCCTTCGGCTCCGAAAGCCCATATCAATGATGTTTTGTTGAATGGTTATCACGCTGACAATTGATGGCCCAGCACGGAAATTTGCTGCAATTTGCCTAATGGTTATTTTTCCATCACGTTGAATGATTCTCTTCAGTCGTCGTTGGTCGCGCACTTACACGGTGTTTTTCGGTCGCAGCGATGTCGGAGATTTGATGTTTTACCAGATTCCTGACATTCACGTACATTCGTGAAATGGTAGTACGGGAAAGCTCCAATTTCATGACTACCTCGGACATGCTGTGTCCCGTCGCTCGTGCGCCGACTGTAACACCACGTTCAAAGACGCTTAAGTCTTGATAATCTGCCGTTTTAGCAGCAGTAACCGATCCAGTAACTGCACCAGACAGTTGTTGCCTTATATAGGTGCTGCCGACCGCAGCGCCGTATTCTGCCTGTTTACACATATCTGTATTCGAATACGCATGCCTGTACGAGTTTCTTTGGCGTTTCAGTGTACTGTCTCAATGCATAGAGGGATCCTAAATTACTCTAGTGCGATATTTGCATTACTGCTGTTTATTAACAGGGGCAGTAGAAGATGCTGAATGACCAGTACTCCAGCAGCGGCAGCATCGTCCTGGCCTACACTGACGGCTACTGACTTGCAGGAGCGCTACTCAATCTCTGCTGGAGTTCTGTTAATTATTTGTGTTTTATTGTCCCTCTTAATATACAGCGTGAATCCAACTTGCACCGCAAATATGGCGAAAATGAAAAGTAATATTGATGTGTGGTTTCCACGGAATAAATTGGCAGTCAGGGGCTGGCATTGTTAGTCAATCAGCAGATTGTAATAATAAGCTGCTGGCCATTAAAATTGCTATATCAAGAAGAAATGCAGATGATAAACGGTTATTCATTGGACAAATATATTACACTAGAACTGACATGTGATTACATTTTCACGCAGTTTGGGTGCATAGATCCTGAGAAATCAGTACCCGGAAGAACGACCTCTGGTCGTAATAACGGCCTTGATCGCCTGGGCATGGAGCCAAACAGAGCTTGGATGGCGTGTACAGGTACAGCTGCCCATGTAGCTTCAACACGATACCACAGTTCATCAAGAGTAGTGACTGGCGTATTGTGACGAGCCAGTTGCTCGGCCACCATTCACCAGACGTTTTCAATTGGTGAGAGATCTGGAGAATGTGCTGCCCAGGGCAGCAGTCGAACATTTTCTGTATCCAGAAAGGCCCGTACAGGACCTACAACATGCGGTAATGCATTATCCTGCTCATAAGTAGAGTTTCGCGGGGATCGAATGAAGGGTAGAGCCACGGGTTGTAACACATCTGAGATGTAACGTCCACTGTTCAAAGTGCCGTCAATGCGAACAAGAGATGACCGAGACGTGTAACCAACGGCACCTCATACCATCACGCTGGGTGATACGCCAGTATGGCGATGACGAATAGACGCTTCCAATGTGCGTTCACCACGAAGTCGCCAAACACGGATGCGAGCATCATGATGCTGTGAACAGAACCTGGATTCATCCGAAAAAATGACGTTTTGGCATTCGTGCACCCAGGTTCGTCGTTGGGTATACCATCGCAGGAGCTCCTGTCTGTGATGGAGCGTCAAGGGTAACCGCAGCCATGGTCTCCAAGCTGTTAGTCCATGCTGCTGCAAACGTCGTCGAATTGCTCGTGCAGATGGTTGTTGTCTTGCAAACGTCCCCATCTGTTGACTCAGGAATCGAGACGTGGCTGCACGATCTGTTACAGCCATGCGGACAACATGCCTGTCATCTCGACTGCTAGTGACACGAGGTCGTTGAGATCCAGCACGGCGTTCCGTATTACCCTCCTGAACCCACCGATTCCATATTCTGGTAACAGGCATTGGATCTCGACCAACGCGAGCAGCATAGTCGCGTTACGATAAACCGCAAGCGCGATGGGTTACATCCGACATTTATCAACGTCGGAAACGTAATGGTACGCATTTCTCCTCCATACACGAGGCATCACAACAAAGTTTCACCAGGCAACGCCGGTCAACTGCTGTTTGTGTATGAGAAGGCGGTTGGAAACATTCTTCATGTCAGCACGTTGTAGGTGTCGCCACCAGCGCCAACCTCGTGTGAATGCTCTGAAAAGCTAATCATTTGCATATCACAGCATCTTATTCCTGTCGGTTAAATTTCGCGTCTGTAGCACGCAATCTTCATGGTGTAGCAATTTTAATGGCCAGTAGTGTAGTATATAATTAACGTACATACTTAAAGCAATAAAAAATATCAGTACCTATTTAAAACACGATGGTTAGGAAAAAAAAATCTGATGTGGTGTGGCGCGAACTACAAACTCATAACGTTTTTTCGTTAGGAATCCGTGAATGTATTCGTTGCGCTTTTTTCCTATTTTTTGTTTTCTTTTCATTTTGTTCGGTTTTGTTCGTTGCGTTTGGTCTGGGCAGACGTCACAAGACAGCCGTTCGAGTTGATCGTTGATTCGTTTACTCAGTTTTTTTTTTTTTTTTTTTTGATTACAGAGGGTGGGCAGCCCTCTGACCGAACACTCGCAGCAACCGAGCCGGCTGATAAAGTTATTACTAAACACAGTCCAGCATACACAACTTGTTACTCTGTCCTGAAAGCTTCAGTCGTAGCTATATTACAACTGAATTTTAATTATAACAAACTGTACGACGAACAATGCGTTTTTCTTGGATCCTGAACATGCCTTCGCCCTCAAATGGCATACTCCCATAATACGCAAGTTACAATAATGCTTTTACCACGAGTATGACATTCCTCGTCATTTCATTGAAACAAATCATACAATTAACGATTGTTCTCGAGAGCTCCTCAGTTTGCTGGTGCTCAGAAATCTTTTGTATAGATACGAGCTTCAACTGAAAGCCAGTATGGCGCCTCACAACTCTGCACCAAAGGGAGATGGTGTGCATGTGACGCAGGAGCGTTCTGCCGTCTCATTGGTCAACGCTCAGACGCACGTTCAGAATATGTGAGATGCTAGATATTGCTCTGCACTTTCGGAAAGACTCCCCTGTGTGCTTTTTCCACGCTCAACGCTCAACTTCCGGATGCACGGTCCGTGTGCCGGCGGCTTAAGCATTCGCTCACAAGCGTGCTTCGAAGTGTGGAAGACGTCTGCAGCTGCGCCCCTCAAAGCTTACGCTGCGCGCTGACAAAATGCTTTTGGCGAGAAAGAAGGTAACTTTGTGCAAAGAACACATTAGTGTTTCAACTGAACAGTATGTACTGAAGCCGTGTTTTTTCCACATGGGAAGTAAAGATTCTGATACAGTATTACACGAAATATGCTGTCCACTAAGCGGCTGTAGGTTGCAGACAACAGTTGAGAAAATTAAAATATAAACTCCATCAGGTTTGATACCACGTGGAAACATATGTCCGGAGACCAAATTTATTTCAAATGATAAGGAGTATAACAATCACACGTAAATAATGTTTGCTGCAAATTCAGATTAGATTGCTGTACTCTTTACTGCTTGGAAGAAAAATTCTGCTTTTATAGAACTGCCGAGCAAGACATGCAGCTGAGATCTCAAAGAGAAGTTGTCCTGAAAGTGAAGATGTTTATGAACCAGAATTATAGTCCTTTTTACAGACGTTAACTTACCAGTAGCATGGTGTTTTAGTTGCTGATAACTTCTTTACTCATCACAGCATCTTACTTTATCAATTTCTGTTGCACAAGGCCCAACAGTGGTCGATGATTATTCTCCCTCAGTCTCAATTCATTTCTAAACGAGTACTCATCCAACGAAATAAGGTATTTTCGAAGAATTTCAAGCTTCCTCACTTCCCCCTCTGCTCCTCGATTATTTCACCCATAATGCCTCTTTTCTACGTTTCGTGTTCTTCTGTGGACGCCATGATACCTTGCTCTATGCGCGTGCGGTTTTGACGTGCGGCTTTTCAATATGAATATAGTAATAGCGTTAAGGAACTAGCAACAATAGTGCACTTTGATGCTACTTTGTCGAATAATGAGCCGGCGGTAAAAAGTCGCTGCCGGCTGGAACCGCAAGACCGCTACGGTCGCGGGTTCGAATCCTGCCTCGGGCTTGGATGTTTGTGATGTCCTTAGGTTAGTTAGGTTTAACTAGTTATAAGTTCTAGGGGACTAATGACCTCAGCAGTTGAGTCCCATAGTGCTCAGAGCCATTTGAAACATTTTTTTTTATTTTGTCGCATAATGACATTATTAGAGACCTTTGGTTGTACGTGACATAGAATGTTTACAAAGTGCAGTAGCAAACAGGCAAAACTTCGTTTGGTTCATTTTGTTGCAACACTACTGTTTTTGGTTCCGAATTTGTACATTCGTTGACAGACATCTTACATGCTTTTATCAAAAAATATAGATGTTGGTTTACACTTCAGATGCCGATAAATGGCTGTCCGGAATATTTTTTTTCTATGGTCTTTCTCCTACCAATAACGCCCATATTATTCTTCACGTTTTCATATACGCAAGTTCGTTTCACAATAAAACAAAATTATCTACACATATCACGAGTCTTGAATTGTTTACATAAAATGAAAATACGAGATGCACAGCAGTCATAAGATGCATGCGTAGAGTTTATAAATGGCCAAAGCAAAGCTCACAGTGGACGCTTTTGACAGAGTTCGTACTGTAGAGCCAAGGGCCTTGCCGCAGTTGTAACACCAGTTCCTATCAGATCACCGAAGTGAATTGCTGTCTGGCTCGGCTAGCACTTAGTGGTTGACCACCCAAGTCTGCCGAGGACTGTTGACAAGTGGCGTGCACTCAGCCCTTGTGAGGAGCTACTTGATTGAGAAGTGTCAGCTCCAGTAACGAAAATTGACAACAGCTGGGAGAGTGGTGTGCCGACCACACGCCCCTCCACACCCGCTTCCAGTGATGGCTATTGGCTGTGGGCAGTCCACCGTGTGAAGGCAAACGAAGGAACTGCCGTACAAGTGAAACCGAGACGTGTGAAAAGAGAGTGATGGGGACTGAGCTCCGCTCACGCCGTGGCACTGCCTTTCAGATGCAGTGGTCTAATCCTGGACTGTAGTTGCAACTTCGACGCGCATGTGGTTGCAAAAGCAGCTTCACTGATATTCTCCACAGTAGAGCTCAGATTAGATTATAGAGTCCAGCAAATGATGACTTCAGTACAGGTATTCAGCATTCTTTGCTATATAACTCTGAAATAATGTGGTACAATGATGTGCAGACCTGCACACTACTCGTAAATCACCGAAATAATGCATATTTAACGCTCTGCCAACACGCTCACAGCACTAAAAAAAGCCGAAAATAGTGCACTGCACAAACACTCAGTGCACGTAAAAAATGCTTTCGAACTATAGTCAATCGCAACATATCAGAGACTCCAACGAGTGCATACATCGATGCCGACGTGAGCCACTGCGGCTGCCATGCTACACACAGATTATCATTTGGGTCCCACAAGCATGAGGTAGTGGCATCCCTTTCATACTCGAGACCTGAGAAATTCCTGTCGAAAATACGTGTTTACCTAGGCAGCAGTAATGAACAACAGGTAGTCTATCCATATTTAGCAACGGCACCGTCCTTCGGATGAAGACCACCCTAGCAGATGATCGTCAATTCCTGCTCCCTTCACTGTCAATTGAAGCCAAGTGCTGCTTCCTTGTTGCCTCAAGGAGCTGACTTTCGGTATCTAGTACTAAAGCTTCAACTCGCGCTACCTGCTATGTTCCAGAGGGGTGAGAGGTCCATACCCATTTCCTACTTACGAGGTGCATACAAGTTCTAAGGCCTCCGATTTTTTTTCTAATTAACTACTCACCCGAAATCGATGAAACTGGCGTAACTTCTCGACGTAATCGCCCTGCAGACGTACACATTTTTCACAACGCTGACGTCATGATTCCATGGCAGCAGCGAAGGCTTCTTTAGGAATCTGTTTTGACCACTGGAAAATCGCTGAGGCAATAGCAGCACAGCTGGTGAATGTGCGGCCACGGAGGGTGTCTTTCATTGTTGGAGAAAGCCAAAAGTCACTAGGAGCCAGGTCAGGTGAGCAGGGAGCATGAGGAATCACTTCAAAGTTGTTATCACGAAGAAACTGTTGCGTAACGTTAGCTCGATGTGCGAGTGCGTTGTCTTGGTGAAACAGCACACACGCAGCCCTTCCCGGACGTTTTTGTTGCAGTGCAGGAAGGAATTTGTTCTTCAAAACATTTTCGTAGGATGCACCTGTTACCGTAATGCCCTTTGGAACGCAATGGGTAAGGATTACGCCCTCGCAGTCCCAGAACATGGACACCATCATTTTTTCAGCACTGGCGGTTACCCGAAATTTTTTTGGTGGCGGTGAATCTGTGTGCTTCCATTGAGCTGACTGGCGCTTTGTTTCTGGATTGAAAAATGGCATCCACATCTCATCCATTGTCACAACCGACGAAAAGAAAGCCCCATTCGTGCTGTCGTTGCGCGTCAACATTGCTTGCCAACATGCCACACGGGCAGCAATGTGGGCGTCTGTCAGCATTCGTGGCACACACCTAGATGACACTTTTCGCATTTTCAGGTCGTCATGCAGGAATGTGTGCACAGAACCCACATAAATGCCAACTCTGGAGGCGATCTGTTCAACAGTCATTTGGCGATCCCCCAAAACAATTCTCTCCACTTTCTCGATCATGTCGTCAGACCGGCTTGTGCGAGCCCGAGGTTGTTTCGGTTTGTTGTCACACGATGTTCTGCCTTCATTAAACTGTCGCACCCACGAACGCACTTTCGACACATCCATAACTCCATCGCCACATGTCTCCTTCAACTGTCGATGAATTTCAATTGGTTTCACACCATGCAAATTCAGAAAACGAATGATTGCACGCTGTTCAAGTAAGGAAAACATCGCCATGTTAAGTATTTAAAACAGTTCTCATTCTCGCCGCTGGTGGTAAAATTCCAGCTGCCGTACAGTGCTGCCATCTCTGGGACGTATTGACAATGAACGCGGCCTCATTTTAAAACAATCCGCATGTTTCTATCTCTTTATAGTCCGGAGAAAAAAAATCGGAGGCCTTAGAACTTAAATGCACCTCGTACTTCGCTTCCAAAGAACATTGCTCATGTTTTGAGCATTCCCTCGCTATTTCTGGAGCTTTGTATGCAGCTCAGGAAAAGCACCTTCATTTACACCGATGACTCTAAGGATTAGTATGCTACAGAATGCGCCTTTGTTGTCAGTGACGAGGTTTTTAGCTATCGCCTTTCACAACAGTGCTCGTTTTTTGTATGTTATGATTCCGTGAGTGTTCTCCAGAGCCTCAGTGCGATGTAAACGTCACCAGTCTTCATTGCAACTAAAGTAAAAATGCCTGCTGATGCTTGCACCAATGTGTCCTTCGTTTGGGTTGCTGGACATGTCAGCGTCTTGGTAAATGAGGGTGCTGATCCTACAGCAACTCTACTACCCAGCGTTCTAAGACTCCTGTTTCCTCGAACGATCTCAGCGTAGCTTTCTGTAGGAACGTGTGGTGTGCATACTGTAAGACCTTCGGTACACACACCATCAGATTATTTGACTTGTCGCTCTAACGAAGTAGGCTAGTGTCAGCAATATGTCTCTTGGTCTTATCGTGGCGTGTTTATCGTCTGCCATTAGGTCAGACGACTGAAATGCCACATGCACGCTTAGAGTAGCAAATTGACGGTGACCAACTTTAAATAGAACTTGATTAATTTTCACACACATTTATTAAAATAATAACAAGCATAAAATTACTTAACTTGATTCTGGATGCTATTTATAACTGACAATCTGAAGTTCCTTTGGTATTGGTATGTTAATCTTATTCTCACATCTCTCTGATACTTGACAAAGTGTCTATACATATATCTTCATGGCTATGTACAGGAATATGATAATCTTATTAGGTGCAGACTGAAACTTGTCTATAGACTGGTACAGACTAATGCAGACTGGTACGGACTGGTGCAGACAAATGCAGATTGACTGATCGGAGGTCTGTATACTCGTTATAATACCTCGTGTGCTCAGGATTCACTGCGTGAGAGTGATTGGCGAGGAGAAAGGTTCTATGTTAGCAGCAATATCATTGGCTGCGTTACATATTAATACGCGGATCGGCGGAAGCAGAATTTGGTCCGTCTCGAAGGCAGCGCCATCTCAGTGTGGAGATGGACGAGCGCTGCGCCTGCGCTGTTGTGCTTAGCGGGACGCGCTCTAGTGGGAAAGTTGTGTACGTGCTGACTACGCGGAACTATGTACACATCAGAACGTTCTATCACTCTGGCCCAGAAACTGCTCTTCTTTCAAAGGATCAAGCACTGGGAAACTAAACCCCTCCCTACAGTTTCTATGTCTTCATCTCGTCAATTCCGCCGCAAGGAGATAATTTTAACTTGACTACGTATATAGGCCATTCTCTTTTCAGCCATCATCATCTGTTAAGGGGTGATTCTAAACACTTTGCTTTCACTGTTACGAACAAATGACAGTGCGCCACTTTCTAATCCACTGTCCATTTCTTATCCAATTAAACTTTGATGTACCTTTGTCAGCTGAGCTATTCGAGGTTTTAGCAGATACAGCACAGTATGTATAATTGTTACTACAGCAACATGGCAAAAGAAATTTCGTTTTCGGCTGTCCTAGAAACTCTTACCCAACTGGTTCTTACAGTACGATTGTTGTCATAACTGTTCATTTTATCTTTTTCCTGTGTTTGTTGCTTTTTAAGTAGTTTTCCAGACTAATTATCACTATTCACTATAGTTGTAAGTATCTAGTAATGCAATTCATCCTTCTATGCCTCAACTAACATCAAATCACAAACTTCTTTTCCTAGAAAACGGCCTATTTTAAGTCGTTATTTGGCCGCTTGTGACCTCAACTGTTTTACGCCTTCATGAACCAACAAACAAACAAGCCCTCTGCTGTGGTCAGCGACTTACAGGAACAGTTGTGAGGATCCGGTCGGTAGCGTCAGTTACTTCCGTGTGGTCAGTTGGCAGCATAGCCGCAAGAGCAGTGGATGAAGAATGTGCGGAAACTGCAATCACCATCAGAGCTTTTGGGAGGACGGCGGTTCAATCCCGCGTCCGGCCATCCTGATTTAGGTTTTCCGTGATTTCCCTAAATCACTCCAGGCAAATGCCGGGATAGTTCCTCTGAAAGGGCACGGCCGACTTCCTTCCCAATCCTTCCCTAATCCGATGAGACCGATGACCACGCTGTCTGGTCTCCTTCCCCAAACCAACCAACCATCAGAGCTCTCTGGTTCACTGTACTTGGTGGAAGTACATGACAGGATGCTACAGGCAGGTGTTTGTTACGAAACATAACAGGTTTAACAAACACGTACTATAGATGCGTTGCTCACGCATTATTAATTTTCGACCATTGTTTCTTGATCTCAAAACATCTGTTTTAAGATCATGTACAGATAGTTTAGTTTTAATCCTGAATGGTGAGACACACTGTATGCAGCGCAATTTTTCTCGGCTCTCCAACGATTCTATTTACCACTAGAGACCTTCTCGGTACGAGAGTAGCATCACACTCTTCTCCATGTACACACGCTGCTGCTGTTACTCGGTTATTTTTAAACATACAGCAGTGACATGCCCATTCCTGCACTCGCAGACATAACATTGATCTAGTTCGCCAGGTGGATGCAGCACACCAAACATCAACATTTCATAACTTAAGAAAATGTAGAGACAGCAACACATTAAACGATATATACGGATTTTATTTTATGGTAAACTACTTTTTTTCTCATAACTGCCAAATAACATCGAAGAGAAAACTGTATAATTCTTCCTCCACAGAAACGTTTATTGCACTGTTGGAACAATTTCCATTCAAAACCCTTCCTGTATTTGTGTTTTTATTTACGCACAGTTTAAGCTGCTGCTTTTTCCGGGCACTGTACACGTAAAAATAAAATTATTTTTTGCTTTCAGATATTTTGTATCTTTTATGTGAGATTACTCGTGGGGAAAATAAAAACTCATTAATAAAACAGCTGAAGAGGTTATCTAGTAATAGAATATTAATGAAATTAAATTGAACTCATCTAAGATTCTAGTGATCAAAAGGAATAGCGCCAAAATAAGGTGGCGGGACTTTCTCACACCACTAACCAGTGTTGAAAGCCGGTCATGACTTTCGAGTATAAAGTTGTTTTGTATTTCGTACTCTATAATAACGGAACGATCCAAATTCACAGAGTAATTTGGTTAAGATATTAATCGAAGGTAAACACATACTTCTGTTAGCGACCTTCGGCTGTAAATTTCCAGACTTTACGTTTGAAACATGTTTCTTTTTGTGCGTATACCCAGGTTTTGCTCTTTAAACCACCAAAACACCGAAGCATTGTTTCATTCACTCCGCTACTAGTAAAGATACTTTTACGCTTGCACTTTCCAGACACTCGTTTGCAGTTCATCAAGAGAACACTATACCACCCTTGCGGCCTTTTACGCTGCTCTCTTTTGATATAAAGTAGACCACCGTGCGTTAAATGAATGGCCGATGCTGGAGGCGCTGTGTGTTTAAAACGAAGTTGCAAAACGGAATGTGGGCTCTGAAAGACGAAAGTACGCTTTCGATGGAGAAGCCACTACACAGTACTCTCAAAACCTGAAGAATCCCACACTTTCGAAACAAACTGAAACAATGTTTCGAACGTTTTTAGTTTTGGTACTCTGCAGAAAGCAAGAGACGTTACTAACGAGAGCTGAGCCGTAACAGGCAATGTCTAAGAAGAATGTCCTCTCTTCCTTTGTTTCTCCGGTGAGTTGCAGTCACAGTTTGATTGGTGTAGCATTTACAAAAATAAAATTTTGATTAGGAAATAAATTTTAGTTAGGAACTAGCTACGAATACTTGTATAACTCTTAAAGGCTTCAGAGATGAACTGGAAGTTGTAATGTCTTAAACCTAACTGCTTCAAAAATACTTCTTGGGAATTATTGTCCTTAATAAAACTAAGAGCCATAATGAGAAGGCTATTGTGGACCTATAGGGTGACATCTATACTTCCTTACATTAATGTTGTCCTAGTAACATAATTTTAGAAGAAACATCGTACACCTGTCATGCTGAGAGGTGGAAATAACAATTACTTATGCAGCGATATCTACTCAGGCGTGAATAAAACGGCAAAGAGTTCGTCCAAGACACCTCAATTTGGCAGTAGTTTTGGTGTCACTTGTGCGCCTTTGTTGACTATTTTAAAAATTAAAAATGTACCTTACAGAGATAGCCAGTCACTGGTTACTAGGCGCCAGTGTGATGGGCAACCATTTCGACATCCCTCAACTAGCGCCTGCTGGCGCATGCCATATCTGAAGGGTGTAGAAAAGGACCCTCTGCCGTTTCATTAACGAATGTGTCAATGTCGAACGACCCCCCTCCTCCCCCCCTTCCTCATGGTAACGCCACAGGAGGGTGCGCAACAAGACGGATAAGAAAGCATAAGCACCTTTTCCTGCTTCGGATCATGTTAAAAATTCCGTTGAACGGCTTTCAAGCATCCCTAGTGTTTCCAACCTGCACACGAAAGCAAAAATTGCGTTCGGGCTACACTTCATGACATTCAGTGGGCATAATAAAGCCCACGATTTCTTTAGAGAAGGGTTGAATCGTCATGGAGGTGTCAAGCACATTGTCCTGTTACCCATCGCACTGCAAACTGTCATTTTATGTTGTGAAATGCGTGGGAATCTATGCCCCAAGAATAGGCGTGGTTTCACTGACGCCAGTTTTGCCACCTCTCAGTCCTCTTCTTGTCGATACTGAGCAGCGGTGTGTCTGAAATCGCATGATTTCACCAAAGAGCGTCGCGACACTGACTTACATCGTGGAGGCATCAAATGAAGGGGTGAACTGTGGGTGAGAGGAACTGTGACGACCTTCCTCTCGCATGACATGTCCACGGTGGCACTGGGCAGAGTTGAAATAAAAGTGGATTCCAGTGTGACATCACTAACCCACTTTATACCTCGCATGAACTTCTCAGCTCTGGCCTCTTTTCGCAGGGCTCAGTCCGCGTGCTTAGCTGGGTGGTAACGTGCTCGCCTCACATTCAAGCGGATCCGGGTTCGATTCCCGGCCGGGTTGGAGATTTTCTCCGCTCGGGGACTGCGTGTTGTGTTGCCCTCATCATCATTTCATCCTCATCACCGACGCGTAAGTCGCCCAGTTTGGCGTCGACTGAAGTAAGACTTGCACTTGGCAGCCGAACTTCTCCGGATGGGGCCTCCCGGCCAACGATGCCATACGGTCATTTCAGTTCGCAGGAGACGACACCTTGCTGTTTGGAACATCGTCGAGAGCGATGTTGATGTCGCGGGGCACCACGCTATTGCACCTTCGAGTCAAATTTCAAACTTCTGCGTCGCAATAGGAGACAGTTTCAAAAAAGTGATGCTTTAATTGTGTTGCGCAGTTTATATACACACACATCAAAAAAACTTTTGCATCACCTCGGTTCCGAGAGCTCCGGAACCTGCACAGAAAATTGGAATAGAGATCAACACAAACACCATTTCTGCCCCTTTTATTGCTCATGAAAACCCCACATTGCATGTTGTACCACCATGAAGCGAGACCTTCAGAGGTGGTTGTCCAAACTGCTGTACACACCAGTACCTCTAATACCCAGTAGCACGTCCTCTTGCATTGATGCATGCCTGTACTCGTCGTGGCATACTATGAACAAGTTTATCAAGGCACTGTTGGTCGAGATTGTCCCACTCTTCAACGGCGATTTGGCGTAGATCCTTCAGAATGGTTGGTGGGTCACGTCGTCCATCAACAGCCCTTTTCAATCTATCGCACTCATGTTCGATAGGGCTCATGTCTGGAGAAAATGCTGGTCACTCTAGCCGAGCGATTTCATTATCCTGAAGGCAGTCATTCACAAGAGGTGTACGATGTGGGCACGAACTGTCGACCATGAAGACGAATGCCTCGCCAATATGCTGCCGATATGGTTGCAGTACTTTCGGAGGATGGCATTCACGTATCTTACAGCCGTTACGGCGCCTTCCATGATCAACAGCAGCGTACGTGGGTCCCACATAATGCCGCCCAAAAACAGTAGGGAACCTCCACCTTGCTGCACTCACTGGACAGAGTGTCTAAGGCGTTCAGCCTAACCGGGTTGCCTCCAAACACGTCTCCGACAATTGTCTGGTTAAATTCATATGCGACACTCATCAGCGAAGAGAACGTGATGCCAATCCTAAGTGATCCATTCGGCAAGTTGTTGGGACCATCTGTACATAACTGCATGGTATCGTGGTTGCGAAGAGTGACCTCGCCGTGGATGTTGAGAGCGAATTTGCGCATCATGCAGCCTATTGCGGACAGCTTGAGTCGTAACACGACGTCCTGTGGCTGCACGAATAGCATTATTCAACATGGTGGCGTTGCCGTCAGGGTTCCTCCGAGCCATAATCCGTAGGTAGCGGTCATCCACTGCAGTAGTAGCCCTTGGGCGGCCCGAGCGACGCATGTCATTGACAGCTCTTGTCACTCTGTATTTCCTCCATGTTCGAACAACATCGCTTTGGTTCACTCCGAGACGCCTGCACACTTCCCTTGTTGAGAGCCCTTCCTGGCACAAAGTAAAACGCGGACGCGAACGAACCGCGGTATTGACCGTCTAGGCATAACTGAACGACAGGCAACACGAGCCGTGTACCTCTTTCCTGGTGGAAAGACTGGAACTGACAAGCTGTCGGACCCCTCCGTCTAATAGGCACTACCGATGCGTAGTTCTTTACATCTTTGGGCGAGTTTAGTGACACCTCTGAACAGTCAAAGGGAGTATGTTTGTGATACAATATCCACAGCCAACGTCTGTCTTCAGGAGTTATGGGAACCGGGGTATGCAAAACTTTTTTTGATGTATGTACTTTTCTTTGGACAGAGCCTTTGATTACGACACCAGTGACATAACATGTGTGGACCTTGATCATCCTATAACAATGTAATAGTGCCACAATCGACTGTTTCACAGCCATGGGACGAGCTCCCACAAACCTCTGCATTGCTGTCACTAACACTTAACTCAGGTACGATTGCTCTGTTTCTCTGGCCACTTGAAGCATATCAGTCTGTGTTCTGCTATTGTAGCGGCCAGACTACATGCTCGTGAAACTATTCAGACTTTCACACAGATTACAACAGTGAAAAAATTCGTTCATAGCGAATGAAGCCAAAGTGCTAGAAGATACGTGGTTGTATACGGATTATGCCAAGTCTCCAGGGTCTGCCTTTGTAAAGATTATAAGTAAATGTCAAGAAACTCAGAGTGAGGCATAAAATAAACCAGTGATGAGAAAAATGCAAATAACATTTTACCAGCGGTAACACACAGCCCACAGGTCACTGAGAGGCAGCTTCAATTTCCGAGAGGGATGAGTCAAATACAATGAAGAGCCAAAGAAACTGGTACACCTGCCTAATATCGTGTAGGGCCCCAGGAACACGCAGAAGTGTCGCAACACGACGTGACAGGCACTCGACTATTGTCTGAAGTAGTGCTGGAGGGAATTGATAGTATGAACCCTGCAGGGCTGTCCATAAATCCGTAAGACTACGACGGGCTGAAGATCTCTTCTGATCAGCACGTTGCAAGCCATCCCAGATGTGCTCAATAATGTTCATGTCTTGGGAGTTTGGTGGCCAGCGGAAGTATTTACACTCAGAATAATGTTCCTGGAGCCACTCTGCAGCAATCTGGACGTCTGGGGTGTTGCATTGTCCTTTAGGAATGCCCAAGTCCGTCGGAATGCACAATGAACATGAATGGATGCAGGTGATCAGACAGGATGCTTACGTACGTGTCTCCTGTCAGAGTCGTATCTAGACGTATCAGGGGTAACATATCACTCCAACTGCACACACCCCACAACATTACAGAGCCTCCACCAGCCTGAACAGTCCCCTGCTGACATGCAGGTTCCATGGATTCATGAAGTTGTCTCCATACCCGTACATGTCCATCCGCTTGATACAGTTTTAAACGAGACTCTGCGACCAGCCAAAATGTTTCCAGACATCAACAGTCCAATGTCTATGTTGAAAGGCACAGGCGAGGCGTAAAGCTTTGTATCGTGCAGTCATCGACGGTACATGAGTAGGCCTTCGGCGCCGATAGCCCATATCGATGATGTTCCGTTGAATGCTTCGCACGCTGACACTTGTTGATGGCCCAACACTGAAATCTGCAGTAATTTCCGGAAAGGTTCCACTTCTGTCATGGCGAACGATTCTCTTCAGTCGTCGTCGTTCCCGTTCTTGCAGGATCTTTTTCCGGCCACAACGATGTCGGAGGTAGGATGTTTTACCAATTCCTGGTATTTACAGTACACTCGTGAAATGATCATACGGGAATATCCCCATTTCATCGCCACCTCGGAGATGCTATGTCCCATCGCTCGTGCTCCGACTATAATACCACGTTTAAACTCACTTAAATCCCAATAACCTGCCATTGTAGCAGCAGTGACCGATTTAACAACTGCGCCAGACACTCAGTCTCTTATATAGGCGTTGCCGACCGCAGCGCCGTATTCGTCCGGTTTATATTTCTCTGCATTTGAATACGCATGCCTACACCAGTGTCTTTGGCGCTTCAGTGTATTTCCGCAAAATAGGACCTATCATCCTGGCAATGTTCCTTACCTGTGGTAAGAGGCCACAGACTTTGGGATCCTCTCGGTATTATTATCACTCACCCTATGCACGGTTGGTCGACCGCGCAACACTAGGCATATATGTCTTTCATTACGTTCACTATGACGGAAAACGACCTCAATATTGCTTAATTCATCTGACAAACTCCCAGGGTCTGAAGGGACCTCGGCCCTGTGAAACTAGGCACGAAGAACCCCTTCACGCTGAGCCGAATGGTCACAATTAGCAGCCTGTAGATACAAGTCAGTGTGAGTAGGCTTCCTACAATGAGCACGTCCCAACGTACTATTAACCTTCCTCCTGACGCACACATCAGGGAAAGGAGGACAGTCACCGTTTTACGCTTCCGTCGTGAAACTAATATTCGGATGTATCGAATTCAGGTATTCCAAGAAGTCGTTCCGATTCCTGTCGAAGGGCTGTAGATATCATCACAAGGAGCTGGTCATAATAATGTGACTCTGGAGTCTAGTGGTGTATAAAATGTTCGAGGGGCGTTCAGTAAGTAATGCATCACCTGAAAGCAGGTCAGTTTAATTCAGGATTACAATACACCATACAATTCCCCACTCTTTTAGCTACAAAACTCTATTTCTCAACATAATCTCCATTTAGTGAAGTAGCCTTACACCAACTCACTGTGAGGGCCTGTAAACCAACATGCTGCCACTCTACTGGTCGACGTCGGAGCAAACGTCTTTCTGCGTCAATAACCTCCCATTACTCACATTTCCTTTACCACGGAGCGCATCCTTCATTGGGCCAAAGAAATGGAATCCCGAAGGTGCGAGATGCGGTCTTTGCGGTGGCTGAGAAGGAACAGTCCAATGAAATTCGGCGAATTCCTCTAGCGTGCGTAGAATTGTGTGAGGCCTTGCGCTGTGATGGAGGAGGCCAAGTTCGTTTGCATTCTTTGTGCCGACGAACACGCTGAAGTCGTTTCTTCAATTTCATGAGGGCAGCAAAATATACTTCAGAGCTGATCGTTGCACCATGACGGAGGACATCAAACAGAACAACCCCTTCAGAGCCGCAAACGGCATGAACATGACTTTAGCAGGTGAGGGTGCGCCTTTCAACTCTATCTGCAGACGAGAGGTGACGTTGCGCCACTCCATGGATTGCCGTTTTGTTTCCTGTTCGAAGTAACGAAACTAACCAACAGAGACGTCCAGTTGAGCAGCGGAGGGAGTATTTCTTTGTAGTCCGTCGATCCAGTCGAATGAGGTATCCGCACGTTCCGACACTGCAGGCTGTGTGCGGCCACCGGCACATCGGACAGGCCTGCTCGACCTTGTTGCGATGCTGACAGACACCTCGCCCAACGACTCATCGTACTTTTGTTTATTTCCAGGTCTCCTTAGACATTATGCAAGCTCCTACGGATATCTGCGACAATCTGGTTTTCCTCCAAATGGAACTCAGTGAGAGCTCTCTGCTTGAAACGCGTCACCGTTACAAGCGCCAGTTTGAAGCCTACATATAGCTCTGCCACGAATCGGAACTTCTTGAAACTACGAGGTGCATTCAAGTTCTAAGGCCTCTGATTTTTTTTCTCCGCACTGGAAAGAGATAGAAACATGCGCATTGTTTTAAAATGAGGCCGCGTTCATTGTCAATACGTCCCAGAGATGGCAGCACCGTACGGCAGATGGAATTTTACCGCCAGCGGCGAGAATGAGAACTGTTTTAAATACTTAAAATGGCGACGTTTTCCTTACTTGAACAGCGTGCAATCATTCGTTTTCTGAATTTGCGTGGTGTGAAACCAATTGAAATTCATCGACAGTTGAAGGAGACATGTGGTGATGGAGTTATGGATGTGTCGAAAGTGCGTTCGTGGGTGCAACAGTTTAATGAAGGCAGAACATCGTGTGACAACAAACCGAAACAACCTCGGGCTCGCACAAGCCGGTCTGACGACGTGATCGAGAAAGTGGAGAGAATTGTTTTGGGGGATCGCCGAATGACTGTTGAACATATCGCCTCCAGAGTTGGCATTTCTGTGGGTTCTGTGCACACAATCCTGCATGACGACCTGAAAATGCGAAAAGTGTTATCCAGGTGGGTGCCACGAATGCTGACGGACGACCACATGGCTGCCCGTGTGGCATGTTGCCTAGCAATGTTGACGCGCAACGACAGCATGAATGGCACTTTCTTTTCGTCGGTTGTGACAATGGATGAGATGTGGATGCCATTTTTCAATCCAGAAACAAAGCGCCAGTCAGCTCAATGGAAGCACACATTCACCGCCACCAAAAAAATTTCTGGTAACCGCCAGTGCTGAAAAAATGATGGTGTCCATGTTCTGGGACTGCGAGGGCGTAATCCTTACCCATTGCGTTCCAAAGGGCATTACGGTAACATCCTACTAAAATGTTTTGAAGAACAAATTACTTCCTCCACTGCAACAAAAACGTCCAGGAAGAGCTGCGTGTGTGCTGTTTCGCCAAGACAACGCACCCGCACATCGAGCTAACGTTACGCAACAGTTTCTTCGTGATAACAACTTTGAAGTGATTCCTCATGCTCCCTACTCACCTGACCTGGCTCCTAGTGACTTTTGGCTTTTTCCAACAATGAAAGACACTCTCCGTGGCCGCACATTCACCAGCCGTGCTGCTATTGCCTCAGCGATTTTCCAGTGGTCAAAGCAGACTCCTAAAGAAGCCTTCGCCGCTGCCATGGAATCATAGCGTCAGCGTTGTGAAAAATGTGTACGTCTTCAGGGCGATTACGTCGAGAAGTAACGCCAGTTTCATCGATTTCGGGTGAGTAGTTAATTAGAAAAAAAAAATCGGATGCCTTAGAACTTGAATGCATCTCGTATAGGGACTGAAGCGGGAATACGAGGCCTGTCTAAAAAGTATTCAGAAAAAAGTGGACAGAAAAAATACTTCGAATACCTGATGGGGTTGGAACCCTAATCCCCTTCAAAGTAGGCCCCTTGTGCTTGCACACACTTAGTCCACCAATCCTTCCACTGCCGGAAACACCTCTGGAAGTCTTCTTTTGAAATGGTGTTCAGCTCTGTCGTCGTGTTCCGCATTATCTCTTCTCTACTCTGAAGATGAGAGCCTTTCAGTGACGTCTTCAATTTTGAGAACAACCAGAAGCCGCAAGGAGTCATGTCTGGAGATTAGGAAGGTTGGCGAACGGATGTAATTCCATGTTCGGCCAAGAAATTTTCGATCAAGTGGGATGAATGTGTGGAGGCGTTGTCGTGATGCAGTTTCCAGTTTTTCGCCGTCCGCATGTCTGGTCTTTTGCGCCGAACTGATTTACGGAGTCGCAGGAGAACATCTTGATAGTACTCCTTTGCCACTGTGAAATGTCCCCTTAGAAAAATTATGCAGCACTGTGCTTAAACTGACACACAATATTCTTTTAGCGCAACGCAATCTGACTTTCAATAATCCCTACAAGAGAATGGCCCTGACTAAATTAACCTATACGTTTCACAAATCACTTACCTCACAAAAATCTTCGTTACTCGAACTACTGCAATACAGCGAGCGCTACTACTGCCAGCTAAATAAAAGATTCAAACTTCGGAAGGCACTAACTACTAATAGGCATAGTTAGCAAATGAAAGATTTTGATAGAGCTCAAACAATGTATTTACCTCAATAGTGTTCAAAAGTCATAATGTATATAGCAGTTCATGACATCCAGTCTTACAAATTTCAAAACTCCGCCATCTCTCTCCCCACATCCACCACTGCTGGCGGCTCACCTCCAACTGCTCAACGCTACGCGCTGTTCACATCCAGCTTCCCAACACTACAATGGCAGACAACAATGCAAACTAGCCACAGACTGCACACAGCACAGCCAGTGATTTTTCATACAGAGCGCTACGTGGCGCTACCAATAAGAAAACCTAAACAGCCTACTTACAACTGTTTGTCCTTCCGGTGCGTATTCATGACGCACCATTCCACAGACATCAAAGAAGACAGTCAGCATCATCTTGATTTTGCTTCGCACGTGCCGCACTTTCTTCGGCCTTTAAGACTGGGGATGCTTCCATTCCGACCACTGTCGTATCCGTACAACCGTGACTCATCTCCAGTTATCACGGTGTTCAGAAACCCAGGATCAGTGTTGGTGGTATCCAGAAGGTCCTGTGCGACGTCAAAATGGAGGTCTTTTTGTTCCGGCGACAAATTTCGCAGCCACTCGGTGCATGTTCAAATCATCACGCAAAATTGCATGTGCAGAATCTTTACTGACTCCATCCTCTTGGGCAACCTCCTGCACGATCAAACGACGATCTGCCATCACCAAATTTTGCATCCTCTCAACAACAGCTGCACTCCAAGGAGATTGGGATGCTTCCATTCCGACCACTGTCGTATCCGTACAACCGTGACTCATCTCCAGTTATCACGGTGTTCAGAAACCCAGGATCAGTGTTGGTGGTATCCAGAAGGTCCTGTGCGACGTCAAAATGGAGGTCTTTTTGTTCCGGCGACAAATTTCGCAGCCACTCGGTGCATGTTCAAATCATCACGCAAAATTGCATGTGCAGAATCTTTACTGACTCCATCCTCTTGGGCAACCTCCTGCACGATCAAACGACGATCTGCCATCACCAAATTTTGCATCCTCTCAACAACAGCTGCACTCCAAGGAGATTGGGGCCTGCCAGAACGCTGGTCACTCTCCACTAATGTGCAGCCATTTTTGAACCGGTTGCATCACTCCTGAATTTGTGTTACACCCAACACATCTTATCCAAACACCTACAGATTGTTTCGCTTTGACAATCACCAAGCTTTTTGACAAAATTTGATGCAGTATCTTTGCTCCACACGTTCAGTCACCTTGAGAGAATCGGTAATCCGACGAACACGTTGTGTAGCACTTCACTCAGCGACCGCCAGGCAGCGACTGACGCGCTGGAAGGCGGGAACAAAATTCACGCATGCGCATAAAGGTTTCTTGCTTTACTGTGAACAGTGGCGCTGCGCTGTCGTCTCTATTTTGAGCAGCAAAATTGTAAAGTGCCAGGCAAATCCAACACCTTCCATGAAAACCCTGACATGATAGCAAATCCGGCAGTATGTCACATAGTTCCGAATAAATCCTGACATTAAATTAACCAAGGTAATATGATCAACTAGTGAGCAAATGGAATACCACAGACTAACACAAGAACGCCTAAATGCATGTCATACCTTCCCACCGTGAAACAGACGCAGTTCCGAGGGGAGAAACGAGAACAGAAGCCGAGAGCAGAAATGTGTTAAGCTAGAAGGCCCTACGATAAGGGACGGACACCCACGTCTCCGGCCGACCGCCAAGACCACCCTCCAGCCCATGTTAAATGATAGAGCCCTCCAGAAGAACAGTAAAGATCTTACGATAACACTATAAGGGCCACACCAGCTGCAAGTTTTAGCGTGAGACTTTTTCGCGTCTCTGTTACGTTGCAAACGTTAAAAACATTGCCCCACCACGAGAAGTATAACGTTTCTCATTGGATAGACAGAATTTTTGTAGGCGGAGCTTAAGGTTAACATTGAGACCCTGATTGGTCAGATGAAAACATAGCCAGATAGTTTTTTTTTTTTAACCAACTTCGGTAAATAGTAGTAAGGAGAAGTTAGGAGAGGGTTGCTTCCGAGACAGCGAGGTGAACGGAGCTGTGCTGACCACCGCCCCCTGACGAACACCGACAAGGTAATGAACGCACGCGATGCCGCATTTTTTAGCGCATAAGGCTTCACTCAGAACTGCAGAAGTCTCATCTATTACATCCCCTTTTTGCGTAATACTAGTGTCGATCGTCAATTAAAGCTCATGGCATTCACATTTGCTACTTGAAGTTACATTTGCTACTTAAAATCTGAAATGCGATGATTTTTCTGTTATATAATTATTGAGAAGCCACATCAGCCACTGTAATTTACGACAAGTTAAATAAGTAATTAGAGATAATTGAGGGTCACTGTAGACCATTTTTGATAGTTTTCTCTTTTATGAAACTTCATTTGAACCTAGATCATAGATGTGATATGGCATAGGTCATCCTTCGATCCATTGTAGAACTTGGAAACCCATTCAGGGAATATTCGTTCACATTTTTGTTGAACGCCGTTGGTTTTTATCATCTTGTATTAAAATATTTCCTATTATCAATAGTGCAATATATAAACAATGTTTTGTGAGTAGAACAAAAATTCAAATGGTAAACTTAACTACTTTCTCGACGTTATTTTACCAGCTAACTAAAAATAGGAAAGCCTTGAACACCTTCCACTAAATTTAGTTAGTATTAAGATTCTTTTACAGGGAGTGCAGTGGAGCTGACGCTGAAATCATTAAGTATTTGATTATATCATCGCTAGTCTCACTGAACTCTACATGTCATGTGTGGTCTGGCGTCTCCTTACCAGCAACAGGTCCGCACTTTCTAAACCGAGAAAAAAATGTTTGCATTATTTATCGAACGCCCCTTGTATTACTAGTGCAGATTCTAATGATTAACTCGAACGAAATTAGTTGCCCGACGAAGCGGGAGTAATAGGTGTGCGTTGTTAGGGGCAGACACAAGTGAGACTTACCTAGCAGCGCCTGGAAGAGCCGCGACTTGAAGATGCGGATGACGCGTTCGATGGCGAGCCGCAGCTGCTTGTCCTGCGGCTTGGTTAACTTCTCGTGGTAGTCCTCCAGCAGCTCGAGGGCGCGGTGTGCTTCTGAAACAACAAAACCGTGTCAACACTGGACATAGCACGTTATCCAGTCCAGCAGCCAACAAGCCATGCAGCTGTTACACTAGTCACACCAGCTCTGACCCTCCACCTTGTCCTACAGTCTTCTTCTGCTTCTCCTCAAAGTTACTAAATGATTTATGGAAAATCTCATATTAAGATGTGAAACAAATACAAACAAAGAGATAGAGGGTTGGCCAGTACTTACCTCAGCTCAGTACAGCCGATAGATTCACAAAACAGAACAGAAAATTTAGATTCCTAGCTTTCGGAACTTTGTTCCTTCATCAGGGAGGAGAGAAGGGAAAAAAGGAGAAGAAGGGAAAGTGGATTCAGTTACTCACAACCCAGGTTATGAAGCAACAGGGAAAGGTAAACAGGGAGGGTAGCAAGGATGGAGGCATGGTTGCCAGAGGGAAGCCAAAGATATTCTACTGTTAAGTACTGTGCCAGCTTCAAACCAAAAGAGGATGCATACAGAAGTAAAGAGGTATATAGTATAAAGATAAACACAACTATGTAGGATGAAAAGATGCGTGAATGGCTAAAGAGGGGAGGGAAAAAGGAGAAGACTGAAGAGTAAATGGGAGTGAGGTTGGCTAACGTAGGTTCCGTCCATTTACTCCTCTTTACTTTACTCCAGTTAAAAAAAGAAAAAAGAACGGATATACAAAAACGTCTTATACTCAGCCAATGGAGATAAGCCGTGCGACAATGACATATATACAGTTGTGATATATTTAAATTCTGGCATGTGCTAAAGCTCTTAATTTTGCCTTTGTTCCACTCAAAACGGCTGAAAGTCGAAATTGCAAAGAGTGGATTTTATAAGAAAGATATTCGAAGTCGATTATTTTTTTCTTTAAAAATTGCTGTTATTGGTGCCTGCATCAATGAATCGATACGCTAGGTAATATACAGGGTGATTATAACTAATCATGTTCCCCAATACCTGTGCAGACAGAGGACTTCTCAGTATTCCCTTAATGCGTCCATACTCGCGATGAACAGCAGTGCTATTGCTGTTTTGATAAAACAGCTTTACGAGTAAAACCCTGCTCACCTTGTTCAGACCCATCTCGACTGTCTGCAGCACTAACGCATACTGACGCTTGTATTTCAAAACAACATCGCCGTACCAGTACCGACCCCTGACGGCAAGTCTTGACACTAATACTACTAACAACGCAATTCCAGGCCCAAGTATCGAAATTTTATAACAACTTTCTTATCTTGATATTGTTTTGGTGTCTATACTGGAATAAGCAAATGTCATAAAGCATAAAAACCTTTTTTTAAACCGGATGTTAGGGAGAGAAATTGACGTCATTTCGCGTAAAAGCATATTCAGACATTTCACACGTGCTGTTGCGGACCCGTCAGAAACCTAATTGCTTGCTGCCAAACTGATATTTCGTCTTCTATTCCTTTGACAGCAATAAAAACAGGAATTTGTTGAAGTACTGTAATGCCGTCATTTTTAAAAACGGAGGACTGTCAGTTCAATGTTTCACACTACTTGTTACCTATTCACTTGATGGTATGAACATACAATTACCAACGCATTAATATTGAGAGTTTGGGAGAAATTAGGTTAACTTTATTGTCACAAGTGCAATCCTAATGTACCAAGTCATTCAAATATTTTTAAATCAATGCTTGATTTCTGCCATAAACAAACCTATGCAGCTGTCTGTCTTACTTCGCACAGTGCGTACAGACAGAAACTGGGCTTTTTGTTCTCCGTCACGTGACTTAGACGTTGGTGCCTAAGGTAGGCTTACTCTGAAGGTGACTGTCTTCAGAGGAATGCGTGTCTGTTACATTCGCCATAGCCTCAGACGCAAGCATATATACTTAGGGCGCAGTGCTTAAAGTGGAGAGTAGCTCTTTGTATATCGATGAAAAGCAGCATTGTGGCTGGGTTAGCAACCTCAGAGCAAATATCATACACAGCAACAACCGTTTACAAGACGTCCATGCAGGATGGACAGCTACAGTTGTAACTTACAGACCTACAGTGTGACAGGCAGTTGCGTAATAAATTTCGTAATAAAATAAGTCTTGTAGCCTCGTACATAAATTTTCCTCATTATAAATGTCCACGATTTCACAAGTTTGCACCTATGATTGTAGCCGGACGGAGTGGCCGAGCGGTTCTAGGTGCTACAGTCTGGAACCGCGCAACCGCTACGGTCGCAGGTTCGAATCCTGCCTCGGGCATGGATGTGTGTGATGTCCTTAGGTTAGTTATGTTTAAGTAGTTCTAAGTTACAGGGGACTGATGACTACAGCAGTTAAATCCCAAAGTGCTCAGAGCCATCGGAACCTATGATTGTGTCGATGTTTGTGCCTACATATATTTTCGAGCTACTTTTTTGTGTGCTAAAGAGAATGAAATCCACCCACTGAATCTCGCTCATTGACCGCAACTCTAAGGCTTATCTTCGAATTAGCAGTACTGGGAAAGTGGTACCAGACACTGGCGCTTTAATGAAAAGCAAGATAAGTAGAATTTATTGATATCCGCTGTTCTCATGTTTAATGTGCGAATGAAACTGTCACGCAATACAAAATTATGTCACTTTAAACTTCGTCCAAACTCGGCATTTAGTCATAACGCTGTATCTGTCGCAAGAAAAATTATGTTTCGTACTTAGGTCCCAAAGTTCTTCACCTCATTAACAAAGAAGATATGTAAGCTTGTTCAAATGCTTCAAATGGCTCTGAGCACTATGGGACTTAACTTCTGAGGTCATCAGTCCCCTAGAACTTAGAACTACCTAAACCTAACTAACCTAAGGACATCACATACGTCCACGCCCGAGGCAGGATTCGAACCTGCGACCGTAGCGGTCGCGCGGTTCCAGACTGTAGCGCCTAGAACCGCTCGGCCACTCTGGCGGGCTATGTAAGCTTCATTCCATTGTTATTTCTCATCAATGCAACAGTCGGAGGATACCAGTTTGCACGAAGGGAATTAATTAGACAGAGGGAAGAGTTACATCTCTGCAGAACTAACATTAGTGGTCGTAGAACAGTTTCGTTGCGAACAGTTTCTCGCGCCGAGCTGCGTCGTTCCGATTCCTCTCCTCCTCCTCCTCCTCCTCACCGTTAACGTCCCTTTCGCTCTCATTACACGCCGTGAAGCTGTCGGTAGCTCACCGGCCATGCGTGTGCGCTTGCCAGCTCGCACGAGCAGATCGGTGAACAGCAGGTACTGCGCGCATGCGCATGCGCTCGCCGCCGCCTGCCCGCGTGGGTGATGACGTCGCTCGTGACGTGTTACGTCACCTGCGCTGTCGACCAGAGCAACAGGAGCAGCGAAGAGGTGGCGCGCATCTCCAGCTTGCCGGCTGCAAGCCTGCCTGACACGTACCCACACTGCGATCACTTCGCCCCGCAGGAGGAGGTGAAGGAAGGGGTACGGAGGAGTTTAATAAGTAGGTAGCCCCCCGCTCACATGAAGTTGCTTTCACCACGTTACCGGTAAAAAAAAAAAAAAAAAAAAAAAAATGGAAAAAATCTCTTTCGGGTTATCTGTGTTTTTCAGTTACTCGTGAAATCTTAAGTCCAGATCAACCCGAATAACTGGGAGCCTTCTCCTTACATAACGAGCAACACAACGAAGATTTCCGAGTCAGGAACCGGAATACGTGTAAGAAAGCATTCAGCAGTAAGCGTAAATAACTTTCCTATTTACAAACCAAGTTTGCGCGTGGTGGCCGAAGATAGCAAGGCTCTTAAGCAAACTGGCACAGAAAAGAAAGGTTTCCTTAAAACACAAATAAACGTGTTCACGGTTATTAGCAAACGCCTAAACCTTCGCCTGTCAACAAGTTTCAGTTGCAGGTTGCCTATCGTGGGCTTCCAAGGGCAACACAAATATGATTCTCAGTATTTCATATAGTTAGTGACGGAAATTAAAAATTTAAAATGCTGTAGTACTATACTCATTAAGAGGAGCAATCTTTCGTTGCTTTACCACAGTGAGTCATTTATCAAAGTCAGGAACTGTTAGTGTGTTTTGACGCAGCGGAGCTCACTACGCGCCAGTAGCCGGACTGTATTAATTCATTATTTGGGAATGAGAGCACTTACGGACCTCCAACAAACTTCAAACATAATTTGAAATCTTGTCGAATTTTTCTTTCTCGTTGGCACCCCCCACAAAATAATGAAAGCAAAAAAGTTCACCCCTTACCACATTTTCGCTCTTTATGCAGTAAGACGTCAGCATCAGGCATGACGTTTTAATTCACTTATTGCTTCTTTACTATTAACTTTATTCACAACACATTTATGGAACAGTATTCACAATACGATTCAAAGTAACCTCGAGTTCAGGAGATATGAGATCATAAACACTGCGATGCGAGAAACCTACAAAGTCTTCAACCACAAACATTCACATGCTTACCATCAAATAATTGACGCATTAACTAATTTGGAAAGTAATTAGAGGACGGAAGCATTTTTATACGTAGGAGTTCGGTTCTGTAAGGAAATGGGAGTTGTATGGGGAAGGGGGATGTTAGCAATGGGAGCACTGGTTGATATACACTGAAGAGCCAAAGAAACTGGTACACCTGCGTAATATCGTGCGGGGCCCCGCGAGCACGCAGAAGTCCCGAAAGACGACGTGGCATGGACTCGACTAATGTCTGAAGTAGTGCTGGAGGAAATTGACATCATGAATCCAGAATGAGATTTTCACTCTGCAGCGGAGTGTGCGCTGATATGAAACTTCCTGGCAGATTAAAACTGTGTGCCCGACCGAGACTCGAACTCGGGACCTTTGCCTTTCGCGGGCAAGGGCTCTACCATCTGAACTACCGAAGCACGACTCACGCCCGGTACTCACAGCATTACTTCTGCCAGTATCCTGTCTCCTACCTTCCAAACTTTACAGAAGCTCTTCTGCGAACCATGCGGAACTAGCACTCCTGAAAGAAAGGATATTGCGGAGACATGGCAAAGGTCCCGAGTTCGAGTCTCGGTCGGGCACACAGTTTTAATCTGCCAGGAAGTTTCATCATGAATCCAGAAACGGCTGTCCATAAATCAGTAAGAGTATGAGGCACATTGGAAGGCATTCCAGATATGCTGAATAATGTTTATGTCTGGGGAGTCTGATGACCAGCGGAAGTATTTACACTCACAAGGGAACCTCCCCATCGCACCCCTCTCAGATTTAGTTATAAGTTGGCACAGTGGATAGGCCTTGAAAAACTGAACACACATCAATCGAGAAAACAGGAACAAGTTGTGTGGAACTATGAAAAAAAATAAGCAAAATATACAAACTGAGTAGTCAATGCGTAAGATAGGCAACATCAAGGTTAGTCTCACGCCAGGAGCGCCGTGGTCCTGTGGTCAGCGTGAGCAGCTGCGGAACGAGAGGTACTTGATTCAAGTCTTCTCTCGAGTAACATGTTTACTTTCTTTGTTTTCGCAAAGTTATGATCTGTCCATTCGTTCATTGACACCTCTGTTCACTGTAATAAGTTTAGTGTCTGTGTATTGCGACCGCACCGCAAAACCGTGCGATTAGTAGACGAAAGGACGTGCCTCTCCAATGGGAATCGAAAACATTTGATCGCAAAAGGTCATAGGTCAACCGATTCCTCCACAGGAAAACACGTCTGATATATTCTATACGACACTGGTGACGGCATGTGCGTCACATGACAGGAATATGTTGCCCACCCACCTAACTTGTACACTTGGCGAATGGGTAAAAAGATTCTTCTACCTTGCCCGATTTAGGTTTTCTTATGCATATGATAATCACTCCCAAAAAAGTGATGAAGACATAAGAGTATGTCACATAAACTGCAACAAATGAATGCAACAGTTTCACAGCCGCACAGTTTTTCCTGTGCTCTGTCAAAACATTTGTTTTTAACGTTTTCGAATTTTTGCGTGTGTAGACCGTCGTGTGTTTCGATGCTTGTTTAGGTGTAGCGTACCCTTACTACGGCGCAGTTACCTCGCGTCGAACGGACGGACAGATAATAATCGTCTGAAAATAAAAAAATTAAAATTATCACGAGAGGGAACACTTGAACCAAGAACCTCTCGTTCTTGTTGCCTATCATACACATAGACTACTCTGTACATTTTGCTTATTTTTTTCTTTGTTCCATACAACTTCTTCCTGTTTTCTCGATTGATCTGTGTTCAGTTTTTCAAGGCCTATCCACTGCGCCAACTTATACCTAAATCTGAGGGGGTTGCGATGGGGAGGTTCCCTTGTCAGAAGACTGTTCCTGGAGCCACTCTATTGCAATTCCGGACGTGTGGGGTGTCGCATTGTTCTGCTGGAATTGCCCAAGTCCATCGGAATGCACAATGGACATGAATGGATGCAGGCGATCACACAGGATACTTACATACGTGTCACCTGTCAGAGTCGTATCTGTACTATCAGGGGTCCCATATAACTCCAACTGCACACGCCCCACACCATTACAGAGCCTCCACCAGCTTGAACAGTTCCCAGCTGATATGCAGGATCCATGGATTCATGAAGTTGTCTCCACATCCGTGCACGTTCATCCTCTCGATGCAATTTGAAATGACACTCGTCCGAACAGACTACATGTTTCCATTCACCAACAGACGAATGTCGGTATTGACGGACCAAGGCGAGCCGTAAAGCTTTGTGTCGTGCAGTGATCAAGGGTATACGAGTGGGCCTTCGGCTCCGAGAGCCCATATCGATGATGTTTCGTTGAATGGTTGGCACGCTGACACTTGTTGATGGCCCAACATTGAAATCTGTAGCAATTTGAGGAAGAGTTGCGCTTCGGTCCCCCTGAACGATTTTCTTCAGTCGTCGTTCGTCTCGTTTCCCGGCCGCAGCGATGTCGGAGATTCGATGTTTCACCGGATTCTTGATATTCATGATACACTCGTGATATAGTTGCACGGGAAAATACCCACTTCATCACTGCCTCGGAGAGGCTGTACCCCGTCGCTCGAGCGCCAACTAGAACACCACGTTCAAACTCACTTAAATCTTGATAACCTGCCATTGTAGCAGCTGTAACCTATCTAACAACTGCGCCAGACACTTGTTGTCTTATATAGGTGTTGCCGACCGCAGTGCTGTATTCCACTTGTTTGCATATCTCTGTATTTGAATGCGCATACCTATACAAGTTTCTTTGGCACTTCAGTGTAGAATAGAGAAAAATTTTCTGAAAGTGTATAAGTGGAGCGCAGTACAACGTAAAAATGAAACATGGAGCATGGGAAATGCGACGTTGGGAATATCGGGATTTTATCTCCCGTCGACGACAAGATAATTAGAGTCGAAAAGTTAGCTTGGAAATCAGAATTATGAGCAGGGGACTAGCCGTGCTCTTTCAGAGCAACCTTCCCAGCATTAATATTGAAAGGTTTTTGGAAACCATGGAAAACGTAAATCTGAAAGAGGATTTGAACCGAACTCCTCCCGAAAACGATTGCAGTGTTCTGATATTGCGGCATCTTACTCACTCCCTGCACAGGAAGCTGCTGATAATGAACTTCGCCTTTGAAACAAGCCAAGTATATGAACTCAAAACTATAAATTACAGCGAAGACGTTGAAGATGGTGACGTTTAATAAGCTCGTAACTAAAGCAAGGCACGTGTCGTATAACAAGAGAATTGATGTACAAGACTTTTTTCCGTTCTCTTACTGCGTTGCCTTTGCGAGGAAAGATTCGCTTACACTGCTTTCTGCTTCATCAGCCAGTCGCCCAATACTATTTTCACACGTGCGGAAACACAAGAAGAGTTCTATGTGCTCGATAATATGTGTCATAAAAACACTTCATCCCAGAAACCCGAAGGATTTCTCTGCAAGGAAACGTACTGACTTTGGTCTCAGCCCTTTCACAGTAAACGGAAACCCTCACCCTTCCGCACAGCACAGCAGTATCTTTCACGTCCTCCCATTTCTTTCGGATAATCTCCGAGCAGAGATTTATTTTGCTGACGCTCACCGTGTCCGCTTTCAGCGTTTGTGCAGCTATCGCGAACGTATTTCCGTGGATTCTCTCTCCTCTCGTTCAGAGCTGAATCTGTAGCGTCCACAGTAACATCCTGAGGTGAGAATTAGCGACACTATATCCACATTGGCGTAACTAGTAGCTCCTGCAAACAAATGAAGCCGACTCATTTTGTTTTCAGGCAGCGGTATGTCAAAATATGATGCGTAAATTAACAACACAGCATTGTAAAGATATGAGACATTAGGATACAAAAAAAAGAAAAATTTTGGAGGTGCACAGGGAAATAATGGAAGCTGTAGGGAGGAAGAGGTAACCATAGTGTCACCATTTCAAATGAATAGACGATAATAGTTGGCCACATATGCCGTACTTGGCAATTCAAACACGATGCCCACTATCAGCCGGTTTCTATGTAGGGAGCGACTGCCGTGTCACAGTATCAAAACACTGGATTCGTATTCAGGGGGATGTCGATATGCAGGTGCATGCCAGAGGCGAAAACGGAAACGAGGTCAACTGCGTAGAAGATTGCTTACACATGTCAAGTGCTATGTGTATAAGAAGTTTAAAAGTAAGGACCCTTAAAATTACATACCAATATCCTTAACATCGGTTTGCTACAAAATTCTTGAGCATATTCTAAATTAGAATATAAAGTATTTCCTTGAGGCAGAAAAGCTTCTATCCACTAATCTCTTAATAAATTATCTAACGGGTAGTGTCGGCAGCAATCTGTGTTTGTTTGCTGATGATGTAGTGCCCTTTAACGTGTTGTTGCAGAGAGACTAGTAGAGTACAGGATGACTTCGATAGTACACGACTGGCCATTAAAATTGCTACACCACGAAGATGACGTGCCACAGACGCGAAATTTAACCGACAGGAAGAAGATGTTATGATATGCAAATGATTAGCTTTTCAGAGCATTCACACAAGGTTGGCGTCGGTGGCGACATCTACAACGTGCTGACATGAGGAAAGTTTCCAACCCATACCTCATACACAAACAGAAATCGACCGGCGTTGCCTGGTGAAACGTTGTTGTGATGCCTCGTGTAAGGAGGAGAAATGCCTACCATCACGTTTCTGACTTTGATAAAGGTCGGATTGTAGCCTATCGCGATTGCGGTTTATCCTAGCGAGACATTGCTGTTCGCGTTGGTCGAGATCCAATGACCGTTAGCAGAATTTGGAATCGGTGGGTTCAGGAGGGTAATCTGGAACGCCGTGCTGGATCCCAACGGCCTCGTATCACTAGCAGTCGAGATGACAGGCATCTTATCCGCATGGCTGTAACGGATCGTGCAGCCATGTCTCGATCCCTGAGTCAACAGATGGGGACGTTTGCAAGACAACAACCATCTGCACGAACAGTTCGACGACGTTTGCAGCAGCATTGACTATCAGCTCGGAGACCATGGCTGCATCACAGACAGGAGCGCCTGCGATGGTGTACTCAACGACGAACCTGGATGCACGAATGGTAAAACGTCATTTTTTCGGATGAATCCAGGTTCTGTCTACAGCATCATGATGGTCGCATCCGTGTTTGGCGACACTGCGGTCAACGCACATTGAAAGCGTGTATTCTTCATCGCCATACCGGCGTATCACCCGGCATGATGGAATAGGGTGCCATTGGTTACACGTCTCTGTCACCTCTTGTTCGCATTGACGGCACTTTGAACAGTGGACGTTACATTTCAGATGTGTTACGACCCGTGGCTCTACCCTTCATTCGATCCCTGCGAAACCCTACATTTCAGCAGGATAATGCACGACCGCATGTTGCAGGTCCTGTAGTGGCCTTTCTGATACAGAAAATGTTCGACCGCTGCCCTGGCCAGCACATTCTCCAGATCTCTCACCAATTGAAAACGTCTGGTCCATGGTGGCCGAGCAACTGGCTCGTCACAATACGCCAGTCACTACCCTTGATGAACTGTGGTATCGTGTTGAACCTGCATGGGCAGCTGTACCTGTACACGCCATCCAAGCTCTGTTTGACTCAATGCCCAGGCGTATGAAGGCCGTTATTACGGTCTTAGTTGGTTGTTCTGGGTACTGATTTCTCAGGATCTATGCACCCAAATTGCGTGAAAATGTAATCACATGTCAGTTCTGGTATAATATATTTGTCCAATGAATACCCGTTTATCATCCGCATTTGTTCTTGGTGTAGCAATTTTAATGGCCAGTAGTGTATGTTACCTAACGGGTAGTGTCGGGAGCAATCTGCGGTTGTTTGCTAATGATGTTGTGGTGCCCTGGAACGTGTTGTCGCTGAGTGACTGTAGGAGAGTACAGGATGACTTCGATAGCTTTCATTTGGAGTGATAAATGGCGGCTTGCTCTAAATGTAGAAAAATGTAAGTTAATGCAGATGAGTAGGAAAAACAGTCCTGCAATGCTCGGATTCAGTATTACTAGTGTTCTGCTCGACACGGTCAAGTCGTTTAAATACACTCCTGGAAATGGAAAAAAGAACACATTGACACCGGTGTGTCAGACCCACCATACTTGCTCCGGACACTGCGAGAGGGCTGTACAAGCAATGATCACACGCACGGCACAGCGGACACACCAGGAACCGCGGTGTTGGCCGTCGAATGGCGCTAGCTGCGCAGCATTTGTGCACCGCCGCCGTCAGTGTCAGCCAGTTTGCCGTGGCATACGGAGCTCCATCGCAGTCTTTAACACTGGTAGCATGCCGCGACAGCGTGGACGTGAACCGTATGTGCAGTTGACGGACTTTGAGCGAGGGCGTATAGTGGGCATGCGGGAGGCCGGGTGGACGTACCGCCGAATTGCTCAACACGTGGGGCGTGAGGTCTCCACAGTACATCGATGTTGTCGCTAGTGGTCGGCGGAAGGTGCACGTGCCCGTCGACCTGGGACCGGACCGCAGCGACGCACGGATGCACGCCAAGACCGTAGGATCCTACGCAGTGCCGTAGGGGACCGCACCGCCACTTCCCAGCAAATTAGGGACGCTGTTGCTCCTGGGGTATCGGCGAAGACCATTCGCATCCGTCTCCATGAAGCTGGGCTACGGTCCCGCACACCGTTAGGCCGTCTTCCGCTCACGCCCCAACATCGTGCAGCCCGCCTCCAGTGGTGTCGCGACAGGCGTGAATGGAGGGACGAATGGAGACGTGTCGTCTTCAGCGATGAGAGTCGCTTCTGCCTTGGTGCCAATGATGGTCGTATGCGTGTTTGGCGCTGCGCAGGTGAGCGCCACAATCAGGACTGCATACGACCGAGGCACACAGGGCCAACACCCGGCATCATGGTGTGGGGAGCGATCTCCTACACTGGCCGTACACCACTGGTGATCGTCGAGGGGACACTGAATAGTGCACGGTACATCCAAACCGTCATCGAACCCATCGTTCTACCATTCCTAGACCGGCAAGGGAACTTGCTGTTCCAACAGGACAATGCACGTCCGCATGTATCCCGTGCCACCCAACGTGCTCTAGAAGGTGTAAGTCAACTACCCTGGCCAGCAAGATCTCCGGATCTGTCCCCCATTGAGCATGTTTGGGACTGGATGAAGCGCGTCTCACGCGGTCTGCACGTCCAGCACGAACGCTGGTCCAACTGAGGCGCCAGGTGGAAATGGCATGGCAAGCCGTTCCACAGGACTACATCCAGCATCTCTACGATCGTCTCCATGGGAGAATAGCAGCCTGCATTGCTGCGAAAGGTGGATATACACTGTACTAGTGCCGACATTGTGCAAGCTCTGTTGCCTGTGTCTATGTGCCTGTGGTTCTGTCAGTGTGATCATGTGATGTATCTGACCCCAGGAATGTTTCAATAAAGTTTCCCCTTCCTGGGACAATGAATTCACGGTGTTCTTATTTCAGTTTCCAGGAGTGTATCTGGCCGTAGCGTTACTAAGCATTATGAAATGGAACGAACGCATGAGGTCAGTACTAGGTAACGTGAAAGGTAGACCTCAGTTTATTTTTAGAATTTCAGGAAAGTCCAGCTCATCTACAAAGGAGATCTTGTATAGAGCACTAGCGCGACCGACACCTGAATCCTGCTCGAATGTTTGGGATCACCGCCAGGTAAGATTAAATGATGACATAGAAGAAATTCAGAGGCGTTCTCCTGGATTTGTTGGCAGCAGGTTCGATCAACACGCGATATTATGGCGGACGGAAGACAACGTTCTTTTCAAGAAGTACTATAGAGAAAATTAAAGTACCGGCATTTGCAGATGTCTGCAGAACGTCTGTACCGTGGGCGACGTACATTTCGCGTAATGACCGCGAAGACAAGATACGAGAATGTAGGGCTCGTATCGAGACGTGTAGATACTCGTTTCTCTCTCTCTCCATTTGCGAGAGGGAGCAGGATAGGGAATGACTAGTAGCGGTACAAGATACCCTCCACCATGCATCGTATGGTGGCTTGTGTACGTAGATGTAGACTCCATGAATTTTCGGATGTTGTCTTGGGAAGGCAGTGACGTAAGGACGCAGTCAAACGGCAAACAGTGTAAGCTGTAATGAAAACATCAGAAAATTCGTAACTGGATATCTTAGTTGTTGGTACAGTCAGTACAAGTAATGAGGAGTATTGGAAAGGAGATTAGCGATAAACTTCACGTCAAAATTAGAGACTGCAAACTAGACGATGTGAGTGAATTATATTGCCTCCAAACGAAAATTACTCGTGGCGGACAAATCAAAGAGGATATAAGAAGCGGATTACCACAAACTTAGGGGACATTCGTCACTAGAGAAAGAACAGTAGGATGAAACATGGGCGTTAACGTGAGGAAGAAGTTTCTAGTACTGAACGTCTGGAGCAATGGCAGTGAATCACGGACTTTGGGAAAACCGGAAAAAGAGAGTTGAAGCGTTTGAGATGTGCTGTTGTAGAATGATGCTGAAAATTAGATGAACTGATTAGGCGAGGAAATGAACAATTCTGTAGAAATACTGACTGGTAAAAGGGACAGAATGACAGGAGAAGTGTTGAGATATCGTAACGTCCTATGAATTAGAGGGAGCTGTATACAGTATAAATTGTAGGGGATGACATAGATTAGAATATATCTAATAGATAACTGATGATGTTAGATGTTAGTGCTGCTCTGAGGTGAAGGGGCTTAAACAAGAATGGAAGTCATGGAGCGCGACATCAGACCAGAATTATGAGTAAATAAACAAATAAATGAATAAATCAACTACCCTATGTTTCACAGTCAGGGAATCATTTGGATGTCCCCCATAGGTCCTTGTGTTGGAGTGTTGTGAGATGTGATGGTATAGGGAGCGCCTTCCGGCGTTACGGCAGCAACAGTCGCAGTGTGGGGAAGGTACGATGTTGCAATTCTGAGGTGCATGAGTTCTACTACCGTGCTTCGTCCTGACCCGTGTAGGGGTTGAGCATATCGTGTGTAATAGTTCGAAGCCGACTGCGGTAGTTGCTGTGAATGGCATACTGCGAAGCACCCGTTGAACTGCTTCGGTTCAGTCTTACTCCACTCATTTACTGGATCGAAATCAATGATTGTCAGGTACCAGCTGTTCTTATATATTTTTGAGGGCAGCCTATACTTTCGTATGTCACTGATACCCCTATTTATTGGTACAATCTAAGACAAAAAAAAAACGCACCCTAAAGGAGCTATGCGAATGCGACGGAAATCAGTAGATGTAAAGTGCAGGTAGAGGCAAACAAATTATTACAGTTTCAGAAAATCTGAACAACTTAATTAAAGAAAAAGAGCTTCTTAAATTGAGCAAGTCAATAACGTGTCGGCACACCTCTGGGCCTTATGCAAGCAGTTGTTCGGCTTGGCTTTGACTGACAGAGTTGTTGGATGTTCTCCCGAGGTATATCGTGCTAAAAGGGGCCTGCTATGAAACGAAGTTGCACCCAGACCTTCACTCCCGGTTTTCGGGCATTAAGGCGGGTGACAATCAGGTTTATATTCCACCGCTGGTCGGGGCCTCTGCAGACACGCCTTCGCTGGTCATCGAGTTCAGTTAGAAGCGGGACTCATCACTGAAGAAAATTCTACTCCAGTCAATGAGATTCGAGATCGAAGACGTGTCTGGAGACGCCCTGGACAGAGATGGGATACCAATCAACCTTGTAGCCCGACATACAGACAGACAACCAGGAGAAATGGTCTCGGGTGTCTTTTCTTTTCATACCACACCCCTTTGGTAGTCATCCGCGCCACTCTTACAGCACAGCGATACGTCGATGAAATTCTACGCTCCGGTTTGTTGGCCTTCATGGATTGCCAACCTGGGCTTACATTTCAGCAAGATAGTGCCCGACCGCATGCAATGAGAGTTTCTACTACAACTCTTCGTGCTTGCAAAACCCCTTCTTTGGCAGTAAGATCACCTGACCTCTTCTCAATTGAGAATGTCTGGAGAACAACCAGCCCAGGATTTTGACGATCTAACGTGGCAGCAGGCAACAGGACAGAATTTGGCACTATATGCTTCAAGAGGACATCCAACATCTCTATCAGTCAATGACAATTCTGATAACTGCTTGCATAATGGCCAGATGTGGACCAACGCATTATTGACTTGCTCAGTCTGTGAAGGTCTTTCTCTCGAATAGCTCATCCAATTTTTCCTGAAATTGGGTAGCCGCGTGGTCTCAGGCGTCATGTCACGGCCCGCGCGGCTCACCCCGTCGGAGGTTCAAGTCCTCCCTCGGGCAAGGGTGTGTGTGTGTGTGTGTGTGTGTGTGTGTGTATGTGTGTGTGTGTGTGTGTTTTGTCCTTAGTTTATGTTAGTTTAAGTTGGGTTAAGTAGTGCACAAGCTTAGGGACCGATGACCTCAGCAGTTTGGTCCTTCAAATTTCCAAAATTTCCTGAAATTGTAATGATGTGTTTGTCTGTACATGAAACATCACATCCACTGATTTCCGACCAATTCGTATAATTTCTTCGTGGTGTGTCCTTATTTTTCGTCTTACAGTGTAGCTACACTCTCTGCTCACCATATCGCTGGTGGTAGCGTACGGCTTAGAGCCAGTATCCAGTAATTAATCGTGTGTCGCGCTGATCACTCCTGCTCCCTTTCACTTACAGAGCGTGAACGTACATTTTAGAAATTTCTTCCTTCATTATCGAAGAGAAATGAGAAGGTTTTAAACAGAGACGAAAGCGACAAAGCTGACGAAATGGCAACAATTTAAAAATAACTCGGCAAATGAGACTGGTTCGATTTTCAGGCAATCTTCGTAGCTGCTGAAATCCGTCGTTCCAGGTTTCTCCATCGTTTTTTCTTCAGAAATCCAAACCGAAATAGCATATAACACTCACTGTTATGATATATCGCTTTACGACCTGCACGCCGCAAACCACGAAACTAGAAATTACATTTAATTAAATACACGGTAGCTGTAATTAACGCTCTGACTCATACGCTGCTATATTCAGTTAGTTCGATGTGATTATATAATTTGAAATCAAAAAGAGAGACCACATTTATTTAGTCACTACCAAGTTGGGCTCGTATTTCGGAGAAGTGGAATTCAAGTCAGAACTGTGATCACTGGATAATGTAAAATCGTCGTCTTGTTCGTTTATTTCTTGATCTACATCACTGGCACCTTCCCATATAGATCGACTAACAATTTCATCAAACTAGGGAAAGTTAAAAATGACACATTCGTGCCAATACATTTTGAGCTATACGGTATATTGAAGAAAACAGGTACGTAGTACACGAGGCGTGGTCTAGGAGACTCCAACACCTATCAGGGAGACGTGTCAACAATAAACACAGAAGGCGATAACGCAACCGACAACAAAACGTATTATGCTTGGCAATTTAAGAAGGGTAGGGGGAGTATGGAAGCATTCCACAAGAATTGGCCTTGGAGAGCGCGTTTGAAAATTTTCGCGCGATCTGAGAGACCACACCTCGTGAGTTAAGGGTTAATGCGGGTGAGTAGGAAAAACAAACCTATAATGTTCGGATACAGCATTAATAGTGTCCTAGTTGACACAGTCAAATCGTTCGAATATCTGGGCGTAATACGGCGAAACGATATGAAATAGAACGAACATGTGAGAACTGCGAGGGAAGGCGAATTATCGACTTCGGTTTACTAAGAGAATTTTATGAAAGTGTGGTTCGTCTGTAAAGGAGATCGCATATAGGACGCTAGTGTGACCGATTTTTGAGTACTGCTCGAGTGTTTGGGATCCGCACCAGGTCGGATGGAAAGAAGACACCGAAGCAGTTCCGAGGAGAGCTGCTTGATATGTTACCGGCAGGTCGGATTAACATGCAAGTATTACGGATGTGCGGCAGGAACTCGAGTGGGAGTCCCTGGAGGGAAGAAGGCATTCATTTCGAAGAACAGTACTGAGAAAGCATAGAGAACCGGCATTTGAAGCTTACTGCAGAACGATCCTACTGCCGCCAACATACGTTTCGCGAATATACTACACGAGAAATTAGGGCTCATACGGAGAAATATATAAGAGGCGTTCAAAAAGAAAAGAGCTGGAGGCACAATTACAGAAACCAGTATCTGTACGTTAGAAGTATTGACCATGGCTGTTGAGACACTTGTCCCACTGTGACACAAGGCGGTGAATGGGCGTCTCATAAAATTCCCGGGGCTGAGATGTTAACCAGTTCCGCACGTACAGCTAGACGTCGTAATCCGAGGTGAATCGTTTGCTCCTCAGAGCCTTTTTAAGTAGACCAAAAATGGCGTAATCACAGGAAAAGAGGTCCGGACGGTATGGAGGGAAGCCGATAACCTCCAATTTGAATTTCTGCAGCAGTGCCGCGACTGTGTTGGCCGTATGAGGCTTTGCATTGTCGTGGAGCAGAATGACATATCGCCAGGTCGCTTTGATTTGATCGCTTAGCGAAGGGTGGTCAAGATTTGCGAGTAACGGTCGACATTCACTGTTATCCCGTTCTGCAGGAAGTGAATCAGAAGGGGGCCATCTTGGTCAAACACGAACGTCAGCGTAACCTGCGTCTGGCAGCGTTGGGCGATTGATGCATTCTGCTAGCTCTGTATAGTCACGTGACGTGCACACGTGCCCTCTACCGACGGGCTGTGAACCTCCACGCTCCGATTGGAACCACACCTCGTTACACACGCCACGATATCACCCTCCTGTCACCGGTTTGCGCATTCCAGACTCCGGCTCGTTTCTTTCTGAACACTCCTTATAGATGGTCTTTTTTCCCTCGTTCTCTGTGCGATTGGAGCAAGAAAGGAAGCGAATAGCAGTGGTACACCATCCACCTGTGTGGTGGCTTGCGGGGTATGTATGTAGACGTATATGGAGACTGCTGATGAATGCCATCGAACTGTGTTCAGCAATGAATCGCGATTCTGAACTCTCCTATATGATCACTGTCAGCAAGTACCGCATCCGTGCGTCTTTATGTGTTATCTCTATGATGAAAAGGTATCGTGATACGATTTTCAACGACACAGTGCTCGTTCACACACGCTGCGAGTCTCTAAGAATTGTCTGTGTGTTGCTGAAGTACTCGCGTAGCCAAGAAAATTTGCAAGATCTTTGCCGGTGTGGGGCTAGGCTATTGGTCAGGCCGGCCGGGTTGGCCGAGCGATTGTAAAGCGCTACAGTCTGGAACCGCGCGATGCTACGGTCGAAGGTTCAAACCCTGCCTCGGGCATGGATGTGTGTGATATCCTTAGGTTAGTTAGGTATAAGTAGTTCTGAGTTCTAGGGGACTGATGACCTCAGAAGTTAAGTCCCATAATGCTCAGGGCCACTTCAACCATTTGAGCTATTGGTCAACTTAACCCAGTGACTCTATCCGGGTATGAAGGACCAGTTATAATGTTTGTGGGCTAACTTACTTCAGGAGAGGATACAAAGGCTTTATGACAACTTTCCCAATCACTTGAGTAGCCAGGTGCAATAATGACTGTGTGAACGATGCGACCAATTCTACACTTTATTTTATATCTATATGACGATCCTATGCTGATTATATTTGTATGTTTTGAGGATGCCATTATGGCCTTATCACTTTAGGACGGTGTAAATAAGTTCAAAAATGGTTCAAATGGCTCTGAGCACTATGGGACTTAACATCTGTGGTCATCAGTCCCCTAGAACTTAGAACTACTTAAACCTAACTAACGTAAGGACATCACACACACCCATGCCCGAGGCAGGATTCGAACCTGCGACCGTAGCGGTCACGCGGTTCCAGACTGAAGCGCCTAGAACCGCACGGTCACACCGGCCGGCAAATAAGTTCATATTGTGACCAAAGACTGGAATAAAAAAAACATTTCCCAAACGAATTAGTGGCCGCGCGGGGTAGCCGCGCGGTTTGGGGCGCCTTGTCACAGTTCGCGCGGCTCCTACCGTCGGACTTTTGACTCCTCCCTCGGGAATTGATGTGTGTATTGTCCTCAGCGTAAGTTAGTTTAAGTTAAATTAAGTAGTGTTTAAGCTTAGGGACCGATGACCTCAGCAGTTTGGTCCCATAGAACCTAACACAAATTTCCAATTTTCGTAATCAGTGCATGCATCCAGGAAAAAGTGAGGCGCAGCCTCGTATGATAAGTGGGCTCATAAAAGTTGTTTCTACCGTTATGAGAGAGACCGCTTCAGCTCCATAATAATTTTTTATTTATGATCCAACTAGCTTCGTGGCATCAGAGTCACATCTTCAGGGATTCATATTTAATTCATAACTTAATTCAAGCTGTAACCAGTAGATGACCCAACATTCTCGGTCCAATGATGATAAAAATGTTCAGCCGTCACAACTGGATAGAGAAAGCTGGCTCATGTACTAGTGATCGCTACAGCTAAATTACGAAATAAATATGTATTCCTAAAGATGGGGCAGTAACGCCACGAAACTAGCTGAATCATAAATAAGTATTTATCATACTGCATAAGCAGTCTTTCCATCATGATACAATTCTACAGTTGTGAATTTCCACAACACAAATTTTTCTGCAAGTTCTTTCTAAATTCGACTCGATTCTGTAATCACCTAAATAACAGCACTCAACCAGCAAAGTTTCATTTCGTTTCCTCCTCCCCTCCTGGGTGCTTCACTTTTTTCTCGGGTAGTTTATGTGTTTGCGGAACGAACACGACTGCTCTCGTTAGTGCTGCTTAACGCTGCGGCAGACCGAAGTGCGTTACTCCGAAGTGCAGCCTGTGGCGCTTTTAGGAGATGTATTACCGGGGCCGCGAGCGAATGTCATAACAGAGGCAAGGCGCCATGCGTTATGGTCCTCCTGGGACAGGACAGCGTAGGGGGAAGCAGTCTGCTAGGGGCCGACGTATAGTACGTACGGTGGGGAGTCACCATCTGTTAAGACGCCAGTTCGGGGAATTGCGGCATGTTGGCCGTTCTTCTCCGCACGGGGAAAGTTCCACGCACTCCGGCACGTGCCTGTAAGGGGAGCCTGCGTGAGATATCAGCCGCAAGAGAAAGGGGGGAGGGGAGGGCGAGGGTGTGTTCCAAGCAAGTAGCGGTGGGGGGAGTGGAGGCGGTATGGGAAACGTGAGACGGTGGCTGTGGCGCGCCCCACGTGCTGTTATTACATAAGCGCTCTCTAAAGGGGAGGCGCACTCGGCACTTGCTAAGCGACGCCACGTAGTACACGCTTTATCACTATCTGGTGCGCGTCTGCATTACTCCGCAGAGCTGAACCCTTCCAATACCACTGGTGCGTATGTGTCCCAGGACAGGTTATTAGAGAACCACTGGAATTTGCTGCACCTTATTTCTGTAAGTCAGTGTTCCACTGGTAAAGGGAAACCTGCTAATGGCTTGCATAATTATTATAATTAGAGCCTGCACGTGTAGGCTGTGCTGTTTTCAAGTTTATTTGTTAACCATCTGCTTCGCTCCGTTCCGTACTGTCATATTCAATTAGTTCGCGCCTGCAGACAGGCAACCCAATGGACAGTTTAGCAAAGCAGATTGCTATCGCACCTTCCCGCGCCTGCAGACAGGCAACCCAATGGACAGTTTAGCAAAGCAGATTGCTATCGCGCCTTCCCGGTCAATTTGTTTTGTTGTAGTTTTTCTGCAGCTGTCTTCTGAACCACCGGAGGTACTTATGAATTACCCTGTACGTCCCAACCCTCCCCGCATTGGAAAAAGGAAGCCCAGGATATATTTACTTTACGAGAACATTGTCGCTTCTGACTACGATATTAATTAAAATAACCGCACATCAATGTTTTTCACTCCGAAAAAAATTGATACTAGTGAAAGGATTAAATAAACACACCAAACAAAAAAATTAATAAATTCCAAGAGATGTCATTCTGACATCGTGTAACATCGCCTTTAACCTTGATAACGGCCTCAATTTGGCGAGGACGACGGTCCACTGGTTTCTTTGGTTTCTTTGTGTATGTAGTACCCAGCTGAAACCACGTATTTTATTGTTAAACCCCTTTTCCATGATCGACTTTCCAGTCTCATTGCACTACTCGAGACAAGTAAGTCTACTGCAGCGTCCCTGGCGTTTTGTTCCTGTATTCAGTCTCGTCTGTTTCGAATGGTCATTTGCGTATACACGTCAGCTCCAAAATTGTGTGTTTTGCGAGGTGCATCTGTTGTGCAGTTCGGCATGTTTGCGGCAAAAGTGACTTTATGAAGTACTATCCCTTTTACGAACAAATCAAAACATGACCAAAATGTAGGAACAAATAATGATAATAGATTTTATTAACGACCAAATTAGAATTTATAGTGGAAGTTATTGTCAAAAGTCTTGCGGTAACTTGTTTACACTCAGAGAACTGAAAGAACAGGTAAAGTGTCATCCTAACATTTCAGGGCGTATACATTTAATAGCACGAGAAAATGTACACTTGCAAACACAACGAACAATACGCAGAATCCTTTATCCTTTGTATCTAACTTTCTTGCTAAGTAGCAATTAACAAAGAAAATTATTTTTCTCCTCAAATAATTCTGATTCTATGACTGTTGAAATACGACGGGCGTTCAGTAAGTAATGCAACACATTTTTTTCTCGGCCATTTTCGATTGAAAAAATGCTGAAATTGTCGTGGGACATAGTAGAATATTCCCGCTTCAGCCCCTAAGATTCATGAAATTCCGATAGCTGGGGGAGCCTATACATAGCCTTCATAATGGCGTCTATAGCGTAGAGCTTTTATTGAGTTTCCTTCGACGGAAAACCAAAGCATCGCAGATATTCACGCGCGCTTGCAGACTGTTTACGGAGACATGTTAGTGAACAAAAGCACGGTGAGTCGTTTGGAGGAGGCGTCTGTCATCCTCATAAGAAGGTCGCGCAAACTCTCCCTATATACCGCGTAACGGGCCGGCCGCACGCACCCGCAGGAAACTGAAGAAGCGGTTTAAGCGTGTTCTTCGCAACAAAGTATAACTGTTATGCTTATCAACAGGTTTATACAACTTATATGGCAAAAGCCGCGCAAAGGTAGGCGCCGTGAGGTCCCCCCCCCCCCCCCCCCGCAGGTTCGACTCCTCTCTCTCGGGCATGGGTGTGTGAGTTGTCGTTAGCGTAAGTTAGTTTAAGTTAGATTACGTAGTGCGTAAGCGTAGGGACCGATGACCACAGCAGTTTGGTCCCATAAGACCTTACCACAAGTTTCTAATTTATATGACAAAAGAAAGTTTAAGTTAGATTACGTAGTGCGTAAGCGTAGGGACCGATGACCACAGCAGTTTGGTCCCATAAGACCTTACCACAAGTTTCTAATTTATATGACAAAAGAAAGAATTGTTTTTGGGGAAATTTGTTGTTTTGTACATAACAAAGTACAGTTTAAGGCAATAACGAAATAATGTATAACCTTTCGTAACACTTCATTTCGCATTTTTGTTTTCGTGCTTTTCCATTTTTTTTCCGACAAATGTACAAGATCCCCAATAGATATATTAATTCACGAATTTACTTCCGGGCTGAAAATCAGATATTCTTACATCGCACCCACACAATAACTTGTGTTAACTGTACACTTCCTTGTTAAATGTTAGTTTGGAGTCGCGCTTATTTGATTTCGTCACTCTCTCAATCAATGGATCTGTTAAAGGAGGGCGTGGTTCCTTTGCGGCTACTTTTTCCTGGTAATTGACTTTTCTGTTCCCAGAATGAGATTTCTGCAGCGGAATGTGCGCTGATATGAAACTTCCTGACAGATTACTGTTGTGTACCGGATCGAGACTCGAACTAAGGATTTTTACTTTTTGCAGGCAAATGCTCTACCAACTGAGCTACCCAAGTACGACATGCGACCCGTCCTCACATTTTTACTTTTCTGTTACCATTCAAAATAGATTCAACATAGTCCATGTTTACACTGCACATGAAAGACGATTCCCGCACAGTAAACAGCCAACTCCAAACACAAACTGCCGTTTGTGGAAATGATTAAACTCAAGTTGTGATGTTGATAAAATTTTCTCGTGCTTCCAACGGCGTCAGGTGTTAAAAATCCCACGACCTTTCGACCGAGCTCTCCCCGGTCATTGTCAAGTAGTAAGACTGCCGCCCGCATCTCGTGGTCGTGCGGTAGCGTTCTCGCTTCCCACGCTCGGGTTCCCGGGTTCGATTCCCGGCGGGGTCAGGGATTTTCTCTGCCTCGTGATGGCTGGGTGTTGTGTGCTGTCCTTAGGTTAGTTAGGTTTAAGTAGTTCTAAGTTCTAGGGGACTTATGACCACAGCAGTTGAGTCCCATAGTGCTCAGAGCCATTTGAACCATTTTTTGAGTAAGACTGCCTGCTGTGCCGCCGTGGCGGCGGCGTCATATAGCCGCACTGCTGGCTGTGACGTCACTGGTGCTCTCTTCCCCGCCATGTAAGGTAATGTTTCCATCCCGCGTCCGTCGCGCCCGTTTTAGCATCGCGAGAGCCGGATCCCAGGCTGTACTGAGCTGCAAACTGACGTCCTTGTTTATGGTGTTTTCAGAGGTTTTTATTTCAATAGCTTCAAGTAGTGATGTCTAGCAGCATTGTCACTTTACTAAAATACAAATGAGACGCTGAGCTCTGTAAGTGCCTAAAGCACACTGTCGTCGATCCCATATTTAAGTGAATATCACAGAAGCCTTTGATACAGCTTTTCTTGAATTTTCGTATAGACCATGTGGGCATACAACACAGATAAACCTGACTCACCATAGGAATAACAGGTTTCAGAAGCATGAACAAATTTTACAGACTCACAATCGACGATGATGTACTTTAGGCCATTATGATTATCGGCGCCTCAAATGGATTACTGTATGATAAAATTCATTAATTTAATATACTATAGCTCATTGAGAAATAGTTTTACTGTCTGAACAACTTAAATATACAGTGGTGTCCGATCTAATTTTATTACAGTATATAGTGAGGTTTCCGCAGCTCGTGCACTCACGGCAGCGTTATCGCTTCCCGGACACGGGGTCCTGGGTTCAGTTCTCGGCGGGGTCAGGGATTTTCACCTGCCCCCAGATGACTGGGTGTTACGGTCGGAGGAAGGCAACAGCAAACCACTTCCATTAGGACATTGCCTAGTACGGCGGTGTGGGTCTGCCGCATCGTTCCCCAACGCTATGTCAAGAAGCATCGGAGTTAATTTCCATATAGTGGGGTAATTAGCATGTCTGACGAGTCTGCTACCATCTAGCAGGGTTTATGGCGAGAGAACAGTGGTAAAAGTCTGCCGTAAGTACACTACTGGCCATTAAAATTGCTACACCAAGAACAAATGCACATGATAAACAGGTATTCATTGGACAAATATATTATACTAGAACTGACATGTGATTACATTTTCACACAATTTAGGTGCACAGATCCTGAGAAATCAGTACACAGAACAACCACCTCTGGCCGTAATAACGGCCTTCATACGCCTGGGCATTGAGTCAAACAGAGCTTGGAAGGCGCGAACAGGTACAGCCGCCCGTGCAGCTTCAACACGATACCACAGTTCATCAAGGGTAGTGACTGGCGTATTGTGACGAGCCAGTTGCTCGGCCACCATTCACCAGACGTTTTCAATTGGTGAGTAATCTGGAAAATGTGCTGGCCAGGTCACCAGTCGAACATTTTCTGTATCAGAAAGGCCCGTACAGGACCTTCGACATGCGGTCGTGCATTATCCTGCTGAAATGTAGGGTTTCGCAGGGATCGAATGAAGGGTAGAGCCACGGGTCGTAACACATCTCAAATGTAACGTCCACTGTTCAAAGTGCCGTCAATACGAACAAGAGGTGACCGAGACGTGTAACCAATGGCACCCCATACCATCACGCCGGGTGATATGGCAGTATAGCGATGACCAATATACGCTTCCAATGTGCGTTCACCGCGATGTCGCAAAACACGGTTGCGACCATCATGATGCTGTAAACATAACCTGGATTCATCCGAAAATATGACGTTTTGCCATTCGTGCACCCAGGTTCGTCGTTGAGTTCACCATCGCAGGCGCTCCTGTCTGTGGTGCAGCGTTAAGGGTAACAGCAGCCATGGTCTCCGAGCTGGTAGACCATGCTGCTGCAAACGTCGTCGAACTGTTCGTGCAGATGGTGGTTGTCTTGCAAACGTTCCCATCTGTTGACTCAGGGATCGAGACGTGGCTGCACGATCCGTTGCAGCCATGCGGATAAGATGCCTGTCATCTCGACTGCTAGTGATACGAGGCCGTTGGGATCCAGCACGGCGTTCCGTATTACCCTCCTGAACCCACCGATTCCATATTCTGCTAACAGTCATTGGATCACGTCCAACGCGACCAGCAATGTCTCGATTCGATAAACCGCAATCGCGATAGGCTACAATCCGACCTTTATCAAAGTCTGAAACGTGATGGTAGGCATTTCTCCTCCTTACACGACGCATCACAATAACGTTTCAACAGACAACGGCGGTCAGCTGCTGTTTGTGTATGAGAAATCGGATGGAAACTTTCCTCATGTCAGCGCGTTGTAGGTGTCGCCACCGGCGCCAACCTTGTGTGAATGTTCTGAAAAGCTAATCATTTGCATATCACAGCATCCTCTTCCTGTCGGTTAAATTTCGCGTCTGTAGCACGTCATCTTCGTGGTGTAGCAATTTTAATGTCCAGTAGGGTATTTGGCCCGTCAGGCGAGTTACGCGTGCGCGAAAGTTCCTTAAATCAATCACAACTGAAGGTGTGCTCGCGACCATTATGCCAAGTTCCATGGAGTCTATAGGAGCAGTAGCGCGTTAGATTTAAGTGCCGTATTGTTCAGATTCCAGCATCTGTGTTACGTTTAACAGCATTCAAAGAAAAATGACCAATAAATCCGCAAGGTACCGAAAGTTAGGCTGTTCACGTGCTCAAAAACAGTGCTCTTACACAGCAGCCGCCACGGGGTATAAGAAAGAAATGCAACGTCGCGTAAAGCCGCAGTGAAATGCTGCCAACAATTTGAGCAAGGTGGCACAGATGTGGGTGATGCGGATCGGACATATTGCCCACATATTGCACCATGCGATTTCCGTCTTATTGGTAAGCTGAATAAACATCTGGAAGGGAAGAGATCTCCCAGCGATGAGGACATTCACACAGCGTTTCTCGAATGGCTCCATGACAAAGGAGAGAATTTCTGTTGCCGAGGAACTGAGCGAATAATGGAATGATTTGACCGTCGTCTTGGTGACTACGCAGAAAAGTAGTGTCATGTAGTTGTGTCGGTTTCAAATGTAGTGCAGCATTAACTAAATTACTTGGCATGCGGTAGTAGCGTGTAATTTATTTTTTGAAGCCTCTTGGTAATAGGTTTGGTTTTCATTCATATATCATCAGCTCGCTGCTGGCGCAGTTGAAGTGTCAGCGTTAACACCATGATACAACCATTCCTCAAAGCTTTTGTTTGCTCAGGGAAGAGACTGCCACGTGATTCAGGCGTCGCTGTCTGGGCTTTATTTCCTTTTCCTGTTTTTATGCCGTCCTGAAATCGTCGGAAGGCCGTTGAGGTCGTATCGGCTAGTTGCCCTCACTTGCGTATTCCCTCCGCTGCCCCTGATCCGCCTTATCCGGAACTCGCCGCGGCAGTAAAGCGGCAGTAAACGCGAGCTCCACGAGTATTCCAGCACCCGGAACGGCGTCGCTTGGAACCGTGTGACGTCACAGCGTTCCCTGAGACTATGCTAAAGGGTTCCTGCGCCGTTTCTGTGCATAGCTTTCGGCTCTGATTCACACCAACGTCGGGCGTGCGGTGTACTGCTGTTGCTTATCGTATGCATTCGTTACTATTTCTTAGCGTTAATCCGACACAAACGACAACAAAACGACTGTTCACGTTGGTGCGTAGAATGTGTGAAACGGACAGTAGGTATCAGACTTCCGGGAAAACGTCATCCACACTTTTCTGAGCCAAAGGTTGTAGACAGCTTCAGGGAGAGTATTAGGGAACGATTGACAACAATGAGGGAAAGAAATACAGTAGAAGAAGAATGGGTAGCTTTGAGACATGAAATAGTGAAGGTAGCAGAGGACCAAATAGGTAAAAAGACGAGGTCTAGTAGAAATCCTTGGCTAACAGAAGAGATATTGAATTTAATTGATGAGAGGACAAAATATAAAATTGCAGTAAATGAAGCAGGCAAAAAGGAATAAAAACGTCTCAAAAATGAGATCGATTGAAAGTGCAAAATGGCTAAGCAGGGATGGCTAGAGGACAAATGTAAGGATGCAGAGGCGCATATCACTAGGGCTAAGATACACACTGTCTACAGGAAATTTATAGATACCTTTGGAGAAAAGAGAACCACTTGCATGAATATGAAGAGCTCAAATGGAAACCCAGTTCTAAGCAAAGAAGGGAAAGCGGAAAGATGGCAGGAGTATATAGAGGGTCTATACAAGGACGATGTTCTTGAGGACAATACTATGGAAATAGAAGAGAATGTAGATGAAGATGAAATGGGAGATACGATACTGCGTGAAGAGTTTGACAGAGCACGGAAAGACCTGAGTCGAAAAAAGGCCCCCGGAGTAGACAACATTCCATTAGAACTACTGACGGCCTTGGGAGAGCCAGTCCCGATGAAACTGTACCATCTGGTGAGCAAGATGTTTGAGACAGGCGAAATAACCTCAGACTTCAAGAAGGATACAATAATTCCAGTTCCAGAAAACAGGTGAAAATTACCGAACTATCGGTTTAATAAACCACGGCTGCAAAATACTAACACTAATTCTTTACGGAAGAATGGAAAAACTGGTAGAATCCGACCTCAGGGAAGATCAGTTTGGATTCCGCAGAAATGTTGGAACACGTGAGGCAATACTGACCCTACGACTTACCTTAGAAGCTAGAGTAAGGAAAGGCAAACCTACGTTTCTAGCATTTGTAGACTTAGAGAAAGCTTTTGACAATGTTGACTGCAATACTCTCTTTCAAAATGGCTCTGAGCACTATGGGACTTAACATCTATGGTCATCAGTGCCCTAGAACTTAGAACTACTTAAACCTAACTAACCTAAGGACAGCACACAACACCCAGCCATCACGAGGCAGAGAAAATCCCTGACCCCGCCGGGAATCGAACCCGGGAACCCGGGCGTGGGAAGACTCTCTTTCAAATTCTGAAGGTGGGAGGGAGCGAAAGGCTATTTACAATTTGTACAGAAACCAGATGGCAGTTATAGTTGAGGGGCATGAAAGGGACGCAGTGGTTGGGAAGGGAGTGAGACACGGTTATAGTCTATCCCCGATGTTATTCAATCTGTATATTGAGCAGGTAGTAAAGGAAACAAAAGAAAAATTCGGAGTAGGAATTAAAATCCATGGAGACGAAATAAAAACTTTGAGGTTCACCGATGACATTGTAATTCTGTCAGAGACAGCAAAGGACTTGGAAGAGCAGTTGAACGGAATGGACAGTGTCTTGAAAGGAGGATATAAGATGAACATCAACAAAAGCAAAACGAGGATAATGGAATGTAGTCGAATTAAATCAGGTGATGCTGCGGGAATTAGATTAGGAAATGAGACGCTTAAAGTAGTAAATGAGTTTTGCTATTTGGGGAGCAAAATAACTGATGATGGTCGAAGTAGAGAGGATTTAAAATGTAGACTGGCAATGGCAAGGAAAGTGTTTCGGAAGAAGAGAAATTAGTTAACATCGAGTACATATTTAAGTGTCAGGAAGTCGTTTCTGAAAGTATTTGTATGGAGTATAGCCATGTATGGAAGTGAAACGTAGACGATAGATAGTTTGGACAAGAAGAGAATATAAGCTTTCGAAATGTGGTGTTACAGAAGAATGCTGAAGATTAGATGAGAAGATCACATAACTAATGAGGAGGTATTGAACAGAATTGGAGAGAAGAGAAATTTGTGGTATAACTTGACTAGAAGAAGGGATCGGTTGGTGGGGCATATTCTGAGGCATCAAGTGATCACCAATTTAGTATTGGAGGGCAGTGTGGAGTGTAAAAATCGTAGAGGGATACTAAGAGATGAATACACTAAACAGATTCAGAAGGATGTAGGTTGCAGTAGGTACTGGGAGATGAAGAAGCTTGCACAGGATAGAGTAGCATGGAGAGCTGCTTCAAACGAGTCTCAGGACTGAAGACCACAACAACAACAACTTTTCTGAAGACTGCAAGAACTGACAAGTGCGAGAATTATTGCATAATGACCTTAACAGCTCACGCATTCGCTATGCTGACAAGAATAATATACAGAAGTACGGAAAAGATAACTAAGGGTCTGTTAGATAACGATCAGTTTGGCTTTAGGAAAGGTAAAGACACCAGAGAGGCAGTCCTGACGTTGCGGCTAATAATGTGTAAGTGGGGTGCTTTTGTGTTGGTAGCGCTGTGTAGTGCTTTGCATTGGATCTCTGACTGCGCTTTCTTTGTGAGAGACTCTGTGGCTGGTTGGACTCGTTGTTGGAAGTTAGTCGCCAGTAGTGTTGGGCAGCTGGAAGTTAGTCGCCAGCAGTGATGGAAGTACTGTTGGGCAGTTGGAGGTGAACAGCCAGCTGTGATGGATGTTATACGTAAGAAGTTAGCATTGATGGAGGGTAGAGGTCTGAAGTGTTAGCGTAGGCTGACGACCTGGAAGTATACGACTTGGAGATTGAAAATTATTCATGATTATATCTTTGTAGTGGATGTCAATGACGATTTAGATTCGTGTCTGTACTGGATGTCACATTATTAAGGTGAAAAAAATACATTATTTGGTTTGCGACAAAATCTTTCCTTTGCTAACCACATACCAATTAGTAGTTAGTGACTTTAGTAGATAGAATCTTTTATTTAGCTGGCGTTAATGACGCTCGCTGTATTGCAGTAGTTCGCGTAATGAAGATTTTTGTGAGGTAAGTGCGTAATGAAATGTTTAGGTTATTGTTAAGATTTATTTTTAGTCAGGGCCATTCTTTTGAATTAATTATTTGAAGTCAGGTTGTAATTTTTTTGAGCAGTTAGATTGCGTTGCGCTAGAATATAGTGAGTCAGTGTTGACAAGATAAAAAAAAGTAAAGTTTTACTCAGCTGTTTCAGAATGAAATAACGTAGAAGTTTCATCTTCTCAGTCATTCAGCAATTTAAGTACAGACATACACATTTAAATAAAGAAGTTTCAAATGGAAGTATGACTAAAGAAAAATCGAGACGCGTTCATAGGATTTGTCGACCCGGAAAAAGCTTTCGACAAGTGAAATGGTCTAAGATGTTCGAAATTCTGGGAAAAATAGAGATAAGCTATAGAGAGGGATGGATAATATGCAGACAAAACATGATTACAATTTCAGAAACATTGGATGATTTATTGAAGAGAAGGAGTTTCATAAACTGAGCACCTCAATAACGCATTGATCCACCTTTGGCAGTTATGCATGCAGCTATTCGCCGTGGCATTGACTGATAGAAATCTTGGATGTCCTCCGGAGGTATAACGTGCCAGATTCTGTCCAACTGGCCATTAGATCGTCAAAACTCCGAGCTGGTTGGAGGGCCCTGCCCATAATGCTCCAAACTATCTCAAATGGGGAGAGATCTGGCGACTTTCCTGACCAAAGTAAGGTTTGGCAAGCGCAAAAACAAACAGTAGACATTGTCGTCGTGTGCGGGCGGGTATTATCTTGCTAAAATCGAGGTTGGCTTACCATTAACGGAAACAAATCCGGCCTACAATATCGTCCACTTACGGCTGTGCTGTAAGTGTACTGCAGTTGACAACCAAAGCGTTCTTACTATGAAATGGCAACCCAGATAATCACTCGTGGTTGTCGCGCCGTATGGTGGGCACCGGTCAGATTGGTACCCCACCGTTGTCCAGGGCGTGTCCGCAGTCGTGTTCGTTCGTCATCGGGGACCAGTTCGAACCGTGACTCATCACTGAAGACAATGAGGTTCCAGGCCGAAGACGTGTCTGGGGACGATCTGCACAGCAGCTGAGTACCAATCTGAGTGTCGTCCGCCATACGGCTCGACAACCAGGAGTAGCACGATATTGCAGTGCCTGTGATATTCCGAATTACAATGCAATGTCTCTCCGGACATGCATGTACAGGGTTATTACAAATGATTGAAGCGATTTCACAACTCTACAATAACTTTATTATTTGAGATATTTTCACAATGCTTTGCACACACATACAAAAACTCAAAAAGTTTTTTTAGGCATTCACAAATGTTCGATATGGGCCCCTTTAGTGATTCGGCAGACATCAAGCAGATAATCAAGTTCCTCCCACACTCGGCACAGCATGTCCCCATCAATGAGTTCGAAAGCATCGTTGATGCGAGCTCGCAGTTCTGGCACGTTTCTTGGTAGAGGAGGTTTAAACACTGAATCTTTCACATAACCCCACAGAAAGAAATCGCATGGGGTTAAGTCGGGAGAGCGTGGAGGCCATGACATGAATTGCTGATCATGATCTCCACCACGACCGATCCATCGGTTTTCCAATCTCCTGTTTAAGAAATGCCGAACATCATGATGGAAGTGCGGTGGAGCACCATCCTGTTGAAAGATGAAGTCGGCGCTGTCGGTCTCCAGTTGTGGCATGAGCCAATTTTCCAGCATGTCCAGATACACGTGTCCTGTAACGTTTTTTTTTCGCAGAAGAAAGGTGGCCGTAAACTTTAAACCGTGAGATTGCACAAAACACGTTAACTTTTGGTGAATTGCGAATTTGCTGCACGAATGCGTGAGGGTTCTCTAGCGCCCAGGTTCGCACATTGTGTCTGTTCACTTCACCATTAAGAAAAAATGTTGCTTCATCACTGAAAACAAGTTTCGCCCTGAACGCATCCTCTTCCATGAGCTGTTGCAACTGCGCCGAAAATTCAAAGCGTTTGACTTTGTCATCGGGTGTCAGGGCTTGTAGCAATTGTAAACGGTAAGGCTTCTGCTTTAGCCTTTTCCGTAAGATTTTCCAAACCGTCGGCTGTGGTACGTTTAGCTCCCTGATTGCTTTATTCGTCGACTTCCGCGGGCCGCGCGTGAAACTTGCCCGCACGCGTTCAACCGTTTCTTCGCTCACTGCAGGCCGACCCGTTGATTTCCCCTTACAGAGGCATCCAGAAGCTTTAAACTGCGCATACCATCGCCGAATGGAGTTAGCAGTTGGTGGATCTTTGTTGAACTTCGTCCTGAAGTGTCGTTGCTCTGTTATGACTGACTGATGTGAGTGCATTTCAAGCACGACATACACTTTCTCGGCTCCTGTCGCCATTTTGTCTCACTGCGCTCTCGGGCGCTCTGGCGGCAGAAACCTGAAGTGCGGCTTGAGCCGAGCAAAACTTTATGAGTTTTTCTACGTATCTGTAGTGTGTCGTGACCATATGTCAATGAATGGAGCTACAGTGTATTTATGAAATCGCTTCAATCATTTGTAATAGCCCTGTATTTACGAAGGACCAGGCCCTGCGGCGACTACAGCCGTTATGAAATACATAATGGATGTACGATTATTGGTTGCAGACGCATGGTTAACTACATAGGGAAGTTTGAGCCTGGCAGTGAGCTCGGACAGCCTAATGGTAAGGCGACCGCTCGAGACAAGCAGGAAATCTGGGTTCGAGTTCCGGTCCGGCAAAAATTTTCACTGCCGGCTCCCAATATGCAGCTGATGGTTGTCCATTTTCGCAACTGCCAATACATTTCAGGTATTTCAAACCGGCTGTAATCGCCACAGTGACTTTTCCTTCGGAAATGCATTCATGTCCAAAGAAAAATTATATAGTAATTCCGAATAACACGGTCACTAATACCCGTAAATACCGTATTTATGCGCCGACACCAGTCAAGCGACTTTGAAGTAAAAGGCCTTCCCCTAACGGAAATATACAGTACTGGCCATTAAAATTGCTACACCACGAAGATGACGTGCTACAGACGCGAAATTTAACAGACAGAAAGAAAATGCTGTGATATGCAAAACATTAGCTTTTCACAGCATTCACACAAGGTTGGCGCCGATGGCGACACCTACAACGTGCTGACATGAGGAAAGTTTCTAACCGATTTCTCTTACACAAACAGCAGTTTACAGGCGTTGCCTGATGAAATGTTGTTGTGATGCCTCGTGTAAGGAGGAGAAATGCGTACCATCACGTGTCCGACTTTGGTAAAGGTCGGATTGTAGACTATCACGACTGCGGTTTATCGTATCGCGACATTGCTGCTCGTGTTGGTCGAGATCCAATGCCTGTTAGCAGAATATGGAATCGGTGGGTTCAGGAGGGTAATACTGAACGCCGTGCTGGATCCCAACGGCCTCGTATCACTAGCAGTCGAGATGACAGCCATCTTATCCGCATGGCTGCAACGTATCGTGCAGCCATGTCTCGATCCTTGAGTGAACAGATGGGGACGTTTGCAAGATATCAACCATCTGCTCGAACAGTTCGACGACGTTTGCAGCAGCATGGACTATCAGCTCGGAGACCATGACTGCGGTTACCCTTGACGCTGCATCACAGCGCCTGCGACGGTGTACTCGACGACGAACCTGGGTGCACGAATGGCAAAACGTCATTTTGTCGGATGAATCCAGGTTATGTTTACAGCATCATGATGGTCGCATCCGTGTTTGGCGACACTGCTGTGAACGCACATTGGAAGCGTGTATTCGTCACTGCCATACTGGCGTATCACCCGGCGTGATGGTATGGGGAGCCATTGGTTATACGTGTCGGTCACCTCTTGTTCGCATTGGCGGCGCTATGGACAGTGGACGTTACATTTCAGATGTGTTACCACCCGTGGCTCTACCCTTCATTCGATCCCTGTGAAACCCTACGTTTCAGCAGGATAATGCACGACCGCATGTTGCAGGTCCTGTACGGGCCTTTCTGGATACAGAAAATGTTCGACTGCTGCCCTGGCCAGCACATTCTCCAGATCTCTCACCAACTGAAAACGTCTGGTCAATGGCGGCCGAGCAACTGGCTCGTCACAATACGCCAGTCACTACTCTTGATGAACTGTGGTATCGTGTTGACGCTACATGGGTAGCTGTACCTGTACACGCCATCCAAGCTGTGTTTAACTCAATGCTCAGGCGTATCAAGGCCGTTATTAGGGCCAGAGGTGGTTGTTCTGGGTACTGATTTCTCAGGATCTATGCACCCAAATTGCGTGAAAATGTAATCACATGTCAGTTCTAGTATAATATATTTGTCCAATGAATACCCTTTTATCATCTGCATTTCTTCTTGGTGTAGCAATTTCAATGGCCAGTAGTGTACTTAACGGATGTACGAGTACAGGTTGTTGACACACGGTTGACGACATACGGAAGTTTGCGTCTGCCTGTGATTCGTGCTCTGTTAGCCAAATGGTAACGTGACAGCTCGCGATAACCGGGAAAACGGGGTTCGACTCCCTGTCCGGCACAAATTTTCATTGTCTTCATTCCATTGTACAGCTGATAGTTGTCCATATTCGAAAGTACGAATACATTTCATGTATACGAGGTTTAAAGTCTCGGGTGCCGCTTAATTTGACGGCAGGACGCTTTGACAACGTGTCAGTAGGTCGTCGATATTCTCTGCTCTTTGACAAGCCACCCTGGTAATACATTTCGGCACGATAAATGCCCCCCGCGCACGGTGAGATTTTCTACAACTTGTCTTTATGCTTGCCTCATCCTACCTTGGCCGGCAATGTTGCCGGATCTCTCCTCAACTGAGAACGTTTGAAGCATTATGGGCATGGCCCACCAAACAGCTCTGGATTTTGACGCTCTAACGCACCAATTTGACAGAACTCGCCGCGATATAACTCAGGAGGACATCCCACGTCTCTGTCGATCAACGCCAGGCCGAATAATTGCTTGCGTTTTAGCCATAGGTGGTCCAACACCTTACTGACTTGTTCAGTTTGTGAATCTCTTTCCGTTGAACGAAGTATCCAATATTCCTGAAATTGTAATCATTTGTTTGTATATGTACACCATATCTATCCAATGGATGATTCCTTCGAGGTGCACCGTTTTTATTTTTTATTTCTTTTTTCGGTGTTTGCACTGTGAATCTCTTGGATTCCAGAAGCACGTACAATACACAATAAGATCAAAAGTATCCGGACACCTGCCTGAAAATGACTTACAAGTTCGTGGCGCCTTCCATCGGTAATGCGGGAATTCAATATGGTGTTGGCATATCCTTAGCCTTGATGACAGCTTCCACACTCGCAGACATACGTTCAATAGGGTGTTAGAAGGTTTCTTGGGGAATGGCGGCACATTCTTCACCGAGTGCTGCACTGAGGAGAGATATCGATGTCGGTCGGTGAGAATTGGCACGCAGTCTGCGTTCCAAAACATCCCAAAGGTGTTCTACAGAATTCAGGTCAGGACTCTGTGCAGGCCAGTCCATTACAGGGATGTTATTGTCATGTAACCAAAACGCCACAGGCCGTACATTATGAACAGGTGCTCGAGCGTGTTGAAAGATGCAATCGAAATCCCCGACTTGGTCTTCAACAATGGGAAGGAAGAAGGTGCTTAAAACAACAATGTAGGCGTGTGCTGTGATAGAGCTACGCAAAACAACAAGGGGTGCAAGCCCCCTACATGAAAAACACTGCCAGACCTTAACACCACCACCTCCGAAATTTACTGTTGACACTACACACGCTGGCAGATGATGTTCACCGGGCATTCGCCATACCCACACCCTGCCATCGGATGGCCACATTGTCTACCGTGTTCGTCATTCCACACAACGTTTTTCCACTGTTCAGTCTATAATGTATTAATGTAAGAAGAATAGATGCTGAATGAATGAATGCATGCAGCTTGCCGCTAACTTTGTGTAATGTCTTGTCTGTATAGACGTGTATCTGTTGCCTTTAAGATCCCTTCACTTTCACACATAAATCTATACAGTAAAGTAAGGGCCTCCCATTTTGTCTTTAGGCTGATCCGTGATAAGACAGGCGAAAAATTAGACTAATGGAGGATTATTAGTATTTTCTCTAATTTTCATTCGCTCTCTCTCTCTCTCTCTCTCTCTCTCCTTTATCTATGTACAGTTTTTGATATAATATTTCATTACGTGAAATCAGCCAAATAGAATCTCTGGTGGAGCCCTTCGTCTTAGTATTCAGCGGCTGGCTTGCTGTAAGAGATCTTTACATTTATTATTATTGTTAAGCGCTGCATTCAGTTGGGAAAATCAATCGTTTGAACAATTCGTTCCTTTTACGAAAGATTTCGAATTCCAGATGTGTACGAAGCCTTTTTGGACGATTTAACAAAGACTCGGTGATTGCAGGCTCTCTTCGACACAGCTGAAACTTCCCCACTAATTACAGGGCCAACGCGATCATCAATGATTCAGACAAATAACTCATTCGTTCATTCACTCCAGAATAAAAGGGGTCACAAACCTTATTTATGAAGGAAATTGTATATTCAATCCATCTCCATTACATGTCCAGATCTCTGTTGTTTCCAAGTCTTAATTATTTTCCGTTACAATTTCTTTCTCTTCAAACAACCCGCTAGTGGCACAAATGTTAATAGCTCGCTTTAGCGAGAAGAAAAGCAAATATTTATCCCTCGGAAAACACCTCAATCCTTTAACAGATACTTCGAAGCTGACCTCGTTACCAGTCTAACAATCTTGGAGAATACATACACGTATCTCTGTTATTCCAAAGAATAAACGTACTAGAAAATACTTTGGCGTCGACTAGCTGTCGGCGCATATATTACTAGAAAATCAGATCAGATACTTTTCCAAAGTAAATAAATGTGGATGGTTTGGTTGACAATGATTAACTGGTGCGTGGTAGAGGGTATTTTCTGTGGGGACATTACAATGCCCCTCGCAGGGAGCGAAGTTTGTGAGCTTAATTTTGATTTACCGAACACACTTCGCGAGCTATCTATTAGTGTGGATAACCCGGAAGTGATGATTGTCAGTCCTCCGACTGAAAAAAAACTTTGTTTAAGACAGACGAAGAAAAGAAATATTGAAAACAGAAGACATGAAGAGACAGGTAACGCGGCTGTATTGGTTTTACGTGCATCAAGGTGTTATGTCTGCTGTGCACAACCAAGGAAGATGATCTTTCATGAAACTGTTATCAGGGTCTACCCATTCGGGAACTTTCTTAAGCAGGGAAACCTTGGAAAACCTCTTAAGCCTAGACCCCCAGCCTACGGTACATAGAAGATAGGAAAGCCTACAGAAGAAAAAAAATTTGAAATTGATCTCTAAAGGAAAGATAGGGATCGATTTATGATGATTTGGAGAAGAGTGATTTGTGCCTCTAGCAAAAAAAAAAAAAAAAAAAAAAAAAAAAAAAAAAAAAAAAAAAAAAAAAAAAAACCTTTCACAATAAATAACGTGAGTTTTCGTTTTACAATCTTGTTCCTAGGACAATATCTTGCGGTGCTGAAAGTCGTCCAATGTTTACGCTCCTTACACCATCGAGGCGTCCTTTGGGATTTACCGATATGATGTGTGGCTTACGAGCAGCCGCTCGACCATGAAATTTACACAATCCGACCCTCTTCAACTGTCGGCGGTCTCTGTGAGCCAACAGACGAGGTCGGCCTGTTCGCTTTTGTGCTAGAAGTGTCCCTTCATGTTTCCACTTCACTATCACGTCGGAAACAGTGGACCTAGGAATGTTTAGGAGTGTAGAAATGTCGCGTACAGGCGTATGACACAAGTGGCACCCGACCACCTTACCAAGTTCAAAGTCCGTGAGTTCCGCGGAGCGCCCTATTCTGTTCTCTCAAAATGACTACTGAGGTCGCTGGCAGTAGGTGGCAGCACAATGCATCTAATATGAAAAACGTATGTTTTGGGAGGGTGTCCGGATATTTTTTATCACATAGTGTTTCTACATTCTTCTACCGCCAACACTACGTTCTCCTTGGGTCACACCATCGCTCACGTAATTCATGTCAACAACAACGAAAGTAATCAAGATAGCAGGCGAATGCTTTATGTACTGGAAACACTGATGCGGAGATGACGCTAATTTTCTTCGATGGTTCGCTAAAAGACAGACAACTAATGGAACGCGAGTGAACGTAAGCGAATGCATACCGAACACGACCGAATAGTGTTTGCTCGTGCGCGCTAAGCATTTACAGCAGAGATAATTTTCGTTCATTTTTGCGCGTTCGCCTATGTCCACTGCGGTGTAAAGGGGTCTTTGTGTGTGACGATTGCCGCGCTAGCGTCTGTCAGCCCAGGGCGACAGAACGTCAGTTATTTGCCATACGCGTATCATGTAACGACGCAAAAAGCAGTAATTAATTTACACAGCCCCTAAAATGAATCACGTCATTCCATTATCGGCGCAACTGTTTTTGTTTATTCTTTCTCCAGGACTCCCCACCTCACTCATTCAACGGCGTGGTTTACTCGCGTTAATAGATGATACATTAAACACATTATTTACCTTGTAAGATTGCGTTGTTCATCAGTTAAGGAGACAGGCTAAAGCACAACATTAAAATTGTCATGGTAAATTACTTAGAACTGAGTATAAAAAGCATCTCCCTTATGTCCTCTGGCATTTTTTACAAGCTTATAACGAGTGTTTTCTTAAATTTTATGATCGTCACATTATAACCTCACAAGCAGATGAAGCAGTAATTTATCAAGCGTTTGATCGATTTAGTATGTATGTAATATTTGGTTCGCCAATTAATACTTGTCTGACAACTTTGTACACTTTATACACAGTCCAGCCACATTAATGTGACCACAGCCTATCTTGGACGTCATCGTGCAATAACTATTCACAGACGGCCGGTGGCAACACTAGCAGTGGAGCGTGGGAGAGGGGGGGGGGGCACGTAAGACAGTGCACTCGTTGTCGTAATGCGGAAACGAAGCGATTTATCCGACATCCAAAAGGGCATGATCATTGGCTTTTGGCCCAATGGTGAAATCATTTCTAAAACTGCTAAGTTTGTAAACAGATTGCGTGCCGCCGTGATTAAAGGACACTGAAGAGCCAAAGGAAATGGTACATCTGCCTGATATTGTGTAGGGCCCCCGCGAGAACGCGGAAGTGCCGCAGCACGACATGTCATGGACTCGACTAATGTGTAAAGGTGTAAAGTAGTGCTGGAGGGAACTGACACCATGAATCCTGCAGGGCTATCCATAAATCCGTAAGAGTACGAGGGAGTGGAGATGTCTTCTGGACAGTACGTTGCAAGGCATCCCAAATATGCTCATTAATATTCATGTTTGGGGTGTTTTGTGGCCAGCGGAAGCGCTTAAACTCAGAAGAGTGTTCCTGGAGCCACTCTGTAACAATTCTGGACGTCTGGGGTATCGCATTGTCCTGCTGGATTTGCCGAAGTCCGTCGGAATGCACAATAGAAATGAATGGGTGCAGCTGATCAAACACGACACTTACATATGTGCCACCTGTGTCACCTCTCAGAGTCGTATTTAGACATATCAGGCGGCCCATATCACTCCAACTGCCAACGCCCCGAACCATTACAGAGCCTCCATCCGCTTGATCAGTCCAGTGGTGACATTCAGGGTCCACTGATTCATGAGGTTGTCTCCATACCTGTACATTCCATCCGCTCGATACTATTTGAAACCAGACTCGTCCGACCAGGAAACATGCTTCCAGTCATCAAAAGTCCAGTGTCGGTGTTGACGGGCCCAGGCGAGGCGTAAAGACTTATGCAGTGAAGTCGTCAAGGGTAAACGAGTGGGCCTTCGGCTCCGCATGAGATGCATGTTATAAACTTCGACGAACTGCAGGAGCTCTCGAAAATGCGTTTCTTCTTTTTTTCCAATTTTTGTTTTTAGGGCCCAAATCGTTGATGCATCATATAAGGAAGTGGGCTACTTAATCATTTGGATCTCTAGGAGCGTGTTATGAACACATTCTGTTTATCTTCTTATTCTTTGAAACTCTCAGAATACATTTTTCGGGTGTTCTTATAGATGTATTAGTACAATGTGGTATAACTCACTATTCCTAACTCATTTTCCGAAACGTAAAATCCAAAACACGATGTCAGTGTGAATGAAAATAAGATGACATATTTCAGCATTTATGACAATCTGCCGACTATAACACCACGTTCAAACTCAATTAAATCTTGACAACCTACCATTGCAGCAGCGGTAACCGATCTAACAACTGCGCCAGACACTTGTCTTATACAGGCGTTGCCGACCGCAGCGCCGTATTCTGCCAGTTTACAGATGTCTGTATTTGAATAAGCATGCCTATACTAGTTTCTTTGGCGCTTTAGTGTATATCGTACATCGCAAAATGGCGATATGCAAAACCGGCGCCGGGCCATCGATCACAGGGGTGAATGACGGCTGAGAAGATGTTTACGGGCGAATATACCTGCAGCTATTGAGCAAGTGACCGCCCAGATGATATGGTGCTACAGTCTAAAATTATTACCGTAGAGATCTTTCATCTCTGTCTACTGTGGTTGAGGATTCGATCGCAGATAAATACTTGTGACAGGCAAGATCGTGAAGATGACTGGTGCTACTTACATTCCCAGTAATTTAAGTTGTGCTCTTAGATTTCCGTCTAACCGCCTACTCGGAAATCGCTACATATTCAGAAAAAATGGTGAATTATTTCCGACATGAAAAAATATAAAGGTCACTGTCGGTTGTTTCACTCACAGCAATTTCATCACCAACAATTTCGTATTTCGTATTTACACGATCAGGAAATCATTACTGAGGAAGTGTGCTCTTACATGTGAGTAATAACGAATATTGCAGAAAAATCTTAACTTACACGAATAACAATGTGTCAGAATGTGTTGCATATATGAAAAGGGGAAAAAAAAAATTTCCTTCCATCCACGCGCGAACCCGTGCCCATTTGTACCGCATTCCCACCCGCTAACCACTTTTTTTTTTCATTTTGTTCGTTATTGATCGTTGTGTTTCGTCGTTGCGGACGTCGCAAGACATCCTGTTCAAGTTCGGTAGTTGATCTTTCCATTCAGTTTTTTTTTTATTACAGAGGATGTCATTTTGTTCGTTTTCGTTCGTTGTATCTGCTCTGGGCGGACGTCGAAAGACACCCATTTCAGTTCGTTGTTGATCTAGTAACTCAGTTTTTTATATTACAGAGGGTAGTTAGCCCTCTAACCGAACACGCTGAGCTACCGTGCCGGCAAATATATATATATATTTTTGTTATAAATCGTGTTCGCCGCGCGGGATTAGCCGAGCGGTCCAGGGCACTGCAGTCATGGAGAGGAGGGAGGAGGATATTTGTGTTTAACGTCCCGTCGACAACGAGGTCATTAGAGACGGAGCACAAGCTCGGATTAGGGAAGGATGGGGAAGGAAGTCGGCCGTGCCCTTTCAAAGGAAACATCCCAGCATGTGCCTGGAGTGATGTAGGGAAATCACGGAAAACCTAAATCAGGATGGCCGGACGCGGGATTGAACCATTGTCCTCCAGAATGCGAGTCCAGTGTGCTAACTACTGCGCCACCTCGCTCGGTGCCACTTGGCTATGCCAAACAACAAACACATAGTGATTGTTTGTTGTAGTATTGGGTAGAGAAACGTAGGCTGACTTCGTTGCCAAACGGTGCTGCGTAGGTCATAAATGCGTGATAGTTCGGAAGGTTTCCAATATCAAGCTTCACATAATTGCTTTCCGTTCTTACTTGAAAGTTGTAAACACGTTTCGATAATTACTAACCAACTTATTTGTGGGAAACAGTACACAAAGGCACTAGTAATGTCAGTTCACAACTCTCGGTACAATTGTCGTAAAATCGGTCTCAGAAGGTTACTGAATAGGATATTTCGATAAAGAACCGAAAATGACGTCACTACCGAGACCAGCCTACTACACGGATCGGAATCAACGATACAGAATAGGGCCCCTGTCGCCTACCTAAACGGACCGAAGACAACTTGGATCGGCGAAGCGCCTACAGTGCGCCAGAGATAGACGACGCTGCTCGCTTTCGGCCGAGACCTTGTGCCTAAATGTAAACAGACAACTTGGCGGGGTATCTCAGCAGGGAGCCGGGGCACAATGGCGGCGATAGCTTTGTGGCTGCGCCGGGCGGCGCTACCTGAGGCGGAGTTGACAGCGGCGCCGGAGGCGAGCCCGGCGGCGTGACGTGTCGTGACGGGCGGGCTGTCTCGTTAGGCCCTGGCGGCGGCCGCCATTGTGGCGCGCGACGCGCCGACCGCGCCAGGCGGCAGATACCAGTGGCAGTCGGCAACACAAGCGCCAAAATAGTGCATCATTCACGACACTCCAATTCACGTGCACTTAGCCCTAGGATTTCACCCGGAACAGGTCCCACCCATTCACACCCCTCCACGCCTATCCATAGTAAAAGGCCCTCCCCTAAACAGCCTCCAGTTCCGCAAACTGGAAGCTACATCAAAGTTGTTATCGTCACACTCCAGCACATGTTACACTGTGATGAGATTCAGTAATGATAAGAAATTTAAGTTTTTCTAGATACTAATGTACACTACTGGTCATTAAAATTGCTGCACCAAGAAGAAATGCAGATGATAAACGGGTATTCATTGGACAAATATATTATACTAGAACTGACATGTGATTACATTTTCACACAATTTAGGTGCACAGATCCTGAGAAATCAGTACACAGAACAACCACCTCTGGCCGTAATAACGGCCTTCATACGCCTGGGCATTGAGTCAAACAGAGCTTGGAAGGCGTGAACAGGTACAGCCGCCCGTGCAGCTTCAACACGATACCACAGTTCATCAAGAGTAGTGACTGGCGTATTGTGACGAGCCAGTTGCTCGGCCACCATTCACCAGACGTTTTCAATTGGTGAGTAATCTGGAAAATGTGCTGGCCAGGTCACCAGTCGAACATTTTCTGTATCAGAAAGGCCCGTACAGGACCTTCGACATGCGGTCGTGCATTATCCTGCTGAAATGTAGGGTTTCGCAGGGATCGAATGAAGGGTAGAGCCACGGGTCGTAACACATCTCAAATGTAACGTCCACTGTTCAAAGTGCCGTCAATACGAACAAGAGGTGACCGAGACGTGTAACCAATGGCACCCCATACCATCACGCCGGGTGATACGCCAATATGGCGATGGCGAATACACGCTTCCATAGTGCGTTCACCGCGATGTCGCAAAACACGGTTGCGACCATCATGATGCTGTAAACATAACCTGGATTCATCCGAAAAAAGGACGTTTTGCCATTCGTGCACCCAGGTTCGTCGTTGAGTTCACCATCGCAGGCGCTCCTGTCTGTGGTGCAGCGTTAAGGGTGACAGCAGCCATGGTCTCCGAGCTGGTAGTCCATGCTGCTGCAAACGTCGTCGAACTGTTCGTGCAGATGGTGGTTGTCTTGCAAACGTCCCCATCTGTTGACTCAGGGATCGAGACGTGGCTGCACGATCCGTTACAGCCATGCGGATAAGATGCCTGTCATCTCGACTGCTAGAGATACGAGGCCGTTGGGATCCAGCACGGCGTTCCGCATTACCCTCCTGAACCCACCGATTCCATATTCTGCTAACAGTCATTGGATCTCGACCAACGCGGGCAGCATTGTTGCGATACGTTAAACCACAATCGCGATAGTCTACAATCCGACCTTTATCCAAGTCGGAAACGCATTTCTTCTCCTTACACGAGGCATCACAACAACGTTTCACCAGGCAACGTCGGTCAACTGCTGTTTGTGTATGAGAAATCGGTTGGAAACGTTCCTCATGTCAACACGCTGAAGGTGTCGCCACCGGCGCCAACCTTGTGTGAATGCTCTGAAAAGCTAATCATTTGCATATCACAGCATCTTCGTCCTGTTGGTTAAATTTCGCGTCTGTAGCACGTCATCTTCGTGGTGTAGCAATTTTAATGCCCAGTAGTGTAATACTAATTTGCATTATTATAGAAATAAAAATATTTATAGAGAATTGAAAGCATCGCCAGCAATAGAAAACAAAAAATAACGTGATATTATTTAAGAGCAATAAGGACAAATTTTCATTAACTAATTGACTTATTATAATACGTTTATTTGATGGAAACAGCAGAGCAAACATACAATGCGAAAACAATGGTCTTGAATCTGTCATGTCGGTAGTAAAGCTGCGGATGCAGTCGACTAACTCTGTTGTTCAAAATCAACGTTATATAGAAATAAGTGAAAGTTGTTTTGTTTATTAGGCCCTCATAGTAACTCACAAAAATTAAAGAATATAAGAATGCCATAAAGTAGAAATGCCTAATGAAAGAAGTAAGATATTTGCTTGTATTGTAAGTAGGCTGTTTAGGTTTTTATGTTGGTAACGCCATGTAGCGCTCTATATGAAAATCAATGACTGTGCTGTGTGCAGTCTGTGGCTGGTTGGCATGGTTGAAATATTCTCTATTGTAGTGGGCAGTTGGCTGTTAACAGCGCGTAGCGTTGCGCAGTTGGATGTGAGCCGCCAGCAGTGGTGGATGTGGGGAGAGAAATAGCGGAGTTTTGAGAGCGGATGATCTGGACGTGTGTCCGTCAGAGACAGTAAATTTGTGAGACTGGATGTCATGAACTGATATATGTATATATTATGACTTTTGAACGCTATTAAGGTAAATACATTGTTTGTTCTTTATCAAAATCTTTCGTTTGCTAACTATGCCTATCAGTAGTTAGTGACTTCAGTAGTTAGAATCTTTTATTTAGCTGGCAGTATTGGCGTTCGCTGTATTGCAGTAGTTCGAGTAATGAAGATTTTTGTGAGGTAAGTGATTCATGAAAGGTATAGGTTATTGTTATTACGGGCCATTCTTTTGTAGGGATTATTAAAAGTCAGATTGCGTTGCGCTAAAAATATTGTGTGTCAGTTTAGTGATGATCAGAATAAGTAAAGAGCGAAATGTCCGAGTACGTTCAGTTTTGCTCAGCTGTTTGAAAATCAAATCACGTAAGGGGTTTACCAGCACAGTAATTCACTAATTTTCTAAGGGGACGTTTCAGTATGACATATTTCGTTAGTATTTGCATGGGTAATGGGTGAATTTTAACTTCTTCCAATGCCATACCTGCGCATTATAAACGAGGTTATACAGAACCGTGGCTGTTTCTGTGTTATTAGTCTCCTATATGCTGTTGCAAACGTCTCAGGAAAATAACCTGTCGTTATTCTTTGTCCTGTCTGTTTTTAATCAAAAGATTTATTAATTTCATAAATGTCATTCAAACCATTTTTTAAAAATAATAATAATAATGTGTATGTTTGTCACAGAGCAGTCATGGAGGAAATAAATTCTGCAGTGTTTCACGGCTGTAAAACATCCTTCATGCTGTGCTAGTTCTTCTTCCACCCCTAAAACTTTTCAGCAAAGCTATTCAGCGAATAACACGCAAAAACAGCATGGATAGATCTGTTGTTGTTGTCTTCAGTCCTGAGACTAGTTTTATGGAGCTCTCCATGCTACTCTATCCTGTGCAAGCTTCTTCATCTCCCAGTACTTACTGCAACCTACATCCTTCTGAATCTGCTTAGTGTATTCATCTCTTGGTCTCCTTCTACGATTTTTACCCCCACACGCTGCCCTCCAATGCAAAATTTGTGATCCCTTGATGCCTCAGAACATGTCCTACCAACCGGTCCCTTCTTCTTGTCAAGTTGTGCCACAAACTCCTCTTCTCCCCAATTCTATCCAATACCTCCGCATTAGTTATGTGATCTACCCATCTAATCTTCAGCATTCTTCTATAGCACCACATTTCGAAAGCTTCTATTCTCTTCTTGCCCAAACTATTTATTGTCTATCTATCGATAGATCTAGCAAGAACAAAGTAATTTTAATTCCATCTGTAAGTACTGCTAGTTTCACATATAGTGTCTTAGTTTTGAAACTTAAGTGTCAAGTATATTGTGGTTCCTCTTTCTCCAAGCAAATTATTCTTTGAGGGTAGGTTTTTCCTGTTGTAGCTTTGGATGCTGTTTCTCACATAGAAGTATGTTTCTTCATAGGCCGTTCATCTGAATACTGAGTTCTCGTATTTAAAGAATTCAGGGCTAAATTGTTTTCTCTTTTGTTTGCTGTGGAAGTACCTGGCACAGCTGAGGCCAATTGTGCACGTTTCTTGTGACGCGTCTTTTAACTATCTGGCAAAATTTAAGACCAAGGAAGATGTTTATTTAACATTCTCTCCAAGTGCAGCCGAACGCGGTAAACCACGTGTGTCAACTGAAACGATGCCCAGGCGCCGAAAAAGACCGGGGAAACCGGGGGTGAGTGGGCGGGACTTGTTCCGGGTGAAATCCTAGCGCTAACGATTCCTCTCCAATTCTGAGGTTCGCCATTTAACTTTTCAGAAACGTCCGCTAGATGACGCTATTGAGATGTGACAATACGCTTTTCTTCTCTTTTTCCCCAGTGTTGTGAGTGGTTTGACGCGGCCTGCCCCTACTATCTCTCCCGCACCAACCTCTTCATCTCAGTAGCACTTCCATCCAATACCTCAATTATTTGTTACATACATTCCTGCCCTGCCAAGAGAAATCTGTTAGTTTCAAGCTGCAGCCTCAACCTGAGGTATAAATTCCTGAAAGTGTACATCTGGAGCGCAGAGTAGTGGATCGTGGAGTGTGAGAATCGAAGCGTTTGAAATGTGTTGCTGTAAAAGGATGTTGACAATTGAGTGGAATGATAAGATAAGGAATGAGAAGTTTCTCCGCAGAATCAGGGAGGAAAGTAACATGTTGAAAACACTGACACGACATTAGGAAATAACTTCCATGGCACTTGAGGCAGTTGTAATACGTAAAAACGGTAAGAAAAGACGGAAACTGGACTACAGTCAACACAAAAAAATGGTTCAAATGGCTCTGAGCACTACGGGACTTAACATCTAAGGTCATCAGACCCCTAGAACTTAGAACTACCTAAACCTAACTAAGCTAAGGACATCACACACATCCATGCCCGAGGCAGGATTCGAACCTGCGACCGTAGCGGTCGCGCGGCTCCAGCTGTAGCGACTAGAACCGCTCGGCCATCACGGCCGGCCAGTCAACACATACACCCTAAGACAAAAAATACGCACCACGAAGGAATTATCCGAACGGGACGGAAATTGGTGGATGTGATGTACATCTACAGACAAACAAACGATTATAGTTTCAAAAAACTAGATGATGTATTCAGGGGAAAGAGATTCACAAATCGATTAAGTCAGTAATGCGTTGGTCCATCTCTGGCCCTTATGTCAGAAGTTATTTGGCTAGGTAACGATTGACAGGATTGTTGAATGTCCTCCTGATCGATATCGCGTCACTGTTGGATCGTGAAAATAACGAGCTGGCTGGATAGCCCTGCCCATAATACTCCAAACATTCTGAATTGGGGAGATACCCTGCGACTTTGCTGGCCGACGTGGGGTTTGACAGGCACCTAGGCAAGCAGTAGAAACTCTCACCGTGTGCGGCCGAACATTATCTTGCTGAAACGTAAGCCCAGGACGTCTTGACATGAAAGGCAATAAAACGAGGCATAGAATATCGTCAACGTACCGCTGTGCGGTAAGGATTCCGAGGATGAAAACCAAAGCGGTTCTGATATGAAATGAAACCGTACACGACAATCACGCCTGGTTCTCGGGTCATATGGCGAACACCAGTCCGGTTGGTATCCCGTAACTGTCCGGGGAGTCTCCACGCATGTCTTCCCTGGTCACCGGAGTTCAGTTCGAAGCGAGACTCATCACTGAAGACAATTCTACTCCAGTCGGTGAGACGACTGGCCGAAAAACTATAAAGGAGACCAACGTTTGCGTACTGTAAACAGGTCATGGAAAGACTTGCAAAGGACAGATCAGCTAGGGGAGCTGCAACAGATCAGTCTTAGGAGTGAGACCAACAACAACAGCAACAACGACGACGAGGATGACGACGACGGTAGATCGGTAGTAGTTCAGAAACAAACCGAGGTATTTGTTTACAGTGGGCGTTTAGACAGTGTTGTGATAAAATGGAAACTGCTTGTGATGCTCTTGCTGAATGATTGTTTACATCTTCATTAAGGCCTTTCGCCAACGGCCTTGCCGCAGTGGTAACTCCGGTTCCCGCCAGATCACGGAAGTTAAGCGCTGTCGGGCTGGACTAGAACTTGGATGGGTGACCATCCGGTCTGCCGAGCGCTGTTGGCAAGCGGGGTGCACTCAGCCCTTGTGAGGCAAACTGAGTGGCTACTTGATTGAGAAGTAGCGGCTCCGCTCTCGGAAACTGACATATGGGCAGGCGAGTGGTGTGCTGACCACATGTGCCTCCATATCCGCATCCAGTGACGCCTGTGGGTTGAGGCTGACACGGCGGCCGGTCGGTACCGTTGGGCCTTCATGGCCTGTTAGGAAGGGGTATTTAGTTTAGTTTTATAAAGGCCTTACACGGTAATATTACCTCGAAACACTGCGCTCAACTTTCAGTTATCAGTCATCTTCAGAAGAGTTACTTTACGAGCTTTTTGTAACAATTTGGCGTGGTTTTACTTCCGTCAGCGATGAATTTGGAGAAGGTCGACTAGGACAGGTTTTTGTTGCAAGAGAACATATATGCTGTGCGCGTCATGATTGAAGAGGCTCGCCATATGACTTACTGTTTGCTATGTTTAAATTGTGTTCTGTGCTTCGCTTTTCATTACACCGCCACCCCTCCCGCCCCCTCCCTAGTACATATTTTCCTGCAATTCTTGCTTCTCTTCCTTTCCCTACTACCGGATTCCTGTCTTCCATCGCAATTAAATTTCGTCTCCGTTGACGTATGTAATGTATTTTTTATCTCGTTAAATATTTTTTAATCTCTTCATCTTCAGTAAAACTAGAAACCATATAAATTTGTACTGCTGTTATGGGTGTTGATTTTATGACTACCTTGGCCATGGTGATCATTTACAAAGCTGTTCGTAGTACTTTATCCGCATTCCTATTTTCTTGTTTGTTATTAGACCTACTGCTGTGTTACCTCTCTCTGATTATGCTTACAGTCAAGTACTTACCTGACCACAAAAACCTTGTCCTTCCTGCGTCAGACTTTCACTAATTCGCACTATATCTAAATACAACATATCAACTATTGTTTTGAAGTTCTCTGCCCACACTTCGACCGCTGGATGTATTTTTTTTTCTGCTAACATCATTCTCTTAAGTATTCCCCACCCGGACACACAAACTGAGGGCGTTTTACCCCTGTAATATTTTCCCCAGAAGGATGCTATAATCATTAAACAATGTAGTAGAGCCGCATGTCGTTGAACGGCTATAGTTTGGCCTTGTTTTCGGGCGTTCGCGCAACAATACAGCAAGGTCACGTTTTCTAATGATTATAAACTGACGGAAAAACACGTTTACTAACAATTTATTTCATGAGTAAGAGTACATTTTGAAGTACATTAGGTCTTCAGCTTACTGCTGAAGGACCATCACTGGGATGTCAATACGACATAATGGGTACCAAACAATATTCCAGCTTTCTTACCCACGACGACGGAAAACAATTTCTTTCTATGTGCTGAATGTTTAGACATATTGCAGTGTATCCACTGTTACCACTAGGTCACAGCCTATAATTTCCGTTACTCCCTTTCAGCGACTCCACTTCTTTTCTCTTTCTAGGCGCAATTCACTGTTCGTTGTTGCAAAGCAAAGATATTTAAGAGCTTTTCTTGAATTTTACGACACTTTTTTCTTAATCACGACCAATATTAATTTCACGTCTATAATACCCTAGCGATAACACTACCAAACCATAGTCCCGCTTAATATACCCTTCCTTCCATGAAGCACCGTGTGCTAAACCGTCCATTTTAGAACTCAACTTACACGTTTTACGACGCAATAACGTAACTGTGCAGTATCTCTTGCAGAGAGTATTAATTTTACGATGGGAACTAAAATTACATTGATGTCGAAACAGAACAAAATAGACGCGGTTCTACGTCAATTATTTTGAAACGTATAAAGCTGCTATAAATTGGAGCGAAACTATCATCATCGGAATAATACAAATAAACCAGGGCTTGCTTTAACGATGCTTCAAGAGCTAGTATAAAACCATTAAGTTTCAGTCATCCAAATTCACCAACGTCGTCATCAAGTACTAAACGATAAGGTTAAGAACAGAAATTCTTCTAGATGGAGTTCTACCCCAGAGAGATGCGCGGAATACATGGAAAAACGTGAATTCGTACAACTGCATGTCCATTCTAAAATGAACAATATAGCTAGACAGTTGTAAAATTATATTACTCTATAGTCTCCCGCGGCATGTGTCAGTTTCAATAAAATCCATCTGGGTGTTAGCACGCGCTTTTATTAATAAATATTAGCAATATTTTTTTTTATGACTCCACTTGGGATCTGGAAGTACTCATATACCGCACTTATTTCAATTCATGAAAGAAAGAACAGCCATCAGCTGCAACACTGTCAGTGTGATTTGAACTCTTAACGTGTCCTAGAGAGACTACGCCAAATAACGGCAGAAATGTGTTTAACTTTATCGGCTGCACTGCAGTTGGTCATTCAGTGACCGAAATGTAGGTCTGCTACATTAAATACAAGTTACGACTCATTGCTGTACTTTGTTTCACCAATTACAATAGGTAGAAAACAGACGTTCCGACTGCAAGCGCCTTGGATTATCTGAGATGCTCTGGTTTCCCGCCAAAACAAACTCAATGACAGCTCACTGCATGGAATGCACCTCCTTAGCAGACACCATTTTGAAGGCTACATATGGCGTATGCAACTACACTACTAGCCATTAAAATTGCTACACCACGAAGATGACGTGTTACAGACGCGGAATTTAACCGACAGGAAGAAGATGCTCTGCTATGCAAATGATTAGCTTTTCAGAGCATTCACACAAGGTTGGCGCCGGTGGCGACAACTACAACCTGTTGACATGAGGAAAGTTTCCAACCGATTTTTCATACACAAACATCAGTTGACCGGCCTTGCCTGGTGAAACGTTGTTGTGATGCCTCGTCCACAGAGCAGAAATGCGTAGCATCACGTTTCCAACTTTGATAAAGGTCGGATTGAAGCCTATCGCGATTGCAGTTTATCGTATCACAACATTGCTGCTCGCGTTGGTCGAGATCCAATGACTGTTAGCACAATATAGAATCGGTGGGTTCATGAGAGTAATACGGAAGCCGTGCTGGATCCCAACGGTCTCGTATCACTAGCAGTCGAGATGACATACATCTTATCCGCATGGCTGTAATGGATCGTGCAGCCACGTCTCGATCCTGAGTCAAGAGATGGGAACGCTTGCAAGACAACAATCATCTGCACGAACAGTTCGACGACGTTTGCAGCAGCATGGACTATCAGCTTGAAGACCATAGCTGAGGTTACCCTTGACGCTGCATCACAGATAGGAGCGCCTGAGATGGTGTACTCAACGACGAACCTGGGTGCACGAATGGCAAAAAGTCATTTTTTCCGATGAGTCCAGGTTCTGTTTACAGCATCATGAGGGACGCATCTGTGTTTTGCGACATCGCGGTGAACGCACTTTGGAAGCGTGTATTCGCCATCGCCATACTGGCGTACCACCCGGCGTCATGGTATGGGGTGCCATTGGTTACACGTCTCGGTCACCTCTTGTTCGCATTGACGGCACTTTGAACAGTGGACGTTACATTTGAGATGTGTTACGACCCGTGGCTCTACCCTTCATTCGATCCCTGCGAAACCCTACAGTTCAGCAGGATAATGCACGACCGCATGTTGCAGGTCCTGTACGGGCCTTTCTGGATACAGAAAATGTTCGACTGCTGCCATGCCCAGCACATTCTCCAGATCTCTCACCAATTGAAAACGTCTGGTCAATGGTGGCCGAGCAACTGGCCCATCACAATACGCCAGTCACCGCTCTTGATGAACTGTGGTATCGTGTTGAAGCTGCATGGGTAGCTGTACCTGTACACGCTATCCAAGCTCTGTTTGACTCAACGCCCAGGCGTATCAAGGCCGTTATTACGGCCAGAGGTGGTTGTTCTGGGAACTGATATCTCAGGATGTATGCACCCAAGTTGCGTGAAAATGTAATCACATGTCAGTTCTAGTATAATATATTTGTCCAATGAATACCCGTTTATCATCTGCATTTCCTCTTGGTGCAGCAATTTTAATGGCCAGTAGTGTATTTCCAGACGTGGTAAAAAAACTGTCTATGCATATATATCATGAAATAAATTTACCTTAAAATATGTATCATTCAGTGTAATGACGAAAGGACAAGTTGCTGTCAGTCAGACTGGCACTGCTAGATGTACACGACCGTATGAATTTCCTCCGCTCTTTTCTTCTCCGGACAGGTGAGACGCATCGGTCATAGCGCAGCCGCCTTATCCCATAAAGAACCCGGCCTGGAGGATGGATAGCGGCTATGAAGGTGCGCTGCAAAGGAGCCGCGGCTGGGGCAATCCAACAAGCCCGGACCTGCTACTTCGTCCGTAGTCGCTGCGAATGAATCACGTCCCAAGACGTGAGGAATATTTCTCGCACTACATCCGTGTCTTCCGCAATATATACCTCTGCGTGTGCAACGCATTAAGGAACTGTTCTTACCCTGCACCGACAAAAGGACGAGCTACATGGAAAGTACGCGCGTTATAGCACTTGACCTCTCGCAATTCCGTGAACTGAAGCGTGTTTCGGGACAAGTACTGTAAGGTGGCAGAATAAATGAAGGTCAATTTCACACCTTACATAAGAGTTTTATACATCGTAACAGGAAGGTGAATATGACACCTAACTTACTTCGGCGGTAATGAGCTGATTTGCTTATAAGGATGTAATGCAAAAGGGATGACACTCTGTCAATAGTGTTAACACACCACTCCTATATAATGCATGTCAATGAGTGGGAGGTGAAACAAGGAGCGAGAGGAAACGTTTTATGTGGAAGCCAGCACGGGCACATGCAGAGGCCGCTCAACTTGTCACAAAACTAATCATCCTCTGTGGACTTGATTGTCATCCTAAACAGTAACGAACTTTGAACCGGAATCAGATCATTTATCGTAGTACTGGTCATTATCATGATGCAGTCGTAAGAATAATTTTGTAAAGAAACTTCTAATTAAAATTTATCATTGTTGTTTTCAGTATTATTTCACTTTCTGAGGACGAGATGTGTTCGTTTGACAACTTTCGTAACATTCTCACATTATGAACTGTGTAGATGCGCGTATCTCTGTGATAAGTTTGCAACGTTAAACCGAAGTTATTTGCAGCTTACACAGTTATTGTTGATCAGACACGAACCTGACAGTACGAAGTACGAGGGCTGTTAGGAAAGTAAGGTGTGATTGCTGACGATACAGAAACCAAACGACTTAGACATAGCGTTATACCAACTTTCCAACTCCCTCATCATAGAAGGCAGACACCTGTGCATTCCGATAATTATGTACACTGATCTACAGCATGTCTGTGCCCAAGTGTAGCCGGCTGGGGTGGTCGAGCGGTTCTAGGCGTTACAGTCTGGAACCGCGCGACCGCTACGGTCGCAGGTTCGAATCCTGCCTCGGGCATGGATGTGTGTGATGTCCTTAGGTTAGTTATGTTTCAGTAGTTTTAAGTTCTAGGGGACTGATGACCTCAGAAGTTAAGTCCCATAGTGCTCAGAGCCATTTGAACCATTTTTGTGCCCAAGTGTTGTCTTTATGTCCAGCATTTCAAGTGGACAGAGATGATACTCAGGACAAGCCAGCCCCTGCAGAGTGCGGCTGAGAATTGCCATGAAGAAGGAAGTGCGTGGCAGTTGTGTTACGTGGGCTACATACCTTGAGGCGAAACCTCTCAACGGGCCCTCATACCTGTGAGGGAGACACTAATGTTGTAGGCACCTTTACTCGCTCACAGCGCGCTCAGAACTGGAAAGAGCGACTTGATGCGATCGACGGGCATACTGGAGACACTGGCCAAAACGTCTGTGAAAAGCCCTCATAGCAAACTGAATCACGGCAATTGCCATATAAGATTGCAGAACAATGAATGGCAGCACTTTTTTTATTTATCTGACAGAAAGTCATAGCACGATGACACTTACCATACGGTAGAAACATCTGTGGAACGAGCAAGGGTACTGCGGACATAGTCAGCATCAAAGTGAAATAGTCACTTGACTTATGTACCGTATACGAAACTGTAATACTTCACCTGTTTGCACTGATTTCACACATTCATTTATTAAGTATCGCCGTAACGGATGCAAATCGAAATAAGTCAAAGAACAGAAGGAAGATTTTCGTAGTTTGGGAACCGCAAAGGTCTAACAATGGTTATCACACTAGTAACAAGTGCTGCTATGTGTTTATCAATATCGAGAAACAGTATAACGAAGAATTAACAAGCAAGAAAAAATACATTTGACTTCATGGGCATATACAGTGGCGTGTTAAATTTAAGGACGAAAGTAACTTTCACATGATGTGTTAGTACCAAGTAACATAGCTCTAAGCAAGTTGAACTATACATACACTGAAGAGCCAAAGATACTGGTAGACGCGCCTAACATCGTGTAAGGCCCCAGCGATCACGCAGAAGTGCCGCAACACGACGTGGCATGCGCTCAACTAATGTCTGAAGTAGTGCTGGAGGGAACTGACACTATGAATTCTGCAGAGCTGTCCATAAATCCGTACGAGTACGAGGAAGTTAAAATCTCTTCTGAACAGCACGTTGCAAGACATCCCTGATATGCTCAATAATGTTCATGTCTGTGGAGTTTTATGGCTAGCGGATGTGTTTAAACTCAGAAGAGTGCTCCTGGAGCCACTCTGTAGCAATTCTGGCCGTGTGGGTTGCCGCATTGTCCTGCTGGAATTGCCGAAGTCCGTCGGAATGCACAATGGACGTGAATGGATGCAGGTGATCAGACAGGATACTGACGTACGTTTGGTATGTCAGAGTCGTATCTAGACGTTTTAGAGGCCCATATCACTCCAACTGCACACGCCCCACACCATTAGAGAGCCTCCACCAGCTTGAATAGTTCCTGCCGCCATGCAGGTTCCATGGATTCGTGAGGTTGTTTCCATACCCGTACACGTCCACCCGCTCGATACAATTTGAAACGAGATTCGTCCGACCAGGCATCATGTTTCCAGTCATGAACAGACCGATGTATTTGTTGACGGGCGCAGGCGAGGCGTAAAGCTTTGTAGTATCGCAGTCAACAAGGGTGCACGAATGAGCCTTTGGCTCCGAAAGCCCATATCGATGATGTTTCGCTGAAAGGTTCACACGCTGACACTTGTTGATGGCCGCGCGGAGTGACTTTGCGGTTTGAGGCGCCATATCACGGATTGCGCGGCCCATCGCGCCGGAGGTTCGAGCCCTCCCTCGGGAATGTGTGTGTGTGTGTGTGTGTGTGTGTGTGTGTGTGTGTGTTGTTCTTAGGGTGAGTGAGTTTAAGTAGTGTGTAAGTCTAGGAACCGATGATCTCAGCAGTTTTGTCCCTTAGAAATTCACACACATTTGAACTTGAACTTTTTGGTGGCCCAGCACTTAAATCTGTGGCAATTTGCGGAAGAGTTGCACTATTGTCACGCTGAACAATTCTCTTCAGTCTTCGTTGGTGCCATTCTTGCAGGATCTTATTCAGGCCTCAGCGATGTCGGAGATTTGATGTTTTACCGGATTCCTGATATTCACCGTACACTCGTGAAATGATCGTAGGGGAAAATCCTCACTGTATCCCATCGCTCGTGTGCCGTGTAAAAAAATATGGATGTATGTGATGTCCTTATGTTAGTTAGGGTTAAGTAGTTCTGAGTGTAGGGGACTGATGACCTCAGAGGTTAAGTCCCTTAGTGCTTAGAGCCATTTGAACCATTTTTGAACTTTCACTCATAGATAATAATTATACTGAAGTTATCTCGATTCATGATGGTCCCCGGACATTACCAAAGGAGGGACTTGGTTGTTAGTATTGTTTGTGATCACCACCGACGGCAATGCATGCTCTGGACCGTGCTCCCATTCTGGCTACAGGGTTGGTACGGCGTTTTGTAACAGAGCGTTCCATTCCTCCTTCAGCCTGGTTCACAACTGCTGGATGGTCGTTAATGCATGTGGACGTGCTACAGTATGTCTCGCCAAAGCATCCCAAGCGTGCCCAATGGAATTTAGGTAGGAAGAACGCGTAGGTCAATCCATTCACCAAACGGCCTACCGTTCCAACAGCTCCTCCACTTGCGCCGTTCGATGTGGTCGCACACTGCCATCCATAAAAATGAAGTCAGAGCAGAATATTTCTCTGAAAAGACGCTATGGGAATGAGGTTGGCATCATGAGAAAAAACAGTGCAGCAGGATCTATGAACCCGATCGTCGAAGCAGGGCCCACAATTTCCTAGGTGATACAAGAGGACACTCGTATAAGGCCAAATGGTTCAAATGGCTCTGAGCACTATGGGACTTAACTGCTAAGGTCATTAGTCCCCTAGAACTTACGACTACTTAAACCTAACTAATCTAAAGACATCACACACATCCATGCTCGAGGCAGGATTCGAACCTGCGACCGTAGCCGTCGCGCGGTTCCAGACTGCAGCGCCTAGAACCCCTCGGCCATCCAGGCCGGCCAAATTAATAAGGGTAATATCGGATGTACTCCAAGTAAGTGTGATACAACCATTACTGTTTACAATGTATATAAATGATCTAGTAGAATGCAACGGAAGCTCTTTAAGGCAGTTCGCAGGTGATGCGGTTGTCTGTAAGAAGGTATCAACGCCGAGACATACTATCGATTTGCAGAATATTCTGCAGAGGATTGATGAATGGTGCAGGCTCTGGCAGCTGACCCAGAACGTAAATAAATCTAACATAATGCGCGTACATATTAAAAGAAATCCCATAGTGTTAATCTACATCTGCATACGTACTCCGCAACCCACCATACGGTGCGTGGTGGAGGGTACCTCGTACCATAACTAGCATCTTCTCTCCCTGTTCCACTCCCAAACAGAACGAGGGAAAAATGACTGCCTATATGCCTCTGAACGAGCCCTAATCTCTCTTATCTTATCTTTGTGGTATTTCCGCGAAATGTAAGTTGGCGGCAGTAAAATTGTACTGCAGTCAGCCTCAAATGCTGGTTCTCTAAATTTCCTCACTAGCGATTCACGAAAAGAACGCCTCCTTTCCTCTAGAGACTCCCACCCGAGTTCCTGAAGCATTTCCGTAACACTCGCGTGATGATAAAACCTACCAGTAACAAATCTAGCAGCCCGCCCCTGAATTGCTTCTATGTCCTTCCTCAATCCGACCTGATAGGGATCCCAAACGCTCGAGCAGTACTCAAGAATAGGTCGTATTAGTGTTTTATAAGCGGTCTCCTTTACAGATGAACCACATTTTCCCAAAATTCTACCAACGAACCGAAGACGACTATCCGCCTTCCCCACTGCTGACATTACATGTTTGTCCCACTTCACATCGCTCTGCAATGTTACGCCCAAACATTTAATCGACGTGACTGTGCCAAGCGCTACACTACTGATGGAGTATTCAAACATTACAGGATTCTTTTTCCTATTCATCTGCATTAATTTATATTTATCTATTGCATTAATTTATATTTATCTATATCTAGAGTTAGCTGCCATTCTTTAAACCAATCACAAATCCTGTCCAAGTCATCTGGTATCCCCCTACAGTCACTCAACGACGACACCTTCCCGTACACCACAGCATCATCAGCAAACAGCCGCACATTGCTATCCACCTTATCCAAAAGATCATTTATGTAGATAGAAAACAACAGTAGACCTACCACACTTCCCTGGGGCACTCCAGATGATACCCTTACCTCCGAAGAACACTCACTATCTGGGACAACATACTGGGTTCTATTACTTAAGAAGTCTTCGAGCGACTCACATATTTGAGAACCAATCCCATATGCTCGTACCTTAGTTAGGAATCTGCAATGGGGCACCGAGTCAAACGCTTTCCGGAAGTCAAGGAATATGGCATCCATCCGATGCCCTTCATCCATGGTTCGCAAGATATCATGTGAAAAAAGGGGCGAGTTGCGTTTCGCAGGAGCGATGCTTTCTAAAGCCGTGCTGATGCATGGACAGCAACTTCTCTGTCTCAAGGAAATTCATTATATTCGAACTGAGAATATGTTCGAGAATCCTGCAACAAACCGATGTCAAGGACATTGGTCTGTAATTTTGAGGATCCGTCCTTCTACCCTTCTTATATACAGGCGTCACCTGCGCTTTTTTCCAGTCTCTCGGGACTTTACGTTGGGCAAGAGATTCGCGATAAATGCAAGCTAGGTAAGGAGCCAATGCAGTAGAGTACTCTCTGTAAAACCGAACTGGAATCCCAATGGGAAACTGTTGGAAACAGTAACCACAGTAAAACATCTAGGAGAACTTACCCAGGGCGACCTTAAGTGGATTGACCACATAAAACAAGTAGCAGGAAAAGCATTCATTGGGAGAATCTTAACGAAATGCAGCTCATCCACAAAAGAAGTGGTTTATAAGGCGCTTGCTCGATCGATTCTTGAATATTGTAGTCAACCTGTCACCCTTAGCAGATAGGACTGATAGAAGAGAGAGAGAAAATCCAACGAAGAGTGGTTAGCGTTCAAGCTCGTAATCGCTGGATCGAGTCCCGTTCATCAGTTTTTTTTGTTTTCAACACACTCATTTTCTTTACTATTTATATTACAATTGATATAATGGGTAAAATAAGTGTCATCGGATGAACTTTTATTAAATTTACTATGTTATTTGGCAGTCTACAAATTTTTATTATCACAAATAATGTAGTTTCATAACTATCGGCCAGTAAACGACCAAACGCATAAAGTGATACTGAAAATGTGTGCTGGATAGTTACGTTATTTAAGGGAACAGAAAGTGTTCAGCCACGTGTGAAACGTCAACCACGACCTGCAACAAATGATGATGCCCAAGTAGGTGTTTTCTATGCTGTCGCGTCTAATCCGCACAACAGTAGCAGACAAATTGCGCGAGAATCGGGAATCTCAAAAACGTCGGTGTTGAGAATGCTACATCAACATCGATTGCACCCTTACCATATTTCTATGCACCAGGAATTGCATGGCGACGACTTTGAACGGCGTCTACAGTTCTGCCACTGGGCACAAGAGAAATTACGGGACGATGACATTTTTTTGCACGCGTTTTATTTAGCGACGAAGCGTCATTCACCAACAGCGGTAACGTAAACCGGCATAATATCCACTATTGGGCAACGGAAAATCCACGATGGCTGCGACAAGTGGAACATCAGCGACATTGGCGGGTTAATGTATGGTGCGGCATTATGGGACGAAGGATAATTGGCCCCCATTTTATCGATGTCAATTTAAATGTATGCTGATTTCCTACGTAATGTTCTACCGATGTTACTACAAGATGTTTCACTGCATGACAGAATGGCGGTGTACTTCCAACATAATGGATGTCCGGCACATAGCTCGCGTGTGGTTGAAGCGGTAATGAATAGCATATTTCATGACAGGTGGATTGGTCGTCGAAGCACCATACCATGGCCCGCACGTTCACCGGATCTGACGTCCCCGGATTTCTTTCTGTGGGGAAAGTTCAAGGATATTTGCCATCGTGATCCACCGACAACGCCTGATAACATGCGTCAGCGCATTGTCAATGCATGTGCGAACATTACGGAAGGCGAACTACTCGCAGTTGAGAGGAATGTCGTTACACGTATTGCCAAATGCATTGCGGTTGACGGACATCATTTTGAGCATTTATTGCATTAATGTGGTATTTACAGGTAATCACGCTGTAAGACCATGCGTTCTCAGAAATGATAAGTTCACAAAGGTACATGTATCACATTGGAACAGCCGAAATAAAATGTTCAAACGTACCTACGTTTTGTATTTTAATTTAAAAAACCTACCTGTTACCAACTGTTCGTCTAAAATTGTGAGCCATATGTTTATGATATTACAGCGCCATCTATCACAAAGCGAAAAAAGTGGTCCAACTAAAACATTCATATTTCTTTACGTACTACACGAATATGTAATAAAAAATGGGGGCTCCTATTTTAAAAAACGCAGTTGATATTCGTTTGACCTATGGCAGCGCCATCTAGCGGACCAACCATAGCGCCATCTGGTTTCCCCCTTCAAGCTAGACAAGTTTCGTTCTTTGTAGTTTTCTCGTTTGACGCTTATTTCGTGAGATATTTGGTCCGGGCACGATCAATGGACCACCCTGTACAAGTGGATGAATATTTATGTTTCATCCTTAGAACTAGATAGAAATTGTTATGCATCTAGTACAACAGCATTTCACGTTGGAACATTCACATGCGACCGAAAATATCGCTCTCTCCGTGAGCAGTCTGTGAAACAGCGTTCACTATTCCACCTGAAGGGCTTCAAAAACATTGGTATATATGCTTCACTTCTGTGCAGCAGAGCAGAAAGAAATATGGAAGCTCTGCTTCACGTTATACGGTCTAGCGAGCCACAGGTGAGTAATATACTGCATTTCCATTACGCTCAGCGTATCTCGTAGAAAGTTAATTAGCACGTATGATGACTGCAGTTTTAATTACCTCGGAACTAGCGAGCGGAATTGTTTAGGCGTGAGTGTCGTACCGCGAGGGTAGCCGAAAAGTATCGACCGGGACCGCGTGTCGACACTGCAGCGCGGAGTATCAGCTGCAGGCGTCGAGTGCTTGAGCACCCTAGTGGTGCCAGCTTGCATGGCCGCCAGCTCGCCGATAGGTTCACAGCCCTGGCCTATCAGCAGCTGCATCGCTTGCCGCAGCTAGAGAGCCTGTACAGACGAGAGAGAGAGAGAGGGGGGTGGGAGAGGGAGGGGGGAAGAGGGATAGGGGGAGAGGGAGGGAGAGAGAGAGAGAGAGACAGAGACAGAGAGAGAGAGAGAGAGAGAGAGAGAGAGAGAGGTGTCCACTGGTTATATCGACGCTCATTGGCTGAGAACTGTTTTTTACCTGTCTTGTGTATGGCTGAAGTAAAAAGCGCGGTGCTCTTGTAAATCGATTTTTAACGCTCCTAATACCTATCCAGTGGCATACCCATTTGCAGTAGAAATACCGTAGGTTTGGTACCCTTCTGTATGTCCATTGTCGGTTCATTTTTACGTAATTTAAGTTCGCTAAAGGAATAGTGTTGTAAGTCGCATCTCTGGAGATGAAATTAGACATCTTGAACAATAACCACTTGGCCACTCTCGTAAATAATTTATTTAACGAGCGCTTTTGTTGCTTGGAAGCTACATCATCAGGTAGGATATGTTAAATCATGACATTAAACTTGCGACATGGACGGGACAGAACAGCTTTCTCCTTACCTGACGAGTTGCCAATTGCGTCATTTATTCGTTGACAAGGAGTGTTCGGCCCTGTCCATAACACAAGTTTCATGTCATGATTTACCATATCTAAACTAATGATGTAGCGGAGACCCCAGGTGGTTATTATTCAAGACATCTATTTACGGCTTCCCCATAGCCTACAACATCGTGTACATTAAATGTAATCGTAACAGCTAATATGGACTACCATCAGCAGTAGAATGCAATGACGACAGTGAAAATAAGTGCCGGACCGGGTGTAGAACACGGATTTCCCGTTTATCGCGAGGCGCTGCAGTATCCTATATGTCCGCTAAATGTACATGCCGTGTGACGAGAGCCTACCGTCGCCTAGACGGTTCGTCGGGTGCAAGTCTTTCGGTATGACGCCACTTCGGCGACTTGCGCGTCGATGGCGATGAAATGATAATGAATAAGACAACACAACACCCAGTACCTGAGCGGAGAAAATCTCCGACCCAGCCGGGAATCGAACCCGCGCCCTTAGGATTGACATTCGGGCGCGCTGACCACTCAGCTACCAGGGGTGGACATATGTCTGCTGATACCGGGAAAGCGACTTCCAGGTAAAATGTCTCCCCTGTACGGAGATATACATAATAGATGTATGAGTACAGATTGTGGATACATGGTTGACGGCATATGGAAGTTTCGACCTGGCCGTGGGCCGCGCACGGATAGCCAAATGGGAAGGCGACTGCTCGCTATAAGTGGGAAATACGTGTCCGAGTCTCGAGTCGGCACAAATTTTCACTGTCGTCATTCCATTCTACAGCTGATGGTTGTCCAGCTTCGCAGTTGCGATTACGTTTAATGTATTTCGTAACGGCTGTAGTCGCCGCAGTGCTGGTTTCTTCGAACATGCATGCATGTCCAAAGGAACTTTTTGCATCGTAATTCAGAATAACACAGGCACTGCAGTATCGTTCAAGACTGTGTATCGGATTAGAGTTTGTAAACTGCATTTTGAATGATGGAGGATTTAATAGATGTAACGAATGGAAGAAAATGTTCTAAACCGGACTCCGTCCCCTCCCGCCACCCTAAAGGGGACGCCCTAGTTTCTTGGCTATGTATTGTCATGATCTTTAGTGGGACCACGGGCAAATAGTGCCGTGTGGTTATAATTAAAGTACAGCTACTTAGAGAGGTCCAGTGCGAGCTGCAAGTATCGTATGGCAGGGAAACGTTCTAGATACTCTAATGCGTTAATGCGGAATTGATTTACGCTGGCCGGCCGGTGTGGCCGAGCGGTTCTAGGCGCTTCAGTCCGGAACCGCGCGACTGCTACGGTCGCAGGTTCGAATCCTACCTCGGGCATGGATGTGTGTCATGTCCTTAGGTTAGTTAGGTTTAAGTAGTTCTAAGTTCTAGGGGACTGATGACCACAGATGTTAAGTCGCATAGTGCTCAGAGCCACTTGAAGAATTTTTTTATTTATTTATTTACCCTGGGTCAAAAATTAGTTCCAATTTTGGCAATCAGGTGCAAATCTGGCGCTTTACAGCACCTAGTCGGCGTCTCCGATGCTCATATTGAACAAATTCTGTAAGCAGCAAAATTATGCCTTTATCATTTGTTTGACCTTTTCCGCCCGCATTCTGTTCCTAATCCACTACATATGGAAACATTTCTATATGTCTCTGTTGCATTCACGGGGCCAGATTTGCACCTGGGGCCCAAAACTGGATTTTTTAAAATGTAAATCAAGTCCGCATTAACGCATTACAATATCTACCAAGTTTTGCTGCCATAAGATAATTACAGTCCAAGCTGAAATTCTGTAAGTATCTGCACTTTAATTATAACCACTGGGTTGTTTTTGTTTCTGCACAACCGAGCAATAGGGTGCACAAGTTGTCCGCTTAATCCGGACTCTTTACTTTTTGTGTTTAAAGTCTGCCTGTATTAGTACACACACTTATTCTCTCGGAATTTCCTGTCAGATTCCAAGAGGATAACAGAGAAGTTAGATCATGCAAAGTGTGTAAGTAGGCTGTTTAGGTTTTTATATTGGTAACGCCACGTAGCGCTCTGTATGAAAATCACTGGCTGTGCTGTGTGCAGTTTGTGGCTGGTTTGCATTGTTGTTGGCCATTGTAGTGTTGGGCAGTTGGCTGTTAACAGCGCGTAGCGTTGCGAGGCATTGGTGGATGTGGGGAGAGAAATGGCGGAGTTTTGAAATTTGTAAGACTGGATGTCATGAACTGCTATATATATTATGACTATTAAGGTAAATACATTGTTTGTTCTCTATTAAAATCTTTCATTTGCTAACTATGCCTATCAGTAGTTAGTGCTTCGGTAGTTTGAATCTTTTATTTAGCTTGCAGTAGTGGCGCTCGCTGTATTGCAGTAGTTCGAGTAACGAAGATTTTAGGTGAGGTAAGTAATTTGTGAAAGGTATAGGTTAATGTTAGTCAGGGCCATTCTTTTGTAGGGATTTTTGAAAGTCAGATTGCGTTCCGCTAAAAATATTGTGTGTCAGTTTAGTGTTGATCAGAATAGGTAAAGAGCGAAATGTCTGAGTGCGTTCAATTCTGCTCAGCTGTTTGAAAATCAAATCATGTAAGAGGTTTATCAGCACAGTAATTCAATAATTTTTCTAAGGGGACGTTTCAAGTGTAGACCGTCTAAAATGACTACAGCTATTGATGCAACTCAGAGAAAGAAGGTGAGTTGTAAAAATGTCAGAAAACAGTTAAATGTTCCAAAAACAACACTTCATGAAGTTGTTCAACATGAATTACAGTACAACTGAGGAAGCAGCAAAAACAAAGAGACAGACCTCCAATTTTCAGTAAAAATCTTGTGGAATTGCTGATTTAGTATTGTCGTACTGTGGGAGCTTTTGAGGGATGGCCATATAATTGGCAGAGAGAAATAATGCCGAACACTCTTACATACTACGCAATTACTGAGAGAAAATGGATTAGTCTTTTTCTTAAATGACACAAAACCAAACTGTCACAAATAAAGCCTATAGGAACATCCTATAGCAGGGCTCTTCGGATCAGCTAAGAAAACAGAGAGAAATTCTATAGCCTTCTGGAACATATTGTATCATACCTACTTTGACCGCCCCGATAGCCGAGTGGTAGCCGGCACGGTAGCTCAGCGTGTTCGGTCAGAGTGCCGATTGGCCTCTGTAATAAAAAACTGAGTCGAAGGATCAACAAACGAACATCAACGGAAGTCATGTGACGTCCGCAACGACCAAACACAACGATCAACAACGAACAAAATGAAAAAAGAGTGGTCAGCGTGACGGATTGCCGTCCTACGGGCCCGGGTTCGATTACCGGCTGGGTCGGAGATTTTCTCCGCTCAGGAACTGGGTGTTGTGTTGTCTTCATCATCATTTCATCTCCATCTGGCACTCAGGTCGCCCAATGTGGCGTCGAGTGTAATAAGACCTGCACCAAGGCGGCCGGACCTGCCCAGCAACGGGCCTCCCGACAAATGACGCCAAACGCTCATTTCCATTTTCCATACCTACTTTGAAATCGGCTTATGTTTTCCCTGATTTCATACATTGTTTAATTTTTTTCTGGTGTTAATTTGGTTATTTCTACAAGCGGTCCGATTTTGGCAACCATTTTTCGGACTCCTTAAGTGTAAGATTTTTGAATCATTTTCTTCATAACATGTCACTGTATTTTTTAACAGTAAAATGTAAACAATACTGCTATTATAATAAATTCCATTAAAAAGAAAGCAGCAGAAGAGTTTTTTCAAAGAATTACTAAGTGTTACTCTCAAAATGGACACTCCCTAAATTTTGAGAAAACGCACTGCATTCAGTTTTGTGCCCCAAATAAATTTTTGCCAACAGCTACTGTAACACATGAACAGGAATCAGTAAACAGAGTACATTGCTCCAAATGTTTGACTGTAGATATTCGATTGAAACCTGAACTGAAAGAAGTATGTTACGGAGATTCTCAGACAATTAAGTTTAGTTAGTCTTGCTCTTCGTTTAATTGCTAGTCTTGGAAAGAAGCGAATCAACCACAAACGAGTCCACTTCCTGACGTTTTTGCATATTTCCACTCAGTAATGTCTTATAGAATAATTTTATGGGGTAGGCCCTAACACATCACTCAGAAACAGAGTAATGATCGCCTGAAAGAGCACAGTAAGACTAAAACGTTGTGTTCACCTGCAGTCGTCGTGTAGCTACCTCTTGAAGCAGTTAGACCACCAAAAAACATATATTCCTTAATGAAATTAGTTATAAATTATCCGTCGCAGTCTGAGAAGACGTTGATATTGTCAACACTTGACGAAAAAATTACCTTCAGTGCCTGTTATTAAAGCTCTCAGTGCCTCATAAACGAATTCAACATGCAGCAACATAAAGTTTAGATCATTTGCCCTGTAACAAAGTGTCTCACGGGTAACAAAGCAGCTTTACTATCTAACCTAAACTTGTTTATCCTGGACAACTTATTCTATTCGGTGGAAGAATTATTATTTAAAAATTAGTAGCCTGAAAAAAAAACTAGTTTTTAAATGTAGCTGTATGAGTAAGACTGAAACATAATACGTTCGCTAATTTTAATACTAATCATCTATACGAATCGTGTAAATCGACTCGTTCCGAGTCATTCCCATGAATGAATCATTCGAACTGTCTATGGAATTCGTAACAAACATCAAGTTTTATACTGGGACAACACTGACATGTTCGTTTAGTAAATGAGAAGGCGTCACAATAATGCCTATCCAATTCCAGTGGTAGACGCTAAAAGATAGGCGGTATGCTTAACGAAGAGGTTTACTGTTAAATTTCCGAGACATGACACACCAGCAAGACTCAAGCAACCTCCGAGACAGGACGCACTTGGAAGAATCAAGCAACATATTACCTTTCCTCATGTGACCGTAGCACTCAAATCAGAGGTATTCTGAATCGGAAAAAGGATAACTGAATGTCGTTCTTTGCGTGTACCTATCGCCAACGGAGCAGGAAAGAGTGGAAAATGATTGTGTTACTAGAGGTACCAGCGGTTACACACGGCGAACTGGTATACAAAGTCTAAATGTATCTATAAATTGTACACGAGCCATACCTTACTTACAAGTGTTGAAGACCATGAAAGAAAAGAGAAGGGAATGACCCAGAGATCTCCGATGTTATTGAAACAGTATCCTGAGTGAGCAGTAAAGGAAACGAAATTTGAAGAAATTTGAAGAAATAAAAGACTTCAATGTTGGCTGACAATGTCGTTATTTTGCCGAAGAGACAACAAATCACTTGGAAGAACAGTTGAAAGGAATGGATAGAGTTATAAGATTATCACAAAAGCCAAACTAAAACAATGGTCGTGCAATATAGACCGAATTAAAATCAGGCGGTGCTGAGTGATTAAGAGTAGGAAATGAGGTACTAAAACTAGTAGATGAGCTTTTGCTGTTTGGGCATCAAATAGCTGATGACGCAGAAATAGAGGGGATATAAAATGCAGACTGGCAATAGCAAATACAAATTTAAATGTTAGGAAGTCCTTTCTGAAAGCACTTATTTGGGTTTTAGCCCTGTATGGAAGTGAAACGTGGAAAGAGACAAGAAGAGAATAGAAACTTTTGAAACGTAGTGCCACACAACGATGCTGAAGATTAGACGCGTAGGTCGAGTAACTAATGGAAAGGTACTAATCGAGTTGGGCACAACTTGACTAAAAGAAAGGATAGCTTGATTGCACACATCCTTAGTTATCAATTGATGGTTAGTTTGGTGATGCAGAAAAATGTAAGGGGTTAAAACTATAGAATGAGACTCAAGCTTGACGACAGTAAATTAGATAAAATGGTTGTAGGTTGCAGTAATTATGAAGAGTTGAAGAGAGAATCATCTTACTAAGATTTGAAGTTCGCCTTGACGTTTTTCTATGTTCGTGACTTAAAATTTGCCTTGTTTTGAAGATCCGCCTTATGCAAACACGTATCAATTCTTTTAGTACTGAATGAAAATACTACGCGATACAGTAAAACACTGACGGTGTCAATGGACTATACAAAACAACCTCCGTATGTAATAAATAATACTCGTTCTCAGACATCTAAAAATATCTGTTTTCTCAGCCCCCTTCCTCTCTCTTTCCAACTACCACCCGTTCTCTCTCTCTCTCTCTCTCTCTTTCTCTCTCTCTCTCTCTATCTCTCTCTTTCTCTCTCCCCCTTCCTTCTCTCTCTCTCTCTCTCTCTCTCTCTCTCTCACACAGACACACACACACGCACACACACACACACACACACACACACACACACACACACACATATTCCCCACCAGTAGACACACGACATCAGTTCGCACGAAACAAAAAACTTACTGCCACGTTAAACATAACGCAAACGTTGGAAACAGGGGCGACATACCACCTATCAATGAGCACGGAGACGTAAGTGTCTGCTCAAATCACGTTTTGTCAACTTTTGTGGAAAATACGTTTAAGGTGAAGATGTGAGCGAAATTTTATAAATGACGGTGTGAAAACAATGTACTCAACAGCATCAGAAAGAGATACCCACCAGGGATATGCAGCAGGACGTTAACTGTAACTATAGTAACACACATAACTACTATCTACGAAATAGCAGACTACTTCAAAAATGCACAAAGAACTTTTTTCATGACTACTTTGCAGTTGACGTGCTCTCATAAACGACAAAAAAGAGCACAAAAACCCGTCTATAATAACACAGTTTCACTAGCAATGTGAGCAATCGAAACAAACCAAAGATGCTCATCCTACAACTTTTAGGCCTACAATAAATATATACTTTGTGTTATGCTCTCCAGCAATAAAATTTGACGCAAAGGTGATGACACATAGGTGTCGAAACATGTGTGGGTGAATAAAAAGAAACAAGTAGTGTTTAAGTAAGACGGGTTTTCAAAACAACCCAAAAAGAGAAGAAGAGGCTTGCATAGTAAAGTCTCGGACTGAATACAACGACAGATGTGGACGAAAATAATAAAGCACATTTTGAGCGCAGTTTATTTTTAGCTCCTCGTCCAGACCATGACTTGTTCTAAACGTAGTGCAGTGTACTCATACCTATAACATTATGCTCTCTGTTGCTGCGTTCACAATCCTTTTCCGAATATGCAGCAAACACAGTCCTTTTCGACTGCGAAAATTTGGCACATCCGTCGATGCGCTCAATGGATGCGAGACGATTAGGCAATAACTCTTTCGCGGTGTGCCGCGGAACAACAATTAATGTATTAATTACGCCGTAACCCTCGACAGGCGCTCGACGTCTGTCAGCTATTCCGGTGATTTGCAGGCGCTATTGAAGCGGCAGAAAGTCTGCCCATCATCAGGCAATAAGCCTTTCATGGAGTAATCGGTGTTTATGCAGCATTAATCATCAGGCACCGAGGAAACCAAACAACGAGGGCATCCTTGGCAAGGCGCCGGATCAGTGAAAACGGAGGTGTCATCCGCACAGCGTTCGTGTTTGATCGGTCCGGAATGAATTTTCAAGAGCGAATAGGCGCTGCCACTGAATCACTTTGCGATGTGTGCGTTTGAAGCACGGCAGTTCTGGTTCACTAACAACATACAACTGTAACTAGTTTTGTCAGTGGATGATAACCCAGTAACGCGCTTCACCCTTTGTTCCTTTAGTGAAGCATGCGAAAGTGATGCTTACTCCTGCAGATAAATGAATATCGAGTTCTACTGTAATGAACTGCTGAATTTTTGCTCCATCTCGCGATGTAGTACATACAATAAACTCTTAAGACACAAAGACGACAGACCAGAAGGAATTATCCAAATGAGACGGAAATCGGTATATATGATGTAAAAGCAAATGATAACCATTTCAATGAAATGAATACCCCTAGCTGCATACAGGCGTTGATATAAGTCAACGGGGACAGTTGACAATGTGTGCCCCAACCGGGACTCGAACCCGGGATCTCCTGCTTATATGGCAGACGCTCTACCCATTTTTTTCTTTACTCCTTTCATTTTGTTCGGTATTGTTCGTTGCGTTTGGTCTGGGCGAAAGTGACAAGACATCAGTTCAAGGCGATCGTTGATTCCTTTTACTCAGTTTCTTATCACAGAGGGCGACAAGCCCTCTGACCGAACACGCTGAGCTACCGTGCCGGCGTGACGTACTATATTCATAGTGCCCCTGCCCATTGTAATCACTAGTCGCGGCTTTTGGCCGATTCCCGTAAGAGTTCGGGCACTGTTTGTGCATCCGCACAGAAAAAGAAGATGGTCAAATGGCCGGTGAGCCGTAACTATATACATATACACTACTGGCCATTAAAATTGCTACACCAAGAAGAAATACAGATGATAAATGGGTATTCATTGGACAAATATATTATACTAGAACTGACATGTGATTACATTTTCACGCAATTTGGGCGCATAGATCCTGAGAAATCAGTACCCACAACAACCACCTCTGGCCGTAATAACGGCCTTGATACCCCTCGGCATTGAGTCAAACAGAGCTTGTATGGCGTGTACAGGTACAGCTGCCCATGCAGGTTAAACATGATACCACAGTTCATCAAGAGTAGTGACTGGCGTATTGTGACGAGCCAGTTGCTCGGCCACCATTGACCAGACGTTTTCAGTTGGTGAGAGGTCTGGAGAATGTGCTGGCCACGGCAGCAGTCAAACATTTTCTGTATCCAGAAAGTTCCATATAGGACCTGCAACATGCGGTCGTGCATTATCCTGCTGAAATATAGGGTCGTTGAGTACATCATCGCAGTCGCTCCTGTCTGTGATGCAGCGTCAAGGGTAGCCGCAGGCATGGTCTCCGAGCTGATAGTCCATGCTGCTGCAAACGTCGTCGAACTGTTCGTGCAGATGGTTGTTGTCTTGGAAACGTCCCCATTTGCTGACTCAGGGATCAAGACGTGGCTGCACGAGCCATTACAGCCATGCGTATAAGATGCCTGTCATCTCGAGTGCTAGTGATACGAGGCCGTTGTGATCCAGCACGGTGTTCCGTATTATCCTCCTGATTCCACCGATTCCATATTCTGCTAACAGTCATTGGATCTCAACCAACGCGAGCAACAATGTCGCGATACGATGAACCGCAATCGCGATAGGCTACAATCCGACCTTTATCAATGTCGGAAACCCGATGCTACGCATTTCTCCTCCTTACACGAGGCATCACAACAACGTTTCACCAGGCAACGCCGTTCAACTGCTGTTTGTGTATAAGAAATAGGCTGGAAACTTTCCTCATCTCAGCACATTGTAGGTGTCGCCGTCGGCGCCAACCTTGTGTGAATGCTAATCATTTGCATATCACAGCATCTTCTTCCTGTCGGTTAAATTTCGCCTCTGCAGCACGTCATCTTCGTGGTGTAGCAATTTTAATGGTCCGAAAGAACAGACACCATCTTCATATATATATAGATAACAATTTCAGAAATAGTCGGTGATGTATTCAAAAGAAAGAGCTTCACAAACTGAGCAAGTGAGTAACAGTTTGGTTCACCTCTGGCCATTATGCAAGCAGTTGTTCTGCTTGGCACTGATTGACAGAGTTTTTGGACGTCCTCTTGAAGTATATCGAGCCAAATTCTGTCCTATTGGGGAGTTAAAATCCCAAGCTGGTTGGTGGGCCCTACCCATAAAGCTCCAAATATTCTCAAATGGAGAGAGATTCGGCGACGTTGCTGGCCAGGGTAGGGTTTGGCAAACACGAAGACGACCAGTAAAAACTCTCGCCGTGTGCGGGCGGGCATTATCTTGCTAAAATCCAAGCCCAGGATGTCTTGCTACTAAGGGCAAGAAAACGAGGAGCAGAATATCGTCGACGTACCGCTGTGCTGTAAGGGTGCAGTGGATGACAACCAAAGGTGTCCCGCTGTGAAATGAAATGGCGCCCAGGACCATCAGTCCTGGCTTTCGAGCCGTATGGCGGACGATAGCCAAGATGGTACGCCACCGTTGTCCCATAGTTCTTAGAGCCATTATGGAGTGATGGGATTCCAACCTGACTGTTGCCCACCATAAGGCCTAACAACCAGGAGTGATGGTCTGGGGTACCATTTCATTTCGTAGCAGTATCCCTCTGGTTGTTATCTACGGCATCCTTGCAGCACAGCGGTACGGCGACGCTACTGTACGCCCCGTATTGCTGCGCTTCATGACAAGTCATCCGGGCTTATATCTAAACAGGGTAATGCCTGCACACGGCGAGAGTTTCAACTGCTTGTCTTCTTGCTTACCAATCCTCACCTTTGTCAGCAAATTCGCAGGATATCTGCCCAGTTGAGAACGTTTGGAGCATTATGGGAAGGGCTCTCCAATCAGTTCGGGATTTTGACGATCTAAAGCACTAATTGGACAGAGTTTGTCACGATATCCCTACAGGGGACATCCAACAACTCTCTCATAAGGCCCAGCATGTTACTGACTTGCTCAACTTGTGAAGCTCTTTCTCTCGGACAAATCATCCAATTTTTCTGAAACTGTAATCATTTCAAATTACAATGAAATGAATACCCCTAGCTGTATACAGGCGTTGATATAAGTTAAACGGGACAGTTGAAAATGTGTGCCCCAACCGGGACTCGAACCCGGGATCTCCTGCTTACATGGCAGACGTTCTACCCATCTGAGCCACCGAGGACACAGAGGATAGTGCGACTGCAGGAACTTATCGCTGGCATGTCTCTCGTGGGACCCACATTCCCAACTTATTGTCCCGCACTATACTCATAGTGTACCTGCCCAATATACTTATTACTCGCGGCTTTTTGCCGATTCCCGTAAGAGTTCGGGCACTGTTTGTGCATCCGCACAGAAGAAAATGGTCAAATGGCCCGTGAGCCTTAACTACATGTGAAGACATGTCCGAAAGAACAGATGTCATCTTCATATATATGTAATCATTTGTTTGTCGGTACATGTACATCCCATCTACGATATCCGTCCCATTTCGAAAATTTCTTCGTTTATTCTTCCTTTTTTTTCTTGTCTTAGAGTCTTGTCTTAGAGAAAATCGTATGCACTGCAAAGTACATAGCATATAGCGTGAACTTGCACTTCACCGAAATAATTTCCGAAGTTGTTCAGAGATATTTTCTGAGTATTTTGGTGTAACGAACCCGTCCTCTCCAATAGCCTGTTACAGATGAAAATGTAATTCTGATGTATCGTATGAAATAACACGATTACATTTGTTTCTGTGAAAGTAACTACAGAACACTAAAGAGCCTGTAATATATAATATTGTAAACCTATGACACGAAACGTAGAACAATGCAACACAATCAGACATATGCAAGAACACTGTGCTGTGGTTGTCACTGCGGGAACAGCTCAGAATAGCATCATCGTGCCCCTCTTCAAAATGGCTCTGAGCACTATGGGACTTAACATCTTAGGTCATCAGTCCCCTAGAACTTAGAACTACTTAAACCTAACTAACCTAAGGACATCACACACATCCATGCCCGCGGCAGGATTCGAACCTGCGACCGTAGCAGTCCCGAAGTTCCGGACTGCAGCACCAGAACCGCACGGCCACCGCGGCCGGCTGCCTCTCTTCCATTGCATTCAGTGTACCTACACACGAGGTGCATATCGTTCAACTCTTCATCTGTAAGCCTATCCACACTGCGTTGTCCCTCTGCTAATGTGTAACTGACACTGCGGGAAGAAACAATGTAACGGAAAGAATAGAGAGGATCTTGACGAAGCGGAATATTACCGTAATCTACAAGCCCACCAGGAAGATACAGGAATACCTTAAGCCTGCCAAGGACGCTCGCAAACCTTTGGAAAAAGCTGGAGTGTATAGGATCCCATGCGGCTGTGGTGATGTTTATGTGGGTACCACTAAAAGAACTGTTTCTAAACGTTTGGAAGAGCACAAGGGAAGTTGCAGAAGAGGAGAAACGGAACGATCAGCTGTTGCGGAGCATGCTTTCCAGCCAGGGAACCACAATATTCGTTTCGAGGAGAGACAAATACTAGCGGCCACAAGCAGATACTACGAAAGGCTCTACAGGGAGGCAATCGAAATCGCTAAATACCCACATAATTTCAACCGGAAGGAGGAGGGCGTGAAATTAAGCGGGATATGGATGCCGGTGTTAAAGAAGATGTGTACCACCCGCCCACTACTGAGTGATGGCAACGGCGATCGACGGCGACGGACAGCGGCCAATTGCACTGACATTCTCAAAACACGTGACGTCACACCGCGGTGCGGGAGCGTGCGGACACGGAATTTAGCGGCAGTCAGTAGCGAGCCAGTGGGTGTGTTGGACCTTCCATCGACCTACGGACCCCCTTGAAGATGTCTCCCGCAGTCGGAGACGAAACATTGGGAATTGAGACAAAATTCATCAACCGACCACGGCACAACAGCCCGGATAATTATAATGGACAGAAACAAACCCGTTACAGAACCGAGCAGGACCGACTGCACGCTGCAGGGCGAAAAGTAAACAGAGAATTACTTTTGTCAACAGTCAGTGCCGTGAGTGAATTGAACAAGTTTGTGTTTTCATACAAGACGCACAGTACATATTGTCGACATTTACACTATTCTGTTGATATTTTCACTGCAATACACATACAAAGATAAACAGGGATAACAAAACAAACGAAATGCAACCGCAAACCACCGGTACCTTATATCAAGACAGTCAGAAAAAATATATCCGAACAACCTCCGAAATTTTCTCGGTGAAATTCGGGTTTACCATGGACAAGATCAGATCATAATATATCGAGATTTTTCGGTAGTGTCCCCAAATATTTATCCGTGGATGTTAAGGTTTTGTCTTTCAAAGTACATGGCGTTCATAAATGAAGTTCCAGTTTGAGTACGCTGTAGAAAGAGAAGCACTGCTCAAAACGACGTCAAATTTGAACAGTATATTATTGAGGCAGGAAAAACGTCACGGGACATAAAAAGTTTAACCAAAATTGTGCCAATAGTTGGCGCTGTAAGCTTCTTAATGTAAACGGGGTCGGCTAAAAACTACAGATGAATCGCGTTACGATAGTTTTAGTTGCACATTACACCAAACCAAACTATTCAATGTGTGTGACTACACAAGTGTGGCAGTCAACAGTTGTGGCATCGTTAGTTCAGGAAGCACCTCCATAACAGTAAGGCTGTTCCACATCACGTGGCAAAAATATATTATTAATTGGCCTGAGGCCATAAACCGCATAAAAAGCAAAATGAAATCGGTTTTTAATTGTCCTGGTGCCAAAAACAGTATAAAAGGCAAAATGATGCCGGTTTCTAACTGTCGTGAGACTGGTGCAAGACATCTTCAGTATTCTGTACACCATTTTCTGCCACAAGTTGAAATCTAGAAATAGCATGTTGCAAACCAGAGCGGAGAGTCTCGGGGGTCACGTCCAGGATGCGCTGCTCAATGCCTGCGTTCAGTTCAGTTCAGTTCAGTTCAGCTACGTTTCTAGTTGGAGCACTGAACACAGCGTCTTTCAGATAATCTACATCCAGAAGTCAAATGGATTAAGATCAGATAATCTGGACGGACAAGCTGTAGGGAAATGGCAGCTGATAATTCTAGCATTTCCTTAATGCCTCTGCAGCAGCCACTTCACTACTGTCTGTGCAATGTGCGGAGGAGCGCCGTCTTGCTTAAAAATGATCCTACCCACACATCCGTGCTGTTGAAGGATTGGACTGGCATTGGTGCGCGAAAGACTCTCTTAGCGTTTCCCAGTGACGTTTCAGGTAACTGAACCCGCAAGACTCGACTCCTTGAAAAAATACTGCCCTACGATAAACAATGCCGTCACCTCGCACCAAACAGTCACTTTTGCAGAAAGATGTGCATACGAATTTTCCGTTGCCCATATTCTACAACTCTGCGTACTGACATGTCCTTGGAGATGGATCTGACACCTATTGTGGTGCTTTTCATCGGAGTATACTTCATCCTGGCAAATACAGAACTACAAAAACATGTGAAATGACAGCAGAAACCCTGCGTTTTTCTAAATAAAACGTGATAGCGAATAAAATAAGTGTTTTAACGCGTATAATACAGTGGGAAAGAAGACTATAGCATCATAAAACATGGCAACCGGTAGAATGTGTGGTGGGTATAAAACGACCAGCAGAAAAGGACTGTTAGCATCATGGCACAGATAATTTTAAACGAACACCTACTAAAGATAGCACAGAAAGTGCTGAAATACGTTCGGCTACAGTAAAAATGAGCAAACGGTGTCTTCCGTAAGGAGGAATTTCTCTCCAACTTTATATCGTTTCATTTTTATCAGTTCGCCTCGATTCGCTACAATAACAATCTTTCTTTTCTAATAGTAGAGGAGTGTGAGGGATTTTGACGAAGAGGGGAACATGAAGCGTCCCCGTATCTTGTCATTTTTTAAACCAGTTAACTGCCGGCCGCCGTGGCCGAGCGGTTCTAGGCGCTTCAGTCCGGAACCGCGCTGCTGCTACGGTCGCAGGTTCGAATCCTGCCTCGGGCATGAATGTCTGTGATGTTCTTAGGTTAGTTAGGTTTAAGCAGTTCAAAGGCTAGGGGACTGATGACCTCAGATGTTAAGTCCCATAATGCCTAGAGCCATTTGACCCATTTTTGAAACCAGTTAACTCCTGAGGGATGCTGCATTTTAATGGTTTTGATATAACTCATTCGGAAATATGTGCAAACCATGGTCTGCCGTTGATTTAGTACAGCAAAATGATAAAAGTTTTGTCACCTTTGTTGTAATTCTTCTACTGTAAATTTTAAGAGGTAATACCAACTGGATAATTATAACAGTAACAATCGTCTTATACTTTTACATACAGAGGTAGAGTATTTAATATACGGCATTTGACACTTATTTTTTTAATTTTTGTAATCATGCCACTGTAATTCTGCGTATAACGTCTGCGTGTGTCATACAACAATATAGTATTATATGTTTATCTTTTATTCTAATTATACGCTTGAAAATGTAACAACAGAAGTCGACACAGAAACATAGCAAAGCAAAACTCCACAATTTTTAGAGCTATGTCATAAAAAGTGGTTTTGAAAATTAATGAAGAAAAGCCGCATGTCAATGAAAACGCAGGGATCATAAACCAACAAGAAACTACGAAGAAGACAGCAGGTACTGCTATGAAAAAATGTAGAAATTTCAAGAAAAAATTAGAATTTCATTGTCTGGACCTTAATCAAGGTATATTAGACAAGTTTGTGTAACGACAATGGACTAAATTATAAGGACGGAGATTCGAAACAAGTACTTTTTATGGTGTGTGATGAATGTGAAAAAGACGGAGAAGCTTGGTACAGACGCGTATCCAGCTCGTATTGGAGGCATTCAGAATGCAGTGGATGCGACTGTCCTCATAATTATGTGATGTATGCTTCTGCAAAAACGAATACCTCAAGTTTTGACTAAAATTGTTCAGCAACAGATTTAATGCTTTATTTTTGTACTTTATATTGACGTGTTCTATTTTTTGATTAAGTCTGTTTTGAGTCATTTAGCAGGCTACGACAGAAGGAACTGCATAAAGTATGAAATTAAAGGTCTTACAGTGTGGTATTTAAGCCCACTTGATGGATCATTTTTCCCCAACCATGTTAAGGTGAAACGGCGCAATCCAATAAATAGAACAGATGTGTTTCCATATAAAAATTAGTCAGCCAAAAGTCACATTATCATACCAATGAGGTATGGACAGCAGGCCGGGGTGACCGAGCGGTTCTAGGCGCTACAGTCTGGAACCGCGCGACCGCTACGATCGCAGGTTCGAATCCTGCCTCGGGCATGAATTTGTGTGATGTCCTTAGGTTAGTTAGATTTAATTAGTTCGAAGTTCTAGGGGACTGATGACCTCAGGAGTTAAGTCCCGTAGTGAGAGCCATTTTAGAGCCAGGTATGGACATGTGGATATCTATGAACAAATTCCGTGTTTTTACGAATAAGTCTGATTGTTGATAATAAAATTGTCTTAGGTACGCCAAATTCCCCATCCTTCCTTATATTTTCACGAGCAACAGTAAATAATGCAACTTTTAGTTTGGCGAGGACACCACGGTGGCTGAGAGAGTACAGGTTGCAGCTAATTCACTGCGACAACAGGGGAAAAGGAGAAATGAGACGACGCAGTTAGGAACTACTGCGGAGTTTCGTAATGTACCCGATCACGTGAATGCTCCCGATGGAATAAAACGCCGAGTGGGAGATGGGGCTCGAGAGCAGAGGCCCGCGATATAATTACGGAAACAAGGACACAAATTAAAAATCGGGTCCCCTCTCGGTCGACTCCTAACGAGTACCGCAGAATGACTCATTAGTGGGCATCGATCGGGTAGCTCGACTTGGGGCGGCTGCAGGAACGTGCCCAGATTAAGCAGTTAGTCTCGACTCTGCTGCCAGCGACGTGCTGTTCCACGTCACGACGAGATACGCCTGATGTATAGACTGCTCATTCAACAAATGGAAAATGCGGGTTAGTCGCATTGGCAGGCGCAAGGTGTCTTGTAACAGAAATTTATTTCATTATTAACTGCTTTTTTTTCTATGTTACATGAGACAGGTAAACTTATAATATACAATACTGTTCAAGCACATTTTATTTCCCAGGGGAAATAAATTGAATGTAAAATCAGTGGAAGAGAGAACAGAGCCAACTGAAGGACTGTTGAGTGGAGAGAGAAAAGTAATAGCGTTTGTTGGCTTGCTTGTTGGTAGTATTTGGGAAAGGCACATGATGCCATCGTGAGAACAGTAGTATTTCGGAGTGGAAAGTGATGGAAAATGGGTGCAGACTGTTGAAGACGGAGTTGTAAGTATTTAAAACTAACTACCAGAAAGCGTATTTATGGCGTGATACACTTCTTTAGAGAACGAATGTTGAGTTTTGGAAGGTCCTTTAGATAACAGTGGTGTGGATGAAAGAAAATATAAGTGACAACAGCGCTTTATTCGTTTTGCTTAGTAGTCAATAAACAATTGCATACCTATGTAATCAAGAACTGAGCAAGCGATCTTGTATTAATGAATCTCGTGCCTCTGAGCACTTAATCCCCTCTGCAAGTCCCATCATAAAGGTTCTTCATATATTCAATTTACAGAAACTGCTATACCACTGCGGTCCATTAGTCAATTAGCTTCAGGTATGATTTTAACGGCGAACAACGTAATATTTAAGAAACAGCAATCGCCAGCTTCAGAGATTTTACCAAGTTAGGTGCAACGTACCAGCATTATGTTTGCCCACAGAAAACATATGATGTAGAAACGAAATAAAGCTGAAGTGAGTCACGTGTACATTCAAAGTGTAACGAATTTCTGTTTTGAACCAATATACAGACTTGCCTCTCATATTTTATGAGACAAATCATTTTATAAGAATTCACATGGTGAATATACTTGAACTGTTGTCATATTTCCTTAGTTTTGTTGCACAAGTGTTTATAAAATGTCAATCTATACTCTACAAAATCTGCCTATATCCTTGAAGCTGGCTACATATTAATGAGAAACATTTTTTATCCAGTAATAAACCCATTACGACGAACAGACTAACTACTGACAGCAACCGTCCAAAAGCTTTAAAAATTCTGCAGGTGACGTTATTGCATATTTAATTTTTATATGAGCGTAGTGAATGCGTTTTAGTCGCCAATGTATTGATAAGTATCTGGAGAACATCATGAAGGAAGTAAAAAAGCAAAAACACCTCATAACCCTCTAGTAGTGGCATGATTCCGGTGTCGTTACATCAGTGGTAACTAAACCAAGTCGATATAAGACAGAAAAACATGGTAATGCCACCTGTCGCACACTGTAAGTGATAACGGAATACCAAACTAGGTGTTTGTGACTGGAACAAAGATTTTCTCTCCAGAAGCTCCTCACAGTGACTGTGCACCATCTCGAGCGGATAAAATCGAATAGAGATGATTTTAATATTAGAAGATTTGTCTGTTCTTCTATTCAGCAAGGTCATTTGTCTGAAAAACTCTGCAGTTATGTATAACCGATATTTGAGAGTTAACGAACCTAACAACAACAGAAAAACAGGTCTCCATAGGAACAGTACTCAATAACTGACAGTTACGACCAGCGCAATCACAAGCGTCACAAATGAGGTGGTACGAGGGGCGTTTGAAAAGTCCGTGCAAAGTCCGAGTAATGGCACCACCGGCGCGTATCGAAGCCACGTTTATTAGTAGCATCTTTGGAAAGAACGCACACCAAGTTTCAGCCATATTGGTCTATTTCTTTGTCTTTGGCATTCGTGTGAATCAAGGAAGTCGAGTGATTGTCAAAAAATGGACGAAAAAGAATTTCGTGTGGTGATTAAAGATTACTTTATGAAAGACAAAACACCTTAGGAGACCAAAGAGAACATTGACAAACATTACGGTGATTCTGTACCTTCGATTAGAACAGTTTATAAGTGGTTTCACAATTTTCGGAGAGGCCATATGGGCACAAGTAATGCTGAACGTTCTGGGCGCCCTGTGGAGGCTACGACTCCAGAAATCATTGAAAAAATCCATGATAAGGTGATGGATGACAGGAGAGTTAACGTGCGTGAGATTGCTAGTGCTGTGGGCATCTCGAATGAAGGGGTACATAATATGAATCTTCAGGTTTTGGCGGCGCAAAAGCTGTTCCATTAAGTTTCGGGTGTGCAGCCGCAAGAATTCTCGTTCTTCTTCTAACATTTCGGCTGTATAACGTTCATCCATCTTCAGAGTAATACAGTTCTCACTGACTGAACTTTATACAGCCGAAATACACTCCTGGAAATTGAAATAAGAACACCGTGAATTCATTGTCCCAGGAAGGGGAAACTTTATTGACACATTCCTGGGGTCAGATACATCACATGATCACACTGACAGAACCACAGGCACATAGACACAGGCAACAGAGCATGCACAATGTCGGCACTAGTACAGTGTATATCCACCTTTCGCAGCAATGCAGGCTGCTATTCTCCCATGGAGACGATCGTAGAGATGCTGGATGTAGTCCTGTGGAACGGCTTGCCATGCCATTTCCACCTGGCGCCTCAGTTGGACCAGCGTTCGTGCTGGACGTGCAGACCGCGTGAGACGACGCTTCATCCAGTCCCAAACATGCTCAATGGGGGACAGATCCGGAGATCTTGCTGGCCAGGGTAGTTGACTTACACCTTCTAGAGCACGTTGGGTGGCACGGGATACATGCGGACGTGCATTGTCCTGTTGGAACAGCAAGTTCCCTTGTCGGTCTAGGAATGGTAGAACGATGGGTTCGATGACGGTTTGGATGTACCGTGCACTATTCAGTGTCCCCTCGACGATCACCAGTGGTGTACGGCCAGTGTAGGAGATCGCTCCCCACACCATGATGCCGGGTGTTGGCCCTGTGTGCCTCGGTCGTATGCAGTCCTGATTGCGGCGCTCACCTGCACGGCGCCAAACACGCATACGACCATCATTGGCACCAAGGCAGAAGCGACTCTCATCGCTGAAGACGACACGTCTCCATTCGTCCCTCCATTCACGCCTGTCGCGACACCACTGGAGGCGGGCTGCACGATGTTGGGGCGTGAGCGGAAGACGGCCTAACGGTGTGCGGGACCGTAGCCCAGCCTCATGGAGACGGTTGCGAATGGTCCTCGCCGATACCCCAGGAGCAACAGTGTCCCTAATTTGCTGGGAAGTGGCGGTGCGGTCCCCTACGGCACTGCGTAGGATCCTACGGTCTTGGCGTGCATCCGTGCGTCGCTGCGGTCCGGTCCCAGGTCGACGGGCACGTGCACCTTCCGCCGACCACTGGCGACAACATCGATGTACTGTGGAGACCTCACGCCCCAAGTGTTGAGCAATTCGGCGGTAAGTCCACCCGGCCTCCCGCATGCCCACTATACGCCCTCGCTCAAAGTCCGTCAACTGCACATACGGTTCACGTCCACGCTGTCGCGGCATGCTACCAGTGTTAAAGACTGCGATGGAGCTCCGTATGCCACGGCAAACTGGCTGACACTGACGGCGGCGGTGCACAAATGCTGCGCAGCTAGCGCCATTCGACGGCCAACACCGCGGTTCCTGGTGTGTCCGCTGTGCCGTGCGTGTGATCATTGCTTGTACAGCCCTCTCGCAGTGTCCGGAGCAAGTATGGTGGGTCTGACACACCGGTGTCAATGTGTTCTTTTTTCCATTTCCAGGAGTGTATTAGAAGATGAAGGAGAATTCTTGCGGCTGCACACCCGAAAGTTAATGGAATGGGTACATAATATTTTGCCTAAACATTTGGACATGAGAAAGGTATCCGCAAGATGTGTTCCGCGATTGCTCACGCTTGACCAAAAACGGAATCGCGTGAAGTGTTGCAAGGATGGTTTGCAGCTGTTCAGGAGGAACCCTCAGGATTTTAAGCGTCGTTTAGACACTGTGGATGAAACATGGATACTTTACTATACTCCTGAGACCAAAGAACAATCTAAACAATGGGTTTCCAAGGGAGAATCTGTACCAAAAAAGGCAAAGATCATTCCTTTGGCCAGAAAGGTTATGGCGACTGTCTTTTAGGATTCGCAAGGGATAATCCACATCAACTATATACAAAAGGGTAAAATTATTACAGGTGCATATTATTCATCGTTGTTGGACCGTTTGAAAATCGAGCTGGAAGAAAAACGCCGGCGATTGGACCGCAAAAAAGTCCTTTTCCATCACGACAATGCACGAGCACACACCTCAGCAGTTGTGGTCGCCAAATTAATGGAAATAGGATTCCAACTACTTTCATATCCCCCTGTTTTCCAGACTTGGCTCCCTCGGACTACTATTTGTTCCCCAATTTGAAGAAATGGCTGGCGGTACAAAGATTTTATTCAAACGAGGAGGTGATTGCAGCAACTAATACCTATTTTGCAGACTTGGACAATTCCTATTATTCGGAATGGATCAACAAATTAGAACAGCGTTGGACGAATTGTATAAGTCTAAAAGAAGACTATGTCGAAAAATAAAAAAGGTTTACCCCAAACACATTAGTAGTTTTTATTTTTGCACGGACTTTTCAAAGGTCCCTCGTATTTCCTAAAGTGCTAAAAATTTTCTTGGAATAACACACAGGGTGTTTAAGAAAACTGTCGCACATTCCTATAAGAGGTACTATTTGTCAAAACCAGAAGCAAAGTTCCTATAATGATACGCCTAGAAACCAATAGCTGTTGAGATATGGACTAAGTTGTACTCTCATTCGCATCCGTCTCTTACGTAGATGTAGATCAAGTCCTACACCCCTTCAGCCCTTCTTCGCAGTGGAACACGCACTCTTTGAAATACACTGGCTCCATTCGCACTGCGCCACTTGCATTGGTCACACGACCCGGTAACGTCTACACGCTGTCCAGTGTTTTGGAGAGGCACGGCGGTAGTACTCATGGAGTGATGGTGTGCGGGAACCATGGGGTATGAGTTCAGGTCACAGCTAGTAGAGACTGAGGGAACTTTGACGATAGAGTCCGATAAGATACGGTGGCCGATGTGCAGTGACGAGTTTCATCCAAAGCGCTGTGCGAGATCATTCGTTTGCTCGGAAGGGGAGGCCGACAAGTTTTTCATGTCTCGGCCGGTCAGCGGTGACAGAATCGATCATTCACAAACGACTTTACAGGAACTATTCTGTAAAAAAAAATCCTTTTTACTTTACTTATAACTTTATATGTCAGGTTCACGATGACGTGCCCATCATTTCGTTAATGGTTGTAGTCATTAGATATGGTAAAAGTCGGTCATCCTTAGGAACTAGTTCACTGGTGATCGCTCTAGGTGACTGAAGATGGAAGGCGCCAAGAGGGGACACTTACGTCCCCCCTGGAGTACAGATTTTTTATTCGTAACAGAATTCTCACAAACTTATAATTTTCGTGATTCTGCAAAGCATCTCGTATAGCCAACTGTAGCGTTATATGGCTAATCGCAGTTAAATAGTATAAGGTGGCGCACGAAAAACCGGCCCCGAGCACAAACTGCTCGCCAATTACACACGATTTGTTGACCGCTACGAGCAGAAAAGATAAACATGTAATAATTAGGCAGTGCAGAAATTAAAAATAAGCTAATGCAAACAACTTCGAAACAATAGATGATGACTGGGAAGCGACAATGAGCACCCTAGTACTCGGGGCCGATTTTTCGTACCACTGAAATAATACTGTAGGAGTTATCATATTCTCTTTACAAAATGTGACACCATACAATCGATTACGAAACGCGGGCTTCATTCGGTTGTAAGTCGGTCTGCCTTCCATAACAATGAACATGCTCTTTTACCTTGGATCAAAACAAGACGGAAAATGGCCATTCGTGTGTGCCGTGCCGACGTCCTTTGCATGTATAATAACAAAGAATCTTGCCTTTTTACAAATATTTCTTCGAAACGGTTAAGTAAGCTGATACACCGGTTTGTTGCCTGAAAAATGTATGTATTACATACCATGTAATTTTTATGTGAGTTACGTAATTATAAAATAAATTTGAACTACCGGTCGCGGATGATGAATGGACTACGAAAAGAACCAGAAGTTCAGAGTTCAAAAAAGGTTTGAAACAGATCTAGAATTGGCGTGTGAAGAGAACGAAACGAACAACTCGATACTGAACTAACTATGAGCAGTCAGCAATGGAACTGCGACGAGTGGCCACGCAATGAAGGACGAGTCCGGCCGAGAGAGACCGAGACAGAGACAGGCGGGAACGTGACCGAGGCTGGAACGAGACCGGCCGACGTGCCATTGCTGGAACGAGACAGACCGTTTCCCGTTCCCGGGAACTATAAGCAGAAAGCCGCGACCAAAGTGAACTATGAAAGACCGTTCCATAGAATTCGTTCCTCGCTCGTTCCGTTCATCTTGGTGAACCGTTCCTTTGGACCCGTTAGTTCGTGAAAGACCCATCTCTAGTAATTGTGATATTTACGTGGAAGTAACACGCCGCGCGAAATGGAATGAAAAACAGAGGTCGTTATGATTTTGCGTTTGGTGCGTATTACAGAATATATTGTTTCGTATGAAATTTAGCTAACATATTGAATTTTTCTTTCGACTTGGGTAGAGGTATCAATCTCTCACCAATATTGAGAAAATTGATGTGATGTAGCACACTCATTTGCGATCGCGCCGCACCGCCGCCAGAGCCAGATTGAAATATCCACAAAATTCCTCCTATTTCGTAAACAGTTTGAGATATGGAAATGAGATTTTGGCAAATGATTGCACATAAAGAGGAGAGTATTTTGTCACAGCGTTATTATGTAAAACTTCATCATCTACCATGTTATTCCACTAACTAAAGACTTTTCCGATGAAAGAATGTTATTTTTAAGGGCCATCGATATCTGGTAAAACGAGAAAAGCTATGGGCTTTGGAACAATGTAAGCGAAGACATTACACTGTTTTTGTAGCGAGGATGTGCTTCTTCACAAGCTACCGACCTTACTTTTACTCAGTTCCTCATTTAATAAACTTCATAAATCACTATTTTAGAATTCTCTCGCGACTGTGTCTGCACATGTTACTGAGGTGTGACCGCGTAACTCCGCTGTATTTTGGTAAAAGAAGCAAATTTTTACATTGCAACCAGAGAAATGTGTAGGTTTTACTCAAACTTCGCCACTCATGGCGCTTCTCTGAAAATTACAAATGGTTAACAAGCCAGGCGAAAATAAACCGCTGCATTTTTGGCAGAATTCTTTTAAGCTACTAACCAACGGAGAGGTGAAAGCAGATCTTTTTGAATAGTCACCATGCAAGTGTGGGCATGGAGGATCCCCACTTAATACTCATAATACTTCATCTTAGAACAGCACTCCGCTCCAGTGCCCCCCCCCCCCCCTCCTTCCTCAAAAATCAACCAACCAACCCCTCCAGCACTCGGTATTTCCCCTACAGCGCCTCCCCATAACACCCACCACTACTGATCTCCCCACGTGTTCCTTGCCATCTGCACAGCTTTCGGCCGCAGCATTCTGTGCAGACTATGCAACAATATGTCACAGATATCCAGTGTCTTCCTGTGTTTCGTCCAGACATGGCATATGTCTCTGTGAAATGACTGTGCGACGTCCAGGTTCTACTGTGGTGAGCAAGATCCCCATATCTGTCTCTGAAAGAACAGGTGTGGAACCAGTTTGGACTTCAACTTCGTCCCGGTACTACTATAAAGGATAACAAGGACCAGTTACAACAATTGAGCGCCAGCTTACCTCAGGAGAAGATAGGATGGCTTTATAGCATTCTTCCCAAACGATTCCCAGAAAGAGTGCAACGTCATACTGACAAGTGACCTCATACTGTCAAGTTCTTCGTAAGCCTGACTCGATTTTGTAAGCATAAAATGCCCTCTCAACTCGTGAAGTTTCGTTTCGTTTTCTCCTCCCCTCCTGGACGTCTCACATTTTTTGTCAGGCAGTGTGTATTTACACCTTCCTCTGTATCTGAGTGCTCAGCGTAGATGGCTGCCATGCGTAGGACCCCTGTTCGATTCCCGGTGCTGCAAAGGATTTTTACTTGGTGGGAGGACTGTAATCAGTGTGCACTCATCCTTGAGATGGCGGTTGAAGAGCTACTTGAATTGTAAGTGGCGGCTGCACGGTCTAAAAAGTCGCCAAAGCGGTCGGGGGAGCTGTGTGCTTACCACATACCACATTGGCAAGACGCCAGAAGGCATAGGTTGGCACGGCTGCCGGTTGACATCTCTTGTGCCTTAAGTCTGAACAAGGAGCTCGTTAAAGTTTATACAGGTACAACAAAAATGTATGTTACAAATTGCAGGAGACATTTGTCACACGTAGATAAAGTAATTATGAATGTGGCTCTGGAAAAGCTCTGTTTCCATGTTAAAATTCATTTTCACCAACTCATTAATCATGGGGAGCATAAATGAACAGAATGCACCAGCATACCACATGCAGCTCTTGCTCAGAGGAGATGTTCAGTGCTCTCTCCATGGGCATTGATACATGCAACAACCCGCCTTCGTGGCGAATCTCGAATGCACTAACTTATCCCTGGAGTGTTGCATATGATTTCGCAGCCTTCCATAATATGGGCACGGAGACGATGAACATCTTGTACTGGGGTTCCATGTACAAGAGCTTTCAAATGCCCCCACAAATGAAAGTCCAGTGGGTTTAGGTTCAAAGAGCGTGGAGGCCAGGCAATTTGTCCATCTTTACTTATCCATCTGTCCGTTGGGCCTGGTGGGGGGGGGGGGGGGAGAAAGTGAGGCCCTACAAGTTGAAACCTCTCCTTAGAAAAATTTATGAATGATTGTGCTAATAAACCCCTTACGTTATTTGATTTTCAAACAGCTGAGCAGAACTGAACGTACTCAGACATTTCGCTCTTTACTTATTATGATCAACACTAAACTGGAACACAATATTTCTAGCGCAACGCAATCTGACTTTCAATAATCCCTAAAAAAGAATGGCTCTGACTAACAATAACCTATAACTTTCATGAATCACTTACCTCACAAAAATCTTCGTTACTCGAACCTATGCAATACTGCCAGCTAAATAAAAGATTCTGACTACTGAAGTCACTAACTGCTGATAGGCATAGTCAATGTTTGGACCGGCGCTGTTGGTGACTTTGTAAGTAAGCTGTTTAGGTTTTCATGTTGGTAACGCCACGTAGCGCTCTGTTTGAAAATCACTGACTGTGCTATGTGCAGTCTGTGACTGGTTAGCATTGTTGAAATATTCGCTATTGTAGTGTTGCGCAGTTGGATGTGAACAGCGCGTAACGTTGCGCAGTTGGAGGTGAGCCGCCAGCAGCGCTGGATGTGGGGAGAGAGATGACGGAGTTTTGAGAGTGGATGATCTGGACGTGTGTCCATCAGAGACAGTAAATTTGTAAGACTGGATGTCATGAACTTATATATATATATATAGTTTATGGCAGGTCATGGCCCATCGAACATAGACCGGTGTGAGGTGGAGGTTACACCATTAAGTAACGGTTTAGACTTTGTACATATGTACTGTTTGTGTTTTTCTTTTTTTCGTTTATAAATGTATAGCTATAGTGGTTTTTTAGTCATTGACAAAGGTCTTCTTAGGCACTTGTGCGTTTTATTGTACTGAAGAAGGTGTAGTTATCTACGCCGAAACCTATGTTAACACTAGGTACTTTTTTCGCAATCGAGGCGGGTTTCTAGTTTTTAATATATTAACCAACGATTGCTGACGCGCTGCGATGTTGAAGGTGCTTTAGATTTGACTCATTCTCTAATCAAGTGATTAGGCAGCAACATCGGATATCATTAGGTAGCAGTAGAGCGATCTAAAACAGAATGGGGACTGCGCTGACAACCGCACCTCGCAAGGAAGTGGTGGGAGGGTAAAGGGAGTGGTGTGGTGGGGTGGGGGTGGAGGCTGGGCATGCGGTGAGGGGGAGGGATGGAGCGTGCGAGAAAACGCTAAAAATTGATAGCAGCGAGGCGGCAAACTGTGAAAAATGGCGCTTGCGGCCGCGGTCTGGCCATCTGTCACCGCCGCTGGGACCCCACAACTAATGGCAGCTCCGCCCCCGCACGCCCCATCCGCCTCCGCGACGGGGTTCCCTCAACCACTGCACCGCACCCCACCTTGACGTCGCGAACACCGCAGTTCCCTGCGTCCAAGAGCAGCTCACAATTAAACACCGTGAAGGTGAGAACGTCGCTTTGCCGACGGGATGCAATAGCAAAAATGGAAGTAGTTATACAGGGTGTCCGAAAAGTCTTTCCCTGATTACATAAACTGATAACGCAGGCCGGCTGGAGTGGCCGTGCGGTTCTAGGCGCTACAGTCTGGAGCCGAGCGACCGCTACGGTCGCAGGTTCGAATCCTGCCTCGGGCATGGATGTGTGTGATGTCCTTAGGTTAGTTAGGTTTAATTAGTGCTAAGTTCTAGGCGACTGATGACCTCAGAAGTTAAGTCGCATAGTACTCAGAGCCATTTGAACCATTTGATAACGCAGGCTATAAGTAAGATACAAATATGAAACTTGTGTCGAATTGTTTACAACTGTTTTAGGTTCGCAGTACGTAAGTAGTGGATGAGGTGCAGTGCCCAAGAATCATGTTAACCAATCAGGAGAAGGCACAGTGTGTCCTGTGGTGCCATGGGACACGATCACCAACCACAGTGCAGAGACACTTCCAGACAACATTTGAAAGGAATCCACCTGATGTCAGGAGCATTAAAGCCTGGTATGAGAAGTTCAAGAACACAGGATCGGTTGCTGACCTTCCGAGGTCTGGTCAACCAAGAACCTCAGCAGACAGGGTGGAAGCTGTAAGGCAATCTTTTCTGCGAAGTTCGAAGAAATCGGTGCGCAGGGCGTCACGTGAATTACAGATGCAAAAAGCTCTCTCCATGACATTTTACACAAACGTTTATTGTTTCGTGCATACAAAGTGCAAATCGTTCACGCCTTGTTGCCCAATGACAGTACACGTCGATATGACTTTGCAGTCGAAATGCTATCACGTATTGAGGACGATTATGGTTATCTCAGACGAATTGCCTTTTCCGACGAAGCAACCTTTTTTGTCAGTGAAGTAGTGAATCGCCATAATGTGCGCATTTGGGGTTCACAACACCCTGGCGAGGTCTTGGAGTGCACCAGAGGCAGTCCAAAGGTGAATGTTTGGTGCGCGCTATTGCACGATCGAATTATCGGGCCATTCTTCTTCGTTGTGGCTACCATCACATCTGCAATATATCTGGACATGTTGCAACTGTATGCTGTTCCTCGGGTGCTTCAGTATCACCCCGATGTCTTGTTTCAGCAAGACGGTGCACCGCCTCATTGGGATTTGGACGTCCGTGCCTATGTCGATATGACCTTTCCTGGGCGATGGATTGGTCGTGATGGGCCAACGGTTTAGCCTCCACGCTCTCATGACATAATCCCATTAGACTTCTTTTTATGGGGTTATGTCAAGGACGAGGTCTACCGAACACGTGTACTAGATCTTGAAACCCTGCGGCAACGGATAACCACAGTCGTTGAATCGATCCCTTCAGTGATGTTGGCTAATGTGTGGACGGAAATTGAATATCGCCTAGATGTGCTACGTGAAACCAAGGGTGCTCTTGTGGAAGTTTACTGGTGTGTGGAAAAAACTTTGATAGATTGTAAACAATTAGACACCAGTTTCATATTTGTATCTTACTTCTGGCCTGAGTTATCAATTTATGTAATTAGGGAAAGACTTTTCGGACACCCTGTACAAACCGTCTAAGCCCGAAGTATGTATCAAGGCCCATACTCTGTGGGTCATTCTGCATTTTGTAGCGGAGATCAAAAGCTACTGTGCCATATAATGAACCTGCACACAGTATGGTAGAAAAGAAAGAGGGAATAAATGAAGATAATAGGGGTACATATGAACTGCGAGAAGAATTAACAGCCGCGCGGGGTAGCCACGCGGTCAAGGGTGTCTTGTCACGGTTCGCGCGGGTGCCCCTGAAGGAGGTTCGAGTCCTCCCTGGGGCATGGGTGTGTGTGTATTGTCCTTAGCGTAAGTTAGTTTAAGTTAGATTAAGTAGTGTGTTGGACTAGGGACCGATGACCTCAGTGGCGCAGTAGTTAGCACAATGGACTCGCATTCAGCAGGACAACGGTTCAATCCCTCGTCGCCGGCCGCTGTGACCGAGCAATTCTAGGCGCTTCAGTCTGGAACCGCGCGACCACATGTGTGTGATGTCCTTAGGTTAGTTAGGTTTAAGTAGTTCTAAGTTCTATGGGACTGATGACCTCAGATGTTAAGTCCCATGGTGCTCAGAGTCATTTGAACCAGTTCTGAACAAATCCCGCGTCCGGCCATCCTGATTCAGGTTTTCCGTGATTTCCCTAAATCGCTTCAGGCAAACGTCGGGACGGTTCCTTCGAAAGGGCACGGCCGACTTCCTTCCCCATCCTTCTCTAATCCGATGAGACCGGTGACTTGGCAGTTTGGTCTCTTCCCCCAAATAACCCAACCCAACTCGATGACCTCAGCAGTTTGGTCCCATATAACCTTACCACAAATTGACAAAAAAAAGAGGAATTAAGCTAGAGTACTGGAAGACCTAAGCCGAAACAAGGTCGAAACTCCCTCAGAACTAATGAGACCCTCGTTGCAGACAGCCACGGAAAAACTATTCCACATGGTGTACAAGACATATGAGACAGACAAAATGTCCTCGGACTTCAAGAAGAACGTAATAAGTACAATTCCAAGGAAATAAGGTGCTGCCAGTTAAAAATACTACAGAATGGCTCTGAGCACTATGGGACTTAACATCTGAGGTCATCATTCCCCTAGAACTTAGAACTACTTAAACCTAACTAACCTAAGGACATCACACACATCCATGCCCGAGGCAGGATTCGAACCTGCGACCGTAGCGGTAGAGCGGTTCGTGACTGTAGCGCCTAAAACCGCTCGGCCACTCCGGGCGGCTACTACAGAATCTTCAGTTCAATAAGTCGTTGCTGCAAAACACCGACATGAATTATGTACAGAAGATCCGAAAAAGTGGTAGAGACCCACTTCAGAGACGATCAGTTATGTTTTGGAGTAATACAGGAACACTTGAGGCAACACTGATCTCCCACTTAACTTGGAAGATAGGCTGAAGAAAGGCAAGGCTATATTTATAGCATTTGAAGTGTTAGACAGAGCTTTTAAGAATGCTGACTGGACTAAATTCTTTGAATTTTGAATGCATCGGGGCTAAAACATAGAGAGCGAAAGATTACATACAACTTTTACAGGAACCAGAATGCTGTTATAAGGGTCTAAGGGCGTGAAAGGTAAGCAGTGGTTGGGAAATGGAGTGAGACAGAGTTGCAGCCTATCCCTGACGTTATTCGACATCTGCATAGAGTAAGCAGTAAAGGAAGCAGAAAACAAGTCTGGAGAGGGAATTTAAGTTCAGGGATAAGGAACAGAAGCTTTGAGGTTTGCCGATGGCATTGTAATTCTGTCAAAAACAGGAAAGAACTTCTATCAGCAGTTTAATGAAATAGACAGGGTCTTGAAAAGAGGCTACAACATTAACATAAAAAAGTAAAATGAAGGTACCTGGATGTAATCGAATTAAATCAAGCGATGCTGTGGGAATTAGATTAGGAAATGAAACACTAAAAGTAGTAGATGAGTTCTTTTTTTATACTGTCAGGAATATAAGATGGCCAAAGTAGAAAGGATGTACAATGTTAATATATGACGCCAAGATAATAATTCCTGAAAAAAAGGAAGTTTGTTAATATTTGATATGTATGCAAGTGGTAGGAAGTATTTTCTGAGATTTTGTAGAATAGCCTTGTACGAAATGAAACGTGGACGATAAACAGTCCAGACAAGAAGAGCACAGAAAGTTTTGAAATGTGCTGCTTCAGAAAAATTTTGAAGGTTAGGTAGATCAGTCTCATATAGGTACCGAATCGAACTGGTGAAAAAAGTAATTTATGGAACAACGTGTCTAAAAGACGGTCTCGGTTGACGCTGAGGTATCAAGGAATAGTGAATCTGATAATGGAGGAAAGAGTGGGAGGTAAACACTCCAGATCGAAGTCTGGTCATGAATAAAGTAGTCAGGTTCAAATGGATATAGGCTGTAACGTTTTAGATGTCTAGCAATTTAATAATACCAGTAATACTGAATAGAACTGGGGAGAAGAGGAGTTCATGGCACAACTTGACAAGAAGAAGGGACCGGTTGGTAGGTCATGTTCTGAGGCATCAAGGGATCGCAAATGTAGCATTGGAGGGCAGCGTGGAGGGTAAAAATCGTAGAGGGAGACCAAGAGATGAATACACCAAGCAGATTCAGAAGGATGTAGGTTGCAGTAAGTACTGGGAGATGAAGAAGCTTGCACAGGATAGAGTAGCATGGAGAGCTGCATCAAGCCAGTCTCAGGACTGAAGACAACAACAACAACAATAATCAAATACGAAAAATGTCGTAATATAACCATAATAATTTGTGTACCCTACTGGTTAGCTGGTTAGTACAGTGTTTTTACTTTTTAGGGGAGGGGGTGAGGGGGGGGGGGGCAGGGGGGATGGGCAGGTATGGGAAAGGCAAGACCCGTACGACTTCTTCTCCCCGAAACTGCATCCTTGAAATTGGACCTGATCGCAGACTGTAGATATCCCATTCCCTTTCCCGCCCAGTTCATTAATTCATTAACTCGATTAGATAAGGTGTGTTGCTTATCTTAAGGTGTATGAAATGTTTCCTGGCCGATTTTACTTTTTTAACGGAAAAATGAGCGACGTCTGAGCTGTGACACTTGCAGTAAACAAGACGAAATGCCCTTCCATTTATCTGTTAGAAGCTTCCAACCAAGTCAGTTCAGTATATTAAGTTGAAATTATTAAAAAAGCATATGAAGCGCGTGTACAAATTCGTGATACTTGGAGAGGGATCTGTCTGTACTAGCAATGTAATTACATTCCTGTGTAAGTAGGCTGTTTAGGTTCTTATATTGGTAACGCCTCCGCCACGTAGCGCTCTGTATGAAAATCGCTGGCTGCGCTGTGTGCAGTCTGTGGCTGGGTGGCAGTGTTGGAATTTGCTATTGTAGTGTTGGGCAGTTGGCTGTTAACAGCGCGTAGCGTTGCGCAATTGGAGGTGAGCCGCCAGCAGTGGTGGATGTGAGGAGAGAGATGGCGGAATTTTGAGAGCGGACCATCTGGACGTGTATCCATCAGAAAGAGTAAATTTGTAATATTGGATATCATGGACTGATATATGTATGACTTTTGAACACTATTAAGGTAAATACATTGTTCTCTATCAAAATCAAAATCTTTCTTTTGCTAACTATGCCTATCAGTAGTTAGTGCCTTCAGTAGTTTGAATCTTTTATTTAGCTGGCAGTAGTGGCGCTCGCTGTATTGCAGTAGTTCGAGTAACGAAGATTTTTGGTGAGGTAAGTGATTTGTGAAAGGTATAGGTTAATGTTAGTCAGGGCCATTGTTTTGTAGAGATTTTTGAAAGTCAGACTGCGTTGCGCTAAAAAATATTGTGTGTCAGTTTAAGCACAGTCATGTATAATTTTTCTAAGGGGACGTTTCACCTGACCTGCAGGACACTTACAATCCAACCTTACGCAGCACTATAGACCCTTCACTGTTTGAGTTGTACGCTGGCGACAAAAAATCCGTTTCGCACATCTGAAAACTCACTCCACTGATATTCCTACTCGAAGTACGTCGAGCGAGTCAAGAGAGAGAGCAAACTTATAAAGTCGCAACAGATTCTCTGTCGCTCTCTTAGCAGACGGCGCCGGCGTCGTAGACGCGCACCATTCAATGTATTGTGCTGCGGCTGTTCACGGAGCGACGAACCCTTCCATCATAAAAGCTTTCCATTTCACAATAAAGTAATATTTCAGTCGAAACCTTTCTTTCACGAATCTCGGCACCGAGCCCTCCATTACTTACAAAGAGATGACAGATTTTAGGACATCTGTTCTTGCTTGCGAATTTGGAAACCCTCTCCCCTCGCGCCCCTCCCCCGCACCAACCCCAACCTCATTTTTTTCGTTTTTCATCTGCCCGGCGTAGTTACGGCGTCGCCGAACAGAACAGCGACAGGCTGCTGATGGCGAAAGCTGCTGTTTTATGTCCGGAAAAAATTCCCGAGAGGAGGCAGCGCCGCGCTCGTAAGCCTACGGCGGGCGCTATCGGGACTGGCGAATAATAATTCAGGGAATCTGCGAGGCAGGAGTTGTAGGTGCGTGGAGCCGGGCGGCGATAAGCCCGCAGACTAAATGGCAGCAGGCCGGCTCTTGGCTTTATCACGGCTCTGCACCCACACCCCGACGCGGCCGGCGCCTCCTAACCCGCCTGGGCACTTTAGCCGCGAGCTGGCGCCACCTTGTTTACCGACCAGCAGCCGACGTGGCGCAGGCCGTAAACACGTCCTTGCAGGGCCACTGCCACTGACAAGCTACCGCTAATTAGGAAACACCGGCCAGGGGGAGGGAGCCAGGGCGATGAATTAATTCAATACATCCCGAGGCCCCACTCTGGTCGAGTTCGTCGGCCATCCTGCCTGAGTGTGTGGGCTTTAGCAAGTTTTCCGCCCTCATTTTGAAACGTTCATTTCGTCCCCGCCCCGTAGCTTTTAACGATACGTAACTCTAACGGTATCACGGTTGACCTTGTGGCCTACACCATGTATGGAGACGAACTGAATTACACTACTGGCCATTAAAATTGCTACACCACGAAGACGACGTGCTACAGACGCGAAATTTCTGGAAGAAGATGCTCTGATATGCAAATGATTAACTATTCAGAGCATTCACACAAGGTTGGCGCCGGTGGCGACACCTAGAACGTGCTGACATGAGGAAAGTTTCCAACCGATTTCTCTTACACAAACAGCAGTTGACCGGCTTTGCCTGGTGAAACGTTGTTGTGATGCCTCGTGTAAGGACGAGAAATGCGTACCATCACGTTTCGGACTTTGATACAGGTCGGATTGTAGCCTATCGCGATTGCGGTTTATCGTATCGCAACATTGGTCGAGATCCAATGACTGTTATCAGAATATGGAATCGGTGGGTTCAGGAGGGTAACACGGAACGCCGTGCTGGATCCCAACGGTCTCGTATCACTAGCAGTCGGGATGACAGGAATCTTATCCGGGTGACTGTAACGGATCGTGCAGCCACGTCTCGATCCCTGAGTCCACAGATGGGGACGTTTACAAGACGACAACCATCTGCACCAACATTTCGACGACGTTTGCAGCAGCATGGACTATCATCTCGGAGACCGTTGCTGCGGTTACCCTTGACACTGTATCACAGACAGCAGCGCCGGCGATGGTGTACTCAACGACGAACCTGGGTGCACGAATGCCAAAACGTCATTTTTTTCGGATGAATCCACGTTCTGTTTACAGCATCACGATGGTCGCATCCATGTTTCGCGACATCGCGGTGAACGCACATTGGAAGCGTGTATTCGTCATCGCCATACTGGCGTATCACCCGGCGTGATGGTATGGGGTCCCACTGGTTACACGTCTCTGTCACCTCTTGTTCGCATTAACGGCGCTTTGAACAGTGGACGTTAAATTTCAGATGTGCTACGACCCGTGGCTCTACCCTGCATTCGGTCCCTGCGAAACCCTAAATTTCAGCAGGATAATGCGCGACCGCATTTTGCAGGTCCTGTACTGGCCTTTAAAATTGAACAGTCATATCTTGGGAACTGCACAGTCTGGAAGGCTGTGAACTGCCTTGTTTTGACGCTACTGTTACGTCTCAGAAGTTGGCATTACGAATAAAAAGGTCTAGCCTTTGTTTCCGTACTGGTTTGTTAGAAAAGAATGTGCTCGCTAGCGATTTCTGTAATATACCGGGTGATCAAAAAGTCAGTATAAATTTGAAAACTTAATAAACCACGGAATAATGTAGATAGAGAGGTAAAAATTGACACCCATGCTTGGAATGACATGGGATTTTATTAGAACCAAAAAAAAAAAGTCAAGGAAGGTTTACAAAATGTCCGACAAATGGCGCTGGACAGTAAAACATCGGTGACTGCGCATGACACTCGTATATAAAAGGAGCTGTAATTAGAGAGAGAATCAGATCCGCCAGCAGTCCCAGCATGTTGACGTTACCTGGAAAGGCGCTTTTAGTGAAGCTGTATTATCAGAATGGAGAATGTGCTAGTTCAACGTTACGATCCTATCGCCATAGGAAAGGGATTCGAATGGGTAAAGGTCCGTTGACAAATGCAGCTGTGGCGAGAATGATTTCAAAGTTCGAAGCCACGGGTTGTTTAGACGATAGACCCGTAGTGGCCGATCGAGCACAAGGCGTAATGCTGCTGAGACAGTTCAGGAAGAAATGGAGACTGTAGCGGGTTCGTCTATGCACGGGGAAGTCAGCGCTCGTGCAGTTGCACGTCGCACCGGCATTCCATACACTACTGTTTGGTTGGCACTGAGGCGAACCCTCCGATGCTATCCGTACAAAATCCATCGTCGACTTAGTGAAGAGGAGGGTATTTGCGGTGTGGGCGTTTCAAAAGATGGCGGAAGATGAAGATTGGTTGAGTAACGTGTTGTGGACCGACGAAGCTCATTTCACGCTCCGAGGGTCTGTCAACGCCCACAACTACAGAATTTGGGCTACCGAAAATCCTAGAATTGAGGTGGAAACTCCATTGCACGACGAGAAATTCACGGTATGGGTTGGATTTACCACATCTACCGTTATCGGGCCTTTTTTCTTCGAGGAAATGCGTGATTCTGGTTTTGTAACTGCTACCGTGACGGGTGAGAGGTACGCCGATATGTTACAGAATCGCATCATTCCCAGCCTGGCTGATAAACACCTGCTGGAACGTACGATGTTTATGCAGGATGACGCTCCGCCCCATATTGCTAGACGCGTGAAAGATCTCCTGTAAAGAACATCATCTTTGCTTGGTCTTACTTTGTTATACTAATTATTGCTATTCTGATCAGATGAAGCGCCATCTGTCGGACATTTTTAGAACTTTTGTATTTTTTCGGTTCTAATAAAACCCCATGTCAATCCAAGCATATGTGTCGATTTGTACCTCTCTATCTACATTATTCCGTGATTTATTCAGTTTTCAAATTTATACTGACCTTTGGATCACCTGGTACTTGCGTATGTTGTTCTTTTATACATAAGCCCTGAACTACGTGTAGCACAATGATAGTGTAGCGACATTCAGCGGCATGTGTGAATACCGTCTGTGAAATTTATTGCGACTAGCAGGTGCGATAATAAAGTAATGAGACTGATGTGAAAAAAATGTTGCTTACCGTTTTAGTCAAGTTTAGTGTTGTCTCCTTCAAAGTAGTTCCCTCCTGATTGCACACACTTTTTCCAGCTCTTCTGCCATTGATGGTAACATTTCTGGGACTCATCTTCTGTAATATCCTCCAAGACTCTCGTCACAGCTTTTTGGACATCCTGTGTTGTTTGAAAATTGTGTCCCTTGACCGCCGTTTTGACTACTGGAAATAGAAAAAAGTCGCACGCAGCGATATCCGGTGAATAAGGTGGCTGAGGCAGTACTGAAATTTGTTTTAAGGTTAAAAGTTGCTGTACTGACAGAGCAGTATAGGATGGCACATTACGAAAACCAACATCTTCAGTTGTTATTAGGCGAAGCATTTCTCGATTGATGCTCAGTTCTTCTGCAAGTATTTTCACGGATAATCTTCGATCAGATCGTACGAGTTCACTCACCCTGGCCAAGTTGACATCCGTCCGTGAGGTTGATGGTCGTCCACTGCGGTCTTCATCTTCAACATTCGTTCTGCCTTCACTAAACATTTTATGCCAACGAAAAACTTGAGCTCTTGACATAACCTCCTCTCCAAAAGCCTTTTGAGGCTTACCATAAGTTGTCGTCGCGTTTTCGCCCAATTTAATGCAAAAAGAAATGGCATACCGTTGCGCAATATTATGCGGTTCCATTTCCGTGACGAGAGACACAAACACGTGTTAACTTATTACAGCACTACTCACGACTGAGCAGTTGCATCGATGTGCCGCTTGGACTATAAGCAGCTTATAGACCGAGGTCAAAGATATTGCACCTACGCAAGCCTGCAGGGTTGCCACATCTTGCAAAGAAAATCAGTCTCATTACTTTATTGTCGCACCTCGTACACAAACCATTTATCAGATATGATAAGCCCCATTATAAGAATATTTGCTGCCAATGCTCATGTATGCAGGAAAGTATCACTGGACAACCGCAAGTGACTTCAGAAGGACGAGGAGAAAATTTTCATTTGCTGTAATTAATAGCAACTCTCTTTTTCTCGATAAATTAAAGATAATTCGTTTTCTGAATAAATGAAACATAATTCCTATAACAATGAGAAAGAACTCGATATTATCCGATATCAGTAATAGCGGTGAACATCTTGAGCACGTCAGATCGTGTAATTGTGGTTCAAATGGCTCTGAGCACTATGCGACTTAACTTCTGAGGTCATCAGTCGCCTAGAACTTAGAACTAATTAAATCTAACTAACCTAAGGACATCACACACATCCATGCCCGAGGTAGGATTCGAACCTGCGACCGTAGCGGTCGCGTGGTTCCAGACTGAAGCGCCTAGAACCGCACGGCCACACCGGCCGGCCGTGTAATTGTTTTTGGGTACTAAGAAGTGATATAAAATGAGACGATTAAATAAAATCAGTATAATCCAAGGAGAATGGAATATCTAGACTGATTAGAATGGTTATGAGGCACTGCAGTACATCTCAAAAGGATGTCGCATTTGAGAAGACTAGTGCGACCAATTCCAGAGTATTGTTCCATAGTTTAGAGTCCTTGTCAAGCAGGCGTGCCAGCGAATATCGAACTAGTTGAGAAACGCCACGCTATGGTCGTAACAGGACAGTGTTGGCGTTGCTAAAGTGTAACAGAAAATCTCGGAGAACTTAATTGGGTCTCCTTGTACGAAAGACAACGTAACATTTCGCAAATTAAGGTACCCTGTGTTAGGAGAAGACGGTCTAACCATTATGCCTCCGTTATCGTATATCTCAGGCAGGGACCATGAGGGTAAGGTCAGAAAGATTAGGGGACGTAAAGGAGCAATGTAGACAGCTATTTTGCCCTCTCTCACAAGGGAAACTCCCCATCGTAACATCGAGCGAATTGCTAGAATCACGGCGCCGTAGTTGTGTGGTCACGGTGTTGGACTACAGAGCGGGAGATCCGGGTTCAGATCTCACTCGGGTCCCAAATTTTTCTTTTTTTTGCAAAATTATGAACTTTCTCTCCTATCATTGACGTGTAGTCTTGGCAACTGTCACACTATACATTGGTTACAGAATATGAGTCATGTTGTAAGAATAAATTACCGTCAAAAGTAAATGTCACAGACTGCATAGACCTGTCACAGCAATGAAAACAACAAATAAAGTGGTAAGAACTGCGTTGCAGCAAAGGAATTCAAGAGTCAAAGCCGAGCGGTTCTATGCGCTACAGTCTGGAACCGCGCGAAATATCTTTCGATTTGGTTTTAATCATCTTGTGGTGCAGTTCTTCTTGTTGTCTCCGTGCTTGCTAAGAAAATGGGATGAGAAGTTCCGCCTTATGCAATGCACCTTATTTCTTTTGTTTCACCCATACATGTTTCAACACTTTTGTGCTATCATCAGTGGGTTCTATTTATTTTTAACTGTAAATTTGGTGTTAACATATTAATATTTTCGTCGTTTACAACATTATGTAAAAGTTGCATTTATAACTTAATTGGCGAAAAGTAACATACCTTACATTATATTATTGTCCTCTTGTTTTGGTAGCTGTTATGCTACACAATATACAACATGTCATCTGCAAACAGCAAAACGTAATTTATTTTCTATTTGTTATGTATTTACGAACGGAAATAAGACTGTATCACGTTTTCTTTCTGTAACTTACAGTTTTGAAGTTGTGGTAGGTTTTCCTGTTTTGTTGGCGAAGTAAATGGGCTTACTTCTTTGCCTGTGTTCGTGTGGCAATGCAGTTTATCGATTATTCAAAACATAGGCGGAGTTTTTCTTTTCTTTTTCTCCTATTACAGTTCAGTATTCTTTCTTCCTGTTTTCGTGCTTGATCTGTGTTCAGTTTTTGACGGGCTATCCACTGGGCCATTTTACCACTAAATCTGAAGGCAGTGTGATGGGGAGCTTCCTTTGTCAGTACACGAATGGAATAGGACAGAAAATCGAGAATATTGCTAAAAGGTACCCTACGCCATGCACTTTATAGTGGATTGCGGAGTGTAGGAGTAAATGTAGCGCGGTCCATTTCTGATACTTCCCTAAACACTTAATCTGCTAGAAAGAAACTTCAACGTCACAGGATGACAAGTGTATCACATTTTCGAGCGAACTAATGCGTGACCTGCAATGGAGCTGGAGAAAACTTGGAGATGCGGGCTCTTGATACGAAGCTGTCCTGGGCGCCGCAGTGCACGCACAGGCAACAAGTGGCCGTTGGCGGAAAGCTTCCCAGCAGTGGCTGGCTGGGAAACCGGCGAATGCTGCGCCGTCGCAGCACCCAACGTGCAACGAGGCTTCGTAGCTGCAGCGCTGTTACCTCCACGCTGAGTCTGTCACACATCTAAAGACACGTTTACGCTCCGTAACAGAGTGTTTCAACACTATACAAGGGGTGGGAAGAAACGGTAACACCAAAAACACAACACATTATCCTGCCTAATACGATGTAGGAAAAATGTTGGCTCTCGAAACAGCTTCAAGTCGTCTCGGCATGGGTAAATACAGGTCAACGTGGTTTTCAACGAAATCTTATACCAATCTTCCGGCAAACTAGCGGCAAGTTTATCTAAGGAAGATGGATGCGGATAGTGATTATGCACCCTTGTCTCCAAAGTGGACCACAAAGGCTTACTTGAGATCTGGTGATTGTGATGACCACTTCATCCTCGTGCTCAAAAAACCAGTCCTGAACGATGTGAGCTGTGCGAATAGGGTACAAGGAAGCCTTACCAGGTATGACTGACAGAAGAGATAGAGAAGATCCAACGAAGAGAGGTGCGTTTCGTCGCGGGTCGTTAAGTCGACGCAAGAGCGTTATAGAAATGCTCAAAAAATCCAGAAGGCCGAGGTTACAAGAGAGGCGTTTTGTATCACGGAGAGCTGATAATGAAATTTCCAGTGACAACTTTCCGGGAAGCGACGGTCAACAATTACTTCCTCCCACATATATCTCATGAAATGACCACGACAAGAAAATTGGAGAGACTGGAGCTAATACAACAGAGGCTTACTGAGAATCATTCTTCCCACGCACCATCCGCAAGTGGAAGAGAGAATGGGAGAGTAGTAATTGTATCATAAGTAACCTCCGTCACACACCGGTAGGTGGCGAGTGGAATATGATGAAGATATCACACAGTAACCATGGAATCTATAGAATACCAAGATGTGTCCTCCTTATACACCTGTAGGAACGAGCAATGTATGGTGACATGAATTGCCGCGAGTCTGTTGAATCGTAACACCAATGCCCTGAAGATGGCTGTTTTACAGCCGAAATTCTAGGTCTGCATAAATAATAAAAACTAAGGGGATTGCAACTGACTGCTGCGTGCCTCTCGTTCCTCGAAGTCTACGGTCGCAAAGTACAACGGTTCCTAATGGAAATAAAGTTGGTGAACAGAGCATGGCGTGTCCCCGATCTTTACACGCCACACCTCATAGTGCTGACACCACCAGAATATAGTGCACTGTCTGGGACACTACTTTCCGCACACCTCTTTAATGCTGCGATAAATTTGTGAAGCATGCTCCCCTTCTGCGAGAACAAATTTGATAACTGCTCTTTGTGCTGATCGGAAGGAATCCGTCATGCAGCGAACTGCGGAAGCTACTCTCTTGAAATAAGGAAATTATTGCGAAGCCATTAACTCCGCTACCGCACCTGGAAATACCATCGCGCCATCTCTCGACAAACACATTCACCCCCGCTACTGCGAAGGTCCCTTATCCATTGGGCTTGCCTTATATTTCAAACAGCGCACTATTCAAGTGCTGTAAGTCCTACATAATGCTGATGAGCAACAACATGTTGGATTTTGGGAATACACTTTGGACGTGGTGATGGAAAATAACAGTTTCCTTCTACTTTTTTTCCACGGAAAGACAGTTACACGGTTACAGGAATAATATGGTGGAGGTCGCAGGCATTTTCCACAACTGAGATAGTATCCCGAAATTTCCATTTTCAACAGGACGTGTCACCCGCGCAACGGATGCTTGTGATATCTCAACAATCACCTGCGGTAACGACTGGTTGGCTAAAAGGCGAGTACAATCTCGCATTTCACAGTTGTTCACCAGGTTTCACCTCCGTTTCTGTTAGATGTTTTCGATACATTTGCTTACACAGCCAATTTCTGCTACCCACCTATTATCAGTCGCAATTCGCACTCTGAATTCACTGTAAATTCTTCGAAAAACGGGCACTGACTTACTTACTCAACTTCGAGATACCTCAATAAACATGTCCAATAACAAAAAGATAACCACCTCATCGTCAGGCTGTGAAGTGAAACGAAAAATTGAAATAATCAAATATGTTTAACAGAGAACTTCCCTCCAGTCGTTTGGGAACAACTGCGTGGTAGGAAAACACCAGAATATGTGGTGTTTTTTATGCTAGATGTAAAAAGTTTCCCGAAAAACTATTTCAACAACTTTGCTTCATTTACACACAATACGAAGCAGATGCCAGACAGATTTTCATTGGAAGAATCCTAAGAAAATGAAGTCCGAAAACAAAGGAAGTAGTTTACAGTACACTTGTTCGCCCACTGCTTGAATACTGCTCACCGGTGTGGGACCCGTACCAGATAGGGCTGATGGAAGAGATAGAGAAGATCCAACGGAGAGCAGCGCGCTTCGTTACACGATCATTTAGTAATCGCGAAAGCGTTACGGAGATGATAGATAAACTCCAGTGGAAGGCTCTGCAAGAGAGACCCTCAGTAGCTCGGTACGGGCTCTTGTTGAAGTTTCGCGAACATACCTTCAGCGAGGAGTCAAGCAGTATATTGCTCCCTCCTACGTATATCTCGCAAAGAGACCATGAGGATAAAATCAGAGAGATTAGAGCCCACACAGAGACATACCGACAGTCTTTCTTTCCACAAATAATACGAGACTGGAATAGAAGGTAGAACCGGTAGAGGTACTCACGGTACCCTCAGCCACACACCGTCAGGTGGATTGCGGAGTACGGATGTAGATGTAGATGTACGTTCTTTCAGCAATGCGGCAGATGATTCAGCTTTCTGCACATCTTGAATCAACCTTGGTATGCACACGATTGGGATGCGGAAGAAGTCTGCCATAAGGAGTCCACGACAAAAGAACTGAGGCAATGAGGCCGGCCGAAGTGGCCGAGCGGTTCTAGGTGCTACAGTCTGGAACCGCGCGACCGCTACGGTCGCAGGTTCTAATCCTGTCGCGGGAATGGATGTGTGTGATGTCCTTAGGTTAGTTAGGTTTAAGTAGTTCTATGTTCTAGGGGACTGATGACCTCAGAAGTTAAGTCCCATAGTACTCAGAGCCATTTGAGGCAATGAGGCAAAGAGTCTCAAAAATGCATCACGGTGCGTGCTAAGCTTCACAAGAGGAGTGATGCAACACGAGATAAACATCATGCACTTTTTTTTCCTTTTATTTGTGCCACCTCAGCCTGCGTGCGATACATATAGAACCACACACACACACACACACACACACACACACACACACACACACACACACACACACACACACGTTTTTCATACGATATTTTCATTGGATGTAGTTACATACATCACTATGTGCTCCCACCATTGCCACGATATGTCGTTCCAAACGCCAGTTCAGTATGGATCGTCTAACATTCAACCCTCCAGACAACTTTCCTCCCGTGCGCTGCGTATATCATGTAAGTTCTATGCGAGTGATGCCACTCAGTTACTTTACGTTGTTATCTAAAACAGCTCTACGCAGTGGCCCGCAAACAAATTCACTCCGCTGCAGAAGTCGACTGGCCTTAGATACTGCAGCTATCCGTGCGAAGCAGAACCGAGTGGCCAGTACATATTATTTCTCGCGAGGTATCTCCATCGAAGATCACGAATCGTGTTTTTCCATACACTATGCTGCTGACCTAATATCACCCTGCACTAGCGCAGTACACAAAAACTATCAGATGGTAGGTTCAGCCATCTCCCCATTTAATTACGCGGCCATCGAGTGAACTCGATAGTGTTCATCCGCATTTCACAAGCAGATACGGACGCCTCCTCATATCTCGCCCTGTCCGCGGCGCTGGTCGTCCTTTGACAGCGGCGCTAATTAACAAAATTTAATTAAATTTCTGGATTTACTGACGGCGTCTGCGGGATGCCGCGCGGCCGCTACCCTCGTAAACCGACCCTATTTGCGCCGCAACTCGTTGTTCCACGTTTACCTCCTACGTGCTCCTGACCTCGCAGGTACAGTGTAATTAAATGGGCGCCGACGTTCTGGAGTGGATGCCAGCAAATACCGGGCGGTTCAGTACCCACAGGGCTAGCGCCAGACGATACGTCTCACAGCGGAAGCATACAACCAACGCGTCACCCATGTGCCCACCTTCCGCACGACTGTAGTACGTGCTTAGGTGCGACAAATCTTGCTGCGCTAGTGCAAAGAGCTGCTCAAGCGTTTTCGAGAAATCGAGGTTCAAAGTTTCTCCATTTATTGAATACCGTACAAGAGCGCCAGCCGTCGAGTTTCGTCTTTTTTATTTCTCATGTTCTACTTGTGTCATTAGGACAAATCTCTCTTTTTCGGAAAGCAATCATAACAAATATGATAATAGTGGCGATACATTTTTCGCGACGTACAATCGAGGTTTAACAAGGAAACGTGCCAGTGTTGTATCTGGCTTTCAATGTACACTGCTGTAACAAAGTCAACAAAAAAATGTTCCTATGGCGATTGTAAAATGTTTAGTGCCTTTGTTGAAGCGGCCATGGTTAGCGTCAAAATTATATATGAATGTTCATTCTTTCTGAAATGTTTATGTGGCGTCTTTTCTGCTATTATTACTATATACACTACTGGCCATTAAAATTGCTACACCAAGAAGAAATGCAGGTGGTAAACGGGTATTCATCGGACAAATACACTAGAACCGACATGTGATTATATTTTCACGCAATTTGGGTGCATAGATCCTGAGAAATCAGTACCCAGAACAACCACCTCTGGCCGTAATAACGGCCTTGATACGCCTGGGCATTGAGTCAAACACAGCTTGGATGGCGTGTACAGCTACAGCTGCCCATGCAGCTTCAACACGATACCACAGTTCATCAAGAGTAGTGACTGGCGTATTGTGACGAGCCAGTTGCTCGGCCAACATTGACCAGACGTTTTCAATTGGTTAGAGATCTGGTGAATGTGCTGGCAGCAGTCGAACATTTTCTGTATCCAGAAAGGCCCGCACAGGACCTGCAACATGCGGTCGTGCATTATCCTGCCGAAATGTAGGGTTTCTCAGGGATCGAATGAAGGGTAGAGCCACGGGTAGTAACACATGTGAAATGTAACGTCCACTGTTCAAAGTGCCGTCAATGTGAACAAGAGGTGACCGAAACGAGTAACCCATCGCACCCCTTGCCATCACGCCGGGTAATACGCCAGTATGGCGATGAAGAATGCACGCTTCCAATGTACGTTCACCGCGATATCGCCAAACACGGATGCGACCGTCATGATGCTGTAAACATAACTTGGATTCATCCGAAAAAATTACGTTTAACCATTCACGCACCCAGTGTCGTCGTTGAGTACACCGTCGCAGGTGCTCCTGTTTGTGATGCAGCGTCAAGGGTAACCGCAGCCATGGTCTGCTAGCTGATAGTCCATGCTATTGCAAACGTCGTCGAACTGTTCGTGCAGATGGTTGTTGTCTTGTAAACGTCCCCATGTTTTGACTCAGGGATCGAGACGTGGCTGCACGATCCGTTACAGCCATGCGGATAAGATGCCTGTCGTCTCAACTGCTAGTGATACGAGGCCGTTGGGATCCAGTACGGAGTTCCGTGTTACCCTCCCGAACCCACCGATTCCATATTCTGCTAACAGTCATTGGATCTCGACCAACGCGAGCAGCAATGTCGCGATACGATAAACCGTAATCGCGATAGGCTACAATCCGACCTTTATCAAAGTCGGAAACGTGATGGTACGCATTTCTCCTTCTTACACGAGGCATCACAACAACGTTTCACCAGGCAACGCCGGTCAACTGTTGTTTGTGTATGAGAAATCGGTTGGCAACTTTCCTCATGTCAGCACGTTGTAGTTGTCGCCACCGGTGACAAACTTGTGTGATTGCTCTGAAAATCTAATCATTTGCATATCACCGCATCTTCTTTCTGTTGGTTAAATTTCGCGTCTGTAGCACGTCATATTCGTGGTGTAGCAATTTTAATGGCCAGTAGTGTATTTTGTGCCAAACTCATCGTCTCAGTTTAGTACTTGCATCCAACGTCCTCAGTTCTTTTCTGGATGTACAATGTGGTTTTAATTCTCGGTCCGTTTCCAAGAAATAATGGATGCATTAACAGAATTAGGAATCCATTTCTGTAATAACATTTTTATTCCGCGATAATCAAGAAGAATGCTTACGACAGAAGAACGTGTGGCTGTTACCAGTGCGCAACTGTGAGATTTAACTTATCTGCTGGTGCCATAGCAATTCATTCGGAAATTTCACAAGCCAGCTCCAACCGTTACACGTAAAAAACTTCCAAAGAACTGGAAATTCTATTGACGAATCACGCTCCCTATGATGTCCTGTACCACAAGAGAATGTTCATCGAAAGAGAAGCAGTCGAAAAATGTCCAACTTCGTCAACTCGTCATTTAAGCAAAAAGGCTGGTTGCGCCAAAATAGACGCTTTTTAAAATTATACACTTTTCGTTAAAGCAGAAACAGCATACCACATTTAGGTTCCTCGCACATTAGACCAGGAAAATTACCATCTAGATTTCATAGACGCTGCACACAGAGAACATCTTATGGATCACATATTGTTCACTGATGAGGTGACATTCCACATCTACGGAAAAGTTAACAATCATAATTGCCGCTTATACGGTAACGAGCTACCTCAGGCACCATAGAAGGGCAGAGAGATATACAAAAAATGAATGTTTGTTGTGGATTCACGAAGACCACAGTTTATGTTAAACCCTTAACTTTTGGCAGAGGGGACGATTACAGGAAACATTTACTTTGATATGCTGGAGCAATTCCTGGAATCACAGCTTCAGCAAGAATACATTGCTGATACTTTATGTTCCAACAGCATGGAGCGCCCCTTCATTTTGTTCTCGTAGTAAGATAGTACCTAAAGTGAACATTTGCCAACAAATGGATAGGCAGAGGTTCAGCCCGACTGTGACCATCTCGAGCATCTGTTTTTGACACCCCTGTATTTATTCGATAGTCGTTAGGTAAAGTGAAGAGTATAAAAAACGTAGCTGAGGAATCTACATAATCTAGGAGATCGAATCCGGGATGCAGCGTCGACTATTTCTCGAGATACGCTTCGGAAAGTGTTCAGCACTGCTTTTCAACGATAGGGGACAATTCTTCGAAATGGAAGAACGTCATTTTGAAATGCGGTGAAATTGTACACTGAGGTAGCAAAAGTCATGGGGGAGCGATATGCACATACACAGATGGCGGTAGCATCGTCCTCACAAGATGTAAAAGGGCAATGCATTTGCGGACCTGCCACTTGAACTCAGGTGATAAATGCAAAAAGTTCCAGTGTGATTGTGCCGGCGCGACGGGAATTCATAGACTTTGAACGCGGAATAGTAGTTGGAACTAGAGAGATAGGACATTACGTTTCGGAATTCGTTAGGGAACTCAATATTCCGAGATCCATACTGTCAAGAGTGTGCCGAGAATACAAAGTTTCAGGCATCACCTCTCAGCGCAGTGGCTGACGGCCTTCACTTAACGACCGAGAGCAGCAGCGTTTGCGTAGTTGTCAGTGTTAACAGACAAGCAACGCTGCGTGAAATAACGGCAGAAATCAATGTGGGACTGGCGACGAACGTATCCGTTAGGGCAATGAGGCAAAATTTGGTGTTTATGGGCTATGGCAGCAGACGTCCGACGCGAGTGCCTTTGCTAACAGCACAACATGCGGGCAGCACCTCTCTTGGGCTCGTGACCATACCTCTTTGTATGTGGATGTGGAGGGACATGTGCTCAGATCACCGTTCTCCTGGTCATAGTCAGTTTTCGTGACGATACTTCCCAATCAAGTGATGGCAGGACCCGTAAGATTATTCGAGAAGACAGACGCAACAAACTTTTCATCATTACCTTCACCTGTCTTGGTGTTTCTTGAAACTGTAATACAGCACTTCCAGCATCAGAAGCTCTGCTCGCGCTGGGTTCCAAAAATCGTGACTGATTGTGAGTTACGCAGAACCAGCCGTTTAGCTACTGCAGAGACTTACCTCCAGAGGAAATGAACCGAAGGAAATAAGTTTATAAGTCAAAGTGTCACTGGTAGCGAAAAAAGGGTTGTTCGGTGGAACGGAGGCATTCAACCCACCCGGGAATAGAGGTCGGTCTGTACCGTTGGGCCTTCAAAGTCTTTTCGGACGGAGTTTGGTTTAGTTTTGTCATCAGTAATGGTCGACGATCGCCCACCTCGTTTCTCATCGTCCACATTAGTTTCACTATCTTTAACTACTCTACAACAATTTTCTAACAATTCCAGGGCTCATAGCGTTTTCTCCATACATTTCGCTAATGCGCTAACGAATATCGGCAGCTTTAATGTCTCTTGCCTTTAAGAAACGAATAACAGGACGTATTTCACAATCGACGGCATTTTCAATCGGCTGGGGCTTTTTAAACACCTATGAATAGAAGTTCGTGTAAGCGAAAGCTGCCGCAATGGCGTTTGTGGATAACTAACAGTCGATGGTAATTTGAGAGCATGCGCAATACGTCGACCGCAAAAGCTCCAACAGCCGTATTTCAAAACGGCACTTACTTTAAAAATGCGCCTCGTATTACTCGTAAATAAATTTGATTCGCGTTGTATATTTGTATTTTGTCAGTTGACCACACTGTTATATATCACTTCAGTTTGCATACACATTCCAATTGTTGCTTCAGTCTGAATTTTTGCCGTATTTTCATTTTGTGTCTAAACAGTTTACTATTGCGCAGGGTGTGCTAATAGTGAAAATGTTTTATATAAAAACGAAGTATGTTATACAGCAGCTCGGAGACGTCATTGCACGTTTCTAGGACACAATGAAGCATCAAAAGAACAGTTTGCAGACTTATTGTACAGTTCAATGTGACGGGTTCACCAGTGCATAGCAAAATTTCTGGACGCCCTCGTTCGTTACGAAGTACTGGGCGTGGGATATTCTTCAGTACGGCGAATTTTCCAGTACGGCCTCCGTTACCACCTTACAGTATTCAGTTAACGCAGCACCTGAAAGAAGCCGAGCAAGAGAGGGGCGACATTCTTTTTACTAGTTTCTGATAAGACAACAGGAGAACTACCGCTTAGTGAAGATCAAAATGGTTCAAATGGCTCTGAGCACTATGGGACTCAACATCTTAGGTCATAAGTCCCCTAGAACTTAGAACTACTTAAACCTAACTAACCTAAGGACATCACACACACCCATGCCCGAGGCAGGATTCGAACCTGCGACCGTAGCAGTCCCGCGGTTCCGGACTGCAGCGCCAGAACCGCCAGACCACCGCGGCCGGCTTTGTGAAGATCATCATCTTTAGCGACGAGGGACACTTCCTGTTAAATAAATAATAAACAGATCGGTCAAAAAATCCTTGCGTAGTTCAAGAGCGAAAAATGCATTTACAAACGGTTTGGTGTGGCTTTTAGGTGGGAGGCATCATCGGTCCTTATCTTCTGAAGACGAGACAGGACAAGCTGTGGAAACCGATAACGTGGGATAATAAGATATTTTTGTGGCTTTATTTCAATGGAATGAACGTTCAAGAATCGTGATTTCAACAGAATAGTTCTACCTGTTACATTTCACGCTTACGTACAGAACTGATCCATGAGCGGTTTCCGGATCGTCTCATCTCGTTTGATGGTGACCAATAATAAGCACCAAGATCATGCGACTTGCGCCCTTGCGATCTTTTAATTTTGAGTCATCTGAAATCACCAGGGTTACTATATAAAGACAAACCGTTTAACGTTGTTTCCAAAAAGTTCGAAAAGTACTCGGCAGATTTACTTCAAATTTTTACGCAATATTCTAATAAAGGTTCGGGCGAACACAAACTGAACATTTTTAACAAATTCATTTCTTCAAATTGGGGAACAAATAGTAGACCATGGGAGCCACGTCTGGAGAATAGGAGGGATGTGAAACGAGTTGGAATCCTATTTCCAATAATTTTGCAACCACAACTGCTAAGGTGTGTGCTGGTGCATTGTCGTGATGGAAAAGGACTTTTTGCGGTCCAATCTCCGGCGTTTTTCTTGCAGCTCGGTTTTCAAACGGCCCAATAACGATGAATAATATGCACCTGTAATAGTTTTACCCTTTTCCAGATATTCGATGAGGATTATCCCTTGCGAATCCCAAAAGAGTGTCACCATAACCTTTCCGGCCGAAGGAATGGTCTTCGCCTTTTTTGGTACAGATTCTCCCCTGGTAAACCATTGTTTAGATTGTTGTTTGGTCTCAGGAGTAGAGCAATGTATTCATGTTTCATCCGCAGTGACGAAACGACGTTTAAAGTCCTGCGGATTGTTCCTGAACATCTGCAAACCATCCTTGCAACACTTCACACGATTCCGTTTTTGGTCAAGCTTGAGCAATCGCAGAACCCATCTTGTGGATAGCTTTCTCATGTCCAAATGTTTATGCAAAATATTATGGTTCAAATGGCTCTGAGCACTAAGGGACGTAACAACTCAGGTCATCAGTCCCCTAGAACTTAGAACTACTTAAACCTAACTAACCTAAGGACATCACACACATCCATGCCCGAGGCAGGATTCGAACCTGCGACCGTAGCGGTCGGGCGGTTCCAGACTGAAGCGCCTAGAACCGCTCGGCAACCAGCGGCCGGCAAAATATTATGTACCCGTTCATTCGAGATGCCCACAGCACTAGAAATCTCACGCACCTTAACTCTTCTGTCTTCCGTCACTATATCATTGATTTTATCAATGATTTCAGGAGTCGTAACCTCCACAGTGCGTCCAGAACGTTCAGCATCACTTGTGCCCATATGGCCAATCCGAAAATTTTGAAACCACTTATAAACTGTTCTAATCAAAGGTGCAGAGTCACCGTAATGTTTATCAAGCTTCTCTTTAGTCTACTGAGGCGTTTTGCCTTTCATAAAGTAACGTTTAATCAGCACACGAAATTCTTTTTCGTCTATTGTTTGACAATCACTCGACTTCCTTGATTCGCACGAATACCAAACACAAAGAAATTGACCAATATGGCTGACACTTGGTGTGCTTTCTTTCCAAAGATGCTACTAACTAAATATGACGTCGATACGCGCCGATGGTGCCATCTCTCGGACTTTTCAAATGCCCCTCGTATATCTCATTCTCAAATATACTTAGAAATTGGCGGGTTTGGTAGTTGGTGTATAAATCCCCACACATCCGCGAGTTAAAGGAGGACATGTTCTTGGGGAAATGCAAGTGGAGTCTTCTCAGGCAGGCATAGCGAATTTTATCGGACAGAGTAGCACAGTACAGGAGTAGACCAGGAGAGCAGCCCATATTCCTGACAACATTCTCCGCAACTGAAATGGGACGTTATGATGAACGTGTTTATGTATCTTGTTAGTGGATTTTGCAACAATAAAGCCCATAACTGAATACATCAAAACTGGCGCACTTTTTGAAGGACCTTTTTAATAAAGTCATGTGGTCCAGACTTTCGCCGCTAACAAGAGAAACTACCTGTCGCAGCCCCCTCAGATTTAGTGGTAAGATGACCCAGTGGATGTCACGTCAGAAACTGAACGCAGGTCAAGCGTGAAAACAGGAAGAAGGGTGTAATGAACTGTGAAAAAAGAAGCAAAATATAAACAGTGAACGGTCCAAGCTTAACAAGTGCAAAATCGAGTGAAGTGTCACAGCCACGGCGTCGTGCTTACGTGGGCGGCCGGCACGGTAGATCAGCGTGTTCGGTCAGAGGGCCGATTGACCTCTGTAATAAAAAAAAAACTGAGTAAAAGAATCGACGATCAACTTGAACGGATGTCATGTGGCGTCCGTCCAGAACAAACGTACCTAACAATACCGAACAAAATTTTAAAAAAAGTGGTCAAGGTGTTGGACGACAAAACGGACGAGCAGTGTTCAAATCTCCCTCGTGCCATTTTTTTTTTTTTTCGCAAGATTATGAACTGTCCGTCCGGCCTTTGAAATATTTGTTATCTTTCTGTAGTCTTGACAGTTGTCATACGATACACTGGTTAAAGAACATGAGTCATGTTGTAAGAATACGTTACCGTCGCAAGTAAATGTGGTGAATAGTCAGAGCACGCGACATACTAAGTTGACGTCTCATAAAAATGAAAACAACAAATAAACGAGTGTAAACTATGTTACAACAAAGGAATTCAAGAGTGAAAACTTCCAAAACGGAACGAAACTTCAAAAACGTTAAAAACGCATGTTTTGACAGTGCACAGAGAAACTGTGTGATAGTGAAATTGCCCGCATCTCGTGGTCGTGCGGTAGCGTTCTCGCTTCCCACGCCCGGGTTCCCGGGTTCGATTCCCGGCGGGGTCAGGGATTTTCTCTGCCTCGTGATGGCTGGGTGTTGTGTGCTGTCCTTAGGTTAGTTAGGTTTAAGTAGTTCTAAGTTCTAGGGGACTGATGACCATAGATGTTAAGTCCCATAGTGCTCAGAGCCATTTTTTTATAGTGAAATTGTTGCGCTCCTTTGATGGAGCTTATGTGACAGGCTATTATGTTTTCATCGGTTCCTTGGGAGTGATCACGTTCACATTCATGCGAACGACTATATCGGACAAGGAGGCATATCTCACTCACTCACCAGCTGTACAAATTAGGTGCGTCGATAAGAGATTCCTATCATATGACACACGTACTGTCACTAATTCCGTGTATGACGCACCAGATTTGTTTCTCGGTGGAGGACTCGGTTGACTTGTCAGCTTGTCTTGAAGGGTTTGCGACTCCCATTCGAAAGCCAATTCCTTTCTGCTGCTAGTAGAGTAGTTGTGCAGAAACAACTGTCATTTTACGTACCTTCCTTACACCTCGCTGTTGCAAACGGACGTTACTCCACGACGCAGACACAAATTTGAATACAGCGAACAGTGAGGAAGAAAGAAAAAAAAAGCAAGGTTGAAGTTCGTTGTTGATCCCTTCACTCAGTTTTTTTTTTATGACAGGGGCAAGCCAATTCTCTGACCGAACACGCTGAGCTACCGTGACCATTTGACCACGACGCCGTTGCCATTGTACGCTGCTCTATACTGGTGTTCATATGTTAGGACCGTTCACTGGTTTAATTTTGCTTTTTTTTCCACAGTTCAGTACACCTTATTCCTGTTTTCATGAATGGTCTGTGTTCAGTTTTTGACGGCCTGTCCACTACGCCCTCTTAGCACTAAATTTGAGGGGGTTGCGATGAGCAGTTTTCCTTGTTAAGTCCTTTTTGTGGGCTTCGTTGGAGAGAGGGAAAGTGGGAGGAAAGGAAGCGAGATACAGTGGTGCCAGCAACAAAAACATCGGATGGATGGCGCCGACCAATTAGCCGTATTTCCGTCGACCGTCTAGTGGGCCCGCTTTTGACGGCAGGCTCTGTCAAACGCAATGCGAGCACCGACGTGTCTGACTCCCGGGAAGCCACCAAAAGACCGTCGCGGCTGAGAGGCAGCCGACAGCCAGCAAATACTGTGTGCAAATACAAAGTCTCCGGCCCTCGCCGTGCCAGCTGATTCCACACCGGTAAGTTCACGAGAAGCGAGAAAAGCTAGCTGGCCATTTTCCCAGGCACCTTCCGTCGGAGAAGAGCTTTTCCGAGGGAGGGGGAGAGGGAGGGAGGGGGGGAATAGTGCACAACGGTAATTAACTCCCTTAAATAAGCGTCCCAGACAAATAATTCGTCAACCCTAGATGCCACCATGCTAATGCGGAAAACCGTCTCTCTCAAATATAAAGCTCTACGAAAGCGACTTTCTTGTCTCAATCGACTACTTGTGCAAGTGAGTCTACTATACCGCCCCTGGCGTTTTATTCCTGCACTGACTCTCGCCTGTGAAGAGCGGTCGCTTTCCCTTACACATTGTAAGTTGTTTGTATGATGAGAAAGAGTAGATGAGGAGAAATGATGAGAGGTGGCATGCCTTTAGATACACAGTGACTTGCCCCCTCTCATATTTATATCTTACTCTGAGTAATTCGATTTGGGGAAGTTTGGCCGAGTATTGTCATTACAAGGCTAGTATTGAGGACTCAGAAGATATGAATATTTTCCTCTCTAATTGCATGTGGTGAAAAGTTGCTATTGCTTCACACGCGGACTTCCCACGCAGCGTCTCTCGTCACATAGGTGGTCCGGTGACAGGCGGGTTCAGTTGATCTTGAAAGGGTTATGCCGAGGGGTGTGAGGGAGTCGAGAGGATGCTTTCCAGACACCGAAATTGTCATAAGAGCGGGGGCGATCTCCATTGGTGCAATAGTAGTGCTTCGGCAATAGAGTGGAATTTTCTGCTGGTTTTCGAGTTGCTGATTGGAACGTTTAACCACGGCCAATGTCGTGGGGGCGGGAATGTTCTGTGTTCGGCTTATACGGGTGCTCTTGAGAGAGTCGGCACTTGCCTTTCGGTCAGAGTAGGTTACAAGACTGAGCTCTCGCTGCTCTGGACAGCCTGCCTTCCGTTGACTGTCTAATATACTTTCATTTAATTGTAACTGTTTGATGAAGTTGCTAAAGTTTCGACCTCAACGTAACATTCCGAGTACAGTTGGCAATTGAGCATTCTGCGTACAAGCGGCCTACGTTGTCTGTCTTGAGCACTTTTGGCTAAAGTTGACTGTATGGGAGTTACTGTGTGACTTCGCTTGTTAAAATCAATCACTGTACCGTCAGTGATCGTGTAGCGAGCTTTCTTCGTCTCCCTCGGAGGCGCATTTGTGTTGCTAGGAAGTCTTTAGTCTGGAACAACCAGACCAGGATAATTTGTTTCGGGCTATACTCGCGACATTATCATCACCACGACGGGACGTCGAAGCAACCAGCCATTGCCTACGGTATGCCAGATCGTGTCCTTGCTGTTAAGAAGACAGCTTGGTAATGTATGTCCGCAGCACCGACAGATAAGGGAATTTTGCTCTGTGACAATCAGAGCTCAGCAGAGCGCGCCTGTTCCCGTCTTTTCTAACGTGGTTCTGTCTTGGTTGTTCATTGTCTGAGTTCTCACTACTGTAGCAGCAATTAATGTTGGGTTGGCTGGGTGTTTCTCTTAAGATGTGACTTGTAAGGAATTGGCTCCACATACCACTTGGTCATAGATGTCACAATCTAGTTTATGGACAACTTCACCTTCACAGCATTTATTTCAGTATCCAATTTGACGTATTGTAAATGCTTCATGTGTTTTGTTTATTATTTTGAGTTTAGTTATAATAAATCAAATTGTTATTTTGGACAGAACTTTCATTCTGTTAATCGGTAGAGCAACCCTTTCATTTCTCACTACGTTAATGAAACTTTCCTTTATCAAATTAATTTCTATCAGATTAAATTATTGCAGGTGCAAACTCTTTTCTACGCCACTTGTAGGGTCGATTACAGTCAGTTCGCGTTTCTTCTTAATCCATGTGCAACAGAAAAGTCGGAGTTAGAAAAGGGGGGCTTAGAGCATCATTTCCAAACGAAGATTCTAGAAGACTTTAGTGTTAAATACACTGCAAGCCCCGGCACCTCGCAACGGCATCTTTGGCACAGGAAACTTCGTTCCTCAGTGCATGTGAGGAAGAGATCTTTTTGGGATACCAAAGTTAATGTTGTTACGACTTGGACGACGTTACCCTTCTCGCTGTCTTCTTCTTGTCTGGCGCACGCTTTACTTTGGCTCGTACTGTCTTCAGTGATGGTGTAGAGATTTACTTTCGGCATGCAGTTTTCTCCATCTCTGGTTACGCTTAATGAGGTAATATCCGACAACGCATATGCGTTTGCTGCGATTTCAAATATTTAAGCTGGCGTGTTCAGATTCCCTGAGCGCCATTTACTCTCTACAACATATGTACCCAGCAGATAAAATCATCTAGAATACCCTCCCCCAACGACAACGACTGGGGAAGGAGGCATCTGGATACGTGGGGCACATGGGAATTGCGGTGAACGAAAGGGCGGATCGAGCAGCCAAGGAGGCGTGTCATGAATCTCAAGTATTTCAGCGTGCCATAAACCTGCACGCTATCACCTCGCTGTTGAGGTACAAAGTCTTGCGTCAATGGTAAGAAGATGGCTGGAAGTGACCGACAACAAGTTCCGGGTAATAAAGCCCACATCTTGGCCGTCGCGTGCCGGCCATGGTGGCCGAAAGGTTCTAGGCGCTAGTCCGGAACTGCGCGACTGCTACGGTCGCAGGTTCGAATCCTGCCTCGGGCATGGATGTGTGTGATGTTCTTAGGTTAGTTAGGTTTAAGTAGTTCCAAGTTCTAGGGGACTGATGACCTCCGATGTTAAGTCCCATAGTGCTCAGAGCCATTTGAACCATTTTTTTCGGCCGTCGAGTACATCCTTTCAGCCACGTCGACGGGACGAGGTCCTTCTTACTCGTCTTCGCATAGGCCACAGCCCCAGGACACAGGGATTCTTACTCCGACGGGAGGACCCTCTAATGTGTGGTGTGGTACCTGTGGCGTGCAGGTCACAGTGCGCCACATTTTATTGGACTACGCTTTGTTTTCCGACAAGCAGACTGCGGCGGATTTGCCGACAGATCTGTCGTCTATTTTAAGCGATACTCACACGAATGTGGTTCAAGTTTTAAAGTTTTGTGAATTGTCCAACATTTTTAACGAGATTGTAGGGAGACGTTTTCAAGGTATCAACAGGGTGGCATGCTCACCTAAGCTTTTTGTAAGTGGTCAGCCATCACATCTCCTCGTGCTTTTCTTTTAGCTCTTCTATGTTTTGATTTCCGTGTTTTCATTTCATGTACAACTACTAACTGGTTGTAAGGCATGTGAGATAGAGTGACTTTGTGCTCATGTTGAAGCTGCATGGGCAGCTGTACCTGTACACGCCATCCAAGCTCTGTTTGACTCAATGCCCAGGCGTATCAAGGCCGTTATTACGGCCACAGGTGGTTCTTCTGGGTACTGATTTCTCAGGATCTATGCACCCAAACTGCATGAAAATGTAATCACATGTCAGTTCCAGTATAATATATTTGTCCAATGAATACCCGTTTATCATCTGCATTTCTTCTTGGTGTAACGATTTTAATGGCCAGTAGTGTACCAAAGGAATTCATCACAACCCTCAAAAATTCTCATGAAATTCGATTTCTAAATTTTGCGAGCGTCTTCAATATCCTAAGGTGGGATCGTGACTCTTTTTTCCGACAGTTAGCGTCGCTCTGTGATAGAATCCTCATCTTCAAATAGAGGTCCGTGGTTCGATACCTGACCGATACTAATTTAAAAACAAAGGTATATTTTCTGGAAACATTTTCTTGAAGCATAGAATAAATAAAGATGGAGAAAAGAATCAGTAGCGCTTGAGATTGTTAATCGCATGTAAGTCTCGTTTTGCGAACACATACGTCATTTAAATATAAAACTCATAAAATATGTGCTAATTGACAAATATTTACTTATTATTTATGATCAACTGCACATCTTCTTATTTCTAATTACGTATCACACAGGAAATCCTGTTTTGGTTTCAAATATGAATTCTGAATTACCGATCTTGTATAAAAGATTATTAGTAAAAGTCCTTTAAATTAAAAGGAAAAAACATTACAATTTAAATTTTTTCATCGTTTTCTAATTTACGCTTCACAAAAATGCTCACGGAAATCGTACCTGGGACGCCCACGTGGTAGGCGGGCATTCTTCCACAGAGCCACGCAGCCTGTCGAGAAAACGACTTTACTTTAGCGTATTTAAAATACTCGGAAAACTTCAAAGTCTATCTTCTCTAGAATTTTTGAGAGTTGGATCGGACGGCTACGGTTGGTTGATATTTGGGTTCTGAACTTCAAGTACCATAAAGGTACAAAAATACAAAAATCCGATTGTTGTGTGGTCTGTTATTACTTGTGATAGAGGGCCTAAGTTTTTGTGAAACCAGTAACGCCATGAATGTCCAAGGGATACTCACTGTGGAGATATGGAGGAAAGGTACCACGGGCTCATCGACATTGTCAAAATTCGTAAATGTGACTTCAGAAGCAAACGAGATCGCAATCGGCATACATACCGGTACCTTAATGTTATGTTATCTTGAATGTTGTTCAGTATGTTCAAGTAAGTGGTTATCATCCACGTGGATGAATGAGATGCTGTTCTCCTGCTACTGAACGAAATCCCTTTTCGGAATTTGATGTTACAGAACATCCATCACGGAAGATTAGGAGGATATTTAGTCGATTCATTGACACGTTTTAGTGAGGCATACGAAGACAGTTCTAGAAGATGTCTGTACCAAAAAGGCGATGATTGTTGTCTATAGTTACGTACGACGTGTCGAGACTCATAAAAAGCTCCGCTCGTTTTAAGGCAGCCACTAAATCTTGTCTTTATAGGTGCCGCAGAATTCAGGAAGGACGTAAAATGCTTTTTATGGATAGTAAAATGCCACTGCGGCATTCTCCAGAGCATCTTTGATGTTAATCAACTCCTGAGTTTCCATATTCGCATTTATGGAAGTCTGCAGATTATCTGGTTTAGAGCTAATACTAAAATTAAAATCATATTAGGTGCCGTGGGAATAGAACACTGGAGACAGATTACCGTACAGCGAAGGGCAACGAATCCATCCACGAACGTCTTTTAATTAAAGGTGTTTTAATTAATTTAACGCCATAAATTAGATAAAAACCCTATTTGCGAACTAGGCCTGCCAAGCACAAAGCGACGGAAAGTCATATAAGCCTCCCAGACAAAAGTTTCCCGTGATTTTCTAAATCGCTTGAGCCGAATGCTGGGCTGCTTCCTTTGGTAAGGACACGGGTGATTTCCTTTCCCATCCCTCTCCAGATTGGGCTTGTATCCCAACTACAATGATCGAGTCGTCCACGGGATGTTAAATGTAATCTAGCTTTCTTAAACAACTAAAAAACTTGGACACAATAACCAGCATGAAATGGAAATTCATGCTTAGTACATACAAGGATAACGTAATTGTATTTTGCTTCTACAGATCACAGCGATGAGTCGTGTGTGTGTGTGTGTGTGTGTGTGTGTGTGTGTGTGTGTGTGTGTGTGTATGTTTGTACTTGTCACTCGCTACACACTACGTAGCATCGATAAATAGACTTTTCAATAAATTGCGTTAATTATATCGATACTGGCAACATATACGACCATAAATCTAGATTTTAGATGTACTGACCTTTCGATATTTGAAAATGAGTCATTTTTATTTGGAAAAACGTTGTTAAATTCAGACTCAAAAACTAAATTTGTGCGATTAGATATCTGTCATTCATTACAAGCAAGTTTTGTCAAGACCTTTTTAAATTTTTTTATAAAAAACATGCTAAGACTTCAGTTGCTTTTAAATAAAATAAAATGATACAGAGTTGGTTAATTACACTGAATCAATGTTAATACAGATATCTGAGCGTAAACACTATGCAGGACATCACTAAGAGAAAGAGTAGTTTGGCAAAACACACCCTGTTTGGACGTGCCCATGACAACACCGTATATGAACTTGCTGGTTTTGTTGGTGTATTGACGGGAACTGCCCAACGAGTCTATAGGGAATGTTGTACCACTCGCAGTCATGTAACACGGCACAAGAACAGTGGTGATAAAATCTTCTTAGCCGACAGGGACTGAAGACGAATGTCACACCTCGTCAATGATAGTGGTATTAGAGCCCGACCGGAATTACTATTACCGGCGATATCATGTTCCTCTCAGTCAGTTTCCAACAAAAGAATGGTATGTGAACTGCATGCAGTGGAAATTTGAAATCGGGCACCGTGAACGTGAACCAAGATCTTTATTTTAACACTAAATGCATGAAGCGCCAACACAGAGTTCTCGAGTAACGTACACAACTTAGAGGTATAGGTCTGAAGGTATCCCTCATCAGAGGAGACAGAAAATAATTGTTTCATTTTTTGGGGGGTGATTACGAGGTTATTGCCCAAATCGGTGTTATCTTCTGCCAATTTCGGTATAACTTCCGAACATCCTGTTTTTCGTGTATGTTGTTTATCGCAGTCATATTTCATTGTTTTTCAATGTTATGCTGAAAATAAAAATATAGTCATCATTTACATTGCATTTGCTATATTAAGCTATCATTGATTTCTCGGATATTATATTTAAACACAGGGTCCAAAGCATCGTCAGCAAAGTGCTGATATTTGACGAAGTCCATCTGTTTCAGGTGGCATGCAAAGTTACTATTTCACTAACTTCTGAAGAAACTTCCAATACAGAGACCTGCCATTCCAGGTGTACTATGATGTGTGTGAGAAAATTAATGAGACTGACATTTTATTCTACCAAAGTCTTTATTTTTTTTCAAACAATAATATTGTCCCCTTCAAAGCAGTTCCCTTCGGCAGCTATGCACTGGCGGAGTCGTTGTTCTCAGTCTTGAAAGCAGCGCTGAAAGGGTTCATTTGGTGGGGCCTTGAACATGACGGTCTCAAAATGCCGTCCTTTTAATACACTTTTCAATTTCGGGAAAAGAAGAGCCTGATTCAGATCAAGTGAACAGGAGGTCCGTGGAACAACAGGAATGGTTTTGAGGTTAAAAATTCCGTTGTGGAAGTGGCTATGTGATTTGGATCGTTGTCATGTTAGGGCAACCATTTATTTGGAATTCTCGATCTCACTCGATTCAACTTTTCCCGATGCTTTCACGAATTATTTTTTTTTTTTTTTTGTTAAACAATTAGTTTACAGTTTGTCCTGCAGGAACAATCTCACAAGGGCCCGTACAAATTCGACGTTCTCAACTGTTTCTGAAGTTGAAGGTCTCTCTGAGCGAGGTTCATTTTCAACGTGTTCTCGCCCTTCCGAAAATGATTTGTGCCAGTGAAAAACTGGTGTTCTTGGTAAAGAATGTTCCCCATAGGCCTGTTTCAACTTTTAAAAGATCGCAATCGCGGATTCCGCAAGCTTAATACGAAACTTCGATTGCATGACATTGCTCTAAATTCCGCTGCTCCATTTTCTTAACACACAACATAAACACAACTTAACTGATGGTGTTCTCAAAAATAACGTGATGGCTGTATTGAGCTGAAACTCTGACTGAGCATCTGGAAGGAATGTACACACCGGGCTATATATATAGAACAACACAGCGTAGCCAGACAGCTCGCAGTGTTGTCGGTCTCATTACATCTCTCACACATCTCGTTTGCGTAACATGTCATCATGTCATCACTATCACAGTTAATCATCATCATTCTAAGGTTGAAACTACAACTTAGCATAGCGTCAAATTGGGCGGACACCATGTTGACTTGCGTGTTTACAAAGCTAAATGCCGAATTTGGCGATTTTCGTATTTAGACATGCGTACTACGAATAGATGCAATTTAACTGACACATCGTGTTATAGATCTCTACAAAACGTTTCGTTCTTGCTACGATTAGTTATATAAAAGCGTCGAGATATCTGACGTCGGAAGATAACTGTTACCGAATGACGTCACATCTAGGCATCAGTTCTTTGCGCGGGAAATAAATGTTTTTTTTTGAGTGATCGACCTTATGACTGTTTTGATGCGGCCCACCTCAGTTATTTGGTGCATATATTTCAATCTCTGTTTTCCTCAACAGTTTTTACCCTCTGCAGTTCCCTCTAGTATGGATGGAAATTACTCCTTGATGTCTTTAAGAGGTGTCTGCCAAACTGTCCCTTCGCCTTTTCAGTTGTTTTTTTTTCATACAGTTCTTTCCATGCCGATTCTCCGAACGAAGTCCTTATTCCTTGTGGTCAGTCCACCTAATTTTCAACAATCTTCTCTAGAACATCTCAGATGCCTCTATTCTAATTTTCTATGTGCTGTGCTCCAAATGTACAATCTCTGGAATTTTCTCCTCAAATGAAGGCCTATATTTGATTCTAGCAGGCTTCTCTTGGCTAGGAATGTCCTTTTTGCCACAGCTAGTCTGCTTTTTATATGTTCCTTGCTCCAACCGTCATGGGTTATTTTGATCCCTGACCATCAATTTTGCGTTATGTTTCTCGTTGTTCCCATTTATACTACTTCTCAATACTTTCGTCTTTTTTCTAATTACTCTCATTCCATATTCTGCACTCATTAGACCGTTCATTCCATTCAACATATCCAGCAATTCTTTGTTCCCTCTTGGCTTTTGTATCTACTGTATATTACCCGTCTTTCCCTGCAGCTTATCTCTATTTTGCTTAGAATTTTGAACATCTTGCTCCATTTGACAGATTCAAACGCTTTTTCCAAACCGACAAATCCTATGAACGTGTCTCGATTATTCTTTGGTCTTGCTTTCATTATCAACCGCATCTTCAGAATTGCCGTTTTGGTGCCTATACCATTCACATAGCCAATCTACTCGCCATCTAACACATCCTCTAATTTCTTTTCCATTCTTCTGCATATTATTCTTGTCAGCAACTTGGATGCATGAGCCGTTAAGCTGATTGTACGATAATTCTCTTATTTGTCAGCTCTTGCAATCCTTAGAATTAAGCTCAACGAAAGTCAAAATCCAATTTGATAACCATCAGTTAGCATTATTATTTAGCTTCTGTCTTCAGATTCTCAACATTTGTTTTACACAGGAACGGAGAAAATTCCAAATTTCATGGGATTTTGTAAAAGCCGCAGATTTCGCATCATTAAGTAAAAAAAACAGGCATTTTAATTTGTTTGTCATGTTATCGTTCAGGCGGAATTATCTTGTCTCTGATCATCAGTTCCATAATATTTCTTCTTTCTAATACACCAAAAGCATTCTGCAATCATGATCACGAATCTAAAACAGTCTAGATAATTCGACATCGTTGCATCAATGGACGTGAGGTAAATATCAAAACTGATCCTGATGACAGGGTATAACCGCCGAAGCGTGTCGTAATAAAAACTTAGCTTAGCGTCCGGTTACATTGTGTGTGTTTTTTAATTAGGTTTTTCCGTAAGTTACAAACTCACATAACAGTGACTTTAGTCATCAATAATAAATTCTCCTTCACTACTTACAACGCTGGGATAACTTTTAGATTCCGCGACTGTAGAAATCACGTGGTTTTGAGGCGAAGAACTCGGTGAGCCATGTTCGGAGCGCATTTTAATTCAGAAATGAAGTTCCTTGAAAGCTGTTCGACTGAAAGCGAAAAAGATGATCAGGTGAGTAAGGTAGGTGCGTATTTCCAAACGCAACTCCTGTGTAGTGCCTTTTGTCAGTCCAGCAGAATGCAGGCAGGCGTTATCGTGGTGTAGTAGCCCTTCAAATAGCCTTCCTGGTCGTTGTTGGTCGTTGTTCTTCGATTGCATCTGCAATACGTCTCAGTTGTTGACAATAAATGTCAGCAGTAATTGTTGCACCTCGGGGAAACAATTCGAAGTACACCACACATATGCTGTTCCACCAGATGCATAATATCATCATTTGTGGTTGCACGCAGGTCTTTGTCCGGGGTGTTGCTGCTTTGTTTGGACTGAACCATTCGTACCTTTTCGCCGGCCGCTGTGGCCGAGCGGTTCTAGGCGCTCCAGTCCGGAACCACGCGACTGCTACGGTCGCAGGTTCGAGTCCTGCCTCGGGCATGCATGTGGGTGATGTCTTTAGGTTAGTTAGGTTTACGTAGTTCTAAGTTCTAGGGGACTGATGACCTCAGATATGAAGTCCCATAGTGCTCAGAGCCATTGGAATCATTTTTTTAAACTCTTTCCTTATATAGCATACGTCACCACTAACGATACGGGATAGCAAACGTCGGTGTTCTTCAAGAGCCAATTGCCGACGAGTAAGCAGAGATGCACATATGGCCACTCGTTGAGTTTTGTGGTTTTGACTCAGAGCATGCAGTACCCATACACCCAATTTTTTAACCTTTCCCATTGTATGCAAATGTCGTACAATGGTGGAATGATCAGAGTTCATCATATTTGCCAGTTATCGAGAACAATGACATAGATCATTGTGGATTAATGCGTTTAGAGGATCTTCATCAAATCCCAAAGGTCTTCCTGAACGTGGTGTATCACTTACGTCAAAACGATCCTCCGTTAGACGAGAAAACCATATTTATGTATTTATGTATTTATTTATTTATTGGTGCGCTCTGTGCAATGGCATTATCTTCATACACAGCGCAAATGTTTCTGGCTGCCTCCGCTGCTGTCACGCCTCTATTGAACTCAAACAGAACAATATATCGGAAATGTTAGGAAGGAAGAAAATTGGGTTTAAAGCCCCGTCGACATCGAGGTCATTAGAGACGGAGCACATGCTCGGATTGTATTAACGATGAGGAAGGAAATATGCCGTGCCGTTTCAAAGGAACCATCCCAGCATTTGGCAGGAACGAATTAGGGAATTCATGGGAAACTTAACTCTAGATGGCCTAACGCGGTTTTGAACCACTGTCATCCCGAATGCGAGTCTAGTTTGGTAACCACTGCGCCACCTCCTTCGGTGGAAATGTTCCGATTTCTTCTCTTGTGTGGTGTCACAAGGATTAGGCCTGTCCCACCCCTCATTAAATCGACCAAGACTTATACGAATAATTGTAAGAACAGTTATTATTATTATGTTCTTTAAGTTTGTTTTTGGGTTTTCAGAAATACTGTGGGAAGAAAGATTATTTATGTTGCAGATAACGTGGAAGACGTTGCCCAACGATCACCACGAAAGTTCGACGTAGCGGCAAGTGGGCAAGGAATAAAACCAATACTGCAAACAACCGCGAGCCATGGAAGAGCCCCGGCCGCGAGAGCGTCGAGATTCCTAGATCGTTGTTGGACAACGTCAAAGGAAGAGATATTGTGCTTTCTCTTTGTAAACAGATCGATCGAGTGTTGAAAGGTTCATGTAAAACGTATAGGCGGGTGACACATTAGGTGGGACTCGATGCCTGTAATACTTCCACAGTTATTAAAAAGTCGTTAAACGGCAAAACCAATAGTTCATCATTTATATAGATAAAAAGTAGTAAAGATATAGGAAAGGAAGAGTTGAGGCGTCAGAACGAAAAGTGATGCATCGCTCAGCAACGGAGAAGGACGTAAACAGCAGGCGTTACGTGGTGGAAACAAATCAACAGATAAAATAGTAAGTCTGTAATTAAGCATAAAGCCGCGTAACACTGCACTTGGCACTCCAATTTATAGCGTCCACAGCCCCAATTCCTGTCTCCAAATGACAAAATGACAATATGTAAACTCAAACAGCATCAGAACACTACAAATACAAAAACGGAGAGTCGATAAATAAACCCATAGCAACTGCAATAACAGCATGCAAAACAAAAACGCTACGAACAACCTATTTTAGTCAGAATGTAGTATCGATAATACTACTTGACACGTCAGTGTCTCACAGGAAGCGGTCCTAATGGCGTGTTCGGCAGAGTAAGATACGACGGCCGGTATCCTGAGGCGCGACCCTCACGGGCTAGACAGACGTCTGCAACGGAGACTGTGACAGCGACATACCTTGACAGTACACAGCGGCAGTTGCAGCTAAGTGCGGCCTTGCGGGCGCCGCCGACAGCCCAATCAGGCGACACGGCCGGGCGCAGTGGGCACATAATCCGGGCCCCAGTTGCCTGCGCAAACACTCCAGCCGCGCTGCCGGCTAAGCCCGGCCGCCGCAAACAGCCTGCCGTTGCCGGGCAACCGGACGCAGCGCCAACCGCTTCGCTTGTTGCACGCTCCGACTGCACGCGGCTACCTACGTAGTTGACACACTGGTGCGCCGCACTTGACTGTCAATACCCATGTGCGCGCAACACAGATAGATGTAACGAACAATGACTATGTGACTTTGGCCAAGTTAGCTGTAGTGTGGTTCGTACCCAAATTGTCATTGGTTTCGCTGTTCGGAATTACCAGGTGTACCAGTATGAAATGAGCGTTAAGATACAAATATGTCGATAGGGAACATATGTTGTGAGCGAACCTTAATTTTTGTTTGTTTGGTTGGCATGACATCTGTCAAAGATACTTAGTATACATGAAGTCATGGAACAAACAACATCATATGTTTTTATCGTGTTAACAATGTCGAATTTTGTACCAGAAAGTGATGATTTGCGGAAAGCATTAATTTTTTGTTTTCATTTGAAAAAAAAGTGCTGCAGAGTCGCATCGAATGCTTGTCAAGGCATACGGTGATCATCCTCTATCACAAGCAACATGCAAAAGATGGTTTCAATGGTTCAGAAATAATGATTTTGATGTAAGAAATGGCCGGCCGAAGTGGCCGCGCGGTTCTGGCGCTGCAGTCTGGAACCGCGAGACCGCTACGGTCGCAGGTTCGAATCCTGCCTCGGGCATGGATGTGTGTGATGTCCTTAGGTTAGTTAGGTTTAACTAGTTCTAAGTTCTAGGGGACTAATGACCTCAGCAGTTGAGTCCCGTAGTGCTCAGAGCCATTGTTGATGTAAGAAATGAAGAACGTGGAAGACCACCAAAAAAGTTCGAAGATTCCGAATTGCAAGCAATATTGGATGAAGATGATACTTTGAGTCAGAAGCAAATGGCAGCAATGCTAAATGTTGCACAACAAACAATTTCTGATCGTTTGAAAGCTATGGGAAAGATCCAAAAGTGTGGAAAATGGGTGCCACATGAATTGAATGAAAGACAGATGGAAAACCGAAAAACCATTCGTAAAATTTTCCTTCAAAGACATGAAAGAAAATCAATTTTGCATCGAATTGTTACTGGCGATGAAAAATGGATTTATTTTAAGAATCCTAAACGGGATAACCATCAACATCGACTGCAAAACCAGATCGATTCGGCAAGAAGACAGTGCTCTATGTTTGGTGGGATCAGAAAAGTATGGTGTAGCATGAGCTTCTAAAACCCGGTGAAACTGTGAATACTAATCGCTACAGACAACAAATGATCAATCTGAACTATGCATTGATCGAAAAAAGACCAAAATGGGCCAGAAGACATGGCAAAGTAATTTTTTTACACGACAATGCACCTGCACACAAAGCAAAACTGGTTCAGGATACAATCAAAACACTTGGCTGGGAGCTGCTACCCCACGCACAGTATTCACCAGACTTGGCCCCTTCCGACTACTATTTGTTTTCATCAATGGGACACCCATTGGCTGAGGAACACTTCGATTCCTACGAAGAAGTCGAAAATTGGGTGTCTGATTGGTTTGTTTCAAAAGACGAACATTTCTATTGGCGTGGTGTCCACAAATTGCTAGAAAGGTGGTCAAAATGTATATAAAGCAATGGTCAGTACTCTGAATAAAAAGTTTTTACTTTTCAGTTCAAAATTAGTGTTTCGTTTGCACAAAAAAACGCTCATTTCATACCGGTACACCTAGTAATTAACTGACCCTTCTCCTTGTGACGCCTTACTGACCAGTCACATACCAACTCGTTCAGGCAACGTATACCATATGGCGACTTTAACGTCATATCCTCGACTCAATTCAGAAACGTAAATAATGCAGTAATAATAATAATGAGCGTATGGCATTGGTGGCCGGGAGACCCCTCGCGGGGCGGTTCGGCGGCCGCTCCACAAGTTCTTAGTTCTTTAACGGCACTACGGCGACTTGCGAGTGAATGAGGATGAAATGACGATGAAAGACACACAACACCCAGTCATGTCGAGGCAGAGAAAATCCCTGACCCCGCCGGGAATCGAACCCGGGACCCCGTGCGCGGGAAGCGAGAACGCTACCGCAATACCACGAGCCGCGAACAACAATACAGTAATGTTCAATGACAAGAATTTACTGTGTGGATGGAAAACAAATCTTTCGAGCTACAGCTACGATACTCAGTCAGAGATTAATAAGTATGGGAAAGAAAATGAGTAGAGCATTGTAAAAAGGGCACTAGTGTTGTAATAATAAAACTTACGGCTATTGGTAGATGTGATGTACATATAGAGGCATGTGCAGCACAATGTACTAATCGTTACAATTTTAGAAAAATTCGAAAAGTTATTCATGAGAAAGAGCTTCACAAATTGAGCAAGTCAATAATACGTTGGTCCACCTATGCAAGCAGGTATGCGGCTTGGTTTTGATAGTGTTGTATGTCCTCCTGAGGGATATCGTGCCAGATTCCGTCCTATTTGCGAGTCAGACCGCCAGATGCCGAGCTGAGTGGAGGCACCTGCCCATAATGCTCTGTACGCTCTCAATTGAGGAGGGATCCAGCGACCTTGATGCCAAGGTACGGTTTGGCAAGTACGAAGACAAGCAGGTGAGTCTCCAGACACGTCTCCGGCCTGGAACCTCATTTACTGGAGTAGACTTATCCTCAGTGATGAATCCCACTTCGAACCAAGCCCCAATGACCAGCGAACATGTGTCTGGAGACGTCCCAGAGAGCGCTGGGATGCCAACCTGAATGTTGCCCACCGTACGGCCCGACAACCAGCATTGATGGTCTTGGTGCCATTTCATTTCGTGGCAGGACTAGTTTGGTTGTGATCCGTGGCACCTTCACAGCACAGCGGTAATTCGACGATATTCTATATCCGTTTTGTTGCTCTCCGTGGTAGGCCCCCGTGGGCTTGTGTTTCAGCAAGATAATGCCTGCACGCAAACGGCGAGAGTTTCTACTGCTTTTCAGACCCTACCTTTGCCAGCAAGGTCGCTCGATCTCTCCCCTGTTGGGAGCGTTTAGAGCAGTATGGGTAGGGGCATCCAACTTTCTCGGGATTTTGACGACCCAACGCGCCTATCGGACAGAATTTGGCACGATATCAGTGAAGAGAACATCCAACAAGTCTATCAGTCAATGACAATCCGAATAACTGCTGCATAAATGCCAGACTGGGACTAACGTCTTATTCATTTGCTTAATTTGTGAAGCTCTCTCTCTTGAATACTAATCATCCAAATTTTCTAAAAATGTAATCAGCTGTTTGTCTGTACATGTACATCACACACAACGATTTCTGATCCATTCGGATAATTCTTTCGTGTTGTGTCGTTTATTTTGTCTTAGAGTGTATTTATGCTACGCAAATCGATGAGGACTATCGCAAAACACACTTACGGAGTGGCCACAGCTCAAGTGGCGATTGCGATACGCAGTTACGAATGTTTGTATGGGGGAATAATTCCGTTTTTCAAGTGCGTTCTTCCTTTGCTATCCCATTTATTCGCGATTTTTAAGTGTGGCTGGCCGCATTGTTCCGTTACCTTTACTGTAACACACCGGGTGTCTCACCCGTGAGCCATCAGACGCATTTCCTCTGGTGTTTCGGCAGATATTTGCGATTTCATTTTTGCGTTGTGTAGCTGAGTCATCCCCAACAAATAATGCTCACCACGTCTTTCATGCGATGCCCAGTGTCGATGGAAAACGTCGACTTTTTTGCCGTTTCAGATGACATTATTAAAATTCCTTGGAAATCGTTTGTTATCGGAAACAAACCGAAGCTATCAGTCGACACCGGGTGTCGGACGAAAGACGTGATAACCGCAATTTGTTTCGACTGACTCCAGCTACACAGTGCAGTAGCGAAAATGCAAATATCTGCTCAAACACTAGGGAAAATGCTCCTGACGACTCTTAGGTGAGACATCTTATATACAACCAAGCACAATTTTATAATTAATTATTGACCTTGATTAGAGTTATTTATAAATTTGCGTGTATTGTACCTACGGTTTCAGGGCAGCCCACCTATGCAGAAACATATTAAACAGCAAACACATTTTCACAGTTTGCCGTGCACAGAACATACCTCCATGTGGTCAACGGAGATAAATAACGCTGTGGTTCGTCCACAGAGTATGATGCTGGTCTTCGGTATTTCTCTTTATAATTAGGATCATTAACTGCATCGTCTTTACATATTACAGTTAAGCCCCACACACATCGAAAACATTACGAATAAATGGCCTAATTCACAAAAAACACACTTGAAAATAAGAATCATTTCCCGCAAGACGTCGTGCACAAAATAAATAACAAGAAAATCGAGCTGGGTAGCAGAAAGTTATTTTGGAGGAAAAATAAACATTGTTCTAACTGTCGAAGGCTACTACCAGCTACTTGTATTTGATAAAATCAGATCGAAACAGCCATAAAAATAATTTCAGCTATTTATCGGAAGGACAAAGTAATCGAGTACCGTCAAGAAAACTCTACAGCTATAGTCGCGACCACGACACGAAGTACAAATTTTAAAATGTATTTATTTTTCGGTAACAAAGAGGACTATAATTGGACGAAATATTAAAATTCTTGCCGAAACAGACGAGACAGTATTTAAATTCTCACATACAGCAGAGATTAAAATAAATGATTTCTGTCGAGACCAAAGGAAACATGACAACCAAGAAAGATATAAAGCAATCAAAATTCAAAATATGCACAACAAACCACGTCGCGGCAGCCATTACCTCTACGTCACTGCTGAAAGCCGACGGTTAGTATCGAAAATTTCTATTGATACGCCACCGTACATTATCGGCTTGTAAGTATCTGGACACCCATATGTAATGCGTAATTGACCTCCACAAGTCACGCGAGGTGGACCCGCCAGTGTAAACGGAGAGGGAAGAACTTATTGCATTGTCAGTAGAGAAGTGATAACAGTAGACTGGGACAGCTAAGAGACTTGAGTAACTTCCAGCGTAGGCTAGTAATTGGGTGTCGCCTGAATAAAAAATCGATCGGGGACATTTCAACCCGACCAAAGCTTCCCGGATCGACTGTTGGTGAAATGATTGTGAGATTGGAACGCAAAGGAACAACAACAGCTGAACAAGACCAGACAGACCTCATGGACAGTGGAACACTGGAAACCAGAGATTTGGAGTGGTGAATCACACTACACCCTGTGGCACTCTGATCAAAGGGTGTCTGTTTATCGAATATCTGGAGACCGTTACTTGTATCATGTGTAGTACCGATAGTGATGTATGGAGGAGGTGATGCTATGACATGAAAGAGCTGTGTGTCATATGTAGTACTAACAGTGATTTACAGAGGAGGAGGTGTTACGATATGGGAGGGCTTTTCTTGGTTAGGGTGTGAGCCCCTAATTGCGCTTCACCTCGAGGGTCTTCAATTTTTGTTTCCTTATGATCAAACAATTTAATTTCTGCATAAGAAATGGAAAAAAGTCAAAGAAATCGTAAAAGGCGCCAACAACTTGAACATTCTCCCATATTGTAACTTAGCCACAAAGGTCTGTATTCAGAGACATATAGCAAATAACAACAAAACTTGTATGTGACTTTGTCACATGGGACTATAGTGGTTTAGAGCATTGCGTAGTGCGTGCAGAAGAACATTTTGAAGATGATTCCATCAGCATCGTAACGCACCTTGTCTTAAATCAGCATTTGTGAGGCAATAGTTTATGGACAATAATGTTCCTGAAATGGACGACCCTGCGTAGAGTCGATATCTGAACCCAATGGAACACCTCTGGGATGCGTTAGAATGCCGACTTAGGTCCAGACGCCACGGTCCAAAACCACTACCTTCTCTGGTTTCGGCTCTTGAGGAAGGATGGGCTGCTACTCCTCCGCATACATTCAGAGTCCTCATTTAATTTGTCCCCAGCAGAGTTCGTCATAAATGAGAGGTGGTCGACACACCCAAAATTAATGTTCACTAATAGGTGTCCGGATACTTTTGATCAGATAGTATGTGTCTTTTTTCTATTTTTGACCAATATTATCCTGTGAAAGACTATGGGAAGCTTCTTTTTTTATATACACCCTGTGCAATCTGCTGTCTTAAGGACCATTCTTGGATACAGAAGAAAATGGCATTGTGTCGCCAGGACAATCAATCATCAATCGTTATGATTCGCACCAGCTCACGCTCATGACAGCCACCCTTCTCTGCATATTTTACATCTGAATGTTACTTAGTTTGGCCTAAACACGAGGTCTCCATAAAATGCGTGATCTAGGATGTGGTTTCTTGAGAAAGTTCGTGAGTATCTCGTGATTTGCATTATGCTTTCACCAAACTCAATTTATTTCTTGATTCTCAAAGTACAATGAAAAGCCTCTGCTGTTAACAGCAGCAGTTCAGCAGGTAGGCGTGACAGTTGCACAGCTGCACAGAAATGTATCGTTTCAGAACCCGTTACCTGTTTTACGACATCGTTTCTGTGTTCGTGTCGGTGACAGCCCACTTGGGATTGCGAAAACTGACTGTCGCAGAGTGTGAATTGTGCCTATGTGTGCGAGACAGGAGAAAGTTCAGTTGAAAGTTGGAGAAGGTAAGTGTGGAGAGGGTAGGTGAGCGGACGTACTAACGCGCATCTGTATGCAGTCCCGGGCTCCATGATGGCTCACTTTATGGTCATCCAGTAGCCGTTTACAGCGCTTCTGTAGCCCGAGAGCAGTTTCCGCCCCGCATACAACCGCCACTGCCGGAAGTCCAATAACTTTCTGCAGTTCCTCAGCTGAATATTCGTTCCACAGTGTCGCCAAATCCAAATGAGGAGCTGTATGAGGTTGTCTCATTTTCACCACTGATAATTTTACACTGCTGGCCAGTAACACTCAACGCTAGGAAGAATACAAAACAATGGAACTGTGTCTACAGTATACCGGAAACAATACAAGATTAAATTCCCAGGTGATTTGAGTGTCCCCTGGGTGTGAAATTGAGGACACGGGAGTGTCACCTCTGACAGCAACACCAGATGTAATTCTGCAGAGCATCTAGTCGAACTCATACGGGTATATCAGTTCCATGCTGCTTAATGTGCAAAGCTTCTAGTTTATTTTTGGTATTACAAAGAAAGTGATGTAAGCTCTATTTTCATTTGATATATCGTGTTTCATATGTATATACTGGTTATTTTTCAAACAGAGGTCTTCAATAGTCGACATGTTAGGCCACAGGGATTCTGTGTAACACTGTGATCTTCGGTTGCTGGTAGAATTCTAACAGAAGCTGGTCAGAGAGTCGGGTGTTGGCTATGCTACTAGCGGTCTGAAATATCTTGCAGAGCACAAAGATAATACAGAGAAGGGCGAATTTTGAAATCCGATTTGGCAAAGGTCAAATTTAGACGCGAAGATTATCAGGCACAGTTGTTACTGTATGTGCAAGCACGCATTGCAGCAATTATGATGTGTTTGGAAAACGGAAAGTTTTAATGGGATTTTTGCTTATTGGTTTGAGTTAGATTCATTGTTCAGACGTGATCAAGTGAAGTTATCAGTTCACATGGCTTGCTCTCAGAAGTTAGTTTTACCACTCCTTTACCGTCTTCAATAATTAATCACTTGGTAGAGAAATGTTCGTTTGTAAAAAATATTTTTTGTAAGGATAATTGCAACTGCTGAGGAATAACTATCAGTTTTCGTAATTCAGTTTTTTAAAGGATAAATTACTTTCAATCTTTTAGCAAATTCAGATTTCATGACCGTCTCCTCACGAAAGAATTTTCATATTTTCTGATTGTATGTGTCGCCGCATTGCACTGAGCGCAACACGGCTGCACAAAAAGAAAAGTCAAATCATCCTCTACTTCGGTGGTTCCCGACCTTTGGATAATCACCCCCTGAGGAATGAAACGAAATGTTCTAAGGGATAAAAACTAAACGATTCGATTCTTTTTAATAACGAAACTAAATTATGTTCAAAAGATCATTACTATTATCACAATTTTGTAAGCCCATTTCTCACTCAAGGTATTTACTCATGGTACATGAAGTGGTTGCAGGATCCTTGCAGGAAAAGAATACATGCGTGCAACTGAAGACGTTAATGCATGTTAAAGTCTGGAAGAAACTTTTGTCTAGGAGTGGCTGTCACATAGCTGATTATAATGACAATGGCGACAACGACGACAACGATTTATCGTGATAGAACATCTCGAACAGCCAGCAGGTTTTCAGGCGTAAGTAGAAATTTTCGTGTTTGTAGATACGTGCCAGTCAATTCTGTCAATATCACAGGGATATAAGGGAATTCACGAATACAGCAACAGACTGATGACAGACGAGGGCTTCGGCAACTGTTCGGCCCGAAAATCCAGCGGCAGCTATAATTTAATGAACGTATCGCAGGAAAGAAGCCATGCGACGACTTCTGTAGGCTCCGTCCGTTAAGAAGCACTTAGAGGAGAGGAATTTTCTGCGGAGTATTAAATTGAATTTTCAGTTCTTCCTGTCGAACTGCTGTCGCCAATTTTTCGGGTCACTCCCATTTAGAGGAGAAGGCAGATAATGCAGACGAGACACGCCCTGGTTGCCGCGCTTGAGAAATTCGATCAACTGCCTCGGGTAAAATTCTGCCGAAAGAGCTTAGGTTCTCGCAAAAATATATTTATCGAACGGCAGTGGTGTTTGGCTATATACTAATATGAATTCAGCAGTTCAGGGTAATAAGCGGTTCTGTGTATCAGACCACCTAGACAGAACTGGGAACACATTACTACTTCCCGAACAAAGTCGGTAAGGTCGTGGATATCGTGATGAAAGAGAGCATCTCGCTTTATATCTTCGCATTACAGTGAACTGAGATAGTGCCAGGATTTGTTCTGTTGTTACGTGATAGAATGCGCCCTGAATTGTCTTTGCCGAATGCGAATCTCCATCTTCGTAGAATCGCTCTATTTACTGGGACAGTGGATGGCGGCGACATGATGGGCATGTTTAGTTGTTGTTAGAGTCTTCAGTCCGAGGACTGGTTTCATGCAGTTGCTCAGCCTAATCTATCCTGTGCAAGCGTCTGCATGTCTGTGTGACCTTACAACCTACGTCCAATTGAACCTACTTACTATATGCAAGCCTTGGTATCCTTCTACATTACTTACCCCAATACTTCTCTCCGTTTCAGATCGTTGATTCCTTGATGCTTCAGTATGTGTACTTTAAATCAGTTCCTTGTGTTACTCAAGTTCTCCAATAAATTCTTTTCTCCCCAACTCGATTCGGTGCTTCCTGATTAGTTGTTCGAACTACCCATCTTATCTTCAGCATTCTTCTGCTACTCAGTTAGTTACACTACCGGCCATTAAAATTGCTACACCACGAAGATGACATGCTACAGACGCGAAATTTAACCAACACGAAGAAGATGCTGTGATATGCAAATGATTAGCTTTTCAGAGCATTCACACAAGATTGACGCCAGTGGCGACACCCACAACTTGCTGACATGAGGAAAGTTTCCGACCGCTTTGTCATAAACAAACAGCAGTTCGCCGGCGTTGCCTGGTGAAGCGCTGTTGTGGTGCCACGTGTAAAGAGGAGAAATGCGTACTATCACGTTCCCGACTTTGATAAAGATCGGATTGTAGCCTATCGCGATTACGGTTTATCGTATCGCGACATTGCTGCTCGCGTTGGTCGAGATCCAATGACTGTTAGCAGAATATGGAATCGGTGGGTTCAGGAGGGTAATACGGAACGCCGTGTTGGATCCCAACGGCCTCGTATCACTAGCAGTCGCGATGACAGGCATCTTATCCGCATGGCTGTAACGGATCGTGCAGCCACGTCTCGATCCCTGAGTCAACAGTTGGGGACGTTTGCAAGACAACAACCATCTGCACGTACAGTTCGACGACATTTGCAGCAGCAGGGACTATCAGCTCGGAGACCATGGCTGCGGTTACCCTTGACACTGCATCACAGACAGGAGCGCCTGCGATGGTGTACTCAACGACGAACTCGGGTGCACGAATGGCAAAACGTCATTTTTTCGGATGAATCCAGGTTCTGTTTATAGCATCATGATGGTCGCATCCGTGTGTGGCGACATTGGAAGCGTGTATTCGTCATCGCCATACTGGCGTATCACCCGCCGTGATGGTATGGGGTGCCACTGGTTACACGTCTCGGTCACCTCTTGTTCGCATTGACGGCACTTTGAACAGTGGACGTTACATTTCAGATGTGTTACGACCCGTGACTCTACCCTTCATTCGATCCCTGTGAAACCCTAGATTTCAGCAGAATAATGCACGGCCTCATGTTCCAGGTCCTGTACAGGCCTTTCTGAATACAGAAAATGTTCGACTGCTGCCCTGGCCTGCACATTCTCCATATCTCAATCGAAAACGTCTGGTCAATGGTGGCCGAGCAACTGGCTCGTCACAATAAGCCAGTCACTACTTTTGATGAACAGTGGTATCGTGTTGAAGCTGCATGGGCAGCTGTACCTGTACACGCCATCCAAGCTCTGTTTTACTCAATGCCTAGGCGTATCAGGGCCGTTATTACGGCCAGAGGTGGTTGTTTTGGGTACTGATTTCTCACGATCTATGCACCCAAATTGCGTGAAAATGTAATCACATGTCAGTTCCAGTATAATATATTTGTCCGATGAATACCCGTTTATCATCTGCATTTCTTCTTGGTGTAGCAATTTTAATGGCCAGTAGCGTAGTTAGTTAATTCGTTATCAGTAAGTTTCATATTCAACGAGCCATATGCGCAATGTCTATATCCACACAGATTCTCCACAAGCTACCGTACGGTGCGTGGCGGAGAATACCCTGTACCACTTCTAGTCATTTTCTTTACTGTTCCACTCCCAAATAGAAGAGTCTGTCTGTATGCCCCCGTATGAGCCCCAATTTCTAGTATCTTATCTTCGTGGTCCTTACGCACAATGTATGCTGGAGGCAATAGAATCATCCGGCAGTCAGCTTCAAATGCCGGTTCTCTAAATTTTCTGAATAGTGTTTCTTGAAAGGAACGTCACCTTCCCTTCAGAGATTCCCATCTGAGTTCCCGAAGCATCTTCGTAACACTTACGTGTTGTTCGAACCTACCTGTAACAAATCTAACCTCCGAATTACTTCGATCTCTTACTTCAGTCCCACCTGGTACGGATCACAAACACACGAGCAATACTCAAGAATAAGTCGCTCCAGCATCGAATATGCGGCCTCCTGTATAGGTAAATGGAAATGAGCGTTTGGCGTCATCGGCCGGGAGGCCCCTTACGGGGCAGGTCCGGCTTCCTTGGTGTAGGTCTTATTACATTCGACGCCACATTGGGCGACCTGCGCGCCGGATGGGTATGAAACGATGATGAAGACAACACAACACCCAGTCCGTGACCGGAGAAAATCGCCGACCCAGCCGGGAATCGACTCCGGGGCCCTGAAGACGGCAGTCCGCCACGCTGACTTTTTTTTATTATTATTGTTGGATTTGGTCGTTGCGGACGTCACATGACATCTGTTCAAGTTCGTTTGTTTATCCTTCCACTCAGTTTTTTTTTTTTTTTTTTATTACAGAGGCCAACCAGCTCTCTGACCGAACACGCTGAGGTACCGTGCCGGCATCATTCAGGTATCGGTGCGGACTCCCTCATAGGTGAACCACTGTTTCCTAAAATTTTCCCAATAAACCGTAGTCGACCATTCGACTTCCCTACCACAGTTCTCACATGCTCGTTCAATTTCACATCGCTTTGCAATGTTGACCCCAGATCTTTCCGTTTACATCTACATCCATACTCCGCAAGCCACCTGACGGTGTGTGGCGGAGGGTACCTTGAGTACATGTATCGGTTCTCCCTTCTATTCCAGTCTCGTATTGTTCGTGGAAAGAAGGATTGTCGGAATGCCTCTGTGTGGGCTCTAATCTCTCTGATTTTATCCTCATGGTCTCTTCGCGAGATATACGTAGGAGGGAGCAATATACTGCTTGACTCTTCGGTGAAGGTATGTTCTCGAAACTTCAACAAAAGCCCGTACCGAGCTACTGAGCGTCTCTCCTGCAGAGTCTTCCACTGGAGTTTACCTATCATCTCCGTAACGCTTTCGCGATTACTAAATGATCCTGTAACGAAGCGCGCTGCTCTCCGTTGTCTCTTCTCTATCTCTTCTATCAACCCTATCTGGTACGTATCGCACACTGCTGAGCAGTATTCATGCAGCGGGCGAACAAGCGTACTATAACCTACTTCCTTTGTTTTCGGATTGCATTTCCTTAGGATTCTTCCAATGAATCTCAGTCTGGCATCTGCTTTACCGACGATCAACTTGATATGATCATTCCATTTTAAATCACTCCTAATGCGTACTCCCAGATAATTTATGGCATTAACTGCTTCCAGTTGCTGCCCTGCTATATTGTAGCTAAATGATAAGGGATCTTTCTTTCTATGTATTCGCAGCACATTACACTTGTCTACATTGAGATTCAATTGCCATTCCCTGCACCATGCGTCAATTCACTGCAGATCCTCCTGCATTTCAGTACAATTTCCCATTGTTACAGCCTCTCGACATACCACAGCATCATCCGCTAAAAGCCTCAGTAAACTTCCGATGTCATCCATTAGGTCATTTATGTATATTGTGAATAGCAACGGTCCTACGACACTCCCCTGCGGCACACCTGAAATCACTCTTACTTCGGAAGACTTCTCTCCATTGAGAATGACATGCTGCCTTCTGTTATCTAGGAACTCTTCAATCCAATGACACAATTGGTCTGATAGTCCATATGCTCTTACTTTGTTCATTAAACGACTGTGGGGAACTGTATTGAACGCCTTGTGAAAGTCAAGAAACACGGCATCTACCTGTGAACCCGTGTCTATGGCCCTCTGAGTCTCGTGTACGAATAGCGCGAGCTGGGTTTCACACGACCGTCTTTTTCGAAACCCATGCTGATTCCTACAGAGTAGATTTGTAGTCTCCAGTAAAGTCATTATACTCGAACATAATACGTGTTCCATAATTCTACAACTCAACCAAGACACTAGCAATACTGCGTCCGAACATGACAGGTTTGTTCTTCCTACTCATCCTCATTAAAAATCGTGAGAACGAGTCATTTTACATTCAAACAATAAATTAACGTCTAAATATGGCTACATACTGACCATTTTCTTCCCGGAAGCTTCTATTCCTTTTTTATCTGGACTGTTTACTGTCCACTTTACACTGCCTTACAAGGCTACATTCAAATACCGCCAGAAAAGACTTGTTGAAACTTAAATTCGTATTTGATGCTAACCATTTTCTCTTTTCCCAACGCTTTTCTTGCTATTGCAGTATTCACTTTATATCCTCTCTGCTCCCGCTGTCATCAGTTTGAAAGACGTATACATTGCCGGCGATGGGCGAGACATGACAGAATCTCTGACCAGAGAGTAGTATGTAGTTAGTTGTTGCTAGTCTGCGCTTGACTGCGCGAGTCGACAGTTGTAGTAGTGGTGAGTCGACAGTAGTCGTCAGTCCGTGCTAGTCCGTGGGAGTCGGCATGCGTCGGCTGTGTGCTCTGCTCGCGACTCTGGTCAGGACTCTGGAGGATGAATATTGTTGTAGAAGGTAAAGAAGCAGCCTTGCGCATATTTAATAATGTATGTTAATTTTAATTTAATTTGTTCAAAGAAATACCCCAATAATAATTTTTATAATATAAAGCAACTCTTTTAAAGAAAAGCATTCATTTCAATTTAAAGAATTTCCAATGCATTATCATTGCATCCAAGAATAAAAAAAAAATACTCCAGCATTGCACGAAGCTGTGTCGAAAAATGACTAACTTAAGAGCAGATATAATTGCAGTTTTATTGAGGTAAGAATTTTTGCTTTTTTTATTCAGAATACAGGGCCGAAGGTCAGCGCTGCTGTCCTCATAAAATTTATCAGGTTACAGGACTTTTTTATTATTTTGCTGTTTAGGAATTTTTCTGTTTCGAACTTGACATTAAATGAGAAAAGAATTTTGTGGGAACATTAAATGTGAATGCATTCTTTGCACAGAGGCTATCAATCGGAGCAAATTTTGTTCAGAGGTTATAATATTAGAAAAATTCATTTAATTATTATTTTTTGTGGCGAGGTTACACTTGGCTCAATTTTCATTTCTTTGTGGGGAGGTTACACTTGGCTCAATTTTCATTACTTTGTGGGGAGGTTACAAGTTATTTTGCTGCCCAAACAACAAAATTGATGTACTACTTTTAGGCTCTCACTTCCTAATCTGATTCCTTCAGCATCGCCTTATTTAATTTAGCTACACAATATTACCCTCGTTTTCATTTGTAGATGTTCATCGTACAACCTCATTTCAAGACACTATCCGTTCTTTCAAGGTCTCGTCCAGATTCTTTGCCGTTCCTGACAGAATTACAGCGCGAAAGTTTTTGCGTCTTCTCCCTGCAGTTTAATTCCTTTTCCAAATTTTTCATTCGTTCCTTTACTGTTTCCTCAGTACACACATGGTATATATTCGGGTAGAAGCGATCAGCACTCGCATAAAACTCGCTCGTTACCCGTGACCTTGGCAGCTACTCGCTAGTGGGGTAGGGAGAAACTAGTGACTCGATTACAAAAGATGATGAGCGAGGAGATTCTGTCATACTCGTAGCGGAAGGAAAATCGTGGAAGCGTCATAGTATGTGACCTGCAATGAAAACTGCATTTATGGTAGATACACGCTTCACGAATACATTATCGTATCATAATAATACTTTGATGTGGACGTTTTCTCCCCCTCTTGCTTAAAATATCGTAGTACCAGAAAATAGGCACAGTTTTCAGTCGTTAGCGTGGGGCTAGCAGCAAAATTTTTGTCTGTTTTAATCACATCCAATTAATAAAATTATTTCAAGACTGTTCAGTGGAAGAAATTATATCTTTTAAGATCTGACAAACGAGTAACTCTTCACATACTCCTATTTGGCAATGAACTTTGCGCACAGGACTACAAGTACTGCTTTTAGCCGCTATCAGAAATTTAAAATAGCATTACGAAACATTTATTCTGTTCAATACAGCTTTTATGTCGTTCTCTTACCACTTCAAAATAATGAAGCTAATTTCTCAAAAAAAGCGAAGAGGAAAATATTGTGCTGATTGTTCTGATAATGGTCCCAAGCTGAAACTTAATGGACAGTTCCTCCGGTAAATAAGTAACATAACTCAGACTGTGAAGGGAAGGAAATGATAGTTGTTCTACATATAGTATCAAAATTTATTTCTCGTTCCAACTTCCGTTTTAACTTTTATTTTATTTTTTACTCATGAATGCTAGTCCGTAATTGAGCTTTTTGGTTTCATATGGGATCAAGATAACTTAGAGAAGACGATGAGTGAAAGATATGCGTCAGTCTTCATAGTTTCAGAAGGCTGCTGTTCATAAACTATAGGGGGTGTGGAAAGGCTTTCGACACCGTTCCTCACAAGCGTCTTCTAACCAAACTGCGTGCCTACGGAGTATCGCCTCAGTTGTTCCTATCAGAAAGATCACAGTTCGTAATAATAGACGGAAAGTCGTCGAGTAATACAGAAGTAATATCTGGCGTTCCCCAAGGAAGTGTTATAGGCCCTCTATTGTTCCTGATCTATATTAACGACATAGTAGACAATCTGAGTAGCCGTCTTAGATTGTTTGCAGATAATGCTGTCATTTACCGTCTTGTAAAGTCGTCAGATGATCAAAACGACTTGCAAAATAATTTAGATAAGATCTGTATGGTGCGAAAAGTGGCAATTGACCCTGAATAAAGAAAGGTGTGGAGATATTCACGTGAGTACTGAAAGAAATCAGCTAAATTTTGATTACGCGATAAGTCACACAAATCTGAGCCATTTAAATTCAACTAAATACTTAGGGATTACAATTACAAATAACCTAAATTGGAACGATCACATAGATAATATGGTGGGTAGAGCAAACCAAAGACTGCGATTCATTGGCAGAACAATTGGAAGATGCAACAGGTCTACCAAAGAGACTGCTTACACTACGCTTGTCCGCCCTACTCTGGAGTACTGCTGTGTGGTGTGGGGTCCGCATCGGGTGGGACTGACGGATGACATCGAAAAAGTACAAAGAAGGGCAGCTCTTTCTGTATTATCGGGAAATAGGGGAGATAGTGTCACAGACATGATTCGTGAATTGGAGTGGCAATCAGTAAAACAAAGGCGATTTTCGTTGCGACGGGATCTTCTCAAGAAATTTCAATCACCAGTTTTCTCCTCCGATTGCGAAAACATTCTGTTGGCACCCACCTACATAGAGAGAAATGACCATCACGATGAAATAAGAGAAATCAGGGCTCGCACAGAAAAATTTAAGTGCTCGTTTTTCCCGCGCGCCATTCGAGAGTGGAAAGGTAGAGAGACAGCTTGAAGGTGGTTCATTGAACCCTCTGCCGGGCACTTTATTGTGAATAGCAGAGTAATCACGTGAATGTAGATGTAGAACAAACTTGGATTTTCTCATCTGAAATGGCTTTAATAGTGGACAACGGAAACGTGAGAAAAATCCGGTAAGAACAACTTAGTCACCTTGTTCATCTCACATTAAATGACACAAAATACTAGTAACATTAAACAACTAGTGTCTTGAAATTATCCCAGCTGAAACAACCCCATCTCGTTAGTGGTGTGACTAGCAGAATGTTTCTCCCGCCTGTTAATGTTCATAGAATGTCCTCCTTCGATGCGAATCTGAAGGCTGAGATGACAGTATCTACAGTCGCAGAAGAGCTTCTGTAAAGTTTGGAAATTAGGAGACGAGGTACTGGCAGAAGTAAAGCTGTGAGGACGGGGCGTGAGTCGTGCTTGGGTAGCTCAGTTGGTAGAGCACTTGCCCGCGAAAGGCAAAGGTCCCGAGTTCGAGTCTCGGTCCGGCACACAGTTTTAATCTGCCAAGAAGTTTCATATCAGCGCACACTCCGCTGCAGAGTGAAAATCTCATTCTAGTATCTACAGTCGTCAGTACGCTACAGCCCCGTCTCACTTCCTTCCCTTTCACATCCTTCGCGTGGTATAACTGGCAGTGTCGTTTCTGTACAAGTTCTAGATAACCATTCGCTTGCTGTAGTTCTGTTAGCTACGAATCGTCAAGATCGTTCCTGGTTCTGCCAGTGAATACATGCTTGTTGAGATGGTCGGTGGCCAAATTAATTTTTACGTTATTCAAGATCAAAGCGGAGCACTCATGTCATCGAGACAAGAGCGTTTTTGTTGCGGTAATATCGCTGTTCCCGCCTTTGACGGAGGATAGGATCAAGGGGAGAATACTGACCAGAACCACATAGCATAAACGTAAGTAGAGCGGCCTGAGAGATGTGTCAAGCTTCCCCCACTCACTGCGTACCCACAAACACTGTGGTGCTCTTCGCTCCAAGCAAACACGTATCCCACAGTACACGGGCAGTGAAATTTCGTGTCATCCGATTTGCCTTTGAAAAGTTGTTTTACGTAGATGAAACAAAGCTACGTTCATCTCTGTAGTTATTTTCTTATTAAAATTTTCAATTTTCGTGTAAAAAAATGAAAACCACTGTTTCGAGATTGGCTTGTGTTCTCCACTATGTATTTCTCGTTCGATTCTGAGGAAACTATTTTGCAAGAAAATATTATTTTTCCACATTTCATAACCACACGTTGTAGCTTGATGAAGAATTTGTTTTCTTTTCATTATGGTCTATAGTTATCGTGATACTCCGAAATAAAGAACAACACCTCGCGTATTTTGAAAAGTTTGCACTGAAAAATGTAGTCGCTGGCCAGTTTACTTTTGGTGGGCTTTAGGACATAGGCTGCTGCCTATGAAATGTAGCTAACATACCGAAATTGTTTTTAACGGTGCAAGGAGAGTGATACATCTTTCCATACTCGAGAAAATTCGTGAGATATATTGCAGAATGTCCGCGATAAGGTTGGCAGCAACGCGCCGCGCATGCGGCTAATGCCTGAGTCGGGAGCTGCCTTGCGTTCCTCTTTCTCGTATGCTGCCGATACAGAACGAAGCTGAAGATGAAATTAAACCTTGACGAAATGAAAAGACACTGGGAGTCCTCAGCTCATGACGCTGAGTGTATGTTTTTTAAGTATACGCCACCTGATTTCAGGAAACAAAAAAAAATGGCTCTGAGCACTATGGGACTCAACATCTTAGGTCATAAGTCCCCTAGAACTTAGAACTACTTAAACCTAACTAACCTAAGGACATCACACACACCCATGCCCGAGGCAGGATTCGAACCTGCGACCGTAGCAGACCCGCGGTTCCGGACTGCAGCGCCAGAACCGCTAGACCACCGCGGCCGGCGATTTCAGGAAACAATGTTGCCTTTATTACTTTGTTCACAACGTTACCTATATTATATTGTTCACAGCGAAACAAATATCACTGATATGAAGCTGGTATATGTATCGATATCATTGGTGATCTTGCAGCTCTCGAAGAATGAAGTTATAATTAAATCTAGACCTTTCGCTGCTTGCAGGCGTTTGAGTCCTGGTCGGGCTACACATTTTTCAACTGACCCTGTTGATATTTATCAACGTCTGTAAGCAGCGAAAGGTTTGTATTTCGTTACAACTTCATTCTTCGAGAGCTGCAAGATCACCAGTGATACCTGTACAGATGCCAGCTTAAAAAAAGAAGAAAAAAAAGATAGAGGGTCTGCCATGTAAGCAGGAGGTCCCGGGTTCGAGTCCGGATCTGGGCACGCATTTTTCAACTGTCCCCGTTTATATTTATCAACGCCTGTAAGCAGCGAAAGGTCTAGATTTCATTGTAACTTCTAGATTTCATTATAACTTTAAATACTATTGAATTTATCCGCTCACTTATGTATGATCTGTTCATATTACAATTGCTATTTTAGCTAAGCGCACTGCGAACTGACCGTATGTTCTGCTATCGGTTGTTTAGAATGACGCACGAGGGACACAACTGTGTTCAGTCAAAATATAACACGGTCCTGAACTGTTCTTGGAATAAATCCACCAAATAGGACATACATCCTGTTAAAATATGTATACAGAAAAACAAATCTAATGAGCGATAAGAAAATCAAACGTTTTTTACGGTCGAATAATGCAGCTGTGCGTGGAACAGGCAAAACGGTACGTTCGCTTTTAATACATTCTACAGGGAAGCGCAGGAAATTAAATAAATAAAAATGACGTTTATTTCTAATAACTGAAGCGAATGTGTAATACAACTGCTATTAATACATTCTTCTTGAAATAAGCGTACAAAATTAAAATTAAACTGTTGCTTTAGGATCTAATAACTGGAGATGGGGCTCAGATCACAGTATTAGGTATCTTTGCACCATTCTCATTTTTTCCCACTGTTCTCAGAAAGTATTCACGCCATGCCACAATGGCCTCCATGTCAACTAGAAATATCCTATCTTTAAACTTTTTTTAAAACGCAGCCAGACCTTTCGTTTTTTTTTTCTCGAGAGAACTGAACTATATTATTTATAGACACTTTTCCATCTGAGAGTACTCTTCAGTAATGTATATTTGCGTGATGACTATCCATTTCAGCAGACGCGAAGAATACACAGAAGTAGTAATGCACTATGACTATATCTACATCCATATAGATATTCTACAAATCACATTTAAGTGCCCGGCAGAGGGTTCATCGAACCACCTTCACAATTCTCTATTATTTCAATCTCGTATAGCGCGCGGAAGGAATGAACACCTATATCTTTCCGTACGAGCTCTGATTCCCTTATTTTATCTTTGTGATCGTTCCTCCCTATGTAAGTAGGTGTCAACAAAATATTTTCGCATTCGGAGGAGAAAGTTGGTGATTGGAATTTCGTGAGAAGATTCTGTCGCAACGAAAAACGCCTTTCTTTTAATGATGTCCATCCCAAATTCTGTATTATTTCTGTGACACTCCCATATTTCGCGATAATACAAAACGTGCTGAATTTCTTTGAACTTTTTCGATGTACTCAGTCAGTCCTATCTGGTAAGGATCCCACAATGTGCAATAGTATTCTAAAAGAGGACGGACAAGCGTAGCGTAGGCAGTCTTCTTAGTAGGTCTGTTGCATTTTCTAAGTGTCCTTCCAATAAAACGCAGTCTTTGGTCAGCCTTCCCTCCAAGATTCTCTACGTGTTCCTTCCAATTTAAGTTGTTCGTAAATGTAATACCCAGGTATTTAGTTGAATTTACTGATTTTTCATTAGACTGATTTATAGTGTAACCGAAGTTTAACGCGTTCGTTTCAGGGCTCATGTGGATAACCTCACACTCTTCGTTATTTAAGGTCAACTGCCACTTTTCGTACCATTCTATTATTTCTTCTAAACCGTTTTGCAGTTTGTTTTGATCTTCTGATGATTTTGTTAGTCCATAAACGACAGCGCCATCTGCAAACAACCGAAGACGACTGCCCAGATTGTCCCCCAAATCGTTTATATACATAAGGAACAGCAAAGGGCCTAAACACTACCTTGGGGAACGCCAGAAATCACTTCTGTTTCACTTGATGACTTTCCGTCAATTACAACGAACTGTGACCTCTCTGACAGGAAAGCACAGATCCAGTCACATAACTGAGCCGATATTCCATAAGCACGCAATTTCACCACGAGCCGCTTGTGTGGTACAGTGTCAAAAGCTTTCCGGAAATCCAGAGATACGGAATCGAAATCCCTTGTCAATAGCACTCAACAGTTCGTGACTCTACAGTGGCGAGGCAAGTGCGTCAGTCGTGTACAGCCGAGTACTGTCGGACGCCTTTGGTTCCGCCTATACGTAAACAAAATTTAGTTGCGCGTTCTGTCGTCGTCAACTGTAAAATGAACAAGTTGTAGTTAACCTGAAAAATCAAAAAATCTTAATTAAACCCGATAGGAAGGCGAGATGAGGTAGTGAGTAAACAAGAAAAGCAGAGAAAACAGCAGCTCGATCGGTGCTGTGCTAGGCGTGCTTACCTAGGGGGTGAGGGATCATGGCACACGCCCTTCTGTCCTTCGCCGCGGGAAAGGCCCCACTACTAACTTCTGCGCTCCCTGGCCAGAACCGCTCCGAAAGGGTTAGGGGGAGGGTGTGGGGTAGGGAGGAGTGATGGTGGGGTGGGGACAGCGACCGCTTTCACGCCCGACGGTGCGTGTTGCAGCTGCCCACTGCGCCGCGAGTGTTCGCGGTCGACTTGTACCGCCCTAGCGACCTCTCACGCTACGCGCGATCAGCTCTCGATATCGGCGTCGATGCCCATCGGTCTCGGCATACCGAAAACGTTGCTCTCTACGCGGATGTCATTACACAGAAACAATGCTGACGTGCTTTATAGCCAGACCGGACGGCTTCCGCCAATTGCTGTTTAGATTAGATTAGATTAGATTACATCAGTACTTGTTCCATAGATCATGAATACACTTCGTAATGATGTGGAACGTGTCAGGTTAATAAAAGGTGTCCATACAAGATATTACTTCTTGTTGTTGTTGTGGTCTTCAGTCCTGAGACTGGTTTGATGCAACCCTCCATGCTACTCTATCCTGTGCAAGCTTCATCTCCCAGTACCTACCGCAGCCTACATCCTTCTGAAACTGCTTAGTGTATTCGTCTCTTGGTCTCCCTCTACGAGTTTTACCCTCCACGCAGCCCTCCAGTACCAAATTGGTGATCCCTTGATGCCTCAGAACATGTCCTACCAACCGGTCCCTTCTTCTAGTCAAGTTGTTCCACAAACTCCTCTTCTCCCCAATTCTATTCAATACCTCCTCATTAGTTATGTGATCTACCCATCTAATCTTCAGCATTCTTCTGTAACACCACATTTCGAAAGCTTCTGTTCTCTTCTTCTCCAAACTATTTATCGTCTACGTTTCACTTCCATACATGGCTATACTCCATACAAATACTTTCAGAAACGACTTCCTGACACTTAAATCAATACTCGATGTTAACAAATTTCTCTTCTTCAGAAACGCTTTCCTTGCCATTGCCTGTCTACATTTTATATCCTCTCTACTTCGACCATCTTCAGTTATTTTGCTCCCCAAATAGCAAAACTCCTTCACTACTTTAAGTGTCTCATTTCCTAATCTAGTTCCCTCAGCATCACCCGATTTAATTCGACTACATTCCATTTTCCTCGTTTTGCTTTTGTTGATGTTATCTTATACCCTCCTTTCAAGACACTGTCCATTCCATTCAACTGCTCTTCCAAGTCCTTTGCTGTCTCTGACAGAATTACAATGTCATCGGCGAACCTCAAAGTTTTTATTTCTTCTCCATGGTTTTTAATACCTACTCCGAACTTTTCTTTTGTTTCCTTTACTGCTTGCTCAATATACAGATTGAGTAGCATCGGGGAGAGGCTACAACCCAACCACTGCTTCCCTTTCATGTCCCTCGACTCATAACTGCCATCTGGTTTCTGTACAAATTGTAAATAGCCTTTCGCTCCCTGTATTTTACCCCTGTCACCTTCAGAATTTGAAAGAGAGTATTCCAGTCAACATTGTCAAAAGCTTTCTCTAAGTCTACAAATGCTAGAAACGTAGGCTTGCCTTTCCTTAATCTTTCTTCTAAGATAAGTCGTAGGGTCAGTATTGCCTCACGTGTTCCAACATTTCTACGGAATCCAAACTGATCTTCCCCGAGGTCAGCTTCTACCAGTTTTTCCATTCGTCTGTAAAGAATTCGCGTTAGTATTTTACAGCTGTTACTTATTAAAGTGATAATTCGGTAATTTTCACATTTGTCAACACCTGCTTTCTTTGGGATAACAATATTACATGACACTTAATTTTTTTGTGTGGTTGGGGAAATTACCCAATTACTATATCCAAAAATTCATCTAATGAGTACAAAGAGTTGCCATTAAGATATTCTTTTAATTTCCTTTTAAGTGCTATATGGCTATCTGTCAGACTTTTGATGCTGTTAGGTAAGTGATCAAAGACTTTTGTGGCAGCATAATTTACCCCCTTCTGAGCCAAAGTTAGATTTAACCTTGAGTAGCGAAGATATCCTTTCTCCTAGTGTTGTAGCCATGTACACTGGTATTACTTCTGAATTCATTCGGATTGTTAATAACAAATTTCGTAAGTGAATATACAGTATATATTGCGAAGCTACAGTGAAGATGTCTAGCTCTTTAAATAAGTGTCTGCAGAATTATCTTGGATGAGCTCCATAAATTATTCTGATTACACGCTTTGGTGCAATGAACACTCTTTTGCTCAATGATGAGTTACACCATAATATGATGCCATACGAAAGTAGAGAATGAAAATAGGCATGGTAAGCTAATTTACTGAGATGTATATCGCCAAAATTTGTAATGACCCTAATAGCATAAGTAGCTGAACTCAAACGTTTCAGCAGATCTTCAGTGCGTTTTTTCCAGTTCAACCCCTCCTCAATGCATACACCTAGAAATTTTGAATATTCTACCTTAGCTACCGATTTCAGATCGAAGTCTATATTTATTAATGGTCTCATTCCATTTACTGTGTGGAACTGTACGTCCTGTGTCTTGCCAAAGTTTGTATTGGCATATGTTGTTAATCTGCTTCATTCTGAACGTACAGTTGAAATTGCTTTGTCCTTATCTTATTATCAGCTTCCGCTCTCTCTCTTATTCGAGGAGTTACGAGATTCACGATGGAAAGCAGGTGCTGACAGGTGTCACTATTACTGAACTATTCGTCTGATAAGTAATAGTTCAGAAATACTAACACGTGTTATTGACAGAGGAATAAAAAAACTGGTAAAGCCCAACCTCAAAGAACATCAGTTTGGGTTGCGGAAGAGTGTAGGAATACCACTGGCTGTACTTACCCTACAACTCATCTTAGAAGTAGGTTAAAGAAAGTCGAACCTACGCTTGTAGCTTGTCTGGATTAAGGAACAGCTTTTGACAGTTTTGACTGGTATGCAATTTTTTATATTATGAAATAGCAGGGATAAAAGAGAGGAAGCGAAGAACAGACTGCACTAATTACTGTCTAAGGACATGAAAGGGAAGCAGTGGTTGAGAATAGATACTTTTAAAATTGATAAATGCAACCTATTATCATAACAGAGAGGATGAATTCTCTAGTATCCTAAAAGGCGCCCCATCTCCATCCCAGATTCTTTAAAGAATCAATCTCTCATTTATAAAACAGTTTTTCAAACGTCTCGATGTTTATGACGTCATATATCTTCAACTAGGTGTTGCACTACGATATAATTTTGTAGCTGCATACAGTAGGCTTTCTGAAGAAGAGAAATTTGTTAACATCGCGTATAGATTTAAGTGTCAGGAAGTCTTTTCTTAAAGTATTTTTGTGACGTGTAGCCACTTATGGAAGTGAAACATGGACGATAAACAGTAGAGACAAAAAGAGAATAAAAGCTTTTGAAATGCGGTGCTACAGGAGAATATTGAAGATTCAAACTGTTCAAATGGCTCTGAGCACTATGGGACTTAACTGCTGAGGTCATCAGTCCCCTAGAACTTAGAACTACTTAAACCTAACTAACCTAAGGACACCACACACATCCATGCCCGAGGCAGCATTCGAACCTGCGACCGTAGCGGTCGCGCGGTTCCAGACTGTAGCGCCTAGAACTGCTCGGCCACTTCGGCCGGCCTATTGAAGATTCGATTGGCAGATCACGTTACTAATGAGGAGGTATTGAATAGAACTGGGGGAAAAGGAATTTGTGGCACAACCTGACTAGAAGAAGGCATCGGTTGGTAGGACACATTCTGAGACATCAAGGGATCACCATCACCAGTTTAGTACTGGTGGTAAGAGAGGGGGGCGGGGGGGGGCTTGGGGAGGGGGAGAAGGCGTAAAAATCGTAGAGGGAGACGAAGATATCAATACAGTAAGCATATTCAGAAGGATGTAAGTTGCGGTAGTTCCTCGTAGATCAAGAAGCTTTGCACGGGATAGAGTAGCATGGAGAGCTGCATCAAACCAGTCTTCGGAATGAAGACTACGACAAAAGTCGTGGGATATACGGATAATGCCTACAAAATGTATTGCGAATAGAATCAGTAGTAAAAAGTAATTAATTAAAGCATAGTACTTGATGCTGATATACATACAGAGCTTAACATACTAACAGAGTCTGACATACTTTCCAATTGCATGAATTTTTAAACATACCTCCGCTTGCAACGTTCATTTTTGTACAAGCGAGCAAGTGAAATGTGTTTCCCTAATTCTCATAGTTTAAGAATCAGCTGGAAACAAACGGAAATGAATAAACATCCGAAAAACGAAAACTTTTACTAGAGTAATCAACTACTGTCCATGCTCTGTTCTCGAGTGCTTCCGACATGAAACGATCCGCAACGTGAGAAAGAGGTCTTGTTTCAGATGTGGCATTCGAATATACGTCGTCAGTTCTAAAAAACAGAGAATATAGTGAAATGAAAACTTCTCAGCTCTCGGGCCACTGACTGCCCAACACCACTATTGCTGACACCGTATACCGCTCCTTTCCTCTCACTGCGCAGAACGTAACATGTACCCAGCCTTCTTACTTCCACTCCATTCTAGCGCAGGTGCAGGCTCATGACGTAATGGGCGTGGATCCCCTCTGGAGACCAGAGTCGGCTGCTGCTGGAGCGGCACAGCTGCTCTTTTGTTTCCAGGAAGCAGCTGGCTGGAGAAGCTGGAGAGTCTCCGTCTCGTCATCCCGCTGCACCCTCCTCCCCTCCCCCTCTCACCCCCCACCACATCCCCCATTTCCCACACCGTTCGCAGCTGTGCAGCCTGCTGCGGTGTCTGTGGGGAAGGTAGGGGGTGTGCCGGCGAGGTATGCTGGCAATTCAGAGCAGCTCCTACTCATTACAGCGTCCTTGCCTGCCTGGGGTCTCGCGTCACCTCACCTGCGACGTGGGGCCCTGTCGCCTCCTACACACGTTCCACTGTATTTGTCAGGTGTACCATAACAGTCGATCGGTAAAGGTGAGCTGGAAAGTGTGTGCTAAGAAAACTGCGCAGGTACAGACGCCTCCACAGTCCATCGTAGAAGGATCGAAATTCGATTCTTGTTAGCCTGGTTTACACTGGTGCGAATGGAGCAGAACGAGCATTTACAAACCAACTCGCCAGTACTCACTATGGCATTCGCTTGTGTCTTCGAACATGCGTTTACATTACAGTGAATGGAAGAGAACACGAGATAAAGAGCACTGTCCATGAAGGCTGCGATATTGTCTTTTGGCGCTAGTAATCGGCACACAATATTGACTACTACATAGCTCGATCCACGAGACGAAACGTTGGTACTCAGAGGGCACAAGAAATGCACTATTTTTGACGAAGTCAGCAACATGACGTTGACGAAAAAGAATTTAGGTGTCTCAGTTAGTACGTAAGCGTGAAATGCGTCGAGGTAGTGCACGTATCGCCGAACCACAAATCCACCTTTCCTTAGAATTATTCCAAAACTTTGCATATACGTTGATTGATGGTCTTCGCTGGTACCTCGTTACAATAGAGAAGGAAATTTTATCTTAAAACTCTAATGACCGACGACCAGCATAATCTGAAGAGTCTGAGTTCTGGTTTTTACCAATTAGAGTCATTTGCGTTAGTGACTGTTTCGCATTTCAAAAGCTACTGAATGTCAGATAGTTTGTGATGTCTGCAGTGGCATTTGCGATTTACTTCAAATATTTTGTTAAAGTACGTATAAGAAAGATAATGTCAATAAAATATAATAAAATTTGGAATATACACACCACCTGTCACACAGCATACTTGACAAAATCTGTTACACAGTTTGTTAGACGGCAGATACCGTTATACTGGGTACAACATTTTCACTGATTATCAAAAGTCTGTAACATAACTGTGATACACCACATAATTGCAGCTACCATGAACGTAAGCATCGAGAATAATCAGGCTTTTCGTAAATGTTTAATTTGAATCAGCATAGCAGTTATTGAGATGAGAGTGTGACATAATTGTAGCCTGTTGCCGATGCTATTCAATCTGTACGTTGATCGAGCAGTAAAGAAAGCCAAAGACAAATTCAGTGAGAAGAAATAAAAACTTTGAAGAGTGTCGATGACATTGCAATTCTTTTAGAGACAACAAAGGACTTAGAAAAGCAGTTCAACGGATTGGCTAGCATCTTGAAAAGAGGACGAAAACAGACATAAACAAAAGCAAAACAGCGATAACAAAATAACTGGTTATGACCGAAGTAAGTAGAATATAAAACGTAGATTGACAATGTCAAGAAAAGTGTGTATGCAAATTAGAAATTAGTTAACACCCAAAACAATTTCAAGTGTTATCAAATCTTTTCTGAAGTTATTTGTCTAGAGTGTAGCCATATATAAAAGCGGAAAATGGACAACGAACGGTTTAAACAAGAATAGAATAGACGCTTTTGAAATGTGGTGCTACAGATGATTGCTGAAGATTAGATGAACAAATCACATAACTAATGAAGAGGTACAAAATAGAAATTGGCAGAAAATAAATTCGTGGCGCAACCTGACTAGAAGAAGGGATCGGTTGATAGGACACATTCTGTGACATCAAGGGATCACCAATTTAGTACTGGAGAGAAGTATGGGGAGAGGGGGGTGGGGGGTTCAAGAGGTACAGAGAGACTAAGATTCAGGAGTATATAGGTTGCAGTAGTTATTCAGAGATGAAGAGGATTGCACAGGATAGAGTAGCATGGATAAGGAAGTATATTGTGCTGTTTCTTGCTATATAAAACAAAATACAAACTTTGTGCTTGATCACTCGCGAGCATATAAGGAAATTATCGTCTGTCTCACGTCCCCAGTTAGTCATCTGAGTACTTCGGTAATTTTCTACCAGTCCTATCTATTTTCCTTTGGCATTTGTACTGTGGATCTCTTGGATCCCACAGTAACCTGTTGTTGTTGTTGTTGTGGACTTCAGTCCTCAGACTGGTTTGATGCAGCTCTCCATGCTACTCTATCCTGCGCACGCTTCATCTCCCAGTACCTACTGCAACCTACATCCTTCTGAATCTGCTTAGTGTATTCATCTCTTGGTCTCCCCCTACGATTTTTACCCTCCACGCAATACTAAATTGGTGATCCCTTGATGCCTCAGAAAATGTCCTACCAACCGATCCCTTCTTCTGGTCAATTTGTGCCACAAACTTTTCTTCTCCCCAATCCTATTCAATACTTCCTCATTAGTTATGTGATCTACCCATCTAGTCTTCAGCATTCTTCTGTAGCACCACATTTCGAAAGCTTCTATTCTCTTCTTGTCCAAACTATTTAGCTTCCATGTTTCACTTCCATGCATGGCTACACTCCATACAAATGCTTTCAGAAATGACTTCCTGACACTTAAATCTATACTCGATGTTAACAAATTTCTCTTCTTCAGAAACGCTTTCCTTGCCATTGCCAGTTTACATGATATATCCTCTCTACTTCGACCATCATCAGTTATTCTGCTCCCCAAATGGCAAAACTCCTTTAGTACTTTAAGTGTCTCATTTTCTAATCTAATTCCCTCAGCATCACCCGACTTAATTCGACTACATTCCATTATCCTCGTTTTGTTTTTGTTGATGTTCATCTTATACCCTCCTCTCAAGACACCATCCATTCCGTTCAACTGCTCTTCCAAGTCCTTTGCTGTCTCTGACAGAATTACAATGTCATCGGCGAACCTTAAAGTTTTTATTTCCTCTCCATGGATTTTAATATCTACTCCGAATTTTTCTTTTGTTTCCTTTACTGCTTGCTCAATATACAGATTGAATAACATCGGGGAGAGGCTACAACCCTGTCTTACTCCCTTCCCAACCACTGCATCCCTTTCATGTCCCTCGACTCTTATAACTGCCATCTGGTTTCTGTACAAATTGTAAATAGCCTTTCGCTCCCTGTATTTTACCCCTGCTACCTTTCTTGGATCCCTATGATACCTATATTCACTCCTGATCACTCCAACAACAGAAGTAGACAATATTGCAAGTGAAAGATTTCTGCACTGTTAGCACAGGAATGGAGCGGACGCGAAATTCCTTTGACGGTTCGCTCGATGATCGACAACTTACACGACACGAGCGAGCACTAACGATTGCGAACCGAAAATGACTGAATGTAGCTCACTCGCGCTCGCAAACCGTTTACACCAGCGAGAATTTCCGTTCGCTGATACTCGTTTGCCTGTGTTTTCTACCGGGTAAATCAGGCTTCAAGCGAACCTGAAAAAGCGGATCACAAAGGCGAGCTGGAAATTGTGTGCCGAGGAAACTATGCACGCAAGAAATGGGAATTCGATACTTGTTATATGTGCTGGTGTCCAGTCGCCCATATAGCTTACAGTTCAAGGCAGGGACAGCTGCTTGTCATTTGCTAATTGCTACGGCAAACTGTAAATTTTGCACTAAAGTTATTCCATTTTGCTTCGAAAGCGAGCTAGAAATTGCACTAAAATTACGTCATTTCTCTTCGTGTGCGAGCCAGAAGTCGCACTAAAATTACACCATTTCTATTGGAATATGTACTGGCATGCAAATAAAATGGACGAAAACATGTTTTGTGTCACTTTCTCCACGATAACTAGTAACCAGCATAGACTTCTGAAATGATGTCAGCCGCACTACAATCAACACAGAAAAGGGACACAGCTGTCTGTGTTCAACTGCGAGTGCTCTTATATGACGTCATCCCTTCCGGACATTGTGAATGCCACATTGGTCACAGCTCCAGGTCAGCATTTTTCCTTGAAATTATGTGTGGCGTATTCTGCAAGTGTAGAGTATGATGGGTGCTTGAGGTACTAATATCGTGATGCACAATGGTCAAGTGATCTAATGCTCAAAGCACCAATTTGTGGACGAAGGTTCGATTCCTGACCCTTCTTTTTACTTGATTCTATTCCACACAATGTTAAACTATTAATTACAATATATATATATATATATATATAGGTTAAATGGTGTTAAAACCAAGTGAGTGTATTAGAAAATTCAGTATGAATGTGTTTTCTGTAGATGATTTTCTAAAGAGGCCCTTTTCGAGTAGATCTTTGGAGAAGAAGGTGAGATTTAAGGAGTTAGGTAAACATATTTCAAATGTAAATCTAACAACAGTACAGCACGGAATGAGACTCCACTGATCTGACTTAAGTTCACACTGAAAATTTCGAAATACTTGCACAATATTTTGATCAGCTTCTTAATTGTCCAGCTTCGATATTGAAACACATGAAAATCTTGATGATTTATCCAACTATCAAAGAAACTGAAGAAGTTATGAAAATCTTATAAAGCTAATGGAGAAGACTATTACAGTAGAACTTTTGAAATGGTCTCTACCAAAAATTTAAAAAAAATGGACTAAAACAATTCTTTGAGGGAACTTGGAAAACAGAAAATATTCAAGGAGAGTGGAAGATGATGCATCTCCTACATAACAAAGGCAATACAAACAGTGTTAAAAACTTTAGAGGAATTTCTGTGCATATAGTTGCATACATTTTCCAGCATTATAACCAACAAAGTAGCGACAACACTGCAGAGTAATTTAGATGAATATCTAAGTGATTTTAGGGAAGGTTCTGAACAAATATTTCGTGTGGGGTCAATCATTTACCACCGATTACTGTATTCAAAAGATATATGTTGATTTGCGAAAGGCCATTGATTCCGTTGGTAGAAAATATTGATGTAATAAAACATTGTAAGTAGAAGCAGTTTGCTGTCTCTTTCAAGTTTCTAAAATATTTCGTTTGGTTGGGCTATAGAAAAGGTAGACGCTCCCTAAATGGTTCAAATGGCTCTGAGCACTATGGGACTCAACTTCTGAGGTCATCAGTCCCCTAGAACATAGAACTAATTACACCTAACTGACCTAAGGACATCACACACGTCCATGCCCGAGGCAGGATTCGAACCTGCGACCGTAGCGGTCGCGCGGTTCCAGACTGTAGCGCCTAGAACCGCTCGGCCACCCCGGCCGGCGGACGCTCCCTAAAGATTTACCCATAGACTAGAGGGATTATTGAGGAGCTGTTATTGTAACAGTACAGTGACCCAGTTTCTAATGCGCAGAGTGGCAATTTGTGGGCACAGACTCGGTTCCTGCTAGCGCTAACTTTCCTTCTTCTTATATTATTCTTCGAAATGTTAAATTATTAATTCCTTTCTTTCTTTGGGCCTTTGCCCCGCACCAACGTGGGATCTGCCTTGTTATTACGAATTTGGCAGTGTTAGTTGCAGGGGATGGCCAGGAGCCCTTCCTGATGCCACCCCGAATCCCCCAAGACAGAAGTAGTGTGCCCCAGCTGTCTCAGTCTAGTGTAAGCCATGACGTAGTGTAAACGTTTTCAACCCTTCTGTGAGTCGTGTAGCTGTGGCGGAACGTGGGGACCAGCCCAATATTCACCTAGTGAGATGTGGAAAACCACCTAAAAACCACATCCAGGCTGGCCGGCATACTCGCCCTTGTCGTTAATCTGCTGGGCGGATTCGATCAAAGGCCGGCGCGCCTACTCGAGTCCAGGAAGCAGCGCATTAGCGCTCTCGGCTACGCTGGCGGGTATTAAATAATTAATTATAGAATTTAAATAAACAGTTTATTTACGTCAGATTAAGACATAGTTACGATTACTACCCTTGAAAGTCAAAAGGCTATGGGCCGATACACTGTACCACAGTGGTATAATTTTGCACGAGACGCCACTGGCCCAACGCCTTACCACAGCGCCTGTCCTCTCGGTCGGAGCGTAAGAGTGTGGTAGGAAAAGGTCAATACAGGGCAGGCGCTGTCCGTACTTCGTCTGCGACAACCCCACTTAGCCCTTCCCTCCGCTCCCCCCCTCCCCCGCCCCCCACAGTGCGTTGCCGCGGCAACCACGCGACTGACACGTGGCCGCGGTCCATGTGCTGGCGTCGACCAACTGAGCCGAGTCGATACCCGTTGCTGCTCCAGCCAGACATCGGAGATCGCAATCTCGCCCAGGACGCGCGGCGTTCTGTATTGGAATTGCACCGCGTGCTTCTGACGTCACGTTATCCGTCAGCCGCACCTGCCAGATAGCACACCGCACTCCACCCAGTGGCAGAGAGAGGCGCGTCTCCAATAATACAGACGCTATCTCGCTTCCCGCGGAGGGTTTCATTCACATACAGCCGCGTATGTCCTCCCGTCATGCCAGTTAAACGGACCGAATATCGTTCTGCATGAAGCGGCATTCATAAACCGAGAAAGAAAACAGCAATGTCTAAATAAAATTATCAGTAACGGTGTCTTCTTCACTGTCGGTCATTAAAATAACAATACCAGTAAAGATAGCAAATAACGAAATTTTACTTACTGTTCGTGTACGGCACCAGTCTGATGAGCAAGCAATATATATTGAGATTAAACCGAAGGAAGACGAAAGTAATGAGGAATAGCGGAAATGAAATTAGCGGTAAATTTAAAATGAAAATAATGGATTACGAAGCAGACAGATCGAAGGAGTTCCACTACATTTGAAGCAAAACTTATGACAGACAAGGACGTAAAAGGAAGACTACCAGAGGCAAATGGCAATCATGGTCAAAAGAAGTCTGCTGGTATCAAATATAGGCCTTAATCTGAGGAAGAAATTTCTGAAAATGTGCGTTGGGAGCACAGGATTCTACGAAAGTGAATCATGGACCGTTGTAAAACCTGAGCTCTTCAAGAAGCGTTGATATAGATTATGAAAATTAGGTGGACTTTTAAGACAAGAAACGAGGTGATTCTCTGCACAATCACTGAGGAGAGGGACATGTGGAAAACTTTGACAAGAAGAAGGGATAGAATGATAGAAAACGTGTTAAGAGGTCAAGTAATAACTTCCATGGTACGTAAGGGAGCAGTAAAGGGTAAAAGTTGTAGAAGAGATATACTGAAATATACGCAACAAATAATTGAGGAAGTTGGGTGCCAGTGCTTCTCTGAGCTGAACATGTAGTCACAGGAGAGAAATTCGAGGCGTGTCGTATCAAACCAATCAGAAGACTGACAGAGAAAAAAGAAGCTACATCCCAGACCCCTCCACACCAAGGGGAATCCAGAGGTGTTACAGAGCTCGAAGTGGAGAAAATCGGTATTTAATGCTACTCAGTTGAAGTTTTGCTTTCACTGATGTGCCCACTTGGCCAGATTATTCCATTTTGATTTCTAAATTAAGTTTTTTGCTTTCGTTGACAGGAGGTTCCCATCCTGCCATATTTATATGTTTGACACCATGTGCATTTGATGAAGTGAGCAAACCATGTGGCGCTACTAATCCTGTTCGATAAATCTATCATGTATGTCGAGGACACTGGGGATCCTTTTACGGTGGCTTGGAGTATCCCCGATACTATTTTCATTGCTGTACAACACTTGCCGTCTATCATAGCGAACTGCGCTCTAATAGTCAAATATTCATCACGCCTTTCAAATATCTGCGAAGTTACTCTTCATGAACCTACGTCGCTCAGTCGTCGGCAAAGCGACGCAGTGATTTCATTAAGAAACATTTTTTAACATTTTACAAAATATTACAACACGTGTCTCCATCCTGACTACGCCAGGAACTACGTTAAAACATATCCTGTACTGCAGCCAGATGGATGAGAACACAGTACCCATCTACACATTAGTTAAAGCGGACAACAATGCAAGCGATAAAGAGAATGTGGAAAGTCGCACGTTCTTCGGCGCGCCACAGAGCACACGTCATTAGGCCGTATTGCAGAGAGCAAGCTATCGTGGTGTCGAGTGCCAAGACGAAATCAGCAACTCTTGCTTTCTCTGCGGCGACTGCGTTATATACCGTGACAACGAACCACATGATAAGAAGAAAGCGGTCATTATGAGCGAAAAACTGGATGAACAAAAGGAAAGCTTGACATTTCTTGGAAAATAACTCCTTTTAGAGGACGAATATTCGTTTTGAAATTAATTGAGGCTCAGAAAGAATAATTTACGATTCGTAATGGGTCTCGTAAAAAAGAAATCAACGAAGCAGGACATTATGATGAGGAAAAGCAATTACTTCTTCCGAGAAGGTATTCCACGCCATTAGTGAATCTACATCTACATGACTATTTTATAGTTCACGCTTAAGTGCATGACAGAAACTTTCTAGAACCACCTTCAGACTATTTCACTACCATTCCACTCCCGAACAGCAAGTGGGAAAAACGAGTAGTTAAATCTTTCTGCGCGAGCTGTAATTTCTCTTATTGTACTGCTATGATCGTAACACCGCATGTGCGCGGGCGTCAAAGTATTTTCGCAATCGGAGGAGAAAGCTAACAGTTGGAATTTTGTGAAAAGACATCGCAACAACAATTAAAACGCGATTGTTTTAATGACTGCAACCCCAACTCGCGTATCACATCGATGACACATTCTCCCGTATTTCGTGATAATACACTACTGGCCAATAAAATCGCTACACCACGAAGTTGACGTGTAACAGACGCGAAATTTAGCCGACATGAAGAAGATGCTGTGATATGCAAATGATTAGCTTTTCCGACCATTCTCACAAGGTTGGCGCCGTTGGCGACACCTACAACGTGCTGACATGAGGAAAGTTTCCAACCGATTTCTCATACACAACCAGCATTTGACCGCGTTGCCTGGTGAAAAGTTGATGTGATGCCTCGTGTAAGGAGGAGAAATGCGTACCATCACGTTTCCGACTTCGATAAACGTCGGATTGTAACCGATCGCGATTGCGGTTTACCTTATCGCGACATTGCTGCTCGCGTTGGTCGAGATCCAATGACTATTAGCAGAATACGGAATCGGTGGGTTCAGGAGGGTAATACGGAACGCCGTGCTGGATCCCAACGCCCTCCTCTCACTAGCAGTCGAGGTGACAGGCATCTTTCCGCATGGCTGTAACGGATCGTGCAGCCACATCTCGATCCCTGAGTCAACAGATTGGGACGTTTACAAGACAACAACCATCTACACGAACAGTTCGACGACGTCTGTAGGACTATGGGCTATCACCTCGGAGACCATGGCTGCAGTTACCCTTGACGCGGCATCACAGATAGGAGCGCCTGCGATGGTGTACTCAAAGACGAACATGGGTGCACGAAAGGCAAAAAGTCATTTTTTCGGATGAATCCAGGTTCTGTTTACAGCAACATGATGGTTACATCCGCGTTTGGCGACATCACAGTGAACGCACATTGGAAGCGTGTATTCGTCATCGCCATACTGGCGTATCACCCGCCGTGATGGTATGGGGGTGACATAGGTTACACATCTCAGTCACCTGTTGATCGCATTGACGGCACTTTGAACAGTGGACGTTTCATTTCAGATGTGTTACGACCCGTGGCTCTACCCTTCATTCGATCCCTGCGAAACCCTACATTTCAGCAGGATTATGCACGACGGCATGTTGCAGGTCCTGTACGGGCCTTTCTGGTTACAGAAAATGTTCGACTGCTGCCTTGGCCAGCACATTCTCCAGATCTCTCACCAATTGAAAACGTCTGGTCAATGGTGGCCGAGCAACTGGCTCGTCACAATACGCCAGTCACTACTCTTGATGAACTGTGGTATCGTGTTGAAGCTCCATGGGTAGCTGTACCTGTACACGCCATCCAAGCTCTGTTTGACTCAATGCCCAGGCGTATCAAGGCTGTTATTATGGCCAGAGGTGGTTATTCTCAGGATTTATGCACCCAAATTGCGTGAAAATGTAATCACATGTCAGTTCTAGTATAATATATTGGTCCAATGAATGCCCGTTAATCATCTGCATTTCTTCTTGGTGTAGCAACTTTAATGGCCAGTAGTGTACTAATCGAGCTACCCTCCTTTGAACATTTTCGGTGTCCTACATCAATCCTATTAGTTAAGAATCCCTTGGCAAGCAGCAGTACTCCAGAAGAGGACAGACAAGCGTAGTGTAGGCAGTTTCTGTAGTAGACCTTTTGCATCTTCGAAGTGTTTTGCCAATAAAAAGCAGTCTATGGTTCGCCTTCATCCACAATATTTGCAGTGTGTTCGATCCTGTATAAGTTATTGGTAACTGTAATCCCTATGTATTTGTGTCGTTTGTCATGTAATCGAAATTTAAGGGATTCCTTTTAGTACTCATGCGGATGATTTCACACTTTTCGTAATTTAGAGTCAATTGCCACTTTTAGCACCAAACAAATATCTTGTCAAATCATTTTCCTATTGCTTTTAGTACTCTGATGATTTCACAAGACGGTATGCGACAGTACCATTTGCAAGTATAAATGACAGTATCATCTGCTAGTAGTATTCCATGCCTGCTCAGATTGTCTCCTAAATCGTTTACATTTAGTGTGTCCCAGAAACGTTGCTATAAACTTCGATGGTTCGATAGCATGTAGAGGGTGTCTTGAGAAACAAATCGAGGATAGGAACCCGTGTCGCCGGCCGGTGTGGCCAAGCGGTTCTAGGCGCTTCAATCCAGAACCGCGTGGATGCTGCGGTCGCAGGTTCGAATCCTGCCTCGGGCATGGATGTGTGTGATGTCCTTAGGTTAGTTAGGTTTAAGTAGTTCTAAGTTCTAGGGGACTAATGACCTCAGATGTTGAGTCCCATAGTGCTGAGAGCCATTTGAACTATTTGAACCTGCGTCTGAAAACGTCAATTTGAGAGGTTCCATGCCCTCTTTTGCATGTCTCCTCTCATTTTTATCAATTTGATTAATGTTATATGTCACTGCACGGTAGTAACAGACCGAATAAGGTTATTGTAATGAGAGTATTTGTACTGAGAGGTCAAAAAATACTTTTCACTTGATTCCTAAACATGTTGTTTTACTTCCAAATACTTTTCACTTGATTCCTGAACATTTTGTTTTACTTCCGTGGCTGGCCTGGTGAGGCGAGCATCGTAGGACGTGGCACACTGCGTTTCCGGTTGGGAGCTGCACTTCTCTGAATTCTGAGGGGTTCGTAAAATAGGCTTAAGTGCCTGGCGGAACGACTGACATTGGTCTAGTTTCGCCTAGTGTATGCAGAGCGAAACGACCTGCGAGACGTCTGAGTGTCGCTGCAGTTTCCTGGCACCGACTGACTGCATTATCCTCATGATTCTGAGAATACTTGTGGACTGTGCCCTGCTGTGTACGACTGTCAGGCACCAGATGGCCGGTGGTCGAGGCAGGTTGTTTTCGTAGCCGGTCAAACGGCAAGTTCAGTGCCCTCAGCTGAATAGCAGAGGCATGATTGGTCAGTTTAAACTGAGGCTAGTTGACGTCGTAAAGCTGTGTTCGAAATTGGAGGGAACGGTCGCTGCTGGTGCAAATGATGTTCCGAGACAGTGTGGAGGAATTTTTGAATCAGCACTGAATGCTGATCCGCGGTTTTCGAGGAGAGTAGGGAGTTGAGCAATGTTGGCTTCGCCCTTGCATCGCATCACAGTGGGATTCGGGATCTGATCTTCCTCGGAGTCGGACGGTCTAGTGACCTGGTCGCTCGTTTTCGGAAGAACTTAGAATTCTCGGACAGCCTTCGCGGCGCCTGCATCATCAGGACGCTGCCTACCGTCGACGTGCTGCAGACTTCAGTGCTGGTGCAGTATTTTGCGGCTCCGGCATTGTAGGACCTTATCAATTTTATACTGAATCCCTCAGCAGCACGCGCGGTCGCTTAGCTGCAAGCCCACCTTGCTTGCTTCTCTATGTGATCCCATTTGAGCTCTCACTACTAATTGAGATACTGCTATCTAGTCGCGAGATTAATATTTGATTCATCAGGACGTCCAGTCATTATCGTCAATCTATTGCATCACAGAGAGTAGGAGCCCCTTGTTCTCGAGCCAATTCTTAGTCTCATAATATTTCAGTATACCCTATTCATTAACTTACTGAGTGTGTCGAAAATCATGTGCATTTATGTCGTATAATAAATCTCATTGTAATATTTAAACCGCATAATATTTCGTAGATATAGGCAGAATCCCATTTCCTGTTTTTTATTATGACAAAATTCTCTTTTTTTGAGTAGATTACAATTTTTATTAAATTATTGTGTGCGTGCACTCCTTATTTTACCAACTAGCAAGGTCCACCATCATTTCCTTCCGTTACCATTGTGCTCATAATTAATTAGCTGGTAGATAAGGAGGGGGTCGAGTGCATGTCTCGTTCTCATGCAAAATTCGTCTGAATTAAAGAGGTACAAACTCTTCTCCACCCCGGCACCTCGCAATCTAACGACGCTACATAGCGTCCGGTGCCTGCCGCTGGCAATGTTGTTTGTTTTTCAGTGATTGCAACTGTTTGCCAACATTGCCAGTGCAGAAGATGGAGTTAACTGCTGCAAAGACAGGCCTTGTCTCCTATGAATGCGTTGTTCTGTTCGTTTGTGGATGACCGTTTCGGACACAGGTTTCTATTTGCATTTTATTTTTTTTCCCAGTATACCGAAAAACAGTGAAGATTTTAGAGGGTTTCAGGGAGAAAAAATTAACTGCAGATGAAAATCCGTGTCCAAAACCGTCATCTACTGACGCAACAGAGCATCTCATTCGTAGGCGACAAGGCATTTCAGCGCAGCTGCCAGCTCCACCTTCTCCACTGGCGATAGCAGCTGTCAGTTGAGATCACTGAACAACAAATAACATTGCGAGACGTTCTGCTTAGGGCCCGTTGCCGCACAAAATCACGTTTGCTGCCGAAGGGGTGACATCACCAATAGCTTCGACGCTCTGTTGCGTCGTTGGATGACGTTTCTGGACCTGGGTTCCTGTCCTCGATTTGTTCCTCAAGACATCCTCTACAGCGTCTCGAAGTAACATTTCTCGGATTCCCTGTAGCTTAAGAACATCAGAATGACTAGAATACTTGCTTGGAGAACACCAGACATCACTTCCAGGTCACTCATTCACTTCGCGTCAGTTACTACGAAACCTTTCTATCAGGAAATGACAAAAAAATCGTACTTTTGGTGCGTGAACATTCTCATTGCCAGCACCAATACTGTGAGCACAAGACAGTTTTTCTACTTTCATTTATTTATTTCCTTCACTGATATCTGTGCCTACGCTCTTTTGATGCAAAAAATGGCTCTAAGCACTATGCGACTTAACATCTGAGGTCATCAGTCCTCTAGACTTGTTGTTGTTGTTGTTGTTGTCTTCAGTCCAGAGACTGGTTTGATGCAGCTCTCCATGCTACTCCATCCTGTGCAAGGTTCTTCATCTCCCAGTACCCACTTCAACCTATATCCTTCTGAATCTGTTTAGTGTATTCATCCCTTGGTCTCCCTCTACGATTTTTACCCTCCACGCAGCCCTACAATACTAAACTGGTGATCCCTTGATGCCTCAGAATATGCCCTACCAACCGGTCCTTCTTCTAGTGAAGTTGTGCCACAAATTTCTCTTCTCTCCAATTCTATTCAATACCTCCTCATTAGTTATGTGATCTACCCATCTAATCTTCACCATTCTTCTGTAGCACCACGTTTCGAAAACTTCTATTCTCTTCTTGTTTAAACTGTTCATCGTCCACGTTTCACTTCCATACATGGCTACACTCCATACAAATACTTTCAGAAACGACTTCCTGACACTTAAATCTATACTCGATGTTAACAAATTTCTCTTCTTCAGAAACGCTTTCCTTGCCATTGCCAGTCTACATTTTATATCTTCTCTACTTCGACCATCATCAGTTATTTTGCTCCCCAAATATCAAAATTCGTTTACTACTTTAAGCGTCTCATTTCCTAATCTAATTCCCGCAGCATCACTCGATTTAATTCGACTACATTCCAATATCCTCGTTTTGCTTTTGTTGATGTTCATCTTATATCTTCCTTTCAAGACACTGTCCACTCCGTTCAGGTGCTCTTCCAGTTCCTTTGCTGTCTCTGACAGAATTATAATGTCATCGGTGAACCTCAAAGTTTTTATTTCTTCTCCATGGATTTTAATCCCAACTCCGAATTTTTCTTTTGTTTCCTTTACTGCTTGCTCAATATACGGATTGAATAACATCGGGAATAGACTTAGTACCACTTAAGCCTAACTAACCTAAGGACATCACACATATCCATGCCCGAGGCAGTATTCGAACCTGCGACCATAGCAGCAGCGCGGTTCCGGACTGAAGCGCCTAAAACCACTAGGCCACAGCGGCCGGCTTTTGACGTAAAATGTATTTTGTTTAATTCTATTGTGACAATCTTTACTTCCCATGTCAAAAAAAGCACGGTTGTACTTTATATTGTTCAACTTAAACAAGTATTCTTTGCACCAAGTTTCCATATTCTACGTTCTTTCTTCTCGAAATCACTTTGACAGCGTGCACAGCAGCTGTGAAGTGCATAGTAGTAGAAGTCTTCCCCACTTGCAAGCACATCTGTAACTGAACCCTTCGGCTTCCGTCGGCAGAAATTCGTGTATCATCGAATGCGCTTTCACACGTGTATACAGAGTTGCCTTCGGTTCTGTGAAACGTGCAACATCAACTGGAGTGGGGTGCTGGAAGGGGTGGAGGTGGGAGGGGCGTAGTGAGTTTAGGCAGTTTCCGCAAATCCGCGGACTGTTACTGAGCGTTAAGAGGAACGTGTAAATGGTCGCTAACAGCGCTTACAGTCCAACACAGGCGAACAGCCGACCCGCCAGCTGCAGAAATTTACTAGAAACAAGATTCCGAGTGCGAAGCGTACCTACAATCTAATTCGGAATTGACGTCCGCGGCGAAAGTCGCGCTCTGACAGGCAGCTACTGGGAAAGCCTCTCTCCTCTCCCGCCTCTCTGGATCGCGGTAAGGGGTGGGGGGATGGGGGGAGGAGGTAGAATCGATACGCGATGTGCCACTCTGCCTGCCGGCTGCTGTCCGCCGAGGCAGAAGCCCAGATCGCGTCTCTGTGATAGCTCGCCGTCGCACACGTCACGCCACGCAGAGCGGGAGGGCGCGAAGGGAGAGAGAGAGAACCAAGGCAGCAGGCGGTGAGGGCATATCCACTATAGCGTCAGCTCATGAAAACGATTCAAAATGTCCTCCTCTTGTTACTAGACACTTACGAATTCCTCTCATTTACGTATGTTCCGTCTTTACAACTAAATGAAAGGCAGGTTTTTGTCATTGGGCCGTGGCGCCTCATATCGATAGTGCCACTCTGGTGGTTTATCTTTACTGCCACGGTCAGGGCGGTAAGCAGCGCCCTCTGGGGCCTACGCGAAGAGTAACGAGGCGAGGTCCTGTGTGTGTGTGTGGGGGGGGGGGGGGGGGCCGGGACGTCGGGACGTGGTGGAAGACGGTTGTCGGGTTGACGCAGCGAGTGTGGGACCGGACCTATCGCATGGAAATATATAAGTTGGCTCTGAACGGAAGGCGCCGTAGCAAGCAGCGGGAAGCGGGCGTCCTGTAATTTGTGTGAAGGAGTAACGATTTTTGCATTGGATGTCCCAGTGGTTCCCGAGAGTTGCGGTGGCTGCTTTCGGAGAAGAGAATTGGTAAGAGCTTGTGTCTACGCTCTTTTCCGTACGATGTTGCTACCTGCCGTTATAAACGGGTGAAAATCAGGCACTTGTATTGACTATACGGGAACTGGTGATGTAAACTTACATTTGTGATTGAGTCTCACTTGTACTGTGACAATTTAGAAGCGAAAACTGTGGTGGTTTCACTAGGTCTGGTTCTTTGCTGTGCAACTAAGGAAGTCAGTTACTTGGGGTAACTGAGGGAGCACCATTATGTTGGTCTAAGTGATACGTTCTCCGCGTTTTGTCTATGGATTTGCGAATCGAAATCGTGGGGAAGTACACGTGTGAGTAATTTGCTATTGTATTGATGGTTATGTTGTAAAGACTGTTCTCTGGTGTGTTAAATCACGCGCTGATTTGTAGCCAATCTAAGCAGAAGTTACCATTGCTACTTGCTTATGTGCTACTGTCCTTATAATTGGCGTTGTTTGACTTTGATTGTGGGTGTGCTCACGTTTAAAAAAAATTACGGCTACTATTCATAAGGGTTGTCTAGTAAGGAAATTGCTTAAGCTTTCTATCATATGCTGGTCTGTTTGCCTATCACATTGGCTTTCTATGCAGTAACTGAAGGAATGTGTATGGTGGTTCAAGATTGTAGGCTGACTAGTATTTGAACTGGTGTTGAGGTTAAGGGCGAGATCAGCATCCCGCAACCCCGCAAGCTGCGCGTTGTTAAATGTTCCGCTGTTGGGGAGCCGGCTCTCTGTTCCTGCATTTTGTAAGGATACGTGATGAGTGCATCGCTGTAGTTTTTCGCGTGCTAAATTGCGGGGTGTCGGTGCCGTCCTAGGGCTAGACTTGTGGTGTATGTTATGTTGAAAGGGAATTAACTGTACCAAACTTCAGAGAGCTTTTAGCTTGTTTTAGGTCTGTACATGGAATGATGTTGATATTTTGTCGAGTGCGGCAATAACTTCCTGTGTGGGGAGATCCTCTGAGGGACTTGTGTTGCAGTGCAGTCCATCTGAAACGTGCTGCTTAAAACTTGGGACTGCAGCTCTCTGATGTTATACATTACTGTTTAATCTTAAATGTCTTGGATGTAATATGGTTGTTGAGGATTATGTAATTAATTTTGATCGCTGGTTCCTTAAAGGTAGTATTTCGTTTTAAAATGTGCCTATTTAAATATGATTTTAACTCATCATTCAAATTTTCGAGTCATACTTTCTTAAAAGGCCTTCAGTTAAATGATTGCTATTTGCCTGTTTAAATGGTTGAGTGACTTAAAGGAAAAGAATATTATTTTGTAATTAGTACCGATTGTTCCTTTGGGTAATACCTGACTTATGTGTTCAATAAATGAGTGTCTAGTCAATGGTGATGCATTGTTCTATTGCTAGCCTACCCCTTCCACTCCACAGCCTATTGAGCTGCCTTGTGTCGAAATTGGGTTCAGAACACCCCTCTTACCTGACAACTCAGTCATACACTTCTCGATTCTTTTATTTATGAAGCATCTTCAGAGGGCTGTAACACTTGTTGATTTTATATATATGCTACGTTTTGTCATTCTCTTGTTATACAAGTTAGAAACAACTTCCGCGGCACAAGTTTCGTGAGGTTAAATTATCCTTTGGTGTTACTTAAGGTTTCTAATATTCCTAGTCTATGTGTGTAGTTCTGGAGAAATTTGTTTTGGAAATTTGTGGTAAAGTCTTATGGAACCAAAGTGCCGATGTCATCAGTCCCTAAGCTTACGCACTACTTAATCTAACTTAAACTAACTTACGGTAAGGACAACACACACACACCCATGCCCGAGGGCGGACTCGAACCTCCGACGGGGAAAGCCGCACGGACCGTGACAAGGCGCCCTAGACCACACGGCTACCCCACGCGGCTGTTCTGGAGATGGGGACCAAGTAAACGTATCTTCAGAAGCACACACATGGACTAGCAACAATGGAAAACGTAAGTAACACGAAATGATAATTTAACCTTTCTTTACGTACTACACGTATACGTAATAAAAAAGGGGATAATTTAACCTTTCTTTATGTACTACACGAATACGTAATAAAAAGTGGGGGTTCCTATTTTAAAACAAAAACGCAGTTGATATCCGTTTGACCTATGACAGCGCCATCTAGCGGGGCAACCATAGCGCCATCTGGTTTCCCCCTTCAAGCTAGACAAGTTTCGTTCTTTGTAGTTTTTTTCGTTTGACGCTTATTTCGTGAGATATTTGGCCCGGTCATGATCGGTAGACCGCCCTGTATATGTTGATGTCTTTATAAAACCTCTACTCATATGAGAAATATAGAAAACATTTCCCCTAACTTGTGTTATAGAATCACTCGCATTACTGTTCAATGCTGCGAAAGATATGGCAGATGTCGGCACTGACTTCGGTCTTCAACCGACGCCCTAAAATTTACAAAGCTTTCGTACCTCGATGAGTAAACAAGGTCTGATGCATGAACACAGATAGAAGTACAAAGGACTGAGGTCGTGAAAACTTGCAGATTATAGAACTGGCCGCTCGCCTAGCTATCCATCTGTTAAAGAACTCATTGGTCAGTGGATCTCGCCTTATTTCGATAAATCCCGACGTATCTCCTCGCACAACGAACCACACGGCTTACTAACTATGAGCACCTGCGCCTGGCTCTAGAGCAGAGAATATGGTCTGTGTTTCTTTCGCTGATCACTGACGGTGCTTGGTGTCGCCCGGCAGTGCGCGTGTGCAAAAATTCCTCTTCTACAGTTCGCAATTTTTGTGCATTCATTCTTCAATAACTGCATCTGTACGGTAGCTTAATCATCTTTATCACTGTCCAGATCATGTTCGTTGCGGTATTTCAGTTAATCTGAAAACCATCTGTAGCCTCGGGATACAGTGACAGGCTAAATACGGGGGCGGAACGGGTACAAAAAAAGGGAACGAAACACGTGAAATTATACTCCGCTTAATGTGCTGCGCGTCACGCTCAAATGGAACGGGAAAGCGTTATTCCGTTATCCATTTTGTTCGAACGTGCTCCGCAGTTAAAGGACAAATATAAATTTAATAAAATTCGTACACGCGTAACAAAATGAACACTGCGTTTCACCCGAAATAGTATCGCAGGAAACACAATGGGTTCTGTCACAGGGAAGTCGGAAAAGCGATAACAGAAAGTGTTTCCAAAGTCAGTAATCATAAATTCACACGACTTGTTTTTTAAAAATGTTTATGGTGTTATTTCAGCAAGAGAAAATAAGCTGCACTTTCGCAGTCGCTAGACAAGCTATAGGTGAACCAACAGGTAAGTACTGATGTTTGTTGCTTTCCAATGTCTATGATAAATATTGAATAATTACGCTGTGAGACGCTCATTCATTTAAAGCAATCCCACACTGTCTTAGCGCACTGCTTTGCAGAAAATGCGTCGTGGTAGAAAGTATACTAAACTTCTCTGCAGTATGCCCTGGACTGATTACGTTTACGTTATTTACGTTCTCTTATGCTCAGGAGTTCAGTCTTACTGAAAGGTATGTCACCATAATTAATAACGTTGAAAAGAAAAAAAACTAATTTGAAATGCTCATTGGGAGGTATAATCTTACATTACAGGTTCAACGCAGTAAATCAAGTACTAACGATAAGAACTGTGTAGATGTTGTACTACGCCTAAGCAGAATATTTAACCAGTATCTATGGAACTGAATGCTGGCTTTTTAAGTCAAACAATTACTTGAACGTTTAAAAAGGTTGCTGGTTGTAGTTGACATTAATGTTTATAGCCTATCGGATGCGAAGCAGATTAAATTGAATTAGCGATGTTTAACTGTGCCAAGGGTTTCTCCTTCTGCAGAAAGTAATTTCAAGGTCTTCATCGTCCACCTGGTATTGAATCTTTCTCTTAAAGATTAAACAAATGTGAATGTCGTTAGCTCTTGTAATCCAGCAGCACTGCATAATGGATCTACCAAAGAAACGTGAAAAACATGGCTGAAATCATTTATCGGTGAATGATTGTCTCTGCCGTAAAATGCTGCGTCTGATCTAAGAATAAAAAATGGTTCAAATGGCTCTGAGCACTATGGGACTTAACATCTGAGGTCATCAGTCCCCTAGAACTTAGAACTACTTAAACCTAACTAGCCTAAGGACAACACACACATCCATGCCCGAGGCAGGATTCGAACCTGCGACCGTAGCGATCGCGCGGTTCCCGACTGAAGCGCCTAGAACCGCTTGGCCACAACTACCGGCTCTAAGAATCAGGGAGTTCGTCTAATTTACTATGACGAAACTCGGCGTGAAGGATGATCGGGTATTCTGGCCGTGTTGTACATTGCCGGCCGCGGTGGTCTAGCGGTTCTAGGCGTTCAGTCCGGAACCGCGCGACTGCTACGGTCGTAGGTTCGAATCCTGCCTCGGGCATGGATGTGTGTGATGTCCTTAGGTTAGTTAGGTTTAAGTAGTTCTAAGTTCTAGGGAACTGATGACCACAGATGTTAAGTCCCATAGTGCTCGAGCCATTTGAACCATTTTTTTGTTGTACATTAATATGCAGTTTCGTTTCTTAAAACTTTGCGTAAACAGGAAGGAGCCCGTTGCAGGATTCGACCAACCCGTCCTAGATTCTCCTCCTACATCGGATGTACTTTGATACTGGGTGACATTGAACAACATAAAAAAAACATAAATTAGTTGCTAACTACGGGTTGCACACAATTTATTCAACATGTAAACGTCACTACAGATATTCAGATGTAGGTTATGACGTGCTGGATATGCCTGGCATCATTGGCCATGATGAGGCACAGACGAATAGCAAAATCCTGCATGGCCCGCCGAAGTGCAGGGAACATCGATGCTGTCAATAACCTCCGGAATGGCTGTTTAAGGCTCGGCAATGGTTTTCGGGTTATTGCAGTACACCTTGTCTTTAATATAGGCCCACAAAAAGGAGTCGCGTGTGTTAAACAGCACCTAATCGTCGAATATGGGGTGTCTAGGAAACATGCTTTCTCGGATCGCTAAACAGCATTCAAACAAGTCGTATTAATGAGTTTTATTACAAAGTGAGCAACTTTGTAAAGTACGCAGATGTGTCGCAAGCAATGGGCGACATGCAAAATAAGCTACTTCGGTATAAACGATTCCTAAGTCACTGCTCTACAAGTACCTAATCTTGAAGTTGCTCTTCCACTGAGCCGCTACCAGTCGGTCGCGGCGCTTATGTCCGCTGCACATAGAGGCCGGTGCTATTGCATTGTCGTCCTGAAAAGGGGTCCGTCAGCGTGCAATTCGCTGACGTCCTCTCATAGCCCTCTTAGTTCTATCGCTCCCGGCTAGCGTGACGGCGGTTGCCTTCACGCCGTAACAGCATGTATTCAGATCCGGAGAATATGGTGGCCAATCGAGGCATATGCCAGTAGTCTGTGGGTACCTCAAAACCAGAATGTGGTCCTCAGAGTCGTCCTACAGGACATCAAACACTCTCCTGCTTCAATGGTGTCAAGCTCCACCTTGCATCAACCGCATTTTGTCGAAATCAGGGTCACTTTGGATAATGAGCATGAAATCATCTTCCCAACCTTCACGTACCGTTCGGTGAGCTTATGTTTCTCTGCCTCATCAAAAGACCGACACAATGAGCGTTCGCAGGCAAAATGTTAATACAAGTTGCTTATCAACACCACTAGCACTCAGCTGCCTCTTTGCTGTACACACTGTGGACAGGCTCAGTTGTCAATCAAAAGAGATTGTCGGTCACGTTTTGGTCAGGTTGTAAATTGTTCAATATGTAATTTATACCGGATTATAGTTTAACGTGAAAAAAATTAAAATGGGCAGGATTAAAAATTATCGCACCAAGCGCATTGCGATATACGCCGCCAAGACTAATTAATTATCCCTGTGTGACCCGTAATTAATCAGCACCAATATGGGCTGGCTGCTGAGTGATTAAGCACCTTGCGTCAACCCTCGGGGCTCCACTACGGACGGATTGTGGTGGACCACTTGGTCCCTGGATTGGCCACGGCGTATCTAAGATGCTCTGCGATATCTATACAATATTGTACGTCGAAGATGCAATGAAAGCAGTTTAATAAAATTACAAAAGAGGAGCAAATCCACAAGAAAACAGAAGTTCGCAGACGCAGGTTTCCAGAAGACTTTTGACACAGTTCGTCACAAGAGACTTCCAATCACGCTGCGTGCGCATGCAATATCGCTTCAGTTGCGTGACTGGATCCGTGATTTCGTCTCTGAAAGGTTACAGTACGTAGAAATTGACGGAAAATCTTCGAGTAACCCAGAAGTGGTATCCGGCGTTCCCCAAGGGAGGCTTATAAGCCCTCCGTTGCTCCTAATCTACATAACCGATTTAGGAAATAATCAGAGAAGCCTTCTTAGATTTTTTTCAGAAGATGCTGTCATTTACCGTCCATTAAAGTCACCAGAAGATCAAAACCTATTGCAAAATGACTCATACAAGACATCTAAATGGTGGAAATTGTCTCCCGATATGGAGAAGTGTGAGGTCATCCACATAAGTACAAAAATAAATCCGTTAAATTTTGATTACGCCATGAATCACATAAATCTAAAGGCTGTCAAAACGACTAAATATCTAGGAACTGCAATTAGTAACAACTTGGTTTGGAACGATCACATAAAGTAAGTCGTGGGGAAGGCAAACCAAAGACTGTTTTATTGTTAGACACTTAGAAGATGCAACAGGTCTACTAAGGAGACTGCCTACACTACGCTTGCTCTTCCCCTGCTAGAGTACGGCTGTGCTGTGTGGAGTCATTACCAGATAGGACCAACGGAACCCATCAAAAAAGTTGAGCAGCTCGTTTTGTATTATCGCGAAATAGGGGAGAGAATGTCACCGATATGAAAGGATGGCAATCGTTGAAGCAAAGGCGTTTCTTGTTGCAGCGACGTCTTTTCACGAATGAAGTCAGGGTATGTTACCAAACTATACCTGTATCTTTCACAAACTTCGTACATAACAAAACCACATTACATCCTCGTTCGTTTGCACAAAAAGAACTGAAATGTCCGATAGATGTTGAAAACAAGGTGGAAGCAATCATTCATCCAGTCATTCTGGGTGTTTTTTATTGGACTGCGAGAGCTTCAACAATTTGTATGCCTTCTGTGAGCGTTTATGACTGCATGACATCTAAATCCATATGTCTACAGATGTCACCCTGTCAGATCCGTTCCCATTTCTCAATGAGAGCCCATGAGAGTTCTTGCAAAGTCTCTGCTGGGACAAGACGATTACAAACACGTCTGTCAAGCATGCTCCACATATGCACGATGGGGTTTAAGTCGGGATTCACCACCAGCCATTCCATTACGTCAATGTCCAGGTTTCGTTAGACATCCTTCCTGACGCCCGCTACACAGGTCCGTTAGAAGGAATTCAGGACCACCAACCTACGCAGTAGCCAACACATGGCCCAACATCATCTGTTCGATGTACTGCCTGGCTGTAATCGACCATGGAGAACGACACGATCTGTATAGCTGTTAACACTGAAGTCTCCCAACAATATCACAGAACCTTAGAAATCTGTCAATTTCCTGGATAACTTTTGCAAAGTATCGTTCACCACGAGTTTCCACACACGAACGCAGCCATCATCTTGCGTCAGATAATATCTCGGCTGTCAATAACATGGACGTCTGGTTCGTAAAATGCTTTCTCGTAAGCTGTTCATTGCAGTCTGATCGGAGACAGCGGCTTCTGTGGTCCTGAGATCGTCTTCCAGCGCTCTGACGACATCCGTACGACGCCGCAACGAAGAGATGGCCATATATCGGTCTCCACGTGGGATTGTAATGCGGAGGCGACCTTGTCCACCACGTCTTGTGTACTGATGTGTCTCCCTGTAGCATGCCCACAACCTATGGATGACACACGGAGAGGCATTGACATTCTGCAGCAACACAACCGCAAATCCAGTCCTTCTGAATAAATGAAACCGGCCTTGCAACTTGCGCTGCATTAAGATGCCACATAGCATGTGCGTGGAAGAATGCAACGTCTACAAATGAGAATTGCCATCTATGTACCTTACTAGAATACACTGGGACACCAGTAGTCACATCCTTCTCCGGGGGGGGGGGGGGGGGGGGGTTTCATCTGATAGTGCAATGCATAACACAGCCAATAGATGACGAACGGTTTTAATTGTTGCCTACACTTGAAAGGGAAGATTTAAGGCCATTCGACAATACCACAGGTACCGCGTGCATCAATTAGATGTAACATACCGGACGTTGATACAAGTCTTCCCCTAATTCTTCTGAATACTGTATATAGCCGTGCATGATCTTCATACTCCAGTGAAGTTTTGTAATAGTTCTATTAATAAATGATTATCTTTTTGCCGTAGCTGATGCCTAATCCGACATGGCCCTGTCACAAACTACATATTCGCTGCATGTAAGCAAGCTACCTCGTGTCAGCACTACTTTCAGTCGAAGGGGCTTCTCTTCCTGCCCCATTTACATTTCTGACGCAAAGTACATGTGCTGAATATAACAAAACTTAGAAAGCGTGCTGGAAAAAAGAGAACAGCACACTTGCATGGAATATTGATTAAGAACAAACGAAGCAACGGCGAAGGTAATGAAGAGCAATAGAAAGGAGAACAACGACTTGCTGAACTTGATCAGAAATTGGGATGATACAATGCGGAGAGACGAGAAAGAATTCTCCTGTCTAGCAAGCAAGATTTCACAGGATGACTGCAGCAAGGAACGTGTCAGAAGTGGACTGACGTAGTCAAAGAAAGCTTCCTTGAAGAAAACAGCTCTACTAGCACCAAAATACTAGCTTTGCTGATGGCTGAAGTTGTACATTTCGCGCAAAGCAACGCTCATAACTGAATTATAGGCCATGGGAAACATCGAGAAGAAGAAACAAAGCAAAAGAACCACGGGTGGGCAAAATACGTTCACCGGACAAAATATTTGTCATCCAGTGTGCACCGACAGATAAATCGAGAAGCGTTTACAGATGGCGCAGCGATCGACTCTATCTATTCAAATGCGGGCGCACTTCCTCGATGTGAGCATAAGGCAGTAGCGATCAGTGTGACATTTATGTTTCAAACGGGAATTGAACCTAAACGTGAATATATATAAAGACATAAGAGAGTAGCAGAAAATGGGCAATCGTAGTTGGCCGTGCTCATGGCCATACGATGTGTGAAGTTACTGTATTTGTTGGTGTTCCGCGGCGGACTGTTCAGTGTGTCTACAATCCGTGGTGTACAAATGTGGTCACGAAACATGACGTCAGAATTCTGGTCGGAAAAGATCCTGGCAAGGGACCGAAGACGCGTTTCACGGCCTGTGAATCAAAATCGCTTCCAAAGTTGACAGGAACTGCTGCAGTCTGTGAATTAAGTTCCATCCAAACCTGTTAGCGAGAGAACACTGCAACGGAAACTGCATGTAGTTATCATTTGAAGTCGGTCACCTCTCAATAGGACATTGCCCACACAGGCACAGAAAGACGACAACAACAAAGTTTCTCGGGCTGGAAGACAAATGAATGGTTTTCTGAACAGTCTCCCACCCTATTAAATCTCGATCGGCTTGTAAATCCACATCACTTGAACCTCACATAAAATCAGTAGGGCATGTTGGAACAGCTCGAAAACGCCGACATCATAACTTCCTCAATTTTGTGGAATTAATCGATCACATTCTTAACAAGTGGCTTAATCTGGATGCGATGTAACTCCACATCCTTAGTTTCTAAATGATGATGATGATGATGATGATGATGATGATCGGTTTGTGGGGCACTCAACTGCGCGGTTATCAGCGCCCATATAATTTCCCAACCTTTGCTCAGTCCAATCTCGTCGCTTTCAGGAATGATGATGAAATGATGAGGACAACAGAAACACCCAGTCATCTCGAAGCAAGTGAAAATCCCTGACCCCGCCGGGATCGAACCCGGGACCCCGTGCTCGGGAAGCGCGAACGCACCGCGAAACTATGAGCTGTGGACAATTTCTAAAAGAATGTAAGCAGCTATCGAGTCCAGGGGCGGAATTACAAGGTTATCGAGTCCAGTATCAAGTTATGCTTGTAACGATTTATCTAGGGGTGACTTTGGCTGGTGAATTTAAAACTGGCTCGCAGACTATTTCCTGCACCTTAAGACAGGCAACCCAGGGTGAATGATGAAAGGTAGGTTGCCTAACTTAAAATGCATGCAATGTTTTCAGGGCAGGTTTTATGTTGCCCATCCTGTAATTATATAGGCATGAAAAGATTGACACGAATAGGAAAATACGCAGGGAGCATCAAACCAGTCGAAAGACTGAGAGTACAGACCTAGTAGGATTCACATAAAAACGAAGATTAGTGCTCAGCGTCCTGTTGATGTCTGGATCATTAGTGACGGAACCTATGATTGTATTCCAAACGATGAGAAAGGCAGTAAATTATGATGCTCATTTCGGGGAAATCAATCCAGCGTTCGTCTTATATTGATTCAAACAAAACAGTAAAAATATAGAGCTGCATGAGTGCAATATACTCCATGTGATCAAAAGTACCCGGACACCCCCAAAACATATGTTTTTCATATTAGGTGCATCGTGTTGGCAGATACTCCATATCAACAACCTCGGTAGTCATTAGGCATCGTGAGAGAGCAGAATCGGGCGGCCCGCGGAACTCACGGGCTTCGAACGTAGTCAGGTGATTGGATGTCACTTGTGTCATACGTCTGTACGCGAGATTTACACACTCCTAAACATCCCTAGGTCCATTGTTTCAGATGTGATAGTGAAGTGAAAACGTGAAGGGACACGTACAACACAAAAGCGTACAGGCTGACCTCGTCTGTTGACTGACAGAGACCGCCAACAGTTCAAGAAGGTCGTAATGTGTAATAGCCAGACATCTATCCAGACCATCACACAGGAATTCCAAACTGGATCAGGATCCACTGCAAGTACTACGACAGTTCGGTGGGAGGTGAGAAAACTTGGATTTCACGGTCGAGCGGCTGCTCATAAGCCACACATCAAAGCGGTAAATGCCCAACGACGCCTCACTTGGTGTAAGGAACGTAAACACTGGACGATTGAACAGTGGAAAAACGTTGCATAGAGTAACGAATTTTGGTACACAATGTGGCGATCCGATGACAGGGTGTAGGTATGGCGAACGCCCGGTGACGTCATCTGCCAACATGTATAGTGCCAACAGTAAATTTTAGAGGCGGTGGTTATGGTGTGGTCGTGTTTTTCATGGAGGGGGCTTGCAACCATTGTTGCTTTGAGTTGGCACTATTACAGCACAAGCCTACATTGATGTTTTAAGCACTTTCTTGCCTCCTACTGTTGAAGAGCAATTCGGGGATGGCGTTTGCATCTTTCAACACGATCGAGCACATGTTCATAGCGCACAGCATGTGGAGTAGTGGTTACACGAGAATAACATCCCTGTAAGGACTGGCCTACACACAGACCTGACATGAATTCTATAGAACACCTTTCGGATGTTTTGGAACACCGACTTCGTGCCAGACATCACCGACCGACTTGTAAGTCATTTTCAGCCAGTTTGGTCACACCTTAGGTGCGCTTGACAATACTTTCGTTTCTGACTGTTCCTGACATTAAGATGGACGTTATGTCTGCAAGGACGTCTTCAATACGTCCAGAGAAGTAAAGCTGTGCCATGATAGAAGCGTTGTGTAATCTTGTTTTAAGGGGCGAAGGCCACACTAACTACTTCCCTACATGTCGGTTGTTACATATCTGCACCAGTGACGCACTTTGTTGTATATACGTCGCAGCAACGCCCAGAAACGGAAAATTTTTTATCACCACTTATAGATACTAGGAACTTTAGATACTGCATCCAATAAACAGTGACAGAATAGTACCATAACAGTTACAGTCGTTTATAATCATCACACGATTCTCGAACAGGAGAAGAGTCGAAAATTTTTGTGCCTGTTATTGTTCAGTACTAAAGAAAACTGCTGCAGTTTCCGTTGTTTCCAGCACAGCACGTTTTCTGAAGAACCAGTCGAACGAATAACCCCTCATAACTTATTCTCGACTATACAAAGGAATTTTTCCTCTAATTAATTTGCAAAGCGCAGAAGCACAAAAGTAGATCATTAGTAGTGCTCTGGCAAACCTCAAGTGCAATTTAGACGTTAAGTTGCCAACAGCAGCAATCACAGAAACATTCTGACGCGCCGCCAACAGCTATAATCATTCGGTTTCTGCACCAGCTATTTTAAGGGCGCAGCCTTTTGCAGTTGCAGTAAATTTTCTGCAACATTTCCTCTCACTACGCGCTCCCCGCACCGGCAGTCGAGGTCTGCGATTCTGAACACGCGAGCGAATTCTCGCAAGCGGAAACGACGTCTCCACATTCCGCAATTTTCTGCCTCCGAGATTAAATTAGCGCAAAAGTGGTGGCAATTTCCTGCTCGACAGAGCAGACGCAAAGGTCACGTCGCCTGTCAGCTGGAATATTAATTTCCTGTTGCCTCCGGGGACTCCGAATTGAGATCTAATGGCGTTCCAAAGTGTCGCTAGGTTGCCACTAGTGACATCATCATCGTTTCGGTTTTTTAGCTCAAGACTTCACAAGACAGGACTGGGTTATGGTGTACATTCTCATCGAAAATAACAATGAAATCTCTTAGGTTACGATGAGTTTGGATCTAGAAAAGGGAAAAGCACCAGTGTGGCTGTTCTAAGTTGTGATTGATAATGGAACCAAGACTTAAGAAAAATCAGGACACTTTTATAGCATTTCTCAATGCAGAAAAAACATTCGATATAAAATTATTCAAAATGTTCTGAATTCTCGGAACAATAGTTTTAAATTGTAGAGAGGATGGTTCAAAAAGTAAGGCAACACTTCTTTTTTTTTTTTTCTTGCCCGGTTTCGGTTTAAAAATGCGGAATTTTTTGTGGGTTTTCGTAGAATGTTCCAGTTTCAGCCCCTATCGTTTCATGAAGTTCCAATGGGTGCAGGTGCTGTACATAGACTTCAAAGTGGCGTGTGTAACAGAGGTGCGTTCCAAGCAAAGAACTGTCAAATATTCAAATGTGTGAATTCCTAAGGGATCCAACTGCCGAGGTCATCTGTCCGTAGATTTTCACCCCACTTAAAATAACTTATGCGAAGGACAACACACAAGCCCATGCCCGAGGGAGGACTCGAACCTTTGGCGGGATGGGCCGCGCAGTCCGTGACTTGGCGCCTCAAACCGCGCGGCCATTCCGTGCGGCAGAGAGCTGTCAGTGAGTTTCTTTTGGCGGAAAACCAAAGCATCGCAATATTCATACGAGCTTGCAGAATATCTGTGGAGACCTGGCAGTGAACAAAAGCACGGTGAATCATTGGGCGAGGCGCCTGTCATCGTCGCAACAGGGTCGTGCAAACCTGTCCGCGCCCCCGGCATGGCGGCCGACCACACACAGCTGTGACTCCTGCAGTGTTGCAACGTGCGGACACTCTCATTCGAGGTGATGGATGGATCACACTTCGCTACACAACTGGACGACTCTGTTGGTAATGTTGACACACTCGTCCACCAGATGGGGGTGCTGAAAGGCGTGTGCCCTCTGGGTTACTCGCCTCCTAACAGAAGATCATACAGAGTGTAAATAGAATGAGTAAAGGGTCGCTATGTGTAAGATGCGTGCCAGCCGCTGTGGCCGAGGGGTTCTAGGCGCTTCAGTCTGGAACTACGCGGCTGCTACGGTCGCATGTTCGAATCCTGCCTCGGGCATGGATGTGTGTGCTGTCTTCAGGTTAGGTAGGTTTAAGTAGTTCTAAGTCTAGGGGACTGATGACCTCACATGTTAAGTCCCATAGTGCTTAGAGGCATTTGAAACATTTTGTAAGGTGCGTGAAGCGCACTTTCAATAAGGAAATGCTATCTGACACTGAAGTCAACGTAAAAGATTGGGTCGCCACCAACTCTAGCCACACGGCAAATAAGAGGTTGAGATGAGTTGGAAAATTACTTTATTTACAAGAAAAACTCATCAAAGAGCATTCTTTATAAAGTCACTCATAATGAATGGGATGTAATTATTAACATGATCCTGGCATTGTTCACGTGAATCAAATATTAAAATAAAGCAAATAGTGGGTGGACACTTTGCGTAAAAGCAGCTTGCAGCAACATTCCTGAAAACAAGATCTATTATAAAGCATTTGTTTAAAATAAAAAGGGAACACTAATACACTACTGGTCATTAAAATTGCTACACCACGAAGATGATGTGCTACGGACGCGAAATTTAACCGACAGGAAGAAGATGCTGTGATATGTAAATGATTAGCTTTTCAGAGCATTCTCACAAGGTTGGCGCCGGTGGCGACACCTACAACGTGCTGACATGAAGAAAGTTTCCAACCGATTTCTCATACACAAAGAGCAGTTGACCGGCGTTTCTTGGTTAAACGTTGTTGTGATGCCTCGTGTAAGGAGGAGAAATCCGTCCCATCACGTTTCCGTCTTTGATAATGGTCGGATTCTAGCCTATCGCGATTGCGGTTTATCGTATCGCGACATTGCTGCTCGCGTTGCTCGAGATCCAATGACTATTAGCAGAATATGGAATCGGTGGGTTCAGGAGGGTAATACGGAACACCGTGCAGGATCCCAACGGCCTCGTATCACTAGCAGTCGAGATGACAGGCATCTTATCCGCATGGCTGTAACGAATCGTGCAGCAACGTCTCGATCCCTGAGTCAACAGATAGGGACGTTTGCAAGACAACAACGAACAGTTCGACGACGTTTGCAGCAGCATAGACTATCAGGTCGGAGACAATGGTTGCGGTTACCCTTGACGCTGCATCACAGACAGGAGCGCCTGCGATGGTGTACTCAACGACGAACCTGGGTGTACGAATGGCAAAACGTCATTTTTTCGGATGAATCCAGGTTCTGTTTACAGCATCATGATGGTCGCATCCGTGTTTGGCGACATGGCCATGAGCGCACATCGGAAGCGTGTATTCGTCATCGCCATACTGGTGTATCACCCGGCGTGATGGAATGGGGTGCCATTGGTTACACGTCTCGGTCACCTCTTGTTCGCATTGACGGCACTTTGAACAGTGGGCGTTACATTTGAGATGTGTTACGACCCGTGGCTCTACCCTTCATTCGATCCCTGCGAAACCGTACATTTCAGCAGGATAATGCACGACCGCATGTTGCAGGTCCTGTACGGGCCTTTCTGGATAGAGAAAATGTTCGACTACTGCCCTGTCCAGCACATTCTCCAGATCTCTCACCAACTGAAAACGTCTGTTCAATGGTGGCCGAGCAACTGGCTCGTCACAATACGCCAGCCACTACTCTTGATGAGCAGTGGTATGGTGCTGAAGCTGCATGGGCAGCTGTACCTGTACACGCCATCCAAGCTCTGTTTGACTCAATGCCCAGGCGTATCGTTATTACGGCCAGAGGTGGTTGTTGTGGGTACTAATTTCTCAGGATCTATGCACCCTAATTGCGTGAAAATGTAATCACATGTCAGTTCTAGTATAATATATCTGTCGAATGAATACCCATTTATCATCTGCATTTTTTCTTGGTGTAGCAGCTTTAATGGCCAGTAGTGTAGTTGGACCTGTGCACATGGAAACGCCGTGGATGGGCTAACAAGGAAAACTGCAAGGTAAATGGCGTAGGTAACGCACACGTAACGTCGGTACAAATGGTTCAAATGGCTCCAAGTACTATTGGACTTAAGATCTGAATTCATCAGTCCTCTACACTTACAACTACTTAAACTTAACTAACCTAAGGACAACAGTAACAGTGCGATTCCTGACTGAAGCGACTAGAACCGCTCGGCCTCAACGGCCGGCAACATCGGTACACTGGATAAGATAGGAGGTAAAATTATTTATTCCTTAAAATATTGATGCAGGGCATCTACATAACTGCTGTTGCCTGGTAACTAAGTACAATTGGTTGTGAAACGCTATACGAGTCACAACAGACTCGTGTTCCCACGTGGTTCGCAGAAACACAGTTTCTACGTACCGTGGCCAAATTTTAGTAACATTAAACCACGCAGCCACGAACAATTAATATTTTACAGAAGAAACATTTGAATAAACAATGGGTAATGGCAGAGGGCCAACAAACTCTAATATTAACCGACGTGGATGGTTTCCAACTGACACCTACTAATGAAACAAAGAAGATTCAGGAAGAGGCAAAAATTACCAAGTTTCGGAAGATAATAGAATGTACACACAGGCAGTCGCAGGCACAAAAACCTTCACACTGAACCGAGGGCGCACTTCCTACGTGATATCGCTTCAACATATGCAATTCCTTTGTGCTACGTTCTTTTTATGGACCAAAGTCTGCATTAGGAATCAAACTGAAAATCTGCAAAAGCGTTGCATTCCTTGCTGCGACCCAGTAAAACAATCTTTATAAGACGAGACGCAACACCTCCCCCCTCGTTATGAGACAACGCGCCACGCGGTTAAATCAACTGACTCTAGTTCGAAGAGACCTCGGCTGCAGACCCTTGGCGAGCTGGACTAGACTGATCGTCTCACACACTCCAACGTCTCCCACTCGACCCCGTGGCCAAGACAATCCAGAGATGAGGCTTTCCCCACCAACCTAACACCGGTAACTTTCACACAAGGGGAACAGACCCCTTTGCCTACCTGAAAACTACAAGGATTGGCCATTCTGTACGACTATCACTGATTCTCTGCAGCAGGCGAAACCACCATATTGCAAAATGAAACACACCCACATTCATTCACTGCCGGCCGGAGTGGCCGTGCGGTTCTAGGCGCTACAGTCTGGAACCGAGCGACCGCTACGGTCGCACGTTCGAATCCTGCCCCGGGCATGGATGTGTGTGATGTCCTTAGGTTAGTTAGGTTTAATTAGTTCTAAGTTCTAGGCGACTGATGACCTCAGAAATTAAGTCGCATAGTGCTCAGAGCCATTTGAACCATTTGAACCATTCATTCACTCACGCATGCCAGAGAGTTCTGTATCACTGGAAAGCAAATAAAATGATAATGAAATTGGACTACAGGAACCTTTCAAAAGCAACGAAGGACCATCTGTGCGGAGTTGCTTGCGCTATACGAGGCTGATCGAGGAAACAGTACGTGGTTGAGAGGGAGGTTATTCACGCATCAAGACCTTAGCTCTGAAGTTGAGGAGCAGAGTTTTACCTTGCGGGCATACAGGCCCTGCCATTAAGGAGGCGTAAGGCTGTTGCCTGGAATGGAGATTATGCTGAAAAACAGACCACCAATTTCAGAAATACTTCCACACCGAACATTGGCAACAGTCAACCAACTGCTACTACGTGAATAGGTATCAGCTTTATTAATACGCAATTTCAGTACTGCTGCCGCGAAAACACATGATCCATCCACAGCAGTCAAAGACCCAATGCCTTTCAACTTCACCTTATTCTTGGTAAGCATAGTACCTTAGCAAATGTAACATTATCAATACCGTCATACAGGGTGAAACGAAATTCGCGCACTCGGGCTTCGCATCGCGACTCCACACATGCCAGTGACAAAATAATGTCTGTCACAAAATTCCGTCCGACGAGTCCATTCGGCAGAAAAAGGACGTTAAACAGTGGCAATCTGGCAACACTGTAACCACATATATAGTAACTAGGTCTGTCAGCACATCACAGCCGTGCTGTACAGTTGGTGCAGCGGATAGAGTTTTGGGATAGTACGCAGGAGGTCGAGGGTTCGGTCCTCGGTTCACCAATATGTTTTTTATTTGGTAAATGTAGTCCAACTGGTACGGTATCCGGCATCTTACTCGTCAACAGTGATTGCAACGGGTCCTCTGGAAAACATTTGCACTTACATACGACAACCATAAAAATGGAAATAGGTCATCTTTGAAAGATGCCCTTTCCACGTCGTGGGCTCGAATTTATTCGCACCACTTCCTCTACGAGAAGCGAAACCGGTTTTCTTTGTACCCTCCTCTAATGGTCACAACGATCAGTACCAACCATTATTCTTGCCTCGTCCAGTTCCATTACATTTCGTTAGGGCCTTACGTCACCAGTAGGACTAGCAACGTGCTTTGCGAATAATGTCCAAAATCGGTTACTATTTGTGTTATCACCATGGTCCCATTAATTGTTTTAACTGTCTGCTTCTTATTTGTATAAACGCATATTTGTTGTGTTCAGCGTTACAAAATGTTGTAAATTTAGGGTACATGTCACATAAGAAACGGTATATATTACAGTATGAAATGTAAGAAAGAAATTAGCAAATTAAAAAAAATACACCCCGACCCAGGATTGAACCCTCGATCTCCTGCATACTAACTCTAAACTCTATCCACTGCGCAAACTGTGCAGCACAATCACAATGTGCTGTCACATGTACTTACAGTGCGTGTTGTTACAGTGTTGCCAGATTGCCACTCTTTAACGTCCTTTTTCTGCTGGATATATAGTCGCCAGACGAAATTTTGTGAGAGACTTTTTTTTTTATCACTGGCATGTGAGGAGTCGCGCTCCGAAGCCCGACTGCGCGAATTTCGCTTCACCCTGTATACAGCAGCTCGCGCGCGCCAGCTCCTACTCTAACGACACACCTAGTGAGTCGTTCACACCAGTGCCCTGCGCAGCTGCCCGATTCAGACTGTCAGTGACACCAGATGTGCTCCCGCTTACACAACCTAGCGACCTTGTTAAAATCGCAACTGCCGGCTTCAACCTCACATCGCCAAGAGGGTGGGAAATAGCGTGGCTTATTGGAATCCTGAATAAAACCAACCTGCTTTCAGAAAAAAAGTGTTGTATTAGTTTTTGAGCGCCCCTCCTGAGAACAAAGAAAAAATGATGAGAACGGAAGACCAAGAACGAAATGCTCGGATTAAAAGGGGTGTAAGACAGGGACGCAGTCATTTTCATTAAAATTCGGGGTGAAATAATTATATTTCTTTCTCAGTGAAAGAGGGGAAAAATACCAAGACCTGTTGAATGGAGCCGGCCGTAGTGGCCGAGCGGTTCTAGGCGCTTCAGTCTGCAACCGCGCGACCGCTACGGTCGCAGGTTCGAATTCTGCCTCGGGTATGGATGTGTGTGATGTCCTTAGGTTAGTTAGGTTTAAGTAGTTCCAAGTTCTAGGGGACTTATGACCTCAGAAGTTAAGTCCCTTAGTGCTCAGAGCCATTTGAACCATTTGTTGAATGGAATGAACAGTCCACTGAGCACAGAATATGTAGTTAGAATAAAGCGAGAAAGACGAAAGTGGGAACGATGACAATAGTGATGAAATCAAAATTGGGAACAACGATATAGAACAAGTGACGAAGCAAAATAATGGATGGACGAAGCTTGGAGGGCATAATGAACGACTAGCGCACCTATATAATGCATTCCTCGGCGTAAGAAGTCTTCTAATATCGAACACTGGGCATTTCTGCGACACAGCATTGTATGGTGGTGAATCATGGACTATGGGGAAACCGGAGGAGAAGAGAATGGAAACGTTTGAGATGTGGTGCTACAGAAAAATGTTGAAATTTACGTGGCCTGATAAGCTGAGGAACGGCGATGTTCTCCGCAGAATCGGCGAACAAAGAAATACATGGAAAACACCAGGAAGCAGAAGGGACGGAATGATAGGACATGTGTTAAGACATCAGGTGATAACTTCCATGGTACTAGCTGCAGAGGATAAAAACTGCAGGGGAAGACAGAGATTGGATTGTAGCCACCAAATAAAGAGGGCGTTGAGTGTAATTACCACTCTGAGATGAAGATTTGGCACAGGAGAGGAAGTCACGGCGGAGGAATAAAAACAGTTAAGAGGAATGATACCAAATAAAGGAAAATCTACGGCATAAATTCTATAAGAATTGAACAGAGGATGGCCGAGAGTACTTCGAACAATTATTCGCCATTCATATTATCTCTTAATGACGACGAACGTGCGACTATGCTTAAAATGGTGCCTTACGTTAATGTTGCTGTCAGTCGATTTATAAACCACTTCACAAAAAAAAAAAAAAAAAAAAATCTGCGTGCTTTCGAGCCACTGGGGGTTCATCTTCATAATATTGTTATTTGCAAGCCTTTCACATTTTATACCAGACGCAAGTTAGTTGCTGCGATAGTGGTGCTGGTGCAAAGGGTTGCACACACAGCTTTTTGGGAAAGGTAACCACAGCTCAAGAGATAACAATAAAAACACTCAATAACCATTTTAAGAAATATTCAAATGTGTGTGAAATCTTATGGGACTTAACTGCTAAGGTCATCAGTCCCTAAGCTTACACACTATTTAACCTAAATTATCCTGAGGACAAACACACACACCCATGCCCGAGGGAGGACTCGAACCTCCGCTGGGATCAGCCGCACAGTCCATGACTGTAGCGCCTCTGACGGTTCGGCTAATCCCGCCCGGCAACCATTTAAACTATCATAAAAATTATAACAAAAAAGTCCAGAACGATGAGGTGTTTCCAATACCTGCATATGTTTATGAAGGCGTTTCATTCACAACTACCGGTTTTACATCAGTATATATGCCTCTTTACGTTTACAATGGTTATATTTCCATAATGTAGATGGGTAATTACGGAGCTTCAGCACTCGGAAAATTGTCCAGTCAAACCATATTGGTGTCCTGTCATCAATTTTGTTATGCATCTACATTGACGTAAAGCCGTGTAAAGCAGCTTCATATAGCTATTCGGCTTTCAGAAACACCTCATCATTCTTCACTTACTTAATTGTTGTGGTTTTTATCATCATCATCATCATCATCATCATCATCATCATTTAAGACTGATTGTGCCTTTCAGCGTTCAGTCTGGAGCATAGCCCCCTTATAGAATTCCTTCATAATCCCCTATTCAGTGCTAACATTGGTGCCTCTTCTGATGTTAAGCCTATTACTTCAAAATAATTCTTAACCGAATCCAGGTACCTTCTCCTCGGTCTTCCCCGACTCCTCCTACCCTCTACTGCTGAACCCATGAGTCTCTTGGGTAGCCTTGCTTCTCCCATGCGTGTAATATGACCCCACCATCTAAGCCTGTTCGCCCTGACTGCTACATCTATAGAGTTCATTCCCAGTTTTTCTTTGATTTCCTCATTGTGGACGCCCTCCTGCCATTGTTCCCATCTACTAGTACCTGCAATCATCCTAGCTACTTTCATATCCGTAACCTCAACCTTGTTGATAAGGTAACCTGAATCCACCCAGCTTTCGCTCCCATACAACAAAGTTGGTCGAAAGATTGAACGGTGCACAGATAACTTAGTCTTGGTACTGACTTCCTTCTTGCAGAAGAGAGTAGATCGTAGCTGAGCGCTCACTGCATTAGCTTTGCTACACCTCGCTTCCAGTTCTTTCACTATGTTGCCATCCTGTGAGAATATGCATCCTAAGTACTTGAAACCGTCCATCTGTTCTAACTTTGTTCCTCCTATTTGGCACTCAATCCGTTCATATTTCTTTCCCATTGACATTACTTTCGTTTTGCAGATGCTAATCTTCATACCATAGTCCTTACATTTCTGATCTAGCTCTGAAATATTACTTTGCAAACTTTCAATCGAATCTGCCATCACAACTAAGTCATCCGCATATGCAAGACTGCTTATTTTGTGTTCACATATCTTAATCTCACCCAGCCAGTCTATTGTTTTCAACGTATGATCTATAAATAATATGAACAACAGTGGAGACAGGTTGCAGCCTTGTCTTACCCCTGAAACTACTCTGAACCATGAACTCAATTTACCGTCAACTCTAACTGCTGCCTGACTATCCATGTAAAGACCTTTAATTGCTTGCAAAAGTTTGCCTCCTATTCCATAACCTCGTAGAAAAGACAGTAACTTCCTCCTAGGAACCCGGTCATACGCCTTTTCTAGATCTATAAAGCATAGATACAATTCCCTGTTCCACTCATAACACTTCTCCATTATTTGCCGTAAGCTAAAGATCTAGTCCTGACAACCTCTAAGAGGCCTAAACCCACACTGATTTTCATCCAGTTGGTCCTCAACTAATACTCGCACTTTCCTTTCAACAATACCTGAGAAGATTTTACCCACAACGCTGATTAAAGAGATACCTCTGTAGTTGTTACAATCTTTTCTGTTTCCATGTTTAAAGATTGGTGTGATTACTGCTTTTGTCCAGTCTGATGGAACCTGTCCCGACTCCCAGGCCATTTCAATTATCCTGTGTAGCCATTTAAGACCTGACATTCCACTGTATTTGACGAGTTCCGACTTAATTTCATCCACCCCAGCTGCTTTATTGCACTACAATCTATTGATCATTTTCTTCACTTCCTCAAATTTGATCCTATTTCCATCATCATTCCTATCCCATTCTACATCGAAATCTGAAACATTACTGATCGTATTTTCACCTACGTTGAGCAACTCTTCAAAATATTCCCTCCATCTGCCCAAGGCATCCACAGCATTCACCAGCAGTTTTTCTGACCTGTCCAAAATACTTGTCATTTCCTTCTTACCTCCCTTTCGAAGACTGCTAATTACACTCCATAATGGTTTTCCAGCAGCTTGACCCATAGTCTCGAACCTGTTTCCAAAGTCTTCCCAAGATTTCTTCTTGGATGCTGCAATTATCTGTTTGGCTTTGTTTCTTTCTTCCACATAATTTTTTCTATGTACCTGAGTTCTAGTATGTAGCCATTTTTGATACGCCTTCTTTTTCCTTTTACAGGCTGCCTTGACTGTGTCATTCCACCAAGCTGTTTGCTTCATCCTACTTTTACACACTACTGTTCCAAGACATTCTTTAGCCACTTCTAGTACTGTGTCCCTGTACCTTGTCCATTCCTTTTCCAATGACTGTAATTGACTACATTCAACTAACTGGTACCTTTCTGAGATCGCTGTTATGTACTTGTGCCTGATTTCCTTATCCTGAAGTTTCTCCACTCTTATCCTCCTACATATGGACGTGACCTCCTGCACTTTCGGCCTCACAATCCCAATTTCACTGCAGATTAAATAATGATCAGTGTCATAAAAGAATCCCCTGAATACACGTGTGTCCCTCACAGCCTTCCTGAATTCCTGATCTGTTATTATATAGTCAACGACAGATCTGGTTCCCCTGGCTTCCCAAGTATACCGGTGAATGTTCTTATGTTTAAAAAAGGAGTTTGTGATTACTAAGCCCATACTGGCACAGAAATCCAAGAGTTATTTCCCGTTCCTGTTGGCCTCCATATCCTCTCCAAATTTACCCATAACCTTTTCATACCCTTCTGTTTGATTTCCAATCCTGGCGTTAAAATCACCCATGAGCAGAACACTGTCCTTGTCCTTTACTCTAACAACTACATCACTGAGTGCCTCATAAAAACTATCCATCTTATCTCGATCTGTCCCTTCACAATGCAAATATACTGACACAATCCTAATTTTCTTGCTAGACACTGTCAAATCTATCCAAATCAGTCGTTCGTTTACATACCTTATTGCAACTACGCTGGGTCCCATTTCTTTGCTGATGTAAAGCCCTACACCCCATTGTGCTATTCCTGCTTTGACTCCTGACAGGTAGACCTTGTATTTTCCCACTTCCTCTTCTTTCTCACCCCTTACCCGAATGTCACTAACAGCTAAAACGTCCAGCCCCATCTTACTTGCAGCCTCTGCCAGCTCTACCTTCTTCCCAGAGTAGCCCCCATTGATATTAACAGCTCCCCATCTCATTACCATTTGTTTGCCAAGTCGTATCTTAGGAGTCCCTGGTTTGTCAGTTAGAGGTGGGACTCCGTCACCTCCAAAGGTCAGAGGCATTTTGCTCTGATTGTTGCCAGCATCATTTTTAAAGTACCAGGGAAGCAGGTTGCTAACCTTACTTGCCCCGAGTCCCATTGGGATTTATCCCTAACGGTTGAGGGACTAACCGGTGGATTTGGTAGTCTTTGCCGTATGAGCACAAAGGTGACCACGACTCAAGAATATGTCCGAGATGCCCAGCCTTATTCCAAAGTAACTGGTATCCCGACTGTCGGGACCAATTACTTGGCCACTCATACGTTGCCCGTGGTTCATGAACTAGGACATGACTACAGGAACCCACACCATGAACCATGGTTTTTATTATAGTTAAAATGGTTTTTGAAATCCGGGTTCGAATCCCCGTCTGGGATAAATTTTCGTATGTCACCAATAAATTATGCAGCTGATGTTTAATAATATTCCAACTTTGGCAACACTGTTCTTATAAAATAACACTGGCCCAGAAAATACGGTCTCGGACACAAACAAAATGAAAATAAAAATAATGCCGCACTACGAACGAATTATCCGAAGAGAATGAAAATCAGGAAGTTTGTTGTACATGTATAGACAAATAAGTGATTACAATTAGTGAAAAATTAGGTGATTTATTCAAGAGAAAGAGCTGCACAAATTGAGAAAGTCAGTAACGTGTTGGTCCACCTTTGATGCAAGGAGTTGTTCTGCTTGGCATTGATTGACAGACTTGCTGAACGGGTTTTTGATGGATATTGAGCCAAATTCTGTTCAATTAGCGCGTTAGCCCCTCAAAATCCCGAGCTGGTTGGTGGGCCCTGCCCATAATGCTCCAAACGTTCTCAGTTGGGGTCTAGCGGTTCTAGGCGCTTCAGTCTGGAACCGCGCAACCACTACTGTCGCAGGTTTGAATCCTGTCTCGGGCGTGGATGTGTGTTATGTCCTTAGGTTAGTTAGGGTTAAGTAGTTGTAAGTTCTAGGGGACTGATCACCTCAGATGTTGAGTCCCATGGTGCTCAGAGCCATTTGGAGCAATACCGTCGACATACCGCTGTGCTGTGACAGTACCGCAGATGACAATCGAAGGGTTCCCTCTATGAAAAGAAATGGCATCTGTGTCCATCACTCCCGATTCTCGGATTACCTGCCGGGTACCGCTGGTCACCAGCGCTCAGTTCGAAGTGGGACTCATCACTGACGATAAATCTACACCAAACAATGAGATTCGAAGCCATAGACGCGTCTGAATACGCCCAGACAGCGGTGACAGACCAACATGACTGCCACCCACCATTCGGCCCCACGACTAGGAATGATTGTCTGGGGTGCCATTTCTTTTCATTGCAGGAGCCCTTTTGTTGCCATCTGCGGCACCATTACCGCACAGTAGTCATCATCATCATTATCGTGAGGCCTTATTCCCTCTGCAACGCGGAGTCGGCCTTTTTACTACTGATTTGGCAGTGCTAGTTGCAGAGGGTGGCCAGATGCCCTTCCTGCCGCTACCCCGAACCCCCTGGGACGGAATTAGTGTATCCCAGCTGTCGGCATCTAGTGTAAGCCATGGAATAGTGCGAACATGTTTCAAATGTCTGTGAGACATGTAACTGAGGCGGAACGTGGATTGGTTCAAATGGCTCTGCGCACTATGCGACTGAACTTCTGAAGTCATCAGTCGCCTAGAACTTAGAACTAATTAAACCTAACTAACCTAAGGACATCACACACATCCATGCCCGAGGCAGGATTCGAACCTGCGACCGTAGCGGTCGCTCGGCTCCAGACTGTAGCGCCTAGAACCGCACGGCCACTCCAACCGGCCGGAACGTGGGGACCAGCCCGGTATTCACCTAGTGGGATGTGGAAAACCGCCTAAACACCTCATCCAGGCTGGCCAGCATATCGGCCCTCGTCGTTAATCCGCCGGGCAGATTCGATCCGGGGCCGGCGCGCCTACCCGAGTCCAGGAAGTAAAGCATTAGCGCTCTTGGCTACCCTGGCGGGTACCTGTACCTGTAATATTTCTGGCTTAGTCAGCCATCATATTAGGCTCCAAGAAGCTGTTCCCAGAGCAGCGGAGATGCAAGAAGTATACATGGTGTGAGGTACCTTTGAGAAAGACCGCCTGCATAATGGTACTGCTCTGTGATTGGCTGCTGTGTTCGGAGCAAGGGCTCCAAAACGTTAAAGTACGACCATTATTAGTTAAGCTACTCATTGGAATGACTTCACTTTTTAATATAAATATCTCTCAACAGCTGACTATCGATCAGTCGTTTTAGAATTATTAAAAACAGTTTAAATCAGAGACAAAAGACTGACGAAATTTAAGACGAAGCACTTGGGAAGCGTTCGGGTCACGCCTTTTCTGGTATGGAGCGCGAAATGTTTCGCGCTGATCGTCACTCTGGATTAGGCAGTCGAGAAGAACAGACATGTTGTCTGTCGTAGGATGTGCTTCCAATTTTCATTTAAGTTCCCGTTCGTCACTCTGGATTAGGCAGTCGAGATGTACAGTCATGTTGTCTGTGGCAGGATGTGTTTGCCAGTATTCAGTATTAAAAGATTCACTCCGGTAGTCATGAGGCACAGACACGTGGCACAAATAGTGTAAAGATACATTTTCGTAAACATTGTGTTTGATCATGTACTTTTCTGTACCAGAAGGTGTTGTATTAAGGTCATGTAGTCTTCTCGTGTGGCTATATTAAAATATGCGAGTGGCATCCCAAAGAAGTGATACATTATTTCAGAACAGAACCTCGCTAAAAGTCAGTTTCAACCTCAAGATACAGAACCTACGACCGGCGTGTTGTTTTCTGCGCTGGGGACATCAATTTGAAGACAGTAGGTTAGTGAACAATAACAGAACTTTCGTATTCCACACAGTGCAGTGGAAACAACTAGGCGCCTCACGTGTACTGCATGCACAGAACAAATGTGCTCAGTGACACGTCATCTGCAGCAATGCAGAGGAGGTAAAGGAGGACGATCCTTATTAACACCAACAAACAATACATTCTTCCTTTTTTGCCGTATACCGCACAGTAGTACGTCGACAACATTCTACGATCAGTTTTGTTGCCCTTCATTGTAAGCAATTTGCGCTTACATTTCCGCACGATAATGCCCGCCCACACACGGCGAGAGTTTCCGCTGCTTGTCTTCGTTCCTGCCGCAGCCTACCTTGGACAGCAAAGTCGCCAGATCTCTCACAAACTGACAACGTTTGCAGTATAATGGGCGGGGCCTGCCAACCATCTCCCGATTTTGGCGAACTAACGCGATCATTGAACACTTTTTGGCACGATGTCCTTCAGGATTTCATCAATCAATGTCAAGTCGAACAACTCCGTGCATGAGGGCCAAGGTCGACCAACGCGTCACTGACCTGTTTAATTTGTAAAACTCTTCCTCTCGAATAACTAATCCAGTTTTTCTGAAATTGTAATCATTTGCTTGCCTTCGTAGCGCGTTTCTTTTTGTCTTAGGGTGTAATTTACGGGCCAGTTTCATTTTCCTCACCCTGTTTATGTCTATCAGTGTGTGGAAATAATTCGAACCCTCCCTAAACGTTTCAGAGGAAGCCTACGGAGCAATATGTCGCGTAATTTGTCTCGCGCACCGCACTACACTATGAGTACGACGATGCTGGCCGCGGTCGTAAGTGGGTCTTCGCCAGACGCTGAGAAATCTCGAGGACGGACGAGAAGGAACGTTACAGCTATCGTGAAAAGCTCTCCGTTACACGGTACTTCAACTGGCCACAGTACACTCCCTCTTGAGTTCCGGATTAGGAAAAGGGGAAAGGCACAGCGCTCCGAATCCGAGATAACTTGCCGAGCAGTCCTCGCTATCGGAGCCTGGTATCGACCACACAGTTGCCGTTTTAAGCCCGACGACAAGTCCGAAGTACTGCGGAACAGTCGCCGCAAATGCGGGGCTTAATTTCGCTGTAACAAGCGTGCGCGCGCACAGCGCCAGGCAGCTCCCACTCGGCGGATTACGATCCCGCCGTTTAACTTATGGACTTACGGCTGTGGGGGAAAAATGGAGAGGGGGGAAAATGCTAGTTGCAGACAGCGGAAACGGCACTCTAAAAGCCGCGCAATGCGTGCGGAGGACTTGTCTGTTAGCGAACGAGCGGCCGGCAGACAGAGCAAACCGGATTTGAGGCAAATAAAACAAGCGATCGATAGGGCGGTTAGATGAGGCAGAAACGTGATGCGAAAGAGTGCAAGGCGGGAAGCGGGCGATAGGGGGCTGCCGCATGCTCGTCGGGATGAGGAGGGGGTAGTCGCTGGTGGAGGGGGCAACCGTGGTGGATAGAGAGGGGAGAGGACCTGTGCCAGTAACCCTAACGGGCGCGAACGACCTGCAAAAGCGCGAGTTGCGGAAACAGCAATTCCGGCAAGCGGTTTTAACGACTTTTCTGGGGTTCAGGTCGAGCGCAGACATATATAGTACACACCTACTTACTTCCGTATTACTTTTTCATGTGTTTTACCTTGGAATGAATCCAGATGTGAAAATGAACAGGGGCCTATAAAATGCGTTTAAATTTCACCTGCTTATGTTTAGAGCTGTAACCGTCGCTCGGATAATTAAAGACGCATTACTTTTTGTCCACAATTTCAGCGCAGTTACTCAAATTGTGTTATCCGAAGTTATATACACTACTGGCCATTAAAATTGCTACACCAAGAAGAAATGCAGATGATAAACGGATATTCATTGGACAAATATATTATACTAGAACTGACATGTGATTATATTTTCACGCAATTTGGGTGCATAGGTCCCGAGAAATCAGTACCCAGAACAACCAACTCTGGTCGTAATAACGGCCTTGATACGCCTGGGCATTGAGCTTCGATGGCGGGTACAGGTACAGCTGCCCATGCAGCTTCAACACGATACCACAGTACATCGAGAGCAGTGACTGGCGTATTGTACGAGCCAGTTGCTCGGCCACCATTGACCAGACGTTTTCAATTGGTGAGAGATCTGGAGAATGTGCTGGCCAGGGAAGCAGTCGAACATTTTCTGTATCCAGAAAGGCCCGTACAGGACTTGCAACATGCGGTCGTGCATTATCCTGCTGAAATATAGGGTTTTGCAGGGATCGAATGAAGGGTACAGCTACGGGTCGTAACACATCTGAAATGTAACGTCAAAGTTCAAAGTGCCATCAATGCGAACAAGAGGTGAGTGAGACGTGTAACCAATGGCACCCCATACCATCACGCCGGGTGATACGCCAGTATGGCGATGACGAATACACGCTTCCAATGTGCGTTCACCACGATGTCGCAAAACACGGATGCTACCATCACTATGCTGTAAACAGAACCTAGATTCAGCCGAAAAAATGACGTTTTGCCATTCGTGCACCCAGGTTCGTCGTTGAGTACACCATCGCAGGCGCTCCAGTCTGTGATGCAGCGTCAAGGGTAACCGCCACCATGGTCTCCGAGCTGATAGTCCATGCTGCTGCAAACGTCGTCGAACTGTTCGTGCAGATGGTTGTTGTCTTGCAAACGTCCCCATCTGTTGGCTCCGGGATCGAGACGTGGCTGCACGATCCGTTACAGCCATGCGGAAAGATGCCTGTCACCTCGACTGCTAGTGAGAGGAGGGCGTTGGGATCCAGCACGGCGTTCCGTGTTATCCTCCTGAACCCACCGATTCCATATTCTGATAACAGCCATTGGATCTCGACCAATGTTGGCGATAGGCTACAATCCGACCTTTATCAAAGTCGGAAACCTGATGGTACGCATTTCTCCTCCTTACGCGAGGTATCACAACAACGTTTCACCAAGCAACGCCGGTCAACTGCTGTTTGTGTATGAGCAATCGGTTGGAAACTTTCCTCATGTCAGCACGTTGTAGGAGTCGCTACCGGCGCTAACCTTGTGGGAATGCTCTGAAAAGCTAATTAGTTGCATATCACAGCATCGTCTTCCTGTCGGTTAAATTTCGAGTCTGTAGAACGTCATCTTCGTGGTGTAGCAATTGTAATGGCCATTAGTGTATTTCCAGTTTACTTAAGAGCCACTGTCTCAAGAAATATGAACCCACAAAAATACTAGCAATAAACGAAGTTGAATGAAATGGTTTTGGATATTTGGTCGCTTCATTATGAAACTCTAAAATATCTAACATACCGACGTTCCGGCTGCATTTGCAGCGACTCTCTTCGGGGTGCCTAACCTGCCACTTCATTATGAAACATTAAAACAACTAAAATACTGAGGTTGCGCTCGTCTTGGCAGCTATCATCATCAGGGCGACCAACTTTGTCGCCCTGAAGAGAACCGCTGCGTAGATGGTCGAAAAGTCGGTAGTCTAGTTGTTTTAGCCCTTCACCAACAATTCTTTAAACAATAAAACTCCCATATACAAAACAGTTTCGAACCTCTGATTAAAAACCTGCCAGTGCGTTAAATGCTTCACGTTAAGCAGGTAAGCAAGAAAATTTTAGAAAAGGTTTAAAATTATGTTTAAAATTTGTTGTAAGTTGCTAAGTGCTCTCATTATCAAACACTGGATGAGTTGAAACTTCCTGGCAGATTAAAACTGTGTGCCCGATTGAGACTCGAACTCGGGACCTTTGCCTTTCGCGGGCAAGTGCTCTACCATCTGAGCTACCGAAGCACGACTCACGCCCGGTACTCACAGCTTTACTTCTGCCAGTATCTCCTCTCCTACTGGATGAGTTATTCCGGGTAATTTGAGCGCCGTTTTAACCAAATGACAGTTTTACACGCATATTAATGTTTTAGAAGTCACATCTATTGAACAATGTGTCGTACAATGATATAATTTTGCAGAGGCATTCAGTCGTTTCCCCACAGAAACCACCAACATCGACATATGCTTGACCAAACCCGAGGCTTAAACTGTAATCCATGTACTTCACAAAGAAACTATATTTCACCACACACCAGGGCTATTTCGTGCTATATGAGGGTTGCCGAGAAAGTAATGCACCGAATTTTTTTCCGGATTCTTTATTGAACATAATGAAGATCTAGATACCCTATTTTTCCACGTAATCTCCATCCCGATCTATGGCCTTCCTCTAGCGCGAAACAGGGCATATATGCCCTGTCGGTACCAATCCTTGTCCTGGTGACGAAGGCAGTGCTTTACTGTGTGAATCACCTCATCATCGCCCTCAAAATGTCTTCTAGGAATGGCATCCTTCAATGGCGAATGACAACATCAGCTCGCTGCAGCGTGTCAGGTGTGACAGCCGTGGATGGTGTCCCCCACCGCTCCAAATCGTGGAGCTCGGCCAAACCGCCTTCTGATGACCACACCCTCCGTGCCCAGCGACTAACTGTACTAATCTACACAGCAGATGCTCCTTAGATTTCGCACAAGCGTTTGTGATTGTTCCCCGCAGTTTCTTTCTTTGCAATGAGAAATTCAATGACGGCACGTTGCTCGTAACGTACATCACCTACAGACGCCATTTTGAAATTTTCCTGCAGCTACGCTATCTGTCGGAAGTGACGGAAACTTTGCGCGCTCACTCAGTAGACTTCAAACAACACATACGTAACGTTTCGCATTCGTAGCATTGTTTTACACTGAGAAAAAAATGTTTGTTAATACCTAAGATAAACCTGAATGTTAGGAGTTGGTATTTGTCGGGAAAGTAGCCCTGTACGGAAGTAAAAGGTCAATGGTAAGCAGTTAAGAACGGAAGAGAACAGAATTTAAAGACGTATGAATGTTAGTTGACTGCGATATTTTTTCAAAACTATGAAAAGGTTTCTCAGAGAACGCTACCTGTCACTATAAGCAGTCACATATAAGAGAATAGAAGCTTTTGAAATGTGGTACTGTAGAAGAATTCTAAAAATTAGATGGGTACACAGACTGCCTAACGAGAAAGTACCGAACAGAGTTGGAGGAAAAAATAAGTATAGGACATAACTTAACAAAAAATAGGTATCGGCTGACAGGATACGACATGAGGCATGTTAGGTAAGGGAGGGAAGTATATGGTATAAAAATTGTAGCGGACGACCAAGAGTTGACTACATAAAGCAAGTTGAAATAGAGGTACGAGGCACGAGAGAAAAGTAATGAGACTGATTTTTTACCTAACGAAGCTTTTTTTTTTTTCAAACAACAATATTGTCGCTTTCAAAGTAGTTCCCGCCGGCATCTATACACCGATGGAGTATTCATTCCCAGTCTCGGTAGCAGCGTTGAAAGCCTTCAACTGGTAGGGCCTTTAACTTGCCGGTCACATTATCTTGAATGGTCTACTTAGTCCCAAAAGGATGTCCTGTTACGATGTTTTTCAATGTAAGGAAAAGAAAAAGTTACAAGGACTCAGATCAGGTGAATAGGGGAGGGTGAGGGCTATGGAAAATCAGGGCTAACTTTTGAGGTACAAAATTCTATGATGGAAGTGGTCGGGTGTGGTGGAGCGTTGTCACGATGCAGCATCCACTAGTCTGCAATGTACGGTCTCATCCGAATCACTCTTTTCCTGAACCTTCCATGGAGATCTTCCTGGAGGAATAAATTCACAAGTGCTCGCACGCGTTGGATCTTTTCGTCAGTTTTTGAAGTTCAAGACCTGCCTGGAATAGATTCATCTTCAACGCGTTCTTGGCCTTCCAAAAATCATTTGTGCCAGTGAAAAACTTGTACTCTTGATAAGGAATGGTCCCTATTGGCCTGTTCCAACTTTCAAAAGGTCACAATCGAGGATCTGCAAAGTTTAATACAAAAATTGGTGGCATAACGTTGCCCTAAATTCTGTGATTCCGTTCACAACAAAAACACAACTTCAGTGATGACGTTCTCAAAAATCACGTGATGGCTGTAGGGAGCCGAAATTAGGAGTGAGCATATGTTACGGATGCACACACAAATCTATGTAAGTAGAACAACATGGCGTTGCCAGATCGCTCGCAGTGCTGTCAGTCTCATTACTATTCTCACGCACCTCGTAGGTAGCAGTAATTATTCGGAGATGAAGACGCTTCCACAGGATACGGTAGTTACATCATCAACAGCAGCAGCAGCAGCAGCAGCAACAACAACAACACATTAATTATTATTCAGTAGTAAACTACTACTAGTAGTAAAGGCACAATGACATCTATGGCACAGAATGGTGTGTACAGCACTATAGAAAACCATCTGTTGTTAAATGAGGTAGAGCTGTGGCAATCTGCCCGTGAACTGGGTGTTGTGTTGTGCTCATCCTCATCATCATCATCTCATCATCACTGATGCGCAAGTCACCCAATATGGCGTCACCTGAAGTAAGACCCGTTGGCCGAGCTTCTCCGGACGGGGCCTCCCGACCAATAATGCCACACGATTATTTTATTTCATTTTGTCGGAATAAGAGAGAAGTTGCAGACTAGGAAAGTCAGATTAGTTTCTTTCTTTTTTTTTTTTTTTTTTTTTTTGCAGAACTATTTTTAACAAAAAATCACCCGTGCAATATAAATTTTGAAGTTTTGTTGACTGTTAAAAAAGTAGGATTATGACACTACTGGACAGACTTGAAATTAATATACCTGTGACACGTAACGCCAGTTTAGTTTTCCCTTTATTAAATTACTCATCACTCACGCAAATATTAAATTACAGCAGTAAAATCAACTGTATTGTTCATATTTTGTTAAACGTAACAATTTCTCTACATAAAAACTAATACTTTCCTCTGAAAACACTGTATTACTCTTTGTTTTATTTATCTTCTGTATCGGTACTATTAACATCTACGTAAGTCCCACGTCATTTTACCTGTAGTTACAGCATTCATTTGCCTCTGGCAATGGCCTAAGATGATAAAATCCGGTTTGGGATCAAATAAATGATAAGCACTTCTAACAAAATAAGACACTAGTATCCGTCGTTGTGATTGATTTAAGTTAAAACTAATTCCTTATCTATCATTTGAATAACATTATCTCATAATGAACAATCTGTGATTGTCTTTTTAAGTGAGTCTACACAAAATACTACTGTATTCTAAACAACAGCCCTGAAAATATTCCGATAAATGGCAAGATAGATGAGGTTTGTAACGTAACTATTAAAAACAACTACTTTGAAAAAAAGCATTCGTAAAAAGGTTCGTATTTTTCTCATTGAATCTAGATATGCAAATGAATTGAGGCTTCCAATTAAGTAATTTCTGACGTCGAGTCCATCAATACTGACAGTAAGTAACAAAAATTGACAGTATGTAATAAGAATTACTTTGCTTGGGTGCACCGTTTTCATGTGAATATTTATCGTAATATTTTGACGTCAAAAGGTAAATGGATCCAGGAAAATAAACTGACTACTATATACATTTTAGAAAATCATCTTTCCTGGGAAGCAGAAATTGACCACTTGTCATTTGCATCGAGTATCCGATGTATGCCACACGAATAATGATACGAAACAGAATTTTAACCGCTGAACTGTGACTGTTCAACAAGAAGCGTGCCATCCGCACAAGCAGGAAAATACGGCCATAAATGACAACCAACTGATTCAGGCGATTTCAAAAAGAAATATATTGTGTATTTTGAATTGTTTTTGCATTTATTAAGACAGAAAATGCGAAGTTCAAAATAAACATAATTTGAATTATTTAATTATGTTCCTGTTTGTAGTAATTACTTTTAATATTTTTCATCATTTATTCATAGCTCTTTTTTTGATACATGATAAGACAACAATGTGAACTACGACAAGTTTCGCAGCCATCCTTGGGGAGAGAGAGAATGTACACTGTTAGGAGTAACTTTGTTGCAGTAAGTCATACCAACCAATCTCGCCAGAAGTACAGACGATGGTGAACAGTGAAAAGTTAAATTCTTTTGCGTTTGTGCTACGCTTCTTCCATTACTTCAGAAACATTTCCCGTATTTTTATTTAGGTGACACGAGAAACTTCGTGGCCCTTGGGGAATGAAACGCGAACCGTTACGCCACGGCTGGTCTTAACTTACGAGTCTTTTCGTAACACGAGAAGTCGTTAGCTCTAACCGCAGTATAGCATTACGAAAGTCGTAATGCAGTTCAGACGCACGTACCGTTATGAAGACCTGCTCAACAGCATCTGTATCTCAGTTTACCTGCAGTACACGTTCAAGGTATTTATTTCTAACTGCACATTTCGATTTTCTGCTTCCAAACAGAACTCACACTTCCCAAAGATTCGAACTTTCCCGATGGAGAAATTTAACGTTGGAAGTAAATGCAGAATCTCATCTTAAAAATAGTATTAAACTTTTGTGAAATATTTTAGGAGAAAGGTGTGAAAAATTGTGTCTGTAATACGGACATCAAAGCAAATATATTACAAGGAAAAGATAGTCATATCAGAGAACAAAATAAGGACAATATGGAAAAACTAGTAGAAGCCGACCTCTGGGAAGATCAGTTTGGATTCCGTAGAAATATCGGAACACGTGAGGCAATACAGACCCTACGACTTATCTTACAAGCTAGTTGAAGGAAAGGTGAACCTACGTTTCTAGCATCAGTAGACTTACAGAAAGCTTTTGACAATGTTGACTGGAATACTCTCTTTCAAATTCTGAAGGTGGCAGGGGTAAAATATAGGGAGCGAAAGGCTATTTACAATTTGTATAGACACCAAATGGCAGTTATAAAAGTTGAGGGGCATGAAAGGGAAGCAGTGGTTGGGAACGAAGTGAGACAGGGTTGTAGCCTCTCCCTGATGTTATTCAATCTCAATATTGATCAAGCAGTGAAGGAATCAAAAGAAAAATTCGGAGTAGGTATTAAAATCCATGGAGAAGAAATAAAAACTTTGAGGTTCGCCGATGACATTGTAATTCTGTCAGAGACAGCAGAGGACTTGGAAGAGCAGCTGAACGGAATGGACAGTGTCTTGAAAGGAAGATATAAGATGAACATCAACAAAAGCAAAACGAGGATAATGGAATGTAGTCGAGTTAAGCCGGGTGATGCTGAGGGGATTAGATTAGGAAATGAGACACTTAAAGTAGTAAAGGAGTTTTGCTATTTGGGGAGCGAAATAACTGATGATGGTCGAAGTAGAGAGGATATAAAATGTCGATTGGCAATGGCAAGGAAAGCATTTCTGACGGAGAAAAATTTGTTAACATCGAGTATAGATTTAAGTGTTAGGAAGTCGTTTCTGAAAGTATTTGTATGGAGTGTAGCCATGTATGGAAGTGAAAGATAGACGATAAATAGTTTGGACAAGAAGAGAATAAAAGATTTCGAAATGTGGTGCTACAGAAGAATGCTGAAGATTAGATGGGTAGATCACATAACTAATGAGGAGGTACTGAATATAATTGGGGAGAAGAGAAGTTTGTGGCACAACTTGACTAGAAGAAGGGATCAGTTGGTAGGACATGTTCTGAGGCATCAAGAGATCACCAATTTAGTTTTGGAGGGCAGAGGGAGACCAAGAGATGAATACACCAAACAGATACAGAAGGATGTAGGCTGCAGTAGGTACTTGGAGATGAAGAAGCTTCCACAGGATAGAGTAGCATGGAGAGCTGCATCAAACCAGTCTCAGGATTGAAGACCACAACAACAACAATGGGATATAGTGAAGGAGGAGACAGGTAGAACCAGACACGAAGAGGGATAAACAGCATTAAAAGTAAATGATACATTGATGACATATGTGTATAGTATTGCAGAACTTTTTAACATATTACCATTACCACTGTTACTGAATAATGGGGTTATCAGGTCTTGTAGATGCTGCTATGGAATACCTCAGTCCAGACATTTCAAGTAACCTCCATAATATGAATTCGACACTTACTACCCAAGAAGAAGTAATGTTCATCACAAAATCTTTAAAAGCAAATACATCTAGTGCGTATGATGAAATATCAACGAAGTTAATTAAGGAACGTGATTCTGAGTTAAGTAACATATTAAGCTATCTGTGTAACCAGTCGTTCATCACTGGAATATTTCCTGAATGGTTGAAATATGCCGAAGTTAAGCCACTGTTTAAGAAGGGAGATAAAGAAATAGCATCAAATTTCCATCCCATTTCACTTTTGCCAGCATTCTCAAAATTTTTAGAAAAGGTGATGTACAATCAGCTTTATAAGCATTTTATCACAAATAACAAACTGTCAAAGTCGGAATCCGGATTTCTAAAGGGTTCTGATATTGAGAAGGTTATCTACGCTTACAGTGAAAATGTACTTCATTCACAAGACAAAAATCTGCAGGCATCTGGTATATTTTGTGTTTTGTAAAAGGTATTTGACTGTGTAAATCACAATATCCTTTTAAGTAAATTAGAATATTATGGTGTACCAGGAAATTCTGCAAAATGGTTCAACTCTTGTATCTCTAGCAGGAAACAAAGAGTGTTATTAGGAAAGAGTCATGTATTAAGTTATCAGGTATCATCCAACTGGGAAGTAATTACATGTGGGATCCTACAAGCTTCAATCTTATGGCCCTTACTTTTTCTTGTGTATATGGATCACCTTTCATCAGTAACATTGCCAGATGCCAAGCTTGTTTTGTTTTCCGATGACACAAACATTGCAATAAATAGCAAATCAAATGTAGTCTTAGAAAGATCAGCTACTAAAATATTTGAGGACATTAATCACTGGTTCCTAGCCAATTCTTTGTCACTAAACTTTGAAAAAACACACTACATGCAGTTCAGAACTTATAAGGGGTCCCCCCCCCCCCAAGAGGATATGCCTAATATACGATGACAATCAGAAGAAGTGGACAGTGTTAAATTCTTGGGATTACAGCTTGATAATAAACTTAACTGGGAGGAGCACACCACAGAACTGCTGAAGCGTCTTAACAAATCTCTATATGCAATGCGAATTGAATCAGACATAGGGCATATAAAAATGGTGTGTGTGTGTGTGTGTGTGTGTGTAAAGTACAATCTAAGTTATGCACCATTTCGGTGCAGTAATGTGTTCATTGTAAATAAGTATTGTAGTAGTTCTATTATATGCTTATTACCTTATAAATAAAAAACATTTTTTTTAAATTTTAAATTCAGTGCATTAATGTGATCTTAGTAAATGAGTGTTTGTAAAATGATTCTTTCATATGGTGTTCATTAAAAAAAATGATCATTCCAGTTGGGACCTGTGGAAGGTACATTAGCTTACTTGTTTCATTTGTAAATATTTGTCATGTACTATTGTTTTTCTGACATGTTCTACATCCTGGAGGACCTCCTCCCTACGGATCAGTTGGAATGAAAGTAAATCTAATCTAATCTAAACATCAGAACGCTGCTAAAAATACGATCTTCTGAACTTATATTACTTGGATGAATGCTGCAAACAATAATGTGATTGTCATCTCGTGGGTGAAGCTCACTTTTTGTTTTCGTGTGTTTTCGCTTTCAAGTATACAACTATGGAAATATGGCTCTGTCTAAAGCAGAGCACATAAAACAAGAGGGCAGAATAGGTAAATATCTAATGAACAGTGACATAATACGTGTTAGAAAGTACAGTTTCCATAGAAGCTTGAAAAAGTAGAAGCAACAAAAAGTAAATGAATACAAATTACATACGCAGTCCCCCCCCCCCCTTCATGACAAATTTACAAAGCACATCACAGATAACAGATCCTCACAACATTTTCTAAGACTATTACAGCAGAATTTAACATAATGACAGTACTTTAACCCGGCATTAGCAAAGCGCACAAAAAATACCAGTATCATTTTAGTGCTAACATTTCAATGTCTATAATATACACTCACCTTCAGGAAATAAAAACACGTTGAACGACTAGCGATAGGACGTTCATATCCACAGGACATGTACGTTAGTATGTTTTGCAGAAATGATTAGCATTTCTGTCATCACGATTCAGCATGTATCCTATTCCACCTGTCGTTTCACGATGTCCCATACATTTTCAAAAAAATCACTTCGAGCACTATGTGACTTAACATATGAGGTCATCAGTCCCCTAGACTTAGAACAACTTAAATCTAATAACATAAGGACATCACACACATCCATGCCCGAGGCAGGATTCGAACCTACGACCGTAGCAGCAGCGCAGTTCCGGACTGAAGCGCCTAGAATCGCTCGACCACAGCGACCGGCCACACATTTTCGATTGGCTACAAGTCTGCTGATCTGGCGGGCCAGGGCAGAAGGTTGACAACCTATGACACCAAGAAGGCGCGTGTTCATGCAGCAATATGTGGTCGTGCACTGTATTGGTGAAAAAAGGCATCTGGGATGTTGTGCAGAAAGTCTATGGCTATGGGTCGCAGGATTTCATTCACATAGGTCATACTGGTCACAGTGCCAAAGACACGCTCCAACTACGGTTTTTGTTTATACCCAATAGCACCACATACCATAAAGCCTTGAGTTGGAACTGTATGTCTTGTGCGAATGGAGCCGCTATGATGCCACTCCCTCTGTCTGCTGCTAAACCCAGCGAGGTGGCGCAGTGGTTAGCACACTGGACTCGCAATCGAGAGGACGACGGTTCAATCCCGCGTCCGGCCATCCTGAGTTAGGTTTTCCGTGATTCCCCTAATTCGCTCCAGGCAAGTGCTGGGATGGTTCCTTTGACAGGGCGCGGCCGACTTCCTTCCCCGTCCTTCCCTAATCCGATGAGGTCGGTGACCTCTCTGTCTGGTCCCCTCCCCCAAACAACCCAACCCAACCCTCTGCGGCGAACCAAAATGCCACCATCATTTTCAAACAAACAGAATCTGGATTCCTCCCAAAACGCGATCTCATGCTATTCCGGTCCCCAGTGGCGTAGCTCCATTCACCATTTCCGTCTAGCATGTTTCTGCACATTCGTCGGGCGAAGAAGTAGACGATGCGCACGTAATCCATGCCGCAATAAACGGAGACGGACTGTCACCCCTGATAGTGTACAATGTGTTCGGCTGTTCCACTGTTGCGCCAGAGCCGAGAAGGACGCAGCTCTGTCCTGCAGTGCCATTCGGATGAGGTGTCGAGCTTCTCGGGGGATGGTCTGGGTGGTGCAACCTGACCCATCCCTTTGTGTTCTACGGCCTCGCGTGAAACATTCTGCAAACACCCGTTGCACTGCCGCAACACTTCGTCCCACACGAGCAGCAGTGTCCCGGATGGATGCATCACATTCTCTCATGCCAATAATGTGCCCTCCTTCAAACTCATTGATTTGACGGTACTGTTGACGCATACGTCTGCGAGGCGTCCTGAACGTCTGTTCAAGTCACACTGATCCATTACCCTCGTGTTATAGCGACAACAAGAGCCGCAGGCACATTTTACCGGTGGGTGGTGTTGCACCGCGATATCGATGTTGACTTTGAACCCACGGGTCGACAACAATTCTAGAGAACATACCAGTGTACACTACTGGCCATTAAAATTGCTACACCACGAAGACGACGTGCTAGAGATGCGAAATTTAACCGACAGGAAGAAGATCCTGTGATATGCAACTGATTAGCTTTTCAGAGCATCCATACAAGGTTGGCGCTGGTGGCAATACCTACAACGTGCTGACATGAGGAAAGTTTCCAACTGATTTCTTATACACGAACAGCAGCTGACCGGCGTTGCCTTGCGTACCATCACGATTCCGACTTTGATAAAGGTCGAATTGTAGCCTATCGCCATTGCGGTTTATCGTATCGCGACATTGCTGCCCGCGTTGGTCGATATCCAATGACTGTTAGCACAACATGGAATCGGTGGGTTCAGGAGGGTAATACGGAACGCCGTGCTGGATCCCAACGGTCTCGCATCACTAGCAGTCGAGATGACAGGCATCTTATCCGCATGGCTGTAACGGATCGTGCAGCCACGTCTCGATCCCTGAGTCAACAGATGGGGACGTTTGCAAGACAACAACCATCTGCACGAACAGTTCGATGACGTTTGCAGCAGCGTGAACTATCAGCTCTGAGACAGTGGCTGCGGTTACTCCTGACGCTGCATCACAGACAGGAGCACCTGCGATGGTGTACTCAACGACGAACCTGGGTGCACGAATGGCAAAACGTCATTTTTTTCGGATGAATCCAGGTTCTGTTTACAGCATCATGATGGTCACATCCGTGTTTGGCGACATCGCGGTGAACGCACGTTGGAAGCGTGTATTCGTCATCGCCATACTGGCGTATCACCCGGCGTGTTTGACTCAATGCCCAGGCGTATCAAGGCCGTTATTACGGCCAAATGGTTCAAATGGTTCAAATGGCTCTGAGCACTATGGGACTCAACATCTTAGGTCATAAATCCCCTAGAACTTAGAACTACTTAAACCTAACTAACCTAAGGACACCACACACACCCATGCCCGAGGCAGGATTCGAACCTGCGACCGCAGCAGTCCCGCGGTTCCGGACTGCAGCGCCAGAGCCGCTAGACCACCGCGGCCGGCTATTACGGCCAGAGGTGGTTGTTGTGGGTACTGATTTCTCAGGATCTATCCACCCAAATTGCGTGAAAATGTAATCACATGTCAGTTCTAGTATAATATATTTGTCCAATGAATACCCGTTTATCATCAGCATTTCTTCTTGGTGTAGCAATTTTAATGGCCAGTAGTGTACATGTGCTGTGAATATGAACGCCCTATCTCTAATTGTCCAAGGTGTTCTGTTTTTTCTGGGCATGAGTGTGAATTATAGTCGCTCGCCGTGCTTCTGTCCTTATGTGAAGACTAATCTCAGGTACTCCTTTACGGATTTTCATACATATTTCAGTAAAAGATAAGGATGTTTAGGAGGAAGGTTTGTATATATCACTACATATTAAAACAAGTCGTCCCAGCGCACATACTCACTGCTATCCGTCCGAAGATGGGCCGGGTCACTGCTTACTTTAAAAAAAACACGCCGGTATAAAAACTGTGCGAAGACTTAACATCAGACGACTGAGTATTCGTGAAGAAGGGACAGGGTGAAGATCTAAATCGTGAAGCGCAGGAAGGAATAAGAATAGAATTAAATTTTTTCCACACTAGTGTTCGACCTAGATACCTAAGCGGTGGATCGCCGATAGTTTAGCTTGATTTAGCTACATCGGTCACGAACCTTACAGAAAATACCATAGCAAGAATAAATCATGTCTGCGAGCCTTCACGAAGCCTGTTCCACGACAGATCAATGCCATAACAGCAGTGCGCGGTGAGAGGTAGAGCTGACTCGATCACAGCGTGAAGGACAGGAAGTCGATACCTGCGCCCACTGGACTGAAATACGATCAGCGGACGGGTATCACGTGACCCGCCTACGCTGCGAACGCTATGTGCGGCCGACGGCACAGCTGCCGGAAGTTGGTTAAGGTCACGAACTCTGAGACGGCGACCACGGAAGTATGAAACCTTTGCCATTTCAGCATTGTGTACCGTGGATTAAAGTTACGCTACCAGCAACACTGCACAGAAATGGGGGTTTCAGTGAGCCACTGTAATCTACTTATCACGTTGTGCTTGTACAGCTGATTGCTATGAATAATAAGAATGTTAATTTATGTGCATCTGTGACGCCATGAAGTGTTTCGTTCTGCACAAGCATCCTCAAGCGACCAAGTGGAAGAAATATGCTTAATCCCCTAACATGTACCTTTCCAAGATTCTGTGAGGGTAAGGATTCGCTGTGGGATGGGGAATTTACCTTCTACCAGCGAGTAGCTCACGACTCAAGCGGTAATCAGTATTTCGTTTGAGTCACTAACTGCATACATTCCATAAGTGAGTGCTGTTAATGCGTCGTAAGCACTAAATTTCCACGAGAGCTTTACGACAGAAAGGCACGAATTGCGTAATATGTGCTTCTGACGCCTGCCGGCAGTAATATCTCTGCAGCTGGGCACAGACGAATTAACGGCTAGCCTCCTGTGGGGAAGAAAGAAAGAAAAGATATGCTGATCACCGAATTGTGTGCGTACTGAACATTAACGTCACAATCCTGACTTCAGATACCTTTCGTCAATCTTGGGCTAAGGCATTTTGTTTGTATAATGCTCTGTGACTTCTCATTTTATTTTGACATGAAACGAACGCGGTACATAGTTACAGTGGAACGCGGTTTATCCGGACTAGGTGGGACCATGGGTCATCCGGACAATGTGAAAGCCCGGTTAATTTGGGAACTCAGAAAAAATAGAATTACACTGTTTAAAAGCTCTGCATACACTTTCACGTAAAGACACAAATGATATTTTATTTTCACTTAAATGTTTACCAGATACTGAAAAAACTGAGTTTTATGCATTGAAATTATCAGTAATTTTTGTTTTGAACAATATTCTTATGCTGTTTACCTGAAGCACGATCACGCATGCGTTTCGCAAGCAATTTTTGTTCCCTTTATTTTGTCCAGCTGCGTTGTTCCCTCTGTATGTGTCAAAATGTCTTCAGACTGAGTGCCAGTTTCATCGACTAAAACGTCATTGCTACCGTCATTATCTGCAGATACACAACTCGTCACCAGCAATTATACCGTAACCAGGATCACTGTCATTTCGCAGACCATCATTTACGTCATTAACGCCTACGTCTGAACATCGTAGAGTTTTCGTAAATGCTTCATCATCAAATTCAGCAGCACTGTTTTCCAAAGTTCTTTATTGATCCTATGCAGTGAATCTATCTGCCCCTGGACACTACCACCATCTTTCTCTATGATGTCATTTTACACTTGCAGAAAATGGAGAACTGTAATAGTGCTCAACTCAGTGACAGCTTATTAATTACATCTTACCATGTTTTGTGTACGGCTGTTGGCAGAATTTAAATTTAATGTTTATCGTCTTAGATATTGCACAGTTGCTATATTAAAAAATAATAATAAAAACAAATAATTCGGGTGAACCCGAGACCCGGATTATCGAGGGTCGGATACTCGCAGTGTATATCAAAAAAATACTATCGAGAAAAAGTTCCTTTAATCATTTCGTTACGCTATGGTGACAATGCAGCTGACGATACACTTTTCAGCGAAAAGTGTATTCAGTGCTTCATAATCAGGAAACTACATGAACATGTATCTACCACATAAGTGTTTCCGCTCTTATTTAGAAGACACTGTATAACGAAGATCTTGACCTGTGGACTTCTCGTTGGAGATAGTCACAGCCATACCATCGTCACTCAGTGCTGCATTACACAACACACACCCAGGCCAGAGTAAGTCAGCAACAGCAGTGAAGCGGATATACTCTATAAAGCGTTTAAAATTAGTTGTGACTTTTGACGTTTCGGTACGGTGCGAGTGGATGGAAGCGTAGGTGCCAGCGAGTGATGGGCACGTCAGCAAGTGACGCCTCTCGGCGCGGAACCAATCAGGCTCGCTTACCTGCATGAATAGCAAGCCGCGCAAGACGGCCAGGATCTGCGATCTTGCACAAACAATTTTTATTCGGTAATAAACTCTGATTCTCATAGATCTAATAGCTTATTTCGTCAGCTTCAGTGCTTATGTTGTGGTTGGCAGGAGAGCCAACACCGTGTTACTAGAGGAGGTCGAAAGGCACGCGTTTTAGCTCACGCAGGCTGGCGTGAGGTCTGGAACAGGACAAGGAAATTCGAATTTAGAGAAAAACGGACGTAGCTGATGGAATACTTAACTTTAATCCATTAATGGTGAACGTTGCTCTTGACGGTACATGATTCACAGTATCAATAGTAACTGCTAATGGCGCCTTGCTAGGTCGTAGCAAATGACGTAGCTGAAGGCTATGCTAATTACCGTCTCGGCAAATGAGGGCGTATTTTGTCAGTGAACCACCGCTAGCAAAGTCGGTTGTACAACTGGGGCGAGTGCTAGGAAGTCTCTCTGGACCTGCCGTGTGGCGGCGCTCGGTCTGCAATCGCTGATAGTGGCGACACGAGGGTCCGACGAATACTAACGGACCGCGGCCGATTTAAAGGCTACCACCTAGCAAGTGTGGTGTCTGGCGGTGACACCACAGCTTATGCAGCCATTTGTGATGGCCTGAACATGGGACGGTAATTGCCCATCCGGTTGCTGCTAGTCTCCAACCATTGGTGCGGGATGACTTGGATGTTGCAGGGACTCCATTACTTGTTCGCAAATGACAGGCGCAGATATCAAGGAGGGGGAGAGGGGGGGGGGAAGTTGTGATGTGATTGGTGCCCCACGCCGTGATGTTATCTCGCGGTGGTCAGTAATTGTTGACTGCACCCTGACAATGAGTATGCCTGCCCTAGGGCTTTCATCCAGTCATACATCGTGCCACGCCACATCAGAATGCCCCATATATCTGAATATTGCACGACCCGATCAGCCGGACAGGTAGAGACCAACGTTGGGGCCCCTTTCAGACCCTGTCACATGCTGATAGTGCTGTCTCACACTAGTACGTCGTATCTCAGTGTCCTTCACAGTGATCACTTAATATCTGACGCCGGTCGCGACCCTTGTATACCCTAAAAGGCCTGGTAACAACACTCAACACCAACAATACTAACGCACTTTGGTGATCGTTCTAGGTGTCACAAAGAAATGAATCTTTTACATATCCGCTGATAGCGGTTAACTTTTTCCGCCAAGCAGTGCATTATTTCCTACTGCATATTCCTCGCGACGTGATCTGGACAGAAAAATCATAAAACCTGGAGCGCCGGCCGGAGTGGCCGAGCTGTTCTAGGCGCTACAGTCTGGAACCGCCCGACCGCTACGGTCGCAGGTTCGATTCCTGCCTCGGGCATGGATGTGTGTGATGTCCTTAGGTTAGTTAGGTTTAAGTAGTTCTAAGTTCTGGGGGACTGATGACCTCATAAGTTAAGTCACATAGTGCTCAGAGCCATTTGAGCCAAAACCTGTAGCTCAAACGGAAGTTGACTACCATTTTTATCTGTTTTCCGTCTTTCCCCTATTTGTTCTAAATTCGTGGAGGTATGTACCGTCTATGCAACTAAATGAAGGCAGTTTGTTTGTTTCCATACGCGTTTCGCTTCACTTATTTGGGAAGTATCATCAGTGGCAGTTGTATAATTTGACGGAAAATGCCTGACATGGCTGTATTATGGTCATTTTTATCTGTTTTCCGTCTTTCCCTTAGTTGCTCTGAATTCCTGGAGGCATGCACCGTCTATGCAATGATGCTTCCCAAATAAATGAAGCGAAACGCGTATGGCGGCAAACAAACATTTAGTTGCAAAACTCCACGAAAGTTTAGTTTTGTCTGAACAACAGTTTTCCAGAAACTGCCACCCAGCTATGTAATCTACACGGGAACGAAGACCCTTCCGGCCACGTTGGCCGTGTATCAGCCTCAGGGCCGTAATCTGTGTTGCGTAAACTTAACGCCGGTCACCTGGAACGGCCTGATAACGCGTTGTAAATCGCAAACTGGTCCGGCAACCGACGATAACGACTGCAAGCGTTTGTTGATAAACATCCGCTGCGACTGCCAACCAACTTATGTTCATATAAGGATGGCACAAATGGATGAAAGCGATACACAGTAATTAGTGAACCGTATCTCGTCTATGTTGGATTATGATTTGAAATCAGGAAGTTTTTATGATACAAAGAACAAATTAAAATAATTATCTGTGTCAGTCAAGTTTATTTACAGAATTTCTTTACCCGGTCGTAGCCTTCATTTCAACAACAGGCTAAATCCAGAAAATGAATTATAGTGTGGGATGGCGGTGTAGGCCCTACGGACGCTTCGCGGAAGAAAATAAAATTGACTGACATAGATAACTGTTTACTTCATCTTTTATAAAAATTATATGTCTTACAAACATTATTTCGAAATTACTACTAGAAAGCAAATATGAAAATGAAAATGTCGATACGTCCGAAACGCCTTGCGAAGTCCCCACCTTTAAATTATTACCACTTCTGATTTACTAAAATCAGTATGACGTGGTTCTTTCTGTGTGCGGCAGGTGCAATTCTTTTAGTAATTACTTTCACTAGTTGAACATTTAAACACACGTACAACTAAAAGGAAATCATCCAAATCGGAAAATGTAGTATTCTGGGTAATGGGACGCTGATAACCTAACTGTTTAGCGCCTTCCACCATAAATCATCATCATCATCTAAATTCGACGAATGTATATACCTGTAAAAAAGCTAAATAAGTGACTTATGGTTTATTTGCACACTATCTACCACAACGTCTATTAAGGCACAGGAATATAATTAATTAGTGACTGGGTGTTTCGGCCGAGTTTCAGACAACATCTGGTTTTTGCATGCAGTGAATAAATATTACACACTATGGTGCAGCCCATTTGGATGGCGCGCACTACCATCCACGGAAACTTGCGCCGCCGAGGCAAGCCATTCTTGATGTTTGCGTCCCTCTTGACGTACACATGCATCTTCGGGACAAGAGGCATTTCATCAGTAGGGTGTTCTCGTTTGGGGAAGTTGAGTGAAGTGCATTGAAACCAAAGCCTAGGTAGAGCAGTGACGTAACATTCACTTTGGCACAAAAAAGTGAACTTTCGTAAAGTCGGAAGCTCAAGCATGGCTTTGCGTCTCGTCTCTAGCTTCCGTCGAGAATGGCATAAATTCCCTGGCGAAGGGGCCTTCAAATGGCCACAGCAATAGTACAGAAATTCCTGTAGTCAATGTAATTTTATACCCTTATTACCAGCAATCCACAGTCGAACAGTTACCTTCGCTGCAATCAGTGCGAAGGTTCAAATGTTTCAAATGGCTCTAAGTACTATGGGATTTAACATCTGACGTCATCAGTCTGGAACGAGGGACATTCAGCCTCGTCGGGCCAAATGAGGAGCTCATTGAATAAAAAAGCATTCATCTACTGGCAATAAAGGATGAAGGGGTTGGCATCATGTTGATTACATGTACCGCACCCCGTGATTACATGTACCGCACCCCATCATGTTGATTACATGTACCGCACCCCAGAATTCGGCCAGTCTGACACACCTAAGGGATAATCTTTGGCTGGTGTTTTTAAGTTAAAACGAGTTATACAACTGATCTCACAGAAGCCTGCTATGTCGGTGGAAAAATACTACAGCTCCATTTATAAAAACGTAATTAATGGCTGTGTTTCGGTAGTTAACGGAGTTGCGAAACGCGTTAATCTTTATTTCATGAACACTTGGTCATCATTTGTCCAGATGAAAGAAATTAGCAATATCTTTAACGGGTCAAAAGTTACTTGAGGTAAAAGCTTGAGAAACGTCAGCCAACACATTACAAATAAATAAAACAAATTACTCTTAATTTATTGCGCCATTCTGAGTATTGTGCCATAATACTGACTGTCTGAGAGCGGTATTGACACTGTGCGCAGTATATAGAAAGAGACTGCAAAGCTTTAAAAATATGAACGCTCGCACAATATATTTCGCAATATATTGTACCGTATGACGGTCGTATAGTAGAATACCCAGCAGTTCCTGCAGGAGTACGTGATTTGTGGACATGCAAACAACACATGCATTGGCGTCATAGGAATATGAATAAACCATGAAAGACAGATGAAAGAATTCATGTGCTGAAGTGCATTCAGGCGAATAATTAATGACATATTTAATATTTTTTGCAGCAACTAGCTGCGAAAACACTTGACAAACGTGTTTAAGTATAGGGAAATAGCACTGCAACTGCTTCTAAGTTCGTTTCAAAAATTTGAATTATTAACTGCAGTAACGCGTAACAGCGCTACCCACTGATCCTCTACAACAAGTATCTTATTCCTTTCGAGTTTATAGATCGCTTCCAGCATTTTGGAAAGTGAAATCCGACTACTACATAGTATCTGTTCTGTGGAAATAAGATGTAACGAAGTTCATCACTTCGTTGAATGATTTGTCGCTCATCCGATAGTCTTCTGGCTCTGGTGCAGGTCCTCTTAGCAAGTGTGTAGAACGCATTCCAAGCTACTTTATCGACAATCGCCGCTTACTCTTGCTTTTCTTTTGCAGTACGTAGCGATTGCAATCGCAATACATGCGAATTCTATATCAACGAGTACCAATATGGTCGCTACAAAGGCAGAGTTCTGACATGTCCTGAGCATAAATATTGCTCAATAATATTGTTCCGTTCTTGGCCGCATACTTTCGGGCAATATATTGACACAATATTATTGAACAATAAATATTGAGCATTTAAGTGTCCCTTTAAAGCAGGGGCAGCCAAGAACTTGGATCGCAAGCCATGCACTGGCTCGCCTGCCATAGTGTTCTGCCTGTTTGCATACTTTCTCCAGTGCACGTCACTATCTGAGCGGCAGAAAGGGGAGGAGCGATAAACTGTAAACGCACCTTATTTAGAGGGCAATGCAGTCGCACCGGATACTTATTGATTTCATATTCTTAACGACACAGATCATAAATGAAACAATTTTCAGTGTTATTTAATTATTTTTGGTGCGCTGAAGACGTAATATACTTTTTATCTGGTGCAAACTGTCGTCGTATAGATGGAAAAAGACAATTCCAGGTTTTCGCACGCAGGTTGCCTTGTAACAGTGACTTGTAATCGAAAAAAGGTCTGTCACACCACATCGAAATATTGTAGCATTTTTGCGTCCTCATTATACGTACTTTGCAGTAATACAAGGGGGTGGTCAGAAGCAGTACGAAAAGCTTTTAAGGGTGTTGAGGGGTTGGTTGTAATGAGAAATGATTTTTAAGAAAAAATTCGATAGGTTGCGCCGTTTCCAAATTAATTAGCATTGAAGTTAGCCGATCAGGACGATGAAAACGCAAAATCAAGCGACCAGCCAAAGACGGCGGCGCCAAACAATTTACTTCGCTTGGTTTGTAGAAACCGAACAAGAGAGCGATATAAAAATTGGACATGGGATCGTAGTAAAGGTCGAATACGAGCTACAGGGTGAGCAGTCTCTTGCGCTATCATCTACGCTACGTGAACACCTGACACTAATTGTGTCAGGCGAATCACGTGAATTTGCAGGTGCAACATCCTGACCGGCTATTTTTAACATTAATTAACTCGGAAATGGCGCAACGAATCGAATTTTTTTTCTTAACAGTTATTTCTCAGCACAACGTACCCTGCAACATCCTTACAGGCTTTTCGGACTGTTTCTGACTACCCTGTATAAAGTCTGTATATTCTTCCTTCATTTCTGTCGAAAACTGTTACAACTGACAGCGGAATAATGCGTGCAACTTCAGAAATTTTACTGTTTGTACCACCAATTTCTTTACATTCTCCACGTCTGCAAATTTATTACAAAGTGCTTCTTGGTGTACAGAAAAATGAATCTCATCTGTCGATCGTTGTAATTTTTTGCTCTCTCATTGTCAACTGAATCTTTAAATTCTTTCGGCAGTTTTGCAATATCGTATCATAGAAAATTTGCAGTATTCATTTATTATTCGACGGCGTAACAGGTACTGATTATTCTCATCCCTGTCTCCTGCCATTCCCGTTCATTTTTAGTCCTGTGGCGTACAGCGTCTGCTTCAGTGGATACCTGTTAATGGTCGCTTCTCTGGCGTTTTCATTCAGTCCTTACGCTTCAAACGCACAGTGGGCATTCCCAACAGGTGCTGTCACCTGCATCCATTCGCAGCATCAAGACTGATTGAAAACGCGAGAGAAGTGACCATTAAAAGCTCTCCACTCCAGGGGAAATGGGGCACCGCTGGGTTAAAGGCTTGTGACGATATCTCGCTTGACTGTCTCTTCCTGTGCGAACAGGCACTGAACCTGCGAATATTCTTCACGCAGCGAACAAATAGGGAATGGTAAACAGCGCTGGCGCGACGATTCTGACGAACTGGAGAGAGTCGTTCCAATCGAAAAATGTCTCACCGTAAAACTAAATGTACTTCCGAGATGCCGAGAGAGACCGCTCCTCGTCTCACACGTCAGGTTCGCTTGCCGTTTGGCATGCTGTGGTCGGCCATGCTCTAAAGAGCTGGATGCATATCATGAACACTATACACACATGCTCATAAATTAAGGATAATGCTGATACATGGTGAAACAATGCTCTGGTAGGCGGCTTGCGGGTTTAAATCACCTCAGGGTATGAACATGCGGTGCATTTGACCCTCGGTCGTCGCCCGGTGGCGCTGGCAGCAGTCCACCAGCGAGTAAGTGTGCAGACGTTTTCAGACGTGCTAATGGTGACTGTGTGTTGAAAATGGCTCAAAGAACACAAATTAATGACGTTATGAGCGATAGTATACTAGGGCGACTGGAGGCTGGTCATCAGTGCTCGCAGACGGCCACGGAGTACTGCAGGTAGCCTTACTCGGGACCTTACCGCAGCCACTGGAACAGTTGCCAGAGACCTGGAAGGTGCATTCCACTGACCCCTGGTCACAGGAGAGCCCGTAAAGCCTGGTGTCAAGAACACAGTACATGGTCATTGGAACAGTAGTCCCAGGTTATGTTCACGGACGAGGGCAGGTATAGTCTGAACAGTGATTTTCTTCTGGCGTGAACCAGGAACCAGATACCAGCCCCTTAATGTCCTTGAAAGGGTCTTGTATGGACGTCGTGGTTTGATGGTGTGGGGTGGGATTATGATTGGTGCACGTACACCCCTGCATGTCTTTGACTGATGAACTGTAACAGGTCAGTTGTTTCGGGACGTCATTTTGCACCAGTATGTCCGCCTTTTCAGGGGTGCAGTGTGTCCCAACTTCCTGCTGATGGATGATAACGTACGGCCCCACAGAGCTGCCATCGTCAAGGACTACCTTAAAACAGAAGATATCAGGCGAATGGAGTGGCCTGCCTGTTCTCCAGACCTAAACCCCATTGATCACGTCTGGGCTGCTCTCGGGCGACGTATCGCTGCACGTCTTCAAACCTCTACGCATTTCAGGAGCTCCGGCAGGCACTGGTGCAAGAATGGGAGGCTACACCCCAGCAGCAGCTCGACCCCCTGATCCAGAGTATGCCAACCCGTTGTGCGGCCTGTGTACGTGTGCACGGTGATCATATCCCATATTGATGTCGGGGTACAAGCGGGGTACAAGCGTGGCGTTTTGTAGCACATGTGTTTCGGGACGGTTTTCTCAACTTATCAGCAATACCGTGGACTTACAGATCTGTGTCGTGTGTGTTCCCTATGTGCCTATGCTACTAGCGCCAGTTTTATGTAGGGACACGTTGTGTGGCGCCACATTCCGCAATTATTCTTAATTTATGAGCATGAGTGTTCCCGTAACATGTCATTTCCGGGCCGCGCCTGTGCATTCGTCAGTTGGCTAGAGTGTCCCCCACAAGTCCTATCCGGCGGAAGAAAGTGCTCTCGACCATGGAGGAGACAGGCAGTCCGTCCCTAATCCTCATAAATGGGTTGTTGCCGTAGCTTACAAGGCTGACTTAAAGGTCTGTGTTGTTCAATGATAGCCTATGTTTTCTGGTACCTGTCGTAGAAAAACTCTGTTAGCGCCAGCAGAAAATGACCGATGAAACGCTTGCATTCTGCTACTGCTTGACTTAAAGCCTAAATGTTAAATAATTTCGTGGAGCGATTTTGAACTCGCGAAATCGTGGAGTCAGCTGATAGCCCTCGTGAGGATAGGACTGTCCCTGTGGTGCGAAGTAGAACTTTTATAGTCCTCAGTAACATAAGGAGAAACTTAACGATCGAACATTTGCTAGATGGAGAGAGGTATCGTATCATGATGTGGAGAAAGATTTGGCGAGGTCTTATGGGAGGCAGTACACTGCATTTATTCCAGTGGAAAATTATGGTGTCTCTGTGTCTGTCCTACTCCCTTTTAACTTTAGACTGTTATCCAGGTTTGTTTCTGGAAGAGGCACTACAAACAAGTGGTAGACGTAGCAGTGCTCGATTTCCAACTCAATGGCCGGGTCTGAAAGTCTTTTGGAAATAAAGTGAACTCGAATAAACTGCCAACAGCTGTTATATGATGATTTGTTAACGGCTGGTTTCGCAGTGAAACGGATCGTTAATAAATCACCACATAACAGCTGTTTGGAGTATATTCGAGTTCAGTTTACCATGAATCAACTGCTGTGGCTGCCCATATTATCAAGCTTTTGAAAGTAGTTGGTGTGCAAAAAGACATTGTATAGTGATATAAAGGAAATCACTACACTTAGGTGACAAAAGTCTGGGGATAGCGATATGCACATATACAAACGGCGGTAGGGTTGTTACACAAGGTATGAGAGGGCAGTGTAGTGCAGTGGCTGTACTGTCATTTTTACTCAGGTGATTCGTGTGAAAAGGTGTCCGAAGTGATTATGGCTGCACGGAAGGAATTAAATAACTACGAACGCGGGATGCTAGTTGGAGCCACACGCATGGGACATTTCATTTCGGAAACCGTTACGCAATTCAACATTCCGAGATCCACAGTGTCAAGAGCGTGCCGAGAACACCAAATTACCTCACACCACGGACAGCGGATTGGCCGACGGCCTACAGTTAACAACCAAGAGCAGCGGCATTTATGTTGAGTTGTGGGTACTAACAGACAAGCAAGACTGCGTGAAATAACCACAGAAATCAACATGTGACGTACGACGAACCATCCGTTTGGACAGTACGGAGAAATATGACGTTAATGGACTGTAGCAACAGACGACCGACGGTAGTGACACTAACAGCACGACACCGCCTGCAGCGCCTATCCTGGGCTCGTGGTCGCATCGGTTGGACCCTAGACGAGTGGAAAACCGTGGCCTGGTCAGATGAGTCCCGATTTCAGGTGGTAAGAGCTGATGGTAGAGCTCGAGTGTGGCGCATACCCCACGAACCCATTGACTCAAAATGTCAACAGGGTACTGTGGTGGTGGCTCCATCATGGCGTGGGCCGTCTTTACATGGACTGGACTGGATCCTCAGATCCAACTGAAACTGTCATTGGCTCAAAATGGTTATGTTCGGCTACCTGGAGATCATTTTCAGCCATTCATTGACTTCATGTACCCATGACCATGCGCCTTGCCACCGGGCTGCAATTGTTCGCGACTGGTTTGTAGAACATTCTGGACAGTTCAAGCCAACGACTTGGCAACCCACATTGCCAGACATGAATCCCATCGAATATTTATAGGACGTAATCGAGAGGCCAGTTCGTGAACGAAATACTGCACCGGCAACACTTTGGCACGGCCAAAGAGACAGCATGGCTCACAAGGAAACCTCCCCATCGCACCCCCCTCAGATTTAGTTATAAGTTGGCACAGTGGATAGGCCTTGAAAAACTGAACACAGATCAATCGAGAAAACAGGAAGAAGTTGTGTGGAACTATGAAAAAAATAAGTAAAATATACAAACTGAGTAGTCCATGCGAATATAGGCAGCATAAAGGACAGTGGAAGTTAAGGAGCGCCGTGGTCCCGTGGTTAGTGAGAGCAGCTACAGAACGAGAGGTCCTAGGTTCAAGTCTTCCTTCGAGTGAAAAGTTTAATTTTTTATTTTCAGTTTATGTGACAAACTCTTATGTTTTCATCACTTTTTTGGGAGTGATTATCACATCCACAAGAGAACCTAAATCGGGCAAGTTAGAAGAATCTTTTTACCCATTCGCTAAGCGTAGAAGTTAGGTGGGTCGACAACATATTCCTGTCATGTGACGCACTGCCGTCACCAGTGTCGTATAGAAGATATCAGACGTGTTTTCCTGTGGAGGAATCGGTTGACCTATGACCTTGCGATCAAATGCTTTCGGTTCCGATTGGACAGGCACGTCCTTTCGTCTACTAATCGCACGGTTTTGCGGTGCGGTCCCAAAACACAGACACTAAACTTATTACAGTGAACAGAGACGTCAATGAACGAATGGACAAATCATAACTTCGCGAAAATAAAGAAAGTAAAATTTTCAGTCGAAGGCAAACTTGAACCAAGGACCTTTCGTTCCACAGCTACTCACGCTAACCACAGGACCACGGCGTTTCTGCGCTCACATTCTCCTAGATATTACATATGCTGCACATGTACTACTCAGTTTGCATATTTTGCTTATTTTCTTGATAGTTCCACACAACTTCTTCCTGTTTTCTCGATTGATCTGTATTCAGTTTTTCAAGGCCTATCCACTGTGCCAACTTATAACTAAATCTGAGGGGAGTGCGATGGGGAGGTTCCCTTGTCAGTATTACTGCAGGGAAGTTCCAACGACTTGTTTAGTTCATTCCACTAACTGCTGCACTGCGCTGCGAAAAGGAAATCTGCCACGATATTAAAAGATATCCCATTGTCACCACAGTATAAACGGGTTCGATACGGTGGAGTGGATGTTTGCGGTGCTCATTTTCTAATCAAGTGAGCAGATATTAAAATCTCTTGGAACACTAATTAGTAATATAGAAGAAATGACTATTTTAACCTGTCTCACAGGCCAAAGTGAGGCTGGAGGTCTTTGTTAAGCATATGTATAGTAATTCATAGAAATATTTCTGGTCCGCCAACAAACGGATCGGAGGAAGTCTACGGAACAATACATTGCGCGATTTGCCTTGCACACCGCACGGCGCTAAATATCCGATGACTGGCCGCGAGTGGGTCTTCGTCAGACACTATGTAAGCTCCAAGAAGCCAGAAGAGAACCAACATTTCAGTACCACTTCGAAATGCCTATAGTAACGAGAAAAACTGCTGAACAATACGGTAGAGCTGTTGAATTTACCTCTAATACTGCAGTCCTAGCGACAACTAAACCTTCCGCTTTGAAAGCAGGCGTCCTGCGCCGTAAGTGCGGATGGTTTTATTCGAAGCGATGGTGCGGTAAGTATTCTTACTTTCTGGCTCCGTTGCGGCGTTGCATTGGCGGAAGGAGCACAGTGCGTTTGTCGTAGTAGACTACCTTTCTCGATTGATTGTCGCCGCACAGTTTGGATTCCGACATATACACATACAATTATATTTCGCAAGCAATTTTGCGGTGTGTGGCGAAGGTACTTCTTGTACCATTGTCAGTTGTTCTCTCCCCCCCCCCCCCCCACCCCTCCTTTGCTGTTCTAGTCGCTAAAGGTCCGTAGGAAGGACTATTGCCCGTAAGCCTCCGTGTGGACTCGATTCCGACTAATTATATTTCACGAGCTATACTCACTCCAGTATTCCCGCCCGTACTGTTGCACTCACCGGCAATTAATTGTTTAGCACGTGGACACTTGCTTGGTAACCGTAATTATATACAAAAAAACTGTTACAAACATAGCGCGTGAGAGCACCACTAAACATTGGAGCAGCAAGAGAGTCATTTTTGCGGTTTCCATTGCACTTGACACCTCTGTTTCGACTTTCTGATACTCTATTCTTCACAATGACCTCCACTGACAATCACTGAAGTTGGCTGTGGCGCAAGGACTCGGTGAGCACAATTTAATTGCTCGGCAAAATGCCTGTGAAGCATTGCTTGATATGTCACCACAGGACATGCTTGTGAGCGATACGGCTGAGACAAGTTTTTATTTGTCTGGGTGCGTGAATAAAAACAACTTACGCTACTCGAGTGCTAAAAGTTCCAGAGAACTTCATGAGAGATCTCTTCGTTAAGAACGTGTTACTCTTTGGTGTGCACTGTGGAAAATAGGGATCGAAGGTGCAGTTTCTGCGAACTAACAGTGATTTTCCAACATAATTGAACTTCTTTGTGCAAACTTTAACAAATTTATGTGGAGATCTTTATCGTTATTTGGCGTACAACACACAACTGCGACGAGCGTTTATCCACAGCTACGTGTATCGGGGGATCTGGCGGTCGGCGCTCCACCCATCATACATACGCAGTTAAAAAGGCACGAAATAGTCATAAAATTATAACAAATAAAGACAGTCGGATATTAACTCCTCGTCTTACTTTAAGACCAGTAACATCGCTTCTCCATATTATTGCTCATTTACCGAAAAGCTCGTTTCCTATAGTGGTAATATCAGTCACATATGCCTCAAGTCACACCAGCTGCTTCCTGTCCACTGGCTACTTCTGTACACAAATATACGGCTCCAGCTGAGGCATTGAGTCATCAACCGTTGCATGGCATTTCACAGATGTTAGAGGAGACACGAAGAAAATGATTTACCAATATTTATGTATGCAAACTGCTCACATATTTCATATTACTGCTAACCTCAAAAACAACCCATAAACCCATTGAAGAAAGGGTTACCGCTCCCTCCCTTCTGTACATCAAGCACATTATCGAATGAATATGGATGAATTGCTATTTACAATCCTTCAACTAGGTCTTTCTTCCTTTCGTCGCTACGTGCGTCGCCTTTAAATCCTCTACAGTGTCTTTTAGCAGGTGATCTACCGTATCTCGTATGGGCAATGTTTGGCTACCAATGATTTGCCATATCTGGCCAGTGTCAATGTGCTCTTTACTGTTTTTTTCTGACGATTTTGTGGTTTTGCAAGTGTATGTGTATGAAGGGTAGAATGCATGGGATCTTGACCCTTGAAACGCTTATCTGTGAATTAGATTTCTTATATTTGTGTGTTGTACGCTAAATAGCGCTAACGATGATCTTCATAACTTGCCCTGCAGTCGTTATGATGGGTAATAATGGGACGCGCGGGATTAGCCGAGCGGTCTGAGGCGCTGCAGTCATGGACTGTGCGGCTGGTCCCGGCGGAGGTTCGAGTCCTCCCTCGGCCATGGGTGTGTGTGAGTGTTTGTCCTTAGGATAATTTAGGTTAAGTAGTGTGTAAGCTTTGGGACTGATGACCTTAGCAGTTATGTCCCATAAGATTTCACATACATTTGAACATTTTTTGATAATAATGGAATTTTGTGAAGATATTTGAATTCAGCTAAACAGGACCACGTCACACACAGTGCGAACTGCAATGCGAGTTTAGTGTGAGAAGTTCCTGGGCACCTAATCTCCTTCAAGGTAAGTCTCCCGTGGCAGGCGCGCTCACTCTATTTAGCTCCTTGCGACTTCTTTCACGGCGATATCTATCACCCAGTGTTTACCCCGATCTTCCAAGAACCTTCGCACACTTGAAAGAAAATATTCACAAGCAGTAGCCCAAATATACATCGCTATGCTCGAAAGAGTCATTTGCCGGACATATTTCTTTTTTAAATTGTAATTTTAAATTATAAATTATGTAGAAACACAGAAAAGGAATTATAATAATAAATATACTTTTTTATTGACCTTTTAAAACAGCGAGGTTCATTGCCGCACCCTGTAGGGGAAATTCGGATAGTATGGAACAGCTGGGCAGTATGGAATACCGACGCTGGGTTCTGCACGTGAGAATATCGTATATTAATTCTATGAGTTTCCATTATGTAGTGAATGTCGACCGCTTGCCAGGATTGCTTTCGTCATTGTTCTTGAAAGTTTTTGTATCAGTTATTAGATTTTCGTCTCAGACACTGAGCCGGCCGCAGTAGCCGAGCGGTTCTAGGCGCTTCAGTCCGGAACCGCGCGATTGCTACGGTCGCAGGTTCGAATACTGCCTCGGGCATGGATGTGTGCGATGTCCATAGGTTGTTTAGGTTTAAGTAGTTCTAAGTTCTAGGGGACTGATGACCTCAGATGTTAAGTCCCATAGTGCTCAGAGCCATTTGATTTCTCAGACACTGAGATTAAGGTTAATGTGCATAAAAAGAGTATTAATTTATTATTCCCTGGCTGGTTTTTGATGTCAACTTTTTCTTTAGCAACAGAAAGGATAGTTTTGCACGTGGGCGTGTAGGATTACGTGGAATATCAAGGCGTTAAGATCGAACTAAGCGTCTTACTTCTATTCTCAGGCACACGCTCCTCGTTCATTTAAAACTTTGGTTCTACTCTTGACGATATCACCATGCCGAAAAAAGAACGCGTCCAATAGAAACAGGAAAGCTGAGGCATCATCTGCACTAATCTATTATCCCTAAAAAAATCAATTAGGGGCGAACTAAGAACTAAGCAGCAACCCAACGGCAACAAAAGCTCTAATTGCAGAATCCTATAACACAAGAGACCAGAAACCTTCCAACGAAAGAGGAAACATAAACTCTTCAAGAAATTACAGTATACTTCGCAGGGTGACTGAAGTGGCAATGATCAATCTTTCCATAATCATGTATAGTCTGAAATGGAATTCGCAGCTTCTATTATATGTGTCTTCTGCGACGGAAATTTTTTCTGAAGATAGACAAGGAGAGATTTCGATGCAGTGTTTGGCTTCTCTCTATGCGTCCTTCTCAGTTACACTGGAGCGGGGAATTGAGATAATATTTGCAATTTCTACAAATAAAATATAGCTAAGTTGCCTTATTAACCTGCAAACCTGTATCATGAATTGTATTATTTATAATATTTTTTGTAAGTCTCATTAAATATTGTATTTTTAAGCAAAATGTAATTCGCTTTCTATATTTTCGATTATCTATTCCAAATTAGCAGACAATACCATATTATCGTCCATATGATACTTTTTTCTTTAATTACTTTTTAAGAAGGAGAATTTTTTCCAAATTAGTTTTTCACAATATAAATCTTATGACGGTAAGTTACGTGACATACTCATTTTGGTTTTGACCATTTTAATCAATCCGGCAGGAAATTACATTCGCAAATGCAAATTGTATTCCATAACATCCGAATTTCCTACAGACGTTTTGCATTACCGTGATTCTGAGCCACCAGTAAGCTCTCAAACTGATTTAGAAAGGCTACAGACAAAATTTTATGCCCTATAGTGTCAATCCTCCTGCTGCTGTTTATTGATTATGGACGGAACAGCGCGTGGAACGGGGACCCCGTTGGCTGTCGTCTGCAGCTTAACCTGTGTATCTCCAGAGCTCATATTGGTTAACAGTCAAAGCTCATGCTGGTGGCTTTTGTACACCTCTGAATCCCCCATTATGCAGTCTCTCGACTGGACAGCTGGCGCAAAACAGACGAACTACTGTTATTCAGTCTGTTTATCCGCCGGGAAAACCGAACTCCGATCTCCGATTTTGGTCGCCTCTGGTCTGTTATGTCAAACACTGATTACAAGGCCTCTCCACTGCATTCGCCACTCTCCCATCTGCCCCGCATCCCCTCTGCGCCTGACTGGTCGCATTTAGGCAGCCCGAAGCACAGGCTTTGTCCATGTGTCCATGCTCGTACGAACGTCGGGCAGCTAAACTAGGGGGAAGGGGGGGGGGGCGTGTGTCCTCCCTGTACTGCCGAACAAAGCACTCGCCAAATGCAGGGCATACGGTACAGCGCAGACGGATGTCGCCAGATATGGGCAAGGATCGACCGACAGAGCCGCACGAGACCTCCGACCCTACAACGTGCTGACAACAGCGCCACGTGGTTTGCACCGTATGTCGGAAGTGGCGGAGCGGTGGAGCGACGCAGGTACAAGGGTGTGTGTACCCTGCCGAGGCCCACGAGAAAGACACGCTGCGGCGCGTACGTTACAGTACGTGACCCCAAAGGTCTTACGAGTGCCAAGGGCCGTCTCCGCCGAGAATTTCAGACGAGTTTAATAATTATTAACTGCGCTTTTAAATGCATACACATTTTCAATTAAATACTGATTTCCCGCGGGTCCTGCACGGATCCGAGCCTTCGCGAAGTGTTGCGGGCAAGCCTACGGTGGTGACGTCACAAATTTGTTGCAGGCTCCGTGTATCTCGTTGGCACCTACTCTGCCTAAACGCACTGGGGGCCGTTCGTTCAAAGGCACGACCACGCACGTGGTCACATCGGTGTCTGTCAGAAATACTTGTATTACCCGGCAACACCTTTTGGCGTTTATGTCACATCACTGCCCACGTTTATTACGTTTTGTTGCTATGTTTTAATACACGGTATAGGAAGATTTTGTTACGGGAAGCCAGCGGATAGATAGGATCAAAAGGCAGACTCATCGAGTGACACGCCGATGGTCACATGGCGTGAGAACGGCCGGGAAAGCAAGAGCCGTGTTGTACACAAGTAGAGAGAGACAGTGGCGACTCGGCTACAACGTTGGGCGCCGAGAAGCGGATTTTTTTATTATTTATATTTCCTTTTTAAATACCAACATACAGCTCCAACCGTGCTGATGACGTTACTTGCACTGAGAAGTTGTTAGTGTGAAATCTTATGGGACTTAACTGCTAAGGTCATCAGTCCCTAAGAATACACACTACTTAACCTAAATTATCCTAAGGACGAACACACACACCTATGCCGGGGGAGGATTCGAACCTCCGCCGGCACCAGCCGCACAGTCCATGACTGCAGCGCCTCAAACCGCTCGGCTAATCCCGCGCGGCCATTATCACTCAGTTTATCAGGAAATGCTAATTACAAATTTTAGTTACCGTTAGTGCTTGTTGGTGAAAAGGATGGACCTGTCACAAGTGCATGCTAAGATAGCTCACTATCAGCCTATGATCGCTTTCCGAAGAAGTAATATATGAATCCGTGTGTGAAATATGATCTCTTGTAAAGACGGAACAGTTAGTTGAAAAATTGCTTCGAATGACGTACTTGTGCGATGATGTGTAAATCTGATGCAATGTACGATCGGTTTTCGAGGTGGCAACGTGTGACCTAGTGTATGAAGTGCAACTCCGCATAAAGACGGAATTAATTGTTAAGATTGCGTCGGAAAACGTATTTGTGCGATCTCATGTCGATTGTGTGAAGCATGTTTCTGACTTTTGCGGTGCTCGGGAACTAATTATTAATGATCGAGGATTTGTTACGAATATTAACGATAACTGGCTCTAGAAACTGTTTTACTAATTTTGCGATTAATGAAATAAAAATAAAATTAGTTGGCATCCTAAGATTTTACGATTCTTATTACGCTTAGCATCTAAACCCACCCACATGCTACATTATTAAGCACTGTTTATGGCACAACAGTAAGACCTCGTGACCAACGGAGAAAAACCAAGCTGGATAACGGATACGGGACACCTTTCAAATGGCTCTGAGCACTACGGGACTTAACATCTGAGGTCATCAGTCCCCTAGAACTTAGAACAACTTAAACCTAACTAACCTAAGGACATCACACACATCCATGCCCGAGGCGGGATTCGAACCTGCGACAGTATCAGTCGCGCGGTTCCGGACTGAAGCGCCTAGAACCGGTCGGCCACAACGGCCGGCAGGACACCTTTACAAAACGTGAGGTAAGCAAGTTGCCTCCAGTTGTGCTACGGACGGTGATCGCAGACATTTCTTGCTAAAACTGCTGTGTTTAATACTGGCACAATTTCAAGGTGGGAAGTTTCATTTACTGTTGCCCACTGTGTAGCTTATGGGGGTCAAATCGGCGTTTACTGAGAGACTACATTTTACCACGGACCCTAATATTCGTTGCAATCTGAGCAGGATGGCAGCACCGTCGTATTTACATCTCAGGAGGAGGATCGTGAGGCAGTAACAGCGTACAGTCCACTACTCTCACAGTGCAACCCTGCTACACGCTACATACACAGATGTTACTGCCTGCCCTGCAGGGCTACAGAATTTGCAGTAATTTATTGAGTGTGAATCGACGTGTCGACTGAATAAATTGTTGGCTGCTTTAATTCCGAAACATCACTTTTTCGTAAACATTTAATGCCGTATGCCTTTCATTATTTTTATCATGGCAGCGACAACAGCAACCGTTACGAAATTGTCTCTAACGAAAAACAGCCCACAGTTGCACTAAGTTCTGTTTATTTTAAACCTTGACCATGGTTTCCGCTGTAATAATCTAGCCTTCTTCAGAAGTCCTAAAAATGATCAAAATAACATGTAGACCAGTGATACAATCTACACATGAACTTCAAAATTAGGTAAGCAAATGAAATGTCGTGTGGCTAGGGTCTCCCGTCGGGTAGGCCGTTCGCCTGGTGCACGTCTTTCGATTTGACCCCACTTCGGCGACTTGCGCGTCGATGGGGATGAAATGATGATGATTAGGACAACACAACACCCAGTCCCTGAGCGGAGAAAATCTCCGACCCAGCCGGGAATCGAACCCGGGCCCTTAGGATTGACATTCCGTCACGCTGACCACTTTTTTTTTTTTTTAATCTCATTTTGTTCGTTTTCGTTTGTTGTATTTGCTCTGGGCGGACGTCGAAAGACACCCGTTTCAGTTCGTTGTTGATCCATTAACTCAGTTTTTTTATTACAGAGGGCAGCTAGCCCTCTGACCGAACACGCTGAGCTACCGTACCACTCAGCTACCGGGGGCGGACATCAGGTAAGTGATAACATATTACTTACATACACACTAATAAACGAAAAATGTTTTAGCCCAGCGGCTGCGTCAAGACCAATAAAATAGCTTCAACAGACATAAGCCTGTTTCGAAAATAAGTAAAATTACATATGGCAACGTATGTCCTCCGTCACTACCTCTGTTATACTGGGCGTACGGTCGTCAAATGTGCTGCACCCCACACACCATAGGTGGCGCTGACCACAGTGAGCTATGTATCAGGCAACTAGTCAATATGAACGACAATATATTAATAACAAGCCTACATGTGCAAAGGAGAGACCATATACTATTAATACGAATGTCGAACAGATGAAATACTGTTGTATTCGATGATTAGAGAAGTAGAACATTAACAATTTCATATAATAAAGTTTGTCGTATCACTATTTGATGCAAGATTCAGACACGAGACATATGCAAATATAACTTCAGCTAACATTATCGCTCTAATAGCTTGTAGGGCTAATTCTACCAGCCGACCGTAGTCGTTGTACATAGCCACACTACCAATGATTGACATTAGTTCTACGACAAGCACCATAGTGCATGAGTGCGGTAACATGGTATAAGATGACAAAGGGCACATAAACATATCTGTCTCAACATAAAACACTGTTAACATAAAAGCAGCTCATGCCTCTTTATGACAGATTCCTACTGGAGCATTGTCCTAAAACATTAGTTTATCTCAAAAGATAATCGTACAATTATATGGCACAATCGGGTAACTACTAGTGCCTATTTGCTACGCCTAATACGGGCTGAAAACCTTCAAGGAAGTTGGAACTTTTCAAATAACACCCATCATTCAGAAAATTCCTACTGTAAAACTTTTTGTGCTTATATATCTGCACCTCCTCCAATAAATCTAATTTCATACCCTTTGCTTCTTTACACAATAGTTCAATGTCGTTAACAGGACAAACAGGTAGGTCTATAGCCATAAGATATAAAGAACATATGCCGTCGAGGATGGGTATGAATAAGAATGGGTCAACGTTTGCTAAACACGTCATCGAAGGAGGACATACGTGCCAAGCTGTTAACTTATTATAGCAGAAACCAGGGTCAAGGTTCAAAATAAACAGAATGTAGTGAAACTGTGGGCTGTTTTTCATTCGAGACTATATGCCTTTTTTTTTAAATTTATGCCGTCTCGTTCGCACACTTGACGACTCACTTATACTGACGCTCTTTAAAACCAAATCACAAAACAGTATTCACTGAGGTGACAAGATGCTTGGGATAGCCTCTAAACCGCGCCGGACCTCTTCTTGCCCGCCCTAATGACTCCACTCGAAGTGACATGGACCGACCGAGTCGTTGGAAGTCCCCGCAGAAATATTGGGCCATACCTGTACTGCCGTCCGTAATTGCGAAAGTGTTGTCAGTATAGGATTTCGTGTACGAACTGACCTCTCAATTACTTCCCATAAATGTTCTATGAGAATCATATCGGGCGATATGGATAGTCAAATCATTCGCTAGAACTGCCCAGAATGTTCTTCAAACTAATTGCGAAAAAATGTGGCGCTCTTTGGCATCCATATAAATTCCATCGTTGTTTGGGAACATGAAATCCAAGAACGGCTGGAAAAGGTCTCAAGTTTTATGGTCGTGACCATTTCAAGTTAGTGATCGGTTCAGCTGGACCACAGGACCCAGTACAATCTATGTAAACACAGTCCATACCATTATGGAGCCACCACCAGCTTGCACAGTGACTTGTTGACAACTTGGATCCATGGCTCCGTGGGGTCTGTGCCACATTCTAAGCCTACCGTCAGCTATGACCACCTGAAATCGGGACTCATCCAATCTGGCTACGGTTTTCCAGCCGTATCGGGTCGAAAGGATATGGTTACGGGTCCAGGAGAGGCGCTGAAAGCGATTTCGTTCTGTTACCAAAGGCACTCGCGTCTCTCGTCTGCTGCCATTGCTCATTAGCGCGAAATTCCGCGACACTGTTCTAATGGATACGTTCGTCGTTCGTCCAACATTGTTTTCTGAGGTTATCTCAGTATTGCTTGTCTGACAACTCTGCGCAAACGCTGCTGCTTTCGGTCGTTAGGTGAAGGCTGTCGGCCGCTGCATTCTTCATGGTGAGAGATAATACACGCACTCTTGACACAGTAGATTTCAGAATACTGTCTTCCCTAACGATTTCCCAAATGGAATGTCCCATGCGTCTAGGTACAACTACAATTCCGCGCTCAGGTGATTCTAGGTCAGAAGGTGTCCGACGGGTTATGGCCGTACGGCGGGAATTAAGACTCTGACTTCAAATTACGGCTCCGCAAATTCACTGTCCTTTTACACCTTGTGTGTGCGATGCTACCATCATCGGCGTATGTGCTTATCGCTATGCTACGATTTTTTCACCTCAGTGTAATTCTTTTTACTTTTTCCTTGCTAGCCTTGAAGTCCAGTTCTGTGGCAATAAAAGCTGCGAAATGTTCGGAAAGTTGGTATTTTCTGTTTTGTCCATAATAACACTTTTGCCTATATCATCGATGAAATAAACTCAGAGAAGCGGTCAACTAATATTAAATGTCAATCAAGTTCAATGGGCCGAACCGTTCGTGCGTCGCCGCGTAACCATGAGGTCATGTTCCCGTGATGTCATCAGACTGCCGTCAAAGATTGCGGAGTAGCGCCGATATGTATTGTGCAGTTTGTAGCGGGGAATATACAATGTCAACAAGAACCAAGAAGGAACGATGAGATTGGAAGTCGAGGAACGAAGTACTCGGATTAACCATACATTGAAGAAGTAATGACGGAAATAAAGAAAATATTCGAGAGTGCAACTAAAATTCAGGATGAGAGGATACCAATCAAAATATTCGCTTTTGAAATCGCTATCCTCGGTGAAAGTGAAGGAGAACTACAGTATCTGTTGGATGGAAAGCTCTAATAATTACAGAATATGGATTGTAAGTAGACCGGAAAAAGACAAAAAAAATGGGATGTAGCAGACATAAAAATAGCGATTAAGGTAACATCAAAACTGATGATCACAAAGTAGACTAAGTTAAGGAATTCTGCTACTTTGGAAGCAAAATAACCCACGACGGACGAAGCAAGACGGACGTAAAAGGCAGACTAGCGCAGACAAACAGTACAGTCCTGGCAGAGAGAAGTCTACTGGTATCAAATATAGGCCTTAATCTGGGGTAGAAATTACTGAGAACGTACGTTTGCACCAAAGCATTGTTTGGTATTTGATCATGGACTGTGGAGAAGTCGGAAAAGAAGGGAATCGAAGTGACAGAGATGTGGTGCTACAGAAGAATGTTGAAAATTGAGTAGACTGATAAGATAAAGAATGAGGAGGACCTCTTCGCCTAAGAAAGGAACCTGCAGAAAACACTGAGAAGAAGATGGGACAGGGTGACAGGACATTTGGAATAACTTCCATGATACTAGAGGGAGCTGCAGAGGGCAAAAACTGCACGGGAGAGGAATTCGTGATGGGCCGCCCCAAACCAGTCTACAAGACTGATGCAAATGAAAATGTTATTTGCTGTTTGCTTTTTTCTTAGTAAGGCTCAGTCTTGTCTAATTTCAGTCCCCTTCCTTTTCTGTTCAAGCTGTATTTATATTTTTTAACTTTTGTGGCCTCCCTGTACGTCCTACCATATTAATGATTGAATTACCAACAAAAACACTCAACACTCAGTAACCATTCAAAGTATCATAAAAATTATAATAATTAAAAAATTCAAGAACGATGAGGTGTTTCCAAAATCTGAATAGCTGTATGGGGGGAGGGGGGGGGGGGGTAGTGCTATATTCGCAACTACGGTTTCATGTATAGACGCATCTTCAAGTTTATAATGGTTTAATTTTCGCAATGTAGATAGGCAATTACGAGTCCCAGCAGTCGGGAAGTTATCCGCGCTAAGAGTCTAACCGCATTGGTGGGTTGTCATAATAAAACACTACATCGGCCTGTTAGCAGTACGGTGGAAGTACGCGCATCACAATGGATTTTAAGTTTTACTTAAATCTGAAGATGCGTCTATAGTCAACTGAAACGGTAGCGGCGAATAAAGCACCTTCAATCATCTATGTGGCGGTTCAAAACATCTCATCAATCATGGCTTTTTTGTTATAATTTATATGACAATTTGAATGATTATTGAGTACTGAGTGTTTTTGACTGTTATTCACTTTCCTCTGAGCAGAGATTGTCCTCCCCCCAAAAAAGCAGTTTGTGTAATGATTGGACCTACGTAAAACTATAGTATCGTATAATAGAGTTCAGTAGTACTTTCGCGGTCTCAGTGGAAGGTCTGCTACTGCCGACTTATTCCTGTTGTCCAGACCACAATTGCTATTGTGTTCTCTAAGCCGAGTGTCAATGCCGCTTTTAGTAAATACTATCTAAATTTGGCGCCACTAGCAAGGAATTTTATACACTCCTGCCGTCAGAATCGGTAGATGTAGGTTCTTTGCAGTATTCAGATACACATATTTCGTGTCTGTTTAACAGAACAAAGAGTGAAAATAATCCTGAGTAAACTTGACGTCCCTAGTAAGGGATTTTACATACTCCTGCTGTGAGAGTCGGTTGAGGTAGGTCCTTTGCAGTATTCAGGTACTCACACATCTTTCATGTCGGTTTAACAGAAAAAAATTGATATTAGCCTTACGTAAACCTGAGGTACTGGCACGGGATTATATGTACTCCTGGCGTGAGAATCGGCTGACGTACGTTCTTTGAGTATTCAGATACTCACACATCTTTCATTTCGGTTTAACGAAAAAAAATTGTCAGGTACGAATGGGACTTGCACACTGAGAGTTCTGCACAAACTTAATTATGTATACAGACAGCGCATCCATTCCGAGAATCGAGAACCTTGACCGTTTTTGCCAGGAACATCGGTCTCAGGGATTCCAAGAATGAGACCGACCACGTAATAAAATTCGCCGACACGGAAGTTCTGTCTGTAGAGAAGCACTATCATACGCGCTTGTTCAGAGAAGCTGTAGAAATCCAAAAACACGCGAACAGTTTCAACAAGAAAGAGGAAAGCCTTAAGGTAAACGGATCCTGGCTTCCCGTACTGCAGCGAACGACCGTCGCAGGTAGCAATAGGAGAAACGCACTGGAAATGACATCGGAGAAGCCCTCGGACGTTGGCGCGCCAGGTACATATAGCCTGCGGCCGCGAGCTCGCCTCCAGTTCACCACCGGCAATGGAGGGTGAAGCTTTGACAATGCCAGCCACTCGTGCTGGCGAAACGTCAGAAAAATCATTAGATGCACGTCGGCCGAAGAACCCGAGACAGAAGCCAATAGGCAGTTTGTCAACAAGTGGCCACGAAAGCCTTAACAATTTTGGATTCCAAGAATGTTTTAATTTCAGTTACATAAATGTGATAAAGTCGTGCATGAAGCAGGCGACCATTTTATAATAATCGATAGTTCTCCATTCTGGTTGGCCGGGCCGCAATGGTAAAAGTCAAACATCAGGTAAATGGTTCAAATGGCTATGAGCACTATGGAACTTCATTTCTGAGGTCGTCAGTCCCCTAGAACTCAGAACAACTTAAACCTAACTAACCTAAGGACATCACACACATCAATGCCCGAGGCAGGATTCGAACCTGCGACCGTAGTGGTCGCGCGGTTCCAGACTGTAGCGCCTACAACCGCTCGGCCACTCCGGCCAGCCAAGCATCAGGTAAGGAATGGCTTTACTTATCATATGACGTGTTTCGGAATTTATCCATCATCTGATATCCAGGAGCGATTACTGCACCTTGGGATGGCGTTTCAAGTTTTATGTGAAACAAACATTCGCACACTAAAATATGTGACATAAATGGCAGTACCTTTTGATTGCATTGACTTAAAATCTAACATTTATTGTACCGCCAAGAGCTTTAGTACGTGACATAAATGTCAACTTTACACGTCTACGCGTTCCTAAGGAAAAGGGGTCTTAACAGACGAACGAACAGACAGAGTCGGACAAGAAATGACATATGAAATTTCGTGTGCTATGATTAAAAATTCACAGTTTTTAGATTTTTTGATTTGGTTGCACCGTGTAAGCTTTCTTTTTGCCAAATTTTTTGATTCTAGGCCAACGGGAAGTATCCTATAGTTTTTGGTGAGTAGGTTTGCGACTTAAAAATGTGACATAAACGGCCGTATCTTTTGATTGCAAGGATTTAGAAGCTTCAATTTTTACACCGTCAAGGGACCATAGAGCTCAGCAAGTGATATAAATTTCAACTTTATAAGTTCACCCGTTCCTAACCAAATTATTTTTAACAGTTGGACAGTCTGACGAACAACTAAGTGATCCTGTAAGGGTTCTGTTTTTACCAATTGAGACATGGATCCCTTAAAGGATTTAAATTAAACAACTTGTGATCCCACGTGTTGAGTAAAGTAGACAATGTCAGCTCTTCCGCAGTGCAAGCTCCATTACACATGTTGGCGTGTCTCCGCGATTTATCAGCTGTCGGATGATATCCCTCTCCAAATATATATGAGGAAGCCCTGCACTTTTTTCGATGGTCTGTTTTTCATCATCCACCATACAGCCCGGACTTGGCTCCCTCTGATGTTCATCTCTGCTCACATGAATCGCTGGCAACGAAGATAACAGACAATTAACTGCAGACCAGAGTAGAGAAGTTCGGAAGGCAGAGCCATCTGTGTATACAGATCAGCTTTCTGAGCTTGTTTATGTCTGTAAGCTAACTGCTTCTTTAAACCTCTGAGGATGGCTCCAGCATCACGAGACGAGAAAACGTTAAGCACAGTAATACGTCTTGGATCACGACCTAATGCTCATGGGAAAAAAAATCATCAAAGACAGCAATACCGGCCGTGAAAGCCTGCTTTTGGGTGAGAAATACGGTATTGTCACGAAACTGCCAGATACGCTATCTTGTACATTATGGTGTAGTAATTTTACGCAAGGAGGCGAATTCATGTATATACAAGCGAATTCCCGTCAAGAGAGGGAAGATGGGGTGAATACAGTGAGAAAGGACAGGGGATAGAAAGAACCGCCTAGTTTTGACTCCTACATTCTGTGGCTCACGCGGGTAGCGCGAGCTCAATTCCGTCATTTCTTCGTGCCCAGCCTTACGGAATTATCGCTGGACTAAGTTTGGGAAGGCAGAATGGGGAGCAACAAATAGCAGGGCGCGAGATGAATAGCATAAGAAGTGAATGGCGAGAGAGGAACCGCGAGGGAAAGGAGGGGCTGCGGTAGGAGTACAGCTGCGCCCAGGTTGTAATGCAGCAAAGCCGTGCACGAGAACACAACGAGGCGTCAGGAGCGGAGGGGGAAGGACAGGGGTAGGGAGTGGAGGGGAGGGGAGGGGGAAAGCTGTATAATTAATGTGGCCGCTGCCCCCGAGGTTACCAGGGTTACGGGGTGGGCTCTGCGGCCCAGGACACTGGCCACCGATGCAGCGTCTAATAGCAGTTCCGGCCGCGGTCCAGATATTGAAACGCTATCGAGCGTAACGGAACTTGGTGGCCACCCAGTGCCGTCTGACCGCATAGATCTGTGTTCCCGCAGAATCGGCTGTTTTATCCAGCGATTCTGTCCACCCGTTTCCACCACTGACTAGCGGTGCGATTGCGCGCGGGTGCGTGTTTGCCGCGCGCGTTTGTATGTGTGTGTGTGTGTGTGTGTGTGTGTGTGTGTGTGTGAACGTACGCGCTACACTCCAGGGCGTGCTTTTGACATCCGGAATTACCAGAAGTGGCTTTTCTGGTTTATTAATCTCGGCGTCGATCGGACGGCTGGCGACTGCGGTTTAGGTGACACGATTCGGAAATGAATTTCCTCTGTAATTTGTTGCGTCGCCTCTGTGGTAACATTCGCTGTACGTGGTTCGCATGCTATCTATAGACACTCAACTGAAACTCACTACTTCTTACGTGAACAACACTTTATTCTCAGCACGTTACTAAAGACGTTGCTGTCATTACTGACGAAGTGCTTCCATTATGCTGGTTTCATGGCATTAGGGTTTCTTTTTCCACGATTATTCTTGATAGCTCAAACGAAACGGCAAAGAGCTTCGGCATGAAAAAGCATTTATTCGTTTATTCTAGTTCCGTCTTACAAGGGCTATTCGGAAAGTAAGGTCTGACAGGTCGCCAAATGAAAGCGACAGTTAAAATCCGATGAAGCTTTGCGCAGATATTATGTGTAGCGAGCGCTAGGAGCCCTAGCTAATATGGTATTTGCTTATACAACTTCACACATCGGTACCATATTTCTCTAACACAGAATTACACAGCTATCTGATTATTTACCAGAGGAACAAACATTTTTTTACTACGTCACTGACACATGTTTACGCAAATACGCAGCTGGATAACTTCATACTTATGAAATTGTATTTTGTCTGTACTATGTGAACTGTTCATATTTATTCGGAACCATTGTGATACTATGAGAGCTTTGAATGTCGTATTTGGTATGGGATCATGATTTTTAAAGTACGTTTGAGGTAGATGACACTATTGAAATGAGCAGAGAATTTTTTTTAGGTTTTGAAATTATTGCAGAAACCTACGACGTTTTTGAGATTTGACTGAGGTGTTATGATATTATTACGATGACGATGTGTATTAAGCTGTTGAGGTATGTTTACGATCAATAAGATGACGCTACCACATATGAGGAACGTGATTACGTGTTTATATGTATATGAATAATGAATAGAAGTTAGAGACTCTGGTTTGTGGAAAAGGATGTTGGAAACATCGTACTTTAAAGTCTTATGACTTGTCTGTCGTTTCTATACATTTCTACTGTAAATTCTCGACTTGTGAAATTTTATTTCTATCGAACTGTCACTGTAACGGAAACTTCTGTTGTAAATTTCGGTAAGAAAGTTAAGTGATCTTCACGTAATGCGTCGTTGGCGTCCAGCTGTGCCATCTGCCTGGAGAAAAAGCCATTAGGTGGGGGGAAAAAAAAAGAGACCATTAAACTCGCTATTGACACTCCTTTGTAGAAAGCATCGCAAATATGACACGATCATTACTTGGGATCATGTCGTACTTTGTGCTACTTACTGAAATGCTTATGAATTGATGGGAAATATTCTTACATCTGCACACCTGATTATGACAAGTGTCTTTCTACGAGAGTTGAGAGAATTTCTACTGATTTATGAAATGCCACATGGCTACTGAATGATGTTTTTATGGTTTGCTTTATGTAGTTGCTTATTTCATTTGATATCTGGTTTCCAGCTGCGTTGCAGCATTGGTTTTATAAAATAAAATTAAATGCATTTGCTAATGTGAACACCTTCTGTCAACAGATATATTAAATAATAATTTTATGATCCACCTACTTCGAAAAAGGAGCACTTGGAAAGGAAAGAACAATAAGAAGGGATTTTTGAAAGTCAGATTGCGTTGTGCTAAACATATTGTGCGTCAGTTTAGTGTTGATCAGAATATGTAAAGAGCGAAATGTCTGAGTATGTTCAGTGCTGCTCAACTGTTTGAAAATCAAATAACGTAAGGGGTTTACCAGCACAGTAATTCAATAATTTTTCCAAGGGGACGTTTCAATATATTGGGCAGTGTCTCTAGTATCCATGTCGATCGCGTCACATCGCAGTTCTGAGCCCACAGTGACCACAGAAAGATGCCTAGGACACTTGTGTCTCCTGCCAGATATGGGTGCCCACTACGAGGTTTCGCCTGATTTCATGCAACCCCACATGACGTACCTGTCATGTATTTCCTTCTTCGTGACAGTTCTCGACCACACACTGCAGGGGCCATAAGGATGCTCCTGTAGCATTTTGATGGGAAGTGTCTGATTACCCACCATACACCCTGGAATTAGCTCCCTCTGCTGACATGAACCTCTGGCTATGAAGACACTTTGGCACAGACAACGAACTGCAGACAAATGTAGAGAAGCTCGCAAAGCACAGGTGGCTGCCTTCTACCTCTAGGGTATTGGCAAGCTGGTACAACGATACGACAAATGTCTAAGTTGTAGTGGCGACTATGTAGAGAAAACGCTGGAAGGCATACCAAATTGTTGTCAATAAAACATTTTTGATTTTCGCTGTGGTCTGCGACCAATCGGACCTTACTCTCGGAATAGCCCTGGTATTATCTTAGCCATAGCCACTAGCTGACGCAATGAACCACTACATACGTAATCAACAGAAGGTTGATTTTAACAAGAAATTTCTTTTAGTAAGTTACATTCATACAAGTACCACAGTGGAAAATCACAATAAGTTACATATATCCATGTAGCACAATGCAGTGTTACACTAACAAACACAAGTGATGCATTTTCTTGACCCATCCTCATCCCTCACCAGCGTTTATATTTTTTCCTACAAGCCTGCCTTGGCTAACACTCTCCATCTCCTCTCCTTCACAAAAGCCACAAACATGTACGTTTATAAATAGAACTGCGAATGACGAAATGAGAAAATCAATGTCTCCTACACCATTTTGTGGCAGCGTGCAATGTTGATGAAATTCCTGGAAAATTAGCTCATCGAGATCTCTTAATTTGCAGGCAGTCTGTTAATACATTAGGGAATGCAATAAATCCAAATGCGCAATACGGGGAATGCAGATAATTAACAAACAATCTGCCCAATTAACGATACGCAAAATCACATGAAACAACCGGAGGTATTTGTCATACGATTTCGGTGAACTACTATTTTGAGAAATTAAAAAGCAGGCATGTAATCAACCGCAAACTAGTTCAGTGTGCCGAACAAATCTTCTTAATAATATCACGCCGGCGGGGGTGGCCGAGCGGTTCTAGGCGCTACAGTCTGGAACCGCACGACCGCTACGGTCGCTGGTTCGAATCCTGCCTCGGGCATAGATGTGTGTGATGTCCTTAGGTTAGTTAGGTGTAAGTAGTTCTAAGTTCTAGGGGACTGATGACCTCAGAAGTTAAGTCCCATAGTGCTCAGAGCCAATAATATCACAATCATTTTTTGCCCTCTCATCATGTATTCTCATCGGTACTTCAACAGTTTTCTAATATTAAATGTGTTGTGTTGGCGACCGTGTAAGGTTGTATCAAGTAAACCCCACTACATTAAATGCGCTACTGACAACGGTTCAAGGAGCTAGTGTAAAATGAAACAAATGATCATCACGCAGCAAAGATTCCTCATAAATTAAGCTTTAATCATAAATCATACTGATAGTACACTGTGTGCGATCATAGTCAGTCATACAGCTATGGACGCGAGGCTGAACTCGTTCTAGCTGCAACTCTGCTCTGTGAATGTACGCACAAACGCTCATGGAGTTGTCTGACGTCATCTAGGGGTATGATTTTCCACGCTAATTCCACTTGTTGTCGCAATTGGTCAACGGACGTCGTCTCATTACGACCCAGATGTGGTTGCACGACCGCCGTTCTACTGGAAAAGCACATCCCCATGGTGTTGCCAGAAAATGGCGGAATGGGATCCACGATTTTCGGTGTGGATACTGCATAGTATTCATTCAACAGACGGATGTATCATTATACGTCCGGGTTAACACACACACAAAAAGATTCAAATGGCTCTGAGCACTATGGGAATCAACATCTATAGTCATCAATCCCCTAGAACTTAGAACTACTTATAAACCTAACTAACCTAAGGACATCACACAACACCCAGTCATCACGAGGCAGAGAAAATCCCTGACCCCGCCGGGAATCGAACCCGGGAACCCGGGCGTGGGAAGCGAGAACGCTACCGCACGACCACGAGCTGCGGACACACACACACACACACACACACACACACACACACACACACACACACACAACAAAGAAAGATACGCAAATACCTTGCCGGCATATTTAGTGTCTGGAAAGGTGTAAGGCATCAGTTCAGTAGTTATTGTCACGCAGTGTGGATCCTCTGGGACTTTTTTTATCGGTGTACATGCACTAAGTTGTAACGCGTCGTATGAGGGAAACCATTGCTTCCGGGTCTATGTTTAGCAGCGGAAAAATGCTCCTACAGGAATACAAAAAAAGACGAATATGCTTCTGTTTATTAAGGGGGGTAGGATGTCAAACGGGCCGACTTGGAGCGGGAGAGGCACCACATGACATTTTAATTTCCACTGTCTATACTTTTACAAGTAAATTCATAAAACTTTGTCAGCATGACCAGGAAGGATTCAGGATTCACACTCGTAGCAGCGGAAGTTCAAAAACATAACAAAATAATTTTTTACATGTAAAATTTCATCATTTTTTCACTTACTATTGGCTGCATTTGTTGCTATAGGTACACTTTTCTTCATAAGTAAGAGAGACTGTTCGATGAATTTTGCACAGGATACAAACCATACTTACAGGTGTCTGAAACTCTTGAATCTATTTAATTTATCGAAAAATGAATGAGCTGTTACGTTTTAAACTTTATGTTTAGAAAAGAATCAAATTTTGTAGTTAATTATCTCAATTTTTACCACAGTTGTTAATAGATAAGGAAAATTCTAGAGTTTCGTACACCTGTAAGTATGGTTTGTATGCTGTGCAAAATTCATCAAAGAATCTCTCTTACTTGTGAAGAAAAATGTACATATAGCAACAAATGCAGCCAACAGTAAATGAAAAAATGATGAAACTTCATATCCACAAAAAATTTAATTTGTTATGTTTTTGTCTCTCATTATCACTGGCTCTCATCCACTTCCACTTTCTCCTCCGCGTTATTCCTGCCCCACTATGCCACTGTGTCCCTCTCCTTCTCACTCTCATTGCCTCCTTCGCCCTCTCTATACCACAAACACTTGCCTATTATTTTTCAGTATTTATTACTTTTCCTCTTCTTTTCCTCCTCTTTCCCGCCACTGTCTCCTTCTCTCACAGCGAGCGCGAATATGTTTGCATGCTAAAACTTTTTTGAACATTTTTAAAGGTGCTGAGGACGGTAGAATGAGGCACCTGGTACCCCACTTTTGAGTAAGTCTTTTTTAAACACCAATATATTCACCGCTTCTGTGCTGGTTCCCTTGTTTTCCCTGCTATAGCAGGGCCTGTCACTCATATGAAAAGAACTTTTTGGGTCAGTAAAATTTCGGTAGTTTACTTACCTTAAATTGAAACAACGCAAAACTATATAATTTTAACCTCACATCGCATATAATGTGACAAAAATTTTGTATGTGCTTCAATACTCAAATGGTTCAAATGGCTCTCACACTATGGGACTTAACGTCTGAGGTCATCAGTCCCCTAGAACTTAGAACTACTTAAACCTAACTAACCTAAGGACATCACACACATCCATGCCCGTGGCAGGATTCGAACCTGCGATCGTAGCAGCCACGTGGTTCCGGACTGAAGCGCCGAGAACCGCTCGACCACAGCTACCGGCGCTTCAGTACAACAACATGTGGTTCGCAGAAAACTGGTGATAACGGAGACAGTTTACATTACATTTCTCCGTGCTTCGTCACTTTATAAACTACGGTTTCACTTCACACCGGATTTGACGTGCGCATTTTAGTGTACAAGTAGGAAACTTTGAAACTCTGTACCTCAGAAACGGATGAAGATATCAAGGAAATTTTCAAGATCGTTCGAGATCGGGATCTTAGGAATATATCGTAAAGATTGCTGTGCATAGCCGCCTTGGAATTCGCAACTCTGTTTTGGTACCCTAAAGCCATGTTTTTCGGGTTTCCTCAGGAACTCTTCATAAATAAATGGTGCCTCCACAAGCTAATTAAGGCGCACATTAGACCACATCCAAGGTAAAAAGAACTAATCGATTTTCCCCATTTGTCTAACCAGGAGGGAACGTGTAATATTCAAACTTTGACCCTGAGTTGTAGGATGGTTACGTTAAGACGCCCCTTCTATTTGGTGTATAACTGGTATCTAGCCCAAAGGCTATGCAAAATACTTGAGCCTATCCTTCTATTATCAACAGAACCTGAAGTATGATTCCCGGAGAAGTCCCGTTTTTATGCGCGGCGTTTTGGAATATATTAGGTGGCACATGCTGTCGCAAGAACACCGATTAGGATTGCTTGCTTGTTTCATTGTCCTTTACTCGCCCCTTTAGTTCGTGCGTACACTGCATGAAAAAGAAATTTACAACTGGAAATATGACGTCGCTTTTGATCCGATGACGTCATATTCCACCTGGGGGATAGTAGATATACTGATAATCGTGTCAAAGTCGCCAACCAATAGACAGCTTAGTGACATAGCTGTGAGAGTGTCATCTGTCACGGACCTTTAATAGGAAATGCTCATGGTCAAATGCTGACCATGATGCAAACGTGTGAAGCAAGCAGTCAATCTTGTCACGGAGACGAACTCATGCTTCCTACAGCCAACATAATGAGTGTGAAAGGGGTCAGATTATGTCCTTCCAAGTGGCGCGATGGTCCTTTCGGAGAATTGTTACACAAGCTGGACGTGCTGCGGCAGTTGTGAAACGATGCTAGTGTCAGTGGTCACGTGATGAAAGCCAATTCTGCTTGCACGAAAGTGATGGTCGTTTGGGCTTACGACGTAGACGTGGTGACCAATGTCTCGTAGAATGCATTCGTCCAACACACAATGGCCTCATCCCAGGTTTTACGGTCTGCGTGTGGCAAATTATACTTATTGTTCACCTTTGGTGTCTCTGGAGGTGATGCTAACCAGCGCTTGGTACGTGCAGAAAGCTGTTAGGCCCGTTCTTTTGGAACAGGAAGGTCGTGTGTTATTCCAACAGGATAACGCTCGCCCACACACTGCCCGTGGACCTCAACGTGCTCCGCAAGACGTGCAGCATCTTCCTTAAGCAGCATGATCTCCGGACTTGTCTCGCGTATCATGTCATTTCTGGAAACCCAGAGTCTACTCTGTAGGAAACAACATGGATTCCGAAAAAAGCGATTGAGTGAGACCCAACTCGCTTTATTTGTTCATGAGACCCAGGAAATATTAGATACAGGCTCCCAGGTAGATGCCATTTTCCTTGACTTCCGGGAGGCGTTCGATACAGTTCTACACTGTCGCCTGATAAACAAAGTAAGAGCCTACGGAGTATCAGACCAGCTGTGTGGCTGGATTGAAGAGTTCGTAGCAAACAGAACACAGCATGTTGTTCTCAATGGAGAGACGCCTACAGACGTTAAAGTAACCTCTGGCGTGCCACAGGGGAGTGTTATGGGACCATTGCTTTTCACAATATATATAAATAACCTAGTAGATGTCTCGGAAGTTCCATGCGGCTTTTCGCGGATGATGCTATAGTATACAGAGAAGTTGCAGCATTAGAAAATTTCAGCGAAATGCAGGAAGATCTGCAGCGGATAGGCACTTTGTGCAGGGAACGGCAACTGACCCTTAACATAGACAAATGTAATGTATTGCGGATACATAGAAAGAAGGATCGTTTATTGTATGATTACATGAAAGCGGAACAAACACTGGTAGCAGTTACTTCTGTAAAATATCTGGGAGTATGCGTGCGGAACGATTTGAAGTGGAATGATCATATAAAATTAATTGTTGGTAAGGCGGGTGCCAGGTTGAGATTCATTGGGAGAGTCCTTAGAAAATTTAGTCCATCAACAAAGCAGGTAGCTTACAAAACACCCGTTCGACCTATACTTGAGTATTGCTCATCAGTGTGGGATCCGTACCAGATCGGTTGATGAAGGAGATAGAGACGATCCAAAGAAAAGCGGCGCTTTTCGTCACAGGGTTATTTGGTAAGCGTGATAGCGTTACGGAGATGTTTAGCAAGTGGCAGACACTGCAAGAGAGGCGCTCTGCATCGCGGTGTAGCTTCCTGTCCAGGTTTCGAGAGGGTGCGTTTCTGGATGAGGTATCGAATATATTGCTTCCCCCTACTTATACCTCCAGAGGAGATCACGAATGTAAAATCAGAGAGATTCGAGCACGCACGGAGGCTTTCCGGCAGTCGTTCTTCCCGCGAACCATACGCGACTGGAATAGGAAAGGGAGGTAATGACAGTGGCACGTAGAGTGCCCTCCGCCACACACCGTTGGGTGGCTTGAGGAGTATAAATGCAGAAGTAGATGCAGAAGCTTAATTAATTGATTGAAAAACACGGACTTTAAGGTTTAATCTTGTCTTATATGTATATTGTATAAAATCACTTGTCTTATATCAAGTGTATATTGTATAAAATCATCATACGATTTAAAAAAATTCGTGGGTAGATGCCTGGTAGCTCATAACCGCTTGTGCTACTGATCTTTAAATGTAATCATTTCATGTACTCCGTATGCATTGTTGCAACAATAAATCTTGAGTGAACTGGAAACCTCTAAAAGAGTGTTCTAATTTTTGCCGGCACTATACAGGGTGTTACCAAAAGGTACGGCCAAACTTTCAGGAAACATTCCTCACACACAAAGAAAGAAAATATGTTATGTGGACATGTGTCCGGAAACGCTTACTTTCCATGTTAGAGCAGATTTTATTACTTCTCTTCAAATCACATTAACCATGGAATGGAAACACACAGCAACAGAACGTACCAGCGTGACTTCAAACACTTTGTTACAGGAAATGTTAAAAATGTCCTCCGTTAGCGAGGATACATGCATCCACCCTCCGTTACATGGAATCCCTGATGCACTGATGCAGCCCTGGAGAATGGCGTATTGTATCACAGCCGGCGACAATACGAGCACGAAGAGTCTCTACATTTGGTACCGGGCTTGCGTAGACAAGAGCTCAAATGCCCCAATAAATGAAAGTCAAGAGGGTTGAGGTCAGGAGAGTGTGTAGGTCATGGAATTGGTCCACCTCTACCAATCCATCGGTCACCGAATCTGTTGTTGAGAAGCGCACGAACACTTTGACTGAAATGTGCAGGAGCTCCATCGTGCATGAACCACAAGTTGTGTCGTACTTGTAAAGGCACATGTTCTAGCAGCACAGGTAGAGTATCCCGTGTGAAATCATAATAACGTGCTCCATTGAGCGTAGGTGAAAGAACATGGGGCCCAATCAAGACATCACCAACAATGCCTGCCCAAACGTTCACAGAAAATGTGTGTTGATGACGTGATTGCACAATTGCTTGCGGATTCTCCTCAGCCCACACATGTTGATTGTGAAAATTTACAATTTGATCACGCTGGAATGAAGCCTCATCCGTAAAGAGAACATTTGCACTGAAATGACGATTGACACATTGTTGGATGAACCATTCGCAGAAGTGTACCCGTGGAGGCCAATCAGCTGCTGATAGTGCCTGCACACGCTGTACATGGTACGGAAACAACTGGTTCTCCCGTAGCACTCTCCATACAGTGACGTGGTCAACGTTACCTTGTACAGCAGCAACTTCTCTGACGCTGACATTAGGGTTATCGTCAACTGCACGAAGAATTGCCTCGTCCATTGCAGGTGTCCTCGTCGTTCTAGATCTTCCCCAGTCGCGAGTCATAGGCTGGAATGTTCCGTGCTCCCTAAGACGCCGATCAATTGCTTCGAACGTCTTCCTGTCGGGACACCTTCGTTCTGGAAATCTGTCTCGAGACATACGCACCGCGCCACGGCTATTGCCCCGTGCTAATCCATACATCAAATGGGCATCTGCCACCTCCGCATTTGTAAACATTGCACTGACTGTAAAACCACGTTCGTGATGAACACTAACCTGTTGATGCTACGTACTGATGTGCTTGATGCTAGTACTGTAGAGCAATGAGTCGCATGTCAACACAATCACAGAAGTCAACATAACCTTCCTTCAATTGGGCCAACTGGGGGTGAATCGAGGAAGTACAGTACATACTGACGAAACTAAAATGAGCTCTAACGTGGAAATTAAGCGTTTCCGGACACATGTCCACATAACATCTTTTCTTTATTTGTATGTGAGGAATGTTTCCTGAAAGTTTGGCCGTACCTTTTTGTAACACCCTGTGTATTCTTCAAATACCTTATTCACTGTGCTCTTTTTTGGCAGCTTCATTCTCGCGACCATTGACGAAAATGAGAGTTGAACGAGTGCAACTCGCAGCGTACAGAAACCATTCGGCCACCGTGAACTTAGCGCCTAGTGTCTGCCAGAGATGGAAGAGAAAAGATATAGCGTCCAGCGGGGGCGAGAGGAGTCGGAGAAGCCCAAAAGTCGAGAAATACAGTCCGGGTAGACGTGCCCCGCACAGGAATGCCTGGACCGGTGAGAACAAAGGGTCTCCGCAGAATGACAAGTGGACAGGGCGGCCACAGAGGTGGGGGGTTCTGTTCCCTGGCGGCCCTTCACGCCAGCCGACGGCGCGCTGCCAAGAGGCGGACACTCGGCCTACTAAAGGGGACCTGCTGATGGCGCCGCTGCAATTCGTTGACTGCCCGGCGCAACTGGCGTCCCACTTGCTGAAGGCAGGTCGGTGAGCGTTCATCGGCAGGAGTGCCACAAGGAAATGTGACAGGATCGCACTTGTCATCCACAGGGAATCATGAGGAAAGATGCATGCTTTGACGAGCGATAGTTTTGATGGTTCTCAATAAAATTCACTTCTGAATGGTTTCCGAGACAGAACAATTTTATGTACATTGCTATGTGTTTTCTGTATTATTCAAACATTGCCATTGTTTACAACGTACTACAATAGTACAGAGCATATGTATGTAGGGTGTTTAGGTTTTTATGTTGGTAAAGTCACATAGCGCTCTGTATGAAAATCACTGGCTGTGCTGTGTGCAGTCTGTGGCTGGTTGGCATTGTTGGAATATCCGCCATTGTAGTGTTGGGCAGTTGGACGTGAACAGCGCGTAGCGTTGCGCAGTTGGAGGTGAGCCGCCAGCAGTGGTGGATGTGGGGAGAGAGAGGGCAGAATTTTGAGAGCGGACAATCTGGACGTGTGTCCATCAGAAAGAGTAAATTTGTAATATTGGATATCATGAACTGATATATATATATATATATATATATATATATATATATATATATATATATATATATATATATATATATATATATGATGACTTTCGAACATTATTAGGCCGGCCGTGGTGGCCAAGCGGTTAAAGGCGCTACAGTCTGGAACCGCATGACCGCTACGGTCGCAGGTTCGAATCCTGCCTCGGACATGGATGTGTGTGATGTTCTTAGGTTAGTTAGGTTTAATTAGTTCTAAGTTCTACGCGACTGATGACCTTAGAAGATAAGTCGCATAGTGCTCAGAGCCATTTGAACCATTTTTTGAACATTATTAAGGTAAATACATTGTTTGTTCTCTATCAAAATCTTTCATTTGCTGACTATACCTAACAGTAGTTAGTGCCTTTAGTAGTTAGAATCTTTTTTAGCTGGCAGTAGTGGCGCTCGCTGTATTGCAGCAGTTCGAGTAACGAAGATTTTTGTGAGGTAGGTGATTCATGAAACGTATAGGTTATTGTTAGTCAGGGCCATTCTTTTGTAGGGATTTTTGAAAGTCAGATTGCGTTGCGCTAAAAACATTGTGTGTCAGTTTAGTGTTCATCAGAACAGGTAAAGAGCGAAGTGTCTGAGTACGTTCACTTTTGCTCAGCTGATTTAAAATCAAATAACGTACGAGGTTTATCAGCACAGTCATACATACATTTTTCTAAGGGGATGTTTCATATAGAAGAACAGTTTCGTCGAGGACACTTATGGTCTATCAGCTCATACCACAGCGGAAACTTGTTAGAGTCCTAATATAAATTGTATTAAATTTCCTACAAAAATGTCACATTCATTTTTGTCTCTGGACTTAGGTCGCGCGAAGAGAGCACGATAACTTTGAAGAACTCGAGCGAGGCGCATGCGCTGTAGTTTAGGTAGTTTTTGTAGGCCAATTTGATGTACAGTCCCGACAGGATAGACTACAGGTGTCTGGTATGAGACTGTTCGTCTCGACGTCCTTCTACTCTAGTGTGGTACGTAGTAAACAATGTCAATGTTTGATTGATGCAGAAAATAAATGACACGGTAAATTAAATGTGTCCGATTTCGGAAACGATTTGGAATATCGCATGTGACGATACGAAGGTTTTTGTTCAGAATCACTAATAGTGTTGTTGTTGCTGTTGCGGTTTCCAGTCTGAAGATCGGTTTGATGCAGCTCTCCAGGCTACTCCATCCTGCACTAGCCTCTTACCAGATAACTACTGCAACCAGGGCAGCCGCAACGCACGTGCGGCCGCACGGGGCACACTTTCCGAGGGGCGGCAAATCTGCCGCCCCCACTTTTTTTTTATTAGGGCAAACTCAACATTCATGCCCAAGAGGAGATTCGAAACCAAACCTCGGAGGGAGCGGCTTCGGGAACTGTGGCATGGCGCCTCGACTACCCGCCGGCCGCCCCTGTTGAACAAGGGGAGGGAGAAGGACTAATTTCTTCCTCGCCACTGTGGCAGCACCGTCGTGTTTACGCCGGAGGAACAGAGAGGGGGAAGCAGTCTGGCGTACACGCCAGTATTCTTATGAGTGGAGCGTTGCCAGCGTGTTACGCGCTGTGCGTTTGAGTAAACTAATTTTGTAGAAGACGAAATCTAATTTGGAAATTCGACTGCAATGTTCGATACTGCGGTTACATGTTAAGCCTGAAGCAAGTTTGCTAAGCCCTTCCGAGTGTTTTATTTTTCCAGCATTATGGAAAAAAAATGGTTGAACATTACTGCAGTCAGACATGTCCAACGCCTACAATGGCTAGATGTATTCCGAATGCATAATACGCTGCGAGTAATTGCAAGGGATAAAGACATTGGTTCAAATGGCTCTGAGCACGATGAGACTTAACTTCTGAGGTCATCAGTCCCCTAGAACTTAGAACTACTTGAACCTAACTAACCTAAGTACATCACACACATCCATGCCCGAGGCAGGATTCGAACCTGCGACCGCAGCGGTCGAGCGGTTCCAGACTGTAGCGCCTAGAACCGCTCGGCCACCGCGGCCGGCTATAAAGACATGGCTAATAAGCCTGGCATAAGTTGGATTTCGACGTATTTTTGAAAATTTTTGCTATCCGTTTCTGAGTCATAGTCGGACTTTTGGTTTTTGAGCCGTGAAACACTCGTCTCCGCCTGCATGTGCAATAATTAAACACTGACCGGCACTTCTGTTTGACAATACTGCTCGCACACTAGATGTAAGCACATATTAAAAGCTTTGCGACTGGCCACTGAGTAGATCTGATAAGGAAAAACAAAAATTGTGATTGATTGCTGACATTACCTGCATATTTGTTTAAATAAAATTTCACAAACGTTTCGTAAAAAAAATAAAAAAAGGTGTGTGTCGGCAATTAAGCAGCTCGCACGGGGCGGCACTTGGGTTTGCGCCGGCCCTGACTGCAACCTACATCCTTCTGAAACTTCTTACAGTATTCATTTCTCGATCTCCCTCTATGATTCCCCTCCCCCCACCCCCAACCACACTTCCCACTAATACTAAATTGGTCATCTCTTGATGTCAGAAGGTGTCCTATCAACCGAGCCCATCTTCTAGTCAGTTTGCGCCAGAAATTTCTTTTCTTCACAATTCTATTCAGTACCTCGTCATTACGTCATTAGTTCCGCGATCTACCCATCTAATCTTCAGTATTCTTGTGTAGCACCACTCTTCAAAAGCTCCTATTCTCGTCTTGTGTGAATTGTTCATCGTCCGTGTTTCAAACCCACAGTATGCAAATAATTTCAGAAAAAGTCTTCCTAACACTTAAATCAGTACTCGATTTTAACAAATTTCTCATCTTTATAAACGCTTTGCTTGCCATTGCCAGTACACATTTTATATCCTCCCTGTGGTGTCGATAGCAACGATGCCACGGAATACTTTCTCAAGTTGGCACTACGAGAGACACCGACGACAGCGCCCTCTAGCCGGTGCTGTCGAGGTCTACGAGCTCCGCGAATGCTTCAGCCCATTTGATCAGGTGCAGCCAGCCAGGACACTTCGCTTCAGCATCGCACCTACGTACAAAGTTATGTAATCGTTTATCACCTTGTTTTTTGCACCAGTAAACCACTTTCTTGCAGTACCGACTTGTATTACCTTTTCCCGTTCCTACCCAAGCGCCGCCTCGCAGGCGGAATACAAAACTCCCTGCTTCAGCCAACATGAATTACTTTGCTGCCCAAATAGCAGAACTTATTTTTCAGGGTCTCGTCCCCTAAACTAATTCCCTCAGCATCACATGATTTAATTCGACTACATCCCATTATACTTGTTTTGCATTTTTTGATATCACTCCTCAAAACGTCTAACTTTGCTTGTAACACACACTGCATATACATAAACGATGTGGGGGATGCTGAGAGCTTAAGCAAATGTAGGTGGACACAGGATGACTTGAACCGAATTTCTACACTGGCGGAAAAAAACGCAGCAACAAAACGTAATTAATGTAGAGTAACAAAATTTCTGGAATACATTTGTCTAAGTAACATATTAAAGTGATTAACATTCCAAGATCACAGGTTAACGTAAGCGCGGGATTAGCCACTGCAAATGTGAATTGCCGGTACATTGATAACCTCTGTAATCGCCAGAATGTTGAATGAAAACATAAAAAGGAACATACATTGTGTTGTTCTGATTCCGGATGTCAGTATGTGCGATCGAGTTCCATGCCTGTTGCACTTGGTCGGTGAATACAGGGACGGTTAATGGGGTCTGTAGATGACGCTGGAGTTGTCGTACGATAATGTCGCATTTGTAATCGATTGGAGACAGATCAGGAGACCCAGTAGGCGAAGGCAACATGTAAATAGTCTGTAGAGCATGATTGATTAAAACAGCGGTATGTGGGCGAGCGTTATCCTGTTGGAAAATATCCCCTGGAATGTTGTTCGTGAATGGCAGCTGGACAAGTCGAATCACACTATTGACGTACAATTTTGCAGTCAGGGTGCGTGGGGTAATCACTAGAATGCTTCTGCTGTCATACGAAATCGTACCGCAGACTATAACGTCAGGTACAGGTCCAATGTGTCTAACACGGAGACAGACTGGTTGTAAGCCATCAACTGGCCTCGTCTACATCTACATCGCTACTCTGCCTGGCATATAGTTCATACAACCACTTTCACAATAATTCTCTATTATTCCATTCTCTAATAGCGAGCGGAAAAAACGAACAATTATATTTTTCCGTGCAAGTTCTGATTTCCTTTACTTTATTATAATGGTCGTTTCTGACTACGTAGGTGGACGTCTACAAAATACTTCCGCATTCGGATGAGAAAGTTGGTTATTTAAATTTCGTGAGAAGATCCTGCCGCAACGAGAAACGCCTTTGTTTTAGTCATGTCCACCCCAAATCCTCTCCCTCTCGATAATACAAAACGTGCTGCTATTCTTTGAACTCTCCCGGTTTACTCCGTTAATCCTACCTGGAAAGGATCCCAGACCGGGCAGCAGTGCTCCAAAAGAGAACGGACAAGTGTAATGTAGGCAGGCTCCTTAGTAGATCTGTTGCATCTTCTAAGAGTTTCGCCAATAAAACGCAATCGTTCGTTCTCCTTTCCCACAGCATTTTCTATGCGTTCTTTCGAATTTAAGTTGTTCGTAATTATAATTCTCAGGTATTTAGTTGCGTTTATGACCTTTAGATTTGATTGATTTATGGAGCTCTTTCTGCATTCATGTGGATGACCTCACACTTTTCGTTATTTATGGTCAGTTGCCAATTTTCGCACCATACAGATATCTAAATCGTTTTGTAATTGGTTTTGGCCTTGTGATGACTTTACTAGGCGATAAATGACAGCATCACCTGTAAACATCTAAGACAGATGCTCAGATTGTGTCTTAAATCGTTTATATGGATAAGGAACAGCAGATGGCCTGCAACACTACCTTGCGGAACGCCAGAAACCAGTTCTGTTTTACTTGATTGCTTTCCGTCAAATTACTACGGATTGTGACCCCTCTGGCAGGAAACCACGAATCCAGTCGCATACCTGAGGCGATATTCCATTATCACCCGATTTGATAAAAAGCCGCTTCTATGGTGTGAAAAGCCTTTTGGAACTACATAAATACGGAATAAATTTGAAATCCCTTGTCAATAGCACTCAACACCTCGTGGGAGTAAAGAGCTAGTTGTGTTTCACAGAGCTATGTTTTCTAAATCCGTGTTGACTATGTGCCAATATGTCATCTTAGAAGTAATTCCTAATGTTCGAACACAATATATGTTCCAAAATCCTGCTGCATATCGATGTTAATGACATGGGCTTGTAGTTTAGTGGACTTCTCCTACTGCCTTTCCTTAATATTGATGTGACATGTGCAACTTTCCCGTCTTTGGGTACGGATCTTTCATCGAGCGAGCGGTTGCATATGAATGTTAAGTATGGGGCTATTGCATGAACGTATTCTGATAGGAACCTAATTGGTATACTATCTGGATTGCAAGACTTGCTTTTATCAAGTGATTTAAGTTTCTTCGCTACTCCGAGGTATCTAGTTCTAAGTTATTCATATCGGCAGCTGTTATTGATTCGAATTCCGGAATATTTACCTCGTCTTCTTTGTGTCATCGATAATACTTTCTATAGCTATCTCGCAGAGGACACATTGTTTCCTGCTGCTAGTGTACTTTACATACAACCAGAATCTCTGCATTTTCTGCTAGGATTCGAGACAAAGTTTCGATGTGGGGAACTGTTATTAGCATCTCGCTTTGAGCCAACGATCTTTTCGCGATACACTGTTGAGAAAATTTAGAGAGCCAGCATTTGAAGCTGACTGCAGAACTATTCTACTACCGCCAACGTAAATTTCGCGTAAGGACCACAAAGGTAAGATACAGAAACTAGGGCTTGCTCTGTCTGTGAGTGGAACAAGAAAGTGAATAGTAGTGGTACAAGGTACCCACCTCCACACTCCATACGGTGGCTCGCGGAGTATGTATGTACATGGAGGTGTGCTAGGTGGCCAAAATGAAAGTGCAGCTACTCACAGAGATCCAGTGTGAACTGCAGTTATCGTATGACAGCGAAACTTGAAGAATTCTAATGCTTTAAAGTGGAATCGGTTTACACTGGAAAAAAATTAGTTCCAACTGTGGCCGCCAGGTGTGACCGTCATCTCGCCGGCGTCTCCGGTGCTCGTATTGAACAAATTGTGTAAGCGGCGGTTAATAACAACAACAGCATTATGCCTTTCTCACTTGTTTGACCTTTTCTACCCACGTCCCTTTTGTACTGTCTGCCATCGGGTTCCCCTAAATGGCAGGCAGCACCGCATAACAGCAACGCTATGAGGGAAACAAACCAACAGCCAAACAGGCGAAGACATCAGGTAAACACGCCGAAGATTCCAGTCGATTAATAGGAAGCTTTCCTTGCAGAGGTCGCCGTGACATAATCCGGCCACGGATTCCTACGCCGGGTTTCTACTGGTTCCAGCTCACTATATAGGCCCGGCCGGTCGAAGGCAGACCAGTCTTCGTCCGCTGCTAATGGCAACCGCTATAGCAGAGTCTCCGAGAAGATATCACCGAAGTCGCTGTACTGCACCGCCGATCGAAGTAGCAGCCGAGCGAGAGGAACCACATCTGCGGCTAGATCGACGGACGTCTACATCTATTGTACAGCCAGCTATTGTATTGTAGAAGAAGTTACGTTCAATAAACTGTTGGAGAATACAACACCTTTCATAATCCATTACATTCGGAAACATTTCTATGCGTCTTTCTTGCCTTCACAGCGCCAGATTTGCACCTGGTAGCCAAAACTGGTACTGATTTTCTTCCAGCGAAAACCGGCCCATCACTAACGCATTATAATATTTATCAAATTTCGCTGCAGTACGATAATTATAGTCCACACTGGACCTCTTTAATTATAGCCACCCGGCAGACGTAGGAAATGCGGAAAATCAAGTTTTATGCTTCTACCAGAAACGGCAGCTAGGAACAGAATTTCTCTTTCCAGCAGTCACAAATGTACGCACTAAATAGAGCTGCACCGTTGGTGCGGATCCTACACTTCCGCAAGCCTGCGACAGAAAATTCCGGAAAGGGACGAAACACTAGGTTTATTTTTGTAATTCTTCCACCGCCAACTGAGTCGCGGACCACTGAGTGATCAGACGCAATTGGTCAGTTGTGGGCGTTACATTCCGCGATTGTCACTTCTACCCCATGTGGAGACGTCTAAACGGAACGTCGGTTGGCGCCGCGGACCAATTTCCCCAAGTCGGATGTGGTTGTGATGAAGGCGACGGGCGGCGATGCGAGGGGCGAAGCAATCGAAGTTCGCGTCCCTGGCATCGGACGCGGAAACTTCTAGCGACCGCAATGTAGCCAGCAAAGAGGACAAGGAAGACCCTTCGATCGGCACGAGAGAAGCTATCGTCAAGCGGAACGATGCCAAGGTGGGGGAGGCCTTTTGTTGTGTCTGGCATGGAACAGGGTCAGTCTCGGCGTCAAAACCATCACCATCCGGCATTCAGTGTCCGGCACAAGTGTAGCAGCATCATACGCCGACCAAACTTTTAAGCTGTATTTAAAAGCATAGCTACAGAAAGTCAGTGATCAGAACAGAATATTTGGAATTAATTACAATACAGTCTAACCGCAAAGGTACGTGTGTTACAAGGTGACCTGTTTCGATCATCACATGGTTATCTTCAGACCATCAAAACTGTAATGTGACAAAGGATATAAATGAGAGGGAATTACAAAAAGAACTTAAAATTAGCTATAAAATTACAAAAAGCAGAAATACGTTTACTGGTGGACAAAGGGTGTACACTCAGCAGGAATCGCTGAACGACGACAGTCAATTGCTGGATAGAGCAGCGCAGCTATTTCTTAAATACTGCAAGCTTCGCCTAAAGCTAACAGCATGATGTCAGTGCTAGGCAATCAGGTATAAGTCGAAAGAATTATTTAGGAAAAGATGTACGTATTAGTAAACAGATTAATTTTACATTAAAGAGGAAACTACTTGTTAATGCAGCTATTGTCAAATAAATATACTAAAAACTTTAAAAAGGAAACAAATAAGCATCGTATTTGTTGTGTGTAAGTTTCCCTCTAGTGGTATACTGGAAAATTAGTGTTGTTGGTTTCTATGGAGCTGGTGGACGCCTTTCCAAAGATGTACCAGCAGGGCGATTTCCAAAGAGTGTCAGTATCGCTAGGTGATGACCAGCAGACGATATTCCGTAGACGGACTAAGAAGGTGGTTACTATGGATATTGTAGCTCTCTCCCGCAGTTGACTATCGTCGTTCAGCAATTCCTGCCCCGCGTACAGCCAAGGTCTCTCAATATGGATATATTTATATTTTGTAATTTTCTAGCTAATTTTGTCGTTCAGCAACTCCTGCCCCGAGTACAGCCGCTGTACCTCAGAATGGGTATATTTAGGTTTTGTAATTTTATAGCTAATTTAAAGTTATTTTTATGTAGCCCTCTAATTTATATCCTGTACCATATTACAGTCTTGAAAGAATTGTGCCGTTGCGATCTAGGCCGTATTATAGTTAGGTTTAAGCTATCGACTAAACCGCAGGAGAATACGTGTGTATACACACCATCATCATCATCATCATCATCATCATCATCATCATCATCGTCGTCGTCGTCGCCGTCATCATCACCATCTTTTCCATCTTCTTCTTCTTCTTTCAGTTAATGTTTAGGCAAAGTCTGCCTGTTCCGAAGTCTTTCGTTCCCTTTCTTGCCCTGCCTTTTGCCTCTTGACTGGTATACAAAGAAACTGGAACAACTGCCTGATCTCGTGTAGGGCCTCCGCGAGCACGCAAAAGTGCCGCAATGCGACGTGGCATGGACTCAACTAACATCTGAAGTAGTGATGGAGGGAATTGGCGACATGAATCCTGCAAGCCTGTCCACAAATCCGTAAGAGGGCGTGGAGAGCTCTCCTGAACAGTACGTTGCAATGCATCCCATATATGCCCAATAATGTTCATGGTTGGGGAGTTTGGTGGCCATCGGAAGCGTTTAAACTCAGAAGAATGTTCCTGGAGCCACTCTGTAGCAACTCTGGACGTATGGGGTGTCGCACAAGTCCGTCGGAATCCACAATGAATGTGAATGGATGCAGGTGATCAGGCACGGTGCTTACGAACGTGTCACCTGCCAGAGTCGTATCTAGACGTATCAGGGATTCCATATCACTCCAACTGCACAGGTACACTCAATACAATTTGAAACGAGACTCGTCCGTCCAGGCAACACGTTTCCAGTCATCAACAGTCCAATGTCGAGTTTGAGAGGCCCAGGTGAGGCGTAAAGCTTTGTGTCGTGGAGTCATCAAGGGTGCACGAGTGGGCATTCGGCTCCGAAAGCCCATATCGATGTTGTTTCGTTGAATGGTTATCACACTGACATTTGTTGATGGTCCAGCATTGAATCTGCAGCAATTTGCGGAAAGGTTGACCTTCTGTCATGTTGAACGATTCTCTTCAGCCGCCGTTGGCCCCGTTCTTGAACGATTTTTTTCCGGCCGCAGCGATGTCAGAGATTTGATGTTTTACCGGATCCCTGACATTCACGGTACACTCGTGAAATGGTCGTACGGGAAAATCACTACTTCATTATTACCTCGGAGATGCTGCGTCCCGTCGCTCGTGGGACGACTATAACACCATGTTCAAACTCAACTAAATCTCGATAATCTGCCACTGTAGCTGTGGTGTCACCGCCAGACACCACACTTGCTAGGTGGTAGCCTTTAAATCGGCCGCGGTCCGTTAGTATACGACGGACCCGCGTGTCGCCACTGTCAGTGATTGCAGACCGAGCGCCGCCGCACGGCAGGTCTAGAGACACTTCCTAGCACTCGCCCCTGTTGTACAGCCGACTTTGCTAGCGATGGTTCACTGACAAATTACGCTCTCATTTGCCGAGACGATAGTTAGCATAGCCTTCAGCTACATCATTTGCTACGACCTAGCAAGGCGCAATTATCATTTGCTATTTATCTTGTGATGCATGTACCGTCAGACCGAGGTTCACCAATTATGGATTAAAGTTAAGTATTCCAGAAGCTACGTACTTATATTTACTAGACTCAATTCCCTTAACTGTTCCAGACCTCACGCCAGCCGGCGTGAGCTTAAACGCGTGCCTTTCGGCTACCAATCATAGTGGCTTGGCTGTCTTGCCAAGTCACAACAGTAGCAACAGTAACCTATCTAACAACTGCGCCAGACACTTATTAGGCGTTGCCGACGGCAGCACCATATTCTGCCTGTTTACATATCTCTGTATGTGAATACGCATGCATACACCAGCTTCTTTGGCGCTTCAGTGCAGATATCAGTGCTCTTCTCTCATTTATTCATCAGAGATTGGTGCTGATTTAGGGATTCTTCTAAGTTTCATGCGTAGAACATACCCCAAAAGCTTCAGGATTCTTTCAGTTACGAATTTGAGCAGACTACGTAGATCACTTCTTCTCACCGTTTCATCACTTGAAACGCGGACGCGACAACTAATCTTCAAAATTTGCCTCAAGCATCTTTCAAAAAAGACGGTGATCTTGTGTGCTAATCTTTCTGACATTTCCCGGTATCACAAGCGTGTATGGTCAGTGGTAGGATGATAGAGGACGAGGATTTGTTGACATGCTTACACAGTATAAATGCGATATGGATCGATTTCGACGGAAGACTGCAGAAGCTTTCCCATTTCTGCATGAAATGTATTCGCAGTTGTGAATACGAACAACCATCAGCTGTTTCACGGAATGACGACGATGAAAATTTGTGCCAGGCTATCGTTGTACATGTGCTCGTACGCACATAATGTAATTCCCGTACAGGGGAAGACATTTTAATTGAAAGTTACTGCCTGGCAGAGGCCTATAAATACGATATTGCCGGCCGCTGTGACCGAGCGGTTCTAGGCGCTTCAGTCCGGAACCGCACTGCTACTACGGTCGCAGGTTCGAATCCTGCCTCGGTCATGGATGTGTGTGATGTTCTTAGATTAGTAAGGTTTAAGTAGTTCTAAGTCTAGGGGACTGATGACCTCAGATGTTAAGTCCAATAGTGCTTAGAGCCATTTGAACTATTTTTGATACGATACTGTTGTGTCTGTGTCGTTAAGAAGAACGATGTAATGTTCCTTCGGACATGCATATATTCTGCCAATAGTATTTCCCACTTCAGTAGCCGACATCTGCATCTGCGTCCCCGGTATTACAGGTAAAGCTGCCGAGATATAGAAATCGGTTTACATCTTGTAGTGCCTTATGTTGCTCTGTGGTTTGAGTAAATACATTTCAACTTCTTATGCTCATTTTGTTTTTCTTATCACCGTTATACCTACACAACAGGTCTTTCTATCCTTGGTAGTTGTAAACTTCGTGATGTTTTAGCCCGAAGAATGGTATCAGTGAAATCCAGATCCGTAAGACTACATTCCTCATTCCAGTGTACGACTAATATAAAAAGGAGTGGTGACAAAATGCATCCTTTTCTTAGCAGTCAGAATGCTAAAGAGTGGAGTATTCCTATCTTCTGTTCTCTGACAGCAACTCGAGTCTAGATACAGGTTTCTGAAAACACCAGTGTGACGGTCACGAATTCCGTCTCTTCGCAAATATTCTCATTTATATTGTGGTCATGTTAGACAACCCATGCAGTTCTCATAACGAATCTTCTTCTGACTGGGTCAAATTACTACCGGCGATCCACAAGGTTCAATTCTGCGGACACTTCTGTTCCTGCTTTATATTTTTCACTCACAAGAAGAAATAGTGCTCTTTGCTTATGATGCAAACATTATAATAAAGCCCAAAAGAGCTGTAACAACAGAACGAGCATTAGATTAAATATTCAGAAATATTGTTGACTTGTTCTTGACAAATAATAATATATTATTTAACATAACAGATGAACATCAAGAAAAACAAAACGAGGATAACGGAATGTAGTCGAATTAAGTCGGGTGATGCTGAGGGAATTAGATTAGGAAATGAGACACTTAAAGTAGTAAAGGAATTTTGCTATTTGGGGAGCAAAATAACTGATGATGGTCGAAGTAGAGAGGATATAAAATGTAGACTGGCAAGCATTTCTGAAGGAGAGAAATTTGTTAACATCGAGTATAGATTGAAGTGTCAGGAAGTCATTTCTGAAAGTATTTGTATGGAGTGTAGCCATGTATGGAAGTGAAACATGGACGAGAAACAGTTTGGAGAAGAATAGAAGCTTTCAAAATGTGGCGCTACAGAAGAATACTAAAGATTAGATGGGTAGATCACATAACTAATGAGGAGGTATTGAATAGAATTCGGGAGAAGAGGAGTTTGTGGCACAACTTGACTAGAAGAAGGGATCGGTTGGTAGGACATGTGTTGAGGCATCAAGGGATCACCAATTTAGTATTGGAGGGCAGCGTGGAGGGTAAAAATAGTAGAGGGAGACGAAGAGATGAATACACTAAACAGATTCAGAAGGATGTAGGTTGCAGTAGGTACTGGGAGATGAAGAAGCTTGCACAGGATAGAGTAGCATGGAGAGCTGCATCAAACCAGTCTCAGGACTGAACACCACAACAACAACAACTTAGACATAACAGTCAGTTCTGTGCAAAGCAAGATATATCACCGCCAATAATAACACAGCACGTAAGGAAGCCAATATGTGAGACCGATTCTTCAAAATTCCTGGATGTGCATACTGATCAGAATTGAAATTAAAATTCAGTTTTATAGTCTCCTTAAAATCTTTCAGGGTGTCCTGCCGTGTCATTTTCTACAGTTACTTTATGACCGATATCAGAAGTTGTGGAATTTCTCTTTTATACATTATTTTGCAGTTACATCTTTTCATACCACGCCAAAAGTCTTTTAATAGCCAAGAAATGGGAAATGTCTTTATTTTTTTCATTGTCGGTGATTTGCAATTATCTGTTGGATGAAGAAAACACTCTATCCGCGAATACCTCTCCTAAAGTGTGTTAGTTCTTCTTTGGCTGTTGGTTCCACTAATGGTCAAAGAACTGCAGCATACGTTTTGTTTGCTGAATTTGTAAAATTTATTGTTTCTAGATTTGTAGCATTTTTGATGTATCATTTTATAAACACAGATATAACTGCTGTGATTAGCCGTTCTTCTACTGTTGTGCTTCCCTAATAACATATATTAATAAAATGGAGAAAGAGTAGTTTGAATGTATTGGACACATATTTAAAATCTACTGATTGCCTTGTGGGTATTTTATTCTGACAGAGTTACCTGGAGCTCCTCATGTACAAAGTTATCGACTGAGGAGTTCGAAGGTGCCGTTGCGACACTAATAGTTTAATGTTGAGCCGAATTGTGGGTCTACATAATGAGGTCGGTTAGCAGAAAGTAGCGGAGTTCTGAAGTCAGCACAGTGTAATACAGGAAAACCTATGCGTCGCTGGTCCTAAACGTCAAAGGAAATGCCACATTGATGGAGCTGGCAGAGCAGAAGTTGCAGCGCCGGATTCCATTTAATCTGACTCTGCCTACTCCATTTAACGATATGGGCAGCGAAATGTTCAAGTTAATACCGTAAATACCGTACACTGCAGCCAAAGGAACTTTCCAAAGAGCTACATTGAAATTTCTCGCCGTGATACGGCTGCCAGCAACACCAATTAATTTCTTCCGTACTGTGAGAGACCAGAAACCTGTGGTAGAAGCCGTGTGTTGCTGCAATATCTGGTTAACCACCGTCAGTACGCCGGAATGGCCACTTGAATCGATGATAAGCGTAGATTTCGTTCACATCCGAGTCGAATATAAACGATTACAACACATTCCATGAAAACATGTTCGGTAAAATCTGCTGTGATAAGTCAAATCTCTGACAGAATGTGAAATAAACACTCTCCCACAGGGCGTTTAATACGCGTGGAAGTAATTTGGTGGACTCAAAGAAAACAACGCGCTTTGATCACTTTGTCACTGTGGGTACTGCCGCATTATGAGGCACAAGTACACAAATCAGAACTCAAACTAAAGGTACCTCCTTGGTAAGGCATAATATCCTCTTTATCTGTGATGTAGAATTGTAGAATTTGTGATTTGTATCAATTTTTTGTTAAGACTGTAAACTGGAATTTTTCTTTCCCAATTTTTTGCTGTAATTTTGTTTCTTTTCTTCAATGAAGGGCCAAAGAAACTGGTACACCTGCCTAATATCACGTAGGGCCGTCGCGAGCACGCATAAGTGCCGCAAAACGATGTGGCATGGACCCTGCAAATATTTAAAGTAGTGCTGGAGGAAACTGACGCTATGAATTCTGGAGCGCTGTACATAAATTCGTAAGAGTACAAGGGGGTGGAGATCTCTTATGAACAGTAAGTTGCAAGGCATACAAGACATGGTCTATAATGTTCATGTCAGGGAAGTTTGGTGGCCAGCGTAAACGTTTTTACTCAGAAGAGTGTTCCTGGAGCCACTCTGTAGCGATTCTGGTCGTGTGGGGTGTCGCATTGTCCTACTGGAATTGCACAAGTCCGTCGGAATGCATAATGGACATGAATGGATGCAGGTAATCAGACTGGATGCGTACGTACGTGTCACATCTATCTAGACGTATCTAGACGTATCTGGGGTCCCATATCACTCCCACTGCACACGCCCCACACCATTACAGAATCTCCACCAGCTTGAACAGTCCCCTGCTGACATGCAGGGTCCATGGATTCATGAGGTTGTCTCCATACCCGTACACCACGTCCATCCGTTCCATACAATCTGAAACGAGATTTGTCCGACCGACAACACGTTTCCAGTCATCAACAGTCCAATGTCGGCGTTTAACGTCCCAGGCGAGGCGAAAAGCTTTGGGTCACGCAGTCATCAAGAATACACGAGTGGATCTTCGGCTCCGAAAGTCCATATAGATGATGTTTAGTTGTATAGTTCGCACGCTGATACTTTTTGATGGCCCAGCATTGAAATATGCAGCAATTTGTGGAAGGGTTGCACTTCTGTCACGTTGAACCATTCTCTTCAATCGTCGTTGCTCCCGTTCTTGCAGGATCTTTTTTCGGCCGCAACGATGTCGGCGATTTGATGTTTTACCGAATTTATGATATTCACGGTACACTCGTGAAATGATCGTACGGGAAAATTCGCACTTCATCGCTGCCATGGAGACACTGTGTCCCATCGCTCGACCGCCGACTCTTACGCCACGTCCTAAGTCACTTAAATCTTGATTACCTGCCATTGTAGCAGTAGTAACCGGTCTAACAACTTATTGTCTTATGTAGGCGTTGTCGACCGCAGCGCAGTATTCTGCCTGTTTACATATACAGGGTGTTTCAAAAATGACCGGTATATTTGAAACGGCAATAAAAACTAAACGAGCAGCGATAGAAATACACCGTTTGTTGAAATATGCTTGGGACAACAGTACATTTTCAGGCGGACAAACTTTCGAAATTACAGTAGTTACAATTTTCAACAACAGATGGCGCTGCAAGTGATGTGAAAGATATAGAAGACAACGCAGTCTCTGGGTGCGCCATTCTGTACGTCGTCTTTCTGCTGTAAGCGTGTGCTGTTCACAACGTGCAAGTGTGCTGTGGACAACATGGTTTATTCCTTAGAACAGAGGATTTTTCTTCGTGTTGGAATTCCACCGCCTAGAACACAGTGTTGTTGCAACAAGACGAAGTTTTCAACGGAGGTTTAATGTACCCAAAGGACCGAAAAGCGATACAATAAAGGATCTGTTTGAAAAATTTCAACGGACTGGGAACGTGACGGATGAACGTGCTGGAAAGGTAGGGCGACCGCGTACGGCAACCACAGAGGGCAACGCGCAGCTAGTGCAGCAGGTGATCCGACAGCGGCCTCGTGTTTCCGTTCGCCTTGTTGCAGCTGCGGTCCAAATGACGCCAACGTCCACGTATCGCCTCATGCGCCGGAGTTTACACCTCTATCCATACAAAATTCAAACGCGGCAACCCCTCAGCGCCGCTACCATTGCTGCACGAGAGACATTCGCTAACGATATAGTGCACAGGATTGATGACGGCGATATGCATGTGGGCACCATTCGGTTTACTGACGAAGCTTTTTTTACCTGGACGGCTTCGTCAATAAACAGAACTGGCGCATATGGGGAACCGAAAAGCCCCAAGTTGCAGTCCCATCGTCCCTGCATCCTCAAAAAGTACTGGTCTGGGCCGCCATTTCTTCCAGAGGAATCATTGGCCCATTTTTCAGATCCGAAACGATTACTGCATCACGCTATCTGGACATTCTTCGTGAATTTGTGGCGGTACAAACTGCCTTAGACGACACTGCGAACACTTCGTGGTTTATGCAAGATGGTGCCCGGCCACATCGCACGGCCGACGTCTTTAATTTCCTGAATGAATATTTCGATGATCGTGTGATTGCTTTGGGCTATCCGAAACATACAGGAGGCGGCGTGGATTGGCCTCCCTATTCGCCAGACATGAACCCCTGTGACTTCTTTCTGTGGGGACACTTGAAAGACCAGGTGTACCGCCAGAATCCAGAAACAATTGAACAACTGAAGTAGTACATCTCATCTGCATGTGAAGCCATTCCGCCAGACACGTTGTCAAAGGTTTCGGGTAATTTCATTCAGAGACTACGCCATATTATTGCTACGCATGGTGGATATGTGGAAAATATCGTACTATAGAGTTTCCCAGACAGCAGCGCCATCTGTTGTTGACAATTGTAACTACTGTAATTTCGAAAGTTTGTCTGCCTGAAAATGTACTGTTGTCCCAAGCATATTGCAACAAACGGTGTATTTCTATCGCTGCTCGTTTAGTTTTTATTACCGTTTCAAATATACCGGTCATTTTTGAAACACCCTGTATCTGTATTTCACTACGCATGCTTATACCAGTTTCTTTGGCGCTTCAGTGTATTTGCAGTCTGTAACTTGTAAATCTTAGTTTGCCAAGTGACAAATAGTAAGTGTATACTCCCTGCCACACCAATGTGAAAAATGTCCCGCACAAGTGTGGTCTCCGCTCGACACAGAAAGCAATGGGGGACCCGTGGTGACCCAAGGCTGTACGACAACTCAGGGAAAAAAAAGAGACGAAATTCATATTCGCAATGGGGAGAAATGTAGAAAGAAATCAGCAGTGCTATTTTTTTAATGGAAAATGGTGTTAGGGCAGAGAATGTAAGAACATTGCTATTTTACCTGCTAATGATGCCCTGTTCTCCTTACGTAGGCCGTTACTGAATTGAGTCGTGGCTTTCTTTGGACATTCGAAAAGTACTGTAGTAACTGGGGGGGGGGGGGGGGATGGTGGGGGAAGCTCCATATTAAACTCTCAACCGTGTTAAGGCAAAACTGTTCATCTTCTCATTTAATTCTGTAAAGCAAGATTTTCTTATTTTTTCCCGTATGCAAAGCTCTTTACAATTATTATCAAAAAAATGGAAAAGAACACTTTATCTTTTTAACATGACAGTCTCCACTTACGGCTACCACAAAATTTTGTTGGTTGCATTTGCAATTTGTACTGCCATTATCAAACATAGTTAGTGGGTGCTATAGCACACAATGATAATAATCTAAGTGAGTTACATGCGCCAAATCCAAATAAATGGGGACAAATTCCAGTTGTACTCGTATTTTGGTGGTCTCCTAACCACGTACTGAATCATAAATCGTTTCCACTAAACGTTGGTTCTCGTACGAGAAATGTATCCTTCCACAAGTAAGTACACTCCAAAATAAAATTAATGGGTATAGTGAACGTCTATGGATCAAATGAGAAACGCACAAGATGTTTAAGAAGAGGTTGAGGCCCATAACGAGGTATCATTTCTCCCAATCCAGATGGGACTAAAGAAAATATTTTGGCATTATTAGGAAAAAGATAGTGATTTAAATTTCGTTATAGATATCACCGCAACGAAAAACGACTTTGTTTTGATGATTGCGACCACAACTCGCTTATCATATCCGTGACAAACTCTCCTCTATTTCGTGATAATACGAGTACAACACGAACTGTCCTTCTTTGAACTTTTTTCATGTCCTACGTCAATTTCATATGGTAAGGATCTCGTATCGCGCAGCAATACTCCAGAAGACGACGGAGAAGCGTAGTGCAGGCAGTCTCTTTTGTGGATTTGTTGCATCTTGTAAGTCATTCGGCAGTAAAACCTTGTTTCTCATTTGCCATCCCCACAACATTTTTTATGTGGTGGTCACAATTTAATTTGTTTGTAATGATATTCACTAGGCCTTTTCGTTGAATCTACAATCTTCAAATTTGTTTTATTTACCATATAAACAAAATTTAGTGGAACTTTTTAGTATTCGTGAGGGTGATCTCACAGTATTTCTTGTTTTGGGTCAAATGCCAAATTTCACACAATGCATACATATAGTCTAAATCATCTCGCAATTCGTTTTGATGTTCTGATGACTATTAGACGGTGTACGACAGCATCATCACCCTCTAACACAATCACATCCATAAAATTTTGTATTTGTGGGGTTGCATAGTCTCCAGATGCTTAATAAACGTAAACATGGTCCGTAGTACTTTTGAATACATTATGGGAGTGGCAGTGATCAATGTGTTACAAATATTTACTATTAAAAACAGTGTTGATGACGATTTATTTATTAAGGTGACCGGTTTCGACCACTGCTGTGGTCATCTTCAGACCATTGAGTAGGAACCTCTTTCAGATGGAGAATCACTCCAGCTGAAAGAGGTTCCTACTCAATGGTCTGAAGATGATCACAGCAGTGATCGAAATCGGTCACCTTAATAAATAAATAGTGATCAAGACTGTTTTTAATAGTAAAAAATGGTCCGTAGTAGGCTATAGTGTAATGTTTCTTTAATTGTGCGATTAGTTAATTTCGACTAAGCGTCATTATCAAGCACATTTGTAACATCTGTATTTCATGTCATTTTCAAATCAGTCTTAATTATAATGACGCTTAGTCGAAATTAGCTAATAGAACGATTAAACAAAACAGCATTATAGCCTACTACGGACCATGTTTACGTTTATTAACAATCGCATCCGGTTGCCTCACATAAATCCGATACCTCTCATAACCATTGAAATGTAACCATAGGAGGTTAAAACCTTTTATGGTGCAGCAAGAACTTTGACCACTGCGGCGAGTAGAGTCACCGATAGATCACGGGAATGTCGAATCAACGTCCATTAACCGAACGGGTAGATTCCGTCCGTGTCTGTCTCGTAAACTATCGCCGACTAGGTGAAAAACTACCATGCTTCTTTTTCACCAATGTGCAAGATAATTTGCAGTTCAGCTCTGTAAGAATCTGCAATCCCTACAAAAAGTCCGACTTTAATGACTCTGTTGCCGATGGGAATTTTGGACACTAGCAAAAAAAGGCAATTACATCGGTGTGCGTTTTTCAGCTGGTCGCCCAAAAGTCCTCCGCAGCGCGGCCGAGAGCCAGATTGGACAGTTGCCAGTTCGCGAAAGGATCTGCAAGCTGCGTTACGGATCCGCCGGGCGCAGGTGTGTCGGCAGTAAAAGAGTTTCCGTCGCTAGCTCAGCGGGTAATTTACGAGATGTCCGCGTGGCCAGATACGAGAAACTACAGCAACTAAGGAGTTGGACGTCCAAAGATATTGGAGTTATACTCAGTCAAAATAACGGCCACTCTGACACCGGCGCGTGGTAGAGAATAATGGACCATAAGTAAATAAGATAGACCAATAGGGCATTAAAAATGTGCCTGCCTTTTGTGACCAAATAAGGAAAATAACATAAGCTATACAGAATGATGACAAAAAGTATTAAAGAATGATGACAAAAATTATTAAAATCGAGACAGTGTGAGAAAAGAAATGTTAATAAGCTGAGAAAAAGAAAGTTGGAGTAAGAAATAAACAGGTTGTAAGCTTTTTGTATCGGTACCTACCAGGCCCCCTCCCCCTCCCTCTACGAATCAAGAGCTCCAAATGCAAGTAGCTTTAGATGACAGTTGGACACCCCTTGCATCCTTACGCCTGAGGGGTGGGAGTGAAAGGGGTGAATACTTTTAGGATGATTCAAGAACGCCTTGAGCAATTTCAACCAAATTTGGAATATAAGTGTCACATTACTTGCATAAAAATACTTGGGAGTAAGACACCCTGAGGGTGGAGATCAGAAGGGGATGACATGTAAAAATGTTCAAAAAGAACCTGTTGACATTTATGTCCTGCATTTACTCCACTTGGAATACTTTAAAAATATGAAGCACAATCTGTCTGTTATTTGTGTTGTTCATTGCGTCAACCAGATCACGGGAAAGAGCACTGCAGGGGATCAATAATTTCGCCATAGTGTTTCGGAGACAAAGTTCGTGCCACAGGTGTGAATACACAGGTACATTTAACATCCTTTCTGAACGTGCAGCGGAGGATCAGTTTGCTCAGGATTCCGATGAATCTGCAGGGCGAAAATCGCTACAGGTTCAGATGACATGTGGTTACAAATATGGGTGTGGTGTTATGTTCACTGATGTTCAGAAAACAAAAAAAATGCAGAACAACTTGAACGACTAGAGATAGGGCGTTAATATTCACAGGACATGTATATTAGTATCTTCTGCAGAAATGATTAGCATTTCAGTCACATCAACTCAGCAGGTGTCCTATTGCCAAGTAGGTATAGGGTCCGCCATGGGCCCTGATAACTTGCTCCATGACTGATGGCATCGACGCGTGTAAGGCGCGAATGGCGTCCTGTGGTATAGCCATCCACGCACATTTCACGTGCTACCAAAGTTCATTTGTAGTGGTTTGCTTTTACTGTACGCCTACTCTACACAACAATATTTAAAAGGACTAAGCTACTGTACTAAATGTACCCGTACATAAAAAACAATATTGCAATTACTGTTCTGCTAACTTACATCCAAATGGTTCAAATAGCTCTGAGCACTATGGGACTTAACATCTGAGGTCATCAGTCCCCTAGAACTTAGAACTACTTAAATTTAGCTAACCTAAGGACAGCACATACATCCGTGACCGAGGAAGGATTCGAACCTGCGACCGTAGCGGTCGCGCGGTTCCAGACTGAAGCGCCTAGAACCGCACGGTCACACCGGCCGGCTAACTTACATCCCCCATAGATGAGTAGCATTTCTATCTTCTCTTCGTTGGTGTACATTCTGCTCACACAACTCTTCAAGTAACGATGGTTGACGGAATGACAGGTGTGCATTCTACTTATGTTTACATTTGTCCTCTGTCAATATCAGCACGTGGACGTATTCCATTACCCCGAGTACCTGCACTAAGCGCTGGAAGCGCCAACGTCAATGTTGTGTTGTGTAAGTAATAACGTTGTGTTTCATTGAATGGTACACTGTGATACATTTTTGAATAGGTCTTTAAGAGAGAAAATGAATTACCGAATGACGGCTAAGCAAAATTTCCTTGAATGTCTCTAACCGAAGAGAGGTATTGTGAAAGCGACTCACGAAATCTGATTTTGCTCAGCCTATTCCCTTTCACACGGAGCGGTTACCTGTATTATAAGCAACGCACACTGCATATCCACGAAGCAGATTGCCTACCCCCTGTCGATTCTCAGGGGCATAACCAATACTAAAGACATCTGGTGTGGCAGGGAAGCGCCAGCGCAAATTTTGTATCCTTCCTAAGAGTTGTCATACGGATTTTCTCCGGTATTTCTGCAAATATTTGCAATTTAGGTTTTGCAACGTGTATCTAGAGTCAACATAAATGCCGACCGCTGTGGCCGAACGATTCTAGACGCTTCAGTCAGGATCCGCGCTGCTGCTGTCACAGGTTCGAATCCTGCCTCGGGCATGGATGTGTGTGATGTCCTTAGGTTAGTTAGGTTTAAGTAGTTCTACGTTCTAGGGGACTGATGACCTCCGATGTTAAGTCCCATAGTACTTAGAGCCATTAGAACCATTTTTCAGCATAAATAAATACTGCTCGTAAGGTCTTTCATGCTTAGTTTTTCGACGGCAAGTGTCCGTTTTTTTCCCCATTACAAACAAAATTATTTGCAAAGCAGAATTTTACTCGTCCATTCGATAGTTTGTTCCCACATTAGTGCTGTGCGATATTTTTGTTATTGTTATGTATTAATCAGAACAATAAAACAGGAAGAATAACAGTGACTCCAACAGCGACTGAGCAGCACTGTTGCATGGCGGTAGCAGTCAGTGTGGTCCAGGGACGTGCTGTTGTTGCTGGAGTACTTGTTATTCTTCGTGTTTTACTGTCTGCGTTAAACCATATCGCTAGAACGAATTTCACCCTAGACTAATCTGGGATCACTCTACCGAATGGGCACTTAAAATCCCACTTTGAAAATGCTTTTGTTTGTAACGGCAAACACACCGACGCTTTGCGCTGATGTTGGGCGAAGCATGAAAGACATGGTGAGCAGTATATTTTCGGTCTCACTCCCCTCAGACGTTGCAAAAACGAAACTGCAAACATCTGTCGAAACACCAGCGAAAAAACGCGAGACTAGTCTTAGGAGAGACATCCTATGGGGAGGGGGGGTGCTGGGGGGGGAGGGTAGGGGGTTATGTGCGTGTGAAATATATGTGACGTATGCGTAAGTGAGTGGCAACGGCCTTGTCGCAGTGGATACACCGGCTCCCGTGAGATCACCGAAGTTAAGGACTGTCGGGCGTGGTCGGCACTTGGATGGGTGACCATTTTTCGGAGTGCACTCAGCCTCGTGATGCCAACTGAGGATCTACTCTACCGAACAGTAGCGGCATCTGTCAAGAATACCATTATACCGACCGGGAGAGCGGTGTGCTGACCCCACGCCCCTCCTATCCGCATCCTCCACTGAGGATGACACGGCGGTCGGATGGTCCTGGTAGGCCACTCGTGGCCTGAAGTCGGAATGCTTAGTGCTTTATGCGTAAGTGAGAGAAGCCACGGACAAGAAGCTAGTTACCATTAATTCTGATCTTGTTACGCATGAAAGAATGAAGGAATCAAATACATTTCGCCAAGAACGACTTTTTCGATCGACAGGAACCTCAGTTTGGATATGCAGACGAGGTATTTGAGCTCCAACTCTGACGAGTGCCGACCAGTGTTCCCCACTACATTTACCTTGCTCTGTTCTTGGAAATAGTAATTCGTTTCCTAGCATGGAATCTTTTTGAGTCCGGAAGATGCAACTCGGTAAGGATCAACCGTACACAGACACATCAAAGAGAAAGCTGTCAGAGAAAATGAATATCGGAAACGACTACTCTATCTCCGAAAGCCGCAAATCGTTTAATAGCCTCCCGTGATCGCAGCCGATAGCCCGGTAAGTCGCCTCTTTGGCTGTACAAGCGGCCGTAACTGGATCCGGACAGTAATTCTATTGTTTCGGCACCAAGCGCTTTAGAGAACGTAACACGTTGCGCAAGGGAGTTCGGCGGTACCGTGTACCGCCAACAAGCTTGAAACCTAATCACATAACTTGTTTGTTCTCACCTGCAGTCCTCAGTGTCTTTATCGCCTCGCTGAAACTCGATTCTCGTTCCGTAAGCCTCAGCAACAAGATAAAGCAAAGAACAAAGAGCTCACTGCTCTGAGAGCATATACGATACACATTGCTGTGGATAAGTAAATAACGCAACAGGGTACTGATAGGCCAATGAAACGATTAACACAGCAGGGCTCAGAATCTCACGAAAGGTCCAATGGACCGCGTCTCCTACAACACGGAAACATTAGGAAAACGAAAACCGACAGCTAATGGGAACTCGAAGGGAAAATAGTTTTCAAGGGTGGGATGGTCTAGTCATTGGCTCCTTTACCCCCATCAAAATAGCTCGTTACGGGCGTAAATGTAATGCACTCTATAAAAATATTGTTATGGCCCTTTCCTATCCTTCGCCAACTCATAATACAACTGCCACCTTTAATCCTTATCTGCATCGGGTTAAACAACAGATAAATGCGTTGCATCTGCCTTAATGTAACAAAAACATGCATTTTAAACACTAAATATCTTTTTGGAGGTTAAATTATCGTTTTCCGGTGTTACTTTGATCTCGAGTTACGCTACCGATCAGTTTGGCAGCACAACATCGAATGAAAATGATGTTCATTTTCGGAACTGCAGCATCGCGGTCTTCAATACACTCGCTACCCCACGAGGTCTACGTCAGTCCCCTGTCAATGAATTACCTTTCCTTAGTCCTATTTGGATGTAGTGAACGCTGCGATATGGACCACCGCCTACTAAAAGACATACTGTAAACTGAATACACCAATGACATCTACACTTGGAAGGAGAAACAAAAGCATCGCAGTCTCCATCACCGTAGCAACTGACGTCTCACATCAAAGAATGTATTGATGGCTCGTGTTGTCCGCTAAATACTTTGTTGAAAGTAATGTTAGTCCCGATGTTCGATAGCTTCTGCTACCAACGGCGTCAAAGACGCAAAAATGAGAAATAATAGATGTGATCCGAAGGTAAAAGAAAACTGCTGCAGAATTGTTGCCACGTCGTACGGTACGTGATAACCTGACAAATAGAGTGAATGACGCAGAAGACATTATCGGCTGCCGCTGTAATTTCATACACATACACAACAACGGTAAATGATTAAAGCTGCAATTCTCTGTGACTGCGAGAATGGCCACCAGATGGAATCAGTTTTGTTCGTGTTTAGTGTTATTACCAGGTCTTTTAGGGTATACAAGGAATGTGAAGAGCGTCAGATGTTGAGTGAGCGCTATGAAGGACACGGAAGTGACGCGTACTCGTGTGAGAAAGCGTTATCTGCATCTGACAGAGTTCAAGAGAGGCCTCATGGCGAATCGCCATTTGACCGCCTGGTCGAATTGTGCAATATTCTGATTTGGGAGGGCGATCAGATGTTCAAAATGGTTCAAATGGCTCTGAGCACTATGGGACATAACATCGGAGGTCATCAGTCCCCTAGAACTCAGAACTACTTAAACCTAACCAACTTAAGGACATCACACACATCCATGCGAAAGGCAGCATTCGATCCTGCAACCGTAGCAGTCGCGCGGTTCCAGACTGAAGCGCCTAGAACCACTCGGTCACCACGGTCGGCCGATCAGATGTTATAGCGGCCTGATGTTGGACTGCATGTGAACGTTAAAGCAGGCGTACTGATAGTCAAGGGCCCGGTGGACCACACCTGGTCACCACAGTTACCAGTGCTATTTTCTTTTTACCCTTGATCACAGTTTCCATACCTGTAGAAACATACGATACAGTGTGATAAATTATAATAAAACTTGTGTGGATATAAATCCTACGTCACGATAGCAAATGTTCTTTACAGGTTACGGTTTCGGCTCATAACACAGTAATCTTCAGGTGAATCTATAACGTTGTTCAGAGTGTGATACTCATTAAACATCATCGTGTTTTTGTAGAGGTAATTCGCCCTAGTTTAAAAAAAAATCCTAAAATGAAAATCTTAGTTGCCTTTATAAATCGACAAAGTTGATCATAAATCAAATGTTAAAGAATAGCTGTAATAAAACGCTTGATCGTTAAACATCCGCGGCGAAACATCGACACAAACAAGGTCCGCCATCTTGACAAATCTGTCATCAATCGAAATTTCTCTCAAACATGTCAAACAGCGCTGTACATGGTCAAATATTTGACAAACCTAGTATAGTTTGACAAATTGTTTGATAGTGTACCGGGTACTTAAGATGTTTTCAGTGCTATTGTACACTACTGGCCATTAAAATTGCTACATCACGAAGATGACGTGCTACACACGCGAAATTTAACCGACAGGAAGAAGATGCTGTCATATGCAAATGATCAGCTTTTCAGACCATTCACACAAGGTTGGCGCCGGTGGAGACACCTTCAACGTGTTGACACGAGAAAAGTTTCCAACCGATTTCTCATACACAAATAGCAGTTGACCGGCGTTGCCCCGTGAAATGTTGTTGTGATGCCATGTGTAAGGAGGAGAAATGCGTACCATCACGTTTCCGACTTTGATAAAGGTCGGACTGTAGCCTATCGCGATTTCGGTTTATCGTATCGCGACATTGCTGCTCGCGTTGGTCGAGATCCAATGACTGTTAGCAGAATATGGAATCGATGGGTTCAGGAGGGTAATACGGAACGCCGTGCTGGATCCCAACGGCCTCGTATCACTAACGGTCGAGATGACAGGCATCTTATCCGCATGTATGTAACGGATCGCGCAGCCACGTCTCGATCCCTGAGTCAACAGATGGGGACGTTTGCAAGACAACAACCATATACACGAACAGTACGACGACGTTTGCAGCAGCATGGACTATCATCTCGGAGACCATGGCTGCGTTTACCTTTGACGCTGCATCACAGACAGGAGCGCCTGCGATGGTGTGCTCAACGAGGAACCTGGGTGCACGAGTGGTAAAAAGTCATTATTTTGGATGAATCCATGGTTCTGTTTACAGCATCACGATGGTCGCAACCGTGTTTGGCGACACCGCGGTGAACGCACATTGGAAGCGTGTATTCGTCATCGCCATACTGGCGTACCACCCGGCGTGATGGTATGGGGTGCCATTGATTACACCTTTCGGCCACCTCTTGTTCGCATTGACAGCACTTTGAGCAGTGGACGTTAAATGTCAGATGTGTTACGACCCGTGGCTCTACCCTTTATTCGATCCCTGCGAAACCCTACATTTCAGCAGGATAATGCACGACCGCATGTTGCAGGTCCTGTACGGGCCTTTCTGGATACAGAAAATGTTTGACTGCTGCCCTGGCCAGCACATTCTCCAGATCTCCCACCAATTGAAAACGTCTGGTCAATGGTGGCTGAGCAACTGGCTCGTCACAATATGCCAGTCACTACACTTGGTGAACTGTGGTATCGTGTTGAAGCTGCACGGGCAGCTGTACCTGTACACGCCATCCAAGCTCTGTTTGACTCAATGCCCAGGCGTTTCAAGGCAGTTATTACGGCCAGAGATGGTTGTCCTGTGTACTGATTTCTCAGGATCTATGCACCCAAATTGCGTGAAAATGCAATCACAGGTCAGTTCTAGTATAATATATTTGTCCTATGAATACCCGTATATCATCTGCATGTCTTCTTGGTGTAGCAATTTTAATGGCCAGTAGTGTATTTCTTACAGTTGAGGGGTCAATACTCTGGAGTGGAAAAGTGAAGGCCGAGAGTAACTTTAATGATGTGTCACTGGTCAGGGTCAACGATAAGCGCCGTCACGTGATCTTCTCGGATGTGAGCAGATTCAGTTTGCGTAGTGATTCAGTACGGACACCCATGTGGTGACAGGTGGGAGTGGGGCATTGTCGAACACGATCGTTTTGCCGATTCAGGTGCTACGGTGTGGGGAAGTGTAATGATGCTTGGGCGTACTGACCTCCAGATCTTTGAACACGGTACCTTCACCGGTCAATATTATTTTGACGCTGTAGCCTCACGAGTATCTTTTCTGAGGTGCATTCTTCCCGCAAATTCATTTTTATTTGTGATAATGCACGACAGCATCGACAGGCGCATGTGGAAGAGCTCTTGGAGTGAGTGGATATTCGGCGATTGGACAAGCCTGCCTCTTCCCTGGACTTAAATCTCATCGGGCAAGTATGGGATGCGTTGGGGAGACAACACGTCCACATGTACCGACAACTATCCAGCAGTGGAGGAATGGAACGCCCTATCGCAAATACTCCTTAGCAACCTTGTAGCCAGCGTAGGCTGCAGAGCATGCACTACTCTCTGCGGGGATCATACACCCTATCAAGAACCATATTCCACCTTTTGTAATGTCCAGGGGATCGCAAGGAATCGTGGTGATATTTATTGTCTTTCAGTAAATGAGTCAGTTCTGTTGGTCTCATCGCGTATTTCTTTCATTTAGCTGCTGTGCTGTACTGTAGCAGTACCTCCTCCTAAGTATGGTCCAAGTTTCAATGAACTGTGTTACTTGGCAGTGACGCATCACAGGAAAGTTACTACCGTCCTTCACTTTTGCACACAAGCAAATTTTATCTGTTATTAGCGTTGTTTGTTATGTGTTGCTTTGTGATACTGAACAACGTCAGAAGTACGTTCGTCCAATGTTACTCACGGGGGGAGGCCACGGCGTTGCGATCACAGACTCACTTCGAACTGGGTATACCTTTAGGACGCCCTTAAAAAGACATAATGTGCAGGTAGTATAGTGCACGGTAGGAGTAATCCACTAAATTACAGGCCCATATCGTTAACGTCAATATGCAGCAGGATTTTAGAACACATTTGTGTTCGAATATTATGAATTACCTCGAAGGAAACGGTCTATTGACACACAGTCAACATGGGTTTAGAAAATATCGTTCCTGTGAAACACAACCAGCTCTTTATTCACATGAAGTGCTGAGTGCTATTGACAAGGGATTTCATATCGATTCCGTATTCCTGGATTTCCGGAAGGCTTTTGACACTGTATCACACAAGCGGCTCGTAGTAAAATTGCGTGCTTATGGAATATCGTCTCAGTTATGTGACTGGAGAGGTAACAGTTCGTAGTAATTGACGGAAAGTCATCGAGTAAAACAGAAGTGATTTATGGCGTTCCCTAAGGTAGTGTTTTAGGTCCTTTGCTGTTCCTTATCCATATAAACAATTTTCGAGACAATCTGAGCAGCCATCTTCAGTTGTTTGCAGATGATGCTGTCGTTTATCGAATAATAAAGTCATCAGAAGATCAAAACAAAATGTAAAACGATTTAGAAAAGATATCTGAATGGTGTAAAAAGTGACAATTGACCCTCAATAACGAAAAGTGTGAGGTCATCCACATGAATGCTAAAAGGAATTCGTTACACTTCGGTTACATGGTAAATCAGCCTAATCTAAAAGCCGTAAATTCAACTAAATACCTAGCTATTACAATTACGAACAACTTCAATTGGAAAGAACACACAGAAAATGTTGTGGTGAAGGCTAACCAAAGACTGCGTTTTATTGGCAGGACACTTAGAAAATGTAGCAGACCTACTAAGGAGACTGCTTACAGTAGGCTTGTCCGTCCTGTTTTAGAATACTGCTGCGCGGTGTGGGAGCCTTACCAGGTAGGACTGACGGAGTACGTCGAAAAAGTTCAAAGAAAGGCAGCGCGTTTTGTATTATCGCGAAATATGGGAGAGAGTGTCACAGAAATGATACAGGATTTGGGCTGGAAATCATTAAAAGAAAGGCGTTTTTCGTTGCGACGGAATCTTCTCACGAAATTCCCATCACCAACTTTCTCCTCCGTATGCGAAAATATTTTGTTGACACCGACCTACATAGGGCTGATCGATCACCACGATAAAATAAGGGAAATCAGAGCTCTTACGGATAGATATAGGTGTTCATTCTTTCCGCGCTATACGAGATTGGTATAATAGAGAATTGTGAAGGTGGTTCGGTGAACCCTCACCCAGGCACTTAAATGTGATTTGCAGAGTATCCATGTAGATGTAGATGTAGATGCCCTACTCTGGCAATTCCGAGAAAATCGCAAGCGAAGTTTTGCTATGGCTTATGTATCTATGCGTAGGTGCCGGACTTGACGGTGGTCAAGTGATTTCGTTCGAGCTTGTAAGACGAACGTGTATGAAGCGACGGTTCGATTCCCGATCAGACATAATTATTAAGCTATAATTTAATTTATATGAGATTTGAGAGGTAATATAGTGAGAAAACACCACTTGTATTTGCATGAAGTTTCAATTTATGTTTTCGTGTCTGCATGACAAAAACCATCCTGCAACGTGTGATGTCGAGAGCACATCCGACGAGTGTTTATACATTTATGTGCTCTGGCACATTGTGACTTACAATATACGAGGGTAAGTCAATTTTTATCCGCAAAGTAGTTACAAAATTATATTGTAATCAAATATGAAACTTACAAGAACATCATTTTTCGACACAGTCTCCTGGCGTTCCAACGAACTTGGTCCATCGTTGTACAAGTTTCCTGATGCCTTCATAAAAGAAGATTCTCGGTTGAGCTGTGAGGCAGGAATGCACCGCTTCTTTCATTGCTTCGTTCGAGGCAAATCGACGGCCCCTTAATGACTGTTTGAGTGGACCAAACAAGTGATAGTCAGAAGGGGCAATATCTGGACTATATGAAGGATGATCCAGTACCTCAAATTTGAGTTTCTGGAGCGTTTCAGCAGTGTGGGCAGCAGTATGCGGACGGGCATTGTCGTGCAACAACACAACACCTTTTGACAGCTATCCTCGGCGTTTGCTTCGAATTGCAGTCTTTAGCCTGGCAGTAAGCATCTCTCTGTAACTTACATCGTTTATTGTTGCTCCTCTTTCCCCATAATGTTCTACTACTGGACCTTGTGCGTTCCAAAAACTGTAACCATCAGTTTTCCTGCGGAAGGTTGGGTCTTGAACTTTTTCTTGCACGGCGAATTTGGATGTTTCTATTCCATACTCTGCAGTTTACTCTCCGGCCTCTGATGATGGATCCATGTTTCGTCAACAGTAATGATCCTGTCTAAGAAGTTGCCCCTTCGTTACCATAGCGATCCAAATGTTCTTTGCAGATGTCCAAGCGCGTTTGCTTATGCAACTGTGTGAGTTGTTTTGGGACCCATCTTGCACAAACTATATGAATCGTTACTAATTTTCAGATGATGTGCCACTTCGTCAATAGTTAATTGTCTATCTAAAAATGGCTCTGAGCACTATGGGACTTAACTTCTGAGATCATCAGTCCCCTAGAACTTAGAACTGCTTAAACCTAATTAACCTAAGGACATCACACACATCCATGCCCGAGGCAGGATTCGAACCTGCGACCGTAGCGGTCGCGCGGTTTCAGACTGAAGCGTCTAGAACCGCTCCGCCACACTGGCCGGCAATCGTCTATCTAAGAGAATCATTTCACGTGAACGCTCAATGTTTTCTTCATTTGTGGCTGTAAACGGTCAACCGGCTCCTTCATCGTGCGTAATACTTGTGTGACCATTTCGGAATTTTTCAATCCATTCGAAGATAGCCCATGGTGGCAAAACACTGTTCCCGTACTGTACAGAAAGTCTCCTATGAACTTTGGCACCTGATACGCCTTCCGACCACAAAAAACTGATGACTGAACGTTGCTCTTCTTTGGTGCAAATAGAAAGCGGAGCAGCCATGATTAACAGCGCGGCAGCGCTAACAAAACTAACCTAGCAGCTTGAAAATTGCAAAGATATAACAACAAATAAACAAAACATAAGTGATCGCCGTAAAACGACAGGACTACCAAAATAAACAAAAATATAACTAAATTGCGGATAATAATTGACTTACCCTCGTAACTGATCGTGTATAACGTCATTCGCATCATTGTTTATCGAGGTTTGACTTGGTTTTTCCAAGCCTGACCCTCGTCCTTGAAAACTTAATTACAAATAGTAAACAGTCAAATAACATACGAAATTCACAACTACTTCATAAAAAGGCACGGTAACTTCGTCAGATAATACCTATCTGTACAGTCCCCGTATATCGCTTTAAAAATTTGTTGCCGCAAATAGAACTGAACTGGAAACATAGTGCAGCTCTTCCGGAATACACAGATCCCAATTTCATCTTCGTAAGTCGAACAGTTTCAGCGAGTTGAATAAAATGCAGGATTAATTGTGTAAAACTTTGAACATAGCTGCTAAGGATCAGTGACCGTGTCAGAGTTATATTAGAACAAATAAGCCTTCGGTCAAAAATATTAAGTCAAAATTGACCAGATTTCGGCGCTACTATGAGCGTCGTCTTCAGAATTAGACTAACTGTTCTAAAACATATTAGGTATATAATACATTAATAAAATTAAAGTTTGTACTGACTGGAAAAAGATGCAGTACTTACAAGTCACATATTAAAAAAGATCTAAGCCGGAAAGGCGACGTCATGATTAGTTGTAAGTAAGATGGCGAGCCGCTAAGGGCTGCTCGTACTTTAGTGAACAAGGGTTGCAACAAGACGACGCTCATAGTAGCGTCGAAACCTGGTCAATTTTGACTTAATATTTGTGACCGAGGGCTTATTTGTTCTATTATGACTAATTGTGTGTTCTTTGTGGGATGAGGTATCTTAGCTCCGATCCTCCATGTGCTCCTGTCGTGGTTCGCTAGATTAACTTTGATCAGACTATAATTACTGTGCCGGATAATAACAGAATTTTGCTCTAGGCTAGGCACTAGGGAGAGCGGAACTAGAGGTCGGTAACCTCGCGGCGAGCCCACCGCAATTACGGGTCCGCGGACAGCCGTGACCCGCTAACCTTATAATCAGTGTGACGTCACGCGGAGAGAGTGGCGCGATCGATGCGCGCGACTGTACGCACGCGGCGCTGTTCGCCCGACGCGTCGTGGCGGTAGCGGCAGCGTGTCCCGCGGGGTGTATATCTTCCAGGAGGAAGGCTGCACGCAGTGGGGCACCGAAATCTGAATCACGATGTCCAGCGTACTTCACTGGCGCGAGGGAGACGCATTTGCATCACAGCAATGACTTTCAGCTCATATAAGCATTAGAATTCATTGGTCATTTGTAACACTCCGTAGTTCAGTGTGTAAGAACGTTGTCCGTCCGTCTGCCTGTGTGTGCGACTGTACAAAACCCTTTTCCTCAGGAAGGGGGTGACTCATCAAGTTGAAATTTATGTCACATGTTAAGGTCTACGGTCCCTTGAAGACATAAAAAAGCGAAGCTTGTATGTCGATGCCACCGAAAGATACATCCATTTATGTCACATATTTTGATACTCGCAAACTCACTTATCAGAACCTAAGGGATACTTCCCCTTGACGTAGAATCAAAAAATTGGGCAAGAAAGAAGTATAAGCACTAAAACACAGAAAAAAAATCCGGAAATTTGGAAGTTATAATTATATCACAAGAAGAAAACTGTCGTTTGTAGTCTTACTGTGTCTGTCTGTGCGTTCGTGAAGCCTACTTTTCCATAAACATGTAAACGTATCAGGTTGAAATTTATGTCACACTCTAAGGTTTATAGTCCTTTGTGGATGTAATAAATTTGCTCTTCTAAGTCAATGCAACCCAAAGATACGACCATTTATGTCATACATTTTGATACTCGCAAACTCATTCAACGAAACCTACACGGTACTTCCCATTGTTCTAGAACGATGAAATTTGACAATAAGAAAGGTTTCACCGTACAAGTAAAGAGAACAATCCGAACCTGTTAATTTGTAATCATATCACATGAACAAAAATTTTGTCGTTTCTTATTAGACCGTCTGTCTGGCTCACCGTCTGCTTGTACCTTCGTCTGTTAAGATCGCTTTCTCTCAGGGACGAGTAGACGTATCAAGTTCGAATTTATGTCACCTACTGAGGTCTATAGTCCTTTGTCGGAGTAAAACTGTTCAGCCTCTAAGTTAATGAAAACAAAAGATACGACCGTTTATGTCACATGTTTTGATGCTCGCACACTCCCTCATTAAAACATGTAGGTACTTCCCCTCGACGTAGACTCATGAAATTTGGTAAGGAGAAAGGTTTCACAGTGCAAGTAAAGAAAAGGAACCGGAAAATTGTTAATATGTAATCATATCACACGAAAATAATACTCCTTTTGTCATTTGTTAGCCAACTTCGAACTCGAAATTAAAACATTCTCGAAAGTCTTGGAATTTATGTGACCGACATCTTTCCAGTATCTATGTCGACAACAGGCAAAATTCGTCGAGATCCTTGATTCCCGGAATGGATTCACTGTATATACATACAATTAAATTTGTACAGAACCCTCAGCGCGCGAATGCCACTCGCACCTTGCCTTTCTTTTTTTTATTTCGAATAACCCTTCAAGACGAGTCAATAAATCAACATTTATTCTGCATCTGAAGTTTCCATTGCGCCCACACATCTTTTCTTTGAGAATATTGTTCCTTCTCTTCTATTGTCCACTTTGTTCAAGTTCTTGATTTTTTTGTGTTCTAAAAGACTGTTTTCTTCTATTGCTTTTTTTAAAAAGAGTTCTGTTTCTTATTGTGTCCACATCGACTCCCAAATTTTCGATGTCTCCTCCTGCTTTCCTCAACCATGTGATTTTAGACTTTGAACTGTTTAGTAAGCTAAGGTTTGTTTAGTGATTCTAGTTTTGTTCATCCTCCAGATGTGTCTATATAATTATAATCTCCTTCTCATTACATCTGTAACTTCCCAACTTCCATATACAGTTCTGCGTTACACCTTAATCTGTTCTCGGATGCACTGCTGCTTTCGGGTCCTAGAATTTTTCTTAGTATTCTTCTTTCAGTTCCTTCTAATTTACCGATCTCTCTTCGTAGTCAATTTAAGAGCTTTCACTGAATAGAAGTTTTCTGGTCCGACTAACGTTTTTTATTTGGACAGATAATCGGCCTCAGCTCTACGATCTACGCAAATAAAAATGAAAGTATTTCAGAATTTGTAGAACATAAACATAAAACTATTAAATACAAACATTGAATAACAAACCATGTAATAAATAATGGATAAATTTAATAATTAATAAGCTTATATGCTTTTTCGTTAGTGTGTAATCGGATCACATGCTTGTTTTACAAACTCTGAAATAAAAAGTGAATTGTACAATTTTCGACTTAGGTTGTATTTATTTGAACTACCTCTTCGTTCAATTGATAGTCTACATAGTTTAATTTTGGTTCAGTTTTTTTCGTGTTGCGTGGATCATATGAATAACAATTCACCATGATGTTAGAAGTGATAGAGGATTCACAAATACGATACACTTTCTCTGAGGAAACTTGGCTACATGATGGCCGCTTACATAAATAGATTTTCTCATTTCGTTTTTTTAAAATCATAGTTTTCTACAAAATTTAATGCGTGTAACCACCAGCATACATACTACTGAGTGAGATACGCATCTATGAAGTAGAAGGAATTGTCAAAAGAACTGATTTCAATTTCTTTTTAAGATTTTCATTATTTGCTAGTATCTTTAACTGACAACATAACTGCACAAATATTTGAATGACAGCCTATTTTGCTCCTTTCTGTGAAACAGTAAGGTTAAATTGTGGATGGTGGAGGCTATTATTGTTGCTAGTGTTGTATTTATGAATGCTATAATTATTTTCAAATTGTGCCTGTTTCTTCACGATAACTGTTGTTAGTATGACTAACCTTTTTAAATCGTTGTCTGCATGAAATCGTGGATAGGTAGCAGATGTTTCTGAGCAATGAACAGAATTCCCCGAGAAAATAATTCCACATGACATCAAGGAAGTATGTAAGACAACGTACGGAAGTATGTAAAAGTACACGAATTTGCTAAAGCTTTCATCATCAAAATCAGCAATTAAAAGTCGAGCAAATGTTAGTGATCCCAAACATTTGGCAAGATTTATAAATACGAGTATATGATTTCCAATTGAAGTTCTGATCAGTACGCTATCCCAGGAACTTAATCAATCAGCTCTACATATTCCTATGTTTTACGTGCAAGACGTCCCTCTCAGTAGTAACTGAACACATGTTTCAGATTAACGACAACCACCCAGCGTACAATGGTCAACTGGGTAACAAGTAATATGCATAGTTTATAGCCTCAATAACAAGAGCAGCATCTGAAAATATTGTAAATAACTACACTGAATCTGACAATATTTATTTGAAAGCTGTCTCAGCACTGCAGTACAACAAAGGCAGTTTCGCAAATAAAATGTTGATATGAAGTCCCCGACGACAAACCGATTAACTAGTCTTCGCCACTTCCTTCGAAAACAGATTTACGACTTTCGTCGCAAGCTGCGTCACTTATTCCTCACAAAGTAACAGCGTATGTAAATAAAAACAGTTGTATGGAGGATGGAAAAGAAAACGTTCCTGAGACAAATATTATGCTAGGGGTCTTGAGAATAACAGATGTGTCCCTAGTCTGCAAGAGACCGCCATCGATTTTAGCCAGCGGGAGAGCTGGAAGTCTTCTCTCCGGCTTACGACGTCTCGACAGCCATTACGATGCTAAGGACCCAATTTTTCTTACAGATTCGATAAGGCCCTGTGTGTTTGTCTAAGGTACTTCCAGCAGTCTGGAAAGCAGATTTCACGTAGCTCAAATATTCTCGAACTGTTCTGCAGTATGTTTATACACCCGACTAAAGAAATGTCATATGTGAAGTTGTTCTTCACAAAAAATAAAGGTAATTCAATACACTAAGCCCATCTATTTCCCGATTCTGTCACAATTTGAGTAAATTACGCCTTTCTTTCGACGGTCGTAACAGCCTCATTACGTGAATTCAGCTCTGTTTACGGTCGTGAACTGCTTTCGTGGCATGCATGTGTGGCGTCTTTTTCTTGAAAAAAAAAGTGCTCTGAGCACTATGGGACTTAACATTTGAGGTCATCAGTCCCCTAGGCCTTAGAACTACTTAAACCTAACTATCCTAAGGACATCACACACATCCATGCCCGAGGCTGGATTCGAACCTGCGACCGAAGCTGTCGCGCGGTTCCAGACTGAAGCGCTAGAACCGCTCGGCCACACAGGCCGGCCTTTCTCTTGCAGCTAGATAGGCTGTCGAAATGTGTACTGTACATCCGAGAACAATACAAGCAGCCGAATCGACGGAAAAGCTTAAGATCACATATCGGAGAAGATGTTTTTGCCTGATGACAACGCTCAAGCTATTCTGCACATTACAAAATTATACGTGCTGATACTTTATGCTATGAAATCTTGTCCTCCCCCCCCCCCCCTCCACAGCCTCTCCCCCCCCCCCCACACACATTTTCCTGAGATGACACCCAGTGATTTCATCTTTCTCGAAGGAACTATTGCGTCACAGGCGTTTCCATGATAATGAGCAGGTGATTTTTGAGGTGGAACCTTCCCTGACCAGATTCTACATTCAGTCTCTCTCAAGTCATCCATAGTTGGGCAAAAATGTCGTACAGAAGTGTGAGTGTGTAGAAAAGCACTAATATCATCACCAAATTGCATGGTCACAGCTTTTTGTATTCCCGAGGTGATAATTAAAACTGAGTACCCCCCGTAAAGCTATTTCGCGAAACAAGAGAGACAGAGCGAGGGAGTGAGGACGACAGAGAATGGCAGGTGGAAAAACTGTAAAATGCAGCTGTGACTGCGTAATTTAGCACGGGAAAGCTCTTGTAAAACATTTAATTATTTTCAAAAAGGGCTTCGGTGCCATCTCTCACTACAAACGTTATCTCTCTCAGTTCGTAAAAGCTGACCCGTGTGGGACATCGCTGACAACGGCAGCTGATTTAATCCAGAGCTGTCGCACAGTCGCCAGCTGTTGGACACGGCTACCTCACTACAGAGTTAGTTTGATTTCTCTTTATATACCCGGTGTTAATTACGACGCTGCGGGCGCCCGTCCAGTTCTTTGAAAGCAGTCGCTTGCTGTCGCAATCGCTTTGTTTTATTACAACTCTTCTCGGAAAATTAACGAAACCACAAGCTCCTAAATACTCACTGCAGTTAAATTATCCTTAAAGGTGAAGCTGTCATCAACCTGAAGGTTAGTTTGAACACTACAGTGATTTACTAGGCATGGTGCTATTGGAGGTGGTACGGCGTTACCTTCCTCCGACATTACACCTGGCACCCAGACAGTTATTTGGGGACAAACAGTTAAACGTGAACTCGGCGCTTTTGATATTAACAAACATTGCCGCAGATGACAAGTTACAGATAAAAATTGCATTACTGACCGGGAACTGAACCAGAGACCTTGGGATCAGGGGTCCAGCACATTACCTCAGAGCCACCTTCCTTTCCAACAGTTCTTTTGTGTAATCATGACAATTCATTGACGCACCTGTTCCTGTGATTAAACTGTCTCCTGAACTATCGGCATTCTAGTAAATTTAAATTGGAAATTTGGAAATTTGTGGTAAGCCCTTACGGGACCAAACTGCTAAGGTCATCGGTCGCTAAGCTTACACATTACTTAATCTAACTTAAACTAACTTACGCTAAGGACGACACACATACAGATGGCCGAGGGAGGACTCGAACCTCCGAAGGGGGAAGCCGCACGGACCGTGACGAGACGCCTCAGACCACGCGCAGCGGAAATTTAAATATAATAGTTGAGAAATACAGTTGTGTACCTCATAAATTTAAGCTTTGCAGTAACGATAATGGTAACAACTATAACAAAAAAATGGTTCAAAATGGCTCTGAGCACTATGGGACTTAACATCTGTGGTCATCAGTCCCCTAGAACTTAGAACTACTTAAACCTAACTAACCTAAGAACATCACACACATCCATGCCCGAGGCAGGATTCGAACCTGCGACCGTAGCAGTCGCGCGGTTCCTGACTGAGCGCCTAGAACCGCACCACCGCGGCCGGCAACAACTATAACATTTTGTGTTAGAAGTATACGTAGAAATGTGTGAGAAGTAAATAATGCATTTTTTATAAGCGTAACACACGGTATAAATTCTGTACAACTACTAAACCCTTCAGAAAGACAGAAATTAGATACACTAATCTTCACAAATAGGTAATAACGTCATTAATGGTGAAATGAACTGTACTGTTCATTGCTATAAACGATGGACAATATTCATTTGTGTTACAGGAAGTTTCAAGCTGTTAAATACTTCTTCCCACACAGGTGTCCTTTCCTGTACACTAATTTTCACAAATAGGCAATAACGTCATAAATGATGAAATGAACTGTATTGTTCATTGCTATATACAATGAACAGCATCCATTTGTGTTACAAGAAGTTTCCAACTCTTAAATACTTCTTCCCACACAGCTGTGCTTTCCTAACAAATGTTGGACACACGACAGAAGTGGTGGTGGTGGTGGTTAGTGTTTAACGTCCCGTCGACAACGAGGTCATTAGAGACGGAGCGCAAGCTCGGGTTAGGGAAGGATTGGGAAGGAAATCGGCCGTGCCCTTTCAAAGGAACCATCCCGGCATTTGCCTGAAACGATTTAGGGAAATCACGGAAAACCTAAATCAGGATGGCTGGAGACGGGATTGAACCGTCGTCCTCCCGAATGCGAGTCCAGTGTGACGACAGAAGTATTCGGCTTTGTAAAACAGATTCACTAGATATTTTATGTAAGTTTGATACACTTTCATGAAAAAGTTTTTAATACAGTCTTCATTCTTCACGTTGTGAGCCTTAACAAAACTCATATGAAGGGCTTAGTTCAATAGTGGTACAAGTCTATTAGCTCCACTTTTCTGTCTATAATGCTTCTGACATTATTGGTCCAAACAAACAGAAAGAGAGGTTCATCTCTAGCAAGAAGTCATATGCTTGAATATTTCTGGTATCTCAACTGCACATTTTTCAGCGCTCATTTAACTTTAGGACTCTGTATCTCAGAATGAACAAAAGTGTGCTTGTACCACTATTGAAATAAGCCCTTCATATGACTTGTTTGACAGAGCACTGAAAGCCCTGAGTCGAAACAAGGCCCCCGGAGTATACAACATTCCATTGGAACTACTGACGGCCTTGGGAGAGCCAGTCCTGACAAAACTCTACCATCTGGTGAGCAAGATGTATGAAACAGGCGAAATACCCTCAGACTTCAAGAAGAATATAATCATTCCAATCCCAAAGAAAGCAGGTGTTGACAGATGTGAAAATAACCGAACAATCAGTTTAATAAGCCACAGCTACAAAATACTAACACGAATTCTTTACAGACGAATGGAAAAACTAGTAGAAGCCGACCTCGGGGAAGATCAGTTTGGATTCCGTAGAAATACTGGAACACGTGAGGCAATACTGACCTTACGACTTATCTTAGAAGAAAGATTAAGGAAAGGCAAACCTACGTTTCTAGCATTTGTAGACTTAGAGAAAGCTTTTGACAATGTTGACTGGAATACTCTCTTTCAAATTCTAAAGGTGGCAGGGGTAAAATACAGGGAGCGAAAGGCTATTTACAATTTGTACAGAAACCAGATGGCAGTTATAAGAGTGAGGGACATGAAAGGGAAGCAGTGGTTGGGAAGGGAGTGAGACAGGGTTGTAGCCTCTCCCCGATGTTATTCAATCTGTATATTGAGCAAGCAGTAAAGGAAACAAAAGAAAAATTTGGGGTAGGTATTAAAATCCATGGAGAAGAAATAAAAACTTTGAGGTTCGCCGATGACATTGTAATTCTGTCAGAGACAGGAAAGGACTTGGAAGAGCAGTTGAACGGAATGGATGGTGTCTTGAAGGGAGGATATAAGATGAACATCAACAAAAACAAAACGAGAATAATGGAATGTAGTCGAATTAAGTCGGGTGATGTTGAGGGTATTAGATTAGGAAATGAGACACTTAAAGTAGTAAAGGAGTTTTGCTATTTGGGGAGTAAAATAACTGATGATGGTCGAAGTAGAGAGAATATAAAATGTAGACTGGCAATGGCAAGGAAAGCGTTTCTGAAGAAGAGAAATTTGTTAACATCGAGTATAGATTTAAGAGTCAGGAAGTCATTTCTGAAAGTATTTGTATGGAGTGTAGCCATGTATGGAAGTGAAACATGGACGGTAAATAGTTTGGACAAGAAGAGAATAGAAGCTTTCGAAATGTGGTGCTACAGAAGAATGCTGAAGATTAGATTGGTAGATCACATAACTAATGAGGAAGTATTGAATAGGATTGGGGAGAAGAGAAGTTTGTGGTACAACTCGACCAGAAGAAGGGATCGGTTGGTAGGACATGTTCTGAGGCATCAAGGGATCACCAATTTAGTATTGGAGGGCAGCGTGGAGGGTAAAAATCGTAGGGGGAGACCCAGAGATGTATACACTAAGCAGATTCAGAAGGATGTAGGTTGCAGTAGGTACTGGGAGATGAAGAAGCTTGCACAGGATAGAGTAGCATGGAGAGCTGCATCAAACCAGCCTCAGGACTGAAGACCACAACAACAACAACATGACTTGTTATAACAAACGCCGACGCAGGTCACGAATTGGATTATTACCAGACTTTAAATAGACAGTGTTCCTCTTCCGCATATGTTGAGCCACTAAGTTAAGGGCAATAAATTGATTCAAATGTGCATGGTATTCTTTCTTGATGTCTTTCGTAGCTCGTAAAAATTCTGTTTCAAACACTGGATTGCTTATGTTGCCAACTATAACGAAGTAGCTTATTTTATTTATTTATTCTCGTATGAGAAGCATACGTATTACAAATAGATATGACTATATTACTTTTGACTAAAACTTGGTTATTTCCAATGCATTTTCTGTTCCCTGATGTTCATCTTCTGTGCAGCAGTTTGGACATAGTCAGCATGGAAGCATATGATGAACAGTCTGGTATTTTGCACACTCACACTGAATATCACCTTGATGAAGTGTAGTCCCAACAAGCCAAAGTAACTTCTGATCTGTCGACTGCAGATCTCTGTCCATCCAGCGACTTCCAAGTCGTCCATTTCTCATCATAGCCAGAAGTTTGTCAGTAACTCTTTTCCAGCTAGTGGGAACGTAAGTCGTAGTCCTCCATACTTGCAGTCGAGGTTGTTCACCAGTGGTTCTAATCTGCGTAGATGTTCTAAGGAAACTTCCTCGACTTAAGCAGCTGTGGATGCGGTTCGTGCTCATACAGAGGTTGGGTTCTCCCCTGCTCCTGTGTTTTCCTTTCCCCATCGCAGCTATTTCTCCTCCAACAGGTGGTGGTACTGTTTCTGGGAGGCGGTAAAGCCATTAGATTGGAGTGGGTTTCTAGGAATTTGTTATGATTTTGCAGGTGTCACTTAGAGCTATATACACCTGATTGGCATGTATTGAATTATACCGAACAGGATAAGTCTGCTCTGCCGCTGAATAACATAGTGCCATTGCAGAAGTTCGTATTACCCCAATGTGATCAGGCCAGTTTCCGAATATGATTGTTCCTGGTGGAAACTTTTGACCTACAGTTAATGCAGTGCTTCTTGATAGTGAGAGACCTATCAAGTGTCACTCCTACATATTTTGGGGTCTCACAGTGTTCCAGTTTGACACTTTACCAAAAATGGTTCAAATGGCTCTGAGCACTATGGGACTTAACATCTGAAGTCATCAGTCCCCTAGTACTTAGAACTACTTAAACCTAACTAACCTAAGGACGTCACATACATCCATGCCCGAGGCAGGATTCGAATCTGGGACCGTAGTAGCAGCGCGGTTCCGGACTGAAGCACCCAGAACCGCTCGGCCACAACGGCCGGCGACACTTTACCATACGGTCTTTAATTTACAGCTAAATTCTCAGTTTCTCAAATAAAAAGCACACACTTGTGTCTTTGAGGGATCTGGTTTATAGCGGTTTGTTTGGTAGTGTCTGGAAGTTCTTTAAGGGCATTCATGAGGGTGTTCTCCACTGATTCAAAATCTGTGATCTAGGTGGCTAGAGCAAGATTATCGGCATACAAGAAGCTTCTGATACTGGGTGCTATGAGTGGATCATTCGTGTGTAAATTGAAGAGAATTAGAGCCAGCACACTTCCCTACGGGAGGTCTTTTTTCTGTGATCTCCATCGGCTGTGCTGTTCATGGAAGTCGACGAAGAACCTGTCTTTCTGAAAAGAGTGGCGACTAGCCTAGTTAGATTAAAATCCTTAGCCAGTCTGCAGACCTTGGCTAGTAGAAGTTTGAGATCGACAGTGCCATACGCCGCTGATAAGTCGACAAATGCTATTCCTGTCACCTTACTAGCTTCAAACCCGTCTTCCATTAACTGTGTTAGATTTAGCAACTTTCCGGTACAACAAAACTCAGACTGCTGATGTGTAAGTAAGGGGTCAGTTACTGTGTATACATCAGAAACGCAGTAGTTGTAACCGGCGCGAACCAAAAATGACGAAGTAATGACTTCCCAACATCGCTATTTCTTTATGTTATAAATAATTTTTCATGACTGTACGAGATATGTTATTTATAGAAGAATCTTGAAGGAGTCGTCTTCAGCACGTTGTTTACTTCAACGTCCATTACAGGTCTACGTCAGCTGCTTCACATCGCAATATGTATCACACTGAACGTATGATTTCATTGTCCTAGTCACAGAACTGCAGGAAACAAATTATACTCTTGGAAAGCCAACATCAGCACGCCCAGACTGTTATTTGTGCACCGTACTTCACGATTGCAGGTTGTCTGACTTAATTAATGCGCCATAATTCGGAAGGTACGACTAAGGTATGTTCTCCACACAGAAGAAAGTAGGGAACGAAAGTATATAACAGATGGTGGCATCTAACTTTATCTTCGGCAGCCGATTACTTATAGGACCGATCCGAAGATGGCACCAATCTAAATAATAACTGATGAGTGCAGTTCATTTAAATTGTCACTATTTAGTTCAGATCGGTTTTAGGCTCAATGAACCCGAGTGTAGAGTACAGTAATTCGTACACACACTGACTGATTAGTTACTGCCGTGTACAGCGTCATCAGGGCAACAAGAAAGTTGCACGAGTACAGCAATGCTAAGAGCCACAGAAAATCCAGATAGGAGCCGCATTTGGTCTCAAATCCCCATTCAGTCTTCCTGATCAACGTTCCCCATGGTTTCCCTAAATGACTTGAGACCATGTCAGTACGGTTCCTCTCAAAAAGCAACGACAAATTTCCAACTCTCCCCTACCAGAGCTTGTGCTCCATCTGTCACGCCCTCGTCAGCGACGATAAACGCTACACCCTAACACCCCTTTTTCCAAAAGTAGAAAGGTCCCAGGTTGGAATAAAATTCATGATTTGACAATAGACATGGATATTCTCTTTCTTTCTCAGGAACCTTTGTACCATAAATGCATTACCCTCAAGGACTGTGTTCAGTGCCAACATGGTATAATCTGTACTTACTGAGGGGTTATAGTGTTAGTGATTCATTTGTCGCGGTCATCGGTAATGAGATGTGATCAGCAGTCTGTCTGTGCATCCTTGTTCTGACTCTGCAGGCAGAAACTGTCCTGAGTTTAGAGGTGGACAAACATTCATTCTTGGGTACAATCACGCCCCAACAAAGAGTACATACTACTGTTGAACAGCTTCAGCCTTATGATGATTATGATGACGAAGTTTGGTTTGTGGGGCGCTCAACTGTGCGGTTATGAGCTCCCGTACAAATTTCCAATCTTTACTCAGTCCGATCTCGGCACATTCATGAATGATGAAGAAATGATGAGGGCAACACAAACACACGGTCCCCGAGCGGAGAAAATCCCCAACCCGGGAGACCTTGATCCAGAGGCAGCAAAGCTAGCCACTAGATCACGAGCTGCGGACTTCAGTCTTATGAACGGGGTTGCATTGTGACCACAATCTATTGGTTATGACCTGTAGATTAAAACTGAAGAAACTGCAAAAAGGTGGGAATTTAAGGAGATGGGACCTGGATAAACTGAAAGAACCAGAGGTTGTACAGAGTTTCAGGGAGAGCATAAGGGAACAATTGACAGGAATGGGGGAAAGAAATACAGTAGAAGAAGAATGGGTAGCTTTGAGGGATGAAGTAGTGAAGGCAGCAGAGGATCAAGTAGGTAAAAAGACGAGGGCTAGTAGAAATCCTTGGGTAACAGAAGAAATATTGTATTTAATTGATGAAAGGAGAAAATATAAAAATGCAGTAAATGAAGCAGGCAAAAAGGAATACAAACGTCTCAAAAATGAGATCGACAGGAAGTGCAGAATGGCTAAGCAGGGATGGCTAGAGGACAAATGTAAGGATGTAGAGGCTTATCTCACTAGGTGTAAGATTATCTCACAGGAAAATTAAAGAGACCTTTGGAGATAAGAGAACCACTTGTATGAACATCAAGAGCTCAGATGGAAATCCAGTTCTAAGCAAAGAAGGGAAAGCAGAAAGATGGAAGGAGTATATAGAGGGTCTATACAAGGGCGATGTACTTGAGGACAATATTATGGAAATGGAAGAGGATGTAGATGAAGATGAAATGGGAGATACGATACTGCGTGAAGAGTTTGACAGAGCACTGAAAGACCTGAGTCGAAACAAGGCCCCCGGAGTAGACAACATTCCAGTAGAACTACAGACGGCCTTGGGAGAGTCAGTCCTGAAAAAACTCTACCATCTGGTGAGCAAGATGTATGAAACAGGCGAAATACCCTCAGACTTCAAGAAGAATATAATCATTCCAATCCCAAAGAAAGCAGGTGTTGACAGATGTGGAAATTACCGAACAATCAGTTTAATAAGCAAAATATTAACACGAATTCTTTACAGACGAATGGAAAAACTAGTAGAAGCTGACCTCGGGGAAGATCAGTTTGGATTCCGTAGAAATACTGGAACACGTGAGGCAATACTGACCTTACGACTTATCTTAGAAGAAAGATTAAGGAAAGGCAAACCTACGTTTCTAGCATTTGTAGACTTAGAGAAAGCTTTTGACAATGTTGACTGGAATACTCTCTTTCAAATTCTGAAGGTGGCAGGAGTAAAATACAGGGAGCGAAAGGCTATTTACAATTTGTACAGAAACCAGATGGCAGTTATATGAGTCGAGGGGCATGAGAGGGAAGCTGCGGTTGGGAAGGGAGTAAGACAGGGTTGTAGCCTCTCCCCGATGTTATTCAATCTGTATATTGAGCAAGCAGTAAAGGAAACAAAAGAAAAATTTGGAGTAGGTATTAAAATCCATGGAGAAGAAATAAAAACTTTGAGGTTCGCCGATGACATTGTAATTCTGTCAGAGACAGCAAAGGACTTGGAAGAGCAGTTGAACGGAATGGATGGTGTCTTGAAGAAAGGATATAAGATGAACATCAACAAAAGCAAAACGAGGGTAATGGAATGTAGTCGAATTAAGTCGGGTGATGCTGAGGGTATTAGATTAGAAAATGAGACACTTAAAGTAGTAAAGGAGTTTTGCTATTTGGGGAGCAAAATAACTGATGATGGTCGAAGTAGAGAGGATATAAAATGTAGACTGGCAATGGCAAGGAAAGCGTTTATGAAGAAGAGAAATTTGTTAACATCGAGTATAGATTTAAGTGTCAGGAAGTCATTTCTGAAAGTATTTGTATGGAGTGTAGCCATGTATGGAAGTGAAACATGGACGGTAAATAGTTTGGACAAGAAGAGAATAGAAGCTTTTGAAATGTGGTGCTACAGAAGAATGCTGAAGATTAGATGGGTAGATCACATAACTAATGAGGAAGTATTGAATAGGATTGGGGAGAAGAGAAGTTTGTGGCACAACTTGACCAGAAGAAGGGATCGGTTGGTAGGACATGTTCTGAGGCATCAAGGGATCACCAATTTAGTATTGGAAGGCAGCGTGGAGGGTAAAAATCGTAGGGGGAGACCAAGAGATGAATACACTAAGCAGATTCAGAAGGATGTAGGTTGCAGTAGGTACTGGGAGATGAAGAAGCTTGCACAGGATAGAGTAGCATGGAGAGCTGCATCAAACCAGTCTCAGGACTGAAGACAACAACAACAACTGCATTGTGAGCCTGACGAAAGCTAGATGGATGTATCGATGGACTGCCGCACAATGTATCGGTGGTGTGCCGCTGCATTTAACAGTGGCCTGTGGCACAATCCCACCCTGTAGCCTACATTTAGGACCTCCACGTAATACAGATGCTCATAAAGACCAACACATCGTGCGAGCAGTAGCGGCCGCCCGAACGTAAGCCTGGCAAGACATCCGTGCACATGTTGCACCTCCTGAGTCATCTGGGATCATTAGGAACCGTCTGCTCGCAGAATGACTAAGAACACTGATGAATCTGGCCACCCTACCACTGCCACCAAAATACCGGCAACCATTGCTACCATGGTGAAAGAGCTAATTACAGAGTGGAAGAGAGCTCTTTTATCTTCAGTGATGACAGCAGGTTCTGTCTGCGTGCGAGTAATGGACGTAGGTAGACGTGTAAGCCGTAGACGTGGTGAGGTGTCTATTCCAGAGAGCACTCGCCTGCAGCACGCAGAACCCATGCAGGCTTTATGCTGGGTGGGACATCAGTGGCAACTCGCAGTCACAAATTGTGTTTCTGCAGAGTAAAGTAACCAGTGACCACTACATAACACAAGCTGTTACCCCAGTGTAACTGGCATTACTTCGTGAGGGAGATGATGCGTATTTCCAGCACGACAATGCATGTCCACATACGGCTGCCGTGACGCAACCCGCTCCCTGTGGTGCACAATAGCGCCCAGGCCAGCAATATCTCGCTCTCCAGAGCCATTGCAGCAAAAGGTGCAAGATGCTTGGAACAGTCTGTCGCAGGTTGCCATTCTGCATCTTTATGTTCGCTAATGCGAAAATGCACACCTGTTTTGCCACCAGATACGAGGGGTGGGGGATACACTGTGAAATGACGCGACTGTTTGGTCACCCTTCACTGTAACAAGTTTACTTCACTACATCTGAATTTGTTACCGTATACTCCAACAGTGATGAACTACCTGTCACTTCACCTGTCGATAAAATGACCTAGTGCTTGAAAGTGTTCCATTTTTTCCGGCATAGTAGTATGATATGTGCTACTTCTGTGTCCTCCAGGAGATACGGAAAGCAACTTTCGTCTAAGTGCGCCAAGCTGCCTACGATTCAGGCGCAACACAGTTATGGCCAGATTGCTAAGAGAACGCACACAGGACTATGCTATGCATCTGCCTGACGTCACACTCGTCCATCAAGCGTGGATGAAAGCAGACACGTGGCTCTAGTGAGTTAGTACCTCGGGATCCATCTACAGTAGCCGCCAAGAAGAGCCAAACGGTTTACCGGATATAAGACTGCACAAGTGTTTAAAGACAGTTCAGTGCAAGCGTGTTGGCACACACAGCTGTCAGACTCTAATTATGTACTGTAAGGTTTCTATTAATAAATCATTGTAAACTGTCGCCAGTTTTGCTATAGCTGTTGCCGAACTCTGTTTGTTCCTCTAACGCACAAGAAAAAGAAGAAGAGTGAACTTGCAGACAAAACTGAATGTACTCTTGCAAAATGCATTTCACATCAGTAGAAAAACGGCGCAGCAGTTGCTGCGTAGATCTGACTCTATCGTGGGTGGGTTCTCTTCCTGCCACATTTATGTGTTTGGCGCCAAGTGTGTTTTGTGACTACAACAGCAACATCTTTTTTTCGTGAGCACACTAGTGATTACTTGTGAGAGAAAAAAGGTTCTTTTGTAAGCTTGTGAGAATGTTAACTTAGGCAAACAAATAGGTCCCGTTTTTCTACTGATGTGAAATGCATTTTGCAAGACTACATTCAGTTCTATCTGCAAGTTGATTCTTCTTTTTCTTCCCTGTTACCATCTGGAGCGGAATGTGTATACCCCAACTTTCCACGTGTAGTGGTTTTCATGTGAAAGCGAGCGAAAGTTTTCGAAATGTTTGCGGATCGCATCCATCTAGTGGAATGTGGGAAACCACCTAAATATCACATCTAGTATGGCCGGCACACCGACCCTCCTCCGGGTGAATTCTACACGGGGCCAGGACACCTCCCTGTCCTGGACGCGCCCCCTGAACACGCACGACTATCAAATGGTTCAAATGGCACTAAGTACTATGGGACGTAACATCTGAGGTCATCAGTCCCCTAGACTTCGAACTACTTAAACCCAACTAACCTAAGGACCTCCATCACACACATCCATGACCGAGGCAGGATTCGAACCTCCGACCTTAGCAGCAGCGCGGTTCCGGATTGAAGCGCCTAGAACCGCTCGGCCACAGCTGCCGGCGCGCACGACTATTAGGGCAGGTTCCGTCTGCAAGTTCATCACCAAGAGTATTTTTGTTTTATTTTTAATTTAATGCCTCTGAAACGGAATAGAAAGCAAACTGTGGTACCGCCATTATTCACTGAAGAAATGCGGCACCGAGGTAATTTTAATCAGCAGTACTGAAGTTGAATATAAAAAGTTGTTAACAGCACCGCTCTCCCTTATTGCACCTGACATCTAGTGTTGCTGGTGCACGAGTTTAATTACCTCCATTATAGATGCTTGTTAATGTGCTACGGGACAAATGGGGCTCGTTACAGCGTTAATGATGTATCTTTCCCATCGCCAATTTATCGTCATCCATCACAATTTCCAACGTGATGTCGCCCTGTGACTGCGCCATTTTAGCTCTTAAAGCTATACTGTTTTGTAAAAATAAAAGAGTTTTTGATCTTTTCTTGTTTAATGCACTTCAGCGATAAAGTGAAATTGCACTGTATTCCAAGCTGTCAATACATTTTAATTTTCGAACTTCTGACGCTTAACTATTTGTGTATCGAACAACTTGCATTAGGCTTCACAAAGACTGCGACAAATTCACAATGCTCAGGACAGTCATTCACGGATCCCATAGCACAGAAACTATTTCCAGGAGATCTAAAGTTTGTTATAGCTGTTGCCGAGCCCTGTTTGCTCCTGTAACGCACAAGAAAAAGAAGGAGAATGAACTTGCACACAAAACTGAATATACTCTTGCAAAATGCATTTCACATCATTATAGAAAAACGGCACAGCAGTTGCTGCGTAGATCTGACTCGATCGTGGGGGGTTCTCTTCCTGCCACATTTATGTGTCTGGCGCCAAGTGTGTTTTGTGACTCCAACAGCAACATCTTTCTTTTGTGACCACACCTTTGATTCCTGATGAGGGAACGAAGATTCTTTTGTAAATTTCTGAGAATGTTAACTTAGGGAAACAAATAGGTCCCGTTTTTCTACAGTTGTGAAATGCATTTTGCAAGAATACGTTCAGTGCAGATGCCAAAACTACAAAAGGGAAGAAGTAATATACTTAAGCGGAACATTCATGAGTCATATTCGTTTTTTCTGTTTCTACCTGTGGAAACATACTAACGAAATCAATTCACAGAGGAAGTTGGAACATACTCCTGGAAATTATTTATAGTAATTCAAAAATAAAGAATCATCAATGCGTCGTACAGAAGATAGTACAATTAACAATGAAGCCAGAGAACCACTGTACCAGTTTCTGTATTTAAGGGTCGGCCACTGTGGCCGAGCGGCTCTAGGCGCTTCAGTCTGGAGCCGCGCGACCGCTACGGTCGCAGGTTCGAATCCTGCCTCGGACATGGATGTGTGTGATGTCCTTAGTTTAGTTAGCTTTAAGTAATTCTAAGTTCTAGGGGGCTGATGGCCTCAGGTGTTAAGTCACATACCGCTCAGAGCCATTTTTTGTATTTAGGGCGGTAGAAGAAAAGACTAGACTGATACCAAAAGAAAGTAGTAACAACACCCTGCAGTCAATTCGGTTTTGAGATCTAAGCTCTGTGGTGTTCAAACCAGCTTCGTGTTGATGACTGCTTTACTGAATTCGTAATGCGACTCTGCGTCCGCCACCGCCAGACTCTGGATGATTCTGCCCTTCCTCACCATCTCTACCTCCCCATACCCGCCGTCCCTCTACCCTCTTTCTAAATGATTCAATGCTCTGTCTCTAACGACCTCGATGTTGAAGGTACCCAAAATTTCCCCTACTGATAAATTAATTTATATATTTCCACTAATGCTCACTGATTTAGTCCTGTAGTTTCGGTCAGAAGCATTGCACGCGATTCACAAAATAGCGCGTTTGAAGAGTAAAAACCATGAAACACATTCTCCACAATTTCTGTAGAACCTTAGATGACTGTCAAGTTACCCTAGCAAGAGTACAGCCTTGTTGCTTTCGGAAACCATTGCTTAATTATTACTTTACCCTTGTTTCCACGTTGGCACAAAAAAATGGAGGCATTGTAGATTCTGACTAGAAACTTAGTTAAGGAGGTTGGTTGTATTTGCTGCCCTGCAATGAAGAAGATAGGAAATCGTTGAGTGCCGCACTAAATCAGTGAAAACAAAGAATAAAACTATTGTCAGGAGGTCTAGGAAGATGACATCTACATTGGCCAACAAGGCAACGTGCTGCAGTTTATCCGTTTCGTCAGAAAAAGATAACGAGTGCAGGTCGGGGTTAGCTGCGCAGCGAATCGGTTCTATACCTATGAGGAATTAAATTTAGAAAGCATCGGAATATATCAACAGACTATTTCTGAAAAACCTGATTTATTCGTTAAATCCATTGTGGATAATGAGCTGCAACAGTGATTTAAATTGGCGGTTGACGTAGGTACCATATGCAACCAGTCACTTTTCGTATTTGATACAATTTATTGTAGATTAGTTTTCTAGTCACTTCAGGTTCAGCATCAGATGGAGGGGTTACAGGAACATTATTGCCTGTATGATATGCCGATAGACTGCTAGGTTCGTGGTGACTGCACTGCATCTTGGTATCCGTGACAAATTCATTTCGATAATGAACATTTACGCTTCTTACACACACACACACACACACACACACACACACAATCTAGATTTGCTTGGCTTTACAGTAAAGAAGCACTGAATGTAAGTTGCATGCCGTGAAACCAAGTGCACCTGAACAGTGAACTATGCTTGGTGGAAACCAAATGTACCTAAACAGTTAACTATGACTGGAAACCAAGTGTAACTAAACATTGTACAGTGTTCTCTCTCTCTCTCTCTCTCTCTCTCTCTCTCTCTCTCTCCGCGCGCGTGTATGCGTGTTTTCAGCTGGCTTAATTGTAAACTATAGAAATAAATTTGTCATGGGTATCAAAACACGATGCAAACACCAAGCAGCTGCATATAGTCCAGAAAATAGCGTTGTTCCTGTAGCATGTCCATCCGATGATAAGCCTGCAGCAGAGTTAAAACTGGTTAATGGTACACTGAATCTTAAAAAATTCAAAACGTGTTTATCACACCCACATACATCACCAAACTTTATTTATCACAATGAAGTGATTTATTCCCAAGTTTTTGCTTTCTTGAGCACACTATCATCAACATCATGAAAGGCAGGGTGTTTCAAAAAGATTCTTCCGATTTCACAAAATTTTTCATTATCTTCTGCAGGAATGAAGACGGAAAGTTGGGATCAATTGTTTTGGTATTATAACTATGAGCAACTTAAAGAATTAATTAATGACATCTACATATTCTCTCTTAATATGTCCAGGACATTTTGATACCTTTAGCCTTCAAGCGTAAGGAATACAATAAAAATTTAAGTGTCGCGCACAGATGAATTCATCATATATGCCGAGCTAAACTTACCAGTACGATAGTATCGGGCTGAGATAGTCGGCCACTTTCAGTTACTGAAGTTACGGAAAACTTCCAATGAGCGTCATGTACAGGGAAGTTTCAAAAATTGTTCAAATGTGTGTGAAATCTTATGGGACTTAACTGCTAAGGTCATCAGTCCCTAAGCGTACACACTACTTAACCTAAATTATCCTAAGGACAAACACACACACCCATGCCCGAGGGAGGACTCGAACCTCCGCCGGGACCAGCCGCACAGTCCATGACTGCAGCGCCTCAGACCGCTCGGCTAACCCGCGCGGCTACAGGGAAGTTTAACAATAGCTTTCGCTCCTGGAGAGGGCCCCCTGAAAAACAAGTGATCGTAGGACAATGAAACTTAGTGGAGACATTTGCAAGGACATGTCGAAAAGAAATAACGATAAAACTGTGAAATGTTAATTTCGTATAATGTCTACGTTGCAGGTTACAAACGTTGCTGAGTGTGACAACTATCTAGATCCACGACAGTCTGGAACCGCGCTAGACATACAATTTCACAATTGTTCGCAGCACTTTTCGAACGGTGGCCCGTGGAAAGTTCAGCTGTCGTGAGACAGCTCGCACGCTGCTTGAAGATCGTACATTTCGTCCAGCATTCTCAGCCATGGCAACAGTGACTTTTTCAACAATTTGCGGCGCAATTGGCCGTCTGCATCTCCCGTGAGTAGTTCCCAGATCGCCATTTAACTGGAACTTCCGAATCAACACCGATGGGGAAAGAAGACCTCACTGTATTCGTTCGATGCGTCGATACTCGCGAAGAGCATCAGGGCTATTGGTTTTCTTTTGATGAAACAGCTCTACGAGTAAAGCTCCGTTCACCTTGTCCAGACACACGTTGACTGTCTACAGCTGTAATATACACTGATGCTTGTGTTTCAACTCTACGTCGCCGCGCCAGTGCTGGCGCCTAACGGCAAATCCTGACACTAACACTACTAACAACGCAAATCGTGCAACGCAGAGTCTGAACGTCATTCCTATAAAGCTCAGTACCCATACGGCTAATAGTTTTTCATCTACACTGGCTCAAACAACGTAAGTTCATTTATAACCGCCCTGTATAAATGGCTGTAACTTTGTCCTGATTAAATTTCCAAGAGCACGGACGGTACCTCCGGGCACCAATTTCTCATTTTCTAGTTTATAACGGAGTTGTCGTCCTTGTGTCGACCGAACTGGCAGTTCGCTACTGACGAGGGAAAACGATGATTACCGTGCTCACTTCTCCGACGGTATATAAAGCAACAGACTTTGCGTTAAAAAAAGCTGCGACCGTTAAACTCACAGCTGCTCTCGAAAACTTTTCAAATAATCGTTGCTGGGAGTCGTTAGCGTACGCAAACTTCGCACAAGACAGCAACAGACAAGAATGGGTTGGTCTCGGGTCAACTCTGTCACAAAGGCTTGGCTTAAAAGGCGACGCAGAAGGAACTACATACCTGCTGTCTCCGTAGGCAAGGAAGCAGGAAGAATCTGACTCATATCTGTGACCTCATTACTTGGAGATGAATGGAAAGCTTTCAATAATTTATTACTGTTTTGAAGGCTCCCGTCTCTCCACGCTTGACTGTAGTATTTTATTTTGCCACTTAGTTTAGACAAAATTAATTGCAAATTGTTTTTTTCTTGTTGCTTGCCTAAGTTCACAAGCTTGTCCCGAAATACGTGTCATTATCCAGTATTCCTGTTGACATTACATTATTTTCGTATCATTTTATTCTACTTCTATGTAATTGCACTATAAGGTTTCATCCTACATTATACATACGACTAGATGGAGAGACGTCTATAAATTACCTTAGAACCTACGTCCTTTTATGTACTATGTTGTTAACATAGTTACTTTCTGTACAACTTTACTTTGTATAGGAATTGTGTGTTATTTTTTGACAGTCTTAAAATGACAGATCGTTCCAATGTTCCTTTATGTTTGCAAGTAAATTGTATCTTAGGCAGTCACAGATGCTTTTTGTCAGAGATAACTGTGCATTATGTAGATGTGCGATCTATTCTACCTACCATACAATTTATATAATTTACTTGTACACACAAGGCGTCACTGGAACGATTTGTCATTTTACAACCGTCAAAAAATAACACAAAATTCCTACACAAAGTAAATATGCGATCTATGTTAACAACATAATATATAAAATGACTTATGTTCTACGATGATTTATGCACGTCGCTCCTTGTAGACGTCAGTACAACACAAAACCTCACAGTACTATTACAAAGATATAGAATAAAGTTATATATACTATGTGATCAAAAGTATCCGGACACGTGGCCGAAAATGACTTACAAGTTCGTGGCGCCCTCCATCGGTAATTCTAGAATTCAATATGGTGTTGGACCAAGCTTAGCCTTGATGACAGCTTCCACTCTCGCAGGCATACTTTCAATCACGTTATGGACGGTTTCTTGGGGAATGGCAGTCCATTCTTCACGGAGTACTGTACTGAGGAGAGGTATGGATGTCAGTCGGTGAGGCCTGGCAGGACATCGCCGTTCCAAGACATCCCAAAGGTGTTCTGTAGGAATCAGGTCAGGACTCTGTGCAGGCCAGTCCATTACAGGCATGTTATTGTCGTGTAACCACTCCGCCACAGGCCGTGCGTTATGAACAGGTTTTCGATCGTATTGAAAGATCCCCGAATTGCTCTTCAACAGTTGGAAGAAAGAATGTGCTTAAAACATCCATGAAGGCCCATGCTATGATAGTTCCACGCAAAACAACAAGGGGTGCAAGCCCCCGCTATGAAAAACACGACCACACCGTAACACCACCGTCTCCGAATTTTAGTGTTGGCACTACACACGCTGGCAGATGACGTTCACTGGGCATTCGCCATACACCCTGCCATCGGATCGCCACATTGTGTACCGTAATTCGTCACTCCACACATCGTTTTTCCACTGTTCAATCGTACATTGTTTACGCTCCTTACACCAAGCGAGGCTTCGTTTGGCATTTAGCGGCTTGATGTGTGGCTCATGAGCAGCCGCTCGACCATGAAATCCACGTTCTCACCTCCCGCCTAACTATCACAGTACTTGCAGTGGATCCTGATGCAGTTTGAAATTCTTGTGTGATGGTCTAGATAGATGTCTGCCTACTACACATTACGGCCCTCTTCAACTGTCGGCGGTCTCTGTCAGTCAAGAAACGAGGTCGGCCTGTACGCTTTTGTGCTGTACGTGTCCCTATAAGTTTCCACTTCACTGTTACATCGAAAACAGTGGACCTAGGGATGTTTAGGAGTGTGGAAATCTCGCGTACAGACGTATGAGACAAGTGACACCCAGTCACCTGACCACGCTCTAAGTCCGTGAGTTCCGTGGAGAGCCCCATTCTGTTCTCTCACGACGTCTAATGACTACTGAGGTCGCTGATATGGATTACCTGGTAGTAGGTGACAGCACAATGCACCTAATATAAAAAACGTAATTTTTGTGGGTGTCCGGATACTTTTGATCTTATAGTGCACGAATTTAATGTTACCAAGAATACTACATAATGTCACATATCCGGAAAAAATTGTTGAGGACTTACGTAATTAATAAAAAATTAACAATATGTAACTAGTTTTTCGAAAGTATAAAGACTTTATGCAAGCTAATGGGCCGAGCACAGAAGAAGATTTTATTTTGTAATACACGATGGTATTTTCGGTACTTATGCCATTGTCAAGTGCTGAAAAAGGTACTTCGGCATAACTCAAAAATTTCTGGCCATTATATAAATATCGGCATATTCGAAGCCATTACTAAGAAAGCCCGCACTGACAATGGCCTAAGTACGGATACTGCGAATGTAAAACTCAAAAATAAAATAAACACTGATTTCCTTCAAAAAAAATCATTTTGACTGTGGACATCAAGCACCAGAATTTACTCAATTTATTACTGTGTATATAAATTTGGACCACCTGCATAGCTAGATGGTTTCCGACGAAATGTAGACTGCACAACATTGCTCTAGCTGACTCCCCAATATGCATGCAGTGTCGTGTGACTGGCACAGATGAACATAGTCTGGAATATGGACCCTCCGTGGATGTATGGCTTCTAATTCAGAGGATTTTGTCTTCTATATATCAGAGTGTCGCTCTATAAAATCGAGCCCGGAATGATGCTTCACCCGGTTAAGACCTGCTTTCCTCAACCAAAGACACATGCAATGAACTGGATTAAAGGACTTTTCGTGTACAAACTTTATCGGAATGGTCTCAAAGACGTGCTTTTGGACTTTCTTACAGGAGTGACACGATATATTGCAGTACTATTCCACATATTGTCAGATCTTTTCTAGTTCCTTAAACAGTGTGTTCAAGGATCCCTCTTCCATCCGCAAAGAGTTGATTCTGGTGTGCATTGATATGAATCTCAAATTGGACAACTGAACAAAACCCTATTCCAAGAATATGTACCCAAGACCCTGCTGTGGAGAGTTGAGACCAGAAAGCGTTTATGTCGTCGTTCTTATACTGTATTACCGGAAGGATATTCTCAGTTTAGCTGTACAAGGGCTATTGGGAAAGTAAGTTCCGGTCGCCAAATGGAAACCACTGTGAAAACTCGTTGAAGTTTTGCACAGAAGTGTTAGGCAGTGTCTCTAGTATGCCCGTCGACCACAGCAAGTCGCTCTTTTCAATTCTGAGCGCACAGTGAGCACGTAGAGATGCCTAAAAAATAATGTCGGGGAAAGATTTCGCCTGATGTTATGCAGCCCACATAACGTAACTGTCATGCATTCCGTTCTTCATAACAATTCTCGGCCACACTCTGCAGGGGCGATGAAGAAGTTACTGCAGCGTTTCTGATGGGAAGTGTTTGATCACCCAAAACACAGGACCTAACTGGCTACTCCTGAGTTTCATCTCTGCTCACGTGAACCGCTGGCTATAAAGACAACATTTTGGCACAGGCAATGAGCTGTAGGTGAGCATACAGTGTAAAGCGGAAAGCACAGAATGTTTCCTGACGAGAGTACTGGAAAGTTGGAAGATGAAGGAATCACTTTGTGGCTTCGCGTGATAACTGTTCCAGAGTTTCGACAGACAGTAGACCACTCCATTAGCACCATTAACAGAACAGACTCTGCTAACGGTAAACTACGCCTTCCACATCGCTGGCAACGGGTCCTACATAACGCTGGTGACTACTTTGAAGGACAGTAACAGGTGCAAACATGTAACTCTTTTTCGTCGGTTGTGAATAAATAGTTGCCACTATTTAAATTCAAACCCTCGTATTTACAGTGACTGTCTCATGTAATTCTGCTATGGAAAGTCCTGAGACAGTGTCCACTTTGCGTCATGAAGCAAAACAAAAAGCCGTTTTAGTACATAAACAACGAAACTGACACTCAAGTTGCTGAAGTGGTGTCAGTCAAAAGACTTGCACCCATCTTGGAATCGCAAGGCAGTTTTCAGATGAAATACATAATGTCCGTATTACACTATCAAATTTTCTTTGACAAAGAAATTTGATCACATTTTCTGCAGTCGAGTGTACTGCAGTTGCATTGTCATTATACTTTCATGAGGAGCAGGAGAAAAGGAAAAGAAAACATACTTGGGTGAAGCCGTGGTTTTAATGGCGAAGTGAGAAAGGCGTGCAAAAAAATTTGTTACGGGAGCTGCAAGTCGAGGAAGTAAAGTCGTACGAAAATTACTTGCGAATGGACGGAAATACGTTTCAGTAGGTGCTCATGGAAGTGTCTCCTCACATTACCAAGCAGAACGCTCACCTCAGAAATGCTCTATCTGCAGAAGACAGACTTATCATAACGCTACGATAAAGCTACTGTAGCTTTCAGCATAGCACTCGAATACTGCAGTGCACACTGACGAAAATAATACCTGAAACATGTGAAGCTATTTATAAAGCAATGAAGGGCGAGTATCTGAAGGCAAATAACTGCTTAGTACATAATATAACCATGAATAAATATTTTTATTTCTATAAAAGTATTATTTTTCTCCCTTATATGCTCAGGGCTACATCCTGGCCATACTTTACGGGTAATGGCGGCCGCAATATTTTTGTAGCTCTGGTTTCTTCTTATTTATTTTTGTATTCGGAATGCCGCAATTTACACAGTGTCTCATCCGCCTCATACCTTTCTATAAATTTCGTTATAGATATTACGCGCCATGTAAGTTTCGTAACCATGTTGATAAACATTAGATGTCAGTCAGCTGTAGCGATGCTAGCGCTCCGAGCGCTGACATTTCTCCATGCAGTAAACAGGAGACGAATGATTTCTTGGATCAAATTTAAAGCGAGGTGCTACATTTGATCAAAGAAAATTTGACCAAGGCCTGACTTCGGCAGACTTCTTTATTACAGTATCTGATAATGGCTAGTGCAGTGCACAGGAAATGCTCAAGTCACATAAAAAATCCTCTATATAATGCTGTTGGTAGCACCTTCAGTGATATATCACTTTTCATAGGCGCCGGCCGGCGTGGCCGAGCAGTTCTAGGCGCTTCAGTCTGGAACCGCGCGACCGCTACGGTCGCAGGTTCGAATCCTGCCTCGGGCATGGATGTGTGTGATGTCCTTAGGTTAGTTAGGTTTAAGTAGTTCTAAGTTCTAGGGGACTGATGACCTCAGATGTTAGGTCCCTTAGTGCTCAGAGCCACTTGAACCATTTTCAATAGGCTATTTTTACAGCAATCACGCTTGTCTCCCGCCAGCATGCAGCTGCCAAAAAAGATAACGTTTGTTCAGCGAATTTAGACAGAAAGAAATGACATGTCACCCAGTTTGAAACTGGACGACCACTCAAAAGAAAAGCTTGTGTTTTCTCCGTTGAATCATGCTTGTACACAGTTTTCAACATTGCTAGAGTTTCTGTGCCAGTTTTCCCTAGCAAAAAGCAAAACTTAACGGTCGCGCGCAATTCACCAGCATCAACCATTAGAGAAGCGACGAGCATACAAAGCAAACAGCACTAAAAATTCGCAGAAACCGTACGGAACCTTGTTTAACAACGTCCTTTGGCCTACAGACTCGGGAATAGTGCTCTATACGCTCCTTGTGGTAGAATGCCCTTCTACGAAAACTCTGCACATTATATAAGTTCGGTTTCTCTTGGGGTATCCACTCGTATTTGAGACCAGTTTCCGCTGTGTTAATTTCCTGCTTCAGCAGTTACCTCCAGTTATTCCCCTGTGCTCTTTAGTTATTCTCAGAAACTCTCTGTGAACGTCGCTAGTTGTCTTTCGCTGGCGTAGCTTTAGCGTACGAAAGCTGGCAGGACGCACGCGCTCTGCAGAGCATCGGAGAAACACTTGTTGCACGGCGAGAGCTGTTAGGTTGGCAGCCGTGTCGCGCTGCCACCACAAGCCGCTCCTTAAAGTTCCTCATCTCGAAACCTAATCCCCTGCACAATTTGTATAATTTGCTAGAATGTTTATCCAGAAATACGTTACGGAGAATAACGTAGAAGTTTGAGTCAGAAGTCAACTGTCTTTAACGAGAGACCGAGCGAGGTGGCGCAGTTGTTAACACACTGGACTCGCATTCGGGAGGACGACGGTTCAATCCCGCGTCCGACCATCCTGATTCAGGTTTTCCGTGATTTCCCTAAACCGCTCCAGGCAAATGCCGGGATGATTCCTTTGAAAGGCCGACTTCCTTCCCCGTCCTTCCCTAATACGATGAGACCGATGACCTCGCTGTTTGGTCTCATCCCCAAAACAATCTTACCCAATCTTTAACAAGAGAAGATCTAGCAGTTACAGCGAGCATCGCGCGGCTGCTTCACGAGTCTACCGCAACCTATCACGAGATTACGTTTCTATGGCAACGACTCAGTGTTGCTGCAGTTCTACGTGACTACGGCTTCTAGGCAGGGCTGACAGAAGAATTGTCCACTTGACAGTTAAAAGCTATCAACAGTGGCGACAGCCGTCTGGGCTTATCTCTTGCCGTATGAATTATAGTTTGGCACGACCCACATAAGCAGCCTGTTGCTGTTACCACAGAAGTTAACTACTACTTGTACATTATTTTATTTGGTCACATTTTGACATAAGTACGATGTTTTTGTTCTTGTTGTTGATGCCACAGAAATTATGCAGTCATGCGTCACTGGTTCTGTCCAGTAAATTTCTTATGAGCTACAATAGAACATTCTGTAGACTAGTTTGTTTTAGTAAGTGATATAAACGTTTCCTCACTTCTGGTGAGAATATACATTTCATGTCTGGCACACAGGAAACTACACAAAAACATCGCTTGCACTTATACAAAGCTTTATTTGTGCTGGCGCTTTTTTAACTATTAAACATAGTTATAATATTAAAATGTTACACTTGTACACAAATACTGTTATATTTAAATTATATTATTACAAATGTTAATATAAAGCAAGATTTTAGTACAGAAATCACAGGAAAATACAGTACGCGTTAATACAGATTACTTTAAACTAAAAAGAAACTCCGCAATATATCTAGTTTATGTTGTCAACTAAATACATATTATACTGTGTAGAAGTTTTCTTGTTTGTTTTCTGCCTCGTCATACAGTAACATAAAAAGTGTTCAAATGTGTGTGAATCGGTCATCGGTCCCTAGACTTACACACCACTTAAACTAACGTGTACTACTAACAACACACACACCCATGCCCGAGGGAGGACTCGAACCTCCGGCGCGATGGGCCGCGCAGTCCGTGACATGACGCCTCAAACCACGCGGCCACCTCGTGCGGCTTTGAGTAACTTATTTCCATTCCGTGGGGCTTCTAAGAAGATATTTCATGTAGGCTACCTCTGCTATATTTCAAGCGTTAGTCATTTAGCTAGTCATTTAGCCATAGACTGTGTAACAAATGCAAAATTTCTAGGAATGAATACTGATTCTCAGTTGAAGTGGTGTGAACACACCAAGCCCACTTGCAAACAGAAAGTCATCAGCATGTTATGTCCTTAGAATCCTATCATCAATGTGTAACATGCAGTGTCTTTTAGTACATATGTACACACAATTCTTAGCTATGGCATTCTTCTTTGGGGAACAAATGCACAAAATATGAACACAATTTTGAAACTCCAGAAAAGGGCAATACGAGTAATAACCGAAAACAATAGTCGAGCTCTTTGCAAATATCTGTTCAAAACACTGTGGATTTTATCTGCTCCGTGTGAATACATTTACCAGTCAGTTGTACACATTAAAATAACATTGGTAATTACTGCACAAACAGCTCTGTCCATGACCATGGAACAAGAGCTAGACTCAACTTACACTTACCAAGAAAAAAATAAACATAAAACTCAAAACAAAATTTTCTACCCAGGAATAAAACTGTACAATAAATTACCGAAACAGATTAAAGAAATTGCAAAAATACACTTATTTAAAAAGGCAACTAAAAATTACCTGCTATAAAACACATTTTAGACACTGAAGGATTACTTAGATAAAACAGAGTAGGTGTTTGGTAAAAAAGGTTATACAAATATATAATAACAGTGATTATAAAAATCCAACATTCCACATAACACCTTCACACTATGTTTTTTCTTCTGTTTTTTCCTTCTTTTTTTCTTTTCTGGAAAAACGTACCCCAAAGCTACGCATAGTACAATATAACACTTCTTTCTCTTCCTGAGCTCAATATCTCACTCATTATAGAGGGATGCTGACTCAGTTTTTCAGGATAGGAAATGGGAAGTTGTGGTACAGAAAATGGCCCAGCGATCACCAGTGTGCGTGTGTTTGTGTGTGTAGTGAGTGAAGTGCTATGAAACAATGTGTGTACAATGTGTGTAGTGACTGATAGTGAGACATGAGTGAACAGTGTCGCATTACATCTTTTAATAAGTTATTTGTAAAAGAAATAATGTTATATCAAGAGTAAATCTAATGATTGTCAGTACTAGAAGTCTGTAAATGTACGTGTATACAAATTACATTCTTTTAAATTGGTCTGAACTTGTAATTACTTTGACATGTCCTATATCCTTGTAAAAAAGAGATCTACGGATGAATAAAGCTGCTATACTACTACTACTACTACTACTACTACTACTACACTACTAGTTGTTGCCATGAACACCTGTTCGTCGTCCTTCATTGACTTTTCCTTCCTGTAGATTTGAATCTCGTGATTTAGAGAGGTAATCTTTGGTTACTCGTTCTGGTAATGTTTTCATACCACTTACTTCCGTTCTCATGGATTTTATATCCTAATTTGTAAGTGTTCAATTCATTCCTTATGTTATAGAAGTGGATGTATGTACCTATGTTTCAGATCCACGCTTAAACCACTGGATCGATTTCAACCAAACTTGGCACGTGTATCTCTTAATGTCTGTAAGGTACCACTGTGGAGCTAAGAAACACCTATCCCTTCAAGGAGTGAGAGTGAAAAAGAAGAGTAATATTCATGCAGTATTTGAGAATAAGAGCACTTCGTGACTTGCAACCAACTTCACACATAATTTCAAACTTTTATACGAGACTTTTGCCTCTAACGCTCTCCACGAAATGATGAAAGGAAAAAAGTTTATTGCTTACTACGTTTTCGCTGCTTTGCAGTAAAACTGCCATATCAGGCATGACGTTTTAATTTTTTGCTTCCTTAATAATAACTATATTCTGAACACATTTTGGAGACAGTATCCAAATGTAGCACTGGATGTGCTTGCAAAATTTTATCATTCTGTAACGTACAGTTTAGGAGACATGAGCGACGTGCGAAGCATTCAACCACTACCACCGTCATACCTTAGCAAAAGGTCCTGCTGAAAACCCAAGGAAATTCTGGTCTTACGTAAAATCGGTAAGCGGGTCGAAGGCTTCCATCCAGTCACTCACTGATCTGTCTGGCCTGGCAACGGAAGACAGCAGGAGGATCGTACAAACATACCGCCGTTTGAGTTTCGTACAATTTCCCGTATGGAGGACATAGTGATAGACATCCCTGGGGTTGTGAAGCAGCTGAATGGGTTGAAAATAAATAAATCGCCAGGTCCTGATGGGATTCCAATTCGGTTTTACAGAGAGTACTCTACTGCATTGGCTCCTTACTTAGCTTGCATTTATCGCGAATCTCTTGCCCAACGTAAAGTCCCGAACGACTGGAAAAAAGCGCAGGTGACGCCTGTATATAAGAAGGGTAGAAGGACGGATCCTCAAAATTGCAGACCAATATCCTTAACATCGGTTTGTTGCAGGATTCTCGAACATATTCTCAGTTCGAATATAATGAATTTACTTGAGACAGAGAAGTTGCTGTCCATGCATCAGCACGGCTTTAGAAAGCATCGCTCCTGCAAAACGCAACCCGCCCTTTTTTCACATAATATCTTGCGAACCATGGATGAAGGGTATCAGACGGATGCCATATTCCTTGACTTCCGGAAACCGTTTGACTCAGTACCCCACTGCAGACTCCTAACTAAGGTACGAGCATATGGGATTGGTTCCCAATTATGTGAGTGGCTCGAAGACTTCTTAAGTAATAGAACCCAGTACGTTGTCCTCGATGGTGAGTGTTCATCGGAGGTGAGGGTATCATCTGGAGTTCCCGAGGGAAGTGTGGTAGGTCCGCTGTTGTTTTCTATCTACATAAATGATCTTTTGGATAGGGTGGATAGCAGTGTGCGGCTGTTTGCTGATGATGCTGTGGTGTACGGGAAGGTGTCGTCGTTAAGTGACATTAGAAGTATACAATATGACTTGGACAGGATTTGAGATTGGTGTAAAGAATGGCAGCTAACTATAAATATAGGTAAATGTAAATTAATGCAGATGAATAGGAAAAAGAATACTGTAATGTTTGAATACTCCATTAGTAGTGTAGCGCTTGACACCGTCACGTAGATTAAATATTTGGGCGTAACATTGCAGAGCGATATGAAGTGGGACAAGCATGTAATGGCAGTTGTGGGGATGGCGGATAGTAGTCTTCGGTTCATTGGTAGAATTTTGGGAAGATGTGGTTCACCTGTAAAGGAGACCGCTTATAAAACACTAATACGACCTATTCTTGAGTACTGCTCGAGCGTTTGGGATGCCTATCAGGTCGGATTGAGGGAGGACATAGAAGCAATTCAGAGGCAGGCTGCTAGATTTGTTACTGGTAGGTTTGATCATCACGCGAGGGTTACGGAAATGCTTGAGGAACTCGGGTGGGAGTGTCTAGAGGAAAGGAGGTGTTCTTTTCGTGAATCGCTACTGAGGAAATTTAGAGAACCAGCATTTGAGGCTGACTGTAGTACAATTTTACATTTCGTGGAAAGACCACAAAGATAAGAGAGATTAGGGCTCGTACAGAGGCATATAGGCAGTCATTTTTCCCTCGTTCTGTTGGGGAGTGGAACAGGGAGAGAAGATGCTAGTTGTGGTACGAGGTACCCTCCGCCACGCACCGTATGGTGGATTGCGGAGTATGTATGTAGATGTAGATGTAGATGACGTCCTAAACAATGAGTTGCGTGCAAACAAAACTTCAGGGCGAAACTCGCTAGAGATGAACGTGAAATACGCGTACAAATGTGAGTGAAATGTGTTAAATACATGTGAAACATGTGTTACATTTCCTTATGTGGGCTAAGACACTGGTAAATTGCTTCTCCTATACCGTGGCTGGATCGGTTTCAACAAAACTTACTACCTCTTACTGGGGTTGGATGACGAGATGGTCACACAGAGAGTGGGAAGTGGGCGACAGATAAAGATAGCGGATTATCAGATGAAGAAAGAAAGGGGGAGGGGGGAAATGGAGAGAGAAAGCGGAGGAGAAGGGCGGAGAGAGGGGGAGGAGGAGATGAATAATGAGAGGGGGAGGGGAGATGGAAAGGCAGTAGGGGAGCAGGAAACGGAGAGAGAAGGTTAGGACTGGATAGCGAGAGGGTGAGATGGAGACGCAAAGAGAGAGGAGCTCAAGGAGGTTGACAGTGAGATCGGGGAGGATAAAATGGAGTAAGAGAGGGGGAAGAGCAGATGGAGAGAGAGCGGGGAGAAAGATCAGATGGACTAATAGAAGATAAGAATAAATATATACCAGGGCAACGCCAGGAACTCAGATAATATTTTGCATAAATATACACTCCTGGAAATTGAAATAAGAACACCGTGAATTCATTGTCCCAGGAAGGGGAAACTTTATTGACACATTCCTGGGGTCAGATACATCACATGATCACACTGACAGAACCACAGGCACATAGACACAGGCAACAGAGCATGCACAATGTCGGCACTAGTACAGTGTATATCCACCTTTCGCAGCAATGCAGGCTGCTATTCTCCCATGGAGACGATCGTAGAGATGCTGGATGTAGTCCTGTGGAACGGCTTGCCATGCCATTTCCACCTGGCGCCTCAGTTGGACCAGCGTTCGTGCTGGACGTGCAGACCGCGTGAGACGACGCTTCATCCAGTCCCAAACATGCTCAATGGGGGACAGATCCGGAGATCTTGCTGGCCAGGGTAGTTGACTTACACCTTCTAGAGCACGTTGGGTGGCACGGGATACATGCGGACGTGCATTGTCCTGTTGAAACAGCAAGTTCCCTTGCCGGTCTAGGAATGGTAGAACGATGGGTTCGATGACGGTTTGGATGTACCGTGCACTATTCAGTGTCCCCTCGACGATCACCAGTGGTGTACGGCCAGTGTAGGAGATCGCTCCCCACACCATGATGCCGGGTGTTGGCCCTGTGTGCCTCGGTCGTATGCAGTCCTGATTGTGGCGCTCACCTGCACGGCGCCAAACACGCATACGACCATCATTGGCACCACGTCTCCATTCGTCCCTCCATTCACGCCTGTCGCGACACCACTGGAGGCGGGCTGCACAATGTTGGGGCGTGAGCGGAAGACGGCCTAACGGTGTGCGGGACTGTAGCTCAGCTTCATGGAGACGGTTGCGAATGGTCCTCGCCGATACCCCAGGAGCAACAGTGTCCCTAATTTGCTGGAAGTGGCGATGCGGTCGCCTACGGCACTGCGTAGGATCCTACGGTCTTGGCGTGCATCCGTGCGTCGCTGCGGTCCGGTCCCAGGTCGACGGGCACGTGCACCTTCCGCCGACCACTGGCGACAACATCGATGTACTGTGGAGACATCACGCCCCACGTGTTGAGCAATTCGGTGGTACGTCCACCCGGCCTCCCGCATGCCCACTATACGCCCTCGCTCAAAGTCCGTCAACTGCACATATGGTTCACGTCCACGCTATCATGGCATGCTGCCAGTGTTAAAGACTGCGATGGAGCTCCGTATGCCACGGCAAACTGGCTGACACTGATGGCGGCGGTGCACAAATGCTGCGCAGCTAGCGCCATTCGACGGCCAACACCGCGGTTCCTGGTGTGTCCGCTGTGCCGTGCGTGTGATCATTGCTTGTACAGCCCTCTCGCAGTGTCCGGAGCAAGTATGGTGGGTCTGACACACCGGTGTCAATGTGTTCTTTTTTCCATTTCCAGGAGTGTATTTGGTGGCCATTTTCCGTATTACGTAATGCATGCTTATCTTTAATGCTTTGTCGTGAGTACTCAGCGTAATGGGTACGTGGGAGTATTTTGCTGCTTTACACTAACTGATACTGTGAAGTGCACTCAGTAGCGCCTGTGAATATCTGTCGCAGTCTGGCTCGCTTACAGAGCTTACACATAGAACAAACAATCTTGTAGGAGGCTGAGTGTGTGTATTCAGGTTGTGTATGTTTACGTTATGGCTGAGGGCGTAATGTTTGCGCGTGTATCCAGCACAGTACTCCCATTGTCTTGCCTCTTCTCCGTTGATGCGGCCTGACGCAGAAGCGGCGGGATCAGTGGAGGTAGACGGTGCTTCCAACATATCCACTGTCGACCTCCACTGACCCTGTCGCCTCCGAGAGCTCGAAGGCTGCTGCCGCTGCTACTACGGCGCGATCTCTCCGAGTCCGGTTTTGTCAGTCTTGATCGTTCTCAGTGCGCCATACTCACCGCACACTCATTAAAACTCTTTATAATCCTAAAACACCACTCTGTCCAATAGAGAAAAGAAACACCTTTTATTTCAAAACTGACATGTTACCACTTGGAAGTATGCGGCCTTTGTAACCTGTGTACAATAGTAATTTATTACGTCAACGATCGCTTAGATATATATAAAATATGGACATTACAGGTGTTGGCAAATACAGTGAAGTGACAGAAGTCATGACATGCTCCCTGTATCATGTCGGGCCTCCTTTTGCCCGGTCTAGTGCTGCCACTCGACGTGACATAGAGTCAACAAGTCGTTGGATGTCTACTGCAGAAATACTGCTCCTATAAACAGCAGTCCACAATTGCGAAACTGTTGACGGTGCAGGATTTTGTGCACAACCTCACCTCTCCATTATGTCCCATAAATGTTCGAAAAAATGGTTCAAATGGCTCTGAGCACTATGGGACTTAACATCTTAGGTCATCAGTCCCCTAGAACTTAGAACTACTTAAACCTAACTAACCTAAGGACATCACACAACACCCAGCCATCACGAGGCAGAGAAAATCCCTGACCCCACCGGGAATCGAACCCGGGAACCCGGGCGTGGAAGCGAGAACGCTACCGCACGACCACGAGATGCGGGTATAAATGTTCGATGGGATTCATGTCCGGTGATCTGGGTGGCCAAACCATTCGCTCGAATTGCCCAGAATGTTCTTCAAACCAATCGCGAACAATTGTAGGCCGGTGACATGGCGCATCGTCATCCATAAAAATTCCACCGTTGGTTGGGAACACGAAGCTCATGAATGACTGCAGATGGTCTCTAAGCAGTCGAACATAACCTTTGCCACCAGAAGACCGAGTCCATTCCAGGTAAACACATCCCACGACATTATGGAGCCACCACCAACTGGCACAGTGCCTTGTTGACAAATTGAGTCCACTGCTTCGTGGGTCTGCACCAGGCTCCTGCCCTACCGGCAGCCCTTAGAAACTGAAATTGGGACTCATCTGCCCGGACAGCAGTCTTCCAGTCGCCTACGTTCCAAACGATGGGTCAACCCAGGAGAGGCTCTGCAGGCCAAGTCGCGCTGTTAGCAAAGGCACCCGCCTCGGTCGTCTCCTACCATAGTCCATTAACGCACACTGTCCTAACGGATACGTTTGTCGTACATTGATTTCTTCACTCAGAGTTGCTTGTCTGATAGCACTACAACGATACGCAAACACCACTGCTATCGCTCGTTAAGTGAAGGCCGTCGGCCTCTGCGATGTCCGCTGTGAGAGGTAATGCCAGAAATTTGGTATTCCCGGCGCACTCTTGACATTATGGTTCGCGAAATGTTGAATTCCCTAATGAGATTCGAAATGGAATGTCCCATGCGACTAGCTCCAGCTACCATTCCGCGTTCAAAGTCTGTTAATTTACGTCGTGCGGCCGCAATCACGTTGCAAACCTGTTCACTTGAATCACCTGACTACAAATGACAACTTTGCCAATGCACTGTCCTTTTGTGTACGCGATACTACCGCCATCTGTATAGAGGGTGGTCCATTGATCGTGACCGGGCCAAATATCTCACGAAATACGCGTCGAACGAAAAAACTACAAAGAACGAAACTTGCCTAGCTTGAAAGGGGGAAGCCGGCCGGTGTGGCCGTGCGGTTCTAGGCGCTTCAGTTTGGAACCGTGTGACCGCTACGGTCGCAGGTTTGAATCCTGCCTCGTGCATGGATGTGTGTGATGTCCTTAGGTTAGTTAGGTTTAAGTAGTTCTACGTTCTAGAGGACTGATGACCACAGATGTTAAGTCCCATAGTGCTCAGAGCCATTTGAACCATTTGAAGGGGGAAACCAGATGGCGCTATGGTTGGCCCGCTAGATGGCGCTGCCATAAGTCAAACGGATATTAACTGCGTTTTTTTAAATAAGAACCCCCATTTTTTATTACATATTCGTGTAGTACGTAAAGAAATATGAATGTTTTAGTTGGACCACTTATTTCGCTTTGTGACACATGCCGCTGTAATAGTCACAAACATATGGCTCACAATTTTAGACGAACTGTTGGCAACAGGTAGATTTTTTAAATTAAAATACACAACGTAGGTACGTTTGAACATTTTATTTCGGTTGTTCCAATGTGATACATGTACCTTTGTGAACTTATCATTTCTGAGAACGCATGCTGTTACAGCGTGATTATCTGTAAATACCACATTAATGCAATAAATGCTCAAAATGATGTCCGTCAACCTCAATGAATTTGGCAATATGTGTAACGACATTCCTCTCAACAGCGAGTAGTTCGGCTTCCGTATAGTTCGGACATGCATTGACAATGCGCTGACGCATCTTGTCAGGCGTTGTCGGTGGATCACGATAGCAAATATTCTTCAACTTTCCCCACAGAAAGAAATCCGGGGACGTCAGATCCGGTGAACGTGCGGCCATGGTATGGTGCTTCAATGACCAATCCACCTGTCATGAAATATGCTATTCAATAACGCTTCAATCGCACGCGTGCTATGTGCCGGACATCCATCATGCTGGAAGTACATCGCCATTCTGTCATGCAATGAAACATCTTGTAGTAACATCGGTAGAACATTACGTAGGAAATCAGCATACATTGCACCATTTAGATTGCCATCGATAAAATGGGGGCCAATTATCCTTCCTCCCATAATGCCGCACCATACATTAACCCGCCATGGTCGCTGACGTTCCACTTGTAGCCGTCGTGAATTTTCCGTTGCCCAATAGTGCATATTATGCCGGTTTACGTTACCGCTGTTGGTGAATGACGCTTCGTCGCTAAATAGAAAGTGTGCAAAAAATCTGTCATCGTCCTGTAATTTCTCTTGTGCCAAGTGGCAGAACTGTACACGACGTTCAAAGTCGTCGCCATGCAATTCTTGGTGCATAGAAATATGGTACGGGTGCAATCGATGTTGATGTAGCATTCTCAACACCGACGTTTTTGAGATTCCCGATTGTTACGCAATTTGTCTGCTACTTACGTGCGGATTAGCCGCGACAGCAGCTAAAACACCTACTTGGACATCATCATTTGTTGCAGGTCGTGGTTGACGTTTCACATGTGGCTGAACACTTCCTGTTTCCTTAAATAACGTAACTATCGGGCGAACGGTCCAGACACTTGGATCATGTCGTCCAGGATACCGAGCAGCATACATAGCACACGCCCGTTGGGCATTTTGATCATAATAGCCACACATCAACACGATATCGACCTTTCCCGCAATTGGTAAACGGTCCATTTTAACACGGCTAATGTATCCCGTAGCAAATACCGTCCGCACTGGCGGAATGTTCCGCGATACCACGTACTTATATCACACATCTATCACAAAACGAAAAAAGTGGTCCAACTAAAACATTCATATTTCTTTACGTACTACACGAATATGTAATAAAAAATGGGGGTTCCTATTTTTAAAAAAACGCAGTTGTTATCCGTTTATAGCAGGCCAACCATAGCGCCATCTGGTTTCCCCCTTCAAGCTAGACGAGTTTCGTTCTTTGTAGTTTTTTCGTTTGATGCTTATTTCGTGAGATATTTGGCCCGGTCACTATCAATGAACCATACTGTATGTGTATATGGCTGCCGCGCGGAGTGGCTGCGCGGTTTGAGGTGTCACGTCTCGGAGCGGGAGGCCACTCCCGCCGGAGGTTCGAGTCCTCCGTGGGGCATGGGTGTGTGTGTTGTCTTTAGCGTAAGTTAGTTTAAGTAGTGTGTAAGTCTAGGGACTGATGACCTCAGCACTTTTGGTCCCATAGGAATTCACACACATTTGAACATTTTGTATATGGCTATTCCATGACTTGTCATCTCAATGTATTTGCCGTCTTCAGATATACTTAACCCACAAAAAGCTTTGTACATACATACGCTGTAGTTAAGCACTTTGAACATCATAAAGTCATTTAACGTTTCAATGAATGTACATATCGTAACATAGTAAAAGTATTTTATCATATGAAGACAGCAAGCCTTGTAACGATAATATGATGTGAATATAAAAGTTCATCATAAAACATTACGTAGCGCTTGTTTATCGTTCTTGTAACTTTCATTTTCACGTTGTTGATGTAAACAAATAAGTTTACTTCGTATACAGCTTAACGCTGTTCCTACATTATATGTTATTATGTGCAAGACTGCTGGTGGTTCTTCGTAGTAATATATAGTTCTTTCGACAACTTTACGGGAGTGCGGAGCCGGTTACCAACATACACAGACGCGACAGCAGTGGATGTCCTCCTCTGATGTATGACACCTTTGTGCCTCGCTGATACAGTTATGGCTTTTGTTTTAGTGCCCTTAACGTTCTGTGGGAGAGTTTTTTTTCTGTGGGATAGGCATTATTTTAGTGTATGATGGTAGAGTCACCATAAGCATTTTATGCTCTTTCTTTTACGTAATACTTCTAACTTCACAATTTACCTCCATTTTTTCAAAGTCAATATGCCACACAAAGTGGCATTATAGTTCACATATCCGGTGGTTTGAAAAGTTGATGATAATAAACCTTTTAACATAATGAGATTTTCACTCTGCAGCGGAGTGTGCGCTGATATGAAACTTCCTGACAGATTAAAACTGTGTGCCCGACCGAGACTCGAACTCGGGACCTTTGCCTTTCGCGGGCAAGTGCTCTACCATCTGAGCTACCGAAGCACGACTCACACCCGGTCCTCACAGCTTTACTGGCAGATACTGGCAGAAGTAAAGCTGTGAGGACCGGGTGTGAGTCGTGCTTCGGTAGCTCAGATGGTAGAGCACTTGCCCGCGAAAGGCAAAGGTCCCGAGTTCGAGTCTCGGTCGGGCACACAGTTTTAATCTGCCAGGAAGTTTCAACCTTTTAACATATTTGTCACAGTTACAGATCTGGAGATGGCAATATAACTTAGCCGAAACTAGTAGTCAGAACATGTATCAACTGCGATTTGGGCAATAAAACTTCTATTCTGGAAGGTTTTTACATTACGAGCTCGCTTTCCCCGCGCGCTGTTCCAGAGTGGAACGGTAGAGAAGTAACTTGGTGGTGGTTGGATGAATCCTCTGCCAGGCACTTAGGTCTGCATTGCAGAGTAGTCATGCAGATGTAGACGCACCGAAGCCGATGCTGAGTGATCAGCCCAGCCCCACACAGAATACGACTCCTGCAAAGTTGCAACGTGCGGACACCCTCATTCGAGCTTTTGTCCGTCCTTCTGGTTGCAGGTTTGTGGTACTTTGCCGTTCACCTACGTAATGAAATAAAACACCTGCAGCCGTCCTTTCTATGTTATTTATTATACAGCAACCAGTTTCGGTGACTAATACCTTCAGGCCTTAACTGACGCTGAGGGGGATGAACTCCAAGGGTATACACGATGCCATTAGAGGCCAACTTCTAAGAACTGGCTTCGTAGAATACTGTAACAACGATGCTGTGTCTGCAACCAGACAGGTGGCGTAAGACCGTCGCACTGAACGGAGATTATGTTCAAAAATAGTGTTTCGTAGCTAGAATAGTGGGAAATAATATAGGGTATTAAAATCCTGAATAAAATCAACCTTTCAGAAAAAATGTGTCGCATTACTTATGTGGCATACTTTTATACAAAACGCCCCTCGTACTACGCGATCGGGGGCGCTGTTCCAGCAGTCTGAGTCTGACAGTGGCAAAGCGCGCTCCTGTACTGACACTCAATACCCCAAGAAAGGAGTTAGTTTTCCTTGGCCTTGACGTGCAGGTGGTGGCGGAGCTGTGTAGAGGCGTTTTCGCGCACCCCTGTCTTATCAACTGGAGATAGCATTATGCTAATGTTTGAATCAAAACCGCGCTGCTGCTACGGTCGCAGGTTCGAATCCTGCCTCGGGCATGCATGCGTGTGATGTCGTTAGGTTAGTTAGGTTTAAGTAGTTCTAAGTCTAGGGGACTGATGACCTCAGATGTTAAGTCCCATATGGCTTAGAGCCATTTTTGAATCAAAACTTGCATACTGCAACCGCGGAAATGTACCAGTCTCAAGAGTACCAATTAGTCGCATAAGCAGTGCTAGGAAACGAGCGCAAGCCCTAATAAAATGATGGTAGGGAAGGATGTCGTTCTGAGGTGTAGACATAAGAGGAAATCAATGGATATACCCGGTAGTTACAACTAAAGTGCAGCTATTTGCGGAGATCCACTGTGGCCTGTAACTATCGTATGGCAGCGAAATTTGGTACATATGTTAATGCGGAACCGATTTACCCTGCAAAACACATTAGCTCCAGTTCTGGCCACCAGGTGCAAAATTGGCGCTGTACGCTGTTTGTATGATGGTATGACATCAACAGTGTCATTTGACAAGCCATAATTACTGAACAGTATGGCTATCGAGCGCTGTTAATGATATTGTTTAATGTGAACGGCAACAATTACAGCGCTACATTGCGTATCGCCGACTGAAAGGTCTGAGAAGAACTCCTATGTCACTAAACAGCTTAAAGAAGACGATAATGAAATTCGAAAACACGGGCAAGCTTGATGTGACACCTGGAAGAGGAAGGCGTTCTACCTCTGTGGATGTTGTTGACGAGGTTGCTGTTGCTGTAACTGATTATGCAGCAAGTGGCCGGGTACTACTAGTGGTTAGCAGTACGGAAAGTTTTGCAGTCTGCTTTACACTGGCAACCGTACAAAATCATGATGGTGCAGCAACTGAAACCTCATGATTCGCGACAACGTTGCTAATTTGCTCTTCGGTTTCTGGGACGGATCGAAGCTGAAGGCAAGTGACTGGACAATATTATAGTGAGTGACGGTGCACATTTTACAACACAGGGTCCTGTGAATACCACAACTGCCGAATTTAGGGCACTGTTAAACCGTGTGTTGCGCTGCGAAGGGCCATTGCACTCGCTGTTTGTGGCTTTGTGGTGTGGATTCACAGGGTGTGTGTGAGCGGCATAAACAACGCGCTGCAAGTCACCTCGGCGAACAATAATTTTTTGGGTAAACATTCCCCCTCTCTTGCTCTGTCCGTTTCGAATCTAGCCACTGATGACGACCAACCAATAGCGGTAGCAGGCATTTCAACCAATAACCCTTCTCCAGCATGAGTGTGGAATAATGCCTTTCTATCCAGTGACGATGGCCCGCCAATGGTACCCACAGATAATAAGCTACCAACGCCCCTTCTTCTGCATCAGAGCGGGAATATTAGCCAATGACTATGGCCCACCAATGGTAGCCATATGAACCAATACTATCACTTCTCCAGAATGAACGCCAGAAAACTCCCCCTTTATAAGTGGGCGCGACACTCGTCTCTGACGGTGTTCTAGCAGTAGTGAACACCAAAAGATCCTGAAGAAGGTCCCAGCAGAGGGGTCGAAACGTCGAACATTTTAGAAGAAACATGACGCGGCCTAATACCCAGAAGATTTTAACTTCAGTGAGAACGGCCACGAAAACCTGCAGACTTACCTTTATTCTCTGTCCGTTCTTCTTTGAAGAGGACACATTATTGGCTCTGTCATGGTACCGAGACGACCGCACGTTATCGAGACCTCCTCGTACGGCATGAGACCCCTGCTTTGGAAAAGCGCGAATGTGCGGAAACCACTGCTTTCATGCAAGACGTGGCAACACCTCACGTCGCTCGCCCAGTGAAAAATCTGCTTACTGCAATCTTCCATGAACGTGTGGTGTTCCAGACGCATGGCCTGCAAGATCACCTAATCTAGATCCATGTAATTTTTGGCTCTGAGGATATTTAAAAGAACGCGTTAACCAGGGACACATTCGGTCTCTACCTGATCTGAGGGCGAGTATTCAGCAACACTTTGCTCAGACTCCACAGGAACTGTCGCGAACAACTGTTGATCACGTCGTTTTACGGGATCTCGTCGACGCTCCGGTGCTCATAACGAACAAACTGAATAAGCGGCGGTTAATAATAGAATCAATATTATGCCTTTCTCACTTGTTTGATCTTTCCTGCCAAAGTCCTGGCCCTAATCCATTGCATATGGAAACATGTTTATCCATGTTTCTGGTTTTCACAGCGCCAGATTTGCAACTGGTGCCAAAAATTGTAAACTTTTTTAGTATTGGTTAAAAACAGTCTTGGTCGCAATTTTAGTTTTTTTATTATTCAACTACGCGTTTCGCCTTATTTAGGCATCTTCAGGTTATCTTAATTTGATATTTCATAGAAGTATCTTTTAGTCAGTGTAGCCAAAGGACATCGTCGAATATATCAGGCCAACATCGCCTTCGTTAAACTCACTAAAAACTTTTCTACATGGACGCGAGTGACACCAAGACCCGCATAACACGTTCCCGTTCACAGGAGCGAGTAACAGTATAAGATGGGGCTCTGGTAGTAAGCGATGTTGGCCTGATATGTCCGACGATGCCGTTTGGCTACACTGACTAAAGGATCCTTCCAAGAAATACCAAATTAAGATAACCTGAAGATGCCTAAATAAGGTGAAACGCATAGTTGAAAAATAAAAAAACTAAAATTGCAACCAAGACTGTTTTTAACTACTACTGTTAAGCACTGGTTTGCTGTATGCCACATATGTATTGGAAGAATTTATATAGTAACCTTTTTTTCAGTGTAAATCGGATCCGCATTAATGCATTAGAATATGTACCAAGTTGCGCTGCCATACGATAATTGCAGCCGGCACTGAACCACAGTGAGCACCGCACTTCAATTATTACCACCCGGAATGTCATTATATACGGGTGAACTAACGGGAAACTCCAATTTAAAGTTTGCATTCCGTGGTGCGACTGACTCCTTCAGCAGTATTACAGTACACGTGCGAGAGCAGCTCGTATCCTTTTGCCATTGCTGCCTGTGCCTCATCCGATGCGCCGCCGGCCGCAGGTGCAGCACAGGAAATGTTTCGTTTTGTGCGCCGTGTGACCTCTGGCTGACATTCGCGCGCGAGGGTTTCTAGTGTCACAGCTGCGGAGTGGCGCAGCCGGACCATTTTGTCGGTAAGTGGAGATGCCACGGCTTCACAACGGGGACAGCGTTCAGCTCGCTACTGTATCGACAGGCCGACAGCACCGCTCGGGTGGTCGGATGAGGAGGAGGGGTAGAGGGACGGGGAGGGGGGTTTTGGTGGGAGTGGGGGAGGAGGTCTGTGACGGAGGGACAGGGTGGCCATCAGCTCTCTCGACATCCGACTCGCTGCCGTCACTCTTTGACAGTACATACTCTCCACTGGCCTGCCGCTTCTGAGGGCATCAACGTGACTGACAGAAAAGTAGGAGGGATCAGAGGAAGAAGCAGCAGAGAATGGAGTGGAGTGTTCGGTGTAATAGGTAGTAGGACAGAGGTAATGGCAGAAGTGGAGTTATGAGATGTGTATCGATCGCTCAGCCGATAAGGCAAGATTCCACATTCGTGTCCCACTTTGGTACTACTGTTGTCGTCTTCAGTCCAAAGAATGGTTTGATGCAGCTCTCCAGGCGGGTCTAACGTGTGCAGGCCTCTTCATCACTTCACAACAAATGCAACCTACATCCATTTGAACCTGCTTACTGTATTCTTTCCAAAGAAAGCACGTGCTGACAGGTATGAATATTACAGAACTATCAGCTTAGTAAGTCATGGTTGCAAAATACACTATTTGATGAAAAGCATCCCGACACCCCCAAAGACATACGTTTTTCGTATTAGGTGCAATGTTCTGCCACCTACTGCCAGGTACTCGATATCATATTGTGAGAGAGCAGAATGGGGCGCTCCGCGGAACTCACGAACTTCGAACGTGGTAAGGTGATTGGGTGTCACTTGTGTCATACGTCTGTACGCGAGATTTGCACACTCCTAAACATCCTTAGGTCCACTGTTTCCGATGTGATAGTGAGGTGCAAACGTGAAGGGATACGTACAGCTCAAAAGCGTACAGGCCGACCTCGTCTGTTGACTGTCACAGACCGCTGACAGTTGAAGTGGGTCGTAATGTGTAATAGGCAGACATCTATTCAGACCATCACATAGGAATTCCAAACAGCATCAGGATCCACTGCAAGTATTATTATAGTTTGGCGGGAAGTGAGAAAACGTGTATTTCATGGTCGAGCGGCTGCTCATACGCCACACATCACGCCGGTAAATCCCAAACGAGGCCTCGCTTGGTTTAAGAGGCGTAAATATTCTACGACTGAACAATGGAAAAACGTTGTTTGGAGTGACGAATCACGGTACACAATGAGGCGATCCGATAGCGGGGAATGGGTATGGCGAATGCCTGGTGAACGTCATCTGCCAACATGTGTAGTGCCAACAGTAAAATTCGGAGACGGTGGCGTTATGGTGTGGTCGTATTTTCATGGAGGGGGCTTGCACCACTTGTTGTTTTGCGTGGCACTATAACAGCACAGGCCTACATTGATGTTTTAAGCACCTTCTTGCTTTCCACTGTTGAAGAGCATTTCGGGGATGGCGATTGCATCTTTCAACACGATCGAGCACCTGTCACAATGCAAGGCCTGTGGTGGAATGGTTACACGACAATGATATCATTATAATGGACTGGCTTGCACAGAGTCCTTATCTGAACCCTACAGAATACCTTTGGGATGTTTTGGAGCGCCGACTTCGTACCAGGCCTCACCTACCGACATTCATACCTCTCCTCAGTGCAGCACTCCGTGAAGAACGGGCTGCCATTCCCCAAGAAACATTCCAGCACCTGACTGAACTTATGCCTGCGAGAGTGGAAGCTGTCATCAAGGCTAAGGATGGGACAACAGCACACTGAAATCCAGCATTACTGATAGAGTACGCTACGAACTTGTAAGTCATTTTCAGCCAGATGTCTCCCTATGTAGATCGACGTCAACAAAATATTTTCGCCGTCGGTGGAGTAAATTGTTGATTGAATTTCGTGAAAAGATCCCGCTGAAACGAGAAACGCTTTTTGTTTCTGTTATGTACACCCCAAACCCCGTATCATATCTGTAACACTCTCTCCCCTATTTCTCCATAATACAAACTGCGCTGCCCTTCTTTGAACTTTCTCGATGTACTCCGTTAATGCTGTCTGGTAAAGATACCACACCGCACAGCAGTACTCCAAAAGAGGACTGACAAGCGTAGTATAGACAGTCTCTTCAGCAGATCTGTTTGCAACTTCTAAATGTTCTATCAATAAAACGCAATCTTTGGTTCGACTTCCCCACAACATTTCCTATGTGTTCTTTCCAATTTAAGTTGTTTGTAATTGTAATTCCTAGGTATTTAGTGGAATGTACGGCCTTTAGATTTGACTGATTTATTGTGTAACCAAATTTTAACGGATTCCTTTTAGAACTCATGTGGATGACGTCACGTTTTTCATCATTTAGGCTCAATTGCCAATTTTTGCACCATAGATATATCTTATCTAAACGGTTTTGCAATTTGTTTTGATCTCCTGATGACTTTAATAGACGATAAACGACAGCTTCATCTGTAAACAACCTAAGACGTCTGTTCAGATTGTCTCCTAAGTCATTTTTATAGATAGGGAACAGCAGAGGGCCTATAAGACTAAGTTGGGGAACGCCAGAAAACACTAATATTATTGAATTAATTTTTTGAGAAACTCATGACCACTGAAGGTATGTTTGCGCGTTGCTAGTTGTAAGATTATTGTAAAAATTAAGTCCCATTTGAACGTTTGTAAAATCATTTCATTCAGAATATAATTAACTTTTGCCAGCAATATTGCATTTCTAATTATAATCCATTCCAAAAACCATCAACGTAAAATTTTGCAAAATTTTATTGTTGTCAAGAAAAAGTTTAAGTATGAATTAAGTAACTTCAGTCAAATTAATTAAAGAATAACGTCAGCTTTGCTATTAAAGAATAACGTCAGCTCTGGTAATAAATACAGCCACTTATTATGAAAGCCCACCAGCAGCTAACAGAGTATAGTAAAACAGAGGAAGGATATTCATGTCGCAGTTCGATGTAGCAGTCAGATGGCGATCCAGTAACAGTAAGAAAGGTAAGGTGCAGTTTTGGGTTATTGCAGATAACGACTGAGGGCCACACGACGACGTCACATTCTATGTTTCGTCGAAATAATCCGAAAATCACTTTTAAAACGCAGCATTTAAATTTGTATGCGAAGATTGAGAAAGAGAATAAATTTCAAAGGGAAGATTTCATTTGTTATTATTAAGCAAGAGACATAAATCCTAAGGGAAGGTTACATAGGTTATTGTAAAAGGGAAGGTTATCATTAACAAAAGAGGTATAGAGGAGACGGGAAGGTTTCAACTTCTCTCCATTGAGAATCAGATGCTGCGTTCTGTTATCTAGGAACTCTTCAATCCAATCACACAATTGGTCTGATAGTCCATATGCTCATTAGACGACTGTGGGGAACTGTATCGAACGGCCTTTAGATTTGACTGATTTATGACGTAACAGTGATGTGTCTGTGTGTGTGTGTGTGTGTGTGTGTGTGTGTGTGTGATGTCCTTAGGTTAGTTAGGTTTAAGTAGTTCTAAGTTCTAGGAGACTGATGACCATAGATGTTAAGTCCCATAGTGCTCAGAGCCATTTTGTGTGTGTGTGTGTGTGTGTGTGTGTGTGTGTGTGTGTGTGTGTCTTCGTTTGGTAGACAGATAGTGAAAGGAGAAGACAAGGACTACGGAACAGGCCTGGTGAAACAAGATAAGCGTCTGGCTACGGTCCATCTAGGCGATACGGCGCCATTGTAATAGCGTCTGATAATAACAGAATTTGCAGTGGAGAGGCAATTACGCGTAATTGGCGGAAATGAGTGGGATTTGCGGCCTGTGTGCGGTGCGGTACGGTAACGCGACGACCGCAGGCTCCCGCATTGTCCACCGCAGTCGGACAGCTATCGGAGAACGGATCAGCGGCCAGCGGGGGACACCGGAATCGCGCCAGAGCCTCTTGACGGTGACGCCGTAATCACCGAACCCGATGCCGGCTTGTCGCAGTAACTAATGCCACGAACCGACAACAACGCCGGCGTCGTGTGTTTCGGAGAAGAGACCGAAGTACCCAGAGTTCGCGTCGAGAACTGTCTCTCGAATCTTCTGGCAGCGGCGGGCATTTCCCAGAGGGACTGGCGGAAGCAGGGGGAGAAAGCTAAACGCTCTCGAAGGAATGTAAGTAGCCAATAATGTAAGAGATATTCGCATTTCCAAAAAGATCGTTGACATGATCAACATTATTCAGGCATATACCGCTGAAATCAATGTGTTGTGCAATTACATTGAAGCGCTAAAGAAACTGGGATAGGCACGGATATTCAAATACAGAGATGTAAACAGGCAGAATACGGCGTTGCGGTCGGCAAAGCTTATGTAAGACAACAAGTGTCTGGCGCTATTGTTAGATAAGTTAATGCTGCTACAATGACAGGTTATCAAGATTTAAGCGAGGTTGAACGTGGTGTTATAGTCGGTTGGTTGTTCTGGAGGAGGAGACCAGACAGCGAGGCCATCCGTCTCATCGGATTAGGGAAGGACGGAAGGGGAAGGAAGTCGGCCGTGCCCTTCAAAGGAACCATCCCGGCATTTGCCTAGAGTGATTTAGGGAAATCACGGAAAGCCTAAATCAGGATGGCCGGACGCGGGATTGAACCGTCGTCCTCCCGAATGCGAGTCCAGTGTGCTAGCCACTCCGCCACCTCGCTCGGTGGTGTTACAATCGGCGCACGAGCGATGGACACAGCATCTCTGATGTAGCGGTGAAGTGGGGATTTTCCAGTAAGACCATGTCACGAGTGTACCGTGAATATCAGGAATCCGGCAAAACAACAAATCTGCGAAAGGAAAAAGATCCTGCAAGAACGGGACCAACGATGACTGAAGAAAATTGTTCAACGTGACAGAAGTGCAACCCTTTCGCAAACTGCTGCACATTTCAATGCACGAAATTCGAAGCCGAAGGCCCACTCGCGTACCTTTGATGATTGCACGACACAAAGCTTTACACCACACCTGGACCCGTCATCACCGCCATTGGACTGTTGATGACTGGAAACATATTGCCTGGTCGGAAGAATCTCGTTTCAAATGGTACCTAGTGGACGGACGCGTATGGGTATGCAGACAACGTCATGAATCCGGACCTTGCATGTCAGCAAGGGACTGCTCAAGCTGGTGGAGGCTCTATAATGGTGTGGGGCGTGTGCAGCTGGAGTGATATGGGACCCCTGATACGTCTAGATACGACTGTGATGGGTGACACGTTCGTAAGCTTCCTGTCTGGTCACCTGCATCCATTCATGTCTATTGTGCCTTCCGACGAACTTGGACAATTCCAGCAGGACAATGCGACACCGCACACGCCCAGAATTACTACAGAGTGGCCACCAAACTCCCCAGACATGAACATTACTGAGCATATCTGAGATGCCTTGCAACGTGCTGTTCAGAAGAGAGCCACACCCGATCGAACTCTTACGGATTTATGGACAGCCCTGCAGGATTCATGGTGCCAGTTTCCTGCAGCACTACTTCAGACATTAGTCGAGTCCATGCCACGTCGTTTTGCTACACTTCAGAGTGCTCGCGGGAGCCCTACACGAAATTAGGCAGTTGTACCAGTTTCTTTGGCTCTTCAGTGTATGTACATGTTTCCTGCGTTGTTCTGTGCTCACTCGTTACGCCTTTTCTCGAGAACGAAATCTCCTCCCTGAAAACTAAGCAGAGAACTTGCTACACACAGCTCACTCTGTTCGTCCATGGAATCCTGAACACCATAGACAAACATACGACCGTTATCCAGAAACTATGGTTACAAGGCATATGGCTTTAGTATGGCATGTCCGCGGGGGGAAGCTGGTACCATTGCTGTGTAGCTCGTCGATTAGTGTTGTGACAGTTAGAAATGAGCGTTCTCGTTTCGGCTCCCGCCAAGTGCGAAGTGCGAGCTGTAATTCGCTACCTAAATGCTAATGGCACGAACGCCGCTGCGACTCATAAAGAAATTATTTTGGTTTATGGAGAGGACGTAATGTCAAAGCAGCATGTGACACAGTGGGCACGGAATTTCAATTTTGGAAGGACGGATATTCACGATGAAGGCAGAAGCGGAAGGCCGTCTGTTGTGACTGATAATGTGGTGCAGACGACCTGCATGTAGTTTGTCATAAACATTTCACGAACTGCTGTTCATGAAATCGTATCTGATCGATTAAATTATCGCAAGTTTTGTGCGCGATTGGTGCCCAAGATGCTTACCGAAGCACTCAAAGTAAACAGTGTTAGTGCTGCTCGCGAATTTCTTGACCGTTTTGAGGCTGAAGGCGAGGCTTTCCTCCACTCTATGGTGATAGGAGATGAAACTTGGACTTATCAATATACTCCAGAGTGCAAGCTACAATCAATCCAGTGACTCCATACTCCTTCTCCTTCAGCCAAAAAGTTCAAAACCCAGCAAACAGCTAGGAAAATCATGGTGTCAGTGTTTTGGGGCAGAAAAGGGGTTCTGCTCGTTGATTTTTGGAAAGTGGTCAAGCAATAAGTACGACATTGTGAGACCATGACGAAACTTCGCAGAGCCCTACAAAACAAACATCGCGGGAGGCTGACAACGGGACTGTCTCCCCTTCGTTACAACGCGCGTCCGCTCATCGCTCATGCCACGCAGGAGTTGTTGGCTTCGTTTGGTTGGGATGTTTTATGCCGCCGTTCTTACAGCCCCGATTTCGCACCTAGTGACTATCATCTGTTCACTAAATTGAAGGAACACCTTCGTGGACAACATTTTTCCGACAACGACGACGAGGTGAAAATTGAAGTGAAGAACTGGCTGAAAAATGCGGTGGGAGACATCTTTGTACCTACTTCAAGAAATTCTTATAACCTTACTTTCCGGATTTGCCTCGTACCTAGGATGATACCGTGTTCCTTGACTTCCAGAAGGTGTTGGATAGCCGCTCGGTGTAACCGCGCGGTTTAAGGCGTCTTGTCACAGTCCGTGCGGCTGCCCCCGTCGGAGGTTCGAGTCCTCCCTCGGGCATGGGTGTGCGTGCTGTCCTTGGCGTAAGTTAGTTTAAGTTAGATTAAGTAGTGTGTAAGCTTATGGACCTCAGCAGTTTAGTCCCTACACCAAATTTCCAATTTCCAAAATGTTGCATACAGTTTTGAAACGTCATTTAATGGACATAATACGAGCTTATCGAGTGTCGGACGAGATTTGCAACTGGATTTATAACTGCCTAAGAGACACAACTCAATACGTTATTCCTAACGGGAAAAAATCGATTAACGAAAACTTGATATCTCGAGTAATACCAAAGGGAATGTCATACATCCTTTACTGCTTGTAATGCACACGGTCCTGGCACATAAACGTGAACACCGACTATGTTCGACGTCAGCCTTCAATAACCACTCACAGAAGGCACGTGACACCACTAACGTGTCGGAGGAACGCGAAAAACAGCGAACTCGCTGTCGTAATGCGGAAACGGAGCGAGTTACCTGACGTCGAAAAGGGCATGATTATTGGCTTTCTGGCCAGGAGTGGACATGTTTCCGTAACTGATAAGTTTGTAAACTGCTCGCGTACCGTCGTGGTTAAAGTACACTCATGATCCAAAACATTGTGACCACCTACTCAAGGGCGTGCTGGTCCACCTCTGGAAAGCGATTCAGCAGTGATTCTCCGTACCTTGGATTTGACAAGTATTTCATAGGTTTCCAGAGGCTTGTGGCACCACGCTTCTCTTAATTTACGGTCGATTGATTTGTGGGCGCGAAGCTGGCGCCCGACAGCATCCCAATTGGGTTTCTTTGGATCCAGAAAAGCCGAATTCTATGGCCAAGACATCAGCTCGAGTTCACTGTCCTCTAAAGGAGGATGGTCGGCGATGTGTGGCATATCTGACGATAGAGTAGTGCTGGCGCAGGTACTAGTGTTTTGGAACAGTGTTCAGCGCACAGTGTTGAACACCTATGTGTTCCCATGTTGACCCAACAATATTGTCAATTATGATTGCAGTCGGTGCGGGATCATCGAGATTTGACTGCGGAATAAAGGAGTCATGTCGCTTGGTCGGATGAATCCCGTTTATTTTAAGCCAGGTCGATGGCATCCTGGCGAACGGCTCCTCGAAACATCCAGCGCGCCATGGACGCAGGCCGGTGGAAGCAGTATTATGTTATGAGGGACATTCACCTGGGCTTCCATGGGACCTGACAGCTGTGTATTATCTGAACATCATTACGGACTATCTGTAAACCTATATACTTGATGTCTTCCCTAACAGCGATGGCATCTTCCAGCAGGGTAACTGTTCGTGTCACAAGGCCAGAATCCTGTTGCAATGGTTTGAGGAGCAGAATTCTCCTGTTCTCTGATACTAACGACAATTACGTGCGAAGGTTTCCATTGGAAGCTGAATGGTGGACAGTCCTCATTCTGGTTAAAATGAAAGAAAATGTTCGATAAGGAAATTAGACATTTCAATATTCAAGGGGATTCGCAACTCGCGTATTTGGTAAATAGCATGGGTACGCAAATAGGATATATTTTTCTATTTCGTCCGCAAGGAGTGCGCACCGTTTATTCCTTTGGGATTTCCCTTTTTCCAGAGAGCTACTCAGCCGTGTCCATTGCAGCTGCGCTTACCACAGGAGACATAGCCACCACAATTTTCAGCGTTAATATTAAAGTAGATAAGTGTTCACTCCTGTCAACTCAGTAAGGTGGCGTATCGACCTTCAGGTCACAACAGGATAACTGCCTAAAATATACACCACACACACTTGTGTTTTGGCTTCCGTTACGCTTACCTCATACTGGTATCTTCCGAGCGACTGAAGTATGTGGCACCGTAGCGTAGCACTTGCAAATGGTCGCGATAGCGGTACTATGGCATTACAGTTTACTAGAAAATTCTGTTGTTTGTCGTAACTACTATCTGCATTTCAACTCATCGGTAACGTATATACCCCCAATACGGAATGAAAGAATATTTACAGAGAGCATCATATCGCCAGATATTAAAGCATTATCGCTGTTAATTATTAAAATGTTTCAATTAGCATTTGAATCTGAGCTAATTACATAGCCACCGTATTAAAATATTATCCCTATTAATACAGTAACTTTATCAGAAGTAAAATTTAATTTTGAAATTGTGGTGTGAATTGAGCGATTTCGATCCCACGGATATATAATTAGCCGCCTAAAGCTGCTGCCAACTTGTTCGAAACTTAAAACCTGACTTTTCGGTGTCGTCTGGCGTTGAATCGACACAAAACGAACAAGAGAACAACAGACTAAGCGAAGTACCTAGCAAACTACGGACGGAAGCGATACAATCATCCGAGAACTATCCACAGGAAAGAACGTAAGTTTGGCATCTCTAGACACTTATCGCATTAAAGTAACAAGGCCCTGTGGAGCCATTACTCGGTGTTATGACTCAAGTGATGATAAAGTTTTTCTCTTCCGTTCTCTCTCTCTCTCTCTCTCTCCCACCTACTGTAAAGATCCGTACCTGCACCGCAGCACAAACGCGGAACCACTAAAAAAGTTCTCGTCAGATAAATCGTATCGAACAGAGTTTAATGGTTCCGTGGACGGAGCAGCGTAAAAACGTGCTTAAAAAGAGGAAATGTTTCATGTCAGACACTCAGCCGTCAAGATTTATGACCGACAATTCCGCTTAATGCATCTGTTTTATCGCCTGCCAGAACGATTGCTAACGGTATGTCAGAGTTTGGGGGATGGGCGAAGAGGGGTGGAGGGGGAGGGGAGAACAGTCAGCTGATGAACAGTTTTAGTCAGCGGAGCGGCAAAGTTTTTCGACGAGTTAGTAGAATCTGAAAGGGTAACGAGGGATTCCCTCATTGAGGAATTTTTTCTGTAAAACAGAGTGTGCCATCTATTAAATTACTTAATTAGTTCTGAAAACCGTCAAAAATTGCACAGATATCCGACATCTGTGCGTCTATACATATTACTGATAGAATCTCCTCTACGTGTAAGTTATTGAACCGTTATTCCTACTTTCAGTTATAAATGTAGGTTCTGTACCAGTCGTCTGTCCCTCACTCTACTACTTTACTCTTCAAAACATTCATTAGCTTGTTTCATTGTACTCTGTCGAAAACTCATTCCAAATCAATAAAAACAGCATAACTTTCTCTACGTTTCTCTTATATCTTTCCCCTCTGACTCTTTTAATATATTTAAACACACTGAAATTACTGCGATTCGTGATGGTCCCCTGCACACTGCAAAAGGCACGATATATTTCACCACGGATGGCAATACAATCTTTGCAACGTGACTTAAAGTAGATTGACATACAAAACTAGTTATAGGAAATGCAGATTAGATTCATTGGAAGAGACCTCAGGAAGTGTACTTGAGTATTGTCGGCCAGTCTGGGATCCGCGTCAGATAGGACTGAAAGATGATCATCCATCTTCAGTGGCAGACGCTACAAGAAAAATTGGACGTTGTGGTAAGTTTTATGGGACCAAACTGCTGAGGTCATCAGTCCCTAGGCTTACACACTACTTAATCTAACTTACGCTAAAGACAACACACACACCCATGCCCGAGGGAGGACTCGAACCTCCAGTGGGGGGACGCTACAAGAGAGGTTATAAGGTGGCGTGGTCTTCTGACCTTCATTTCTTACATATTACATCCTCACAATCTTACTCTGCACATCAAGACGCTTCATTCGAACCCAAACTCGATAAGGTAGAGTCAATTTTGTATGAAATCATGTAAGTGATATGCAAATCTAATAAGTAAATCGCAAGTGCGCACCGAGGTTGAAAAATGTCGAGCCTGGCGTACACAACATGACGGCCACAGGAATTTTCGTTCTAAAGAGGAAACCAGCCCGCTGGGAAGACCGTCCCTTCAGAGGACTGGGTCAACAACATACCTACTTCAGCCAAAGCGATTACCCAGAGAAAAGACAGCTTTTGCCAGAGCGAAGGGGTAACGACCCCCGTGTTCGACTTAAAAGCAAATTCCACTACACTTTGTGGGAGCACCCAGAAGACGCATTTTTTCACAGACCGACTGCATAGCTATGAAGTTCTCACAGGAGGACAGTATACGCCTAACGGAGATGCTACAGATTTCCTCATTGGTCCACTTAAACGAAACGTCATTCTCCTGTTTAAAAGAGCAACGCTGATTGGCGGAATATTTCTGATGCAAGGAGTCAGATGAGTGAGGGAAGGCAGCGAATGATATACCCTTGCAACTTTTCCAGAGAAAGGGCCGTTCTGTTGTCGCTCTTGGAGAGGGAACACGTAATGAGAGCGAGTGTGCTCGTACGTGTATGTGAAGAGCGAGGAACAAAGTCTCTCCTCAGTACTTTACTGGGAGAGCACCTCTGTCGTTAGCGAATTTGAGTGACACTCTATATTGAGTCGCTTGCGATTAAGTGTTTTCCACTGTGTTGGCTGCCACACTTATTGTGCGGTGTGAACACGGACAGAGTACTAGTTAAACTCCTGTGAGCGAGTATTGAGTGGCATCGCAGTGGACTGGTTATCTGACTGGTGTACCATGCTAATAGTTAGACTAGGGGCGGATAGGAGTCCTTGACTTCATCAAGGCGTAGGTGAAGGTCAATCCAGATAGAAAGAGAGAGTTGTGTTATTTGTCAGCAGCGAGGAGCGCAGGCAGCAGTCGTCGCAGCTCAAGGTATTGTGTGCTACAGCGTATGCGAGCCCCATCTGTCCTCCCTAACAGTACACTCCACTACATTTCTCATTCGACAGGCTTGACTGTACCTAGAAAAGTTATTCAAGTTGTATAGGAGTGGCTCTCAGTCATTCTGACGAGTAAATAACATTATTAAAGAAAAGAGGAGAAAAGAACCTTTCCATACTTTGTAAAATAAGAGCATTCCTATCCATAAGAGGCAATCTACTGTTCCGAAAAGAACCCGGAAATTTATTATTATTTTATAAGAAAAAGTTTCACTTGATTTCTCAGAATTTTTTGTAATAAATAATATTTTTCGTTCGTTTAATGTTTTTCTTACACTAACTAGCAATACTCCTGTACCCAAGTATGCCACTAGTTACATAAGAATAGATAGATTACTTTTGTGTCTTTTCCCACAGCGGACGACTCCAGAAGATATTTGTTGCTGAATGTTTTTCAAGCAGTTCTTGTTGGTACATTAGGAGCGTCTGTCTGACTTCTGTGGTAGTGTGAGGTGGAAACTGTTTCTTGCAGGAGCCAAAGGGTACTTGTTGGATCAATCCACTGCGCAACTTGACAAAATACAACCCTCACACTCACAAGGTGTTACGGATTATGGTGTGGTATGCCGTTAAAATTGTCAGATAGTACCAGCACTTTGCTTCGTCGAACATATATCTCACAAAACGGGCATTAAGGTAAAATTAGAAAGAGTTGAGCTAATATGAGATCTACCGGCAACCGTTTTTCACACGGACCATTCGCGACTGGAGAAGGAAGAGTGGGATGTGATAGGGGTATCAGAAATACCCTCCACCACACACCATAAGCTGGTTTGTGGACTACAGATGTAGATTAGTCTGTAACGAACCAAAATTGTCGAAAATATCTCTGAACAACCTTCGAAATTTTATCGGTGAAGTTTGGGTTCATCCTGTATAACGAGATTAAGTTGTCACGGACAAATAAGGAACGGAAGACACAAGGCTCATCTTGGAGAACGGTTGCGCAGGCCATTATGTCTGGCTGGTACTCGCAGAGGCGGTGGCATCGATTTCCGATGTTATTCGCTACAGTGTTCCCCGCCTGACGCTTGATTCTAGTCTCCACAGCTGAAGCCTGCTTCGCGCTGCCGCTGTACGTTCCATATTTGATGGGAATGCGTGTCGTTCGGGTACACGCGTCGAACAGCCCATTCGGAAACTCGGAACTCCGCCCACGAGGATGAAAGCCTCATCACCCGCGTCTATATTCGCTTTAATCACATTAATTTGCAATGGACATGTCGCAGGTCGCTGTCGGAACGTTCGCAGATGTCACTTGCTTTGCATACGTGTTTGTAGCAGGCGGAAGCAGTTCTGACGCGGAAAGGAATCATGTTACACGAAATGCAACGTTTTGGTAGGGAATCTCAGCTAATCATCCTACCATGTGTACCACACGTTTCAGGCTAAACAATTACCGACAATGTGTCACAGCCAGTGAAAGAATTGAGGTAGAAATATAACGAGTTAAGAGGTGAAGTTAATGGCACAGAGGCTGAGTTTCATTTGTTTCACACTAAAATTGACGACCTAGGCTTTCATTCCTCATGCTGGTAATCGAATTCAATATTTTATTTATTATTATGTTTATGTTATTATTTAGTACCTTTAGACTTTTCTGGTCAATAACTTGCGGTGTAGCGACGGTGATTTTGGTTTATGCTTACCCATTTAGATGAAACTACCGATCAAGCTTCGCACGGGTAGGACTAAGTACGAGGGGTGTTCAATAAATATTGCAATTTACTTTTTTCTGAAAGCACGCTGGCGCTATTCAGGATTCCAATATATCATACTATTTCCCCCTCTTCTGATTACGAAACCCATTTACAACATATGTCCGTTCAATGGAACAGCCTCACACCACCGTTCTGGGAGGTTCAGACTGCCCGCATGGTACCTCTCTACTGGTCGATGTCTTGCTACATCAGTAACATCCCCATCATCCACTAATTGCTTCCCGCGGAGTACATCCCCCCCATTGAGCCAGACAGATGGAAGTGGGAAAGTGTGAAATCGGAGCTGTAGGATGGAAGAGGAAGAAAAGGCTAATGAAGTTTTGTGAGTTCCTCTCGAGCGACCAAAGGCTCACCGTGCTTTTGTTGACTGCCAGGTCTCTCACACATTCTGGAGCGCCTATGAAACTCTGCGATGCTTTGGTTTTCCACCAAAAGAAATCCAGTGATGGATCTCTACTTGGAACGCACCACCGTTACACATGCCATTTTGAAAGCTACCTACAGCGCCGCCATCTATCTGAACTTGACTCTACTATAGGTGCTGAATCTGAATATTCCACCATGTCCCGCAACAAATTCCGCAGTTTTCAACTGCAATAGACCACAAAAAAATTACTTATTGAACGTCCCTCGTATCTGTGATCAGAATACCTGTGCAGTGCAGCGTGTTTCGTTTGCGGGCCATCACAAAGAGTTATGAAAAAATTTCTGAGAACAACGTTAATTAAGTGAATATCATCACTTTCATACAGCTTACGCGATGTAAGTAGCGCCAAGGAGCAGCTGAGATTTTCTATTTGGGCAGCAAAATAAACTCTATTACTTTATGTAAATTGTTCCTGGTTCCATCGCAAAGGAAAATAAAGACAGGGAAATGCTAATAATCATGTAAGAGTTTTCCAGATACTCGAGAAACATGAATATTAACTGAAAATCCGCAAATAAATACGGATTATTTACACCTCTCCTCCGTTCATCATCTACGATGACCTTTGATCACTCTGTGATTTAAGACAAGCGTGACTCTTTGGAAACTTTATGCTTTGTAATATTGATCGCCACCGTAGGCCAAGACAAAGCGTGCTCCACTGCGACCGCGCAGAACAGAGGTAACACCATTCAAAATGGATTCGCAAACACGGCAGCGGAGGAAATCTTGAGGGACGAGTTGTGGCCTGCATAATCAGATGTGACTCCTTCAGCCAAGTCTTTTACAATTCAATCAGACGAAGCTGGTCGCTGTTTGAACGAAGTTTTACCACGGATTTTCTCATTCCTTCCGAGGAATGTCGTGTCTCCTGCCACCTGTAGTTATGCGAAGCATCAAACGAAATTGAATAATCCAAGCTAACCGAGGTAGCAAATTTATGAGAGGCAACAAAGTCGCCCAAAAACTTGATTTAGCCCCAACGTACTGCTTCTGTTTTCTTACTTGGCTATCCCCCAACCAATGTGAAGGAAAAGCATTTTGAAGCAAACCAACAGATAACTTCTCTCAGCAGCACAGTGCATGCAGTCAGAACTTCCTGACGTTTTAAAGTTGTATGGTGGACTGTGCCTCGATTCAAGCCATTTTCTTCCCTATCGTTAACAACAGAGTCATCCAAGCACGTTGCAAGGACCAGAAAGATGTTCAGTCTAGCAATTCACTCTTCCCACTTACCCAAATTCTTCTGAGGTTCCTTTGTATATCTTGTTGGTCTAGATCATCTAGTAGGATGTACAATACGGGTTTATTCGTAAGCACCTCTACAAAAGGCTACAAGACATAAATAAAAAAGACATGTATCAGTGGATAGATTATCTTCCCATGTTTTTAATCCATATTATAGGGTAATCAATATGGCCAAGGCTGCGATGCGGCAAACATCAATGTGTGCGTGCAATACATTTAGTAACATTGCACAAAACTGATATTTAGCTGTAAGGGAGTAGGTGCTGAGCTCTTTGTAATAAAGTAGTCTAGTAACAGTAAACATTTCAACACTTGGCAGTGGATTTATTAGCTCATTATTTCAGGTATTTTTATAATCACAACTTGTATTACACAACTTGTCTTAGATAAAAAGCCTATAGGTTTAGTTTCTATCAACACTAAGTATTGAATAGTGAGAGATCAAGCTATTAAAATACAAAACAATGGAATTAAGTAACCAAATGAGACATTGTTGCAGTACTTTCTACTAGACTGCAGCCTTATATTTTAAATACAGAGCTTTTCACTGCATAGTACTAACTGAGGGTTAAGTAAATTACTGGGTAAATATATAGAATTCTTACACACAATACTGACACATTACTTACTCATTGTAATACGATGAGTGTATTCATGCATAAGCAACTGGTTTGACATGGTGTTTTATTGAAGTGCTATGTACTTCTATATAGGTGACGAAGAATCACTTCTCATTATGCATATGAGATATGTAAACACGGATGACAAGAGGACGTGTCTTGAAACGAACGATTACGCACTGATGCACTGCATAGTGAAATAGGAAATGACATAAAGAGAAAAATAATAACAACAATATGGTTTTTGCAAAACTCTGAAAAAAGAATATGTTCATAACGCTTAAATGGTCGCTAAGCACTTTCTTTCGTTACATTTGTTACTTAAAAAGGAGACAGGAGCCGAAATTGCGATTGCGAACAAATATATTTAATAGCAATGCAAGTAGAAAATTTCATTTCTTAACTACCGCATAACTTTGTGTGACGCCCCAACACAGTGTTTGCAAAAATTTTCATGTCACTAATAGTATATTTAGACCTAACACAGCTGATGCCAAGATATTCGCAGTCAGTAAAATGAAACATTGCTAGCGATTAAAATTAAATATGAAGGAAAAATGTAATCCAAACACCTATGAATCTTTATATTGTCACGACATATCAGCTGATTCATAACATTATGGAAATTTAGTAGCAAATGAAGTTTTGAATATATAAAGTCTTGGCTGCAAAGCAGGCTTTATTATTTTATATTTTGCCAGTAACACGTTTCGCCTTCATCAGGGCATTTTCATATGCAAACTTTTCATAAAAAAGGGATGACCCCGATTTAGCTAAATTTTGGACTACCAAGGAAAATATTAAAACCAACTTCTTGGCACAACAGCTGTTAGCTACATAGGCTAGTGCCCATGCAAATATCATAGCAAATAAACACCGTTGGCAATATTTTAAGAACGCTGTGTGGTGCCCGTTTAAAATAAAAAATAAATGGGATATAGTAGTCGAAAATATTCAGAAGCCAGTAAATGATCTTGTCCATCAAAGACACCGACACATACAACAGAAAAGAGTTTTTAAAGCAACTTACTGATATATAATAGCGCTGAGTACACAGAAGTCATGTTTAAAATAAATACAAGACCTCAGCCGTTGTCTAGTTTTAAGACACTTCGCGCAGTGCCCTACCACAATAAGCCAAAGCAGAATTCAAGACGAGTAAGCAGTTTATGCCTCTAAGCTATGTACTGCAAAATAAGGAGGCAGTGGATCACCTTGCAGAGTATATATGCAGTCCAAAAGACGCTAAAAACGTGATCAGGCCTACAGAAATGCATCACAAAATGTAACATGCAAGAAACACCGTTGTACGTTTTCTGGTCTTGCACATAACACTGGGTATTGGACAACCAGAGATGTGCAGCTAGTATGCGCCGCTCACAGCAGATGGCGCCAGAGGAAAAGAATTATGACAGTTATCTTAACACCCAAATGTAATGACGAGTTACAGTAACAGACAATAGAAAACTAATAAAACTCCTTATTAAAAATATAAATAATATGCTTACATAAAAGGCTTTCAACGAGTCGAGATGAGTAACGATTTAAAAATTAAAATTTGTAAAGTATACACCATAACAGCGCAGGGCAGTAAAAATGTATGAAAGAACCTTGGGAAGTAAATTTTTGTAGATTAAGCGGAATGTATCCATATCGCACAACTGAATCTCTAAAAATGCAAAGTTAGTTCACAAGTATACTTAATACGTGTCCCACGATAACTAGAGCCGGCCGCAGTGGCCGAGCGTTTCTACGCGCTTCAGTCCGCAACCGCGCTGCTGCTACGGTCGCAGGTTCGAATCCTGCCTCGGGCATGGATGTGTGTGATGCCATTAGGTTAGTTATGTTCAAGTAGTTCTAATTCTAGACGACTGATGACCTCAGATGTTAAGTCCCATAGTTCTCAGAGCCATTTGAACCATTTTTTAATAACTAAAAGCACAAAAATAATGAGAAGTAACAATAAAGCACCTGGATGTTAGCCTAAGTCACAAAATACACTTCAGTAAAGCACGTGATTCTAAGAATCTAAAACTGGAAAAAATTATAAAGTAATACACAATGTGGGGTTGCAAATCGGCTAGTACAGATTCTACATGCCACACGATAAAAAACATAGTTCAAAAGATAAAGTATGAACGTATGTAAGTAAGAAAACCAGTGGACTTGAGAAAAATGCGCGAGGTGGCACCCCTCGAAAGAGTGATACACAGGCGTTAATTATTTACGCAAAAATAATGACCTCATAGTAACAAAGTAGTGCAGGGGCCGGATGTCCACTGGTCTTCAGATGTTCTTCAAAGGGCGAGTTGCGTTTAACTTGGCCTTTCTTGCTCAAGAGACGTTCATGTAGCCTGGCTTTAAAAGTCCTGCAGTTTGGCCACTGTACGTAGATTGACACTCATTGCATTCGAGCAGGGAAACACCTGAATTTAGATATTTATCCTTGCTCGGCTGTTCATTATGCATATACTTGTACTGAATATTGATACTTGCAGTAAGGATCAGGTATAATTACGAGGGAATACCCCGTAATTTTATGGGTCAGTCTAGAAACTATCATGCACGCTATCGCAAACTTATACATGACATTATGTCAAAAATAAGTAATGAGTGGAGTGGTGCTGTCTCCGACGAGGAACAAAAGTGTCTCCGGACTCCACACAGGGAAAGTCATTTTGTCGGCGTCCCTTCCCCCAGGGGTTCCGCGTGCACCCCCTAAATTACCCCGCGGGGGATTAAACTTGGGTTGCACATCATGAGGCGGATCTCATTTTCAATTAAACTTTTTCAATAAATTTTTAATACGTCCCTTCCAGCCACCGCGCCGCTTTCCTCAGTAGGGCCTGGAACTAACCTCGTACTTCAGTCCCCGTTTCGCGCCCTCTAGGTGCCGTCGAATGACACAGGAGGATAATGAGCGAGGAGACTGGGCGGATAGTGCACTTCCTTAAGCAGAAAACGGAGTTAATGTAGTCACTCCTAATCCGCTTTAATTCCTTGCGTCATCTCGTACAGTCCGCGAATCCGTATATAGCAGGACTCAAGAGTCGTGTAGCATACTAATGTGCAGTTAATCGAGCAGTTTCACAGATATTTACGGCACAGGAAGCAAATAACCTTACTGTAAAACGGAATAACAAAGAAAATATTCATAATATAAAAAGTCTGACGCGATTTTTTGAATGAAGAATTTGTCCCTTTACATCTCGCTTCTTCTTTATGTGACCTTCAGTCCCAAAATTGGTTTTATGGAAGTCTCCACGCTACTTTTTGCTGTGCCAGCCTCTACAATTCTGCGGAACTATTGCGGCCTACATCTATTTGAACCTACTTACTGCATTCAAGCGTAGATCTACCTCTACAATTTTACCTACTTCACTTATTTTCCATCACCAGCCTCAGAATATATCCTATCAACAGATCCCTTCTTTTAGTGACGTTGTACCACAGAACATATTTTTCCCGGATTAGTTTAAGGAACTGTCAATTGGTCAACCTATCTAGTTGTCTGACACTCAGTATTCTTCTGTAACACCACATAACAAAAGCTTCTTTCTTCTACTTGTCTGAAATGTTTCTCGTCCACGTATCACATAAGGCTATACTTCATACAAATAGCTTCAGAAAATACCTTCTAACACTTTACGTTGTATATTAGGAAATTTCTTCTTTTCTTAGATGTTTCTCTTGCCATTCCGTTCCACATTTTACATCCTCTCTATATCGGCGAGAGTCATTTGCTGCCCAAATAGCAAAGTGCAGCTACTGCTTGTAGTGTTTCATTTCCTAATCTAATTCTCTCAGAATCAACTGACTTAATTCGGCTGTATTACACTAACCTTGTTTTACTTTTGTTGATATCTATCTTATAACCTTTTTTCACGACACTACCCGTTCCCTTCAACTCTCTTTCAAGTACTCTTCCGTCTCTGCCATAACTGCAATGTCATTGGCAAACCGAAAAGGTTGTATCTCTTCTCCCTGAACTTTAATTCCATTTCGAAATTTCTCTTTGGTGTCAGTTTACAGACTAAATACCGCGGGGGGGGGGGGGGGGGGACGCTACAATCTTGTATCATTCCCTTGTTAACTAAGGCTTCTTTATAGCTTCCTTCAACTCTTATAACTACAGTCTTGTTTCTGTACAACTCGTGGACAGCTTCCTATTACAACTTCCTTACCCCTGCAACCTTCAGAATTTTGAGCAGTATGGTCTACTCAATATTGTTACACCCTTCCTCTAAATCCGAAATTGCTATATATTTGGAATTGTCTTTCTTACTTTCTAACATAAGTCGCAGGGTCAGTATGGCCTCTGTCCAAAATTATTGAATCGTCCCTTCTTTTTCTCTTCTCCGCAAACTTTTTCGTGTGTTCACTGATTGCTGACCTCTTGTATCATGAGATCCTGAAAGCTTGTGGACTTTCAGTTGTCAGGACAGAAATTTCCCCGTTAGTGTTATGATGTCGTCGTCCTCACCTTTTGTATCAGACTCACTAAAATTAAATGGATGGCTGGATCGATTTGGGATGAAATCAATGAAGATGTAACGATACGAAATTACGTCAGCGAAAATCTCTTGTTACAGTGTTCATAAAACATTGGTGAAAACGTAGGTGACATCGAATGCTTGAATCATGCTTGGATGCGTCATCAAGTGCACTATGATTAAAACAAATTTGACAATTAGTTTAAAGTAATATTTTATAAAGCAGGAACAGGATAAAATTTAATTAAGCTGAAGCAGGGCAACATTCTGTGACCCGAACTATTGAACAATGATGAACACCGTGTGCTTATTTATTTTATATGTACAGTAGTCTCTTTTGTGTATGTCACTCACGTAAGTTGACTGTTTGTAGCGGACGCTGGAACTTCCACATACACTTCGAAGGAGTTGCATACAAACCAATCACTAAAGAACTTACTCAAGAATGGATCTAAATTTCTTACAAAACGGTTAGATTGATGCGTAAATGCTGTACAGTGTGCAAAATTTATGAAATGCATTTACTCCTGCTACTATGATGCGATTGTGTCAATTGTTTACTTACTGAGAAAAATTAAGTAATTAAAGAAGGTTAGGGGGACTGCCGGCAAAGGTTCCCACTAACAATCTCAAGTTTGACTAAACCCTCGGTAGCACCCACCCATATCTATAATGAATTTTAAAAACGTGCCTTTACAGAAAAAAATCTGCAAAGTTGTCCTAGGCGCTTGCAGGTAGGCAGCCCCTTTACACACCTCCGATTTCAGTTGCCTGCCGGCATGCACGTGTCAATGTCTCACACCTCCGTGATCGCACCACAAGAGGGCGTGAAAGAGGAGCACTGAAAACCCATAAGCACCATTTGCTGCTTCCGATCACGTTCAGATTTCGTCGAATGGTTATGAACGGTCGCTAGTAGTTCCACTACCTGCACCACAGCAAAAATTGCGATCGCACTGCACTCCAAAGTGAAGAGCTCACGTTCAATGGTGTTGCTACCCCATGATGTTCTTAGAGAAGGGAGATGTCAGCGGTATCAAATATTGTCAGGAATGTCTTCCTGTTGTCCATCACACTGCAAACTGTCGTTTTCGACCGCTAAATGTGTGGGAATCAATGTCCCTGAGAAAGGGGCGGCTTCATTGACACATTTTATTCCACCCTCTGAGGCTTTTCGTGTAGATTCTGAGGCGCGGTGTGTCTGAAATGTATTCCTAGGTCACTTGCAAAAATCCGCGTTATATCAAAAAAAGGAGTGAAATGTGGGTAGGAGGGCTGTGACGACCTTCCCATTGTGTGAGACGTCCACGGTGGCGTTGGGCAGAATTGTGGTGAAATTTGGTGCCAATGTGATATCACTAGCCCACTTCACACGTCACAAGAACGTCTGGGCTCTGGTCTTTCTCTCGCGTGTGCCGACGCCTTTCTGTTTAACCGTCGTCGAGTCCGTGGATGGCGTGGCATGACGCCACGCTTTTGCACCACTATAGAGGAGACAGTTACGGAGTTTCGAGAAAGTCATCATTTAATTCTGTTGTGCAGTGTAGTTAAGTATGAGTCACTAAGATCCACAAGGGCCCACAGCGCAAAGTTTTGAGAAAAATATATGTTCGTGAATATCAAATTTTTAGGCAAACCATTAGCCTCATAGGTTTGAACTTTTTTTAACTAAGTCTCAGCGCCTTATTTTTCCTATGAAGAAGTAACGTAACCACCTTATATTATGAAATTTTAAGTAATATTTGAGATTATTATTATCATTAATGTTAAGTCACAAAATTTACTTGTAGAAGCTTGTGACGACACTGCCCATTGCCAGGTGAAAAAGTCTGTAATTTAATGTAATACTAGAATCATAGCACAAAGAACTGGTACTAGATGCACTATGACACAAATGACCTATTTTGTCACATCATCGTCCTCATACTCAGTTTTCTTGAGTGCATTCTGTGGCTTGAGGTTCAGTTACAACTACCGTCTTCAGGCACAAAATCTAGTACATAGTTTTCTTAAGTTTTTCTGTTTCACCATTGATATTTGCCTTCCACCTACGTATTTTGGCGCTAAGTTTTGCAAGGCATCTACAAGCTGGGGGAAAATGACAAAATGTGGTCTCCCTTGACGAGAATTGACATGCTACTCTAAATTTACATTTATTTTGTTGGCGACATAGGCGTCTTTCCGTAGGGTCACTCTCTTCTCAGTATTCAAATACTCTTCACCACTGCTCTTTTTCCCCTCTGTGATATCTTTTTCCCTCTGCTTTTCATCCCTTATGCTTTTTGCCTTCTTTTGCAACATTTCATTACTACAAGGTACAACCTCCATCTTCAACAGCTACCATATCGAAAACACAATACTGCAAATGTACATTTGATTATGAAGTAATACTATGTACGTAGTATAGACGTTAAATTATGTTGGCAACACTAGTTAACGACTGAGCAGCACAGAGCAGCACAATCATACACTGGGACGACAAAAGTAAAATCGTGTCGGATCTCCTTTTGCCTGGCAGAGTGCAGTTACTCGACGTGGAATGGACTCAACAAGTTGGAAGTTCCCTGCGTCCATAATTGCGAAAGTGTTGCCGATGCAGGATATTGTGCACGAACTGACCTCTTGACAACGCCCAATAAAAGTTCGATGGGATTCATGTCTCGCGATCTGGGTGGTTAAATAATTCGCTCTATATGTCCAGAATGTTCTACCATTCTAGAACAATTGTGGCCTGGTAACATGTTTTGGAAAGTGAATGAATAGCTGAAAATAGTCTCCAAGTAGCCGCACATAGCCATACGCAATCAATGATCGGCTCAATTGGACCTGAGGAGCCAGTCCATTCCAGTTAAACACAGCCCACACAATAAAGGAGCCACGACCAGCTTGCACAGTGACTTGTTTACAACCTGGGTCCATGGCTTCGTAAGGTCTGCGCCACATCCGAACCCTACCATCACCTCTTACCAACTAAAATCGGGACTCATCCGACCACGCCACAGTTTTCCAATCGTCTAGAGGCCAATTGATATGGACTTGAGCCCAGGAGAGACGCTGCAGCCGATATCGTACTGTTAGCAAAGGCACTCGCATCGGTCGTCTGCTGCCATAGCACATTAATGTCAAATTTCTGCATCTACATCTACATCTACATTTATACTCCGCAAGCCACCCAACGGTGTGTGGCGGAGGGCATTTTACGTGCTACTGTCATTACCTCCCTTTCCTGTTCCAGTCGCGTATGGTTCGCGGGAAGAACGACTGTCTGAAAGCCTCCTTGCGCGCTCGAATCTCTCTAATTTTACATTCGTGATCTCCTCGGGAGGTTGAAAGGTGGCTACACTGAGCCACAGCGCCAGAAATCGCGCCAGAGAGTATTGTTCCGCCGCCTCCACTGGCAGTGATTATTGAGACGTAGCGGCAAGCAGTTCTTACCGAGAAGTTGTGGTGGACACTGCTTGGCCTGAAGTCAGAGTGAGATGTGGTAGTGGAGAGTGTTGTCCCATGTTTTATGCAGTTATTTGATGGGAGAGATAGCAGATGTTATTCCAATGGAGATATTGTAATGATCTGAGTGCTTTTCGTCAATATATATGAAGGTAATAAGTATTATGTTGTTTTATTATTTGAGTGTCCTGAAAAGTGTGTCATTACAGGTTCAGTCAACAAAGCATCTGGCTTGTGTTCTTGTATTAGAGTGTAATTTTGGTTTTCTTGCACAATTATAGTATTTCCAATTTTCTTTTATCACGTCAGTATAACTGGTATTTAAAAATTCTTGTCTTGTTGAAGAAGAACCGTGCCAGATGTGCGTTGAGTCATACTACCACATACAGAACAGCTACTCTTGTGCTTTGTTGGTTTCGTAGGTTTTATAGTTGCTGGGGACTTAATTAATTAATTGTATTAACTGAAATTTTCATTTCATTCTTTGTTGTTGTTCTATGCAGTCAGATTGCGTACTAATACTAGTCAGGGACAGCCGTTTACGAGACTTGCGTAATCGGACTTACAGCTACTAAAATTATTTGCATTTACATTTTATTATTTAAATAAGCCCCCATGCACGCGGCGACCGCTGCTTCGGATCGTCCCTTGGAATTCTTCTGATTGTAAAAATAGTAGACCTTAGTATTGTTGTAGTAATTTGTGTTAGTAATTGTAGTCTATATTGCATGTGTAGATTTGGTAATTGGTATTCTTCTAATGGTATTTTTCAAAATTTATTTATTTTTTGTTGTCTTGTCTACGGGTTTGATATTTTAGTGCAATTATTTCAATTGTTCGTTAATCGTGTTTGAGGGAAGCATATCGTGTGAATGGTATTGTTGGTATTAACGTGTTAAATTCTCCGTAATTTTCGTATTGTGACGAGTTTTGTATGTTTTGCAAATAATTACGCGATCGATGAAAAAGGCGAAAATGATAGATAGTCAGAATGACGAAATTGTTGACCTGGCGAACTCGCCAACACAGGACAACAGTATCATGAATAATGGAGTTGAAAACAATTTAATAAGTCGGGAAGACAGTCCGGAACCAGTTCAAGGTTTTTCGCAATCAGAAAATTCACAGAATACGAGAGTAACGATAGAAGATTCTGGAATAGTATCGAATACAGATAGCTTTACAGCCATGACGAAGGAAGCTGGTTTTGTGGGAAATGTTAGGGGCGAAAGGAATCTCGAACAAGTTAATATGGAGCAGTTGATGAGTGCAATATTAAATTTTCGATCTGAATTTAAAACTGAGATGGGAACAATGGAAACACGGTTTAGATCTGAATTAAAAACACAGATGGGAACAATGGAAACACGGTTAGACTCACTGGGATCACAGATGGGAACTTTGGCAACACGATTAGAAACTGATATGGAAACAATGGAAACACGGTTAGACTCACGAATAGGGACATGTTTCAAAAATATGAAAGATGAATTAAAGAAAGAAATCAGAGAAGAAGTACAATCGATTTTGAATTCTCACAATAACAGATTAAGTGCAGTAGAGATTAGACAAAGGGAACAGGATAGAGAACAGGAAGAAAGAGATCGCGTGATAGTACAGAAATTTTCAGAGTTAAATTTACAACGTGCAAAAGATAAGGAAGAAATATTTGAGAGAATCGAGGAATCCGTACCAAATGACAGATTAAATAACCTAACGCAACAGTATGAACAGTTAACTACTAAATGCGTTAATACTGAAACGCGAGTCGCGACACTTACGGAAGACGTAAATAAACAGAAAGAACAAATTGGTGACTTATCGGAAAGAGTGGAGGAGATTTCAGATAAATTTACAAATCTTAGTTTGAATGGGGACAGAGATTCAGATGACACAGCTCCATTGCCATTTTCAGAAACCGAAGAGTACCAGAGCATAAATAAACATGTTGAAAATCAGGGAAAATCTAATGAACGCGTGAAAAGGGAATTTGAGGCATTAAAAAAGCAAGTCAAACAAATTGAAGGCGAAATCGTAGGAAAAGACGGCAAAAGAAATTTAGAATCACAGATACCATAGGGGTTTGAAGAAAATAATTTGTTTCATTTACGGGATGCAACAAGAGAGCGCCAGGCGCGCGAACTTGACAATAATCGACATTGGGACTGGGACAGACGCGGTAGGTCTTTGTCGCCACGAGGCGAAAACTTTGACTATAAACACTTTTTGACTGTTCGGAAATTTAAGATCTTCCGCAAATCTAAGAACGACATACATCCATGTTCTTGGTTAGATCAATTTATGTACGCACTTCCGCTAAATTTGCCACCAAGTCACAAACTAAAATTTATGTGCAGCTATTAAGGTCCTCAGGGGATTCACTACTCTAAGTGAATATGTGCCGTAGCGAGCATAGGGCCCCGAGCTGTAGTGGTGCTATTTCTCTTTTAGTTTTCTGCACCGCTGCCTACTCTTTCACTATTCTTTGCATCTATCAAAACAACTCTTCGACTATCAATCTATCTAGAGAGTAGATAAACAATAACCGGATATGACTGTTTTACCCAAAAGTGACTTTGGAAATTACCGTTTTGACTTACTGTATTTTCAGCAGCATGCATTCGTAGTTTAAATGAAATTTTACCTGTTTATCTTCGTGACAATATTACTTCTTATGTCGACGACATTCTTATTGCTAAACATTCTTGGAGTGAGCACAACAAAATTTTGGATTCATTATTACGTATTTTTGCAAGAGTTGGCATTACAGTGAACTTAGAAAAATCTGAATTTGGTCGTTCTCAGGTGAAATTTCTTGGTCACATTGTTTCTACAGAAGGTATTCTTCCTGATCCAGAAAAATTAGACGCTATTCGTAATTATGCTGTTCCTACCACAAAACGTGATGTTCGTAGTTTCCTTGGTGTCTGTAATTTTCTTAGACGCTTTGTTAAATTGGACAATTTGGTCACACCTCGTTTTTGCAATCTATCTGGAAAGTTCTTTTTAAACGAAAATCGGTCGACAACTCTGTTTGGTTAGTTTGTATTCCTGATGAGTGGGTTAATAAGCTGATTTGGTATACGCATTTCAGTTATGCACACTTTGGTCCCAGAAAATGCTTTCATAAATTACGAGAAAATTGCTACTTCAATAATATGGAAAAACGTATTCGATTTGTTCTTGCCAAATGCAAATTATGTCAAAAGGCTAAGCCGCCGACAGTTTCTCACAGAGCACCGTTGTTTCCTATCATTCCAGCAAAATTAAAGGACAGGGCTGCAGTTGATTTGTTCGGTCCAGTGGTTCGATCTACTAATGGTTTTGCGTACATTTTCGTAGCAGTGGAGTTGACATCAAAATATGTGTGTTTTACACCGTTACGCAAAGCAACAGCTCGTTCAGTATCTAATGCTTTCATTAACCATTTTCTTAAAGAAGTGAGTCATGTTGATAAGGTTATATCAGATAATGGATCACAGTTTCGTTCTAAAATTTGGCTTCGTACTCTACGGCGTCGTAAAATTAAACCAATTTTCATTTCACTTTTTCACCCTCAATCTAACGCTTCAGAGAGATGGATGAAGGAAATCAATAAATAGTGTCGTCTTTATTGTCATCAGAATCACAGAACGTGGGATCAGTATCTTCATATTTTTTAAAACATTCTGAATGAACTCCCTAATGATTCAACTTCTTTACCGCCTATACTGATATTAAAAAATAAAGCACCGACAAATCGCATTTCTGAAATCGTTCCTTTTCCGCCTTCACGGAAACTGCGGCATTCTGAAGTTGTCAACCTGGCTCTACAAAATATTGCATCTGCAGCTGCTAGAAGAGAGAAATCAACTAAGCGTCCTGGTCGTTTAAAAATCTTGTCAGTTGGTCAGAAGGTGTTAATTAAGTCTCATCGTTTGTCTCACAAAGGAAAAGGCTTGTGTCGCAAATTTTTTCTGCTTTATAATGGCCCATATAGAATTCGCAAAATTATTCATGATAACACTGTCGAAGTAGAAACTCTTAAATCACGACGCTCTAAGGGAATACATCATATATCTAACGTTAAAATTTTTGTGGAATGATATACTTTTGAAAAATTTTTGTAGAATGACATACTTGTGAGAAACTAACAGCTACATGTAAACATGCGGAGAGTACAAGGATACCGCGCTGTGTTTTGGCGGCGCGGCGGCACATACTCAAAGCAACAGTGAAGTCTGCGCGCCGCACAAGGCAGTCGTTGACCGCAAACAATCACTTCCTACGTCACGCGCCTACAGCTGATCGAGCGCTCAGTGCGAATGCACTGACAGCCGTAAATAAATACACAGTCTAATTTCTCTGACTAAATTCAGTATAAAGCTATAGTGACTTGATGAATTCTGTTATTAACATTCAGTATTTTTCAGGATACGGTTCTATAAAATATTTAAGAACTTCAGGTAAATTCTGTGCGTGTCCGACGTTAAGACGACTTGCTATCAAGAAATTTTCAGGAAGAATGTAATTTCCAAGAAGAAACTAATAAACTGAAAAAAAGGTAACTATTAATTGAGTTTATTTTTCAGGTAACATATTTCCACTTAGGTACGTACTTTAGACGTAATTTGCTGCTCGCGATTACGTGATTCATACTTTGTGCTAAATTCCATGTTCTATGAAATTACTTGTGAAGCGACGTGCTTGCGTATGTTAACTGATTTTGACAATGATTATTAATGAACTGGGTTGTAACTTGTGTATATTATGCATCGCTTGACTGCACTGCTTTTTCACTGATGTCATATTTTTTTATTATGTGCCTGCTGTGCTTATTTATTTAAATTATAATTGTCACCTGATTAAATGTGCTGATGTGGTTAGGTATGTAAGTTATACTTTGTGATTTATCTGCTTGCGCCTTCATGTTTACTTATTAAGATACGATGCTAATGACCTGTTTAGTACGTAAGATATATGTTTACTGCTATGCGTATGGATTGCACATTTACACATTTCTGCTTGTTGTCATAACTAGACTTTAATTTAGTATATAGCAATGCTGATGTACAGTGTACGGACATGGAGTGTGGGTTACGATGTGGTATGGGTTACGGATTGTTCGCTTGGCGAAGCCTCGTTATAGAAATTGTGCTGCATCCACTTGTTGACATTCTGTTCATTACTGGTATATTTACTCGCTGTTGCTTGTTTTGCTTACGCTCAGTGCTTTATATTTTTAAGATAAGAAAATGAACTGCTATAATTCGTCGAATGACATTAGTACAAGAAACTTCATAGAAGTCACATGAGCTGGAGGTTTTATGAAAGCTGTATAAATGTATGCCAATAGGAAGGAAGCTAACGACATGACATACCAACACAGTTATTACACTGCATTTTTCGTGAGCAATTGAAATAGGAAGTGACACTTGACACAAGAAATACTCCACATGTTTGCTTCTGTTTGCCATAATTCTTGAAGTGGTGTACACACTGTGAAATATTAGGATCATTCACACTCCGTAATCGTACTTAATTACTGAGAGTTATTCGAACTAAGTCTGTTAGAGGTCATGTATGCATTCTTTGTTTATAATTCATAATGAGTAGAAGATTTTGGTCAGATGGATTACACAGAGGTTGTGTGTTGACAGTGTGTCTTCGGATTGTATGGGATGAGGAGGTTTGCATTACGATTTTATCTGTACTCGATCGAGGAGACTGACTAGAGGAAAGAGTTGTTATGGAAGTGAAATGATACTGGCAATAAGGTTTATATGTATCGACGTATTGAAGAGGTATTATGGAGGTATTGAGATTATATGAAGCTGATTGGAGTTATGGTGTATAAGAGGTAAAATAAGTGAGGTGCATATTTTTTTTTTTTTTTTGTTGGTCTATATGGAACAAGGAGGATGAAGATAGCAGACTAGAACGCTAAAATGGAAGGAAGATTGTCTACACACACTTTGTTAAATCACTAAGCAGTATGTACTTTTTTTTTGGAGAGAGGAAGTTGCATATCATGGCACACTGACAGTTGTTCAGCAACTGTACATTTTGATCTGGCTTGGCAAACATTGGTCTTGACATGATGACTATGACGTTGACTTAACTATTATTGACTGTTATACATTGCTGTCACTACTACTTGATACACATGATGAACATGGAATTTTGACAGAAGTGGATTCACACAGTTAACACTATTCAATTACACAGTAGTACTTAATGTGGATGAAAGATGAGTGAGTGTGTTTTGTGTGTTTTCCTTTCCTAATCCTACCCACCTATCTCCTAAATATTATTTTATTTGTTTGTAGTGGCTTGCACTGACACCCATAAATATTATAGGTTTACTGATGTTTGTGTATTTGTAATAGTTAATATGACAATTATCTGACATCATTTATGTGTTTGTTATGATTTGTATGTTTAGTTTAAGAGCATTGATAATAATTTTGTAAAAGCAATTGTGTGTGCATTCAAACTGTTGTTCACACCTGCATCTGTTCAAATTGATGTGTGACACTTAGAAATGTTTAATTTCTGCTGATGAACTGTCTGATTAGTGATAGTGAATATTATGGACTGTTACCTGCACTTGTTCAACATAATGGGTGCCACCTGGAAATGTTTAATTTCTGCTGATGAACTGTCTGATTAGTGATAGTGAATATTATGGATTGTTACCTGCACTTGTTCAACATAATGGGTGCCACCTGGAAATGTTTAATTACTGCTGATGAACTGTCTAATTAGTGATAGTGAATATTATGGACTGTTACTTGTACTTTTTCTACATGATTGGTGCCACTAGGACATGTTTAATTTCTGCTGAGGAACAGTGTGATCAGTGATAGTGAATATGATGGGCTGCTCTCTGCACCTGCTCATCATTGCTGGGTGCAACTGATGGAACTGCTTTTATTGAAATGATGTCACTTGTTGCTCTCTGCACCTACTCAACAATACCAGGTGCACAGATGGAGCTACTTCTATGGAAATGATGTCATTTGTCGGTGTCTGCACCTACTCAACAATGCTGGGTGCCATTGATGAACTGCTTCTACTGAGAAATGTGACTTGTTGCTGTGTGTACCTCTTCAACATTGCTGGGTACCACAAATGGAACTGCTTCTACTGAAATGATGTTACTTCTTGCTGTCTGTACCTCTTCAACATTGCTGGGTGCCACAGATGGAACTGCTTCTACTGCAATGATGTTACTTCTTGCTGTCTGCACCTGCTCAACATTGCTGGGTGCCACTGATGGAACTGCTTCTACTGAAATGATGTCACCTGATGGTGTCTGCACCTACTCAACATTGCTGGGTGCCACTGATGGACTGCTTCTACTGAAATGATGTCACCTGATGATGTCTGCACCTACTCAACATTGCTGGGTGCTACTGATGGACTGCTTCTACTGAGATGATGTCACTTGTTGCTGTAGCACCTATTCAACAGTGCTGGGTGCTACTGCTGGAACTGTCAACTACTTGTTTCTTCAACTATGGAAAGGATTTATGTGAATATTTGTATAAACTGATTTTTTTTGTATTACTGTTTGTGAAAAGTTATAAGACTCTTACCTGCTCATATTCGTCATTGCTGACGCTATCGATTGAATTGTTTAACCACATGATATTTGTGTAAACTATTATGTAAAGTCACATGTATGAAAGAATTTGTATTGCTTAGTGTATTTTATATATTAGGCTATTGAAAGGTCAGTGCAAAGCCAAAATTTTATCTAGTTATATGATATTTACGTATTAATATTATCTTTTATTTTTGTCTGTATTTTTTTGACGAATTTGGTGGTATTTTCACCACCAATGCTGTCAAAAATACCATCAAATTCTAGCCCGTGGAGGAAGGGCATATGAAAGGTGGCTACACTGAGCCACAGCGCCAGAAATCGCGCCAGAGAGTATTGTTCCGCCGCCTCCACTGGCAGTGATTATTGAGACGTAGCGGCAAGCAGTTCTTACCGAGAAGTTGTGGTGGACACTGCTTGGCCTGAAGTCAGAGTGAGATGTGGTAGTGGAGAGTGTTGTCCCATGTTTTATGCAGTTATTTGATGGGAGAGATAGCAGATGTTATTCCAATGGAGATATTGTAATGATCTGAGTGCTTTTCGTCAATGTATATGAAAGTAATAAGTATTATGTTGTTTTATTATTTGAGTGTCCTGAAAAGTGTGTCATTACAGGTTCAGTCAACAAAGCATCTGGCTTGTGTTCTTGTATTAGAGTGTAATTTTGGTTTTCTTGCACAATTATAGTATTTCCAATTTTCTTTTATCACGTCAGTATAATTGGTATTCAAAAATTCTTGTCTTGTTGAAGAAGAACCGTGCCAGATGTGCGTTGAGTCATACTACCACATACAGAACAGCTACTCTTGTGCTTTGTTGGTTTCGTAGGTTTTATAGTTGCTGGGGACTTAATTAATTAATTGTATTAACTGAAATTTTCATTTCATTCTTTGTTGTTGTTCTATGCAGTCAGATTGCGTACTAATACTAGTCAGGGCCAGCCGTTTACGAGACTTGCGTAATCGGACTTACAGCTACTAAAACTATTTGCATTTGCATTTTAATATTTAATTAAGCCCCCATGCAAGGTATAAGTAGGGGGAAGCAATATATTCGATACCTCATCCAGAAACGCACCCTCTCGAAACCTGGACAGCAAGCTACACCGCGATGCAGAGCGCCTCTCTTGCAGAGTCTGCCACTTGAGTTTGTTAAACATCTCCGTAACGCTATCACGGTTACCAAATAACCCTGTGACGAAACGCACCGCTCTTCTTTGGATCTTCTCTATCTCCTCCGTCAGCCCGATCTGGTACGGATCCCACACTGATGAGCAATACTCAAGTATAGGTCGAACGAGTGTTTTGTAAGCCACCTCCTTTGTTGATGGACTACATTTTCTAAGGACTCTCCCAATGAATCTCAACCTGGTACCCGCCTTACCAACAATTAATTTTATATGATCATTCCACTTCAAATCGTTCCGCACGCATACTCCCAGATATTTTTCAGAAGTAACTGCTACCAGTGCTTGTTTCGCTATCATATAATCATACAATAAAGGATCCTTCTTTCTATGTATTCGCAATACATTACATTTGTCTATGTTAAGGGTCAGTTGCCATTCCCTGCACCAAGTGCCCATCCGCTGCAGATCTTCCTGCATTTCGCTACAATTTTCTTATGCTGCAACTTCTCTGCATACTGTATATACTTCTCGCCGCATTGTCCTAACGGATACGTTCGTCGTACGTCCCACATAGATTTCTGCGGTTATTTCCGACAGTGTTGCTTGCTGTTAGCACTGACGATTCTGTACTAACACCGTTGCTCTCGATCTTTACTGCGTTGTCTGCGGTGACCGGTACCATGCGTCTCGTTCCAACTATCATTCCGCGATCATAGTCCGTTAATTTCCGTCGTGCGGTCATATTCGCGTGAGAAACCTTCTCACATGCATCACCTGAGTACAGATGACAGCTCCGCCAATGCACTGACCTTTTGCATCCTAAGTACGCGATTCTGCCGCCATTTGAATAAGAGCATATTGCTATCGATGACTTGTCGCCCCATTGTACTTTGGGCGAGACAGCTTTTCATGAGTGCTCATATATGCAGTGTGGACCTACATCACAAATAAAGTTGGATTATCATAAAATCAACCTATGTCAGGAGCATTGTTACATGCTACGAGGGTCGTTCAGTAAGTAATGCTCCACATTTTATTAAAAAGCCATTAATATACACAGGCAAACGTCCTTGTTGCTGCTTCACATCTGATGTTTGTTCTGTGCGCGGGTGAACCGTTCTGGCAGACGGCAGAGCCGTAGTATAGCGTCAAAGTGGCGTCTACATACGACTCACGTTACAAGCAGCGTGCTGTTGTTGAATTCTTGGTGTGCAAAAAGAGATACCGTGGTGAACATCCATAAACGATTATGTGTAATGTATGGTAATGTTGCAGTTGATAGTACACTTAGGCGATGGTTAAATTAAGTTACAGCCTCAGGAAATGCAGATACAGAGCTCCATGGTCAGCCACGCTTGGGGCGTCCTGTCACAGCCACTGCTCCAGACATGCTGAACCGTGTGGATGCCATTATTCGTGCCGACCGGCGCGTCACAACTCGGCAATTGGCTCTACACTTGTCGGTCAGCATTGGAAGTGCGTCTGCAATGATCGAGACTCTCGGATATTCAAAGAGGTGCTCACGATGGGTTCCTCGAATGCTCACAGTGGACCAAAAGATTCCAAGAAAGGCAATTTCATCTGAATTGTTAAAGCATTTTGAGGCCGACGGAGAGGCCTTTCTATCACGGATCGTTACGGGGGACGAAATCTGGGTGCACCATTTTGCGCCGCAAACACAATGGCAGTCCATGGAGTTGCATCATCCTCATTCACCACAAAAGAAGAAATTCAAGACAACCCTCTCTCCCATGGTGACAGTCTTCTGGGATTGTGATGTGTCATTCTCGTGGATGTGATGACAAGAGGGTCGACCATCAATTCAAAGGAATAGGCGAAGACTCTGAATAATCTCAAAAACCGTTTCCGACGAGTTCGATCGGACAAGAATCCAGCAGAAATCTTGCTCTAAAACGATAATGCACGCCCACAGACAAGTCTGAGAACCTGGGAACACATCGCCAAATTGGGCTGGACATCGTTGCCTCATCCACCCTACAGTCCAGATCTGGCACCCTCGGACTTCCATCTCTTTGGGCCGCTTAAAGATTCTCCACGGGGAGCACACTTTGAAGATGACGAGAGTGTCAGTCATCTAGTGAAAAGGGAATACATGCTCTTCCACAACGCTGGCGTACGGCCATAGTTCGTGATGGAGACTACGAAGAAAATCAGGACATGGACAAGACATGTTGATGTATATCATCACCAAATTCTGACTCTCAACAATAAATATGTTCTGACAAAAAGATGTGGGTCATTACTTATTCAACAAACCACGTACAGTTTCAAAATTGACGACCGTGCACTTAGGTCATCACGGTTCCCAGTACCTCATATACACTCATGCTTATAAATTAAGGATAATTGCAGAATGTGGTGCCACACAATGCAGCACTACACAAAACTGGCGCTAATAGCACAGGCACGTAGGGAACACACACGACACGGATCTGTAAGTCCACGGTATTAGTGATAAGTTGAGAAAACCGTCCCAAAATACATGTGCTAAAAAACGCCACTGTTTCCTGCGCATGTACCTCGACATTAATATGGGATATGATCACCATGCACTCTTACACAGGCCGCACAATGGGTTGGCATACTCCGGAGCAGGTGATCGAGCAGCTGCTGGGGTATAGACACCCATTCTTGCACCAGTGCCTGTCGGAGCTACCGAAGTGTCCTTGGGGTTTGAATACGTGCAGTGATACGTCGATTGAGAGCATCCAACACATGCTCGATGGGGTTTAGGTCTGGAGAACAGGCAGGCCACTCCATTCGCCTGATATCTTCTGTTTCAAGGTACTCCTCCACGATGGCAACTCGGTGGGGCCGTGCGTTATCATCTGTCAGGAGGGAGGTGGGACCCACTTCAAACGTGAATACGTGCAGTGATACGTCGACTGAGAGCATCCAACACATGCTCGATGGGGTTTAGGTCTGGAGAACAGGCAGGCCACTCCATTCGCCTGATATCTTCTGTTTCAAGGTACTCCTCCACGATGGCAGCTCGGTGGGGCCGTGCGTTATCATCCGTCAGGAGGGAGGTGGGACCCACTTCAAACGTGAATACGTGCAGTGATACGTAGACTGAGAGCATCCAACACATGCTCGATAGGGTTTAGATCTGGAGAACAGGCAGGCCACTCCATTCGCTTGGTATCTTCTGTTTCAAGGTACTCCTCCACGATGGCAGCTCGGTGGGGCCGTGCGTTATCATCCGTCAGGAGGGAGGTGGGACCCACTTCAAACCCTGAAAAGGCGGACATACTAGTGCAAAATGACTTCCCGATACACCTGACTTGTTACAGTTTTCCTCTGGCAAAGACCTGCAGGAGTGTTCGTGCACCAGTCATAATTCCACCCCACACCATCAACCCACGACCTCCATACAGGTTCCTTTCAAGGACATTAAAGGGTTGGTATCTGGTTCCTGGTTCATGCCAGATGAAAACCCGGCGAGAATCACTGTTCAGACTATACCTGAACTCGTCCGTGAACATAACCTGGGACTACTGTTCCGAAGACCTTGTACTGTGTTCTTTACACCAGGCTTTACGGGGTCTCCTGTGATCAGGGGTCAGTGGAATGCACCTTTCAGGTCTCTGCGCGAATAAACCATATCTGTTCAGTCGCCTGTAGACTGTGTGTCGGGAGACAACTGTCCCAGTGGCTGCGGTAAGGTCCCGAGCAAGGCTACCTGCAGTACTCCGTGGCGCCAACGGGCAACGATTTTGAGATATCGGTCTTCTTGTGGTGTTGTACACTGTGGACGTCCCGTACTTTATCGCCTGGACACGTTTACTGTCTGCTGGAATCGTTGCCATAATCTTGAGATCACACTTTGTGACATACGGATGGCCCGTGCTAAGACCTGCTGTGTTTGACCAGCCTCCAGTCGCCCTAGTATACTACCCCTCATAGCGTCATCAATACGTGATCTTTGAGAAATTAGCACGTCTGAAAATGTCTGCACACTTACTCGCTGCACCGTACTCTGACATGCACGAACACACCTCTGCGTATGTGGACTGCTGCCAGCGCCACCGTGCGACGACCGCAGGTCAAATGCACCGCATGGTCATACCCCGAGGTGATTTAAACCCACAAACCGCTCACCAGAGCGTTGTTTCACCATGTATCAGCATTATCCTTAATTTATGAGCATGAGCGTATTTTCCCGTTGCGCTGTCAGCATTTCAGGGGTTGTTCTGTTGCTACAGAGGGAAATAACCGACATATTGGGTAGGACAGAGGATTGGGTGCTGGACGGCACGCGTCAGATTCCAGACGCGTCGCCTGGGGATACCACGCGTGGCGCCGTCGCCTCGGCCTCCGTAATCTCTCCCCCCCCCCTCTCTCCCCCACCCCACCCCACACACTCTCACCCTTCCCCCTAAGCGTGCGTGCACGTACGGCGGAACAGCTAGTACACCGCACGGCTTCCCCAGTGAAATTGCCTCGCGGCTTTCCAGCAAGATAGCCCGTTTGGCAGAGAATGTGCACGTGACTCGAATGTCTCTGCCGCGTGCTTAAAGTATCAAGCACTAAGCCTCCTGTAAACATTGCGCCCCGCGTTGCCTTTGGCACGTAAACCGCCATCTTCAGCTTTGTCCACTACTTAAAAAAATATCGTTTGGTCGGCGTTTAGCTTCTCCCCAAGATCTAACCCATCGGAGATAGTGCTGGGACTCACCCTTGTAAAAATGAGTTTCTATATCACGAACTTACAATTCTATTTTTTCAAAAAAGTAAGGGATGCTTTTAGTGCTACCTTGCCTCCCCTATACTCTACCCTGTACAAGTCTCTTCATCTCTGCATGACGACTCCAACGTACATCCATTGTAGCCCGTTTACTGTGTGTTCTCAGTCTAACGCTGGCACATTACCAAATTGGCGTTTCCCTGATGTGTATCTTCTTTCAGTCAAGTTGCACAAATTTCTTTTTCCCCAGTTCGATTCAGCACATCCTCATTTGTTACCCATCTAATCTTCAGCATCCCCTTTCCAAAGATCTCCTTGATTTCCTTTACTGACTGCTTGCTCAGTGGACAGCTTGAACAACATCGGCGAGAGCCTACAGCCACGTCCTCTCACACTTAAAAACATAAATAAACAAAAAAGTAGGGAAAAAGAGCGCATAGCGGTATTAACCGTGACATCCCCGTCGTTCGGCGGCCTGTCCCAAGTCCCTCCATTCGACAACAGTTCAGCCGCCTCACTGTCATACACCTCTATTCCTGCAACTCCACTCACTGTAGATAACTTTTCACTCCTTCCACTTTACCAGCGCCACCGTCAGAATTACAAAGAGTATGTTCCAGTCAACACTGTGAAAAGCCTTCTCTAATTCTACAAATACTATAAACGTAGATTTTCCTTTCTTCAGTCTGTCTTGTGAGATACGTCGTAATGTCAGTATTGCCTAGATGAAGCTAATCGAAATCGTTGGGCCGCAGGATCTAATCCCACCCGCCCTCCCCCCCTCCCCCCGCCCCATCACCCCTTGAATATCAGTAAGGTCCTTCACATCATTTGAGACTATCCTACAAAAAAAATGTTCAAATGTGTGTGAAATCTTATGGGACTTAACTGCTGAGGTCATCAGTCCCTAAGCTTACACACTACTTAACCTAAATTATCCTAAGGACAAACACACACACCCATGCCCGAGGGAGGACTCGAACCTCCGCCGGGGCCAGCCGCACAGTCCATGACTGCAGCGCCTCAGACCGCTCGGCTAATCCCACGCGACGAATATCCAACACTAACAAGGGAAGTATCTCAGCTCGTTTGGCTGAAACTGAATAAAAATTATTTGATAATGTCGAGATGTGTTTGTTCTACTACCCATCAAAACAAGTTACCAGAAAAAGTTTGCATTTGTGTCCAAACGATGTTTCAAGCTTAACGAATAGAAGACAGCAGAACCCTCAGTCGCTGGAGAAACACTACCGTGGAACAGACAATTGTGATCAATTTGCCAAACAGTTACTCTTCTTTACTTGAAACAATACATGTTAACATACAAACTATGTTTTTACCTTATTCCTCATAGAACTGTAAGGGGCTGACAAATGAAAGCGAGACACATGGAAAAAGTAAGTAAACTGTTTATTATTTCAAAAGTAATCGCCGTAACTGTTACTACATTTATCGCACTGTGAGACTAGACGATCAAAGCCTTCACGGAAAAATACCCTACTGGCCATTAAAATTGCTACACCATGAAGATGACGTGTTACAAACGCGAAATCTAGCAGACAGGGAGAAGATGCTGTGATATGCAAATGATTAGCTATTCAGAGCATTCACACAAGGTTGGCGCCGGTAGCGACACCTACAACGTGCTGAAATGAGGGAAGGTTCCAACCGATTGCTCATCCACAAACAGCAGTTGACCGGCGTTGCCTGGTGAAACGTCGTTGTGATGCCTCGTGTAAGGAGGAGAAATGCGTACCATCACGTTTCCGACTTTGATAAAGGTCGGATTGTAGCCTATCGCGATTGCGGTTTATCGTATCGCGACGTTGCTGCTCGTCTTGGTCGAGATCCAATGACTGTTAGCAGAATATGGAATCGGTGGGTTCAGGAGGGTAATACGGAACGCCGTGTTGGATCCCAACGGCCTCATATCACCAGCAGTTGAGATGACAGGCATCTTATCCGCATGGCTGTAACGGATCGTGCAGCCACGTCTCGATCCCTGAGTCAACAGATGGGGACGTTTGCAAGACAACAACCATCTGCATGAACAGTTGGACGACGTTTGCAGCAGCATAGACTATCAGCTCGGAGACCATGGCTGCGGTTACCCCTGACGCTGCATCACAGACGGGAGCGCCTACGATGGTGTACTCAATGACGAACCTGGGTGCACGAATGGCAAAACGTCATTTTTTTGGATGAATCCAGGTTCTTTTTACAGCATCATGATGGTCGTATCCGTGTTTTGCGACATCGCGGTGAACGCACATTGGAAGCGTGTATTCGTCATCGCCATACTGGCTTATCACCCTGCGTGTTGGTATGGGGTGCCATTGGTTACATGTCTCGGTCACCTCTTGTTCGCATTGACCGCACTTTGAACAGTGCACGTTACATTCCAGATGTGTTACGACCCGTGGCTCTACCCTTCATTCGAGCCCTGCGAAATCGTACATTTCAGCAGGATAATGCACGACCGCATGTTGCAGGTCCTGTACGGGCCTTTCTGGATACAGAAAATGTTCGATTGCTGCCCTGGCCACCACATTCTCCAGATCTCTCACCAACTGAAAACGTCTGGTCAATGGTGACCAAGCAACTGGCTCGTCACAATATGCCAGTCACTACTCTTGATGTAAATGCCGGGATGGTTCCTTTCAAAGGGCACGACCGACTTCCTTCCCCCTCCTTCCCTAATCCGATGAGACCGATGACCTCGCTGTCTGGTCTCCTTCCCCGAAACAACCAACCAACCAACTACTCTTGATGAACTGTGGTATCTTGTTGAAGCTGCATGGGCAGCTGTACCTGTACACGGCATGCAAGCTCTGTTTGACTCAATTCCCAGGCGTATCTAGGCCGTTATTACGGCCAGAGGTGGTTGTTTTGGGTACTGCTTTCTCAGGATGTATGCACCTAAATTGCGTGAAAATGTAATCACATGTCATTTCTAGTATAATATATTTGTCCAATGAATACCCGTTTATCGTCTGCAATTCTTCTTGGTGTAGAATTTTTAATGGCCAGTAGTGTACTTGCTGTTGTCTACAATATCATGATTGTACCCAGGCGTGCAGCTCTCCGTGCGAAGCAAATCGACGGCCACAAATCCCTTTTTTCAGGATTCCACAAATATGGAAATCGGATGGGGAGATATCAGAATTGTGTGGAGGATTTGTAAGGGCTTTACAGCGAAACTTCTGCAGCGAATTCTAAACAACGGGCATGCCAGCTCCAGGGGAGTCATGACGACATTTTTCTTTGACTGCAAGGGATCGCAGCTCATGGAGGTTTTGCGACACAGTGCCAGTGTTAACGCACAGTGGTACGTGGACATTTTGCAAAATCTGAAGCTTGCCATCAAGTCCAAACCCTAGAAATGTTGATGGTCGTCATCTCTCTGTTGCAGGATAACGCATGGTACACATGTTGAAAGCTTCTTTCGACTACGCTGTTGACGTTTCGCTGGGAAGCCCTCACACAACTTCAATGCAGTCCCGATCTCGCCCCATGTAATTTCCATGAAGACATTCGTGGCCGTCGGTTTGCTGCGGACGAAGAGGTGTACGCCTGGGCACCGTCATAGTTCCGTACGCAACTTCAAACACTTTTCCATGAATTATTCACCCTCTCATCTCACAGCGGGGTAAAGCATAAACAGTTACGGCGACTACATCTGATACAATAAACAGTTCGCTTACTTGTTTTCGATCTGTCTCGTTTTCATTTGACTGCTCTGTATGCAAATGCGGATTTTCAGTGAAGTGATTAAAACGCAGCCGAACAGAACAATGTGTGTATTTGTTAAGGGTCATACTCCTTTCCTAATTTATTGTTTACTAGTCTTTATCCTCACACCTGGTTTCTGTATATGTTAAATATGGCACTTCAAAATTTAAGTCTAAATTTTAAGCGCTACTACAGGAATACCCACACACAGTCCCTCCTCCTATATCAGTGAGAAAATACTTTTTCCTCTTACCTTCTCTCACAAGTTAACTTCCCTCGAAGCACGTAAAATTTCTCTCGCAGCTCCAGTAGGACGTCAGCGGCAGCGGAGTTAGCGAGCGAGAATTCGTACCGTCACGCCAGTGTCAGGCAAACAACTGCGCAGGACAACTTGTCAATAGCAGTTTATTCGTGGACTGCGTACAAGTATTTACCCTAGCGAGCAGGATTCTCACTCAGAAATGTGTAGCAGATGTGCGACAGCACGCTAACATCATCAGACGAGCAACATCAAAGAGATTGGCAGAACTGTCGATATGCGCGCTGCACAGCGGAGAGTCGATAGCGCTCTCGAAATAGTCGGGCGCCTTTTGCGGCTCTCCATCGACTCGTTTCGCAGCCCATCACTCTCGACATGTTGTTACATCAGTTTATCTGGCCGAAGGAAGAGATTTCAAAACTCAAAACGGATAAATATCGCTTTTGTTTTCGCCTCACAAGTGAATTATTTTACTTCGACAAAATATTAGGACCAGGGTATTTCTGTACGCTTAGGACTGAAACAACGATCATTTTCCCATTAGTATACTACATAGTTACCAGAAGTCGGTGGGTAATACCCAGTATGTTGTGTACATAGTTCCGCGTAGTCAGCACGTACACAACTTTCCCACTAGAGCGCGCCCCGCTTAGCACAACAGCGCAGGCGCAGCGCTCGTCCGTCTCCGCACTATGAGGTGGCGCTGCCATAGAGACGGAAAATTCTGCTTCCGCCGATCCGCGTATTAATATGTAACGCAGCCGATGACATTGCTGCTAACGTAGAACCTTTTCTCCTTGCGGATCACACTCGCGCAGTTATACATGAACGCGCGAGGTATTGTAACGAGTGTACAGACCTCCGATTAGTCAGTCTGCATATGTCTGTACCAGTCTGCATTAGTCAAGTTTCAGTCTACGCCTAATAAGATTACCATATTCCTGTACATAGCCATGAAGATAAATGTATAGACACTTTTGTCAAGTATCAGAGATATATGTGAGAATAAGATTAACGTACCTATGCCAAAGGAACTTCAGATTGTCAGTTGTAAATAGCATCCAGAACCAAGTTAAGTAATTTTTATGCTTGTTATTATTTTAATAAATGTGTGTGAAAATTAATCAAGTTCTGTTTAAAGTTGGTCATCGTCAATCTGCTACTCTAAGCGTGCAAGTGGCATTTCTATCGTCTGACCTAACGGCAGAAGATAAACACGCCACGATAAGACCACGAGACATATTGCTGACACTCGCCTACTTCGTTAGAGCGACAAATCAAATAATCTGATGGTGTGTGTACTGAAGGTCTTACAGTACGCACACCACACAGTATAATGTGGATTTAGCTAATCTGTATTTAAACCAGAAAAAAAGCTCTCTCTACCTATTGCATTTCGGTGAAGAAAATGCTTAGACACGACTAAGCCTCAGATACTGAGTCGATTTCTCGTTCTGCTGCCACTAACGTCTGAAGCTGATGAAGATCGGACAATTGGCTAGAAACTGTTCATTTTTTGTTCTGCTTAACTGCATGTAGACGTAACAAAGATGCAAAAAAATTAATAAATTAATATAAATATTTTCACCGTAATTAAACTCTTGGAACATGTATAGGGACTGAAAACGGGTTTTAGGCAGAAATGGCTCTTAAAAGGTCTGAAATTTCCACTTTCCATAATTACGTAAGCATACAACTCATTTATTTTATATGGTACCGTTTTTAGCACATTAGCGTACTTTTCTGCGTTATTAATGTCATTACGCAATATACACTACTGGTCATTAAAATTGCTACACCATGAAGATGCCGTGCTACAGACGCGAAATTTAACCGACAGGAAGAAGATGATGTGATATGCAAATGATTAGCTTTCCAGAGCATTCACACAACGTTGCCGCCGGTGGCGACACATACAACGTGAAAACATGAGGAGAGTTTCCAACCGATTTCTCATACACAAATAGCTGTTGAACGGCGTTGCTGGTGAAACGTTGTTGTGATGCCTCGTGTAAGGAGGAGAAATGCGTACCATCACGTTTCCGACTTTGATAAAGGTCGGATGATAACCTCTCGCGATTGCGGTTTATCGTATCACGACATTGCTGCTCGCGTTGTTCGAGATCCAATGACTGTTAGCAGAATATGGAATCGGTGGTTTCAGGAGAGTAATACGGAACGCCGTGCTGGATCCCAACGGCCTCGTATCACTAGCAGTCAAGATGACACGCATCTTATCCGCATAGCTGTAAAGGATCGTGCAGCCACGTTTCGATCCCTGAGTCAACAGATGGGGACCTTTGCAAGACAACAACCATGAGCACGAACAGTTCGACGACGTTTGCAGCAGCATGGACTATCAGCTCGGAGACCATGGCTGCGGTTACCCTTGACGCAGCATCATAGACAGGAGCGCCTGCTATGGTGTACTCAACGACGAACCTGGGTGCACGAATTACAAAACGTCATTTTTTCGGATGAATCCTGGTTCTGTTCATAGCATCATTATGGTCGCATCTGTGTTTGGCGACATCGCGGTGAACGCACATAGAAAGCGCGTATTCGTCATCGCCATACTGTCGTATCACCTGATGGTATGGGGTGCCATTGCTTACACGTCTCGGTCACCTCTTGTTCTCATTGACGGCACTTTGAACAGTGCACGTTACATTTCAGATGCGTTACGACCAGTGGCTCTACCCTTCATTCGATCCCTATCAAACCCTACATTTCAGCAGGATAATGCACGACCGCATGTTGCAGGTACTGTACGGGCCTTTCTGGATACAGAAAATGTTCGGCTGCTGCCCTGGCCAGTACATTATCCAGATCTCTCACCAACTGAAAACATCCGATCAATGGTGGCCGAGCAACTGGCTCGTTACAATACGCCAGTCACTACTCTTGATGAGCTGTGGTATCGTTTTGAATCTGCATGGGCATCTGTACCTGTACACGCCATGCAAGCTCTGTTTGACTCAATGCCCAGGCGTATCAAGGCCGTTATTACGGCCAGAGGTGGTTGTTTTGCGTACTGATTTCTCAGGATCTATGCACCCAAATTGCGTGAAAATGTAATCACATGTCAGTTCCAGTATAATATATTTGTCCAACGAATACCCGTTTATCATCTGCATTTCTTCTTGGTGTAGCAATTTTAATGTCCAGTAATGTATAACGTGGAATTCACTACGCAAATATTCTTACGCAGTGCAGGAACGGACGACATATTGCTGACAAACACATTATAATACTGTAATAAAACAAGTGTAACCATCTTAAGATAGGGCCGATATGCCGAAACCGACAACGACTGTAAAGTAAAGCTTTTCTAAAAGTATCCAGCACTGAGAATCAAACGACTTATGTTCAGACGGCAGTGTAATAATCATTGCGAGGCCTGTCAGTTTACCAGCAAAAAGATATTCTCCTACCTAGGCGGACAACTTGCGCCACCTAGCCCGGTGGCAACGTTGATGGTGCGTCGTTAATAAATAATGGGCAATAGACATAAAAGTGGGAAAGCGGTGTCGGTACTAAGGTGGCCATCATGGAAGCGGACGCTTTCCTTGCGCGAATTACAACCTGTTAACTACTAAACGCATCTCGAAAGCACCAGACAGAGATTGATAGGTCGGTAATGCCTTCTCGGCGAACTGCAAAGACGACCTACTTCCAACGGCTTTGGTTTTCGCGCCCGTAAATAAAACTTATCCCATCAGGATTTAACTTCATTAGCCGCGCGCCTCCGTCTCAGAAGTTTGAAGCACCCCATTAATTTCGCTGCATAAAGGCCTGCCAACGAAGGAGGGAATTACATTGTTATTCCTTGTGGGCAATCTCCGTCCAGCGGCAAACGCAGGCCGAGGCGTCGACACTGCGTCCTAACCCCACGAATGGATAATTCTACTTAGCAAACCCGCACTCAAGTTCATCCGCGAAACCGCGGAAACATTTCCACCCCAACAGCATCGCGTCTGTCCCATTGGAGTGACAAAGAACGGGTTGTATATGTTCATTTGTTTATTCATAAGGCAACATTTACAATTTGTACAGAAACCAGATGGCAGTTATAAGAGTCGAGAGACATGAAAGGGAAGCAGTGGTTAAGAAGGGAGTAAGACAGGGTTGTAACCTCTCCCCGATGTTATTCAATCTGTATATTGAGCAAGCAGTAAAGGAAACAAAAGAAAAAATCGGAGTAGGTATTAAAATCCATGGAGAAGAAATAAAAACGTTGAGGTTCGCCGATGACATTGTAATTCTGTCAGAGACAGCAAAGGACTTGGAAGAGCAGTTGAATGGAATGGATGGTGTCTTGAAGGGAGGATATAAGATGAACATCAACAAAAGCAAAACGAGGATAATGGAATGTAGTCGAATTAAGTCGGGTGATGTTGAGGGTATTAGATTAGGAAATGAGACACTTAAAGTAGTAAAGGAGTTTTGCTATTTGGGGAGCAAAATAACTGATGATGGTCGAAGTAGAGAGGATATAAAATGTAGACTGGCAATGGCAAGGAAAGCGTTTCTGAAGAAGAGAAATTTGTTAACATCGAGTATAGATTTAAGTGTCAGGAAGTCATTTCTGAAAGTATTTGTATGGAGTGTAGCCATGTATGGAAGTGAAACATGGACGGTAAATAGTTTGGACAAGAAGAGAATAGAAGCTTTCGAAATGTGGTGCTACAGAAGAATGCTGAAGATTAGATGGGTAGATCACATAACTAATGAGGAAGTATTGAATAGGATTGGGGAGAAGAGAAGTTTGTGGCACAACTTGACCAGAAGAAGGGATCGGTTGGTAGGACATGTTCTGAGGCATCAAGGGATCACCAATTTAGTATTGGAGGGCAGCGTGGAGGGTAAAAATCGTAGGGGGAGACCAAGAGATGAATACACCAAGCAGATTCAGAAGGATGTAGGTTGCAGTAGGTACTGGGAGATGAAGAAGCTTGCACAGGATAGAGTAGCATGGAGAGCTGCATCAAACAAGTCTCAGGACTGAAGACCATAACAACAACAATGGCAACATGGAAATTTACAGTTAATGCACAACAAGTATACAATATCTGTAGGTCAAAACGCAAGAGATGAGATGCAACTTGCGTCTTCAGATTACGCGAGCCCATAAATTTTCAAAAACATATAAAATAATCATCGACTTTTGTAGAGTTTCTAACCTGCACATGAAATGTAATTGTAAGACAGTATTCTCTCTGTATCTACTAAAACAAATTTACAGTATGCACTAAGGAAACAGAGTGCCAAGGTGCTGTGTCGTCCGAGCAAGAGACAGCCAGGGCAAAAGCACCACATTCACAAAGATGCAAGCTGGTGCCAGTACCACAGAGACTTGCCACTTGCACGAGTACCACCAGCGCCACAGGCGGCGCTGAGGATGAAGATATCGACTACGCCTCGGCCAATTGCCGGCCGAGTACAATCCGCCAATGAGCGGACGACGACGGACATAAGCCTACTCGGAAGACAGAAGAGTAGTTACATCTACATCTACATTTATACTCCGCAAGCCACCCAACGGTGTGTGGCGGAGGGCACTTTACGTGCTACTGTCATTACCTCCCTTTCCTGTTCCAGTTGCGTATGGTTCGCGGGAAGAACGACTGCCGGAAAGCCTCCGAATCTCTCTAATTTTACATTCGTGATCTCCTCGGTAGGTATAAGTACGGGGAAGCAATATATTCGATACCTCATCCAGAAACGCACCCTCTCGAAACCTGGACAGCAAGCTACACCGCGATGCAGAGCGCCTCTCTTGCAGAGTCTGCCACTTGAGTTTGCTAAACATCTCCGTAACGCTATCACGCTTACCAAATAACCCTGTGACGAAACGCGCCGCTCTTCTTTGGATCTTCTCTATCTCCTCTGTCAACCCGACCTGGTACGGACCCCACACTTATGAGCAATACTCAAGTATAGGTCGAATGAGTGTTTTGTAAGCTACCTCCTTTGTTCAAAAAAATGGCTCTGAGCACTATGAGACTCAACTACTGAGGTCATTAGTCCCTAGAACTTAGAACTAGTTAAACCTAACTAACCTTAGGACATCACACACATCCATGCCCGAGGCAGGATTCGAACCTGCGACCGTAGCGGCCTCGCGGTTCCAGACTGCAGCGCCTATAACCGCACGGCCACTTCGGCCGGCTCCTCCTTTGTTGATGAACAACATTTTCTAAGGACTCTCCCAATGAATCTCAACCTGGCACCCGCATTACCAACAATTAATTTTATATGATCATTCCACTTCAAATCGTTCCCCTCTCGCCCACTTGGTTATAGGTCATCGTCAAGGGCTGACTTAGACAGGGAACGTCGTTAAGTGAACCCTTAGAAGTGAACAGACAGTTGTTGTAAACTGCATTTGCATTGTACTGTGAAGTTACCGACAACTATTTGCACTTACACATTGTCGCCTGTTTTGTGTTATATTACAAGCAGTGTTGCAGACTTAATCATTCAACTAGTCATAAAGTAAACCTTTTTAACTCATTTGTGTGGCTTTGTTACTAATCTGTTGGAGTGTTGTAAACCTTCGTTATTCTATCCTGTTATCTCACTCCAGGTCATAGCTGTGTAACAGTGGCAGGGAGAGACGAGAAACTGTCTTAGCAGTGTACTGCACCAAAAACCGTTTCACGAACTCTCAAACTCGGCCAACCGTAACAACCGTGGCAACTCGGCCTTCACAGCAGTAGCCGTCGAGGCCTTTACAAAACTGGCGACGAGGGTTTAAAAAAAACGATCTGACGTGGAATAAAGACGCATATGTTTGAAACTGTTGAGTTTAAAGCATTGGGGTTTACACAGCGGGCAAAAACAAATGACAGAACGTTAACGGATCTCGACGTGAACGCCAATAGTATCGCGAACGAGGTATAGGTCGTTCATTAATGTGCTTCCACATCTTCACTGTTGTCACCAATACTATCACCGACGTAATCTGGCCATGCACATCTGCAATATCAGATTCGTGTTCCTTCAGTTTGGTCAGGTCCAGAGCCATTGCGTTGGTCCGACTCTTCCAGTCCAGGTTTCTCACTGAATATTGCTGAAGAAAACCATGGTATTTTTCAGTAATACTCAGTGAGAAACATTGAAAACAACTTAAAAATTTTACATCTAGCAGAAAAAGGAGCCACTATGAATATATTAGAAGAAATAGAAATACACACACGCAAAAACAGCACCCTTAATGAACAAACCAAGTTAGCTAACACACCTTCCCCGAAAAATTTCCAAAAATTATTTTCCGCCCTCCAAAGAAAATAATATTCCTACCCCTATCTGCAGATCAAGTTGCAAATTTATATGTTACGACAATTCTCATGATGCTACATGTAAATAAATAATGTACTGTCTTACATATACAGTACTAAAAAAAGGAACAACTTTATAATTAATCTACAGTATTCGCTCTAAAACTCACAATATCAACGTCTTTCTGTACTAATGTAAAAGGCACCTCAGTTGCATAAGTGAATGTATGATCTTTTTCCAAACATGGGACATCTTCATCTTTGACACTCATATATTTGTAAGCACTTTGCATGTATCAAAACATGTGACAAATCTAAAGTGTTCAGCGAGAAAAATTTATGTGCGCAACGATAAGAATGCAGTGGGAATGTATTCATATCTGTTGGAGGAATGTTATGAAAACAAATACTCCAAACCGACATTTCACGTAAGTCATATCCAATGCAAATCTGTAACGCAACCATCTATGTGGCGTGCTTATAATTATGTATTATTTATATTTTAGGACAATTAATCTGTAAAAAAACGCACCACATGTTGTAATGAAAGCATGAATACCGTCTGAAGATGAATCGTAACGATTCGAAACCGGTAACGGTACCCTTTGAATAAAGGAACTGAAAATAAATTTGTGGTTGGTTGCTCTCTCAACACCATCAACAATTATATGAAATACTGAAAACCAAATTTTTGTTGGCGCTGGAAGCTGTTAGATAAACCCCCGCAGCTGGAACCGTGTACCCGTTTTCGACGTTTATTAATACAGATGATTATCTTTCCATAGACTGCAAATGGAGTTCTTTTTCAGTATTCCCCTTTCAGTGCTACAATATCTGGGGCACTGATCCTGTCGAATCAATTAGCTACTCAGAAATGTTTTAGGAGGAAGCTTTTCCGAAAGCAAATAGTTTGAAACTTCTCGCCTAGAGGAAATTGGCACGAGTAATGCGCCGTTTATATCCGTTTCCAGTTAATTAGAGCGATTCACACGCCGCATTTGCATCCGATTGGAGGGAGCGGGAATTTTGGTGCCCGTCTAACGGACCGCAGCAAAATGCGAACTCTGTCATCCCTTGTCTTTTTCTGCTGACGAAACACTTACGTTCGGTACAGTAGTATTTTTCGCATCAAAGTGAGCCGTTAAGGAGGCCGTTTCTCCCCTTAGGAACACGCTGCAATTCCATTGGTCTATTTAAGAACTCATTTTATTGTCTAGTCTGTATTTGGAGGGTTTCCAACATTAAGAACCATTCTGCAATTATGTAAATACATGATATTTGAAGGAAAAGGTGAATCATAGCTACCAGTGCATTTATAAAGGAAGGTGAAGATGAAATGGTCTCCTAATTGGTGTTTTTATATAATTCTCAAAGACTTTCTCACTCCAGGTGGCAACTTTCATACGAAAAACATTAGTGGAAAATCAAATCCAAAGCACAAGAACTACACAAATAAAGTTTTATCCTTGTTCATTGCAATCTGTTCGTTGTATTAGATCATACTCGTACTGATGGACTAGGGCTACCTTTTTCAGCCTCGTAATGCATGAGGGTAACAGCCTAGAGCGACCTAAAGCGGGCCGGTCGGGGTGGCCGAGTGGTTCTAGCCGCTACAGTCTGGAACCACGCGACCGCTACGGTCGTAGATTCGAATCATGTCTCGGGCATGGATATATGTGATGTCCTTAGGTTAGTTAGGTTTAAGTAGTTCTAAGTTCCAGGGGACTGATGACCTCAGATGTTAAGTCGCATAGTACTTAAACCCGTTCGAATGACGCCTATAGGCCGTGGATGGCACGGCGGTGCTCTCGTAGCTCTAAAGATTTCATAAATAAATTAATGTCGTAAAACTGTTAACCCTTAAACAATATGACTGGTTGCAGTATATGCAATTAATCTTAGTGGTATTTTTGCAAGAAGCAGGTGTTGCTCTTTTTTCGATAACTAACCTGCGGGATTCGTTGCCCCCTTATGCCAGATTGATCCGGTTTCCACTATAGATGTATCAGTGCATGGAGCTCGTTTGTGCTTTCAAAAAGTTTCGATATGTTGTGGGGCAAGGTATTAACAGTTTTCCCTTCGGCTTGTAACAAATAGCTTTCAACATAAGGTCAAACCACCATTGACAAGTCTAATTAAAGACGAATGTCAATTTGAGGAATTTCAAAAGCGGATGTGATCACATTAAATAGATATTGTATCTCGTACTTCGCTGGATTTTATGCTGACTTCGTTGTCTTCACAGCAGTTGACCGGCGTTTCCTGGTGAAACGTTGTTGTGATGCCTCGTGTAAGGAGGAGAAATGCGTACCATCACGTTTCCGACATTGATAAAGGTCGGATTGCAGCCTATCGCGATTGCGGTTTATCGTATCGCGACATTGCTGCTCGCCTTGGTCGAGATCCAATGACTGTTAGCAGAATATGGAATCGGTGGGTGCAGGAGAGTAATACGCAACGCCGTGCTGGATCCCAACGGCCTCGTATCACTAGCAGTCGAGATGACAGGCATCTTATCCCATGGCTGTAACGGATCGTGCAGCCACGTCTCGATCCCTGAGTCAACAGATGGGGACGTTTGCAAGACAACAACCATCTGCACGAACAGTTCGACGACGTTTGCAGCAGCATGTACTATCAGCTCGGAGACCATGACTGTGGTTACCGTTGACGCTGCTTCACAGACAGGAGCGCCTGCGATGGTGTACTCAACGACGAACCTGGGTGCACGAATGGCAAAACGTCATTTTTTTGGATGAATTCAGGTTCTGTTTACAGCATCATGATGGTCGCATCCGTGTTTGGCGACATCACGGTGAGCGCACATGGGAAGCTTGTATTCGTCATCGCCATACTGGCGTATCACCTGGCGTGATGGTAAGGGGTGCCATTGGTTACACGTCTCGGTCACCTCTTGTTCGCATTGACGGCACTTTGAACAGTGCACGTTACATTCCAGATGAGTTACGACCAGTGGCTCTACCCTTCATTCGATCCCTATAAAACCCTACATTTCAGCAGGATAATGCACGACCGCATGTTGCAGGTCCTGTACAGGCCTTTCTGGATACAGAAAATGTTCGACTGCTGCCCTGGCCACCACATTCTCTAGATCTCTCACCAACTGAAAACGTCTGGTCAATGGTGGCTGAGCAACTGGCTCGTCACAATACGCCAGTCACTACTCTTGATGAACTTGGTACCGTGTTGAAGCTGCATGGGCAGCTGTACCTGTACACGCCATCCAAGCTCTGTTGACTCAATGCCCACGCGTATCAAGGTCGTTATTACGGCCAGAGGTGGTTGTTCTGGGTACTGATTTCTCAGTATCTATGCACCCAAATTGCGTGAAAATATAATCATGTGTCATTTCCAGTATAATATATTTGTCCAATGAATACCCGTTTATCATCTGCATTTCTTCTTGGCGTAGCAATTTTAATGACCAGTAGTGTATCTCGCAAACGGCTCGTTGCCGACCCATAATTAATTGGAATTTTTACTTCTGTTATCGTGTATTTGCATCTGTATCAGTTTCCGCCACTAACTGGGATACACTCTTACTGTGCACGTGCTCCTTATAGGTGGCTAGTAACTTAGAGGCGCAGAAAACGTAACAGTATAAACACAAAGTAGCCGCCATATAACCTCTACTGCACAGTAATGTTGGTACTAGGTTCATGAACAAAGCAAAGACAGAATGGGCAATGTTACGCATTCCAGTCAAATTAACGTGACCACTTGTCAAAAGCCTGAATAACGACCTTTTGGATCGCGGATCACTGCGAGACTTGCGGGAAGAGTTGTCAATGAGGTTCTGGAAGTGGAGCCATGTGTGGAGCCATTATGAATCCCGTACCGCGGCCAGCTGCGCTATGTTTCTCGGTTGATGATCCATGGCGTGAACAGCCCGATCGAGGGGTCCCACAGACTGTCAACTGGGCTTAGATCCGAGGAGTCCAATGGCCAGGAGAGTGCGGTAAACACATCCTTGTGGTCTTCAACCAATGCACGTACACAGGGATCTGTGTGACACGTTGTGTTGTCCAGCTGGAAGATGCCGTCGTGCCGAGGGAAAAGAAACTGCATGTTGGTGTGTACATGGTCCCTAACGATAGTGCATACTTTTATTGATCCATTGTGCCTTCCAGAATGACAAGACAATCCAGGGAATGTCACGGAAATATTATCTAGACCTCAAAGTTCCCTCATCCGGCCATGAAGCTTCCAACGAACCGACGATTGTTGCAGGGAATATGTTTTCAGATATTTCACGCCGATGCAGCATAAAATGCCATATTTTAACCACGGCGGCACACGAACTGTTTACAAACATTGCCTTTCGGAAATTCTTCCACCTTTGACACGAAAGCCAGTGATCATGTTCTTTTGGACGTCAGATAAAACGCTACGTCCCCTCATTACGATGATGACTGCACTGTTTTCCGCGTCCCTCCGACATGCTTTACATACCCTCCACTGCTAGTGCTGCTGCCTGCCGTCTGTGAGTCGTTATTGCACATTAACGTCGAACATAGGCATTGTTCACGTTAATGTGACTGGACCGTGTAGTTGACCAGGACCGTATCTTCTAAGTAACTCACCACTGGGGGACACAGCAACAAATTTTTCGCTGCCATTGATTTCTCATCTCTAACTTGTCAGTTCTGGTAGTATAGTAGTAAAGCGCGTATCGTGAAACCGAAATTACGCGGGATCGTATCCCGGCTGGGCCACGGAATATTTGGGTCATTTTCAACCTACTCTTCATCTCTCAATTATGTGAAGATTGACCATGAACGACACGTGCTTCGGATTCCACGTTATACTGTAGGTTTCCTGCCGCCATTTCGATAACTGGGTACGTTAAGGCCACTCAAGCTGCCAGAGTGACGCCCTGTTGAAAGACTTGGAACAAGGTGTTGAACCATTCGGAATCCATATATATTATAAAAACGGGTGTTTGTATGTACTTGTGTGTTTGTATGCTCAACTTCTACTAAACCACTGGTCCCATTTCAACCAAACTTGGTACACACACCCCTTACTGTCAGGCAACAATCGCTATGGTGCGAAGAACCACCCATCTATCATAGTTCAGGAGATATGACGTCATAAACGCTGAGATGCGTGAAAAACTCCCGCACTGTGCATGGTGTTTTAACTTATAACTTTTTTGCTACTAACTCTATTCGCAACATATTTCGCTGCCAGTATTCACATGCGCCGCTGAATGTACCTACATAAATATATACTTGTACGACACAGGTCAAGAGACATGACGTCATAAACACAGATATACGTGAAAAAATGCTGCTTTATGCATGAAGTTTCAATACATTTGGTTTTACTACTAAGAAGGGTAACTCCACGTAGGACCCTCCCCCCTCCCTCCCCACCCACCCTTCCCTCTGCCTCGCAGCCCTGTCCCCCTCGCAGATTTAGTGGTGAAATGGTCCAGTGGATAACCCATCAGAAACTGATCAAAGATCAAGCATGGAAAGAGGAAAAAGGTGTACCGAAATGTGAAAAAAGAAGAAAACTAGAAACAGTGAAAGGTCCAAGCTCAAGATACACAGTATCAAGCAAATAATAGGAAAGGTAGTCTCGTAGTTGTGTGGTAAGATCCGTGTTCAAATTTCCCTCTCTTTTTTTTTCCTTCATAGAATTATGAATTTTCCGTCCGTCTGTTCACCTTCTGTAGTCTTGACAGTTGTCATACTATACATTGGTTACAGAATATGAGTCATGTGGTAAGAGTATATTACCGTCGCAAGTAAATGTGACGAATAATGAAAGCAGGCGAGATGTCGCATAGATCTATCACAGAAATGAAAACAGCAAATAAACGGGTGTGAAATATGTTACAACAAAGGAATTCAACAGTCAAAACTTCTAAAACGGAAGGCAATAGCGACAACACGTGGTACTTGTGTAGAAGAAATAGGAGGTATGTATGTCTGGAGGTCCCTTTATTACATCTCGCTGTTGCAAACGGACGTTACATCACGACACAGACACAAATTTGAATAAAGCGAACAGACTCGTCAATAACCAGTTCATAACTTTGTGAGGAAAAAAATGGGGCACCAGGAAGGTTTGAACACAGGTCTCCCACTACACAGCCCAACACCTTGGCCACATAGCCACAACACCATGTATTCATAAGTGTGCTCGATAATGCTTGTCTTAAGCGTGGACCTTAACTGTTCCTATTTTGCTTCTATTTTTCACAGTTATGCAGAGCTTCTTCCTGTTTTCATGCTCGATCTGTGTTCATTCTTTAAGGGCTCTCCACTGGACCATCTTACCACTAAATCTCAAGGGAGCGCGATGGGAAGTTTCCCTTGTAAAACACTCCTACAGTCGAGTCAAGTAAATCCCTGCTGCCTGACACTTTCAATTGCGAAGCGCAAACGGCTATAGGAAACGATAGCCGTATATAGAGCTATGAAGAGGTGTTACCATAGAGACGTATACAAAATCTCGTTGTAGACAACGCGAAACAGCTGCATCCAGCGTACGGAATCTGTCGGGGATCGTATTTCTTAATCTGGATACCGTACTTTTACATTTTTACATAATGGTTATTTTTGTGTACGGCTTTTTCATAACTTCAAAGGTGTTTTCACGAATGCATGGAAATTAATTTTTTCCGATACTTCACAAGCAACACAGTTCATTTTCTGGTTCCATCCATAAAGGAAAATTTGCAAAAATTTATACTAGGGCAATGCCGGGTTTGTCTCCTAGCTATTATTATTATCTTCTTTCCTTTCTCAGACGTTATGTCTGGTTAAAAATGGAAAGTGACGCAGACCTTGATCAAGCGTGACTTCCTTTTAACTGTGCGGTATATGTTATATTGCATTTAGGAACTTTCGGATAATTGAACACGTATCAATAATTACAGATTTCTGTAGTTGTATATATACGTTTGGATGTAACTGTATTGCATTGATGTACTAGTGGATATTGTGTGATATGACTCCTGTAGTTGATAGTATAATTGGTACAATGTCAACTTTATCCTGATGCCACATGTCCTTGACTACTTCAGCCAGTTGGATGTATTTTTCAATTTTTTCTTCTGTTTTCTTCTGTATATTTGTTGTATTGGGTATGGATATTTCGATTATTTGTGTTAATTTATTTTTTTTATTGGTGAGTATGATGTCAGGTTGGTTATGTGGTGTTGTTTTATTTGTTGTAATGGTTCTGTTCCAGTATAATTTGTATTCGTCATTCTCCAGTACATTTTGTGGTGCATACTTGTATGTGAGAACGTGTTGTTTTATTAGTTTATGTTGTATGGCAAGTTGTTGATGCATTATTTTTGCTACATTGTCGTGTCTTCTGGGGTATTCTGTATTTGCTAGTATTGTACATCCACTTGTGATGTGATCTACTGTTTCTATTTGTTGTTTGCAAAGTCTGCATTTATCTGTTTTGGTATTGGGATCTTTAATAATATGCTTGCTGTAATATCTGGTGTTTATTGTTTGATCCTGTATTGCAATCATGAATCCTTCCGTCTCACTGTATATACTGCCTTTTCTTAGCCATGTGTTGGATGCGTCTTGATCGATGTGTGGCCGTGTTAGATGATACGGGTGCTTGCCATGTAGTGTTTTCTTTTTCCAATTTACTTTCTTCGTATCTGTTGACGTTATGTGATCTAAAGGGTTGTAGAAGTGGTTATGAAATTGCAGTGGTGTAGCCGATGTATTTATATGAGTGATTGCTTTGTGTATTTTGCTAGTTTCTGCTCGTTCTATAAAGAATTTTCTTAAATTGTCTACCTGTCCATAACATAGGTTTTTTATGTCGATGAATCCCCTTCCTCCTTCCTTTCTGCTTAATGTGAATCTTTCTGTTGCTGAATGTATGTGATGTATTCTATATTTGTGGCATTGTGATCGTGTAAGTGTTGGTTGGGGTTGTTTTGGGGAAGGAGACCAGACAGCGAGGTCATCGGTCTCATGGGATTAGGGAAGGAAGACGGCCGTGCCCTTTCAGAGGAACCATCCCGGCATTTGCGTAGAGTGATTTAGGGAAATCACGGAAAACCTAAATCAGGATGGCCGGACGCGGGATTGAACCGTCGTCCTCCCGAATGCGAGTCCAGTGTCTAACCACTGCGCCACCTCGCTCGGTCGTGTAAGTGTATTGAGTGCTTCTAGGTCTGTGTTACTCCATTTCACTACTCCAAATGAGTAGGTCAATATTGGTATAGCATAAGTATTTATAGCTTTTGTCTTATTATTATTATTATTATTATTATCTCTGGCATCACGTGGAGAACGCATGCATACTAACAAAGCAACATATGTGTCGCAACCGGAACCCTGTTCAGAGTGTGTAAAACACGTCCAAGAGACCACTGCTGGAAAGTGAACCGACAGAAAGCTTAAAAGGCAGTTTCAGGTAGGTCTGCGGGAGTGAGATATTGTTACGTTCTTTGTCGAAAGCTGGCTGAAGAAACTGCAGTTGCACGTGCAGTAGAGCACGGTGCGTTACGGCCCACGGTGGACCTGGGCTTCCGTTCCCCACAGCCTGAGAACAGGACGGACGGTAAGCGCGCTCCGTATGAAGACAGAAGCGCTCGAGCGCACGGGAATGGGGTCATTCTTTCCAGTGGAGCGTCGAGACGGCCGCATCGGCAATCGATGACGCAGCGACTCTCCCCATGCAGGGCGGCTGATGGACTGCTGGCCGCGGAGGTAAGCGTTCCACAGTCCCCTAATAGTCTCGATGTTCATTCTAGGCCGCGCAAGAAGTAAGTGTGTTCGCTCACCGAATGAAGACGCCTTCGCGCTAGCAGCAACGATTTGCTGGCAGATAACCGTGTCACTGTTGAAACTGTTACTGTCCATCATATTTGTTTAAATCTGCGCACTATCTTCGTAAAGCATTACTGCGCGTGCTGTACCTTCCAGAATAACGTTTTCACACTCTTTTCGCAAGTTCAACTTGAAACGTCCCCTTAGAAAAATTTATGAATGACTGTGCTGATAAACCTCTTACAGTGTTTGATTTTCAAACAGCTGAGCAGAACTGAACGTACTGAGACATTTCGCTCTTTACCTATTCTGATAAACACTAAAGTGACACACCATATTTTTAGCGCAACGCAATCTGACTTTCAATAATCTCTACAAAATAATGGCCAAGGGCGTACCCAGGATCTGAACCGAGGGGGGGGGGGGGGGGGGGGCAGAAGATCATACTAGTCTCAGGAAACAAGGACCCGAGACAACATACAGCACTTCTTATTAAATAAAACAGTAAACCAGTGAAAAACTGCTTTTAATAAACATTTTAAAAACAAGAATGCACTTGTACAATCCGAGAAAACGTGCAGTATTTCTTATTAAATAAAACAGTAAACTAGTGAAAAACTGCGAATATCTTCTGGGGGGAGGGCAGCTGCCTCCCCCCCCCCTGCCCCTCGCTGGGTACGCCCATTAGAATGGCCCTGACGAACAATAACCTATACCTTTCATGAATCACTTACCTCACAAAAATCTTCGTTACTCAAACTACTGCAATACAGCGTGCGCCAATACTGCCAGCTGAATAAAAGATTCCAACTACTGAAGGCACTAACTACTGATAGGCATAGTTAGCAAATGAAAGATTTTGATAGATAACAAACAATGTATTTACCTTAATAGTGTTCAAAAGTCATAATATATATATATCAGTTCATGACATCCAGTCTTACAAATTTACTGTCTCCGATGGACACACGTCCAGATCATCCGCTCTCAAAACTCCGCCATCTCACTCCCCACATCCACCACTGCTGGCGGCTCACCTCCAACTGCGCAACGCTACGCGCTGTTCACATCCAACTGCCCAACACTACAATAGCGACTATTCCAACAATGCCAACCAACCACAGACTTCACACAGCACCGTCAGTGATTTTCATATAGAGCGCTACATGGCGTTACCAACATAAAAACCTTAACAGCCTACTTACTGTTGCACTTTCCACCCTATTCTTTCACAACAGTCGTGGTTTTAAATTGCACAGCTCGCCACAATAAACAGAAAAACAACAAAAAATTCAAGTAAGTTGTTCCTCCGTCACTGAATGGTAGAACACATACCCTTTTTTGTTGCACCGTTGTTATACTTGTTGTGGTCAGCGACTATTGTAAAATGTGTCTAGTAATGTAGTTCGCAAACAACTGACGAACTGCCTGTTAGATTTGTTAGGTCAGAAGACAGTTTCATTCATTTTACTATACATTGTAAACGTTACATCTATTTGTGACAGATGCAAATGGTCTCAGACCACTGACTGTATGGGACAAAGAACTTACTGAACCCCAAATGGATAGCTATTTGGTGCAAAATGGTTCAAATCGCGCTGAGCACTATGGGACTTAACATCTGTGGTCATCATTCCCCTAGAACTTAGAACTACTTAAACCTAACTAACCTAAGGACATCACACACATCCATGCCCGAGGCAGGATTCGAACCTGCGACCGTAGCGGTCGTGCGGTTCCAGACTGTAGCGCCTAGAACCGCTCGGCCAGCCGGCCGGCTAAGCTATTTGGAGTGCAAACAATGTACAGGGTGACCTGAAAGTTCGTTAACATATGAAGATTCAATGCTTCGCGGAATAATGTAGGAAGACGCGTCATATAGCACGGGATTTATGGGAACCACGATAAACTGCAATAAATGGCCAATAGATGCCGATTCATGTGATGAAAAAGCAATAATTAGTATAAAGATTGATGATTAGTAGAGACGATGTCTTTATAAAAGGTGCTCAAAAGTGGGTCGTTATTCATCAACAAGAGTTGAGGGACAAAGCTGTAAACAGCAGTGTACAGTATATCAGTAGCTATGGTGAGAAACTGCCGTTGGACGGTGTCTTTTAGTATCCAAAATGACGTCAGACGACAGCAGTATAGTGTCGACTTCTTGCAGCCCCGCAACCAATAATCACAAGGATAGAGGTCAGGGGGCCTTGGAGGTTCGACACGCAATCCTCACCAAACGATGTGCCCAAGAGATCTGTCACTGATAAGCCAAAACATTATAAGCACTGCCCAACGCGATGTTTGATGCCGCCTGGTGGAGTTACGGGCACATGGCGTGGTAACAAGAGTAAATAAGCGGGGCAGACACGTACGGGGGATCACCCTAGCGAAGACATGGGTTGCAAATGGGGAAATCCATGGAGATAAGCGACTTTGACAAAGGACAGTTTATTATTAGCATAGCCTGTGAATGACGATCTCGAAAAGGGCGAAGCTGGTCGAATGTTCACGTGCTACTGTCGTGAGCATCTACGGAAAGATCACAGTGAAATTACGATTAGACGCTAAATGTTTGGACGTCCACCACTCTACACAGAAGCTTGTCTGGTCTGTAAAGTACGGTAGATGGTGATCTGTGGCATCTCTGCCGAAAGAGCACAATGCTGGTGCACACGCAAGTGCTACGAAGAACATCGTTCGTCGCACATTGTAGAACACGGAGCTCCGCAGCAGACCATCCGTACGTGCCGGCCGCGGTGGTCTAGCGGTTCTAGGCGCACAGTCCGGAACCGCGCGACTGCTACGGTCGCAGGTTCGAATCCTGCCTCGGCCATGGATGTGTGTGATGTCTTTAGGTTAGTTAGGTTTAAGTAGTTCTAAGTTCTAGGGGACTGATGACCACAGATGTTAAGTCCCATAGTGCTCAGAGCCATTTGAACCATCTGTACGTGTTAACATGTTGACCCAACGACAATGTCAATTACGATTTCAGTGGGCACGTGAGCATCAGGATTCGATCGTAATTCGATGGAAACGTGTCAGCTTTTCGGGTGAATCACTTTTTTGCTTCACTAGGTCGTCGGTCGCCTCCACAAATGTCGCCATCGAGGTGAACGGCGGCTCGAAACTTGCAGCGCGCCACGGAAGCAGGCTGGTGGGAACGGTATTATGCTGGAGGAGACATTGTTCTGCGCTTGCGTGGGAGCTGTAGTAGTAATCGAAGAAACAATGACAGCTGCATCCGTCCATGCGTGGTGTCTTCCCCGACGACAGTGTCATCTTTCGTCAGTATTATAGTCTCTGTAGGAAACAAAAGAAAAATTCGGAGCAGGTATTGAAATCCATGGGGAAGAAATAAAAACTTTGAGGTTTGCCAATGACATTGTAATTCTGTCAGGGACAGCAAAGGACTTGGAAGAGCAGTGGAAAGGAATGGACAGTGTCATGAAAGGAGGATATAAGATGAACATCAACAAAAGCAAAACGAGGATAATGGAATACAGTCGAATTAAGTCGAGTAATGCTGAGGGAATTAGATTAGGAAATGAGACACTTAAAGTAGTAATGGAGTTTTGCTATTTGGGGAGCAAAATAACTGATGATGGTCGAAGTAGAGAGGATATAAAATGTAGACTGGCAATGGCAAGGAAATTGTTTCTGAAGAAGAGAAATTTGTTAACATCGAGTATAAATTTAAGTGTTAGGAAGTTGTTTCTGAGAGTATTTGTATGGAGTGTAGCCCTGTATGGAAGTGAAACGTGGACGATAAATAGTTTGGACAAGAAGAGAATAGAAGCTTTCGAAATGTGGTGCTACAGAATAACGCTGAAGATTAGATGGGTAGATCGCATCACTAATGAGGAAGTATTGAATAGAATTGGAGAGAAGAGATATTTGTGGCTCAACTACACTAGAAGAAGAGATCGGTTGGTAGGGCATATTCTGAGGCATCAAGGGATCACCAATTTAGTATTGGAGGGCAGCGTGGAGGGTTATAATCGTAGAGGGAGACCGAGAGATGAATACACTAAACAGATTCAGAAGGATGTAGGTTTCAGAAGGTACTGGGAGATGAAGAAGCTTGCACAGGACATAGTAGCATGGAGAGCTGCATCAAATCAGTCTCAGGACTGAAGACCACAACAACAACATTGTCTCTGTCTAGGAGCCAGAACCATGCTACAGTGCTTTCACGAGCACTATAATGAACTTACGTTGATGTCTCAGCGACCTAATTCGCCTGACATAAATCCTATGGAACCTATGTGGACCACTATCGGGCATCATTAATGCGTACGCAAATGAGCGGCGCGTTATTTACACGAATGCATGACCTCTGCGTACATTTAATGCCACTTACCTCAAACCAACCTATCAAGAAAATGTCGGATCCCTGATAGGCAGAATTCCACCAGGTGTTTATCATCCAAGCTAGGAATGATGCGGTTCTGTAACATATCGGCGTACCTCTCACCCATCATGTTGGCATTTTATATACGATTCTCATACGGCATCACTGACGCTTTCCAGCGCCATCTGGTGGCCGGTTTTTTTGTACTCTCTCCATTAAACCCCGTGTCACTTCAGGCATGTATATGACGCTTTACCTCTCTGCCTACATTATTCCGTGAATCGGTGCATTTTCAAATGTTAACGGACTTTCGACCCCTTGTGTATTACGAAACAGCTAAAACGGTCACCGACTCGCTCAATCTCAGCTGAAGGTTACCTGTCTAGCGGCTTACAGGGGCAACGATATATGATTTTCAGGATCTTGTTCAGTTCTTAATAGAATACCACTGTCTTTTCTTTCTTTCGCTTACGCCATAGTCCCGCAGCGATCGCAGGGTTGGCGTGGTTGGGAACAAATTTGGCAAGGTTAGTTTTTATGGGTGGCCGGATGCCCTTCCTGCCGCCACCCCGTACCCCCAGGTATGGAATCAGTGTACCCCAGCTGTCTGCGTCTAGTATAAATCGTGAGATAGTACAAACGTGTTGCAAATGTCTGCGACGCGTGTAACTGGAGCAGAACGTGGGGACCAGCCCGGTATTCACCTAGCGGGATGTGGAAAACCGCCTAAAAACCACATACAGGCTGGCAGGCACACCGGTCCTCGTCGTTAATCCGCCGGGCGGATTCGAACCGGGGCCGGCGCGCCTACCCGAGTCCAGGAAGCAGCGCGTCAGCGCGCTCGGCTACCCTGGCGGGTTCTCAATAGAATACCACTATAAAACAATAAATGAAGAGAACAAAATTATCGGTAGGCTTCTCCAGCACTCGAGAATCTGACCACACTATTAAGATTCAAAATGGTTCAAATGGCTCTAGGCACTATAGGATTTAACATCTGAGGTCATCAGTCCCCCAGACTTAGAATTACTTAAACGCCAGCCGAAGTGGCCGTGCGGTTCTAGTCGCTGCAGTCTGGAACCGCGAGACCTTAGTTAGGTTTCACTAGTTCTAAGTTCTAGGGGACTAATGACCTCAGAAGTTGAGTCCCATAGTGGTCAGAGCCATTTGAACCATTACTTAAACCTAACTAACCTAAGGACATCACACACATCCATGCCCGAGGCAGGATTAAAACCTGCGAGAGTAGCAGCAGCGCGATTCCGGACTGAAGCGCTTAGAACCGCTCGGCCACAGCGGCCGGCCACTATTAAGAGATTCGCACCGTGTTCCAGTATGGAAACCGCAAGTAGCGACTGCGCCAGGCGTATAAGCCATTCACATAATATGCGTGCATTGTGGAACTTTTTTATGACTGTGTCAATGAGATTGCCACCAGTCATTTGCTTTTAGGGAAGGCTCTGATGACTACGCTACTCAAGTTTAACGTGCCGTGCAGGCTTGCGAAGTCCGTCTCTGTTGGCAGGGTCAGGCCACTGTTTTCGCGGTCCAGCACCCGAGAACACTGGCTCCCCTCAGCGCGGCGAGATGAAGACATGAATTTTTACTGCGCCCTAGCCCTCCACGGCGATTCGCTGTCCACCGCAATACTGCGTGCCCGCAACTCCCCCGCCCCTGTGAGACTCGGCGGAACTACCAAACACACCACGCAGCCGCGCAGGAAATTTAATTCACGCCCCGACGCATAAAGCGCCTTGTTCTGCGATAGGTAGGAGCCTCCACATGCGCGGCCGCAGCGCGTTACGGCTTCACATGCACGAGGCGCGAATGGCCCAAGGGTTAGCGGAGTGCTTGGCAAGCTGCGATTCCGACGTTTATAGGCTCGGCGCGGACGAGGTTATTATAGGTGAAGACTTGCGGCCAGAGTGGCAGTAAAGAAGAAACGAGAAATACGGGACTGTGCGTGGCCCAGTACTCAAGTTCGGAAGGTCTGCAGGGAGCAGGTTTATGTCATCCCGCGAGGAGGCTCGTGGGCTAAGACAAGGGACTCCCATCCTGGAGAGCGACAGTCCGAAATGCCACCCGACCACCGAGATTCATGTTTTCCAGGGTTCCTCTAAACTGCTTAAGGTGAATCCTTTTAAAAGCTGAAATGAGGTGATGCAGCGGTAAGCACTGAACTTTTTTTTTTCTTTGGACAACATAGTTGTATGAAGATAAACAGCGATTAATTTACTTATAATCAATTATTCAAAATGACAGTCACAATCGCATTATTTATTTTGCCGCCAACCAGTTTCAACCCGCGATGGGGTCATCTATAATACACTCCTGGAAATGGAAAAAAGAACACATTGACACCGGTGTGTCAGACCCACCATACTTGCTCCGGACACTGCGAGAGGGCTGTACAAGCAATGATCACACGCACGGCACAGCGGACACACCAGGAACCGCGGTGTTGGCCGTCGAATGGCGCTAGCTGCGCAGCATTTGTGCACCGCCGCCGTCAGTGTCAGCCAGTTTGCCGTGGCATACGGAGCTCCATCGCAGTCTTTAACACTGGTAGCATGCCGCGACAGCGTGGACGTGAACCGTATGTGCAGTTGACGGACTTTGAGCGAGGGCGTATAGTGGGCATGCGGGAGGCCGGGTGGACGTACCGCCGAATTGCTCAACACGTGGGGCGTGAGGTCTCCACAGTACATCGATGTTGTCGCCAGTGGTCGGCGGAAGGTGCACGTGCCCGTCGACCTGGGACCGGACCGCAGCGACGCACGGATGCACGCCAAGACCGTAGGATCCTACGCAGTGCCGTAGGGGACCGCACCGCCACTTCCCAGCAAATTAGGGACACTGTTGCTCCTGGGGTATCGGCGAGGACCATTCGCAACCGTCTCCATGAAGCTGGGCTACGGTCCCGCACACCGTTAGGCCGTCTTCCGCTCACGCCCCAACATCGTGCAGCCCGCCTCCACTGGTGTCGCGACAGGCGTGAATGGAGGGACGAATGGAGACGTGTCGTCTTCAGCGATGAGAGTCGCTTCTGCCTTGGTGCCAATGATGGTCGTATGCGTGTTTGGCGCCGTGCAGGTGAGCGCCACAACCAGGACTGCATACGACCGAGGCACACAGGGCCAACACCCGGCATCATGGTGTGGGGAGCGATCTCCTACACTGGCCGTACACCACTGGTGATCGTCGAGGGGACACTGAATAGTGCACGGTACATCCAAACCGTCATCGAACCCATCGTTCTACCATTCCTAGACCGGCAAGGGAACTTGCTGTTCCAACAGGACAATGCACGTCCGCATGTATCCCGTGTCACCCAACGTGCTCTAGAAGGTGTAAGTCAACTACCCTGGCCAGCAAGAGCTCCGGATCTGTCCCCCATTGAGCATGTTTGGGACTGGATGAAGCGTCGTCTCACGCGGTCTGCACGTCCAGCAGGAACGCTGGTCCAACGGAGGCGCCAGGTGGAAATGGCATGGCAAGCCGTTCCACAGGACTACATCCAGCATCTCTACGATCGTCTCCATGGGAGAATAGCAGCCTGCATTGCTGCGAAAGGTGGATATACACTGTACTAGTGCCGACATTGTGCATGCTCTGTTGCCTGTGTCTATGTGCCTGTGGTTCTGTCAGTGTGATCATGTGATGTATCTGACCCCAGGAATGTGTCAATAAAGTTTCCCCTTCCTGGGACAATGAATTCACGGTGTTCTTATTTCAATTTCCAGGAGTGTATTAGTAAGTAATCATGCACGTAATCTACAAGTAATTAGTCAAACTAAAAGGGTACAGTACCGCCCGACATTGAAAATAGGTACAACATTCTTCGTTATTCTTGTCAGAACAACATATTTTTTGTAACAACAACTCAATTTCAAAAAAGCTGTGAGGACGGGGCATGAGTCGTGCTTGCGTAGTTCAGATGGTAGAGCACTTGCCCGCGAAAGGCAAAGGTCCCGAGTTCGAGTCTCGGTCTGGCACACAGTTTTGATCTGCCAGGAAGTCGCGCGGTTCCGGACTGCAGCGCCTAGAACCTCGTGGCCACCACGGTCGGCCAACTATAAGTAAACTGCGTGCACTAGTCTAATGAAGTGTAGTTATCTGATGGCGGCATAGATGTGTAGCAGCTTGTTCAGTATTATGTCTCGATGCCCCGATGTGACGGCAGTTGTATGGATTCAGCTTGTATGATTAGCATTCGAAAGCGATGAAAGGGAACACCCCGATTCGTCATTTTCATTCTATCTTTGAAATGTTTCCCCAGACTCCCCGAGGCATATTATGTGGGTGATCCTGACAAATAGCAAACTCGATTCCCGCCTTAATCCATCACAATGTATGCCCGATTATCCAGGATGGTCTGAACGTGAAACTAAACGTCCATTCATCCCACCCTACAGCACTTGTCCTGGCGCCAGCTATTGTTACTTTCCGGGGACGAACTGCATTACAGCGCATCGATAAAGGATCTTTTATCGGAGCGAATCGGAATATTAAGGGGGGGGGGACGTTGATGAAAAACACGCACTATTTCAAAAATGCACCAAATCAACAGTTTTGGAGATATGGCAATGAAATTTTCAACCATGCTTTACATTAAAGTAACACATTTACATATAAAATCCTTTGATTATATATATTCAACTTTTTAAAATTAAATTTGAAGTTTTATTTTCAAAAAATAACGTATGTTCCTTTTTCTCAGAAAGTATTCAGGATTTATACAAAAATTTCTTTGTTTCAGCTCTTTATATGTTGTAAGCTTCTCTCATGAGGCTTTTGGAATAGGTCAAATAGGAGAATTTTCATAATTTTTTAATTATAATTCCACAAGTACAATTTTAAATTCATGCAAAATTCCAAGCACTTTGCCCCATATCACAGCTTGCAATCAGAATTTCAAAATTTGCTCTTGAGACCACGTCTATTAGGTTTACAGAAATATGTGTACAAAATTTCATAATTCTGGCATTCATAGAATCTGAGGAAAAGGTACATAAACTTTAAAAAACAGACCTTTCAGAAAACGCAATTCAAAGTTCAACCTAACTTTTTTCCTTATGTCACTTCGTCAGAAGGCACTACATTTGCACTCTGTGTCGTATTTCCCTTCAAGGCTTCTCTTCTGGTTTCTTGTTGTCTGTCTTCTTTCCTTTACCAGGTCTTCAACTCACTTTTCAGCTGCAGAGACGCGCTGTAAATCAATTTTTCTCAGGTTGTCTTGAGTAAAATTTCCTATCTTGAAGCCCATTCTTTCTAATACCTTCATTCTCCCGAGGTCCCCATCATTATATACGATAACTGTATCATAAGTCGCAACTCTGACAACCGTAGCAGATGCAAATTTGTTTTTAGGGCATCGTTTCCATATGAGTTAATTTAGATAATCGTTTATAAGATACGAAACGAGTAAAAGGTGATCTATAAAACCAAAGAGTATGTATCACGGCCTTTTAGATGTATCCCGCACACGTTTGGTTGAAACAAACATTGGAAGGTAGGAGACGAGGTACTGGCAGAAGTGAAGCTGTGAGTACCGGGCGTGAGTCGTGCTTCGGTAGCTCAGATGGCACCGGCACGGTAGCTCAGCGTGTTCGGCCAGAGGATTAGCTACCCTCTGTAATAAAAAAACTGAGTTAATGGATCAACATCGAACTGAAACGGGTGTCTTTCGACGTCCGCCCCGAGCAGATACAACGAGCGAAAACGAACAAAATGAGATATTAAAAAAAAAAAAAAAGATGGTAGAGCGCTTGCCCGCGAAAGGCAAAGGTCCCGAGTTCGAGTCTCGGTCGGGCACACAGTTTTAATCTCCCAGGAAGTTTCATAAGGACCCTTTGTGTGGAACTGCTTCAGCGTTAAGAGGCTGACTGTGACATTTTTTTTTCGAACATCGTCACAGACGATGAAACATCGGTTCATCACTTCGAACCGGAAATACAAAGGCAATCCATGGAGTGGCGCCAAACCAGCTCACCGCCGAAGAAAAAGTTCGAAGCACCATCCTCAGCCGGAAATTCATGACAACGGTCTTCTGGGACTCTGAAGGCGTTATTCTGTTTGATGTCCTCCCTCGTGCTGTTACGAACAACTCGTAAGTGTACTGTGCTACCCTTAGGGAACCGAAGAAACGACTTCAGCGTGTTCACCGCCACAAAAATGCAAACGAACTCCTCCTCCTCCTCCAAGACAACGCAAAGCCTCACAAAAGTATGCACATCCGAGAGGAGCTCACAAAACACGTAAATGCTTTCAGGCTCAGTCCCTTCGAAATATCAGTTATCGTACAACGTATGTTGGAAACGAAACATGCCATCAACAGTCTAGAAAACAATTTGGTCTACATAATGAAGCCAAAGATAAGACCCTAAATCTGTTAGAACAATTGGAGCGGTTCTAGGCGCTTCAGTCTGGAACCGCGTGACCGCTACGGTTCGAATCCTGCCTCGGTCATGGATGTGTGTGATGTCCTTAGGTTAGTTAGGCTTAAGTAGTTCTAAGTTCTAGGGGACTGATCACTTCAGATGTTAAGTCTCATAGTGCTCAGAGCCATTTGAACACCGTGTACAAAAACATCTGTGAAGTGTTTACAAACACGCGTGTGCAAGTGTACCTCTTGAGTGAAGTGATATGTACGAACATGATGGAGAAAAGAATGTATGATGGTCTAAAAGGTTAAAATAACTCTTTTTCTTGGATTATGTGGTAAGCTTACACTATTCATCTTTCTCACTATTTTGCACGTATTTTCCGCGTTCGACTTACGAAATCTATAACCTAACATCAGACATCTGCATGACTGGAATATGCATTTCAGCTCATTCAAGAGAAAAAGATAAAGCATGTATTAAGACAAGGCAACAGCCTTGTCGCAGTGGATACACCGGTTCCCGTGAGATCATCGACATTAAGCGCTGTCGGGCATGGTCGGCACTTGGATGGGTGACCATCCAGGCTGCCATGCGCTGTTGCCGTTTTTCGGGATGCACTCATCCTCATGATGCCAACTGAGGAGCTGCTCGACCGAACAGTAGCTGCTTCGGCCAAGAATACCATCATAACGACCGGGAGAGCGATGTGCTGACCCCACGCCCCTCCTACCCGCTTCCTCCACTGAGGATGACACGGCGGTCGGATGGTCCCGGTAGGCCACTAGTGGCCTGGAAAAGGAGTGCTTTTTCTATGCATTAAGACAAATTACACCTGATGATGGGCCGACAGGGTCCGAAATGCATCTTGTACTTAATAAAACACGAAAAGTTGTGACTGAAGGCGTTTTTTAATTCGTACTTCCAGTGTATTGAGTACAGTCACGTTTGAAGCTGCAAAATATGGATAAAATTAAATCACAAAACTTCAATGTACTGTTCTTCCTGATCTACCCTACAGTCCGAATCTCGCACCTTCCGACTTCCATCTGCTTGACCCAATGAAGGATGTACTCTTCGGGAAGAAGTACGTGGATCATGGGGAGGTTACTGATTCAGCAAGACGTTTAATCGGACGTCCACATGTTCCATGCGGGAATACTGGCCATCCCAGTGAGGTGGCGTACGACCGTCGCATTGAATGGAGATTTTGTTGAAAAATATCGTTTCGTAGCCGAAAGTGTGTGGAATGATACTGTGTACTGAAATCCTGAATAAACCTAACCAGCTTACAGAAAAAAATGTGTTACGTTACTTATTAAACGCCTTTGCTTAATTTTGCAGTGGCTGCTTTATAGACACTCCTAATCCCATGAGACCTTTGTATATGAATCTGAACACCATAACGCCCGATGTTCCGAAAAGAGTGGTAAAACAGTGGGGCGCCTGTGTACCCTACGACACTCACAAGGTGAGGCCACGATGTTTAGAACGCGGATTTACTGCAAACTTCGTACACTCGTAGTACTCCATTAGCACAACAAAATGTGTAAGCAGTAGCGCGTACTTCTCAAGCGTTATTGAGAAAATCGCAAGATAATTTCGGTCGTCGAAAAGCCGGCGCGGTAGCACAGCGTGTTCGGTCAGAGGGTTAGCTGCCCTCTGTAATAAAAAGATCTGAGTTAATCGTTGAACAACGATCTTAAACGGATGTCTTACCACGTCCGCCCCGAGCAGATGCAACGAACGAAAGCGAACGAAATGAGATTAAAAAAAGAAAGCCCCGTAATCGCTGGGTCGCTGGATCGAGGCCCGCTAGTCACTTTTTTTTATTTCTAGTACAGTCATTTTCTTTACTATTTATATTACATTTGATGTAATGGGGAAAATACGTGTAATCGGATGAATTTTTATTAAATTTACTGTGTTATTTGGCAGTCTACAAATATTTATTATCACAAATAATATAATACTCATAACTGCCGACTAGTAAACGACCAAACGCATCAAATGATACTGAACACGTATGCTTGTCCGTGTCTTCAAAATAGTTCGTATTTAATCGAAAGAGAACGAGAAATTGCTTCTCGTGAAGACGCTGTTAAAATACACTCGATATTGATTGACCAATGATCAGCGCCGATATTTAAGGAAATGCTTTGTTATGCATGGTTTGCTTCCAAATTATCGGCTGAAAGAGAGGTTTTTGAGAATGTTAACGAGGTTTGTTTTTCCACGGAAAACCTCAAAAGACCTTGCGTCTGCGGAAGCAATGCATTTATTCAAAAGCAGCTGGTGCCGTTTAACTTTGTTTTTCATGTTTTTACGAAAAATACCATCCCGCAAATTGCATTCGTAATGTGGAAAGCGACGATTAATTGTACATCTTTCGAAAGACGTCTGTGCCGGTCAAAACTTGGAGGTAACAAGTCGTTTCGGGTTCCTCGCAGGTATAAGGGATTTCTCAAATTATGGACAAGCATACATTTTCAGTATCACTTGATGCGTTTGGCCGTTTAAGAGTCGGTAGTTATGAATATTATATTATTTGTGACGATAAAAATTTGTAGACAGCCAAATAACACTGTAAATTTAATAAAAGTTCATCCGATTACACGTATTTTTCCCATTACTGTAATATAAATAGTGAAGAAAATGACTGTGCTAGAAATAAAAAGAACAAACTGACGAGTGGGCCTAGATTTTTTTTTTCTAAATCTCATTTTGTTCGTTGTAGTTCGTTGCAATTGTTCGTGGCGGACGTCCCCTGACGCCCGTTGAAGTTCTTTATTGATCCAGTCACTCAGTTTCTTTTATTACAGAGGGCAGTTAACCCTCTGACCGAACACGCTGACCTACCCTGCCGGCTAAGGGCCTAGATCAAGCGACCCAGTGATTACGGGGCATGAACGCTAACCACCTGGCTGCCGACGCTTCACGGTAAAAATGGCCACGCACAGGTGTATCTACAGTGTGTAAACTTTTAGATGGCAGACCTCTCCCTAGTCCTGAATCGGCAGAAGTCGGTAAACGTCGCGAGGCTTCGGTAGGCACGCAGTTTCGACTGCTGCCAACATTACGTAGCTGACTGTGTTGTACAAGGTAGCCATTGTCGTCTGTTTCGTTATTGTTTTGCGCTGTACTGTTCTGCGATTTTTTATTGTGCAGTTGCGCTAAACATTATCAAAATGAGAGAAGAGGTAGTTGCTGGCCCATCTCGGGAGTCGCCAACAACCCCTACCGGTAGGCCCACGGTTAGAAGGAAACCAGTATTGCGTAGCGATGCTAGCAAAATTATATTGCATGTAATTGATTGCTGCCAAAGGGAAAGGGAGCAGAAAAAATTGCTTCACCCCACTTACAAATCTTCAGTGAGAGCTGCTACATACACCGGACAAAGCATGCGTAGCATTGGAAGATTCAAACAGTTTTCCAAGAATCATCCTGGCGTATCACTACAAACGCCTGGCAAGAAAAGGTGAGTTTCCATTTCAGATATTTTGTTCGCGATCACTTTCAAGGAGCCCCCTATTTCGTCCGAATTACCTTATATTTCAATTTTCCTTGCTACCATATTGCTTTGTATGGAAACACCACTGGTTACTGTATTATTTCGAAACACATTCATATTACTGTACTTTGCAATCGCATGAATGGTTTGTGAGCGCATAGTAGACAAACATTATATATATATTAATGTACATGACGATTTCAGTTTCGTTTACGAACAACATTTAAAGCGAGTTTTACTTCCAAGCCTTTCGTCTGCTTTCGTGTAAGCACGACGCGCAATTTGTAGTGCCAGCACTGCAACTGGTAGGCGTGACTTGTCCCCCCCCTCCTTCCCCAACGGCTCCTCTCCCCTCGCCGACCAATGCTTGCTTCCTCCTCTCCCCGCACTCCCATCACAACTCTGCCGTCTTACAGTTAACACACTGTAGTTGACGACCGAAATTATCTAGCGATTTTCTCAATAACGCTTGGGAAGTACACGCTACTGCTTACACATTTTGTTGTGCTAATGGAGTACTACGAGTGTACGAAGTTTGCAGTAAATCCACGTTCCAAACGTCTATTCAGGACATCCTAATATGGTTCCTATCTTCTCCTTCTCCACAGTACAAAGCGGGCTGCCAATCATTCCCAGACGATGCAAGCGTTTCAGCGCATAGGTGAGCGCCTGCATAGCCAGCTGACGTAGAGAGAATCACACTGTCCGTCGCATTGGACTGACCCGCTGGCAGCAGACCAAAGCGGGCGGGCGAATGTCGGCGGTAACTCGATCCCGCACCTGACAGTCGCACCTCTCTCCGGCCGACCTCCACAAAGGCTTTAAATGGGCTCTTAGCCCTTCCTGCCACCGCCTAAATCCGTTTACGGTTCGGGCTTCCTTCTCGTCTTTTCGTGGCAGCGGAGCAGACTGCACCCCATTCTCATTTCCTGCAAATTCACCCAGAAAAAAATTCTGCCGTAACGGCAGGGAGACAGTACCATCGCGGCTAAAGTGCATTCTGCTTGCACTTACACTGTAAAGTTCCCGTGCTAAAAGGAGCCCGTCGAATTGGCTGCAGATCTCTGAATCATTTGGCATATCCTTAAAAGTGCATTACTATTTGCAGATCATAAAGTAATAATATGAAGATTAACTCAAGATCATGTAGATGACTTTCAGTTAGCCGTCCATTGGCTAAAGTAAGTATCTGCAAAACACTCTCTCTCTCTCTCTCTCTCTCTCTCTCTGTCTCTCTCTCACTCACACACACACACACACACACAAGAGAGAGAGAGAGAGTGAGAGGGGGGGGGGGGGTGCTGGAGAAGAGGGAAATTGTGTAAGTAGGCGCCGGCCGCAGTGGTCGTGTGGTTCTAGGCGCTGCAGTCTGGAACCGCGAGACCGCTACGGTCGCAGGTTCGAATCCTGCCTCGGGCATGGATGTGTGTGATGTCCTTAGGTTAGTTAGGTTTAACTAGTTCTAAGTTCTAGGGGACTAATGACCTCAGAAGTTGAGTCCCATAGTGCTCAGAGCCATTTTTTTTTTTTTTTTTTTTTTTTTGTAAGTAGGCTGTTTAGGTTTTCTTAACGCTCTGTATGAAAATCACTGGCTGTGCTGTATGCAGTCTGTGGCTAGTTTGCACTGTTGTCTGCCATTGTAGGGTTGGGCAGCGGCAGCTGGATGAGAACAGCGCGTAGCGTTGCGCAGTTGGAGGTGAGCCGCCAGCAGTGGTGGATGTGGGGAGAGAGATGGCGGAGTTTTGAAGTTTGTAATACTGGATATCATATATTATGACTATTAAGGTAAATACATTGTTTGTTCTCTACAAAAATCTTTCATTTGCTAACTATGCCTATCAGTAGTTAGTGCCTTCCGTAGTTTGAATCTTTTATTTAGCTGGCAGTAGTGGCGCTCTCTGTATTGCAGTAGTTCGAGTAACCAAGATTTTTGTGAGGTAAGTGATTGGTGAAAGGTATAGGTTAATGTTAGTCAGGGCCATTCTTTTGTAGGGATTATTGGAAGTCAGATAGCGTTGCGCTAAGAATATTGTGTGTCAGGTTAAGCACAGTCGTGTATAAAATGTTCAAAAGGGACGTTTCAATTGGCGCCAGACCCATTTGAAAACAAGTGAACATCAACCACGATTAAACACATTGCAGCAACATAAACATTGTGTAGCACCAAGTGTAAAAGAATATCTTGCGTGAGGTGTTACTCAAAAACGTGTATCGAGTTTCTGTGTGCATTTCCACAACAGGTAAGGACGAATACTTCGCAATTAAATGTATGCACAACATATAGTCGCCCATGCCCCAGGCAGGATTCGAACCTGCGACCGTAGCAGTCGTGCGGTTCCGGACTGAAGCGCCTAGAACCGCTCGGCCACCGTGGCCGGCTCCAACAGAAAATAAAAAATACGATGCCATCGTTTGAGTGACCTACTGCCAATACCAAAATTTCACTCCGTTGGTCGAACCAGTCCACAACTCACATTAAAACTGTGTACTCCTCTATGAATGCAAAGCAGAATATTACTGAGGTTGTATCCTCGCTGTTTTTACTTGTAGATCGTATATCCCGCTGGGAACGAGCAGGAATAAATTTAGGGAACCATGCATTCGTACTCGAGTCCAGCGGGACACGTGTGTTCCACTTAAAATAATTTTTGTTATTATACACTGACGTCGCAAAGCAACTGATACAGGCATTCGTGTTAAAATACAGAGATATATAAATAGGCAGAATACGGCGCTGCGGTCGGCAACGCCTATATAAGACAAGTTCAAATGGTGCAAATGGCTCCGAGCACTATGCGACTTAACTTCTGACGTCATTAGTCGCCTAGAACTCAGAACTACTTAAACCTAACTAACCTAAGGACATCACACACATCCATGCCCGAGGCAGGATTCGAACCTGCGACCGTAGCGGTCGCTCGGTTCCAGATTGTAGCGCCTAGAACCGCGCGGCCACTCTGGCCGGCTATAAGACAAGTGTCTGGCGCAGTTGTTAGATCGGTTACTACTACTACAGTGGCAGGTTATCAAGATCTTTGTGAGTTTGAACCTGGTGTTATAGTCGGCGCACGGACGATGGGACACAGCATCTCCGAGGTAGCGATGAAGTGGGGATTTTCCCGTAGGACCATTTCACGAGTGTACCGTGAATATCAGGAATCCGGTAAAACATCAATTCTGCGACATCTCTGCGGCTGAAAAAAGAACCTGTAAGAACGGGACCAACGACGACTGAAGAGAATCGTTCAAAATGGCAGAATGCAATCCTTCCGCCAACTGCTGCAGATTCAATGCTGGGTCATCAACAAGCGTCAACGTGCGAACTATTGGACGAAACATCGTCGACAAGGGCTTTCGGAGCCGAATGCCTACTGGAGTACCCTTGATGCCTGCACGACCCGAAGTTTTACGCGTCGCATGGGACCGTCAACACCGGCATCAGACTGTTGATGACTGAAAACGTGTTGCCTGGTCGGTCGAGTTTCGTTTGAAATTGTATCGAGCGGATGGACGTGTACGGGTATGGAGACAACCTCATGAAACTATGGACACTGCCTGTCGACAGAAGCTGGTGGAGGCTCTGTGGGGCGTGTGCAGTTGGTGCTACATGGGACTCGTGATACGTCTAAATACGATTCTGACAGGTGACACGTTCGTAAGCATCTTGTCTGATCACCTTCGTCCATCCATGTCCATTGTGCATTCTGACGGATTTGGTCGACTCCAGCAGGACAATGCGACAGCCCACACGTCGAGAATTGTTACAGAGTGGCTCCAGGAACACACTTCTAAGTTTAAACACTGAGTTTAAACACTCCCCGGACATGAACATTATTGAGCATATCTGGGACGCCTTCAACGTGCTGTTCAGAAGAGATCTCCACTCCTTCATACTCTTAAGGATTTATGGTCAGCTATGCAGGATTCATGTTGTCAGTTCCCTCCACACTACCTCAGACATTAGTCGAGCCCATGCAACGTTGTGTTGCGGCACTTCTGTATGCTCGCGGAGACCCTGCACGATATTAGGCAGGCGTACCAGTTTCATTGGCTCTTCAGTGAATAAACAATAATCGAAATTTAGAACCATGTCCAAACTTAGTATCCACCCAAAAATCAGGAAACCCATTTTTACAGCGACATGTGAAATATTAATTAGTTCGTTCACGAAAGGATTAAGTCAGCTTGGATTGTTACGTTTCCGGCCGCCGCGCGGCGCTGTCCTCGCTCGTCGCATGTTAAACGCGGACGTGTTGTGGCCAGAAGACATTTAACAGTGCGCGGGCTCGGACTGGTGGGTCTGCTATACGGTGTCCACAGCGGAGTGGAGGGCGCTACAGGGCAAGGGCGCTCCTCCCCGGGCCAGCGCAGCTAATGAGCCAGAGAGCCACGCCCCCGGCTAGCTTCCTCTCTGCACACCTCTTCCTCCGCTCACGCAGGCTGTCTCACGCACGGTGCAAACGCTCAGTCCGGCGTTCCGCGGGAACCCATAACGGGCAACTACACTCGCGAATGTTCTACGAATGCCCCTCTGGCCACACGACACACGTCCAAGCGATAGGCAAGTACGTTCCATTCCTTGTTTAGCAACCTCTGGTCAGTGACAAATAGGACTGTTGATATTTCTGAAAAAATCGGGAATCCGATATATCAATATTTAAAAAGTGTCATTATCGGCTTTTGACACATCGGAGAAAAGGTATCGATATATTGATATATCGACGACAAAAATATCGACGTACCGGCTACACATTGTAAATATACTGCGGGTTTTAAGTTTGTATACAGGGTGAGTCACCTAACATTACCGCTGGATATATTTCGTAAAACACATCAAATACTGACGAATCGATGCCACAGACCGAACGTGAGGAGAGGGGCTAGTGTAACTGGTTAATACAAACCATAAAAAAATGCAGGAAGTATGTTTTTCAACACAAACCTACGATTTTTTAAATGGAACCCCGTTAGTTTTGTTAGCATATCTGAACATATAAACAAATATGTAATCAGTGCCGTTTGTTGCATTGTAAAATGTTAATTACATCCGGAGGTATTGTAACCTAAAGTTGACGCTTGAGTACCACTCCTCCGCTGTTCGATCGTGTGTATCGGAGAGCACCGAATTACGTAGGGATCCAAAGGGAACGGTGATGGACCTTAGGTACAGAAGAGACTGGAACAGCACATTACGTCCACATGCTAACACCTTTTTATTGGTCTTTTTCACTGACGCACATGTACATTACCATGAGGGGTGAGGTACACGTACACACGTGGTTTCCGTTTTCAATTACAGAGTGGAATAGAGTGTGTCCCGACATGTCAGGCCAATAGATGTTCAATGTGGTGGCCATCATTTGCTGCACACAATTACAATCTCTGGCGTAATGAATGTCGTACACGCCGCAGTACATCTGGTGTAATGTCGCCGCAGGCTGCCACAATACGTTGTTTCATATCCTCTGGGGTTGTAGGCACATCACGGTACACATTGTCCTTTAACTTACCCCACAGAAAGAAGTCCAGAGGTGTAAGATCAGGAGAACGGGCTGGCCAATTTATGCTTCCTCCACGTCCAATGAAACGCCCGTCGAACATCCTGTCAAGGGTCAGCCTAGTGTTAATTGCGGAATGTGCAGGTACACCATCATGCTGATACCACATACGTCGACGCGTTTCCAGTGGGACATTTTCGAACAACGTTGGCAGATCATTCTGCAGAAACGCGATGTATGTTGCAGCTGTTTGTTACAACACGCAACTGAACGTCAGAGGTTTCAAGCATCAACTTTAGGTTACAATATCTTCGGATGTAATTAACATTTTACAATGCAACAAACGGCACTGATTACGTATTTGTTTATATGTTCAGATGTGCTAACAAAACTAACGTGGTTCCATTTAAAAAAAGGTAGGTTTGTGTTAAAAAACATACTTCCGTGCATTTTTGTATGGTTTGTATTAAACAATTACACTAGCCCCTCTCCTCACGTTCGGTCTGTAGAATCGGTTCGTCAGTATTTGATGTGGTTTACGAAATATATCCAGCGGTAACGTTAGGTGACTCAACCTGTATTTAAGTATTGATTTACTATTAGATGTTCAGTAAATCAACAAGCTATCTGCCTGCTTATCTCCCTAGGAGCAAGAATTGAAAGGAAAACGGTGCGTGTTCATACTTGGCGACAACCACTTCGCTAATAATGGTAATTGCATGTAACTGGCACAATAAGAGGTGTCCGATGCGCCTTTCGTTCGGTTTTCTCACATATCGGATTTGTCTGAAAGACTTCATGCCAACTTCCCTCATTTTTTCATTTCTGCAAACGTCGTCTACCTAGCGGCCGTAGTGTAAACATCGCGTGGTGAAGATAAACGTTGCAGTTTATGTTGGCAGCGGTGAACGCCGATTACGCCAGCATATCCCCTCACACGTCTCCTCCGCCCACAGCGAAAACCAATCTTGTCATTTAGATTATGGTTATATTTTTAGCGACTATTTTTGAAGAATGCTGATGTGAAGAAATAGCACACTAGTTGCTTTAATAACTGTTTTTTAGTGCAACTGGTGTGCTATTTCTCCACATCAGGAATCTTGTTATTCCGTTCACACAACCGCCTGCCCCCCCCCCCCTCCAAGTGCAAACGGACTTCTTCATTGTGCCACATATACTTGCTTCACACAGTCAAAGAGACGGACTGGATGTGATGGGAGCTCAAAAAGTGGTATGACTGCGTCACACAGTAAAAGTAAAATTACGTTGTACTACAGTTTCAAATGAACAGTTTCATATACACTACTGACCATTACATTTGCAACACCAAGAAGAAATGCAGATGATAAACGGGTATTCATTTGACAAATATATTATACTAGAACTGACATGAGATTACATTTTCACGCAAATTGGGTGCATAGATCTGAGAAATCAGTACCCATAACAACCATCTCTGGACGTAATAACGGCCTTGATACGCCTGGACATTGGGTCAAACAGAGCTTGGATGGCGTGTACAGGTACAGCTGCCCATGCAGCTTCAACACGATACCACAGTTCATCAGGAGTAGTGACTGGGGTATTGTGACGAGCCAGTTGCTCGGCCACCATTGACCAGACGTTTTCAATTGGTGAGAGATCTGGAGAATGTGCTGTGCTGTATCCAGAAAGGCCCGTACAGAACCTGCAACATGCGGTCGTGCATTATCCTGCCGAAAAGTAGGGTTTCGCAGGGATCGAATGAAGAGTAGAGCCACGGGTCGTAATTTATCTGCAACGTAACGTCCACTGTTCAAAGTGCCGTCAATGCGAACAAGAGGTGACAGAGACGTGTAACCAATGGCAACCCATACCATCACGCCGGGTGATAAGCCAGTATGGCGATGACGAATGCACGCTTCCAATGTGCGTCACCGCGATGTCACCAAACACTGATGCGACCATGATGATGCTGTAGACTGAACCTGGATTCATCCGCAAAATGACGTTTTGCCATTCGTGCACCCAGGTTCATCGCTGAGTGAACCATCGCAGGCGCTCCTGTCTGTGATGCAGCGTCGAGGGTAACCGCAGCCTTGGTCTCCGAGCTGATAGTCCATGCTGCTGCAAACGTCGTCGAACATTTCCTGGAGATGGTTGTTGTGTTGCAAACGTCCCCATCTGTTGACTCAGGGATCGAGACGTGGCTGCACAATCCGTTACAGCCATGCAGATAAGATGCCTGTCATCTCGACTGCTAGTGATACGAAGCCGTTGGTATCCAGCACGGCGTTCCGTATTACCCTCCTGAACCCACCGATTCCATATTCTGCTAACAGTCATTGGATCTCGACCAACGCTAGCAGCAATGTCGCGATACGATAAACCGCAATCGCGATAGGCTACAATTCGACCTTTATCAAAGTCGGAAACGTGATGGTACGCATTTCTCCTCCTTACACGAGGAATCAGAACAACGTTTCACCAGGCAACGCCGGTCAAATGCTGTTTGTGTATGAGAAATCGGTTGGAAACTTTCCTCATGTCAGCACGTTGCAGGTGTCGCCACCGGCGCCAAACTTGTGTGAATGTTCTGAAAAGCTGATCATTTGCATATCACACCATTTTCTTCCTGTAGTTTAAATTTCGCGTCTGTAGCACGTCATCTTCGTGGTGTAGCAATTTTAGTGGCCAGTTGTGTATTTTTCGGCACAACCTAACCTGCAATACCTTTACAAGCTTCCTGACCACCCTGTACGAGCAGTGGCGCGTGCACCCTGAACCATTTGTCGTGAAATCTCAAAACGATTTCGGCATTACCTAGAAATTAATGTGAATTTCCACTCCCCCTCCCTCCCTCGTAACTCACTTCTTGGGTACGCTCTCGAATCGCACGACATCTTCTCAGTCCGAAAACACGGTGCAGTTAATGCCACTGACGCATCTATGCAGAACAGATTTGTGTAATCAGACTAAGGCTAAATCAAACACAGTTGCTGCCTCAGTCTCGTTCTGTCATTTGCACTGTACGAGCAGCTCGTGCGTGAACTATGCGGTAGACTTAGTCTACCGGCGTCGCTGTCTCCACTGTTCTCGTATCAGCTCGGTGCGGCGTCTGCCAAGTTTGCCCAGCGGAGGACAAGCAGCCGTTAGGTAAGTTAACGCGCTGGCGGAAGGTAAGCGGCCGCCTAGTTAGTCTATTTCATAATACAGAGCTTCTGAGGACAGAGTGGCGCTTCGTCAACACAATGGAGCTCCCACTGAACCTAAATAATTACCTCCAGAAGACAGCCAGGTATGTCAACGGAATGTTATACGTCTCTGAGAAGTGAGCAGAATAGCACCACTGTCAACGTAGATGAAGCAGAGGCCCGTAGTAATGAAGAAGGCACATGTTTCGTATCCAAGCTTGCCGAAAATTACACGAGTGCCAATGTTTCCCACATCTACACCTTGTAATGTAACAGTATCCGCTTACGTATGAGAGTATGCGACACATGATTTTTAGCGTATTACCCGATACCCTGTATAGAGTATTGTGTTACTGTATGACTGCATTTCACATTTACTATTCGTTACCTAACAGTATTTGAAACAATATGTTTATTGTAACTAAACACAGCATGTCATTACCAAAATTACGTATAACAATACTTTGAAATAATGCATTTACGAGTTTATACTCATTTAAAACGGAATTGTCAAATTAAAAAGAAAACAATTACTAAATTATTTAACGCAGTTACTTTTCGTACGAAGTCATCGTTCAGAGTGTTCCAGAAAGTCAGGATAAAGGAAATCAAGATTGTTTATTAACGTATGTCATAACACCAGGGTTGGAACTTTCGTAGTGGCAACTAGTTATTTACAGCTCGTACAAAATAGATACGTGTTTCAAAGTTTTACTGACCTTCAAAGTAGTCACCAGCATTGTGTATAACCCATTGCCAGTGATGTAGCAGTCGTAGGATAATGTTAGCAGTGCCAGTTGTGTTGACAGTTCGAGCGGTGCGGTGCCCGACGAATTTGTAACAGTTCTGAAGAGAATGCCGTGAAGTGTTTCCTTCAGTTTAGCAATCGAGTTGAACTCACGAGGGCTTAAGTCTAGGGAGTGCAGTAGGTGGTATAGCACTTAGTAGCCCCATCAGTAAAAAAAAATCAGTAACAGATTGCACTGTACGTGCTTGAGCATTGTCCTGCAAGATGATGGTCAGGTCCTGCAGAAAGTGTCATCACTTCTAACTCTAAGCTCGTTGTATGTTGTTTTCCAAGAATGAACAGCTTAGAGACAGAAGTGATGACACTTTCTGCAGGACCTTATCATCATTTTGCAGGACAATGCTCAAGCAGGTACAGTTCAAGCTGTTACTGATTTGTTTGACTGATGAAGCTGCTAAGTCCTATACTACCAATTGCACTCCCCTGACTTAAGCCCTGGCGAGTTCAACTCGATTTCTAAACTGAAGGAAACACTTCACGGCATTCGCTCCATAGCTGCTACAAATTGGTCGGGTAACAGACCGCGTCGCTCGAACTGTCAACACAACTGGCACTGCTAAGAGTATCCTACGACTTCCACATCGCTGGCAACGGGTTATACACACTGCTAGTAACTACTTTGAAGATCAGTAAAACCATGAAACACGTATCTATTTCGTACGAGCTGTAAATAAATATTTGCCGTTATTAAAGTTCCAATCCTCGTATAAAACGTAACAAGTTGCATGAAAAACTATGACATTACAGTTGGGACATAGGTAAATGCTGGTAATCAAAATTATTTGCTAATTTAGAAACTTTTGCCTATTTTAGAAGTGATTTAACCAATTCGTGTTTCATGAAATTTTGTTTAAAAATAATTTCCTCATTCTTAAAATTTCCTCATAATTGTAAAACTTACTGTTACTATTTTTTTGAATACGTGATTTTTCATTATAATTTAACAAAAGTACTAGCGCCAATAACGTACAGTATTTGTCATCATGAATTGTCTTTGTCTTGCGAAATAAACAAAACAAGAAAGTCAGAAAAATTAGAGGTTCTCACACCAGATTCGTGAGTGGTACAGGGAAAGGGGGAGATGACAGTGGTGCCAGAAGTTTCCTCCGCCACGCACCGTAAGGATAGATTAGGAGTGTAGACGTAGATGTAGGTTGTAGCGTCAGTGACTCGCGTGTCAAATCGAGGGTGACTCCCCTTATCAAGATTATTATACAAGTGTAGCAGTGCCGAGAATTGATTAGCTTTGCCCGACAAACGATTCCGTGAGTTTCTGACAGTTGTGTGTAGTGACACTAATGCGGGGACCGAATGTGTTGATATTTGTGGGGAGCCCAAGACAAGTTCAGGTAAATTTTTTTTCTTTCACATTCGTTGGCTTCGCCGGCCCCCAACCAAACCGTCACCTTCGAAACTAATCTTTAACTCGCACTGCACTACTGATCAGCCTGTCACCAGGGTCAGTTTTATGGCTTTCACATTCGTGAGCCTCGCCAACCCACAACCAAACTGTCATATCGCAACCAAATATAGACTCCAGGCTAAGCTACAAATCAGTGTTACCACAACCAGGTTTATTGTTTTCGCATTCGTTAGGTTCAGCAACATACATACAAACAGTCACCAACCAATCTAACGTAGACCTCGGGCTACACCGCACAGCCAGGGTTTTTGCTTTCACACTGGTTGGCTTTGACAAGTAAGACCCTAACTACGCTCATCCTCCAATCTAATCTAGTCCTCAGGCTAAACTACAGATCAGTCTGTCACCAAAACCAGGTTTACTGCTTTCACATTTCGCTGGTTTCGTCAATCCACAACCACACTCTTACATTTCAACCTAACCTAGTTCACATCTGAAGACTGGCAAACCAGTCTGAAACTGATAAAGGTGAAATAAATTATAAAAAGTGACTGGTCGCAGTTTTCTCAAGCTTTCAACATAAATTAAAACTATTTCCTAATACCAAGTGTTTTGCACTGCGGCACGCTGTTCTACACTGCTAGACGAAAAACGAATTCTTAATGTCATATTATCAAAAACACAGTGGGAAATCAGCGATCAACTTCACATCTGTCCTTAGAAAAACCAGTCTAGACTGCACGAATTGCTGAGTAGTATCAGTCCAAATGTGGACCATCTTCAGACGGTACGGCGAGTACAGTGTGAAGATGGCCCGCCTCTGGACTGAAACCAGTCACCAGTAAATGCGATTTCTGCGATGTAGAGTGTTTTTCTAAGTTAAAGTTACGAGGGTGAGTCAAATGAAAACCTTAAATTTGTAATAACAAATCGAAATTTCGCGCCGTTTTCCTGTAAGTTGGTAAGTGTGCTTCAAACAGCGTGCAGAATGGCCTGTAGGTGACAGCATAGTTTAGATGCACACATGCCGTCGCAGTATCAGTATAAAGGTGGCCGCCCCACTTGCGACTTGCACCAGGGAAGAACAGCCTTCTGTTATTCGGTTTTTGCGTAGTGAAGGTGTGAAAACTACTGAAATTCATCGACGAATGAAGGTTCAGTACGGTGATGCATGTCTGCCACAGTAGCAAGTCTACCAATGGAGTAGGAAGTTCGCAAATGGCGTGACTTCAGTGGAAGATGCTCCTCGTCCAGGTCAGGCACAACGAGTTGTGACTCCACAAAACATTGCATCAGCTGAAGCCATAGTGAAGGAAAACCGCCGAGTGACACTGAATGATATTGCAGCATGTTTACAGATTAGTCATGGGTCAGCGCACCACATTGTGCATCATGTGCTCCAGTTTCACAAAGTGTCTGCAAGATGGGTGCCACGGCAGCTGACTCCTTGAATGAGAGAACGGCGTGTTGATGCCTGTGAAGAAATTCTTCGGCGCTTTGAACGAGAAGGTGATGGCTTCCTTGCAAGAATCATTACTGGGCACGAAACCTCGATTCACTTCCACCAACCGGAGACGAACAGAGCGAGTAAGGAATGGCGCCATTCCTCAGCACCAAAACCAAAGAAGTTTGGAACAGAACCATCAGCAGGGAAGGTTATGTTGACTCTCTATTGGGACGAAAAAGGCGTCATTTTGGAGCATTACATGCCTAGAGGGACCACTGTCACCAGTGCATCATACACAGATCTCCTAAAAAATCATCTGCGGCCTGCAACCAAATCAAAGCGACGTGGGTTGCTGTCAGCAGGTGTCCTTTTGCAACACGACAATGCAAGGCCGCACACTGCCCGTACAACAGTTGCAACAATCACAGACCTGCATTTTGAGTGTCTTCCTCATCCACCATACTCACCGGACCTTGCCCCAAGTCATTTCCATATGTTTGGACCACTCAAAGACGCAGTGGGAGGAAAGAAGTTCCGTTCTGATGAAGAGGTACGGCGCGCGGTGCACGAGTGGTTGTGCGGACTGCCAAGAGAATTTTTTTCTAAAGGAATTTATGCACTTTGTAAGCCCTGGAGGACTTGCATTGAGTGTGGGGGAGATTATGTTGAAAAGTGATACAGCTTTGTACCACTTCTGCACAATAAATAATATTTTAAAAAATATTTAAGGTTTTCATTTGACTCACCCTCGTATTAATGTACCTGTATGCTTATCCCAGCAATAGCCTCAGGTTCTGCAAAAATGCCTCTCCATAGAAGTGTCACTCGCCACAAGTTTTCCAATCCACGTTTCCAAGACCAGTCACTGGTAATAAATTGCATAATTGGGCTCTGGTGTCCCACATCGCTAGGAGTGCGTAAATTCTTTCTGCGAATGTGCAGGGGACTTCGCGAAACAAGTTATTGCTCTAACGATTTTGGTATCCGCGGGAGAAAAGTAGTAACTCCTGCGTTAAAGCATAAACGTCTAGTGATTCTAGACAAAAACTTTGATCTGAACTGCAAGTCGAACAACACGTCAAGTTGCTGCTTTGCATCACGTTAACACGAAGCTTCCATCGCACAGCACGAACGCAGATGGTTTGCTCGGAAAGCCGGTCATGCCATGTACGTCCATCACGTGCTGCCGGGTCCGCGGCTCGTGCTCTTGCGGTAGCGTTCTTGCTACCTACGCGCGAGGTCCCGGGTTCTACCTGCAGTGCCTGAAAGACGCACTCGACGCACCAGCAGACGACCAGCAATACCTGCCGCGAGTGAGGAGAATCAAGGCAAAACTCCTTCAAATAAAGAAACAGCAAATAAGAGGCGTCCTCACCAGAAGTAAAACATATGGCGAGGTGGATGAAGAGCCACTCACCATGCACCACCTAAATAGGGAAAGGGAGAGAGGCGCAGGAAAGTGCGTAAGCTAGCTTCAGGACAAGCAGGGAAAGACGCTCACGACGAAAACGGAGTTAACAAAACACATCGAGGACTATTTCCGAGACATGTTCCGTCGAGAAGCGACAGACGACGCGGCAACTGCTGAAATCCTCCAGCAGACGAGGAGCGTGCTCACAGACGCAGACAGGGAGTTGCTGACAGAAAATGTCGACGTGGATGACATCAAAGAAACGATGAGGACCAGCGCAAGAGGAAGAGCACCCGGCGCCGACGGCATCCCGCTCGAGTTCTACCTCGCATATTGGGACGTGCTAGGAGGGCAATTCACGGAAATGGTGAACGAGATACTCGATGGGGCAGAAATTCCACCTGGGCTGACCGAAGGGACCATAACACTCATCCCTAAGAAGAGAGCCGCCCGCCGCATTGAAGAGTTTCGTCCGATTACGCTCCTCAACGCCGACTATAAAACAATAGCGAAATGCATCGCAAACAACCTGAAATCGGAAAGTCATCAGTCCGAGGCAAACATGTGCTGTGGGAAAAATATATTTGACGCCACATGCACCTAAAGGGACATAATAGCACAGGCAGCCACCACCAGAAGCACAGGTGCCATAATTTCGGTGGACTTCAACAAAGCCTTCGACAGGATCGACCACAAATATCTCGTAGAGACACTAAACAGACTCGGGTTTGGGCAAAAATTCATCGCAATCATCCAGAAGATACTAAGTACTGCGAGATCGACAGTAATAATCAATATTTGGGAAACAAAACTGATAAAACTGGACAGGTCCATGAGGCAAGGCTGTCCATTGTCAATGGCTCTATTCGCTATAGCACTGGACCCGCTGCTGCGGAAACTCACAAACGACATCAGAGGCTTCTCCGTAGGAGGCAAAGCAGTAGCATGTATAGCCTACGCTGACGACCTAGGAATCTTTATTGAAGACCAGGATGATATAGGGAGAGTAGAAACCATCATGAATACATTCCAAAAAGCGTCAGGCGCCCAAACCAACCCCAGGAAAACAGTGCTACTGCCGATAGGGAATCAACGACTCAAACCAGACAGCCAGTGGTATAAAATAGCAGAAAGCCATAAAGTTCTTGGAATATATATACAGTCTTGTCCACTTAGAATGGCCGCATACAACTGGAGGGACGTGCTACACACCATAAGAGGTCTCTCCAGACAGCACGCGAACCGGAAGCTAACAATCCACCAGAAAACAGAACTGATAAACACGACGATCCTGTCGAAAGCTTGGTAGCTGGCGCAAATCTTAAGCATCCCGACGGAAATTGCGCGAGCACTAACGAGCGCAGTGTACTACCTGTTGTGGCGTCGAAATATATTCAAAGTGGCGCAAGCAACGTGCTCTCTGCCCACGAAAGAAGGGGGACTAGGTCTAGTTGATATAAAGACCAAATGTGCAGCCCTTCTACTGAAACGAACGCTCGTCATCCAGGACAAAAACCCTGACAGCGTCACAGCCAAGATAATTGGAAGATACAAGCCCGCATCACAAGAAGCGCCGGTCGACACGAGGCACATTCCCTTCAGAATGCGACATGTCAGGCTGCACTACGCCAACAAAAGTTACGTTCTGGACACCGTGGCGAACCCCAAGAGAATATACTGGGCCCTCAGGGGGAAGACGGCAAAAAACAGAATTGAACACAAACTCCCGCAATACAATTGGAAACAAATATGGGGGAACGTCTCGGAAAACGTGTTGCCTAAACGTGCGAAGGAGACATGGTACAAAATAATTAACAGAACGGTACCAACCAACCAAAGTCGCGGAGATAAAACTCGTCGCAAGTGACAAGTGTGAAGTATGTGGCATGACCGACACCCTCGAGCACCGATTCACGTGCGGGAATGCCATCAACATCTGGGAAGCGTGTCAGCAGATGGTGGCCCACATCAACAGAACGGCGCCGGGAAGTATCACAGTGGAAGCAATCACCGCCCCAGACTGCAAACCATTTCCACGGCCCAAGCGACTGGCGACTCTCTGGATCCTCGCCATGACGGCACACGCCATAGTAGCGCGGAGGCAGACCGACCAGCTGGCCTTCCTGATGGACCTTTGGGAGGAGAACAATACAGCCCAGCAGCACAGGCGATACCGGGAGAACTTCAAAAACTTCCTGCAGATTCCACTGCAGACAGCAATCGCCAGAGTCCTCCCCAGCCTGTGACCCTCAGCACCGCCACCAGCCACCTCACCACACTCACCACAAGAAGAATGTGTGCAGTGATAGTGAACAAGTGCAACACAAAAGATAAAATGCTTTCTCTTCTCGCATCAAATAGTGAAGTATAGTAGTATAAAGTGTTTCTTCTTAGTGAAATCAATGATACAAAGTGTTTCTCACCAAACATCTGTCATGCTCGCAGCCAAAAGTGTCAAAAGTACGCACAGTAGTACTACCAGTTTTTTTTAATTAACTTTTCTTCCATTATTTGTACTATACTGACTAGGAAACAAACATTACTTAGTGGAAAGTGCCAACTACTCATTATTATTATTATTAGATATTTTTTAAATGATTTCCTTTACTTTGTGCCTATAAAATTCCATTGATTACTCACACCCTTCTTTCTGCTTCTCTTATGTAATATGACAAAATTTTCTCTCTTCTTCAATTTAGGTATATTCTGTAGTATATGTAAAAAAATTTTCTTCCACTTCTGCTCCACCTATCATGGTGACGTTTCCCTCATACTGTCCCACTTAACAGTGTAATTAGAGGAAGAGATCAAACCAGAATACACAATGTGCCTGTGGCATCACAAGTGCATCACATACAGAAACATAAACCCAAAATCAATGCATCGATGCCAAATATAAACTGTTATGCCTTTCCTGCAATGTCTACCCCCTCAAAAAAAAAAGACGACAAATGGCCATGTAAAAGGGTTTAAGGAACAACAATAACAGAAAAACGAAAAAGGAAAATATAAAAACGAAAACATAAAAAATGACAGTAATATTAACCAACACTAGGAATATAATAGGTTAGTAGAATAAAATGTCTTTTTTTAATGTATCGTTGTTAATATATTTAAATAAATATATATGGTTACAAAAAAAAAAGGGTTCGATTCCCGGCGGGTCAGGGATTTTTTTTCTGCCTCGAGATGACTGGGTGTTGTGTCTCTTTCATCATCATTTCATCCTCATTCACTCGCAAATCGCAGTAGTGGCGTTAAAGAACTTGCGGAGCGGCGGCCGAACCGCCCCGCGAGGGGTCTCCCGGCCACCAATGCCATACGCTCATTAACGTGCCGCCGGTCGGACGGGTGAGAAGCCGTTCACAGTAGCGGCACATTGCGGTCCCCACTTGTCCTGGCCACGTGGGCGGTAGTGACTCGTAACCGCATCCGCCCCTAGTCGCCCCGGAAATTCGTTAACAGGGTTACCAACCGCGGTGGTGGCTGCGCCGGAAGGCGGCACTTTGACCAGGAACCTTCGAAGGGCTCTACCCGATGGGAGGGACGCCGCCCTTGTGCCGCCAGCTCATGTCAGCAACACGGACCGAAAAGCAGTCTCTGGAAAGTCTCGTGTTGTAGTAACTTCACATCTATGATTTATCATCTAACTTTAAAGAATACATAGATTATTCACAATAACGCAGATCTCACACTTCAATCAAAAACTAGGTTTCTGTCGCAGCCTCGCCTGCTTAGGGTACAGTGGAGCTATTCCCCACATTTCAACTGTAAGCCCTGTGTAATTTGACACGAAACTCTTTTAAAAATCTGTCAGTGTGACAGATTTTTTTAATTATGAGTGCATTCTAGTATATCAAAAGGTCGAAATTTTTTTACAGGAGCAAAGTATTAAAGAAACATCTGAAGGAAGCAGAAATCACAATATGTAAAAATGGAGAGGCTATTCCACCCAGCCAAGAGGCGAATCCGCCCAGTGTATATCACTGTCGAAATCACAAGGATTTACCACAGGTAAACATCTTTCGTCCATTTTTCAGCCACGCACTTTTTGAAACCATGTAGCTCATTGCTTTCTCCAGAGGAGCCGCTACTAACACTAGTAACTGCTCGTTTCATATGTTCCTCGGACCACAAAGCACTTCGCTTTTTCCTTTTATATGTACCGACCATATGAAAAGAAGCCAAGAAAACACTTTGTTGTTGTTGTTGTTGTTGTGATCTTCAGTCCTGAGACTGGTTTGATGCAGCTCTCCATACTACTCTACCCTGTGCAAGCTTCATCATCTCCCAGTACCTACTGCAGCCTACATCTTCTGCATCTGCTTAGTGTATTCAACTCTTGGTCTCGCTCTACGATTTTTACCCTCCACGCTGCCCTCCAATACTAAATTGGTGATCCCTTGATGCCTCAGAACATGTCCTACCAGCCGATCCCGTCTTCTAGTCAAGTTGTGCCACAAACTCCTCTTCTCCCCAATTCTATTCAATACCTCCTCATTAGTTATGTGATCTACCCATCTAATCTTCAGCATTCTTCTGTAGCACCACATTTCGAACGCTTCTATTCTCTTCTTGTCCAAACTATTTATCGTCCATGATTCATTTCCATACATGACTACACTCCATATAAATACTTTCAAGAACGTCTTCCTGGCGCTTAAATCTATACTCGATGTTAACAAACTCCTCTTCTTCAGAAACGCTTTCCTTGCCATTGCCAGTTTACATGATATATCCTCTCTACTTCGACCATCATCAGTTATTTTGCCCCCCAAATAGCAAAACTCCTTTACTACTTTAAGCATCTCAAAATGGCTCTAAGCACTATGGGACTTAACATCTGAGGTCATCAGTCCCCTAGAACTTAGAACTACTTAAACCTAACTAACCTAAGGACATCACACACATCCATGCCCGAGGCAGGATTCGAACCTGCGACCGTAGCGGTCGCGCGGTTCCAGACTGAAGCGCCTAGAACCGCTCGGCCATATCGGCCGGCCGTTTAAGCATCTCATTTCCTAATCTAATTCCCTCAGCATCACCCGACTTAATTCGACTATATTCCATTATCCTCGTTTTGCTTTTGTTGATGTTCATCGTATACCCTCCTTTCAAGACACTGTCCATTCCGTTCAACTTCTCTTCCAAGTCCTTTGCTGTCTCTGACAGAATTACAATGTCATCAACGAACCTCAACGTTTTTATTACTTCTCCATGGATTTTAATACCTACTCCGAACTTTTGTTTCTTTTACTGCTTGCTCAATATACAGATTGAATAGCGTCGGGGAGAGGCTACAACCCTGTCTCACTCCCTTCCCAACCACTGCTTCCCTTTCATGTCCCTCGACTCTTATAACTGCCATCTAGTTTCTGTACAAATTGTAAATAGCCTTTCGCTCCCTGTATTTTACTCCTGCCACCTTCAGAATTTGAATGAGAGTATTCCAGTCAACATTGTCAAAATCTTTATCTAAGTCTACAAATGTTAGAAACGTAGGTTTGCCTTTCCTTAATCTTTCTTCTAAGATAAGTCTTAGGGTCAGTATTGCCTCACGTGTTCCAACATTTCTACGGAATCCAAACTGATCTCTAATGTAAAACTAATCATTTGACTGAGCCGAAATAGCCCTAGGTGTACGGGCAGAAACAGCCCCATGTACAGACATTTCTAAAGATGCAGCAAATCAGATCTTTGTGGAAAAAGCCAGGAATATCTGTTGACACACACACTGCATAACCTGTGTTCTTATACGAGCAACAACGAGAGTTTAAAATTTCACTTTATTGTGGTTGATACACCTTAATTTGTTAGGCTGAATTGATTAACTATGGCAATAATCCATCACAATTCGCTTACCCCTAGGGTAAGGGCAGATGATCAGGAAAAACAAACCCTTTATGTTCGAGTACAGCAGGTTTATTGGAATAATTTCAGAAAAGTGGGTCATCTGTAAAAGAGACTGCATATGAGACACTAATCCGACCCATCCTCAAGTACCGCTCGAGTGTTTGGGATCTACACGAGATCGCATTAAGGGAAGACATCGAAACAATTCTGAGGCAGGCTTTTAGATTTGTTACCAGCAGGTGGAAATAACATGCAAGTATTATGGAGATGCTTCGGGAAGTCAAATGGGAATCCCTGGAGGGAAGGCGACGTTCTTTTCTAGGAACACTATTGAGAAAATTTAGAGAATCGACACGTGCGAAAGACTGCGTAACGATTCTACTGCCAGCAACGTACATTTCGCGAGAGGACAGCGAATATAATGTCAGAGAAATTTAGGTTCACACGGAGACATATAGGTACACTCTCTCTCTCTCTCTCTCTCTCTCTCTCTCTCTCTCTCTCTGATTGCGAGTGGAAAAGGAAGAGGAAATGTCCGTTAGTGGTACAGGGTACCCTCCGCCAAACTCCGTACGGAGACTTGCTAAGTATGTACAGGGTGTTTCAAAAATGACCGGTATATTTGAAACGGCAATAAAAACTAAACGAGCAGCGATAGAAATACACCGTTTGTTGCAATATGCTTGGGACAACAGTACATTTTCAGGCGGACAAACTTTCGAAATTACAGTAGTTACAATTTTCAACAACAGATGGCGCTGCGGTCTGGGAAACTCTATAGTACGATATTTTCCACATATCCACCATGCGTAGCAATAATATGGCGTAGTCTCTGAATGAAATTACCCGAAACCTTTGACAACGTGTCTGGCGGAATGGCTTCACATGCAGATGAGATGTACTGCTTCAGCTGTTCAATTGTTTCTGGATTCTGGCGGTACACCTGGTCTTTCAAGTGTCCCCACAGAAAGAAGTCACAGGGGTTCATGTCTGGCGAATAGGGAGGCCAATCCACGCCGCCTCCTGTATGTTTCGGATAGCCCAAAGCAATCACACGATCATCGAAATATTCATTCAGGAAATTAAAGACGTCGGCCGTGCGATGTGGCCGGGCACCATCTTGCATAAACCACGAGGTGTTCGCAGTGTCGTCTAAGGCAGTTTGTACCGTCACAAATTCACGAAGAATGTCCAGATAGCGTGATGCAGTAATCGTTTCGGATCTGAAAAATGGGCCAATGATTCCTTTGGAAGAAATGGCGGCCCAGACCACTACTTTTTGAGGATGCAGGGACGATGGGACTGCAACATTGGGCTTTTCGGTTCCCCATATGCGCCAGTTCTGTTTATTGACGAAGCCGTCCAGGTAAAAATAAGCTTCGTCAGTATACCAAATGCTGCCCACATGCATATCGCCGTCATCAATCCTGTGCACTATATCGTTAGCGAATGTCTCTCGTGCAGCAATGGTAGCGGCGCTGAGGGGTTGCCACGTTTGAATTTTGTATGGATAGAGGTGTAAACTATGGCGCATGAGACGATACGTGGACGTTGGCGTCATTTGGACCGCAGCTGCAACACGGCGAACGGAAACCCGAGGCCGCTGTTGGATCACCTGCTGCACTAGCTGCGCGTTGCCCTCTGTGGTTGCCGTACGCGGTCGCCCTACCTTTCCAGCACGTTCATCCGTCACGTTCCCAGTCCGTTGAAATTTTTCAAACAGATCCTTTATTGTATCGCTTTTCGGTCCTTTGGTTACATTAAACCTCTGTTGAAAACTTCGTCTTGTTGCAACAACACTGTGTTCTAGGCGGTGGAATTCCAACACCAGAAAAATCCTCTGTTCTAAGGAATAAACCATGTTGTCTACAGCACACTTGCACGTTGTGAACAGCACACGCTTACAGCAGAAAGACGACGCACAGAATGGCGCACCCACAGACTGCGTTGTCTTCTATATCTTTCACATCACTTGCAGCGCCATCTGTTGTTGAAAATTGTAACTACTGTAATTTCGAAAGTTTGTCCGCCTGAAAATGTACTGTTGTCCCAAGCATATTGCAACAAACGGTGTATTTCTATCGCTGCCCGTTTAGTTTTTATTGCCGTTTCAAATATACCGGTCATTTTTGAAACACCCTGTATGTAGATGTAGAAGCCACAGCGAAAACACACCACACCCGTATACAGGTGGTCGAAGACCGATTATCGCTTGCTAGCCATAAACATCGCTATCGCTTAAGCGCAACTGATGAGGCACTGTCTATAAACACAGCTATAAGTCAGCGTGAAGAATACTAATGCGTTACGCGCCAGCCCACAGAACCTTAACTAATCGCGGAGAGTGCCGCAGATCTACCGAAGGGCTCTGCTAGGAGGTTCGCAGGGCCTAGAGAACCTTTAATGTTGCAGTAAATCTCCCCAAATTAACTAGCTATGGCTGCACTGGGATTCGCCCGCGCCTACGTTACGAATGGCTTGTGTGCCTTTCCACTTTTAATTACACGCAGATCCCCAGCTGTAAGTGCGTCCCTCCGAGATTTACTGATTTTGTGCCGTGATATACGTCTCCGCCCGATTGCGAAATTTATTCCGCACTTCTGGAGGGGCTTATACCACTGGCCACAAATCTTTCCTTCGCGAAACAAGTGGTCTCATGATCGCGTTCGGACTTTCAAGGCCGTCGGTGAAGTGAAAGTTATGCTAACAGATTTAAAAGACACCTGCCTACATCTGTACAGCGCTAGCCACTATATGGTGTGTGTGGCGGAGGGCGCATAATAAACTGGATTCATTTTCCTCCTCCGTCGCCATCGATGTTCACTCTTGCCACAAAAGTTACAGGTGAATATTCCGGCATACAAATGAAGTGAAGCTGGGTGAGACAGGCAGTTGCGCGAACTTATGGTAGATCGATCAAGGGAGTACTTCATTCGATTCATATTCATAGAAATAAGACACAGAAGACAAAAATGGTTCAAATGGCTCTGAGCACTATGGGACCTAACATCTGAGGTCACCAGTCCCCTAGAACTTAGAACCTACTAACACCTAACTAACCTAAAGACAACACACACATCCATGCCCGAGGCAGGATTCGAACCTGCGACCGTAGCCATCGCGCGGTTCCAGACTGTAGCGCGTAGAACCGCTCGGCCACTCCGGCCGGCCAGAGAAGACAACTTAGTGGAAGGCTTCAGTTTGGTCTAATTTCATTCATCACGTACCGTGAGGCCATTTGAGCCAAAGCTGCAAAAAAATGATGCGCCATGAAGGAATTATCCAAATGGGACGAAAATACGTAGATGTGCCGTACATGTTCAGACACACTGATGACTGCAATTTTCGAAAAAAATTGGATGATTTATTCAAGAGAAAGAGCTTGATAATTTGAGCAAGTCAATAACGAGATGAATCACGTCTGGCCCTATTGCAAGCAGTTATTCGGCTTGGCACTGAGTGACAGAGTTTGTGGATGTCCTCTGAGGGGTATCGTGTCAAATTCTGTCCAACTGGCGCGTTAGATCGGCAAACACCAAGCTGCTTAGAGGGTCCTGCCCATAATGCTCCACACGCTCTCATTTGGGACGAGATCGGCCGACCTCACTGGCCAAGGTAGGATTTGGCAAGCACAACGACAAGTAGTAGAAACTTTCGCTGTGTGCGGGCGTGCATTGTCTTGCTGAAATGTAAGCCCAGGATGGCATGCCATGAAGGACGATAAAACAGGGCGTAAAATATCGTCGACATGTCACTGTGCTGAAAGGTTTTGCGGGTGACAACCCAAGGCATCCTGCTACAAAATTAAATGGCATTCTAAAGCGTCACGCCTGATTGTCGGGACGTATGGGGGGAAGGGGGGGAGCCGGCCGGTGTGGCCGAGCAGTTCTAGGCGCTTCAGTCTGGAACCGCGTGACCTCTACGGTCTCAGGTTCAAATCCTGCCTCGGGTATGAATGTGTATGATGTCCTTAGGTTAGTTAGGTTTAAGTAGTTCTAAGTCTAGGGGACTGATGACCTCAGATGTTAAGTCGCATAGTGCTTAGAGCCATTTGAGCCATTTTGAAGGGGGGGAGGTGACAGACAGGTTGCTATCCCACTTGAGTGACTGAAGTAGAATTGCCTTTTTTGATGAATCCCACTTCTAACCGAGTCCCGATGTCCAGTGAAAACATGTCTGCAGAAACCGCGGACGGCGGTTAGATACCAACTTGAGAGCCGGCCGGCGTGGCGGAGCGGTTCTAGGCGCTTCAGTCTGGAACCACGAGACCGCTACGGTTGCAGGTTCCAATCCTGCGTCGGCATGGATGTGTCTGATGTCCTTAGGTTAGTTAGATTTAAGTAGTTCTAAGTTCTTGGGGACTGATTACCTCAGATGTTAAGTCCGATTGTGCTCAGAGCCATTTGAACCAACTTGAGTGTCGCCAGCCATATGGTCCGACAACCATAAGTGATGGTCTAGGTGCCATTTATTTATATAATAAGGCCCCTTTGGTTGCCTGACTACAGCTCGTGGCCTCGAGGTCGCGTTCTCGCTTCCCGAGCATGGGGTCTCGGGTTCGATTCCCGGTGGGTTCAGGGATTTTTCACCTGCCTCGAGATGACTGGGTGCTTGTGTTGTCCTCATCATTTCATCATCATTCATGAAACTGGCGAGATTGGACTGAGCAAAGGTTGGGAATTTGTACAGGTGCTGATAACCGCGCAGTTGACAGCCCCAGAAGCCAAATATCATCATCATCATCATCATCATCATCATTATCCTCCTCCTCCTTTGGTTGTCACCCGCGGCACTCTTGCAGCACAACGGTACGTCGACGATATCCTACTCACTTGTTGACGTTCATGGCAAGCCATTCTGGGCTTACATCTCAGTAAAATAATACCAGCCCCCATACAGCTAGAGTTTCTACTGCTTGTCTTCGCGCTTGCCAAATTCTACGTTGGCCAGTGAGGTCGCCGGATCTCTCCCTAATTGAGAACGTTTGGAGGATTATGGGCAGGGCCCTCTAAACAGCTCAGTATTTACCGATCCAAAGCGCCCATTTGACACGATATACCTCAGGAAGACATCCACAAACTTTGTCAATTAGTACCTAGCCGAGTAACTGCATTCATAAGGGCCAGAGGTGGACCAACGCGTTATTGACTTACTCAATTTGTGAAGCTCTTTCCCTTGAATAAGTCATCCAATTTTTCTGAAGTTGTAATCGTTTATGTGTCTACATCTACACGGATACTTTGCAAATCACATTCAAGTGCCTGGCCGTGGGTTCATCGAACCATCTTCACAATTCTCTATTATTCCAATCTCGTATAGCGTGTGGAAAGAATGAGCACCTATGTCTTTCCGTACGAGCTCTGATTTCCCTTATTTTATCGTGGTGATCGTTCTTCCCTATGTAGGTCGGTGTCAGCAAAATATTTTCGCATTCGGAGGAGAAGGTTGGTGATTGGAATTTCGTGAGAAGATTCCATCACAACGAAAAACGCCTTTCTTTTAATGATTTCTAGCCCAAATCCTGTATCATTTCTGTGACACTCTCTTCCATATTTCGCGATAATACAAAACGTGCTGCCTTTCTTTGAACTTTTTCGATGTACTCCGTCAGTCCTATCTGGTAAGCATCCCACAGCGCGCAGCAGTATTCTAAAAGAGGACCGACAAGCGTAGTGTAGGCAGTCTCCTTAGTAGGTCTGTTACATTTTCTAAGTGTCCTGCCAATAAAACGCAGTCTTTGGTTAGCCTTCCCCACAACATTTTCTGTGTGTTCCTTCCAATTTAAGTTGTTCGTAATTGTAATACGTAGGTATTTAGTTGAATTTACGGCTTTTAGATTAGTCTGATTTATCATGTAACCGAAGTTTAACGAATTCCTTTTAGCACTCATGTGGATGACCTCTCACGTTTCGTTATTTAGGGTCAACTGCCACTTTTCGCACCATTCAGATATCTTTTCTAAATCGTTTTGCAGTTTGTTTTGATCTTCTGATGACTTTATTATTCGATAAACGACAGTATCATCTGCAAACAACCGAAGACGGCTGCTCAGATTGTCGCCAAAATCGTTTATATAGATAAGGAACAGCAAAGGGCCTATAACACTACCTTGGGGAACGCCAGAAATCACTTCTTTTTTACTTGATGACTTCCCGTCAATTACTACGAACTGTGACCTCTCTGACAGGAAATCACAAATCCAGTCACATAACTGAGACGATATTCCATAAGCACGCAATTTCACTGCGAGCCGCTAGTGTGGTACAGTGTCGAAAGCCTCCCGGAAATCCAGAAATACGGAATCAATCTGAAATCCCTTGTCAATAGCACTGAACGCTTCATGTGAATAAAGAGCTAGTTGTGTTTCACAGGTACGATGTTTTCTAAACCCACGTTGACTATGTGTCAATAGACCGTTTTCTTCGAGGTAATTCATAATGTTCTAAAATCCTGCTGCAAATCGACGTACATGTTTGTCATATATACCATTTTCCGTCCCATTCGTATAACTCCTTCTAATCGCTTCGTAATGCGTCGTTTTCCTTTCTTTTTCTTTTTCTTGTATTGTAACTGGGTGAGTAATTCGCGTTTTTACATAATGGATAATATCGGAAACTCCGTGAGGCTATTTCCGTGCGAAGCTGTTGCCCATAACTTCAGAAAATTATTGCGAAATGCAGGATCACCCGCAGAGGGTCGACGGGTGGTGCGGGCAACACCTGACACTGAAGGTAAACGAATATTCCGCATAAATAAGCAAAACGAAGCACTAGTGTTGAAATACACTATCGACGATATGTCACTGGAGACAGAAATTAACACAAAAAATCTATGTATAGGCGTCCTGAACGACCTGAACTGTAACGATCACATGAAACTATTTATAGAAAAATCAGAGGTCAAGCTCTGATTTATGCGCAGAATCTAATGGAAATACAAATCGTTCAAGAAAGAATATTATTACAAATCGCTTCATCGGCTGATTCTTGAGTATTACTCATCACTCTGGGACCATCACCGTACGGAATCAATAGAGGAGGTAGACAAGACCCAATGAAGAGAAGCGTGTTTGCTCACGCGATCGTTTCTTTAGGGCCGGAGCGTTACGAAGATGCTCAACAAACTTCAGCGACAGACGGTACAAGAGAGGCGTTGTTCGTCACCCAGAGGTTATCCGTTGAAATTTCGAGAGCATATGTTTCAGGGAGGAACGGCGAACGTATTGCTTCCTGTCGCATGTCTGGCGCTTAATGACCACAGAGAGACACTTTGAGACATTAGAGCTTATACGGACGTTTACCGATAATTATTCTTCCTTCCCAGGCAATAGAACAATGATGGACAGAGGGTTCAAATCAAATGGCTCTGAGCACTATGCGACTTAACTTCTGAGGTTATCAGTCCCCTAGAACTTAGAACTACTTAAATCTAACTAACCGAAGGACATCACACACATCCATGCCCGAGGCAGGATTCGAACCTGCGACCGTAGCGGTCACGCGGTTCCAGACTGAAGCGCCTAGAACCGCACGGCCACAAAGCCGGCTGGACAGAGGGTAGAGGGGATGGGGAGGGGGAAGACAGTAATGCGATACCAGAAGCACGCCCTGTCCCCCACCCCCGCGCCACACACGGTAACGTGGCTGGCGTAGTATAGGTGCAAATGAAGAAAGGTAAAAAAAATTGCCATTTGGTTTACTTCTCTATTATTTTACTTCTCTATTATCCTGACGTCAGATGTACGTTTTAGGGCGTCGGGAACCGAAATTTTATCAGATCAAACCGATAAGCTTTGCATGCTGCACTGACAACAAACTACTTCGAAACATGCGAATAACTAATCAAAGAGTATCACAATGACAAAGTTAGCAGTTAATCGCGTGGGCGGAACATTAGATTAGAGAGTAGAGAAAATTACCGATTGTTTGAGGCCACGCTATAGATGAGCTTCGGTTATTTGCCAAGCATGCTTCAACGTCTCTCTGTTCTTATTTCATCGGAACATTATTACAGATGCCCTTAGCTTGGAATGGGACAATGTCATGGCGGGGTGGTGCTGGTGGTGAGGGGGGGGGGGAGGGGCGTTAGGGCAACTTATCAGTTGAAAAAAACGTCTAACGTAGATTGATTGTTTATACAAGGCAAATTAAAATTATGTGCTAGACGAGGATTCGAACGCAGACAACAATATTTCCCCGTTTGTACTCCACAGTTCCCCCCTCCTACTCCCTCCCCCCCTTTTCCCTTTTCGAAGGCCTCGCAGATCTGTTTAGAAAAAAACTTTTCCGCCAGATTCTCGACCTTGCTACTGGGATTGTGTTTTTTTTGGTAGTATACGGTGCGTTAGTTGTACGACGTTTGTGTGAGTGGTGTCTGCTCTTTCGGACCTTTAGCGGGAATCAGCATGAGACTGCGAGCTGTGGTGTAATGGGGGCGGGACGCTACGTACGTAGTGGGCGAAACGATGGGATGTTCAAATGTGTCTGAAATCTTATGGGACTGAACTGCTAAAGTCATCAGTCCCTAAGCTTACACATTACTTAACCTAAATTATCCTAAGGACAAACACACACACCCATGCCCGAGGGAGGACTCGAACCTCCGCCGGGACAAGCCGCACAGTCCATGACTGCAGCGCCTCAGACCCCCCGGCTAATCCCGCGCGGCAAACGTTCGGAATTTGTGTTGAACGGGAAAGGTGCTCGGATAGCCAGAGTGCTTAAGGCAACTGCTCGCGTATGGCGGGAAATCCAAGTTCGAGTTCCGGTCCGATATAAACTTTCACTTGTCGCCATTGAATTTATTTTTAATGTCTGATTGCAGCTAATGTCGAAATTTCAGTTTTCGTCATGTATACGAAGTTTGTTCACAAATTAACCAAATATTTTTAATAACATTATTTTTCAATATACAGATGAGTCTTTGTTTACTTCGGGTTAAGCCCCCCTTCTATTCACGCATTTGTTCAAACAGTGTTTCCACTTCGCACGGACGCCAGAAGAACTTCTTTTGGAATGTTCTCCGGCGATAAATTCTCCTTAATGTCGTCTATGAGGTCGAGATAGCTGCCTTTGAGCAATGATTTTAAATTTGTTGGTTAGAAAAAGTAGCGCAGAGCGATTTCTGAACGGAAGGGTGATTTGAGGGGGCGTAGTCATAATACTTTTTAGAACAACACTTGCAGACTGAAAAACATGACTACATCTACATCCATACTCCGCAAGCCACCTGACGGTGGGTGGCGGATGGTACTTTGAGTACATCTATCGGTTCTCCCTTCTATTCCAGTCTCGCATTGTTCTTCGAAAGAAAGATTGTCGGTATACCTCTGTGTGGGCTCTAATCTCTCAGATTTTTATCCTCATGCTCTCTTCGCGAGATATACGTAGGAGGGAGCAATATGCTGCTTGACTCCTCGGTGAAGGTATGTTCTCGAAACTTCAACAAAAGCCCGTACCCAGCTACTGAGTGTCTCTCCTGCAGAGTCTTCCACTGGAGTTTATCTATCATCTTTCGCGATTACTAAATGATACTGTAACGAAGCGCGCTGCTCTTCGTTGGATCTTCTCCATCTCTTCTATCAACCCTGTCTGGCGCGGATCCCACACTGGTGAGCAATATTCAAGCAGTGGGCGAACAAGTGCACTGTAACCTACTTCCTACGTTTTCGGATTGCATTTCCCTTCTTCCAATGAATCTCAGTCTGGCATCCGCTTTGCCGACGATCAACTTTATATGATCATTCCATTTTGAATCACTCCCAGATAATTTATGGAATTAACTGCTTCCAGTTGCTGACCTGCTATATTGTAGCTAAACGATAAAGGATCTTTCTTTCTATGTATTCGCAGCACATTACACTTGTCTACATTGAGATTCAATTGCCATTCCCTGCACCATCGGTCAATTCGTTGCAGATCCTCCTGCATTCTAGTACAATTTTCCATTGTTACAACCTCTCGATATATTGCAGCATCATCCGCAAAAAGCCTCAGTGAACTTTCGATGTTATTCACAAGGTCATTTATGTATATTGTGAATAGCAACGGTCCTACGACACTCCCCTGCTGCACACCTGGAATCACTCTTACTTCGGAAGACTTATTTCCACAGAGAATGACATGCTGCGTTCTGTCATCTAGGAACTCTTCAATCCAATCACACAATTGGTCTGATAGTCCATATGCTCTTACTTTGTTCATTAAACGACTGTGGGGAACTGTGTCGAACGCCTTGCGGAAGTCAAAAAACACGGTATAACCTGGGAAACCGTGTCTATGGCCCTCTGAGTCTCGTGGACGAATAGCGCGAGCTGGGTTTTACACGATCGTCGTTTCGAAACCCATGCTGATTCCTACAGAGTAGATTTCTGGTCTCCAGAAAAGTCATTATACTCGAACATAATACGTGTGTAGACGTGCTGTTATGATTAACTGTGGGCACAAATGTGGCGTCTAAACCGAACTCCGCTCGAACACCCTCGGAAGGACCAACAGTACCGACCGAACGCCATGTCATCCTCAGACAATAGAAGTCACTGGATGCGGCGTTCGGAGGGGCGTGTGTGCTCTCCCGACCATTGTCAGTTCTGGTGACCAGAGTCGCTACTCCTCAATCAAGTAGCTCCTCAATTCGCCTCACAAGCTCTGAGTGCCCCTACTTCTTTCTTTCTTTTGCTACTGCCTTTATCCCGCATCGTGTGCAGGGTCGGCAGGGTTAAGTACGGATTTGGCATGGTTAATTTTAATGGGTGGCCGGATGCCCTTCCTGCCGCCACCCCATACCCCCCCCCCCCCCCCCCCCCCCCGGGACGGAATTAGTGGATCCCAGCTGTCTGTATCTAGTGTAAATCGTGAGAATGTGTTTCAAATGTCTGCGAGTCGTGTAACTTAGGTGGGACATGGGGACCAGCCCGGTATTCACCTAGTAGGATATGGAAAACCGCCTAAAAACCACATCCAGGCTGGCCGGTGTCGTCGTTAATCCTCCGAGCGGATTCGATCCGGGGCCGGCGCGCCTACCCGAGTCCAGGAAGCAGCGCGTTAGCGCTCTCGGCTATCCTGGCGGGTTGCTGAGTGCCCCTACTATGGCTGTTTTTTGTGAATTATCTCGTGCAAACCTCCTCAGATGCCTTGCCTTGCGGCAGAAAGATGAAATGCACAGTTGCAGACGTGTTACCTGGTGTAGTCGGTCAAATCTTAATTTTATGCAGGAGTAATGAATCTAGGTTTAAGAACCAGTAACTTGCAGTTGGTTACTGGTATCATAAGATATGTTTTAAAAATATTAATAAATGGTTCAAATGGCTCTGAGCACTATGGGATTTAACTTCTGAGGTCATCAGTCCCCTAGAACTTACAACTACTTAAACCTAACTAACCTAAGGACACCGCACACATCCATACCCGAGGCAGGATTCGAACCTGCGATAGTAGCGGTTGCGCGGTTCCAGACTGTAGCGCCTAGAACCATTCGGCCACTCCAGCCGGCAAATATTAATAACGTGTGAATGTTAAAACGCAGTGAATAATGTTTGTAATTTGCAATTCTCGCGTACTGCAAAAATAAAGACGAGTGTCATCCCTAAATAATGAACGAACCAACTATTTACATAACATCAGTGTCTGGCTAACAGTTCATTACTGTCTCAGCAAAAGGGAGCGATGACCTACGTGCTGTCTTTAGAGGACTGCAGGCTGGTGAAGACTGGCTGAACTCCATGCGTTTCACTCAGAGCTGTGAAAGGAGCTAGGCACCTGACGTATAGTGCATGTTCAGAAAAAATTGAATCATTAACATAGAGGATGTTAGTATGATAGCCGGCCGGAGTGGCCGAGCGGTTCTAGGTGCTTCAGTCTGGAACCGCGCGACCACTACGGTCGCAGGTTCGAATCCTGCCTCGGGCAAAGATGTGTGTGATGTCTTTAGGTTAGTTAGGTTTAAGTAGTTCTAAGTTCTAGGGGACTGATGACCTCAGAATTAAGTCCCATAGTGCTCAGAGCCATTTGAACCATTTTTAATATGATATTCATAGTCATACTACTAATATTATTACGCCTTAATTCTTTGTATACGCGTTGGACAGTCGAAGTTGATACACTAACAAATCGAGGAAATTAATTCACGGTGAGGTCGTGGGCACGTCCAAACACGATAGCTCCTCTCTACCACTCTATCACGTCTCTACGTCGACCCTTGTTACTGCCCTGGTTTCATACAACTGACTGGCGCACCCACACACCGCTTCACGGCGATAACTTATGTAAGCGATCGAGGGTCACGTGACTACCTCGTACCATCTACAGCGCATCAACGCGACCAGTATGCACTTTTAAAAGGGAGGCTGGTATTTTCAGCATGTACGACTCCATTAGAAGTGGCAGGCCGTGACCACTGCTACAAGCAGCGCTTACTGTATGACTTTGCCTGCAAACACTCCTGTCCAGCCTAGGACATCATTTCAGACGCCCAGTTCGGACTTCTACCTGGACATTCGGCCATCTATCAGTAGTTGTGACCCGTCGAAGAAGCAATGGAAACTGCTGACCGCAGCGTGTTCTTCGGTGCCAACCGGTTAGGTGTCGTCGTGCTTTTGACTCAGTGTGGCACGAGGGACTGGTATAAGCTCTTTATATTGGGAGTTCCGATGTCACACCTGAGGCCACTTCGCAGCTGTCTACAGCACCACAGCTTCCACGTCTGTGCAGAGAATGGGCTATCGACCTCTGGGACTTAGGGCTGGTGTCCCTCAAGGATCAGTATTGGGGCTGATCCTGTACGAACTGCTCACTTCAGGTTCACCTCAAGTCCACCTGGCTCTATATGCGGACAACATGGCTCTGTACTTCAAAAGCCTTGCCGCTCATATCGTCCAGCGGTGAGTAGAACTAGCCATCGAAGATCTTTCCGAATGAGCTAAACGGTGGAAGAAGGAAGACTACAGTTCAACGGTCCTTCGATGTCGAGGTCATTAGACACGGAACACGAGCTCGGATTGTTTTGTTGAGGATGGGAAGGAAATCGGCTGTGCCCTTTCAAAGTAACCAGCCTGGCATTTGCCTGGAACGATATAGGGAGCTCACGGAAAACCTAAATCTGGCTCGCTGCACGGAGATTTGAACCGCTATCCTCCCGAACGCGAGTCCAGTGTGCCAACCACTGCATCGCCTCGCTAACTACAGGTGAAGTCTTGCGTTTAACTTGACAAAAACGCGAACAATTATCATCACAAGGCGGAGAGTGCCTGCAGCACTACCACCTGTTCCCCACACACGCATTCCAATCAATAGCTCGCTACCTTGGAGTCTCTCTGGACAGGCATATCACGTGGCGCCAGCATACTATTGATATACGATGCAAAGCACTGGGGAGGTTGATAGTCCTCTACCTTGCGCTGTATCCAAGTTCGCCACTACCACCAGCTATCTGCCTTGCCATCTACATCCGACTGCAGCTGGAGGATTCGGCCATCGTATGGGGGAACACCGCTGATATGCTTAGCAAAAGCTGCAGGGGATCCAGAACAGATCCCTTCGACTCGTTCTACATTTACCCAGAGAATACTCAAACCAACAGCTGTACATCCTCACCGATACACGAGAAAGTTTTGAGGATGCGGCAAAGACGAGAGTCCTTCAAATGGAAATATCCATACTCTGGGAAGCATCCAATGGCGGCCTGTTGGCCCGACCTGTTACGGCAACTAAAATCCACCGCCAATCAAGGCCCATCTCATGAAATAGTAAAACGAGTATCAGGAATAGTCGATTGCAGACGAAGCACCACGTGCCGAAACAGCACCAAAAAGAGGGCGATCTAAAAGCGCTCCGAGAAAAGGCGGCGTGAGTGTGGTACGACTTCGTACTTCACATGAAATGCTCACTGCTTCCGTGAGTTTTAACTGCTATTAATTAATAACCTAGCTGCAGGTCTGTGGCGAGACCTTCGCGAGATGGCCCCGGAAAGGGTGCAGGCACAAAGGGAGAGCAAAAACTGATCAAAAAAGGTGATTTAAGAAAACCCATGAGATATACGTGAGTTCTCCGCCCATTGTGTTCGTATCTTTTACCCGTAAGAAGAAGCCTATCCCTCGGCCCACCCACCGTAAACAAAAGCTGCTGTCACAGAGTCGTTTCGCTCAAGTAGGGTGATAAAGAAATGACTACTACCTAACGGGCGTCGCGCGTGTGTTTGGCTGATATAGCTGCGCTTACACAGTTTGCTCATGTTCAGCAATGGAATACTTGCTGTTATTCTCTGCGGTACTGTAGCGCGTTAAAATTTGGTGGCGGGAGCTGAAGAAAATACTGCATGCTATTTGACCGAAGGCTTACGTTTTTTTTTTCTGTCTTTACCATCTGAGGACTGTAGACGTGAGAAACCGATCGGTTTAAACTGACACAGGTATTTTCGTTCTGAATAACTAGTGTTTTTCGGTATTTGTTTGATTTCAGTCATAATACGTTTTCTCTATTTTTTTCTTATAACCGCGTGAAAGAGCTGTATAAGAGTCTGCCATAGCAAATCTGTTAAAATTTTCAGCTTGTAGGTAACCCATTTTCAAAAAAACGAGTAATGTTTCTTCGTAAAATTTCTATTGCTTTGAAATATTGGATATTGTAGAAATGGGAAAATTGATCAGTAATATTTTAATAAAAACGCCTACAGTTAAAAACTAGCACATCCTAAATGCCTGTAGGAAAAAAAATTGCAGAAAAGTAGTTGGGAGGGGGGGGGGGTTGCAGCTTTAGTCCTCGCAAGGGCGCGGGATTACCTCGGTACGCCTCTGCCTAGCTGGTATCAGAAGATTTCTGGACAACCGCTGGATTCATGGAAATGTAAATCCTGTTGGGATCTCTTTCCTCTCGAAGGCCATCCAGTACACAAGGCTCTTCACAGGACCCATTATCCATTCAAGCCCTCGCGCATGCGCAGACACTTCAGAAGAGCTTGCAGTCCGCCTGCGGGTCTTTTATGTCTTCGTAAGCCTTCCCCCTGACCACATCGTCCAGCTGGGCAGAACAAAAGGCGGCCAGCTGCTACATATGGCTACGTCCCGGCTCAAAGCTTCTGCTCACTGGACTGTCGCACCTATCCTCTTCAGTTTTGTGGTATCATATATCATACCTCCAATTTTTTTTTTTTTTTTTTTTTTTCTCGGCCACATATGCTGCTGAATTTTTTCTGGCCTATGGTTTTCACACACATCGTGCTTGCTACAGCTCACGTATTCGTCGTCCTGTCGAACGCCACGAGATGGCAGCACTATCTGCGAACTTAGGATTTTGCAACTGCACAGTGTCGCTCGACGAAATAAAGGTAAATATACATATTTTTTATAATTGCAAAGTGTTTTCACATGCTACAGTGACTTATTGAATTTGTGCAGGAGTTTCTCAATTAATGTCTAACTGTAAGTTAATGTTCTAACGGATTTATAAGCTTTAAACTTTTCGATTTTATTTATGATACCTTGGGGCTCAATGCTGATTTCGTTTACGTCAGTAGAAGCGTTTTTTAATTTTTTTTCTGGATTCCCAGACTTGACTGTCACGTTTAGAAAAACAGCTTAAAATGCCAGGCAGAAGCTGCACAGACCATACCTACGTACGATGTGAGCAGCAAAGCGATTCTTTGCTTCACTTCTGACATTTGCTTTAACACATTCCACAGAAAATAAAATTAAATTAGGAGAAGCAACGTTAACTTAATACTGATCCATGTGGTAATACCAAGAAAAGAAACAGAACTTTGAAAAGATTTTCATTGGTAGTTTTGTTTAAATATTGTCTACTAACAACAACCAGGTGTGTATTTTGACCCATCTTGATATCTGCAACAGACATGAGGAATATGAGTAATATATATGATTTTTTTTGTAATAAAACAACACGAAACTGAAAAATTGTGTGTATAATTGTCCTGCTTACACCCTGGGATACCACATGCGATATAATCTACAACAAATTCACTATAGTTTCAAAAAACTTTTGATGGTCATTCATTGTTAACTAGCATTAACACAAAGTAATTAACACAATAGAAGCTTAATTCTACTTGTGGTATGTGCTCGGCACTGAAGCCGATATTAGTGAGGCAGACAACAACCGGATGCGCAATAAACAACGCTGCAGAAAATTATCAAGTCCTTCATTCCCTACCTAAGGAGAAAACAATCAACTATGTGAAACCATCGCATAACTGGGAAGCACTAAAAATACGGCATATCTCTCACACGAAGCAAAAATATGATATTAACTGATACTCTAAGTGAACTGAAGAGACAAAATGTCACAAAATGTGTTGCCTATAATTACAGACATTATTAAAGAAGTCGCTACAGATAAGCAGTCTAGAATAGTAACCAAAGTAGTCTGGATTCCGGAGCACAGTGGTATCTTTAATAACGAAAGAGCAGATAGCTTGTCGAAGCGAGCAATGAATTTGTCCGAAATCCCAAATGATAGATTACCCTACCGAGAAATGCCAAGTTTAATCAGTGAAATACCGAGAAACGACTGGCAGACGCAATGGGATTCGACCAAAACATCAAAATGAGTACGTTGTGGCCGACTGCAGCCTAACTAGCATTTTTTCCTGGGTTTACAGACTAGAATAGAAGCAGACGATGGATAACGACGGCTACGAGCAACCGCTTAAATCATGGAGAATTTCCAGCCAAGCTGTTCCAAATAGGATTGAAGGAATTTACATTACGCGATCCATTGAATGAATAATTGTATGTGAACCATCTACTACTCTTGGGTACGAGATACAAAACACTACAAAATACTTCCATCTGAGCGTTGGCTAAAGCAAAGGTTCCGCTTCGAACATCTGCTGCAGTGTTTCTGTCAACCCAAGACAGTGAAACAGTATTAAATATGATGTTCAACCACTTAAATACGTGAGATGCATCTAGATATACTATGAATACGACGAGTGGATATTTTGTGTGATCACCTGTGTACAAAGATGTCATGTTTCAATCATTCATACCTTCATTAGTTCTATAAATAACAGTTATCGAATAGCGTTGTACATACGAGAAGAACCATTAAGATAGCTATATCTGTGTTTATGGAAGAATGTCTGACTGGCGATGGACAAATGCCAATTAAAAAAGAAGTGTGAAGGGTACATGAAATCCAACAGCTCTTTGTCATAGTAAGGCAGTGAATCTACACTACTCGCCATTACAATTGCTACACCAAGAAGAAATGCAGATGATAAACGGGTATTCATTCGACAAATATATTATACTAGAACTGACATGTGATTGCATTTTCACGCAATTTGGGTGCATAGATTCTGAGAAATCAGGACCACCTCTGGCCGTAATAACGACCTTGATACGCCTGGGCATTGAGTCAAACAGAGCTTGGATGGCGTGGACAAGTACAGCTGCCCATGCAGCTTCAACAAGATACCACAGTTCATCAATAGCAGTGACTGGCGTATTGTGAAGAGCCAGTTGCTCGGCCACCATTCACCAGACGTTTTAAATTGGTAAGAGATCTGCAGAATGTGCTGGCCAGGGCAGCAGTCGAACATTTTCTGTATCCAGAAAGGCCCATACAGGACCTCCAACATGCGGTCGTGCATTATCCTGCTGAAATGTAGGGTTTCCAAGGGATCGAATGAAGGGTAGAGCCACGGGTCGTAACACATCTGAAATGTAACGTTCACCGTTGAAAGTGCCGTCAGTGCGAACAAGAGGTGACCGAGAGGTGTAACCAATGGCACCCCGTACCATCACGCCGGGTGATACGCCAATATGGCGATGACGAATACACGCTTCCAATGTTCGTTCACCGCGATGTCGCCAAACACATATGCGACCATCATGATGCTGTAAAAAGAACCTGGATTCATACGAAAAAATGACGTTTTGCTATTCGTGCACCCAGGTTCGTCGTTGAGTACACCATAGCAGGCGCTCCTGTCTGTGATGTAGGGTCAAGGGTAACCGCAGCCATGGTCTCCAAGCTGATAGTCCATGCTGCTGCAAACGTCGTCGAACTGTTCGTGCAGATGGTTGTTGTGTAGCAAAAGTCCCCATCTGTTGACTCAGGGATCGAGACGTGGCTGCACGATCCGCTATAGCCATGCGGATAAGATGCCTGTCATCTCGACTGCTAGTGTTACGAGGCCGTTGGGATCCAGCACGGCGTTCCGTTTTACTCTCCTGAACCCATCTATTCCATATTCTGCTAACAGTCATTGGATCTCGACCAACGCGAGCAGCAATGTCGCGATATGATAAACGGCAATCGCGATAGGCTACAATCCGACCTTTATCAAAGTGGGAAACGTGATGGTACGCATTTCTCCTACTTACACGAGGCATCACAACAACGTTTCATTCACACAAGATTGGCGCCTGTGGCGACACCTACAACGGCCTGACATGAGGAAAGTTTCCAACCGATTTCTCATACACGAACAGCAGATGACCGGCGTTGCTTGGTGAAACGTTGTTGTGATGCCTCGTGTAAGGAGGATAATGCGTACCATCACGTTTTCGACTTTGATAAAGGTCGGATTGTAGCTTATCGCCATTGCGGTTTATCGTATCGCGACATTGCTGCTCGCATTGGTCGAGATCCAATGACTGTTAGCATAATATGGAATCAGTGGGTTCAGGAGGGTAAAACGGAACGCCGTGCTGGATCCCAATGGCCTCGTATCACTAGCAGTCGGGATGACAGGCATCTTATCCGCATGTATGTAACGGATCGCGCAGCCACGTCTCGATCCATGAGTCAACAGATGGGGAAGTTAGGAGGACAACAACCATCTCCACGAACAGTTCGACGTCGTTTGCAGCAGCATAGACTATCAGCTCTGAGACCGTGGCTACGGTTACCCTTGACGTTGCATCACAGACAGGAGCACCTGCGATGATGTACTCAACGACGAACCTGGGTACACGACTGGCAAAACGTTATTTTTTCGGATGAATCCATGTTCTGTTTACAGCATCATGATGGTCGCATCCGTGTTTGGCGACATCGCGGTGAACGCAGATTGGCAGCGTGTTCTCGTCATCGCCATACTGGCGTATCACCCGGCGTCAGAAAATGTTCGACTGCTGCCCTGGCCAGCACATTCTGCAGATATCTCACCAACTGAAATCGTCTGGTCACTGGTGGCGGAGCAACTGGCTCGTCAGAAGACGCCAGTCACTACTCTTGATGAACTGTGGCATCGTGTTGAAGCTGTATGGGCAGCTATACCTGTACATACCATCCAGGCTCTAAAAATGGTTCAAATGGCTCTGAGCACTATGGGACTTAACATCTTAGGTCATCAGTCCCCTAGAACTTAGAACTACTTAAACCTAACTAACCTAAAGACATCATACATATCCATGCCCGAGGCAGGATTCGAACCTGCGACCGTAGCAGTCCCGCCGTTCCGGACTGCAGCGCCTAGAACCGCAAGACCACCACGGCCGGCCCATCCAGGCTCTGTTTGACTCAATGCCCAGGCGTATCAAGGCCGTTATTACGGCCAGAGGTGGTTGTTCTGGGTACTGATTTCTCAGGATCTGTGCACCCAAATTGCATGAAAATGTAATCACATGTCAGTTCTAGTATAATATATTTGTCCAATGAATACCCGTTTATCATCTCCATTTCTTTTTGGTGTAGCAATTTGATTGGCCAGTAGTGTACATATGTCTCGCGAAATGACCAGGACGAAAAAAAAATCTGAGAAATTGGAGCTCATACGAAAGTTTATTGACATTTGTTGTTCCTAAGCACCATTCGCACCGAAGTACGACCTGCCACATGCCGCAAGGTGGCGTGTGAAGTACAGATCTTACAAGAGTTCTCAATACCTTGAAATGTTCGGCTGTGCCCGTGACTTCTTAGGAGTGAGACGCTGGTACATCAAATTGAAAATCACTGTCATTTAGCGCACTGTGGAAGGGTCACCGTCATAGCGTGCAGGCCTGTCTAGTTCCTGGAAGGTTCTCGTTATAGCCCCAGCAGAGCAGGCGTCCACGGTTCTGGCAAACTTCCCGAGCCTTCGCGGAATTCAATTGCCGCGTCTGGCTGCTAGGGGAGCAGCTAACGTTTTCCGGCCATATACTGAACTTCCCGTGACCCCTGCCAGCGCAGAGGGTCGCGACGTCGCGCCGTCCCGACAGACATCCGTAGCGGGGTGAGGTCGTCTGGTTCAATAAGGGCAGCGTGGGGGGTGAGCGCTGGGGAGTGGAAGACGTTAACGGCAGAAATGTCAACGTAGCAGCGTTCGGCAGGAAATAGCAGTGAGCTCGCCGAGGTAGGGGTATTCGTTGCTTCGAATCCCGTCGACGACAAGGTCATTACAAGATTAATACTAAACATCTTGAGCACGTCGAATCGTGAAAGTGTTCATCTTGAGGTTGAAGCTCCTGTGTCCGTGTCTCCTTAAAAATAGATTCGTTTCTGGAGGGAGTCCACCTTCAGCAAATACAGTTTTGTCGTTTATTCTGTTTCCCATATATGTTTCGCTGAAGTTACAGTATCATTATTGGGCTTTTATTTTGCTTCTATTAAACAGGAAAAATGCGCTTTTTACAAACACACACACACACACACACAAAATAATGCATTTTTTCACAGTGAAGATGAATGGGAAACCAGAAAAAGTGAATGAAACATCTTGCAAAAACAAACACACACACACACACACACACACACACACACACACACACACACAAAACCTCCCTCATAGAAATGATTGTTAGGCCAAACCAAAAATTTGAAGCAAATAATTTTTTCTACATTAAGTTTCGACACTGCTGCAGATGAGTAACTGTGAAAGGAAGAGAGGTGCGATACAAAACATAAAAAACCAGGAGAACCATAGCATGTCTATTTTTCAAATTTCTAAATACTTTGCTAAAAACTCAAATTTGTAAGTGTACAAGGGGTAAGTGTATTTTTCCTGCATGATATATTGTAAATAAAATAAAAGCCCACTGACGACTCTCTAATTTCAGCTGAACATGTATGGGAAACACAAGAAAAGATAAAATTGTTTTGTTCAACACGGACCGCCTCAAAAAACGAATCAACATATAAGTATTTAAGCTTTGGGAAACATTAGTTTAGGTTCTGGAGAAACATTAGAACACGCAGCCGACACTATGACTAATCCTACAAGAGGGGCCGAAGAAAGACAAACCACGTTCATAACTAAAAGTAATTTAGAACTTGTACAGAAGCCACGCTCCAGTTACAAGCTTCGAAGCACATGAAAAGAAGCAGTAGTTGAAAAGGGAGTGAGACTTTACAAGATGAACACCAACAAAAGTAAAACAAAGTTAATGGTAAGCAGTCGAATTAAATCATGTGATGATTAAGGAATTAGATAATGAAATGAGTAGGAAATAGTTTTTGCTATTTAGGCAGCAAAATAACTGACGATGGCCAAAGTAAAAGAGATATAATATAAAGACTAGCTGTAGAAAGAAAAGACATTGCTGAAAAAGAGGAATTTGTTGGTTTCTAATACAAAATTGTAACTCTGTCAGAGACAGCAAAGTACTGGGAAGAGCAGTTGAATGGAATGGACAGTGTCTTGAAAGGAGGATATAAGGTGGACATCAACAAAAGCAAAACGAGGATAATGGAATGTAGTCGATTTAATCAGGATTTGCTGAGGGAATTAGATTAGGAAATGAGACACTTCAAGTAGTAAATGAGTTTTACTATTTTGGGATCAAAACAACTGGTGATGGTCGAAGTAGAGAGGATGTAAAATGTAGACTGGCAATGGCAAGGAAAGAGTTTCTGAAGAAGAGGAATTTGTTAACATCGAGTATAGATTTAAGGCTCAGGAAGTCGTTTCTGAAAGTATTTGTATGGAGCGTAGTCATGCATGGAAGTGAAACATGGACGATAAATAGTTTGGACAAGAAGAGAATAGAAGCTTTCGAAATGTGGTGCTACAGAAGAATGCTGAAGATTAGATGGGTAGGTCACATAAATAATGAGGAGGTATTGAATAGAATTGGGGAGAAGAGGAGTTTGTGGCACAACTTGACTAGAAGAAGGGATCGGTAGGTAGGGTATATTCTGATGCATCAAGGGATCACTAATTTAGCACTGGAGAGCAGCGTGGAGGGTAAAAATCGTAGATGGAGACCAAGAGATGAATACGCTAAGCAGATTCAGAAGGATGTAAATTGCAATAGGTTCTAGGAGATGAAGAAGCTTGCACAGGATAGAGTAGCATCGAGAGCTTGTAATGGTACTTGAATTACATAACCATTACGGCACCTCAACTCAACCTCTCGATACCAGCGATATTCTACTGTGTTTATGGTAACTACTTAATATATTTCTGAGACAACATTCAGATTTGATTTCATTTGTGATACATCGATATGTTTATATTGTAATGATATTATTCTTATGTTTATTCTTTCTTTTGTCACTATGATTTTCGACGTACTTGTCACTCTGGTTTTTGGGCGCGTAAGCGATTATTACTAGTTAGTTAGAGAGTCGGACCTTGAAAAAGTCAAGTCTTGGACATCATGTTGGAAAGACGCATATTGTAGTCAGCTTATAAAATGTGAACTTTAACCGTGACTGTGAGGAAGATGTTTTCAAGTATGTTTTGTATTGTGAAGTGATGTTTTGTGTGTCACGTGATACTGCAAAAAAAGCAATAAAAAAGAAGTGTAATTTAAATTCGGAGTGCTGATTATTTTTTTACATCACCATTGTGCTAACTTTGAAAGGTTTAATCTTCAACAATGTTTTGTGAAGCGCATCTACGAAACTTTTGAATATAGCAGAATAAAACCTAGGCATCTTTGCATCCGAGCTTGGAATCATCACCATCTAGATTTTCGACGATTGAGCCATGATTTTACAACGAGACCAGCGTGGGAAACACGAAAAGATGAGTGCTTAGTTTATTCATTATTACATGAAATGACATTATTAACTGTGCTCTAATGACACTTGCAACATAATAACTTTGTTGTCGCCCGAAAATGCAGTATTTAGCAGCGTGAGCAACACCACAATCATTAAATTTTGAGCTTTGTTGTGGTAGGGTTGTTAGAAGCTGCATCAAACCAGTCTCAGGACTGAAGACCACAACAACAACAACAATATAAAATTATGCATTAATAAGTGTTTTCTGATGATATTTTTCTGGTAAGCAAACTTGTACTGAAGTAAGACCTCGGCGATAAACAATACAGATAAGAAGAGAATAGAACTTTTTGAAATCAGCTGCTACAAAAGAATGTTGAAGTTAAGATAGCTAAATCGGACTACTACTAGATTACTGAATCGAACAGATGAAATTAATTTATGGTACAACTTGGCTGAAAGAAGGGATCGCTGGATAGGACAAATCCTGAGCCAAGTGTTGTGAATAAAAATTGTAGATGGAGTCAATGCGTGGATACAGCAAGCATGTTTAAAGGGTGGATAGCTGCATCATCGTCATCAGAATCACCATCAACAACAATAACAAACAGCTATGAATCGATACGAAATGGGGCGACCGCGTAAAATCAGAGTTAGCGAAGATGAACTGAAGACTTAGTCTTGATTGCAAGGTTCTGGGAAACTGTAAAGCATTTCTTGGGGAAATCGCTCGTTGTGCTTGTGCAACCGATTCTGGAGTAATGTTTCAGTGTTGGAGTCCTTTTCCTTCAAGTAGGCATGAAAATAGGCATCGAACGACGTGCTGCTAGAACGGTCGATGTAAGTCATACGAAAATGTAACATAAATGGTCGGGAAATTCAAGTGAGAACCCTTCGAAGAACAACGAAATAGTTCTCGCGAATCCCTGTACGATAAATTTAGAGACTGTGTATTCGAAGAAGCGTGAGTAATATCTATGCTTTCGCCATCTTGTATTTCACGTGGAACTATGATAACAATGTAAGAGGGATCAGGGCCCGTACAGAGGCATATAGACAGTCATTTTACCCTCGCTCTAATACGTCATGAAACAGAACAAAAATCGATAATATTGCTCATCACGTGACGTAAGGGAGGATAAACATGTGCGCCTTGGGCGTGATGGTTTTGTAAACATTAGTCCGCGTTACCGTGTTTCAGCTTTCTGCGTATCGCATTTTTCAGGTCGAAATTGTGGACCAGACCAGAGTTGGCTAATGAGCGTAAATAACCGCTTAAAAAAGATGCTCACGATGACCGATGTACCAGATCAACGGTCGTTAAAAATTACCTGATGGATTCGACCCGCATCCAGCTCATCTCTCTCTCCCGCAAGTTGGTGTCGTGCCTTATTTATTCAGGTAGCGAGTCACTTAGTCTCATGTAGATAAACTGAACCGTTACAGACCGTTGCACCACAGAACAATCTTGCCCGCATCTCGTGGTCGTGCGGTAGCGTTCTCGCTTCCCACGCCCGGGTTCCCGGGTTCGATTCCCGGCGGGGTCAGGGATTTTCTCTGCCTCGTGATGGCTGGGTGTTGTGTGCTGTCCTTAGGTTAGTTAGGTTTAAGTAGTTCTAAGTTCTAGGGGACTTATGACCACAGCAGTTGAGTCCCATAGTGCTCAGAACCATTAGAACCATTAGAACAATCTGAGATAGGCACCCGCAGTTGCATACGGGACTTCCATGTCAGCAGGCAGCAACTAACGACAAGAGTGCCGCTACAATTTCTTATTCTTGAGGATTATGAACGACTGGTGCTGCTTCTCCCCCCCCCCCCCCCGCCCCCGCCCCCCCCCCCCCCGTCGCCATCTTCTTCTGTCTTCACTCTCCTCGACGTTCATATTCCTCGCTTCCATTGCCTCCTCCACGACATTTTGCCAGTTGCGTCGTGGACGACCTCTTTTCTTCCGCTGGGATGGTGTCCATCGTAGTATGCTACTTGGTATCCTGACATCACTCATCCTATTCACATGGCCAAACCACATAAACTGTTTTTGTTGGACGTCGTCACAGATATCCTTCTGTTGGATATTGTCGCAGATATCCCTATCAATTTTCATTCTTTGTCGGATTTCGTCATATAGCCTGAGCTCCGTCTAAAGTCATCCATCTCAGGAACAAGCAGTGGTATCTTTCATTTTTTTCCTGACGTCCCAGGCTGCTGCTCCGTACAAAACTGCACTCTGGACTATAATCTTATACATTCTCTTCTTCTTCTTCTTCTTCTTCTTCTTACTTCTCTACAGAACAGAGTTCATTGCCCTTGTTACAGCTCGTCCTTGATTAATCCTTCTAGCGATTTGAAACGTCTCTGTGAAGTCGTTTCATAAGACGCTTGTCGAATTCGGTACAGGTTATTCACTTTACTGCCTGATTTTAGCTCAATTCATGAACTCTTCCAGAAAGACTGAGCACTCAAATAAGGCCTATTGAATATTATATGTGTGTTTTAATGTGGGGTTTCGGTTTTGTTTTGTGGGAAAGGCTCAGTTGGTCATCGTCTGCTGGGAGCAGACGATGTTGCTTCTCGTTCGAAGGAGAGCTCAGGATGACCAACTTAGGTTTCTAGTACCTGAACGGAGAGGTTCACCCATCTTAGTCGAAGGCTGTGTCGAAGTCTATTTTTGTGTGTGAGGTTGGTGACGGAGGGTGGCTTCCGCTGCACTGGGAGCTAGGTAATCTCGAAAGAGAAAAGGGCACTCTTCGGTGAACGCTTAGTGAGTACGGACCGTAGCTCTTAAGGGGAGTTTCAAGTGATAGGAAGCAGGTTGAGTTAGGAATTCGTTATGTTTAACAGTTGAAATACTTAAGAGATTCAGCTTAACTAAAGCCTGTGAAGCGAGTTATTTTTCCCGCTGTACCATAATTATATTGCTTTAAAGAGGCGATTTTTGGCTGGTTGAGTTAAAAATGTGGAAGTTACTTTGTGCATTTTGAACAACGATGAAGTAGAATTTCAAACGGTAAATCTGGTTAGGAAAAGCTGGTTAGGATCACTTCAATCGTACGTGGGTGCAATACTGTGTCGAAGCGAGTATGATTTTTATTGAATTTTAATCTTATATTTTGTGGAAGTTGCTTTTGTCTTTGTGTGTCGATTTTGTGCCACGTGTTTGGTAATGACTCTTCTTGTCCACCACGGAACCGCAATAGGCTGTGTTTTAACAGTTTGCTTGTTTAATGAGCCATTATTTCTGCAAGAATATCTGTTCTTTTGTGTGCTTTCTACAAAGCAGCACAACAGTTTGATTCGGAGTGCACCACGAGCTCCAGTTCGGCCGTTTGCAAGCAGCAGACGCAGTTAGTATGTTGAATAATTATCGCAAAACCTCGTGTATTGGTTAAACCTCTGTCCACAATAGTGCATGCGTAGAATCGTAATGCGAATCTCATCGAGATATTTTTATGGTATGAATGCAGAGGAGATGGTAGTATCATTGTCTCTCACCACCGTTTTCTGTGTTTCTTCTTGCTGTAGTTAAATTGTGCTCTGTTACATTCTCATGTAATTCTTACTTAAATATTTCTAGTCAGGCACAAGTTATGTGTAGTTAGTATGTGCAACCAAATAGTTAGATACAATAAATAATCTACGTGAAAGATAAATTCTGTAGTGTTGACCTTACCCACTTCGATTTCCAATCCTGAATTAATCAAGTTGCTTCATGCACGACATGGAGAGCTATTTATCTGCCTACGTAAAGAAATTTGCATACTTGTAATTAAATTATTAAAATAATTAAACTAATAATTTTCCAGCTCCGTTTTTTTCTAAATGGTTAGGAAGGGCTTGGGCTGGTGGCGACCCTGAATTTCTGTATTTTTATCATTATTCGTGTGAGAGAAGCAGCTAGAAATGCGAGATAACATATATGGCTCGACAAGAAACGTCGTAAAGATAGTAATACGTTACAGATTTCATCATTGCTTGTGCCCTGTAATTAAAGAACACCCAAAGGTGATATGCCATTACCACACCTACAGTTATTTCTCCATCTATCACGAAATTATTTACTTTTTCCGTTCCAACAGCCCGCTACTTACAATTCTTCATTTTCATTTTCAGCTTAATGTCTTCCTCTTTGAGCTTTCTTATCATACAGTTCAGGTCACCATCTTCCGCTAGTACAATCTGTAATATATCCGAATGTCCTGGAACTGCTTCAGAAAAGAAGAAAGAAAGAAAGAAAGAAGAAAGAAAGAAAGAAAAATACCAGTCTGTTGGACACTCGGCGAGTGACAGTAAGAAGTGCTGGTGAAAAGACCATGACGTGAGATTAAGTATAATAAAGTTAGCAGCGCTTTTTTCTGGAAGCATGCAAGTATTTCATTTACGTCGCATAAACGCAAAGGCATTACTGCTCTACGGCCCCACCTCCGAGTAACAAAACTCGTGCTGTTCCACGGTTGGTGATCGCGTGCTTGTAGCTATCAGTTAAGGCGCTTTAGTGACTGCAAAGTGGGCGCCCCTCATAGCCCGAAGTAAACGTCGGCTAACAGGCGAACACGGAGAACACGAAACACTACCGCTCGTCTGTGTGATTCTCATCGTAAGACAGGTGCGTAAACACGGAACTCAGTTTTGGCGTTCTGAGCATGGATATTCTAAAATGATCATACAGAAAGAAATCAAAGACAATTAATAGCTCCTATCTTATTTACCGAACAAATTATTCGATAGTAAGTTCTAAAGCCGCGCGGGATTAGCCGAGCGGTCTCAGGCGCTGCAGTCATGGACTGTACGGCTGGCCCCGGCGGAGGTTCGAGTCCATCCTCGGGCATGGGTGTGTGTGTGTGTGTGTGTGTGTGTGTGTGTGTGTGTGTGTGTGTGTGTGCTTAGGATAATTTAGGTTAAGTAGTGTGTAAGCTTAGGGACTGATGACCTTAGCAGTTAAGTCCCATAAGATTTCACACTGTGATGTTACAAAATAAAAGTGATGTTATTCAATGGAAAGTTGGAAATTGAGATTTAGCTTACTGTTTTATCAATCACAATTGGCGTAAGAATCATGGATTGACCATTGTCATAAAATATTGCATTATGAGATGTGAATAGTTTTTACTTCGCGTGGCTTGAGGCAGCGTGCTATTGATAAGAAATTGCGTTATCGTCTTTCTAATTACTTCATGATCGTAGATACGATCATACCCGGTTGTGAAGTTCTTGTTATGACAAAACAATTTCCTAAGGGACCAGAAAGTTCTTAAGGGCGCAAAAACAACGGTAACATCACACAAAAGGGAAATTCAATATTAAAGCTGATGCAAGAAGACGATAAAACAGTTTTCTTTTTATCAATGTAACACGCACATTGGACTGCTGATCTTGGTGTCTTAAGCTTAATACTACAATGACGGTAGATTTTTATGTCCGTATCATGTCTATTGAGCGCTCTTTTATTTTCTAGCGATTTCCAAGACGAGAACGAGAGAGACGGAAGTTAGATTATGTAATTTATTTGGTACGGAAATGCTTTTGGATGATTTTGGTTGAGATGAAAATGATAAAATTAAATGGAGAGATAAGATAAAAAGTGTGGAGGTTCCATGCAGACTCTGTAGAAGAGGGAACAGGATGATACGACATGTGGTAAGACATCTGAGAATAACATCCATGGGCCGCGCGGAGTGACCGCGCGGTTAGAGGCGCCATGTCACGAACTGCGCGACCCCTCCCACCGGAGGTTCGAGTCCTCCGTCGGGCATGGGTGTGTGTATTGTTCTTAGCATAAGTTAGTTCAAGTGGTGTGTAAGTCTAGGGACCGATGACCTCAACAGTCTGGTCCCATAGGAATTCACACATATCTGAACATTCAATATCCATGGGACTACAATGAGCCGTAGATGGCAAACAATGTAGGGAAAGACAAAGATTTCAGTATGTCCAGCACATAATTATGTCAAGTGTAAGTGCTACTCAGAGACCAAGCAGTTGGCACAGGAGAGGAAGTAATGGCGACCCGTATCAAAGCAGTCATAAAATTGACTGGAAACTGTTTTGAATGCCAACTGCTTTTTCTACACCACATTGGAGTTAGTAATGTGTTGTTTTTGTGGTGTTCCAATATTTTTGTCCACCCCGTGTCAGTCATGACAGTGAAATGGATGCACGTGCCAATAGGTTATATATACTACTGACCATTAAAATTGCTACACCGAGAAGAAATGGAGATGATAAACGGGTATTCACTAAACAAATATATTATACTAGAACTGAAATGTGATTACATTTTCACGCAATTTGGGTGCATAGATCCTGGGAAATCAGTACCCAGAACAACCACCTCTGGCCGTAATAACGGCCTTGATACGCCTGGGCATTGAGTCAAACAGAGCTTGGGTGGCGTGTACAGGTACAACTGACCATGCAGCTTCAACACGATACCACAGTTCACAAGAGTAGTGACTGGCGTATTGTGACGAGCCAGTTGCTCGGCCACCATTCACCAGACGTTTTCAGTTGGTGAGAGATCTGGAGAATGTGTAGGCCAGGGCACCAGTCGAACATTTTGTGTATCCAGAAAGGCCCGTACAGGACCTCCAACATGCGGTCGTGCATTATCCTGTTGAAGTGTAGGGTTTCGCAGGGATCGAATGAAGGGTAGAGCCACGGGTCGTAACACATCTGAAATGTAACGTCCACTGTTCAAAGTGACGTCAATGCCAACAAGAGGTGACCGAGACGTGAAACCAATGGTACCCCTTATCATCACGCCGGGTGATACGCCAGTATGGCGATGACGAATACACGCTTCCAATGTGCGTTCACCGCGATGTCGCCAAACACGTATGCGACCATCATGATGCTGTAAACAGAACCTGGATTCATCCGAAAGTATGACGTTTTGCTATTCGTGCACCCAGGTTCGTCGTTCAGTACGCCATCGCAGGCGCTCTTGTCTGTGATGCAGCGTCAAGAGTAACCGCAGCCATGGTCTCCGAGCTGATAGTCCATGCTGCTTGAAACGTCGAACTGTTCGTGCAGATGGTTGTTGTCTTGCAAACGTTCCCATTTGTTGACTCAGGGATCGAGGCGTGGCTGCATGATCCGTTACAGCCATGCGGATAAGATGCCTGTCATCTCGACTGCTGGTGCTACGAGGCCGTTGGGATCGAGCACGGCGTTCCGTATTACCCTCCTGAACCCACCGAGACCATATTCTGCTGACAGTCATTGGATCTCGACCAACGGGAGCAGCAATGTCGCGATACGATAAACCGCAATCGCGGTAATCTACAATCCGACCTTTATCAAAGGCGGAAACGCGATGGTACGCATTTCTCCTCCTTACACGAGGCATCACAACAACGTTTTACCAGGTAACGCCGGTCAACTGCTGTTTGTGTATGAGAAATCGGTTGGAAACTTTCCTCATGTCAACACGTTGTAGGTGTCGCCACCAGCGCCAGCCTTGTGTGAATGCTCTGAAAAGCTAATCATTTGCATATCACAGGATCTTCTTCCTGTCGATTGAATTTCGCGTCTGTAGCACGTCATTTTCGTGGTGTAGCAATTTTAATATCCAGTATCGTAGAAACAGTGCGGTAAGGTGATTCGAAATGTAGAGCTCACAGCGCTCTGTTAAATTCATCTTTCAATGTCATACCCCCCGGCATAGGTTCATGAACTTTCACTCCTTTTTCTATAATGTTGTATTCAAATTCATTTCTTTTATACAGACCTTCTACACATCCCGTCATCAATTATTTTACAGCTCAGATAGTAAAATTCATCTACTAATTTTAGTGTCTCACTCCCCAATCTAATTCTCCGATCTAATTCAACTTTATTCCATTACCCATGTTGCACTTTTTTTTGGTGATCATCTTACAACCTCTTTTCAAGACCGTATTCATTCCGTTCGATGGCTCTTCCAAGTCTTTGCCCTCTCTAATAGATTTACAATGTCATCTACAGACCTCAACGTTTTTTTACTTCTCCTCTCTGAATTTTAATTCCTTTTCAAAATTTCTCCTTCATTCCCTATACTGCATGCTCAACGTACAGATTAACATTAGGGATCAATGGCTCTGAGCACTATGGGACTTAACATCTATGGTCATCAGTCCCCTAGAACTTAGAACTACTTAAACCTAACTAACCTAAGGACAGCACACAACACCCAGCCATCACGAGGCAGAGAAAATCCCTGACCCCGCCGGGAATCGAACCCGGGAACCCGGGCGTGGGAAGCGAGAACGCTACCGCACGACCACGAGATGCGGACATTAGGGATAGGCTACAAACCAGTCTCACTGCCTTCTCAATTACTGCATCTATTTCTTGTCTTCGACCCTTACAACTGCAGCACGGTTTCAGTATAAGTTGTGGCTGTAAAATAATGGGTCTGATGCTGTCACAGAGAAGGTACGCTTGCGCCAAAGATGATCGACCAATAGCTGTGCAGCAGGCTCAGTCGAATGCGACATCTCTGCTGTCTGTACATAGATTAATGTGGCCGTGGAGTTTGTGGAAGAGCTGTCATTCTTTTTTGCCGGAAGTATGGTAACTGTAATAATATATCAACGAACTGTCGTGAACTTTCACATGAAACTTGGAATAACCGTTACCGAAACTAGTCTTTTACTGAAAGAAGTGTGTGGCGAATGTGTTTATACGTAAGCGAGATTTGGAGTGGTTCACGCATTTCCAAGATGGCCGAGAAGACGTCGAAGATGACTCACGTCCGCAAAGTCCTTCAACACCAAAAAGGAATGAAAATATCGAAATAGTTGGTAATCTGATTTTATCTGACCGTCGGTTGAGTATTCGATCGCTTGCTGTAACTGTACGAACTGATAAAGAATGCGCAAGGCCACTTTTACACAACCAGTTTAACATGAGAAAAGTGCATGCGAAACTTGTGCAAAAAATTCTCACGATATAACCAAAAACAGCTCTTGAAAAAGTTTGTACTGACAATCTGAATACCGTTAAAAGCTATCCTAATTCGTTGGAAAGAGTGATAGCATACGATGAATCTTAGTTTTTCGTTTATGATCCAGAAACGAAGCGCTAATCCATGCACTGGAAGGGGCCCAACTTCACTGAATACGAAAAAAGCTTGAATGAGCAAATCAAGATTCAGAGCGAAAATGTGTCTTTTTTTTCAATATTCATGGCATTGCGTATCTTCAGTGGGTTCCTGAAGGCCAAACTATTAATCAGTCTTACCACCTTGAGGTTATTGCTCAACTCCACGAGAAACTAAGAAAAAAGATTCGATTTGTGGAAGAACAAGTCATAGATTCTGCATCTAGGCAATGCACCGGCACATAGTGTAATGTTTGTTACAAGTTTTCAACCAAGTACAGCATCCCATTGTAACACCAACCACATTATTCACCTGACCTAGCACAATATGACTTATTTATTCTGCAAGGTAAAATCTGCATTAAAACGAACACAATTTCAGTCCGTTGAAGCGGTGAAAGAAAAAGCGGTACGCGTCATCAAAGAGCTCACAGAAGAAGGCTTCCAGTACTGTTTACATAAATGGAAAATTCGTGTGGAATACAGGAGGGGAGTACATTGTAAGTAACAATAACTAAATGTGTATGTATTTTAAACTAAAATATTTTACAGCTATAGTGTCGTTATTTTATAGCCACATCTCGTACAACTGTTGATGGCCGAAGTAGACATACATGAAATGTAGACTGGCAAAAGCAAGAAAAGCTTTTGTGAAATAGAGGAATTTATTGTCCAACATACATTTAAGTATACTTCCCGAAATTAATTGTTAGTAGCATAGCCATGCACGGAAGTGAAACTTAGACGATAAGCTGTCCGGAAAGATGAAAATATAAGCTTTTGAAATGAAATGTGGTACTACAGAAGAACGCTGCAGTTTAAACAGGTAAGTCTATTAATGAAGAAGGACTGTATCGCAACAGGGAAAGAACAAATTTATGATACAACTGCACTAAAAGAAGGGCTCGGTATTCGGACACATCCTGAGACATTAAGGCTAATAGTGGACGAGGTTAAAAACTACAGTTGGAGGCTCTGGTATGAAAACAGTAACAGGTTCAAATGGATGTAGAGTCAAACATGAAGAGAACTGCTCAGAGGAGACTAGTAAAGAGAATTGCATCAATTCAGTCTTCAGACTGAAGACTGCAACCACAACGTATATTCCTTCCACCTTTCAGTCTTCCCACCTTCGCTTAGTTTTGGCTTTCCACCGGAGCTTTTGATGCCGATTCTGGAAAAGTGTTACTCTATTTAGAAATGTGAATCTTCTCCGGACTATAATCGGCTATGGATATGTGTGGTCCCGTAGCGGAATGTCAGTTTAGCATGGTGGCACGCCTGGCATTACTCCTAAGCTACTGTGGCTTCTATTGGTCTTACCCCCTCCACCTCATTCCTACCTCCCCCACCCCTCCCTCCCTCCACAACCCACCGCGGTCATAGCTGTCCCTCGGCGACGGAGGGTGACAGTCCACAGGTATCACAGGTATGACAGCTATGGACTACAGTTGGTTCGAAGTTACCTTAGGACTGACACTTCGACATAACCCGTGATGGTTCAGAGCAGAGCAACACACACCTAATCTTATACTGCATTCAACTCGCAAACTAAGCGACTGGGCGCCTCTTTTAGAATCGTTAAATAATTTTAGAATGACTATCGTTTATCAAGTCGTTTTACATATACACGAAGAAAATAAATGTAACTTGCAGTGTTATATTCATGTAGTGTGTCTTGTTTGTCTAAGAATAACATACAGTATGGAGCTCTGAGCACTATGGGACTAAACATCTATGGTCATCAGTCCCCTAGAACTTAGAACTACTTAAACCTAACTAACCTAAGGACAGCACACAACACCCAGCCATCACGAGGCAGAGAAAATCCCTGACCCCGCCGGGAATCGAACCCGGGAACCCGGGCGTGGGAAGCGCGAACGCTACCGCACGACCACGATATGCGGGCCTACAGTATGGAGCTAGACCTCCTGGTTTGCTTCATGTTTCACTGTATACCCTATTACACGATATACAATAATGAGTGGTCCGTTATCACTTGCATTATCTTATCTGACTTTATGATGAGACTGCATTTGTGATTGTTGCCTTTGTTCTGACGAAGTTTAAATGTAATTTATAATTGAAATAACTATTGTAAAGATTTAGGAAACCTTCTTTTCATCAATTCCCATCTTGTACTGTCGTGCAATACCTAAATTTCAATGTGACAACTTTCATTGTACTAGCGGAAGCTAGTGCGGCTTTGAGTAGGGGTATTAAATTACACTCCTGGAAATTGAAATAAGAACACCGTGAATTCATTGTCCCAGGAAGGGGAAACTTTATTGACACATTCCTGGGGTCAGATACATCACATGATCACACTGACAGAACCACAGGCACATAGACACAGGCAACAGAGCATGCACAATGTCGGCACTAGTACAGTGTATATCCACCTTTCGCAGCAATGCAGGCTGCCATTCTCCCATGGAGACGATCGTAGAGATGCTGGATGTAGTCCTGTGGAACGGCTTGCCATGCCATTTCCACCTGGCGCCTCAGTTGGACCAGCGTTCGTGCTGGACGTGCAGACCGCGTGAGACGACGCTTCATCCAGTCCCATACATGCTCAATGGGGGACAGATCCGGAGATCTTGCTGGCCAGGGTAGTTGACTTACACCTTCTAGAGCACGTTGGGTGGCACGGGATACATGCGGACGTGCATTGTCCTGTTGGAACAGCAAGTTCCCTTACCGGTCTAGGAATGGTAGAACGATGTGTTCGATGACGGTTTGGATGTACCGTGCACTATTCAGTGTCCCCTCGACGATCACCAGTGGTGTACGGCCAGTGTAGGAGATCGCTCCCCACACCATGATGCCGGGTGTTGGCCCTGTGTGCCTCGGTCGTATGCAGTCCTGATTGTGGCGCTCACCTGCACGGCGCCAAACACGCATACGACCATCATTGGCACCAAGGCAGAAGCGACTCTCATCGCTGAAGACGACACTTCTCCATTCGTCCACCGAGCGAGGTGGCGCAGTGGTTAGCACACTGGCCTCGCCTTCGGGAGGACGACGGTTCAATCCCGTCACCGGCCATCCTGATTTAGGTTTTCCGTGATTTCCCTAAATCGCTTCAGGCAAATGCCGGGATGGTTCCTTTGAAAGGGCACGGCCGATTTCCTTCCCCATCCTTCCCTCACCTGAGCTTGCGCTCCGTCTCTAATGACCTCGTTGTCGACGGGACGTTAAACACTAATATCCTCCTCCTCCTCTCCATTCGTCCCTCCATTCACGCCTGTCGCGACACCACTGGAGGCGGGCTGCACGATGTTGGGGCGTGAGCGGAAGACGGCCTAACGGTGTGCGGGACCGTAGCCCAGCTTCATGGAGACGGTTGCGAATGGTCCTCGCCGATACCCCAGGAGCAACAGTGTCCCTAATTTGCTGGAAAGTGGCGGTGCGGTCCCCTACGGCACTGCGTAGGATCCTACGGTCTTGGCGTGCATCCGTGCGTCGCTGCGGTCCGGTCCCAGGTCGACGGGCACGTGCACCTTCCGCCGACCACTGGCGACAACATCGATGTACTGTGGAGACCTCGCGCCCCACGTGTTGAGCAATTCGGCGGTACGTCCACCCGGTCTCCCGCATGCCCACTATACGCCCTCGCTCAAAGTCCGTCAACTGCACATACGGTTCACGTCCACGCTGTCGCGGCATGCTACCAGTGTTAAAGACTGCGATGGAGCTCCGTATGCCACGGCAAACTGGCTGACACTGACGGCGGCGGTGCACAAATGCTGCGCAGCTAGCGCCATTCGACGCCCAACACCGCGGTTCCTGATGTGTCCGCTGTGCCGTGCGTGTGATAATTGCTTGTACAGCCCTCTCGCAGTGTCCGGAGCAAGTATGGTGGGTCTGACACACCGGTGTCAATGTGTTCTTTTTTCCATTTCCAGGAGTGTATTTCCAGCTTTAACAGTCATTACTTGTATCTTCCGTTAAACGGAACCTGCAAAGAGTTTATTTGCTCACGAGGTCAGATGTTTTACTAGATTACGCGTTGTACATCATTTATTCAGTAAATACACTCTGGACGCAGCCACACAAGCCGAAGCAACTAATTAACTTTGGCTTTGAGTAGAAATTAGTCTGTTTTTCTAAAGATGGAAATTAATTAATCCTAACACGAGTGTAAAGCAAATTATTACGTGCTTTGTCCGTAATTCAAGAAAGCGCAGAGATATTGTTTAACGGTTGCTCGCATTTTCCTCTGTTGCGACGAATTTATAGCTGACGCTCCGAGGAAAGAAAATTTATATATCTGCTTGTTTCGAAATAAATTAAAATAGTGTTAGAAGTCAGTTATACGATGTACAAAGATTAAACTAGCATCAGTGCTTTTAGAAAAAGCAGTATGTTCTCATTGTAGTTTCATTTGTGATAGATTTTTAGTACCGTATGCGGGAAATTTACGGCATCAGCAGTCGCCAACGTTGCCAAATTTTCGACAAGCGTTTTTGCCACTGAATATAGGGGAACACATTGTGCGAACTAAATCTTACGAATACTCCATATTTTTATTTGCTTCAAAACCGAACTCTGTCAGAGATCTCTTAACACCTGAGAATTTGACTTAAATGCGACCATTGATGTTGCGCTCGCGCGTGGAAACCTTAGCGGTTGCCAGTTTGGTCTGATTGCGAGATACCAGTAGCTATGTTTATAATTACACAGTTATATTTTCTGGTCAAGTGTCTACTTATTTGTAACATAACCATAAAAAGTCTAGTAAGAGAGGTGAGCAAACGTATCTTATTGGTTTGGGAGAAAGAAGAACAATAATGGAAAATACATTACCTCAGTATTGCAACAGTTATCAAGCAAAAAGTAAGAGCGATTTCTTTTGTGCCATTAAGACTGATTTCCTGAGACGACCTCAAGTGGTACTCATTGTCAGTTTCTGGTATCAGTCATCTTATTAACAGTCAAAGCTTACAACTTATTTTTTAATCAGTTTTTATCTGCCACGCTTTTCCATGATGCGCTTCGTACAACTGACAGCTTTCTTTCAATCTTCAGGAGGGAACTTCCTAACAGCTTCTTTTCTGAGTGTCTGGACTGCAAAAAGCGTAGTTTTTATTATTAACACGTATTACTAGCAATGTAACCTGTAGTTTGGATCCACGTCGCTTTTTTTGGGTTGAAATAGCACTTACGAAACAAACAAAAATAGCAAAGAGATTAGATCCATACGTTCCATCTTTTTAAGTTTAACAGTTGCTTTTGCTTTCCTATGTTGGTGTCTAAGCAACAACAGAATGCTATTTATGGAATATTCCGTCGGTTCTTAGAGGAACATTGACATATTAATAACTTGAATACAACGTATTAACGTTCCACAATAATATTTATTAGTTCGTTATGAACCGGCTTTCGGCTTCTTAGGCCATCGTCAGATAACTTAATGTTAAACTGATAGTCTACACAACTTCAGATCGTATTCATACCTGTACAAAGGATGCTGTACAAAGATTTGTGGCATTTCATGACTATATCGATACAATACGCAACCATGATGTAATACGTAAAGACATACAGAGGAAACAAATCTTTCATTACAGTATATTCAAATATTAAAAATATGTGAGTGCATAAAACAGAAATGTTCTACAAGTGAATAATGGCACAGATTACAATGTCATATGGACAAACTAGTGAATATGATGAACAGACTGAATAAAGGGTGGAGAAGAAAGACGTCTATGGAATATGTGGGCGTGGAACAGCTATAACAAGCTAATTAGCCAATGGTGAGAGGTTATTCGGTCCATTCATCACATTCACCAGTTTGTCCATATGACACTGTAATCTGTGCCATTATTCACTTGTAGAACATTTCTGCTTTATACACTCACATAGTTTTAATATTTGAATATATTGTAATGTAAGATTTGTTTGTTCAGTATGTCTTTACGTATTACATCATGGTTGTGTTTGCATCGATATAGTCATAAAATGTCACATCTCTCTATACAGCTCTCCTTGCACAGGTATGAATGCTCGTTGAAGTTGTGGGGACTATCTGTTCAACATTATGTTATCTGACGATGACCTAAGAAGCGGAAAGCCGGTTCATAACGAACTACTAAATACACTATTGGCCATTAAAACTGCTTGCATAATAGCCAGAGATGGACCATCAGTTTATTGAGTTACTCACTTTGTGAAACTCTTTTTCTTGAATAAATCATCCAAATTTTTTTCTGAAACTAATCATTTGTCTGTTCATGTAGACCGCATCACGTCTACCAATTTCCCTCCCATTCGGATAAGTGCTTCGTGGTGCGACTCTTTTATATTTTTTGATTTTGTTTTGTTTGAGTGTATTTTCAAATACTCAGTACTCGGCCACGATATCAGAAAGTTCTCATAAACCTGCGGTCACTCCTGGCAATTACACTACTGGCCACTGAAATTGCTACACCACGAAGATGACGTGCTACAGACGCGGAATTTAACCGACAGGAAGAAGATGCTGTGATGTGCAAATGATAGGCTTTTCAGAGCATTCACACGAGGTTGGCGCCGGTGGCGACACCTACAACGTGCTGACATGAGGAAAGTTTCCAACCGATTTCTCATAAACAAAGAGCAGTTGACCGGCGATGCCTGGTGAAACGTTGTTGTGATGTTCCGTGTGAGGAGGAGAAATGCGTACCATCACGTTTCCGACTTTGATAAAGGTCGGATTGTAGACTATCGCGACTGCGGTTTATCGTATCGCGACATTGCTGCTCGCGTTGGTCGAGATCCAATGACTGTTAGCAGAATATGGAATCGGTGGGTTCAGAAGGGTAATACGGAACGCCGTGCTGGATCCCAACGGCTTCGTATCACTAGCAGTCGAGATGACAGGCATCTTATCCGCATGGCTGTAACGGATCGTGCAGCCACGTCTCGATCCCTGAGTCAACAGATGAGGACGTTTGCAAGACAACAACCATCTGGACGAACAGTTCGACGACGTTTGCAGCCACATGGACTGTCAGCTCGGAGACCATGGCTGCGGTTACCCTTGACGCTGCATCACAGACGGGGGCGCCTGCGATGGTGTACTCAATGACGAACCTGGGTGCACGAATGGCAAAACGTCATTTTTTCGGATGAATCCACGTTCTGCTTACAGCATCATGATGGTCGCATACGTGTTTGTCGACATCGCGGTGAACGCTCATTGGAAGCGTGTATTCGTCATAGCCATAATGGCGTATCACCCGGCGTGATGGTATGGGATGCCATTGATGTATGGGATGCCATTGATTACACGTCTCGGTCACTTGTTATTCGCATTGACGGCAACTTGAACAGTGGACGTTACATTTCAGATGTGTTACGACCCGTGGCTCTACCCTTCATTCGATCCCTGCGAAACCCTACATTTCAGCAGGATAATGCACTACCGCTTGTTGCAGGTTCTGTACGGGCCTTTCTGGATACAGAAAATCTTCGATGCTGCCCTGGCCAGCACATTACCCAGATCTCTCACCAATTGAAAACGTCTGGTCAATGGTGGGCGAGCAACTGGCTCGTCACAATACGCCAGTCACTACTCTTGACGAACTGTAGTATCGTGTTGAAGCTGCATGGGCAGCTGTACCTGTACACGCCATCCAAGCTCTGTTTGACTCAATGCCCAGGCGTATCAAGGACGTTATTACGGCCAGAGGTGGTTGTTCTGGGTACTGATTTCTCAGGATCTATGCACGCAAATTGCATGAAAATGTAATCACATGTGAGTTCTAGTATAATATATTTGTCCAATGAATGCCCGTTTATCATCTGCATTTCTGCTTGGTGTAGCAATTTTAATGGCCAGTAGTGTATTGTTGTGGAACATTAATACGTTGTATTCGAGTTATTGAAACAACAGAATGATTGGAAACATTAACCGAGAGCAAATGTTGACGGCGTAGGCGAGTAACGCCAAAAATTTTAAGCCGTGCCGGCGCATCACTGAGTTTCACTGAGTTGCCCGCCTTACCGCGATGCGCCGTGGGACTTATCTCTGGCCGAGGCCGAACTGCAGCAGCATTGGTTCGTGCCGCCTCTTAATCTGGAGTGGCTTGCAGACAAGGAAGGGAAATCATGGGCTGCTGTAATGCCTTGGGTAGCAGCCACCTTATGTATTGGAGTCGCGACACGGAACATGAGCTGCCCTTAGTCGTACCTGCCGAGCGCAGGCTGTTTGTCTGACACTTCTCGGTGGCCATACACGCAGTACGGCGCCAGTATGAATGTCGTGGCATAACCAGCAGTGAATGCAGGCATTTACTTCGCTGCCGTGTACCAGGTAAGGCGCCCGGATGGGTGCTGCGTACTCATCGGCATCAGGTGTAAGGTGTCGGCTTGCCACTTTCACGCTGCTGTGAGTGGGTATGGCTCCCGGGTACAAGCAACATCTGGTACATGCTCACTGGCGTGGATGCTAGAGCGACAGCACCAGATTGCATAGTGCTCAGCTGCAGCTACAGGGGGTCCATCATGTGTGTGAGCGACTAGTTTTCGTCGGTTGCCTATCGTGGTTCGTACGGCATTGTGCTTTTTTTGTGGTGTCTTTGATGTCACTTTTACAGAGTTCACTGAGTTGTGTTAGGGTCGCCAGTCGTGCCTCAACTAGTGCTCTTGTCAATCTGTGTATCTCAGATCAAGTGGGCTCTGGTACGAGTGAGTCACCTGTTTTCCGAAAGGAATGAAGATTGGGTTTAACGTACCGTCGACATCGAGGTCATTAGAGACGGAGCACAAGCTCGGTTTGTGCCAAGGTTGGGGAAGGAAATCGGCCGTGCCCTTTCGAAGAAACCATCCCAGGATCTGCCTGCGAGTTAGGGAAATCACGGAAAACCTAAATCTGGATGGCCGGAGGCGGGTTTGAACCGTCGACCTCCCGAATGTGACTCCAGTGTGCTAACCACTGCGCCATCTCGCTCGGTATATTGATCTCAAGTCGCTACCTTTGACTCCTTAAGATTTGGTTGGTTGGTTGTTTGGGGAAGGAGACCAGACAGCGTGGTCATCGGTCTCATCGGATTAGGGAAGGATGGGGAAGGAAGTCGGCCGTGACCTTTCAGAGGAACCATCCCGGCATTTGCCTGGAGTGATTTAGGGAAACCACGGATAACCTAAATCAGGATGGCCGGACGCGTGTCCTTAAGATTTACTGGGCCAGTTGCGCCAAGGCTACGTGAAGACGTCGATTTGTGTTAAACTAACTGATGTACATGTCATGAACTGTTTTATTATTTTAAAGAATTTCTTGTCTGCTTGTAACTGTGTCACCACTTGATTCTGTGAAATTTAGTGCGCCAGTTGCGATAAGGTTAACCTGTCTGACTTACCTTTCACGATTCACAAGCAAAAAGTATCGCTGGTTGTGAAGTTGCAGTCTTTGTTTTTATATTGATAATTTGCATTTAGTTTTGTAATCACCTGTGGTGAATCAATGTGCCTTAATACGAGGGTTGACTGAAAAGTAATGCCTCCACCTTCGTAACTCTTCAATAGTTGGCAGCATTGTTATGCGGCAGGTTACTGGCTTGTTCCGTAGCCTCTTCTCTACAGCTCCAGTTGGCGGGAAGCCTTAGCATTGAATGGTTGTGTTGTTACAGTGTAAAGTATGGAACCCTGCGGAGACAGTCGGTCAATGCGATTTAAGCAACGTGCAGTCACTGAATTTTTGACAGCACAAGGTGTCACCCCAAACGAATCAAATGGTTCAAATGGCTCTGAGCACTATGGGACTTAACATCTGAGGTCATCAGTCCCCTAGACTTAGAAGTACTTAAACCTAACTAACGTAAAGACATCACACACATCCATGCCCCAGGCAGGATTCGAACCTGCGACCGTAGTAGCCGCGTGGTCCCGTACTGAAGCGCCTAGAACCGCTCAGCCACAGCGGCGGGCAAACTTTGCACACCTACCAAAAGAGATTCATTAGCGAATGAAAGTAGTTTATGGTGACTGGGTTGATGTGAGTACTGTGCGTCGTTGGGCGAGTAAGTTTAAAGATGTTGAGGTGGGAACATCTGACCTGCGTGACAAACAAAGAGTTGGACGTCCTGTGACAGCAACCTCCGAGTTTCACAAGCAAAATGTTGACAGATTGATTCAGGACGATCGTCGTATCACTCAGAGAGAAATTACAAGCACAGTCGGCATTTCCAAGAACGTATGGGTCACATTATTGCTTTGCTTGGCTATGGGAAGTTCTGTGCAAGATACATACCCCATATGCTGACTCCTCAAATGAAAGCACACAGACTTGAAATTTGCCAGGAACTCCTCTCGCGTTACGAGAATGAAGGTGACGCCTTTCTCGATTCAATTGTGACTCGAGACAAAAAGTGGGTACACCATTACGACCCGGAGACGAAACGTCAGTCTATGGAATATCGACACAAAGACTCGCCCGAGAAAAAGAAATTCAAGACGCAGCCCTCAGCTGGAAAAATCAAGGCCACAGTGTTCTGGGACGCAGGTGGTGTTATCCATGTTGATTTCCGTGATCGTGGAACAATAATAAATCCAGAGCGTTACATCACAAAGCTGCAAACTCTGGGACGAGGGCTAACAAGGATCCGAAAGGAAAAGGGAAATGTTTTCCTGCAGGATGACAACGCCAAACCAAATACTTCACGTCCCACCACAGCAGAGCTTCAGAGACTGAATCTCACCACCGTACGGCATCCTCCATACAGTCCAGATTCAGCACCGTCTGACTTCCATCTGTTCCAGATTGTGAAAGACGATCCGCAGGGACATCATTATGCTTCCGATGAAGACGTCGAGAGAACTGTGAGACTGTGGTTGCGGACACAGAGTGTCGACTTCTTCCGTGACGGCTTCAGAAAACTTGTTCATGGTTGGCAGAAATGTATCCAACTGGCTGGTGATTATGTGGAAAAGTGAATATTGGTAATGAAACATCACATTCTAAGGATTATTTCTACGGTTGATTTATTAAAATATTCACGTCCAAACCGAATTAACGAAGGTGGAGGCATTATTTTTCATTAAACCCTCGTGGTATGCACGTCGGAGTTCTGTTACGTTTTCTGTGTAATATGAATGAGACATAACTTACTTTGCTACCAGTTGTAAAGCCAAGTATTCATTTCCTTGTGTTTTAATGTCATTAAATACCATATATTTCCTATCAAAGCTATGTTGTTAATATTTCTTGTCTTACGGCAAAATGTGGTAAAGTGCACTTGAAGATCAAACTGTTGTGATGATTAGCCACGGTGAAGTCACTCTTACAATAACGTGTACTGCTTGGATTTGATCTTTTACCAATACATGATGAGCTGCAATTTGTCCATTAAAACCACCGGCACCTTCCAGTCCCCTACTTCCACGCTATCTACTATTTCACATTTCTCTCGATGGACCTCGTACGCCAATCCCCTTGCGAAGACAGTGACGCCGAACTTTTCACTGACCAGGAAAGTACTTGGGCTCGAACAAACACAAATACACCAAAATCGTGTGAGAAATAATGTAAAGGCCTCTTATTGCACTAGTGATACTCCCGCATCTGCAAAACTCTGCAGTAGTCCGTTAGAGGCCTCTGCGTATGCCATTCCGCATTGCACACTGACCTGCCGGTACGCCAGTCGGGACCAGTAGGGACGGTGCAGTGTGCCTCTGAAGTTGCGTTTTGTGACATTATTTGTGTACTGAAGCGTCAGATGGCTCGGCGATTGGTAATCAATCCTGTTAATGTATTGCTATTGGTTGAGATGAAGTTACAAAGAATCCTTCTTCGTGAAGATGGTATTGGTGTAGAAGACGAATCATTCGCTTGTTTTTTGGTATCTATTATAGTGCAGAAATATGAGCATAAGTTAGAAACAGATACTGTTGTAACACTAACACATAATGATGCTGATAGGGATGATAATGACCAACAACTCATTGCAAACGGTAGTGCTGCGGCAAGTGCGGGAAGAGGCGATGGAAGCAGAGACAGTGAATACCAACCGTCTCCCAAGAAGAAGGTTAAAGTTGCAAGTATCATCACGGCGTTTGATGACAACACACTGGAGAACTTGTACGATTATTATTGCGTAAGAGGTTTCGACACATACGACAAGTTTCTGAAAAGATACCCTAAACTGAAGTCTAAAAGTAATATTAAAAACATACTGGATTACGTGGCAAAGAAAAGAGAAGGAAATACAGTTTTCAAAGGAAATCGTACACTGCTGTTAAAGACCATCAAGGAGCGTGTAATGGCGAAATTCGATGAAGCGCGAGAATACTGTTCCGCCGTTCATTATTGGCATTTACAACATTGTGCATTGGACGTAGCCAGAAATCTCGGGTGTACAAACGTTACAGCTTCACTAGGATTTATTAATAATTTGAAAAAGGAGTTTAGGATAACATCACGCCGTATCACTATGCTCCAAGCACGAAAAGATAAGGATGACGAAGAAGAGCTGATTGAAAGAGCTCAAACGTTTGTTGCTGACGTCAATGAGCATATCATGAGAGAAAATATCGATATTAGTTCTGTATGGAACTGTGATCAGAGTTGGTTCAACTATGAACTTTCTTGTGACAGAACGCTATCCATGAAAGGGGAGAGAAACACTGTCGCGATGTTGCAATTAGTTAACTGTGCAACACATAGTTACACGATCGATGTTGCTATATCAATGGACGGACGATTGGCAGACGCCGGCCGCGGTGGCCGAGTGGTTCTAGGCGCTTCAGTCCGGAACCGCGCGACTGTTAAGGTCGCAGGTTCGAATCCTGCCTCGGGCATGGATGTGTGTGATGTCCCTAGGTTAGTTAGGCTTAAGTAGTTCTAAGTTCTAGGGGACTGATGACCTCAGATGTTAGGTCCCATAGTGCTCAGAGCCATTTGAACCATTTGATTGACAGACAAACTCTATATTTGTTTCCAAGAATCCAGTGGAAAGTTTGGACCCCGCGTGTCAAGGGAAATAGAAACGCGGTGCCCTCCAAATGTCGTCGTCGATGCAAGTGTGAGTGGGAAGATAAAACAACATCTGAAGGCGTTTTTGCTGTCAGTTTTGAATCCACATTTGTCGAGAAAGTCATTAGTACTTTGTGACTCCTGGTCTGGACATAAGGATGAACGAGTACTACTGGAAGTATCTGGCGGAAAACATGTAGATTTAAAAATCATTCCGCCTAAAACTACAAAATATGCACAACCTCTGGATGTGTATTTCTTCAGGCAATATAAAATATATGCCAAGAGAATAACAGACTTCATTAAACTACTTCCAGTAATATGCAGCCGAAATTGCACGACAGATTCTCTATCAAGAATATGCATTCTGTCATTTACAATCAGTTATCTGCGGGAGTATACAGACCAATGCTTCGTTACGCGTGGCAGAACGCTGGCTACGATATTGGTGAACCAGTGACCAACTTCAAAAGTGTCATTGACGTGGCGTTCAATACTGATATTATAGAATGTGCAAATGCGCCATGCGATCAACTTGCATTTCTTCACTGTGCGTTTTGCAGTCATTCGTATTGCTCGGAGCATTTTATTGACATTCAGCATTTACATTTATAGTTAAGATTGCTGCATTGCGTATGGTGTCTACAATTACATCTACAGTGATATTTAGAGCATGACTGCAGAGTTTTGCAGAAAAACGACACCCACCAGCACATTCAGAGGTACCTAATGGTCCTGTAACCAAACGTTCATACAGATCTGTTTGTTCGAGCCCAAGTACTTTCCTGGTGAGTGAGATTTAACGAACTTTAACGTTGTTCAGAAACATACGATAGTAACAACCGATAAAATATTAGCCCCGCAACTATAATAAATGCAAACAAACAAAATAACAGAGCACGACGAAAGAGCCCACAGTATAGCAAACGGCCTGAGATATTGCAGCTTTGTGGAAGTGCTTGGTACGAAATTCTGGCAACCGCAACGGCTACAGGTCTCGTAGGGCTGCCTGAACGCCTTCCTCGTGGGACTCACTCCATTACTTCCTTCATAGTTGTCAATCCTGCAGTAATTTGGAGCAGACTATGGAGCGCCCAGGAACGCTGGCTGGAATGCTGGAGGTAGCTATCACAAGCCACGTGCTACGCCGAACCGTCGAAGCGGAAGTCGACGTCGCCAGCAGGCGAAGCAACAGCCTGCAGCGCCCGCCAGAGCGCAGACTTGGCCCCATTTCCCGATATCGCTCTCCCTCCCCCCTCCCCACCATATCCCGACCCAACTTAGGTGCCGCCTATGTGGCGCGCAAGTTGTGCCGCTGCCTTTCTCACTCCGCGTGAGCTGTTCCCAAGGGTTGGCTGAGCATTTCGCACGTCGGCATAACGTAATACGAATAATTAATGGTACTTGCGTGGAGATTTTCTGGAGCATCTACGGGGTGGTCAATATAAAACTGTCCCGCAGAATATGTCATGCACCTAAAGACAATCAATACAACTTACATCATCTGTTCCTGGGACGGATCATGTACTTGGTGTCACCTGTCTTCAGATGCGTGAAATATTTTCCGCGCCAGTTTTATTCTGCCTACCCTGTATATACAGGGTGTTCAAAAATTACGAGGGTCATTCCAAAAGAAATGCACACTATTTTTGTAAATACAGTTTTCATTCTGCGTGTGTGAAAGTTTTACAGTGTGTAGATACATCCTTCTCGCTTGTTTTCAAACTTAGTTCAACCTGTTCCCGTGAGTGGCGCCGTCACAGCATGTCTTCAAGATGGCTGCTACATTTGACGTTCGTCAGAAGCAACGTGCTGTCGTGGAATTCCTGTGCTGTGAAAACGAAACAGTGGACAACATCCACAAGAGGTTGAAAAAGGTATATGGAGATGCTGCTGTCGATCGCAGTACAGTTAGTTGGTGGGTAAGCAGGTTACGTGATCAAAGCGGGCACGGCAATATTGAGGATTGTCCTCGCAGCGGCAGGCCTCGTACTGCACACACTCCAGAACATGTGCAGAGAGTTAACGAATTGGCGACTGCTGGTAGACGCATCACAGTGAGCGAAATGTCACGCTACGTTGGGATAGGGGACGGAAGTGTTTGCAGAATACTGAAAGTGTTGGCGTTAAAAAAGGTTTGTGCCAGGTGGGTTCCCAGGATGTGGCTCACAAAGAAACAAGAAAAACGGTATGCAGCGAACTTTTGGAACGGTACCAGAATGGTGGAGATGAATTTCGTGGAAGAATTGTGACAGGTGATGAAACATGGCTCCATCATTTTTCACAGGAGAGGAAGAGGCAATCAATGGAGTGGCATCATGCAAATTCACCCAAGAAAAAAATTCAAAACCACACCTCCTGCTGGAAAAGTTATGGCTACGGAGTTTTTAGATTCCGAAGGACAATTGCTTGTGGACATCATGCCAAGTGGAACCACCATAAATTCTGATGCATATGTGACGACACTGAAGAAACTTCAAGCTCGACTGAGTCGTGTTCGACCACATCGACAAAAGCAGGATGTTTTGCTATTGCACGACAATGCGCGGCCACATGTCAGTCAAAAAACCATGGAAGCGATCACAAAACTCGGATGGACAATACTGAAACACCCGCCTTACAGTCCTGACCTGGCTCCATATGACTATCATCTCTTTGGGAAACTGAAAGACTCTCTTCGTGGAACCAGGTTTGAAAATGATGACTCCCTTGTGCAAGCTGCCAAACGATGGCTCCTATAGGTTGGTCCAGAATTTTACCATGCTGGTATACAGGCTCTGGTTCAAAGATGGCGTAGGACAGTTAAGACAGATGGAAATTATGTGGAGAAATGAAAATATTGTTCCTAAAGGATGTATCAACGCACTTTAAATAAAAGATGGATTTAAAAAAAAAGTGTTTATTTCTTTTGCAGTGACCCTCGTAAACGCTCACACTGACGAAGAGCTAACAACAAATATAGAGGGTATTTTGGTAGGAATAGCAAATATTTCGGGAGGTGATAGTATATGCTAATTCGAATAAAACATTCCACGTAACATGTTGAGCCGTCTCAGCTGTTAACGGTACAGTGCATTGGTTGGGTTGTTTGGGGGAAGAGACCAAACTGCGAGGTCATCAGTCTCTTCGGATTAGGGAAGGATGCGGAAAGAAGTCGGCTGTGCCCTTTCAAAGCACTCATCCCGGCATTTGCCTGGAGCAATTCAAGGAAATCGCGGAAAACCTAAATGAGGATGGCCGGACGCGGGGTTGAACCGTCGTCCTCCCGAATGCGAGTCCAGTGTGCTAACCACTGCGCCACCTCGCTCGGTGATAGAGTGCATGGTTACGATCTTGGCTCTTACCCAGGGGTTTCGCGAGTGACGCCTGAGACAGAGGCATTTCGTGACGACTTCCGAGCCTTTTACAGACGTACCGAACTCGCGCTGTTGATTTCTGCATGGAGATCAAGGAACTAGTTTCCAGCTGGCAACTAGAGCGCCGCACAATGAGCTAACTGGATTAAACCTGGCAAAACAGTGTTCTTTTTAGATTCCTTAGGTCGCTTATTAGGAATTCGAAGTCGGAATTAAAAAATTCATAACGGCGGATCGCATTCTACGGATCAAAAATTATAAATTTGGCGCGGATTCGAGTAAAGTATTGTGAGGTAGCTGATAACGAATTAGAAGTTCAAATAGCCACATTGAAATCTTTTATTCGATATTTTACTTTCTTCAATCGATATGATAGTCATAATCGTCGCTTGTGTCTTTACTGCCTTCAGAAAGGGTGCTCTCCTGTTGTTCATCAGGTGATGGCTCGGAAAGCATATCTTTTACCTCAAGTGGAATCTATTTTAGTCAACTGTCATTTTATGGGCATTCAAGATGAAAGAATCCGAGGATGCCAGAAGCCGAAGGAATGCCTCATGTATAGTTTTCTCGCGGGTGTGCTTGCGTCTAAGGTCTTCTCAGTAACGCTGGGCATACTCATCCTGAGCTTCCTTCGTGTCTTCCAACAGCCGAGCAATCGACAAGAGAGCAGCTTCGATTATCGTATATCCGTGCGTCAAAACTATGTAGACTGATATCAGCATCGGGCATTATTACAGAATACTGTGAATCTGGTGAAGTTTACACCCGACTGTCGAGAAACGTACGTTTCTTCGGAGTTCTTGATACATATGTTTTACTTCTAAGCTTCTCTGTGCAGTATTTGCATAGTCCTGCAGAATTTTGCGACAAATATATTATTGCTCAGGGAAATTTTAATACTGTAAAAAAAATATTTGCCAATTTGCGAAAAAAATTATAATCATAATTCCGAATAGCTCCCCAAGAAATCTATAGCAAACCCTAATGACAATTTTTCTGCAGATGATAGGTTATGAGATAATTGCAATAACGGCGACCTATTCTTATCGTGTGGCAGTGCCACACGATACAAAAATGACCGTCCACTAAAAACTTGCAAATATGTGGACGCAAATACATTTGAACGCGTTAACTGTACTATTAAGGTAGTAAGAGAGCCATTTACGAAAGTGGAGCCAGTAATTTCGGATAATGTCGGAAGCAGTATAGTATTAAGTCGATATACATCATTACACCAGTTAGAAATGTCATAAACATACCCTCTGGAGTGCTACCATCTCGTTTTAGCCCGATGTTGCAGAATCTGATGAAAATGTAATTAAATTATAAAAAATGAGCAACAAAGAGATATTATTTCATTATATAAAAAAGAGCATACCTCTATATTTAAATGTGTTGAATTGGAAGTTGTGATACAGTCCTACAGTACCATCATTTAGTTCCGAATCGCAGCGTTAAATAAACTGGCTTCCTAAGGAGTATTTTTTTTTTACAGAACTGTTCTCTGTTGTTTTAAGTTTTGCTAAGCAGTTGTGGCAGTACCTTGTATCTCTTATTTTGTGTAGGAGGCGATAACATATGAATTGTTCGTCGGATCCTGTGTAGAAGATCGGTCGCTGTTAAGTTATATGGACTTCATTTCCTTGTTACGTAATTATTTTTCTGTAAGGCTCTTAGGCGGCACAAACAGAGATAATTTCTAATGTGCATTTCTCTCACGTGTAACTCACTTATTATTTAACTCCACGGGAGTACACTCTTCTAACATTAACTTCAGAAAAGTACGCACAATTGCAATTGTACATAATACGAGATGGCATTGCCTCCCATCTCCATATTGCCCCGCTGACAATCCGTGACGACTGTCTGGGCTCAATCAACACAGCAAGAAACGCTCAGTTAAGATTTATACCTGTCTTGCTCAAAGACTACTCGTAATTCATTCTTAATCTGTGACAGCTCGGTTTTCTCTCTCGTCCTCACTCTCAAGTTCAGTATATCTACACCATGTGATCAAAAGTATCCGGACACCCCCAAAAACGTATGTTTTTCATATTGGGTATACAGTGTTGCCACCTACTGCCAGGTTCTCCCTATCAACGACCTCAGTAGTCCATAGACATCGTGAGGGAACAGAGTGGGTCGCTCCGCAGAACTCACGGACTTCGAACGTGGTCAGGTGATTGGGTGTCACTTGTGTCATACGTCTGTACGCGAGATTTCCTCACTCCCAAACATCCCTAGGTCCACTCTTTCCGAGGTGATAGTGATGTGGAAACGTGAAGAGGCACGTACAGCACAAAAGCGTACAGGCCGGCCTCGTCTGTTGACTGACAGAGACCGCCGACAGTTGAAGAGGGTCGTAATGTGTAATAGGCAGATATCTACTCAGACCATCACACAGGAATTCCAAGATACATCAGGATCCACTGCAAGGACTACGACAGTTAGGCGGCAGATGAGAAAACTTGGATTTCATGGTCGAGCGGCTGCTCGTAAGCCACACATCACGCTGCTAAATGCTAAACGACGCCTCGCTTGGTGTAAGGAGCGTAAACATTGGACGATTAAACAGTGGAAAAACGTTGTGTGGAGTGACGAATCACGGTACACAATTTGGCGATCCGATGGCAGAGTGTGGGTATGACGAATGTCCAGTGAACGTCACCTGCCAGTGTCTGTATTGCCAATAGTAAAATTCAGAGGCGGTAGTGTTATGGTGTGGTCGTGTTTTTCTTGGAGGGGGCTTGCAACCCATGTTGTTTTGCGTGGCACTATCACAGCATTGGCCTACTTTCATGTTTTAAGCACCTTCTTGCTTCCCACTGTTGAAGAGCAATTCGGGGATGGCGATTGCATCTTTCAAGACGATCGAGCCCATGTTCATAATGCAGGACTTGTGGTGGAATGGTTACACGACAATAACAGACCTCTAATGGACTGGCCTCCCGGAGTCCTGACCTGAATCCTACAGAACACCTTTGGGATGTTTTGGAACGCCGACTTCGTGCCAGGCCTCACCGACCGACTTCGATACCTCTCCTCAATGCAGCACTCCGTGAAGAATGCGCTGCCATTCCCCTAAGAAACCTTCCAGCACCTGATTGAACATATGCCTGCGAGAGTGGGAGCTGTAAAGGGTGGGCCAACACCTTACTGAATTTCACCATTACCGATGGAGGTCGCCACGAACTTGTATGTCATTTTCAGCCAGGTGTCCGGATACTTTTGATCACATAGTGTATATACTATTTCACATTACTTCATTACATTTCACAGAGAAAATGAAAGTAATTGAGGGAAGAACAGCGAAGACAATCTGTTCTTCAGGTCCAATAATTATTTCTTGTCATTGCAACCTGAAGTCCCCCTTCACCGAACCAGGCAGGATCGCTGTCATATATTATACCGGCCACACAAACAGTGTCTGCAAACGTTTCGTTGTCCGATTCACGGTTTATCATTAACTTGAGACTGGAATGAAAGTGCAGCATTGGCTAAGTATACGCCAGTGCAATCTATACAAGGTTTCAAGGGGCTAAAGCCGGAACGTTCACCTTTCTTTTTCTCTTTCACCCAGGCTTTGTAGCAAGGTGGCCCACCTTGCACCGTCTCGACTACCAGCGGAAAAACCGTGCAGATACCTTCAGAGCAGTGTGTGGCCCAGTGCACGACGGCGTCAGTTTCGGGGCTTTTGCGAGTGCGAGTGACCGTCCGCAGACGAAGTTGACAGCCGCACATGGGGCGGATGAATCATCAGGTCTCGGGGAGCGGCGGAAGGAAGATTTGTGTACCAGTTGTCTCTTCGTACAGCCCCTATTCAAACTAATACACACGTCAAAGAAAGTTTTGCATCAAACAGGTTCCTAGAACTCCTGAAGACTTTGACTGTGGATACTGTATCACAGCACTCGCCCAAAAATGTAAACAACCATGCGTGAGCAGCGCCTATTAGTCGGAGGGGGTCCGACAGCCGATCAGTTCCAGTCATTCCACCAGGAAGGATGTACCCGGCTCGTCTGTAGTTCAAGCATGCCTAGACGGTCAATACCGCGGTTCGATCGCGTCCGCATTGTTACCTTGTGCCAGGAAGGGCTCTCAACAAGGGAACTGTCCAGGCGATGTTGTTCGGACGTGGAGGAGATAAAGAGAGAACAGAAACTGTCGATGACATGCCTCGCTCAGGCGGCCCAAGGGCTACTACTGCAGTGGGTGACCGCTACCTACGCATTATGGCTCGGAGGAACCCTGACAGCAACGCCACCATGTTCAGGAAGTCGTGTTACGGTTCAAACTGTGCGCAATAGGCTGCACGATGCGCACCTTCACTCTCGACGTCCATGGCGAGGTCCATCTTTGCAACCACGACACGATGCGGTACAGATGGGCCCAACGATATGCCGAATGGACCGCTCAGGATTGACATCACGTTCTCTTCACCGATGAGTGTCGCGTATGCCTTCAACCAGACAATCGTTGGAGACGTGTTTGGAGGCAACCCTGTCAGACTGAACGCCTCAGACACACTGTCCAGCGAGTGCAGCAAGGTGGAGGTTCCCTGCTGTTTTGGGGTGGCATTATGTGAGGCCGGCGTATGCCGTTGGTCGTAATGGAAGGCGCTGTAGCGACTGTACGATACGTGAATGTCATCCTCCGACCGATAGTTCTACCATATCGGCAGCATACTGGCGAGGCATTCGTCTTCATGGACGACAGTTCGCGCCCCCCATCGTGCACATCTTGTGAATGATTCCTTCAGGATAACGACATCGATCGACTAGAGCTGCCAGCATGTTCTCCAGACATGAACCCTATCGAACATGTCTGGGATAGATTGAAAAGGGCTGTTTATGGACGACGTAACCCACCAACCACTCTGAGGGTTCTACGCCGAATCGTCGTTGAGGAGTGGAACAATCTGGACCAACAGTGCCTTGGTGAACGTGTGGACAGTATGCCACGACAAATACAGGCATGCATCAATGCAAGAGGACGTGCTACTGTGTATTAGAGGTACCGGTGTGTACATCAATCTGGACCACCACTTCTGAAGGTCTCGCTGTATGGTGGTACAACATGCAATATGTGGTTTTCATGAGCAATAAAAAGGGCGGAAATGATGTTTAGGTTGATATCTATTCAAATTTTCTGTACAGATTCCGGAACTCTCGGAATCCAGGTGATGCAAAACTTTTTTTGATGTGTGTAAAACTAAAGTTGGTGAGAACGTTTCAGAACGTGTTGTGCACATGGGCTGCGGAGCCGTCTTTAACACACAGTCCAGTATGTTTAGTGCTTTTGCCGGACTTCACTCCACATTGAGTTGTAGTCGGATGCTTTTTTTCTTCATTTTTTTCCCGTTTGTCACCGGCTCCGACAGACTTGAAAAGACTTTATTTATTCTTTCATCTTAAATTGCTTCCACCTGTTAATTTGTTCTCGTTATCGCGGATCGGAATTAACTGTTTCTGAATAGGCTTAAATTCGCCATTTGTTAGCTTGAATACCAGGAGGGACAGAGAGATTAGATCTGAGTGGTACAGTTGGTCAGATGTTGCTCAGCTAGTGCATTCGGTTTTAAGATTTTTTATTATGTGAATATTAGAGCTCGTCCTAGTTAATGTTGTACCTTTGCTTAGTTCTACCCGATTAGCATTGCTTCTTGTAAGTTTTAGCCTTGTTGCATTACGCTTGTAGCAGGACTTGTTCTTGTTGCTGGTTTATTATCGAAGAGCCAGTACCCATTGCCGTCCGATACAGATTATTTTTATTCGTATTTGTGGGGTTTAGATTCATTATTAGTATCAATTTATCGTGTAGGCCCTACTTTAGCACGGTCTAGTGCAGCATCTCGATGTGGCATGACTCAACAACCGTTGGAAGTTCCTTGCAGATATATTGAGCCATAAGGAGAATGATATTTTCACTCTGCAGCAGAGTGTGCGCTGATATGAAACTTCCTGGCAAATTAAAACTGTGTGCCAGAACGAGACTCGCACTCTGGACCTTTGGCTTTGGAAGGTAGGAGACGAGATACTGGCACAAGTAAAGCTGTGAGGACGAGGCGTGAATCGTGCTTGGGTAGCTCAGTTGGTAGAGCACTTGCCCGCAAAAGGCAAAGGTCCCGGCACACAGTTTTAATCCGCCAGGAAGTTTCATACTGAGTCATGCTGCCTCTACATCTGTCCATAATTGCGAAAGTACTGCCGGCGCGGGATTTTGTACAACAACTGGCCTCTCCATTAAGTCCCATAAATGTCCGATGGGATTCTTGTCGGGTGATTGGATGTGCAAATCATTCGCTCAAACTGTCCAGAATGTTCCTCAAATAAATCGCTAACACTTGTGACCCAGTGACATGGCGCATTGTCATCCATAAAAAAATCCATCGTTCCATGGGAAAATAAAGTCTGTGAATAATCATTTCCAGACAATGATCGGTTCAGTTGCACCATAGGTACTAGTCCATTCCACATAAATACAACACGCACCATTATGGAGCCAGCACAGTGACAACTTGGGCCCATGGCTTCAAGGGCTCTGAGCCACACTCGAATCTTACTATCAGCTCTTACCAACTGAAATTGGGGCTCATCTGACCAGGTCACGGTTTACTAGTCATCCAGGGTCCAACCAATATGGTCACGGGCCCAGGAGAGACGCTGCAAAAGATGTTGTGCTGTTAGCGATGGCAGTCACATCGCGCTTCCGTTGCAATAGCCCATTAGCGTCAAATTTCTTCGTACATCTTACATTAATTTCTGCGGTTATTTCACGTAGTGTTGCTTGTCTGTTAGCGTTGACAATTCTACGCTTATGCCGCTACCCTTGTTGAGAGATAATGCCTCTACTCTGGTATTTTCGGCACAATCTTGACACTGTAAATCTCGGAATACTGAGTTCCCTGACGACTTCAGAAATGGAATGTCCCATGCGTCTATCTGCAACGACCATTCGATGTTCAAAGTCTGTTGATCCCCATTGTGCGGCCATAATCATGTCGGGAACCGTTTCTCATGGATCATCTGGGTCCAAATGACAGCTCCGGCAATGCACTCCCCTTTTATGACTTGGGTATGCAGTACTATTGCCATCTGTATATATGCATACCGGTATCCCATGACTTGTCAACTTAGTGTATACTCACAGTTAAATGAAACATTATTTTCCCACTTACATTATAACAGCGATACGCTTCGTGATGTACACAAAAAGTTACGAGGGTCACTCCAAAAGAAATGCACACAATTTTTTTTAAATCCTTCTTTTATTCTGCATGTTTGAAAGTTTTACAGTGTGTAGATACATCCTTTAGGAACAATATTTTCACATCTCCACATAATTACCACCTCTCTCAAATGCCTACGCCATCTTGGAACCAGCGCCTATATACCCGCACGGTAAAATTCTGGACCAACCTGTTGGGGCCACTGTTTGGCAGCGTGCAAAAGGTAGTCATCATCTTCAAACATTGTTCCACGAAGAGTGTCTTTCAGTTTCCCAAAGAGATGAGAGTCACATGAAGCCAGGTCAGGACAGTAAGGCGGGTGTTTCAGTGTTGTCCATCCGAATTTTGTGATCACTTCCATTGTTTTTTGACTGACATGTGGCCGTACATTATCGTGCAGCAGCAAAACATCCTGCTTTTGCCGATGTGGTCGAACACGACTCAGTCGAGCTTGAAGTTTCTTCAGTGTCGTCACATATTCATCAGAATTTATGGTGGTTCCACTTGGCATGATATCCACAAGCTAGAGTCCTTCGGAGCCGAAAAACACCATAGCCATAACTTTTCCAGCAGAAGGTGCGGTTTTGAATTTTTTCTTGGGTGAATTTGCATGATGCCACTCCATTGATTGCCTCTTCGTCTCTGGTGAAAAATGATGGAGCCATGTTTCATCATCTGTTACAATTCTTCCACGAAATTCGTCTCCATCATTCTCGTACTGTTCCAAAAGTTCGCTGCATACCGTTTTTCTTGTTTCTTTGTGAGCCACTGTCAACATCCTGGGAACCCACCTGGCACAAACCTTTTTTAACGCCAATACCTTGAGTATTCTGCAAACACTTCCTTCCCCTACCCCAACGTTGCGTGAAAATTCGTTGACTGTGATGCGTCTGTCAGCAGTCATCAATTCGCTAACTCTCTGTACATTGTCTGGAGTGTGTGCAGTACGAGGCCTGCCGCTGCGAGCACAGTCCTCAATATCGCCGTGCCCGCTTTCATCACGTAACCCGCTTGCCCACCGACTAACTGTACTGCGATCGACAGCAGCATCTCCATACACCTTTTTCAACCTCTTGTGGATGTTTCCCACTGTCTCGTTTTCACAGGACAGGAATTCTATGACAGCACGTTGCTTCTGACGAACGTCAAGTGTAGCAGCCATCTTGAAGACATGCTTTAGCGGCACCACTCACGGGAACAGGTTGAACTAAATTTGAAAACAAGCTGTAAAACTTTCACACATACAGAATGAAAACTGTATTTTTTACAATAACAGTGTGCATTTCTTATGGAGTGACCCTCGTATATTAAAACTACAACAAAAGCAGTGCTGTCTGCAGACAATCTGTTCCTCAACACAAGAAACAGATAGCTGACAATATGGTCGGAAGAAGCATATAGTTTACGCTTACGTCACTATCTGTCGGATAATGCTAGAGGAACGAATCTTATAGCAGTGGTACCAATTAGGAAGACCTCATCCCTATAAACTGCCGATGTTAATTCATTCCTTCTAAAATACCATTATCGTAGATCTATCCTCAGATTGCGTTTCGATGTTAGGTACCTGGCGGACAGCAATATCACTCTAGCTAATGTTGTTTGGAGCGCGGAACGGCTTAACGCCGAGTAGGTACTCGACTTGATTGTCACGGTAACGGGCGAAGATGATGGTGAATAATGGTTGCGACTCCGGTCGGCATTAACGCAGAGGGCACCGTGCCATCAAATTACAATGCGAGGCTGACAACCTACGCAGCCGATGCCTGCTAAAAGCCGATTACGGACGCCCCTGGCAGCGACAGGGAGGCGCGGCGCTGGTGTACGTAATTTGGCCGGCGCGCTAGCAGGTAGTACTAGTCCCCGGGGAAATCTGACGCCGCCACTCGGACCAGCAATGCGGGCACCGGCTGCGTCCCTTTAAACAAGCGGCACAGCCGCTGCGTTGAGGCCATCTACGTGTTGCGCGAGCGCCTCCAGCGGCCACGGGCAAGCGCCCGTGTTCACCACGCTACGAGCTAAAGGAGACGCCACAGCTAGCTCACTGCACGCATAACAACTTAGGGGATTGGTCCGTGAACACAAGGGGGAAATCTCGACAAACTTGTTAGTTTTGTAAATAGTGTAGCACAGAGCATAAGACTTGTAAGCCCGTGTTAGACTTACCATATTGTAAGAGATATTTTGGGAACAATCTGATGTGTGAACTACAACTTTTGGTCTCAAACTTTTTTTGTCTTGCAAGTGAAATTGTTGTTGTTGTTGTTGTTGTGGTCTTCAATCCTGAGACTGATTTGATGCAGCTCTCCATGCTACTCTATCCTGTGCAAGCTGCTTCATCTCCCAGTAACTACTGCAGCATACATCCTTCTGAATCTGCTTAGTGTATTCATCTCTTGGTCTCCCTCTACGATTTTTACCCTCCACGCTGCCCTCCAATACTAAATTTGTGATCCCTTGATGCCTCAGAACATGTCCTACCAACCGATCCCTTCCTCTAGTCAAGTTGTGCCACAAATTTCTCTTCTCCCCAATCCTATTCAATACCTCCTCATTAGTTACGTGAACTACCCAGCATTCTTCTGTAGCACCACATTTCAAAAGCTATTCTCTTCTTGTCCAAACTATGTACCGTCCATGTTTCACTTCCATACAAGGCTACACTCCATACAAATACTTACAGAAACAACTTCCTGACACTTAAATCTAAACTCGATGTTACCAAATTTCTCTTCTCAAAACGCTTTCCTTGCCATTGCTAGTCTACATTTTATATCCTTCCTACTTCGACCATCATCAGTTATTTTGCTCCCCAAATAGCAAAACTGCTTTACTACTTTAAGTGTCTCATTTCCTAATCTAATTCCCTCAGCATCACCCGATTTAATTCGACTACATTCCATTACCCTCGTCTCGCTTTCATTGATGTTCATCGTATATCCTCCTTTCAAGACACTGTCCATTCTGTACAGCTGCTCTTCCAAGTCCTTTGCTGTCTCTGACAGAATTACAATGTCATCGACGAACCTCAAAGTTTTTATTTCTTCTCCATGGATTGCAATACCTACTCCGAACTTTTCTTTTGTTTCCTTTAGTGCTTGCTCAATATACAGGTTGAATAGCATCGGGGATAGGCTACAACCCCGTCTCACTCCCTTCCCAATCACTGCTTCCCTTTCATGTCCCTCGACTCTTATTACTGCCATCTGGTTTCTGTAAAAATTGTAAATAGCCTTTCGCTCCCTGTATTTTACCCCTGCCACCTTTAGAATTTGAAAGAGAGTGTTCCAGTCAACATTGTCAAAAGCTTTCTCTAAGTCTACAAATGCTAGAAACGTAGGTCTGCCTTTCCTTAATCTAGCTTCTAAGATAAGTCGTAGGGTCAGTATTGCCTCACGTGTTCAGGTATTTCCACGGAATCCAAACTGATCTTCCCCGATGTCGGCTTCTATGAGTTTTTCCATTCGTCTGTAAAGAATTCGTGTTAGTATTTTGCAGCCGTGACTTATTAAACTGATTGTTTGGTAATTTTCACATCTGTCAACACCTGCTTTCTTTGGGATTGGAATTATTATATTCTTCTTGAAGTCTGAGGGCATTTCGCCTGTCTCATACATCTTGCTCACCAGATGCTAGAGTTTTGTCAGGACTGGCTCTCCCAAGGCTGTCAGTAGTTCTAATGGAATGTTGTCTAATCCCGGGGCCTTGTTTCTAAAGCACGTTAATTCTAATAAATGGAAAGCACTCGTTTGCTTTTGTCCTACAATATTACTTTTATTGTGAACCGGTTTTCGGCTTACAAGGCCATCTTCAAACATTTACTGAGTATTATCACCATAGAAGTTACAATGCTTGTAAACAACATTGGGAGAGAAGTAACACGTCTAGACTGAAGTAGAAACACACGGTAAGTAACATCTTTGACAGCGTGGTGCTAATGTAATGAAAAAGTAAAAACTGAACAGTACATAAGTAACAGTTCTAATTGTAAGTTCTAGGGGACTGAAGACCTCAGAACTTAAGTCCCATAGTGCTCAGAGCCATTTGAACTAATTCGCCTGTAATGTAAATCTAGCTATAAGAGTCCATAGTTCTACCATAAGGGTCCAGCATATGCGGTACAAGACAACCGGGACCCCTGTACACATTGAAGTACTTCTACGTATCGTTACGAGTGTTGTGTCGCATCAGGACGGTTTGGACAACAAAGTACGATCACAGGCTCCAAATAGTCACTCTAATGGAGCAGAGAATCAGATAGGTGGACGCCGTAGCAAATGTCGTCGTGAGCGAAAGTAGATCATTATAATCTGGGACAAGCCTCTAGCGACAGGATCAGTTGAGGATCGTTATAGAAGTGGGTGCAGAAGGAAACAAAACGACAGGTGTCCAGGATCGATATCGCATATAAGACCACGCAGAGACCCTCGACACAATGCTTCACGTCTACAGTGGCAATTCCAAACAGCTACAGGACTGCAGGTGTCAACACAGATGATAAGAAACAGGCTCCACAAGAAGGTACTGCGTGCTGTAAGACCCCTCAAAACTCCTCCGCTACGTCGGAGAGGGGCTCGTGTCACATTCGCACGAAACAACTGTTTCCAGACTAGGCAACAGTGGAACAACACACTTCGGATGAGATCCGTATCAGTCCGCACCCTGACAATACTGTGTGGAGGCAACGAGGAAGACGTTTACACTCTAACTGTATCATAGACTGCCACCTTCATCAAGGCTGACTAAATTCTGTGTGTACGTTGAGTTATCAACGGCCTTTTCGCAGTGGTAACACCGATTCCCCTCAAAACACCGAAGTTAGGCGATGTCAGACCTGGGTAGCACTTGGATGGGTCACCGTCAAGGTCTACCGAGCGCTGTTGACAACTGGGGTGCACTCATCCCTTGTGACGCTAGTTTGGAGCTACTTGCCTGAGAAGTAGCAGCTCCGATCTCGTAAACTGACAACAGCGGGGAGAGCGGTGTGCTGACCATGTGTCCCTCCATATTCGCATCCTTTGGCTCCTATCGGCTGATGACGATATGGCGGTAGGTCGATACCGCTGGGCCCCGATTGAGTTTACTTTTACCTTAAGTGAATTGCTGACATGTTTTGGGTTGGAATCATGAATGCCCGCAGGACACCCCTTATGCCATTACTTGGCGGACAACGTGTGACGTATTGAGACATCCTTGCACTCATTGAGGCTCCATTTGGTAAACATACCGGAGCGGGGTTCAAGCTGATAGACCAAAATGCTCGCGTCCTTCGTCACAGTTTTCTGAGTATCTTCCTAGTGGAGCACAGAATCAGCCAGATGCAATGTCTTTCATATTCTACAGATCACAAACTGCATTGAGAATGTATGGGCCATGCTAAAACGAGCGGTTTGCTATTGCCTTGTTCCGCCACAGACCTTACGCGCCATCATAGAGGCCGTTGTGGAGGAATGGAACAACAACCCACAGGACTATCTGGACAATATGCTAAGGAGTATGTCTAACCGCATTCAGAAATGTCTCCAGTTACGAGGTGGGCCAAATGGTTCATAAACATTACGCATGATGACAGTGAGGAGAAACTAGTGTTTTCATTGGAATCATTCCTCAGGTTTCTTTGTTTGTGTGTGTTTATCAGGTGGATATGTATTTATCTTCTTTAGTTTTATTATTACTGTAACTGTCAGAACAAAATTAGTTTTGTTCCCTATTATGTCCAGTATTTACAATAAGGCAATACGGAACATTTATTTTGACCATTGTATATCGTTAGTCCTTCGATATTTTGAAGCCACCTTCACTTCATTTATAGTTGTCAGTTTTTTTTTCATTTGGAAACGTGATTTCAAGAAGCCAAGATGTTTAAGAACGATTTAGCGTTTACTGATATTTTATTGACTGCTATCACTGTAAGAAAAACTATAAAAATGTATACGTGAATGGTTGCGAAAAAGGCACGACATAACCCACGTGAATCCCGATGTCTCTTGTAGTTTATCAAAAACTATTGATTAAGTCAGGGACAGAATATAGAATAAAAATATAATAATTAGAGAGGAAATTGCAGTTGAAAAAGCTTTAAGGTAACTGGAATTTCTGGCGACAAGAACGTCATTTGAATGACAGTGTTGTTATATCAGTAAACGCCAACGGTATGACTGTCATGATAAGCTGCGAAGTAATTATAATTGTCGTGCAATAATGTTTTAGGTAGTAAGAGAATAGTAAAGGAACAATTTTTTGTATTTTGTTACTACTATTTCGTATGGCATGAATATCAGTCCTATTGTAGGGTGAAATGTAAATATAAACAATAGGGAGAAAAGTCTTAGACATATTCAGGTTTAGATTTTTAACAGCATATACTTTAAGCACGGCTGCAGCTGGATGTCGGGATTTCTTAGTCTTTTTGATAAATTCGTGAGACTACTAGTTACTGTATAAACTTGGAAGCGGAAGTAATTTTCTGTAGCTGAACTGAGGAATACTGCTGTGATTTAATTCGACAAGTTATAAACGTAATTTAATATTTAAAGTGAAAGCAGCGCCTCACAGAATCAATTACAAATCATACTCCTAAGTGTTATTCATATTATTACACAAACTTATGGTACGAAAGAACTTTTATTAAAATGCAATGAGGTTGCACACTACTGTAGATCATCTTTGAAAGTAGTGTCTTCTAGCGTTTGGTACGTAGATGATGTCAGTCATCGCGCGTTATTTATATTAGATCGCGTGGCCTTAAAAGGGGCAGATTTGGGCAGTTGATCAATCGTCTTAGTTAGGAAATTCATTTGTATCCCTTTATGTCCATTGGATATTGATATATAAACATTTGTAATACAAAAGGGTTTTAATCTACAACAAATGTATAGGCAGAAATAGTATTTATCATTTGGCAGTTTCTAGTTCCCTTAATTATTCACTTATGTTTATGTTGTAATTTATATGTTAAAGTGCAAGAAGGAGGTGATAATCTCCACTAAGAGATCCTAAGATCTGCTTCAGGGGGTAGTCAAACAGGGCCAAATCTTCATTTTCGCGTTCAGTATTTCCGTTGCGCACATTCATTTTACACCCGTCTGGAGTAACATCTTGGAACCGTATTTTTTTATCACAGCTCATATGTTGGTTGTTTTGGGGAAGGAGACCAGACAGCGAGGTCATCGGTCTCATCGTATTAGGGAAGGGCGGGGAAGGAAGTCGGCCGTGCCATTTTAAAGGAACCATCCCGGCATTTGCCTGGAGCGATTTAGGGAGATCACGGAAAACCTAAATCAGGATGGCCGGACGCGGGATTGAACCGCCGTCCTTCCGAATGCGAGTCCAGTGTAGCTCATATGTAACTGTAAAACACCTGATGATGGCAGCGTGCTACAGAAACGTGTCGAGCTAATAAAACTTGGTGAGAGTGTTACTGAAGCAGAATTTTTTATACGAAAAGGTGTGTGTTCTTCGGGATGGTGTGTGTACATGGGCAGGGAAGGGGGGAAACATGTTGTTGGATTCTGCTTACGACGACATTGTACCGGAGGTCGAGCGTTCAGGACTTGTAAGTGGGCATCCAGGGCTGTCGTTAAATGACAGAACAGAAAATTAGGTAAAACAAAGAGAATATATTTCAATGTACGGTATACAAGGAGCGCGCTTAGGGAGGGAGTTACCAGTTTTAGGCCAGTCTAGGAGGTCGAACAACTAATTGAAGTGGGCAATGGAATGGGAGGGGAATTCATGTCAATTGATGTCGGTGGCTGGTCATGGAACGCAGAGCTAGAGGCTCTATCTCCCAGGAAAGACGTGTGTTCTGCTCGAGGTCTAGATCACAAGAGAGAAGCAACCGTGTTCTGCACTGCAGAACGCTCCAATGTCCACACCTGTATCGCACGCACGCTATTGGCCAAAACCGATGGCGTGAATTCGCTAGCAGTTTCAGCAGGGAGTTCAAGCCGTCTCTTGTCAGCAGCTTTGATTGGACTGAATTGCCTCGGTTCTGAAAGGCAGGCAACTTGTGTCACGCAGGCACATCTGCTCTGAGAGAAAACTTGTAAAGATGTCTAAAATATTCCTTGACGGGCTGCCACCCTGTACATGTGGGTGTGGTGAGGGGACAGATATAAAGAGGAAGTGACGGCGTCCAGTTGCCAGTGGCTGGTGATGCAGACGGCGGTCGTGGGCCGCGGAATCTTCGTACTGAAAGCGTCCCAGCGGTCCAGTTCCGCGGTCCGGCCAGCTAGCCGTGAAGACACAGGCGAGGGGCGCGATATCCGGCCGCGGCTGGGATTATGGGCCGGCAGGGAGCGGAGATAACCGCCGCCCCCTTGGGGCCTCTCCCACAAGAGGCGCGCAGCTTCGCTACTGCCAGCTCGCCAGCACTGTTCATAGCCCGCTGCTGGCGGCTCTGCGCAAGTGTCTGCCACGTGGATGAAGGTCATTGTCACTCAGTCTAACCAAGCCTGCAGTGCCACTCTTCGCATCTGACAAGGCGCTGGTCCAATCTGGCATGCCGAACCGCACCCTCAAATTTCTTATGCAGGAGTACTCCTTAAGTAATAGAACCCAGTACGTTGTCCTCGATGGTGAGTGTTCATCGGAGGTGAGGGTATCATCTGGAGTGCCCCAGGGAAGTGTGGTAGTTCCGCTGTTGTTTTCTATCTACATAAATGATCTTTTGGATAGGGTGGATAGCAATGTGCGGCTGTTTGCTGATGATGCTGTGGTGTACGGGAAGGTGTCGTTGAGTGACTGTAGGAGGATACAAGATGACTTGGACAGGATTTGTGATTGGTGTAAAGAATGGCAGCTAACTCTAAATATAGATAAATGTAAATTAATGCAGATGAATAGGAAAAAGAATCCCGTAATGTTTGAATAGCCCATTAGTAGTGTAGCGCTTGACGCAGTCACGTCGATTAAATATTTGGGCCTAACATTGCAGAGCGATATGAAGTGGGACAGGCATGTAATGGCAGTTGTGGGGGAAGGTGGATAGTCGTCTTCGGTTCATTGGTAGAATTTTGGGAAGATGTGGTTCACCTGTAAAGGAGACCGCTTATAAAACACTAATACGACCTATTCTTGAGTACTCCTCGGCGTTTGGGATCCCTGTCAGGTCGGATTGAGGGAGGAAATAGAAGCAATTCAGAGTCGGGCTGCTAGATTTGTTACTAGTAGGTTTGATCATCACGCGAGTCTTACGGAAATGCTTCAGGAACTCGGGTGGGAGGCTCTAGAGAAAAGAAGGCGTTTTTTTCGTGAATCGCTACTGAGGGAATTTAGAGAACCAGCATTTGAGGCTGACTGCAGTACAATTTTACTGCCGCCAACTTACCTTTCGCGGGAAGACGACTAAGATAAGATAAGAGAGATTAGGGCTCGTACAGAGGCATATAGGCAGTCATTTTTCCCTCGTTCTGTTTGGGAGTGGAACAGGGAGAGAAGATACTAGTTATGGTACGACGTACCTTCCGCCACAGTTTTAGCTCCTAAGACGCACCCAAGAATCAACAAGGAACAACAAGACTGGAAGACCAAGAAGGAGTGCTGGGATTAAAAAGTGTGAGACAGGGATGCAGTTTTTTGCCCCTTCTATTCGATCTATACACCGAAGAAACAATGACGTAAATAAAAGAAATGTTCAAGAGTGGAATTAAAATTCAAGGTGAAAGGATATCGATGATAAGATTCGCTGATAATAGTGCTACCTCAGTGAAAGCGAAGAAGAATTACAGCTTCTGCTGAATAGAATGAACAGCCTATTGAGTACAGAATGTGAATTGAGAGTAAATCGAAAAAAGTTGAAAGTAATGAGAAGTAGCAGAAATGAGAACAGTGAGAAATTTAACATCAGGATTGGTGATCTCGAAGTAGATGAAGTTAAGGAATTCTGCTACCTAAGGCAGCAAAATAACCTATGACAATCGGAGCAAGTGCGATATCAAAAGAAGACTAGCACTGGCAAAAAGGGCGTTCCCGCCCAAGAGAAGCATGCTTGTATGAAACATAGGCCTTAATATGAGGAAGAAATTTCTGAGAATATACGTTTGGAGCACAGCATTGGATGACAGTGAAACAGTTCGGCGAAACCAGAACACAAGAGAATCGAAGCATTTGAGATGTGGTGCTACAGAAGAATGTTAAAAATTAGGTGATACGGTAAGGAATAAGAAGGTTCTGCGCAGAATCTGAAAGGAAATGGATATACGGAAAAATGGTAATGAGCGATCGGCATCGTGGGCCGGGAATCCCCCATTCGGGGAAGGTCGGCAGCGAGGGTAAATACCTACTGCATTCGCCATCAAATTAGGTGACTTGCGAGTCGGAGATGGTGATCAAATGATGATGAGGACAACACAACACCGAGTCCCTGAGCGGAGAAAATCTACTGCCCCAGCCGGGAATCGAACCCGGGCCCCTTGGCGTGGCATTTCGCCGTGCTGACCACTCAGCTAACGGGGGCGGACAGGAATATACGGAAATCATTGACAAAAGAAGGGACAGGATGATATGACATCTGTTAAGACATCAGGAAATAACTTCCATGGTACTAGATTGAGCTGCAGAGAGTAAAACCTGTACAGGAAGACGGAGATTCAAGTACATCTAGCAAGTAATCGAGGACGTTAGTGGGAAGTGATACTCTGAGAGTTGTGGCTGGCTGCATCAAACCGGTCAGAAGACTGATGACTTAAAAAAAAGGAAAAAAAAACACTCCAAGCTTTTTTTTTTACTGTTGAATTTATTCGTTCTTGTCCCACGAAGGACCGCTTACGACAGCTATTTAAATAGTCCTTTCTGTCTAGGACGCGATCGCCCGTGACAAGAAATGCGATGCCACGTATTGCTAATATCCGGAGTGACAAGTAAATTTGAACCTAAACCACTGAAAAAATGTGACGTATCAATTTTTTGAATAAGAGGTAGTTCGTATAGACAGCTAAACTGATGCATATGTACTTGTTTACAAGGGTGACTGGCAGAGAAAAATAAATCAATGCAGTTCAAATGGCTCTGAGCACTATGGGACCTAACATTTGAGGTCATCAGTCCCCTAGAACTTAGAACTACTTAAACCTAACTAAACTAAGGACACCACACACATCCATGCCCGAGGCAGGATTCGAATCTGCAACCGTAGCGGTAGCGCGGTTCCAGACTGAAGCGCCTAGAACCGCTCCGCCACACTGGCCGGCCAAATCAATGCAGTGTTTGATGTTTCATTATAGACAACATCCATCAGCTGTGAGTAATTTATTGAACTGCAGTGGATTAAGGAATGGTCCTGGTCATTGCTCTGCTTGTTTGGCCGCAAACAGAGCATACTTAAAGCAATTCGTAAAGTATGCCAATGCAGACTGAAATTTAAGAGTATCGTTCTCCTGATGAACATCAAATGAAATCAACAATGTTAATCTAAGTTGCGATTCGGAGGGCCCAGTCTCTTAGATCTCCATCGGTAATGGAGCATTGCCACTCACGAGCAGCTCTACAATGCTCATATCTTAAGAAGACTCCTCTAAAAATTGTTTTTCATGTCACTTATTCTAGTGCAGAGGGTTTATGTTGTTTATTAAAGGAGAGTAATGGGACTTTTTTCGGATAGTTTTTCTTTCACAGTTTTGCGAGTTTCATTTTTGCGCATATTTTTTACTTCATGTCTTTCTTCCATTTATAGAGCTCACGATCTTATTTTACGAAGCAAAACCGTGTTTGCGCACTACTTAACATTAAGTATTAAATACAACGAAATTTAGTTCAGTTTTATCTCTATTGTTAACACACTTCCGCAAAAGCTACTGGTAATTATTATGGATATTAAATGAGTTTTGAATTTTAGTGAAGAGTAACTGTGGACAATTGTCTCAGAGAAACTATCAACGAAAACTGCAATTCGCTTTGCTAAGTGCGATCGCATCGAGTCGTGTCATCTGTTTAACATTGCGCCATCAACCAAGGCATCTTCCTACCATTTTGCGCATGCGCAGTCCACTACAGCTCAAGTAGGGATTTCTCTAGCCGACTAGCGAGCTAATATTTGGCAGTTTTCCGTATTTTTAAAAAATACTTGCAGTGTGTATTAGCAGCTATAATTTTGACAAAGTCCTTCTTTCGGTGTATTCTTCTCGTATAAAAAAATTCAGGGGGTATTCAACATGTCGCTTTGAACCGTTCCCTTTTAAGTATTGTAATATGACTGGTACAGATCGCTTCATGAATCCTGTGTCACAATGATGGGAGGTGTCTCGAAGGTTCTTACGCAAGGAATAAGATTCCACTGCTACCCGTGGTCACTGTCTTGTACGACAGAAAAGCTTAGCTCAGGAGTTGAGCGGCATCCTGGGGTGATTCCCATGGCCCACTCGTCATAGTCTGATGTCGATGTTTCCAGGAGTTTTTCTTCGATGTGCGACTGCGGGGGTGACTTAGCCCACAAGTGCCCACTTGTGACAAGTATCTTTTCAGCATGGATATCAAAACACCTACGTTTCCATTCCCATGAAAAGTCAGAAATTTCGCGCCATCTCTACGCTGTTTGTCCTACCAATCCAGTGTATTACCCACACTACTACACATTTTATGCTACGTCAGCCATCAGTGAAAGAAAATTCAAACTCTGATCAACCTTGGAAATTGTTTATGCGTATTTGTATGTCATATCAGGGAAACCTTTGCACCTTTCCTCTCCATTTTCATCCTTCGAGCCAATTTCGTTCAGTCACATTAACTATAAGTATGCTGACACATCTTCAACAGAGTTTGCGCTGAGAAGAGAGAACTTAGTAACCTTATCATTCAGTTTCCTGGGAGTCGTCCCCATGCCGACCATCATTAGCTACCAGGCTGTCGTCCCATGCTGACTGTGCAATTTGAAGATGTGTCACTTTTTGCTACAGTGTGTGATGTTAGTTCCACTATACTCTGAGAAGTTCGCACTTATCTGGTTCTTTTGTGCATCTTGGGTGTGGAGTTCATTGTGTTATTTCCTTTGATTTCAAAATACGAGTCATGTAGATGAGGAGCTCTCTTTTGTTGTTCCTTCAGTCTTCCTACTGATGTCAATCGAAGTCCCACATTATTAGCTTTAGTTTTTCATGTACATCTTATATGTTTTCGTTTTGCAAGAGTAAAAATGGAGTAATATTCCTTGTAGTTTTTAAATCTCGCTGTGAGTGTCACTAGAAGAGTTCAAGCGTCAATAAAATCTTCGCGGTTTACAAGCCACGTCCTTCCAAATAAAACACTCGAGCTTTTGATAGCCACCTCCGCCATCGTCATCAGGAGTTTAAATCACTGACTGCCAGGAGTGGCAGGGCGTTCTGCTTATATAGATGTAATGGCAGTGTCTGAAACCTTCCAGGAGGAATGGAGTGACACATGCGCAAAAGGCAAGTTGGGCAGGCCCTAGCGGCCCACGAGAAATACAGTCCCTGCAACGAACTTCTGACGTCACACCAGTAGGCTTGTCCGCCACATTTTGCTAATGCTCGGCCCCGTGCGGGGCCCACGGGAAATTATTACTTAACTGAAAAGATTATTAAAAGTCTAACCTTGTTGTGTGCTATCGAGAGCTTACATGTATTTAAACGCGCAGTCACGAATTATTAAATTCGTCTGAAATATCCAGAATGAGATTTTCACTCTGCAGCGGAGTGTGCGCTGATATGAAACTTCCTAGCAGATTAAAACTGTGTGCCGGACCGAGACACGAACTCGGGACCTTCGCCTTTCGCAGGCAAGTGCTCTCCCAACTGAGCTACCCAAGCACTTGCCCGCAAAAGACAAAGGTCCCGAGTTCGAGTCTCGGTCCGGCACACAGTTTTAATATGCTAGGAAGTTTCGTCTGAAATAGTTGATTGGTTGGTTAACTGGGGAGGGGACCAAACATAAAGGTTATAGGCCACATAATCTAAGGTGTCAGAAACTACACTAACAGCACACTCCAGTCAAGAGGAAGGAAAACCAGGTAGAAATAAAGGTAAAAGGAACGTTGGGGCAACAGGAAGAGTAAAGAATAGGAATGGGGAGGGGAGAGGGACGGAGAGACTGGGGGCGCCCCAGAGACGCTACGCACGTTGGGGCACAAGCACTGCTGCCGACCCTTCCTGATCCCCACACCGTATCATGGTCACGACACAATGGGGACAACAGTAGGGGAAGGAGACACAAAGAAAATGGGAAACAAAACCGCATAAAACACCAGACAAAACTTAGGAGAAGAGGGAGGGGGGAAGAAACCAGCCAAGACCTCTATAACCTATGCCAACGCTAAATGAGGGACTCCAATTCCAGAGGGAAATCCAGATACAGAAACCCGAGACGAAAAACCACTTTTACGAAGAAAACCGAGAACAGACGTAACCATGCAAAGTGGGGGGGGGGGGGTCGTATTTAGTGTGAAAGGCCAAAAGGTGCAGGCAGTTCAGCAAAACTATAGATTAGCATGAGGGAGAACCGCAACTACAAAGTGGTCGGGGGGGGGGGGGGAGTAGGGTAGCTTATTGCGAAGTAGAAAACTATGGGTCAAAATAATATGGACAATAGTCACAGATGACGGCAGATTCCCGCTTGAAGAGGTCGTGGGAAGAACACCACATGGTGGGAGTCTTCTTGATTGCACAAGTTTCTTTGACAGTCGGCCCACGATTGAGAAAAGGGGATTTGACATAAACCTGCAAGTCTGCCCCCAGAGGAGTCACAGAGAACGGGGGTAGATGGCTGCTCCCCCCTCCCCCGGACAGACGATGGGTAAGTTCATTACCCGGGGTACCCACGTCGCCGGGAACCTGGAAGAAAGCAACCGAACAAGCAGCAGCGCCAAGTTCGGCGACAAGGTCGTGGATGGCAGAGTCCAACTGGTGGTGGGGAAACATGGAACGATACCCTGCAGGCCACTAATTAAGACCGTACATAAGAGAACTCTGAGGAGGGAGGACCATTTAATAAAGCAGAGAGCGCAATAGATTGGCATCAGTTCCACAGTATACACCCCACATATGACAGGGAAGAGATTGTGTTCTGCGCCAACAAAAGATGTAAAGGCATTTCCCAAGTGATCGGAGGATTTAGAACCATTGGTGTAAAAAAAAAAAAAAAAAAAAAAAAGCGTCCTGAAACTCCTGCAAGAGCCGGTGGATCAAACAACGGAACACCACTGGAGCGATGGAGGCTTACAGACCCCAGAAGTCCGCGGCGGTCGACAGGCTAACCATGGTGGGTGGTCGGGGGGGGGGGTGATCGGGAGAGATTTGGGAAGAAGAGAAGAAGAGGAGATGGAAATTGCGGAAGAGAGAAGCGAAGCGGAGCCCAGCCGGTAAACCCACCCGTGGGCTGGTAGTGGGGATCCCCGAACCGAAAGGGGAGGGATCCCAGCGTCAATAGATGACTATCGACAGGGCTGAAATAGTAAATCGCTCTGCGTCGGAGACGGATACTAGCACTCTCAAGACCTGCATTGACACATGTTGTGGCGTTCGAGCCAAGGCCTGTCTATCTTGCGGGCCTCGCGCGGGACCGAGTGACGTCACACGGCGCGAGCGGCCGGCACCACGTTTGAAACTGCCGCTCCCCCGTCCCTACAAGCGTCAAGCCTATGTCTCTGTTCTCGCTCAGTGGCTGATGACGATGGCGGAGGCAGCTACGGAGAGCTCGAGTGTTTCATTCGAAATGACGTGGCTTGTAAACCGAGACGACGCCGTTGAAGCATACCACCTCGAAAGACTCCGAGGAGAGTTCCAAGCCGTCATAAACTCGAGGACGGACACACCACGTACTAATGTCCACTGAAAAACGTCCGGATACTTTTCATCAGATAGCGTACTGCACTGCCAGAGACAGACTAGCGTCTCCCATTAACCCTTGCCCTGCTACAGATGTTAGCATGCAACGCGGAGGCATGCGTGGGCGAAAACCACTCGCGAACGCAGTGCGTACGAAGACGAAACAGAGTGCTTATGTATTCATGGAAAAGCCGCGCGCAACGGCAGCCGAGCGTGAATTGGGTCGTACAAGTTGCGATAGCCGCGACGCAGGGACACAGGTGCAGCGCGATAGGCGTGTTTGAGAAACACATTCTGAGACGAAATGCCTCGAGGTGTCAGCTGCAAGAAACAAGAAATGGCTGCACTCAGCGCATTTGTTCTCTTATCAGTATTCCATCATCTTACAACTGCAAACGACTCTGTTCGCGAGAGAGGAACTGTGCTTTATTTAGTGAATCATCATCGCGCAAGAGAATACAAATTGACGAATTATTGCTACTAAGCTGTAAAGCAAAAGGTAAATGAACGAAAGAACAAATACCATCTTATATATATATATATATATATATATATATATATATATATATATATATATATATAAGGCTCACCGGCCGTTTGACCATCTTCTGTGCGGATGCACAAACGGTGCCCGAACTCTTATGGGAATCGGCAGTAAAACCGCGAGTAATTAGTATAATGGCCCGGGGCACTATGAATATAGTGCAGAACAGTATGTTGCGAATGTGGGTCTCACGGGAGGCGTGCCATAGATAAGTCCCTGCAGTCGCACTATCCTGTGTGTCCTCAAAGTGAAGTCCACGAACGTGCACTTTAAATTTTGGAAACAGATGAAAACCGATGGGGCCAAGTCGGGACTGTTTGACCGATGATGGATGGCAGTGAATCCAAGGCGTCGGATTGTTGCAAACGTAGCGTTCGTGTATTGGTCTGGCATTGTCACGGTTGAGGAGATGGTGCCCCACGTGCGGAAGAAGTATTCGAATTCGTGCTTCCTGGGGTTTCTCACGCACTGACATAGTTAGTTACACGCCGGAGTGTTACACGCTACAATTCGTAGCGCTCTTGAGGCAGGGGCTCGCAACTTGCATAAGGGAAGCGAGAAAGTCAACTGAGTAATGTGCGTAACATGTAACACCTCAATCGATATTGAGAACAGAATACAAAAAACGCAGAGGCATTACATTTCAGCGCTCCCTCACGGTAACACACGTTCTTCATCAGTTTGTCGGCACATATTACGTATAATTACAGCTTGCATTTGAAACTGCTGGTACGCAAGTGGGTGTTCAAAGAGTTCAGGTGCATTGCTACAGATCATCACATAACTTAACAACTGTCTTCATTTTCTTCTTCTGATAAGGAACTGCCTTTCCTCTATGCTTCAATTTTCAATACATCTCCCAGAAATCAATCCATACAGTCTGGTGAATTCGGGTATGCAGCAGGCAGAGTTACATTTTTCAGAGGACTCCATTTGCAAATACATGCGCTTAGCATAGGAAATACTGCTCGAAAGAGCTCTGGGCCGCCACATAGACGACGCAAAGAGGGAAACCGGTTGCACTGCCTTCTCACAAGGGAACCTCCCCATCAGATTTAGTTATAAGTTGGCACAGTGGATAGGCCTTGGAAAAACTGAACACAGATCAATCGAGAAAACAGGAAGAAGTTGTGTGGAACTATGAAAAAATAAGCAAAATATACAAACTGATTAGTCCATGCGAAGATAGGCAACATCAAGGTTAATATAAGCTCAGGAGCGCCGTGGTCCCGTGGTTAGCGTGAGCAGCTGTGGAATGAGAGGTTCTTGGTTCAAGTCTCCCCTCGAGCGAAAAGTTTTTCTTGATTTTCGCAAAGTTATGATCTGTCCATTCGTTCATTGACGAGACGAGACTGTTGTAAGTTTAGTGTCTGTGTTTTGCGACCGCACCGCAAAACCGTGCGATTAGTAGACGAAAGGACGTGCCTCTCCAATGGGAACGGAAAACATTTGATCGCAAGGTCATAGGTCAACCGATTCCTCCACAGGAAAACACGTCTGATATATTCTATACGCACTGGTGACGGCATGTGCGTCACAGGACAGGAATATGTTGTCGACCCACCTAACTTGTACACTTGGCGAATGGGTAAAATGATTCTTCTACGTTGCCCGATTTAGGTTTTCTGGTGGATGTGAAAATTACTCCCAAAAAAATGATGAAAACATAAGAGTTTGTCACATAATCTGCAACAAATGAATGCAACAGTTTCACAGTCGCACAGTTTTTCCTGAGCTCTGTCAAAACATATGTTTTAAACGTTTTCAAATTTTTGCGTGTGTAGACCGACAAATCCTGCATATGTCCAAGCAAATCTGAACATGTCCTGGAATTTTGGAGAGCGAAGTTGATTATGTGTGAGTGCCTGAACTTTGATAATGGTCTGAAAATAAAAAATTAAACTATTCGCTCGAAGGAAGACTTGAACCAAGGACCTCTCGTTCCGCAGCTGCTCACGCTAACCACGGGACCATTTTTTTTTGTCGCGCTGGCCACTTTTTTTGTGTTACATTCTTTTTTTGTGTTTTTATTTGGATACAAAATTAGGCAGTTCACAAACACTAAATGAAATGCATCCCCTGCAAAAACAAAAAAAAGAAATCATTGTAAAACAAATCACAAATGTAAAGGAACAGGGATACAGGGTTGTTGTTTTTATTTATTTATTTTCCATAAAGATCACTCTGTTAAAAGGAACATGTAGGTCATTTCATGGTATAGTATGTGCATTATATATGGAGCGGTGAGAGAAGCGTGAGGTTCATTATCAGCTGTCAAATGTGCATACCGACTGCACCTGGCACATCCGAACTGCGTGGGGGGTCGAGGAAGACTGCCTGAAGATATTTGGCAAAGGTTTTCCGATAGTGTGACCATCTATGAACCTCATTGTGGGCTTGCTGCAAGAAATACCGAAAGTCGAGTCGCGACTTGGCAGCATCCCCATAGAGGTACGCGATCGTCCAACCTTTGACCCAGATGATCGACTGTGATTTAGTCGCCGGAAAGTAGTCACTCTCCGGATGTAAGAAGGAAGCAGGTGTAATATGTTGCGGGGTCACACGGAGGTAGCAAGCCACCATCTGTCTTCCTAGGAGCCATACGTCCTCCACCGCGATACAAGTTAAGCGGTGATGGTCGTCATCCACTTGGCGACATTTCGGGCATAGTGGAGTTTCCACTAGTCCAATTGCATGGAGTCGTTGGTTGGTGTTGAACTTGCCACTGGTGACAGAACCACAGTACACGAACGAAGGTAGGAAGGAATTTTTGGTGCTCATGTCTCCAAATCTTCGGCCAATGCAACTTGGGGTGTTTGAGTTGAATGACATTATGACTTATCCGTCGTAGCAGCCAAACATAAAAATCCTTCGCGCATGGTGGTCTCGTGCGCGGAAGCTCGTCTCTGATATAACTAAGTTCCACGATAAATGTTGATACATGCGCAAAATGTGACGCCATGTTGCCCACCGCCACCGGAGGTGTGAGGGACGCTGGAACTAGGAGATCCAGTAGGCGGGATGTAATAACGAAATCTGAGGGGGATGCGATGGGGAGGTTCCCTTGTCAGTGGTAACCAGTGAAAGGCGCCTTAGAAATATTTCGTGCAACTGGTTTCCATGTTACCAAAAGAGAGGACGCCTTTTGTAAATGAAACCATTAACGCGCCTACACAGCCCATTCCTGAAAGACCAGAACAGTTTCTTTCATTGCTACACTAACTTGGTGTACGAGCGCTGTAGACGGAAAACAGCGTGAAGTAATCAGCACACTGAAAAATAATTTATTCGTGTATTTATTTATTTATTTATTAGCATCAATCAAAGCATACAGCCAGCCTCTTTGACGTTTAATGAAGAAGTGAAATTGAGCAATGATCGACCACTAAAAAAAACTGTAAGAATGCAGTGAGTAGTTGAAACATGGTGGCACTTGAACGATAACGATTAATAACTTTCCTGTACATTCATTTTACATAGTTTGCTTTTTAAATAGCTTCGATCGTTCATTGATTTGTAATGCAATATTCACTTCGGACAAATAGTAAACTGAATATAAATACATATAACAGCGACCAGAGACTTACGAAATTTTTCTTGATCTCGATAAACGGATTTCCTAGACTTTTCCGGGTCACGATCGCATAGACCACGCTGAAAATACGTAATTTTGTTTGTAGCGCGATGCTGGATACTGGCTATGTGAGAAAACAGGAAACACTTTAACGTATCAAAAAATGGTTCAAATGGCTCTGAGCACTATGGGACTTAACTTCTATGGTCATCAGTCCCCTAGAACTTAGAACCACTTAAACCTATTAACCTAACTACATCACACACATCCATGCCCGAGGCAGGATTCGAACCTGCAACCGCAGCGGTCGCGCGGTCACAGACTGTAGCGCCTAGAACCGCTCGGCCACCCCGGCTGGCCTTTAACGTATCGGCTTGAATGATTTTTATACGGCACGTCGTGTAGAAAAGTGAATTTCTTCGCTTACTCCGAAAGAATTATAGTTAATATTCACGTGGAAGTTTCTATAAACATATTTCGGAGGCTTTTCCGGGTTACCTTCAGTATGTAAGGAAATTTGTTTTTCGACAGAAATTTATACGTAACTATTAATCATAGCAACCCATTAAAATTTTTTTGTCCTCTTGCCACACAATCAATATCCAGCATCACGCTACGAAAATAAACATGTAAATTTCTGCACGCTTCATCTGAAAATGAACAGGAAGTGGTTCGAAGAACAGTTTACGGAAATAAATTATGTAAATTGAAGGTGGAGAGGGCAGAAGGGAAAGGGAAAGGAACTGACGATATTAGCTGCATTGTGAATTTATGCAGAATAAGTGGCAACGAATGAAACTGTGCCGGACCGGGTCTCGAACCTGGGATCTCCTGCTTACTAGGCAGCTGTGTTAACCGCTGCGCCATTCGGACACAGTGTATCTCAAATGCACGCACTGTGTCGGCACGTTCCCCGGCTGACTCACATTCCCACCTAGGGCCACCTGTCCGCAGTCCCCGTCTATGTACTCCATGCTCGCTAATTTTGTATTCCCGCCGAACGATATTGTGCATCTGCACTGAAGGCTGTTGATTCATTGACCAACGAGGCGAATCAGTTACACGGGGGTGAATCAAATGAAAACCTTAATTTTTTAAAAAATATTTATTGTGCAGCAGTGGTACAAAGCTGTATCACTTTTCAACATAATCTCCCACACGCTCAATGCAAGTCCTCCAACGCTTACAAAGTGCATCAATTATTTAGAAAAAAAAATTCTTTGGCAGTCCGCGCAACCACTCGTGCACCGTGTGGCGTACCTCTTCACCAGAACGGAATTTCTTTCCTCCCATTGCGTATTTGAGTGGTCCGAACATATGTAAATGACTTGGGGCAAGGTCCGGTGAGTATGGTGGATGAGGAAGACACTCAAAATGCAGGTCTGTGATTGTTGCAACTGTTGTACGGGCAGTGTGGGGCCTTGCATTGTCATGTTGCAAAAGGACACCTGCGGACAGCAATCCACGTCTCTTTGATTTGATTGCAGGGTGCAGATGATTTTTTAGGAGATATGTATATGATGCACTGGTGACAGTGGTCCCTCTAGGCATGTAATGCTCCAAAATGACGCCTTTTTCGTCCCAAAAGAGAGTCAACGTAACCTTCCCTGCTGATGGTTCTGTTCCAAACTTCTTTGGCTTTGGTGCTGAGGAATGGCGCCATCCCTGACTCGGTCTCTTCGTTTCCGGTTGGTGGAAGTGAATCGAGGTTTCGTGCCCAGTAACGATTCTTGCAAGGAAGCCAACACCTTCTCGTTCAAAGCGCCGAAGAATTTCTTCACAAGCATCAACACGCCGTTCTCTCATTCAAGGAGTCAGCTGCCGTGGCACCCATCTTGCAGACACTTTGTGAAACTGGAGCACATTATGCACAATGTGGTGCGCTGACCCATGACTAATCTGTAAACATGCTGCAATATCATTCAGTGTCACTCGGCGGTTTTCCTGCACTATGGCTTCAGCTGCTGCAATGTTCTGTGGAGTCACAACTCGTTGTGCCTGACCTGGACGAGGAGTATCTTCCACTGAAGTCACGCCATTTGCGGACATCCTACTCCATTGGTAGACTTGCTACTGTGGCAGACATGCGTCACCGTACTGAACCTTCATTCGTCGATGAATTTCAATAGTTTTCACACCTTCACTACTCAAAAACCGAATAACAGAACGCTGTTCTTCCCTGGTGCAAGTCATAAGTGTGACAGCCATCTTTGTACTAACACTGCGACGGTATGTGTGCATCTGCACTACGCTGCCACCTACAGGCCATTCTGCACGCTGTATGTAGCACGCTTACCAACTTAAAGGATAACGGCGCGAAATTTCGGTTTATTACAAATTTAAGGTTTTCATTTGACTCACCCTCGTATGAATCAATCAAACTACCTTTAGTGCGGATACACAACATCGTTCGAAAACCAGCAGTAATCTAAAATTAGCGAGCACTAAACGGCGACTGCGGGTGGGTGGCGCTAAGTGGGAATGTGAGTTGCATGGGGAGCGTGCCGAGATAGTCCGTGCATTTCCGATGAACATTGTGTCCGGATAGCGCTGCGGTTAACGGAACTAGCTAGTAGGCAGGTTCGAATCGTGGTCCGGCACACATTTTCACACATCGCTGCAGTTTCCGCACAAAGTTCCAATGTATGTGATATGGTAAGTTCATTCACCTTCCTTTCCGTCCCCTTCCGTTCCTCCCCTCCCCCCACACCCCCGTCAACCTAAACCTTCAATTTACGTAACATGTATCACAGCTGCCGATTCCGTTGGTGTCTGTTGTGTCGGACATGTCCGAAAGGACATCGCCCATTCGTATAAGAACTGTAAGCAAATATTTGATTAGTTACGAGTCGCTGCAGTCTTGATTGTACTCAATATAGAGGGTGGTCTTCTGATCGTGACCGGGCCAAATATCTCACGAAATAACCTTCAAACGAAAAAACTACAAAGAACGAAACTCGGCTAGCTTAAGGGGGAAACCAGATGGCGCTATGGATGGCCCGCTAGATGGCGCTGCCGTACGTCAAACGGATATCAAACGGATATCAAACTGCTTTTTTAAAAATAGGAACCCTCATTTTTATTACATATTCGTGTAGTGCGTAAGGAAATCTGAATGTTTTAGTTGCACCACGTTTTTCGCTTTGTGATAGATGGCGCTGTAATAGTCACAAACGTAACATTCCGCCAGTACGGACGGTATTTGCTTCGCGATACATTACCCGTGTTAAAATGGACCGTTTACCAGTTGCGGAAAAGGTCGATATCGTGTTGATGTGTGGCTATTGTGATCAAAATGCCCAACGGGCGTGTGCTGTTTGCTGCTCGATATCCAGGAGGACATCATCCAAGCGTCCGCACCGTTCGCCGGATTGCTACGTTATTTAAGGAAACAGGAAGTGTTCAGCCACATGTGAAACGTCAGCTCCGACCTGCAACAAATGATGATGCCCAAGTAGGTGTTTTAGCTGCTGTCGCGGCTAATCCGCACATCAGTAGCAGACAACTTGCGCAAGAATCGGGGATCTCAAAAACGTCTGTGTTGAGAGCGCTACATCAACATCGATTGCACCCGTACCATATTTCTCTGCGCCACGAATTGCATGGTGACGACTCAACGTCGTGTACAGTTCTGCCACTGGGTACAAGGGAAATTACGGGACGATGACAGTTTTTTTGCACGCGTGCTATTTAGCGACGAAGCGTCATTCACTAACAGCGGTAACGTAAACCGGCATAATATCCTCTATTGGTCAACGGAAAATCCACGATGGCTGCGACAAGTGGAACATCAGCGATGTATGATGTGGCATTATGGGAGGAAGGATAATTGTACAAGATGTTTCACTGCATGACAGAATGGCGATGTACTTCCAACGTGATGGATGTCCGGCACATAGTTCGCCTGCGGTTAAAGCGGTATTGAATAGCGTATTTCATTGGTCGTCGAAGCACAATACCATGGCCAGCACGTTCACCGGATCTGACGTCCCCGGATTTCTTTCTGCGGGGAAAGTTGAAGGATATTTGCTATCGTGATCCACCGACAACGCCTGACAACATGCGTCGCGCAATGTCAATGTATGTGCGAACATTGCGGAAGGCGAACTGGCTGTTGAGAGAAATGTCGTTACACGTATTGTCAAATGCACTAAGGTTGACGGACATCATTTTGAGCATTTATTGCATTAATGTGGTATTAACAGATAATCACGCTGTAACAGCATGCGTTCCCAGAAATGAGAAGTCCACATTAGGTACATGTATCACATTGCAACAACCGAAATAAAATGTTCAAACGTACCTACGTTCTGTATTTTAATTTAAAAAACGTACCTGTTACCAACTGTTGGTCTAAAATTGTGAGCCATATGTTTGTGACCATTACAGCGCCATCTATCACAAAGCGGAAAAAGTGGTCCAACTAAAACATTCATATTTCTTTACGTACTACACGAATATGTAATAAAAATGCGGTTTCTATTTTAAAAAAACGCACTTCATGTCTGTTTGACCTATGGCAGCGCCATCTAGCGGGCCAACCACAGCGCCGTCTGGTTTCTCCCTTCAAGCTAGACAAGTTTCGTTCTTTGAAGTTTTTTCGTTTGACGCTTATTTCGTGAGATATTGGGCCCGGTCACAATCAATGGACCACCCTGTATACACAGTCAAGTGTTCTAAAATGTTCATAATGGAATAGCTCAAAAAAGAACAGTAAAATGTATTATTGTTACCGTGCAACGAAACAGTTACTGAAGTGAAAACGACTATTTTCAAGTCTTATAATCGCTCTTGCTCTTCCTCCTACTTTTTGCGTGACAAAATGTGGGTGAGGTCGGTTATTTGAACACCGTCCTCCGTTAGATGCTGGTCGTTCGCAAGTTGAAGGATTTTAGTTGCAATGGGGTTCTCGACCAAGACAATTTTTGTGAACGACCACATCTTTCGCTCCACACTGGCTGTCGTAAGCGGAATAACACATTTTGTTCTGAATTGTCCAGTGCTGCACAGTTTCGGGTATTCAGTATGTCCGTCAAACGGACGTATTTGGGTTATGGTCAAACTTTTTCCCATCATAAAATATTACGTGGGTCACTCCAAAAGAAAGGCACATTATTTTTTAAAAAAATCCATCTTTTATTCTACATGTTTGAAAGTTTGGCTGGCTCTGAGCACTATGGGACTCAACTGCTGAGGTCATTAGTCCCCTAGAACTTAGAACTAGTCAAACCTAACTAACCTAAGGACATCACAAACATCCATGCCCGAGGCAGGATTCGAACCTGCGACCGTAGCGGTCTTGCGGTTCCAGACTGCAGCGCCTTTAACCGCACGGCCACTTCGGCCGGCGTTTGAAAGTTTTACAGTGTGTAGATACATCCTTTAGAAACAATATTTTCATTTCCCCACATAATTCCATCCCTCTCAACTGCCTCACGCCATCTTGGAACCAGCGGCTGTATACCGGCGCGGTAAAATTCTGGACCAACTTGTTGGAGCCACTGTTTGGCAGCGTGCACAAGGGAGTCATCATCTTCAAACCTTGTTCCACGAAGCGAGTCTTTCAGTTTCCCAAAGAGATGATAGTCACATGGAGCCAGGTCAGGACTGTAAGGCGGGTGTTTCAGTATTGTCCATCCGAGTTTTGTGAACGCTTCCATGGTTCTTGACTGACATGTGGCCGTGCATTGTCGTGCAACAGCAAAACATGATACTTTTGTCGATGTGGTCGAACACGACTCAGTCGAGCTTGAAGTTTCTTCAGTGTGCCACATATTCATCAGAATTTATGGTGGTTCCACTTGGCATGATGCCCACAAGCAAGAGTCCGTCGGAATCGATAAACACCGTAGCCATAACTTTTCTAGCAGAACGTGTGGTTTTAAATTTTTTTTCCTTGGGTGAATTTCCATGATGCCACTCCATTGATTGCCTCTTCGTCCATGGTGAAAAATGATGGCGCCATGTTTCATCACCTGTTACAATTCCTCCACAAAATTCATCACCATTCTCGTACTGCTCCAAAAGTTCGCCGCATACCGTTTTTCTTGTTCCTTTCTGAGCCAGTGTCAACATCTTGGGAACCCACCTGGCACAAATGTTTTTTAACGCCAACACTTTCAGTTTTCTGCAAACACTTCCTTCCCCTATCCCAACGTAGCTTGACAATTCGTTCACTGTGATGTGTGTCAGCAGACACCAATTTGTTAACTACATATTTATGTTCTTTCGGACATGTTCGAAAGAACAGACACCATATCCATATAAATATGTAGTTCTGGCGATACCGGCCATGACCTCCTCCTGTGCGGATGCACTCCTACGGGACTTCGAAATATGTCCTCCACGAGTATTGAGTGTGTTGGGGTGGGACACTACGAATGTTGTGTGTGGACATACAAGGTGAGAATGTGAGTCTCGCGGGTGGCGTGCGCGAGATTGTCCCTGCAGTCACACTGTCATCTGTTCCCTCGGTGGCAGCCGGCACGGTAGCTCAGCGTAGCTCAGCGTGTTCGGTCAGAGGGTTACGTGCCCTATGTAATAAAAAAACTGAGTTAATCGATCAACAACGAACTTCAATGGATGTCTTACGACGTCCGCCCCGAGTAGATGCAACGAACAAAAGCGAACAAAATAAGATTAAAAAAGAGATTAAAATGAGAGATGGATAGAAGGTCTGCCATGTAAGCAGGAGATCCCGGGTTCGAGTCCCGGTCAGGGCACCCATTTTCACCTATCCCCGTTGATCTATATCAACGCCCGTGCGCAGCTGACGGTATTAATGTCATTCTAATTTAATTCTTCTCTGCACCTTGTATGGAGTGTATGCAGTACGAGGCCTGCCGCTGCGAGGACAGTCCTCAATATCGCCGTGCCCGCTTTCATCACGTAACCTGCTTGTCCACCGACTAACTGTACTGCGATCGACAGCAGCATCTCCACACACCTTTTTCAACCTCTTGTGGATGTTTCCCACTGTCTAGTTTTCACAGGACAGGAATTCTATGACAGCACGTTGCTTCTGACGAACGTCAAGTGTAGCAGCCATCTTGAAGACATGCTGTGACGGCGCCACTCACGGGAACAGGTTGAACTAAGTTTGAAAACAAGCGGGAAGGAGTATCTACACACTAAGACTTTCACACATGCAGAATGAAAACTGTAATTTTACAAAAATAGTGTGCATTTCTCTTGGAGAGACCCTTGTACAATGAGAGCATTTATCGGTTAAAACGAACGCCATGACGCCGTTTCCTGGACAACTGTAGTTTAACGTATTACTTGCAAGTGACAGAGAGTACTAAATTTTAGGTTGTGGAGACGGCTTGAATAACATGCATGTCTTAGTCGCATCCTCTTGACGAGTGTCGTATGGTGTTTGCGAAGATTGAACTCATAAAACCATGGCTTTCAAGGGATGAGAGGTCGAACTCCAGCATAGAATCTTCCTCTATCGGTCTGTGCAGCAAGTCGAAAAAGCCGTAGGAATGTCCTTTATTACTTCTTTCCTTCTCTCTGCAAAATAAAAAAAAATCACGAGATGAGAATGTTGTAGACATGGATAAGAAAAACGTAGAATGTTATTTAAAAATATTTAAGAATTTTCGCAAAAATAAAAAAATAATTCCATGGCATCATTTTTCAACGTGCCCTCGTAGTTTCATAGCGCAGGCGGTCGAGATCTGACGCACACGTCGTAAATGTGTGTCCGGATTCACGTATCATTACAGGATGGATCCGCCGAAAACTGTTGCATTACATTAAGTTCGGCCACTCAAATAAGACACTGCGCTCAAACCCACACCGACTTCTCTGGTCACTGGTTCTTTTCAGCGCGTCGTACACTCATTTTGCTGGTCGGAATCCGCACATCTGGCTACCCTGCCGCCACAAGCAATTGCTTTAACACTGTACTGCTACTGGCGCCGTATTACGATTTCACACTCGTCTCCATCCGTGAGTAAATGCGTCAGAAAATGAAACCGAGATCCAAATCGTTCGTCGTATTTATTTTGTTGTAATACTGACTAAAAGCATCAGAAATAACATGAATACACTTGCAAATTCCATTTACTACTGTACAGTGCATAGCGGAACAATTTCTTTAAATGCTAATACCGACTGCTTGTACTAAATACGAGTACTAGGCCCTATGACCTTACCTCTGGGTATCAGAAACACATCGAAACTGGAGAGAGCCACAAAGTTTAGAGACTAACAGTTAATACTAATATAGAAACACGAAGGTAGAAACGTTTACAACTACCTGCATAAGGTGTGGATGTTGAAAAAAATGTTGATGCTGAATGTTCTGTTTGAATTATACAATGGACGGGGGTGGTATCAGGTCATGATGTGTGAACATTTGAAATGCTTCAAAGATTTTGTTTGTTGTCTGTGATATTCCACTGACGGTAGTAATACTGACAGTCATCCAATAGGCAATGAATTTTTCACTAAAACGCTCTTAAACGCTATGTTCATGAATAGTATACTTCAATACAGTCAAGTCTAAGTGCTCTTTCACCATCTGCCAGTCATTTCACAGATGTCTTACATAATGGGTGGTTATAATTCAAGTGCAGCCGCTCACAGAGGACAAGTGCGGGATGTATCTATCGTGTGACAGCGAAACCTGGTAGACATTCTAATGTGGAACAGGTTTACTCTGGGAAAAAAATTAGTTCCATTAGTTCCAATTTTGGTCACCAGGTGCAAATCTGGCGCTGTACAGCATCTCGCCGACGTCTGTGGTGCTCATATTGAACAAATTCTGTAGGATGAAGTTAGTAACAAAATCAACATTATGCCTTTCTGACTTATTTGACCTTCCTTATCCTCATCCAGTTAGTAATTCATTCCGTTCAGAGAGCTTTCTAAACGTCTTTCTTGCATCTGCAGCGCCATATTTGTACCTGGTGGCCAAAAGTAGAACTAATTTTTTTCCAGCGTAACTAGGCTCCATTAACACAGCAGAGTATCTTATGAGTTTCGCTGCCATACAGTAATTACAGTTCACGCTGTACCTCGGTGAGTAGCTGCATCTTGAGTATAACCACCCAGTATATGGCCAACACATTCGTCCAAAGCTACACAAATTGACGAACAGTTGGTTTTTTTCATATTACTAAAAACATCGCCGCTGTCAGATACTTGTCTCTGCACTGTATGTCTAGTAGTGGGCGTTGGGTCAACAATTTCTCGCAGTTCCTTATTTTCACGGTTTATCGTAAATATTAGCCTCACTACAGTTTTCACAGGCAGTAGCGGAACAATCTGGAGTTGCTGGCTGTTGTCCTTAAAATTACGTAAGCCTTGGTAGTGACAGCCACGAAACCGCGAAACCGCTCCAGAATCGAAATGTATTCACTGCTCAAAAGAAAGTAGTTTGAATAATGTGTGGGGTTCATAGTCGCACATCTTGTAGGCATCTGTTTAAAAGGTTAGGAATTCTTACAACTGCTTCACAGTACATTTACTCAGTAATGAAATTTCTCAACAACATGGACCAGTTTAAAATCAACAGCGACATTCATGATTACAATACCAGAAAAAAGAAAGACCTACGCTATCCTTTACTTAAACCATCTTTGGCACAGAAAGGGGTAAAATACGCTGCTATAAAACTTTTTGATAAATTACCAGGTGAAATAAAATGTCTGACAGACAGCAGTAATAGTTTCAAAAACAAATACCTCCTTGACAACTCCTATACCATAGATGAATTCTTGAATATGAGTAAATAAATCTGGAGATACAATATATGCATTTTGTGCCATTTAAGGGACTGTGATAGGTGATAGAAATATTTAGGTATTACACTACAATGTAAAAAAACTTGTTTCCTGTGCGCATTTCTTGTGCATTTGACCCGTTCCACATCATAACGGTTTTCCGTGCTATTGATCAATGGAACACGTAACTAACTAGCTTAAATTTACGTTAAAATCCGTGAATCGACGTTAAAATCCGTCTACAACCGCAGGGCGTGCACAACTTCATTCACGGTAAGCACGACACACGTATAAACGTGACGTCCTGTGCTCTCAGCCAATCTGCGTCGTCACAACTGGAAGAGTCTGAACGTACGCTCCCGAGTGTGGTAACGTAACTGCCTCTCCTGGTGTGAGCGCAGCACGTCACAGAGACGACGTCATCGGCGCTGGAGTGTTTTCAGGTAAAGCTCGCCGCCTACCGTTGTCGGCAGAGTTCGGACTGAGGCGGCGGGCGGCGTTTGTTCGCCGGTGCGCGCGCCGCACTGCGGTTATAAATAGCGTCCAGCACTTGTAGCGCCCACGCGCCGTTCGCTTCGCGAAGAGTGGATGAACGGCGTAAAGGTCGGCATTGTGCGGTCAGCGACCTTGCACCTGCCCCAGCGGACAGGCACGCCACTCAAGTCTAAACCACTGGGATTCAGCAGTAAACAAAACAAATGAAGCACTGAGAACCGCAAGGGTCCAAGGCACTGACACCAAGTTTTGAGATAAATTGTTTGTGAAAATCAGATTTGTAGACAAACTACCATAGTTCTGAACTGTTTTATTTAATAAGGTAGATTATGCAACATTCTCTACGAAAAAATAGCGTACCCACTTTATATTATGGAACACTAATTCATGTTTAGGATTGTATTTATTATTAATACTAATTTACAAAACGTGAAACTAGACTCAGAACAGATACTAAATGCACCGCACACACTATCACCTATTCCAACACTTGGTGGTCTTCTATCATTTTTACTAATCACATTTTGTGGCTTGAGGTTCATACAAGATTGCCGCTGTACCTTCGGTTACAAAGTACTACTACTACTGAATTATATTGGCGATCACAGATAACAACGCCGGCCGGAGTGGCCGTGCGCTTCTAGGCGTTACGGTCTGGTGCCGAGAGACCGCACCGGTCGCAGGTTCGAATCCTGCCTCGGGCATGGATGTGTGTGATGTCTTTAGGTTAGTTAGGCGACTGATGACCTCAGCAGTTAAGTCGCATAGTGCTCAGAGCCATTTGAACCATTTGAACAGATAACAATCGAGCAGCGCAAAGCAACGAAATTGTGCTTCGCATTTTGGGTCATGATTTGTGAAAAAAAAATTGGAGGGTTTACGGTACTCTGACCTCCTGGGGGTGTTTTTGAAATTTAGGCTTTTTAAAACGTGATTTTAATTTTTCTAGCCACTTTAAAATATGAATACGACATTTGTCTTACATTGCTTCAACCGCAGCAAAAGTTCCATTGTTGCACTTCACAAAATCTGCGGTTGTGATTTTTTCTCGTCAAAGGTACCGATGCGCAACGTCAGAAATGAAGACCTGCAATGTATCTGCAGCTGATTTAGCCCCTCTTTTGACCACAATACATCGCAGCATCAGCCTCTGCAGAAATATATTCGAGATGAGGCAAGATTTTAAAATTGCAGTTTTTGAGAAAAACAGATTTGTTGAGTTTGAGAACTAAATTGAACAGGCAGTACATGACAGGTAATCACGCAATGATTTTAAGACAGAGTATTATGATACCTGAACGGTAAGTGTATTTGATTACTAATTACAATACAAATTGTATCTATTTAATTTGTCGATGTGAATTACATCATTCATGTGATAGAATCCAGCGTATCTGAATAGTTATTTAGAAGATATTTTTATTCGTGTGTCGTGAGTGTTTGGTCGACACGCAAAATTAAAAATCCAGTATTTGGAAAAAAAAAGAATGGAAGACAAATTCACGTTCGATTAAAACAACTAAAACAGCAATAAGTGACATATTAGTACTCCTCGAAGTGGAGCAAAATGAAATGAACATGAAAAAAACGATTATTCAACTTTTATGACTTCTACAACGCTTACTTTTGCGTAACAAAACTTTTGTGTTTCACCATGTTAATGGATTATTGCATTACTTGTACGCCTTCTACTATTTAATGTCGACTGGTGTAACAAAAATTGAGCAAAGCGTGTTGAAAGCTACATTTTTTGCGTTTTTTAAGTAAAACGTAACGCAGGATCACCGTTCGAATAGCTGCATGTGGAGTAACTTGCCGAAAACATCCTCAAACTGGCCGGTAGAATCGATTTTTAATATCCTAGAACTGAACCAAAGCGACCCAAGTCTTAGTTTATGCGGCTATGCCAACTGATATTAACGTTGTGCTCAGAAATGTTAGCTATGTGACTTAGCAGAATCGCGGACAACTGTTGCTACCTAGGAATGCGTAAGAGTTTCATAACGAATAAAAAAATTGTTCTTGGGCAGCCAAACAGAAACCCAACACCCCCCAAAAGGGGACCATGGAATGGTCCTAATCAAAAGTAATCACCACACGCTTTAAGATACTTACCCCACTGGGAGACAAGACGATCGATTTCTGTTTCGTTGAATGCGGTCGGCATGTGACGGGTCCACAATCGCATTCACTCTTGCACCTTCTCCTTCGACTGAAAGCGACCTCCACACGTGTCTTTTTTCAGGTCGACAAAGAACTGAGCATCACACAGTGGAAGATCCAGGTTCTACGGATGCTAACACCGTTTCCCAACCAAATCACTAAAAGTGTAACTTTCGTCGGATTGGCAGTGTGGGACCAGGTGTTATCGTTCACAGGATGATTCCGTCCAACAGTATACCTGGGAGTTTTAACTTCATAGTGCGTTGCAATTTCTGTAGTGTCTTCATAGCAATGCGCAATGATTATGGTTCCACGCTCGAGGAATTCCACAAGCAGAGAAATCATCCTGTTGCACAATAACGCCGCCTCCACACCGATAATCTGACGAAGGCTACGCTTCTCCGTTTTGGGAAACAATGTAACATCCTCCGTACAGCTTGGATGTTTCACCGTGTGAGTTTCACATCTTTGGCGACCTGAAGAAACACGTAAGTGTACGTCGGCTACATTCGGACGAGGAAGTGCCGTTGCATCCGTCAGCGGCCGCCCGCGTTCTACGAAACAGAGGGATAAATGGAACCATTCCATGAATCCGCTGTGGCAGTTGTCTGTTTTCATTTGATCGCTGCTTATACACTGAAGAGCCAAAGAAACTGGTACACCTACCTAATTCGTGTAGAGGCCCTGCGAGCACGCTTAAGTGCTGCAACACGACATGGCGTGGACTCGACTAATGTCTGAAGTAGCGTTGCACGGAACTGACACCATGAATCCTGCAAGGGTGTCCATAAATCCGTAAGTGTACGAAGGGGTGGAGATCTCTTCTGAACAGCATGTTGCAAGGCATCCAAAATATGCTCAATAATGCTCATGTCTGGGGAGTCTGGTGGCCAACGGAAGTATTAAAACTCAGAAGAGTTTTCCTGGAGCCACTCTGCAGCAATTCTGGACTTGTGGGGTGTTGCATTGTCCTGCTAGAATTCCCCAAGTCCGTCGGAACGCAAAATGGTCATGAATGGATGCAGGTGATCAGACAGCATGATTACGTGCGTGTCACCTGTCAGAGTCGTACCTAGACATATCAAGTGTTCCATATCACTCCAACTGCACACGCCCCACACCATTACAGAGCCTCTACCAGCCTGATCAGTCCCCTGCTGACATGTAGGGTCCATGGATTCATGAGGTTGTCTCCATACCCGTACGCGTCCATCCGCTCGATACAGTCTGAAAGGAGACTCGTCCGACCAGGCAACATGCTTCCTATCATTAACAGTCGATTGTCGGTGTTGACGGGCCCGGGCGAGGCGTAAAGCTTAGTGTTGTGCAGTCATCAACGGTACACGAGTGGGCATTCGGCTCCGAAAGCCCACATCGATGATGTTTCGTTGAATGGTTCGCAGGCTGACACCTGTTGAGGCCCAGCATTAAAAGCTGCAGCAATTTGCGGAAGGGTTGCCCTTCTGTCACGTTGAACGACAAAAAAAATGGTTCAAATGGCTCTGAGCACTATGGGACTTAACATCTCAGGTCATCAGTCCCCTAGAACTTAGGACTACTTAAACCTAACTAACCTAAGGACATCACACACATCCATGCCCGAGGCAGGATTCGAACCTGCGACCGTAGCGGTCGCGCGGTTCCAAACTGAAGCGCCTAGAATCGCTCGGCCACCAAAGGCCGGCCGTTGAACGACGGTCGTCGTTGGTACCGCTCTTGCAGGATCTTTTTCCGTCCGCACCGATGTCGGAGATCTGATGTTTCACCGGATTCCTCATATTCACGGTACACTCGTGAAATGGTCGTACGGGAAAATCTCCACTCCATCGCTACCTCGGAGATGCCGTGTCCTATTTTTCGTGCACCGGCTGTAACACCACGTTCAAACTCGCTTAAACCTTTATAACCTGCCACTGGAGCAGCATTAACCGATCTACCAATTTTGCCAGACACTTGTCGTATATATGCGTTGTCGACCGCAGCGCCCTATTCTGCCAGTTTAAATACCTCTGTATTTGAATACGCATGTCAATATCAGTTTCTTTATCGCTTAAGTGTAGGAGGCTAAGGGTTGAGAGAGGCGTTATGTAGCACGGTGTGGTATACGATTAAAACTGCGGGAGCGTACTTCCGTGGAAGAGTGAATCAATTAAATGCTATTTCGTACGTGTGTCTCGCGAAAAGACCAGAAATTAGCCGCGCGGGATTAGCCGACCGGTCTGGGGCGCTGCAGTCATGGACTGTGCGGCTGGTCCGGGCGGAGGTTCGAGTCCTCCCTCGGGCGTGTGTGTGTGTGTGTGTGTGTGTGTGTGTGTGTGTGTGTGTGTGTGTTTAGGATGATTCAGGTTATGTCGTGTGTAAGCTTAGGGACTGATGACCTTAGCAGTTAAGTCCCATAAGATTTCACACACACCAGAAATTAAAATCTGCGCGATTCGAGCTCGCTCAGTCGTTCGTCCAATGCACCACTCGCAACTAGAAAAGAAAAGCGCTCTTTGCCAGACACTATAAGGCGGTTTGCGGGCGGTATCACTTGTAAGCAGCTGTAGTGATCCAACAAGATCCTTGAACGGATTCTACATTAAACTGCAGATCGTTTAATAACTGGCTGCATAAATACTTCTCAAGTATCACAATGGTCATGGTTGAGTAAGCTCTGTGGAGTTCGAGTCAACATTCGGATCTCTTGCTCCTTTGTTTTTTACTTTTCAGTGCCAAACGTGACTATGAGGTTGGTGTCCTCATGCCTAGTGTCACGGGTTCTGACCACGTGCGGCGTGGATGGAAGCCAAAACTGAAGTCGATTCTTAAGGCAGGCGTCACGCGCCGATTGCACAACATCGCGCAACGATGCCAGCAGGTAAGTTACGTGACTTAATCCGGCGACATCTGTTCGTGGAAACATTTACAAAAGCAGGCAACAGTGTTACTCACGCTGTCTAGTTCATGATCACATTCAGAACATCGAATGGAATTGGCAGAATAGAAGTAAGACGCTTCAGCAGAGTCCGTCAATGTACGGCTACTGAGGCTGTTGCGTATTGCATGCATTCGTTGCTGGCTAACGAATATTCCACGAGATTCGAAGTACCGTTTCGTTACTGTCTGGAACTTTTCGCTACTCGTATGTTTTCTTCGCTGCAGGCACTTCGAACACGCCTCGGCAGTTTTCGTATTTTTCCAATTCGTTATCCACAACGGACTCGGAGTAACGGGAAACTTTCGTTACTCGCCAGTCTTATTCTCCGTATGCTTCATACTGACTCTGTAGTTTTCGTACTGTCAGAGGAGCAAGTAGTTAGTGACGCGGAGAGACGAATGCGTTATGTCACTCATCACGTCTTCTTTTCGCATTGTTTTCGTGTTGTACTCGGGCAAAGTCGGTAATATTCATAAGCGTACAATTCCTTACTACGACCAGATACTTCTAATAGATGGCTTGAGTTACTTGTGGAGGAACTGTGTATCTTCAACATTACTTATTTTCGTACTTGTGTAATGCCCTTCATTTGCAGTATAGATGATATTATGCTCCAGTTTGTCATCTATAATTGGTCAGAATTTCTTAATAGTATATTACATGTATCTATCAAAATGTTAGGCATAAAATAAAAGTAGTTGTTGTTGTCGTCTTCAGTCCTGAGACTGGTTTGATGGAGCACTCCATGCTACTCTATCCTGTGCAAGCTTCTTCATCTCCCAGTACTTACTGCAACCTACATCCCTCTGAATCTGATTAGTGTATTCATCTCTTAGCCTCCCTCTACGATTTTTACCCTCCACGTTGCCCTCCAACGCTAAATGTGTGATCCCTTGATGCCTCAGAACATGTCCTACCAACCGATCCCTTCCTGTAGTCAAGTTGTGCCACAAACTTCTCCCCAATCCTATTTAGCACCTCCTCATTAGTTATGTGATCTACCCATTTAATCTTCAGCGTTCTTCTGTAGCACCACATTTCGAAAGCTTCTATTCTCTTCTTGTCCAAACTATTTATCGTCCATGTTTCACTTCCATACATGGCTACACTCCATACAAATACTTTCAGAAATGACTTCCTGACACTTAAATCTATACTCGATGTTAACAAATTTCTCTTCTTCAGAAACGCTTTCCTTGCCATTGCCAGTCTACATTTTATATCCTCTCTACTTCGACCATCATCAGTTATTTCGCTCCCCAAATAAAAGTATTCATTTTTTAATGTCAGATTATGGTAATGTCATTATCTTACACTCTGCTGTCAACACCGGTTTGTTGTTTTCCCTTGATTATCGCCTGCTGTGTTAGCAACATAGGTTTTAGTGCAAACAGCAGACAGCCAGAAAAACATCAATATGAAGTAGTGACGTACCTACATTTGTTATTAATACTATGAAGATAAACACCCAACACTATATGTTATTTCACAGAAAAAATGCAGTCAGTGACGGTGGTGAAACTTCACGGTTATTAATTCGTGATATTTCTACAACGGCAAACTCGTTTCGGTCTTTTTTTTTTTTTTTCAATTTTCAAGTGATCATATATGTTAGTAGTTAATCGTTATGCGTGTCAGACGTTGTGACATATTACATATTGCATCATGAAGCCTCTGATTTCCTGCCAGTGGTGTATGTCACCTTTATAACAGCGTTTATATAGCATTTATGTACGTTTGACAGTGAAAAATTGTCAGATGTACGTTAATGCTATATAAATGCTATTACAAACGGTGATCAACAGCACTGATAGGCAATCTAAGAGAGGCTCCAGGATGCAATTTAAGTCATAATATTTGACACATAAAACAAGTAACTACTAACATAAACGAACACATGAAAATGGAAAAAATGCCGAAACAATCTCGTCGTGGTAGGCACATAACGAGTTAATGAAGTGTGAATAAAAAAGCAGTAAAAATTGCAAAATATTTTGTAACAAGTCGTTCTTCGAACTGATACGCGCTGCTGGCCCTCCAGAAAGGTGTAAATTGTGTTAACGCTAGTCGGATCTATATTTCGAAAATTATATACTGGATCTCTTGTTGTCTTGGAATTCACAATCCGGTGAGCAGATATGCTAACAGCAAAATTTCTGGAACCGAATATGGAGGTCCACACAATTTTTTTTGCGGAAATCCGAGAGAAACAGAGCTGCAAGGCACGGTCTCTGCTAAAAATTAAAGATACAAAGTAAGACTTCAAAGGAACGATCGCTTTAATTCCTCGCGAGTAATCACGCAAAGGCACCCATCTCTTAGCGCTCTGTTAGCGTATATATTCCGTCGCGGGGCAACGTGGTAATGAAAAGGTTTCATCAGTCCTCCAAAAAGCATCTCCCGGGCAATAAATTTATTTTCTACACAATGTTTCATTTTTGCAGCGCTCGCCGCCAGCAGCGCGTATTTCCCATTAGGCGAGCCATTTTCCGCGAGAGGCTGATTAAATCTGGTCTTTTCATTCGGACGGCGGCCCCGCTTTCGCTGCGTTTGCTATTTATTCCGAGCGTCGGCGCGTCTTAGGAAAGACGCCTCGTCGCAGAGCAACGCTCGTTTAATGGAGAGTAATAGCTGGGCGAGCCCATTCGTTACGGGTCGGGGTTTTTGTACGGGCGCTTCGACTGGGCCATGTACCCGTCGCCGTCGGAAAAGCCGAGTCAGTGCATCGCGAAATAGATCTTTCTCACGAGCAAGGTCGCGGCTGGTTATATGCTCGCATAGCGTGCAACCAGAGTTTTGGGGAGGTGGTAGTTGGCCAAAAGCGGATTAACCGCGGTCAGTCTGAAACAGACACGGACATACGCGTCTACAGGATGAGGTATTTAAAATTATTTTTATGTTGTTCTGGAGCCGTACGAATCTTAGCTTTATCTTCGATATCTGTAGAAGCTGAAGCAATGAATTAAAATTTATGCCACAGCTGGGACTTGGACCAGTGCATCCAGGTTACTAGGCAGATGTGCTAACCACTACACAACAGATGCATGGTAGTTCTATGTCCTTCCTAATACAAACTACAGTTCACACCTTCGGCCTATTTTCTCCTCCTCAAATCAACAGTGTTATCGAGGCTCTCTGACTTTGGGTAGGCCGAGCAGCTGTGGTAGCTACAGTGCTACCACGGTGCAGTGGTTAGCAGATCCACCTCGTAAGCAGAAGTCTTGGCTTCAGTCTCAGCTGTGGCACGTAATTTAAATCACTACTTCTGGTTCTATCCTTATCGAAGGTTTAAAAGGTAACAAAAGTTGTTCTTCACAAAGGCGGTTTCCGATGACACCAAACTCAGCCCCTGCCCCAACGGCAGAGGAGGAGGAGGATATTAGTGTTTAACGTCCCGTCGACAACGAGGTCATTAGAGACGGAGCGCAAGCTCGGGTGAGGGAAGGATGGGGAAGGAAATCGGCCGTGCCCTTTCAAAGGAACCATCCTGGCATTTGCCTGAAGCGATTTAGGGAAATCACGGAAAACCTAAATCAGGATGGCCGGAGACGGGACCAACGGCAGAGGTCAGGATGAAGGTCAGGATGAAGGTCAGCTTTGAAATTTTAAACAAGAACCCTCCAATTCCTTACTGCTGATTCGGATTCTCCCGTGAACAAGTACGTAACTTTTGTATTTAACATTTTTTTCGTTGCATGATAGATATCGCTGAAATGAACAAAAACCGAAATGGGTTGAAAAATGACTTCTCAAAAAATGCACATCATATTGGAATCGCAGAAGATTGTAGAGGCAATTGTTTCAAATTTTTAATGAGAAACATGTTTCTACAGAAAAAACTTTGTTCTCCAGAATATAACACATTACTTCGTGTGGTTTCTTCCGCAGTTCCTGGGCAACACTAAATGTAGTTTTTAATTCATTGGTGAATAAACCAGTGAAGTGATCGAACTGCTTTCCATTTCAGTGACCTCTGTGGAAGAAATTACACGAACAATATAGACGAAGTAATGTATTATGTTCTGGAGAAACAAATATTTCTGCTAAAAAATTCCATTTCTCACTAGAGATTTTAGAGTAACTGCCTTTATAACGTCCTCGAACCCTAATCAGCTGTGTATTCTGGACATGACATTTTCCAACGGTTTTAATACATTCTGATTTTTTTCGATTACAACGCCATTCATTGTGCAAGGAGAAATCGTGAAGTGCAGAAACTTCATATTTTTCACGAGGCATCCGAATCCACAATATAACATGGGGTTTTATGTTTAAGATTTCAAATTGACCGCTTCTCTTCACCTGGACGTGGACAGGGGGTAGAATCCGGCGTCACATCAGAGCCAGACTTAACACATAGTCCCCGTATGAAGAGAAATAATCATTAAATGACAGCGTCTAGTACGCTTACGCGAAACTAAATTTAACTTTTCTGATCGAACATCAAGAAAGTCAGCGATGTATTAATCTTGTAACTGGTAGTGAGATATAAATCACGCAAAGGTAACACTGTTTGAACATTATAGAAGGATATGTACAAGTGTGAAACGCCACTTGCTCTTTATCACTCTCTTGCGCTTAGGTCTGGTTGAGAATTAGGTCTTTCTACATCGCTGTCGCTGAACTGTATTACTAAAAACGAGTATTTACATTTGTAGACTGAATGTTCTGTTGGAAAAAAAAGAGAACTGCATATTACGACTATGTTATTGGAATACTGTTTCATTGGATATAAAAAGAAAAACCAGATTAATAAAAAGTGGGAAGTTTAATACGAAAGCTTTTGTTTTAGCGATTGTTTCAAAAGGCATTTTGTCTGTAATTACTGTTTGCATATTACATTCCTTAGAACATGCAGTCATTTCCTGGTAGTCGGATAATTTTTCTGAGTGCAATTATTACGAGAGTAAACATTTCATTTCACCGTCAGTAAAAGTACCAAACGAACTGTTTTGAAGCTAACTGTGGGCGTAGCTATTCTGCAGTTTAAAAATAAATGAAAGTTAAAAGTAGTTCTATCACTCTATATTTTCACGAAAGACATCGGATTACACCAAAGATAAGAATAGGCCCCAGTTTTCTTACAACGTTACCGCCAAAGAAAGAGTTCCAGTAAGCAATTACAGAAACATTTAATGTTCTTGATTGTCAGATGCAGAATATGAAGCAAAAATCACGTTATTGCTGGTGGTAATGTTATATCGCTTGGAGGTGAACATCTTTTATTACAGACTTTAATTTGATTTGTAGTTCCAGATATTTCCAAAAACCGTTTCAACGCCTCACCCTGTGCGTCGTTAACACAAATACTACTACTACTACTACTTCTGTTGTTGTTGTTGTTGTCTTCAGTCCTGAGACTGGTTTGATGCAGCTCTCCAAGCTAAACTATCCTGTGTAAGCTTCGCCTCCATGAAACTACTGCAACATACATCCTTCTGAATCTGTTTGCTGTATTCAGATCTTGGTCTCCCTCTACGATTTTTACCCTTCACACTTCCCTCCAATACTGAATTGGTGATCCCTCGATGCCTCACAACATGTCCTATCAACCGGTCCCTTCTTCTTGTCAAGTTGTGCCACAAACTCCTCCCAATTCTAATCAGTACGTCCTCATTAGTTACGTGATATACCCATCTGATCTTCAGCATTCTTCTGTAGCACCACATTTCAAAAGCTTCTATTATCTTCTTGTATAACTTATTTGCGTCCATTTTTCACTTCTATACATGGCTACACTCCATATAAATAATTTCAGAAGAGAGTTCTTGACACTTAAATCTGTACTCGATGTTAACACATTTATCTTTTATCATTTATCATTTATCTTTTTCAGAAACGCTTTTTGCCATTGCCAGTCTACAGAATACTGTACACCGCGAGCCTGCCGCTGCGGAGGAAGGGGGATTGCGGAGTCATTCTAGCAACGGAATTGGCCGTACTTTCGGAAATCCACTGAGGTAAGCGACTATGAGAAACGGCAAATTGTTACCGGCATCAGGTAACAGCGAAGCTAGTCCACTGTTCATGTATTACTGTTGTGAATATCTCAAGAAAGTGGTTGAAGAATGGTGAAACCAGGGGTAGGCGACAAGGTCTTGGACGTCAATACCTTGTCACAGAACACAGAGGTCGAAGCTATCTCGATCTGTAAAAATTGGTTTGATTAGACCTGATGTTTCCAATTGTCGCTATAAAGACTACTACTCCTGCGTAGTCACTAATGCAAGTCCCAGTGAATATGAAGTTAGCGATGAAGGGTAAAGTGAGTAACTATGATATGTGTATCATGATACTCGCTCCAACAATAGGCATCCACGTTGTGCTGGCGTGGGCAACGGCCTTGCCACAGTGGATACACCGGTGCCCGTGAGATCACCAAAGTTAAACGCTGTTGGGCGTGGTCGGCACTTGGATGGGTGACCATCCAGCCACCATGCGCTGTTGTCAGTTTTCAGGGTGCACTCAGCCTCTTGATGCCAATTGAGGAGCTACTCGACCGAATATTAGCGGTTTCGGTCAAGAATACCATCATAACGACAGGGAGAGTGGCGTGCTGACCCCGCGCCCCTCCTATCCACATCCTCCACTGAGGCTGACACGTCGGTCGGATGGTCCCTGTACGCCACTCGTGGCATGAAGACGGAGTGCTTGTGCTGGCGTAAGCTGTCGCCATCACACCGATCGGCAAAGACGTAGCAAGAAGATCGATAGTAGGCGCTGGATCAAGCGCGCCTATCGGGAGAGATGCCAAATACAGACTGGCAAGCAGTATACCGTCAACGCCCTCTCGACTGCAAGTAGATCCCCGCCGTGGACCGGAGGGCTCCGTCTCACTCTCTCGGTCACTAGCGTAGTTGGTCAGTCACAGTGTCACTAGTTCAGCCGCTCAATCAGTGGCTCACTAACTATCTCCAAGTTGGCATCTGTTAGTACATTGTGAGCAGATTAGTGTACATAGCGGGACTTATACTTTACCCATAGTAATACTGAAGTTCATAATAGCTAAAATACCGTTAGTGTCTGCAAGAGTACTATTGCCGGCCGGAGTGGCCTTGCGGTTCTAGGCGCTACAGTCTGGAACAGCGAGACCGCTACGGTCGCAGGTTCGAATCCTGCCTCGGGCATGGATGTGTGTGATGTCCTTAGGTTAGTTAGGTTTAAGCAGTTCTAAGTTCTAGGGGACTGATGACCTCAGAAGTTGAGTCCCATAGTGCTCAGAGCCATTTGAACCATTTTTTTCTTCCTCTTCATGTAAATAAAGAACCCTGTTAATACACGTTTGCAGTTGTAGAAAGAGGATACTGCCCACCAAACAACATCCTCTCCCTTGATTCCTACTGTACAAGACTCTACACACGTCACGTCAGTATCTTCGGCTAACAATGGAACGCAAATATTTCCAGGTCTTGTGAGTCTTCAAGTTTTCCTGCCGGATATGTTGTAAATAGTCTTCGTGGGTTTGCCGCTGGATGACATTGTGTAGATTCCACAGTATTTCCTCGGATATTGTGATGTCGGAAGTTGCTCCAAGGAAATATTGTGGAATTTGTACGACGTCATCCGGCGGCAAACACCTGATGGCTATTTACATTTTCGGGCCGTGTTTACGGATGATCTTATTCGCGAAATTGTGACCACGAAAAATGTGTATGTAGTATAGAAAATACAGAAGGGAACTTTATTAAAACATTGAATGTAGCACTCAAATATTTTTCATCAGAAGAACTGAAGGCATATGCTGGCGTAATGCTGAACATACCATTTAATTCAGTGGAGGAGTTTATACTGAAGGCTGGAACTTCCTGGCAGATTACTGAAGGCTATCTGAACGAATCCCAGTCTTCATTTATATTTTATCTCATCTCCCACTTTCCCTGATATCCACTGACACTATTTCCCATCAAAAACAAATAGAAACTGGAGGGAAACTGTTGAAGAAAAGGAGTGGAAAGAGGTGATCATGTTTCTCCGCATTCTATTATATACAGCGTCTGGCTCAAAAAGCCAGATATAAAATGTTTATGTATTAATTATTATGTATTATGTAATGTAGATGTATGAATTTTGTATTTGTTGTGCTTTAGCAGTTGGAAGAGTTTTACCTGTCTCTTCTTTTCTTCGCCTATAATATCGAAATTTTCCATCCTTGCTAAAGGGCAGACGGGATATTTGTTCCGCTGTCTCACAATCTTAACAGCTAATGTACTAGCGTCACTTATGCGACTGGCGCCAAATCTGAATAGACGTCATACTACAGTTCTAGAAAAACGCCTAGCAAAATTCTTTTATGCCGTACTAGTCCTCCTTGGTGTTAAGATTTTTTTTTCCGTTCTTCAGTTTCCATCTGCGTGGAGAGGTCAAACGTTCGCCTGACAGTGGCCTAGGGCCACTCGGCCGGGAGCTCGTGGGCATTTAAGCAGTGGAAACTCGAGAAAACTTTATCACAGGGCTTTTTCTTTTTCCTCACCCCGATCAGTAAACTCGCGTTCATGATCAGTGTCCTCCGTAGCCATGTCGTAATATCGTCGTCACTTTCGATTATTTCCACTGTCTAAGGGCGTAGTTTACCGTTGCATGCGGCAGACAGTATTCGCTACAGGAGGGTCACAGCCGGTGCATAGCTACCGTGACAGAAGCCGACTGAAGGAAAGGTAACAAAAACAGCGTGTCTGATGTCGTCCGGCATTGGAGCCAGAGGGGAAAAAGAGCAGGTCGGACGAGGTCCGACAGAAGAGCGAGAAGGCTTTAACGAAACTAGACAGAATGTGTCACTCTGTTCCTCGGATGTCTGCCACAGTGTCGCGTTTTCCCGCCAGTTAGCCTGGTCTCGGATACGCAGAGGGCAGCGGGCGGCGCACTAATGTAAATTCCACGACAGTCCAGAGGCAATTTGTGTGGCGTTGCGTGGCGGGGAGCGCGGAACGCGTCAGCGCCGAATTATAGTGGCGCTTCTGTGTGCGGTCGACGCTCGGCTATCGACAATCGACAATCGCCAAACGCTGGCGGAAAGTAGCCAGCGGGGCCTGTCGACAGCGCTCCCGATGTAGTTTATTCGAAAAACACGAAAAGGACTAAGAAAACAGGACACATTAAGGGTTCCCCACAAATCCTCTTACAAGCAGGCGCGGATCCAGAATTCGGTTTTAGAGCGGGATGGGTGGGAGGGTGGCGGAGGGAAGTACAGGTTGTTTACGTACTAAAGCGTCACATCCGCATGTTCCACCGTGCAATATGATGTATACTCCATGCAAATACCGCGTAGATGACTTCTGAACTTGTACACCTGAAGATGAGAATTTCCCCGAATCTTCCCAAAACCGGTCGTGTTTGTAATCAAACAAATTTACAACTATAGCAGATATTTTCAGTCTTACCAAGTACACCACTGGCCATTAAAATGGCTACACCACGAAGATGACGTGCTACAGACGTGAAATTTGACCGACAGAAACGAGATGCTGTGATATGCAAATGATTAGCTTTTCAGAGCATTCAACGAAGGTTGGCCCTGGTGGCGACACCTACAACGTGCTGACATCAGGAAAGTTTCCAGCCGATTTCTCATACACAAACAGCAGTTGACCGGCGTTGCCTGGTGAAACGTTGTAATGCCTCGTGTAAGGAACACAAATGCTTACCATCACGATTCCGATGTTGATAAAGGTCGGATTGTAGCCTATCGCGATTGCGGTTTATCGTATCGCGACATTGCTGCTCGCGTCGGTCGAGATCCAATGACTGTTAGCAGAATATGGAATCGGTGGGTTCAGGAGGGTAATACGGAACGCCGTGCTGGATCCCAACGGCCTCGTATCACTAGCAGTCGAGATGACAGGCATCTTATCCGCTTGGCTGTAAGGGATCGTGCAGCCACGTCTTGATCCCTGAGTCAACAGATGGGGACGTTTGCAAGACAACAACCATCTGCAAGAACAGTTCGACGACGTTTGCAGCAGCATGGACTATCAGGTCGGACACCGTGGTTGCGGCTACCCTTGACGATGCATCACAGACAGGAGCGCCTGCGATGGTGTACTCAACGCCGAACCTGGGTGCACGAATGGCAAAACGTCATTTTTTTTCGGATGAATCCGGGTTCTGTTTACAGCATCATGATGATCGCATCGCGGTGAACGCACATTGGAAGCGTGTATTCGTCATCGCCATAATGGCGTATCACCCGGCGTGATGGTATGGGGTTGCACGTCTCTGTCACCTCTTGTTCGCACTCACGGCACTTTGAACAGTGGACGTTACATTTCAGATGTGTTACGACCGGTAGCACTACCCTTCATTCTATCCCTGCGAAACCCTACATTTCAGCAGGATAATGCCCGACCGCATGTTGCAGGTCCTGTACGGGCCTTTCTGGATACAGAAAATGTTCGACTGCTGCCCTGGCCAGCACATTCTCCAGATCTCTCACCCATTGAAAACGTCTGGTGAATGGTGGCCGAGCAACTGGCTCGTCACAATACGCCAGTCACTGCTCTTGATGAACTATGGTATTGTGTTGCAGCTGCATGAGCAGCTGTACCTGTCCAAGCCATCCAGTTTCTGTTTGACTCAATTCCCAGGGGTATCAAGGCCGTTATTACGGCCAGAAGTGGTTATTCTAGGTACTGATTTCTCAAGATCTAGGCATTCAAATTGCGTGAAAATGTAATCACATGTCAGTTCTAGTATAATATATTTGTCCAATGAATACCCGTTTATCATCTGCATTTCTTCTTGGTGTAGCAATTTTAATGGCCAGTACTGTAGTTCAATTGTAGATACTCTGTTACAAAATACCTATGATCATAAATACACTGATCAGTCAAAACATACGGAGCACTGCCTACCGCGACTTCGGACGCTGCTTGTGTCGGTGGGGGCAAGTGACGCGGTAACAATAGTTTATAAGCGGAGCTGACACGGACGGGACATCACCGTAGCGAAGGTACGTGTTGCAAATGAGGAAATCCATTGAGATAAGTGACCAAATGTTTAACACATTAACATATTTGTGAAGGAATCTGTCATTTAAAACTTTTTTTTACATTTGGATTCGATTCTCCAAATAATCGGGAGTGGGGGTTACTGGCAAATTATTACAGCGTTTAAATATTATAATCATACTTTGTTCATGCTTTAGCAAAACATCTAAGAAATTGCATTCGCCCGAAATTTTGAGAGCATGTGTCATGCATTTAGCTTAAGAGCTATAGTAGTAACAAACTCTCGCAAATTTGGCATCATAATTTACACAGTACGGAATGTGCACTCTCCCTATATCAATATTTGACTGAGCTGTATGACCGTGTAAATGAGGGAGATGCAGTATCTTACAGCCTTTTTCGCCTACATTCGGGTAGTCGATCTTTCTTTTATTTGCGTTTCTTAGAGGAGGGTGTTTGCCTGACTTTCATACCTTACTGAAGTTTTATGATCTGTCGCTTCGACCTGTGAACGTAACGAAGTGTCTCATTTCTTGTTGACATTACGTACAGTTAGCCTGAGGATGCGTGCATTATGGTGGTTAGAATGTTATCGGTCACCTCGTAAGCCCGTCTACGTGGGCAAACCATCGCAGAAGCGGCTGGGACGTATCCTGTTTAGATGTAGCTTGTAATTTGTAGAAATCCTTGCCATTTACGAGACACTTGGCTGAGAAATTTGGTAACCGAGATAAGGGAAAAAATAAATGCTTCACACCAGCCCCAAGAGTCCCAACAATTTGTATCAATTTCCGATTATGGGGAAATACTATAGCCCGACTTGTTAAAACCAAATAAAAATTGTTTTAAAACAGCCGAATGTGTTGAAACTTTCTGGCAGATTAAAACTGTGTGCCGGACCGAAATTCGAACTCGAGACTGGCAGAATTGAAGCTGTGAGGACGGGTCGTGAGTCGTGCACAAGATTTAACAGATCTTAAGACTACCATGTAAAGATAATTATGACCAGCTCTGTCACATGAGTCAGGACGAGGTATTATTTGGCGAAAACCTGAATTTACTCCAAACAGACGGGTGTTCTCAAATGAGGTGTTTTCTTTGTAACTTACAAATTAGCAAGTGAAGGGAATATTTATTTACATAGATGAACAAAACGTTACCCTTTCTTTCCTTCCCCATGAACCACGGACCTTGCCGTTGGTGGGGAGGCTTGCGTGCCTCAGCGATACAGATAGCCGTACCGTAGGTGCAACCACAACGGAGGGGTAACTGCTGAGGGGCCAGTCAGACGTGTGGCTCCTGAAGAGGGGCAGCAGCCTTTTCAGTAGTTGTAGGGGCAACAGTCTGGATGATTGACTGATCTGGCCTTGTAACATTAACCGAAACGGCCTTGCTGTGCTGGTACTGCGATCGGCTGAAAGCGAGGGGAAACTACAGCTGTAGTTTTTCCCGAGGGCGTGTAGGTTTAAGAGCAGCTGAACAGAAGACCGTGTCTTGAAAGGAGGATATAAGATGAACATCAACAAAAGCAAAACTAGGATAATGGTACGTAGTAGAATTAAATCGGGTGATGCTGAGGGAATTAGATTAGGAAATGAGAAGCTTAAAGTAGTAAACGAGTTTTGCTATTTGGGGAGAACTGATGATTCTGGAAGTAGAGGATGTAAAATGTAGCCTGGCAATGGCAAGGAAAGCGTTTTTGAAGAAGAGAAATCGAGTATAGATTTAAGTGTCAGGAGGTCGTTTCTGAATGTATTTGTATGGAGGGTAGCCATGTATGGAAGTGAAACATGGACGATAAATAGTTTAGACAAGAAGAGAATAGAAGCTGTCGAAATGTTGTGCTACAGAAGAATGCTGAAGATTAGATGGGTAGATCACACAACTAATGAGGAGGTATTGAATAGAATTGGGGAGAAAAGGAGTTTGTGGCACAACTTGACTAGAAGAAGGGATCGGTTGGTAGGGCATATTCCGAGACATGAATGCATCACCAACTTAGTATTGGAGGGCAGCGTGGAGGGTAAAAATCGTAGAGGGAGACCAAGAGATTAATACACTAAACAGACTCAGAAGGATGTAGGTTGCAATAGTTACTTGGAGATGAAGCTTGCACAGGATAGAGTAGCATGGAGAGCTGCATCAAACCACTCTCCGGACTGAAGACCACAACAACAACCACCATTTCTTTGGAGTTATGAAAACATCTACTTCGTGACTTTTCGAGAGAGTTGCAGCAATTTTTTTTTTTTGGTACACCATTGTAATTTCGTGCCAACCCAGTTGACCACATTTGCGTGGGTGAAGCGCTGTAATCGCACCGAAGGGCACGCTTTGCGGCTTGAAGACTGGAGCGGTGCCACTGAGCTTCGCTGGGCTGTTGCGATTCAGTGGAGTACAGTCTTCATTTCGGAGCGTAAGCGGCAACATTGACTTGGGGTAGAGCCGGAAGCCGATGGGGCAGCGGCGGACAAGTCGTGCGGCGGCGCCCGTGTGTTACATGCGCCGGGCACGCAGGGTTGCCTCGGCGTGACTGGTCCTAGGATTTGCCTTCACCGGAATATCGCGGAGGAGTCGTTATAGCGGGATAACAGGGAGGCGGCCACTTCTGCTTGGGACCACCACCGAGGTCCGCTGTGTGGCGGACAAGCAGTGGGTTTGAATCCGGTCCTGGATAGCATTTCGGCCGTTTTGTATTTTTATCCGGCATGGCTGGCGACGGCATGGCCGCAGTCATCAGGCGGTACGAAGGTTCGTAGATGGCGACGAGGACAACAGACTGGAAAGGAGAGAGAGATGTGGAACCAAGAAGCTTGATACAGCAGTAATGTAACTATCATTGTTGCCCCTCGATACATTGAAAAAGAGCTATCGATACATCAATGTACCCACAGATAGAATATCAACGTACTCAGAGCAAGAATTAAAAGGAGAACGATGCACGTTCACGCTTGGTGATAACCACTTTGCTAACAATGGTAACTGCAGGTAAGTGGCACAATAAATGATGCCTGATTGGTCCATCGTCCGGTTTTGGCAGACATCGGCTTTGTCTGGAACACTTCATGTCTACTTCCCTCTTTTTTATTTCTGCAAGCGCCAGTGACCTAACAGTTCTAGCGTCAAAATCGCATGGCGGCGTTAAACGTTGCAGTTTCTGTCAGTAGCGTAGAGCGCCGATTACCTCACCATTTCCCCCTCACATGTCTCCACTCACCGCGAAGTTCATAGGTTACAGAAACTAATTTTGAAGAATGCCTATGTGAAGACATAGCACACTAGTTGCGATAAAAAGAGAACGACTGGAGGTGATGAAAGTTGAAATAGAAGTAAGACTCTTTCGCACAGTGAAAGTAAAATGTTGTACTACAATGTCAAAAGAATAACTTCCATATTTAACGAAAATTGTGAAAAAATATAAGAAAATAAATGTCATTTCGATGTCGGTACGCCGGAAGAAATATCGCCGATATATATCAATATTTTTTTGGAAACAATATCGATATATTGGTATCTTATCGACTGCCCAACGGAGTAGTATCCAGTGGAGAACGTAGGGTACGGTCAGCTGCATGTGGAAAGAGCCGAGCTGGGTGCGGGTATTATCTTCTTGATGGTGTCAGTAAGGACGACCAGCGGAGAAGTTGAGTTAACAAAGCACCAAGTGGCGTTTGCTTTTGTGAGCTATATTTGCTAGCGGTAGACACTAAATGTAAAATGGTTGAAATGGCTCTGAGCACTATGGGACTTCTGTGGTCCTCAGTCCCTTACAACAACTAAAACTTAACTAATCTAAGGACATCTCACAACACCCAGTCATCACGAGGCAGAGAAAATCCCTGACCCCGCCGGGAATCGAACCCGGGAACCCAGGCGCGGGAAGCGAGAACGCTACCGCACGACCACGAGCTGCGGACACAGTAAGTGTACTAAGAGTACTTCTCAGATTATTTTACAGTGTGGCTTAGTCTGTTGTGCTTGTATAAAGGCATGGTGAAACCGTGAAGAAATCTAATGATTGTAGTATTACACTACAAGGTCGTGGTTCAATGACTGCATACTACTGGTAAATTATTGTGTATTCAACTGCTTTCCTTATGGTCCACGTAGTAGTTCTGTATAATTACGTTGCCTTTTGGGGCTGATATGGTAAATGGTGGAGACTGACAGTAGACCATAGATATCACCGTCAGTCGGTTGTTTGCGTTATCTGTACAGGGAGCCTTCTTGTACAATTACTCATGGGCTTAAGCAAATTATTTTTTATTACAGCCTGCTTTTGTAGTTATCTAGGACAAGGAACATCATTTTAATGTAAATAATATGTGGATGTGTTTTAGAATGAGCTCTTATTCCTGTTGTCCATTTGAGTTAAGAATAATTATATTTCTGTCTGGGCGAAGTATTGCTTTACTCCTGGTACCAGCCGTTTTCTGAATCCATTATTGATGTTATTGAGAGCCCAAGTTCTAATTTTTATAAGCGCTCTCATCTTGTAATCTACTGTTCCATAAAAATTTACTGTAAGCCGACGCTCTGTTGTTGGAACGTTCATTTGAGTAAGGTGTTCAAAAGAAAGCACAATTTTCTGAACGCAGAACTCAATGTAGAGTAACAGTTGTCACGGAGCAACAAGCTTTCTTGATGTGGCGTTTCACATTATGCGGTAAGCTAAACACATTTCAGATGCCCCCACAAAAAGAAATCTACTGCTGCTGAACTTGTGAAAATATTTACTAATTATAGAGCCATATATCCAAATATAAAAGGTGCTGTGTTGTCAACGTTTTTTTTTTTGCTACTGGTCATAGAAGCGCTAATCTGGAGGTGAATCACGTTTATACGGACGGGACCAGGAACGAGATCAGCGGCAGACATGGCAGTAAAATTGGGGACCAGGTATCCGGCGAAGTGGAGGGATTCCGCTACCTTAAAACCAATTCATGGTAGACGAAAACATAGTAATCTCACTAGTACAGTACACTAAAGTAAAGGCAAAAGACCATTACTCGTAAAAAGACTAACATAAAACGTAGGCCTTAACTTGCCTGATTAGTCCTTTATTTCCAGTCATGAGGTTGATAAAAGTTAATCGATTGAAATGCGATTGAAGTCATAAACTTTATTATTTTTAGGCTGAAAACGTTTGTATGTGTTATTCTTACAGATAAGATACGGGGTGATCGGGAAGTGTGGAAAGTTCGTAAGGTAGCTACAGAAAAATAATTATTAGGAAAAAAATTCGATACGTTGTGCTGTTTCTAAGTTAATTAGAATAGAAGTTAGGCAATCAAGTCTTTGTGCACCCACATTCAAGGAGCGTGCCAGGGTAAGTGCAGCCAAACGTGTTCTTTGCTTGTTTTCCTCTAACAGAAGAAACTTAGCTTTTGTTCACCTAGCTTGAATTTATCACTCCCGAAGGAGGCACATTTTATATTGTAATGAGCATTTCAACAAGTGGTAACTCATGGACCCGCAAATATCTGTGCATTACCGCATTTTAGCACGCACCCAAGTATTTTATTTTGCACGCTCAACAATCTGATTAGCTAAATTCAATGTTAATTAACTCGGAAACGGGACAAAGTATCTAATATTTTTTTCGTAGCAAAAGCCAGTGACGTAGTAATGCTAGTCAGTGAACACCAAAAAAGGTCGAATGTGGGAAATAATTTGTGCAGTCGCAAATATTTTTGCGGTGGTGGTAGGCGAGAACGCCGTGAACAACATACAAGAAATCCTGAATGTTGGGGTCTGACAGTGTGGGGATGCGTTTGAAGGCCACTTCTGTACGTTTTTCTTGAGTAACTCTCAACTACAGCCTCCAGCGAAAACTTATCGCCGGCCGGAGTGGCCGAGCGGTTCTAGGCGCTACAGTCTAGAACCACGTGACAGCTACGGTCGCAGGCTCGACACCTGCTTCGGGCATGGATGTGTGTGATGTCCTTAGGTTAGTTAGGTTTGAGTAGTTCTAAGTTCTAGGGGACTGATGACCTCAGAAGTTAAGTCCTACAGTGCTCAGAGCCATTTTGAAAACTTATCCCAGTAAAGAATTTGACTACGTTAAATTTCCTACAACAAGGTCTTGCTAGTTTTTTCTGTAGGGCTAACAGTTAGCGCGCAGCGAGCTACAGAATATAAAAATCTCGTACGCCGTTTATGAAGCCCAGTTATATTGCGGGTTGCGTACAATGACCGCGGCAGGGGCAGCTGACTCACCCTATAGATCAGTGACGCTATATACACTCCCGGCTGCTGAATAACACGGACACGAAAGGCACATGCACCTCTAGTAATCCGTTTTGACCAACCTCCCCCGCGATACCCTTACAATTTTTTCAGACTGTTTTTGACACTGTAATTAAGAAATAGTGAGCTGTATTAAAATTCACTATTACGCTAACGTAACAAATACACTACTGGCCATTAAAATTGCTACACCAGGAAGAAATGCAGATGATAAACGGGTATTCATTGGACAAATATATTATACTAGAACTGACATGTGATTACATTTTCACGCTATTTGGGTGCACAGATCCTGAGAAATCAGTACCCAGAACAACCACCTCTGGCCGTAATAACGGCCTTGATACGACTGGGCATGGAATCAAACAGAGCTTGGATGGCGTGTGCAGGTACAGCTGCCCATGCAGCTTCAATACGGTACCACAGCTCATCAAGAGTAGTGACTGGCGTATTGTGACGAGCCAGTTGCTCGGCCACCATTGACCAGACGTTTTCAATTGGTGAGAGATCTGAAGAATGTGCTGGCCTGGGCAGCAGTTGCACATTTTCTCTATCCAGAAAGGCCCGGACAGGACCTGCTGAAATGTAGGGTTTCGCAGGGATCGAATGAAGGGTAGAGCCAAGGGTCGTAACACATCTGAAATGTAAAGTCCACTGTTCAAATTGCCGTCAATGCCAACAAGATGTGACCGAGACGTGTAACCAATGGCACCCCATACCATCATGCCGGGTAATACGCCAGTATGGCGATGACGAATACACGGTTCCAATATGTGTTCACCGCGATATCGCCAAACACGGATGCGACCATCATGATGCTGTGAACAGAACCTGGATTCATCCGAAAAAATGACGTTTTGCCATTCGTGCACCCAGGTTCGTCATTGAGCACACCATCGCAGGCGCTCCTGTCTGATGCAGCGTCAAGGGTAACCGCAGCCATGGTCTCCGAGCTGGTAGTCCGTGCTGCTGCAAACGTCATCGAACTGTTCGTGCAGATGGTTGTCGTCTTGCAAACGTTCCCATTTGTTGACTCAGGGATCGAGGCGTGGCTGCACGATCCGTTACAGCCATGCTGATAAGAAGCCTGTCATCTCGACTGCTAGTGATACGAGGCCGTTGGATCCAGTACGTCGTTTCGTATTACCCTCCTGAACCCACCAATTCCATATACTGCTAACAGTCATTGGATCTCGACCAACGCGAGCAGCAATGTCGCGATACGATGAACCGCAATCGCTGTAGTCTACTTTCCTCATGTCAGCACGTTGTAGGTGTCGCCACCGGCGCCAACCTTGTGAGAATGGTCTGAAAAGCTGATCATTTGCTTATCACAGCATCTTCTTCATGTCGGCTAAATTTCGCGTCTGTTGCACGTCAACTTCGTGGTGTAGCAATTTTAATGCCCAGTAGTGTATGTGTTTGTAAATATATTAAGTGAGAATGTAATGTGCTAAATAGCTGGAACATTAAAATCCAAATTAGTACACCTAATAAACCGCTATTGACATCCTTTGTAGCAAAAGCAGATTTAGTAGCATTGTGGCGATGTGTTGGAACTCCTGTTTTCGCGTGCAAAACTGGAGTGACAGCGAGCTCTTATCGCGGCGTCCGTGGGGCATTGAGGGTGTCGAAAAGTGGAAGGGAACTGGCCGAGAGTGCGAGAGCTCCCGGAATGGACTTTTACGCGGGCAGCCAATCGAATTATCGGTGGGAAGTGCGGTGACGTCAGGCACAGTGTCGTAATTAGGAGCGAGCCTAATGCAAGTGCGCGCGCCGTACGGCGGGCGCCAGTGACCGCTCCGCTTCATTACGCATAGCATGGGGTGGGGTGGGGGTGGGGGGGCGGGAGAGGGTGGAGAGGGGCGAGAGGGGGTTGGAGAGGTGATGGGAGGGGAAAGAGGAAGCTACTGCTGTATCGTGCCGGTGCGCTGCCGCAGGAGTACACGTGGGCTGCTGCCGTGCACGTGGTGCATTAAAAGAGCGCGCACACGTGGCCTGAGACTGGGTCAATGAACGCGCTGGTCTCTCGTTCCACAATGCCACAGCCAGCGTTAATTGGAATGATACTAGTGATGTGCAACGTTGGCGAATCATCGATGCTGATTTCGGTTTCATTATCGACATCTAAAACGTTGATAATTGACCCGTGTTGTGCTTCGATACAAGCTATGATCTCTCTACCTGTGTAGCACAGCAACGGCCGCCACCTGCGTTCCGTCTGGGTTACATGAGCGCTCTACACCGCGCCGACTTGAGCCCTTTTTACATTAGCGACCTATTGTTTGAAATCGATTACTCGAAGAGCGTGCGCCTTTGGTGTCCAACCACGTCGCAGGTGTGTGTATGGCGTCACTGATCTACATGGCGATTCAGCTGCCCCTCCGCTGTCGTTTTATACAATGATAATTATAGTTGCCCTCGATAATCCGCGGGCGAGATTGTTATTTTTTCTCGCTCGCTGTGCGCTAACTACTCGGTCTAAAGAAAAAATGGAGAGGACCTTCTTGTAGAAAATTTAATGTAATTAAATTCTGTACTGGGATAAGTCATTCAAGAAAAACATACGAAAGTCACTTTCAAACGCCCCCACCCCTCCTGCCACACTGAGCCCCTACCGGTCATGATTTCTAGTATGATGTTCACAGCAAGCCCACCTATTACCATTACACAAGTATTTGCGACTGCACGAATTATTTCTCCACATCCGACCATTTTTTGGTCTTCACTGACTGACATTGTTACACCACAGGATTCTTTGAGCGCTTACAAATTAGAAAATATTTATAACAGTTTCGTGAAATTTAGGCAACGGCCTTGCCGCAGTGGATACACCGGTTCCCGTGAGTTATGCGCTGTTGGGCGTGGCCGGCACTTGGATGGGTGACCATCCAGCCGCCATGAGCTGTTGCCATTTTTGGGGGTACACTCAGCTTCGTGATGCCAATTGAGGAGCTACTCGACCGAGTAGTAGCGGCTTCGGTCAAGAATACTATCACAACGGCCGGGAGAGCGGTGTTCTGACCCCACACCCCTCCTATCTGCATCCTCAGCTGAGGATGACACGGCGGTCGGACGGACCCGGTAGGCCACTCGTGTCCTGAAGACAGTGCTTTTTTTTGTGAAATTTAGCAGCATAGGAAAGTAACTACACCGTTGTATTCCTCATGCTTTTTGACTATGAAACCACTACACTTGTAAGGGTCAAGTTTGGCTCGAATTCTCAGCATGATTAGCTATAGCGCAACGTTTACAAAAGTCGTTTTTCGTTCATTAACGAAGTAGCCGACTATGCTGGTTCCACAGACAAAAAATTTAATATCGAGAATAGCTCGTGTAGCCGGAAACTTTTGGACGGTGGTAGGCGTGAGTGCCACCAACACAATAGAAAATCCTGCCTGATAAGGGTTGAGTCTAGGTTGGACAGGAGTCTGAAAGTCACTTTTGCATCCAGTGAAAGCTCGTCCCAGTACAGTATATAATTACATTAAATTTCCAACAGAAAGGTCCTGTTCATTTCTTTCTGTATGCGGGTCGCATAAAGTGACAGCAGTGGTGACAGCTGAATCAACCTGCATAGATTCTGTCGAGTGCGGACTTCTGCATTTCGCAGTGTGCGGAGTTTACTGGTTTCATAGAAATGGGTTTTTGTGCTTTCGTGTTGTCTTTATTGTTTTGTCTGCTTTGTTTCCGTGACTCCTCGAGAAGTTACCCCAAGTCCTCGTACTTTTTCCTATTAGTGTTCTACGGAAGAGGCGAAATACTGGAAACCAAGTAGGTATTTTAATTTCTATTGCTTGAATATTAAATTTTGGTGGTTGAAATTACATTTATTATTATGATTTTATTTCTAATTCTTTTGAAATAAAGCTTATTACTATATTAGTTGTTTTAGCAGCTATTGTGCGCGTAATTAAGTAGCTGGTAGGTAAGGAGGGGGGTCGAGTGCATGTCTCGTTGTCATGCAAGATTCGTTTGAAAGAGGTACAAACTCTTCTCCACCCCAGCACCTCGTATCTGTACTTTCTCTAATTAAGTGGAGAACTCCACGTATTTATGTTTTGACAGAATTAATATTCAACTTTATCCTATCTTGCCACGGAATGAGTATGTAATTTTGTTTTAAACTATCTTAATTCTTGCCACTGAGTTCCACGCATTTCACAGTGTCTTGCAGAGTATGGATATAAACGTAGGTAAGTATACCCTACACTTTGTAGTCTTGGTGACTAGAGCATTCTTCCTTACAAATCCTAAAAATGCGACAGTAGTTAAGCGTATGTTTTCCCAATTCATTAACCGGTACTACAAACAGTACATTTTAGCAGAAGTCAATGAAAATTTTGGTGATCTCCATTAAACGTGTGAGGAATTACCAGAATGTTTTATTACTCGCAGCTCATCAACTGTTAACGTTTTAAATACTCTACAGGAATCACCCCCACAACATCGACGCTGAATGATGAATATGTGAAACATAGCCGCCGTTGACAGTATGAATTACTTCTTTGCATTGTTGCAATTTGGCCTGATGGCCGTATTCTTATGATCTTAGTTACTTTTAGTCTTTTAGGGAAGATAACTAACCTATCATTACGCCATACCGTAATAAATTTCATACCGCATCCTTTATACTATGTCACCGTATCTTAACGCAGAACGCTGGATTTTGTTAATAAATGTGAAACTCGAATTAAGATTCTCATAGATGTTTTCTATGGAATGTATACTCTGGCGAGAGCAAAAAAATACGAGCTGTGAAAGTGTTTCCCGCCGACTGCCTGCGTTGTCATGTAAACAGCGCGCAAGTACAGTGATTTGGTGGTGTGTTCGTTAAACTTATTAACATCAGGAACGGTATATGTAATATTTTCACTATGTATGTAGCCTCACGCCGGTTCAGTGCTAAAGTATTCTTGCAGTGTGTTTCACTATCGTTTCTTTAAATACAGCCGAGCTGTTTGGTAAAAAGGTGTACACTGAATTTTAGGTAGCCCCATGTAATGCAAATTATTATCAATTAAAAGGCGCAACCTATAACACGGTGACACATAAATATGCCTGACGTGTTTTAGATTTGACGTGTGTAATTACAGTGTAAGTAATGTTACTTTTTCCATTTTAGTAACGTAACATCCACATGTAAGGCTTGATGTTAGTACCATTTTATATGTACACAATGTTTATCTTTTATCTTTTGCAGCATACCATTTGATAATGGCAGTAAGGTCGAAATAGCGCAAATAAATCATTTGGTCAATGGAGAATACGCTACCTAAAAAGTTTTACGTGATGGCGTAAGAATCAATATACAAATACGTTTCATGCATTTATTAATTAACAAATACAGCAATATGTAACAGTAGATACACCGTTTTTGTCTACAGACTAATGTTTTTTGTTACCTCTTGATAATTACACTTATAAATTTATTAGTACTGCTCACTCCACTATTAATGTAACACGTGACGTCCTCAACTTTTGTGTATTTCGTAACAAAGAACTCACAGAACAAAAATCTTAAAAACCTTAATTGTGATTATGTTGCTTTTCTGAGCACAGTACTTATATTTTAATTGGATAAAATTTATCTTTCGTATCATACACGGACAATGTATTTACATAATTCGAAGTATTTTTAACAATTAAAAAAACATTCCAACACCCAGGTGGACACTACTTGGTATCACGAAAGTATAGCTTGTGTGAGTGAAAATGAATTAATAGTGCATACCTGCGGCTACCTATCGTCGAAAGTTCGTAATACCCTCGTTTTTTTTTTCATCAGTCTGACTGGTTTGATGCGGCCCGCCACAAATTCCTTTCCTGTGCTAACCTCTTCATCTCAGAGTAGCACTTGCAACCTACGTCCTCAATTATTTGCTTGACTTATTTCAATCTCTGTCTTCCTCTACAGTTTTTGCCCTCTACAGCTCCCTCTAGTTCCATGGAAGTCATTCCCTCATGTCTTAGCAGATGTCCTATCATCCTGTCCCTTCTCCTTATCAGTGTTTTCCACATATTCCTTTCCTCTCCGATTCTGCGCAGAACCTCCTCATTCCTTACCTTATCAGTCCACCTAATTTTCAACATTCGTCTATAGCACCACATCTCAAATGCTTCGATTCTCTTCTGTTCCGGTTTTCCCACAGTCCATGTTTCACTACCATACAATGCTGTACTCCAGACGTACATCCTCAGAAATTGCTTCCTCAAATTAAGGCCGGTATTTGATATTAGTAGACTTCTCTTGGCCAGAAATGCCTTTTTTGCCATAGCGAGTCTGCTTTTGATGTCCTCTTTGCTCCGTCCGTCATTGGTTATTTTACTGCCTAGGTAGCAGAATTCCTTAACTTCATTGACTTCGTGACCATCAATCCTGATGTTAAGTTTCTCGCTGTTCTCATTTCTACTACTTCTCATTACCTTCGTCTTTCTCCGATTTACTCTCAAACCATACTGTGTACTCATTAGACTGTTCATTCCGTTCAGCAGATCATTTAATTCTTCTTCACTTTCACTCAGGATAGCAATGTCATCAGCGAATCGTATCATTGATATCCTTTCACCTTGTATTTTAATTCCACTCCTGAACCTTTCTTTTATTTCCATAATTGCTTCCTCGATGTACAGATTGAAGCGTAGGGGCGAAAGGCTACAGCCTTGTCTTACACCCTTCTTAATACGAGCACTTCGTTCTTGATCGTCCACTCTTATTATTCACTCTTGGTTGTTGTACATATTGTATATGACCCGTCTCTCCCTATAGCTTACCCCTACTTTTTTCAGAATCTCGAACAGCTTGCACCATTTTATATTGTCGAACGCTTTTTCCAGGTCGACAAATCCTATGAAAGTGTCTTGATTTTTCTTTAGCCTTGCTTCCATTATTAGCCGTAACGTCAGAACTGCCTCTCGTCCCTTTACTTTTCCTAAAGCCAAACTGATCGTCACCTAGCGCATTCTCAATTTTCTTTTCCATTCTTCTGTATATTATTGTCGTAAGCAGCTTCGATGCATGTGCTGTTAAGCTGATTGTGCGATAATTCTCGCACTTGTCAGCCCTTGCCGTCTTCGGAATTGTGTGGATGATGGTTTTCCGAAAGTCAGATGGTATATCGCCAGACTCATATTCTACACACCAACGTGAATAGTCGTTTTGTTGCCACTTCCCCAATGATTTTAGAAATTCTGATGGAATGTTATCTATCCTTTCTGCCTTATTTGCCCGTATGTCCTCCAAAGCTCTTAAATTCCGATTCTAATACTGGATCCCCTATCTCTTCTAAATCGACTCCTGTTTCTTCTTCTATCACCTCAGACGAATCTTCGATTACAAAATGGAATGGTCGTTTATAGAACAAAAATTACACTGTCGCTCCAAGGTATAGATGTGAGAGGCGATGCAGCGTGGGCAGAGGATGAGCAGTCATGACGAGAGTTTTGAGTGGCTAATCGGGTGTCTTTGGCGTCCGAGACCACAACAGAAATTCTGTCGGTAGTCGACGAAATTTTAAAGGACAAGGAGCCAGGCTCATTGAACAGATTTCTGGACGAGGTGATCGCCTTCCAAAACGATCGGAATAGTGATGTTTGAAGACTTGTCATTAAAGATTATAGAAGAAGGCGTGAGAAAAGAATTCCAGTGTACCGCCGCGCACGGCGCCGAGCCTGTGGATGCTGCTCCAGGACGGAAGGCTCGGGTCCAGAAACGCGTGGTGTCTGCGTCTGCACAGCTGTATCTGGAGCCCGTAGCCTGGCTCCCACACGCCCACTCCGATCACAACGTCAGGCAAGCGACCTGGAACGCGATTACAGCGATCAAGTGTTACGGGACAGTTTTTCCGGAACTGCTCCTAAACCTAATTAGTTGCCCTCTATCTAAAACAAACTATCGAAATTCATTTTACTAAAGACACATGAAAATGTGAATTTTTAGAGGTTCCATGTCCTCTTTTGCATGTCTCCTCTCATTTTCATTCATTTTATTTATGTTCTATATCTTTTCATGGTAGTAACAGACAATGAGTGTACTGAGAGCTCAAAAAATACTTTTCACTTGATTCCTACACATGTTGGGTTAGTTCTCTGGGTGACCTGTGCGATTTAAGCATTGGAGGATGCTGCTCACGCCATTTCCGGTTGGGGGCTGCACTTCCTTGGACTCTGAGGGGTTCGTACAATAGGCTTAAGCACCTGGCGGAACGACTGACGTCGGTCGAGTTTCGCCTACTGTATGCAGGGTGAAACGACCTGCGAGACGTCTGAGTGTCGCCGCAGTTTGTGTGTTTATGTTCCGGCGCGTCCGAAACTAAGATTCCTGGCACCGACTGACTGCATTGTCCTCTTGATTCTGAGAATACTTGTGTGGAGCGTGCCCTGGTGGGTGCGACTGTCTGGCGCCGGATGGCCGGTGGTCTAGGTAGGTTGTTTTCGTAGCCGGTCAAACGGCAAGTTCAGTGCCCTCAACTGAATACCAGAGGCATGATTGGTCAACTTAAACTGAGGCTAGTTGACTTCATGAAGCCCTGTTCGAAATTGGAGGGAACGGTCGCTGTTGTCACGAATGATGTTCTGAGACAGTGTGGGGGAATTTTGGAATCAGAACCGAATGCTGATCGCGGTTTTCGAGGAGAGTAGGGAGTAGAACAATGTTGGTTTCGCTCTTGCCTTGCGCGGGCAGCAGATCAGGGATCTGATCTTAGTCAGGGTCGGACGGTCATGTGACTTGGTCGCTATTTTTGGGAAGAACTGAATTCTCGGACAGCCTTCGGGGTCAGGGGTTGACACAGAGCTGCTGCACGGCAGAAGTCGGCGCCTGTATCATCAGGACGCTGCCTACCGACGGCGTGCTGCAGATTTCAGTACTGGTACAGTATTTTGCGGCTCCGGCATTGTAGGACCTTATCAATTTTATACTGAATCCCTCAGCAGCACGCGCGCTCGCTTTGCTGCCAGTCCACCTTGCTTGTTTCTCATCCCATTTGAGCTCTCAGTACTAATTGCGATACTGCTATATATTAGGGAGATTAATATTTGATTCATTAGGACCTCCAGTCATTATTGTCAATCTATTGTATCACAGAGAGTAGGAGCCCCTTGTTCTCGAGCCAACTCTTGTTCTCATAATAGTTCAGCATATCCTATCCTTTAATCTGTGTGTCGACTATCATGTGCATTTATGTTCTGATATATAATAAATCTCATCCGCATATCATTTCGTAGATATATGCATAGTCCCATTTACTGTCAGTGATGAAGTTTTTTTTAGTAGATTACCATTTTTATTAAATGGTTAGTGTGCACTATTTTACCAACTAGCATGGTCTACCATCATTTCCTTCCGTTACCGTGCTGTGCATAATTAGCTGGTAGATAAGGAGGGGGTCAAGTGCATGTCTCTTTCTCATGCAAAATTCGTCTGAATTAAAGAGGTACGAACTTTTCGCCACATCGGCACCTCGCATGTTAATGAAGGGAACACCAGTGATTGCAAAACTAAGATTCTGAATATCATCTTGATACTTTGAAAGACATGCTATGTTTCTCTGGAAGTTGAGCCCACTGGCAGAAAGTGAGGAGCATGTCATTTACCATTTCGTAAAAATGGTCCTAGCTGAAATGGGCAGGTCCTAAGTGACGTATTCTCAGCGGATGGGCGTTCTCAGGAACGTTGTCCCAAGTGCAAACAGAAGCCTCACAGAGCCGCGATGGCGATTCTCGCCAAACTGAACTGCCACTGTGAGTTGTTGAGAAAATTTTTTTTTCGAAAAAGATACAAAACTGGACGGGGATGGGAAACACTATGGACTCAGGCTGAGAATCTGCTGAACGCACCATTTGTCATTGGCTGAAGCATGCAACCACCCTTATGATGGTAAGTCCTCCTTTCCTCACATCTCAGACGAACGAGCAGTCCTGGTTAATCACGGCACATTTTTGAGGAGCAGAATTATTATTATTGTTTTTACAAATGTTTCATTGGCTAGAACTCTCAAGGACTGCAGAAAATGGCTGAAAATCTGATGCTGGCAGAGCTAGCAAGAATTTTGAGTAGATCAGACGGACACTTAATCTTGGACTAAGTGAGGGAGAGGTGATTTCACAGTTGCAAAGAGGGAGGATGCAGTCCTAGAGCTGATCATAGACGCCGGTACTCAGTTAACTTTCAGCTGTAGCCGCACCCATCCTCTGCAACTGAGTCTTTGAACAATGTAAGAATAAGCCGCAGTTGCATTGGTCGTGACGAGAGTACTGCAAAGCAGTTTGCTGCAAGTTCGAGTCATGGTTTCTAAAATTAATTCATAGAATTTGCTACTTTAACTCATGTGCTGCGGCAACGGTGTTGGTGCATATGTATACTTTAAGACTTTTTCGTTAGTCTGTTGACAAATTCTGCCATCAATGGGGGCTTTTCAATTCCACTTATCTGTACCACGGTTTCACAGTGTTCCATTTGTAATTCATTTGATCTTTGTGCACTTCATTATTAATTGTTTGATGTATTTAATGACTGAAATCAATTTTAGTAATAAACATGATGTTATAGTGATCTTTTGGTTCATTTCGAAGCTTAATGAAACCTTTCTCATTGTATCTGTAGGAGCTGTGATTTGTTTAGTTTTAGGGCGCAGAAACAACTAAGGTCATACGCGCCTATGTCAGAACCTTGCAACACTAGGACGGAAAAGGAGTTAAAAGCGACTACACGTTAAGCCCAATCGACAGAAGAAAAAACAGCTATAAACAAGAACTCCGTCTTTGAAAAAGGACCATAAAATACGCCGCAGTTCCTGAGCTTAAGATTAGATGTCCTGCGCCATATTGCTATAACTGATAAAAAGTAAAACGCGGTCAACAGCCCAAGCGTCGTTCGCTAAAACGGCCGATAACTCTGACGGCAAACATCAGAACGTAAGTGGTTAAGAAAAAGGGTATTCAGTCAGGAAACTGCGCACCGTCAAATGTTGACGACGATGAGCACGAAGTGGTGAGTGGGAGCTGTGGCATCCACATATTTTGATGTTTGATTGAGCCATCCCTTTTTAAATTCCTATGTTCATTGGTTTCAGTTTTGCGACTTTTTTCTTCATGTTTCACATGATCCTATGGGGAGCAGTCCATTCACTATATAGGTCACTGGGCTCAGATCTCGTTAGTAGCCCAGGGGTATGCTAAACGTTGAGATATAGTCTCACATATTGCCAACTGTTTACGTAATATACTGAGAGAACGATGGAATGTTAAACAGTGTAACCAATTTCTCCTCACTGGCCCCGAACTGTTTACTTCTCCTGGGGCCATATTCTGTATCGTTCATACCGATCGGTGCAGTAGGTTAGTCTCGGTAGCGACGTCATTTTCGGTTCTTTATAGGAATTTACTATTCAGTAAGCTTTTGAGACTTTACAGAACGGTCCTCCCGCCGATTTTTCGACAACTGTACCGAGAGGTTTTTGATTTCGGTATGGCTCTGTCGTTCGGTTAGCTGTGGTTTATTTACACCTATAATTTGTATTTTAAACATATTGAGCAGTTTTAGCTTTGGATTTAGAGACTGTTACTAAAGAATCACCACAGGACACGTCCGGTTGGAAAGTGAGTTCGTAGTAGACTATTTTCCTTTGTTAGAAATATGGTTAGGTTAGGCCGTTTCTGTGAATGATTACAACATCCAGAAAAAAACCGTTTTCTGGTCAATATTCTCTCAAAATACCTTTTATTTCTATGCAATTAAGAATTTAAATATTAAATATCAAGACATCGGCTCTGCTTACGTATATTACATAAGTGTTAGCTGAAATTTCTAGTGACTTCGTGTACTCTCTTCCGCAAATGGTGTACTGCCGAAACGCGTTTAAAACTTAAGTAACAATGCAAAGGAATTTTGTGAAGTCTGATAGAGGAAACTTTCCACAATTTCATGCATTTACGGCTTACGCCCCCATCATTCGGCAACTAACTCAGCCTGTGTCTCTATCGAATGCAATTATTATATATAATGCACCGATAGTGTGCGAGTTGTTGTAGCGTAATTGGTAAGGCGACGAACTGTCATAGCGAAGGGCGTAGGTAAATATACCGCAGGATACAAAAATATTTTTCTCCTCCCTGTTTGTAACATTCTGTGACTTCGTTAATCGTCAAAGTTAAGCATTTTTCTGAGATGTTCGTTGTAATTTACACGAAAGAGCGCGCTTTCTCAGTAACGAGTATCTCCGATTTCGTGACTTCCATATATTTAAGAAATGAAAGATGAAATTACTGTATGTGAAACAACCGACAGTTACATTTATACTACTTCCTGTCACAAATAATTCACTTTTCGGAATACGTAGCGATTTCCGAGAGTGTGGTCAGACAGAAATCTAAGATCACAACGTAAATTACTGCAAATGAAACCAGCCACAATCGTCTTTATACTCTAGCTTGTCGCAATTATTTATCTGTGATCGAATCCTTAACATTAGAGACGAAAGGTTCCCGCCACAATATTTTGAGACTACACCACCATATATGAAACATTTTGATTCATCAGATGCGTGTTATAAACTACAACGAACGTCAATGGCTCTGAGCACTATGGGACTTAACTTCTGAGGCCATCAGTCCCCTAGACTTAGAACTACTTAAACCTAACTAACCTAAGGACATCACACACATCCATGCCCGAGGCAGGATTCGAACCTGCGATCGTAGCGGTCGCGCGGTTCCAGACTAGCGCCTAGAACCGCTCGGCAATCCAGGTCGGCTATGTCAATTAGAATAAAATTATATAATGTGACTTTTACGACAGTTTCTAGAACAGTCAATATTCTATCGTTATCATGCACTCATGGAAGCCCGTGGTCAGCAAAATTTTGCTATGCTGTTTGGCATCTGAGGTATGAAAGTGGATTTATGAAGAACTATTGTTTTTACGGAGAAATCAGAAGGTAGTAACAAAATTTAGTCAAACAGTGACAATAGTTTATTGATGACCGAAGCACGATTCGTAGTTGAAGTAGTCGTTAAAAGCTGTGTCGTGTATCTGTTACACTCCTGTGAAGTGAACACTTCAGAAAATATACATTTACGCAGGAAAGTAATACTTGTAAAAACATCGGATAATATGTAGAACGCAGTTCGTCTGTTTACGTTCATATTGGCTTCCTTTCAGGTATTTAGTCTCCCCTTGCAGAAGAACATTAATAGGAAAATAGGCAATGACATTGTGTGAATTTTCCATGTGTCACGGAAACAAAGTAACAACAAAATTAAGATTAATACGACACGAAATTCAGTTCTATAATACGCGTGAGATCGACCACAATATGTTATAACTGGCGATGTTCGCAAACGCCGCCTCAGTCCCTCGTCTCTGCGCATGCGCTGTGTGCAGCATACTCTACACTCGGCGCCATCTACAGATCATTGAAGTCATACACATACTCGCGTCGCGGTTGGTTGATGATTTACACGCAGGCACGAAAGGCGCACGCACATCGGGTTGTTGATTTTGACCAGAAAGCCGCTCGTGTAGAAAGGCCTTCGCGCTACCACATATTTCGGCTGAAGTGTCAATCCTACAAATGTAATTTTTGAGTGTCTATAAACAGGAAATTGCAGTGCTGACAACGTACCCGCGTATCTCGTTTCGTTTCATTTGGGCGGGAGCAGTGAAAACAAACGCGGAAGTGTCAGCCGGCAGACAGAGCAGCGAAGCCCGTCGGCCGTTTCGCAGCGGGAGGTGGGCGGAGAGATAAGTGAGCCGGCAACCGCTCTGCTATTCTAGTCCTCTGGGGGGGGGGGGGGAGAGGGGGGGGGGCGGCAGCGGCGATATGGCCGAACCAGCGCCACGCAGGCGCGGACACTTTGCCCAGCTGGCGGACAGCGATGCCCTCCCTCTCAGAGCTGTACAAACTTGTCCGCCGTCGACCGAGAACCAACATGCCGCGAAGGGCGACTCTGCTTTCATACGCCGCTGAAGACAGCATCCAACGAACGTCTAACTGGCACGAATAGTACTACTCGCTAGTCTTATAACGCGCTAGCTGAGTGCCCGGCGTTGCCAGGGTATGTGTTCATTCCAATTCTCTTAGTCCATCTCTTCCTTTCCCTCTCAACATCCACCTCAACCAACATCCACTCTGTTCATCTCATCCTGCCCCTCTCTCTTCCTCACCCCTTTTATCTCCTCCCCCTCAATCATATCCTCTCTGCCTGTCCACTTCCTCTTTCTGTCCATTTCCCCTCGCCTCTGCCCATGAAACTCTTCCTCCCCCATATCTGCACCCAACTACTCTCTCTCTCTCTCTCTCTCTCTCTCTCTCTCTCTACATTATCACGCTTACCTCAACAGGTGCTTAGCCCCTCAGTATTCCGGGAGTTTAGGATCAGTTTTTTTAGTCGTGGCTCTGTCCGCTTACGCATGTAATATTTTCTGGCTTTGCAGCCATCATAGTCAGGTACAAGAAGCTCTTTAGAGCAGTTGGGAAGGCAGCTGTGGCAAGATGACGTAATGCGGTGTCAAGTACCGATGACAGATGGTTTATTCGGTACGGGTACTGTGAGAAAGACCGCCAAAGTTGTGGTCCTTCTCCGCGATTGGCTGCTGCATTCGGAAGTAGTGCGCCAAAATGAAAATCTATTATTAATATTACGACAAACTACACAGCGTATTTAAAGCATTCTGAATAGCGTGCTATCATTCCATTATTTCGCAAGTATTAATAACCAGCAGAATAATAAACTGCTGCTAAACGGCGAGGCAGACGAAGCACTTAGGTGATTTTCGGATCGTGCCTGACTTGGATGACACGCGAAGTGATTCGGCTAGAAGTTCAGAGCTGGTTCGACATCGTCGGTCGGTGTTAATTCAGTCTTTGTTAGTAGTCTATCGTTTGTTAATAGAGCTCCTTCGGCAGTCTCGCAGGACGGACATGTTGTCCGCCGCAATATCAGTTAGGGCTTATTTTTTCAATGTCTAGTTTGTAAATGCGAGAGCTGGTTGGGAAGCCTCGGATGAGAGACAGTTGTCTGTCACGGTATCTGTGAAGAGTTAACTTGCAGTGTCTAGTTGACAACAGTGTGATTGTAATTACAGAAATACGCAGTTAATTATTTTGTTGAAAAACCTAAAGTGTTTGCGACTCTTAAGTGGAATGTAATTGTGCAGTTTCTCGTGTTCTGTCAATGAAAAGCGAGTGGCATCGCGTACAAACAAACCGATCGGAAATTTAATCGTTTTTGAAACAACAGTTCCTCGCTAATAGTTTCTTACAGCCTTAAGATTACGGATTCACGACCTACTTGCTGTTTTCTGGGCAGGGGACAACAAGTATAGATGACTGCAGGTTGGTGAACTTTTATCAGATCTTTTGCATTCCACTCTGGGCGATGCAAACAGGCACCTAGCGTGTATTGCAATCTTAGTACAAATGAGATCAGTAACACGTCATCTGTACTAACACAGAGGAGGTATGAAGAGAGATGCTTTTGAGGGAAGGGCGTCCCCATACCTCAATACATGTGATTTTTGTTTGTGGGGTTACCTGAAGTCTACCGCGATCGTCCGACCTCATTAGGGATGACTTCCGCCGGCAGTTTCCCACTACAACTACCCATGTGCTGAATAGTGCCGCTCACAGCAAAGTCTCTCGACAACAAATAGTGTTGCTTTTTGACGGCCGACATGTTGAGTATTTGTCACAAAGAACGTAGTCGTTGTTGAAAATCGGTTGTTACGCTAACCAGTGCGTTTGTGCCACATGAAGCGCCATCTGTTAGTAATTTTGGCACTTTGTGGTTTCAATAAAATCTCATGTCAAGCATGCCTGTCCAGGTTTACGTCAAAACAAAAGACGATCGCATAACGCAAAATCAAAGCGAACTACACAAGATTTAAGTGACTCTAAGCATGAAGATTTTCCGTGTCAGGGAATTGTAGTTGACGAAAATCGAAGACACGTGTGTGGAAGAACCTTAGGAATGAAGTCGTGAAAAGAGTCTTGAGTGGTGATATTAATTGAATACGGTTTAATAGTAGTAATTAAAGGAACATGAAGTGCTTACGTTCTTGGCAAACAGATTTGTAAGAGGAGCTGCGCTGTTACAGTGATCACAGAAGTTGCTTTAAAATAAAGCCGAACACATGCGGTCTAAGTAAGACTTAATACAGCCGCAAATGAACGATGTATAATCGGTGTTAGTTCTGCAACTGCGGCTGCGGAAACGAGGCCAAAAACAGAAGCATGTATTTTGTCGACAGTGAGAAAGGTCAATGGTCATGAAATTCGGAATTCTTTCTTTTGGCTGCCCAAAATCAACGAGGCAGCGCAACTCAATCGGAAGAGAGAAAAACGACCCGACGTGAGTAAATGAATTGCAGAGAAGAGGAACGGTTTTGTCCAGACGAAAAGGTAAACACTGGCACTGAAAGAAGGGCAAGAAAATCGCATTTATTCGCGAGTCAAAAATAAGGTAGGGAAGGAGGGGGGGTGGGGGGGGGGGATGGGAGGATGTTAAGCCGTCGCGCGCCTCGGCTGTTGGAATCTGGTTACGGCGTTAGCACCTCGCGGGGTAGCCGCAGGAAGTGGGGAGACGACTTCCATCCAGCAGCTGAGAGGGAGAGGGGACGTCTGACGCGGGAAGAGCCTTTCTGGTTTATTGGCTTTAGGAGACCGGAACCCGCGCTGCCGGGCCGGGGGGGATGTAAGGAGGTAGGACGCCTTGTTCCGTAGGCGCATCGTCTGGCCGCAGCGGAATTCTAAACCTGAAGGCATCAAAGGAAAGGAAATACATACAGCGCTGTGGAACAGCTAACAGAGTGGACGGCAGACCAAGCTGCCGCTTTTGTCCGTTATTAAGCTTCTCAAGGCGAGCGAATTTCTTGGCTCAATCGACCGCCCGTGGCAGGTGAGTCTACTGCAGCGCCCCTAGCTTTTTATTCCTGTACAGAGGGGCGTCTGTCAGGAATGGTGTGTGTCGTTTGTACGTCAACGCCAAAACTGCTTATTTTGTAACAGCTATCTGACGGTTTGGCAGCTAAACGGGGAAAATGAGGTCAAGAAGCAACATGACTGTTTACGAAGAAATCGGAATGTATTAATATAATGTAGGGACGAGCAATGATATCTAGATTTATTAATGACAAAGCAGTATTCGTCTTGCAAGTTCTTAAAGGTCGTATGGTAAATTCCTCACACTCCCTAGAATGCTGAACAGAAAATCTGTGGTGCAAACATTTTGAAAAATTCACATTTATCTCTTCAAGAAAGTACATAGAAACATGCTAAACAATATTTAGAAACAGTAAATAGCGACTTCTTAGTTTATGCTACCTATCTTGTAGTTTTCTTTCTAGGTGACATAAGATAGAAAAATATTTTTCCTGTTGAATTAATCTGACACTGTAAAAACAGTTTTCGTTAATAAACTGTTACCTGTTTACATTCTCATCCACGCGTAGCGTATTTGGAGATTTGTGGTAAGGACTATGGCACCAAACTGCTCAGGTCATCGGTCCCTAGGCTTACGCACTACCTAATCTAACTTGAACTAACTACGCTAAGGACAACACACACCGATGCCCGAGGGAGGACTAACCATCGACGGGAGCAGCCGAGTGAACCGTGACAAGGCGCCTAAGACCTCACGGCTAGTACGAGTAGCGTAAACTTTTTTGGCCGAGTATTGTGGAACATCGACAGCGTTCTGCTTTCAAATATATCGTCTCTTGGCGCGAAAACAGTGGAAGAAAAATATATAAAAATATAATGGTACTAACATGTTATGCATACGGTAATACATTATAAAAAATCCCAGATATGTCATCACTTTCAAACTCAAGAAATATTCTGATATGTACAGATGTTATCCGTGTATTGGAGCCTTTTGACTGCAAGAATACAGCAAAACTAAACGAGCGCGAGGCAACGTACATAATGAATTACATAAATTGTTAGAATGTTACTGTGTAAATCTCTTTACCTAAGGAGTGGAGCAGTTGCCATGAAAATACTTCACTCGTCAGTTTATTTGCTCTTTTAAGATACCGTACATTCCAGGGAAGACGATTTTAATCATTATATCAAAAAACATTTCACATTTGTTGATGCAATACAGCTTTCTCCATAATGCACAGACGAAGGGACACGGGTAGGAAATTGTTTTTAACAGAGTGGCGTGATAGTACGTACTGTGTGCGCTCTCAGAGTGGCTTCAGGGCTCCTAACGACATGGCAGTAATAATACTGCTCATCACTTAAAATTCATTCACATTGTGACAAATATCGGAAAAGCTACTAATAGCATTCACAATAATACTCGAACATTGACTGATCCAACAGAACAATCACAAATGTAGCACAACAAATTGAAATGTGATACTTTCCACTACTAAATGTCATTTTAGCATTATGTAATATGTGAAATACTAGTAAGCGAAGAACATCTGTAAGTGTACTCACGTAATTCTACGGCGCTCAGAACGTTAACGATAACAAGTTATTTGAGTTGCACTTGTGAAACTAGTTATAGAATGTTTGAAGGCAAATGAGAAAATTCACTGTGAGATAAAAGGAGTATTATAAAAAATAAAGATGTGCACCATTGAATTGTTTGACATTTACATAGTTTTATGTAATTGTATTTCATACATGTGACGGTAGGACAGTTCCAGATTTAACGGTAAGTATGTCGTCACTTTTTTATATCCCTTTCTTGTATACTGCTTTGGTTGTTTTAGGTTTGACGCGATTTTTTGCCTTTTTCGATGTTCATTTGTTACTGTGTATCCACATCTAATGTGATATGTAGGGTCACTAAAATATTTCCAGTCGCATCCCTCTGTAGCATATTACAATGCCATTACACAGGATGCTGTGTTGTATCAACAAATGCAAAACGATATGATACTATGATTACAATTGTTTTCTCTGAAATCTACAATCTCCGACAAGAGCAAAGAAAATTTGACCTGTGAAGTATTTTCGCGCCAACTGCCTCAGTTATGTAAACAGTGTAGGAGAACGGTAGCTCGTTGAAATTTATGCTATAGACGGAGACACTGCAACATATGTAATTTACGCCATTTTCACGATGTACGTAGCCCCCGCGCTCGTTTAATGTTGCTGTATTCTTGCAGGTAAAAGGATCAAATTCATGGATGACTTATAACTTCTAATGTCTGATATGTGCTAAAGCACAGTTTAAGTGATGTGTTATTTCTGGTTTTTTGTAATTTACTATCGCATGTATGGCACGTTAGTACTGTATGGATTCATATTTATTTTTATCTGTAGTAGCAGGCGACTTAAGGTCGAAATTTCAGTGCTGAAAGTCATTTCTTAGATCAATGGAGACTCCGATGTCTTTTAAAAAGTTCTACACGTATGCAAATCCCAAACATGAGAAGCTAACAAAATAAGGATTACGCAGGCAAAAATCCGTTACTAAAATAGGAGAGAACTAGGACGAGAACAGGAGTCTTCGCTCGTCAGCATACGACGCACACTGATTCCCGACCAGTGTCCGAACATTCTTCATCAAAAACCCTTACGTTGCCACTCCGTCCCACTGCCTCTACATATGCGTACGAACTCTGCAGGCCACCACAGGATGCTCCGACTTCTCTCATCTTGTCTTCGCGCTCCTTACACGAAATGCACGTTGACGACAGTAAAATCGTTCTGCTGCTGTCTCTCACAAGTGCCAGTTACCTTAATTTTCTGAACAGCGTTCCGGGAAGAGAACCTTGCCTTCCCTGCAGAGACTCCCATTCGAGTTCCCGAAGCATCTCCGTAACGCTAGTGTGTTGATCTGACCGGTCGGTAACACATCTAGACGCACGCCTCTGAATTGGTACCATGTCTTCCTTGAATCTGCTCTTGTGGAGATCCCAAACACTCGGGCAAACTCAAGAACGGGTCGCCCTAGTGTTGCATACGCGGCGTCTTTTACAGATCAGTGACACATTCCTAAAATCCTCCCATTAAACACTACAGCGTCATGAGCAAACAGTCTGAGATTGCTGCTCGCCCCACGCGTCAGGCTGTTTACGTATATAGGGAACGAGAGCCGTACTGTTGTACATCCCTTGGGCTCTCTTCAGGGTATCATTGTCTCTGATGAACACTCGCTGTAGAGGGCAACGTACTGGGTTCCACTACTTACATACCTGGGAAGCTGAGAGATCTATCCAGAAAAACCATTTGTGAGGTGCGTTCTGTGATTAGGTTTTTGTTGGCAAAGAGCTGCAAAGCAATCGAAATTTATGGTGACCTTTGTGATGTGTATGGAAAATGAATGAGTGACAGTCGCGTGAGAGAATGGTGCATTTATTTTAAAAATGGCCGTACCAATGTTCACAATGAGGACTACAGTGGTAGGCCCAGCCTTATGACTGACCAACTGGTGATGAAAATCGACAATATTCCTGAAAATCGTCGTTTCACGATTACGAAACTTTCACAACATTTTCCCCAAATTTCACGCAAAAGCTTCGTTGCCAGAAATTTTGTGCTAAGTGGGTTCCCAAAATCCTAACAAGGCCACAAAAAAAAAATACTGGCTTCAGCACTGATCTTCAAGGATTACGGGAAAAATGGTAACAAAGTTAAAGATAGAGTCGTAACTGGATGCGAGACTTAGGCGAAGCATGTCAATTGTGAAACAAAAATGCAGTAGATGGAACAAGGGGACGAATTCTTCCAAGAAACCAAGGGAGTGTTTGTAAACGCTGTCAGCACGAAGATCATGGCTACTGAGATTTGGGACTAATGGAGTCACGTTTATTTCCTTCAACGTGGTACAACAGTTAACTCAGAGTTAACGTCAAACACTGATTAAGTTAAGGCTAGCGATACAGAACAAGCGTCGGGTAGAACAGCACAAGTTTTGGTTTTTCGTGAAAACCCACGTCCACACGGCCAGGGTTTTTGGATGGAAGGTCTTTGATCATTCAACATATAGCTCGGATTTAACGCCGAGCTACTACCACCACTTCCCAGCAAGGGCGACATAACTCGTTACACAACGCTTTGATACTGACGCCGAACTGCATGCCGGTATAAATAAGTGGTTCAAATAGGAAGCGGCTGATTTCTATGGAGACGGTATTGAAAGACTTGCGCCATGGTACGGTAAGTGGCTCACTCTGAATAGCTTAAGAGTATGTAACAAAATTTGGTTTTCGCATATTATCTTTATTTCAAAATTCTTACTTTGATTGCCCCCGTATTCCGTATGCTATGACTTTCGGTAACAGTCTACAGTGGGACACCGAGTCTAACGTTTTCCGGAAATCGAGGAATTTGCAACCTGCCTGTTACTATTTATCTGTCGTTCGCAAGATGTGAGTCTGGTAAGCTGAATTTATCACGGACGATCCTTTCTAGATCCGTGTTAATTCGTCTACAGTAGTTTGTCTGCCTCAAAGAACTTAGAATATGTCCAACAATTTAGCAGCAAACCGATGTTAAGGATATTAGTATGTAATTTTGCAGGTCTGTTCTTTTACCTTTATTTTGTACAGTCACCCGCACTTTTTTCCAATCGCTTGGAACTTTGCTCTGGACGAGAGAGTTGCGATAAATGCAGGCTGACGAAGGGGTCAACATAAAATCGAACTGGGATTCCATCCGGACCTGGCACACCATTGCGGCTCGTTCGGTTCTATTGACGGCCTGCGTGAATGCCGCCGTTTGAAATGCGTGTTGGAATATTCTCACCAAACTTTCCATTCCGTTCCGTCAAATGTGAATCGGCCTTTATACCCTCCAACATTAAACTGACGAAGAGGTCCATTGGTGGAGCTGTGATTCGCAGGAACGGACGCCATCTACCGTGAATGAGCAGAGGAAGAGGATGTTATTCGTGGGATACTTCGATACAAACGACGGAAAGAAGCAGAGGACCCCATGCTTCTGCAAGGGAGCAGCAACAGGCTTTCAGCGTCAAAACGCTCCTAGCAACAACAGGCGTCAAAATTCTCAGACTGCCGCATTACGTTGCGGTGGTAGTAGTGTTGCTCTGACAGAGCCTAACTCTTCCACAGAAGAGAGACAAGGCCGTGAAGGAACTTTATTAATATACTGTTCACGAATATGATACTGGATGCGTTAACTAACGTATGCGTTACCAAGTTTCTACGAGATGTCACAGACTTTCTGCTATCGAGGTCATCATGGCAACCTCGTTGTACGGATCTTTTACGTATACTATAGATGACTAAAAATCAAAGCAAATACATACAATACAGGGACATACATCCACATACTTATGCTTAACAGTGAAAACTAGTACAAGAGAAGATGTGAGATGATACAAGCGGACACGTTCCAGTAAACATGTGTCCACGATCTAACGGTTTGAGAGAATTTTGAATGTGGTTACCAACTGCCACTGACTTCACTATTATAGTCACTACAAACGTATTTTTAATGTAAACTTTACGATTAAGTCTTCATCTAACCCAACTCATATTTGACGTAAACCCACACGCTATTCATGAACCACATAGTCGTTGGCGCTAGTACATAGTCGTCTCGTTGGCCACGTCCTTCCAATAAAACGTGATGGAAGATGGTATCTCCGGTTTCTGCGGCTAGCCAGGATTGCATCAGTGTGTTCCCCCCGCACAGAGTTACAACACTGTGTAGTTGGTACGCGCATGCTGGGTCACTACTGTACTTTCCTACTGATTAAGACATCTTATGCACCAATACGCTCAATGATGGATAGGTCGATCGTGGCCAGTTCACCTGACCTCAGTGTCTTGGAATTTTCTGCCTGAGGTTCTCAAAAGTGATAAGGTTGAACTGAAGAAGCGAATTGTACTGTCTCGTCAACCTTTTCCTAGATGAACCGGAGGGTGTCAAAGGAATTCAGACACGGGTGGTGTCTTGATCCAAATGGCGAGGACAACACTTGGAAAATGTCCTTCCATAAATACGAGCGTAGAGAAAGTAATACGTGACGTACTGATACAGTGCTGTATTTCTTGTTGAGGTAGACCGTGAGTAAATTTCACTCTAGATGAAAGTGGACGTTTAAAACCCATTTATACCAGCTAGGAATCAACAAAAATGACCACTAGCGACAGGCGAGACTCGGTACAGAAATAACACACCAGGGGCGCTGCAGTAGACTTGTTTGCCACCAGTAGTCAGTTGAGAAAGTCGTTCGTGTAAGACTGCGGTCACAGCGCACATCGGTGGATCCCGTCGACGCCGAAGACAGCCGATGTTTTCAGATCAGTGTGCCGCCATATGCACGGTTGCCATGCAGCCCCTCGTCGGTCGAACGTAGATTCTTCGGACGACAGTCTGTGAAATTAGAACCAACTGTTTTATCCGCCCGACCTGACCGACGTTTTCACACTCGGGATACGAACTGTGAGAAATTGTTAATTTTAGACCAGGAATTTGTGGCTACCGAGGATGAAAAATTGAAAGTAGGCTGTTTGGGTTTTTATGTTGGTAACGCCACGTAGCGCTCTGTATGAAAATCAGGCCCCCCACAACCGCACGAGTGGTCGACTGTGAAGAGTGGACAAATTGAATTACAGTGGTAAACTGACGCGCGGAGTTCGAATGTTTATACATCGCTTTTGGTTGTAAAATGCCTTCCCTTGAGTTAGGTAACAAACATAATGCCTCATTTAAATACGTTACTACAATATACTTCTTAATTTATGAACAAACAGCAACTAGTCACTGTTTATGAATTTATCTTACGTACTACGTGGAATCTGCCGTAGCTAAAAGTTATGTACTGGACCCCTAGCAGTTTTCGTAGTTCATTTACGATAGATGTACGCAAAATGCATCAAAATACTCAAAGATTTGCCCACTGTATTAATAGATATTTTCTGACTCTACCTTGCTTTAGATTTTATGACGAGAAGTGCGTTATACACGGCATAGTGCTTTGCCAACTCACGACCAGATTATCAAGTTTCAACCTAACGTAGACCATGGAAACACAACCGATCAGCCAACTTTCTTCAAAATGATCAGAACATATAAAATGGTATTCTGTCGGTCGGAAATCTTGCCCCCTGACAGCGTGTAACCATTTTTGTAACAGCTGTGGTTTTCAGAAAGGATACCTGCAAATAGATGCACAGACATTATGCTAATACCGCGTTACAACACACTTATTAAGCAAGTGCACTGTCATACAAAACAACTTAAAATATTCACATATCTGTGAAATGTGATATTCGTTCCTTTCTCGAATTTATTTGTACAATTAATCGCTGCACAACTCGTCACCATTGTACTTCTTTTGATTGGAACGTACAGACAGTAGAATTACGAGTAACAAATACTTTATGTACGCCCCAACAAGTATACAATGTTGAATCAGGGTCTTCATAAACAACAATACTACACAACACATCAGACTACAACCACTATAATGGCGTCCAGGCGAAGGTTCAAATTGTCCCGCGACTGCAGCGCCATTAGTGAGTCTAGTTATTTTTTACAAGGTCTTTGATGAAAATCACTGACTCTGCTGTGTACAATCTGTGGCTGGTTGGACTCATTGTTGGATTATTCGCTATTTTAGTGTTGGGCAGTTGGATGTGAACAGCGCATAGCGTTGTGCAGTTGGAGGCGAGCCGCCAGCAGTGGTGAATGTGGAGAGAGGGAAGTGCCAGAGTTTTGAGAGGACGTGTGTATGAAGGTAAATACATTGTTCTGTCAAAATCTTTCATTCGCTGACTATGCCTATCGGTAGTTAGTGCCTTCAGTAGTTAGAATCCTTTATTTAGCTGGCAGTATTGGCGGTCGCAGTATTGCAGTAGTTCGAGTAACGAAGATTTGTCAGGTAAGTGATTCATGAAAGTTATAGGTTATTGCTAGTCAGGGCAATTCTTTTGTAGGGATTTTTGAAAGTCAGACTGCGTTGCGTTAAAAAATATTGTGCCAATTTAGTGATGATCAGAATAAGTAAAGAGAGAAACGTCTGAGTAAGTTCAGACTTACTCAGCTGTCTGTATCAAATAACGTGAAATTTTACCAGCACACTCGATTTTTCTAAGGGGACGTTTCAAAATAATATCTAACTATATATCTGAATTTAAGGACTGAAATAACCGTTTAGCGTAAAAAGAGAGGTAGTCAAAACATTTACCGGAAATTTTAGGCGTAAATCGTAACCTCAAAATTATATATATATATATATATATATATATATATATATATATATATATATGGAAATGGCGTATGTTATGCTTCGTGATCGTTAACTTTATACAAATTTACCATTACTTCTTACTGGCGTTGTTACGTCAGTGAAATGGTGATACTATCGTGTGAGGTGCTTTGAAAATGTATTTGTTTCCGCTTTTCAGTAGTTTAGGTGTTCAGTTTATCTTATTCTGAAATTTCTGTTTATCTTTCACTCACGCTCAACGACTGTTATTGAAGTTAATTGACATATGTTTATTTTGTTGGGCAGAATGTAGCCTAGTTTTTCAGTATCACCAAGTATCATACTGAGTGTGTAGAACAACGTCCCTGTTTTCGTCTCACATTCGTAGAACTTGTTTGGTTATTCTAGCAACTGAAGAAAAAGTACAGTACTCGCCAAGCACTTTTCGAGGCGAATGTAGCTAAATCACATGCGCTGGGCGTCGTCTTAATAGCTAAAGCCGCAATACAGCACTCGTCCCGAATCACAGGGGCGTCGTGCCACCCATCCCGTCAGAGCAGGTTCAAAATCAACCTCTTTGATATAATGATAACGCCAAAAACTGTAAGGAGATCTGACGCACTGTGACCGAGCTGTCGGACCATGTTATCGGACGACCTCTGGCGACCGATATTGATGCCACTGATCGCATTTTATAAAGGCGGCCACACAAGTAACTGCATGCTTGCCCAAGTTTAATTGCGCAACCATGCTTGAACGTGCGTGGAATAAATCTACGTAAGCAGTGTGACTGTAAAAGCAGCTTGATGCTTGATCGAATTTCGATTATGTATGCTTGTGGAAACGTTCAATCGTGTGTACCGATAACAGGGAGGCTTGAGCAAGCGTGTCAGTGATCTGATTTGATTGAATTTTTATTTGGTTCTGTTAAATTACGTTCTGTAGATGTATAGGTCATGTCTAAGAGCACAATATTACTTAGACAGTTCCCACAGAGTGTCTACCGGCAATGGTTAATGTGGGATTAATGTTTTCGTATCTTTAACCACTCAACCTATGTTCTCTCCTATTTTTCTTAAGAAACATAAAAAAAGCTGCCAAAGCCAGCGCTTCGTAGTCTGATCTCGACATTCCTGGTCAACGAACAAATGCTTGGAGAGGTATGCTTGAACCGTGTGGGGGCGCAATGAATTTGTGCACGCTGCAAGCGTGGTTGTCAATCATGCAGTTACATGTTTGGCCCCCTTGACGGTTATGATGCGCCGCCTTTACGTCAGTAGTCAATACTGTTCTCGTATTATGACGTTCTTAGATAATACAAATCTCCTTCATCATAACCAACATGGATTTCGCAAACAGAGATCATGTGAAACTCAGCTCGCCCTATTTGCCCAAGAAATTCACAGTGCCGTAGACACTGGCGAGCAGATTGATGCCGTATTCCTGGACTTCAGGAAGGCATTTGATACGGTTCCGCTCTTACGTTTAGTGAAAAAATACGAGCTTACGGAATATCGGACCAGGTTTGTGATTGGATTCAGGATTTCCTAGAAGAAAGAACACAACATGTCATTCTTAACGGTTCAAAATCTGCAGATGTAGAGGTAATTTCGGGAGTACCGCAAGGAAGCGTGATAGGACCTTTATTGTTTACAATATACATAAATGACTTAGTTGACAACATCGGTAGCTCCGTGAGGCTATTTGCAGATGACACGGTTGTCTACAAGAAAGTAGCAACATCAGAAGACTCGTACGTACTCCAGGAAGACCTGCAGAGGATTAATGCATGGTGCGACAGCTGGCAGCTTTCCCTAAACGTAGATAAATGTAATATAATGCGCATACATAGGGGCAGAAATCCATTCCAGTACGATTATGGCATAGGTGGTAAATCATTGGAAGCGGTAACGACCGTAAAATACTTAGGAGTTACTATCCGGAGCGATCTGAAGTGGAATGATCACATAAAACAAATAGTGGGAAAAGCAGGCGCCAGGTTGAGATTCATAGGAAGAATTCTAAGAAAATGTGACTCATCGACGAAAGGAGTAGCTTACAAAACGCTTGTTCGTCCGATTCTTGAGTATTGCTCATCAGTATGGGACCCTTACCAGGTTGGATTAATAGAAGAGATAGACATGATCCAGCGAAAAGCAGCGCGATTCGTCATGGGGACATTTAGTCAGCGCGAGAGCGTTACGGAGATGCTGAACAAGCTCCAGTGGCGGACACTTCAAGAAAGGCGTTACGCAATACGGAGAGGTTTATTATCGAAATTACGAGAGAGCACATTCCGGGAAGAGATGGGCAACATATTACTACCGCCCACATATATCTCGCGTAATGATCACAACGAAAAGATCCGAGAAATTAGAGCAAATACGGAGACTTACAAGCAGTCGTTCTTCCCACGCACAATTCGTGAATGGAACAGGGAAGGGGGGATCAGATAGTGGTACAATAAGTACCCTCCGCCACACACCGTAAGGTGGCTCGCGGAGTATAGATGTAGATGTACTGAACGACGACAGCGAATTGACACGTTTGCCGCCATTTGTCCGCTTACATTGCTCCCGTTACAGGACGCCAATCTACAGTCTCCAGGTAGGCGTGGAGCAGCGTTTCCGATTCGTAAATGGCATGAAACGCGGCACCGCGAAGCTTGCTCGAGCGTAACGGGACGCGTGCTATGCAGGCGTCCGGAAGAGGAAGCGGCGGCGGCGGCGGCAACAGTCGATCCATCGATCGGCCCGGCGCGAGGCCAGGCCGGCCAACCGCAGAGCGCGGTCGACACGTCGCGCCGGGCCGCATCAACAGGTCGCCGCACTGCACCGCACCACACAGTATCTCCTGCTGCGACAGCTGGGGCGTCCGTGCGTCCACTTGGCGCAGGGCACGCTCCATTTCCTCTGCCGACTGCGCTTCAGGTCACTTTAACACGATTTCGATGCTAAGTTTAGTATTAAATACTGGCTTTCTTTCGAACATCCATACCTGCGTATGGGAAGACATACGTAAGATCCGTCCGAGGTCCCTGGCGAGCACTTCGGTACCGATCGATCGCCGGGTCATCCTCCACCAATGGAGTCACTGGGAAGACCCCAGATACAGCTAACCGACTCTAGCTCGTTTGTTTAGAGTATCAGAGGAGAGTCCACGACAAATTAAATTATCCGTAATGACGACTAGAAGCTGAAGTAACGATCAGTGGATGCTGTGTAAGGGGTACGTGCCTAAACATTATCAAATATACTATCCGATCATAGTTATCCGGACAACTGTTTATACGCTGTACACCGTCTCGTGAAGTGTGTTTATATTCTTCCGCATTTACCCTTTTCTGTAGCTGAAGACTGCCACATCCAAATCAGGAAAAACGCCCTACACGGTAATACCAATTCCTCGGTGCTGCGCTATTGTAACTACACATGGCAAGTGGCGTCCTCTAGGCTTTCGTCAAACTAAAACCCTTTCTTCTGATTGCTACAGGATGTAGCGTGTTGCACCACTCCGAACTACTCGTTTCCAGTCACGCACTTTATTGGCGTCGCCCTCTGCGCCACCTCAACCGTCGCTTAGTGCCGACCACAAATTTGTCACTTGTGGGCCTCTGATCATTGTACCGAAGTATGTTCAACTCACGACGCACAGTCACTGCGCTAGCTGGGCTGTTGGTAGCACTGTGGAACTCACCAGTGATTAGTCCCGCTGAAATAATGAGATTTTTCTTACAACCAACGTCCATGATGCTCGACGGTCCGTGTCGTTTAACACCTGAGTCTGCCGTTGTTTAGCTCTGGTTACATCGCTTTTCCACTTTACAGTCACATCACCTAAAGTGAACTTGGGCAGCTTTAGAATGGTTGAAATATCCCTCGTTACTCAAGTGATATGAAACTACTAGCCCACGTTCAAAATCACTGACCTCTCGTGACCGACCCATTGTCTCTCGTTCCCTATTGACAACACAATCAAGCCTCCATGCTTCCTCCTGTGCTGGAAGGTCTACCTCTCGTGACACCTAGTGGTCTATTCAGCATTCCATAGGGGTGTTCGTATTCTTTTGATGAGACATTAAGTGCGTAGATTTCCATGGCCGGTGTCACGTTATTATTGAACACTATGAAATATACGTTTCGACTGTGTTTGCATCGGTCCTCTTCAAGGAGGATTCACCGTCCGACGACGAGCCTGCTCTGATTCTGACGCTTGCTGATGAAAGAATAGAAGTCAGGGAAAAACGACAGTTGACAGACTACTGTGACTGTTTTGGAAATAATTTATTGTCCGACACAGTCGCAATAATTTCGAAGAATCTTAATTAAATTTTCCCTGAGACATTTAAGTCTCATCTTTATCTACGATAATGCTGCAAGCTGAAGAAATGAATTAAAATTTGTGCCACGGCCGGGACTAATTCGGGTCTTCTTACTTACTAGGCAGAAACGCTGACCATTAGACCACCGAAGCACTATGGTCAACATTGCTGCACGAACTACGGAAGTTGAATGCCCTCCCAACACGAATTTCAGCTTATGTTATCCCTTATTTGTTATTGTTGCCAGGGCTCTCCGGCACTCTAATAGCACCACAACGTTGGACGTAATGTGGAAGTCTTGTACCACAGCAATGTTGACCATAGTGCTGTAGTGGAGTAATGGTCATTTTTGCATAGTAAGCAAGAAGATCCAAGTTCGAGTCCCGGCAGTGGCACAAATTTTAATTCATTTCTTCAGCTTCCAGCATTATCGTAAATTTCGAACGGAATCATCAGTTTCGGCCGACGTGGGTCATCGTCATATCTACAAGGCAATTATATTTTAAAAATTAATGAGTTATGCAGGTCATGCCAAAATTAAAGTAAAATAAAATAACTTCATACCATAAAGACGTAGGCATCCATCAACCCCACCACTGCGGAAATCATTGTCAATATAAGCGACGAGGCAGTGTATATGAAAGCTAATTCCCTAATCGTCTACTACGTATTGCCATTTAGTAAGTTATCAATAAAAAATTTTAAAATACTTTTTCGATAAATATGCAAGCTGCATAACAAAGACTGCAATCACCGTATTTCATGGCACTGTAAATGATCATTGCATTATGTTAATGTCTACACACGTCATAAGCAATATTCCGGCTTTATACACGGTAGATTTTCGGATAGGACAAAAACCTTCCAGAGACGTTTGACCATTAATTTGAAAACAAGAAGAATGGCCGCGAGCGACGTGGGGAAGTTCCTCGGGCATACGCAGTCCGAACCCAGTGCTGGCAATAATTAGGAGAAAACAACAGCTCCAGCAGTGCTGAGAGCAGCCAATTTTGCTGTGGTACCTTGGGCGAGAGAAGCCACACGCCAGCAGCTTTGAAGCGGGGCAGCTGCGAGACGCAAACAGAGGCATACATCATCAACGCCAGGCCGGCCGTTGTCCCGTGACAGCGTTTTCTCACCCCGCCGCCCGCTGCCATTGTTTTGGTTTCGAACTCCTCCGTCGCCGACGATGACGTCAAACAGGTTTCTGAAAAGCCCGGTTCGCGTTACCTCCGCTAGGGTGTGTTTGCGCACTGCAGGCGCTGCAAACATCGCTGACATACAGGCTGTAACACGCAGGCCCGGCAAAACTATTGGGAAACATTCTTCAAACATGGGAAGTAGTATACAGGTTGAACCAAATTCCACGCACTCTCACGCCACAGCGCGATTCCTTGCATACTAACAGTGCAAAAATATCTAACAAACTTCCGTCCCGCGAATATTTTAACGTTGAAAATGCCATGTCAAAGGAAGGCAATTCAGCAACAATTATGTCTTCACAAATGATGTCATGCAGTACTGCATAGTAGAACTGCTCAGTTAGTGCATTGAGTAGTGATATGCTTTACAATAATCGAGCTCTAGAGATTGGTTCAGGGTTTAGACTTTTTATTTTCCGATTTTTAACTTGTGATATGGTATTTGGCTCTACGCTTACTGTTTACTTATTGTGCATGGTCTCCTTCGAAATATTCTCCACAACTGATACACACCCCCTTTCCACTTCCGAAAACGTCTTGCTACACCTCTTACGGATCGAGCGAAGTGTCATCTGCGAATTTTCTCTAGTCTACCGTTGCAAATCTTAGTTCTTTCATGGGATTTTCATGTTTAAAAAAGTCCACATGAGCCAGGTCTTGAGCGTACGGAGGATGGGACAGCACACTGATTTCTTGTGTATGCAATGGTCACGCACCAGCAGGGATGAATGTGCGGGTACGTTATCGGGACGCAAGAGCTATGAATTGTTTCGCCACATTTTATGCAGTTTCCTTCTCACATTTACTCGCAGGTGTCGTTCTACCGATTTACAGTTTGTCCCTGTAGCACAAATGCACGATGAACTAATCCTTCAAAGTCAAAGAAAGCTATCAGCATAGCTTTGACATTTGGCCTGACCAGCTTCTTTTGCTGTTTGAGAACATTTCCCGACCCATTGTGAAGATTGAACATTGGCCTCAACATCATAACCGTAGACTATGGTGACCAAACGTCCCGGAAAACCGGGATTGTCCCGGTTTTCATCCCCGTGTTCCGGTGTACCGAAAATTTGTTTCGGGACGCTCAAAAGTCCCACCATCCAGTTTTTAAACACATTTCGTGAAACTTTCTCAAATTTTTGCGATTTCGTTATATTAAAGGAAATACAACACAAGAAATTAATATATTTTAGCTTATTTGTCGAAAACATTTGTCCCATACTAGTAATCACAGTATCAGTATTGATACACTCAGGCAATAATTTACTTTGAGCGGTACTTTGGCCAACAAGTAGTAAGTTGTATTATTGTAACAGAGCTATGAAACCGTCCGATTGTCGCGCCACTTGCTCACACACTCATTGTCAGAACAGTGTAGTAGTTGATGTTTTGTCAGACAAACTGCAATAGTTTCTCATATTAGTGGTATTATTGCTGCAGTACTGTGAAACGCAATGCCGAAACGTGCCTGCAAGTTCAGTGACTGTTATTCCAAGGAATGGAATTTCATTAAGAAAGGTCGTTTTGATTACGAAGCAGAGTGTTCCGTGTGTAACTGTTTTATTAGTATAAGTCATGGTGAACATTCCGACATAGTTGATCACATCAGGTCAAAGAAGCACATTAACAGATACAGTGCACCGAGCTGCAGTAAAACTCTACAAAATTGTTTTGTGAAACATCAGTCAAGTGAAGAGACGAAAGTTCGAGCAGCCGAGCTTACACTAGCCTACCACATGGTAAATCATCACCAAACTTATGGATCTAGTGATTGTACTAATAAGCTTAACAGCATTATGTCTGATTCTTCCATTGCAAAAACGTTTAGTGCAGCAAGAACTTAAGTGTCAGTCTTAGTGAAAGGAGTTATTGCTTCACAGAGTGTAAAGGAAAGCCTTTAATACATCAAAAGTCTTCTTTCTACGGGATATCCACTAATGCCAGCTATCATAAGGCCACTAAAATATTTCCGTTTGTTGTTCAGTTTTTCGATATTAATCAGGGAATTCAGACCAAACTTTTGAAGGTGAGTTCCCTACCTAATGGAACATCTGACGAAATTTCAAGATTTTGTATGAATACTATCGAAATGTTTGATCTTGAGAAAAATAAATGTGTGGCATTTTGTGGAGACAACAACACAAACTTTCTTGGTTTAAAAAGACAAGGCTAATGCAACGTATTTACCAAATTAAAGACAACATTGCATGAAAACATTGAAGGCATAGGGTGACCTGCAGGTTTTTTTACACAATAGCGTGCAGACATCTGCTGACAGTTTAAGCTGTGATGTTGAAACTATCATGAAGGTATACTCACACTTTTACATATATACTGTTAGAACAGAGAGGCTTAAGGAGTTCTGTGATTATGTGGGAACTGAATATATGAATGTAATGAGTCACTCGAAAACTCGCTGGTTATCACTGTTTCCAGCAGTTGAAAGAGTAATCCGCCTGTTTGATCCGTTAAAAGATTTTTCCTAAATGAAGACAAAGCCCCCAAAATATTTGTTCAGTTTTTCAGTAACCATTTAAGTGAAGCCTGCTTATGGTTCATTCACAGTCAGCTTAGCACTTTACAGCATGGGATAAAGGAAATTGAGGGAAGCACCAAAAGTGTAATACAGGATCTCGTGGTCGTGCGGTAGCGTTCTCGCTTCCCACGCTCGGGTTCCCGGGTTCGATTCCCGGCGGGGCCAGGGATTTTCTCTGCCTCGTGATGGCTGGGTGTTGTGTGCTGTCCTTAGGTTAGTTAGGTTTAAGTAGTTCTAAGTTCTAGGGGACTGATGGCCATAGATGTTAAGTCCCATAGTGCTCAGAGCCATTTTTGTAATAGAGGTAAATGATGTTTTCAAAAATACTCTGGAAATTGTTACTAAGAGGAGAGAACAGCAGTTCATTTCTTTTAATGTTAAATCTGTCCTTAAAGAGCAGAAGTATCAGAAGCAGCGGAAAGGAGTTTTAGATAAGAAGTTAACAAGTTTTATGACACTTTGGTAGAATATGAGGCAAGTGGAGCGCCTCATATTTACCCTCATCGCCGGTGTTTGATTGGATGTTACTGAAGAGAGTGCCAAAATGGGAAAGTGTTGAAGAGACAGTTTCTTATTTGAAGAGTAAAGAGATTGAAATCGATGATTCCATTCTCTTTGATCAGTTCGGCATACCGACAAATTTTGTTGAAGAAAGTCTTCACAAGTGGAATGATGAAAAGAAAACACCATTGGAATGTCATGAGAAGTGAGAGTTTTTTTAAAAGCTGTGACTGTCTTCAGCATTACTCTGAGTTGGTAATAACTGCAAGGTATTTATTTGCAATCCCAGCCCATAATGCCGATGTGGAAAGAATATTTTCGTTCATGAATATCCAGTGGACTGATAAAAGAAACAGAATGGAGGTGGACTCTTGAAGCAATCCTGCAGATTCTGTACTACTAAAAAATGGATTGTGCCGGGTTTTATCACTGTGTCTCAAAGAACAAAGACATGATCAAGAAGGCTGGAGGCAGTGAAAAATACCCTTTTCTCCAAGGACAGTCAATTCCATCTATAAGTGCTCAGTAATATTAAAGCTCATGTTAATATTAATTGATTAACAGTGAATGGCTGTAAAATTTTGTAAAATCGTAATACATTTCTTTATTACTATATACGTTTATTAAATGTCAATTATACAGATAATCTAGATTATATCAATCTTTAGTATCCTCTTATTAGTTATAATAATCGGGTTAACAAAATGTATCAACAAAACATTAATATTTAAAATTAAGAAACCTGGGTGCATGTGGAATAAGGTGTCCATTGGCACCAGGGTGAATGTGTCCCGGTTTTCACCGAAAATAATTTGGTCACCCTACCGTAGACCCAAGTCTCATCACTACTTATGATTCTCTATACGAACAACTCGTTCTCATTTGCGCGATACAAAGGCTCTTTACAAGTTGCGAGGCGAAGGTCCTGACTCATGAGCCGTGGGACGAACTTTGCGGCAACACGATGCATTCCAAGATGCTGCGTCACTATTTCATGAAATGTTTCGACTGAAATTTTGCATTCTTCTGCAATTTCTCGGGCCGTCGGTCTTCGATTGGCAGGCACAATTTCGTTGACGTTCCTGAATGAGCGTCGTCGGTATCCAAGGACATCCTGATCGAGGGTCATCTTTAACATCCGTCCGGCCATATTTTAAACCGTGTGAACCGTTCTTAACACCGAGTACGGCTAAAGGACTCACCACCGTAGGCTTCTTGCATCATTTGGCATGTCTAACTTTTCTTTAGTTTCACGCAAAATTTAAAGCAGACGCGTTGCTCCCCTAACTTTGTAGTCTCCAATTCGGGAAGTGTGGCAACGTCCTACTCAATACAGCACTGATGAATAACAGACATACTAGAAAGGAACTTCCGGCAGTTACAGATTAAACACAGGCGTGTCAGTAATGGCAACAGTATTTCGCTCGGACACCATTGGCGTGAAATTACGCATGTTCTGAATAGAGCTCTTATACTACTGCGTATGTCGGTTTAACGTTGATACGAAAATTCTCGGGACGTTCTTGGCCGATTTACTTCAGTTCTTTTATGTGATACTCCAATATACTCTCATCAAACGTGTTTCTTCTACACAGATTATACATATACTAACGAATCTAAGACCATGTTTTGCGATAGAACTGCACAATACACAACTAATGACACATACTGTTTTTAAAAGTGGTATTATACTGATGTTCTTCAAAATCGACTGCGAGAAATAATACTGTCCTGTGAAAATGTGCAGTTCATTTATCTTTCTCGTAGTCCTGACTATGACATCAGTGCATTTTAACCTGTGCTGTTTCATTCTGCTGCTATCAGTGAATAGGAAAGTTGTATTTATGGCTTATCGGCTTGTAATATGAATACTACCGCCGGATGTTGAAATTTGTAAACCTACCCGTTCGCAGATTAAAACCATCGAATCAAGTGCCATAGAAACTACTATCCTCAAAGGTCCAACAGTTGGAGAGGTTTCTCTCATGCTCCTTTTACCAATGATCCCATCCGGTTTACCCATTCACTTTAAGCAACTTCAGTTCCAATCAAGGTTTCCTTTGCAACATGAATACACAAGAGTCGAAGTCAAGACAGGGGAAAATGGTTCAAATGGCTCTGAGCACTAGCGGACTTAACATCTCAGGCCATCAGTCCCCTAGAACTTAGAACTACTTAAACCTAACTAACCTAAGGACATCACACACAGCCATGCACGAGGCAGGATTCGAACATGCGACCGTAGCAGTCGCGCGGTTCCGGACTGAGCGCCTAGAACCGCTAGACCACCGCGGCCGGCTCTTAACTTCTGTTAAAGTGGCTAGAAATCAAAATGTAGCTAACAGCCTCTCATTGCAGCTCACAGCCTCTCTCATAACGGTATCCTTTTTCGTATGGTCTGACGATGTTCAGCAGCTCCATTCTTAGATAGCTACTTCTTTGCTCACAGCCTTCTTTCGCCTTTTCTCGCCGTGTTACCTCTAAAACAGCCAAGGCGAATCCCCGTTTTTGATTCAACGTAAAACCAAGCGGAATCTGGTAGAACGTAAACAGAATGAACTTAAGACAAACAAATCACAATTACAAGGCGGCGCTGTAAGCGCAGAGTGCAGTCGGTCGGGACGTGTATAGGCTGCCACGAAATTGGTTAGTTGCTCGGTCGGCCGGTAAATTAGTGCGAGTGTAGAGGCCTTTAGGAGAATTTTATCTCCTCTGTGCACACTATAATTTCTAAGGAATTACTTCAGGTGTCCTGATACGGTTTTCGCTAATCTGTAGACCGATTCACGAGGAAGGTTATTATCGCAGCGCCAGACAAGGCGTCCGGTCGTAGACAGTGCTACTCGTACGAAGCCAGAGCGGGTGACTAGGATTTTTTTAATTATTTTTAGTACTAAATGTGGTTTAATAGCGACAGACATAAGTTTTAATTTTTATTTTTAAAATATAATATTGGCGTTTGAGACTGTCGAAAACGACCTTTAACAGCAACTTATTGTGTCAGAAAGCATCGTATTAACTACCAGCACAAGTACTCCCTCAATCATCATCGTCTCCAGACGACATACAAAAATAAAAAATGTCAAATCAAAATCGTTTTGTGCTGTCTAAATTTCCAGTTTTATTTTATTTGTGCTCTCAGTTTCAGCATTATACGACGCCGTCTTCTGGTGCCCTAGCCGTCGAGACGTATAGGAAGAATCACACCTCTTGTGCAGTCGAAATAGGGGCCAGCATACAGTCACTGGTGTCCGTAGACTTCTTCTTAACACAGTGATACCTTCGATCATCAGATGAGATGAGATTCTTCCTACAGGTCGGCCAGGGGGCCTGAAGAAGCCGAAATGTATTGCTGGAACTGGTAGCACAAATAAAACCAAACTGGGAATTTAGAGTGCTCAAGGTGTATTGATTTGACGTTTTATACAGACCAGTCGGGGCCCTGCAACCAACTTGTTTAAGGATGGACTCACGAGAGATACAAAACTATTGTCATACTTCCTGCTGACCTAAGTCCTTTCACAGGGGTTAGTTTAAAGTGACTCCGACTAGTACGTAGAACTTTGCGGAAGTCGGTGGGTCGCACGGTCTAGCCTGCATCTTCTTGTCGGCCCCGCGAATTTCGTGGTGGCGCGCGCAACAGAACTGTGCGGTGCTCTTTAAGCGTTCGCCGGGCCGCAGAAGTGTCCAGATCGTTCGCCTCCCAAGCACTGGCGTCACGCCAGTTTCTCTGCCGCCACATGTGCGCCCGCCGATACGCGATATCGGAAACTTTTTAGTCCGCCAACTTCGAACCGATTTCGGACGGCAAACTTCCAGTTATCCCCCACTTTCCCTCGGCGGTCTCTCTGTGCCACACTGACAACGTATTTCTCCAAAAACCACACGCCCTCTCTCCAGTACCTTATTCCAGCTGCGTCAGCGCTGATGTTTTGAGCAAGTCGCAACGGCAAGAAGATAAGTGTGACGTGATTTCATACCACAGATCAGTTGAAAGGCCGTACATCGAGGTATAAAGGCTTAACGGAGAAGTTTTCTGAACTGTTTACATTATTTCCAGACCAAGTTACTGTATTACAGGATAACGAATATGACCCACAAATGGCTTCAGATCAGCAAAGAATAGAATATGGACAGCTCAGACCCTGAAATCAAAACAGATTCAAGGGAGAGGAGAGCCAATAGGCAGTGGAATATTCCTAAATTACCATCTATAAGGTGCAGTCAAATGAAAATCCAACACCCACCAGAACGGCAACATGGAATGGTTCCACTCAGAGGTAATCACCACACGCGTTAAGACACTTATCCCATTGAGAGGCGAAACGACCAATTCCTGTTTTGACGTTCGCTGTAAGCCGTTGATGGACCCATAACCGCACCCGCTCTTGTACTTTCTCGTTCGACTGAAGCCGACGTCTGAGTATGTCTTTCTTCAGGTTGAGAAAGTGTGAAAATCAGACGGAGAAGGATCAGGGCTGGATGGAGGATGTTACCGTGTTTCCCAACCAAAACGGTGAAATATATAAACTTTCCTGGCAGATTAAAACTGTGTGCCGGACCGAGACTCGAACTCGGGACCTTTGCCTTTCGCGGGCAAGTGCTCTAGCATCTGAGCTACCCAAGCACGACTCACGCCCCGTCCTCACAGCTTTACTCCACCAGTACCTCGTCTCCTACCTTCCAAACTTCAAAGAAGCGCTTGCCCGCGAAAGGCAAAGGTCCCGAGTTCGAGTCTCGGTCGGGCACACAGTTTTAATCTGCCAGGAAAGTTTCATAACAGCGCACACTCCGCTGCAGAGTGAATATCTCATTCTGGAAACATCCCGCAGACTGTGGCTAAGCCACGTCTCCGCAATATCCTTTCTTCCTGGAGTGCTAGTTCTGCAAGGTTCGCAGGAGAGCTTCTGTGAAGTTTGGAAGGTAGGAGACGAGGGACTGGTGGAGTAAAGCTGTGAGGACGGTGCGTGAGTCATGTTTGGGTAGCTCAGATGGTAGGGCACTTGCCCGCGAAAGGCAAAGGTCTCGAGTTCGAGTCTCGATCCGGCACACAGTTTTAATCTGCCAGAAAAGTTTCATAACAGCGAACACTTCGCTGCAGAGTGATTATCTCATTCTGGCGAAATACAGACTTTGTCCGATGGAGTGTGGGGCGGGTGTTATCGTGCAACCAGATGATTCCATCCGACAATATTCCTGGGCGTCCTGACTGTATGGAAGGAAGGAAGGAAGGGTTTAACGTGCCATCGACAGATTATTAGAGACGGATAACAAGCTCGGATTGCGTCCTGGATGGGGAGGGAAATCGGCCGTGCCCTTTGAAAGGAACCATCTGTAAGTAGGCTGTTTATGTTTTCTTATTGGCAACATTACGTAGCGCTCTGTATGAAAATCACTGGCTGTGCTGTGTGCAGTCTGTGGCTAGTTTGCATTGTTGTCTGCCATTGTAGTGTTGGGCAGCTGGATGTGAACAGCGCGTAGCGTTGCGCAGTTGGCGGTGAGCCGCCAGCAGTGGTGGATGTGGGGAGAGAGATGGCGGAGTTTTGAAATTTGTAAGACTGGATGTCATGAACTGCTATATATATTATGACTATTAAGGTAAATACATTGTTTGTTCTCTATTAAAAGCTTTCATTTGCTAACTATCCCTATCAGTAGTTAGTGCCTTCCGTAGTTTGAATCTTTTATTTAGCTGGCAGTAGTGGCGCTCGCTGTATTGCAGTAGTTCGAGTAATGAAGATTTTTGTGAGGTAAGTGATTTGTGAAAGGTATAGGTTAATGTTAGCTAGGGCCATTCTTTTGTAGGGATTTTTGAAAGTCAGATTGCGTTGCGCTAAAAATATTGTGTGTCAGCTTAAGCACAGTCTTGTATAATTTTTCTAAGGGGACGTTTCACATCCCGGCATTTGCCTGGAGCGATTTAGGGAAATCACGGAAAATCTGCCGGCCGGTGTGGCCGAGCGGTTCTAGGCGCTTCAGTCCGGAACCGCGCTGCTAGTACGGTCACAGGTTCGAAAACTGCCTCGGGCATGGATGTGTGTGACGTCCTCCGGTTAGTTAGATTTAAGTAGTTCTAAGTTCTAGGGGACTGATGACCTCAGATGTTAAGTCCCATAGTGCACAGAGCCATTTGAACCATTTTTGAACGAAAAACCTGAATCTGGATAGCCGGACCCGGGTTTGAAACGTCGTCCTCCCGAATGATTGTACAGCGTGTTGCAGTTTTTGCGAAGTATCTTCATATCGCTGCACACTTATTGTGGTTTCACGTACGAGGAATCCGGCGAAAGGAGGGTCCATGCAGTCGAAGAAGACGGTCACCATCATCTTACCGTAACTTGTGTGAACAGCTTTGGATATGTATGGCAGGTGAGATGTAGGATGTTTTCACTGCTGGCTTTGCCGTCTACCCTCAGGTTGCCGGAATGCTGTCGGACGGAAACATCTTGTCGCTGTAGTATACAGAGAAGCTGCAGCATTAGAAGATTGCAGCGAAATGCAGGAAGATCTGCAGCGGATAGGCTCATGGTGCAGGGAGTGGCAACTGACCCTTAACATACACAAATGTAATGTATTGCGAATACATGGAAAGATCCTTTATTGTATGATTATATGATAGCGGAACAAACACTGGTAGCAGTTACTTCTGTAAAATATCTGGGAGTATGCGTACGTAACGATTTGAAGTGGAATGATCATATAAAATTAATTGTTGGTAAGGCGGGTGCCAGGTTGAGATTCATTGGGAGAGTCCTTAGAAAATGTAGTCCATCAACAAAGGAGGTGGCTTACGAAACACTCGTCCGGCCTATACTTGAGTATTGCTCATCAGTGTGGGATCCGTATCAGGTCGGGTTGACAGAGGAGATAGAGAAAATCCGAAGAAGAGCGGCGCGTTTCTTCACAGGGTTATTTGGTAAGCGTGATAGCGTTACGGAGATGTTTAGCAAACTCAGGTAGCAGACTCTACAAGAGAGGCGCTCTGCATCGCAGTGTAGCTTGCCGTCCAGGTTTCGAGGGAGTGCGTTTCTGGATGAGGTATCGAATATATTGCTTCCCCGTACTTATACCTCCCGAGGAGATCACGAATGTAAAAATAGGGAGATTCGAGCGCGCACGGAGGCTTTCCGGCAGTCATTCATCCCGCAAACCATACGCGACTGAAACAGGAAAGGGAGGTAATGACAGTGGCACGTAAAGTGCCCTCCGCCACATACCGTTGGGTGGCTTGCGGAGTATAAATTTAGATGTAGATGTAGACGATAAGGCCCGGCCCCAATCTGCCAATCGGACGAAGGCTGCGCATCAGCCATTAGGTTAGGAAACACTGCAGCACCATACGTCCAGCCAGGATCTGATTTTCAGATCTTCGACGAACGGAAGAAAGACATATGTGGACGTCGGTTTCAGCCGGACGAGGAAGTGCGGTTGCTGATCTGTCAGCAGCCGATATAATTCATTTTTATTTATTTAATTATTTTTTGTTTCATGCTGCCCACCACGAATTCCTCTCCTGTGCCAATCTCATCATCTCAGAGTAGCACTTGCAATCTACGTCTTCAATTTGCTGGATGTATTCCCGCCTCCGTCTTCCTCTACTGTTTTTGCCCTCTGCAACTCCCTCTAGTACCATGGAAGTCATTCCCTGATGTCTTTACAGATGTCCTATCATCCTGTCCCTTCTCCTTATCAGTGATTTCCACATATTCCTTTCCTCTCCGATTCTGTGCAGAAACTCCTCATTCCTTACCTTATCAGTCCACCTGATTTTCAACAAATTTCTGTAGCACCACATCTCAAATGCTTCGATTCTCTTCTGTTCTGGTTTTCCCACAGTCCATGTTTTACTACACTACTGCCCATTAAAATTGCTAATACCACGAATATAACGTGCTACAGACGCGAAATTTAACCGACAGGAAGAAGATGCTGTCATATGCAAATGATTAGCTTTCCAGAGCATTTACACAAGGTTGGCGCCGGTGGCGATACCTACAACGTGCTGACATGAGGAACGTTTCCAACCGATTTCTCATACACAAACAGCAGTTGACCGGCGTTGCCCGGTGAAACGTTGTTGTGATGCCTCGTGTAAGGAGGAGAAATGCGTACCATCACGTTTCCGACTTTGATAAGGGCCGGATTGTAGCCTATCGCGATTATGGTTTATGGTATCGCGATATTGCTGCTCGCGTTGGTCGAGATCCAATGACTGTTAACAGAATATGGAATCGGTTGGTTCAGGAGGGTAATACGGAACGCCGTGCTGGGTCCCAACGACCTCGTATCACTAGCAGTCGAGATGACAGGCATCTTATCCGCATGACTAACGGATCGTGCAGTCACGTCTCGATCCCTGAGTCAGCAGATGGGTACGTTTACAAGACAACAACCATCTGCACGAACAGTTCGACGACGTTTGCAGCAGCATGGACTATATGCGCGGAGACCATGGCTGCGGTTACCCTTGACGCTGCATCACAGACAGGAGCGCCTGCGATGGTGTACTCAACGACGAACCTGGATGCACGAATGGCAAAACGTCATTTTTTCGGATGAATCCAGGTTCTGTTTACAGCATCATGATGGTCGCATCCGTGTTTGGCGACATCGCGGTGAACGCACATTGGAAGCGTGTATTCGTCATCTCCATACTGGCGTGTCACCCGGCGTGAGGGTATGGGGTGACATTGGTTACACGTCTCGGTCACCTCTTGTTCGCATTGACGGCACTTTGAACAGTGGACGTTACATTTCAGATGTGTTACGACCCGTGGCTCTACCCTTCATTCGATCCCTGCGAAACCCTACATTTCAGCACGATAATGCACGACCGCATGTTTCAGGTCCTGTACGGGACTTTCTGGATACAGAAAATGTTCGACTGCTGCCCTGGGCAGCACATTCTCCAGATCTTTCACCAATTGAAAACGTCTGGTCAATGGTGGCCGAGCAACTGGCTCGTCACAATACGCCAGTCACTACTCTTGATGAACTGTGGTACCATGTTGACGCTTCATGGGCAGCTGTACCTGTACACGCCATCCAAGCTCTGTTTGACTCAATGTCCAGGCGTATCAAGTCCTCCTTACTCCGTCCTTCATTGGTTATTTTGCTGCCTAGGTAGTAAACTTCGTCTACTTCGCGACCTTCCCGATGTTAAGTTTCTCGTAGTTCTAATTTCTGTTACCTCTCATTACTTTCGTCTTCCTTCGACTTAATCTCAGTCCATATTCTGAACTCATTAGATTGTTCATTCCATTCAGAAGACGTCTTCAGTTCCATTCAGGACAGTAATATCATCAGCGAACCCTATCATTGACGTCGTTTCACCTTGAATTTTAATTCCACTCCTGAATTTTTCTTTTATTTCCATCATTTCTTCCTCAATGTACAGATTGAACAGTAGGGGCGAAAGACTACATCCTTGTCTTACACCCTTTTTAAACCAAGCACTTCGTTCTTGGTTGCCCACTCTTATTATTCGCTCTTGTCTCTTGTACATATTGTGTATTACCCGAATGGCTCTGAGCACTATGGGACTCAACTGCTGTGGTCATAAGTCCCCTAGAACTTAGAACTACTTAAACCTAACTAACCTAAGGACAGCACACAACACCCAACCATCACGAGGCAGAGAAAATCCCTGACCCCGCCGGGAATCGAACCCGGGAACCCGGGCGTGGGAAGCGAGAACGCTACCGCACGACCACGAGATGCGGGCTGTATTACCCGTTTCTCCTTCTAACTTACCCCTATTTTTTTTCTCAGAATTTCGAACAGCTTGCACCATTCTACGACGTCAAACGCTTTTTCCAGGCCGACAAATCCTACGAACGTTACTTGATTTTTTTTCTTTAGTCTTGCTTCCATTATCAACAGCAACTTCAGATTAGCCTATCTGGTGCCTTTACCTTCCCTAAAACCAAACCGTCATCTTACACATTCTGTTTTCTTTTCCATTCTTCTATATATTATTCTTGTCAGGAACTCGGATGCATGAGCTGTGAAGCAGATTGTGCGATAATTCTCGCACCTGTCAGCTCTTGCAGTCTTCGGAATTGTGTGGACGATATTTTCCGCCGGCCGCTGTGGCCGAGCGGTTCTAGGCGCTTCAGTCCGGAACCGCGCTGCTGCTACTGTCGCAGGCTCGAATCCTGCCTCGGTCATGGATATGTGTGATGCCCTTAGGTTAGTTAGGTTTAAGTAGTTCTAAGTGTAGGGGACTGATGGCCTCAGATGTTAAGTCCCATAGTGCTTAGGGCCAATTGAACCATTTGATATTTTTCCCTATACTCATCTTATCAGAAAACCTTGTCTTTTTTCCATTTCACTTCACTGAACCCTGCTATATCTAGATTGAGCCAGACTGATACATTCTACACACCAACGTGAATAGTCGTTTTGTTGCCACTTCCCCCATTGTTTTTAGAAATTCTGTTGGGATGTTACTTATCCATTCTGCCAAATTTGATATAAAGTTCTTTAAAGTTCTCTTAAATTCTGATTCTACAAAATAAGCATTAATCGTCCCGTCTCCCAGTGGGATAAATGTCTTAACGTTTGTCGTCATTACTTTCGGATGATACCATTCCATAGTACCGTTGTGATGAGTGTTTGGTTTTCATTTGCCTGCTCCCCATAATAGGGAACAGCTGGCGGCCTATGCTGTTTTACAGAACGGGCGGGCCTCTGGCCTTTACATCCTGTGATGTGGCATCGACGATCAACATCTTGTCGCCTATTCTTGGTTTCACTGTCCTTCAGCCACTTTCTGTAGATGCTTACGTCAGTAGCTCCCAACAGGAAGATGCTCGTTCCCAGATACCGGGACGTAACCACCTGCCTTTTGTCAGAATCGCCTATGTCAGTGAATTTTCCCCGTTTTCGGCCCGTATCATCTCTAGACTGATAACATATAAGCCTCTGCTATGCTTTTACTGTATACCCTCCTTACGGCGTCACGTGTTTACAACGCCACCTGGCTGTAATCAGTCTGACGAAGCGTAGAGGTCACAATTCAGAATGAATTTTCACTCCGCAGCGGAGTGTGCGCTGATACAAAACTGTGTACCGGACCGAGACCGAACCCGGTACCTTTGTCTTTTGCGCCCAAGTGCTATACCAACTGAGCCACACGAAAACGCCGGGTCTCGGTCCAGCATACAGATTTGATCTACCATGAAGTTTCGTATCAGCGTCTGCTCTGCTGCAGGGTGAAATTTAACTCTGGAAACAATCCCTCTAGGCGGTGGTTGAGCCATGTCTCCGTAGTATCCTTTCTTCCACGAGTGCTAGTCTCACAAGTTTTGCGGGGCAACTTCTGTGAAGTTTGGAAGATAGGAGATAAGCTACTAGTAGAAGTGCAGCTGTGAGGAGGGGTCATCATTCGTGCTCTGGTATCTTAGTTCGTAGAGCACTTGCCTGCAAAAGGCAAAGGGCCCAGGTTCGAGCCCTGGTCTGCCACACACTTTTAATCTACCAGGAAGCTTCAGAAGTCATAATGTTTTGGCTCTCGGTGTAGGTATGTAAACCGTTTTTAGTTTCGACCGCTATTGTCCCCTGTAATAATACACTCCTGGAAATTGAAATAAGAACACCGTGAATTCATTGTCCCAGGAAGGGGAAACTTTATTGACACATTCCTGGGGTCAGATACATCACATGATCACACTGACAGAACCACAGGCACATAGACACAGGCAACAGAGCATGCACAATGTCGGCACTAGTACAGTGTATATCCACCTTTCGCAGCAATGCAGGCTGCTATTCTCCCATGGAGACGATCGTAGAGATGCTGGATGTAGTCCTGTGGAACGGCTTGCCATGCCATTTCCACCTGGCGCCTCAGTTGGACCAGCGTTCGTGCTGGACGTGCAGACCGCGTGAGACGACGCTTCATCCAGTCCCAAACATGCTCAATGGGGGACAGATCCGGAGATCTTGCTGGCCAGGGTAGTTGACTTACACCTTCTAGAGCACGTTGGGTGGCACGGGATACATGCGGACGTGCATTGTCCTGTTGGAACAGCAAGTTCCCTTGCCGGTCTAGGAATGGTAGAACGATGGGTTCGATGACGGTTTGGATGTACCGTGCACTATTCAGTGTCCCCTCGACGATCACCAGTGGTGTACGGCCAGTGTAGGAGATCGCTCCCCACACCATGATGCCGGGTGTTGGCCCTGTGTGCCTCGGTCGTATGCAGTCCTGATTGTGGCGCTCACCTGCACGGCGCCAAACACGCATACGACCATCATTGGCACCAAGGCAGAAGCGACTCTCATCGCTGAAGACGACACGTGTCCATTCGTCCCTCCATTCACGCCTGTCGCGACACCACTGGAGGCGGGCTGCACGATGTTGGGGCGTGAGCGGAAGACGGCCTAACGGTGTGCGGGACCGTAGCCCAGCTTCATGGAGACGGTTGCGAATGGTCCTCGCCGATACCCCAGGAGCAACAGTGTCCCTAATTTGCTGGGAAGTGGCGGTGCGGTCCCCTACGGCACTGCGTAGGATCCTACGGTCTTGGCGTGCATCCGTGCGTCGCTGCGGTCCGGTCCCAGGTCGACGGGCACGTGCACCTTCCGCCGACCACTGGCGACAACATCGATGTACTGTGGAGACCTCACGCCCCACGTGTTGAGCAATTCGGCGGTACGTCCACCCGGCCTCCCGCATGCCCACTATACGCCCTCGCTCAAAGTCCGTCAACTGCACATACGGTTCACGTCCACGCTGTCGCGGCATGCTACCAGTGTTAAAGACTGCGATGGAGCTCCGTATGCCACGGCAAACTGGCTGACACTGACGGCGGCGGTGCACAAATGCTGCGCAGCTAGCGCCATTCGACGGCCAACACCGCGGTTCCTGGTGTGTCCGCTGTGCCGTGCGTGTGATCATTGCTTGTACAGCCCTCTCGCAGTGTCCGGAGCAAGTATGGTGGGTCTGACACACCGGTGTCAATGTGTTCTTTTTTCCATTTCCAGGAGTGTATATTAAACTTCCTTTTAATCAGCTTGTACGGGGTGTTCAAAACGTCTCTCTGCAGTGCCGTATGATTGTTAGCCACGCGTGCCGTATGATTGTCCGCCTGCCTGGGTTACCTCCCTTCAAGTGGACTCTCCCAACAGTCCACTGTTTCGTTTATCTCAACCAGTGTCAGTAGTATCGTTGGTGTTTCTCGTTACGTGTTGACGTTAACTTTTAAGTTTAGTTCCTTTGTTTCGTTTTTGTCACTGTTTAAATGCTAACCATTGAAGAACGTGTATTTTACTGGAACAAGTGTTCAAAGCTGGCGGTAAATACACAGTTTCAGTTCGTCAAACATTTAATTCGGTTTTCCCGGAGACAACACTCCCACATCGCGATACTGTGCGAGATCTGATTAACAAATTTCGAAGCACGGGTTCAGTGACAGATGCACCGAAAAGTGGTTGTCCAAGCGAATTGAATTGTGTATTCAACAACAGGGGGGACACTATCAACATTTAATGCGAAAATTTGTAAGTAAAAATGAATATTCAATAAATTAAGAACTTGTATTTCACTGAGTTTCATTTCGGTATATTCACTGTGGCATACGGCACGCGCAGCTAACAATCATACGGCACTGCGGAGAGACTTTTTGAACACCCCGTATAAATCTACCGCCAAAGCATATTACGAACAGCTCGAACCGTTAGTAAAACTTGTGGACAATGGTGGCGTCAAGACGAAGCATTAACAATGGATATAATAAAACCTTTTCTTTCATGAAAATCAGTCGATAATTTTAAAATGTTTGGCACAATATTCTATAGGGAGTTAATTATAACCACACATCTTTAATACCAGGAAATTACTGACCGCTAAGAATTCTAGTCTTGATGAAAAATGAGTCCTTCGAGAGACACATGGTTTGTTCATGGAAATATATTCATCTTCATTAGTGACAACGAGTTTCGTAATTTTTTTAATCGTCAACTGCGTCATGTTTGGAAATGCCTCGAAATAATGAAATAAATAAACAATGATCATCTACATTAGTGACAACGCCTTTCGTAATTTTTTTAATCGTCAACTGCGTCATGTTTGGAAATGCCCGGAAATAATGAACTAAATGCGACAATGATGAGAAGGACAAAGGAAACTAAGGTTAAGAAATTCAGCTGCTTAGCAAACTGTTTTGGAGCAGTAAGGGCATCGCAAATACGTAATGTAAGATACAGATCTTTGACACTTACGAACGCAGCACTGGCGCCGCTAGCAATATTTACTGGCAATGCGCTTAGGACAGCCAGATGATTTTGGAAGTGGGGCACAGAACGCCTTGTGTTATGAACCGTGGACGCGCGCCAGCATGTTCTTGCTGCTGCTGGCGAAATAGCAGTCTGCAATTTGCGGCTCTATAACATGGCTCAGATAACCACTAGCGCCGCCGAGAGATGTGCTGCAACGGCTGCTACAGCTGGCGCCTGAGGATTGGTGCCGACGGATATGCAGCGCTTGTGCAATGGTAATTGGGTAAAGCGGAGAAATGTGATCGTGAATTAGGCAGAAATGTTGGGAAAGTTACAATTTAACTTCGCGTGTCGACGTTGGGATTATTACAGATGAGCAGAGCCTCACGAGGTGATCTCGCCGCCTCTGGCGCAACTGACAAAGCTACTCCCCACCCGTCCTCTCCCGTAATATTACACTACTGGCCATTAAAATTGCTACTCAAGTAGAATTGCAGATGATAAACGGGTATTCATTGGGCAAATATATTATACCAGAACTGACATGTGATTACATTTTCACGCAATTTAGGTGCATAGTTCCCGAGAAATCAGTACCCAGAACCACCACCTCTGGCTATAATAACGGCCTTGATAAGCCTGGGCATTGAGTCAATCATAGCTTGGATGGCGTGTACACGTACAGCTGCCCATGCAGCTTCAACACGATACCACAGTTGATCAAGAGTAGTGACTGGCGTATTGTGACGAGCCAGATGCTCGGCCACCATTGACCAGACGTTTTCAATTGGTGAGAGATCTGGAGAATATGCTGGCCAGGGCAGCAGTCGAAAATTTTCTGTGTCCAGAAACGCCCGCACAGGACCTGCAACATGCGGTCGTGCATTATCCTGCTGAAATGTAGGGTTTCGCAGGGATCGAATGAAGGGTAGAGCCACGGGTCATAACACATCTGAAATGTAACGTCCACTGTTCAAAGTGCCATCAATGCGAACAAGAGGTGCCCGAGAAGTGTAACCAATGGCACTCCATACCATCACGCCGGGTGATACGCCAGTATGGCGATGACGAATACACGCTTCCAATGAGCGTTCACCGCGATGTCGCCAAACACGGATGCGATCGTCATGATGCTGTAAACAGAACCTGGATTCATCCGAAAAAATGACGTTTTGCCATGCGTGCACTCAGGTTCGTCGTTGAGTACACCATCGCAGGCGCTCCTGCCTGTGATGCAGCGTCAAGGGTAACCTCAGCCATGGTCTCCGAGCTGATAGTACATGCTGCTGCAAACGTCGTCGAACTGTTCGTGCAGATGGTTGTTGTCTTGCAATCATCCCCATCTGTTGACTCAGGAATCGAGACGTGGCTGCGCGATTCGTTACAGCCATGCGGATAAGATGCCTGTCATCTCGAGTGCTAGTAATACGAGGCCGTTGGGATCCAGCACAGCGTTCCGTATTACCCTCCTGAACCCACCAATTCCATATACTGCTAACAGTCATTGGATCTCGACCAACGCGAGCAGCAATGTCGCGATACGATAAACCGCAATCGCGATAGGTTACAATCCGACCTTTATCAAAGTCGGAAACGTGATGGTACGCATTTCTCCTCCTTACCCGAGGCATCACAACAACGTTTCACCAGCAACGCCGGTCAACTGCTGTTTGTGTACGAGAAATCGGTTGGAAAGTTTCCTCATGTCAGCACGTTGTAGGTGTCGCCACCGGCGCCAACCTTGTGTCAATGCTCTGAAAAGCTAATCATTTGCATATCACAGCGTCTTCTTCCTGTCGGTTAAATTTCGCGTCTGTAGCGCGGCATTTTCGTGGTGTAGCAATTTTAATGGCCTGTAGTGTTCTTTTCTACAGTATTTTCTACACAGATTTTCCAAATTTTATGACTCTGCAAGTATGTCTAATAAAAATAAAGTATAACTGATAAACATCGCTTGATCTATGTTCGATTCTACACAGAGTACGCGAAAGAACTTGCCCCCCTTCTAACAGCTGTGTACCGCAAGTCTCTAGAGGAACAGAAGGTTCCAAATGATTGGAAAAGAGCACAGGTAGTCCCAGTCTTCAAGAAGGGTCGTCGAGCAGATGCGCAAAACTATAGACCTATCTCTCTGACGTCGATCTGTTGTAGAATTTTAGAACATGTCTTTTGCTCGAGTATCATGTCGTTTTTGGAAACTCAGAATCTACTATGTAGGAATCAACATGGATTCCGGAAACAGCGATCGTGTGAAACCCAACTCGCATTATTTGTTCATGAAACCCAGAAAATATTAGATACAGGCTCCCAGGTAGATGCCATTTTCCTTGACTTCCGGAAGGCGTTCGATACAGTTCCGCACTGTCGCCTGATAAACAAAGTAAGAGCCTACGGAATATCAGACCAGCTGTGTGGCTGGATTGAAGAGTTTTTAGCAAACAGAACACAGCATGTTGTTCTCAATGGAGAGACATCTACAGACGTTAAAGTAACCTCTGGCGTGCCACAGGGGAGTGTTATGGGACCATTGCTTTTCACAATATATATAAATGACCTAGTAGATAGTGTCGGAAGTTCCATGCGGCTTTTCGCGGATGATGCTGTAGTATACAGAGAAGTTGCAGCATTAGAAAATTGTAGCGAAATGCAGGAAGATCTGCAGCGGATAGGCACTTGGTGCAGGGAGTGGCAACTGACCCTTAACATAGACAAATGTAATGTATTGCGAATACATAGAAAGAAGGATCCTTTATTGTATGATTATATGATAGCGGAACAAACACTGGTAGCAGTTACTTCTGTAAAATATCTGGGAGTATGCGTGCGGAACGATTTGAAGTGGAATGATCATATAAAATTAATTGTTGGTAAGGCGGGTACCAGGTTGAGATTCATTGGGAGAGTCCTTAGAAAATGTAGTCCATCAACAAAGGAGGTGGCTTACAAAACACTCGTTCGACCTATACTTGAGTATTGCTCATCAGTGTGGGATCCGTACCAGATCGGGTTGACGGAGGAGATAGAGAAGATCCAAAGAAGAGCGGCGCGTTTCGTCACGGGGTTATTTGGTAACCGTGATAGCGTTGCGGAGATGTTTAGCAAACTCGAGTGGCGGACTCTGCAAGAGAGGCGCTCTGCATCGCGGTGTAGCTTGCTCGCCAGGTTTCGAGAGGGTGCGTTTCTGGATGAGGTATCGAATATATTGCTTCCCCCTACTTATACCTCCCGAGGAGATCACGAATGTAAAATTAGAGAGATTAGAGCGCGCACAGAGGCTTTCAGACAGTCGTTCTTCCCGCGAACCATACGCGACTGGAACAGGAAAGGGAGATAATGACAGTGGCACGTAAAGTGCCCTCCGCCACACACCGTTGGGTGGCTTGCGGAGTATAAATGTAGATGTAGATGTAGATGTATAAAATATTGCACACTATAAGTTAAATGTATCATTGCAGTAAATAAATTACAAGTTGCATAAACTCTCTAAAATAATGAAATTAAGTCAATCAGTTTCTTGTTATCTTTGGAGCACATTGATTTTAGTATTATGTACAATAAAGAGCAGATTTTACAAGTTCCTCATAAGCTTTTTTGATGCGATTTGAGCCTCCCACGGACCATTTAAATAACTACTTGTGAATTAACTTCCAGTTTTACTATTAATTTTTCATTCCATCAGAGTGGTGTTGTTTCCGAATTTCTGACCACTTTGCTCTTTGTTGGTTTTCTGTGGAGATGGGAATCTAAAACCTTCTATCGAAACGTATCGCTGTAATGAATTTCATGTTCTTCAGTTTTGATCTCTTTCAGATCAGTTGCACCATGCAGTTTTTTTCTGTTAACATGTACAAAAATTCCTCATAAATTATTTAGTATGCGCAAATTACTAATTAGAAATAAAATAAGAAGGGCTATAATTGAGACTCGAGAAAATATCCCTTTCCAGGTTGGTTGGTTGTGTGGGGGAGGGGACCAAACAGTGATGTCATCGATTCGATCGGATTAGAGAAGGATGGGGAAGGAAGTCGGCCGTGCCCTTTCAAAGGAACCATCCTGGCATTTTTCTGAAGAGAATTAAGGAAATCACCCCTTTCCAGGAATTATGTTTTTATTGCTTATAGTTTCCTTAATGTGAGCGAAACAAATTCTTTGATTATATCACTGAAGTGTTCCACAGACAGGGTAGCTAATGTTGGCAGTCTGCTTTCTTCCATACTTAGCCGTAAGTACTTTATTTATCATACTAAATTTGCTGAAAGTGCGTTTACAAGATGCTGCAGTCACTGCAATTGTCATATATATAGGGTGTATCAAAAAGAATCATCCGACTTGACACGTCTATATTTCTGAAACTAATAAACATATAAAATGAATTATGTTTTTTGATGAACAGGAAACTCAAAAAGTTTTTTTCATTCCTTTTCATAGGTGTTCAATATGCTCCCCTTGAGATGCACGACACATGTCAATGCGGTATTCAAATACTGCAGTGAGCATGCCTTGGGTTACAGCTTCCATAGCTGCTGTTATGCGATGCGTCAGTTCATTCATTGTTATTGGTAATGGAGGCACATGAACAGAGTCTTTTCTAACCCCCCCTCCCCGGGGGGCCGAGCGGTCTAGGGCGCCTTGTCACGGTTCAAGCAGCTCCCCCTGTCGGTGGTTCGAGTCCTCCTTCGGGCATGGGTATGTCTGTTGTCCTTGGTGTAAATTAATTTAAATTAGATTAAGTAGCGTGTAAGCTTAGGGACCGATGCCCTCAGCAGTTTGGTCCCGTAAGACCTACCACAAATTTCCAATTTTATAGCCCCCTCCCCCCTAGAAATAATCACATACAGTTAGGTCCGGTTACCTTGGAGACCAGTAAAGAAAGCTGAGTGAGACCGATCCATCGTTCAGTAATCCTTAGATTTAAAAATTCCCTCACTTCTAGATTTCAGTGTGGCGGTGCCCCATCCTGTTGGTAAATGCAGTTGCTCGGATCAGTCTCCAGCTATGAGAAAAGAAAGTTCTCAAGCATATCGAGACATGTGCTTCCTGTAACACTGTTCTCGGCAAAGAAAAATGGGCCATACACCTTATCTCAAATAAAAATAGCTAAGATTTTTTAAAAATCGGATAATACTTTTTGATGTACCACGTAAAGCTCGAGAGTTTGCTCTTTCCAACAGTACAATACATATCTCAAATAACATAATAGTTATGATTTTTTTAATCGGATTATTGTTTTTGTATGTCCTCAAAGCTATTTCGATGTTTGGATAAACATCTCTTTACCCATACTTAAATACACTTGAAAAGATGCAAATGGAAAGCCGTGTCAAAATGCTCTTTATTAGCTCTTTCACCTGACACTTGTAATGAGCTGCTCCGGTAACTAGCTCTGCTGTGTTAATATCTCTGCTGTTTTTGGCACCAGAATCAGTTGTGCATTTTTCATGATATGATACAGATCTGTTGACAGATACTCTTCTTGGGTATGCAGTCGGATAATTTAGTCATCTTCATACAACATTTCAACGGACCAACTGATCTCCATCTTCAGTAGAGTACGCTGAGATTATGCATCAGCATACTCACCCGCAGATGGCGGCCAGTTGGTCCGTTGAAATATTATTGACTACATTATCCGACTGCATACACGAGAAGAGCATCATCAGTCATTATGCCAGGAAAATCTCTGTCATAAGATACAGATCTGTTTTCCTTTTCAGTTGTTATTGTACCTAATACTTCGAGACACCTTTATCTCACACAATACATAGTCGGCAGAAAACGGCAAAAATCGGAAGCTTTCGGCCAAATGCATATTTGCTCAGCACCTGTTCGCTGACCTCTTAAGGCCCGACAATGCCGTAAGGAAGATGCAGCAAGAACTCCATTGTTGAATATAAGTGAGCTGCGTAGGCGGCGGAAGTGTGAACCTGAGCCAAGTGCAATGTTGCCACGTAAGCCATGTAAGCGGGAGACGTGTGTTAGGTAGTAGTTGTTTCTTTATGGTGCTGCTTGGACGAAATGACATTGTGACAACAATGAGCTTTTACAGTCGCGGCTAAGGGAAAGCGCGAGGCCGTTGAACTTAACGTGCCTCTCCCTGTTGGTTCTTAAACCGTCTTGCTCTCTCTTTCTTGTCTTTTTTTCAGTTACTGTGCCCACCTCCCCCCCCCCCCCCCCCCCAACCACCCGGGACTGGGCCCTTGGCGGGGTCGTATCTCCATCGGTACGACCCTGCAGATGACGTGAAGCTCCGATTAGGCAAGAATGAAGATGCATCTAACCCAGAATCCATCATATACAGGAGATTCTTAAAATTTTAAGATCTGCGCTCGCTTTGGACTTGATCAAAATCTACTAAGCTCTTTCCTACTCTTTTCCAGACATATATCATCTTACGTAGGCTTATACAAAAAAAAATTATCAGAATTACAACACTGACAATATTACATTTGTAGTCGATATAAATTTACGATGTACCCTCAAATATATAATTACTCTTCTTGTATGGACCATACAGTCTCGAAGTTTTAACAGTAAATCTCTCTGTGACGCACAATGCCTCTCTTGTAGTGTATGCCACTGAAGTTTGACGAGCATTTCCGCGAAGTTTACTGAAAGGGAGTACTCTTCTCTGGATCTGGTTCAAATGGCTCTGAGCACTATGGGACTCAACTGCTGTGGTCATAAGTCCCCTAGAACTTAGAACTACTTAAACCTAACCTAAGGACATCACACACATCCATGCCCGAGGCAGGATTCGAACCTGCGACCGTAGCGGTCGTGCGGTTCCAGACTGTAGCGCCTTTAACCGCTCGGCCACTCCGGCCGGCTTCTCTGGATCTTTCGTATGGCTTTTATTATAACCGACTGGTGAAGATCCTAGACCGATGAATAATACTTAAGCAGCGGTCGAACAAAAGCATTATACGCCACAGCTTTCGTTGGTGTGTTGCATTCCCTAAGGACTCTTCCAACAAATCTCATTTTCCTTTAGTTAATTTTACGTGATCATGCCACTGTATGTCGCTCCTGGACACAAATTCCTAGATATTTTACCGTTGTGACTGTCTACTGTGATTGATAGCCAACAGAATAAACGGACGATAATGGGCCTTCCCGACCAGTTTATATGGTCAAAAGTATCCGGACACCTATTAGTGGACATTAATATGCCGTTTGTCGACCCTTCGCCTTTATGACGCCTTGAACTATGCTGGGAACACTTTCAACGAGGTATTTTAATGTCTGTGGGGGACTGTAAGCCCATTTTTCCTCAAAAGCGAGACTACAGAAGGTAATGATGCTGGATGCTAGGGTCTGGAGCAAAGTCGATGTTATAACTCATCCAAAAGGAATTCCATGTGTTCAGGTCGGCATCCTGAGTTAGGCAAGTCTATTTCACAAACATTACTGTCCACAAATCACTGCCTCACTGACGTTGCTTTACGACAGGGTGCACTGTCCTAATCATTGCCTCAGACCTTTTCCTCTACTGTACACAGTACACAATGGTATAAAATGTGTTAATATCCTTCCGCGTTTAATGTTTTCTTATGCGAAATAAGAGGACCACTTCCTAACCACGGAAAAAACCCTCATACCCTAACACCAGCTCGTCTGAAATACACTGTTGGCGCTATACGTGATGTCAGGTAAGGTTCTCCAGATATCCATGAACCCAAATTACCCCATTGGTTTGCCATACGGTACATCACGATCTATCACCCAAATTACTCGTTTCCAGACACCCACTGTCTAGTGGCAACGCTCGTACACCGCCTCAAGCATCGCTTAACATTGACTACAGAAATACGCCGCTCGACCATTGCATCCCATTCTTTTTAATTCTGTGCGCCCTTCAACGAGCAGGCAGCCCTGTCGAAAGTAACGGGTGGTTATAATTAAACTTTCCCTAGTTAATCCGTTGGCAACGGCCTTGCCGCAGTGGTTACACCCTTGCCGCAGTGGTTACACCGGTTCCCGTGAGATCACCGAAGTTAAGCGCTGTCGGGCGTGGTCGGCACTTGGATGGGTGATCATCCTGGCCGCTATGCGCTGTTGCCATTTTTCGGGGTGCACTCAGCCTCGTGATACCAATTGAGGAGCTATTCGACCGAATAGTAGCGGCTTCGGTCAAGAATACCATCATAACGGCCGGGAGAGCGGTGTGCTGACCCCACGCCCCTCCTATCCACATCCTCCTCTGAGGATGACACGGCGGTCGGATGGTCCCGGTAGGCCACTCGTGGCCTGAAGACGGAGTGCTATTTAGCACGTTATAGCACGGAAACTAATTACTGTACGAGTATCAGACTTGGTAGCAATAATGTCGAGTATGGGGTGCATGATTTCAATGCGTAAAACGATGACCACCAGGTGCCGTGGACAGTCATCGTGATTCATAGTCGCACACACCTGACCAGTCGCAGTGTACTTGTTGACGTGTCAACATTAGCTTGGGCAAGTCATTATCGGTGAAGCGCTGTTATCAAGACAGTAATGCTGCAGTTACGCTTCGACAATATCGCCGGCTGAAAGGATTAGGGAAGGGTCCTCTTTCTCCACCTGCTGTGCGGAGCATGATGAAGTTCGAATCAACTGGAGAACCTGGCGTCGCTCCAGGAAAAGGGCGACGACCGGTTGCATCACAGGTGGTTGATGAAACCGCTGTTGCTATGACAGACGACGCTGCGCGCAATTCCCGATCGTTAAGCAGTGCGCGTGCTGTGTCACGACAGTTGAACATCTCGTGGTCCACTGTATGGAAGGTGCATCGAACCACTCTCAAATGATATCCGTACAAGATCCATATCGTACAGCAGCTTGCACCACAGGACGTACAACGACGTGTTGACTGCACTCTCCACTTTCTCGCAAGGACCCGGCTTGACATTGGCTGGCCCTGGACCACCCTAAGGCAGACGAAGCTTATTTTTCTCAGCCGGGTGAGGTGAACACACAGAACTGCCCAGTGTGGGGATCTCCACTGTCGGTCACTGTGCATGACGTTCCTCTGTCTGGTGAATGTGTCACAGTGTGGTGTGGATCCGCGGCTACGTTCATCATTAACCCGTTCTTTTTTGAACAGGTTGGCGCTCAAGGACCAAAGACGTGCAGTGTGAGTGGCCAGCGTTACTGCGATATGCTTCGTCAACATGTCATATCCGCCCTACAGGAGAGAGACGCATTGAACTCAACAGTTTTCATACAAGATGGGGCCCCACCGCACATCTTTCGTGAAGTTCCTCTGTTTCTCCAAAAGACATTTGGAAACGATCAAATTATCAGCCGGTCGTTTCCAAATGCTTGGCCGGCACGATCACCTGATCTCACTCCCTGTGATTTCTGGTTGTGGGGCTGCCCCATGTCCTTGACGTTATTGCTAACAAGTTTGGTACTCGTGCGGTAATTAGTTTGCGTGTTTTAATGTGTTAAATAGGGAAAGTTTAATTATGACCACCAGGTACTTTGGAACCCACGATGATTCCTTCTTCTGATCTCTTGCGATATTTTACCACCAACTCCGCGTTGCTCGACGGACACTGTCCGTCAGTACACGAGGTATGCCTGTACTTGATTTAGCTGTGTTTGTTCCTCGGCGTTTCCACTTTACAACCGCATTATCAACAGTCGTTTTGGGCAGCCTTAGAAGCGTTGAAATGTTCCTGTTCGGCGTGATTCTCAGGTGACATCCAAAGACTAGTCCGCGTTCTAAGTCACCCATTCTACCTTTACCGTCTCTCTTCTAACAACACAATTTACTAGGCGTGTTTTTTTTAAGTAAGTACCGTTTTGAATTTAAAAAAAAAGACGTGCTAAGACATCTCAATAATTTTATTTCTACATGAAAGCCTGTACCTTAATCTACATTTCTACATAATTTCCGTCAATATAGATGCACTTGTCATAACGTTGTACCAGTTTTTGAATACCCTCCTCATAGCAGTCTGCCGCCTGACTTGTTAACCACTGCATCACCACTGTTTTGACTTCGTCATCGTCTTGAAGACGCTGACACCCCCCCCCCCCCCCCCAAGGTGTTTCTTCAAGTGCAGGAACAGATGGTACTCACTGGGCGCAAGATCGGGGCTGTACAGAGGATGATCTAGAGTTTCCCATCGAAAAGACGTGATGCGATCTTTGGTCTGATTCGCCACATGCGGACGGGCATTGTCTTGCAGCAAAACGATGCCCTCGCTCAACTTCCATGGACCGTAGCTTTGATTCAGGTGTGACGTAGGCCACCCATGTTTCATCGCCCGTAACAATTTGGCTTAAGAAATCATCGCCGTCGTTGTAGTACCGCTCAAGGAAAGTCCATGCGCTGTCTAAACGTTTGGTTTTGTGCACATCCGTCAAAATTTTCGGTACCCAACGTGCGCACAATTTTCGGTAATTCAAGTGCTCGGTCACAATGCCATGCAAATACTACGACAAACATTAGGAAAGTCATCCCGCAAGGAGGAAATCGTAAAGCGTCTGTTTTCTCTCACCTTATTGTCCACTTCCTGCACCAAACTTTCATTAACGACCGAAGGACGCCCACTCCGCTTTTCATCATGCACATTTGTGCGGCCATATTTAAATGCTCTCACCCACTTTCTTCCATTCCATCACTCATAATGTTTTCTCCGTAAGCTGCACAGATCTCAAGATGAATATCGATCGCTTTTAGGCCTTTAGCACTGATAAATCTTATAACAGCCCGTACTTCACAGTCGGCAGGACTCACGGTCATCGGATGCACCTAAACACTCAGTACACAACGTAAACAAGAAAGAATCAGACTGTAATGGCGTCAGTGCGTAGATTAAGGTACAGGCTTTCACGCTCGTCACCTCTAATGTCAATTCCGAATCATAGGGGTGTCCTGATATTTTTGATCAGATAGTGTGAGGCTGAGAGGCAGTAACACGTCCTCTGTTTCTTATTGAAACGACAGCTGTAAGTAGGCTGTTCAGGTTTTCTTATTGGCAACGTTACGTAGCGCTCTGTATGAAAATCACTGGTTGTGCTGTGTGCCGTCTGTGGCTAGTTTGCATTGTTGTCTGCCATTGTAGTGTTGGGCAGCTGGATGTGAACAGCGCGTAGCGTTGCGCAATTGGAGGTGAGCCGCAAGCAGTGGTGGATGTGGGGAGAGAGATGGTGGAAATTTGAGAGCCGATGATCTGGACGTGTGTCCATCAGAGACAATACATTTGTAAGACTGTATGTCATGAACTGCTATATATATTATGACTTTTGAACACTATTAAGGTAAATACATTGTTTGTTCTCTATCAAAATCTTTCATTTGCTAACTATGCCTATCAGTAGTTAGTGCCTTCCGTAGTTTGAATCTTTTATTTAGCTGGCAGTAGTGGCGCTCGCTGTGTAGCAGTAGTTCGAGAAACGAAGATTTTTGTGAAGTAAGTAAGTAGGTTGTTTAGGTTTTTATGTTGGTAACACCATGTAGCGCTCTATATGAAAATCACTGTCTGTGGTGTGTGAAGTCTGTGGCTGGTTGGCATTGTTGGAATAGTTGCTATTGTAGTGTTGAGCAGTTGGATGTACACAGCGCGTAGCGTTGCGCAATTGGAGGTGAGCCGCAAGCAGTGGTGGACGTGGGGAGAGAGATGGTGGAAATTTGAGAGCCGATGATCTGGACGTGTGTCCATCAGAGACAATACATTTGTAAGACTGTATGTCATGAACTGCTATATATATTATGACTTTTGAACACTATTAAGGTAAATACATTGTTTGTTCTCTATCAAAATCTTTCATTTGCTAACTATGCCTATCAGTAGTTAGTGCCTTCCGTAGTTTGAATCTTTTATTTAGCTGGCAGTAGTGGCGCTCGCTGTATTGCAGTAGTTCGAGTAACGAAGATTTTTGTGAGGTAAGTGATTTGTGAAAGGTATAGGTTAATGTTAGTCAGGGCCATTCTTTTGTAGGGATTATTGAAAGTCAGATTGCGTTGCGCTAAAAATATTGTGTGTCAGTTTAAGCACAGTCATGTATAATTTTTCTAAGGGGACGTTGCATATGTCGACCCTTAGCCGAGGATACCTCACTTTAATCTTCTGATTTTTTCTTGTAGTTTGTGTAATTAGTGTAGCTATTGTTTATTGCTAGCGCGTAATTGTAGAGAGAATCTCCTTTGTAGTTGCAGTCTTTCATTGCTGTACAGTAAAACAGTTGTGGCATGCATGTAGATTTGCACCAAGTATTTCGCAGCTGCGCTTGCAATTAACTAGATATTATTTTCAGTGCTATGTTAATGTGTTCTCTTATTTTTGCTCTTCAAATTGTGCTTTTCTGTGTTGTCGTATGAAATATTGTGACAATAATGGCGTGTGAAAAACGTAACACTAGGCTCCAAAGTAAACTGAGAAATAATAGTGACGACGAGCGTAGCTTATCAGCACCACTGTGTAGTGAATTAACAGACATTCGAAGTAGTAATTTGGTAATTGTGCATAGGGAAATGGAGCCGGCTGCAAATAATGGTGTAGGCAGTGAAACAATTAGTGAACAGGGAAGCATTATCGATCGATCGGTCGGCAACAGCTTGCCTCAGGAATCCGAAATAACAGGACACAATCCTGCAAATACTGTAGATTCAGGTTTTGCGTCCTCGCCGTTTTCTCAAATAAATCAAGACACATTTCCTGCTTTTCAAAATGCGAATATTGCCGGTTCAAATGCATTGCCGAATAGCACTGAGGCACATGTTTCAGACACCAGTGCATTGTTATTACAATTAATGCAACAAATGGGACAAAAGCTTCAAAAGTTAGACACAATGGAACAAAATCTTCAAAAGTTAGACAACAATGCAAACTAGCCACGGACTGCACACAGCACAGCCAGTGATTTTCATACAGAGCGCTACGTAACGTTGCCAATAAGAGCCGGCCGAAGTGGCCGAGCGGTTCTAGGCGCTACAGTCTGGAGCCGCGAGACCGCTACGGTCGCAGGTTCGAATCCTGCCTCGGGCATGGATGTGTGTGATGTCTTTAGGTTAGTTAGGTTTAAGTAGTTCTAAGTTCTAGGGGACTGATGACCTCAGAAGTCAAGTCCCATAGTGCTCAGAGCCATTTGAACCATTTTTTTTTTTTTGAGCCAATAAGAAAACATAAACAGCCTACTTACATATGCACAGCTTTCGGTATTTTGACACTAAAACTTTTTGTGATGCGCCTTTCTAGTAGCGTCTGCCTCTGGCGTTTGAGGAGCATCTGTATTACGCTCGTGCGCTAACTAAACTGTTCCGCGAAGAAACGCGCCGCTCTTCGTTGGAATTTCTCTGCCTCTTCTATTAATCTTACCTGCCAAGGGTTCAGGACTTGTCGGTGGAGTTTGTGTTGACCCCACATCTTAAAGTCAGTGAGCAAACAAACAAATAGAAATAGCGCCTACTAAAAACAAACAATGAAGGTAGAGAGCAGTCACGCTATTCCGAGACACTATAGTTGAGCAGTTCTTTGATAAGAAGTTCGGTCTACGCCATTAAGTGCTCTTCTTGCCTTTACGAGGAAACTTTAGACGGACTCCGGTTAGGCGAAAACTCTTCTGCGAATGCATGGCGAGCCGGTGAAGACGTTCTTGCCCGACGCGGTCCACTATCTCTGGCGACTGCGCGCCATGATTAACCGCCGGTCCGGAACAATGAGCGGCCTTCATCATAGAATAATAGCAAAACTTGCTGGCGGCAGCGGGCAGCGCACCCGCGCCGCGTAATGAATACGCGATTGTGCAAACGGAATATGCAGCCGCGCTCAATGTTTAATTTCCATAACGTGGGCCAGCGCCGACGCGGCCGGACCGCCCTGGGGAGGAGGGAAACCCGTGCTCGCCCCAGCGTGTGTGGGGCCGCCGCCCTCGCTGAGTTTTCGTCGGGTCCGCGCTGCCTCTCGGGGAGTGATGCTGTTATCTCAGCTGTGCTTCGCCCAAGACCCTAGGGAATTCTCCAGCGATAATAATTGCCAGGAGCGATCGCAGGTTTATGAGAACTTTCTGATATCGTGGCCGAGTACTGAGTATTTGGAGATACACTACAACATCAAAAATTAAAAAAATACACTACTGGTCATTAAAATTGCTAACCACGAAGATGACGTGATACAGACGCGAAATTTAACCGACACGAAGAAGATGCTGTTATATGCAATGTATTAGCTTTTCAGAGCATTCACACGAGGTTGGCGCCGGTGGCGACACCTACAACGTGCTGACATGAGGAAACTTTCCAACCGATTTCTCATACACAAACAGCAGTTGACCGGCATTGCCTGGTGAAACGTTGTTGTGATGCCTCGTGTAAGGAGGAGAAATGCGTGCCATCACGTTTACGACTTTGATAAAGGTCGGATTGTAGCCTATCGCGATTGCGGTTTATCGTATCGCGACATCGCTGCTCGCGTTGGTCGAGATCCAATGACTGTTAGCAGAATATCGAATCGGTGGGTTCAGGAGAGTAATACGCAACGCCGTGCTGGATCTCAACGGCCTAGTATCACTAGTAGTCGAGATGACAGGCATCTTATCCCATGGCTGCAACGGATCGTGCAGCCACGTCTCGATCCCTGAGTCAACAGATGGGGACGTTTGCAAGAGAACAACCATCTGCACGAACAGTTCGACGACGTTTGCAGCAGCATGGACTATCAGCCCGGAGACCATGGCTGCGGTTACCCTTGCCGCTGCATCACAGACAGGAGCGCCTGCTATGATTTACTCAACGACCAACCTAGGTGCACCAATGGCAAAACGTCATTTTTTCGGATGAATCCAGGTTCTGTTTACGACATCATAATGGTCGCATCCGTGTTTGTTGACATCGCGGTGAACGCACATTGGAAGCGTTTATTCGTCATCGCCATACTGGCGTATCACGCCGTGTGATGGTATGGGGTGCCATTGGTTACTCGTCTCGGTCACCTCTTGTTTACACTGACGGCACTTTGAACAGTGAACGTTACATATCAGATGTGTTACGACCCATGGCTCTACCCTTATTTCGATCTCAGCGAAACCCTACATTTCAGCAGGATAATGCACGACCGCATGTTGCAGGTCCTGTACGGGACTTTCTGGATACAGAAAATGTTCGACTGCTGCCCTGGCCAGCACATTATCCAGATCTCTCACCAATTGAAAACGTTTGGTCAATGGTGGTCGAGCAACTGGCTCGTCACAATACTCCAGTCACTACTCTTGATGAACTGTGGTATCGTGTTGAAGCTGCGTGGGCACCTGTACCTGTACACTCCATCCAAGCTCTGTTTGACTCAATGCCCAGGCGTATCAAGGCCGTTATTACGGCTAGAGATGGTTGTTCTGGATACTGATTTCTCACGATCTATGCACCCAAATTGCGTGAAAATGGAATCACATGTCAGTATAATATATAGTATAATATACACTCCTGGAAATGGAAAAAAGAACACATTGACACCGGTGTGTCAGACCCACCACACTTACTCCGGACACTGCGAGAGGGCTGTACAAGCAATGATCACACGCACGGCACAGCGGACACACCAGGAACCGCGGTGTTGGCCGTCGAATGGCGCTAGCTGCGCAGCATTTGTGCATCGCCGCCGTCAGTGTCAGCCAGTTTGCCGTGGCATACGGAGCTCCATCGCAGTCTTTAACACTGGTAGCATGCCGCGACAGCGTGGACGTGAACCGTATGAGCAGTTGACGGACTTTGAGCGAGGGCGTATAGTGGGCATGCGGGAGGCCGGGTGGACGTACCGCCGAATTGCTCAACACGTGGGGCGTGAGGTCTCCACAGTACATCGATGTTGTCGCCAGTGGTCGGCTGAAGGTGCACGTGCCCGTCGACCTGGGACCGGACCGCAGCGACGCACGGATGCACGCCAAGACCGTAGGATCCTACGCAGTGCCGTAGGGGACCGCACCGCCACTTCCCAGCAAATTAGGGACACTGTTGCTCCTGGGGTATCGGCGAGGACCATTCGCAACCGTCTCCACGAAGCTGGGCTACGGTCCCGCACACCGTTAGGCCGTCTTCCGCTCACGCCCCAACATCGTGCAGCCCGCCTCCAGTGGTGTCGCGACAGGCGTGAATGGAGGGACGAATGGAGACGTGTCGTCTTCAGCGATGAGAGTCGCTTCTGCCTTGGTGCCAATGATGGTCGTATGCGTGTTTGGCGCCGTGCAGGTGAGCGCCACAATCAGGACTGCATACGACCGAGGCACACAGGGCCAACACCCGGCATCATGGTGTGGGGAGCGATCTCCTACACTGGCCGTACACCACTGGTGATCGTCGAGGGGACACTGAATAGTGCACGGTACATCCAAACCGTCATCGAACCCATCGTTCTACCATTCCTGGACCGGCAAGGGAACTTGCTGTTCCAACAGGACAATGCACGTCCGCATGTATCCCGTGCCACCCAACGTGCTCTAGAAGGTGTAAGTCAACTACCCTGGCCAGCAAGATCTCCGGATCTGTCCCCCATTGAGCATGTTTGGGACTGGATGAAGCATCGTCTCACGTGGTCTGCACGTCCAGCACGAACGCTGGTCCAACTGAGGCGCCAGGTGGAAATGGCATGGCAAGCCGTTCCACAGGACTACATCCAGCATCTCTACGATCGTCTCCATGGGAGAATAGCAGCCTGCATTGCTGCGAAAGGTGGATATACACTGTACTAGTGCCGACATTGTGCATGCTCTGTTGCCTGTGTCTATGTGCCTGTGGTTCTGTCAGTGTGATCATGTGATGTATCTGACCCCAGGAATGTGTCAATAAAGTTTCCCCTTCCTGGGACAATGAATTCACGGTGTTCTTATTTCAATTTCCAGGAGTGTATTTGTATAGTATAATATATTTGTCCAATGAATACCCGGTAATCATCTGCATTTCTTCTTGGTGTAGCAATTTTAATGTCCAGTAGTGTATAAAAGTGTCGCACCACGAAGTACTTATACGAATGGGAGGGAAATTGATAGACGTGATGCGATGTACATGTACAGACAAATGATTACAATTTCAGAAAAATTGGATGTCTTTTTTTTTCAAGAACTTCACAAACTAAATAATTCAGTAACGTGCTGGTCTACCTCTGGCTATTTCTCGGCTTAGAATTGATTGACAGAGTTGTTGGATATCTTCCTGAGGGATATCGTGCCAAATTCTGTCCAGTTAGCGCGTTAGATCGTGTAAATCCCGAGCTGGTTCGGGGACCCTTACCCCAATGCTCCAAAAATTCTCAATTGGGGTGCCACAGATGACAAGCAAAGAGGTCCTGCTATGAAATGAAATGGCTCTCCGGACCATCACTCCTGACTGTCGGACCATATGGCCAGCCATAGTAAGTGATGGTATCCCACCACTGTCCAGGGCGTGTCAAGACACGTCTTTGCTGATCTTCGGGGCTCAGTTAGAAGCGAGACTTATCACTGAAGACAATCACACTTCATTTAATGTGATTTTAGGCTGAAGACGTATCTGGACAGTGGTGAGATATCAAACTTACTGACGCGCACCACATGACACAACAACGAGGGGTGATGGTCTGAGGTGCCATTTCTTTTCATTGTAACACACCTTCGGTTGTCATCCACGACACCGTTCTAGCACAGCGGTACGTCGCAGACATTCAGTGCCCCGCTTTGTTGCCCTTCATGCCAAGCCATCCTAGGCTCACGTTTCAGCAAGACAATGCCCACCCGTACACAGCGAGATTTTCTATTGCTTGTCTTCGTGCTTGACAGACCCCACCTTGGCCAGAAAAGTCGCCGGATCTCTTCCCAGTTGAGAACGTTTGGAGGATTATTGGCAGGCCCCTCCAACCTGTTAGGGATTTTAACGACCTAACGTGCAAATTGGACAGAATTTAACACGATATTCCCCAGAAGGACATCCAAAGACTTTGTCAATCAGTGCCAAGCCGAATAATTGCTTGCATAAGGGCCAGGAGCGGACCAGCGCGTTATTTACTTGCTCAATTTGTGAAGCTCTCTCTTGAATAAATCATCGCATTTTTTCAAACTTGTAATTACTTGTTTGTCTTTACATGTACAATCAAATCTACCGATTTCCGTCCCATTTGGATAATTCCTTCGCTTCCCATTGTTTTTTTCTTAAAATGTATATTTTAAAATACAACCATAAAGATCAAACTGGCTCAACAATATCCGATAAAATACTAGTAAATCAGTAGCCTATGATTTCTAATGAACAAAATGGGTCAAGTCTGTCATGTCAGCCGACGACTGTGATATTCGCGTGATCGTAAGTAGAGTACAGCCTTTCGTCGTAGTGACACTAGAAGGGGGAGGGTAGCGGGCCGTTCGCCCCGAGGGCCTCTTCACTTCTCCCTCCCCCTTCCACCCCCTCCCCTATCAGAGAAAGGTGCCCAGTAATCATTTTACAGCAGGCTGAGTGGTTGGTGGGTTGATTTGGCTGAGGGGACCAAACAGTGAGGCCATCGGTCCTATCGGACTGAGAAAGAATGGGGGAGGAAGTCGGCCGTGCCCTTTCAAAGGAACCATACCGGCATTTGCCCGAAGTGATTTAGGGAAACCACTGAAAACCTAAATCATGATGGGCAGACACGGGTTTGAAACTTCGTCCTCCCGAATGCTATCCAGTGTCCTAACCGCTCTGACACCTCGCTCGGCAGGCTGAGTGGACTTGGGACCGTGCTTGAGAGATTGGGAACAGGTAAAACCCCTCCCCTAACCGGGGTTGGAGCCGGAGCCGAAGTGGAATGTTTTAGGCCACCGCGGTTTAAAAGTTTCATATGAAACATTTGTTCATTCACTGAAGGCCATGGATGATGAAGAAGATGAACTGCAAACAGCTCTCCGCGAGTTAAACTTACTGTACCGAGGATGTAATGCGGAGATATCTGCTGAAAAGAGAGGCCTAATGACATTTAGAACAGTGGAAAGTATAAGATCAAAACCTGTCATTTACGACAAAAAACGTAACAAGTAAAACGTTTTAACTATGTCAGAAACGAAATAAGCTATTTAGGAGATCAAGATGTAGATTAAAAAAACTTCTAAAATTTGAATGTCTGTGTGACACTGTAAACAGAACTTTAAAAAGAAGGCAATGAAATAAATAAAAATTAAATGTTATAAATTTTGTATACGTCTGTATGGCAATGATATATAAACTCTCATCAAACGACAGGGGAATAATATTGACACCCCTCAAATGAGACCGCTAGAAGAGCTGTGAAAAGATGTACAAAACTGATGAAATTTAAATGAAGCTATTAAAAAGGAGCTTAAAGATGAGCCAGTAACGATATAATAGATGAATATAGAGGTAAATGGAAGTATCACGGTAAACGTAGCAGACGGAAAAGCTATATATCAGTGTCTCTAATACGCCATACATACAGATAAAGGATAATACACCATATTTATTGATATAGACATTAATCCATAGATTTTCCTTCCGCTAAGTTTTTACCACTTACTTACTACATGGCACATATGGAAACTGGTATTACTTTACTATAATGGAATTTGTCTATCATCAGTTTTAAGCATAATTATAGGTAGTTCAATGTACTGTGTTACGCAGAGATGTGACAAAAATACGTTTAACGTATTAATGGGCCTGAAGCTGACGCACTGTAGTGGCGAAATCGTCAGCAACCAAAACAAAATCTCTAAATGCAGCTGAAGGATTCATTCAACTGTGATAAACACTTTGTTATAGCTAGCGTCCCTGCGTGCATCAGCAGATAGATATTCGAAGATTAAATCATATTTCACTTTTGGTGGAAGATCAGTTCTTCTTCTTCTTCTTCTTCTTCTTATTATTATTATTATTCAAATGGTTCAAATGGCTCTGAGCACTATGGGACTCAACTTCTGAGGTTATTAGTCCCCTAGAACTTAGAACTAGTTAAACCTAACTAACCTAAGGACATCACACACATCCATGCCCGAGGCAGGATTCGAACCTGCGACCGTAGCGGTCTCGCGGTTCCAGACTGCAGCGCCTAGAACCGCACGGCCACTTCGTCCGGCTATTATTATTCCTCTCCTTTTTCTTCTTCTTCTTCTCCTCCCTTCACGATCAGTTAATTTCATCTTTTCCAGTCAACAGGGTCCAGTCATCCATTCCATTATCTTCGACTCTGTCATGTTCCTGTAGGTTCGTAGGTGAGAATTTGTTTTGGAAGTCTTTTTTCATGCTTTCTATCTATAGGTTCCCACCGTCTGCATCTGTTAAGACCTTTTTTTTTGTCCATTGTATAAACATGTAATTCAGTTCTAATGTCTTCATTTCCAGAGCGATGTTCTCTGGTTCACCCTTTAACACTACGGAGAAATCCGATAGCGGAATATTACTCACAGGAAAATAAATTCCAAATCATCAACTAACTTTTGCAAAATGTCTTGAAAGTAAAGCAAACGGTAATAATTATTTAACTAGAAATAAATTTTTGATACGACACCTTTTTACATCGGATTAAAAAGTATAGAGTAATTTCATCTATCCCCGTACAGATTCCTACTGATGCAGTAATTTTTTTCCAGGCTGCAAGTGATATGTATGTCCAGTTTGGTAGAAAATGCTTGAGGCGTGACAGAAGTGCACCTACAAATCGAATGAGCTGTCGCAGACTCTTTCTGCAGCAGGTAATTCACGCACGTTGCGCCTGTAGGAGCTGTGACGCAATCCGCTAAGCACAGTCGTTTTGCAGGTACTGCAATTGGACGGGCAGTGCTCTGAGTTACGCTTCTTCGTCACCCCGTTTCCACCACATCCCCTCCCCTGTTGAAAGTAGGTGATTCTTACCGCCACATCATTGTTAGCCAGTTCTGAAGTATACTTAAAATTTCCAGACTCTAGCTCGTCGGGAATTTAGTTTCAACTGTAATATTTTATCGACCTGACAGATAAGAAAGTGACCTAACAAAAAACGTGTTTAAATAAAGTTTAAGAAGACTGTACTGTACAAAGTCTGTTATTACAACATGAATGAGCGCAGCAGTATGTTAATTTCCGATGTCACAGCCGATGCCATTGCACCCGTACCAACGTCAACTCCAAAACTTTTCCGCTCAGCATCACTGACGCTGGCATTCCGTTCCGACCCATTCTGTAACGTTCCGTTGACGATGTGCATGAATGCCGGCATTTGAAATACATTGTGCCATGTTTTGACGTTCTGTTCCCTTCTGTGACGTCGAGAATGAATCGATCGTAATTCACCTTCCTGTGCGTGCGTTAGTTCAGCCCTCCTCTGGAACCCACCGGATGCTTCTGCCTTGTGTGTGTACACTTTGTCTATCCCGGCAGCATACGGTCTAACTACTGAGGATCATAGCAATGACAGCTTCCCTCAGTCCCAGAATTTAATCTCAAATGAACTTGAAAACAGAATTTCATTTCCAATGGACTTGAAAACCGATAACGTTTAATTTATCTCCTCTGTAAAAATGACCATGGATTCTACAAACCAGATATCTTGCAGAACGCAACTCACTCTGTTCGTCCAACAGATCCATAGCGCCGTAGACGAGGATGCTCTAGTCGATGTCGTGGTCCTTCACTTCAGAAAGGCATTTGATACAGTTCGGCATTTTCATTTACAGAAGAAAGCACGAGTTTACCTAGTGTCTGACCGGATTTGTGACTGGATTCATCCGGCTGGTGTGGCCGAGCGCTTCAATCTGGAACCGCGCGACCGCTACGGTCGCAGATTCGAATCCTGCCTCGGGCATGGTGTGTGATGTCCTCGGGTGAGTTAGGTTTAAGTAGTTCTAAGTTCTAGGGGACTGATGACCTCAGATGTTAAGTCCCATAGTGCTCAGAGCCATTTGAACCATTTGACTGTATTCAGGACTTCCTTGCAGACAGAACTCAACATGTTGCTCTTAACGGAACGAACTCGACATATGTAAAAGTAGTTTCAAGTGTACCCCAAGGAGGAGTGATAGAACAATTAGGGTTTACAATATGTATAAACGGTTTAGTGAAAGCATCAGAAGTTCCATAAGGTTTTCACAAATGATGTAATAATGTAGCGACTCTAGAAGATTAGCGATTTCCAAAAATCAGCAGAGGGTCGACGATTTGTCCTCGGACTAGCAATTAATTCTGAACGCAAATAATGTGTCGTGCGTACAAGTAGGCGGAGAAGTCGTCTACTTTACTATCATACTATCGTACTATTGGCTGCAATTCAGCGGAAACAGTAACTATCGTAAAATACCTAGTAATAACCGTCCGGAGCGATCTAAAGTGGAATGGCATAGAGACAAAATGTAGGAAAAGCGGACGCCAGGCTGAAATTCATTGCAAAGTCGTAGAGAAATTTAATTCATCCACAAGATAATTAATTTCCAATATATGTGTTCATCCGCTTCTTGAGTACTGATTGCAATTAAGAGCAATGCCCTTCGTCAAAGAATAGATTAGTCGGCACAAGAGCATTACAGAGATGCCAGCAAACTCCATTGGCAAACGTATAAAAGCGGCGCTATGCGACACGGAGAGGTTTACTACTGGAAATCCGACAGAGAGCATTCTGGAAAGAATTGAGCAACACACATACGTCTCGCTAAATGGCAAGAACGAGAAAACCAGAGAAATTAGAGCTAACCAGTAAATATCTCTCAAACCCCGATTCGTTAAAGAATCGAAATCTCATCTACAAACAGCTGCCATCGTCTTATTGCAATCCAAGTGAGTTAAACTGTTAAATATTGTACGTTAGCATTTAAACCTATTACGGCAGAAGAACGAAAACCTTTGTTATATTGGTTCTATCAGTTTCTAATTATTCACCCATACACTATGTGCCATAAAGTTTATGTGGATACTGTCTGCAAAATGTGTTGCGAACAGATTTAACAGTAAAAAAGCAACAAATCAAGACCTCGTGTCTGATGCTGAGGTTTTACTGCATACACAGCGAAAATGCAGTCAGCAGTATTCGTTTTCCTTTGATTAATTTGTGACACGTGTCGGAGAGGAAAAGTTTCAAAAAGATTATAAATCAGGTGTAAAATTCGTTGGAAGTCGGTAAGCGCCCTCGTTTCCAAATATTGGTGTATATAGACTGGGTAATTCGCGCGCCCAGAGTTACACTGTCTCAAGAGATATACACGTTTTATAACTTTGACATTTGATATGATGTGTTAAACCTCTCACGTAAAGCTACATTTCTTAATGAGTAGATTATGAAAGGATTTAAAATTTTTAACTTCAGCCAATAACTATATGAAGCACTGAAAACCAATTTTTGGTTGGCCCTGTAATCCGTTAGACAGCCAACAAAAAATTTGAAACAGATTGTTTTAACAGCGAATGGCAGTAGAGGTACTGGTAACGCAAGTATCCTCCACCACACACCGTAATATTGTGGCTTTCGGAGTATAGTTGCACTTGTAGACATACACTGACGGAAAACATCGCAATACCAAGAACGAGTTCTGCGACACAGATGAAAGTTATTAGGCATGTTTCTACATCTGAAAGACGATGTCTGCTCAAATTTCGCTCCAGTGGCATAAGAGTGGCGCTATGAGGATGCAAATCACGTTCTCGACGCTGTAAGGATTGTGAACGCTAGTTACCCTTGAGACTGGACGTGGTGAATCTATGTTAGTTAAGAATGCCTATAAGGCGACAAACACGCTATTATCAACACCTCACTGAGTTTGAACAAGGTCATCTAATAGGGCTATGAGAAGCTGGATGTTCCTTCTTCGATACTGCAGAAAGACTTGGCAGGGATATAGACACTGTATACGATTGCTGGCAGTGGTGGTCAAGAGAATGTACGGTCGTAAGGACCCTGTGTTCCGTTGTGCTACCGAGAGTGAAGACCGTCGTGTTCGGCATATGGCTCTGGCGCATCGTTCTGCATCTGCAGCAGCAATTTGACAAGAAGTTGCCACCACAATCACACAGCGAACGGTTACAAATGGGTTACTTCAAGGACAGATCTGAGCTAGACTCCCTGTAGCGTGCATTCCACCAAACGCAAACCACCGCCATTTGCGACTTCAGTGGTGTCAAACGAGAACTCGTTGGAGGGCAGTGTGGAAGTCTGTTGTGTTTTATGATGAGATATGGTTCTGACTCGGTGCTAATGATGGCTTTGTTTTGGATAGGAGAAGGCTAGTTGAGGGCTTGAAAGAAGTCTGTCTGTGTGATGGACACGCTGTACCTATACCGGGAGTTATGGTCTGGAGTGCGTTTTTATATGACGGCAGGAGCACTCTAGTGGTTATCCCACACATCCTGACTGCAAATTTGTAAGTCAGTCTGGTGATTCGACCTGTTGTGCTGCCATTCACAATCAGCATACTAGGGGGTGTTTTCCAACAGGATAACGCTCATGTTTTCCAACAGGATAACGCTCAACCACATACCGTTGTTCTAACTCAACATGCTGTACAGAGTGTCAACACGTTGTCTTGGCCTGCTCAATCACCAGATCTGTCTCCAAGTTAGTCAGCACATCGGATAACAACTCCAGCATCCTCCACAAACAGCATTAACCGTCCCTGTATTGATCGCCCAAGTCAAAAGGCACGGAACTCGACCCCAGAAACTGACATCCGACACCTGTACAATACAATGCATGTAAGTTTGCATATTTGCTTTTAACATTCTGGTGGTTATATCGGTTATTAATATACTGTCATTTCACATTCTCAATGGCTTATCTCGAGCTTACGGCAACCTATGATCTCGTGAAGTTAATCACTTAAATATGTTACCTAGACAAACGTATTCCCAGAATTTCATTACTTTCCATTAATTATTGTTTGGTGTTGCGATGTTTTTCGTCCGTCTCAATGTAGTTATGTAGCTGCGAAAGACTCATAGGGGACATGACTTCCAGCACGTAATTCGTCCAAAAACGCTTTTCGATCATTGTTCCTTAGTCTGGAACTGTAATAATAAGCTGTATTGACGCAGGACGTAAAGGAAATTCGAGGCAGAGAAGAGTCAAGGTAGTGTCACGCTATTCGTCGCGGACTTGTTTCGTCAACTCTGGCGAGTCGCAGAAACGAACGGTTTCCAATGGATGACGCTCCAGAAATGGAGGTGTAAATGACGCAATAGCATAAATTTAACATCTTGAAACTACAAATAAGAACTTACTAGCGCTGGGTAGTTTTGTAATTGCTTCGAATAAAGAGTCGATTAGCTGAAATAGGATTGTTAACAGAGCCTAAGAAAAGAAATGGGGCTTTAATTGGGTAAGAAGGAAACAGGAAACGACATAAACTAAGGAGAAAGAAAGCCTAGAGGCCATTATCAGTGGTTCTTGTAGCTCTATGGATCACTATGAACAGTAGCATTTAAGTGAACTATCATCCTGCGTGCCCATTACTTAGTATTTTTACATCTATTTTTCTTCGTTACCCGGTGATGAAGAATCGTTGAACGCAGTATAAAACATGGTATCGCATACGGGACATGCAGTCTGACGCACGTAATTGCTTTTTGAGATACCTGACATAATAATTCGTCCCGTAGCAGGCGCGCGGTATAAATTTGGAAAGGTGCGATATTTCCGTAAACAGCGAAATGCAATTACGAGGCACTGTTCGATTTTTTATTATTGTCGGTGAAGTGCTTGAGTGCGATGCTATCTCGAAATGAATGATGCCAAGTGGCTCGATGTAGAGATAACGTAGCACGTACAATTTTGTTCATTTATCAGACTGACGCTAATGCAGTTAATGTTTTTTAACTATCGTGCCTTACGTACTTGTCTTTAAATGTCTTACATGTAGCATTGTTAGACTTACAAAAAACTATATTCGCAGAAATAAGTTGTTATCAGCAGTTTCGGCGTGTTATGTAAAATAAAAACAACTGAACTACGATTTTAGAACATTTTATAGTAATCTAAGTGAAAGAATCCTTACCTTGGAAGCAAAATATCTCATTACGAAAGAAAAAAGAGGATATACCTGTAAGAAGCAGTCTAGGACACGCAAAGACAGCATTCCACGCAGAGAGAGGTATACAAGTATCAACTATAGACCTTAATTTGAGAAAGAAATTCCTGAGACGTACGTCCAGAGCACAGAATTGTAAGGAAGGAATCGTAGACTGCGGGAAAAACGGAAAAGAAGAGAATCGAAGAATTTAAGATATAACGTTACAGAAGAATGTTGAAAATTAAGTGAGCAGATAATAAATGAGAAGGTTCCTCACAGAATCTGCGATGAACAAATATGTGGAAGAGGTTAGTTGAAAGAAGGAACAAAATGATACGACATAAGGCATTAGGAAATTTTTTAGATGTTACTAGAGAGTGTTGTAAATGAGATGAATTACACAGGAAAACAGGGGGTGAAATATACACAACAACTGCGGCTGTTCGGTATATATGCTACTCCGAGATGAAAAGATTTTGCTCTTCGTAGAATTGCTAGTTTCGGAAACAAACGAATCAACCTCCTGACATATTTCCACTCAACAACGTCTTATGGAACAGTTTTTTGTGATAACTCACCGCTTAGAATGAAAATACTGATTACACAAAAGCGAGCAGTAAGAATAATATGTGATGTTCATCCGCGGTCTTAATCTAGATGCCTCTTGAAGCGGCTAGGCATTTTAAGTATAGCGTCACAGTACACATCCTCGTTAATGAAACAGATCACAAAAATTCATAAAAATTTGAGAAGAACTGTGACGTCCATACCTACAACACTAAAGAAAAAAAAGATCGTTGTTCCCATTATTAAAGCTGTCACTGGCTCAGAAAGGATTTCAATATGAAGCAACAAAAATGTCTAATCATTTGCCGATTTTGATCATTTTGCCATTCCTCCTGCACAACTCCTTCTATTCCATGGACGAATCTATATTTAATAACTAGTTTTTAAATATAGCTGCATGAGTAGAACTAAAGAATAATGTGTTCATTAATTTTAATACTGATTTTGTGTACGTATCCTGTAAACTGAATCGTTCCAAATCATTTCGATGAAAGAATTGTTCCAATTATCTATGGAACCTGTAACTAGCTAACTAAACATTTAAAGCAAGTTTTCTATCTTTACACAACTTCGAAATCTCATCAAGATTCGAGTGAAAATTTTTTTCAGGTCCTTTCACACAGTACTTCTTTATAGTTGCAGATAATTGCATCATAACCGAAAAATTTGAGGTTATTTTAATATTGCCTGCTAGGTCATTAATACACATGAACAGCAAAGGTCCCAACACACTACCGTGGGTCAGACCTGTAGTTACGATATATACTGAATAATGCGACCCCTGTCACCGAAATTTCAGCCTCATATTATTATTAACTGAAATTGTATACAAAATGCCCTCACGTGTCACTAAAGTCGCTAAAAATGCATTAGCTCTTATGTAGAGGTATAGTGATGGATGCGCGAGCCCATGGAAGTCTGGTTTACAAGGGCAAATTGTGGACTGATCGTCTTAGAATTTCTTGACACTTATAATCAGTACAATGCAACTTGCTTGAAAAAGTCACCAGTGAAGATTAGAAAATTTCCTAGTGCTCTGAAGCATAAAACAGCTATATTCATAGGCAGCTGCGTGAAAGTTGTATAAATCTCTGGTTAGGCTCTTGCTAGTAGCATCTTTTGTTGAAATTTTATTTAAATTCCGCACTTAATAACATATAGAAATGCTAGTCAAGAAATATTAAATTATAATTTTTTTATTACTACTAATTAACATATAGAAATGCTAGTCAAGAAATATTAAATTATAATTTTTTTATTACTACTAATATGTAAATAAATAAAATTTGAGACAGACATGTAAAATACCTTCTTGCTACATAACAAAATTATATATTTCATTTCAGCTTCTAGAAATTAAAAAAAGTATTTTATTTTCTATTTGATATTTCGCATTTTTTACACAATTTAATTTATCGTGGATACTCGACTTTTCATGCAAATAGTAATTAAAAATCAAAAAGATTTAATTTTTACTAAAAAATTATAATTAAATATTTGTTAAATACCATTTACAATTGTTAATAAATCTGGAATTTAAACACAAGTAAAAATGAATGGTACCAGCAAGAATCGAGTAAGTGTCTTTACGTCTGCAGTCCGATTATGCTAAGCATTCACTGGTCATCACATACGTTCATAAACCAAAGATATTCTGTACTTGCGTGTGCTACAAATCTTTGGAACTTCAAAGGCGATATGAGGAAATCAGTGCCCAACATCTACACTTTGCAACAAAATTCGCAACACCCAGTTTAGCGATTTAAGTGGCAGTCCTCTTTGAAAATTTAAAAAATCGATTATTTTGCTTAGAATTTTCTCTGTCATGTCTACTTTCATCCCAAGTTCGTCAGAAACTCCAGTATCGAGCTACAAGGCGATCTGTGGAAAAGTGCCTCCGAATGCAATCCACAGTGGGAAAAAATATTCGACATGTAATTCCAGCGGCAGCCTACCTGTAATTATGGAAATTATGAACGTGCTCAGACTTGACATTGGACCATCCTATTACAACTTCGGCACAAAGACGAAAGAAAAGCCTGTCGAGCGAGCAAAGCAGCGAATGGCTCGTAGAACCATCATGGCCACAAAGACGATGGAGGAGGCCCTACTCTTGGATTGCTCTATAGTCCAGGGATCGATCGCTAGAGGTATGTTTAACTTAACAACAAAAAATGTAACCCAAAACTTAAAACGCGTTTTTCTCGAAACCGTATTTTCAGATTGGCGGGAAACGTAACCTGAGACCATACACACGATTTTGATCGGAATTTTATGCCGGCGTCGTAATTTTAATTCTCTATACGCGTACTTGGCCGTTTTGCGATATCTTCAAAAGTCTATTTTCGGTGCACACTTTTGTCTCGATTGTGTCGGCGAAGAAAATGACGTCTCAACACTTAACCTTCTTATATATTTGGTGTCTATTGTTTCGGACATGTCCAAAAGAACAGACGCCACATATATAATGAAGGTGAGGACAACCAACTGATCCCTTCAGTTAAGAAGCACATCACGCTCGAACTCTTAGAGGACTCGGCGAAATGCCGAGAGTAATGAGGACAATGGGCAAAGGGCACTACATCAGTGGTGTGTGGGTAAGTTGAGAATTTGGGTCTGACTGGAGACGTGCTAGAATTGTGCGTACAGTTGCAGTTGCGACGACCACTGTGACTGGATAGCGCAGTGGTCAGCGCATCTGCCCACTGAGCAGGACACACGGGTTCGAATTCCGATACAGTACAAATTCTCAACTTTCCTCATTGATTTACATCAATGACCACTAACAGCTAATGTCAGTCATTTCTTTGTGGGTTTATTACCTTTCTATTCGAACTCAAAATTTCTGAATTACGCTGTATAGAAAATATATGGAAAACGACTTATACAAAACTTAATTTGTTAGATGTTCAATAGGAGGTTTTCGCGAATTTTCGACGATTACCAATGTTCCGGCCGCAAGGGGTTCTTCCACTTGGGATAGTGGCTACAGCGAGCGTCCGATGTGGACATAAAAATCATATCTTAATGAAAAAACTGTAAAGAATAAAACTGTATCATCATATTTAGCATTGTACCTATTTTTCATGCGTTCAGAGGAGCTAGCACTTAGTTTATTATGTCTTTCCTACTAACTTTGTTCGCAACACATTTTGCTGACAGTGTCCACATATACAAGTAAATGTACCTGCATAATTATATCACTGTATGACATGTAGTCCAGGAGATTCGACGCCATAAACTTTGAGATGCTTGAAAAACATCCGCTTTACTGTTTTATACATGGGAGCTCGATTCTTTAATTGTCGCAAGGGCAGGAGGATGGACGTTATTGCTAAGTTTCTTCTTCTCCTTCTTCTTTGCTTCATGTATTAGGCAAATTGCCTATTACAGTACTACATTTCTTGTATGCTCTTCCTGCATTTCTTCTTGCACTTCCTTTATAACTGACAGCCTTTACCGGTAATCTGTCTCCAACCATACGATCTACATGTTCCTCCTATTTTCCTTTATTTTTTCGTGTATGTTTTAAATTATTAAATCTTTCCCTATATCTTCATTGTTTCTATCTTCCCTTGTGTATCCTTCCATTATTCTCAGAAACCTTATTTCCTCAGCCTGTGTTTTTCTTATTGTCTTGTTATTACCCCCGCTTCACTCCCATAAGTAAGGGTTAGTACAGCTGTAGTTATAAAACTGCAGCTGAGTTTCTTTCCTGTCTCTATCGTGCAAACTTTTTACAATGGTTCCACATGAAGAAGTAATAAATTTATTTAATTTTTGGTCCACGTCATGGTCATATGGCTATACGTCGCATACTAGATATTTAAAAAGTCTTACTTGCTCCAAGATTTTATTATTCAAGACTATTTTAGATCTTACGGGTTGTCTGCCACCATTTTCTTTTTATGTGCCGACAATGTTAGGATGTAATCCGAGACTATCTGCCGAAACTTATATAATCCCAACTGAAGGTCATTTTCGTTCTCTGTAATCAGGGTTAAGTCATCTGCATGTAAAATTACTTTTAGTCTAGTGTCGCGATCTAAAAAAAACCTTTATGTTCGACATTTTCTATCTGCTGATAACTTCATCTATATGTATATATATGGAGACTGTCAGAGAAATACAACATCCTTTTTGTATCCCTTCGTTTGTCTTCATTGGCTTTGTCGTTACATTTCCCACATCTATAACAATTTCGATGTTTTTGTATAGCATTTATGAGGTGAGATGGATAACCTCGTTCAGCCGTCATATTCCGCAGCATTCTCTGTCATATTATCTAATGCTTTTTCAAGATCCCCAAAAGCAACCTAGTTTCCCGGTTGAACCCTCGTCTCTTTTCTGTAATTTGTGGCAGTGTAAGAACATTATCAATAGTTGACTATCCTTTTCTAAGACCTTATTGTTCTGCAGATATTAGTTTTTCCATGATATTTTAAAATCATGTATTCAGGATTTTGGCACATATAATTTATAGGCTGAATCTTAGAGGCTTTATTTTTATCGCCGTTTATAAAAATAGATGTTACTTTGGCTCTTAGTCAGTTTTGTTATATCTTCTTATTTCTCGAACATTCATGAAAGATGTGAAGCAGACTTAGACGTAAGAATAAGCCTCCATATTTCCAAACTTTAGTATTAATATCACCTAAACTAGTGGCTGTCCCAGTAGATTTCTAAGCAATAAATATTTTGTGCTTTCGTGTGTTCCAAATCTTCACTGGTGATATGAGATTTGCGTGTTACTGCTTTAGGAAACTGATGTCAGGGCATTTACCTTCAAATGCGACATGTATGAAGAAAATCAAGAGAGCCTGTGTGTAAGGTCTCGTCGTGAGTCCGGAAATGAGAGAGAGAAAGTACACTGACGGAGAAAAAAAGAGTTACGCGAAAAAATAATTAATGCAGAGTCATGAAATTTATGGAATACATTTGTCTAGGTAACATATTTAAGTGACTAACTCTGCAAGAGAACAGGTTAATGCAAGCGTGAGATAAGGCATTGCAAATGTGAAATGCTGGCACATTAATAACCGCTTTAACCCCCAGAATTTGGATCCACGCATGCAAACGTACCTGCATTCTGCCAGACAAGTGCCGTATGTCAGTTTGTGGGACGGAGTTCCATGCCTGTTGCACTTGGTCGGTCAGTACAAAAACGGTTAATGTTGGTGGTTCTTGACGGTGGAGTTGATGTTCGATGATGTCCCATACATGCTCGACTGGAGACAGATCTGGTGATCGAGCAGGCCAAGAAAACATGTAGACAGTGTGCAGAGAATGTATATGGACGAGCGTTATACAATTGGAAAACACCCCCTGGAATGCTGTTCATGAATAACCGGTATAACAGCCAGAATTTGGATCCACGCATGCAAACATGCCTGCATTTTGCCAGACAGGTGCCGTATGTCAGTTTGTGGGACGGAGTTCCGTGCCTGTTGCACTTCGTCGGTCAGTACAAAAACGGTTAATGCTGGTGGTTCATGACGGTGGAGTTGATGCTCGATGATGTCCCATACGTGCTCGACTGGAAATGGATCTGGTGATCGAGCAGGCCAAGACAACATGTAGAGAGTGTGCAGAGCATGTTGGGTTACAACAGCGGTATATGGACGAGCGATATCCTATTGGAAAACACCCCCTGGAATGCTATTCATGAATGGGGCACAACAGGTATAATCGCCAGACTGATGGTTGAAATGGCTCTAAGCACTATGCGACTTAACATCTGAGGTCATCAGTCCCCTAGACTTAGAACTACTTAAACCTAACCAACCTAAGGACATCACACACATCCATGCCCGAGGCAGAATTCGAACCTGCGACCGTAGCAGCAGCGCGGTCCCGGATGGAAGCGCCTAGAACCGCTCGGTCACAACGGCCGGCTCATGCATATTACTCGGTCGACTTTCTCGCTCCGCTGACGCAAGTTGCAACCTTCCGCCGAAAGAGGGCTCCGAATTGTAGAGTATAACACGGCGGCGTGTAACCTAACTATGTCACCACGTGAGAGAGTTTTAACCGCAGAAAATGTGCTTCCAATTAAAATCCACAGAAGGAGGAAAGCTGTGTACGGTGATGATTGTATCGACATTGGAATATTCTTGATTTTGACCCTACACAAAGGATCAACGATGCAAAGGGTTCAAAACCATGCCATCGGCAGCCAAAGTCACGTCTACGATATTCAGCTGTGGTGCATTAGGAATTCGTGCCGAAAAGGCACCACCACTCTGCAAGATCCTCAGAAAACTCAAAGTACGAATTCGAAGAGTTCGTCCGCACACGAAACGCCAAATCCTTCAGCACGACAATGCCTGATCACACACGAGCGCTGCAACATTGCAACAATCCGGCGCCTTGGGTTCACTGTCGTCGATCATCCTCCAGACAGTCCCGATTTGGTCACATCCGATTTTCATCTTCCAGGACTTCACTTTATAGTGATGAAGCGGTGAGTGGGATAACCACGACACTGCTCCTGTAGTCATATGAAATCGCATCCCAGACCATAACTTCAGGTGTAGCCCCAGTGCGTCTAGCACGCAGACAGGTTGGTTATAGGTCCTCAACTGGCCTCCTTGTAACCAACACACGGCCACATGTGGCACCAGCTTTCCTCGGGAAACACAACAGATATCCATGGCCACCTCCAACGAGCTCTCGCTTGACACCATTGAGGTGCGTTGGAGACAGTGGAATGCACGATGCAGGGCATCTGGCGCGGAGGTGTCTTTGAAGCAACCGATTTTTAACATTTCTTTGTGTGAATGTGGTGCGAACTGATGCTCAAATTGCAGCAGCTGATGCAGTGCGATGCAGCAGAGCCATACGCTGAACACGATGGTCTTCCCTCTCGCTAGTGTCAAGTGGCTATCCGGAGTCTCGAGAGCACCGCTGCCAGCAATCATGTACAGTGGCTACATTCCAACCAAGTTTTTCCTGCAATATCGCGTAAGGCACATCCAGCTTCTCGTAATCATATTACGCGACCTCGTCCAAACTCAGTGAGGTGCTGATAATGGTATTCTTGACTAACATCAACTCACCACGTTCACTCTCAAACGTCACTAACGCTCACGACCGTAACAGGGTGCATTTAAAGCAAACCTGATTTGCATCTTTAACTAGCGCCATGCTTATGCGATTGTCGCGAAGTCTGAATAGGCGTCATCTTTAAAATGTAGATTGTTTGCAGATGATGCCGTCATTTATCGTCTTGTAAAGTCATCAGATGATAAAAACGACTTTAGAAAAGTGTGAAGTTATTCACATGAGTACTAAAAGAAATCAGCTTTATTTCGATTACGCGATGTCACACAAATCTAAAGGCTGTAAAATCAACAAAATACTTAGGGATTACAATTACAAATAGCCTAAATTGGAACGATCACATAGATAATGTTGTGAGTAGAACAAATCGAAGACTGAGATTCATTGGCAGAACACTTAGAAGGTGCAACAGGTCTACTAAAGAGACTGCTTTCACCACGCTTGTCCGCCCTATTCTGGGGTATTGCTGTGCGGTGTGGGATCTGCATCAGGTGGGACTGACGGATGACATCGAAAAAGTACAAAGAAGGGCAGCGCGTTTTGTATTATCGCGAAATAGGGGAGATAGTGTCACAGATATGATACGTCAATTGGAGTGACAATCATTAAAACAAAGGCGTTTTTCGTTGCGACGGGATCTTCTCATGAAATTTCAACCACCAGCTTTCTCCTTCGATTGCGAAAACATTCTGTTGGCACCCACATACATAGGGAGAAACGATCATCACGATAAAATAAGAGAAATCAGGGCTCACACAGAAAAATTTAAGGGTTCGTTTTTCCTGCGTGCCGTTCGAGAGTGGAACGGTAGAGAGACAGCTTGAAGGTGGTTCATTGAACCCTCTGCCAGGCACTTTATTGTGAATAGCAGAGTAATCACATAGATGTAGATGTACAGGGTGGGGCACGAAATGTGTTACCAATTGTTTCTTTCACAATTTACGACGCACATTAGATATCCCGCTGGGATCTCTACAGCAGTACCAGCAGAGCCTGGAAAAACAAATGAGTTACGTAATGACGTGTAATTCACGATGCTGCCGCTAGGAGACTAGTAAGCAGCAATGGATGACAATGGGAGACTGACGACACAGCAACGATCGGCAATTGTGTTACTTTCTCATGAAACGAAAAGCTTTGTTGTGACTCAGAGGCGTTTTCGACAACAGTTTAACACGCGATGGGTCCCTTGCAAGAAGACCATCCACAAGCTGAACGATAAATTTGTACAGGAAGGAACAGTATTGGAAGCCAAGCGATCTCGGCTTAAGCCTGTTTGTTCGCCGGAAAATATTGAAGCGGTACGAGTTGCTGTACAGAGAAGTCCCGGGAAATCGTGTAGAAAGGCAGCAGTGCAACTGGGAATACCCAGACGCTCCGTTCAACGCATTCTTAAAAGTGACCTCCATATGTACTCATACAAGATGACCTGTGCACAGAAGCTCACTGAAGAACACAAGCAGCAGATACTACTGTTTGCTCAGTGGACGGAGGATAGGGAAGAAACTCTCAACAACGTTTAGTTTTCAGACGAGGCGTATTTTCATTTAGACGGTGTGGTTAACAAACAAAATGTACCCTTTTGGGCCACTGAAAACCCACAAGTGCTTCATGAACGACATTATGCTCCGAGGATTACAGCGTGGACAGCAATTTCCAGTCACGGACTTTTCTTTGAAGAAACTGTGAACAGCGAGCGTTATTTGAGCATGCTTCGCAATAGCTTCATTCCACAGCTTCTTGCTACTGCCTTCACCTTCAACACGCAGTGGTTCATGCAAGATGAAGCAAAGCCACATACTGCAAACACTGTGTTGGAGTTTTTACACGAGCATTTCGACATGCGGATCATTTCACTCAGATTTACAGGTCGCTTCAATGACGGACAAAATTGCCCCCCCCCCCCTCCCCCCACAATAGTCCAGACCTCAATCCATGTGACTTTCTTCCCGAAACGTCCACGTGATTTAATGGAGCTCAGAAGACTTATTCTTCAAGCTTGCAGTGAAATTACGGAATACATGTGCCGTAGGGTAATCACTAACTTCAGTGTTCATTTGAAGGAAGATAGGAAACGAAATGGTGGACATATTGAGCATGTGCTGAGTTAGAACAAATGTCCATGGACGCCTCTTCATTGTAGTATATGTTCCTTTCAGATTGTATTGACAATAAAGTTTATATTCAAAAACAAAATGGTAACACATTTCGTGCGCCACCCTGTAGATGAAGCATGACTACCAACTCACGTTTATGTCGCATAACTCGTTCTTATTGTTGGGACTTTCTTTCCGTCAGTGTATATTGTCGGCAGGTGCACCTACCGGCTCTTCGCGGTGCTGCGAGGTGTTACAATGGGCTTTCGGACGCCACATCAGCTGCTGACGGCGTCGGCGGTCTACGGGGAGGGGACGCCGTATTTATAGCGAGCACAGCAACCGGCCTCCTGACATAGGGGCCCAGTGAGGGGCAGTCACGAGGGCCAAGACCCGCTGCCGTAACCGTGTCTGCTGCCGACACGTCCCGTGACGTCTGGCTGTTCAGACCGTGACGTAACCACACGGAACGGTGGTCCCTTTGCGTTGCAGGCATCATCCTTGTTTGACTTAGGCAGAAAGAGGTTACGCATTTCAGGCGGGAGTATTCATTGTCAGCTACAGGAGCATATTTATGATCTAAACCTGAGATGCGGGGCCATGCAAGAGAAAATTTTGTGGTAACTAACCCTAAGAAATACCTCCTCAGAGCCGTTTTCGAATTGAAAGTCTGCAACACAGTATTTAAGTTTTGTTAATAAATTGTATAAAATTTTACTACGTAAGGCGCATTCAGAAAGGAATGTGCCGAAGGCTGTAAAATATAAACGGCCGAAAGAATCGTAATGGCAGTGCTTGCGGAAGAAGGAACGGCCCCTACAAAGGGGTCATACATACGCATTAACGGACCGGAGCAAATTGTCTGATGATGTGCAGCCTACAAATGTCCTGACCGACTTCACTCAGCGATTACATCGTCGCCTTGTCACCGTGGAAACGAATTAGGTAAATACAACTAATTACCTCGTTTCCATAGAATTTTGTTTTCCCTAAACACAAGCAACTGAAGAACGTTAGTCGGGAAATCGGCACAAGTCCTGCACATTGGGGTGAAGGTGGGAGGGGGTGATGTGGGAGGGGGGGGGGGGCGATTGTTGGATAGTCATACCTGCGCGACGGCCCGACAAGAAAAGTTGGTCGGTCGGTTGGCCAAAGCGCCTACACAAGTCATATTTGTCGGTCGATCGGTCGGCTAGTGCTTGTACAGGGTCCTTTACAGCGCTGACGTCCGAAACGCGCCGCTAGTGGGACACGGGAGGATGCCCAAGTGACAACACAACTGAGAGAGCATACGCACGCATCTATCGTCCACTGCACTCACAAGGCAACATCACCAACTGGAACCCATATTTCAACAAGAAGAAAAAGTTCAGTTGCAAGATATCAGCCTCAGAAATAAATTACGCGCGAAAATCTGGTCCATAATTCTGAGAGTCTACTACGCAGTTATGACCTTCTTGAATGTACTGCTTTTCACCAGTCGCATACACGGCTTGTCACTTGCTCCACCCCACTGCAGCCGCCAAATGTTCGAGCGCTGAAGTTCAAAAGGGCACGATAACTGGCTTTTGTAGCAAAGGCGGAAGCATTACCGAAATGGCTAAGTTTGTAAACTGTTCGCGTTACCAACTTCTAGGACTTTTAGAGGGGAGTGAGTACATAATACGAGGGTTGACTAAAAAGTAATGCCTCCACCTTCGTAACTCTTCAACAGTTGGCAGCATTGGTATGCGGCAGTTACTGGCCTGTTCCGTAGCCTCTCTCTACAGTTCCACTTGGTGGGAAGCCTTAGCACTGAATGGCTCTGTTGTTACAGTGTACAGTATAGAACCCTGTGCAGACGGTCGGTCAATGTGATTTAAGCAACGGGCAGTCGTTGAATTCTTGACAGCAGAAGGTGTCACCTCAAAGGAGATTCATCAGAGAATGAAAGCAGGTTATGGTGATTGTGTTGATGTGAGTACTGTGCGTCTTTGAGTGAGTAAGTTAAAAGATGTTGAGGCGGGGACATCTGACCTACGTGAGAAACAAAGAGTTGGACGTCCTGTGGCAGCAACGACCGAGTTTAACAAGCGAAATGATGACAGACTGATTCAGAACGAACGTCGTATCGCTCAGAGAGAAATTGCAAGCACAGATCACATTTCACAAGAACGTGTGGGTCACATTATTGCTTTGCTTGGCTATCGGAAGGTCTGTGCACGATGCGTACCCTGCATGCTGACTCCTAAATGAAAGCGCACAGGCTTGAAATTTGCCAGGAACTCCTCTCGCGTTACGAAAATAAAGGTGACACCTTCATTCATTCAATTGTGACACGAGGCGAAACGTGGGTACACCATTAAGACCCCGAGACGAAACGCCAGTCTATGGAATATCGACACAAAGAGTCACCCCAGAAAAATAAATTCAAGAAGCAGCCCCCAGCTGGAAAAATCATGGCCACAGTGTTCTGGGACGCAGGTGGTGTCACCCATGTTGATTTCCTTGATCGTGGAACAACAATAAACCAAGAGCGTTACATCACAACGCTGCGACTCTGAAACGCGGCTAACAAGGGTCCGAATGGAAAAGGGAAATGTTTTCCTGCACCATGACAATGCCACACCACACACTTCACGTGCCACCACAGCAGAACTTCAGAGGTTGAATCTCACCACTGTACGGTAGTCCGCCCCCGGTAGCTGAGTGGTAGCCGGCACGGTAGCTCAGCGTGTTCGGTCAGAGGGTTAACTCCCTCTGTAATAAAAAAACTGAGTTAATCGATCAACAACGAACTTAAAAACGGATGTCTTACGACGTCCGCCCCGTCCAGATGCAACGAACAAAATGAGATTAAAAAAAAAAAAAAGTGGTCAGCGGGACAGACTGTCAATCATAAGGGCCCGGGTTCGATTCCCGGCTGGGTCGGAGATTTTCTCCGCTCAGGGACTGGGTGTTGTGTTGTCCTAATCATCATCATTTCATCCCCATCGACGTGCAAGTCGCCGAAGTGGCGTCAAATCGAAAGACTTGCACCAGGCGAGAGGTCTACCCGACGGGAGGCCCTCGTCACACGCCATTATTATTATTACCACTGTACGGTAACCTCCACAGTCCAGATTTAGCACCGTCTGACTTCCATCTGTTCCTGATAATGAAAGACGATCTGCAGGGACATAATTATGCTTCTGATGAGGACGTTGAGAGAACTGTGAGACCGTGGTTGCGGAAACAGTCGACTTATTCCGTGACGGCTTCAGAAAACTCGTTCATCGTTGGCAGAAATGTATCCAATTGGCTGGTGATTATGTGGAAAAGTGAATATTGGTCATTAAAGATCACATTCTAAGGATTATTTCTGCGTTTGATTTATTAAAAATATTTCCATCCAAACCCAATTAAAGATGGTGGAGGCATTACTTTTCATTCAACCGTCGTATTTTGGATAGGTACGCAAGTACCTAAACATACCGTTTCCGTGCTACAGCCGTTTGAAAACATGTTTGCTAGTTATATTTGCAAAAGGTTAATCATGGTGGGAGGTGCTTACGTCGGACTGGCTTATGTCATTTGACGCCTATCCTACCTCTCTGACCGGGTTCGTGTCTCATTCACGTGTTTGTCGGTGTTAGAGCAACATGGTTGAGTACTGTTTGTAGAAAACACCGACATGATCCTTCCGTATGGCGAAGATTGCGGTAATTAGAAGAGTTGCTCGTCGCCTTTATCAGGCTCGTCATGCACAACGTCCGACTCCATCGCATACCCTTTTCGCCAAAATTACGCAACGGCTTCGAGAAAGGCGTACCCTCACCGCCAGCAGGAGCGGCTGTGGTGATCCAAGGAGACCCCGCACACCCGACTTGGGAGAACCGTGCTGCACTATGTTGAAGAGAACATGAGCAATTGCGCGTGCAGTGGATATTGTTCCCAGCATCGTCTGGTATGTTGTGGATGACCAACAACTACATACAAACCTACTCCAACACTCCATACCACCTCTAACCCTCACGGAGACGTGACTGAAGCTCGAACCAGGTCAGAGAGGTAGCACAGACAACAAATGAAATCAGCCAATCCGACCTAAGCACCCGCCACCATGGCTACCTGTTCCAAACTACCCAATGGCCGTAGCACTGAAATGGTACGTTTCCGAACATGGGTTCCTGTTCAGAATAGAAGTTTGTAACGGGAGTTTCCGATCACCTTGTATATCTCGCATGGCAAAATGATGCTATCCAAAATTGATGCCGGTGCAATTTGGTACACCACACGATGTAGATGACAGGGGTGAACGACGGCTAAGGGGATGCTACTGGGCAAATAGACGTGCAACTGTAGAGCAACTGACCGCCCAGATGAACCAAGGGGCTACCAACAGCGTCTCCTCAAAGACCGCTCTTCGGACGAGCCTCCACAGCAGGTGCCTGCTCCATGCACTTCATACTCACTGCTGTTCATTGAAGACAAAGGCTACAATTTGTACCCCAGTACTGAAACTTCACGTCCACTGAGTGTCGAAAGTTGGCCTTTTCAGATGAATCACGTTTTATGCCACATCGGGTGTGAAACGACTGGAAGCAAACAACAACGACAAATGACAAAATCGGATGCACATAATTACCGCCAAATTTCACTGACATCGATCTGTTGTAGAATCATGGAACATATTTTGCGTTCAGACATAATGACCTTTCTAGACTCTGGGAAGCTCATCTGCAGAAACCAGCACGGTTTTAGGAAACAGCGGTCATGCGAGACACAGCTGGCCCTCTTTGTGCATGATGTACAACACGCTCTAGATACCGGCTCCCAGGTTGATGCGATATTTCTCGACTTTCGAAAGGCGTTCGACTCAGTTCCGCAGCGTCGCTTGCTCCAAAAAGTGCGCGCTTACGGTCTATCCGATGACATATGCGGTTGGATAGAAAGTTTTCTAACAGACAGAGAGCAGTATGTCGTCCTGAATGGGTTGACTTTAACAGAAACAAGCGTAACTTCAGGTGTGCCCCAGGGTAGCGTAATAGGTCCGCTGCTTTTTACGATTTACATAAACGATCTGGTTCATGGTATTGACAGCGGCATTAGACTGTGTGCCAATGTTGCTGTAGTCTACAGGAAAGTAGTATCACACAAAAGTTGTGAACAAATCAATGAGTATTTGCAGAAAATAAATGCTTGCTGTAATGACTGGCAGTTATCTCTCAATATTAGTAAGTGTAACCTACTGCGTATAACAAGACGAAAATCCCCATTAATTTACGAGTACAAAATAAATGCCCAGTCTTTGGAAGTGGTAACATCCGTCAAGTATCTGGGTGTGACTATTCGAAATGATCTCAAATGGAATGATCAAATTACACAAGTAACGGGCAAGGCGCACTCTAGATTGCGGCTTACTGGTAGAATCCTAAAACGATGCAGTCCTTCAACAAAGGAAATTGCTTACAGTACGTTAGTTCGTCCAGTCTTAGAGCATTGTTCGTCTGTATGCGACCCTTACCAGTTGGGTCTCATTCAAGAGATTAAGAAGGTCCAAAGAAGAGCAGCAAGATTCGTGACTGGTACATTTAGCCATCACGAGAGCGTTACAAATCTCACAGAAAGCTTGAAGTGGGATATACTCGCAGATAGACGACGCGCTAAACGGAAGGGGCTGCTCACTACATTCCGAAATCAGATCTTCGCCGAGGATGTAGATCATATATTATTACCACCAACTTTCAAATCGCGCAATTTTCACCATTCAAAGATAAGGGAAATTAGTGCTCGTACTGAGGCGTTCAGACAGTCGTTTTTCCCTCGTGCGATCCGCGAGTGGAAGAGAAGGGGCGGAATATAACTTTGGCGCGAATTGTGCCCTCCGCCACACACCGCTTGGTGGCTAGCGGAGTATATATATGTAGATGTAGATGAACAATCGTCGGAAGAGTCCAGGCCGGAGGAGGAAGTGTTATGGTGTGGGGAATGTTTCGTGTCATTCCCTGGGTGACCTCGTGTTTCTGGAAGGCACACTGCATCAACAAAAGTATGCAGCTATCCTTGGAGACCGTGTCCACCGCTGCATACAGTTTGTTTTCCCTCGCCACGATGGCATCTTCCAGCAGGACAATGCAACGTGTCATACAGCTCGCAGAGTACGTGCGTGGTTCGAAGCTTACTAGAATGAGTTTACTGTACTCCCCTGGCCACCAAGCTCCTCTGGATTTAAATCCAATCGAGAATCTGTGGGACCACCTCAATCGGACTGTTCGCACCTCAGTCACAAGATTCACAAACATTTCACATGGGATTACGATGGATGCAAATAGATGGGGTCCTCACTTTCAGTTCTGGGAGGCGGAGGGGTATAATGGGTGCGACAGGAAGAGCATCTGCCACCCCACCTTACCCTCTAGCATTAAAAGTGTCAAATATAGATTAAGATGGGGTCTCCTTGATTACACGGGGTACAGACAAATTGGCTCTGAGCACTATGGGACTCAACTGCTGAGGTCATTAGTCCCCTAGAACTTAGAACTAGTTAAACCTAACTAACCTAAGGACATCACAAACATCCATGCCCGAGGCAGGATTCGAACCTGCGACCGTAGCGGTCTTGCGGTTCCAGACTGCAGCGCCTTTAACCGCACGGCCACTGCGGCCGGCAGGGTACAGACAGATGAAGAAGATAAAGTGAAAGAGTTATATACTGTTGCGTGTGTGCTGGTGAAAAGCATTTTGTCTTCTTTTGACCCCTTTGCCTTTTGAGGACGGTGCACAGAGTGTTGAAATGCAAATAAAATAAAAAATAAAAATACTTTCTAAACAAAGCATTTTTGATCACAAACACTTCTCACTCATTATTCATCACGTTAGTTTCAGACAAAAATTTTGTTACCGTTGGCCGGCCGTAGTGGCCGAACGGTTCTAGGCGCTACAGTCTGGAACCGCGCGACCGCTACGGTTAGGTTTAAGTAGTTCTAATTTCTAGAGGACTGATGACCTCAGAAGTTCAGTCCCATAGTGCTCAGAGCCATTTGAACCATTTTTTGTTGTTGTTGTTACTGTTACGTCGTTAAAGTACACCTTGTTTCTTCTGGTGTACAACTGAATGAGGCTTACATGAATTGCATGAAATGCCTACATAATACCGTACAGCCCGTTTCCAAGCACGAACGCAGTTACATAGTAAATACCTTATATCGTCAGTTTTACATATTGTACTGAGGAAACGATTACGGCGAGAAGCAATTTCGCCAAAGCAGGGACGGTCCCCCACAGTCTCATATCCTGATAAAGGACGCTGAACATTCACGGGAAGCGTTCACCGCCAGCGTTATCCGTACGATACGCGCATATCGGCAGAATTTCAGGTCGCATCCGGCGATGCAGGCGAGGATTATAGGGGATTCCGGCGCAACCTGGTATCGGCGCTCTGTGGGCTTAGCAGTAACCCCCCACCCCCCGATACCCACCAGTTCCGTCTTCTTTCTGGCGACGAGACGCCGATAATCTCCGGCAGAAACTGGGAAATGAAACACGGATAACGAAAATATCAAAGAGTATCAGAAGGAACCGCGCTCACTAAAGGCGTAGATCACGGGGAGTTTTTTACAATATCGGGGGACTGGGCGATTCATTTCGTGCAGGTCCCGAACTGTCATGAATGCATCAGATCAGAGATGGCGAAACGAAATAAAATTTCCCATACGCTCACCTCATTGAAGCTCCCTGGACCTCGGAGGAAGTTTCACTGCTAAAGATCGTATTACGGTGCTTCTTTCAGTCATCCGAGGAGTTACCGAAATGAAAGACATTGAGGTAAGTGATCGCGGAATAGAATATTAACTAAAATCACTCCATGGTGCAAAGGCACCAGTAGCTAATGAGGTACATGCCAGATTCTACAGAGATTGCGGTAAAAACGTTGCTCCCTTTCTAGCAGCAATCGTAGGCCGCTGGAGGAACAAAGGGTACTAAATGACTGGAAAAGCCGGCCGGAGTGGCCGATCGGTTCTAGGCGCTACAGTCTGTAACCGCGCGACCGCTACGGTCCTGCCTCGGGCATGGATGTGTGTGATGTTCTTAGGTTACTTAGGTTTAAGTAGTTCTACGTCTAGGGGACTGATGACCTCGGATGTTAAGTCCCATAGTGCTCAGAGCCATTTGAACCAATCTTCAGGAGCTCACTGAAACTACCATTGAGGAGTGGGACCCACACCCCAAGATAAGCTTGATAGTCTCATCCAGAGCATGCCTCGCAAAGTGAAACAACTCATCTGTGTGCCGGGAGGACATACTCCCTACTAAAGATTTATAATCATCATCATGATTATAAAGATTTTCACTGTTTTTGATTTCAAGATGTATACTTAGGAGAGAGCCTGCTTTGCTTTGTAACCATTTTTTTAACTAACCAAAATCTTTCATGTTTTCAGAAGGAACAATGTTTACTTTGTACTATAAGAAAAAAATGGTTCAAATGGTTCTGAGCACTATGGGACTTAACATCTGTGGTCATCAGTCCCCTAGAACTTAGAACTACTTAAACCTAACTAACCTAAGGACATCACACACATCCATGCCCGAGGCAGGATTCGAACCTGCGACCGTAGCAGTCCCGCGGTTCCGGACTGAGCGCCTGAACCGCTAGATCACCGCGGCCGGCGTACTATAAGAAGTCACTGCAGCAAAATCCATGATATTCCAAAGTTTTGTTGAGGTGTGTATGTCGTGTTGTGCGTAAATAGCCGAAGAGATCGAATGCTGTTCGATTACGCCAGGGGTCACCAAACTATGGCGTGTGGGTCAGATCCGGCGTCAGTTCATCCTGCTCGCCGCTGGTACTTGAATTTGCTTGATAAAATGTAACGAACATAAGACAGTGTTATAGAATTTAAATCCATATATTTTTTTAAAGTGGATATACGAACGTACACACCAGTCAGCCAGAACATTATGACCACCTACCTAATAGCCGGTATGCCCACCTTTGGCAAGGATAACAGCGGCGATGCGTCGTCGCATGGAAGTATTGTGGTCTTGATAGGTCACTGTAGGGAGTTGGCACCACATCCGCACACACAGGTCACCTAATGCCCGTAAATTCCGGACAGGGAGGCTATGAGCTCTGACGCCACGTACAGTCGCATCCCAAATGAGTTCGATGGTTTCAGATCTCGCGAGTTGGAGGGGCCGGTATATCAACTGGATCTCGTCACTGTGTTCCCCCAACCACTCAGTAACAATTCTCGCCTTGTGACATGGTGCATTATCTTGCTGAAAAATGTCGGGAAACATGATCGTCATGAAGGGGTGTACGTGGTCTGCAACCAGTGTACGATACTCCTTGGTCATTGTGGTGCCCTGCACGAACTCCACTAGATCCATGGATGCGCACGTGAATGGTTCCCCAGATCATGATGGAGCTCGATCGATAGAGTCTTTGCTCGCAAAAGGTGACGCGTTCAAAACACTTTGATCCCCCACCTCAGAATAATGCTCAAGTGCATGGGACCAATACCAGTTAGTTATAACACAGGATATTGGAGTTACACAAAGAAGGGCTGCACGAATCGTTACACGTTTGCTTTATCTACTGGACAACGTCACACAGACGCTGAGTAACGTGAAGTCGGAGATGGCTGATGATACACGCCATATATTCCGTATATTCCACGTAAGCCTGACAACGAAGTTTCAAGAACCGGTATTAAGCAAATAAATCTAGGACTATACTACAGCCTCCCAACGTGTCGGTCCAGTAGGGCACGCGAAGACAATTAGCGCGGACAGAGACTTTTAATGTCATTCTTCACACATGCGAATCGAATGGGAGAAAGTATAATATGTAGTACAGTCGGAAGCACCCTGTGCCATGATTTTCAGTGGTTTTCAGAATGAGATAGATAAACCAGTACAGACGAACATGCGGTTTTTTATCTTCGAATTTCAGTTTCTCTTGTTACTTCCTATTTTTCCAGTACTCCTAGATCTTCTAACCATGTTGTCTTTTCGTTTCCTTTATCCATGTTGTTTCTGATTTCTTTTTTCTTCTGCGTTGAAAGACTGCCAAACATAGCATTTTATTCTTAAAAAAAAAGGTTCTTCCTCTAAATACCAATCCTTTGCTGTTCCTTTCCAGCTCTTTTCTTATTTCCGCAATCCGTGCTACTGTTGACTTCTTTTCTCAGAAACAGTTTTATTATTGTTAGTCACAGCTGGGACCTACTGGACAACGCAATGTACAACAAATAGTATTTTCGGGGTTTGTTTCAGCTTTTTATTGTGCCCACGTTAATTTCATCCTCTCGTCAGAATAAGCTGTTCTGGACTTATTAGGGTTTTTCGCCTGCACAGCTGTCCAGTCGTGTATTTCTGTCTGCTACATCAAATTGTATTATTCTAGCTTCCTTCAGGTTGTCTCTTACTACACCGATCCATTTTTTCTTGGTGTGTCAATTTTAGCTTTGCAGGGAGTTTCGTATAATTCCATGGTCTCATTTTACTCATCTCTCTTGTAAGTCTGAAGGCTTTTTGCATTTTGTGGCAACGAGTTTCATTTCGTTTATGCGAAGATGGACGTACAACGTTTAATCGACGCGCAGTCACTAGCAAAGCGGTATTTAGTTTACATCTGGTGACGATGCACAGAGCAATCCGCCAAAGCGAACCACATGCAGACATTTAAACGGGCACTCGCAATCAAGTTATTTTGTTGCATACGTGGGAACGACGGGAATACGTAGCGAATGTGTCTCAATTTTCATCCCGCTTCAGCGCGAGCAAATGAAGTCCGCAGCACACGCACCAGCTGAGAAGTTTCGTGCTTCAATTCGCAGAGATTGCCGCACTAGGCGGCTTGCCATCCCGAATCGACACGTATTACGCACAATGTCCAGATCTCACGAGGCCGGCGCGATCGTTTGGCGGGTACATATCTGAGGACCGGGTTTGGCTGCAGAAGAAAGGGCTGAGGAGGGAGAGTGGGGGTGGAGATGATCGCGGAAGTCGTCTGAGCCCCCCACGAGGCGAGAATACGTCGTCGCCGGGGTCGATACGCTGGCTACGGTCTGCAGTGGGGAGCTCGTCTACCGTGCTCAACGGCTGCGAAGTCAGCATCGCGATCTCTGCCGTCTCCAGAAGTAGAGGATCACTGGTAACTGTTGTGACGGAAATTTCTTTGTTTCGTTATTTATCTTTTTTAATTCATTTATGCTATCTACGAGGTTCGTTCAATAAGTAATGCCCCACATTTTTTTTAAAAAAGCCATTAATATAGATAGACCTTGTTGGTGCTTTAGGTTTGATGTTTTTTTCTGTGCGCCGGCGAAGTTTCGAACCGTTCTGGCAGATGGAAGAGCCGTAGTACAGTGTCAAAATGGCGTCTTCATACGACTCACGTTACAAGTAGCGTGCTGTTAAGGGGCTCCGGAAAGGCTCAAAATCATGAAAAGTTCAATTTTTACTTTTTTGCGTTTTCTGAATCTGCAGACTATTACCTTTTAATAGATATATAATTTATTCAATTCCGAAGACTACAACTATTTTTAAATTTTTTTTGAAATGTGTTCTACATGGGCGTGACCCACTGTGGCGCTGTTAAACTGCTGTCAAATGGTGTTATTATTAACGTCCGTGTTCATTAGGTACATTTTAGTGATGTGAGATAAAGTATGTGTTGTGGCTAACCTGTGATGGTTCAATATATATCGCTGGTGTGATTGTCGATTGTTTCATGTTTATTTACTCTGTCGTTATCTCGAAAATATTCGTAATTAATTCTGTTTCTTGAGTCTCTGTTTTGTTGAAGTATAATAATGAGTAAAAGTAAAGTTATTAGAAATCCTCTGAAGGCTTTTAAGAAAAGGAGAAATGTTGGAAAGTCAAAGGTATGTGTTATTACTGTAAATAATAACATTCTAACATGGTACGAGCGATGCTTGCTTTAGACAAGGAACGCCTTTGGGCTGCAGACAGGGCTGTAAAGAGTCTAGAAATACAAGCAAGAGTAAACAGGAGGAGGAACAAGAGGAAGCTGGAGGAGGAGTTTGCAGAGGATGAAGATAATCCATCCTATGGACCTGGAATGCACTAAAAAGTTACTCCAATCTTTGTCGCTCGATTCCCAAAACTTTTATTTTCTCATACTAATTACATGTTTTCTAAGGATCTTCCAAACATATTTGTTTCAAACTTTCAGTAAATGTTACACAGTACCTTCTGCATAATTTAACACAGCCTTTTTCCAAAAAACTGTATATTTTTGAATATATAAATAAAAAATTGCAAAAAAATGTTGTGAATTTTCATTACAATTGAAAAAAAAATCATCTTTAATAACTGAACTAAAATTTTGTAAAATCCCTGTGTTAAGTTGTAGCCCATATTCCAATAAATAATCTGTAAAAAGTTCAACTTCCTACCTCAAATACTTTGTGAGGAAAGATGTAATTTATAAGCGTTATTTTAACATTGCAAGTATAGGGCGTTCCGGAGCCCCTTAATGAATTCTTGTGTGCAGAAAAAGAAACCGTGTTGAACGTCCATAAACGTTTGTGATGCTGCAGTTGATAGGAGTACAGTTGGGCGATGGGTAAAGAAAGTTACAACTCGACAGTTGGCTCTACAGTTGTCGGTCAGCATTGGAAGTGCGTCTGCAATGATCGAGACTCTCGGCTATTCAAAGTGGCGTTCACGATGGGATCCTCGAATGCTCACTGCGGACCACAATATTCAAAGAAAGGCTATTCCATCTGAATTGTTGGAGCGTTTTGAGACCGACGGAGGGGCCGTTACGGGGAACGAAAGCTGTGCGCACCACTTTGCGCCGAAAAAAACAAAAAGGCACTCCGTGGAGGGGCATCATCCTCAATCACCACAAAAGAAGAAATTCAAGACAACCCTCTCTGCCGGTAAGGTCGTGGTGAGAGTCTTCTGGGATTGTGATGGCGTCATTCTCGTGGATGTGATGCCAAGAGGGTCAACCACCAATTCAGAGGCAACAAGACTCCAGTAGAAATCTTGTTCCAATACGATAATGCACGCCCACACATAAGTCTGAGAACCCGGGAACACATCGCCAAATTGGGTGGGACATCATTGCCTCACTCACGCTGCAGTTCAGACCTGGCACCCTCGGACTTCCATCTCTATGGGCCACTTAGAGATTCTCTACGGGGAACGCACTTTGAAGATGACGAGAGTGTCAGTCATGCAGTGAAAACATGGTTACGCCTACAGAACAAGAGCTTTTACCAGCAGGGAATACATACTCTTCCACAACGTTGGCGCACGGCCATAGAACGTGATGGAGACTATGTAGAAAAATAGGACATGGACAAGACATGCTGATGTATATTGTCACCAAATTCTGACTCTTAACAATAAATATATTCTGAGAAAAATGTGGGGCATTACTTATTAAACGACCCTCGCATATTAGTTAAGGCTAAAATGGTCACACTAGCACAGTTGTGAGTTTCCTGTCGAAATGCTTCCTGGGCGAGCAAAAAACTGATTTTCAGTATTTCATATAATTGTTGACCAAATTTAAATATTGCTCCCATAATCTACTTATGAAGTCTGAACACAGTAAGTCGAGTATTAAAGTTAGAAATTATGTATCTGTCTTAAGGCAGCGAAACTCACAGCGCGCAAATTACTCAGACTATATTCATCCAGTATTTGATATTGAGAGCACTTAGCGATTACCAACGCACATAATTTCAAACGTTTTAGAAACTTTTTCTCCCTTACACCCCATAAAATAATGACGAGAAAAAACTCCACTCCATCATTTACTACATTTTCGTAGTTCATGCAGTAAAACTTCAGCACCAGGCATGACCTTTTAATTTATGACTTCTATATTACAAAGTCTATTCGCAACACCTTTTGAGTCTATTCGCAACACCTTTTGCATACGGTATCTACAGGTACCAGTCGATCTTCCAGCAAAATTATATCATTGCACAACACTTATTACAGGAGATACGACGTCATTGAGATGCGTGAAAAACCAGCTTTTCTTAAAACGGAGCGCAAATTACCCAGACTACACTCATCCAGTGTTTGACAATAAGAGGAGGGGGGGGGGGTGGTTCACTTGTTTCAGGGAGGAGACCAAACAGCGAGGTCATCGGTCTCATCGGATTAGCGAAGGAAGTCGGCCGTGCCCTTTCAAAGGAACCATCCCGGAATTTGCCTGGAGCGATTTACGGAAATCATGGAAAACCTAAATCAGGACGGCTGGACGCGGGATTGAACCGTCGTCCTCCCGAATGCGTGTCCAGTGTGCTAGCCACTGCGCCACCCCGCTCGGTGACAATAAGAGCACATGGCAACTTCCAACAAAACTTTAAATATGCAGTGTCATACAATGGAGTGCGATTCTTTAAAGAACTGAGGGGTGGAGTTATTTATGTTATATAAGATACGTAGACTTAATATAAAGGATATTTCACAACTCCTATTGCAGGTTTCCTGCGGATGCAAAGGGAATTTAGCAGATGAAGTTTTGATAAAGCACTAGTGTCCAATAATGTATAGTTTGCACGTTGAATAAATTTGAAGGTCGAATCAGTTTCATATCTCTCCCTTCACAGTACACATGCGTGAAACGATTGTATCAACATTCTCCTCACATAGTCCACTTGCACTTTGCACCATACATCTATGTCAGTAAAAACGGGACATACACGTCACATATGCTTAAATACCTCGTGGAAATGTCTTCAACGAGTTGTACGTAGTTGTCGAAGTAGCCCAGCAATTGCTTCATTATTCACGTCGCAACAATAAACGAAAAAAATGGCATGACAGCGCCACACTATGTGATGGGCACTACCCTGCTGTAGGTCCCACACGTTACTGTTATTATTATTTATATTATAATTATTAAGGACAGTTGTAATTTCTTTCATTTCAGAAGTAAGGCCAACAGTCAAGTTATTTACACACACTAGGTCTAAGTATACTGTACAAATTATAATTTGGTTGGTTTTAAATTGGGGTGCAGAGTTTGGGTGAAGAAAGTGCCGCTAGCGAGATGAGTGGTGAAGCAGAAGCATTTTTGGTAGCAAGTATCTACGCTCAATAACGATATTTATCTTCCTTTTCCGAGAAGGAGTTGTTGGTAACAATCGCTATGCACTGAAAAAATGTCTCATTTTATAAAAAAATTGTCTCTTTGTCTCATTAGTCCGTGGTTTAATAAAACACCAAAAAAACTAAACATCTTTTGTCCTTACGAGGGTCCAGCAAGCTGGAGTAACTTGGGTCAGCAACTTCTGTTAATCAATGAATTAAAAACAAAATATTTGCAACTTCGACTGGTTTTTCGTTCTACTGATCATTTGACCTTATTTATTTTGCAAATGAAAGTGTTCGAGGAAAATGCTGGTGATGGCGGAGTGGGAAGTGGTGTGGGAGGATAGCTAATAACTGATTACACTCAGGGGTAATGGTTTCAGAAACATGGGAGCCACTGTATTATCTGGCGCTGTAGAAGGTAAAAAATGTTGGGATGACAGAGATTCAACATTCAACATATAACTGAGACCGCAGGGTACGACCGCCACTCTGGGATGAAGAGATTGGCGTAATACGAGAATTCGTCTAGGACTGCATCGAACCAGACAGGAGAGTAATGACTCCGCCGCCCCCTCACCCCACCCCTCACCCAAAAAACATCTTCTCCTGTTACAAAACTCCGCCCCAATAGCAACGGAACCCACGACAGGTGCCTGCAGTCCTCTGTCAGACATTAGTAACCACACTACTGGCCATTAAAACTGACGTGCTACAGATGCGAAATTTAACCGACAGGAAGAAGATGCTGTGATATGCAAATGATTAGCTTTTCAGAGCATTCACACGAGGTTTGCGCCGGTGGGAACACCTACAACGTCCTGACATGAGGAACGTTTCCAACCGATTTCTCATACACAAACAGCACTTGACCGGCGTTGCCTGGTGAAACGTTGTTGTGATGCCTCGTGTAAGGAGGGGAAATGCGTACCATCACGTTTCCGACTTTGATACAGGTCGGATTGTAGCCTATCGCGATTGCGGTTTATCGTATCGCGACATTGCTGCTCGCGTTGGTCGAGATCCAATGACTGTTAGCAGTATATGGAATCGGTGGGTTCAGGAGGGTAATACGGAACGCTGTGCTGGATCCCAACGGCCTTGTATCACTAGCAGTCGAGATGACAGGCATCTTATCTGCATGGCTGTAACGATTGGTGCAGCCACGTCTCGATCCCTGAGTCAACAGATGGGGAGATTGCAAGACAACAGCCATCTGCACGAACAGCTCGACGACGTTTGCAGCAGCATGGATTATCAGCTCGGAGACCATGGCTGCGATTACCCTTGACGCTCCATCACAGACAGGAGCGCCTGCGATGGTGTACTCAACGACGAACCTAGGTGCACGAATGGTAAAACGTCATTTTTTGGATGAATCCAGGTTCTGCTTACATCATCATGATGGTCGCATCCGTGTTTGGCGACATCGCGGTGAACGCACATTGGAAGCGTGTATTCGTTATCGCCATACTGGCGTATCACCCGGCGTAATGGTATGGGGTGCCATTGGTTACACGTCTCGGTCACCTCTTGTTCGCATTGACGGCACTTTGAACAGTGGACGTTACATTTCAGATGTGTTATGACCCGTGGCTCTACCCTTCATTCGATCCCTGCGAAACCCTACATTTCAGCAGGATAATGCACGCATGTTGCAGGACTGTACGGGCCTTTCTGGATACAGAAAATGTTCGACTGCTGCCCTGGCCAGCACATTCTCCAGATCTCTCACCGACTGAATACGTCTGGTCAATGGTGCCCGAGCAACTGGCTCGTCACAATACGCCAGTCACTACTCGTGATGAACTGTGGTATCGTGTTGAAGCTCCATGGGCAGCTGTACCTGTACACGCCATCCAAGCTCTGTTTGACTCAATGCCCAGGCGAACCAAGGGCGTTTTACGGCCAGAGGTGGTTGTTCTGGGTACTGATTTCTCACGATCTATGCACCCAAATTGCGTGAAAATGTAATCACATGTCAGTCCTAGTATAATATATTTGTCCAATGAATACCCGTTTATCATCTGCGTTTCTTCTTGGTGTAGCAATTTTAATGGCCAGTAGTGTATTTAATCCACTAGCCTCGCCTGCCCGATTTCAGAGTTCAACCACCTTCGCGTACAGCAGGTAGCGGCAGCGACGCATCTGACACGTCAGATCTCGGAGCATCACACTCTGTTTAGGCGGTGGAATGGTCCCCTCTGTTGGAGGCATCTCTGACTGCCCGTCGGCTCATTCTGCTCCCAGCTTTTGTGGCCGAGAAGCAGCGGCCGGCTGCGTAATTTAGCTGCCCGCGTCCCGCACTGCGAAGGGCCGAGCGCTACACTGCGGTGGAGTCCGGCGGTCTGACAGGTGAACACAGCACAGCAAGGCGCTAATGCAGCCGCCTAATTGCGCTGCCGCGGACACCCCTCTCCCCCCTCGCCCACCAACTGCGACTTTTCATCAGGCTGCTCGTTAGCACCCAGCTAGCTGCTGCTATTACAAGCACAGCGCACCAGGGATTGGGGGAGGAGGGGGGGGGGGGGAGTTTCTAAACGCACTGAGAACATCACGAGAACAACAAGTCTCCCACCCATTCGCCGTACAATATTGGGGGTGCGGGCAGCACCGTGATTGACCTCAAGCGAAGGTACCGGATCAGGGCCGTACCGACGGAATGGGAGGAACTGCGTCCAATGAAATTTGCGTCTACAGAAGGGCCACTAGCCCTCCTGTACGGACTCCCAACTTGAGCGACAGGTAGAAGAGCAAAGCCTCTTACACTGAAGAGCCAAGGAAACTGGTAGACCTCCCTAATATTGTGTAGGGCCCCCGCGAGCACATAGATCTGCCACAACACGACTTGTCATGGACTCGACTAATCTCTGAAGTGGTGCTGGAGGGAATTGACATCACGAATCCTACAGAGCTGTCCATAAATCAGTAAGAGTACTGGGGGCTGGAGATCTCTTTTAAACAGCACGTTTCAAAGCGTTCCAGATATGCTCAGTAGTGTTCATGTCTGGGGAGTTTGGTGGCCAGCGGAAGTGTTTAAACTCAGAAGAGTGTTCCTGGAGCCACTCTGTAGTAATTATGGACTTTTGGGGTGTCGCATTGTCCTGCTGGAATTGCCAATGTCCGTCGGAATGCACAATGGACATGAATGGATGCATGTGATCAGGCAGTATGATTACGTATGTGTCACCTGTCAGAGTCGTATCTAGATGCATCAGGGGTCCCATATCATTCCAACTGCACACGCCCCACACTATTACAGAGCATCCACCAGCTTGGACAGTCCGCTGCTGACATGCATGGTGCATGGATTAATGAGGTTGACTCCATAGCTGTACACGTCCATCGGCTAGATACAATTTGAAACGAGACTCGTCCGACCACCCAACATGTTTCCAGTCATCAGCTGGAATCAGTGTTGATGTTGACGGGCCAAGGCGATGCGTGAAGCTTTGTGTCTTGCGGTTATCAAGGTTATACGAATGGGCCTTCGGCTCCGAAAGCCCATATCGATGATGTTTCACTGAATGGTTATCACGCTGACACTTGTTGATGGCCCAGCATTGAAATCCTCAGCAATTTGCGGAGGAGCGGCACTTCTCACACGTTGAACGATTCTCTTCAGCCGGCGGGAGTGGCCGAGCGGTTCTAGGCGCTACAGTCTGGAACCGCGCGATCGCTACGGTCGCAGGTTCGAATCCTGCCTCGGGCATGGACGTGTGTGACGTCCTTGGGTTAGTTAGGTTTAAGTAGTTCTAAGTTCTAGAGGACTGATGACCTCAGAAGTTCAGTCCCATAGTGTTCAGAGCCATTTGAACCATTTGATTCTCTTCAGTCGTGGTTGGTCCCGTTCTTGTAGGATCTTTTTCCGGTCGCAGCGATGTCGGAGATTTGATATTTTACCGGATTCCTGATATTCAAGGTACACTCGTGAAATGGTCGTACGGGATAATCCCCACTCATTTCTACCTCGGAGATGCTGAGTCCCATCGCTCGTTCGCCGACTATAGCACCATGTCCAAACTCACTTAAATCTTGATAATCTGTTATTGTAGCAGCAGTAACCGATCTACCAACTGCGCCAGACACTTGCTGTCTTATGTAGGGCGTTGCCGACCGCAGCGCCGTATTCTGCGTTTACATATCTCTGTATCTGAATACGCATGCCTACACCAGTTTCTTTGACGCTTCAGTGAAAATGACGCTTCACTTTATAATAACTTCCGGTCAAGAGCAGTGGAATGCTCGCACAAGAACTGTAATGCCTTCGTTTCTACCATCGAAAGTGGTCATAATTTATTTCAAATTCTGTCTCATGCAATCACAAAATTATTAATTACCAACGCACTGTTAAGAACTACATTAGAAAACATAAAAACCAAATTAGAAACGCAGATTTTAAAAATCATATCTCTTCTACTTGACAATGGTTACTTTAAAAACATGGTCCATATCCGTACACCACAATAAGGTACAGTTGGTTGGTTTGGGGAAGGAGACCAGACAGCGTGGTCATCGGTCTCATCGGATTAGGGAAGGATGGGGAAGGAAGTCGGCCGTGCCCTTTGATAGGAACCATCCCGGCATTTGCCTGGAGTGATTTAGGGAAATCACGGAAAACCTAAATCAGGATGGCCGGACGCGGGATTGAACCGTCGTCCTTCCGAATGCGAGTCCAGTGTCTTACCACTGCGCCACCTCGCTCGGTAATAAGGTACATGTAATGAACATAAGATGCATTGGCATTTAAATTACTAAATGGCTGTCCCGGTTCATGGTATCCAAAACCAGTTGCAGTTAGTTATACCGGCTTCCAGGGGCAACAAAAATTTGACTTTCAGTATTTCGTATATTTATTAGCCTAATTTAAAAATTTAAAACGGTCATAATCTACTCCTTATGACGTATAATCTTATGTCAAAGAATTAACACAAAAAATGGTTCAAATGGCTCTGAGCACTATGGGACTCAACTTCTGAGGTCCTTAGTCCCCTAGAACTTAGAACTACTTAAACCTAACTAACCTAAGGACATCACACACATCCATGCCCGAGGCAGGATTCTAACTTGCGACCGTAGGGGCCTCGCGGTTCCAGACTGCAGCGCCTATAACCGAACGGCCACTTCGGCCGGTGAATTAACACAGTGCGGCAAGTATTACAGTTGGAAACTGTCTGTATGTCTTAAGGTAGCGTAACACACGGGGATCAAACTACGCTGACTATATCCGTCCAGTACTGCAGAATGTGATCATTTAGTGACTTGAAAAAAAAAAGAAAAAAAAAACTTTACACACAATTTTAAACCTTTACGAAACTTTTAGTCGCTGATACCCCGCACAAAATGATGAAAGCGAAAAGGTTTGTCGCGTAGTACATTTACTCTATTCAAATAGAAAAGTGCAGCATCTGGCATGACGTTTAAATTTATTACTTCCTTACCACTAACATGATTCGCAACAAAATTTTCAGGTAGCATCCACATATGCCACTGAATGTACCCTCAACATTATATCTTTGTACGGACCATAGTTCAGGGGATACGTCATAAACATTGAGATGCGTGGATAACTATCTTTTGCTTAAAATGGAATGCATATTACCGAAGCTATGAAATTTCCTGGCAGATTACAACTGTGTCCCGCACCGAGTCTCGAACTCGGGACCCTTGCCTTTGGCAGGCAAGTGCTCTACAGACTGAGCTAACCAGGCACGAATCAAGACCCGTCACCACAGCTTTACTTTCGGCAGTTCCTCGTCTCCTACCTTGCAAATTTCATAGAAGTTCTCCTGCGAGGGTTGCGGGACTAGCACTTCTGGAAGAAAGGATATTGCGGAGAGTTGGCTTAGTCACAGCCTGGGGGATGTAAAGCTGAGAGGACGGATCGTGAGTCGTGCTTGGGCCGCGCATTCGGTTCCCCACCCCACACTATCTACCGCATCCTCTCCCCTCCTATGCATCCGACCGTGGAGAGATCCGGGTTCACCGTGGCCAGGCCTCAATTATTACGACCCCTGTCCTCTCTGCCCTCGGGCTCCGCCGGTGAAAGGATGTATGGCCCCGGTTATTTCTCCTCTCCCCTTCTTTCCCTTATAAAGTACATTATACTGTAAAAAAATCGGTGGCATTGTAGAATGGTAATCTACTACAATTCACGGGTCAATGGTTCAAATATGGTTATGGTCTTCCTTTTTTATCGTTCAGTTTGGAATACCAACATCTCTTGAATGCAAAATTCATCAAATTTTTGCTAATTAACTAATCGTTTCGAGTCTCAGTCTGGTACACAGTTTTAATCTACCAGGAAGTTTCATATCAGTGCACACTCCGCTACAGAGTGAAAATTTCATTCTGGAACCCAAACCACACAGTCATCCACTGGGTGATAATGAGAGCACTTCGGGACTTTTTCTCTCTTCCATGCTTAACCCTTCGGTGGGCGCGGCTTTCATACTTCCATGAGTGGGCGCGTTGCGGCTTTTGCACCGCAATTAGTTTTACATTTTTAACCTAAGGAAAAATAATCATCCCATCAGTAACAAATAGGTAAAATGCACCAATTTCTTTTTCCGTAACTTCAGCACTTGCTTTTGGACCTGGCAAAACTTTTAGGATGTTCTTGGCCTTGGTTTTAGGAGAAGAAAGAAGCGGTTCACTTATCTAAATACACTCCTGGAAATTGAAATAAGAACACCGTGAATTCATTGTCCCAGGAAGGGGAAACTTTATTGACACATTCCTGGGGTCAGATACATCACATGATCACACTGACAGAACCACAGGCACATAGACACAGGCAACAGAGCATGCACAATGTCGGCACTAGTACAGTGTATATCCACCTTTCGCAGCAATGCAGGCTGCTATTCTCCCATGGAGACGATCGTAGAGATGCTGGATGTAGTCCTGTGGAACGGCTTGCCATGCCATTTCCACCCGGCGCCTCAGTTGGACCAGCGTTCGTGCTGGACGTGCAGACCGCGTGAGACGACGCTTCATCCAGTCCCAAACATGCTCAATGGGGGACAGATCCGGAGATCTTGCTGGCCAGGGTAGTTGACTTACACCTTCTAGAGCACGTTGGGTGGCACGGGATACATGCGGACGTGCATTGTCCTGTTGGAACAGCACGTTCCCTTGCCGGTATAGGAATGGTAGAACGATGGGTTCGATGACGGTTTGGATGTACCGTGCACTATTCAGTGTCCCCTCGACGATCACCAGTGGTGTACGGCCAGTGTAGGAGATCGCTCCCCACACCATGATGCCGGGTGTTGGCCCTGTGTGCCTCGGTCGCATGCAGTCCTGATTGTGGCGCTCACCTGCACGGCGCCAAACACGCATACGACCATCATTGGCACCAAGGCAGAAGCGACTCTCATCGCTGAAGACGACACGTCTCCATTCGTCCCTCCATTCACGCCTGTCGCGACACCACTGGAGGCGGGCTGCACGATGTTGGGGCGTGAGCGGAAGACGGCCTAACGGTGTGCGGGACCGTAGCCCAGCTTCATGGAGACGGTTGCGAATGGTCCTCACCGATACCCCAGGAGCAACAGTGTCCCTAATTTGCTGGGAAGTGGCGGTGCGGTCCCCTACGGCACTGCGTAGGATCCTACGGTCTTGGCGTGCATCCGTGCGTCGCTGCGGTCCGGTCCCAGGTCGACGGGCACGTGCACCTTCCGCCGACCACTGGCGACAACATCGATGTACTGTGGAGACCTCACGCCCCACGTGTTGAGCAATTCGGTGGTACGTCCACCCGGCCTCCCGCATGCCCACTATACGCCCTCGCTCAAAGTCCGTCAACTGCACATACGGTTCACGTCCACGCTGTCGCGGCATGCTACCAGTGTTAAAGACTGCGATGGAGCTCCGTATGCCACGGCAAACTGGCTGACACTGACGGCGGCGGTGCACAAATGCTGCGCAGCTAGCGCCATTCGACGGCCAACACCGCGGTTCCTGGTGTGTCCGCTGTGCCGTGCGTGTGATCATTGCTTGTACAGCCCTCTCGCAGTGTCCGGAGCAAGTATGGTGGGTCTGACACACCGGTGTCAATGTGTTCTTTTTTCCATTTCCAGGAGTGTAGTTTCTTTGTCTTTTCCTACATTATAACCAGGTGGTCATCTGTTTCATCTGTTGATTGTTCGGAGTCACTGCTGTGGTTTTCTTCTTCAATAACTTCCTCTTCCGACTCAGACTCACATGAATCTGACAATTCTTGTAATTCTTCTTCTGGCAATTCTCGCAGTACTTTCTCATAGTCTTCAGGAAGTACAATTAGACGGTGCCTGTCAAATGCCTTCCTTTTCTCCATTTCCACGCTTTTATGAGACCTAATGAAATACATGTTTTTGTAATAGTAATATATTATAGCAAAGACTGTAAAAAGTAATTAAAATTGCATTTTGGAACTTTGATTCGATTCGAATATTCATTATTTACTAATATAAAAGAAAGATTGCCTTGCAGCGAAAGAAAAACTCAAGTATAGAAAATACTTTCATCACAAGGCGCTTAGCGGCAAACACACCGCAAACGCAACATTCACGTTTCAATCAACAACAGCAACCAAACTGCTGAAAGCATGAATAGCGAAAATGTATTAAGTGGTGACATCCGTTGAGAACAACAAATACGTATCTGGACGTGGACGCAAGTGTAACGCTATCTGTGAAACTAACAGAAAACTAAATCCTGCGGCTATCTGCCGCAGGCGCGCCCACCGAAGGGTTAATGTCAGATATTTAACACACAAACTCATTTGTAAAGTAATCACGAAGTTTGCAGCCGCTTTTTGCATGGGAGTTCAATTTTGTAAAGCATCGGGGTTTACTCGTATCAAATAAAATGCCAGGAATATGTAGGGATAAGAGGGAATCAAATGAAGACGAGACAAATGGAGAAAAGCAAGTGAGTTCTTTATTATTTCAAAAGCAATCGGCATAACTATTAATATATTTATCACACTGTGAGACAAGACGGTCAGTGCTTTCATGGATAGGTGTTTACGGTTGCCTACCGAAACGTGCACACCTCCGTCCGAGACAAATCGAAGAACACGAACGTCTTTCTTCAGAGCTCGAAATATGAGAAAATCGCTTGGGGAGACTGCATGGATGATGTGTATAGCCTTTCCAGTAAAAATTCTGCAGTGTAGTCGAAACAGACTCGGTAACGCGTGTGCCGTCTGCGACATCATTAATATAAACGATCCGTGAGGCTCCCAAGACACTTCCATGAGGCACTCCTGGAGTTACTTCTACATTTGCCGGTGACTTTCCAGCCAAGATAAAAATGCTGGGTCTTCCCAAATAAGCCATCCCCAATTCTGTCTTAAATACAACCCATATGATCGTACTTTCGATAGCAAACATAGTTGTGGTAACATTACCAGATGCCAAGTTCGTTTTGTTTACCGATGATACAAACATTGCAATAAATAGCAAATAAAGTGAAGTCTTAGAAATATCGGCTAATAAAATATTTATGTACATTAATCACTGGTTCCTAGCCAATTCTTTGACACTAAACTTTGAAAAAACACACTTCATGCAGTTGAGAACTTGTAAGGGGTGTCCCACGAGTATATGCCTACCATACGATGACAAGCAGATAGAAGAAGTGGACAGTGTTAAATTCTTGGGATTACAGCTTGATAATAAATTCAACTGGGAGGAGCACACCACTGAACTGCTGAAGCGTCTTAACAAATCTCTGTTTGCAATGCGAATTGTGTCAGACATAGTGGATATAAAAATGAAAAAGCTGGCATACTATGCTTACTTTCATTCCATAATGTCATATGGGATTATTTTTTGGGGTAATTCATCAAGCCAAGCTAAAGTTTTCCGAGCACAAAAAAGTGCAGTAAGAGTTATATGTGGTGTGAGCTCAAGAACATCCTACAGAAGCCTGTTTAGGGAACTAGGGATACTAACTACTGCTTCCCAATATATTTTTTCCTTAATGAAATTTGTCATTAAAAATATATCACTTTTTCAAACAAACAGCTCAATTCATGGAATCAATACTAGAAATAAGAACAGTCTTCACAAGGATTTATAGTCACTTTGTCTTGTACAAAAAGGTGTGCATTATTCAGGAACACACATTTTCAATAACTTGGCAGCAGCCAATGAAATTCAGTTTAAGAGAAGCATAAAGGATTTATTGGTGGCCAACTCCTTCTATTCTATTGATGAATTTCCAGTAGAACCAACTGATTTGTGAGTGTGTATTTATATAAGTACAATATAACTTCTGCACCATTTCAGTGCAGTAATGTGGTCATTGTAAATAAGTGTGTGTGTTTGTTTGTGTGCGTGCGTGTAAGTACAATCTAACTTCTGCACCATTTCCGTGCAGTAATGTGTTCATTGTAAATAACTATTACAGTAGTTGTATTACAAGTTTATTACCTTATAAATAAATAAATAAACTTTTTTATTTTAAATTCAGTGCATTAGTATTTGTAAAAGGATTCTTTCATATTGTGTTCATTAAAAAAATGACGCTCATTCCACTTGGGACCTGTGGAATGGTACATTAGTTTATTTGTTTGAGTTGTAAATATTTGTCATGTATTATTGTTTTTCTGACATGTTCTACATCCTGGAGGACCTCCTCACTACGGATCAATTGGAATGAAAGTAAATCTAATCTAATGGAGTAAAATGTTGTTCGGAAGTCAAATAACACTGAAACTGGGATGCCTTGATCCATGGCTTTCAGTCGATTATGTGAGAAAAGTGTGAGTTGTTTTTCACATGATCGAATCTCACGAATACCGTGGTCAGAACAGTGTGGTTGCAACTATTTTTCACATATGCCTGGCAAATGCTGCTCCTAGTCCCAGGCGGAAACATAAAACCTGTGTGTGTGTGTGTGTGTGTGTGTGTTTGTGTGTGTGTGTGTCTGTGTGTCTGTGTGTGTGTGTGTGTGTGTGTGTGCGTATGTAAAGTATGTTAGAGCGCTGTATGGTTTTGTCCAGCAAAATAAAATAAAATAAAGGGGGTGCTGCTGATGACTGCGGAGACGGAAGTGCATCCGGCCGCAACGTTAAATAAAATACTAGACGGGATAGACGCTAGGTAAAAGAAGAGGAAGGAGAAGAAAATAGCTCTAAGCACTATGGGACTTAACATCTGAGGTCATCAGTCCCCTAGACTTAGAACTACTTAAACCTAACTAACTTAAGGACATCACACACATCCACGCCCGAGGCAGGATTCGAACCTGCGATCTTAGCAGCAGTGCGATACCGGACTAAAAGAAGAAGAAAATCTGCCGTAGAAAACGTAGTGGAATAATGTAGAACGATGTATACGCCGAGACCCCGTATATGAACAGATTAATATACGACGTAAATTGTAAGATGGCAAGAACTATGCCCCTTACATGAAGTCATTAAGGATCACCTAACTCACGTTGAGCGAACAGTATGGCTGAACAAAGATGACTGACAAGGCACAATGCATTTTGTAGAGGGTATAGTATTGGACGTATTGGAATAATTAATGTCGGGTGATGGTTTTAAAGTAATTGACACGACATGCAAACTTTGTGGAAACGCGTCGATTTACTGGAGGCTAGTTTATCCCAGGGAAGTATTCAAGTTGACCGTGGCCGGCTGGGGAGCGGCGAAGGGAGCAACAATAGGCAGCTTAGGGTGGTTCAAGCTCTGAGAAAACAGTAACGGGGCGCGGTCTCCAGCTGCCTTAAGATGAGTGACAGTGAGTGGGTGGTTGACCCCATGCTGTTGTACCGGGAAGCAGACGGAGAACTTGTACGCCTGTTGATAAACGTCCGTCGTCCCGTTTTCAGTGAAACATGCGAGAAAGCCGCGCAAAGCTACGGTGGAGCCGTGAACAGAGGCCAAAATATGCGTGTTCGTGACTATAGCAACTTTACGCTGAATTCACGGTCTGCAGAGTATGAGGTAAATCAGGTGAAGAGCGACAGAATGAAATACGGCGGCCTCCGATGGGATCGTAGGACTGAGGAATTTGAAGTACTCTCCTGGGAGTCAGAATTCCGGAAAAATTGGTGTTTGGTGCAGGCGCTAACCTTGATGGGTGGCCTGGGAGGAGCTAAATAGCAGAAGTTGAGAGGAAGGGAAATTTTGTGGGAATTTGTTCACTTCCCAGAGCAGGCATTGGTCGGCGCTCGGAAGCGACGCATAATTAACGCGAGTTGCGTTGCAATTGGCGTAAGTGATTTTGCTGGAGGGGAAATTGAGGCGAAGAGCGGACTGGGAGAAGTCTCCGTAGCGGTCTTCTGTTCCCAGCTTGCCTAGAGTGTGGACATGGCGTTCTTGACTCAGCTTGCCTAAGAAAGAGTGAGCATCTCTGCAGTTTAGGACTTAGCAAACGGAACGATTGAGCTTGGAGATAGAAAGTTTTCGTTCAGCTATGTACTGAGCAAGATAGCTAGGAGTGAATAGACGAGCACAGCCTTGCAGCACCACGAGGTCGGCCGACGTCCGTATAACGAAGCCGCTCCGCCACGGTGTATTCGGTGATATTGCGCCCGTTCCGGCCACTGATTAATTTGTTGGATCACGTCCGCAAAGTTTCCGCGAGGGTTTCATGGGCCGTGTAGTGTAGAATTCTTCTCGCACTTCGCATTACGCCTGGGTCAGTCGATAGGAATTACTTTTTACTTATCGCGCGTTACTCCACGCAAACGCAATTTATTACCACTGCCTGTTAGGAGAGTCATGTAATGTGATGATTGAAGGTCGTGAGTTAAAATAAATCTGTGCTAATCGACTGCATCTGTTTTCAATCAAGTAGTTGAAACCCCAAGTCACTTACTTAATTAATTTTAAGTTCAACATTTGCACCTGGTGTTCAATAGCTGAATATAACATCCATGGGCACCCCTTTTTAATTAAAAGGGATCAATTCTGAATCAATTAATGTCAACACTGCCACCGCAGTTCAATCAGGAGTCACAGGGCCTTATTTTTCTTTGCGTTATCCGACATTGGGGCAGTTTTGCACTCTCTGTTGATCTGTTAGTCAATTACCTGGGGTGAACACACGCCAAAACCAGATAAGTGACGGGTGGGGTGTTACAAAATATATGAATGTCAGCATTTTGACGAAGTTTTCAAAATAAATGAAGTGCTGGGAATTTGCAGACAAGCACAAGGTATGTTGTTACTGACATTCAGTCATCACACGGGTACAGCGCTGGTAACGCGACATAGTCACGTATTAGCGACTGACCGCGTCCTCTAAATAATTTTTAAGCAGATGAGCTTTCAGGAGCACCGGCAGCTGTGTGACTGGCGCGGTATCAAAGCAGCCATTACAGTAAAAACTTGAGCGCGTAAAGAGGCTTGCCAGTAAGTCTGCCTGAAAGGAAGGCGCTAATGGCGAGCGCTCAAGACAGCACCGCAGAGTGCGGCCATAATGGACCCCGAGCAATGTAGCCGCTGATGGCTGACGCGGACTACGTAGCATTACACTAAGGATTGCTTTCTCTAAATAGTGCCGGCCTTAAATCCACCAGGCAGTTCACTACCTGATGACCTTTTACCTCAAAGCTGTATTTGTTTTAAAAAATGTAAGACTCCGATGACAGGTGCACAACAGTTAATACTATGAATTTCTCTTTATTCGCAATATTTATTACCCATTAACAGCTGCATTCTTGATTATCACACTTTCACTTACGACAGATATCGAACTGCTGAACTTCATCAACATTCGGTGTCGTTAAATCGATTATCGGACATGGATTAATATGGGGCCGTTTTATGAATGGGCACAGTAACACTGCTTCAGCAATACTTCGTTTTGACGAGAGGCAAGCCGACGTTTTCCGTTGATAATGGATGTTTCGTAAAAGACGTGAGGACAATATGTGTTTAGCCTAGCTCCAACTACACAATGAAAAAATGAAAGTGATAACTTCAGCTGAAATATTTGAGAAAATGCGCGTGACAGCAACACACACACACACACACACACACATATGTGTGATTTCTTTTTGTGGGGATATCTAAAGGATCGTGTTTGTGTCATCGAGCCCACATCCCCAGATGTTCTAAAACGGCGCATCGAGGACGCATGTTGCTCCGTGACATCGGCGATGTTACATCTCTTCCGCAGATCCTTCAGAAGGCGCATTGCATTGTGCATTCAGGAACATAGACGCACATCTGAACATCTCATTTAAATCAACTTCCCACCGCCAGAACATCCATCACCCACCACACAGCCATGTATTATGTACAGCTCGTGTGGTATCTGCCCTGAAACTTTGAAGGGTTGTAGCTCCCAAACTAAAAGTGATAGGAATGTAATTTGACTGGTTCAAATGGCTCTGAGCACTATGGGACTTAACATCTGAGATCACCAGTCCCCTAGAACTTAGAACTACTTAAACCTAACTAACCTAAGGACATCACACACATCCATGCCCGAGGCAGGATTCGAACCTGCGACCGTAGCGGTCGCGCGGTTCCAGAGGGAATGTAATTTAAATTGATGTATACACAGCTGGTGTTACTGATTCCAGGGCATGATAGAAACAACTATTGTTCCATTTAAAAAGTTGTATCTTTTTGCTGTAACTCTTTGGATAATAACACAATAAACTATGTTCATAGCTCCGCAGACAGTGTAACGTTCCTTATCGTCACCTACCGCAACAAATATTTCTGTCGCCTATTACTTCGTAATTTACAGAGGCAAATACATTTAGTGAAACACCCTATACGTGGATATTCATCTTATAATTTCTTTTCGAGACACTGTATATATATATACATATATATATATATATATATATATATATATATATATATATATATATATATATATATATAATGGGCAGCGACTTGAAAACAAATTATAAGATGAATATCAACGAAACAAGAGTAATGAAGTTCAATGTGAGCACCATCTGTCACGCGGTACACATCAAGTCTATAGCCCGATAAGTGTGTCTTCAGTATTTGTAGCAACAGCTGCTTCAATCCTGTTTCTTAATTCAGGGAGGTCTGCTGGTAGACAAGGCACGTACACATGATCCTTGATGAAGCCCCAAAGGAAAAAATCGCATGGCGTTTGGGCGGGTGAATGTGGAGGCCATGCAAAGCAAGCCCTGTCATTGGGCCCCTTGCGGCCTAACCAGTGCTTGGCTATAGACTTGTGTGTCGTGTGACAAATGGTGCTCACATTGAACATTTATAAGGTTCTTGGTAAAACTGTTTGAATTGCTCTTTCATTTCACATACCATTTATAACTGTAAGTTTAATGTAATGAATATTATAAAGCGTTAAAACCCCGATATTCATTTATAAACACCCCGTATATCTTACGCCTCTCGAAGTTTTCAAAATTTGTGCAGAGACAGAGAATTTTAATAGTGATCTGTGGGAAGGTAAGATTGCAAGTCACAGCGAATAGCTACTCAACCAACAAACATTGAACGTGGCGTCCACAAAGGGGGGAAGGGTCCCAAGACCAACCAACCACCAGCGCTTTGATATTACCGCTAGCAGACTGAACCGCAACCAAGGCCAACTGCCTCGTTGGCTCAAAATTGCCGGTCGCTCACACTAAGCAAATACAGCCAAAAGCGCTTCACTGTCGTTCTCTGGCCTTCATTGGACTAGTGTGTATGCATCTGTACATGCGCCGTCTCCCATCCACCACTGGCAGCGGTGAACTAGATAATCTACTAGACAAGCTGGATCGAGGCGGTAGGCGTACCAGGGTAATCCTTGCAGTTGTCTGAACCGCTGTGCCTAAGTGGCTTAGTGGTTAAAGCACCGGAGGCCCGGGTTCGATTCCCGGCCTTGGTAAAATTTTCACTCGCCACTTCAGTCCATATACATAAAATCATATCTGTATGAGACCATTAAAGTCTCTAAAATTGTGTCATTTCATTTGTATATATATATATATGCTCCCCAGTTTCAGGATGGGTGCCCCATTTACGTTCAAATGGTTCAAAATGGTTCAAAAGGCTCTGAGCACTATGGGACTTCAGATATGAGGTCATCAGTCCCCTAGAATTTAGAACTACTTAAACCTATCTAACCTAAGGACATCACTCACATTCATGCCCGAGGCAGGATTCGAACCTGCGACCGTAGCAGTCGCGCGATTCCGGACTGAAGCGCCTAGAACCGCTCGGCCACCGCGGCCGGCAGCCCATTTACGTTCGATTCTGAGGTGCTATTCCAGAACATGGAGAGCCTCGGCAATTTTGTTCGCGCGTAAGGGGAAATTTAAAGCAGACTGGGGTGGCATTGAGAATTTGGATCGAGGAGGGAGGGATGCCAGGGTAACCCGTGCAGTTGGGTGAACTGCCGTGCTAAGGTGGCTTAGTGGCTAACGCACCTGCCTAGTAAGCAGGAGACCGGGGTTCGATTCCCGGTCCTGGTACATGCTTTCACTCGGCACTTCAGTCTACATACATAAAATCACAAGTATATGAGACCAGTAAAGTATCTGGAATTGTGTCATTTCAAACCATTCGCACAGGTCGCCCAGTATTTGCCCTCTCATAGTAAGTATACTCCCTAAACCACTGTGCAGGGTGTGGTGGAGGGGAAACGACACGTCGTCACCGACGTCACATCAAGAAGGTGTTCGCGATAATGAGACTTGACAATGTAACTGGTGGTGGTAGATAGCCAGAAGACTCTCATTTGAGCCGGTAGGCGTGCGGTCATAGAGCGGAGATGATTCCCCGGAGGAAATCACGACGCGGACGGAAACTTGGCGCTTTTGTGTAGCGGCGGCAGCGTCTGCGACGGGAAAGGGCGGCGAGCAGTGCATCGCGTATCAGCGCCGAGCGGGGCTCCTTTTAATCCCGGAGTAGTACGAAATTCCGCATCGGAGCAGAAGAAGACGAGCTGCAGGGGCGGGGGGACCCTTTTAAAAGCTTTCATGCTGATGGTGCGCGGTTTCCCGTGCGGCCGCTATGTGTGCAATCCGAGAAGCCGCCTACTCGCCTACCCCCAGGAACGCCGCTTCTCCCCCTGTCTACTAACTCCAGGAGCTGCCGAGGGCGGGCTGTGCGAACTGTGCGAGGAGAACTCATGTTAAGCTGTCGTATGTAGCCACAAGTCTCCGACTGACATCAGACAAGTATACAGTGTTTTTTTTTTTAAAAAAAAAAAAAAAAAAAAAAAACATTGCCACATACGCTATCTGATCAACTACACTGCCGGAACAAAATTAGTACACCTGGAAAGACGAAGTCGATTTTGACCCGATGACGGCATATGCCATCTGGGAGGCATTAGATGTACTGATACTGGTTTCAGCGTCGTACGCCAACAGATAGCGTAGTGGCATAGCTAGCAGAGCGCCATCTGTGTCTACCCTTTAATAGAGAATGCTCACAGCCAGAAGGCTCACAAGGGAAACTCCCCGTCGCGTCTAAGATAGCCCAATGGACAGACCGTCAAAAACTCAACACATACCACTCATGAAGAGAAGAAAAAGCCGTACTGAACTGTCAAAAAAGAAGCAAAATAGAAACACTGATCAGTCCACGCTAAAGATGAGCAGCATCCAGCATCGCTGTGTAGGAACTACGTCGTGCTTTTGCGATCACGGTGCTGGACTGCAGAGGGGGAAATCCGTGTTCAAATATCACTCGTGCCCAAATTTTCTTTCACAAAAATACACTACTGGCCATTAAAATTGCTACACCACGAAGATGACGTGCTACAGACGCGAAATTTAACGGAGAGGAAGGAGACGCTGTGCTATGCAAATGATTAGCTTTTCAGAGCATTCACACAAGGTTGGCGCCAGTGCCGACACCTACAACGTGCTGACATGAGGAAAGTTTTCAACCGATTTCTCGTACACAAACAGCAGTTGACCGGCGTTGCCTGGTGAAACGTTGTTGTGATGCCTCGTGTAAGGAGGAGAAATGCATTCCATCGCGTTTCCGACTTTGATCAAGGTCGGGATGTCGCCTATCGCGATTGCGGTTTATCGTATCGCGATATTGCTGCTCGCGTTGGTCGAGATCCGATGACTATTAGCAGAATATGGAATCGGTGGGTTCAGGAGGGTAATACGGAATGCCGTGCAGGATCCCAACGGCCTCGTATCACTAGCAGTCGAGATGACAGGCATCTTATCCGCATGGCTGCAACGGATCGTGCAGCCACGTCTCGATCCCTGAGTCAACGGATGGGGACGTTTGCAAAACGACAACCATCTGCACGAACAGTTCGACGACGTTTGCAGCAGCATGGACTATCAGTTCGGAGACCGTGGCTGCAGTTACCAATGACGCTGCATCACAGACAGGAGCACCTGCGATGGTGTACTCAACAACGAACCTGGGTGCACGAATGACAAAACGTCATTTGTTCGGATGAATCCAGGTTCTGTTTACAGAATCATGATGGTCGCATCCGTGTTTGGATCCATCGCGGAGTACGCACATTGGAAGCGTGTATTCGTCATCGCCATACTGGCGTATCACCCGGCGTGATGGTATGGGGTGCCATTGGTTACACGTCTCGGTCACCTCTTGTTCGCGTTGACGGCACTTTGAACAGTGGACGTTACATTTCAGATGTGTTACGACCCGTAGCTCTACCCTTCGTTCGATTCCTGCGAAACCCTACATTTCAGCAGGATATTGCACAACCGCATGTTGCAGGTCCTGCACGGGCGTTTCTGGATACAGAAAATGTTCGACTGCAGCCCTGGCCAGCACATTCTTCAGATAGCTCACCAACTGAGAATGTCTGGTCAATGGTGGCCGAGCAACTGGTTCTTCACAATACGCCAGTCACTACTCCTCATGAACTGTGGTATCGTGTTGAAGCTGCATGGGCAGCTGTATCTGTACACGCCATCCAAGCTCTGTCTGACTCAATTCCCAGGCGTATCAAGGCCGTTATTACGGCCAGAGGTGGTAGTTCTGGGTACTGATTTCTCAGGATCTATGCACCCAAATTGCGTGAAAATGTAATCACATGTCAGTTCTAGTACAATATATTTGTCCAATGAATACCCGTTTATCATCTGCATTTCCTCTTGGTGTAGCAATTTTAATGGTCAGTAGTGTATGAACTTTGTGTCCTGTTGTTGACGCGTCTTTTCTCCTTCTGCAGTCTTGGCAACTGTCATATTATACACTCGTTACAGAATACGTCATGTGGTAAGAATATATTACCGTGGCAAGTAAATGCGATGAATTGTGAGAGCAGGGGAGATGCCGCATCGACTTCTCACAGAAATGAAAATAACAGATAAGCTGGAGTGAACTGTCTTACAACAAAGGAATTAAAAAGTATGCTTGATGCTACACATCTTGAGAATGAACCTTCACTATTTCTGTTTTGGTTCTTTTTCACAGTTCAGTACACCGTCTTCCTGTTTTTATGCTTGATCTGTGTTCAGTTTGTGGGCCATCTCACGACTAAGTCTGAGAAGTGTATAGCAATTTTACGACTATGACGAGTGCGGCCTGAAGATGGCATCAATGTAATGCCGAAACTGGTAGCACATAGAAGTTCATAAAATAAAATAAATTTCTACATTACATACGGCTGTTGGTAAATTATTGCATCAAGAAGTCTGAGAAGGGTGTGATGGGGACTTTCCCTTGTCAGTGTGATGCAAACGTGTGACGCAAGCAGACAGCCACGCCACGGGGACGCTCTCGTGCTTCCTACAACCAACTGAGCGAGTTTGAGAGGGGACAAATTGTGGTCTTCCGGGTTGCGGGCCGGCCGCTGTGGCCAAGTGGTTCTAGGCGCTTCAGTCTAGAACCGCGCTGCTGCTACAGTCGCAGGTTCGAATCCTGCCTCGGGCATGGATGTGTGTGATGTCCTTATGTCAGTTCGGTTTAAGTAGTTCTAAGTCTAGGGGACTGATGACCTCAGAAGTTAAGTCCCATAGTGCTTAGAACCATTTGAACCACTTTCGAATTGCGGGAAGGTCCCTTCGGAGAACTGCCACACGAATTTGACGCGCTGCGTCAGTTGTGCAACGATGCTGGTATCAGTAGTCTGGTGAATATTCCCACACCTGTAGACGAGGTTCTGGACGTCCACGTAGCACAGACGCCCGCCAGGATCGTCGTATGGTAAGGGCAGCAGTGGCAGATCGTACAGCTACCACAAAATGGTTCAAATGGCTCTAAGCACTATGGGACTTAACATCTGAGGTCATCAGTCCCCTACAACTTAGAACTACTTAAACCTAACTAACCTAAGGACATCACACACATCCATGCCCGAGGCAGGATTCGAACCTGCGACTGAAACTTGACTACAGACTGGTACAGACAAATGTAGAACTCATACAGACTGGTACAGACTAATGCAGACTGGTACAGACTGGTGCAGACAAATGCAGACTGATACAGACTTGTGCAGAGAAATGCAGACTGGTACAGGCTGGTGGAGACAAATGCAGACTGACTAATTGGAGGTCTGTACACTCGTTATAATACCTCGCGTATTCATGTATCATGCGCGAGTGTGATCCGCGAGGAGAAAAGGTTCTACTTTAGCAGCAATCTCATTGGCTGCGTTACATATTAATACGTGGATCGGCAGAAGCAGAATTTGGTCCGTCTCTATGGCAGCGCCATCTCGTAGTGCAGAGATGGACGAGTGCTGCGCCTGCGCTGTTCTGGTTAGCGGGGCGCATTCTAGTGGGAAAGTTGTGTACGTGCTGACTACGTGGAACTATGTACACAACAGCTATCAACAATAAATCTTGAGTGAATTGGTAACCTCTAAAACAGTGTACTAATTTTTTTTTCCAGCAGTGCATTAGTGGACATCATTATGGGTATGTCCACCCTTCACCTTTATTACGTCTTGAACTCCCCTGGGGACACTTTCAATGATGTATCTGAATGTTTGTGGAGGGATGGCGGCCCACTTTTCCTCAAGAGCCGAAGTCATATGGGGAATTGACGTCGGACACTGAATTTTGAAGCGAAGTATCAGAAGTAGCGGCACCACAGTTTAAGATAGGGAAGTTAGATTTCGTGCAATATTTCAGAGCGCACATGTCACAGCCATGTGCGGGCTGGATTGCAGGAGTTACGCTGACCAGCAGTTGGGAAGTGGAATGGAGGCCACAGGGGCCATCGAACTGCTGAAAAGCGTAAATGCAGCGGTTTGCATGTCACAAGCTATAGGCAAAGGGGCCCACTGGCGCAACCGGGGTGTGATACGTACATGACGCAAAGCGACACATTAGCGAAACAGAGGCGCGCAGCCGAGTGTAAATAGATTCATAGAAGTGTGGCAGCTCTCCTGGACGTCGGCGTGTGTCACACCACTGGGCTAATTGCAGCAACAGATGGGGCGACAGTGTCCCAGTCCACGGCCGGTCGTTGGTTCGACCCTCTGAGGCCGACGTGAGGTACGCAGCCAGCCAGGGCCGGCCACTCTTCGGTTCGCTACCACTGACAGTCATCTCGGTTCCCGACACACGCCGGATACTTTCGTGGCGAGGGGCCGCAGATTCCGACGCAGGATTGCGAGTGGTCGTTGCCACTGCATTCCCAGCTACGCCAGCCCAGGAAGAAGCAGCAGTGGGGCCAGCCTACAGCTCCCGGTGGAGCAGCGCCGAGTCAATGGGGACGGTGGCCGCTAAGTCGGCTGCTGGTGCAGCCTTCCTGACGTAATCGGAACTCTACAGCTGGCGAACAAGGCCAGCAAGAGACAGCATTGCGTTGCACAGGTTGCTGGGGTAGTGGCCTCAGCATTGCGGGGCCTGTGACGCGGACCGAGGTCAATGAAGCTCTGTAGTGGAAACGAATAAATCATTTGAAAAGCTTGGCCGAGTTTTAATACGGCACCTCCTTGCACCCATCCGCTACATTTGGTGTCTTACGATACATTTGGCGTCTGATACCAATACACAGAGGTGATCCATTGAGTTCAGGTTGGGACTGTAGACCAGCTAGTCCACTTTAGTAATGTTATTTTCCACAAACGATTGCGTCACATACGTTGCTTTATGACAGAATGCACTGTCACCCTGATGCATGGTCTCCGAATCGTTCCTCTACAGTACACCATGCTGTAAAATTGTAAAATATTTTCATATCCTTCCGCATTTCCTCAAGTGGGTGGTTCAAATGGCTCTGAGCACTCTGGGACTTAACATCAGAGGTCATCTGTCCCCTAGACTTAGAACTACTTAAACCTAACTAACCTACGGACATCACACACATCCATGCCCAAGGCAGGATTCGAACCTGCGACCATAGCAGCCGCGTGGTTCCGGACTGAAGCGCCTAGAACCGCTCGACCACAGCGGCCGGCTCCTCAAGTGGAATAAGCGGACCATACCCTATCTAAGCATTTCCATTGGATTGATAACATGATTTATAATTCCAAATCAATACTTTCCAGTCATCCATTGGCCAGTGGTGCCGCTGTTTGTACCGCCTCATACGTCGCTTAGCGTTGACTGCTGAAATGTGTGGCTTATGAGGAGCAGGTCGACCACTGTACCCATTCTTTTTAACTCCCTACATACAGTGACTATGCTAGCTGGGCGGCTGGTAGCACTGTCGAACTCATGAGTGATTCCTTCCGTTGGTTTCATGCGATTTTTCTACGACCACACTCCACAATATCCGACGCTCCCTGTCCGTCAGTTCACGAGATCTGCTTGGTCGTGGTTAAGCTGTGGCTGATCTTTAGCGTTTCCACTTCACCACTGCATTACCGACAGTCGACTTGGCTAGCTTTAGCAGAGTGTACTTATCCCTGGTGGATTTGCTACTCAGCTGTCATCCAATGTTTAGTCCACGTTCAAAGTCACTGAGCTATCCCGACCAACACAGTCTGCTGTTACTGCTTCCTACTTATAACACAATACTCCCCGTCTCCTTTTATACTGATTGGTCCGCCTCTCGTGACATCTGTTGTTCAATTCCGCTAACATCCGTAAATAAACTGTGATTTTTTATGCGAGACGACACGTTCCTTTCCGAGTATTTTTGTTAAAACTTGTTACACTTAGTTAAATCACCTTCTGTGCAGGCAAACCAGTTATTTAAGAGTCGCCCACAGGACTAGCTATCGCTGGCCTGTGAAGCACCCAGCCAGAAGGCTGGGCTAATAATCTGGGATGGTGTACATGACACTTGCCTATCGATTAACTATTGTTCTTGTTATTGCGGTCTTCACTCTGTGGTGAAACCAAGTCCCATTGGTTGAAAATGACATAAAATGTAGGGTGGCGAGGGCCTCCCGGCAGGTAGGCCTAATCGCCTGGTGCAAGTCTTTTGAGGTGACGCCACATCGGTGACTTGCGCGTCAGTGAGGACGATGATGATGAAGACGACACAAACACCCGGTCCCTCAGCAGAGAAAATCTCCAACCCAGCCGGGAGTCGGGCCCCCGGCATGACAAGCCAGCGCGCTGTCCGTTCAGCTACACCTTCATCTACATCTGCATCTACATCCATACTCCGCAAGCCACCTGACTATCGCAGAGCGTTTGATACAGTTCCCCACAGTCGTTTAATGAACAAAGTAAGAGCATATGGACTATCAGACAAATTGTGTGATTGGATTGAAGAGTTCCTAGATAACAGAACGCAGCATGTCATTCTCAATGGAGAGAAGTCTTCCGAAGTAAGAGTGATTTCAGGTGTGCCACAGGTGAGTGTCGTAGGACCGCTGCTAATCACAATATACATAAATGACCATGTGGATAACATCGGAAGTTCACTGAGGCTTTTTGCGGATGATGCTGTTGTATATCGAGAGGTTGTAACAATGGAAAATTGTAATGAAATGCAGGAGGATCTGCAACTAATTGACGCATGGTGCAGGCAATGGCAATTGAATGTCAATGTAGACAAGTGTAATGTGCTGCGAATACATAGAAAGAAAGATCCTTTATCATTTAGCTACAAAATAGCAGGTCAGCAACTGGAAGCAGTCAATTCTATAAATTATCTGCGAGTAGGCATTAGGAGTGATTTAAAATGGAATGACCATATAAAATTAATCGTCGGTAAAACAGATGCCAGACTGAGATTCAATGGAAGAATCCTAAGGAAATGCGATCCGAAAACAAATGAAATAGGTTACAGTACACTTGTTCGCCCACTGCTTGAATACTGCTCGCCGGTGTGGGATCCGTACCAGATAGGGTTGATAGAAGGGATAGAGGAGATCCAACGGAGAGCAGCGCGTTTCGTTACAAGATCATTTAGTAATCGCGAAAGCGTTACGGAGGTGATAGATAAACCCCAGTGGAAGACTCTGCAAGAGAGACGCTCAGTAGCTCGGTACGGGCTTTTGTTGAAGTTTCGAGAACATACCTTCACCGAGGAGTCAAGCAGTATATTGCTCCCTCCTACGTCTGTTTCGCGAAGAGACCATGAGGATAAAATCAGAAAGATTAGAGCCCACACAGAGGGATACCGACAATCTTTCTTTCCACGAACAATACGAGACGATGGCGGACAGTCCCACTGGTTGAGCCCAATGGAACTGTGGACGACGGCGATAGGTCACCCTATGACCCCGTATCAGGGCTGACACACGGTGAGTTCGGGATTGTTCAAATGTTCAAATGTGTCTGAAATCTTATGGGACCAAACTGCTGAGGTCATCGGTCCCTAGACTTACACACTACTTAAACTAATTTACGCTAAGAACAACACACGCACCCATGTCCGAGGAAGGACTCGAACCTCCGGCGGGAGGGGCCGTGCAATCCGTGGCATGGCGCCTCAAACCGGGACTTTTCAGGGACGGTATCGGTTTCCTGGAATTCTGGTTCTTTAGATTTAGCATGTTGTCCTCAGAAACCGGGAGCTTCTTCACACAGGCCACACAGGTCACAAATGTAGAGTTCTGCTGCAGAGGCTTTCTGAAGAGTATAACTTCTTTACACGTGAGGTGTTCCAGTGATTAAGATCAGGAACTGCCTTATGCCATTTCCTGCAATGGCCGTGTAGATGATCAACAAATATACAGGGCGGGCAAAATAAAACTTGTCCGGAAAATACTTCATGCGCTTTAAGATAGGTCACCCAGTGTACATCAACTACCTCTGGTGCAAATAACGTAAGTTGGATTGCCTGTCTTAAGGTACATACAATATTTTCTCGGCCAGTTTCGTTTTGACCGCCCACTACTATCTCGACTTAAGAACCTGAGTGGGTTTTCTTTTTTTTTTTGTTTTATATTTAATTTCATCAGTTATTGAAAATGCTTGAACTAAATTACAAACCAGGACACGAAAGTTTAATTACGGCCTTATAAAAACTTTCTGTTGCGATGCAGAAATACAACCTGAATGGAATTCTATGTGGCAGATGTCGAAGTTACGTGCAATAACAAATAAATATATGCGGGTGCTGTCAGTACAGGATAATCATGGCGCCTTGGAAGAGGTCCATTGTGGTGGACATTGACTGTCGGAAGTTGTTGTTGTTGTTGTGGTCTTCAGTCCTGAGACTGGTTTGATGCAGCTCTCCATGCTACTGCAAGCTTCTTCATCTCCCAGTATCTACTGCAACCTACATCCTTCTGAATCTGCTTAGTGTAGTCATCTCTTGGTCTCCCTCTACGATTTTTACCCTCCACACTGCCCTCCAATGCTAAATTTGTGATCCCTTGATGCCTCAAAACATGTCCTACCAACCGATCCCTTCTTCTAGTCAAGTTGTGCCACAAACTTCTCTTCTCCCCAATCCTATTCAATACCTCCTCATTAGTTACGTGATCTACCCACCTTATCTTCAGCATTCTTCTGTAGCATCACATTTCGAAAGCTTCTATTCTCTTCTTGTCCAAACTAGTTATCGTCCATGTTTCACTTCCATACATGGCTACACTCCATACAAATACTTTCAGAAACGACTTCCTGACACTTAAATCTATACTCGATGTTAACAAATTTCTCTTCTTGAGAAACGCTTTCCTTGCCATTGCCAGTCTACATTTTATATCCTCTCTACTTCGACCATCATCGGTTATTTTACTCCCTAAATAGCAAAACTCCTTTACTACTTTAAGTGTCTCATTTCCTAATCTAATTCCCTCAGCATCACCCGACTTAATTTGACTACATTCCATTATCCTCGTTTTGCTTTTGTTGATGTTCATCTTATATCCTCCTTTCAAGACACTGTCCATTCCGTTCAACTGCTCTTCCAAGTCCTTTGCTGTCTCTGACAGAATTACAATGTCATCGGCGAACCTCAAAGTTTTTATTTCTTCTCCATGGATTTTAATACCTACTCCGAATTTTTCTTTTGTTTCCTTTACTGCTTGCTCAATATACAGATTGAATAACATCGGGGAGAGGCTACAACCCTGTCTTACTCCTTTCCCAACCACTGCTTCCCTTTCATGCCCCTCGACTCTTATAACTGCCATCTGGTTTCTGTACAAACTGTAAATAGCCTTTCGCTCCCTGTATTTTACCCCTGCCACCTTCAGAATTTGAAAGAGAGTATTCCAGTTAACATTGTCAAAAGCTTTCTCTAAGTCTACAAGTGCTAGAAACGTAGGTTTGCCTTTTCTTAATCTTTCTTCTAAGATAAGTCGTAAGGTCAGTATTGCCTCACGTGTTCCAACATTTCTACGGAATCCAAACTGATCTTCCCCGAGGTCGGCTTCTACCATTTTTTCCATTCGTCTGTAAAGAATTCGCGTTAGTATTTTGCAGCTGTGACTTATTAAACTGATAGTTCGGTAATTTTCACATCTGTCAACACCTGCTTTCTTTGGGATTGGAATTATTATATTCTTCTTGAAGTCTGGGGGTATTTCGCCTGTCTCATACATCGTGCTCACCAGATGGTAGAGTTTTGTCGTGACTGGCTCTCCCGAGGCCATCAGTAGTTCAAATGGAATGTTGTCTACTCCCGGGGCCTTGTTTCGACTCAGGTCTTTCAGTGCTCTGTCAAACTCTTCACGCAGTATCTTATCTCCCATTTCGTCTTCATCTACATCCTCTTCCATTTCCATAATATTGTCCTCAAGCACATCGCCCTTGTATAAACCCTCTATATACTCCTTCCACCTTTCTGCCTTCCCTTCTTTGCTTAGAACTGGGTTTCCATCTGAGCTTGACTGTCGGAAGAGATGTCACGTATTTGGCTGCTCCAGAAAACCGACAAAAGTTGGTCTGACTGATCCTTCTGGTCAATATATGAAGGTTCGGTGGCAGCTAGTAAACCGTATGAGGTCGTGATTGGCATCATCATCTGCTGCCGACCTAAATGTCCGTTTTCACAAAAAAAAACTAGGGCACGTACAAGAGGGTCCCGATCAGATTCTGCAGATATTAAGTTACCATTATACGGCTGATCCTAATCGCCAAATAACTCCCAGCAAAGATATACTTCCGCTCGTACCATTCTACTTCATACAAAGTAATCTTCCTAATCATCACCTCCATCTTGGTGGAAAATAATGGCATTCATTACTCATCATTAAAATGTATTTCATGTCACATAGGGGTGAATAATGCTGCTACCAAAACCTCTGATCACTTACTCAATTGTATTATATGCCCGAAAGATGGCAAAGCTAAATTTGAAAGTAAGACGAGAATGTTGCTTACGGGCATCTTTGTCTATTACACGTAAGAATGTTTGAAAACTTGAAACCCGGAAGTGCAAAAGTGTTACTATTTACTTGAGTTATTAAATTAAATATTGTTTTCTGATATGTGAGCTCATCCGTAAACAGTCGCCATGCAGCCACATTTAAATACCAACTAAGTTAAACTTTTATAAACTGACTCGTTCTACTTCATTATGGTATATCGTGATCCACAGAACATGCAACTAACTAATTTCAGTAGAATGTGCGAATGTTTTCCTACACAGACCACGCTTGTTTTATTCCCTCGCCTCCTCTCTTAACTGAGTCAGTGCTTGGTTTCCAATAACCTGTGACGACAACTCGGCAAACCTCCTTCCCCTTCCGTAAAGAGCACGAAGTGAAGTACCACAGCCACGCATAGTTCTTGAAAACGGCTTTTGTCTCAGAAGTGTTCGCATTTTCACGAGTTAATATCATTAATGCAATGTATCAGTTGATTTCTTCTTTGAATAATTTTCTCAGAAACAGAAAAACAGTAATTCTCGTGGAAGTTCCTTTGTGTTTCACAGTTAGTGTTCCGCGACTACACGCTTCGTATGTAGAAAGCCGGCAGTGGGCTTTGAGAGACCCTCTCTCAGGCTTTTTAGCTTATTAAATGATTACTTCTCTCATTCGACCGAAAAGCTATTTCCTGTGAAAATGCAAAATACAAAAATACTTTGACAGAGAACAAGCCGACGTTAAGCGGTTACCTCTAATCCAACAACAGCTCTGCTATAAATCTGCATCCTTACAACCTCACCCTTTCTTCTTTTTCCCTCTTTCTTTCGTTCCGACATTTGAAAATAGTGGAGAATTTTACTGACGTTCAGTTCTGGCTAAACAAGCCACACAATCTGCTTCTGCGTATATTTAGACTTCTTCATACACGCGCTGCCGTCAGAAGATGGGAAATTCATGTCACCTACAATTATTGTACTAGCTGTTGATCGGTCAGGATCAAGAGATGTCGAAGTCGAAGTTACGTGAAAAGCGAGCAATTGTGCAGTACAATTCTTCTCAAAGGCTAAAATTAAAATGCTATAATTTCGATTTGATCACATTTCGGCGGGTTACGAGTCAAATGCGTTACGTATTTATTCAAGCACCTTCCCATTCGGCCTAAAACGATGCTGGGTGAATCCCGCAAGGAACCTGTACACCGTAGAGAAATATAAGGGAATCACCTGAAACTAAAAATGTAGACACCGCCCCTGTTCTCACGAAAACTGCCAGTGGGCCACTCTTTAAAAAACAAGATAGTCAGAACTCAGGCGTCTAGATGACCTAACTACAAATAGACCACAAGAAATTTTGAGCAATGAACAGCCAAAATCACAACGTGGAACTAACAGTAGGAATGATTTTCACAGAAAAGTATGCGGTGTAAACCTAAAATAATCTTCAGTGCACTACCAGCAGAAAAATAATAGGTTAGATGTATTTGAGTAGGATTTGAAAAATGTGGTAAAATCTAATAGGTTTACAGCATTGAGGAATACACAACTTGTTCACACTGACACAGGCATAGCTCTATATATGAGGATACTACTGCTGTATTTTACTGCGTCTTTCACATAAAGAATGATTCTACTGCTACTCCACTGTTTTGACTTTTTCAGGCAGTCGGGCACCCAAAAAGCTGTTGAAGTGAGCTTGGCGAAGATCACTAATAACTGCATGGGAGAAACAGCGTGTGTGAGGGTGAGATGGCGTGAGTGGTGGTGTGTGTGTGTGTGTGTGTGTGTGTGTGTGTGTGATGAGATGCACTGTCCAGTCACATAAATGTGACCATCTACATCTACATCTACACATATACTCCGCAACCACCATACGGTGCGTGGCGGAGGGTACCTCGTACCACAACTAACATCTTCTCTCCCTGTTCCACTACCAAACAGAACGAGGGATAAATGACTGCCTATATGCCTCTGTACGAGCCCTAATCTCTCTTATCTTTGTGGTCTTTCCGCGAAATATAAGTTGGCGGCAGTAAAATTGTACTGCAGTCAGCCTCAAATGCTAGTTCTCTAAATTCCCTCAGTAGTGATTCACGAAAAGAACGCCTCCTTTCCTCTAGAGACTGCCACCCGAGTTCCTGAAGCATTTCCGTAACACTCGCGTGATGATCAAACCTACCAGTAACAAATCTAGCAGCCCGCCTCTGAATTGCTTCTATGTCCTCCCTCAATCCGACCTGATAGGAATCCCAAACGCTCGAGGAGTACTCAAGAATAGGTCGTATTAGTGTTTTATAAGCGGTCTCCTTTACAGATGAACCACATCTTCCCAAAATTCTACCAATGAACCGAAGACAACCATCCGCCTTCCCCACAACTGCCATTGCATGCCTGTCCCACTTCATATCGCTCTGCAGTGTTACGCCCAAATATTTAATCGACGTGACGGTGTCAAGCGCTACACTACTAACGGAGTATTCAAACATTACGAGATTCTTTTTGCTATTCATCTGCATTAATTTACATTTATCTACAGGGTGTTACAAAAAGGCACGGCCAAACTTTCAGGAAACATTCCTCACACACAAAGAAAGAAAATATGTTATGTGGACATGTGTCCGGAAACGCTTACTTTCCATGTTAGAGCTCATTTTATTACTGCTCTTCAAATCACATTAATCATGGAATGGAAACACACAGCAACAGAACGTACCAGCGTGACTTCAAACACTTTGTTATAGGAAATGTTCAAAATGTCCTCCGTTAGCGAGGATACATGCATCCACCCTCCGTCGCATGGAATCCCTGATGCGCTGATGCAGGCCTGGAGAATGGCGTATTGTATCACAGCCGTCCACAATACGAGCACGAAGAGTCTCTACATTTTGTACCGGGGTTGCGTAGGCAAGAGCTTTCAAATGCCTCCATAAACGAAAGTCAAGAGGGTTGAGGTCAGGAGAGTGTGGAGGCCACGGTATTGGTGTGCCTCTACCAATCCATCGGTCACCGAATCTGTTGTTGAGAAGCGTACGGACACTTCTACTGAAATTTGCAGGAGCTCCACCGTGCATGAACCACATGTTGTGTCGTACTTGTAAAGGCACATTTCTAGCAGCGCAAGTTGAGTATCCCGTATGAAATCATGATATCGTGCTTCATTGAGCGTAGGTGGAAGAACATGGGGCCCAATCAAGACATCACCAACAACGCCTGCCCAAACGTTCACAGAAAATCTGTGTTGATGACGTGATTGCACAATTGCGTGCGGATTCTCGTCAGCCCACACATGATTATTGTGAAAATTTACAATTTGATCACGTTGGAATGAAGCCTCATCTGTAAAGAGAACATTTCCACTGAAATGACGATTGACACATTGTTGGATGAACCATTCGCAGAAGCGTACCCGTGGAGGCCGATCAGCTGCTGATAGTGCCTGCACACGCTGTACATGGTACGGAAACAACTGGTTCTCCCGTAGCACTCTCCATACAGCGACGTGGTCAACGTTACCTTGTACAGCAGCAACTTCTCTGACGCTGACATTAGGGTTATCGTCAAGTGCACGAAGAATTGCCTCGTCCATTGCAGGTGTCCTCGTCGTTCTAGGTCTTCCCCAGTCGCGAGTCATAGGCTGGAATGTTCCGTGCTCCCTGAGACGCCGAACAATTGCTTCGAACGTCTTCCTGTCGGGACACCTTCGTTCTGGAAATCTGTCTGGATACAAACGTACCGCGCCACGGCTATTGCCCCGTGCTAATCCATACATCAAATGGGCATCTGCCAACTCCGCATTTGAAAACATTGCACTGACTGCAAAACCACGTTCGTGATGAACACTAACCTGTTGATGCTACGTACTGATGTGCTTGATGCTAGTACTGTAGAGCAATGAGTTGCATGTCAGCACAAGCACCAAAGTCAACATTACCTTCCTTCCATAGGGCCAACTGGCGGTGAATCGAGGAAGTACAGTACATACTGACGAAACTAAAATGAGCTCTAACATGGAAATTAAGCGTTTCCGGACACATGTCCACATAACATCTTTTCATTATTTGTGTGTGAGGAATGTTTCCTGAAAGTTTGGCCGTACCTTTTTGTAACACCATGTACACTCCTGGAAATGGAAAAAAGAACACATTGACACCGGTGTGTCAGACCCACCATACTTGCTCCGGACACTGCGAGAGGGCTGTACAAGCAATGATCACACGCACGGCACAGCGGACACACCAGGAACCGCGGTGTTGGCCGTCGAATGGCGCTAGCTGCGCAGCATTTGTGCACCGCCGCCGTCAGTGTCAGCCAGTTTGCCGTGGCATACGGAGCTCCATCGCAGTCTTTAACACTGGTAGCATGCCGCGACAGCGTGGACGTGAACCGTATGTGCAGTTGACGGACTTCGAGCGAGGGCGTATAGTGGGCATGCGGGAGGCCGGGTGGACGTACCGCCGAATTGCTCAACACGTGGGGCGTGAGGTCTCCACAGTACATCGATGTTGTCGCCAGTGGTCGGCGGAAGGTGCACGTGCCCGTCGACCTGGGACCGGACCGCAGCGACGCACGGATGCACGCCAAGACCGTAGGATCCTACGCAGTGCCGTAGGGGACCGCACCGCCACTTCCCAGCAAATTAGGGACACTGTTGCTCCTGGGGTATCGGCGAGGACCATTCGCAACCGTCTCCATGAAGCTGGGCTACGGTCCCGCACACCGTTAGGCCGTCTTCCGCTCACGCCCCAACATCGTGCAGCCCGCCTCCAGTGGTGTCGCGACAGGCGTGAATGGAGGGACGAATGGAGACGTGTCGTCTTCAGCGATGAGAGTCGCTTCTGCCTTGGTGCCAATGATGGTCGTATGCGTGTTTGGCGCCGTGCAGGTGAGCGCCACAATCAGGACTGCATACGACCGAGGCACACAGGGCCAACACCCGGCATCATGGTGTGGGGAGCGATCTCCTACACTGGCCGTACACCACTGGTGATCGTCGAGGGGACACTGAATAGTGCACGGTACATCCAAACCGTCATCGAACGCATCGTTCTACCATTCCTAGACCGGCAAGGGAACTTGCTGTTCCAACAGGACAATGCACGTCCACATGTATCCCGTGCCACCCAACGTGCTCTAGAAGGTGTAAGTCAACTACCCTGGCCAGCAAGATCTCCGGATCTGTCCCCCATTGAGCATGTTTGGGACTGGATGAAGCGTCGTCTCACGCGGTCTGCACGTCCAGCACGAACGCTGGTCCAGCTGAGGCGCCAGGTGGAAATGGCATGGCAAGCCGTTCCACAGGACTACATCCAGCATCTCTACGATCGTCTCCATGGGAGAATAGCAGCCTGCTTTGCTGCGAAAGGTGGATATACACTGTACTAGTGCCGACATTGTGCATGCTCTGTTGCCTGTGTCTATGTGCCTGTGGTTCTGTCAGTGTGATCATGTGATGTATCTGACCCCAGGAATGTGTCAATAAAGTTTCCCCTTCCTGGGACAATGAATTCACGGTGTTCTTATTTCAATTTCCAGGAGTGTATATTTACAGTTATCTGCCATTCTTTACACCAATCACAAATCCTGTCCAAGTCACCTAGTATCCTCCTACAGTCACTCAACGACGACACCTTCCCGTACACCACAGTATCAGCAGCAAACAGCCGCACATTGCTATCTACCCTATCCAAAGGATCATTTATGTAGACAGAAAACAACAGCGGACCTACCACACTTTCCTGGGGTACTCCAGATGATACCCTCACCTCCGATGAACACTCACCATCGAGGACAACCACCTGTCATAAGCGTGAATAACCACCTTTTGCAGCGCGGAACGCTGCGTTTCTTGCAGGAAGAGTGTCAGCGAGGTTCTGGAACGTACCGATAAGAACGATGAACCATGCCGACTTCCGCGCCGTGGCCAGCTGCGCTATGCTCCACGGTTGCCAATCTACAGTGCGAGCAGTCCGATCGACGCGATCCTACAAATTCTCGATTACGTTTAAATCGTGGGAGTCCAGCGGCCAGGGGAGTACGGTAAACTCATCCTCGTGGTCTTCCAACCACACATGTACACTGCGAGTTCTGGGACACGTTGTACTGTCTTACTAGTAGATGCCATAGTGCGGAGGAAGACCACTTCATGCGGGCGTGAACATGGTCCCCAACGATAGATACATACTTTTGTTGGTTCATTGAGCCATCCAGAATGACGAGATCACCTAGGGAATTCCACGAAAACATTTTCCAGACCATAAATCACGCAGAGTATTGGCTTTCAGTCGTTTCGCGCCGTACCCGTCAACGGCCATCTGTCCGGTGGAGCATAAAACGTGATTCATTGGAAAAGGCCACCTGTCGCCACTCGTTGGACATTCAGTTGCGGCCAGCCTTCGTCGCCGATGAAGAGGAATCAGCATGGTTGCATGAACCAGGGTCCAACTGCAGATGCCCATACGCAGCAACGATCGTTGAGGAGACACTGTGTAAGTAGGCTGTTTAGGTTTTTATGTTGGTAACGCCATGTAGCGCTCTGGATGAAAATCACTGCCTGTGCTGTGTGAAGTCTGTGGCTGGTTGGCATTGTTGGAATAGTCGCTATTGTAGTGTTGGGCAGTTGGATGTAAACAGCGTGTAGCGTTGTGCAGTTGGAGGTGAGCTGCCAGCAGTGGTGGATGTGGGGAGAGAGATGGGGGAGTTTTGAGAGCGGATGATCTGGACAGGTGACCATCAGAGAGACTGGATGTCATGAACTGATATATATATATATAATGACTTTTGAACACTATTAAGGTAAATACATTGTTTTTTCTCTATCAAAATCTTTCATTTGCTAAGTATGCCTATCAGTAGTTAGTGCCTTCAGTAGTTAGAATCTTTTATTTAGCTGGCAGTATTGGCGCCCACTGTACTGCAGTAGTTCGAGAAACGAAGATTTTTCTGAAGTAAGTAAGTAGGCTGTTTAGGTTTTTATGTTGGTAACGCCATGTAGCGCTCTGTATGAAAATCACTGCCTGTGCTGTGTGAAGTCTGTGACTGGTTGGCATTGTTGGAATAGTCGCTATTGTAGTGTTGGGCAGTTGGATGTGAACAGTGTGTAGCGTTGCGCAGTTAGAGGTGAGCCGCCAGTAGTGGTGGATGTGGGGAGAGAGATGGCAGAGTTTTGAGAGCTGAGGATCTGGACGGGTGACCATCAGAGAGACCGGATGTCATGAACTGATGTATATATATATATATATATATATATAGATAATGACTTTTGAACACTATTAAGGTAAGTACGTTGTTTGTTCTCTATCAAAATCTTTCATATCCTAACTATGCCTATCAGTAGTTAGTGCCTTCAGTAGCTAGAATCTTTTATTTTGCTGGCAGTATTGGCGCTCGCTGTGTTGCAGTAGTTCGAGAAACGAAGATTTTTGTGAAGTAAGTAAGTAGGCTGTTTAGGTTTTTATGTTGGTAACACCATGTAGCGCTCTATATGAAAATCACTGCCTGTGCTGTGTGAAGTCTGTAGCTGGTTGGCGTTGTTGGAATAGTCGATATTGCAGTGTTGAGCAGTTGGATGTGCACAGCGTGTAGCGTTGCGCAGTTGGAGGTGAGGCGCCAGCAGTGGTGGATGTGGGGAGTGGGATGGCGGAGTTCTGAGAGCGGATGATCTGGACGGGTGACCATCAGAGAGACCGGATATCATGAACTGATATATATATATATATATATATATATATATATATATATATATATATATATATATATATATATATATATAATGACTTTTGAACACTATTAAGGTAAATACACTCCTGGAAATTGAAATAAGAACACCGTGAATTCATTGTCCCAGGAAGGGGAAACTTCATAGACACATTCCTGGGGTCAGATACATCACATGATCACACTGACAGAACCACAGGCACATAGACACAGGCAACAGAGCATGCACAATGTCGGCACTAGTACAGTGTATATCCACCTTTCGCAGCAATGCAGGCTGCTATTCTCCCATGGAGGCGATCGTAGAGATGCTGGATGTAGTCCTGTGGAACGGCTTGCCATGCCATTTCCACCTGGCGCCTCAGTTGGACCAGCGTTCGTGCTGGACGTGCAGACCGCGTGAGACGACGCTTCATCCAGTCCCAAACATGCTCAATGGGGGACAGATCCGGAGATCTTGCTGGCCAGGGTAGTTGATTTACACCTTCTAGAGCACGTTGGGTGGCACGGGATACATGCGGACGTGCATTGTCCTGTTGGAACAGCAAGTTCCCTTGCCGGTCTAGGAATGGTAGAATGATGGGTTCGATGATGGTTTGGATGTACCGTGCACTATTCAGTGTCCCCTCGACGATCACCAGTGGTGTACGGCCAGTGTAGGAGATCGCTCCCCACACCATGATGCCGGGTGTTGGCCCTGTGTGCCTCGGTCGTATGCAGTCCTGATTGTGGCGCTCACTTGCACGGCGCCAAACACGCATACGACCATCATTGGCACCAAGGCAGAAGCGACTCTCATCGCTGAAGACGACACGTCTCCATTCGTCCCTCCATTCACGCCTGTCGCGACACCATTGGAGGCGGGCTGCACGATGTTGGGGCGTGAGCGGAAGACGGCCTAACGGTGTGCGGGACCGTAGCCCAGCTTCATGGAGACGGTTGCGAATGGTCCTCGCCGATACCCCAGGAGCAACAGTGTCCCTAATTTGCTGGGAAGTGGCGGTGCGGTCCCCTACGGCACTGCGTAGGATCCTACGGTCTTGGCGTGCATCCGTGCGTCGCTGCGGTCCGGTCCCAGGTCGACGGGCACGTGCACCTTCCGCCGACCACTGGCGACAACATCGATGTACTGTGGAGACCTCACGCCCCACGTGTTGAGCAATTCGGCGGTACGTCCACCCGGCCTCCCGCATGCCCACTATACGCCCTCGCTCAAAGTCCGTCAACTGCACATACGGTTCACGTCCACGCTGTCGCGGCATGCTACCAGTGTTAAAGACTGCGATGGAGCTCCGTATGCCACGGCAAACTGGCTGACACTGACGGCGGCGGTGCACAAATGCTGCGCAGCTAGCGCCATTCGACGGCCAACACCGCGGTTCCTGGTGTGTCCGCTGTGCCGTGCGTGTGATCATTGCTTGTACAGCCCTCTCGCAGTGTCCGGAGCAAGTATGGTGGGTCTGACACACCGGTGTCAATGTGTTCTTTTTTCCATTTCCAGGAGTGTACATTGTTTGTTCTCTATCAAAATCTTTCATTTGCTAAGTATGCCTATCAGTAGTTAGTGCCTTCAGGAGTTAGAACCTTTTTTTTAGCTGGCAATATTGGTACTCGCTGTATTGCAGTAGTTCGAGAAACGAAGATTTTTCTGAAGTACGTAAGTAGGTTGTTTAGGTTTTTATGTCGGTAACGCCATGTAGCGCTCTACATGAAATTCACTGCCTGTGCTGTGTGAAGTACGTGGCTGGTTGGCATTGTAGGAATAGTCGCTATTGTAGTGTTGGGCAGTTGGATGTGAACAGCGTGTAGCGTTGTGCAGTTGGAGGTGAGCCGCCAGGAGTGATGGATGTGGGGAGTGAGATGGCAGAGTTGTGAGAGTGGATTGATATATATATATATATATATATATATATATATATATATATATATATATATATATATATATATATAAACTTTTGAACACCATTAAGGTAAATACATTGTTCTCTATCAAAATCTTTCATTTGCTAAATATGCCTATCAGTAGTTAGTGCCTTCAGTTGTTTGAACCTTTTATTTAGCTGGCAGTATTGGCGCTCGCTGTATTGCAGTAGTTCGAGAAACGAAGATTTTTGTGAGGTCAGTGATTCATGAAAGGTATAGGTTTTTGTTAGTCAGGGCCATTCTTTTGTAGGGATTGTTGAAAGTCAGATTGCGTTGCGTTAAAAATATTGTGTGTCAGTTTAGTGTTGATCAGAATAAGTAAAGAGAGAAATGTCTGAGCACGTTCAGTTCTGCTCGGCTGTTTGAAAATCAAATAACGTAAGAGGTTTATCAGCACAGTAATTCATAAATTTTTCTAAGGGGACGTTTCAAGTGTTGATAGCCCTTGGTTCATGTGGGCGGTCAGTTGCTCAACAGTTGCAAGTCTGTTCGCCCGTTCCCATCCCCGCCGACGTCGTTCCCTCCTATCAACTATGGACCGCGGTGCACTACAGTTGTCTCGGTGCCGGCTTCGGATGGCGCCATTTTGCCTTGTACACTATACTTTAATCAGGGCGGCACGTAAGCGGTTTACAAACTCAGTTTTTTCGGAAACGCTTCCACCCTTGGCTCAAAAGCCAATGATCATGACCTTTTGGATGTCAGATAGATCGTTTCCACATTGCGACAACGGCTGCACTGTTTGCCGCATCACCCCGAAACGCTTTATATACCCTCCAGTACCAGTGACGCCACCTGGCGTCGGTGAGCGGTTATTGGACGTTGACGTCAAACATAGGCTATGATCACATCTACGTGTCTGGATCGCGTATATGTCCTGTAATTTATAGTGGTTGTGTGCTATATATTACGCGTGTATTTCATGTTGGTAATCTCCTTAAATTTTTCCTTGGGCGAGCACCACTAATCCACGACCAGTATTGTTCCAGACTTATTTCTGCCATCGGCATACGCTTTGCATATCATCCTCTGACTACGTATTTTTAATCCTTAGCGGTCAGTGTTTAGGATAGAAAGGAGAGTCTCCACAGCAATGGGGAACAGCTGGAACACCGGGCCCAACGCGTGTAAGGATAGTTCATCTACAGGTTTCTATGACAGACATACAGACGGACAACAAGGTTTCCGTTTTGTATACTGAGGTAGAGAACCATAGCAATACCGACACTCGTCTTAAACAATCTACGACAGCCACAGGTGCTTCAGAGGTAATCTTTATTGTGTTTGGCGAATTGTCTACATGTATTGAGATGATTTGGGAAGTTTCAGGGGTGAAATGTCAGCCTCGAGTATGCGCTATGTGCTGAGGTCGCCTTGACTCGCTGGTCACGGGAAGACAAGTCGCTGCAGCCCGGAAACTGTAGGAAGAGAATCGCTGGGTGTACTAACCATAGATGTACAATAGGTACAGATACTGAGCCAAGCTACTTAGCGGAACTTTCGTTTCCTGGATGAGTGTCCGAGTGGGCTGCTCAAGAATCGGTCCATCGTACGAGGTCTGTTCAAAAAATTCCGGAACTTCGTCTACAACATTTTTCTACGTTCACCTTTTACTTGTTGTGCATAGTCTCCTTCGAAATAATCAACTCCACCATTGATACGCCGCTCCCAATGCCGTTTCCACTTCCGGAAGCAGTTTTGGTAAGCCTCTTGCTGGATCGCGCGAAGCGCCGTCTGCGAATTTTATTTTACCTCGTCTATCGTTGCAAATCTTCGTCCTTTCAACGGGGCGTTCGGCTTTGGAAATAAAAACCGCTCCGCAGGGGCCAGCTCTAAGGAGTACGGAGGATAAGGCAGCACAGAGTGATTTTGTTTTTTGTGCAATAGTCACGTACCAAAAGGGACGAATGTGTGAGTGTGTTATCGTGATGCAAGAGCCATGAATTGTCTCTCCACATTTCAGGCCATTTCCTTCTCAAATTTTCTCGCAGGCGTCGAAACACGTCCCGATAGCACCATCGATTAACAGTTTGTACCAGTGGCACGAATGCATGATGAACTAATCCTTGAAAGTCAAAAAAAGCTATGGCTTTTAAATTTCACCCTACCCGACGAGATTCTTTTGGTCTTGGAGAACTTTTCCCGACCATTTGTTAAGACTGCAACCTGCTCTCAATATCATAATTGTAGACCTACGTCTCATCACCAGTTTTGATTCTCATAAGGAATATCTCATTCTCATTTACCCCGTTTTTATGAGTCCCGTTTTGGAACATACTACACTATGTGATCAAAAGTATCCGGACACCAGGCTGAAAATGACTTACAAGTTCGTGGCGCCCTCCATCGGTAATTCTGGAATTCAATATGGTGTTGGACCACGCTTAGCCTTGACGACAGCTTCCACTATCGCAGGCATACGTTCAATCACGTGCTGGAAGGTTTCTTGGGGAATGGCAGCCCATTCTTTACCGAGTGCTACACTGAGGAGGGGTATTGATGTCGGCCAGTGAGGCCTGGCACGAAGTCGGCCTTCCTTAACATCCCAAAGGTATTCTATAGGATTCAGGTCCGCGACTCTGTGCAGGCCAGTCCATTACAGGGATGTTATTATCGTGTAACCACTCCGCCACAGGCCGTGCATTTGCCATCCAGGCAAATTCCGGGATGGTTCCTTTGAAAGAGCGCGATGACCTCGCTGTTTGGTCTCTTCCTCCACACAACCCAACCCAAACCTTTAGAGTAGTCCAGCTAGTCCAAGAAGGTGCTTAAAACATCAATGTAGGCCTTTGCTGTGGCAGTGCCACGCAAAACAACAAGGGGTGCAAGCCCCCTCCACGACAAACACGACCACACCATTACACCACCGCCTCCAGATTTTACTGTTGACACCTCAGACGTAGGCAGACGATGTTCACCGGGCATTTGCCACACCCACATCCTGCTATCGGATCGCACCACTGTGTACCGTGATTTGTCACTCCACACAATGTTTTTCCACTGTTAAATCGTCCAATGTTTACGCTCCTTACACCAAGCGAGGCGTCGTTTGGCGTTTACCGGCGTGATCTGTGGCTTATGAGCAGCCGCACGACCATGAAATCCAAGTTTTCCCATCTCCCGCCCAACTGCAATAGTACTTGCAGTGGATCCTGATGCAGTTTGGAATTACTTGTGATGGTCTCGATAGATGTCTGCCTATTATACATTACGACCCTCTTCAACTGTCGGCGGTCTCTGTTAGTCAACAGACGAGGTCGGCCTGCACGTTTTTATGCTGTACGCGTCCCTTCACGTTTCCACTTCACTATGAGATCGGTAACAGTGGGCCTACGGATGTTTAGTAGTGTGGAAATCTCGCGTACAGACGTATGACCCAAGTGACACCCAATCACCTGACCACGTTCGAAGTCCGTGAGTTCCGCGGAGCGCCCCATTCTGCGCTCTCACGATGTCTAATGACTACCGAGGCCGCTGATATGGAGTACCTGGCAGTAGGTGGCAGCACAATGCATCTAATATGAAAAACGTATGTTTTTGGAGAAATGCCCTCAGACTTCAAGAAGAATATAATAATTCCAATCCCAAAGAAAGCAGGTGTTGACAGATGTGAAAATTACCGAACTATCAGTTTAATAAGTCACAGCTGCAAAATACTAACGCGAATTCTTTACAGACGAATGGAAAAACTGGTAGAAGCCGACCTCGGGGAAGATCAGTTTGGATTCCGTAGAAATGTTGGAACACGTGAGGCAATACTGACCTTACGACTTATCTTAGAAGAAAGATTAAGAAAAGGCAAACCTACGTTTCTAGCACTTGTAGACTTAGAGAAAGCTTTTGACAATGTTAACTGGAATACTCTCTTTCAAATTCTGAAGGTGGCAGGGGTAAAATACAGGGAGCGAAAGGCTATTTACAGTTTGTACAGAAACCAGATGGCAGTTATAAGAGTCGAGGGGCATGAAAGCGAAGCAGTGGTTGGGAAAGGAGTAAGACAGGGTTGTAGCCTCTCCCCGATGTTATTCAATCTGTATATTGAGCAAGCAGTAAAAAACAAAAAAAAAATTCGGAGTAGGTATTAAAATTCAAGGAGAAGAAGTAAAAACTTTGAGGTTCGCCGGTGACATTGTAATTCTGTCAGAGACAGCAAAGGACTTGGAAGAGCAGTTGAACGGAATGGACAGTGTCTTGAAAGGAGGGTATAAGATGAACATCAACAAAATCAAAACGAGGATAGTGGAATGTAGTCAAATTAAGTCGGGTGATGCTGAGGGAATTAGATTAGGAAATGAGACACTTAAAGTAGTAAAGGAGTTTTGCTATTTAGGGAGTAAAATAGCCGATGATGGTCGAAGTAGAGAGGATATAAAATGTAGACTGGCAATGGCAAGGAAAGCGTTTCTCAAGAAGAGAAATTTGTTAACATCGAGTATAGATTTAAGTGTCAGGAAGTCGTTTCTGAAAGTATTTGTATGGAGTGTAGCCATGTATGGAAGTGAAACATGGACGATAACTAGTTTGGACAAGAAGAGAATAGAAGCTTTCGAAATGTGATGCTACAGAAGAATGCTGAAGATAAGGTGGGTAGATCACGTAACTAATGAGGAGGTATTGAATAGGATTGGGGAGAAGAGAAGTTTGTGGCACAACTTGACTAGAAGAAGGGATCGGTTGGAAGGACATGTTTTGAGGCATCAAGGGATCACAAATTTAGCATTGGAGGGCAGTGTGGAGGGTAAAAATCGTAGAGGGAGACCAAGAGATGAATACACTAAGCAGATTCAGAAGGATGTAGGTTGCAGTAGATACTGGGAGATGAAGAAGCTTGCACAGGATAGAGTAGCATGGAGAGCTGCATCAAACCAGTCTCAGGACTGAAGACCACAACAACAACATGTTTTTGGAGGTGTCCGGATACTATTAATCAAACAGTGTAGGAGCGCGATCTGTCTCATGCGAATCGATAAAGTGAACGTAGTCATCTGCACTATGAATCGCTTTCGCCGAGTGCTGTTGACGCGAATAAGCAGACAGTGCGCCAGAATGTAAACGCAGTGGCGAAAGCACCGGCCTCCACCCGACGGCGCTAGCCCGAGCGAAAGCTGTGTTTTCAGCTCCCCTGGCGGAGCGGCCTGCAACCGCGCGGAACAGAAACAGCTGACTGCCGAGATAAAAGAGCGGCGCTCTCTTGTTCGCTAAGGCGAGACTGAAAAAAACAGCGCCGTTCTTGTGGCCGCGAGGGTCACAGTTCCACAGGCAATCAGGCGCTGCCACTCGCAACCCAGGCCGGGAAAGCACTAAGAATGAAGACAGAGAAATTACTTTATTTTTCGAGTCCAGAATACCAGAACGAGAGAACATTCTCCGACTATTCGGCCACTCTGATCAGGCCGCTGCTTTGCACATGATCGCCCACGTATGTTCCGGCGTAGGTACGTCGCGGTCTCCCGTTTGTACCGTATTTCACCTTATCGCCGAGCGTCACAAAACAGCGGCTACACAGATCGCACCGCTCCCAATTAAATCAATGTAAAAGATACTCTTCATCCGACGTGACTAAGATAACGAATAAAGAACAATGTAGTATCGTGCATAACTCGACACGCACAGACGTACATAGTAACGAACCGCCAATGTTCCAAAAAAAATGGTTCAAATGGCTCTGAGCACGATGGGACTTAATTTCTGAGGTCATTAGCCCCTAGAACTTAGAACTACTTAAATCTAACTAACCTAAGGACATCACACACATCCATACCCGAGGCAGGATTCGAACCTGCGACCGTAGCGGTCGCGCGGTTCCAGACTGTAGCACCTAGAACCGCTCGGCCAAACCGGCCGGCGCCAATGTTCCATTCGACGATTACTTCTCGTATCTCGAATATGAATATCATAAAATGACCGAGACGCCGAAATATGCAGAAACATACAGCAACATGCTACAAATTGTGACTGACCGATAGTTATTACAGTAACTCGAAGTGCAGAAAAGGATTCTTTTTTAATTAAAAGAAGACATGTTATGGTTCACAGAACTTAATGTTACATTTTCTTTCAAGAAGAAATTTTACTTTGTTGACCGGGAGATCATTTTGTAAAATTACTTAATCAATTGCTTGTTTAAAACGAAAAAAATTAATTATACAATAAAATTAGTTAGGAAGACGTTACTTTTACATACTCTTTCCTTACATTTCATTCTGCACAGGACATGTTCAGAACTTATTTTCTACAAAGAAATATAATTTTATTTCATTTTAAGAAAGTATTTAATTTTCAACATTTGCAACGTTTAATTTAAAACCATTTCTCGAAGGACGTGGATGTGGAAAACAGTTTTAAAAAAGTAGAATTTAGTAGAAATTAGCATTATAGCGGAAAGGGCCGATGAAGAAGTAAGTGAAGGGCGCACGGCCGGAAAAAACTGGGAGTACAGTAATTAGCATATTGGACTCGCTTTCAGCAGGATGGCGGTTCGAATCTCTGTCCGCTTAGCCAGATAATTTAAGTTTTCCGGGTTTTTACTAAATCACTTAATGCGGTCGTTGGAAAGATTCCTCTGAAAGGGAGACGGCCGACTTCCTTCCCCACCCGTCCCCAATCCCGACTTGTGCTCCATCTCTCAATGACCACGTTGTCGATGGATCGATAGACCACAATCTTCCTTAAAGTCAGAGAAGGATGAATAAAAAATTCTTGGGTTTCCAGCAACGTCATGTGATTAAAATTACGCGAGCTTTTGACCAGGCACTGCTTGGATATTATCAAGTAGTATGACGCCAGAGGGCTGCTGGTACAAGTTATACAGGGTGGTCCATTGATCGTGGCCGGGCCAAATATCTCACGAAATAAGCGTCAAACGAAAAAACTACAAAGAACGAAACTTGTCTAGCCTGAAGGGGGAAAACCAGATGGCGCTATTGTTGGCCCGCTAGATCGCGCTGCCATAAGTCAAACGGATATCAACTGCGTTTTTTTTAAAAATAGGAACCCCCATTTTTATCACATATTCGTGTAGTACGTAAAGAGACATGAATGTTTTAGTTGAACCACTTTTTTCGCTTTGTGATAGATGGCGCTGTAATAGTCACAAACATATGGCTCACAATTTTAGACCAACAGATGGTAACAGGTAGGTTTTTTAAATTAAAATACAGAACGTAGGTACGTTTGAACATTTTATTTCGGTTGTTCCAATATGATCCATGTACCTTTGTGAACTTATCGTTTCTGAGAACGCATGCTGTTACAGCGTGATTACCTGCAAATACCACTTTAATGCAATAAATGCTCAAAATGATGTCCATCAACCTCAATGCATTTGGCAATACGTGTTACGACATTCCTCTCAACAGCGAGTAGTTCGCTTTCCATAATATTCGCACATGCATTGACAATGCGCTGACGCATGTTGTCAGGCGTTGTCGGTGGAGCACGATAGCAAATATCCTTCAACTTTCCCCACAGAAAGAAATCCGGCGACGTCAGATCCGGTGAACGTGCGGGCCATGGTATCGTGCTTCGACGACCAGTCCACCTGTCATGAAATATGCTATTCAATGCCGTTTCAACCGCACGCGAGCTATGTGCCGGACATCCATAATGTTGGAAGTACATCGCCATTCTGTCATGCAGTGAAACATCTTGTAGTAACATCGGTAGAACATTACTTAGGAAATCAACATACATTGCACCATTCATATTGCCATCGATAAAATGGGGGCCAATTATCCTTCCTCACATAATGCTGCACCATACACTAACCCGCCAAGGTCGCTGATGTTCCACTTGTCGCAGCCATCGTGGATTTTCCGTTGCCCAGTAGTGCGTATTATGCTGGTTTACGTTACTGCTGTTGGTGAATGACGCTCCGTCGCTAAATAGAACGCGTGCAAATAATCTGTCATCGTCCCGTAATTTCTCTTGTGCCCAGTGGCAGAACTGTACACGACGTTTAAAGTCGTCGCCATGCAATTCCTGGTGCATAGAAATATGGTACGGTTGATGCAGCATTCTCAACACCGACGTTTTTGAGATTCCCAATTCTCGCGCAATTTGTCTGCTACTGATGTGCGGATTAGCCGCGACAGAAGCTAAAACACCTACTTGGGCATCATCATTTGTCCCACGTGGTGGTTGACGTTTCACATGTAGCTGAACACTTCCTGTTTCCTTAGATAACGTAACTATCCGGCGAAAGGTCCGGACACTTGGATGATGTCGTCCAGGATACCGAGCAGTATACATAGCACACGCCCGTTGGGCATTTTGATCACAATAGCCATACATCAACACGATATCGACCTTTTCCCAATTGGTAAATGGTCCATTTTAACACGGGTAATGTATCACGAAGCAAATACCGTCCGTACTGGCGGAATGTTACTTGATACCACGTGCTTATACGTTTGTGACTATTACAGCATCATCTATCACAAAGCGAAAAAAGTGTTCCAACTAAAACATTAATATTTCTTTACGTACTACACGAAAATGTAACAAAAATGGGGGTTCCTATTTTAAAAAAACGCAGTTGATATCCGTTTGACCTATGGCAAAACCATCTAGCGGGCCAGCCATAGCGCCATCTGGTTTCCCCCTTCAAGCTAGGCGAGTTTCGTTCTTTGTGGTTTTATCGTTTGATGCTTATTTCGTGAGATACTTGGCCCGGTCGCTATCAATGGACCACCCCTGTATGCGGTATATGTCGACTGTGACATCACTGGTCCTCTCGTAGCATCGCCATACATGGGCATATGCTTCATCGCGCGATCGCTGGACCCTAGGCCGTGTTCAGTTGCAGGTCACCGTCTCTATTTAGTACATGAAATGTATTCGCAATTGCGAATATGGACAACCAACAGCTGTAGAACGGAAAGACTACAATGAAAATTTGTCCCGAAAGGGGACTCGTACCCGCATTTCCCGCTTATCTCGACCGGTCACCTTACCACTCGGTTCGCTCGTTATTATTCATTGCATTTGGTCGGCACGGACTTCCCACAACACCCGTTCAAGTTCATCGTTGATGCGTTCACTCAGTTTTTCTTTTCTTTTATTACACAGGGCAGCTAACCCTCTGACGCAATAGTCTGAGCTACCGTGCCGGCCACGATTCGAACCCACAACCTCCATCCAACAAGCCCATTACCTACCTATTACAGCACACAACCAGTGCACCACTTGGCTATCCGTGCACGTCTCACGGCCTGACCCAAACTTCCATATGTCGGCAACCATACGTTTACAAGCTGTACTCGTATATCAGGGGCGGGCAAACGTTGCACGCGGCTCATGAGCACACAGCGCTGCACGTGTGCTGCTCGCGTGCAATCGTCGAACGGGACAGTGCCGACAGCCTGCAGGTTGCGGCAGTGTAGTACCAGGCTAAGCTGCGGACGTTGAAGCGCTAATAACCGGAAAATGCAGAGTGAATCTAGGAAACGGAGAATTGGAGATTTGCTATCTTTTAAAAAGGAATGGGAGAATCATTTGTTCTGTGGAAAAACGTGAAAATTGGAAATGTATAATATGTGACAGTATTCTCGCTGGTGAGCGGAAGCTTAATATTGAACGCCATTATAATAAATTTCAGTATGTTGCCGTTCTTAGTGCAATAAAAGAGGAATTTCTCAAGCGATCTGGGGATATATCTTACTTATCCCAAGGTTTTGAATAGTTCTCGAGAGAATTTGGTTTCTGTAGATGATATTCATCTCAGTTTGCAAATGGAATTAATAGATCCACAGTGTAATTCTCGTCTGAGAGACAAGTACCTTTTGGCAAGACGTGTAATAGATCTTTATCACGACTTTCCACAGCAAGAGTTTCCTCGTCTCCATCGTGAAGCCATGAAGATAGTCAATGTTGGGCTCAACATACTTTTGTGAGAGATTTTTTTCTGTTATGAAAATTAATAAGTCTCGGTTAAGAGCAAACATCAGTAATGAAAATCTACGTAACTGTTTGCGGTTGTCTGTGTGTAGAAATTTTGTTCCAGACATTAAACGTATTGTAAACTCCACCTGTGATAATTAAACAGAACGTATCGTAGGTAATAGGTACTCTTTCAAACCATGATTACTTTCAAACACTCCTACTAACCTTATTCCTTCATTTAATAAAGCAGGTCAGGAAACAAAACGCATTACAGGGGAAGAAGCGGAGAGACGGTATGGTGGGGAGGGTTGAGAAGCGGGTGGCCAGCTTGCCCCTGTGTGCACGCAGAACACCTATTAACTGCACACGTGCATGTGCACCGCACACGTGCAGAATTCCTGTCCGCCCCTGTCGTATATCCATTATGTACTCGCATATTGGCATGCAGGTGAGACATTTTACTTGAAAGCCGCCTTCATTGTAATTCAGAATATCACAGGCACTCCAATGTCGTATATATCCCCCGACACTGGGCAAGCGACTTTCATGTAACATGTCTCACCTGTACGGGAATTACATAATTGAAGGCCGCGCGGGGTAGCCGCTCGGTCTGGGGCGTCTTGTCACCGTTCGGGCGGCTCCCCCCGTCGGAGGTTCGGGTTCTCCCTCGAGTATGGGTGTGTGTATGTTGTCCTTAGTGTAAGTTAGATTAAGTAGTGCGTAAGCTTAGGGACCGATGACCTCAGCAGTTTGGTCCCATAAGACCTTACCACAAATTTCCAAATTTTCCATGCTGCTCACTTTTGTATTTTCACCTACCTACATCCGTTTGACAGAAAAACTTACTCCACTGATGCAAATATTTGTACAATGGTTTTTCGTAAATGTAAACTCGCCACGACAACGACTTGAGTATCGTTCCTAAAGAGCGAGTAGTGGCTCGTACCCGTGTGAGAGCCCTGCAGCTGACTAAGTTGGACCATCTCCCTGCGAGCAGGCAGCTCAGCAGAGAGTCTGCAGTCGATCGATCCTCCGCTGCGACCCTCCCACCACAAAGCGGCCGGCTTTGCACCTCCCGAGAGGCAGTCTTTTGCCTCCTTCCCCACCTCCCCGCCCCCCCCCCCCCCTCTCCACGGCAGGTGTAGTTTCTTTGCAGAGGCTGCCACGTCGTTTCCCTCGCTAGCCGTTTTTCTTTTTACTGCGACCTCGATGATTTTTCCGCACTGTGCGCCCGCGAAGAGTGCACGGTGCTCGATTAACGCACTCTTGCTGTTTCTTGCGAGCCATTGCCGTAACGATTGTATGGCACTCGGGGCGCGTGCAGTGGACACCGTTTCTATGACGGAAACGTAAAAGGGGAAGGACGCGGGCATCCTCCCGCAGAAACTTGATGTTGTCATCCCAGCACACAGGTATCAAGTAAATTGAGTCTTGCTGTGAGGTTCACTATTACTGAAATTATAAATCCAGAACTTTTTTGGGGTGCCATAGACTTTTATTTTGACACCTACAATGGTTGGTTGGTTCGAGAATTAAAGGGACCAAACTGCATAGGTCATCGGTCCCTTGTTTCATAAACACACAGAGCACAGTGAAACCATCCATTAGTCATTCGAAGCACAAGATAAAAATTCCAGGGGAAGAAAATCCCGAAGGTCAATAAGAAAGAAACGTGGAAAACGGAGCACAGCAATAAAAACAAAAAAGAGAAGAAAGGCAGAAAGAATTAAAACTGTACAGCAGAGGATCGTGGCTGGCTGATCACGAAGATAATAGGATGAGCCAGCCACTCTGCAACACGTTAAAACCTCCAGCCTAAAAGATTAGGGTGGAGTCGAATTACAACACAAAACAAAGTAAAAGATACAGCACAAAAGAGGGCGACGCAATAAAATTAGAGGGACCTATAAAAGCCACTTGCTCGAAGAAAACCTAAAACACGATCTGCCATAGAGACATCGTCAGCTAAAAGACACGATAAATCACCCAGGAGGTTAAAAGTTCGCCTGAGGGCGGTTAAAAGAGGACATTCCAACAATATATGGGCCACCGTCATGGTTTCACCACAGCGACAATGAGGGGGGTCCTCTCGACGCAGCAGATGACCATGCGTCAGCCAAGAGTGACCAATATACGCACGTTAAACCATTAATCATTCTTATCATTCACAAATACACTCTAAGACAGGGGTCTTAGAGTGTCAAGAGTGGGCCGAGCATGGCAGATTCCAGGAGTTATCGCTCACCAAGGACAGCGCTGTGGCAGACGGCCTTCACTTAACGACCGAGAGCAGCGGCATTTGCGTAGAGTTGTCACTGTTAACAGACAAGCAAGAGTGCGTGAAATAACCGTGGAGATCGATGTGGCACGTACTACAAACGTATCCGTTAGGACAATGCAGCGGAATTTGGTGTTAATGGGCTATGGCACCAGAAAACTGACGCGAGTGCATTTGCTAACAGCGCGACGTTGGTAAGAGGTGATGGCAGGGTCCGAGTGTGACGCACACTGCAGCCAGTGTACGATGCACCTTGGTCGTCATAGTGCCTTGCACGAGCTCCACAGGGACCCGTGGGTGCCGAAACCGGCCCGCGAGGCCCTGCACACCGGCCCGCGTTAGCTGACCGGACATCCCCGGTATCCGGCCCGCCAAATATTTGAGGTGGTACCTATACTGCCAACAATTGGGTTTCGAGACCTATCGCGACCAATACACCGCGACATTGTGGAAGCTCTATCTTTACAAAGCGGAAGGTCATGGTTAAACTTGTGGCTATCCACAATAAACAGACAGACCATTCTCCGTGCGATAGTGAAAAAAAAAGACTAGTTTGGCGAAAACATTTTAAGTAAACAAAATATTTGCGTTTTATTCTACTCACGAGTCTGGTGGAAGTCTTTCAAATGGACGCCACTTCGGCAGCTAGCCTTAGTAATCAATCATTATGGAAGATGCTTCTTAAGTGGGGTTTCACTTTCTTTTGATTAAGTTGTAAAATACATACAGAATGTGCAGTGATATACTTTTTTGTCGGTGAAATTCGCCAGAATAAAACACGCCAGAATTTCGGTCAGGTACGTCCACGAACCAAAATTATGAAATTAAACAAAAATCGTAGTTCGTTTCAGTTCCCACAACCTTAGATTTTTGCGATCTTTCCTTTAGCCTTACATTACGGTGATCATGGAGTGCTAGGGTGCTTTAATTCCACTAGGTAGATATTTATTGAGGACGTAGGTTGCAAGTGCTACTCTGAGATGAATAAGTTAGCACAGGAAAGAAATTCGTGGCGGGCCGCATCAAACCAGTCAGTAGACTGATGACCAAAAAAAAAAAGGTAGATCTTGGCCCTTATGACTTCGTGGAGGAGTCAATGCGGCTCGCGGACTAAAACGTTTGGAGACACCTGCTCTAAGACAAAAAAATAATAAAAAATAAACGACTCACGAAGAAATTATCGGAATGAGACGGAAATCGGTAGATGTGATGTACATGTACAGACAAACAAAATATAGAACTATAGACCTATATCACTAACTTCGATCAGTTGTAGAATTTTGGAACACGTACCATGTTCGAGTATAATGACTTTTCTGGAGACTAGAAATATACTCTGTAGGAATCAGCATGGGTTTCGAAAAAGACGGTCGTGTGAAACCCAGCTCGCGCTATTCGTGCACGAGACTCAGAGGGCCATAGACACGTGTTCACAGGTAGATGCCGTGTTTCTTGACTTCCGCAAGGCGTTCGATACAGTTTCCCACAGTCGTTTAATGAACAAAGTAAGAGCATATGGACTATCAGACCAATTGTGTCATTGGATTGAAGAGTTCCTAGATAACAGAACGCAGCATGTTATTCTCAATGGAGAGAAGTCTTCCGAAGTAAGAGTGATTTCAGGTGTTCCGCAGGGGAGTGTCATAGAACCGTTGCTATTCACAATATACATAAATGACCTTGTGGATGACATCCGAAGTTCACTGAGGCTTTTTGCAGACCATGCTGGTGTATCGAGAGGTTGTAACGATGGAAAATTGTACTGAAATGCAGGAGGATCTGCAACGAATTGACGCATGGTGCAGGGAATGGCAATTGAATCTCAATGTAGACAAGTGTAATGTGCTGCGAATACATAGAAAGATAGATCCCTTATCATTTAGCTACAAAATAGCAGGTCAGCAACTGGAAGCAGTTAATTCCATAAATTATCTGGGAGTACGCATTAGGAGTGATTTAAAATGGAATGATCATATAAAGTTGATCGTCGGTAAAGCAGATGCCAGGCTGAGATTCATTGGAAGAATCATAAGGAAATGCAATCCGAAAACAAAGGAAGTAGGTTACAGTACACTTGTTCGCCCACTGCTTGAATACTGCTCAGCAGTGTGGGATCCGTACCAGATAGGGTTGATAGAAGAGATAGAGAAGATCCAACGGAGAGCAGCGCGCTTCGTTACAGGATCATTTAGTAATCGCGAAAGCGTTACGGAGATGATAGATAAACTCCAGTGGAAGACCCTGCAGGAGAGACGCTCAGTAGCTCGGTATCGGCTTTTGTTAAAGTTTCGAGAACATACCTTCACCGAAGAGTCAAGCAGTATATTGCCTCCTACGTATATCTCGCGAAGAGACCATGAGGATAAAATCAGAGAGATTAGAACCCACACAGAAGCATACTGACAATCCTTCTTTTCACGAACAATACGACACTGAAACAGAAGGGAGAACCGATAGAGGTACTCAGGATACCCTTCACCACACACCGTCAGGTGTCTTGCGGAGTACGGATGTAGATGTAGATGTAGAATATTACATCTTGCGGAGTACGGATGTAGATATAGATGTAGAATATTACAATTTCACAAAAACTGGACGATTTATTCAAGACAAAGGGCTTCACAAATTGAGCAAGTCAGTAATGCCTTGGTCTTCCTCTGTATGCAAGCAGTTATCCGGCTGAAATGGATCTAAGCACTATGGGACTTAACATCTGAGGTCATCAGTCCCCTAGAACTTAGAACTACTTAAATCTAACTGACCTAAGCACATCACACACATTCATGCCCGAAGCAGGATTCGAACCTGCTACCGTAGCGGTCGCGCGGTTCTAGACTGTAGCGCCTAGAACCGCTCGGCCACTCCGGCCGGCGCAGTTATTCGGCTTGGCAATGGTTGATAGAGTTCTTGGACGTCCTCCTGAGGGGTATCGCGACACATTCTGTCCGTCCAATTGGCGTGTTAAATCGGCGAAATCCCGAGATGGTTGGAGGGTCCTGCCCGTAACAGGGAAACAGCTCCGTAACACCCTTACTACCGGACGGGGACAAGCTGGCGGCGGCTCCATTTGCTCTGGGGACCATTCATATGGGCAAATGGTTCAAATGGCTCTGATCACTATGGGACTTAACTTCTAAGGTCATCAGTCCCCTAGAACTTAGAACTACTTAAAACTAACTACCCTAAGGCCATCTCACACATCCATGCCCGAGGCAGGATTCGAACCTGCGACCGTAGCGGTCGCGCGGTTCTAGACTGTAGCGCCTAGAACCGCTCGGCCACTCCGGCCGGCGCAGTTATTCGGCTTGGCAATGGTTGATAGAGTTCTTGGACGTCCTCCTGAGGGGTATCGCGACACATTCTGTCCGTCCAATTGGCGTGTTAAATCGGCGAAATCCCGAGATGGTTGGAGGGTCCTGCCCGTAACAGGGAAACAGCTCCGTAACACCCTTACTACCGGACGGGGACAAGCTGGCGGCGGCTCCATTTGCTCTGGGGACCATTCATATGGGCAAATGGTTCAAATGGCTCTGATCACTATGGGACTTAACTTCTAAGGTCATCAGTCCCCTAGAACTTAGAACTACTTAAAACTAACTACCCTAAGGCCATCTCACACATCCATGCCCGAGGCAGGATTCGAACCTGCGACCGTAGCGGTCGCGCGGTTCCAGACTGTAGCGCCTTTAACCGCTTGGTCACACCGGCCGGCTCATATGGGCACCCACGGGTCCAGTGGAGCTCGTGCAAGGCACTATGACGACCAAGGTGCATCGTACACTGGCTGCAGTGTGCGTCACACTCGGACCCTGCCATCACCTCTTACCAACGTCGCGCTGTTAGCAAATGCACTCGCGTCATTTTCTGGTGCCATAGCCCATTAACACCAAATTCCGCTGCATTGTCCTAACGGATACGTTTGTAGTACGAGCCACATCGATCTCCACGGTTATTTCACGCACTGTTGCTTGTCTGTTAACAGTGACAACTCTACGCAAATGCCGCTGCTCTCGGTCGTTAAGTGCGTTGTCCTTGGTGAGCGATAATTTCTGGAATTTGCTATGCTCGGCCCACTCTTGACACTGCGGATCTCAGAATATTGAGTTCCCTAACGATTTGTGAATGGAATGCCCGATGTGTCTATCTCCAACTACACTACTAACCATTAAAATTGCTGCACCAAGAAGAAATGCACATGATAAACGGGTATTCATTGGAAAAATATATTATACTAGAACTGACATGTGATTACATTTTAACGCAATTTCGGTGCATAGATCCTGAGAATTCAGTACCCAGAACAACCACCTCTGGCCGTAATAACGGCCTTGATACGCCTGGGCATTGAGTCAAACAGAGCTTGGATGGTGTGTACAGGTACAGCTGCCCATGCAGCTTCAACAGGATACCACAGTTCATCAAGAGTAGTGACTGGCGTATTGTGACGAGCCAGGTGCTCGGCCACCATTGACCAGACGTTTTCAATTGGTGAGAGATCTGGAGAATGTGCTGGTCAGGGCAGCAGTCAAACATTTTCTGTATCCAGAAAGGCCCGTACAGGACCTGCAACATGCGGTCGTGCATTATTCTGCTGAAATGAAGGGTAGAGCCACGAGTCGTAACACATCTGAAATGTAACGTCCACTGTTCAAAGTGCCGTCAATGCGAACAAGAGGTGACCGAGACGTGTAACCAATGGCACCCCATACCATCACGCCAGGTGATACGCCAGTATGGCGATGACGAATACACGCTTCCAATGTGCGTTCACCGCGATGTCGCCAAACACGGATGCGACCATCATGATGTTGTAAACAGAACCTGGATTCATCCGAAGTAATGACGTTTTGCCATTCGTGCACCCAGGTTCGTCGTTGAGTACACCATCGCAGGCGCTCCTGTCTCTGATGCAGCGTCAAGGGTAACCGCAGCCATGGTCTCCGAGCTGATAGTCCATGTTGCTGCAAACGTCGTCGAACTGTTCGTGCAGATGGTTGTTGTCTTGCAAACGTCCCCATCTGTTGACTCAGGGATCGAGACGTGGCTGCATGATCCGTTACAGCCATGCGGATAAGATGCCTGTCATCTCGACTGCTAGTGACACGAGGCCTTTGGTATCCAGCACGGAGTTCCGTATTACCCTCCTGAACCCGCCGATTCCATATTCTGCTAACAGTCATTGGATCTCGACCAACGCGAGCAGCAATGTCGCGATAAGATAAACCGCAATCGCGATAGGCTACAATCCGACCTTTATCAAAGTCGGAAACGTGGTGGTACGCATTTCTCCTCCTTACACGAGGCGTCACAGCAACGTTTCACCAGGCAACGACGGTCAACTGCTGTTTGTGTATAAGAAATCGGTTGGAAACTTTCCTCATGTCAGCACATTGTAGGTGTCGCCACCGGCGCCAACCTTGTGTGAATCCTCTGAAACACTAATCATTTGCATATCACAGCATCTTCTTCCTGTCGGTTAAATTTAGCGTCTGTAGCAAGTCATGTTCGTGGTGTAGCAATTTTAATGGCCAGAGTGTAGCATTCCATGTTCAAAGTCTGTTATTTCCCGTCGTGCGGCCATAATTACGTCAAAAACCTTTTCTTGTGAATTATCTGAGTACAAAGACAGCTCCACCAAAGCACTGATCTTTTACACCTTGTGTACGCAATACTGCCGGCATCTGTATATGTGCATATCACTCTCCCACAACTTTTGTCGCCTCAGTCTATAAGCACGAGCTCCGTGAAGTTATGTTGTCCAGTCACATATGAGAACTGGGCAGGAAATCCTGGGGAGGTGTAGTCTGTCTCCAAAATGAACAGCGAGTAGCGCTCGTAGTGAAGGATTTCGCCTTTCTAGGAAGAACGGTATAACTACAGACTCAACTGGTACCTAGCAGTGAAGAACAGAGTACAGAGATTTACGTAGATTCTATCCATAAGTGTTTCTTGTAGTAGTGTTATTAGTAACGCATTTCTGTATTCCATACAGCGTGAAAAATAAATACCACTGACCATGTCTGCACACTAAGTCACCAGTGATTGACAAGGCGAGCTGAGGAAGGGTAGGTGTGACTTTTTAAAGCACCCTGTAGAGACGTACTGCGGTAGAGAGAGTGGGGAATCATACGCTCGCTCTTCAAACTACTGACCTATAAAGAAAGTAAATGCATGACAACAATCCGGCGATCTACCTTCTCTCCAACCGTGTTACACTCACAAAACACAATTTACCCCTTAATACGGCTCTACTGTATTTGCATGTGATACACAGATTTAATATCTGTTCTTCCTCCACTTTGTTTAACAATATACTTTTGCTTTATACTATTATAACACTACTTTTTAATAATCTGAGAGTTTTCCACTTCCTGCAACGCGGAAGCTATTAGTCCTAGAGAAAAATGAAGACGACCTTTTCTTGTGGAAAATTCAATGCAGTTTAATTTTGTGCTGGGAAACATTTTCGCTAGAAGCCGAGGTCTTTACTTATTCACGAAAAACGCAAAAAAAGTGATCTTTAAATGCCGGCCGCCGTGGCCGAGGGATTCAATTCGTTTCAGTCCCGATCAGCGCGGCTGCTACGGTCGCAGGTTCGAATCCTGCCTGGGGCATGGATGTGCGTGATGTCCTTAGGTTAGTTAGGTTTAAGTAGTTCTAAGTCTAGGGGACTGATGACCTCAGATGTTACGTCCCATGGTGCTTAGAGCCATTTGAACCATTTGATCGTTAAATCCTCTCCCCCCCCCCCCTTCCTGCCACCACCACTGTGTTCACACAACACAGGTCAGGATTGTTATTATGTTGTTCCTGATTCCCCCGCCCCTCAAACCACTACTATGCAAAAAAATGTGAATAGACGAAATGTTTCCCCTAATTTTCCTTCGTTCACTGGACTGCTAGACCAGAGTTGAAGACAAGTCGGTGCAAGTGAGCAATGAAGTAGTCCACCATCTTCATACTAAACTTAAGTAATGTTACGTTTCTATTAATAAATTATTGTAAGTTGCTGCTAAATTGTATTGCCATCATTGCCGTAATTGCTGCCTAACTCTATATGGCCCTCTAATGAGGCTGTGTAGTTGCTGCTTGCGTGTTAGCGTTCTAAAAACAGCAGCTGCTTTCGGTGCTAGGGGGTTCTCTTCCTGCCACATTTATGTGTCTAGAATGAAATTTTTACTCTACAGCGGAATGTGCGCTGATATGAAACTTCCTCCCGAATTCGAGTCTCGGTCCGGCACACAGTTTTAATCTGCCAGGAAGTTTCATATCAGCGCACACTCCGCTGTAGAGTGAAAATTTCAGTCTAGAAACATCCCGCAGGCTGTGGCTAAGCCATGTCTCCGCAATATCCTTTCTTCCAGGAGTGCTAGTTCTGCAAGGTTCGCAGGAGAGCTTCTGTGAAGTCTGGAAAGTAAGAGACGAGGTACTGGCGGAATTGAAGCTGTGAGGACGGGTCGTGAGTCGTGCTTGGGTAGCTCAGATGGTAGAGCACTTGCCCGCGAAAGGCAAAGGTCCCGAGTTCGAGTCTCGATCCGGCACACAGTTTTAATCTGCCAGGAAGTTTCACATTTATGTGTTTGACACTAGGTAGATTTGCAGCGGGAGTTTGGAACAAATACTGTGTTCGGACATTTCAACTTATATAGAAGCAAACGATTTATTGGCATATAGTCAGCACGGATTCAGAAAATATTGTTCTTCTGAAACAGTACCAGCTCTTATTCACACGAACTAAAGTGTGCTATCGACAGGAAATCTCAAATTGACTTCATATTTCTAGATTTACAGATGGCTTTAGACACTTTCCTCGCGAGCGACTTCTAGTCAAATTGTAAGCCTACAGAGTAAGTATCGTCTCAGCTCGTGATTTCCTGTCAGAAGGGTCACAGTTTGCAGTAATCGATTGAAAATTATATCGAGTAAAACATAAGTGATACCTGGCGTTCCCCAAGGAAGTTGCACAGGCCCTCTGCTGTTCCTAATCTATATAAACGATTCAGGAGACAATATGAGCAGTCCTCTCAGATTTTTTCCAGATGATACTGCCATTTACCGTCTAATAAAGTCACCACAAGACCAATTGTAATATAATGTAGACGAGACATTTGCATGATTTAAAAAATGAGTTAAAAACAGTATTGGCAGAAGTAAAGTATTTACTCATAATGGTTACAGGTTTCAGTCAGACTGTGAGCATCTTCAGACCATTTATACCATGTTGGTAGGCGGTGGTTCGGAATGGAGAGGCTGTCCTGAGTCGACGAACGTCTGCTGCTCCAGTTGACGTATAAGTTGTCTGAAGATTCTGACCGAAATCGGTGCCCATTGTACACAAATATCTTATTGCGCTCAAAACTGCTTTCAGACCATTTTTAAAGTGTTTTAGGCAGTCCGCTGTTTTTCTTCATGAGAAATGTTTTCAAAAGTTGCATATTTGTATGGTCCGAAAAGTGGCAGTTGACCCTAAATAATGAAATGTGTGAGTCATCCACATGAGTACCAAAAGGAATTCGTTAAATTTCGGTTCCACGATAAATCACGCAAATCTAAAGGTTGCCAATTCAGTTTAATACCTAGGAATTACAATTACGAACAACTTAAACTTGAACGACCAAATGCATAACGTTGTTGGTAAGGCAAACCAAAGATTGCGTTTTATTGACAGAATACTCAGAAGATAGAATAGATCTACTAAAGATAGTTCCTACATTTCGCTTGTTCGTCCCCCGCTAGAGTATCGAAGTGCGATATGGGATCCTTATCAGATAGAATTGACGGAGGACGTCGAAAAAGTCGAAAGAAGGGCAGCTCCTTTTGTTCTACGGCCAAATAGGGAAGAGATGATGATGATGATGTTTGGTTTGTGGGGCGCTCAACTGCGTGGTTATCAGCGCCCGTACAATTTCCCAACCTTTGCTCAGTCCAATTTCGCCACGTTCCTGGATGATGATGAAATGATGAGGACAACACAAACACCCAGTCATCTCGAGGCAGGTGAAAATCCCTGACCCCGCCGGGAATCGAACCCGGGACCCCGTGCTCGGGAAGCGAGAACGCTACCGCGAGACCACGAGCGGCGGACTAGGGAAAAGGGAGAGAGTGTCACGGATATGATACACGAATTGGAAGGCAATCATTAAAATAAAGGCTTCTTCGTTGCGGCAAGATCTTTTCACGAAATTTCAAACTCCTCCGAATGCAGAAGTATTTCGTTGACACCCACTTACATAGGGAGAAATGATCACGGCAATAAAATAGGGGAGATCAGAGCTCGCAAGCTGCTACAGGGCGAAAAAGTACGAAAATAGTGAGAAGGTGGTTCGATGAACCCTCTACCAGGCACTTAAGCGGGAATTGCATAGTAGTCATGTTGCAAAATGGTTGAAATGGCTGTAAGAACTATGGGACTTGACATCTAAGGTCATCAGTCCCGTAGCCTTAGAACTACTTAAACCTAACTAACCTAAGGACATCACACACATCCATGTCCGAGGCAGGACTCGAACCTGCGACCGTAGCAGCAGCGCGGTTCCGGACTGAAGCGCCTAGAACCGCTCGGTCACAGCGGCCGGCAGTCATGTAGCAGAAAAATATTTGATGAATACAACAATTTTTATTTTCTGTGCATACGTAATATGTTCAGTTTGTGTGTTTCCTTTATTTTTTGCTTTCTGTATGATTTAATTTGAAGTTCGAAGACTGGATTGTCAGATGAATTATAGAAAACAGTAAAAATAGAAGAAAGGAATTACAGCGGGTTAAATTATGAAAAATCCTCATTCTCTGTGCGAGTAAATGTTACAAAACAAGTTACAGCAAACGAAAACAGCTTCATGTCTGCTTAGTACATTTTAATTATACCGTTCCACCATTTTTTTTTTCTCGGTAGGCAGAGCTGTGTTTATTACGAGTTAAGAACACAATATTTCATTTCACGATAAAACAAGGGCCAACGGGTCCGCAACACAGATTCGCGGTCTTGCATACGACAGAACCCCCCCCCCCCTCAACCTCCATCGCCCGCCCGCAAACAGCACGAGTGCGGGGGAGCAGTTTCCGCGCCAGCGCCCATTCCGGGTGCCTGCTGCAACTTGGCGCGCACGTGAGAGTTTGCAATCCGAGCTTTTCCCAAGTGTCTACTTCCGAAACGGAAGACTAATTAGGAAAGCAATTAAAACGTGGCCGGTGCCCCGTGCGTGGGAAGCAGCGTCGCTTATAGCCGCGATTCCGCTCGTCAGCGCTTCAAGCTGACGGCCCGTTTGCGCGAGATTATGCAGATGCGGAACGGGGCTCATTACCTATGTGGCGGGCGCTAGCTGCACGTTTGCAAACTCGTGTGTCAGCCGACGGATTACACGGCACGCCCTTCCGCGACGCAGAGGACACAAGCGGGTGACGCGGCAGCAAGGGCGCTGCGCTTTTTACCAGGAGAACGGTAGTCCATTAGCGTCATCTTCATTAATAAAGTATTTCATTTAGTTCATTCAAACCCGCCACGACCATTCACAGAGTATTTTACGAACTCGCCGACCATTTCGACGGACGTTAAGTCAAAGATCGATGATCATATTTGTTAAACAATACATCATTTTTAATGCATATTTTGTCACTAACGAAAATATGTGTCTGGATCTGTAATGGGACTTGTCACCGTGCCATATTTATTTATTTGTAAAAATATACTCCATGGTGATTTCCTGACAGTTGACTCTACTTAATACTACCTCTGACTGCTGCCACACACTCTGTTTACTTTTCCCATTCAGTTTACCTTCCGTTATTTAGACACAGATCTGTAATACAGGGTGATTCAAAAAGAATACCACAACTTTAGGAATTTAAAACTCTGCAACGACAAAAGGCAGAGCTAAGCACTATCTGTCGGCGAATTAAGGGAGCTATAAAGTTTCATTTAGTTGTACATTTGTTCGCTTGAGGCGCTGTTGACTAGGCGTCAGCGTCAGTTGATGCTAAGATGGCGGCCGCTCAACAGAAAGCTTTTTGTGTTATTGAGTACGGCAGAAGTGAATCGACGACAGTTGTTCAGCGTGCATTTCGAACGAAGTATGGTGTTAAACCTCCTGATAGGTGGTGTATTAAACGTTGGTATAAACAGTTTACAGAGAATGGGTGTTTGTGCAAAGGGAAAAGTTCTGGACGGCCAAGAACGAGTGATGAAAATGTAGCACGCATCCAGCAAGCATTTGTTCGCAGCCCAGGAAAATCGACTCGCAGAGCTAGCAGAGAGCTGCAAATTCCACAATCAACTGTATGGAGAGTCCTACGAAAAAGGTTAGTTATGAAACCTTATCGTCTGAACGTCAACTACCCGAGGCGATGGATCGGCCGCCAGGCAGCCCGTGACAGAGCACTTCATCACTGGCCTCCAAGAAGCCCTGATCTTACCCCCTGCGATTTTTTCTTATGGGGGTATGTTAAGGATATGGTGTTTCGGCCACCTCTCCCAGCCACCATTGATGATTTGAAACGAGAAAAAACAGCAGCTATCCAAACTGTTACGCCTGATATGCTACAGAGAGTGTGGAACGAGTTGGAGTATCGGGTTGATATTGCTCGAGTGTCTGGAGGGGGCCATATTGAACATCTCTGAACTTGTTTTTGAGCGAAAAAAATGGCTCTGAGCACTATGGGACTCAACATCTTAGTCATAAGTCCCCTAGAACTTAGAACTACTTAAACCTAACTAACCTAAGGACATCACACACACCCATGCCCGAGGCAGGATTCGAACCTGCGACCGTAGCAGTCCCGCGGTTCCGGACTGCAGCGCCAGACCGCTAGACCACCGCGGCCGGCTTTGAGCGAAAAAAAACCTTTTTAAATACTCTTTGTAATGATGTATAAGAGAAGGTTATATTATGTTTCTTTCATTAAATACACATTTTTAAAGTTGTGGTATTCTTTTTGAATCACCCTGTATAGTCTAGCAGTTTTTTCTACCTGTGGTCAAACATTTATCGAACTATGTGTTAAAAAAAATGTTCAAATGTGTTTGAATTCCTAAGGAGCCAAACTGCTGAGGTCATCGGTCCCTAGACTTACACACTACTTAAACTAACTCATGCTAAGAACAACACACACACACACATGCCCGAGGGAGGACTCGAACCTCTGGCGCGAGGGGCCGCGCAATCCGTGACATGGCGCCTCAAACCCCACGGCCACTCTGCGCGGCGAACTATGTGTTACTTGGCATTGGTGCAACATGGGAAAGTTACTTTCGTCCTTACGTTTTGCACACCAGTGTGTATATACAGGGTGAGTCACCTAACGTTACCGCTGGATATATTTCGTAAACCACATCAAATACAGACGAACCGATTCCACAGACTGAACGTGAGGAGAGGGGCTAGTGTAACTGGTTAATACAAACCATACAAAAATGCACGGAAGTATGTTTTTTAACACAAACCTACGTTTTTTTAAATGGAACCACGTTAGTTTTGTTAGCACATCTGAACATATAAACAAATACGTAATCAGTGCCGTTTGTTGCATTGTAAAATGTTAATTACATCCGGAGATATTGTAACCTAAATTTGACGCTTGAGTACCAGTCCTCCGCTGTTCGATCGTGTGTATCGGAGAGCACTGCAACATACATCGCGTTTCTACAGAATGATCTGCCAACGTTGCTCGAAAATGTCCTACTGGAAATGCGTCGACGTATGTGGTATCAGCATGATGGTGCACCTGCACATTCCGCAATTAACACTAGGCTGACCCTTGACAGGATGTTCGACGGGCGTTTCATAGGACGTGGAGGACGCATAAATTGGCCAGCCCGTTCTCCTGATCTTACACCTCTGGACTTCTTTCTGTGGGGTACGTTAAAGGAGAATGTGTACCGTGATGTTCCTACAACCCCAGAGGATATGAAACAACGTACTGTGGCAGCTTGCGGCGACATTACACCAGATGTACTGCGGCGTGTACGACATTCATTACGCCAGAGATTGCAATTGTGTGCAGCAAATGATGGCCACCACATTGAACATCTATTGGCCTGAGATGTGGGGACACACTCTATACCACTCCGTAATTGAAAACGGAAACTACGTGTGTACGTGTACCTCACCCCTCATGGTAATGTACATGTGCGTCAGTGAAAAAGACCAATAAAAAGGTGTTAGCGTGTGGACGTAATGTGCTGTTCCAGTCTCTTCTGTACCTAAGGTATATCACCGTTCCCTTTGGATCCCTATGTAATTCGGTGCTCTCCGATACACACGATCGAACAGCGGAGGACTGGTACTCAAGCGTCAACTTTAGGTTCCAATATCTCTGGATTACAATGCAACAAACGGCACTGATTACGTATTTGTTTATATGTTCAGATGTGCTAACAAAACTAACGTGGTTCCATTTTAAAAAACGTAGGTTTGTGTTAAAAAACAGACTTCCGTGCATTTTTGTATGGTTTGTATTAACCAATTATACTAGCCCCTCTCCTCACGTTCGGTCTGTGGAGTCGGTTAGTCAGTATTTGATGTGGTTTACGAAATATATCCAGCGGTAACGTTAGGTGACTCACCCTGTATATAGGGTGCCCCTACCTAGGGGTTTTATGCAACCCGCAACACTTCCAAAAACCAGGAATGAGATTTTCATATTCTCTCACTCGCTATGTGCGAAATACCAATCCTGGAAAGAAAGAACAGGGGATTTTTATGGGAAATTTAACATAATTAAATTTTTTACACTGATATGTTTCCGCTGGAGGCCACAGTTTTCGAGTTATTCAAGAAAAACGCGTTTGAAGGTCACTTTTATACGTTTTTCTTGAACAATTCGAGAACTACAACCTCTAGCGAAAAAGCATCCCCCTAGAAAATTTACCTATATTAAATTTCCTACAAAAAGGTCTTGTTCATTTTTTTCTGTAGCACTAATCGTTTGCACATGGTAAGCGAGAGAATATGACGATCTCACGCATGGTATTTGAAAAAGCTGGACTTGCCTAAAGCCCATATGTGAGGGCAACTGAATCATCCAATATACAGGCACATTTTCTCTGGTGTTTGGCAGAAATTTGCACTTTTGATTTTGAAGAGTGTAGCTGCACTCAGCCCAAACGAATACTGCTAATCAAGTCTTTTATGCAGCGAGCAGGGTCATCGGAAAGCGCCGGTCTGTTTCCCATTACAAACAAAATTATTTTTAAAGCTGCAGTTAAGTGACAATTCGACAGACTCGTCTCAAATTAGTCTAGTGTGGTATTTGTTGTATCGATATGTCTTAACAGGGACAGTAAAACACATACAATAACCAGCACTACCGCGCGGGGTAGCTGCGCGGTCTTAGGCGTCTTCTCACGGTCCGCGCGGCTCCCTCCGTCGGAGGTTAGTGTCCTCCCTTGGGCATGGGTGTGTCTGTTGTCCTTAGTGTAAGTCAGATTAAGTTAAATGAAGTAGTGCGTAAGCTTAGGGACCGATGACTTAGCAGTTTGTTCCCATAAGTCCTTACCACAAAATTAAAAAAAAAAACACAACAAAATTTTTTTAACCAGCACTCCAGCACTGACAGCACCGCCCTGGCCCATGCTGACTGCTACCGCCATGCAACAGCACTGGTCAGTCGCTGCTAGAGTACTGGTTATTCTTCGTGTTTTACTGTTCCTGTTAATACATATTGAGACAACAAATACCGCACTAGACTAATATAGGACCGCTCTGTTGAATGGGAACATAAAATACCATTTTAAAAATGATGTTGTTTCTAATGGTAAACAAACTGACGCTTTCCGTCGAAACTGACCGTCACATGAGAAATATAATGAGTAGTATTTATTCGAGCTGATTTCTTTTATACGTTGCAAGAACTAAACTGCAAGTATCTGCTGAAACACCGCAGAAAGTGCGCCTAACGGCCCATAGGAGAGACATATATTGATCAAAAGTATCCGGACATCTGGCTGAAAATGACTTACAAGTTCGTGACGCCCTCCATCGGTAATGCTGGAATTCGGTACGGAGTTGGCCCACCATTAGCCCTGATGACAGCTTCCAATCTCGCAGGCATACGTTCAATCAGGTGCTGGAGGGATTCTTGGGGGATAGCCGCGCATCCTTCATGGAGTGCTGCACTGAGGAAAGGTTTCGATGTCGGTCGGTGAAGCCTGGCACGAAGTCGGCGTTCCAAACCACCCCAAATGTGTGCTATAGGATTCGGATCAGGACTCTGTACAGGCCAGTCCATTATAGGGATGTTATTCTCGTGTAACCACTCCGCCACAAGTCTAGCATTATGAACAGGTGCTCGATCGTGTTGAAAGACGCAAACTCCATCTCTGAATTGCTCTTCGACAGTGGGAGGCAAGAAGGTGCTTAAAATATTAATGTAGGCCTGTGCTATGATAGTGCCACGCAAAACAAGAATGGGTGCAAGCCCCTCCATGAAAAACACGACCACACCACAACACCACCGCCTCCGCATTTTACTGCTGGCAACACACGCTGGCAGATGACGTTCACCGGAAATTCGCCATACCCACACCCTGCCATCGGATCGCCACGTTGAGTACCTTGATTCGTCACTCCACACAACGTTTTTCCACTGTTCAGTCGTCCAATGTTTATGGTCCTTACACCAAGCGAGGCGTCGTTTGGCATTTACCAGCGAGATATGTGGCTTATGAGCACACACTCGACCATGAAATCCACGTTTTCTCACCTCCCGCCTAACCGTCATAGTACTTTCAGTGGATCCTGATGCAGTGTGGAATTCCTGTGTCTGGTCTGGATAGATGTCTGCTTATTACACATTACGACCCTCTTCAACTGTCGGCGGTCTCTGTCAGTCAAGAAACGAGGTCGGCCTGTACACTTTCGTGTTGTACGTGTCCCTTCACGTTTCCACTTCACTATCACATCGGAAACAGTGGACGTAGGGATATTTTGGAGTGTGGTAATCTCGTGTGCAGACGTATGACACAAGTGACACCCAACCACCTAACCACGTTCGAAGTCCGTGAGTTCCGCAGATCACCCCATTCCTCTCTCTCACAATGTCTAATAACTACTGAGGTCGCTGATATGGAGCACCTGGCAGTAGGTGGCAGCACAATGCACCCAATTCGAAAAACGTATGTTTTTCGGGGTGTCCGGATACTTTTGATGTGTGTGTGTGTGTGTGTGTGTGTGTTTGTGTGTGTGTGTGTGTGTGTGTGTGTGTGTGTGCGGGAGAGAGGGGGAGAGGAAGAGAGGGAGAGAGGGGGAGAGGGAGAGAGGGAGGGGGGGCCAGCCGCGGTGGTCGTGCGGTTCTAGCGCTGCAGTCCGGAACCGCGGGACTGCTACGGTCGCAGGTTCGAATCCTGCCTCGGGCATGGATGTGTGTGGTGTCCTTAGGTTAGTTAGGTTTAAGTAGTTCTAAGTTCTAGGGGACTGATGACCTAAGATGTTGAGTCCCATAGTGCTCAGAGCCAAAGAGGGAGAGGGAGACTACTCTGAATTGTGTTTTATATGCAAACGACGTCACAATTTTAACAGAGAACAATATTGACATGAAAAAAGGAATTTACATTCTAAACGAAATACACGAATATCATAATGCACCAAGGAAGCTAAAACAATAGCTTCCATAGCAAGGGACTCAACATGAACAAAAATAGTGGTGAACAATACAACAGTTCAACAAGTCAGTCATTCTAACTACCTGAAATGTGGTATTGGACAAGAGTATGACAATGATGTAGACATGAATGTAGCAAAATTTGGAGTCATGTGTGGGACAATAAACAGGTATTTTAGGAACAAGGCACCAAAATAACTGGAATGAGTTTTTATTAAGCATTGGCCGCCCAACACATCATTACGGCAGCGAGTCGCCGGTCATTTACAAGCAATAAAATAATAAGTTCCGGGCAGTTGGATTTCTTAGGGCTGTGAAAGGCTGCACCTGAGTAGAAAGATTAAGAAACAGCAATGTTATAAAGAAAGTAAACATTTTTAACGCAAGGAACAAAACTGAAGATAGCAGAGGAAAATTGAAATAACATCTCGACATATTGAAATTGCCGTAAACTGCCTTCAAAATGCAAAACTTATATTCCAGTTTGACTGCATGACTTAAATAATTTTATGTTTTGTACGAGTATAGGCTGAAAGCCGATTTTCTTTATAATTTAGTGATTCATAATGTAGGCCGGTTTCCTTCAAAGAGTGCGGATTCTATGGGCACGCAGATAATGTTTATAAGATTTTTATTGAGCCAGGTTGACATTAAGAAGATAGTCCTAGCAATATAAAAATATTACCAGAATACTGCCAAACTCAAGACTGATCGTCATATATGTCAAACGACAGCATTTGATGAATCAGGAATCAGATATTTTTCTAGCCAACGTGTATGAAAGTAATCGATGTTTCCATGCCGATCTTTTAATTAATTTATATTAATTAAGATATGGTACGGTGTGCGAAACTGCAGCCTGAATTTAGGTATGACCTCTTTCTTCGACTGAGATAAAATGGTTCTACTACTTCAATAGGCTGTTTGTAAGAGGTGATTAAAATCAAGTATTGCAGTGTTTTTCGTACCAGGTTTAATGGGGTTGGATGAGGGAAGCTATACCCCACAAAATCTTTTACCTCAATGTGAATTAATGGCGAATCTGATATCAATGAATGTTAGCAACGATGGACGCACTGTCTGCAGAGGAAATCAAAGGCGAAAACTTGAATCAGAGACTGACAAATGATTGAGTAAATAAATTTGAAATGATTGGTATGAAAAAAAAACCGGTACATTTTAAGCAATCTCATTTTGTTGCTAAAGTGTATGAGCTGTTACCTCATTACCAACTTTTAATGTTTGAAAATTTAGGTTAGAGAAACAAACAACTCTTAATAAGAAGCAATAGATATAGTATCGATTGACTGTTTTCTATCTGGCTTGCCAAGCTGAAGCACAATTTCATATTGCTGACATAACAAGTGAAACTATAGACTTTAATGTTTTTGTGGTGTTCTCCATAACTTTCAAGGAGACCTCAGCGGTACACAAGAGGCCAAGCCTCTTGGGACGTGAAGATAAATAGCGATGCTTTGCCACAAACAAGCAGCTCATCTCGCCCCATGTATACCAGCATGACTACGCTTACGGGTGGATTCATGCGAAACATGTCATCAGCCAGATAGCGCGCAGTTCGAACCGCGGTGGAACTTTACCGTTTCACATGTGCGTTAAACGTAGCCATTAATTTGTAGCACCTTTCCTGGATTACGCTATCCGGTCTTTAATCGAACTTCAAGAAGAAAATTAAACAGTCTACTCCGAAGAAAACTTACAGCATGCGTTAAAGAACTTGGCTGTGGTTCCTGTGCGACAAGAGGTTTCGGGAGACGTGAGAATTGGTGCCAAACCAAACAAAATCTGGTTGTTTGTCTGTAGTTCCCGCTCCTCGTGTTCAGATCCATTTTCTCCTCTGTTCTTCAGGGGTACAGCAACATTAGGCGTCATCGGTTTTCTTCAGTTTTCGTGCACAATTCGAGAAGCTTGTCTACAGTTTGGAACGGGGCAACTTTAGGTTGTCCCATAGGACCGTAAGCACTGTAATATAAGTACTGTAATACCTAGATACGTTATATAGGACTTATCGTCACAGACCTTCCCATTAGTTGCTGCAACTACACCGCTAGACTCAACGAAAGGGCGATATAACCCCCTCCTGCCCCCTTCCCCCGCTGTTATTTAAACAACGTTGCGGGCTCTGAAAATTTGTAATTAACGCTATAATGTCATGCTATCTCGTTCTTTCTCTTGTTTGTGCTCATTACCTTGAATTCACCCACGTTTATATACAGCTGCTTTTCAGAACATCAAATGGAAAGAATAACTGTCCATGTTTTATTATGTTGTTGATCTGTCCATCCTGAGACTAGATTGACAACTAATACTCCGGATGTTTCAACATGACTATCGGCATTTTAAGGTTTTGTAGCATTTTTTTTCATTCAACTTACAATTATAAATAACACCTCCAACGACAGAGCGACTTTTTTTTCTTACAAGTGTTCAATGTGAGTATTATTCGTCACATGTCACACGAGAGTGACTGAAGAACGTGTTGGACGAGTCAGAAAGTATTTCTCTGTGGAAACTTTTAAGGGGACGCTTACAACTACGTCCTTATCACCTGCAGTTGTTACAAGCTCTAAAGCCTTCAGACTACGGTTTACGTCCAACTTGGCGAACAAAATTTTGCTGCCAGACGATGAAGATTTTCTAGATCCTGTCGTCCTCAGTGACGAATTGACATTTCACATAAGCACGATTGTGAACCCAGATAATGTACGGATCTAGGAATCAGCGAATCCCCACGAGCTGGTACAGTTGCAATAAGTCTCCCCTAAATTGAATGTATTCCTGCCAAATCCCGGCGGAAAGTCTATGTGCCTTTCTTCCTCGGTGAAGTAACTGTACGAGTATCTGGTGTTTCTTATCTTGATGCACTAGAACTATGGCTCTTTTCTCAATTGCAAGAAGCTGAAGGTTTCGCTAAAACTCGCTTATCGAGTTGATGTGCGCCATGTGACAGATGGTGCTCACATTGAAGACGTGCGAGAAAAACTGTCTTAGTGCTCTTTCATTTGATGTATTATTTATAATTGTAAGCTGAATGAAAAAGTGTTACAAAGCTTTAAAATCCTGATATTCATTTTGCAACACACGCAATATTACTTGGCAGTCTAGTCTCAGGACGAGTAGATCCACAACATAATAGAAATGGACAGCTTTTCTTTCCACTTGGTGTACTTAAAAGTAGGTTTATATACATGTGGGTGGATTCAAGATAACCCGTACAAACGAGAGGAAGAACGCAGTAGCATGAGATTCACCGATATATCGATACCAAAATGGCAATATCGAGTGCCGATATTTTTATTTTATATTATATTTTTTCTCTATTTCGATGAACATTTTAAGTTGTCCTTTTGAAGTTGTAGTAGAACGTAATTTTACTTTCACTGTGTGAAGAAGTCTTGCTACTTTCTGAGCTGTAATCACGTCCAGTCTATCTCGTTGACTGTGTGAAGCAAGTATAGATGGCACAAGCAAGAAGTCAGATTGCGCTGTGTGTATGTGTGTGTGTGTGTGGGGGGGGGGGGGGGGGAGGGGGTTGGCGGTGTGAGTGGAGTAACAAGACATCCGATCTGAAGAAACAGCACGCTAGCTGCGTTAAAAAACAATTTTTGACGCAACTAGTGTGCTATTTCTTCACATCGGCTTTCTTCGAAAACAGCTGCTAAAACTAATGACCAAAAATATTAATGACAAGATTGGTCTTTGCGGCGGGCAGACACGTGTGAAGGGAAATGCTGACGTTATCGGCGCTCGATGCTTCCAACAGAAACTGCAACGTTTAACTTCGCTACGCAATTTTGACACCAGAAATGCTAGGTCGCTGGCGTTTGCAGAAATGAAAAAACGGGGAAGTCGACAGGAAGTGTTCCGGACAAATCCGATATGTGACGAAACAGAACGTTGGACCCATCGGACTCCTTTTATTGTGCTACTCACCTGCAGTTACCACTGTTAGCTAAGTAGTTATCGCCAAGTGTGAACGTGCATAGTTTTTCTTTAAATTCTTACTCTAAGGGGGATAACCATTCTGCTAGCTTGTTGATGCACAGAATACCTCATAATCAGTCAATACTTAAATATACAACTTTAAAATTGGCAGTACATTTACAGTGTGCAGCCGATATTTTTTTTTTTTTTTTTTGGCCGGCACGTCAATATCGTTTTCGTATATATATCGATAATTTTTTCGTATACGAGGGCCCTCAGTTATAATTTTTAAATTTCGATGTATCAGATTCCTGACATTTTTAAAAATATCAACGGTCCTAGTTTAAGCACCTGCCCAGGAAGGGATCATTGTGTTTTGCAGAAGGCAGTGTCTAAAAACGTAAGTTTTGTGTTGTCGTGAAATGAGGGTCTTATCCAGTCTGTTGTAAGCGGACTTGCCCAAGCATTTGGCAATTCTCACACCACAAAATCATTCTCATAATTGTAAAAAAATGGTTCAAATGGCTCTGAGCACTATGGAACTCAACATCTTAGGTCATAAGTCCCCTAGAACTTAGAACTACTTAAACCTAACTAACCTAAGGACACCACACATACCCATGCCCGAGGCAGGATTCGAACCTGCGACCGCAGCAGTCCCTTGGTTCCGGACTGCAGCGCCAGAACCGCTAGACCACCGCGGCCGGCCTCATAATTGTAAGAAACGATGACTGTCAGACAACCACTGCTTAGAGTGACCGAGAATTTGAATAGAGACCTCTGTATTCTGAATGGACCAATCAGCCTCTGAGCTATCAGCATCGGTCTATCAGGCTTGTAGGTTAACTTGAACCAAAAACTGAGGTTTAAAAAAACGAAAAGAAATTAAAAAGAAAAAACAATAAATTAATTATAAAAATTTAATTAACCTGCAAAATGTTACATAATTAGGGCTTTCACAAATTAAGAAGATCTATAATATTTATTGAAGACAACTACTTACTATCACAATAATTTATTTTATTAATATTGGGTTTTAACTTTTCTTGAAGTATGAGAAACACAGTTATATAACAGTTAACCTACGGAAAGTAATTTAAAACAGTGTAGAATCATAATGACTATAAAGTAGGATTTAGTCTTTTTTGGAAGCACGTAGAAATTTATAGATCTCCACTAATTTCTCAGCTCTGTTCTATCCTAAATTATTTCTTAATTTTGACCAAACAAGCCTGTACGTGGGGCAGATTCGCTCAGTGGATGCAGTGCTGGCAGGGCAAGAAATACGGTTTCTCTTACAAGTAATAAGTCCTGCAGGTAAATTTGCTTTTTCTGCTTTTCAACTCCATTATCTCCCAACATTATTTTTTTTTTTTTTGGCTGGCACTGTGTTACAATTGCATAAGAAAACATACTGTCAAAAAATAACCAGAAGCAGCAATTACATAAGACATAACACAAACTACTCTGGATGTATTTCTATGACATAGTTTTCTGCTCTTTCTTCTTGTTCAGCAGTTGATCTTCTCCCTTTGAATCTTGGATCCTACATATTAGCAAGATGGTGAAAGGGTTCTATCGCTTGCCCTCCCGTTCGAACGTTCCGTATCAGGACGTTCTAAAAGACTGATTCATAATTCGACAGCTTGTGCAATATTTGTACTGTCTGTTTGTAGAAGGTCCATGAAACCTGTGACAGTTGTCTGGGAAGACGAGTGACACGGAACAAAATCGACAGATGCAAAGGCAATATCCGGAGTACCACAGGGAAGTGTGATAGAACCACTGCTGTTTACAATATGTATAAGTGACCTAGTAGAAAGCATCGGATGCTCTTTAAGGCTATTCGCAGATGATGCGGTTGTCTGCACCAAAGTAGCAACGCCAGAAGACAGTAAGAATTTGCAGAACGACCTGCAGAGAATTGATGAATGATGCAGGATCTGGCTGTTCACCCTGAACGTAAGTAAATGTAACATATTGTGCATATATAGAAAACGAGTTCCACTACTATACACCTCCGCGCGACGGCTACGGTCGCAGGTTCGAACCCTGCCTCGGGCATGGATGTGTGTGATGACCTTAGGTTAGTTAGGTTTAAGTAGTTCTAAGTTCTAGGGAACTGATGACCTCAAAAGTTAAGTCCCATAGTGCTCAGCGCCATTTGAACCATTTACTATACAGCTACACTATCAATGATAAACAGCTGGAGACAGCGTCTGCCGTAGAATATCTAGGCGTAACTAAGCAGAGCGACCTTAAGTGGAATGACCACGTAACACAGATAGTGGGAAAGGCAGATACCAGACTCAGATTTGTCGGAAGAATCTTAAGGAAATGTAACTGATTCACGAAAGAAGTGACTTATAAGGCGCTTGTTCGCCCGTTTCTTGAGTATTGTTATCTACCTGGGGTACCTATCAAATAGGATTGATAGAGGAGATAGAGAAGATTCAACGAAGAGTGGTGCATTTCGTCACGGGATCGTTTAGCTGGCGAGAGAGCGTCACGGAGATGCTAAACAACTCCAATGGCAGACGTTACAAAAGACGTGTTGTGCATCACGGAGCGATATACTATTGAAATTTAGGGACAGCACATTTCAGGAGGAGTCGGACAACGTTTTACACTACTGGACACTAAAATTTCTCATACACAAACAGCAGTTGACCGGCGTTGCCTGGTGAAACGTTGTTGTGATGCCTCGTGTAAGGCGGAGAAATGCGTACCATCACGTTTCCGACTTTGATAAAGGTCGGATTGTAGCCTATCGCGATTGCGGTTTATCGTGTCGCGACATTGCTGCTCGCGTTGGTCGGGATCCAATGACTGTAGGAAGATTATGGAATCGGTGGGTTCAGGAGGGTGATACGGAACGCCGTGCTGGATCCCAACGGCCTCGTATCACTAGCAGTCGAAATGACAGGCATCTTATTCGCAAGGCTGTAACGGATCGTGCAGCCACGTCTCGATCCCTGAGTCAACAGGTGGGGACGTTTGCAAGACAACAACCATCAGCACGAACAGTTCGACGACGTTTGCAGCAGCATGCACTATCAGCTCGGAGACCATGGCTGCGGTTACCCTTGACGCTGCATCACAGACAGGAGCGCCTGCGATGGTGTACTCAACGACGAACCTGGGTGCATGAATGGTAAAACGTCATTTTTTCGTATGAATCCAGGTTCTGTTTACAGCACCATGATGGTCGCATCCGTGTTTGGCGACATCGCGGGGAACGCACGTTGGAAGCGTGTAATCGTCATAGCCATACTGGCGTATCACCCGACGTGCTGGTATGGGGTGCCATTGGTTACACGTCTCGGTCACCTCTTGTTTGCATTGAAGGTACTTTGAACAGTGGACGTTACATTTCAGATGTGTTACGACCCATGGCTCTACCATTCATTCGGTCCCTGCGAAACCCTACATTTCAGCAGGATAGTGCACAACCGCATGTTGCAGGTCCTGTACGGGCCTTTCTGGATACAGAAAATGTTCGACTCTGCCCTGGCCAGCACATTCTCCAGATCTCTGACCAACTGGAAACGTCTGGTCAATGGTGGCCGAGCAACTGGCTCGTCACAATACGCTACTCTTGATGAACTGTGGTATCGAGTTGAAGCTGCATGGGTAGCAGTACCTGTACACGCTATCCAAGCTCTGACTCAATGCCCAGGCGTATCAAGGCTATTATTATGGCTAGAGGTTGTTGTTCTGGGTACTGATTTCTCAGGATCTATGCACCCAAATTGTGTGAAAATGTAGTCACATGTCAGTTCTAGTATAATATATTTGTCCAATGAATACCCGTTTATCATCTGCATTTCTTCTTGGTGTAACAATTTTAATGGCCAGTAGTGTACTTCCCCTCACATACATCTTGCGTATCGACCACGAGGAGAAAATTCGAGAAATTTAGAGCCAGTACTGAGGCTTACCGACTATCACCCTTCCCACGCACTATTCGCGAGTGGAACAGGTTGGAGGAATCAGATAGTGGTACCGAAAGTACCCTCCGCCCGGTACCATTAGCTGACTTGCGGAGTATGATGTAGATTTAGATATATTTGTAAATAATAACAATATCCACGATTTTGCTATTATTAGAAGGGACATTTTCAGAGTGCTCTGTTACAGTTTCTATACATTCAGAACAAGGTACTTGTAAGAATGGTTAATGGTTTGAACAAAATTAAATTTAATTATTGAACTGTCAATACAAAAAAATCTCCAAACCCCAATAAAACTCATAACAACACAGTTAAACCCACTGGATAGGATTTTAAGTACCTGGGTTTTTCTCAACTCTGGGGTCTACGGAATGTCATCTTATGCAGTAGTTGCATTTTTGTCGTCGGTCGAAGGTGTAGCTCGGTGTCGAACGTCTATCGAGATCGACAAACTGCCTATTGGCTTCCGTCTCGGGTTCTTCGGCCGACGTTCATCTAATGATTTTTCTGACGTTTCGCCAGCACGAGTGGCTGGCATTGTCAAAGCTTCACCCTCCATTGCCGGTGGTGAACTGGAGGCGAGCTCGCGGCCGCAGACTATATGTACCTGGCGCGCCAACGTCCGAGGGCTTCTCCACGGTCATTTCCGGTGCGGTTCTCCTCTTGCTACCTGCGACGGTCGTTCGCTGCAGTACGGGAAGCCAGGATCCGTTTACCTTAAGGCTTTCTTCCTTCTTGTTGAAACTGTTCGCGTGTTTTTGGATTTCTACAGCTTCTCTGAACAAGCGCGTGTGATGGTGCTTCTCTACAGCCAGAACTTCCGTGTCGGCGAATTTTATTGCGTGGTCGGTCTCATTCAGTGCGTGCTCTGCCACGGCCGATTTCTCCACCTGCCCCAACCTGCAATGTCGCTTATGCTCTTTGATCCTGGTGTTAATGGATCGTCCAGTCATTCCGACATAAACTTTTCCGCATGTGCAAGGTATACGGTATATTCCCGACATTGCAAGTGGGTCTCTTTTCTCCTTCGCCGATCTAAGACACTCTTTGATCTTCCTTGTCGGTTTGAAAATCGTCTTTACGCCGTGTTTGCGCAATATACGGCCGATTCTGTCCGTCACTCTGGGAATGTATGGCAGAAAGGCCGTACCCGACATTTCTTTTTCTGGTTCCTTACTTCGCCGAGTGTTTGGCTCTGTTACACTTCTAATGTAATTTGTGGAGTACCCATTGCTCCTCAGAACAGTTTCCAGGTGTTGCATTTCTCGTTTGAGGTGTTGAGGCTCACATATTCGTCCTGCTCTCTTTACGAGCGTACTAATCATGCCTCTTTTCTGGCTCGGGTGGTGGTTTGACAGTTTGTGCAGGTATCGGTCCGTGTGTGTCGGTTTTCGATACACGCTGTGTCCCAGGTTTTCGCCGTCCCTTGTGACCAGCACATCTAGAAATGACAGTTTCTTGTCCTTTTCTACTTCCATGGTAAATGTTATGTTGGCATGGAGGCTGTTCAAGTGTCTCAGGAATTCACCGAGCTGTTCTTCACCATGGCTCCACACCACGAAAGTATCATCGACGTACCTGTACCACACCTTAGGTTTGCAAGTCGCCGAGTCCAGTGCCTGTGCTTCGAATTGTTCCATGAAGAAGTTGGCCACCACTGGACTGAGAGGACTACCCATGGCGACGCCTTCCAGCTGTTCGTAGAAATCGCCATTCCACGTGAAATAGCTCGTGGTGAGACATGCATGGAAGAGCTTTTTGATGTCTTGCGGGAACATGGAACCGATGTGCTCCAGGGCGTCGCTGAGTGGCACTTTCGTAAATAACGAGCGCTGCACCGAGCGGCAAAAGAAAAAGTTTGAAAGATGCCGGAAGCAGACCGACAAGGCGATTCCCGACATGTCACACACAGTGGTCAACCTCACTGAACGACAACTGACCGAAGAGGAAGTGTCTGTTCTTCAAAAAGGAGGGAATTTCGCTATCATTCCGAGAACTATACCTATGGAGGACATCATTGCCAACACCGAAGCAGCCATTCGGACCCTTCCTTGTGAAAGGGCAGAGGAAATACGCACTGAAACATCCAGGATACTGCGCCGAGCAAAACCACCAGCTTGCAACCTGAAGAAAGAAGAGGTACAAGCCATTAAGAAGCTCAACGCCGACAAGAGTATATTGGTACTGCCTGCCGATAAGGGGAATGCGACCGTCGTAATGAAGACCGAAGATTATGAGCAAAAGATCCGAGACCTATTAGATCCGACGACGTACCGAAAACTAAGCGCAGATCCGACGCAGCGTATCACTCGGAATACGAATCGATTAATCAAGGCGTCTTCTCTGCCGGCGGACATACAGAGAAACCTGCGCAACACAGAAGCCCTACCACCTCGGCTGTATGGATTACCCAAGATCCATAAGAACAACGTTCCACTGAGACCGATCGTTAGCGCTCCTGGCTCACCAACGTATAAACTGGCGAAACACTTGGCCTCTCTGCTCCAGCCACACGTGGGAAAGACCGACACATACATTAAGGACTCAGGACACTTCATTGAGAAGCTGAAGAAACTGAAACTTGCGCCAAACGACATCCTGGTCAGTTTTGATGTTGTTTCGTTATTTACGAAAGTGCCACTCAGCGACGCCCTGGAGCACATCGGTTCCATGTTCCCGCAAGACATCAAAAAGCTCTTCCATGCATGTCTCACCACGAGCTATTTCACGTGGAATGGCGATTTCTACGAACAGCTGGAAGGCGTCGCCATGGGTAGTCCTCTCAGTCCAGTGGTGGCCAACTTCTTCATGGAACAATTCGAAGCACAGGCACTGGACTCGGCGACTTGCAAACCTAAGGTGTGGTACAGGTACGTCGATGATACTTTCGTGGTGTGGAGCCATGGTGAAGAACAGCTCGGTGAATTCCTGAGACACTTGAACAGCCTCCATGCCAACATAACATTTACCATGGAAGTAGAAAAGGACAAGAAACTGCCATTTCTAGATGTGCTGGTCACAAGGGACGGCGAAAACCTGGGACACAGCGTGTATCGAAAACCGACACACACGGACCGATACCTGCACAAACTGTCAAACCACCACCCGAGCCAGAAAAGAGGCATGATTAGTACGCTCGTAAAGAGAGCAGGACGAATATGTGAGCCTCAACACCTCAAACGAGAAATGCAACACCTGGAAACTGTTCTGAGGAGCAATGGGTACTCCACAAATTACATTAGAAGTGTAACAGAGCCAAACACTCGGCGAAGTAAGGAACCAGAAAAAGAAATGTCGGGTACGGCCTTTCTGCCATACATTCCCAGAGTGACGGACAGAATCGGCCGTATATTGCGCAAACACGGCGTAAAGACGATTTTCAAACCGACAAGGAAGATCAAAGAGTGTCTTAGATCGGCGAAGGAGAAAAGAGACCCACTTGCAATGTCGGGAATATACCGTATACCTTGCACATGCGGAAAAGTTTATGTCGGAATGACTGGACGATCCATTAACACCAGGATCAAAGAGCATAAGCGACATTGCAGGTTGGGGCAGGTGGAGAAATCGGCCGTGGCAGAGCACGCACTGAATGAGACCGACCACGCAATAAAATTCGCCGACACGGAAGTTCTGGCTGTAGAGAAGCACTATCACACGCGCTTGTTCAGAGAAGCTGTAGAAATCCAAAAACACGCGAACAGTTTCAACAAGAAGGAAGAAAGCCTTAAGGTAAACGGATCCTGGCTTCCCGTACTGCAGCGAACGACCGTCGCAGGTAGCAAGAGGAGAACCGCACCGGAAATGACCGTGGAGAAGCCCTCGGACGTTGGCGCGCCAGGTACATATAGTCTGCGGCCGCGAGCTCGCCTCCAGTTCACCACCGGCAATGGAGGGTGAAGCTTTGACAATGCCAGCCACTCGTGCTGGCGAAACGTCAGAAAAATCATTAGATGAACGTCGGCCGAAGAACCCGAGACGGAAGCCAATAGGCAGTTTGTCAACAAGTGGCCACGAAAGCCTCAACAATTTTGTCTATCGAGATCCTTTATTTCTACTACACTACTGGCCATTAAAATTGCTACACCAAGAAGAAATACAGATGATAAACGGGTATTCATTGGACAAATATATATATGTGATTACATTTTCACGCAATTTGGGTGCATAGATCCTGAGAAATCAGTACCCAGAACAACCACATCTGGCCGTAATAACGCCCTTGATACGCCTGGGCATTGTCAAACACAGCTTGGATGGCGTGCACAGGTACAGCTGCCCATGCAGCTTCAACACGATACCACAGCTCATCAAGAGTAGTGTCTGGCGTATTGTGACGAGCCAGTTGCAGGGCCACCATTCAGCAGACGTTTTCAATTGGTGAGAGATCTGGAGAAAGTGCTGGCAGTCGAACATTTTCTGTATCCAGAAAGGCCCGTACAGGACCTGCAACATGCGGTCGTGCAATATCCTGTTTAAATGTAGGGTTTCGCAGAGATCGAATGAAGGGTAGAGCCACGGGTCGTAACACATCTGAAATGTAACGTCCACTGTTCAAAGTGCCGTGAGTGCGAACAAGAGGTGACCGAGACGTGTAACCAATGGCACCCCATACCATCACGCCGGGTGATACGCCATTATGGCGATGACGAATACACGCTTCCAATGTGCGTTCACCGCGATGCGACCATCATGATACTGTAAACAGAACCCGGATTCATCCGAAAAAAATGACGTTTTGCCATTCGTGCACCCAGGTTCGCCGTTGAGTACACCATCGCAGGCGCTCCTGTCTGTGATGCAGCGTCAAGGGTAACCGCAACCACGGTCTCCGAGCTGATAGTCCATGCTGCTGCAAACGTCGTCGAACTATTCGTGCAGATGGTTATCGTCTTGCAAACGTCCCCACCTGTTGACTCAGGGATCGAGACGTGGCTGCACGATCCGTTACAGCCATGCGGATAAGATGCCTGTCATCTCGACTGCTAGTGATACTAGGCCGTTGGGATCCAGCACGGCGTTCCGTATTACCCTCCTGAATCAAATGGTTCAAATGGCTCTGAGCACTATGGGACTTAAATTCTGAGATCATCAGTCCCCTAGAACTTAGTACTACTTAAGCCTAACTAATCTAAGGACATCACACACATCCATGCCCCAGGCAGGATTCGAACCTGCGACCGTAGCCTCCTGAATCCACCGATTCCGTATTCTGCTAACAGTCGTTGAATCTCGACCAACGCGAGCAGCAATGTCGCGATAGGATAAGCCGCAATCGCGATAGGCTACAATCCGACCTTTACCAATGACGTAAACGTGATGGTACGCATTTCTCCTCCTTACACGAGGCATCACAACAACGTTTCACCAGGCAACGCCGGTCAACTGCTGTTTGTGTATGAGAAATCGGTTGGAAACTTTCCTCGTGTCAGCACGTTGTAGGTGTCGCCACCAGCGCCAACCTTGTGTGAATGCTCTGAAAAGCTAATCATTTTGCATATCACAGCATCTTCTTCATGTCCGTTAAATTTCGCGTCTGTAGCACGTCATCTTCGTGGTGTTGCAGTTTTAATGGCAAGTAGTGTGTGTTACGATCTTGTATTTTTTTACCTCAGAGTACAGCAAAGGAAATGAAATTACTCTCGTCGCGCGGCAAGTAACTTTCTGGGTCAGAGCTAGGACAAAGTTCTTCCGCTGCTAGCACCTAGTCGCGTAGCCTGTATGGCTTGAAGTTCTCAGGTTGCCGGCAGCGAGAAGTGCGCAGCTTTGCAGAACGGGAACTCGCGACAACGGCGGTGACTACGTGACCGCCTCGCCAACGAGGTGGGGCGTGTGTGGCACTGTGCCCAGCCTCGCCTGGCACTGCACGGCACGGACCCACCGTCTGGGTCTGGCCCCCGGGTCTCATGTCCGGCATGCCCGCCGAGGACAAAAACTTGAAACTCCGCGCGGGCATCATCGCAAGACCTCCCAGTTGGTGCTTCGTACGACTACTGCTGACTGGAGCAAAACTCAGAGAACTTTGCCGGCTACACACTCCATGGTTTTGTATACAGGGCGAGTTTTTGCAAGCAGTAAAGGAAACGAAAGAAAAATTCGGAGTGGGTATTAAAATCCATGGAGAAGAAATAAAAACTTTGAGGTTCGCCAATGACATTGTAATTCTGTCAGAGACAGCAAAGGGCTTGGAAGAGCAGTTGAACGGAATGGACAGTGTCTTGAAAGGAGGATATAAGATGAATATCAACAAAAGCAAAACGAGGATAATGGAATGTAGTCGAATTAAGTCAGGGGATGCTGAGGGAATTAGATTAGGATATGAGACACTTAAAGTAGTAAAGGAGTTTAGCTATTTGGGGAGCAAAATAACTGATGATGGTCGAAGTAGAGAGGATATAAAATGTAGACTGGCAATGGCAAGGAAAGCGTTTCTCAAGAAGAGAAATTTGTTAACATCGAGTATAGATTTAAGTCTCAGGAAGTCATTACTGAAAGTATTTGTATGGAGTGTAACCATGTATGGAAGTGAAACATGGACGATAAATAGTTTGGACAAGAAGAGAATAGAAGCTTTCGAAATGTGGTGCTACAGAAGAATGCTGAAGATTAGATGGGTGATCACATAACTAATGAGGAGGTATTGAATAGAATTGGGGAGAAGAGAAATTTGTGGCACAACTTGACTAGAAGAAGGGACCGGTTGGTAGGACATGTTCTGAGGCATCAGGGGATCACAAATTTAGCATTGGAGAGCAGCGTGGAGGGTAAAAATCGTAGCGGGAGACCGAGTGATGAATACACTAAAAAGATTCAGAAGGATGTAGGTTGCAGTAAGTACTGGGAGATGAAGAAGTTCGCACAGGATAGAGTAGCATGGAGAGCTGCATCACACCAGTGTCAGGAATGAAGACCACAACAACAACAGCAACAACAACATAATACTGCTCCCACCAGCCTGAATCAGTGGCGTGCTGCACCTTTGGAGCCGCCGTTCGCCTCGATCACAGCGTTTGTGAAGACGACCAGCGACCTAGTGTAACAAAAATGTGATCCACCCGAAGAAATGACTTTCGTTGGTCCCGTGCCCAATGCAGTCGTAACTGACAATGTCGTTGTGTCAACATTTGAACACGTAGGTGTTATCTGCTGCGGAGTTCCCATAATCGACAACTTAACAACGAACGGTGTGCTTCGTCCGCCCTCGTGGTCCCGCGGTAGCGTTCTCGCTTCCCGAGCACGGGGTCCCGGGTTCGATTCCCGGCGGGTTCAGGGGTTTTCACCTGCCTCGAGATGACTGGGTGTTTGTGTTGTCCTCATCATTTCATCATCATCCAGGCAAGTGGCGCAATTGGACTGAGCAAAGATTATGTAAGTGTACGGGCGCTGATAACCACGCTGTTGAGCGCCCCACAAACCAAACATCATCTCGAACGGTGTGCTCCGAAACAATTGTGCGTGCACCAGCATTGTGCTCTTTCGGCAGAGGCGCCACAGATCATCGTTTATCTTACTTTACAAAGCAGACAAGCCACTGAAGACCTTGTCCTGTGAGGAGTCGTGAACGTCTAACCATTTAGCGCCTAGTGTTAGTTTCACTGTCCTTCTACCCTTTCCGTAGATACTCACGGCAGTAGCACGTGAAAATTTGGCGGGCTTCGCTGTTTTCGAGACACTCGTTTACAGACTCTGTGTAATAATAACGTCCTCTTTGTCACCGTCGCTTATCTCAGTGGATTTCTCCATTTGCAGCCCATATCTCAGGTGATCCCCCGACCACGTCTGCACCGCTTACATACTTTCGTTACCATGTCACGTGCTCGCAACGCCACCAGATGGCATTCAACTTCGCGGTGGGCAGTAGTCATAATGTTTCAGCTTATCAGTCTAATTTCCTAATCTAATACCCTTAGCATCACCCGATTTAATCTGACTACATTCCATTATCCTCGTTTTGCTTTTGTTGATGTTCATCTTATATCCTCCTTTCAAGACACTGTCCATTCCGTTCAGCTGCTCTTCCAGGTCCTGTGCTGTCTCTGACAGAATTACAATGTCATCGGCGAACCTCAAAGTTTTAATTTCTTCTCCATCGATTTTTATTCCTTCTCCGAATTTTTCTTCTGTTTCCTTTACTGCTTGCTCAATATAGATATTGAAAAACGTTGGGGATAGGCTACAACCCTGTTTCACTCCCTTCCCAACCACTGCTTCCCTTTCATGCCCCTCGACTCTTATAACTGCCATCTGGTTTCTGTACAAATTGTAAATAGCCTTTCGCTCCCTGTATTTTACCCCTGCCACCTTCAGAATTTGAAAGGGAGTATTCCAGTCAACATTATCAAAAGCTTTTTCTAAGACTACAAATGCTAGAAACGTTGGTTTGCCTTTCCTTAATCTATTTTCTGAGATAAGTCGTAGGGTCAGTATTGTTCCGACATTTCTATGGAATCCAAAATGATCTTCCCCGAGGTCGGCTTCTACCAGATTTTCCATTCGTCTGTATAGAATTCGTGTTAGTATTTTGCAGCCATGGCTTATTAAACTGATAGTTCGATAATTTTCCCATCTGTCAACACCTGCTTTCTTTGGGTTGGAATTATTATATTCTTCTTGAAGTCTGAGGGTATTTCGCCTGTCTCATACATCTTGCTCACCAGATGTGTTTTGTCTGGGTTGGCTCTCCCAGTTCTGTCAGTAGTTCTAATGGAATGTTGCCTACTCCCGGGGCCTTGTTTCGACTTAGATCTTTCAGTGCTCTGCAAACTCTTCACGCAGTATCAAATCTCCCATCTCATCTTCATCTACAAACTCTTCCATTTCTATAATATTGTCCTCAAGAAAATCGCCCTTGTATAGACCCTCAATATACTCCTTCCACCTTTCTGCTTTCCCTTCTTTGCTTAGAACAGGGTTTCCATCTGAGCTCTTGATATTCATGCAAGTGGTTCTCTTTTCTCCAAAGGTCTCTTTAATTTTCCTGTAGGCAGTATCTATCTTACCCCTAGAGATATACGCCTCTACATCCTTACATTTGTCCTCTGGCCATCCCTGCTTAGCCATTTTGCACTTCTTGTCGATCTCATTTTTGAGACATTTGTATTCCTTTTTGTCTGCTTCATTTACTGCATTTTTGTATTTTCTCCTTTCATCAATTACATTCAGGATCTTCGCAAAAACAGACATAATGTCTTATGGGATAACAGCAATCAGTGATTTTATAATGTTGCTTAAAATCCGTCTTGATTGCAATCAAGACGGATATACATTCAGGATCTCTTCTGTTACCCAAGAATTTCTAGTAGCCCTCGTCTTTTTACCTTCTTGATCCTCTGCTGCCTGGAACCCAGCGTAGTTGCAATAAGGTATGTAAACGAACGACTGATGTGGATAGATTTGACAGTGTCTAGCAAGAAAATTAGGATTGTGTCAGTATATTCGCATTGTGAAGGGACAGATCAAGATAAGATGGATAGTTTTTATGAGGCACTCAGTGATGTAGTTGTTAGAGTAAAGGACAAGAACAGTGTTCTGCTCATGGGTGATTTTAACGCCAGGATTGGAAATCGAACAGAAGGGTATGAAAAGGTTATGGGTAAATTTGGAGAGGATATGGAGGCCAACAGGAACCGGAAACAACTCTTGGATTTCTGTGCCAGTATGGGCTTAGTAATCACAAACTCCTTTTTTAAACATAAGAACATTCACCGGTATACTTGGGAAGGCAGAGGAACCAGATCTGTCATTGACTATATAATAACAGATCAGGAATTCAGGAAGGCTGTGAGGGACACACGTGTATTCAGGGGATTCTTTGATGACACTGATCATTATTTAATCTGCAGTGAAATTGGGATTGTGAGGCCGAAAGTGCAGGAGGTCAGGTCCATATGTAGGAGGATAAGAGTGGAGAAACTTCAGGATAAGGAAATCAGGCAGAAGTACATAACAGCGATCTCAGAAAGGTACCAGTTAGTTGAATGTAGTCAGTTATAGTCATTGGAAAAGGAATGGACAAGGTACAGGGACACAGTACTAGAAGTGGCTAAAGAATGTCTTGGAACAGTAGTGTGTAAAAGTAGGATGAAGCAAACAGCTTGGTGGAATGATACAGTCAAGGCAGCCTGTAAAAGGAAAAAGGAGGCGTACCAAAAATGGCTACATACCAGAACCCAGGTAGACAGAGAAAGTTATGTTGAAGAAAGAAACAAAGCCAAACAGATAATTGCAGCATCCAAGAAGAAATCGTGGGAAGACTTTGGAAACAGGTTGGAGACTATGGGTCAAGCTGCTGGAAAACCATTCTGGAGTGTAATTAGCAGGCTTCGAAAGGGAGGTAAGAAGGAAATGACAAGTATTTTGGACAGGTCAGGAAAACTGCTGGTGAATCCTGTGGATGCCTTGGGCAGATGGAGGGAATATTTTGAAGAGTTGCTCAATGTAGGTGAAAATGTGATCAGTAATGTTTCAGACTTCGAGGTAGAATGGGATAGGAATGATGATGGAAATAGGATAACATTTGAGGATGTGGAAAAAATGGTCAACAGATTGCAGTGCAATAAAGCGGCTGGCGTGGATGAAATTAAGTCGGAACTCATCAAATACAGTGGAATGTCAGGTCTTAAATGGCTACACAGGATAATTGAAATGGCCTGGGAGTCGGGACAGGTTCCATCAGACTGGACAAAAGCAGTAATCACGCCAATCTTTAAACATGGAAACAGAAAAGATTGTAACAACTACAGAGGTATCTCTTTAATCAGCGTTGTGGGTAAAATCTTCTCAGGTATTGTTGAAAGGAAAGTGCGAGTATTAGTTGAGGACCAATTAGATGAAAATCAGTGTGGGTTTAGGCCTCTTAGAGGTTGTCAGGACCAGATCTTTAGCTTACGGCAAATAATGGACAAGTGTTATGAGTGGAACAGGGAATTGTATCTATGCTTTATAGATCTAGAAAAGGCATATGACCGGGTTCCTAGGAGGAAGTTATTGTCTGTTCTACAAGATTGTGGAATACGAGGCAAACTTTTGCAAGCAATTAAAGGTCTTTACGTGGATAGTCAGGCAGCAGTTAGAGTTGACGGTAAATTGAGTTCATGGTTCAGAGTAGTTTCAGGGGTAAGACAAGGCTGCAACCTGTCTCCACTGTTGTTCATATTATTTATGGATCATATGTTGAAAACAATAGACTGGCTGGGTGAGATTAAGATATGTGAACACAAAATAAGCAGTCTTGCATATGCGGATGACTTAGTTGTGATGGCAGATTCGATTGAAAGTTTGCAAAGTAATATTTCAGAGCTAGATCAGAAATGTAAGGGCTATGGTATGAAGATTAGCATCTCCAAAACGAAAGTAATGTCATTGGGAAAGAAATATAAATGGATTGAGTGCCAAATAGGAGGAACAAAGTTAGAACAGGTGGACAGTTTCAAGTACTTAGGATGCATATTCTCACAGGATGGCAACATAGTGAAAGAACTGGAAGCGAGGTGTAATAAAGCTAATGCAGTGAGCGCTCAGCTACGATCTACTCTCTTCTGCAAGAAGGAAGTCAGTACCAAGACTAAGTTATCTGTGCACCGTTCAATCTTTCGACCAACTTTATTGTATGGGAGCGAAAGCTGGGTGGATTCAGGTTACCTTATCAACAAGGTTGAGGTTACGGATATGAAAGTAGCTAGGATGATTGCAGGTACTAGTAGATGGGAACAATGGCAGGAGGGTGTCCACAATGAGGAAATCAAAGAAAAACTGAGAATGAACTCTATAGATGTAGCAGTCAGGGCGAACAGGCTTAGATGGTGGGGTCATGTTACACGCATGGGAGAAGCAAGGTTACCCAAGAGACTCATGGATTCAGCAGTAGAGGGTAGGAGGAGTCAGGGCAGACCGAGGAGAAGGTACCTGGATTCCGTTAAGAATGATTTTGAAGTAATAGGTTTAACATCAGAAGAGGCACCAATGTTAGCACTGAATAGGGGATCATGGAGGAACTGTATAAGGGGGGCTATGCTCCAGACTGAACGCTGAAAGGCATAATCAGTCTTAAATGATGATGATGATGATCCTCTGCTGCCTTCACTATTTCATCTCTCAAAGATATCAATTCTTCTTCTACTGTATTTCTTTCCCCCATTCTTGTCATTCGTTCACTAATGCTCTCCCTGAAACTGTCTACAACCTCTGGTTCTGTCAGTTTACCCAGGTCCCACCTCCTCAAATTCCCACATTTTTGCAAATTCTTCAGTTTTAATCTACAGTTTATAACCAATGGAGTGTGGTCAAAGTCCACATCTGCCCCTGGAAATGTCTTACAATTTAAAACCTGGTTCCTGAATCTCTGTCTTACCATTATATAATCTATCTGAAACCTTTCATTATCTCCAGGCTTCTTCCACGTATACAGCCTTCTTTTATGATTTTTGAACCAAGTGTTAGCTATGATTAAGTTATGCTCTGTGCAAAATTCTACCAGGCGGCTTCCTCTTTCATTCCTTTCCCCCATTCCATATTCACCTACTGTGTTTCCTTCTCTTCCTTTTCCTACTATCGAATTCTAGTCACCGTGACTATTAAATAGTTTTCTGACTGGTATATACTTGCAGCGCAATCAAGAAATATCAGTCAGTATTAACTTTAACGTTTACCTGCTCAATGTGTTTGTTCCACTTCAGATTATCTTGAGGCCATAGAACCAGGAATTTGAATTCTGTGTTAGTTTCAATTGGCTGCTTATCACCTGTTGTACGCGTTTGGGGTGAGTTTGTGTTTTGTATGGTGCGCAAGCTCTTGGAGACAGTCTTTTTGCTGTTTATGGGTAGCCTGTTGTTTATAGCCCAGCTGCTGAATTGTTCAGTAGCCAAGTTCACTACTTGCGAGTTTTTTCTAATGTAACGTACAACATACACAGTTAAACAGTATTTTTTTGTTTAACACGTCGATACAAAATCAGATGAACTTTTAAATTTCCACCTAACTTTTTCCGATGGAAAGAGAAATAATTTGTAAACTACAGAATTAAAAAGTTCCATTACAAAACAAAAAAGAACTGGCCAAGTGCGAATAGGACTCGCGGTCTGAGTGTTCTGCACAACTTAACATAGATAGTTCATTCATCCCTGGAATCGAGAATCTCGCAATTTTTGCCTGTTATCGATATCGTTACTGGCAAAATATCCACCCATGGAACTTCAAGATTTTTCAGAATATTTTAATTTTAAGTTTTAAATTCAAATGCTTTGTTTAATTTCACATTTGGTATTGCAATTCCTGAGAACAAGTGGTCTTAAGAGATGAACTGACAGACAGTCAGATAACTAAAGAATTTTTTTCGTGTGATACAATTAAAAATTTTCGGATTTTTTCTTTTACGTGTATTGTGAAACCTTGGTTCTCGCCAGATTTCGTGATTCTAGGTCAACAGGAAGTACCCTACAGCATTTGATGAGTGAGTTTGTGATTATCAAAATATGTGGCATAAATATCTGTTGATTGCAGTGAGTTGGATGCTTAAATCTTTTGCGCCGCCTAGGGAGCGTAGACCTCATTGTGACGCAAGTTTCAACTTGATACGTCTATCAATTCATTCAGTTTAACAGGCAACACATTTTTATAATTGATGCTTTCACTAAAAGTTTTTGAAGAGCTTAGGAATTACCTTAAACGGAAATGCAATGTTTCTTATTTTAATTTTTACAGCTGGAATAAGCTAAAAAAATTTCCTTCTTTCAGAGGAATTACTATGTAGTGCTTATTTATCATACGATCCTTTGATCTATATTTAATTTTCTAGGGAAAGCAACTAATGCATTAGAGAGAGAGGGATGGGGAGTGAGGTTGGGTATGAAATTATACGTCGCTTGTGTGGAGTAATGTCCTCGAACCGGTTCTACCTACAGCAGTGTCGCTAGCTCGGGACTGGATTAATTCAGCGCGTCCATGCGCAGAACGAGCTGTGTAACAGAGCGTAGTCATATGTCTCATTGTTTCCTGGGAGACGTTTCAATTGTATCTCTTACAGATCAGTGAATTGAATAGACCATTTGTTCTGCTGTAATTTAATCCAGAATCGCACACGCCAGATGGAAAAGCATTTGGCGCAGCTGCTAGCGTTGCATTACTCACAAACACCCGTCCAACAATAGTTTCATTTTTATCTCTTAATTGAAAACAACGAACAAGTGAGCTCTTCAGAATATAGCGAGGGAAAGAAACATGTCACGTGATTACGTTCGTTACTTCATACATGAGATATAAAACATTCTCAGAAATTTAAAATTTCTATTGGTTTACTCTATTATAACGAATGTAAATGAATTTAATATTGTGTATTTCAAACATAAGCCGTAGACGTTAGACTAATGAAATAAGTGAACAAAATAGATAGGTCTAAGAGGGAAGACGTTTAATTACCTTCGAAGACCAACGTTACAAAGTTTAATGAAGTTACACATACAGGGTGTTACAAAAAGGTACGGCCAAACTTTCAGGAAACATTCCTCACACACAAAGAAAGAAAATATATTATGTGGACATGTGTCCGGAAACGCTTACTTTCAATGTTAGAGCTCATTTTATTACTTCTCTTCAAATCACATTAATCATGGAATGGAAACACACAGCAACAGAACGTACCAGCGTGACTTCAAACACTTTGTTTCAGGAAATGTTCAAAATGTCCTCCGTTAGTGAGGATACATGCATGGAATCCCTGATGCGCTGATGCAGCCCTGGAGAATGGCGTATTGTATCACAGCCGTCCACAATACGAGCACGAAGAGACTCTACATTTGGTACCGGGGTTGCGTAGACAAGAGCTTTCAAATGCCCCCATAAATGAAAGTCAAGAGCGTTGAGGTCAGGTGAGCGTGGAGGCCATGGAATCGGTCCGCCACTACGAATCCATCGCTCACCGAATCTGTTGTTGAGAAGCGTACGAACACTTCGACTGAAATGTGCAGGAGCTCCATCGTGCATGAACCACATGTTGTGTCGTACTTGTAAAGGCCCATGTTCTAGCAGCACAGGTAGAGTATCCCGTATGAAATCATGATAACGTGCTCCATTGAGCGTAGGTGGAAGAACATACTGACGAAACTAAAATGAGCTCTAACATGGAAATTAAGCGTTTCCGGACATATGTCCACATAAAATCTTTTCTTTATTTGTGTGTGAGGAATGTTTCCTGAAAATTTGGCCGTACCCTTTTGTAACACCCTGTACATTTACAGACTAAAGTGTTGAGCTAATTTAGAAATTCACAAACTGACAAGCAATTAATAATTCACAGGGCTTCGTATAGACCTTTCGCTCATTGTGTGCTGTATCTTACACCCTCCATAAAACATCCAAGACGTTAGATGACAGTGTTAGAGTGATGCTCAGAACTCTTAATGAGAATCCTTAGAAGAAAGAAGCTAAACGCATTCCAGCCTAATTGCAAAGAGATTCTGCTGGATCAATTGAATTTTCGTGGGAAAAACATGAGCAAAAGACGAGAGAGATTTGGGCGCGAACTGTGGCGTCATTGATGTGTGTCTTTATGTTTTCGCGGCGCAATGACTGCTCCATTAAATATGCGCAGGCGCATAAATTCAGCTTCTTCTAATATTGGAGTTGTATATCGCCCAGTCGTATTCAGAGTACAGCGCTATGAATGAAACCAAAGATGGCCATAAGCAGTGCACCAGAAGACACACAAACATTTACATCCATGGCTTTCCTGACATATATGGGAAGCCTTTCGTGAAAAACTGGACGGACCCTCTGCAAGCACAAACTAAAAGTGATTTTTCGCACTCGACCGAAGACAGCAGCAGTCTTGGATTCCATTGAAAATGATCTGATGCCCCGCGAGGTTAGGTTTTACAACATTCACTGTGAAAGTGGCCTTCCATACAAAGGACAAACGATTTGTACTGTCCATGAAAGACGTACGGTAATGGTGCTCGTTCTCAACGTTTGTACCGGGAGAGATTTCCAGGACGAAGGTGTCCCAACAGGAAAACATCTGAATCCGTTGATCGTCATCTTAGGGAACAAGAGTAAAGCTTGATATTCGCGACCGGGCCGGCCGTGGTGGCCAAGCGGTTAAAGGCGCTACAGTCTGGAACCGCGCGACCGCTACGGTCGCAGGTTCGAATCCTGCCTCGGACATGGATGTGTGTGATGTCCTTAGGTTCGTTAGGTTTAAGTAGTTCAAAGTTCTAGGGACTGATGACCTTAGAAGTTAAGTCTCATAGTGCTCAGAGCCATTTGAACCATTTGAATTCGCGACCGGCGGAAGCCTAGAAAGACGACAACACCGCAACGGGAGGCGGCAGTTATTCATGCAGTTCACGACGACTCTAGTGTCAATACAAGACATGTAGCTGCAACACTGAATGTTGGCCACATGAGTGTCTGACGAGTGTTACGCGGGGACCATCTGTATCCATGCCATTTAGAGCGTGTGCAGGCACTATCTGCAGCTGATTGTCCAGCGGGGGTACTCTTCTGCGAAAGGTTTATTCAACAAAGTATGTACCCTATTTTTTGTGCAACGATGCTGTTCACAGATGAGACATCGTTTCAACGAAATCAGTTTGTAAATTTTCACAATCGGTATAAATGGCCAGACGTCAGTCCTCACGCAACTGTTGACTCAAGTCGTCAACAAAGATTTTCTGTCAATGTTTGGGCCGGCATTGTTGTGACTGTTTTGTGGGGTCTCACTTTCTTCCATCCAGCTTCAACGGACAAAGATATCATAATTTCGAAGAGAATGATCTGTTTGCAAATGTGCCTTTAGCTGAGCGATAAAACATGTACTTCATGCACGATGGAGGACCTCCTGATTGTATTGTTATGTCCATCGGCTTCTAAATAACAGATTCGGTGGTGACAGGCAGATAGGTAGAGATGGACCAATTGTCTGGTCTCCACGCATTGCGGACCTAAACCAACTGGCATTTTATTTGTGGCGGCATTTGAAAGCTCTGGTGTATGGAACCCCACTACAAGAGGTTCAGAGTCTCCGCTGCAGAAAAATACGCAATACTCCAGGGATACATCAGCGCATCCGAGATTCACTACGGCGGTGGGTTGATGCATTTATCAGTGCCCACGAAGAGCAGGTTAGCCCGCATCTCGTGGTCGTGCGGTAGCGTTCTCGCTTCCCACGACCGGGTTCCCGGGTTCGATTCCCGGCGGGGTCAGGGATTTTCTCTGCCTCGTGATGGCTGGGTGTTGTGTGATGTCCTTAGGTTAGTTAGGTTTAAGTAGTTCTAAGTTCTAGAGGACTGATGACTACAGATGTTAAGTCCCATAGTGCTCAGAGCCATTTTTTTGAAGAGCAGGTTAAACATCTCCTATGAGAAAAAGGTGCATGTGGTATATGGTGCGTTCTGTTTCCCATGATTAATGAGTTGGAGGAAATGAGTCGTAACATGGAAACAAAGCGTCTTCAGACCCTTGTTCTTGTAACATAATTTTTTTTGTGTACGTGTGAGAAACTTGTCCTGCAATTCGTGCCGTACATTTTTGTTGCACTCTGTATAGTGAACCATGCAGAAACAAAATGGCGACAGTTCTTTTTGATTAATGCGAAGTTTGTGTGTGAGAATGTTTGTGACCCCTTCAAGCTGAAACAGCTGGATGGATTCGGAAGAAACTTGGTATGGGATTACCTTAGACCCTAAATAAACAATTAGGCTACTTTTAAAAGTGTGTAGTACAAGACACTCATTGATTTGAAGAATACAACGCGAAAAGTGGAACCATAGTTACTCTTAGAACAAGGTATTTACTCTTTGAATTTTGAGCTGTATCGAATTTGTGAAAATGCTTTTATTTTTTAATACAGTATGTCCTATAAGTACGATTCAACGTAGTAAGTACAATGGTTAAACAATCCTCAAACTGCTTCATTCATACTTCCACACAAGCCCGTCGCATTTCAGCGGTACCGAACGAGGTGGCGCAGGTTTAGCACACAGCACTCCCATTCGCGAGGACGACGGTTCAGACCCGCGTCCGGCCATCCTGATTTTGGTTTTCCGGAATTTCCCTAAATGCCGGGATGGTTCATTTGAAAGAGCACAGCCGATTTCCTTCCCCATCCGTTCCTAACCTCGCTGTTCGGTCCCCTCTCCACCCCCCCCCCCCCTCTTTTAGCGGGTGAGCGACAGGGGCGTCTTATTATAGCTTATGGGATGCTTGATGACTCACAACTACAAGTCATTTACATGCTGTACGAAAGAGAGACGTCGTGTCTTTTCATGTAGAACATGGTGGGCTTTTAGTGATTTGATTATGATATGCGATCAGTCCGCGGGTAACAAGCGTACACGTGAGGGCAGATGACATTGTTACAAGTATAATTATCATAAAATTTGCGCTCCAACGAACTAATAATTGCTTATTTTGTTTGTTCGTCGAGTTGGTATGTTTGTTCCTCTTTCACGCCGAAGCGGCCGGATGAATTCTGAAATGGAGATAGCCTACTTCATGTATTGACACGTGAGCTACCTTTTATTCCGCTAAAAATTCGCTCTTCTCATGGGATGATCAACGTGATTGCTGTTCCCATGGGATGGGTAACGTGATTAAAACGTCATCCGCTAAAATTAACTATCAAATGAATGTGTTAAGTTTAGCGTAGAGATTAGTCCCCCCCCCCCCCCCCCCCCACCGTACATAAAGGAGTGAGCCGTGAGCGACATTTATTCTCTCAGATTCGCTCATAGTCTCAATTTTTTTCCGACGTCGCACGGTTTACTGGGCTGCAAGTGGCTCGCAACTCGTTGGCTCCCAGAGATGACTTTTTGTAGTTGCGTATATGCGTGGATAGTGAGTTTTGGCATTAACATTTCTTTATAAATAACTGTTTAACCGCGCTTAACACTGCGGGGCGCAGCTAGTAAAAACTAAAAATTGCAACACTGGATCACGAAAAACACTCAGAAATGCAAAAAAAAAGAAAAATGGCTCTGACCACTATGGCACTTAACTGCTGAGGTCATCAGTCCCCTAGAACTTAGAACTACTTAAACCTAACTAACCTAAGGACATCACACACATCCATGCCCGAGGCAGGATTCGAACCAGCGAGCGTAGCGCCTAGAATCGCTCGGCCACTCCGGCCGGCTCAGAAATGCACCCACTGAGGGGATATAAAGTTATCACCATTTCCAGAACATGCAAAAAATCAACAAATGTCGTTGATAATATTAAGATAAATGCGAGAGCCTAAAATCAGGATTTTACTACTGAAAATTATAGAAACAATATGATTCACAACCGGCTACTTAGGCAATTACGGAGTTTTCGTTTTAATACATTCGTCGGACTTTTTCCTGGCAAAACCTTATCGTAAAATTAATGTCCTCCTAGCTCCTTCTTAACGGAAGCCCACAGACCACGAACTTCCTTTTTCAATGTTTTCATACGAAATGCGTTACTCGTAGTTCCTCTTTGTAACCTGGACGTAGTATTTAGAGATTGGCACGCCGTGCAGTTCCTTACAGAAACAAACACGGGTGAAGCGAGGATAGCTCGAAAACAGTGGGAGGAACACAGGAGCAGAGAAATCTATCCGACCAACAGAATTACCCCACACAGCGCGGCGTCCGTCAACACATCGTAAACAGGCGGGCTCCCACACTTCCAGGCAAACACGGTGGCGTAATGGAGTCTGCCGACATGCTGCCACTTCACCGAGAAACAGCTGAACATCGCTAGCAGTATGACAGTCGCCTAGTAAAAGGGATGCTCCTCGGCATTTGAGTCCGGACAATTTCCAGACAAAAGCAGTAAGTGTTGAGAACGGGGAAAATTTTTCATAACGACGGAAAAAACATCGCAATACTAAGAAGCAGTTGCGCGACATAAACGAAAGTTGATAAGCCGGCCACAGTGGCCGAGCGGTGCTAGGCGCTTCAGTCTGGAGCCGCGCGACCGCTGCGGTAGCAGGTTCGAATCCTGCCTCGGGCATGGATGTGTGTGATGTCCTTAGGTTAGTTAGGTTTAAGCAGTTCTAAGTTCTAGGGGACTGATGACCTCAGAAGTTAAGTCCCATAGTGCTCAGAGCCATTTGAACCATTTAGGCAGTTACGGAGTTTTCGTTTTAATGCATTCGTCGGCACTTTTTCCTGGCAAAACCTTATCGTAAAATTAATTTCTTCCTAGCTCCTTCTTAACACAAGCCCACAGACCACGAACTTCCTTTTTCAATGTTTTCATACGAAATGCGTTATTCGTAGTTCCTCTTTGTAACCTGGACGTAGTATTTAGAGATTGGCACGCCACGCAGTTCCTTACGGAAACAAACACTGGAGAAGCGAGGATAGTTCGTAAACAGCGGGAGGAACACAGGAGCAGAGAAACCTATCCGACCAACAGAATTACCCCACACAGCGCGGCGTCCGTCAACACATCGTAAACAGGCGGGCTCCCACACTTCCAGGCAAACACGGTGGCGTAATGGAGTTTGCCGACATGCTGCACCTTCACCGAGAAACAGCTGAACATCGCTAGCAGTATGACAGTCGACCAGTAAAAGCGATGCTCCTCGGCATTTGAGTCCAGACAATTTCCAGACACAAGCAGTAAGTGTTGAGAACGGGGAAAATTTTTCATAACGACGGAAAAAACATCGCAATACCGAGAAGCAGTTGCGCGACATAAACGACAGGCGTGTTGCTACATCAAGACTGCATTTAAGGCGACGAAGACGCCATTATTAACACCTCACTGAGTTCCAACGAGATCGTATAATAGGGCTGTGAGAAGCTGGATTTTCCTTCTGCGATATTGAAGAAAGACTTCACAGTATTGTAACCAATGTGCGTGATTGCTTGCAGCAGTGGTCGCGAGAATTTACGGCCGCCAGAAGACCGGGCTTGGGACGGCCACGTGGCACTACTGAGCAGTAAGACCGTCATGTTCCAGATTGTAGCGCCTAGAACCGTTCGGTCACTCCAGCCGGCCCTTCATGTTCGGCGTATGGCTCTGTCGCATCGTACAGCATCCACAGCAGCAGTTTTAGCAGACTTTGGCACCACAATAATACACCGAACTGTCACAAATCGGTTACTTCAAGGACAGCGCCGAGCCAGATGCCCTGTCGCGTGCATTTCACTGACCCCAAGCCACCGCTATTTGCAACTTCAGTGGTGTCAGGCGAGAGCTCATTGGAGGGTAGAGTGGAGGTATGATGAAAGCTGGTTCTGACTTGGAGCCAGTGATGGCCGTATGTCGGTTAGAACGAGGCCATTTGAAGACCTGCTACCGCGTGCTAGACACATTGGACCTAGAGATGGAGTTATGGTCTGTGGTGAGATTTCGTATTACAGCAGGAGCACTCTCATGATTATATCACGCACCCTGACTGCAAATCTATACGTCTGTCTGATGAATCGAACGGTTCTGCTGCCATTCGTGATCTGCAATCCAGGGGGTATTTTCCAACAGGATAACGCTCACACACAAACCGCTTTTGTAACCCAACACGCTGTACAGAGCGTCGACGTGTTGCCTTGGCCTGTTCGATCATCAGATCTAAATGGTTCAAATGGCTCTGAGCACTATGGGTCTTAACTTCTGAGGTCATCATTCCCCTAGAACTTAGAACTACTTAAAGCTAACTAACCTAAGGACATCACACACATCCATACCCGAGGCACGATTCGAACCTGCGACCGTAGCGGTCTCGCGGTTCCAGACTGTAGCACCTAGAACCGCTCGGCCACTTCGGCCGGCGATCATCAGATCTGTCTGCAATCTAGCACATATGGCACATCATCGGACGACAACTCCAGCATCATCCACAGACATCATTAACCGTCCCTATATCAACCGACTGGGTACAACAGCCAAGCAACACCATTCCACAAACTGACATTCGGCACCTATAAAAAAAAAAAAAAATGCTTGTACGTTTGCATGCCTGGATTCAATATTCTGGAGGTTACACCAGCATTTCAAATTTGCTATGGCTTATCCCGCGCTTTGATTAACCTTGGATATTGCAAAGTAAGTCACTTAAAATATGTTACCGCGACGAACATACTCCCGAAATTTCATTACTCTACGTTAATTATTTATAGAGGAGCTATTTCTTTTTCAGTCAATGTACAATAAAGCGTGGTTCAAAGCCCCTCCGCTGAACGAGACATTAGCATTTTGTTTGCTCCACCTGTCGGCAGCCTCTAATAAGTGCTTCAGATATTTAAGGCTATACACTATGTGTTAAAAAGTACCCGGCCACCTGGCTGAAAATGACTTACTAGTTCGTGGTGCCCTCCATCGGTAATATTGGAATTGAACATGGTGTTGACCCACCCGTAGCCTCGACGACAGCTTCCTCTCTCGCAGGCATACGTTCAACCAGGTGCTGGAAGGTTTCTAGGGTAATGGCAGCCAATTCTTCACGGAGTGTTGCACTGAAGAGAGGTATCGACATTGGTCGGTGAGGCCTGGCACGAAGTCAGCGTTCCAAAACATCCCAAAGGTGTTCCATAGGATTCGGGTCAGGACTCTGTGCAAGCCAGTCCATTACAGGGACGTTATTGTCGTGTAACCACTTCGCCACAGGCCGTGCATTATCACCAGGAACTCGATCGTGTTTAAAGGTGCAATTGCCATCCCCGAATTGCTCTTCAACAGTGCGAAGCAAGAAGGTGCTTAAAACATCAATGTAGCCCTTTGCTGTGATAGTGCCACGCCAAACAACAAGGGGTGCAAGCCCCCTCCATGAAAAACACGACCTCACCATAACACCACCGCCTCCGAATTTAACTGTTGGCGCTACACACGCCGGCAGATGACGTTCACCGGGCATTCGCCATACCCACACCCTGCCATCGGATCGCCACATTGTGTACCGTGATTCGTCACTCCACACAACCTTTTTCCACTATTCAATCGTTCAATGTTTACGCTTCTTACACCAAGCGAGGCGTCGTTTGGCATTCACCGGCGTGTTATGTGGCTTATGAGCAGCCACTCGACCATGAAATTCAAGTTTTCTCACCTCCAGCCTAATCTTCATAGGCCGGCCGGAGTGGCCGTGCGGTTATAGGCGCTGCAGACTGGAGCCGAGCGGCCGCTACGTTCGCAGGTTCGAATCCTGCCTCGGGCATGGATGTGTATGATGTCCTTAGGTTAGTTAGGTTTGATTAGTTCTAAGTTCTAGGCGACTGATGACCTCAGAAGTTAAGTCGCATAGTGCTCAGAGCCATTTGAACCATTTAACCGTCATAGTACTTTCAATGGATCCTGATGCAGCCTGGAATTCCTGTGTGATGGTCTGGATAGATGTCTGCCTATTACACATTGCGACCCTCTTCAACTGTCGGCGGTCTCTGTCAGTCGACAGACGAGGTCGGCCTGTACGCTTTTGTGCTGTACGTGTTCCTTCACGTTTCCACTTCACTATCACATCGGAAACAGTGGATGTAGGTATGTTTCGGAGAATGGAAATCCGACGTATGATACAAGTGACACCCAATCACCTGACCACGTTCGAAGTCCGTGAGTTCCGCGGAACGCCCCATTCTGCTGTCTCACGATGTCTAATGGCTACTGAGGTCGCTGATATGGAGTACCCGGCAATAGGTGGCAGCACAATGCACCTAAGATGAGAAACGTATGTTTCTGGGTGTGTCCGGATACTTTCGATCGCATTGTGTATGTTGTTACGGGCAAAACCACAAAGAAAGTAGCAGACATAAGTCTCGTCAACGTAATCAGTGAATTAATACTATGAGTGTAATTTAAATTAGTTGGTGTCTGACGTCGAAGGCCGGAAGGTGAAAATTCGCGATTGGTACCGTCAGCAGGCACCCATCACAGTGCTCTTCTCTCTAGGGCGATAGATAATCAAGTAAAAAAAAAAATTTTAACTTAAGTGTAGTACAGAACTCTTACAGTGCCTCTAAGGTATAGGGCATAGTGTCACCGACGTATGCGTATTCAGGCGATGACCAAGATCGGCCGAAGACCGACGATCTTTCCGAATCCGTATGTCAGTACGTGCACGATCTCGGTGCAACCGATCTCAACGGCCGAACGTAGTGGCTTCGGACTACGGTCGGTGGAATTCGCATCGGTGTTCATCGGTCGGACTCGGCGAAGTCCTCACGGACAAAAAATGGATTTCGAGAGACTTGTGAGTATAGGACAGGAAAGAAGAGGCTGAGGCATCCTGAGGATACGAAATATCATAAACAGTCATATACCTCGGAATATACGGTCGGAAACTTGGGCCACAGTAATATATTTGAGTCTGAGGCAAGCAAAAATTCAGAACCATACTGGTACTACATGAAGTTGAAAATTCTGATTAACACGGTATAAGACATTTCTCTGATTTGCTCGAATGAGGAATAGCTTTTTCCTACATTGTGAAGTCACTTGTAAAATGTACTTTCTGTAGTTTCTGTAATAAAATTGATTTCATTCAACTCCCCAGCATTATTTGTTTGTTAACTATGAAATATATTTTATCTGTAAAAAACAAAACTCTTCCCAAACAGGCCATGAAGGCTGAACGGTACCGACCGGCCGCCGTGTCGTCCTCAGCCCACAGGCGTCACTGGATGCGGATATGTAGGGGCATGTGGTCAGCACACCGCTCTCCCGGCCGTATGTCAGTTTACGAGATCGGGGCCGCTACTTCTCAATCAAGTAGCTCCTCAGTTTGCCTCACAACGGCTCAGTGCAACCAGATATTTTAACCATAGGTAAATCAAACTTATTCGATAAGAACTAAGTGATTGCATAAATTCAAAGATGCAGATGATTCGCGAATAAATTCACTAAAAACTGTTGGACATAAATAAGAAAACACCGCGAAAAATGGGTGCTTGAACATAAAAGCAGATACTATCCAAGCCTGCAGGTTGCGCTGTTGCATTTGGCAACGATCGGCACCTGTCCAATGTCCTCAGTACGCTGTAGGTGACAGCCGTGTTCAGAGCAGTGCTTTGTATAGTTGTGAATGGGTTATGTCGGAGTTGAGTGAATTTGAATCTGGTCAAACTGTTGATTCTTGTCGTCTAGCCTAAGTGTTTGGTGTTTCTAGAGGCATAGTATTGAAGATTTATACCGAATACAGGGAAGCGTAAAAACATCATCCGCTAAGCCACTAGGCGGAAGAAATTGTGTGTTGAGTGATTGTGGTGGAATGTTTTATGGAACTGCAGCTAGCAATTCATATACTCAGGATGACAATCAAACCATCCAACAGCGGAAGAACTATGATTTCAAACTAATAATCAACTTTTATTTTTACACGAGAGGCGTTCAACACATAGATAGTCCGGAAACCACCATAAGGTGCGTGGCGGAGGATAAGCTGTACCACTACTTGCCATTTGCCCTCCTGTTCCACTCGCAAATACAGCGAGGGAAAACGGCTGTCTTTACGCCTCCGCATGAGTCCTAACTTCTCGCATTTTATCTGCGTAGTACTTACGCATGATGCATGTTGACGGGAGCAGAATCATTCGGCAGTCAGCTTCAAATGCCGGTTTGAGTTCTCGAAGCATCTCCGTGACACTTAAGTTTTGTTCGAACCTACTGGTAACAAATCTGTAAGTAATGCAACACATTTCTTCTCGGCCAGTTTCGGTTGAAAAAATGGTGAATTCGTTGCGGGATATCGCGGAATATTTGCGCTTCACCTCAATAGTTTCACGAAGTTCCGATTGGTGTCGTCGCTATCCGTAGACTTCTAAGGGGCGTCTGTAACGGAGGTGCATTCCAAGCAGAGAGCTGTAATTGAGTTTCTTTTTGTCGGAAAATCAGAGCATCGCAGATATTCATAGGCGCTTGCAGAACTTCTACGAAAAGATGGAAGAGAACAAAAGTACGATGAGACGTTGGGCGAAGCGTCTGTCACCATAGCAACAATGTCACGAAAATCTGTCAGATCTTCCGCGCGCTGGCCGGCCGCATACTGCAGACTCCTGCAATATTGGAACGTGCGGACACACTCACTTGAGGTGATCGACGGACCGCAAATAAACACCTCACTGCCTCAATTGGATGTCTCTGTTGGTAGTGCCGACACACTCATCGACCTGTTGGTGTATTCAAAAGTGTGTGGAACCATGCAGGCGTACATGCCCTCCCTGTAAGATGGAGTAAGGCCGTCGTATTGAAAGGAGAATACACTGAAAAATAGGATATTGTAGACAAAAGAGCGGCGAATAATACGCTACTGGCCATTAAAATTGCTACACCAAGAAGAAATGCTCATGATAAACGAGTATTCATTGCACAAATATATTATACTAGAATTGACATGTGATTACATTTTCGCGCAATTTGGGTGCATAGATCCTGAGAAATCAGTACCCAGAACAACCAGCTCTGGCCGTAATAACGACCTTGATACGCCTGGGCATTGAGTCAAACAGAGCTTGGATGGCGTGTACAGGTACAGCTGCCCATGCAGCTTCAACTCAGTACCACAGTTCATCAAGAGTAGTGACTGGCGTATTGTGACGAGCCAGTTGCTCGGCCACCATTGATCAGACGTTTTCAGTTGGTGAGAGATCTGGGGAACGTGCTGGCCAGGGCAGCAGTCGAACATTTTCTGTATCCAGAAAGTCCCGTACAGGACCTGCAACATGCGGTCGTGCATTATCCTGCAGAAATGTAGGGTTTCGCAGGGACCGAATGAAGGGTAGAGCCACGGGTCGTAACACATCTGAAATGTAACGTCCACTGTTCAAAGTGCTGTCAATGGCACCCCATACCAGCACGCCGGGTGATACGCTAGTATAGCGATGACGAATACATGCTTCCAATGTGTGTTCACCGCGATGTCGCCAGACACCGATGCGACCATCATGATGCTGTAAATAGGACCTGGATTCATCCGAAAAATGACGTTGTGCCATTCGAGCACTCAAGTTCGTCGTTGAGTACACCATCGCAGGCGCTCCTGTCTGTGATGCAGCGTCAACGGTAACCGCAGCCATGGTCTCCGAGCTGATAGTCCATGTTGCTGCAAACGTCGTCGAACTGTTCGTGCAGATGGTTGTTGTCTTGCAAACGTCCCCATCTGTTGACTCTGGGATCGAGACGTGGCTGCACGATTCGTTACAGCCATGCGGATAAGATGACTGTCATTTCGACTGCTAGTGATACGAGGCCGTTGGGATCCAGCACGGCGTTCCGTATTACCCTCCTGGACCCACCGATTTCATATTCTGCTAACAGTCATTGGATCTCGACCAACGCGAGCAGCAATGTCGCGATACGATAAACCGCAATCGCGTTAGGCTACAATCCGACCTTTATCAAAGTCGGGAACATGATGGTATGCATTTCTCCTCCTTACACGAGGCATCAAAACAACGTTTCATCAGGCAACGCCGGTCAACTGCTGTTTGGTATGAGAAATCGGTTGGAAACTTTCCTGATGTCAGCACGCTGTAGGTGTCGCCACCGGCGCCAACCTTGTGTGAATGCTCTGAAAAGCTAATCACTTGCATATCACAGCATCTTCTTCGTGTCGGTTAAATTTCGCGTCTGTAGCACGTCATCTTCGTGGTGTAGCAATTTTAATAGCCAGTGGTGTATGATGTATTGGAATCCTGAATAAAACATGTTCTTTTTTTTAAAAAAAAAAAGAAAGTGTTGCAGTACTTATTGAACGCCCCTCGCATTCTAATATTGCTCACGCATTCATAGTTCGATAAATTAATGAATTCATCTGTAACCTCTACTGCAGGAAACATAAGAGACCAACAAGATACCATACGGTACAGTTATGAACAACTGAATTACACGATACTGCTGTGTGTTGGAAACAGTCACGGTGGGTGGAATAGTGTCACATGACATGTCAGACTTCCACTGACTGTCGAATTGACAGTCTATCACATTATGGACAACATAGAGCCTTTCATTGCGGTCCTAACGCACGAAACACTCCGTCTCTGAGGTTGTGCAGACTCTAGGCTTTTCACGCAGCACCGTGTCAAGGGTGTATGACACATACAGTCGCGACATCCATGCTCGTTTTTGTTATCTATTGCAACAGCAGCGTGCACCGGACAGCAAGCCGAAAAGTTGACTAAGGTGCCTCGTGAGTCAGTATCTCATCGTTAAACCCTACTAGCGATTCTTTATTAAAGAACCGAACTCCCATGTACAAAACGTCATGTCTCCCAAACTATGTGGGCAAGTGATACAATTTTGCAGGTACATTCAGTGGTGTATGTGTATATTAATACCATATTATCACATCATTCCATATTCGACCAATAATGATACGAAACACTGAAAACCGCATTCTTCTTGCTCCTGGAAGCCTTGAGATAGGCCATCTGCAACTGGGATTCATTTAGTAGTTTAGTAATATGGATGGTTTGTACGGCGGCTTCTACAAACAGGAGTGTCTATAACACAATAAACTGTGCAAACAGAAAAAAAGAAGGAACTATACTGTCTTTTTCTTGTTTCTTAAAGATCCTGAGAGGTCACCTGTTTGAGATGTCTAATACGAAACAATGGTAACGAATAATTATCGGCAGAAACTTATCAGGAACTTAAGTAAAAACAACGTTTTTTTTTCAAAGGGAAACAGAACTTCAACTGTAATTGCCTGGCAAATTAAAACTGTTTGCCAGGCCAGGACTCGAACCTATGCCTTTCGCTGGCAAGTGCTTTACCGAATGGGCTATTCAGGAACGACTAACTACACGCCCTCATATGCAAAGGTGCCACGTTCGAGTCCTGGCCCGTCTTACAGTTTCAATCTGCCAGGAAGTTTCAATTCAGCGCACACTCCGCTACAGAGCGAAAATCGCTGTGAAAACTGCAACTGTTTGTTTGACTACAAGACCAAACCATTTAATGGTAACCTGTATTAAAACAATTCTGTGATGTGTTTCTGTCCATTGGTCAATACAAACTACGACTTTATGTTTTATGTCATCTGCAGTTAGTGACGTTCGCCATTGGTTCCACTTTTCAGAATATTATAACGTAAACATTGGTTACAGTGGTTCCTTTACACCAACAGAAATAAAGAGGTATTATTTGCAGTACTTTTTTCACTTTGAAATGAGATATTTTGTTTTCGTGTCATTGTTTTATTACTGCGCTCACAGTTCACAGCATATACTATAGCTGGGGTTCAGCTTTCTGCTCATGCTTTTTACTTTTTATTTTATTTTATTTTATTTTATTTTGCCCCTAGAAATTAATTTCTACAAGTCTGAGTTGATTGTTGGTATATTTTCATTAAGGTACTCAACTGTTACCTTACTGTATTTGTTTCTTATGGCTGTTGGTTAAATAATTCATCTGATGAGAATGGGTTGGCTGGAACCTAGACAGAGAACTGACGTAATATGTGCATCAAATGAACACAGAAAAATCTGCGGCAGCAAAGCACAGCATCATTGAGGGACCACTTTCTCTTCGAAGACACAAAGGTCGCGCCAGAAGTTTCTGATGTTACTTAAAATCCGTCTTGATTGCAATTATTTTTTTTATTCATATGACCGGTTTCGGTTCATTCAGAACCATCTTCAGATCTGATATTTCAGTTACAGTTACAACTTTCACATGTGACGTACATGTGATGTAGCATGTGAAAGTTGCTGGATTTGGACGGGTTACTCCTGTAACTGAAATATCAGATCTGAAGATGGTTCTGAATGAACCGAAACCGGTCATATGAATAAAAAAAAATAATTGCAATCAAGACGGATTTTAAGTAACATTATAAAATCACTGATTGCTGTTATCCCATAAGACATTATGTCTGTTTTTGCAAAGAAGTTTATGAGATTCTGTAGTCTAGGAAACGATAGAAATAACAGGTACAAGAAAATCTAGAGGGCAGAGACAGGAGATTTTATTTCAGCCCCGCTTGAGCCGACGTAATATCAGAAACGGGCTTTGTGTGTTCCTTGATACAGATGCCAGTAATGGGCAAGACTGGCGACCCCAGTGGTCACTCCCCCACCACCTCACCTCTAGGTTCCCCCCACCAGCGAAGACCTTTCGCGCTCAGAGCGCATGCACAGCTCCAGGAAATGTAAGACACGACCTGGGACGGATAAACAGCATCCGTCTGGATCCAGACACATCGCCAGAAGACAGCAAGTAAGAAACTTTCGCAACGTCACTCCGGAACGAACCCATTACTCGGCTGATTTCCCGTGAAGGATTCATCAGCGCGGTTCGCCGAGAAAGCCAGCATTCGTATACAGGGTGACTCCATATATATCCAGGATGAATAAACCTAACGTGATGCAGTTTCGTCAACTGGCGCACAGTAAGGCGAATTTTCCAACGTTCGCGAGTAATTTTTATCGTTTACAGTCGCCGAATTACGTCACCGACATTTTTTTTCTAACGGAGCTATGTACTTTTTTCCGGTGGCATTTGAAAGAAGCTCCTAGGAGAGCTGCAACGACGTAGCATGTAAACGACTTAATCAGATAATATCAGGATAACAGCGCCGCAAACCACTGTCCCGCTGTCACGAGAAGAGGTTCCACAAACGTCTGCCCTATTATATCAAATGTAGGAAAACACGTAACTCAGGTATGGTTCCTGCGTTTATTATCACGATTGTCATACCAAGTGCTCAAATTGTCGACTTTCAGCATCTTTACAAGTTATAGAGTAATTCCGGGGAAACAATACTGCACGTCGAACTTAATTTGGAGATAAGGCAGCAGGGGCCGGTGTTACACAAGGCATTTCATGCCTTCGGGAATCGTCGGTGTTTCCTGACGGAGGGACAGTGGTTTGTGGCGTTGTTATCTGAATATTAATAGCTCAAGTCCCATACATGTTATGTAGCTGAAGTTCTCGCTGAAGCTTCTTTCAAATGCCACAGAAAAAAGATTGTAGCACCATTAGGGAAAAAAAATCTAATCAGTGTCGTAATTCTGCGACTATAAACGATAAAAATCACTTGAGAGCGTCAGGAAATTCGCCATGTTGTCAGCTATACCTGGGCGGTAACCGCACCTCGTTGTACTTATCCATTCTGGATAGATCTGGAGTGGCCTATTTCCCGATCAAGTCCTTCCGTCCGTATGTCCAAGGCACCCTGCATGTGATAAAATTTAAACTGAATTATTTGCTTGTAAACAAATGTGATGATGTCCAAGACGTCGTCAGTACATACGTCAGTATACAGGGTAAACCAAAATTCACGCACTTGGGCGCGAAAGCGTAGTAAATGGGCGTCAAAGGAAGACAATCTGGCAACAATGTAATCAAATGTCTGACAGGTATCTGCATTCAATACAACGCGGGCAGTTAGTTCAGTTGGTAGAATTTTGCGTCAGAATACTCGACTGCGACTCCGAGTCTAACTGTTATTTTCTAATTTTGATCTGTCCAATAATGGTGTAGCATATACTGTTACTTACACGATCCATACCTTACAACAGTTTTCTTAACGTTGAAAATAACCGTCATTTGTCAGACATGTCAAAAAATATTCATGGCGGGTAATTACCAGTAAAAATTAATTACCTGTCATGGGACAGAAATAACTACAACATATATCAGTGTCGAGATGCTAAACATACATACCAAACTGAGTAAGATGGACCAGTTGTAATATTTTCAATAGGGTATCAGTGACAGCATATCTTTCACCATAGCCTTATTTTTGTAGAGATATTAAATAACTGCACGTGTTTTAAGACCTGGTGTAATCGTTGTATGACGAGTAAGAACCTAAACACGATATCATGAAGTGTAAAAAACGTACACCTCGAGCCGGAATCGAAAGCTCGAACTCGAATATCCTAAAACAAAACTATACCCACTGTAGTAACTGGGCAGCACTGTTACACAGTGTTGAATTAAGGGACTTATTGGGCATGTGACTAGAGTGTTGAAAATTGTCTTTCTTCGACGTTGATCTTCTGCCGAAAATATGCATGGCGTGAAATTTTATTACAGTTTCGTACTGTTAGATGAAAGGATTTGCACTGTGGCATCCGAGGACAAGAATCTTGATTCACCTTCTCTGATGTGTAATCTTACAACCTTGGCTCTGCCACCGTTGTAAATTTATTTTAATGCACTTCTCTTGTCTCGTGTGGTATATTGGTGAAAAATATTTTGCCAGTAAGTAAAAAAAAATATTTTGGCTATACTTAATCTAGTCGAATTGTTGTCCAGTCAGTTCCTTTTTCAGTTAGTCTCTTTGAGTATGCACATCAGACCTAATTTCGTACATGTGGACATCATGATTGGCATACCTAAGTACTTGATGTAGGTATAGACTGGGAACTGTAAGTACACTCCCGGAAATGGAAAAAAGAACACATTGACACCGGTGTGTCATACCCACCATACTTGCTCCGGACACTGCGAGAGGGCTGTACAAGCAATGATCACACGCACGGCACAGCGGACACACCAGGAACCGCGGTGTTGGCCGTCGAATGGCGCTAGCTGCGCAGCATTTGTGCACCGCCGCCGTCAGTGTCAGCCAGTTTGCCGTGGCATACGGAGCTCCATCGCAGTCTTTAACACTGGTAGCATGCCGCGACAGCGTGGACATGAACCGTATGTGCAGTTGACGGACTTTGAGCGAGGGCGTATAGTGGGCATGCGGGAGGCCGGGTGGACGTACCGCCGAATTGCTCAACACGTGGGGCGTGAGGTCTCCACAGTACATCGATGTTGTCGCCAGTGGTCGGCAGAAGGTGCACGTGCCCGTCGACCTGGGACCGGACCGCAGCGACGCACGGATGCACGCGAAGACCGTAGCATCCTACGCAGTGCCGTAGGGGACCGCACCGCCACTTCCCAGCAAATTAGGGACACTGTTGCTCCTGGGGTATCGGCGAGGACCATTCGCAACCGTCTCCATGAAGCTGGGCTACGGTCCCGCACACCGTTAGGCCGTCTTCCGCTCACGCCCCAACATCGTGCAGCCCGCCTTCAGTGGTGTCGCGACAGGCGTGAATGGAGGGACGAATGGAGACGTGTCGTCTTCAGCGATGAGAGTCGCTTCTGCCTTGGTGCCAATGATGGTCGTATGCGTGTTTGGCGCCGTGCAGGTGAGCGCCACAATCAGGACTGCATACGACCGAGGCACACAGGGCCAACACCCGGCATCATGGTGTGGGGAGCGATCTCCTACACTGGCCGTACACCACTGGTGATCGTCGAGGGGACACTGAATAGTGCACGGTACATCCAAACCGTCATCGAACCCATCGTTCTACCATTCCTAGACCGGCAAGGGAACTTGCTGTTCCAACAGGACAATGCACGTCCGCATGTATCCCGTGCCACCCAACGTGCTCTAGAAGGTGTAAGCCAACTACCCTGGCCAGCAAGATCTCCGGATCTGTCCCCCATTGAGCATGTTTGGGACTGGATGAAGCGTCGTCTCACGCGGTCTGCACGTCCAGCACGAACGCTGGTCCAACTGAGGCGCCAGGTGGAAATGGCATGGCAAGCCGTTCCACAGGACTACATCCAGCATCTCTACGATCGTCTCCATGGGAGAATAGCAGCCTGCATTGCTGCGAAAGGTGGATATACACTGTACTAGTGCCGACATTGTGCATGCTCTGTTGCCTGTGTCTATGTGCCTGTGGTTCTGTCAGTGTGATCATGTGATGTATCTGACCCCAGGAATGTGTCAATAAAGTTTCCCCTTCCTGGGACAATGAATTCACGGTGTTCTTATTTCAATTTCCAGGAGTGTATTTCATGGTCAACGAAATGCTGTCTGCAAGAAGTTACTTAAATCAAAAATACATAATGGTTTTCGTATTCCAGACGAAAGCTTCTTTTGCCCCAGCACAATTTCCTCAGAGAAGTATTTCATAGTGTGTGTATGGAAAAATGGCATTATACACCATAGGCATGGGCTATTTATTCACACATTCCTTCAGTGTCTCTACGACATTTAGTACTCTTTCCTGCTTATTGCATTGCTTTTCTGTGTAGATTTTCCAGCATAATTTACTATCGCGGTGTATGTTTAACAACTTTACAGAGTGATTGAGTTCATTTTGTCCATTATTTAAGGGGAATCTGTCGTGAGCGGATTTCCTATGGTTGGCCATACTAACATCGGTACACATTTCTCAAAAACTAGTTGTCGTTGTGGTCTTCAGTCCTGAGACTGGTTTGATGCAGCTCTCCATGCTACCCCATCCTGTGCAAGTTTCTTCATCTCCCAGTACCTACTGCAACCTACATCCTTCTGAATCTGCTTAGTGTATTCATCCCTTGGTCTCCCTCTACGATTTTTACCCTCCACGCTGCCTTCCAATGCTAAATTTGTGATCCCTTGATGCCTCAGAACATGTCCTACCAACCGGTCTCTCCTTCTCGTCAAGTTGTGCCACAAACTCCTCTTCTCCCCAATTCTATTCAATACCACCTCATTAGTTATGTGATCTACCCATCTAATCTTCAGCATTCTTCTGTACCACCACATTTCGAAAGCTTCCATTCTTTTCTTGTCCAACTTATTTATCGTCCATGTTTCACTTCCATACATGGCTACACTCCATACAAACACCCTCAGAAACGACTTCCTGACACTTAAATCTATACTCGATGTTAACAAATTTCTCTTCTTCAGAAACGCTTTCCTTGCCATTGCCAGTCTACATTTTGTATCTTCTCTACTTCGACCATCATCAGTTATTTTGCCCCCCAAATAGCAAAACTTCTTTACCACTTTAAGTGTGTCATTTCCTAATCTAATTCCCTCAGCATCACCCGACTTAATTCGACTACATTCCAATATCCTTGTTCTGCTTTTGTTGATGTTCATCTTATATCCTCCTTTCAAGACGCTGTCCATTCCGTTCAACTGCTCTTCCAAGTCCTTTGTTGTCTCTGACAGAATTACAATGTCATTGGCGAACCTCAAAGTTTTTATTTCTTCTCCATGGATTTTAATACCTACTCCGAATTTTTCTTTTGTTTCCTTTACTGCTTGCTCAATATACAGATGGAATAACATTGGGGAGAGGCTACAACCCTGTCTCACTCCCTTCCCAACCACTGCTTCCCTTTCATGCCTCTCGACTCTTATAACTGCCATCTAGTTTCTGTACAAATTGTAAATAGCCTTTTGCTCCCTGTATTTTACCCCTGCCTCCTTTAGAATTTGAAAGAGAGTGTTACAGTCAACATTGTCAAAAGCTTTCTCTAAGTCTACAAATGCTAGAAACGTAGGTTTGCCTTTTCTTAATCTTTCTTCTAAGATAAGTCGTAAGGCCAGTATTGCCTCATGTGTTCCAATATTTCTACGGAATCCAAACTGATCTTCCCCGATGTCGGCTTCTACCAGTTTTTCCATTCGTCTGTAAAGAATTCGTTTTAGTATTTTGCAGCTGTGACTTATTAAACTGATAGTTCGGTAATTTTCACACCTGTCAACACCTGCTTTCTTTGGGAATGGAATTATTATATTCTTCTTGAAGTCTGAGGGTATTTCGCCTGTCTCATACATCTTGCTCACCAGATGGTAGAGTTTTGTCAGGACTGGCTCTCCCAAGGCCGTCAGTAGTTCTAATGGAATGTTGTCTACTCCCGGGGCCTTGTTTCGGCTCAGGTCTTTCAGTGCTCTGTCAAACTCTTCACGCAGTATCGTATCTCCCATTTCCTCTTCATCTAAATTCTCTTCCATTTCCATAACATTGCCCTCAAGTACATTACCCGTGTATAGTCCCTCTATATACTCCTTCCACCTTTCTGCTTTCCCTTCTTTGCTTATAACTGGGTTTCCATCTGAGCTCTTGATATTCATACAAGTGGTTCTCTTTTCTCCAAAGGTATCTTTAATTTTCCTGTAGGCAGTATCTATCTTACCCCTAGTGAGATAAGCCTCTACATCCTTACATTTTTCCTCTAGCCATCCATGCTTAGCCATTTTGCACTGCCTGTCGATCTCATTTTTCAGACGTTTGTATTCCTTTTTGCCTGCTTCATTTACTGCATTTTTATATTTTCTCCTTTCATCAATTAAATTCAATATTTCTTCTGTTACCCAAGGATTTCTACTAGCCCCCGTCTTTTTACCTACTTGATCCTCTACTGCCTTCACTACTTCATCCCTCAGAGCTACCCATTCTTCTTCTACTGTACTTCTTTCCCCCACTGCTGTCAATTGTTCCCTTATGCTCTCCCTGAAACTCTGTACAACCTCTGGTTCTTTCAGTTTATCCAGGTCCCATCTCCTTAAATTCCCACCTTTTTGCAGTTTCTTCAATTTTAATCTGCAGTTCATAACCAATAGATTGTGGTCAGATTCCAAAACTATTTGTTCAAATAAAATTTGAAGCGCGCACAAGTTATCATATCTTCTTCAATGTGTATAGGACAGTAGAATTTTTATCATAGAAATTCACAGAAAAGTGTGTGACCTAAAAAATTAGTATTAGGAAAGATATAAATATTTTTCATGCCTTTTACTTGATTGCCATGATTGTAGTAAATTTTTAATGTAAGTGATATAATTAATTGATTTCGTACCAAGTTTCATTGACATAGGTGAATTATTTTCAGAGGAAAGTGTATCCAAAGCTAAAAATTTCATACTTTCGGGAAAATACGTTTCAAGTTTTTAATACGATCTGTTCGATCTACAGTCAAAGCTAATACTCGTTCGCGTTTCTGTATCCTTCTACTTACGTTTGGAGATCCTCTTTTGAATTCTGGCAATTTTTGTCATTTGTACGACTCTTTCTTGGCCTCCCTCACCCTCAGCTGGTCGACTGACAGCACATCCTTCATGTTCATCCCAGCTTCTATGTCCATATCACTGTAAATTTTCAGCCAGCTGACTGACCCCCCATCACTGAAACACAACACTGCGTCCATCCATGACATCAATTTTTGCGGTTTTGAGGCCCACAAATACTGTTTTAGGCAAGCATTCCCACACACAATAACTGAAAGTTTCGTTGGGATTTAGAATTCTCTCGTGGATGCATTTAGTAAGCAATGTTTTGCTAGCTAAGCTTCTACATACAGAATTATTCACCTGCCCCTACCTATGGGTTTTATGCAGCCCACCGCAATGCATTCCATAGTCACGTGCGAGATTTTCATACTCCGTTGCTCATTACTCCGTCTTCAGACCACGAGTGGCCTACCGGGACCATCCGACCTCCGTTGTCATCCTCGGGGGAGGATGCGGATAGGAGAGGCGTGGGGTCAGCACACCGCTCTCCCGGTCGTTATGATGGTATTCTTGACCAAAGCCGCTACTAATTGGTCGAGTAGCTCCTCAATTGGCATCACGAGGCTGAGTGCACCCCGAAAAATGACAACAGCGCATGGCGGCCTGGATGGTCACCCATCCAAGCGTCGACCACGCCCGACAGCGCTTAACTTCGGTGATCTCACGGGAACCGGTGTATCCACTGCGGCAAGGCCGTTGCCTTTGCTCATTACACACAAACAATTAGACCTAGAGAAAAATGAACAGGAACTTTTGGGAGGAAATTTAATGCAGTTAATTTTTGTACTGAGATACGTTTTTGCTGGAGGCCATGGTTTTTGAGTTATTACACGAAAACACGTCTGAAGGTCAGTTTTGAACATTTTTTTCTTACATAATTTGAAACTACAGTCTGTAGCGAAAACGTTATCCACTGCAGAATTTAACTACATTAAATTTCCTACAAAAAGATCCTGTTCATTTTTTCCGTATGATTAATACTTTGCTCGTAGCGAGTGACAGATTATGAATATCAAGAGTGGTATCTGAAGGTGTTGCGGGCTCCACAAACCCCCAGTTAGGGGTAGCTGAATCACTCTGCATAGTTTTTGTAACATCTGCTACTGACCTTGTTTGGAGATGGTAGTCTCTATATAATGACCAGTTACATTACCCATGTATATACTCTTCATCGATTACACTAGCTCTCTGATATTTCCACCATGACTCGGGGCCCTCTGGACGGAGAAAACGGCAGGGCGTAAGTACTCTGGACATGCTTGTGTGTTAACCAGTTCACGTAACGGACGTCTTTCTTACCAAGTACGTCGGCGATGCCACAGAGCAATAATTACGTGTCTTACACCCAATTCCCATGGACTGGGGGACCCATTTAGAGGTCATGTGTAAGGATGGTTCCGTGTCTTGTGGAGTACATTTCCGTCATTATGGCGAAAGGAGGTGTTACACGTTACTAACTAGATGTCTGACTCCTTCCGAATGTACGATGGATCGCATTGTATTCACCAAGAAAGTAAGATTACTCTTGAGCTGTTTATGAAATGGAAGCTGAAAACAATTTAAAGAGGTCACAAACTATCCATTATGCACAAGAATTTAATGCACGAAATAAGTGTTTATAAAAATAAAATTACTTGACAGTCGTTGGTAACCATCAAGTACTCGATCCAATTTTCCATTTCTCGCTTAAAGGAGTCGTTCCTTTGGTTACGCTTCGCTTTGCGCGGCAGAGGCAAGTGATATGAAAATTGTTAAAATAAGAACTTACCTGCTTCTTATCTACCTTCAAAAGTTGGTGCCTTATAAATAAATAGTGTACTGTTATTGTACAATACAGGCACTGACATCATTAGACTCCCTGTCAACTCGTTGTGGTTCCCTCTACCACCTGTTAATAGATTTGAACAGGCTACATCCAGGTCTATCGTCATCGCGCCAGCTTGCTCTGACGGCCACAGCTATAGAGGCGGAGAACAACGCTCTGTAAAGGTGCGTCCACATGATGCTTTTTATTTGCCCAACTTTGCGATTGCGTATACGTTTCCAACAGCGCATATGTACATGCGTAATTTCCTGGAAATGGAAGCCGTGAGCAAAAGCCTTCAGTGGGAAGGAGACATCAGGCACTGGTAGACACTTGTTGCTCACGTGTGTTTGTTTTACATGTCGGCGAAAATGATGTCTACTGATTCTGAACAGTATACTCTGTGGTTTGTTGAAGATTATCAGAAAAAGGACGTGTTGTGGAACTTGTCGTCAAATGATTATTTTAATAAAACTTCGAGGAACGAAATCATTAGCACAACTGAGAAGCATAACATCTGAACAAAAGAAATGTAGCTCCTCAAAAAAAAAACCTAGAAATTGAAATATAGAACACCGATAACGCAAAAAATACAAATTTGGAAACACAGATCTGTTCTCCAGGAATCTGGCGCGTATGACGCTCCCGAATAAGACGAGCAGGATTATTACAGTTGTGTAAACAACTCTTTGTACAATAAAATACAAATGGCGCATTGAAAATTAATTGACCTTCAAATAGCGACTAAAAACTCCCTTAAGTAACTCTATTTCAGATAATCACTAAGGCGTTTTGTTTTGAAATGCGAAATAAATTGTTCAAACTGGTATATAAGTCGCCTGTTACTAGCTATTGCCAGCCTTACCGCTGTGGTTTCCCTTGCAGTTCACATAGTTTGCTATATTATTGACATTTCAAGTATCACTGCTCGCAATGTAGTTATACCACAAACCATTCAATGTTGAAACTTTTTCTGAAAGAATTAGATGAACGAGAACATTTTACGATGTGACAATTTGGTTCATCCCGCCGGTCAAAGGTAATTTTTATGCCCACTTGTACGTCATTCGGACATAAATGATAGCTTGCAACCAATGGAAAACATACTGACGACGGTGTAATTAAGTTTGAAATTTTCTGTGCGCATGTCGTTTGAATCGAGGCGAAATAGGACACGTACATATGGGAAGTTTTCCCTACACGGACAATATGCGTTGTCATCCATTTTTTATACGGCAGTTGTTCTTTTTACATGTCAATATTTTCACAATGAAAAGGGCAAGAAGAGAGATGTGGTGCCCAAGAATGCAACAAAGACAAATACGAGAGTAATTTATTGTAAGTAAACAAACAGCTGACTGAAGATAGCGTTGCACGGTGCAGACTTCTGGTCTGTCACTACTGCACGATTGCAAACCTTTGAGCCTATACAAATAATAATAATAATAATAATAATAATAATAATGTCCTTGCGAAAGTGGAGACTGATTAGGAACATCATCTATCAAGGAACACGGAAAGTGAAATTAATGAGATAAAGTAACGAATCAGAGCGAGCTGAGCACGAACATAATCAGTGTAATTCGATTCGTGGAAAAGAGCGCGAACTCCTCTGTTTCCTCTACGCTTCCCCGACAATTAACACTGCCCTCAAATTAACAGCGACGAACAGATCCGTGAGCTCTTTCCATAAGAATTAACTCTACAAATTCCGCGATATCCTTGCGACGCTCAGAGAGAAATCTGTCTGACTTTCTCTTAGCGTCTTAGATCTCCGTAACAAAGTGAAACGTTAAACGCTGAACGCAAAATGTTGACAGGAAACTGTTTGTTTTTATTTCTCGTCTTCTCTAAGCCCTACATGTTGATATGTAGCGGAAAAGTAATATGGTTGATCATACTACCACGAGATAAAAGACTCTTTAATTTATAATGTACATACAAGCTTCGACAACTATCTGATGCCTTCGCCCACTTTTTGCAATCTTTCGGAAGAAGAACTGTGAGTCTGCCGAGTTCATTCAAGATAGCTGATCCTGTGATATTACATTTATACTCATGTCACGGTGAACACACTGGCTCTCCGGGTAGCATACACCTCAGGCTCAAATCGACATAACTGAGTCTACTACCTGCTACTACCGCGCACTCACTTATTTCCATTTTGTATTCCAGGTGAAATTTATTGGCAAAGCTTATAATATACTGAAGAATGAAGTATTACACTTGTGCTACTTACCTAAATAACAACCGTGATTGTACACAGAACAATAATTGTACAGCAGGAGAATATATGCGTTCGACGATATCGTGAATAATTATTCACCTTCACGTGCGCGTTAATATATTTAAATACATCATGCCTTCGCCAGTGTTAATTCTGACTCTCTCTATATGAAAAATGCTTACGATAATGGCAATTTAGTAAAAACAATACGCAATGAAGACATTTCCAATAACTGCTTGTTACGGAAGCTATTTCTGTTGTTTTGGCATAGTAAACAAAAGTTCGCGATCAGAAATCGTGTTATGCGAAGCATTATACTATTACGCTAAAAATCATTGGCAAATAAATAATACAAAATGAAATGGTTTTGTCAATACATGTCAAACGGCACTTATTTCAAGACTTGGTCACAAATGCTGGTTTTGAAAGACGATAACTTCCTGACTTGTAGTGACATCTGACACACCAAATTTTCGTAATAAAAAATAGTCTACGTGGAGTGACCTCCACAGACATGATGGTTTTAGTCGAAAAACGAGTAGTCAACAAGTGTGATAGTTCCTTGTAGATATCCTTGTACACAAATATCACAATGCTTAATTTAAGGGAAAGTGAATGAAACAGTCTTAACCTGGTATTACTCATATACACTAGAGAAAGGCGAAGTAGAGGGGGGTGGGGGGTATCTAACAAACTAATTTACAGTGAAACTGACCAAGCTCCACAATTTCATATTACTCTGACTAACAGTAGCCAAAAGTAGGGCCTCTATAGCTGCTAGTGGAATTACAATTTTCTGAATAAACAGAGATTGGTTTTAGCAAGGACCAGGAATACTACAATTATGTGATCTATTGCCAAGATATACTACGATCTCTCGACAACTCTTTGAGCGACACCATGCTTCCTCGGTAAATATCATTTATCCCCAAGGATATGATGAAGCAAAAGCAATACCAACCTTACCCAGTAAAGCTTTTTAATCTGTCAAATGAACTGTAGCACACATAGTACACTTTGCCATGTTGTTTTGCTCCCCCCAGCCAATTCTGCAATTTCATACATGCCCTTTGTCTCCTAATGCAAGATTTTAAGCATGAAAGGCAGTCAAGTTTACTTGACAACAAAAATCAAAATGTGGTGCATATCCAATGAGAATAACTTTTTAAGTGCAATTGAGCAATGGGTAGAAAAACTTTACTTGTGAAAGTGCCAAAGTGTTTCCCCAAAACAATTGAGGATGTATTTTAAACTAACATAATTCCCATGAAAAAAATTGAAACAAGAAAAACGAGATTATCTGGCAAAAGAGAGAAATTGCCCATATGCTGTAACACTACTACAGTACCACTAAAACATGTGTTCATGGCTAGTTGTCAGAGAATCCACTTAGCTAAATATCTGTTCACAAATACATTTTTAAACAATTTTGGGCAGAAATGATTTGCTACCAAACTCAACATATTAAATGCCATATACTAAGCAGCTGATACAAACCAGTTTCTATCACTAACAATCAGGTGGTGATCTCTGCAGATCTTTGATATCAACAGGATTAATGGAAAGTTTCTTATGAAACTCAAAAAAAAATTTCAATTAATTTTGTAAAAAAACACTTTAAACATATATCTGAATCAGTTTTAAGTAAAAAAGAAAAAGAGACTGTCACACTACTGTAAAGAAAGTTATTGCCACATAACAGGGCAAAAACTTATAAGGAACATTAAAAAAGAAACACTCACAAAAAGAACTAATGTTGAAGTTTCTTAGATGGAAGTACTAAGAGGAACAAAATGAGCTTTGGCCTGCTGTGATGAGTTATAGGCAGAATGGTAAGCATACCAAAATAAATTTATAATACGAGTACTATGACCTGATGGATCAATTTTTAGTGACTAAATAACATGGTAGACTAGGTCAGAATCTGTTTACAAGAAGTTGATGGAAGCTTTTCTGATGACAATTTTCTGCCATATTTGTTAGTGTGCAGTGTGACTGGAAAGCTATTTTTTAGGTCTGTGACATTTTGAAAATTCTTCCCCAGTGCCAAATTCCAAATCAAAAATACAACTTACCTCTCAGGTACAGGAAAAATAATGGCCTGCAGTTTGTGAGTAATGTTTATTCAGTTTACCATATACTTGCAAATACATTTTTTCACACAATTTAATCTCTTAAGGCATGCTGGAAGAAGACTGAAAGAGAAGCTAGCAAAAGACAAGCAGGTATCATGTAGTATGAGTGTAGAATAGCAAAACAAAGGGAAAGATGCTAAAACTGATGCCAAGTCTGATGTATTATCAATAAAATACTAAAACAGGAAATAGACTAAGAAAAGACTAAGAAACATGACAGCTCCAATGTCAGTTCATTTACCACAGAAACCATTTGTCATTGCAGATAATTTTGACAAAATATAGAAAACTACCAATTGCTTAATCTGATAATACTCCATGATAACACAGTTTAATTGGCTCTTCTTAATGGAAAATCTATTTAGGTTAAGAAAAAGCGGTTTCTTTAAGAAAACAGAAATGCCAGGTAGTAAGGAAATTTCCTAAAGGTTACAAATGAACACTAAACTAAATGTATGTGAATCCCTTGCTACTGCTTCCTGTCATCACTGCTGCATGTGAAAGTTGTTCTTGTAACAGTTTCATTACACATTTCTGGCAGGAAAATACTCAATCCCTGTGGCTTGTCAAAGTTGTGAGAGCCATGCAAAACAATGAAAACAATCAAAAAGATTTATTAATATCATTTATGCAGGACAATGGAATGTTAGGGAAAGGCTAAATTAACTAAAATTAAATGGTTTCATTAACATTTATTTGGGTAGAAACATCAATACAAAACACAAGCAATTACAATGACTGGATATATGGTACAGTAAAAAAAAAAAACAGCTGGTATAAAATACTCTACAAAACTCAGGAACATGCTTCATTGCTACTGACAAATAAAAATAATTACAACAATACAGTATGGTTTATTCATCTATGAGAAGCTCCACTGTAGTGAACAAAATTACAAATAAAAAGTCAGATATTCGCTACCAGTATATAACAAGTGAAATTTGTTACTATTATCACTGATCAGTACATGCCCTTTTGCAAATTGTATCTACAAGGTATTTTGTGAATATCACATCAAATATTGTTATTGTTGCCACTATTTTTATTTTCTGCCAAACTGCTATTTACGTAATATGAAACCTCACATATAAACACAAATATTCCAATTGGGAATACAGTCATACTATTGGTTCGAACACAACAAAGCAGAATTATTATGGCAAGTAAATAATATTATATGACATACGGAGGAAAAGCTCTTTGTGTGGAAGACACATCATAAGGAAGATCACTAAAGCAATGTACTTTAGACAGATATGCTACTGAATTGAAGCTGTAATATAGTCAGTAGAAAAGTGTTCACCTATGTAGTGTCAAGCACTAGAGAAAATGTGTGTATCCTGGGAAAATGTGCTTATTTTATATGAATAATTAACATTAATATTTGTGAACACACATTCCACATCATATGCAACCAGATACAATAAAATGAATGAGAAGAAGTTATGTATGCTAGGCTGTAGGGCTATAGGGTAACTGTTAATTCATGCACTCACAAGGTCTTCAGAATATTTATTAGCACACACTTTATGGGAAACTACAATATTTCTTATAATGCATGGTTCAGGCAAAAGAAAGAAAAATTCTGTAAAAAATGTATTTGCAAGTACAGTACTAAAAGGTTTGGCTACTGTTAACTGCCGGCTGAGGGTAAAGCTTAAGAATTAATCTAAAAGTTGAGTATTTGATTAATTTAACAATTGCTCCCACTGTAAGATTTGAATCTGAAGTAGTATCACAACTCTATCTAAATACTTGAGACATATCTCCTAAATGCATTAAACACCAGACATCATGAATTATGGATTGTACAATCATGGGCACTGCCTGTAGAGGAAAAGCAACCATTAGAAATTAAAACTACAGAGCAGCCACAAGCCACATACAACTTCATCTTTATTTTGACAAATTTCATTTGACCAATGTGACCACTTCAGAAGGTAAGTAGCCGAGGGCCACTCTTTTCAAATATTGGGCTGTCTATATTTTATGTATAATGGCAACACTATACGCAGTTATTATTTGTAATGAGTGGCCCTCAGTTACGTAATTTCAGAAGACGCTCACGCTCTTTGAGTGAAACTTGTCAAAATAAAGGAAAACTTACATGCAACTTGTGGACGCTTTGCAATTTTAATCATGGAGTGCATTTTCCGCGTGTGTTGTGTCTTCAACTACGTGCTATAAACCAAATCAATGTAGCCACATTGTCACATATCCAGGCTACCTCTGAAACGTAACACTATGGCTGTTGGATGACAGAAAAAAGAAAATCTGCATAAGTGATTGTGTCATTGATCATTAAAAAATGATTCTGATAACTTTGAATTCACCAACACAGTGCAACAGTTTACAAAGGTATTCAACACCCAAAAACAAGATTACTGTCCATGACACTATTCAGAACACAAGTCAAATGTATTCTAAATATAGTCTACTCTGTTAAAACAAACAACTTACAAACAGCAGGGGCCACACATGACTCATTACTGGCCTGTCAAAGCAGTAAGAAGAATCATACACTAGGAACTGCCTACAAGATATAAGTAGTGATGACATAAGTGCTCAATGTGCAAAGATTAAAGGTGAACTTTCAACAGGCACAAACTGACTCTAGAGTGGAAATGCACCTTGTTTGAAGAATAGCGCACTGTCCAAGTAAGTGACAATTCTGGAATATTGTGAGGATGAAAGACCACTGACATTTAACCTTTGATTAAAGGTTTTTCAACTCCTGTCATACTATACTAGGAAGTGGACTGGTAAACACAATGAAAGGCAAAAATTAAAAATTATTCCTATGTTCTGAAAACTTCTAACAGATATATAAGAAAATGAGATAGGCCTAACTAGAGGAGTGAACTGAAGAAGAAACTTGTCCGAGGAGGTACTATTTCAATAGAATGTCTGTGAATGAATTTTCAAGGAAGCTGATTACCCATGGCACTTGTTATGATATAATACTGGTACCACAAGCCTCACATAAATGAGACACTAAACAGATGGCAATGTATTTAAGAGAAGGCATAACGTATAATTACAGAGCTCTGAAAAATTGAGTCGCATATTTTACTGATGGGCAACTATCAGAACACAGTATCAGCAATGGCAATAGAACATCACAAACTGCAGTGTGCAAAACAAGGTAAGTGTAACAGAGTCAGCAGCCCTGTTGACAGTAAGAATTGCTCACGAGTGCGCGTCATATGCCTACAAAAATTTCAGTTTTACAGTTAGAGATATTTGCTGCACATTTACATAATGAACAAGACATTCGATGGATTTGTAAACACTTCAAATTTTTTCACGCGTCTTGCAGACATCAACAACTTTGAAATTCCGTGTTTAACCCAGTTCACCCACGTTAAGATATACAGCAACTCACTAGAGCAGCTCCTCTGTACCTAGTTCACAACTAATAGCTGCAACATCTCTTTCCAAATACTAAGTTCGTTGCACGACTGACACAAACACGATGTCAATCAGTGAACTTCATGCATCATTCAATTTTAGAACGTGAAGCTAGTCGTAGACATCACGCACAGACTGATAATAACCGCGACTAAACCTAACGCTATTCCCAGCAAAACAAATCGTGCAGCTTCTGGTTCGTACAATTGGCATCCCATGGGTTTCAGGGACGCATGTTTATGAGTTCACGCTCTATTTAACTGATATGCAGTAACAATAACAAGCTACGCCTGTAACAGTCATAAATTAACTTACTATGGGTAAATACTGAGGGAGAACTTGCGAGAAGTACTGAACAAACACGATGTGAAGCATTATAACAAACCTCGGTTTATGTTTTCATAGAACAAGTAGTTTACCGGCGTAGTCTAATAAAGGCAAAGAGATAATCACAAGTTTCTACTAATACGCTAAGTGGTCAAAAGTACTGTCATAAACTTTAGAGGGGTGGCGGTGTCAGTTGGGTCTGACAACGGTGTTCGCGGCGTCCTTAACCTGTACTTCACATGGCTGTTGACTGTTTAAGACAAGAACCAAAGGTCATCAAATCAGGTAACAGCAAAACGAAACCTGTAATTTCTATGTACCATCTGAAACATTTAAAAACACTGGACGCAAAATCCCATATGGTGTAGTAACAATTGGTGATTCTACGTCAAACTGAAAGAGAGACGCTACAAGCCACTCCCTAGCTACGGTACTGCAGAAACTATAAGCAAAAGACTCACAAACACCTAGCTCTAAGTAATTTGATCTTACCACCTTGTTTACGAACAGGCATTCTTGTCGAAACAAATAAGTCGTCTGCTGCCAGTATTCCCGTCAACTTGCACTTTAAATCACGCCTGGTGTGCCAACCTCAAAACAATGAAGTGAGAAGCACAACTATTGAAAAACTTTTCTTCATACGATTTTCAGAACTGTAATGACACACTTTCACTTTTAATAGCGTACTCCCGGTAGATAACGAATTGGCAAGGAAAACACCGCGACACTACGGAACATAAACATCCAAATTCACACAATATGGCGAGCCACGACTTACACAGCCGCGATACCAACTAGCAACTGACGTGATTGGTCAATGTACGCTCAGTGCGTCACAAAATGTCTACTCCTTGCAGAGATCATACTACTTAGTTGATCATAGACCTGCTTAACAGGGCTGTGACCTCTATGAAGGGTATTCCAGGTACTTTGTTTTATAAGAGCGTACACTGGAGACATTCACAGCGTGTAGACATATCTTTTTACAGTCTTAGAAATAACAAGCGCCTGCGTTGACGGCGTCTGCAAGACAGAGTGTGTTTACAATGTTGTTATAATTGATTGTTTGCAGATTCTGTAGTGATAATATTCTTAACTGTCGAGTAATATATAGTGATATTTGATAGTTGGTTCTGTTCAGATCAATTTGTCTTAATTACGTCACTTAAGAAAAGAAAAATAACCTGTGTTAGTAGCAGCGCCGATACAGTCAGCATCAGTGCTAGTAAGTTTTCGTCCCTAGCCAAGGTGTAAGATCACGTATCTCTGTATTTGTTTATTATATTGAAGCCATGTACAATTATCTCTGAAAACCAGACACATTGTTTAACAGAATTCTTAGAGTTTGAATGTTTGATTTTGTCTTGTAAAATACATTTTTACAGTAATTACGCAGAGTACCATAACACAAAGTCGTGTAAAGTATCATTTCACTTTGTGTTAATGCGATACATAAAACTCATTAATCACAGGATGAAAACGTGAGCCCTACAACTTCAGCTTACTGTTTGTAGTCTACGATTGTTGTGCTATATTATCGTATTGTTCGATATTTTTCAGTGTTAACTAAGTCAGTTACAGTATGTATTTCAAAAGCATCACCCTACTGAGTATATGGTAGATTCTGTAAACGATAAAATGTCATTGGTTTGGAACTTTTGTGACTTGTGTCCTCATAATATTCGGCTACAGAAGTTGAGTTTTTATGGAACACATAGTGCAGCATATGCATCATTTAGTTCGAGAAACATCATGCAGAAAGTTATCACAGCCTGCTTAAATAATTCAAATATTAATACAGACCCCATGTCATCTGCAATTTATCGTACAAATGATCCTCCTGGGGAGAAATTGCAGTGGGTACTTCATACATTTTGATTGTTGGTCCATTACTGTTCTTGTTTTATATTAATAATATACAATTTTATTTTGGGGAGGAGGCAGAAATATCCCTGTTTGCAGATGATACAAACAGTATTGTGAGGCCAGGCAAAAAACATTACCAGGGAAATCAATAAATGATGTTTTTATAGAGGCTGCAGATTGATTTTTCTCAAGTGGGCTACTTATGAAGATACCAGTTATGTAATGTGAAGAAGAAAACTACCTCCTGTTAATGCACTGTAAAAAAAAAGGGGGGGGGTTGAAAGTTCAATGTTCTTATATTGATGGAAAATAAGCGAGAAGACCTATACTAGACATGCTAAAACCTTTAAGTTTGTCTCGTTTTGGCATAAGAATAATTACCAGCTTCATGGCATAAAGAACTTGGTAAGTTAAGATATTTGGCATACCTTCATTTGCGAGTGTCATAAGGGACAATATTCTGCCATAACTCCACATGTAGACAAAAAATATTCGTTGTAAAAAAGAAAGTAATTAGAATTACCTGTGGTGTTCACACATGTACACCTCATAGGCATCTCTTTAAGCAGCTGGAATGTTAACCACAGCTTCACATTACTTTTATTTTCTTACTGTATTTAACTTCTTTGTCAACAATCCGTCTGAGTGTGAGAGAAGCAGGTATATTCACAAGTACAACTCTAGAAGGAATAATGATCTGCATTACCCTTTAATAAACCAAATTTTGGCACAGAAAGGGATAAATATTCAGCTATAAAACCATTTATCAATATGCACACATGGAAAGAAAAGTCTTAAGAGATAGCAGAAATATTTTCACGGGTTGATTAAAAATGTATCTCTTTACAAACACTTTTTCTGCCATAGAAGAATTCTTGAATAGAAATAGGTAGCCTAGTCATTTTTACAGGAAAAGCCATATATAACATCAGTCATGATGATGATGATTTTGTTTCATCACAGTGCTTGTAGTATTTTCATGCCAAGATATTGACCACCTTTTTCAATATTTTATAGTGTTTGTGACAGGCACCTCACTAGTTTTGTTGTTTCTTGTGATTTGAGACTGTATAATGTCGCTTTAAACACTGTATTATCCAGGATTGAATAACAACAATATAGAAACACTCTGCTGGGATGAGTGATGAGGGTACAGGATACAGCTGCTAGGGTCAGTGTTGGGAGGCTGTGCTATGGGGGGAGGGGGGGGGGGGAGGAAGAGCAGAGGAGTACAAAAGGAGAGAGGAGAAACAGGGAATGAAAAAGATTTATTAAGTGCACTGGTGAGATAGAAGACACATAGTTCTGGAATGGTAGCAGAGAAGGCGTTGTGTGCAAGACAGGGACTAATGAAATTTCGTGCCAGGGGGGTTATTGTGTTCAGTACCTCCACATTAGTTACACAATTAAAAAAAAAAAAAGCTGGTGCTGGAAAGAAAAATCGAAATGGCATGGCCTGTGAAGCAGTCATTAAAGTGAAGCACGTCATGTTGGGCAGCATTTTCAGCAACTGGGTGGTGCGGTGCTGGTGTCTCTTGACCATTGTTTGCTGGTGGCCATTCATGCAGAAAGACAGCTTGTTAGTTGCCACACCCACAGAGAAAGCAGCACAGTTGTTGCAGCTTGGTTGGTAGATTACATGGCTGCTTCCACAGATGGCCCTGTCTGTGATGGGGTAAGATGATTTCTGTGAAAGGACTGGAGTAGGTAGTAATGAGATGATATATGGGACAGTTAGCTATACTGCAGTGATATGAGGCAAGGGATTGGGAACTGGGTGGAGTAGGAACAGACAAGGATACTGCATAGGTTTGGTGGGTGGTGGAATACCACTATGGGAGGTGTGATGAGGATGGTAAGGAGGATATTCCTCCCCAATATACTGTGTCCCCACAGAGAGAATATCTGCTCTCATATACCTACACCTTCAACGTATTATCTCTACTCTATCCTGTGCAAACTTCTTCATCTCCGAATAATGACTGCACCCTACATCCTTCTGAATCTGCTTAGTGTATTCATCGTTTGGTCTCCCTCTACGATTTTTACCCTCCACGGTTCCCTCCAATACTAAATTGGTGAGCCCTTGATACCTCAGAACATGTCCTACCATTGATCCCTTCTTCTAGCCAAGTTATGCAACAAATTCCTCTTCTCCCCAATTCTGTTCAGTACCTCCACATTAGTTACATGATCTACCCATCTGATCTTCAGCATTCTTCAGTAGCACCACATTTTGAAGGCTTCTATTCTCTTTTCGTCTGCACTGTTTATTGTCCATGTTTCACTTACATACATTGCTACTCTCCATAAAAATAATTTCAGTAAAGACTTCCTGAGACTCATATCTATTGTTGATGTTAACAAATTTCTCTTCTTCAGAAACATATTCCTTGCTGTCACCAGTCCATGTTTTACCGGTATATCCTCTCTACTTTAACCATCATCTGTTATTTTGCTCCCTTAATAGCAGAACTCATTTACTAGTTTAAGTGTCTCATTTCCTAATCTTATTCCCTCAGCATCACATGATTTACTTAGATTACGTTCCATTATCCTTATTTTGCTTATCTTTTATACTCCTTTCAAGATGCTGTCCATTCTATTCAGCTGCTTTTCCCAGTCCTTTGCTGTCTCTGACAGAATTATAATGTCATTGGCAAACCTCAAAGTTTTTATTTCTTCTCCATGGGTTTTAATTCATACTCCAAATTTTTCTTTTGTTTTCTTTACTTCTTGCTCAATATACAGATTGAATTACATCAGGGGTAGGCTACAGCCCTGTCTCAATTCCTTCTCAGCCACTGCTTCCATTTTGTGCCCTTCAACCCTTATAACTGTCATCTGGTTTCTGTACAAATTGTAAATAGCCTTTGCCTCCCTTTATTTTACCCATGCCAACTTTGGAATTTAAAAGAGAGTATTCCAGTCTATGTTGTCAAAAGCTTTTACTAAGTTGACAAACGCTAGAAATGTAGGTTTCCCTTTCCTTAATGTATCTTCTAAGACAGGCTGTTCCAACCGAGCTCCAGGGAGCCGGAGCGCTCCGGAGCACTCACAGCGGGAGCTCGGAGCCTGCGTGGAGGGGGAAAGCGAACTCACTGCCCCCTGGCCGCATGCAGTCGCAACCGACGCATTAATCCGTGTTCAATGACAGCTATGACAGAAGCGGGAGCCCTGTACCTCTGTTGGAGGATACCTTTCTATTCGTTGAGAGGGATGGTCGCCGCAGTGTGTTGTATGTCATTTAAGGTATTTAATTCTGCGAAGAGGTACAATATACAACGACATTATACACGTCTTCACGCAGCGCACTACGATTAGGTAGAAGGCGTTGCACGCAGAGAACTGGTAGCCAGGCTTAAGAACGACCTTCCAGGAGAAGTATGTTTAAAAACGGTATCTTAATACGGAGGGTATCAAAACATGCAACATAGTTCGTGTTCTGTAATGCGTTTATAATTTTCAGGTGAATGAATGCGGAGAAAACACTACTGAATCTGAAATTCGAGCAAGCTACAGGGTCGTTCACATTATTGCGACGAGTGGCAAGCCGTTTTTGGTAGGACCACTCGTAAAATCGTGCATGGTAGCAGTTGCAGAATGTCTGTTTCCAAGGGAGTTGCAGGCAATTGAATGGGTAATTGAAGGGGTTTGCCTGTCGAAGCAAACAATGTCTCGTCGAATCCTGGACATGATAGCGGATTTAGAGACACAGCTCAGGAAAAAGGCGGAGAGCTTTGTTGAATTTTCGCTAGCGCTGGACGAAAGCACCGACATATCGGACTGTGCTCAGCTTGCAGTCTTTGTGCGTGGTGTCGACATGGAGCTGCAAGTAACTCTTGGATGTGGTACCACTCGATTGCACCGCAACAAGACGTGACATTTTTGAAGCTGTTTGTGAATCAGTGGACAATATGAATTTTTCGTGGGATAAGCTCCGTTCTGTAGCGACAGATGGTGCACCAAAAATGATCGGGCGTCACCAAGGTTTTGCTTCTCGTTTGAAAAATAAACTCAGGGACGAATTCGGAAAGACATTTTGACTCTTCATTGTTTTATTCACCAAGAGGCACAATGTGCTGAAACAATAGAGCTAGGTGGCGTAATGAAAGATGTCGTGAAGTGTGTGAATTTTGTGCGGCGTCACGGTATGAATCATCGCCAATTCAAAGGATTCCTGTAAGATATTGAAGCGGAGTATGAGGATATACCTTACCACAGTACAGTTCGTTGGCTGAGTCGGGGAAAAGTTCTTGACGTTTTCTTTGCCATTCGTGAGGAAATATCCCTTTTTCTCGAAATGAAACGGGAAGAAATTCGTTGTCTGAAAGATATAAAATGGATGTCAGACCTGGCGTTCCTAGCTGACATAACTATGCATCTGAATAATTTAAATATGTCATTGCAAGGCAAAGAGCAGCTAATCGTTGACATGCACGACCAGATCAAAGTGTTCATGGAAAAGTAACGTTTATTTGAAAGGCAGATGAGTAGTGGACATTTAACGTTCTTCAATCGTCTTCCTTCTTTAAAACTACCTGAAGGTACTACTTTCGGCTATTACCAAGCAAAGTGAAAGCAGCTCATCACGTCGTTTGAAACACGATTCCAAGACCTCACTAGTTTGAAAATGGAACTTAAGGTGTTCAGCACTCCTTTTTCAGTTTCCCCCATGATTTGTCATCGTCACTTCAGTTGGAGATTATTGATTTCCAAAATTCAACTTTGTTGAAAGAGAGGTACTACAACACGTTGGATTTGTCACGATGGTATCGTTCATTACAGCGAAAAACATTTCCCAAGCTTCACAACAATACCGCTCAGATCATTTGCATTTTTGGATCTATATATCGTTGTGAGCAGCTTTTCTCAGCAATGAAAAGAGTAAAAAGTAAGGAACGATCGTTTCTTCAGGATGCAACAAAGTAGTCCATCCTCTGCATTAACGCTGCGAACACTTTGACGCCTGATATTTCCGATCTTGTAATGAAAAGAGCTACAGAGCTACAGAGGCCCAATAAATTTAATATGCAACTTCTTGTAAAACAGTTGTTTCTTACTTATTTCCTGGTCTAGCATGTCACCACATCGTAGCAGCTAAGAGTATGAGGTTGTCGATCTTGTAAGACGCAGCTGGCACATCAAAACGCTTGCCGGCATGCCGGCCCACTTGAATGGTCACAGCGAGCGACACGGCTCCCTGGAGCAGGGAGCGCTCCGCGGCTCACAACGGAGCCGACGAGCTGGAACAGCCTGTTCTAAGATAAGCCATGAGGTCAGTATTGCCTTGTGTGTTCCTACATTTCTATGGAATCCAAACTGATCTTTCCCAAGGTGAGCTTCTACAAGATTTCCCATTCGTCTGTAAAGAATTCGTGTTAGTATTTTGCAGCTGTGATTTATTAAACTGATAGTTTGGTAATTTTCACATCTGTCAACACCTGCTCTCTTTGGGAATGGAATTATTATATTCTTCTTGAAGTCTGAGGGTATTTCGCCTGTCTCGTACATCTTGCTCACCAGATGGAAGAGTTTTGTCATTGCTGGCTCTCCCAGGGCTACCATATGTAACCTGCCCTCCTATATAAAAGACATCTAACTGTTTGCTCCATCGACTCTCCATAGTTTTCATTCCTTTTCCACCTGGAACCCTGCTCATCACTGTTGATACCACATCAGTTTGCACTAACAAACTTAAGCCTAAGCTGCTACTGAACACTACCTTTCCCAGCGTCTGATGAGCCTGTTACCTGGTTTAAATGTTTTAATGATATTTTCATGTTCTGCACTGAGGGTAAGGACACCCTATCCACATTCCTTCAGAACCTCAACATTTTCTCCCCCATTTGCTTTACTTGGTCCTCCTCAACTCAGCAATGTTGACCTCCATCTTAGGGATGGCTACACCAGTACCTATGTCCACATCAAACCTACCAACCACCAACAATACATTTACAGACCGAAATTACCTTCCCAACCTTGTTCCAAAGCAGAACTCCTGCCTTGCCTCTCCAGTAACCTGCCACTTCGCACATATCCACTATCCAGCCACAAAGAAGCGCTCCTGTCTTGACTCAGTACCACCCAGTACTGAAGCAGCTGAACCACGTTCTCCACCTGTGTTTCAACTACCTGCCATTGAGCCCTGAAATGAGGAATATCTTTCCAGCTCTCCTTCTCACCCCTCCCACAATAGTGTTCTGCCACCTGTCAGACTTATGCAATATCCTTGTCTGTTCTTATTCCACCCCTGCTCCAGATCTCTTGCCTCATATCACTGCAGTAGACCTAGATGGAAGACCTGCCCCATACATCCTTCCACTACCACGTACTCCAGTACTGCCACAGGCATCTCTTACCCCATCGAAGGTAGGGCCACCTGTTGAAGCAGTCATGTGATGTGCCAACTAAGCCGCAACCACTTAACCACTGTCTACATTTGCATGATAACTAACAAGCTGTCTGTCTACATGAATGGCCACCACCAAACTGTAGCTGAGAGACAGGAGGACCACCCAGTTTCTGAACACGCCACCCACTTTATTGACTGCTTCACAGCCTGTGCCATCTAAATTCCTTCTACCAACACCAGCTCTTTCTCAACTGCACATGCGGAAACTCTCCCTACAAAATATCCTTTGCTCCCATGACCTCCTGTGAGCTAAACCTTTGCTAGTCCCTGTCTTCTGCATACCCATCCCTTTCCATACTCATACTCCAGTACTATAGACATCTTTTCAGGTATAATGTTTTCTTATTTTATAACTTGAATAAAATAACATTGTGACTGCCAGAAATGATGTTAGCAGAAAGTGATGCCAGTGTGGAGCCAGCCACGCATGCCCAGGCACTGCATGTGTGTGCAAAACAGACAACACATTGTGCATGTGGCACTTGAGAGAAGACTGCAATTTACTTGCAACTGGCTCCTACCTCTTGACTGGCTGAAACATCAATCACAAGGTTACTTTAATCAAAGTATACTAGCCATTTCATTAAGCTGTAAGTGTTTTCTGTTTACCTGTTGCTGATGTTACTTGATCTTGAAAATGTTTTTGTCTTTATAATATATTTGACAAAATTAATGTCCACCTCCAAATATTTAAGCACATCTTACTGATGTGATTTCCAGAGACAAAAACAATATGAAAGACTGAGTATGGCAGTTCAGAAAAGAAGAGAACAAGATATACCACCAGGAGCGATAATTCTGTCAGAGGAGAATGTGTTGGAGTACCATTGGAAACTTGTGAAGCACTGGACTCCTACTGAAGACGTGTAAGAATAAAATAATTTAAATTATATTTTTACCTTTCCTCTGTGCGTTATGTTTATTCAGCTGCTTGTGAGATGACGATTTTTGCAAACCTTATTTAATTATCTTTCAAATTTATTCGCTCATCTTGTGGGCATGCATCTGGGACAGTATTATTCCCTTTTCCCTTATTTTGGCTGATAATCATACAGCCAGTCTTCAAGGTGGGCTGGTGAGAGATTTAGACATAATTCCCACTTAAGCAGTATGATATGCCATATGGTACACAATGTGATTTACAATATGATGCCGAAGCAGTCCGTATTGGTGGAATGCATACGAACATAGTTTACCTAGTTCACATTGGGACAACAATGATAAAAAATCGATGTCCACAATTGTCATACCGTCGAGTACAACAGTGAGGGCTGGTTGCTCCACATAATACTGTTGTACAACGCACAAAAAGTGGAGGGGGGGGGGGAGTGCTGGTTGTTTCACATAGAATATTGTGCGATATGCAGAAAGTGGAGGGAAGACCAAATTTTGATTTATCTGATGTGCATAAAAAGATGTTCTATGTAAATGAAGCAAAGCAATATCTGTCTCTGTACTTAGTTCCTGAGTAAAGTGTTTTCTTTTTGTGTAAAAAATTAAAAACCACGCTATTTTGATTTGCATGTGTTCTCTGCTTTGCAGCTTTTCTCATTTGATTCTAAGGAAATTTTGTGGTAAAGAAATTAATTTATTTCACCTTATAGGCTCACAACACAACCTGACAAAGAACTGGTCTTCGTTTCACTGTTGCCCGTAGTTATTGTGATACTTCACAGTGAAGTAACCGTCTGTGCATATTTTGAAAAGTTTGCTATGAAAAACATAGTCACTGGCCAGTTTACATTTGGTGCACTTAGATCATACACAGCTACATAAAAAATGTAGCTAACATATCAAAATTGATTTTGAAGTTGGAAAAGGAGACTTGCCCGTTTTCACTCTTGAATGAATGGATGATATATATTGGAGGTTGTTCATGGTGAGGTTGGCAGCAGTGCACCACAGGCAAGGCTATTGCTGGCTGTTGTGTGGAGCTGTCTTTTGTTTCTCTTTCTTGTATGCTGACAATACAATATGAAGCATTCACTAGCATGTGTGCTTTCAAGCTGGAAAGACATCTGCACTTGTACATTTCCCAGTTTCAGTGCTGCATGTAGTCAGCATGTCATTCACACAGGAGGAATGTTCAAAGATCATCTTCATCATCCAGTTTGTTGAGAAAAGTCCTTGTCTACGGAATTGCACAATGAAATCTTATTCTAGGGCAGATGTGATGACTAGCTTGATGTGGAGGAAGGTTGCAATGGAATTGAAAGAAACAGGTAAGAACTTCCTGTGCAGTCTGTGCCTTCATATTCAACTCCTTGTTTTTCTTGTTGCAGTTTCTAATTCAGGTAACATACCTATGGTATGTGATTATAAAATGTTAATTGCATTCTAAAAGTGCATCATTCGAAAATACCACTGATGGTGCTAAATGTCTGATGGACACATATGAATAATTTGAACAGTTTCATTTCTCTCTCTCTCTCTCTTTCTATCTATCTATCTATCTATCTATCTATCTATCTCTTTGGGGGAAAAAAAAGACATGGTTTTGTATGCTGCAATACACTGCCGGAGGATGTAGGAGTTTTATGTAACTCCTTTTTTATTTATTATTATTATTATTATTATTATTATTTTTTTTTTTTTTTTTTTTTTTTTTTTTTTTTTTTTTTAATGCACTGTACCTCAGTACAATGATATCACTGAAGTGAGACTGCACTCTGATGAGCAGATGGTCTGGCAGATTAGCATTGCTCCACTCAACGAGCGTTTGTCAAACAGTAGGTATTTCACACCTGTTGCTGGTAGCATTGACAATAGGAGAGGATGTAAATTTGAATGGCCCATATTCTTATGATCTGATGTAGAAACACTGATTTTTGTGAGCTTAGGGAAGAATAATAAACCAGTGTGTATATTTTCTTCTTATTTATTATTAAACTATAAACATAAGTACAGTCCCATTAAAATAAGTTTATGCCTGGTAGTTTAAAAACATTGGACGGAGGCAAGCAGTTTTCCTCTTTTGGATCACACACATCAGCAGGTTTATTACTCTACACGATGGTGCAGTGGTTACTACACTGGACTCACATTCTGGAGGACGATGGCTCAAATCCGCGTTGCGCCATCCTGAATTAAGTTTTCCATGATTTTCCTAAATCGCTTCAGGCAAATGCTGGGATGGTTCCTTTGAGAGGGCATGGCTGACTTCCTTCCCCATCCTTTGCTAAGCCAATGGGATCGATGACCCCAAATCACCTAACCTCTGCACATTAACTCACTACAATATGAACAATTTCAGCACATTGTGCACCATCCATCAATGCAGATACCCTACACTTCACCAGTCAGTCACTATGAAAGGGTTATATAAATGTTAATGCACTTTTTATAGCAAACCCATGTATTTTCATTGGACAGAAATTTCTCCTTCATATTTGAGAAAACAGTTACTTAGCAAATTCTGTAAGCAAACAGTTTATGACCATGACGACAATCCTCAAATGCACTTTTATCAGGCACTGTAGGCACATTAGCGTATCCCCGAAGAATGCTGAGACTTTTCATCAAGAAAGCAAATAAAGTTGTACAATACACAAGCTGCTTTTACTGTCACAACAGCACATTCCTCATTGCAGTCGGTTGGCTCTTCAAACACTCAAAATTTTGATGTTAATATGCTGAAAGTGCTTTCAACATTATTTTGACTTCCAGACAGTTGAGAATTGAAAATTATTTTCACATCATTTTCTTTTCAGAAGTGGCTGCATTAGGTACAGAAGTAAAGGGAAATCCTCATCAGCAACAAAGTAGCAGGAGAACTGCTCATTATTTCAGTCTCCTGGCAGGCAAACAGGATCCAAAACATTTAGTTTACATTCCTTCAACTACAGATCAATCGAAGAGTGAGGGTATACTGCTCCATTGCCAACCCATCTGATATCTCTCCAAAATCAGTTAGTATAAACATGCCATTTGCATCAGTGACAGCTATCAGCCCAATTGAAAATTAACCTTTGTAATTTATGTTTCGAGATCTCATGTTCTTAAAATACATTATATGTTTGTGTTTTCTGTCAATAGCTGTGACACAGTTGACAGATTCCACAGATTTTGATCTAGGACAGGTGTAAATAATGGTTGCAGATGAGTCCAGAAAGCTTCACATGTTAGTTAAAGAATGTCACTGATGGTACCCGTGCTTTTGTAAAACTGAAGGGCTAGGTCTTGAAACCTGCTTCTTGCAGCCAAGTAGATGTAGTAGTAGTTAATGAGAATTTGTGAGCTTGCTTTGGAAATTAAATATGGTAAAAACAAATACTGGAAAATATACATAACTTTTACATCTTATATGCATGCTAATGTATCTGTCTATAACATTGTCAGGTGTTTTGCAAGTCTAGAAACAGGTATAATCTTAGTCATTTTTAAACATATACCTGCTTTGTATTCATTTTATTTTACCTTCATTTTCAGGACAGATGTGCCAGGAATTGTGGGAAAAAATCCACACTGTTTTTAGAAAGTCACTGAATCTTCTGAAATATGTATCAGGAAAACTAAAGGAACCACTTTATTCAGCCCCCAACTCTCCATTTCTTCACCTGTATGTGAAGGGGTTTCTCACTTCTGGGAATATACCTCTAGTTGTGGAAAAGATGATGGTGTGATAGCTTCAGGTGAAATGTTGTCTATCACATACCCTCAGAAAGTGGAAAGATATGAAACGTTGGAAGAAGTATGTGATGTGGTTAAATGTGATGTGGTAACACAATAACTTCCCTCAAAAAGAAAAACTGAAGCCAGTAAGAATGATGCTGAGGAAGAATTTGCCAGAATACTGGAAACGAAACAAATTACTAAAACGAAAACACATTGGGATGTGTTTTCAGTCTGTGCCCCCCCCCCCCCCCCCCCCCAGTTTTAGGATACTTTATCACAAGTGTAAAAGATACGGGGGTGGACAAAAGTATTCAGACACAGGTCACATGCATATCTCATGGTCAGTTGTGACTGATGCATACAAGGTTCAAATGCCTCTGAGCACTATGGGACTTAACATCTGAGATCATCAGTCCCCTAGAACTTAGAACTACTTAAACCTAACTAACCTAAGGACATCACACATATCCGTGCCCGAGGCAGGATTCGAACCTGCGACCGTAGCGGTCGCGCGGTTCCAGACTGTAGCGCCTAGAACTGCTCGGCCACCCTGGCCGGCGATGCATACAAGGAATGTGTATCTGTGTATGTGCCATAATGCAGGGAATATTTCAAAAGTCGCTGACTGTGCAAATGTCACCGCACCCCCTACCTGGAATGATTAGTTCTGCGTTACCATCACAGGTGTGTGTTTCACTCGGGACAAAAGTAATCAGACACTGCCCGACTTGACGAGGTAACTGCAGTCTGAAGGCAAAACTCAGTGGCAGCAAGCAGTCAATGTACGCAAAGCAGCTGTCTCGTACTACAGGAAAGCACGGATCTCGTAAAAAAAAAAAATAAATAAATAAATAAAAAAAGTAGCGCCATGCCCCTTAAAGGTTGTGAAACGACAGTGGAAGACTGAAGGCTTATTGTGCAGCTGCATAGTGAGGGAAAATCATAGGCAGAAATAGGCAAGTCTTCAACCAAAGCCGATAAAGTATATTTAATATCATCCAAGAAAAAAACTCTCGTCAGTCGTCCACGGAAGGGGTGCGCTCAGAAACTAACGAACAGAGCAAGAGGAAGATAGTTCTGATGGTGAAAAACAACCTGCTGACAATGGCCCCTGCTATAGCAGTAGAACTGGCAGAAGGCGTTGGTACCAAAGTTAGCGTTAGAGCAGTGCGCAGATGCCTGAAGAGTGCTGGATAGAATGCCAGAGTGCCAAGGCACAAACTGTTTATAAGTAGGTGTAACACAAAAAAGCGGATGGTTTTTGCAGAAGAATTTGTCGGCAAGGATGAGACCTTTTGGGACAAGATTCTGTGTCACTATGAGCGCAAATTTACTTTGAGCCACGTGGATGGCCGCAGTTTAGTGTGGCGTCAAGCAGACACAGAGTGGGAGCCCAAAAACATACAAGCATCCATCAAACACGGAGGCGGCAGTGTGATGGTGTGGGGATGCATGTCTTCTGGAGGTGTTGGTAAGCTTGCCTTAATTGAAAGCACCATGTACAAATTTGTCTATCTCAAACAAAAATGTGATGAAAAGTGCTGTGAAGGTGGATCTTGGAGGTGACTTTTATTTCCAAAAAGACAATGATCCTAAGCATGCAGTGGAATTTGTCAAACTGTGGGTCCTATACAATATGCCCCATCACGTCATTACCTCACCACATTCTCCTGACCTCAGTCCCATCGCAAACATCTGGAATGAACTGAAAACGAGACTACACAAACAATATGTGGGTAGTTTGACACATTTGCATGCATTGATAGAAGAAGAAGAAGAAGAATAGGTAAATATTGGTTCAGATATAACGAAAAAGGTTGTTTACTCGACGCCACAAGGACTGAGGGCTGTAATACAGAGAAAAAGACGCATTACTAAATAAGTGAATACTTTTGCTCATAGTATATTTCAATTTTCTTCTTTTTCTTTCATAAGGCGTGTTTTTACTACTTATTCTGCATGTGTTCAGCCTGACATGTGTATTACACATGTAAAAAATAAAGTATATGTTTTGAGTTAAAAACACATTTAAGGTGGTTTACTTCTCTGATTACTCCCGGTGAATACTTTTTTCCGCCTCTGTATCTTAAAGCAAAATTCTTTTTACTCCTGTATGAGCGGTTGATCGAAGCTGAGAAGGACACCATGGGATTTTCCATATCATTATGAGCTTCTTCCATTTCTTTAAACAATTGTCTACTCCTATGTAGAGCACATCTCTCACTGCCACACCATTGATGATACAGATCACACTTCAATTCCAGCAATGTACCCCTGAATACGCATCAAGCTGAGTCATGTACTATCTTGCAAAATAGGACAGTTGTAGAAATAGTATACTAGCTTTATTAACGTGTAACCATCATTTACTTATGTACCATGTTGAATAAAATATCTCAAAATACTTACACTAAATTACCGTATTGTAATGAGTAGCTTTGAAGCAGAAAAAATACTAAGTCAAACATTGGTGTCCTCTTTTGTCATACTAGTTGCTCCAAAAAGTGGAAACTATCTGGACTCATTCAGTAGAATTTGTGGGTTTTTGTTTGTGTTGAGAGCATTCATGAGAAACCACAGCCAAACTATGCTTGATATTTATAACATTGTATGGCTGCGACCAGTACTTCCTTTTCTTTTTCAATTTTCTGAGTTTTAAGTAATGATGTTGTTGTTTTTGTTGTGGTGGTGGTCTTCTGCCCAGAGACTGGTTTGATGCAGCTCTCCATGCTACTCTATCCTGTGCATGCTTATTCATCTCCCCGTATCTACTGCACCCTACATCCTTCTGAATCTGTTTAGTGTATTCATCTTTTGGTCTCCCTGTATGATTTTTACCCTCCGTGATGCCCTCAAGTACTAAATTGGTGATCCCTTTGATGCCTCATATTATGTTCTACCAACTGATCCCTTCTTCTAGTTAAGTTGTGCCACAGATTTCTCTTCTCCCCAATTCTGTTCAATACCTCCTCATTAGTTATGTGATATACCCATCTAATCTTCAGCATTCTTCTGTAGCACCACATTTCGAAAGCTTCTGTTCTCTTTTTGTCTAAACTACTTATCGTCCACGTTTTGCTTCCATACATGGCTACACTCCATGCAAATACTTTCAGAAAAGACTTCTTAACACTTAAATCAATACTCTATGTTAAAAAATTTCTCCTGATCAGAAATGCTTTCCTTGCCATTGCCAATCTACATTTTATACCCTCTCTACTTCGACCATTATCAGTTATTTTGCTCCTCAAATAGCAAAACTCCTTTACTACTCTAAGCGTGTCATTTCCTTATCTAATACCCTCAGCATCACACGATTTAATTCGACTACATTCCATTGTCCTCGTTTTGCTTTTGTTGATGTTCATCTTATATCCTCCCTTCAAGACACCATCCATTCCATTCAACTGCTCTTCCAAGTCCTTTGCTGTCTCTGACAGAATTACAATGTCATCGGCGAACCTCAAAGTTTTTATTTCTTCTCCATGGATTTTAAATCCTACTCCAAATTTTTCTTTTGTTTCCTTTACTGCTTGCTCAGTATACAGAGTGAATAACATCGGGGATAGGCTACAATCCTGTCTCACTCCCTTCCCAACTACTACTTCCCTTTCGTGCCCCTCGACCCTTATAACTGCCATCTGGTTTCTGTACAAATTGGAAATAGCCTTTCGCTCCCTGTATTTTACCCCTGCCACCTTCAGAATTTGAAAGCGTGTGTTCCAGTCAACATTGCCAAAAGTGTTATCTAAGTCTACAAATGCTAGAAACGTAGGTTTGCCTTTCCTTAATCTACTTTCTAACATAAGTTGTAGGATCAGTATTGCCTCACGTGTTCCGACATTTCTACGAAATCGAAACTGATCTTCCCCGAGGTCGGCTTCTACAAGGTTTTCCATTCATCTGTAAAGAATTTGTGTTAGTATTTTGCAGCCGTTACTTATTAAACTGATAGTTTGGTAATTTTCACATCTTTCAACACCTGCTTCCTGTGGGAATGTAATTATTATATTCTTCTTGAAGTCTGAGGGTATTTTGCCTGTCTCACACGTCTTGCTCACCAGATGGTAGAGTTTTCTCAGGGCTGGCTCTCCCAAGGTTATCAGTAGTTCTAATGGAATGTTGTCTACTTGCGGGGCCTTGTGCCGACTTACGTCTTTCAGTGCTCTGTCAAACTCTTCACACAGTATCATATCTAACATTTCATCTTCATCTACGTCCTCTTCCATTTCCATAATATTGTCCTCAAGTACATCGCCCTTGTATAGACCCTCTATATACTCCTTCCACCCTTCTGCTTTCCCTTCTTTGCTTCGAACTGGGTTTCCATCTGAGCTCTTGATATTCATGCAAGTGGTTCTCTTTTCTCCAAAGGTCTCTCTAATTTTCCTGTAGGCCCGTATCTATCTTACCCCTAGTGATGTATGTCTCTACATCCTTACATTTGTCCACTGGCCATCCCTGCTTAGCCATTTTGCACTTCTTGTCGATCTCATTTTTGAGACATTTGTATTCCTTTTTGTCTGCTTCATTTACTGCATTGTTGTATTTTCTCCTTTCATCAATTACATTCAGGATGTCTTCTGTTACCCAAGAATTTCTAGTAGCCCTCGTCTTTTTACCTTCTTGATCCTCTGCTGCCTTCATTATTTCATCTCTCAAAGCTATCCATTCTTCTTCTACTGTATTTATTTCCCCATTCTTGTCATTCGTTCCCTAATGCTCTCCCTGAAACTCTCTACAACCTCTGGTTCTGTCAGTTTACCCAGGTCCCACCTCCTTAAATTCCCGCCTTTTTGCAATTTCTTCAGTTTTAATCTACAGTTCATAACCAATAGAGTGTGGTCAAAGTCCACATCTGCCCCTGGAAATGTCTTACAATTTGAAACCTGGTTCCTGAATCTCTGTCTTACCATTATATAATCTATCTGAAACCTTTCATTATCTCCAGGCTTCTTCCACGTATACAGCCTTCTTTTATGATTCTTGAACCAAGTGTTAGCTATGATTAAGTTATGCTCTGTGCAAAATTCTACCAGGCGGCTTCCTCTTTCATTCCTTTCCCCCATTCCATATTCACCTACTGTGTTTCCTTCTCTTCCTTTTCCTACTATCGAATTACAGTCACACATGACTATTAAATTTTCGTCTCCCTTCACTGTCTGTATAATTTCTTTTACCTCATCATACATTTCATCAATATCTTCATCATCTGCAGAGCTAGTTGGCATATAAACTTGTACTACTGTGGTAGGCGTGGGCTTCATATGTATCTTGGCCACAATAGTGCATTCACTATGCTGTTTGTAGTAGCTTACCCGCATTCCTATTTTTTTATTCATTAGTAAACCTACTCCTGAATTACCCCTATTTGATTTTGTATTTATAACCTGTATTTTGTATTTATAACCTGACCAGAAGTCTTGTTCCTCCTGCCACCGAACTTCACTAATTCCCACTATAACTGACTTTAACCTATCCATTTCCCTTTTTAAATTTTTTAACCTACCTGTCCGATTAAGTGATCTAACATTCCACGCTCCAACTCGTAGAACGGCAGTTTTCTTTCTCCTGATGACAACGTTCTCCTGAGTAGTCCCCGCCTGGAGATCCGGATGGGGGACTATTTTATCTCCGGAATATTTTACCCAAGAGAATGCCATCATCATTTAACCATACAGTAAAGCTGCATGCCCTCGGGAAAAATTGTGGCTGTATTTTCCCCTTGAAACAGCCGTTCACAGTACCAGCACAGCAAGGCCATTTTTGTTAGTGTTATAAGTCCAGATTAGTCAATCATTCAGACTTTTGCCCCTGCAACTACTGAAAAGGATGCTGCCCCTTTTCAGGAACCACACATTTGTCTGGCCTCTCAACAGATACCCCTCTGTTGTGGTTGCACCTACGGTACGGCTATCTGTATCACTGAGACACGCAAGCCTCCCCACCAATGGCAAGGTCCATGGTTCATGGGTGGGTAAGTAATGATAAGCCACAATAATGCCCTCTTCAGAAGAGCTCATGATTGCAACTGAGACAGAAATGTGATTCGTGCTGTCTTGTTGCTTTTTGTGACACATCAGCGGAAGATGTGCATTGCATGGATAAGTGTTATGTCGAGCAACCATTAATGGTATGTGTTGTATTGCATATTGTATCAGCTCAGTGGGGATTGCATCTTAAAACCAATTGGCACAATACTGTGGAGTAAATGTGCGTGTGTATTGGAGATGAGAAAAATCTTTAAAATTGCTACATCTTCTGGAACTTTTAATTTCTAGTAAATGTTTATCAGATACTCATTTACGTTCTGAAAAACAAGACTCTAAATTTAAAAAAAGAGGTAGTACAAAATGATGCAATTTGCTACAAAAGATCATTAAAAATGAGAAGAAACGGATAAATTGAATCCCATTTGTTATACTCTATTGATGGAATGATAATGTTTAGGTTCTCACTCTTATGTGGGAATTCTAAATGGCTTATAATTTGTCTTTATCTTTGTCTGATCATCCCACTAGTGAATGTCAAGGAGTTGGAGGTTCTGGGACAGAAAGTCAAAAGAATGAGATCCACACATAGTGTTTAATAAACTTCCTTCACTTAACTTGAATAACAGCAAATCCAGATTAATATCCAGTGCAAGCCCTTGAGCTAGGTAAAGTCAAATATCCACAGTAGCTGCAGAGGCTGAATGACCTTAGACTAGACTGACAGAGCAGTCAGATGAGACTAGAATGAGTGACATTTAAGTCAGACTAGACTAGAATGAGAGACTGGTTGGTGCAGTGACATTTAAGTCCGCTCTGTGGTGATGTTGGCTGTGTGGGCTGAGGAGGATGTGTCTCGGAACCAGCAGCTGGTTGGTGGTGTAGTCACATTGGTTACTGCCAACTTCTAGACATGGACTGGCACAGTATGGTATTGATAGTACACAATCTCACCATTTATTCTGTCTTTGTTCATCCTACCCTTTTATGTCTTGAACTTTAGGTCCGAAGGAATTAACTTTCAACTCAAAAGAGTTTGAGGTTTACTTGCAATTTTGTAAGTTATAACTATCTAAGGAAGCTACTTACAATTATGCTTCAGTTTCTCAGCTTCAGAATTTAATGGTAATGAATAATTCTTTTTGGCTCTTCCTTCATGTTTGCATGAGTAGAATTACATTTTTTACCTACTCATGTAGTCAATGGGCAAGGGGAATTGTAGACTTAAGTTTATTGGACCATGTATTGAACACTACTGTGAGCCATTCTTGAGGACCTTCTGAGTGTTTGGGCCCACACCAGGTCATGTTAAAGGGAAACATCAAAGAGGTAGGCTGTTAGCATGTGAGCATTGCAGGTATGCTGTGGTGAACTCAACTGGGAATCCGTGGAGGGAAGATGACACTACTTTTGTGGAACACTATTTATAAAATTGTCATTTAAAACTGACTCCAGAGTGATTTTACTGCCACCAATATATATTTTGTATAAGGACTATGAAAATAAGATCAGAGAAATTAGGGCTAATGTTTATGTGCGTAGACAGTCATTTTCCCTTGCTCTGTGAATGGAACAGGATGGGAAGTGACCAGAAGTGGTACAAGGTAACTTCTGTCATGCACCATACAATGACCTGCAGAATGTGTATTTAGCTGTAGATGTATTTCACTTTCATAAGTAAATTATTGAGGATGGAAAAACAATTCCATGATTTAGATCACCTAATTAAATCTAGTGACAGGTTTGAAAATGTCACCACCCGCCTGTAAATAATGTATGTTTTAATAGTGAGCATCCGGGTGTTCAGCCAAGTTGTTTCCATTTTCTGCACAATATTTCAACAGCTTACCCATCCGTCATCTTCAGGTATTCCAGTTTTGCTATTATGTATACTCACTGCCTGGAATCCAACAAGGTTGACTGGAGTCCAAGCAGCAAGTACACTTAATAGCAAAACTTGCAGCACCTGAAGAAGGGGGCTGGACTGGTTGTCAAAATACAAGGTGTCCCACTCAAACCTCCCTGATATCAAAGACCCAGGAAAAAAAAACCCACAGTAGATAAAACAGTGAGAAATGCACCACATTGTAGAGCATCTCAAAGAATTTATTTATTTATCATCAGTACACCTTTACATGTGAACCATTTGTAGCACGAAGAATATTGAGTCTATATTCAGTTTCTTGTCAAGTTCTTGTAACATTTCCTCTGTTATTGTTGCAATGGCATTAGTGATACAATGTCGCTGTGTATGAATATCATCCAGTTTGGTCGCATACACATGGTCCTTCACAAATCCCCACATGAAGAAATCAAGCGGCGTAATGTCGGGTGAACGTGGTGGACAAGCAATGGGTCCTCCCCGTCCGATCCAATGACTGGGGAATTTTCTCTCTAGGAACTTACGAACAGCTGTTGACCAATGCGGCAGAGCTCCATTTTGTTGAAAAATGATTTTGGTTTGCAAGTCTTGTATCTGAGAGTACACAAACTGCTCCAACATGTCCAGACACACTGAACCGAAGAAGAGCGGTCCAACAATCTTGTTGTTCATTAGCCCTCACCAGATGTTTAGTTTAGGACTATCACGAACATGTTCAGTGACAACATGCGAATTTTGCGAACCCCAAATCCGAACATTATGCCTATTAATTCTTCCTGATAGAATAAAGGTCGCTTCATCAGAGAATAAACATCTTTCCAGGAAGCTGGCATCCATATCAATACGCTGCATATCCGCAGGAAATTGTCGTCGGCATGGTTTGTCGTTCGGTGTCAGATGTTGGGTGAACTACAGGATGCAATGTTGATCAAAGTACACCAAGTTTCCTAGGTGCTTGATGAATTGACTTATGTTGGCTTTTGAGTAACATTTGTCTAATGTCCTCCTCTAACTCTTCTGAACCACTGTAACCTGCACTGCCAGAATGTTTCAGAACACTTCCTGGTGCCAGAAACTTCATATGCCATTCCTTAATTGTTTTCACATCAGGTGGATCACATTCATACACACAATGGTAATTTCTTTGTACAGTAATCAGTGATTTTGTTTCTGAAAACCACACTATTGCTTGTGCGCACTGCTGTGGAGTCGCCATTTTCACTTCATGCTTCCATGCTGCACTCTGGCGATGATACTTGGCACTTCTGACGCGGGAGTATAAATTCTTTGAGATGCTCTACAATGTGGTGCATTCTTCTGTGTCGTATCTACTGTGGTTTTTCTCTCCTGGGTCCTTGAAATCAGGGAGGTTTGCGTGGGACACCCTGTAATGTGCATAAAATGGAAATAACAACTTGTCTGACCACCTGGAAATACCCTATTACTCAATCACACAAAGAAAACCTGAGAGATTTCGGTGTATATTTTCTCACTGTTTTGTGAAATTTATTTGAGAAGAAAACATGGAATTAACAAACCAATATCCTAGGCTAGACTAGTGAGAAAAATCAGAGTGCAACTAGCTAACTGTGTGATTTGAACTTGTTTCTAAATGAATACAGCAAGTGTAGTACTTGTAGCCTTCATTCATTCTGCCATAAACAATTAACAGTAAGGAACTACTGGTGTAGTACAAAATGACTGTCACATTGGGCATCATTGTTTTGCACCCAAGTCAAAAGAGTTATCAAGGAAGGCTGTGTTTCAGATTATTGAATTAATGAGATTGAGCAATAAAGGAAGGGAATCATGAAAGATTGCTAATAAAAGCAAGTGCATATAATACATGTAACGTTTTTTTTTTTTTTTTTTTTTTTTTTTTTTAAACATACTTTTGGTGTGCATGAAGAGAAATAAAATGTGTGAAATGGAGTGTTTCAAGAGGCACACTCTGAATATTCCAGTAAATAGAAACTTTTTTCTATTTTCTGTGTATACTTTTAACCCTCAAGTGTGTGTGCCTATGTATAGTGTGTGCCAACCACAAGTAACATTGTCTTGTACCATTCTATTGTTGCTTTATATTTGTGAACCTATAGCTGTTCCTTCATTATTGCTTCAACTAACACAGTGCTAAGGTTTTCTGTCATGTGTCAAAGTGAACTGCAGCACTATAAAATAAACAGTGAGCTAGGTGAGAAAAAAATGTACAATCAGGGCAAGAAAATGACCCAGATTCCGAGCTAGTGGAAAATCCCAAAATGAGGCAGGTGTATACAAGATAAATAGCAATAAAATAAATGGTTGATTATGATTTGATGCAGTTGCGCTGTTTAATGCTTCCAGTTTGTAACTACTGTGGGGTAACACTTGCACGTTACATCAGAGTGGCGTAGTGGATGTTTATTTTACTATTGTTTAGTTAAACAGTGATTTATCTCATGTAATGTATGTTTATTTTATCATTTTTTGATTAAACTGTGATTTTGCTTGTACATGTTTACCTTGTCTACCAACGGATATTTCATGAGAAGCCAGTAAAACATGTTTTGTTATCTTGCAATAACCTCAGCAGTGGAATAATGACTTAATTATGAGAACAAGCATTAAGTATATAAAAGACTTAAATATCTGAGTCACAGAAAGGCATAACAAAAAGACTGTTGGAATGTTAGCTTTCAGTCAACAGGTCCTTTGTCAAAAATAGACAAAATACACACATGCTCACACAAACACGACCACAGCCTCTGGCAGATGAAGCCATTGCGTGCTTTTCGTGTGGGGGGGGGGGGGGGGGAGGATGATTTGTATATTTTTGACAAAAGCCTTGTTGGCCGAAAGCTACAATTTTTTGTTGTGTTTTCTGCGACTCCGCATCTCTACTATATGGTGAGTAGTGACTGTCCTCCTCATTATATTGTTACATTCCAGCCTAGATTTTCCATTATTAGACTTAAATATCTGCTTGAGAAAACATAGGATACATAAATTTATCCATCTTTACTTCCAGTTGGCCATTTCGACATGGGTTAACTATCCTTGGAGCAGCAGCTTCATTATCTGGTATTTATATGAATAGCTACTACAGGAAAAAGTTGTTTCTTGGGGATGCTGGAAGGTTTGCCACATATCTGCCAGTTGCAATTCTGCCTGGTATAATGAGCACTTTATTCCATCAGCAGGTAAGCTAATTTCCTTATATTATGTTGTTGTATATACAAGAGCATTCAGGCTAATAATAGTGCGGTAAGATTTGTGCAGCAGCAATCATTATAAATGTTGTGGATACCACTCTTTCTTTTAGAATCTCAAGGCAGTAAGCCTTATTGCTGAATGTTCTTTTGTGTTTGTTTCCCATGTACTTAGTTGTTCCTCTTTTCATTCTAAACTTAATCAATTTTAGGTGTCAATGACTGATGTTATAAACTGTACATCTGTTTAAGATTTTTATACATTATTTTTGTGGGCCTATTATTGTCGTTTTTTTGTAGTAAAAATGAAATTAATTTGTAAACTGACTGACAAAAGTGATCAGCAAAGTAATGAAAACATGTTATTGAAAAGAATGTCTCTTTGAATTTGTAACACACTTCATTGTTGTGCTGTAACTGTCATTTTTTTACTACAGTGGAACATGTTGTTTTTCATTGCTTAAGAGCATGTTCTGCATATGATGAAATTAAGTGATAGATCTTTTGCTGTTTTCAACAAAATCAGTGTTTGTGCATGTTTATGTGGAGCAAATGCATTGAAGATAGGGGGAGTGAGCAAAAGTTCACAAGACACTGATTACGTGCCCAACATATGTCAAGATGTCAGTGGTGAAGAATAATTGTGGGCAGGTGCTGATGATGTTATCATAATTACTGATTCGTAAAGAGGGTTGTCACAAAGAACCATAGAGCTAAACTGACGTGGTTGATAGCAGAATGACGAACCTTGGACAATGTGTTTGTGCAAATGCAGCTGAAAGCAAGTTACACAACCCACATGTCTGTGGCTGGGAGGCAGTTCACAAATCACACTTGCTGTGTTAACACAAACCATAAAAAATTCTTGGTTGTGGCTCAAGATGTGAACTGTCTACATATTTAGCAAAATACTTCAAGTTGTCAAATTGATTTACACAAATGCAAAATATGATCTCTCAGGTTCTCTTGGTGTGAGTGATTAACAGTGTGCTTCTGGGTCTTCTGCTGAGTTGTTGTTTCCATTTTACACACAATATTTTGGTGGCCGACCGAGCTGTCTGCTTCAGGTGCTGCAAGTTTTGCTGTTGTATGTACTTGCTGCCTGTACCCCAACCAGACTGTGAACTAATGTTGGTCTCACACTGCTATTTATAGCTTAGATTGATTCCTGACACCCTGTGTGCCCTTTGGCGCCCTTTTGTTTTTCAGAACCTGCACTGATATTCCATGAAATGCTGTCAGGCTTTTCCAACTCTGGTGGATGTGATGGCCAGTGAGATTTTGATAAATTGGGTGCCAGACCCAAAGTGCTATTTAAATTGAAACTCTTTTCCCAGTTTATTAGGTTTGCTAACATCTTCATTTTGATAGACTCCGTAGTTATGTTTGCAGTTCATGGTCTAGTGGCTAGCATTGCTGCCTATGTATCGCAGGGTCCCGGGTTCGATTCCCATTTGGGTTGGGGATTTTCTCTGCCCAGGGACTGGGTGTTTGTGTTGTCATCATCATCATCACCACCACCACCACCACCACCACCACCACCACCACCACCACCTTTCATGACAGTGAAAGATTGGCCTTTGTAAAAATTGGGACTTTGTACAGGCACTGATGTCCGCGCAGGTCAGTGCCCCACAAACCGATCATCGTCATTATCGTCCATAGTTATGCCCCTAAAAAACATGGAATCTATTGTATTTCCCTCCCTTTAATTAAGATAAAAAGTATTCTTTGTAAAGTTAAAGATAATCTGTGTCTCTGAAAGCCAGTTGTGTATCACTTTCCATGCATATGTGGCATGGCTTACATGCGGGCAGACTATCAGAACAGTTGAGGAGAGATACAAGAAACATCAGTGATGTACCCAATAAAAACAGCAGTTCCAAGCTGTCAACAGGAACAGTCTCAAATATTACCATGAAATGAAGTAGGTGGAAAGACACAAAGTTTCTGGAACAGCATAATTAAGGAGTCTATCAAAATTAAGATGCAGAAAACCTAAGAAACAGGGACATTGATTTTGATTTAAATAACATTCTGGAACCGGCACTCAACTTACTAAAATCTCACCAGACACACATCCATCAGAGCTGGAAAATGCTGAGAGAATTTGTTTTTCATGGAATAGCAGTGCAGTCTGAAAAACAAAAGAGCATCAAAAGGTGTAGCAGGTGCTGGGAATCTTATCTCAGGTCTAAATAGTGATGTGAGACCAACAGTAGTTCACAGTCTACTTGGAGTTCAGGCAGTGAGTACATGTAACAGAAAAACTAGCAGCACCTGAAGCAGACAGCTGGGTCAGCCGTCAAAATATTGTGCATAAAATGTAAACAACTCAGCATAACACCTGAAAGCACCCTGTCAAACAAATACAACTTATTATGTAGTTGATATGAATATAATAGAGGGAAATATTCCACGTGGGAAAAATATATCTAAAAACAAAGATGATGTAACTTACCAAACGAAAGCATTGGCATTTTGATAGACACAGACACACACAAAATTCAAGCTTTCGCAACCAATGGTTGCTTCATCAGGAAAGAGGGAAGGAGAGGGAAAGACGAAAGGATGTGGGTTTTAAGGGAGAGGGTAAGGAGTCATTCCAATCCCGGGAGCGGAAAGACTTACCTTAGGGGGAAAAAGGACAGGTATACACTTGCGTGCACACACACACACACACACACACACACACACACACATATATATCCATCCGCAGATACACAGACACAAGCAGACATTTGTAAAGGCCTTTACATATGTCTGCTTGTGTCTGTATATTTGCGGATGGATGTGTGTGTGTGTGTGTGTGTGTGTGTGTGTGTGTGTGTGTGTGTGTGCGCGCGCGCGAGTGTATACCTGTCCTTTTTCCCCCTAAGGTAAGTCTTTCCGCTCCTGGGATTGGAATGACTCCGTACCCTCTCCCTTAAAACCCACATCCTTTCGTCTTTCCCTCTCCTTCCCTCTTTCCTGATGAAGCAACCATTGGTTGCGAAAGCTTGAATTTTGTGTGTGTGTGTTTGTGTTTGTTTGTTTGTCTATCAACATGCCAACACTTTCGTTTGGTAAGTTACATCATCTTTGTTTTTGGATATATTATTATATAATTGAATATAATAGAAGGAAACATTCCACGTGGGAAAAAATATATCTAAAAACAAAGATGGTTTGACTTACCAAACGAAAGCGCTGGCACGTCGATACACACACAAACAAACACAAACATACACACAAATATTCTAGCTTTTGCAACCAACAGCTGCTTCGTCAGGAAAGAGGGAAGGAGAGGGAAAGACGAAAGGATGTGGGTTTTAAGGGAGAGGCTAAGGAGTCATTCCAATCCCAGGAGCGGAAAGACTTACCTTAGGGGGAAAAAAGGACAGGTATACACTCGCACACACCACATATCCATCCACACATACACAGACACAAGCAGACATTTGTCTGTCCTTTCTTCATGAAATCCTCCCCACTCCACCAAGAGTGTCTTTCCGCCGTCCACCAAGAGTGTCTTTCCGCCATCCACCTAACCTTCGTAACCTCTTAGTTCATCCCTATGAAATCCCCAGACCACCTTCCCTACCCTCTGGCTCCTACCCTTGTAACCGCCCCCGGTGTAAAACCTGTCCCATGCACCCTCCCACCACCACCTACTCCAGTCCTGTAACCCGGAAGGTGTACACAATCAAAGGCAGAGCCACGTGTGAAAGCACCCACGTGATCTACCAACTGACCTGCCTACACTGTGATGCATTCTATGTGGGAATGACCAGCAACAAACTGTCCATTCGCATGAATGGACACAGGCAGACAGTGTTTGTTGGTAATGAGGATCACCCTGTGGCTAAATATGCTTGGTGCACGGCCAGCACATCTTGGCACAGTGTTACACCGTCCCACTAACACCAACCTATCCAAACTCCGGAGATGGGAACTTGCTCTTCAATATATCCTCTCTTCCCATTATCCACCAGGCCTCAATCTCCGCTAATTTCAAGTTGCTGCCACTCATACCTCACCTGTCATTCAACAACATCTTTGCCTCTGCACTTCCGCCACGACTGACATCTCTGCCCAAACTCTTTGCCTCTGTATATGTCTGCTTGTGCCTGTATATGTGTGGATGGATATGTGTGTGTGTGTGCGAGTGTATACCCGTCCTTTTTTCCCCTAAGGTAAGTCTTTCCGCTCCCGGGATTGGAATGACTCCTTACCCTCTCCCTTAAAACCCAAATCCTTTCGTTTTTCCTACTCCTTTCCTGATGAGGCAACCGTTGGTTGCGAAAGCTAGAATTTTGTGTGTATGTTTGTGTTTGTTTGTGTGTGTATCGACGTGCCAGCGCTTTCGTTTGGTAAGTCAAACCATCTTTGTTTTTAGATATATTATTATGTAATTGGGTAGATTAAAAATCTACTCACCAAGCAGTGGCAGGAGAACATGCAAAGAAAAGAAGATACTCACCAAGCATCAGCAGAACATGCACATAAAGAAGATTATAATTATGCAAGCTTTTGGAGCCAGTGGCTCCTTCTACTGGCAGAAGGGTTGAAGGAAGAAGGATGAAGGAAAAGAACTAGAGAGGTTTAGGAAAAGGGGTAGCCTTCAGAAAAGTCTCCCAGAAGTCGGGGGAGACTTGCCGGATGGGATGAGAAGTAAAGCCTGGTTGTTGGGGACTGCAACGTACAAAATTTTAAAACCAGAGAGCTTAAAGGTGGAAGACAGGGTAATATGCAAGACAGAGATTACTGCTAAAACAGTGTGCACGAGTTAATAAATTAGAGTGAAAAGCCAAGTGCATTGTACGTAACAGAGGCAGGAGGGGGATGGCAAAAAATAAACAGGACAGAACGTGAAAGGTATAGAAAATTAAAATTGAGTGAAGAAAGGAGTAGTTACTGTGAAGAAATGCTGAGATGGAAGACATTGATTTAAATTAACACCACGCAGGTGGCAAGAACCAAGTATATGTTGTAGTGCTGGTTCCCACCTGCGGAGTTTTGAGTGTCAGGTGTCTGAGGGTAGAATCCAGATGGCATGTGTAGTGAGACAGGCACCGAGGTCATGACTGTCATCATGTTGTAGAATATGCTATGCAACAGGATACTGTATGTTACCAGTATACACCCTCTGCCTATGCCCATTCTTGCTATGCAACAGGATATTGTATGTTACCAGTATACGCCCTCTGCCTATGCCCATTCCGCCTAACTGTTAACTTGGTGGACTCAGGCCAATGTTAAAGGCCGAACAGCGTTTAAATAACAGCTGGTATATGATGTGTTGTTTCACATGTGGCTCTCTCTTTGATAGTATATGTTTTGCCAGTTTCAGGACTGGTATAGGTGGAGGTAGGAGGGAGTGCATAGGGCAAGTCTTGCAGTGTGGACAGTCACGGGTAGGAGTCATAGGGTAGGGAGATGGATGCAGAAGGAGCATAGGGTTTGACAAGTATATTGCAGGTGGGATGATGATGGAAAGCTATTCTAGGTAAGTATAATCTCAGACACTATGGATCTCATTTCAGGGTATGATTTTAGGAAGTCAAGGCCTTGTCGAAGTAGCTGATTAATACATTCAAAACAAGGATAATATTGAGTGACAAGTGGTGTGCTTTGAAGTTGTTTTTGGAAGGATCAGTAGTACCAGGATTGGATGTGATGTCCCAGGAAATCTGCTTTTGAACTAGGCTCGTGGGTTAATTATATCCAGTGAAGGCTGAGCTGAGAATGGTGGTGTATTTCAGTAAAGAGTCTGCGTCTGAACAAATATGTTTGCTTCAAATGCCAAGACTGTATGTAAGGGAACGTTTGACATGGAAAGGATGGCAACTGTCAGCATGTAAGTACTGTTGTTTGGTAGTAGGTTTAATGTGGATACAAGTGTATAGCTGGCCTTTAGTGAATACGAGATCAACATAAAGGAAAGTGGCACTTGATTTGGAATAGGACAATGTGAAATTTAATTGGGAGGAGGTATTTAGGGATTCCAGGAATTGTAATGGGTTGGCCTCACCATGAATCCATATGGCTAAGATGTCATGAATGTATCTGAACCCATCCAGGGGCTGAAAGCTTATGGATCCCAGGAAAGCCACTTCCAAGTGACCCCTGAAAAGGCGGGCATAGGAAGGAGCTGTCCTGGTTCCCATGGCCATACCCATGATCTGTTTGTATGTCTGCCCCTCAAAAAGGTGAAGTAGTTGTTGGTAAACATGAAGTTGATTACGGTGAGAAGGAAGGACGTCGTAGGTTTGGAATTACGTGGGCACTGACTTAGGATATGTTCAGCCGCAGGTAGACCATGTACGTGGGGGATGTTGGTATAGAAGGAGCTGGAGTCAGTAGTGACAAGCAAGGTCTGTGGTGGTGGTGAGACAGGCATGGATTTCAGGCAATCTATAAAATGGTTGGTGTCTTTAATATAGGGAGAAAGTCTTTGTACTGTGGGTTGCACGTGCTGATCAACTAAGGCAGATATATGTTCAGAAGGTTCTTTGAAGCTAGCAACTATAGGACAAAGAGGATGATTGGGTTTGTGGATCTTAGGAAGAAGGTAAAAGGCAGGGGTGTGTGATTTGAGTGGGGAAGAAGTTCTATGGATAGAGGTGTGAGTCCTAGAGAGGGGTCTGAGGTTTTAAGGAGGGACTGCAGGTCACTTTGAATCACAGGGATGGGATCTTGATGGCAGATGCTTTATGTAAAGGTGTCAGACAGCTGGTATATACCTTCGCCAACATGCTCCTTTCGGTCAAGTACCACAGGAAGGTCACTTTGAATCACAGGGATGGGATTTTGATGGCAGATGCTATATGTAAAGGTGTCGGACAACTGGTATATACCTTCACCAACGTGCTCCTTTCGGTCAAGTACCGCAGGAAGGGAAACACTTTTGGTGGATGCAGAGCCTGGAGTTCTGCAGGGGACAGGTTAGGGTCATGTTGTAGAGACCTGACGAAGAGTTGTGGAGCAATGCTGGATATGAGGAATTCTTGGAAGGCTTGTAAGGAATGATTTTGAGGTAGTGGTGATGGATCAAGTTGGGTTTGTGGTTGGAACCATTCAAGGCAGGGCTCAGTGTCAGGTTTGCTGTTTGAAAGTTTTTGGGATTTGGTTCCAAAGTGGTATTTTCAGTTGACATTACGTGTGAAGCAAAGTAGGTCCTTTACCAAAGCAGCATGACTCAATGCAGGCTTAGGGCTTAAGGTGAGACCCTTGTATAATGCAGATAATTCAGGAGGGGAGGGAGTGCTTTAGATGTTGAGAAAACTGTACTGTTGTGATTGGTTCATGTGATTATGGGTTGCTGCGTGGCATCAGCTGAGCGGTCTAAGGCGCTGCAGTCATGGACTGTGCGGCTGATCCCGGCGGAGGTTCGAGTCCTCCCTCGGGCATGGGTGTGTGTGTGTTTGTCCTGAGGATAATTTAAGTTAAGTAGTGTGTAAGCTTAGGGACTGATGACCTTAGCAGTTAAGTTCCATAAGATTTCACACACATTTGAACGTTTTTGATTATGAGTTGTTATTGGTCTGGGACCCAGTGGTGAAAACTGTGGGATGTTCAGGTTATTGGCCAAGGCTTGGTTTGTAGGACAGGAGTGGTGGTTGATAGTGTAGCTGTTTAGGAAGCTGCAGAGGAACAAGAAGGGAAACACCACTGTTGAGGTAGTTCAGGAGAAGGTAGATAGCTTTTTGAGGTGAAGTCTGGCATGTTGTTGCAACTTGAAGTTGGCTTGGCAGATGATACCATCGAAAGAAACAGGAGGAGCAGATAACTATATGATTTTGTAGAAGGAGAGGAGTGTGGTGGAGTGGAAATTGGCAGATGAGGCATGTAGGTCACAGATTAGCTGCATAAGTGCAAGAGATTGCTGTAGTTGAAACTGTGAAAGAGCCTGGTGTAGAACATTCAGAAACAGGGTCATTCAATGTTAGGTCTTTGGTAGAACAGATAAGTAGGTTTCAAGAAACAGAACTGGGACCTTAGTTTTGATTGTACAAATTCATGTTTTCGAAAAGAACGGATGTGTTATGTGATGGAAATCATCATTGCAGGAGAGGACAGTTTTGAGTGTTAGAAATGGTGGGAGTGGCAAAGAAGGAAAGCAGAGGGTGGAAAAAGATAGAAAAATGGAATACATAGCTTTTCTTCACCCTCCCAATGTCAGCAATATTCATGTCAGACCCTATGCTCCATCTGCACTCATCTCCTTATTCCATGGCTCATACCCCTGTGACCATCCCCGCTGCAGGACTTGCCCTATGCGCCCTCGGACCACCACCTATACCAGCCCTGTAAGTGTCAAACCCTATACCATCAAAGAGAGATCCACCTGTGAAATGACATGTCATATACCAGCTGTTATGTAAACATTGTTTGGCCTTTTACATTGGCATGACTTCCATCAAGTTATCAATCAGGATGAATGGGCATAGGCAGAGGGTATATACCAGCTTGTTGCAGAGCATGCTCTACAACAAGACAGCCATAACGTCAGTACCTGTCTCATCGCACAAGTCATCTGGATTCTTCCCCCAGACACCAATCTCTCAGAGCTCTGCTGGTGGAAACTAGCACTGCAACATGTCCATGGTTGTCACCACCCACCTGGCCTTAATTTATGTTAATTTCTTCTGTCTCAGCTTTTCTTCACAGTAACTACTCCTTTCCCCACTCCATTTCAGTTTTCTACACCTTTCATGTCCTGACCTGTCTATTTTTCGCCACCCGCCTCGCACCTCTGTTACATACAATGCACCTGGCTTTTCACTCTTATTAACTCATGCACTTTGTTTTAGCAGTAATCTCTGTCTTACATATTACCCTGTCTTCGACCTTTAAGCTCTCAGGTTTTCAAATCTTGTATGTTGCAGTCCCCAATAATCAGTCTTTCTTTCTCATCCCATCCGTTAAGTCTCCCCTGATGTGCGGTTCTGGGTGACCTTTCCAAAATCTACCGCTCTTCCTAAACCTCTCCAGTTCTTTTCCTTCATCCCTCTTCCTTCCCCTTCAACCCTTCTGCCAGAAGAAGGAGCCACTGGCTGCAAAAGCTTGCTTAAGTATAACCTTTTTTCTCGTGTGTGTTCTCCTGCTGTTACTTGGTGAGTAGATTTATTTTTATGTATCTAATTATATTACATTGTAAGAAGTTGATTATTTTCATTGTTAAATAAACCATATTCATACAATATCGTTTCATCCCGTTATGCCTCACTTTATGCATGTGGTGCAAAATTTCATTTGTGTTGTTGATTGATGTCTGTCCGAATGAAATATTGAGTTCGTCAAGAGCAGTTTACTGTTACCTCCTCCTTTCCCTTAATTCTGCTGCTTATGGTATGTGTACTGAGTTTTAATGGTACCTATCTTGTGCTGCATTCCAAACAAGCAAAACCTATGCCTGGAATTCCGAAAGTTCATTTTGAAATTAGTTGGGATGAAGTGTGCACAGTTTCTGCTCCCTCTTCGATTCTCCTTATTCACACTCTGAAAGGGTAAATAATATAATAGCTAGTAAAAGATTTCACAGTGTTTCCTTCATTTGCATGCTGCACCACTTTGTTGATTGCTGTGTGTGAGAAGTAAATGGCAATATAAACAAATCTTAATTAACTTATCGACAAATTTGCAAATACAAATTGGTTATATAGAGTCAGCTCCAGCTTAATTTTGTTATGTATTTATTGTGCATATATATTTGTCATGCATATACCCTTAATTGTTTAGTTTTGACTCAGTGTAATTCTAACTTTATATTTTCGGGGTAGTGTATCAGGCTCATTTATCATTATTTGGCATTTTTAGGAGTGTAATCCTTTCAAATAATTCCTTCTAAAAGTTTGGATTTGATTAGCATTGTGACATAAGAGATTATAAAATTGTAAATCCTAGTGTTATGGGGGCTTTTGTGCTGTAGTTGCAATACTAGACAATCCTCCTCAATCAGTATAATCATTCCGTGCAGTTTTAAAATACAATTGTCAAATGCCAGAGAAGATTCATGAGAGTTAAAGGGGCTCATCTGTCATGGCTCTTTAGTAATACAGTTTTGTTTACCTTTCTATGAGAATATGTAGAGTTGCTCTGTTGTAGGCAGCTATGGCCTTATCAGTGTTGCCACAGCCTTTGCTCATGTGGTTGAAAATGCAACTGTGTTGGCAGCTGTTGGGATCTTATTTTGCCAACAGGGCTATAATATTGCTTCTGAGCAGAAAGTTGATAGATCTGGTAATAAACTGCTGGCTCATCCACATTGATTCCCACCCCCCCCCCCCTCCCCCCGCACCACCACAAAAAAAAAAGTTGCGAAAGGTAATAAAAGTAATCACATTATGTTAGGGCCTGATGGCAGCTCAAATCATAAAGAAATGTGTTTCATAGAATCTGAAAACAATAGACTGAGGGAGAATTTACAATCATGATTGTTGAAACTGTGATCAATGGAAAAAAAACACAGGAAATGCTACTATTTTATCTCTTAGTACATAACATTTTAATTTCCTTGTTTGAAGTGTGTCATTTGGATTGATCATATTGTTTTTAATGCTTTGTGTAACATTCCTACAAAATTTTATTTTACGTTCTTTTGCAGTTTATTACGAATGATATTCTTTTGCAAAAGACAGCCTGTCCTTTGTGTGTGCAGACTAGAGCAGCAGCAATACAGAGTATTTGTGGCGCAATTTATCCTGCAATACTTGCTCCTGTGACAGGATTTATGGTGAGTTTTCATTTCAGGATTTGTTATTGTCATAAAATTAATATTATGTCCTATGATGTCTGCAACATTTACATTTGGTTGGACGCAATCATTAGTGCATATTCTGCTGAAATACAAACAATGGAAGGAGTAAAGATAACTATTCACTATATAATTGAAGCATTGAGCAGTCAGTGGGCATGTAAAAAAGACGGAAAATAATCATCATTTTTAGTGATTTTTGTATTATGGACAGTAGGCTGTGAACCACGGCATGTTTCTGTGCTTCATGTTACATCTGCTAATGCTGGAGATGTCATCAGAGGCTATAAAGACTGAGACAGCAGTTTCTAACTTAATGAACTCATCAATCTGGAGTGTTTATCCATGCAGCGGTCAGTTTGTGGCATCATCAGACAGATGCCTAAAATGGTGGACTCATTGTGATGTGTGTTATAGAGCTTGTATTGGGGAAGAGTTGGTGTTGTTTGCTTTATTTAACACTAAGGCCCACAGCTTGTCTAATTTCATTTCTACTTTTTTGTTAAAGTTGTTTTTGTGGTTTTGAATTCCTGTGGCCTCTCCATTCATCCAAGCATGACTGGATCCTCCCTGTTACTAGTGCATTTCAGCTTATGCCAATTTATTCATGTTTCCCAGATGACAATTACTCATATGTTCTGTAAGCTGGGTGTTAATGTTTCCTTTTGTACCTCCTGTGTACATATCACCGCATGTTCAAGGGATTTTATGTATATACTTCTGCTGCAGCAAGCTTAGGTCCTTTGCAATGGTCAAATATTTGTGCACCTTTCTTGTTTGTTTATGCACTGTCAGTACCATGTATTTTATTTTTCTGCTGATGCAATCTGTGATTGTTTTTACAAATAGAAGGAAAGCTTGCTATTAGGAAGAAACATTAGGTTCATAAAATCCCTTGGACCATAGCCCATTGTTGATGAAACAAAAATCAGTGACGGCACAAAGACCAGTCATGAAAGCCTGCATCATATAATCATCATTTGGTTTCTGAAATCTGGCAGCAGCCGTGTTTGCAGACTGAATTACAGGAATTGAGGTCCGCCTTTTATGCAAAAAACTGTTCTTCCTAAATCCGTTAATATGTTTCCAGCAACTTTGTTCCATCATCACTGGGTACATGATTCTGTAAAATGCTGACGTACTTTAAGTAATAATTATTCTAACAAGATTAATCCTAAAAATAGTTCATGCAGGAAACCCTCCAACCACAACCGCTGTTATCCGTAACCAATCCATTGACACACTAACAATCAAGCTTTGAGCTTGTGCTCCACAAATTGTACAGGACATCAACAATCAGAACTACACACAGGAGATAAACACAGTAAAAAGTAGCGGTAAGGAATGATTATTATGCTCACGATACAGTAGCGAAGCCATAAAATATGCAAACAGGAAATGAACATACTATATGCACACATCGCTCTGCACAACAACTCAAAAGAACCCAATCCAGACAGCTGCACATATGATACAACAGTCCAAGAATCCACATACACAAAATAATGGCTCTTACTCATATATAATGATAAAATAGTGTACAGAATTGTCAACATTGTAAAGAAACTGGGATTTCAATTTCAAATATGTTACAGAAGAGATGACTTTATAACAAAGAAACTAGGAATATAGGCAACATCCACACATGAATTCTATATATCAGTCATATACTAGCTTACATTTATAGGGTGTATACGACCCGGGGTATCCGGGAAAAACCCGGGAATTGTTTAGAATTCCGGGAATTTTTCATTGTTTTAGTTTTCAGTTAAATTTATGTGATTTTGACTGGTAAGAAACAATACTCTAACAAAGGATATTACTGTATCCCGCTACTGCAAAATAATACTTCAGCAACAAAACATGAACAGGAGAAAAAAGAAAGAAAATAAAATATAAGTTGCAAAGGAAATGCGCCATATAAAAAAACAAAACAGTGCTCATACAAGTGTCTGCCAACAGCAAAGTGTGTCAAAGGCTTTAGGAAGACTATGCAATGCTTTATAACAACAAATTGCCTCCGATGAGCGTGGCGTGACAACTGTTTGAATTAGATTCGTTTGAGCCATTACGGATGAGCTCTTGCGCATGCGCAGTTGAGTCGTGATTGAGTAGTACCTTCTACTGCTTCTCGTTACAGATGTGTGGCTGGGCGCCACTACTTAATATTGCCCCGGTTCGGAAATTTGTAAATCTGGGGCTGATGCACAGAGCACTCGAACTTGTAGTGGGGAGGTGGGTCATCTCCACGTGACCTGTGTTTATGTGTAGTGATTTTGTTCTTCGTTTATTGCTCTCACGTTAAATTATAACAAAACGGATTTTTGTGGCCGGGAGCTATCAAATGCATTAAAATACGTTCGCGCAATTACGGAAGGCTAAAATATGTTATTAGTTTTAGATTTTATTTCCACCTTTCTGACAGTCAAACATTAATCGCCTTACAGAACAATGAAGTTATATTGGCCGGTTTGCTAAAGAGCTTTCACTTTTATTAATCTTTTCTGTTGAGGCAGTCAATTTATTTGAAGCGAAGTGTTTACTTTCACACTATTGGCTAGTTTCAACTGTTCGCTCCATTTCAAGTGCACATATGGGATTATGCCATAATGAAGAACCAAACATTTTAAGCCAAATTGTGCATTTTAGTATGGTTCACGAAATTCCGATGCTCTTGAAGTATCCTCTGATGTCTTGTTTCTTTTATGACATAATGTAAGATCTTTTAATGTTTTACATGTAGGAACATATTGGCTTCCTGCGGCATCGTAGCTGCGCAAGCGTGGTGACGCTTGTTATCTGGCGCTCTCTTACAACTGCTGAAACGAACCTATTTCTAACAGGTCGTGGGAAAATATTGCGAATGGTGGTTTGAAAAGTTTTACATTCAGAGGAGATTTCCTTTTACGTAAGATGAGCTATGTGCGAGAATGTACGATGAATTTCTTAAATCACAAAGCATTTGACTCTCATTTAAAAATCAACTCTTTGAGGACGACCAAATTTCGAGCCCAGAAGATCAGACATTTACATCGTTATTAAAAAATTTACTGGCATATTTTTGTGATGTATCTTAAAGTGTAATAAGCGCATAAAAAGATCAACATTATATGTGGAAGCTTACCTTCTCTTCCAGCTTACTAATCTTCGAGACCAATATTATAGGTGAATTCTATGTATATTAAATTAAACCATTAACTTTTCTTACTTGTGTGTTCGCGCTACTTAAGAGTGATCTTGCTATTGGCTGACTACATCACGTGTCCTATGCTGTTATCAGCTGGCGAAATCACGTGACATGAGCTATAACTGGCTTACAAAAGCGTGTCGCAATCTCGATTTCAATGATTCGGAAAGTGACATGCAGTGTTTGGTGGAATTCGAAGTTATACCTTCATAATACGAAAATATGCAGCGTACATGTTGCTGCACGTCAAAGGTCTTTCAAAATGTGTTTTTTCCCCCCCTGAGTTACGTTTTCTAAAGTGTCGGGAAATTCTACTCCAGTATATAAAACCATTAACATTCAAAGGGTCAATGAGTTTTACAGTGCCGAATAAAAGTATACCGTCACTTAACAAAAGTGTATTTTCACCCGAGAGAAAGTGTATTTTTAACCGGGAAAAATCCGGGAATATTTTTTCCTTGTCCATGTACACACCCTGATTTAATTCCTGTCTGTCAGTGTAATTGGGGTAGAGATAACATAAATTTTAAAACAAGATATTGAGAACACCTCAAAAGCTTCCATAGCATGTTTACTGACCACTCAAGTGCCCACAGCCACCATCCAAATAAAATAGATACTGGTGTAAGAGTATTATGTTGTAACGGCGATCAGAACAGTCGCGGGATTGAAGTGATGGAAAACGCGGTGGGACCCACAGAGCGGCCCACGAACAACAACACAACGGAGAGGACGGACACGACCAACGAAGGACCTTACGACAACAACAAGAATGAGACAACAGTGTCAAGAAAACCTAACTAGACAACCACGTCCACTCGTAAACAAAACGTGAAAGTGGATACGCTGTCTAAGGCGAGGCGATATGTCCAGAGACGTACGCAATGTTAGACTGGCTGGCTGAACGAGAGGCAGGCGCTTAAGTACTCTATTAGGGACGCCGCTATTGGCCGATGCAACCATGTGTTCCACTGTGGCGCCCTCACGCTAAATGCGGGCCAGGTGGAGCACGCCGTTGCAGCTTACGGCGCAATGGTGCAGAGACCTATAGGGGTCTTCAACATCCATGACGTCTGGCGGGGATTCAAATTCCATGCCGCGTGGTACCAGATATTAAAAGCCAGCTCATCTTGTACTAAAAACTACAATAGAAGTGAGCTCCAGAAAAACTTCAAACAAATCACTAGTAAAGTATTTATTTAGATGTCTGATTTCAGTAAGACTATGTTATATGTTACCATCATTGTATAGATGTACTAAAACTATTCATGTCTGCTTTGATCATTATCGTAGGTAACAAAAAGAGACTATTTGTCTCAGGGAAACATTTATTTATACTTTACTAGTGATCATGGCTGTTAGGAGTTTTTCCAGAGTTCATTGTACTACAGATCACCCTACTCCGGCAATACCAGAAATATATAGGGTATTCAGAAATTTCCATTACATGCCTCTAGGAGTTGTACAGGGAAGTGCGTACTTAATATTTGAGTAGGAACCCATGTCCAGAAATTTTCCGTTTCCATTCTATGACAGGTTCAATTCAGGTGTTTACCTCATCCACTTCTGCTTGAGGAATTGAATTAGGCATGACGCTGTACAATTATTAGGTAACAATTCAAAAGGACACATAATGAAACATCAATTTGTTCGTATTAACACATAAACGTTGCATGTGTACATTATTCCAGAACAAAAAAGATCACAGCATATACTGTACATACAGAACAGTACTGATACATTATAACAACAGCTTGATGTAGTGACCACCAACATTGTATCTGTCCATGTTGTCCTCCTTTCTTTCTTTGTCCATTGCTTCCCTTCCTCTGTCTCTGCCCATTTCCCCATCCTCAGCCTCTGTCCTCCTCCTCCTCCTCCTCCTCCTCCTCCTATCTCTGCCTGCCTGCCTCCTTTCCCTCACTGTCTGTTCATCTTCTTTTCCTCCCTCCTCTCTCCATGTTATCAAACTCAGCCCAACATGAGGCTGGTATTTCTTATGCCAGATTGTAACTAATATGTGTGTCGAATATAACTGCAACTTTTTCCAGGTTTTTACCCGTGACCTTGTCCACACAGGCACAATTCTAATATATTTCACACATATACAACATATTTCAGCTGTATTTGTATACATATTTCACCGTATTTGTATACATATTTCACCCTTATTTGTATACATATCTCACCTATATGTCTAGCATATTTCACCTTGTAATTTCATTTTCTTGCTGCTCAGTGCTTATGACGTCATATCTACTGAACTATGCGCTGTATAGTGATATAATTTTTAGGTATATCCAGTGGAGTAAGTACATACTGACTGTGAAATGTGTCATGAATATAGTTAGTAGTAAAGAAGTAACAAATTAAAACATCATGCATGATGCAGTAGTTTCTCATGCATCTCGGTATCTGATATCATAACTCCTGAACTATGCATTGTACAATGATATATTTTTGTTATTACATTCAGTGGCAGATGCAGATACTGTCTGCGAAGGCCATTGCTCGTAGAGTTTGTAGCATTGAAGTAATAAATTTAAACATCTTACATGATGCATGGTTCTTCACCATTCTCAGTGTTTATGATGTCATGCCACCTGAACAAAGTGTTGTACAGTGATATAATGTTTCTGGTAAATTCAGTGGTATATGTGAATACTGTGTGTAAAATTTGTCATGAATACTGTAGTGAAGAAGTAATAAATTAAACTTCCATGCTTCATGTGACAGTTTTAGTGCATGAACAGCAAAAATGTAGTGAACAGTAGTCCTTTCATCATTTTGTGGGGCTTGTCAGTGAGAAAATGTTTTGTATGGTTTTGAAGTAACGGGTATTCCCACACCCTGGGCTACACTGATTTGTTTGCCCCTATCACACCTCTTTGATAGATTGGTGGTTTTTACCCACACAGTGATTCCTTCCAGACAGTAAGTGATATGTATACCAAGTTTATTTGAAATTGGTCCATTGGTTTAGGAGGAGATGTAGAACACACATACATAGATACATTTTTTTTAATTTGTGTGGATTTTTTCACCAGTTCTCCTGCATTGTTTGTTTGTGAGTTTCATGTTACTGTTTTTAGTGACCTATTTTATGTTGGTGGGTAGTTTTTCCTGTTTGATTTTAGAGCTCATTCTTGTGTTGGTCTGTTTTAACAATATTTGCCTATTGCCTGTAAGGACACGCATGCTTGAAAGTTTAGTGTGCTAAAATAATAAGCATAATCATTTACTTTGTGTCCTTTACATATTTAACAATTGTTTTAACTGTCGTGTTTGTGCTTTGTAATTATTGGAACTTTGTTAATGTTTAGAAGCAAATATTGCAGAGGGAAATGTAGAAAACTGTGAAAGCTCTAATTTTCAACATCAATACTGTAGTGACATTTCCAATTTATATGCCAACATTTCTTTGCTACAGAATAAAAAAATAATCTTGCCAGTGGTGGTCTGTAATGAATGCTTCATGTTTCAGCTTGCAATACGTTATTTTACGTATGATGTTCCAGCCATCAATAAAGAACCTATGTCTCTTCTCAATTTATGGAGAAAGTTGACTAAGCCAAAAGGGAATATTTTCTTTGCAATTGCTGTTTTCCAAGCAGCCGTTGGTTCTGCAATTACATACTTCGAAGCAAAATCTTTTTATACTATACAAAGTAAACTTATTGAAGAAGAAGAGCTAGGAGAAGAAGCTGCTAACCGTGGAATAACATAAAACTAAATTATACAATTTGTAGTGGTTGTTAATGTGTATTGCACAATAAATTTTTTATTTATGAAAATATTGTCATATATTTCTTTTTAGCATGGTATGCTGGAATCTTTCCTGCTCCCAGGTATAGTACAGTGTTCCCCTGAATATATATAATCAGTTTTAATTTTTTAGAGAGAGCTCTACAGGATGTTATCGAGCAAGGTGGCACAGTGATTAGCACACTGGACTCACATTCAGGAGGATGACAGTTCAGACCCACATCCATCATCCTGGTTTAGGTTTTCTGTTATTTCCCTAAATTGCTTCAGACAAATGCTGGGATGGTTCCTTTGAAATGGGAGAGCAGACTTCTTTCCCCATCCTTCCCTAATCCGATGGGACCAATGACCTCACTGTTTGGTCCCCGCCCCCAAATCAACCACCTGACCAGGATGTTAAAATTGGTCCTGTCATTCCAAGTTAAAATTTTTAAGGGTTGATGTCAGTCAAAAGGCACTGGTTTTGTTGCCACCCATAGCTAACGTCTAAATGTTTTTGTGCAGTTCAACTGTATGTTTGTTTAACTTGTAGGTCAAGGAACAGTAAAAGATTCTGCATAACTTTGAAATACCATTCATAATCACACATAGTTTACCTTTTTTTCCTTGCTCTTAGTGCTACAGTCTTTGATGGGCCTCAGCCTGCTCTAGGACATCATTCCGTTTGTCACTGTCAAATGCCTTTTCTCTCCATCCTCTGACACCAGTAATTTTTGGCCTTTCTTATATGTCCCATCTTGAAGATAGGTGTCCACCTTGAAGATAGACTTTAATTATCCTGAGAAAGTCTGTTAACAGAGTTTCAAGAACTGGTTTTAAATGATTACATGAGGAATATACTGCAACCCCCTACGTATCACCCATGTAGGGATCGTTGAGATAAGATTGGAATAATTACTGCACGCACAGCCACATTCAGTCAGTCATTCTTCCTGCACTCCATGCGTGAATGGTACAGGAAGAAACCCTTATAACTGTTACATGGGATGTACCCTCTGCCAAGCACCTCAAGATGATTTGCAGAGTATAGCTGTAGATGTCATCCACCGTCTTCCCCTGCTTCTTTATCCCACTGGGTTTTATTGGTTGTGCATGTTCCATTCCAGAAGTATGGGTGACCCATTTCAGGAGGTTTACTTGAATGATCTTTATGATTTCAAGTTCTTTATATAGTTCAAAATTATATTGCCTATGCCACACACTACCTTCATTAGTTGCCCCAAAGAATTCATGATACACCTTTTGTTTAACGCATCCTCTTAGCTCTTCACACTATTGTGTCGGTGTCCAGGTTTCTGAGCCATATGTTAATACTAGACTTTATATAGTAGACAATTTGTTCCCCTGGATAGATTTCTGAACTTAAGTTGTGGGGCCAGCCCATTATAACACTTATTAGTTAGGTGGATGTGCCACTTTATTTCCATACTAATATCATTCTGTGATGTTACCAATGTTCCCAGATAGGCAAATTCACAAACAGATTCTATTTGCTCTGTTCAATTTACAACACATTTATTTCTGTTCGTATTATTCGCTGCAGTTTTATAGATGTTCACTTCCAGTCCAATTTCTACTGCGGCTGCCACCAGTGTTGTATATGTTTCTTTAGCGCCAGTTCCTGTCTTGCAATAATATACACATCATCTGCACAGACCAGAACCTGCACCAGTCTATTGTATGTTGTGCCTGTTTGAACATTCCTTATTTCCTTATCTAGCACTATGTTAAAAAGAATACATGAGAGTGCATCCCCTTGCTTCAATCCGTAGTTAATTTCAAAATTTGTTGCTAAATTTCCGTGCATCCTTACTTTACATACTACTTTTCCCGAAGTCAAACCTACGCAGTGTATTGACCGTAGTGGTAAGCTGAGTTCATTCACAGCTTCAATAAGTTTCATTCTTTTTATGGTGTCATATGCTGCTTTAAAATCAACAGGTGTATGATGTGTTTCTGTATTGTATTCCTTTGGTTTTTGTCCAATATCTGCCTCAAGTGGATGTTTGCTCAAGAGTTTATTTGACAGATCTAAAGTCTGCCTACTTTTTCTGCAAGAGGTAGAAAGTAGGGAGGAGAATATATTAAGTGCAGTTTTCAGTAATGCAATTCCTGTATAGTTTGTACATTCCATGATATTCCCTTTCTTATGTGTAGTACATGTTACTCCCATATTTCAGTCATCTGGGATGACTTTCTGCATCCATATATCTAAAATCAGGGTATGTTAAAAAGAATACATGAGAGTGCATCCCCTTACCTCAGTCAGTAGTTAATTTCAAAACTTGGTAATGTAACTAGATGTTCTCCACCATACTTAGTAAGCTCATCTGGCAGGTTGTCATTTCCAGGTGACTTATTGTTGGTCAGCTTCTTAATTGCTAGATGAATCTCTTGCATCAATGGCATACAATTTTCCTGTCCTTACACCTGTTGGCTTTCAGTTAGTTTCTCTTCTGCTTCAGCTTCTCTGAGTACAGTAATTCCTTAAAACACTCTGCCCAGTGATGTAACACTCATTATTATGATGCTATTAGTTCACCATTTTTTTCATTTACATTGTGTTTTTTTTTATCCCTTTCTATGGTTATTGATCTGTCTGTAGAATTTTGTGCTTTCATTAACATTATTCAGTGATTCAGTATCCTGCAAATTGCCTTTCAGCAAAGCTTCTCTTCTTTTCTTTCAGAATCTACTTTTCTGCACGTCCTTTTTTCTCTCTACTTATCCACTAGCAGTATTGTTCTTCCGGCCTGCGTCTTTTTGTATGCTTCATTCTTTTTTCTTGGTGCTTCCTCACACTCTTCATCATACCATTAATTCCTTCCGGTCTATTGTTCCTCTGCAGCAGCCTATATTTCGTTTCTGATTTTATTCCACTGCTTATTTATGTTCTGATTTTAGTTCTGGAAGATACCTGGCAATCCATTTCACAAATTAATAACATGGTGTTCGGCTTTCTTTGGTTCCCTAAGTTCTGAGATGATATATCTTCCTGTAACTTTATGAGCTCAGTTAGTTGGTTGGTTTGTGGGAAGCAAGGACATTGATCCCATCGGATTAGGGGATGATGGGGAAGGAAACTGGCTGCGTCATTTCAAAGTCATCATCCCAGCATTTGCCTGAGGCAATGTAGGGAAATCACGGAAAACCTAAATCAAGATGGCCAGGTGCAGGTTTGAACCATCGTCCTCCAGAATGTGAGTCCAGTGTACTAACCATTGCCTCACCATGCTTGGTAACTTTATATGCCTTTCAAATTCTACCACTTATTTTTGCTATGAGTAGGTAATGATCTCAGTCCATATTAGCACCTCTGAAACTATGCAGTGCCGTAGATTAGATTAGATTAGATTTACTTTCATTCCAATTGATCCGTAGTGAGGAGGTCCTCCAGGATGTGGAACATGTCAGAAGAACAACAATACATGACAAATATTTACAACTAAAACAAATAAGCTAATGTACCATTCCACAGGTCCCAAGTGGAATGATCGTCATTTTTTAATGAACATTAAGAGTCATTTTACAAATACTAATGCACTGAATTAAAAATAAAAAAGTTTTTTATTTATTTATAAGGTTATAAACATGTAATACAACTACTGTAATACTTATTTACAATAAACACATTACTGCACTGAAATGGTGCAGAAGTTAGATTATACTTACACACACACAGACACACAAATTTTCAGTGAACACATTACTGCACTGAAATTGTGCAGAAGTTATGTTGTACTTATATACAAATCAGTTGGTTTTACTAAGAAATTCATCAATGGAGTAGAAGGAGTTGGCCACCAATAAATCCTTTAGGCTTCTCTTAAACTGAATTTCATTGGTTGTTAAGCTTTTTATGGCTGCTGGCAAGTTATTGAAAATGTGTGTTCCTGAATAATGCACACCTTTTTGTACAAGACTAAGTGACTTTAAATCCTTGTGAAGATTATTCTTATTTCTAGTATTGATTCCATGAATTGAGCTGTTGGTTTGAAAAAGTGATATATTTTTAATGACAAATTTCATTAAGGAATAAATATATTGGGAAGCTGTAGTTAGTATCCCTAGTTCCCTAAACAGGCTTCTGCAGGATGTTCTTGAGTTCACACCACATATAATTCTTACTGCACGTTTTTGTGCCTGGAAAACTTTAGCTTGGCTTGATGAATTACCCCAAAAAATAATCCCATATGACATTATGGAATGAAAGTAAGCATAGTATGCCAGCTTTTTCATTTTTATATCCCCTATGTCTGACAAAATTCGCATTGCAAACAGAGATTTGTTAAGACGCTTCAGCAGTTCTGTGGTGTGCTCCTCCCAGTTGAATTTATTATCAAGCTGTAATCCCAAGAATTTAACACTGTCCACTTCTTCTATCTTCTTGTCATCGTATGTTAGACATATACTCTTGGGACACCCCTTACAAGTTCTGAACTGCATGCAGTGTGTTTTTTCAAAGTTTAGTGACAAAGAATTGGCTAGGAACCAGTGATTAATGTCCACAAATATTTTATTGGCTGATCTTTCTAAGACTACGCTTGATTTGCTATTTATTGCAATGTTTGTATCATCGGCAAACAAAACAAATTTGGCATCTGGTAATGTTACTGATGAAAGGTCATTGATATACACAAGAAAAAGTAAGGGCCACAAAATGGAACCTTGTGGGACCCCACATGTAATTAGTTCCCAGTTGGATGATGCCTGATAGCTTGATACATCTCTCTTTCCTAATAACACCCTTTGTTTGCTGCCAGAGATATAAGATTTGAACCATTTTGCAGCACTTCCTGTTACGCTATAATATTCTAGTTTACTTAAAAGGATATTGTGGTTTACACAGTCAAATGCCTTTGACAGATCACAAAATATACCAGTTGCCTGCAATTTTTTGTCTAACGAATTAAGCACATTTTCACTGTAAGTGTAGATAGCCTTCTCAATATCAGAACCTTTTAGAAATCCAAACTGTGACTTTGACAGTATGTTATTTGAGATAAGATGGTTATAAAGACGACTGTACATTACTTTTTCGAAAATTTTTGAGAATGCTGGCAACAGTGAAATTGGACGGAAATTTGATGCTATTTCTTTATCTCCCTTCTTAAACAGTGGCTTAACTTCAGCATATTTCAGCCATTCAGGAAATATTCCACTGATAAACGACTGGTTACACAGATAGCTTAATATGTTACTTAGCTCAGAATCACATTCTTTAATTAACTTTGTTGATATTTCATCATACCCACTAGATGTTTTTGATTTTAAAGATTTTATGATGGACGTTATTTCTGTTGGGGTAGTGAGGGTCAAATTCATATTATGGAAGTTACTTGAAATGTCTGGTCTAAGGTATAGCAGCATCTACCGAACCTGACAACCCCATCTTTTCAGTAACAGTTATAAAATGTTTGTTAAAAAGTTCTGCAACACTATACACATCTGTCACCTATGTATCATTTACTCTTAATGCTATTTGTTCCTCTTCATGTCTGGTTCTACCGGTCTCCTCCTTCACTGTATCCCATATTGTCTTTATTTTGTTATCTGATATGACTATCTTTTCCTTGTAATATATTTGCTTTGACATCCGTATTACAGTCTTTAATATTTTGCAGTATTTCTTATAATGTGCTATAGAATCAACATTGGAAATGTTTCGGATTGACAGATACAGTTTTCTTTTTGTTTTACAAGATACCCCTATTCCTCGAGTAATTCATGGCTTCTTTGTAGACTTTGCTCTAACCTTGGTAAGTTTTGGGGGAAAGCAGTGTTCGAATAAGGTAAGCACTTTATTAGCAAAAATGTTATATTTTTCATTCATGCCATGAGCACTGTAAACATCAGTCCAGTGAATGTCTCTGAGGAGTGTCCTAAAATAATCAATTTTTGGCTTACTGATTACCCTCTTGAGCTCAGATTTAACAGATTTTATATCCTGTTCAGTATTAACATTTAACAGAAGGAACTGCATGTCATGGTCTGAGAGGCCATTGACTATTGGTTTTGTAATATAATTTTGTTCATTGGACTTTTCTATAAAGATATTATCAATGGCTGTTTGTGAGCAAGTGGCTATCCTAGTGGGGAACTTTACTGTGGGAATTAAGTTGAATGATAGTGTTACTAACTCAAATAAGTTCTTATTGGGAGAGTCTTTAAGGAAATCTACATTGAAATCACCAGCAACCACTATTTCTTTGTTTTTGGTTGTTAAATGGTCCAGTACAGCTTCAGAGACATGCCTGATACTATTAATATATTATCAATATGAGTCATAGCATTGTTGTCTGGTGACATTCAGGTCATTTAATGTATATTCTTATGCTGGAACCATGTTCTGGCAATTGTCATGTTGCTGGAGAATTTATGAGACAGAGACAATTGTTATTGCTCTCTTTATGGAGGATTTATTTACTAATGTTTGGGGAGAAGACCCACCCCTGCCATACCTTATCATTTATATCTCCTATCGCCATTTTCACGTCACCTTCTGGACACTCTATATAAGCTTGGTCCAGTTGTTCATTGAAATCCTTACCTTCCTAAAACTCAATACATATCTCAGGCTCTGTACATATAGAATTTTGTTTGTATACCTTCATCCATCTGGCATGGAGTATATTGTTCAGAGGCTGTTGTCAAGAGCCAAGCCAGACGTAAAATCTTTGCCTCCAGATTTGAGGCACCTACAGAAGGATAAAGAAATGGCTGTACCCATTTATATCTGAAATGGACAATTTCAAATTATATTTCATCTATATTTGCACCTACGTGACTACTGTGCAGTTCATAAGTAGATGCCTGGCAGAGGGTTCATTGAACCACTTACAAACTATTTCCCTGCCATTCCACTCTTGAACCACAAATGGCTAAATCAAACATCTTCTGGAATTTCTCTAAACTTGGAAAGATGTGTGTGTGTGTGTGTGTGTGTGTGTGTGTGTGTGTGTGTGTGTGTGTGCACTCGTGCGCGTTTAGCTTTCCATCTGGACTAATCTGCGAGTGACACCTTTATTGTTATGTTTAGAGAAACTCTAGAAGTTTGTTCAACATGTAAACCTAACAGTCAGTCAGTGCTGTTGTAAGTGCTCCTTTCAATAATTTGAGTAAACAAGATTTTTTGAAATGTTGACCCAGCAAAATGCAGCAATCATATAATTGTGCAGGGTATTATGTCAGAATCACATGTGACATATAGATCTTTCTGTGTGTCTTTCAAACCAAATTTCATTACATTTAATGAATAAAGGTCGCCAGTTTCATGCAGTAAGACGGAATAATATGCAATTCACGTTTATTGCTGATGTGATCAAGCAACTTTGTGGCTCATAATCATTCAATAATCATTTGTGCCTGAGTTAGCCACACCAGTCAGTTTGTCTAGCTAAAATTCCAAGTTCATGGATATTGAAGTATTATGGTTTCACACGACAGTATTTATGTCGTTCTTGTCCAAATCAAATACATGACTGCCTAATAAAAAAGATTTCTTGTCATTAATACAGTTGCTTCCACACTTTAACATTATTGTATCACTTTGCTCTTCTTTAATGAAAAAAACTGCATGCTCACAAAGTTTACCAAAAAAATGCATTCTGGAATACTCAAGACAATAAATGTTTAATGAAAGCTGTTTCCAGTTTAACATGTTTTGTATCACAATGGCATTATGTCTATGACTTGTCCAAGCTCTTCAAAGTGACTCCACCATTAATCCATTATTGATGACTCATAACCATCTCAGTATTGGTGCAAAAGTGATAACACTCAGAATGTTCTAGAAGGTCAGTGATACTGCAGCTCTGGAAGTGAGCTGTTATGCTTATCACTGGTAAGGGTGTCAGTGACAGTCCATACATTGTGTGTATTACAGATTGATTGTTGATATTGCGTCCTCTTCTACTAATTTCAATATTGAGTGCTACCTCCGGACAAATCCCTATCTGGCCATTCGGAATTAGGCTTTCCGTGATTACCCTGAATCTCTCCAGGCAAATGCTGGGATGGTTCCTTTGAAAATGCCACACCTACCCAATCCTTTTGTAATCTGAGCTTGTACTTCATCTTTAATGATAGTGATGTCATGGAACGTCAACCTCTAATCTTCATTCCTTCCTGGAAGGACTTATAATTCTGCTATTTACATCGTGAACATGTGAAAAGTCCACTGACATTTTGAGGAATGTTCTGACAGTTTAGCACAGGGATCCTGACCAGAAGTGCTCTTCAGCACATTAAGAAGCTTCCCAAATTCTACGGCCCTCACATGAGGAAAAATCTACCTCTCCACTAAGTGTTTACTGACAGAGAAAATGCTTATCACCAAAAGCAGTTTCAAGACAGGCTGCAGAAATGTTTATTAGCCCTTTGGAGAAATACACCCCATTTCCTTTCTTTCTTTCATTTTTTCTTGTCATTGCCTGCTATAAAAGAAAAAAACGCTCAATTTCCTTAATAACGGAGAGGAACATAAGTTATTGCACAGTTTGCTCGTTAAGGCAGTAATTTGAAGTGATGAAACTCAGAAAGATACTGATCTCTTAAGCTGAAACTCCCACAGATAATCACTTTTAAATTGTGATAACAAATGTAAATCTTTCACTTTCGCAGATGGAATGCAGTGATTGCAATGCTAAACAGAGAATGAAATTTTTTTAATCACTTGGGAGGGCAGTCAGTGAAATTATGAATCAATTATTTGTGAGAGAAAACCTGAAAAAAGGGTTTCTGCAAGGATTACACCTAAAAGTATTATTCTGTACATTTGGCAATGAGTAATTATGGTCACTCTGAACACATATAACTGAAACAAAAGAATTCAGATGCTGTAGGATCAGTGTGTTTGTTTTGTTTTTATTGACAGTACAATGTCAGCTTCTGCTAACACATGTAAAAATTTTAGTGTCCTTTTATTTTATACATGTTGTGAGAGGTTACAAGTCAGTTGGTATATTATCAAGTTTTTTTACTTTCTGGTGCTGTAGTGTGGTGTTACTGATGTAGTGCCATCATTTAAAATATGCTAATTGTGTGGTAGCTCCCCAGGTATGATTAACTGGTTTGAAATGCCAAGAAAGTACAAACAAAGTAGTTGAAGATGATGCACAGACAGATTATCTTAAGTGAATGTGAACTTTGTTGTAGATTATGGCATGGAAAGCTATCATACAAAGGCATCTCCTGCAGACAAATGTGTTTTCTATTGCAAAAGACTCTTGCAGTCGGAAAAAGAGTTTGTTATGGTGCCATTTACGCAATTTTAAACAGTGTCACCATGTGCCTTTTGAAAGATCATCGGATGTTACAAAATTAGCTTATTCAGTAACTGAGCTTCATCCAAACTTTTTTGTAAAGAACAGTTTTACTTTCTTAACGTCTCATAACCATGCAACAACCAGGCATTCCGTTTTATTTAGACAACCTGTTCTGAGAAATCACTGCAGAAATTATTCAGTATATACTGTTTTGTATATAGCTGATCCTGTACTTCGGACAATAGCAGTAATGGTTGGCCTCAAACTTCGTCACTGGTGGAAAAATCTAACACCTAATGAAAAGGATATTTTTTTTGAAGCTGTGAAGAGAAACATCGTCTCTGTTTTAATTAGTTTTGTTTTGTTGCATTCTGGATTTCTGATGCTTTATGCTTACTATCTTGAATTTGATCCAGTAACAAATAGGAGAAAGCTTGTAGTATTTTCAGATGACCAAATAAGTGAGATAGCAGCTTCAGAGCAAAGGAGAATTATTAAGAGACATGAAGTAAATATCTTACCCACAACCCATCAACTCCATCAAATCATTGGAAAGATAGTCACAAAAATTGTGGATTCAAATGATGAAATTCCTAATATTAGAAATAAAATGTGGTCTATTTATGTTGTTGATAGCCCAGAGATAAGAAATGCCTTTGTCTTACCAAATGGTGCAATATTCTTCTTCACAGGCTTGCTTACTGTAGCAAGCAATGATGATCAAACTAGTATTATATTGTCACATGAAATGGCTCATACTGTATTGTCACACATGGCAGAACAAATTAGTAATGTTCATTTTCATAATTTATTATTTAATCTTGCTATTATTGTAATCTGGGCAACCATGCCAATCCTCTATGCATTTCCATGTCAATGGTTTGCAGAATATCTTGCAAAAATGTTTGTGGAACTCCCATTCAGTCGCAATCTTGAGCTAGAAGCTGATAAAGTTGGTCTCATCTTAGCTGCAAAAGCTTGCTTTGATGTCAGAGAGGCAAGTTTGCTGTGGTCCAAATTAAAATTGTTGGCTTCCCTTGAAGGAGGTTTAAGTACTGAGCCTGCTGAAATTTTCTCTACTCATCCTAGTTATGAGACAAGGAAGAGGCATCTTGATAGTCAGATACCAGCAGCTCTTAAATTAAGAGAAAAATGTGATTGTCCTCGTTTGCCAGGAAATGATCCAAGGGAATTCATTAATATAATGCTCCATGATCTTGAGGAACTTCAGAGAAACCATAAATCAATTTATATTATATCAAAGATACTAGGTAATCAATCAAAATAAGAGAATTCTTAGTGCTGCATAAGTGGCAAATGGGTGATGGCTGTGGGCTTACACAGTTTCACAGAACAGAGATTCATGATAATGTTTCTCAGTTCAAACATTCAGGTAATAATCTTAGTCACATATTTTATGGATGATTATAAAGCTTGATAAAATGACTAATAAACATCTGCAAAAAAGTATTTAATTCTTGTTTCACCTTTTTTCAAGTAATGTGTGATATCAGAACAAGATGTGGTGTCTGAATACAGACTTATGATCTGCTTAAATGCAATTGGTGTTAAGATGGAAACAAACATTATTGTATATAAGATAGCTGTTGCTGCATTTTTAATTTTTAAACCAGAAGGCACAAAAATAGAGTTCTCTGTAATGCATGCTGTAGAAAACAGATAAAGTTTTTAATAATAGTTGTCTGTTGTATATGTATATAATTAGTAATACAGTGTGAGATTGTATATTCATACTTTATTTATTTATTTGTCCATATAAATCTCTTTTTCGGTGCATATATGATAGGGTATTGGACAGAAAACCATTGTATCTATTGGTTTTCCAAACATCAAAAATACATTATTTAAATTTTTATAACAAATTGGATCTATACAGTTAATAATTACAAATTTTTTAAAGTACTGTGTATTTATAACTTATTTCTGTAATTAAAAATACAAATTACATTTTTTCTTGCATAGGATACTGTGAGATTGAATAGTAGCAGTTTTTCAGAAGGAAGGCTGTCACAGACTTTTTAAAGCTCTGTAGTTCAGGAAGAGATTTTATATGTCTTGGTAATCTGTTGTATAGCTTTGTTCTTGCATGATATACACATTTTTGGCATCATGTGGTGTTACGACGACTAACATATATGACACTGTTTGACCCGATACTGTAGTCATGGACACTTTTGTTTTGAAGAAAAAGGTTTTCTTTTCTCAGTATACTTTTTTTGACATGCATGACTACTTCCAGTATATCAATGTAGGGAAGGAGCAAGATCTTTAGATCTTTAAAGAAAGGTTTGCATGGTTTTCTGCTGCTCACTTATTTCATTATTCTTATAATTGCCATTTGTTTCCTGAAAACTGTTATGGCCTGGTACACATTTCTCCAGAAAATGATACCATATTTCAGTATTGAATGTTCATGAGCAAAGTATACAGCTCTTAACTGTTTCTGCAGTGATATTGTTGCAAAGAATTCTTACTACATAGCTAATTTTTGCTAGTTTTGAATTTAGGGATGTGATGTCAGTGCTCCGTTTAAGATTTTCCCGGATGTGAAGCCAAAGAAATTTAATTTCAGTGACAGCACTAACATTTTGGTTATCTATACATATTACAGTTTGTGCCTCATTTTTATTTTGATCTGTGTGGGAATTCATGAATGCTGTTTTTTGGGCATTAACTATTAACCTGTTTTGGTAAACCATTCAGAAACTTCTTTTGTAAAATCTTTTGCAGATGCAGTAATATTTTCTTCTTTATTTCCTTCAACCAATTGATTGGTGGCATAACAGTACTGGTTCAGAATCCCTAACGTGTGATGGGAAATCATTAATGTATATTAAAAAAAGAAACTGGCCTAAAATAGAGCCCTGTGGAACACCATGACTTAGTCCACACGGTTCTGAAAGATGCATCTGGAGTTTATTTCCTTCCATGTACTTAGTTTCACTTACCTGAGAGCATATTCCAAATATGATTTAATCCACTGATTTGGCATACCTCTTACACCATACATTTCAGCTTCCTCAGGAGCACAGAATGATCAATCACATCAGAAGCTTTTGTTAGGTCCAAGAATAAACCTGAGGTTTTTCTGTGGTTGTCCGCTGCATTTAAGACATGCTTTATCAGGTTGAAAGTGGCTATTTCAGTTGATCAGTGTGGTCTGAAGCCATGTTGACATCCAGAAATAATATTATTATTGTCAAAGAATGCTGTTATTTATGTAATGTAATCTGGAATATCAACAACACCAGTTGAATAACTACTTGTCAGTGAATTAATGGTATTTAGGAGCTGTGTTAGGCCTGTTGGACAGAGGAACATGGGTATATTATTTATTTCTATAGATGAAAGTTCTTTCAGTGTTGTATTAGGTGGATTACTAAATTTTTCCTTCACTGATTTTCTGGCAACAGTTGCTGAATAAGAATTGAAGCTGTTAGCAACTGCCCTAGGGTCAGTGATATTCTTGCCACCATATGATATCACAGAATTTTTGTGTGTTGTGTTTTCTTCCCTGTAAGATCCTGCACAGTTTTCAACATGGACTTAGTTTTATTGGATGACTTCATAATATATTTGTCATCTTCCTTTATTTTTGCCTCTTTTATGACACGTTTCAAAACTAGCTTATATTTTTTGAAATAACTAAGAAATTCTGGACTGCTGTCAGTTTTTGACTGCAGAAAAAGTTCCCACTTCCTTTTACAAGATACTCTAATGCCTGATGTAATCCAGTTTTTGAATCTATCTGTGCTGCTTTCCTTTGTGGAAAAGCCATGTCAAGGTCATGCTTGAAAATGTTCAAAACATTTTCCATCTTTTCATTGGTGATAGAGGTATCAAATACTTCTGTCCAAGATTGTTGGCTGGTTAGATACTGGAAGTATTCGATATTTTTCTGACTATAAATCCTTTTATGGATAATATTTTGTACATTGGCCGAAATGTGATCTAAAGGTGTGGTTAGTTATTGCGAAAGATTGTCACTATAGCCAGTTTCAAAGTTTTCTTATGTACACTTGTCCTTGTTTACACATTCCTGATCAAGGAGTGTGACATTAGTTTTTGTTACATGTGTTGGAGAGCTAACAGTTGGAAAAAGATTGTCGGCTTTTATAATATTTAAGAACTTTTCTCTGTGAGAGCTATGGCACAGAAAGTCAGTATTAAAATATCCACACAGTGCCACTGTTTTCCCAGTTGTCTCGAGTTTGCCTAAAGCAAGGTCTAGTTTTTTGACAGGAGATCTATACACATATAAAGCAATAGTTTTTCAGACATTAATGCAATAGCTGAGATTTCAAAGTCTCTTTCACAACCTAATTTGCAAACAGAGGCTATACTCTTAAAATCTACATTTTCTTTTCTATATATACAAGTTCCCCCATGTTTTGATTCCATTCTACAAAAGGAGTTTGCAAAATTAAAATGCAATATTTTTAGGTACTGAAAATACTGATTTTGTAACCAGTGCTCGCAAGAACATAGAACTGAAACATCTTTCCATTCACTGTTGAGGAGTGTATTTATTTCATCAACTTTATTTATTAATGACTGTACATTCTGGTGTGCAATCTTCCGTGTGTATTTGCAATTTAATTCTGCATTACATGTTTTTGTGATACAGTCTAATTCCCTAAAAAATGTCTCTCACCCTTTTTATAAGACTTTGCATCTTTCTTTAATGACCTAATTCTCCAAAGTACTTTGGACTGCTTCTGTACTATGCCTGTTATGACTCAAATTTTCTAAACGACAGATTTCTTCAACCAAAAGTTGTTTCCCACTGTGATTTATGTGAAGGCCATGGCTGGTATGCACGGATCTGTCTAGCGTGCTTACATTTATTAAGTTCACATACAGGAATTTTTTGCATACTTCATCTGTCTCTTTGTTTACTCTTCCTCTTAGTTTATTTACAAATGACCAAGGAGATAGGTCATATGTGTGTGGTTGCTTTAAGACATCTACATTTGTGTTGCCAATTTTTGGGTAATACACTTTCAAGAACAGTGATGAGTTCACTACCTGTATCTCTGGGAACATCATTTTCATCTGCACAAATTACGACAGAGTCTTTTGAGTCAAGGTTTTTGTCACTTCTGCAGTGCTTGCTCCTGGCTTGACAAAGGTCTGGACACTTGCATTAGATTGTGTATCTGCCACCTTTTCTGCTATCTGATGTCCATGATTATTGGCAAAAATTAAGACCTTGCATTCTTTTTTGAAAAGTTGACTAATTTTTTTAACATTTCTTTGTTTACGATGGGACCCATGTGAAAAATTTACAGTGCACAGCTGTTATAGTTTGTAATTATTATCTGGCTCATATGTTTCTGAGTGACATATTTGTCATTATAGGTACTTGTTGCACTTACTTTTATATTTCCAAGTTTTGTGCTGGTTTGCACTGTTGTTCTTCCTTTGTTTATATCATTGGTAGCTGATGTTTCTTTGAGGTTGAGTCAGTGTTTTGTTTGTTGTGTTTTACAACCAAGATTTTGCAGTTGTTCCACCGATAAGGCAACAGTCCTTTTAAGTTCATTGATTTCACTGTTTTTTTGTAGTTAAAATGAGACAAAAGTCATCACAGTGTTTACATATGGATGTAACTGAATGTACATTTGCCACAGTTTTTTCACTAGATTTTGATCTTGTAACGATTTGGTTTGCATTTTTTGCCTTAACTTTGCAGCAGTAACATTTTCCATGATACTTTTTTTTTGCACCTGGATTGGCAGAAATAGGACAAGGATAGGAAAGAAAATTAGCCATTTCCTTTTGGGTGATATGCTATTGCCTGAAATGATTTAGCAAACTGTGGAAAATCTAAATTTGAATGGCCAGATTGGGATTTGTACCTCAGACAAGAATGCATGTCCAGTGCATTAACCACTGCACTATCGTGTTTGGTCTGATGTGGTTCCCTTGTCCTGTTTAACATGTATCAGCCAATACTGCATTCAGAGATATGCAGGATGTTTCTTTAAGAACATGCAAAAATGTAATAGGACATAGAGAATGCTCCACCGAACAATTTTACGTAGGTAGGGAACCTGGGGTCGGAGAAGCCAACTTAAGGAGATATGGAAGTAAACTTGTGTACCATTTTGTCTAGCATTACTGCTTTCCAGCTTATTTACAACTAACATGTGAACAAATTTACATGTACATTATTTATTTACTGCAAGGAAACAAGGAGGACGAGCCTGATTACTAGGAAGTCATGACGCAGGTTTTGTTTTCTTTACTTGTTCATAAGGTGGCTCTATTGTACTTACATTGTCCCATGACAGAAAGTGCTATGAATCAATGGCAGATCCATTCATTACTCAGTGCTACTCAGAGACTTACAGTACAATATGATGGGAGCAGTACTGGTACAGTTTCGTAGAACTTTATGACGTGCATCTTGTGTGCAGGGAAGTATGTTGCAATGCTCTTGCTGCTGGAAGGCTGTATAGGGAACGATTTTCTAACAGGTATCATCTGTCGTGATGAGTTTTTATTGAACAGGAACATGTTGCAGCAGACCATACTATAAGCACTCATCGTATTGCATGTGAAATGGGTGCTGCACGTACTATCGTGTAGTGAGGAATCCACAAACAACAGTTACATCCATATCACCCACAACTAGTCCATACAATGCTTGTGACTGACTTCGCACCAAGGGTCGCATTGGGTGAGTGGTTGCTCCAACACTGGACTGGTCGACCAGATTTCCTCCAAATCATATTGTTTACTGATGAGGCCTCATTTGGTAGTGATGATATTTCAAACAGCAGGAATAGCCATGTGTGAGATGAGGAAAACCCTCATGTTGTAGTAGAGTTGCACCATCAAGTACATTTTGTTGTGGATATCTGGATCGGCACTGTTGGCGACAATCTCATTGGGCCATATCTTCTACCTGGCCTTGTGAAAAGCCACCTGTACTTGAGGTACATGCAAAGATGTTCTGCCTGAGTTGTTGGAGAACTTACCGTAGGCTGTTCGTGAGAGGATGTGGATACAACATGATGGTGCACTGCCTCACTTCAGTATGGATGTCCGCAACCATCTCAATGCTGTATTTCTTAGTCACTGCACTGGAAGGGGAGGTCCCATTCCATAGCCTGTGAGGTTACCTGACCTGAATCACCTTGATTATTTCCTTTGGGGATATCTAAAGTCACTTTCTTATGAGACACCAGTGGATATGGAAAAGGAATTAGTTGCCAGAATTGTGGCTGCTTGTGATGTGACTCAAAACACACCAGGAATATTTGTCTGGGTGTGTAAGAATCTTGTTTGCCGATGTTATGCATGCATTAAGGTTGATGGCTGTCAGTTTCAGCACATTTTGTTAGATACAGTACAAATGGTATGCTCATTGTGTCATTGATAGTATTTGCAGCTAACTGTAACTAATGTAAATAAAAAAGGTACTCAGTAATGTGATTTTATTCCTAACATCTCCTGAAGCTGGCTTCTCCAACCCCAGATTCCCTAACTCAAATTTTTCAGTGGAGCAACCTCTACATCCTGTTAAATTTTTGCAAGCTCCTATGGAACATACTGTATTAATTCATAACTATTCCATCTTTCTGTTAAGTTGGTAACTCATTGTGATTTCTTTAATGTAACTGAAGCATTTTGTAGTGACTATAAATTTTCATAGAAACAGTAATAACTGAACGACTGTGCAGTGAAGTCTGACTGTTATCCTTGGCCTATTCCTAAAAGTATTATATGGTGTCTCTTTCACAAAACATTGGGTAGCTCACTGGACTTGCATTGAATAGGAGCAGTGTTCAAATCTCCTTCTGGTCAGTCACCCTGATTTATGTTTTCCCCCATTTCCATAATTTGCTTAAGTCAATCCTAGGATAGTTCCTTTGAAAGTGATAGCTAATTTGTGCTCTGTGTCTAATGATTTCATCATATTGGGACATTAATCTCTAACATTCCTTCCTTCCACCTCAAAACAGATCTTAATCTTTGTAACTTGATATTCATATTATTCTTTGACTTTGTTGTGTGTAATGTCTAACAGACAGAGAATAGCAGGAATATAAAAGACCAAAAGCTGTATCCCACCAAGTTCCTAGTCACTGAAGATGACAAACTCAGTTGGAAAACAATGGGACAAGATATTGGCTACAGTTTTCTTAAAAGAACCATCATGGGATGTACTACAAGCCGTTTTTGTGGAAGTGCTGAAAACACAAAAAATTGATGAGGATTTGAAGCACATCACTCCAAAAACGGGCAACGGCCTTGCCGCAGTGGATACACCGGTTCCCGTCAGATCACCAAAGTTAAGCGCTGTCGGGCGTGGCCGGTACTTGGATGGGTGACCATCCGGCCGCCATGCGCTGTTGCCATTTTTCGGGGTGCACTCAGCCTCGTGATGCCAATTGAGGAGCTACTCGAATGAATAGTAGCGGTTCCGGTCAAAGAAAACCATTATAACGACTGGGAGAGCGGTGTGCTGACCACACGCCCCTCCTATCCGCATCCTCATCTGAGGATGACACAGCGGTCGGATGGTCCCGATGGGCCACTTGTGGCCTGAAGACGGAGTGCTTTTGCTTTTGCTACTCCAAAAACAGTACCAGTTTCTTAATCAGTGTGCTACCTTATTCCATCAAATAGTAAAACAGAAATATTATATACTGCAATGCCAAGTCAGCAATATGGTCCTCAAGAATATTTCATCAGATAGCTGAAAAAACTATGGTGTGTGTTTAATATGGATGACTGTGGACCTTATTTTTTAGATTATGGGACTCAGATATGCAGCCTTGTGATTCTTGGAGAAACTAACTAAACTTTGTGGTATTTTAGACTTAGTTCAGTTTAGAATACAAAAGAGTCACATTACAGTTCTTGGCTCGTGGCAGTATGACTGATTTGTTTCATATTGAGAAAACTGTGAAGTATGAATGTAATGATCAAAAAGAGATATTGTGAGACAGTGGTTAATATTGTGACTTGAGTAACAAGATTATAACATGAGGTTCTTTGAGGCACTCCATACTCAACTCTCACAACCATTCTCTGAATAGTAAAGACTTTTTTTTCCTAGTGTGAAGTTGCCATTGAAGATGATTCTAGAATACGTCAGCAGATACAAATAGTAGAAATAGACAGATTTAAAGAAATCATTGTCTCAAATTTTGGAGATTATCCAGCCAGAATATGATGTTGAGACAAGCATTTTCAAGGTATGGAGGACATGATGTTCCCAGTTAAGCCAATTATGTACATGGACCCAAAAATTTCAGACAGAATACCCTTGGTATTTGCTGGCTCTCATATGCAGTATTAATCTCTTGTGAGCTCTTGTTATCAGAATGGAAATGAATGGACAAATTTTGCTGAGGTTTATTACTAGCTGTTGTGTGTGAGTTTATTGTGAAGTGATTCAGAACATCTGTAAGTAATTTGTTCTTATTAAACTCTAAGTTGGTGGGCGTTTCATAGTCTATCGTAGTGGCTGGGTCATTTGCAAACATTGTGAAGTAGCTTGTTTTGTTGGAGGACCGAGGTAGATCATTGAAATATATAAGACATAACAGGACCAAGAGCGTACCTGCCTGTCATCTAACACAGTGTTCTGTAATCTGCTCTTTAAATGGGATTTTAGCCGCTTTCCTAACTGTCCTCGAATTCTGTAGTGGCATGCTTTCTCTACAACTATCGTATGAAACCTTAGACAGGTCATAAAATATACCAACAGGCAATATCTTCTGGTCAATGCATTCCAAAATGTTATTTTTAAATGAAACTGTGGTTTCAATTGTAGAGATACCTGTTCTGAATCATGGCTTTTGCTAATTGTGTCAAAGTTGTCAAGCTGCTTGACAGTTCTGGCATATATTAATTTTTCAAGGATTTTAGAAAGTGACATCAAAAGGTTTTTATTTTATTTTATTTTATTTTATTTTTTTAGGGCCTCCAAAATAGGACATTTCATTCTGTCAGTGAAAATATTTTGATGATGGGAGATACTGAATACGTGAGCCAGGACTTCACTTATATTATTATAGAGTGCTTCTAGCAGTTTGCCTGAAATATTAGTGATTCTCTGAAGCATACTTATTAACAACTTCAGAAATACAATGTACATCTACCTCTGCACTTTGGATACACTCGTGACATGGAACTGACTAACTGTTTTACACACATATACACTCATTGTCGAGAGTCCTCTGTACAGTGTTGATAGTGTCAATATACAGTAAATGTACCACATTCCAACAAGCCTCATTACATTTGTACCACAAGCAAATTATATTTAACATTTCTCTAAATTTTACAAATATATCCTTACTCAAAGCTCTGTGAAAAATGCCTGCTACATTGTTTTCTGAATCTACTTTAAGGTGTCTACAACTTTATTCATATAACATCCATTGAACACAGAATGGTAGTTTACTTCAAAACATATTGAATTTTTTGTTAAGTTGCCAGTTCTAGCATTACTTACTGCTCCTTAGTTATCTTCATATACTTTAACAGGCTCTTCAGACTAAGCACCAGAAATATTCAAAATATCCAGAATTTAAATACCTTCTCAGGCTTGCCGCCACATCATGTTGTGTAAATCCCACATTTCATCGATGCAACATTGTCAGGTAGTGGTGGTTGGTGCTGTCACTGCTACAAGATGCGATGCATTCCATGCGTTTGCTGTGGGCAATGACTGTGCTGTCGGATGCTCCTGCAGTTAAAAGCTGAATTAAATCTCAGCAGTGTGTTGTGTCAAGTCATGAATCTGAAGTTGTTGTTTTCCCTGTTTTGATGATGTAATGGCAGACAGTGCTAGATTTCAGGTGGTGCTTAGTTGAAAACCTGCATCCCTGTTGATAAGATTGTCTGATTGGTGATAATAATACAGCAGTGTCAAAATTTATCAGGCAAGTAGCAGGCAATATCCATGCACGGGAACACACTCACAGTTGGAGGAAAGTGACGCTCCTAGTGCCCTCTGCTGAGAGCCACAGAAAGGCCTTCCATGCATGTGCTGTGGGCAAGGAAATGTGCTGCTGGACACTCCTGCAGTTGAAAGCTGAATTAAATCTCAGCATTGTGTTGCATTGAGTCATGAATTGGAATCGTAATGATTAGCTTTCACAGCTGGCATCTTCAGTAATTAAAACTTCCGGTCTAAGAGGCTGTGAGCGAACAGTAAAATTCATTTTCCTGACATTTCGTTGCCAACTGCGGGCAACATATTCTGAGGTGAGTCAATGACTGACTGCTAAGCCGTGGAGGTCCCGTTTATATAGAGGGCGCCACCATGTGTAACATGCTGTCAACAGTAAAACTATCTCTGACTAACATCATTACTCTAAACCAAAGGTAAACGATCGTCACATTGTTGGTACAAAATCAACCGCCATATCTCATCTAACTTTAGGCCTTCTTTTTTTTTGTTAATATCTCTATGGCTTCTCTGTACATTCATGCATAATAATGTGATATAGTAGCTAAACACTTGTTTCATTGAAATTTATTTCATGATCACCTGTTCCACTACGGCTGATTTGTCACTGTGTCCCAAATGACAGTTCCTTTTGTGTTTGGTTAGGCAGGTATTAACACTTCTTTCATTATCCCACTATAAACCTTCCCACAACTACAAGTAATTTTATACTCCTCAGGGGTTGCAAAATGGTGCTGTGCCATCTTTCACTGATCTTAAAATTTGCTAATCTTCTTGGTGTGTCTAAAGATTGCTTCAACTCAAAACTTGGCCAGAAATTACCAAAATATGGTCTGTAATATTGTGGATAAATGGAAGAAAAACTGTCTCACCCAATCGGTTTCATTGTTGTTTCATGTTTTTGGCCTCTTTTCTTCTGGGATGGAATGCCTGATCTGTCTCATTATCAGTGTATCCATTTTTCTTAAAAGCTGTTTACAAATGATTTAGTTCTTCTTGCAAATAAACTGGCTCACAGATATTATTAGCCCTGTCCACCGATGTTTTAATGACACCTCTCTTCTGCTAGGGATGATGCTTTGGATCCTTATGAGGTAACAATCAGCATGTGTATATTTCCTGTATCCCTTAAGACCTAACATCCTATTTGCCTGTTTAATTTCTGAAACGTCCAAAAAATAAAGCTGTTCATTACTCTCTGTCTCCATAGTAAATTGTATGACTCTTTTGTGATATGGAATCACAGTGAAAAGTGGAACAGGCTTTTGAAGATCATGATTGAGAAATAAAATTTAGTGCAATGAGCATTCTAGCTAAGACATCACATTATAATGCACGTATGTACACAGAAGCCTTAGAGGTTTATCAACACCACAATAATTTTAACAGTAAAGAGGAAGGCCAAAAGTTAGATAAGATACAGTGGTCAACTCTGTACCAATGATGTGGTAATTGATTACCTTCGATCAAGAGTAATGATGTTAGTCAGAGATAGTTTTACTGTCAACAGCACATGATGAGTGGTCATGCCCTCTATGCACTCTTCATAAACGGGACCTCCATGGCCTAGCAGCCAGTCATTGGCTCATCTCAGATGATGTTGCCCGCAGTTGGCAACAAAATATCAGGAGGCAGAATTTCTATTGTTTGACTACAGCCTCTTCCCCCAGAAGTTGTAATCCATGGATCAGAAGTTCTTGTTGTCCCTGTTTTGATTTAATGGCAGCCAGTCCTGAATTCTAGGGAGCATTTAATTGAAAACCTGCATCCCTGTTGATAATATCGTTCATCATATGGATATGTATGGCCTCCTTAATAACACAATCCCAGAAAGGTGATGCTGGGGATAAAATTTCCGTCTTTTCGTAAAACAAGCAATGCTCTGTGTCCAGGCGGTGCTCCACCACGACTCAATTTATCAGGTTGCCCCAGGCATGTATGATGGTAGTGTACTATGCAACATTCTTGCACACTACAGCATATCTGCCTAATATAAGATTTTCCATGTTGGCATGGGATCTTATACACACTGTGTTTGCTAATGCAAAGGTCATCTTTGACTGAGCACAATAAAGTCCTCAATTTTGCTGTTGGCTGAAAAACACACTTGATGTCATGCCTTTTGAGGATTCTTTCTATTCTTGAAGACATGCCACCAAAATAGGACAAGAATGCCATTGAAATGGATGCATCTGCATCTTCATTTACATCCCTGCTTTGAATTTGCTTAGAATGGAATGCATGATGTATCTGTCCATCGAAATAGCCATTCTGTTGGAATACTGTTTTTAGGTGTTGTAGCTTTCCAGGTGGACTGTCGGCATCTGAGACCACATGTGCTCGCGGCACCAAAGAGTGTAATATGCTACCACATTGTGCCGGGTGATGACAACTTGTGGCCTGCAAACAGAGAATTGGTTCAAATGGTTCAAATGGCTCTGAGCACTATGGGACTCAACATCTGTGGTCATAAGTCCCCTAGAACTTAGAACTAATTAAACCTAACTAACCTAAGGACATCACACACAACCATGCCCGAGGCAGGATTCGAACCTGCGACCGTAGCGGTCACACGGTTCCAGACTGAAGCGCCTTTAACCGCACGGCCACACCGGCCGGCAACAGAGAATTGCCTGGACATGGGGCATCGCATGTTTTATCAAAAGACAGAAATTTTATTTGCTGTGTCTTCTTTCTTGGACTGTTAAGAAGGCCATACATGCCTGTATCTGTACTGTTGACATCTCATTAACAGGGACGCAGGTTTTCAGTTAAGTGCCGTCTGGAATCCCATCACTGGTTACCCGGAGAAAACAAGAACATATGATTCATGACTCGACACAGCGCACTGCTGAGATTTAATTCAGTTTTTAACCGCTGGAGTGTCCAGCAGCACAGTCATTGCCCAAAGCTCATGTGTGGAAGGCCTTTCTATGGCTCCATTCAGGGGGAATCCAAAGCATGGCTCTTCTCCAACTGCGAGAGTCTTCCCGTGCATGTGTGTTGCCTGCTCCTGGCCTGATAAACTTTGACGCTGCTGTGTGATTATCATCAGTTGCATCTTGCAGCAGTGACATCAGCAACTGCCACCACTTGAAGATGTTGAGCAGTTGCATCAATGAAATATTGTGGGATTTACACACTACGATACAGTGGCAGACATGAGAAGTGTATTTGCAACAGATCCGTCGGGAAAGCCTGAAAAGGCAAATCTGACACCTCTACGGGGAGGAGATCGCTAGTAACATACATCAGTTTCACAAGTCACATAATGGGAGAGGTAGACTGTTGTGCATTGTGGCGTTTATTGCGATGATGTGACAAGCATACTGTCCCAGTGGTTGCTAAATTTAAGTATCATGTTGACTCTGCACTTGATGTTAGAATTAAATGATGGACAAGTGCAGCCTTAGTGAGTGAGATGGTACATTATACACGATGGGAACTGGACATGTGTCATGAAATTACTATCATTGCATCTAAATATCTTTTATAAACTCTTAGCTGTATCCTGGGATTGGGTAGATAACACCACTGGGGCGCTAGCTGACCGGTGGAAACAAGAAGTCAGGGTTCACCAGATGTCAAAGTATATTCGTCTTGATGCCCAACAGCAAGAAGGGACTGCACCACATCGACACACCATGTTTAATCTCATGAACAGAATCCTGGACGATGGAGCTGCTTCAGTGCACAAGAAACATTTGGTCTATGCACCAACACCATGTACAGCTCCAATCTGAGATGTCATTACTGGCATAGAACAGGCAACTTTGAGCTTCCCAGTGATGTTGCAGAAGAGACTAGGGGAGGCTCCTGCCGAATTTTAACACGGGCCCCACCAAATAAGTTTATTATCAGCTCAGCAGAAAGGAAGGCTCTGTGAGACTTAAGAGTGGACAAAGACCTTGTCATTTTACCTGCCGACAAGGGGCATACCATCATCCTTTTCTCATGATCTGAATACGACAGCAAGATGGAGGTGCTACTCAACAATCCGTCTTATAGCAAGCTAAGAGAGAATCTGACTGGCAATATCCAGAGAAATACATTAGACCTTCTCAAGAAGAGTTATATTCCTTCTACAGTCATTAAGAGCCTACACCAACAGGCTGCAGTTCCTTCCAAAGATAAATAACAATGGGTCTCCTCTCTGCCCAATAGTGACCAACATTGGAGCTCCTACCTATTTTCTGGCCAAACATCTTACTACACTGTTGGGACCTCTCATAGGCAAGTATGACCACCATATCAAAAATTCAGAGAATTTCATAGGACACCTGAAGACAATTAACCTACAACCATCGGATCTTTTGGTTAGCTTTGGCGTTGTATCTTTATTTATGAAAGTACCTATGCAGGACTCATTGGAGCTTATCAGCATCCAGTCTGAGAAAGACAGTTTGACATTGTTTAAACATATGCTTACCTCAACTTATTCAGTGACCAGTACTGTAAACATGTGGACAGTGTCATCACGGGATGTCCTCTGTCTCCAATGGTGGCCAACTACTTTATGGAAGACTTTGAGGAAAAAGCATTGCAGTCAGCAAGTCTCAAACCTTCCTGCTTTTGGCAATAGGTAGAAAAAACATTTGTGTTATGGTCCCAAGGAATAGAGACATTACTTGTGTTTCTCTGGGATCTGAACTGAGTCCACCTAAATATGCAGTTCACAATGGAAAGGGCAAAATATGGCATTTTACCATTCCTGGATGTCGTGGTCAGAAGAAAAGCCAATTTTGCACTGGTACATAGCATCTATCATAAACCAACTCACATGGAGTTGTATTTGTAGGCCACAAGTTGTCATCACCCTGCACAATGCAGTAATGTATTACACTCTTTAGTTGCATAGAGCACATGTGATTTCAGATGCTGACAGTCTACCTGTTGAGGTGCAGCACCTAAGAATGATATTCCAACAGAATGGCTATTCTGATAGACAAATATGCCATGCATTCCATTCTAAGCAAATTCAAAGGAGGGATGTAAATGAAGATGCAGAGGCACGCATTCCAATAGCGATCTTACCATGTTTTGGTGGCATGTCTTCAAGAATAGAATCAATACTCAAAAGGCACGACATCAATGTGTTTCTTGGCTACCATCTAAATTGAGGAATTTATTGTGATTCGCCAATGAAAACATGGCATGAATAAGAACGCATGCCAATGTGGAAAATGTCATTTTGGACAGACATGTCGAACTGTCCAAATGTTGCATTGAACACCATCATACTTGCCTGGATCAGACTGATAAATCACCAGCGGTAGGGCACTGCCTGGACACAGGGCATCACATATTTTATGAAAATATGGAAATTTTATCCCAAGCGCCGTCTTTCTGGGACTGTGTTGTTAAAGAGGACATACATGTCTGTACAGCATACAGTCTTACCAACAGGGATGCTGGTTTTCAGTTAAGCACTGCCTGGAATCAAGCACTGGCTGCTATTAAGTAAAATAGGTAAACAAGAACTTCCAATTCATGACTCAATGCAATGCTGATGCTACATTCAGCTTTTAACCGCAAGAGTGTCCGGCAGTACAGTCATGGCCCACAGCGCAAGCACAGAAGGTCTTTCTGCAGCTCCCAGCAGTGGGCACTAGCAGTGCCACTTTCCTTCCATCCACACGTATTGCTTGCTCCAGCCTGATAAATTTCAATGCCACTGTGTGATCATCATCAGTCACAGCTTGTGGCAGTGACAGCAGCAACTGCCACCACCTGAAGATGTCGAGCAGTTGCATCAATGAAATATTGTGGGGCTTGCGCAATACGATCCAGCAGCAAACCCAAGAAGTGTGTTTGCAACAGATCCATCGAGAAAGCCTGAAAAGTCATATCCAGAATTAAATTAATCAAAGTGAAAGTTTCTGACATTGTGGTGTATGCAGCAAAAGTAGAACATTTTGTAACACCACCTTCTTTCTGAGATTTCCATATAATCTACATAACCTGATGTAGATTTACAGTCTACACAATCACCTGCCCAATCCACATCTACAGAACAATCTAAGAGATCAGTATTTTCAGTCCTTCTGTTTGGTAACTTCAAACATATTGTCTGATACAAATATTTCAGTACCTGTGAAGCGTACTTGAATGGGTATCTTTGTAACAATGTTGAAATCTACTCAACTATTTACACTGCAACTTATATCTTGTTGTACTACTGAGCTATTATATAGGAAATCATATATTAATTTCCTGTATTTAATATCATGACTTGCATCTTGTGCGGATTCTAATTTCAAATTAACATATTGGCAGGGCTGTTCAACGTTGTTCAGGCTGGAATTTCTTAGCTAGAGATTCAGTATAGCTTTCCTGACTAAGAGTCATTACATTATTTGCATAATTATAGAAAATATTTATTCCAAGACAATTATTTATGTTACCAAAGCCTTTCATTTGAAACTACATGGATAACAGATTACTGCTCTCTTTTATTTTCCCCTTACTTTTACTACAAATTAGCAAAGCATCAACAAACACAATTATACAGACCACATAATTTGCAGTTATCAATATGTAGGCAATGATCGTATTTATTTCTGTTAAAACCTTGGCCTTTTAAAAACTCATCAAATAACAACTTCCCTTGAGAACTGTTATTATCCCAAATTGACATCCACCTGCCCCAATAACAGCTATACTGGGCTCAAAAGAACTACGTTCTGCAAGGGCCCATGCTCTCTTTTTCTGGAGGGAATAAAAGATGAGTCACAAAAAATTTTTAAAAAAGGTGAGGTACAGGCCGCTATTACATTACCAGCAGGCTGCATGTGGCCTGTGAGCCATGGTCTGGTCATTCCTCCTGCAGGGCTTCTTCTTAAATCCTGTAATGCCTAATTAACTTACAAACTCTATCTTTCCCATCCTCATGTTCTGGAGGTTGCTTTACATAATTTTTTTGGGAAAACTTTACCATTTAGGAATGCTGTCTGTACAATCATTTATTCTACAGTATGGCAGCAAAAGTTTCAATGCTTGTGTCATAGCAGCTGGAGAGTAAATATTTTCCACAGTTTGTTTTTCCTTATAACTATTAATGCTTAGTATGTGTTATCTGATTTTCTGATAAATGTACATCAAGTACATTTACATTCACTGGTTTAATTACTAGTTTCCAAGTTTTATTTAATTATTCAGTTTCCTTATCCACTGCTTGCTTCCAGACTTTGAACTTAGTACTATTCATCACCTTGTCAAAGTTTTCTATACTATGGGCAGTACAGAAGTTTACAATAAATCAAGTTACTCATAACATAGCTTTTAAATATGTCAGGATTTCTACTTCCTGTAGTAGACTTTCTTGACTCAGATTCTTGTCTTTGTTTATTATTGCCTGAATGCCACTCGATAGCATTTTCTTCCATTTGCTCATTTACAAATTCATTGTCTGTGCTTTTGTGTTCAGAATCACTAAAATGTTCACTCACTTTATGAGAGTACTTTAGAGCAATACACCTGAAGTTCTCTGTTACAATATTGACATGCCCAGCATTATAACTTTATTGTTAATCAATACTCTGTAGCCAGTTTCATTGTAGCCTTCCCTAGTCTGCATTATAACTTTCTCAGTTGTTCTGGCACACATACAAAAATTGTGTGTCCATACAACTTTAAATGTTTAACATTAGGTTTCCTCCCAACAATACCTCTCAACGAGTTTTCCTTTCTCTCTCTCTCTCTCTCTCTCTCTCCCTCACTCTCTCTCTCTCTCTCTCTCTCTCTCTCTCTCTCTCTCTCTCTCTCTCTCTCTCTTTTCCCCAGTCATCAGTCTTCTGAATGATTTGATGCAGCCCACCACAAATTTCTCTCTTGTTCCAACCTCTTCATTTCAGGGCAGCATTTGCAACCTATGTGTTCAGTTATTTGCTGGATGTATTCCAATCTCTATCTTCCTCTACAGTTTTTGCCCTCTACAGCTCCCTCTTGTACCATAGAAGTCATTTCCTGATGTCTTAATAGATGTTCTATTGCCCTGTCCCTTCTTCTTGTCAGTGTTTTCCACATATTCCTTTCCTCTCCGATTCTGCACAGAACCTCCTCATTCCTTACCTTATCAGTCCATCTAATTTTCAACATTCATCTGTCGCACCACATCTCAAATGCGTCAATTCTCTTCTGTTCTGCTTTTCCCACAGTCCATATTTCACTACTATACAATGCTGTGCTCCAAACGTACATTCTCAGAAATTTCTTTCTCAAGTAAGGGCTATATTTGATACTTCTCCTGGCCAGGAATGCCCTTTTTGCCTGTGCTTTTGATGTCCTCCTTGCTCTGTCCATCATTATAGTTATTTTGCTGTCTAGGTAGTAGAAATTCTTAACTTTATCTACTTCATGACCATCAATCCTGATGTTAAGTTTCTCGCTATTCTCGTTTCTGCTACTTCTCATTACTTTTGTATTTCTTTGATTTCTTTGATTTACTCTCAGTCCATGTTCTGTACTCATTAGGCTGTTCATTCCTTTCAGCAGATCCTGTAATTCTTCTTCACTTTCAGTCAGGCTAGCAATGTCATCAGTGAATCATATCATTGATATCCTTCCATCTTGACTTTTAATTGCACTCCTGAATGCTTCTTTTATTTCCATCATTGATGTACAAATTGAACGGTAAGGGCAAAAGACCACATCCCTGTCTTACACCCTTTTTAATCCGAGCTCTTCGTTCTTGGTCATCCACTCTTATTATTTCCTCTTATCTCTTGTACATGGCCATGTACCACCATCTCTTGTAGTTCTTGAACAGAGTATTCACTATTACAAGCTGAAATTTATTACAGAATTCGATTAGTCTTTCTCCTCGCTCATTCCTTGTGCCAAGCCTCTATTCTCCTGTAACCATTTCTTCCACTCCTTCCCCTATAACTGCATTCTAGTCCCTGATGGCTATTAGATTTTCATCTCCCTTTACATACTGTATTACACTTTCAGTACCTTCATATACCTTGTCTATCTCTTCAACTATCATTGTCAGTGTTGGTTTGCTGTCAATTCTGATACGAACTGCCCTACCACTGATCTGTTCACAGTAACACACTCTCTGCTCTCCCTTCCCATTCATAATGAATCCTAATCCAGTTATACAATTTTCGGTTGCTATTCATGTTAACCTATACTCATCTGAACAGAAATCTTTGTCTTCTTTCCATTTCACTTCACTGACCACTACTATATCCAGAATGAGCCTTTGCATTTCCCTTTTCAGATTTTCTACCTTCCCTACTACATTCAAGTTTCTGACATTCCACACTCCGGCTCATAGAATGTTATCCTTTTGTTGGTTATTAAATCTTTTTCTGATGATCACCTCGCCCTTGGCAGTCCCCTCCTGCAGATCCAAATGGGGAATAATCCGGAATCTTTTGCCAGTGGAGAAATCATTATGATACTTTTTCAATTACAGGCCACATCTCCTGTGAATACATGTTGTGTTTCTTCAATGCAGTGGCTTCTGTTGCCTTCTGCATCCTCATGCTATTGATCATTGCTGATTCTTCCATCTTTAGGGACAGTTTCCCACCCCAAGGACAAGAGAGTGCTCCGAACCTTTGTCCACTCCTCCACCCTTTTTGACAAGACCGTTAGCAGAATGAGGGTGACTCCTTATGCTGGAAGCCTGTAGCCGCCAATGCTGATTATTACTCGAAAATTAAGCAACAGCGGGTTTTGAATCCGAAACTGAGGACGTTTTGATTACTAATCAAAATGCTGCCCATAGACCTTTCAATAGTATCTGCTAAAGTTCTGTTTTTAAGGTATGCAGCTGCACAAACTACTTGTATCCAAAACCTCATGTCTGCTTCTGCTTCAGCTAACAGGTATTGCAACATACCCATTAATCTTAGCAGTTCCATTTAATTTTTATACATAGGGAGGATAGGACTTAAGACGATTTGCGTATAATTTCATAAATATCTGAATTTATATATCCTTTCCCATTGTAACATCTCAATTTCTTATTAGATTTACCAGTTGAATTCTCAATGTCCTTAACATATTCCACAAAATAATCATAAAACTGATTTTTAGGTTTGATAGTGTAGACTCCAGCTGCTTTACTATAATCATCAATTTCATACCATGAGTTGAGCAAGGCCCATTTAAATCACTTTGAATAATCTCTAATGTTTCTTTTGCTTTGCTTCCACTGTTTTCAAATGATAAATTCTGCATTTTATTTTAAATACAAACTTTACACTTCATCAAAACTTATTCTGAATTTGTTGACAATCTGTATGCTGACTGTTGTTTACACAACACATTCATATTGTTAAAATTTACATGTCCAAATATCTGATGTGATTTCTTCTTTACTCATATACTACCCTTACCACATACACTATTTACATTACTCTCTTTCTTATAAATGCTACTTGTTGTTTTATACAGCCTATCTCCTTTCAAAGTAATCACAGGTAAGGTATTGTCTTTATCAAAAACTTTTGAGATGTTGCCTACAGGTACAATTTTGTTTTCCTGTTACATTAGCAAAACTAATCAAATTTCTATCCATGTCTTTGACTTAAAATATATTTTTCATTTCATTTGGAATCATGTCATGATAAACTGGAAAACAATTAATTATATACAATTCTGTAGATTGCAAAACTTTGCCATCTGCAATTTTTACATGCTCAGGCTCTTTTAAATTTATGCACTCAGAAAAACAGTATTTGTTATTAACAATATGATATGTGCAACCACTATCCAGTGAGCAATCAAACTGTACATTCAGAAAAGTAGTCTTCATTATTAATAACATGATGCATGCAACAGCTATCCAATGAGTAATCAAACTGTACTTCGTTATCTGACTCAACATAATCACATGCCATCATAGGTTGTACCTCCATTACATAGCTGGTCAGTGCTGTTTCCATTTTGTTTAAAGAGTCAGGAGTCTACTGTACACAGGAGGAGGGTAGCAGGGGTTGTGTGGAATGGACTGGGTAGTTTTTTATGTTAGACTGCAGGGGTAGTTAACCTTGTTTACCTGCTGCCCACTTTTGTGTCCCTGTAAGTAGTAAAATTTTCTAACCATCCACCAGTTCCACACTAATGGTCTATTATAGAGTGGGAAATTAACTTCACTTCATATATTTGTTAAAGCAGACTAACAGCAAGTTAAAGCATATAATAGTAATTAATTACCAAATAGTTTTTGGTAAATTTTACAAAAACCTAAAAAAAGTTTTTAAATCTCCTGCCACCTACCACCCACTATGAAAGCTGTAATTCCCACTAGGGGGTGACAGGGATCCAGTTGACTACCCCTGGGTTAGTGGCTCCTGGGAAAGTACAGAAAGAGCTTCAGTCTCTGAGGGTGCAGGATGAATACAGAAAGAGGGTAGACATACCACTGAAGCTAAAATCATTGCAGGCACAGAAAGCTGGCTAAAGTCAGAGATAAGTTCAGCCAAAACTTTCACAAAGGACCAAACAGAATTCAGAAAGGATAGGTGAAGTACAGTTGGTAGTTGTGTGTTTGTTGATTTTGGTTCCTGTGAATTAGTATGTCTAATGGTTATACTTGACAACCTGAATAAATCAGTAACTGGTTCCTTTTACTGACCCCCACTGACTCAGCTAATTGAGCTACTGAGTGGTATATCAAACAGGTACCATGCTGACAGCTACAATTTGTAGTGACTTCAATCTACCCTCGACATGTTTGTGAAAATACATCTTCAAAGCTGGTGGTAGGTATAAAATGTCAGAAATTGTACAAAATGCTTTCTCCAGAAATTATTTTGAGCAATTAGTTCAGGAACCTATACAAAGTGTAAATGGTTGTGAAAATATACTTGACCTCGTAGCAACAAATAATCCTGACAAATATGGAGCATCATGATGGATACAGGGATTAGTGTCTGCAGAACAACATCCAAATTCACCTAAAGTAAGTGCAAAATATATCTATTTAAAAAATAGATAAAAATTTGCTGGATACCTTCCTAAGAGACAGTCTCCACTTCTTTCCAACTAAATAAGAATAATACGGGTGTAGACAAGATGTGGCTTAATTTCAAGGAAATAGCACCTCCAGCAATTGAGAGATTTATACCAAAGAAATTAATAAAAGATGGTACTGATCCCCCCTGGTGCACGAAACATATCAAAACACTGTTGCAGAGGCAACAAAAAAAGCTTGTGAAATTTAAAACTATTGAAAATCTCCATGATTGGTGATGTTTTACTGAAGCTCAAGACTTCGCAAGCAAGATGCTTGACCTACTGATGCTTTTAATAGCTTCCACAGTGGAACTCTGTCTTGAGATCTGACAAAATCCAAAGAGATTCTGGTTGTATGTAAAGTACACCAGCAGCAAAACACAAACAATACCTTTATTGCGCAATACTAATAGTAATATTACAGACAACGATGTCACTAAAGTGGATTTATTACACTTAGTTTTCCAGAATTCCTTCAACAAAAAAGATGAAGTAAATATTCCAGAATACAAATCAAGAACAGCTGCCAACCTGAGTATCTTAGAGACGTAGCAAACCAGCATAAATTGCTTGTGAAAGACAAGTCTTCCAGTCCAGGTAGTATACCAGTTAGCTTCCTTTCAAAGTATGCTGATACAATAGCCCTTTTCTTAGCAATCATGTACGATGACTTGCTTGATGAAAGATCCATATCAAAAGACTGGAAAGTTGCATGGGTCACACCAGTACTTGAGAAAGATAAGAGTAATTCAATGATTTAAGGATCCATACTACTGATGTCAATTCGCAGTAGGATTATAAACATATACTATGCTTGAACATTATGAATTACCTTGAAGAAATCCTATTGACACATAGCATGGACCCATAAAATATTGTTCTTGTGAATCACACCTAGCTCTTTATTCATACAAAATAATGAGTGAGTGCTGTCGACGGGGGATCTCAAATTCATTCCATATTTCTAGATTTCTGGAAGGCTTTTTAAAGTGTTCTTCATGTGAGACTTCTAATCAAACTGAGTGGCTATGGTTATCACTTCAGTTGTGTGACTGGATTTGTGATATCCTGTCAGAAAGGTCACAGTTCATAGCAACTGATGGAAAACAGTTAAACAGAAATGATAACCTGTGTTCCCTAAGGAAGTGTTATAGGTTTTTGCTGTTCCTAATCTATATACCTGGTTCAGGACACAATCTGAGCAGCCTTCTTAGATTTTCTGCAGATGGTGCTGTCTTCATCATATAGTAAAGTCATCAGAAGTTCAAAACAAACTTCCAATATGATGTAGACAAAATATCTGTATGGTGCAAAATGTGGCAATTGGCTCTGAATGAGAGAAAGTGACAGGTCACCCACATGAGTTCAAAAAGAAGTCCATTAAATTTTGGTTACATGATGAATCACACAAATTTAAAGGCTGTGAATTCAACTAAGTATCTAGGACTTACAATTACAGAATTAAATTGAAATAGTCACGTAGATAATGTTGTTGGGAAGGCAAACCACATAATCACTTTATTAGCAGAAGAGGCACAAGACATAACAGGTCTATGAAATAGACTGCCCACACTTTGCGTGCCTGTCCTCTGCTACAGTACTGCTGCTGGTATGTGATCTTTACCACATAGGATTGACAGAAGACACAAAAAAGTTAAAAGAAGGACAGCTCATTTTGTATTATCACAAAATGGGAGAGAGAGAGTCAAGGATATTATAACTGATTTGGGGTGGTCATCATTAAAACAAAGGTATTTTTCATTGTGGCATGATCTTTTCATGAAATTTCAGTCAATTTCTTCTGTGGATGTGAAAATATTTTATTCTCATCAACCTGCTTAGGGAGAAATTATCATTGTAATAAAATAAGACCCCCAGGGGCTCATGGCTGTTTCATGATTTTGGGTGGGGCACAAGGTATTGCCAACCTTTCTTCCTTCCTGGGCTACATTCCTTCCCCTGGAACCCTCCCTTCTTGTCCTCACTCCTTCCCCTCTGCCCCTCCTTCCTCTCTCTTGGTGTCCTTGTTTTCATCAGTCTAGCTAGCCTCCTAGTTATGCTATTCCTTGCAGTTTAGTTCCTCTTGTTTTTTTCTCTTCTTTTTTTTGTCACCTTTCCTTTTTGGGACTTTTGTTCCTTATTTGGGGTTTGAGCTCCCCTTGTAAATTTTGTGTCCTTAGTGTGAGCCAACTGGGGAGGATCGCTTTACTTATTGTCTCTAGTACGTGGTCTTATCGCCTCTTCCGTCTTCTCCTTGACACCATTGTCTTTTAATGCTATATAGCCAACACAGTAGCCAATTCGTGTGGTGGGACCATTCTCTACCCTTTTGGTTGAGCCCCCTGACAACACAGAGTTCACACTTCTGACACCTGAGGTGCTACCTCCCTGTTTATGCCTAGGAGTGGTCACTTGTCATTCTGGAGCATCGAACTCCCAGCAATGGCTACCATGCCAGACAGCCCTTGCTGCTGCTGGGTGGTGCCCAATGGAAAGTCTCTGGTCCAAGTGAATGGTATCAGGGCAGATACTTTGTGTATGACAAGTATTAACCTCCAAAACGTACCCATTCTTCTGTGGCCACCTCTATAGTTGTGAATGGTTCCTTTAATGCTGCTTCTAATGAAACCTGCAGCCTTCCCTTCCCTGGCTACCCCCTGGAAGGAAGGCCAGGCCTCCTGGCTTAAGATGAAACACTTTCTCTGCTACCTGGTCTCCACCAACACTGACAGGGACACTTTCAGCACCACCAAGCCATTATTTTTCAATGGAAGCTATTGAAAACAAGTTTGGAAAATTGGGAACTGAGTAAGAAGCAGTTGGGTTCACTGTGGATCAAAACTTTTTCTGCCTCCCAATCTGTGGTCCTTTGTGCTTGTGACCATCATTTTGACATCCTGGTGTCCATTGTCGCTCATCATTGTAATGGAAATGGGTCAGGGTGTCATTTTCCATAGGGACTTCATCCTTAAAACTGATGAGGAAATTGGGGCCAAATTGGAATGGTGAAGAATTCATGTTTTCAGTGTGTTCAGAAAGATCTACTGTAAGTGGACCCTCTGTGTAGTGAATTTGGATGCCCACTCCATGAGGGAAGCTCCTGTGTTCTGCTGCCCATGTGCATTAATTGTTGCAACCATCACTCTCCACACTCACCAGATTGCCCAGTTTATAAGAAGGAAAAGGAGAGAATCATCAGAAATATGAGCATTTTCAAATTGTGTCTATGACATCCAGGTTTGCTTCTATTATGTCCTTTCCCCCTCCTCCCTCCTACTTATCCCTCACCCTTCCCCTATGGTTCCCACAGTTTCCCCTCTGGGTGTTGTGCCCCTCCCCCTATCCAGCCAGAGAAATGTTCCCTTCTTTGGCGTCTGCTGGTGATGAGCCTCTTTCTAGGACCCTTCACCCCTCAGCATCTCCCAGAAAGAGACCTGCTTCAACATGTTAGCCACAGGATGCACAGTCTGTGCACCACAAGGTTACCTGCTTTCTCTCAGTTCCAGATCTTACTGAAGCCTGCTCTCTCTTTGGACACTGCCTTCCTCAACATGTGAAAGAGAAGAAGAAGAAACATAAGTCCTGGGACAAGACCCTTCTGGTCCCCCTGGAGGTGCCAACTTCCCCCTCAAACCTGAGTCTGATCTCCTGTTTATCTATGTTATCCCATCCTAGTTGGTGATGGATGGCGACCTGGTGGCAGTACTGGCACTATCCCATTTGCCTCCCCTTTGGATTCCTGTTCCATGCTGATTCAATGGAATTGTAATGGATGCTATTATCACCTTCCAGAAAAGCAAAACTTTATTTCCTTTTACTCCAAAGCTTGTGTCATTCTACAGGGATCTTATTTTATTCATGCTCACTCACTAGTCCTTTGTGGGTTCCATGTTTTCTGTCAGAAACAGTTAGCCCTTTGAGGACTTCCAGTGGCATTTGCACTTTGGTCTGTAATGATGTTAGTACATGGATTCCCTTTCATACTACACTGGAAGTAGTTGCCATCTGGGTCCACTTGGACTCTATGGTAATGATTTGCAATCCCTATTTTGCTCCTGACAAGCCATCTGTGTCCAATGCCCTAACTGTCTTCATTCACAAGTCCCACCTCCCTTCCTCCTCCTTGGGGATTTTAATGCCCATCATGCCCTGTGGGTCAGTGCTTTTTTGTCTAGTCAGGGTCTCCTCATTGATCAGCTTCTTGTAGATCATGATCTGTGCCTTCTTAATGACAGTTTCCCTAATGATTTTTGTGCTGCTTATGGCACTTTCTCTACCACTGATCTTTCACTCACTTCCCCTCCCCTCCTTCCTTCATTATACTGGTCACCATATGAGGACACCTGTGATAGTAACCACTTCCCATTGATTCTCTCATTCCCTTCCCTGTGCTTTCCGTCACTGATTGGCCTCTATATAACTCCCACATTGTGTTTGCTCCCTCTTTGTCAGGTTGTATTGATAAAGTGATCTATGAAGTGTCTGATATGATTATTCGCACCACCAGCATTGCCATTGCCCACTTGATTGGCCCCTTTCACCACCAGCTTTCCTGTGATGGAGCATGCCCATTTCCTTCAATATCCATGATGGCCATCAAGCCTTACAATGCCCTAAGTGGCACCCATCCTCTGCCAGTCTTATTACCTTTATTCAAATAGGGAAAGCGTTGGGAGTGCTTTGTCTCCTCCCTAGTGTCTTCTGTCTCTTTATCACACGTGTGAATGCTATCATCACCTTCCACAAATGCAAAACTTTATTTTCTTTTACTCCAAAGCTTGTGTCATTCTACAGGGATCTTATTTTATTCATGTTCACTCACCAATCCTTCCAAGGTTACCAATGGCTGTCTTCCATTCTGGTCCTTGCCCTTCCAGGTGGCTTTTGTATGGACCAAATGGTTCTCATGGAACACCGTGCAACCCATTTTGCGACAGCATTAGCATCAGTCACCTATATGGCTGCCTTCCTCCTCCAGAAATAGTAGACTGGGCTGAAGCTTCCCACTTATGTATTATCCTTGTCATATGGAATCTGTGGGGCGGCAGCTGTCCTTTTTTTTATTTTTTAAAACCAGCTTTGCCGTTTTTACAAGATTGAAAACTATTCTTGCAGTCAGCCAGAAAGCGATGGAGGACATACTGACCATAATTTCCAGTCTGCAAGGCCACATTATTCTTCTGCTCACTGAAAGAAAATGTTCCTACTAGCCCTTTACTCAGCAGGAACTATGACTGTAAATAAAAGTTTTGAGTTCTAACTGATTAATATATTCAGTAAAAGTTCACATGCACAAACATAATAATATTCCTGATAATTATAGTAATGTCCCTATCAGAAACAGCATTACTAGCAGTTCAGAGGTGGCTTCTACTATAAATTCCTAGTAAAATTGTCTACTGCCCGATTTCTAATCATCAGAGTTAATTGCTCACCACAAAACTGGAAAATAGTCTCACCACTTGCCACAGGGTTCTGTCAACATTATGCACAGCACACAAACAGTTATTTCCATGAAATCTAAGCAATCCAGTAAAGTGTACAGTCCTCGTGAGTTCACTTCCTGTTTTTACTGAAAATGTGCCTTTGGCAGGTGCCTAGCTGTGATGCCATCTGAGGCATACAGCCATGAAACCCACTTTCTAGAGAACTCTTTTACTGATTCACAACCTGGAGTAAACTTTTTACCACTCCAAAACTCTCTCAAAACATCATTTTGTTTGTTGTGTGACCAGTACTCATTAGGAAATGCAGTTTTAAATTCAGAAAGAGTTTTGCATTTAATCATTATGCCAGCTGACCATTGCAAAGCATCTCCTGAAAAATGACTTCTTATAAAAGAAATTTTCTCTCATTCTGATCTGCATTTGGCAAAACACTCTCAAAATCATTCCAGAACTTTAATGGGTGAAGTCGTTTGTCTGGATCAAAACCTCCAATGAAAGTGGTGTCAACTGAAGCAACACGGTGTGCAGTAGTATTACAACAGCTACCAGAGATTACTCTATTTTCTATGTTAGTAATAATAATATTTCATTCCTCTACTTGTAGTTCTACTGCTTCCGCTCCATCAGAAAATCTTTTATCAACATCTTTACATAATTTCACTCAGTCAGATTTTATTTTCTTAATGTGCTTTTGACAAGCATTTACTTTAGTAGTTACTTCTCCAAATCAGTTAGAGCAAAGTTTGGGTTCACTGCCTGTTCTTTCTGACAACAACCCTTCCATACATTCATCTGCATCTTTGAAATCTTTGCGAATTTCACTAATTTCTGTTTTTAAAATACTAAGCAATTTATTTAGGTGTCACCTTACTTTGACTTGCAGATCATGGCGGTTAGAATCAATTTTATAATTTAAGTTATTCAGTTTTGAGGTCATTTCAGCCTTTAGTTCTTTACTTCTAGATTCAGTCATACTGTTCAGTTCTTTATGATGCGATTCAAGTTTAGAAAACAATAATTGCACCCAATTTGCTGCCTCTAAATTGTCACTTGGCATATCCACTGATTTTAAAGGAGTTTCTAGCATTCACTGATGTGGCCTAGCATTCCCTGATGTGGCTGAATTTCAAACATATTGAACTCATGTTTCATTGTCTGATAACTCTATTAATCCTACTTTTTCCTTTTTGACCTCTACTTCAATTATCTCATCATCAGAAAATGGTTCTAACTGTGCAGTAACATTGAAATTTACTTCCAATTCCACTTTTGACAAATCACATTCTGATTTTGGATTTATTACTTTGACAAAACCATTCTCATGAATTTCAGTTTCTAATTCTGAGGATTCATCATCAGAGACTGGTTGCATCTTAACTTTCACATTATTCTTACAATTAGATTCAATTGTAGTAGCCTGTTAGAAGCAGTTAACAAATACTTTAAATATTCTTGACTTAATTGCTTCACCTCGATGAGCGATGATGACCTGGTGTACTAGCAAACATGATGTGATGCGTCATGACAAAATGCAAGCAGCTGTGGCAGTGAGGATGGCAGTGAGTATCTCCTACTGCAGTAGTTCTGAGAGGGCTGTGCACTGGTGAGTGTGCACAGTAGCTCCCAGGTAGCTTGCAAGTCCATGCAGCTCCATGATGATGCACCATCTTCTTCTAATCTCAGTGCCAGTGGTAGGCCTGGTCTAGTGTTGTCTTCTTTCCTCCTTCCATCATGATCATGGTTACTGTGGTTAACAATCACAGATTAGTTACCACTCTCACGAGCAAATCTTAGTGCTGTTCTCACACTGGTTTCTGCATGTTTCACTTCAGTATCCTGTTAGTGCCTGCTGAGTTCCCTCTTTCATACCAATCGCTTTCACTATTCAGTTTCCTGGACGATGCACCATAGGTGGTGCAGAGCATGGTATTTTTTTTTAAATTAGCTTTGCTGTTTTTACAAGATCCTGAAAATTTCTTTTGTGGTCAGCTAGAAAGTGATGGTGAACATACTGACCATAATTTCTAGTCTGCAAGTCCACATTATTCTTGTGATCACTGAAAGAAAATGTTCCTACTAGCTATTTACTCAGCAAGATCAGGAACTATGACTATAAATAAAAGTTTTGAGTTCTATCTGATTAATACATTCAGTACAAGTTCACACTCATGAACATAATAATATTCCTGATAATAATAATAACATCCCTATCAGAAACAGCACTACTAGCACTTCAAAGGTGACCTCTACTGTAAGTTCCAAGTATGATGGTCTATCACCTTGACTTCTAATCATCAAAGTCAATTGCTTGCCACAAAAGTGGAAAATAATCTCACCACTTGCCACACAATTTTGCCAACATTACGGACAGCACACAAACAGTTACTTCCATTAAATCTAAGCGATCCAGGACAGTGTACAGTCCTCAGAAGTTCACTTCCTACTTTTACTGAAAACATGCATTTGGTAGGTGCCTAGCTGTGACATCATCCAAGGCAAAGCATATGCTGGTGCTTGACTCATACGGACAGATTGATAGCTCTGTAAAAGTGTGTCCGTAACTGCCTCTCTGGCTGTATTTATACATGGGTACAGCAGACTGCCAAAAGGAATATCTGCTGTCAACCGCTCTAGGCAAAGTCAGCAGAATCTAACTGGCCGCTTTCTCAGACACATATTACTTAATAACTCTGTTGTGTAACAATTTACAATCTTCAGACAATGGAAAATCCAGCATGGAATATGGTTTCAGTTGCCTGAGACTGCAGCAGTGTGTGTGTGTGTGTGTGTGTGTGTGTGAGTGTGTGTGTATATTGCTGACGAAGGCCTTAATGGCCGAAAACTATAACTGTGAGGGTCTTTTTGTTGTGCCTATCTGCGACTCAACATCTCCGCTATATGATGAGAAGCAATTTTACAATCTTCATAATTTTTACATAAATAGAGTTAAGTTAACTTCAGTTACTGAAAATGTTTTAGCTTGTCTGCATTCAAACTTTGCCAGCTAGAATTTTTAGAACAGAACCGACAGTAAACATGACTTCTGAACTACCTCTTTAAGAGCCCTTGTATTGACTGTCATTTACACTAAAATCTTGAAACTTGGTGCAGATGTATTATTACCTTAATGTAATTAAGGGCAATAATTAAAACAATTACAACTTATACTTAACCTGACATGACTAGGGATGTTTTTGTTCCAAATTTGTTTTTTAGTAAATAACTTGAAAACTATTAGAGGTAGCTTAATGGAGTGACATAGTTAATGTCTTTATACCAAACAGGCTACATACAAATTTTCATCTTTCTGAGTCTAATGTTTAGTGCCTTTAATTTTTTGCAAAAATGCGGATTTTGATCAAAATATTGCATCGTTCAAGCTGAGATTTGTAATTCTGATTGTGACATAGATTGCCACATTCTGAACAATTTTTATCTTTCTAGCTGCATTATTTATTGACACTTATTTTTTTCTTAAAAATAACATATTTAGCAAAACTTGTTCATATGATCATTCTGAGATTTAACAGTTTCAGCATTGATATACTGAAGCATACACCAACAAAGTTTCGAAAAGCTACTTCAATTCTTAATTCCTCTCTTAGATTATGGCAGAATACTTCATATGCTACACACAGCCACATTGTGATGTCATAGAACTAGTAGCAGTAAACAATACAGCACTTGTTTTGCCACATCACCTCCTATTTATTTTTGTGGAAAAATTATTGTTGAACAAAATTAAGTATTAGGAACAAGTGATGTTACTGTAGTTGATGCCTTGTTATGAAATTGATTTTTGCAAAATTTTGCTCATTACTACAGTCACAAAAATTAACCATATATATGAAATAAAATTTTTGATCATTACAAAATTACTTTTGTGATTTAGATTTTTCACTCTTTATCTAAAAGGAAAATACACAAAACATTTTGCTTTTCAGTACTCATTCATTTAATCACAATTGTAGGCACCACTTTGAGCATTCATATGAACCACTTTCACTAAAACATTTAAGGTAGAATGTGGGAAGTCACTTTATGACATTCTCTGTTGTATTCTGTTACAAAAGGTAAAGGGGAGGATTCACTGTAGATTGTGTCCTTCTTGCCTCTTACTCCAGTATAGCTTGAAGCCTCTATGTCCCTGAGAGATAGATAACATAGCCTAAACTTCGGTTCTCAACTTACATCGAGGGAGGAGGAAACACGTTCTATATCCTATTTTCCTTCTATAATTTAAATAAATAATTGAGAAGTTGCTAGAAAGATTTTTTTCCTTTTTTCTTCCTTAAAGTTTATAAGCAGGAAAACTATTTTTAAGTTTCCCGAAATGATTATTGGCAGTATGTTACTTCACAGAATCATGACATTTTACTTCGTTACTAAGGTTGAATTACAAACTTTGCAATTCTCTTTTTTATTCCGCGCGACCGCTACGCTTGCAGGTTCGAATCCTGCCTCAGGCATGGATGTGTGTGATGTCCTTAGATTAGTTAGGTTTAAGTAGTTTTAAGTTCTAGGATACTGATGACCTTAGAGGTTAAGTCCCATAATGCTCAGAGCCATGTGAACGATTTTTTTTAAATTCATAGCTATTATGCTAGGGAAGTCAACATAGGTTTTTAAAATAGTCACATTTTGGGCTAGTTTTCAATTTACTTTATTACATTAGATGTTGTTTTACTTAGAAAATCAAGTACCCTTTGTAAGTTCTATCTTCATATGGCTCAATTATCGTATGGATTAGTATGCTAAAGAAGTCATTTGTTCAACAGCAGTTACATTGCTTTGTCACACACTATCAGAGAGCTGTTTTTACTGTATTATACTGACACTCTACAATCCGATTTTCTTAACACATTTGTTTACCTGTATTATTGTCTGTATGCGTCATTATTTATGTGTTAAATGACCATTTGCCTTATGCAAGATTAAGTGTTTCTCAACCTTTTGTGAGATGTGGGGGAAATACAAATTTTCATCATTTTTCCATGTATGTCAGTCTAGTTTTTCTTCTGTTTATCCCTATTTTCATTTATCCATATTTTTCACTGTTATTGGTATGTTGATGTTTCTTTCTCCATTTTATCTGCATCAGCCTACTGACCTCACTATTTACACACATTTTTGCTGTGATCCTCACACCACTTCCACACATCTCCTTTAATTAATATCAAAACACTTTAGCTTGCCTCTAGTGGCACCATATTATTACTCTCCCTTACCTTTTGGCAACCTTACTCCCAAATGAAAATTATTAATTTATGTAGAGTTTATTGTTTCAGATTTTAGAAATTTTCAGCTTCAATTACTTCATTTAATGCACTGTTGCTAATCCTTTCTGTTGATGTCATTTATCATTTATTTACTTTTGCCATGATTCTTCTATCATTGGTGCTCAAAAGTTACTCACTATTATTTTAACATTTAGAATTTACTAATTCAAACTACCTCTCATATTCTCTTGTAAGTCATCATTCAGATATTGTCATTTTTGGGAGTCATTCTTATTTACTAGGAAGACGTTATATACTAACAGCATATGTACAACATGAAGAAGTATATTCCTTTTTTGCTATACATAGGACAGAAGAAGAGAATGAAAACTGAAAGGGAAATAAAGTTTCATCCAACTGGGGCCGCACAGCATGCCAAACTGTGTATCTGCCAGAGATTGGCAGACTCCCTACAGAATTTAGTATACGTAGGACAGAAGAGAAGAATGAAACCTGAAAGGGAAATAAAGTTTTGTTCAGCTGGGACCAGATAGTATGTCAAACTGTGCATCTACCAAAGAGTGGCAGACTTCCTACAGAATCTACGTTTACATCTACATCTACGTGATTACTCTGCTATTCACAATAAAGTGCCTGGCAGAGGGCTCAGTGAACCACCTACAAGCTGTCTCTCTACCATTCTATTCTCAAATGGCACATGGGAAAATGAGCAAGTAAATTTTTCTGTGAGCCCTGATTTCTCTTATTTTATTGTGATGATCGTTTCTCACTATGTAGGTGGGTGCCAACAGAATGTTTTTCCATTCATAGGAGAAAACTGGTGACTGAAATTTCATGAGAAGATCCCATTGTAATGAAAAACACCTGTATCTTAATGATTGCCACTCCAATCATGCCTGTGGCACTATCTCCCCTATTTCACAATAATACAAAATGAGCTGCCCTTCATTGTACTTTTTCGATGCCATCCATCTATCCCACCTAATGCGGATCCCACACTGCACAGCAGTACTCCAGAGTAGGGCAGACAAGTGTGGTGCAAGCTGTCTCTTTAGTAGACCTGTTGCACCTTCTAAGTGTTCTGCCAATGAATGACAGTCTTTGGTTTGCTTTACCCACAACATTACCTATGTGATCATTCCAATTTAGGTTATTTGTAATTGTAATGCCTAAGCATTTAGTTGAATTTACAGCCTTCAGATTTGTGTGACTTACTTGTACCATGTAATCGAAATTTGGTGGATTTCTTTTAGTACTCTTGTGAATAACAGCACACTTTTCTTTATTCAGGGCCAATTGCCACTTTTTGCACCATACAGATATCTTATCTAAATCATTTTGCAATTCATTTGGGTCATCTGATGACTTTAAAAGATGGCAAATAACAGCATCATCTGCAAACAATCTAAGATGGTTACTCAGAGTGTCTCCTGTGTCATTAATATAGGTCAGGGTAACATTTCCTTGGCGAACACCAGATATTACTTCCGTTTTAGTCGATGACTTTCCATCTAGTACTACGAACTGTAACCTTTCTGACAGGAAATAATGAATCCAGTTGCACAGCTGAGATGATATTCCATAGGCACACAGTTTGGTTAGGAGATGCTTGTGAAGAACAGTATCAAAAGCCTTCTGGAAATCTAAAAATATGGAATCAATCTGACATCCCCTGTCGATAGCACTCGTTATTTCATGAGTATAAAGAGCTAGTTGTGTTTCAGAAGAACAATGTTTTCTCAATCCGTGCTGATTATGTGTCAATAAGTTATTTCCTTCAAGGTAATTCATAATGTGCAAACACAGTATATGTTCCAAAACTCTACTGCAAATCGATGTTAGTGATGTGAGACTGTAATTCAGCGAATTACTCCTACTTCCATTTTTGGGTATTGGTGTGACTTGAGCAATTTTCCAGTCTTTAGGTACAGGTCTTTCTGTGAGCAAGCAGTTTTATATAGTTGCTAAATATGGAACTATTGTATCAGCATACTCTGAAAGGCACCTGACTGGAAGACAATCTGGACTGGAGACCTTGCCATTATTAAGTGATTTTAGCTGTTTTGCTGCACTGAGGATGTCTACTTCTATGTTTCTCATCTCGGCAGTTGTTCTTGATTGGAATTCAGGAATATTTACTTCATCTTCTTTGGTGAAGGAGTTTTAGAAAACTGTGTTTAATAACTCTGTTTTAGTGGCACTGTCTTCAGTGACTTTACAATTGTTATCGCACAGTGAAGATATTGATTGTGTTTTGTCACTGGTGTGCTTTATGTATGACCAGAATCTCTTTGGGTTTTCTGACACGTTCCGAGACAGAGTTTCATTGTGGAATTATTAAAAGCATCTTGCATTGAAGTACACACTATATTTCGAACTTCTGCAGAACTTTGCCAATCTTGGGGATTTTGCGTTCTTTTAAATTTGGTATGCTTTTTTTTTGTTGCTTCTGTAACAGTGATCTGACTTGTTTTGTGTACCATAGGGGATCAGTACCATCACTTATTAACTTATGTGTTATATATCTTTCAATTGCCATTGATACTACCTCTCTGAAATCATTCCACATATTTTCTTCACTTACATGATCGGATCGGAAGGAGTCAAGACTGTCTCTTAAAAAGATGTTAAGAGCATTTTTATCAGCTTTTTTAAACAGACATACTTTGCATTTCTTTTTGATGGTTGTGGGTGTTAAGTTATTCAGTCTAGCAGCAACTGCCGTGTGGTCACTAATCCCTGAATTTGTCATGATACTCCCTATTTGTCCAGGATTATTTGTTGCTAAGGGGTCAAGTATGTTTTTGCAACCATTTACAGTTTGAGTGGTCTCATGAACTAATTGTTCAAAATAATTTTCTGGGAAAGCGTTCAGTACAATTTCAGATGACATTTTATGCCTGTCACCAGCTTTAAGCGTATAATTTTTCCAGCATATCAAGGGTGGACTGAAGTCACCACCGACTATAATTTTGTGAGTGGGGTAACTATTTGAAAGGAGGCTCAAGTTTTCTTTGAACTGTTCAGCAACTATATCTTCTGAGTCAGGGGGGCGGTAAAATGATCCAATTAATAGTTTAGCCCAATTGTTGAGTATAACCTTTATCCCTATTGTTGTTGTTGTTGTTGTTGTTGTTGTTGTGGTCTTCAGTCCTGATACTGGTTTGATGCAGCTCTCCATGGTACTCTATCCTGTGCAAGTTTTTTCATCTCCCAGTAACTACTGCAACCTACATCTTTCTGAATCTGCTTAGTGTATTCATCTCTTGGTCTCCCTCTATGATTTTTACCCTCCACACTGCCCTCCAATACTAAATTGGTGATCCCTTGATGCCTCAGAACATGTCCTACCAACCAATCCCTTCTTCTAGTCAAGTTGTGCCAGAAACTTCTCTTCTCCCCAATCCTATTCAATACCTCCTCATTAGTTATGTGATCTACCCAAATAATCTTCAGCATCCTTCTGTAGCACCACATTTCAAAAGCTTCTATTCTCTTCTTGTCCAAACTAATTATTGTCCATGTTTCACTTCCATACATGGCTACACTCCATACAAATACTTTCAGAAACGACTTTCTGACACTTAAATCTATACTCGATGTTAACAAATTTCTCTTCTTCAGAAACGCTTTCCTTGCCATTGCCAGTCTACATTTTATATCCTCTCTACTTCGACCATCATCAGTTATTTTGCTCCCCAAATAGCAAAACGCCTTTACTACTTCAAGTGTCTCATTTCCTAATCTAATTCCCTCAGCATCACCCGACTTAATTCAACTACATTCCATTATCCTCATTTTGCTATTGTTGATGTTCATCTTATATCCTCCTTTCAAGCCGTTCAGTTGCTCTTCCAAGTCCTTTGCTGTCTCTGACAGAATTACAATGTCATCGGCGAACCTCAAAGTTTTTATTTCTTTTCCATGGATTTTAATACCTACTCCGAACTTTTCTTTTGTTTCATTCACTGCTTGCTCAATATACATATTGAATAACATCGGGGAGAGGCTACAACCCTGTCTCGCTCCCTTCCCAACCACTGCTTCCCTTTTGTGTCCCTCGACTCTTATAACTGCCATCTGGTTTCTGTACAAATTGTAAATAGCCTTTCGCTCCCTGTATTTCACCCCTGCCACCTTCAGAATTTGAAAGAGAGTATTCCAGTCAACATTGTCAAAAGCTTTCTCTAAGTCTACAAATGCTAGAAACGTAGGTTTGCCTTTCCTTAATCTCTCTTCTAAGATAAGTCATAGGGTCAGTATTGCCTTATTTCACATGAATTATCTATTTCAATTTCACTATGAGGTAGACTACTTCTGCCAGCAATAAATACTCCACCATGAACTGTATTTAATCTATCCATTCTGAACACTGTTAGATCATTTGAAAAAAATTTGGCTGAACTTATTTCCGGTTACAGCCAGCTTTCTGTTCCTATAACTATTTGAGCTTTAGTGCTTTTTATTAGGGCTTGGAGCTCTGGTTCATTCCCGACACAGCTATGACAATTTACAACTACAATACAGATCATTCCTACCTGCCCCCTATTAGACGGACAACCTTTCTGTGATTTCCTGACACCCTCTGACATAAAAAACCACCCAATCCCTTCCACACAGCACCTGCTACCTGTGTAGCTGCTTCCTGTGTGTAATGGACTCATGGCCTATTAAGTGGAACCTGGAAACCCACCACCCGATGGCGCAAGTCAAGGAATTTGTCAGCCTAGATGGTCACAGAATTGCCTGAGGCTCTGATTCAGACCCTCCACTCGGCTCTGCATCAGAGGACCACACTCAGTTCTGTCGACAGTGCTGCAGATGGTGAGCTGTGCCTTACTTGCACAAGCAAGACTGGCAGTCTTTACCATTTCCACTAGCTGCCCCTAAACCAGAGAGAATCTCCTCCGACCCAAAGCGACACACTTCATTGGTACTGACATGAGTCACCACCTGCAGTTGGCTGCACTCTGTACTCTTCATGTCATCCAGAAGCACCCTCTCCACATCTGGAATGACTCCCCCTGGTAGGCACACAGAGTGCACCCTGGCTTCCTTCCCCTCCGTGGCAGCCATGTTCCTAAGGGGCCCCATGACATGCCTAATGTTGGAGCTCCCAACTACCAGCAAACCCAACCTCTGTGAATGCCCAGACCTTGTGGGCCAAGGAGCTTCCTCTGGAACAGGGTGGACTACTGCATCTGGCTTAGAGACTTCATCAGCCACAGATAATGCCCGAAACCAGTTCATCAAACGAACCGGGGAGGCCATATGATCAGCCCCTTGGAAAGTCTTTCACTGCCTGCCAGACTTTGGAATGATGTCCCACTCGACCAAGGGTGAGGGGTCAACCTCAGAGCAGGCAGTACCAGAGGTGGCCACAGCAGTGGACCAGTTGGGGGACATGAGGGACATGTTTGACATCCCCGCATTCAACCCCCCACAGTGATGCCCATTGGCAGCAGCCTCAAGCTGTGTGATGGAAGCCAATGCAGCCTGGTGCTGTGAGTGAAGGGTCACCAACTCAGCTCGCATCTGTACACAGAAATCACATTTTCTATCCATTACTGAAGTTGCTCTTGTTTGAAGCTTGTAAAAATATATAATAAACGAACGGTGTACTCGACTAATTAGCAGTAGGAATTTGAAGTGCTCTCTCACTGATGCTCTAACAGATTCTGAGTTACACTAACCAAAATAAACAAAAGCCTATACAATACGAGGGTCGATAACAATGGTGCTACTCTATGCTACACTGTTATTAAACTAAAAGGTTGAGCCTGGTAAGCACTCGATGATGATGATGATTATGATGATGATGGTGTTTGGTGTGTGGGGCACTCAACTGTGTGGTCATCAGCACCTGTACAAAGTCCCAATTTTTATATGATCCAATTTTTTCACAACCCAATTTAGCCACTGTCACAAATGATGATGAAATGATGAGGACAACACAAACACCCAGTCTCCGGGCAGAGAAAATCCCCAACCCAGCCGGAAATCGAACTCCGGGACCTCGTGATCCAGAGGCAGCAATGCTAGCCAATAGACCACGAGCTACGGATATAAGCACTCGAACATGCAAGAAATTACAAAAATAGACTATGCAGGTATCCGTAAATAAGTTGCTCCTGTTGGAAGCTTGTAAAAACATACAACAAACGAACAGTGTACTCGCCTTATTAACAGTAGGAGCACGAAGAGCTGTGTCACTGACAGTCTATCTGACACTGAGCTACACTAACCAAAACAAAGAAAAGCCTGTGAGATACAAGGGTCAATACAAGGAGCAATAACAATTGTGGTGCTGTATGCTACACTGTTATTAAAATAAAAGTTTGTGCCTAGTAAGCACTCGAACATGCAAGAAACTAGTAACTATGCAGGTATCTGTAAATAAGTTGCTCCTGTTGGAAGCTTGTAAAAATATATAACAAATGAACTTTGTACTCACCTTATTAGCAGCAGTTGCTTTTGAAATGCTTCAGATCTACATTGTTTTGTAGACCTGGTTATTTCTTATTTGTCAGGCATTCCAAACAATATGTGTTTGCAAGCAGCTTACTTATTACCTTGAAGGGTCCTTGGTAAACATGCACAACATTCTTTGTTTCTACGGAAATTTTCTTAAATTTCTCTTTAGTTTTGACTAACACTAGTTGGCCAAAGTTAAAACTAGTGAGGGAAGATTTTGTGTCATCCCATCTTTTCCTTTCCAAGGCTCTTTTATTAGAAGTTTCATCTATTGTTATGTTACCTATACCAATTGGTATCAAAGCCTCTTGCTGTATTGGTCTAGAAACTTTTCCTGTAGCATCTATTATTCTTAAACCACTTCCTTTCATGACAGCTGGTTCATTCATATTAGAAACAGAATCAAAGAGTGCTTGGGATAAAGCACTTGCACCACTGCCACTCTCATGAAGACATGCCACTGTTATTCCTGAGGTGTTAGTTTTTATAATAGGGTGAGTTATTCTAGTCTGAATAGTTTGCTCTAAAAAGTATTCTAATAAGTCTTTTTCATCTGTTTCCACCTAAGCAGTTTTGTGCATTTGCAAGTAAATTTACACCCAGATTCATGAGGTCATCAGTCTCTACATTCTCAGCTACCCTTTCCAATCTGCACATTAACTAAACTACTCCCTACCTCTCAGCAACTGTGTCCCTGCACAACATTGCTATCCACACTGAAGAGCCAAAGAAACTAGTACATCTGCCTAATATTGTGCAGGGCACTCGCGAGCACACAGATGTGCTGCAGCATGATATGGCATTGACTCAACTAATGTCTGACATGGTGCTGGAGGGAATTGACACCATGAATCCTGCAGGGCTGTCCATAAATCTATAAGATTACGAAGGGGTGGAGATCTCCTCTGATCAGTACGTTGCAAGGTTCAATAATGTTCATGTCTGGGGCTGGTGAGTTAGGTGACCAATGGAAGTCAGAAGAATGATCCTGGAGCCACTCTGTAGCAATTCTGGATGTGTGGGATGTAACATTGTCCTGTTGGAATAGTCCATGTCTGTCAGAATGCACAATGGACATGAATGGATGCAGATGATCAGACAGGATACTTTTGTATGCGTTGCCTGTCAGAGTCAGAGTTAGACATATCAGGGGTCCCGTATCATCTAACTACACATGCCCCACACCATTACAGAGCCTCCACCAGCTTGAAGAGTCCCCTGCTGACATGCAGGGTCCATGGATTTGTGAAGTTGTCTCCATACCCATACATGTCTATCCACTCAATACAATTTGAAATGAGACCCATCCAACAAAGCAACATGTTTCCAGTCATCAACAGTCCAATGTCAGTATTGACAGACCCAGGTGAGGTGTAAAGTTTTGCGTCATGCAGTAATCAAGGGTACATGAGTGGGCCTTCAGCTCTGAAAGCCTTTACTGACAATGTTTCATTGAATGGTGGTTCACATGCTGACACTTGTTGATGGCCCAACATTGAAATCTGCATCAATTTGCGGAAGTGTTGCACTGCTGTCATGTTGAATGATTCTTTTCAATCGTCATTAGTCCTGTTCTTGTAGGATTTTTTTCCAGCTGTAGCGATGTTGGAGATTTGATGTTTTACCAGATTCCTGATATTCATGGTACACTTGTGAAATGGTTGTATGGGAAAATCCCCAATTCATCACTAGAGATGCTGTGTCCCATCGCTCATGCACTGACTATAACAGCATGTTCAGGCTAACTTAAATCTTAATAACCTGCCATTGTAGCAGCAGTAACCAAGCTAACAACTGTGCCAGACACTTGTCTTATATAGGCATTGCTTATTGCAGCACTGTGTTGCCTGATTACATATCTCTGTATTTGAATACACATGCCTATACCAGTTTCTTTGGCGCTTTAGTGTATAACACTGTTGTCAGCTTTTACAGTTTGTGGCAAAGCAACACAGCTAATAGGTTCCTTGACTTCATTATTATTGCTACCTTCTTCATCCATCGACTCCTCCGCTTAAAAACTATAAATCTATAGCCTTCAGATTGGCATCATCATCTAAGATGTAAGCCTTTACTTCTTCTTCATCCTTATCAGCTTCAAACCCATTAATTTATTCCTCCCTATTATCTGTGGTATTTTCCTTTTCATTCTAGACCCATCTTTCTAATGTGTCCAAAATGCTGTCAGCTATATAATGCAAGTGGTTTAGCACATCACTGATACTGTCTGTTCCAGTTTCACCATGCCTCTTATCAGTTTGTGTGTTCTGACTGACTGTGCTGACTGTGGTCCATGTTTTTGTTACTGGCTATGTTAGTCTTTCCACCTTGTGAGCACCAGTTTCCTCATAGATAGAACTTGGTTTCCTACATGCAGCATGTTGTGTTCATTCAATACAGAATCAGATAGGCTAGCATTCTGCTCTCCATCTTGTCTCAACAGCACATTATTTACATTTCTGCTTTCATCATAATAATTACTGTGAAAGTGCAGTGGCTGTCTCCCCCCTCTTCCTACACCATGCCCTTCACCATGATAATTAAATCTTGTATTCTGAACTTCCATACTTCTAACATTCACATTCCCATTGTCATTATTTCTGTTGTTTACATGATTCTTAGAAGACCTCTCATTATTTTCCACCTACTCCTCAATAGCAGCTGCTCTTTCTTCTCACTCCAGATACTCAGTGAACCTATCTACATCATCTGTAGGTGCAAAAATGATTCTTTTCTGCCAATACCAAGACAGCTTACCTTCCAGTCCCATGATAATAATTTCCAGTTTCATCTTTTCTGTCAGACAGATACAGCATTTGTTTCACCACAAATCATACAATGAATGAGAACTTATGGGAACTTCTTCTGGCGCTCTCATCTTCCCTTGATTCAACCTCTGGCCCTAATTCCATCCATAATCAATTGCTTCAACACCTCAGTCCTCCTTGATGACATTATATCCTCTAGGTGGCTCCAATGTGCTTGCCTCTCTCAGCGGAGAGACATTATAGTATTTCCTTGTCCTTAAGCCTGGTAAGAATCTGTTATCTCTTGATAGGAACTAGCTGGTGAGTCTGACCTATGTCCCCTGCAACTTATACAATGATCAACCAAAACATTATGACTGCCTGCATAATAGTTGGTATGCTTACCTTTGGCATGAATAACAGGGTGATGCTTCATAGCATGGAAGCAATAAGGCCTTGGTAGGTTGCTGGAGAGAGTTGGTGCTACATCTGCATACACAAGTCACCTAATTCCTATAATTTCCAGGAGGGGGCTTGGGCGCTGGGGGGGGGGGGGGGGGGGGGGGATGGGATCTGATGCCACATTCAATCACGTCCCAGATTTGTTTGATTTGTATCAGATCTGGTGCATTGGGGGGCCAGCACATTGATTGGAACTCGCCACTGTGTTCCTCAAACCACTCCATCATACTCCTTGCCTTTTGACATGGTTCATTATCTTGTTGAAAAATGCCACTGCTGTCAGGAAACAAGATCATCTTGAAGAGGTGTACGTGATCTGCATCCAGTGTATGATACTCCTTGGGCATCATGGTGCCTTGCATGAGCTTCACTGGGCCCATGGATTCCCACATGAATTTCCCCAGAGCATAACAGAGCCACCAACAGCTTGTCTATGTCCCACAGTCCAGGAGTAAAGGAGATGTTCCCCTGGAAGAAGATGGATTTGGGCCCTCCCATCAGCATGAGGTAGAAAGTACCAGGATTCATCAGACTGTGCAACACTCTGCCACTGCACCAATGTCCATTGTCAATTGTCATGTGCCTATTTCAGTTGTAGTTGCTGATGTCATGTTGTTAACATTGGCACACACATGGGTTGTCAGCTACTGACATCCATTGTTAGGAGTGTTTGATGCACTGAGTGTTCAGACACACTTGTAATCTGTCCAGCATTAAAGTACGATGTTAGTTCGACCACAGTTCACTGCCTGTTCTATTTTACTATTTCACCCAACCTATGATGTCTGACATTTGTTACGATGGGTGGCCACCCAACCCCATGTCATTTGGATGTGGTTTCACCACATGTTGAAGGCACTCACCACAGCACTCCTCAAACACTTAAGTCACACAATTTCCAAAATGCTCATGCCGAGCCTCCAGGCCATCACAATCTGCCCTCAATCAAAGTCAGATAGATCATGCCCCCTCCCCATTCTACACACGGATAGGTTAATGGTCATAATGTTCTGACTGATCAGTGTATGATTGGATGAGGATTCCTTGGCTCTGTTGGGTCCTCAAATCTTGGGACATTTTGTCTCCTTACCAGTGCAGCTTTCAGGAGGGATGATCTCCAGTCAATCATGTGCTTTGGTTAGAAACTGCAGTTCGGCAGGCCTTTTTTCAGTCCCACCTTCTTGTCACAGTTTTCTTCGATCTTCATAGGGCCTGTGATATGGTTTGGCATCATCACATCTTACTAACACTGCATGATTGTTGTCTTTGGGCCCTTCCCAATTTTTATTCACCTGTCCCTGTCTCACTGGTCATTCCAAATTCGGGTTGGCGCGTTTCTCACCTCTTCATAGACTCAGGAGAATGACATTGACATCATTGTATTGGTGGTACCAGGTAGACCCATGGGATTTTACTTTGTAATGAGCCTCCCCCCCCCCCCTCTTTGTAGTTGCTTGTCCCCCCTCAAGGTGTTCCATTTTTTTCTGGACTCTCCACACCTTATGCCCTCCCACTCTCCTTGTCACAGGTGTTAGCAGATGACTCTTGCTGTTTTCTCTGCAAAAGTGGTTTGTCCCTCTAGCTTTAAGTACCTGAATTTCCCTCCTGAATCAGAGTCCCTTGGTTAGTGCTGGCATCGGTTTGTGAGGCCTTCGGCCATGCCTTCATACAAGCCAGTTTCCCCTGTCCCTTTCCCTAAGTTTTGTCTGGCCTTCTGTGTTGTTTTGTTTCCCTTTTTCTTGTGTCTTCTTTCCCTGGTGTTGTCCCCATTATATCACAGCCGTAGTTTGGTGTGGGGATTGTGATGGGTCGACGGTAATGCCAGTACACCATTGTGCATAACACCTAAGGAGCACCCCCTGGTCTCACCCTTCCCCACTTTTCCCCACCTGTTCTCTACTCTTAATGCCACCCCAATGTTCCTTCTGTATATTTGCTAGCGTGTTTTCTTTATCATTGACTGGACTGTGCTGTTAGTGTTGTTTCTCCCTTAGTTTCTGCCACTTTTTATCATGGGAGTGATGACCTCACTGTCTGGCCCCCTTCGCTCCCCCTGCCCCTCCCCCTGTCCAATCAATCAGCCAACCAACCAACAAAAATAAGAGAACTCAGAACTCGTAGAGAAAGATTGAAGTGTTCATTTTTCTCACATATTGTTTGAGAGTGGAACAGTAGAGAAATTGTCTGAAAGTGGTTCAAAGAACTATCTGCCAGGTACTTAAGTGTGAATTACAGAATAATCATGCAGATGTAAATGTAAACGTGAACCATACTCTTTCCTTGGATCATGTGAACAGTTACTGTCACCCCTGTTATGCTGCTCACTTTGCCCATGTAGCTAATTGCCATGACTACCTCCTCAATGATGTCTACCTTATGTCTATGAATCTCTGCTTGTTCTTGATGAGTGATAATCCCTCTCGAAATTTTCTAGTTCACCGCATCTGTAACATAACTGCTCTTGGTAGCTCATTCTCAAGATGAAATGCATTGTATTTTGCATCTTCATTTGTATTTTTGTCTTTAAAATACATCAGTTGAATTTCACTTCTAATGTCTACCACCTGCTTTACCCATGTCAGTCAAGTCCCCAGTGTAGCTCATAGATGTCTGGCAAAGTTTTATGTCTATATCAACATCTATCCTCTAGAAACCATGATGAAGTGCATGGCAGAGGTTATGTCACATTGTATCAGCTGTTAGGGTTTCTTCCCATTCCATTCACATAAGGAGCATGGGAAGAATGATTTTGTGTGCTGTAATTAATCTAATCTTGTCCTCACAATCCAAATGGAAGTGATAGGTGGGGGGGTTGTAGTATATACTTAGAATCGGCATTTAAAACTGGTACTTGAAAGTTTGTAAGCAAGCTTTCTGTGGATTATTTATGCCCGTCATCAAGAGCCTGCAAGTTCAGTTTCTTCAGCATCCCTGTGACACTCTCCCACAGATCAAAGAGTCCTGTGACCATTTGTGCTGCCCTTCTCTGTAATGTTCAATATCCTTTGTTAGTCCTATTTTGTACAGGTCACACATACTTGAGCAATAGTCTAGGATGAATCACACAAGTAATTTCTAAGCAATCTCCTGTATAGGTTGATTTCATTTCCCCAGTATTCCACCAATAAAACAAAGTGAACCATCTGCTTTACCCATGACAGTCTATGTTATCATAGATTCCAACCATGATTCACTGATACTATAGTCATAGAAGCCTACATTTTTTTCATTTTGTGAAGTTCACTATTTTACATTTCTGAATACTTAAGGCAAGTTGCCAGTCTTTGCACCACTCTGAAATCTTATCAGGATCTGACTGAATATTTATGTAGGTTCTTTCAGATAGTACTTCATTATAAGTAACTCCATCATCTGCAACATTTGAGTTCATTATTAATATTATCCACAATGTCATTACCGTAATATACAACCTGAACAGCAAGGGTCTCAACCCATTTCCCTGGGATACATCTGAAATTATTTCTACATCTGTCAATGACTCTCCATCCAAGATAACTTGCTGCACCCTCCCTACCAAGAAGTCCTCAATCCAGTCACAAATTTGGTTTTCAGAAATGAAGACATACTGCTTCTAGCAGACTGCCTTTATCCAAAGCTTTCAGTTTGTCATGTGGGAAAAGTGTGAGTTGGGTTTCACATGATCAATGTTTTTGGAATCCATCCTGGTTAGCATGGATGAAGTCATTCTATTCAAGATATCTCAGTATCTTTGAGCTCACAATTTGTTCTCAGATTATACAATAGTGTCAAGGATATTGGATGGTAGGTTTGGTGGATCATGTCTGTGACCCACCTTGTAAACTACAACTACTGGACATGTGTTTTTGATTGAGGGATCTATGGTAGATTATAGTTAAAAGACAGAGCATAAATTCAGTACAGAATCTAACAGGGACTCCATGGGTCCTTGCAGCCTTCTTCAGTTTTAACGATTTCAGCTGTTTACTAAACTACTGACACTGATACCTATCTCACAAATCTTTTCAGAGCTAAGAAAATTGAATTGGGGCAGTTCTTCTGGGATTTCCTTTGCAAAGGAGCATTTGAAAGTGGAGTTAAGCATTTCTGCTTTTGCTTTGCTACCCTCAATTTCAGTTCCTGTGTCATCCATGAGTATCGGGGCACTAATTTTGGTGCAGTAACAACCTTACCACACGACCAGAATTTCTTTGGGTTTTGTGAAAAATCAGTTGACAATATGCTGCTATGTTAGTCATTGAAAGCATCATGCATTGGTCTCCTAGAAGCCAAACACACTTCATTCAGCATCTCTTTATCTATGCCCACACTTTGTGTTACACCTATTATGCAGTAGACTCTGTTGCCACAGCTGTGTCATGGTCCCTGATACCAGTTTCAATGTGGACATCCTCGAAGACGTCAGGTCTATTTGTTGCCGGTAGATCCAATATATTTTCATCAAGAGTGGGGTTCCAAACTACCTGTTCTAGGTAGTCTTTCCAGAAGGTACTTAAGAATGTTTCACAGCGTGTTCTGTCACCCCTCCTCCCCTTCCCCCTCCCCCACCCACTAACAAAACTGTAATTTCCCAATTTATTGTTAATTTTTGGGTGATTAAAGTTTCCACCAATGATTATCCTGTGATTAGGGACCTTATGTACCACTGAACTGAGGTTTTCTCTAAAATTTTTAGTTACATCAGGAGATGAGTCTGCGATCAATAGGATCCATTTAAACCATGGAAAATCCAGGATGAAATGTACTACTTTTATCCCACCCTCCAAAAATCCTTGCCACCACCATACTGGACCCAGAACCTCAACAGATCTGAAACAAAGTCATGAACCTTTCCTCCAGAAGCCTCAGCCCCACAGGAGTATCAGTTCTTTCCGAAGATCTCACCTATTTGTCCAACTCCCAAATTCAATCAAGCAGGACTTGTTAAAGACCTTCTCTTCTTCTCCCAGTGGAAACATTTTTTTGCCACCAACCCTACCAACCAGACGCAACCAAAGACCAATGTTGAGCCCTGCATGACTCAGTTCTCTCCTCCACCAACCATGATCCATCCCCACTGCCCCCAAATCACCCCCTGTTAACTTTCCAGAGTTTCTTAACCTCGAAACTTGCCTCGCCATCATTCTTCAAATTCCTCAACATGCAAACTAACCTTACATCTGCAGAAAGAACTGCAGTCACCATCTAAAACTGGTCCTGACCTTATAATCCTCCCTGCAGACAAAGGCTCCACTAATGTTATTTTGAACCACAAGGATTACCTGCCAGAAGGACTCTGCCAGCTGTCAGATACATCCACCTACAAACCTTGCCACAGTGACCCTATTCCAGAAATCCAGCAGGATCTCCAGTCTCTCCTCAAATCCTTAGGCCCATCCCAGAACCTCTCCCTGGAGTTCATCTCTGTCCTCACACCTACTACTCCCTGCACTCCTACCTTCTACATGCTTCCTAAAGTCCATAAACCCAATCATCCAGGATGCCGCATATAGCTGGCTACTGTGCCCCTCTGAAAGAATCTCTACTGCCATAGACCAACACCTTCAGCCTATTACCTGGAACCTACCCTCTTATATAAAAGATATCAAACATTTCCTCCACCGACTCTCCACAGTTCCTGTCTCTTTACCACATTGTGCCTCTTGTCACTATTGATGCAACCTCCCTTTACACTATCACCCCTAATGGTCATGGCCTTGCCACTATTTAACACTACCTTCCCCAACGCCTGACAGTTTCCAAACCAACAATCTCCTTCCTAGTTGCCATAACCAATTATATCCTCACCCACAATTACTGCTTCTTTGAAGGCATTACCGACAAATGAAACCAGTGTATAGCTATGGGCACCCGCATGGCACCATCCTATACCAACATATTCATGAGCCATCTAGAGGAGTCCTTCCTAAATATCCAGAATCCTAAACCCCTCACCTGGTTCAGATTCATTGATGACATCTTTGCGATCTGGATCATGGGTGAGGACACCCTATCCACTTTCCTCCAGAACCTCAACAGCTTCTCCCCCATTCACTGCACCTGGTCCTACTCAACCCAACAAACCACCTTCTTAGATGTTGACCTCCATCTCAAAGATGGCTACATCAGTATGTTTGTCCATATCAAACCTACTAACCACTAGCAATACCTCCACTTCAATAGCTGCCACCTGTTCCATACAGCCTACCCACCCATGGTCATCACATCTGCAGTGTTGAATGGTCCCTCTGAAAATATACTGAGGGTGTCACTGAGGCCTTTACAGACCTTAATTATCCTCCCAACTTTGAACAAAAATAAATCTCCCATGTCTTATCTTTCCAGTCACCCACCACCTCCCAAAGTCTCACTGTCTGGCCACAGAGGAGCATGCCCCTCATAACTCAGTACCATTCAGGACTGGAGCAACTGAATTACATTCTCTGCCAGGGTTTCAACTATCTCTCATTGTGCCCTGAAATGAGAAATATCCTGCCCACTATTCTTCCCACTTCTCCCCAGTGGTATTCCAATGTCCATCAGACCTACACAATTTACTCGTCGATCCCTACACAACCCTTGATGCTAACCCCTTATCTCATGGCTCATATCCCTGTAATATACCTAGATGCAAGACCTGTCTCATACATCCTTCCACCACTACCTATTTCAGTCCAGTCACAAATGTCACCTATCCCACCAAAAGCAGGGCTAACTGTGAAACCAGTTATGTGATCTACAAGCTAAGCTGCAACCACTGTGCTGCATTCTATGTGGACATGATAACCAACAAGCTGTCTGTTCACATGAAAGGCCACCAACAGACTGTTGCCAAGAAACAACTGGACCACCCTGTTGCTGAGCACACCACCCAACATGACATTCTTCATTTCAATGACTGCTTCACAGTCTGTGCCATATGGATCCTTGCCACCAACACCAGATTTTTTGAATTATGCAAGTGGTAACTTTCACTGTGATATATCCTACATTCCCATAATCCTTCTGACCTCAACCTTCATTAGTCATTGTCCTCACCCATCTAGCCCGTTCCCTGCTCCTTTTCCTGCAGTACACAGCCCTCTGATCCACCAATGCACCCAGTCTTTTTACTTCTTTCCTTTTCAGCAACCCTCCCACCCTACCACCTCTTGCCTGCCCACTGTCTAACCTCCCAGCTGCATCTAGCTGCCCTACCCTCACTCCAACTCATCCCTGAATGCTCCCCAGCAGCACTTCACTGTCCCCCACTCCTACTTTACTATCCCTCCCCCACCCCACCCCTGTCCCCTCCTTACCCTAACACAGTAGTCTCTCCCATCATCCACACTGCTGCTGCTGCTTATAGTGTGGCCTCAGCTGGCAGAGACTGTGGTCATGTGCGCGCGCGCGCGTGTGTGTGTGTGTGTGTGTGTGTGTGTGTGTGTGTGTGTGTGTGTATTTGTCTGTCTGTCTTCTATTTTTGACAAAGCTTATTTTGTGACAGTCTTTTTGTTGTGCCTATCTGTGACTCAGTATCTCTGCTGTATGATGGATCCAATAATAATTTTATGCCCACTACTAGAATTGAGCTATGCCAAACAATCTTGCATGCAGCTTCAAATTCTATCTCAGTGGATTTGAGTGTCTATTCATTGCAACAAGTATACCACCTCCATTTCCCATTAGCCTGTCCTTTTGATATACACCTTCCTTTTCCCCAAAAATCACACTGCTGTTGACTTCAGGCTTTAACCAGCTTTCTGTGACTAGTATTATGTGAGGTGACTAGTATTATGTGAGCTTTGCTGGTTTTCAGGAAAGATTCAAATTCTGGCTCTTTGTTGCGAATGCTTTGGCAATTAACCATTAGGATTTTAATACTCTCATCTGTGGAAGGCTTTCTTTTGATCTTACACTGATACTTCTGGATCTCCTACAGCTGTTGTTATTTGGACTGGATGGAGAATCATCTAATCTAAAAAAACCTTATGTGCACTCGATCCACAGTCAGCTACTTGGGTATGGGCCCCTAATGTGTAGTGCACATCAGACTCTACAGTTCTCAACCATATGGCCCAAGTCCAGGAAGTAACATCCTTGTACAGCTCTTCCACTCTGCTCAGAATCAGGGGTCCATGTTCAGTTCTAGGGACGATGCCGCAAATTCTAAGCTTCATTGAAACGCTGGTCTTCTCATCATTCTCTTCCAGTCATGGCAATGATCCAATATGACCTCAGAGTTCAGATGACAGGCATAATTTATTCCAACTTATGTCACAATCTGCAGTTGGTTTCATCCTGTTGCCTCAGTGGCCACCAGTTGGTTTCACCCTGTTGCCTCAGTGGCCGCCTGAATACCTGCTTCAACATGTTGAACAAAGCCTCCATGATAATACACTGAGTACACCTGATGTTCCTTACTCTCCCTTGCTACCTTTTCCCTAAGGGATATCATTATGCACCATGTGTCTGAACTGTCAATGATTAATAGACCACTACCCTTTTTGGTTTGCCTCCTCTTGATGGAGGACAAAGCAGATATCCCAATAGGTGAAGTGAATTCCAATGGCTTAGTTTTAGTCTCAGTGAAAGACAGCACCTCAAACCTGGTGGTTACAAGGATTGGTGTAACACCCTGAGTCCTCACTGGTCCTTGTTTACTCTTTAGAGCAATACCATTTACAGTATAAAAATGTATTATTTAAGTCCTATACCAAATTTACAATAAAGTACAACTGCTTATTGAAAAAATAGACTGCAAAATTTGTATTTTTGTTACACACATTATTAATACAATATCATTTTAGTTACAGATAAATACACTGAGAAGTAGTGCTGGAGGAAATTGACACCACTAATCCTGCAGGGCTGCCCATAAATCCATAAGAGTATAACAGGATCCAGATCTCTTCTGAAAAGCATGTTGCAAGCCATCCAAGATTTCCTCAATAATGTTCATGCCTTGAGTGTTTGATGGCCATCAGAAGTGTTTAAGCTCAGAAGAATGTTCCTGGAGCCACTCTGTAGCAATTATGGATGTGTGAGGTGTTGCATTGTCCTGATGGAATTGCCCATGCCCATCGGAATGCACACTGGACATGAATGGTTGCAGGTGATCAGAGAGGATGCTTATGTATGTGTCGCCTGTCAGAGTGACGTATCAGGGGTACCATATCACTCCAACTGCACACACCCCACACCATTACAGAGCATCCACCAGCTTGAAAAGTCCCCTGCTGACATGCAGGTTCCATGGATACATGAGGCTGTCTTCATAACTGTACATGTCCATACACTCAATACAATTTGAAATGAGACTCATCTGACCAGGGAACATGTTTCCATTCATCAACAGTGCAGTGTTGGTGTTGATGGCCCAGGCAAGTCCTAAAGCTTTGTGCCATGCAGTCATCAAGGATACACAAATGGGCCTTCGGCTCCAAAAGCCCATATCAGTTTCATTGAATGTTTCACACACTGACACTTGTTGGTGACCCAGCATTGAAATCTGCAGAAATTTACAGAAGGGTTGCACTTCTGTTCACTGAACAATTCACTTCAGTTGTCATGGGTCTCATCTTGTAGGATCCTTTTCCAGCCACAGTGATGTCAGAGATATGATGTTTTACTGGAGTCCTGATAGTCATGGTACACTCATGAAATGGTTGTATGGGAAAATCCACACTTCATCACTGCCTTGGAGATGCTGTATCCCATCGCTCATGCACCAACTATAACAGCATGTTCAGACTCACCTAACTCTTGATAACCTACCATTGTAACAGCAGTAACCAATCTAACAATTCTGCCAGACACTTGTTCTCTTATATAGGTGTTGCTGATCACAGTGCCATATTCTGCCCTTCTACATATCTCTGTATTTGAATACACATGCCTATACCAGTTTCTTTGACACTCCAGTGTAAATAATTTGGTGTTCAAATTGAAAATACTGTCTTTTGTGAATTTTTCAGTTGAGTAGTAGCACATCTCTATTAAGTTATCATAGTGAAACCTTCTCTGAGAATGAGCATCAATGACTGCGGATTTAGCATTTCTGATTTTTTTTTCCTGCTATAATTTCATTTCATTGCAACTTCATTGATTTTGTACCCGAGAGCAGTGCATTTCATTTCGGCAAATATAATTAAGTCCACTAAAAATGCCTTAATATAAGAGACAAGCCATGTCTCGGTATTTCAGTTTCTACATAATGAAATTGATATATGAGGTCTGTTCAGAAAATTTCAGAACTTTGTCTGCAAAATTTTTCTGTGCTTACCTTTTACTTATTGGGCATGATCTTCTTCAAAATACTCTCTCCCACAACTGGTATACTACTCCCAATGCTGTTTACACTTCCAGAAGCAGTCTTGGTGTGCCTTTGGCTGGACCACACAAAGTGCCGTCTACAAATTTTCTTCCATCTTGTCTTCCATTGCAAATCTTCATCCTTTCAGTGGGGTTCTCAACTTTGGAAATAAAAAAACTCTGCAGGGGCCAGAACTGGAAAGCATGGAGGATGAGGCAGCACAGTGATTTCATTTATTGTGCAATAGTCATGCATCAACAGAGGTGAATGTGCAGGTGTGGCATCACAACATGTCCTGATAGTACAATCAATTAACAGTTTGCCCCTACGGCATGAATTCCTCATGAACTAATCCTTCAAAGTCAAAGAAAACTATCAATGTGGCTTTGACATTTGACCTAACCTGACGAGCTTTTTTTGGTCTTGGAAAACTTTTCCCAACCCATTGTGAACATTGAACCTTGGTCTCAATATCATAACTGTAGACCCACATCTTCTCATCAGCTATGATTATCTTAAGGAACATCTCATTCTCATTTGCATGGTCTAAAAGCTCTTCACAGATTGTGTGCCAAAGATCTTTCTAGTCTTGACTAATGAGTCATGGTATGAACTTGATGTCAACGTGATGCATTCCAAGACCCTGTGTCAGAATTTCATGCCATGATCCAACTGAAATATTACATTCTTCTGCAGCCTACTCAGACAGTCAGTCTTCAATTGCCACACACAACTTCATTGACATTCCTGACTTGAGCGTCTGTGGTAGAAATCGAAGAGCATCCTGACTGAGGGTCATCTTTAACATCTGTCTGGCCATTTTTAAACTTTGTGAACCGTTTGTAACACTGAGTACAGGTTAAGCACTCATCTTCATAGGCTTCCTGTCTCATTTGGTGTATCTCTGTAATTTTTTTTTTAATTTCATGCAAAATTTAATGTAGACACATTGCTCCTCTAACTCTGCTGTTTCAAAATTCACAAACTGTGTGACGCAACATTCCACTCAGTACAGCACTGAACAGTAACTAATAGACATAAAACAATGAGGCTTCCAGAAGTTACACATTAAACACATGCTTGTGCAGGGATGCCAGCCACATTTCTCTCCAACGTACCATTGGTGAAAAATTACAGATGTTCCAAATTTTTTTGAATGGACCTCTTATATCCAGTGTGTCATGTTGATCTATATTCCTCCACCAAATCCGTTCCTCCAGCGACATTATCCCACACAACTTATGGCCACAGTGTTCAGAAGTATTAGGAGGATCCATCAATGACAAAATTTGGGTGAAGACTGGAGGATGGAGGTATGCTCTGATAGCCTGATGTTAAGGCAACTGCCCATTTAAAGCAGGAAACATCAATCTGGGTACTGGTCTGGCACAGTTTTCATTATTCATGATACATTCATTATTATATGTCAGTTCAGCATTTATCACCAGTTTTGGCTGATATCATATTTTCATGTTGTTACATCTTCAATGATTTCAGTCTCATCAACCATTCATTTAATTTCAGCAAATGTAATTCAGTTTTGGCTGATATCATATATCCATGTCATTACATCATCATTGATTTCAATCTCATCAATCACTCATTTAATTTCAGCAACTGTAATTTTACATCTATTTTCTCACTGTTTCACAGCTACATATGAAATTTGTCATGTGAAATAGGTTTGGTGAAAGAAGTTTGTAAATGTTGGTCCACAGAATCAGAGAAACAAGAAGGCTAAGTTGCTTCTTGAATAATGAGGAAATATAAAACCACCCATTCTCCATGTGCAAAATGGATTCTGCGCTATCTGCTGCACAATAAATAGTCCCAGGAAAAGATGAGACTCATTATGCCATGCTAAATCATCTGTGCCTGCATACTTGTATATTGTTGCAAAAAAATCTGGTTTGGTTGATAGCATCCTCACACACAGAAGGAGGGAATATTGTTTCCCTTACTGAAACCAGGCAAGGACAATATCAGTCCTAACAGTTACCAGAGGATTGATTGTATCAGCTGTATTGGAGAAACTCTTATGTGGATGGTCAGCTACTGCCTCACATTGATCCTCAAATCTCGAAGTGTCCTGGGTCATTCCTGTTATGGTTTCAAACAGTTCTGCTCCACCTTTGATACCTTAATCCTACTGGATATGATGATACAAGACCCTGTCTTACATCAAAACCATTTAGTAGGCATGTTTTTGTCTGTAATGGAAAATGTGTAAGCACCACTTTGAGGTATGGTATTCTTGTTGAACTTCTTGGATAGGGACTACATGGATGTTTGCCAGTTATTACTGTCATTCCTTGGGGAGAGGCATTTCCAATATGATCTCATCAGTATCCTGTCAGACCACTTTATTCAGGAGAAAGGAGTTTCCCAAGACAGTATTCTAAATGTAACACCATTTACAAAGCTATCAGTGACATCTAATCTGCAATCAGGATCCATGTTAGAAGTTCATTTTTTGTGGATTATTTTGCCATTTCCTTTTCTTCATCCAATCTTACAACCACAATGTATCAACTACAGCTGACCATGAGGAGGATAGAAAAATGGGGTAACACTATTGGTTTTAGGTTCTCATCAGATAAAACATTTTGTGTAATTTTAAACAATTCATGTCAGAGTATTAATCTGGGAATGAATGCCTTAAATCAAGGAATGTCTAGAATATATGAGCCTAATATTTGACGTAAAATTAAGCTGGCTATGACCTTATAGACCTAAGAGCAAAGAGCATAAAAACATTAAATATTCTGAAATGCCTCAGTGGAAATTTGTAGGGTACAAACAGGTTCTGTCTCTTGCTGTTTATATGACATTTTTAAGATACTGACTACATTGTGGCAGTGTTGCATATGGAGCTTCCTACCTCAAAATGTTATTTGCTATCTGTGTGGGCATACTCAGTGATGAAGGGGGAAGGGGGAAAGATGAGGCTGTGGAGCAATCGCCAAAAATCTCCCCCCCCCCCCCCAAAAAAAAAAAAAAATCTTCATAAACTGAACTCAAATCCTGCACAGCCATACTGACAGACAGCATCAGTCTGAAGAAAGGCAGAATGTGTAATTGATATGACTAGTAACAAATGTACCGAACATCACTTGTTGTAAAATCTCAAAACTGAAATTACCTGACAGATTACAACTGTTTACCAAGTCAGGATTAAAACTCAGAACCATGGCTTTTCACCAGGAAAAGTCCAGCTGGCTGAGCTAACGAGGCAATCTCTACTGCAGGGTGAAAATTCATCATGGAATCTCAAAACTATTTCACCATTCATTGCAAAACTAGTATGAATCCCCTAGTAGTGTAGATCTTGGTTATAGTCTTTGCTCTCCATCATGAGGGAATCAACTGGGCCCTATTAGAAAAGCTGAAATTTTAATCCATGTGTAAAGGCCAGAGAACTACCACTCTGAATAAGGCAACACCTCCTCACAACAAGACAGGTCCTGAAAATTGTAGAATTGCTTCCATCATTGGCATTAAGTATGGTGGACAGTCAAACTGTTAGTGGATGTTCAATAATCAGCCACATGTGATGCAGCCATTTGTGTTGTGTGGTTTCTGAGGACTAAAGAGGAAACTTAGTAAATTAAGTTTAAAAAAGTAACCAATGTCCAGAAATATACCATCTGGATGTAAAAAAAGTTTGAAGATCAGATCACTTTCAAATTTCCCACTTCACAGTATGCCTGCAGCAGTGACAAAGACTGTGTGCTCTCCTGGAATCCATGGAATGGACAATGTTTTGAGTATTCAACATGAGGTTTTCTTCTTCATTATGAGAGTATGGTGTATCCAAAGAGCACCAAAGTGAACCTTCCTAAATGCAGAAGTACCCATTTTCACAGCTGTTGTAGTCAGAAGAAACTGATGTGTGATGTAATATTTACAGTGAGAACTGATGGCAGCACCCTTTTCTCAGTTTGTGGGCGTACCACAAAGTAGGAGATATGTGAATGATCTGATTTTCAAACTTGTCTCGTATCCAAATGATACATTTCTGGGCATGGGTTAGTTATCAAAACTTTATCTATTAAGTTGTCTCTGCAACCATTAGAAGCCTGTAATAAAAATTGTGCAACACTCTATGTTTTATAATTGGATCTAAGTGGGAGAATATACTCTGTTGTTCAGGTGTCATGTCTGATGAGGTCTTCAGAGTTTGTCTACAGAAGTAACTAACAAATTATGATGCTGAGGTATATCAAGTTGTAAAGGCACTGGAGCACCATCGCAATAGCAAACTTTACATCTTCTCTGACTCTCTCTGTGCCCTGCAAACTTGCAAACAAAGTTGTCCATTAAAGAAATTTATTCAGACTGTCCAAGATGCCTTACAGCAGATCCAAAACTAGGACAAAGAGATGGTATTCTTCTGGGTACTGGGACATTGTTCACTGACACACAGGTTCCTCCTCCAAAGGGGTGAGCCACAAGTATGTGAGTTAGATATTTGACTACTTGTGTTTCATATGCTGACGTAAGGGGAACCATCTCTTTGACTGAAGACCTATTTAACATCCTAGCTGACAATAGCAACTGTGTAACACATATTTAAAATTGTTGTGATATTTTAGGCCTCCTACTTCAAGTATTGTGGAGGAAGTAAATGAGCTCTGAATGCAGGCACAGATCAGGGAGAGGGAATAATGGGATCATGATCCCCCACCTCACACACTCCCCCCCCCCCCAAATAGCCTCCCAAAACCCCATACCCCTGGTCTGGTTTAGGTTCATTGACAACACCAACAGTGTCTGCATTTTGACAGTTGCTATCCGTTCCACAACAAAAAATCCCTCCCACACAGCCTGGCCACCTGGAGATGACATATCTGCAGTGACAAAAGCTCCCTTGCTCAGTATGCTGAAGGTCTCATGAATGCCTTCACAGAAGGGCAATATTCCCCAGACCTGGTCCTCAAACAGATTTCCTGTGCCATACCCCACACACCACCAATCCATCCACCACCCACAAGAACCAGCTACAAAACACACATCCTTCATGAGGACTTCAATTATCTATCATCATGCCCTGAAATGAGGGACATCATACTCAAGATCCTTCCAACCCCTCCTAAAGTAGTGTTCTATTCCCCCCCCCCTTCCCACAAATCAGACACCACAACATCCTAGTCCATTCGTATGCCACTCCCACTACCACCTCCTTGCCACAGGGATCATATTCCTGTATATTCCTATTCTGGTTCTATCACAGGCTTATCCTACTTCATCAGGTGCTGGGCCACCTGTGAAAGCACCTTTGTCTTATACCAGCTCTGTTGCAATCATTGCACAGCTTTTGAGGTTGTATGACTACCAGCCACCAGGATGAATGGCCACTGCCCAACTGTGAACAAGAACAAAGTGGACCATTCTGAGGCACAACATGCAGCTGAACATAACATGCTTGGTTTCCATTGGCTGCTTCATAGTCCAGGCCATCTGGATGTTCCACTCCATCACCAGCTTTCTTGAACTATGCAGATGGGAGTTATCCTTACAACACCTTCTCCACACTCAGAATGATCCTGGCCTTAATCTACAACAACCTACTGAACCTACAATCTCCATCCAAAAGTTTCCAGCCCCTCTGTCCTAGCACCTACTCCCAGTTTACATCCCTTCATCCTCATTGCATGCCGCTCTCTGCCAACACACTCACCAGACTTTTTCCTTCACTGCTCTTCTCCTTTTCTGCTCCCCATTCAACTCCCCCACCCCCCACCCCCCTCCCCTCCCTGACAGCCACCCAATGCTGCACCTGGCAGTCTGGACCTGTCACATTTTAGTCCCTGCACAATCTGCCAGATAGTGCTCTTCTCTTCGCCCATCCATACCCTGATATCCCTCCCCCTTCCATGCCCCACTCTGGCATGCTGCTTTCATTCAATGCAACAGCTGCAGTCTGGCCAATGCAGCTGGAGATAGTGGTCATGTGTGTGTGAGATGTGCTTGCTTACATGTATGTTTCCTTATCTTTCCAGAAGGAGGCCATGGCCAAAAGCTCAGTGTGTAACAGTCTTTTCATTGTGCCCATCTGCAACTCAGTGTATTGTCTCTGTTTTGAGTAACAGTCCATCCTTTTCACAATTCTTGATCTCCAACCTGAACTTTCCATTGTTTGCCTGTATTTTAGTAAAAGTGTTTTTATTATTACCTGCATCAATTTCCAAATTTCTCAAATAACTTTCAGAGAACAAAGTAGCATGAAACTAAGAACCTCAAAAATGGTGAGATATTCTAGAAAAATTCAAACTACTTTTAACACAGGCTATCTTCAGTTTCTTACCCAAGTGAGTGGGCTTGCTTACTGACCACCTGCAACCACCTGCAGAAGTGTTACTGCAAGGTAAAGGCTCCCATTCACAGGCTGACTGTTTCAGCTGGTATTTAAAAAAAAAAAAAAAAAAAGAAAAGAAAAAAGAATCCTCAAGATTCCACAGGTAGGATCAGCAGACCACAGGAAGCTGAGTAAGCTGAAACAAAAAGGGAAAGACGTTCACTCTCCTCCACCTCCTTCCCTGCCCCTCCCATCACTACCACCACAACCACCACCACCACCTGAACTAAAATGACAGAAAGACTTTTTTGCCAAATGTAGGATGAAATAAATGAAAAGAAGCAACATTCATTTCATTTATAGACTTGCATAGCCATACTCCATAGACCAGAATTCACTATCATAGTACTAAATGAATGATTGATAATGGTGAGTGTACATTTTGTTTTATTTTGTGTAACTTTCGATGTCATCCATTGCATGACACATGAATTTCTCAGATTTTTGGTCAAATGCTGGAACAGGAGAAAGATGATGAGTGCATGGGTTTTAGAGATGAATTAGTGGAGGTGGCAGAGGATCAAATAGATATAAAGATGAGACCCAGTAGAGGTACTGAATTTAACTGATGAAAGGAAAAATACACTCCTGGAAATGGAAAAAAGAACACATTGACACCGGTGTGTCACACCCACCATTCTTGCTCCGGACACTGCGAGAGGGCTGTACAAGCAATGATCACACGCACGGCACAGCGGACACACCAGGAACCACGGTGTTGGCCGTCGAATGGCGCTAGCTGCGCAGCATTTGTGCACCGCCGCCGTCAGTGTCAGCCAGTTTGCCGTGGCATACGGAGCTCCATCGCAGTCTTTAACACTGGTAGCATGCCGCGACAGCGTGGACGTGAACCGTGTGTGCAGTTGACGGACTTTGAGCGAGGGCGTATAGTGGGCATGCGGGAGGCCGGGTGGACGTACCGCCGAATTGCTCAACACGTGGGGCGTGAGGTCTCCACAGTACATCGATGTTGTCGCCAGTGGTCGGCGGAAGGTGCACGTGCCCGTCGACCTGGGACCGGACCGCAGCGACGCACGGATGCACGCCAAGACCGTAGGATCCTACGCAGTGCCGTAGGGGACCGCACCGCCACTTCCCAGCAAATTAGGGACACTGTTGCTCCTGGGGTATCGGCGAGGACCATTCGCAACCGTCTCCATGAAGCTGGGCTACGGTCCCGCACACCGTTAGGCCGACTTCCGCTCACGCCCCAACATCGTGCAGCCCGCCTCCAGTGGTGTCGCGACAGGCGTGAATGGAGGGACGAATGGAGACGTGTCGTCTTCAGCGATGAGAGTCGCTTCTGCCTTGGTGCCAATGATGGCCGTATGCGTGTTTGGCGTCGTGCAGGTGAGCGCCACAATCAGGACTGCATACGACCGAGGCACACAGGGCCAACACCCGGCATCATGGTGTGGGGAGCGATCTCCTACACTGGCCGTACACCACTGGTGATCGTCGAGGGGACACTGAATAGTGCACGGTACATCCAAACCGTCATCGAACCCATCGTTCTACCATTCCTAGACCGGCAAGGGAACTTGCTGTTCCAACAGGACAATGCACGTCCGCATGTATCCCGTGCCACCCAACGTGCTCTAGAAGGTGTAAGTCAACTACCCTGGCCAGCAAGATCTCCGGATCTGTCCCCCATTGAGCATGTTTGGGACTGGATGAAGCGTCGTCTCACGCGGTCTGCACGTCCAGCACGAACGCTGGTCCAACTGAGGCGCCAGGTGGAAATGGCATGGCAAGCCGTTCCACAGGACTACATCCAGCATCTCTACGATCGTCTCCATGGGAGAATAGCAGCCTGCATTGCTGCGAAAGGTGGATATACACTGTACTAGTGCCGACATTGTGCATGCTCTGTTGCCTGTGTCTATGTGCCTGTGGTTCTGTCAGTGTGATCATGTGATGTATCTGACCCCAGGAATGTGTCAATAAAGTTTCCCCTTCCTGGGACAATGAATTCACGGTGTTCTTATTTCAATTTCCAGGAGTGTATAAAAGAAGCACAGATGAAAGGGAATACAGGAGTCTAAGAAATTAGATTGACAGAAAGTGCAAAATGGCTAAGTAGGAACGGCTAGAGGGCAAATGCTAAGATATAAAAGCATTTATAGGTAGTGGAAAGATAGATACTGCCTATAGAAAAATTAGAGATGTTTGGAGGAAAGAGAAACAGCTGTATGAATATCAAGAGCTCAGACTGAAAAATAATTCTAAGCAGAGAAGAGAGAGTGGAAAGGTAGAAGGAATATATAGAAGGTCTATATGGGGAAACAAACTTACGAACAATATTGTGGAAAGAAAGAGAAAATAGGTGAGGATGAGATTGGAGATATGATAATGCAAGAAGAATCTGTCAGATCACTGAAATGCAAAAGTCGAAACAAGGTGTCTGGAGTAGATGACATTCTCTCAGAACTATTGATATCCTTGGGAACGCCAGCCATGGCAACACTATTCCACCTGGTTTGCAAGATGTATGAGACAGATAAAACATCCTCAGACTTCAAGAAGAATGTAATAATTCCAATTCCAAGGAAAGCAAGTGCTGACAGGTATTAATATCACTGACCTGAATGAGATTTTCACTCTGCAGCGGAGTGTGCACTGATATGAAACTTCCTGGCAGATTAAAACTGTGTGCTGGACCAAGACTCGAACTCGGGACCTTTGCATTTCGCGGGCAAGTGCTCTACCAACTGAGCTATCCAAGCACGACTCACGACCCATCCTCACAGCTTTACTTCTGCCAGTACCTCATCTCCTACCTTCCAACCTTTACAGAAGCTCTCCTGTGAACCTCGCAGAAAGTTCTAGTCTTGGTCCGGCACACAGTTTTAATCATCACTGACCTATCAGTTTAATGAATTATTGTTGCAAAATACTGACACAAATTATTTACAGAAGAATGGAAATGACTGACAGACACTAATAATGAGGAAGATCAGTTTGAGTTCCTCAGAACTGTAGAAACATGTGAGACCATACTGATCCTGTAACTTAGAAGATAGGTTAAGGAAAAGCAAATGTACATTTAAGGCATTTGTAGATTCAGAGAAAACTTTTGGCAGAGTTGACTGAAATAAACTTCTAAGATACTGAAGGTAGTAGTAGAAAAAGTAAGGAGGAAAAGCTTATATACAACTTGTTCAGAAACCAGTCAGCATTAATAAGGATGGAGGGTACGAAAGGAAAGTAGTAGTTGAGAAGGGAGTGAAACAGGGCTGCAGCCTATCCCCGATGTTTTTCAGTCCATACACTCAGCAAGCAGTAAAGGAAACCAAATAAAAATTTGGAGAAGGAATTAAAATTCATGGGGAAGAAATAAAAACTTTGAAGTTTGCTGATGTCATTACAGTTCTGTCAGAGATAGCAAAGGACATGGATGAGCAGTTGAACAGAATGGACTGTGTCTTGAAAGGAGAATATAAGATGAACATAAACAAAACCAAATGTAGAGAGGATATGAAATGCACACCGGATATAGCAAGGAAATCATTTCTGAAAAAGAGGAATTTGTTAACATCTAATATAAGTCTTTTCTGAAGTATTTTCCTGGCGTGTAGCCTGGAAAATAAAGTGCAATGTGGACAATAACCAGTTCAGATAAGAAGAGAACAGAAGCCATTGAAATGTGGTGCTATATAAAAATGCTGAAGATCTGATGAGTATATCACATAACTAATGAGGAGGTACTGGTCAGAATTAGAGACAAAAGAAATTTATGGCGCAGCTTGAATAAATGAAAGGGATCAATTGATTGGACACAATCCAAGACAGCAAGAAACCAGCAATTTAATACTGGAGGGAACATTAGAGGGTAAAAATTGTAGAGGGAGACCAAGAGGTGAATACAGTGAGGAGGTTCAAATTGATGTAGGTTGCAGTAACTATTTAGAGATGAAGAGGCTTGCAGAGGATAGAGTAACATGGAGAGCTGCATCTAACCAGGCTTTGGAATGAAGACCACAACAACAATATATTAAAACAATGCATTAGGCATTGATGCAAACAAATTTTTGACATTATATTAAAACATTTTAGGCATTTTATTGTTATTATTATAATCATAATCATAGCCATCTGGAGCATGTTAAAAGAGTGGGTGATAGTAAGTTAGATTTTGAGGAAAGCCCAGCCTTCTTGGTGATGGCTGAGCCCCTTGTTCTTTGTTTTAGTCATCTTCTATGTAACAGTGTGTCATAAATAATACATATGAACCACATATTATGTTGTGTTAGCCAGATATTCTGCACTAATTGGCTGATATGTGCTCCTGGGGAATCATCACAGCAATTTACTGTTCAAACCATAAGAAAGGTATGTTGATATCCAGTAAAGACACTGATGATAACACTGTTGAGCACCTCAAATCCATCATTATAAAGAACAATATGCACACTGAAATAAAATTATTGTTGTGATTCTTGAAGTTTTCCCAGCTGATAGAATATTCCATCATCTTTCTGGCGTGTTTTTGGGATTGCGGTATCTCTTCCTCTGATACTGCAGCTGATACCCAAACAGCCATATTCAAGATGAGCTGGTGACTGAATTAAAATCACTTGACACAATTTTATACTGCAGAATAAATACTCTTTTGTCACAGATATGGCAATTGTAGATAAAACTTTTATGTGTCTAAGAGTAAAACATAATAAATGCTGAATAAACAAATCCATGGTGATTACAAATTATTCGGTTTGTTATTGAAATTCATGCCATCTGTTCAAATGCCAGGAAGTGTAATCTCAGAACAATAATTCCTCCGAGCGAGCAGATATGGAATGAGTGGTTCGCATGATTTGCTGAAACCATTTTGGTTCAGTAGGTTTTTGCAAATTGTATTTTCATAGTGTCCTTGACCACTGAATCCCAATATCCTTGACCACTGAGTCCCAATATTATGAGACTGCAGTCAGTATCTGGAGTTTCCCATAATCCATGAAATTACCAGTGGAATACAATGTTCTGACGCACCCACATGTCACAGCCAGTGATCTGTTCACTGGGGGTGCACACCAGACACAAAATCATATAGGAATTGGCAAAATCCTGAGTAATGAGAATAATGGGCAAGGGGCAGTACATTCATAGCGTGTGGATAAGTCGAGAATTTGGGCCTGACAGGAGGCAGGCTAGGTTGGTATGTGCAGTTGTGATGACTACTGTGTTTGAATAGTGCAGTGGTCAATGCATCTCCCTGAGTAAGCAGGAGAACAGAGTTCAAATACCAGTCTGGCACAAATTTTCAACTTTCCCGACTGATTTAAATCAGTGCCATCTTGCACCCAATGTCTGTAATTCCTTTGTATCTTAAAATTATTGTTGCTGTTTCTGCACTAGGAAAATGCAGATGTCTGTATATTATCCAGGATGATGGCAAATGGAAATGCCATGTGGCTAGGGCCTCCCGTCGGGTAGACTGTTTGCCTGGTGCAAGTCTTTTGAGTTGACACCACTTCAGTGGCTTGCATGTCAAGGGGGATGAAATTATGATGATAAGGACAACACAAAATCCAGTCCCTGAGCGGTGAAAATCTCCGACCCAGCCAGGAATTGAACTCGGGGTGTCAGGTGCGACACTCCGTCGTGCTGACGACTCAGCTACCATGGGCGGACAGGATGATGTTGACCTAATTACAGTGCAAATAAGGAAAACTAATAAATTACACTACACAGAATTAATAGTGTCAAAACAGATAGAACAAGTATACACAATATTAAAGTAGGAATGCAGTAGACTGTAAAGGAAAAGCAAACTAAATTGTGAAATCGATCCTCTCCTTCTTGCTAACGCTTTCTGTTTATTGATTAACCAGTAGATGCCTAATAAAGTAATTGATTTCCCTTTTGGGCTCTGTTATAAAATGCTTATTCTCTTGTAATCCTGAAGGAGATATCCGTCCATCGAAAACTATAATCATGCATACATCTGGCAAGGTCATTACATTTAGCTGGAAAGGATACATCCACTAATACCAGGTCATGTTAAGGACTGTTGCAGACCTTCAAGACATCACTAATCACACCTAGCCATTATTTACAGCAAGCTCACTGGTGCACATGTTGTTGACAACTCTGCACTACAATGTTTTTCTTTGATTGTGATCTAGACTGTGTTGCTACCCGCCATCAACATTTGGTTAGCCCACAGACTTTCCTGTCTCCCTAATGTGGGACTGTCTTCACCCACTGTTCAGTGAACAGTTGTGTTTTCAGTGTATTAATCAATGGCAGATATGTACCAAGAGCATGATTCATATCCAAGTGCTTCACGGTAAAATCTACAAACATTGTTCTCCAGTACTGACACGAGTTACTAAACAAAGTTTCAGAGTCCTGTATTGATCATGAAATATTCAGCTCCAGACATCTTTTATTTTGTGCATTTCTAGAAGAGTCTGGAACTATTAATTTCTGAATTTTAACAGTAAATAAGACGTGCTTAATAAAAACTGTTTTGTTGAAGAAGTGGACTTACAACAAATTCTTTATATATCATCTGTGATATTTCAACTTACTGATATGGAATTGTTAAGACAATGAATTAGCATTCAGGATATACATATTAAAGCTTCTTTGGTGCATGTGAATTTCTTCTGGCAAGCGCTCGGATGATCCCTTTGAACTGAGCATAGATAATTTCTAGCCTCATTCTTCTCTACTTTGAACTGCATCACCAACAGATAATTAATCCCCAATCTTTGTTCTTCCATTTTCTACATTCCATCATTTTCATTCAGCTTGTAGTCACAATGGCATGGCTTCTGAATATTATTATTTTCATTATGTCTACACATCTTCACTTACTAAAAGCCAGCAATGCTAGCAGAAAGATTCCCAGACTTCAAATTGAAGTTAAATCAGTTTTTGAAACCTTCGTGTAATAGCAATTAATTATCCTTGGAATGTTTGGCAAATTTTGCTCTAACTTCACACATTTGTTTATTTAGTTCCATGGACCCATACAGTGGTGAGTTTGGTTTGGATGTGGAACATGTCAAGATTATGATTACATAATTTACATGTATATTCAATTACAATTTTCTATTCAGATGATACTTCAATATTACAAATAAAACAGAATACGATTATTACCCTTACTCTTCAATAGTAGCAGGTTCAGAATATTTTAACAGACATAATTATTATAATACTATTGGACAATCAGTTGAGTGGTACAATGTGCAGTAAAAATATGCATACATGCTACACAGTGTCTAATGAAAATATCATAATCTACATAAAACATTTGTACCGAAATTTAAAAACCATTAAACTGTTTGCTGTGCCATTCCTTTGGTATGCTGTCTTTCACAAATTACTCAGCAAAGTGGAACCAGTGGTTCAAGAGGAATTGGCATAGTTTAGTTTTGAAAAATGATTCATTCGAAGTTCACACCAGTGGCAAAGCAGTTATGAGACAGGTAGAGAAATTTAAATATCTCAGGGCACATATTGGTAAAAATGGATTTGGCCATAGAGAAGTAAAATTTAGAATACAGCAAAGCAGAAATGTGTTAGGGTGTATGAATTCTTTTTGGTGGGATAAGAATATTTCCAACAGCAATAAGAAAAGAGTAGGTAAGATAATGGTTGAATGAGTGCTATGCTATGGATCTTAAATATGGATCTCAAAAGAAGACTAATAGCTGTGGAAATGGATATTTGCATAGGAGTGCCAGAATATCGAGAACCGAAAGGGAACTAATGATGAAGTAAGACCTAGAATGAAGGCAGATGATACAGCGATAGATAGAAATGAAAGAAAATCATTAAAATGGTATGGACATATAATGAGAATGCCAGATCATTGGTAGCCAAAGAAGGTTTATGAATGGAAACCACCTGGCAGATGTAAGTGTGGAAGACCAGGACATTCATGGACAAACCACATAAATGGAGTAATGGAACATCGCAGCATCAACAAGGAAGATGCGCTGGATAAAGATGCTTGGCAGACGACAAGAATATAACAAGATGTTGTTATTACTTAATCTTTGTATTGATTAATCCTGTAATAATAATAATAATAATAATAATAATAATAATGAGACACTATTCCTTAAGTTTTCAGTGGAAAGAAGATTGAAAATTTTTCCATTAGGATACTTACCACTTTTCTGCACAATGGATAGGTTATATAATTGATAGTGTATGCCATTCTTATTTCTAGTGTCATGCATGTGAACTGTTGATTTGTTCAAAGAGAGTGGGGTTCTTTACAACAAAGAACTTTAAATAAAAATGTCTTGGGAAGCAGAGTTAAGTGCCCTTAACTGGCTAAATAATTTGTGACAGGAGGTTCTTGGACGTATCTACATATGACTATAATCACTCTTTTTTATCAGCAATGGAGATTTCTTGGGCAACTATTTGGACAAAAATACTTTGGAGACAATACATTACGAAGGTTTGGAGTGTGAATGGGAAGGAGATGACATGTAAAAATAATGTAACTCTTGAACAACTCAAGATTATTGACACATCATCATTAGCAACCCTGCTGATCAGAGTGTCTCCATGATGGTGAGGAATATTTGTGAGAGGCATGACAAAGACAGTTTGGTCCAGGAGCTCATATAATGTGGAACTGCTGTATTGTACTCTGCCATAATAATGTGTTATTACTCAGTATCATCTCATCTACATTCATAGTACTACTCCTTATACCAACTAGGGAAAACTACCATATTGGTGACCTGTGATAGCCATGCCACAGAGGTATTCATTCAGTTCTGAGCTACTATGCACTAAGAATACAGCCATCTTACAGACACATGTTGCAAAACTGTACCATGTGGCTCCATCTCATGGATTCCATCAAGTGATGTACTTTGTCTGTGTTGCCTGTGTCTTAATCAACAAATAGTGCTAAAATCTGAACCATGTACTATTAGACTTTCTTCCTCACTCAAAGCCATATCTCTGAACTTGCCACAAAAATGTCATTCATCGACCAACCTACTCTTGGATGTGATGCAGGTTTCAGATCCATGTACTTTGATTGTGGCTCCTGGTGTTCAGGTTGCACACATTACAAATGATTCTGTGACAACCATGCCAGCCATGGCACAACTACCATTCAACAACACAACCACCATTCATGATGTAAGATATCAGTCTCTGCACTGTTTGGATGCCATTCCAGGATCCATAACTGGGATGTCTATGGACTCATTACAGGTGGTACAGACAAGCCGTCGTGTGAATTACTTTTGATCACATTATCTGAAAACTGTCTTGAACAGCCAAATCAACAGCCAACGCGTAATGGAAATATTTTAGATCTGGTTCCCATGAACAGACCAGAACTCATCAACAGTGTCAGTGTTGAGACAGGGATTAGTGATCATGATGTTGTCATTACAACTATGGTTATGAAAGTTAAAAAGTCAGTCAAGAAGGCTAGGAGAGTAATCTTACTAGAAAGAGCAGATAAGCAGTTGTTAGCATCCCACTTAGTAAATGAATCGACTTCATTTACCTCCAGTACGATGGACGTAGAAGAATTATGGGCAAATTTTAAACACATTGTAAATCATGCATTGGACAAGTATGTGCCAAAAAAGTGGTTATGGCGGAAAAGATCCACCGTGGTTTAACAGTGCAATTCGGAGAATGCTCAGGAAGCAAAGGCAGTTGCACTCACGGTACAAGAAAGATCGGGAGAATGAGGACAGGCAAAAGTTTGTAGAGATTCATGCTGCTGTAAAAAGAGCAATGCGCAAAGCATTCAACCACTACCACCATCATACCTTAGCAAAAGATCTTGCTGAAAACCCAAGGAAATTCTGGTCTTACATAAAATCGGTAAGCGGGTCGAAGGCTTCCATCCAGCCACTCACTGATCAATCTGGCCTGGCATTGGGAGACAGCAAAACGAAAGCTGAAATTTTAAATTTAGCATTTGAGAAATCTTTCATGCAGGAGGATCGTACAAACATACCGCCATTTGAGCCTCGTACAGATTCCTGTATGGAGGACATACTGATAGACATCCTTGGGGTTGTGAAGCAGCTGAATGGGTTGAAAATAAATAAATCGCCAGGTCCTGATGGGATTCCAATTCGGTTTTACAGAGAGTACTCTACTGCATTGGCTCCTTACTTAGCTTGCATTTATCACGAATCTCTTGCCCAACATAAAGTCCCGAGCGCCTGGAAAAAAGTGCAGGTGACGCCTGTATATAAGAAGCGTAGAAAGACGGATCCTCAAAATTACAGACCAATATCCTTAACATCAGTTTATTGCAGGATTCTCAAACATATTCTCAGTTCGAATATAATGGATTTCCTTGAAACAGAGAAGTTGCTGTCCATGCATCAGCACGGCTTTAGAAAGCGTCGCTCCTGCAAAACGCAATTCGCTCTTTTTTCACATGATATCTTGCAAACCATGGATGAAGGGTATCAGACGGATGCCATATTCCTTGACTTCCAGAAAGTGTTTGACTTGGTGCCCCACTGCAGACTCCTAACTAAGGTACGAGCATATGGGATTGGTTCCCAAGTATGTGAGTGGCTCGAAGACTTCTTAAGTTATAGAACCCAGTACATTGTCCTAGATGGTGAGTGTTGATCAGAGGTGAGGGTATCATCTGGAGTGCCCCAGGGTAGTGTGGTAGGTCCACTGTTGTTTTCTATCTACATAAATGATCTTTTGGATAGGTTGGATAGTGATGTGCGGCTGTTTACTGATGATGCTGTGGTGTACGGGAAGCTGTCGTCGTTGAGTGGCTGTAGGAGGATACAAGATGACTTGGACAGGATTTGTGATTGGTGTAAAGAATGGCAGCTAACTCTAAATATAGATAAATGTAAATTAATGCAGATGAATAGGAAAAAGAATCCTGTAACGTTTGAATACTCCATTAGTAGTGTAGCACTTGACACAGTCACATCAATTAAATATTTGGGTGTAACACTGCAGAGCGATATGAAGTGAGACAAGCATGTAATGGCAGTTGTGGGGAAGGCGGATAGTCGTCTTTGGTTCATTGGTAGAATTTTGGGAAGATGTGGTTCATCTGTAAAGGAGACCTCTTATAAAACACTAATACAACCCATTCTTGAGTATTGCTCGAGCGTTTGGGATCCCTATCAGGTCGGATTGAGGGAGGACATAGAAGCAATTCAGAGGCGGGCTGCTAGATTTGTTACTGGTAGGTTTGATCATCACGTGAGTGTTACGGAAATGCTTCAGGAACTCGGGTGGGAGTCTCTAGAGGAAAGGAGGCATTCTTTTCGTGAATCGTTACTGAGGAAATTTAGAGAACCAGCATTTGAGGCCGACTGCAGTGCAATTTTACTGCCGCCAACTTACATTTCATGGAAAGACCACAAAGATAAGATAAGAGAGATTAGGGTTTGTACAGAGGTGTATAGGCAGTCATTTTTCCCTCGTTCTGTTTGGGAGTGGAACAGGGAGAGAAGATGCTAGTTGTGGTATGAGGTACCCTCCGCCACACACCATATGGTGGATTGTGGAGTATGTATGTAGATGTAGATGTAGAACCATGCTGTGAGTGCTATGTGACACTTTCTCCACCACACCATTTTGCATGACTTCTGTAGTACCACCACATTTGGTTTCTACATCACTTTGAGGGCCCACTCCTCTAATTGAGCTACTCCCACTTTGACTGGAACATTTGGCCCTGTGGTTAGCAACCATGGATTTTTTTTCCACCACTAGGTATATTGGATGGCACTTCTAAGTTTATAGTGTTGATATGCCACCTAACCAAACACACTGAAATCATCAGTGGTGTTATACTCACACCACCCATGTACAACAAATATGCAGTGACCAAGTCAGCCTTGCTCCATTGCCTCTCTCTACACCAGAGCATCAACTTTGACAAGCTATCTGTGACAAACAACTACCAATAAGACTCCATCTCAGCTGTGAGACTGGCTACAATCTTTATTGAACATGAATCTGCTCCCACTCCGGCCCAAGCTAACGACTGATAGTTACATCACTATCTCCAGCCCATGCGCTGACATGCAGGCTGCATGCTACATCACCCTGGCAGTTGACAACAATCCATTGGCTGCTAATGTTACCTCAAGCTCACAGCTCTTCTGGTACCATGCCCAGTTTGGCAATGCCATGTGTAACTGCTGCTCTCCCTGCGAACTTCATATGTGGGCCACCATAGACACTCTGGTTCACACTGTCACATCAAGCTGCCTTTGACTGTGCTGCATGGGATGGATGTCCTCTGCACACACACCCTTTTGGAAGGAATACTGTATAGATACAGGGTCAGAGGTCAGCACAGTACCAAAGGACATATTTACACTGCTCCCCGACACTAATGGTTGCAGTTCTGTGCTGTCAACAATTCACCAATCTCTTTGCTTAGATCAGTACACCATGTTTTAAAACTCAGCATGGATCTTCATTGTCCATGAACCCTCTTCATCACTGACGTCTGTGAACCAGTGGTGGGAATTGACTTCCTTCAGCATTTTCATCTCTCTCTGATGTTGCAGCATACTGCACATCTACGCCACGAAACTCATCATCTCATCCTGTGGGTTTTTGCTCTGACGTTGCCTCCCCAATGCATACCACATGTTCTACTTGGCTTCCTGGTGATGATGCTGATGTGCACTCTGTCATCATGAAAGAATGCACTATGACTGTGGGTGCTACCATTAAGCACATCAGCATTACACAGAAACATGCAAAGCATCAGAGATGCTCCACACTGAAGATACAAACCTACTCCCACACTTTCACAATGCATCTGCACAGCTTGTGCAAGCACATGAGCTGTATGAAATACTCTCTGCCAGTACTACATGTAATGAATATACCTCATTGACTCCACCCCATGGAGTTACACCACAAGTGCACTTGACCACATTGCACCACTCACAGGTTTGTACAGCACCTTCTGCCTTGGTTCTCAGTGTATTACCCATATGTCCCACCCCTTCCACATCGTGAGTGTATGTTCAGCAGAGTACCATTCAGAGGAGTACAACACACCACATTCTCATGACCCCTGTCCCTCCATTTCACCACAGGGCATGCCACCTGGCAGACAGCGAAAACAGTGACTGATGAACTGCTACAGTTAGGTCTAGTTCACCTGCCAGACAGCTCCTGTGCCTCATCCATAAAGCTGGTCCCAAAAGATGATGGCTCCATTAAACTTTCTGGTGATTACAGTGTTCTCAACTCTCGAACAATGCATGGTAGTTACCCCATACTTCGCATTTAAGACTTTATACATTCCTTTATGCACGACTTCAAAAATGCACCCAAATGACCTTGCCAATTTCTTTTCATGCCCTATGGATTGAAAAGTGTGTCTCAGACCTGGCAATGATTTATTGATGGAGTTCTCTTCCAATTGAGTGGTTGCTATGCAAACCTTTACAGTATCTTATTCTTTTTTGCCAACTCCCATTATCACAAACGATATCTCAAAATAGTGTTCACTGCTCTCCAAAATTTTGGGGTGGTAATTGAAAAAGAGAAATCTCAGTTATGAAGACCGGAAGTGTCCTTCCTCAGACACATTGTCAATGTTGAGGGAATCAGACACAAGTCCAATTGGATGGAACTTATTCTGCAATATACCATCCCCACAAGCTTTTCCTGTCCTACAATGCTTTTACCAACATCACGTGTCATAAGAGTCAGGCCCCGCTCAACGACACCTTTGCTGAGTCAAATACACAAGCCTAGAGGAAGCTTTTGTGGACTCGTACCAAGTAAGCTGCTTTCGATGGTGCTAAACTAGGCCTTGCAAAAATGGCCACACTAGCACACCCCATACCAAACTCAGCACTCCAGACACACCAGACACTAGCGATTCAGCCATCAGGTTGGTCCTACAACAAGTTGTTGCAGCTTAAATGCAGCCACTCCATTTATTCTCTAAGAAACTCATGGTCTCACGATCAAAATGGTCCATGTTTGGTCATGAGCTACTGGCTGTGTATGAAGAAATTTGATTTTTAACGGTGGTTATTGATGGCAGACATGTTGCAATCTATGCAGATGCTGACACAGTGTAGCAGCAGTCAAGGGATGTGAATCCCCACTGCTTTCACCATCTTGATTTTATCACGCAATATACAACCAATGTCCATCACTTACGTGATGTCAACAACATAGTTGCCAACTATTTCTCATTCATTAGTACTATTTCACCCCACCTCAATTACACCAAACTAGTGGACAAGCAAGACCATGATCCATCCATCACAGACTTACTCAACAGTACCACCTCTAATTTGTCCATCAAACAATAGACAAATACTTATGTCCTCTGTGACATCTCAAAGAACAGAACATGACCACTCACCCCTCACCCATGCATCACCTGATCTTTGATCAGCTTCACAACCTAGCCCACCCAGATGTCTGACCAGTGGCTGACATCATAACCAAATGATTTGTATGTGCAACATCAAATTAGATTCCCACACCTGGGCACAAACCTGCTTGGAGTGCCAATGTAGCAAGGTTGGTTTCCACACAAACCCTCTGCTTGGCAGCTTCTGTACACAGAATGCTCAATTTTGACTCATGCTCATGGACCTCATTGGCCCCCTCCTCAAAATAGAAGGCTACAAATACCAACTGTCTATAACTGATCTAGTCTCGCACTGGATCAAAACAGTGTGGATCAAAGACATCACAAGAGAATCTACTGCTCAGGCTTTTATTGATATGTGGATAGCTTGCTTAGGCTGTCCTAAAATGATCACTACAGACCAAGGAAGACAGTTTGAATCCTCTCTGTTCAATCCATTCTGCCATCTCTGCAGCATTACTTGAAACTGTATGATTGCATTCCACCCACAGAGTAACGACTGTGTGGCGAGTTTTTGTTGCACCCTGAAGACCACACTCATGAGCCACTGTGAACAAAGGCCTTGCCATGAGTGTTGGCTGGCATTCATATGACATTTAAGGAGGACGTACAGGCTTCCCTGATGGAAGTTTTGTATGATGAAGTCCTTGAGATCCCAGCAGAGTTTCTCCTACTGATACCACCCCTTACACCTTGCATACCCGACAGAATTAGTGCAATGGTGAAGTGTCATTCAAAATTTGCAGTTGCCACTGCCTACAGCACACACTAAACTGAAAATCATTACACAAAAAGTGCTACTGGACTGTGACTACATCATGCTATAGAATAACAGAATCTGACCAGCTATACAGCCACCATATTCGAGACTGTTTCCAGTTTTCGAGTGTGGTCTGCACACCTTCAACATCTTACTCAATGTGAAAATGATAGTCTCTCTTCACAGACTCAAACCAGCATGGGTCCTCTGTGACCCCATTGCCTAATGCCCTATGACTTTGTCAGCCCACATGTTAACCACAAAGCCCATCTCCCTATCAACACAACATTGGTTACTATGAAGTTTGGCAGACCAGCATGCAGCATCCTTGACATCCATGCCTTCAACCCAAAAGACATCAGCGTCAAACTAGTTGGCGACAATCTTGTTACAGTTGCTTGCTGCGATGCTCCCATCACAACCACTGCCCCAATTACCCACCTCCTCCCCATATCTACCAATTACTGCTATACATTTACTACATGGCCTTATCCTCTCTTGTGCTGACAGATGGTGTGCTCACAATCACTGCACCAACACAGGCTCCTTGTCAGTTGTTACTGCATAACACGCCACTGGTTGCCTACGACACTGTCTGAGGTATCTCTCCCATTAGTGAGTCTGCAGTCACCACCTGCACCCAGTGCATTGTATCCTGCTTTGGCAGCCCTCAGTGGCTCCCTACTCACCTGGCACCATATCATCTCTGCACCACTGCCACTGAGTACCAGGTGCTGAGAAACAATCTGACTTGGCTGACATGGATCCTCAAAGTTTTCCTGGTCTGGGTATGATGCACCAGACAATTTACTGCACTTATAAACCTCAAAACAGTACAAGGGCCTAGAAATCATGGGGTGAGCTTATTAGAGTCAAGTCAAACAGCATTAAAATTTTGGACAAAGATTTGTCTCCTAGCTTAACCTGAAAGGGTCTCCTCCCTTGATTATAAACACTTCTTCAACCAATTATGGACTAGTTCAATATTCCTCCAGGCCCACCCCCAATTCTACCTAATGACGTCCAAATCAATAGGCTTGGGCAAAAGAACATTGATGATCCAAAGGTTGGACAAGGGAGGATTAAAAGGATAGGTAAGCATCAAGATGGCTGGGACTGTCCCAGAAGCTTTGTGCTAAGTGGAATTAAAAGCAAGGCTTATTCAGGAAATGGAACTATTCCACCTGGTCTGGGACCTAGCATCATAAATTATAAGAGCAATCCTAATGTTTCTATTTACCTTCCTGCAAAATAAGGCCTTGGCTGTTGGGGAGAGTGGGTGATATACTAGATACCAGTGCCGAAACAAAACCGCATAAAATCCCTGGAAACAAAGCTGGGCATGTTATCACTCACTAGTCCCCCTAGCAAGGCCAACCAGAGAAAATATCCTAGTAAGGTGGTAGATAGTTAAAGATGCTGTCATTTCCTGAGTAGGAAGAAGCCAAAGGAAATGGGAGAACACATCCATGATGACCAGACTGCAACAGTTCTCGGCCTTAATACGGGCTAGGGGACCAACATAATCAATAAGCAATTTGTCCATGGGATATTGTTCACATTCTAAACAGAGTAGGCCTTGGTGCAAGTTGGGGTTGGGTTTAGTGATTTTACAAAGTTCACACTCTCCCACTAGATGGAGAACATCCCTGGAAAGATTGGGCCAGATGACATGACACTGAATCTTTACGATAGTTTTGTGGATGTCTAAGTGTTCTCCCACCAGAGAACCATGATAGTAGTGAAAACTGGAAGGGGGGTGGGGGGGGGGGGGGGAGAGCTCAATAGGGAAACAAATTCTGGGTTGCAGGAGCCTACCCACTTCTTGGCAAAGGATGCCCTTTTGCAAGGTATAGCCCCGAACTGAAATACCAGCCAAGAGCTGCCTACAAATAGGGGGTAGGTCAGGGTCTTGATTTTGCTTACCTTTCAAATTGCCAAAAAGCTGGGGAACCTCAGTACAAACACTGCCCACAAGAACCCCTGCCTGGGGAGAAGGCTGCAGAACTGGCTCATTATCTTCCACAGACACCTGACTAAATACGTCAGCAATTAAGTTATCATACCCTCTGATGTTCTGCACTCGAAAATGGAAGGCAGAGATATGGACATCCCACCTAGCAATCCTTCCTGTCTTTCTAGGCTAGGCAAGGACCAACTAAAGGCTTGGCTGGCTGTCTCGGGATTGAACTCCTGGTGTTCTAAGTAAAATTTAAATATTTTGCTGTCAATGGGGCCACACCTACTGATACTACAACATCTGGACGTACCACAAATAGTCCACTGGTCCACCCCCACATCAATACCACCTAGTGCAACAAACCTCTGCGGCACTGGACAAGCTGACTATGAACCATTTACAGCTCCTGGCTGCACACAAAGAAAACCACACATTGCACCTATGACTTCAGTCTCTTACGCAACAGATCAGCACAACCCATGCTACAATCGATGCATTAAAACAGAAATGCACAAGTCAATATATGGGACATGCAGCCTCCTTGTGAGCCAGGCCCAAACTGCACCCACAGACAACCTGGGCATAGAAGTTGACACAAGTACACACTTTGCACTCTGCTTCACCTGCCTCCCCAACCCACTAAAATGTCCCCCAGTAGTGTACTCGTGTACCATACGGTACGGAATGGTCAATAGGATTAGCACTAAACCGGGTACCACACTACAACACAAGGTGCGGAGACTAGGTCCTTAATATTGCAAAAGAAGCAGTCAGTCAAATGATGTGTGGTGTGCTTTATCAAATTGACAGCCTCTGGGCCTCATACATAAAAGTGGTTCCAAAGAAAGGCAGATCAGTCATGAGTGCAGTGATTGTCATACACTGAATGCTCTAACTGTGCATGATTCCTGTCCAGTACTGAATGTTCAAGACTTTACCCAGAAACTAGCAGAGCCTACTGTGTTTTCCATCGTTGATTGCAAGAAAGCATAATACCAGATTTCCATGCATCTAGGCAATATTAAAAAAAACTACCATCATCATGACTTTTGGTTTGTTTGAGTTCTTGGTAATGCCATAAGACACAAAAACGCTGCACGGATGTGGCAGCATTTCATCTATGGTGTGCTTTTTAATGTCCCCAATTGCTTCATGTACATAGGCAATATATTAGTGTCTCCAAAGACAGTGAAGCACATGACAGACACCTCATACAAGCTCTCAGTGCCTTAGATGAAGCAGGGGTGGAAACCAACAAGGAAAAGCTACAGCTTTACCAGAAACAAGTCACCTTTCTAAGTTACACCACCTCTGCTTCAGGAATAGGTCCAATGGATTACAGGTTGGTGCCCGAACAAAATTTTCCACAACTGCAAACATTCCATGACCTCTTGAGGTGTCTTGGCACCTTAAATTTTTACTGGAGAAACATCCCACATGATGTGGATACCCAGGCTCCCCTCACAGATGCATCAAAAGTACCAAATACTTGTGGGCATCGCCAGCTCACATAGGCCAAAGACATGCAAGTGGCTTTCACACATTCAGTCTACAGTTTGGTTTCAGCAGTGACTTTAGCCCATCCGGTGCTGGACGTTTCTCTTACAATCATTGCTGACACCAGTGAGGTAGCAATAGGGTCAGTACTCCAATAAATTGTTGATGAGCAAGTGCGACCACTCTGGTTTTTTTCCAAAAAGCTCTCAAAAGCCCAAACACAGCATTCCACATTTGACAGAGAACTTTTAGGAGTCTACAAAGACATCTGCTATTCCAGTGAAGATATTGAGGGGCACATGGTTGTGATTTATACAGACCATAAATCGGTCATGGACATGATTTAACATTTGTTGACATGAGTTACTCTGAAACAGTTTGGATACTTGGACTACATTTCTCAATTTACTATGGATGTCCACTACTTACTGGGAGTAGATAATACTGTGGCGAACTACCTTTCATGGGTCAATACCATATCACTTCAACTGGATGTCTCCAAATGGCACAGGAGCAGACATCAGCTCCATCAGTTACGGCATTCACTTCTGACCCTTTGACCAGTCTAAAGATTGAACAATGTCAGCTACCAGAGACAGACAAAGTTCTACTCTGTGATGCTACACTTGAAAATCAATGACCACTGGTTCCAGTGTTCTTTTGCATAGCCATTTTTTGCTGTTGCACAATCTCTCCCATCCAGCAATATGAGCCACAACAAAGCTTGTCAGTGACTGCTTCAGATGGCCAAATGTTAAAAGAGACTTCCAAGTATGGACCTGCATATGCACTGCCTGTCAACAAAGTGAAATTGGTCATCACACGCACCACAACCAGGCCACTTCACAGTTCCACAGGGATGGTTTTGTCACATTCATTTGGGCCTCATTGGCCCTTTATCAGAATATTCAGGATAAAAATACATCCTCTCCATGTCTGATCACGTGATACAATGGGTTAAGGCAACACCAATGATAGGCATGATGGTGGAAACCACAGCTATGGCCTTCATGCATACATGGATCACCCAGTTTGGCTGTCCACTCACAATAACGATGGCTCAAGGACAACAGTTTGAGGTTTCACTGTTTTTAGCATTGTGCAACACGTGCAGCATCGACCACTGGTGTATGACAGTGTACCACCTGCAAAGTAATGGTCTTGTTGAGAGGTAGCACAGAATAATGAAAGAAGCAATCATCTGTCGTGGCAGTGATTGGGTGGAAGTGCTCCCTTGGGTCTTTATAGGGGTGCGCACCACCACAAAAGAGGATCTACGGATGTTGCTTGCCGATTTGCCATATGGAGAGACACTGTGACTATCAGTGACCCTTTTCATGCCACCCATGCACAGTGACCTGCAACCATTACCGGAACTACTGCAAGCAGTGTGGAGAATAATTCAGCACATTGCCATCCCATCACCATGGCCCCACACAGCACTGCATACCTTTGTACACCAGGTGCTGGCCACGACACAATTCTTCATGTTGTATGACAACATGGTCTGACCTGCACTTATGCTCCCCTACAAGAACTTGCCTCCCTTCTAACAGCCGTGTACCGCAAGTCTCTAGAGGAACGGAAGTTTCCAAATGATTGGAAAAGAGCACAGGTAGTCCCAGTCTTCAAGAAGGGTCGTCGAGCAGATGCGCAAAACTATAGACCTATATCTCTGACGTCGATCTGCTGTAGATTTTTAGAACATGTTTTTTGCTCATGTAACATGTCGTTTTTGGAAACCCAGAGTCTACTCTGTAGGAATCAACATGGATTCTGGAAACAGTGATCGTGTGAGACCCAACTCGCTTTATTTGTTCATGAGACCCAGGCTCCCAGGTAGATGCTATTTTCCTTGACTTCCGGAAGGCATTCAATACGGTTCCACACTGTCGCCTGATAAACAAAGTAAGAGCCTACGGAATATCAGACCAGCTGTGTGGCTGGATTGAGAGTTTTTAGCAAACAGAACACAGCATATTGTTATCAATGGGGAGGCGTCTACAGACGTTAAAGTAACCTCTGGCATGCCACAGGGGAGTGTTATGGGACCATTGCTTTTCACAATATGTATAAATGACCTAGTAGATAGTGACAGAAGTTCCATGTGGCTTTTCATGGATGATGCTGTAGTATACAGAGAAGTTGCAGCAGTAGAAAATTGTAGCAAAATGCAGGAAGATCTGCAGTGGATAGGCACTTGGTGCAGGGAGTGGCAACTGACCCTTAATATAGACAAATGTAATGTATTGCGAATACATAGAAAGAAGGATCCTTTATTGTATGATTATATGATAGCGGAACAAACACTGGTAGCAGTTACTTCTGTAAAATATCTGGGAGTATGTGTGCGGAACGATTTGAAGTGGAATGATCATATAAAATTAATTGTTGGTTAGGCGGGTACCAGGTTGAGATTCATTGGGAGAGTCCTTAGAAAATGTAGTCCATCAACAAAGGAGGTGGCTTACAAAACACTCGTTCGACCTACACTTGAGTATTGCTCATCAGTGTGGAATCCGTACCAGATCGGGCTGACGGAGGAGATAGAGAAGATCCAAAGAAGAGCGGCGCGTTTCGTCACAGGGTTATTTGGTAACCGTGATAGCGTTACGGAGATGTTTAGCAAACTCAAGTGGCAGAATCTGCAAGAGAGGCGCTCTGCATCACGGTGTAGCTTGCTGTCCAGGTTTCGAGAGGGTGCGTTTCTGGATGAGGTATCGAATATATTACTTCCCCCTACTTATACCTCCCGAGGAGATCACGAATGTAAAATTAGAGAGATTCGAGCGTGCATGGAGGCTTTCAGACAGTCGTTCTTCCCGCGAATCATACGCAACTGGAACACAAAAGGGAGGTAATGACAGTGGCACGTAAAGTGCCCTCCGCCACACACCGTTGGGTGGCTTGTGGAGTATAAATGTAGATGTAGATGTAGAAGTGCCCATACCAGGTCATTAGCTGCTGTAACAATACCTTCTGAATCCAGATAAATGGCAAACCAACAATGGCAGCCATCAACTGTTTGAAGCCAGTGTGGACCCTGGAAGATCTCTCCACTGACTCCACGCCACTTTTGTCATCACTTCCCGTGTCATCAGAATGTGAATGACCAATGTCACTCACATGGCAGCTCATGACAGGGACAATGAAGCACCACCTCCCACCTTGGTGTTCGGCTAACCACAACACCTTAGGGATTATGAACTCACGTAAGTGGTGGCAGTTGTTTATCACAGTGATAGTACCTCCACTCATGCTCTGCACTCCACAGGGGGCTCTGTGGAAACTCCGAACAATAATATCACTGATGGATGATGTATGTGCTCTCTCCTGGAGCCATAGTTAATACACTCTGTGCTTTCGTATCGAACAGACACTATGTATTGTACTAACTGGAAATAAAATAGTGTGTACAGAATGCAGCATGGTTGGTGATAATTCAGTATCATATCAGCTAGACTGTGAAAACCCACCACAACTGACTTAAACCAAAAACAACTTACAACTCATAAAAATACTACCAGGGTAAGACATCCTTAGCACTGCTGGGGTTGGTAGTGAAAATGGTTAGTGGGACACATACAAGGTGTTTCAGAATTTCTGTTACAGGCCTATAGAGGTTACAGATGAGTCTTACTAATGAGTCTTACTAGATAAAGTTCTGATAAGGTACCCAAGTCTGGTATTGTATCTTTTGTATCTAAAATAAGTTTTAAAACTGGATCACATACTTCTCAGAAAGGTATGTAAGTGGTAGAGGTACACATTGCTTGTATCAAGAATGTTTTCCAGATTGCCTCAGTCCATTAAATATAATTTTCATCCAAATACAACAATGGATGTAAGAAACTGGTAATTCTGTAATGCTCCTAGGTTGGTCATCTTATCTAAATTGAATCTATCAGTACCATATTTTCACGTGAACAATCTGATAGCACTTTTAGTCAAATTTGCGTGGTAGGTAGTTTTGTGGTGGAGCTTGTTATTGTTTACATACTTTTCAATTATTGCAATTTTGATATCCTGTTTTCAGATTCCTGTGATTATTTTGTGTGCTAAGAATGCGAGAATATGTAAACTCCATAAAACTAGTCACCCTGATGTTTTTACATTTAATTTAAGTAAAAATAAATAAAAGTGTAACTACAATAATAAACACAAATTATTATTTATAATAACTCATGAATTGCTACTGTTTACTGCACATGGTATTCATCACAGGTTACATTTAAAGCTTTCCAAAATACTTCAAAATTTATATTTGCTGTATGATTATCTTTCATCATGCAATGACACCAAGTGAGGCAAACATTCTGTTCTGAGGCAGTCTGGGTGTAGAAAGTTGTTGCTTCATGTAACTATTGTATGATTAAGTCTAGACTGAAGTATGTTTTGTGTGAACTGTTCTTTGAGACTGCAAAACTAACCTGTCAATGTCTTTAAGCAAGAAAACATAATAAATCAAAAAACCAAAACTAAGAAATTGGTTTTCTCTCTTTTCAAAAAACCTGGACCTGAATAATGGAAAGCTTGGATAAATTACTGCAGCCCTTCGATGACTGCTGTCAAAGGAAGATAAGTGATCAACAAAATATCATATATCACTCTCTCAGTGGATTTTAATTAATGTGCAACATTAGTGCTGATTCACTAAAATGGCATGCTAATATTCTTGTCAGTTATTCAAAATATCCACGGGTATGCTGCCGGTCTATAGTGTCCAACGGGCACAATATTTCGGCGATCAAACATGTCGCCATCATCAGGTGAACTGACGGACTGAGCTCCTGTGAACGTACCGGCACGGAGATCCGTACGCTATGGCTGCTCAGAGGGAACTGGGTTCGGTCGCGGCGGCGGCCGATTTAAATACCCTCCGCCCGCGGCGCGCTCCCTCCGCCGTCCGCGCCCAGCGCCACGGTCGCGCGGTGGAACAGATTGCGACGGCGTCTGAGATGTCGTCGGTGTGATGGCTCTGTCCGCCGTGGTCGTCACAACTATACGTCTGCTCGATTTACTCTTGATTAACCCGATCGCTGGTTCCCAAGCCTTGCTAAGATTATAGCCACAGTCCCGGTTTATGAGGTCGTCATTGGTGCGAATTTCGATGGCCTCTCTAACAACGCTGTCCCAGTATCTCGACGTCTGTACCAGAATCCTCGTGCGGTCATACTCTGCTATGCCATGCAATGTGTCATATGTTGTTGCTGTAGCCAGGATCTGAAAATTGCAGACTGAAATATTAATTATTATTGCATTTTTCAACTCAGTCAAAGAAGAGTACAGAGGAACGATGTACATAAAACACGAAAAATTCTGAAAAAACTGAGGAGGAGTAGGACCACATGATCAAAAACAATTGGTGAAATGGACTTCAGACAGAAAGGTAAGTGACTTTAAACTTTTATTTATTTATCTATTTGTTCTTCTCCAAATTTTTATTTGGAAACTTTAACCACCATGACAAAAACCAAAGACTATAGAATTTTAGTTGACAGTGGGTTGGTGGGAGATGTATTAGATCTGTCTGTGGACAGTTTAGAAGGATAGAAATTTTAAGCACTTTCCACACAAATGAAGGAAAGATGTGAACAATTAAAATTATAGTTGAAATCACAAATGAAACTTAACAATGAACAGTTTGACGCAAAACTTAAACAATTTTGGGTGTTTAGAGAAGAAAACAATTAATCTGCTTTAAATGTTTGAAGTAGAAAACAGTAAACTGTTTTGAGTGCTTAGGAAAGAAAATAGCAAACAATTTTGGCTGTTTAGGGAAGAAAACAGTCCAAAGTAGATACTATTGAAGACATAATAGTCATTATCACAAACTGAGATTGTCAAAGAAGGTAGCAAATTTGAACATAAATTTAAGGAAATCTGATCAGTTATTAAAGAGAAATATGATAAGATAGAAACAGAACTGTACAATGTAAAAGGTACTTCAGAAAATGAAATGAGTGGATCAGGGGAAAGTTTGCTAAATTAGATGTAAATTTATATGATTTTGGAAAGAATGTAACTAATGATGTAACTGTGTTAGGAAATTAGTTGTCTAATATGGGCAAATAGCTAGTAGAAACTCAAGAGAGTTTAGTGCCTAGAAATCTGTGTGCTATTATTGATGTTATGTGGGCCAGTCTCCCAGTGAAAAGTTTTCTTGGTAATAACTCACATGCTATAGATTTTCACCAACAATATGAAGATAACTTTGTGGTATGACAGACATTTTAAGAATTAAATTTGTCAAAAAAAATTGAAAGGGAAGCTTTATCTTGGACAAACCTGAATTTTGATCAGTGGGTAAGATTTCCTGAAACTGAAAATGGTTTTTCAAGTAAATTTGGTCTGATTCTGAACAAGCCAGAATGATGATTGAATTTTTAAATTGGCTAAACTGTAAGGGAGTCGATGATGGTATGAACAACTACTGCAAAAACCAATTGATAAGATTAGTACATTTACATAAGCTTTTTATTAAATAGTACAAGTTGATGCACTGAAAAGGAGATTACCTAAGAGGTTGCATTGGGCTTTAATTGATGAATTAGATGACTGAATTTTTGAAGTATGGTGGCAAGCTAGATAGGGCTTTGGAGAGGGATTACAGATTAAATTTCTATCAGGGAAATTATCAATATCGGAGATGGAATCCAAATTTTAATAGGGAAACCAAAGGAGGAGAGAATATGGAAATTTTAGGAATGAACATCATAATGGTGGAATGAAAATGTACTATAATGAGATTGGAAGGGACAATGAAAATAGAAGCAAGGGATGGGAAGTGGAGAAGAGAGTGCAAATACATTAAGTACCAGTTAATAGGGCAAATCAATCAGGAAACTGAAGACTGCTCCAATGAGGGTCATAATTGTGGGGTGAGGGGCTCAAATAATACTCAGACCACTAAATTTTGTTGGAATGTTGTGAAAGGTTGTACTCAGATGGCACAAAATCATAGTGACAAGAATGTATGCCAAGTGACTAGGTTGGTGTTTAAAAGTGAATTTTGGAATACTATGACAAATAATGATTTATTAGAGAATAACAATGGGCAAGGTGAGGTTGAAATCCCAGATCTGAATATTAAAATAGTTGCAGATTTTTATAGGTGGGCAGAAAGTGGATTACAAAGTAATGAGGTGTGAAATAAAGATTATGTAGTTTCTGAAATGTGGGGGAGTTCTTTAATGAAGAAGGTGTGATTACTAATCGTTGGCTGATACTCGTATCTGAGTTTCCATTTCTCTCCTGAGATTTCCTTTGTCATGGTTCAGGTGTGGAAGTGTCGTTGATGGCTTAGCAATCTAATCATAGCATGGAACTGGCGGCCACAGACATTACAGTTGATGGAAGGTGGAGGACGTGGCTGAGCCTAGAGAAGTTTACATCTCCAGCGTTTGTCATTCTCCATTCTTTGACATTCCAGCTCAAAGTTTTGAAGAGCATTTGAGATAACTGAGCACCAGTGACTTTGATCTCCTGCTATCATGGACCAGTTACTCGGGTTGATGTTCAAGTTTTTCAGATTTTTCTTGTACTGATCCTTATAAAGTTTGAGAGGGGCACCTCATGGCCTTTTACCTGTGCTCACTTCGCTGTACAGCATTTGGTGTGGAAGTCTGTAATTTTTCATCCGCTGGACATGTCCGACCCATCTGAGTTGATGCCCAATGACAAGAGCTTCCATGCTATACATTTTTGCTTTCTCAATGTCACGAACCGTCTCTACTTTCAGGAAAAGTTAACTCCATAAGGACACCGTTACGGTGTGGCTAATGGCTGTAAAATAATTCAGTAGAGCTGGCCATGATGTCTCCTTTGTTGATACTGCTGTGTTTGCGTTGTCCTTGTGGCTTCTTGTTGTCTATGCGATGATTCCTTGGCTGCCTTGGGTCCAAGAAAAAGGTGCGGGTTTTGTAATTATTACTGGACTATCGAAAAATGATGCAGAATTCCACGGTTTCTTTGTATCAAACACATTTATTGCAAGAACTATACGCACAACCACACTCAACCGCGGCCAACACACAAGTGGCCGAAAACCGTTGTTCACCAAAGATCACAGTCGTAAAGTACAAAGAACATACAATACAATACAATACAATTCCAATATCGATCGCAACACCTAATTTAGTATTATCTTAAGTGAAACCTGTTTTTTAAATACGACTTTAGTATATAATGAAATAAATAATGAAATGAATAATGAAATAAAATGACGTCTATTTGTCAGTTCCATTACAATAGCCCCCCCAAGAATTTTGTAAGTATGACAATGCGAACAAAATTCTGACAACAGAATAATGGAACTGCCAAGATTATGTTTTTAAATACATTAACATTTTTAATAGGACTGTTTCCTTTGAGTTATGCTAACACTGAAATTGTTATACTTAGTAAAGTACAATTTTTTAACCTTAGAGTAAATTAAATACGAAAGAAGATTCACAATTTTCACTTAGAATAGCCCATAATGTTGTAGCACTTCACATGAAACCATTGAAAGACTAACTTTTAACTGCAGGCTTGTTTTAATTTCTTTTGTTGCCCACTTTTCACACTACTCACAGTCTGTCCCACATAGTCCATCTGCACATAGGTGACTTCCGTTAAAAGGTCTGATTTCTGCTTGTCCTGCAGTGCGTCTGTTTCCAAAGTTTAGCTGTTTGTATTGCTTCATTGACTATAATGCCATGTTATCTAAAAAACACATACAGAGATCACCTTTTGGTTACATAATGTTTATACGTAAGTACATGGTTAGGATACATAGTTAACCTTCTGGTAATGTTTATCTAGTGGGAGAAGTTTACAGTATCTGTCTGAGTAATACCACACAGATATGAACTGGTCCAAAAAAAAAGATTCTTCAAACCATAATAAATTCAATAAACATGTAATACAAATGCATTAACATATTGGGTGTAAAATATCTTATCGCAAAGACATTACTCCAAGGGTAAAAAATTAAATTGTTTTCAAAAGTAAAGTTACAGGCAGCTTGTTACAGGGGTTCAGTTTCACAGTAAAAATGCAAAGGTAGAATCATGAATGAAAGTTTTGGAATGGTATGTATCTATCAAAATTAAGAATATTATGCATTTGCAGTGGTTGAGAGAGAAATATACAGTAATTCAAGTAGTTTACTGAAAATGATTGTCTCCTTGTAGAGTTGGACATTTCAAGCACTTAAGTGTGTGGTAATTAGGATTCTGCCTTTAAGAGTAAAAAATTTAAAAAACTTTACATTTTAAATGACGTCTCAACAAGTGTGGTGTGAGAGTTACACAAACTAAAATTACACAAATTATCAAACATCAATCAAATTGCATAAACATACAGAAATATCAAAAACTAACATGGCTAGCATATTACACAGAAAATTCATTGCAACCACTTCATACAGTGAATACATATTAAACAAATAATAAACATTTACAAGGGCATGAAACTGTATCAAAATCAGACAATTTTTTGACAGATAAAATTTCAAGTTAAAAACTTTTGTTGAGTCACCTTTTAACTTTCTCAGAATAGTCTTACCCCTTTTGTTTATACAATTTCAATGAAACAATATTCCTTAGTCCGAGAACTTTCCTGGATTTAGGATACACCAACCGGTATGCATTTGGGTGTGGATTCTCTACAATCTCGAATGGACCCATGTATATATCAAAGAATTTCTTTATTTCAGAAGTTAGAACTTTTGATTTCTCATGTGATTTTACTAAAACATAATCTCCTACTTTAAACTTGGTTGCTTTGATCTTGCCATCATGTCGTCTTTTTCTAATTTCCCCCTGTTTTATCATTGTTTCTTTGACTATGGCTTCACGTTCATGCATAGTCATCATTGTGCATGGTGGAAATTCTACGAGTTCAGTGATAATGTTGTCTGGTTTTAGGTGAAACATAATTTCATAAGGTGAAAATCCTGTGGAAGTGTGCTGCAAGCTGTTCATAACATCTTCAAAGTCTCGTACGTGGTCGTACCATGTAGGATGTTTATGACTGCAATATGTACGACATAAACGACCAATCTCGCGCATATACCTCTCAGCTGGGTTTGACGATGGATTATATACAGATATTTGAACATGTTTGATTCCTGATTTATCAACAAAGGCTTTCCAAACTTTTGACAAAAACTGAGAACCGTTATCTGACAAGATTGCTTTTGGTTTCCCAACATTTAAGAAATAGTCTTTTTCAACTTTTGTAACTATCTCTTTACCTGTGGCTTTTCTGACGGGATACAACTTGATTAGTTTAGAAAATACATCCACCATGACAAAAATGTAGCAGTGCCCACTCCTACTCCTTGGAAGTGGCCCATAGAAATCAACAGCGACTAAGTCTAGAGGTTGTGCAGGAATAATGTTTTGCATTTCACCTTGACATTTTCTGTTACTTACTTTGACTCGTTGGCACTTATCACAAGTTGACAATTCTTTTCTAACTTTCTTGGCCATATTGTAGAAGTAAATGTTTTCTTGTAATTTCTGCATACACTTCTGTATGCCACAATGACCATAGCTCTCATGAGTATATCTAATTAACCTCTCAGCTTCCTCCTCAGGCCAGCATAGTTTCCAATTGTCCGAGTCTTCGTCAGTTCTCCTAAACAGAGTACCTTTAAACACCTTATAGTACTTATCTAATTTTTCATAGTTCTTTTTCCCTAAACAGCTCTTTACTAATTTCCAATTTGCATCACGGTTCTGGTTCCTCCTGATTTTATCACACAATGATCTAACAACTTTTTCATCTGTGACCCCTTTAATATACCTCATTTTAAACTGTTTTTCTTCAATCTGATCAAAAATTTCTGTTTCCCCTCCTACTGGTAGCCTTGATAGAGCATCCGCAACTATGTTGTCAGTGCCTTTAATATACTTAATTTCAAAGTTGAATTGTTGTAAATACAATGCCCATCTTGTAAGCCTATCATGATAGAGCTTGCATTCCTGTATATAGCTTAAGGCTTTATGATCAGAGTACACTATTACCTTATGTCCAAGTAAATAGTTCCTGAATTTTGAAAATGACCACTGTATGGCTAATAGCTCTTTTTCTGTTACTGTATAGTTCTTTTCATGCTTCAGTAACATTCTGCTTGCAAATGCAATTGTAGCATGAACTGTCTCCCCATTGATTTCTTTTACTTGAAATAATTCAGCACCTAGACCATAATCACTGCTGTCAGTATGTAAACAGAAAGGTAAATTGAAATCTGGTCTGTGTAACAGGTTCTGGTTATTCAGTTCCTTTTTTATTATGTCGAAAGCCTCTTGACAATCTTTACTCCATATCCAAACAGTGTCCTTCTTTAACAAGTTACTTAGACAGGGTGTGTTTAAGCTTTGCTTACTTACAAATTTTCTGTAGAAACCACATAGCCCATAAAATGATTTCAGTTGTTTTCTGTTACGGGGTATAGGAAACTCTGCAATAGCTTTAATTTTGTCTGGATCAGCCAAAATTCCTTTTTCTGTTATGACATGTCCCAAAAATTTTAATTCAGGTACTGCAAATTTGCACTTTTCTAGTTTTAGTGTCATTCCCCCTCTTCTAAGTTTCTCACAAGCCTGTCTTAAAAGCCCAACATGCTCATTCCAATCTTGTCCCGTTACTAAAATGTCATCAACATAAATCACTAATTTGGACACAAGTTCCTGCCCAAGCACATGGTCTAAAGCTCTAATGAATTCTGCTACCGATGAGTTCAAGCCAAATGGGACTACACAATACTGATAGCAACGGCCATTGTAAAGAAAAGCAGTGTATTTCCTAGATTTGGGTGCCAGGGGTACTTGGTGAAAGCCTGAGGTTAAGTCTAGACTTGACATTAATTTTATGTCCTTGAACTTGTGCAACAGCTCATCAATGTTTTCAGGGTGGTCTGTTTCTCTGTATAAGATCTTGTTTAAAGGCCTTGAGTCAAGAACTATTCTCACTCCACCATCCCTTTTTGACACAACTACCAGTGGGTTATTATAAGCACTGATACTCCTTTCAATAATACCACACACTTCCATCTTATGTAATTCTTTCTCAACTGCTGTACGTTTTGCTATGGGCACACCATACGGTCTTATGAAAAATGGGTCATGTGGTCTTACTAGCAAAGTACATTCGTAACCCCTAACTTTCCCTGGAATATTGCTAAAGACATCACTGTATTCCCATAACAAAGACTTTAGTTCCTGTTTTTGCTCATCATTTAGGCCGCTAGCTTCTGAAATCTTAGTGTTTACCAGAGTGTTGAAATCTACTTCACTTAAATCTAGCTCCGTTATGTGTTTGTCAACATATCTTTTCTCCTTTACAAGATTTATAGTGTTAAATTTATCATTACACAAAACTGTATTTGATCTGACAAACTTGGTGGAGATACACCCCCCATTTGGTGTTGTTATGGTAAGTTTTTGTCCTCCCCAGTCAAATCTTGCATCTACACTCCGAATCCATGACATCCCGAGAATACAGTCCTCACCGAGGCCTGGTATAATTAGGCATCCATGTGTAAATGTGACTCCCTCAATTGTAAAAGATAACAAAGTTTGTCTTTTCACAGTTTTACTGTGTTTTCCTGTAGCCCCTCTTATTTTCACCCCAATGACTGGCATTTCAATGTAATCTTTCTCGCACTTCAGCTTTTTGCTTAGAACTTCAGATATTCCTGACACCTGACTCCCTGTGTCTATAAGGCACTTGCCTTCCCAGGTACCAACTTTTGCTCTAATGAACGGACTACCTATGTCACCACCTTTTTCAGGCTGAACGTATTCGTACAATAAATCATTTTGGATTTCACTGAAACAATGACTTTCTGACTTATAAATATCTATATTGCTGTCACCTTTATTATCTACGGTCATTACATTAACACACACAACATTAGCACTGTCACTTGCATTGATAATTTCATTAATCCAAATATTTTCACTCATATAACATTGTTCACCACTAAGGTATTTATCCTTCAGTTGTTCAACAATAATATGTTTAGTGTTTTGCCACCAATCAGGATATAAAATTTGAGACATATTAAGAATCATTTTTCTAAAATTGCTATCATTTTTAATTGCATCACTATTTAGCCACATATTATAAAGAAATAATTCACCTTTGTTCATTGCAAATGGTAGCCTACTTGCACAGTCAGTTTTACTGTTCAGGGAATCTTTATCAATTGCCCAGGTTCCTTCATAAGATGTTGGATTACAGAGCCTATTGGTTGTGACACTGGCATTAACACCACTTAAACTGTTAATAACACTTTTGGGTACATCTACAACATGCATATCAGTATCTCCCACACCACCTAATGCCTCCATTTCCTCTTTCAAGCAAACAAAATATTTTTCACCATCATCATGTATCATTAAATCTTCATTTCCCCACATACTACAATCATCAACCTCTCTCTCCCGAAAACTTAAAACGTTGCTTTCACACCCAGGTGTTTTTAATTCTTTGCCCGTTAAATCAGTGTCTACAATTTGCTCACTTGGTTCCCTCATCAGTGCATCAATTCCTAAATTATTTAAATCATTAACCTGCTGGTCCTCTGACAAACTACAAGCTTCTGCCCATTCATAAAATTCAACTAAGTCAATTATTTTCTCTGGCTCTTTATTACAACCAATGTGTTCATCCTTAACAGGTACTGTGTTTAGAGGGTAGTACACGTTCATAAGATAACTACTCAATACTTGAGACGTATCTCTTGGTGCAACGAAGTCACTGTTATTGGTCCATCTATTATCTATGCTTTTCGCCCCTACCTTGTGGACCGACAATGGAGCGCATGCTAGTTTTTTACTTCATGACTTCCCATAGCATTTTGACTCCTGGTGTCACTATGTTCACGCCAATTCCTGTTTTCAGAATCCCGGTAATTACTTCTGTTCCAATTGTTCCCAGATTGTCCTCTTGAATGGAAATTATAGTTTTCCCTTGAATGGAAATTATTATTAATATTGTGACTATTTTGTTCCCTATGATGAAAACTATGGTTGTTGGGCCTACTGTTTTCCCTCCTGTTAAAATTAGTGTTTCCCCAACTATGATCCCCACCTCTTTGTGCATGATTGAAATAGTTTTTTGGTTTCCCCACTTTGTCTATAATCCTGTCAAGTTTATCCACATAGTTTAGAAATTGTTCAATGTTGTCATCTGGTCCATACACTAGGTCCCATTGCACATCTGCTGGCACCCTTCTCTTTAAAGCATCTATCTGTGTAAGCTCATCGAAGGGTTTGCTCAAATGTACAAGTTTCTTCAGTTGATTCTTACAAAACTGTTTCATAGTCCCCTGTGTTTCTCTATAATTTGGCCCATTCAGAAACTCACTCTTTATCCTGGCTTGTTCAGTTTCAGACCAGAACCGTTTTAAGAACTCAATTTCAAATTCTGCATAAGACATGTCCATAGAAAAATTTTGATTGGCCCATGACAAAGATTCTCCCTCCAAAAATTTTTTAACAAACTTAATTTTGACACTTTCACTCATATTGGGCAAAAAATTGTCTCTACAACTCTGCAGAAAGTCAACAGGATGCAAACTACACTCATTAGAAAAGTTTTTAACTGGAATATTGGATACTAAGGTACATGTGTTCATAGAAAAATTTTTGTTAGCTACATCATTGCTAAATATTTCAAACTTTTGGTTTAACTCTGATACTGTACTTTTTAATTCACTAACGTCTGTCTTAGTTTCAATCTCATGGAGTTTTACTGTGTTACTGACTGTTTCCACTTTATCATTCACAACATTTAGTTTAGAATCTACTCTACTTTCAAGATCTACTGCCATAGCTTTTACATTTACACAAACTGTATCTATTTGATTATTAACATTAACAAAACATTTTGCATTTTTCTCTCTGTCTGTGACCAGTTCATTTTTTACAGACTGAATTTTGTTACTCAGACTAGATTTTACTTCTCCCACTTTAGATTCTACCGCCAAAATCTTTGTTTCTGCCTTGCTAAGTTTCTTGTCTATCTTTAAAATATCGTTGCGAAGTTTATTACCCCAAAGTAAGACATTATCAAATTTTTTGTTCATAGCTCCCTCTAGACGCGACACTTTTTGATTTATAATCCGAAAACTGTCCGCGACCGTCTGATTCATGCTTTGCAATTGTTCTTCATTAGCTTGTAAGCGGGCTGCAACAGTCTGATTTAAAGCTAACGATTGTTCCATCATTTGCAATAGTGATTTAATGTCCGACGTCTCACGTTTTGATGAATTAAGACTCTGATCCGCTTCTTTGACTGACTCATCTTCCGTTTTTAACGGCATGTCTACGACCCCAAACACTAACAAATTTTCACAATCCTGTTCGGATTCAGCACCACTTTCCTCTTTCACAATGGTCATTTTCGTGAAATTTCACACACAAAATAATAAAAGGAATAAACAGCACTAAACAAATGTACTTATCTTTTCAGTCTGGGTCCTCACTCGTGTGGTTAGTCCATTTTACTGTTTCGTTTCGTCTCCCTTTACTTCCATGTATAGCACTTCTTCTTACCACGTGGTCATTAGACTTCTGCAAAACAGATTTCGTCAGTCCAGTAGATATCAATGTCTTGATCCCGGCAACGAGCCCCCAGTTGTCACGAACCGTCTCTACTTTCAGGAAAAGTTAACTCCATAAGGACACCGTTACGGTGTGGCTAATGGCTGTAAAATAATTCAGTAGAGCTGGCCATGATGTCTCCTTTGTTGATACTGCTGTGTTTGCGTTGTCCTTGTGGCTTCTTGTTGTCTATGCGATGATTCCTTGGCTGCCTTGGGTCCAAGAAAAAGGTGCGGGTTTTGTAATTATTACTGGACTATCGAAAAATGATGCAGAATTCCACGGTTTCTTTGTATCAAACACATTTATTGCAAGAACTATACGCACAACCACACTCAACCGCGGCCAACACACAAGTGGCCGAAAACCGTTGTTCACCAAAGATCACAGTCGTAAAGTACAAAGAACATACAATACAATACAATACAATTCCAATATCGATCGCAACACCTAATTTAGTATTATCTTAAGTGAAACCTGTTTTTTAAATACGACTTTAGTATATAATGAAATAAATAATGAAATGAATAATGAAATAAAATGACGTCTATTTGTCAGTTCCATTACATCAAGAACAGCATGTTGGATATGAAGTCATCCTATTTCAGGTTCATGATATATCTTAGCTTCTGTTGATTGAAGCATAGTTTCTTCAGATCACAGCAATATAATGTCCAGGTTTTGCAACCATATAGCAGGGTGGAAATGACTACAGCTTTGTACACCATCAGTTTGGTGTACAGTGATAGGTCTTTATTCAGGAAGACATGCTTTGTAAGATGTCCAAATGCTACATGGGCAGCATGTAATCTATTCTCCACATCTTTTCCAGATAAGCAGTTAATGGCAGTATGCTTCCTAGGTAGAGGAAATGGTCCACTTGTTCCAAGGGTGTATCATAAATGGATATGCTGAAATCAGGAATGGAGGAACCAGGAGTTGGCTGTGCCATCACCTTTGTCTTTGGAATATTGATGGAGAGACCAAATCGTTTGTACACCCTGCTGAAGGAATCAACTGACAGCTGCAACTTTGCAGGTGAATGAGCTGGAGAAGCATTGTCATCTCATCAGCATACTGCAGCTCTGTCACACGAGTGGTACTGGTGAACCTTTTTGAATGGAGTCTGGACTGGTTGAATAATCCTCCATCGAACCTGTACTTTAGTTCTATTCCTGCATTGTTTATGGATGTCTTGTAAAGCATGGCTGCCAGATATAATGCAAATAATGTTGGTGCAAGAATGCATCCTTGTTTAAGCCCACTTGTTATTGGGAATTCACCAGTTGTTTCATTCTGGCAGAGGACCTGTCCAGTCGTATCATTGTGGAGAGCTTCAATCAAGTCAACAAAATGTTCAGGGCAGCCGAAGCATTTTAAGACCATCCACATGGCTTCTCTGGGAACTGTATCAAAGGCCTTTTCTAGGTCGTAGAAAACAAGTAGTAAAGGCTTTTGCTCTTCTCTGCACTTCTCCTGTAGTTGTCGCGCACAGAAAATCATTTCAATTGTCCCTCTTGAAGGTCGAAACACGTATTGAGACTCAGGTAGTATAGTCTCTGAAAGTGTCTGGAGGCGATTACTAATACTGTGATGCATAATGATGAATTTCGAAACCTGTATTGAGAGTCAGGTAGTATAGCCTCTGAAAGTGTCTGGAGGTGATTACTAATACTGATGCATAATGAAGAATTTTCAGATACTGGGGGTTAACAAGTTAAAAATAATATTATTGGTTTTAGTGTAGATGAGAAACACCATGTAAATAGTGATTATGATTGTTCTGAAGTTGGTAGTGAAGTTTAAATTGAAATAAATACAGAAGAAGTAACAAGTTTGGACTGCAAAGATGAAATTATACATGAGGCTGAGATTGTTAATGAGTTTGTATGTGAGAAAAGGTTGTTGCCTATTGTCAGTAAGTCACTGATCACTGGAGATTTGCGAGATAAGGATCATGATTATCTTGGTCAGTTAAGCTTGTGTTTGAGTGTGGAGGGGAAGGGAGATAGATTTTTAAGTTTACTTTGGAAGTACTATGGGAATGAAAATAATATGGAAGACAGTGGAAGAAAGATGGGAAAATTTGTAAAGCTTTGTATCCAATCTAGTGGGAGCAAATTAAAAGTCTGTGAGGAAAAAGGATATAGTAACATGTAAATTGTTTTGTAATCAACCTATATTAGAGTGGAACACAAGTAATAAAGATGGTATTTTATCTGTCAATTTGTTGGAAACTGAGGGGGAAATATTAAGGGAGAAAGAAGAAATGTAGGAAATGAGTTCTAAAGAAACTGAAAATGATTTGTTGTATGAAGACTGTGAAAGGAAAGACAAATGTGACATGTCAGGTTGTCCAAGCATTTAGGTCAGAATTGAAGAGCAGGAAGGGAAATGTTTAACTGGCACAGTCAGTCCCATTTCTTGAGTTACAGAAAAACTGAGAAATAAAATAAATAATGGAAATGATTTAGTTGAAATGCATAGGGGCTGATAGGAATGAGTAATAGTAACTAGAACTCTTTGGTACAAGTTTCAAGAAGAAGTGAAGTTGTTCCATTGATGATTGTCTCTAGAAATTTATATTTGTTACAAAGAGAGAGTGAACATCCAGAAAATACTGATGAACTTTTATATAAATTTGCAAGTATAAAGAGTATGACCAGTTTAGACATAACCCCAGGTTCTCGTCAAATACAACTGCTGCGCCCCCTATCCCATAGGTATGGGCATCCTTGACCACAATCAATTAATCAGCTATACTTTGTTTTTGCTGCAATCTAACTATGAGATCAGATACACTGTAACGGGACATCCTCCTCTAGCATTACTTTTCCTCAATCATAGTTGTTGATATCAGTATTATTTTTTGAATTTTGGACAGGTCAGTATTATCTCAGCTGCTTTTCTGAAAACTTTCATATAATTTTATACACAGTGTGTTTTATTTCAAGCTATCATTTATGTAAATGAATTACTTTATAACATGTTTTAGTCTTGATGTTATAATCAATAAGTACTAGCTCTGAATGTACAGTTAAAATTATTTTTTTAGAAAACATTTCAAATTACAAATTATTGGCACACTTAAAATTTCTATTGTTAATTACACAATACTGTACTGGTTACTATGTTTATTTCTGGATTAATTTATGAAATAATAATCAAAAGTAATAATGTAACAGAAAACAGCAGAAATTCATTTGTTAAGAAAAATTATAAACCCTTTGGAATACAGTTATTTCCACAGAGTGTGAGAGTCGTAAGCATGCCTCTGATGTGATCAGACATATTTTTGTACAAGTTGTACAACTTTGCTTCTGATGTTTTTTCCCCAACATTTGAGGCTTTAATGAAACAAACTGGTTACACAGGTATCATTCAAAGTATTTTCCATCACTGGCCACTACTTTCTCCCATCTTTCGGGCAGCGTACAAATCCTATGTCAAAAAAATTGTTCATCTTTTGAAGCGATGCATGAATCGATCCAATTTGTGACTTCGGTCAACCACGCCATGCGCCACTGATCTAAACAGGTGATAGTCATAGGGAAAAATGTCTGGAGAACACAGCAGGTGGGGTAGGATTTCCCATATTAACGTTACCAAGTACGTTTTGACCTCTTTCGCAACGTGGGGTCGAGTGTTGTCATGCTGCAAAATCACTTTATCATGCCTCTCACTGTACTGCAGCTGTTTATCTTTTAATGATCTGCTAAAATGCATTATTTTATTTGATAATGAGCACCTTTGATTGTTTCACTTGGTTTTAACACCTCATAGAACACGACACCGATCTGGTCCCACCAAATGCAAAGCAAGATCTTGGAGCCGTGAATATTCAGTTTGACCCTCGATGTGGAAGCATGGCCGGGATATCCCCATGATTTTTTGCGTTCAGGGTTATTGTAATGAACCCATTTTTTGTCCCCGGTCACAATGTGATGCAGAAATCCCTTCCGTTTTTGCCTCTGAAGCAACTGTTCACAAACACACAAATGCTGTTCAACATCTCTTGGTTTCAGCTCACATGGGACCCAAGTTCCTTCTTTCTGAATCATTCCCATAGCATTGAGACATTTTTAAATGGCTTGCTGTGTCACTCCCACTAATTGTGCCAATTCTTCTTGTGTATGACACAAGTCTTCAAACAGTAGTGTCTCCAATTCTGCATCTTCGAAAACATTCTCTCTTCCACCACTATGCTGGTCTATGACGTTAAAATCACCATTCTTGAAGCATTGAAACCACTCATGACATGTTCTTTCACTAATATCATCCTTACAATACAAGCATTCGATGAGACTCAGCCACTGTTTTCTTCAAATTGAGACAAAACAGTAACATCTCCTGCAAATGATGAGAATTAGGCTCGTAAACTGACGTTTTCAATCAACAACAACTTTATGATGCAGACACAAATTGACTAATGTTTTAATGAGGTTATGTTGACTGAGATCCAAGCTAACTGCCTTACATCTGCGATCTGTTTCTTTCAACCATTACTTACCGTTGTCACCACCTGTCGGCAAATGGCAGAAGCAAAGTTGTGCGCCTTGTATTTTGTGCGAACAATGTAATTTTGGCTTTGTTGTGAAAAATCAAAAGACTGTATGATATACTAAAATGAGAAAAAATATACTTACGTAGAAACAAAAATTCTACAACAACAATCTTCAAATTTATTTAGCTCAATCCAACCATGAGGATCCAAATTGTGATATTTTCAATGTCAAGAATCAGACCCCTAGACAAGAAGACCTGGAGCCAACTCTACATGATGATCTAAGTGCACTACCATAGAAACTTTATTGTAATCTTTGCTCCTCTCAAATCTTCATAAAAGACTACTGTGGACAATAGATGGAATTAGGTAGTGGGGCAGAGATTACAACACTCAAGGGGAAGATAATGTTACTGCCAATGCAGATACCAGAATCACAATGAAAATTGGAAGTTGGTCAGAAGCTATTCGGTCACGAAAGGGAAAGAAAAGGGGAGCAATATTAAAAGGTACATAAAGGAATATTGTTTAGAAGACCATGTCCAGACTTAGATAACTGGAAATTATGCTTATATGGATATTGTGTCTGTTCTTTCAGACATGTCCGAAAGAACAGACACCACTAATGACCTGCAGCCATCTAGAACGAAATTAGAATTATATTAATACCTTCAGCTGCTGACGGGCATTGATATATATCAAAGGGGACAGGTGAAAATGAGTGCCCCGACCGGTACTCAAACCTGGGATCTCCTGCTTAAATACCACACACTCTACCGTATTTACTCGAATCTAAGCCGCACTTTTTTTCCGGTTTTTGTAATCCAAGAAACCGCCTGCGGCTTAGAATCGAGTGCAAAGCAAGCGGAAGTTCTGAAAAATGTTGGGTAGGTGCCGCCACAACTAACTTCTGCAATCGAATATATGTAGCGCTAAACATGCATGCTTTGTAGGCACAAAGATAAATACTGGCGCCAAAACCTCTGCGTCAGTAAATAAATTTAAAAAAAAAAAAAAAAGAGGCGGAAGACGAGCTTTTTTTTCTCCACCCCGAGTTTAGACCACTGCATTTTCATACATTATCCAACGAAGTAAATACAAATTCCGTATTGTTTATCTCCGAATGTTGTAGAATTTCAATGTACTACGAAAATCCGACTGGCAAGACTGGGATGTTTTTCAATATGGGCAACTCTACGTTCTGAATTTTTTCCTAACTGTGAGAAGAGATGGTTGGTAATAGTAACCTGATGAAATGTGAATCACAAGCAGTATTCTCTTCACCATTCACCATAAGAATAATACGAATATAAACATTTTGCCATGTATTCTTCCGTGTTTGTTGCTATCTCATTTAAATCCTGTCTGCCTAATAAACTACAAAACTAGAGTGAGACAACAGCAAACACGGAAGAATATACTTATCGTGTCATGTTGATATTCGTATTATTCTTATGCCTAATTGTGATACAGTCAGAAATGAAGCACGGCAACTGACTAGATTTTTAAATCTAAGATGACTCTAATTTCTGTGCAGAATTTGATGTACTAAAGAAGCGGCCGCAAAGATTTTCAAACGGAGAAAAATTTTCGCCTAACTCTCGTTCAGAACGTGTTCTATCATACGCAGCCTATTATTTGGTTCTTGTTGATCATTCTCAAAGAAAGCAGCAGTGTAAGTAACAACTTGACATTGCTTCGCTAATGAGACGATTCGCCTCTTTTTAATTGTAAGCGGCGCTAGTGCGCACAAAAGCAAGCCATGCCGCGAGCGGCGACAGGCCGTAAACACGCACTATCAGAATGCAACAAACAATGCATGACACAGTACAGTGATGCATTTTCAACTTAGAGTGACGTAAACACCTATAACAGAGAAAACAGCACTTATCAGATCAAAGCAAAATAGGCAATCGATTCAAACCAGACGAAGCACGTGAAAAAAGAAGGGTACCCGTATAAATACGGACGGAGCGCCTGACGCATAGCAATGGCTACCTGGTAAAGCTTAACTGCTAAGCTTACGACTCGAACCAAACTACTGTAGCTGTATCGTCATTCATTCGACCTAAATTGTGTCTCATATTACAATGGACCAACTTTGTTTCGATTTGGAAGTGCGGCCTAAAACTTTTCTCTCCCATTGAATTTCGAGTCTCAAATTTCAGGTGCGGCTTAGATTCGAGGAAATTTTTTTTCTTGATTTCGAGTCTCATTTTTCAGGTGCAGCTTAGATTCGAGTGCGGCTTAGATTCGAGTAAATACGGTATCCATCTGAGCCACCGAGGGCACAGCGGATAGTGCGACTGCAGGGACTATCTCGTGCACTCCTCCACATTCTCACCTCATTCTCACCTTGTATGTCCACACACTACATTCATAATGTCCCACCCCAACACATTCATTACTCATCGAAGACATTCTTACCAAGTCCCGTAAGAGTTCTGGGAATATGTGTGCATCAGCACAGAAGAAGAAGGTTATGGCCAGTATTGCCAGAACTATATACTTATATGGATATGGTGTCTGTTCTTTCAGAAAACAAACACATCTTGACTTCCTCTTCTAACCCTGCTGAAAGGTATATGAGAGAAATAAGGAGACTTTGTAGAATATACTACAGCATGATCCATGCCAACTGGGTAGAAATGGCAACAGTTTTGAGGAATAGCCTGGAACATTCTTCCATAGGTTTTTCTCCATTTGAAATTATGTACAACAAAAAGCCAGTCAGTTTTATGAGGGAGGATTGCAATAATTTTTTTCTCCTGGTGTTGCAGACGGAGCATTGAAATTTCATGACAGTATAGTTTGAAGTTTGCACTACAGAGGGTATTTTGTTTTCATGTGCAACTCTAGCGAGAGAATCCTGAACTATGAAACAAACAACCATGTTATTGTTGTCAGCTTATGAAGTCAGCCCAGTGTAGTTTGATATTTGTGGTCCAAAGGGCATAAATCGGGTGAAATTCACAGGGAGATGCACGGCATGTATGGGGACAACTGTGTGGACCATAGCAATGTCTTCAGGTGGTGCGCATTGTTCCAAGAGGGTCATGTGGAACTTAGTTATTTGTCATGTGCTGGGTGTCCAGTAATAGCTGCAACTCTGCAGAATGTCGGAGCCATTGAGGCAGCAATTTTGCATGATCAGCAAGTGCAACTGCGAACCTTATAGCAGCAGTTCAACATTTCCTGTGGTGTGGTGAACAATATTGTTCACGACTTGTTGAAATATTGTAAAGTTAGTGCTCACTGGATGCCTAAGAACCTGACAGACAATCACAAGAACCAGCAAATGATGACAAGCTGTGTTCCCATAACCCCTTCATGTTTGAGGACAATCATTTGTTTCCAAAGTTAAGTATTTGCCATGCTGAAGTTTTAACACATTGCTAATAATTTGTGTGTGTCTTGCAGTATCTACTTGACATCCTCCTGAAATAATCTACACTTGCTACAATGCACCAGACACTTTGCCATTTGAAGTGTTGCCAAATTCTGGATTGATGTTTCAGGGCACCACACTTTTGGACCATTACAGAGGAAGATTGTAGGCACCCCATGTGTCGTAATGGGAGACAGTTATGGGGTTTCAACAAAGTGACCTTTTTTTGCACAATGTATTTATTAAATTTTCAGTCCCCATGTCATTCGACATGTGGCTGACCTGTTTTGAGAAATTCTCTGGATGACATTTGAACTCAGTCTTGTGATACATAAAGTCTGTATAGTTCTGTGTATCCATTTTGACTGTAACAGAAAGCATCTTCAGCTTAGTGTTGACATGATTCCATTGGACAAAATAAGGGCACCCTGTCTCTCTTTCCTTACATGTATGGTGTCAGCTGCTTTATTTGGCAAGTTTATTTTACTGAACTTTTGTTATCAGGTGTCCTTTCTGTCATCACAGTCATCAATTAACCTGAAGTGAATTGTGTAAACTGTGTTATGTATGTTACTGTATTTAACTGTTTGTCTATTACAGTCTCTACTTCTACATAAATACTTTACAAATTCAAGTAATAGAAAATCTGGTATTGTTTTTATGAATGTGTGTGCATTTTCTATATTACAAGAAGGCCACTTGGCTGGAAGTTCACATGGACAGCAGTTTTTTGTTAAACGTGTCTGCAACTCAACATCTCCCCTATATGGTGAGTAGCAGTCTATTCTTTTCATAATATTGCCAGTACTGCACAAGATACCTGGCAGTGTGTAGCAGAGGATAATTCAGGTACCACTAACTGATCCCCCTTTCCTGTTCCAGTCATGAACGAATGATTTTCTGAGTTGGGCATTTGAAACTAGCTCACCATTTGTCTAAATGAGCATGGAAAACCTCCTAAAAACCACACTCGTCCCAGTCAATGCAACCTGATTAGTAATCATTAATCTGCTGTACAGGTTCAGTTTGGGACTGACTCACCTCCATGTCTCACAAGCTAGTGTGACCTGTGTGTTAAGCTATATGAGTAGGCCAAAATGTAGGTGTTGAATACCTCAGAAAAAAGATAATTTTTCTCGAGTAGCTCGAAATGTCACCTTAAAAATCCAAATTAGTTTTGTAGAGAAAGACCAGTAAAATATTTCACCTAATCAAACAAATCTTAATTTGGAAGCTGTACTTAAATAATTGTTTTAGTACAAAAACTGATAGGGTGCACGTAAGCCATTCTATAAAAGTGGCATTTTTCGAATATTACCTGATTCCATTTGCTGCATTTCTTTCCTGTTCCTCCATATTGTTTCTTTTCTGCCTCCCCTTACCAAAGAGTGCTGATTGGACCTGATGATTCATTACAATGTCTTCTGTACTCAAATGCACAGAAGAATATAGCAGCTTAGAACAGGATAGCCAAAGATACGAAAATTTTGCCATTTTCCATAGAATTCCTATATATGCATTAAAAATGTAGAATTTTAACAAAATGTTAATGAAATTTGGATGGAACGAGTTTTGAAACAGTCTGATCATATGTTACTACAGGATTTGAGGAGTTGCTGATCTTGTTTTCCGCTAGGAACATGATGGTTTTGCTGCATTACAACAGCTGGACATTACATGACCTGTACCAGCATCAGTATTCCAATGCATTTTATTTTGTGGGTTCAGTTGAGTCTGCACATCCCCCATTCTTTATAGATGTGTATCTTGACGAGCTTAACAAGATGGTGGTTTTATCTTATATTGTGTAAAAATTAAACATAATGGGTCTTGCATCAGGACAACTCAAATGTGGAAATAAATTTGCCAGCTATCTTTGGAGCATTTGGGTCACTCTCTCATACCAGAAATGAAAGCACTCTTAAAGTTTCTATGGTTGAATATAAATTTTATTTTTAAATATACTTTAAAATAATAGGAAAATCATGCCTCAAATAATGCTGATGATTTACTTATGTTGTGGTTGTTTTATTTAATATAGAAAAGAACTGGGTTGTCTTTGATAGTCTCCCTGAATGGTATTTTCAGTTATACCATATGTTAACACTGTGGTGTTCTGCACAGCAGCATCAAATACAAACACCTCTGAGATGTGTATTTTCATTGAAAACTTTTGCAAGAATACCTCTTTTATTTACTTCAAAATTTATACAAAACCATAATTAAATCATCTTGTAGAAAGATGAGGTCTAGAAACACAGGTCTGACTCTTTGCCAATTTTGAAAAAAAATTCAAACAGTTTGGTTTGGAACCAGTCTTAATAAATTCCAAACTGGAACCCAATGGACTAACATCAAGGAATGCATGGTTAAGATCATGTTTTTTGAATTCTCCATTTTGTTCAAGATATTTTGAGAAGTAATTTCACTATTTAGGAAGATGAATGTCAAATTGTAAATAGCCATAAAATAAGTGCCAGTTCCAACCCTGCTAGAAATCCCTGTAATACCAACTTTTAAATCATTTTCTTGAAAGAAAAACGCCAGACAACACTATATTTTTTTCCCTCCCTAAGAGCTGGGGAGGGGTGAGTGTGGCTGCCCCTTGACACCAGGTATCAGCAACCTTGCATCGAGTAGCTGTTTGTGTTCCACATGCTATCTATCTTGTAAGAGAGTTTGAAAATTTTTCTGTGCTGTGGTGAATTTGAATTATCATTACAGATAAAAGTGCAGTTTATGTTTTTTTGTATTTTTCTTATTGCTATGTATGTAGAAGTAAGATTCTGTACCCAAAACTGATGTAATTTAGTGCAAGGATATTCAAAAATTCTATCACAAAGCAAGAAACAGGAACTCTCTATCAATTTAAAAGAAAATTAAAAATTATCCACTTAACCATTTGTTGGACTGAAAATTACTATTAGCTGCATGACAAATAGCAGCACTCATTGTAGACCTTTATGACAAATGGTAGTGTACTGTAAAGAGACATATATTGTTATAGATGTAACCAGCAGTCTTAAAAGTGAATACTACATCTGTGGAGAGCACAATTACTCAAGAAATAAACATGCCCAAGAGATCATTGTAAAAGTTAGAAGAAGCAGCAAATGCTGTGGTAGGAAAGAAGACACAGTATAAGAAGATAGACCTACTTGCAGAAAGAAGACTGGCAACTTAAGCTCAAGGAGTGAGAATAGCAACAGGTGGAATACGGCAGTCAATTCGAAGAAAGAAACCACAATCAAGGAATAAGGATTTTTGGTAAGATCTACACTGGTTTCACAGAAGGAAGCAGAATAGTTTCAAGGCATCTAGTTTCATAAAGCCAGGGGCGCCATTGAGTGAAATAATGGACCTAACAACATCAACTCACGTAGCTAGTTTGAATAAAGTCGATTTCGCAGTGTTAATAGGAGGATCAAACGACATCTATAGAAATGAGACACACAAGGTGATTTCAGAAATGAGGAAATGTTTAAATAATTTAACCTACACAAATGTACTCATTGTGAACATCCTGCATCATCATGATTTACCACCCTGGTCGTGTGTGAACTGCGAAATTAATGCTGCAAATGAGTGTATCACTGAAATATGCACTAACTTTAAGAATGTCGATATTGTAGACATAAACAGATTGGAGCGAAGGTTCCATACAGTCCATGGACTTCATTTAAATATGCCAGGAAAGAAATTACTAGCCGAAAAAATATGTACTCGCATTTCGAAGAAGAGTGAAGGAAAAAGTATAAGTGACAAACAAACGGAGATTAAGAAGTGCTTTAGACGAGTTCCAAGCTGTGCCATCGGCCAAACACAAATTACCAAGTGGTTTAACCTGATTAGGCAATAAACAATCAATCAAGTCGTCAGCCAAACAAAAATTATGAAATCGTTTAAACCAAAGAGGACAGATGTGGATGAAGAAAAACTTATACAAGCTCCAGAAGTTAACTCACCTGCTGATTGCCACCAGCGAACAGAAGCCTCACACAAGAAAGATACAGACAATTTTTTAGGGTAAGTGCTGTGTTAGAAATGCCATTAGATAATGGTTCAAATGGCTCTGAGCACTATGGGACTCAACTGCTGTGGTCATAAGTCCCCTAGAACTTAGAACTACTTAAACCTAACTAACCTAAGGACATCACACACATCCATGCCCGAGGCAGGATTCGAACCTGCGACCGTAGCGGTCGTGCGGTTCCAGACTGTAGCGCCTTTAACCGCTCGGCCACTCCGGCCGGCTTAGATAAAGAATCAGAAACCGTTTCAACTAAAGTTACTAAGTACCCAGATTTTGCTATACTACACCATAACGTTCAGTCACTCACAAACAAAATTTCCATGTTGGAAGCACTACCCCAGTATGCACCAAACATAGATATCATTTGCATTACTGAACATCGGCTACAAAATGACAAAGTAAAATTAACCTCAATCTCAGGATATAGATTAGCAAGTCATTTTAGCTGAGAGTTTTCCAAACATGGTGGCTCTGCTATCTTTGTGAAAGAACAAATATTCATCTCAGAAACAACTTACAGATTCACAAGCAGAGTACTGAGCATGGGTTATAGTGATCATGAGGCACAGCTGCTGTGTATAGAAATGCCAACAAGTAGTAGCAGTTCCGGAAAAGTAGTTGAAAAAAGAACCTTTTCTGAAGATAACATTAGAATTTTTTATCTCTTACTGGCGAAGGAAAACTGGGAAATCATTGCCACTCAGAACAATGTTGATAGCACGTACATGAGTTTTCAGAGCATCTTTCTTCACTATTTTAATGTAGCATTTCCAGAAGTAGTAAAAACAGTAAAACCTAACAATAATAAGCAATAGGTAACTAAAGGCATAAAAATTTCCAGTGAGAGAAACAGATTTCTGCAGTACTCTTGTAAGAAATATAGAGTAACCCAAGAATTCACAGATTATTCAAAAGCCTACAAAAGATTCTATGGCAGAGTAGTCAAAGAGGCAAAAATTATGTGGAATGACAATTTGATAAGGAACTCATCTAACAAAATGAGATCCACGTGGAGAGTTATAAAGAAAGAAACTTGTAGTTCAGTGCCAAAGAAAAAGAATGTATCATTAACACTAGAAGGCTCAAAAGTCACAGACCCAAATTCAATTGTGGAAAAATTCAATGAATACTTCACCTCACTAGCTGAAGACCTCATTCAAGTACACTGTCAAGGACCAGTCCCAAGTTTCTCCAGCAAGTCAGTGATCTCGACTGCTTCTATGTATGTGTATGAAACAAACCCCAATGAAATTATAAGTAAAATTAAATCATTAAGCAATAAAATGTCAAGTGGTCTTGATAAAGTACCTGATTTCATATTAAAAGCATGTGCTCACCACATAGCAAACCCCTTGACAAAAATTTTCAACCTCTCTTTAAAAACTGGTGTATTCCCAGATATTTTTAAAATAGTAAAAAAAATATCAAACTACCAACCCATGTCACAGTTAAGTTCCTTCTCAAAAATTCTAGAAAAACTCTTCTATGACAGGCTTTTAAGTTTCATAAATTAATATGCACCTCTTACAGTATAACAACATGCTTTTAGAAAGTCTAAATCTAAACAGACAGCAATTTTCGAATTCTCAGACTGCATTTTAAAATCCCTTGATCAACATAAATTAGCTGCAGGTATTTTTCTAGATCTATCAAAAGCCTTCAACGTCCTGGACCATAACATTCTGCTCGAAGAATTAGAAAGACGAGGAGTAAGAGGTGTAGCACATAGCTGGTTATGTTCATACCTAGAAAACTGCAGGCAGAAAGTATCACTTCAGTATGAATTCAACAAAATGAATAAAACAAGAAACAACTCCTTTCTTTCAAGGGAATTACAAATAAAATATGGTGTACCACAGGGCTCAATCTTAGGTCCACTACTCTTCTTTATTTATGTGGACGACTTAGTTGAATATATGAGTCCCACAAAAACTATCCTGTTTGCCGATGACACCAGCATATTGCTCACTGGATCCAGTCCAGAAACTTTGCGGTCCACAGCAGAAAGTTCTATGAAAAGACTTTCTGAGTGGTTCACAAAAAACAAACTCATTATAAATACTGAAAAAACTGTGTGTGTTGATTTTCATTTAATTCCTACAACTAATCAAATGTCTATTCAAGCCCAATTAAAAAATGATCCCCTAGAAAATGTAAGTGTCACAAAATTCTTGGGTCTTTGGGTTCAGCAAGATTTAAAGTGGGACACACATATAAATAACTTGTGTAGAAAACTATCACCTGTGTGCTACGGCCTAAGAATTTTAAAGGCTACAACAAGCAAAACAACAGTACTGCAGGCATACTATGCACAGTTCCACTCATTAATCCGATATGGGATCATTTTCTGGGGATACTCAACTCACAGTGTAAAGGTTTTTAGGATGCAAAAAAGAGCTTTAAGAATAATTTGTGACCTTAAAAAGATGGAGTCCTGTAAATCCCATTTTACCGAGCTTAGTGTTCTAAATGTTCCAAGTTTATTCATTTATGAAACTATCTTGTTCACTAGGGACTACCTCCTGAAAACAGGCAAACTGCTACAGAACAAAAGTGTACACAACTATAGTACCAGAAGGGAATCAAATATACATCAAAAATATCACAGAACAATCACCTATCAGAGGAGCATAATTAACATTGGTCTAAACTACACAATAAGACACCAGAGGAAATAAAAAATACTACTCATCCAATATTTAAAGCTGAACTAAAGTCATTTCTAATAAAGCACTGTTTCTATTCTGTCAGAGAATTTCTTAATAAGTACCAAAATTAATTGTAGTAGGTACCTAATTTTAATTGCTAATACTATGTATTATTGTAACTTATCTTTGACCTGTCCAATATCAATTGCACAATTTGTGCTATATGATAAAACTGGACCAATAAAAAATCAAATCAAAGCAAATCAAATCAGAGCTTCTAGATATTATATGTGTATCTGAGCACTGACTAACAGAAGAACAAGTTAATATATTTGTTCCCCAAGGGTACATTGTGGGAGACATGATATATACTCGTAGAAAACAGAGAATGAATGGTGGGGCTAGAATTTTTGTCAAAGAAGGAATAAAATTTTCCAGAATTGATGTATGTGCATACTCCTCAGAACTAAATGGGGAGTTTAGTTGTGTAAAACTAATGAATGAAAATATAGTGGTAGTTAGTTTATACAGGTCACCATATGCAGGTGTAAATTTGTTTATTGAAAAATGTGAATTAATAGTTAAAAAGATATTGAAGAGTAAGACAAGATCCCCCCCCATGAACCATGGACCTTGCCGTTGGTGGGGAGGCTTGCGTGCCTCAACGATACAGATAGCCGTACCGTAGGTGCAACCACAACGGAGGGGTATCTGTTGAGAGGCCAGACAAACGTGTGATTCTTGAAGAGGGGCAGCACCCTTTTCAGTAGTTGCAGGGGCAACAGTCTGGATGACTGACTGATCTGGCTTTGTAACACTAACCAAAATGGTCTTGCTGCTATGGTACTGCGAACCGCTGAAAGCAAGGGGAAACTACAGCCATAATTTTTCCCCAGGGCATGCAACTTTACTGTATGATTAAATGATGATGGCGTCCTCTTGGGTAAAATATTATGGAGGTAAAATAGTCCCCCATTCAGATCTCCGGGCGGGGACTACTCAGGAGGACGTCATTATCGGGAGAAAGAAAACTGGCGTTCTACGGATCGGAGCATGGAATGTTAGATCCCTTAATTGGGCAGGTAGGTTAGAAAATTTAAAAAGGGAAATGGATAGGTTAAAGTTAGATATAGTGGGAATTAGTGAAGTTCGGTGGCAGGAGGAACAAGACTTTTGGTCAGGTGAATACAGGGTTATAAATACAAAATCAAATAGGGGTAATTCAAGAGTAGGTTTAATAATGAATAAAAAAATAGGAGTATGGGTAAGCTACTACAAACAGCATAGTGAATGCATTATTGTGGCCAAGATAGACACGAAGTCCATGCCTACTACAGTAGTACATGTTCATATGCCAACTAGCTCTGCAGATGATGAAAAAATTGAGGAAATGCATGATGAGATAAAAGAAATTATTCAGGTAGTGAAGGGAGACAAACATTTAATAGTCATGGGTGACTGGAAATCGAGAGTAGGAAAATGGAGAGAAGGAAACATAGTAGGTGAATATGGATAGGGGCTAAGAAATGAAAGAGAAAGCCGCCTGGTAGAATTTTCACAGAGCACAACTTAATCATAGCTAACACTTGGTTCAAGAATCATGAAAGAAGGTTGTATACATGGAAGAACCCTGGAGATACTAGAATGTATCAGATAGATTATATAATGGTAAGACAGAGATTTAGGAACCAGGTTTTAAATTGTAAGACATTTCCAGGGCAGATGTGGACTCTGACCACAATCTATTGGTTATGGACTGTAGATTAAAACTGAAGAAACTGCAAAAATGTGGGAATTTAAGGAGATGGGACCTGGATAAACTGACTGAACCAGAGGTTGTACATAGTTTCAGGAGGGCATAAGTGAACAATTGACAGGAATGGGGGAAAGAAATACAGTAGAAGAAAAATGGGTAGCTTTGAGGGATGAAATAGTGAAGGCAGCAGAGGATCAAATAGGTAAAAACACGAGGGCTAGTAGAAACCCTTGGGTAACAGAAGAAATATTGAATTTAATTGATGAAAGGAGAAAATAGCAGGCAAAAAGGAATACAAAAGCCTCAGAAATGATTTCGACAGGAAGTGCAAAATACCTAAACAGGGATGGCTAGAGGACAAATGTAAGGATGTAGAGGCTTATCTCACAAGGGGTAAGATAGATACTGCCTAGAGGAAAATTAAAGAGACCTTTGGAGCAAGGTGAACCACTTGCATGCATGTCAAGAGCTTTGATGGAAACTCAGTTCTAAGCAAAGAAGGGAAAGCAGAAAGGTGGGAGTATATAGAGGGTCTATACAAGGGCGATGTACTTGAGGACAATATTATGGAAATGGAAGAGGATGTAGATGAAGATGACGTGGGAGATATGATACTGCATGAAGAGTTTGACAGAGCACTGAAAGACCTGAGTCGAAACAAGGCCCCCGGAGTAGACAAATTCCATTAGAACTACTGACAGCCTTGGGAGAGCCAGCCCTGACAAAACTCTACCATCTGGTGAGCAAGATGTATGAGACAGGCGAAATTCCCTCAGACTTCAAGAAGGATATAATAATTCCAGTCCCAAAGAAAGCAGGTATTGACAAATGTGAAAATTACCGAACTATCAGTTTAATAAATCACAGCTGCAAAATACTACCATGAATTCTTTACAGATGAATGGAAAAACTGATAGAAGCCGACCTCAGGGAAGACCAGTTTGGATTCCGTAGAAATGTTGGAGCACGTGAGGCAATACTGACCCTACAACTTATCTTAGAAGAAAGATTAAGGAAAAGCAAACCTACGTTTCTAGCATTTGTAGGCTTAGAGAAAGCTTTAGACAATGTTGACTGGAATACTCTCTTTCAAATTCTGAAGGTGGCAGGGATAAAATACAGGGAGCGAAAGGCTATTTACAATTTGTACAGAAATCAGATGGCAGTTATAAGGGTCGAGGGGTATGAAAGGGAAGCAGTGGTTGAGAAGGGAGTGACACAGGGTTGTAGCCTCTCTCCAATGTTATTAAATCTGTATATTGAGCAATCAATAAAGGAAACAAAAGAAAAATTCTGAGTAGGTATTAAAATCCATGGAGAAGAAATAAAAATTTGAGGTTCGCCGATGACAATGTTATTCTGTCAGAGACAGCAAAGGACTTGGGAGAGCAGTTGATCAGAATGGACAGTGTCTTGAAAGGAGGGTATAAGATGAACATCAATGAAAGCAAAACGAGGGTAATGGAATGTAGTCGAATTAAATCGGATGATGCTGAGGGAATTAGATTAGGAAATGAGACACTTAAAGTAGTAAAGGAGTTTTGCTATTTGGGGAGCAAAATAACTGCTGATGGTCGAAGAAGAGAGGATATAAAGCAATGGCAAGGAAAGCGTTTCTGAAGAAGAAAGATTTGTTAACATCGAGTATAGATTTAAATGTCAGGAAGTCGTTTCTGAAAGTATTTGTATGGAGTGTAGCCATGTATGGAAGTGAAACGTGGACGATAAATAGTTTAGACAAGAAGAGAATAGAATCTTTTGAAATGTGATGCTGCAGAAGAATGCTGAAGATTAGATGGGTAGATCACATAACTAATGAGGAGGTATTGAATAGAATTGGGGAGAAGAAGAGCTTGTGGCACAACTTGACTAGACGAAGGGATCGGTTGGTAGGACATGTTCTGAGACATCGAGGGATCACCAATTTACTATTGGAGGGCAGTGTAGAGGGTAAAAATCATAGAGGGAGACCAACAGATGAATACACTAAGCAGATTCAGAAGGCTGCAGTAGGTACTAGGAGATGAAGAAGCTTGCCTAGGATAGAGTAGCATGGAGAGCTGCATCAAACCAGTCTCAGGACTGAAGACCACAACAACAACAACAAGACAAGAAATTGAATCTGTGTTGATTTCAACACAGAAATGGCAAACACTCAGAGGCAAGTCACTAGGACATTCTTGAATATGCTAAGATCATTAGATCTCTATTGTACAAATAACCGTGTCACATGTAAGAATGCCTGCATAGACAATATTGTTGTAAATTTCCATAGGGAAGATTTTACAGTCAGACTTGCAGGAAGTGGACTTGCAGATCATGAGCCACTACCCCTTACAGTCTGTAAGAGGCAACCAGTTAAAATTGAAGAACCTAAAGTAGTAATGGTTTGAGGGCAAAAGGAAGAGTACAACGATCAAAGGCAGAGCCACGTGTGAAAGCACCCACGTGATTTACCAACTGACCTGCCTACACTGTGAAGCTTTCTATGTGGGAATGACCAGCAACAAACTGTCCACTCGTATGAATGGACACAGGTAGACAGTGTTTGTTGGTAATGACGATCACCCTGTGGCTAAACATGCCTTGGTGCACGGCCAGCACATCTTGGCACAGTGTTACACCGTCCGGGTTATCTGGATACTTCCCACTAACACCAACCTGTCAGAACTCCGGAAATGGGAACTTGCCCTTCAGTATATCCTCTCTTCTCGTTATCCGCCAGGTCTCAATCTCCACTAATTTCAATTTGCCGCCGCTCATACCTCACCTGTCTTTCAACAACATCTTTGCCTCTGTACTTCCGCCTCGACTGACATCTCTGCTCAAACTCTTTGCCTTTACAAATGTCTGCTTGTGCCTGTGTATGTGTGGATGGATATGTGTGTGTGTGCGAGTGTATACCTGTCATTTTTTCCCTCTAAGGTAAGTCTTTCCACTCCTGGGATTGGAATGACTCCTTACCCTCTCCCTTAAAACCCACATCCTTTCGTCTTTCCCTCTCCTTCCCTCTTTCCTGATGAAGCAACCGTTGGTTGCGAAAGCTTGAATTTTGTGTGTATGTCTGTGTTTGTTTGTGTGTCTATCGACCTGCCAGCACTTTCGTTTGGTAAGTCACATCATCCCTGTTTTTAGATATAAGTATGTTTATTGATAGATTAGGAAGTGCAGAGTGGGACTTTATATATGATTGCCACTCTGGGAAAAGGGAAGCTGAAATTAACTTTGATAACTTCTTCAAAAAGTACACAGATTTATGGTATTCTTGCTCACCAGTAAAAAAAAAAAAAAAAAAAAAAAAATTGATATCCAAGTGAAATGAAAAAGAAAAGACTGAACTGGTTTACAGAAGAACTAGCAAAAATCTGTGGAAACATGCATATGCTGTACCAGATGCATAAGCAAGCCCCTACTCAAGGGGCAGAAGAGAGTGTGAACATTCATAGATCATATCTCAGATGCAAAAAATTCTGCAAAGCTAAACTTCTTCTGGCGAATAAGTGATCAGAGGAAAGCTATATGGAAATGGCTTTCAATAAAGGCAAGACAGCATGGAAAATAATAAAACAAGAGAATACACCAAAATGTACAGAAACAACTCTGCTTGAACTCAAGAAATTAAATCAGTACTTTTTAAACTCAGTTAAAGAAATAAGTAACAGTATTAAAGCAACAAATTCATCTGCAATGGACCTTATTGGAACACCACTGCCTATTAACCTGGTATTTCAATGGAGGGCTGTCACACATGCTGATATTATAAAAGCTGTATCCAAATTCTCTGGTTCTAAAAGTATGGACTGTTATTGGTTATTGAATAACGTCAATAAAAAGACAATACAGTCAATCGTCAAACCATTAGCTTTTATTTTTAATAAATGTGTGGAATTTGGAGTTTTTCTGGATGCGCTGAAGGTATCAAAAGTTGTCCCAGTTTTTTAAAAAGGGAACAAACATCTATCCCCCAGGTCTTCACTGTTCCAATATTCTTAAAGATATTTGAGGCACTGATACAAATACAAATAAGCAGCTTCTTTGAAAAACACAATATCCCATGTAGCAATCAGTTTGGTTTTCATAATGGGAAAGACACAACAAGAGCCATCTTGGAAATCACTGACCAAACCTTTACAGGTTTTGAAAACAATAACATGGTATCACTGGTATTATGTGCCCACGTGGCATACCTTATATTGAATCTAAGGGAGGGAGTGAGCTTGGAGTACCCTAGGGTGACATACTTTGGGCTATTCCAGTCACATATTTTATATGGTCTAATTATATGGGGGTACTCCCCTCACATCGAGAACATATTGAAATTACAAAAAAAAAGTCTTATGCATAATATGTAAAAGGGGTCATAGGGAGCATGTCATCCTCTTTTTTCCAGACTCAGAATACTCACAATTATAAATTTATGTATTAGTGTCTGTACTCTATATTAAAAATACTTTTTCAGAATTTGTTGCTAGAGGGGAAATACACGAACACAGTGCCAGAGATAAGGGTAATTTAGACATACCATCCCTCAGATTAGCAAGAACAGGAAATTCCCACAAAGTAAACCCTCTCAAAATGTTCAATAAACTGCCAATTAATGTTCAGTCTATGGATATATTTTTTTTAATCAAGTGGCACAGCTGCCTGTAAGATCATCCATTTTATGACATTAAAGAATTCTTCGAGACACCTGAGGAGAATATTAGCATTTAAAAGTTTTCAGTAGTTAAACATATCATTGTGTGCTGTGGTTAAGTCATGTGTAATTATGTAGTGAATACAATAAACAATACACTATGTACAGGATATACTATTATATACTATACTACCTTATATTATACTGTAGCTTATTGCATTAATTTTTAGAAACTATCCTGGTGTAATTTGGTACACCGCCATGCTTAAAATGTATACTATAATGTACTGACATTGGTTTATTTTATTACTATGGATGTACTACTACATCCTGTATGTCGAAGCCTGACACTTAAATCTATACTCAATGTTAACAAATTTCTCTTCTTCAGAAACGCTTTCCTTGTCATTGCCAGTCTACATTTTATATCCTCTCTACTTCGGGCATCATCAGTTATTTTGCTCCTCAAATAGCAAAACTCCTCTACTACTTTAAGTGGCTCATTTCCTAATCTAATTCCCTCAGCATCACCCGACTTAATTCGACTACATTCCATTATCCTCGTTTTGTTTTGTTGATGTTCATCTGATATCCTCCTTTCAAGACACTATCCATTCCGTTCAACTGCTATTCCAAGTCGTTAGCTGTCTCTGACAGAATTACAATGTCATTGTCGAACCTCAAAGTTTTTATTTCTTCTCCATGGATTTTAATCCCTGCTCCGAATTTTTCTTTGTTTCCTTCACTGCTTGCTCAATATACAGATTGAATAACATCAGGGAGAGGCTACAACCTTGTCTCACTCCCTTCCCAACCACTGCTTCCCTTTCATGTCCCTTGACTCTTATAACTGCCATCTGGTTTCTGTAAAAATTGTAAATAGCTTTTCGCTCCCTGTATTTTACCACTGCCACCTTCAGAATTTGAAAGAGAGTATTCCAGCCAACATTGTCAAAAGCTTTCTCTAAGTCTACAAATACTAGAAATGTAGGTTTGCCTTTCCTTAATCTAGCTTCTAAGATAAGTCGTAGGGTCAGTATTGCCTCACGTGTTCCAACATTTCTACGGAATCCAAACTGATCTTCCCCGAGGTCGGCTTCTACTAGTTTTTCCATTCATCTGTAAAGAATTCGTGTTAGTACCTTGCAGCTGTGGCTTATTAAACTGATGGTTCGGTAATTTTCACATCTGTCAACACCTGCTTTCTTTGGGATTGGAATTATAATATTCTTCTTGAAGTCTGAGGGAATTTCGCCTGTCTCATACATCTTGCTCACCAGATGGTAGAGTTTTGTCAGGACTGACTCTCCCAAGGCTACCAGTAGTTCTAATGGAATGTTGTCTACTCACGGGGCCTTGTTTTGATTTAGGTCTTTCTGTGCTCTGTCAAACTCTTCATGCAGTATCATATCTCCCATTTCTTCTTCATCTACATCCTCTTCCATTTCCATAATATTGTCCTCAAGAATATTGCCCCTGTACAAACCCTCTATATACTCCTTCCACCTTTCTGCGTTCCCTTTTTTTGCTTAGAACTGTGTTTCCATCTGAGCTCTTGATATTCATGCAAGTGGTGCTCTTATCTCCAAAGGTCTCTTTAATTTTCCTGTAGGCAGTATCTATCTTACCCCTTGTGAGATAAGCCTCTACATCCTTACATTTGTCCTCTAGCCATCCCTGCTTAGCCATTTTGCACTGCCTGTCAGTCTCATTTTTGAGATGTTTGTATTCCTTTTTGCCTGCTTCATTTACTGAATTTTTGTATTTTCTCCTTTCATCAATTAAATTCAGTTTCTCTTCTGGATAAACCAGGAAAATCCACTGCATTATGCCACACACAAACTGACCTGGTCTGTAGGCAGATTGGTGAGACTAGATCCCATGGGTAGGGCCTGCTCATTAGAGGGAACCAAATGGCTACAGATCGGCAGGTCCGATCCATTACAGACACCTGCAGAAACGGCTTGCGGTTTTGGTCTGTCATGGAAATCGACTCACGTGGCCAGCTACTGATGAGCCACAGACAGCATGTCAATGAAATGAGACCATGCTGATCAATCCATGCAACAGATAACTTGTTCAAACACACTGAGAATCAATAATAATGAGGATAGGTAGCAACTCACCATAAAGATGATTCCTGAGCCACAGACAGGCACATAGAAAAGACAATCATCCTCTCACAATTAAATTTTCAGCCACAGCTTTTGTCAGAAAATGAGAGCACACACACATTCACACAATCACTCAGACACAACTCATGCACATATGACCACTGTCTAAGGCTGCTGTGTCTACAGTCTCTGAGCATCAGATCCAAACAAACCACTCCTCCTGTCTCTCATGCAGCTGCTGGGCTAGAGACAAGAAGTGGTGGCAGCACTGATTGCAAACTGAGGGGAATGGTAGAAAGGGAGAAGCAGTAGTAATGAGATAGCAGGGAAGCAGTGCATGTACTGAGCTGCACCCAACCAGCAACGATGCATAACACCTTACTAGACAAACCATTTCATCTACTGAGAAAAAAACAAGATTTTTTCAGTGTTTTTTCAAATCTGCCTGATGTGATTGAAATTCCCTGATATTCCCTGATATCCAGAGTCCGCGGTAACCCTGTTAATAACTATAACGGAATGTTGTCTACTCTAGAGCCCTGTTTCAATTTTGGTCTTTCAGTGCTCTGTCTGATTCTTCACACAGCGTCATATCAAAATTTACAAAGTAATAGCCACATTAGTTATAATGTACAGGTGTGATACTTGAGTTCCTACACTGAAGAACATGACTAAGATCCAAACAGCAGAAAATACATTTTTAAGGAAGGTTAACTGATGCTCAAGATTAGACAGACTACACAACAAAGATGTAAGAACAGAAGTGAATGTTTACAATATTGGGAAAAGAGCGAAATTACAGATAAAAACACAGAGAACAAATTAACAGAATGGATGAAGACAGATTGCCAAAACAGGTAAGACTCCATAAACCACAAACAAGAATCATATCTCCCATCTCATCTTCATTTACTTCCTCTTCCCTTTCTACAATTTTGTCTTCATGTTCATTTCTCTTGTACAGCCCTTCTCTCCATTCCTTCCACCTTTCCCTTCTTTCATTAGTAACTGCTTGCCATCTGAGGTCTCGGTATTCATCTGTTTCTCTTTTTTATAAAGCTCTCTTTAATTTTCCTATAGATGGAATCTCTCTTTTTTCCCTTTCATCAATTAAATTCAGTATCTCCTGTGTTGTCCAAGAATTTGTACTAGGTCTTATCTGTTTACCCACCTGGTCTCTCAAAGCTACCCATTTGTCTTCTAATTTATTTGTTTCCCCTCTTTCAGTCAAATGCTGAGTAATGCTCCCTCTGAAACTGTCAACAGCTTCTTGCTCCTTCAGTTTATCCTGCTTCTTCTAATGTCTTCAAACAACTGCTATTATATAAAGCATCACTCAATCTTTTTTTGGGCTACCCAAGTACACCTCACAAACTCACACTTTCATCTTGGTAGCCTCCTCCTTTCCATTCATTTTAAAAGCAGATACTTTAGTTTGGTTCCAAGCCAGACTCATAGTTTTAATTTATCATATAAGCTGCACCTATGTCTTATAAGTCTTCTGTGGTGGGGTGCTGAATATCATGTTCTCTGTTTTCAAGCCCTGTCAATTTGAATGAAATTCTCGAGCTCTTAATAGCTGTCTCTGCATCTCACAGTGGGAGTAAAACTATTGACTTTTGAGGTTAGCATTATATTCTGTTTATTTAGGGTATCCCATGAGGAATAGTCATTATTCAGGGATATGATTGAAATGATCATTTGAAGCAAAAAACTTCATGGACATATGCCCTATTGTGAGTGGTTTCTGAGTCAGAACACATTTAATGCATATTGTTATTTATTTTCTGTGTTATTCAATATATTGTCAGCTTTACATGTGTACAATGGTTAATAAACATTACAACAGAATTTTTACAAGGTATTCATTGAAGAACACGTATTTTTAACACATGCAGCTCTAACTGTTATCATACACAACACATTGCAGTTGTTGTACAGTCCCCAAAAAATGCCAATATATCAAGCAAAGAGGCTGAAAGCAGTGCGGTACGTTGGTTCAGAATAAAATGTCAAAGAGGTTAAGTGCACATTTGTGCACACCACTAGCCCATAAACAAATGTACATAAAATGTGTTCTATCTCACAAAGCATTTGTAACAGGGTGCATGTCCATATGAAATTTTTTACTTCAAATGAGCTTTCTTGTCATATTCCTGAATATTGATCATTCATCCTGGGACATTCTGTGCAGGCTACACAACATCACCTGAAAGCATCTTGAGTAAGATTGAATTGATGCATACCTGGAAAAGTGAGTCAGCCACTTTTTAGCAGCTATAGTATGCTATAACCAAATGACATAATACACTGCAGGGCATCAAAGGTAACCTGTCAACATAAACGTCAGGCATTAATTTTTATCTTCACTCAGTTTACAAAGTCTACATCTACATCTCCATCCATACTCTGCAAGCCACCTGACGGTGTGTGGCGGAGGGTACCTTGAGTACCTCTATTGGTTCTCACTTCTGTTCCAGTCTGGTATTGTTCATGGAAAGAAAGATTGTCGGTATTCCTCTGTGTGGGCTCTAATCTCTCTGATTTTACCCTCATGGTCTCTTTGCGAGATAAACATAGGAGGGAGCAATATACTGCTTGACTCCTCGGTGAATGTATGTTCTCGAAACTTCAACAAAAGCCCATACCGAGCTACTGAGCATCTTTCTTGGAGAGTCTTCCACTGGAGTTTATCTATCATCTCCGTAACGCTTTCGTGGTTACTAAATGATCCTGTATCGAAGTGCGCTGCTCTCCATTGGATCTTCTCTATCTCTTCTATCAACCCTATCTGGTACGGATCCCACACCAGTGAGCAGTATTCAAGCAGTGGGCGAACAAGTGTACTGTAACATACTTCATTTGTTCCAGACTGCATTTCCTTAGGATTCTTCCAATGAATCTCAGTCTGGCACCTGCTTTACCGACAATTAATTTTACATGGTCATTCCATTTTAAATCACTCCTAATGACTACTCCTAGATAATTTATGGAATTAACTGCTTCCAGTTGCTGACCTGCTATATTGTAGCTAAATGACAAAGGTTCTTTCTTTCCATGTATTTGCAGCACATTACACTTGTCTACATTGAGATTCAATTGCCATTCCCTGCACTATGCGTCTATTCGTTGCAGATCCTCCTACATTTCAGTACAGTTTTCCGTTGTTACAACCTCTCGATATACTGCAGCATCATCCGCAAAAAGCCTCATTGAACTTCCGATGTCATCCACAAGGTCATTTATGTATATTGTGAATTGAAATGGTCCTACAACACTCCCCTGTGGCACACCTGGAATCAGTGTTACTTCGGAAGACTTCTCTCCATTGAGAATGACATGCTGCATTCTGTTATCTAGGAACTCTTCAATCCAATCACACAAGTGGTCTGATAGTCCATATGCTCTTACTTTGTTCATTAAACGACTGTGGGGAACTGTTTCAAATGCCTTGCGGAAGTCAAGAAACACGGCATCTACCTGGGAACCTGTGTCTATGGCCCTCTGAGTCTCGTGGACATGGACAAATAGCACGAGCTGAGTTTCACACGATCATCTTTTTCGAAACCCATGCTGATTCCTACAGAGTAGATTTCTAGTCTCCAGAAAAGTCATACTCGAACATATCCATGCTGTCAAAAGCTCAAGAATGTTATACAAAATCACACAGCTTTAAGGCTGAAAAGATTTAATTTAAAATTCACACAGCACATATTCCAGAAAGAATCAAAAGAATTCCATCTTACCCAAGTAAACTATGTAATTAAAACATCTAAAACACAATCTAAAAGCAAATATTTCATAGACCTGTCACTGAATTAGTGTGTTAAAATAAAGTAATGACCGAGGGTCACTGGACAACATTATGTTTCCAGTCTGTTGAGTTCTCTCATTCACTTTTGCCAGCATTGTCTTTGCAGTTGGACAGCTAGTGTAGTGCATTTGTGAGTGCTTACCTGTCCCTCTGTTCAAGGCAGGCAGGTACTGCACCTTGGAAACACCACTGCGAGCAGATTGTGTCATCATGTGGTGAGCTCCACAGTGAGCGAAACATGTAGTGTATTCTACTATTTATTAAGTAAAATGTGATTTATGTGTCAAATATATTGTTTCCTGTTTTATCATTTGAGTAGAAATAAGGGGAGGGCAGTGAGTCCAGTTGCACTATACACTCAGAACTTAAGTGTACGAACACAGGAACCAGAGACTTCAAAGTAATCAGTTGCTTTTGTCCAAGCAGGGTACACTGAACACACAGAATAGTTGTGTACATTTGTGTGTGTTTGTTCCTGTAATGAGAACATGTGAAAAATGGAAAGATGCTAAGCTTTTGTGAGTTGCACATGTTCCTGGTTCTGTCTCTTAAGTGCTACCGAGCTTAGCAAGGTCTGTTGAGGATTTTGGAAATAACAACCTTAAAATCTAATAATTTGTTACCAGCTGATGAGTGCTGCCAAATTCTCACCGTGAGGGGTACAGACACAGATGGTGCCAGCCACTATCTTCTGCTAAGTTACTTCCTGTTCCCAACCGAGCTTTGCCACTAAGACTGCTCCACCAGATAACGTGATTGTGTACGATTGTGATATCAACGGAGGAGCCACCAGCGCCAGTCATAGGGGGCCAAAAATTCTGAAGATGGCTTTTAAATAAGCCAAAACTGGTAAAAAAAAATATTATTGGGATCTTGACTGTTCATTTTAACTTAGATAATGCCAGCTGCTAATATCTGTGTAGTTACTGCTGTTACCGTTTGTATTGTCTTGCCGTGCCAATAGAACATGCAAATGCAACTCTTGACTACCTGTTAACATCCAGCCATTCCCAATACAGATTGTTTTCAGAGGACAATGATTGTCAAACAGAGAGACAGCTATTTCATCGTGGAACTAGTCACTACCTAGTTTATAGAACGCTGATTACAAAATTTCTGAATGAAATAATTAGTAAAACACAAAAAATTGTGAGAGAGAATATAAGTAAATGACACATTGCAAAGAGAATGTAATGAATAGAATAGAAGGAGTGTGCCACAAGGAAATCTTTCAACTTGAATTTAAGTACTTGGTGTTTATCACTCTATTTTTTTCAGTTCTGCTGGAAGCCTGCTGTAAATGAAACCTACTGAATATCTGTACAGTGCCTAAGGAAGTGTTATCAAAGTGCGTATCATTTCTCCATCTAGTGTTCACTGAATGAGTATTACATTTTCTTCTTACTCAGTTGATACTGTCAGTAACAGATCCCATGATGGGATACATATACTGTGGTGGTAGAGTTAGAGTTCCGAGACACTTGAAAAATGGCCTACATGAAGTTCTTGAACTGTTAGCATAGATTAGTTCAATTACTCTTTTCTGATCTAAGAAAATTCTTGATATTTGCACAGAGTCACCCCAAAATATAACACCTGTTGAGATAATAGGGTGAAATAAAGCACAGCAAACAAGCCTTCATGTTTCAGTGTAAGAGGTAGTGAAGATCATTGCTATACTACAGATAGCAGCATTTAGTTTCTACACATGATCTTGAACATGGTGCTTCCGAGAAAGCCTCCCATTTATGCTGTCATAAGACTTTAAAATGGTTGACTTCACTGAATGTTTAACTACCTTTGGACAATAAAATTTCACTTTTACTAGAGTTCTGTGTCAGGAATTGTATGCATGGCATTTTGTTATAGTTATGCATTAACCTGGTCTCTGGTCTCTGAAAGCGATATCCTAATGTAACTGGGCTCCCTATTAGCTACCTCATGTATATTACATTCCACATCTTTCACAATAACACTTGTGTTGTCTGCAAAGTGAAAAATGTTTGTGTAACTTGTCATTTTCAGTGGCAGACCATTGATATACACTACTGGCCATTAACATTGCTACACCAAGAAGAAATGCAGATGACAAACGGGTATTCATTGGACAAATATATTATACTAGAACTGACATCTGATTACATTTTCACGCAATTTGGGTGTATAGATCCTGATAAATCAGTACCCAGAACCACCACCTCTGGCCGTAATTATGGCCTTGATACGCCTGGGCATTGAGTCAAACAGAGCTTGGATGGTGTGTACAGGTACAGCTGCCCATGCAGCTTCAACACGATACTACAGTTCATCAAGAGTAGTGACTGACGTAATGTGACGAGCCAGTTGCTCGGCCACCACTGACCAGACATTTTCAATTGGTAAAAGATCTGGAGAATGTGCTGGCCAGGGCAGCAGTCGAACATTTTCTGTATCCAGAAAGGCCCGTACAGGACCTGCAACAAGCGGTCGTGCATTATCCTGCTGAAATGTAGGGTTTCGCAAGGATCGAATGAAGGTTACAACCATGGATCCTAACACATCTGAAATGTAACGTCCACTGTTCAAAGTGCCATCAATGTGAACAAGAGGTGACCGAGATGTGTAACCAATGGCACCCCATACCATCACGATGGGTGATACGCCAGTATGGCAATGACGAATACACGCTGCCAATGTGCGTTCACCGTGATGTTGCCAAATACGGATGCGACCTTCATGATGCTGTAAACACAACCTGGATTCATCCGAAAAAATGACATTTTTTCATTCGTGCAACCAGGTTCATCGCTGAGTACACCATCGCATGCGCTCCTGTCTGTGATGCAGTATCAAGGGTAACCGCAGCTATGGTCTCAAGCTGATAGTCCATGCAGCTGGAAACATCGTCGAACTGTTCGTGCAGATGGTTGTCATCTTGCAAACGTTCCCATCTGTTGACTCAGGGATCGAGACGTGGCTGCACGATCCGTTAAAGCCATGCGGATAAAATGCCTGACATCTCGACTGCTAGTGATATGAGGCCATTGGGATCCAGCAGGTCGTTCCGTATTACCCTCCTGAACCCACCGATTCCATATTCTGCTAACAGTCATTGGTTCTCGACCAACGCGAGCAGCAATGTCGTGATACGACAAACCGCAATCGCAATAGTCTACAATCCAACCTTTATCAAAGTCGGAAACGTGATGGTATACATTTCTCCTCCTTACACGAGGCATCACAACAATGTTTCACCAGGCAACGCTGGTCAACTGCTGTTTGTGTATGAGAAATCGCTTGGAAACTTTCCTCATGTCAGCACATTGTAGGTGTCGCCACTAGCGCCAACCTTGTTTGAATGCTCTGAAAAGCTAATCATTTGCATGTCACAGCATCTTCTTCCTATCGGTTAAATTTCGCGTCTGTAGCACGTCATCTTCATGGTGTAGCAATTTTAATGGCCAGTAGTGTATAAGGGTCATTCAAAAAGAAACATGCAGGATAACATAAAATTGTTTGAGGCATAATAATACCATTGTCACAGGAGAAGATGTGGTTCCTTTAAGAGAACTGAGGCCTCAAACTCACTGCTAGAAAGGCATATGCACACACACATGTAATCATAGATTGTGTACGTGCAAGTGTCGATTGTCCATATCACCCAGTGGTGCAGGAAACATAGAAATGGAGAGTTCAAAAGATGAACATAGATGTGTACAGCATTTCCTCACAGCAGAAGGAGTGCAGAGAGTGGAAATTCATTGAAAAAATGGCAAAAGTGTATGGAGAGCACTGAATGTCCATTGCAATACAGGTCCTCAATTCAATCTCTGGGGCACTGGCTGCCACCGTAACTCACTGGTCTTCAGTAATGAGGGCATTCACATGCTGGACATTGGTATCGGTAATGTAATGTGGGATTCCAGATTGTGCATCTCTGGTCAATGACATCCATCCTTCATTGAATCACTTGTGGCACACCTTGACCCTTGAAACAAATATGCAGTTCTCTTCATACACTTGTGCCATTCTTTGGTGTATTTCCATTCTCTGGGCTCCTTTCACTGTCAGGAAACACACTATATCCCTTTGCTCTTCTTTTGAGGCCTCCATTTTTCTGCTTTCAGTACATCTGAGTGCAGAGGATGGTTAATGCGTGTACATGATTATTCCATCATCATGTGGATATGGACCTATGCCCTCCAGCGGTGAGTTTTGGACATCTGCAGTCTTATAAGAACCACACCTTCTTCCATAGGCAATAGCATTATGATCACTTCAGTAGTTTTCATATTACAGCCTTTGGCTTGTTTATTTTTAAATGATCCTAACATATCAAGAAAAGCAAAAGTGTCCAGAAGAGAACTCTATAGCATTTCCCGCTTTACATGACCCCAGTCAGATTCAAACGTTTCCCCTATTTTTTTTAATGATTTCTTGAAGGTTTTAGCTGCCATTTTCTTTATTTCCTATATGATTCTACAATTTCGGCTTTAGGCCATTTTCAAGTATTTTATGGATGATTTTTTGGTAACAGATTATGTCGTATACATCCTTGTTCCTATGACATCACATTATGCTCATAAATTAGTTCAAGGTGTTCATGCTATTTTGGGAGCACGTTCCTAAAATAGCATGAACACCTTGAACTAATTTATGAGCATACCATGATGTCATAGGAGCTACGATGTGTATGACAATCTGTTACCAAAAAATCATACATAAAATACTTGAAAGTGGCCTAAGGCCGAAATTGTGTAATCGTACAGGAAATAAAGAAAATGGCAGCTGAAGGCTTCAAGAAATCATTCAAAAAATTCATTGCAGCTGCGGACCCTATCGCTTTGAAAATTATAGAATCTTCCCTATCTGTTGACACTGGACGACAGCCTTCTGCCACGTACTTTCCAGGTATGAAGTGAACCATTGTTAAGCTTGTTTGCTTATCCCATAATGTTCCAGCTTGTATGCAAGTACTGCATGGTCCAAACAATCAAATGCTTTTGTTAAATCAAAGGAAATATCTCCTGTAATTGGGTCTCGTCAACTCCCTGACAGACTGAAGTACTCATCAGTGAAATCATGTTATAAGAAAGGTGTGCAAGAGAGAGAATGTAAGCAATTACTGGCCAGTTCCTTTGCTACCAGTGCTTTCAAAAGTTTGAGAAATTTCTTTCCTACCAATATTTTCAAACGTTTTTGAGAAAGCAGCATACAGGAGAGCAGTGTCACATCTCAGTACAAACAATTTGCTTTCAGACTCACAGTTTGGTTTGAGGAAAGGGGTATCCACAAAAAATGCCATTTATTCTTTTGTATATGTGGCAGTATCATTGCTAAACAATACTGGTATCTCTTTCATGGTTGACTGTAGAATTTTAATTCTTTTATGAGAGCTATTTTTTTCTCTTGGTATAATACACTGTTTAAGCCTGTCTGATGGCATTCTTCCACTTCGCAATATTACCTGAAGTGAAATTCTACAACCACACTCCGACTGTCCTTCCTATTGTCACACAGCTCCTGTTTCCTGCTTCATCATATTCTAATGCCAGTAATTATCCAAACTGTTTGCTTATTAGTACTGCATATCTCACTGCAATTTTTTAATGGGAAAGAAAAATCATAGGAGATAATGGTTTGAAGAAATTTATTGTATTTATCATTCACGTTGTCTGTAGTGTACATTTATCGACACATTTTCGCTCAGATTGGCTTTAAATATCTGCATTGCAATTGGACTCACTTTAGGATATGAATCTGCCTCCATTCCTTTCAGCATTACTACATGTGCATCGATATCTGAAGGGCCATTACCTTTTTTTCTCACACTGTGCCCTTCAACAAGAGAACAATCTATGAAAAGATGATTGCACTGCTGTTTCTCTGCATTCCACTTGGTAAATATACTCTCTGTACTAGGTTGTAAATTCCAGTTAAATTGATTAACATTCTTTTCTCTAGAGAATGTCAAAAAGTTTACATTGAAACCTGTCACAACATCAACTTCATGTCTTTTTCTCTGGGCCCAGCACAATGTCAAGTCTGAAAATGAAAACCCTGTAGACTGAGCCTGGGAGGTTCTGTAGATGCCTGTAATGAAAAGTTCTTTTCCTCCCTTAAAAATTCAAACTCTCCTGCACATCCTTCAAGTACTCGGTCTTTACAATGTTTTGATATGTCCATTCTTTTAAATGAAGCATTACACTTGGCATAAATGGCCACTCCTCCTTTCTGCAGGAAACTCCTCGCATAGAAAATAAATAAGATGCACCCTTCCAAAGGAAGCATTAGCATTTCTTCACTATGTAAAAGATAAAAATAATGTCAGTGTCAAGGATTATCTGCAATTCATCTGCTTTAATTCCCCTAATATACTGATGAAATTAGTTTACTGTGCCTCCTGATGTGTAGTCCCCATCTATTTAACTAACTTCCAGCATTAAAGGAACCTTCCTCAAACAGGGATATCTTCTCACCTGACCTTCCTGTAAGAAATATCTATCCCTTCTACACATTATCACTGGAATTTGGCCTTGACTGACCCCAGATCCATCTACTATACCGCCACTCAGAAGCTTCACCAAATGCCCCTTCCCATCCCTTTTCATGTGTAACCTATGTTCAGTACAGCCTGACCTATGGACACTCAAGGCAGTTTCATGAGAGCTGTTCCTGCTGTGCTTGTGCCAGCTAAGCAATGATTTGGATGCAGTGCTTCCATCCAACCTGACTGATGAACAGAATGTTCTTTATATGCAATTACCCTCCCTAAAGGTGTTTTATTGGCAGGAAGATCATTCCCTACCACAAGCATGTGAAATTAGCTTTTGTAAATAATTTAGAAGTAAAGGAGACCATTCACCAAATTAGCAGGAGCACTGAGTCAACACGCACACAACAAAAAAGAGAAAGAAAACTTGCTCATTTTCAGAATAAATCCATTGTTGAGCCCCCCCCCCCCCTCCCACTCTCTCATGCACAACTGTACCTCTACATTGTGCTGACTGGCCTCATAACGCCAGAATTGCATTTTGGCAGGTGGACTAGTGTAAGGTGGGGGGTTGTGTCAGATGGGGTTGGTGAAGAGTATGGTGGGGGTCAGGAAAATGGGTTGGGTGTCAGTAGCTGATTATTTGGAGGGAGGCAGCAGGTTTGCTGGCTAGGAATGCTGGAGGGAAGGGTGGCAGCTACACAAGTCAGGCATGTAAGCATGTTCTGCTCACTAGATGGTCGTCATTATCATTATTTTTGGCCACAGTCTGGTGGTGGGCATCCTTCCAGTGGACTGCTGATTGACTGTAATGCCAACATAAAAAGCTGTGCAATGATTGTAGTGTAGTTGGTATATGACATGGCTGCTTTCACAAGTGGCTCTAATGGGACTGGAGAAGCCTGTAACAGGACTGTAGTAGGGAGTGCTGGGTAGGCGGAATGGGCACTCTTGCACTAGCGTCTTCCACAGGGATATGATCCCTGTGACAAAGAGTTAGGAGTGGTAGTGGCATAGGGATGGATGGACCATGTTGAAGTGTATGTTCTATGGGTGACAAAATACCACTTTAGGATGAGTGGGAAAGAACTTGAGTAAGATGTCCCTCATTTCCAGGCATGATTACATAATGAAAGCCCTGGCGGAGGGTATGGTGTAGTTGTTCCAGTCCAGTGTGATACTGGACGATGAGAGGAGTGTTCCTTTGCAGCTGATTCATGGGGGTGATGAAAGGTTTAGGGCTGTGTGTGGATAGTAGGACATGGGGAATCTTTTTCCAGGGGAGGGGGGGGGGGGGGCAAAGTAGGGGGGGGGGGGAGGTGGTAGTGCCTCTCTGTGAAGGCCCTCATGAGACCTTCAGCATACTAGGTTGTATGGGAATGATTCTTTAGTGTGGATGGGATAATAGCTGTCAAAACACAGGTACTGTTGGTGATTAGTGGGTTTAATATGGAGAGGTGTGGACAGTCATCAGAGAGGTGGAGGCCAAAGTTTAGTACCGTTGCACAATCTGTTGGGGAGGACCAAGTGAATCAGATTGGAGGGAGTGGAGGTTGTGGAGGAATGAGGAGAGGGCATCTTGGGGCCCGAGTCCGGATCATGAAGATATTATCGATGAACCTGAACCAGACAAGGTTTGGGGGTTTTGGGAGGCTATGAAGATTTCCTCTACTTGGCCAACAAAAAGGTTGGCATAGGCGAGTGCCATGACAGTTCCCATGGTTGTGCTGTGGATGTGCTTATATACCTTTTTCTCACAGGAGCAGCAGTTATGTGTCAGAATATAATTATCAAAGTATATGAAGAATGAGACAATGGGTTTGGAGTTTGAAGGACATTGGGAGAAGTAGTGTTTGATAGCAACAAGGCTGTGGGCATGTGAGATGTTGGTATATAGGGACCTGGCATCAACAGTGACACACAGAGATCTGGGAGGTTAATGGGTGGGGTGGTGGAGCACCACCACCTAGAGACAAGGCCGCGGCGCGAAATTCATAGCAGGTCGTGACGTCACTCCAAGCGGGCCACCATGTTGTGTTTCGAAACGTTTGTTTATTTACACGTTTGTTGGATCAAGTGCTATATTTGTGCTTAAAACTAGCGATTACAGTGTTTGCGTGTAGTGAAGCTACTGTGAACATGGTTTAAAAGTGCTGTGTGCCAAGGTGTCGTGTGAATTACGGAACTCGACCGAAAGTAATGTTGTTTTCCTTTCCGAAAGATGCGAATCTGCGTTGGAAATGTCTTTCGGCGATTCATCGGGACAATTTCCAACCCACTGAGCACACGAAGGCATGTAAAAACTATATACCTAGTACAATTGTTATTTTTTCTGGTGGAATATCTTGCATTTTGGATACATTTGACTAAAATTGTGAGCAAAAGTTCGCAGTAAGTAGGCCTAGTATTCGTTATCAAGTGGCTTTATTTTGATTTTGAAAACGAAATATAAATTTGTGGCTCGTGTTACTTTTTATTCGTGTTTAAATTTCTCTGCAGTTCGTATTTTGTTACGCATTAGGCCTACCGATACGTTTTATTCTCTATTTGTGAGTGGGTGTTGTTTTTAACTCTCGCGTTAGTTAGCATGAGTGCTAACGAATGTTGAAACTGCTGTTTTCACGTTTAAAAAGCGATCTCTCTGTATGAAGCATATCTGTGTTATTTTTCGATGTGTCATACAATGGAACAAATTAATCTAGAAATAGGTTAAATTTATTATTGACGTTTTTAGCTTGACACATTGTCTCATTCCAACTGCTGAAAATGTCTGCTGAAGGTTTGTAGATTTTCACTGTTGACTTATGCTCAAAATCTGCCATATTTTTACAGGAAAGAAAATTTACATTACAATAACAACGCATAATTGTTTTTGTGAGGTGAGTTAAAAGTGATTGTTTGCTTGGGGAATGTACTCAGCTTTCCTGAGGGAGCTCTATAAACAGCTACACAATATTTATTTAGGATACTGAAGGCAGAGGAATTTAATATTATACACTGTATTAGTGCAGAATTTTTCAAGTGAGTGCAAATATTAGTTGTCTGGTCCAGAAAGAATGTACTTTATCACAGTGCATTTTTCACAAATGTACTTTGTTTTATCATGTATATCGCAATATTATTTACATCCCGCACTCGTACGTTTTCACTGGCTATTGATAAGTCTCATGCAATTACATTACCGGTAAAAAATAATTATAAACTATAGTTTCTGCTATATCGCGATTGATAAAGTTACTTATTTTAACCATTCGGCAAAGTACTCTCCTCTTTGCGTGGTATCATTTGCCAAGATCTCGTTTCGTTATTTCCAGCGGTTTACGAGATATGACAGGCGTTATGAATATTTCATTCCCGCGCGTTGCGATCGGAAGTGAAGTTGCTGCAGATGCTCAATTTTTTCGAGATTGGAAGCAGATATTGATCCAAAGTTTTACGAAAATTTCAAAACCTCATCTGTATTTCATACTCAGCAATAGAATGTGTAATATGCATCAAACACAAATTCATAGCGACCTCTATTTTTGATGGCAACGTTCTCAAATTTGATACTCATCTGTGAAATACCACAATAGTTATGACCATTATCGAAATGATTGGCACTTCATCATGAAGCTGCCATATAAGGCTAAAAGTATTTCAGAAATTAATTATTTTTCACGGAATAGGTTCTGTAAAACCGTTTGACAAAGATTTGCAGGCCGTGCGTCTCGATTCTTTAAGCGCAGCGCCAATCCAACCCCGGCCCGCTTTGCGTGACGTCACAAGAGCGCGCCGCGGCCTTCTCTTTAGGTGGTGGTGGGTGGAGAGTTAATGAAGGACATAGGTAACGTCTTTCATGTGCGAGGCTGGGTTTCAGGCAATTGGTTGGAAGCATTGGTCAACAAGAGCAGTAGGACACAATACCCAGTTTAGTGAGGTATACAGGGTTGCTGAGTTTGTGGATTTTAGGGAGCATATTGAAGCTGAGTGTGTGGGGTGTTGTTAGGGTACAGAGCGAGACAGACTTAGTGGACAGGTTCTGGGATGGGCCTAAGGATTTCAGTAGGGAACTGAGGTTATGTTGGACTTCTGGGATGGGATTACTATGGCAGAGCTCACAGGTGGGGAAGTCAGACAGTTGGCGGAGGCCTTCTGTCAAATAGTCACTGCAACTCGCCCCGACAGTGGTGGAGCCTTACTCTGCAGGGAGGATGATTAGATCAGGATCCGTTTTGAGACTATGTATGACTGTCCTTTCTTCTGCTAAAGGTTAGTGTCCTTCAGAAGGGATATGGGGGAGGATGGTGAAGCTGTGTTGGAGGTAAGGAATTCCTTAAATGTGACCAGGGGATGGTTAGATCAGATAGGCACAGACGGATGGTGAGATGAACTGGAGGAGGCAAGGTTCAATGTTGGGATTATATTGGCTTTGAGTGGCAGGATTTGTAGCAAAAATCTATTTTCAACATACAGATTGGAAGGAGTAGAGTAGGTCTTTGGCAAGTCCAACATTGTTAAACTTGGGAGTAGGGGCTGAGGGTGATAAATTTGGATAGGACTGAAACTTCTGTAGAACTGAGGTATTTGGTGTAAAGAACAACAACAGTGTTTTATGTTTGTTTGGTTTCTGGATTTCATGGAGTGTTGGGAGGGAGTTTTGGAGGATGTGTCAAATTGAAAAGGTCAGTTAGTCACGATCTGGGTGCTCTGAGGGGTTTGTAAGTGTATTCTTGTGGGTAGGATAGTAGTTGATGGGTAGTGGTGCTTGTAGGTAGGAGAAGGAGTAGGATGTCAAAAAGTTGGATAACTTGTGGAGGTGGGGTGTGGAACGCTCCTCCGGGTGATGGAGGGCAGGGGTTTCAGTTTTGGAAATGTGGTGTATGGAGTTAGGATTGCATAGTAACAAATCTTAGGGAGGGAGCTGAGGTGATTTGGTATGCTTGTGTGATGGAGATGTGCTTCTGCAGTACCAGGTTTATGAGGGATACAATAGGTGGAATCTGGAAAGACGAAGGTCATTGTGAAAGGAGGGGTGGGATCCAGAAAAGGGAATTTTTATGGTTACACCAATGGAGGGGATGCCATTACTTAGGCAGCATTTCAGGAACAGGATGCAGGACTGAGTTTTAACTAAGGAGAGGGATCCTTCTCTGAAATGATGAAAATAGGTGGAACAGGGGTCCATTTGGGTTGGGATGGTGCTAGGAAAATGTGCAGTGACACAGGAAATGGACTAACGAAAGCATTAGGTGGTTGTAGGGGAACTGGGTAACTGGATAACAAGGCATGAGTTTGGGGACTGAAAGGGATAGCTCTGTGACATAAGGATATATGATCGCTTGTAAGTTATATTCCTCCACAGGAAAGGAAAAGGAAAGATGGGAGCAATATGTGAGGAGGAGTGGGTGGATTTGGAATGAAATATAGTGCTTAGTTGCTAGGAGTGTGCTAACTGTGATCCTGTGGAGTGGTGGTTTGTAGAATAGCGTGTGATACAGTCAAAACAGCCACGATCAGTAGTACAGGGTGTCACAAAGTCGAGTATGAGTATGCTAGTCAGGGCCGGTGAAAGCACATGCATGACAAATGCAACAGGGAAAAGGAAGGAAATGATGTAGGACGACAAGATAGGAGAGACAAAGTAGATGTAAATTACATGACAGTAACAAAGGATAAACAGCTTGAGGTTTAGGGTGTAGGAGAATCACTAGGCAGTACAAATACTTAGGAAAGTTCTAGCAGAATGTAAATAATTTAGGAGTAAAGGAGACCACTCATTGAATGGCAGAAGCAGTGAGCTGTCGACAGGCACAAGCTCAGTACACAAGGCCAGGATTGGATTTTGGCAGGTGGACTAGGGTGGGATGGCGGCTATGCGGGATGGGTAGAGGGGGAAAGAGGCTGGAGGCAGGAAGAGGGGTTGGAGGTGGGTACCTAGTGGCATGGAAGGAGGCAGTAGATTTGCTGGCTAGGAATGTGGGACAGCAGGTGCATGGTCTAAGCAAGTAATTCACAGGTACCAGAGCTGGCGGGGTGCAGTGCCCGATGAAGGTGACGTGGTTTGGAATGGGGTGACAGGGCAGGTGCAGGGGAAACTGCTGGGTGGAGGGTGTGAGAACAGTGGATTAACAGATATTTAGGCCAGGAGGGTTTCGAGAGTCACAGATGTTGGTATGACAAGCAACAAGCTGTCTACCAGAATGGAAGGCCACCACCAAAATGTGGCCAAAAACAAAGTTGGCCATCCAGGGGACAACATGCAGCTGAACATAACGTTCTTGATTTCAATAGCTGCTTTACAACCTGGGTGGTCCGGATCCTTCCCTCCATGACCAACCTTTCTGAGTTATGCAGATGGGAGGTACTCCCGCAACCCTTCTGGGCTCAAACTCCATTAACACACTGTCCCCGTACTCTCCACCCAACAGTTTCACCTTTCTGTCCTGTCATCCCCTTCCTCACTCCACCGGCACGTCTACCCCATTGCACCCCGCCACTACTCTCTCCCCCAGTCCTACTCAGCAAACCTGCTGCTTCCCTACAAGCCACTAGCTACCCCTACACATTAAACTGGTTTTTGTTATATTTCATACTCTGCATATGGTGTGTACATTAGGCTGTTGCAGTCTCGTTGTCTGCAGCCAAAGCTTGTGTACCTTGTGTCAAGCAAATTGGAATTGTGCAGTGTTCTGCTTTTTGCTTATCTCAGTCATGAGACAACATCGATATTCATTTGTGGAGGATTCCATACGAGTTTTCTGATGGGTGTAATGTACTAATCAATGGAAAACCTTTATTGCCAACAGTGTCTCAAACTGGGGAGTGAGTCGAGTTCCCAAACTGACTTTTCAAATCAGAAGACTATCCTGCTGATTACCTATCACATGGTCTCAATCCGGCACATTTGATGTCACTTCATCAGTAATGTTTTGGCCCACCATAGCTGTCCAACTAGGGCCTGGACTGCAGAACTTGTCTTTCGCTACCTGTAGAAGGTGCATCACAAAGGTATGCTTGTTGTCAGTTATTAATCTTGAAGATGAATTTGCTGTGTAAATACCTATCGTTAAAGTATAGTGTGTTGGCCTACGCACTGAGGTTGTTAATAACACAAGACTGCAACAGGCAGGACAACTAGGCCACTCATCCCCCAAGAATGTCAAAAGTGCAAAAGGTCTTGACACTATTCAACATAGTGAGCATGGAATTGACATTTCTTTGTTGAAGGCCAAGTCCTGTGCACAAAATAACAGCAAATTAAAGGATTTATAACTATTTGTTGATGCAGATGGTATTTTGTGAGTGGGAGACAGGTTAATAAAATCTTAGGTGAATGGATATCAGGCGTATGGCATTCACAGATCAGCAAACTTGGGTTTTATCAAACACCTGTTTTTGATAGTGAAATTGTTCCCCCATTTGTGAGGTGGTGCACAATGTATACCCATAGTCAAATTGCAATTTGTATTGAACAAATCTTCAACTAAGGATTTGTAATTTATTTATTTATTTATTTTGTGGGTTGACTTACCAGTATTGGTTTCTGAACTGTCATTGTGTGTATCTTAAATGTTATGCCTCTCCCATTTCTTATGCAGTAATATTTTATTTTTGTTTTCCATGGTTCTGAATTTACATGTACAGTATGTTGTTGTGCTACATTTATGCTTGGTTGGTAAAATGAGAAGAATTTTATAGCGAGTGTGCATTAAGTTCTCTGTCACTTTTAACACTCCTATAGCTCAGTTGGGATAAGATTATCTCAGACAGCTGCAGAGCGCTGGACACAGCAGATTTGTGTGCCTCCCTCAATGAATAACTCACTGTGTTTCTGTAAACATATCTACAGCAATGCCTCAATGTTTCCAGAGCTGTATAGAAGGCTACTATTTCCACCTGCAGCTGTTTGCACTTTAGAGCTGAAAGCTGGCAGCAGTGCTTCCAGCTGTCAGGAATCAGCTTACACTGGCTCTGACTACAGTGGCTTCCGGTTTATCATGTCGCTAGTCAAGACAACCTAACCAGTATAATCTGCTCCCAGTTGTGAACTGTATTTATATGCCCCTTGTTCAAGGCAGGCAGGTAATTCTGAGATGATGTAGCGAGCAGAATGCATTGTGTACCTTCCCATTTATTAGAAGAGAGGTGATTTATTTATCAAAAACCTTGTTTTCTGTTTTACCTTTTGAGTGGAAATAAAGGGAGAATAGTGAGTCCTCTCACACCATATACTCAAACCTGTATGAACAAGATTCTGAGGCCTGTAAGTGGCCAATTCTTCAGTCCAAACGGTACAGATTAACTTGCCATTCCTATCAATGTAAATCCATTCTCAATTTCATTTCCAAAGTTACTAGTGCTGCACTTCCAACACATGTTTGAAATAATTCGATGAATATCTGAAACCTATGCAGTCAGTGAGAAACTAATCTGATAATTATTTGTATTGAAAGGTGTTGCCAAGCAAATTGTTCTCCACTTAATAGTCATAAGTCTCCAGTTTGGTCTTAATTTTTGTATCATTTGCATTTCTCCATATTGGCTTGCTTGTGAATAGTTCCTTCTCCTCTTTCCCACAGAAAGTAATCAAAGCTTGCTCTAAGCCTTAACACTGAACCACACACTACAGTAAATATATAAGGTGGTAGGTGGATGTGTTGACCAAACTTCATCCCCCTTTAGAGAACATTTCAATAGTGGCATAGTTGGAATATGAGTTACTCGGAGTACGAGTTGAACAAGGGGTAGTCAAAGTTTTAATTTCAGCCTCAAAAAATGAAGTTATGGAATTATATGTTGTTTGATTGTACGAACATGTCTGCAGTCCTGCTGCCTAGACTGGCATTACACACTTGCAACATTTCCACTTTATCAAAAATAATTCATTATCAACTGGTTGCACTGTTTCGTTGTGGCTCCTTTAAAGAGCAGCAGGACTGCAGTCAAATAACATATTAATTCCTTAACCTAATTTTTTCTTTGAGGTGATAATTACACCTTTGTGACTCTCCTCTAACAACTCAACAAAAAGTATAATTGAGAGTATTATCTGGCAGTGTGGGTTACTTTTTCTAACTTTTCTATCTTTTCCTTTACACTAATAAAATCGAATTTATACTCACATGCGTTTTTTGGTAACACAATATTGTTTGTTAGATTAAAAAAAATATAGATGGGGACATAACATCAGATTTTGTGAAAATATAACAGATAATCAGGTTATGAAAATGCAGTAATATTTGCATTCCTGTAGGAAACTCGTGTGTCTAGTCTAAGAAAAAAAGAGTAAATTAATGTTTTTTTCCTCATTTACACCAGGAAGATTAATCACTTACGGGATTCATATTCTGTATACTTAGAAAATATTTTATCTGTGTTGAGGCAGCCTATGACAAATAATAATGTTACAGGGAAATTTGTAGCAATTATGATGGAATTGAGTTCCAATGTATGCTAACTGTGTGGTTTTAGGAAAGTAATAACTGCATGACCACTTGTGTAATTTACTCATAGAACAAAAATGGTATGAATACCTACAATTATGAATATACAATCCTCTAACAAGAATATAAAACATTTACCATACTAAAAGCAAACAAATTTTCTCCAACACTGTTGTCATCAGCAGTTTCTGGTGTGTGTGTGTGTGTGTGTGTGTGTGTGTGTGTGTGTGTGTGTGTGTGTGTGTGTGTGTGTGTTGCTGTAATCTTGCAGTCCTCAGAAACATACACAAACAGTAGTGACAGTACAATTAATATGCATACATCAATACTACTATCATCTTTTATTTCCAAAATAGTGTTGGTAGCATTAAATGTGCTTTGTAACAGTACAAAACATTCTAATTTCAGACTGATTACTTTCATCTCAGTTTCACAATACAAACACTAATACCTATTTGAGGCAATGCTTGAAGAACATAAACAGTTTGCTGTTAAAATAAATATCAATGCTTTTGTTGCAAACAGCAAACCATTATGGGCTATTTTAATTAATGTTAAAATTTCACATTTGTTGCTTTGTTTACACTCAAAACAGTTTTATTTAGATTCAGAATATGTAATACTCAACATGTATTACACACAGTTCAGAAATATGAAACATGTAAAATGTGACGTCTACTGCAAATTGAACTAATTTTGAAACATTTAATGCACATGTATCTTTAAATACAGTTTATTTCTGTAACAACTGAAGCACTGTTTTTAAGTTTCTTCCCTTAAAAAACAATAATACACACACGTACCATAAGGAAAAACATGGCATTCTATCAAAACACACCAATATAAACAAATTCTATTAATGCAGAGCTACATTACTGGAAAATGTCTAACATGACAGCTCCACCTAAGAACAGCTTACAAAAATTTTAAGAAAACCAATGTTCAACAACCTATTGAAAACAGACTCTAACAACACAGTTTAACATATTTATGCTTCCACATTCACTCTAACTTACAGGGCATTCATCCTAGTCCTGTGATTACATATTGTTTCAAACAATTATTCAGGTGACACACAGTTCCTGGAATCCACTGTAGGCCAGAACAATTTAAGTGAAAACAGCACCTAGCATATGACAATATTTATCATTCATTAACCACAAGCTTAAGTCCAAAACTGACAAACTGCAAAACAAGCATGTCTGGCAACATTTCTTACTAGTGGTCTTCCTCAGCATTTCTACGGTATTTTCTCATATTACCTTTCCGATGGTCAGAGCAATGTTTCTTCAATACACACACTAAAATATTTAAAAAAGAGCAACACATGCACATTCCACAAATTCTCACACTTTTAAGTTTGTTTTGTTGCTTCTTGCATTAGTGTTCACACAAATCGTGAGGATCACAGTATAACAGATGTTTCCAATTAAGTGTGACTCTGTAGAAGTGCTTTAGATTAATTCAACAAAAATAATTACGCATATAAAACACACCTCTTTCGAGATCTTTACTTGAATACTGCAGTACCACAATAAGGTATGCACAAAAAATCATGGAAAATAATGTTAGTTTAGTTACAGTAAGCATCTCATAAATGTCAGTATATTATCACTTGATTTTACTATTTCCATTTACATCTTATAGGTAATAACGAACAACACACACATAGTGGCATATACATGTATACACTGCAAAAAAGAAGAAAACCATTACTGAATGAAAGTGAACAAGCCCCTATTTTATGTAAAATGCAAATTGAATGTATTTATCTATACCAAGTTTTTACTAGTGATGGTAAGATCTCTGAGAACAGGGATAATATAAAACTATAACTATATTAAGAGTAGGCATACTGATACACTACAACTACTTTTAATAGAATTGTCATTTTAAAGCAGAAACAATGAAATAGTTGGCGAGTCAGTAAATTTATTACAGAACATAACACAACTGTTGAACGGCTGATATATACCTATATATTAACTATTCTTAATTTGTTTGGTACTGCAGTACTGATTACAAGAAGATGCTTCCAAAAGTCTGAAGCTCATCATCACTTAAATAAACCCTGAAACTACATAAAAAAATTATTTTCCATAATGAAGAAAAAATGTTGTATTAGTTTCATCTCTCATACTCCCCATTACAAAGTAATGGCCTGAAAGAAGACAAATTCCTGATTAACAAGTAAGTAACACCTGAAAAGAATAGTCTATCCACAAGCACAATGTAATTCATCAGAATGAAAAGTCCTTTGTAAACAGTAATCATTCTTCCACTAAGTTTCTCATATAGTATAGCTAAAAACAGGCTCATTCCTCTTAAATTATCTGGCAAAAAAGTCACAAAAATATCAACACTAACAAAAATTTTACAAATGTTTGACATTTAGATATGGAAAACATTACACATAGTTCCATAAACTACATTTTCCTCATTTTCTCATGTAAACAGTACTTATTCCTGAGCATATAACATGGTGTAAGCTGATCTTTACATTTCAATTTTTTTTCTTGAAAATAAGTTATTTTGAGTTACCTAGCAACATTTTCTTTGCTAATGAAGTTCCAATATTCAGCAAGATATCTGAAATAGTACCACTTCTATAAAAATGGACAGTCGTACACAAATGAAATTTCTGACAAAAGCGATCACTATGAGGAGATCACAAGGAACAATCTGCCACCATGTTTTCATATTTTTTTTTCATACACTCATTTTTAACATTCACCATTTGCAGACGAATAAATGGCAGTGAGTACGGGTATTTCAAATAATGCTAATTCACTCAAATGGACACGTTTGCTCATATCACATGATTTAGCACATTTTCAACATACCTTGAAGTACCATAGGCAAATTTAACATTCATCTGTTTCTAAGGCCGCTTTATACAGCTTTGTATATATTTGTATACCTGTATACATATACATATAGATATATCTGTAAAAACACAATAACACTGTACTGACGTAAGTCACTTTCACATTACTAAGTTTGTCACCAAATGTTTCTCAGTAGTATTACAGATCTACTATGTCCACTTGCTGAGATCATGAGGGGAAAATTATGACACTGATAACTTCCAGTAACACGATTTTGCACGCACTGCAACAAATATTATCATCCAACTTGCATTTATCGGTGAAAGCTGCCATTTCAGTTTTAGACCTAATTCAAAAACCCAGTAACATCACAGGTAAAAGCTCTCAATGCAAGGCTGGTTGTAGGCACAAGGCGGAACTGTGAACTAACAACACAGCTTCTTTACAATTAACAACAGCTATCGTCACTTGCGTTTTCTCACTTGGTGGTGGTTGTGGTTGTAGCTGCTGGATGTGGACTGAGCATCATGATAAAGGGCTGATGGCCCAGGTTGGTCCCACCAGTGCACCACAGAAGTTGTCGACAACTGCTGCTGATGATTACTGAGAACAAAGGGCTGTGGTGGAGGGGCAGCAAACTGTGGATGCAAAATTGGTGCAGGAGGCAACACCAAAGGGGCAGTTTGCTGTGAGTGATGTAGATTCAGAGTCTGCGGTGGAGCAGTCCACATCACTGCACCACTGCTGGGGCCAGGAGGGCCCCACAGTATCTGCTAGCACCGCCGATTGCGCCAATGGTTGAGATAGTCTTGATAGCTCACAGATATCTTTTCGCTCTGGTAACGTGTGAGTTTTATATTTCTTCTAATATCTGGAGTCACAGAACCCTTGTAGCCACCTTTTCGTAGTAAAGAATCAATTGTCTGGATCTGGTCCCAACCTAAAATAATATATTTCGGTTTAAATGTAGGATTCAATGTATTACTTCCAGAAAGACAAGAGCACTTTCAGTCACTAACCAACTTCCTAGTAAGACAAATTTCAGAGAAAAAAGAAAATCTTCACTTAACATATAATTATGATTGAGAGTGACATGTTGAGGTTCTTTCTACAATTACTGAAAATTACTTCCACAATACTGCCTCAAATTCTTTGAACCACTGTAATATTCATAAATAGAGTGTACCAACAGGCTGGAAAAAAAAAAAAAAAAAAAAAAAAAAAAAAAAAAAAAAAAAAAAAAAAGAAAAAAAAAAAAAAAAGAAAAAAAGAAAAACCTTTATATAATTAGGTGTGTGTGTGTGTGTGTTTTTCTTATTAATGGTCTTGATAACATTCAAACAAACAAAACTACTTATAACATTACAAAATGAAACTAGACTAAGGTTCCAAGGTAGATAGCATAACAATGAAGAAGAGTAAAATTTACATGTAATGCTTTCACCTAATACACATTATTTTAAATTATAAAAATTACAGCATACTACATCAGGGTGAAAATCAAACTTCTTACTCTCTTTTCTCTAGCTCCATCTCCATCTGCTAATGTAACACTTGCAACATGAAATCGTAATCTTTAATGTTGGATTTCTCTGCAATGTGACACTAATAATTCATTTTGTAATTATAGTTCTTTCACTCTCCGCACCACACTTTCTAACTAAATACAAATAAAGAAGAGCTAAAGTAGACAGATATAATTAAACAATAATTTCTCCGCACAATTTTGTAAAATCATTATTCTGGAAAGCTTTTTTTAAAAAAAATATGCTTTAAACCTCTGCATTGTTTACAATTCACCTTGTGGAAAGTGGATGCCTGGATTTGTTGCTAAGTGTCAAAACAGAGATAGAAATCTATCAGACAAGTACAACCAGAGCAGGAAGTAGGTGTAAAAATATGCAAAACATTTCAGGAAAGTGACTGAATTGGTCAGGCATGCTGATGACACGATTAGTTTCACAGGTGGTACTCGCCATAATGAAGCATGTTTTGCCAGTGATGAAGTGCACTGGTTGGCTTTGGAGGCAGCATATGGAGCACTTTGCACCTGTAACGCACCTTAGGGAAATGGACACATGGTAATAACTGAAAATTCTAAAGAGGATCTCTGCCATACTGTATGAAAAAACATGAGAGGTACTTCACACACTTATTAAAATGTTATTGTCTGAATCACATTTCGTATATAGTTCAAGGCTATATAATTAAAATGAGCAAACGGTCTTTAAAATGTAAAATGAGTTTCAAAAAATATCCACAATTTTTTACTTCAGTGTAAGACATCCATTTTGAAAATATTAAACATACCATTGATGTGATAATGGAAAATGTACGGAGAAATACATATAAAAACAAGAAAAATAGTGAAAATCTTACAATGAGGTAGAACAGCTGGCTACCACTTGCCTACAGCTAGAAAAATTCCAGTACCGCTTATATCCACGTTTACAAGAGGGAGAACTACTCCTAGCTTTCAGAGCTGTTAAGTTTTTTCCTCTCTGAGTAGAAGGGGAAAACTGACAGTTCTGAAAGCTAGGATAGCTGGAGCTCAACTGGAATGAAAAGCCTTTACCAGCTTAGCTGCGGCCCTTTCAACAGATGAATCATCAGTTAGTAGCAGCTCACATAAAAAGCCATGCAACAGTTTCAGCAGAGTTGGTTTATGGCATGCCTGCTTCCACATGTAATTCTCCTCCTGATGGGATAAGTTATGCCATTAACAGGGGTGGGGTGACATGCATCAAGTGGGCGGCTGAGGTAGGTTTTGTGCCATGGTCTTTAACACTGATATGATCCATGTAGTCGGGGGTTGGAAGCCAGTGTGATATAGTGATGGAGCAGAATATATCACATGTTGAATGTGAAGCATGCTATCATATTTGAAAATGTAAAAAGTTTTTGGAGAAGATATTTTTCATTTCATGACAAAGTGAATGGACAAACACGGCTTGTGAATTGTTTCCAGAGGAACTCTGTACCATTTAGAATGCACTGCTGCAATTGTTCCATTAAGAAACTAAATAAGAGTTAATTACCAGCAAATTCTCTTCCCCATCTATAGTACTAAGTAATGGTCAAGTCACATGACTGTCAGTTAGAGGAGCTGTTCAAGTTTATTAGCAGTTTTTTCAATCTATGCCTGTAAACCTAACAATGCGAACTGTGGTATTTTTGTCTTGTATTGTGGCACCCTCATTAAGAAATGTTTATTCCATAAGCCATCTTATACATTCACACAATACTGGAAGACACCTCCTCCTAGGACAGTAACAACAGATATAATAGGGTCTCTCAATACTGGGATTTATGCTTTTTTGGGCTTCATATGCGTTAAAATTTCAGTAGTCCAATTAGTTTATTCCTGGTAATGGAAATGTGTGAAAAACTATTTCAGTTGGTTGACTCATGGTGCAAGGTGTGCGCAAGTGTGTGTGTCACAATTTTCCCAAAAACTCTGTTTTCCAGATGGCAAAAAAGTAGGAGATTCCTAGGCAAAGACTACAAAGAGAATTTGCTCTCATATGTTTACGAATTTCTGGAAGTGGGTTTCTTATTTGGTGCATATTTAACACACACATTTATTGTATCTCACACCAAAAATGAAATACTGTAATATCACTAAAGTTAAGAATTACACTATTTTAGCATTACTAATGTTTAAAATACTTTTGTGTACAATGTTCTAACATGAAATGACTGTATGTGAAGCTGAAGGTTAAGTAAGGATTCAGTCAACAACAAGAAAAGGTAAGTAGGACCCAGTAGGCCACAGAATGAGCCAATAATTTGTATGATAAATCCAAAAACAAAGACTTCTGTCTCTTGGTAAAACAGATTCCATATTTACAATTTAAAAAAAGCCAAACACACAAAGTAACATAAAACAAACTCAAACAGAAAATTTTGAAGTAATGTGGTTTGTTTAAATGCTTAGTGGCTATCCAGCAGCAATATGTTCACATTCTGTTCTGGAACAAATGCTGCAACAGATACGTAAACCACTATTGAAAAGACTGTACATGAAGTAGGGGGTAATAATTCACAAATATTCATGGGTAATAATTCACAAATATTCACGTCAAAGAATACGTCTTCATGGGTCCCCAAGAATGAAATCATTTGAGTAAAACAAACTTTCAAAAATGTTTTACAGACACTGCTACTAGTCACAAAATTTGTAGACACTCAAATTATTTAACAAAGCAACATGTTTTGAGGTGTAAATCTCATCTTCAGGCTACAATGGCAGTACAAAAACATTTAACAGAAGTACATGTAGATATTAAGAGTGTTTTGTAGGGTCTTGGACTGTGCTACTTCATTGGTGTTCAGATTTGTGGCTACAGTGCCGTGTGAATTTCATTCAGGGTTTAGGAAAGATCCACCACACACAAATAACTTAGATAGGTGGTACCGACAGTTCGTGGAAGCCTGAAGGTTCTGGTCGACTTTGTGTGTCTGATGCTAATGTCGAAAGAGTGTGCAAGGCATTTCATTGAAGTCCTTGAAAGTTACATAGTAAATCAAGCAGATATTTTTCAATGCCAAAGATTGTAGTGAGGAAGGTGTTGCGTAAGCAGCTATGTTTTTAAACTGTACAAAGGGGGATTAGTGCAGGCCCTTATGCCAGCAGACAACGTGACAAGGTGTGAGTTTCGTTAAGAATTGCAGTTAAATATGGAGGACACTGTTTTTATAAAAAGACTCATCTTCTGCAGATCAACTTTCCATGTAAGTGGAAAGATACAAATGGAAAGATGAACACACACACAATGTCCATACCTGGCACAGTGAGAAACCACATACAATGATAGAGCATCAGTGTGACTTTCCAAAAAGTGAACTTTTTTTTGGGGCATTTTGCACAAGACTCTTCTTCAAACAACGAACAGTGATGAGTAACTCACTGCCACACATGTTGGTGACCTTGTTATAACCCCAGCTGAACATCAGTGATGATGATTACATTGGCAACTTGACAGTGTTCTGCCCCATTTTCACAGGAATGTACGAGAGCATCTTTATCATGTTCTTCATCAAAGCTGGATTGGACATGCTGCAATGGCAGACAACAACCTTCTTCCTGGCCGCCCCGTTCACTGGATTTAACACCCTGCATTTTCTTTCTGTAGAGGTTTGTGAAAGACAGAGTTTATGTACGGCCAACACCTGTGTCCCTGAAGTGTGTTATCAGATGAAGGACGCACTGCAGGCCATCTAGGAAGAAATAGTTTACCATGTATACGAGTTGTCTGACCAAGGGTGTACATATTGCAAGATTGTGATTAACACACCAAAAACTTGTGCAGTTATCAATGCACATTCTGCATGGTTTTCCCACATAAAGAAGTAAATCAATTTATTGCTAAATTTTAAAATCACACCTTTCATTTACAAACATCCTGTATAAATGGAGCAAAGATGCATTCTAAACTGAAGTAGATTTACAGGAAAGTTTTTATTTATGTTTTATTTATTTTTTAATGTTTTTTCTCCATGTAGCTGTTCTCAAACAAATTGCAATCAATTGGATGTCCCTTAGGCAACTCATGCCTCTGACCCGTTACCCAACCAGTGAAAAAGGTAGGCACAATGTAACGTGGAATCCAAGGCAAGTTTCGTTTCTGGCAAAGTTCCACATCATTAAGACAGAAATGCCAGCTTAAAGTGCAGAGTAAAAGAAAGTGATTCTGCCAACATTTCAATTTCCAGCTAATGCTCTACTCAGGGTGTATACGCGGACAAGGAAAAAAAATTCCCAGATTTCCTGGTTAAAAATACTCTTTCTCCGGGATGAAAACACATTTTTTCCATGTTATTAAGTGACAGTATATTTTCCCTCGGAACTGTAAAACTTATCGATCCTTTGAATGGTTATGTTTTTAAACAAGGACGTGGAATTTCCCGGCACTTTAGAAAACGAATCTCAGGGAAGAAAACTCCTTTTGGAAAGATATTTTATGTGCAGCAACATGTACGCTGCATATTTTCGTATTACGAAAGTATAAATTCAAATTCCACCAAATACCGCATGTTACTTTCTGAACCATTGTAATTGAGATTGCGATGCGCTTTTGTAAGCCAGTCATAGCTCATGTCACGTGATCCCACCAGCGGATGAGAGCAGATATTCAGACCACAGGACACGTGATGTAGTCAGCTAACAGCAACATCACTTACGTAGTGCGGATACACAAACAGGAAAAGCTAATGTTTTAAATTAATATACATAGTGTTGTTACAAGAAAAGTAAAGCTTGCACATATATTGGTCTCTAAGGTTAATAAGCTGCAAGAGAAGCTAAGCTTTCACATAAAATATTGATTTTCTTGCGCGTGTTACACTTTAAGATATATCACACATATGTGCCAGTAAAATTTTTAGCCGACTCCAGTGACTTGTCCTCAAAGTTTTCCACAAATAAATTAGCTACCGCAGAGGAGAGAGCTTCCCGTAGTACTACATCAATTTGCTCATAATGACGACATGAACGTCTGATCTGGGCTCGAAATACTTCTAAATGGCTCTTCATCGAACACTCTGTGATTTAAGAAATTCATCGTACATGGTTCAACTTGCATAAAAGGAAATTTACTTTGAAAGTAACGCTTTTCAAACCACCATTCACAATATTTTCCCGCGACCTGTCAGAAATAGGTTCATTTCAGTAGTCGTCAGAGAGTGCCAGATAACAGGCGCCACCGCACTTTGGCAGCTGCTATGACGCAGGAAGCCCATATGTTCGTACGTGTAAAACATTAAAATATCTTACAAAAGAAAAAAAGACATCACAGGATACTCCGAGAGCATTGGAATTTCATGAACCATACTAAAATGGCACATTTAAAGAGCATACTTAAAGAGCACATTCATATGTCCAGATTCCCAATGAAGTAGGCCTCGACCTGACATTAAGCTTTCCAGAGTGGGTTTCGGGATGTAAATTTTCTTGGAGTACCAGTACTGTATTAACTCATTTTTGATTCTTTATTATGGCATAATGCCGTATGTGCTAGAACATGAAAACGTGCACTTGAAATGCAGAGCAGTTGATTTGACTGCCTCAGTATAAAAGATTAATAAAATCCAAATTTCTTTAGCAAACCGACAAAAATAACTTCATTGTTCTACAAGGTGATTAATGCATAGCTGTCAGAAAAGTGGAAATCCCGCCCCTCCCCCCTCCCTCGAGCGTTTTAGATACATCAAAAATTTTAAAAATCGAATTTTCAAAACTATGTTAATTTTGTTGCGCACATCTTTCTGAAGAGTCTGATACATGAAACATATATGTTCCAGGAAATGTAAGACATTATTTGTTCTTAAGTGTGACAAAGTGCAGTGCCACCCCTCTTCACACACCATTCTTCTATCGCACGTCACTGTATTTCGCTCTGTGGGATTGAAACGTGTATATTTCGTACTGGATGGCATCAAACCATATTCAGGACAGAGGAAATTAAAATGTCCTGTGGTTCCTCTCCTGCTCCCAGTCGCCCGGTTTGACATCCTGCCCTTCCTTTTTTTATATATAAACCCTCGCAATTAATACTGGATGGGATTATTTGTAATCGGGAGAACAAGAACTCTTCAGAAAATTTTGCACTCTTTATTGCCTGTTAGCTAATAACTTGCTGTTTTGGGTGACATAAAATTAAATATAGGATACATAAAACCAGTAAAGACAAGAAACAAGCGATACAGTACACACTTCTTCAATCCTTAGCTGCTAGCATTGTTTTCTCTCTAATCTCGCTACAGCTTTACACAGCGTGCTTTCCTTTCTGCGACAGAATCTATTATCTCATCGAAGTTCGTCAAACGCTTTGCTACATGAAAAATCGAAATATTGTTGTTTAATACTGCACAAGCTGTTAATACAAACAGTACCCAAGACTGGTGTGATTTCTCGGTCTGATTATGTCTATTTTGTCACTGTCTGCTAAATAAAACAAAACAGTTCTTTCTAACACTGCAGAAATTGTAACACACACCAAATAAACGAGACTGTTTTGGCACAAATGGTCATTTTTATAACACATCAGAATATAATTCACGAAAATCAACATAAAATGCCTATTAGGCCTACTAAAAGCAAAAAGCTTTATGTTAGAAAATAGTTTCACATTTCATTCATACGCTCCAGTTTCTCGAGCATGATAGATCGAAAAGTAGTAGTATGAGATTTTAATATAAATTTGGAATCGTCATATACTTCCCTAATTTGTGTGATGTCCCTGTTTCTTCTCCTTCCTCCTTCTAACAAACAATCTTGTCATGACTAATTGTGGAACTATTCCTGCCTTTGTCAAAACTTATTCGCCAGTTAACTTCACTAACCCTGCTGCAATCACCGATTTAGTTATCCCTGGATATTCTCCGATTAGGCGTTGTTATGTTCCTACAAACCATTTTCCGCGCTACTTCCAGAACAGAACTTAAGCAGCTGCTAGACGGGGACTGTACAACTGGCCCTTACTAGTGTAGCGATCTGGCCAAAAATTCTCTGACAAAATTTCATTTTCCTGGATACACCGAGAAGATAATACGTAATATTTCTTACCTGTTATTCCTGCTAGTCATTTATTTCCACTCCGGTAGTCTGAATCTATGGATTTCCCTAGTAATTATAACAACGCTTATCATTCGCAAACCCAGTCAACCACATAATCAGACAGTGTGTACTCGTTCGGCTTTACTCCACTCAGCTTGTATAGCCCGGTCCCCTTTTGACTGCAGGAAAGTTTATTTCTAAATGGGACGAGGATTCCCCCAACACACACATCTTATACACTATACACACATTCAAAAATCAACTTATGATTTTTTTTTACCATGGGACCAAACTGCTGATGTTTCCGGTCCCTAGGCTTACACACTACTTAATCTAACTTACGATAAGAACAACACATACAACCATGCCCGAGGGAGGATTCGACCCTCCGCCGGGGGGAGCCGTGCGAACCGTAACTAGTCGCCCTAGACCACACAGCTACCCCACGAAGCTTATGATTCATTCAGAAATCAACTTATAGAGTGTGTTCAAAGAGTAATCAATAAACCAACGTGCACTGGTTACAAGACACTTTGTGAAACTACATTTTTACTCCTGAGGAATATGAATTTGGTGCCCCCTTCCTCATAGATCCGAGCCTGCTGCGCATGCGTGAATCTAGCTTGGGCGCGGCAGTAAAATTTTTCCAGGTGGCACCTAGCTGCTTGCTGCGACTGCTTACACAGCAGCAGCCACATTTCTGTAGCCAGAAATGGGAGAAGGTTCTACTCATACGCCACTGAACTGCGCATGCGCATGAACCCGCTTGTAACTGCTAAAACAAATCTAAGGCAAGTAGTTGTGATGTCACGCTCATCAAAGGCAATTTGTTGTTATGAAGCATTGCATAGTCTTCCTAAAGCCTTTGACACATTTTGCTGTTGGCAAACGCTTGTATGAGCACTGTGTTTTGTTGTTGTATATGGCACATTTCCTTTGCAATTTATGTTTTATTTTCGTTTTTTTCCTCGTTCACGTTTTATTGTTGCAGTATTATTCTGCAGTAGCGGGATACAGTAATATCCTTTGTTAGAGTATTTATTCTTACCGGTCAAAATTACAAAAATTTAATAGAAAACTAAACAAAAAATTCCCGGAATATTAAAAAATTACCGGGTTTTTCCCAGTTTTCTCCCATATGAAAAAACTCCCAGGTTTTTCCCGGATCTCCTGGGTCGTATACACCCTGTCTACTGCTACACCACCAAACCAGATGTGAATTCAATCATGCCTGCTGCACTCTTGGGTCTCTTCTGCTCTCTCGAGGTATGGTGGCAGTTCGCTACATGGCGATGGAATGATCTTTACAACAAAACTTTAAGTCATCATGTGTACAAAATATTTACAAATGTAACAATAATGAGAAGGAACGATGCTACTCGCCATACAGCGCAGATGCTGATTCGCAGATAGGCATAACAAAAGGACTCTCACAATTAAAGCTTCCATGTTGACTGTGGATAGCCCAAAGATGTAGAGAACCATGCATGAGCATCGCCTATTAGACGGATGGGGGCCTGACAGCTGATCAGTTCCAGTCATTCCACCAGGAAGGAGGTACACAGCTCTGTAGTTCAACCATGCCTAGACAGTCCGCATTATTGCTTTGTGCCAGGAAGGGCTCTCAACGAGGGAAGTGTCCAGGCGTCTCAGAGTGAACCAAAGCGATGTTGTTTGGACATGGAGGAGATACAGAGAAACAGGAGCTGTCGATGACATGCCTCGCTCATGCTGCCCAAGGGCTACTACTTGCAGTGGCTGACCACTACCTACGTATTATGGCTCGGAGAACCCTGACAGCAATGCCATCGTGTTGAATAATGCTTTCTGTGCAGCCACAAGACTTCTTGTTACGACTCAAACTATGCGCAATAGGCTGCATAATGCGCAACTTCACTCCTGACGTCCATGACGAATTCCATCTTTCCAACCACGACACCATCCAGTGCGGTACAGATGAACCCAACAACATGCCGAATGGACCGCTCAGGATTGGCATCACGTTTTCTTCACCAATGAGTGTCGCGTATGCCTTCAACCAGACAATCATCGGAGACGTGGTTGGAGGCAACCCAGTCAGGCTGAATGCCTTAAACACACTGTCCAGCGAGCGCAGAAGGAACGATGCTACTCGCCATACAGCGCAGATGCTGATTCGCAGATAGGCATAACAAAAGGACTCTCACAATTAAAGCTTCCATGTTGACTGTGGATAGCCCAAAGATGTAGAGAACCATGCATGAGCATCGCCTATTAGACGGATGGGGGCCTCACAGCTGATCAGTTCCAGTCATTCCACCAGGAAGGAGGTACACAGCTCTGTAGTTCAACCATGCCTAGACAGTCCGCATTATTGCTTTGTGCCAGGAAGGGCTCTCAACGAGGGAAGTGTCCAGGCGTCTCAGAGTGAACCAAAGCGATGTTGTTTGGACATGGAGGAGATACAGAGAAACAGGAGCTGTCGATGACATGCCTCGCTCATGCTGCCCAAGGGCTACTACTTGCAGTGGCTGACCACTACCTACGTATTATGGCTCGGAGAACCCTGACAGCAATGCCATCGTGTTGAATAATGCTTTCTGTGCAGCCACAAGACTTCTTGTTACGACTCAAACTATGCGCAATAGGCTGCATAATGCGCAACTTCACTCCTGACGTCCATGACGAATTCCATCTTTCCAACCACGACACCATCCAGTGCGGTACAGATGAACCCAACAACATGCCGAATGGACCGCTCAGGATTGGCATCACGTTTTCTTCACCAATGAGTGTCGCGTATGCCTTCAACCAGACAATCATCGGAGACGTGGTTGGAGGCAACCCAGTCAGGCTGAATGCCTTAAACACACTGTCCAGCGAGCGCAGCAAGATCGAGGTTCTCTGCTATTTTGGGGTGGCATTATGTGGGGCCGACATATGCCGCTGGTGGTCATGGAAGGCGCCGTGACGGCTGTATGATAAATGAATGCCATCCTCCGACCGATAGTGCAACCATATCGGCAGCATATCGGCTTGGCATTCATCTTCATGGACGACAATTCACACCCCCATCATGCACATCTTGTGAATGACTTCCTTCAGGATGCCGACATTGCTCGACTAGAGTAGCCACCATGTTCTCCAGACATGAACCCTATAGAACATGCCAGGGATAGATTGTAAAGGGGTCCTTATGGACGAAGTGGCCCACCTACCACTGAGGGATCTACGCCGAATCGCCGTTGAGGTGTGGGACAACATTGACTAACAGTGCCTTGATGAACTTGTGGATAGTATGTCACGACAAATACAGAAGTGCATCAATTCAAGAGGACGTGCTACTGGGTATTAGAGGTACTGGTGTGTACCGCAATCTGAACTACCACCGCTGAAGGTTTCGCTATATGGTGGTATAACATAATAAAAAGGGCAGAAATGATGTTTATGTTTATCTCTATTCCAATTTTCTGTACAGGTTCTGAAACCCTTGGAACCGAGGTGACACAAAACTTTTTTGGTGCGTGCATGTCTACTGTTGATGAAGGCCTTAATGGCCAAAAGCGTTAATTGTGAGAGTCTTGATGTTGTGCCTATCTGTGACTCAGCATCTCCGCTATGTGGAGAGCAGCAACTTTCGTTCTCATAATTGTTACATTCCATCCTGGATTTTCCACTGTTTGAAATCTTTACAAATTACATACGAAAACCTTCCTTGTTGGTAGTGTATTTGTTAGTGGAAACTGGATCAAAATCCTCACAACAGTTTCTGATAGTAATGTCCACATACAGAAGGATGCAAATGGGTGACTTCAAAACCTGTCACATACTGACTGAAATTGAAACAAGCTTTGTTCTGACCACCATCTTGTTAATTGTGGTGTCTTCTTTATGTATACGGTGACAATTTGTGAATAGTGGTTAATAAGTTCCAAGGGCCCACAGCAATGGAGGTAACTGAACACACCACGAAAAGATAGCCATTTAACATGAAGAAAGATAACCGCAGCACATGCCAAAACCTTACAAAACAACTTTAATATCTACGTATACCGCTGTTAAATATTTTTGTATTGGCACTGTAGCTTGAATATGAGGTTTATACATTGCTTCATTAAACAATTTGAGTGTCATCAATTTTATGACAGGTAGAGGGCTCTGGAAAACCCTTTCGTACTTTTGAAAGTCATGCTTGATTACTGGTCCATATGGCTTTGCACAAAATTTAGAACTGTACTAGACGATAAAAATTTTCACAAAATACTGATATATTGGTTCATCAAGAATGCTTTTCCTTACATTAAGTGAAGGAAGAATTTACTCTGTTATTGAATGTGTACCACGCTTGGTAGTTGAATTTAACAACTACTGCTAATGAAAGCTCAACGTTGACATATAGTTTTAACATGACGGCAGAGTGCACCTCAGAACTGTTGCCTTTTGAACATAAAAGAACCTGCAGAATATTGGACTAGCTTTGTGAATGATTAAGAACTACTTTGCAACTAGAACTCTGTATGTTCTATTTAGGGGGAAATCATCAAATCTCCAAGAAGTTTTGGATGTACCTCAATCTCCACAATTGTCCACAATACATATGAAAATAATTTGCTGGTTACTGTCAGAACTTCCATGAGGCAGGTTACAAAATGTCCATTTAACTGATACTTGGGGCATATGAAACGAACCTTCCCGAAGACTGCTATGACAAGTGGACAAAATAAAAATAGCAATCAAGTGACAAAACAAACATAGCAATCAAGCAAACCTCGGGCAGTGAACAAACAATGAATCAAAATTACCTGGTAGCCACTTTTTTCACACCACAAACATCAACTGAGCCGTTCTATGGCCACAGTTAACAGTCATCTCAGTTAACATGAAGAAATTTCAACAACTAAAAAGGAAGTGCTAGAAGGTCAATGAAACAAATATGTACGTCACATATTGCGCATACGGGAGACACACAGAAGCCGTGAGATGCACAGACCAAAAATGAACAGGCTGCAGCTCGCTGTCTAAAGACACCACTACTAACACCAAAAAGCTATTTTTATCCATCCATATGTCCAGGTTATATGCACAGCAGTTACGGAGAAAAATTATATTTCAATTCTTAGTATAGGAACAGTTAATTTTACCATCTCTCCCCATTGCAAACCACCTTGCACTCTATTTACACTTAATAAACCAATTTTAATAACAAAAATATGCAGGTCGTCACAGGTTAGATTGGGGCAGTAGTGCAAGAATGGACAGAAAAGAATCATCTTACTCTAAATCATGATGCAAAACTACCTGCATCATTCAACACTAAGTGGAGCCAAAGTTACAGCCATGACCTTATATTCAGTAGTAGTCAATGATGTGTAAAATCTGTATGCTGCACAATACCAAACCCACAGCATAGACTAATGCCTTTAGACCTCAGAATGTACCTCTTTGTAGGAGGTACAATTTCAAAATGACAGAATGCTTAAAATTTGCATAATTGTTGGATGTTAAGGTACTCAGAATAGAACCTATTATACAAAATCCTATGATAGCTTCACTGCAGCTGGAAAGATTATTATTATTATTATTATTATTATTATTATTATTTGGGTTGAGGGGGCACTAGACATCATGGTCATCAGAACTCTGACGATAAGTCAACATGAAATCTCACGAGTGGGGACAAAGGTGCCCCCACATGCGGAGCAGTTTATAATGTACTGAAGCCTGCCACCCTTCCCCACCGGTTTAGGGATGAGGCCCGAGAGTTCACAAAATTTCACCACTCTTTAAAAAGTGTTTTCTGTGAGGATGGTGGGCACATCTCCAGCGAGACCAAGGGCTGCCCTAATATCAGTATATAGGACACATACAGCCACAATATGCTGAACTGAAAGTGGCACATCACAAACTTCACAGAATGGTGGATCCTCCGCCGGAGGAGGAAGCCATGTGAGATAGGGCTATGCCCGATGCTCAGTCCGGTAAGCAAAACCTCCTTTCAGCAGTGAGGTTGACACAAAGTCCGCCAAGCCTTTGTGGTCAATTTGAGCGACCGCAGTTTGTTGTCTGACACCACAACCATTCAGTCTCCCACTGACGCATGATGCATCTGTCAGAAAATGAGATAATGACATGCAACGGGATGGGACATTGATGGACAGCACCATCCCAACATGCTTCCTTGGCCACTTTGTCAGCCATGTCGTTACCCCGTATACCAATGTGACCAGATGCCCAGCTAAAGATCACGTCCTTGCCACGGCGTTGGAGCTGCTGGAAGGAGTCATGAATGAACTGAATCAGCGGGTCTACTGGATACATTTGGTGAAGTGCTTGCAGCGCACTAAGAGTCGGAATAGACAAGAAAACTCTTATGGTGATGTCTGAACTCTCTACAGTGCTATCAGAATACCATATAACTCCGATCATAATTCGTAAATTGTTCTGGAAAATGCACTTTGAAAACTCTACCATTGAAAACCACAGAACAATCAAGAGCATTCTCCTGCTGGGATCCATCTGCATAAGTAACGATAAAACTACAGCACATACTTAAAATGGACAAAAACAAAGATGTAAAAACCAAATCTGAAGTATAACTTTTCGTGTACTGTGTCAAGCTTAAAATCACTTTGGGCCTCTGAAGACACCAAGGTGGCAATGTGTTCCATCCCTGGGTGTGTATTTTCATGCCCGAGAGGTCCAGATCCTTGAGACAGTCCGTAGAACGTATACCAAATGGTTGGGTCACTTGGTGCTGATTCCTGAACAGTCGTTCGAAGGTGGGTTGGATCACTGAACGAAATGCTAATGACTGAGGTGATGCTGAGATTTCCAGCGCCTGTTGAGCCAAAAGGATATGTCGCCGGTTCCAGAGTGGTGGTTCACCAGCCTCTGAACTGGGCTGGTCCTAAAGGCTCCAGTCGATATCCGAATGCCCTCATCACGGACAGCATCTAACATCTGGAGGTAGGAAGAATGGGTCGATCCATAGACCACGCTCCTATTGTCTAAGTGTGATAGGACAGATGCCCTATAAAATTGCACAAGGCGGGACCTGTCAGCTCCCCATGTTTTTCCTGCCAAGGCATTTCAAAATGGTCAACAACTGGAAGCCCTTTGTTCATAGGTCTTTCAGGTGTGGGAGCCATGTTAATTTCCAATCAAATAATAAACTCAAAGTGTTCACAGTGTCTTGAAAACGTAAAATATGGTCCCCCCATTGTAAGCTCTGGTTGGTTAAAACTCTGACGAGCACGATTAAAATTGACACACACAGTCTTCTCAGGTGAGAACCAAAAACCAGTTGTCTGGGCCCAGGTTTCCAGCCTCCTAATGGTCAGCTGTAGCTGCCTCGTTGTCGTCGTCAGATCAGAGGAAGAGTAGAAGATCAGCTGGAAAGAGATGCTCCTGATGTCTATGCCTCAGGAATGCCGAACATCTGCTCTCGCATCAGATCAATCTGCTCTACTTTCAGAATACCACAATTTATCTGATAAATTGCTAAGATTTCCTACTGTCTCTAGTCAGATCTAAGCCATCAATCTTTCCAATCTATTGATCCTTTGTGTCTCCTTAATAGTGCAAATGAGCTCTTGTTTCCAGTTTCCACAGTTACTTCGCTAAAAGGATATTTGATAAATATTCTTTTAGTGAAGTAACTGTGGAAACAAGCTCATTTGCGCTATAAACGAGACACAAAAGATCAATGGATTAGAAAGATTGACAGCTTCGATCTGACAAGAGACTGTAGATCTTGGCAACGAACCAAAGGAGACCAGTAAACCTAAAATCACCACCAACAACCAAATAGCACATCAGCTACTGCTAAGCGGGAAGGCCAGCCACAAATCTAAAATGCCCAAGCTTTATACAGTAGACCATAAGCATAATAACGATCTTACAATAGCATTCGACATGGCTGAATTAGGGAATACTGTCAGAGTAAAAATGGAAAATTAGTTAGCTGTGATGATATTCGAAGAGAAAGATGAAGCAGTATGGCCTAACAACAAAGAAATGTATGAACTGATACCAAATTCCAAATATAAGGAAAACAATTAACTGCCCTGCTAAAACCTGGCAAAGAAGAGACTATCTGAATAATTTTAGACTAGTTGCACTACTATGACACCTCTGTAGATTGCTAGGAAAATTTATCTTAGATCATCTTCTGTTTGTAATTGATCCTTTACTTATACCTTAACAAGCTGGATTGTATCCTGGTAAAAGTTGTACTGGAGAGATCTCTCGAGTCTCACTCAGTTCACAGACGATTGTCTCAAAGTTCATAAGGCAACTGGAGTGGTATTTGTTGACCTATGAGCAGCAGCTACTGTTAACTAAGCTGTACTACTGACCAAGGACTTTAAGCTAACCAGACTCTTCATCATTCTACTGCAAAATCTCAAGTTTTACGTTGTCCTTCAAGGACAGCACAGCTACTGGAGGCTACATAGGTATTGTATTCCTCAAAGTTTACTGGACCACAACACAATGTAATATAATTACAAATGACCAACCTACAGCCATCAATACTGGAAGTTTTTTGTATGCAGATGGTCTTGCTCTTTTCACATAGAGCATACAGTTTTTGACTCAGTGGAAACACCCTCACTAATACTCCTGAAAGACTACGATACTACAGAGCAAACCAGCTTAAATCAAATTCATCTAAGACACAAATTTGTGTTTTCCATTTGAGAAATTGGGAAGCACTCAGAATTTAAAGATGATCTGGTCAGGAGCTGAACTTGAACAATGCAGTGCTCCAAAATACCAAGGAATAACACTCAACAGATCTTTTACATACAATAATACCAAGTTCAAAGTTTCCACCAGGTACCGTCTCCTTAGAAAACTGGTTGATTCAATATGGGATAGTGAAGTCAAAACAATCTGAACTTCTGCAATTGTACTGTGTTATTCCACTGCAGAGAACACCTGTCCCATTTAGTATAAATCGAGACACGCCAAACAAACGGGTGAAGCCCTCAATGAGACATACAGACATTTAAGACGCTATTTAAGATCTACACCAACAGAGTGGCTCTACTGCCTCCTGGTTGGAAAACAATATCTGAAACTCTACTGCCTTATTATGAGAGGGGCGTGCTGACATGTAAGTCCTTGAATAGATTGAGATCAAGAGCAGGCAGCTCGGAGTTAATACGGCACGATGGGCTATAACAAAGTAGACAATGTCAAGTGCCATCAGAGAGTTAAATACATACTTCAGTAATGACTGTGTCCAAACTTTTGCACAGAAGATTACTTATCAAGCCTTCAAGTAGCAGAGATTTGGTCAAATTTCTTATATTTTAAAGTCTGTAATGATTCAGCAAACTAAACTGGTTATTTGGCCATTGTGACAGCACTGTCATGTTCATGTGTGGAAAGCAGTCGGGGATGCAGCAATAGCGTATACTCCAATACTCTTACAAGTGGAATACTTACATGCTATATGTCTTTAAGAACCACTGAACTAAGTGCCACTCAGAACAAGAATACAAATAGTACAATTTTCCACACATTACCTGCTTATGAAGTTTCACTTGCAGTATCTGTAACTATTTTCCCTGATGATGTCACTATATTAAACAGGAGTGACTGTCGATCCATCATCTGCTGTTTTAGTTTCCTTGATCGTCACAGTATCTCTCCTCCATTAGTCATCAACATTTTTTTTTTTGTCATGATACACAGCCTTTCAATGCTTCTAATATCAGAACAGCAAAAGCTCAGCAAAAGCTAATATCACAGCTGCGAAACTAGCTGTTCGAATGGATTAGTGGTAACAACTCTGAGATATGAAGTTTCATCCCAGGGACCACTTTGAATTTTTATCTGGTGGGAAGGTCTGAAAGGAGGTTCACTCAACCTTGTGAGGCCAACTGAACAGCTACTTGAATATGAAATCAGCAAAAGTAACACACAAGCCTCCAGTGCAGTTTTGCCAAAAGGTTTGCAACAAGCAAGTTGACACACATATGTTTATTCATTAGCAGCTAAAGCTACAGCTACAGCTGTTCCATTCAAATTAGGTCTAGAAGATATGATGGCAATAGGTAGAGAACCGTTCTGTTGCAAAGTTCTTTCAGTGTGTGTCATAGCAGGTGGATTCTTCTTATGTGTTACGTTTTTTCTACACCCATAAATAAGTACTTTTTGCTAATTTTTATCTCATTTTCACTACGTTTATCTACTGACATGTGACATTTACATAAAATCCTCAAGTTCTTATTTAGACTTGATTTCACTTGCATTTATTGTTAGATTGTCATTTTGGTTGTTCTGTTTACTTTGATGTAATTATGGCATTCATAATTTGAAAACCCCCCCCATGAACCATGGACCTTGCCGTTGGTGGGGAGGCTTGCGTGCCTCAGCGATACAGGTAGCCGTACTGTAGGTACAACCACAACGGAGGGATATCTGTTGAGAGGCCAGACAAACGTGTGGTTCCTGAAGAGGGGCTGCAGCCTTTTCAGTAGTTGCAAGGGCAACAGTCTGGATTGTTGACTGATCTGGCCTTGTAACAATAACCAACACGGCCTTGCTGTGCTGGTACTGCGAACGGCTGAAAGCAAGGGGAAACTACGGCCGTAATTTTTCCCCGAGGGCATGCAGCTTTACTGTATGATTAAATGATGATGGCGTCCTCTTGGGTAAAATATTCCGGAGGTAAAATAGTCCCCCATTCGGATCTCCGGGCGGGGACTACTCAAGAGGATGTCGTAATCAGGAGAAAGAAAACTGGCGTTCTACGGATCGGAGCGTGGAATGTCAGATCCCTTAATCGGGCAGGTAGGTTAGAAAATTTAAAAAGGGAAATGGATAGGTTAAAGTTAGATATAGTGGGAATTAGTGAAGTTCGGTGGCAGGAGGAACAAGACTTTTGGTCAGGTGACTACAGAGTTATAAACACAAAGTCAAATAGGGGTAATGCAGGAGTAGGTTTAATAATGAATAGGAAAATAGGAATGCGGGTAAGCTACTACAAACAGCATAGTGAACGCATTATTGTGGCCAAGATAGATACGAAGCCCACACCTACTACAGTAGTACAAGTTTATATGCCAACTAGCTCTGCAGATGACAAAGAAATTGAAGAAATGTATGATGAAATAAAAGAAATTATTCAGATAGTGAAGGGAGACGAAAATTTAATAGTCATGGGTGACTGGAATTCGAGTGTAGGAAAAGGGAGAGAAGGAAACGTAGTAGGTGAATATGGATTGGGGCTAAGAAATGAAAGAGGAAGCCGCCTGGTAGAATTTTGCACAGAGCACAACTTAATCATAGCTAACACTTGGTTTAAGAATCATGATAGAAGGTTGTATACATGGAAGAACCCTGGAGATACTAGAAGGTATCAGATAGATTATATAATGGTAAGACAGAGATTTAGGAACCAGGTTTTAAATTGTAAGACATTTCCAGGGGCAGATGTGGACTCTGACCACAATCTATTGGTGATGACCTGTAGATTAAAACTAAAGAAACTGCAAAAAGGTGGGAATTTCAGGAGATGGGACCTGGATAAACTGAAAGAACCAGAGGTTGTACAAAGTTTCAGGGAGAGCATAAGGGAACAATTGACAGGAATGGGGGAAAGAAATACAGTAGAAGAAGAATGGGTAGCTTTGAGGGATGAAGTAGTGAAGGCAGCAGAGGATCATGTAGGTAAAAAGACGAGGGCTAGTAGAAATCCTTGGGTAACAGAAGAAATATTGAATTTAATTGATGAAAGGAGAAAATATAAAAATGCAGTAAATGATGCAGGCAAGAAGGAATACAAACGTCTCAAAAATGAGATTGACAGGAAGTGCAAAATGGCTAAGCAGACATGGCTAGAGGACAAATGTAAGGATGTAGAGGCTTATCTCACGAGGGGTAAGATAGATACTGCCTACAGGAAAATTAAAGAGACCTTTGGAGATAAGAGAACCACTTGTATGAACATCAAGAGCTCAGATGGAAACCCAGTTCTAAGCAAAGAAGGGAAAGCAGAAAGGTGGAAGGAGTATATAGAGGGTCTATACAAGGGCGATGCACTTGAGGACAATATTATGGAAATGGAAGAGGATGTAGATGTAGATGAAGAAGAAATGGGATATACGATACTGCGTGAAGAGTTTGACAGAGCACTGAAAGACCTGAGTCGAAACAAGGCCCCCGGAGTAGACAACATTCCATTGGAACTACTGACGGCCTTGGGAGAGCCAATCCTGACAAAACTCTACCATCTGGTGAGCAAGATGTATGAAACAGGCGAAATACCCTCAGACTTCAAGAAGAATATAATAATTCCAATCCCAAAAAAAGCAGGTGTTGACAGATGTGAAAATTACCGAACAATCAGTTTAATAAGCCACAGCTGCAAAATACTAACACGAATTCTTTACAGACGAATGGAAAAACTAGTAGAAGCCGACCTCGGAGAAGATCAGTTTGGATTCCGTAGAAATACTGGAACACGTGAGGCAATACTGACCTTACGACTTATCTTAGAAGAAAGATTAAGGAAAGGCAAACCTACGTTTCTAGCATTTGTAGACTTAGAGAAAGCTTTTGACAATGTTGACTGGAATACTCTCTTTCAAATTCTGAAGGTGGCAGGGGTAAAATACAGGGAGTGAAAGGCTATTTACAATTTGTACAGAAACCAGATGGCAGTTATAAGAGTCGAGGGACATGAAAGGGAAGCAGTGGTTGGGAAGGGAGTGAGACAGGGTTGTAGCCTCTCCCCGATGTTATTCAATCTGTATATTGAGCAAGCAGTAAAGGAAACAAAAGAAAAATTCGGAGTAGGTATTAAAATCCATGGAGAAGAAATAAAAACTTTGAGGTTCGCTGATGACATTGTAATTCTGTCGGAGACAGCAAAGGACTTGGAAGAGCAGTTGAACGGAATGGATGGTGTCTTGAAGGGAGGATATAAGATGAACATCAACAAAAGCAAAACGAGGGTAATGGAATGTAGTCGAATTAAGTCGGGTGATGTTGAGGGTGTTAGATTAGGAAATGAGACACTTAAAGTAGTAAAGGAGTTTTGCTATTTGGGGAGCAAAATAACTGATGATGGTCGAAGTAGAGAGGATATAAAATGTAGACTGGCAATGGCAAGGAAAGCGTTTCTGAAGGAGAGAAATTTGTTAACATCGAGTATAGATTTAAGCGTCAGGAAGTCATTTCTGAAAGTATTTGTATGGAGTGTAGCCATGTATGGAAGTGAAACATGGACGGTAAATAGTTTGGACAAGAAGAGAATAGAAGCTTTCGAAATGTGGTGCTACAGAAGAATGCTGAAGATTAGATGGGTAGATCACATAACTAATGAGGAAGTATTGAATAGGATTGGGGAGAAGAGAAGTTTGTGGCACAACTTGACCAGAAGAAGGGATCGGTTGGTAGGACGTGTTCTGAGGCATCAAGGGATCACCAATTTAGTATTGGAGGGCAGCGTGGAGGGTAAAAATCGTAGGGGGAGACCAAGAGATGAATACACTAAGCAGATTCAGAAGGATTTAGGTTGCAGTAGGTACTGGGAGATGAAGAAGCTTGCACAGGATAGAGTAGCATGGAGAGCTGCATCAAACCAGTCTCAGGACTGAAGACCACAACAACAACAACAACAATTTGAAAATAGAATTAATCGAAATCAATACTACAGTTTGCAACATGTAAACTCTTATGATCTAATCAGTGTAGCTGAGAAGGCTAAGCTAAGCATTCCGACTTTCCAGTAACGTATTTTAAAGTACCGAAAACTAATTATTTTCAAAATAATTAAGCTGAAGTTCTAAGCTGCCAACAATTTTCATTTCAGAACCTAACCACTGTTAGGTTCCAGCTTTCGACTAAATACTTTTGTTATTTTAATTTTTCTGTACAAAAGACATACAGCATTGACTGATTATTGAGTTAATCAATAATTTCACATTTTTAATTTGCAATGTGGCACTCACTCATACATGTAAACAAGAGGATTCACATCATGTAAGAATAATAATTTTGATGTACTTTTTTCAATTTATATCAAACAAACACCATCTTCTGTACAACAAAAATCACATTAATTCTTGCACTACATAAAAACAGTAAAATAGAATGTACCCACTTTTTAAAGTATTACATATTTTTGAAATAACAGTTTATTCAAAATGGTTCAAATGGCTCTGAGCACTAGGGGACTTAACATCTATGGTCATCAGTCCCCTAGAACTTAGAACTACTTAAACCTAACTAACCTAAGGACAGCAAACAACACCCAGCCATCACGAGGCAGAGAAAATCCCTGACCCCGCCGGGAATCGAACCCAGGAACCCGGGCGTGGGAAGCGAGAACGCTACCGCACAACCACGAGATGTAGGCAACAGTTTATTCCTACACCAGTTTTTGTATGTCCAAATTGCCACAAAATTGTGAATCTGCAGTTTGAAAGCCCACGAGGAAGACCAATGTTGGGTGTAATCTCTATATTGGTGCGCAACAAATTCCTGCATGTTTTCTAGGCGAATATACATGCACTGATAACTGTGAAACTCATTAATATTAATGTCTGATGACTTTTCAGTGATTACAGAACCTCAAATTAAGGAACATTTCAAATGAAACGTGTTGTGGTTAGTAGTAAGTTTGGAATTTTATTTTCATCAAAGTGAATGATTGCTGGACATGGTGATACTCATTATGGACTGAATTAATGGAATTACTGCACTGTATTCCTATTTCATGAACTGTTACAATTGTGTGTGAACTGTTTTTGTGCCACAACTGAATAATTAACTCCATCACTGGAGTGTTGAGAGGCAATTGTGGGTGCTGATCTTGTGATGTATGCTAAAAAGTTTTCGTAATTGATAAATGAGTCACCATTATTAATAAGCAAATTTTCCATGGATAAATGTGTGTCTGAATGCAATATAAATGGCAATGATGTGTACATTTTTGGGTAAGAACCACCCTGCACTTGAGTGGTGCAGCCGTACGGAAACAATGGATACTAGCTCAGTAACACTAAAAGTGGAATAAAGTAAATTTGGTTGGTACTCCATAATTCAAGCCGGAAGTTCAGTTTTGCTTGTCACTAAGTATTTTTAACTTTATTTTGTCCATTCCTACATGATAATCCAAAGTTTCCCTGTTACAGTCATAGAGGAAACGTTGCTTGGCACTGCTTTGCAATACTGTCCACAGAGTGCATGAAAAAAATGACACTTTGTTTATTCAAGCACATTTTATATTCATATTCCATAGATTGAGCAGTTTTTTCTCAGTTTCTTGCTGGCCTGGGAAACCAGTTCTGTGCAATAAAATCTGTGAAGTTTTCGCAGAGACTGTTTCTTTGTATTGTTCATAATATCACAGAAATTGCTATCCAATAACACATTTATCTGCATCAATAAAGAAATAGTTATTGCATGTATTTAACTTCTCCTGCTTTGGGGGCAGATACCTGAATCCTGTTCCACCTGGCATAGTGTCCCTCCTTCCACGATTTGTACACCACTGACTTAACTTTTGTTTGTCAGCATTTGCCTGTACCTTCTGTTACATTCTGTTATCATTATCACACCTTTCTCGTTTTTCTGACATTAACAGCAAGTTGTCATGACTTCTCCTGGAGGGTTTTTCATTATCACTTTTCATGCTCGCAATGCAAGATGACATCACACACTACTTTGAATCTGAACAGGACGGTACCTAGTCAGATAAACAAGTTAGTTACCTCACAGAAAGCAAATAATGACATTTAGCTGCTAGTCAGCACTGATTTACATCAATGGGGAAAGCTGAAAATTTGTGCCCGATCAGGATTCAAGCCCGGGCCTTCTGCTCACCAGTCACATGCTCTGATCACTAAGCTATCCGGACACAGCGATCATCACAACTGCACAGACTACCTTAGCATTTGTCTCCCATCAGATACAAATTCTCAACTTATTCACACACTATGATGTAGTGCCTCTGCCCATTATTCTCATTACTAGCAGTGTTTCACCAATTCCTGTAAGAGACTGAGTGTGGTGTGCATTTGCACTGAAGGGATCATCAGCCAGCCTCAACTTAATTATGTCCAAAAGAACAGACACTACACATATATTTAAAGTGATGCCGGCCACTGGTCCCTTCGGTGCAGATTAACACCTCACTTGAACTCTTACTGGAATCAGCGACACACCACGATTAATGAGGATAATGGGCAGGGGCATTTTGTCAGTAGTGTGTGGATACATTGAGAATTTGCATCTGACTGGAGGCATAACAGAATAGTCCGTGCAGTCCAGACACCACTGTGTCTGGATGGCTTAGAGGTCAGAGCATCTGCCTCACAAGCAGGAGACCAGTCTGGCATAAATTTTCAACTTGACCCGTTGGTGTAAACCACTGACCCAATGTCCATTAGCAGCTGAACATCATTATTTCCTTTGGGTCTTGATCCATGACGGCTGCAGGATCAAAATGGTGTCAACAGGCACTACATGTAAAGGGTGTCTCAAAAGAAAGTTTATATCTGAAGAGCTCTCTGTGCATGAATTCAGTCAATGTGGAGCACTTATTGGGAACAGACCGTGTGTTCTGTGAGCGAAAATTGCACAAAACTGTGATTCAGTGAGTGTGGCATGGAGGAAATTTTGCAGTGATCATGGATTGCTTTGTGTAAATGATGCTCCAAATGATCCAGAAATGGATCAAAACATTTGAGGAAACTGATTCAACACTGGTCAGCCCTAAATCAAGGCGTCCAAGTCCATCAAGAACAGGTGAATCCATGGAGAGCGTAAATGACTATCTTCGTGATGACCCTAACCTCTCCATTCATAACCATGGAAGTTTTTTAAATGTGCATAGATCATCACTGCACCAAATTCTGCAAAATGACCTTAAACTACAGCTTTACAAAATCCAATCGATGCAAGAATTAAAGCCTCAGGATGTCAGGCATAGGGTGCAATGCATTAATGATGTCACTAAGTGCCCTTCATTTAACAATACCTTGTTTTCTGACAAGGCTCATTTTCACGTGAACGATCATGTCAATAAGCAAAATTGTCACTACTGCAGAGCAACGAATTTTAAACAGAAGCATGAGAAACCCCTTCATCTGCCAATGTTGCTGTATGGGCTATGATGTCAGCTTGAGGAATAACTGGCCTGTAATTTCTCGAGGACAAGAGCAGTTGTCCAGTTATAGTGAATTCAGATTGTTAAGTCACAGTATTAAATGACTTTTTGGTGCCTGAAGAGCAAAACTTTGCTGGTTATAACCAAAGAACATGGTTTCAGTAAGACAAGAGCCACAGCACCCATGTCCAATGTGTCTAGACCAGGGCCGGACAAATACCGTTTCACTAGTGCGGGCACTCGCCAATGTCCACAAGGCCTGCCCGTGGCCCAAGACCCCTCCCCCTGCCAGCCAGCAGTGCCCCCACCACCCCACCATCTACTCCCCTAGCTATACACATCACTGCACTGCGCCGAGCCACTCTGTCTGTTTACTTCCCACTGTTTCTATTGTCTGTGTAGACATCGCATTCGGTGTTTGCGGTAAAATAGAACTAGTGGGTGGAAAATGGCTGAGGAGGAGTTAGTCCTTTGAACTCATACTCGTTAATCCACAGTGGGAAGAAGAGTTCTTTTCTGTTGGAACACAAAGAAGACCTCAGTGTTTGATTTGCAATGGAACATTGTCTTCACGGAAGAAGCACAATGTGAATCGACATTATCAACTGCTTCACGAGAAGGATATAGTCAGTTTGAATAATGAAAAAAGAAAAGCCAAACTTATCGAGCGGAAGCAGAAGAAGATAATTATGACAATGATTCACGTTATTACTGTTATTAGTAATATGTTATGTGCATTTTCCGTCACTTTTACCTTCCCCTGTTATGTATTTACAGGATGACTACCTCATCATCCACAACAATGCAGCGATGACAGTAAGCTATCGCGTAACTCTTAAAATAGCTAAAACATGACGGTCCTTCGGCGATGGAGAATTAATGAAAGGATGTTTTGTTGCTGCCACAACAATTTTGTGCCCAGCAAGTCTTACTGTTTTTAAAACCTCTCCTCTTTCATGGAGAACAGTTTGCAGATTTGGTTTTCTTTTCATTAGCATTGGGCGAAAGCACTGATGTACGTGATGTTCCTCAACTTGCAGTCTTTTTGCGAGGAGTTGATGCTCAGTTTAATGTGATTGAGGAACTCCTCCATTTAGTGCCAATGCATTACAAAACAACAGCCGACAATATATGATGTGGAATCTAAAATTTTTGGGACTGGTGCTGCCATCTGGAAAGTAGTGGTAGTAGTAGTAGTAGTAGTAGTAGTAGTAGTACTTTGACTGCTAGGTGGCGAGAGCTGCATATCTGATGAGTCAGTGTGCAGAGTGGCATTCAGCTGGAAGGACGTGTTGCGTGTCCACAGTTATTTCCGTAATACTCTGTGTTTGGTGTGTGGTGATTTTACGATGGATCCACAAACAGAACAGCACGTGTGTATCAAATTCTGTGTGAATCTCAGGGAAAGTGCTATGGAGACCCAATGATTCAACAAGTGTTTGGAGGACAGAGCATGAGCCGTACGCATGTGTTCCAGCGGAGAAGACCGGGCTCTCCAAGACCCAAAAAAGCAAGCCAGGTGAAGAGCAAAGTGAAGAGCACGATCATCGTTTCTTTGATACCAAGGGCATTGAGCACAAAGAATCTGTAACACCCAACCAAACAATGAATTCACATACTATTGTGACGTTTTGCGACGGCTCAGTAAAAACGTGTGGTGATGACAGCCTGAACTTTGGCATCAAGGGAACTGGCTGCTGCATCATGACACTGCACCCTGTCACACATCCTTGCTCACCAAGACCTTTTTGGCAAAAAACAACATGGCGGTTGTACCCCACCCACCGTACTCGCCAGATTTGGCACCTTGCAACTTTGCGCTATTCCCAAAACTGAAACTCAAGTTGGAAGGCCATTGGTTCGACACTCAAGAGAAGATTCAAGAATCATCACTGGCAGTGATAAACGCCCTCCAAAAAACAAGGCTTCCACAAAACATTTGACCAGTGGCAGAAGCGATGGGACCGGTATGTTTGTGCGGATGGGAACTACTTTGAGGGTGATGGTGACCATTAGTCCGAAGGTAAGGTTTTCAACAGTTCCAAAATTTTTTGATAGCACCTCATACTTTCGTGTGTAGAACATATAATAGACAAGTACGAGTTATGTCGGGAAAAACTTTCATCGATTGCAACACATGGGGCTCCTGCAGTGATTGATCCTACATCTAGTGTCGTCGTTTTGATACGAAAATAGTTGAAAGCCGTTGGCGTCCAGCAGGAACTACCAGCAATACATTGCGTTCTTCACCGTGATAATTTGCTACCAAAATGTGCCAAACTTGTCGGCGTCATGGACGTGGTTATAAAAACAGTTAACATTCTCAGATCGCATGGTTTGGAACACAGACAATTCAAGTCATTTCTGGCAGATCTCAAGTGTGAATAAGGTAATGTTCCATATTTTTGTGAAGTACGCTGGTTGAGTCTAGGAGTTGTTTTAGAACAATTTTTTAATTTAAGTACGGATATAGCTTTATTCATGGATGCGAGAAGAAAACCAGTGAAAGAATTGGACGATCCACAGTGGATTTTAGACCTTGCGATTTTAACTGACATAACCAAGCACCTGAATAGCTTGAATGTAGCTTTGCAAGGTAGAAATAAGGTAATTAGCAAAGTAATTGACACTATTTTGGCATTCAAGAGAAAACTGCTTTTGTGGGAAAGCAACTGTCAGAAATGTCGTGTGCACACTTCCCGAGTGTTGCACTAGTTGTTAGTGAAAGCAATTTGGAACTGGAAAGGCTCAAAGAACATTTTGATGGGTTTTAACGATGCTACAGTCTCTCGAAGGCATTTCTGATATTAGATTTGAGGACTTAAATCGACTGGAATGCAATGTCAACCTTTTTGCGACTCCTTTTGCAGTTAACATTGAACATGTGCTTTCTGAAATTCAGCTGGAAATCATTGATTTCAATGCAACCATGTGCTGAAGGAGAAGTTTCAAACAGCAAAAAACCTTGGAAAGCTTCCACAAATATTTCCCACATGAACAGTTTCCATTGTTATTTAAAATAGCTGCTCATGATTATAGTTTTTTTGGAACAGTAAACTTGTGCGAACGTGTATTCTCCATAATGAAACTGACAAAATCGAAGTTTAGTCTTACTGATGTTCAACTGATTGGAGCAGTGCGCACCTAATGACCAGTATTTTCACACCAAATATTGAGATGCTAGTTCAAAATCATTGTAAAAAACATCAAGGACAATGTAAATTAATGCCTATGTCCTCTGAACTACAGGTGTGTGTAAATATACCATAACATTTACAATACAAATGTGTTCGTTTTGTGTAAACTTCGGGTAAGCGCGTGTCACACTTACTTCCCACACACGCATGTTGTGCCACATATGATTGGCTTCCAAATAACTGTGTACCGGTGCCGAGTTCACGGATGCCACATACGCCTGAAATGTCCTCGGACATGTGTGTGTTCCAACTGCACTACGTATGTCAGCTTGTCCATACCCAGCCTTGTGTGCCAAGTGCTCCCACAGTGGTATGGTTACCCCCCGTGCAGTGTGCAAACACAAGACTCCGCCAGTCACATTGCACAGCTCTGCTACCCGCACTATGTGCCCTCACAGCTGCTCAGCGTTGCCCTCGTGGCTCACGGTGCCTGCAGGCAACCATGAGGGCAGCTCTCATGTGCATCCCTGGTCTAGACTGCAAGTTAGTGGAATTTTTCAGGGCAAATTGATTTCCAGGAGAAGTGAAATAAATTAGCCCCATGCAGTCCAGATTTGAGCTCCACGGACTTTTTCTTATGGGGATAAGTCGAATCTAAAGTGTATTTCTGTAATGCGACTCCTCCGGAGCACTGAAAGAAAATATCCATAGCCAATTTGCAGCTATCCCAGTGTCTACATGCCGAACCACCATGCAAAATTTTGTTGATTGTATAAACGAATGCTGTGGGTGTCTTGGATTGCATTTAAATGATGATATTTTTAAAATCTAAATTCTTAGTATACCTCTATAATAAATAAAGATTTTTCCTACAGAATTCAACAGATATTGTATTTTGACACATCAAATATAAACTTTCTTTTGAGTCGCCCTATACAAGTTATGTACCGCTACAGCTGGGTTACCACTTTCCTTTGCCGATTAATATCTGTGTAAATGTGCATGTTACTGAAAAGAGTAACACTAATAAAACTGTGGACTTTGCAAGTTGGGGTGGCTTTCATGCCTCAACAATACAGCCAGCCATATTGCACATGCAACCACAATGGAGGGTTTTTTGTGCAGAGGCCAGAGTAACCCATGGGTCCTGAATTTGGGGTGGTAGCCTTTTCAGTAGTTATAGGGGATGATTGGCTGAAGGGGTCTTGTAACATGGCTTTCCATTCTCTTGGGTAAAATAGACCACCATTTGGATTTCTTGTCAGTGACTAGTGAGGAGTAAACCTTCTGATTAAATGAAGTTTAAACATGGGCAATGGAATGTAGTGAAATTAGATATGGCGATGCTGAAGGGATTAAGATTAAGAAATGGGACGTTAAGAATAGTGAATGAGACTTATTTAGGCAGAAAAATGTGGGACAACAGCTCAAGCTGAGAGGACATAAAACGCAGACTGACAACAGCATGAAAAGTAGATCTTAAAAAGAAAACTGCTGTAACATCAAGTATAAACTTAAATATGAGGAGATCATTTCTAAAGGTATTGGTTTGGAGCATAGCCTTGTACTGAAGCGAAACATGGGTTGTAAAGAGTTCGCACAGGAGAATAGGAGCTTCTGAAATGAGTTAGTACAGAAAAATGCTGAAGATTAGATGGGTAGATAAGACAACTAATGAAGAGATACTGAATCAAATAGTGGAGAAAAGAAATTTATGGCACTTGTTGACTATAAGAATGGTTCAGTTGCTACGGCACATCGTGAGGTACCAAGGAATAGTCCACTTGGTAAAGGAATAGTTAGTTAATTTGGTAAAGCAATGTAATGTGAAGGGAAGAGGGGAGGGGAGGGGAGGGGAGGGGAGGGGAGGGGAGGGGAGGGGAGGGGAGGGGAGGGGGCAGACGTAAAAACGGTAGAGGTAGACTGACGCCTGACTACAGTGAGCATGTCTAAATGCATGTAGACTGCAGTAGCTACGTAGAAATGAAAAGACTTTCACAATTTTACTACTGGAATAAAGATAACTTTTCTGTTACATGAATGGATCATGTTCTTCATAAATAAGCTCACATTTACATATGTGATGAAACTAGAAAGTAAATCTGCACTAAGGAAAGATCAAAATGGTTTTATTTTACACTCCTATTTATAAGGGAATTCTAGTTTGTCCTTGACTTTATAAAGCAAATGGCAGCCATGACTGATAAATAATGCTCAACAGCACATACAATATATTTTACTGGAGGGGAAATATGAACACACAATAGGAAAGCGTGAAGAAATTGTTAGTTTTTAGCAAAATACTGCAGACAGATAAATATAATTTAGCAGTGTCAACTCTTCTGCTGCACAAGCTTAGTAACCTATGTTAACCTGATTGACTTTCACAGTTGCTAGATGACTTCATGACTTGGCCATTGTGTAATTACAAAAATAGCAGTCCTGCAGTTGTGGTTGATCAAATACAGTGTACACTGGCCTACTTTATAAAGCAGTTTATGCTGGAGAACCTACTGCCTGCAACTCCAATGACTGGGTATGTCTCCGACAGTTGCAGGCAAAATATCAGTCTTAGACTATGCCTTGGAATAATTCAGTTCTGTTACCACAGTACTGCTTGACAGCTTTACATCATTTAAATATTTGAAAGTAACACTGAAAAGCAATATGAAATTGAATGAGCATATGAAGATTGAGGTAGGAGAGGTGAATGGTGGACTTCAGTTTATTAGAAAAATTCTGGGAAAGTGTGGTTCATCTGTATAGGTGACCACATATAGGACACTAGTGTGACCTATTCTTGAATACAGCTTGAGTGTTTGGGATCTGTACCAGGTAGAATTACAGGAAGACATTGAAGCAATTCAGAGGCAGGCTGCTAGATTTGTTACTGGTATGTTCAACCAACATGCAACTGTTATGAAAACTGAAAAAATTTAGCAAACCAGCATTTGAAGCTGACAGCAGAACAATTCCGCTGCCACTAACACACATTTTGCGTAAGTGCCACAAAGAAAAGATACAAGAAATTAGGTCTCATGTGGAGGCCTATAGACATTTGTTTTTTCTTTGCTCTATTTGCAAGTGGAACTTGAAAGGAAACAACTAGTACTGGTACAGGGTACCGTCCACCACACACTATACAGTGGCTTGCCGAGTATGAATGTAGATTTACATTTCTAGTGTTCAAAATGTCTGAAAATCTGTGTATGATGCGCTGGGCAGTCCTAAAACTGAACTACCCACTTTATTTTAGATATATTTTACATTTTATAAGGATTGCTGAAAAAACAGTAACATCTGGATACCAACATCCTATCACGACCAAAATGAAATTTTACTATGGAATGGCAATATCAACGCGTCACAGTTGGAATCGGCCAACTTACCTGGGTGCAACACTTTTTTGGAATATGTAATGGGACAACCACATAGGCTCAGTCATGGATAAAGCATGTGACAGACCTCAATTTATTGGTACAATACTCGGGAAATGCAATCTGTCTACAAAAGGGATTGCTTACAAAGTGCTCGTGAGACCCACCCTGGAATATTGCTGAAGTGTGTGGTACTCATACCACATAGGACTAACAGGGGGTACTGAATGGATACAGAGGAGGGCAACACAGTCACAGATTTGTCTGCCCGGTGGGAGGGGGCCACACAGATGCAGAAGAAACTAAACTGGTAAACTCTTCAAGACAGATATAAACTATCCCAAAAAAGCCTAATTATGAAGTTTCAACAACTGGCTTTAAATTATGACTCTTAGAAACACACCATCCCGTGTATCACTTCAGTAGGGATCATGGGGGCAACATTAGATCACTTACAGCAGCACGGACAGAAACATTTGAACATTATTCCCAAGCTCCATATCTGAACTGAACAGGAAAAAACCCTAATAACTGGCAAAATGAGACATAGCCTCAGTCAGGTGCTTTGCAGAGTATAGATGTAGATGTAGATTTGAGACTTTGTGGTGGTAGTGGTGTCCCATGAATTACATTAAAATGATACTTTTCTTTGTTGTTCCTATGAGAAGAACAACAGACCTACACAAGATGAGAAGAAAGATGTCAAAGTTATGGAGGCACTGAAAAGGAGAAGACGTATCTGAAACTTTCACGAACAATCATCCCAGTTACAAATCAAGGACACAAAAGTACATGGTCCAACTAAGTTTACTCATCACTTAAACTATGACCTAGACCCTCTACGTTTGCTTTGCAATTCCTACAGCACTCTTTCATTGAAGAACCATTACCTAACTTACCTGCCTCCCAGTGCTACAAATAATCCAACTGACTTATAGAGTTCTAGCTGCTGTTAGATTTTACTGTGACCTCTCACCAACCTCTTTTAACTCGATACCAAAAAACAGTAGCGACCAATGATGCCCACATAAGAAGTCATTATACCAAATCATGTATCACATATGGAGAAACAATGGCTGGCAAAACATACTTCTTAAAAACAAAGTACAAATTCAAACATTTACAACATAACATGAGCACAACGTAGTATTGTTTTCTGTGAAACTAAGACAAACCATAACACCAAAAATCATTCTACCACACACTTTACTGTAATAAAGCAACATACATAGGAGTAAATGACTATATGAGAAACAAACTTTACACAGTATACAAAACACAGGCAAAACTCAACAGTAATATTAGTTTTTCATGGTATATTGTACAATAATACATACCGCATGTCCACAAAAATATCCTTCAAAAACAATGTTCATTCTGCATACAATTTTGTGGTGATGCTGTAACATCCCTATGAAAACTTATGTAGGTGATGCTTCCCAATGCAGCTGCATAGAGTTAGATGAGTTGTTCAAGGTCTTATAATTTCATTATAATGGCCTTTGATGAACAATAAGTGCAAGATTAAATACCATGAAAAAATAATACACTTCAGAGCATTGAGTGTAATCACACATTTTAACAAGACAATTTCATGTATACATCTCAAATCATTGAACAAAATCAACTATTTTTTATAGTAAGCACCACATACTGTGAAATGCACAAAATATTCATTAAACTGAAATATTTGACTACTCTGAACAAATCAAACTTTAATAATTTTGTAATCCATTTTTGCCTAGATGTAGTTCAACAACCATTATCGAAAATATAAGTTGACTCTATAAACAGAAGGTTACATCAACCAGCCACATTTTACAATGCTATTTATTTATTTACACAGTGCCGTTTACTGGTTTCGAACCAATAGGTTCATTTTCTGACAGCTAGTTCATATTTTACATTACATTCTGTGTTTTGTTTCCCCAGTTGACGAAACTTCCTTGGGGTAGTGATGCCCTACAACCAAAACAAGATGCGAGACAAAATCTTTTTAATTGTAATTTTGCCTCACAACAATTTTAAGTGATGTACACAAATTATAATTAATAATAATAATAATAATAATATTAATAATTTGTTTACATAACTTAAAATTGTCGTCAGGGAAAATTACAATTAAAAGACATTGTCTCACATCTTATTTTGGTTGTAGGGCATCACCACCCCAAGGAAGTTTTGTCAAGTGGGGAAACAAAACACAGAATGTAATGTAAAACGTGAACTAGCTGTCTGAAGATGAACCTGTCAGTTCGAAACCAGTAACGGCGCTGTGTGAATGAATAAATAGCATTGTAAAATGTGGATGGTTGCTGTAATCTTCTGTGTAAGTCAACCTATATTTTGTACACAGCCAAGCGCTTAAAATGTCAATTTTTGACAAAATAGCATTATCCCAAAGCAGAAAATTCTGGTGTGATTCTGTACATTACACAAAAAATTAGGTACTCGTATGAAGAAGAAAATTGGAAACTTTTAAAAGACTTTGATCTGTATCTTCTCAGTGTCTTCAGAGAAAATTAATTTTATGAGCTTAGCTTTAATTCGTCAGATACCTGTGTCGAATTACAACACTGTTCAGTAAATATTTATGAAAAGTGGCTCTGTTGTTAGCAGATACAATGTGTCTGGAACAGTCAGTCTGTCATCTCAGAAGCGTGTACTATGCATGCACTTTTCCTTCTCCAATTTCAAACATATTTATAAGGGAGCAGAGAAAGAATAATTTCTTCTTACTTCATGAAGAGTTGTCGAAGAGAGAAGACCTGTTTTATGCCTTTTTCCCAGCACCTAACAAACTGAAAATATTACATATAGATGAAGGAATATTTATATTTTCCATGTAATGGGAATTATTTTTCCTGAGAGGATCCACAAAACAACTAATACACATTTTCAAGCAAAAATGTTTGGAATATTTCACAGCAAGAAAAAATCATTCAACACACTTGTGTGCATGACTGCAAGCAGTGTTATTTGATGACAGAGATTCACTGTTTGTTCTCATGAATGGGAAACTGAAAGAAAAGTGTGTGAACAGTACACTTGCCCATATTTGAATTCCATCATACGACAATTAATTTAACTGTTTCAGACAGTGAAGGATAATGATGTTAACATGGAACAGTGTCTTTCTGTAGAGAAAATTTTGCAGAGCTAAATCTATCCTGATTTGTTATCCCTTCTCCTGTTTCTGAACAATCCATTGGATGGTAGTCATAAATGCATGGAAAACTAATTTTACAGTTTGAAGGAAGTATTTACTGCTGAAACTTAAGAAGAAAAGGAGGGTAAAATAAAAATCTTTCCCACAACACTGTGATCTCAACCACTTGCTCAGGATGCAATGATTATTGTTACCACCACCCAAAGAGTCACATGATATTGAGTTTTAAGTGGATTCTAAACACATGTCTGTGTATATTGAGAACAACAGGGCCATTTGTCATTTACCAAACACTACTTGGTAATGAAAGTGAACACTACATTTCTGCGACACCAGCACACATATGGACAAATTTCCTCATGAGTGACTATTTTGAGGTCCACCTCACGAGTAATCAAACAATGTGACAGTACGCTAGAGCGAAAAGAAAACAAACACCAGAAAGCAACAATCCTACACATATCAAAATTTATTTCCTTCTCAAGCACTTGTTGTAGAGTATATATGGTCATAAGCATGAAGTCTTACCCTCGGGGACAAAATGTCTTAGAAAATAGCTTTAGTATCTTCTATAAACACCTAGAGTTACAATGCTGTCATGATACCAAGCACTGGAGGAACTGTATGTTATATTGACGTCTTCAGTTACACGTTACTTCCACATTTGTCACAAATGGTTAAATTAATGTGAACATCATATCACCAGAAAGAATGCTCTGTAACGAACATGGTATAGTCATAATGCTAGTGAGTGGACTTAAAGTTTTGCAGAACACACTTGGCAATGCGAGAAGTGTATGTACAGGCAATATCTTGTTGGGCTGAGTGCATCTTCCTTATGTCGTACAAACTGCAGAAGGATATTCTGGAAGATGATTAGACATATTCAGTGTTGCGCCTAACAAGTATCAGAGGAGTTAGGTCATGGTCTATGGCTTCCAACAGACTGTCCACAATTGGTCCTTTATGTTCCAGCCCAACACACTCCATCATATTATTCTCTCCTAGCCGTCATCACACTCTCGTAGGATGAGCACTGATGTTAAGGCAGAATCTGCTCTCATTCTAAACATAGTGTTGAACCATTCATTCCTACAATTTTGTGTTTCCCAACACCATCAGAAATAGGCTGCACAACCATGAGATTTGGGTGCATGCATACAGTATCCTTGCTCTTAAACCAGTCTGATGTTTTGAATAGTTCTTTAGAAAAATTGTTCAGTGCCTCAATGGTACTGACAGTTAATTGATGCTGTCCTTGTATATCTGGTGTCTTTATTAACCTAGTTTGAGGCATTTGGCAGCAGAACACTGCTTCAGCAGGCCAAATACTGTTATCAGTTTAACAGTCTCATGATCAGTGTGTAGTACCTACATCAAACACAACAGGGAACTCTTAACCATTGCCTTTATTACCGCCATCTACAAGTATTTTAGTCCCACACTGTATGTTTCGATAGTGAAGGTTTCTTCTACAAAGCAAGCATTTTGCAAATCCCACATAAATAAATACTGTGAACTTCCTGGTTTCTGTCAGTTGTGTTCATTGTTTAAGTACAATTTCTCACACATTCCCTGTGTTGTCATCACAACTGAGAAATGGACAGCTTCCCTGTAAACATGGGAGAATAATTCAAGGAGCTCCCTAAGTTACACACAGTTTAGAGTTGAATTACTGCCTAGATGTGTAAAAATCTCCATAGAAAAGCAAATTATTGAAAACATTCCTTACAATGTGTTAAAGTAATTCTACAGGGAAAAGCCAACAATAAGATGAAAGATTCAGGCATTGGACCCCCCCCCCCCCCCCCCCCACACACACACACACACACACACACAAAGTGGAAATCTGTACTTGTCAAGGTGAAATATTGTTAAGTGCAATAACAAAACTTGTGGCAAAAACTTACCACTATTTTATTTCCTTTCGAAGCACATTAGTTAGCTATGTTTCATTAAATAGACTCTAGAGACTTAACGGCTATTTGCAACAACTTGTATATATGTGGTCTCAATCTGGTTACATCCAATACTCTTACAGTGCTAGTATGATCACAGTTAGTCATTTGAAAAACTGGTTAAATAAAGGAATGTCGCATGCTTAGCACAAGCTTCTGCATTTTGACGCTACTTCAGTAGCTTGCATATCAATTTCGCTCTTTTTTTTATCAGGTACTTTCTCATTTGGACTACAGATGTTAAGTGCACCTCCTTCAAGAACTTTCCACTGAAATCTGAAGTGCCCCTTGGGAACTGAACATGTGACCTCTGCATTTGCAGCTCGCAATGCTAATTAGTATGTCATGGTGGCTGTTTTGCAGAGCTGGTTGATCACTGGACAATCTTTATCTCAAGCTTTCTACATTCAAGATATTTTAGAGCTTTAGCCCTATCACACTCCCACGGTTCTCATTTAGAGAAGAGAAGTAAATGCAGAGAGACTCATATATATAATTATAAAATAATGTAGGAACCACAGGGGCCTTTCACTTTGGTAGAAGTTACATTCCAGAATTACACACACAATAAATGCTTTTCAGGTTCACTGAGAGTGAAGGTACGCAGTTCTTATTCACACAATATTTACTATCTTTCTCACTATTATGTACAAAGGCTATTGGCTTACAACTGTATCTCTCAAGTGGAATGTGCCACAAGGACTTCATAAGCTGAACGAGAAAACCTTTAGCCCTCTCCTAACACAAAACTGTTGTTTTATTAGATGTTGAAGCCTGGTGTGTGAAACATGCTCCAAGAAGCTGCAATGCCCCCAGAACACATTACCTAGTATAGCTGACTTCTGAAGCAGGATGAATCAGAAAAAATTGTCCGTTGTTGCTCAAACTTACTTTCCATTAGTTTTTGGAACTTCCTGTAGCATTGTTACAATGTGTTTCGGAAGGTGGTCTAAACAGCAACAGAGCTGAAGATGACAAGCATAAATTAACTAACAGCACCATGAAAAAGGCCCAATATCTTTCCACATTTAGATTTCTATGAAATGTCAGAAGGCATCTGTACACTCCATGTGAAGTGGCCATACAAATTGCAGTGTCCAGGCATACTACATTTACAGCCATCATTTTCTGTACCACTAAACTAAGTAATCAGTGTGCACATGAAAGAAGACAGTTTCATGTGGTAAGTCTGAACAAACTGTTGTGTTTTATAGTCTGACAATGATTTATGGATTTGTAGTTCTAGCTTGACGATGTCCACTATGGACAAACACTCGTTACTGTTATTCTGAAGAAGTTTGGGTTGTCCCGACTAAAACCTAGGTAAATGGTGCAACTGAGGCTGTTAATTATTAAAATTAAACTGTTGTGAACCTGGAGGTCAATTTGAACACCACAGCACTTTATTTAGCGACTGTCGTTTTAGCATTCACTTGCTTTCTTCAGATTTGTGAGTTCACCTTCCCAGACAATAAGGAGGCCTATAGTTTATGTGGACTCCAAACAATAGTACAGCCTGGCATTTCGCATATACACAAGTTACTGTCAGATTTGAAAGGAGCGAAAGGTGTCTATTAGGACCTACTTACACCAAAACACGAATTGCTGACTTTGCTTTGTAACACTTCACCATAATCTCTTATTTCTTGTCATGAAGTGTATTAATATATTAACACTTCTGTGTGCCACATTCCTTCCTCAGAAACCTGACTATCTCCAACTGCTGTTTTTTATGCTCTGACAAACATTCATAAAAGCAGTGGATGTTGTCAAAGTTTTGCAGTAATTGCATCCTCAGACTTTTTCACCTGATAAGAATACCCTTAGCATTTAAACTTAAGAAGTGTTCATGTAGCAGTTAACATAAACATTTGAGTGAAAACACTGTATTTTCGCAGTTCTTCTGCTTGGACTTCACATTCTACCTGGCATCCTCTATAAAGGTATATGATGACACAGTGATAGCGATACATTCCTTCATGAATCACGAAAAGGTACCTGGACACTTCTAATCTTACATAATCAAGGCCTAATTGATACTTTGGTCATTTCCGAGACGAAAATTTTTTTACATAAATGTAAGCATGACATCTTCATTGATTTATGAAGTAGAACAACACACACTACAATACGATATGCAACCTACGCCACTCTTCTGTTAAGTAAATGTGAATATTACCTCAAACCAAACTCTGCAAAATACATCTATCTAACAGAGGCACATGAAATGCCCTCTCAATGTTTTCCACAACATTCCACATAACAAATTAAAAGTTATGACTAAAACAAAAGAGTTTTGTTATGAATTACATGCACCATACCTATGTAATGGTTTGCAAATTGTATCAAAAATCAAATAAAACTTATTTGAAAAATATTAATTAAAATGAAATTGCACTGTGTGTTAATATAAGCTTAGCAAGTAGACAAATGTATCTTAAGTTTATTAAGTATACCTTGTTCTGGTGCAACCTCGGGAAGGTAGGTAGCCGTACGTTTGCTTCCTTTTTCATTGTGGAATTCTATTCGTATTCCATGCACCCCCACTTCCCAATCAAGGTAGTCCATGCCATCTTCAAAATGGCGGAGGATAGAGACGGATACGTGGAGTTTGGAGAACTCATCTCTTGTGATAGGACTGAACCGAGAGTCCTTGAAAGCACTTGCATCAAATAAAACAACACTGGTTATATGAAAAATACCATTTTCATTTCATGTTATATGTACTACTGCAGAAAGTTAACTTCAGATGAACAAATATGAAACTACTCATTTATGCATGCTACTAAACCTTAGGTTAGGCTTTGAAGCTTCAGTAAATTATTTGTAAAATCTAGAACAACCAATATGTATATGGTATATATGAATGAAGAAGTGTCATAAGCTATTTGTCCAGTGAATTCCTCATGAGCCTCCTTGCATACATTGTTGGAAAACACTACATCATATCTATTCATACGCTTTGAGTAGTGTGAAGATTAATACTGTTCTTTCAGCAACACAGGCAAAAAAAATCTTCTTTTGCCAAACTGACCAACATCAGAAAATAGTATAATTAATTTACGCAAAAGTGACAAGTTAAGACCTATTGGGAACTAAGAGAAGTTAATATTTTCTATATGCAAGTTGCTAGAAATGTGAAAGGTTTCAGAAAGCACTTTATAAAGTTTCATGAAACATCTGCAAAAACTGGTCCATTAATGTACTACACAATTCCTTTGCTGTTGCCTATGTCCCGACAAAGAGAACAATGATGAAATGCTATGAATCTTGGCGATTTTTTTTAATACTAAAAAGAAATTTGCATATTCTGCAGTATACATTCAAAACATGATTTCATAAAACAGAGCAACAGTGCAGTTGTTTATAATGAGTCATAATCTCTACGAAAATCTGTATTTACTTACATTATCAAGGTATGTATAACTTTAAATTGACTAAAATACATTATCAAAGTTTTAGAGAGCGTGATTGGAATAGATACTAAAAGAAAGGAGCAAATGAAAATTGAAATAGGTGGACACTTTGATAATGAATGCTATTGAGAATCAAGTATGAGATGATGGAAATGTACTCACTGCTAGTTTTTATTTATTGTCTAAATAAGAAATCTTGTGTTATTTCACATGTTAAGTACTGCCCCAGATATTCAAATTTTTGGTAAATAAATATCACCGAAGTAACAAAACATATCAAGAAGACTAAAGAGACTGCCTGAAAGCATTATCTAATACATTCAGTTTGTTGTATGAATGCTATTTCGGGACCCATAGAGAATTTAGTGATCAGTAAAACTTTAACACATTTGGCATCATCAATAAAAGTTTTTATATTAACATCAATTACTTTAATGGAATGACTTTCATTCTGCAGTGGAGTGTGAGTTGATACGGAACTGCAGATTAAAACTGCGCCCGGGACTGAGACTTTAACTCTACCAATTGAGCTACCCAATTACTACTCATGACCTATCCTCATAGCTTTTGACATGTCCTCACAGCTTTCCTTCCACCAGTATCTCATCTCCTACCTTCCAAACTTCATTTGCCACTGAAATGCGAAGGTCCTCAGCCAAATCTCAGTCTGGCACACAGTTAATTAATCAAGAAGTTTCATTACTTTATGTATGTTTTCAATTTTTATGCCAAGCAATTGCATATTTTACCCCATTTTACTAAATCTTTACTGATACACCCCTTAATAAAATACTGAATGGTTAATTGGGGAAATAGTTAGTAGTTTTTCCTTTGATAATATTTCAATGTCCCACTGATAGCAGAGACATGTAAGAGTTGGAGAACCTCCAAGTTCTGGCAAGGCTTGAGAAAAAAAATCATTCTTGGTTGAAGACCATGTCTAATTTTCTATTGGTGCAAAAGAAGAAAGGAAATTAAGAGCTTAACATGGAATTGGGTTTTTTGCATAAAGCATGGAGTGGATGAATATAATGCAACTGGATAGATAAAAAAATTATTCGCCTAATGGCAGCAAGAGGACACACACACAAAGGTACAAAAACCTGCAAGCTTTCAGAGCCACAGGCTACTTATTCTGTCTGAAAGGTTGAAGGTCTCCCTATTTACTTAAACTCATCAGTCCTTTTCCTTCACTCCTCCTCCTTCCCCTTCAACCCTTCTACCCAGAGGAGGAGCCATAGGCTCTGAAGCAGTGCAAATTTTAATACGTTTGTATGTGGGTTCTCCTGCCACCACTTAGTGAATAGAATTTTTATCTATCCAATTACATTATATTTTCAAAAACGGATTAAAGGACTGGATGAAGATAGAGACATTATTGTCTGTGATCTTGTCAGTAGAGTCATACTAACATTCTGTCATAGTGTTTTACGAAAACCACTGAAGCTATATAAGAATATCACAGAAAGCCCTCTTTACACAATTCTTTATTGGATCCAAACTGAGAGTCCAGTGTTTCTACCAGTTTTTAAACAATAGCAAAGGACAACTGTGATATATATTTTGTGATGATGGTATTCTGATTGAGAGGTTAGGTTACAGTCTGAACAGTTTCATACATCAGGGATAAAGAAAGTTAATATTCATACTTGGAATAATTAAAAGTCTATTAATCTACCAAAACTACACACTAGGAACAAAATTTTTCTTATGGGAGATCACAAAGCATAGGAGTTGAGGTGAGTATCAGAATGTGTGCACATGGATGTAGCAGAAAGGAACACAGTACCATTTTACTGAGATGACATACTAGACAGTACTAGCGCACACATCTGAGGTCAATGACTGCATGACTTAAATATAACCTACATCCAGATTCCCAACTTACATATTGTGCTTACAGTTAGAACTACCCCACAGTTTGGACACACACGTTCACCTGAAACTGTCCCACAATTATCAGCCTGCAATTTCTCTTTCTGGTTTCATCTTAGTATCAGCATTTGCAATATATATTCCCCATCTGCATATTTGAAACTGAGAACTAAGATCAGTTCAAGGACATTTCGGTCATAATGCTGGCATGAACAACTTCATTCTGGAAGTGTTTTGAATGTTTTTTTTGGGCTCTAAAACACTGCCTGAAAACTACATCAACAATGTACGAGGGCAGTTCAATAAGTAACGCAACACATGTTTTTTCTGAAACAGGGGATGTTTTATTCAGCATTGAAATACACCAGGTTATTCCCCAATCTTTTAGCTACACAACACTATTTTCCAACGTAATCTCCATTCAATGCTACGGCCTTACGCCACCTTGAAATGAGGGCCTGTATGCCTGCACGGTACCATTCCACTGGTCGATGTCAGAGCCGACATCGTACTGCATCAATAACTTCTTCATCATCCGCGTAGTGCCTCCCACGGATTGCGTCCTTCATTGGGCCAAACATATGGAAATCCGACGGTGCGAGATCGGGGCTGTAGGGTGCATGAGGAAGAACAGTCCACTGAAGTTTTGTGAGCTCCTCTCGGGTACAAAGACTTGTGTGAGGTCTTGCGTTGTCATGAAGAAGGAGAAGTTCGTTCAGATTTTTGTTCCTACAAACACGCTGACGTCGTTTCTTCAATTTCTGAAGAGTAGCACAATACACTTCAGAGTTGATCGTTTGACCATGGGGAAGGACATCGAACAGAATAACCCCTTCAGCGTCCCAGAAGACTGTAACCATGACTTTACTGGCTGAGGGTATGGCTTTAAACTTTTTCTTGGTAGGGGAGAGGGTGTGGCGCCACTCCATTGATTGCCGTTTTGTTTCAGGTTCGAAGTGATGAACCCATGTTTCATCGCCTGTAATAATCTTTGAAAAGAAATTGTCACCCTCAGCCACATGACGAGCAAGCAATTCCGCGCAGATGGTTCTCCTTTGCTCTTTATGGTGTTCGGTTAGACAACGAGGGACCCAGCGGGAACAAACCTTTGAATATCCCAACTGGTGAACAATTGTGACAGCACTACCAACAGAGATGTCAAGTTGAGCACTGAGTTGTTTGATGGTGATCCGTCGATCATCTCGAACGAGTGTGTTCGCATGCTCCGCCATTGCAGGAGTCACAGCTGTGCACGGCCGGCCCGCACGCGGGAGATCAGACAGTCTTGCTTGACCTTGCGGCGATGATGACACACGCTTTGCCCAACAACTCACCGTGCTTTTGTCCACTGCCAGATCACCGTAGACATTCTGCAAGCGCCTATGAATATCTGAGATGCCCTGGTTTTCCGCCAAAAGAAACTCGATCACTGCCCGTTGTTTGCAACGCACATCCGTTACAGATGCCATTTTAACAGCTCCGTACAGCGCTGACACCTGTCGGAAGTCAATGAAACTATACGAGACGAAGCGGGAATGTTTGAAAATATTCCACAAGAAATTTCCGGTTTTTTCAACCAAAATTGGCCGAGAAAAAAAATGTGTTGCATTACTTATTGAACTGCCCTCGTATAGCAAATCCATTTAAAACACAAAACATCCACACACATTTTTAAGGAGGGGGGGAGGGAGGAGGGATCTATTCCTATGTTGTGTGGTATTGCTGTCACAGTTAACTATATATTCAGTGCTATCTTATTCCTCATCACACATCTAATGAAAGTAATTAATGAAAATCTGAAGAAGGATAGGGTAATCAGCAGATTTCTGAAAAGGTCTAATTTTATACAGCACAAATTCATTCCTGTAACCATGTTGATAACAACATTATGAACAAAACAGCATTTTTGTGTGCTTACGGGAACACCTGGTGCAAATGATCATTTCAGCCTGTAAGATATGCTGATGACATACAGGATCTTCAACTAAAATGGGTAGATTTAAAATTCATTAGTTAATTCTGAAGAATTTACTGCAAATTCAAATCACACTGCACAATATTTAAAGAAATTTCACAGAATGTAAGAGAAATTTTAGTGCCATGTGGTGCTAAAAATCTTTTGTTTTTATTGATTACAAAGTACTGCTCTTCATCAAACTTTGGTTGGAATCCAAATCAACATGGAAGTAATGCATGGGATGCCACAGTTCATTTCAAACAGGCAACAAGCAGCACAAATGACAGACAGAAATGAACAGTCTCTTCTTCTTCTTCTTCTTCCAGTGTTACTATCACACGAGAAATGGAAGTGCTTATATCTGTGACATCTTTTTTTCCTACATCCATCCTTTGTACCACATCCATCCAAAAGGCATGTGTGGCCATCACCTCAGTAACTTAGCTGCTTTGTAAGTCTCATAGCAGGAACAATTTTTGAATGAAATAATATGAAACATCTGAAAAAAAAGAGGATGATTGAATGATCTCAACAATGTTTATGTAATGGCAGAGGTTCAACACACAATGAATGAAAGATATAAATTAAAGCACTTCTTTAATAGTGTCATTTTGTTCATTGGACAGTGCACTGCTTGTAGAAATGAGAGATTTCCCTCTCTTATGCATCAGTAATATCATACATTTGCATCAATAGTGAAGAGTGGGACAATAAGATTGATACACCTTTGCCTCAATGCATAGCTGTAGTTATGCAGAACAAATCTTGTGTGTTCTAGTGTGCAAGGGATTATTCCATAACAAAGTGCTTGAAACCGAGAAAGTGTAAATGAATATAACTGATTAATGTGATAAACCAGCTGTTATGAAGGAGAAGAAACAAAAAAAAAGCACCTTGTCACACTTTCCCAATACAGTATTATGTACTGCACAACATGTCATTCACCTGCCCAAAATGGCTATTTAAACTGTCGTTTCCTGCAACTTAGAATTTTAATGATGTGTAAGGCAAATTATTCAGTAATACTAAGCTCAAAATATTGTTCTACTGATTTTTCAGAGCTCAAATCCAATCATTATTTCATCACAATGTAGTGCAACCCATAAATTCGGAGTAGTAAGACCTGCTACAATTGCAGTGGGCTTAGTGTGGCAGCCTCCTGCTCGCCTACATCAACCAAATCACTATACCTCAGAGTTCTCACAGCTCTACACAAGGCCTTTGTCTCACCTGTACCCATTTGTGCTTTGCAGCTGAAAGTTGCAACAACACTGCTAGCTGACAAGGATCTCCTTACATTATCTCAACAATAGTCAATTTATTTGTTAGAATTAAAAAAATAAAAATGACAATAACTGATGAAAAAATTAAAGAGTACATTTAAAAAATAACTTTTATAATGCAACCAAATGAAACTGTAAGTATTTTGTGAATCTCTCGTAGTGAGTAGATTTCTTTGTTAATCTTGACAATTTCTCTTTCTGAAATGTCTCACCTGCTATGTAGTTAAACACCATTATCTCCCACCATTACAAAGATGGATTTACGGTAGTTGGTCAGATTACGTTCCGTTTGTTTCTGTCCTCTTCCCTAGATCTTATTTTTCATTCTTCCCCATTCAACCCTAAATTGGCTATTATAATACATCTGCATTCTACACAACAATGGATTGGACTACACAGCTACTGAGAAATTTCTGTACCCAAATCATTCTCCTCCATTCAATATCAGTACTGCTTTCTATTATCATTTATTTCCCTCCCATTCTAGTCTACTGAAACTATTCTCCCATTCGTTTTATATTCAAACCTGCTCTCGCACTTCACATACTTATACTGAATACTTTATTTTAATTACTTCCTTACGTGTCACCAAACTACATCGTCCTGTTCTCTGTTGCTTTCTGTGCTTCATTATTTTCTTTTTCTTTTTTTCTTTGGATAATCTACTGATTTCTGTAGGCTTATCTCATTGATGTAAAAAAGAAACCTTGTTCTGTCTTCTTATCTTACATCATCATCAAATCTGGTACAATATCGACCTTCATACTGGAAGTAAAAGTTGTTAAGTAGCACTTGTACATCTGAACATATGGCTATTAACTTTATACAGGCAACAGTGCAGCCCTTTCATTTCCACTTCAGATTAATTATTGTGTGCCTTTCAGCCTCTGAAAATATTCCTCCATAAGTTTTTCTGTAGTCAGCAATTTTTCAGCTTTTTGAAAGTAACTGAAATCATCAAGCAACATCTAGCTAAAAATTCCCTCTCCCTCTCTCTTACTTTATTAGCATCCTTAGAAAATGTAGTCATCTTCAAGATGGTTGTTTATCAATTATCAAACATCATAGAAGTCTATTTCAAAAAAAAATCAGCTGTAGTATGTCTATCATTACAATGTCAATGTTTCAGCCACTATGACAAGTAGTCTTCATCAAGGTCACCATCTATTACTTCAGGGCAACTACAGGTCTACATACTCAATTTTTTCTCCCTGTCTCTTATCACATGAGAAATATGTTCTAAGAATTGCCTGAATACTAAATGATTGTAGTGGAGAAGTGAGACGAGATTAGGTCCCCAACTGACTGCATTTATATTCGATTCTATGGGATAATATTGTGAATTACGAGGAAGCTGTTGCCAAGATGTGACACCCATCCTGCAAATAATCAGCCAATAAAAATCAAGTAACTACCTATCAATAATGTACCTCAGCTCCTTCCTCTCGAATCCACTCCTCTAGTGATGAGCGATACAGTGGCAAATGATGAGGTAATAGGAGCAATTTCCATCCTGACACAGGCCACTTGGCATAGTGGTCGAGCCATTGGTTCATACTAGAACACAACAGGAGACAAGAAAAATTTTATTGTAATATTTAACGCAGTTACATTTCACGATTGTACTGTCTTCCTTTTCATTCTCCCCCCCCCCCCTTTTTTTTGCTGCCTTATCTCAGGATAATTCATTTGAGTTTGACTCTCAATATCAAGAGTATGTTCTATGTTGCCTGTAGACACTTGTTTATTCCATTATTTGTTCTTTCAACCACACCAACATTTGTTTACTTCAGTAATTAGGTACTTTTAAATTTCCAGGCACTTCAGTTTTGCATAAGCCCATTAGCAACCTAACAGTATCAAACTGCAGCAAATATGCCACTTGGCTTTCAGATATTAACATTTTGTAGGTATTCATAACTGCAATCGACAGCGAACTCTTTTGAAACAACCACATTCCCACACATAAGCTTTGTATCATGCTGTCCCAGATATAACTTCTTCAATGGAGGAGAAAGGCCAGCATTTTCTTTTATATAGACCAAAATGAAAACACAGGCCATTATGTCATCTATATCTCAGCTTTTATTTGCAATGTGACATAGGAAGCATGAAAGCATGTACAGTACTGTGGTGTGTAAACATTGAAGATGTAATGATAGAGGCAGTAAATTCCCTTTTTCTTTGTCACTCTAAGGAACCTATCTATATTTCATCCACTGATATTTTGCTGCTAACATCATGCTTCACCAGAGCCCCGTCAGCCGCCACTCTTCAGGGTTTCTGTAAGGGAATCACATTAACTGTGGCACCAATCATAATATGAGCTATTAGCCATATTTCATCCCTACAGATATCCCCTACTATGTGCCGTTGTCCGTCTCCCACGATCTTGGACGAGGGGTTGGCCTTCTGGGAGACAATGAGCAACTAATGACCTTCATACTTTAAACTAGTCAAATTGTTCTGAAGAGGGGGAAAAAAAACCTATGTCCTTAAATGATGGAGATAACTGCTTAACAACAGTAAGAGTTTCAGAAACAAATGAACAACTAAAAGAAAAACTGAATTATGAACATTTATGCTGGGGATCCCATTTTCCTAACATTTAGTGCACTGAGGTAACAGCAAATGTTCTACTGAACCTGCTGTCTGCTTTCACTGCCTCAAAAGCTTTAGCGTAAAAGGTCCAACTGGGATGGCTTAACATGTCTTTTCTTTTATTTCATTGATGGATCTTCAGCCTTAAATGTGATGTTAACCACAATGTGCTTTAACATTGTTCAAATATGCAAAGATACCACTATTAGATGCAAAAGCAAGCATTTGTATCTGGAGCTTAATGCCCAAATCATCTGAGACTTGTATAGTCAATGCATTGTAGAGACTGCGAGATCGAGGTGAGCCTGAAAGCAGTAAATGCAGAGTACAATGCCCAAAAAAAAAGTATCAAGGAAATATTATATGCCATTGAAATACAACATCTATATTATGGTAAGAAACACGAAGCAACATCGCACTTCATTTATCAGCTGAAGATGTAGATTTTACCTGCAACCAATGAAGTTTGGACACCAGTGCTGTATCTCAGCATGATCTGCACAAAATATATTATTACTGAGCAACAAAAATCTGCATTCAGATACAACATGCTTAATACTATACATACGAATCTCAATTTACTACCAGTTTGTGAAAACACATTCCTCAGAAGTAATGTTTAGAGTGTCTGCTACTCTCCAGTCAAAGATACAGATCTGGTGATCAAACATCTCATTCAAAATTTCAAGCCTGCATTTGTGTGCAGCAGAAATACTGAAGTCAGTGTATGTTTTCCAGTATGTACTAAGAGGGACGTAAATTTACATTTACAGTTGAAAATATATATCTAAAGTCAAAATATGATATATAATTCAAATCACAAATTGTTTTAAAAGTATTATACATAAATAACAGACAGACATATGTTACATGTTGCAATTAAACCCACTGTTACCATACATAATGAAGTGATCCAATATGTTTCAAATGAATTGTAGAGAAAATCTCATGATGTTTCAGGCATGCTACAAGGCTGCATGGAACACCTTTAAGACCACTTCACCTCCAAGAATAAAAATCAGAGCTTCACCTGGTTTCCCAGAAACGTTAGCCATTGACCGTTTACTGCTTTTACAATGAAGAACATGTGGTATTAATTAGATGATGCTTGAAGTATAGGATAGTTGTAGGTGGATGCTCCACAATTCTTAAACTCCACTTTCCTCAAACTACAGGCCATGTTATAGCAATCATAACACTTTAGTAACTTCTTAACCAATTTTAGATTTCCTGCTGCAGAAAAAAAGCTGGACATGTAAATAGTATTTCTGCTTCTGGAAGGCAACTAGCCTACATACACATAAAATAAATGTTTCAAAAAGCAACCAGAACCTCCACAGGAAAAGGAAGATAAAAGGTTAGGTAATGGGATATACTACAGTCTACCAAACAGCAATCTTAGGAAGGAGAAAAGGACACATGAATGTCTCTACAAACCATTATTAATGTTCAGCACTTATGAGAAGGATACATTGCTGCTCACTGTAAAGAAGACACAATGAGATGCAAACAGGCACAACGAAAAAACTGTTCCACATTAACCTTTTGGCCAAAGCCTTATTCATAAAAGAAAACACACAAATAATTACATAAGCAAACACAGCTGTCACACACATTACAGTAAAATTGGCATTCTTACTGCAGTGGCCAGAAATAGCAGTCACATGTGCATGAGGTGCACCAGTTTGTATGAATGTACGTTTTTCTTTCTGAGGAAGGCTTTGGCTGAAAGCTCAATGTGGAACAGTCTTTTCATTGTGCCTCTCAGCAACTACACTTGTCATCTTAATTGTGATTAGCAATCTATCCTTTCCACAAAATTGTTGATATTCCCAGCTGAACTCTCCACTGTTTTATTAGTAATGTACAACATAATAAGCTAACATTTTCTTATATTCCGATGCTCTACAACCCAATGCAAATCCTGTTCTACAATTTTAAATCCCATCTTTTTACTAACAAAACTTTGTGTAGACATGATAGCCTGAGAGTTGTTTCATTTTGTATCTGTGCAATTCATTGCCATAAGTAAATTTTTGTACATTTGGGAGTTTCTTGGCATAGTACATGCTCCAAAATACCTATTACAGACCTTAAGCAAAAATGTCTTAAATGTGTTTCACTTCACTTCATACAGGTGGTTCTTCCTACTCACATCTTACTGAGACAGGTAAAACTACAAAACAGAGTAATTTCTACCAGTTTCATTGCAAATATCATACTTAATGCAGCAACTGTCAAACACATCTGAGCTAGTAGAGCCACAAACTTTTCGGCCACAAAAAGGAAAATTATTCTTGTAAAAAATATTCTATCAGTTCTTTTGACCGATCGATTTTCTGTAATTCTTTGCATCTTGGAAAAACAGACCTCTTCGTTTCCATTCATATTTTGGGGAAACTTTCTTTAAGAACATAGTATATGTTCTGAAGCATCTGTGAATTTACGACACTTCTAAAGCAAACCCTAAGACCACTGAAATGCAAGTCTTACTAATCAAAAATAAATAATTTACAATTCATGTATATAGCTAATGTGCCAACTGGATTCTGTATCAATTACTGGACTCTGAAGCCAAGAAAATGTTCTTCAATGTACTTGCAAATTCAGATGTTTTAAAATAATATTTACTCAATTTGCTACTTAAAACAGAACTGCACAGAAAGAGCTACCACAATTCATTAATAAATATATTACCACTGCTAAGTACACAGAGCTCATACCATTTCCAGACAAAACCATGTTTTTAATATTCATATCTAGGTTTGCATTATTGTTTACCTTGCTTTATTGGTCTGAGACAGAATTGCTGGAAAACTTCTTAAACCGGTTACTAATTAGCTGTGGTATCGTCCAGAGATTGCAGTGCCACAACAAAGTCGGAAACTAGAATTAATAACACAGATGTTAGCAAGGTCTCACTGCAATCTGCAATGAGGTATGGAGGCCAACCTGAAGACCACATCTCCCCTTCCACACAGCAGCACCCTAGCACTGGAGGTCAATATAGTGTCGAGCAAGTGTAAGCTCAGCCCAGTTCGAGACCTTAGCTACAGCAGTCAACATCACCCACTAGGACCAATGAGTTGATGAAGTTTCAGACAAACTTTTACCATTGTAAATGCCTAACATAGTGCCTCACAATGACAGTTGGTTAAACTGTGCATCATGTGATGCTTTCATAGTCAGTATCAGTTGTAAATTATCAAGCAATCCTGCAGCAGACAATTGTGTCAATGTTAAGTGAATCTTTTGTTCATTTACATACTAAAGTGAACTAATATTTCCATGTACTCTAGTTTGATGAGCCTTCTCCCACAGCAATCAAAAAACCCACGGTTATGGCTGGATCTAAGTCGTTTCACATGGTCACAACATTAATCACTGAGAAAACAGATGGAATCGACTGTGTTCACATAAGTGGGCCTGGTCCTCTCAATAACAGTAATAGGAGGAGGAGGTTGTAAACGTTAACATCGCCAATGAAGTTCAACAGGGCTATATATCGCACTACAGTACCGATTCTGTGGGGAAGGTAAGAAGAATTAAATGAATAGGACATTTCTAAGACAGGAAATGAAAACATTGCATGGGTGCAGGCAACTAAGAAAATCGCTTTCAGTAATTCTAACTTAAAATGAACGAGACATTTACAAATAAAAATTTCTAAGCAAATTGCAATAACAAACTACAAAGCATAGTAACAATTTCAATGTCTGTTTAAAACTTACGGCTCTGGGTGTATAATCTTTTCTTTCTGCTTAGCTCTGTGGGATTCAAGAGCTTTTTAACAACATTCACAATAAGATAATAAATTTATAAACAAATATTTTCCTAGCATTAGTTTTCCTGTCCGCTCTGCCTTTGTCCAACATTCTTTCTCCCATTTCTGTTTGATTGTGTAATAGCCTATGGTTGTGACTTACGAGTCACACAATTACATTCCTCATGTTCATTGTGGGGCATCCACCATTCTTTCCCATTTCTTTTATATATGGAGAAGTGTGTCATAAATTATTGTGATTTATTTTTTTCCTTCAAACACTATAAAAGTTCACATCCCACATACTTTATTTACTCATTTCACAAACATAACTAATCCATCAACTAACCCTATCACTGTACTGTACAGCCTAATGATGATCTTTACACACTCAAAAAAATTAACGTGATTTCTAAGGTGACTGTTGGCAGCACAGTTTCAAGAGTTCAGCAAAATTTATGATCCTATTTTTGCACACTCACCAACTCTACTAGGAATGTATCATCAATCAATGATTCATACAGATTGTCTATTGAAGAAGAATCTCTATAACTACATTCTGCTTTTAGTACATTGGAGCAACCCATCTAAATTATATATTTTTTTCCTTTTCTTTTTCATAATGTCTAACTCAAAAGAGTATCTTAGGGTGATTCAACAGCCGCAGAATTTGTTAGCAGCACTCTGGTGAAAAATGTTACTGCTTTTCTACAACTTTCAGAGTTTTTTCATGACTGACTTAGTAACAATAATGACTACAGTCTGCCCATATCTCCTAGAATGTTTGCCTAAGGGTAGCAAATGTAACAACCAATGGTCACAAAATTCTTGAGCTGTAGTTTTAAATAGATCACACTCTGCTCTAAATAGCATTCAGTCAATCTACTGCAGCTTAATGCAGTATTTATAAGCAACATCACATGTGAAGTAAGTAGTGATGGTATCTAGCACTACTTTCAGGTTCTAATTACTTTCTAAATGATTTTTGGATTGTGAACTTAGATGGCTACCATAAAACATAGTATGTACCAACTCAATGTCCTTAAGTGTAGTTCAATTTTTTGTATCTTATGCTTAAGATCTTATAAGGTATAAACCAGTTTTGTTTTGAACTTTCTAAAATTTTGCAGAGTGAAGTGAGTGAAATAGTAATTCAAAAACTTTGGTTATAGAGTTGATGCTTGAACGTCATAGAAAACTGCACAGCAAAATACCCCTTTTTTTCCTCCTATGACTTTCATGGAAGTACTGCAGTTTGTACATAATTGCTGTTTTTGGAAGAACCAAAACCAATTTCTCAGTCTTGACTACTCCAGTTGCCACAAAACTTTTCCTTCTCCCATCATCATCTTTAAAGGCAGAACAACAGAATCAGCCCGTCAAATTAAGTAATAAATAATGAAAACTTCATTCAGTATGTTTAATTACAGTTGTATCATGCTTAAAGCAGATTATATGGAATGAGCCATATTGTACAATAAAACCTTTTCTGCACTGTCTGTGACTGCTGACCTGGAATTAGGAAATGCTGTTATCTAAAAACAAAATGGCATGCAATTAAGAAGAAACTTGTAACCATTAGTCGAATCTGAAACTAGTAGAAAGTAATGTATAAAGGACAGGATTTTGTTTTAGATTTCATTAATCACGAATAGGCAAACACACAGTAAAATATTAAATTTGCTACTAAAACAATGAAAGGTATCAAGCTGTCTTATGATTGTACAGGAAACCCATGACAATAAAATAACCTGAGTAACTCACATGTCATACTATGAACACATCAGGAACTCAATGCTGTAAACATATGCTGTGCAGCACATCAGACAGGTCACCTCAGAAGACTTGCAGCTCATACAAGATATCAACATAAACAGTGGTTTACACAGATAGTTAAGTTGTTAATGGGTAGGCCAGTTCAACTACTTCGACAGAATATTCGTAAGTGTTTCAACGAATAAAATTAAAAAACAAGTAATTATGCTTTCACACTCAGCGCAACATTTTCACAGGCAATTAAGAAACATGTAAATACCAGAGTGATGGTAATACACACTTGGCAAATGTGGGCACCCCTAATTTGTTCTGAGAAAAAAAATCCAAGGAAAAAAAAGCAACAGATGTAAACACTACAGTTTTTGATAAGTAAAATATTCCACTTGTATTTATCTGATTATTTCTTTTTCATGCTGATTATACTTGCTACATCAAAGCAAACTCCAAAACATTTGTTAGTAAATTAGTATTTTTCTCATAACTATTATAATTTTTTATGCCTGCCATCATTAACAGTCTACTTACATTTTTCATGGCAGTAATCTATTATTGTTTCTACTGATTTACTTTAAAATTGTGCTCGGAAAGTGCACAATAATACTTGTGTTTAAGATTCAGTGTGTAAGTAGAAAAACAATGGTACTCATTTTCAAATAACCAACTGGCTGTGAAACCATTGGAGATGAATAACTAATCTCAGTGAGGAAAAGGGGATAAAACTGGCAATAGCCTAGTGAAGGTAGCCCACTATGTGAGATGTATAAGATGGAACTTAGTCAAATTCAAAGCAAAGCTACCTCCAAACTACCTTTTTGACACTACAGTGTTCTACTATGTATTATTGCCGTGATTTTTGTGTGTAATTGCCTTCCTCCAACATTTGAAAACTCGATAGTATGTTGGAATCAACAGTTTAACACGGAGTTTGAACAATAGTGCACCCAGGAAAGAGGTATTACCACAGGGGACGTCACTACATGCCAAAAGGGTAATCTAGAACATGAATGCATGACACTCCATAACACCTTATTAAAGAAAGTTAATTACTTAATGGAAACGAGTTACACACAGACACCTCTCAGTAACATGTAAGCTATTTGTATTTGCTTCTCATGATACATGTAACTGTTTTCAGCTTTAAGACAGCATGGCGAACTTTTGAAAGAACGTTTTTAAGTCAAGGCAAAAAAATTCCACAACTTTAAGAAAATATGAACTCAATAAGCTGTATCACTTCATTATCTAGCAACTAAACTTCACCTGGTGTGTAATTTGCCTACTGTGTTTCAACTCCATTAATACAGATCTGTTCATGTGAATTCGTGTATTATTTCCACATAAATCATCTATGCTTTCCCCTTCTTAAGACGTGCCTAGTTTAGAAATGCAGATTAACATGATTCTTCAATGATGCTAGATTTGTGCATTGAAAGCGAAGAAAATTATATTATGTCTTTATGGCCAAATATATTTGTTGAGGATTCACTTACAAGAGGAACTGAAGCCTGTCCCATATACAAACCTGGAAAAAAAACACGAGAGCTAAGCTATCTAGTACGAACTTCAGCAGAAGCAACACTATCTCTAATTCTACATCACCATTATTGTACAGTAACCAATTCCAATCCCTTCCCCCACCCTATTTTCATCTTTCAAGCAACACAATAGAATGGATCCACTGACCAACAACTTCTTTACAAACATTTCCTCCATTTACAGGTTAGGATTAGGAGCTTTGGCAGTGGGTCAGACCTACTCAGAATGCCCTATAAGTTACTTACCAGTTCCAAACATGAATTCACATATCTATATAAAGATAAGGCCACAATAGTTCCTTAGACTTATTAAAACTAATACTTCAATCAAAATCAAAGCAGTGAAGTGTCCGGCCAGGGGAAACCAGTCTGAGAGCTCTGCTCACCTGGTTACTGCATACTCCCGCAATCCGCAGTGGAGATTCATGGCATTAAAGGTGCCTATACAGCCTCGTAGCCGCCTATCCTTTCCAATCTTCCATGTCACGAACAGGGGACTGAAACAAGACAGAAAAATTTAATTTGTATACGTTGCAGCATTTAAGTGACACTTTGTGAGAACAACAAACAAAAGCAGTATTTATCAATGCACAATATAGCTGGCTGAATATCCTTAATGAACATTGTTTCCAGAGTGTTTGAAACAATTAATTAAAATCACTAGACACAACTTTGCAACTTCAATCTTAATTTACAATAAATTTACAGAACAAATGAGGATATATGTAGTTCTAGAGTGTGTTTGTGAACAATAACAGTAAAATCTCCCTCATCCTGATGACCTACTACATTTTCCTACGAAATAGTAAGGTCAAAACTACTAAGAACAGTGAAACATGAACACAAAGTAACTACTGACTGGTGATAGGGAAAATGACTAGCTAGACAAAATAGGTTTAAACCACAAAGGTTTGAGTATTTGTTCTGTTTCGAAATATAGTCAAAACAACCACCAGCTGCTACCAAAGAAAAATTATAGGTCAATGATCAAACTCTCGAACTGATGCTCCCTGCTAGAAAGTAAACACTAATTACAATATCTTTCTACTACAATTGTCATTTCAATAACAGCAGCATTACTAAGTTAAGTCTCAACTATAGTTAGTTGCTGACTAGAAATGACAAACTCTCCAAATGAGCAAACAGTACATTAACAAACAGTATCATCAAACTTTTTACAGAAGAAGGGTTATCCAACATAACCCCGATATCGTATCTTGTTGATGTCTACTTGACTCCACATAAAAAATAACAGCTTCTACTATTTTATGCAAGGAAAAGCTACTTGTCAACAACATTTAGTAATTATTTCTTGCAATTTTTTTTCTAAATTCTTGTTCCTTCAAACACAGGCAACATGAGGGCATGTTTTTTTTTAGATTTCCATCACAAAGCAGGCCTTTGGTAAGCAGCAATAAAGGTACACAGCTGAAACATATGGCTACTTGCCACTATCTTTAACTACTGCCAATTACGAGGAACCATTATGTCAATATCAATAATATATTTTTCTATTTTACTTCTGATCTTTTCCAACAAATAGGGTTACACTGTATGGCAAATATATATTTGTTTTCCTGCCGTTGCATTAATTTCAACAAACAGAAAAGGATTGCATTAATATCATTTGAATACAATACAATCAGTACATTTTGGAGACTCCTAGGGTCTTTGCTTCACTATTTTGTTCAAATGCTAATCAGCAAAATAAGCTGCTGCACATTCTGAAGCGTATTTTATTTCTGAGTTGGTTCTGCTAATCAAATAAAATTTACGCTGAAGAACTGCACAAATATGCAGCCAAAACCCAATCAATTACGTTATTTAGTGAAAAAACTGACTGGTAATGCAACTCGTCATAGAAACTAGGAATACCTGCACTTGCACTTAGGATCCAGCTTGACCGTAAATTTGCCTGCATTAAAACATAGAACTGCGACGAACAAAATTACCAAAAAATTATATACAGTCATAAAAGTACAGTAATAAAATACTCACTATGGATCGTTGCAGAAGTTAGGGGTTTTCGGAGGCTCAAGGCTATGTAAATGACAATATAAAACATCGAAACAAAAAAAGCACATTTCTGGATGCGCCACCATTCCATTTCGCACTCCATTTGGTATTAACGATGTTCCGTTACATGTTATACTGGTAGAATTGTTCAGCTTCTGTTTCTTGGTTCCACAACATCCAGCAGCCATCTTTATCCTCAGAAATAACAATGGAAAGGGTTCAGTGGTATGTGGGCGAATATTTCAGCAGATGGCAGCAGCGGCCGAGGAAAGCGACCAGGCGCAGTCAGCTGATCCCATAGTGAAAACAAAGGTACGTTACGTGGCTGGTTTCATGACATTCGTGAGCAAGGGAGAAAAAAGCAGTTCGTTGAAACTGTTCACGTCAGTGAGGTAGCTGTTGCGTTAGTGAGTGAATATTAGGGAATATATGCCTTCTGTATTTCTGATCAAATCAGCTGACTGCATTCTTCTCCATTGCAACTCCAGCAATGAACTTTCAATGAAAGTAAACTAATTACATATGAATCATCCGGGCATTTAACTCGAAGAAACTTACATAATTCTTTTTTAGATCCCTCCCATATTTCGGGAACGAATCGTTTTATTTCTGTCCTCGCCATCTAGCGAATATAGAAAACAGGAGAAAGGAGTGAATAAAGTGATTATCCTTAGCAGTTCACTTATTAGAGGTGACCAGCGGTCAGATATCAAACGGTAGCGACGGTATACGCTGAAATACGATTTGAATAGCTAAAGGATTATGGTAGAGTTTGTGTCATGGTAGGAATTTAGGAACTTATTTTGGAGTTTCTGTTATTACAATTATTTCTGGAAAAACTTAACATTATGAAGCGTATGAATAAAGACGAAAAGGTTTGGATAGCATGTTGTGCTACCTGGTTAGTTTCGGGTAACAACTATTCTTGAAACATGTGATATAAGTTTCATAGCGAGCAGCATTGAAGAGCAGGTGCTCAGGCTGTAATAACTGTTTTTAGATCAATTGTTTCCCTTTAAATTTCAAAGATTGTTTAAAGGGTCTTGAGGTCTGCTTCCCATCTCATGTAGTGAACGCTGTTCAGTAAAAAGCTCCATCGTGGCCTGTTATGATCTTAAGATAATGAGACTGAGGGACACACCAGTGCACAAATACTTTTTATCTCCCTAAAGGACTGTAAGGAGTTCAAGAACTAAAGAGAAATGAAGATGGCATTTTTAAGCTCAGTACATTGCTAGGCATGGCCCACTTGTATCTTCTGGCAAAACCGTCACTAATGACCGCGTAATCGACTGGATCTTCAACCATAACCTTCCTATCAAATCCTTCTTCATCTGACTGGAAAACTACTTCATCCAGCGAATTTTGTGCGGACAGTTCAGTGGAGAGTACGATGCTGGTAGGACGTCAATCAAACCGGTCGAAAGACTGACCGAGCGAGATTTCACAGTCATTAGCACATTTGAGAACGAGGATTCAAATTCGCGTCCGGCCATCCAGATTTAGATTATCCATGATTTCCCTTAATCACTCCAGGCAACTGCCAGGATGGTTACTTTGCAAGTGAACGACTGCTTTTTCTTCCCATCCTTGAAACATTGCGAGTTTGTGCTCCGTCTCTACTGACGTTCTTGTCGACAGAATGTCGAACCCTAATCCTCTTTCCTTCCTTTTCGAGAAACTGGATACAGCCCGCTTTTTAATACACTTGGTTCACCGCTGCACATTTTCTGATACCCTCTGCAAACAATGGGTTAGGCTGCGCAGCAAGCCATTTACGCACCGCTTCCATAACCTGTTGATCAGAGCTGTTCTCTGGTTCGAAGTGGTGAATCCATGTTTCATCTACAGTGATGGTTCGCTTCAGAAACATTTCACCTTTGTTAGTAGATGCCGACAGATTTTTTCATGAATACGATTGTGCTCTTCATCGTATTGTTTTGGAAACCATCGCTCATAGACTTCTAAAAGCTGAGCCTGTTATGCATGATTTAATATGCAGCACCATGACTAACCTGAATCTGTTTGCCACATCATTAACAGTCACTCGCCTGTTATTAAGAATCAAGGTACAGACTTGTTCAGTATTGGCGTCAGCTGTGGCTGTAACCAGACGCACTGCTTCTTCCTCATCCTTCACGCTCGTTTGACCACTTCTGAACTGCTCAGTGCACTAGTAAACACTTCGCTGTATTGTGCTGAAAAAAAAAAAAGATGACGAAAAAACCGATTACGGAGCGATGTTCTTCTATAGTACAAACAGACAAGGACGTATCCTGAATTTTGTCAAAGGTCGGAGTCCGATTTGTTAAAGAGGATGTAAGAAGACTCATGGTTTTCATGTATCCTGAAAATTTCCATAAAGAACGATAAACCATTTTATTCCACCAATGATTTCGGTGTTTTCACCAAGCGGAGGTATAATCTCGTTACTATGAAGTACTGTATTTCGGCAAACCAATAAGAAACACTCTTGCTCCAATTTCCCTTCATCCTCCAAGGTCGTTTAACACTTTTCTTCTTTCAGTTCGGATTTGAGCTGAGGAAGTGTTCAGGAGTGGACGAGCGTTAATGTTTGGCATACTGTCAATATTATCGATAGTGCTTTTGGAATAGAGAGATCTCTGTTCGACAAACAAGAATTATTCAACCTTACATTTTTACAGATTTCCTCATTTATGTATGCATCTGTCAGGGCTTGCAATGTAGGAAAGACCGTTTTTGTCATTAAAGAATGTTTCGACAGACAAATACATGAGCCTAAATGAGGAGAATTTGGATTATTATTTGTGTTCATATGGCTTTTAGTCGCAAGAGTCTACGGAGAGATGCTTCAATGCAGCTCTTTGCTTCAGCAGATGGGCTTCATATTCAAGGGAATTGGAATCTGTCAGGAAAGAAAGGTATTCTGAAAGAATTGGCTGTGGCCTATAGCAAGGGATCAACCGCGGCATTTGCCTAAAATGAAAATGGGAAACCACAGAAAACTATTTTTAACGTTACAAGGGGATGGATTCAAACTTCCTCGGCTCCCGAATCCAGGGATTGCTAGCTCATTGGCTCAACGTGAAGAGCTGCTCCAAGTCATTGGAGAACTTGGAAAAAACTGGTTGTTGTATATTGTTTCAAAATCAAATAAAATACTTCACATTAAAATACTGAATTCTGACACTGCGTGTTTCTCCTTTAATGGTGAGCATTTAGTCATTTGATAATGCATGAATACATGCTATTTTAAGATTTAATTGCATGTGGAATTGCTAGCTTCAGTTATTATAGTACCGTACAATAGGGTAACTATATTTTGGACGAAAAAATGGCTACTAATGATGGAATATTGAGCAAATTTTTTAAAGAAATGCAACCATCGCCGTTTGGGCTATATTTTTGTCGATCAACGCATTTTTGGGCAACACAGACAAATCCAAGTGTATTTTTATATGTACTGATTTTAATTTAATATTATTTGTAATGATATTTACCGCTCCACTGCCTTGTGAAATACTGAAGTATTGAAACCCCAAAGTTCTACCAACCACCAAATAACGACTCCAGTGCTATCATTAAACTGCTATAGATAGGTAACTAGGGTATTGTAGTAGTGCGTACATATTTTTAATTTCCCATAACACGAGTGTATGAATCAAAATAGGTTTTCCTCTTGTTACTGACTTATCCATAATTAGAAACTGTCACAACAGCACACACAACAAAAACAATAAACGGTAGCACTTATATTAAATTGAGCTGCAAGTAAGAACTGAACTGATTAACAAAAATACAACTGAGCTCAAGCAAGACCAACATATGGTCTTGGCTGAAACAGGGATGGGCGATAGCCGATAGTGCTGTTGTTGTACAGATTGTTTAAATCTGTCGTTGGCCTTGCTGACTATCGATAGTGCGTATCCCTTTTTCGTCATATGACTGAAAATCAAAATATCTTTCAATTTCACTACATATCAACTAGATCATGTCTAGTTTCATTAAGTGATTTGGAGAGGGGGGAGGGGGCATCCTGACCTTTTGCCCCCTCCCCCGCCCCCGCCCCACGTTTTGCTCACGTCTTTGAAACAGAGCGTGGTCCGGCCATTATTACGTCGCAACAACGCAATGTAGAAACCTATCACAGGCGAAGACAACGGTGCCATCTACCGGCTCGTGAGCACTCAAAGCCGCAGAGAAAGCCTAAAGAAATTTAGAGCAAAATTGCAGATACTTTTTGACTTACCCTAGTAGCTGACGGTAGCGGAAGACGGGTGGAAGTAACATATTTCGGAGGAACGATTTAATACTTTCTGCAATATTTTTCTAGAACTGAAACGGTTTTAGACGAGCAACGAAAAAAACTGATCAGTAAAAAAAAACTAGAGGAGAATTTTTGGAAAGCGGTATTAGTGTTCTGCCTGGTCAAGACATACGGGTACACGTGGAGTTGAGGCTCCTCCCAGATAAACAGTCATCCACGCACAGGAGACGGCAGAAATTTATTCAAGGGAGGGCAAGAGTCAAAAATTTCCGCTTTTAATGTAACCAAGTTGGTAACTTTGGAGATTACCATGTCACAGAAACTAAATTTTACATGAGAGGCAGAAAACTTACATTCTAGAGAACTAATCGTTATGCACTCAGTATTTTTGAAGGTAGATTACTTCTGTGTTATTAAGATAATTATGAATGTGTCATACGAAGGGTGATCAAAAAGTAGCGGGAATTTTTGTTTTTCTTAAAAAAATTTGCTTCGTCTCCTTCAAAGTGATTCCTTTCATATAAAAACTTAGATGAAAGTCATTAGATAACGATATGCACATATACACAAGGTATAGAAGGGCATTGCGTTGGCAGAGCTGTGATTTGTACTCAGGTGATTCATGTGAAAAGGTTTCCGACGTGATTACGGCCATAGACTGGAGTTAACGGACATTGAACGCCGAATTATAGTTGGAGCTAGAAGCAAGGGACTCTTCATTTCGGACACCGTTAGGAAATTCAATATTCTGCGATCCACAGTGTCAAGAGTGTGCCGAGAATACCAAATTTCAGTCATTACCTCTTGTCACAGACAATGCGGTGGCTGAATGCCTTCACTTAACGACCGAGAGCAGCGGCGTTTGGGTAGCATTGTCAGTGTAAACAGACAAGCTTCTGGGTGAAGCCCCTCGACGCTCACGCTGGCATGATGGCCAACACAAAAGGTCTACTGCCACCTCTGCATAGTGGTTAGTGTTCACCATGTGAGGTCTTCACAGGATGTGGCTACTGTGATGTTTGCGTACGTCTGGTTATGATTAACCATTAATACGCACGCAGTGGAAATAGACTGGGTCGAAAATTGAACGAAGGGCAGCGGCTTGAAGAGCGGAAAAAAAACGTGCCAAGGCAAAAGCCGAGGGAAAAGACCTCTGGGATAGTCGTGTCGGGTAGCAAGAGCAGCATCGTATTGCTTGCTATCTGCAACAGATCATGCAAGGATTAGGTAAGTTAGTAGTGGGTATCATGCAGGCGGATACCTTTGACATTGCGAGGCGTTTTCACCTGGCTGCTGCAGCGGTAGGGCGTTGTCGTCTTGGCCAGCATCAGCATACCTGTGAGTTCATCATCGGTTAGTCATATAGCGGATGCACCGTGTAGAGTAGTGTAGGCGGTTTGTTTGTGCGTTAGTGTGCGAGTTTATCGGCTTCCCTGCTGTTGCGTGTTGGCCGGCTGTGATAGTAGCTGGCTTGTCCAGCCAGCATTGCTGATATACAGGGGATCGCCGATATTGTCGCTTGTGCGTGTTTGTTAGCTCGCTATAGGTGGTTGTACCCTAGCTAACAGTGCCTTTGGTCGCTTATACATTCACCTATGGTTGTGATCATAGTTCCCCAGAGTAAGGACGAAAGGATTGTTCGAGTGTCTCAAGTTCCTGTCTAGTCGTGTGGCGAGTGTTTTGAATACTTCATGGAGGGTTTCAAGGCGGTTTTCATTGAGAAGATCCGTGGTGCGAGTGTAGCTTGGGGCGTTGCTAATGATACGTAGCACTTTGTCCCGTACGACCTGCAGGCGGCGTAGGCGCGTAAAAACTGCGGGAGCTGCATACATCAGAGGTCTGATTAGTGTCATGTATTTGCACCTCGATACCCTCCTATTTAGTGTACTTTACCTGTTCAGCGCTGGGTAGACTTGTTTGTGCCTCATGTGCGCTCTGTTGGCAACGTATTCTATGTAGTCCCCTCATGTAAGTTTCCGTGTGTGTGTGTGTGCGTGTATGTGTGTGTGTGAGTGTGTGTGTGTGCGTGTGGTTTGAGGTTTTCGGACGCTAAACAGCGTGGTCATCAGCGCCCAAACGCATAGAAACAGAAACACATGCGGTGAAGGGACGGAGACGGACAGCGAACAAGGAGTGTGGTGTCACCGCCAGACACCACACTTGCTAGGTGGTAGCCTTTAAATCGGCCGCGGTCCGCTAGTATACGTCGGACCCGCGTGTCGCCACTGTCAGTGATTGCAGACCGAGCGGCGCCACACGGCAGGTCTAGAGAGACGTCCTAGCACTCGCCCCAGTTGTACAGCCGACTTTGCTAGCGAAGCTACACTGACAAATACGCTCTCATTTGCCGAGACGATAGTTAGCATAGCCTTCAGCTACGTCAATTGCTATGACCTAGCAAGGCGACATTTATCTTTTGCTGGTTATCTTATAAAGCATGTACCGTCAGACCGATGTTCACCAATTATGGAATAAAGTTAAGTATTCCAAGAGCTTCGTACTTTATTTATTAGACTCAACTCCTTTAACTGTTCCAGACCTCACGCCAGCTTAAACGCGTGCATTTCGGCCTCCTCTAGCAACACGGTGTTGGCTCTTCTGCCAACACTACAAGGAGAACGGCTAAAAGACACAGACCTGACGCAGTTCCAAATCCTCACATACAGAGGCAAAACAAGAGGAGAAGAAACGCACTAAAAAAGGAAAGGAAACGCAAGGAAAAGAGAACAGACATCGAAGTGAAACAAATAGGTAATCGTGACTGGCGGACCTCTTACCTAAAACCTGCACCCAGCAGCACATTAAAATCCTCTCCCTAAAATCTGAGGCAACAAATTGGACAGGACACAAAACCGTAAGACCTTAACCACAGTCGTTGCGTCGTCTTACAAAATAGAGGGCAAATCCGGTGGCAAGGAAACCACTGCCCTCTGGTCAGAGAATAAAAGACAGTCAAGTAAAATGTGGCGGACAGTAATCTGGACGCCACAAGCACTGCAGATTGGGGGGTCCTCCCGCCGGAGTAAAAAAAAAACCATGCGTTAAGGGACTGTGCCCGATGCGGAGGCGAGTGAGGAGAACCTCATCCCGCCTGCACAACTGGTAGAACGTACGCCATGGCCTTGACCAGACGCAGCTTATTTTCACCGACTGCCAGCCACTCCTCTTCCCATTGACGCATAATACGAAAACGCACATTCAACAACGTGAGGGAGGGAACATGCATCTTTGGCAGCCACATTCGTCAGTTCGTTTCCCTTAATACCCACGTGCCCCGGCACCCAGCAGAAAGAAACCTCCTTCCCCTGCTGTTGCAGGTGGATTAGAGCATCATGGATGTTCTGGACGACCCTATCCGCTGGGTACAAGTGTTGCATGGTCTGAAGGGCACTCAGGGAGTCAGAACAGATGAGAAACTTAAGACTGGGAACACATCTCATCTGCTCCAATGCCCGCAAGATCGCAAACAATTCGGCATCAATGATGGTAAACGCCGCAGGAAGCCGTAACTTGACGACTCGATCAGGGAAAACAACAGCACAACCAACAGAGTCCCCCTGTTTAGAGCCATCCGTAAATACTGGTACATGGCCGGGGTGCTGGTTTAAAATATCGTAAAATAAGGAGGTAAAAACAAACGCAGGGTTGCAGCTCCTCCGGTACTCTGACAAGTCTAAAAGGACGCTGGCCTCTGGAGCAACCAAGGAGGCAGGCAGGTAAAACCCTGGAGTTGGGGTGCCACACCCTCCACACCAAGGGACTCAAGCAAATGCTTGGCACGAATCCCAAATGGTCTCGTTGCCTTGGGACGACTGGAAAAGAGGCGTTCCATGGGCGGCCAGCCAGACTCCAAGGTATCTTAACTTTCTCTGGGAGACGTGTTGGATGTGCATATATTGTTATCTGTTAACAGTGTTGATGTTTGCGCTGTAGCTTCGTTCTGCGTGTGAACATAACTGTTTCACACAAGCCAGCAGCAGGCTACGAGAAGTAACGGCTGAAATCAACGTGGGGATTACGACGAACGTATCTGTTCGGTCAGTGCGGCGAAATTTTGCCTTAATAGACTACGGCAGTACATGACCGATGCAAGCGCCTTCGCTAACAGCACGACATCGCCTGCAGCGCCTCTCCTGGGCTCGTGACATGTCGGTCGGACGCTCTACGACTGTAAAACCATGGCCTGGTCAGATGAGTCCCTATTTACGTTGGTAAGAACTGATGATAGGGTTGGGGTATGGCACATACGCCACGGAACCATCTACCCAAGTTGTCAACAAAGCACTCGGCAAGATGGCGGTGGCTCCATAAAGGTGTGAGCTGCCCAGACTTACTAAATAAAAACAAGACAGCGCATTGGCGCTAGTGTCGCGTCCCCACATTGAACGTGATACAAGCTGCCATTTGCAGGGAAACAGTGCGTAAACGTGGTTCGTTCGTGTGCTGCTTTTAATTGTAACAGTAAGAACGGAAGCAAAGACGAAGACGAATACAATATTACATGTCACAGGTCAGTCATTTCTGGTTGTTTGTTGCTTTCTATTACTTGTATATAGTATTTTCATGAAGAAATAATACATCATGAGCGTTTGTTTTTGTTTAGGTTTCCCCTTACAAATGATTTTATAAATGGGAAATGGATAGCTGCTACTCGGAGAGAGAAATTCTAACCGACAGCAAATCATTTGCTGTGCCCTCTTCATTTTGAAGAGAATTTTTACATGGAAAATTATGTAAATAGACGTCAACTGAAGGACGATGCTATACCGACAGTATTTGGATTTGCAACTCATTTGAAAAAGGTACAGTGTCCTGGAAATCGTGCAATATAGGCTTAGATTAAATAGTGTGGAAATACTGTCAGTGTGTATAATTTTAAACGTTCCTTTTCCAGGTTACCAAGGCAAGGAAACCTCCAAAGCCAAAACCGAGAAATGTTGAGACAGCAGAAAACGTGTGTGTGGATGTGCACGTTTCTGGTTACACTGGAGACCACAATTATTCATTTCCATCAAGTCCAAGTAAGCTGAAGGAAAAGTTCGAAAAAAATTGAAGAAAGGAAGGAATCAAAAATTGGGCAAAAAATGGTTCAAATGGCTCTGAGCACTATGGGACTTAACATCTATGGTCATCAGTCCCCTAGAACGTAGAACTACTTAAACCTAACTAACCTAAGGACATCACACAACACCCAGTCATCACGAGGCAGAGAAAATCCCTGACCCCAAAAATTGGGCAATATAAGACTAAGTTAAATACAGTGAACAAAAAGTGCAAAAGACAGACGCAGAAGATTTGCAAATTAGCAAATATTTTAGAAGAACTAAAAGCTAAAAACTTAGTAAACGATAAAGTAATCTCGCTTATTAACGTTACTCACAGTGACATGTTATTGGAGATGGCCATTACAACGTTGTATGATGTAAATGTCAGTGTGTTAGCTGTTACTCGTGATGGACTTTCCACTAATATTGCAGTGGCAAAGGAGTTAGGGGCAAATATAATCGTACTGTCTGTTACCTTAAATGTTTCATGTAATTATCTACTGCAAATAACTCGATGTAAACTCGCTCCACCTTGTCAGGAAAGAGCCTTACATTCTTAAATTTCGCGTCTCTATGCAGACGTATTTCGGAAATTAGGAAACTTGATTCGTTTAAGTATATTTTTAAAATAGACTCGAATACTCAGTATTTTTTTAGACAAACATGTGTTTAATTTGTGCTTCAATTTGCCCTTGTTGCGTATCATATACTTCAAATCACAACTCGAGTACTAGGATTCATCCCCGCAAATGGCGGCGATCAGCTGCTTCAATTGGGGAACAGTCGCCTCGCTTCTCCTCTACGGCGTGGTAGGGGCTTTGGAGCTGCCTTGACAGGGAATGGACTGGAGCCCCTGGACCATCTAAACCGGTCAAGGACTGGAAATGGTTACGTTTCGCTACTTGGAGACCATTTGCAGCTATTCATGGATTTCATGATTCCAAACAACGATGGAACTTTTATGGCTGTCAATGTGCCATGTCATTGGGTCACAGTTGTTCGCGATTGGTTTGAAGAACGTTCTGGCCCATTCGAGCGAATGACTTGGCCATTTGAGTCCATGCCACGTCGAGTTGTTGCACTACGCCGGCAAAAAGAGGTCCGACACGATACTAGGAAATACACCATACGTTTGTCACCACACCGTAATACACTTGTGCCGGCAATATTTCCAATCTTGGAAGCACTTCTGGAACTGACTTTTCGTTACGGTATTCAGCTCCTTCAGCGAGTCTGTTTTTATCTCATCAATGGTGGCAAAACGACGTCCATTCATGGACCTTGTCCGCCGCTCGTGGTCTCGCGGTAGCGTTCTCGCTTCCCGAGCACGGGGTCCCGGGTTCGATTCCCGGCGGGGTCAGGGATTTTCACCTGCCTCGAGATGACTGGGTGTTTGTGTTGTTCTCATCATTTCATCATCATCCAGGAAAGTCGCAAAATTGGACTGAGCAAAGATTGGGTAATTGTACGGGCGCTGATAACCACGCAGTTGAGCGCCCCACAAACCAAACATCATCATCATCATCACTCATGGACCTCTTCAGCCTCTGGAATAGAAAGAAGTCGCAGGTGGCAATGTCTGGCGACTACAGTGGCTGAGACAACATAACAGTTTAGGTGTTTTGCCAAAAAAATCACGAGCAAGAATTGGGGTGCGGAGGAGAGCACTATCGTGATGCAATTTCCACGAGTGATTTGGCCACAATACTGGTTGTTTCCTTCGTCATAAAACGACGCATAACTTGCCGGTAGTATCGTTATTGATCGTACGACCATAAGACAAGAACTAATGATGTCTACCCCACTGTACTCGAAGAAAACGGTGAGAAGAACCTTCACATGTGGTCGAACTTGTCGAATATTTTTTGGTCTTGGACCTTCAGACTTTGGTTTCGACGTCATACCCACATACCCGTATCTGGTCACCTGTTATAACCTCATTTAGAAGTTCTGGATCGTTGTCGACTTCATTCAGCAATCCCTGAGCGATGTCTACGCGACGTTGTTTTTGGTCGAAATTCAACTGTTTCGGAACAAACTTTGCTGCTACACGTTTCATGCCCTCAGCATCCGAAAACATTGCTTGGCATGAGTCAAAAGATATTACGACATCATCAGCAGCCTATCTGATGGTGATCTGGCGATTTTCCAGAACCATTTTCTTTACTTCTTCCGCGCCGTCGTCAGCAATTTATCTGCTATGGCATCCAGCGCGGTCGTCGTCTTCAACGTCTTTTCAATACTCTTCGGAACGTTTATACCACCCGTTAATTCTTGTCTTACTTATAGCAGATTCGCCAAAAGCGACAGTCAACGTTTCGAATGCTATGCTGCGCATTATTCCATTTTTCAAGAAAAATTTAATGCAAAATCTTTGATCTGTCTTCTTCGAACGTAAAAATTCGCCGAGCACTCGAAAACATGTATAGCCTTTTCGACAGTCAACAATAAACTTAATATTCAAAATAGCTGACAATGCAAACATACATCAGGAACATGTGTACTAACAAGATAAAAAATTTTGAAATTCGGATGTATGAAGGCCGCGAAATTAAAAAATTCCCTTGCTTTTTGATCACACCTCCAATGTTTGAAGTTGATAATCTTCTTCCCATGAACCATGGACCTTGCCGTTGGTGGGGAGGCTTGCGTGCCTCAGCGATACAGATAGCCGTACCGTAGGTACAACCACAACGGAGGGGTATCTGTTGAGAGGCCAGACAAACGTGTGGTTCCTGAAGAGGGGCAGCAGCCTTTTCAGTAGTTGCAAGGGCAACAGTCTGGATGATTGACTGACCTGGCCTTGTAACAATAACCAAAACGGCCTTGCTGTGCTGGTACTGCGAACGGCTGAAAGCAAGGGGAAACTACGGCCGTAATTTTTCCCGAGGGCATGCAGCTTTACTGTATGATTAAATGATGATGGCGTCTTCTTGGGTAAAATATTCCGGAGGTAAAATAGTACCCCATTCGGATCTCCGGGCGGGGACTACTCAAGAGGATGTCGTTATCAGGAGAAAGAAAACTGGCGTTCTACGGATCGGAGCGTGGAATGTCAGATCCCTTAATCGGGCAGGTAGGTTAGAAAATTTAAAAAGGGAAATGGATAGGTTAAAGTTAGATATAGTGGGAATTAGTGAAGTTCGGTGGCAGGAGGAACAAGACTTCTGGTTAAGTGACTACAGGGTTATAAACACAAAGTCAAATAGGGGTAATGCAGGAGTAGGTTTAATAATGAATAGGAAAATAGGAATGCGGGTAAGCTACTACAAACAGCATAGTGAACGCATTATTGTGGCCAAGATAGATACGAAACCCACACCTACTACAGTAGTGCAAGTTTATATGCCAACTAGCTCTGCAGATGACGAAGAAATTGAAGAAATGTATGATGAAATAAAAGAAATTATTCAGATAGTGAAGGGAGACGAAAATTTAATAGTCATGGGTGACTGGAATTCGAGTGTAGGAAAAGGGAGAGAAGGAAACATAGTAGGTGAATATGGATTGGGGCTAAGAAATGAAAGAGGAAGCCGCCTGGTAGAATTTTGCACAGAGCACAACTTAATCATAGCTAACACTTGGTTTAAGAATCATGATAGAAGGTTGTATACATGGAAGAACCCTGGAGATACTAAAAGGTATCAGATAGATTATATAATGGTAAGACAGAGATTTAGGAACCAGGTTTTAAATTGTAAGACATTTCCAGGGGCAGATGTGGACTCTGACCACAATCTATTGGTTATGACCTGTAGATTAAAACTGAAGAAACTGCAAAAAGGTGGGAATTTAAGGAGATGGGACCTGGATAAACAGAAAGAACCAGAGGTTGTACAGAGTTTCAGGGAGAGCATAAGGGAACAATTGACAGGAATGGGGGAAAGAAATACCGTAGAAGAAGAATGGGTAGCTTTGAGGGATGAAGTAGTGAAGGCAGCAGAGGATCAAGTAGGTAAAAAGACGAGGGCTAGTAGAAATCCTTGGGTAACAGAAGAAATATTGAATATAATTGATGAAAGGAGAAAATATAAAAATGCAGTAAATGAAACAGGCAAAAAGGAATACAAACGTCTCAAAAATGAGATCGACAGGAAGTGCAGAATGGCTAAGCAGGGATGGCTAGAGGACAAATGTAAGGATGTAGAGGCTTATCTCACTAGGGGTAAGATATATACTGCCTACAGGAAAATTAAAGAGACCTTTGGAGATAAGAGAACCACTTGTATGAACATCAAGATCTCAGATGGAAACCCAGTTCTAAGCAAAGAAGGGAAAGCAGAAAGGTGGAAGGAGTATATAGAGGGTCTATACAAGGGCGATGTACTTGAGGACAATATTATGGAAATGGAAGAGGATGTAGATGAAGATGAAATGGGAGATACGATACTGCGTGAAGATTTCGACAGAGCACTGAAAGACCTGAGTCGAAACAAGGCCCCCGGAGTAGACAACATTCCAGTAGAACTACTGACGGCCTTGGGAGAGCCAGTCCTGACAAAACTCTACCACCTGGTGAGCAAGATGTATGAAACAGGTGAAATACCCTCAGACTTCAAGAAGAATGTAATAATTCCAATCCCAAAGAAAGCAGGTGTTGACAGATGTGAAAATTACCGAACAATCAGTTTAATAAGCCACAGCTGCAAAATACTAACACGAATTCTTTACAGACGAATGGAAAAACTAGTAGAAGCCGACCTCGGTGAAGATCAGTTTGGATTCCGTAGAAATACTGGAACACGTGAGGCAATACTGACCTTACGACTTATCTTAGAAGAAAGATTAAGGAAAGGCAAACCTACATTTCTAGCATTTGTAGACTTAGAGAAAGCTTTTGACAATGTCGACTGGAATACTCTCTTTCAAATTCTGAAGGTGGCAGGGGTAAAATACAGAGAGCGAAAGGCTATTTACAATTTGTACAGAAGCCAGATGGCAGTTATAAGAGTCGAGGGGCATGAGAGGGAAGCAGCGGTTGGGAAGGGAGTGAGACAGGGTTGTAGCCTCTCCCCAATGTTATTCAATCTGTATATTGAGCAAGCAGTAAAGGAAACAAAAGAAAAATTTGGAGTAGGCATTAAAATCCATGGAGAAGAAACAAAAACTTTGAGGTTCGCCGATGACATTGTAATTCTGTCAGAGACAGCAAAGGACTTGGAAGAGTAGTTGAATGGAATGGATAGTGTCTTGAAGGGAGGATACAAGATGAACATCAACAAAAGCAAAACGAGGATAATGGAATGTAGTCGAATTAAGTCGGGTGATGTTGAGGGTATTAGATTAGGAAATGAGACACTTAAAGTAGTAAAGGAGTTTTGCTATTTGGGGAGCAAAATAACTGATGATGGTCGAAGTAGAGAGGATATAAAATGTAGACTGGCAATGGCAAGGAAAGCATTTCTGAAGAAGAGAAATTTGTTAACATCGAGTATAGATTTAAGTGTCAGGAAGTCATTTCTGAAAGTATTTGTATGGAGTGTAGCCATGTATGGAAGTGAAACATGGACGGTAAATAGTTTGGACAAGAAGAGAATAGAAGCTTTCGAAATGTGGTGCTACAGAAGAATGCTGAAGATTAGATGGGTAGATCACATAACTAATGAGGAGGTATTGAATAGGATTGGGGAGAAGAGAAGTTTGTGGCACAACTTGACCAGAAGAAGGGATCGGTTGGTAGGACATGTTCTGAGGCATCAAGGGATCACCAATTTAGTATTGGAAGGCAGCGTGGAGGGTAAAAATCGCAGGGGGAGACCAAGAGATGAATACACTAAGCAGATTCAGAAGGATGTAGGTTGCAGTAGGTACTGGGAGATGAAGAAGCTTGCACAGGATAGAGTAGCATGGAGAGCTGCATCAAACCAGTCTCAGGACTGAAGACAACAACAACAACAACAACAATCTTCTTCCTCATAATGTAAGAACACGCTTGTACACAAAATTGAGCGATTGTATACAGTTATTGTAGAGGGACTGTCTATAGACATACAGCTAGACAATATAATATGCAGACAGTCTACATACTTTGTCTCGTGAAAACAGCTGGATGCCCCCTTCCTCGATTTTTGGTGAATATGACTAACCGTGTTAGGATCGCGGCTTGTGCAGTGATAATAATGGACATCGAAAGAAATCGGAAGAGGAGATGCTGGTGGAAACGTGAACGATTTGTGGAGGGGCCTCGTTTCGGCTGTAATTTACTTTCGACTATGAAAGTAGAAGACGACATGTTTTTTCTTTTTTTTTTCAATGCCACTCACTGATAATGCAATATTTCTCTGGCTAGCTTTCCGATAAACAACTTTTCTTATTGCGATTGTTATATTCGGAATTGCTAACTTCTCACAAACATGATACTGCGTAGAAATATTCAGTCAGCTTCAACACTTTTCCGTTTTCCACGTTTTCATAAGTAATGTTTAACAATGTTGCTGTTGTGGTCTTCAGTCCTGAGACTGGTTTGATGCAGCTCTCCATGCTACTCTATCCTGTGCAAGCTTCTTCATCTCCCAGTACCTACTGCAGCCTACGTCCTTCTGAATATGCTTTGTGTATTCATCTCTTGGTCTCCCTCTACGATTTTTACCCTCCACACGGCCCTCCAGTACTACATTGGTGATCCCTTGATGCCTCAGAACATATCCTACCAACCGATACCTTCTTTTAGTCAAGTTGTGCTACAAACTCCTCTTCTCCCCAATTCTGTTCAATACCTCCTTATTAGTTATGTGATCTACCCATCTAATCTTCAGCATTCTTCTGTAGCACCACGTTTCTAAAGCTTCTATTCTCTTCTTGTCTAAATTATTTATCGTCCATGTTTCACTTCCATTCATGGCTACACTCCATATAAATACTTTCAGAAACGACTTCCTGACACTTAAATCTATACTCGATGTTAACAGATTTCTCTTCTTCAGAAACGCTTTCCTTGTCATTGCCAGTCTACATTTTATATCCTCTCTACTTCGACCATCATCAGTTATTTTGCTCCCCAAATAGCAAAACTCCTTTACTACTTTAAGTGTCTCATTTCCTAATCTAATTCCCTCAGCATCACCTGACTTAATTCGACTACATGCCATTATCCTCGTTTTGCTTATGTTGATGTTAATCTTATACCCTGCTTTCAAGTCACTGTCCATTCCGTTCAACTGCTCTTCCAAGTCCTTTGCTGCCTCTGACAGAATAACAATGTCATCGGCGAACCTTAAAGTTTTTATTTCTTCTCCATGGATTTTAATGCCTACTCCGAACTTTTCTTTTGTTTCCTTTACTGCTTGCTCAATATACAGGTTGAATAGCGTCGGGGAGAGGCTACAATCCTGTCTCACTCCCTTCCCAACCACTGCTTCCCTTTCATGTCCCTCGACTCTTATAACTGCCATCTGCTTTCTATACCAATTGTAAATAGCCTTTCGCTCCCTGTATTGTACCCCTGCCACCTTCAGAATTTGAAAGAGAGTATTCCAGTCGACATTGTCAAAAGCTTTCTCTAAGTCTACAAATGCTAGAAACGTAGGTTTACCTTTCCTTAATCTATATTAAGAAAAACAAAAATGATAAAAAGCCGACTAAGTTTATGCCACGTTGCAAAGAAAAATGGAGTCCATGTCTACCAACTCGCCCACGCTACGAAATATCGCGCAATATTATCTAAGAATTGTTCAGGTCTCCCATTTCAAATGGGAGTCAAAGGTTCTGCGATTTTGTAGAAAACGAAGGTTTATAGACAAGAAATGTCTCTCAGTTGTTTAAGTCGCTCGATTCTCTATAGACACTGTCTAGATACAAAAATCGCTCAACTTTGTATGCTAGTTTGTACAAGGCCTTATTTAGTAATTGTTAGGCTTTGACTGATGACATTGCGATCCTCAGTGAAAAGCAGGGCCGGTTTAAGAGACAAGCGGCCGGAGAGGCGCGCCAGAGGCGCTCAAGTGCCAAATGTGTATACAGGGTGTGTAGTTATTAGTAGCGAAAACTAACACTGGTGAAGTATACGACAGCAAAAGAAAAAATGTTCCAGTAAATATGCGGCCGCCGTTTGCGAGGTAATTCCGAATGTGTGTTTATGAAGTGCGAGTGCGATTACTAAAAGACATTCCCTGGTTAGTGTAAATTTATTTGAACGTAAACTATGCGGTAATGTTTCCATACAATTGGGTTCAATTTTCGCCCATGGCCTACCTTAACACGACGTACAATACTACTTAAGCAAGTTACATGTTACAGTTTATTGTACACTGATTTTGCAAATGTCATGGGATAGACGTTTAATATCGTGCGGGGCCTCCTCTGGCCATGCGGACGGTGTGGGGACATTTGCCACGCCGGATATTTGCCACGATTTTACCTGCTCCGAAGGGTTGGGTCCCTTGTCTCCCACCTCCCCACCCCTCCTTCTCCTCCTACTCCTCCTCCTCCTCCTGACCCGCATTTAGTAACACCACTTTAGTGGCACCGTCATCAGTAACATTACAGTCGCTGTCGCGCAGTAAAGGTACTTACTGAGCCTTTCCGCTGGTTTACTTAACATAGGACCAGAATCTCTTTGGATTTTCCGTCACATTTCTAGAGAGAGTTTCATTGTAGAAACTATTAAATGCATCTCGCATTGAAATCCGCAACCAAATTTCGAGCCTCAGTAAAACTTCGCCAATCTTGGAGATATTGCGTTCGTGCCTTTTTCGGTGCTCCTGCAGCAGCTTTCTGTCGTGTTTTGTGTACCACGTGTGGTCAGTTCCGTCTCTTATTAATTTATTTGGTATGAATCTCTCGAGTGCTGTTGATACTATTTCTTTGAACATAAGCCACATATGGCGTTCACTTACATAGTTTGGAAGGATTGGTGACTGTCTCTTAGAAAGACGTCAACCGAATTTTTAGCTGCTTTTATAAATAGATATATTTCGCGTTTAGTTTTGGTGAATTTCTTTGTTACGGAATTGAGCCTCGCTACGGCTGTGTGTTCACTAATCCCTGTATCCGTCGTGATGCTCAGATTATTTGTGGCTAAGAGGTCAAGTGTGTTTTCATAACCATTTACAATTTGAATGGCCTCGTGAACTAATTTTTCAAAAAATAAAAAAAAAAACATTTAGAACAATTACGGAAGTTGTTTTCTATCTACTACAGGGTCTGAAAATGTATTTTTGTCAACATACGGAAGGTAGATTGAAGTCACTACGAACTATAATTGTATGAGTGGGGTACCTATTTGTTATGAGACTCAAATTTTCTTTGTACTGTTCAGCAACTGTTTCATCTGAGACCGGGTGTCGGTAAAATGAGCCAGTTGTCGAATATAACCTCAACTATACTAAGTCACAGGAACTATCTGCTCCAATGTCGCTTGTGAGCTGGAACACACATTACATTATTTTTCCTTAAGTTGTGCTCCTTGTTTCTGTTGTAGTGCAAGCCATTATAATTACGGCTTTTCCCTCCAAAATCTAGGATGCTTTCTCTGTGACCCTGTAAATACCAGAGCTAAACAATGTAGAACAACAACGTACGTTACAAGCATAGCATTCTGTATTACTTCATTTCCTTATTTCTAACATTTTAAAATTGTACGTCGACTTTAGATGACATGACAGTCATAGATGTTCTTATCTCTATTTAGTGAACGTATTTTCAGTCATGTTTTGAACATTGTACCGCTACACTTTATTAACTAATGTTTCGCCGCAAGGGATATCGTATTTTAGAGAGTAAATTAATATGGAGTGTGTCGTTCTTCTTTTCAAACATTCACATACCCATTTCTTCTTTCCTTATTGTCTTTTGGGCATGCACTTGTAGAAATTAAAGTAGGCACAAATGTAATGATCAAAAAGAAATGATTAGCGTACATTCGCATTCTCTTTACATCGTTCCTTCTTGTTGCTCCCATGGCGATGGACTGTTCCTATCACAATCAGTAAGCGTGGAAGGAAGCTACCGTACAGACAGAGGGATCTTTATTTATATCTGACAGGACTAATTACATACTGACATAATCGTCGGTATTGCTTTCGTTTCCCAAAAGTTGTAAATATTTAGACTTCGGAAAAGAAGCTCTGTATTTCGCCATGATGTCGAAGAGGAAGTTCCCTTACGTACTGGTTGATCCGAGTAAGATGTTTAGACGGCGGTTAGAAAGTTGACAGAAGAAATACGACGAAGGGCGTCCCTTACCTGAGGGATCGCTACTCAAGCTACCTGGCGAAGGGGCAAATTCGGCAAATGTCCGGCGTGACAAATGTCCGGCATTCATGCGGACTACTGGGAAACGCCGTAGATGTGAGTCCCTGGTACTCCTCTGGAAACAGCTGACACGAAATAGTTTGCAAGCGGCAGCCAGTTCTGGTCTATTCGTGGGTGCAGCATCCAATGCACGGAGTCTGCGTTCCATGACATCCCAGATATGCTAGATAGTATTCAAATCTGGGCTCCAGGGAGGCCATCTCAGTGTCTGGACCTCCCCTGCATGTTCCTGGAACCATTCCTGTGTGTCGTGGGAGCGATGTGGCGGCGCATTATTTTTAAACACGGCAGAACCGCCAGAGTGTTGGAAGGCCAACAATGGATGCAGATTGTACACGAGAAACTAAACATTCTGCGGATCATTCAAAGTCCCTTTCAGAATAACTAGGTTGGCCCATTCTAAACCAGAGAAATGCACCCCAGACCATAACAAAGAGACCACTGTCATGGACCGCACCTTCTTGGCAGGCGGGATCCATCGATTCATGTGGTCTGCGCCTCACACAGTGTCTCCCACCGGTATGGTGCAGTTGAAACCGTGATTCGTCCGACCATGTCACGTTACACCATTGTTCCATGGTCCATCCATGTGCCCTATGACTTTGGAGTAACTGTTGCACCCGTTTGAGGCGCCGGCTGCCATACCCCAAGGAACCCACGTTCCTAAGAATTGTCCATGGGAGACGTGTCTAGCACGTCCTGTGTTGAACTGAGTCGTGATTGGTTGTAGTGTTGCCCTTGTGTCACTACAGATGACCCGTCTCGGATGCCGCCAATCACGGTGATCGCGAGTGGCTGGATGGCCGGTAGGTCTTCTGTTGTGGACTGTGACACACTCATTCAACTATTCACGATATACCCTGGGCACGGCCGAAAATGTGAAGCCGAATTCCTGCACCACTGACGACTTCGAAATTCCTGCACGTCGGGCACCGACCACCATGTAACGTTCGAACGGCGTCTGCTCGCGACGATGTTTAATGTTACATAAATCACTTGCACAACCACTTCTCACAAGGTCTCTTATACAACTATAGCTGGCACAGGGGCAGTTTGTAGCGCATACAACACACCTGCGCCACCTGTGCCCCACTATCCCATGACATCTGCTAAGTCAGTGCACCCTCGACTGCGCTGAGGCCACGGTTCAACTTACGGGCAAGGTAGACTATCGGCGACATCTGAGCCCAGCTAGACGGCTAGATTGGGACATTATCGAAAAGTTTACACTTCAGATACATTTGATTAGCACAGCTGTTGTTGTTGTGGTCTTCAGTCCAGAGACTGGTTGGATGCAACTCTCCATGCTACTCTATCCTGTGCAAGCTTCTTCATTTCCACGTAACTACTGCAACCAACATCCTTCTGAATCCACTTAGCGTATTCATCTCCTGGTCTCCCTCTACGATTTTTACCCTCCACGCTGCCCTCCAATACTAAACTGGTGATCCCTTGATGCCTCAGAACATGTCCTACCAACCGATCCCTTCTTCTAGTCAAATTGTGCCACAAATTCCTCTTCTCCCCAATTCTGTTCAGTACCATCTCATTAGTTAGGTGATCTACCCATCTAACTTTCAGCATTCTTCTGTAGCACCACATTTCAAAAGCTTCTATTCTCTTCTTGTATGAACTATTTATCGTCCATGTTTCACTTCCATACATGGCTACACTCCAAACAAATTCTTTCAGAAAAGAGTTCCTGACACTTAAATCTACAATCGATGTTATCAAATCGATCTCCTTCAGAAACCCTTTCCTTGCCATTGCCAGTCTACATTTTATATCCTCTCTACTTCGGCCATCATCAGTTATTTTGCTTTCCAAATAGCAGAACTCGTTTACTACTTGAAGTGTCTCGTTTCCTAATCTAGTTCCCTCAGCATCATCAGATTTAATTTGACTACGTTCCATTGTCCTCATTTTGCTTTTGGTGATGTTCATTTTATATCCTGCTTTCAAGATACTGTCCATTCCGTTCAACTGCTCTTCCAGGTCCTTTGTTGTCTCTGACGGAATTAAAATGTCGTCGGCGAACCTCAAAGTTTTTATTTCTTCTCCATGGATTTTAATTCCTACTCCAAATTTTTATTTTGTTTCCTTTACTGCTTGCTCATTATACAGATTGAATAACGTCAGGGATAGGCTTCAACCCTGTCTCACTCCCTGCTCAACCACTGCTTGCTTTTCATGCCCCTCGACTCTTATAGCTGCCATCTGGTTTCTGTACAAATTGTAAATAGCCTTTCGTTCTCTGTATTTTACCCCTGCCACCTTCAGAATTTGAAAGAGAGTATTCCAGTCAATAATGTCAAAAGCTTTCTCTAAGTCTATAGAAACGTAGGTTTGCCTTTCCTTAATCTATCTCCTAAGATAATTCTTAGGGTCAGTATTGCCTCACGTGTTCCAACATTTCTACGGAATCCAAACTGATCTTCCCCGAGGTAGGCTTCTACCAGTTTTTCCATTCGTCTGAGGGGTGGGGGAGGGGCGCCGTGACTTATTAAACTGATAGTTCTGTAATTTTCACACATGTCAGCGCCTGTAGCACAGTATGTCGTGCGAAAGTACAGGTAAGTGCCGGCTTGTAAGAACACAATCGCAGTTATCTCAGAAACGGTCCGTTTCCGGACGCCTGTTTACTGGAACGATTTTGCTTCTGTTATCTTTCCGAGAGCACAAGGAAAGATTGCTATTGCCCGAGGGATGAAGAAAAGAAGGGGGTGTGGCCGAAACGCCAAATGGTATGTCGTTTGTGCGGAAAAATGTTCTTGGATCGGCCCTGGTAAAAAGAGTAAACCGAAAACAGACGAAAGTATTGAGGAGTAGCTGAAATGAGAACAGCTATAAACTTGGCATCTAAAGTGGGGACCATGAAGCAGACGAAGTGAAGGAAGTCTGTTACCTTGGAAGTAAAATAACATACGAGGGACGAAGCAAGAAGAGTATAAAAAAAACAGGTGCCCAAAGGAATCTACTAACATCAAATATAGGCCTTGATTTGAGGAAGAAATTTCTAATTTTGGAGCGCACTATCGTATGGCAGGGAATCATGAGCTGTGGGAAAACGGGATAGAAGCGGAATAGAATTGTCTGAGATGTGATGCTATAGAAGGATGTTGAAAATTAGGTGGAGTGATAAAGTAAGGAATGAATAGTTCTCCCCAGAATCAGTGAAGAAAGGAAGACATGGACAACACTGATAAGAAGAAGGGAGGGGATGATGGACATGTGTTAAGACGTCAATGACTGACTTCGATGGTAGTATGGGGAACTATAAAGGATAAAAATCATAAGGGAAGCCAGAGATTGGAATATATCCAACAAATAACTGAGGACGTATGTAGGAAACGCTACTCTGAGATGGGGAGGTTGGAGCCATAGAGGAATTCGTGACAGACCGCATCAAACTAGTCAGTAGACTGCCCGACAGTAAAGTGGAACAGAGATTATACCGGGTGGAGGTTCGAGAACGCTTTCCCCACACAAGCGACATGTCATTTGGCGCCCCTCCCCCAGCCCTCAGACATTAGCTTCCCTTCCCTAGGCTCTAGGTAAGACCTTTAAAATACCGGGTGATTATAATTAAGGTGCAGCTACTCACAGAGATCCCATTTTGGCTGTTATTATCATACTGCAGCGAAACTTCGTAGATATTCTAATGCGTTAATACATAACAGATTTACTCCGGAAAAAAATTGTTCCAATTTTGGCCACCAGGTTCAAATCTGGCGCTGTGAATGCAAGAAAGACGTATAGAAATGTTTTCATATGTAATGGATTAGGAACGGGACGTGGGCAGAAAAGGTCAAACAAGTGAGTAAGGCAGACAACCATGTCGGTAGGGCAACCACAGATATGGTTATTCATCTAGGGTATTAGTAAACCGCTTCAGCTGTATTTAGTCTTTTATTACTGGATCACTACCGGTTTTGTGGCACTAAAAGCCACATCTTCAGGTGAACATATAACTAAAACATTACAGTTTAAAATTTATATAAAAAACAGCTACCAGCCACATGTGTGGTTTAAAAAGGTTTATTATCTTCAGACCTTTTTAAACCATACATGTGGCTGGTAGCTGTTTTTTATATAAATTTTAAATCTTAAGTACAACAGCCACGTTTCTTAACATGTCGACTTTCGACAAAATAGCGTAAAACATTACAGCTGAGAAGCTCGGAACTTTGTACCCAACATTCGTCGTCCGTCAGAACAAAACGCCTTTAAGTGAGAAAGGCATATAGCTGATTTTATTATTAATCGCACTTGCAAAATTTGTACAGTATGAGCACTGGAGACGTTGACGACATGTTGTCCAGCGTCAGATTTGATGGCCAAAATTAGGATTACTTTTTTTCCAGTGTTCTATATTAACACATTAGCATATCTACCAAGTTTTGCTACAATACCATGATTACAGCCCGCTCTAGACTCCTCCGACTAGCTGTACTTTAATTATAAAAATTCGGTACTAGGACGTCCTGAAAAGTAATGCTTCCGAATTTTTTATGTGAAAACTCTTAAAGATTTTTAGATAATACAAACTTTATCAACGATCTACATCTTTACCATTCATGTCTAGATACTTTTTTCTCGGCATAGTCACCCTGGCGACGAACACATTTCCCTCAGCGGCCAGTTTGTTGTTACCATCACTGTAGAATGTTTGACATTGTTGACGGAGCCACAACCTCACGTCCGCTTGCACCGCAGCACCACTATAGAAGTGAAGTCCTCGAAGGTGTTCTCTAAGTTTCGAGAACGCTCCGAGCTCTGTCATACACGTTGAGTTTAGTACCCCCGTTTCCTTCATTACGAGCACGAGCAACCCAACGTCGCACGTAACTGATTTCCATACAATCATCGCCGTACACAGCTTTCATTCCTCAATGGATTTCAATTGGAAGCACGTTTTCTGCGGTTAGAAACTCGATTACAGTATGCTGTTTCTCAAGCACCGACATAGTTACGTCACACATGCCTTGTTACACGGCTTTAGGTGTTACACACTATGAAACGTCCCCTTTGAACAATTATACAAGACTGTGCTTAAATTGACACACAATATTTTTAGCGCAACGCAATCTGACTATCAAAAATCCCTACAAAAGAATGCCCCTGACTAACATTAACCTATACGTTTCACAAATCACTTACCTCACAAAAATCTTCGTTACTCGAACTACTGCAATACGGCGAGCGCCACTACTGCCAGCTAAATAAAAGATTCAAACTACTGAAGGCACTAACTACTGATAGGCATAGTTAGCAAATGAAAGATTTTTGTAGAGAACAAACAATGTATTTACCTTAATACTCATAAAATATATAGCAGTTCATGACAAATTACAAAACTCCGCCATCTCTCTCCCCACATCCACCATTGCTGGCGGCTCACCTTCAACTGCGCAACGCTACGCGCTGTTCACATCCAGCTGCCGCTGCCCAACACTACAATGGCAGACAACAATGCAAACTAGCCACAGACTGCACACAGCACAGCCAGTGACTTTCGTACAGAGCGCTACGTAACGTTGCAATAAGAAAACATAAACAGCCTACTTACAACTACAGTTCCAAGCGTTCTAGTGGCAGATGGTTGCAACCTGCTTCAGCGAGGCGGGAAAGTCAACAGAGAAATATGCACGACAAGTAATACCTCAACCGATATTGAGAACAGAATAAGAATTTTGGAGGCGTTACTTTTCAGGACTCCCTCGTAAATCTAAATCTAGTGACAATGGAAATGTTTTTTTCTTTCCTTTTAAAAATCACCAGAATGTTCTTCAAACCATTCGTGAACAACTGTGGCCCAGTGACATGGCACACTGACATCAATAAAAACTCCATCCTTGACTGGGAACACGAAATAGCTGCAAATGGACTCCAAGTAGCCAAACATAACCATTTACAGTCAATGACCGCTTTTGTTGGTCCAGAGGAACCAGTCCATCTGTGTAGACGCAGCCCACACCTTTATGGAGGCACCACCAGCTCGCACAGTGCCTTGTTGACAACTTGGTTACATGGTTCCGTGGTTTCTGCGCCACACTCCAACCCTACCATCAGTTCTTACCAACTGAAATCGGAACTCATCTGACCAGGCCATGGTTTCCCAGTCGTCCAGCACCTTGAGCCCTGAGAGGCGATGCAGGCGATGTCGTGGTGTTAGCGAAGGCACTTGTATCGGTTGTCTGCTACCGTAGCCTGTTAATACCAAATTTTGGCGCACTGACGTAACGGATACGTTCGTCGTACGTCTCATATTGATTTCTGCTGTTATTTCTCGCAGTTTTGCTTGTGCGAAGCAGTTCTGTTCACACAGACCGAAACCATGGCGCTAACTTCAACAATGTAGACAGTTTACACTATATGCAGGCCCAATACGTTTCCCAGAGAAAGTTAGATATCTGGCTGGCTGGACCGGAAACTTACATCGTGGAGGAGGGGGGGGGGGGGGGGGGGACCACACAGAATACGTTGCCAACAGAGCGCACGTGAGGCGCAGACAACTCTATCCATTGCTCAACAGCGAAAGTACGCTAAATAGGAGGGTACTGAGGTGCACGACACCAATCAGACCTCTGATGTACGTAGCTCCCGTCTGGGGACATGCAGCTCCTACGCGTCTGCGCCGGCTGCAGGTCGTACGGGACAAATTGCTACATATCATTATAGTCTGTGACAGCGTCGATGGCCTCTGAACTGGGGATGTGCAGTAGATAGCTGTGCAGCTAGCTAATGAGCATTCAGTCAGTTTCAGTGTTCCATACTGTGTAAACTTCCGTTATATTTGAGAGTTATATCTTGTTTTACGTGTACGAAACTACGATTGACTGATTTCTGTGTGTTCTGTGAGTTTTCTCATAATGGCTGAAACCTCTAGAAGGCGCCAAGTGTTTCACAAACAGGGAAGAGACCTTATCTTTAAAGTGTAACCGTTCTTCAATTATGAGACAGATTCAGGCGAGCCGGTCTACGACGTTGCCAAGTTGCAGAGACGTAACGTACTCGTAAAATTGCTGTCTACACACTTTCAGCTGAGTTGACAACGCAGCATTCCTTGTGAGCTGTGTGACCAAAGGCCATTAACGTTGTCGCCGACTATAGCAACACTCCACGCACCACTCGCATCGCGGATCTTCGCAATGAATACTGCCTTGATACCCTCAATGAAGTAGTCAAAAAACTCGTCACATGGCTATACAGGAACTCGAGACACTCGAACAATCATTTCATCCTTACTCTGAGGAATTATGATGACCACCATAGATGGAAGCACAAGCAACCAAAGACACTGGTAACTAGGGCCCAAGGACCTATACCGAGCTAACACAGACGCATAAGCGACAACATCGGCGAGTCTCTGCACATCAGGGATACTGACTGGTCATGCCAGCTGCTATGAGAACCGATCAGCAGGCAACAGTGGGGAAGCCGATAAACTAGCACACTAACGCACAAACAAACCGCCTACACTACCCTACACTGCACATCCTGTATATCGGACACTAACCGAGCTACGGTCGCAGGTTCGAATCCTGCCTCGGGCATGGATGTGTGTGATGTCCTTAGGTTAGTTAGGTTTAATTAGTTCTAATTTCTAGGGGACTGATGACCTCAGAAGTTAAGTCGCATAGTGCTCAGAGCCAGCCAGCCACTAACCGATGATGAACTCAACTGTTACAGGTATGCTGATGCTGGCCAAGACGACAACGCCGTACCGCTGCAGCCGCCAGGTGAAAATGCCTGCCGGCCGAAGTGGCCGTGCGGTTAAAGGCGCTGCAGTCTGGAACCGCATGACCGCTACGGTCGCAGGTTCGAATCCTGCCTCGGGCATGGATGTTTGTGATGTCCTTAGGTTAGTTAGGTTTAACTAGTTCTAAGTTCTAGGGGACTAATGACCTCAGCAGTTGAGTCCCATAGTGCTCAGAGCCATTTGAACCATTTTTTTGAAAATGCCTCGCAACGTCAAAGGTATTCGCCTGCATGATACCCACTACTAACTTACCTAATCCTTGCATCGTCTGTCGGAGATAGCAAGTAATCTGCTACTTGGTTCAAATGGCTCTGAGCACTATGAGACTTAACATCTGAGGTCATCAGTCCCCTAGAGCTTAGAACCACTTAAACCTAACTAACCTAAGGGCATCATACACATCCATGCCCGAGACAGATTCGAACCTGCGAACGTAGCGGTCGTGCGGTTCCAGACTGATGCGCCTAGAACCTCTCGGCCACTGCGGGCGGCAATCTGCTACTGCTCTTGTTACCCGACACGACTATCGCAGAGGTTTTTTCCCTCGGCGCTTGCCTTGGCACTTTTTTCCCTCTGCTCTTCAAACCGCTGCCCTTCGTTTAATTTTCGATCCAGTCAATCTCCAGATGTTCGCGTGTTAATGGTTAATCATAACCAGCTGTACGCAAGCATTGCAGTATCCACATCCTGAGAAGACCTCACTTAGTGAACACTAATCACTATGCAGAGGTGGCCGCAAACCTTTTGTGTTGGTCATCATGCCGGTGTGGGCGTGGAGAGGCTCTACCCTATAAAAAAAGCTTGTCTGTTTACACTGACAACTCGACGCAAACGCCGCTGCCCTCGGTCGTTAAGTGAAGGCATTCGGCTACTACATTGTCTGTGGCGAGAGGTAATGGCTGAACTTTGATATTCTCGGCACACTCTTGACACTGTGGATCGCAGAATATTGAATTTCGCATTCAAAGTCTGTTAATTCCAGTATACGGCCGTAATCACGTCGGAAACCTTTTCACATGAATCACCTGAATACAACGCAATGCCATTTTACACCTTGTGTAAGCGATACGACAGTCATCTGTATATGTTCATATTGCTATCCCGTGATTTTCTTTCTGTGCTCCATAGTTAAGATTTTATTGTTTTGGAATTCCACTCTGCTTACGGATCTCTCTTCGTGTTGCTTTAATGCTCACAGGGTTTACGAGTGCGACATTCAGTTCTGCAGTGAGTTTTGCAGCTGTCGTCCGTTTATTTTTCGTCGCTGTCCTCTTCAGTGACCGTCCATCACGAGTCGTCCGTTTTGTGACTTGGCCGATGACGTTTTTTCCGCTTTCCCTGTACGTGGTATAAATCTTCGATGTGGTGCCTCTTGAAAAACCAACTCTTCGGCTGCCTTGGTTACGGAAGCATGGGATATACGAGCACCAACAATTTATCCCGTTCGAACGGGCTTAGCTCCGACATACTGCACTCAAGACTACACAGAACACTTTTGCGACCATGACTTACTTTTGTAACGTATCGAGGACATTGCAAAGGCGCCGTTCACGGCCAAATACAACAGTGCGGCTTACAGGCTTGGCTAGCACCTGCATTTATGTTAAAGAATGGGTATCTCGCAGTGTTTCCATATTTTCGTCCACCTTCTCCAGATGGTGACTTAATCGAACAGTGTATTGTTGCGACCTTCAGTCCAGAGACTGGTTTGATGCAGCTCTCCATGATACTATATCCTGTGCAAGTCTCTTCATCTCTGAGCGACTACTTCAGCCTACATCCTTCTGAATCTGCTCATTTCTTGGTCTCCCTCTACGATTTTTACCCTCCACGCTTCCCTCCAACACTAAATTGGTGATCCCTTGATGCCTCAAAACGTGTCCTGTCAAGCGATTGCTTCTTCTAGTCAAGTAGTGCCATAAATTTCTCTTGTCCCCTATCCTATTCAGTACCTGCTCATTAGTTACGTGATCTACTCATAGAATCTACAGCATTCTTCTGTAAAACCACATTTCGAAAACTTCTATTCTCTTCTTGTGTAAACAATTTATCGTCCATGTTTCACTTCTATTAATGCCTACACTCCATACAAATACTTTCAGAAGAGACTCCCTGACGCTTAAATCTACAGGGGGAAAGTATTTAAACCGACAAACTCTGGGAGGTTGTAGGGCACATCAAAACAAATATTTTTCCCTAATGTCATTTTTTCCTATGAGAATTATTTAAACCGGTGTAGGCCGTATTACGTACTACGTAGCGCACCACAACGGACGAGCTGCACAAAGGGTTTATCAACAAAAATATCCTAATCGCAGTATCCCCGCATCATACGACCTTTGCTGCTGTGTACGAACATCTGCGTGAGACGGGTCACTTAGCAGATTACCTGGACAGGGACACCGTCGCACGGTAAGAACGCTGCAATTTGAGGAAGCTGTCTTGCAGCACTTCAATCAGCACTCGTGCAGTTGCACGTAACATGGGGACGAATCAGACGAATGTAAGAACAGTCCTTCGAGAACAATTGTTACGTCCATTTCACTTACAACGTGTTCACAACCTGGAACCAGTTGATTATCCACCCAGAGCACAGTTTTCGCAGTGGTACCTGGAACAGTGTGAAATGCATCCTCCATTTCTTCAACATGCACAATTCGCATGTTTGGAGTGAGGATAACCCACATGCCACAGTTACTAGCGCTTATCAAGTGCGGTTCTTCGTTAATGTGTGGGTCGGTGTTTTTGGGGACTGTTTAATTGGGCCGTATCTGCTACCTAGGCCATTAAATGGCAGGCACTATTACAATTTTCTCGCTAGGGCATTGGCAGAATTGCTGGTAGACGACCCGCTCCCAACAAGACAACGCATGTGGTTCCAATATGACGGGGCGCCGGCATATTTCAGTCATCGTGTGCGTCGATTTCTGGGCGACGGTTCCCAGAAACGTGAATTGGCAGAGGTGGTCCTGTACAATGGCCTGCTCGATCCTCAGATATGTCCCCCCTGGACTTTTTTGTGTGGGGAGATACGCGCAACCTTGTTTACGCAACCCCTGTTGCATCGGAAGAGTACCTGGTTGCCCGGATAGTAGCAGCAGCAGAAAAATTCACGATACTCCTGGGATTTTTGCCTTGTCAGACAGAACATGATCCGACCGTGTAACCTTTGTTTACATGTCAATGGAGTCATTTCTGAAAATCTACTGTAATAGAAATTGGGTTGTGTTAATGTGTTGTCTCTTGGTCATAAAAAATGGAAAAGTGTTTGTTTAAGTAATTTGCCGCCAGAGAAATCTTCCTCCACCGGTTTAAATACTCCTCATAGGAAAAAATGACATTAGGGAAAAATATTTGTTTTGATGTCCCCTACAACCACCCAGAGTTTGTCGGTTTAAATACTTTCCACCCTGTATATTCGATATTATCAAATTTCTCTTCTTCAGAAACGCTTTCCTTGCTATTTGCCAGTCTACATTTTATATCCTCTCTGCTTCGACCATCATCAGTTATTTTGCTTTCCAAATAGCAGAACTCGACTACTTTAAGTGTCTCGTTTCCTAATCTAATTCCCTCAGCATCACCCGACGTAATTCGACTGCATTCCATTATCCTAATTTTGCTTTTGTTGATGTTCATTTTATATCCTCCTTTCAAGACACTGTCCATTCCGTTCAACTGCTCTTCCAGGTCCTTTGTTGTCTCTGACGGAATTAAAATGTCGTCGGCGAACCTCAAAGTTTTTATTTTTTCTCCATGGATTTTAATTCCTACTCCAAATTTTTGTTATGTTTCCTTTACTACTTGCTCATTATACCGACTGAATAACATCGGGGATAGGCTTCAATCCTGTTTCACTCCGTGATCAACCACTGCTTCCCTTTCATGCCCCTCGACTCTTATAACTACCATGTGGTCTCTGTACCAATTGTAAATAGCCTTTCGCTCCCTGTGTTTTACCCCAGCCACCTTCAGAATTTGAAAGAGAGTATTCCACTCACCATTGTCATAAGCTTTGTAAGACGTATGCGTTGCCGGCGATGGGTGAGGCATGGCAGAGTCTCTGACCAGAGAGCAGTATGTAGTTAGTTGTTGCTTGTCGCTAGTCGGCAGTAGTCTTCAGTAGTCTGCAGTTGTCGTCAGTAGTCGGCGCGTGCCTGCGCGTGTCGGCAGTCTGCCCTGGTCGGGACTTTGGAGGCTGAGTAATATTGTAGAAGGTAAAGAAGCAGCCTTGCGCATATCTAGTAATGTATATTAACTGTCATTAATTTCTTTAAAAAAAAAGCCCCAATAATAATTTTTGTAATATAAAGTAATTTTTTTAAGAAAAGCATTCATTTCAATTTAAAGAATATTTCCAATGCATGATCATTCCTTCCAAGAATGAAAAAAATATAGACCAGCATTGCACGAAGCTGTGCCAAAATTTTTTTACGTAAGAGCAGATATATTCGCAGTTTTTGTTGAGGTAAGAATTTTTCCTTTTTTATTCGGAATACAGGGCCGAGGCGCAGCGCTGCTGTCGTCATAAAATTTACCAGGTTACTGAATTTTTTTTATTATTTCCGGGTTTAGGAATTGAATTTTGTGGTTACATTAAATGTGAATGCATTTCTGCACAGAGATTATAAATGGGAGCCAATTTTGTTCAGAGGTTACATTACAATTAATTTTTTTCAGAGGTTACAAAAAAAAATCATTTAAAATATTTCTGTGCGAAGGTTACACTTGGTTCATGGTTACTAAATTTAAATAATTCTGTGGGGAGGTGGTTCTTGGTTTCTTATATAAATAATTCTGTGGGGAGGTTACACTTGGCGACCCTGCCAGGATCGTATTTCTTTGTGAATCTTCTGTTAAGTAGTCATATATCTGCTCTTATTTAGTTAAATGTAGTTTGCATTTGGCACAACGCATTTACTAATTTGTCACTCTTGCTTCCCCAGATCATCGGCAATTTGTTGCTCTTTCTTGTATTTATGTTTGTTGCATTTTGCATTGTCCTTGTTTCGTTTGTGCTTAATTTTGATTTGTGAAAAATGCCACGAAAAACTGTTAACAGTACATCGCAATGTACAATGAGTGAAATAGCCAACTCGAATAATTTGACTGATAGTACTAGCAACACTCAGTGTAATAGTGATAATCCCTTATTTACAGACAATCAGTGTGTGTGGATTATTACTAATGATTTTAATCCTAATGATCAGCAAACAAATTCAATTGTGTCCACTGTTAATTTAATGACAATTGATGACACAGCACGTTCCGTTACAATGAACGTTGCCCAGTTTGACACACCCGGTTTGCAAAATTTACATGACGAACAGACAAATTTTTCTAATGAAAATGAACAATGTACTCAAAGTACGTCAAATTTATTTAATTCCGGTGTAGTGACCAACAGTGCACATCCGATTAGCAAACATTATCAAGAATCACAAAATGACCGAATGGTTACACAAAACGTGACAATTGCAGGTACGCCATCAAACAGCACAGAGAATAGAGTAGGTAATATTGGCTCGGATCAAGTTATGGCATTTTTACTACAATTCAAGAAAGAACAAAACGACCATTTCAAACAACTTAAGGAAAATCTCAGACAGTGGAATGAAAAATTAAACAACAATTTCAAACAGTTGAATGAAAGTTTCAAACAGTCGAATGAAAAACACGACAACCTTAACGAACAGAACAAACAACTTAGTGAACAGATTACAGGACGAAATTAAGGCTTGTGCTAGTAACAGTAGTGAAGAAAAGGGATCTGTTGCACAAGAATTAGGTAATAGACATGCAGGCACAACAGAATCACTTAGAGATGAAATTAATGCAGTCACTGAACAATGTTCAGAAAACACAACACAGATACGCGACGAGTTTAATTTAAAGTCACCAGAAGTTTCACACACTCAGGATGCGGAAGTCGATAAGAAATTTGAACAACAGAATAGCCAAATTGACGAATGTTTTAAAGTGACAGAAATGAAAATTGTTTCACTCACTAACACGTCACAGCATACGCCACGTTGCGAACATTTGTCACACTCACACAGCCAGTGTAACTTAGGTAATTTACAGAGACCACGCGACTTAGAATCCGAAGAGACATAGATAAATAGATTCTCACGCAATTCTGAACCTGCTAAAACATACAGAGACGATAACGCTGATTACAAGCAATTTTTATCCGTAAAGAAATCTAAGGTAGTTAAAACTGACAGAACACAGATTCACGCTTTGGACAGGATACGACAATTTGCTTTTGTATTTTTATCAGCTTGGGCTGTAATGCAGAAACTAGCATTGAACTGGATACGACAATTTATTTTTGTACTTTCACCGGCATTGCCCGTAACGCAAAAACTAAAATTTATTTGCAGCGCGTAACAGACCTCAGGGGATTCATTACGCTTTAATGAATACGTGCCGTAGCGTGCACAGGGCCCGAGCCGTAGTAGTGCTGTTTCATCTTTAGTTTTCTGCACTGCTGCCTTCTCTTCTACGATCCTTTATATCTATTAAAACAGCTCTTCAACTATCACTCTATCTAGGATTAAGAATGAGTAAAGAAAACCCGATAAGACAAGTTTTACCGAAAGTGACAGTTTTCATTAGACGCTCCAGAAATGACAACCACCAGAATTTTAATAACAGACAAAATTTTAATTATCAGTATCGTCAAAATTATCAGCAACAGGAACCACATTTTGGTAACTATAGACGTTTTACACCGCAACAGCATCAAAGCCAGCCGGTTAGCATACCTAACCAACAATGTAATGTACAAGGTCATCCAAGCTTTAATGTTTCGCCGCCTACACGTATAGCGTCAGCTCCAACAAATAGTAACGCACAGCAACAAGGGAATCAGTACGTACAAAAAACACACTATTTCAATTCCTATCGCAATGCACCGTATAGAAATGATTATCATGACAGACGTAAAAGTAATGGGCACAATTTTCAGCGTACGTTTAATAACAGTCGGTCTTACCAACAGCAAAATCATCCGCAACAACATATTATCACGAATCAACCAGACAGTAGATATCATCCCGAACGTAATACGTCAGGAAGAAATAACAGAACAGTACAAATAGTTGAAATGCCACAGCATCCTCCCGAAAATAATAGCACGTCAGATAGATTTGACTAGATACAGTACAGGTTGCATCTTCCAGCAACGCAAGCAGTACTTCAGATACACAGAATCTTGTTTACGAAAATGTTATTTGAAACATGCCTTGTTGAATGCACCTCTTTTATCATACGCAGATGTTACTAGAAATTTTTTCATTGCCACCGACAGTTCTAACACCGCTTTAGGCGTACACATTTTCCAGGAAATTGAAGATGGTTCTACAGTAATTAAAAACATCGCCTTTGCGAGTCGCATTCTGTCACCTGCTGAACGCAATTATTCTGTTACAGAACTTGAAACATTATGTGTTGTTTGGGCATTTATGAGATTTCGGCATTTCCTTTATGGAAGACATACGACCGTTTATACAGACCATAGAGCGATACAGTTTTTACTTTCCGCTAAATTTACACACGACAGATTAAGCAGATGGAAACTTTATTTACAGGAATTTAATTTTACAATTGTTCACATTCCCGGCACACAAAATATTGTAGCAGACGCACTATCCCGTTCTCTCAGCAACAATCAGCAAGACATCGCAACCAACTTCTGCAAAGCAAATTTCAACGTCATGTACATTCAAAACAAGTTGCATTTGAAAATTTCATTTCGTCGTCATTACAAGAAATAGCACAAGAGCAGAGTAAAGACAACGTATGGAAAGAGATTAAACACCTTTGGCAAGATAGGAATAATGTTACCATTAGAAACCATTACACTGTACGCAATAATATTCTGTTTCGCCGCTCTCACCCTAACAGCAACAATTGGTTATTATGTATTCCTGACGAACTTGTTAACAAATTAATCTGGTATACTCATTTAAGTTACGCACATTACGGAGCCAGAAAATGTTTTCTTATACTGAGACAGAACTGTTATTTTACCAACATGGAGAAACGTATTCGACGAGTTTTAGCGTCATGCAAAATCTGCCAGAAAGCTAAGTCAGATACGACTTCACATATTCCTCCATTACTTCCCATTGTACCTGTTAAATTGAGACATATGGCCGCTGTAGACATTTTTGGTCCGATTCCCAGAACTAATAGAGGTTTTTGCTACATCTTTGTCGCTGTTGAACTCACTTCAAAATTTGTTACCTTCACTCCGTTACGCAAAGCTACTGCTAAAACCGTTTCGAAAGCATTTGTAAAACATTTTCTATTTCAAGTAGGGCATGTGTTGAAAGTAATTTCCGACAATGGACCACAGTTTCGATCTACTATATGGACACGTATGTTACGAGCTAGAAACATTTCTCCGATCTATATATCCAGGTACCATGCTTCTTCGAACCCTTGTGAACGATTAATGAAAGAAATTGGTAAACTGTGTAGAATATACTGCCATAAAAAACATATTGATTGGGACACACACATACTCTCATTCCAGGATGTAATTAATTCCATACCAAATGAATCTACTATGCTATCTCCGTCTGTTACACTGAAAAATGTTGAACCACCTAACAAAATTAAAGAATTAGTAACCTTTCCTACATCTCGTCGACTACGACACCATGAAATAATTGACATTGCGCTGAACAACATCAAACGTCACGAAGAGTAAATGGATCAGAATTAACAAGCATTAACGAGAATATACTATACACATCGTATGATAGCAGTCTTAACTAATTTTTTCTTTCAGAATACGAGGCGATTGATGCAGGCTGTCAGACAGAACTACACATCTTTGTTTTAGTGATGAAATATGCTAGAAATAAGGAATAGTTGTATAATGAATAATGAAGTGACTTTTTTGCAGATGATAATGAATGATGATGAATAGTGATGAAGAGTATGCTACTATGGATAATGAAGTTTTTCTTTACAGGTGATGAAAATAATGGAGTTATGATGATATGGATAATGAAGTTTTTCTTTGCAGGTAATGATAATGAAGTTTTTCTTTGCAGATGAAAATAATGTTGAAGTTTATATATTTACTGTTAGTTAAGAAATGCTATGTAGTTATTTAGGTATTTGTTGCAGTTCGTTTTGACAGTATGTCTTATGTCGCATGGTATGATGACTGAAGGTTTTGGAAAGAACAGCTAGAGAATATGTATATTTTGTACACATTTCTTTACCTGTTAATTCGAAGTTCACTACTTTTCAGCATAATATGCGTTTCTTCTTTCAGTTTAATAATCCATTTTGTATTTTTTGCAGGAGAAATTATTCATGAAATTAATGTACTATAAGCAGTTGGTCATTAAACCTGTGTCATTTATGAATGTGATCACATATACTCTAGTTGTTTCATAACCTTGCTACAGCTGACTCATGACGAATGACGTTACACATCTTCATTTGCAGCAATAAGTCAAATGCAAATATTGTTCTGCCCCAGTAATTAATTATCGATCCCAACGCAATGTATTGCTAGCACAAAAAAATGTATTACCTGTCGCAAATAATGCTACCAGTTTAAGAGAGTTCTGAGTAATACTGAATGATGTTTTCTAGTCACAGACGTTGAATAATCGTTACAGTATGTTACATTTTCAATATGTCCTATGTCACTGGAATGATCAGTTCTGAGTAATACTGAATGATGCTTTGTAATAATGCATAAATACTATGCCAATAATTTCTGAAAATAGTATTTTGTTATACTCTATAAATGCTATGCCAATAATTGACTCTCATTTTGAATGATGACTTCTGATGGTTTGTAACTGGCCAATGAGTGCCAATGATTACTATAACTAAGTGAATTATGTTAATACTATGCCATTCATTAGCTCCTGTTTTGAATGATGACCTCTGATGTTTTGTAACTGGCCAATGATTACTATAACTAAGTGAATTATGTTAATACTATGCCATTCATTAGCTCCTGTTTTCAATGATGACTTCTGATGGTTTGTAACTGGCCAATGAGTGCCAATGTTCACTGTAATCAGATGATTTATGAACATTATTCTGTAATACTTCATACATGGTACAGAAATGTTCAGTAACTGGGCGATGAGTGCCACCAATTACTCAAATCAGTTGTTAGACTAGTGTAATTCTCAATGAAGACTAGTATGAGACTTAATGTCCTTCACCTTCTGACCTAATTACCAGAAATTACTGCAATATCCGTTTGTCCTGTCTATCCTCATGATCATATTTGGTTTTTGCACTAATTCTACGTTGGTGTACCTTACAAGAACGTGGTGTTGACACGACATGCTGTCCACCACCTTGAGCGATGGAGATGTTTTTATGGTCCCACTGTTTGGTGTACCTAATGCACTACCAAAATGATAACATGGAATATTACTACGACATTTCAGTGTCTTGGCTACACTGATTAATACTTCAAGGAAAAGAACTTCAGATTCTCTCACTTGGTGTTGTGCTTCTGTAGAAAGATATGGACTTTCAGTGCAGCTGCGTGCAACCTAAAGTGCTACAACCATGATGCAATCCTTCCCTTTCCTATCCTAGTTCTTGTAAAATAGTAAAAAAATGTATATACAGTGCGTGTGCACTTTTGTCATTTTGTTAACATGATTTGTATTCATTGCATATACATTTTGTGATTTGCTGATATGTACTCAACTACAGTGCGTGTGCACTTTTGTCATTTTGTTAACATAATTTGTATTCATTGCATATACTTTTTGTGATTTGCTGATATGTTCTGAACTACAGTGCGTGTGCACTTTTTGTCATTTGTTAATATGATTTGTACTCATTGCCTATACATTTGTGATTTCCTGATATGTGCAGTACTACAGTGCGTGTGCACTTTACGTCATTTGTTAATATGATTTGTACTTATTGTGTATACATTTTGTCATTTCTCGATATGTTCTGTACTCAGTGCATGTGCACTATATTTTATTTCATGTTCTGCACTTATATATATGTATATATTCTGTGATTGTAAACTTAGTTAATTAAGAAAAAATTTGTTGCTCATGGCAAGTCAAATTGACTCACCATCGCTGTCAAATTTTTGCCCCCCCCCCCCCCCCCCCAGTGGAGGGTTATGTAAGACGTATGCGTTGCCGGCGATGGGTGGGTGAGGCATGGCAGAGTCTCTGATCAGAGAGCAGTATGTAGTTAGTTGTTGCTTGTCGCTAGTCGGCAGTAGTCTTCAGTAGTCTGCAGTTGTCGACAGTAGTCGGCGCGTGCCTGCGCGTGTCGGCAGTCTGCCCTGGTCGGGACTTTGGAGGCTGAGTAATATTGTAGAAGGTAAAGAAGCAGTCTTGCGCATATCTAGTAATGTATATTAACTGTCATTAATTTCTTAAAAAAATGCCCCAATAATAATTTTTATAATATAAAGTAATTTTTTTAAGAAAAGCATTCATTTCAATTTAAAGAATATTTCCAATGCATGATCATTCCTTCCAAGAATCAAAAAAACTACAGGCCAGCATTGCACGAAGCTGTGCCAAAAATTTTTTACGTAAGAGCAGATATATTCGCAGTTTTTATTGAGGTAAGAATTTTTCCTTTTTTATTCAGAATACAGGGCCGAGGCGCAGCGCTGCTGTCGTCATAAAATTTACCAGGTTACTGAATTTTTTTATTATTTTCGGGTTTAGGAATTGAATTTTGTGGTTACATTAAATGTGAATCCATTTCTGCACAGAGATTATAAATGGGAGCCAATTTTGTTCAGAGGTTACATTAAAATTAATTTTGTTCAGAGGTTACAAAAAAAAAAACCATTTAAAATATTTCTGTGCGGAGGTTACACTTGGTTCATGGTTACTAAATTTAAATAATTCTGTGGGGAGGTGGTTCTTGGTTTCTTATATAAATAATTCTGTGGGGAGGTTACAGCTTTCTCTAAGTCTAAAAATGTTAGAAACGTAGGTTTGCCTTTCCTTAACCTATTTTCTAAGATACGTCGTAGGATCAGTACTGTCTCGCGTGTTCCAACATTTCTATGGAATCCAAACTGATCTTCCCTGAGATCGGCTTTTACCAGTTTTTCCATTCATCTGTACAGAACTCGGGTTAGTATTTTGCAAACGTGACATATTAAACTGATAGTTCCGTAATTTTCACACCTGTCAACACTTGCTTTCTTTGGGATTGGTATTATTATATTCTTTTTGAAGTCTGAGGGTATTTAGCCTGCGCCATACATCTTGCTCACCAGAGCGAAGAGTTTTGTCATGGCTGGCTCTCCCAAGGCTATCAGTAGTTCTAACGGAATGTTGTGTACTCCGGGGCATTGTTTCGACATAGGTCTTTCAGTGCTCTGTGAAATTCTTCGCGCCGTATCATATCTCCCATTATATCTCCATCTGCATCCTCTTGTATTTCCTCAATACTGCTCTCAAGTACATTGCCCCAGTATACTCCTTCCACCTTTCTGCTTTCCCTTCCTTGCTTAGGACTGGTTTTCTAGCTGAGCTCTTGATATTCATACGGCTGGTTCTCTTTTCTCCAAAGGTCTCTTTAATTTTCCGGTAGGCAGTATCTATCTTACCCCTAGTGATATATGCTTCTGCATCCTTACGTTTGTCATCTAGGCATTCCTGCTTAGCCATTTTTGCACTTCCCGCCGATCTCGTTTTTGAGAAGTTTGTGCCGCGCTGAGTGGCCGTGTAGTTTGAGAAGGCATGTTACGGACTGCGCGCGGCTACTCCCGCCGGAGTTTCGAGTCCTCCCTCAGGCATGGGTGTGTGTTGTTGTTAGTTTAAGTAGTGTGTAAGACTAGGGACCGATGACCTCAGCAGTTTGGTCCATTAGGAATTCACACACACATTTGAAACGTTTGTATACCTTTTCGCCTGCTTCATTTACCTCATTTTTATATTTTCTCCTTTCATTAATTAAATTCACTAACTCTTTTGTTACACATGGATTTCTACTTTTTACCTACTTGATCCATCCTCTGCTACCTTCACTATTTCATCTCTCACAGCTACCAATACTTGTTCTACTGTATTTCTTTCCCCTGTTCTTGTCAACCGTCCCTAATGCTCCCTCTGAAACTCCCTATGACGTCTGGTTCTTTCAGTCCATCCAGGTCCCGTCTCATTAAATACTTACCTTTTTGCAGTTTCTTCAGTTTTAATCTGCAGTTCATAATTAATAGATTGTGGTCAAATACCATATCTACCCTGTGGAAATGTCTTACAATTTAATACCTATTTCTTAAACTGCTGTGTTACCATTATATAATCTATTTGAAACCTTCCAGTGTCTCCAGGCCTCTTCCATGTATACAACCGTCTTTCGTGATTCTTAAACCAAGTATTAGCTTTGACTATGTTATGCTCTGTGCAAAATGCTACCAGGCGACCTTCTCTTTCAGTCCTTTCTCCCAGTCCATATTCACCTACTATTTCTCCTTCTCTTCCCTTCCAGTCCTCTATGACTAATAAAATTTCGTCTCCCTTATCTATCTGAATAATTTCTTTTAACGCATCAGACATTTCTTCTCTCTCTTCATCATCTGCGAAGCTAATTGGCATATAAACTTGTACTGCTGTGGTAGGCGTGGGCTTCATGTCTATCTCGTCTACAATAATGTGTCCACTTTGCTGTTAATAGTAGTTTATTTTCGTTCCTATTTTTTATTCATTATTAAATCTGCTCCTACATTACCTATATTTGACTCTGTATTTTTAAACCCGTATTCACCTGACCAGAAGTCTTGTTCCTTCTGTCACCGAACTTCACTAATTCCGGCTGTATCTAACTTTAACCTATCCATTTCCCTTTTTAAATTTTCTAACCTACCTATCCTATTAGGGGATCTGACATTCCACGCTCCGATCCGTAGAACGCCAGTCTTTTTTTCTCCGGATAACAACGTCCTTCTGAGTAGTCCCTGCCCGGAGATCCGAATGGGGGGCTATTTTACCTCCGGAATATGTTATCCAAGAGGATGCAATCATCATTTAACCATACAGTGAAGCTACATGCTGCATGCCCTCGGGAAAAATTACGGCAGCATTTCCCCCTTGCTTTCAGCCATTCGCAGTATCAGCCAGCAAGGCAGTTTTCGTTGATGTTACAAGGCCAGCCCCCCCCCCCCCATGAACCATGGACCTTGCCGTTGGTGGGGAGGCTTGCGTGCCTCAGCGATACAGATAGCCGTACCGTAGGTACAACCACAACGGAGGGGTATCTGTTGAGAGGCCAGACAAACGTGTGGTTCCTGAAGAGGGGCAGCAGCCTTTTCAGTAGTTGCAAGGGCAACAGTCTGGATGATTGACTGATCTGGCCTTGTAACAATAACCAAAACGGCCTTGCTATGCTGGTACTGCGAACGGCTGAAAGCAAGGGGAAACTACAGCCGTAATTTTTCCCGAGGGCATGCAGCTTTACTGTATGGTTAAATGATGATGGCGTCCTCTTGGGTAAAATATTCCGGAGGTAAAATAGTCCCCCATTCGGATCTCCGGGCGAGGACTACTCAAGAGGATGTCGTTATCAGGAGAAAGAAAACTGGCGTTCTACGGATCGGAGCGTGGAATGTCAGATCCCTTAATCGGGCAGGTAGATTAGAAAATTTAAAAAGGGAAATGGATAGGTTAAAGTTAGATATAGTGGGAATTAGTGAAGTTCGGTGGCAAGAGGAACAAGACTTCTGGTCAGGTGAATACAGGGTTATAAACACAAAGTCAAATAGGGGTAATGCAGGAGTAGCTTTAATAATGAATAGGAAAATAGGAATGCGGGTAAGCTACTACAAACAGCATAGTGAACGCATTATTGTGGCCAAGATAGATACGAAGCCCACACCTACTAGAGTAGTAAAAGTTTATATGCCAACTAGCTCTGCAGATGACGAAGAAATTGAAGAAATGTATGATGAAATAAAAGAAACTATTCAGATAGTGAAGGGAGACGAAAATTTAATAGTCATGGGTGACTGGAATTCGAGTGTAGGAAAAGGGAGGGAAGGAAACGTAGTAGGTGAATATGGATTGGGGCTAAGAAATGAAAGAGGAAGCCGCCTGGTAGAATTTTGCACAGAGCACAACTTAATCATAGCTAACACTTGATTTAAGAATCATGATAGAAGGTTGTATACATGGAAGAACCCTGGAGATACTAAAAGGTATCAGATTGATTATATAATGGTAAGACGGAGATTTAGGAACCAGGTTTTAAATTGTAAGACATTTCCAGGAGCAGATGTGGACTCTGACCACAATCTATTGGTTATGACCTGCAGATTAAAACTGAAGAAACTGCAAAAAGGTGGGAATTTAAGGAGATGGGACCTGGATAAACTGAAAGAACCAGAGGTTGTACAGAGTTTCAGGGAGAGCATAAGGGAACAATTGACAGGAATGGGGGAAAGAAATACAGTAGAAGAGGAATGGGTAGCTGTGAGGGATGAAGTAGTGAAGGCAGCAGAGGATCAAGTAGGTAAAAAGACGAGGGCTAGTAGAAATCCTTGGGTAACAGAAAAAATATTGAATTTAATTGATGACAGGAGATAACATAAAAATGCAGTAAATGAAGCAGGCAAAAAGGAATACAAACGTCTCAAAAATGAGATCGACAGGAAGTGCAAAATGACTAAGCAGGGATGGCTAGAGGACAAATGTAAGGATGTAGAGGCTTATCTCACTAGGGGTAAGATAGATACTGCCTACAGAAAAATTAAAGAGACCTTTGGAGATAAGAGAACCACACGTATGAACATCAAGAGCTCAGATGGAAACCCAGTTCTAAGCAAAGAAGGTAAAGCAGAAAGGTGGAAGGAGTATATAGAGGGTCTATACAAGGGCGATGTACTTGAGGACAATATTATTGCAATGGAAGAGGATGTAGATGAAGATGAAATGGGAGATACGATACTGCGTGAAGAGTTTGACAGAGCACTGAAAGACCTGAGTCGAAACAAGGCCCCCGGAGTAGACAACATTCCATTGGAACTACTGACGGCCTTGGGAGAGCCAGTCCTGACAAAACTCTACCATCTGGTGAGCAAGATGTATGAAACAGGTGAAATACCCTCAGACTTCAAAAAGAATATAATAATTCCAATCCCAAAGAAAGCAGGTGTTGACAGATGTGAAAATTACCGAACAATCAGTTTAATAAGCCACAGCTGCAAAATACTAACACGAATTCCTTACAGACGAATGGAGAAACTAGTAGAAGCCGACCTCGGGGAAGATCAGTTTGGATTCCGTAGAAACACTGGAACACGTGAGGCAATACTGACCTTACGACTTATCTTAGAAGAAAGATTAAGGAAAGGCAAACCTACGTTTCTAGCATTTGTAGACTTAGAGAAAGCTTTTGACAATGTTGACTGGAATACTCTCTTTCAAATTCTAAAGGTGGCAGGGGTAAAATATAGGGAGCGAAAGGCTATTTACAATTTGTACAGAAACCAGATGGCAGTTATAAGAGTCGAGGGACATGAAAGGGAAGCGGCGGTTGGGAAGGGAGTAAAACAGGGTTGTAGCCTCTCCCCGATGTTATTCAATCTGTATATTGAGCAAGCAGTACAGGAAACAAAAGAAAAATTCGGAGTAGGTATTAAAATCGATGGAGAAGAAATAAAAACTTTGAGGTTCGCCGATGACATTGTAATTCTGTCAGAGACAGCAAAGGACTTGGAAGAGCAGTTGAACGGAATGGATGGTGTCTTGAAGGGAGGATATAAGATGAACATAAACAAAAGCAAAACGAGAATAATGAAATGTAGTCGAATAAAGTCAGGTGATGTTGAGGGTATTAGATTAGGAAATGAGACACTTAAAGTAGTAAAGGAGTTTTGCTATTTGGGGAGCAAAATAACTGATGATGGTCGAAGTAGAGAGGATATAAAATGTAGACTGGCAATGGCAAGGAAAGCGTTTCTGAAGAAGATAAATTTGTTAACATCGAGTATAGATTTAAGTGTCAGGAAGTCATTTCTGAAAGTATTTGTATGGAGTGTAGCCATGTATGGAAGTGAAACATGGACGGTAAATAGTTTGGACAAGAAGAGAATAGAAGCTTTTGAAATGTGGTGCTACAGAAGAATGCTGAAGATTAGATGGGTAGATCACATAACTAATGAGGAAGTATTGAATAGGATTGGGGAGAAGAGAAGTTTGTGGCACAACTTGACTAGAAGAAGGGATCGGTTGGTAGGACATGTTCTGAGGCATCAAGGGATCACCAATTTAGTATTGGAGGGCAGCGTGGAGGGTAAAAATCGTAGGGGGAGACCAAGAGATGAATACACTAAGCAGATTCAGAAGGATGTAGGTTGCAGTAGGTACTGGGAGATGAAGAAGCTTGCACAGGATAGAGTAGCATGGAGAGCTGCATCAAACCAGTCTCATGACTGAAGAGCACAACAACAACAACAAGGCCAGATAAGTCAATCATCCAGACTGTTGCCCCTGCAACTACTGACAAGGCTGCTGCCCCTCTTCAGGAAGCACACGTTTGTCCGGCCTCTCAATAGAGACCCCTCCGTTGTGGTTGCACCTACGGCACGGCTACCTGTGTCCCTGAGACACGCATGTCTCGCCACCAACGGCAAGGTCCATGTTCATGGCGGGTGAGGCGGGGCGCACCGAACAAATACACTTATACTGTCCAGGACGATTTTAGATATTGAAATCGGTGAATATTTTTGCGTTTAACGTCATATACTTTCACCCTTGACAGATTTCCTTAGTCCTCGTATACAAACTTTGGACTTGTGTGCCTCTTTCGCCCCTCTCAACCTGGCCCCCAAGCGGCCGCTTGTATCACTTGTGCCCTGTTGATACAGTATAGACCTGACAAAGTGTGCTACATAGTAATACATAAATTTTGAAATTATGTTTCCGCAACAAGGCAGAATCTCGAAACATGCAGTTAAATAACAAAATAATGAATTAGAAGAAGCGATTAAAAAGTTTCCGTTTGAGGCTTTTTCTGCAGCGTATATGAAACGTAGAGTGACTGCCATGCGGGTATATAAGCACCGACATGAAGGCAAAGGGTGGGATTAGTGCGCCAGTCCTGTATTTTCGACGTGCGTACGTGAAGAAAGTTTGTGGGGCAGCATGTCTGTTGAAAACCACCACTGTAGAATGGTGCACCAAAAGCTTGTGCTGCTTTATGATGACGCACAGCCAAATGTTGCAAATGTAACGCAGAAGCTAGGCCAACTGAAGTGGTAGACACTCGACATCCACTCTATAGTCCTGATCTCCTCCCACGCCATTGTCACGCCTTCGGTCCCTTAAAAAAGGCCTTGAAGCGACGATGATTCCTGTCGGACGAGGATGTCCAGCAGGCAATTATGGACGTCTTGAGGCATCGGAACACATTTACTAAACGAATGTCTTCGAACTTGTGCGTCGGCGGGATGATAGCCCCAATGCTCACCGCTATATTTCCTAATTGACATACCGCGTCTGGACTGTAAGGCCTTCGAACGTTAACATTTTGGTCGCCACTTGTACTTCAAAACTAAAGCATACTGCTGAACTATAGCGCACTTGCAGCTACGTATTTCAATCCGCATAAGATTAGCGTAACTAGTTTCACATTTTGAAGTCGGTTATATTTTTTAAAATTTATTTGTCAGGTTACCTGGGACCATCCGAGCCAAAGCTACAATATGTGAAGCCGGCCGCGGTGGCCGAGCGGTTCTAGGCGCTTCAGTCCGCAAACGCGCGACTGCTACGGTCGCAGGTTCGAATACTGCCTCGGGCATGGATGTATGTGATGTCCTTAGGTTAGTTAGGTTTAAGTAGTTCTAAGTCTAGGGGACTGTGACCTCAGATGTTAACTCCCGTAGTGCTCAGAGCCATTTGAACCATGTGATCAAAAGTATCCGGACACCCCCAAAAATACATTAGGTGCATTTCGCAGCCACCTACTGCCAGGTACTCGATATCAGCGACCTCAGAAGTCATTAGACATCGTGAGAGAGCAGAATGGGGTGTTCCGCGGAACTCACGGACTTCGAACGTCGTCAGATGATTGTCACTTGTATCATACGTCTGTACACACTCCTAAACTTCCCTAGGTCCACTGTTTCCGATGTGATAGTGAAGTTGAAATGTGAAGGGACACGTACAGTACGAAAGCGTACAGGCCGACCTCGTCTGTTTGCTGACAGAGACCGCCGACAGTTGAAGAGAGTCGTAATGTGTAACAGGCAGACATCTATCTAGATCATCACACAGGAATTCCAAATTGCATTAGGATCCACTGCAAGTACTATGACAGGTTGGCGGGAGGTAAGAAAACTTGGATTTCATGGTCTAGCGGCTGCTCATAAGCCACACATCACGCCGCTAAATGCCAAACGACGGCTCGCTTGGTGTAAGGAGCGTAAAAATTAGGACGATTGAACAGTGGAAAAACGTTATGTGGAGTGACGAATCACGGTACACAATGTGGCGATCCGATGGCAGGGTGTGGGTGAACGTCATCTGCCAGCGTGTGTAGTGCCAAACTAAAATTCGGAGGCGGTGGTGTTACCGTGAGGTCGTGTTTTTCGTGGAGGTGACGTGCACCCCTTGTTGTTTTGCGTGGCACTATCACAGCACAGGCCTACATTAATGTTCTAAGCACTTTCTTGCTTCCCACTGTTGAAGAGTAATTCGGGGATGGCGATTATTGCATCTTTCAACACGATCGAGCACCTGTTCATAATACACGGCCTGTGGCCTAGTGGTTACACGACAATAACATCCCTGTAATGGACTGGCCTGGACAAGGTCCTGACCTGAACCCTATAGAACACCTTTGGGATGTTTTGGAACGCCGACTTCTTGCCAGGCCCCACAGACTGACATCGATATCTCTCCTCAGTGCAGCTCTCCGTGAAGTATGGGCTGCCATTCCCTAAGAAACCTTGCAGCACCTGACTGAGCGTATGCTTGCGAGAGTGGAAGCTGTCATCAAGGCTAAGGGAGGGCCAACACCATATTGAATTCCAACATTACCGAAGGGGGGCGCCACGAACTTGTAAATCATTTTCAGCCAGGTGCCCGGATACTTTTGATCACATAGTGTACTTCGTCATGGAAGTAGTCAGTACGTAGTCTACATAAGACAAAATCTGTGAAAAACGAATTAATAAAGACGAAAAAAATTGAAGAGAATGTTCGAATAAATAACATACTATAGAGAAAAGCTGTAAACTATTGTGAGGAACTCCTGTGCAGAAAAGACGGAACGTGCCGCAAGTAAATCTTCCTGTTAAATTTGATTACCTGGGGTTTATCACCCTTTTTTCCAATTCTTCTGGAAGCCTATTGAAAACGTAGCCTCATGAGTACAATGCTGATGGAAGCACTATCAAGCAACGCGACCCAAGCGGCCGTTAGTAATATGATACATCTTGTGAAGAAATCATGCACCAGTGGCGCCGTCTCTCCTTGGCGCCCCAACTGGTGTCTCAGCCTTTTTTTTTTTCCTCGTTGTATTTGTTCGGGACGGACGTTTCATGACATGTGATCAAATTCAAAGTTAATCTATTCCCTCAGTTTGTTTATTACAGTGGGCAGCTAACCCTCCGAGCGGGCACGCTGAACTACCGTGCCAGCTTGCCTTAAGTGGTAACTACGCGATCGATCGGTCGATCACACTGTACAATAATACTGTACAATATTACTGAATATTACTGAGACTGTCTCCCTAAAAATGACAGTTACACAGAGGGTTCCGGAAATATGTAGACACTCCTTGATAATTAATATCTTTGGAGCAAAATGGCGTACGGTTGCAATTTTCAGTGTCATCGTAACTGCCGTCTGCCTCACATCTTCTGTGCAGCAAGCTACGTAAATTTAAGTGTTAACTGTGTTTATCTTACTTGTCACTTCTTTTTCCGTGTGTTCTTGCCTTTATGAAGCTTTAATTTTCGAGTACTAGTAATAGTGTTCCATAGATTTCGTGTTTGTTTTGAATAGTCAAAAATGGTTCAAATGGCTTTAAGCACTATGGGACTTAACATCTGAGGTCATCAGTCCCCTAGAACTTAGAAATACTTAAACCTAACTAACCTAAGGACATCACACACATCCATGGCCGAGGCAGGATTCGAACCTGCGACCGTAGCGGTCGCGCGGTTCCAGACTGTAGCGCCTAGAAACGCTCAGCCACTCCGGCCGGCTTGAATACAGTCCAGAGACAGTTGCTGCTTATTTTCATTGTTTCCAACAAGAAGTGTACAGTAACCACAATTTAGTCAGCTGTCAGCCGCCTTTAGTAAATTAGCAGTCTAGTTAAAGTTGATTGCTTAGCTCACTACAGTAAATTGTTGATTTCTTAGGATGGATAGGATGTGTGACTGCTGCGTACGGACGCAGAAGGAGCTGGCCACTGTTTGCGAACAGCTGAACGTGCTGATGGCCGCGGTCAGCCGTCTTCAGGCTGCTACCTCGGAGTGTAGTGGCAGTGGGGAGTCTGGTGAGTTGCATGGTACACCCCAGGTGTTACATGCTTCACCTACCGTCCCTGTTGTCGAGACATCTTCGCGGGTACCAGGCGCGGTTGGGCCACCCTCTCCCCAAGGGGCGTGGCAGGTTCAACGGCTTTCGCGTCGCATGAGGCGAAGGGTCAATGAGGAGGCTGGCGGTGTGGCATCGCCCCGCTCTGGCTGTGGGTGGACATGTGGCCGCTCCTTCAGCAAGGTCCAAGCAGACACACGGGAGGAGTGGTTTATTAGTGATTGGGAGGTCCAATGTTCGGCGGCGGGTGATGGAGCCACTCAGGGAAATTTATGGACAACATGGTTGTGGAGAGAAGCAGCGATTAGTACGATTAATCAATAATTCAAGAACAGTCTTAATCGCATTTATTATTGTTATAATACCGCCAACGGGTTTCAACCCGACGTAGGGGTCATCTTCTGGGCAGGAAACTATCTCCTGCCGTTATGTAGACAGGAGTGATACCACCAGCAGTCAACCAATGGTGTAAACGCCCAGAAGATGACCCATACGTCGGGTTGAAACCGGTTGGCTTGGCGGTATTATAACAATAATAAATGCGATTAAGGCTGTTCTTGAATTATTGACTTAGGGAAATACCGGAAAGGTCGGTGAAGATGGCCAGTGTTCACTCTGCTTGCCAGGGGTCTCATCCGAGATGTGGAGGAGGCCCTGCAGCGGCGATCGAGAGCACTGGGTGCACCCGACTGCAAATTGTTGCTCATGTCGGCACCAATGACTCCTGCCGTCTGGGTTCAGAGGTCATCCTCAGTCCATACAGGCGGTTGGCGGAGTTGGTGAAGGCGGAAAGCCTCGCTCTCGGGGTGGAATCTGAGCTAACTATTTGTAGTATCGTTCCCGGAACCGATCGCGGTCCTCTGGTTTGGAACCGAGTGGAAGGGTTAAACCAGAGGCTCAGACGATTCTGCGGAGATCTGGGGTGCAAATTTCTCGACCTCCGCTATCGGGTGGAGAAATGTAGGGTCCCGCTGAATAGGTCAGGCGTGCACTACACTCAGGAAGCGGCTACAAGGGTAGCGAAGAACGTGTGAAGTGCACATGTGGGTTTTTTAGGTTAGAGACTTCCCTCCCTAGGCCCGACAAGACGCCTCCTGAGACGCGACGAGGTAGCAGTAGGAAAATTGCAACAGGGAATGACAATATTAATGTGGTAATAGTAAACTGCAGGAGCGTCTATAGAAAGGTCCCAGAACTGCTCTCATTAATAAACGGTCACAATGCTCACATAGTACTTGGGACGGAAAGTTGGCTGAAACCAGATGTAACCAGTAATGAAATTCTAAACTCAGATTGAAATGTATACCGCAGAGACAGGCTGGACAGTGAAGGAGGAGGCGTGTCTATAGCGATAAAAAGTGCAATAGTATCAACGGAAATTGATGGAGATCCTAAATGTGAAACAATTTGGGCGAAGGTCACGGTTAAGCACGCTCAAACATGGTAATTGGATGTCTCTATAGGCCCCCTCGCTCAGCAGCTGTTGTGACAGAACACCTGAAGGAAAATTTGGAAAATATTTAAAAGTAGATTGCCCGGCCAAGTTATAGTTTTGGGTGGATATTTTAATTAACCAGATATAGACTGGGAGACTCAAACGTTTAAAACGGGTGGCAGGGACAAAGAATCCAGTGAATTTTTTTAAGTGCATTATTTGAAAACTACCTTGAGCAGTTAAACAGAGAACCGACTCGTGGCGATAACATATTAGACCTTCTGGTGACAAACAGACCCGAACTATTTCAAACAGTTAACGCAGAACAGGGAATCAGCGATAATAAAGCGGTTACAGCATCGGTGATTTCAGCCGTATATAGAAATATTACAAAAGGTAGGAAGATTTTTCTGTTTAGCAAAAGAGACAAAAAGCAAATTTCAGAGTACTTGACGGCTCAACACAAAAGTTTTATGTCAAATACAGTGTTGAGGATCAGTGGACAAAGTTCAAAACCATTGTACAATATGCATTAGATGAGTATGTACCAAGCAAGATCGTAATAGATGAAAAAGAGCCACCGTGGTACAACAACCGAGTTAGAAAACTGCTGCGGAAGCAAAGGGAGCTCCACAGTAAACATAAACGTAGCCAAAGCCTTGCAGACAAACAAAAATTACACGAAGCGAAATGTAGTGTGAGGAGGGCTATGTGAGAGGCGTTCAACGAATTCGAAAGTAAAGTTCTGTGTACTGACTTGGCAGAAGATCCTAAGAAATTTTGGTCTTATGTCAAAGCGGTAGGTGGATCAAAAAAAAAAAAATGTCCAGACACTCTGTGACCAAAATGGTACTGAAATAGACGATGACAGACTAAAGGCCGAAATACTAAATGTCTTTTTCCAAATCTGTTTCACAGAGGAAGACTGCACTGTAGTTCCTTCTCTAGATTGTCGCACAGATGACAAAATAGTAAATATCGAAATAGATGACAGAGGGATAGAAAAACAATTAAAATCGCTCAAAAGAGGAAAGGCCGCTGGACCGGATGGGATACCAGTTCGTTTTCACTCAGAGTACGCGAAGGAACTTGCCCCCCTTCTTGCAGCGGCGTACCGTAGGTCTCTAGAAGAGCGTAGCGTTCCAATAGATTGGAAAAGGGCACAGGTTACCCCCGTTTTCAAGAAGGGACATCGAACAGATGTGCAGAACTATAGACCTATATCAGTAACGTAACTTGCCCCCCTTCTTGCACGGGTGTACCGTAGGTCTCTAGAAGAGCGTAGCGTTCCAAAAGATTGGAAAAGGGCACAATTATCCCCGTTTTCAAGAAGGGACGTCGAATGGATGTACAGAACTATAGACCTATATCTCTAACGTCGATCAGTTGTAGAATTTTTGAACACGTATTATGTTCGACTGTAATGACTTTTCTGGAGACTAGAAATCTACTCTGTAGGAATCAGCGTGGGTTTCGAAAAAGGCGATCGTGTGAAACTCAGCTCGCGCTATTAGTCCACGAGACTCAGAGGGCCATAGACACAGGTTCCCAGGTAGATGCCGTGTTTCTTGACTTCCTCAAGGCGTTTGATACAGTTCCCCACAGTTGTTTAATGAACAAAGTAAAAGCATATGGACTATCAGACCGATTGTGTGATTGGATTGAAGAGTTCCTGGATAACAGAACGCAGCATGTCATTCTCAATGGAGAAAAGTTTTCCGAAGTAAGAGTGATTTCAGGTGTGCCGCAGGGGTGTGTCGTAGGACCGTTGCTATTCACATTATATACAAATGACCTTGTGGATAACATCGGAAGTTCACTGAGGCTTTTTGCGGATGATGCTGTAGTACATCGAGAGGTTGTAACAATGGAAAATTGTACTGAGATGCAGGAGGATTTGCAACGAATTGACGCGTGGAGCAGGGAATGGCAATTGAATCTCAATGTAGAGAAGTGTAATGTGCTGCGAATACATAGACAGAAAGATCCTTTATCATTTAGCTACAATACATCAGGTCAGAAACTGGAAGCAGTTAATTCCATAAATTATCTGGGAGTAGGCATTAGGAGTGATTTAAAATGGAATGACCATATAAAATTAATAGTCGGTAAAGCAGATGCCAGACTGAGATTCATTGGAAGAATCCTAAGGAAATGCAGTCCGAACAGAAAGGAAGTAGATTACAGTACACTTGTTCGCCCACTGCTTGAATACTGCCCACCAGTGTGGGATCCGTACCAAATAGGGTTGATAGAAGAGATAGGGAAGATCAAACGGAGAGCAGCGAGCTTCATTACAAGATCATTTAGTAATCGCTAAAGCGTTACGGAGATGATAGATAAACTCCATTGGAAGACTCTGCAAGAGAGACGCTCAGTAACTCGGTTCGGGCTTTTGTTGCAGTTTCGAGAACATACCTTCACAGAGGAGTCAAGCAGTATATTGCTCCCTCCTACGTATATCTCGGGAAGAGACCACGAGGATAAAATCAGAGAGATTAGAGCCACAGAGGCATACCGACAATCTTTCTTTTCACGAACAATACGAGACTGGAATAGAAGGGAGAACCGATAGAGGTACTCAAGGTACCCTCCGCCACACACCGTCAGGTGGATTGTGGAGTATGGATGTAGATGTAGATGAAACATGTCGATGGTTTTCTCAACAGATATTGGCAGGCATTTTATAGCAGATGACAGTGCAGCAGTGAATGAAGTAAGATTGTCGTTTGGGCAACGCAGGTCCGTATTGAAGTGGTAGTGGAAGTACGAAAACACGATGAACGTGCAACGGCAATGGTGTAACGTGTACGGAATTCAGCCACCAACACATACAACAATTTATCGTATTCGGGATAAATTTGAAGCCGACGGTACTATTCAGGATGTGCATAGGGAAGCGCTGCTGTGTTGGAACATTTTGCTAGGTCACCTCATAAATGTGTGAAGCAGGGTGCACGTGAAAAACGGGGTATGCCGATCAAGCGTAGGACGAATTCTGAAGACTGCAAAGTGGAAAGTGTACATTCCAAAATGCTACACGCTATGAAAGAGGACATTTCGGATCGAAGGATGGAGTACTGCGAATGGTTTGAAGGCATGCTTGGCCAAGACGAACGTTTTGCAGGGATGGTTTTCTGGTCTGACGAGGCGCAGTTCTAACTGAACGGTACTGTAAACCGCCACAACGGGATGTACTGGGCTCCTGAAAATCCCCCCGCTCATGTGGATAAACATTTTAATCTACTGGGTGTCAATGTGTGGTGTGGTTTGTCGTCATGCCATTTGATTGCCCCATTCTTCTTTGAAGGTATATCTGGTGAGGTATATCTTAATATGCAGCAGACATCGTTTTTACCTGCCATCCGAGAGATGTTTGGAACTGAAAGTTCAAGGCAATAGTAAAATGCGTTTTAGACAGGTACGTGCCGAGTAAAACTGTGAGGGACGGGAAAAACCCACCGTGGTTCAACAACAAAGTTAGGAAACTACTGCGAAAGCACAGAGAGTTTCATTGCAAATTTAAACGCAGCCAAAATCTCTCAGACAAACAGAAGCTAAACGATGTCAAAGTTAGCGTAAAGAGGGCTATGCGTGAAGCGTTCAGTGAATTCGAAAGTAAAATTCTATGTACCGACTTGACGGGAAATCCTAGGAAGTTCTGGTCTTACGTTAAATCAGTAAGTGGATCGAAACAGCATATCCAGACACTCTGGGATGATAATGGCATTGAAACAGAGAATGACACGCGTAAAGCTGAAATACTAAACACCTTTTTCCAAAGCTGTTTCACAGAGGAAGACCGCACTGCAGTTCCTTCTCTAAATCCTCGCACGAACGAAACAAATGGCTGACATCGAAATAAGTGTCCAAGGAATAGATAAGCAACTGAAATCACTCAACAGAGGAAAGTCCACCGGACCTGACGGGATACCGATTCGATTCTACACAGAGTACGCGAAAGAACTTGCCCCTTTCTAACAGCCGTGTACCGCAAGTCTCTAGAGGAACGGAAGGTTCCAAATGATTGGAAAAGAGCACAGGTAGTTCCAGCTTTCAAGAAGGGTCGTCGAGCAGATGCGCAGAACTATAGGCCTATATCTCTGACATCGATCTGTTGTAGAATTTTAGAACATGTTTTTTGCTCGCGTATCATGTCATTTCCGGAACCCCAGAATCTACTCTGTAGGAATCAACATGGATTCCGGAAACAGCGATCGTGTGAGACCCAACTCGCTTTATTTGTTCATGAGACTCAGAAAATATTAGATACAGGCTCCCAGGTAGATGCCATTTTCCTTGACTTCCGGAAGGCGTTCGATACAGTTCTACACTGTCGCCTGATAAACAAAGTAAGAGCCTACGGAATATCAGACCAGCTGTGTGACTGGATTGAAGAGTTTTTAGCAAACAGAACACAGCATGTTGTTATCAATGGAGAGACGTCTATAGACGTTAAAGTAACCTCTGGCGTGCCACAGGGGAGTGTTATGGGACCATTGCTTTTCACAATATATATAAATGACCCAGTAGATAGTGTCGGAAGTTCCATGCGGCTTTTCGCGGATGATGCTGTAGTATACAGAGAAGCTGCAGCATTAGAAACTTGCGGCGAAATGCAGGAAGATCTGCAGCTGATAGGTACTTGGTGCAGGGAGTGGCAACTGACCCTTAACATAGACAAATGTAATGTATTGCGAATACATAGAAAGAAGGATCCTTTATTGTATGATTATATGATAGCGGAACAAACGCTGGTAGCAGTTACTTCCGTAGAATATCTGGGAGTATGCATACGGAACGATTTGAAGTGGAATGATCATATAAAATTAATTGTTGGTAAAGCGGGTGCCAGGTTGAGATTCATTGGGAGCGTCTTCAGAAAATGTAGTCCATCAACAAAGGAGGTGGCTTACAAAACACTCGTTCGACCTGTACTTGAGTATTGCTCATCAGTGTGGGATCCGTACCAGGTCGGGTTGACAGAGGAGATAGAGAAGATCCAAAGAAGAGCGGCACGTTTCGTCACAGGGTTATTTGGTAACCGTGATAGCGTTACGGAGATGTTTAGCAAACTCAAGTGGCAGAATCTGCAAGAGAGGCGCTCTGCATCGCGGTGTAGCTTGCTCGCCAGGTTTCGAGAGGGTGCGTTTCTGGATAAGGTATCGAATATATTGCTTCCCCCTACTTATACCTCCCGAGGAGATCACGAATGTAAAATTAGAGAGATTCGAGCGTGCACGGAGGCTGTCCGGCAGTCGTTCTTCCCGCGAACCATACGCGACTGGAACAGGAAAGGGAGGTAATGACAGTGGCACGTAAAGTGCCCTCCGCCACACACCCTTGGGTGGCTTGCGGAGTATAAATGTAGATGTAGATGTAGATATCTACAAGATGGTGCTCTGCCTTATTACCATGGAGATGTTAGAGCCTACTTGGATGAAAATCTACCTGGACGATGGATAGGTCGAAGAGGAGCTGTTGAGTACCCAACGCGCTACCTACACCTTACACCTCCTGCTTTCTACCTATGGGGAACCTTGAAAAATGAAGTTTATGAGCAGAAGCCAGCTACACTGAACGAGATACGAGAAACCATAGAGACGTCCTTTGCGGTTTTCACATCGGCAGCACTGACAACCGTAGTTCGGTCCACAGTTCAGCGGTATCGACGTTGTTTGGCTGCTAATGGGGGTCACTTTCAATACATAAAATAACCTCCCCCCACCTCCGTACAAGAACTGTAACAGTATGTCATTTTGTTCCGTTAATATTGACAGTTAAATAGTTGTCGCGAAGGGTAAAATATTCAATAGTAAGTATTCAGCTTAAGTTATTAAGCAAGTTGGGAAATCGTTTCTTGGCGATAGGAAGTGAAATATTTGTGTGACGAGTTAGATGCCGCTATCCAATATTTGATCAGCTAACAAGAAGCGGACATTGGAGCGTCACGAGGCTAGCAGCGAGCTAAGCGACTTGACTCTTAGCGGTTCAAATGGCTCTGAGCACTGTGGGACTTAACACCTGAGGTCATCAGTCCCCTAGAACTTAGAACTACTTAAACCTAACTAACCTAAGGACATCACAAACATCCATGCCCGAGGCAGGATTCGAACCTGCGACCGTAGCGGTCTTGCGGTTCCAGACTGCAGCGCCTTTAACCGCATGGCCACTTCGGCCGGCTAGTATTAATGAAAATGAGTGGCAGTCGGCGAAGAGTAAGTGGTCCCCAGTCCCGGAAACTCGTGAAAGATAAAGCAATAAAGGAAGAGGAAATTGTGAGAAAGAATGCAAAAATCGATGTGCTATTTAAAGATGAAACACGGGCAGCTAGTTCCAGCTCGAGTTCGAGTTTAGAAACATCAGAGTGTAATAAAGTGGAGTGTAATAATGTGGTGAACAGCATCGAAAAAACAGTGCGTGAGTATTCTGAGTAAGCGTTTCCGCTAATGTAAGCAATAATAATGTCGCGGAAACAGTCATTTCAGTTGACATAAATTACACAAAGCACATTATGATAGTGATCCAATTTCTGACGGTTCTGGATAGGAAATGAATTCCTTCGCGATCATATCGCTAGACAAGGTCCTGTGGCAATGGAATATGGACTGTGATTTCAGTGATTCATGCAGGCAATATACCGACATTCCGGGACGCTTAAATAAAGTAGGAATGGCGAGAAACAAAAAAGACTATATTTAGTGCACTCTCAATGCAAGGGGAGTGTATTTTGTGTCCCATGTTTGTTGTTTAATGGAACATCACAGTTTACAAAACCTAATGAGGGATTAAATGAGTGGAAAAACTGTCAGTCACAATTAACTGCCCATGAAAATTCAGCTGAACGTAGGAAAAGCGTGTTCACTTTAAAAATTAGAGTACAAATTACGGTGAGGATAGATAAGCAACTAACATCTCAGCTCGAGACAGAAGAAAAATATTAATGGGACATGCTAAAACGAGTTGTTGCTACGGTTAAAAACTTTTACGTTCAAGACTGTCTTTCAGAAGTACTGGTATGGGTTTTGGTCAACACATCGCGGTAATTTCGAGTTGGCAGTACAGGTAATAGGAGAATTCGATCCTTTCTAACCAAACATATAGAACTTCACAGGAACAAGGGAAAGGGGAGTACATCACATGTTTCTTTTCAAATAGGTGAAGAGCTTATATCAATTCTGGCATAAAGGGTGGTGAATTACATTTTAGATACAGTGAAAGATTTTAAACCACAAACTCCTGAATGTGAAGCTAATCTCCAACCCATTACACCAGCAACCCAACTGTTTGTTGGAACTTTATTAACACTATTGTGTGTCACCCAAAATAACTCGAAAATATGAGCCACCAGGGTGAATGGCTGCAGTGTGTGATACCTGGGGCCTTAACCTACCTAAGCATATAGATGGTTTAAAAAATTTGATCCCACTGCTGAGGACCTCTCCTTGGCAGTCCATATTCTGTACTCATTAGACAGTTCAGTCCATCTAACAAATCCCGTAATTCTTCATTTTCACATGATATAGCAATGTCGTCAGCGAACGGTACCGTTGACATCTTTTCACCCTGAATTTTAATCGCATTCTTGGACCATTCTTTTATTTCTGTCGGTGATTCTTTGATGTGTACTGGGTGGTCGGATACAACCTGGAAGGCTCATAAGTGTTTTGAAGAGTAGGTTGTGCTAAGGAAAAAAATCTATATTTTACGTCGTTTCCGAGTTAATTAGCACTGTAATTACCCAATCAGGCCGTTGCGTAAGCAAATTCAAACGACCCTTCAGAGAAGGTGTCCGTAAAGGTGTTCTTAGTATGGTTTCCTAAAACCTGACAAGAGAGCGGTACAAAAACTGGACTTGGGACGATAGTAAAGATCGAACCCGAACCAAAGGCTGAGCAGTCCCGTGTGGTATCATGTACGCTATGAGAAACACTGACATTAATTTTATCTAGCATGCCGCTTGAATTTGCGCACGCAACGACCTGATTGGCTAACTTCATTACTGCTTAACTCGGTAACGGCGCAAGGTATCGAATTTTTTTTAACAATTATTTCTCAGCACTGCCTACCGTGCAACACCCTTACAAACTTTTCAGACTGTTTCTGACCACCCTGTAGACTGAACTGTAGGGGTGAAAGGTTGCATACCTGTCTTACTCCCATTTTAGTCCGAGTACTTCGTTCTTAGTCCTCTGTTATTATCGTTGCTTCTTGGTTGTTGTTCATATTATTTATATATTACCCAGCTTTCCCTGTAGGTTACCCCTACTTTTTTCAGAAGTTGTACCATTTTACATTGTCTAACGTTTTTTCCGGTCGACAAATCCTACGAACGTATCTTCATTTTTCTTAAGTCTTTCTCCCATTATCAATCGCATAACTGCTTGTCGGATGCCTTTACCTTTCCGAATGGCAAACTGATCTTCATTGAACAGAATCTCATTTTTCTTTTCCATTCTTCTGTATATCACTTTTGTCAGCAACTTGGATGCGTGAGATGTTAAGGTGATTGTACGATAGCCGGCACGTTTATCTGCCATCACTATCTTTGGATTTGTGTAGATGATACACTCCTGGAAATTGAAATAAGAACACCGTGAATTCATTGTCCCAGGAAGGGGAAACTTTATTGACACATTCCTGGGGTCAGATGATCACACTGACAGAACCACAGGCACATAGACACAGGCAACAGAGCATGCACAATGTCGGCACTAGTACAGTGTATATCCACCTTTCGCAGCAATGCAGGCTGCTATTCTCCCATGGAGACGATCGTAGAGATGCTGGATGTAGTCCTGTGGAACGGCTTGCCATGCCATTTTCACCTGGCGCCTCAGTTGGACCAGCGTTCGTGCTGGACGTGCAGACCGCGTGAGACGACGCTTCATCCAGTCCCAAACATGCTCAATGGGGGACAGATCCGGAGATCTTGCTGGCCAGGGTAGTTGACTTACACCTTCTAGAGCACGTTGGGTGGCACGGGATACATGCGGACGTGCATTGTCCTGTTGGAACAGCAAGTTCCCTTGCCGGTCTAGGAATGGTAGAACGATGGGTTCGATGACGGTTTGGATGTACCGTGCACTATTCAGTGTCCCCTCGACGATCACCAGTGGTGTACGGCCAGTGTAGGAGATCGCTCCCAACACCATGATGCCGGGTGTTGGCCCTGTGTGCCTCGGTCGTATGCAGTCCTGATTGTGGCGCTCACCTGCACGGCGCCAAACACGCATACGACCATCATTGGCACCAAGGCAGAAGCGACTCTCATCGCTGAAGACGACACGTCTCCATTCGTCCCTCCATTCACGCCTGTCGCGACACCACTGGAGGCGCGCTGCACGATGTTGGGGCGTGAGCGGAAGACGGCCTAACGGTGTGCGGGACCGTAGCCCAGCTTCATGGAGACGGTTGCGAATGGTCCTCGCCGATACCCCAGGAGCAACAGTGTCCCTAATTTGCTGGGAAGTGGCGGTGCGGTCCCCTACGGCACTGCGTAGGATCCTACGGTCTTGGCGTGCATCCGTGCGTCGCTGCGGTCCGGTCCCAGGTCGACGGGCACGTGCACCTTCCGCCGACCACTGGCGACAACATCGATGTACTGTGGAGACCACACGCCCCACGTGTTGAGCAATTCGGCGGTACGTCCACCCGGCCTCCCGCATGCCCACTATACGCCCTCGCTCAAAGTCCGTCAACTGCACATACGGTTCACGTCCACGCTGTCGCGGCATGCTACCAGTGTTAAAGACTGCGATGGAGCTCCGTATGCCACGGCAAACTGGCTGACACTGACGGCGGCGGTGCACAAATGCTGCGCAGCTAGCGCCATTCGACGGCCAACACCGCGGTTCCTGGTGTGTCCGCTGTGCCGTGCGTGTGATCATTGCTTGTACAGCCCTCTCGCAGTGTCCGGAGCAAGTATGGTGGGTCTGACACACCGGTGTCAATGTGTTCTTTTTTCCATTTCCAGGAGTGTATTTTACGAAACTCTGATGATATGTCTTCAGACTCATTGATTCTACACACCAACTTGAATAGCCGTTTGGTTCCCACTTGCCCAATTATGCAGGCCTACAGGACTTCGTAAATGATTAACAAATATATGGAGAACTTCTCATAGTCAAGTCAAAGCGCACTATGAGACCTATTCTAGGGCCTGTTGCTTACTCTCATCGGCATGTACAAATGGCTCTGTAAGGGGTAAAGACAACTGATGATTACACTGTTGAAAAGAGTGAAAAACATAGAAATTTTAATAGAACATTGTAGCAAGTTCTAAACAGCTGAGTGTCTGAATATCTAAGAAATTTAAAACTTTTCATACAAAGCACGTAATGCGACACATACTGTGGACATGTGTAATATTTTATATAACAGACCAAACGCTGGAGACGACTGATTATTTAGCACAAGAACGTTGTTGCAGTAGAAACAAGCACACCTGCTGTATAATACGACCACACTGTTTGGGGACCAGCCCAACGATTTGATGTGTATAACTGAATAGCCTCCACATGACTGGTCTGTACTTATAGCCAGTACAGGAAAACGATACAAAAAAAGACTGGGGGTTCTTTTTTACCAGTGTTCTACAGATGTTCACATGTTCCCTGCTATAAATTCAGCATAAAATCATTACGCCGAAGGAAACGATGTAATTTTATGTGAACATTGTGGCAACCAAAGAAACATATGTTTTGAAGTTACTAATAAAACCATAGTTCTCCTCATTATATGCATGTTCATGCATGTATGTTTTGCTGACAATATCGCGCTGTTTGCCAAGGTGAAGACAAACTGTAACAGTTAAAGCAGGAATTTAACAGAACAAGTTTGAAAGTAGCCCTGAAAGCCAATAATTATAAGACCAAGATAATGTCTGATCAACATACCGAAAAGAATACAGTACAAATTAATGATGAAATCATAGAACCAACTTGTGTTCTGGGCAGTTGGCTAAATGTCTAGATAACTAAATAGACAAAAGAGCACAACTGGTCAGGAGTAGATATGCAGGGGCAGTTCAAGCCAAGGTAACGATCTTATCTCAAGGTCACTTGCAGTGTCAGGCAACACCTCAGGCGACAGAGCGAGGTCACTCCCCAATCCACTATCACTGGTTCAGCCTAACCCGCCCCCCTCGCCCCTGTCCAGCCCGTACACCTGAGACAGCAGAGCGATGTCACCCTTCCACTCCCCTTTCCCCTGGGGGACCGGGGAATCACCATCCTGCGTAAGAACCCCACCCCCACTCCTTTGGACCAATGAGAATCAAGCATCCTTCCTGCTCCTCATCCTTTATAACTGAAGTAATTGAATAGGTGAAGTTGGTCTTTTTCTGTGCATCATAAGGAGAAGATCAGGTTTGTTTTGGGTCAGTGTGCTGGTATTTACTATAAATAATACATTAATTTTCATATTATTCCAGTTATGTGAGTTTTGTCATTTTATGTCTGAGCCCCATAGTGAGAGGACTAGGGAATGATCATTTGTTGTATATAATAAATTAATTACATTATTATTCGAATGACATGAATTTAGTCAATTTTGATCTTTACACTATAGTGAGAGGCTTAAGCTGTGGGTTTTCATTATAAATAATATGTTAAATCTATAATTATTCTAATTACATGAGTTTTGTCCCACTGCTCTTGACTTTACATCAACATCACATTGCAAAATCACATAACAACAGCATCTCATTGGGTCACTTCCATTTCATATCATGTCACATTGTCATGATGCTCTCAGTAAACTGGTGGTAAATATTATGAGATAAGACACTTTGACATTATAAATTACATGATGTCACAACATATTATGCAAAATGGCTGCAAATATTTGCATAATGTATGGTATAAGATACTTTGACAATGCATTGTGTGACTAAATTAATGAAGCCACAACATATTATGCACAACATTGGTAAGCATTAACATAACTTCCCATGTAAGGCACTGTGGCAATGCAGTGTGTTACTACATTAATTATGTCACTTTATATCATGCAAAATGGTGGAAAATTTTGTTCAGTAAAGGGGAAGACTCAAACACAGTCTTTACAAAGCATGATATTGTATATAAATTTGATTCTTGTGAGTTATTAGCTGTTTCAGCAAAAATGGCGAAAGATATCAGTCTATCCACTCTAGGCGAATTGTGTGTGTCCATCATCTTGGTAAGGTTAGCCTTCAAGAACACCAAGCAGTTTCCTTCAAATATGGACAGGAGTGATGCATGTGATTCTAGAGACGAAAATATCATATCCCCCTACACGTGGATCATATCTTATCAGAAATATCGGAAAAAATTAACGATAAATACATTGATGCTCGAATCTTCTGAAAGCTCACTGATGAATAATCACTTCCCTTCATTTCTGTTTACAGGTATCTTGAGTGGCTGACGAGAGACTCCCACGAAATGGAACACTTTGTCACATCACGCTCCTTCCTCACTAGACCAACGAGAAACAAGACCGTCCCCCCCCCCCCCCCTTCATCCCCAATCATTCTACTTTTAATACTAGAGCTTGTGTGTGTCGGTGGCATCTTTCTTGTTCTGTTCATCATAGGGAGTGAATCATCACGAAACACCCGCAAGTGCAGGAATCAGCCAGTGCCTCTCAGGCTTGTAAGTGAAATAAACGTACCACAACATGACATTCAAACAAACTCTCGCTACACACCAGATTTACATCGCTGCTGTGTTATTGTATTGCTCGTGATATCCCTCCACTACAGTAAAATCATCAGATTTAAAGTGTTTACCATGAATCCTCCTCTCCTGTCTCTCATATGTCGTTATAGCAGTAATAGTTCCCACAACGTTCCGTCTACGACAGTGTCATTGAAGATGAAGTACGAATTGGCTAATATAAGGGTCACGTTCAGTGCCCGATGCTGCCGAGAGGAGAACTCTGTAGATAAGATAGTACCTGCATATTCCTGCTTATATCCTTCTTTTTCGTTTACTTGCAAGGTGGTAAATGTGGTACTTCATTTGGAGGTTGTCTGAGATCCTTGCAAGTGGTTTTTATTTTTTTATTTAATCGTATGAACTACGGACCTTGCCGTTGGTGGGGAGGCTTGCGCGCCTCAGCGATACAGATAGCCGTACCGTAGGTGCAACCACAACGGAGGGGTATCTGTTGAGAGGCCAGACAAACGTTTAGTTCCTGAAGAGGGGCAGCAGCCTTTTCAGTAGTTGCAGGGGCAACAATCTGGATGATTGACTAATCTGGCCTTGTAACACTAACCAAAACGGCCTTGCTGTGCTCGTACTGCAAACGGTTGAAAGCAATGGGAAACTACAGCCGTAATTTTTCCCGAAGGCATGCAGCTTTACTGTATGATTAAATGATGATGGCGTCCTCTTGGGTAAAATATTCCGGAGGTAAAATAGTCCCCCATTCGTAGCTCCGGGCGGGGACTACTCAAGAGGACGTCGTTATCAGGAGAAAGAAAACTGGCTTTCTACGGATCGGAGTGTGGAATGTCAGATCCCTTAATCGGGCAGGTAGGTTAGAAAATTTAAAAAGGGAAATGGATAGGTTAAAGTTAGATATAGTAGGAATTAGTGAAGTTCGGTGGCGGGAGGAATAAGACTTTTTGTCAGGTGAATACAGGGTTATAAATACAAAATCAAATAGGGGTAATTCAGGAGTCGGTTTAATAATGAATAAAAAATAGGAGTGCGGGTAAGATACTACAAACAGCATAGTGAACGCATTATTGTGGTCAAGATAGATACGAAGCCCATGACTACTACAGTAGTACAAGTTTATATGCCAACTAGCTCTGCCGATGACGAAGAAATTGAAGAAAAGTATGATGAAATAAAAGAAATTATTCGGATAGTGAAGGGAGACGAATATTTAATAGTCATGGGTGACTGGAATTCGGTAGTAGGAAAAGGGAGAGAAGGAAACGTAGTAGGTGACTATGGATTGGGGCTAAGAAATGAAAGAGGAAGCCGCCTGGTAGAATTTTGCACAGGGCACAACTTAATCATAGCTAACACTTGGTTCAAGAATCATAAAAGAAGGTTGTATACACGGAAGTAGCCTGGAGATACTGACAGGATTCAGATATATTATATATTGGTAAGACAGAGATTTAGGAACCAGGTTTTAAATTGTAAGACATTTCCAGGGGCAGATGTGGACTCTGACCACAATCTATTGGTTATGAACTGTAGATTAAAACTGAAGAACCTGCAAAAAGGTGTGCATTTAAGGAGATGGGACCTGGATAAACTGAAAGTACCGGAGGTTGTACAGAGTTTCAGGGAGAGCATAAGCGAACAATTGACAGGAATGGGGGAAAGAAATACAGTAGAAGAAGAATGGGTAGTGAAGGCAGCAGAGGATCAAGTAGGTAAGAAGACGAAGGTGGTAGAAATCCGTGGGTAACAGAAGACATATTGAATTTAGTTGATGAAAGGAGAAAATATAAAAATGCAGTAAATGAAGCAGGCAAAAAGGAATGCAAACGTCTCAAAAATGAAATCGACAGGAAGTACAAAATGGCTAAGCAGACATAGCTCGAGGACAAATGTAAGGATGTAGAGGCTTATCTCACTGGGGGTAAGATAGATACTGCCTACAGGAAAATTAAAGAGACCGTTGGAGAAAAGAGAACCACTTGTATGAATGTCAAGAACTCAGATGGAAACCCAGTTCTAAGCAAAGAAGGGAAAGCAGAAAGGTGGAAGGAGTATATAGAGGGTCTATACAAGGGCGATGTACTTGAGGACAATATTATGGAAATGGAAGAGGATGTAGATGAAGATGAAATGGGAGATATGATACTGCGTGAAGGGTTTGACAGAGTACTGAAAGACCTGAGTCGAACCAAGGCCCTGGGAGTAGACAACATTCCCTTAGAACTACTGACGGCCTTAGGAGAGCCAGTCCTGACAAAACTCTACCATCTGGTGAGCAAGATGTATGAGACAGGCGAAATACCCCCAGATTTCAAGAAGAATGTAATAATTCCAATCCCAAAGAAAGTAGGCGTTGACAGATGTGAAAATTACCGAACTATCAGTTTAATAAGTCACTGCTGCAAAATACTAGCGCGAATTCTTTACAGACGAATGGAAAAACTAGTAGAAGCCGACCTCGGGGAAGATCAGTTTGGATTCCGTAAAAATATTGGAACACGTAAGGCAATAATGATCCTACGACTTATCTTAGAAGCTAGATTAAGGAAAGGCAAACCTACGTTTCTAGCATTTGTAGACGTAGAGAAAGCTTTTGACAATGTTGACTGGAATACTCTCTTTCAAATTCTGAATGTGGCAGGGGTAAAATACAGAGAGCGAAAGGCTATTTACAATTTGTACAGAAACCAGATGGCTGTTATAAGAGTCGAGGTACATGAAAGGGAAGCAGTGGTTGGGAAGGGAGTGAGATAGGGTTGTAGCCTCTCCCCGATGTTATTCAATCTGTATATTGAGCAAGCAGTGAAGGAAACAAAAGAAAAATTTGGAGTAGGAATTAAAATCCATGGAGAAGAAATAAAAACTTTGAGGTTCGCCGACGACATTGTAATTCTGTCAGAGACAGCAAAGGACTTGGAAGAGCAGTTGAACGGAATGGACAGTGTCTTGAAGGGAGGATATAAGATGAACATCAACAAAAGCAAAACGATGATAATGGAATGTAGTCGAATTAAATCGGGTGATGCTGAGGGAATTAGACTAGGAAATGAGAGACTTCAAGTAGTAAAGGAGTTTTGCTACTTGGGGAGCAGAATAACTGATGATGGTCGAAGTAGAGAGGATATAAAATGTAGACTAGCAATGGCAAGGAAAGGCTTTCTGAAGAAGAGAAATTTGTTAACATCGAGTATAGATTTAAGTGTCAGGAAGTCGTTCCTGAGAGTGTTTGTATGGAGTGTAGCCATGTATGGAAGTGAAACATGGACGATAAATAGTTTAGACAAGAAGAGAATAGAAGCTTTCGAAATGTGTGCTACAGAAGAATGCTGAAGATTAGATGGGTAGATCACATAACTAATGAGGAGGTATTGAATAGGATTGGGGAGAAGAGAAGTTTGTGGCACAACTTGACTAGAAGAAGGGATCGGTTGGTAGGACATGTTCTGAGGCATCAAGGGATCACCAATTTAGTACTGGAGGGCAGGGTGGAGGGTAAAAATCGTAGAGGGAGACCAAGAGATTACACCAGGCAGATTCAGAAGGATGTAGGTTGCAGTAAGTACTGGGAGATGAAGAAGCTTGCACAGGATAGAGTAGCATGGAGAGCTGCATCAAACCATTCTCAGGACTGAAGAACACAACAACAACATCAACATGGCTAGGGCCCCCGTCGGGCAGGCCGTTCGCCAGATGCCGGTCTTTCAATTTGATGCCACTTCGGCGACCTGTAGCCGATGAGGATGATAGGATGATGATGATGACAACACAGCACCCAGTCCCTGGGCGGAGAAAATTCCCCGACCCAGTCGGGAATCGAACCCGGGCCCAGAGGATTAACAATCCGTCACGCTTTCCATTCAGATACCGGGATCGGAACTTGCAAGTGGCGATTTCCTCTTATAGTTCGCTGTCTGCTGTGTAATTTTTCAGGGTTGTGTGAAAATTATATAGCACATCTCTTAATCCAACCTGGGGTATGGGTCTCATGCTGACGAGCAAATTCTGTAACCTAATGTACATTTTTATGTAACACACTACGAAAAATGCACTTTGAAAATCCTAATCATTTCCCAAAATGTGTTATGCACGTGATAAATGATATATATATAGCTGTTCCTTGCATTCTCATATTCACTGTCATGGAGACAAAGACTTTCACTAGATTTTTCCATATTTATTAACATTGCAGTTGAAACTTTCTGGAAGATTAAAACTGTGTGCCGGACCGAGACTCGAAGTAGGTGCCGAGTTCGTGTCTCAGTCCGGGCACACAGTTTTAATCTGCCAGGAAGTTTCATACCAGCGCACACTCCACTGCAGAGTGAAAATCTCATTCTGGGAACATTGCAGTTAACATAAAAAGTTTCTCTCTGGTTTAGTGTGTATTTTTCACATCTATGCAACAGAGTCTCTATCCTACCCTTAAAATTTTCGCGAACTATGAATACATTTCATAATTTAATATGGTTGTCAATAGTCAGCAGAATCTGTTCCTTCGGACATGCACTCACGTCTGAAGGAGCATTCCATCGACTTCACAGACAGTGTAAAATACAGACACTGTCCAACTGCATGAATCACGAAATCGCTCACATTCCCTCTTGAGAGTAATTACACTTTAGATTGGTAAATGGTTATATGTTGCACATCCTTGACCAGCGCACTTGGAAATGAGAAACACTTCCTGAAACGTGGTATGCAAGCGATATATAATTATAGATTAGATCGATCCACATGTGTAAACATACGCTTACAGTGGCTTTTTACCAACAGCACAGTGTAGTGTACTGATACGTGTATCAGGGAAGTAATTTGTAACGACAGGTGACTTGTCTTGATATGTAACCACGCTCTTCTTCAAATTCCACGAGCTTTTTGTTTACTACAATAAAATCATCAGGTTAAAATTGCTGGACAGTAAGATTTGCCGTGTATCCTTCTTTCCTTGTTCTCACGTTTCGTGTCTGTAGCGTAAGGGCAGTGTGCTAGCAGCACCTAGCACACAAAACTACATCGTCAGGAACCAACCACTCTCGTAATGCGATTTTTATCTATAGTGTCAATACATATTCTAATTCAGGAATCATGACCATAAGTGTCGTCTTGAGCGCGTGGCCAGTTTATAAAATTATTTTGCTTCCCAGTAGACAATTTTCAGAACTATATGATATAATAGGTAAAGGCTTATGCCTGGTCACTTTAGGTATGAGGAGTACGAAATTTGATCTATAACTTTACTAACAAGACAGCCAGGCCTCTCCTTTTTATAGAGATGTGTGGCTGTTTTTGTATTGTCAGATTTACATTCATGGAAACAATGACTCTGATTAGATTTTTCCATGTTCTTAAAACTAGGAAAATTCTATGGGAAGGTGGAGTTTTTGTCAGCCATAGTAGCGAGTGCTTAACTGCAAATAATAGTAAACATGTTTCCCAGCATCATTCATTTTACCCAGTCTTGTTTCTATAGGAAGCACCCAACCCCAGTAGTCGTTTTCCACGTAGACAAATGGCCAGTCATCCATATCCTCCTGCCATTCACAAGTCTTCCAGTAAATCTACATTCTTGTATGCACATGCATCGCATTACGCGAAAACTATTAACTTACGGTGAAGAGCGATGCGGCAGTGGATTGTGGTCAGCAATATGCACCTTCTGAAAGCTCGATCTTTATTTCAAGTTACGACGCAAAAGTTATAGTAACCTCAAAATCGGTTAATATCATGAATACTGAAAGATTAATAAAAATAGTAAATAACAACTTACAGGGATGAGCGGCAACTCATGAAAAACGTCTCGTCAAAGCGGATCGAGTGCCGTAGTCATATGTTAAGATTCATAAATAATTAAGCCCATAAAGAGCAATAACCAAAGTTTGAGGGAAAATTATTTATAAAATTCAATAGAAAATTCATGACGTAAAGAACGGTGCTATATAATATTTTGGGTGGCATCATACGTATTTTAATCTAGTTAAGTTATGCTATACACTTAACTTGCAACAGTTTTCATTGTTTGCAAATTATGATTAACATTTATCGCCCATAATTAATTAATTATTATCGATATGAAGATTTTGAGCAGCGCAATGTGTACATCGCTATAGATTACGTCTAAAAACAGTGCTATATGCAGTTCCATGTTAAAACTTTTCAGCACAGATGTAAACAAACAAATTTGCGTTAAGTGGCGAAATTTTGCAAAAACTAAAACCTGATTTACGGGCGATAGAATAATCCTAGAAATTAATGTTGAGTAGTAGATAAGATGTAATTTTTAGCGCGGTTCCGATGGTGTACTTATTTCTGTCGTGGGATGTATGTATCAAAATTTGTAACCTTAACTGGTGAGACTGGTACTTACATAACCAGGGGGTTGGACATCCGAGCCTATATAAGCGAGCGGCCATCTTGGTCAGGGGTCAGTCGTTGGTCAGTAGTTTTGAAGGGTGGGTGGCGAGCAAGCCCCACTTGAGGGTGGCCCATGTGGTCGTTTGAGAGTTCTTTTTCGCTTCGATTTATTTCGACAAAGAGTATTGTTTAATAGTGCAAATGTGGAAGCATATATTTGGTGAACTGGAAGTGCTACGATTATTTATGAGGTATACATCGTCGTAAGTGAACATGAGACGAACTGTGATTTCGCGCCAAAACTGTTAGAACAAAGAGGACAGTGGGACTGGTGGTTCTCTTCGAAGTGGTTGAATAATTTTCGTTTATAGCAGCCTACATTACTGGTATTGGGGGCTCGGAGTAAAATTATTATTAAAGTAAAACTGTAAACCGTCTCACCAGTGCTAATTTCATTATGTGAAAGAAAATGACAACGCCAATAAATAGTGATTGAACTGTGTCGTGAAAAACTGATTTTGCTATAATAATCGCCTAATTTTGTTCCCTAGAATAAACTGTACTTATGACTGAGTGAATAATAAATTCAAAAACTATATCAAATGCGCAGGTGTGGAAGTGTACTGATGCACCAAGCGTGGAAATCATCCCCTGAGACTTACGTGAGTGCCAAAATTTGCAATAACGTTTTTTAACCAACATTTGTATATGCACATTCGTGTGAAAACGCTGCAACCGCACTTCTTTATTTACCGCCCCGTCGCAATCCACAACGACAGGCAACATGCATGTGCTTTTTGTACGCATAGCGTTACTCTATACACTGAAAGGGAGGAAATTTACTGCAATATGTATTTATTAAAGTATCAGCCGGAATGCCTTAAATAAGTGAGATGTCGTTCCCAAGTGAACAGTACATCCTAGCTTGGCAACTGTATGGAAGAACGAGGTAATGCTAACGTTGGAAGTTATCGCAGCATGAAGGGTCGCCATAATGTGTGAATGACTTTTACGTTGTTTTAAGTAGAACTAAGAAGTGTATTTTGACAAAATAATATCGGCAATCTAGACTTGAATGCATACAGACATACAAAATAGTGTACGTACAAAATAATGTACATCTTCACTCCGCTAGCCACCAAGCGGTGTGTGGCGGGGAGCACAATTCGCGCCAAAGTCATATTTTACCCTCTCTGTTCCACTTGCGGATCGCACGAGGGAAAAACGACTGTCTGAACGTCTCAGTACGAGCTCTAATTTCCCTTATATTTGAATTGTGATCACTGCGCGATTTGTAAGTTGGTGGTAATAATATATGCTCTGCATCCTCGGCGAAGATCGCATTTCGGAATTTAGTTAGCAGCCGCTTCCGTTTAGCGCGTCGGCTATCTGCAAGTGTGTCCCACTTCAAACTTTCTATGAGATTTGTAACGCTCTCGCGATGGCTAAATGTACCAGTCACGAATCTTGCCGATCTTCTTTGGACCTTTTCAATCTCTTGAATGAGACCCAACTAGTAAAGGCCCCATACAGACGAACAGTACTCCTAAGACTGGACGAACTAACGTATTGTAAGCAATTTCCTTTGTTGAAGGACTGCATCGCTTCAGGATTCTACCAATAAACCGCAATCTGGAGGTCGCCTTGACCGTTACTTGTGTCATCTGATCATTCCATTTGAGATCATTTCGAGTAGTCACACACAGATACTTGACAGATGTTACCGCTTCCAAAGACTGGGCATTTATTTTGTACTTGTACATGAATGGGGATTTTCGCCTTGTTATCCGCAGCACATCCATACAAAGCTGTGCACGTCTAAGCATATTCAGATGCCCTGTCGTAAAGTTCGAATATCGTTGACGGCAACTTCACGGCTGATGTTGTCTTGCCATTCCTGTATTGTGTGGATTTGTTTCGTGGGTCTTACTCTTCAAGTGTCCCCACAGGAAAAAATCGCATGTTGTTAGATCTGGCTAAAGTGGTGGCCATAAATGTTTGTTGACAGTTTGTTCCTCGGCGAAGACATAATGGACTCATCCCAGGGATCTTTAGACATGTGACATGTTGCCCAATCTAGTTGGAAGAAGCAGTAGGTAGTGTCTTTCATATTCAGTGAGTTGTGCACAAAGTGTATCAAAAATTTCCCTAAATGCAACTGTGTTGAGGGTAGTGTCAAAAAATACACTCCTGGAAATGGAAAAAAGAACACATTGACACCGGTGTGTCAGACCCACCATACTTGCTCCGGACACTGCGAGAGGGCTGTACAAGCAATGATCACACGCACGGCACAGCGGACACACCAGGAACCGCGGTGTTGGCCGTCGAATGGCGCTAGCTGCGCAGCATTTGTGCACCGCCGCCGTCAGTGTCAGCCAGTTTGCCGTGGCATACGGAGCTCCATCGCAGTCTTTAACACTGGTAGCATCCCGCGACAGCGTGGACGTGAACCGTATGTGCAGTTGACGGACTTTGAGCGAGACCGTATAGTGGGCATGCGGGAGGCCGGGTGGACGTACCGCCGAATTGCTCAACACGTGGGGCGTGTGGTCTCCACAGTACATCGATGTTGTCGCCAGTGGTCGGCGGAAGGTGCACGTGCCCGTCGGCCTGGGACCGGACCGCAGCGACGCACGGATGCACGCCAAGACCGTAGGATCCTACGCAGTGCCGTAGGGGACCGCACCGCCACTTCCCAGCAAATTAGGGACACTGTTGCTCCTGGGGTATCGGCGAGCACCATTCGCAACCGTCTCCATGAAGCTGGGCTACGGTCCCGCACACCGTTAGGCCGTCTTCCGCTCACGCCCCAACATCGTGCAGCCCGCCTCCAGTGGTGTCGCGACAGGCGTGAATGCAGAGACGAATGGAGACGTGTCGTCTTCAGCGATGACAGTCGCTTCTGCCTTGGTGCCAATGATGGTCGTATGCGTGTTTGGCGCCGTGCAGGTGAGCGCCACAATAAGGACTGCATACGACCGAGGCACACAGGGCCATCACCCGGCATCATGGTGTGGGGAGCGATCTCCTACACTGGCCGTACACCACTGGTGATCGTCGAGGGGACACTGAATAGTGCACGGTACATCCAAACCGTCATCGAACCCATCGTTCTACCATTCCTAGACCGGCAAGGGAACTTGCTGTTCCAACAGGACAATGCACGTCCGCATGTATCCCGTGCCACCCAACGTGCTCTAGAAGGTGTAAGTCAACTACCCTGGCCAGCAAGATCTCCGGATCTGTCCCCCATTGAGCATGTTTGGGACTGGATGAAGCGTCGTCTCACGCGGTCTGCACGTCCAGCACGAACGCTGGTCCAACTGAGGCGCCAGGTGGAAATGGCATGGCAAGCCGTTCCACAGGACTACATCCAGCATCTCTACGATCGTCTCCATGGGAGAATAGCAGCGTGCATTGCTGCGAAAGGTGGATATACACTGTACTAGTGCCGACACTGTGCATGCTCTGTTGCCTGTGTCTATGTGCCTGTGGTTCTGTCAGTGTGATCATGTGATGTATCTGACCCCAGGAATGTGTCAATAAAGTTTCCCCTTCCTGGGACAATGAATTCACGGTGTTCTTATTTCAATTGCCAGGAGTGTATGTTGCACCGCACCAAAAGACGATTATTTCATCACGGAATGTGTGCTGGCACACAATGTTTGAGTTCTTCGTTGCCCCATTATCTCGTGTTCTGTGAATCCACATGACCGGAAAGATGAAACCATGCTTCATTACTCAAGATGTAATGGAAAGAGTCTAACAAACCATCGTTGATGGTCTAGTCTACACGTTTCTGTCATCCTCCCGTAATCGTTTCACAACTGTCACACGATTCTTCAGATTAAGGCTTTTTTTCAATATCCGCTGGCAACTCTTTCTGCTTACATGCGCTTGTTGGGCCAATTTACGTGTAGACTTCTTTGGGCTCTGAATAATTCTTCGGCGAATGTCTGCAATAACTTTTGATGTGCGAACTGAAGGAATTCCTTGTCGTTTTACATTTTTCATAGATCTGTAGGTGCGCCAGTTTTCATACTGACTTTACATAGCTCTCTTTGCTGGTAGCCCTCTATCTGGATACTTGATCCTGAAAATTTCACGAGTTTCCTGAAGTTCACAAACACTTTCACAATTTCAATTATTTCTTCTCTCGAGAAAGTTATTTTGCTGGCCGCAAAGAGAAACGCCTAACTTCACTAATGAAATGTTGACAGAAGAATGATAATAATCGATTGCTGTATAAAGCTGTCCATTGTTGTAGCTGTTTAGAAGTAGAAATATTGGGTTTTCATTCAAAGGGGAGGCGGGCTACTTTTAACTGCCTCATTCTGTAGCTTTACGAACCATGTCGTGCTGTAGACGAAACCAAAAATATGTTTCTATAGCTTTTTTAACAGTAGGTTGCTTGTGGATAATATAGCTCTGAGCACTATGGAACTTAACATCTGAGGTCATCAGTCCCCTAGAACTTAGAACTAATTAAACCTAACTAACCTAAGGACATCACACACATCCATGCCCGCGGCAGGATTCGAACCTGCGACCGTAGCGGTCGCGCGGTTCCAGACTGTAGCGCCTAGAACCGCTCAGCCACCCCGGCCGGCTTGTGGATAATATATGAGTCACCTACTCGTGATTATTACAATATTCCATAAGAACACTCATTTTACCGTCGATCAGCTACACTTTGTAGCAAAAGTGTTTTTGTATTTTTTTTAAAAAATAATGCGTGACGGAAAAGTTGGCGTTAAAACCATAGGACGACATAATCATTCATAGTTCGTCAGATAACGTTTCCACGTGGCTCTGGCAATTAATCAGCGACATCCATAACCTACCGCTGAGCGATGAAATGATATGAGCGGTGTTCACACTACTCGTCTCTCCAATGTGAGTTTACGCTCCTCCAAAAACAGTGAATTATATACAATGAAGCGGCAAAGAAACTGGTGTAGGCATGCGTATTCAAATGGTTCAAATGGCTCTGAGCACTATGGGACTTAACATCTATGGTCATCAGTCCCCTAGAACTTAGAACTACTTAAACCTAACTAACCTAAGGACGGCACACAACACCCAGCCATCACGAGGTAGAGAAAATCCCTGACCCCGCCGGGAATCGAACCCGGGAACCCGGGCGTGGGAAGCGAGAATGCTACCGCACGACCACGAGATGCGGGCTGCGTATTCAAATACATAGATATGTAAACAGGCAGAATACGGCGCTGCGATCGGCAACGACTATATTAAGACAACGCGTGTCTGGCGCAGATGTTAGATCGGTTACCGCTGCTACAATGGCAGGTTATCAAGATTTAAGTGAGTTTGAACGTGGTGTTACAGTCGGCGCACACGCGATGGGACACTGCGCCTCAGAGATGAAATGGTGATTTTCCCGTACAATCATTTCACGAGTGTACCGTGAATATGGGAATCCGGTAAAACATCAAATTTCCGCCATCACTGCGCCCAGAAAAAGATCGTGCAAGAATGGGACCAATGAAGACTGAAGACAATCGTTCAACGAGACAGAAGTGCAACTCTTCCGCAAATTGCTGCAGATTTCAATGCTGGGCCATCAACAAATGACAGCGTGCGAACCATTCAACGAAACATCATCGATACGGGCTTTTGGAGACGAAGGCCGACTCGTGTACCCTTGATGACTGCACGATGCAAAGCTTTACGCCTCACCTGGGCCCATAAACACCGACATTGGACTGTTAACGACTGGAAACATGTTGCCTGGTCGGACGAGTCTCGTTTCAAATTGTATCGAGCGGATGGATGTGTGCGGGTATGGAGACAACCTCATGAATCCATGGACCCTGCACGTCAGCTGGGGACTGTTGAAGCTGGTGGAGGCTCTGTAATGGTGTGGAGCGTGTGCAGTTGGAGTGATATGGGACCCCTAATACATCTAGATACGACTCTGACAGGTAAGCATCCTGTCTGATCACCTGCACCCATTGATGTCCATTGTGCAATGCGACGGACTTGGGCAATTTCAGCAGGACAATGTGACACCCCACACGTCCCGAATTGCTAGAGTGGCTCGATGAACACCCTTCTAAGTTTAGACACTTCCACTGACCACGAAACTCCCAAGATATGAACATTATTGAGCTTATCTGATATGCCTTGCTACGTGCTGTTCAGAAGAGATCTTCACCCTCTCATAATCTTATGGATATATGGACAGCCCTGCTGGATTCATGGTGTCAGTTCCCTCCAGCACTACTTCAGGCATTAGTCGAGTCCATGCCATGTCGTGTTGCACTTCTGCGTGCTCGCAGGGCCCCTACACTATATTAGGTAGGTGTACCAGTTACTTTGGCTCTTCAGCGTATATACACAGATCAGCCAGAACATTATGACCGTCGACCATCTATCAATATAAACCCGTCCAGGCGATGGCAGCGTCACTTGGCGAGCTAATAACTGCTACTCACCCACACGAATGATGCACGAAGTGGCCCGCCGGCGTGGCCGAGCGGTTCTAGGCGCTACAGTCTGGAACCGCGCAACCGCTACAGTCGCAGGTTCGAATCCTGCCTCGGGCATGGATGTGTGTGATGTCCTTAGGTTAGTTAGGTTTAAGTAGTTCTAAGTTCTAGGGGACTGATGACCTCAGAAGTTAAGTCCCATAGTACTCAGAGCCATTTGAACCATTTTTGATGCACGAAGTGTCCGTGAGCCTTCTGTCTGTTTGCAGAGTGGCGAAGGTGCGCGATCTATCTGAGTTTGACTGGGGGCAAATGGTGATGGCCCAGAGGCACAGCACGAGCATTTTGGAAGCTGCACGACTCGTCAGGTGTTCGAGGAGTGCTGTGGTGTCTTCAGCATGTGGCGAAACCAAGTGAAGCCACGTCCAGACGTCGTGGGGTTAGGTGGCCACAGCTCATTACAGATGTTGGACGTCGTAGGCTGGGCAGACTGGTAAAACAGGACAGGTGGCGAACTGTGACAGAACTAACATCAGGCTTTAACAGGTGTGTCTGAACACACAGTGCACCAAACACTCTGAACGACGGGCCTCTGCAGCCGACGACCCATGCATGTGTCAATGTTAAAGCCATGACATCGGCAACTATGACTGAAATGCGCACGTGACTATCGGCACTGGACATTGGTGCAGTGGCAGAGCTTTGCATGGTATGATGAATCCTGATACTATCTTCATCATGCCAGTGGGAGGGCGCGAATCCGTCGTCTTCCAGGGGAACAACTCTTTGACACCTGTACTGCGGTATGGAGACAAGCTGGCAGTGGCTCCATTATGCTCTGGGGAACATCTACATTGGCATCCATGGATCCAATGGAGCTCGTGCAAAGCACCAAGTCGCCCAAGGAATATCATACACTGGTTGCAGACCGCGTACACCCCTGCATGACCACCATGTTTTCTGACGATAGTGGCATTTTTCAACAAGATAATACGTAATGTCACAAGGCCAGGTGTGTGATGGGGTGATTTGCAGAACACAATGGCGCGTTCCAGTTGATCTGCTCGCCTCCAAACTCGCCAGATCTGAAACTGATTGAACACATGGGGGTGTGTGATTGAACGTTGCGTCTGAGCTCATAGCCCCACTACCCGGAATTTACGGTAATTAAGTGACTTGTTTGTGCAGATTTGGTGCCAACCAATCAAAGCCTCACTGCTTCCATGCCACGACGCGTCGCCACTGTTATCCGTGCAAAAGGTGAACATATGGGCTATCAGCCATGTGTTCATAATGTTCAGACTGATCAGTGTATCACAAAAGCAGCAAGTTTCTCACCACTGGTACTGCCAGAGAGAATAACCGATAAAATTATGATAAATTTCTTAAAAAATATACGAATACCGAGCAATATTATTATTTGCTAATTTGTGTAGATAAACCTTCTTGTGATTTAATCTGTTATGATGTCAGTATGTGATCTACGTGTATCGCTTTTCGTTTACAGAATCATTCCAGCTTACATTGCATCCAAATATTTTATAATTCCAAATACATATGACTTGAAGCTCGTAAGTATTGGGAGAGAATACTATAGCATTCAGAATCCAAATGAAGGGCGTCTTAGAAATCACACTCTACAGTAATAAAATAATTAGAGGTAAGAGGATTTAGCGCATGTCAGCAGCTTTTTCACCCTTTATTCCTATGTGTACAACTAGCAATGTATCAAACGAATGGGTGCCTCCCAGTTTACATCACAATACATTCTTGGAGCTGGAAAAGTTTTGTAAATCTGGACGGTATGGAGGATGAGGTAATACCTCCCAACCCCTTTTTTCTTGGGTCAGCTGGGCGGTGTGGTGGCGAGCATTGTTGTGCATCAAGACTACTCCTTTTCTTTGAGATCCGCGATATTTTTCTCTCATTGCTGGCTGTACTTTGTTCATCAGCATGCGTGGGCAGTAGGCACTGTTCATTGTACAATAATCTCTCAATCACTAAGGACGACACATTGGACATTCCAAAAGACGGTCAACATTATTTATCCCACTGATACTGCGTTCTGAATTTATTTGGATGGTGAGCTTGTGCGCTTCCTTGCCACGCTTTGTCTATTGGACTCTGGACCAAAATGGTGAACTCAAGTTTCGTAACACGTTAAAACCTTGTTTAGAAAAGAGTCACCTTCCATTTCATAGCATTCTTGCAAATCCGTACACTCTTAGAGTCTTTGTTTCCTTGTGCTGTTGTGGTAAGTCTTTCGGGACCCACCTTGCAGTTGTTTTGCTGCACCTGATCTTGTTACTGATACCGTTATGAACTTTCAACTGTAACATGTTGATCATCACGAATAACCGAAGGAGTTCTCACTTCAACTGACCGGTTTGGATGCACTGAGGTGTGACCGTTCCTCAACTGTCATACCCACTTATAAAAATTTCCGCGGTTCGTACAACTTTCAGCATACTGTAAAATCTTCAGAAAACAAAAAGCAAATCACTGAAAATTGTTCAACTAACGTGGAAACTTCAAGGAGAGACACCATCGTTAAATGCAATTGTCGGACAAATATCACTTCAGATGTATTCGACAGTGCCTAGGCCAGGGGCGGGCAAACGTTGCACGCGGCTTGTGAGCGCACAGCGCTGCACGTGTGCTGCTCGCGTGCAATCGTCGAATGGGGCAGTGGCGACAGCCGGCAGGTTGCGGCAGTGTAGTACAAGGCTAAGCTGCGGACGTTGATGCGAAGCGACCACTACGTAGTGAACGTTGTATTTCAAGAACCGGAAAATGCAGAGTAAATCAAGGAAACTGAGACATGGAGATTTGCTATCTTTTAAAAAGTAATGGGAGAATCATTTTTTCTTTGTGCAAAAACGTGAAAATTCGAAATGTTTTATATGTGGCAGTATTCTCGCTGGTTAGCGGAAGTTCAGTATTGAAGGCCATTATAATAAATTTCACAAGGACGAGTACAATTTGTTGTCGGATTCTGAGCGGATGGGGAAATTGACTGAGTTTAAGAAGAGCGACCTGACGATATTAGATGCATCTGTCCTAGTTGCCGTTGTCACGAGAGATCTGCGACTTTCTCTGGTCATGTCTCTCATCTAACTGATTTAACATTTTATGGAGCACTGTCTTCAATTTTTCAGGACGACAACAATAACAGCCCAGCGGTACGTGCAAGCTATAAAACTGCGCTTAATATAGTGAGAGCTGGAAAACCATTTGCTGAATTAATAAGCCTCGGTTAAGAGCAAACATAAGTGATGAAAATTTACGTGTTTGCGTTTGTTTGTATGCAGAACTTTTGTTCCAGATATTACACGTATTGTAAACTCCACCTGTGATAATTAAATAAAATGTATCGTAGTTAATACGTACTCTTTGAAACCACGATTTATTTCAAGCACTCCTGCTAACCTTATTCCATCATTCAATAAAGCAATCTAGAAAAACAAAACGCATTACAGAGGAAGGAGTGGACAGAAGGTATAGTGGGGAGGGGAGGTAAGCGGGTGGCCAGGTTGCCCCTGTGTGCACGCAGAACACCTGTTAACTGCACACGTGCAAGTGCACCGCACACGTGCAGGATTCCTGCCCGCCCCTGGCCTATACTCCATTCACCGAAACAAGAGACGTACTGTAAACACGGCAAGGCGCGTGACCACAGCGCTGCCGTCGAGGGGTGTACAAGGCAGGGGCGTCAGAAGTAAAAAAAATGAAAGTAGTGTTTTTTATAATTTGGCACCTGAACATGATAAAATGATCCGACAACTACCTTCCAACACCTTTATTTACATTACATTAAAATTTATTGTCACTCAGAAAGAGAAATATTTAAGCTTTCAGGAAAAGTTGTTTTTTCGCGTTACTCTATATTTATCACGCCATATCTCCTAAACTGTGTGTCGCACAGCAAAATAATTTTATAATTGCCTTCAGTACTATATGTTGATGACGTCTGCAAATTTTCTGCCCAATAGAGTCAGTAATAGTGAAGTAATGAACTAAAATCTCACATCTGATATAGAACTTTTACCAAATCATCATCCGAAATATAGTAAGCGACAAACTTTTTCCCTTTAAATTCTTTTGTTAGGGTGTAAGCGAGAAAAGTTTCAGAAAGATTTGAATTTAATTTTGTAGTTTGTTCTAATGAGATGGGTGCAACCGTTTGTCCTTTATGAACGATACATTGTGCGGTTCGCAGGCGCGGCGCTGTCAGTGTGGCCGCCTCAATTGCAGGTGTGAGCTCGTCAGTGGGTGTTGTACAGCGGCGATTTCAGGATATCTTAAGTTCATCTGCAAAGACGCTTGAAAGACTAGTTTTTGATTATTAGAGTAAGTATATGTGTTTGTAGTCACGCTGAGCATTCACTGTTTATGTGCGTATCCAATAGCATCGCATGGTTTCTTATTTTATAAATTCACTTATTTCATTAGCATCACATACGGCTGTCCTCTTTATGTCATCCACGGATTCAGTGAGCGAGGTCGACGTGTCAGTTTTGAGTCCAAAGAAGCGAGCAAAATAGAAATCATTAAGTTCTTCTGAGAAGCACATGGTGCTTAATATGTATAAAACGGAACTTTCACATCCAGAGCAGTAGATGAGTGACATTGTTTCGAAAACAGCTGCAGCTACAGGTGTTGGACGTTCTTCAGTGTATCGTGTGATAAGTGAGTACAAGGCCACACTCTCTTTGAAGTCTACCAAGAAAGAAAAATTACGACAAACTTTCTGAAAATGTTGATGACTTCGATAGAAATGCGATACGAAGGAAGTACACGAATTTTTTTTTTTCGTAACGAATTGCCATCAATTGACAAAGTGCTTACAGTCGTGAACGAAGATGCAGATCTGGGCAATTTTCGGAGAACTACATTTTATAAGTTATTGAGAGAAATGAATTTCAAATATGTCCGGCGTGGGCGCGATAGCATGCTAATAGACAGGGATGACATCTTTTTATGGAGGCGGCGTTATCTTCGAACCATTAAACGGTTGAGAGATGAAGGCAGACCCATTTACTATGTGGACGAGACGTGCGTGAACGCAGGACATACCCGAAGTTACGTCTGTGTAGATGACACTATAAATTCCTCAAAACGAGCGTTTCAGTCCGGGTTATCCACCGGAAGTAAGGGCCCATCAGGTAAAGGGAAACGCCTGATTATCGCACACATTGGCAGCAAAGCAGGGTTCGTTGCAGGATGTTTGTGGACTTTCGAATCCAAGAAAAGTGGAGATCATCATGAGGAGATGTGCGCCGAAACCTTCGAGAAGTGGTTTCAAGATGTTCTTCCTCGGCTTCAGGAAAATGCAGTTATTGTTGTTGATAAAGCGCCGTACCATTCTCGGAGAAAAGAAAAAGTTTCCAATGCGAATTCCAATAAGCACGAAATATTAGAGTGGCTAAAATCTAAGAACATCGATTTCGAAGACGGTATGTTGAAGAAAGAACTTTATATAGTTAAAAATCACAGAACAGCGCACAATGAATACGCAATAGATGAAATGGCGAAGAATGCAGGGAAAACTGTTCTCATAATTCCTCCGTACCACTGTGAATTAAACACCATCGAATTAGTGTGGGCCAGAATCAAAGGCTATGTTGCAGCGAAAAACAAAACATACAAAATGCCGGAAGTTAAAGTACTGCTAGAAGGAGCAGTGCGTCCTCCATGTCGTAGAAAAAGTGGAAACTCAAATGTGGAAATTAGACTGCATTATAGCAGAGAGAGAGAGGAACTATTTGTTATAAACGTCAATGAAAATAGTTCAAGTTCGACAGAGTGAACCTTGTTTCGTCCTTTCTCATTATTATTACTGGTATTGTTATTACAATTAACAATTAATTGTGTTTTAATGGAGCGTTTTGTTAGCGACCTGAACGACAATAAATCTGCTTCGACAGAATAACTCAGTTTAACATTATTGTTAAATTTATTTCGTACATTGTTGCCCAGATTTCTCACGGTCTGCTGTGACAGCTCGGCAGCCAGCCGAACGCCGCCAGCTGCCAGCTGCAAAGCGTGCTCCAAGGATTTTCCACACCCCTACGTATCACGTGAACACCGAATGCTTTCTCTGGAAACGAGCGTAGTCGCTCACGTGGCACTGTTTATGTTTCGTCCCAGCTCTCGGTGAATGGACTTTAGGCACTAAGGGATCTACCCCTATGAACGTCCTCTTGAATCTCATGAAATTCCCTTATACATCAGAAGGCAGTTAGGCAGTTGCTGGCGGAAAAAATTCTGCTCAATAGGATGTCCTTTTTAAATGATCCTTTGCTTTCCAGACTGGGGGCCCTCGACTTCAGTTATCGGAACAGCGTCTCTCTCCCCCCTCCCTCCCCCCTCCCTGCGCAAGTGATTAGCCTTAGAACATGGCATCATCTGTCAGCACAAATCCCCAGCACTAGTTCGCTCCCTGTTCATATGCACAGTTAATCATGCCTCCCCATGAAGTGCGGATACATTTAGACGCCATGTCACTAACGGAAAATCCGCTAATCTATCGTGATATAATGTACCTTGTACATCATAAATGGACAGACTTTTTGTATTGATGCCTACAAATTAAGAGACGAAGAAAGTGTGGGATGTGCCTTTTCTGTACATCAATTGCCGAAGGAAACATTGATTTTTGCTACGTAAGCTGTAGCCATACTAGAAACATTAAAAATAAAATATGTCAGCTCCCTTCATCTTCCCAAGGTTCTCATTTTGTCTGATTCTATGTCCGGTTTACACTGTCTAAGGCATAGGAAGTGAAATTCCAAATCAGCAACCTAACCTTGCCAATCATTTGGCAATGCATCCAGTGTGAAATCCTATGGCAAACGATAGAGTTCCTGTTGGTTAAATCTTACTGCGGCATAATTCATAACGAAGAAGTCGACAATCTTGCTAATGAAGCCACAATTTCTGGAACTTTCATCGAGCTCAGCCTTGCGCATTCTGAAGTGTAGAGTGTGTCCACATAGAATATCTTTCAACAATGGAAAGAGGATTGGAACGTGTCTCAACTATTCAGGGGAAGATATTACGCCTGTGTTCAGTCCGTTATCCCAAGTAGACCCTGGTTTCGCCATGTTCGCTTACCCAGATGGCTGATATCTGCTATTTGTCATGTGAGTTTTAAACGCGCAAGCTTTCCGATGCACCTCCACCGCATTGGAATTACTCTATCCCTGCTTTGTGACTGTATTAACACTACAGAAGGTGATATCACATCCTCTTTGCATGTGAAAAACAAGAGAGGTGCAGACAATGTATTTTATAACAAGCAGAGTTTTCAAGTACCAGCATTCTATTTTTTTTTAATAATGTTGCATATAACAAAAAGCTTTTCAGATTTTTACTTTACAAGCTGCCAAGATAACGTTGTAATAATAACACAGCAGTGGGAACTATATTAAATGTTATGTTAATATGTATTTTATTTCTATAGTTATTTTAATTTAGGCTCTGAATAGTTGGTTTTCTAGTGCACCTGTTTTTTCGTTTTATGTATTAACCTGTGGTGTCAGTCGTTAATGTTATGATATATGTGTCACTGTTATGCTGTCAATGTACTGCATGTCTGTTACTTAACGTTTAGCTTGCTGAATGGCCGTTAGATGCCAGAAGCCGAAAAATAATAAAATAATTAAGTAAATATTGAGGTTATAAACAAAACAGTCTGTTGTTCTCAGCTGATCCCTGTGATACAAAACTCCTATAAACTGTTTCATTTCTACGTCAATTTGTCTCATCAATTATCGAATGTCTGTCGTGTTATAATATGCAACATTAACAGCAAATAACAGATTTCACTTGTGCAAGAGGTGCTGTTGTTCTAAACGTAAACAACAAGAATATCTTGTCAGTCGGGCAAGACATTTCTTTGAGCAGGTGTCGTGCAGGCGGAAGACGGCAGCTGCTGGGATATTTGAGCTAACGCCCGGCTGCAGTAGACGGTTCCCCCACTCCGTTGCCTCAGGTCTATCCCCCGCCGCTTTCGACCGTTTCCGTCGGCGCCAGATGTGCGCTACTTTATCTTTACAGTTGCCAGGAAGTTCTTTGACCAGTCCCTGATGAGTCTCTGTCGCGTGAGTGCTCGGGAAGTGGGCCGCCACCGCCGTGCTTGGTCTGTACAAAGATTTAAACATATTTCGTACTGAAGAAAGTCATTCAGCTGGCATTAAAATGAGAGATTCTACAGTTTTATTTTTTTCATATATTATTTTATAGTACATTTTAACCGCTGTTTAAATGACACAACATATGTGAAAAAGAGTCGAGGGACATGAAAGGGAAGCAGTGGTTGGGAAGGGAGTGAGACAGGGTTGTAGCCTCTCACCGATGTTATTCAATCTGTATACTGAGCAAGCAGTAAAGAAAACGAAAGAAAAATTCGGAGTAGGTATTAAAATCCATGGAGAAGAAATAAAAACTTTGAGGTTCGCCGATGACATTGTAATTCTGTCACATACAGCAAAGGACTTGGAAGAGCAGTTGAACGGAATGGACAGTGTCTTGAAGGGAGGATATAAGATGAACATCAACAAAAGCAAAACGAGGATAATGGAATGTAGTCGAATTAAGTCAGGTGATGCTGAGGGAATTAGATTAGGAAATGAGACGCTTAAAGTAGTAAAAGAGTTTTGATATTTGGGGAGCAAAATAACTGATGATGGTCGAAGTAGAGAGGATATAATATGTAGACTGGCAATGGCAAAGAAAGCGTTTCTGAAGAAGAAAAATTTGTCAACATCGAGTATAGATTTAAATGTCAGGAAGTCGTTTCTGAACGTATTTGTATGGAGTGTAGCCATGTATGGAAGTGAAACATGGACGATAAATAGTTTGGACAAGAAGAGAATAGAAGTTTTCGAAACGTGGTGCTACAGAAGAATGTTGAAGATTAGATGGGTAGATCACATAACTAATGAGGAGGTATTGAATAGGATTGGGGAGAAGAGAAGTTTGTGGCACAACTTGAGTACAAGAAGGGATCGGTTGGTAGGACATGTCCTGAGGCATCAAGGGATCACCAATTTAGTATTGGAGGGCAGCGTGGAGGGTGAAAATCATAGAAGGAGATCAAGAGATGAATACACCAAGCAGATTCAGAAGGATGTAGGTTGCAGTAGGTACTGGGAGATGAAGAAGCTTGCACAGGATAGAGTAGCATGGAAAACTGCATCAAACCAGTCTCAGGACTGAAGACCACAACAAGAACAACAACAACAATGTTAAAAATTGGAAGAAATAATTAGACATTCATTTGAAGTAATAAGTTTAAGCTTGCAAATTCTAATATTTTGTCACTATGAAGACAAGACGTTCCGACAAAGAAAATGAAATGATAGGCTGGTTTTCGTGGTCAGTCATTAATAGGGTGACATTAACCTGTGAATCGGTAATAAGGCTGTGTGTGTCGCCAGTGCTGGCGTGCATAAAAATGCGTACAACGTTTTGGAATCGAACGTATAAATCATGAAAAGATGAAGGCAAGCTGATCAATCATGCAAATTTGCATCTTGCTTCAGTGGCGGTCGATAAATGGCATCACCTTGCTAGGACTTCCCCGTTGCCTCGTCTAACAAATTCTGAAACAGAAAGATGGGGTTTGGGACAAGGTAGATACGATAACCTTTTTTAAATAACAACATTTTCAGGCTTAACGTCTGTATTGCCATAAAAGGTACAAACATGAAAAAATACTGCATATCCTCTAAAAGTGCGTGTATCCCAGGTGCTAAGAAAGTAGAAGAAAAGGGAGAGAAGATCCCTCGCTAAAGAAGCTAGAATCATTTGTTTCCCAGATTGTTTTTAAATAAGTTGCATCGGGTGATGCAGAGGGAGCTAGATTAGGGAATGACATACTGAAAGTAGTAAATGAGTTCTTCTATTTGGGAAGAAAAATAACTGATGAGGGTCCAAGATGGGAAGATATAAAATGTAGACTGGCAATGGCAAGAGAAGCGTTTCTGAAAAAGATAAATTTGTTAACATCGAGTACAGATTTAAGTGTCAGCAAGTCCTATCTGCAAGTATTTGTGTGGGGTGTAGCCATGTATGGAAGTGAAACATGGACGATAAACAATTTAGACAAGAACAGAAGAGAAGAGAAAATTGTGGTACAACCTGACTAAAAGAAGAGATTGGTTGGTAACACACATTCTGAGGCATCAAGGGATCACCAACTTACAGTTAGTACTGGAGGGAAGTGTGGGGGATAAAAATCGCAGAGGGAGACCAAGAGATGAATACAGTAAGCATATTCTGAAGGATGCAGGTTGCAGTAGTTACTCAGAGATGAAGAGGCTTGCGCAGGATATAGGGCAGCATGGAGGGCTGCATCAAGCCAGGCTTTAAATTAGAGACCACAGCAGCAACAATAACAACAAGTTGCGTCGTTCCATCTGTGGAGCAGACAGTTGTTCAGTTAATTTAGAAAAAAGGGGAATCACAATACTCAGTGTTTTTAATCAGCACTTTCTTGTTAGATGTAGAAAAGCGTTATATCACTGAATTTGCTCCATCTATATCTGATATTCTGGTGGCAATAAAAAAACATAGTTCCATTTAAAAAACAAAGTTGATGTCGCTACCCGGGAATTAATGAAGTTTCGAGAAGTCTTAGCTGTGTGTTTCGTGAGCCACTGGCCACTCTCTGTTCACGTGGGTAAAATCAGATTACAAAAATTCTTAACCAGTTAAAAGGTTATTTGAATATACGAAATGGCTTCATTCAAGGAAATGGAATTATTGGACCGATCATTGGGAAAAATGGAGATTTGGTGACACGACAAGATAGCAGTGCAATTTGTTCTGATATGCTGAACGTGCAAATACGAAGTGTGTTTCTTAAGTAAGTACCGTTTTGCCACACCGCGGCCGCAGCGTTGCGGTCGGCATTCTGCGGATGCGCACTGGGTACCTACATCTGTTGTCTACGCACTGACGCCATTACAGTCTGATTCATCCTTGTTTACGTTGTGTACTGAGTGTTTAAGATGCCTCCGATTATCGTGAGTTCCGCCGACTGTGAAGTACGGGCTGTTATAAGATTTCTTAGTGGTTAAGGCCTAAAAGTGATAGATATTCATCGTGAGATCTGTGCAGTTTATGGAGAAAGCGTTATGAGTGATGGAATGGTAAAAAAGTGGGTGAGAGCATTTAAAGACGGCCGCACAAATGTGCATGATGAACAATGGAATGTGCGTCCTTCGGTCGTTAATGAAAGTTTGGTGCAGGAAGGGGACAATAAGGTGAGAGAAAACAGACGCTTTACGATTTCCTCCTTGCGGGATGACTTTCTCGTAGTGTTTTGTGTGGCATTGTGACCGAGCACTTGAATTACCGAAAGTTGTGCGCACGTTGGGTACCGAAAATGTTGACGGATGTGCACAAAACCGAACGTTTAGACAGTGCATTGACTTTCCTTGAGCGGTACCACAACGACGGTGATGATTTCTTGAGCCAAATTGTTACGGGCGATGAAACATGGGTGGCCTACGTCACACCAGAATCAAAGCAACAGTCCATGGAATGGCGGCATTCAGATTCACCCAGAAAAGTGAAGTTTGAGCAAACAATTTCTGCCTGGAAAATCATGTGCACAGTTTTTGGGGCAGGAAAGGAGTATTGCTCGTGGAATTTCTGCCTCATAATGAGACAATCAATGCAGCAGCTTATTGTAAGACATTGCAAAATCTGCGCCGTTCAATTCAGAACAAAAGACGTGGCAAGTTGAGCAAGGGCATCGTTTTGCTGCAAGTCAATGCCCGTCCGCATCTGGCGAATCAGACAAAATATCTCATCACACCTTTTCGATGGGAAACTCTAGATCATCCTCCGTACAGCCACGATCTTGCGCCCAGAGACTACCATCTGTTCCTGCACTTAAAGAAACACCTGGGTGGCCAGCGTCTTCAAGACGATGACGAAGTCAAAACAGTGGTGATGCAGTGGTTAAGAAGTCAGGCAGCAGACTTCTATGAGGAGGGTACTGAAAAACTGGTACAACGTTATGACAAGAGCCTCAATATTGACGAAAATTATGTAGAAAAGTAGATTAAGGTACAGGCTTTCATGTAAAAATAAAATTGTTGAGATATCTTAGCACGTCTTTTTTAAATTTCAAAACGGTTTTTACTTAAAAAACATGCCTCGTATAAGAGGCAGTCAAATGAAAGCGAGACAGACGAAAAGAAGAAATAAGTTAACTATTCATTATTTCAAAAGTAATCGTCATAACTGTTTACACATTTATTCTACTGTGAGACAATATGGTTCAATGCCTTCATGGAGGAATGTTCGCAGTTTTCTACGGAACTAGACTGTACCCAGACGGGCACCTCTTCGTCTGAAGCAAATCGACGTCACCAAAAGTACAGAAATCGCATGGGGAGAGATCAGAACTGTATAGTTGATGTGTAAGGGCTTTCCGACGAAACGTCTGCATCGTAGTCGAAACAAACTTGGGAACACGAGGCAGTCCCAGATATTGCTAAGGTTGTTTCAATACCTGCAGAAGTTTCGCTAGGGAGGATTTATGCATCGTCCATACAGTCCCGATCACTCCTCATGTGATTTCCATATTTTTAGAGTCCTGAAGATAGAAATTCGCGGCCGTAGATTTGCTTCGGGGGAAGAGGTGCAGACCTGGTCTAATGAATGCCCTTACTACTCAAATCGATTTTACTGAAAGTCTTAAGTTACATGAAATGAGCCTATTAAAATCTCTGGTGGAGCCCTTCTTCTTAATATTCAGCGGCTGGCTTGCTAGAAAAGATCTTCACATACGTTATTATTATTAAGCGCTGCATTCAGTTGGGAAAAACTCGATCGTTTTGAACACTTCGTTCAGTTTACGACAGATCTAAAATTTCGGATGTGGACGAAGCCTTTTTGGACGATTTCAATAAAACTCAGAGATTGCAGGCTCTCTTCGTCACAGCTGAAACTTCCCAATTAATTACAGGCCCCAGACAATCATCAACAATTCAGACAGAGAACGCATTCGTCATTCACTCTAAAATGAAATGGTCACAAACCTTATTTCTGAGGAAAATTGTATATTGAATCCATTTCCGTACATGTTCCGTTTCCGTGGATTTTTAGTCTCATGAAATTTACTTTTACAAGTCCTTCTTTCTCTTTGTCTACCCCGCTAGCGGCACAAACTTTCCTGCCTCGCTTTATCGCGAAGAAGAGTAAATAAAACTCCTTTTGCAATACGAAAATCTTCCAACCGATACTTTCCGAAGCTCTTCCTTTCTCTCTCTTTCTATCTCTCTTTCTATAACTATCATGACCATGGAGCATACACCTGTGTACCTCTGTTGTTCCAAAGAATAAACGTACTCGAAAAATACCTTGGCGTCGACGAGCTGTCGGCGCATATATTACTAGAAAATCTGCTCAGATACTTTTCATACGTAAATAAATGTGGATGATTTGATTGACCATTATTAATTATTGCGTGGTAGAGGGTAATTTTCCGTGGGGAGATTACAATGCCCCTCGCAGCGAGCGAAGTTTGTGAGGTCAATTTTTATTCACCGAACACACTTCGCGAGCTATCTATTAGCGTGGATAACCCGGAAGTGATGATTGTCAGTCCTCCGACTGAAAAAGAATATTGTGTTTGAACTAGACGAAGAAAAGAAATGTTGAAGACAGAAGAAATGAAGAGACCAGTACCGCGGCTGTATTACTTTTACGTGCATCTAGGTGTTATGTTTGCTGTGCACAACCAAGGAAGATGATCTTTCATGAACGTATGTCAGGGTCTACCCATTCGGGAACTTTCTTAAGCAGGGAAACCTTGGAAAACCTCTTAAGCTTAGACCCCCAGCCTACGGTACATAGAAGATAGGAAAGCCTATAGAAGAACAAAAATAATTTTGAAATTTATCTCTAAAGGAAAGATAGGGCCTAATTAGTACCACGATTTGGAGAAGAGTAGTTTGTGCCTCTAGCAAAAAAAACGTTTTACAATAAATAACGTGAATTTGCGTTTTACAATCTTGCTTCTAGGACAATATATCTTGCGGTGCTAAACTCCCCCGGGTCTTGCATGTCCCCGACGTCCACAGTTGTAGTCGGTCTTCTATGCGGCCCCCTCTGTCGCTGATCTTCTACGCGGCCCACAATGGGAAGAGTAGAAGGGACAGGGATACTCGAATTCACATGCAACATTCATTCCAAAAGGATTAGCAATGACCAAAAGGGAAACTCTTCCTGTAAGAGAACTGATTAGGTAGCACCGTCCAAGATTCTCCTTTTTGAAAGCAAAATCCTTGTGGCTTCATGGATCCTTTTTGTTACGACGTACTTCAAGGAATTCAACTCTTAATTAATGATGTTGCCAAAAGCATCATCCGATTTACTCTCGTTTGAATACTCCTTTTGACTTTGCCTCTCCACTTGTGCTTATAAGTCCAAAAGTTTTAACAGATTTTCTGTGACTGATTTGTTCTTCGTAATTTAAAGGATTCATGTAACTGACTATAGATTTTGGATTCAAATTATCGAATAATGGAAAGTGTAGTTCATTTTATTTCAAGACATCATCCATATTTCTTTGATAAGTCATATAATTTAGCTATACTCAAAAAAAACTTTTTATTCTAAATACATATATTTCTACACTTGAGTGCTGAAATGTAGAAGTTATTAGCATTGAAGAATGCGGATTCACTTCTTTCATTTACTCTCTGATTCATACGGCGTTCATCCATGCTCATATATGGAAATGGATTTTTCACACAAAATTCCCAAATGAACACGAACCATTAAATTACTAGTGAATCTATGAATACTACTTTCTTTAATCATTCAAAAAAAAATTAAAACTCTTAGCTTCTAATTATACCACCTATTCCTTTTAAAGTTCAACATGAATCAATTTATCCTCGCGTTTGGTGCGAGTCTCTTACAAAGAATATCTGTATCGTCTATATCGATTTTAATTCTCGCGCTGACGTCAACTGTTTTGCGCGGGAAATAATCGTTGCTGCGTTAACCGTCACTCACGATTCACTACCACAATTCACATATTTACACATTTAAGCGTTCACATGAGATTATATACGAATCTTCACTCGAACCTCTTTAGATTATTCAGCGTCATTTGCAGGGAACCATTTTATTCTTCTTGAAGGTCAGTCAGATCTTTTATACATCTTGATAACATTAGCAATGCTAAAGTTCTATGTTCACCCAAACCACAGGTGAAGCCTATCTCCACTATCCTTTTTTACAACCCTCAATAGTACTAATTAGTCATTATTTCTATACTCTATGTCACTAACTAACTATTTCAATTTAAAGGCTTTTAACATTACACACACACAGTTTATTGTTATATTTTTTACGAGCGTTCATCTCTGTCACTCGGAACACCATTCCTCCCTATCTTCTAATCTTCATTATATCTTTTTAAGTCGTTATGAGGAAATAACCCTTTTATTTTGTTCGATCCCGGGTATGCTAACAGATAAGCTCCAGGATTCGGAATTTGTAGGATAATGTATGGTCCAGTATATAGCAACTCCCACTTCTTTATACTTTTCTTTATTACGGATGATTTGGTACGTCGTTTGACTAGTACCTTCTCGCCGACATGGTATGTCTGTACCCTCTTGATCAATTTGTCATATCGTTGTTTTCTTTGATCAGCCTTTTTCGTCATATTTATGATAGCTTGTCTTATTTTTTCTTCCCAAGGCATCTCGGTTTCCTGAGTTTTGGGGATATGGTGAGTCCAGAAGTTTTCCTCCTTCTCTTCGAACATCAATTCTCGAGGTGTATATCCAGTTGAGGAGTGTGGCATGTTATTGTATATTTGCTCAAACTCTTCCACATAATTTGCCCACGCAGTTTGCTTATTATGGCAATACGTCCTCATAAATCGATTGAATTCTCTAAAAATCCTCTCCACCAAATTACCTTGTGGGTGGTAAAATGATGTTAGTACGTGTTTCACACCTACTTGAGACAAAGTCTGCTTCCACCGGAGTCCCGTAAATATTTTAGCATTGTCAGTTATGATCGCCTTTGGTATACCCACATGTGGAAGATAATCTCTTATTAATCTTAATACAATTACTTTTGCTGTAGCCGTCTTTATCGGGTATAGCTTTACGTATTTCGTGCACACATCCAGAAATGCTAACACATATTTAACACCACCTCTTGAAGTAGGTAACGGTCCACACAGATCGCACGAAATTAATCCTTTTGGTTCTTGTACTACTATAGAGCATAATGGGTGCTTAGTCCCTTTTGAATCCGGCTTTCTTTTTTGGCAGATTATGCACCTCTTTAAGACCTCGTGCACTCTGCGCTTTATGTTGGGGAAATAACAGTACCCACTTATCTTGTCTGCACATTTTGTCGCACCGAAATGTCCCCAGGTCAAATGAGTGAACCAGACAAGTTTCTCTATTTGTGCCTCAGGTATACAAACACACCAACGGACTTTGTTTGGCCTTCCACAGCGGAAAAATAATACGCCATTTACTAGCTTGTAATAATTTGCAATCTGATCCGAAGGTTGCTGTTGTAACCTTTGAATGACACTTCCCCATTGAGCATCCTTTTTCTGTAACTGGGCCATATGCACACACAAATTGATGTAGTACGTCTTATATGGATTTTCCTGCAGCAGCAATATCGGGAATTCTGAGGAATTATTTACTTCAATCTCTTTGGTTAAACCCTGCGGTGACCTTGATAGAGCGTCCGCAATAATGTTTTGCTGCCCTGAGACATGTACGATCTGAAACTGGTATTGTTGCGGAGCGAGGGTCCATCTAGCCAGTCTGGGGTGTAACAGTTTACACGTTTGTAAAAACGTTAATGATTGGTGATCGCAATATACGATAGTCTTCGACCCATATAAGTAATAGTGAAATTTTTTAAATCCCCAGACGACCGCAAGAGCCTCCAATTCTGTCGTCGTGTACGTTCGTTCACAGTTGGACAAAACACGACTAGCAAACGCAATCGGACAAAAGTTAAGCTGTCCATTTATCTTGCGTACTTGGAAAAGGCACGCTCCAAGACCCACATTTGACGAATCTGTTGACAAATAGAATTCCTCTTGGATGTCCGGATGGTACAAAAGCGGTGCATTTACTAATTGCTTCTTTATCTCTTCGAATGCTTCTTGACACTCTAATGTCCAGAGCCAGGGCACATCCTTCTTCAGCAAACTATTCAGTGCTGCTGCATTCATGGCCTGATTCGTGATAAATCTTCTAAAAAATGATGCAAGACCCAAAAACCCTTTTAATTGCCTCCTATTTCTTGGTGTTGGAAACTTACTAATCGCCATTAGCTTCTCCTTGGTCGGTAAAATTCCCTTTGCGTCAATTATATGCCCCAGGAACTTGATTCTATTTAGTGCAAAATGTGATTTCTGTAGGTTAGCAGTTATTCCCATGGTTTTGAAAACGTCCAACACCCGCCTCAGTAAAGTAATATGCTCTTCCCAGGTCTTCGATGCAATAAGCATATCATCAACAAATATTGTTATCCTGCTTCTTAGTTCTGGGCCTAATGCGTAATCTAGCGCTGCTATAAAAATTCCAGCACTAATGTTGAGTCCGAAAGGAACTACAGTAAATTGGTAACTTCTTCCTGCATAAATGAAAGCTGTATATTTCCTCGATACCTCATCCAGCTTGACTTGCCAATAAGAACTCCGCAAATCGATGCTCGTCAAATATTGGACATCCTGGAACCGTTGTATCAGTTCGTCTATGTTTTCCGGGTGTGTCCTCACTGGAATTATAATTTTATTTATTTCCCTGGCGTCGAGAACCAGTCTCACAGTTCCATTTGCTTTTGGCACAACCAACAATGGGGAGCAGTATGGGCTTGTAGAGGGTTCGATCAAACCCCATTTCAACATGCGATCTATTTCCTTTTGAACTTGAGCCTTTAACCTCCAGGGAACAGGATAGAAAGTTCTACAATACGTTTCGTGCGGCTTAACGTAGAGATGGCATATGTATCCTTTAATCACTCCTGGCCTTTCATCAAACACGTTTTCATACGCTGATAATAACCCTTTGAGCTGCTTCTTCTGATCTTCCGTGATGCAGTCGGATTCATTTAACTTCTCATCCACTAATTGACCGAAATCTCCTTTGACTTTGAACTCATTATTCACGTGCTGTTTAGAATTTCGTGCAGTCCTGATTACTTGCACACTGATCCCACTATTATATTTTCTGGTAAGGCTTTCTTTTTTCAACAAGTCCAATTCAATTTCTTGTTTATTTACATCTAACCAAATTTTTCCTGTTTTAAAATCTATTCGGCATCCGTACTGACGCAGGCTGTCGACTCCGATAATGCAGTCTACCACCAAATTTTTCACCACAAGGAATGTGCTTAATATTGCTACATTTCCTACTTCTACACTAAGTAGTGACTGCACTTTTAAATTCGCCGATCGAGCCCCAACGGCGCCTATTATTTTGCAATTTTGAACTGGAAGAATTGGTACTCGTCTTATATTTCTGATCTTGTTGAATAGAGCCTCCGAAATGACATTTGTGGTTGCAGCTGTGTCTAAAACTGCCACTATAGGTACAGTTTCCAAAATGGCTTGCACTTCGGCTACTGCCACCTGTTCCCTATTCTCATCTTGGGGTTCTAAGTCCTCGGTCAATTCATCTGCCAGTAATCGTCCATCATTATACGTTAGCATGGGTATACATATCCTGTTGCCCCTCAACCTATTGTTGACCGCTCCTCCGGGGCACGAGTGGGTCCTTACAAGTTTGTTGGATTTTGATTCACCTGGTGGTTGACCTCATCCGTCACTTCGGTAATTACCGGTTGATTCGCGGATGTCCGTCCCCACTGATGTTGGTTATTTGAGTTTGTTCCCCCCGGTTGGTTCCACTTTCTATTACTGTTATTGTTCCAAGCTTGTGGTCTGAAATTCCTTTCGTTCCCCCATACGGGATTATATCGTTTCCCATTCCTGTTGTTCCTTGGATAGCCCCTCGCAAGACTATTGCCGGTATTATTATTGAGATTTTGAGGGGTTTCTCCACTATTTATCGATCTCTGTGCGTTCCCTTGCCTACCATTTGGCGGAGGTTCTATCTCCCGATATTGGAATCTGTTGTTACGGGCTTTCTGGTTGTTCTCTTCTATAATATCTATATGATCTAACGTCGTGAGGAACGACTCCAGGTCTTTATCGTTGCCGTAAATTAATTGATTCCGGATGCTCGTTGGTAATCTTGCTTTAAGTATGTTTATTATGTCTGGCAAAGGCATAGGTCTGTCCCAATATCTAGTTTTATTTATATATTTTTCAAAATACTTCCTAAGGCTTCCTTTCGAAAAGGAGAAAGGCTCTGGGTAGAGCACCTCCTGCCTTAGGCGTTCCTGTACTCCTTCTGACCAGAACTTTGCTAAAAACGCTTTCTCAAAATCGTCATAGATCGAGCAAACAGAAGTCATATCCGAGGCCCATATCGCCCCCGAACCTTGTATATACCCAGTAACGAAACTGATCTTCTGCCACTCCGACCAATTTCTGGGTAGAACTCCTCTAAAACTTCGAATAAAAACAATCGGATGGACCCCCCTTTTGTCAGTATTAAAAATCTGAAATTGCCGATGCTTTATCATTTTTTCTTCGGCATGGCAAAGGCTTTCGTAATCTCCGTCAGATAAAACTTCACGCGAACAACTAGCTCGTGGCAATTTAATATTTGAGTTACTCACACAAGTCGGTATTGTGTGCGAATGTGCAGTAACTGGCTCTATAGTCGCTGGCAACTTCTGCTGCTGGCCGGTATTCATTTGTTCTGAGCCTTGTTGTGAAACGCGTATCGACTCTGCTATCGTTTGTTTCCAATGCTCGAGATCAGCACCTAACTGCTGTCGCACTTCCTCTAGTCCTTTCGCAAACAAATTCTCTTCCTGTTTGCCGCACAGACTCTGGAATGCTTCTTTAACATTATGCTCAACATTTTCACACATTAGCCTTTTGTTTTCTAATGTGATTTCGAATAATTTACCCGTTAATACATTAATCTGGTGGTCTATAACGTCTTGACGTTCTGTCAGATGTTCCACACTTTCCTTTATGTTCGTCTGCGTACGTGCCAATTCAGGAAGTTGCGCAATTGCACACGACATGGCATCTTGCTTTTGTACTAATTGCGGAACCATTTCCACCTGTTCGCGTACGGTATCTATCTTAATAGCCACGTACTCCTTCATTTCTACACGTACGCGGTGAGTAGATTCCTCACATTGAGCTTTAACCAATTCGATTTGTGCAGTTAATTTTCGTTCCGTCTCTTCGGCCTGATCTTTAAGTTCCTTTGTCTTCGCCTCTATCCGTTGTTCTAATTCGGAAAAACTGTCGTGTAATTGCTGCTTAATCTCAGCTTTCAGCTTTTCCTGCCCTTCCGTAACTGATGCTAACTTCGTATTCAAATCATTTTGCCCCTCAGTAACTGAGGCTAACTTCGCATTCAGATCATTTTGCCCTTCCTTCACTGCGGCGAACTTCGCGTTAATGTCGGTTTTCAAATTTTCTTGCCCTTCAGTAACTGAGGCTAATTTTGTATTCAAATGGTTTTGCCCCTCAGTAACTGAGGCTAATTTCGCGTTAATGTCAGTTTTCATATTTTCCTGCCCTACAGTAACTGAGGCTAATTTTGTATTCATATTATTCACGGTCTCCGTTAACATCTGCATCTGCCTCATGATAATGACCAATGGGTCTAATCCATGTTGCGTACTGGCTGATACATCTCCCGCCGTGTCTACCGGGCGTTCTATTGCGCTATCTGTAGCGATCGGTTCTACAACACTCCTTACTACATCATTATCATCAGTGCTCACAGCTGAAGGCTGTTGCGTATTGCTCTGCTCTGCTTGACTCATCTTAAACATTGCCCTCGTTAAAACCATATAAATGTTCTACCGTCAAGATATATATATATCTCCCTTCACACGAATACTTCTGTGGCTACTTTGTTATGGTACTTATACAGGTAAATGCAACTAGCGCAATACAGGTAAATGCAACTAGCGCAAGTGAATCAAACTACTTCTATTATGAACACAATCGGAAATGTTCAAATCTACGACTACTTCCTCAATACTATCAAGTTTACAAAAAATTATAGATCTGCCCTCTTTTCTGCGTCCAGCGTGCTGCTTTTATTTGTCGATGAAATAATGCGCCTGCGAGTATTTCTTCTCTTTTCCACGTTAAGTTGTCTCGTCGTAGTTCACATGAAACAAAGAACAAAATTATTTTAACAACGTCCAAAAACGTGTCCTGTCACGGATTGGCCATTCTAATGAATGCCCTTACTACTCAAATCGATTTTACTGAAAGTCTTAAGTTACATGAAATCAGCCTATTAAAATCTCTGGTGGAGCCCTTCTTCTTAATATTCAGCGGCTGGCTTGCTAGACAAGATCTTCACATACGTTATTATTATTAAGCGCTGCATTCAGTTGGGAAAAACTCGATCGTTTTGAACACTTCGTTCAGTTTACGACAGATCTAAAATTTCGGATGTGGACGAAGCCTTTTTGGACGATTTCAATAAAACTCAGAGATTGCAGGCTCTCTTCGTCACAGCTGAAACTTCCCAATTAATTACAGGCCCCAGACAATCATCAACAATTCAGACAGAGAACGCATTCGTCATTCACTCTAAAATGAAATGGTCACAAACCTTATTTCTGAGGAAAATTGTATATTGAATCCATTTCCGTACATGTTCCGTTTCCGTGGATTTTTAGTCTCATGAAATTTACTTTTACAAGTCCTTCTTTCTCTTTGTCTACCCCGATAGCGGCACAAACTTTCCTGCCTCGCTTTATCGCGAAGAAGAGTAAATAAAACTCCTTTTGCAATACGAAAATCTTCCAACCGATACTTTCCGAAGCTCTTCCTTTCTCTCTCTTTCTATCTCTCTTTCTATAACTATCATGACCATGGAGCATACACCTGTGTACCTCTGTTGTTCCAAAGAATAAACGTACTCGAAAAATACCTTGGCGTCGACGAGCTGTCGGCGCATATATTACTAGAAAATCTGCTCAGATACTTTTCATACGTAAATAAATGTGGATGATTTGATTGACCATTATTAATTATTGCGTGGTAGAGGGTAATTTTCCGTGGGGAGATTACACTGGGTACAATCATGGTTACGTAGGCAGCCGCAAAACCATATTTCCGTGAAGGCATTGACCGTCTTGCGTTGAATGTATTGAAAGTTATGGCGATTACGTTTGAAATAATAAACAGGTTACTTACTTCTTTCCTTCTGTCTTGTTTTATATTGTGATAACTGAAGATTACCAAAGCAGGAGAACCGAACGATTGAAAGAAAGGCAGTGACTGAGAAGGGAGAAACAGTTGTAGCCTATGACCCATGTCAGTCAATCTGTTCATTGAGTAAACAGTATTAAAGTTCAGTAGGAGAAATACAAACATTAAAATATAAGGGAATTAAAAGACGTTAGCTGCCAGTGGGCAATGATTTATATCAATGGGGCAACTTGAAAATTTGTGCTAGACGAGTATTCGAATCCAGGCCTCCTGCTTACTAGGCAGATATGCTGACCATGACGCCAACCGGACACAATTGTCGTCACAAATGGTTCAAATGGCTCTGAGCATTATGGGACTTATCTTCTGAGGTTAAAAATGGTTCAAATGGCTCTGAGCACTATGAGACTTAACATCTATGGTCATCAGTCCCCTACTTCTGAGCTCATCAGTCCCCTAGAACTTAGAACTACTTAAACCTAACTAACCTAAGGACATCACACACATCCATGCCCGAGGCAGGATTCGAACCTGCGACCGAAGCGGTCGCGCGGTTCCATACTGTAGCGCCTAGAACCGATCGGCCACTCCGGCCGGCAATTGTCACAATCGCACGGCTTACCCTAGCACGCCTCCCGTCGGACTCAGCTTCTCAGCCTCTACCGCATACTACTGATGTAGTGCCACTGCTCCTGCTCATTAGTTGCATTACCCGCGGCATCTAGCTTTGTGTGCATCTGCCATTAAGGGATCGCTGGTCGTCATCGCCTTAATGATATATGTGGTGTACTTTCTTTCGGACATGTCCGAAACCGCTCTGTTACATTCGAATGCCTCACCAATCTCAATATTGCACGATTCGATCAGCCAGTCAAATGGAGACCTACACTGAGGTCCTTTTCAAACTCTGTCAGGTGTTGATAACGTTGTCGCACACGTGAACGCGACAGACCCACGTCCTGCACAGTGATAAATCAACATCTACATCTACATTTACACTCCGCAAGCCACCCAACGGTGTGTGGCGGAGGGCACTTTACGTGCCACTGTCATTACCTCCATTTTCTGTTCCAGTCGCGTATGGTTCGCGGGAAGAACGACTGTCTGAAAGCCTCCGAGCGCGCTCGAATCTCTCTAATTTTGCATTCGTGATCTCCTCGGGAGGTATAAGTAGGGGGAAGCAATATATTCGATACCTCATCCAGAAACGCACCCTCTCGAATCCTGGCGAGCAAGCTACACCGCGATGCAGAGCGCCTCTCTTGCAGATTCTGCCACTTGAGTTTGCTAAACATCTCCGTAACGCTATCACGGTTACCAAATAACCCTGTGACGAAACACGCCGCTCTTCTTTGGATCTTCTCTATCTCCTCCGTCAACCCGATCCGGTACGGATCCCACACTGATGAGCAACACTCAAGTGTAGGTCGAACGAGTGTTTTGTAAGCCACCTCCTTTGTTGATGGACTACATTTTCTAAGGACTCTCCCAATGAATCTTAACCGGGCACCCGCCTTACCAACAATTAATTTTATATGGTCATTCCACTTCAAATCGTTCCGCACGCATACTCCCAGATATTTTACAGAAGTAACTGCTACCAGTGTTTGTTCCGCTATCATATAATCATACAATACAGGATCCTTCTTTCTATGTATTCGCAATACATTACATTTGTCTATGTTAAGGGTCAGTTGCCACTCCCTGCACCAAGTGCCTATCCGCTGCAGATCTTCCTGCATTTCGCTACAATTTTCTAATGCTGCATCTTCTCTGTATACTACAGCATCATCCGCGAAAAGCCGCATGGAACTTCCGACACTATCCACTAGGTCATTTATATATATTGTGAAAAGCAATGGTCCCATAACACTCCCCTGTGGCACGCCAGAGGATACTTTAACGTCTGTAGACGTCTCTCCATTGATAGCAACGTGCTGTGTTCTGTTTGCTAAAAACTCTTCAATCCAGCCACACAGCTGGTCTGATATTACGTAGGCTCTTACTTTGTTTATTATTTGACTGTGCGGAACTGTATCGAACGCCCTCCGGAAGACAAGGAAAATACACTCCTGGAAATTGAAATAAGAACACCGTGAATTCATTGTCCCAGGAAGGGGAAACTTTATTGACACATTCCTGGGGTCAGATACATCACATGATCACACTGACAGAACCATAGGCACATAGACACAGGCAACAGAGCATGCACAATGTCGGCACTAGTACAGTGTATATCCACCTTTCGCAGCAATGCAGGCTGCTATTCTCCCATGGAGACGATCGTAGAGATGCTGGATGTAGTCCTGTGGAACGGCTTGCCATGCCATTTCCACCTGGCGCCTCAGTTGGACCAGCGTTCGTGCTGGACGCGCAGACCGCGTGAGACGACGCTTCATCCAGTCCCAAACATCCTCAATGGGGGACAGATCCGGAGATCTTGCTGGCCAGGGTAGTTGACTTACACCTTCTAGAGCACGTTGGGTGGCACGGGATACATGCGGACGTGCATTGTCCTGTTGGAACAGCAAGTTCCCTTGCCGGTCTAGGAATGGTAGAACGATGGGTTCGATGACGGTTTGGATATACCGTGCACTATTCAGTGTCCCCTCGACGATCACTAGTGGTGTACGGCCAGTGTAGGAGATCGCTCCCCACACCATGATGCCGGGTGTTGGCCCTGTGTGCCTCGGTCGTATGCAGTCCTGATTGTGGCGCTCACCTGCACGGCGCCAAACACGCATACGACCATCATTGGCACCAAGGCAGAAGCGACTCTCATCGCTGAAGACGACACGTCTCCATTCGTCCCTCCATTCACGCCTGTCGCGACACCACTGAAGGCGGGCTGCACGATGTTGGGGCGTGAGCGGAAGACGGCCTAACGGTGTGCGGGACCGTAGCCCAGCTTCATGGAGACGGTTGCGAATGGTCCTCGCCGATACGCCAGGAGCAACAGTGTCCCTAATCTGCTGGGAAGTGGCGGTGCGGTCCCCTACGGCACTGCGCAGGACCCTACGGTCTTGGCGTGCATCCGTGCGTCGCTGCGGTCCGGTCCCAGGTCGACGGGCACGTGCACCTTCCGCCGACCACTGGCGACAACATCGATGTACTGTGGAGACCTCACGCCCCACGTGTTGAGCAATTCGGCGGTACGTCCACCCGGCCTCCCGCATGCCCACTATACGCCCTCGCTCAAAGTCCGTCAACTGCACATACGGTTCACGTCCACGCTGTCGTGGCATGCTACCAGTGTTAAAGACTGCGATGGAGCTCCGTATGCCACGGCAAACTGGCTGACACTGACGGCGGCGGTGCACAAATGCTGCGCAGCTAGCGCCATTCGACGGCCAACACCGCGGTTCCTGGTGTGTCCGCTGTGCCGTGCGTGTGATCATTGCTTGTACAGCCCTCTCGCAGTGTCCGGAGCAAGTATGGTGGGTCTGACACACTGGTGTCAATGTGTTCTTTTTTCCATTTCCAGGAGTGTAGCATCTACCTGGGAGCCTGTATCTAATATTTTCTGGTTCTCATGAACAAATAAAGCGTGCTTGCTCAAGTGAGCACAAATTCCTCGTGCTTTCACACGACTCAAGCACGCACGTACGAGCATCAGTTTGTTTACCACAGAACAGGTCTGTAAACGTCGTCTGCTGCAGCCCCTGATTTGTAAGTGCTGTTACGTTTCCTTTTTTCTCGTCTGTAATTCGTTCGTAATGTATTCATTTTCTTAATAACAGTATCTTTAGTTGCTGATGGCTCTATTTCTTTGTACTCTTTGAGAAGCACCTCATATTCCGCATCTCTTTTCATTTTATCGTAATATTCTTTACTTTTAATATTCCATAGCCGGCCGTTGTGGCTGAGCGGTTCTAGGCGCTTCAGTCCGGAACCGCGCGACTGCTACGGTCGCAGGTTCGAATCCTGCCTCGGGCATGGATGTGTGTGATGTCCTTAGGTTAGTTAGGTTTAAGTAGTTCTAAGTTCTTAGGGACTGATGACCTCAGAAGTTAAGTCCCAAAGTGCTTAGAGCCATTTGAGCCAATATTCCATAAACATTGGTGTCTTTCGTAGCACCTAATAAATTCCTCCAACACTTCCCGGTCCGACATCAGAACGAAGAAGGAAACGACACAAAATCTAAATAATCATGCGCTCTCCACAGCTGTGTCCGAATGATAGATGTGTGCTTGTTCAAGCCTCCATACTGTAGGCACACACGAGCAAGCATTGACACGCTTGGAGGCTTGCACAAGCACGCATAATCGAAATTCGATCAAGCGTCAAGCTGCTTGTGCAAGCCTGATGCTTGCGCTAATTTACCCTACACACAGTCAAGCAAGCTTGCGCAAGCACGCTTGCGCAAGCGTGTTTGTCAAGTATGCAGTGGCGTGTGTGGGGGGCCTTAACTTACGCTGAGGACAACACACACATCCATGTCCGAGGGAGGACTCGAACCTCCTACGGAGGGAGCCGCGCCCAACCGACACAACACACGCATATAGTGCAGAGAGAACCCACATGCCAGTGTCGAATACGTCCGTGATTCCGAGAAGTTTAAAGTGATCTGTTCTGTGTCAAACAAGACTGGCTAAGGACAGTCCTTCCTATCTGAGGAACTGTCAATGTGTAAGATGGTCACGTCGTTTCGGTTTTTGTATGTTATCGATGTGCACGTCAGAGGGGGCAAGTGACGTTACTGTTGAACAATATTCTGTCTTCTCGTGGCACGCTCTTTGCCTCTGTGCGGTCTGATATATTCTGAGTTGAAGTCGGTAAGTGGTGAACATATTCATTAGCGCAGTGTTGACTTGTGATGGTATCTGTTAGATGAAGAATGATTGATTGTGAAGCAGACAAGAATGAATAAGACGTATATGTTACAAAGGGAAGGGAATATAAAATTGGAATAATGTAACTTTTTTTGAAGAGAATCAAAATGACTTGCCCACTTTACATTAGACAGTGTGAAGAAGTATGGACATACAGAAAATTTATAAACATTGCAAAAAAAGAAGAACTTTGAGAGTTTGTCTTTCAAACACTATATCATTTGTTACGTCGCTCTTGGCCATTCATCTTTCCCGATTTTTCAAAACGTTTCATGGACTTTATAATTACCTTATATTATGAATATTTTACATCACATTTGCGATTTAAGCTTTGTTGAGCTATGTAGTTAACAAATACAGCCTTCAGCTCCAATAATCAGAGTGCATATGAATGTGCGTAGTCAGTGCCTTATATGGCCTGTTCAGTTGCACTGCGACGAGTTACTATGGACCGGATCCCAATGGGGCTAGCTACGTGTAGAAGTTAGCTCGATTCCCCCCTTGCCATTGTTTTGAACTAAAGCATCTGATTATGACTTACTAATGAGCTATTTCTGTGACCTGTAACTGAAATACATAATAAACAAAAATTCGTTTAAAGGACGGTGACTTAGTGTGGGAAATACTGCAGATCTTCAAACGATGGTTTTCTAAGCGCCATCTTTTGTACGTGAATTACACTTTCTTAGGTTTCTTACAATAAATCAGGGTATAGAATCAGTCTTCCCTATGGCTAGATTAATTCTGTGATTCCACTGACTGATAGTCCACTGTGTGGATAAAAGATATTGCATCTTTTCGCCTATTTGCGTACATTACACTAGAGTTATTTGTGTTGATAGTCGCGACGAGCGTACTTCATGTTCAAGTCTCCCAGCACTTCGTAACAATTTTCTAAGGTCATGGCTTCCCTCTTCACAACTGCGTAGCCTGCGAGCAGCCTCAAAGAGCTGTAAACTTTATCTGCCAGTTTGTTTGTGTATATCGAGAACAGTAAAAGCCTTATCACACTTCCTTGAGGTACACTGCACGCTACTTTCGTTTAGGACAATGCCTCCTCATTAAGAACGTCGTAATGAGTTGCGTTTGCTACGAAGTCATTAAGTCAGTAGGTTGTCTATTTGGATCGTGCCTAAGCACGTACTTTGTTTCATAGGCAATGGTACGGAATTGTAGGGCTGTCGGAAATGAAGAAGTAATAATAGAAATATTTATCCATCGTTTGATCATTTGGTACAATGATAACGAAAAGTCGCTTCTGAACACCGTATTTATGTGTATATACTGGGTGTATCTTGATTAACAGACAAAAGTGACGAGCGTGGAAACATACTACAACAGAAGTAAAAACGTTCCAATAAACAAGGGTCCGCAAACGAGCCAAAACGAGCAGTTCGCGAGATAATTTCTGGCTTCCTTATGAAATACAGTCCTTGACAAAAAAAACTGAAACTCACAGAAGGGGAGGAGTAAACGAAACGAAACTTCATGCCACATCCTGACTCCAAGATTAACACCACTGTGTCTCCCTCAAACACTGGAAGAATGAGACTCCAGGTTGCCGCCTCGGTCATCCAGGATAGTGCAAAGCAGCAATTCGTCGCTGAACACGATGCGACACCTTTCACCAGCAGTCCATGCTTTCCTGTCACGGTACCAAAGCAAACGCAGCAATTTGTCTTGTAGTGTTTTAACGAGAGCCCAATCATGGGACAATAATCTACTGCTAGTCTGCAGCCAATGGTGTGGGATGATACAGAAAGTCGGATGGTAGGTGCAGAGGTCAAGGGTTTGCGATGTGCCTCGAGCACAGTAGCACATTGGACTCGCATTCTGGAGGACGGCGGTTCAAACCCGTGTCCATCCATCCTGATTTAGGTTTTCCGCGATTTCCCTAAATCGCTTCAGGCAAATGCCGGGGTGGTTCCTTTCAAAGGGCATGGCTGATTTCCTTCCCAATCCTTCCCTAGTCGGATGGTACTGATGACCTCGCTGTTTGGTCCCTCCCTCACATCAGCCAACGAGCCAATCAACCAACGATGATTCTCCCTTGTGGTCGTCAAACGTGGTGGACTGGAACCTTCGCAACGAGTATGCCTGCCCTCACGTTCCCCGCAGTCCAATCTCAGACCACTGTCACATCCGAATGTCCCACAAATCTGGATACTGTACGATTCGATAAGCCAGCCATATGGAGACCCACAATGAGGCCTTTTACAAACTGTGATATGCTGATAACGCTGGCTCACACGAGTATGCAGTATTTGCATGTTCTTCACAGTGATCACTCAACATCTGATGCTGCTTACGCCCCTTCTACACACTACAAGGTCTGGTACTGACACTACACATGAACAAAACTAACACACTCTTGTAGCCGTGCAACTTCTTTATTTAAATGAGTGTTTACTATCAAAAACAGTCTTGATTACAATTTATTTATTACGGTAACCGGTTTCGACCACTACTGTGATCATCTTCAGACTAATGAGTAAGAACCTCCTTCTGCTGGAGGTCTGAAGATGACCACAGTAGTGGTCGAAACCGGTCGCCGTAATAAATAAAGCGTGATCGAGACTGTTTTTGATAGTAAATATTTGTAACACATTGATCACTGTTCACTCCCATAATGTATTCAAAAGTAATTAAATGAGTGTGCCTGTACTTAAATTGCTGAATGACTGAGACCCACAATATCCTAGCGCAATGCAATCTGACTGCTTTTTTTTTTTTTTTTTTTTTAAAAAAACCGACTTCAAATAATTAATTCAAAAGAATGGCCCTGACTAAAAACAATACCTTACAATAACCTATACATTAAGCACTTAGCTCACAAAAATCTTCATTACGCGAACTACTGCAATACAGCGAGCGTCAATACTGCCAGCTAAATAAAAGATTCTAACTACTAAAGCCACTAACTACTAGTAGGCATGTGGTTAGCAAAGGAAAGATTTTGTTGCAAACCAAATAATGTATTTTTTTACCTTAATAATGTTACATCCAGTTCAGACACGAATATAAATCGTCATTGACATCTAGTACAAAGGTATATAATCATGAATAATATTCTATCTCCAAGTCGAACATGTACAGATCGTTAGCCTACGCTAGCACTTCAGACCTCTACGCTCCATCAGTGCTAACTTCTCATATCTAACATCCATCACTGCTGGCTGTTCACCTCCAACTGCCCAACAGCACTTCCATCACTGCTGGCGACTAACTTCGAACTGCCCAACACTACTGGCGATTAACTTCCAACAACGAGTCCAACCAGCCACAGAGTCTCTTACAAAGGTAGCGCAGTCAGAGATCCAATGCAAAGCGCTACACAACACTGCCAACACAGAGGCAGCGCACTTAACAGCCATTCTACTTGTCACAGAGAATTGCAACTCAGGTCATTTATACAGGATGTTACAAAAAGGTACGGCCAAACTTTCAGAAAACATTCCTCACACACAAATAAAGAAAAGATGTTATGTGGACATGTGTCCGGAAACGCTTAATTTCCATGTTAGAGCTCATTTTAGTTTCGTCAGTATGTTCCTCCACCTACGCTCAATGGAGCACGTTATTATGATTTCATACGGGATACTCTACCTATGCTGCTAGAACATGTGCCTTTACAAGTACGACACAACAAGTGGTTCACGCACGATGGAGCTCCTGCACATTTCAGTCAAAGTGTTCGTACGCTTCTCAACAACAGATTCGGTGACCGACCGATTGGTAGAGGCGGACCAATTCCATGGCCTCCACGCTCTCCTGACCTCAACCCTCTTGACTTTCATTTAGGGGGGCATTTGAAAGCTCTTTTCTACGCAACCCCGGTACCAAATGTAGAGACTCTTCGTGCTCGTATTGTGGACGGCTGTGATACAATACGCCATTCTCCAGGGCTGTATCAGCACATCAGGGATTCCATGCGACGGAGGGTGGATGCATGTATCCTCGCTAACGGAGGACATTTTGAACATTTCCTGTAACAAAGTGTTTGAAGTCACGCTGTTACGTTCTGTGCTGTGTGTTTCCATTCCATGATTAATGTGATTTGAAGAGAAGTAATAAAATGAGCTCTAACATGGAAAGTAAGCGTTTCCGGACACATGTCTACGTAACATATTTTCTTTCTTTGTGTGTGAGGAATGATTCCTGAAAGTTTGGCCGTACCTTTTTGTAACACCCTGTATAAGACAACAAGTGTCTAGTGCAGTTGCTAGATCGGTTACTGCTGCTACAGTGACAGTTTATCAAGAGTTAAGTGAGTTTGAACGTGGTGTCATATTCGGCGCACGAGCGATGGAGCACAGCATATCCGAGGTAGCGATGAAGTGGGGACTTTCCGTACGACCATTTCACGAGTGTACCGTGAATATCAGGAATCTGGTAAAACATCAGATCTCCGACATCGCTGCGGCTGGAAAAAAATCTTTTAAGAACAGGACCAAATACGACTGAAGAGAATCGTTCAACGTGACAGAAGTGCAACCCTTCCGCAAATTGCTGCAGGTTTCAATGCCGGGCCATCAACAAGTGTCAGCGTGAGAACCATTCAACGAAACATCATCGATATGGGCTTTCGGAGCTGAAGGCCCACTCATGTACCCTTGATGACTGCACGACACAAAGCCTTACGCCTCGCCTGGGCCCGTCAACACCGAGATTGGACTGTTGAGACTGGAAACAGTTGCCTGGTCGGACGAGTCTCGTTTCAATCATCGAGCGGATAGACGTGTACGGGTATGGAGACAACCTCATGAATCCATGGACCGTGCACGAAAACAGGGGACTATTCAAGCTGATGGAGGCTCCGTAATGGTATGGGGCATGTGCATTTGGAGTGATATGAGACCCCTGATATGCCTAGATACGACTCTGACAAGTGACACGTACGTAAGCATCCTGCCTGATCACCCGCACCCATTCATGTCCATTGTGCATTCTGACGGACCTGGGCAATTCCAGAAAGACAATGCGACACCTCACACGTCCAGAATTGCTACAGAGTGGCTCCAGGGACACACTTCTGAGTTTAAACACTTTTTCTGTCCATGGAACTCCCCAGACACGAACATTATTGAGCATATTTGGGATGTTTTGCAACATGCTGTTCAGGAGAGATCTCCACCCCCTCGTACTCTTACAAGTTTATGGACAGCCATGGAGGATTCATTGTGTCAGTTCCCTCCAGCACTTCTCCAGACATTAGTCGAGCCCATGCCACGTCATGTTGCGGCACTTCTGCGTACTCACGGGGACCCTAGACGATATTAGGCAGATACAACAGTTTCTTTGGCTTTTCAGTGTGTAACAGCAGCACGGTACATGGATGAGGTCCTGCAACTGAGAGCTCTTCTGTTCGTGACCTCCCACGCCTTTGTCCTGTTTCTACAGGACATCTCTCGTCCTCGTACTGCTGCCACCTTCCGAACATGCCTTGCAGTTGTGGATTCTCCATCATGTTCAGCCACATCACCCGATCTCGCCCCAATCAAGAAATTGTGCGTTGCCATGGAGAATGTCATCAGGATTCCACTTTCACCACCAGTCTGTGGGATCTGTACTGTCAGACGCACGTACATTTTGTGGCCGTATAGCGCAATACAAGTTGGTCCTTCATAGTTGGAAGTGTAATAATTTCGTATGTGTAATGTCATCTACCAGCCTGCCAACAATGATCGCAATCCACTTTGTCCTTCTCGGTGCAGCCCTTTTTATGATGATGGTTATAGTTCCAACTATTACTTCATCTCTATCGCTCTATTCTCGGTGCGGCTCCCCATGTCGGAGGTTCGAGCCCTCCCTCGGGCATGGATTTGTGTGCTGCCCAAAGCGTAAGTTGGATTAAGTAGTGTGTAGGCTTAGGATCCGATGACCTCAGCAGTTTGGTCCCATAAGACCTTAGCACAAATTTCCAAATTATGTTCTCGACGAACAGTTCGTAGTAATCCACTGAAAATAGACTAAGACAGAAGAGCAATCTGGTGCTCTCCAAGTAAGTTTTATAGGACCACTGTCTTTCATAATCTATATAAACGTTTTAGGAGGCAATCTGAGCAGCCCCCTTTGTTTGTCTGCAGATGATGCTGTCATTTGCCGTCTAGTAAAGTTATCAGATGATCAAAACAACTAAAAATGATTTAGATATCAGTATGGTGCGAAAAGTGGCAACTGACTCCAATTGTTGTAAATTGTGAAGTACTAAAGTGTGAGTACTAAAAATAATCCGTCAAATTTCCGTTACATGATAAATCACACACATCTAAAGGCTTTTAATCCAGTGAAATACCTGAGTACTAGAATTACTATCAAATTGAACTGGAATAATCACACAGAAAATGTTGTATGGAAGGTGAACCGAATACTGTGTTTTATTGACAGATGCAGCCAATAGACTAAAAAGGCTTCTACATTATGCTTGTCCATCTTCTTCTGGAATGTTGCTACGCGATATGGGATCCGTAACAGATAAGATTGACGGAACACATCTATAAAGTTCAGAGAAGGGAAGCTCATTTTGCATTATCTTGAAATAGGGAGAGAGTGTCACAATTACGATATGTGAGTTGGGGTGGAAAATATTAAAACAAAGGCGTCTTTCCTTGTGTCGAGTTCTTTTCACGAAATTTCAATCACAAACGTTCTCCTCTGAATGCAGAAAAAAAAATTGCCTCCCGCCTACATAGGGAGAAATTATCATACAAGAAATGAAAACTCGCACGGAAAGATTTAAGGGGAGTTTGCAGGCAAAATGTCGAAAATTTTGTATGTTACAAAACATGCCCTAGAATATTATTTATTCTTTCCTGCACAAATTGGCGCATAAATTATCTGGGTGCGAGATTTAGAAGTATTTTATGTTTAATTTTCTGGTCTTACATGCTTATCTCTGAAATCACCAAATTTTTGACGCGCATCTGTTTATATGTAAATATCTCGGAAACTACAATTTTTAGAAGGCTCTGATTTTCATCTAAGGACAGAAAATACTCGATGTTAGTCACACTGCTGTATTGTCTGTCGCTTGGCAATTGTTTGTTATGAGTGAAACAGTGAATTTCGGTGAAATCTGGTGCAGTTTGGCGTAATGTAAACATACCTAGAAGTGCTACTCTCTTCAAGAAAAGTAAGTTTGGAGGTAACCAATACACTAGAAGTGTAAAACCGAGTGTTGTTAAAGAGTTGGAACCCACAAGCAGTGTAAAATCAAATAACCTCAGTATGCCACCAGAGAACAAGAGGCCTGCGACATCACCCAGTGCAAGTAAAACTAAAATAGATAAAATATATGAGGAACTAATATTACTGCAGAGTTACTGGTCTTGGTTATGTTTTGTGTGATATGAACATTTTAATTCAGGTGTTGTTTGATTCATTGTTCTGTAATATTTGTGGCGGAAAAGTAATTATTGAAGAAGATTTTTCTGCAAGAATTGGACTTGCTACAACAATAGCAGTTATTTGCACTGGCTGTGACAACAGAAAGTCGTTTGTAACGTCAAATGAATGCAAGAATAATCCGTATGAGGTAAATGTAAGACATGAGAGCTATCGGAAAAGGTCTTAGTGCAGCTCACTGTTTCCATTCGCTTATGAATCTACTACCACTACCTACGAAAATTCAGAGGTACACAGAAATTATAGAAGAAGTGGTTGAATCTGTCGCTTCCCTGTCAATGAAGGCTGCAACAAATGAAGCTATTGAAATGAACGAAGGCAGCATTGACATAGCAGTTGCGTTTAATGGGACATGGAAAAAGCATGGCCACACATTAAAAACTGGGTTGCCACGATCATAAGTGCAGACACAGGCAAAGTAATTGATTTTGAGGCACTTACAAGGCATTGCTATAGCTCCTGTGAGGAAAATGGAAAAAATGAACATGAAAACTGTAAGAAAAATTATGAAGGAACCAGCAAAGGAAAGGAAGCTGGTGCTGCAACGAAAATTTTCAGCCGACCACTTCAGGAAAGGGTCGTCCGATACACACAGTACCTTGGGGATGGAGATTCTAAAGCGTATAAGTGTGTTGTTGATGCAAATCTACATGAAAATATTGTGATAAGGAAATTGGCATGATTGGGCATGTGCAGAAGAGGATGGGCACACGTCTCAGAAAATTAAAACAAACTCTTCGCACCACCTCACTGTGTGATGGTAAGCCACTTAGAGGTCAGCTGACTGATAAAACAATAAATCAGCTTCAGCAGTATTATGGAATGGCCATCAGAAAAAAAGGAAAATGATTTAGAAAGTATGAGGAAAGTAGTCTGGGCCTCATACTTCCACAGACTTTCAACCGACAGAAAACCGACACTTTCACTCTGCCCACTTGGACTTGAATCATGGTGTAAATTACGGAAGGCTGAAGTTTCAGGAGTGTCTTTTGAACACAAGAACTCTATTCCTGCAGCAGTTATGGAAGCAATCAAACCAATTTATAGGGACCTAGCTCACCCAGACTTCCACCGAAAGTGTCTACATGGGCGAACACAAAATACTAATGAGTCATTCAATAACATTATCTCGACACGAGCTCCCAAAAATGTTTTTATAGAGCTCAATACACTAAAATGGGGAGTTAGTGATGTTGTATTAACGTGTTGTATTAACATTTAGTAATGGAAACATGTGGAGAATAAGAGTTCTAAAACATCCTGACATCACTCCAGGTTACCAGACTGTAAACGGCTTGAAGTTATTGGACAAGTTGAGACTCACCAAGGCACACTGTGCAGCTGAATTCGCCACCAAAGAGGCAAGGTCAATCAGAAGCATTTAGAGAAGGAAGTTGGCAAAGATGATGACGCAGACTGTGCTGCTGAATGTTTTCGAGACTTAATTTAAAATTACAAATCAATTTTTATCATTTTAAACTTTAAATGTTTTTTTTTCAGAACGACATTATTTTGTGCTTTATGTTCCCTTATATAAAAAACTACTTGTGATAGCTATATGAAACTTTATCACCTATTTCATTATAGCATATTGCACCTACTGAAGCGCAACCATAGCAATAATTTGAACAGATAGACATGTAGGGAATTATATGTACAATTATTTGTAATTAAAATAGCATAATTGAAAATACATACATATCTCTGCTTCTTTTGCACCTCGTCTCTTAATTCTAGTTCAGTACACTAAATAACACGGATAAGATACCTGTAAAATTTTTAGAGTGTTATTTTAATTGGTTCCAGAGCTAAAAGTACACAAAGTAGGATAATTTAACATTGTCCGCATAAGCCCTGAAAATTCCCCGTAAGTGTTCATTTACGCCGCACGCTGTTCGCGAATGGAGCGGTAAAGAATTGGTCTGCATGCACTTTAATGTGGACTGCAGAGTAGACACATAGATGTAGACTAAATCTGGAAGCAAGGTGTAGTCTGAGAGTCAAATCTCTCAAATATCGCTCTATGGCCCAGGCAATGCGTAGAAAAATTTCATCGCTCTTTTAAGATTATAAGACGCTGTTTCTCTCTTCATGAGCGTTAATTCATTTCAAGTGTGTCTAATACTTCAGTTTCAACAAGGCTTAAAATTCCAAGCGTTTCGTAGCGAGCGCCTTTCATATATCCTTGAACTGCACCGCGCTCGATGAAGTCACTTGTTGATTCGCAGACAGACGTTCAGGCTTCACCTTTGGCCGCGAGGGCGATGCATCTTTGCCAAAACAAGGCAGTCAGTTGTCTTTTCTAGCAAGACAAAAGCTTTGACCGGAATCCGCTTGTGTATTATATTGGGTTTCTTATACACCTCGACTTCGCAGATTCATTATCTGCATTTTTACGAAGAAACTTTTAGAAATCCATGTAAATTGAAGCTGATGCAGTTCTCCGAGATATCCAGCGGTGGAGACGACATAATTGTAAATGATCATATTCATCACAGAAGGTTTATGTTTTCAGGTTATTAGGCAGTGTATAAATTGGTCCTATAAGGTGCGATGTCGTATATTTTGTGGTTGTCTAATTCATGAACATGTTCAATATACAGTTGTGCTATTTCCGAATAACTTCCGCCCTTTTTCTGACGCTTTGTTCATGCTTTGCCATCCCCTGTTGCTGTTCAAAAGTCAGATCACGTTATCAGTGGGTCATATTTACTGTTTGATGGTGTATTTCAGAGCATAAATTCGGGTTCGTAACTTCGTATGAACACTTGGGTATAGTTTTAAAACGGGTGGCAGCTTACAAGCTGAAACAGTAGTTTGCTAATGACGTGGCGCTCTGCGTTTCAAAGCAGCGCAGATCCTTCTCATTTACTCAGTGTTCCTTTCATAGTAAACGTTGCTGACAGGAAATGGTGAGGCAAATGGCGCAGCGCTTCAAAGGGAATACGCAACCAGTTGCCGATCAATGCACACTAGAAATAACCTGGGTCTCTAGCTACTGCAGCAGGAAATAAAGTGAGCTAATGTAAAACAGTAATAACAGCGTATTAACGAGTGTACTGGACGTTATGTGCCAAAGCTGGATCCGTAACGTACCAAACCGATCACATAGTAGAAAACAGTCAAGATCGGAGGCATGTACAATCTGCCATCTTCCGATTACGGGTGTAGTTTAGCTGTGAAAGTACTTGTTAACTAAGGAAATCAGCCTCTACACAATATTTACAAAGGTCAGAAATTCTTAGCGTGATATTGGCTGGAGCTTTACATGTGTACAAAAGATCAGAAATACTACAGCGTGGTGTTCACCCATTTGATTGGATTTTGTGGCGTGGTGAACAGCTGCGTGTTCTTACAACGCTAACTGCCGCTAACGGCTATTCTGCCTCGGTTTGTATAGTGCAAGAAGGTGCGTGCATTTGCCGAACATTACATTAGCTGCAGCAAATGGAAACTTAACTTACATAAAAAGCGTTATAACTTCTGAATGAAACGTAAAAGTAATAGGACAGTTATACGTATGTACAGAATTACGCAAATATAACTATTCAAACAAATAATAACAGTCTTTAATATTCTTGCTACTGATTTGTGGAAGGCTTTAAAATAGAAACCCAACAGAAACAGTTGTAGGGACACATTAGATGAACTGGAAATGTTCGTTCATCATAAAAATAATCATTCAACTCCTCTAGATGAACAAATAGATTTTAATAGAAAAACCTTTTTCGAGCTTTCAAAACATATAGTGTAGGAAAGGATAGCTGCTTCTTCGTTCTTCATTTTCTTAAACTGTATTATAAACATTTGTTTTAAAAAGTTTTTAAGGGTTTTTAGGAAGAACTACAGAAAAGTCTAAATACTGTTATTGTTTTTTATCACTTGACTCATCATATAGTTCCAATATACTTATTATAAATTTTCCACCATTAGGAATTAATATTTTTTATTCCTTTTATTAAGATTAAACTTTCAATCAAAAACCCTCATTCTGTACAGAATTTCTCTGTTACTGTATTTTACTTCGAATTAATTTTGATTTTTCTCCCACCCGATTATGACTTCGACGTTCTTTCCAACATTCTAGTGCTGATAAGTTCAAGCACCATATGGCATAGTGTCAAATTACATCTGGAGCGGTATTTACATTGATACAAAGCGGCTTCATCATACTTGTCACGTCTTTTTCTGTATACCTATACGGCCGCCAACGGCTATTGCCTGTACAACAGCACCTTGCGACCAGCTTTGCGAAAGAAGCGGCGACACTTTCTGCGCAACCTACTCATCATTTTGCACGACAATGTGCGGGGTCATACATCGCAAGCTGTGGCTGCTCTTCTCGGTCGATGGGACCGGGAAGTACTGTACCATCCACCATACTCCCCGGACTTTAGTCCTTGTGACTTTGATTTGATTCCGAAGATGAAGGAACTACTTCGTGGCATTCGCTTCAGAACTGTTCCACAGATTCGACAGGCGGTAGACCGCTCCATTCGCACCATCAACAGAACAGGCTCTGCTAATGGTATACTACGCCTTCCACATTGCTGGCAACGTGTTCTAGACAACGCTGGTGACTACCTTGAAGGACAGTAACAGGTTCAAACATGTAACTCTTTTGTATCGGTTGTGTATACATAGTTGTCACTATTTAAGTCCCAACCTTCGTAGTTTAATCCGACCTGGTACGGATCCCAAACACTCGAGTAGTACTCAAGAATAGGCCGCGCTAGCGTCCAGTATGCGGTCTCCTTTACAGATGAATCATACTTTCCCATAATTCTGCCAATAAACCGAAGTCCTTCTCTACTAAAATCTTCACACGCCGGCGAAAGTAACTGCTGCACCATCTGGCGTTGCCGTTAGACGGTGGAGTGTAATAGGTGTGAGAAAGACAGTTACTTCAGCGCACGATACGCAGGGAAACCAAAATTATTCTGGAGCCAACCAAGTAATTTTGTTTAGTAAATGTTTACTAATAAGAGCCACTTTTTTCACGACAGAAATTAGGAGAAGCACGCTGGTCATAAACACTTACTTACAACGTTATTACGACGCAAGAAAGCAATCAATTAAATGAAGAGATGGATAATGATTAAGGTAACGAAGTTGTACGAATAGCTACGATGTTTCACGATTGTAGCCATAAGATCTAGACTGCCCTCCATAGCTGCCAGTCACCGATAGCAAGCCTTTCAGTCTGGTGCTGTAGTAAGACCATGCTCTCAGAAAACACCTAGTTGTGAGTTAAAAGTGATGGATTGTTTCACTATTGTCTGATAGCGGTGTTTTCGTAATAAACATATCATAAGGGACAAATAACCATGAATTTGTGTTTGTCAGCGCTGGTCTGCTTGCACTAAGATTCGTCATGTGGTGTCTATATTCTCCATATTAATTTGGACTGTTAAAAAGTGATAGGGGTCGATTTTTACGTTAACTTGGTCTAGCATTACTTAGCACCATTTTAGATATTTTATTTTTAGATTTTTATACTTCTTATATTTTTTATGTTATATATATATATATATATATATATATATATATATACACTCCTGGAAATGGAAAAAAGAACACATTGACACCGGTGTGTCAGACCCACCATACTTGCTCCGGACACTGCGAGAGGGCTGTACAAGCAATGATCACACGCACGGCACAGCGGACCCACCAGGAACCGCGGTGTTGGCCGTCGAATGGCGCTAGCTGCGCAGCATTTGTGCACCGCCGCCGTCAGTGTCAGCCAGTTTGCCGTGGCATACGGAGCTCCATCGCAGTCTTTAACACTGGTAGCATGCCGCGACAGCGTGGACGTGAACCGTATGTGCAGTTGACGGACTTTGAGCGAGGGCGTATAGTGGGCATGCGGGAGGCCGGGTGGACGTACCGCCGAATTGCTCAACACGTGGGGCGTGAGGTCTCCACAGTACATCGATGTTGTCGCCAGCGGTTGGCGGAAGGTGCACGTGCCCGTCGACCTGGGACCGGACCGCAGCGACGCACGGATGCACGCCAAGACCGTAGGATCCTACGCAGTGCCGTAGGGGACCGCACCGCCACTTCCCAGCAAATTAGGGACACTGTTGCTCCTGGGGTATCGGCGAGGACCATTCGCAACCGTCTCCACGAACGGTCCCGCACACCGTTAGGCCGTCTTCCGCTCACGCCCCAACATCGTGCAGCCCGCCTCCAGTGGTGTCACGACAGGCGTGAATGGAGGGACGAATCGAGACGTGTCGTCTTCAGCGATGAGAGTCGCTTCTGCCTTGGTGCCAATGATGGTCGTATGCGTGTTTGGCGCCGTGCAGGTGAGCGCCACAATCAGGACTGCATACGACCGAGGCACACAGGGCCAACACCCGGCATCATGGTGTGGGGAGCGATCTCCTACACTGGCCGTACACCACTGGTGATCGTCGAGGGGACACTGAATAGTGCACGGTACATCCAAACCGTCATCGAACCCATCGTTCTACCATTCCTAGACCGGCAAGGGAACTTGCTGTTCCAACAGGACAATGCACGTCCGCATGTATCCCGTGCCACCCAACGTGCTCTAGAAGGTGTAAGTCAACTACCCTGGCCAGCAAGATCTCCGGGTCTGTCCCCCATTGAGCATGTTTGGGACTGGATGAAGCGTCGTCTCACGCGGTGTGCACGTCCAGCACGAACGCTGGTCCAACTGAGGCGCCAGGTGGAAATGGCATGGCAAGCCGTTCCACAGGACTACATCCAGCATCTCTACGATCGTCTCCATGGGAGAATAGCAGCCTGCATTGCTGCGAAAGGTGGATATACACTGTACTAGTGCCGACATTGTGCATGCTCTGTTGCCTGTGTCTATGTGCCTGTGGCTCTGTCAGTGTGATCATGTGATGTATCTGACCCCAGGAATGTGTCAATAAAGTTTCCCCTTCCTGGGACAATGAATTCACGGTGTTCTTATTTCAATTTCCAGGAGTATATATATATATATATATATATATATATATATATATATATATATATATACTTTTATCGATATAATATACTTTGGCATCAAGGATTAGGACTTCAGTCGGGTTATGTTATCTTGTTTTGGACGTAACCAGGTAATTCAGTTTCCTTAGCTGTAAGTAATTATAAGAGTATCTTACTTCTCATAAGTGGCATTGTTAATATTTTCTGTCTCTTGTACTGGTTTGTCATTTAACACTGAGATCCATTTTGTTACTGCGATTTCCAACGTCCGGTCTGCGTGTCCTTTAATTTGGTTTCTACCGCAAGATGTAATCTTCAACCCGTGATGGGTTGGCGCGTGCTTGGCTTCACAGTATTTACTGTGTGGCTAGCGCGGTAACTTGCAGTTCTGTCTGAAGTCGGCCAATGTATTTTAGTATGTTGACGACTCCCAAGAATTGTGTGTCTTGTATTTCTTTGTTTCGCTCGTAGATGTTGTCGATGGTAGGCTTCTCCTTTTTTATTCTCTACCGGCACCGCGAACAGTGTTTTAATTTATATTACGTTCATTCTGCAATGTTTTGTGCTCATAGGTTTTATCCTGTCAGACGTGGATTGTCGTGTTCTGTCCGGGATCGTCTTTTGATAGAGTTTTGGAAATGTTTTTACTGATCGTGCATGTTTCGGATCGTATGCGAGATGTTTTAATGTTCATGCATGTTTCAGATCGGATACCCATGTGCCGTTTCATCCAAGGTTTTACCGAGGAGCGAGATGTTTTTATGCGCACTTGCACCTTTGAAATAGTGGCACATGAAGTATTAGTAGTTTTGTGAGCACATCGCTTTACTGTCTACTTTGTTCAGTATGTTATGTTGAGCATTAGCACTTTTGCTTCTGTAGTTTCATTGTATATGCAGATATGATCTGAAGGTACACATTTAGAGTATGAAACCTGTCGTCATACAGTGAAAACACAATGAACAGCTATTGCGGACTTGGACTTCCACTCAGTTTATCATAGACTATTTTACCATCTCTGATTTTAAATTGGTTGATTGTCCTTCACACTATGTACATCATATAGGCATCCAAGAATATTATTTCAACTGATTTAGCTTCTCGTTTTCATCCTTTAGAAATTATAGGATATAGAATTGCACTTTGCAGTGAATCCGATGGAGATTTTTAAAAGATGTTTAAGCGGTAGTATTGCAGAGTGAATACTGAATTGAAGTTTAATATGCTGAACAATTTTATTTTAATGTGGAAAAAATTATTACGAGCGGAGAAAAATATTTATTGTTAGCAAGGGCTGTAATCTCAGAACAAAGCTGAATTTTTGATTCGCGCAGGGAGGAAGTGATTTTTAACGCAGTTACATGCAGACAAACGGCGTATTAGTGAACATTTCAGTTTAATAATCCGTTGCGCGTATTCTGGGGATTTCAATATTAGGCTCCTTGATATTCTTTGAGCGTTATGGATTGGCAGCATGTTAGCGGATAAGACAGTTTTAAAAATTCCTCTACATGTCCCGACTGGAGAACGCCACAGTAGCTTGAGATTTCCCAAGGGAGTAAAATTAGCTAACTGCTGAATTACGAAATAAAGTGTTTCTTTCAATATAAAACAACAGCCAACGCAGGAAAATGACTTCACTCACGAAACAGACAATAAAATTCAAGGATTTTTGTGATCAGATACCGGTCAGAAAAGTCTGCTTCCGTCTGTTTTTAGCACGACTCCGTATTTCATAGCGGACATATTATCAGAAAAGGGACATAAGAGACCTGAAATACTTTTGAATAGCAACGAGCCTACATGGAAAAGGGCAAACGAGTAGAGACGTAGATGTCCAAGCAGCAATAATTCGTACTAAGGCGTATGGCTCTCTGAGTAATTGACAGAAATAAGGCAAACGCCTACAGCTACTGGAAAGAGAATATGATCTGCACGCTCACGCACTGGACAGTGAAATCGTTGCAGAGGTGACTCACTTCCTCGCGTGACGTGCGATACAGGAAACAGGTGTTCTCGCCGTCTCTTGCTATGCAGAACCCACGAGCAAGTAAGAAACTGTCTGTAGAGCAGAGAATACAACGGGCTGGTACTCTCTTAGAGATATAGCCACAGAATGAAGTGTCTCAAATATAATCATCTTTAGCTATATGTTTGCGTACCTAAAAGTACTGTATAACAAAGGTATTACGACTTGTACATTATCTTCTCAATGGATCTTGTCTCGCATAGTCGTTCTACATAAAACAGGAAGTAAATTTGACATTATAATCTATCGCCCTGACTGTTTACTCTCAGAAATTTATAAATCACTTATTAAAATAATACAGAACAGCTTTATAGACGCAAAACAGCCAGTAGAGCAAGCATGATTCGAGAAAGGTTTCTCGGTATCTGATCATCTTCAAGCAATGAACCAAATAATAGAGAAATGTAACAAATACATCACAAAAATGTTTCGCCTACATCGATTACACAAAAGCCTTTGACTCATTATGTTAGAAAATGTATTTGTAACATTAAAAGAACAAGGAACACTTGTAACGTACGCACATTATGAAACATATGAGGGTTGGAACTTAAATAGTGGCAACTATTTATTCACAACCGATACAAAAGAGTTACATGTTTGCACCTGTTACTGTCCTTCAAGTAGCCACCAGCGTTGTGTAGAACCTGTTGCCAGCGATGTGGAAGGCGTAGTATACCGTTAGCAGAGCCTGTTCTGTTGATGGTGCGAATGGAGCGGTCTACTGTCTGTCGAGTCTCTGGAACAGTTCTGTAGCGAACGCTACGAAGTGGTTCCTTCATCTTCGGAATCAAATCAAAGTCACAAGAACTTAAGTCAGGGGAGTATGGTGGATGGTACAGTACTTCCCAGTCCCATCGACCGAACTGAGCAGCCACAGCTTGCGCTGTATGCGCCCACGCATTGTAGTGCAAAATGATGGGTGGGTTGCGCAGAAAGTGTCGCCGCTTCTTTCGCAAAGCTGGTCGCAGGTGATGCTCCAAAAACGAACAGTAATAGTGTGGATTGACAGCCTTCCGTGTAGGAACGTAATGCGTTAGAATAACACCATCACAGTCGTACACGGGAATCACCATAACTTTCACCATACTGGGGCTCTGACGCACTTTCTATTTTCGCGGCGACCCATAATGACGCCATTCGTTGGATTGTCGTTTCAGTTTTGGCTCGTACAATGTGGCCTATGTCTCATCCAGTGTTACGATACGGCGCAAGAAAGCCTCTCCTTCGCGCTCATAGCGCTCAAAGTTCGGCCGAGCAGCGTCGTATCGCATCCATTTCTGCATTTCCGTCAAGGCATGCGGAACCCATCGTGATGCAATTTTTCTCATACCCAGGCGTTCCTTCAAGTTGCGAAGCACAGTCGTATGCGCTAATCCGGTTTCGTGGGCGAGCTCACGAATCGTACGGCGTCGATCACTGTCCACTAACGCTGCAACAGCATGCGCTTCTTCTTCAGAGACATTAGCACGACCTGCCCGATGCATGTCTGCTACAGTTTGTCGACCTTCGTTGAAGGCTTTTACCCAACGTGCCACTGTTCTGTACGGCAATGCCGATTCCCCGCACGCCTCTTGAAGACCTTGATGACGCTGTCGTGCTGTACGACCTCTGGCACATTCAATCTTGATCCAACTCCGTTGTTCCTGTTTCGAAAACATAGTGACACCGTTACGTTAGACCGCTCGCTCACAAATGACTGTATTTCCCTCGATTGTGCGCACGCCGGTGACGTGGGACGGGCGAATCCATTTGCTCAGAGGTAAGGCAGGTATGTCAACAACGTGTGCTATCAGCGACAATAGTAGATTCCATTGCATAGTGTCTCCACAGCAATGTTGCCACTATTTAAGTTACAACTTATGTATTTGTGTTTATGTGTGTGTGTGTTTCTCTTCATCTACTGCTACAAGTCCCAGTTTTACATGTATGTATTGTATACAGAGTATTAATGATCAGAAATCATTGTCTGAAATGTACGCAGAATGACACACTTATTAAATTCGATTTCGGAACCTTGTGTGAACTGCTATTGTCGCCTGTTTTATCATCCACCCTCATTTAAAGTTGTCAACTGCACTGACTGTTGACCCACTTGTAGCAACATAATTTGCTTTTTACGATTGTTCTGTGTCAGAAACTCAATGCAATGACTTCTGATGCAGTTAAGTATTATTGTGTTTTCTGAAGGCCATGCGCTCACGTTACCGCCTACCCTATTAGATAGAGCTTTTACATTCCATTCCATGCATTTCACAATAACATAAACAATGGCTGAATTTTAGAACATTAGCGACTACAACTTTTCTCGTGCATGCCGTAATATATTCCAATAAAATAAAATAATGACATTGCCCCTATTTCTAATTCTTCATGGAAAACGTTGGATATACAGGGTTATTACAAATGATTGAAGCGATTTCACAGCTCTACAATAACTTTATTATTTGAGATATTTTCACAATGCTTTGCACATACATACAAAAACTCAAAAAGTTTTTTTAGGCATTCACAAATGTTCGATATGTGCCCCTTTAGTGATTCGGCAGACATCAAGCCGATAATCAAGTTCCTCCCACACTCGGCGCAGCATGTCCCCATCAATGAGTTCGAAAGCATCGTTGATGCGAGCTCGCAGTTCTGGCACGTTTCTTGGTAGAGGAGATTTAAACACTGACTCTTTCACATAACCCCACAGAAAGAAATCGCATGGGGTTAAGTCGGGAGAGCGTGGAGGCCATGACATGAATTGCTGATCATGATCTCCACCACGACCGATCCATCGGTTTTCCAATCTCCTGTTTAAGAAATGCCGAACATCATGATGGAAGTGCGGTGGAGCACCATCCTGTGGTAAGTTTAGCTCCCTGCTTGCTTTATTCGTCGACTTCTGCGGGCTACGCATGAAACTTGGCCGCACTCGTTCAACCGTTTCTTCGCTCAGTGCAGGCCGACCCGTTGATTTCCCCTTACAGAGGCATCCAGAAGCTTTAAACTGCGCATACCATCGCCGAATGGAGTTAGCAGTTGGTGGATCTTTGTTGAACTTCGTCCTGAAGTGTCGTTGGACTGTTATGACTGACTGATGTGAGTGCATTTCAAGCACGACATACGCTTTCTCGGCTCCTGTCGCCATTTTGTCTCACTGCTCTCGCGAGTGCTCTGGCGGCAGAAACCTGAAGTGCGGCTTCAGCCGAACAAAACTTTATGAGTTTTTCTACATATCTGTAATGTGTCGTGACCATATGTCAATGAATGGAGCTACAGTGAATTTATGAAATCGCTTCAATCATTTGTAATAGACCTGTATTTAAAATAGTTTGATATTTTCATTTTAATATATTTTGAGCACAAAGAGTAATTTTTCTCATTCATTGTTTTACATTCCATTTTTGACAGGTCTAAAGTCATCTCTGTTACTGACTCATGTTCTTGCTAATGTGAACAACGCTTTTGATGCATATTATGTACATACATCCGACATAAACACTAAGTAGGATGGAGGGGGGGGGGCTACTATGTAGCTTCTACTGCCAATTTAATAGTTCTTTTCATGTTGAAATGCTCACTTTAACGAGGTGGAAAAAACACTTTTCGCCGGCCGGGGTGGCCGAGCGGGTGTAGGCGTTTCAGTCAGGAACCGCGCGACCTCTACGGTCGCAGGTTCTAATCCTGCCTCGGGCATGGATGTGTGTGATGTTCTTAGGTTGGTTAGGTTTAAGTAGTTCTAAGTTCTAGGGCACTAATGACCTCAGATGTTAAGTCCCATAGTGCCCAGAGCCATTTGAACCATTTTTTGAAAAATACTTTTCCCCGAAGCGTGCTACCTACAGAAAAAAACCATGTATGTCAGCACATGACTACTGATCATAAGCAGGTAACTGAAAGACATCTTGTGAATGTTTGTGCTGTGAAACTTTGTCGGAGTAGATATGGAGCACTTATAAAATTAGTTATGCTAACCTTAACTGGTGAAAAACATTATAACAGATCATATACAGCGGCTGAGACAATCATACTGTACAATATTTTTTTCTGGAGTTAAAACTGAGTAAAATGATGTAGTCTTACACAAAAGTAATCTTTCAAAATGAAATGAAAAACCATATTAAGGGCTGAGATAAGACTGTGTTAACAATGAATGGAAACGGAAATGCGAGTACAAGTTCCACTTAGAGTCCATTATCAATTCTGCAACTCAGGCAAAAGCTCTCATCGTAGAAGGACGCTCTGCATCTTTGTCACATACCGCAGAATGTCTATCATAGCATTGTATAAAGCTGAGTGTAATTGGGCTCGGTGGGATCAATTTCAATGCGTAATGAGTAAATGACTAAAAATCTCTAATGGAATATAATAATATCAAAAATTCTCAAATGTACATGAATGAATAGCCAATTATATACAAAGCAGCACAAATGAAATTTATTTCATATTAAAAAAAATTGAAGGCCTCAGCTTTTCCGAGTTGAAAATACACTACTGGCCATTAAAATTGCTACACCACGAAGATGACGTGCTACAGACGCGAAATTTAATCGACAGAAACAAGATGGCCAGTATTGTATGTATCATCCAGTTTTCCATTCATGTGACAACTCTGCCCTCACAAATGCCTGTCAGATGTGGTCTCTCACCAGCAGAAAAAAAAATTAAGGAGAAGCAGAGAAGACACAAGCATTGTTAAGTTAAATATAACACGCACAAAAAACAAGAGTAAACGATGTGCTTATTTAAGGTGAAACACTGAAGTTGCAATGGGTGCAAACTGTAGTGAGTAGATCTGATGACAAATGGAACAAGTGAACCACGTTATCACTCCCCCAAAAAAGAAAAATGAAACGGCGAAGACGAGGAAGAAGACTATGAGATGAGCTGCGATCGTATGGAGCACCATCATGGCCAAGAGTAGCACGGGAAGAAGTTGGAAGTGGCGTTTTGCGTAACTGGGACATATACTAACTGACAGGTATTTGTCTACAGGACAACTACCACAAAAACACCAATCACAGAATAAGCCTACACGCGTCTTTTATTCTGTTCACCAGATATCACAGTCACAGTCTGCGACTGGTAATGCAAAGGATGTAATTCGGTTATAAAACAGCTTTTGCTGTTACGAGCCACGATTTTCCTTTTTATTTCACTTTTGCCTTTTTCAAGTGCGTTTTTCGTGTGTTATTCCATTTGTTCCCTCCCCCCACGAACCATGGACCTTGCCGTTGGTGGGGAGGCTTGCGTGCCTCAACGATACAGATAGCCGTACCGTAGGTGCAACCACAACGGAGGGGTATCTGTTGAGAGGCCACACAAACGTGTGGTTCCTGAAGAGGGGCAGCAGCCTTTTCAGTAGTTGCAGGGGCAACAGTCTGGATGATTGACTGATCTGGCCTTACAACACTAACCAAAACGGGCTTGCTGTTGTGGTACTGCGAACGGCTGAAAGCAAGGGGAAACTATAGCCGTAATTTTTCACGAGGGCATGCAGCTTTACTGTATGATTAAATGATGATGGCGTCCTCTTGGGTAAAATATTCCGGAGGTAAAATAGTCCCCCATTCGTATCTCCGGGCGGGGACTACTCAAGAGGACGTTATTATCAGGAGAAAGAAAACTGGCATTCTACAGATCGGAGCGTGGAATGTCAGATACCTTAATCGGGCGGGTAGGTTAGAAAATTTAAAAAGGGAAATGGATAGGTTAAAGTTAGGTATAGTGGGAATTAGTGAAGTTCGGTGGCAGGAGGAACAAGACTTCTGGTCAGGTGAATACAGGGTTATAAATACAAAATCAAATGGGGGTAATGTAGGAGTAGGTTTAATAATGAATAAGAAAATAGGAGTGCGGGTAAGCTACTACAAACAGCATAGTGAAAGTATTATAGTGGCCAAGATAGACACGAAGCCCATGCCAGCTACAGTAGTACAAGTTTATATGCCAACTAGCTCTGCAGAGGACGAAGAAATTGAAGAAATGTATGATGAGATAAAAGAAATTATTCAGGTAGTGAAGGGAGACGAAAATTTAATAGCCATGGGTGACTGGAATTCGACAGTAGGCAAAGGGAGAGAAGGAAACATAGTAGGTGAATATGGATTGGGGCTAAGAAATGGAAGAGGAAGCCGCCTGGTAGAATTTAGCACAGAGCATAACTTAGTCATAGCTAACACTTGGTTCAAGAATCATAAAAGAAGGTTGTATACATGGAAGAATCCTGGAGATACTAAAAGGTATCAGATAGATTGTATAATGGTAAGACAGAGATTTAGGAACCAGGTTTTAAATTCTAGGACATTTCCAGCGGCAGATGAGGACTCTGACCACAATCTATTGGTTATGAACTGTAGATTAAAACTGAACAAATTGCAAAAAGGTGGGAATTTAAGGAGATGGGACCTGGATAAACTGAAAGTACCAGAGGTTGTACAGAGTTTCAGAGACAGCATAAGAGAACAATTGACAGGCATGGGTGAAAGAAACACAGTAGAAGAAGAATGGGTAGCTTTGAGGGATGAAGTAGTGAAGGCAGCAGAGGATCAAGTAGGTAAAAAGACGAGGGCTAGTAGAAATCCTTGGGTAATAGAGGAGATACTGAATTTAATTGATGAAAGGAGAACTTACAAAAATCCAGTAAATGAAGCAGGCAAAAAGGAATACAAACGTCTCAAAAATGAGATCGACAGGAAGTGCAAAATGGCTAAGCAGTGATTGCTAGAGGACAAATGTAAGGATGTAGAGACATACATCACTAGGGGAAAGATAGATACAGCCTACCGGAAAATTAAAGAGACCTTTGGAGAAAAAAGAGCCACTTGTATGAATATCAAGAGCTCAGATGGATACCCAGTTCTAAGCAAAGAGGAGAAAGCAGAAGGTGGAAGGAGTATATAGAGGGTCTATACAAGGGCGATGTACTTGAGGACAATATTATGGAAATGGAAGAGGATGTAGATGAAGATGAAACGGGAGATACGATACTGCGTGAAAAGTTCGACAGAGCACTGAAAGACCTGAGTCGAAACAAGGCCCCGGGAGTAGACAACATTCCGTTAGAACTACTGATGGCCTCAGGAGAGCCAGTCATGACAAAACTCTACCATCTGGTGAGCAAGATGTACGAGACAGGCGAAATACCCTCAGACTTCAAGAAGAATATAATAATTCCAATCCCAAAGAAAGCAGGTGTTGACAGATGTGAAAATTACCGAACTATCAGTTTAATAAGCCACAGCTGCAAAATACTAACGCGAATTATTTACAGACGAATGGAAAAATTAGTAGAAGTCGACCTCGGGGAAGATCAGTTTGGATTCCGTAGAAATGTTGTAACAAATGAGGCAATCCTGACCCTACGACTTATCTTAGAAGAAAGATTAAGGAAAGGCAAACCTACGTTTCTAGCATTTGTAGACTTAGAGAAAGCTTTCGACAATGTTGACTGGAATACTCTCTTTCAATTTCTAAAGGTGGCAGGGGTAAAATACAGGGAGCGAAAGGCTATTTACATTTTGTACAGAAACCAGATGGGAGTTATAAGAATCGAGATGCATGAAAGGGAAGCAATGGTTGGGAAGGGAGTGAGACGGAGTTGTAGCCTCTCCCCGATGTTATTCAATCTGTATATTGACCAAGCAGTAAAGGAAACAAAAGAAAAATTCTGAGTAGGAATTAAAATCGATGGAGAAGAAATAAAAACTTTGAGGTTCACCGACGACATTGTAATTCTCTCAGAGACAGCAAAGGACTTGGAAGAGCAGTTGAACGGAATGGACAGTGTTTTGAAAGGGGGATATAAGATGAACATCAACAAAAGCAAAACGAGGATAATGGAATGTAGTCTAATTAAGTCGGGTGATGCTGAGGGAATTAGATTAGGAAATGAGACACTTAAAGTAGTAAAGGAGTTGTGCTATTTGGGGAGCAAAATAACTGATGATGGTCGAAGTAGAGAGGATATCAAATGTAGACTGGCAATGGCAAAGAATGCGTTTCTGAAGAAGAGAAATTTGTTAACATCGAGTATAGATTTAAGTGTCAGGAAGTCGTTTCTGAAAGTTTTTGTATGGAGTGTATCCATGTATGGAAGTGAAACATGAACAATAAATAGTTTGGACAAGAAGAGAATAGAAGCTTTCGATATGTGGTGCTACAGAAGAATTTTGAAGATTAGGTGGGTAGATCACGTAACTAATGAGGAGGTATTGAATAGGATTGGGGAGAAGAGAAGTTTGTGGCACAACTTGACTAGAAGAAGGGATCGGTTGGTAGGACATGTCCTGAGGCATCAAGGGATCACAAATTTAGCATTGGAGGGCAGCGTGGAGAGTAAAAATCGTAGAGGGAGACAAAGAGATGAATACACTAAGCAGATTCAGAAGGATGTAGGTTGCAGTAGGTACTGGGAGATGGAGGAGCTTGCACAGGATAGATTAGCATGAAGAGCTGCATCAAACCAGTCTCAGGACTGAAGACCACAACAACAACAACCATTTGTTCGCGATGTTGTCGATGTGTGAGGCGCAGCAATGTTATGTTGTTGTTACCGCGCACTGTAGCAGCAGCTTCTAAAAAAGAAGAAAGCCTGTGCACCTTCTGTGAGGTCACGAGCGTAGTTCCAGACCGGGCAGTCGGCCTGAGCGCGGTTCATTCCGTAAAGAAACCTGGAAGTCAAAGCTTCGCGAAGAAATCAATTTGAACTCACTGGTGATTTAAATACCGTAATTTTTGGGCCGCCGTCGTAATTTCTTCTACAAGTCGGCACAGAACAAGGAAATGGCATATGACATTAAAAACATTATAATGGCTCTGAGCACTGTGGGACTTAATATCTGAGGTCATCAGTCCCAAAAAGTTTATAGGTTGATCGAACGCATACAAATCACCCAGTCTAGTGCACACAAAGTAAAGAAACATAATTCACGTGCCGTCACATAGTAATTACACTCACGAACGAGCTTAATAATGATAGAGTGCAATGCGAATCCTCCTCTCTTGCCAATGTACGGCGCTAAGTCGTGACGTTACGCACTACGAGCACTGGATTTCTTCTTACAGGACGTACACCTTGAAAAAGGCAAAGTCTAAGACCACAACAGCCACAAAGCCGTTTGTTGTTTTCAACGCGTACTGTGCTCAGTAAATCGTGTGTAGTGTGTGGTATGTGTGAGTTTCCGCCAAAGTCGACTACAAAGACACGTAAAGACAACAGAACAATGCAGCATCTCACATACCGTGAACATCAAAGTAAATGGCATAATACACGAAAAATATACTTGAAGAAGGGGAATCAGTTTCCGAAACGCTTCGTGAAATAGATAAATAGAAAAATAGTGACTCATCTACATCTACATCTACATTCTACATTTATACTCCGCAAGCCACCCAATGGTGTGTGGCGGAGGGCACTTTACGTGCCACTGTCATTACCTCCCTTTCCTGTTCCAGTCGCGTATGGTTCGCGGGAAGAACGACTGTCTGAAGGCCTCTGTGCGCGCTCTAATCTCTCTAATTTTACTTTCGTGATCTCCTCGGGAGGTATAAGTAGGGGGAAGCAATATATTCGATACCTCATCCAGAAACGCACCCTCTCGAAACCTGGCGAGCAAGCTACACCGCGATGCAGAGCGCCTCTCTTGCAGAGTCTGCCACTTGAGTTTGTTAAACATCTCCGTAACGCTATCACGGTTACCAAATAACCCTGTGACGAAACGCGCCGCTCTTCTTTGAATCTTCTCTATCTCCTCCGTCAACCCGATCTGGTACGGATCCCACACTGATGAGCAATACTCAAGTATAGGTCGAACGAGTGTTTTGTAAGCCACCTCCTTTGTTGATGGACTACATTTTCTAAGGACTCTCCCAATGAATCTCAACCTGGTACCCGCCTTACCAACAATTAATTATATATGATCATTCCACTTCAAATCGTTCCGCACGCATACTCCCAGATATTTTACAGAAGTAACTGCTACCAGTGTTTGTTCCGCTATCATATAATCATACAATAAAGGATCCTTCTTTCTATGTATTCGCAATACATTACATTTGTCTATGTTAAGGGTCAGTTGCCACTCCCTGCACCAAGTGCCTATCCGCTGCAGATCTTCCTGCATTTCGCTACAATTTACTAATGCTGCAACTTCTCTGTATACTACAGCATCATCCGCGAAAAGCCGCATGGAACTTCCGACACTATCAACTAGGTCATTTATATATATTGTGAAAAGCAATGGTCCCATAACACTCCCCTGTGGCACACCAGAGGTTACTTTAACGTCTGTAGACGTCTCTCCGTTGATAACAACATGCTGTGTTCTGTTTGCTAAAAACTCTTTAATCCAGCCACACAGCTGGTCTGATATTCCGTAGGCTCTTACTTTGTTTATCAGGCGACAGTGCGGAACTGTATCGAACGCCTTCCGGAAGTCAAGAAAAATAGCATCTACCTGGGAGCCTGTATCTAATATTTTCTGGGTCTCATGAACAAATAAAGCGAGTTGGGTCTCACACGATCGCTGTTTCCGGAATCCATGTTGATTCCTACATAGTAGATTCTGAGTTTCCAAAAACGACATGATATTCGAGCAAAAAACATGTTCTAAAATTCTACAACAGATCGACGTCAGAGATATAGGTCTATAGTTTTGCGCATCTGCTCGACGACCCTTCTTGAAGACTGGGACTACCTGTGCTCTTTTCCAATCATTTGGAACCTTCCGTTCCTCTAGAGACTTGCGATACACGGCTGTTAGAAGGGGGGCAAGTTCTTTCGCGTACTCTGTGTAGAATCGAATTGGTATCCCGTCAGGTCCAGTGGACTTTCCTCTGTTGAGTGATTCCAGTTGCTTTTCTATTCCTTGGACACTTATTTCAATGTCAGCCATTTTTTCGTTTCTGCGAGGATTTAGAGAAGGAACTGCAGTGCGGTCTTCCTCTGTGAAACAGCTTTGGAAAAAGGTGTTTAGTATTTCAGCTTTACGCTTGTCATCCTCTGTTTCAATGCCATCATCATCCCGGAGTGTCTGGATATGCTGTTTCGAGCCACTTACTGATTTAACGTAAGACCAGAACTTCCTAGGATTTTCTGTCAAGTCGGTACATAGAATTTTACTTTCGAATTCACTGAACGCTTCACGCATAGCCCTCCTTACGCTAACTTTGACATCGTTTAGCTTCTGTTTGTCTGAGAGGTTTTGGCTGCGTTTAAACTTGCAGTTAAGCTCTCTTTGCTTTCGCAGTAGTTTCCTAACTTTGTTGTTGTACCACGGTGGGTTTTTCCCGTCCCTCACAGTTTTACTCGGCACGTACCTGTCTAAAACGCATTTTACGATTGCCTTGAACTTTTTCCATAAACATTCAACATTGTCAGTGTCAGAACAGAAATTTTCGTTTTGATCTGTTAGGTAGTCTGAAATCTGCCTTCTATTACTCTTGCTAAACAGATAAACCTTCCGCCCTTTTTTTATATTCCTATTAACTTCCATATTCAGGGATGCTGCAACGGCCTTATGATCACTGATTCCCTGTTCTGCACTTACAGAGTCGAAAAGTTCGGGTCTGTTTGTTACCAGTAGGTCCAAGATGTTATCTCCACGAGTCGGTTCTCTGTTTAATTGCTCGAGGTAATTTTCGGATAGTGCACTCAGTATAATGTCACTCGATGCTCTGTCCCTACCACCCGTCCTAAACATCTGAGTGTCCCAGTCTATATCTGGTAAATTGAAATCTCCACCTAAGACTATAACATGCTGAGAAAATTTATGTGAAATGTATTCCAAATGTTCTCTCAGTTGTTCTGCCACTAATGCTGCTGAGTCGGGGGGTCGGTAAAAGGAGCCAATTATTAACCTAGCTCGGTTGTTGAGTGTAACCTCCACCCATAATAATTCACAGGAACTATCCACTTCTACTTCACTACATGATAAACTACTACTAACAGCGACGAACACTCCACCACCGGTTGCATGCAATCTATCCTTTCTAAACACCGTCTGTACCTTTGTAAAAATTTCGGCAGAATTTATCTCTGGCTTCAGCCAGCTTTCTGTACCTATAACGATTTCAGCTTCAGTGCTTTCTATCAGCGCTTGAAGTTCCGGTACTTTACCAACGCAGCTTCGACAGTTTACAATTACAATACCGATTGCTGCTTGGTCCCCGCATGTTCTAACTTTGCCCCGCACCCGTTGAGGCTGTTGCCCTTTCTGTACTTGCCCGAGGCCATCTAACCTAAAAAACCGCCCGGCCCACGCCACACAACCTCTGCTACCCGTGTAGCCGCTTGTTGCGTGTAGTGGACTCCTGACCTATCCAGCGGAACCCGAAACCCCACCACCCTATGGCGCAAGTCGAGGAATCTGCAGCCCACACGGTCGCAGAACCGTCTCAGCCTCTGATTCAGACCCTCCACTCGGCTCTGTACCAAAGGTCCACAGTCAGTCCTGTCGACGATGCTGCAGATGGTGAGCTCTGCTTTCATCCCGCTAGCGAGACTGGCAGTCTTCACCAAATCAGATAGCCGCCGGAAGCCAGAGAGGATTTCCTCCGATCCATAGCGACACACATCATTGGTGCCGACATGAGGGACCACCTGCAGATGGGTGCACCCTGTACCCTTCATGGCATCCGGAAGGACCCTTTCCACATCTGGAATGACTCCCCCTGTATGCACACGGAGTGCACTTTGGTCTTCTTCCCCTCCCTTGCTGCCATATCCCTAAGGGGCCCCATTACGCGCCTGACGTTGGAGCTCCCAACTACCAGTAAGCCCACCCTCTGCGACCGCCCGGATCTTGCAGACTGAGGGGCAACCTCTGGAACAGGACAAGCAGCCATGTCAGGCCGAAGATCAGTATCAGCCTGAGACAGAGCCTGAAACCGGTTCGTCAGACAAACTGGAGAGGCCTTCCGTTCAGCCCTCCGGAATGTCTTTCGCCCCCTGCCACACCTTGAGACGACCTCCCACTCTACCACAGGTGAGGGATCAGCCTCAATGCGGGCAGTATCCCGGGCAACCACAGTTGTAGCCCGATCGGGGGATGCGTGGGACGAGCTGGCCGTCCCCGACAAACCCCCATCCGGACCCTCACAGTGATGCCCATTGGCAACAGCCTCAAGCTGTGTGACCGAAGCCAACACTGCCTGAAGCTGGGAGCGAAGGGATGCCAACTCAGCCTGCATCCGAACACAGCAGTTGCAGTCCCTATCCATGCTAAAAACTGTTGTGCAATGAACGTCTGAACTAATCTACAGAGAGCGCAAACAAATCGACACAAAATTTAAACGGTTATTAAAATACGAGATTGCCTAGTAAATGCAGTAATGCTGCCACTTGTGCACTGCTGACGCACTGCTCGGCGGCGGAAGGAGACTACGCGATTTTACACTATTCAGGTACTAAAACGCGATGCTACAACTCTCAAATACTATAATACGCCCGAAATTTATGAGTTAAACAATGCAAGTACCAAAAACACGCAAAGAAATTAAGAATTAAACTATGTAACAAATGAGTGAGCTAGGAGTATACGACTTGCTGCTGCAGCTGCTTATCCAACGGCGGCAGGGAGCACACTCATACTAGAAAAAGTTATATTGTAAACGAACTCATTCTGTTTACACTCGTAGGCTATCGCGAATCATTTCTAGCGGATAAAATCAAATAAAAAAAGAGAGACGTGCTTCGTTTTCGTCGAATGCATTCGTTCTCTGTGCGATGCTTTTATTTATGGAAAAGAATGTGCGAAACTAGTTGCTAAAGTCCATAGAAAAGTAAGAGTTTTTTGTGTCGTCAGTCCTCTGATTGCTACGATGCTGTACTGCATATTTCTATATCTTTTGCTAATATTTTCATATCCATGTAACTATTATAGCAAATGTTTTCGCCGTGCGGTCTGAGGCGCCTTGCAACGGATGCCCTTGTGTGTGTTGCCCTTAGCGTAAGTTAGATTAAGAAGCGTGTAAGCCTAGGGAGCGATGACCTCAGCAGTATATATATATATATATATATATATATATATATATATATATATATATATATATACAGGGTGAGTCACCTAACATTACCGCTGGATATATTTCGTACACCACATCAAATACTGACGAATCGATTCCACAGACCGAACGTGAGGAGAGGGGCTAGTGTAATTGGTTAATACAAACCATACAAAAAATGCACGGAAGTATGTTTTTTAACACAAACCTAGGTTTTTTTGAATGGAACCCCGTTAGTTTTGTTAGCACATCTGAACATATAAACAAGTACGTAATCAGTGCCGTTTGTTGCATTGTAAAATGTTAATTACATCCGGAGATATTGTAACCTAAAGTTGACGCTTGAGTACCACTCCTCCGCTGTTCGATCGTGTGTATCGGAGAGCACCGAATTACGTAGGGATCCAAAGGGAACGGTGATGGACCTTAGGTACAGAAGAGACTGGAACAGCATATTACGTCCACATGCTAACACCTTTTTATTGGTCTTTTTCACTGACGCACATGTACATTACCATGAGGGGTGAGGTACACGTACACACGTGGTTTCCGTTTTCAATTACGGAGTGGAATAGAGTGTGTCCCGACTTGTCAGGCCAATAGATGTTCAATGTGGTGGCCATCATTTGCTGCACACAATTGCAATCTCTGGCGTAATGAATGTCGTACACGCCGCAATACATCTGGTGTAATGTCGCCGCAGGCATCCACAATACGTTGTTTCATATCCTCTGGGGTTATAGGCACATCACGGTACACATTCGCCTTTAACGTACCCCACAGAAAGAAGTCCAGTGGTGTAAGATCAGGAGAACGGGCTGGCCAATTTATGCGTCCTCCATGTCCTATGAAACGCCCGTCGAACATCCTGTCAAGGGTCAGCCTAGTGTTAATTGCGGAATGTGCAGGTGCACCATCATGCTGATACCACATACGTCGACGCGTTTCCAGTGGGACATTTTCGAGCAACGTTGGCAGATCATTCTGTAGAAACGCGATGTATATTGCAGCTGTTTGGGCCCCTGCAATGAAGTGAGGACCAGTGAGGTGGTCGCCAATGATTCCGCACCATACATTTACAGTCCACGGTCGCTGTCGCTCTACCTGTCTGAGCCAGCGAGGATTGTCCACGGACCAGTAATGCGTGTTCCGTAGATTCACTGCCCCGTGGTTTGTGAAACCCGCTTCATTGGTAAACAGGTTGAACTGCAACGCATTCTCTGTTAATGCCCATTGACAGAATTGCACTCGATGATTAAAGTCAGCCGGCCGGAGTGGCCGAGCGGTTAAAGGCGCTACAGTCTGGAACCGCACGACCGCTACGGTCGCAGGTTCGAATCCTGCCTCGGGCATGGATGTGTGTGATGTCCTTAGGTTAGTTAGGTTTAAGTAGTTCTAAGTTCTAGGGGCTTATGACCACAGCAGTTGAGTCCCATAGTGCTCAGAGCCATTTGAACCATTTGATGATTAAAGTCATCACCGTGTAATTGCTGATGTAGCGACACATGAAACGGGTGAAAGCGGTGACGATGCAGTAAGCGCATGACACTACTTCGACTCAGTCAACCGGCTCTCGCAATATCCCGTGTACTCATGTGTGGGTTCATGGCAACAGCAGCAAACACACCAACTGCACCCGCTTCTCCTGTGACGGGCCTGTTACGGACCCGTTTGCGTGCTACGACCATACCTGTTGCATACAGTTGGCGGTAGATGTTTTGCAATGTGCGGCACGTTGGATGCTCTCTGTCCGGGTACTGTTCTGCATACACCCCGCAGGCTTCAGCTGCATTTCGTCGACACTCGCCATAGCTGAGTATTATCTCCGCATTTTCAGAGTTCGAATACACCATGGTCACAGTTCCTACAACACTACAATATCACAGACGTCTGGTAACACGGTGTACTACAGTTGGTCTGCGTGCGGAGACGAATGCAGAATAACAATAGCAGCAAGCGCTACATGCGGACACTGCGACAGCTAGACCAAACCACAACAGTGCACTACAGCCACACTCGTAAACACGGTCATCAACGTAAACATGTCCCTGCAGATGCTGCTCGCCGACCGTGGCCCGTGTTTGTTACAACACGCAACTGAAAAAAAATGTAGGTTTGTGTTAAAAAACATACTTCCGTGCATTTTTGTATGGTTTGTATTAAACAATTACACTAGCCCCTCTCCTCACGTTCGGTCTGTGGAATCGGTTCGTCAATATTTGATGTGGTTTACGAAATATATCTAGCGGTAACGTTAGGTGACTCACCCTATATATATATATATATATATATATATATTTTCTGTAATCCGTGATATGTATTCTAGTCTTGGTCTGACCCAGCTGTTTTTCTCCTCTGCTGCTTCTTCCAGCGACGCGTTATCTACAGGGTGGTTATAATTAAATTCTCGCTACTTGAGAGGGCCTCCATGAAAAACTTGTGATCGCAGGACAATGAAACTTTATGGAAACATTTGTCACGGCATGCGGAAGAAAAATAAATAATAAACCACTGCAAAATAACCATTTTTAAATTCCACATGAGAGGGTAACGTTTGTTAATTGCGTACCATGCTTACGTTCCATATTAGAAACGTTTCTCAGTGTGACGACCATCCGCATACATGACTGCCTGGAGCCACGCCTGAGATTTCTCTACTGCTCCCCGAAACGTCTCAGGTGTGATGTTGGCTACATCCCTCACTGTGCTCGTCTTCAGCTTCAAACGAGTGTTAGTGTCCCGTTGATAAACGCTGTCGTTCAGGTAATCGCACGGGTTCAAATCTGGTGACCTTCGTGACCATGCGGTTCGCAACTTTCGGCCAATGATTCAGTTTGCTTCAAACGTGTTACTGGGAAACCGAGCGACCCCACGAGCAGTGTGTCGATACCAGTGAAGAACAGCACCACTGTTGCCGTAGTTTTGATGATGCAGCTGTATGGGCAAAGTCCTGCTCACCCTGTCCAGACCCACGTTAACTGTCTGTAAACGTAATGAACACTGACGCTTGTGTTTCAGTCCTACGTTCAGTCCTACGTTGAGTATCAGGACACCGACACTACTAACAACGCAGATCCTGCAGTGTACAGGTTGAAATATCATTTCTATAAAGTTGACTATCCATACGCTAAATAGTTTTCCGTCTAAACTGGCTCAGGTAGTGAAAGTTTAGTTATTGTTGTTATTGTGATCTTCAGTCTAGAGACTGGTTTGATGCTACTCTATCCTGAACAAGCTTCTTCATCTACCAGTACCTACTGCAACCTACATACTTCTGAATCAGCTTAGTGTATTGATCTCTTGGTCTCCCTTTACGATTTTTACCCTCCAGTACTAAATCGGTGATCCCTTGATGCCTCAGAACGTGTCCTACCAAACGGTCCCTTCTTCTTGTCAAGTTGTGCCACAAACTCCTCTTCTCCCCAATTCTATTCAATACCTCCTCATTAGTTATGTGATCTACCCATCTAATCTTCAGCGTTCTTCTGTAGCACCACATTTCGAAAACTTCTATTCTCTTCTTGTCCAAACTATTTATCGTCCATCATATATGACTACACTCCATACAAATATTTTCAGAAACGATTTCCTGACACTTAAATCTATGCTCGATGTTAACAAATTTTCCTTCTTCAGAAACGCTTTCCTTGCTCTTGCCAGTCTACATTTGATATCCTCTCTACTTCGACCATCATCAGCTATTTTGCTCCCCAAATAGCAAAATTCATTTACTACTTTAAGTGTCTCATTTCCTAATCTAATTCCCTCAGCATCACCCGACTTAATTCACTACATTCCTTAATCGTCGTTTTGCCTTTGTTGATGTTCATCTTATATCCTCCTTTCAAGACATTGTCCATTCCATTCAACTGCTCTTCCAGGTCCAATACTGTCTCTGACAGAATTACAATGTCATCGGCGAACCTCAAAGTTTTTATTTCTTCTCCATCGATTTTAATTGCTACTCCGAATTTTTCTTTTGTTTCCTTTACTGCTTGCTCAATATACAGATTGAATAACATCGGGGAGAGGCTACAACCATGTCTCAATCCCTGCCCAACCACTGCTTCCCTTTCATGTCCGTCGACTCTTATAACTACCATCTGGTTTTTGTACAAATTGCAAATAGCCTTTCGCTCCCTGTATTTTACCCCTGCCACCTTCAGAATTCCAGCCAACATTGTCAAAAGGTTTCTCTAAGTCTACAAATTCTTTCCTTAATCTATCTTCTAAGACACGACCTCGGGTCAGTATTGCCTCACGTGTTCCAACATTTCTACGGAATCCAAACTGATCTTCCCCGAGGTCGGCTTCTACCAGTTTTTCCATTCGTCTGTAAAGAATTCGTGTTAGTATTTTGCAGCCAGGACTTATTAAACAGATAGTTCGGTAATTTTTACATCTGCCAACACCTGCTTTCTTTGGGATTGGAATTATTATATTGTTCTTGAAGTCTGAGGGTATTTCGCCTGTCTTATATATCTTGCTCATCAGATGGTAGAGTTTTGTCAGCGCTGGCTCTCCAAAGGCTATCATATCTCCAATTTCATCTTCATCTACACGCTGTTCTATTTCCGTAATATTGTCCTCTAGTACAATGCCCTTGTATAGACCCTCTATATACTCCTTCCACCTTTTTGCTTTCCATTCTTTGCTTAGAACAGGGTTTCCAACTGAACTCTTGATATTTATACAGGTGGTTCTCTTTTCTCCGAAGGTCTTTTTAATTTTTCTGTAGGCAGTGTCTGTCTTACCCCTAGTGATATATGCTTCTACATCTTTTCATTTGTCCTCTAGCCATCACTGCTTCTCCATTTTGCACTTCCTGTCGATCTCATTTTAGAGACGTTTGTATTCCTTTTTGCCTGCTTCACTTACTGCATTTTTATATTTTCTCCTTTCCTCAATTAAATTCAGTATTTCCTCAGTTACTCATGGATCTCTACCAGCCCTCGTTTTTTTACCTACTTGATCTTCTGCTGCCTTCACTATTTCATGTCTCAAAGTTACCCATTCTTCATCTACTGTATTTCTTTCCCCCATTCTTGTCAATTGTTCCCTAGTGCTCTCTCTGAACCTCTCCACAGCCTCTGGTTCTGTCAGTTTATTCAGGTCCCATCTCCTCAAAATGCCACCCTTTTGCAGATTCTTCAGTTGTAATCTACAGTTCATAACCTATAGATTGTGGTCAGAGTCCATATCTGCTCCTGGAAATGTCTTCCTAAATCTCAGTCTTACCATTATATAGTCTATCTGAAACCTTCCAGTATCTCCAGGCCTCTTCCATGTATACAACCTTCTTTCATAACTGTTAGCTATGATTGAGTGATGCTCTGTGCAAAATTCTACCAGTCGGCTTCCTCTTTCATTCCTTACCCCCATTCCATATTCACCTACTACGTTTCCTTCTCTTCCTTTTCCTACTATCGAATTCCAGTCACCAATGACTATTAAATTTTCGTCTCCCTTCACTATCTGAAAAATTTCTTTTATCTCATCATACGTTTCATCAATCTCTTCGTCATCTGCGGAGCTAGTTGGCACATAAACTTGTACTACTGTGGTAGGCGTGGGCTTCGTGTCTATCTTGGCCACAATAATACGTTTACTATGCTGTTTGTAATAGCTTACCCGCATTCCTGTTTTTTTATTCATTATTGAACCTACAGCTGCATCACCCCTATTTTATTTTGTATTTATAACCCTGCATTCACTTGTCCAGAAGTGTTATTCCTCCTGCCACTGAACTTCATTTTTTCCCACTGTATCTAACTTTAACCTATCCATTTCCCTTTTTAAATTTTTTAATCTACCTGCCCGATTAAGGGATCTGACATTCCACGCTCCGATCCGTAGAACGCCAGTTTTCTTTCTCCTGATAACGACGTCCTCCTGAATAGTCTCCGCCCGGAGATCCGAATGGGGGACTATTTTACCTCCGTAATATTTTACCCAAGAGGACGTCATCATCATGTAACCATACAGTAAAGCTGCATGCCCTCGGCAAAAATTACGGCTGTAGTTTCCCCTTGCTTTCAGCCGTTCGCAGTACCAGCACAGCAAGGCCGTTTTGCTTAACGTAACAAGGCCAGATGAGTCAATCATCCAGACTGTGGCCCCTGCAACTACTGAAAAGGCTGCTGCCCCCTTTTTAGTTATTATCACCCTATTCTGCATGCTTTGGTCGACTTCACACTAAGCGATCTTTTCTTGTGGTAACAGTTTTCAGTAGGCTCCTTTCCTCACCTTTTCTTTTTAGGACTTTTACATTTCATGCTTTATATGTCCACTTAAGTTTTGTAACATCACGTTTCAAATCTTTCCAGTTACTTATTCCCCAGGTCTCGACGTTCCACGTATCACTTCCGTAAAATGCCGAGTTACAGACGTACACTTTCAGGAACGTCTTCCTCAGTCCCATACCAGTATACAAAAACAGAAAACTCCGTCTGAACAGGCCTTTAGGCCCAACAGTACTGATCGGCCGCCGTGTCATCCTCAGACGTTAGGGGCATTTGGTCAACACACTGCTCTCCCGGCCGTTGTCAGTTTTCCGGCGCAGTGTAGCTTCTTCTGAGTGAAGCAGCTCCTCAATCGGCCACACAAGGGCGGAGTGTATCCTGGTTGCTGACAGCATTCAGAAGACCCAGATTGTGATCCATCCATGTGCTAGCTAGGCCCGATAGCGCTTAATTTCGGTTATCTGGTGGGAACTGGTGTTACCACTGCGACAAGACCGTTGCCTATATAAGTATATAGTGTGGGAAAAGGAAAACTCTCCCTGAAAATATTTCACGCACCTAAAGATTGGCAACCTAGCTTACACCATCCACACCGAGGGTAGTTGATGAAAGTGGGGTAGCCTGTCTTAAGGTGCATGAAACATTTTCTGAGCTGTTTTTTATCCAACCTATATAACATTAGTAGGGCACTTTTACTGAAGAAAGCTTCCTTCATCCATGCTAATTTACTCCTGATACCTCACTTGCTTTGGTGGTCCTGTGTAATCTTACTTCCTAGGTGGGAAGTTGTTCACAATTTTAACGTTAAGCAAGTTGTTAACCTCCTTTGTACTACTCTTCATTATTTCGACTTTGCTCTTAAGCTATATTGCATAGAGTACGTTCAAAATAACTTGGCCCCCGCCTGCACAGACAGCGTAGTAGGGTAGGATGCAACGTTAGCAGCGGGGGTTCCATTGGATGCGGCCACCGCGCGGTGGGGTAGGTGAATTTCAACAGCAGAACTTTCAGGTTACGCCCAGCGAGTCTGTAAACGATAGTATTAACAAGTTAAGCCAGTACGACCAATAATTCGACAAGTCACTGGTCTCCAAGCGGAGTACAGAATCAGAAAATCAACACATACGGAACTGAGACGACTGTTTGTAATTGACAAAGTGGACAGCTCAGCAGGCGGTAGTAAACTAAGGCAATCTCCCCTTCTCAGTAAAGGAGTGGGCTCACCCAACGCTGAGAACGAGAATGTGATTCTGTGCAGATGCCTAGTTATTTTGCGCGAGCTGTAGTAAGTACGTTGTCCTTTTCTTTCGAGAGTTCTTCTAAGACTTTCTTACATTCAGACGTTACCATCCTGCTAAGCTAACCCAATTCTGCATCTTAAGGAGGAGTGTGTGAATGAACCGAGTCCGGAAAGGCACAGCTGTTGTTGCTGCAGCCATATTGTGTGCGTTTGCCGATTTTGACAATTCTGATATTTTCCGAGTCACTGGAAGGGACAGGCGAGGAGTTCTGCTTGCTCATACGTATCAAAGTGGACAGCGCTCAACTCACAGTCAGCATCTTGCTGAGAAATCTCGCGACTCCGCTACCGAAAGGACGGCGCAGCACGCCGAGTTGCTGTGACGTTCTACTTATTGACTCAGCGCGCCGTTCTTTGCAGTTCAAACACAGCTCTTCGCGTCCGAGAATAAACGGATTTCCTGCGGCTTTTTCCCTCTTTCCTACAGCTTCACCGCCGAGATTCTGCCCTTGTTTCTACAGGGTGATTTTGTGGGACGGATCATACAAACTTAGTGGAACCCCGTATTTTTTCTGTGGGATTGGGGAGAGCCTCGATGAAGACTCCGAGAGCTTGATCAAATAGTATCAAGATAACAATGCTGCAAATCTGTTCCACCTCTAAGACAGATCCGTCTCGTTCTTGGAGTCGCCGGCGCGTCGCGCGAAAGCCCGCTCATGGCCGAGGCCAGAATCCGCAGACTCTTAAGCCGTCCCCTCACACGATGAGGCAGCTAACGTAGACGTGGACGCGGATGGGACATCCGACCTCACGAGAGACAGCACCATCGGCAGACGGACGAGTCGGTTACCGTGATTTGCGCTCCTAGCGCTCTCCAGCGGCAGTTATGGGTTTTATTTGGCTCGCAAACAATATAGTTTCAAATGGTTCAAATGGCTCTGAGCACTATGGGACTTAACTGCTGAGGTCATCAGTCCCCTAGAACTTAGAACTACTTAAACCTAACTAACCTAAGGACATCACACACATCCATGCCCGAGGCAGGATTCGAACCTGCGACCGTAGCAGTCGCACGGTTCCGGACTGAAGCGCCTAGAACCGCTCGGCCACCGCGACCGGCAAACACAGTTTCTTTATGAAAATAAATAGCTGCGTTACCTCCATTAATGATTGTCTAAGAAGAACGCAGAAAATAGCGAAGATAATTCTGGACTCGTCGATGGTACCAACAGCAAATTGCCTGTAGAGGAACACAACCTAATGCTGTGCACGGATCTGAGATACATATTAGCAGGAGTTATTCATTAACTCAATTGAATTTTCATCCCATTTTCGGTTTTAAATTGATTATAGTTAAGAACATTGTCTAATGTCGGTTTGGACATACATAATATCCATATTCTCGACGCTGCTTTGATTACAGGAGTCTGAAATAACGGACTTCATCCCTGTTTCGTAATTTCATTCGAATGGGAGAGATGAATTTTTCGAAGCTGCTCACCATCATTGAAAAAGATTTTTACTGGAAAGATACAGATATGAACCAGTCCATAAACCCAGATATACGTATAGGTATGTTACAGAAAGTATCATAATAACCATTGGGGAAATCTTTCAGTCTTTGGCCTATGCAACAAGAATTGCAACAAATACATTGTTTATAATAAATAACATCCACTTTTGAGATGATACAACTATTAACTGAATAGGAAAGACCTAGTATCTTTTAGAAAACGAAAGGCGAAAAAAAAGTATTTCGTAGGAGGTGGGCACGGATCTGCTTCTTTACACTCGGATACCACGACGTTTCCAACTCCACTACACCTTCAACAATGCAACTGTGTCTCCTAATATGCCATAAACTCTTGGTTCAAATGGCTCTAAGCACTATGGGACTTAACACCTGAGGTCATAAGTCCCCTACACTTATAACTAATTAAACCTAACTAACCTGACATCACACACATCCATGCCCGAGGCAGGATTCGAACCTGCGACCGTAGCAGCCGCGTGGTTCTGGACTGAAGCGCCTAGAGCCCCTCGGCCACAGCGGCTGGCTCCATAAACTCTCTAGAGACTGTATCTATACATGTCATTATTTGAAATTTAAATTGCAGTACCAAAATAACGTGCTCTTGATAGGCTATCATTGTGCCGTAGCACTCAAACGGTATACTTTCGTAACATACAGGATAAAATACTGAAAAGATCAGCTACAAGAAGCCTTTACCTACGTATATGTATTTTCCCCTCACTTTATTGTAACAAATCGTAGCTACAACGACGCATTCTCGAGAGGTCCTCAATTTGCTGATGCTTTGAAACAGCTTGTATTGCTAAGACATACTCTATGAGAAAGAAAATCCACCAGACACGATGTTTAATGCCATACAATATGGGGTCGTCTATGTTCTGCTTGTAATGTAAAACGGTGTCACATCTCATTGGCCATGTTCCTCTCCACGCGGCAAAAATCTGACATACCAGATTCTTTATTTTACACCCCGAGTGTAATAGAACGTATTACGTCATGTAGCGCTGCGCATGTTTGCTCTGAAACGTTTACTGGTGAACACGCATTAATTTTGTACACCGCTATACCGCTTGGACCCGCGGGATCGGGTAGAAATATCGGTACTCCCCTGTTGCTGTTGTTGTTTAGTTGTTGTAGTCTTCAGCCCAAAGTTTAGTTTGATGCAATTCTCCTCTGAAGTTTATCATGGGAAAGCCTATCTGCATAACTGCTGTCACCTACATCCCTTTGAATGTTCACTACAGTATATTCATCCCTTTGTCTGCCTCTACTGTTTTTACTACCACCCCTCCCCTCCTATAAATTCCTTCCATTACCAAGCTGGAGATTTCTTAATGTCTCAGGATGTGTCCTATGAACTGATCCCCTATTTTAGTGAACCTATGCTACAGATTTATTTTTTCTACGATTCGATTCAGTACCTCCTCGTTAATTACTGAGTCTACCCATCGAACCTTCAGCATTCGTCTGTAGCACCACATTTCAAAAACTTCTATCCCTTCTTGTCTGAAACGTTTATCGTCCCCGTTTCACTTCCGTACAAGGCTACACTCCAGACAGATACCTTCCTAGCACTTAAATCTGTATTCGATGTTAACAAATTTCTCTTTTTCAGGAGTACTTTTCACGCTGTAATCAGTCTAAATTTTATATCCTCCCAACTTCGGCCACCGAAAGAGATGCCTCGCGGGATTAGCCGAGCGGTCTGGGCGCTGCAGTCATGGACTGTGCGGCTGGTCCCAGCGGAGGTACGAGTCCTCCCTCGGGCATGGGTGTGTGTGTTTGTCCTTAGGATAATTTAGGTTAAGTAGTATGTAAGCTTAGGGACTGACGACCTTAGCAGTTAAGTCCTATAAGATAAAAAAAAATACGAGAAAGATGGCACACTGGACTCGCATTCGGAAGGACGATGGTTCAAACCCGCGTCGGCCATCCTGATTCAGGTTTTAATGATTCCTCTAAATCACTTCAGGCAAATACCGCGATGGTTCCTTTCAAACGGCACGGCCGACTTCCTCCCTATCCTTCCCTAATCCGATGGGACCGATGACCTCGCTGTTTGGTCCCTTCCCCTGAATCAACCAACCAACCAGTTTCGGTCATCATGTTATTACGAAGTCCCAAATAGCGAAACACATCTACTACGAGGGAGTGCTGAACAGTAATGCCTCCAAATTTTTATATGAAAACTCTTAAGGGTTTTCGAATATAACAAACATTATTAAAATCTCCTTTTTATCTTTTTACTGTTGCCTTGTCCCGCCGTTTCCCAGGGTTGGCATTGTTAGGAGCAGATTTGGCAAGGTTAATTGTAAGGGGTCCGCCCCGGGTAGCTGGGTTGTCAGCGCGACAGACTGTCAATCCTAAGGGCCCGCGTTCGATTCCAGGCTTGGTCGGAGATTTTCTCCGCTCAGTGACTGGGTGTTGGGTTGTCATAATCATCATCATTTCATCCCCACCGACGCGCGCGCAAGTCGCTGAAGTGGCGTCAAATCGAAAGACTTGCACCAGGCCCTCGTCACACGATATTATCATATATTGTAAGTGATGGCCAGATGCTCTTCCTGCCACCACCCCATACCCCCCAGGACGGAATTAGTGTACCCCAGCTGTCTGTGTCTAGTGTAATTCACAGAAAAGTGTGAATGTGTTCAGATGTCTGCGAGTCGTGTAACTGAGGCGCAACGTGGGTACCAGCCCGGTATTCACCTAGCGGGATGTGAAAACCACCTAAAAACCACATCCAGGCTGGCCGGCACTCCGGCCGACGTCAGTAATCCGCCGGGCGGAATCGGTCCGGGGCCGGCGCGCCTACCCGTGTCAGGAAGCAGCGCATTATCTCGGATAACCTGGCGGGTAACAAACATTATTAAAATGCGACATCTTTATTCTTCATGTCTACATATTTGCAGCCCTCTGACGCTAGAGTGCTCCGAATTGTAGCGTGTGCTACAGCGGTGTACAATGCAATTCGTCGGCCCAGGAGAAACAGCGCGCTGCGATTGAGTTCCAAATTCGAAGAGTTCGTCCACACGTGGAACTACCTCTCCTTCAGAATGACAATGCCAGAACACACACGAGCGCTGCGACACCTGCATCAGTCTGGCGTCTTGGGCTCACTGTCATCGACCACCCTCCATAAACTCCCGACTTGGTCCCATCAGATTTTCATATGTTTCCAAAACTTGAAAACGACATTCGAGGACTTTATTTTGATAGTGATGATGCGGTGCTAGTGGAGGTGAGTTTGTGGCTCCGTCGACAAGTGTAAACATTCTACAGTGACGGTATCAACAAACTGGTCTCTCGTGAATGACTATGTTGAGAAATAAATATATAGAATGAAGAATAAAGATGTAGAATGTTACTAACGATTGTTTTATTTAAAAAGCTTTAAGGGGTGTCGCATAAAAAATTCGAAGGCATTACTTCTCTTATTTTTAGTGTCACTCCGTCTGTACTCCATCTTCAGGTCACGAGTGGCCTGCCGGGACCATCCGACCGCCATGTCGTCCTCATGGAGGATGCAGATAGGAGGGGCGTGGTGTCAGCACACCGCTCTCCCGGTCGTTATGATGGTATTCTTGACCGAAGCCGCTACTATTCGGTCGAGTAGCTCCTCAATTGGCATCACGAGGCTGAGTGCACACCGAAAAATGGCAACAGCGCATGGCGGCCTGGATGGTCACCCATCCAAGTGCCGACAACGCCCGACAGCGCTTAACTTCGGTGATCTCACGGGAACCGGTGTACTCACTGCGGCAATTCCTATTTATATTACATGTTAATGTTAAGTAATTCCCTTTTTTCACGATGTTTTTAATGCCATGGCCAGTGAATACTTTCTAATTCCATCATCATCAGTTATTTTGCTGCCCAGATAGCAAATGTCCTCTAATGATATTAGTATTTAATATCGTAATGGAACCCCTTCCGCATTGCCGAATTTTGTTCTTTTTCCCAAACCACTAATAAAAGCGCTTTATCAGTCAAACTGTTTTCAGGAAGACTCTAAGATCTGACCGCTACTTTCGATTTGAAACCATCCACTGCAGACAGTCACTTCGCCGCCTCCTGTAGTAGCAACTTCGCAACAAAATAGAATAATACTTGAAAGTCAAAAGGAAACATATTTTGACTAAAGTTCAGTCTTGATCACTCATGTATGTTTTAATGATATAGGTAACCGGTTTCGGTTCTTTCTACAGAACCATCATCAGACCCATGGACCGAAACCGGTTACCTATATCATTAAAACATACATGAGTGATCAAGACTGAACTTTAGTCAAAATATAACAATTAATTGATCACTGCTTTCCAAAAATGTTTACCAAAATTGTGCAAAAGGAAACAGCTCACCCAAAAAACACAGAAACAAATGTAACGTTCTGGTTTCAACTATACCTCGCAATTACGTCAGTTTTATCGAACATAACCTACAGCTAAGCAACCTCTCTCAAATGCGGACTCTTCCTACTTAACCTGTGACTGCTAACTACGTACACCGCAACACACACCTAGAAAACCAGAAAGTGACTACGTACAATTCCTCACGTACAGGTGGGAACGCACTGTCCTATTCATGCAGGTTTTTCATACCTAAAGAATAACTTTAACGACGCAACTTACTACTCGCAATATTCTTAAATTATCACCTCCATCCCAGATGGCCCACCATTTGCCTTAAGCACCTGCGAGTATGCCACGAGACTCATCAATTGTTAAGAGCTCCACGCAGCTCCATGGAATTATTTTAACAATCCGCATTTCAGTTACTCAACCTCATTATCAGGATTCAGGCACTTTCAATTGATTTCTTGTTCCCATTTAGCACTAACTGCTTCTAGCAAGGAAAATCTTGGAAATTTGTGATAAGGTCTTATGGGACCAAACTGCTGAGGTCATCGGTCCCTAAGCTTACGCACTACTTAATCTAACTTAAACTAATGTACGCTAAGGAAAACACACACACCCATGCTCGAGGGAGGACTCGAACCTCCGGGGGCAGCCGCACGGATCGTGACAAAGCGCCCTAGACGGCGCGGCTACACCGCGCGGCTCCAGCAAGGACTTTTTGTTTACAACAGGCGCTGGAAAGCAGTAATTACCACGGAAAAGCCACTAACATCGAAGCAACTTTGTTGGCCTTGACTGCAAGCCATTTAGAAGGATGATGGGAGGAACATACTATCATTGCTGGGCTGCACAAAACCCCCTTCTCCCAGATATCGGACCCGGCTCAGGGAACCGCAACAACCAAAGTGTCAGGCCAACAGGTTTGGCCAGGAATGATAAGTTACAAAACTTCTGCGTACTAAATGTAAGAAAACGACTAACTACGGAGCCTGAAGCCCATCGCCCTATGCTCTGCTGTTGTAAATATCAGATAACTTGCTTGTGAAGCTATACAAACTTCACTATAAATGACGGTTTACTTTACAACTCGTACAGAAATCGGGTGCAGTTATAAGAAGGAAATAAAAGAGGAGCTATGGTTGAGAAGAGGCTGACGCAGGGTTGTAACCTATCCCCAGTGATGTCCAATCTGTGCACTAAACAAGCAGGAAAGAAAACAAAAGAGAAATTTGGAGACGGGATTGAAGAAATTAAAATTTTGAGATTTCGCGATGGTATTGTCATCCTGTTACAGACAGCAAAGGACTTGGAAAACCTGTTGAAAGGAATGGCTAGAGCCTTGAAAAGAGGTTACAAAATGAACGTCTAAGGATAATGAAATACAGTCGAGTTAAATCAGTTAATTATCAAGGAATGAGACTGGGAAATGGGACACTATAAGTAGTAGACGAATTTTTCTATTTAGGACGGAAATAGCTGATGATGGCCGAAAAGGAGACGATATACTAAAATGCATAATAGCTATAGCACGAAATGCATTTCTGGAAAAGACGAATTTGTTTGCATAGAATACACGAGGGCTGGAACTTAAATAGTGGCAACTACACACATCAAAATAAGCTTTGCAACACCCGTGTTCCCAGAACTCCTGAAGATAGACGTTGACTGTGTATATTGTACCACAGACACAGTCCCTTTCACTGTTCAGAGATGTCGCCAAACCCGCTCAAAGATGCAAACAACCATGTATGAGCAGCGCCTATTAGGCGGAGCGGGTCCAAGGTACACGGCTCGTGTTGTCTGTAGTTCAACCATGCCTAGACGGTCAATACCGTGGTTCGATCGCTTCCGTATTGTTACTTTGTGCCAGAAAGGGCTCTCAACAAAGAAAGTGTCCAGGCGTCACCAAGTGAACCAAAACGATGTTCGGTCATGGAGGAGATACAGATAAACAGGAACTGTCGATGACATGCTTCGCTCAAGCCGCCCAAGGGCTAGTACTGCAGTGGATGACCGCTACCTACGGATTATGGCTCGGAGGAACCCTGACAGCAACGCCAATTATTTGAATAATGCTTTTCATGCAGCCACTGGACGTTGTGTTACGATTCAAACTGTGCGCAGTAGGCTCATGATGCGCAATTTCACTCCCGACGTTCATGGTCAGGTCCATCTTTGTAACCACGACACCATGCAGCGCGGTACAGCTGGATCTAACAACATGCCGAATGGACGGCTCAGGACTGGCATCACGTTCTCTTCACCGATGAGTGTCGCATATGCCTTCAACCACAAAAGTGTCGGAGACGTATTTGGAGGCAACCTGGTCAGGCTGAACGTCTTAGACACACTGTCTAGCAAGTAAAGCAAGGTGGAGAGTCCCTGCTGTTTTGGGGTGGCATTATGTGGGGCCGACGTACGCCGCCGATGGACATGGAAGGCGCCGTAACGGCTGTACGATACGTGAATATCCTCCTACGACCGATATTGCAACCATATCGGCAGCATATTCCGGAGGCATTCGTCTTCGTGGACGACAATTCGCGCCCCCGTCGTGCACATCTTGTGTCTGACTTCCTTCAGGATAACGACATCGCTCGACTAGAGTGGCCACCTTGTTCTCCAGACATGAACCCTATCGAACATGCCTGGGATAGACTGAAAAGGGCTGTGTATGGACGACGTGACCCATCAACCACTCTGAGGGATCGACGCCGAATCGCCGTTGAAGAGTGGAACAATCTGGATCAACTGTGCCTTGATGAACTTGTGGATAGTATGCCACAACGAATACAGGCATGCGTCAATGCAAGAGGACGTGCTACTGGGTATTAGAGGTACAGGAATCTGGACCACCATCTCTGAATATCTCACTGTATGGTGGTACAACATGTAATGTGTGTTTTCATGAGCAATAAAAGGGTGTAAATGATGTTTATGTTGATCTTTATTCCAGTTTTCTATACAGGTTGCGGAACTCTCGGAACAGAGGTGATGCAAAACTTCTTTTGATGTGTGTATTTATTCACAACCGATACAAAAGAGTTACATGTTTGCACCTGTTACTGTCGTTCAAAGCAGTCACCAGCGTTGTGCAGAACCCGTTGCCGGCGTTGTGGAAGGCGTGGTATACCATTGGCAAAGCCTATTCTGTTGATGGTGCGAATGGAGCAGTCTACTGGCTGTCGAATCTCTGGAACAGCTCTTCCTTCATCTTCGGAACCAAATGCACGGTGTTACTGTTAGTTTTTGTAGCATCGCCTGTGACCATATTTGCGAAAGAAGCGGCGATACTTTCTGCGCAACCCACCCATCATTTTGAATGACAATGCGGGGGGGCATACAGCTCAAGCTGTGGCTGCCCTGTTCGGTCGATGAGACTGGGAAGAACTGTACCATCCACCATACTCCGCGGACTTAAGTCCTTGTGACTTTGATTTGATTCCGAAGATGAAGGAACCACTTTGTGGCATTCGCTTCAGAACTGTTCCAGAGATGCGCAAGCTGGGGCTACTCTTTCCGGTCGACGGGACTGGGAAGTACTGTACCATCCACCATACTCCCCGTGACTTTGATTTGATTTCGAAGATGAAGGAACCACTTCGTGGCATTCGCTTCAGAACTGTCCCAGAGATTCGATAGGCAGCAGACCGCTACATTCGCACCATCAACAGAACAGGTTCTGCTAACGGTATATTACGCCTTCCACATCGCTGGCAACGGGTTCTACACATCGCTGGTGACTACTTGAAGGACAGTAACAGGTGCAGTCATGTAACTCGTTTGTATCGGCTGTGAAAAAATAGTTGCCACTATTTAAGTTCCAACCCTCGTACACTGAGGTGAGAAAAGTCATGGGATAGCGAATGCACATATACAGATGGCAGTAGTATCGTGTACACAAGGTGTAAAAGAGCAGTGCAATGGCGGAGCTATCATTTGTATTCAGGAGATACATGTGAAAAGGTTTCCGACGTGATTATGGCCGTACGACGAGAATTAACAGGTTTTGAACGCAGAACGGTATTGGAGCTAGATGCATGGGACATTTATTTCGGAAATCGTTGGAAAATTCAATATTCCGCAATCCACAGTGTCGAGAGTGTGTAGAGAATAGCAAATTTCAGGCATCACCTCTCACCACGGACAACGCAGTGGCCGACGGCCTCCACTTAAAGACCGATAGCAGCGGCGTTTGTTTAGAGTTGGTAGTGCTAACAGACGATGAACACTGCTTGAAATAACCGCAAAAATCAATGTGGGAGGTACGACGAACGTATCCTTCAAGACAACGCTGCGAAATTTGCCGTTAATGGACTACATCTACATCTAAATTTATACTCCGCAAGCCACCCAACGGTGTGTGGCGGAGGGCACCTTACGTGCCACTGTTATTATCTCCCTTTCCTGTTGCAGTAGCATATGGTTTGCGGGAAGAACGACTGCCGGAAAGCCTCCGAATCTTTCTAATTTTACATTCGTGATCTCCTCGGAAGGTATAAGTAGGGGGAAGCAATATATTCGATACCTCATCCAGAAACGCACCCTCTCGAAACCTGGACAGCAAGCTACACCGCGATGCAGAGCGCCTCTCTTGCAGAGTCTGCCACTTGAGTTTGCTAAACATCTCCGTAAAGCTATCACGCTTACCGAATAATCCTGTGACGAAACGCGCCGCTCTTCTTTGGATCTTCTCTATCTCCTCTGTCAACCCGACCTTTTACGGATCCCACACTGATGAGCAATACTCAAGTATAGGTCGAACGAGTGTTTTGTAAGCCACCTCCTTTGTTGATGGTCTACATTTTCTAAGGACTCTCCCAATGAATTTCAACCTGGCACCCGCCTTACCAATAATTAATTTTATATGGCTAACAGCACGACATCGACTCTGCAGTACTTCTTCCGGGCTCGTAACCATGTCGGTTGGACGCTAGACGACTGGAAAACCGTGACATGGTCTGATGAATTCCGATTTTACTTGGTAAGAGCTGACGGTACGATTGGTGTGTGGCGCAGAACCCCATGATGCCATGGACTCAAGTTGTCAACAAGGTACTGTGCAAGCTGGTGGTGGACGCATTATGGCGCGGGCTGTATTTACATGGAATGGACTGGATCCTCTAGTCTGACTGAAGAAATTATTCACTGGAAATGATTATGTTCGGCTACATGGAGACCATTTGCAGCCATTCACGTAATTCATGTTCCCAAACAACGATGTCGTGTCACCGGGCCACAGTTGTTCGTGAATGGTTTCAAGAATATTCTGCACAGTTCGAGCGAATCATTTGGCCATCAAGATCGCCCGACGTGAATCTCATCGAACATTGACGGGACGTAATCGAGAGATCAGTTCGTACACAGAAACCTGCGCCGGCTACACTTTCGCAATTATGGACGGCTATAGAGGCAGTATGGCTCGGTATTTTTGCAGGGGACTTCCAACGACTTGTAGAGTCCACGCCATGTCGAGTTGCTGCAGTACGCCGCCAAAAGGAGGTCCGACACGATATTAGAAGGAACTCCCGTCACCTCAGTGTACATTTAAGCGTTAGGAAGCTATTTCTGAAAGAATTTGGCTGTAGTGCAGTCTTGTACGGAAGCGAGACACGGACGATAAGCAGTTCAGACAAAAAGAGAGTAGATGCTTTTGAAATGTGATGCTACAGACGAACGCTCAAGATCACACGTAGAGATCGAGTAAGTAATGCAGAAGCACTGAAGAGAATTGAGGTAAAAAGAAATTTATTGCACAAGTCGATTAAAACAAGAGATCGGTGGGCGGGGTGTATACTGAGGAATGAAGGAATTGTCAGTTTGGCAATTGTGAAAAGTGTGGGCGGTTAAAAATTGAAGAGGGAGACCATGGGATGAATACAGTGAGAAGATTCAAATGAATGTGGATTGCAGTAGTCATTCGGAGATGAAGACACTTGTGCGAGACAGTAGCTTGGGCAGCTGCATCAAACCAGTCTTAGGACAGAAGACCATACTGTAGCAGTACGGAGGTTTGCCGACAGTCTTTCTTCCTGCACGCTATTCGTGATCGGAGCAGGAATGGAGATACGCAGATGGGTACGACGACAACAACAACAACAACAACAACAGGAACAACCTGAGCCGTACGTGGCTCGCGTTCCCTCCATCATGTATTTTAGACCCTGTTTTTAACGTACTTGCACCTCACTATGATAATTTAAATTACTACTGTGACTGAGTTGCTGCTCTGCCTGACCGTGACCGGTGCTAGCAGCGCATATCGATATATCCCCTCTCGTAGTATCTTTGCTCGACTGCTATTACCTCCCGGTCGTTGTCTGTTGTAAACGAGTTTAATCGCGAGTTCGGGCTGGAGTGCAGTTCGGATCTGCCAGTCAGGGAGTTGCAATGCGGCACTAGCGCAGTCGGGTTGGAGTAGCAGTGAGGTCTGCGTCGACATGGCTCGCCCGACCACTGCTGCCACGCATCACTTGAGTCGGGCCACAGTCTTTGCGAATCGTCGGCCGGTCGTCCTACCGGAAGTCGCGTTTTGGCTCGTTCGTGAGTCGGCTGTGTGTGTGTGTGTTTGTGCGCATCGACTCTCGATTTGTCATCGTGCGTGCTTAGTTACTGTTGGGTATCGTTCAGGTCTTCGTGCAAGTGTTCGTCAGGTTGTGTGTGTAGTTGGCGACTATTTTAGATGTTGTCGGCATTCTGAGGGTAGTCTGTCGGTTGCTGCGACCCAGGGAAGTTATCTCCAAGCGGTGCAGTTGGCTGGGTCCGCTGGCGATCCCTGCGCAGTGTCGGAGCGTGTGTGGCGTCGTCCGATAGCTACGAGCTCGGTGGTTCACCGACCCAGGACGTCAAGGTTGAGTAGTGGTTTCAAGTACCCAAGCCACGCCCTTTCACGTTGTGTGGTTCGTTCCGGTGGTTCGCTGTTGGGGAGGTTTCCTGTGAGCAACACCAAGTGTTTATATTGCTGAAATTTAGCCGCCATGCAGTGGAATTAACTATATTGGTTGACTACAATTCAAGTGCACCAGCGGAATTTTCTGCCTTGTGGCCGTTAGTGTTCCGGTAACCTGCCATGGCAACTAACGTAATTTCAGGCAGTGCCCTTTTCTCACCTGTTGCAGCTGTCCAACACGATGTGTAGTTTTGACAGCATAATACATATACGTATTTGATTGTGGATAATCACGCCCATAACATTTTGTGTTTGAATTCTTATGTACCGCTTGGTGGCAAGCAAGTCGTTTGCCGGTTGGTCCGTAGCTGTTCCTTGGTTGGGTTCCGAAGGATCAAGTGTAGTTGGGCTCACCACCTGTCTCACCTAAGTGAACGAGGGCAGACCGATCCCCTGGAGGCTTCTGAGTGCCGTTGTCTTTATTGTCTTTCTCACCAGTGTTTAATTGTCTGTTTATAATCTATCATAGCCAATGATAAAAATTCTTGGTTTTACTATGTTTTATGTAAGCAAGTTTGAATTCCGGCAAGTGGATATTTGCTGAAAGGTTATTGCCGTTGTGTTGTCTTTTCTTTTAGTCTGGTTTCAACTACTTAAAACTTGAGGCTTATGGTTATATCTTTTTAAGGTTTTGGAAAATGAATTGTGGGCCTTCAGCCTTAGAACCTTATTCTTAAAGTTACCTTTCAAGCTTAAACATTGCGGCTTGGAACCTTATTCTTAAAATTACCTTTCAAGCTTGAACATTCCGCCCTTCTGCCTTTGAAAGGTTATGGTAATTTATTTTTAAAATCTTGAAAATTTTATTGTGGGCCTTCATCCGCTTATATTGCGTCTTGTTTATGTTTGTCTACCCACCATTGCCTTGAGGCTTTCAGCCTAGCTGTCATATATATAATTTTATTTGTAATTGTAACTGCCTGTTTTCAGTCACTTGAAATTTATCTTTTAAGATTTACCTTTTAAGATTTCTTGTTTGGAGGCCTTCAGCCGTGAAAGATTTGAAGTTGAAACTCGTAGTTGTAAAAGTTCGGCTATGTTCCGCTTTGGTTGTAAGTGTGTTATTAAATTACAATAAATTGTAATTTTAAGGTGAAATTGACCCAAACCTTCTTTGACCCTTTCCACAATCCTAATCACCTGTTCTGCCCAGCTGGTTTAGCGGGCGTTTCACAACCTTTAAAGATCTTACAACTGCGAGTGTGGTACGCCTCGGTAGCTGCGCGGTCAGCGTGGCGGATTGCTAACTGAAATGGCCCGGGTTCGATTCCCGGCGTAGTCGGAGGCATCCTTCGCTCGGGAACTGGGTGTTGTGTTGTCCTTACGTTCGTATCGTCATCACTGACGTTCCAGTATTGAGATGGCTGCATGGACTTCTCCCGAAAGCCAATAAATTAAAAAAAATAGGGTGAGCTCTCAGTAGAATACTTCTGCCGATATGGCACCTAGTAAGAAGTCCGTTCTGGTGGATACTGGCTGTTGTAATATCGCTTGAGTTAAACCTCGGATGCTAGCAATAGCAAAAGGGTCAGCCATTATGATCGTAACAGTCCAAAGCAGGTCCGCATAAGGCTTTTGGAATCTCTGTCAGCCTTCGTTTTATCCCTCGCTTCATTATGAAATGCGTAAGGATTGTATGATCTTAAAAAAACGCCATGTTGTCTCCGAGAGCTAGAGAGGCTTTCGTAATATGTATTGCAACAATAAAGTGCACATCTTAGTCGGTGAGATAGATAAATTAGTTAATATTCTTATTATGTCATTGACGCGATGCAGCTGATATTGTCCTACACAGTGGCGTTTTTCTCTGTAGCTTACAAAATAATAAGTGAAAGGATTATTTAATTACGTAGAAAGGTAAGCGTAAGAAACGTTAATCTTTCTGAGGAGTTATGAACATACTTCTTATAGTTATTTTCCAGAGAGTTACAACGAGTCATCTTTTTTTAAATATAACATTATTTGTTTTCTATAACAAAGTTGTTGTATTTAAAATAACTGTATACTGCTGTGGAAGAGATGTGAATCTGTTGGTGTCGTAGAACGACAAGCTTCCTCGATGCGCTGTTTGAAGTCATGTTGAGTTAGACTGGAGAATGTATACTTACAGCGCCGTATATAAGACAGGTCGGAATGCACAAACAAATGACGTTCAGTCTGCCACTGCTGTTGACGTGAAATAAATAAACCCCGAATGACTTCAAACAGCGCTTCGAGGAAGTTTGTCGTTCCGTAGCGCCAACAACTTTGCATCTCGTCCACGGGTCGTTTAGAAGGCGCAGTGAGTTGTGGATTCAGAAAACCGGGCACTCGTTTGAACACTTCACTTAAATGAACATTCCGCCATCAGAACAAAGATCTGAAAACACCCACTTAGTACAGCATGTTGCATCCATGCCCAAAACTGAACGTTTTTAGCTTCCTACCTGAAATTGATAGAAAAGTGGTGTAAACTGATTTGCACACAGTTGTTTTAAATTAAGCGTCTACATGATAAAAAACAATAATGTTCTATTTAAAAAATTATAACTCATTACTGTAACTCTCTGGAAAGTAACTATGTTAGTAACTCCGCTGTAAGAGTAATGTTCCTTACGTTTCATGAGTGAGTCTCCAAAATTCTTTTAAATTTTTAACTTACAACATAATCATTTATATTTTAGTAGCTGTATACCGTGGTGTTACCCGTGGTTAAATAGTCATTTATAAACAAATGTTAATGCCGAAACTCACTATCCACGGCTATGTGGCATCACAACAAGGGTTGGAACTTTAAAAGTGGCAACTATTTGTTTACAGCTCGTACAAAATAGATACGTATTTCAAAGTTTTACTGACCTTCAGAGGAGTCACCAGCATTGTGTATAACCCGTTGCCAGCGATGTGGAAGTAGTAGGATACTCTTAGCAGTGCCAGTTGCGTTAACAGTTAGAGCGGCGCGGTCTATTGCCCGACGAATTTGTAGCAGTTCTGGAGCGAATGCCGTGAAGTGTTTCCTTCAATTTAGAAATCGAGTTGAACTCGCGAGGGCTTAAGTCAGGGGAATGCAGTAGGTGGTATAGCACTTAGTTGCCCCATCAGTCAAACAAATTAGTAACAGTTTGCACTGTATGTGCTTGAGCGTCCTGCAACATGATGGTCAGATCCTGCAGAAAGTATCATCGCTTCTGTCTCTAAGCTGGTCGTACGTTGTGTTCCAAAAATGAACCTAGAAAAGACGGAGAATTTTCGTCACGTCGTAGCCCTCAGTGATTCACAGCCCCACAACAGGCTATAGCAGTCCACCCACCCTACTGCCACCCCACACCGATCCCAGGGTTATTGTGCGGTTCGGCCGCAAGTACAGTTAAACTCCACTGGAGGGTGGCTAAAGTTTGCCAACTTGAAAACACACGTTGTTGCTCGTGGGCATATCCCAACAGCCGACAATGAACTCCAAACGACACAATGTGAACAGTCATGACTTGCTGGCTTTCGTCACGTCGTAGCCCTCAGCGATTCACAGCCCCACAACAAGCTATAGCAGTCCAACCACCCTACTGCCGCCTACTCAACTTTCATGTCCACAATCGGTGAGCCACGAACCTCATAGCAATGGGAACAGCACCACACACTCCAACACTGCATAGAGGCCGCCAGCGGCCCAGCCAAACCACGCGCCGCAAAGATTTCTGCACTGCTCCACGCCAACCGAATAAACAGCCCAGCCCGGAAACGGTGAAAGGACCAAATATATGTCGACCGACGATATGACCAACGGTCGTCCCACTCCAATCTTCCTCCATCAGACAGTTCATGTGTATCGCCAGTGGTCAGCAAGCACTGGCTGTCCGCGCCTCACTGGCGTTCCATCCCCGACTTCACTGCTGCTGCGTCCCGACTGCACCGATGGTCCATCTCCAACTGACTGCGAGACACACGACGGAAATACTATCGGTCGCTCCAGAGATGGTACGACAGTACACTTATCGATATGCGCTGCTGCTGCTTCTCACGGGCAAGTAAGGCAGGAAGTTAGTGACGCCAGTAAATGGAATAAGAAAACGAGGCGGCAGTACAGTAATATAAGATGACAAACAATAAAGGGGACAAACGTGAGCCGTGCACTGCTCATCTACGTATTTATTTCTCAAGATAGTCACCCTGGCGATGAACATATTTCGCCGAACGAGAGACAGGCACTGTAGAATGTTTGACTTTGTTCCTCACCCCTGCTCGCAACGATTCATCGCTATTAAAGTGAAGTCATAGAAGGTGTTCTTAAATTTTAGAAACAGATGAAAATCAGATGGGGCCAACTCGGGAGTATATGGAGGATGATCGATGATAATGAACCCAAGGCGCTAGATTGTTGGAGATGTCGCGGATTTTTGTGTGGGGTCTGGTATTGTCATGCTGAAGGAGAGGATGCTCCATGTGTCGACGAACTCTTCGAATTCGAAATTCGTGCTGAGCACACAGTTTCTCACGCACCGACATGGTTACGTTACACATGGCCATATTACTCGCTACAATTCGGAGCCCTCTTGCGTCAGTGAGCTGCAAATACGTGACGTGAAGAACGAAGATGTAAAATGTAAATAACATTTGTTTCGTTTAAACTGCTTAACGAGTTTTCACATAAAAATTTCGGAGGCTTTAGTTTTCGCCGCGCGGGGTTAGCCGAGCGGTCTAGGCGCTGCAGTCATGGACTGTGCGGTTGGTCCCGGCGGAGGTTCGAATCCTCCCTCGGGCATGGGTGTATGTGTTTGTCCTTAGGATAATTTAGGTTAAGTAGCGTGTAAGCTTAGGGACTGATGACATTAGCAGTTAAGTCCCATAAGATTTCACAAAACATTTTGAACATTAGTTTTCAGCATGCCGACGCATTTTATGTAACTGGATGCTGTAGCCTAATTATGGTATAAGCTGATAAGTTGCAGCATTTGGCCGCTGCCCATCACGAGACAGAGCGCCACCTGGTGGCGTTGCGGGCACCTGGTGGCGGAAAGTACACACTAAGGAAAAGAAAATAATCGACGCACCACGAAGGACTTATCCGAATGGGACGGAAATCTGTGGATCTTATGTAAATGTACAGACAAACGAATGATTACAACTTCAGAAAAATTGAACGGTTTGTTCAATATTTATTTAATCGTATGGCTAGGGCCCCCCATCGGGCAGACCGTTCGCCAGGTGCCGGTTTTTCAATTTGACGCCACTTCGGCGACCTGCAGTCGATCAGGATGATAGGATGATGATGAGGACAACACAAGTCCCTGGGCGGAGAAAATTCCCCGACCCAGCCGGGAATCAAACCCGGGCCCAGAGGATTGACAATCTGTCACGCTGACCATTTTTTTAATGTCTCATTTTGTTCTATATTGTTCGTTGAATTTGTTCGGGGCGGACGTCCGATGACACCCATTCAGGTTCTTTGTTGATCCGTTCACTCAGTTTTTTTTTATTGCATAGTGTAGCATGCTGACCTACCGTGCCGCCATCAGCTACCGGGGCGGACATTTATTCAAGAGAAAGAGCTTCACAAATTGGGCAAGACGATAACGCGTCGGTCCATCTGTGGCCCTTAGGCAGGCAATTATTCGGCTTGGCATTTATTGGTAGAGTTGTTGGATGTCCTCCTGAGGTATATCGTGCCAAACCCTGTCCAATTGGAGCATTAAATTGTCAAAATTCGGAGCTGGTTGGAGGGCTCTGTCCATAGCGCTCCAAACGTTCTCAACTGGAGAGACACCCGCTGTCCTTGCTGGCCAAGGTAAGGTTTGGCAAGCACACAGACAAGCAGAAGAAACCCTCGCCGTGTGCAGGAGAGCATTATCTTGCTGAAAAGTAAGCCAAGGATGCTGGCCAGGGTGGCCGAGCGGTTCTAGGCTCTACAGTCTGGAACCGCTCGACCGCTGCGGTCGCAGGTTCGAATCCTGCCTCGGGCATGGATGTGTGTGATGTCCTTAGGTTAGTTAGGTTTAATTAGTTCTAAGTTCTAGGGTACTCATGACGTTAGAAGTTAAGTCCCATAGTGCTCAGAGCCATTTGAACCATAAACCAAGGATGGCTTGCTATGAAGAGAAACAAAACGGGGCGCAGTACATCATCGACTTACAGTGTGCTGTAAGGGTGCCACAGATGACAACCAAAGGGGTCCTGCTAAGAGAAGAAATGTCACTCCAGACCACCACTCCTGGTTGTCGGGCCATATGGCTGCCAACAGTCAGGTTGGTATTCCACCCCTGTGTGGAGCTTCTCCAGACACGTCTTCGCTGGTCTTCTGGTCTCAGTTCGAAGTCGGACTTATCACTGAAGACCATTCCACTCCACTTAATGAGATTACTTCAGACGTGAAGGACCAGTTAAGAACAAGGATGGGGTAATGTTTACAACTCAACAGGCACAGCTACAGAGATGGGAGGAGCACTTCAAGGAACTGTGAAATTGTGAAGACAACCTAGAGGAACAGGTAAGAGATGTTCCAGAGGAATTCGAAGAAGATCAAGATATAAATTTGCAGTGCCCCACAATGGATGAAATTAGGATTGCTTTGATAACCCTAAAGAACACAAAGGCTCCAGGCCTAGACAACATAGCACCGGAGCTCTTAAAAGCCGATATTGAAAGTGCTGTTAAAATGCTCCATCCCTTTCTGAAGCATTTTTGGCTTGAAGAGAAATCTCCAAAGGAGTGGAAAAATGGTTTGGGGTAAATCTCCCAAAAAAGGGAAGTTTGTCAGACTGTAACAACCGGCGTGGTATTACATTGTTGTCAGTGGCCAGTAAGGTCCTCACCAGAATTGTTTTAAACAGAATTAAAGAGCTCTTGAAAAGCGATTGCTTAAAGAACAGGCCGGTTTTAGGGCACAACGCAGTTGTGTTCATCTTATTAGCTCTCTTAGGATCATTTTAGAGCAAGGGAAAGAATTCCAAGCAACCATGTACCTGGCATTCATTGATTTTCAAAAGGCCTTCGATTCCGTGAAACATAAAGTGCTTTGGCAGGTGTTGCGGAAGTATGGCATACCACAAAAGATCTTAAACATCATAAAAGATCTCTATGATGGCTACAAATATTGCCTACTCCACAAGGGAAATATGAGAGAGCCCATAAAAGTAACAACTGGAGTCCGTCAGGGTTGCATTTTATCACCAACACTTTTTCTACTTGTTCTAGACTCAGTTATGAGAAGAGTCACAGCAGGCAGGAGACGAGGAATCCAGTGGGGTACCCATGAACGTCTGGAGGATTTGGATTTGGCAGACGACGTAGTTTTATTAGCTCAAAGGCTGACTGATATGGAAGCTAAATTAAACTTGCTGAAAGAATAAGCAGAGACTGCTGGCTTCAAGATAAATACAGGCAAAACAAAAGAAATGAGTGTAAATTCAGGGAACATGGAGGTGCCACTGTTAACAGGGGAGCAGCGGGTGGAGACTGCCAACTCATTCCTGTATCTTGGTAGTATAGTGACGGAAGATGGTGGAGCTGGAGATGACGTGAAAAACCGCATTAAAAAGGCAAATACTGTCTTCATACAATTGTATCCAATATGTAAAAATAGAAATATCGCTTATAAAACAAAAACCCGTATTTTTAATACAAGTGTGAAGGCTGTCCTCCTGTACGGCAGTGAAAGCTGGAAAACGGATAAAAAGATAACATCCCAGTTACAAAGCTTCCTAAATAGATGTCTTCGACGCATCATGAATATCTGGTGGCCAGAAAAAATGTGTAATGAGGAGCTCTGGCGAATAACAAACCAGATACCTATATATTACCAGATATGAGAGAGAAAGTGGGGTTGGTTGGGGCACACCTTGAGAAAACCAGATGGAGCCATCGAGAAAAAAGCATTGCAATGGAATCCCCAGGGAACAAGGAAGAGAGGAAGACCTTGGGGCACATGGACGAGGGCAGTGGAAGGAGAAGCAAAAAGAGTTGGCAAGTCCTGGGCAGAATTGAGACAAATGGCCAAAGACAGAGGCGGATGGCGAGTTCTCCTGGACGCCCTATGCCCCCATAGGGGCCAAAGGAATTCATTCAAAGTTCGCGGATCACTCCAGCAATAACACAACAGGGTGCAGAAGAGAAATGTTCTCAACCAAGTCAGCCAGAACTATTTGTTAAAGTAATTCCTTCAAATGCAAATGCAAATGCAATGGGATTATAGGCCAAGGACGTGAAAGGAGTTGCCCCGGACAGCAGTGGGATACCAACCTGACTGTCACTCGCCATACAGACTGTCAACCAGGAGTGATGGCCTGAGGTGGCATTTCTTTTCACAGCAGGGCTCCCTTGCTTGTTATCCATGGCATCTTTACGGCACATCGATACGTCGACAATATTCTACGCCCTATTTTGTTGCCCTTCACTGCAAGCCATCCTTGCCTTATATTTCAGCAAGATAATGCCAGCCCGCACACAACGAGAGTTTCTACTGCTTGTCTTTATGTTCCCCAAACTCGATTTTGGCCAGCAGGGTCGCCGGATCTCTCTCCAACTGAGAATATTTGGAACTTTACGGGCAGGACCCTACAACCGGCTCGGGATTTTCACGATCTAACGAGACAACTGGACAGAATTTGGCACGACATCCCTCAAGAGGACATCTAAAAACTCCGTCCATCAATGGCAAGCGGAATAATTGGTTCCATAAGAGCCAGAGGTGGACCAATGCGTTATTGACTCGTTCAATCTGTGGACCTCTTCTTCTTGAAAAAATCACCCAGTTTTTTTGAAACTGTAATCATTTGTTCATCTGTGCATTGACATTACATCTACGGATTTCCGTCCCATTCAGAAAAGTTCTACCACGACTCGATAGATGTTAGGTACATGTACGGACAAACAAATTATTACAACTTCAGAAACTTCAGACAAGTAGTAGAAATTCTCGCCCTGTGTGAGCGGGCATTGTATTGGTGTAATGTAATCCCAGGATGGATTGCCATGAAAGGCAACAAAATGCGACTTACATTGTCGTCGACATATCACTGAGCTGTAAGGATGCCGCAGGTGACAACCAAAGAGGTCCTGCTACGAAATGAAAAGGCACCCCATACCATCACTCCTGCTATGAAATGAAATGGCACCCCAGTCAATCACTCCAGGTGTCGGACCGTATGGCAGGGGTCAGTCAGGTTCGCGTCCCATCACTGTCTGGGGCGTCTCCAGACACATCTGCATTGGCAGTCGGACCTCAGGTCGAACACAGTTCTATTCCAACCAATTAGATTCCAGGCCGAATGTGTCCGACTCCACTGCAAACGGGCTTGTTGGTACACAGAGGTCAACTGTAGTCGGCGCAAGGCCCCCTTTCTGAGAGCCGCCGATTAATATTGCCTCTCTGACGACTGCTGGGTCCTCACGTACTGTCTTCTCTCTAGGTCTAACGCTTCCTTCTTGACGCTGTGTTCGACTAGCGTTCACGCATACCTGTCACCATCATCGAGTAGTAGCATTGCTACTATTCAAATGCCGAACGATTCACCGATTAACCGGCTTCTTCGAGCCAGCCCCCACGTTCTGTGGCGAATGCTAACATCTGCGTATAGTGCGTCTGTCTGCGAGGCATAGTTTCTGTCCAACAAGAATGTTCGGAATGAAATTCGCAAAGATTTTACGCACTGGTATCGAATGTCCCTTGTTTACTATCCTTGTCAGGTCCGTGGTGAAATTGCGTTGCAGCGTCACACATTCATCCATCGGCCTCCAAAAGTTGCAATTTTGCACTTTTTTTACCTGTATGAATATAAATTTGTGACCAATTTACGTAACTCATTCGTGGTGCGCAGTTTTTTCTTTCCTAGAGTGCGTAAAATAAAGCAGTTAGCACTGATACAATACATTATATGATATTATACAGGGTGGTCAGAAAATGTGTGAAATGCTTGTAGGGATGTTACAGGGAAGGTTGTACTGAGGCATAAATGTTAAGAAAAAAATTCGATACGTTGCGCCGTTTCCGAGTTATTTAACATTGAATTTAGCCAATCGGGGCGTCGCGCGCTCACACTCAAGCGGCCTGACAGGGGCGGTGTTGCCCAACGAGTGCTTTGACTCGTTAGCTGAAACTTGAATTTACGCGCGCGACGCCCCGATTGGCTAAATTCAATGTTAAATAACTCGGAAACGGCGCAACGTATCGAATTTTTTTCTTAACATTTATGCCTCAGTACAACCTTCCCTGTAACATCCCTACAAGCATTTCACACATTTTCTGACCACCCTGTATACTACTGTCCATTAAAATTGCTGCACCAAGGAGAAATGCAGATGATAAACGTGTATTCATTGGACAAATATTATTATGCTAGAACTGACATGTGATTACATTTTCACGCAATTTCGGTGCATAGATCCTGAGAAATCAGTACCCAGAACAACCACCTCTGACAGTAATAACCGCCTTGATACGCCTGGGCATTGAGTCAAACAGAGCTTGGATGGCGTGTACAGGTACAGCTGCCCATACAGCTGCAACACGATACCACAGTTCATCAAGAGTAGTGACTGGCGTATTGTGACGAGCCAGTTGCTGGGCCACCATTGACCAGACGTTTTCAATTGGTGAGAGATCTGGAGAATGTGCTGGCCAGGGCAGCAGTCGAACATTTTCCGTACCCAGAAAGGCCAGTACAGGACCTGCAAAATGCGGTCGTGCATTATCCTGCTGAAATTTAGGGTTTCGCAGGGACCGAATGTAGGGTAGAGCCACGGGTCTTAACACATGTGAAATGTAACGTCCACTGTTCAAAGTGTCGTAAATGCGAACAAGAGGTGACCGAGACGTGTGACCAACGGCACCCCATACCATCACGCCAGGTGATACGCCAGTATGGCGATGACGAATACTCGCTTCCAATGTGCGTCACCGCGATGTCGCCAAACACGGATGCGACCATCTTGGTGCTGTAAACAGAACCTGGATTCATCCGAAAAAATGACGTTTTGCCATTAGTGCACCCAGGTTCGTCGTTGAGTACACCATCCTGTCTGTGATGCAGCGTCAAGGGTAACCGCAGCCATGGTCACCGAGCTGATAGTCCGTGCTGCTGCAAACGTCCCCGTCTGTTGACTCAGGGATCGAGACTTGGCTGCACGATTCGTTACAACCATGCGGATAAGATGCCTGTCATCTCGACTGCTAGTGATACGAGGCCGCTGGGATCCAGCATTTGTCCTCCTTACACGAGGCATCACAACAACGTTTCACCAGGCAATGCCGGTCAACTGCTGTTTGTGTATGAGAAATCGGTTGGAAACTTTCCTGATGACAGCACGTTGTAGGTGCCACCACCGGCGCCAACTTTGTGTGAATGCTCTGAAAAGCTAATCATTTGCAAATCACAGCATCGTCTTCCTGTCGGTTAAATTTCGCGTCTGTAGCACGTCATATTAATGGTGTAACAATTTTAATGGCCAGTAGTGTATTCTTCCATGCCACGAACGATGATCAGAGTGGCCTCCTTGGGATGCAGTGCAGGCATGTACGCTTCGCAGAATGGATTTCTTCACTCTTTGTAGTGTTCCATGGCTGTGGATGAATGCCGTCACAGGCTACACGGACACGCTGTTGACGGGTCTGCACGTCAACAACGGATCAGCTTTTCAGGTGCACTCATAAGTAGAAACCAAGGCCACAGAAGTCCGGTTATCGAGGTGGTTGTTGTTCCAAAGCTGGTGTACGAACATCTCGCGGCCGCCCATGTTCTTCGTATCTCTGGAACGACTTTTGCTCACACAAACACCGAGAAATAAATCCAAATGTTTTGTGTCTATCAGTGTAAGTGACCAGGTAAATCAGAACGGCCTGTCAACCGTCTCCACGTGCTTTGCGGTCGACGAAAGCCATCTCAGCTTTCTCCTGGAATGTATGACGGATCATTGTGCTTAGACTTTGCTGAAATCACACAGCCAACAAAGCAGTGAATAGTGCTGCTCATGTGCGTCATCGATTTTGCCAAGTATGCTTTAATTAAATAATGACATAATACCCTTTAATGTGCAATGTATTGCAGCAATGCTAATTGCTTTTTTGCTAACGCACCGTCAATTTCCAGACATATAAAGACAGGAAATGGAATTCGCTCTAAGCGCTATTTTTTTCGGAAACGCACTCTCAGTGATACTTCGTTCTCGATGCCCTTTTGCACGTCCTTAGACTTGTTCCAAGTTTCAAATCATGGAGAAAATGTTTCAGACAACCATTACTGGAAGGTGCATGGTTTTTGTGCCAATCATTGCTTCCTTCAGGAGTTCCGTCAGCTGAAGTTATGAACCAGCTCCACGTAATTCCAATGCATACATTTATTTCTTTGATATTAAAGATGCTGCATTGAAGTATGATCAAATTTTGTCATTAGCATCCATGTCAAATAGTTATAAAACACTCTTAATCTGCAGCAGAAGAATGGAAAAATGTCAATGTATTCAAAAGTGGAAAGGTCATGGCAGATGTATGCTATGCTGTACTTCATCTGAAGAACCAACCATGTTTATCAGTTGCAAAACGGGATGATGTGTAGACGATGTTGCCATTTATTCCTCAACACCACATGGTGTCTTACAGTAAAATTCGGGAAATCTGATCCGAAGAACATAGACGTTTATGGAACAGAAGTCAGTACTGAGGAACCTTTTTGGCTGAATTTAATTTTGTTATTCTCTTGTAGTAAAATATAAAATAACGAGAAACAGTTTTTGTCGAGAAGAGTTCTACTAGTTAAAATATTACCGCTGTGTTTCTCTACTTGTACTATCAGGAATAAAACCTAGTGCGTCTGCAATAATGGCACTTGGAACAAAAACTTCGTTATTGGCACTTGGAACCAGTCAGTTCCCTAGCATGGTCCTTAAAATGTTCTTAATAAATTACCTTGTTCTAATTTGTCTCATTACTTTTTGCCGTAACGTGGCGGGCAGCTTAATTCTTTGATATCAAAATACCTTCCCAAATAAGTTATGTGTGAAAAGAGAGACTTTGTTTTTTGTTTTTCTGTCAAATGGTAAATCTGGCACTAAGATCCTTTTCTGTTTCCACACTACGACCGATTTTGTTTCTTTTTCTGTGAGGAATCGCCTGAAGTTAGTCACTGTAATTTATACTCACCCTGTATATTAAAATGAGTTTCATCAAATTTAAAACCATCGAAAAATAATGAACAAAATTAATTTCCTTCTCTGTGCGTCTGTCTTTCTTTCTAGCCTCAAGATCGCGTAGGAAATACTGGAGGAAACTTGTTCAGTTACGAATTAATGACTCATATTCTACGGTAAACTCACCCACTTTTATTGTCCTTTAATTTCGGACATATATTACGTTCTGCACGCCTTTGCATTTTCGTTGAAAGACGTGAACAAAAGGAATATAGTGCTGGGCAGGAAGAAGGCCAGGGACAACGAGTGGCCGGTGCGTACACACTCAGTTTTCACGTTTGGAGTTTCCGTCAGGCAGCCGAGAGTGGAATTGCCTTTTCTGTCTCTGTTATGAGGGCGGAAGCACTTGTGATGAGGACGGGCAGCCAGCGGAACTGTAACGGCGTCAAGGCACGTTCCGGAAGAGCGGCTGTCCTGGAGAGGGACGCAGACGGCAGCCCGGAAGCACCAAGCGCTGCTGGCAAACAGGACCAGGGAATTCATAGGCTTCCATTTCATTTATCTGTACTGATCGTCAGTTATCTGATGGCCTAATGTCCTGAGCCACTTACTTCATCGCAGACTCACTTGACCTAACATATTCATTTATTTTCTGCCCTCTCGTGCAATTCTTCCCATCACAACTCGCTCTGGAGTCATGGACGTTATTCTGTAATACACTACTGGCCATTAAAATTGCTACACCAAGAAGAAATGCAGATGATAAACGGATATTCATTGCACAAATATATTACACTAAAACTGAGGTGTGATTACATTTTCACGCAATTTGGGTGCATAGATCCTGAGAAATCAGTACTCAGAACAACCACCTCTGGCCGTAATAACGGCCTTGATACGCCTGGGCATGGAGTCAAGCAGAGCTTGGATGGCGCCTACGGGTACAGCTGCCCATACAGCTTCAACACGATACCACAGTTCATCAAGAGTAGTGACTGGTGTATTGTGACGAGCCAGTTGCTCGGCCACCATTGACCAGACGTTTTCAGTTGGTGAGAGATCTGGAGAATGTGCTGGCTAGGGCAGCAGTCGAACATTTTCGGTATCCAGAAAGGCCCATACAGGACCAGCAACATGCGGTCGTGCGTTATCCTGCTGAAATGTAGGGTTTCGCGGGAATCGAATGAAGGATAGAGCCACGGGTCGTAACACACCTGAAATGTAACGTCCACTGTTCAAAGTGCTGTCAATGTGAACAAGAGGTGACAGAGACGTGTAACCAATGGCACCCCAAACCATCACGCCGGGTGATACGTCAGTATGGCGATGACTAGTACACGCTTCCAATGTGCGTTCACCGCGATGTCGCCAAACACGGATGCGACCATCATGATGCTGTAAACAGAACCTGGATTCATCCAAAAAAATGACGTTTTGCCATTCGTCGTCGAACTGTTCGTGCATATTGTTGTTTTCTTGCAAACGTCCCCATCTGTTGACTCAGGGATAGAGACGAGGCTGCACGATCCGTTACAGCCATGCGGATAAGATGGCTGTCATCTCCACTGCCAGTGATACAAGGCCGTTGGGATCGAGCACGGCGTTCCGTATTACCCTTCTGAACCCACCGATTTCATATTCTGCTAACAGTCATTGGATCTCGACCAACGGGAGCAGTAATGGCGCGATACGATAAACGACAATCGCGATAGGCTACAATCCGACCTTTATCAAAGTCGGAAACGTGATGGTACGCATTTCTCCTCCTTACACGAGGCATCACAACAACGTTTCACCAGGCATCGCCGGTCAACTGCTGTTTCTGTATGAGAAATCGGTTGTTAACTTTCCTCATGACAGTACGTTGTAGGTGTCGCCACCGGCGCCAAGCTTGTGTGAATGCTCTGAAAAGCTAATCATTTGCATATCACAGCATCTTCTTCCTGTCTGTTAAATTTCGCGTCTGCAGCACGTCATCTTCGTGGTGTAGCAATTTTAATGGCCATTAGTGTAGTTTCATACTTCCTCTCATCCTGTCTCTTCTTCCAGTTACTGTTTTACGAGTCTTCCTTTCCTCGCCGAATCTGTGGAGAACCTTCTCGTTTCGTATCTTATCAGTCACATACTTCTCTGCATATGTGTCACTAAATGGCTAAACTGACCCAAACATAGGTGAAGGTTGCCTATCTAGCACTTTCCAGGGCTAACAGAAACTTGATTTTGTGTTTCATATGCACCGAAACGCCAAAGAAACTGTGCTAGGTATGTGTATTCAGTGCCGGCCGGGGTGACCGACCGGTTTTCGGCGCTACAGTCTGGAACCGCGTGGGCGCTACGTTCGCAGGTTCGAATCCTGCCTCGGGCATGGATGTGTCTGATGTCCTTAGGTTAGTTAGGTTTAAGTAGTTCTAAGTTATAGGGGACTGATGACCTCCGAAGTTAAGTCCCATAGTGCTCAGAGCCATTTTGTGTATTCAAATAAAGAGATATGTAAACAGGCAGAATACGGCACTGCGGCCGGCAACCCCTACACGAGACAACAAGTGTCTGGTGCAGTAATTAGATCGGTTACTGCTGCTGCAATGGCAGGTTATCAAGATTTAACTGAGCTTGAAAGTGCTGTTATAGTCGGCGCACGAGCGATGGGACACAGCATCTCCGAGGTACCGATGAAGTGGGAACTTTCCCGTACGACCATTTCAGTAGTGTACCGTGAATATCAGAAATCCGGTAAAACATCAAATCTCCGACATCGCAGCGGCCGTAAAAAGATCCTGAAAGAACGTGACCAACGATGACCGAAGAGAATCTTTCAACGCGACAAAAGCGTAACCCTTCCGCAAATTGCTGGAGATTTCAATGCTGGGCCATCAACAAGTGTCAGCGTGCGAACTATTCAACGAAACATCATCCATATGGGCTTTCGGAGCCGAAGGCCCATTCGTGTAACCTTGATGACTGCACGACACAAAGCTTTACGCCTCGCCTCTGCCCACCAACACCGACAATGGACTGTTGATGGCTGGAAATCTGTTGCCTGGTCGAACAGGTCTCGTTTCAAATTTTATCAAGTGGATGGACGTGTACGGGTATGGAGACAACCTCATGATTCCGTGGATCGTGGATGTCAGCAGGGCACTGTTCAAGCTGGTGGAGGCTCTATAATGGTGTGGGGCGTGTGCAGTTGGAGTGATATGGGGCCCATGGTACGTCTAGATGTGACTCTGACAGGTGATACGTACGTAAGGTTCCTGTCTGATCACCTGCACCCTTTCATGTCGATTGTGCATTACGAGGGACTTGGGCAATTCCAGCAGGACAATGCGACATCCCACACGTCCAGAATTGTGGCTCCAGGAAGACTCTTCTGAGTTTAAACACTTCCGCTGACCACCAAACTCCGCAGACATGAACGTTATTGAGCATATCTGGGATGACTTGCAACGTTATGTTCAGAAGAGATCACACGCCCTCATGCTCTTACGGACCTGCAGGATTTGTAGTGTCAGTTCCCTCCAGCACTAATTCAGACATTAGTCGAGTCCATAACACGTCGTGTTGCTGCACTTCTACGTGCTCGCGGGGGCCCTGCACGATATTAGACAACTGTACCAGTTTCTTTGGCTCTTCAATGTAATTATTGACGGAATTTAACAGTTTAAGATGCTGTCATAATCTCTTCTTTAAGAAGGACAGGGGCTTGACAAAAATATGGAATCACCGCAAGAAATGTGTGCCTGAATATAAATGCAGAAGTTAAGCAAGATTGCGGATTATGCTGTTATGTTTGACCAATAACGGCACCTGTGCTATGTCCTCAATACGTTACAATTATTAGTCGTCGCCATAATGTTGTTTTGTGTAGTTGTGAGTGAATTACGACGCAGCTGAGTAAATTCTAATGTGGGCGCTTGTTAGTGTTCTTATTGTGGGTACATGAGACAAGGCTGGACCAGTAAGTTGGATAACAGATTCCTTATTGTAATTGCGTCACAGCTTCGTTTTATTGAGCTGGCGACTATTTTAGAACCACCAATTTCATTTTCAGGCCAGACCTAGTAAAGCTGCACTAATAGTGCTTGATTAGGCGACAATCAATTCACACATAGTTAATACAAACGATATACATGTTCACACGGAATGTGTGTATTGTCTATTTGGGAATTGACTGTCGCCTAACCAAGCACTGTTAGCGCAGCTTTAATAGGTCTGGCTAGAAATTTGGTAGTTTGAAACTAGTCGCCAGCTCAATAAAACGCAACTTCGACGGAATTACATAAAAGAATGCTCAATATATTGTGTTTATTAATGTCTCCATAAACGTCATGAAAAAGAAAGGCAAAAGAAAATTTGGGATTGCAAATAATTTCCTAGAAACGATTGTACTTAAAGCGTCCTTGAGGACTCTGGAACCAACTTTCCGAGAAGGGATGGTAATTAAATCGTACAGGACTTCCTGTTTCTTTTGTTTCATCTTGACTTTTGAGCAGCTGCACATTAACAACAGTTGTCTCTCTTTTTACGATGAATATCACCCCAACTTGTTTAAGTCATCAACTATGAAATTATAATAGAATCTAATTTTATACACGAAATTCCTGTGTACGCCTTGCAATCTCTTCCTGGAAATTTATTTGTAATGGCAATTTTTTTCTGAATTGCTTTCACGCTGTTCAAGGAAATATTAATAAATGTAATGTATTTAACATTAGCTCTGTTTATTTGCAGAGTAAGTAACATAAATACTGAAAATAAAAATAATCTTCCTACGTAGAGGCCCAATCCCACGGCCTTGAGACTACCGTTCTGATATCTTCCCGTTGGGCCAAAAGTAACTGGAGACTACTGTAACATAAAGGGCTCATGGCCAGTCCGACCACGCTAAAAAGGCTATTTTTCTAAACGCTTGGCTATCTGGAGTTCCAGCTCCTGTCACTTTCACTTGTGGCCAAGCTCTGCATATGTCATAAATTTGGACGAAACCGGTAACGACGAGTAGGCGCGGTCCCCTTTTAATTCACATCGCGGGGATGATGATGATGATGTTTGGTTTGTGCGGCGCTCAACTGTGTGGTTATCAGCGCCCGTACAATTCCCCAACCTTTGCTCAGTCCAATTTCGCCACTTTTCCTGGATGATGATGAAGTGATAAGGACAACACAAACACCCAGTCATCTCGAGGCAGGTGAAAAACCCTGACCCCGCCGGGAATCGAACCCGGGACCCCGTGCTCGGGAAGCGAGAACGCTACCGCGAGACACATCGCGGTCTCAAGTGAGTGTTGAGTGATCATTGAAGAGGATTTCGACGAAAAATAAGAGGACGACTGCTGCAAAAGTCACCGGATATAGCACTCACGAACCCTGTCAGCACCAAAATAAGACGAAGGGTGTTCCATAAGAAATGAATTGAAGAGCGATCTGGAATTCCAAAAGCACTCATCAGGGGCAAATGCCCATAACGGGTAAACGTGGTGCCAAAGCCATAAAACCTGGACTGTGGGGCAATGGAAGAATGCCGTTTTGTCGAATGAGTCTTGCTTCACATTGTTTCCATCTTATGACCGCGTTTAGGTTCCAAAAATTAAACTTGGCGGGGATTCGGTAATTTGGATTGGTTGGTTGATTAATTTGGGAGAGGTGACCAAAGAGCGAGGTCATCAGTCACATCAGGTTAGGGAAGCATGGGTGAGGAAGTCGGTCATGCTCTACCAAACGAACCATCCGCGCATTTGCCTAAAGCGATTTAGGGAAATCCCGGAAAACCGAAATTAGAATGGTCGGAGGCGGGTTTGAATCATCGTCCTCCAGAATGCGAGTCCAGTGTGCTAACCACTGTGCCACCTCGCTCAATGACTTCAGCAGCCATATACCGTGGTATAGCATGGGCTCCATGACTACTCTGCAGCGTAGCATTGCTGCCAAAGCTTATTTGACCAGTTTGACTGATCAGCTCCATCCCAAGGTACAATGTTTGTTCCTCAGTGATAATGCCGTCTGTCAAGACGATAGGACCCCTGTTCACACAACTCTAGCCGTCCAGGACTGGTTTTGTGAGCACGAGGACGAACTGTCCCACGCCTCTGGCCGCCACAGCCACCAGATCTCAGTATTATTGAACCTTTGTGGTCTACTTTGGAAAGAAAGTTGCGTGATCGCCATCCAGCTGCGTCATCGTTACCTGAACTTGCCACTGTTTTGCAGGATGAATGGTATAAGACCCCGCTGAATCACCATACAGGACATTTATGAGTACTTATGCATTCCAAGACGACTGGAAGGTGTTTTGAATGCCAACGGTTTTTCTGCACCCTAATGGACATGATAATGTGTTGTGTTTATGGAGTTTCCATATTTTTGTCCACCCCTGTATAATCCTACATTAAAGGTTAACACAGTAAGTCAAGTACCGGGTGATCAAAAAGTCAGTATAAATTTGAAAACTGAATAAATCACGTAATAATGTAGATAGAGAGTTCAAATTGACACACATGCTTGGAATGACATGGGGTTTTATTAGAACAAAAAAAAAATACAAAAGTTAAAAAAATGTCCGACAGATGGCGCTTCATCTGGTCAGAATAGCAATAATTAGCATAACAAAGTATGACAAAGCAAAGATGATGTTCTTTACAGGAAATGCTCAATATGTCCACCATCATTCCTCAACAATAGCTGTAGTCGAGGAATAATGTTGTGAACAGCACTGTAAAGCATGTCCGGAGTTATGGTGAGGCACTGGCGTCGGATGTTGTCTTTCAGCATCCCTAGAGATGTCGGTCGATCACGATACACTTGCGGCTTCAGGTAACCCCAAAGCCAATAATCGCACGGACTGAGGTCTGGGGACCTGGGGGGCCAAGCATGACGAAAGTGGCGGCTGAGCACACCATCATCACCAAACGACGCGCGCAAGAGATCTTTCACGCGTCTAGGAATATGAGGTGGAGCGCCATCCTTCATAAACATCGTACGTTCCAGCAGGCGCTTATCAGCCGGACTGGGGATGATGCGATTCTGTAACATATCGGCGTACCTCTTACCCGTCACGGTAACAATTACAAAACCAGAATCACGCATTTCCTCGAAAAAAAAGGCCCGATAACGGTAGATGTGGTAAATCCAACCCATACCGTGACCTTCTCGTCGTGCAATGGAGTTTCCACGACAGTTCTAGGATTTTCGGTAGCCCAAATTCTGCAGTTGTGACCGTTGACAGACCCTCGGAGCGTGAAATGAGCTTCGTCGGTCCACAACACGTTACTCAACCAACAGTCATCTTCCGCCATCTTTTGAAACTCCCCCACCGCAAATGCCCTCCGCTTCACTAAATCGCCAGGTAACAGTTCATGGTGACGATGGATTTTGTACGGATAGCATCGGAGAGTACGCCTCAGTGCCAACCAAACAGTAGTGTATGGAATGCCGGTGCGACGTGCGACTGCACGAGTGCTGACTTCCCCGTGCATAGACGAACCCGCTACAGTCTACATTTCTTCCTGAACTGTCTCAGCAGCATTACGCCTTGTGCTCGGTCGGCCACTACGGGGTCTATCGTCTAAACAACCCGTGGCTTCGAACTTCGAAATCATTCTCGCCACAGCTGCATTTGCCAACGGGCCTTTACCCTTTCTAATCCCCTTCCTATGGCGATAGGATCGTAACGCTGAACTAGCACATTCGCCATTCTGATAATGCAGCTTCACTAAAATTGCCTTTTCAGGTAACGTCAACATGCTGCGACTGCTGGCGCATCTGATTCTCTCTCTCATTACAGCTCCTTTTATACACGATTGTCATGCGCAGTCACTGACGTTTAGCTGTCCAGCGCAATCTGTCGGTCATTTTGTGAACTTTGTTTTTTTTTTGTTCTAATAAAACCCCTTATCATTCCAAGCATGTGTGTCAATTTTTACCTCCCTATCTATATTCTTCCGTGGTTTATTAAGTTTTCAAATTTATAATGACTTTTTGATCACCCGATATTAATGTCGGAAACGGTGTACATACCTTGAGGCTGTGTAAATCACCGCGCGCAAGTTACGCATACTACATCCATCCAGTACTGGACAATGAAAGCACTTTGCGATTTTCAACTCATTTTAGAAACAATTTCAAACTTTTATGAATCTTTTTCTTGCTGAAATGAAAGAAAAAAAGTTTATCGCTTACTGCAGATTCATTGATCGTCCAAATAAAGCTTCAGCATCACGCATGACGTTTGAATTTTATTGCTTTATTACTCTATTCGCAACACATTTGACAAATAGCATACACATGCAGTAGTGAATGTACCTGCAAAACTGTATCATTGTACGACAAATATTTCAGGAGATACGACGTCATAAACATTGAGATGCGTGAGAAAATAGCTTCTTCTTAAAATGGAGTGCAAATTACCCAGTATTTGATAGCGCTGTGGGGGTTACTGGTCCTTTTATAACATTCCAAAAGCTTTAGTTCTTTTCTCTTCCAGGTTGTCACAGAGCATGGGTCATTTCCATACAGTCTTTTCAGTCCTGTGCCACAGACCTAGATCCTCGGAAATTTTTTTCTTCGACTTGAGATTTGTTTTCTGTATTAGTAGCTGTCCTTTGGCGTTGAGTATTCATTTGCCTGTGATAATTTGTTTATTATCCCCTCCTTACTTCGTCAACTACAAATTATTTTGCTTTCTAGGTAGCAGAATTCCTTCACTGCCTCTACCAGGTGATCACTGGTGTTGATGTGATTTTGTTACTGACCTCATTTATGATCCTCCTCTGCACTATCGTTTTTTTGTTTGTTTTTTTGTTTACCCTCCTCAGTAGACTTTATCGTATACAGTAGGTCCTATAATTAGTTGAGTTGTTTGGGGGAAGAGACCAAACAGCGAGGTCATCGGTCTCATCGAATTAGGGAAAGACGGGGAAGGAAGTCGGCCGTGCTCTTTCAAAGGAACCATCCCGGCATTTGCCTGGAGCGATTTAGGGAAATCACGGAAAACCTAAATCAGGATGACCGGACGGGGAATTGAACCGTCGCCTTCCCGAATGCGAGTCCAGTGTGCTAGCCACTGCACCACCTCGCTCAGTGGTCCTATAATTCTTCATCTGTTCATGGAGGGAAGCAATGTCATCAGAGAATGTTACCATCAATATCCTTGCACCCTGAATTTTAATCTCACATCTGAACTTGTCGTTTATTTCCTGCATTGGTCCTTCGATATACAAGTTGAATAGTAAGCTAGAAGGACTATATCTTGCATTATTATTGTTGTTGTGGCCTTCAGTCCGAAGACTGGTTTGATGCAGTTCTCCACGCTTGTCTGTCCTGTCCAAGTTTCTTCACTTCTGCTTAACTACTGAAATTTACATCCATTTGAACCCGACTCTGTAGCCCAGGTCGCCTCACCAGTTATTCATACGCACTTGCGAGAAGACATGCTGATCCGTCAGCACCTCGCGGATTTTCTCTCACTGATGTCGAAGGCTATCGCCAAGACGTGCTAGTGCTAGCGAGGACATGCTAGTGCGACGGAGACGTGTCAATAATATAATAAAATTACATAAAAATTAACATAAAATAAAAAATATGTACATCAATAAAAAATAATAAAAAAGGTCTTCCTAGTATGCTCCTTTCCTGTATTTGGTAGACGTTTTGGGGTCTTATTGTTAGAGGCCAACAGCTCAAGTGGTGGAGTACTTTTTTGAGGCTTATTTTTAAGTTTAGGGTAAAAGTGGCGGTAGGATTAAGCTTTTCCTTTTTTTGTAGGCTTACGTGGATTCACGAATGTGAGGGGAAAAGAAAAAGCTCCATTATCGGTATATCGCTGGATCGAGTCCCGCTCACAAAAAAGGGGTCGCTAACGGTCGCCTATACGATGATACTCGACTCGGTTGTACGCCGGTTCGAATCCTGGTGGTGGAAAAATTTGACTGCCAGTATTTGGCCGGCAAGGGCAGGAGAGATGGCAGCGTAAAGTTCCTGATCACCAGCCTTTGCGCCAATGCTTTGAATTAAGTTCCAAACCTCTCTGCAGTGTCTCATGAAGTGAGGACATGTGGCACTGTGGATGTTGATCCGTTCGTCGGATGGGGACATTACGCTCGGAGGCCCCCTTGTGCTATTAGAAAGGAGCAGGCTATGTGCCGGCAGAGTGTTTCACCCTCTCTCCACCCTTTATGCGTAAAAACGCAAACCCAACACTACACTGTAGTGTAGAAGTACACCCATCCAAACAACATTCCACAAGACATCAGAGACAAGCAACAGCAAACTACCTCCACTATGACCTTGCCTATAACGGCGATGCAGGATTCCTGTATCAGCCCCCTACGCTCATTTACTTTGACTTTTTGACATCCATTTCAGCTTGCTTTTGTATTCGAGACTTGGCAACGCCTTACAAGCTTTTTCTTACGCTGCAACATTTGCTCTGCGTTTTTGCACTGAATGGATATTCTCTGACGTAATACCGCTGCTCAAACGAATTCTGCTTGCAAAGTGAAATGCAATCTGTGTGGATGATTCGTTCATGTCCTCTACAATTATAAAACACCGGCATCCGTTGACAGCGGTAATTGTAAGAGGGCTTACAATCTGCATGCTTCTGTTAGAGAAAGTATTCCATATTAGTGAGCAACATAAAGCCGGTATTACACGATGCAAGTAAGGTGTTGCGACGGTACCTAACGGTTACTGCCTGAGAAGTTGCTCTTCGAAACAGCATCCCATACGAGCAAAAGTTGCGTCTTCACCTGCGATTACTCGCAGTTTAGGTACTTGGCTGTGCACGGCTCTGTTTAAAAGGAATAGCTCGATAGCTCGAGGTAGTCATAAGGTCGAGCTGCTTACGTTTGCTTTCTTACCCTGCAGCTATTTCTCTGTGATCCTGCAGTTAAACGGTCTATGCACTGGCTAGCATTGCGAGTTAATAAATACAAAGAAATAAAAAATAAAAGTTAAATGAATTATTTCATAACAAGGATTCTGTTCTAACATCCGAAATTTATGTAGACGACAGAAAATTATATTGAATAATGTTTATTCAAGAAATAACATCTCAGATAAACTGGAAGTGATTGAAAGATAGTCAGTCAAAACGCAAACAGAAAAATATCCTTATCAAATGCAGCTAAGTTACGTTTAGAGCGTTACGAGACTGGCAACGAAATCCCCAAATTACACACTCATCAAATATACGCAAAACTAAGTCCATTTCGTGATCACGATACACGAATGATTCATCAACTCAAAGTAGTTCAGAGTTCAACACCATGGATTCCAAAAGTTAGAGTATTGTATCGGCTGTTTACCGCCCAGTACCAATCACCTAGACGACGGAATCACGCAAGTTACTCAAGGCAGGTCTGTCTTCTTCCAGAACTCGTGTATCAGTGTCCAGAATCGCTTCCTTCAACTGATCGCTTGAGAAAGTCCCAGTCGCCACTTGACTCCCGTAGCGTTCCGCTACACTCTGCTTTTCTTTCGCGAAGCCATCCCCACCAAAAATACATTGTTCTTACATGCTAAAGAAATGATTTGACACGTATTGACCACTTTCCCGCACTTAACTAGTATCTTGACAACAGTATTTAAATAAAGAAATATTATAAACTTTCGGACACACTCGGAACATTCACAGAAAATACATTGGCCAACGAATTTTTTTTGAAAAACCTTTTTTTACTATGATAGCTGATCTTTATAGATTTTTATCAGCAGAGTCCAAATCTAGCCTTAGTTTTTTTATATCACCCATAGTTTTCGAGCAGTATGCTTTTTACTATAGAGTATAAAAATCCTGTGCTATACGGTAAGCGGGGAAATTAGTGCAACGCTTTGTTAGAACATAAGCATGGTTTGTATTTACAGTAAGCTACTTAAAACAATGATATGTGTTAATAGAGGTTTCACTTGTCAGCTGGAATTGGTTTTTATTTTCTCTTTTTTCTTTGAAGCTTCTTTTGTAGCTTTTTCTACGATGAGTCGCTTGCTGAGCTTCTCGGTGAAGTGACCAACGGTAGTCCCCCATCATGTTGGTGTTCCAGCGACCTTGGTAGCGTTTTTTCATCACTTTAATGTCCTGGTGAAAACGCTCTCCTTGCTCCTCATTAACATCTCGCATATTGTCTAGGAAGTAATCAAGGTGACTGTTCAAAATGTGAATTTTCAGGCTCATTAAACGTACTAAAGTATTAAACTTCTTTAACATTGTAGCTATAATAGAAACATATTCTGGATCTTTTTCATGTTCTAAAAACTTTGTAACGACTTGCTTGAATGATACCCATGCTTCATTCTCTTTTAGGTCATTGTGGATTCAAAGTTAACATCAAACATCAATTTTCTAATGTCAGGTCCGATAAAGACGCCTTCTTTTAGTTTAGCTTCTGAAAGGTGTGGAAAATTTTGGTAGAGATACTTAAAACATGGTCCATCTTTAGGCGAACCATTTACAAACTGTTTCATCAGGCCTAACTTTATATGTAGAGGTGGTAGGATTACGTTTTTTGGATTTACAAGGTTTTTATGTAAAATGTACTTCTCACCATGTTTTAAAGACTCCCTCACGGGCCAGTTCTTCCTGCACCAGTGTTGATCCCTAGCCCTACTGTCCGATTCACACAAGAAACATGGAAATTTGGTAAAGCTACCTTGCTGACCAAGGAGCATACATGTTACTTTTAGATCGCCCCATATCATCCAACCATGAACAGAATAGCCAATTTTATTTAGCACTATTTCTAGGTTTTCATAGCTTTCTTTCATATGTACAGAATGTCCAACACGCATAGATGCATACATGTTACCATTGTGTAATTTAAATTAGTTTTGGATGAATCAATAAACAGCCTCCAGCCTTCCTTTTTGTATTCAATACCAAACTCATTCATCTGACTGGGAATGTCTGTGCAGTACACTAAATCACCTTCTTGTTGAAAAAGCTTGGAAAACTGCTGCTCTCTCTTTCTACACATGTATATGCTGGTTCTAACTATCAGTAAGTTTTTTTCTTTTAATCTACAGCCAAGCAATTCAGCTCCTTCTTTCGTTAAGCTCAGATCCCTAATCAAATCGTTAAGTTCGGTCTGAGTAAACAATTTGGGCTATAGAGTTTATGTATCACAATGGAATTCATCATCATCTGGTTCAACTAAATCAGACTGTACATCAGAAAATACTTCTGTTGGAACAGAATTTAAATCATCTGGTGGTACAGGAACCAGCAAATCTACACCATGCCCTACTGGTCGGATGGCGAACGGAAGGTTAGGATAGCTTATTACCTTCTTGTTTTTCGAATTATGACCAGTAATATCAACACAGCAAAGTAGCAATCATCGGAATGATTTCTCGGCTCCCTCCACAACATAGGAACAGCAAATCTAAAGACTTTTTTCTCCTTTTTGGACCATTTTTTCAGATCTTCAACACACTCATAATGTACCTTATGCAGCGCCCAAGATTTATCTTGATCACCAAGTTTAGATCCGAAGTATGATAGATAAACCTTTTTCACAAAGTCTGTAATGTTTCTTTGGTGTTTTTTAATCACAAATTCACCACAAATATAACAAAAACTGTCAGCAGAGTTTTTTCAACCACGATCAGACATTGTACTGAGCATACGTACAGGAAACAGGAAAGTGAGGTTATGTTGACAGTAAACGAAACACCATCTGTTAACATAAAAACAGAAACGACCTTTCTTTGCCAGCAAATGTTTTTCAGCAGTGCTACCAACGTCATCTACATTAATTAAACCTCCTTTTTAAATTATTTTAACTATATAAAAGCTGTTAAATTCTTTAAAAAAATCGCTTAATTTAACTGTAAAATGTGGAGAAATGGTGGGTGATACAGTTTTTTAAGTATCATATTTGGATTTTCCACCGTAAAAATAATGAGAATAAGGAATTTTCAGCAAAAAAGTTTTTCCATCGTTGGCCTGTGATATAAAAAAAGCAAGTTCGTCCATAAATAAATGAGCCAGTATTCTTGCGCAAGTGCGCTCATGTTAAATAACAACGAATTGTCGTTAAATATTATTTAAACAAACATTTATACCTTCTTGACAGAAGTGTCTCTAAGTTCCCTTTTCAGTTGATCACTTTTAAATTAGCTCAGTTTTTTAATAGCAATTGCAGTCAACTTTTAAATAAAGTTGCTGGCAAAATAGTAAACTGTTCATTAAATAACTACACAAGAATGACAATATGAGTGATGATGGTGTGTTCATCAGATGTGTAAATGTGGAAAATACGATGTTCTGACAAATATTTGCACAGCGAAAAAGATTTAAGAGAAGTCGCAGATCAATAAAAAAAATATATACAGATGCATAGCTTTCAGGGATGATAGCTATAGAACAACGCTATCATCTGAAATATCTTTTGTTGAAACTGCATGAATTGATTAAATGTTATTAATTCATCTACATCTACATCTACATTTGTACTCCGCAAGCCACCCAACGGTGTGTGGCGGAGGTCACTTTACGTGTCACTGTCATTACCTCCCTTTCCTGTTCCAGTCGTGTATTGTTCGCGGGAAGAACGATTCCCGGAAATCCTCCGTGCGCCCTCGAAACTCTCTAATTTTACATTTGTGATTTCCTCGGGGGGAAGCAATATATTCGATACCTAGTCCAGAAACGCACCCTCTCGAAACCTGGACAGCAAGCTACACCGGGATGCAGAGCGCCTCTCTTGCAGAGTCTGCCATTTGAATTTGCTAAACATCTCCGTAATGCTATCACGCTTATCATATAGCCCTGTGAGGAAACGCGCCGCTCTTCTTTGGATCTTCTCAATCTCCTCTGTCAACCCGACCTGGTACGGATCCCACACTGATGAGCAATACTCAAGCATAGGTCGAACGAGGGTTTTGTAAGCCACCTCCTTTGTTGATGGACTACATCTGTAAGTAGGCTGTTAAGGTTTTTATATTGGTAACGCCACGTAGCGCTCTGTATGAAAATCACTGGCTGTGCTGCGTGCAGTCTGTGGCTGGTTTGCATTGTTGTTGGCTATTGTAGTGTTGGGCAGCTGGATGTTAACAGCGCGTAGCGTTGCGCAGTTGGAGGTGAGCCGCCAGCAGTGGTGGATGTGGGGAGAGAGATGGCGGAGTTTTGAAATTTGAAAGACTGAATGTCATGAACTGCTATATAAATTATGACTTTTGAACACTATTGAGGTAAATACATTGTTTGTTCTCTATCAAAATCTTTCATTTGCTAACTATGCCTATTAGTAGTTAGTGCCTTCAGTAGTTTGAATTTTTTATTTAGCTGGCAGTAGTGGCGCTCGCTGTATTGCAGTAGTTCGAGTAACGAAGATTTTTGTGAGGTAAGTGATTTGTGAAACGTATAGGTTAATGTTAGTCAGGGCCATTCTTTTGTAGGGATTTTTGAAAGTCAGATTGCGTTGCGCTAAAAATATTTTGTGTCACTTTAGTGAATGTTTGAGTACGTTCAGTTTTGCTCAGCTGTTTGAAAAGCAAATAATGTAAGAGGTTTATCAGCACAGTAATTCATAAATTTTTCTAAGGGGACGTTTCACATCTTCTAAGGACTCTCCCAATGAATCTCAACCTGGCACCCACCTTACCAACAATTAATTTTATATGATCATTCCACTTCAAATCGTTCCATACGCATACTACCAGATATTTTACAGAAGTAACTGCTACCAGTGTTTGTTCCGCTATCATATAATCATACAATAAAGTATCCTTCTTTCTATGTATTCGCAATACATTACATTTGTCTATGTTAAGGGTCGGTTGCCACTCCCTGCACCAAGTGCCTATGCGCTGCAGATCTTCCTGTATTTCGCTGCAATTTTCTAATGCTCAACTTCTCTGTAGACTACAGCATCATCCGCGAAAAGCCGCATGGAACTTCCGATACTATCTACTAGGTCATTTATATATATTGTGAAAAGCAATGGTCCCATAACACTCCCCTCCATTGAGAACAACATGCTGTGTTCTGTTTGCTAAAAACTCTTCAATGCAGCCACACAGCTGGTCTGATATTCCGTAGGCTCTTACTTTGTTTATCAGGTGACAGTGCGGAACTGGATAGAACGCCTTCCGGAAGTCAAGGAAAATGGCATCTACCTGGGCGCCTGTATGTAATATTTTCTGGGTCTCATGAACAAATAAATCGAGTTGGGTCTAACACGATCGCTGTTTCCGGAATCCATGTTGATTCCTACAGAGTAGATACTGGGTTTCCAGAAAAGATATGATACACGAGCAAACAACATGTTCTAAAATTCTACAACAGATCGATGTCAGAGATATAGATCTGTAGCTTTGCCCATCTGCTCCACGACCCTTCTTGAAAACTGGGACTACCTGCGCTCTTTTCCAATCATTTGGAACCTTCCGTTTCTCTAGAGAGTTGCGGTACGCGGCTGTTAGAAGGGGGGCAAGTTCTTTCGCGTACTCTGTGTAGAATCGAATTGGTATCCCGTCAGGTCCAGTGGACTTTCCTCTGTTGAGTGATTTCAGTTGCTTTTCTATTCCTTGGACACTTATTTCGATGTCAGCCATTTTTTCGTTCGTGCGATGATTTAGAGAAGGAACTGCAGTGCGGTCTTCCTCTGTGAAACAGCTTTGTAAAAAGATGTTTAGTACTTCATTGAGTTAATGTTTATTCAGTGTGAAATACAGTTTTAAAGGTATTGGGATATTGTTGTGTCATTGGATGCGCCTCATTTACTTGAGACGTCGATGGACTTGATGCGAGTCATTGTCGAATCTCAGGAGTGCTGTAAGAAGCTATCTTTCTGCTTGTCTGACACTCCATGTGTTGGAGCACTGACTCCTGCACAAAGGCCCTGCGAGCGACAGCCGTCAAAATAACCTTTTATGTAGATTTTCCCTGTTTCCGGCGACGCTCGTAGTCATTGAACCTGCACTCGCCCGTATCGGTCACTTAGCCAGAAGCCGATAAATGCGCGGCGCGCCGTGAGACCTGGGCCCGCTAGCGTTTGCCGCACAACAAATTCATCTCTTCGAAACTCCAGGCCTAGGTGGACGAGTAACTCGCCAAGTTATAGCGTACACTTCTGCAGTAGCGCCACATGCGTATAAGTCTGGAACTAAAGACAGGTTCATTTCGCCGGATTACACGATGCACACGGAACAGTCCTGGCGCAAATTCACACATGCGCACTATATGGCAATACGGCACGAATCTCGAAGACTGCCTGATTTCTTGGAAAGTCGTTCATTTAAATTAAAAATTTCGGAGCGCATGGGTCCCATTTATTAAATCATTATTTTTATTTCCTGTTATCACTGTTTATTGAGTAACAGTTGTTCTCCTATATAACTATCGCGGAATTATCTCATTACTATTCTGAATTATGGGCTGAACTGTTCGTTTTATATATATTTGTAAGAATGTATTTATTAGAATCTGTTTACCTGAATTTACGTTTATACCGCATTTTGCACATGGGGGATGCAGCTATTTTTGGAGTTGTTGCCCTGTCAGCATCTATAAGCCTTATGATTATGGCAGGACAACGCCGACAAAAAGTCAGACTTCGTTGGTTTCGAACCCTGCTGGAAAGGAGGGGCGAAGGCTGTGTGTGACATGTACTCCCTATTAATGAAGGAATTGAGGTCCGAAGCTTCGCAGGAATTTCGGATCTTCGTGAGAACGGACGTGGCTATTTCGGCAAGCTGGTGTCGGTACTATTGGAAGGAATTCGCTCAAGTAACACAGTAATGTACGAAGCAGTTTCACCTAGTCATAATTAAGAATTAAACCATTTGTTTATCTATTTTGTGATCGGATTCTGCCGCCGACTATTGCTAGTTTCTCCTTCCTGCCGAAAAGAAGCAAAACATGCAATAAAATCAAGTGTGATCTACCATTAATTACAGCACTACAAATATAAATCGGAAATAGCACGTTGCATGGGGGCCTAATTAAATAAAAAATGAAAATGCAAATAATTTTAGTAGCTGTAAGTCCGATTACGCAAGTCTCGTAAACGGCTGGCCCTGACTAGTTTTAGTACGCAATCTGACTGCTTAGAATGACAACAAAGAATGTAAGAAAATTTCTGTTAGCACAATTAATTAATTAAGTCCCCAGCAACTATAAAACCTACGAAACCAACAAACACAGGTGTAGCTGTTCTGTATGTGGTAGTATGACTCAACGCACATCTGGCACGGTTCTTCCTCAACAAGACAAGACTTTTTAAATACCAATTATACTGACGTGATAAAAGAAAATTACAAATACTATAATTGTGCAAGAAAACCAAAATTACACTCTAATACAAGAACATACGCCAGATGCTTTGTTGACTGAACCTGTAATGACACATTATTCAGGTCACTGAAAGAATAAAAGAATAAAAGAAAATACCTCCATATATATTGACGAAATGCGCTCTGACCATTACAATATCTCCATTAGAACAACATCTGCTATCTCTCCCATCAAACCACTGCATAAAACATGGAACGACACTCTCCACTACCACATCTCACTCTGACTTCACGACAAGCAGTGTCCACCACAACTTCTCGGCAAGAACTGCCTGCCGCTACGTCTCAATAATCACTGCCAGTGGAGGCGGCGGAACAATACTCTCTGGCGCGATCTTTGGCGCTGTGGCTCAGTGTAGCCACCTTTCATATGCCCTTCCTCCACGGGCTAGAATTTGATGGTATTTTTGCCAGCATTGGTGGTGAAAATACCACCAAATTCGTCAAAAAAAATACAGACAAAAATAAAAGATAATATTAATACGTAAATATCATATAACTAGATAAAATTTTGGCTTTGCACTGACCTTTCAATATCCTAATATATAAAATACACTAAGCAATACAAATTCTTTCATACATGTGACTTTACATAATAGTTTACACAAATATCATGTGGTTAAACAATTCAATCGATAGCGTCAGCAATGACGAATATGAGCAGGTAAGAGTCTTATAACTTTTCACAAACAGTAATACACAAAAAATCAGTTTATACAAATATTCACATAAAATGCTGTCATAACAAGTAGTTGACAGTTCCAGCAGTAGCACCCAGCATTGTGGAACAGGTGCAGACTCCAACAGGTGACATCATTTCAGTAGAAGCAGTTCATCAGTGGCACCCAGCATTGTGGAATAGGTGCAGACACCATCAGGTGACATCATTTCAGTAGAAGCAGTCCATCAGTGGCACCCAGCAATGTTGAGTAGGTGCAGACACCATCAGGTGACATAATTTCAGTAGAAGCAGTCCATCAGTGGCACCCAGCAATGTTGAGTAGGTGCAAACACCATCAGGTGACATCATTTCAGTAGAAGCAGTCCATCAGTGGCACCCCGCAATGTGGAACAGGTGCAGACTCCAACAGGTGACATCATTTCAGTAGAAGCAGTCCATCAGTGGTACCCAGCAATGATGAGCAGGTGCAGACTCCAACAGGTGACATCATTTCAGTAGAAGCAGTCCATCAATGGCACCCAGCAATGTTGAGTAGGTGCAGACTCCAGTCCATAATATTCACTATCACTAATCACACTGTTCATCAGTTTATAAGCAGAAAGTAAACATGTCCTATTGGCACCAATCATGTAGAAAAAGTACAAGTAACAGTCCATAATATTTACTATCACTGATCACACAGTTCATCAGCAGAAATTAAACATTTCTAAGTGTCACACATCATGCTGAAAAGTGCAGGTAACAGTTCATAATATTCACCATCACTACTCAGACAGTTCAAGCATGAACAATAGTTTGAATACACATACAAATGCTTTTACACTAAACATACAAATCATAACAGACACACAAATGATGTCAGATAATTGTCATATTACTATTACAAGTACACAAACATCAGTAAACCTATAATATGTATGAGTGTCAGTGCAAGCCACTACAAACAAATAAAATAATATTTAGGAGATAGGTGGGTAGGATTAGGAAAGGAAAACACACAAAACACACTCACTCATCTTTCATCCACATTAAGTACTACTGTGTAATTGAATAGTGTTAACTGTGTACATGCACTTCTGTCAAAATTTCATGTTCATCATGTGTACCAAGTAGTAGTGGCAGCAATGTATAACAGTCAATAATAGTTAAGTCAACGTCATAGTCATCATGTCAAGACCAATGTTTGCCAAGCCAGATCAAAATGTACGGTTGCTGAACAACTGTCAGTGTGCCAAGATATGCAATGCTTCCTCTCTCCAAGAAAAAAAAGTACATACTGCTTAGTGATTTAACAAAGTGTGTGTAGACAATCTTCCTTCCATTTTAGTGTTCTAGTCTGCTATCTTCATCCTCCTTGTTCCATATAGACCAAAAAAAAAAAAAAAAAAATATGCACCTCACTTACTTTACCTCTTATACACCAAAACTCCAATCAACTTCATATAATCTCAATACCTCAATAATACCTCTTCAATACGTCGATACATATAAACCTTATTGCCAGTATCATTTCACTTCCATAACAACTCTTTCCTCTAGTCAGTCTCCTCGAACAAGTACAGATAAAATCCTAATACAAACCTCCTCATCCCATACAATCCGAAGACACACTGTCAACACACAACCTCTGTGTAATCCTTCTGACCAAAATCTTCTACTCTATATGAATTATAAACAAAGAATGCATACATGACCTCTAACAGACTTAGTTCGAATAACTCTCAGTAATTAAGTACGATTACGGAGTGTGAATGATCCTAATATTTCACAGTGTGTACACCACTTCAAGAATTATGGCAAACAGAAGCAAACATGTGGAGTATATCTTGTGTCAAGTGTCACTTCCTATTTCAGTTGCTCACGAAAAATGCAGTGTAATAACTGTGTTGGTATGTCATGTCGTTAACTTCCTTCCTATTGGCATACATTTATACAGCTTTCATAAAACCTCCAGCTCATGTGACTTCTGTGAAGTTTCTTGTACTAATGTCGTTCGTCGAATTATGGCAGTTCATTTTCTTATCTTAAAAATATAAGGCACTGAGCGTAAGCAAGGCAAGCAATAGCGAGTAAATATACCAGTAGTGAACAGAATGTCAACAAGTGGATGCAGCACAATTCTTACAACGAGGCTCTGCCAAGCGAACAATCTGTAATTAATACAATAGTGTGACCTAAACTCTATGTTCATTCACAGTATATCAGCATTTCTATTTACCAAATTAAAGAGTAGTTGTGACGACAAACAGAGATGTATAAATATGCAATCCATACGCATAGCAGCAAACATATATCTTACGTACTAAACAGGTTATTAGCATCATATCATCATAAGCAAATAAATGTTCATATGTAATCTTAATAACTAAACATGAAGGCGCAAGCAGATAAATCACAAAGTATAACTTACATACCTAACCACATCAGCACAATTAATCAGGTGACAATTATAATTTGAATAAATAAGCACAGCAGGCACATAATAAAAAAATATGACATCAGTGAAAAAGCAGTGCAGCCAAGCGATGCATAATATACACAAGTTACAACTCAGTTCATTAATAATCATTGTCAAAATCAGTTAACGTACGCAAGCACGTCGCTTCACAAGTAAATTCATAGAACATGAAATTTAGCACAAAGTATGAATCACGTAATTGCGAGCAGCAAATTACGTCTAAAGTACGTACCTAAGTGGAAATATGTTACCTGAAAAATAAACTCAATTAATAATTACCTTTTTAGTTTATTACTTTCTTCTTCGAAATGACATTTTTCCTGAAATTTTCTCGATAGCAAGTCGTCTTAACGTCGGACACGTACAGAATTTACCTGAAGTTCTTAAATATTTTATAGAACCGTATCCTGAAAAATACTGAATGTTAATAACAGAATTCATCAGGTCACTATAGCTTTATACTGAATTTAGTCGGAGAAATTAGACTGTGTATTTGTTTACGGCTGTCAGTGCATTCGCACCGAGCGCTCGACCAGCTGTAGGCGCGTGACGTAGAAAGCAATTGTTTGCGGTCAACGATTGCCCTGTGCGGCGCGCAGACTTGACTGTTGCTTTGAGTATATGCCGCCGCCAAAACACAGCGCGGTATCCTTTGTACTCTCCGCATGTTTACATCTAGCTGTTAGTTTCTCACAAGTATGTCATTCCACAAAAATTTTAACGTTTGATATATGTTGTATTCCCTTAGAGCGTCGAGATTTAAGAGTTTCTACTTCAACAGTGTTATCATGAATAATTTTGCGAATTCCATATGGACCGTTATAAAGCAGAAAAAATTTGCGACACAAGCCTTTTCCTTTGTGAGACAATCGATGAGACTTAATTAACACTTTCTGACCAACTGACAAATTTTTTGAACGACCAGGACGCTTAGCTGATTTCTCTCTTCTAGCAGCTGCAGATGCAATATTTTGTAGAGCCAGATTCACAACTTCAGAATGCCGCAGTTTCCGTGAAGGCGGAAAAGGAACGATTTCAGAAATGCGATTTGTCGGTGCTTTATTTTTTAATATCAGTATAGGTGGTAAAGAAGTTGAGTCATTAGGAAGTTCATTCAGAATGTTTTGAAAAATATGAAGATACTGATCCCACGTTCTGTGATTCTGATGACAATAAAGACGACACAATTTATTGATTTCCTTCATCCATCTCTCTGAAGCGTTAGATTGAGGGTGAAAAAGTGAAATGAAGATTGGTTTCATTTTACGACGCCGTAGAGTACGAAGCCAAATTTTAGAACGAAACTGTGATCCATTATCTGATATAACTTTATCAACATGACCCACTTCTTTAAGAAAATGTTTGATGAAAGCGTTAGATACTGAACGAGCTGTTGCTTTGCGTAAAGGTGTAAAACACACATATTTTGATGTCAGTTCCACTGCTACGAAAATGTACGCAAAACCATTAGTAGATCGAACCACTGGACCGAACAAATCAACTGCAGCCATGTCCTTTAATTTCGCTGGAATGATAGGAAACAACGGTGCTCTGTGAGAAACTGTTGGCGGCTTAGCCTTTTGACATAATTTGCATTTGGCCAGAACAGATCGAATACGTTTTTCCATATTACTGAAGTAGCAATTTTCTCGTAATTTATGGAAGCATTTTCTGGGACCAAAGTGTGCATAACTGAAATGTGTATACCAAATCAGCTTATTAACCCACTCATCAGGAATACAAACTAACCAAACAGAGTTGTCGACCGATTTTCGTTTAAAAAGAATGTCATTGCGAACTAAATAATGCTGTCTAATCGCTACGCTTTCCTTTCTCCTCCACTTCTCCTTAATGTCCTTCCAGATTGGATCCTTATTTTGCTCCTTAGCGATGTCCTGGAGCGAAGACGAAATAAAGTTCTCAAACGCAACACCTTGAATATACATCAAACAATAATTGTTTTCCTTGCAGTCCTCTTCAGCACTTTGTTTCAAACTCATAGGTGCACGTGATAAAGCATCAGCAACAATATTTGAAGAACCCTGTATGTAAACAATACTAAAATCAAATTCCTGTAGGTACAATGCCCATCGTGACAATCTGCCATGAATTAATTTTGTCGATATAAGAAACTCCAGAGCTCGATGATCGGTGTAAACCTTAGTATGTCTGCCCAACAAAAATGTGGGAAATTTTGTAAAAGCCCAAACAACAGCCAAAGCTTCAAGTTCCATAATCGAATAACTCTTTTCTGATTTAGAGAGAACACGACTTCCAAATGCAATAGTTTTCTGGACTACAACGCCGTTTTCTTCTATCTCTTGAAATAAATGTGCACCTAGGCCTTTGTATGATGAATCCGTCGCCAAACAAAAATCTTTAGATAAATCCGGGTGTGAAAGAAGTGGAGCAGCAACTGAAGCATCACGAAGTTGTTCAAATTCTGATTGAGCTTCCTCATCCCAACAGCAATTAGATTTCTTTCCAGATAGTTCACATAATCGAGGTGTGGCCAAATCGTCCAATTTAACAAAGCGTCTAAGAAAATTACAGACACCAAGGAAACTACGAACATCACGTTTTGTGGTAGGAACAGCATAATTACGAATAGCATCTAGTTTTTCTGGATCAGGAAGAATACCTTCTGTAGAAACAATGTGACCGAGAAATTTCACCTGAGAACGACCAAATTCAGATTTTTCTAAGTTCACCGTAATGCCAACTCTTGCAAAAATACGTAATAATGAATCCAAAATTTTGTTGTGCTCACTCCAAGAATGTTTAGCAATAAGAATGTCGTCAACATATGAAGTAATATTGTCACGAAGATAAACAGGTAAAATTTCGTTTAAACTACGAATGAATGCTGCTGAAGATACAATAACTCCAAACGGTAATTTCCGAAACTGGTAACAGTTACCAAAGGCTAAAAAGGCAGTATATTTTCTACAATCAGGGTGGAGTTCTATTTGCCAAAAACTTGCGCGCATATCAATCGTGGATAAAACTTTAATTCCATGAAAATGTTGAAGAAGTTCATCTAAATTTTGTGGACGGTCAGTTTCAGGAATGATGATATTATTTATCTGTCTGGAATCCAGAACCAAACGAATTGATCCATCCTTTTTAAGAACAACGTGTAATGGGCTAGTATAAGGACTGACTGCAGGCTCAATAATGCCCTGATCTAACATGTATTGAAGTTCATTCTTAACCTTGTCTCTGTAAGCCAAAGGAATTGCGTACGTTTTCCCCCGAAATGGTGTGTGTTCTTTTACCTTAAATAAATATTGTAAGCCTTGTATAGTTCCCGTGTGATGACTAAATACTGTAGCATGTGAAGTCAAAATGTGGTGCAGCTCTTCTCTTGCAACGTCATCTGGCACTTCAGCTTTCTTAACCTTTTCATTAATTAGTTCTTCGCTATTAATTATATCATCCATCGCGTCTCTGTATCTATTGTCATTGTCATGAATAAACACACTGTCGTCATAATGCTCAACGAAAACATCAGAAGTAAGAAACCTTAAACATTTTGTATCTGATTCAGATCTTGCTAAACACTCGAAGAATTTCAAACATATCGGCATTCCGGCAACAGTCAAATTCACACTTCCTTCTTTAAAGTTCAGAATTGCCTTATGTGCGTTAAGAAACTCCATACCTAATATAATTTGTGTACTGAGTAATGGAACAATAATAAAATTAGCAGAAAATTCGTATCCTTGACAAATGAAATTTAAGTTGGTCTGTTGTTTAACTTCTACACTTTTTCCAGAAATCGCTCCTCGAATTGTAGTTTTAGAAATAGGTAACACAGGACAGGCAATAGTCCTTTCACATATACGAAAAACTGATTCACTAATGACGTTCAATGGGCTCCCAGAATCTAAAACTGCAGTGAACTTATTCTTACCCACACATACTTCAATAACAGGATGTAAAAATGCGTATATATTATTTTCCTTTTCGTCTAACAAAATGTCTCTCATGTCTTCCAGGCGTACGTAGTGTAAAGCCGTAGTGTCATTACTTTCTGAACCGTCTATATTGCTGCCAGAAGCCGAAGCTGCTAGTCATTGTCGATTGTTTGCGTCACGTCTTTGATTATTCGCGTCATTTCGCGGATCCATTTCTACGATTCGCACTTGTCTCTCTGAAGTTCTGTCACGTGGAGGATGCCAATTAGGTCCCTCCTGTCTGTTAGATACAAATTCTTGGTTGTGTCTGTTATTAAAATTTCTGTTTTCCTGTCTGTCTGCATAGCTACTTCTTGTGTAATTTCGACTGTCACTTCTGAAATTATTGTTGTATCTACTACCCTGATTATTTCTGTAGTAAGAATTTCTATTACTGTTTGAATAATTTCTGTCTTGATAATACCGATTACTGTTTCCGTATGATTGATCATTCCGGTACGAATTACCGTTATTATAATTGTCTGTGTAATTTCTGTTAGAACGTCTGTTATTGTCATAGGGCTGGTATCTATTGTCCTGTCTGTTACGTCTGTCATTCTCAACATTACCCATATAACGCCCGTTCCGATCACTATCCCTTTTCTCTGAAAATCTACTGTAATTACTGTTACTGAAAAAATTACAGGAAGTCCCATCGTCGTTGTCATACTCAAGTTCTTGCAACAAAGTCTTAAAAGTCTCAATGTCGTCTTTACATCTTCCGGCTAAAGCAATTTGTCTTATGGATTGTGGCAGCTTAGTTAAACAAATGCGAATTAATTCAGTCGGGCTGTAAGGGTTGGAAAGGAACTGATTCTTTCGAATCATGTCTTCAAAGTATTCTGCCGGCGTGCGGAACTCAGACTGTTTAAAATTACGCTGCATGATCAGACTATGTTTGACTCTGTCTTGTGTGTTTTCGGACCAATATGCCGATAAAAATGCATGATAAAAATCATTTAGATTATTACAATTTCTAATGAGTGCGCGCATCCGCGTCGCCGGTTCGTTTTCTAAACATCCACACATAAATTCCAGTTTGTGACTTAGTGGCCAATTTGGTGGAAGTGCGTACATAAATTGATCTAACCATGCACATGGATGTATGTCATTCTTAGAATTGCGGAAGATCTTAAATTTCCGAACAGTCAAAAAATGTTTATAGTCAAAGTTTTCGCCTCGTGGCGACAAAGACCTACCGCGTCTGTCCCAGTCCCAATGTCGATTATTGTCAAGTTCGCGCGCCTGGCGCTCTCTTGTTGCATCCCGTAAATGAAACAAATTATTTTCTTCAAACCCCTCTGGTATCTGTGATTCTAAACTTCTTCTACTGTCTTTACCTACGATTTCGCCTTCAGCTAGTTTGACTTGCTTTCGTAATGCCTCAACTTCCCTTTTAACACGTTCATTAAATTTTCCCTGATTTTCAACATGTTTATTTATGTTCTGATACTCTTCGGTTTCTGCAAATGGCAATGGTGCTGTGTCATCTGAATCTTTGTCCCCATTTAAAAATTTCTGTACTATCACGCGATCTCTTTCTTCCTGTTCTCTATCCTGTTCCCTTTGTCTAATCTCTACTGCAACTAATTTGTTATTGTGAGCATTCAAAATCGGTTGTACTTCTTCTCTAATTTCTTTTTTTAATTCATCTTTCATGTTTTTGAAACATGTCCCTATTCGTGAGTCTAACCGTGTTTCCATTGTTTCCATATCAGTTTCTAATCGTGTTGCCAAAGTTCCCATCTGTGATCCCAGTGAGTCTAACCGTGTTTCCATTGTTCCCATCTGTGTTTTTAATTCCGATCTAAACCGTGTTTCCATTGTTCCCATATCAGTTTTTAATTCAGATCGTAACTGTGATCCCATTGTTCCCATCTCAGTTTTAAATTCAGATCGAAAATTTAATATTGCACTCATCAACTGCTCCATATTAACTTGTTCGAGATTCCTTTCGCCCCTAACATTTCCCACAAAACCAGCTTCCTTCGTCATGGCTGTAAAGCTATCTGTGTTCGATACTATTCCAGAATCTTCTATCGTTACTCTCGTATTCTGTGAATTTTCTGATTGAGAAAAACCTTGAACTGGTTCCGGACTGTCTTCCCGACTTATTAAATTGTTTTCAACTCCATTATTCATGATACTGTTGTCCTGTGTTGGCGAGTTCGCCAGGTCAACAATTTCGTCATTCTATCTATCATTTTCGCCTTTTTCATCGATCGCGTTATCATTTGCAAAACATACAAAACTCGTCACAATACGAAAATTACGGAGAATTTAACACGTTATCACCAACAATACCATTCACACGATATGCTTCCCTCAAACACGATTAACGAACAATTGAAATAATTGCACTAAATTATCAAACCCGTAGACAAGACAACAAAAAATAAATAAATTTTGAAAAATACCATTAGAAGAATACCAATTACCAAATCTACACATGCAATATAGACTACAATTACTAACTCAAATTACTACAACAATACTACGGTCTACTATTTTTACAATCAGAAGATTCCAAGGGACGATCCGAAGCAGCGGTCGCCACGTGCATGGGGGCCTAATTAAATAAAAAATGAAAATGCAAATAATTTTAGTAGCTGTAAGTCCGATTACGCAAGTCTCGTTAACGGCTGGCCCTGACTAGTTTTAGTACGCAATCTGACTGCTTAGAATGACAACAAAGAATGTAAGAAAATTTCTGTTAGCACAATTAATTAATTAAGTCCCCAGCAACTATAAAACCTACGAAACCAACAAACACAGGTGTAGCTGTTCTGTATGTGGTAGTATGACTCAACGCACATCTGGCACGGTTCTTCCTCAACAAGACAAGACTTTTTAAATACCAATTATACTGACGTGATAAAAGAAAATTACAAATACTATAATTGTGCAAGAAAACCAAAATTACACTCTAATACAAGAACACACGCCAGATGCTTTGTTGACTGAACCTGTAATGACACATTATTCAGGTCACTGAAAGAATAAAAGAATAAAAGAAAATACCTCCATATATATTGACGAAATGCGCTCTGGCCATTACAATATCTCCATTAGAACAACATCTGCTATCTCTCCCATCAAACCACTGCATAAAACATGGAACGACACTCTCCACTACCACATCTCACTCTGACTTCACGACAAGCAGTGTCCACCACAACTTCTCGGCAAGAACTGCCTGCCGCTAGGTCTCAGTAATCACTGCCAGTGGAGGCGGCGGAACAATACTCTCTGGCGCGATCTTTGGCGCTGTGGCTCAGTGTAGCCACCTTTCAACGTATGAAGTAATACGTATATTTTATCAAAAATAAACGATTGTCGACGTACCTTATTATTATACATAGGGTCCTGATGATCATACAAACACCTTTCCTTACTAAACGCCTGAATTAGGGTGCTTAAAGCTTATTTGATCCATTCCATTCTCAACACAGAGAACGGTTTATCGCAAACAGTTTGTACACAGAAAGTTCGTTGCAAAAAATATTGTTACTGCATTTATGAAAATTTAATCACTGAAAAATGCACAAAATCTCCAATATGAAAATCTAAAGCTGCCTGCTGGCTACAGATGATAAGAACAACAGTAAACCATCGAAATGTATAGATTTTCTCAAGGGTAATACAAAAAAGAAAATTATGATTTGTTTCATTACTGAAAGACTGAAGAATATCTCGAGCAATAGCAAGATATAATGTATCTCGTCTGCTGACCACAAGTCCAAACAATAACAAGCAGGAACCACCCCTACACACCCCTACACCACCCCTACAGCTGATGCCCGGATCCATGGTAGAATAGAACGGCTCTTATTTCTCCCCTGCGGATATTAAATGATAGGGTGGTTAAGCTCCATAATGCTGTTGTATTTAAAAGAATGGTGCTACCCCAGAATATTGTAGCGAGATGCAGGAAGACCTGCAGTGAATCGACGCTTGGTGCTGGGTCTGGCAACTGACTCTTGTTCAGATAATTGTAGCGTATTGCACATGAATACGCGGAAACACCAATTACTCTTTGATTATAGTGGTAGTGATAAATTGTTGACAGCAGTAATAACCGTAAAATACCTAGGAATAACACCCCGAAGCGACCTTAAGTTTAACGACCACATAAAACTAGGAAATGTCAGACTGGAGTTCATTGCAAGAACCCTAAGGAAATGTAATTCTCCCATACCAGAAGTGGCTAGCAGAACAAGACGTTAAATGAATTATTTAGTACTGATCGTAAGGCCTGGGATCATTACCAGGCCGAATTAGTATAGGAGAGAGATAATCGAAAGAAAGAACGGAGTGTTTCATCACGGGTTCGTTTGGCAAGCATGTGAGCGTTCCAGTGATGCTCATCAAGCTTCGGTGGTTGTCGCTAAAAGAGAAGTTTAATGTTGAATTCCTAAAAGCGTATGTTCGAGGAAGAATCAGGGAACATGTTATTTCTCCTAAAAGCATTGAAAACCTACCGTCGTCTTGCGAGATGTTACAAAACGTTCAATTGCAGTTTTGAACCAGATTTTACCCTGATAAGTTTTCGAGAGTTCTGGGCCAAAGTGATGCAGTATTTTTTGAAAGAATTCACCGCGTTTGACTGAATATTACTGTATTTTTCTTGTGTACAATCTAGATTTCAGCTTTTACTCCAACATCGAGTACAATGTTCTGAGACCATAACATGTCATATCGGGTAAAATCAGCCCAAAACAGTTAAACACAAGACTAGCGCGTGCCTCTAAGAAATAACTATTAAAGTGACGTCAAGAAGAAGATTCTTTGACGTCACTGAAATACTTACATCTTAAAGGCATGTCTACCTGCTTTGGGCTGTCTTTACCAGACATGACGTGTTAATGGTCGAAGAACATTGTATCCTATAATGGCATAATAGCCGAAAACTAGATTTTACAGAAGAAAAATACTGTAATATAGTCAAATGGCTGTGTATTCTTTCAATAAAAATATTTTACCCTGATTTTTATCCAGCTTTTCAGGCTTGATTCCCTGATAACGAAATCTTACTTCTAAATTATAATGACGACGTTAACTCGTTCTCAAACGTAATGGAAAGTTTCATTTAAAAGTTTCTAAAATAAATATATTAATAACTTTCGACCAGGAAAGCAGTTGCATTAATGCATAACTGTGTAATGTGTTTCATCTTGTAGACAAAACTCTTGCAAGACAATGTATCTGCCATCTGTATACTAGGGATTGAAGCATTCAGAATAAGAAATTTCACTCCTAACAAACAATGACGAAATTTGTATTGAAGTGACTGATGTGACGGTGTTGTTGCTCCGGACTGCATGCATGCATGCATCAGCAAACTGCAACTGTGCGACTTACGTGTGGAGTGCATCCACTCACACCAAGCAGGTTGATATTGCAATCAGTGAGACCGTCCGAATCTTGTTGGGATGTATGAAGCCAACTCCAGTCGATAAAATCTACCTGATTGTTGCAATAGCTCCCCCCCCCCCCCCACTATTAGAAGGGCTGTTACTGCTGACGTAGAGAGGGCTAAGCAAACTTATGATCCCCGACATCCAGTGCATGATCATCAGGCTGTAGTGCAGACAGAGCTTCATCGCCAGGACTGAACCAGGGAACACCAGAGTGTAACCGCATCACCAGGTGCAAGAGCAAGCTACGACCTGACATCCCTGTAAAGGAAGAGTTAGCTCCAGGAAATGACTTGCCTTACCCTATTTGGAGATCGCTCAATCGTCTTAGGGTGGGCGTACCTCTTTGCAAGACCAACATGCGAAAATGGGGCATTCTTCCAGCTGATGGAGATACATCCAGCGAGTGCGGAACAACAGAAGACCCGGCCCACCTGCTAATTTGTCCTCAACTTGAGCAACCCTGCACAACACAGGACCTGATCGAGGGAAACAACAAGGCCACCAGAGTTGCTACCTTCTGGAAACGCTGACCGGACACGGAAATGATTGAATGACTTATGTGATAGCTGTTAATGCTTCGAAAAGAGCAGGACAGTGTGTAGCAAAGTAAAGCAAGTGCACTGCTTAGTGTATCGACTCAGTAAAAAGCGGACCAGACATCATATAAGCAAACGTAACACTTGTGCCATCACACAAATCCACGTGGTTCCAAATTCGGAGAAAGGAAACTGTTTAATGCACTGAAAAGACGAATGTAAATTGTGTCAGAAAAATACTGCAATGCTCAAAAAGTTAGTACAGGATAGACAACCCCATGTAGGTTCATACAACTAGGTTCAAATACCTCACAGTAACGATCAATAATGTCTGTATGTAACATCACAAGAAAGTAATACAAAAAGTCGTTCTTCATGCTTTTCTGTGGGCGTGTTCGTTTAATCCTCACCAACGTTCACGCATGTGTTAATCACAAACAGATATCGTCACCTACTTGACAACATGGTTCCGAGATAATCAATAAGGAAAGTTGGTTTCCATTACGATTCGAACAGATACTCTACACACAAGCACGACTTAAACAAAACACGGTAGGCAGGAAACGAAAGTGATATGTGCGGAAAGCACAGATTAAACCAAACTCACGCAGCAACCGGGTGTATAAAAAGGCATGTTGAGAAGCACTGATCTCCATAGCCCATCCAAAAACCAGGACCCGAATGTGCACACCACAAAAGAGCCCAAGAGTGGCTTTGTGACCGACCACATTGTCTCAAACCTAATATACCTGCATAGCTCCTAATTGGCTCTCGCAAAGCAAAGATTTTGAGCTCCGTGAGACCCACCACACGAGACTGCCCAGAGATAATATTGCTGGAGCTGTACAGAGTATTGCAGCCTGGCGCAACTAAGATACTTTGGCACAAAAACGTAAGACAAGTGCACAGCGCACTTACACTTCCATGATAGGAGTTGATGTGAGTAGCCAAAGCCTTAAGCATCTCGTGAACCTTGCGTTGCTCGACTAAATCTAAAGTTACAGTAGCAGCTGTCCAAAGTGAGTGAGAAAGAACGCCCCTTTTCCTTTGGCTAGCCGGCCGCGGTGGCCGTGCGGTTCTGGCGCTGCAGTCCGGAACCGCGGGACTGCTACGGTCGCAGGTTCGAATCCTGCCTCGGGCATGGGTGTGTGTGATGTCCTTAGGTTAGTTAGGTTTAAGTAGTTCTAAGTTCTAGGGGACTTATGACCTAAGATGTTGAGTCCCATAGTGCTCAGAGCCATTTGAACTGTGGGTGCGTGCACCGGTATTAGGTGACACTTCAGTAGCATTGCTAGCGAGTGGGATATTAAGTTATGATGGAGAAGTGGAGTGTGCGTGATCGTGTCCGTGTGGTAGAGTTTTACATTGAAACGAAGTAAACAATAGCAACGCAACGAGCTTTCCACACGTTAAACCACCGCAGACAAGTCCCAGATGGCCATACAATACGTCGTTGGATAGTTTGACACCGGAAAACATCTATCGTGTATGGACATCAGTTCATCCAATCTGGAGGCTCCCGATTTCTTGCTCTGGGGATATCTTTAAGTCCAGAATGTTCGAAAACCGCTCTGCAAACTTCCAGGAACTGGAGGCCAACATCTGTAGAGAATTCGCCTGAATTCTTGTTGCTGTGCTGGAGGAAAATTTGCATAGCAGCTTCACAGCCCGCCTACACGAGTGCTCCAATAAAGGCGGTGCTCAGCTGAGTGGCGCTATCTTTGAGAGGTAAGTTCTATATACCGCACGAAACTCCAAAGAGCCACTAACAAGTCTACATTTGTAAAGCAACAAGATATGTGTTAATAAAGTTTCTGTATACTGTTGAAAGGGACTGTTCTTTCTGATCACCCTGCATCTCTACCTCAGACAGGGTTCCACTTGAGACAGGCCGATTTGCCGAGGTTGTTTTGACAATACTGCGGAAGTTTCCCAACATGTGGGTGGCCCATACGTTGCCGAGGTTGTTTCGATTACACTGCGGCATTTTATCTGGAAAGGCCTTACACATCCTCCATACAGTCACGATATCTTTCCATGTGTTTTACGTGTTTTTAGAGCCCCGAAAAAAAGACATTTGTTGTTGTCAATTTGCTTTGGATGAAGAGGTGCATGTCTGGTTTTAATCATGGTTCCATAGGCAGCTGCAAACATTTTTCTATGAAGGCACTGACAGTCTTCATTCAAAGAGGGATAAATGTGTTAACAGTTATGGTGATTACTTTTGAAATAATTAACAGTTTACTTACTTTTTTCCATCTGTCTCGTTTTCATTTGACTGCCTTTATACTTGGGGATGACCCTGTTTAACCTCATGAGGTAGCAAAATAAATACCCCATGTTGAAATTTCTAAAATCGAAATTGGAAGGAGACGGAGGAGCAGTGCAGTACAGATTTTATATTGTGAAAGACAATGTATTGTTCCACAAGATAAATCCTGAAAATACCAACTGGGTAAGACGCATCCCAAAGAGTTAATAAATAACCTAGTATGGTACGAGCACCAGAATAATGGCCATTTCGGCCCATGTTTCAAGAAATTTCCAGAGTCAATACATTTTAAAAACAAGTATAAGTGCATTAGGAGAGTACTGAACATTTGTAAAGTGTGTGAGAAGGTGAAACCAGTCACTCTCACACACAAGACAAAATTATTCCAAATTGTTCCGACACAGCTTCAAGAATTTGCACCGATGATCCTGTTTGAACTATTACCGCAGGACAAGCAAGAATTTAAGTATATATTTGTTGCTCTGGAACTCGTTTCTAAGCATGTCACGGTTACCCCACTGTCAAGTGCGACAGCAAAAGACATAACCAGACCATTCACAAACCTCTTCCTAAATGAAGTAGGACACGTCGAGAAAGTGATCTTGGATAATGAACTGCGGTTTCGATCAAAATGGTCGCAAAGAATCCTCAAGCAGTGACGAATAAAATCATTCTTCATTTTGCACTACCGTCCACTGTCGAGCGCATCAAACGCATTATGAAGGAATTACGGACGTTTCGCCGAGTGTATATAGGTAGCACCATAGCCGGGAGTTGTTTTCAGGGACTAATGAATGAGTTTTCACATGTGTCGACTGGAATGACTTCCATAAGGACGCTGAAAAACAGAGCACCGGCAGATCCCATACTAGACTTTATGAAGTTCCTCCCACTGGAAGACACAGTTATGCAGAGAGCGTGAGTCACTATTGACCAAATCAAATAAGAAATAAATAGAAACTGTCGACAAAAGGGATTATTACACCAGCTGGATCTGAAAGTAGGAGACAAAGTGTTGGTGAAATCCCATAGCCTATCAAAGACGCCTTGGTTCTGTGCAACGAGTTCTTCATTATTTATGCTGATTCTTTTTGTGTCAGAAGAGCTGTACATAAAAATGCATTTGGGATCAAGACTTTGCGAACAAGGATGCCACTTGGTACACGCCGTACATCTGATCTCAAAATCTTTCAAAAATAAGCAGTTGTGTATAAATCTTGAGTGAGTGACTCCTACTGTATCATAGTGATTGTCCAAAATAACAATTAATGCATATTATCTCCCTTTCATTACTTTTTGGCTTAGAACGTATATTAATTGAGACGAAGACTGTCACTGTTGTATTTATATTGTGAAGTGTTATGCTCGGGTACAGAGCAGTTCAGCAGTGAATTTCTCGATACGAAACTATTCTTAATGAACATTTGTGTATAGCTATGTAGGCAGCATGTAGAGTTTTAAAGATAGATACAGGATTTATTTTGATGTATAGAGTTTGTTTGTAGTTGTTATCAGGGAGGAATATCATGCCGAGGGCGCACTGTTGTTATAAATGATAATGCAGAAGATGATAACTGCTCAAGTAGTTTTTGCAAATTGAGAAATGGGACCACAAAGAAAATATCTTTAGAATCTTGTGTTTCGGAGAAGTTGGCTATATTACTGCCACTGCTGAAGCCGGTTGTTAATAAGGAAGCTACAGAAGAGGGAATCGGGCCACGAAACAACTAATCAGTGTTACGATGAAGGCGGAGAGGAGGTACTGCCTGCCGACTGGACAGCAGGGATAATTAACTATGTGGTAACCTGTGTTATCTGTGTATGTTTCTTTGCATTTGGGAAGTAAACAGCGGAGAAATAATATCTAAAAAAGTCATGGACGAGAACCACACAGATGTATTAAGACCAATTTTATGGTATAATTATGCATGTTCTTCTTGCAGATCTAAACATTCCAGCCTACCAGGATTGCAAAAGATGTTTTGAAAATGCTTGATGATATGTCCTTGGTGCCAGGTTATATAACCAGAACTCTTTTAGTGATTGGAGATATTAAGAGGAAGATGTGAGGTTGAACAATTGTCCATACTGCACGTAATTTGTTTTTGTTATCGATGGTAATATTTGATCGAGATCTCATGGGGAGAACTTCGAAAGTCAGATACTTAAATGGACATGGTATTTTTTGTAGATATATATAAGAGTATATAATGTGTTAATATATTTCCAATGTTTCCAGTTTCGAATCAAGTCGCTGGATGATTACCATGTGGAACGGTATATAAAATGATTGACATGAGTTAACTAGGTCAATAATTACACACATCAAAAAAGGTTTTTCATCATCCTGGTTCCCAGAACAACTGAAGATAGACGTTGACTGTGGATATTGTACCGCAGACACAGTATCACAGACACAGTCCCTTTGACTGTTCAGAAATGTCCGACAGCCGATCAGTTCCAGTCATTCCAGCAGGAAGGAGGTACACGGCTCGTGTTGTCTGTAGTTCAATCGTGCCTAGACGGTGAATACCGCGATTCGATCGCGTTCGCATTGTTTCTTTGTGCCAGAAAGGGCTCTCAACAAGGGAAGTGTCCAGGCGTCTCCCAGTGAACTAAATCGATGTTTTTCGGACATGGAGGAGATACAGAAACACAGGAACTGTCGATGACATGCCTCGCTCAGGCCACCCAAGGGCTACAACTGAAGTGGATCAGTACTACCTACGGATTATTGCTCAGAGGAACCCTGACGTAACGCCACCATGTTGATTAATGATTTTCGTGCAGCCACAGGACGTCGTGTCACGACTCAAACTGTGAGCAATAGGCTGCAATATGTGCAACTTCACTCCCAACTTCGATGGCGAGGTCCATCTTTGTAACCACGACACCATACAGCGCGGTACAGACTGGCCCAACAACATGCCGAATGGACCGCTCAGGATTGGCATCACGATCTCTTAACCCATGGGTGTCACATATGCCTTCACCCAGACAATCGTCGGAGGCGTGTTTGGAGGCAACCCGGTCAGGCTGAACGCCTTAGACACCCTGTCCAGCAAGTGCAGCAAGATGGAGGTTCCCCGCTTTTTTTGAGGTGGCATTACGTGGGGCCGACGTACGGCGCTGGTGGTCGTGGAAGGCGCCGTAACGGCTGTCCGATACGTGAATGTCATCCTCCGACCGTTAGTGGAACCATATCGGCAGCATATTGCCGAGGCATTCGTCTTCATGGACGACAATTCGCACCCCCATCGGGCACATCTTGTGAATGACTTCCTTCAGGATAACGACATCGCTCAACTAGTGCGGCCACCATGTTCTCCAGACAGGAACCCTATCGAACATGCCTGGGATAGATCTACCAACCACTCTGAGGGATCTACGCCGAAACGCTGTTGAGGAGTGGGACAATCTGGACCAACAGTGCCTTGATGAACTTGTGGACAGTATGCCACAACGAATAGAGGCATGCAGGCATGCATCAATGCAAGAGGACGTGCTACTGGGTGTTATAGGTACCGGTGTGTACAGATTAGATTAGATTATATTAGATTAGCACTTGTTCCATAGATCATGAATAGGACACTTCGTAATGATGTGGAACGTGGCAGGTTAATAAAAGGTGTCTATACAAGAAATTACATCACACAAAATATTACATGACACTTAATATTTTTGATTTTTTTTTGGGGGGGGGGGCGAGGGGTTGGGCAAATTACCCACTTACTACATCCAAAAATTCATCTAATGCGTAGAAGGAGTTGCCATTAAGGAATTCTTTTAATTTCCTTTTAAATGCTATATGGCTATCTTTCAGACTTTTGATGCTATTATGTAAGTGACCAAAGACTTTTGTGGCAGCATAATTTACCCCCTTCTGAGCCAAGGTTCGATTTAACCTTGAGTAGTGAAGATCATCCTTTCTCCTAGTGTTGTAGCCATGTACCCTGCTATGACTTTTGAATTCAGTCGGATTGTTTATAACAAATTTCATAAGTGAATATATATGTTGTGAGGCTACAGTGAAGATCTCTAGCTCTTTAAATAAGTGTCTGCAGGATGATCTTGGATGAGCTCCAGCAATTATTCTGATTACACGCTTTTGTGCAATGAGCACTCTTTTACTCAATGATGAGTTACCCCAGAATATGATGCTATACGAAAGCAGAGAATGAAAATAGGCGTGGTAAGCTAATTTACTCAGATGTATATCGCCAAAATTTGCAATGACCCTAATAGTATAAGTAGCTGAACTCAAACGTTTCAGCAGATCCTCAGTGTGTTTTTTTTCCAGTTCAACCCCTCATCAATGCATACACCTCGAAATTTTGAATATTCTACCTTAGCTACCGATTTCTGATCGAAGTCTATATTTATTAATGGTGTCATTCCATTTACTGTGTGGAACTGTATATACTGTGCTTTGTCAAAGTTTAATGAGAGCCCATTTGCAGAGAACCACTTAATGACTTTCTGAAGAACATCGTTTACAATTTCACCAAACTGTTCTTGTCTGTTGGGTGTGTATCATCGGCAAAAAGTACTAGCTTTGCATCTTCGTGAATATAGAATGGCAAGTCATTAACATATATTAAGAACAGCAGAGGACCAAAGACCGAACCTTGCGGCACCCCAGTCTTGATTGTTCCCCAGTTTGAGAAATCACCAGTTTTTTGCATATTATGTGAACTGCTCACTTCAACTTTCTGCACTCTTCCAGTTAGGTATGATTTAAACCATTTGAGCACTGTCCCATTCATACCACAGTACTTGAGCTTATCTAGAAGTATTACATGATTTACACAATCAAAAACCTTTGATAGATCACAAAAAATCCCAACAGGCGACTTCCGGTTGCTCAGAGCATTTAATATTTCATTAGTGAAAGTATATATAGCATTTTCCGTTGAAAAACCCTTCTGAAAACCAAACTGACATTTTGTTAAAACTTTATTTTTACTAAGGTGCGAAGCTACTCTACAATACATTACTTTTTCAAGAATTTTGCATAAGGCTGTCAGAAGAGAGATTGGGCAGTAGTTTTTTACATCAGACGTATCCCCTTTTTTATGCAGTGGTTTAACAATGGCATACTTCAGTCTATCTGGGAAAATACCCTGCTTCAGAAAGCTATTACATATGTGGCTAAGAATCCCACTTATTTCTTGGGAACAAGTTTTTATTATCCTGCTGGAAATGCCATCAATTCCATATGAGCTTTTATTCTTGAGAGAGTTTATTATCTTCCTAATTTCAGAAGGAGAGGTGGGTGGAATTTCAAATGTATCAAATGGTGTGGGTAAGGCCTCTTCCATTAACTGCCTTGCTTCTTCTAACAAACATTTAGATCCTATTTTCTCTACAACATTTAAAAAATGATTATTCAAAATGTTTTCGACTTCCGGATTGTTGTTTATCAAGCTTCCATTCGCTTTGATGGTGATGCCGTCATCCTGTACTCTTGGTTGCCCTGTCTCCCTTGTAATAATATTCCAAAATTGTTTTGATTTTGTTATCAGAGGTATTAATCTCAGACATGATGCACATGCTTCTGGACTTTTTAATAACTTTTCTTAATGTAGCACAGTAGTTTTTATAATATTTGGCTGTTTCTGGGTCATTACCCTTTCTTGCTGTTAGATACAGTTCCCTTTTGTGGTTATAATATATTTTTATTCCTTTAGTAAGCCAAGGTTTTTGCATGGTTTCTTATAATTAGATTTAACTACTTTCTTGGGGAAACAGTTTTCAAATTCTCTTACAAGTGTATCATGAAATAAGATATATTTTAAATTAGCATCGGGTTCCTTGTACACCACATCCCAGTCTAACTGCTGAAGATTTTCTCTGAAATTTCTACTTGTTGAGTTATTAATTGAATGTACAACTTTGGAGGGTAGTTTTTAATTACTGAATGGAACTATGTCATATACCGTAACTAGCTGAGCATCATGATCAGAAAGCCCATTCTCAACAGGACAAGAATTTATGTTTTTAAACCTATCTTGGTCTATAAAAGTGTTATCTATCAATGTGCTGCTGTCCTTTGCTACCTGAATAGGAAAATTAATGACAGATGTCATATTGAAAGAATCGAGCAAGACTTCCAGGTCATTCTTCCTATTACACTCTTTCAGTGAATCAACATTGAAGTCCCCACAAATAATAATTTGCTTTCCCCTAGTTGACAGATAGCACAACAAGGCATCCAAGTTTTCCAGGAATAAATGAAAGCTTCCTGAAAGCGACCTATATACTGTTACAATTATAAAATAGCCCTCCTTCAGTTTAAGTTGACAGGCACATGCTTCTGTATGTTGCTCTAGACAAAACTTTTTTGTATCTAAGCTTTCTACACAGTGATAACTTTTGACATATATGGCAACTCCTCCTCTCACCTTATTCTCTCTACTCATATGTGCAGCTAGTTTATAACTACTAATATTGACCTTTTTCATATCAGACACAATGTGATGCTCAGACAGGCATAGTATATCTATTACATTATCAGATTCAATGTCATATAAAGAAACCAGGAGCTCATCTACTTTACTCTTCAATCCTGGAATATTTTGGTGAAAAATGGTAACATTATGTTTTACTTTACTTTTGTGAGAATCTACATTTTTCTTTCACCCCCCAATATTTTGGTTAAATATGGTAACATTATTATTTACTTTCCTGTTGTGAGAATTTTGTAAGTTTTGGACCTCTTTAGCACCTGCCTGCCTGAACTTCTCATTGGACACTGATATTAGTCTAAAAAAGAGTTACATCCATGAGTACTAGTGTCCCCCCTTATGGATTTCGCTAACAACCCTGCCAGTTTACCCTTCCCTTCCCTATTGAGGTGTAGGTTCAAATGGCTCTGAGCACTATGGGACTTAACATATATGGTCATCAGTCCTCTAGAACTTAGAACTACTTAAACCTAACTAACCTAAGGACATCACACAACACCCAGTCATCACGAGGCAGAGAAAATCCCTGACCCCGCCGGGAATCGAATCCGGGAACCCGGGCGCGGGAAGCGAGAACGCTACCACACGACCACGAGCTGCGGACTGAGGTGTAGGCCATGCCTTGTGAAATCCCCCCTGTCAATATCCTCGACAGGAACCAATCCAATGTCTGACAGAGTGGCCACCCTACGCAACTGATCCAACTCCATATTTGTCCTCCTGACAGAGCGGTTCAACTGGGGCTGATCATGCTGCACGAAAGCAGGCACCAGCCCAACATTGGTATGGGTCGTTTCCGAGGCTATTTTCACCAGGTCACACTCAATACTGTAGCCCTGATCCCTATCAATACTGTTTCCCACTCCACCCACTATCATCACATGATCCTGCTTTGTGAAACCCTTGCACAAGGAACCTATATCCTCTACCACCTGGCTAAGACTTGCACTTGGCTTGAAAAAGTTTGTGACCTGGTACCTGTCACCTAATTTTACCTGCAAAATCTGGCCCACACCTCTTCCATGGCTGCTACCTAGCAACAGAACTTCCCTCTTACTTTCTACTTTTTTTGAAACAGTTGGTTTCCTAGTGAGATTCTGTTGCTTCTTAACTACATCTACTTCTACTGGCGCCTCTTGCTTACTTAACTGTGGTAGCAAGGCAAATCTATTGGTTGTGCCAATCGGGAAACTGTCAGATACTGTCCTTTTTCTGTGGCCCCAGTTCCCAGCTACCACTTCTCACCGCTCTTTACCCTCCCCCCCGCCCCCTTAACCTCTTCAGTTCCTCCCTCGCTCTGTCCAAATCAGCCTGAAGGGCTGTAATTTTCTCCACATCTTCAGCTATAATCCTCTCTCTTGAGCAAACCCTGCAAAAGAATGGAAGAGTCTCGTTAGCTTCCCCAATTCCCATGCCGCTACAATTTCCCCAATGAAACCACCTGTCACAACAGCTGCACAAAACCCCTGAACTAACTTTCCTAATGTAGCTCACACACTTAGTATCCATGGTAGTTTGGAAATTAGTTAAGAGATTTACTAAGTGATAACGCTAATATATTAAATACAGATGCAAAAGGACACTAAATATGTTTCGGAAACTAATATGTAAGTAAACTATTACCAAATGCACTTAAATTTGTTGTATAACGCTAAATATGCACGATCAAAAATTAGGCCTAAACAGCCGCATGTAACCAAAACGAACTTTTTGCGATAAGTAGAAGAATACGTAAATAAAAGAAAAACCTTTAATGGCAAGCTTGAAGAGCACACTAATGAGCGCATTAAATTAGTTAATCTATACCAAATGCACTTAAGATTGCGGTATAACGCTAAGTATGCACACTCGGAAAGTAAAGCAAAGCCGCGAAAAATAACAAAACTAACTTTTCGCGATTACTGGAACAATACGCAAATAAAAAAGCACCTTTAATGGTGAGCTTGAAAAGCACCCTAATGAACGTATTTAATCAGTTAAACTACAGAAAATGCACTTCCAATCTGGGCCACAGCCTCTGAAGGTCTCGCTGTATTGTGGAACAACATGCTATGTGTGGTTTTCATGAGCAATAAAAAGGGCGTAAATGATGTTCACGTTGATCTCTATTCCAATTTTCTGTACAGGTTCCGAAGCACTCGGAACCGAGGTGATACAATACTTTTTTATGTATCTTTTGGATAAAATGTAATTTGTTTATTGTTTTGCTCTTTGCAGTTGATCCTTTTATCGTGAAATCAAGAAGCCAGAGATGATATTTGGTTTGATTTTATGATCTTTTGACACGCCATGAAGCCTACTGAGGATTATTATCATTGAAAGTAGTCATAGGGATGTGAAGATGTAGAAATTATGACACGAGTTGGAATAATGACATTGTAATGGTGTAGGTAAGTATGACATTAGACAATGTAAAGAAATTGTTGAGTATGTGTAGCAGTAGTTTCCATCTGGATAGGTAATCCTAAAATGTATATATGGCATGATGTGTAGTTAATATTGTGGTTGTATGATTTTAGTGGTGGAGAATGGGAATAGTGTTGAATGTAAATTTCTTTCAACCTTCACTCAGTCCATTTCACGCTGCACGTGCAATTTGAGACGTAAGTTTAAACATCGTTTGTTTCTTTTATATTGGTCGTATCTATATAACCCATTCATGTACCGTTACAGAGAAGTCTTATACAAAAAAAATGAGCGCATCTAGAAGTATCTGTGTCATGTAAAATGTTGTAAGAATAATTTACATCTGTTAAGAGAGTCACATGTTTTTGGGATCGTGAAGCAAAGCGTCAGCGGTTGAGGGGAGAAACTGGATGCTCGCGTTGCTGCCGTTTGCTGCCCGCCCATGTCAGCCCTTGTGTTGGTGGAAATGCACCACCCCAAAACCGAAGCACTGAGTGTCTTACCGGGGGAGGCGACAGCAGAGTTACTGGGGCTACATGCTTCGGCCTGACATTAATGCTCAAGCAGTCATCAACTGTAGTGCTGCAGAAGGAGGCTAATACACCACTCTGAGCTTTGGGGACGGTGAACTCAAAGGCGCACCGACTTGCGCCCGACGCTATATATAGCATGGCGCCCAACATCTGCACATACATTCACATGCGGTGATTGCCTTGACCTCTAGCAGTAGTCTGCCACTAAATGAAGAAGGACGTCATGCTTGCTCCTCTGGTACCAGCCACAACTGTGCCATGAGACCTGTATGCACATCTATCACAAGTCCAGATGAGCGAAATGCTGATTCACAGGTCGTTCATTCCCTTTTAAGAAGACGTGACATCAAGCTGGCATATTTTTTGCATACCAATGCTAGGAAAGCCTCTGGGCCTGATGGCACTCAAAACCGCGTCCAGGAGTTCACGGATAGAGCTGTAGAATACCTTGTACCCATAACGAATGCCATCTTAAAACACCAACACTTCTCTGACTTTTGTAAGGTGGCCAAGGTCCTGATGTTCAGGAAGCCAGGTGAACCGTGATTTATTTTCAAAGAATATTCTTAAGAATTTATTTTATTTACTAGCGATTCATCAAGAACAGTAACACATTTAATCACACTATGTAAGCATGGAAGTAGTTGCCAGGGAGTAACTGATGAAATCATAACCAAATTCCTTCTTAACAAATGGGAATTTTATTCACTTTAATAGTACCTAAAAGCATTTTTTTAAAGAAACAAATTTAAAATTATAATCAGAAAGCACCCTCTAAATATCAAAGCTACAATTTATTCAGAGGGAGAAAGAAACAAGTTTTGACTGTATGAGCTTTCGGGCAGAGAACCTTGCCGCTCTCTTTTGACACGGCCGTGGTTACGACCGCTCACTACAGCCTCTGACAGACTACACTGGTGCAAATCTGCAACACACCAGATTACTTTAAGAGTTTTAACAATTTACACAAGCACACAAACTACGCACCCCCCCCCCCCCGTAGGAGGGATGGAAATGGTACAAAACACTAACAATTAAAATATTAACCTTGCTACCGAAGGTGCAACTTGATTTTACTTCTAAGAAAAGTCTTACGGTGAAAGGGTGGCAACTTTATATACTAAAATGATCATTTAAATAAAAGCCCATGAAATGCAATCTTATATAAAATTCTACAAGGTTGGCCAAACAGTAGTTAAGATGCTCTACAGTACACAGATGCCACCTCTCAAGATCATAGGCAATAATATCAAAGTTTCCAAAGATCAAAATATATTTCAGGTATTAGGCCGTTACACTCCAAGCAATAAATTCGTTAACACACCAAACCGGACAAACATGACAGAGGCAGCTACTACCGTACGGTAGATTGATAGGGAGATTACCGAACAATCCGAACCGTAGGTTGCTCTAACCCGCCCTTACTCCACAAAGGAAAAGCGGACCACCCAATTTATAAACAACCACCTTCCCGCGGGTGGGCAAACGGAGAAGAATGGTGGGACGACCCCAAAGCAAAACGGCTGGTGACCTCACCAAGAAAACAAGTAGGATTTAACAAGAGTAAATCAAACAACATATCACCAATCACTTAACTTCTAATAAACTGCGATTTCTCGAGAAGACCTGGCGCAGCACCCCCAAATCGCTCCCCCGAACCGTCAGCTGCCAGCCGCTTCAGTGGACGCAGGAAGGCGCGCCGATCTCCCGTCTCACGGCGTCGCAGCTCGCACCGGTCAGACTGATGTGGGTTGACTCCTGTTGCACTCGTGTCGACCGCGAAGTCACTACCCCTCGCTATACGCCGCGGCCCACTGGACTCACGTGGCGACCTCACATGCGCCGACGCTCAAGATGGACAAGTCATCTTGTGTCTCAGTGCGCGACCGACCAACAGATCGATCCAACCGCCAATGACCATTGCCTGAGCAAACTCGAGCAGACTGGCGGCCTAACGCGCAGACTCAGATGCAGGAACTAAGCCCTTACCAGGCGACCACTCGATGAGTTCTCTTTGGCGAGTGGAAAAACTCTCATTTTGCCGGCTTTAAAGGTTGATCCGAACGATAGACATACTAGCACTCCGAACGACAGACAGACACTAACTGCCTAACAAACGCGGACGAGAGACATACTAGCAAGCTGGGGACGAGAGACTGACCCAGACTCACCGACTGGCGAGCTCATAAGCGCCCCTTAAATGCACGTGAATAGGCAACCTTTCCCCTTTCCCACCAGAGGGAGACACCAAAGCTGCGATTGCCACATCGGCGCCTCCGCCAGAAACGGAGGGCGACTGCTTCACACTACGCGCTGCAACGCGCTCTTGGAAACATCAGTTCTTACCACGGCTCACCAGGGAGACACCACTCCCTCCCACAAAATTACCGACCCATCAGTCTGCTGTGCTCGCCCAGCAAGATTGTTGAGATTGTAATACTTAAGCATATCAATAGGCACTGCATCGCCAACGACACCCTAAGACCGGAGCAATTCGGCTCTAGGAATCATCACTCAACAACACAACTCGTCCGCGAAGTAGAACATATAACACACGGCTGCGACATGAGCAAAGCCACAAGCGTCGTGTTCCTGGATATCGAAAAGCTTTCTACCGCCTCTGACACAACGGCCTTATACGCAAACTACGTGATGCTGGTTTCCCTGCCGGACTCGTACGTCCCATATACGCATATATCACGAACAGATGTTTCAACAATAACGTGCAGGACAAACATTCGACACAGCACGGTATCCAAGCTGTAGAACCCCAGGGAAGCATCCTGGGGCCCATCTTGTTCAACCTCTACATTAATGACTTTCCAGCAACACAAAACACGACGTGCCGTTTACGCGGATGGCACAGCCATCATTGCGCAAGACGGCAAACCGTCGAAAATAAATTCACGAATACAGACGGCACTCAGAACTACCGAGCCTTGGTTGGAACGATGACGTGTTAAAGTAAACGTTGACAAGTGCGAAACAGTTCTGTTCACACGCAGACCGAAACTACTGCGCAAACATCAACACTATAGACAGGTAACACTACGTACACGCCCAATACGTTTCCGAGAGAAAGATCTCGGTGACTGGACCAGAAACTTATACGGGGGGACCACATCGAATACGTTGCCAACAGAGCGCACGCGAGGCACAAACAATTTTACCCAATGCTCAACATGGAAAGTACACTACACACGCACCGTGGGTCTTCACAATGAAGTATTCAAAAAACACGCCGCACGACTATACAGGAACTCGAGACACTCGAACAATCCTTTCAGCCTTACTCTGAGGAACTATGATCACAATCACAGGCGGAAGCGTAAGCGGCAAAAGACACTACTAGCTAGGGCATAGCCACCTATGGCAAGCTAACATACGCCCACAAGCTTCAAACGCCGCCAAGCCCCTGCATTTAAGAAACATTGACAGGATATGCCAGCTGTTAGTAAAGCCGACCAATAGGCTACAGCAGGGAGACCGACGAGCTCGCACACTGACGCACAAACAAATCGCTAACATTCCCCTATACTGTGAATCTGATATATGACCTATCGTACACAGAACGACAGGTATGCTGACGCTGGCCGAGAAATCAACACCGGCACGCAGCGGCAGCCGTCGAGTAACAGCACTGCACAACTTTAAGGGTGTCGACCTGCATGTTACCCGCTACTAACAAAGTCTACCCTTGCATGACCAGTCGCAGGCAGCAAGAAAACCGCTACTGCTCTTACAACCCGACCCAACTATCGCAGAGGTTTATTTTCCCTTGGCTCTTGACTTGACACTTTTTTCCCTCTGCCCTTCAAACCGCTACCGTACGTTCAACTTCCGACCCAATCTATCTCCAGATGAGCGCATATTAATGGTTAACCCTAACCAGACATACGCAAACGTCGCAGTAGCCACATCCTGCGAGACCTCACTCTATTGAAAACTAACCCTTATGCAGAAATGGCAGCAGACCTTTTGTGTTGACCATCATGCCAGTGTGTGCGTGGAGGGCTCCACCTCGCTGGCACATGTCCCACCATGAACTGATTTCAAAGCAGTTACCTCTGACATGTCATGAACTTTATAGAACTGGAACATGCCCACCTAATCTGTGCCGAGGTCACTGAGGATGATTATTCAAATGAGGAATTCCTGTGACTCATGGTTCACATTATGAGCGTGTGGGTGCTGTTCTGTCATTCTGCGTAACGGATTAATCTGAGATGTACCCTTTACCCTGTGGCTCCTGCAAGATGCAATTTCCACCCCCACACTACTACAGAAGTCAGACAGACGCTCCTAACATTCTAAAGAGAAATGCTGAAAAACTTTCAGCAATAAATATCTTCTGGAGTCGTCCGCTGTAAGGAAATGACACAGAAACTCTCAAAAATTTCTTACTTAACTAGTGGTATACTTGGGTACTGGATTAGTGCTAGTTAGTGTAAGAAAAACATGAAACTAACGAAAATTATTATTTATTTTGCAAAAATTCTGAGAAATCACAATGGCACTTTTAGTTATGAACCGAACAAGTTATTTCCGGGTTCTTTTCAGAATGTGAACTTACCTCTTAAGGATAGGATTTGCTAATGAAATTTCTATACAACGTTTAAGATTGTTATTGACTTGGCAGAATGGCTGAGAGCTGCGCCTACTCAGCTTGAATAATTATCCCTTAGAATGTTGCTAGGTACAGTCGAGGCTGTTGCATGTGCAATGCAGTGAAGTGTACTGTTGTGGAGGAAATATGGGGCTCGCAAGAGCTGTAGCGCACAATACCGTAAGCTGCAATGACTGCTGTCTGCACCGCTCGCTGCTGACAATTAAGATAACTCTCATTCTATCTGGATTGACCTTCACCAATCAAACTCTCCCTACACCTTGATGAAGTCAAGGACTCCTATTCGTCCCTAGTCTAACTATTGTCGTGGTACACTAGTCAGATAACCAGTCCACCGCGATGCCACTCAAAACTTCGCTCGCAGGCGTTTAACTATAACTCTGTCCATTCACACCACACAATAAGTGTGGCGGCCAACACAGTGAACAACACTTAATCGCAAGGACTCAATATAGAGTCGCACTCCGATTCACTCTCGACAGAGGTGTTCTCCCAGTGAAGTACTGAGGAGAGACTTGTTCCTCGCTCTTTGAGTACACGTACAAGCGCACACGCTCTCGTTATGTGTTCTCGCTCCAAGAGCGACAACAGAACGGGCCCTCTCGATGCCAGACGCGAAGGGGTATATCTTTTGGTCTCCTCCATTACTCCTTCAGCTCAAGGCATCAGGAATATCGTCTGCCAATCAGCATTGCTCTTCTAAAACGGGAGAATGACGTTTCGTTTAAGGCGACCAATCTGGAAATCTGTAGCATCGGCGTTTGGGGTTTGCTGTCTCCCTGTGAAAACCTCTGAAATTGCGTGCTATGTTTGTAAAGAATGTGTAGGCTGGGTGCTCCCACACAATGTAGCGGAATTTTCTTTTAAGCGGAACACAGGGTCATTATTCCTTTCACTCGGGCAAATGTTGTCTGCTCTATGGGCGGTCGCTGGCTGACATAGATAGGCTGACTTGTCCTCTGAAGGGACCGGCCTCCCTGCGTGCGCTCTGCCTCTCCCGAACTAAAAGCCCCTGCGACTGTCGTGTCTTGAATGCGTGTGTGTATGCCAGCCTTGAGTATTTCAATCTCAGTGCTCACTTGCGATTTACTAGTTATTTGCATATCGTTTACATGAATTCATACAACATTGACTTTATCTTATCGAGTTTGGGTTCGAATGAAGCGTCATGATGTGCGTAATATGATTGTGAGGGCGGAATATGTAAGCAATGAAGGTCAGGAGACCACGACATCTTACAACATGAATGATCCAGTGAGGTCTGCTACTCAAGTAGTAGGAGGCGCTTAGAAGAAGGTGTGTATTAGATCCATCCCTGGATATTTGGGGCAAGGGACTGAGGCTGCTGAAACTACTACTGAAGAACATTGTCTCACCAATGAGAAGCACTAGTGCAGTTTTCCTGATTTGTCAGCCCTACAAGTCTCTTTAAGATGAATGCCCTCCTCCAAGAAGGCCCCAACACTTCTCATGGTACTGTGCTACATGTTTAGTGATGAGTGAAAAGAAGGGCAGGGTGTACAGATGTGACTGTGGAGATGTTATTTTATTTCTCTCTTTCAACAATAGACGATTTGAAACTTCCTGGCAGATTAAAACTGTGTGCCAGACCGAGACTCGAACTCGGGACCTTTGCCTTTTGCAGGCAAGTGCTCTACCATGTGAGCTACCCAAGCACGACTCACGACCCGTCCTCATACTTTCAATTCTACCAGTACCTCGTCTCCTACCTTCCAAACTTCACAGAAGCTCTTCTGCGAACCTTGCAGAACTAGCACTCCTGGAAGAAAGGATATTGCGGGGACACAGATTAGTCACAGCCTGGGGGATGTTTCCATTCTGGAAATAGACGATTTATTTTGTGTGTGAGGTATTGACTGACCTCTGCCATTGTGATCAATGCAATGTTTGCAATAAAATCTCAGTTTCTTCCTTATTAATGATCTTTATTGCCCTACTAACCAATGATTCTCTTTTGAACTATCTATTAGTTGTTAAGTTGTTTTGACTACCAATGGTAACACGAATATGTAAATAAGTAGATTTTTTTGATTATGTTTGAAACAGTCAAATGTGAATGTGATTGAACAGATATTGTACCTGAGATCTGATTGACGTTTAGTATCTTACTTCATACTGTAATGTTAAAGACAGTGAACAGGTATTCTCATAATACTTTTAATCTATAGGGGTACTCGCTTAGCGCCTACTACTTCGCTCACATAGACTGCATGGTCTGCACAAATTGGTTTTCGTTTTCCTTTAACGAATTTTTATATTGTTCTCCAATTTGCAACACCTTCTAAACTTTTCACACTAATTTACGCCCTAAAAGCATAGTCTTTTCCGAATGTACTTCTTACCAAAATACGATTGTGGTACTTGCAGTGCAAGGTCTTTGTTAATCCTGCCTTTTGTGTTACAGTGATGATATTCCTATAGAAACTTTCATCCACCTAACTCAAAGGACTTGGAAGAGCAGTTGAACGGAATGGATAGTGTCTTGAAGGGAGGATATAAGATGGACATCAACAAAAGCAAAACGAGGATAATGGAATGTAGTCGAATTAAGTCGGGTGATGCTGAGGGAATTAGATTAGGAAATGAAACACTTAAAGTAGTAAAGGAGTTTTGCTATTTGGGGAGCAAAATAAGTGATGATGGTCGAAGTAGAGAGGATATAAAATGTAGACTGGCAATGGAAAGGAAAGCGTTTCTGAAGAAGAGAAATTTGTTAACATCGAGTATAGATTTAAGTGTCAGGAAGTCGTTTCTGAAAGTATTTGTATGGAGTGTAGCCAGTATGGATGTGAAACATGGACGATAAATAGTTTGGACAAGAAGAGAATAAAAGCTTTCGAAATGTGGTGCTACAGAAGAATGCTGAAGGTTAGATGGGTAGATCACATAACTAATGAGGAGGTACTTAATAGGATTGGGGAGAAGAGAAGTTTGTGGCACAACTTGACTAGAAGAAGGGATCGGTTGGTAGGACATGTTCTGAGGCATCAAGGGATCACCCATTTAGTATTGGAGGGCAGCGTGGAGGGTAAAAATCGTAGAGGGAGACCAAGAGATGAATACACTAAGCAGATTCAGAAGGATGTAGGTTGCAGTAGGTACGGGGAGGTGGAGAAGCTTGCACAGGATAGAGTAGCATGGAGAGCTGCATCAAACCAGTCTCAGGACTGAAGACCACAACAACAACAACAACAACTCGTATTACTCTACATTTAATGGAGAAGTGAAATACCAATTTTCACAGAGTTAGCTTTAATATAAGGAAATATTTTCTAAAAAATGTTCATCCCATATTTCGCTCCCTTATGGGTTGAATTTTCAAGAGCAGTGAAACACATATTTTTTTATTTTTAACAGAGAAGCCATATACAAATTTTCATAGATTTAGCTTTGTAAATGCTTTCATAATGAAATAATTTCATAAAACATTTCATCCCTTATTTCACGTCCTTTTGAATGGAAATTCGAATAATCCCTTCTCAAATGATGCCTAAAGTATAAGATACACAACTTCTCCAAATTTCAAGAATCTTTCCTTAGCGTTTTGGGTAGTCGATCATGAGTCAGTGAATCCATCTGGTCCTACTTCACACCCTTAGGGCTGGAATTTCGAGAAATCTCTTCTTAAACGTGCCCACAGTATAAGATCAACACCATCTCCAAATTTCAAGTTTCTGTCATTAATGGCTTGGGCTGGGCAATGACAGTCGAAACATTGCCTTTTATATGTTATAGATTCAAGGTTAATAAAGAGCTTGGAAAATGCTTAAGTAATTTAGTTATATAATATTTGTACATAATATACTAAATTTCGTTCTTATCTTGTAATTTATGTTACTTAACTACAACTCTTAATTGTAAAATATTTGAACCAGATTAGAAGCCATTAGATATCTCCCAGTAAAAGAACACTGTCCTTATTGATTTATTTATATTTTATTTACTTCTTTTTCTTATAGCGAACAAACAGTGTATTTGTTCTACTTTCAACCATGTTTTACTGCAACAGTCAATTGATTAGAAACCTTCTATGTTGTTGTTTACATGTTTCAAGCCTATGATATCGTTTAGACATCCACAATAATTAAAAGGAATATTTTAAGTGAATGATTTTCAATGGATCTTGTTGAATGGAAACAAAACTGCTACATAGGTCACTATTTGGAAAGTGTGGATTTTTTAAATTTCTTTTGGTATAAGAAATAATTGAACACTCGGATGTGCAACGCAGAAACAGTACTTATATTTAACGTTCGTTTGTACCTGTTAACTTCGTCGCATAGCATCCAACACCACGGATTCTCATTCACGAAAGGACGTTTTCACTAGAGAATAGGGCGTGTAATGATATGCATGTGACTGAAAACAGTTAATGTGTTGTAAAGGAGACAGTTACTGTGTCTTACTGTCCGTAACATTGCCAATAAAAAAAATCACGAAATATATAATTGCCGTTTTACTCAGATGATGTAATGAAGCGTAACTGTCTTGAATGTTTAAGTAAATGGACTCGGTCGTTTGCCAATAACTTAGGATGTGTGAAATAACACTTAGCTTCTTTACATCCAGACATGTGGATCTAAATGTATTTCCAACCACACACAATTTCACACACACACACACACACACACACACACACACACACGCACTCACGCAAAGAGGACTTCATGCTTCTGCTGTTTGGTGGGCGGTTTTCTTTACTCGTACATATATGTAAAGGAGATTACATACCAAATATCATATACATGAAGTCGTTCACAAACAAACATAAAAAACAAAGAAAATATACCCACACACACACACATGTGCCCCTATGTGGTGCTAGTATACAGAGTATACCCGGAAAGTTGCGACAAGCTTCGAAGGTTTGTAGAGGGTACCTAGAGGAACAAATATCGAGGACAGCAACCCATGTCCAGAAACTCCATCCAACGACGCTACATAGCGTTGAAGCTATAGGCACGGTTTTCTGTCAGCAGGGGTCCTCTGCTGTTCTTTATCATTTCAGTACTGACCTACAGAATTTTCCCTGACAAATACAGCTCAAACTTATTCTATTCGTTTATGACCCACAATATACAAACGCAACGCAGTCTGACTATTAATTAACACAAAAGAATGGCACTGATTTAGAAGAAATCATACCAAAAACCCATACATTTCGTAAGTTACTTACCTCACAGAAAATCTTCATGACACGAACTACAGCAAATACAGCAAGTGTGCAAGTGTATAGCCAGCTAAATAAAATGATTCTAACTACTGTAGGCTGTAACTACTAACAGGCGTGTGGTTAGCAAAGGAAAGATTTTGTTGCAGAGCAAACAATGTATTTAGCAGATTTGGCCTCAATCATGTGACATCCAGTTCCAAAAATTAAATAATCGTCCAAGACATCCATTGCCTAAAATAATATAATCGTCAATAATTCCATTGCCCACATTTTACAATCCATGTCCAAACAATATTAAATCTCCATGACGGACACACGTCCAGACCGTCCGCTCGCGCCAACACTGCTTCTAACCTCCAACCTTGCTAACTATTAACTTTTAACTGCGAGTCCGAACAGCCAGCGAGTCTCGTACAGAGGGAGCACAGCGCTGCCAGTGATATTAATGTAGTCTAAAGCGCTGCCAACATACAAATATATAAACAGGCTTTTTACAATCATTATTCTGTACATAAATAATATGAATCGACACGCTGAATGATTGACGCACCTTGCCGCCACCTTCACTCTAGGCAAAACGAGTGCTGTGCTGTCTTGGAAATACACGCACATCTGTCGTCTTCTAAAGCACCTGCCAAGACTCACCACAATAATCGCCCACACAGGGGCTACTGCCAGAAAGATCCCCCTTCAGCTGACGCTGTTACTTTTATTCTAGTAGCTAGTGACGTAATTCCCATGGAGTCAGCCCCAAGTCAGAATTACGGCGTGTATTGTGACGCAGTTCAGTATTGTGTAAATTTAAATCAGAATGATTTTGGAAAGCTCTGAGAAAATACCAGTTCTGGTCGTATGAAACATGTGTTAATAATGCTGTGATTAAAAGGGGAGTAAATGGCTAAAAATATACCAAAACAAAAATCGCTAGAAAAGGCCAAAATAAAAAGCTGACTCATTGTTATCGTGACGTACATCAAACAATTGCATTTGATCAGAGGATTACAAAATATTTAATTTCGTCCTGTCAAAGTCTTACGAAAGTTACTGATATGCCTTTATTAGTGCTTTCATTAATTAACAATAGTTGAAACATTGTCTTTTAAATAATATTACTTGCCAGGGGCAAGTAATATTGACCTCCTGCTTCAACTGAGGTGCATACATTGCTTCAAAACGCTTTTTCTGAAAAAATATCAGAATTAAGATGAGCAGTGTTCTCATATCAGGATCTGCAGGGTAGTTGGCAGAAGCTATTCCCAACAATACCTGTTGTCACTGCAACAAAGAAGTGGTTCGGACTTCCAACACATGTTAGTAAAACTGTGGATAATTTCTAAAAGATGAACCAAATATGGAAGTTTAAAATACACGAAGGAAGCTGATAAAGTAAATACAAACAAAGAGATCGATATGGAAAGGGACGAATAATTTCAAGCTATTTTATGCTTCTAATGGGTTCAAAAAATCAGATTTTTTATTGCATAAATCGTTAGCTTAACTATTCAAGACTACGTTGTCAAAATTTCAAAGCGAAATTAGCATTCTTTTAGATTTTGTAAGCATAGAACCGAGTGCACATCTTCCAATGTATGAAAATTTATCAAGGGATGAATTACTGGAGAGATGTTTAGGGGGGCACACACAAAATGCGAATGAAAGTTTTAATTCCACTATTTAGCGGTTAGCTCCTAAACACTTGCACCCCGGACTAAAAGTCGTTGAATTGGCGTCGTATATTGCACCGTGCTTATTCAGTGCAGCAAATTCATCCCTTATGTGGTCATGAACGAGGCAGGAATTTTAGTAGCACGCAAAGCTTCAGTTGTGCCGAACAAATGGATAACCAGCGCGTGAGCCGGCAGAATTGACGTATTTCATTGGAATCGAAGGGTAGTCGGAAAGCTGACAAAGCACTACTGCAAGCGCAAAACGAAGCCAATGAGGAAGAAGAAGGATTACTATACCGTGCTGGAATCGCAGATTGATCGGTGAGCATTTTACGTTATTGTTGACTTTCTTGAATTTCTAGGTTCGGAGAATTTTTCAAACGCGTTTATCTCGAAATGACTTTTTTCACATTTGCATGCAGAACCGATCATTATGAAAATTGATAGTATGATTCTTTATAAAATTACGAATTATATTAACCAACTTGTGAGATATCAGCATTGTAAGGGTATTTTTCTTTGCGTAATTAGAGAACAAAAATCGAGAAAATCGAATTAATTTGTTCCAATGCCTGCAGAAGTTTTAATTTTCGTTATTTTCACCTGCATTGAGCTCCATATTCTTAGAAAATAACTCATTAATGTAAAATCAAAACCTTTTTGATTTCAGATGAAAATCGGAATGGTTACGCTGCACGCAATTAGAGAACTATACTCACAACCTCCAGCAGACATCACACAGTAACTTTATTATTTTTGGCTGAAATTATTCACAAAAAGTCACAAAAAATGTTCGAAATATGAATGACATTATGTCAACATTTGATTAAATTCTAATTAATTTTTCCCACCCGAAAAAATCCATCTCAAACAGTCACCTAATGTGGTTTCCCCCCTTAATATTGCAAGTAAATTGGATTTTGACGAGCAAAGCAGTTTTCGTCTGAACCAATACATCGATTGAACGCCGTAAGTTCAGCATTGTGGCGCGATACACATCAATAGGACCACACCGACTGCCATATCGTCTTCTATCAATGGTGTCACTGGATGCAGTATGGTTAGCACACTCGGTTGTTATCGGATTTTTTTGTTTTGGAACCGCGACTAATCGGTCGAGTAGCTTCTCAGGGGCCCTGACGAGGCTGGGTGCGGCCCATACCAGTCCTCCCACCAAGGAAAAATCCCTGGAAATACCGGGAATTGAAACTGGGTATCTTGCATGGCAGCCAGGAGCGCTGACCACTCCGCTACTGAAGCGCACGAAGAGACGAACGGTGGACAGGCGCTGCGGTCTCAGTAGTCGTTCATGCAATTACTTGTCGTTCAGCGTGGTGAATATTCGTTAACCTCTAGGGACAGTAACCTCGTGATAGCGTGACTCTGCCGCGGTACGAGAAACGTGCCGCTCACTGCTGTATTATCCCCTCCTCTGCCAAACGTAGGCGGGTCTGAGCAAGATAGCAATTATCCTACCGCTTTCTGCAGTAATTGTGTCCATTATGTCAGTCAATTGGTAACTGTACGGCAATTAAACCGCTAATAAGGGGCCTTCTCTGAATGCGACCTCGCACGGTCATTTCAGCTTGCATTCCCGTGTTCCTCAGTGCACCTTTCAGCGCTCAGCAGCGTGCACTATCCAAGCCCACCTATCGCAGCAGCTGTGACGTCACAGCCACTCTGGTACAAAATGCGAGTCTCGTGCATTTCGCCGCGTTTTCCATAGTTGCAAAGGATTTCTGTGTTTGAAGAAGGTTCCTCTGATTTCACAAGATTGTGTCTCCTGCATGAACGATGGTGAGGAACTTCGTATATTTTAAATTACGCATGGAAGATGAAAGTTTATCTTGGCGACAGTTGCAAGTTGACAATTCAGGTGGTTGCCGGTAGGGATCTCCCGTGTGCAGAATGTTTGTTCGTACTTCGTCAATGTACATTTTTCGAACTACTCCTCTATCACTTATAAAAATCATTAATTATTCATGTGCACTTTTTCTGAAATACTATCTCTACTACAGTGCAGACATTTTAAGCGAGAAGTAAGTCCGAAATAGTAATTAAAATAAAATACTCATCTTGTTCCGTAGCTTGTAGTCGATAGTATCGCTCGTTTGATACATGGTTTGCCATCTCCAGCGGTACACCGCAAGGTTGCCGCCCTTCGATAGTGCCATTCCAGCGCTAATCGAAGTGCTAGGTGTTTCAGGTGTCAGCCAGCCAGCCCAGCAGAGCCGCAGCAGCAGCAGAAGCAGAAGCAGCAGCAGCAGCGGTCCCGGTCCCGGCCTGCAGCAGCGGCCCCGCCGGCAGCAGCCAGCCAGTCCTCCTCCTGTGGCAGCAGCAGCAGCAGCAGCAGCAGCCCCGGCCCCGTCCGCGGCAGCAGCAGCAGCAGCTGCGGCGTTCCTGCCATCGCCGTCGCCGTCGCCGTCCGACCCTGGTCTTCGTCCGTCTTCCTCCGTCTTCGTCTTCGTCTGTCCCCAGTTTGTGTCCTTTCCTTTTCGTCCTGTGCGTTTTTTCTCCCTGTCGTCATGTCCGCCCCCACCACCACCGCCACCACTACTACCACCGCCATAGTCTATACCTCCCCATCCGCCGCCTCCACCACTATAACATGGTGTGCCCAGTCCCACCCCCCTCCTTCCATCCCACCTCTCCTCACTCTCCCTTCGCCCTCGCTCTTTGTCGCCCCCTCTCCAGCTTCTTCCTCCCGCTCCTCTCGTTCTGATCCTTTCCCCCCACTCCCCCAGCCTGTCACTGTAGCTCCGGCTCGGGTGGTGGCCCGTCGGGCCACTGTCCATGCCCAGCTCTCCCCGTCGCCTTCGCCATCACCGCCGCCACAGCCACCGTCACCGTCACCGTCGCCTTCGCCTTCACGGTCACCGTCACCTTCTCCGGCGCCGACTGCTGCGTCCACGCCGGGACCTGCCCCTTCCCACCACCTCCCTATAGCTCCCGTACCTCCTGTCACCACCCGCCCTTCTGCCGCCATTAAACGCCCTAGTGGCACCCCCACCTCCTCCGCTCCCAAAATGGCCCCGCCCCGACCTCCATCCCCCCCCAGCGTGCCATGGAGGTCTCCCCACCTGGCCCTGCTCCCTCCTCCTCTTCCTCCTCCCCCCCTCTTTATACAAATACCTCCTGTCCCATCCTGATCCTTGCTTTCTCGAGGCCCGGAATCTCTCCCTCCTCCTTCGCCAACACTTCCCTGGTGCCCCCATCTCTCTCCTTACTCCCAGACGGGATTCTGTTCTTATCTCCTCCCCCAGCCCAACCCTCCATACTGACATCCTCTCCCATCTCCCCATCACCCGATTTGGCCCCAACGCCTCCCTCACCCCTGCTCCTGCCCCACCTCCTACCCGCCAACCCCAACCCCCGCGTCGCCCGCCGACTCTCACTGCCGTGATCACTCGGCTCAGTCCATTGATCACGGAGGAGGAGGTGTTGGTGGAGCTCAAGGCACATCCCACGCTGGAGGTGTGGGCAGTCCGCCGCATTTTCAACTCGGCCGGCCCCACCTGCCTTATGCGGGTTTTCTCTGAGGACGCCCCCTCCATTGACCATCTCCTGAAGGAGGGTGCCCTCATCTTCAACCAGCGGTACAAGGTCGACCCCTTCCGTTCCCCTCCTCCATCCCTGCGCTGCCAGAGGTGTCTGCGCTATAATGCACACCCAACAGCTGAGTGCCGCGAGGCCCCCACCTGCCCGCATTGTCGGCAAGCGCACTTCCTCCGGCAGTGCCCTAACCTTCAATCCCCTCCCTCCTGTAATACCTGCAATCTCCCCCATCCCACCTACTCCCAAAAGTGTAAAGCCCGACCCCCTCCGACCACTCCTGAACTCACCGTACCTGTCCGTCCTCTGGACGCCCCCACCCCTCCTGGCAATTCCCTTCGTCCCCCCCCCCACCGCTGAGGACATCATCAGATTCCTCACCATCGCCCTTCAAAATGTTCATCCCTTTCAGCGCCCCCACACCCTCCAACAGATCTCCCCCGCCGCCCGTTCCATTTTCCACCTTAAGATGTACGCCACCTACTCCAACAACCAGGCCCATTTCACCTTCTCCCGTCTTGACACCCTCGTCTAAATCCCTATCATGGCGCGACAGCACCGTATCCTTTTCAACAATATCCGCTCCCTTCCCGCCAACAAGAACCTCTTCCTGCACACCCTTGCTACCCACCGTGTGGATGCCTTCCTCCTCAATGAAACCTTCCTCCAACCCCACTACTATATCCGCATCACACCCTATCTCCTCCATCGCTCCGATAATCCCCTCCCAATTGCACGTGGCGGAGTTGCCATTGGTCACCACCGCCAGATCCCCGTTCGGCTCCAACCTCTCCTTCCCGACCCCACCGAACACCTGATCCTTAGTCTCTTCTTCCATGGCCTTACCATTACCTGCGCCACAATCTATGTCCGCCCCAACGCCCCTATTCCTTTCGACTTCCTCTCCCACATCGACCGTACCTTCTCCTCCTACGTGATCGCCGCCGACCTCAACATCCATAGTCGTTCCGCTGCCCAGTTACGGCGGTTGCATTGGTTCCTCTCCTCCCTTCAAGGCGACCTCATCCCCATCCCCCAGCCCACCCGTCCTGAATCCACCTCCACTCCCGATGTTATTCTCTCCTCCCCCAACCTCCTTGGTCGCATTACGGTGGATGTCCTGGAGCCTATTGGTAGCGACCATCTCCCTGTCCTCCTCACCGTTTCAGACGGTCGTCGCCCCCGCCCCGACCCTCGTAATGACCCTCCCACTAAGTATGTCCATGACTATTCCCGTGCCAACTGGAATGCCTACCGGGAAACCCTCTCCACCCAGGTCGATAGCCACCCTCTCACCTACCACCATCCCGATGATGTCACCAATGCTGCCTCCTTTCTCCAGCAGACCTTGTCTGAGGCCGTGGAGGCCCATGTCCCTACTGTCGCCATCCACCCCCACCGTCCTACCTTACCCCCACAGGCCATTCTCCTCCTCCGTGAATCCCGCCGTCTCTACCGTGCCTTCCTCCGCACGCGTGACCCGGACACACTAGGACGCCACCGGCAACTCCAGCGACACATTCGTAATTTGCTCGCGGCTAAGAAACGCCGGGACTGGCGGCAGACATGCACCCGTTTAAGTACTACCCTACCTATCAACTCGTCCAAGTTCTGGTCAGCCTTCCGTTGCCTTACCGGAACTAAACCCTCCCCCTTCTATCCTCTTCTCCATGATGATCACCCCTTCCCTGACGCCCTTAGTAAGGCCAATCACTTTGCCTCCTACCTCTCTGATGTCTTTTCCATCCCCAATGATCCCCAGTTCGATTACTCCCTCTTCCCGGATATCCGTGATCGAACTGACACCTCTGTCTCTCCCCTCGCTCCTGGTTTCCAGTACTTGGACAACATTGCACCCACGGAACTCAATGCCCCTATCACTACACAGGATCTCATTGCTACACTCCGCACAAAACGCAACACCGCTCCTGGTCACGATCGTGTCACCTACCGTCACCTTCGTGAAGCTTCTGTCTCTTTCCTCTCCACCCTGGCCAGGCTCTACAATGTGGTCCTGTCCACCGGTTACTACCCCAACCTGTGGAAAACCTCCCGTATCCTCATGTTCCTTAAACCTGGCAAACCGCCGTCCGCCGTCTCCTCCTACCGTCCCATCAGCCTTACCTCGGTCTTCAGCAAGGTCCTGGAATCTATCCTCACCCACTGCATCCACCAGCATCTCCGCCAGCACCGCCTCCTTCCCGTAACCCAGTGTGGCTTTCGGCCGTCTTTCTCTTCCGACGATCTTCTCCTTCACCTCACTCATCTCCTTTCCGACCAGCTTAATTCCCGTCGCTCCGCCATCTTCCTCTCCCTTGACCTCGAACGCGCTTATGACCGCGTATGGCATTCCGGTCTCCTCTTCAAACTCCAAACCTTCGCCCTTCCCATTAACTACGTCCATCTGATCGGTTCCTTTCTCTCCCGCCGTCCTTCCTATGTCACCATCCATAACACAGATTCCTACACCTTTTTCCCCTCCACCTGTGTGCCCCAAGGCTCCGTCCTCTCCCCCCTTCTGTACCTTTTGTACACGGCGGACATGCCGCCGCCGTCACCCCCCGTCCACCTTCTCCAGTTTGCCGATGACACCGCCTTCCTTGCCCTTGCCCCCACCCTGCAACGCTCCCAACACCTTCTCCAATCCCATCTTGACCGGTTCACCGCTTGGTGCAACCAGTGGTTACTCAAGGTCAATCCCTCCAAAACCCAGGCGATCATTGTAGGCAAAACCACCCCTTCCTTCCGCCTCCTTGATTTCTATCTCACCGTCTATGGCCATCCTATCGCCCTCACTCCCACCCTTAAGTACCTTGGCGTCACCCTCGACCGTCGCCTCTCCTGGACTCCCCATCTCCAGACAATCCAAGCCAAGGCACGTTCCCGACTCCGTCTCCTCAAGCTCCTTTCCGGCCGTACGTGGGGTCTGGACCACTCCACAATCCTCCACACCTATAAATCCCTCATCCGCTCTATCCTTTGTTACGCCCATCCAGCCTGGATCTCCGCCCCCCCTACCTTTTATAAATCCCTCCAAATCCTTGAACGCCATGCTCTCCGCCTTGCCTATCGCATCCGTCTCCCCTCCCCCACGTGGATCCTGTATGATCTCATCCCCTTCCCCCACCTCCTCCTTTTCCTTGAAAAGATATGGATCCTGTACACCTCCCGCAAACTTGATCCTCCTCACCCGCTCGTATCCTCGATCCTCTCCCACCCCCGCCCGCTGCCGCGCCTGTATTCCCACGTCCCACCCGGTCTCCATCTCTCCACCCTCCTTACCCTCTCCCAAGGTGGCTTCCGCCAGTTCCCCCTTCCTGATGATGTCCTCCTCCCCTCCATCTACCCCTCCTATCAACTTTGACCTTCGCCCCCCACCTCCTGTGTCCTTTCCTTTAGGCACCCTCCCTCCCTCCATTCCCTTCCCTTCTCTTTCCTCTCCCCCCCTTCCTCCTCCCCTCTTCCCTCGGGCTTCCCCTCCCCCTTCCTCCCTCCCCCTCTCTCCTCTTCCCCCGGGCTTCCCCTCCCCCTTCCTCCCTCCCCCCTTTCCTCTGTCCATGGCCTCTCTTCTCTCCCCTCTCCCATTCCCCTCCTCATCCTCCTTCTCCTCCTCCACTCTTGGCAGGTCCCCGGACTCGTACACGCTCAGTGGACTTTCGCGCGCCAGAGATCATTGCCATCTGTGTGTCGTGCATGTGCCTCGATTTGTGTTTAGTGTTCTGTCACCGTCACGCATAAACTGTTCACGTGTGCCGTCGCCGTCATCCGTGTTCTGTGCGCCGTGTCACCAAGTGTTTACTGTTTTTTCGAGTCCAGCGTGAACGGCTTCATGTTTATTATTTTTTATATCTCCTTTTTTTGCCCGCCGTTTTTACTGTAGTGTCTGTATCACCTATATGTCTTGTTCTTGTTCCACTTAAGGCTGCAGAGCAGCGTACCATGCTGCTGCCAGCCCACCTGTATCAGGTGATGAAAATTACAATAAAGGAAAAAAAAACATGGTTTGCTCTCTCATCAAATTCCAACCGTTGCTCACACACATCCGCTTTTTCCCCCCCTAAGCTCTCTTTGACTCCATTATCTCCCCCGAGTCCTTCTGCTTTTCCCTCCACTGCCTTCCCCACTCCTTCTCGAGTCCGCCCTGTCCCTCTCCCCCTTTTCAGTGTCCTCTCCCTCCATCGGCTCCCCCCCTTTTTTGCTTTTCTTATCCTCCCCCCTTCCCCCCCTAGTCTGTCCGGCTCCCCCCCCCCCCATCTGCCTTCGTGTTTACTACATCGTGCAGTGTTTGTGCGAGTGTTCAGTGTTGTGTGTCCCCTTTTTGTGCTGTGAACAGACACCACTCTAGGTGTGGTTTTTTTAACTCTTGCGACCAGAAACCAGACTGTCGCCGTGTTTTTTAATTGTGCCTGTCTAATTACTATATATTTTAACCAGTATCACCAATCCTTTGTTTTTTGCCTTTTCGCTTCGGAACTTTTCTCCATGTTACAGTCTTAAACAGTCATCGTTTTATCGCCTGTTTTTGTTGTTTTGATATCTCCTCATTATGTTATTAACTCTTCTGTAGGCTACAGAGCGGCATATTACGCTGCTGCCAGCCTGCCCCCTCTGGGGGCGGGGATCGAAAATCAATAAGGAAAAAAAAAAAAAACCCACACACACACACATCGAACTCCTCTGCATCTCCTACATTATCCGCAAACTAGGTTCCTAGAACCCCATTATTCCCCTATGATCGCCAACCCTATCATGCTACCGTAATCTTCCAAACATATTCCACCATCTCTATAACTATATGCACTCCATATTCTATTCCCAACGAAATTTCAACCAGCTCCCTCTCCCAAACAATTAAATTCACCCTGATATTTATCCCTCCTACAAACTCTTCCCATCTATCCCCATGAGGCCTCCTCTCTCTTTTTTCCCTCTCCATGCATCCCCGGCCCTTTCCTTTTGTTACCACAGCCATACCTAAACATCAGACTCCTCCTCACCCTCTGTATTCCCCACCTTCTGTGTTCCCACTATCCACCCCAACCCCTACCTCCTTCACCATAGTTTTCCTATCTAACTGAACCCTATTTATTTTCGCCACACCTAACCCAGTGGAACAAATTTTTTCCTCCCGAGATACTTCTCACCCAGTGCAGGTCCTTCATGTTTTAAGTGAAAGTGCAGTGCCACACTATTTTTTCTTAGAAGAATTTCCACCATTCTGCAATGTATTTTAAAATGTATATATTTTCATTTTTCTTAGTTATTCGTCTGTGATTTTTAATTTACACTAGAAAAACTGCTCTAATATTTTTTCACTATCGTTAAAATTTTTTTTAATTCGCTTGGTTGAAGAGCGGAATATTTCACCACTGATAGCCCACCCTCCACCCATATGCGGCGAGGTAGATGAAATAACAATAAAGGGAAAGAAACTTGGTCCGCTGGAAACAATACTTCTGTCGAGGCGGAATGGTTAGGTTCTTTTAAGTTTGAAAATTTGTCGACTACAGGATTAAATTCCTTTTATTTTATTTATCTCCTGTTATATTATAATTTCACTAATAGGTCTCCATTCCGGTGCAGTCAGTTCATCTGAACATAACAACTTCATATATACTTGTTCACAACTACTTCTTGCGTCAACTCCATAACAGCAGCTACTGAGTCGAAGAAGAACAAAGATAATACCAAGTCTCAGTTCACTGATCTTACAAAGTATTACAAAATATCTGTTGTTTACGGTAACAGACATTAACACACAAACAGTTCTTTTACATATATCATCAAATTATTATTTAGAATAAAATACAGAATGACAATGTTTCAAATGCAATTAAAATTTCGAATTAAAATGGAAGTATGAAACATAATTTCCTAAAAATAAATCCCATGTTAATTTCCTGCTTTATTTTTGTTAATAAAAATTTAAGCGTATGTTATGAGATTAACAATAAACACAAAGTTACAGTTTTGATTCTTTTGGATCGTATCATCAATTTAATGCATGTCTCGTATTCTCTGATACGTGACTGAAATAGGCGCCCTGACCAGCTGCATTACAACGTCCAGTCGAGATGGCGATAACAACACAATAACAAAGGCGTTTTGCGTTCTCCGTTTCAAAAGGTGTAATGCAGTTACAACCTTGCGGCGTTATTTTCGTGTGCGAACATGCAAAAAAAAAATCATTTTTAGGCTCACCTACCTCAGTCGGTAAAAAAGGAATCTTTATAGGATCACTTTGTATCCTTTTGATTGTCCGACTGTTGAGCACCCTTATTCTCACCAACGGCTACAGGTGTCAAGCAGAGATTTACGTTAAATGTTAGGGTATGGTCCTTTGACAGCCTACAAAATTAAGCTTCTAAGTCAGTACAGTCAAAAGATACGGCCATTTGTGTCACATATTATGATACTCGAAAAGCCACGCATCAAAATCTACAGGATACTTCCCGTTGACCTAGAACCATGAAATTTGGCAAGAAGCGAGAGTTCACAACATAAGTAAAGGAAAAATTACGAAAATTCTTAATTCGTTATTATATCATACAAAAAATATGTTTTTGCCATTTGTAGTCCATCTGTCCGTCAGTCAGTCTGGTCAGACTCCTTTTTCTCCCGAAGGGGTAGAGGTATCAAGCTGAAATTAATGCCAAATACTAATGTTTTCGGTCCAGTGAAGATGTAAAACATTTAAGCTTCTACAATGAAGAAACTGATATAGACATGCGTCTTCAAATACAGAGATATATAAACAGGCAGAATACGGCGCTGCGGTCGGAAACCCTACATAAGACAACACGTCTCTGGCGCAGTTGTTAGATCGGTTACTGCTGCTACAATGGTAGGTTATCAAGATTTCAGTGAGTTTGGTGTTAAAGTCGGTGCACGAGTGATGGGACACAGAATCTCCGAGGTAGCGATGAAGTGGGGATTTTCCCGTACGACCATTCCACGAGTGTACCGCAAATATCAGGAATCCTGTAAAACATCAAATCTCCAACATCGCTGCGGCCGGGAAAAGATCCTGCAAGAACTTGACCAACGACGACTGTAGAGAATCGTTCAACGTGACAGAAGTGCAACTCTTCCGCAAATTGCTACAGATTTCAATGCTGGGCCATCAACAACTGTCAACGTGCGAACCTTTCAACGAACATCATCAATATGGTCTTTCGGATCCGAAGGCCCACCCGTGTAACCTTGATGATTGCACGCCTCAAGTGGTTCAATTGGCTCTGAGCACTATGGGACTTAACATCTTAGGTCATCAGTCCCCTAGACGTAGAACTATTTAAACCTAACTAACCTAAGGACATCACACACATCCACGCCCGAGGCAGGATTCGAACCTGCGACCGTAGCGGTAGCGCAGTTCCAGACGAAGCGCCTAGAACCGCTCGGTCACGGAAGCTGGCTGCACGCCTCACCTGGGCCCGTCAACACCGACATTGGACTGTTGATGGCTGGAAACATGTTTCATGGTCGGACGAGTCTCGTTTCAAGTTGTATCGAGCGGATGGACGCGTACGGTATGGAGACAACCTCATGAATACATGGACGCTGCATGCCAGCAGGGGACTGTTCAAGCTGGTGGAGGCTCTGAAATGGTGTGGGGCGTGTGCAGTTGGAGTTCTACAGGACCCCTGGTACATCTGGATAGGACTCTGACAGGTAACACGTAGGTAAGTATCGCGTCTGATCACTTGCATCCATTCATGTCCATTGTGTGTGTGTAAGCTTAGGGACTGATGGCCTTAGAAGTTAAGTCCCATAAGATTTCACACACATTCGAACATTATTTTTTGATCAGGAGGACGCGTTTCGGCAGCATGCTGCTATCATCAGGAGAATTCCAATTACATGTTTATTATATTAATCTGAAACGTGATTCGGTTCATATGCTGTGTGTAGCTGTGAGGTTAAGCGTCGAATTTTGTGTGAAATTTTAATGTCTCCTACACAGAGCAGCGTGGCGAACGCATCACAGCTTAACATTTCCGTGTACAGCTACCGTGGAAGTGTTAGCAGTGGTGTGTTTCTCTCTGTGCATGTAAATATCCAACAAAAAAGACTTTATTTCGACACGTCACCCAACTGGCGTAAACAGCGAATGAACCTAATCTCACTTCAGATTAATACAATGTACGTGTAACAGGAATGCACATGATGATGGCAGCATGCCGCCGAAATGCGTGGTGCAAATTAAATCTTATTAAAAAGTCTGTGAAGCAGTGGAAATTATTTCATAAATTTTCGATACACTCGCATACCTCAAAACATTCCCTATAACAGGGACAAATTTTAAGAGCATTCAATCACGCAGAATTAAGTCGTCGCTACATATTTTGAAAGCTGGCGTTTTACACGAGTATTTTGGCCCATAGCCATCTCAGTTTGACTCTCGAACCATGAAACAAGTTCTGTTGGACTTACGGGTTGCGGTGCAAGCTGCTGCGGCGTCGACAGTGTTCCAGCACCAGGAAACCTGTAGGAAGAGACGCAACCGCCTGCTAACAGGACACTGTTCACGCAGTTGGCAGACGTATCCTCTTATGGGCGATGTTTCCGTCTGATGAAATGCTGTCTTTGGTACCTCGCGATACACATACTACAGAAGAACGTAGAAACAACACGTTGCTCTTTCACAACTAGTCACCTCAAATGGTTCAAATGGATCTGAGCACCATGGGACTTAACATCTGAGGTCATCAGTCCCATAGAACTTAGAACTACTTAAACCTAACTAACCTAAGGACATCACACACATCCATGCCCGAGGCAGGATTCGAACCTGCGACCGTAACGGTCGCGCGGTTCTGGACTGAAGCGCCTAGAACCGCTCGGCCACATCGGCCGGCCTAGTCACCTCAAGGAGCATTTTTTTTTCATCACTATTCTAACTGGTTTGATGCGGCGCACCACGATTTCATCCCTTGCGCTAACTTCTTTATCTCTGTGTAGCTCTTGCACGCTACATCCTCAATTATTCGTTGGATGTATTCTAATCTCTGTCGTCCTCTACAGTTTTCACCCTTCACAGCTCCCTTTAGTACCATCGAGGTTATTCCCTTCTGTCTTAATATATGTCCTATCGCGCTGTCCCTTCTTCATCTTAGTGTTTTCAGTATTTTCCTTTCTTCGCCGATTCTACGGAGGACCTTCTCATTCCTTATCAGCCCACCTAATTTTCAACATTCGTCTACATCACCACATCTCAAACGCTTCGTTCCTCTTCTGTTCAGGTTTTCTCACTGTCCATGATTCACTATCATACATACCAATGCTGTACTCCAAACGTACATTCTCAGAAATTTATTCTACAAATTAAGTCCTATGTTTGATACCAGTAGAATTCTCCTAGCCAGAAGTCTCGTCTTTGCGTGTGGTAGTCTGCTTTTTATACCGAACGAGGTGGCACAGTGTTTAGCACACTGGACTCGCATTCGGGAGGACGACGGTTCATGTCCGCTTCCGGCCATTCAGATTTATGTTTCCCTTGATTTTCCTTAAATTGCTCCAGGAAAATGCCCGGATGGTTCCTTTGGAAGGGCACGGGCCTTTTCCTACCCTATTCCGAGCGTGATTTCCGTCACTAATGACTTCGATGTTGGCGGGACGTTAAACTTTGATCTCCTTTCCCTCCCTGCTTTTTATGTTCTGCTTGCTTCGTCCGTCATGGGTTACTTTGCTCCGAATGTAACAGATTACCTTACCTTCGTCTACTTCTTGATCACCAGTTTTGATGTTTAGTCTCTCGCTGATCCTATTACTGTTACTTCTCGTTACCTTTATCTTTTTCCAGTTTACTCTCAGTCCGTGCTCTGTATTCATCAGATTGTACATTCCACTCAGCAGATCCAGTAATTCTTGTTTGCTGTTACTGAGAAAAAGTTGTGGTGAACCGATAGAGGTTCTCAAGGTATCCTCCGCCACACACCGTCAGGGTCAGGTGTCTTGCAGAGTATGGATGTAGATGTAGATGTAGATGTGCCATCAGTGAATCGTAAGACTAATGACATTTCACTCTGAATTTTAACATCATCATCATCATCATCATTTAAGACTGATTATGCCTTTCAGCGTTCAGTCCGGAGCATAGCCCCCCTTATACAGTTCCTCCATGATCCCCTATTCAGTGCTAACATTGGTGCCTCTTCTGATGTTTAACCTATTACTTCAAAATCATTCTTAACCGAATCCAGGTACCTTCTCCTCGGTCTGCCCCGACTCCTCCTACCCTCTACTGCTGAATCCATGAGTCTCTTGGGTAACCTTGCTTCTCCCATGCGTGTAACATAACCCCACCATCTAAGCCTGTTCGCCCTGACTGCTACATCTATAGAGTTCATTCCCAGTTTTTCTTTGATTTCCTCATTGTGGACACCCTCCTGCCATTGTTCCCATCTACTAGTACCTGCAATCATCCTAGCTACTTTCATATCCGTAACCTCAACCTTGTTGATAAGGTAACCTGAATCCACCCAGCTTTCGCTCCCATACAACAAAGTTGGTCGAAAGATCGAACGGTGCACAGATAACTTAGTCTTGGTACTGACTTCCTTCTTGCAGAAGAGAGTAGATCGTAGCTGAGCGCTCACTGCATTAGCTTTGCTACACCTCGCTTCCAGTTCTTTCACTATGTTGCCATCCTGTGAGAATATGCGTCCTAAGTACTTGAAACCGTCCACCTGTTCTAACTTTGTTCCTCTTATTTGGCACTCAATCCGTTTATATTTCTTTCCCACTGACATTACTTTCGTTTTGGAGATGCTAATCTTCATACCATAGTCCTTACATTTCTGATCTAGCTCTGAAATATTACTTTGCAAACTTTCAATCGAATCTGCCATCACAACTAAGTCATCCGCATATGCAAGAGGCCTAAACCCACACTGATTTTCATCCAATTGGTCCTCAACTAATACTCGCACTTTCCTTTCAACAATACCTGAGAAGATTTTACCCACAACGCTGATTAAAGAGATACCTCTGTAGTTGTTACAATCTTTTCTGTTTCCATGTTTAAAGATTGGTGTGATTACTGCTTTTGTCCAGTCTGATGGAACCTGTCCCGACTCCCAGGCCATTTCAATTATCCTGTGTAGCCATTTAAAACCTGACATTCCACTGTATTTGATGAGTTCCGACTTAATTTCATCCACCCCAGCCGCTTTATTGCACTGCAATCTATTGACCATTTTTCCACTTCCTCAAATATGATCCTGTTTCCATCATCATTCCTATCCCATTCTACCTCGAAATCTGAAACATTACTGATCGTATTTCCACCTAAATTGAGCAACTCTTCAAAATATTCCCTCCATCTGCCCAAGGCATCCACAGGATTCACCAGCAGTTTTCCTGACCTGTCCAAAATGCTTGTCATTTTCTTCTTACCTCCCTTTCGAAGACTGCTAATTACACTCCAGAATGGTTTTCCAGCAGCTTGACCCATGGTCTCCAACCTGTTTCCAAAGTCTTCCCACGATTTCTTCTTGGATGCTGGGCCACTTCGTAGATTGAACAGTAGGGGCGAAACACTGCATTCCTGTCTTACACCCGTTTTAATCTGAACACTTCGTTCTTGGTGTACCATTCTATTTCTCTGCCTCGTGATGATTGGGTGTTGTGTGATGTCCTTAGGTTAGTTAGGCTTAAGTAGTTCGAAGTTCTATGGGACTGATGACCATAGATGTTAAGTCCCATAGTGCTCAGAGCCATTTGAACCATTTTTTTGTACCATTCTTATTTTTCCGTCTGTCGAAGTCCTAACCAGAGTTGAGTGTACGGAGTATGCAGCAAGGACTCACCTCATGTCTAGAAGCTGTTCACTTGCTTGCGAAGACCTCAAACTTCCACAGGCTGCCTCGATCGAAGTGGGCCAATAATGGCTAAGTAAGTGCTCTTTCAACGAGACGATGGCGTATCTGTACCTTCGCCGTTCACATTTGTTTGTTGAGCACCCCTCTAATCACCTGGCTCAGGATACAAGCTCAAGTGGGGCTAACATGAAGGAACAACTGTGTTGCACAGGCCCAGAGGAAGCATTTTCCACAACTGGTAAAAAGTGGCCACAAAGTGTCGCTATCACGAGGTTGTCGCGGTACGTTGTAACCCTACGCATGATGGCCAGAATTGGCGTCCTTTTTCTCTGACCAAGACTTTCGAAACAGCTTTCCTGCCTATATATGCAACATAACTGATGTCTTAAATAAATATGTTACCCTTGTGTCACTTAATGGTACGAAAGTAACAATTTAGTGAGGTGACTGGCTGTTCTGGCAGTTTACAATTACTGCATTTAAGTGGACAAAGTCAAGGGCTCCAAGGATAAGCCATTTTAATTAATTATTTCACATGGACGGATTCGTTATATGACATCCATTCATTCCTCCAGTTGACAATGTCCTTCTAATTTGTGCGACTGCATAACGTCTTTTAAAAGAGCAGAGGAACCTGCAATTTTTCGCACTTGTCGTGGAAAGTAAGTGCTGCACTCTGTCATCGTTTCTCATTGGCAACGATAAAAGAATCCACTGGTCAGTGAAGTACACCCATATGTATAAGGGACAAAAAAATGGTTCAAATGGCTCTCAGCACTATGGGACTTTATTTCTGAGGTCATCAGTCCCCTAGAACTTAGAACTATTTAAACCTAACTAACCTAAGGACATCACACAAAACCATGCGCGAGACAGGATTCGAACCTGCGACCGTAGCGGTCGCGCGGCTCCAGACTGTAGCGCCTACAACCGCTCGGCCACTCCAGCTGGCTATAAGGGACAGTCAAATGAAAACGAGACAGACGTAAAAAGGAAGTAAACTGTTTACAATCTCAAAAGTAATTGCTAAAAGTATCAATACGTTCACCACACTGTGAGACAAAATGTCAGCGCTCAGTGGAAAAATGTTAGCGGTTCCTTACGAAACCGTGGTTGTACTGAGGATTGCATCTCTTCGCCAGAAGCAAATTGATGGCCACGAATATCTTTCTTTAGGGCTCCAAAAATATGGAAATCGCATGGGGAGAGATTGTGTGTGGCGGTTGTGTAAGGGCTTTCAGCTGGAGGCGATGCTTCCAAATGTAGAGTTGGCATGCGGTGGAGCAATGTTGGACGTGGATGGAAACTGTTGGGATGCGCCGTATTAAAACTCGGCTGTGATCATTAAGTGTTTTTCTATTCCCAGCTACAGTGCCGCCCCCCCCCCCCCCCCCCCCCCGGTCTGCATCACAGACGGATGGAAACTGTTGGGATGCGCCGTATTAAAACTCGGCTGTGATCATTAAGTGTTTTTCTATTCCCAGCTACAGTGCCGCCCCCCCCCCCCCCCCCGTCTGCATCACAGGGTCCTGCGATGCAGAGGACGCCACTGCAGAACAGCTTGACACGGAAGGGCTACCTCAGCGACCCGTACGATGTACTGCGGTGAGCTGGCCGTGTACAGCCACGGTGTTTTGACGACGTCAGGATGCGCCGGCAGCCAACTCAGCGGCCTTCGTCCCCGTGATGCCGCCAGCGTGTGTTGGGAGCGTACAAGACTGCCTGCGGTACTGAGTCGTCGAGTAGCCCACCACTGGCTGGCTATGCCCCCGCGTTGGCCTCAGAGGGTCGAACCAGCGACCCTCCGTGGACTGGAACGCTGGTGCCCCATCTGCTGCTGCGTGTAGCCGGTGGTGTGACACGCCCTGCCGTCCAGGAGAGCTGCCACACTTGAATCCCTCTCGTTAGAAAACTGGCACCTATTTATACGTGGCTGTGTGACTCTGTTTTGCTAACGCGCTACTCTGAGTCATGTACTCCTAACACCTAGGTAGGCCAGTGGGCCCCTTCTACCTGTAACTTGCGCCATGCAAACCGCTGCGTTTACTCTTTTCAGCGGTTCTACGGCCCTCTGGCCTCCGTTCTACTTCGCAACCTCTGGTAAGCATAACTTACTGTCAACTCCTGGCTGTAACTTGCGCACTCAGAACTATTGCACCGAATCTAACTTTCCTATCTTAAACGGTGGTGCGGCTACACAGCGAAACTTCCGCAGTGTACTCGAAACAACCTTGGCAATGTGTGGGCAGGCATCTCGTTGGCAGGTTGTTTTGGCTATGCTACAGAAGGTTCGTTGGGGAAGCCCATAAACATCTTCCATATAGTCCTGATCTCCCTCGAAGCGATGTTCGTATTTTTGGAGCTCTGAAGAAATACATTCGTGGCTGTAGATTTGCTTCAAACGAAGAGGTGCACGACTGGTTACTATCATTGTTCCGATAGGCATCAGCAAGCATTTTTTCGTGTGGACACTGATGATCTTGTCTCACAGTGGCGTAAACGTATTGACAGTTACGGCGATTACTTTTGAAAAAATATACACTTTACGTACTTTTCTTTCGTCTGTCTCGTTTTCAATTGACTGCCCTTCATACTTCTATTCACCGCACATTTCGCGGTACACAGCGTAACATGATATGACGTTTCCTTCAGAAATCGCATTTTCTTTGCCTGCTACTTTATTCATTTTGCATCGACATAAGACCTATGCAGCACCCCATAAAAGGTTTATTCAAAGACGAGAATATGGATTTCTTGTAAGTTCGAACGTATACGAAGATGTATGGAACGTAAATTTAAAGTCGTAAGAAATTTACTGGTTTTCGAGATGAACGGGACAAGCTGCTCACACACTATATTGTTCACACTTCCATATCGACGAACACAATAATCAGAACCAGTAACTTCCCCTCCCATGATTCTTCTAAGAATCGAACTCCCATGTATAAAACATTTTCAAACGTCTGATTGCTTTACAAATGAGTTAATGTGTTAAATATTTGACGTTAATCAAGTAAAACTTTTATACGCAAACCCCTAAATATGTCGGTTTTACTAGTTTCGTAATATTCACAGAATAATGCAAAAGTCAAATCCGGTAAATAATAAAAAGAATTATAACACCTTTATATGTTTATGTAAGACGCTTTGGCCAAATGGTTCAAAGCGTCAAACCATCTATTTCAGAAGTTCAAATTGGCTCTGAGCACTATGGGACTTAACGTCTGAGGTCATCAATCCCCTAGAATTGGAACTACTTAAACCTAACTAACCTAAGGACATCACACACATCCATTGCCGAGGCAGGATTCGAATCTGCGACCGTTGCAGCAGCGCGGTTCCAGACTGAAACGCCTATAACCGCTCGGCCACTCCGGCGGGCATTTCAGAAGTGATCATAGTACTACTATCACTATTTTGGGGGCTATAAGCGAGAAAAAGTTCAGAAAAGGTTTCATATTACATTTAATGTTTGTTGGGCGTCGGTAAGTGCTTTCTTTATCAACCACTGGAAGAGTATATGTGAGTAATTTGCGCTATGTTTTAAGAAAAACTAGTTTTTTCACGTATCTCAGGTAAATTCAGTGCTATATATAGATACTGTCAGCAAAATTTATTGCGAACAGAGTTAGTAGTAAAGCAGTAACAAACTGAAACGTCATGCGTGATGCTGAAGTTACGTAGTAAGCGGTAAGCTTTTTTCCTTTCATTATTTTGTGCGAGTGTCTGCGAAAAACGTTTGTCAGAAGTGTTTTCCTCTCTCTCTCTCTCTCTCTCTCTCTCACACACACACACACACACACACACACACACATGCACTCACTGCTAAAAATGAAGGTCTTAAGAGACTCCAAAATGAACTTAATTTGTTTATAATCGGGACCGAAAGACGGAAGACTTGCCTTTATTGAGTGATTGAAGTTGCTTCACTACATCAAGGGCCTGTCCTTTCACTCACCGATTGGAAACAGCTCTTCTTTCTACGTCGCAAGAAATATTTCGTTGTCTAGTGTGTCTGTGACAAGGTCCGTGAACTCGACCTTTCTGTTATCTGGCCCGCGCTAATGTGCTAACTCGAGCACTTCCCGCCTTCTGCTAGCACTACGCGGGCTTCACTTTTTAGCACAGGCCTGCTGACGCTGCGCGCAGCTCTGGCCTCGAGTTCCGTCAAATTGGACCAATCTCTTGAGCCATGGTAGAAGGAAGAGTGAGTCCGATTTACTCTGCTTTGACGGGATGAAACAGACAGATGTATAAGATAATCTCAGGAGTAACGCAAGAGAGTGATATAAAGCCGTTAATGTTTACAACGTACACATGGTTTTGAAAAAAAGTGTCACATATTGCTGTACGAGGTAGTGCTGGTCATAACTAAAAGAAAAATTCGTAGAACGATGTATCCGGAAAACAAAACTGGTTGAGATACTGCGCCAATCTCTCATCTCATTCCCATCTGTCTGTCACGTAGATGCAGCCACTGCAGACAGTACTGTATACGGTTCCATGCATCCTGGTGTATTCGTATCTTTCCAACCCTTCGTCGCGTGGAATCACGCACTTTTTCAAATACACCTGCCTCCATTGGGTTACTTCACGTGCGTTGGTCAAAAAAAATGGCTCTGAGCACTATGGGACTCAACATCTTAGGTCACAAGTCCCCTAGAACTTAGAACTACTTAAACCTAACTAACCTAAGGACATCACACACACCCATGCCCGAGGCAGGATTCGAACCTGCGACTGTAGCATGCGTTGGTCACACGCCCCTTTAATGTCTACACGTTGTCGATGAGTTGGGCATATACGAACGCCTTTTTAATGACTCCCTAGCCAGAAATCCAAGATTCAGATTCTGTGAACTGGGGGAGCCTTGCTTCCGGGACCTCCTCGAACAATCCATCGCCCGTGAAAAACCGCGGTGAGGCGTAGAAAACAGGACTGTGCCTCGTCGAGCATAAACCGCAATCATTGTCACTCTGCAAGGATAAATATGAAGCGCTACTTCTCGTTCAAGAAGCATCTCAGTTGTTCTCTCGAGGTTGAGTGACCCTCGTTCCACTCGTACTACCAAGAGAAACTTTTTGAGCTTCTTTCAGTAGAATGCTTCTTTCAGTAGAATGCTTGCATTACAGGAGCTAATTTCCTCTGCAATACTTCAAATGTGGCAGAAATTCGAGCGTGGCTGATGTTTTCGTTGGGCAAGTGCTGCGTTTCTCGCAAATACTGTAACGACAATCAAACCCCGTCAGAAAACGCGTGTGAAAATTCGAGTCATGTAAATTCTGTGACGAGGTACATCATAATGCGTAAATAAGCTGCAATTAACAGGCTGTTGTTGCGATCTGCTGACCGAGAACTACACTGCACAACATAATTGAAGGATCACTTTTTGGAAACACTGCAATTCAAAACCATTGTGACGCTAAAGTTTAAAATTTGGCTCAAATATGATTCAGACTTATTATGTAATGGTGCAATAGCGTGGCACCCAACGAAGGCACCACCCCGGGCTCGAGGGCGCTTAAAACTACGTGATGTCGACTCCCGCCAAAAAAATGCTACAGGTCAGAAGTTGACGTGACGTGTAAGATGGGGTACTGGCGCCAAACTTTACCAAAACTCTGTCCAATGGCTCCGTGCGCATGTCACACGATGGGAAGCTCCTCAAAGCCCCTCTCACCCACATTCCACCCATTCTTTTGACGCCTCAGTGATGGAGGTCAGAACCCCGACGCCCGGCGTTGAAATCTGATCTCCAGGTTTCTGCTCACCAAGAACACGAAGTGATTATCTCTCGGCTCATTATACTCAACATGCTAGCTGTTTCCTGCCGTTCGCTGGACATTTATTTACTGCGCTTTTAAATAGGAAATGGATCAAAATATGTCTATAGCATAAAAGTGAACGTGTTTTACATCTACATCGTGTTCATCGTACGCAACACCATTTTGCCCCGGAATGCATGACACTATCTTTTATGGACTCATATAGTATTTTGCTGGAACGGAGCTCGACCAATAATTTCTTTAAAGGCACCATAAGTAGTCAGGTACGCTCGTAGAAACAGGACTCGCACACGTTAAATAGGACATTCGCGCGCCGGAGATCATCGCCATCGGTTTAGTGTGTGTGCCGTCGTATTTGTGCTTCAGTGTTTTCCCCGCCCACGCTCCTTTGTTCACGTGTGTCGTCTAAATCATTAGTGTTTGTGTACAGTGCTGACAGTTGTCTTGTTTTTCTTCACGTGTGAGCGGCTGCATGGTTTTTAATTACTGTGTCTACTGTTTTTTAATCACCGTTATGTTACTTTTGTGTCTTCATTGGTTTTTTCTCTTATTGTAGTGGTTGTGGCTGAAGAGCGGAGTAAAGTTGCCGCTGCCAGCCCACCTTGTATGAGGTGTAAAAAGACAATAAAAAAAAATCGTAGAAACAGCGGGTAACATACGAGCAAAAATGAACATACGCCATCGACTGCTGCTTGTTGCTCTGTATTAAAGCACGCAGTACCCCTAGAAACTTGTTCGGGAGTATGGTGATTCAAATTACAGTCTCGACGTCCTGGTTCGTATTTACCATGGTTTTCCTAAACTGTTTAAGGTAAATACTGGAATGATTCCTTTGAACGGACACGGCCAATTCCCATCACCATCCGTTCTGTTTCATATTTTTGGCTCAGAAACGGGCGGTTCGGGCAATAAGTGGTGTGAGTTCACAAACCTCTTGTCGACCTCTGTTCACGAGTCTGGGTATTTTGACATTGGCCTCTCAACATGTATATTCCTGTCTTTTCTTGTTACCAATATTAGTTTATTCCTAAGAATAAGCAGCTTTCACTCGGTTAATACTCGGCAGAAATCAAACCGCCATTTGGATCGGACTTCCTTAACACTTCTGCAAAAAGATGTGCAGTATACTGCTACATCCATTTTCAATAAGCTGCCACTCGAATTCAAAAATCTTAGCAGTAATCCACGCGCTTTCAAATCGAAACTGAAGAGTTTCCTCATGGGTCACTCCTGTCGAGGAGTTCCTTGAAAAATTAAGCTGATTCTCATTGTATTGCTGATAGCGTTTACTTAAACTTATGGACTGACTTTTTTTCAGGTTCATGAACACTTATTTTTATCTGTTATTACTTTTATGTTGTTAGTTCATGTACTGACACGTTCCATGACCTTGGAGATTTGCTCCTCAATTTGGTCCTACGGAACTTGACGTGTAAATAATTAAATAAATCTCCCATGACCTCGTTGTCAACGTGACGTTAAACTCGTGGAGCATAGACAATGGCTTTCGCTTTCCACTGACAAAACCGTTTGTATGAATTTCTGGCGGTGTATCGGGTTTCTTTCAGCGTCCTTACACTTTGAGCCTGTTGCTCTTCTGTTAGCTGAAACTACGAAATGCCTGGGACTCGTACTTGATAGGAAACAGTCTTTGACATCCCACGTCTCTCACCTGGCCGTCCGCTGTACCCGGTCCCTCAGTGTTTTGCGTATCTTCAACGGTACTTCCTGGGTAGCGTATAGGACCACCCTTCTCCGTATGGACCGATCGCTTGTCCGATCGAAACTAGACTATGGATGTTTCGTTTATGGATCTACACGTCCGTCCATCTTAAGCAGTCTAAATACAATCCACCATCACGGCAGCCGTTTGGTCACTGGCGCCTTTCACACTAGCCCGGTTGAGTCTCTACACAGAATTTGCCAAAACTACCGCTGTCATACCGACGCGATATTCTCCCCAGAGTGTACGCATGGCTTTTGTCTGCCATGCCTGTCCACTCATCCTATGCCTCCTTCTTCGATGACTCCTTTGACCGACAGTGAGGGCTCGTCCCTCTTCTGTGTTACCTCCTGGAGTTCGCTTTCGGCTATTACTCCGGTTAACTTCACGATTACCTGGCACTTTCCCGATGGATGTGAACCCTTCACCACCTTGGTTTCGTGCGGCGGCCCGTGTTCACCATGGACTTCATTCGCTTTCTTAGGACACTACTCCAGACTCGTTCTGTCGCCGTAAGTTTCTCGACCTTCGCACTGAACTTCGCGATAGTACCTCTAGGAACACTGGCGGCGCTCGGACTGACCGTAGTGTTCGGTGTTCCTTCGGCACAGCGATCGTGTGAGACCCAACTCGCTTTATTTGTTCATGAGACCCAGAAAATATTTGATACAGACTCCTAGGTAGATGCCATTTTCCTTGACTTTCGGAAGGCGTTCGATACAGTTCCGTACTGTCGCCTGATAAACAAAGTAAGAGCCTACGGAATATCAGACCAGCTGTGTGGCTGGACTGAAGAGTTTTTAGCAAACAGAATACATCATGTTTTTCTCAATGGAGAGACGTCTACAGACGTTAAAGTAACCTCTGGCGTGCCACAGGGGAGTGTTATTGGACCATTGCTTTTCACAATATATATAAATGACCTAGTAAGATAGTACCGGAAGTTCCATGTGGCTTTTCGTGGGTATACAGAGAAGTTGCAGCATTAGAAAATTGCAGCGAAATGCAGGAAGATCTGCAGGCACTTGGTGCAGGGAGGGGCAACTGACCCTTAACATAGACAAATGTAATGTATTGCGAATACATAGCTAGAAGGATCCTTTATTGTATGATTATATGATAGCGGAACAAACACTGGTAACAGTTACTTCTGTAAAATATCTGGAAGTATGCGTGCGGAACGATTTGAAGTGGAATGACCATATAAAATTAATTGTTGGCAAGGCGGGTGGCAGGTTGAGATTCATTGGGAGAGTCCTTAGAAAATGTAGTTCATCAACAAAGGAGGTGGCTTACAAAACACTCCTTCGACCTATACTTGAGTATTGCTCATCAGTGTGGGATCCGTAGCAGGTCGGGTTGACAGAGGAGACAGAGAAGATCTAAAGAAGAGCGGCGCGTTTCGTCACAGGGTTATTTGGTAAGCGTGACAGCGTTACGGAGATGTTTAGCAAACTCAAATGGCAGACGCTGCAAGAGAGGCGCTCTGCATCGCGGTGTAGCTTGCTGTCCAGGTTTCGAGAGGGTGCGTTTCTGGATGAGGTATCGAATATATTGCTTCCCCCTACTTATACCTCCTGAGGAGATCACGAATGTAAAATTAGAGAGATTCGAGCGCGCACGGAGGCTTTCCGGCTGTCGTTCTTCCCACGAACCATACGCGACTGGAACAGGAAAGGGGGGTAATGACAGTGGCACGTAAAGTGCCCTCCGCCACGCACCGTTGGGTGGCTTGCGGAGTATAAATGTAGATGTAGATGTAGACACTGGCACCGACGATTTTCGGTATTGGCTTCAGACACACAGCTCATCATTTGCAGCTGAGCTCTTCGCCGTGTATCAGGCCACGCAGTACATGGGGCGGCACAGACTTTTCAATTGTGTCATTTGCCCCGACTCCCTTAGTGGCCTTCAGAACCCCAGCGTGCTGTACCCTGTCCATCCCTTGGTGTAACGGGTCCGTGAAAGCTTCCACTTGCTCACTCTTGATGGAAACACTGTGATGTTTATGTGGATCCCTGGTCACGTCGGTCTGACGGGAAACGACGCTGCTGACGCTGCTGCCAAGGCTGCAGTCCTCCTAACTCGGCCCGGTAGTTCTTAAATTCCCTCCGATGATCTCTGTGTTGCCGTCTGCCAGCAGGTGGTGTCAATTTGGGGTCACCACTGGTCTTCCCTTCATTCATGGGAACAAGCTTCGGGGAATTAAACCTCTGTCAGGGGCTTGACCGACCTCCTCTCGGTCATCTCGCTGCTAGGTGTTCATTTTAACTAGGCTGCATACTGGGCACTATCGTTTTAGCCATTGCCAGTTGTTAAGTGGTGACCCCTCATCACTTTGTGCTCATTGTCATCAACCTTTGACGTTTCCGCATTTCCTGACCGAATGCCCTTTTTTTAACCACTTACGTTCTAATTTATGTTTGCCGTCTGAGTTATAGCTGTGTTAACGAAGCGCGGGCTGCCGACCGCGTTTACTTTTTATCCGTCGTAGCAGTATAGCGAAGGATATTTTATCTTTAGTTCAGTATCTCCGTTGTCTCTATGGTGTACTTTGTTGACCTTTCTCCAAGAGGAAGTTCCTGTTTTTAGCTGTCTTTCCTTCCTTCAATTGGGCTTAACGTGTAGTCGCTTTTAAGTCTCTTTCGTCTTAGTGTTTTTCGTGTCAAGGGCGCGTATGACCTTAGTTGTTTTTGCGACCTAAAACAAAACAAAACAAAACGTGTCTTTAAGCACTAATCTTCAGACCTTCCTTTTTCCGCGACTTTTGAACCTTGTCCATTGAATATGGAAAATAATTCCTATCAGAACAATCCTGTTTGAAACAGCATAAATGGCCCAAGATGCACACCCAGCCTAGGCCGCCCCTATCCTCAACAAATAACATAGCGAGCAAAATGTCGCATATGTTAGACTATTTACAGTTTACGTTTTTCCAACGCTTCAATATCACTTTTCATAAACTTTAAATATGAAACATTCTGTGCGTCGACATGAGAACAATACTAAAACTTCGAGTAAAAAATGGCGCTTGGTAAATACACTTTTAGCAATCTGCATGACAACATGCCACGAACTTATGCAACGATCTTTTTTTTCAGACAGAATTCGTTGGCTAGTGTCATGTTCTGCATGAGCGATGGTCGTCACACCATTGTTGTTTCTAGACGGTATTCACTCGGTGCACCGAAGGCATTTCGTACTGAAAATAAAAATAATAAATAATTTTATACTTGACAATGCGAATGGAACGATTTGCACTAGATAATATGTGCAACGTGCGTAGCATCGCGATCACCGTTGGCTGATGGCCATCGCCTACTTTATCGAGAGGAAACTTTCGTGTAGAAATTATTCCGATATGGATAGGCAATCGCGGGCTCACTCGCCGAAATATTTTTGGAAAGTTTTGATATCTCTGGGCTGTTAGAACATGAAGTAAACTGTCCTCGAAGTTCCAACAGTTTAATACTTTTAATAAACTATATGCGGTTAAAAAAATAAGGCAACGGGCTCAGAGACCCGACTAACTACGATAAAAGGCAATCATCGACAAATCTCTTTCTGCGCATCATTTTTGTGGGTTCGGGGTTACGCTGGATTGGTTCTTGCTCGGTATTCCGAAGATTTCGTGATCGATTTTCACTTGAGTGAAAGATTTTAACACGTACCGGAAAAACCAAGTGAAGAATACAGGCTTCATCATTATTCAGAAGCCCCTTTCAACACGATGTCCCCTGTTACCACGGAGGCGGATGTCACAGCAAATGAATACTCTGAATGTCACTGCACGCGAAATCTAGTTTTGTTTCATTGAAAAATGGTATAAAAAAACATTATCTGTTTCCGAAGAGTGGCTTCGAGAAATTTATTGGTGCCACGCAGTTCTCTTCTTCCTTTCTTAAACGTCAGATTTTTTTTCGAGGTTACGAAACAAGACCGTGAAAGAACGCAAAATTTGTTGACAAAGTTCACGACCCTTCACGATTATTTAAATTACATATGTGTTTTTCTTTGTGATGGCAAAAACGTAGTGAGCAGTATATAGGAATGCAAGAAGAACGTCATGAGGGCGGGACACGAGCCACCAAAATTTGTGTTTGTTGACCATTAGAATATCACCCGGGCAGAATTAATAAGGAAGCTTATCTTTTGAGAAAAACTCTGTGCTCTGAGCTGTCATTTCAAAAATCGTATGTGATAAGTATTAGTTCCCAACATGCTGTTTTGTTTTTATCGTTAATTATTTTAATAAAATGCCAGTTCTACTTCAATTAGGCAACGGCCTCGCCGCAGTGGATACACCGATTCCCGTGGGATCACCGAAGTTAAGCGCTGTTGGGCGTGGCCGGCACTTCGATGGGTGACCATCCAGCCGCCATGCGCTGTTGCCATTTTTTGGGGTGCACTCAGCCTCGTGATGCCAATTGAGGAGCTACTCGACCAAATAGTAGCGGCTCCGGTCAAAGAAAACCATCATAACGACCGGGAGAGCGGTGTGCTGACCACATGCCCCTCCTATCCGCATCGTCACCTGAGGATGACACGGGGGTCGGATGGTTCCGATAGGCCACTTGTGGCCTGAAGACGGAGTGCTTTCTACTTCAATTAGCTGCTGCTGTAAGGATTAACAACCGATTGTGATTATTTTCATTGCAGGTATTAACGAATGAGAATTATAAAGAAGAAGTAGGATTAAAATTCCCACCCCATTTCAGAAATTACGAAATTCCTTTATTAATGCGGTCTCTAGACACGGTATTAATAAAACTACTAACCACTATAATCTGCAACTCACTGATTATAGTCCGCAGCTCGTGGTCGTGCGGTAGCGTTCTCGCTTCCCACGCCCGGGTTCCCGGGTTCGATTCCCGGCGGGGTCAGGGATTTTCTCTGCCTTGTGATGACTGGGTGTTGTGAGATATCCTTAGGTTAGTTAGGTTTAAGTAGTTCTAAGTTCTAGGGGACTGATGATCATAGATGTTAAGTCCCATAGTGCTCAGAGCCATTTGAACCATTTGAACTGATTATAAATGCTATTGTCATCAATCACAATACGACTAGCTGCTATCTTTCTGACATTTAAATAGTTACAGAGTGACTAAAAAGTCTGTTAACATTTGAAAATTCTCTAATACACGGAGTAATGTAGATAGAGAGGTCAGTCTTGACAAACATGCCTGAAATGACATGGAGTTTTATTGAAACCAAAAACGAATGTAAAGCCGGGTCAACAGATGGCGCTGGACAGCAACACGTTGACGTCGCGTGAGAGCACTCAAAACTGCAGAATTTGACCTACCGAAAACCCTAGACCATTAGTGGAAAATTTGTTGCGTTAGGTGGAAGTCACGGTGTTGTGTGGATTTACCACATCCATCATGATCGGATTCCCTTTCCTCGAGAATAAAAAATGGTGTGCTGCTTTTCAAGTTATCAGCGTGGTGGGAGAGAGGTACGCCGATATGTTACAGAATCGCATCATCCCTAACTTGAATGAAAAACACCTAATGGAAGGTACATCTTTTATGCAGGATCTACATCTACATCTACATCTACATGGTTACTCTGCAACTCACACTTAAGTGCCTGGCAGAGGGATCAGCGAAACATTTTCACATTACTTCTCTACCATTCCACTCTCGAATGGCGCGTGGGAAAAAGGAACACCTAAATCTTTCCGTTCGAGCTCTGATTTCTCTTATCTTGTTATGATGATCATTTCTCCCTACGAAGGTGAGTGTCAACAAAATATTTCACCATTCGGAAGAGAAAGTTGGAGATTGAAATTACGTAAATAGATCTCGCTGCATAGAAAACCGTCTTTATTTCAGTGACTGCCACCCCAACTCGGGTATCATATCAGTGACACTCTCACCCCTATTGCACGATAACACGAAACGAGTTGCCCTTCTTTGTACTTTTTCGATGTCCTCCGTCAATACTAACTGGTAAGGATCGCACACCGTGCAGCAACATTCCAGCAGAGGACGGACAAGTGTAATGTAGGCTGTCTCTTTAGTGGGTTTGTCACATCTTCCAAGTGTTCTGCCAACAAAGCGCAGTCTTTGTTTCGCCTTCCCCACAATATTATCTATCTGGTCTTCCCAATTTAAGTTGCTCGTAATTGAAATTCCTAAGTAGTTAGTCGAATTGACAGCCCTTAGATTTGTGCGATTTATCGTATACCCAAAATTTATCGGATTTCTTTTAGTACCTATGTGGATGACCTCTCACTTTTCTTTGTTTAGTACCAATTGCCACTTTACTCACCATACAGAAATTCTCTCTTGATAATTTTGTAATTGGAATCGATCGTCTGATGATTTCACTGGACGGTAAATTACAGCGTCAACTGCAAACAATCTAAGGGAGCTGCTCAGATTATCACCTAGATCATTTATGTAAATTAGGAACAGCAGAGGGCCTATGACACTACCTTGCGGAACGCGAGATATCACTTCTGTTCTACTCGATGATTTACCGTCTATCACTACTAACTGCGACCTCTCTGAGAGGAAATCACGATTTCAGTCACACGACTGAGACGATACTCCATATGCACACAATTTGATTAATAGTCGCTTGTGAAGAACGGTATCAAAAGCCTTCTGGAAATGGAGCTCCGCCTCATATTGCTACACGTCTGAAATGTCTCTTGCTCGAAGACAGCGTGCGGAGCCGCCAATTCCGTCATGCTTGGCCTCCCAGATCCCCAGACCTCAATCCACGTGGTTACTGGTTTTGGTATTTCCTAAAGCCGTCACTCTACCACAATCATCCGACCTCATTGGGGATGCTAAAAGACGACATCCTACTGCAGCTTTTCACCATCCTACTGATATGCTGTCCAGTGCTGTTCACAAAGCCATCCGTCGACTACAGTTATTGTTGATACAAGACTGCCGACATGCCGAGCATTGGTTATATAGAACATCGTCTTTGCTAAAAACCAGTTCTTATGGTATTGCTTTTTTTCATAAGAAGCGGGGTCTATTGGTCATTTTGTGCACTTTATTTCTGGGTTCGATAATGCCCTACGGCATTTCAAGCATGTGAGTCAATTTTTACTTCCCTACCTGCATTATTCAATAAAGTATTGAATTTTCTAATGTTAACGGACATTTGTGTCACCTTGTATTTAAGGTGATGCATCTGGAGCAGTTGTCGAAAACAATGTACGCGAAAATTAAAAGAAGTCTTCAAATACAGAAAACCTCTCAAACCTCTAGCGAGCCTTCACGTCAAACATTGTCTCCGTCCTAGTACCTGACACGCCCAGTAGGTGAATAGTGTAGGAGCCGGTTTGCAAACGGCGACGCTTTGTGACCTCTAGTAATCGTAACAGAGGCTGTGAAGCAGGAGCCCTCTTCTCTGCCTCCCCCCAAACGAATAAGTGCTGTTAGAACTGGTTCGGCAAAGGTGCCAGTGCAGAATATGTTAGTATTAGTTAACTGCCTCTTTTGTAGCAAGTGTTGCCATAGTTCCAAAAGCGACAACCGCCACTATGGACACACGATGATGCGGTTGCATGGTTTAGCATGCCTGTCCGTCGGCCTATACAGGCAAAAGCTATCTCTGATAGAACCTAGGCCGTTTGATTCGATTATGTTAGTCACCACCAGAGTGAGTTTTCGTCGTTACCTCACAGTCATCGACGCGTATTTTCGCCTGGTTAGTGTCTTTCCTTTAAGTGAAACATTCGACTATCAGTAACAAAAGGAAAAATTTTTCTGGATCTTATTTCAACTACGAGGACTAACTTTAGGCGTAACATAACTAGCGTGTAGCCATAAAATCATTTACTACTAATACAAAAATAAGCTTACAGGTTTCGTCTTATCCTTCACTGAAGTTATCATTATCGAAGCCATAGAGACCCACCGTACGTCCATATCCTCGGAGTGGAGTTATCAAAGGGTCAGTAACACGAATTTCTAGCTGTCAGTAGTTTGTTGGCAATAAGCTAATTCACGGAATTCCAAGTAATACACGTGCAGAATCATTTTAATGGGTGAGGAATGTGTGACCAGTGTGTTCGAACTGTGACAACTTAAGCTTTATTGCTGTCTTCCGTCACTGAGACTACGATGACAGGGATGTAAAAAAGCGTGTGTCAGCGTAAAGAGCTTAATATGCCGTGGGAAATATAAAATTACAAAACAGTAAATCCGTTTACGAGCTCTGTATCATGTCATACAAGAAAATGCGCATCACAAGGAACATTGATATTACTGGCTATGGTTACTGTAGATGACTATTTACCTTCCATGTTTCCTGGTAGTAGGAAAAAGATCGTTTTGTTAAATAGTAAGTAGGTAGCACTGTGTGTCCGTGTCTACTAAAGCTTCGCAGTTCATCGCAAGGAAAAGGCGACGAGTCTCGTTAACTCTGTCTTCGCTTGTACATATACTGAAGAAGTGTAGGAATTTTATTTGATTTTATTATTAGAACATTTCTCTTTCGTATCACACACACATTTGTGGTTTCCTTTTCAGTTGCATACATAAAAATTTGATCACGTTTATCAATTTTCCACTACTTTCATGGAAAATTTTCTGAAATTTAACTGCTTACTGGTGAGCATTCGTCACATGTAACATACAACTTACTCAGGTAAACGGAGTCATATTTCTAACACGTCAGAGTAAAATCAAATGATATTCATTGTATTTTTGCCGCACTTTTTCCGACGTAAAGTGAAATAAATTTGTATGGTATAGAAGTAAAAAGATCGACTATAAACCTAAAACATAACGAAAGTTCTATATTTCCATTATTTACCCCCTGTAACAGTGGTAACCACGTACGTGACATCATTTTTAAAACATGAACAGTGCATGAAATGTCAATAAGTAAGGCGTTTGTTCCTTTAAGCTAGTACGAAACAATAGGTCTGGTTTTCTCTGCTTTCACTAAAAGCTTTTAAAGATCACAACAAATTCCTTGAACAGAAAATGCAACTTCCCCTTTTGTATGAAAAGAATGACTGTGCTGGTAAAACTTCTACGTTACTTGATTTTCAAAATCCAGAGTGAAACTGAACGTACTGAGACTGTTTCCTCTACTTATTTTGATCATTTCTAAACTGACACACAATATTTTAGCGCAACGCAATCTGAATTTCAATAATCCCTACAGAAGAATAGCCCTGGCTAACAATAACCTATACCCTTCATGAATCACTTACCTCACCACAATGTTCGTTACTCGAACTACTGCAATACAGCGAGCGCCAATACTGCCAGCTAAATAAAAGATTCTAACTACTGAAGGCACTAACTACTGATAGTCATATAGTTAGCAAATGAAAGATTTTGGTAGAGAACAATGTATTTACCTTAATAATGTTCAAAAGTCATTATATATATATATATATATATATATATATATATATATATATATATATATATATATGTATTCTTGACATCCAGTTCGACAGATTTACCTTTTTGACGGACACACATCCAGATCGTCCGCTCATATTAACATCTCGGAACTCTGGCATCTCTCTCTCCGCATCCACCACTGCTGGAGGCTCACCTCCAACTGCCCAACGCTACGGGCTGTTCACATCCAACTGCCCAACACTACACTGGCGAATAACTTCCAACAACGAATCCAACCAGCCACAGACAGCACACAGCGCAATCGGCGATTTTAATACAGAGCGCTACGTCGCATTACCAACATAAATACCTAAACAGCCTACTTACAAAATGAATTGTACTTCTTTTAATATTTAGCACTGCAATAAGATTCAGAAACTTATTTATCTTACTGATAAGTGTCTATATAGTATGTATTTTAAAAGAAAAAAAAACATTTTTGCGATCACTAGATTTAGATGCATTTTCAAAGAACCTACCAAGAGTCCAAGTAAAGGCAACCTAATGTCTCAGAGGAGGGGAGGAAGCGGCATATGATATGTCGCTAGTGCGGAAAAATGTTCTCGAACCAGACGTGACTGTGTGGTTAGACTACTGCAGAAAGGTCAGTGGAAAGACTCACACCCATTAAATTTCTGGGAGTATGCGTAAGGAATGATTTCAAATGGAACGACCACATGAAACAAATTGCAGGTAAGTCGGTTGCCAAACTTAGATTCACCACAAGGATCTTCAGGAAGTCACTTACCGAAGAGGTAGCTTAAAAAGTCGGTGTATAAAGTGAACATTGATCGTTAGTTGAGACTGACACTGATGAGCCAAAACATTATGACCACTGCTCACGGCGAGGTTGTATGCTGTCTGGTGGCGGTTGGGTGCACGTGACGTGGTGAGAGAAGTATGAGCAGAGTAGAAACGGATGGCAAACCATTCTACGGACGAAAAGCGTCGCAAATGCGGAAATCCGCCGACTGAAGCGACTATGACAGAAGCAAGATCGTTGTGGCTCAGTTACTGTCAAGTCAGGTCGGTGGTCGTGTCCAGATGCACTGTTACCCGGTGAACGGCTCCTCGAAACATGCAGCGCGCCGCGGACACAGGCCGGTGGGAGAAATACACTACTGGCCATTAAAATTGCCAAGAAGAAATCCAGATGATAAGCGGGTATTCATTGGACAAATATATTATACTAGGACTGACAAATGATTCAAATGGGTCTGAGCACTATGGGACTTGACATCTAAGGTCATCAGTCCCCTAGAACTTAGAACTACTTAAACCTAACTGACCTAAGGACATCACATGCCCGAGGCAGGATTCGAACCTGCGACCGTAGCAGTCGCGGGGTTCCGGACTGAAGCGCCTAGAACCGCACCGCCACCGCGGTCGGCTAGAACTGACATGTGACTACATTTTCACGCAATTTGGGTGCATAGATCCTGAGAAATCACTACCCAGAACAACCACCTCTGGCCGTAATAACGGCCTTGATACGCCTGGGCATTGAGTCAAACGGAGCTTGGATGGCGTGTACAGGTACAGCTGCCCATGTAGCTTCAACACTATACCACAGTCCATCAGGGGTAGTGACTGGCGTATTGTGACGAGACAGTTGCTCGGTCACCATTGACCAGACGTTTTCAGATGGTGAGAGATCTGGAGAATGTGCTGGCCAGAGCAGCAGTCGAACATTTTCTGTATCCAGAAAGGCCCGTACAGGACCTGCAACATGCGGTCGTGCATTATCCTGCTGAAATGTAGGGTTTCGCAGGGATCGAATGAAGGGTAGAGCCACGCGTCGTAACACATATGAAATGTAACGTCCACTGTTCAAAGTGCAGTCAATGCGAACAAGAGGTGACCGAGACGTATAACCAATGGCACCCCATACCATCACACCAGGTGATAAGCCAGTATGGCGATGACGAATACACGCTTCCAATGTGCGTTCACCGCGATGTCGCCAAACACGGATGCGACCATCATGATGCTGTAAACAAAACCTGGATACATCCGAAATAATGACGTTTTGCCATTCGTGCACCCAGGTTCGCCGCTGAGTACACCATCGCAGGCGTTCCTTTCTGTGATGCAGCGTCAAGGGTAACCGCAGCCATGGTCTCCGACCTGATAGTCCGTGCTGCTGCAAACGTTGTCGAACTGTTCGTGCAGATGGTTGTTGTCTTCCAAACGTCCCCGTCTGTTGACTCAGGGATCGAGACGTGGCTTCAAGATCCGTTACAGCCATGCGGATAAGATGCCTATCAGCTCGACTGCTAGTGATACGAGGCCGTTGGGATTCAGCACGGCGTTCCCTCCTGAACCCACCGATTCCATATTCTGCTAAGAGTCATTGGATCTCGACCAACGCGAGTAGCAATGCCGCGATACGATAAACCGCAATCGCGGTAGGCTACAATCCGACCTTTATCAAAGTCGGAAATGAGATGGTACGCATTTCTCTTCCTTACACGAGGCATCACACCAACGTTTCACCAGGCAACGACGGTCAACTGCTGTTTGTGTATGAGAAATCGGTTGTAAACTTTCCTCGTGTCAGCACGTTGTAGGTGTCGCCACCGGTGCCAACCTTGTGTGAATGCTCTGAAAAGCTAATCATTTGCATACCACAGCATCTTCCTCCTGTGGGTTAAATTTCGCGTCAGTTGCATGTCACCTTCGTGGTGTAGCAATTTTAATGGCGAGTATTGTATTATGTTGTGGGAGGGAATTCGCCTGGGCTTCCAGGGGACTTGCGGTAGTAATAGGAGGCACCATTACAGCTGTGGACTGTGTGAACATTATTAGGAACCACCTCGATTCCTTACGGGTGATTTCTTCCTCAACAGGGATGGCATCTTCCAGCAGGATAACGGTCCGCGTCATAAGTCCAGAATCGTGCTGCAGTGGTTTCAGGACCATGATAGTGAACTCAGGTTGATGACTTGGCCATGAAATTCGACTTACCTGAATCAGGTGAAACCCAACTGGTATGCTATTGGGTGCCAGCTCCGCGCACACAAAGCAACCGTCCGTAAATTACGGGAAGCGTGTGATCTGTGCGTAGGCATCAGGTGCCACAAACCTCGGGAAGCCTGTCCAGTACTTGTTGAATCCACGGCACGCAGAATCGCTGCTGAATTGTGTTCCGGCAGTGGACCAAAACGCTTTTAAGTAGGTGACCATAGTGCTTTAGATCATCAGTATAACTGGCAGAGGAAAGAGAGCAGTTCCAAATAAGAGCTGCACGTTTCGTCACAGATTCGCTTAGTTAGCGCGAAAACGACATGGAGATGTTTATCCAATTCTAGTGGCAGACGCAGCGAGAGAGGCATGTACATCACGAAGTCATCACCATCACAGTGATCAGACTCTAAAGCCGACGCCTTGTTGATGTAGTCTTCCTTCTCTGACCTTCGCCATTTCAATACTTGGCTTGTTGCAGTTAATTTTTTTCTTGCGATTTTCCTTGTAATTTTTTAAGAAGATGCGTCATTTTGTCTTTAATTTCTCTTAGTATTTGTCCATTAGATTTTCTTTCAGTTCAGGAGTTTTCTGTGGCTCTTCTCCATACCCACATCTCTATTCCTTCTCATTTTTCCTTTTCTTGTTTCCAGAGTCCACCCTTTACAACTGTAGCTTCAAACGTTCCAAATAAATGTCTTCATGAATTTCTTTCTTGTTTCTCTATTCTATTACTCTTACTTCTGAAGGCATGTTTCGCCATTATAAATCTTTCAATATCCTTTATATTCTGCTCTCATCAGTTGTTGTACCTCCCAGGCAGCAACATTCATTTCCTTACATTAGTATTTTATTGCCTATCTTAACGTTTGCTCTTACTTGTCTGTCCGATATCTCTGTCGCCATTGTTTTAGTCGTATTTCTGTTCATTTTCATTTGGGTGGATGCCCAAGGCACCAGACAAAACCTCTGAACACATATTTAATGCCTTTTTCAGAATCTGCTGTGATTGCTATATCATTAGCAAATCGAATACTGTATCTGTTTCCCACCAATTTTGATACCTTTGGCGCCACTTTTCATGGTTTGTATTGTACTTTCAGAAAAAATTAATTAATTAATTAATTATGGAGACAGAGGGCAGCGTTGTCGGATGGCTCTTCATGTCCTACCATCTTTCTTACTGCGATTGACATCTGTTTCTGGTTTTTGCATATACTGAGAATTAATTTTTTATATCCACAGTGTATTCCAGTTTCATTCAATTTTCCAAGAGTATCTGTCAGTCACCTCTATGAAAAGTCTTTCTTTTTCAGTTAATGACGTATACATTTCCCCGTTCATCACAATTACTCTTTATAACTAGACCGTTCGTAGTGTCATTATAGCTTCCATAAGGAGCACATCAGGGCATGATTTACGGTTAAAATTTCGAGTTAGTACGTTACTAAAGAGTCAATCACTATACAAGGGACGGCAGCAAAATGGGCTGCTTTAGTTTCTAAAAGGGGAAAGGTGTTACAGGTAACACTGAATGTCTGTATTATGTTTCAGGCAGGTACGCCATTTGCTGAGATGGAGCGCTGGAGCGGGCCCGATCGTGCTGTGGCTGTGAAGGCCTTTTAAAAAAACGGAGACTGTGTTGCTGCTGTTCGTCATTCCAACCTTAGACGGAATGATCCTGTACCACCGGTATATACAATCCAGTTCTGGGTGAAAAACTTCGAAGCAACGGGAAATGTACTTAAGTGTAATCGTGAGGAAGACCCAGCAGATGTCGCTTACAGAAACGAGTAGGTGGAAATTGTTGTAATCAACAATCCAAAGCGTTCTCGGAGACAAATCGCGGCAGTAACGGGAATGTCCAGTTGTAGTGTGCACAGAATTTTACAGAATGATTTAAAGTGCAACCATACGAGATAATGGATGTGCAACAGTTAAATGAAAGTGATTATAATAAGTGAATGTGCGTTCAACAGTTGACTAAAATTAGGGACAATGCCGGCCGCTGTGACAGAGCGGTTTTAGGCGCTTCGATCCGGAACCGCGCTGCTGCTACGGTCGCAGGTTCGAATCCTGCCTCGGGCATGGCTGTGTGTGATGTCCTTAGGTTATTTAAGTTTAAGTAGTTCTAAGTCTAGGGGACTGTTGACCTCAGATGTTAAGTCCCATAGTGCTTAGAGCCATTTTTTAGGGACAACGAAGGCTTCATAAATTTGCTGTGTATGAGTGACAAGGCACATTTTCGTCTCAGAGGTCATGTCAACAAACAAAACTGCCGTCACTGGCGCGAGGAACATCGTCGTGAACATCAACGCCCGTTACACAGCCAGAAAGTCACAGCGTAGTGCACTGTCTCTTCAGCGGCCGTAATCGGCCCTTTTGTTTGGAGCACGAACATGGACGGGCAACTGCAGTTACATCCCAGCGGTATGCTGTCGTAGTTGACACATTCCTCGCATCTGAACTCGAACAGTTTTCTGCAAGTGACTACTGGGTTCAGCGAGATGATGCTACGCCTCATTGCGCACCCAATTTCAATGGCAGCAGTGCGCAGAGTGTTTGGTAACCACATCATTTCAAGGAATAGAAACATTTCTTGGCCTCCAGAATGAGCTTTTCACTTTTCAGCGGAGTGTGCGCTGATATGAAACTTCCTGACAGATTAAAACTGTGTGCCGGACCGAGACTCGAACTCGAACTGCAAGGTTCGCAGGAGAGCTTCTGTAAAGTTTGGAAGGTAGGAGACGAGGTACTGGCAGAAGTAAGGCTGTGAGGATGGGGCGTCAGTCGTGCTTGGGTAGCTCAGTTGGTAGAGCACTTGTCCGCGAAAGGCAAAGGTCCCGAGTTCGAGTCTCGGTCATGGACACAGCTTTAATCTGTCGGGAAGTTTCATTTCTTGGCCTCCTTTATCGCCAGACTTATGGATCTGTGATTTCTTCCTTTGGGGGTTCCTGAACCACAGGGTGTATGCTAGACGTTTACACACAATTGTGGAACTGAAGGATAGCATTCGTGGAGAAATCAGGAACATTTCTATACAGATGATTGAAAGCGCCGTCAACGATTTACATCGCAGATTGTCTGAATTTCAACGTAACAGTGGTGACCATCTAGGAGACATGATCTTCAAAACATGAACGGTGCGTGAAATGGCAATACTAAAGTGTTTCCCTGTTGCGTTTGAAAATGTTTTACAGTATAATCATCGGCTTGTTCCGATGAATCCAAATCGGCCCGTTTTTCTGCCACGTCCTGTATTACTTAAACAACAGTCGTTCTTTCCACGGATCATCGGGGCTGGTGCAAGACGTTTGGGGGAACTGACAGTGGTAAAGAAAGTACCCTCCGCGACACACCGTAGGGTGTCTTGTGGTGTACAGATTGTTGTTTTTGTTGTGGTATTCAGTCCTGAGACTGATTTGATGCAGCTCTCCATGCTACTCTATCCTGTGCAAGCTTCTTCATCTCACAGTACTTACGGCAACCTACATCCTTCTGAATATGCTCAGTGTGTTCATCTCTTGGTCTCCCTCTACGATTTTTACCCTCCACGATGCCCTCCAATACTAAATTGATGATCCTTTGATGCCTCAGAACATGTCCTACCAACCGATCCCTTCTTCTAGTCAAGTTGTGCCACAAACTGCTCTTCTCCCCAATTCTATTCAGTACCTCCTCATTAGTTACGTGATATACCCATCTAATCTTCAGCATTCTTCTGTAACACCACATTTCGAAAGCTTCTATTCTCTTCTTGTCCAAACTATTTATCGTCCATGTTTCACTTCCATTCATGGCTACACTCCACACAAATACTCTCAGAAACGACTTTCTGACACTTAAATCCATACTCGATGTTAACAAATTTCTCTTTTTCAGAAACGCTTTCCTATTCAGTACCTCCTCATTAGTTACGTGATCTACCCATCTAATCTTCAGCATTCTTCTGTAACACCACATTTCGAAAGCTTCTATTCTCTTCTTGTCCAAACTATTTATCGTCCATGTTTCACTTCCATACATGACTACACTCCAGACAAATACTCTCAGAAACGACTTCCTGACACTTAAATCCATACTCGATGTTAACAAATTTATCTTTTTCAGAAACGCTTTCCTTGCCATTGCCAGTCTACATTTTATATCCTCTCTACTTCGACCATATTCAGTTATTTTGCTCCCCAAATAGCAAAACTCCTTTACTACTTTAAGTGTCTCATTCAATAATCTAATTCACTCAGCATCACCCGATTTAATTCGACTACATTCCATTATCCTCGTGTATAGATACAGATGTAGAACATCAGGCTAGGCATGAACGTGAGTCCGCGACGTGCGAAGAGAAGTCTGCCGGTTCAGGGCAGAAGACGCGGGCTTCCATTGTTCGCTGCGCCTGCTTTGCCGCGGACGCCCTTCAGCTCTCCTATGCAGCGCGATCCCAACTCCTTGTCCGAGGCCCGCTCGGCTCTCGACGCCACCGCAGCACGTCCGAACGTCTCCCAAGGCCTCGGGACCAATTTAGGCGCGCCGGTCACGCCTCAGCGACCGTGACTGTTGGAAGCTTTCGACCAGTTGCACCAGCGCCTGCCGGCACAGTACGCCACGCACGTACCGAGTGAGGGCAGCAGGTAACACACTGGGCTCTGTACACTACCGCTACAACTCTGTTACTATTTACTGGATGTCATATGTAGATTGTATGAACGCGTGGTGTCTGTTCTTGTGGACATGTCCGAAAGAACCGACACCAAGAATTCATATACACTAATGACCATTAAAATTGCTACACCAAGAAGAAATGCAGATGATACACGGGTATCCATTGGACAAGTATATTATACTAGAACTGACATGTGATTAAATTTTCACGCAATTTGCGTGCATCGATACTGAGTAGTCAGCACCTAGAACATCCACCTCTGGCCGTAATAACGGTCTTGATACGCCTGGGCATTGAATCAAACAGAGCTTGGATGGCGTGTACAGGTACAGCTGCCCATGCAGCTTCAACACTATACCACAGTTCATCAAGAGTAGTGACTGGCGTATTGTGACGAGCCAGTTGCTCGACCACCACTGACCAGACGTTTTCAATTGCTGAGAGATCTGGAGAATGTGCTGCCCAGAGCAGCAGTCCAACATTTTCTGTATCCAGAAAGGCCCGTAGAGGAGCTGCAACATGCGGTCGTGCATTATCCTGCTGAAATGTAGGGTTTCCCAGGGATCGAATGAAGGGTAGAGCCACGGGTCGTAACACACCTGAAATGTAACGTCCACTGTTCAAAGTGACGTCAATGCGAACAAGAGATGACCGAGACGTGTAACCAATGGCACCCCATACCATCACGCCGGATGATAAGCCAGTATGACGATGAAGAATACACGCTTCCAAAGCCGGTCGTGGTGGCCGTGCGGTTCTAGGCGCTCCAGTCCGGAGCCGCGCTGCTGCTACGGTCGCAGGTTCGAATCCTGCCTCGGGCATGGGTGTGTGTGATATCCTTAGGTTAGTTAGGTTTAAGTAGTTCTACGTTCTAGGGGACTGATGACCACAGCAGTTGAGTCCCATAGTACTCAGAGCCATTTGAACCATTTGAACACGCTTCCAATGTGCGTTCACCTCGATGTCGCCAGACACGGATGCGACTATCATGATGCTGTAAACAGAACCTGATCTCATCCAAAAATGACGTTTTGCCATTTGTGCACTCAGGTTCGTCGTTGAGTACACCATCGCAGGCGCTCCTGTCTGTGATGCAGCGTCAAGTATAACCGCAGCCATGGTCTCCGAGCTTGTAGTCCATGCTGCTCCAAACGTCGTCAACTATTCGTGCAGATGGTTGTTGTCTTGCAAACATCCCCATCTGTTGACTCAGGGATCGAGACGTGGCTGCACGATCCGTTACAGCCATGCGGATGAGATGCCTGTCATCTTGATTGCTAGTGATATGTGGCCGTTGGGACCCAGCATGGCGTTCCTTATTACCCTCCTGAACCCACCGATTCCATATTCTGCTAAGAGTCATTGGATCTTGATCAACGCGAGCAGCAATGTCGCGATACGATAAACCGCAAAGCGATAGGCTACAATCCGACCTTTATCAAAGTCGGAAACGTGATGGTACGCATTTCTCCTCCTTACACGAGGCATCACAACAACGTTTCACCAGGCAACGGCGGTCAACTGCTGTTTGTGTATGAAAAATCGGTTGGAAAACTTTCCTCATGTCAGCACGTTGTAGGTGTCGCCACCGGCGCCAACCTTGTGTGAATGCTCTGAAAAGCTAGTCATTTGCATATCACAGCATCTTCCTGTCGGTTAAATTTCACGGCTGTAGCATGTCATCTTCGTGGTGTAGCAATTTTAATGGCCAGTAGTGTAAATGATTCGCCTAGATAGGCAATGGATCCACCTTCTTCATTGCGGATGTGCAAGTACGCCCGACCTCCTGCGGGAATATCAGAGCAGCGAGCATGGATGACTTGGACAGGGAGTACGGATAGGTCGCGCTTGGTGGGAGTGTGGGTCGGCCTCGAGGCATGCCGAGGTAGTCTGCGCAGTTAGGATCACACTCACTACGTTTAAATGCGACACATCTTCCGAAAGACGTAAATCGAATTTCGGAAACCGGTTTTGGCTGTCGTGTTTATACAGGGTGATCCACTGATCGTGACCGCGCCAAATATCTCACGAAATAAGCGTCAAACGACAGAACTACAAAGAATGAAACGTGTCTAGCTTGAAGGGGGAAACTAGATGGCGCTATGGTTGGCCCACTAGATGGCGCTGCCATAGGCCAAACGGATATCAACTTCGTATTTTTAAATAGGAACCCCCATTTTTTATTAAATATTCGTGTAGTATGTGAAGAAATGTGAATGTTTTAGTTGGGCCACTTTTTTCGCTTTGTGATAGATGGCGCTGTAATAGTCACAAACATATGGCTCACAATTTTAGACGAACAGTTGGTTCTAGGTAGGTTTTCTAAATTAAAATACAGAACGTAGGTACGTTTGAGCACTTTGTTTAGGTTGTTCCAATGTGATACATGTACCTTTGCGAACTTATCATTTCTGAGAACGCATGCTGTTACAGGGTGATTACCTGTAAATACCACATTAATGCAATAAATGCTCAAAATGATGTCCGTCAACCTCAATGCATTTGGCAATACGTGTAAAGACATTCCTCTCAACAGCGAGTAGTTCACCTACCGTAATGTTCGCACATGCATTGACAATGCGCTGACGCATGTTGTCAGGCGTTGTCGGTGGATCGCGATAACAAATATCCTTCAACTTTCCCCACAGAAAGAAATCCGGGGACGTCCGATCCGGTGAACGTGCGGACTATGGTATGGTGCTTCGACGACCAATCCACCTGTCATGAAATATGCTATTCAATACCGCTTCAACCGCACGCGAGCTATGTGCCGCACATCCATCATGTAGGAAGTACATCGCCATTCTGTCATGCAGTGAAACATCTTGTAGTAACATCGGTAGAACATTACGTAGGAAATCAGCATACATTGCACCATTTAGATTGCCATCGATAAAATGGGGGCCAATTATCCTTCCTTCCATAATGCCGCACTGAACATTAGCCCGCCAAGGTCGCTGATGTTCCACTTGTCGCAGCCATCGTGGACTTTCCGTTGCCAATAGTGCATATTATGCCGGTTTACGTTACCGTTGTTGGTGAATGACGCTTCGTCGCTAAATAGAACGCTTGCAAAAAATCTGTCATCGTCCCCTAATTTCTCTTGTGCCCAGTGGCAGAACTGTACACGACGTTCAAAGTCGTCGCCATGCAATTCTTGTAGCATAGAAATATGGTAAGGGTGCAATCGATGTTGATGTAGCATTCTCAACACCGACGTTTTTTGAGATTCCCAATTCTCGCGCAATTTGTCTGCTACTGATGTGCGAATTAGCCGCGACAGCAGCTAAAAAACCTACTCGGGCATCATCATTTGTTGCAGGTCGTGGTTGACGTTTCACATGTGGCTGAACACTTCATGTTTCCTTAAATAACGTAACTATCCGGAGAACGTTCCGAACACTTGGATGATGTCGTCCAGGATACCCAGCAGCATACGTAGCACACGCCCATTGGGCATTTTGATCACAATAGCCATACATCAACACGATATCGACCTCTTCCGCAATTGGTAAACGGTTCATTTTAACACGGGTAAGGTATCACGAACAAATACCTTCCGCACTGGCGGAATGTTACGTGATACCACTTACTTATACGTTTGTGACTATTACAGCGCCATCTATCACAAAGCGAAAAAAGTGGCCCAACTAAAACATTCATACTTCTTTACGTACTACAAGAATATGTGATAAAAAGTGGGGGGGTTCCTATTTTTAAAAAAGCAGTTGATATCCGTTTGACCTATGGCAGCCCCATCTAGCGGGCCAACCATAGCGCCATCTGGTTTCCCCCTTCAAACTAGACGAGTTTCGTTCTTTGTAGTTTTCGTTTGATGCTTATTTCGTGAGATATTTGACCCGGTCACTATCAATGGACCACCCTTTATGTTAAGGTCTTAAGCGATATTCTAGCCCAGTCAAATATGGTGTCTGGAAAACACCTGATCCAGTTTCTGATTCAATCAAGACAATCTTTATTTCTCTTCACTTAAATGCTACAGGAAGAGAGCTTCATGCTTCAGTCTAATATTTCTGCTTCTCCTTCACTGCGCAATAAGTCCGTATTAACCGAATATTCTGCAAACAAGACATAACTTGACAACCCAGGCATGTTTCAAAATCAGTTGCGTTTACACGGAAGCGAAAATTGATTGATGAGTTGGAAAACCGGCAACTAGAAACGGATTTCTAGAATCGATTTTGAAGTGTTTACGTGACCACCGAGAAGCGGTATTGGGAAATCGATTTACGAAATCTAGTTTTGGGAGCACCATGTGAACGGGGTGACTGTGTCCCGGATGGCACAGTGGCTAACGCTCCTGCCTGGTAAGCACGAGATCCCAGGTTCAAAGTCCAGTCCGGTAAACATTTTCACTCCTCGCCCCTTCTTCCGTGTAGTGTCCAGATGCAGCTGACATCAGTTATCCCTTCTCTTCCCTTTCCTTTCTCCTCCCCCGTCGCCCCCTCCATACATATAATGTCATATTTAGAATTCATAGTACTTGACAGGTTTATACGCTGCTGCATCTTTCCTTAATACATTGTCGCTCTATGACGCAGATTTACTTATTCTCCGCCGATCAATGTACGAAACAATAGGACAGACTGCGTTGTTTCAAGTACCTGTCGACACTTTCTGCTGAAGGTGTAACGTTGTACCGTTTTTTGTCACTCACCGTGTTGCGTCTGTTTCTTGATTCCGTTGCAACTTTCGAACTATGTGCGAAAATATTTTTGGTTGCATTAGTGATTATTTTATCACACTTATACGAGGGTTGTCCATAAAGTAAGTTCCGATCGGTAGCGAAATGGAAACCACAGTGAAAACCAGAAACGTTTCATTTGCAACAGTTAGGTACACCTTCCACCTACTACTGTGCATAGTCGCCGCTCCAACTTCGAGTGTTGTCGTAGTGTTGTATCAACTTTCCAATATCCTCGTCATAGAAAGCAGCCGCCTGTGCTTTCGGCCAGTTACCTGCACTGGTCTGCAGCTCGTTGTCTGTGGAAACATTTTGTCTTCCTAGCCAGCGGTTCTTGTGAGCAGAGATGAGACTCAGGGGGAGCTAATACGGACTGTATCGTATCAAACACTTCTCATCGGAAACGCTGCAGGAGCGTCTTCACTGCCCCTGCAGTGAGCGGCCGATAATTGGTATGAAGAAGGAACTACTCGGCAGTTGTGTTATGTGGGTTGCATGACACAGGCGAAATCTCTAACCAGGCCCTCATACTTGGCGGGAGTCGCTATTCCCTACGCATCTTTACGTGCTCACTGTTCATCAGAACTGAAAAGAGCGACGTGACACGATCGACGGGCATACTAGAGACACTGCCCAACATATCTGTGCAAAGCTTTACCGGATTTTCCCAGTGGTTTCCATTTCGCGACCGATCGGAACTTACTTTCTGGACAACCCTTGTATGTCACACTTTTATCCATCCTCGCTTCTAGTGCTGAAAGTGGTTCAAGAAAAATACATGGAGTCGGCCTCATCAAATGACCAAAGAACCTACTACAGTCTTAAAGGGGGTAGCTCTCTTTGAACTATGAAAAGGATGTGAATTTCATCACTTTTTTCAAGTAAAATAAAAAGTAATGCTAAATCTGATGATGTAGTTTTATTCCATACGCTTTTGTTTTTAAGAAATCATTTTTGTGTCGACATCGAACGCTGCAGCTGGTGAAAGGAGGCCTTGCAGCTAGAACACTGGTCATCGGCGGGAATTTCCGATGCCCAACTATTGGACCTGTAACAAAATAACATTGGAAAAGCCGTTTTCAATATAATATCTATCAGCATACATAGGGCAATGGAAAACTATTAAATTCTAACAAAATGGTGACATATTGAAACAAATGATATTTTCTTCGACCAAAAATCGAGAAAAGGCGTGCACCATAAATAGACTTTTGAAGATATTGCAAAACGGGTACGTACGTGGATAGGGAACTCAGTGTATAATGCCAGCACCAAATTCCGATCCAAATCGTACGTATCGTTCTAATGTTATGTTTCCCGCCAATTTGGTAAATACAGTGTCGAGAAAAACGCGTTTAAATTTTTGGGTTACATTTTTTGTAGTTAACTTGAACATACCTGTAGCCAACGATCCCTGGATCACACGGCAGTCCTTCCATATCCAAAAGGAGGTCCTTTTCATCTTACTAGAGGCCTTGATGGTCCTGTGGACCTCTTTGGCAGCTTCTGTCATACTACGCTCTGTTCGCTCAATAAGCTTTTCGTCTGCTTTTGTGCAGAAGTTGTAACAGTCTGATCCGAGCACGTTCGTAATTTCCATAATGCCTGTTAGGCCGTCGTTGAAATTACGTACTGCCATACTGGCCTCAATGTCGACTATTTTTTTCCCGTTGTAAATGGGTTTTGGAGAAATTATTCAAACATCGTCTTGTAACTCGATGACGGAGAGTCTGGCTAACTTGGAATGAACACTACAATGAAGTAGACATACCAGAGAACATTTATAAAAATTATACGTTTTGAAATTTTCAAAGAAGATTACCCTTTTCAGTGTTGAGACTGGCGCCTGAAGATTAGGCAGCCACAAGAACCTGGATGTTTCATAAGATGCCACGGAATACGGCGTACTCTGTGCTGGGTAACACGCGACATGTTGAGGTTATCACTGAGAATTTCGTAGTTCGTGCCATGGCTGACCCATACTGCTGCTGCGATATCGTCTACTGTTTGGAAGCGATTGCCGTGTAACAACATTGCCGTCTCTTCCTGCGTTAAGTTGGAACCGTTTATGGTCGACCAGTACGCACATCAATATCCAAACTGTCTCCCTCTTGCGAAAAACGGCGGTGGCACCTAAACGCAACAATGAGACTCAGTGCGTCGTCACCGTAAATTTACTGCATCATCTGAAATATTTCGGTGGTGGTTTTACCACATTTCTGGCAGTACTTGAAGTTTGTTCGTTGTTGCTGCGTCATTTGAAGGGTATCGGCGTTGTTTTACCTCATTTCTGTCAGAACTTGAGTTTTGGCTGTTGTTGAAACTGCGACATACTAGAGTACTGACGTGCGCAGTCAGATAACCGACACAACAATAACCGCAGTTCTGCTTGCAATGCTTGCAATCCACTGCCTCTTGGTGGGACAAGACTAACTGCCAAGATACCATACGACGGTGCCATCTTTGCGCTCTAATACACCACACAGCCGCTATACGCCCAGACTTCTTCAGCTGGCTTTACTCTTACGTATACGTAATTACCTGACACCGTTTGTGTTGAGGAAGGCAGGCTGAAAATGTTGTAGTCTTCTTTAGGAAAACTTTTCATTGGCAGGATCGCAAGAGTGGATACATAGATTACTAATTTCGACCAGTTAAACGACCATCTCCAGATTTGGAAGTATACAGACGCCTTAAGACCAGCAGTCATAATATACAAAAGAGACGAAATTAATTATTTGATAATGGTTATAAGAGTACATACCACATAGTAGAAATCAGTGCATACGCCGACTGCAGATGCAACACACTTTGTCAGAATCGTGTTTACAGTTCCAAACTGTAAGATAAAATTGAATAAAATTTATGGAAATAATCCACAGTCATCACTGAAACGTTATATATAAAGAGATTTTCTGAATAACGCGTTATGGTTACAATACATACGTAGTAGATACGCTGTGCTCCATTTCATTGCGCAGCACAACAGATACATCATAGTGATAAAATGAGACCATATAAGATACCATCTTGTGTCTTGAAAGTATTGAGTGAAGGTATCCAGCATACAGCGATAGGCATAATGACTGACATTGTGTATGCCAACTTTTGAGTCAGTGTAGCCGCCAATTGCAGTTCAGTAAGCATACGATACTTTTAGAGAATAATATAAAATAATGAAAAATATGGTATATTTTAAAAATAGTGGCTGTAGAGTACATTAAAATGTGAAGGCTGCAGATATAGTTAGAACCAATGGATGGCGCAATACGTCGTAATGTGTGAAAATATTTTAACGTATCTGTAGTTGACGAAGAACAGCTTTCTATTATGTTGTATGTATTCTTACAATTACTGGCTTGTAGATGTCTGCATATATTTTCAGATCTGAAGATGGGCATTTATGGGGTTGAAATTTGTATTCGATGTATCCGTCTTTGCGATTTTGGCAAATAAGTTTTCCTACAACACCACAACGCAGACTGTCTAAAACTGAAACAATTTAATTAATAATTTCACTATCTGTGGAGGCCCCAGTATCACTACATTGAATCCTACGTCCGGTAACTCTGGAGGCCATCAGCCCTCTGCCTTAAGATTGATACCGTCATAAATTTGAACTTCGTGCATCTTCGTAGATTTCACGACACAAATCCCACTTACTGTTACTGATCTGTATTTGTTTGGCATTCATGTATCATTGTGGTGCCTTTTTATAGCTACTGGCACTTTTCCTGGGCTTTGATTTTCAACGTTTTTTTAAATATGATTATACTCATGCCGTTAGCTGTTCGGACGTCGAGTCTACTGAATACGTTGCGATTAGTACTTGCTTCTGCCAGCGTACATTCCCACACGGAACATCTGTTATCCCAACCTCTGCTGCCTGCCGTTATACTGACAACGGCGTTCTGTACACGACTTTTAATTGACTCGCTTGCCTGCGCTGAAGCCTGTTTGACTCAGTGCAATAATTTTTAATAAAAATATGGTCGACGAGTAACGTGTCGTTTCTAATGGAAACGTCACAAATAGTATAAGTAGAAAACGCGTCCCAAATTTCCATCCGGCGACTCTACCTCTTACATGGTTTTCCTAAATCGTTTGAACAATGTCTGCGTGGTTCCTTTTTTTTTTTTTGGTCATCAGTCTACTGACTGGTTTAATGCGGCCCGCCACGAATTTCTTTCCTGTGCTTACCTCTTCATCTCACAGTAGCACTTGCAACCTACGTCCTCAATTATTTGCTTCACGTATTCCAATCTCTGTCTTCCTCTACTGTTTTTGCCCTCTACAGCTCCCTCTAGTACTATGGAAGTCATTCCCTCATGTCTTAGCAGATGTCCTATCATCCTGTCCCTTCTCCCTATCAGTGTTTTCCACATCTTCCTTTCCTCTCCGATTCTGCGTAGAACCTCCTCATTCCTTACCTTATCGGTCCACCTAATTTTCAACATTCGTCTATAGCACCACATCTCAAATGCTTCGATTCTCTTCTGTTCCGGTTTTCCCACAGTCCATGTTTCACTACCATACAATGCTGTACTCCAGACGTACATCCTCAGAAATTTCTTCCTCAAATTAAGGCCGGTATTTGATATTAGTAGACTTCTCTTGGCCAGAAATGCCTTTTTTGCCATAGGGAGTCTGCTTTTGATGTCCTCCTTGCTCCGTCCGTCATTGGTTACTTTACTGCCTAGGTAGCAGAATTCCTTAACTTCATTGACTTCGTGACCATCAATCCTGATGTTAAGTTTCTCGCTGTTCTCATTTCTACTACTTCTCATTACCTTCGTCTTTCTCCGATTTACTCTCAAACCATACTGTGTACTCATTAGACTATTCATTCCGTTCAGCATATCATTAAATTCTTCTTCACGTTCACTCAGGATAGCAATGTCATCAGCGAATCGTATCGTTGATATCCTTTCACCTTGTATTTTAATTCCACTCTTGAACCTATCTTTTATTTCCATCATTGCTTCCTCGATGTACAGATTGAAGAGTAGGGGCGAAAGGCTACAGCCTTGTCTTACACCCTTCTTAATACGAGCACTTCGTTCTTGATCGTCCACTCTTATTATTCCCTCTTGGTTGTTGTACATATTGTATATGACCCGTCTCTCCATATAGCTTACCCCTACTTTTTTCAGAATCTCGAACAGCTTGCACCATTTTATATCGTCGAACGCTTTTTCCAGGTCGACAAATCCTATGAAAGTGTCTTGATTTTTCTTTAGCCTTGCTTCCATTATTAGCCGTAACGTCAGAATTGCCTCTCTCGTCCCTTTACTTTTGCTAAAGCCAAACTGATCGTCGCCTAGCGCATTCTCAATTTTCTTTTCCATTCTTCTGTATATTATTCTTGTAAGCAGCTTCGATGCATGAACTGTTAAGCTGATTGTGCGATAATTCTCACACTTGTCAGCTCTTGCCGTCTTCGGAATTGTGTGGATGATCCTTTTCCGAAAGTCAGATGGTATATCGCCAGATTTATATATTCTACACACCAACGTGAATAGTCGTTTTGTTGCCACTTCCCCCAATGATTTTAGAAATTCTGATGGAATGTTATCTATCCCTTCTGCCTTATTTGACAGTAAGTCCTCCAAAGCTTTTTTAAATTCTGATTCTAATACTGGATCCCCTATCTCTTCTAACTCGACTCCTGTTTCTTCTTCTATCACATCAGACAAATCTTCACCCTCATAGAGGCTTTCAATGTATTGTTTCCACCTATCTGCTCTCTCCTCTGCATTTAACAGTGGAATTCCCGTTGCACTCTTAATGTTACCACCGTTGCTTTTAATGTCACCACAGGTTGTTTTGACTTTCCTATATGCTGAGTCTGTCCTTCCGACAATCATATCTTTTTCGCTGTCTTCACATTTTTCCTGCAGCCATTTCGTTTTAGCTTCCTTGCACTTCCTATTTAATTCATTCCTCAGCGACTTGTATTTCTGTATTCCTGATTTTCCCGGAACATGTTTGTACTTCCTCCTTTCATCAATCAACTGAAGTATTTCTTCTGTTACCCATGGTTTCTTCGCAGCTACCTCCTTTGTACCTATGTTTTCCTTCCCAACTTCTGTGATGGCCCTTTTTAGAGATGTCCATTCCTCTTCAACTGTACTGCCTACTGCGCTATTCCTTATTGCTGTATCTATAGCGTTAGAGAACTTCAGACGTATCTCGTCATTCCTTAGTACTTCCGTATCCCACTTCTTTGCGTATTGATTCTTCCTGACTAATGTCTTGAACTTCAGCCTACTCTTCATCACTACTATATTGTGATCTGAGTCTATATCTGCTCCTGGGTACGCCTTACAATCCAGTATCTGATTTCGGAATCTCTGTCTGACCATGATGTAATCTAATTGAAATCTTCCCGTATCTCCCGGCCTTTTCCAAGTATACCTCCTCCTATTGTGATTCTTGAACTGGGTATTCGCTATTACTGGCTGAAACTTGTTACAGAACTCAATTAGTCTTTCTCCTCTTTCATTCCTAGTCCCAAGCCTATATTCTCCTGTAACCTTTTCTTCTACTCCTTCCCCTACAACTGCATTCCAGTCGCCCATGACTATTAGATTTTCGTCCCCCTTTACATACTGCATTACCCTTTCAATATCCTCATACACTTTCTCTATCTGTTCATCTTCAGCTTGCGACGTCGGCATGTATACCTGAACTATCGTTGTCGGTGTTGGTCTGCTGTCGATTCTGATTAGAACAACCCGGTCACTGAACTGTTCACAGTAACACACCCTCTGCCCTACCTTCCTATTCATAACGAATCCTACACCTGTTATACCATTTTCTGCTGCTGTTGATATTACCCGATACTCATGTGACCAGAAATCCTTGTCTTCCTTCCACTTCACTTTACTGACCCCTACTATATCTAGAATGAGCGTTTGCATTTCCCTTTTCAGATTTTCTAGTTTCCCTACCACGTTCAAGCTTCTGACATTCCACGCCCCGACTCGTAGAACGTTATCCTTTCGTAGATTATTCAGTTTTTTTCTCATGGTAACCTCCTCCTTGGCAGTCCCCTCCCGGAGATCCAAATGGGGGACTATTCCGGAATCTTTTGCCAATGGAGAGATCATCATGACACTTCTTCAATTACAGGCCTCATGTCCTGTGGATACACGTTACGTGTCTTTAATGCGGTGGTTTCCATTGCCTTCTGCATCCTCATGTCGTTGATCATTGCTGATTCTTCCGCCTTTAGGGGCAATTTCCCACCCCTAGGACAAGAGAGTGCCCTGAACCTCTATCCGCTCCTCCGCCCTCTTTGACAAGGCCGTTGGCAGAATGAGGCTGACTTCTTATGCCGGAAGTCTTCGGCCGCCAATGCTGATTATTTATCAAAATTTAGGCAGTCGCGGGGATCGAACCCGGGACCGAAGACGTTTTGACTATGAATCAAAGACGCTACCCCCCCTTTTTTATGTTAAATCTCAATTTGTTCTCTTTTGTTCGGCGCATCTGCTCGGGGCGGACGTAGTAAGACATCCGTTTAAGTTCGTTGTTGATCGATTAACTCAGTTTTTTGATTACAGAGGGCAGCTAACCCTCTGACCGAACACGCTGAGCCACCGTGCCGGCTATCCCTAGACCACGGGTACACTCGTGGTTCCTTACATAAACCCAAGTTCCATTTTCTCTTTTATCCTCGTCCATGGGATCTAGTGCACCGTCCAAGGGCTGCACAACTACCTCGCTCATGCGTGATGCCCCGCCAATAGTGCGTCATATCTAGGATCACAAACAATCGTTAGCCAAAGTCACAGATTAGTTTTCAAGGTTGTGATATGATTAAACGCGTGTGTGTATCACACTCAGTCACAACGTGTAGAATTAATAATCTTATAACATTAATTTGTTTGCAATGCGTTTCGAGAAACTAGTGCTCGTAACTATTTTTCTTTTACTATTCATACGAGATCGTTCAGACACCCCTACACTCGGGGTTATCAGTCTACAGGATCTCAAACTTGGCACAGCTTTCTCATTCGACGTAACTTGTACAAACCCGTTAATAATTTGGACCCCCGACCAAAACTGATACTAGATTATCTATAGAGAAATGGCCAAAAACGGAAACAAACACGAATTCCTCAAAAACTACTACTCCGACCACAACAAGACACTAATCCCGTGAATATAACATACAACTAAACCCACGTAAGAAATCTGTTCTCCGTAGCTTTAACCTTCAGCGAATGTCAGCTGCAAGCAAACATCAATAAAATGTTAATAACTCGCGTACCATCGCTCACAAGAGTGTGAAACTCCCGCTCCTGGGGTGTTTGTACACCCTGAACAGAAATCCGAAATAAAAAAAAAATGTCATCGTGGTACACAGATCCAATAACCTGATTATTATTAACTGTGGGATCGCAGCTCGGCTCTGGCAGCCAGACGATCCGTAGTAACGGCCAAATAGACTTCGTATCCCTACACACCAACCTTCACATCCTTAGAACTTCTTCCAACCCATCTGTGGCATGAATCAGCAAACCAGTGTTTATTAGTATTAGTTGAAAACAGTCTTGGTTGTAATTAGTTTTTTATTTATCAACTACGCGTTTCATATTATTTAGGCATCTTCAGGATGATCTTAATTCGGTATTTCTTAATACGATCCTTTAGACAGTGTGGCTAAAGGGCATCGTCGAGTACATTGGGACATCGCCTCGTTAACCTCGGTAAATACACTACTGGCCATTAAAACTGCTAGACCACGAAGAAATGCACATGATAAACGGGTATTCACTGGACAAATATATTATACTGGAACTGACATGTGATTACGTTTTCACGCAATTTGGGTGCATAGATCCTGAGAAATCAGTACCCAGAACAACTACCTCTTGCCGTAATAGCGGTCTTGATACGCCTGGGCATTGAGTCAAACAGAGCTTGGACGGCGTGTACAGGTACAGCTGCCCATGCAGTTTCAACACGATAACACAGTTCATCAAGACTAGTGACTGGCGTATTGTGTATTGTGACAAGCCACTTTCTCGGCCACCATTGACCAGACGTTTTCAGTTGGTGAGAGATCTGGAGAATGTGCTGGCCAGGGCAGCAGTCGAACATTTTCTGTATCCACATAGGCCCGTAGAGGACCTGCAACATGCGGTCGTGCATTATCCTGCTGAAATGTAGGGTTTCGCAGGGATCGAATGAATGGTAGAGCCACGGGTCGTAATACGTATGAAATGTAACGGTCACTGTTCAAATTGCCGTCTATGCGAAGAAGAGGTGACCGAGACGTGTAACTAATGGCACCCCATACCATCACGCCGGGTGATACGCAAGTATGGCGATGACGAATACACGCTTCCAATGAGCGTTCCCCGGGATATTGCCAAAAACGGATGAGACCATCATGATGCTGTAAACAGAACCTGGATTCATCCGAAAAAATGACGTTTTGCCATTCGTGCACACAGGTTCGTCGTTGAGTACACCATCGCAGGCGCTCCAGTCTGTTAAGCAGCGTCAAGCGTAACCGCAGCCATGGTCTCCGATCTGATAGTCCATGCTGCTGCAAACGTCGTCGAACTGTCCATATTCTACTAACAGTCATTGGATCTCGACCAACGCGAGCAACAATGTCGCGATACGATAAACCGCAATCGCGATTGGCTACAATCCGACCTTTATAAAAGTCAGAAACGTGATGGTACGCATTTCTCCTCCTTACACGAGGCATCACAACAACGTTTCACCAGGCAACGCCGGTCAACTGCTGTTTGTGTATGAGAAATCGGTTGGAAAACTTTCCTCATGTCAGCACGTTGTAGATGTCGCCAAAGGCGCCAACCTTGTGTGAATGCTCTGAAAAACTAATCATTTGCATGTCACAGCAATCACAGCATCTTCTTCCTGTCGGTTAAATTTCACGTCTGTAGCACGTCATCTTCGTAATGTAGCAATTTTAATGGCCAGTAGTGTAATTACCGAAGTTAGCGAAGGCGATGTTGTCCTGATGTACTCGACGATGCCCTTTAGCTACACTGTCTAAAGGATCGTATTAAGAAATACCAAGTTAAGATCAGCCTGAAGATGCCTAAATAAGGTGAAACGCGTAGTTGATATATAAAGAAACTAAAATTGCAACTAAAAATGTTTTCACTAATACTTAACATCCTTATCTTGCTTACAGATCACCTTCAATATTGCAAATCGCCTCTCAGAGAATTAGCGTACAATCTACTGATCAGAAACTGTACGCCATAACTTCTCCCAGCCTTGTGAGCCAGAAGTGTTATCTCCCGGCTATCTCACAACCATGTGGTAGTGACTTTGCTCACGGTGACTGGTACGTACGAGTCTGTCCTTTTAACTTGTCAGAAATCAGATGCGTTTTACAAGACACAAACTGAAAGTCTAACCAAGTTAAACGAAACAGAAAATGAAAGTGATGTGATGTTGAAGAAGGATGCGTGTAATGACCTCTTCCGGAGATTCTCGAAGATAGATGAAGCTTCTGCAGTATCCGTACATGGATTAACAGTACTGATGAATGAAATAAGATGGGATTTTTTTTGCGCTTACCACGCTGGTAATTATCTTCGGTCCCGCCCAGTATGTGTTCAGAGGATGCGTGCTGTCGGGATTCCTCGTTGCATCACCAGAGTCGCTTTTCCTTGTGTGAAACGGGCAGTTAATCTGCTTTCCTTTAGCAGGTCTGACATGAGAGAATGGATCAGAAGTTCGATTCGCCGAACCCTGATTCACGTGTTTCTCAAACTGCGTTTCATCGGATTTTCTATAGTGCACGTGGTAAAACTTGTGTCCTAGACCGTTCTCTTACGCTGGCAGAAACCGGGAGGGATGTAGCATCAGTAGGGCCCGACGATGATGACGAAGGCTGACGTTTCTTCATGACGTCAGATGCTGTCCTCAAAGTGCCGTGCAGCAAGTGTCAGCAAGCGATCAGTTTCTCTCTTCTGCAGGGGCTGTGGGGCCTAGTGGAAATAAAATAATGAGGTTCGTCTATGAAATCCTCCGCCGCGTTTTTCTGTCTGTATGTGAAGGCTAATCTCAGTTGTAGGGATTTTTATACGGTTTTCTCGAATAGACAGACTAGTTCAAGAGGACAGATTGTGTACATAATTTATAAATTATGGTAATGATGAGAATGAAATATACATCATGTGTTCCATATTTAACTGAAGTTTGGCGTGACATCTCGTGGCAATGATGGGAGCTGTGATCTGCTCAGCTAGAGAGGAGGCGGTATCTGGCGGTAAAAGCAGTAAACACCCGCCGCAACTTGACACAGCACCGGAACCTGGCCAGGATCTACACATTTATACATATGTTCTATACGTATTGTAAATTAAATCCCTCCGCCAAGTCTGTCTGACTGTTTGAGAACGCTAATCTCAGGAACAACTGTAGTGATTTTCACACATATTTCATTAATAGACGGATTGTCGAGGCAATTTTTTCCATATAATTCATTACCGCTAGGCCAGACAAGTCATCTGGTAGCAGGTACTTTGTGCTACCCAAGTGGAGCGGGTTGATAGTTTAATTTATAAGTGGCTTTTAGAAGGATGTTATCACTGCCGTCTATAAGAAGTTGGTCTTCAGCTAAGATCGTCGCTTTGCATAATTTTGTTAAAGTTATTGAACTCTATTTTTATTAGCCTTTGTCTCATTATATCATTAAAAAGGGGAGAAATACGTCCTTGTCGTAAGCATAAATTTGAATTTGTTTGTAGTCTTGTTACGATTGCTGGATTACCGTTAGAAAGTGATACTGTGCCTCCCCTATCTAGTATTCCCCCTAGACATTCTCCTACATACAATGTCGACGGTTTTCAAATAATCCTCAAGTTTTTTCCCCGACACAGGGTGGTCAAAAAGTGTCTGAAAAGCTTGTAAGGGTATTGCAGAGGAGATTATGTTGAGAAATAATTGTTAAGAAAAAAATTCGTTCCGTTGCTCTGAGTTGTTTAGCATTGAAGATGGCCAGTCAAGCCATCGTGCGCGCTAACAAGTACCCTGCTAGGGGTGGTGTCACCAGACGTGTTCTTCATTTAGTTTCCTCAAACCGAACAAACGTAGCTTTTGCTCATCCAGCTTAAAATTATCACTTCCGAGGAACTCACATTTTAACTGATAATGAGCGTTTCAACTAGTGGTAGCTCACGGACCCACATATGTCTGTGCATTACAGTATTGTAGCGCGTGAAAGTGCTTGAATTTGCACGCTCAACGATCTGATTGGGTAACTTCAATACTAAACAATTTAGAAATGGCATGACGTATCGAATATTTTTCTTAACAATTATTCCTCAGCACAACCTCACCTTCAACACCCCTACAAGGGTTTTACACTGTCCCTTTACAGACTTTGAGAACAGATTCCTTAAACCAAAACAAAAAAAAATCAAGTAAACATGGACTCTAAATTGCATACCTTTAGAGCTGTAAGCACTCGTTCATCTTCGATACTGTGAAACACCTCTCTTCTACTGCAAGCTCCTTTTTTCCATATTTTGGGAGAAGTTAGTGTGGACTTAACACAAGAAAAGACAAGTCCAACAAATATCGGCTCTAAAATGCGTACTTTTAGAGCTATGCGAGCACTTGTTCATCTTCAGTGCTGTGAAACACTTCACATCTATTAAACAAATGATCATAGCTCTTAAGGTGTGCATTTTACAGCCCATGTTTACAGGACTTTTTTTCTTGTTTTGGTGTAAGGGACGTGCTTTCACTGTATGTTAAGGGAATTTAGTTACACCCGGTATATTTCACCTTCAGTTTTCCTTTCTTTGATTAGTACTGGCTTGCCAGCTTAGCTCCTGGTATTCATACAGTTGCTTCTCTTTTCTCCAAATATCTCTTTTATTTTCCTATAGGTGGCATTTATCTTTGCCCTAGTTATGCATGCTTCCACGTATCCTCTAGCCATTCCTGCTGAGACGTTTCGCACATCCTGCCGATCTAATTTTTTAGACATCTGTATTACCTTTCGCCTGCTACATTTGCTGCATTCTTATATTTTCTGCTGTCGTCAATTAAATTCAGTATTTTATGTAATATCCAAGCAATTTTACTAGGCCTTGTCTTTTTACCTATTTTATCCACGCCCGTCTTCACTATTCCATCTGTCAAACCTGCCCATTCGTCATCTGTTTTATCACTTTCAGTCAGTCGTTGTCTAATGCTCTCACCGAAACTCTCAGCAGCCTTCCGTTCTTCCAACTTATCGAGACACCATCTCCATAATTTACTACCTTCTTACAATTTCTTCAGTTTTAACCTACAGAGTCTACATCTGCCCCAGGAAATGTGTTATAGTTTAAAATCTAGTTCCAAAATCTCTGTCTTTTTTTGTCATCAGTCTTCTGAGTGGTTTGATGCGGCCCGCCATGAAATCCTCTCCTGTTCTAACCTCTTCATCTCACAGTAGCACTTGCAACCTACGTCTTCAGTTATTTGTTGGGTGTATTCCAATCCCTATCTTCCTCTACAGTTTTTGCCCTTTACAGCTCCTTCTAGTACCATCGAAGTCATTCCCTCATGTCTTAACAGATGTCCTCTCCTCCTGTCCCTTCTCCCTATCAGTGTTTCCCACATATTCCTTTCCTCTCCGATTCTACGCAGAACCTCGTCATTCATTACCTTATCAGTCCACCTAATTTTCAACATTCGTCTGTAGCATTACATCTCAAATGCTTCGATTCTCCTCTGTTCCGGTTTCCCACATGTTTCACTACCATACAATGCTGTACTCTAGACTTCAGAAATTTCTTCCTCAAATCAAGGCCGAGATTTGATATTTGTAGCCTTCTCTCGACCAGCAATGCTCTTTTTGCCATAGCAAATCTGCTTTTGATGTCCTCCTTGCTCCGTCCGTCATTGGTTATTTTACTGCCTAGGTAGCAGAATTCCTTAACTTCACTGACTTTGTGACCATCAATCCTGATGTTAAGTTGCTCGCTGTTCTCATTTCTACTACTTCTCATTACCTTCGTCTTTCTCCGATTTACTCAAACCATACTGTGTACTCATTAGACTGTTCATTCCGTTCAGCATATCATTTAATTCTTCTTCACTTTCACTCAGGATAGCAATGTCATCAGCGAATCGTATCATTGATATCCTTTCACCTTGTATTTTAATTCCACTACTGAACCTTTCCTTTATTTCCGTCATTGCTTCCTCGATGTACAGATTGAAGAGTAGGGGCGAAAGGCTACAGCCTTGTCTTACACCCTTCTTAATACGAGCACTTCGTTCTTGGTCGTCCATTCTTATTATTCCCTCTTGGCTCTTGTACATATTGTGAATTGTCCCCTTAGAAAAATAAAGTGCTGGCGAACTTCTTCATTATTTGATTTTCAAACAGCTGGGCAAAACTCAACGTACTCAAACAGCTTTCTCTTTACTTATTCTGATCATCACTAAACTGACACACAATATTTTTTAGCGCAACGCAATCTGACTTTCAATGATCTCTACAAAAGAATGGCCCTGACTAACAATAACCTATACCTTTCATGAATCACTTACCTCAAAAAAATCTTCGTTACTCGAACTACTGCAATACAGCCAGCGCCAATACTGCCACCTAAATAAAACATTATTACTACTGAAGGCACTAACTACTGATAGGCATAGTTCGCAAACGAAAGATTTTGATAGAGAACAAACAATGTATTTACCTTAATAATGTTCAAAAGTCATCATATATATATCTATCAATTCATGACATCCATCTTTACAAATTTCCTTTTTCTGGCGGACACACGTCCAGATCGTCCGCTTATAGTAACCTCTCAAAACTCTGGCATCTCTCTCTCCACATCCACCACTGCTGGCGGCTTACCTCCAACTGCACACCGCTACGCGCTGTTCACATTCAACTGCCCAACACTACACAAGCGAATATTCCAGCCACAGACTGCACACAGCGCAGTCAGCGATTTTCATACACAGCGCTACGTGGCATTACCAACATAAAAACCTAAACAGCCTACTTACAATTGTATATGATCCGTCTCTCGCTGTAGCATACCCCTACTTTTCCCAGAATTTCGAACATCTATCACCATTTTACATTGTCGAACGTTTTTTCTTTAGTCTTGCTTCCATGATTAACTGCAACGTCAGAATTGCCTCTCTCGTGCCTTTACGTTCCTAAAGCCAAACTGATCGTCATCTTGCGCATCCTCAATTTTCTTTTCCATTCTTCTATATATTATTCTTGTAAGAAACTTGGATGCATGAGCTGTTAAGCTGATTGTGCGGTAATTCTCGCACTTGCCAGCTCTTGCCGTCTTCGGAATTGAGTGGATGATGCTTTTCCGAAAGTCAGACTCATACATTCTACACACCAACATGAATAGTCGTTTTGTAGCCACTTCCCCCAATGATTTTAGAAATTCTGCTGGAATGTTGTCTATTCCTTCTGCCTTATTTGATCTTAAGTCCTCCAAAGCTCTTTTAAATTCTGTTTCTAATACTGGTTCCCCAATCTCTTCTAAATCGACTCCAGTTTCTTCTTGTATCACATCAAACAAATCTTCCCCCTCATACAGGCTTCCAATGTATTCTTTCCACTTATCCGCTCTCTCGTCTGCATTTGGCAATGGAATTCCCGTTGCACTCTTAATGTTATCACCCTTGCTTTTAATGTCACCGAAGGTTTTTTTGACTTTCCTATATGCTGATTCTGTCCTTCCGATAATCATTTCTTTTTCGATGTCTTCACATTTTTCCTGCAGTCATTTAGTCTTAGCTTCCCTGCACTTCCTATTTATTTCATTCTTCAGCGACTTGTATTTCTCTGTTCCTGAGTTTCCCGGGACATTTTTGTACTTCCTCCTTTCATTGATCAGTTGAAGTATTTCTGCTGTTACCCATGGTTTCTTCGCAGTTACCTTCTTTGTACCTATGTTTTCCTTCCCATCTTCTGTGATGGCTCTTTTAAGAGATGTCCATTCCTTTTCAACAGTACTGCCTACTGAGCTATTCCTTATTGCTGTATCTATAGCCTTAGAGAACTTCAACCGTATCTCGTCATTCCTAAGTACTTCCGTATCCCACTTCTTTGCGTATTGATTCTTCCTGACTAATGTCTTAAACTTCAGCCTACTCTTCATCACTACTATTTTGTGATCTGAGTGTATGTCTGCTCCTGGGTACGCCTTACAATCCAGTATCTGATTTCGGAATCTCTGTCTGACCACGATGTAATCTAACTGAAATGTTCCCATATCTTCCACTCTTTTCCAGGTACACCTTGTCCATTTGTGATTCTTGAACAGAGTATTTGCTATTACTAGCTGAAGTTTATTGCAGACAATAATTGGTCTTTCTCCTCTCTAATCCATATTTCCAAGTCAATATTCTCCCGTAACCCTTTCTTCTATTCCTTTCCCTACAACTGCATTCCAGTCCCCTGTTGCACTTTTCATCTCCCTTTAAGTACTGAACTACCCGTTTAATATCCTCATATACTTTCTTTATCGCTTTATCCTCAGGTTGTGACGTTGACATGTATACCTGAACTATCGTTGTCGGTGTTAATTTGCTGTCGATTCTGATGAAAACAACCCTATCAGCCGGCCGCTGTGACCGAGCGGTTCTGGGAGCTACAGTCCGGAACCGCGCTGCTGCTACGGTCGAGGATTCGAATCCTGCCTCGGGCATGGATGTGTGTGATGTCCTTAGGTTTAAGTAGTTCTAAGTCTAGGGGACTGATGACCTCGGATGTTAATTCCCATAGTGCTTAGAGCCATTTGAACCAACCCTACCACTGAGCTGCCCCAACCACTTATTCCTAACGAATCCTACTCCCGTTATACCATTTACTGAAGCTGCTGACATTGCTCTACACTCATCTGACCAGAGATTCTTGTCTTCTTTCCATTTCACTCCACTGCCCCCACAATATCTAGATTGAGCCTTAGCATTTCCCTTGTCTGGTTTTCTAGCTTCCCTACCACGTTAAAACTTCTGACATTCCGCGCCCGACTCGGAGAACAGTATCCTTCCCTTGATTATTTAATCTTCTTCTCATGGTTGTCTCCCCCTTCGCAGTCCCCTCCCGGAGATTCGAATGGGGGGCTATTCCGCAATCTTTAGCCAATGGAGAGATCATCATGACACCTTTTCAATTACAGGCCACATGTGCTCTGGATACGCGCAATATGTATCTGAAATGCTGTGGTTTCCGTTGCCTTCTGCATCCTCATGACGTTGATTATTGCTGATTCCTCCGTCTATAAGGGCAGTTTCCCACCTCAAGGGCAGAAGAGTGCCCTCTTTAACAAGGCCGTTGGCCATTGACAACGATTTTTACTTAGAATTTAAGTGATGCGGGTTTCGAATCCGAGACCGGGCACGTTTTACTTGTTAATCAAAGATGCTACTCGTACACCACGGGGGAGGGCTTATACGGAGGCCTATAGACAGCCGTTGGTCCCTCGCTCTGTTTGTGAGTATAACAGGAAAGAAATGACAAGTAATGGTAAAAGATACCCTCCACCACGCGCCATACAGGGGCTTGCGGAGTGTCTCTGTAGATGTAGACTAACGCTGATGCCGGCACTCTCCAACCACCATGGCCGGCCGGAGTGGCCGAGCGGTTAAAGGCGCTACAGTCTGGAACCGCCCGACCGCTACGGTCGCAGGTTAGAATCCTGCCTCGGGCATGGATGTGTGTGATGTCCTTAGGTTAGTTAGGTTTAAGTAGTTCTAAGTTCTAGGGGACTTATGACCACAGTAGTTGAGTCCCATAGTGCTCAGAGCCATTTGAACCATTTCCAACCACCATGGCCAATGACGTCACAGAGGGCACTGACCTCCTCTCCAGCTACGAATCTGTCTCTGTAATTGTCTTAACAGGGATGTTTTAGGTAAGTTCGCCACTGAACTCCAGCACACCACCACCCCTGCACCCATTCTAGGCAGGGGATGCGGCACTCCATCTGGACTAGGCAGCAGCCTGATTCACTGACCGTTGCAGAGGTCACGTACTGACGTCTACAGTTTTTACACGATCTCATTCAGGGGCAGTGGTCTCAGAAAGGCTGAGAACTGCTGTTCTATATCACCATTCCAGTTTTTTGATTAATTCGTTTTCTTCCTTTGTCTCCTATATCCAATAGTTTCTCAGGCAGATTTTCCTGTTATAGTTTTGATGTTCTCCCATTCTCGTTGCATAATTTTGTCGTTATGTTTTTTCAGCTGACCCTCACATAATTTTATAATGGAGATTTCTTTGACCAGGTAGGTTTCCACTGCTTTTTTAAACTACTTTTACCAAACTTGGTTTACACCCAGCTGTCTTTAGCGTTTAGTGTTGAAGTTAGCGTTTAGTTCTGCTTCCCTGCATAACCTTACACCTGTAACTGGCAATGATGTTTTCTGATCAACCAGAAAGTAGGCTATTATCTATTGCCGTCCTCTCTCTGTACAGGTTGTTTAGTGTATTTCTTTAAGCAACGGAAGTTACGGAAGCATGCGAAATCTCTCAGGAGTTTCCCATTGTTATTTGTAACATCGATTGGTACTTTTCGATTGCGATATTTCCTACTGTTCCACGTCATGTAGTCGTTTTTGTTTATACCGTTTAATGTTTCTAGAAAACTTCCTCTCTTTTTGTTGAGAGTAGGTAGATATCCTCTTTCTAACTTAAATCTTGTGGACGCCATCCTTTCATCCATCCCTGTGTTCGAGTGTATCTTACTTTACCATTTTTCGTTTATTAAGGTTGCTACTCTTGTTGAGTTTCTAATATCTTTCTGGACGCCACTGTACATGACGAAATATTCTCTTAGGTCTTTAGACTATTCCAGTTTCTTTTTTTTTTCTTTGTTATGAAAGCAATATCTATCTTTATTTCTTTCAGTTCTGGTAGCAGATCGTCCGTCTTATTCTTTATTAACTTAGCTCCTGCTGTTTTGCTCGCGTAGACGGTATGGCCTACAGATTTTTTGTTTTTTTTTGTTTTTATTCAATCGAATTTTTGTGTTTTTCACAAATTGTAACACATCCTAAGCTTTACACGCCAATTAACTCCATATAAGCATCGTCTTTACTGGAAGTACTTCTGACCAAAAAGCTGGAGTCAAAGTTTTTATTAATCATGCCTTTTGCGTTCTTGTGGAGGTATTTCCATAGCAACATTAACCCCCTACGAAATATTTTCTTTATAACTAGCCGGGAAGTGAAATACTAATATCTATGAATTTAGCTTTTATATCTTTTTAATGTAACGAAATATTTTCTCAAGAATTTTCATCCCCTATTGCACTACCTTAGGGATTGAATTTCCAGCCGCGCGGGGTAGCCGCGCGGTGTAGGGCGTCTTGTCACGGTCCGTGCGGCTCCCCCAGTTGGAGGTTCGAGTTCTCCCTCAGGCGTGAGCGTGTGTGTTGTCCATAGCGTAAGTTAGTTTAACTTAGATTAAGTAGTGTGTAGGCTTAGGGACCGATGACCTCAACAGTTTGATCCCATAAGATCTTACCACAAATTTCCGAAAACTGAATTTCCAGAAACACTGAAACACATGTTTTTTTCTTTCTAACTGAGAAGTCAAATACCAATTGTCATAGATATAGCCTTAAAATCCTTTAGTAGTTCTTTAGTAATTATTTATAATAAAAAAAACTTTCACCTACATGTTTACTCCGTTAGTGGTTAAATATTTCAAAAATTCTGAAACACGTATCTTTTTTTTTCTTAGTGCGAATCCAAATACCAGTTTCCATAGTTCTAGATTAAAAATTTCCTTAATAGCGGCATACTTTCAAAAAGCCTTTCATCCCCTATTTCACTCCCTTAGGAGTGCAATTTCGGACAATTCCTTCTTAAACGATGCCTACAGTATAAGGTCCAAGCCCTCTCCAAACTTCAAGTTTACATCCCTAGCGCTTTGGGCTGAGCGATGATGAGTCATTGAATCAGCCTGACTCTGTTCCACCCCCATTAGGTGCCGAATTTCCAAAAAACAGTGAACATGTATTTTTTCATCTCTAGCCGAGAAGGCAAGCACCAATTTTCAAAGTTTTGCGTTAAAAATGTTTTCGCAATGAAATATTTACATAAAACGTTTCACCTCCTATTTCGCCCCCGTAGATGTTGAATTTCCAAAAACAGTGACATGCGTATGTTTTGTTTCTAACAGAGGAGCCAGATACAAATTTCTATTGGTGTAGCTTCAAAAATGTTTGCACAATGAAATATTTCCATAAAAAATTTCAACCCCTGTTTCACCCCCATAGGGGTTGAATTTCCAAATACAGTGAAACATGTATTTTTTTACTTCTAACTGAGAAGCTAAATTCAAATTTTCGTACGTTTAGCTTAAAAAGTGCTTTCAAAGCAAAATATTTTCATAAAAATTCTCATCCCCTATTTCACCCCCGACGGGGATCAATTTTCAGAAACAATGATACGCATATTTTTTTACTTGTAACCGAGAATTCAAACACCAATGTTCATAGATGTAACTTTAAAAATACTGTTGTAGTTCTTCGATAATAAAATATCTTCAGAATAAGCTTTCACTCCCTATTTCACCTTCATCGCGTTAAATTTACAGAAATGCTGAAACAAGTATTTCTTTATTTCTGACCGAGAAACTAAATGCCAATTTTTGTAGGTCTAGGTTCAAAATTGCCTTAACAGCGACATTTTTAAAAAAAAATGCTCCATCCCCTACTTCACCCCTTAGGGCTGGAATTTCGAAAACTCCGTTCTTCATCGACACCTACTATATAAGATCCACACCTATTCCAAGTTTCAAGTTCCTATCCTTAGCTGTTCGGGCAACCACTCAGGACATTGCCTTTTATATATCGAGAAATTCTTTCCATTCCGTGTTATAATTTTATGACACTTTTTTTACAAAGCTCTTCTACTTTTTCCCTTCCCGTTCATTCTTGTTAGTAGCGTTCCTGTAATCCAAAGCTTTGTTGTAAGCATTACGGTAAATAATATATCCCCCGGCAGTGTTACGAACGTTGCGCCGAGTAAGCCCTTGTGGTGTGGTTACCACCTCTATGCCTTCAAGCTGGCTGATTTTCTCCCCTAGCCTCCTCTTTCTACCGCAGCCTTTGAAAATCCCTCTTTTCCGCAAGGCTGCGCTTAATGTGCCTCTGCGTCAGCTTTATTGTTGTGAAGAAAATTTCCGTTGTTACTGTCGTCGAGGTCTTCATCAGAGCCCCATTATCCGTCACGTTTCGCGGTTCCTTTAGGCTTTCACAGCGGCCTTAGCGTCCTCGGGGCTCACGTGTACTTCACCCTTAAAGGCACTTCCTCACGTTGTGCGACTGGTAGAAGGCTGATGGGCCTAAGGAAGCAAACTGAATGCTCAATTTCTTAATTTCTGTCTGCTGAAAGTATCAAGAAATTGGTCCGTTTTATTTGCCTCACGCTCACTTATTCCTAAGCTCAAACGGCGCCTGCTTTCTTGTTCGTGGTTGTTACTTTCAGTAATCAGTAGAGGCGGTGGCAGTAGTTGAAAATTATCGTGTTTATCGCAAACTTCAAATACTGAATGCGTACGATTACCCGCTGTGCACAATTGCCCATATCTTACTTATTTCTTGGAAAGAATGTTATGCTGCACCGGAGTGCGAGTATAACTTTTAGTATTTTACGCTATATCATTATTCCTTACTATATAGAGCACGTTACGTAAGTGGAAATTAAGTGAAGCACCTATGCCAGTCAGTAAGATATTTGAGTGCCAAAATATTTTCAGTGCAACTAGTGTTTGTCTGGCGGCCATCCTGTGTTTGTATTGTGTTAGTCTGTTCAAATATAGTGTAATAATCTTCCACAAGCAAAACATATACATGGAATTATTATGTACTGCTACGCTGTGCTGTGGTAGCATCACTTTGATAACGTTGTGGAAAGTGAAACGTGACTGGAAACAGTACAAAAAGTGCTACAGAAACAAGGACAGATTTTCGGCTACCGCTGCAGCTAGTGAACGTACACTATGTGATCGAAAGTATCCGGACACCTGGCTGCAAAGAACTTACAAGTTTGTGGCGCCCTCCATCTGTAATTCTGGAATTCAATATGGTGTTGGCCCATCCTTAGGCTCGATGACACGCTTCCACTCTCGCAGGCATACGTTCAATCAGGTGCTGGAAGGTTTCTTGGGGAATGCCAGCCCATTCTTCACGGAGTGCTGCACTGAGGAGAGGTATCGATTTCGGTCGGTGAGGCCTGGCACGAAGTCGGCGATCCAAAACATCCCAAAGGTATTCTGTAGGATTCAGGTCAGGACTCGGTGCAGGCCGGTCCATTACAGGGATTTTATTGTCGTGTAACCAATCCGCCACAGGCCGTGCATTATGAACAGGTGGTCGATCCCAGAACTGCTCTCATTAATAAACGGTCACAATGCCCATATAGTACTAGGGACAGAAAGTTGGCTGAAACCAGACATCAACAGTAATGAAATCCTAAACTCGGATTGGAATGTATACCGTAGAGACAGGCTGAACAGTGAAGGGGGAGGCGTGTTTATAGCGATAAGAAGTGCAATAGTATCGAAGGAAATTGACGGAGATCCGAAATGTGAAATGATTTGGGTGAAGGTCACGGTTAAAGCAGGCTCAGACATGGTAATTGGATGTCTCTATAGGCCCCCTGGCTCAACAGCTGTTGTGGCTGAGCACCTGAAGGATAATTTGGAAAATATTTCGAGTAGATTTCCCCACCATGTTATAGTTCTGGGTGGAGATTTTAATTTGCCAGATATAGACTGGGAGACTCAAACGTTCATAACGGGTGGCAGGGACAAAGAATCCTGTGAAATTTTTTTAAGTGCTTTATCTGAAAACTACCTTGAGCAGTTAAACAGAGAACCGACTCGTGGGGATAACGTATTAGACCTTCTGGTGACAAACAGACCCGAACTATTTGAAACAGTTAACGCAGAACAGGGAATCAGCGATCACAAAGCGGTTACGGCATCGATGATTTCAGCCGTAAATAGGAATATTAAAAAGGGTAGGAAGATTTTTCTGTTTAGAAAAAGTGACAAAAAACAGATTTCAGAGTACCTGTTGGCTCAACACAAAAGTTTTGTCTCAAGTACAGATAGTGTTGAGGATCAGTGGACAAGGTTCAAAACCGTCGTACATTATGCGTTAGATGAGTATGTACCAAGCAAGATCGTAAGAGATGGAAAAGAGCCACCGTGGTACAACAACCGAGTTAGAAAACTGCTGCGGAAGCAAAGAGAACTTCACAGCAAACATAAACATAGCCAAAGCCTTGCAGACAAACAAAAATTACGCGAAGCGAAATGTAGTGTGAGGAGGGCTATGCGAGAGGCGTTCAATGAATTCGAAAGTAAAGTTCTATGTACTGACTTGGCAGAAAATCCTAAGAAATTTTGGTCTTATGTCAAAGCGGTAGGTGGATCAAAACAAAATGTCCAGACACTCTGTGACCAAAATGGTACTGAAACAGAGGATGACAGACTAAAGGCCGAAATACTAAATGTCTTTTTCCAAAGTTGTTTCACAGAGGAAGATTGCACTGTAGTTCCTTCTCTAGATTGTCGCACAGATGACAAAATGGTAGATATCGAAATAGACGACAGAGGGATAGAGAAACAATTAAAATCGCTCAAAAGAGGAAAGGCCTCTGGACCTGATGGGATACCAGTTCAATTTTACACAGAGTACGCGAAGGAACTTGCCCCCCTTCTTGCAGCGGTGTACCGTAGGTCTCTAGAAGAGCGTAGCGTTCCAAAGGATTGGAAAAGGGCACAGGTCATCCCCGTTTTCAAGAAGGGACGTCGAACAGATGTGCAGAACTATAGACCTATATCTCTAACGTCGATCAGTTGCAGAATTTTGGAACACGTATTGTGTTCGAGTGTAATGACTTTTCTGGAGACTAGAAATCTACTCTGTAGGAATCAGCATGGGTTTCGAAAAAGACGGTCATGTGAAACCCAGCTCGCGCTATTCGTCCACGAGGCTCAGAGGGCCATAGACACGGGTTCACAGGTAGATGCCGTGTTTCTTGACTTCCGCAAGGCGTTCGATACAGTTCCCCACAGTCGTTTAATGAACAAAGTAAGAGCATATGGACTATCAGACCAATTGTGTGATTGGATTGAGGAGTTCCTAGATAACAGGACGCAGCATGTTATTCTCAATGGAGAGAAGTCTTCCGAAGTAAGAGTGATTTCAGGTGTGCCGCAGGGGAGTGTCATAGGACCGTTGCTATTCACAATATACATAAATGACCTTGTGGATGACATCGGAAGTTCACTGAGGCTTTTTGCAGATGATGCTGTGGTGTACCGAGAGGTTGTAACAATGAAAAATTGTATTGAAATGCAGGAGGATCTGCAGCGAATTGACGCATGGTGCAGGGAATGGCAATTGAATCTCAATGTAGACAAGTGTAATGTGCTGCGAATATACAGAAAGATAGATCCTTTATCATTTAGCTACAAAATAGCAGGTCAGCAACTGGAAGCAGTTAATACCATAAATTATCTGGGAGTACGCATTAGGAGTGATTTAAAATGGAATGATCACATAATGTTGATCGTCGGTAAAGCAGATGCCAGACTGAGATTCATTGGAAGAATCCTAAGGAAATGCAATCCGAAAACAAAGGAAGTAGGTTACAGTACGCTTGTTCGCCCACTGCTTGAATACTGCTCAGCAGTGTGGGATCCGTACCAGATAGGGTTGATAGAAGAGATAGAGAAGATCCAACGGAGAGCAGCGCGCTTCGTTACAGGATCATTTAGTAATCGCGAAAGCGTTACGGAGATGATAGATAAACTCCAGTGGAAGACTCTGCAGGAGAGACGCTCAGTAGCTCGGTACGGGCTTTTATTGAAGTTTCGAGAACATACCTTCACCGAAGAGTCAAGCAGTATATTGCTCCCTCCTACGTATATCTCGCGAAGAGACCATGAGGAAAAAATCAGAGAGATTAGAGCCCACACAGAGGCATACCGACAATCCTTCTTTCCACGAACAATACGAGACTGGAATAGAAGGGAGAACCGACAGAGGTACTGAAGGTACCCTCCGCCACACACCGTCAGGTGGCTTGCGGAGTATGGACGTAGACGTAAAGATGCAGTCGCCATTCTCGAATTGCTCTTGAACATTGGGAAGAGAAGGTGCTTAAAACATCAGTGTAGGCCTGTGCTGTGTTAGTGCCAAGCAAAACAACAAGGGATGCAAGCCCCCTCCCTCAAACACACGATCACACCATAACACCACCGCCTAAGAATTTTACTGTTGGCACTACACACGCTGGCAGATGACGTTCACCGGGCATTCGCAATACCCACACCCTGCCATCGGATCGCCACATTGTACACCGGGATTCGTCATTCCACACTACGTTTTTCCACTATTCAGTAGTCCAATGTTTACGCTCCTTACACCAAGAGAGGCGTCATTTGGCATTTACCGGCGTGGTGTGTGGCTCACGAGCAGCCGCTCGACCATGAAATCCCAAGTTTTCTCACCTTCCACAGAACTGTCTTGGTACTTGCAGTGGAATTCCTGTGTGATGGTCTCGATAGATGTCTGCCTATTCCACATTACGACCCTCTTCAACCGTCGGTGGTCTCTGTCAGTCAACAAACGAGGTCGGTCTGTACGCTTTTGCGCTGTACGTGGCCCTTCACGTTTTCACTTCACTATCACATCGGAAATAGTGGACCTAGGGATGTTTAGGAGCGTGAAAATTTCGCGTAAAGACGTATGACACAAGTGACACCCGACCACCTGACCACGTTCGAAGTCCGTGAGTTCCGCGGAGGGACCCTTTCTGTTCTCGCACGATGTCTAATGACTACTGAGGTCGCTGGTATGGAGCGTCTGGAAGTAGGTGGCAGCAAAATGCACCTAATATGAAAAACGTATGTTTTTGGGGTGTCCGGATACTTTTGATCACATAGTGTATATACTGGTTAGTCGCCAGCGTAGTATCGAAAAAAACGTTAACATGACAGCTCGTCATTTGTGAAGAAGTACACCATACATTTTTTTCCTTTTCCACAGGGTGGTCCAGAACTCTACCGAGAAACTTTCATAGGTTCTTCTGGGATACTTTCTGAATCCTTTGGTAGAATGGGCTCACCGTCTCCGGTAGCACGATACATGGTTTTGCATTTCGTGTGGTTTCTAGCCCCAATTACTTTTATATCTGTACCGCACTAAAAATACCGCACAGAAGCGAGAACGTCGACGGTAATCGCTGTGCGTCTTACTTCCTTTCGCTCAAGGTAGCTGTTGTTGACAACAGTAACGCCCTCCTTTCCTCGTTGTCTTCAAGTTTGCATTCAGTTCTGCTCGGTTCTGTCTAGGGTTCTGTTTCCCTGCAGCGTTAGTTGTGCAATAACAGTGATACACAACAGTACCGTAGGCAGGCGGTATGCACATCGTGTACGGGCTCACTGAATGCAATGGATGAGTGGCGTAACAACGCTATGTTGAGCTGTTCCAGCAACGACTGCAACCGAATCACAGTACTTCTGCGTCCCTACATAAGTGCCTACTAGAAACTCAGTCTTCCCGTGTTGGAGTAAAGTGTTGTATCCTAGAACACCCAATATAGAACAGAATGTGCTACACACGATTTCCGTCAATTTTGCCTCTAGTAGTCGACGCGTTGCACGAGCTCAGCTGTTTTCAGGACCGTACAAGAACAAAACGTGCACCCGTATCATCCGCAGACGGTATAATCATTGCAGTCAGTGGGTATCCCATTTCGAGTCGCGTTTGAAAGTGGCTTCCTGCAGCTATGTGCCGCTGCACACTGTGCTGTGATCATGGTGGCCGACATTTTGAACAATACATGTAAGGAAACAGCTCTGCATTTGCTTTGTCCTTCCCTGCACACTGACAGAAGAGATTGAACACAGTATGATAAATGTGCGCGTGATTTGTCTCAGGGTTGTTGCTAATGCAATGTTGAGTACTGTACGTTTTGGTTATTGCATATTCCAAGCTTCTTCACTGCAGCGAAGGTATTTTCACATACACAGGACCGATTGCGGTAACAAACCGAATAAATCATAATTATATTATTATTCAATAATGAGCCTCACAGGCCATGGGTCCCTTATACTGAAATACTCGGGAGGTATCCCTGAACTACTTCTGAAAGTTTATCGGTGGAGTTCTCGTTCACGCCTTATATAGGGTAGTCTTCTGCCTTGTTTGAAGCGGCACGCCATGAATTCCTCTCCTGTCTCAGCCTATTCATCTCAGAGTAGCACTTGCAACCGACGTCCTCAATTATTTGTTAAATGCATCTCAATCTCTGTTTTTCTCTACAGTACTAATTAATATTACCGGCGTAAATAATATTTAAGTGACATCTTGGATATTCGAGAATCCAGCCGGATGTTCTCGCACGATATTTCAACAGCGTGCCTCGCTGTCTTCTTCAGGTGCTACCTGAGACTGGTCCTTAGGTCGATCGAGTCCAGTATTTATGCCTGGAAGGAGCTGGGCGTTCCCTGATCGGTCCGCGCCGAGTCGAGTGTTCCCTCTGTGGTCCGCGCCCTCCAGACTCGGCTTCAATGGACCCCTCCAGTCGCGGATGTTCCGACTGCCGTCCGCGCCCATTTTGGCCGTCCTCACCGGTTGTGGTCGTCATCTGAGGTGTGTCAGACCCGATCTAAGATGTTGGGTACTCTGTCTCATGACTGTTACTATGATTTCCACTACTTCGGACCGATTAGGGAACGCCCAGCTCCTTCCAGGCATAAATAATGGACTCGATTGACCCAAGGACCAGTCTCATGTAGCACCGGAAGAAGACAGCGAGGCACGCTGTTGAAATATTGTGCGAGAACGACGCGAACATCTGGCTGGATTCAAAAATGGTTCAAATGGTTCTGAGCACTATGGGACTTAACTTCTGAGGTCATCAGTCCCCTAGAACTTAAAACTACTTAAACCTAACTAACCTAAGGACATCACACACATCCATGCCCGAGGCAGGATTCGAACCTGCGATCGTAGCGGTCGCGCGGTTCCAGACTTTAGCGCCTAGAACCACTCGGCCACACCGGCAGGCCCGGCTGGATTCCCGAATATCCAAGATGTCAACAGATCGCCGGGAAAGCATGAAGAATTACAATATTTAAGTGATTTGCATGCTTTGATGCCTGATATCAGCACTAATGGCTCTAAACGCGTAGCTAAAAAATTAATCGCCTAAGATTAACAAGCCTGGTTGCAATGCATTCATACGTTGTTTGGAACCACAAAGTAGGAATAGAGACGTGCGCCTAACTGAGTTCGGTAAAGGGCCCGATTGTACATTGTCAGCGTGTCATTGTACGTCATTTCCGTTCCATTGTAAATAAACACGTACACTGATGAGCCAAAATTTATGACCACCTACTTAAAAGCGTGTCGGTCCATTTCTGGAACGCAATTCAGCAGTGATTCTGCGCAGCATGAGTTCGACAAGTACTTGACAAGTTTCCCGAGGTTTGTGACACCAGATGCCTGCGTACAGGTCCACACTTCCCGTAGTTTGCGGTTGGTTTGTGGGCGCGGAGCTGGCGTCCGATAGCGTCCCAGATGGGTTTCGTCGGAATCTGATAAACCGAATTTCAAGGCCAAGGCATCAGCGTGAGTTCTCTTTCATGCTCCTCAAACCATTGCAGCACGGTTCTGGCTTTGTGAGACGAACAATTATTTTCTTGGAAGAAGGCATTGCTGTCGAGAAGACGTCAAACATAAGGAGTTACTGGTGGTCCCTAGTCCACAGTTGTCATGATGCCTTCGATTACTACCGCTGGTCCCCTGGAAGCCTGGGTATATGTACCCTATAACATAATACTGCTCCCACCGGCCTTCGTCCATGGCACACTACATGTTTCGAGCAGCCGATCAGGTGACACGAATCCCTTGGTCCGTGCTTACGTTACTGGAATATGCAATCTGTGCTGTATCTGATTAAATTCTATCGTACTTGCTGTTATTTACGGGAGGATGCTGTGGCATTTCTACTATTTGTACTGTTCTGTTAGTCCTTCCAGACGTATTACGTTCTGGATGACACCTATTGACTGGTTCATTCATGATAATATGTTGTTGTTGATGTTCTTGCTGCTGAAAAGATCGACTGTTATTGAATGTACGCTGAAAATTGTGCTTATTAATTTTACGTCTGTCATGATAGTCATTTGTATACGGTACATTACGATAGGAATTGAAATAGTGTGTCTTCTGTACGTAGTTATTTCCTTACTGTGCGTTACTATTTGTTGCGACTGAGACTATACGTGCACGCGGCGAAACATTAAAGCTTGGTTGACCTTGTAGATTGCATTGTTGGTTACGTATGCTAACCGGCTGACTTTCATGCTGTTGCGGAGAAAAAACTTCTGTTGTTACAAAAATGGGTTTGCTGATAATTTTACACACATACTGATGATTAAAATTTTATCTGTTATTAAAGTTACGGCGATAGTTGTCATTACGGGAGTGTCTAAAGAGAACTGTCACTATCGGTATAACTTGTCACATCGGGTTTTCATTAGTCATTTTTCTTAATTCTAGGTAGAGCAATAGTTGAAGAGCTGTTTTGATAGATATAAAGGATAGTAGAAGAGAAGGCAGCAGTGCAGAAAACTAAAGATGAAACAGCACTACTACAGCTCGGGGCCCTATGCACGCTACGGCACATATTCATTAAAGCGTAATGAATCCCCTGAGGTTAATTACGCGCTGCAAATAAATTTTAGCTTTTGCACTACAGGCAATGGCGGTAAAAATTCAAATTTAAATTGTTGTATCAAGTCCAAAGCTAGTTTCTGCATTACAGGTAATAGCGGTGAAAGTACAAAAATAAATCGACGTATCCAGTTCAAAGCGTGTACCTGTGCTCTGTCATTATTAAATTCCTTAGATTTTCTTACGGATAAAATTTGCTCGTAATCTGCGTTCTCGTCACTGAATTTGAGAACACGTTCAGGTTTGTGTGAGAATCTGTTTGTCTGTGTCATTTCGGATTTCAAGTTGCGTAGCTTTTCAGATTTTAAGTCGCGTGCGTACCTTTTCAGATTTTAACTCGCGTAGTCTCTGTAAATTGCCTAAGTTACACTGGCTGTACGAGTGTGAGAAACGATCGGAATGTGCCGTACGCTGTGCTGTGTTATTCCGTGAAACATTTTTCATTTCCGTTACTTTATTACTTTCGTCATTCTGCTTGGTCTGTTGTTCAAATTTCTTATCGTTTTCCGTATCCAGCGTGTGTGACAGTTCTGGTGACTTTAAATTAAACTGGTCGCGAATCTGTACTGCGTTTTTAGGACATTGTTCAGTGACTGCATTAATTTCGTCTTTATGTGATTCTGTTATGCCTACACGTGTACTACTTAATTCTTGTGCAACAGTGCCAACTTCTTCATTACTGTTATTAGCACAAGAATTAGTATCCTCACGTAATTGTCTTTTAATGTTCTGGCACTGCACGGTAACAGCTGTAATCTGTTCACTAACTTGTTTGTTCTGTTCATTAAGGTTGTCGTGTTTTTCGTTCGGCTGTTTAAGACTTTCAGAAAATTCTTTGTTCCATTCTCTAAATTGTTCGTGCTGTTCATCAAGTTTTTGAGTAAGTCGTCTTGTTTTTTAATTATATGTTGCAATATTGCTATAATTTGATCCTCAATAACATTACCTACTCTATTCTCTGTGCTGTTTGATTGCGTACCTGCAATTGTCGCGTTTTGTGTGTCCATTTGGTCATTCTGTAATTTACAAAAAGGTTTGACAGTCGGATGCACATTGTTAGTCGCTATTTCGGAATTAAATGAATCCATCGTACTTTCAGTACACTGTCCATTTTCATTAGAAAAATTTCTCTGTACGTTACTTGAATTTTCCAAACCGGGTGTGTTAAGCTGGGCAGCGCTCATTACAATAGTGCGCCCCGCGTCATCAATTGTCGTCAAATTAACAGAGGAGACAATTGAGTTCGTTTGTTCATCATTAGGATGATTGTCAGTAAACGGTGAATTGTCATCATTATATTGCGTATCGCAATTACTATCGGTCAAGCTGTTTAATTCGGTAGTTTCATTCATTATACCTCGCGATACACTATTCACAGTCTTTCGCGGCATTTTTACAATAGTCAGAATTATTCACAAATGAAATAAGCACAATGCGAAAAGCAACAAACAAAAATACAACAGAGAGCAACGAATTGCCGATGATCTGTGGAAAGAAAGTCACAAAATTAGTAAAAGCGTTGCGCCAAATGCTAATTATATTAAAACAAATAAGAGCAGATTTCTGACTACTTTTCAGAAGATTCTCAACGAAATACGATCCTGGACCGGATGTCGCCAAGTGTAACCTCCCCACAAAATTTAAATGACAATTATTTAATATAAATGGAGCCAAGTGTAACCTCCCCGGAGAATTTTGAAAGACAATATTTAAATGTTAACGAGAATAGAACCTATTGTAGCCTACCAGCAAATAAAATAATTTATTGACAATGACAATTAAATGAGAACTAGCAATCTGACCCATGTGCAACCTCCCACAAAAAAGAAAGTCAATTCAATAAAAAGAATGAAATCTCAATGACAATGAAAACGCAAATAGACCGAAATGTCGATCTTAGGCCCTGTTCTTACCTCAGTAAAATTGCATCTGCTTTTATTTTTTCGCCATAGCTTGGAGGAAATGCATCGCAAAAATTCTTTGAACTTAAGTAAATTTTTTTTTCTTTACGGAAATGCAAGGGAAATTTTCTTTCAATAAAATGTTTGTTTTGTTAAAATGCTTGGTTTGAAAACAAAATTATTATTGGGGCGATTCTTGAACAAATTAATTACACTTAAGATCCATTACATTATCAGATGAGTGCAATGCTGCTTCATTACCTTATTTAATAAATATATACCTCGTTCTGAATCCCGACCAGAGCCATGTCGACGCCCGCCGACTCCTCACACACAACAGCTAACTCGCAACTGCGTCCCACTCGCGACTCACTCTCATTCGCAACTGCTCTCTTGCAACTGATCTGAACTCTCGCGCAGTCAAGCGCAGACTAGCAACGATAAATAACTCTCTGGTCAGAGATTCTCTCATGGCTCGCCATCGCTGAACTGAATACATACGCGTTTCACTACTCAACTTGAATAATTAATCGACTGAATTTTTCTAAGTACGGTCGAGGCCTACACTGTAGCGCACAATACCGTGAGCTGCGACGACTGCTGCCTGCATCCTTCGCTGCTGAAAAATAACAACATTATCTCTTTCTATCTGGATTGACATTCGCTAATCGAACTCTCACTACGCCTTGATGAATTCAAGGACTCCTATCTGCACCTAGTATAACTATTGGCGTGGTACACCAGTCAGATAACCAGTCCACCGCGATGCCTCTCAATGTTCGCTCGCAGGCGCTAACTAATACTCTGTTTGTGTTCACACCGCACATTAAGTGTCGCGGCCACGCAGTGAACAAACGCTTAATCACGAGCGACTCAATATAGAGTATCACTCCGATTTTCTAGCGACAGGGGTGCTCTCTCAGTGCAGTACTGAGTAGAGACTTTGTTCCTAGCTCTCTATGTACACGCATGAGCGCAGTCGATCCCGCTACGTGTTCCCGCTTCAAGAGCGTCACTGGAACGACCCCTCCCCACGCAAAAAGCGAAAGGGTATATCATCTGCTGTCTTTCCCTCACTCCTCGGCTCATTACGTCAGAAATAGTCCGTCAATCAGCATTAATCTTACAAATGGGAGAATGGCGCTCTGTTCAAGCCAACCAATCCAGAAATATATAGCATCTGCATTAGGCGTTTGCTGTCCACCTGCGAGAACTCTGAAGCTGTGCACTAGGTTCATCAAAAAATGCGTATTCTGGGGCTCTCTCAAACAATACAGCGAGTTTTGCTTTTAATGAGAACACGCAGGCCATTATCCCTTTTTTCTGGCAAAAACTGTTTTGATCCCTGGGTGGTCAGCCGGCCAGTGCCACTGCATGCTAACTCACCCTCCTACGGACTATCCAGCGGGTTGGTTGCATCTGCTGAACAAAAACTCCTTTGGCCGTAATGTCTTGAATGTTTGTGTACACCAGCCTCGACTTTTTAATCTCGGTGCGCACTAGCGATTTATTTATTCTATTTGCATATTGGTTAAATGGAAATATGTAAATTTGAGTCTACCCTATCGAGTATGGGCTCGAATGAAACGTCTTGATATGCAGAATAGGATGGTGAGGTCGGAATATGTAATAAATGAAGGTCAGGAGATCACGCCATCTTACAGTTGGGGTCCTCTGCTGCAGACCATCATGTTCAACACTGTGCCCTGTATGATGTGCTCCAAAACTCTTATTCCTGCTCCAGCACTGTGCCATGTTGTCAAATCTGCCACGAATCACCACCTATCCCACTTTAGAGGACCGGCAAGCCTCCTATCCCTATGTTCTGTGATGAAGTATGGACGTCCAGTTTCTTGTCGCCTACACTGGACTCGCATTCAGGAGGACGACGGTCCAATACTGCGTCCGGCCATCCTGATTTAGGTTTTCTGTGATTTCCCTAAATCACTCCAGGCAAATGCCGGGATGGTTCCTTTGAAAGGGCATGGCCGACTTCCTTCCCCATCCTTCCCTAACCCGATGAGACCTATGACCTCGCAGTTTCATCGCTTCCCCCAAACAACCCAAACCAACCCTCTTGTCGCCTACTCCACCACTTTCCATAGATGCTCATGACAGCAGCTCGTGAACAGTCGACCAGCTGCGCTGTTTCCGAAATGCTCGCTACCTGGCACTGGGTCACAACAATCCGGCTTTTGTCAGAGTCTCTTAAATCGGCGGATTTCCGCATTTGCGACACTTATCGTCGCTTCCTCATTCATCTCTGCTCCGCTGATATACTTTTCTTACGGTTTCATGTGCCCTTAGCATCAGCAGGCGGTGGGCAGTGGGCAGTGGTCATAATGTTTTGGGTCATCAATACATGCTGATTAAAAAAAATCTTGTGGAAAACTATGGAAATATTGACCTGTGTGCATTATGATAATAGCTGGCTACTTCAGCATCTCATGATCTTGTGGTTAGCGTTAATGACTCTTGATAATGGGCCCCATGTCTGATTCCTGGCCAGGTCAGGGGTTGTTTACCACTGATGAGCAAATGCGATGGATGAGCTCCAAGGATATTTTTGATACATGCGGTCTTCCAATCTCGGACCTACCGTTTCCACTAATGCTGGTCGTACCCGTAGAATCCATATTCCTAGGCGTATCAAGTGCCCAGGTCCATTCGTGTGTAGGTAAATCAGTGGATGTTCGTGCTTTATCCTTGGACCCAGGACTGTGGTATACATTCGACAGCCAGAAGCCACGGGCGGCGGATTTCAGTAGTTTCGATTTCATCTCCCTGAAAGTGCAGCGTTTTCAGGAATCTTTTTATTGTAGTATATTTTTATATTTTGAAACTCGTTTACATAGTCGAGAGGAAGTTAATATTTATGATAGAAGGAATAACACTGTGATAGCCGCCGGTGGATTGTACGTTACATACCCATAAATTTATCGAATGAAAAATCACACAATGGGCTACCAAGAGACAAAGTTCCAGCAATACGTGTCTGATTCCGAATCGTCGAAACTTCTATAAAAATAGTGAAGCTTCAATATGATACAAAGAGTGCAGTCTCGATACTTATAAAGTACAGGATCTCGAAATACCTGTAAAATAATGTACGTATGATTGTGATGGGTAAAAGAATATAATACAAGCAACTTTTTACTGGCGCTCACCTCCACCCTCTTTTCTGCTTCTTTCAGAATCCTGCACCTCTGTGTTCTCTTTTATGAGACTCTATTCCAAATTTTGTACCTTAGTTTTTGTTATACTCTGGTCCATAGTTGGAATACTGAATAGAATTGTTTCGACCATCTCTTTATTCGCTCTATTTTTACATTCTTGTTCATGTAATCTTCATAGCTCAGTTACCACAAACAAAGTCTTTTGAGGTATAAGTAAATAAGTTTTTCCATGCGGTCATTGGTCCACTCCTTCACTATACTTTTAGAATAATTGAAAAGCCACGATCGCTTCAATCGTTTATTAGATGACCGGTTTCAGCACTCTGAAGGTGCCATCATCAGATCTGTGAAGCTATAACATAATACGTTTGAGGGAGGGCTTACATGAGTTAACTATATACATTACAATTATTATAGAACCACATACCTGAAACGTGGATTAACATTTATAAAACCATATGGACATCACGGCATATGAGGCAGACCATCTGATAAAATCATTGTCACAACCAATAAACATAATAAAAACTGCTCTCATGGTCGTTCTTTCCATAAAATATAAAACTGAAGTCATCAGATGAAACAACCACTGCTCGCCTAACACCGGTCGGCATCATCACTGCCCTATTCCGCGCAGGCTTACCTGCTGTGATTCCAGCGGTTCACAACCGGCTGCCAGATAGCGCTGTCCAAGCAGCGCATACACAGTCCCACGATATAACCACTCATTACTACTAAAACACAACTTTACTATAACTGCTTGTCACATACCCATGCAAAGCAATCTTTTAGCAATGAAACGTGCTGCCATCTGAAAACCACAGCAAATCTCATGGACATTCTGAAAGTGGCCCATCATAGAAATCCACTCATGGTTGGTGAGCTGTAGGCGTGCGACCACAGGTTCTGAGAAGCGCAGGTAATGGCCTGAAGATCATGTCTCCATAAAGGCCCCTAATCACCAGTGGACGAGCCTCACGATCTGTCTGCTGGGCAGGTCTGTCGCGACCTAACTGTATGTGCGTGGACGACGAGCTCGAGGTCGTGTCCACATTCCGCGTCCGTCAGTTCAAGTGGCTAATCTCTAACTACCTGCTCGGATCGCTACCTGTCAACCCATACTCCGTCAGTGCAGACAGATGGGGTCCGCAGTCGCCTATGTCCACACACAGTCGGACGGGTCGACCAGCCGGTCGACGGACCAGTAGGGCTGTGAATGCGCACCTTAACGAACAGACGGGGGCCTGTGGGTTTTCAGAGTACGTCAGAAATATTCGGGGACATTCGCTAAAATCTACCGGTTTGTGGCCAGCTAATGGGTACAGAATATAGGCCTAGAGAATTTTCAGTAATTGTTACCCCACAGCTTGCAGATTTTTTGCCAAAAATCATGTTTTACCACCATCTGCTGCTTTGGAAACCTTTATTATTGCTGCGAGTTTCTATGCTTACTAATATCATCAGGCACAAGATGTTTTTCAGCTAAAGAGTCTTTGTGGATACATTGATGACAATGCTCCTCTCTCTCCACACAACTTAAAAAAACTCCAAACGGACAATTGATCTTAATACATAGAAATTAATCTTCTGAACTTCTGAATAATGCTGCAGTTCTGTGTATTGAGATCTGCTGTCTTCTTCGTGTTTTTTAATTTATAAAGAGTGTGAAACCTTCCCGTCTCCCCTATACCTCTTTTGTTAATGATAACCATCCCTTTTACAATAACCTATGTAACCTTCCCTTAGGATATCTATCCCTTGCTTAACAATAACAAATGAAATATTCCCTTTGAAATTTATTCTCTTTCTCAATCTTCCCATACAAATTTAATTGCTGCTTATTAAAAGTGATTTTCTGATTATTTCGACGAAACATAGAATGTGTCGTCGTCGTGGCCCTCAGTCGTTATCTGCAATAACCCAAAACTGTTCCTTACCTTTTTTACTGTTGCTGGGTCGCCATCTGACTGCTACATCGAACTGCGACATGAATATACTTACTCTGTTTTACTATACTCTATTAGCTGCTGGTGGGCTTTCATAATAAGTGGCTGTATTTATTACCAAAGCTGACGTTATTCTTTAATAGCAAAGCTGTCGTTATTCTTTAATTAATTTGACTGAAGTTACGTAATTTATAGTTAAACTTTTTCTTGACAACAATAAAATTTTGCAAAGTTTTATGTTGATGGTTTTTGGGATGGATTATAATCAGTAATGCAACATTGTTGGCAAAATTAATTATATTCTGAAAACGCTTCAAATATTTACTGTTGGTAATGAAATGATTTTACAAACGTCAAACGGGACTTACTTTTTACAATAATCTTACAACTAGCATTGCGCAAACATACCTTCAGTTGTCTTGAGTTTGGCAAAGAAAATAATTCAGAAATATTAGTTCCTCTTATGATAATAGTTAGTTGATGTCTCTGTACATCCGTTTATAATCTCTTGTAAATCATAGCTGGTGGCTGGCGGGCACACTACTACTCTCAACCTCTCGCTTCAGACCTGCTACCAACTCGCTTCACATCTCGCTTACTACTGACTTCCTACTAGACTTGCCCACTGTTTCTAAGTTACGGTACAGTGTATCGATACGTACAACTGTTTCAGTGTTTTGAAACGGCTATGTTTCACTGTTTCGAAACAGTGGTGTTTCATTCCGCTTTGTGTCGGACAACGGGACCAGATTCGATCCCGAGCCAGCCACAGAAACTGTATCGTTGTTTCAGAATAACGCTGTTTCAGTCCACTTGTGCTTGGAATGGACTAATTGTATCGAAACAGTGATGTTTTATTTCGCTTTGTCTCGGACGAGATTCAGGCACGACACAGATACGGAAATACGTTTAATATACTACTTCATCAAACTTTTTCAAGAGTGTCGTAATCTTTTTGACACACAACAGCATGAAGCTTAAGATTTCCGAAAATAAAGCTTCGTTTCTAATTGACTGCTCTATTCCGCAATGGCATAATATATGCTCTATAAACACTAACAGACACTAAAATAAAGCACACTATTCGCATTCAAAATAATAAAAGTGTGAAAAACCTTCAGTTAAATTACACATCTCCTATAACATATGCTTCTCTGTTTATGTACAGTAATCATATTAAAAAACCGCAACTAAACCTACAACATTTTGAATTAAAAAAGGTGTAGAGTGGCAGTTTTTAGACATATACGAAAATGGGATGTACTTTCAAGCAATGTGATTTACGGATCATTGATGATGTAATGGTGAACGGGAAGGGCTGGGAAGCATGGTGGATTTATAGTAATGATTCGAAACACCTTGAGGGACAAAAATTGTTTTCTCTTATATTTTGTTATTTATTCGCATTATGTGGCTTTATTTGTGAGTGCCTATTGTCCAGAACGAATTTTTTGTGTGTGTGTGTGTGTGTGTGTGTGTGCATGGATATTAGCAGGCCGGGTATATATTATCCATACTAACGAAATGTGGGAATCCCGGCAGCGTATCCGTTGTTTCTGCAGTTTATTCCAGCCTCCAGTACCGTTCGTGTTGGAATTTCTGTCTTCAGCTATGGCATTACGAAGCCCGGTGTGGGATTATTTTATGAAGATAAATCTTTAGAAAATTAAATGTAACTTGTGCTCGGCAGCGTTGTCGTTTAAAAGTAGTTCAACTTCTTGCTTAAACAGACACTTGCGACATAAGCATCCAACAGGTAATTTAAGTGAAACTCGTTTGAAATCACTTTTTATGAATCTGGGCAGTGACGAAGCCAGTTCAGTTTCCACAGAAACTGTTCAGGAATCTGCCATTTCAGCGCCTGTGCGTCAAGATGAACAATCTGTGCAAGAAATACGCAGCACTTCCACCAGTTCAGTTCTGGGTAGGTGTGGTAGACAAACAAAGATTACTGGATTTGCATCAAGACCAGTGCCATCAACCAAACGAGCCAAAATAGACGAACATATTTTATGACTTGTTGTTAAAGAATACCTTCCATTTAATGTAGTTGAGAGTGTAGAGTTTAGAAAAATGACTTATTTATTAAATGAAAACTATGTACCTCCCAGCAGAAAAACACTCTCCCACAGTTTACTCTCTCAAGTGTTCGACAGAACACTAGTGCGAGTAATATCTGCAGTGCAAGCTGCATTCTACAACTGCATTACAATTGATGGATTGACATCTGTGAAAAATGAGAATTATATTGCAGTGACTGTTCACTTCATTGATGAAAACTGCAATCTCAAGTCATATTTGTTGTTGTTGTTGTGGTCTTCAGTCCTGAGACTGGTTTGATGCAGTTCTCCATGCTACTCTATCCTGTGCAAGCTTTTTCATCTCCCAGTACTTACTGCAACCTACATCCTTCTGAATCTGCTTGGTGTATTCATCTCTTGGTCTTCCTATATGATTTTTACCCTCCACGCTGCCCTCCAATGCTAAATTTGTGATCCCTTGATGCCTCAGAACATGTCCTAAAAACCGGTCCCATCTTCTTGTCAAGTTGTGCCACAAACTCCTCTTCTCCCTAATTCTATTCAATACCTCCTCGTTAGTTATGTGATCTACCTATCTAATCTTTAGCATTCTTCTGTAGCACCACATTTCGAAAGCTCTTATTCTCTTCTTGTCTAAACTATTTATCGTCCTTGTTTCACTTCCATACATGGCTACACTCCATACACATACTTTCAGAAACGACTTCCTGACACTTAAATCTATACTCGATGTTAACAAATTTCTCTTCTTCAGAAACGCTTTCCTTGCCATTGCCAGTCTACATTTTATATCTTCTCTACTTCGACCATCATCAGTTATTTTGCTCCCCAAATAGCAAAAGTCCTTTACTACTTTAAGTGTCTCATTTCCTAATTTAATTCCCTCAGCATCGCCTGACTTAATTCGACTAATTCCATTATCCTCGTTTTGCTTTTGTTGATGTTCATCTTATATCCTCCTTTCAAGACACTGTCCATTCCGTTCAACTGGTCTTCCAAGTCCTTTGCTGTCTCTGACAGAATTACAATGTCATCGGCGAACCTCAAAGTTTTTATTTCTTCTACATGGATTTTAATACCCACTCCAAATTTTTATTTTGTTTCCTTAACTTCTTGCTCTGTATACAGACTGAATAACATCAGGGATAGGCTACAACCCTGTCTCACTCCCTTCCCAACCACTGCTTCCCTTTCATGTCCCTCGACTCTTATAACTGCCATCTGGTTTCTGTACAAATTGTAAATAGCCTTTCGCTCCCTGTATTTTACCCCTGCCACCTTAAGAATTTGAAAGAGAGTGTTCCAGTCAACATTATCAAATGTTTTCTCTAAATCTACAAATGCTAGAAACGTAGGTTTGCCTTTTATTAATCTATTTTCTAAGATAAATCGTAGGGTCAGTATTGCCTCACGTGTTCCAACATTTTTACGGAATCCAAACTGATCTTCCCTGAAGTCGGCTTCTACCAGTTTTTCCATTCGTCTGTAAAGAATTCGCGTTAGTATTTTGCAGCTGTGACTTATTAAACTGATAGTTCGGTAATTTTCACATCTGTCGACACCTGCTTTCTTTGGGATTGGAATTATTTTATTCTTCTTGAAATCTGTTTGTTATCTAGTTTTAAATTCCATGACAAGCATACAGCAGAAAACGTTTCCAGTGAATTACGAAATGTGACTTCAACTTGGGGTATTACCAATAAAATTGTAGCTTGCACTACAGATAATGCACCTAATATGCTGAAGGCAGTGATGATGTGTAAATGGTGGCATGTACCTTATTCTGCACATACACTGAATTTAATTGTGCAAGCAATCCTTGGACCAATTACAGACACAAGGGCAAAAGTGAAGTCAATAGTGGAATGTTTCAAAAGAAGTCCTCAAGCACTTGAGAAATTACACAATATTCAGAAGCAAGCTCCCCTATTTTAACACCAAAACAAGATTGCCTTACGAGATGGAATTCCACATATGAAATGTCTGACAGGCTTTTGAAAATCAAAGAGCCTTTGCAAAGCACTCTCGCCATCCTCAGTGTGGACTCACAAACAAAACTGTCCAATGAAGACTGGTCAGTTATTGAAAAATCTTGTGAAATACTATCTCCTTTTGAACAAGTCACAACAGAAATTGACAGTGAAAGAAATGTAACCTTGTCAAAAGTTGTCTTATTAAGCAAAGGTTTACAAAGTCATTGTCTGAGACTGAAAAACTCAGATCACAGAATGAAGACACTAATACAGTAACAGCTAAACTTGAGGACGGAATCTGTACCCTCCTCGTTCAAAAGTTTGCAGATAAAGCAATTGCTTGTGAAGCAACATTATTGGACCATCGCTTCAGGGCGCATGGTTTTCCAAAAACTGGGCATCGATTAAAAGGAACAAAAGATGCCATAATTAACAAGTGCTGTGCAATACGACAGAAACCCACTCGGTATTCTACAGAAAATCCACCAATAGCAAAACCAGTTGTGGTGAGCACATTCACCTCTAGCAATGGCAACATTTGACAAGATTTTGACCAAGCTGTAGGTGGTTTGATCCAAAGTGTAGACAATCCGCGTGCTGCAAGTATAGTCGAGCTTGATAAATATATGAAGATGCCACTGATACACAGATCACAAGATCCATTGCTCTGGTGGAAAGAAAATCATGTGTTTGAAATAATGAAACGACGTCTTTGTGTTATGGCCACCTCTGTTCCAAAAAAATGGTGCAAATGGCTCTGAGCACTATGGGACTTAACTTCTGAGGTCATCAGTCCCCTAGAACTTAGAACTACTTAAACTTAACTAACCTAAGGACATCACACACACCCATGCCCGAGGCAGGATTCGAACCTGCGACCGTAGCGGTCACGCGGTTCCAGACTGATGCGCCTAGAACCGCTCAGCCACCCCGGCCGGCACCTCTGTTCCATGTGAGCGCATATTTTCAAGGCAGGGGCAAACAATAATAGACAGACGATCCCGTCTTTCAAGCGAAAAAGTATGAAAAATGATATTTCTTAACTACAACTTAGCATAGGTACAGCAGATCTATTCAGAAATGAAACAGTAAAATTTCAATTGATTTTGTTCTTCTCTGGACAGAGTGTACTGAATTTATATTTGATGGTATTTTGTTTAGTCCACTAAAGTGTCCATGTAGCTACCTTACAAGAACATTTTTGTCAAATTTGCCGCAGACAAAAGACACGTTTTTGCTCACCATTCAGTGAGTTTAATTTTTTTTTAGTATGTTATTTATTCATTCATGTGTTTGAGAATAATTATCTGATTTGTGTATGTATATATTTGTGTGTTTATTTTTGTGAATGTGCTGTGTTTGGTTATTACACTATAGGCATCTTGATACTTGTGTATGATAAATAATTCTCAGGCAAATCAAGAATGGTACTTCGATACTTTTGTTTTTTGCGTTCAGATACTGTGATAAAAATTGCATTTCAACAGCAACGTAACTTCATCTCTGATTTCCTGGTGAAGTTTATAATAAAATGGTAATACATCTGCTTGCTGTGAGTACTTGAGGCAACTCCATGTACCTGTACCTCAAACAAACTTCTTTAGCAAGAACTATAAGTGGCGTAGAGGCAGATCTGCCATGATACAGGTATCACAAAGGCATTACACTGTATGAATTGTTTTAAATTTTAGTCTGGATTCTATACTTCAAAGCTACATACATCTCTGCATTTCAGTTACCTTGAAATTCCAGTTCTATCAAGTATACTTACTATGAGATGTATCCAGCTAACTTGTGAATGTTTGATGAGAAACTGCCATACTTGACCATTGTGCTATATCCTCCAGTCTATTATGGTGATTTTTTGATCTGCGTGCATCAGTCACTTTGCATCCTGCTCTGTGTGACAAACAATGGAAAATTTAACTGTGAGTAATAAAAGTGTGAGTGGCACACTCGTAAATGTTAATTCAGTGCCTCGCTTCCCAGAATGTTATCTCAAAAAATTATATCTCATGTTATGCCTTTTCAAGAGCAAATACAGATTATCACTCATAAAACCTGTCAAAATTATGCACTAGAATACAGCGAAACGAGTTTGGCAAAATCTGTTATGCCAAACATATTTAGTCTGAGGAAATATGGAACTGCGATGACGCCTAAGTGAAAGTTTCATACTTTCTGTTATATGATTGGCGGTCTCGCACCTCATTTGTGTTTTTATGACAATATTTATGCAGTAGACACTCAAGATGATGTAACGTGAAGGCCTGTGCTATTAGAAAACACAAACTGTTTCACTGTGAGTGATGGCAGTGGAGGTGAGAGTAAGTGTCAGCCGCTTGTAAGCAATCTGGAGAGCAAGATGGGTCTACGTGGAGATGTGACAGAAGGCAGAAAGAAGCCGCTGTGTTTGGGGGTGACGATGACCACATTGTGAATGAAGCTGCGCAACTCGTTGGTGTATAAATGCCGATTTTCCCATGTGCCTACAAGGAATGGTGTAACACTCACCCATACACATGTAGTAAGTAAAGCTGGCTGGGACCGGAGACGAGTGTCACATCTCGACAGTGATAATCGGTTTCAAACTGGATAGCATTTGCTGCTGTCAGTGAGTGTAGCTCCGTCGCAATTCAAGGAGCAATTATTGCAGAGGGAATTTCATGCAACGAACATTTGAGTTGGACATCTGGCAAAATGTCGTTGTTCACATCGGCAGAAAAAGCTGCAGTGGCCCAAACAACAAAGAAACTGGATAGAAGCTGACTGGAAGTGTATAGCGTGGCCCAACATGTCGCCATTTCACCTCTTTTCTAATATGCATGATTGACTGATAATACAGTAAACAGTTTTTTAATGTAGGCGTTAAAATTGATTTAAAAGTCCTGTTGTCCGCTGGAGTTGTATTTATTCAAGTCAATTTTAGACTCACAAACGTTTAAGCTGCATTTCTGTTTTATATAAATGCTACGTCACATGGTGTGGGGAGTAGTTACAGAATGCCAAAGAGTAACTGTTAGTGTGGCTAGACAAAGTTATCAGACCTCCTAAACTGTTGTAAAACTTTTAATTAGCCCTATAATATGATTGGCTAGTCATGACGTAAGGGAAGATGGAAGGAAAAAGAGTATTCGTGGATGTCCATGTCACCAACGATTGGTAGCTGTCCTCCTGGTGTTTTTCAACAACCTTAACACTGCAGGTGTTCACGAACTACGGTGTGAGTGCGGAGCTACCTACATAGGAGAAACAGGGAGACCTGTCAGCTTACGAGTAGCAGAACACGAACGCTATGTACGATTACAACAACACAATAAATCGGCGATAGCGGAACACCACCGTGACTGTGGACAACCTGTCAGGTTCCAGGAAACCCGAGTACTGGCGAAAGAATCGTGGATGGGAGAACGCAAAATACGGGAGGCGATCGAAATTATTAAGCAGCGTGACAACATCAACAGAGAAGATGGCTACAAACTGCCGGCGTCCTGGCTGCCTGCCATCCCAGTCCAACGGGCCGCGAGCGGTCGCGGGGCAGAAGCTACACGGGACACGGGCGTTTCTGCACAAACAGCTGTAGAGCAACTGTCAGTCCACTTCCGCGCACACCAGGAACTTGCCGACCAGGAGCCGAACGCTGATTGGCGGACAGCTACCAATCGTTGACGACATGGACATCCACGAATAGTCTTTTTCCTTCCATCTTCCCTTACGTCATGACTAGCCAATCATATTAGAGGGCCAATTAAAAGTTTTACAACAGTGACGTCAGACATGGATGTCTGTAATAAATAGAAGCACTTATCCCCATGCAAAACCAGTCGTGCCCTGAGGAAGGCCGTTGCAGCTCCGCCGAAACGTCTGTTTTAGTTTATTATTGTTGTTAGTTTTTGGCAATGACGCAGCATAATACCCAGAAGAATTTTAACCAACATTTATTGAATTTGGTAGCCCTGCAGAATGTTCCGCATGATTATAATTAAAGAGCAGCTATCCACAGAGGTCCAGTGTGGGCTGTAATTATCGTGTGGTTGCGAAATTTGGTAGATATTCTAATGCGCTAATGCAGAATCGATTCATGTTGAAAAAAATGAGTTCCAATTTTAGCCATCAGGAACAAATCTGGCGTGCAGCATTTCGTCGATGCCTCTGGTACTCATAAAGAACAAATTGTTAAGCGGCAGTTAATACTAACATCAACACTTTGCCTTTCTCACTTGTTTGACCTTTTCTGCCGACATCCCGTTCCTAATCCATTACATGTGGAAACATTTTTGTACGTCTTTTTTCCATTCACAGCCCCAGATTTGCACTTGGTGGCCAAAATGGGAACGAATTCTTTTACAGCGTAAATCAGTTCCGCACTAGAATAACTAACAAGTTCTGCTGCAGTCCGATACTTACAGGCCACATTGCACCTCTAGAGTCCCTGCACTTTTATTAGAGCCACCCAGTAACAATCAATGAGCAACTTCCTCGCTAAACTGAGACAACTCTCAAGTCTAGAACCGGTGTCAGACTGTGTTGGCGTGATGTCTCCTGGAGGTGACTGATCACTTATTGCTTAAATGGAGTCTTGCCTCACACTTGCACAATAGTGTGGAAGTAATCCCTGTTGCAGAATTTACTGGTATTTGTCTTTGCTCTAACATGTTAAACAGTGCAGTTACCGAGATTTATTATCACCATTTGTTAAAGAATACAAGTACGTGATGAAAGTTACAGGACTAACTGTTTCCGATGGGATTCAGAGTAAACTTCTGCCCTGAAAGGAGATACCGCTTTATCTACCCACGTCGTGATGCACCCTGTCATAAATTTCTATGCAGCAATGAAGGTTAATCAATATGTGATTAGCGCCCAGATACTGCCTTATCAGCACCAAACTGTGAAACTAAAGGGCTTAAATGTACGTAATCGGATTCAGTCTAGTTCGTACTGCGAACGCTTCTGTCCAATGGCATAAAAAACTCGTTAATACATAAATCTATGTTACTGGAGAACTGAAACTTTTGTAAGATTTATGTATGCTCACTGATGCCAGAAATGAAAATTTGTACCGAGACTGGGATTCGAATGCCCATCGCACGCTTGCGAGGCAGGTGCGCTAACCACTACGCCACTCTGACACAATTGCTTTGCATGAGCGCACCGACTATTCTAGCAGTAGCATGCTTGGTAAGATTTGTGAGATCAGCATAACCGATATGATCACCTAGTTGACATCAACTGGTGGATAAAAGGCTTCCCCAGGTGTATCCATGCCTTATGATTTTCAGTTAAGCACTTCGATGTTGCTCCTCCTGTATATTTGGTAATCTTATCCACCCACTAGGTCGTCGTCTTAGAATTCAACCAACAGCTTCCTGGTCCATCTATCACCCCAATTTCGCGTACCACCATTTAATTTTGATTGAACTCATAATGACGATTTCCACTTTTGTATGTTAATCAACAGGAGAAGGTCTGCCTCCTTGCAAGAACAATTTTGTAAAAATCTTCTATCATGATTTACCATAACTGGTGCAGTTCTAGCGTCTTCATTGAGTAATTTTTATTGTATATTTTCTGAAATATAAAATTATAGATTTTGTGTAGGTTAGGAATACGTTGACATCAGACGTCGTTGTTGTTTAGATCACATGTTACGTATTTTGCCTTTTTTACATGGTATGTGCCCTGTGTCTGCCAAGGAACTTAGCCACAGTCCAGGCTAATACAGCATCTGTGACATAGGAATGTTATGGGAAGCCTTAACTGAAGTTTTTTTTTAGAACATAACCTCTAAATTTTGTTTTCTTGTATAATAGTGGCACATTCCCCTTTTCTGTATTGGTTATTATCTGGCAGTTAAATGTATTGTTGCTATTGTTTTATTTTTAAAGCGACCTGTAGGCGTCGGTAAGACATCGTGAGGTTCTGATCTGGGAAAATATTTGCTGTGATTTGCTATTTATAGACGACAGATGGCATACTACATTAATGCAGACAAGTGGCTAATTGCTTTTGGCAGCCACAGGGCGTAGGTAATGTATAAAAAGTAAAGTACGTATGTAATCTAAACAACAACAAAGTCTGATGTCAAATAGTCCTAACCTTCATAAAATTTGTGTGCATATATTCGAGAAAGAATAAACGTAAATGGCTCATTTGTAGTGAAACATGTTTGGGATTTGAGCAAAACAAGAAAAAAAGGGTTCTTGCAAGATTCATTACTATTTTCGGCAAGAACGGGAACAGAATTGAAAAAATCCATAATTATACAGTTTTGTTGTCTCTCCCTATAATTCTCTTTATCCTCCTCTCTGCCGCTTCTGAGCAACAATCAGATTGTAAGCTGTTTGAATGACCATGTGCCTTACTGCACTGTTACACCGTAACTGTCTGGTGGCACAGTCCTCATAATCCCAGGCGACGTAAATGAAATGTGCACTACTGGCCATTAAAATTTCTACACCAAGAACAAATGCAGATGATAAACGGGTATTCATTCGACAAATATATTATACTAGAGCTTACATGTGATTACATTTTCACGCAATTTGGATGCATAGATCCTGAGAAATCAGTACCCAAAACAACCACCTCTGGCTGGAATAACGGCCTTGATACGCGTGGGCATTGAGTCAAACAGAGCTTGGATGGCGTGTACAGGTACAGCTGCCAATGCAACTTCAACACGATACCACAGTTCATCAAGAGTAGTGACTGGCGTATTGAGACGAGACAGCTGCTCGGCCACCATTGACCAGACGTTTTCAATTAGTGAGAGATCTGGAGAATGTGCTGGCCAGGACAGCAGTCGAACATTTTCTGTACACAGAAAGACCCGTACAGGAACAGCAACATGCGGTCGCCCATTATCCTGCTGAAATGTAGGGTTTCGCAGGGATCGAATGAAGGGTAGAGCGACGGGTCATAACACATCTGAAATGTAACGTCCACTGTTCAAAGTGCCGTCAATGCGAACAAGAGGTGACCGAGACGTATAACCAATGGCACCCCATACCATCACGCCGGGTGATACGCCAGTATGGCGATGACGAATACACGCTTCCAATGTGCGTTCACCTCGATGTCGCCAAACACGGAGGCGACCATCATGATGCTGTAAACAGAACCTGGATTCATCCGAAAAAATGACGTTTTGCCATTCGTGCACCCAGGTTCGTCGTTGAGTACATCATCGCAGGCGCTCCTGTCTGTGATGCAGCGTCAAGGGTAACCGCAGCCATGGTCTCCGAGCTAATAGCCTATGCTGCTGCAAACGTCGTCGAACTGTTCGTGCAGATGGTTGTTGTCTTGCAAACGTCCCCATATGTTGACTCAGGGATCGAGACGTGGCTGCACGATCCGTTACAGCCATGCGGATAAGATGCCTGTCATCTCGACTGCTAGTGATACGAGGCCGTTGGGTTCCAGCACGGCGTTCCGTATTACCCTCCTGAACCCACCGATTCCATATTCTGCTAACAGTCTTTGGATCTCGACCAAAGCGATCAACAATGTCGCGTTAGGATAAACCGCAATCGCGATAGGCTACAATCCGACCTTTATCAAAGTCCGAAACGTGATGGTACGCATTTCTTCTCCTTACACGAGGCATCACAACAACGTTTCGCCAGGCAACGCTGGTTAACTGCTGTTTGTGTATGAGAAATCTTTCCTCATGTCAGCACGTTGTAGGTGTCGCCACCGGCGCCAACCTTGTGTGAGTGCTCTGAAAAGCTAATCATTTGCATATCACAGCATCTTCTTCCTGTCGGTTAAATTTCGCGTCTGTAGCACGTCATCTTCGTGGTGCAGCAATTTTAATGGCCAGTAGTGTAACTTGCCCCCTGTCCGTGGGTGGAATAAATATAAATAGGCCGTCGCGATTTAGGGATATTTCAGATCCAGACTGTGGAAGACACTGACTGCGTTTCTATTTGCACTGGCCTCTGCTTTATTGGGATACTAACGAAAGGTGGAGGGGATCACAATGCTAACAACAAATGTTTTAATAAATGCAAGAACAGAGAAGTGTTCTGAAGTCAAAACAGAACAGAGTACAGCTCAACTGAAGGCAGCCTTCACTGACAATTGCACAATCCCAATAATGGCATAGAAAATAAGTACTGATCCATTGGTAGACACACATAACAGAGAAAGAAAGAAGAGAGAATGCTGAGCCACAAGAGCCAGATTTAGGCAACATGAAGTGTGTGTGTGTGTAGGGGGGGGGGGGGCAGATTTCGATGAAACTTACCTCGTGGTTGGCACCACAGGCGCCAACTCCATGTGGCCTGAGGGGGCCTGAGCCCCATCAAAAATTTGTTTGGGGGGGGGGGGGGGAGGGGCGGAACCCCCGCCCTCAATAATTTAAGAAAATTATTAGTTATATTATGCATTGCAAAATCACAAAATTATGTTGGAATTTTTTATTTTCCTTTTATTACCTTTTAAAATACATTCAGTAATGAGTTAAAGGAAATAATTATTACGGTAGTAAGCAGGTTACCTGAATACGATTGGTGTGAATCATGATAGTGTTACGGTGCTGCGGGCACATTTAGAATTTGTCTCAGTGCGCGAACCTTCGGGTAAACTCTGGCGCCAGCTGACCAGCGCTGCGGCTGCGGCGACATCAAAAGGCTGGAGCAGAAGCGCCTGGAATTAGAGGGCACAAAGACGTAAACTCTAATTTTTTTCAATTGTTGTAACTCCGAAAGAATGACATACCTGAGTTTAAAGATTGATAAGGGCGTTCTGGGTATAAGTGGACGTCCCACGATATTCAAAACGATATTGTTGATCTACTAGGAAAGTCTGTGTTGAGAAAGGTATTGGCTTCAATCAAGAAGACTGAACATTTTTATATTATTGTTGTCGAAAAAAGTGATTCTTCAATTCACGAACAAGTGTCATTTTATGTTCGTACTGTTGATGATTCCTTAATCATCAACGAGGACTTTATTGGCTTATATGAGACCCCCAACACTGAATTACAAACTCTGTTTAGTATTTTAAAAGACGTTTTTGCTCCTCTTGCTTTGTCAATGGATAACTTAAGAGGACAGTGCTATGATGGTGCCTCGGATATGAGAGGTAAGTTCGAAGGACTGAAAAAGTTAGTTTTGGATATACAACGAAAAGCACATTATGTGCACTGCACTGCTCACAGTTAAGACTTGGCGATTGTAGACAGTCTCCGCCATCTTACGTCTATGACGGATATTATGGGTTTAGCAAAGGACTTAATAAACACCGTAAGGGAATCCAATCCAGAAGCATACGCTGTAAGAGCGCCAACGACCAAATTGGTGTACGACCCCTTAGCCCGACTCGATGGACTGTGCGAGTTTCTAGTATCTTGAGAATATTGAAAAACTTTGAAGAACTTCTAGAGTTTTTTGATACATTTTCTGCAGAGGACAAAACAAAGGCAGTTTACAGATGTCCATGCTACGTTCAGTCAATGTTACAATTCAAGACTTGTATCTTTTTAAGTCTTTATTGCCATGTAATGATCACAGTAGAGGATGTCAATGAAAAAATTCAATGCCCTCATCTAAGTGTTGCTGAGCTGGAAAAATGTATGAGGGCTTGATTTGTATATTGATTGGAAGGCGTGATGATCCTTTGTTTCCTCGGAATCGAAGTATGCCAAATAAGTATGAAAACAATGAAGCCAGCTCACCGCACACTTTCAAAACCCCAAACGAATACTACAAAGCTATTTATATTCAAGTTTGTGAAACGGTGCAATCATGCATTACTGAGCGGTTTGCTTCAACTGGACTCACATAGGTCATTGCAGTTGAACAAGAGTGCTTGCTTTTAGTGAACAGAGGTGAAACAAATTTGGAAAAATCAACTGAATTTTTCAAAAATGATCTAGACATTGAAAGACTACGCTTAAACTTGAATATGTTTGTCGATATCGCTAGTAAAAAACAATTGGTCTTAAAAAATATGCGTGGTGTAAGAAAGTACATTGCACAAGAGCCTGCAGTTGGAGAAAAGTTATGTGAGGTGGTGAAGTGCATTAAGCTACTCCAAGTAGTTCCAATCACGACAGCAACAGTAGAACGGTCATTTAGCACCCTTAGACGTCTGAAGTCATATCTCGGATCAACAATCGGACAGAAGCGATTGAATAACTTGGCTGTTCTTCATGCTCACCGAGATGTTTTGGATGAATTGGATATCCGGATATCCGACCAATCATCAACGACTTCATAGACAGTAATCCAGTCAGACGGCGACTTTTACACCTTTCTAAAAGCACTCTAGCCCTAATAATGGCATTTAGAGAATATTAAAAATCTTTATAAAACAGAGAATTAAATACATACATAATGTTAAATTTTCAGTTCCGAAATGTTAGTACTAATTTAGTACTGTATTACTATAGTACTGTATTAGTTATTTTCAAATACTCAAATATTTTTAGGGTGTAAGACACAATTAAAACCCGCTATTTACATAATTTTTGACTAAAAGTGTTAGGCATACTGTATTAACTTTATTAACAGCATTAAAGCATTAACTTTGAGATACTGTTTTATTTAATGAATCCTGAGACTTATTCAAAGAAAGCTTAAATTAGCTATTTCAGTTATTAATCAAAGTGATATTACTGTAAGACAGGAATATTTTATGTTTTATTCTTTAAATGATAGTTTAGGATTTATTTAAATATAATTTCAGTTTTTTCAGAGCTATGTATTAACTGCTCTTAAATAGTTTGTAGACATGATTATTACTGTAAATTAAATTAACTTTTTACGACAATACCGTGCGCGTTTGTGTTTTGTTTCTTTTTTCAAAGCCAAAAAAGTGTCAGGCTTGTCGAGTTTCCCGGAGTGTCGAGTTATCGAGAGTCCAGTTTCCGAGGTTCTAATGTTGATCATATGACTCTAAAATGCTTCAAAAAACTTTAAAACTCACTATTTTTCATCAAAAATTTAGAAAATTTCCCGGGGCAAGAGCTCCAGTATGCCCCCACCCCCCATATTTTTTTATAAATCGGCACCTCTGGTTGGCACTGCTGCTCTGCCGTTGTGTCATAACATATTCGGGATCGGCAAACAAGTAAAACGGAGATCGAAATCAAGTGACATTACTTTCGGCACTCGCGTCAGTCGTCCGTTGCCACAGCCCATTAACGCCAAGTTTCGCTGCGCTGTCCTAACGGCTACGTTCGTCGTACATCCGACACTGAATTCTGCAGTTACTTCACGCAGTGTTGTTCTCCGTTTGCACTGACAGTTCTACGCTAACGCCGCTGTTCTCTGTCGTTAAGTTTGGGCGTCGGCCGCTGAGTTGTCTGTGGTGAAAGATAATGCTTGAAATTTGGTGTGTCTGACACACTCTTTACACTGTGGATCTCGGAATATTGAATTCCCTGACGGTTTCCGAAATAAAATGTCACATGCATCCAGCTCCAACTACTATTCCGAGTTCAAAGAATGTTAATTCAAGCCGCGCGTGCAAAAACACGCCGGAAACCTTTATACGTTAATCATCTGAGCGCAAATGGCATGCCTGAGTAAAATCACAGATCCGCCAATGCACTGCCCTTTAATACCGCGTGTATTCGATACTACCGCCATCTGTATATGCGCATATTCCATGTCTTTTATCGCCTCATGTATATTGCAACGATTCTAGGTTGTTTCACTGTTCCTTTAGTAAGGTATGGCTATGTGTTCTGCCTTCCTCTTATACATTGTTTCATAATCATATATGATAGCAAGATCTTACATTATTTATTCGAGCCACGCACGATGTAATTTTATGTATGTTGGGTACGCTGTAGCGATGGTCAGTAGTTGATGAATGGATTGAATAAAACTTGGGAAAACACGGCCTATGACCGTTTCCCTACAGGACTGGCAGCAGCACTCAACTGCTAATCCGCAGTCCATGGACGGTGAAGACATCTTCACTTGGGTTGTGTTTCACTGCCTAAAGGCTAGTTTAATTTAAAGACGAAGAGACTGTAGGAAAACTACAGAATAATAATATCCAGGAAGTGCGATCAAACTGTAGTATTTGTATTGCAGGTAGACACACATGGCATCTGCCTCGAAAATTTTTGGAAATTTGTGGGAAGGTCCTATGGGACAAAACTGCTGAGGTCATCGGTCCATAAGCGTACACACTACTTAATCCAACTTAAACTAACTTAAGCTATTGTCAACACACACACACACACACACACACACATTCCCGAGGGAGGACTCGAAGCCGGCTGCTGTGGCCGAGCGGTTCTAGGTGCTTCTGTCCGGAACCGCGCTGCTGCTACGGTCGCAGGTTCGCATCCTGCCTCAGGCGTGGATGAGTGTGATGACCTTAGGTTAGTTAGGTGTAAGTAGTTCTAAGTCTAGGGGACTGATGACCAGAGATGTTAAGTCCCATAGTGCTTAGAGCAATTTGAACCATTTTGAGGACTCAGACCTCTGACTGATGACCACAGATGTTATGTCCCATAGTGCTTAGAGTAATTTGAACCATTTTGAGGACTCTGACGGGGGGGAGCTGCACGGACCGTGACAAGGCGCCCTTGACCGAGCGGCTACACTGCGCAGCTCCACCTCGAGTAACATGGTTTCGTGAACGCGCATTACAGAGACAATCTTTTATGAATGTGATACGTATTCGTAGCAAGAGACTTTAAATTAATTAAGGCAGTTGTAAAACAATGCAGTGAGCAGAATAAAACTGGCATTTGAAACATTTATCAAACTCCTGTGATAGTATCTCATAACCAGTAATGCATAAAATATTACAATACTATTATTAATAATTCACACATACAGTAAAAACAGCAAGACGTCACCACACAGTTATAGGGCTACAACTGTTAGATTACGAAGGTTGGCAGCAATCTGAAACAGATGACTGTGATATGTAAAGTGCCTAGGTGATCACGTATTTCACGAGGAATTTCTCAGGTGTCAAGTATGAAAGGGGCGCCACCGCCTCATGCGTGCGGGATCTTAAAGGGCGTCTGTGTGTGGTTTGACAGCTGAAGGCTGCGTCACTTCGCAGGGGCTGCGGTTAACCTCCTGTGCAGTCTATTGGACAGGGGGTGGCGGAGGATGCTTGTGCACGTTTATTGTGTGTCTGTTGCATTATTTTGCGAGCATTGCACTATGATGAGAATATTGACTCCCATGATACTCATATATACCACATTTAGAAGACACAGTGAGGATTGCATGCAACTGGATAGGCGCAAATTGGACGAGGTAGGAAAAACAGTATATCACAAGGCACACTAATTAAAATATCTTTATGGACTGCAGTAAAAGAGTCATGTGGTACCACCTAATATTGTGTCGGTTCTAATTTTCCCCGGAGTGCTGCAATAACTCGATGTGGCATGGACTCAATGAGTTGATGGAAGTCCTCTTCAGAAATATTGAGCCATGCTGTCTATAGCCTTCCATAATTGCAAAAGTGTTGCCGGTGCGGGATTTTGTGCACTAACTGACCTCCTGATAATATCCCATAAATGTTAGATGAGATTTGTGTCAGGCAATCTGGGTGGCCAAATTATTCATTCGAATTATTCAGAATGTTCTTCAAAGCAACAGTGGACAATTGTGGCCTGGTGACATAGCGCATTTTGTGTTGTCCTAATCATCATCATTTCATCCCCATCGACGCGCAAGTCGCCGAAGTGGCGTCAAATCGAAAGACTTGCACCCGGCGAACGGTCTACCCGATGGGAGGCCCTAGCCACACGACATTTCCATTTCCATTTCCATCCTTAAAAATTCCATCGTTGTTTGGGAACATGACGTCCCTGAATGGCAGCAAATGGTTTCCAAGTAGTGGAACAGCCAGAGGACCCCGACTGTTCCATGTAAACACAGCCCACGACATTACGGAGCCACCAGCAGCCTACACAGTAAATTGTTGACAATTTGGGGACCACGGCGTCTTGCGGTCAGCGCCACGTTCGAACTCTACCACCAGCTCTTACCAAGTGAACCAGACATTCACCTGAACAGGCCACTGTTTCCCAGTCGTCTAGATTCCAGCTGATGTGGTCACGAGCCCATGAGAGGCGCTGCAGGCGATGTGGTAGTATTAACAAAGGCACTCGCGTCGATCGTCTGCTGTCATAGCCCATTCACGCCAAATTTCGCCATACTAACGGGTACGTTCGTCGTTCTTCCCACATTGATTTCTGCTGTTATTTCATGCAGTGCTGCCTGTCTGTTAGCACTGACAACTCTAAGCAAACAGCGCTGCTCTCGGTTGTTAAATAAAGGCCGTCAACCACTGAGTTGTCTGTGGTGAGAGGTAATGCCAGAAATTTGGCATTTTCGGCACCCTCTTGACGCTGTGGATCTCGGAATATTGAATCCCTTAACGATTTCTAAAATGAAATGTCTCCAACTTCCATTCCGAGTTGAGAGTCTGTTAATTCCCGTCATGCGGCCATAATCACGTCGGAAACCTTCCCACACGAATCTCCTGAGTACAAATGACAGCTGCGCCGACGCACTGCCCTTTTATACCTTGTGTATGCGATTCTGCCGCCATCTGTATATGTGCATATCACTTTCCCATTACTTGTCACCTCAGTGTACTTAATTTCACTTCGTAATTTTTGAAAATAAAGATCCAGATTCAAGGCCGAACATGTAATTGTTTTTACGTAGCCTTTCACATATGAAGGAAACAGAAAGAGAAGGTGCTCCTTGTCAATTTTTTCATTTTCACCCGTAACTGCTTGGGTCATACTATCTTGGGAACCAAGGACACATCAGTATTTTCTGCTGAACTCCGTCCATTACTGACCGTTACTGCACAGCCAAATTTAAATTCAGCCCTTCTCCTTGTACCTTCTCTTCTTCATTTGTTTCTGCTATTATGTGAAATGAAATTCGTTCACTCGTTACGAAACGAAACTAAATAGCTTGACAGGTAACTTTTCCAATGTTTCGTACGATATGCGATATCTTAATGTTACAGGAGTGCTCTCACTGACCAGAACTGAGTTCGTACTTCCACTACAAAAACTCGGCAATATTGCAGGGGAATCTAGGGAGAAGAGCACGAGCGAAACTCCAACGACGGGGGCGTACAGTTCGCCTGCCCTACCCGCCGCCACCACAGTGTTGTCGTTTCAGTCAGTGGTGCACTAATTTTCGGTGTTCCTGAAAGATCGTCGCGTTGTAAGTGTATTTCAACACGTTCTTGGTGAGCTTATCAATACCGAAATAAAAATACCACCAAAAAAGTTACTACGCGGAAGATATTATTAGAAGGGAGAGACGAGAACAGAAGTTCCATTGAAATATGTGAAGAAGAGTTTTGTTTCATAAGTGGACACAAATAAGGTACTGCTGTTTGCTTAATATGCCGGGAAAGGACTGTGGGAATCAAGAGTTTACAAATCTGTTTCGCCACTACGCAAATAAGCATAGCTCATATTGCAATAGCTCTTCCTTTAGTTCCGAATGAAACAAAGGAAAAAGATTACTCATCTAAAATCAACAATACATCGTCATTAAAGATTCATGTTAATTGCAGCTGGGCAAAATGAGGGTGTCACGAAAGCATCAAACGAAGTATCAAATATTGTTCCAAAAAATACGAAAACTCCATTGAGGCTGAAACAGTGAAGCTACGTATGGTAACTATTTCTGAAAGTTTGTTTCTACGTTTCTAAAACAGAAAAAAATATTGCCTGAAATAAATAAGCTTACGCTATTATTATCTCCCTGCTGCCACCGCATAGGAGATATTAAAAAAAAATATGTTTGAAAGAGTAAATAATAACGAAAAAAATACACAAATTTTTCAGTCTTGCTTGTGATTCCAGTACAGATTTAGCTTCGATGGCTCAGCTGTTATTATTTTTAATAGAAGAAGTCTCATACCTATGAGAAGTCACGCAAAAGGTTGTGATTTTACGAATGCAATTAAAGATTTGTAGAAAAATGATTTACCTACGAACAATTTAACATCAGTGTGTACAGACGGCTATTCATCAATGACGGGCGTGAACAACGATTCGATAGCGTTGATTAAGACGGAGTGGAACTGACCAGATTTACTGTCCATTCATTGCTTATTGTATCAAGAATGTTTTACATGTCAAATTTCAAACATCACATGCAAGGACGGTATGAAAACTGTCATAGATACAAATTTAATTCGTGCACGTGAAATTAATCACCGAAAATTTACAGAAGTACTGGAGGAACTGCAAACCTGTTAAGGTGAGATATCCTACCTATTGCTGACAGCTGGCTAAGCAGAGACAAAGTGATGGAACGGTTTGTCAATCTGAAATAAGAAATTATTTTGTTCTTGTAACAAAGTGGTAAAAATTATGCTGAACTTGATAATGACGAATAGTGGACATTTACAGTATACTGTTTGATATTACACTAAAATCCAGCAAACTTAATTTGGGTTGCAGAGATCAAACAAGGTAACTGGGCAAATGACTAACAAAATATTTGAATTTTAACCCAAACTGCAATTGCATACGAGTTGTTCGGAAATTCCTGTTACATACTTCTAGGACTTGTAGAGGAACCTGTGTGCGGAAACGTACCGTTTCCGTTCTACGGCATTTTCAATTCAGATGTTTAATTCATCCACTTCCGTTTGAGGAACTGAATCAGGCCTGACGCAGTACAGTTGTTAGGTAACAATTAGAAAGAAGACATAACGAAACATCCATTTATCACTTAAGCACATTGTTTGTATTAACCTTTAAACATTATGTTTTTACATTATTCCACAACAAAAAAGAACCCAGCATATTGTACGTACAGAACAGTACTCATGCATTACAACAGCGGCTCAATGTGGCGACCACCAACGTTGATACAGATATTGTGCCTACGAAGTATGTTCTGGTACACACTCCCCATCCCACCTAGTGTCCCTTCAGTGTCTAGTGCAGTGACCAGAGCTCGTGCCAGCAGATCTTCCTCTGTCTCTACAGGAGTCTCGTAAATGAAACTTTGCGTAAGACCTTACAAGAAGTAGTCAGTAGGAGTTAAATACGGCCATGCGGTTGGACCACCTCGATCTATCCATGTTTTACCATATCGTCTGTTGAGATGTCTCCTAACCTCACGTGGGAAGTGAGATGGTGCACCTTCAGACTGAAATCACATTTCCTGACGGACATTCAGTGGCGAAACTTACGTTTTGTAGGAAGATCAAGCATGCAGGATCAGTAAGCTTGAGTGGAAGAAGAAGTGGACGCTTTGCACATCTGAACTGAAACCATCGTAGAACGGAAACGGCACGTTTCCGGACTTAGGTTCCTATTCAAAATATTATGTACTCACCCGCCTGTCTACAACTACCAAAAGTTTGTTAGGGGAATTTCGGAACACCCTGAGTAAATGAACTTGAAGAAAAAGATGTGGCTAGTTTTCCAAATGTTGCTAAGCTCCGATCAGACTTACTCATCGCCGAAAGTGTTCATCAAGACATCGCGTACTATTTGAAAGAATATATTTCATCACCGCACAGAACCCTTGGCATGTTGAACATGATGATATCAAATTATTCCGCCAATTTGGGTTTCATAAAACTCATGTGATATATGCAGTTATCGAACTGCAACACGACGTAGCTTAACCCTTTAATGCATACTGTAGCTGATAAGCTACAGACCTCATTTCTTCGATTTATTCCATATGGAGAAACATTTTCGATCAAATTCGTTATGTAGCTAAGTGTATACACTCCGCTGCAGTTTCTAGTAGTTCTTCATAGCGATCATAGATGGCAGGACGAGCTGAAGCAGTTCGACAGTGAGCTGTATGGACATACTGCCAAGTGTGTGTTTTGGCGGAAAGTTGAGGTGTGTTTTTGGTGTTTGTGCACTGATTTCTGGGTTTGAAAATTACTTTTTCATTTTGAAAACGTAAGTAGATATGGTGTAAACAGTTAATTCGAGTGTCTTTGCGATAGATTTGAAATGAGGCCTGTTTTTGTGTATGTAGCTTATCAGCTACATTTTTCATTTACTGCATTTCAGGCGCTGACGTAAAAATGTCTCGAAAGAGTCAAGAAGAAATGCTTATGGAATGGTTAGAGATTCCACTAAGCAGTGATGACGATCTTGAGTGTTTCTCTGACGATTCCATTCAAGATGAGACATATGTTGCTCCAGAATCTGTTGATTGTGATAGTGACAGTAGTGACGAAGAAAGTCAAGTACCAGTAATTAGGACTGAAGATGTTTCTGGAACAAGACAATCTGATGTTATAATGAAGGAATCGACGTCACAGTTGTCTGATAATGCTCTGAAACTGCCATGCAGCAGCAAAAACGTTACCAAAAACAGCAGAAGTGTGGTTTGGAAAGATAAACAATTGATTATTCCCGAACTGCAGTCAAAATTTCATGGCAATACTTCGTTACCAGAAGAAGTAATAAACTTAAATATTCCATACCAATTCTTCAAACATATATTTCCATCTAAATTGTTTGATCTAATTGTCGAAGAGTCTCATAGATACAGTGTGCAGTGTAATCCTGATAGACCAATAGATTTATCCTGTGATGACATAAAAAAATTTATAGGCATCTGTCTCGTGATGTCAATAGTTCATGTACCTAATACGAGGGATTACTGGGGAGAAGTTACTGGTACTCATCTGATCAAGACAACAATGACAGTGAATCAGTATGAGCAAATACGTAAGTTTCTTCACTTCAATGACAACAGTGCAATGATACCCAGGGGTGAAAAAGGTCATGATAGACTCTTCAAGATAAGACCCATAATAGAATTGATGAGATCTCGGTTTCAAACAATACCTGTTGAGGAGTGTGTTTCTGTTGATGAACAGATATGTTCAACAAAGGCTAGAAGTTATTTGAAACAATACATGCCAAACAAGCCTCATAAATATGGATACAAATTATTTGTTATTAGTGGCATATCTGGTTATGCCTACGATTTTGAGATTTTCACTGGAGATGAAAATGAACCAGAAAAAAGAGTGACTGGGGAGGAAGACTTGGGAGCAAGTGCAAATGTTGTAGTTCGACTCAGTAGGATACTACCAAGAAATATGAACCACAAACTGTACTGTGACAATTATTACACAAGTCTGCCACTGCTTGTATGGTTACATAAACAAGGAATTTACTCACTTGGGACAGTCAGAAGAAACAGAGTGCCAGACTGCAAGCTCCCTTCAGAAGCTGAGCTGAAGAAAATGGCACGAGGTGCATCAGTAGAGCGCGTCGCAACAGTGGATGGTGTCGACATATCAAATGTAGTGTGGAAAGATAACAAGAGTGTGATGTTGCTTTCCACACTTGCTGGACAGCAGCCTATTCATGAAGCAGGGCGGTATGACAAAAAAACAAAGTCAAGAATAACAATACCTTGTCCACAAATAATTAAGCTCTACAATAAACATATGGGAGGTGTTGACCTTCTTGACAGCATAATGGGTCGACGTAAAATTCTTGTGAAAAGTCGAAAATGGTATATAAGATTGTTTTACCATCTCCTGGACATGGGAGTAGTCAATTCCTGGCTGTTGTATAGGAGAGTAGCAGAAACCAAAGGGATTAGGAGAACTATGAAACTCTCCGAATTTCGAATGGAAATTGCTCACTGTTTGTGTCGCTCAGGTCAAACTTCAGCAAAACGTGGAAGGCCAAGTAATGAACTCGAAAACCAAATACAAGCTAAGAAGACAAAGGGGCCCACAGCACATGTACCTCCACAAGATGTAAGGCTGGATCAAGTAGGTCACCTGCCTTCGTACTTGCAAGTGAGACAGAGGTGCAAAATGCCAGGATGCAAGGGATTTTCCTGGGTTCAGTGTAATAAATGTGCAGTTGCATTGTGTTTGCACAAACAAAAGAACTGTTTTCAAACTTTTCATGTAAAGTGATTATCACATGCTTGGGTACAAACCTGTTGGAACTAGATACCTTATTGTTCATATCTAAAAGTGTATAAAATATACAATAAATGCTCAATATTTACAACATTAATGTCCTATTTATTATTTTAGGATTTTTCCCTTCCTATACAAAGTATTTAATCATAATCAACAATTAAATTACGAGAGATTTGGTCAAAATTGAGGGAGCAAAATAAGCACATTTATTGTGGCTCGTAAGGTGTTAACTCAAAATGTAGCTGATCAGCTACAAAGCGATTTTCAACAATAGTGCTTTGTTAATTTAATTTAAAAAAATTTTAAATATTTTTTTTCGAAATGTAGGCACTATAAACTAAACATGGTAATTTTTACAGCTTGAAATAAAAAATCATGCATTTAAGGGTTAAAGCTCTATTTATAGAACATCATGATACGCAGGAATTCTTTGAATTTTGGTGATGTGTGTCTAGCAATTATAAAAATTTACAAGACTGCGCACAGTTTAACATTGTTTCCTTCAACTTACCTTTGTGAAGCTTCATTTTAAAAAATTAACTGCTTGAAAAATAAATATCGTAATCGGTTGTTCAGTCATTTGGAAGATGCAATGAGAATAGCATTCAGTCCAAACGACGCAAATATAGAGACAGCCAAAAACCTACATTGCAAGTCATATTAATTAACAATTTTATTTTTTACTCAAGTTTGCTTTGGAATTAGTAAGGATAAAAATCCAGATTTAAGAACAAACCTGTAGCTTTCGGATATAGCTTTCGGCATGTGGAGGTTATCAGAAACGAAGGGACTTTTCGGCTTTTGTCATTGTCAATGTTTGAGATTAAAAGCGCTAGAATAAAGTTTATGTGGCCATCTGAATAACGTAATACAATTTTTAATGATACAACTGGCTGATATTGCAAGAAAGTTCTATGCAATCAACATCAGAAACAAATACACTAATCACAGAATCCTTTTTGATAGTGACTCAAAATGATAAAATTACTAATGTGTCCCTTCCTTTTCTGCAGCTTTCAGATGCACCTGTTAAGCGACATGAACATTATAAGATTACACAAGTCAGATTAACTTTATTTTCACAGAGATTTTAGTTTATTGAAAACTGATCAGCGGCACTTTATTTTATTTTCTACACCCTAAAATATGGTGGCAATCATTTTGTGAAATTCTGTCAATGGCAAATCCCGTCATTGTCATGTTACCAAAACGATTATTACAGTCAGCAGTTCGGTGCCAACGACTCCCATGAATATTCAATGAAAATGTAAGCGTCAAAATGCCACATGCCAACTATAGACTTCCATGATTATATCCCTCAAAGTCTAACTGTTGTCAAACTCGCTCGCAGCATTTTAAAATTCTTATTACCTGTACTGTGAGCTTTTAATGTCATAAACAAGGCAACTGCACAATAATGTCATTCGACGAAGAAGTCAGGCACAGTCAGGATTCGCGAATGGTAAGTATTCATTCTTTACCGGTTTCGAAAATACATTTCCATTTGTTACACGTATTAATGTTTAATGTTTTCCGAAGAAGGATAACTGATTTATTTCCGAATCCGGAGAAGAATAATACTTACCATTTACAACTGTTGGCTATATCTGGCTCCGTCGTCGAATAAAAATGTAGTGGAGGAACTGCTGCACCCGCACGATGAGTTGACGTATCACTTCAGGGGCGAAGCTTGGTACAGGAGCAGATAAATTTGTCACTGCAGGGTGAGGGGATATGACAGGAAGAACGTTTTCTTATTTGTCTTTCGGTGCTGAAACGGGCTTGTTTGTGCCTCGTACCAGTCACCTGATGTGGCATATATTTCAAACGGAAGTAACATGAATTAGTGAATGCGGATTATAAAGACGATCAGCTTCAAATGCGCTACATATTTATTGCAAGGAGTATGAAATAAAATTAAGGCTGTTTTAGTAAAGTGCAATGACTAAAAGAAAAATTACATTCAAAATGTTTAGTAAACATTTGTGTATCATGTTGCATAATGTATTTAAATAGAAGTACAAATAGTGTTACTGTACATCTTGATCTGCGTATATACTCTGCAAAGCAACGTGAGGTGCATGGTGGCCGGGGGTACGTCCGATTGTGCCAGTTACTATGGTTTCTTCCTGTTCCATTCACGTATGGAGCGCAGGAAGAATGATTGTTTGAATGCCTCTGTCCATGCAGTATTTATTCTAATCTTATCCTCACGATGCCTAAATGAGCAATACATAGTGCGGTTGTATTATATCCCTAGAGTAATCATTTAAAGGCAGTTCTTGAAACTTCGTTAATAGAATGTCTCGGGATAGTTTAGGTCTATCTTCAAGAGTTCAAAAATGGCTCTGAGCACTAGGGGACTTAACATCTGAGGTCCCCTAGACTTAGAACTACTTACACCTAACTAATCTAAGGACACCACACACATCCATGCCCGAGGCAGGATTCGAACCTGCGACCGTAACGGCGCGCGGCTCCAGACTGTAGCGCCTAGAACCACCCCGGCCGGCTATATTCAAGAGTCTGCCAATTCAGTTCCTTCAGTATTTCTATGACATCTCCCACGGATTAAACAAACCTGTGACCATTCCTGCTACTCTTCTCTGTATACGTTCAATATCTTCTGTTAGTCCTATCTGGAACGGGTCCCACAGACTTAAGCAATATTCTAGGATGGGTCACACAAGTGATTTGAAAGTGATCTCTTTAGTAGGCTGATTGCACTTTCCCAGTATTCTATCAATAAACTGAAGTCTACCACCTGCTTTACCCAAGACCGAACCTATGTGACGATTCCATTTCATATCCCTACAGAATGTTACACCTGAGTATTTGTATGAGTTGGCCGATTCCAGCAGTGACTCACTGATATTTAGTCATAGGATACTAAATTTTTTTTGGTTTTTTAGTGCAAAATTTTACAAGTGTGAACATTTAGAGCAAGTTGCCAATCTGTGCACCACGTTGAAATCTTGTCAAGATTTGACTGAATATTTAAGCAGCTTCTCTCAGATAGTACTTCATTATAAACAACTGCATCGTCTGCAAAAAGCCTGATTTTACTATTAATATTGTCAGTAACAACAGATTCAGAAGGATGTAGGTTGCAGTAGGTACTGGGAGATGAAGAAGCTTGCACAGAATAGAGTAGCATGGAGAGCTGCATCAAACCAGTCTCTGGACTGAAGACCACAACAACAACATGTCAGTGACAGCACTTCGCCAGGCAATTATGGTTCAGCAATTTTTGGGTCGGTGAGGGAGGCTAAAAAAGAGACCAGTTAGCAAGAAGCATTCCGAATGGTGTCGACTTTTAAAGCTTAGAACTTGCTGGCAGCGGAAAACCTGTCACAGTATAACTGATCTATTGGGAATCATAACATATTAATTTATGTACACTACTGGCCATTAAAATTGCTACACTATGAAGATGACGTGCTACAGACGCGAAATTTAACCGACAGGCAGATGATGTGATATGCAAATGATTAGCTTTTCAGAGCTCTCACACAAGGGTGGCGCCAGTGGCGACACCTACAACGTGCTTCCATGAGGAAAATTTCCAACCGATTTCTCATACACAAACAGCAGTTAACCAGCGTTGCCTGGCGAAACGTTGTTGTGATGCCTCGTGTAAGGAAGAGAAATGCGTACCATCACGTTTCCGACTTCGATAATGGTCGGATTGTAGCCTATCGCGATTGGGGTTTATCCTATCGCGACATTGTTGATCGCGTTGCTCGAGATCCAATGACTGTTAGCAGAATATGGAATCGGTGGGTTCAGGAGGGTAATACGGAACGCCGTGCTGGATCCCAACGGTCTCGTATCACTAGCAGTCGAGATGATAAACAGGTGTTCATTGGACAAATATATAATACTAGAACCGACATGTGATTACATTTTCACGCAATTTGGGTGCATAGATCCTGAGAAATGAGTACCCAGACAACCACCTCTGGCCGCAATAACGGCCATGATACGCCTGGTCATTGAGTCAAACAGCGCTTGGATGGCGTGTACAGGTATAGCTGCCCATGCAGCTTCAACACGATACCACAGTTCATCAAGAGTAGTGACTCGCGTACTGTGGTGAGCCAGTTGCTCGACCACCATTAACCAGACATTTTCAATTGGTGAGAGATCTGGAGAATGTGCTGGCCATGGCATTTTCTGTATCCAGAATGGCCCGTACAAAACCTGCAACACGCGGTTGTGCATTATCCTGTTGAAATGTAGGGTTTCACAGGGATCGAATGAAGGGTAGAGCCACGGGTCGTAACACATCTGAAATGTAACGTCCACTGTTCAGAGTACCGTCAATGCGAACAAGAGGTGACCGAGACCTCACACCATCACGCCGTGTGATACGCCAGTATGGCGACGACGAATACACGCTTCCAATGTGCGTTCACCGCGACAATCATTATGCTGTAAACAGAACCTGGATTCATCCGAAAATATGACGTTTTGCCATTCGTACCCAGGTTCGTCGTTGAGTACACCATCGCAGACGCTCCTATACGTGATGCAGTGACAAGGGTAACCGCAGCCATCGTCTCCGAGCTGATAGTCCATGCTGCTGCAAACTTCGTCGAACGGTTCGTGCAGATGGTTGTTGTCTTGCAAACGTCCCCATCTGTTGACTCAGGGATCGAGACGTGGCTGCACGATCCGTTACAGCCATATGGATAAGATGCCTGTCATCTTGACTGATAGTGATACGAGGCCACTGTGATCCAGCATGGCGTTCCGTATTACCCTCCTGAAGCCACCGATTCCATATTCTGCTAACAGTCATTGGATCTCGACCAACGCGAGCAGCAATGTCGCGATACGATAAACCGCAATCGCGATAGGCTACAATCCGACCATTATCGAAGTCGGAAACGTGATGGTACGCATTTCTCCTCCTTACACGAGGCATCACAACAACGTTTCACCAGGCAACACCGGTCAACTGTTGTTTGTGTATGAGAAATCGGTTGGAAACTTTCCTCGTGTCAGCACGTTGTAGGTGTCGCCACCGACGCCAACCTTGTCTGAGTGCTCTGAAAAGCTAATCATTTGCATATCACAGCATCTTCTTCCTGTCGGTTAAATTTCACGTCTGTTGCACGTCATCTTCGTGGTGTAGCCGTTTTAATGGCCAGTTGTGTATGAGGGCCTGGTGAGAAATTTCGCCTGAAGCTATGCAGCCACATTACTGTCATGCTGGTCCTTCTTCAAGACAATTCTCAGCGGCATTCAGCAGGGCCAATGAACATGGTCCTGCATCGTTTTCAGTTGTAAATGTTTGATTACCCACAATACAGCCCGTAATTGCCTTTCTCTGAGTTTCATCTCTGCTCACATGAACCTCTAGTTATGAAGACAACATTTTAGCAAAGACAACGAGCTGCAGGCAGCTTAGAGAATTGGCGGAAGGCACTGGCGGCTGCCTTCTATAACGAGGGTATTGGAAAGTTGATACAACGCTACGATAAACGTCTAAGTCGGATCGGCGACTATGGAGATAAGCAGCTGGAAGTTGTAGCTAACTGTTGCAAATAAAACAGATTTGATTTTCACTGTGGTTTCCATTTCGCGACCTATCGTTCCTTACTTTCCGAAGAGCCCTCGTATGAATGCGTGTTGTCTGGTCTTTCGTACTTTAATCATTTAATTCTAACCACCTGGTAAGAAGCATATACGATTTTGAAGACTTTACAGTGGCAGCCTTGCAATGGGACAAGGAATTAACTAAAAAAACTCATGAAAGACAATGAGAAATCTAATCAGAAACAATGAGAAATCTAATCAAAAACAACGAGAAATGTAAAGGAGTATAGGAACATTTTCTAGAGAGTACATGGAATGGTTAATGGAAATGAATGAAAAGAAATCGAGATTCGGTGGATATGATTACCACATTGCAATCAGTAGAGGGTGATGCCGTATTCTCTCGGTGAAAAACAACGTGATTGCATGAAAGCAACCACCACAGTTGCTGCTTTTTTCCTAATGTGAAACGTGCTGACCAAACCAGATGGTCTTAACGACGACTGCTCTCAGGCTGGTGGGAAGCAAAGCGTGCATACGAAAATGGCGGTAAGTGTCGCACCGCTAATATCCGCGATGTATACTCATCGAAGATGGGACAAGAGCCGTTGGAATTATGAAATTAATTTTATTTTGCCCTCTTTCTTTGCGGTAAGGAAGGCATGGACAGTCGTTGCTATGCTGTGCACATTATATGCCTTCACAATGTCCCCGAATTATAACATCTCCCTCCAAGGGCTCCGAACTGGAGAACAGCTGTTCATGAGAGAAACAAAATGAGCTCTCACAGAGCTTTAAACTGGTCGGTCCTCGTCAACTGCCTTATTCACCGCAGGAAACTTCCTTGCTCAGCAGTCTCTGAAGGAGGTGCTGGCGACACAGGAACTATGGCGGCTCAGCTGCGAGTTGACCCTTCTCGGGCTCAAAGTACAAAGCACGGGCTGCCACACATTTACTTACATACTTCACACACTGACGTTACAAAAATAAAACACAACAGTACACATAAAGAAAGGACTTGAATTTCCTTAAAACGACGTTTGCTTGTAATCGCCTTTCTTCCCACAGTGGCATGCCTCAATTCCACTCTTGCAGTTACATCACGATTGACAGTTTCATTGATGCAAAAAATACATCTCTCACTCGATTTTCCCTCGATACCAGTGTTCAACTACAAACTACATATTTTCCTTTCCTTTTTTAGTTTCCAATGAGTGTTTTACATTGTTCTCTTTGTTTTTGTCAACTTGTTTTGTTTTCCTTCATCTTCGATTATTTTCATCGAACTAATGCTGCCGGTCAAACGCCTTCTGATCACAAGTGTCGTCTCCCTGTCCAGTAACTGTTCCCTTTCTCGCAATTTCCTAGAGTCACTGGACGAACTTGGATTCGAGAGCGACAGTATTGTTGTGTTCCCTCCAGGGCCCTTTTACGTTATTAAGAACTAACAGTTTCAATGTTGGATTGTGTTAGCTTTATTCTATCATGAATATTGTTTTAATCTAAGTGGTTGGCCTCAGAGAGTGTTAATATTCGTGTGTGTGTGTGTTTGTGTGCGTGTGTGTATACTGCTTCTTAACAGTGTTACCCGATGAAGCTAGCCTACTCTTTTGCAGGACACCTTCTCTGTTGGAGGACTTCAGTGTGGTGGATCGATCTTCGGACCCCTCCGGCAAGTATTTGTGTTTTTGTGTGTATGTGGGGGTGGGGGAGGCTTAGTAATGCGCCAGCAACAGCCTGTTGTGCATGGCAGTCACCTCTCAGGTGTCTCTTGCCTCTAGGAGAACAGCCCAAATGCTGCTGCCGCCTTCGTCATCCACTAGATACGCGTCGGGATATGTAGCCAATACTTTCCCATATCTCCTCGACAGTTTTGGAAGCTATCTCCTCCGTTGTCCGCGGCTCGTGGTCTTGCGGTAGCGTTCTCGCTTCCCGCGCACGGGGTCTCGGGTTCGATTCCAGGCGGGGTCAGGGATTTTCTCTGCCTCGAGATGACTGGGTGTTGTGTGTCTTTCATCATTATTTCATCCTCATTCACTCGCAAGTCGCCGTAGTGGCGCGAGGTGTCTCCCGGCCACCAATGCCATACGTTCATTATCATTATCTCCTCCGTTTCCATCTTGGAAAGTCCAACAACTAGACAATTGCAAACCACAAATACATGTGAATAAATGGAACACAATACCTTGGGTGTACACATACATAAAGGAAATAGAACAATCTCACTCTTATAATTATTACATAATGACAATTTAACTGGTCATGCAAGTAGCATAAGAAAAACACTCGTAAGCAGTACTTGAGAAATTAAGTTAATAATTTACAAAGAGTGTCTGCAGTTTCCTCCCCTCCAAATTCCCACACCTGGTGATAAATTAATGAGATCATCTCCTCGGGGTCTGTGGGTGGCTCCAATTGCCGTTCCACTGACACTTTGCAAAAAATAATTCCCCAAGACTGACGTCACTCGAACTGTAGCTAGGCCCTTTATTAGGGAACTTTAAGACATGCAGAGTTCCAATACTGAACCAGGAACTTCCTACTCAGATGCGCTTGATCTGCGCAATAGTGTCCGGTGATCTATCTCCACAGACTCGCCTCGGAAAAGAGGTGTTGTCTGAAGGCAGTTTAATACGAGGCGTGTTTTTTAAGTAAGTACCGATCTGAAATTTAAAAAAGACGTGCTAAGATATCACAATAATTTTATTTTTACATGAAAGCCTGTACCTTAATCTGCGCACTGACCTTATTACAGTCTGATTCTTCCTTGTTTACGTTGTGTACTGAGTGTTTAAGATGCCTCCGATAATCGTGAGTCCCGCCGGGCTGTTATAAGATTTCTTAGTGCTAAAGGCCTAAAAGCGATCGATATTCATCGTGAGATCTGTGCAGTTTACGGAGAAAACATTATGAGTGATGGAATGGTAAGAAAGTGGGTGAGAACATTTAAAGATGGCCGCACAAATGTGCATGATGAACAACGGAGTGGGCGTTTTTCGGTCGTTAATGAAAGTTTGGTGCAGGAAGTGAACAATAAGGTGAGAGAAAACAGACGCTTTCCGATTTCCTCCTCGCGGGTCGACTTTCCTAATATTTCTCGTAGTGTTTTGTATGGCATTGTGACCGAGCACTTGAATTACCGAAAATTGTTCGCACGCTGGGTACCGAAAATGTTGACGGATGTGCACAAAACCAAACGTTTAGACAGTGCATTGACTTTCCTTGAGCGGTACCACAACGACGGTGATGATTTCTTAAGCCAAATTGTTAAGGACGATGAAACATGGATGGCCTACGTCACACCAGAATCAAAGCAACAGTCCATGGAAGTTGAGCAAGGGCATCGTTTTGCTGCAAGACAATGCCCGTCCGCATGTGGCGATTCAGACCAAAGATCTCATCGCATCTTTTCGATGGGAAACTCTAGATGATTCTCCGTACAGCCCCGATCTTGCGCCCAGTGACTACCATCTGTTCTTGCACTTGAAGAAACACATGGGCGGTCAGCGTTTTCAAGACGATAATGAAGTCAAAACAATGGTGATGCAGTAGTTAACAAGTCGGGCGGCAGACTTCTGTGAGGAGGGTATTAAAAACTGGTACAACGTTATGACAAGTGCCTCAGTATTGACGGAAATTATGTAGAAAAGTAGATTAAGGTACAGGCTTTCATGTAAAAATAAAATTATTGAGACATCTTAGCACGTCTTTTTTTAATTTCAAAACGGTACTTACTTAAAAAACACGCCTCGTGTATGCTGATGTCTGACACTGACTGTGTCTCACACAGCGTCATCAAGTTTGTAGAAAATCTGCTGGATGGATTTTACTGTTCGTCCCGCTGAACAGTTCTCAGTTAGGAGGAGTCAGTGGAACAGGAAGAAAGCTTGGCTGAGATTTATTTCCTACTAATGACCTGTGTAACCGTTTCCTGATGGTATTTCGAGAATTTGCTACCTCGGGAACAGCAGAGATTGTTTGTTATCGGAGCAGAATTCAAGTTAGCCGTCGCAGAAGCCGGCGTTAAGGGGAAACTGGGCTTGAACAAGCGTCGGCGACTGGCAAAGGAATCGCGTTAGGGGCTGTTCTCTTTGACGCACCGCCTGTTTTCACTAATGGCGCCGCCTGCAGCTGGTTCTGGAGTGGAACGCGGTGGTGGTGGGGTGGGGGTGGGGGGAGGGGGAGTACTCCTAGCGACAGTGGTCTGCCTATACCAGGCTCAAATCTGCCAGTCTGCCGTAGCACTCACTAGAGACCAGATATATGCCTCACAAAAACCTTAAAATATGCATAAAAATGCTTAAAATGCATGAAAAGTGTTGGAATATGCAAGATCAAAAAGAAAGAAACATGGTAGTCACTGAGTGCATTATATCTCAAAGTCGAACCTGTACATATCAGTTATGAGGAACAGCGCTGGACACGCGAAAAATCGGTACATTTAGAACGCTGATATTTTCTCAATTAGGAAGGGAGCCTTTCTGGGATTATTTTCTAAAAATTTGCAAAATGGGGACGCATACCGTGTTTCAAGAATTGTTCCTTCTTTGCTATTGTTGTCGGTAACAAGCGGATGCGATGTGAGTGAGTCGCAGCTAAACAATTGAGATATATCGCAAGCAGAGGGGCATGCTCAAAAACTCCGTAATATTTTATTTAAAAACAATATACAATAAAGAATTTTTTGAACAGCATTAACTTTTAATTAATACTATGTTTCCAAAGCATCATTTACAATTTATTTTACATTTTTCTACTATTGTAAACATAAACTACCAAATACTGTTCCAAATGTTCGGTAGTAAGATTGTGTCTTCGATCACTCAAAACATTTTTATAAGCAGAAAAGGGCCGTTCTACATCAACTGAGGTAACTAGGCAGTATCTGAATTTGGGTGCTATGTTGACACTTATTGTTTCTGGTAAACGTTTAACCACCCCATTAATAAAACTATCAATTTCGCACAAGGGTTTTAGAGCCTGGTTATTGTTTAAAAAAGTTTTCAACTTTTCTTTATGTTTTCTTGGGAATACCTCCGGCAATGAGGAGTTCACTAGAATAATTTTATTCATTAACTGAATAGATGAATTCAACGCCAAACCTTGAGTTTCAAGCCGGCAACTAGAAACGGATTTCCAGAATCGATTTTGAAGTGTTCAAGCCGGCCGTTGTGGCCGAGCGGTACTAGGCGCTTCAGCCTGGAACCGCACGACCACTACAGTCGCAGGTTCGAATCCTGCCTCGGGCATGGATGTGTGTGATGTCCATAGGTTAGTTAGGTTTAAGTAGTTTTAAGTTCTAGGGGACTGATGACCTCAGATGTTAAGTGCCATAATGCTCAGAGCCATTTGAACCATTTTGAATCATCTGAACCTTGAGTTTCAAGCTTTTTAATACTTGCAGGTATATGGAAAAAATGAGTGCTCAGCACAGCAATGTCTTCATTTAAAACTTCCTTGCCCTGGCAAACTGCCAAAGCCTACGCACTATCGAAGCCGTTAACTACCCCTCTAATTGCCTGGAAATGTTCGTTGTAAAATAACACAGTTTCGATCCACGTATCCCATCGAGCTCCATGGGCATAGCACGTCACATGAATCAAATTGGGATTAAATACTCGGGGGGGGGGGGGCTTTTACTGCTTTGGTCATATCGGAAGCAGATGCAATTCATTTGAGTGCAGCGCTCTACCAATCTACCAATAATTTGTGCTCATGGTAATTGTGCGTGTGACCTTTCGATCGCTGCAGGAAGACTCGAAATAGCAACACACCCCGATGACATATCAGGGTGACGCAAAACTTTGATTGATGTCTTCGAATATAATGAATTTCCTTGAGACAGAGAAGTTACTGTCCATGGATCGCCACGGCTTTAGGAAACATCGCTCCTGCGAAACGCAACTCGCCCTTTTTTCACATGATATCTTGCGAATCATGGATGAAGGGTATCAGACGTATGCCATATTCCGTGACTTCCGGAAAGCGTTTGACTCGGTGTCCCACTGCAGACTCCTAACTAAGGTACGAGCATATGGGATTGGTTCCCAAATACGCGAGTGGCTCGAAGACTTCTTAAGTAATAGAACCCAGTACGTTGTCCTCGATGGTGAGTGTTCATCGGAGATGAGGGTATCATCTGGAGTGCCCCAGGGAAGTGTGAAAGTTCCGCTGTTGTTTTCTATCTACATAAATGATGCTTTGGATAGGGTGGATAGCAATGTGCGGCTGTTTGCTGATGATGCTGTGGCGTACGGGAAGGTGTCGTCGTTGAGTGACTGTAGGAGGATAAAAGATGACTTGGACAGGATTTGTGATTGGTGTAAAGAATGGCAGCTAACTCTCAATATAGATAAATGTAAATTAATGCAGATGAATAGGAAAAAGAATCTCGTAATGTTTGAATACTCCATTAGTAGTGTAGCGCTTGACACAGTCACGTCGATTAAATATTTGGGCGTAACGCTGCAGAGCGATATGAAGTGGGACAAGCATATAATGGTAGTTGTGGGGAAGGCGGATAGTCGTTTTCGGTTCATTGGTAGAATTTTGGGAAGATGTGGTTCATCTGTAAAGGAGACCGCTTATAAAACACTAATACGACCTATTCTTGAGTACTGCTCGAGCGTTTGGGATCCCTGTTAGGTCGGATTGAGGGAGGACATGGAAGCAATTCACAGGCGGGCTGCTAGATTTGTTACTGGTAGGTTTGATCATCACGCGAGTGTTACGGAAATGCTTGAGGAACTCGGGCGGGAGTCTCGGGAGGAAAGGAGGCGTTCTTCGCGTGATTCGCTACTGAGGAAATTTAGAGAACCAGCATTTGAGACTGACTGCAGTACAATTTTACTGCCGCCAACTTATATTTCGCGGAAAGACCACAAAGATAAGATAAGAGAGATTAGGGCTCGTACAGAGGCATATAGGCAGTCATTTTTCCCTCATTCTGTTTGGGAGTTCAGGTACCCTCCGCCACGCACCGTATGGTGGATTGCGCGGTATGTATGTAGATGTAGGTTCTGCACCTCGTAATAAAAATTTACTAAAAAATAATGAAGGATAACCACATCGGCCCTAGCCTGGCGCAACTACAAACACGTCGATCTTGAACGAATACAATGTAATCACAATATGTTACAATTTAAAAATTTTCTCCTTTCTTCCGAGACAAAGGCGGGTTGCGTAAGCTGTGCGCTGTAGACTGCTGCTCCGCGCCTGCATCGGATTAAAATGTTTCACACGTTCTGCATGATCTCGAACGCAAAGCTGGTGATAGCTACTCTGGCGATTACTTGAAACAATTTTTTTCCAAACTTATTAATAAATGTTTTCTCCCATTCGTACCCCTTCTCCCATCACTCAGCAACAGCTTTAAATTTATATTATTACTAGCTTTATGTTAGACGTTTATATTTCACTAGGGAACAAAGAAACCTATATAACTGTATCATTACAACGTCTTGTTTTAGTTTTCTCCACAGTTAAGTGCAGACCTGTAAAGCCTAGAGAGGGTGCAGGCCGTTTCGTGTTTCCCATAACATATCGGGTGATCAAAAAGTCAGTATAAATTTGAAAACCTAATAAGCCACGGAATAATGTAGATAGAGAGGTAAAAATTGACACACATGCTTGGAATGATAAGGGGTTTTATTAGAAAAAAAAAACAAAGTTCACAAAATGATCGACAGATGGCGCTGGACAGCAAAACCTCATTGACTGCGCATGAAAATCGTGTATAAAAGGAGCTGTAATGAGAGAGAGAATCAGATGTGCCAGCAGTCGCAGCATGTTGACTTTACCTGAAAAGGCGCTTTTAGTGAAGCTGTATTATCAGAATGGGGAATGTTCTAGAACAGCGTTAAACGATCCTATCGCCATAGGAAGGGGATTCGAACGGGTTAAGGTCCGTTGGAAAATGCAGCTGTGGCGAGAATGATTTCGAAGTTCGAAGCCACGGGTTGTTTAGACGATAGACCCCGTATTGGCCTACCGAGCACAAGGCGTAATGCTGCTAAGACAGTTCAGGAAGAAATGGAGACTGTAGCGGGTTCGTCTATGCGCAGGGAAGTCAACGCTCGTGCAGTCGCACGTCGCACCGGCATTCCATACACTACTGTTTGGTTGGCGCTTAGGCATACCTCCGATGCTATCCGTACAAAACCCATCGGCATCATGAACTGTTACCTGGAGATTTAGTGAAGCGGAGGGCATTTGCGGTGTGGGCGTTTCAAAAGATGGCGGAAGATGGCGATTGGTTGAGTAACGTGTTGTGGACCGACGAAACTCATTTCACGCTCCGAGGGTCTGTCAACGACCACAACTGCAGAATTTGGGCTACCGGAAATCCTAGAACTCAATTGCACGACGAGAAAGTCACGGTATGGGTTGGATTTACCAGATCTACCGTTATCGGACCTTTTTTTCTTCGAGGAAATGCGTGATTCTGGTTTTGTAACTGCTACCGTGAAGGGTGAGAGGTACGCCGATATGTTACAGAATCGCATCTTCCCCAGCCTGGCTGATAAACACCTGCTGGAACGTACGATGTTTATGCAGGTTGGCGCTCCACACCATATTGCTAGACGCGTGAAAGATCTCTTGCGCGAGTCGTTTGGTGATGATGGTGTGCTCAGCTGCCACTTTTGTCATGCTTGGCCTCCCAGGTCCCGAGACCTCAGTTCGTGCGATTATTGGCTTTGGGGTTACCTGAAGTTGCAAGTGTATCGTAATCGACCGACATCTCTAGGGATGCTGAACGACAACATTCGACGCCAATGCCTCACCATAACACCAGACATGCTTTACAGTGTTGTTCACAACATTATTCCTCGACTACAGCTATTGTTGAGGAATGATGATGGACATATTGGGCATTTCCTGTAAAGAACATCATCTTTGCTTTGTCTTACTTCGTTATGCTAATTATTGCTACTCTGATCAGATGAAGCGCCATCTGTCGGACATTTTTTTAACTTTTGTATTTTTTGGTTCTAATAAAACCCCATGTCATTCCAAGCACGTGTGTCAATTTGTACCTCTCTGTCTACATTATTCCGTGATTTATTCAGTTTTCAAATTTATACTGACTTTTTGATCACCCCGTAGATCCACCGATCATCAAATGTTCCATAGAAAAAGTGATTATCTGTGCGGAAATCGGAGACACCCATCATACTGTTACCACATCAACTGCGATATGTTCACTGGGATGTCCTCCAGCATCGCGGCGGCGTTTCTGCTCAGAAGTACGTGCACCTGAGGCTGTTTAGAGTGGCGCCAATAAAACAGAGAAAACAAAAATGCCAAAAACGCAATTCTTGAAAATACCGGACCATTCGTTGATAGAATAAGGTCGTTGCTTATACACTTCTCTTAGGCAACGTGGATATGCAAATGAGAGGTAGTGCACATTGCGTAGAATGAGTTGCCTATGGTTCTTCGTAAACGATGTATAACCAAAACGTTGCTTATAAGCGACGTGTAACTTTGGAGGGACGAATTGTAACTTGTATTGTGTCGTCGAAGGAAACCTTCTCACCCCGTGAGACACCTTAGGAGGATCACCGTCAAAGAGTGGGGACAGGATTGAGCCGCAACGTCACGAACCTCTAGTGGAATGCATTGTTGTTGTTGTTGTGGTCTTCAGTCCAGAGACTGGTTTGACGCAGCTCTCCATGCAACTCTATCCTGTTCAAGCTTCTTCATCTCCCGGTACCTACTGCAACCTACATGCTTTTGAATCTGCTTAGTGTATTCATCTCTTGGTCTCCCTCTACGGTTTTTACCCTCCACGCTGCCCTCCAATACTAAATGGGTGATCCCTTCATGCCTCAGAACATGTCCTACCAACCGATCCCTTCTTCTAGTCAAGTTGTGCCACAAACTTCTCTTCTCCCCAATCCTATTAAGTACCTCCTCATTAGTTATGTGATCTACCCATCTAACCTTCAGCATTCTTCTGTAGCACCACATTTCTAAAGCTTGTATTCTCTTCTTGTCTAAACTATTTATCGTCCACGTTTCACTTCAATACATGGCTACACTCCATACAAATACTTTCAGAAACGACTTCCTGACACTTAAATCTATACTCGATGTTAACAAACTTCTCTGCATCAGAAACTATTTTCTTGCCATTGCCAGTCTACATTTTATATCCTCTCTACTTCGACCATTATCAGTTATTTTTCTCCCTAAATAGCAAAACTCATTTACTTCTTTAAGTGTCTCATATCCTAATCTAATTACCTCAGCATCACCCGATTTAATTCGACTACGTTCCATTATCCTCGTTTTGCTTTTGTTGATATTCATCTTATATCCTTCTTTCAAGACACTGTCCATTCCGTTCAACTGCTCTTCCAGGTCCTTTGCTGTCTCTGACAGAGTTACAATATCATCGGCGAACCTCAAAGTTTTTATTTCTTCTTCTTGGATTTTAATTCCTACTCCAAATTTTTCTTTTGTTTCCTTAACTTCTTGCTCAGTATACAGACTGAATAACATCAGGGATAGGCTACAACCCTGTCTCCCTCCCTTCCCAGCCACTGCTTCCCTTTCATGTCTCTCGACTCTTATAACTGCCATCTGGTTTCTGTACAAATTGAAATAGCCTTTCGCTCCCTGTATTTTACCCCTGCCACCTTAAGAATTTGAAAGAGAGTATTCCAGTCAACATTATCAAATGTTTTCTCTAAGTCTACAAATGCTAGAAACGTAAGTTTGCCTTTCCTTAATAGCAGGGAAGACACAATTATGTTAACGACGCACGGGATGGAGATGCCTGGACCCTTCCCACGGTTGTTGCAGGGCCATACACGCCAACGGCCATCTGCCCGACGCAGCATAAAACATGATTCATCTGGAATGGTCACCCGTCGCCACTCAGCGGTTGTCCAATTACGGTATTGGCGCGCAAATTCCAGCCTTCGTCGCCGGTGAACAACAGGCAGCGTGGATGCATGAACCAGGCGCCGACAGCCCATGCGTAGCCCCTTGGTTCATCCGCGCTCTAAGTTGCTCAACAGCTGCACGTCTATTCGCCACTGCTGTAAGTGGGCTGTTTCTGTGTTGGCAGAGCTGTGTAGCGCTTTGCATTGGATCTCTGACTGCGCTTTCTTTGTAAGGGGCTCTGTGGCTGGTTGGACTCGTTGTTGGAAGTTAATCGCCAGTAGTGTTGGGCAGTTGGAAGTGAGTCGCCAGCAGTGATGGAAGTATTGTTGGGCAGCTGGTGGTGAACAGCCAACAGTGATGGATGTTAGATGTGAGAAGTTAGCATTGATGGAGGGTAGAGGTCCGAAGTGTTAACGTAGGCTAACGATCTGTACATGATCGATTTGGAGAATGAACATCATTCGTGATTATACAGAGTGAAAAGTATTTAAACCGACAAACTCTGGGAGGTTGTAGGGGACATCAAAAGAATTACTTTTCCCTAATGTCATTTTTTCCTATGAGGAGTATTTAAACCGGTAGAGGAAGATTTCTCTGGCGGCAAATTAATTAAACCAACCAACACTTTTCCATTTTTTTATGACCAAGAGACAACACATTAATACAACCCAATTTCGGTTACAGTAGATTTTCAAAAATGCCTCCATTGACGCGTAAACAAAGGTTACACCGTCGGATCATGTTCTGTCTGACACGGGCAAAAGCCCCAGGAGTATCCTGAATTGTTCCTGCTGCTGCAACTATCCGCGTAACCAGATCCTCTTCTGATGCAACAGGCGTTGCGTAAACAAGGTTGCGCACCTCTCCCCACACAAAAAAGCCCAGAGGGGACATATATGGGGATCGAGCGGGCCATGGTACAGGACCAGTTCTGCCAATCCACGTTTCTGGGAACCGGCGGTTCAGGAAACGCCTCACAGGACGACTGAAATGTGCCGGCGCCCTGTCATGTTGGACCCACATGCGTTGTCTTGTAGGGAGCGGGACGTCTTCCAGCAATTCTGGCAATGCTCTGTCGAGAAAATTGTAATAGTGCCTGCCATTTAATGGCCTAGGTAGCAGATACGGCCCAGTTAAACAGTCCCCAAAAACACCGACCCACACATTAACGAAGAACCGCACTTGATGAGCGGTAGTAACTGTGGCATGTGGGTTATCCTCACTCCAAACATGTGAATTGTGTATGTTGAAGACTCCATCACGCCCGAATGTTGCTTCATCGGTAAACAACACAGAGGATGGAAATGTAGGATGCATTTCTCACTGTTCCAGGAACCAGTGCGAAAACTGTGCTCTGGGTGGATAATCAACTGGTTCCAGGTTGTGAACACGGTGTAAGTGAAATGGACGTAACAATTGCTCTCGAAGGACTGTTCTTACATTTGTCTGATTCGTCCCCATGTTACGTGCAATTGCACGAGTGCTGATTGAAAGATTCCGCTCCACATGCTGCAAGACAGCTTCCTCAAATTGCAGCGTTCTTACCGTGCGACGGCGTCCCTGTCCAGGTAATCTGCTAAATGACCCGGTCTCACGCAGACGTTGGTACACAGCAGCAAAGGTCGTATGATGCGGGGTTGTGTACTCACTCAAGGTGTATCGCTCCATTAGTAAACAGACACAATGCACTACTACACTGCAATGAACAGCAGTTGCCTGCAACTGAAGAGCTTAATACGCCTTCTAACAACAGAAGAACGTAATACGGCATCTGACAACTGAAGAGCGTAATACGGCCTCCACCGGTTTCAATAATCCTCATAGGGAAAAAGGACATTAGGGGAAAATATCTGTTTTCATGTTCCCTACAACCTCCCAGAGTGTGTCGGTTTAAATACTTTTCGTCCTGTATACCTTTGTACTAGATGTTAATGACGATTTATATTCGTGTCTGAGCTGGTTGTCACATTATTAAGGTAAAAAAAATGTATTATTTGGTTTGCAACAAAATCTGTCCTTTGCTAACCACATGCCAATTAGTAGTTAGTGGCTTTAGTAGTAAGAATATTTATTTAGCTGGCAGTATTGACGCTCACTGTATTGCAGTATTTCTCGTAATGAAGAGTCTTCTGAGGTAAGTGCTTAATGAAATGTACAGGTTATTGTTAAGATTTCTTTTCAGTCAGGGCCATTCTTTTGAATTAATTATCTGAAGTCAGGTTATCCTTTTTTTGAGTAGTTAGATTGCGTTGCGCTAGGATATTGTGGGTCTCAGTCATTCAGCAATTTACGTACAGCCATACTCATTTAAATAAAGAAGTTTCACTACATACCTCTACAGATGTACCGGGTGATCAAAAAGTCAGTATAAATTTGAAAACTGAATAAATCACGGAATAATGTAGATAGAGACGTACAAATTGACACACATGCTTGGAATGACATGGGGTTTTATTAGAACCAATAAAATACGTAAGTTAAAAAAATGTCCGACAGATGGCGCTTCATCTGATCAGAATAGCAATAATTAGCATAACGAAGTAAGACAAAGTAAAGGTGATGTTCTTCACAGGAAATGCTCAATATGTCCACCATCATTCCTCAACAATAGCTGTAGCTGAGGAATAATGTTGAGAACAGCACTGTAAAGCATGTCCGGAGTTATGGTGAGGCATTGGCGTCGGATGTTGTCTTTCAGCATCCCTAGAGATGTCGGTCGATCACGATACACTTGCGACTTCAGGTAACCCCAAAGCCAATAATCGCACGGACTGAGGTCTGGCGACCTGGGAGGCCAAGCATGACAAAAGTGGCGGCTGAGCACACGATCATCACCAAACGACGCGCGCAAGAGATCTTTGGCATCTGTCGGACATTTTGTGAACTGTTTTTTTTTTTGTTTTTGGTTCTAATAAAATCCCATGTCATTCCAAGCATGAGTGTCAATTTTTACCTCTCTATCTACATTATTCGATGGTTTATTAAGTTTTCAAATTTATACTGACTTTTTGATCACCCTGTACTTCACCCCTGTAATCTAACGTCCGTGGGGCACCCCAGTTGCCTCGTCGCTGGTTTTGGATAGCGCCATTTTGCCATTCACGGTATACTTTAACCACGGCGGCACGCAAACAGTTTACAAACTTAGCTGTTTTGAAATACTGATAAATTTATTGAACTCTGCCAACCTTCTGAACATGGCCATTCTTCCACTGTAGATTTATAAAACTCAGAAGCATATCCTTATGATTTTCATGAGCCTATCTCATAAGCTCCTAATTTATTTTGTCTTCTGCTGGACACTTTCTATTTCTCAGGGACCCTATTGCATCTTCCTGTTCTTCCAAGGAGACTGGATCTACATTCATATATGGTCGGGCTGCTACAATATTTTCTGCTTTCCCTTTCCTTAGGTTTTGGAAGTAGGCTAGCCGTGTTCCATTGGAGATTTTATTCGATTGTATGTTACCTTTTTCCTCTTTATTTATAACTTTTATTATTTTATAAGTTTTGTGTTAGCAGAAGAGCCAACACCGTATTACAAGCGGAGGCCGAAAAGCACGCGTTTTTGCTCACGCAGGCTGGCGTGAGGAGGGAAGAACTATACTGACGTGAGGTCTGGAACATGACAAGGATTGAGAATTCAGAAAGCGGACGTAATTAGTTTGATACTTAACTTTAATCCATTAATGATGAACGTCGCTCTTGACAATATTATCTGTTCATAATACATTCTTGAAGATAGTAAATATAGTAACTGAATATGGCGCCTTGCTAGGTCGTAGCAAATGACGTAGCTGAAGGCTATGCTAAACTGTCCTCTCTGCAAATGAGAGCGTATATAGACAGTGAACCATCGCTAGCAAAGTTGGCTGTACACCTGGGCGAGTGCTAGGGAGTCTCTCTAGACTAGACCTGGCGTGTGGCGGCGCTCGGTCTGCAATCACCGATAGTGGCGACACGCGGGTCCGACGTATACTAACGGACCGCTGCCGATTTAAATGCTACCACCTAGCAAGTGTGGTGTCTGGCGGTGACACCACAATAAGCTCCTATTTGTTTTCCATGGATATCGTATTCTAAATCTCCAAGGAATGCCTTCTAACTATGCCTTTTCACTCTTCTCGTTTATCTTTTGTATTGAGATATTTTAAATATCTCCTAATCATCTTTGTTAGGCCCTCATTCCAGAGATGGATCCTCCTTGTGTTCGTATATGTCTTCCTCTTTCCTATTGCATCTTCAGTTGATTTTATTTCTATATCGCTAAGTTCTTTCCATTATTCATTTATGTTTTGTTTACTGTTGAATCTCTTAACTTTTCATCCATTCTCCGATAATATAGATGCTTCACGCTGAAATCGTGCAGAAGATGTATTCTAGGACTTCCTCTTTTGGTATATAAGTATTAAAGTCAACACTTTTACCTTGGCATTTTTATTTTACATGCTACCAGGAAGTGGTACTAATGTATATCGTACCCTCGTTATACTCTAGTATCTTGTACTAAAGGTGTGGTTTTGTAACTTGTGAGGATATAATTAATGCCTGACCTGCTTCCTCTTGCACACCAGGTGAATTTATAGATATTTGCCATTTATTATCCTCCGATGGTTTCGAAGTCTCTTAACTGTTCGCCATTCCAACTCTCATATCTTTTCGATTAGTTCCAAGTATCTCTTTTGACGGCGTATTTCCTACCCTTGCGTTAAAATCCTCAGCTAGTGTGATGTGCTTGTAACTAGATCTAGCTTATTCACCACAGACGGCAGCGGACGATAAAACTCGCGTGTGTCTTCTTTTCCGCCTTTCTCCGGTGCACATATATCTGTGATGTTAATATTATCTTTTAATTTGAGTTTTCGATGTATAATTGTTTCATTAACCAACTTGTATGGATGAATGCTATTTTAAAATCCGTCTTTACCTTTACATCAAGACCAGTTCTTGCTCTTTTACTCATAGCCGCTTCGCTGTACATCAAAACATAATCTGTTCATTCAGTTTGGTTTCTTTATTGTTTTAGTTATTACTGTTACATCAGTTTTTGCCTTCATCAGTTCTATAGTTAGTCCTTGTTCTATTCTCTGTAGGTCTCTTGCGTTCCATGCCGCTATCTTCAGCAATTTATTGCTTCGGATACTCTTAATCCTTTTCGTAGTCCTAGTCGTCATCTAAGCATCAGTCCACCTTTTATTTGCTCAGCTGTGAAGAGTAAACGATTTATTTCCTCTGTTTCAGGTAACCGACCTGCAATCAGGGTAACTAGGCGGTGGTACTGCCACATTTAGGCATCCTTGCAAAACCTAATAAGAGTAGAAAATAGAAAATGAAAGACACTCTCAGGCCTGGAAACCTAATTCCATCGGGGTCGAGAAAACCTGGAGTTAGTCACGGGAGGCCGACAGGAGAAAATACAGGAGAAACTTGACACAAGTAAGGAGAAGTAATGTCAGCTAAGGATCCATATGGTTGTCATCCGCATACTCCTAAGAAGGGAGTCGCCTATGGAGGACTACACTTTATCTGGAATTTCACCAACTGATCAGTCTGGCTTGGGTGACTCTACCAGAAACATATCGTCTACCAGGATAGCTCAGTGGATCGCTGAGACGCACAAACCTCCTCAGCAACAGGCAATTGGCAGTCCCTGAAGAGGCTCTAAATCTTCTAATAAAATTTTAAATGATCCGGAAAATATTCCCATACTGATCTTCTTTACTGAAATATCTGATGACATGGACGATAAAAAAATATTCGAACAATAAGTCAAAACCACAAACTCAAAGACAACATTGCCAAAAGAAACAGGTTCAATTTCAATAAGAAGATAACTCTGACGACAGAGTGGCTAATTGCTCGATCGTTCGGCTCATCAATTAAAAAACGAAACAATACATATAAAACTTCGTAACGGCTCCTTATAAGAAAAGAATAATTCTTAGGATTAGTGCAGACAGAAATGTTGAATTTTTAAGTAAGAAATACCGTAACATTTAATGATTTCCGCTATCGTGGTAGCGTGTTTATTACTTGAAACAATAAATTATTTACAATGGCACTAGTATGCCCTTGCCTCACATACGCCAATTCAGCTAAAGTGCGTTCGGGGATTTTTAGCGTACTAAAAAAGATTAAAGTTACATACATATATGAATGTGACTCGATGACAGTCATTGGGTTGCGATTAATTATTATAGAGATGTAATAAAACGTATAAGTGAAAGTTCATAGTATTATTTAAGGGCGGTACCAAGTCAATGCTAACGTTATGTATTTGACATGGCATTTTGACAGCTCGTATGATTCTGGAATATAAGAAGCCGCATTACATATTATTCTCATTGATATAAACATATTTTATCAGAATGTATCTCAAATTCGTACTTACTGGATCTGAAAATGTAGCTTTTGGTGTAGAGAAACCGATTTTCACTGAAATAATAATTTTGTGCCCAACTGTAAGCATATAGTTACGGAAAACGGTAAACATTTTCCTTTTTACCTCGTATACTGATCCCGCGCTATTGCACTGAATGACAATTGGAGTGTGACACACACACACACACACACACACAGAGAGACACTAGTTACACTGTACAACAGCAGTAACCAATGAGATCTTATTGACCGTTGCAGGTGTCTATTTGTCAGCCCGTCCAGAATCTGAAAATACGTTGAATACTAATTTCAGAAACTTAGTAAAAAAAATAAATGCTCTATGGACCTTTTGCGTTTCATGTATTCCATAGTTAAAGAGATATTACCAGGTATTTTAAAACGAGTCGTATATTTTACAGTTTTTGTCATATAATGATATAAACTGTTCAACATTACACGCAAATATTGTTTTTAGCTAAGAAACGTCAAAGAAAGAATAATGAATTAAGAAGAAAGATAAGTGAAATATAAGCTACAAACTATTTAAAAACAGAGTGTGTTAAGTAAAAGAGTTAGTAATTTAGATGAGAATGAAAGAAAGATGGGAAGGATGGATATGGTTCAAATGTCTCTGAGCACTATGAGACTTAACATCCGGGGTCATCAGTCCCCTAAAACTTAGCACTACTTAAACCTAACTAACCTAAGGACATCACAAACATCCATGCCGAGGCAGGATTCGAACCTGCGACCGTAGCGGTGGAAGGATGGCTAAGTTGATTGCTTACTATCGTCAAAGATCGAAAGCCAAAGCATCGGATATGCATTACACTCTCTGTTTGACAATACAAGTTTTATATTTGGCTGTAGATTAAAGGTAATTACTTACTGTCATAGTACAGAGATGTGTTGATTGTTAATATTACTTGTTTCGTAATTTAGTTGCACTTTTTAAGTGAACTTAGGCAAAGAAAGTCAGTCACTTTCTATTGGTGTTACACAACGTGTGGTGGATTCTGGTAATTAGCTGGAATCTTAAAATGACCTTTGGGCAACGGTAGCCTGCAACTGTTAACAGATTGTTATGAAATACATTTTAAAAGCAAGGACTATGGTAGTCTTTACTGCCAGTTCTTTACGGCACCTCTCAGGAAGGCAGATATCTGAATGGCGTCATCGAACTAAGCATTTCTGACCAGCATTTTCTCCATTCTTAAGTTTCTATGCATGCACTTTTATTGTTAATGTTACTATACGCTTTTTTAATTTTTTAGCTACGTTATGTAGCAGGTTGCCTTGTCTTAGTGCCTGTCCGCTTCATCTTTTGTTTCTGTATCACTACATGAAGTTTCATTTTCTCTATTATTACATCTACATCTACATAGATACTCAGCAAGCCACCGTACGGTGCGTAGCGGAGGTTACCATGTACCACTACTAGTCATTTCCTTTACCATTCCACTCGCAAATAGAGAGAGGGAAAAACGACTGCCTACATGCCTCCGTAGGAGCCCTAATTTCTCTTATCTTACCTTCGGGGTCGTTATGCGCAATGTGTGTGGTGGCAGTAGGCTCGCTCGGCACTCAACTTCAAATGATGGCTCTCAAAATTTTCTCAGTGGTGTTCCTAGAAAAGAACGTCGGTTTCCCTCGAGGGATTCCCACTTGAGTTACCGAAACATATCCGCAACACTTATATGTTGCCTGGACCTACCGGTAACAAAGCAAGCAGCCCTTCTCTGAATTGCTTCGATGTCTTGCTTCAATCCGACCTGGTACAGGTCCCAAACACTCCAGCAGTACTCAAGAATAGGTCTCACCAGCGCGTCCGCAGCTCGTGGTCTTGCAGTAGCGTTCTCGCTTCCCGCGCCCGGGTTCCCGGCTTCGATTCCCGGCGGGGTCAGGGATTTTCTCTGCCTCGTGATGACTGGGTGTTGTGTGATGTCCTTAGGTTAGTTACGTTTAAGTAGTTCTAAGTTCTAGGGGACTGATGACCATAGGTGTTAAATCCCATAGTGCTCAGAGCCATTTGAACCATTTTTCTCACCAGCGTCCTATATGCGGTCTCCACTACATGTGAAGTTCACTTTCCTAAAATTAACCGAATAAACCCAAGACGACTATTCGCTTTCCCTACCACAGTTCTCACACGTTCGTTCCATTTCATACCGGTTTGCAACGTTACTCCCAGATATTTAAACGACGCGCCTGTGTCAAGTAGGTTTGTTCTTCCAAACCATACGCATTAATTTACATTTTTCCACGTTTAGAGCTAGCTGCCATTCATCATATCAGCCGGCCGGAGTGGCCTTGCGGTTCTAGGCGCTACAGTCTGGAGCCGAGCGACCGCTACGGTCGCAGGTTCGAATCCTGCCTCGGGCATGGATGTGTGTGATGTCCATATGTTAGTTAGGTTTAAGTAGTTCTACGTCTAGGGGACTGATGACCTCAGAAGTTAAGTCGCATAGTGCTCAGAGACATTTGAACCATTTGAATCATCATATCAACTAGAAATTTTGTCAAAGTCGTCTTGTATCTTTCTACAGTCAATCAACTTCGACACCTTACCGTACACCGCAGCATCATCAGCAAACAACCGCAGATTGCTGGCCAGCTTGTCCACCAAATCATTTATGTACGAGGGTTCAAATGTCTCTAAGTACTATGGGACTTAACATCTGAGGTCACCAGTCCCTAAACTTAGAACTACTTTAAACCTAACTAACCTAACTACATCTCACACATCCATGCCCGAGGCAGGATTCGAACCTGCGACCGTAGCAGCCGCGTGGTTCCGGACTGAAGCGCCTAGAAGCGCTCCGTCACCGCGGCCGGCTGTACGAGGGTTGCCCAGAAAGTAAGGCACCGCATTTTTTTCTTCAACAATTCTTAATTGAACATAATGGGCATTACACACAAAAGAAATGGTGTTTTATCTACACAACCTATTTTTCCACGTAATCTCCATCCCATTCTGTGGCCTTCTCCAGCGCGAAAAATGGCGTGTATGCCTGTCGGTACCAATCCTTGTCCTGGTGGCGGAGCCAGTGCTTCACTGTGTGAATCACCTCCACGAGTGGCATCCTTCTTCCACGAGTGGCATCCTTTAATAGCCAAAACAAGTCGAATTCCGAGGGGCCTAGGTCAGGGGTGTCAGGTGTGACAGCAGTGAATGGTCTCCCGGTGTCTGAAAACCTTAGAGCTATGCCGAACCGCCTTCCAATGACCTCACCCTCCGTGCCGAGCGACTAACTTTACCTCTGTCGACAGCAGATGCTCCGTAGACTCTGCACAAGCGTTTGTGAATATTCGCCACAGGTTTTTTCTCTGCACTGAGAAATTCAATGACAGCACATTGCTTTTAACATACATCACCTACATACACCATTTTAAAACTATCGTACAGCTACGCAATCTATTGGAAATGGCGGAAACTTGGTGCGTTCGCTCAGGAGACTTCAAATAATGCATACACTACGTTTCGCATTCGTAGCATTGTTCCTGGCTGAGATAAGAAATGCTGTGCATTACTATTTGGGCAACGCTAGTACACTAATGACCATTAAAATTGCTACAACAAGAAGAATTGCAGATGATAAATGGGTATTCATGGGACAAATATATTATACTAGAACTGACATGTGATTACATTTTCACGCTATTTGGGTGCATAGATCCTAAGAAATCAGTACCCAGAACAACCACCTCTTGCCGTAATAACGGCCTTGATACACCTGGGCATTGAGTCAAACAGAGCTTGGATGACGTATACATGTACAGCTGCCCATGCAGCTGAACACGATACCACAGTTCATCAAGAGTAGTGATTGGCGTATTGTGACGAGCCAGTTGCCCGGCCACCATTGACCAGACGTTTCCAATTGGTGAGAGATCGGGAGAATGTGCTGGCCAGGGCAGCAGTGGAACATTTTCTGTATCCAGAAAGGCCCGCACAAGACCTACAACATGCGGTCGTGCATTATATTGGTGAAATGTAGGGTTTCGCAGGGATCGAATGAAGGTTAGAGCCGCGGGTCGTAACACATCTGAAATGTAACGTCCACTGTTCAAAGTGCCGTCAATGCGAACAAGAGGTGACCGAGACGTGTAACCAGTGGCACCCCATACCATCACGCCGGGTGATACGCCAGTATGGCGATGACGAATACACGCTTCCAATGATGCTGTAAACAGAACCTGGATTCATCCGAAAAAATGACGTTTTGCCATTGGTGCACCCAGGTTCGTCGTTGAGTACACCATCGCAGGCGCTCCTGTCTGTGATGCAGCGTCAAGGGTAACCGCAGCCATGGTCTCCGAGCTGATAGTCCACGCTGCTGAAAACGTCGTCGAACTGTTCGTGCAGATGGTTGTTGTCTTCCAAACGTCGCCATCTGTTGACTCAGGGATTGAGACGTGGCTGCACGATCCGTTACAGCCATGCGGATAAGATGCCTGTCATCTCGACTGCTAGTGATACGAGGCCGTTGGGATCCAGCACGGCGTTCCGTATTACGCTACTGATCCCACCGATTCCATATTCTGCTAACAGTCATTGGATCTCGACCAACGCGAGGAGCAATGTCGCGATACGATAAACTGAAATCGCGATAGGCTAAAACCAAAGTCGGAAACGTGATGGTCCGCATTTCTCCTCCTTACGCGAGGCATGTCAACAACGTTTCAGCAGGCAACGCCAGTCAAGTGCTGTTTGTGTATGAGAAATCGGTTGGAAACTTTCCTCATGTCAGCACGTTGTAGGTGTCGCCACCGGTGGCAACCTTGTGTGAGTGCTCTGAAAAGCTAATCATTTGCATATCACAACATCTTCTTCCTGCCGGTTAAATTTCGCGTCTGTAGCACGTCATCTTCGTGGTGTAGCTATTTTAATGGCCTGTAGTGTATATAGAAAACAGCAGCGGTCCTGTCACACTTCTCTGGGGCGCTCCTGACGATACCCTTGTCTCTGATGAACACTCGCCGTAGAGAACAACAAACTAGATTCTATTTCTTAAGAAGTCTTCGCTACACTCAGATATCAGTGAACTTACTCCAAATGTTCGTACCTTCGTTAACAGCCCGCAAAGGGGCGCCGAATCCAGTGCTTGCCGGTAATGTGGTAATGTGGTATCAGCTTGTTGCCCTTCATCCACAGTTCGTAGTACAACATGTGAGGGAGGGGCAAGCTGAATTTCGCACGAGTGATGCTTTGTAAAATATTCAAATGGCTCTGAGCACTATGGGACTAAACATCTATGGTCATCAGTCCCCTAGAACTTAGAACTACTTAAACCTAACTAACCTAAGGACAGCACACAACACCCAGCCATCACGAGGCAGAGAAAATGCCTGACCCCGCCGGGAATCGAACCCGGGAACCCGGGCGTGGGAAGCGAGAACGCTAGCGCACGACAACGAGATGCGGGCTTGATGCTTTGTAAATCCGCGCTTATTCGTTGTCATTTAATGTGATGATTATGGGCTGCAAAAAACAGTCATTCTTTGCAAGACTAAAGTCTTCCAGCTCGCCCTCGTAGCGTTAGCGCGGAAATGATGCAACTAGGAACTGCCTCTAGGCGCACTGTAGTTTCGGCTATGCAGCCGGATGTTGCGGCGACCAGCTGAGCGCTGTGCGGTGTGTGTGTGTGTGTGTGTGTGTGTGTGTGACCCAGAAACAGCGTAGCCGGTGACGAGAGGACTGCCGCTGCATTAATCAGGGCCTGCCTTATCGACATACCGTCTCGCGTCACGCGCCTGCTAAAAGAAACAGCATGTACAAATGTGGAGGGTCGGGGGCTGTTTTGTCACTGCCAAAGGCTGAAGCGTTTGAATAAAGAGGCTCTTGAGAGGTTCTCGAGGTAAATTTTATGGAAACTATCTCTCTGTCTGTCACACACACACACACACACACACACACACACACACACACACACCCATACACACACATATATAAGGTTGTCTCATTTATCTTCACCACCCCAAAAACATTTTGTGCAGAAGCAAAATAAAAAGTGTATCAAGAAAATATTGTTCAGGTACCAGGGTGACATTAATCAGCTTGACTGCCCTCAATATATATATATATATATATATATATATATATAAATTTCTTTCTTTTGGCTTTGGATTACGAGAGCTAAAGAGCCAAAACGGTTACAAAGTGCCAAAGAAACATAATCGCAATAATGCAGAATAGTAGAAAAGTACGAAGTTAGCACACGAACACACTCTCAAAGTAAAATAAAAGCCCAATTAGACCAATCCCAAACAGCCGGCGGCAGTGATGGCAGTGACATTGGAGCAGAATTACGAACAGAGCTATATAATAACATTATGACAAGCATGCATACGCTCTAATAGAGAAAACTTTAAAGGGCGAACACTGTACATCATACATTAAGTACAGTTATACCCGAAGAATAAAATTGCAGATAACTTCATACGCTGAAGCACCAAGAAATTGGCATACGCATGTGTGTTCAAATACGGAAATATGTAAACAGGTAGAAGACGGCGCTGCGGTCGGCAACGCTTATATAAGACAAGTGTCTGGCGCAGTTGTTAGATCGGCTACTGCAGGTTATCAAGATTTAAGTGAGGTTGAACGTGTTATAGTCGGCGCACGAGCGATGGGACACAGCATCTCCGAGGTTGCGATGAAGTGGGGATTTTCCCGTACGACCATTTCACGAATGTTCCGCGAATATCAGGAATCCGGTAAAATATCAAATATCCGAAATCGCTGCTGAAGGAAAAAATCCTGCAAGAACGGGAACAACAACGACCGAAGAGAATCGTTCAAGGTGATAGCAGTGCAACTCTTCCGCAAATTGCTGCAAATTTCAGTGCTGAGCCATTAACAAGTGTCAACGTGCGAACCATTCGACGGAACATCATCGATATGGCCTTTCGGAGCCGAAGGCCCACTCATGTACCCTTGATAACTGCACGACACAAAGCTTTACGCCTCGCATTGGCCCGTCGGTACTGACATTGGACTGTTGATAACTGGAAACATATTGCCTGCACGGACGAGTCTCGTGCACGGATGGACGTGTACGGGTATAGAGGCAACTTTACGAATCCAATGACCCTGCATATCAGCAGGGGACTGTTCAAGCTGGCGGAGACTCTGTAATGGTGTGGGGCGTGTGAAGTTGGAATGATATGCGACCCCTTGTAAGTCGACATACGCCTCTGACAGGTGCCCACGTACATAAGTATCCTGTAACCGTTCGTGCCCATTGTGCATTCCGACGGTCTTGGGCAATTCCAGCAGGACAATGCGACACCCCACACATCCAGAATTGCTACAGAGTGGCTCCACGAACACTATTCTGAGTTTAAACCTTCCACTGGCCACCAAACTCTCCAGTCATGATCATTACTGAGCATCTCTGCGATGCCTTGCAACGTTCTGTTCAGAAGAGATCGCAACCCCTCGTAGTCTTACGGATTTATGGACAGCCCTGCAGGATCACGATGTCAGTTCCCTCCAACACTACTTCAGACATTAGTCGAATCCACGCCATGTTATATTCCGGCACTTCTGCGTGCTCACGGGGGCCCTACACGATGTTAGGTAGGTGTATCAGTTTCTTTGGCTCTTCAGTGTACAACAATATGAGAAATGTAGCACACAGACAGACGTACTTAAAACAAAAGAAGAATCCAAAATGACAAACGCAATACAACCAACTGTATGTTTGTAAGTAGGCTGTTTAGGTTTTTATATTGGTAACGCCACGTAGCGCTCTGTATGAAAATCACTGGCTGTGCTGTGTGCAGTCTGTGGCTGGTTTGCATTGTTGTCTGCCATTGTAGTGTTGGGCAGCTGGATGTTAACAGCGCGTAGCGTTGTGCAGTTGGAGGTGAGCCGCCAGCAGTGGTGGATGTGGGGAGAGAAATGGTGGAGTTTTGAAATTTGTAAGACTGGATGTCATGAACTGCTATATATATTATGACTTTTGAACACTATTAAGGTAAATACATTGTTTGTTCTCTATCAAAATCTTTCATTTGCTAACTATGCCTATCAGTAGTTAGTGCGTTCAGTAGTTTGAATCTTTTATTTAGCTGGCAGTAGTGGCGCTCGCTGTATTGCAGTAGTTCGAGTAACGAAGATTTTTGGTGAGGTAAGTGATTTGTGAAAGGTATAGGTTAATGTTAGTCAGGGCCATTCTTTTGTAGGGATTTTTGAAAGTCATATTGCGTTGCGCTAAAAATATTGTGTGTCAGTTTAAGCACAGTCATGTATAATTTTTCTAAGGGGCGTTTCATGTTCAATAGTTCCAGTAGAACAGGGACATGAAATGCACAAGAGAGCAATAATGAAAAGTTAATGTCCAAATTAAGGTCTGTATGCGAATTAAAACACAAAATTACGCACCCCATTACGAACCAGACTGATGCCATGTGGAAGTGAAGACTTGTGAGGAGGGGGTAACCTCTCGGAAGCAGCTGCACATATAAGTCTGACTCTGAAGTTGTGTACTTGGAACAAGCCAATACGATGTGTTTAAGATCCGCTTCTGCCGTTGAGTCCTTATCGCAGTGTCCAGAAGTGATAATCGCCAAGCGATATAGGAGCGCGGGTTTAACACCGTGTCACAACCTCATGCGTATGACAGACGTTACATGACGTCTACGAAGCTGCACCGAGACGAACCATGGTCGAGAAGAATGTTTAGTTGCATGGCCGCCAGGTGGCCTCTGTTAAAGTGCCAAGAGACATGCCATTCACAGTTCCAAGTGTGGTAAGCAGCCTCCCGAATCGTCGATGTGAGATCCCTATAGGGGATGGGCGTTGGGTGTAACTAGCCTTCTATAGTACTCCACTTGACAAGGCGGTCAGCAGTTTCATTGTGAAGAATGCCATGATGTCCTTTAATCCTGAGTAACTGAACTGCAATGCCCACGGTCTGCTCATCTCTTATGGCCACCAAGACGTCCAGAAAATACCTGTTGGTCTGTTAATCAAATGCGGGATGTTGCAATTTCTGCAGCACACTTTGAGAGTCCGTAAGTACCAGGACGAATCTGATTGTCCGGGTACCGTAATGAATGACTTCCCTGATGACCTGTAGCTCCGCCTTGGAGATAAAAGATGCAGGTGGAAGCGGAAACATTTGGCAGGCGCCACTAGAAGGGGAAAATAAAGCTTATCCAACATCCGCCTCAGATTTAGAACCACCTTTCTTGTAATTTTATTGATTACGAAGATATGTACAGCAGTAATTATTTTCTGAAATAGCGTCCTGTACCTTTATTTGGTAATTCACTTCCTCTACTGAAGACCTATACGAAAACGTATCACAGTGCACCAGTCACGTAAACATGATGTTACTAAAAACGTAACACAAAATTGTTTTTGACTCCCCTGTACCCGGGGTAACGTAACTCGCCCACTAGGTGGAGTCCGCAGTGAACAAATGGAAACACAAGGAAAATGCTCATCGCTTACTGAGTCAACCATTTCCAGTTGAAGGTTTTCGTGGGTATTATGTACACGAACGAAGAGAAGATAGAAATACTGATCGTTTATGGAGAATGTAAGTACTGTTATAAATGTGCTCGTCTTGCAAATAACAAATCATTATTGTAATTACTGTTCTGATAACTTACATTCCCCATAGATGAGTCGCATTTCCGCTTTATTTTCGTTGGTGTATATTGTATTCTCAAAAATCTTCAACTGAAGACAGTTGACGGAATAACCAGTGTGCGTTTTCCTTGTTTCTCCGTTTCATTAGTGTCAGCTCAGCGAGTGGACGTGTTAAGTTAACTCAGATACCTACACTGTTTGCTATTACAGGAGAGTCAAAGTCAGTCTCCTATTGAACTGTCCATACGTGAACTGTATACAGTGATACGTTTTAGTACAGGTTTTTAGGAGAGGAAGTATATTACCAAATAAAAATAAAATGGTGCTATTTCAAAAAAGACGTACTACCGTTCATATTTTCGTAACGAACCAAGTTACATGAAATACAATAATATTGGTTAATATCCCGCTGGCAGTTAAGCATTTGCTCGATGCATGTTTTATTCTACTTCCGAACAAAAAGATTTTCGAGTGGTCAAGATAATGACATCCTGCTTATGTATACAGACTAGACAAGTCAGCTAAAACTTGTATTCGTTTTCTTTCGTAACGGTTCAAGATATCTGTGCAGGCTACCTCGCCAGTCTGCGGGGTACCGGGAATTTTTATTGCTGATTTTAAAAATTTTCCCTACTTACATTTTCGCTCTCAGTAATCACGTATGGGTATCGTGGTCTACGTGTTAAGAGGATGTTTGTTCTCATAAATGCTTTAGTAATTGTATAAAAATATCTCCCATCTGTTGATAGATATTTAATTTAAAATGTGAAGTTTACAGGCTCAGTAAAATGCAAGTAAACGGCAATAAATATTTAGTATTTGAATTTTAAGTTTATCTTTTAAACTGATGAGTAGCGTAAACATTGAGCTCACTCACGTTGTTCTCCCACTTGGTAAATACAACAAAGCACAGTATGACTTCAGTTATAACTAAAACAGACAAAAATTTTAGTTAACATATGTTCCCTAAAATATATATCAAACATAAAAAAGACATTTAGTTGACTGTTCAGTTAACACCTGTAAACACAACGAATCAAAACAGGCAAGGAACGCCTATAAAAGATTGTGAAATGTTGAGAAGGGATACGTTATCTGACCACTCATGAATAAGCAAGTAGAATGCTAACCCAAGGAACAGGTAGACAATATATATCGCTTAATTTTAAGTTGAAATTACTCAGGCTTGTTTTGTAAAAAAAAAGTATCCATAAAATATCAATAAAATTTAAACAAGAAAGCTCTCAAGGCTCCCTTTGACATAGCAACTAGAAAAAAATGATCTTGGGTACCAAAATTAATTGCATAAGAACAGGACAAATAATGTTCATAAAATACGAACCAGGTTCAAACTGGTAAACAGAAATAACAGAGACATTTTACCAGTTTTAGACGGCTCACCCGATAAACTCCATTAAGTGACAGAATTCAAGAATAAAACACCTCTACGGTACAGCGAAGTGCCTCCGAAAAGCAGCTTGTAGTCTAAGTCCATAACTTACGGCTGAGGCATTACACTTTGCCCCCTTCCCTTCTGTAGCTACCAAACAGCAGACGAGATCCTATGGCAGTCTTCCATCAAATCCGAGTGGCGTATTTCTAGGGGATGTAAACTGACAGGTTAGCAACATACACTGTTACTCAAGATGATATTCAATTTCGGCACTTGCTTAAAGAGTCCATGTCCCGTATAACTGCCAGCACTATCCCCTTAATGACTATCCTCGAGTTATCGGTCGTAAACGACTGAGAGCGACCCGAAGCCGCCGTTTTTAAATCATCGTGGCAGAGCATTCACACGTCCCTTGGCGAGATGCGAAGCTGGACGTTGCTTAGTTCCAGGCAAAGAGGTTATATCGTGCTTTCCATCGCACATCGAAACAACATAAGTGTCAAATAACCCTGTCACGTACACACGTAACCAGTACAGCCAGTAGGGAACGTATGACGAAAGGCACGTGTTGACTGGCAGGTGGTCACACAAACCAAGGGAGCACACGTTTGCACTCCGTATACTTGAATATAGTGAAAATGTTTTAAAACTGAATATTTCATTTCAAACCCTCCCTCTTGATGCCCACTCTCCTTAAAGTCTTCAAGTCACCACTGTGCACCCGTGCATATCGAAGCGAAATTTCTGACTGCTGATACTAGGCAGGGAGTTACGTAATTTCGTTGCATCTTTAATCCGCACTCTTGTATCAACCGAGATATTAAAGCAAGTATGCATTTTCGTGATGAAATGTTCTTTAACTTCATTCGGAATCTCTTGAAAAGACGAGCACAGCGATACAACTTTCGTTAATGTTGTTACTGAAACTTTCCGACCAATATGCAAGACATGTGCTCAAGTTGAAAGACAAGGCATCCGGAATCGTCTGTTACGATGTAAACACTGCTTTCACGCCAGACTCCGTCGTTATATGTAGAGAGGAGATGGCCCTATGCTGCTGCGATAAAACGCATTTCCTCTTGGTCCTAATTTATACGACATGTCTTCGATACAGGGTCAGCAACGATCTTTTTGCTAATGAAATCTATGCTAATTTTTTGCGTATCAGGAAGAGCTTAAGAAAACTGCTTTTAATTTGCGTACTTTATTGTGTTCAAAAAAACAACTGTGTGGAAACAAGTAAACAGTCGAAAGGCTTGGTACAACAGCGGTGGCTACAACAAGAGTCACACTTGGCGTATTTACATAGCAATAGCCGACTCCGGCCTAGTCTTCTGTCACTTTTCTTTGGGATGTTTGCAAAAAGTTTCAATGTCAGTGTTAACAAATCGTACTCCTCTTTTTAACAGATTACGAATGGCGTTAAAGGTAGATCGTTCCGTAAAACGAAACAATACGTGGGTCGTTAAGAGATTTAGAGGATTAACCATGCAACAAAATAACGCGCACTTCTGCGCACTATCAGTTGACGAAAACCTCTCTTCGATATCTTGAGCCGTTAACAGAAGTGTTCACTCTTACACGTCTCACCCTGTATATATGGCGTTTCACAACTGCTAATACAGGCTTCTAGGGGTTGTAGAGGGAATATAGTAGATAAAGTTTTGATAAGGAACCCATGTCCGGAAATGTACCGTATAAAATGTTTGAAGATGCGACTACTTTAAAAATCTCCTGCCTCACGGTACGTAATGATAGAGCTGCACAACTTGTCTGCCTGATCCGTTTTCCTGATCACCTTAGTCCAACACCTAGCACTTTCGTCCGAATACGACAACGGCTGTGAACAACTGGCTCGTCCGCAGCTGCAGGGGTTGACAGTGATGCTCCAGGGTTTGTAGACCGGGTGTGTAGTTGGTTGGCTGGCTGACTTGGGGGGGGGGGGGGGGGACCAAATAGTGAGGTAAGCGGTCCCATCGAATTAGGAAAGGAAGTCGCCCGTGCTCTTTCGAAGGAACCATCCCAGCATTTGCCGGAAGCGATTTAGCGAAATCACGGAAAACCTAAATCAGGATGGCCGGACGAGAGTTTGAACCGTCGTTCTCCCGAATGGCAGGTCCAGTGTGCTAACCACTGCGCCATCTTGCTCGGTCTGTGTGTATGAAAACATGCGTTGCACATACACCTGTTGCACCGAACAGCTCGGTCGGCATGTGCAGCAGTTCCCTCAGAGCACTTAAATCAGAGCTCATTGTCTCCACTGTGTGCATACCGTAAAGTGGGACGCTTACAAGTGACACGATCTTCAAACTTATTTTACATCCAAACGGTACATTGTCGGAAATGGGTTCCTTACCAAAACTTTATCTACTAAGAGCCCTCTACAACGCCTGGAAGCCTCTAATATCAGTTGTGAAACACCTTGTATACGGTTATCCAGACACTTGTTTTAAGGTATTTTTTCGCATTTCATTCCATACCCTGAAGGAGGGAGATACGTACCATTGTCTAGCCCAAATCTTTTCTGACACATAGCAAGCGAACTGGTGGAGAGGAAGAGAAGGTCGCAATTTGTAATATTCAGGATGGAGCTTCCAGTTCTGGTTTTAGTCTTACAACCAAGTAAAAATCTGCGGTAAAACTTGGCCGGAACCGGCGGAAGAGGTAATTTCATTTTGTTTTTGGGCGTTCTATTTGCCAAATACATTTGCAGTCAAATACAAATATGTGAAAAGAAGAGATCCTCTGCCACCGAAAGTATTTGCTGCTTCGTGATAGCTAGCTTGTACGCAACACCTATACTGCTTATACTGACTGGTCTCAGGGACAAATAGGATTAGGTAACACTATGAACAGAACGTTGCCAACACAGATTAGCAGCAATTTACAATTTGTTTTTAGAAATATCACACAACTTGACTTTTGTATGAAAATGGTGCGTGTCACCAGTGCAGTGTTTACTTCCACTTATCAGTCTTTAGCTCTTTCTAGTCCCGAATCCAGTGAACACTAACTGCAGTCTCTTGTAGAATGTCCATTGTCGCTTTTCTTGGCAGCGGCTGTACACACAGTCCTCATGCTGTCTTCAGGTACTGTTGATCCTTTGTTGGCAGTGACGATACTGACGCTAATACTTTCTGTCCGTGCAGTGGATTGATACCCACTTGGGAATTATTTGAGTGATGTCTGGTGGAAGCATGAAACAGTCTGTGTTTTGTGTGCCCTCCACAGTGTCTGACCATCTGTCCTCTGAAGGGTGCCATTGCCATGTGATCGCCCTTTCTGTGTATGGCTGTGTCACTGATCTGATAGACCCAGTACTACGACTGCATCCTAAACATAAGGCCTAGAGTACGTTTGTGTATCTGAGTGTGTGTAACAGAGAAAGGTCGGTGACTTGATCTACGTGTATGACAGTGCACCTCATCATCGAATCGCATGAACGACCATCATCGAACTCAGGTGGTAAATAAAAATTTCGAAATTTCATGTTAGCCATAGTTGTGATCCTTCGTAAAAGTGAGACAGTGGGCTGAATGAGAAACTTAATAATAGTCACTTATGTTACATGTTGTCGTTACCTACCCCACTTGAGAAAGACCTGTAAGACCTAAATTGGCCAGTTGTGTGAAACATAATAAAGTAAATTCTTCCTGATTAAGCAACAGCCAAGGTCCCTACTTGTTCAACAACTTCTTTTACTTCGCCTGTGTACAGTTCTAAATCACACCTTCATCAAGTGCGCTTTAGATGTTATGTAAAGATCTTCATTCAAACGTAAACATGACAGAAAGTCGTATCTGTGGGATTTACAGCGCGTATGGCGACTCCCTTTTCAAAACAATTGGAGGTTAAGCTGTGAGTACTAACGTTGATCTAATTCGAGGTATTGTAATCTGTCTCGGGTGAATCATAGCTCTAAGGGACCCAAAATTCAATATTCCCGGGAAAAAATATTTAACAATATAAAAATCATAACTGGTGCATTAGACTATGCAACTGACTGCCGTTAATAAACTTCCACCTCCGGTGAACGCTAGAAAACAAATGAACACCGAAGAGTACTAAACGATAACACAGAGAGCAAGTAACTGTCTCTGTTTCAGGCAATAATTAATAAAAGAAGTTACACACTGCACTCAGTACTGGAAACAAAATTAGAATATTTTACACTCAGTTCAATTTGTAAAGGAAATAAATTTTTTTTTGCAAAAAATGTAACAGAATTAACTTTTTTAATGTTCTCTTGTGTTTTTTGACTCATCCTTCACTTGAAAATAATTATTAATGGTCGTTTATAAAAAGTGCAGAATGAAGAGTTAACAGTCCAGGATTGAACCAAGGCGGTTCTTTTCCCCCCAAATAGGCACGAAGTTGTGTACGCGTGCCAACTGGGTTTCAAATTCTAATTGTATGATTGCAAGTTTCGTTGAGTTCCATTCCATAGAATTAGAGATGACTCAAATTCCTGCGGTTGAAATCTCATACTGTTTCCCTCTTCCTAAGTAGAAAATTACTGTTGCATTTTGGTACACGTACCAGCAAACCTACGATGTCCTTCATGGTCTGCCAAAATCAGTCTGCAATCTGAAACTACACGTAGTCTCACCAAGCTACAACACGTCTCGTTTGTGTGCGAATTAAAGCTAAATTACCATTGTCATTAAGTTGTGGAGCAGGAAGAAAGAAGTATCAGTGGTGGAATTCGGTAACGGATGGTGACCAGGTATACTACAGTCACATACATATTTTGACGATGGTAAGGAAGAAGTGTACTGGTAATTTACGACTTACTGCATGCCCCAGGTTTTTCGGACCGGTTTTTTTTTTTTTTTTTTTTTTTTTTTTTTTTTTTTTTTTTTTTTTTTTTTGCAGCTCAGTAAGGACTGCACAAGGAAGCGATAGAAAAGATGGATGACACTATTTGGGTTATGTTGTGCGGAAGTTCGTATCAGGCTTCTCTGAAGGGCGGCGTCGAAAATGGCGCCGTGCCAAGGGAACGGCACAGTTTCTCGTGAACAGTCTGCTAGATAAGATAATCCATGTTAATAGTGCGTGCCAGTGCTAAATCTGCAATTAGAATAGCCGAAGAAAATTATTGTTGTCGTCAATGGGGATGAGTCTGTTTTGTAGGGTTGGTAGACACAATAAAATAGACCAAAGAGGCTGTAAGACGTAAGTGTATAGGCACGGCGGTGTACCTTTTTTTCTGCCATTGGTTCTCTTTGAACTGCAGTATTGCTGGCGCGATCAACAGGCATCGTTCAACCGTGATGAGTCTGTCCAGTCTGTGGCGAGAGCATGGACGTGTGTGTGGTCGTGTTAAAGTCATGACAGCGAGTGTAGCACAGTTAGTCGACAGGGGAGACGTAAAATGATATTGCGAGTGATTTACGCAGAATGTGTGTAATGTTGATTATTGCAATATTGCTGTTAATGGACTTACGTGTGTGAAAGGTAGAAATATGATATCAACACCATGCTTGTAAGAGTCAGAAATTACAGTGACTGATACTTAATGATAAATTTTAGTGTCGTGTAACTTGACTTGTATTATTATCATTCAATAGTATCCCATTCGTTAATAGTAGATGGTCATACTAATGACTTTAACAGTGGTCGTATTGATTAAAGCGTGCTGCCATTGTTACAAGCGAATACGGTCAATGGATGTGAGTTCTGCTGCTAACTAAACAGTCCGACAGTAAAAAATTAATTAAATTGTGATAACATTTTAATAGTAGAGAACGTTCAATGCGCAGACATTTCGAGGCCTTACGTTACGTCATTTAAACGGAGCTCGACGGAAGATCTCTCCGATCAACCGACTTTTTGGGCGTGTTCTAGCATGCCCCAAAAATCAAGCCTTTGAAATGAACTGTCCTCCATCTTAGTTAATGTGTCAAATAGCTGAAGGGGGATGGAAACTATACACTAAATTCTCAGATGGTTCTGCAGTTCCACCTGGAAAGAGGAGCAATGGGTACTTGACAAGTTATGTTAGAAGTGTAACAGAGCCAAACACTCGGCGAAGTGACAAATCAGAAAAAGAAATGTTGGGTACGGCCTTTCTGCCATAAATTCCCAGAGTGACGGATGAATCGGCGGTATATTGCGCAAACACGACGTAAAGACGACTTTCAAAGACAAAGAAGATCAAAGAGTGTCTCAGATCGGCAAAGAAGAAAATGGACCCTCTTGAGATGTCGGGAATATACCGCATACCATGCACATGCGGAAAAGTTTATGTCGGAATGACTGGACGATCAATCAACACCAGGATCAAAGAACGTAAGCGACGTTGTAAGTTGGGGAAGGTTGAGAAATAGGCTGTGGCATAGCACGCACTGTGTGAGACAGACCACGTAGTAAAATTCACCGACATGGAAGTTCTGGCTGTAGAGAAACACTAATCCGTCTTTTCTGTATTGCAGTGAACGACCGTCGCAGGTAGCAAGAGGAGAACCGCACCGGAAATGACCGCGGAGAAGCCCTCGGACGTTGGCGCGCCAGGTACATATAGTCTGCGGCCGCGAGCTCGGCTCCAGTTCACCACCAGCAATGGAGGGGTGAAGCTTTTACGGTGCCAGCCTCTCGTTCCGGCGAAACGTAAGTAAAATCCTCAGAAGAACGTCGGCCGAGGAACCCGAGACAGGAGCCAATAGGCATTTTATCAACAAGTGGCCACGAAAGCCTTAACAATTTTGATCTGATACAAAGCTTGTCCGTGCTTCCAATTCAACTTGAGTCATGTGGTTTGTAAAATCATCGTTGTTTATAAGAGTACGGATTTGTGGCCCTTCACAAATTCCTGCTTCTAATTTTTCTATACTGAGACCAGGAAATGACTGACAAACATATCTGAAGCAATCACCATTTCTCTGTACAGCTTTACAAAACCGTTTGGCAAGCCCAAGTTTAATATGGAGTGACGCAAGAATGATTTTTTCCCGACTGACCTACAGTTCTTGAACGATGTTATCTTTTCCTACAGTCAGGTTCATTCTCGCCGACCAGTATTTCCTGCTCCAATGTTCACTTTTCGCACGACTGTCCGACAGACAAAGAAAACAGGGATATTTAGTGTATCCACTTTGATGAGATAATAAAAAATTAACCGTTTTTATATCTAGAGACACTGACGACTGATGTTGATGAAATGAAGCTGTCTCTAAAACAAATTTAACATTTTGATATTCTTCCTGAAGTGTAGTTGAATGAGCTATCATGTTCCAAGCTAATTTATTTCTGTTATGCAGTAACACACATTTAAAACTTATTTTGAGCTATCTAGGGAAAGTCGCCAGTCTTTCCGTTGGTCCAGCGGAGGACCCATTAAATTCAAAAGCCCAGGGGTGCCATCTGTCGGATTCCTGCCGTAGTTACCAAGTCAAAAGCACTAGGCCATATTGAGTCACAAGCCATATTCAGTCCAATTACCTTACTTCGAAAGAGATACGTTTCTGAGAGCAGATTAGTAAAAATATGCGAATTTTTTATAGAACGGATTGTCATGAGAACCAGAATCTATTCAAACAAAATCATTTATAGGCTAAGTACTTCAACATCACATTTGTCCAAACAGACCCTGTAGACTTAAAATTTTGTTGTCCACTGTGTTATTGCTGTCCGAACTACACTACTGGCCATTAAAATTGCTACACCAAGAAGATACGCAGATAATAAACGGGTATTCATTGGACAAATATATTATACTAGAACTGACATGTGATTACATTTTCGCGCAATTTGGGTGCATAGAGCCTGAGAAATCAGTACCCAGAACAACCACCTCTAGCCGTAATAACTGCCTTGACACGCCTGGGCATTGAGTGAAACAGAGCTTGGATGGCGTATACAGGTACAACTGCCCATGCAACTTCAACACGATACCACAGTTCATCAAGAGTAGTGACTGGCGTATTGTGACGAGCCAGTTACTCGGCCACTATTGACCAGACGTTTTCAATTGGTGAGAGATCTGGAGAATGTGCTGGCCAGGGCAGTAGTCGAACATTTTCTGTATCCAGAAAGGCCCGTACAGGACCTGCAACATGTAGTCGTGGATTATCCTGCTGAAATCTAGGGTTTCGCAGGGATCGAATGAAGGATAGAGCCACGGGTCGTAACACATCTGAAATGTAACGTCCACTGTTCAAAGTGCCGTCAATGCGAACAAGAGGTGACCGAGACGTGTAACCAATGGCACCCCATACCATCACGCCGGGTGATACGGTAGTATGGCGATGACGAATACACGCTTCCAGTGTCCGTTCACCACGGTGTCTCCAAACACGGATGCGACCATCGTGATGCTGTAAACAGAACCTGGATTCATCCGAAAAAATGACGTTTTGCCATTCGTGCAGCCAGGTTCGTCGTTGAGTACACCATCGTAAGCGGTCCTGTCTATGATGCAGCGTCAAGGGTAACCGCAGCCACGGTCTCCGAGCTGATAGTACATGCTGCTGCAAACGTCGTCGAACTGTTCGTGCAGATGGTTGTCGTCTTGCAAACGTCGCCATCTGTTGACTCAGGGATCGAGACGTGGCTGCACGATCCGTTGCGGACATGCGGATAAGATGCCTGCCATCTCGAGTGCTAGTGATACGAGGCCGTTGGGATCCAGCACGGCGTTCCGTATTACCCTCCTGAACCCACCGATTCCATATTCTGCTAACAGTCATTGGATCTCGCCAACGCAAGCAGCAATGTCGCGATACGATAAACCGCAATCGCGATAGGCTACAATCAAAGTCTCAAACGTCATGGTAAGCATTTCTCCTCCTTACACGTGGCATCACAACGTTTCACCAGGAAAGGCCGGTCAACTGCTGTTTGTGTATGAGGAATCGGTTGGAAACTTTCCTCATGTCAGCACGTTGGAGGTGTCGCCACCGGAGCCAACCTTGTGTGAATGCTCTGAAAAGTTAATCATTCGCATATCACAGCATATTTTTCCTGTCGGTTAAATTTCGCGTCTGTAGTAATTCATCTTCGTGAGTTGCAATTTTAATGGCCAGTAGTGTAAATTTAGAAGTTCTTTGTAAGATCGGCCAGCGATTAGGCGTCCTGCAGCCTGTGCGAGACCCATCGGTAGGTCTCCCGAAGATCGATAGGCTTGAAAGCTACGCCTCCCGCTATCTCGCCGGGGCTGACGGCTTATCGCCGGCTGCTGGGGTATCAGATTTCCGGCCGCGGAGGCGCACGCGTCCGGATTGTGCGTGATGAACGGCAGGGGGCGCAGTTTATTCAGCGGAATAGCCACCGTAGCTCAGGTTAAATTAGGAGCGCCGATGCGTCGCCCTCCGCCGCGTCCCGCTATATTGCCTATAAATAACCCTACCCGCCGTCCAGTCCGGCGCACACCGCTCGCGTCTGGAACCGTAGCTCCGTGTTCCACAGTGTCCAGCCTTATCTCCATAGAGCGGCCAGATTTCGGAAACGGTGTGGACACCGTTTCCAGCAGCCTCAAACGACGGGGCATAAAGCGAAGTGTGACCACGAATATTGTACAACAGACGGTGTAACACAGGCACAGAACAAAATGTAGTCTGAATCCGAACTCCACCGAAGAAGTTGCGAAGATTATTCAGTGACGTTTTCGGAGTATTTTAGTATATCCTGCCCAAAGTCTGCGGTGGCTCATTACAGAGTAATAGTGTAGATATTATTTAAAACTGTAGGCTTCTATGGCAACTGTCAATTTGAATAAAAATATTTTGGGTTTTGGACCAGGTCATTGTTGTTGTTGTGGTCTTCAATCCGAACACTAGTTTGATGCAGCCCTTCATGCTAATCTATCCTGTGCAAGCCTCTTCATTTCCGAATTAGTACTGAAACTTACATCGTTCTGAATCTGCTTACTGTATTCATCTCTTGGTCTCCCTCTGCAATTTTTACCCCCTCCCCTCCCCACGCTTCCCTCTACTTCTAAATTGGTGATTCACTGATGTATCAGAGTGTATCATATCAACAGATCTCTTCTTCTAGTCAGGTTGTGCAACAAATTTTTTTCTCTCCAATTCTGTTCAGTGCCTCCTCATAAATTACGTGACCACCCATCTAATTTTTAGCATTCTCCTATAGCACCACGTTTCAAAAGCTTCTATTCTGTTCTTGTCTAAACAGTTTGTCATCCATGTTTCTCCTTCATATACGACTGCAGTCCAAACAAATACTTTCCGAAAATATTTCTTAGGTCTTGGATCTACATTCGATGTTAACAAATGTCTTTTCTTCAGAAAAGCTTTCCTTGTTAGCGCCAGTCCACATTTTATATCCTCACTTCTTCGGCCATCGTCAGTTATTCAGCTGCCCCCCCACCCCCAAAAAAAACAACAACAAAAAAACTCATCTACTACTTTAACTGTCTCGTTTCCTAATCTAATTCCTTCAGTATCACCTGATTTAATTGGACTACATTCCATTATCCTCATTATCCTTGTTTTGCTGTTTTTACATCCATCCTCTACCGTCCCGTCAAGACACTGTCTATTCCGTTCAAGTGCTCTTCCAAGTCCTTTTCTGTCACAGTATTACAATGCAATCGTCAAACCTCAAAGTTTTCATTTCTTCTCTCCGAACTTTAATTCGGACTCCAAAATTTTCTTTGGTTTCCTTTACTGCTTCCTCACTATAAGGATTGTCCGCCTCCATAGCGTAGAGGTAGCGTTACTGTCTACCACCCAGGGAGCCCGGGTTCGATTCCCGGCAGGGGACTGGGTGTTGTGCGTTCTTCATCATCATTGATTCGCAAATCGCCAAAGTGGCGTCACCTAAAAAGGACTTGCAATACAGCGGCCTGCGGCGCGGCACGTTTCTTTTTACCGCCCTGCCAGTGTCCAGCAATGTTCATTTGTCTAGCTAAAAGCTGTAGTAGAAAATACTAGACCACTACTGTCTATTGCAGGTCGCAACATACATAGAATTGTCCGGTAAACGGGATGTGGCTGGCTACTGAAATAAAAGTTTTAAGTTGGCAATGTAAATTTTCAGGTGTATTTTTACGATAAAGATCACAGTTAATACTGCCAAGTCCGTACTAAGTGTCTACACAATGTAAAGTTCCCACGCACACCACAATCACACACGTAGCCAGTTTATGGTATTTACACCCGTTACCGAAGTTAATAGAGTTCACCGGATCGTTTAGTTATGAAAATGCTCGCTCAAATGTTGTGCACTCTGCTCTACACGTAATACCTGTTCCAGTCTTAGATCGCACAACACGCCACGCGGTTTTAACTAACAGTCAAAAGCAATAATTTTGATATTCCGTCCGAAATTCCACACGACTTCCACTATACCGTTCACTTAAATACGCTTTGTACTACTTCGCGAACTCGTAATTTGCATTTTTCCGCGATTTTACAGTACTTTCGTCGGAGCTGCTTTCAATGAGATGTTACTAGTTCGAACCCTCAGCCCCGACTGACTTAGATCACACCAAAGGCTTTGTTCCCAGCACAGATTGGCGCGAGCCTGCATTTTTCTGATTGGCTGATATTACAAACAGCAAATCAGGTTGCAGTATTATCCCTCGCTAACCCGCACTTTACTTCAATGACCAATCATAGTAAAACATTTCTTTCTATGACAATTGCTAAATAAATAAATTTAGAAAAGTATCAAATATAAAATTAATCCTTCCGAAATTACTGATTAATTTGTGTTCTACTCTCGATTTATTAGTACCATAAACTGGCTGCACATTTAATTATAGTTTAACTGGTACTTCGTGAACAAACAAAACAATTTTCATTTACTTCTGTTCTTCTTCACTCATACAACACTCACACTGCTAATTACTACACATATAAAACATTATAATTATGCAGATACATTAAATATTAATCAAACATAACTTTACAACATTGTTTTGACTACGGTTGCTAGCACTGTCTGTCAACTGCTGACCTCTGCCGCCTACTAGGACAACTACGTGCAGCTCTGTAACTCAGGTCCATGTCAGCTGGTGACATCTGTCGATGACTCATGCCTATAACGATATCGTCCTAACAAGAGACAGGAGCGATGCGAAGGCGCTACCCCTCAGGCCGAACAACCCCGAATGGGGTCTCCCGGCCAACAACGCCATACGATCATTTCATTTTCATTTCACTATACGGACTGGATAACACTGGCGATAGGCTGCAGCCCTGTCTCACTTCCTTCTCAGTCACTGCTTTCCTTTCATGCCCCTAGACTCTTATAAGTAGCATATAGCCTTTCATTCCCTCTGTTGTACCCCTGCTTCAGAATTTCAAAGAGGGTGTTCCAGCCAACATTGTCAAAAGCTTTCTCAGAGTCTACAAATGCTACAAAGTAAGTTTGCCTTCCCTTAAACTATCTTCTAAGATAAGTAATAGGGTCAGCAATGCCTCTCGTTTTTCTACATTTGTCCGAAATCCAAACTGCTCTTACCGAAGTCGGATTCTACCAGTGTTTTCATTCTTCTACAAAAAAAAAAAAAAAAAAAGAAAAAATGGTGTTAGTATTTTGCAGCAATGACTTATTAAACTCATAGTTCGGTAATATTCACATCCGTCATCACCTACTTTTTTTGGAATTCGGAATTATTACATTCTACTTGAAGTCTGAGGCTATTTCGCCTGTCTCATACATCTTGCACACCAGATGGAAAAGTTTTGTCAAGGCTGTTAGTAGTTCCGAGGGAACACAGCCTACACCTGCGCTTTGATTCGACTTAGGTCTTTCAGTGCTCTGTCAATTTTTTCTCACAGTATCATATCTCCCATATAAGCTTCATCTAAGTCATCTTCCATTTTCATACTGTTGTCTTCATGTGCAAATTCATCTCGCTTGTATAGATTTACTATACATTCTCTGCACCTTTCAACTTTCTCTTCTTTACACAAGACTGGTTTTCCATACATCTGCATCTCTTTTCTCCAAAATGCTCTTTAATTTTCTTGTAGGCGGTATCTATCTTCCCCCCAGCGAAGTATGCATCTAAATGATAAAGAACTAAAACACCTATAGTAGATCTGGAGAGGAACACTGCAGAGACCGTTGGAACTATGATGCAGTTGTGGCAACAATGAAATCCAAAGTGCGAAACAATAGTAAGCAGAAATATTTATTTGTTCAGCAAACTAGATAGAGAAGCAACAGTGTCATATCTCAACGAGGAACTTCAAACTTCTAGCTCAGGACGGGTTCGTGTTGAGAAATTATGGCTTAAGTTTAAAAGAATAGTTGATCATGTACTGGGTAGATATATACTCAATAGAACAGTTCATAATGGGAATGACCCTTCATGGTATACAGTCACTGCAAAGAAACTTTTAAAGAAACATGGATTACTGTGTAATATGTGCAAAACTGAGTGTAGGGTTATAGATAGAGAGATGCTGAATGAAACGCATTTGGCTAACAAGGGAGCAATGCATAAGCCCGCAATGAATACTGCAGTAGAATTTTGTCAGACGATCTTTTAGAAAACCCAAAGAAATTCTGGTCGTATGTCAAAGCTATTAATGACACCAAAGTTGGTGTCCAGTCACTTGCAAATAAGACAGGAATTGAAACTGTCATAGCAAAGTGAAAGCTGAAATGCTTAACTCCGTTTCCAAATTTTCCTTTACAAAGTAAAACGAAGGAGAGCTGCCCTAATTAAATCCTCCTACCGCTGAAAACACGAGTGAAATAAGTGTTAGTGTGAGTTTTGTGGAGAAATAGTTGAAATCGTAAAGATTGAACAAAAGTCCAGGGCTCGATGGAGTCCCTATCAGATTCTACACTGAATTTGCGACTAAGTTAGCCCATCTTCTAACTGTAATCTGTCGTAGATCCCTTGGTTAAAAACAGTGCCCCGTAGTTGGAAGAAAGCGCAACCGTTTACAATAAGGGCAGTATAAGTGATCCACGAATCTACCGTCCAATATCCTTAACGTCGATTTGTTGTGGAATCATAGAATATATTCTGAGCTCAAACACAATGAGGTATCTCGAACAGAATGATCTCCTGCATGTCAGCCAGCATGGATTCCGGAAACATCGATCATGAGTAATCCAAGTCTCACTTTTCTCCCATTACATACTGAAAGCTTTGGATCAGGGCAACCAGGGCAACCAGGTAGGTGTAATATTTCTTGATTTCAGAAAAGCCATGTGAATCAGCATTGCATCTACGCTTATTGTCAAATGTACGATCATATGGGGTATCAAGGGAAATTTGTGACTGGATTGTCGATTTTTTGATAGGGAGGACGCAGCAGGTTATCTTGGGTGGAGAGTCATCGTCATGTGTAGAAGTAATTGTGTTGGGACCATTCCTGTTCATGTTTTCTATTAATGACCTTGCGGACGGTATAAATAGTAAACCTCAGATTTTTTTGCAGATGATGCAGTTATCTGTAATGAAATACCGTCTGAAAGAAGTTGCATAAATATTCCCGTCAGATCTTGATAAGATTTCAAAGTGGTGCAAAGATTGTCAACTTGCTTCAAATGTTCAAATATGTAAGAAAAGAAAATAAAAGAGTAAAAGACTTAAAACGAAAAAAGCGTAATATCCTAGGAATACTACATCAGTGAGTCACAACTGGGATCAAATACCTGGGTGCAACACTTTGTAGGAATATGAAATAGAACCATCATATACGTGCAGTCGTGTGTAAAGCAGGTGGTTTATTGATATGAGGGTGAGTCAAATGAAAACCTTAAATTTGTAATAACAAATCGAAATTTCGCGCCGTTATCCTGTCAGTTGCTAAGCGTGCTACAAACAGCGTGCAGAATGGCCTGTAGTTGGCAGCATAGTGCAGACGCACACGTACCGTCGCAGTATCAATATAAAGATGGCCGCCCCACTTGCGACTTGCACCAGGGAAGAACAGCGTTCTGTTATTCGGTTTTTGCGTAGTGAAGATGTGAAACCTATTGAAATTCATCGACGAATGAAGGTTCAGTACGGTGATGCATGTTTGCCACAGCAGCAAGTCTACGAGTGGAGTAGGAAGTTCGCAGATGGTGTGACTTCAGTGGAAGATGCTCCTCGTCCAGGTCAGGCACAACGAGTTGTGACTGCGCAGAACATTGCAAAAGTTGAAGCCGTAGTGAAGGAAAACAGCTGAGTGACACTGAATGACATTGCAGCATGTTTACAGATTAGTCATGGGGTCAGCACACCACATTGTGCATGATGTGGTTCAGTTTCACAAAGTGTCTGCAAGATGGGTGCCACGGCAGCTGACTCCTGAAATGAGAGAACGACGTGTTGATGTTTGTGAAGAACTTCTTCGGCGCTTTGAACGAGAAGGAGATAGCTTCCTTGCAAGAATCGTTACTGGGGACGAAACCTGGGTTCACTTCCAACAACCAGAAGAAACGAAGAGAGCGAGCAAGGAATGGCGCCATTCCTCATCACCAAAACCAAAGAAGTTTCGAACAGAACCATCAGCAGGGAAGGTTATGCTGACTCTCTTTTGGGACGAAAGAGGTGTCAGTTTGGAGCATTACGTGCCTACAGGGACCACTGTCACCAGTGCATCATACACAGATCTCCTAAAAAATCATCTACAGCTTGCAATTAAATCAAAGCGACGTGGATTGCTGTCAGCAGGTGTCGTTTTGCAACATGACAAGGCCCCACACTACCCATACAACAGTTGCAACAATCACAGACCTGCATTTTGAGTGTCTTCCTCATCCACCATACTCCCAGACCTTGCCCCAAGTGATCTGCATATGTTTGGACCACTCAAAGACGCAATGGGAGGAAAGGAGTTCCGTTCTAATGAAGAAGTACGCCATGCGGTGCATGAGTGATTGCGCGGACTACCAAAAGAATTTTTTTCTAAAGGAATTTATGCACTTTGTGAGCGCTGGAGGACTTGCATTGAGCGTGGGGGAGATTATGTTGAAAAGTGATACAGCTTTGTACCACTTCTGCACAATAAATAATATTTAAAAAATGTTTAAGGTTTTCATTTGACTCACTCTCGTAGAATATGTAGAATACAAGGGAAATGTCATCAGTCTGCAATTGAGGTTGCTTACAAATCACTCGTGCTACCCATTCTAGAATACTGCTGAAATGTGAGGAATCCATACCAAAATAGGATTAACAGGGAGTACAGAACGTATACAGCAGCACGAATCGTCACAGGCTTGTTTCGCCCATTAGAGATGGTCAGAGTGATGTTGAAGAAACTGAAAAGGCAGGTTCTTGGAGAAAGACATAAACTATCCCAAGAAAGAATACTTACAAAGTTTCAAGAACTGGCTGTAAATGATAGCTTTAGGAATATATTACAACCCCCTACGTATGGCTCTCATACCGATCGTGAGGAGAAGATTAATTATAGCACGCACAGAGACATTGTAACAATCGTTCTTCCTGCGTTCCATATGTGAATGGAACGGGAAAAAACCCTAGTGACTAGTACAATGGGACGTACGCTCTGCCATGCATTACACAGTGGTTTACCGGATATAGATGTAGATATGGGACGTATAGACGCATGGCGGTTTTAATGTTCTATAATGAAGCGTCCTAACACCGAAACATAATACTGATAATTTATCAGTTTCAGTAATTTTACCTTTATTTCCTTGGAAATGAACTCACTTGTCGTCAATTTCTACCAGTTTTTCCATTCTTCTGCAAGTAGTTTTTGTGAATTTCAGTATTTCGGCACCTCATCTTATTAAACGGATAGGTATACCGTCTTTAGAATTGCGTTACTACATTCTCCTTAAAATCTAAGGATATACCGCCATCTCCTGTTCTTTGTAGATCAGCTGGTATAGTTTTGTCATGGCTGGGCCGGCCAAGGAGCTGAGGGAATGTCTCTACTTAAATGTCCTTGTTCCAATTAGGTCCTTCAGTGCTCTGACAAATTCTCGCAATATCATATGTCTCATCTCATCTCCATTTACTTCCTCATCCCTTCCTATAATCTTGTCTTCAAGTCTTTTTCTTCATACTCCTTCCATCATTCAGTTTTCCCTATTTTGGTTAGTACTGGCTTTCCGTCTGAGATTTAATGTTCATGGAGCTGCTTCTCTTTTCTCCAAGGTCTTTTTATTTTTCTGATTAGAAAACAACAATGAGGTTTTAAGTGGCCTGCTGTGTTATGAATTTGTCTACTAAGTTAAGTAGCCAGATTAAGCTGTGCCTTGTACATTCATGATCCAATAATCAATTTTCTGATGCTGTCTGCTATCGAAAATGAGAAAAGGAAATAATCACTGTGGAACACACTCGCAAGAAACTGCGCAAGGAGAAATTATCAGGCATAGCTTGTACACACGTCAAAAAAACTTATGCATCACCCCGCTTCCCAGAACTCCTGAAGATAGACTTTGACTGTGGATATTGTATCACAGACACAGTCCCTTCGACTGCTCAGAGATGTCAAGATGTAAACAACCAAGGCTCCGGTTGTCTGTAGTTCAACCATGCCCAGACGGTCAATACTGCGGTTCGATCGCTTGCGCATTGTTACTTTGTGCCATGAAGGGCTCTCAACAAGGCGTCTTGGAGCGAATCAAAGTGGTGTTGTTCGGACATGGAGGAGATACAGAGAGAAGACAAGAACTGTCGATGACATGGCTCGCTCAGGCCGCTCAAGGGCTAATACTGCAGTGGATGACCGCTACCTACGGATTATGACTCGGAGGAACCCTGACAGCAACACCACCATGTTGAATAATGCTTTTCGTGCCCACATGACGTCGTGTTACGACTCAAACTGTGAGCAATAGGCTGCATGATGCGCACTTCACTCCCCATGTCCATGGCGAGGTGTATCTTTGCAACCACGACACCATGCAGCACGGTACAGATGGACCCAACACCATGCCGAATGGACCACTCAGGATTGGCATCACGTTCTCTTCACCTATGATTGTTGCATATGCCAGCAACCAGACAATCGTCGGAGACGTGTCTGGAGGCAACCCGGTCAGGCTGAACGCCTTAGACACAGTGCGCAGCGAGTGCAGCAAGGTGGAGGTTCCCCGCTGTTTTGGGGTGGCATTATGTGGGACCGATGTACGCCGCTGATGTTCACGAAAGGCGCCGTAACGGCTGTACGATAGGTGAATGCCATCCTCCGACCAACAGCGCAACTATATCGGCAGCATATTCGCGAGGCACATGTCTTGAAGGACGACAGTTCGCAACCGCATCGTGCACATCTTGTGAATGACTTCCTTCAGGATATGACATCGCTCGACTAGAGTGGCCAGCATGTACTCCAGACATGAACCCTATCGAAATTGCCTGGGATAGATTGAAAAGGGCTGTTTATGGACGACGTGACCCATCAACCGCTCTGAGGAATCTACGCTGAATCGCCGTTGCGGAGTGGGACAATCTGGACCAACAGTGCGTTGATGAACTTGTAGATAGTATGCCTACGACGAATACAGGCATCCATCAATGCAAGAGGACGTGCTACTGGGTGTTAGAGGTACCGGTGTGTACAGCAATTTGGACCGCCACCTCTGAAGGTCTCTGTGTGTGGCGGTACAACATGCAATGTGTGGTTTTCATGAGCAATAAAAAGGGCGGAAATGATGTTTATGTTGATCTCTATTCCAATTTTATGTATAGGTACTCTCGGAACCAAGGTGATGCAAAACGTTTTTTGATGTGTGTATATGTGAACATCAAACAGGACAAAAATCACTCGTGAATTCTATCAAAGGTACAGAGTGTAGAAGTAGTCGGGTTACAGACAAACACCCTGCAGTGGTATGGTTCTCCTCAACTGCTGTCGGAACACCTCAATCTGAAAATGGTTAATTGTAGTTAACAGTTCACCAAAGCAAGTGAATACTGATGTGCCGCGCGGAGTTTCCGCGCGGTTTCAGGCGCCATGTCACGGATTGCGCGGCTCCTCCCGCCGGAGGTTCGAGTCCTCCCTTGGGCATTGGTGTGTGTGTTGTTCTTAGCGTAAGTTAGTTTAAGTAGTGTGTAAGTCTAGGGACCGATGACCTCAGCAGTTTCGTCCCTTAGGAATTCACACTCATTTGAACAATACTGACGGTGTTGTAAGTAGGCTGTTTAGGTTTTCTTATTGGTAACGCCACGTAGCGCTCTGTATGAAAATCACTGGCTGTGCTGTGTGCAGTCTGTGGCTAGTTTGCATTGTTGTCTGCCATTGTAGTGTTGGGCAGCTGGATGTGAACAGCGCGTAGCGTTGCGCAGTTGGAGGTGAGCCGCCAGCAGTGGTGGATGTGGGGAGAGAAATGGAGAAGATTTGAAATTTGTAACACTGGATGCATTATATATATATTATGACTATTAAGGTAAATACAATGTTTGTTCTGTATTAAAATCTTTCATTTGCTAACTATGCCTACTAGTAGTTAGTGTCTTCAGTAGTTTGAATCTTTTATTTGGCTGGCAGTAGTGGCGCTCGCTGTACTGCAGTAGTTCGAGTAATGAAGATTTTTGTGAGGTAAGTGATTTGTGAAAGGTATAGGTTAATGTTAGTCAGGGCCATTCCTTTGTAGGGATTTCTGGAAGTCAGATTGCGTTGCGCTAAAAATATTGTGTGTCAGTTTAAGCATAGTCTTGTATAATTTTTCAAAGGGGACGTTTCATCCCTGACAAGTAAAGGGGCAAAAACGTGCCTGCTCACCAACAAAACCAGTAAAAAATCTGTCGTATTTAATGTTGGAAGAACTAAAAAAGTTATAAAACTTGACTGTGAAGTGACTGGAAAGTATTACTCAGCAACTAAGGCAAATAACTCCCCACAGTGGCTCTGGAATTCTGTAATACGGTAAGTTGCTGCACTACTCGTGTATTTTATTAACACGTAGAATGAAATGTTGAATAAACCACTGGAACATCTCACCAAACATACCAAAGAAAGAGCAACACCCAAAAACATTGCTAATGCAAATTTTTCATAGTGCGACAAAACAGAAAAAAACCTCCATCTAAGATTAGAGCGCTTTTAGGTTCTGTTAAGGAGAATCTTGGTTTGACGACATCTATCGTATTCCTTGCATTTGTGGCATGTCATACACAGATCAGACTATCAGGACCGTGGAGGAGCGGTGAACTGAACATAAACATTACGTATTAACACACGCATACAAGTGGTTCAAATGGCTCTAAGCACTATGAGACTTAACATCTGAGGTCATCAGTCTCCTAGACTCAGAACTACTTTAAACCTAACTAACCCAAGGACATCACACACACCCATGCCCGAGGCAGGATTCGAATCTGCGAGCGCAGCAGCAACGCGGTTCCGGACTGAAGCGCCTAGAACCGCTCGTCCACAGCGGCCGACCACACGCTTACAACAGCCGGACTTATCAGCTATTGCAGAACACTGTCTTGGCACCGGTCATCGTATGAATACGAGGTCTGTTCAAAAAATTCCGAAACTTTGTCTACAAAATTTTTCTACAGTTAGCTATTGCTTATTGTGCATGGTCTCCTTCGAAATACTATCCTCCACAATTGATACATCGCTCCCAACGCCGTTTCCACTTCCGGAAGCATTCTTGGTAAGCCTCTTGCTGGATAGCGCGAAGCGCCGTCGGCGAATTTTCTTTTATATCGTCTATCGTTGCAAATCTTCGTCCTTTCAACGGGATTTTCAAATTTATTGTCTAGACACATCTCTGGCCGTTTCCTATTCACATTTTCTCACAGGAATCGCAACACGTCCCGATAGTACCATCGACTAACAGCTTGACACCGTGTCACGAATTCGTAATGAACTAATCTCCAAAGTCAAAGAAAACATTCAGCATGGCTTTGACATTTGACCTGACCCGACGAGCTTTCTTGGAAGCTTTGAGCATTGGTCTCAACATCATACCCGTAGTCCCATCTCTCACCACCAGTTATGATTCTCTTAAGGAACACCGTTTGCGAGATGCAAAAGCTCTTCACAGATAGCGAAGCGGTCTTTCTGGTCTTGAATCATGAGCCGTGAGACGAACTTGGCGGAAATGCGATGCATTCCAAGACGCTTTGTCAGCATTTCACGACACGATCCACCTGACATATTACATTCTTCTGCAATCTCTCGGAGAGAAATTCTTCGACTGGCACGCACAATTCCGTTGACGTTCCTTACATGAACTTCCTCGGTAGACGTCGAAGGGCGTCCTGAACAAGAGTCATTTGTAACTTCTGTCTGGCCATTTTTAAACCGTGTGAACCATTCCTAATGCCGAGTACGGCTTAGCACTCTTCACCGTAGGCTCCTGCATCATTTGGTATGTCTCTTTAAAGGTTTTTTTGAGTTTCAGGCAAAATTTATCGCAGACCCATTGCACCTCTAACTCTGCCATATCTAAATTCGCAAACTGTGCGACACAAAGTTCCACTCGATACAGAACTGAATCGTAACCAACAGACATACAACAATGAAACTTCTGCAAGTTACACATTAAATACAGACGTGTGCAGGGATGCCAACCGCATTTCGCTCAACACATCATTGGCGCGAAATTACGAATGTTCTGGGACTTTTTGAACAGACTTCGTATAATAACGTGGAGATCCTGACATCCATTTCCAGCTATTGGGATTGGTTATTAAGGATGCAGTTGAGGTTAAGTTAGCACGTAACCTAGCAAACAGTGTTGGAAAGTTTTGCTTAACTCTGCGAGGAATCCTGCTCGCTCCCCTGTCAAAAAACAGAGGAACAGAGTTTATGCCATCACAGCCGTTGCTTAATAACTTCCACTCTCTATAACTTCTGGCGTGATCATCTCTGGTTCTGTGATGACGTAACTGTTTAGTGTGTGTGTGTGTCTGTGTGTGTGTGTGTGTGTGGGTGTGTGTGTGTGTGTGTGTGCGTATGTTATCTTCCCGGAATCGCTATTGCTCTGTTAACCGAGATTTCAAATTCACTTATTGTCAACTTGTCTTGCAAGTCTCACAAGATTTAAAGTGGCCGTTAACTTCCTTGTGAAGAAGCCGAGATTATACAGAATGACAAATGGTTCTCCTCATTAAACATAGAACTATCAAGTCACAGTCACCCTTACTTTACCCAGCTGAAAATTTACTGTCACTCACACTCTTTGATAACATATACGTACATCCGAATAGAAATAACACACGTCTACCAAAACAAAAGTAATCGAAATCCATCTGTGTGCAGACACGAGTATAAAAAAACATTTTCATTGTGTGTGTTAAATGGTGGCACATCAAAATGCTGAAAAAATTATACTAAAGCGAAAAGGATTTACATTCGCACTATCTGGGGCCTGGCGGTTCCCAGAATACGAGCTTCCTGCAGAGTGCCAGCGCATTGCGTTAATGTATTCCTCACCATTGTTCACACGCAGTGCACCCCCTGGTGCCAGTGGACACACGACGTTAAGAACAATACACAATAACCTCCCATCATTTAGGATGCCAACGCGTATGGCGCCTCTTCAATGGAGCTTGGCCGGCATACAGTATACGGGTCCCAAGTTCTAGCTGGTTCCCCTTCCCCTGACGTAGTGGTTGTGCCTGTCCTTTGAAGAGGACTGCGTCCTTCCCCTCTACCCTCCGCCACCAAATGGCCGGCCTTGTCTCGATCTCTCCTGTTCTGCTGCCCTCTGCTCAAGTGCAGTCAATAGGATTCCCAACTACACACTTAAAAAATCCTCCCGAATAAAAATTAATAAAGAAATTTAGAGGGTAAATATGGCAATCGCTGATATTATCTTTAACCACATTTTTACTCTCATTTCTAGCTTGGAATTACTTTAGATTGACTGGGTTTATCAATTTAATGGAATTTGATTGTGGTATGTGGTAGTCTAGACAAAAACGGTTGCGTAACACTAACAATACGAGTTATATTTATAGTAACAGTGCAGGCTGGAGGAATTCTGCCTTAGCGCACTTTGAGTGCTTCTGTTGGGCCCTAGTTTGCAAATGGTTAGGTCCACTCTCATGCTTATGAAAGTAATTTTGATATTGAACAAAGAGAAATTTGATATAGGGCATGCGTATTCAAATACAAAGACATGTAAACATGAGGAATACGGCGCTGCGGTCCGCAACGCCTATACAGGGCTATTACAAATGATTGAAGCGATTTCATAAATTGACATATGGTCACGACACATTACAGATACGTAGAAAAACTCATAAAGTTTTGTTCGGCTGAAGCCGCACCTCAGGTTTCTGTCGCCAGAGCGCTCGAGAGCGCAGTGAGACAAAATGGCGACAGGAGTCGAGAAAGCGTATGTCGTGCTTGAAATGCACTCACATCAGTCAGTCATAACAGTGCAACGACACTTCAGGACGAAGTTCAACAAAGATCCACCAACTGCTAACTCCATTCGGTGATTGTATGCGCAGTTTAAAGCTTCTGGATGCCTCTGTAAGGGGAAATCAACGGGTCGGCCTGCAGTGAGCGAAGAAACGGTTGAACACGTGTATCTGGACATGCTGGAAAATTGGCTCATGCCACAACTGGAGACCGACAGCGCCGACTTCATCTTTCAACAGGATGGTGCTCCACCGCACTTCCATCATGATGTTCCGCATTTCTTAAACAGGGGATTGGAAAACCGATGGATCGGTCGTGGTGGAGATCATGATCAGCAATTCATGTCCTGGCCTCCACGCTCTCCCGACTTAACCCCATGCGATTTCTTTCTGTAGGGTTATGTGAAAGATTCAGTGTTTAAACCTCCTCTACGAAGAAACGTGCCAGAACTGCGAGCTCGCATCAACGATGCTTTCGAACTCATTGATGGGGACATGCTGCGCCGAGTGTGGGAGGAACTTGATTATCGGCTTGATGTCTGCCGAATCACTAAAGGGGCACATATCGAACATTTGTGAATGCCTAAAAAAACTTTTTGAGTTTTTGTATGTGTGTGCAAAGCATTGTGAAAATATCTCAAATAATAAAGTTATTGTAGAGCTGTGAAATCGCTTCAATCATTTGTAATAACCCTGTATAAGACTGCAAGTGCCTGGCGCAGTTGATACATCAGTTACTGCTGCTATCATGGCAGGTTATCGGGAGTTAAATGAGTTTGGTGTTATAGTCGGCGCACGAGTGATGGGACACAGCATCTCCGAGGTAGCGATGAAGTCGGGATTTTGCCGTAAGACCATTTCACGAGTGTACTGTGAATATCAGGAATCCGATAAAATATCAAATCTTCGACAACGCTTGGGCTGGAAAAAGATCCTACAATAACGGGAACAATAATAACAGGGGAGAATCGTTCAACGTGACAGAAATGCAACCTTTGCGCAAACTGCTGCAGATTTCAATGCTGCGTCATCAACAATTGTCAGCGTGCGAACCATTCAACGAAACATCATTGATACGGGCTTTCGGAGCCGAAGGCCTGCTCGTGTACCCTTGACGCCTCGTCTGTACCCGTTAATACCGTCATTGGAGTGTTGATGAATGGAAACATGTTGCCTGGTCTGACGAATCTCATTTGAAATTGTATCAAGCGGATGGCCGTGTACGGGTATGGAGACAACCTCATGAATCATTGGACCCTGCGTGTCAAGCTGGTGGAGGCTCTATAATGGTGTGGGGTGTGTGCAGTTTGAGTGATTTGGGACCACTATACGTCTAGATGCGACTCTGACAGATGACACGTATGTAAGCATCCTGCCTGATCAGGCGCATCCACACGCGTACATTGTGCATTCCGACGAACTTGGTCAATTCCACCAGTACAATGCAACACCCCACACATCCAGATTTGCTACAGAGTGGATCCAGGAACACGCTTCTGAGTTTAAAGACTTCCGCTGACCACCAAACTCCCCAGACATGAGCATTATTCAGATCATCTGGGAAGCCTTGCAACGTGCTGTTCTTACTCTTACGGATTTATAAACGGTCCTGAAAGATTCTTGGGGTCAATTCCCTCCAGCACTACTTCAGGCATTAGTCAAGTTCATGCCACGTCGTGTTGCGGCACTTCTGCGTGCTTGTGGGGGGCCGTACAGGATATTACGCAGGTGTACCAGTTTCTTTGGCTCTTCAGTTATTTATCTAAGGTTAAAAATGGTTCAAATGGCTCTGAGCACTATGGGACTTAACATCTATGGTCATCAGTCCCCTGGAACTTAGAACTACTTAAACCTAACTAACCTAAGGACATCACACAACACCCAGTCATCACGAGGCAGAGAAAATACCTGACCCCGCCTGGAATCGAACCCGGGAACCCGGGTGCGGGAAGCGAGAACGCTACCGCACGACCACGAGCTGTGGACATCGAAGGTTAATTACGCTCACTTTTCAACAGGCGATTCGTTATGCTACAATTCATAGTGAGTAGCATGATAATAGAGCTTTTGTAACAATATGTATTCCAGTCGCGGTTATGAGGGCACAAAGAGGGACACACACGAAAAGGGGTGTTGCAAGATCGAAATCGGTTGACCGTGTGATGGCTTGAAATTCTCTCCTCCGCAGTACATGCTCCTTAACCAGTACGTCACTCTGTCTTGAAATCCAGTGTGTACTGTCGATATTCAAAGTCGATCTAAAAGTATCGATGCTTCCAAAACCTGACCAGTTCAAACTGTTTATGATTTCGTTTCGACGTAAACTCGCATTAGATTGTCGTCAACCGAAAAGTGACCATGTTCACTTGAGCTTCAAAGGCGTATTTGAGGCAACTCTGGCGCCTTGGTACCTCTGCCACGGTCGAAAACAAGGATCATCGTTCTGCGCCAATCTTCGTAGCCTCACGGTTATTCAGTGGGACATTCAGTGCGGTGACAAAGTTCCACTGGAAGACGATAAGGTGTAACGAGGAACGAAATGAATGAAATAGAAACAATGTCACAGGTAAATCATGCGAGCATAGACAATGTTGCAAAGGCATACAACCCAGGTAGAGATGAGTTACGCAACTAACGTTTTAGTCTAATAATTCAATAAACATGAGGTTGTACAGTCTTTTGACGTTCACTTGTCTTCGTGCTACTTTATAGTATGTCTGATGAAGGATAGGTGTCAGTTATCACGAAGGCGAGGTAACTGTGTGGTTCGTGCAGAGGGCGTGAGATGCTTGTAGCTGTGGAATATTTTGAAGGAAGATGAATTCACGGATTTTCCTCGACAACTTTCCAAGCGTAAAGGTTATTCACGGATATTCCTCGACAACTGTCCAAGCGTCAAAGTTATCCTGTTATGCAGCGTGCTGAATTTGCTTACCGAATAATCGTCACGCTAACTTTAGAGCCGAAGCAGAGCTGGCTCGGACACAGTTAAACCACGAACTGGTACCACACGTGTTACGTCACCACGCCCTGGCAATAGTCCACCGCTAACCCAATGCAACGTTATCACGAGGAAACAAACAGCATCTATAAACATATATATTTTCTGCGATTATCGTTTCAGGATTTTCCTCGTAATCGACTTAACCTACGCCAATAAGAGGCTGTTTTAAAAGCAGAATACCTAACAGTCAACAAATTGTTTCTTAGAGTGACGAATTGGATCTGTCAACCTGTGTCCGTGGGATCGCTTATTTGGGATGATGGCGTGACGAATGCTACTAATCGCTATTCTACTTCTTCTCACTTCGGTTCTCTCTCATTGCAGACATTTTTCCCTTGGCTCTTGTGAACTCCACCGCGTTTGCAAGAGGAGGAAGATTGTATGACGCAGCATGACGGAAGAAAGAGCATGAAAAATAAGCATGTACAGGGATCTTAAGCAGCAATTTAAAGACCGCTTGCACCAGGCTCAATAGAGAGCTGACACCGACTTGTGGTACAGAATGTGACTCATGGACTACGCCGTATAACAATGTCTGCCATAGAGAAAATCACCAACAACGTTATCATCATTAAAACTAGTAAACGGACCACGTCAGAAGCTGACAATAATCAGCACAACTACTAATGAATACACTTTCTCCTGATGACAGCGGAATAGACGAATATGATGAATACAGGGAACTGTGGAAGAAAAGCAGGAAAGGAGCCGCTGGAACAGGGATGGTTCTTCCAAGGTAGGAGCAGTAAAGAAATCTTGAAACTATAAATGAATAAGTCGCGCACAACTGATGGAAACGATGCTGAAGACGTACGAGCCTCTCTTACACAAAAAGTCCGCATTTGATCCAAGCCAGGCATCTACTGCAGGGAAGAATACCAGGTATTTACCAAACTGCGAATATTGCAATCCTGCAAAAGGGCAAAAAGATATATCTACTTACTTCAAAGAGCTACAGAAGTTTGCTTTTTCGAGACCATAGGTAAGGTGTGGGAGAAGCTAATCTGAATTAGACTGCCACATAAAAAATTGCTCTATGGAATGAACTCCCAAGAATATTGGAGAGGAGGGAAAGAAACAGAAGACACTGTAAACGAGACGACAGAAAATTGGACGTTTGGATTCTCCACAAATGACTTTCGATTGTTTTAAAAACAACTGCTTATACAGTAACGTAGCTGTGTCATGCCTAAGACAGAGCGTTGCAAGAGAAATTTCGTAATAGTCGCCCACAGGGATCCATACGTAGTTGCAGCTGCTGGGATCTGACACCCGATCTTGTATTAGCCGTCAGTGTGATGACTCTTGGGAAGGAAAACTCCAGAAGTAATTTGGAAAAATAATGTAATACACTTCTTCAATAATTTTATCAGCTGTACAAGGGCGTCATATTATCTGCCGTGGTTGAAAAGACCATGTGGTATCAACGTTCGATACCACACTTGTTAGGGGTTGCAGTTATCGACCGCGGTCCGTAATAGTATTGCTAGATGCGCGAGTTGAGACTAGCGCCGCTCCGGAGCTTGCAACAAGTCTCTAGCGTGCGCTCGGTCATTCTTGGTCGGGACGTCGTGTAGGAACGTAGTATAGCCTTCAGCTGATATGAAGCAACCTCTAACAAGGCGCTTAGTTAAGGTATGGCCTATGTGATGCCTCTACAGCTCTCTGTTTGTAATTATATTCCTCCTGACTATGAAGACTCCTGTACCACCAGTAAAGTACAATATATTATTTTTTACCAACGACTTCTATTTATTTTAGTCGTTGTAGATCCAGACCATGCAGCCAGCTCCTTATCGACTTCACTGACAAACCTGCTGTATATGCAGAGAAGAGATTTGTATGTTTCTATTTAGCATTGCTCACCAGTCATTCACACTGGCGACAATACGTTCATCATCATAACAGACCATATACATTTACTTAAAGCGAACACTTCAACAGTTTCAGTAGTGAAATTAAGCAAACTAGTCTACAATAAGAAATACCACCGCGAGATACCTAGCCATAGTTTAGAAAGACCTACAAAATTATAGTGTGCATGTAGAGCAAGTGTGCACTATTGGCGTGATATAAGGAACAAAATTATTAGCACATCCTACGGAAACAACAGAAACAATGTACTAATGGCATAGTCGCATACTGCGTCAGTGCTTGGACGCAAAAGCTCCTGCTTTTAACATCAGCACGCGCAGTTAAGAAACTGGAGTGCAGATTTCTTCTTAGGTTAACAGGTACTTTTGATACTGCGTAAATTAGACTTCAGCTAATACTTGGAATATATCCACTCTGTCTACAAACACGAAGGAAACAGTGTATTGGCTGAAGGGGAAAGAGTACCATCAGGGCCAGAACGCAATAGGAATATGAGCCCCACACACAAACAGCAATATCGCAGTCAAATGATGCTCCACTTGCACAGACGATGGGATGATACACAAACAGCGAGGTGTACTTGCAGCTTCTTCTTCGACATAAAACAGATGAGGCAGCTGAATCTGTCAGCAGCACTCACTCTGATATTGACGGTATATGTCATTAAACCACCTACCGGTATCCAACTTGGAGAAGAAAAACCTTCGGGGGATGTCTCCTGTATGCCTATGTCGTCCATGCTGTTCGGCAGCAGCTGTATCGTTATCAACTACCTTAGGTCAGGGAGATAGAGCACTGAAACACAATATTGCAGATCGAGAGCAATGTTGCCCACGCATTTCAAAAAATGTGTGTGAAATCTTATGGGACTTAACTGCTAAGGTCATCAGTCCCTAAGCTTACACACTACTTATCCTAAATTATCCTATGGACAAACACATATACCCATGCCCGAAGGAGGACTCGAACCTCCGCCGGGACAAGCCGCACAGTCCATGACTGCAGCGCCTTAGACCGCTCGCACGCATTTCAAGATAGGCTAGCATAGCGACATAGCATTTATCAAGTCACACCTGCACTATTTCCGGAAGATTCCACGAAAGACCAACAAGCAGTGCAGTAAAGGCTATTGAGGTCAATATCCACTGCAGAACAACAGCCAACAACACACTCTCGGCGGACGCAACTGCAACATTAGATCGGCAGCCAAATCGTGGACCTTGGCCTCAGCATCCAAGGGTACAAGGCTGGCAGGCGGCGCTTTACGTAATGACACTGCTGTGGAATTGGGCAGTCATCCCCTGCAAGGAAAGAGGCAGGAAACAAATCTGAACAAGCAGACAACAATATAGCGCCCTCTGTAGTCCTCAAGGAAACATCAAGATGTTCCTACTGGGGTGCGATGGAATGCATTGTTGTATCTGGTGCGAAAAATCTGTTTGTGTTAATTCCATAAAATGTTTGTTACTTAAAGATTGCGAAACGTCCCCTTAGAGAAATTATACATGACTGTGCTTAAACTGACACACAATATTTTTTTAGAGCAACGCAATCTGACTTTCAATAATCCCTGCAAAAGAATGGCCCTGACTAACACTAACCTATACGTTTCACAAATCACTTACCTCACAAAAATCTTCGTTACTCGAACTACTCAATACAGCGAGCGCCACTACTGCCAGCTAAATAAAAGATTCAAACTACTGAAGACACTAACTACTGATAGGCATAGTTAGCAAATGAAAGATTTTAATAGAGAACAAACAATGTGTTTACCTTAATAGTGTTCAAAACTCATAATATATATATCAGTCCATGATATCCAATATTACAAATTTACTCTTTCTGATCGACACACGTCCAGATCGTCCGCTCTAAAAATTCCGCCATCTCTCTCCCCACATCCACCACTGCTGGCGGCTCACCTCCAACTGCGCAACGCTATGCGCTGTTAACAGCCAACTGCCCAGCACTACAATAGCGACTATTGCAACAATGCCGACCAGCCTCAGACTGCACACAGCACAGTCAGTGATTTTCATATAGAGCGCTACGTGGCGTTACCAATAAAAAAAATCTAAACAGCCTACTTACAAGATATATAAAAAAAGTTGCAGGTTGCTATGTTTCTTAAGGCAGCTTAGTTCAGTACCACGGAGCCCAGCCACCATTACCATGGATAAAGTAACAATGTTTTTCAATTAGACACAGTGTGCAGTGTAGATGGGCGGTAGTGAAAATATTTGTAGTGCAATAGTAGTCGTAGATATACATTAAAATTGCCACAGCAAGAACAAATGCAGAGGATAAAAGGGTACTCACTGGACAAATATATTATACTAGAACTGACATGTGATTGCATTTTCACGCACTTTGGGTGCATAGATCCTGAGAAATCAGTACCCAGAACAATAAACAATAACCTCTGGCCGTAATAACGGCCTTGATACGCCTGGGAATTGAGTCAAACAGAGCTTGGATGGCGTGTACAGGTGCAGCTGCCCATGCAGCTTCAACACGATACCTCAGTTCATCAAGAGTAGTGACTGGCGTATTGTGACGAGCCAGTTGCTCGGCCATCATTGACCAGACGTTTTCAATTGGTGAGAGATCTGGAGAATGTGCTGGCCAGGGCAGCAGTCGAACATTTTCGGTATCCACAAAGGTCCGTACAGGACCTGCAACATGCGGTCGTGCATTGTCATGCTGAAATGTAGGGTTTCGCAGGGATCGAATGAAGGTAGAGCCAGGGGTCGTAACACATCTGAAATGTAACGTCCACTGTTCAAATTGCCGTCAATGCGAACCAGAGGTGACCGAGACTTGTAACCAATGGCACCCCATACCATCACGCCGGGTGATACGTCAGTATGGCGATGACGAATACACGCTTCCAATGTGCGTTCACCGCGATGTCACCAAACACGGATGCGACCATCATGATGCTGTAAACAGACCTTGGATTCATCCGAAAAAATGACGTTCTGCCGTTCGTGCACCCAGGTTCGTCGTTGAGTACACCATCGCAGGCGCCCCTGTCCATGGTGCAGCGTCAAGGGTAACCGATCTGACAGTCTATGCTGCTGCAAACGTCGTCGAACTGTTCGTGCAGATGGTTGTTGTCTTGCAAACTTCCCCATCTGTTGACACAGGGATCGAGACGTGGCTGCACGATCCGTTACAGCCATGCGGATAAGATGCCTGTCATCTCGACTGGTAGTGATACGAGGCCGTTGGGATCCAGTATGGCGTTTCGTATTACCCTCCTGAACCCACCGATTCCATATTCTGCTAACACTCATTTGATCTCGACCAACGCGAGCAGCAATGTCGCGATACGCTAAACCGCAATCGCGATAGGCTACAATCCGACCTTTATCAAAGTCGGAAACGTGATCGTACGCATTTCCCCTCCTTACACGAGGCATCACAACAATGTTTCACCTGGCAACGCCGGTCGACTGCTGTTTGTGTATGAGAAATCGGTTGGAAACTTTTATGTCAGCACGTTGTAGGTGTCGCCAGCCACGCCAGCCTAGTGTGAATGCTCTGAAAAGCTAATAATTTGCATATCACAGCATCTCCTTCCTGCCGGTTAAGTTTCGCGTCTGTAGCTCATCATCTTCGTGGTGTAGCAGTTTTAATGGCCAGTAGTGTAGATAACTGTAGTAGTGCCTGTAGTCTTAATTAACATCACGAATATCATAGTGATGTGGAGTTGAAGCACGTTAGCTATAGTAACACGTATGAGTAGTTTCATTGGTTGCTGACGTATGGAAAATAATATTAATCTTTGAATATAATACGAGGGCGTGCAAAGCAAAACAGCTACGGATTTTTTATGTGGAAACTGATAAAGGTTTTTAAATAATCTTTATTCTTCATGTGTACGTATTTATTTTTCTGCATAGTTACCCTAGCGACGAACACATTTTATCCAACGAGAGACCAGTTTGTTGACAACGTCACTGTAGAACGTTTGACTTCGCTGGCGGAGGCACAACCTCACCTCTGCTTGCACCGCATCATTACTATCAAAGTGATGCCCTCGAAGGTATTCTGGAAACAGGTGAAAATCGGTTGAGGCAAGGTCGAGACTATATGCAGGATGATCGCTGACAGTGAATCCAAGGCGTCGGACTGTTACAGATGTCCCAGCTTTCGTGTGTGGTCTGAAATTGTCATGCTAAGGGAGTTGAGGGCTCAATGTGTGGACGAGCTCTTCGAATTCGTAACTTGATTGCAGCGCACTGAATCTCACACACCGAAATAGTTGCGATACACACCGCCATGTTACATGCTACAATTCGAAGAACTGTAGTGGCAGAAGGCTGATCATACACTGGTGAACCAAAACATTTTGACCACTGCCCACTGCGTGGCTAAATGCCTCCTGGTGGTGTTGAGGGCGCAAGACGCAGTAAGGATAGAATGTAAGCGAGAGAGACACGAATCGGCATTCATTATAGCGAAGATACGGTCCACAAAATTCTGAAAATCACTGATAAAAGCGGTTTTGACAAAGGGCCCGTTGGTGTGGAGCTGCGGCTGGAAACGAGAATCTCCGAAATGGCGAATCTGGTTTCCTGTTGGTGTGCTGCTGTCGTGAGCACCTATGGAAAGTGGTTTAAGGCTGGTGAAATAACGAGTAGTCCGTATGGCACCAGGGTTGTCCAGAAAGTAAGTTCCGATCGGTCGCGAAATGGAAACCACAGTGAAAACCAGAAACGTTTTATTTGCAACAGTTGGGTACACATTCCACCTACTGCTTGCTCTACATAGTCGCCGCTCCAACTTCGAGTGTTGTCGTAGTGTTGTATCAACTTTCCAATATCCTCGATATATAAAGCAGCCGCCTGTGCTTTCGGCCAGTTATCTCCACTGGTCTGCAGCTCGTTGTCTGTGGAAAAATTTTGTCTTCCTAGCCAGCAGTTCTTATGAGCAGAGATGAGACTTAGGGGGAGCCAATTATGGACTGTATTGTGGGTGATCAAACACTTCTCATCGAAAACGCTGCAGGAGCGTCTGCATTGCCCCCTGCAGCGTGCAGCCGAGAATTGGCATGGAGAAGGAACTGCTCGACAGTTGTGTTATGTGGGCTGCATGACAGGCGAAATCTCTAACCAGGCCCTCATACTTGTCGGGAGACGCTATTCCCTACGCATCTTTACGTGCTCACTGTTCACTCAGAACTGAAAAGAGCGACGCGACACGATCGACGGGCATACTAGAGACACTGCCCAACACATCAGTGCAAAGCTTTACCGCATTTTACCAGTGGTTTCCATTTCGCGACCGATCGGAACTTAATTTCTGGACAACCCTTGTACTCAAAAACCACGTCTGATCATCAAACGAAGAGAGGGGAGGATCCCCCACTCTGCCATCCAGGATAGGCAGCGATCTGTGGCAGATTTCACGACAGAGTACAGCGCTGGTCCATTTGGGAGCATGCCGAGAACATGGAGCTCCACGTTACACGACCAACTACGTGTTCCTATTTTGACCCAACGACTGTTTTCATCGTGCATCGATAGAAACGTGTCGCCTTTCTAATGAATCGCATTTCTTCTTACACCAGGTTGACGGTTGGGTCCTTACATGCCTTCATTCAGGCGAATGGCTGTACGAGTAATGCGTCACGACACAAATGCAGGCCGATGAGGGCAGAATTATGCTATGGGGCACATTGAATTTGGCTTCCAAGGGATCTGGTGTGGTACCTCGAAGGCATCCTGACAGCAGTGAACTACGTCAAAGGTACTGAGGACCACCTGCATCGCTTCATGCTTGAAGTCTACCCCTACATCTACATCTTCATCTACATCTGCACGGATACTCTGCAAATCCCATTTAAGTGACTGGCAGAGGGTTCATCGAAACACCTTCACAGTTCTCTATTATTCCGATCTCGTACAGTGCGCGGAAAGAACGAACACCTATACCTTTCCGTACGAACTCTGATTTCCCTTATTTTATCGCGGTGATCGTTTCTCCCTATGTAGGTCGGTGTCAACAAAATATTTTCGCATTCGGAGGAGAAAGTTGGTGGTTGGATTTTCGTAAGAAGATTCCGACGCAACGAAAAACGCCTTTCTTTTAATGATGTCCAGACCAAATACTGTATCATTTCTGTGACACTCTCTCCCATATTTCGCTATAATACAAAACGTGCTGCCTTTCTTTGAACTTTTTCGATGTACTCCGTCAGTCCTATCTGGTAAGGATCCCACACCGTGCAGCAGTATTCTAAAAGAGGACGGACAAGCGTAGTGTAGGCAGTCTCCTTAGTAGGTCTGTTACAGTTTCTAAGTGTCCTGCCAAAAAAACGCTGTCTATAGTTAGTCTTCCCCACAACATTTTCTGTGTGTTCCTTCCAATTTAAATTTTTCTTAATTGTATTACCTAGGTTGTATGTAGGCAATTTAGGTTTTCTTATTGGTAACGCCACGTAGCGCTCTGTATGAAAATCACTGGCTGTGCTGTGTGCTGTCTGTGGCTAGTTTGCACTGTTGTCGGGCAGCTGGATGTTAACAGCGCGTAGCGTTGGGCAGTTGGAGGTGAGCCGCCAGCAGTGGTGGATGTGGGGAGTGAGATGGCGGAGTTTTGATAGCGGATGATCTGGACAGTGACAGTAAATTTGTAAGACTGGATATCATGAACTGATATATATATATATAAAATGACTTTTGTACACTATTAAGGTAACTACATTGTTTGTTCTCTATCAAAATCTTTCACTTGCTAACTATGCCTATCAGTAGTTAGTGCCTTCAGTAGTTTGAATCTTTTATTTAGCTGGCAGTGGTGGCGCTCTCTGTATTGCAGTAGCTTGAATAACGAAGATTTTGGTGAGGTAAGTGATTTGTGAAAGGTATAGGTTAATGTTAGTCAGGGCAATTCTTTTGTAGGGATTTCTGAAAGTCAGATTGCGTTGCGCTAACAATATTGTGTCAGTTTAAGGACAGTCATGTATAATTGCTCTAAGGGGACGTTTCATATGGATCCTGGCAGGGTCGCCGTATGAAACGTCCCCTTAGAACAATTATACATGACTGTCCTTAAACTGACACACAATAATTTTAGCGCAACGCAATCTGACTTTCAAAAATCCCTAAAAAAGAATGGCCCTGACTAACATTAACCTATACCTTTCACAAATCACTTACCTCACCAAAATCTTCGTTATTCAAGCTACTGCAATACAGAGAGCGCCACTGCTGCCAGCTAAATAAATGATTCAAACTACTGAAGGCACTAACTACTGATAGGCATAGTTAGCAAATGAAAGATTTTGATAGAGAACAAACAACGTATATACCTTAATAGTGTTCAAAAGTCATAATACACACACACACACACACACACACACACACACATATATATATATATATATATATATATATATATATCAGTTCATGATATCCAGTCTTACAAATTTACTGTCACTGTCCAGATCATCCGCTATCAAAACTCCGCCTTCTCACTCCCCACATCCACCACTGCTGGCGGCTCACCTCCAACTGCCCAACGCTACGCGCTGTTAACATCCAGCTGCCCGACACTACAATGGCAGACAACAGTGCAAACTAGCCACAGACAGCACGCAGCACAGCCAGTGATTTTCATACAGAGCACTACGTGGCGTTACCAATAAGAAAACCTAATTAGCCTACTTACAAGGTATTTAGTTGAATTTATGGCTTTTAGATTAGACTGATTTATCGTGTAACCAAAGTTTAACGTATTCCTTTTAGCACTCATGTGAATGACATTACACTTTTCGTTATTTAGGGTCCACTGCCACTTTTCGCACCATTCGCATATCTTTTCTAAATCGTTTTGCAGTTGGTTTTCATCTTCTGATCACTTTATTAGTCAACAGCGTCATCTGCAAACAACCTAAGACGGCTGCCCAGATTGTCCCCCAAATCGTTTATATAGATAAGGAACAGTAAAGGGCCTATAACACTACCTTGGGGAACGCCAGAAATCACTTCTGTTTTACTCGATTACTTTCCGTAAATTACTACGAACTGTAACCTCTGACAGGAAGTCACAAATCCAGTCACATAACTGAGACGATATTCCATAAGCACGCAATTTTACTACAATCCGCTTGTGTGGTACAGTGTCAAAAGCCTTCTGGAGATCCATAAATACGGAATCGATCTGAAAACACTTGTCAATAGCACGCAACACTTCATGTGAATAAAGAGCTAGTTGTGTTTCACAGGAACGATGGTTCCTAAACCCATGTTGACTGTGTGTCAATAGATAGTTTTCTTCGAGGTAATTCGTAATGTTTGAACACAACATATGTTCTAAAATCCTGGCTGTAATTTAGTGGATTACTCCTACTACCTTTCTTGAATATTGGTGTGACCTGTGCAACTTTCCAGTCTTTGGGTACGGATCTTTCGTCGAGTGAACGGTTGTATATGATTGTTAAGTATGGAGCTAATGCATCAGCATACTCCGAAAGGAACCTAATTGGTATACAGTCTGGACCAGAAGACTTGACGAATTCTGGAATATTTACTTCGTCTTCTTTTGTGAAGGTATTTCGAAAGGCTGTGTTTAGTAACTCTGCTTTGGCAGCACTCTCTTCGATAGTATCTCCATTGATATCGTGCAGGGAAGGCATTGATTGTTTCCTGCCGCTAACATACTTCACATGCGACCAGAATCTCTTTTGATTTTCTGCCGGGTTTCATTGTGGAAACTGTTATAAGGATCTCGCATTGAAGTCCACGCTAAATTTCCAGCTTCTGTAAAAGATCACCAATCTTGGGGATTTTGCGTCTGTTTAAATTTGGCATGTTTGTTTCGTTGTTTCTGCAACAGTGATCTGACCCGTTTTGTGTACCAAGGAGGACCAGCTCCGTCGTTTGTTAATTTATTTTGTATGTAGGCTGTTTAGGTTTTTATGTTGGTATAGGTTAATGTTGGTCAGGGCCATCTTTTGTAGGGATTATTGAAAGTCAGATTGCGTTGCGCTAAAAATATTGTGTGTCACTTTAGTGAATGTCTGAGTACGTTTAGTTTTCCTCAGCTGTTTGAAAATCAAATAACATAAGACGTTTATCAGCACAGTAATTTATACATTATTCTAAGGCGACGTTACATATGTCGACCCTTACCCGATGATACCTCACTGGAATCTTCTGATTGTTTCCCGTAGTTTGTGTAATTAGTGTAGCTATTGTTTATTGCTAGCGCGTAATTGTAGAGAGAATCTTCTTTGTAGTTGCAGTTTTCATTGTTGTACAGTAAAACAGTTGTTGCATGCATGTAGATTTGCACCAAGTATTTTGCAGCTGCGCTTGCAATTAACTAGATATTATTTTCAGTGCTATGTTAATGTGTTTTCTTATTTTACTCTTACAATTGTGCTTTACTGTGTTATCGTGTGAAACATTGTGACAATTATGGCGTGTGAAAAACGTAATACTAGGCTCCAAAGTAAACTGAGAAATGACAGTGAAGACGATAGCAGTGTATCAGCACCACCGAGTAATGAATTAACTAATGTTCAACATAGTAATTTGGTAGTTGTGCATAGGGAAATGGAGCGGGCGGCAAATAATGGTGTAGACAGTGAAACAATTAGTGAACAGGGAAGCATTATCGATCGATCGGTCGGCAACAGTTCGCCTCAGGAATCCGAAATGACAGGACACAATCTTGCAAATACTGTAGATTCAGGTTTTGAGTCCTCACCGTTTTCTCAAATAAGTCAAGACAAATTTTCTGCTCGTCAAAATGTGAATGTTACCGGTGCAAACGCAATGCTGAAAAGCACAGAGGAACAGACTCCAGACACTAATACATTATTATTGTAATTAATGCAACAAATGAAACAAAATCAGAGCAACAGTTAGACACAATGGAGCAACACCAGAGACAAACACAGCAACAGTTAGACGCAATGGAACAAAACCAAAAACAGTCACAACAACAGCTTCAAAAGTTAGACACCACGCTTGAACAAACACGTGAAGGTTTAACTGCTGAGTTACTTAAAATCGAATCGAAATGTCAAAAAGTCTGTAATGACGTAAAAACACAAATTTTTGGGCATTTCTAACCTATTTTTTCGCGTCATGAAAATGCATTACAGAATTACGAAGCAGCCATAAAAGAACTGCAAACTATTGTTCATGAAAATCACGACATCTTGCAAGCTAAAATTGACTCAGCTGCATCTACCGATTCGGTTACGCAGCTTGGAAAAACTCAGGAAAACTTAAAGGACACAGTAGATACGATTTCAACACAAATGGACACTGTGAAACATGGTTCAGAAAAACACACTGAGGAAATAAGTTCTCTATCGGAGAAAGTAGCCGAACTTCGGATCAGTTCACCAACTTATCCACAAAGGTAGATGATGATCTACATCTACATCTACATCCATACTCCGCAAGCCACCTGACGGTGTGTGGCGGAGGGTACCTTGAGTACCTCTATCGGTTCTCCCTTCTATTCCAGTCTCGTATTGTTCGTGGAAAGAAGGAGTGTCGGTATGCCTCTGTGTGGGCTCTAATCTCTCTGATTTTATCCTCATGGTCTCTTCGCGAGATATACGTAGTGTAAGTAGGCTGTTTATGTTTTCTTACTGGCAACGTTACGTAGCGCTCTGTATGAAAATCACTGGCTGTGCTGTGTGCAGTCTGTGGCTAGTTTGCATTTTTGTCTGCCATTGTAGTGTTGGGCAGCGGCAGCTGGATGTGAACAGCGCGTAGCGTTGCGCAGTAGGAGGTGAGCCGCCAGCAGTGGTGGATGTGGGGAGAGAAATGGAGGAGATTTGAAATTTGTAACACTGGATGCTATATATATTATGACTATTAAGGTAAATACAATGTTTGTTCTCTATTAAAATCTTTCATTTGCTAACTATGCCTACTAGTAGTTAGTGCCTTCCGTAGTTTGAATCTTTTATTTAGCTGGCAGTAGTGGCGCTCGCTGTATTGCAGTAGTTCGAGTAACGAAGATTTTTGGTGAGGTAAGTGATTTGTGAAACGTATAGGTTAATGTTAGTCAGGGCCATTCCTTTGTAGGGATTTCTGAAAGTCATATTGCGTTGCGCTAAAAAAATATTGTGTGTCAGTTTAAGCACAGTCGTGTATAAATGTTCTAAGGGGACGTTTCATATGTCGACCCTTAGCCTAGGTTACCTCACTGGAATCTTCTGATTTTTTTCTTGTAGTTTGTGTAATTAGTGTAGCTATTGTTTATTGCTAGCGCGTAATTGTAGAGAGAATCTCCTTTGTAGTTGCAGCCTTTCATTGTTGTACAGTAAAACAGTTGTGGCATGCATGTAGATTTGCACTAAGTATTTCGAAGCTACGCTTGCAATTAACTAGATATTATTTTCAGTGCTATGTTAATGTGTTCCCCTATTTTTGCTCTTCAAATTGTGTTTTTCTGTGTTGTCGTGTGAAATATTGTGACAATAATGGCGTGTGAAAAACGTAACACTAGGCTCCAAAGTAAACTGAGAAATGACAGTGAAAACGAAAGCAGTGTGTTAACGCCACCATGTAATGAATTAATTAATATTCAAAGTAGTAATTTGGTAACTGTGCATAGGGAAATGGAGCGGACGTCAAATAATGGTGTAGACAGTGAAACAGGTAGTAAACAGGGAAGCATTATCGATCGATCGGTCGGCAACAGCTCGCCTCAGGAATTGGGAATGACAGAACACAATATTGCAAATACTGTAGACTCAGGTTTTGGGTTCTCACCGTTTTCTCAAATGAGTCAAGACACATTTTCTGCTTGTCAAAATGCGAATGTTGCTGGTGCAAATGCACTGCCGAAAAGCGTAGAGGATCAGATTCCAGACACTAATGCATTGTTATTACAAGTAATGCAACAAATGGGACAAAATCTTCAAAAGTTAGACACAATGGAACAAAATCAGAGACAAACACAGCAAAAGCTTCAGAAGTTAGACACAATGGAACAACACCAGAGACAAACACAGCAACAGTTGGCCACAATGGAACAAAAGCTTCAAAAGTTAGACTCAGTGGAACATAATCTTGAACAAACACGTGAAGATTTAACTACTGAGTTACATAACATTGTATCGAAAAGTCAAAAAGTCTGTAATGACGTAAAAACACAAATTTGTGAGCATTTTCAACCTATTTTTTCGCGGCATGAAAATGCATTACAGAATCACGAAGCAGCCATAAAAGAACTGCAAACTATTGTTCATGAAAATCATGAGACCTTGCAAGCTAAAATTGACTCAGTTGCATCTACCGATTTGATTACGCAACTTTCAAAAACTCAAGAAAACTTAAAGGACACAGTAGATACTCTGGAAATTGGTTCAGAAAGACACATGGAGGAAATTAGTTCATTATCAGAGAAAGTAGTTGAACTTTCGGATCAACTAAATAATTTATCTACGAAGGTAGATGATAATCTGAATGACACAAAACCAGTAGTCTTTAATGACACAGAAGAGTGCGAACAAATTAGGAAATTCAAACAAAATCAGAATCAAATTAATACGCAACAACAAAGAGCAATCCGGGAAGTACAAGATCAGCTGACACAGGTAATACAAGAATTACGTATTTCAGAGGGCACTCGCGCCCCAATACGGGAAGAGGGACGTAGAAATACGGAACAGCCACAAAATAATAACACAGGGCATTTAGGAAGTTATGAAAGAAATTGGCAATGTGCACCGAATTTTGAGATGGAACCGCCGACACGACGTAACAATGACCGACATGCGACTCGCCGACATGATGATTTTGACTATAAGCTGTTCATTACTACACGTAAATTCAAAACGTTTAAGAATTCTGCCAACGACATTCATCCACAAGCGTGGCTCCATCAATTCTCTCATTGTTTTCCTCCCAACTGGTCACTGGAGCACAGGTTAGAATTTATGTGTGGCTACTTGGAGAATGAACCAGCTGTAAGAATGTGATCGGTCATTCACGATTGTCACAGTGAAGGAGAATTTTATCATGCCTTCCTCTCAGCGTATTGGTCTCAAGCTACACAAGACCGAGTAAAACATGGCATCATAATGATGAAACGTTTCGAACAATCTGAATTTTCCAGTGTTGTGAAATATTTTGAAGACATGTTGCATAAGAATCAGTATCTTTCAAACCCATACAGCCCCTCAGAACTCATCCGCATTTGCTTAATCAAACTGCCTGAACATTTACGACATATTATTTTAGCAGGACGTTGCAAAGACGACATTGAAGCTTTTGAGGGACTGTTACAAGAACTGGAAATTGACACTGACAACCGCGGAACGCGAAAACAGGAGTACAACAATTACAGGTCACATCTGTCACAATTCCGCTATGACAGAAATAATAAATGGACACGACAAGGCTATTCTTACAACGTAAATCGTGACCAAAACAGACACCACCCGTATGACAACCGTTGGCAGAGTAGTAATAATTACAGGGAGAGATCACCTCTCCGCGGTAATGACTATCACAGAGACAATCAGAGAAACAGACAATATGGGAACCAAAATAATTATTATCAAGGGAGACAGAATAACTTTAGACGCAACAGTCCAGCGCACAGTTATGACTCAGGGAGAAATTCTCCACCACGTGACCGACAAGAACGAAACTATGGAATCTGCCGACATGACGACAGACGATATTACCGTAACGACAGACCTGAATTGCATCAGAACTGGCGGGATTCAAACAGAGCAGAGCCCTCTCGTCACAGTGAATTTGTAGAAGTTAGGTCTCCAAATCCCAATAACGACGCGCGCCAACAGAGAGACAATAGGCAATGACTCATACCACTGGCAGCCGCAAAACGTACGTATGAAACTGACGAAGCAGCTGCCGTAGCTAGTAATTATGTAAGAATGGAAGACATTAGAGACATCTTAATCCAGGAACACGACGTAAAACATAACAACATTGCATATCCTGTGATTCACATTACAGTAAATGACGTAAAATTTACGGCAGTACTTGACTCTGGCAGTCCCATTTCAGTAATTAGTGAAACAGCTTTTAGAAAGTGCAACAAATCGTACGATTGCCCCACACTTCCGTTACGTAAGATTAAATTACAAGGTGCAATCTTTGGAAAAAGTGTAGATGTACGCCAACAAACCAACTTAGAATTCTTTTGTCAAAGCCACAGCTTCTCTATGAACTTCCTTATTGTTCCATTATTGTTGACGGAAATTATACTGGGAGTAGACTTTTTGAATGAATACAAAGCAGTCTTAAGCTTTCACGATGCTGAAATAAGTTTAGAGAAAGAAGGTAAGTCAGTAGCTTTGAAATTTGAAGATTGGCTCTCAAACCACGACGAAGAAATTAATCGGCTTTATCTCCTGTTAGACAACAGTTCGGAATTTTCTATGGAACTAGACACTAACAATCACTCTGCAAGTACTGACAGGGATGATATCGACGGCATATTTGAAATTAATGAGTTAATTCAGAATAAAATTCAAACAATTGAGAATTGTAATGACGCTGATAGGCAGGAACGTTTTGAGATTTTACAAGCACATTCCACAGTTTTTACTCACAAAACAGGAACAATCAAGGGATTTCAATACCAATTTCGTGTTCGTGAGCATACTAAATTTTGTGTTAGACCATACATAATTCCAGCACATTATAGGGACCGTGTTAGAACAGAAATACAATCTATGCTTGATGAGGGCATTATTGAGCCTGCAGTAAGCTCATACAACAATCCATTACATGTTGTTGAGAAAAAAATGGATCGATCAAGCTTGTCTTAGATTCGAGACAAATTAATACTATCATCATTCCTGAAACAGATAGGCCGCAGACGATGGAAGAACTTCTTCAAAATTTTAATGGTGTAAAAGTGTTGTCTTCCATTGATCTCAGATCCAGCTTTTATCAGATCGAACTTCATCCAGAATGTAGAAAATACACAGCTTTCCTTTGTTTCGGCGTTTGTTATCAGTTTCGGAAACTTCCTTTTGGTTTGAACATTTCTTCAGCAGCATTCATTCACGGGCTAAATTCCATATTACCTGAGTTCTTAAAACGTCACATCATCTTATATGTGGACGATATTCTGATAGCAGAAGCCTCATGGGAACAACACAATCGCAACTTCAACAGCGTGTTACGTATTTTTGCAGAATCTGGAATTACAGTTAACTTGGAAAAGTCTGAATTCGGTAGGACAAAGGTGAAGTTTTTGGGACATATTATTTCTTCTGCAGGCATTCAGCCGGATCCTGAAAAGTTAGAAGCAATCAGAGCCATTCCAGTTCCATCCACAAAAAGACAAGTCCGCAGTTTTCTAGGTCTCGTAAATTTTTACCGTCGTTTTCTGAATATGCAAATTCTAGTTACACCAAAACTTTGTTCTCTCACTGGAAAAAATACTATTTGGAACTGGGACGAACAAGCACAGTTGGAATTCAATTCTTTGAAAGAAGCGTTACTTCACGCGCCAATACTAGCTCATCCAGATCTGTCACAAGATTTCTGCCTTTGGTGCCCATTTATTTCAAGAAGCCATAGAAAATGACATTACTGTTCAGAAAACCATTGCTTTTGCTAGCCGAGTGCTAACAAAATCTGAAAAAAATTATTCCGTTACTGAATTAGAAGCTTTAGCTATCGTTTGGGCATTTAACAAATTCCGTTTCTTTCTTTCTGGTAAGCACGTAAAAGTATACAGTGATCACCGTGCATTACAATTTCTTAAGTCTTCAAAATTAAATCATGACAGGTTAAAACGTTGGGCATTGTTTCTGCAAGAATTCCGCTTCACAATAGTCTACATTCCCGGCAAGGAGAACATTGTTGCGGACGCACTGTCACGCGCACCGGCTGGGCTTGAGAAAAGTAACACAGAAGGCAACCTCGAGAAAAATTTCAGTATTCTTTACATTCAGAAAGTCGCCTTTGAAAACTTCATCACCACATCTTTAAAGGACATTGCTCATGAACAAGATAAAGATCCGATTTGGAAAGACATCAAAAGTAAATGGCATGAAAAGACACACACTCAGATTCGGCATTATTACCTGGTTAGAAACAACATACTCTTCAAACGCTGCACTGTTGATGACAAGCTATGGGTACTTTGCATTCCAGACGATTTTGTTAATAAGCTCATTTGGTATATTCATTTCAGCTACGCACATTTTGGTCCACGAAAATGTTATCATATTCTTCGAACGACTTGTTATTTTAACAATATTGAAAAGCGAATTCGAAGAGTCTTGTCTATTTGTAAACTTTGTCAAAAGGCGAAACCATCTACTATCTCACATCGTGCTCCGTTGTTTCCTATTATTCCTTCTAAATTAAAAGAATTTGCTGCTGTTGATCTCTTGGGACCCCTTGTCAGAACATCGAATGGATTTTCGTACGTTCTAGTCGCTGTTGAACTTACTTCAAAATTTGTTTCTTTCACTCCGTTACGTAAAGCCACTGGACGGTCTGTATCCAACGCCTTTGTTAAAAATTTCTTACGTGAAGTTGGACACGTTAGTAAAGTCATTTCAGATAACGGACCGCAGTTCAGATCTGCTGTTTGGTCACGCATGCTTCGGAATCATAAAATCAAACCTGTTTTTATTTCATTGTACTCACCACATTGTAACCCGTCTGAACGGATTATGAAAGAAATCAATAAGCTTTGCAGACTTTATTGTCACAGAAAGCATCAGCATTGGGACAGATATTTACACTTATTTCAAAATGTGCTGAATGAAATGCCTCATGACTCCACTGCTTTACCACCTACTCTTGTACTGAAGAATGAAGAACCACCGAACAGAATCAGAGAGCTTGTACCTTTCCCGAATACACGTAAACTTCGACACAAAGACATAATTGATTTGGCTCTTATAAATATAAAATCTGCAGCAGGCAAAAGGAGAAAACTACACGGTAAAGCAAATGCAAAGAAATTGTATATTGGTCAGAAAGTTCTCATTAAAGCTCATTCATTGTCACATAAGAAGAAACACTTGAGTCACAAATTCTTTCTAGTTTACAATGGACCTTACAGAATCCGACGTATACCACATGATAATTGCGTTGAAGTTGAAACTCTGCGTACTAGGAAGAGTAAAGGTTTACAACACATTTCACATGTAAAACCGTTTATTTAAAAATAATCTGCTTTTTAACTTTGTCTTTGCCATAAAACGTTTCGCTTCACATTTCAAGTATGTATTGTCACACTGAGAAACTTTTATCATGCAACTACGTTTTGAAGTTAACTATCCAGTCTAGAACCTAGGGTACATATTTAGACAGTAATTACCACTGCATTGTGATAGTGAACAGAGGACACAGTGTTACTGTGTGTGTACATTCTTGCTTGTTAGTTGCACGATCGTGTAACGACTATGAGGCTCACATACTTGGAACATATACTAGCACTGCTAATGAGATTTTCATGCAACATTTTGGTTTGCTTGAGAGTGGATTCTGGATTTGAGGTGCTTTCTGTGAAATGCCAGATGACACAGTGGTTCGTTTATGTGACAGCTACACGATTATATCACGACACTACTAATGAGTGACAATTTACAATGTTGCTTTTGCGGTGTTTCTGTTTCATATCTGCACAGTTTTTCTGAATTATTCTGGAATGTAAAACATGTTTTAGTAGTAACTTTTGTCGTATAGCTACAATGAGACAGCCTTTTCTGTAGCACAACAATACGGTACAGCACAGTAATTTCTTCATCACAATAATAAGCGTAATAACTAAGATATCTATACGCAAAGCATTTCACTTTTGTTTATCATGAGGTAAGTACATTGACTTCTGCAGAACTTAGCTTTCGGAGGACAATAACTACGACACTTCCACAGAGATTATCTTACAACAAGATGCACATTTAGCGCTACTGGACACGCATTTGAGTGCTTAATTTTGTACTTAAACCATTTATTTTTCAAGATTTTTGAAATACAAAGAAAGTTTTCTGTGATACATTTCATTCCATTGCTGTAATCTGTAACACCTGAGGGTATAATTACATTAATCCTCAGGGGGGTACACGCCTACTTTGTGTACCATGTGTTTGGCAAGCACAAGGAGCCCTAGCTAATATGGTATTTGCTTACACAACTTTACACATCGGCACCATATTCGTCTAACACATAAATTACATAGCTATCTGATCATTTAACTGAGAGAGACAAACTTTTTTATTACGTCAGTGACACATGTTTACGCAAATACAGAGTTGGATTACTTCACACTTACGAAATTGTAATTTGTCTGTACTGTGTGAACTGTTCATATTTTTTCGGACCCATGGTGATACTATGAGAGCTTTGAATGATGTATTTGGTATGTGATCATGATTTTTAAAGTACGTTTGAGGTAGATGACACTACTGAAATGAGCAGAGAATATTCTTTAGGTTTTGAAATTATTGCAGAAAGCTACAATGTTTTTGAGATTTGACTGAGGTGTTATGATGTTATTTTTACGACGACGACGTGTATTATGCTGTTGCGGTATGTTTATGATCAATAAGCCGATGTTATATGAGGAATTTGATTATGCTACATATTTATTAAGATGAAATATTGAAGAAGTGTCGACAAATATGTATATGTGTACTAAGGTAAGGAATAAGGAGTAGTGGTTAGGGACTCTGATTTATGAAAAGGATGTTGGAAACCAAGAAACGTACTTTAAGAGTTATGAAATGTATGTAAATGCGTGAATGTATCACAATGCCGACGAAAATTTTTTGGACACTGTTATATCAATAGCATTTGGTTTCTACAGATTTGTAACGCAAATTCTTGACCTGTGAAATATTTTTATATGAGACTGTCACTGTAGCAGAAACTGTTGTCGTAAATATTTCCGTAAGAAAGTTAAGTGATCACCTGCACCTAATGCGTCGTGGGCACCCAGCTGTGCGACAGACGCTCGGAAAAAAAGCCTTTCAGAGGCACAGGTAGAAAAGAAAAAAAGGGAGGCCATTATCCTCGTTTTTGACATACCTTTGTAGAAAGCACTGCAAATACGACACGCTTACATCTGCACACCTGATTATGACAAGCGTCTTTCTCTAGAATTGAGGGAATTTTTACTGCGTTATGAAATGCCATATGGCTAATGAATGATGTTTCATGACGTCCTTTGTACATATTTGCTCATTTTCTTTAATATCTAGTTCCTAGCTGCACTGCAGCATTGGTTAAAATAAAAATTTAATATATGTACTAATATAGTTATTTTATGCCTACAGATCCAGTCAATAAGAAATTTATGATCTACTTCCAAGAAAACGAGGGCACATAAATAGACATTTCCCTTCACAGGAATTGCATAAATAATTTCTTTACGATTTGGTAACTTATCTGCTAGTGTAAGTTCTCGTGATGCATCACTCTAGTGTTAAGATGTGACATAGGTATTAAACATGGCCATTTTTACTGTAATATTTTTTCTGCTTGAGCTTTGTCATGTATAGATATAAGTTTTATATTTTTTATGTTTTTTATATTTGCTGCTGCTGTTTTCCAGGCATAGTGTTACTGAATTTGACTTTGTGTTACTCTGCTAAGCCAGTTTACTACTGATTTATTTTTCTTTTTTGCTGCACAGTGCCTTATATTAGTTGTAATATTGCAATTGCTTTGCCTATTTAAATTTTTTGTCATTGATGTTTGTGTTAATTGTTTTGTACTGCTGTCTTGCCTCGTCCCTTAGTTTAGGCATCTGAGCTCAGTAGTTTTAAGTTAGCTTAAGAGGAGGTAGACTATATACGAAACTATCTATGATGAATTGGAAGAAATGCATTGAGAAGATATAAGAAAATGGTTTGGCCAAAAAAAAAGGGTAGTGTACAGTGGAGAAAAACTATTTTGAAAGAGGATGTGAACAGAATACAGAAAGCAGGCTTAGATAGTACTTTTGGGAATAATGATGAACAAAGGGAGATCTCCATGCAAAATACTGCAGTAAAACAAACCCTGTCCTTTCCTTTTCTGTCATCCCTCTATATGTCTGTGTACTCTTGTATATTTGTGTTTTTCCTGTCTTTATGTGTTTAACTGATATGAGTTACGTTGTAGAATTTTTCTAATACTATGTTATTTACTTTGTAAAGATGTTGAGACATTATTTATTCTGTTTTGTTGCTCATATGTGAAGGTGATGTTTCAAAAGTTATTCTGATCTTCATGTACACTCCTGGAAATGGAAAAAAGAACACATTGACACCGGTGTGTCAGACCCACCATACTTGCTCTGGACACTGCGAGAGGGCTGTACAAGCAATGATCACACGCACGGCACAGCGGACACACCAGGAACCGCGGTGTTGGCCGTCGAATGGCGCTAGCTGCGCAGCATTTGTGCACCGCCGCCGTCAGTGTCAGCCAGTTTGCCGTGGCATACGGAGCTCCATCGCAGTCTTTAACACTGGTAGCATGCCGCGACAGCATGGACGTGAACCGTATGTGCAGTTGACGGACTTTGAGCGAGGGCGTATAGTGGGCATGCGGGAGGCCGGGTGGACGTACCGCCGAATTGCTCAACACGTGGGGCGTGAGGTCTCCACAGTACATCGATGTTGTCGCCAGTGGCCGGCGGAAGGTGCACGTGCCCGTCGACCTGGGACCGGACCGCAGCGACGCACGGATGCACGCCAAGACCGTAGGATCCTACGCAGTGCCGTAGGGGACCGCACCGCCACTTCCCAGCAAATTAGGGACACTGTTGCTCCTGGGGTATCGGCGAGGGCCATTCGCAACCGTCTCCATGAAGCTGGGCTACGGTCCCGCACACCGTTAGGCCGTCTTCCGCTCACGCCCCAACATCGTGCAGCCCGCCTCCAGTGGTGTCGCGACAGGCGTGAATGGAGGGACGAATGGAGACGTGTCGTCTTCAGCGATGAGAGTCACTTCTGCCTTGGTGCCAATGATGGTCGTATGCGTGTTTGGCGCCGTGCAGGTGAGCGCCACAATCAGGACTGCATACGACCGAGGCACACAGGGCCAACACCCGGCATCATGGTGTGGGGAGCGATCTCCTACACTGGCCGTACACCACTGGTGATCGTCGAGGGGACACTGAATAGTGCACGGTATATCCAAACCGTCATCGAACCCATCGTTCTACCATTCCTAGACCGGCAAGGGAACTTGCTGTTCCAACAGGACAATGCACGTCCGCATGTATCCCGCGCCACCCAACGTGCTCTAGAAGGTGTAAGTCAACTACCCTGGTCAGCAAGATCTCCGGATCTGTCCCCCATTGAGCATGTTTGGGACTGGATGAAGCGTCGTCTCACGCGGTCTGCACGTCCAGCACGAACGCTGGTCTAACTGAGGCGCCAGGTGGAAATGGCATGGCAAGCTGTTCCACAGGACTACATCCAGCATCTCTACGATCGTCTCCATGGGAGAATAGCAGCCTGCATTGCTGCGAAAGGTGGATATACACTGTACTAGTGCCGACATTGTGCATGCTCTGTTGCCTGTGTCTATGTGCCTGTGGTTCTGTCAGTGTGATCATGTGATGTATCTGACCCCAGGAATGTGTCAATAAAGTTTCCCCTTCCTGGGACAATGAATTCACGGTGTTCTTATTTCAATTTCCAGGAGTGTATTTACTTATGTCATAATTCCTGTAACACTGATGTATATGTTTATTTCTATTCTGTTGTAAAGCCAGTACTACAAATGTTATCTGTATTGTTATGCTTTTAATGATGTATTTTGTACCTTTGTTATTGTATTCTTATGTTAGAAAATTGTAATTGACACCAGTTCATCATATTATTAACTTGTAAGTTCCATTTCACTGCACACGTTTCTGCTGGTCATACTGTATGGACAATATGTGAGAAGTAGGGACTGTTAGTGTTTGCACGTGTGTTAATAATTCAGCAAGGGTCTGGATAACGGCATTGCTGTTTCTAAGGACAATTCCAAAATTTTTGTGAGTGCACAAGTGGTGGTTTATGGACTTGCTATATTCTCCGCAAGACTCTTCAATGGTGATTGTACACCTGCACAGTCGCAACAGATGGCTGCTGGCCATCTCTACAAGGACTGCAGTGGGTCTGCATCTTTGCTGACTCACCAATACCATTATTTCTACAAGGACTGCAGTGGGTCTGCACCTCTGGTGGCCCACCAATACCACAATCTCTACCAGGACTACAGTGGGTCTACTCTGTGATGACCTAGTTACTAATATTCTTCAAAACGTCGAATGACTCTGCTGTGGGTTTGCTCTGTTGTAGCCCATTACCTGTCAGCATGTCAAGAGTCAGCATTGTCTTTCTGTTGGAAGGACAACGCTACTTCTTCAAGACTGCATGGAAATCCACTACTTCCGTGTGCATTTTCGTTTACTGCTCAGACTTGGGGAAAAACACTGCAATTTTACTGTGATGACCAATCTGGTCTGTCTTTATGGACTGTGAGAAAATTTTAGCTTTTGACCAACATTTTATCAATAAGTGTGTGCATTGGATATCTTTGTTATTGTAATTATGAAAAATTTTATCAAATCATTATTGGCCACTGCCCAAAACAATTTGTAAAATTTTTGTGGGGAGCATAGGGGCTATGTAAGTAGGCTGTTTATGTTTTCTTACTGGCAACGTTACGTAGCGCTCTGGACATAAATCACTGGCTGTGCTGTGTGCAGTCTGTGGCTAGTTTGCATTGTTGTCTGCCATTGTAGTGTTGGGCAGCGGCTGCTGGATGTGAACAGCAGTGGTGGATGTGGGGAGAAAAATGGAGGAGATTTGAAATTTGTAACACTGGATGCTATATATATTATGACTCTTAAGGTAAATACAATGTTTGTTCTTTATTAAAATCTTTCATTTGCTAACTATGCCTACTAGTAGTTAGTGCCTTCCGTAGTTTGAATCTTTTATTTAGCTGGCAGTAGTGGCGCTCGCTGTATTGCAGTAGTTCGAGTAACGAAGATTTTTGGTGAGGTAAGTGATTTGTGAAACGTATAGGTTAATGTTAGTCAGGGCCATTCCTTTGTAGGTATTTCTGAAAGTCAGATTGCGTTGCGCTAAGTAAACATTGTGTGTCAGTTTAAGCACAGTCGTGTATAAATGTTCTAAGGGGACGTTTCATAGTAGGAGGGAGCAATATACTGCTTGACTCTTCGATGAAGGTATGTTCTCGAAACTTTGACAAAAGCCCGTACCGAGCTACTGAGCGTCTCCCATGCAGAGTCTTCCACTGGAGTTTATCTGTCATCTCCGTAACGCTTTCGCGATTACTAAATGATCCTGTAACGAAGCGCGCTGCTCTCCGTTGGATCTTCTCTATATCTTCTATCAACCCTATCTGGTACGGATCCCACACTGCTGAGCAATATTCAAGCAGTGGGTGAACAAGCATACTGTAACCTACTTCCTTTGTTTTCGGATTGCATTTCCTTAGGATTCTTCCAATGAATCTCAGTCTGGCATCTGCTTTACCGACGATCAACATTATATGATCATTCCATTTTAAATCACTCCTAATGCGTACTCCCAGATAATTTATGGTATTAACTGCTTCCAGTTGGTGACCTGCTATTTTGTAGCTAACTGATAAAGGATCTATCTTTCTGTGTATTCGCAGCACATTACACTTTTCTACATTGAGATTCAATTGCCATTCCCTGCACCATGCGTCAATTCGCTGCAGATCCTCCTGCATTTCAGTACAATTTTCCATTGCTACAACCTCTCGATACTCCACAGCATCATCTGCAAAAAGCCTCAGTGAACTTCCGATGTCATCCACCAGGTCACTTATGTATATTGTGAATAGCAACGGTCCTATGACACTCCCCTGCGGCACACCTGAAATCACTCTTACTTCAGAAGACTTCTCTCCATTGAGAATGACATGCTTCATCCTGTTATCTAGGAACTCCTCAATCCAATCACACAATTGGTCTGATAGTCCATATGCTCTTACTTTGTTCATTAAACGACTGTGGGGAACTGTATCGAACGCCTTGCGGAAGTCAGTAAACACGGCATCTACCTGTGAACCCGTGTCTATGGCCCTCTGAGTCTCGTGGACGAATAGCGCGAGCTGGGTTTCACATGACCGTCTTTTTCGAAACCCATGCTGATTCCTACAGAGTAGATTTCTAGTCTCCAGAAAAGTCATTATACTCGAACACAATACGTGTTCCAAAATTCTACAACTGATCGACGTTAGAGATATAGGTCTACAGTTCTGCACATCTGTTGTGATATGAATGACACAAGACCCGTAGCCTTCACTGACACAGAAGAGTATGAACAAATTAGAAAATTCAAACAAAATCAAAATCAAATCAATATACAGTACAAAAGAGAAATCCGGGAAGTATAAAATCAGTTGACACAGGTAATACAAGAATTACATATTTCAGGGGACACTCACGTTCCAACGCGGGAAGAGGGACTTAGAAATACAGAAAAGTCACAAAATAATAACACAGGGCATTTCGGAAATTATGAAAGAAATTGGCAAGGCGCACTGAATTTTGAGACTGAACCGCCGAAACGAAGTAAAAATGACCGACATGCGACTCGCCGACATGATGATTTTGACTATAAGTTGTTCATTACTACACGTAAATTCAAAACATTTAAGAATTCTGGCAATGACATTCATCCACAAGCATGGCTTGATCAATTCTCTCATTGTTTTCCTCCCAACTGATCATTGGAACACAGGTTAGAATTTATGTGTGGCTACTTGGAGAATGAACCAGCTGTAAGAATGTGATCGGTCATTCACGATTGTCACAGTGAAGGAGAATTTTATCATGCCTTTCTCTCAGCGTATTGGTCTCAAGCTACACAAGACCGAGTAAAACATGGCATCATAATGATGAAACGTTTCGAACAATCTGAATTTGCCAGTCTTATGAAATATTTTGAAGACATGTTGCATAAGAATCAGTATCTTTCAAACCCATACAGCCCCTCAGAACTCATCCGCATTTGCTTAATCAAACTGCCTGAACATTTACGACATATTATTTTAGCAGGACGTTGCAAAGACGGCATTGAAGCTTTTCAGGGACTCTTACAAGAATTGGCAATTGACACTGACAATCGCGGAACGCGAAAACAGGAGCACAACAATTACAGGTCACATCCGTCACAATTCCGCGATGAAAGAAATAATAACTGGACACAACAAGGCTATTCTCACAACACAAATCGTGACCAAAACAGACACCACCCGTATGACAACTGTTGGCAGAATAATAGTTACAGAGGAAGATTGAATTTCCGTAGTAATGAATATGACAGAGATAACCATAGAGACATACATTATGGGAACCAAAACAATCGTTATCAAGGGAGACATAATAATTTCAGATGCAACAGTTCAGCGCGCAGTTACGATTCAGGGAGAAATTCTCCACCACGTGACCAACAAGAAAGAAATTATAGAATCTACCGACTTGACGACAGACGATATAATCGTAACGACAGACCTTAATTTGCATCAGAACTGGCAGGATTCAAACGGGGCAGGGCCCTCTCTACAAGGTGAATTTGTAGAAGTTAGGTCTCCCAATCCCAATGACGACGTGCACCAACAAAGAGACAGACAATGACTCGCACCGCAATCAGCCATGTGCGAAGGCTGGCTCAGCGAGAAATAACATAGACGCTACCCTTGAGAACAATTTTAGCATTCCTTAGCGACGTATACAACATGATAATTGTGTTCAAGTTGTAACTCTGCGTAGTAGGAAAAGTAAAGGATTGCACCACATTTCACATGTAAAACAGTGTATTGAAAGATAATCTGCTTTTTAACTTAGTCTTTGCCATAAAATTTTTCACTTCACATTACTAGTATGCTTTGTCAGACTTAGAAACTGTTAACATGCAACAATGTTTGAAGTTAAATATCCAGTCAAGAACCAAGATAACTTATTTAAACAGAAATTACGAATGCATTGTTATGGTGAAGAAACGACACAGTGTTGTTATTTGTACATTCTTGCTTGTTAGTTGCACGATTACGTAACGAATATAAGACTCACATACTTAGAACATTTACCAGTACTGCTAATGAGATTTTACTACAACATTTTGGTTTACTTGAAAATTCATTATGGATTTAAAGTGCTTTCTGAGAGACGTCAGATGACTCAGTGGTTAGTTTATTTGAGAGCTACACAATTATATCACGACACTGCTAATGTGTGACACAATTTACATTGTTGCTTTTGCGGTGTATCTGTTTTATATCTGCACAGTTATTCTGAATTCTTCTGGAAAGGAAAACATGTTTTAGTAGTAACTTTTGTGGTATAGCTACAATGAGACAGCCTTTTTCGTAGCACAACAATACATTACATTATAGTACTTTCTTGACCACAGTATTGTACGTAATAACTACGATATCTATATGCATAGTATTTCACTTTTGTTTATTACGAGGTAAGTAGGTTGACTTCTACAGAACTTTGCTTATGGACGACGATAATTATGACACTTGGCATATTTTTACCCTTCAGTAATGACAGAGTTATCTTACAACAACATGCACAGTTTAGCGCTACAGTACACGTATTTGAGTGATTAATTTTGTACTTAAAACATTTATTTTTAATGATTTTTGAATTACAAAGATAACAAAGGTTTTCCGTGATACATTTCATTCCATTGCTGTAATCTGTAACACCTGAGGGTATAATTACATTAATCCCCAGGGGGGCATACGCCTACTTTGTGTACCATGTGTTTGGCAAGCACAAGGAGCCCTAGCTAATATGGTATTTGCTGATACAAAAAAATGGTTCAAATGGCTCTGAGCACTATGGGACTTAACAGCTATGGTCATCAGTCCCCTAGAACTGAGAACTACTTAAACCTAACTAACCTAAGGACAGCACTCAACACCCAGCCATCATGAGGCAGAGAAAATCCCTGACCCCGCTGGGAATCGAACCCGGGATTTGCTTATACAACTTTACACATCGGTACCATGTTTCTCTAACACATAAATTACACAGGTATCTGATCATTTAATTGAGAGAGACAAACATTCTTTTTTACTACATCAGTGACATGTTTACGCATTTACACAGGTGGATAACTTCACACTTATGAAATTGTATTTTGTTTATACTTTGTGAACTCTTCATATTTTTTCGGAACGATTGTGACACTATGAGAGCTTTGAATGATGTGTTTGGTATGGGATCATGATTTTAAAGTACGTTTGAGGTAGATGACACTATTGAAATGAGCAGAGAATTTTTTTTTTTAGGTTTTGACATTATTGCATAAAGCTAAGACATTTTTGAGATTTGATTGAGGTGCTAAGATGTTATTGTTACGATGACTATGTGTATTATTCTGTTGAGGTATGTTTATGATCAATAAGCTGATGATATATGAAGAATTTGATTATGCTACGTATTTATTATGATGAAATATTGAAGAAGAGTCGACGAATATGTATGAGTAATAAGGTAAGGAATAATGAGTTGCGGTTAGGGACTCTGATTTGTGAAACAGGATGTTGGAAACCAAGAATCGTACTTTAAGAGTTATGAAAGGTGTGTAAATGGGTGAATGTATCACAATGCCGGCGAAACTGTTTTGGACGCTGTTATATTCATAGGATTTTGTTTCTAAACATTTGCAACGCAAATTCTCGACCTGTGAAATTTTTTATATGAGACGATCACTGTAGTGCAAACTGGTGTCGTAAATATTTCGGTAAGAAAGCTAAGTGACCTTGACGTAATGCGTTATGTATGACCAGCTGTGCGAGTCGCCTGGAGAAAAAGCCATTAGGTGGAAAAAAAGATACCATTAACCTCGCTATTGACATTCCTTTGTAGAAAGCATCACAAATATGACACGCTCGAACTTGAAAACATATGATTACATTGTGGAGCTCTTAATTTATGATATTTACTAAAATGCCTAATGGAATGATGAGAAACATTTTACATCTATTGTCTTTCTAGTTGAGAGATTTTTTTTTTTGTCTTTGGAGACGCCGTTTGCCTAGTGAATGACGTTTTGTATGTTGATTTATATATATATTCGTTTATTTCGTTTAATATCTAGTTTCTAGCTGCACTGCAGCATTGGTTAAAATAAAATTTAATAGATGTACTAATATAGATATTTTATGCCCACAGATCCAGTAAATAATAATTTTATGATCTACTTCCAAAAAAACGAGGGAGCACAAAAAGACATTTCCCTTCACAGGAATTGCATACATAATTTTTGTCGGTAACTTGTGGGTAACTAGTTTAGTAGTGTAAGTTAAGGTGATCCATCACTATAGTGTTAAGTTCTGACGTAGGTGTTAGACATTTCCTATTTTTACTGTAATATTTTTTCTGCTTGAGCTTTGTGATATTTAGGTAAAAGTTATAGCATTTGCTGCTGCTATTTGCCAGGCATAGTGCTACTGAATGTCACTTTGTATTACTCTGTTAAGCCAGTTTTACTACTGATTTATTTTTCTTGTTGCTGCACATTGGCTCATATTAGTTGTAATGTTGCATTTGCTCTGCTAATTTAGATTTACTGCTGCTTGCTTTGCCACTTTGCATTTTTTTGTCATTGCTGTTTGTGTTAATTGTTTTGTGCTGCTGCATTGCCTCATCCCTTAGTTTAGCATCTGGGATCGGTAGATTTAAGTTAGCTTAAGAGGGGGTAGACTATATAAGAGAGTGAGTTGTGAGGAATTGGAAGAAATGCATTGACAAGGTATTAAAAAAAGGTGAAATTAGAGGAAATATCTATGAAATGAGGTTTTGGGTTGGACTGCAGTATCAAATGTCACACTGAAAACAAACCCTGACCTGTCCTTTGTGTTATTCCACTATGTGTCTGTGTACCTTGTGTATTTGTGTTCTTCCTGTCTTAATGTGTTTATCTGATAAGACTTATGTTGTAGAATTTTTCTAATACTCAGCTACATTCACTATGATGAGGAATACATAATTTGCATTTATAATATGTTCTTTACTTTGTAAAGATGTTTAGACATTATTTATTCTGTTTTGTTTTTATGCTCACGTGTGAAGTTGATGTTTCGAAAATTATTCTGACCTTTTATGTATGTACTTATTTCATAATTCCTGTAACACTGATGTATATGTTTATTTCTATTCTTTTGTAAAGCCTATGTTACTACAAATGTTATCTGTACTATTGTGTTCTTTAATGATGCACAATATGTGAGAAGTTGGAACTGTTAGTGTTTGGACGTGTGTTAATAATTCAGCAAGGGACTGGTTAACAGCATTGCTGGTTCTAAGGACAATTCCAAAAACTTTGTGAGTGCACAAGTGGTGGTTTATGGACTTGCTATATTGTCCGTAAGACTTTTCGATGGTGATTGTGCACCCTGGCCGTCTCTACAAGGACTACAATGGGTCTGAATTTTTGATGGCCCACCAATACGATTATTTCTACAAGGACTGCAATGGGTCTGCCCCTCTGGTGGCCCACCAATACCATAATCTCTACCAGGACTACAGTGGGTCTGCTCTGTGATGACCTACCTACCAATATTCTTCAAAACTTCGACTGAGTCTGCTGTGCGTTTGCTCTGTTGTGGAAAATTACCTGTCTGCATGTCAAGATTCAGCATTATCTTTCTGTTGGAAGGACAACACTACTTCTTCAAGACTGCATGCAGATCCACTACTTCTATGTGCATTTTCTTTTACTGCTCATATTTTGTGCATTAAATTGTAATTAATACTATGATGAATGATCAGAACTGCCTTTATGTACTGTGTGAAAATTTTAGCTTTTGACCAACATTGTATCAGTAAGTGTGTGCATTTGATATCTTTGTTATTGTAATTATGAAAAATTTTATCAAATCATTATTGGCCACTGCCCAAATTAATTTGTAAAATTTTTTGTGGGGAAATGGGGGCCATGTAAGTAGGCTGTTTACGTTTTTATGTTGGTAACGCCACGTAGCGCTCTATATGAAAATCACTGGCTGTGCTGTGTGCAGTCCGTGGCTGGTTGGCATTGTTGTAATATTGGCTATTCTAGTGTTGGGCAGTTGGATGTGAACAGCGTGTAGCGTTGCGCAGTTGGAGGTGAGCCGCCAGCAGTGGTGGATGTGGGGAGTGAGATGGCGGAGTTTTGAGAGCAGATGATCTGGACGTGTGTCCATCAGAGACAGTAAGTTTGTAAGACTGTATGTCATGAACTGCTATATATATTATGACTTTTGAACACTATGAAGATAAATACATTGTTTGTTCTCTATCAAAATCTTTCATTTGCTAACTATGACTATCAGTAGTTAGTGCCTTCAGTAGTTTGAATCTTTTATTTAGCTGGCAGTAGTGGCGCAGCTGTATTGCAGTAGTTCGAGTAACGAAGATTTTTGTGAGGTAAGTAATTTGTGAAAGGTATAGGTTAATGTTGGTCAGGGGTATTCTTTTGTAGGGATTATTGAAAGTCAGATTGCGTTGCGCTAAAAATATTGTGTGTCAGTTTAAGCACAGTCATGTATAATTTTTCTAAGGAGACATTTCAATTTGGTATAAATTTCTCAATTGCTGCCGATACTATTTCTTTGAATTCAAGCCACATCTGGTCTACACTTATATTATTAATTTGGAGAGAGTGGAGATTGTCTCTCAGGAAGGCGTCAAGTGAATTTTTATCTGCTTTTTTGAATAGGTCGACGACATCTTCCAGTAGGATAACTGTCCCTGTTGCAAGGACAGATTCGTGCTACAATAGTTTGAGGGACATTACAGTGAACTCACATTGATGTCTTGGCCTGAAAATGTGCCTAATCTGTACCTATTGGAACATATATCGGGCACTAGCTGCGTGCCTGTGAACCACCATCCCGTAATTGATTGACCTGAGTGTAGAAATCTGTAGCTACGTACTGCGGGAATCCTTTCAGGGAATCTATGCCTAGCAGAATCTCTGTTGTACTGTGTTTGAAAATGGAATAACATGGTATTAAACGGGTGCTCATAATGTTGCACATCGACGTATGGGGACATGAAGAATAAAGATAGGCAATGAAGAGCCAAAGAAACTGGTACACCTGTCTAATACCGTGTAGGCCCCCGCGAGTAAGCAGGAGTGCCGCACCACGACGTGACATGTACTCAACTGATATCCAGAGTAGTGCTGGAGGGAACTGACACCATGAATCCTGCAGCGCCGTCCATAAATCCGTAAGAGTACGAGAGGGAGGAGATCTCTTCTGAACAGCACAGTTGTGTCCAATAATGTTCATGGCTGGTGAGTGAGGTGGCCAGCGAAAGTGTTTCAACCCAGAAGAGTGTTCCTTGAGCCACTGTGTCGCATTTATGGACTTGTGGGGTGCCGCATTGTTGTGCTGGAATTTCCCAAGTCCGTCGGAATGCACAATGAACATGAATGAATGCAGGTGATCAGACAGGGTGCCTATGTAAGTGTGGCCCGTCAGAGTAGTATCTACACGTATCAGGGGTCTCATATTACTCCAACTGCACACGCTCCACAACATTACAGAGCCCCCACCAGTCCTCTGCTGACATGCAGGTTCCCTGGATTCATGAGGTTGTCTCCGTACCTGTACACGTCCATCCGCTCGATACAATTTGAAACGAGACTCATCCAACCACGCAACATGTTTCAAGTCATCAATAGACCAGTGTCGGTGTTGACGGTCCCAGGCGAGGCGTAAAGCTTTGTGTCTTGAGCTCATCAAGGGTACGCGAATGGGCTTCGGCTCCTCATGCCCGTATCGATGATGTTTCGTTGAATGGTTCGCACGCTAACACCTGTTGATGGCCCAACACTTAAACTGCCAGCAGTCTGCGGAACGGTTGCGCTTCTGTCACACTGAAGGATTCTCTTCAGTCGTCTTTGGTCCCTTTCTTGCAGGATCTTTTTCAGGCCGCAACGATGTCGGAGATTTGATGTTTTACCGGATTCCTTATATTCATGTTACACTCGTGAAATGTTCGTACGGGAAAATCCCTACTCCATCGCTACCTCGAAGATGCTGTGACCCATCGCTCGTGCGCCGACTATAACACCTCCTTGAAACTCACTTAAATCTTGATAACCTGCCGTTGTAGCAGCAGTAACCGATCTATCAACTGCGTCACACACTTACTGTCTTATTGTAGCGTTGCCGACCGCAGTGCCGTATTCTGCCTGTTTACGTATCTCTGTATGTGAACACCTGTTTCTTTTGGCAGCTCGCAGCAGAATGTTAGTAACGTTTGTTTTATTTAAAAAGGTTTAAGAGGTTCCACATAAAAGATTCGGAGGCATTAATTTTCAGCACGCCCTCGTAATACAAGCAAGCATGAGTACAGTTTGTGTTTTAATTATAGGCAACAGGCCACCGTGTATGAAATAAATAAATAAAGAAAGAAATTGTATTCACGAGTATTTTGCCACTCTAAGAACGCTTTGAAGGAAGGAGAACGTTGTATTTTTATGGACTAAGCAAATGATCTCTTAGACACTTATACACATCGCTTCAAGTGGTAGTTTTGCTTAATGTTGTGCTTAATGTTTTATTCACGTTGCCGTATGTCTAACGAAGAGCAGCAGCTAAAATTTCTTTTAAGAATAAAATTTGTTACAATCAAATACTCACGTACAATGTATTATTGACCAAACCGGTTTCAAAGTCGGTTTTACTCAAAAGTCCTAAAATAATAAAATAAAAACTGTCACAAGCAGAAAAAAATGTGTGTTACTCTTTAAACATTTTAGGCCCTTTGTAAACGACATAGTTTTAAAGCCGTTTAGCCTCCAAAACATCCTATGCGAGTATTTAATTGTAAAAACCGTACGTTTCATCACTGTTGTCGTTATTTCCAGTCTTGGATCACAATATTTATTTGTAATCAGGTAATTAGTTTCGGTCGGTAACGACGACCTTCAGGCATGTGAGGAAACGTTTTGCACTATACATATCATTCCAATACATTACATTACACAAAATCATTAGCCATAACATGTAATGGCGTGATATTTATAATGCAACACGTTTCTGCTCGGGCCTGAAGATGGTCATTACCGACCGAAATAAATTACCTGGTTACAAATAAACATTGTGATCGAAGACTGGAATTATAATAAAGCAAATATTTTCCCGGGTTGCTGAAACCTCTTTTGTGACCATACCACAACTTGTAAATTTCAATTTATTGTTCTTGGGATCATTCTAGATTTATGGAAATGAATATGAGGGCGCATTCAACTGATTGATTCCAGTCCGCCAGGAATCTTCTACTGTGATCTGAGGGCGTTTTCTGGTGTACAGCACTGGACGCATCAACATTGATGGCATGATAATAACCAGCGCTGTCCTTAGTATAGCAGCCGCGTTGGGCCGTTGTCTTTGCAGGGTCACTGAGCCGTGTGGACGGCCCTTCTGAAGAGCAGAGCACGGAAGACAGCGCCTCCGACAGCTACTCGCCTTCGCTGGTGACTAGGTCGTCGGCAGCTCTGTGTATCTCCAGTGTCGCCTGCCCAACATCGGCGACGATTCATTGGAGACCTTCTGTCTAACATAAATACTCGCTACACTCGTTTTTATGTATGTTGCGGCCATCTGACAGCTAAGCTGTGATAAAGTCGCCTGTCGCTTAACAACATATTTGCGCTAATACTGAATTCAGTTCTTTTCCTTCACAATTTGCGAAATAGTTACTACACTGACGGAAAAAAATCACAACACCGAGAAGCAGTTGTGTGATGTTAACGAAAGTTGTTAGGCGTTTTTCTACATCTCAGATTTCACGCCTGTCGCATGAGAATGGTGTTACAGTAAAATCAGGAGTTCGTGTTAAAAAAATTCGTGTTAAGTGAGAAACACAGATTTTAATAAGTATACACGTACAACAGTACACTAATGTGTAATACACTGCACTACCAAACACGTTATCGTAGACTTATAACACTATAAAGTGATTGTACAATCCAAGTACTCACAAATTATATACGTTACTTTCCTGGAAAAAATTCGGTCATGGTTCGCTGACGTTCATGGGAACGATAATATTTTGTAATTTCACAACCAATTGTAATGATAGCGTCCGTAAACCTAGCAGTGACGTCGGATGTTGAAGCGAACCGCTCCAAACAGTCCAAGGCTGTAAACATCTCCTGACAGGTAGGTGGAATGGTATCTGTATTCTCTTCCTCTTCACTTTCTCCTGATGGCCCTTCTAGCTTCTCGATCACAGCTTTTGTCACATCCGATCCACAGAAGCACATACGGCAACGTCGTCGTCTACACTAATAAATTCTTCGAAACTAATCCCAGGGTTCGCAACGTCCTGCAGAACTGTCCATTCATCAGGTGAAGTGGCATCTTCTTACTCGTGGACATCTTCAGTGTTGCTATGTCTCCAAATTCTGTTAAAGCACTTCCCTATATGATGTGGCGATACTGAGTTCCAGGCTGCTGTGATGGCTTTTATGGCGTCAAGCAGATTTCAATTTGGGGTTGCACTATTATTTTCAGCAACACGAATTGCAGCTCTTACAAGTCGCTTACGTTACGCTCTCTTTATGAGAGAGATTATGCCTTGGTCCAAAGGCTGAAGGCGGCTTGTGGCGTTGGGTGGAAAAAACTGAACCTTTATGTTTGATAGGTTCAGGTCACGAACGTTATGGGCAGTACATCTGTCCAATGTAAGAAGAACATGTCTATTTTGAGCAACGATTCGACTGTTGAAACGAAGAAGCCACTTGCGAAATGATGTGCCATCGATCCAAGCTTTCTTGTGGTGAGAGTAGATCCAAGGTAAAGTGTCCATACTTATGTTTTTAAAACAACGTGGTTTCTGGGATTTACCGATAACCCAGGGACGAACTTCTCACTGCCGTCAGTATTACAGCACAGTACAACAGTCACGTTGTTTGCTTCGTACTCCTCCGTGACACTTATCACCTTTTATCCCCAGGGTGTGATTTGGAAAAAGATTGTAGAAAAATCCAGTTTCAGCCAGTTAAACACATCACACGAGGCACACTTTTCCCTTTGAATTCATGCAACCAGCTGTTCGCACTTTCTTAATCAACTTTATTTCCTTCACCACAAATTTGTACAGATGAAATTGAATGTCTCTTTTGGAATCGATACAACCAACTAGCAGAACAACGGAATTCTTCGATGCCTATATCTTTAGCAGTCTCATTTGCTTTTGACCGAATCACAGGGACAGTTAAAAATATGTTAGATGCACGCATATGATTGAACCTTTCTAGCAGTAACGTCTCGATGTCTTCATACTTGGCGGTACGAAGTCGTTTAGATTTGTTTCCAGAACCTGATGCCGCAGCAGTAATATTTTTTTCTCGATTCTTAATAATCGTAGATAAAGTAGATTTAGGTATTCCAAACCGCTCTGCAATTGCTGTTTCCTTGGTACCACGGTCCACTTCATCTAGAATCTTAAGCTTTAACTGTACATTTATAGCTGTCGGTTTCCTCTTTGTCAGTTTCGCATGCTACGGTACCGGTTGTAACTTTAGTTTTCATTCAGTATTCCAACTCGATACGGCTACAACTAACAGAACACCTGTCAAATCTGGCACTGAGTACATTCCTAAATGCTGTTGCACACATTATTGAATGTCTTACAATGTACAGCATACACTGATTGTTGAGGTGATAATCGCGGCTACCGACCTACAATACATTAAAAACGAGCCAACAATAAGTATAATTAGCTTTGTAAATACATTTCCTACATTCATTTCGGAAAAAAATTACGCTTTAGAATACTCTAAGGTCGGAAGTTTGTGTTACAGTGAAATTTAATTACGCTAGGAACTGAAACAGAGTTCGTAATTCACCTTAACCAAAATTCGTGTTAACCGACAAAACATACCATAAGAACTAATGTATTCCTGGCGGGACCAATATTTTTTTCGCGTTAAGCGCGAGTTCGTCTTATGCGAGTTCGCGCTAACGAGGTTATACTGTAGTAGCGCAACACTGTAAGGATGCTAATACACACCGTAACGATCGTGAGTGTTAGTTACCTTTGAGACTGGAAGCGGCGAGTCGCCTTTAAGGCTACAAAGACCCTATAATCAACACCCTACTGAGATTGAACGAGGTCGTTTACTGGGGCTACGGGAAGATGAATATTCCTTCTGCGATACTGAATAAAGACTTAGTAGAAATGTAGCTACTATACATGATTGCTGGCAGCGATGATCACAAGAAAGTACGGACGGAAGAAGCCAAGCTCTGGACAGCCACGTGACACTACCGAGGGGGGAGACCACCGTGCGGTAGCGTTCTCGCTTCCCGCGCCCGGGTTCCCGGGTTCGATTCCCGGCGGGGTCAGGGATTTTCTCTGCCTCGTGATGACTGGGTGTTGTGTGCTGTCCTTAGGTTAGTTAGGTTTAAGTAGTTCTAAGTTCTAGGGGACTGATGCCCATAGATGTTAAGTCCCATAGTGCTCAGAGCCATTTGAACCATTTGAAGACCACCGTGTCCTGCATAGGGCTCTGGCGAATTGTACCGCATCTGCAGCAGCAATGTGAGCAGCAGTTGGCACCACAGTGACAACGAAATGTTACAAATTGGTTACTCCGAGGATGCCTCCGAGCCAGACGCCACGTATCATGCGTTCCACTGACCCCAAACAATTGCCATTTGTGACTTCAGTGGTGTCAAGCGAGAGCTCATTGGAGGACGGGGTGGAGGTTCATTGCGTTTTCTGATGGAAGCTGGTCCATATGACAGCAGGAGCATTCTCGTGTTATTCGAAGCGCTCTGACTACAAATTTGCACCCCACTCTAGTGATTCGGCCTGTTGTTCCAGTAGGTGTTTTCAAACAGGATAACGATCGTCCACATACGGCTGTAGTATCCTAACATGCTCTACGGAATGTCGCCATGTTGCCTTGGCCTGCTCGATTACCAGATCTGAGTCCAATCGATCACATATGGGACATCATCGCACTATAATTCCAGGATCATCCTCAAATAGATCTTCCATCGATGTACTGAATGACAAAGTGCATCAGGCATGGAACTCTATCCCACAAACTCATATCCAGCACCATTGCAACACAGTGCGTGCACGTTTGCATCCTCGCGTTCAATATCTTGGCGGTTACGCTGGTTATTAGTATACCAGCATTTCACATTTGCAGTGGCCTATCTCGCCCTTACATTAATCTGTGATCTTGCAATTTTACTCACTTAAATATCATACTTAGACAAATGTGTTCCCGTAATTTCATTCCTCTATATTGATTATTTTTCGTTGTTGCGTTTTTCTTTTCCGTCAATGTATATTTTTGCGTGCCAAGCATAAGTAAAAGGTCAGGAGACATGAATGATGATGAAATTACTCTAAAGAGAAATCTAAATTCTTTAATGCGATGACATATGGAACAATATACCTCTAAAGAAATATTTTCGAACTTTCAGACTTGCCCATGTTGATATATTTTCGCAGAGACGCGACATTCTCGTGAACATTAATTCACTTCTGGAACACTGTTTAGCAAAGTACATACAAATATGGAAAATAGGAAAAACATTGCACTGTATAACGGCTATTATCTCTGTCACTAGACAACTTAATGCATCTTAAATGTTTGGCAGCATGAGTAATGAAGAATGTCAGCATTTATACATCCCTAATCCCTTTTTCTATTTTGTATTCAAGAGGTGGAAACTTAATATTTTTGTTAATATGTTTCGGTTTTTTATGTCACCTTAACTGTGCACCATTTACATATAATGAAACGCTTTGGTCCAGAAGGAAAACATGTATCCGTGAAAGATTTTGCTAACGAGGAAGTGACAAGTGACTCAGTGCTTGGACTCGGTAACGTAAGACCGGATGAGACATAACGTTAATCGATTGTACGAGTGTAAGGTGGCGGATTTTAGCACCTTACGTGAGATTTATTCTGAAAATCAATGAAAAATACCACGCGGTCAGGTATAGCCGTTAGGCAGAATAATACTAATACCAACATACGAAGGTTCATACTGGTACCTAAGATTTGAGAACTGTGCATATTATCACTGGGAAGGTGGCTTGGACGAACACAGGAAAGAGCTGTTTTGAGCTGTAGAACAAGCGAGGTGGCCGGCGGCTGGCCATAGCTTCACACGGCTGCTGCTTTGGCGGCAGAGAGACACCAGTGACCGCAGGGGGCATCGGGCGAGCCTGCGACCACACAGGTCGAAGGAGAGAGAGAGAGAGCGTACATGCGAGAGACTGCTTCTCGCCGTTGCGGCAATACAACGGTTGGAACGGGACACAAATACGGCGCGCCCACGATAGGTGGGAGATCAGCGCGAAATTTCAGAGTCCTGATTGGCCGAAAACGCGTAGGGATACATGTGAGAGGAACTGGAATTTTGGCGGCAACAACAGGTAAGGACTCTGAAATTTCCTGGCAGATTAAAACTGTGTGCGGAACCGAGACTCTTGGTAGAGCACTTGCCCGCGAAAGGCAGAGGTCCCGAGTTCGAGTCTCGGTCCGGCACACAGTTTTAATCTGCCATCAAGTTTCATATCAGCGCATACTACGCTGCAGAGTGAAAAATCTCATTCTGGTAAGGACCCTGGTGTATGATGTGGTGCTGCGCAGACATGGAGTGTCTGGTCGGCGAGTGGAGGCCTAGACACAGATTTGGAGAGATTGCTGGCACTGCGACCAGTGATCCCCTCCAGTAGTTCAGAGTTAGTGCATACGTCTCCACAAAAGCAGAATCATCTGTTGCTCTGAGAAGAGAAAACAGATTTGTGCTCACTTGTGGCGTTCGAATGCAGCATTAAGTGTTCCTTTGCTACCGCGCACTAGAGTCTACCAACTACTCCTGGCATTTGTGCAAGTAGATTGAGTATCGACTCGTGGGTCTACCTTGACAATGACGAAAGCATGAAATTTCAATTTATAGCTGATTGTGATGCTTTGAAGTATGCTTTGTTTCGCACAAAGCATACTTCAAACCATCATAATCACCTATAACTCGAAATTTTGGACCAAATCTTCGTTTAAAGGTCCCAAATGTGAGCTTAAATGGCAGTTTGCAGAGTTAGACGCGCCTACTTGTGCTTTGTCACTTCTCTTCTTTGAAACCATGATCCTACGGAAATTTTCTCCCGTTTATCTGAGCTTTCAGGGCCGGCCGGGGTGACCGAGCGTTTCTAGGCACTGCAGTCCGGAACCACGCGACCGCTACGGTCGCAGGTTCGAATCCTGCCTCGGGCATGGGTGCGTGCTGTTCAAATGGCTCTGAGCACTATGGGACTTAACTGCTGAGGTCATCAGTCGTGTGTGATGTCCTTAGGTTAGTTAGGTTTAAGTAGTTCTAAGTTCTAGGGGACCGATGACCTCAGAAGTTAAGTCCCATAGTGCTCAGAGCCATTGAACCATTTTTTGGGCTTTCAGGAATTAACTACGCTGTTATCTTGTATTCAGGTATTTCCTATAGCAATAACGAAACACGTGTGAATTTTGTTTCTTGGCAAAGAAATGCCGAGATTGGCCTCAAAAACTGTCAAGAAATGGTCCGGAGGACATAGAAGAAGGAAAAAAAGTGAGTATAATGAAGACAGCATTAGGTTTACATATGGCACACGTACTATTGGAAAGAGGTCAACAGTAGAGGAAACCTTTTTCAACAGAACATGCTAATAAATCGTCGGAAAATATAAAATTAAATACAAAGAGGAGGAGGCATCATAACAGCGGTCAGATAATCTATCATACGAGTATAAATTTCCTTGTCCCAATTTGTTCCGTTATACACAAAGACCGGTTATGAGGTAATAACATCTTAAATAAATTCCATGAAACTGTAACTGAGTTCCCACTTATTCCAGACATGGCTACAACTTGGTACATCAGTGACACATATAAATCAATCCATTTAGCTACAGAACATTATTCAGAGTAGTATGAGATAGTTAAACGTACTGAAACTAACCAGTTGTGACCATAACTGTCTACGTAATTATCTACACATCATTATTTAAGTTGTTTGTAGTGTGCTCCATCAGTCACTGGCAAGTGTAACAGTAATTAGAATCATAAGGGCCTGTAAAAAATATATATCGTAGAACAATATGCTTATCATTCGTCGACCTGGCTGGACTAAAACAGTCATTGAGCACAGGGCATACGTAAGGTAATCTCACTACACATCCAAGACTCATAGTCCTAATCAGTAACTGTCAGGCAGTATCAGAGAAACAAAGACTTAATTCGTTGGATATAACGGCAAAATCGGTCATCAGTAATAAAAAAAAAATTATTACAACACCACACATAACTCACAAATATATTCTAAGGTTCGGCATCCACAGGTATCAGACTACTCCACTAAAATGAAAAAGAGTTATTACTTAGGCACAACCATACAAAATTATGACATTATCATTTAAATAAACCCACTTCTCAGACAGACAGAAATGAAAGAACACAATCTGACATATTGTACTTCACAATAATCCAGTAAATAACTGCGAAGGAAACTACGTGGTAAATATTAAAGATCATCCAGAAACTGTAGATTAGCCTTCATTTTATAACATCAATTCAGTGCATTACCTCATAATCAACAATGAACTATACTTGGTCCAATCAATGCACACCGTCACTCGTCTATTCACCCCTCCACTTCTTGGTTATTTAAGGTGGTAGTTCAGACTGGATGGTCTCTTGCCGGTCTCAAGCTGGTGGAAATCATTGTGCACTTCGTCAGTGCCCCAATTTCACCCATTTTCTTGTCTCCAAACAAAATTCTAATCGCCTATATTCATTATTGGCATAGCTACATCTCATCTAATTTTTAGTACATCAAAGGATTCCAGAATTCTAAAGTTACCTCATCTAGTGGATCGCTACTTTCAGCAACAGACAAAACTCAATATCCTCATCAGTATCGTCAAAGCCTTAATTTCAGTAACTTCAGTATAACTAAATCTTCAATCAACTTGGTGCTCCCTAACATCCAACAACCACAATGCAATCTAGGATAAGTTTAAATACTGGTTGACTTTTTCTTTGACAACTGGCCCACTTCAACCAATATAAAAACAAGAAGGAACAGCCTCGAGCTGGAGGGAACCAGTAAACCACACACTTCACTTCTGAGCAGTTTATAAGAAAATTGACACCACAGCTTCCAATATAACCCTATAACGACAAAACATAAGAACTTAACTGGACAACCACACCACAATATCTCGGTGACAAAACATTCCTTCCCTCACACTCAACAAAACAGATCACCAAGTACGATTCATAACCAATCTTTGTAACATTTTAACCTATCGTTATCCAATATTATCAGATCACAATTATTTTCTGTTTTGCAATACCGAGATGGACTGATAGTAGTAGACCTATATTGACATATAGACAAAGGTAGGAAGCAATACAGAAAGATACAGAGTGAAATAGTAGTGCCAGAGGTGGGGTCCTGTGTTCACCACACACATATGAATAAAAGAGTATCAGGAACTCCTGAGGGTTACAACAACTGCAATTGTCAACCTAGCCTTACATGATCCAAATACCAAAGCAGTAACTCCTATCCACTGACTGAATAATCAACCAACTAGATCAGAAATCTCAGGAGAAATAGGGGTCAACTCTTTGTAGCCAATGTCAGGTTCTGTAAAGCTGCACACCAAAGTATCAGGCGAGAAGCGATATGTCCTAGCGTTGCAGCACCTGTCACTGGACGTCTGAGCACGCTTGTAGCACGAGAGGACACCGTTTATGTGTAGTCTACGTTTCGTGTATTATGTAAAACAAGTCCATAAATTCCTGAAAACTGTTAAACGCTACCTACACAAAAAATTACCAAAACTGCTTGTACTGAACTCGCAGACGGTTATTTCAACAACTGCGATAATACAAATGTTGGATAATCACTTGGTAGTAGAACCAAGATTGTTACAAATCCGTGTCCAGTATGTTTGCTGTTGTAGCAAGTCGATCCCAGCAAGTCGATCGAATTTAGTTAGTAATTCGTATCACCAGATAAGATGCGTAATATATGTTTATCTCCATTTGTACATCTTACGAAGAAGCCGACCCACGATGTGTGGCGGAATCATTCTCACCCTTCCCCTTCCCGATTCCAGCTGGGATTGGTGGGTAGACTGGTCCAGGTAAGAAACCGTGTGAGCTCGAATTTCTCTTATTTTACCTTCATGGTCTTTTCGCGAGATTAAGTACGTAGGTGGAAGCAATATATTGGTTGACTGTTTCAGGACAGCACACTCCCAGTGACATCTCTTCTTAGGTTGTTCGCTATTTCATATATCAATAATTTCTGTTAAGTGCCCTAGACTGACGAGTAATATTTAAGCATCGCCAGAACGAGGGTTTTGTAAGCTAACTGCTTCGTGGGTGGGTACCACTCCCTGAGAATTCGTACAATGAATATCAGTCAATCTTTCTTAGTTTTATGTGGTCGTTTCATTTTAAATCGCGCCGGACGCATACTCCCAGATATTAAACGAATGGCTTCCTGTGCTTGTCGGACAATTATGTAATCATACAGCAGGCAATTCCAGTTATTTGTACGCGGGGAAGGTCAGTTTGTATTCCGTATAAACGTTGGAACACGTGAGGCAATGCTGACCCTACGACTTATCTTAGAAGAAAGATTAAGGAAAGGCAAACCTACGTTTCTAGCATTTGTAGACTTAGAGAAAGCTTTTGACAATGTTGACTGGAATACTCTCTTTCAAATTCTGAAGGTGGCAGGGGTCAAATACAGGGATCGAAAGGCTGTTTACAATTTGTACAGAAAGCAGATGTCAGTTGTAGAAGTTGAGGGGTCATGAAAGGGAAGCCGAGGTTGGGAAGGGAGTGAGACAGGGTTGTAGCCTCTCCCCGATGCTATTCAATCTGTATATTGAGCAAGCAGTGAAGGAAACAAAAGAAAAATTCGGAGTAGGTATTAAAATCAATGGAGAAGAAATAAAAACTTTGAGGTTCGCCGATGACATTGTAATTTTATCAGAGAGAGCAAAGAACTTGGAAGAGCAGCTGAACGGAATGGACAGTGTCTTGAAAGGAGGGTATAAGATGAACATCAACAAAAGCAAAACAAGAATAATGGAATGTAGTCGAAATAAGTCGGGTGATGCTGAGGGAATTAGATTAGGAAATGAGACACTTAAAGTAGTAAAGGAGTTTTGCTATTTGGGGAGCAAAATAACTGATGATGGTCGAAGTAGAGAGGATATAAAATGTAGACTGGCAATGGCAAGGAAAGCGTTTCTGCAGAAGAGAAATTTGTTAACATCGAGTATAGATTTAAGTGTCAGGAAGTCGTTTCTGAAAGTATTTGTATGGAGTGTAGCCATGTATGGAAGTGAAACATGGACGATAAGTAGTTTAGACAAGAAGAGAATAGAAGCTTTCGAAATGTGGTGCTACAGAAGAATGCAGAAGATTAGATGGGTAGATCACATAACTAATGAGGAGGTATTGAATAGAATTGGGGAGAAGAGGAGTTTGTGGCGCAACTTGACCAGAAGAAGGGATCGGTTGGTAGGACATGTTCTGAGGCATCAAGGGATCACCAATTAAGTACCGGAGGGCAGCGTGGAGGGTAAAAATCATAGAGGGAGACCAAGAGATGAATACACTAAGCAGATTCAGAAGGATGTAGGCTACAGTAGTTACTGCGAGATAAAGAAGCTTGCACAGGTTAGAGTGGCATGGAGAACTGCATCAAACCGGTCTCAGGACTGAAGACCACAACAACAACAACATATTACATTTGTTACCATTTCGCAATATTTTTCTAGCGTTGCAATTTCTCTGTACACAATGGCGTCATCGGCGAACAGCTTCATTGTGCTTCCACGTCATCCGCAAGTTTACGTACTGGATGTCCGTCCTAAGAGTCGTCAGTCGCATTTTTTCCGGTGATTCGACAAATATTTGCAAAATGTAGCTAGAGGCTGGCTATCAAATACAGCCCATCACGTCTCTTAGACGACGCCTTATGTCATCGGAATGTGTCGGTTTGTTTCCATTACAAATAAAATAATTTTTAAAGCGTGTTTTACATGCCCATTCGATAGAGCAGTACCTGATTAGTTTAGTGCGATATTCGTTTTATCGATTTTATCGGTATGTGTTAACAAACAGTAAAACACGAAGAATAAGCAACACTCCAGCAGTGACAGGACCTCCCTGGCCGGCACTGACTGCTACCGTGTTGCAGCAGTGCTGCTCAGTCGCTATTGGAGTACTGGTTATTTTTCGTGTTTCGCTATCCCTGTTAACATATATCGATAAAATCGAAAAAATGAATATAGCACTAGAATAATTTGGAACTGCTCTATAGAATGCGCAACGGCCTTGCCGCAGTGGATACACCGGTTCCCATTAGATCACGGCAGTTAAGCGCTGTCGAGCGTGGCCGGCACTTGGATGGATGACCATCCAGGCCGCCATGCGCTGTTGCCATTTTTCGGGGTGCACTCAGCCTCGTGATGCCAACTGAGGAGCTACTCGACCGAATAGTAGCGGCTCCGGTCAAAGGAAACCGTCATAACGACTGGGAGAGCGGTGTGCTGACCACACGCCCCTCCTATCCGCATCCTCACTTGAGGACGACACGGCGGTCGGATGGTCCCGATGGAGTGCTATAGAATGCACACGTTGAACAACGCCATGTTACACGCTACAATTCGGAGCGCTCTAGCGGCAGTAAGCTGCGAATATGTAGACATGAAGAAAAAAGATGTATAGTATTATTACTGTTTATTTTATTTAAAAAGCTTTTATTTCACTTAAAAATTCGGACACATTGGTTCTTAGCATGCCCTCTCTCTATTCAAGAAATGAGACTGTCGGATTGTGAAAACTATTGTTGTGTAAGCATTCTGAATACTGCCTACAGAGTGTACTCCGAAAGCATTACAAGAAGAACCAGCACAATTGCTGAGATTGAAAACATGCTGTCCTTTCATTAAATTTAACCTAGTAGTTCATATGGGATCACACAATGGTTTTACAGTCCTAAAATGTTACCCATTTGTGTAAAATCTTACCCATATGCAAATAAACGCAATAGCGCAATGTGACAGTGATGACTGAAGTTTCGGCGTGGCAAGCAATTTCGCAAAGTGCAGCAGAAGAACGTGGATAACCAGGGTTAATCAAGACGCAACCGAAATTCGAATCGACGCCATAGACCTCACACATCTACTATACCGTACAGATACGATCTGTACAATGCAAATGTTTTTGCCACCTATTTCTCCACGCTATCTAATAATAAGAAAAACTCTGATCATTTATGGTAACAGAAATTATCATGCATGCGTGCATCTCGAAGCTCCATAGCGACACAGACTTAATTGTACAGATGAAATTAATTGTGATCACTCCACAAGGCAGGCTATTTCATCCCAGATTGAAATATAAATAAAAACGAATGGGGTAGTTTCGAAATCGTAATGCTTGAACACATGCAGTGGTGTGGGACAATTGGAAAAATTTGTTAAACAATGACCAGGGACGAGAATTATAAGTTCGTAAGATCCCAACTGCACTCATATTTAATATAATGATCAGTGTTCATATGAAGGTCTTACTTCAATAGTGATACAAGTCCATTACCTCCACTTTTCTGCCTATAATGCTTCTGCAATTAATGATCCAAACAAACAGAAAGAAAGGTTCATCTCTAGCAAGAAGCCATATGCTTGGATATTTCTGGTATCTCAACTGCAGATTTTTCAGCGCTCATTTAACTTTAGGACTCTGTATCTCACGATGAAGAAAAATGGGCTTGTACCACTACTGAAATAAGCCCTTCATATATGAGGTAACATACTTTACAGATAGATACTGGAGAACAGACCATGTGCTTATACATTCACCAGTGGATACGATAGACAAAAGAAAATTACAGAATGTTGTTCCTGAATCTTCTTCTTACCAACGCAGTAGCGTTGAAATAAGTATCTGGAAACTGTGAAAGATTAAATTAGAAACGGATGATGATTCCCACATTGAAAGTGGCGAAAAACATTCCTAACGCCAAATACGACTGAAAAGAAAACTAATCCTTCATGACGTGAAAAGAAAACTAATTCTTCATGACGTGAAAGGCCAATATAATTTACAATCATATAAAAGCAGCGCAAATTTGCAAAACCGATAGCAAACTCAGCATAATCCAGAATGGGTGGAATGTGCACATTTTACTATCACAAAACGAAGCGTAACAGTAATAGGATCAGAATCAGAGTGTTCCTTTGTGATGTGGCCATGAGGCTTCCAAACCGAAATACAGGGTGATGAAGGAATACTGCACTTGGCAATTGGCATGACATTCCTTATCTCAGGTCAAAACAAAGGTGTATGTAGCAAAACCTAATCCCGATAGTAGGTCTAATAGAAATGCCATTTAAAAAGCGAGGTTCTGGCAGTGCTATAACAGCATGCAGCATTTCCAAGAACAGGTAGGATGAAGTTTGCAGTGTGCCATAACTGTCCCACTAGTTCAGTGAGATGAGGCAATGCTGTGGAGAAAGGACGTGCAGACTCGCTGATATTCGAGCTGCGTTTACACCAAACTTCTTTTTTCATTTAAATGATCAAATTGCATCCAATTTTTAGACCATCACAATGCGATATCTTGTGTATTTCTTTCCATTACTATTACCTTCACTTGAACATTAAGACGTAACATAAACTTCTTACAGACATGAATGACCATTTTGTTTCATTCATGGCACAAATAAAGCCAACAGAAAATAATGACGGATACAGTAACAGCGTCTGTATTCAATGAGGCACAAAAAGCACAATAGGTAGACTACAATAGACTGAACATTATGCTACACGCAAAAATTCCATTCTATACATTTCATGTTCACGCTTGATTTCACAGAGCCGACACATACGGGTAGAAGCAATGTTGACCTTAGAGAATATGTTCGAAGCGAGCATCCTTGCATTTGCGAACACTTCGCCACTCTCTAGGTGATACTTCTCTGGACCCTACGCAGCAAACCTGCATCCACTATTGCTGAAGCGTCACGCACGCAAGCTGTTGGGTCGTGTACATCTATGGCTGGACTGCTATAAGCTTCTTCCTTTAAGTGTCCCTATAAATAAAAGTCTAATGGATTAAGGTCCGAGGAACGAGGGGGCCAGAGTATTGCACCTCTATAAACTTGTTCTTTTAAGTATCCCCACAAATAAAAATCTAATGGATTAAGGTCCGAGGAACGAGGAGGTCAGAACATTGCACCTCCAAGACCAATCTGCTTCTCTGGAAACTCTTCATTTAAATAGTTACGGACATTCATTCCAATGTGTGGTGGTACACTTTTCTAATGCATAAGGCAAAGCATTGCAACGGAACGTGCAAGCTTGCTACTCTCTTTTAGAATCTGGACTTTAATAAAAATGGCAAGGTTCTGTTAATCAGAACACAGGGAGAAATTGTGATCAAAATGACAATAGATTTACTCTTCCTTAACACCACAAGACAACAAAAATGACTAAAGAAACGTCACACAAACATTTTTATTTGACAAGCGCTTTCACTAACATGGGGTCTATGGTGGACAAAGTGATCAGCTGGGGATCGACACACGACACTAACCAGAACACTAATCACTTTATCTGACTTCGCACACGTGAATCTGGATTACGGCACAAAAACTACACCACCAGCCAGCATCTATACTCTACTATTCCAAAAAAGAAAAGAAAAATATGGTTCGAAAGAACAGGGTGCTGAGAAACATATATTGGAGCCCTACGCCACAGAAACGAATACTTTACCCACGTGCTGGTCAGGGCGGCACACCACGATGCGTTCGGCGACTGAAGTCAGGGACGACCTTAATCTGTTATTAATGGCGCGTGCCCCAAAAATGCAAGTATGCTGTCTCATGTTCGGTTAATTTGGAACACAGGTACTTCTCTATGAGCCTCTGAAACCCTGGTGGATTCCAGTGTGTAGGTGGACCCATTTGCTGGTCTGCCAAACCAATCTGACTCCGTGCCACGACCATGCATGACGGAATATGTCAAATGTTTAAACAGCCGACTCAAGGACGAATAAGTACACCCACACATCACTTGTTGTGCATGATGATAGAAGCCAATGCCTCTGACGGTTCAGAAGGTGACTGGCACAGGCTCTAAGTGGCATACTAGCAAAGGACACAAGTCTCACCATTTAGGCAAAGACCTGCAGTTCCGTACTAGCGAAGTGCCAGTACAAGTGTGTCCTCCTTTCTTTCTGTCCGCTTTCCTCCGCAGCTAGGTAGCAAAGCACATTTACATCTTAGACTTCCCCCACTTTAACACAAACCAATCACGAGCTGGAGCGTGGAATTCAAAGCTGAGAGAGCGCCCCTTGCTCTGCATACACCGATTTGACCCACCAGAGACTTTAAAGATAGTTGGAAAAAAAATAAAGATTCAGCTTCGTAGCCTCTTTCGCACGTGTTTATGCCGTGTCTTTTGCTAACAACATAACCAGGATGAAACCAGAGCCTTCCATAAAAAGCTTGTTATCTTCCCTGTTGCGTCCATTTTGAAGTTTTCAGAGAACAGCCGTAAACTCGCTAAAAGCCTCGTGCTTTCAGAAATACGTTTTGTAACAGCCTGGGTGTCTGGGCGCCTGTGACCTGACCCACGGAAGTTTGCAGAACGCTCGCAGTTGTCCCGTCGGCTTCTTGCCTAACAAGGGCCCATCCTCTGTTTTATTGCCGCTGGCCATTGCTGTGGCGACTTCTCGGCGCTAGTCAGTTTAGATGGACGTGGATGCTGACTGTATCTGCACAATGAGACCACGGAACTCGGCCGTCTGGAAATGTTTCCACTCTGGTTCCTCAGAAAAAAAAAAACGTTTCCCTCGGACCTTGTATGCTTTTACTGCAGTTGTTTAAATCAGCACCCCATTCCTTTGAATGCAGGTAAAGCGCAGCGGTATTCTTTCACTAGCACACAAGCAAGAGCGTTAACCACTGCCCACCATTCATCATGATGTACGAGTGTATGAAGTCAGGTCATAATACAGCTCATCTTCCCTAAGAACATGAAGCGTCATGGCACCGAATCAGAAGTGAGAGGGCACTGCAATCTCTCAAACGTACAATATAGGGGTGCATTCAGTATGCTCGGCAATGGGTAATTGACCAAAGGAATTCTTCCCACGATTCCAGCTCACAGGTTTATGCAAAAGCTTGCCTGAAAGCCATGTCCATGGATGACATGTGGATTGAGTTCCGACCAATAGTGACTGTTGTGTAGGTGGAAAGTACCTTTCCGCATGAAGCTAGATTCATAAGTCCATATCACGTCATTAATAAAATGTTCTTTATCTTCCACTTGGTACAAAAGCCATTCACAAAAATGCCCTCGCCGAATGCTGTCTTGAGTCCGCTGGTGTTGAGTTAACGTGTAGTGATATGGATGTTCTTCATTGCGCAGCACTTCAAGAACGTTTTTTTCAGTTTCAACTTTTTGCTGACAGGTTAGACAATGTTGTTTGAATTTGAAACAGTATTTCGTAGGGGAGCACTAAAGTGCACCCGTAATTGGATTGGCATGTCCAATTAGTAAATTATGCAAGATCATGATGTTTGTATCCGACTGGGGGCGAGATCATAGGGTAAAGGTTGTTCATGCAGCCTGCATGACCTATAACGAAAAATTGTTTAGAATTATTGAAAATGATTGAATATCCATATCTGAGTATTGTCCTCTGTGATGTATGGCAACAGGACTCACATGAACGGATAAGCACTTTGGGTAGAGGACAAGGCTATTTCAAGGTGGTTGCGCATGACGAGATGTCGTAATGATTTTGTATCATAAGACGCTGTTTTAGTAGGACTATGTAACTGCTTTTTTACAAAATTTATTGTTTAAACAAACAATATGTATTGCTTTTTAAATGTTTGATGAATGTCAATTATTTATGTTTGTAGACCTTTGGAAGACAACCATTTATACGTATGATGCAAAGTTTTTAATGCAGCAACACTGCGATTTGTTTCACTGAACTGTATATCGAATGTGACTGGTTAATTAAGTGGCTCCAATATCTCATATTTTAATTCGTTGCTCCCATTGGGCGTGGACGTGCACCTAAAGCATGAAATGCTTGTCTTATGTTCAAATATGTAACGTGTACATGCTACGGTATTTATTGGTTTATTGGTTTATTGGAATTCCACTTCTGTATTCACTGCTCACTGACCACTATGTACTGTTTTTTGTAGCTTCTGTAGGCCAGGCTTAAAAATGAACCTGTAAGGTTTGAAAATAGTCGTCTTTCATAAATACTGAAAATGTTGACAGAATCGCTAAAAAACGCTTTTAGGAACTCCAACAAACAGTCATTGAGATATCTGAAATTGTATTCCGACTTCACAAGTACATTTCCAAGGTGACTAGTGAACGATTTCTAGAATCGCGTCCTCTGTTTATAGAGTATGTCCAGTCTTTCACCGACCTGTATGGACGAAGATTACCGGTTTCACGAAGGCGTTGCTCCAGAGGGCGAAAACATTCTTTCAAGTAACTTCCGGGAATTCAGCCAGGTAACACTTTCAGCGACCGCCGATATTTCGGCGGGAGAACACTCCGCCATTTTCAAGGCAAACTACAATGGACAGGCGACGTACATGAAAATTTAAGTCCTCGGTTCTCGGACTGAAGCAGGAAAGAAACACACACACTGAACACTAGTGCCACCGAAGATGACCAAAGTCAGAGCTATCGATAGTGAGACTCCGTTGCAGTTTGCCTTGAAAATGGCGGGGTGTTCTCCCCCCGAAATATCGGCGGTCGCTGAAAGTGTTACCTGGCTGAATTCCCGGAAGTTATTTGAAAGTTGTATACGCCAGGAGAAACTCAGGTCTCTCGAAAACATTCTTACCTGGATGACACCTTTGAGGGTACCATGCAGCATACGCACGAGCAGCAGTAGCAGCAGCAGGAGCTTCGTTATCGCATGCATCGGGCAAAAAAACATACTGACGTATTCGTTGTTTGTGTACTCTATTGGGAAGCACCACTATATGAACTTGTCGGGACCACTCATGGTTGTGCACAGCGCTGTTAGTAGATATATTCATGCAGGTTAATGGATCCCATTGTCTGTGATAGGCTATTGTCAAGTGACAAAATGATTTCCTGCTTATAAAAGACACGGATTAGAGAATAGACGTATAAAAAATAAGAAAAGAACCCGACGAGGATTCGAACCATAGTTCCAACGGGGTGGGGTTTTGATGGGGTTCACTGGGCTGCGATGGCTGGTACGGTAGTACAGGGTGATAAACGTTCCTCTGTAAATACCGGTGCGATGCACGATATGGCTGTATTGCTGCTCCTCCTTTTTATTCATGTGTTTTCAAAACTGATCCGATCTGATTTTGCTAGATAAACTTCTGCCTTGAATCTGGATGAGGAATCGCATGAGGACCTGCAGGTGCAGTACTTTTTTCTTCAGTCTGTGCAACTCCCAGAATTCTGCTCGGCGGAAGCCTGTGAAAGTTCGCTCGTTCCGTCAAGATATGCCTTTCAGTTCCTACCCAGAGATACGTTTCGCTATCAGACAGATAGTTGAGTGAACATATTCTAAGTAGACAGTTGAGTGTCATAGCACACACGAATACCGCTGAAAGGTGTCCCCATCAAAGCAGATAATTTTAAGACGAGAGCGATCAGGGTTCAGGCGAGGAAGGTGCTTTAATTTATGCATGTTAATTCTGGTTGACATCCGTCGCTGTCGACTGAATTACTTGGAGAAACATACAAACGTAACACATTTATAGAGATTTATTTATGTCAAGATGTATGTCGGCATTTTACCCTTCTTCATTTGGTGAAGTTCGTTTATTTCCTCACCAAGACTTGTTTTTATCGACTCTGTTTTGAATACTACAGCTTGCAATAACAAAGTAGATTTGAGGCGTGGGAACACACAATTTAACTACGTTTTCTTTCGTTCTCAGTTTATTAAATATCTTAGTCTGAATATTTTATGAAAACAGCAAACAGTGACACCTGTTAATCGAATGTGAAACCATTTCAGTTTTTGTATTGTCTGAGCAAAGTTATAATTTTTTATTACTTTTCAGTGGTACGTTTTCGTTTATTTTACCAAAGACTGGAGTGATCTGAAAATAGTAGAATGTCTGTATAAAAGACCACATTCACCAACAGACACTTCGAGAGAGCGAGAAAGCTGCACCATGTAGAGTCGTAGATCAAAGATATTGTTCTGTTGCTAAACAGGGAGGTGAACAGAATGAGATTTTCACTCTGCAGCGGAGAGTGCACTGATATGAAACTTCCTGGCAGATTAAAACTGTGTGCCGGACCGAGACTCGAACTCGGGACCTTTGCCTTTCGCGGGCAAGTGCTGTACCAGCTGAGCTACCCAAGCACGACTCACGCCCCGTCCTCACAGCCTTACTTCCGCCAGTACCTCGTCTCCTACCTTCCAAACTTTACAAAAGCTCTCCTAAACAGTCAGTAGTTGTGAGTGAGTGGCCAGTACTGTGGGTGAGTAGTTGGACCCTGTGAGCAGCAGTGGTTATTGGAAAATGCATTGTGTACTGTATTCTGCATTTTGACATGTCATAGTGCCGCAAGACGGCGTTGGCTATTTTCATGGACGTAGCCACTTCATTAAAAAGTGTGCCATTATTTTCAGGATCTTTGATAATGCAGTGTGTGAGTTTTTTTTATCGGTACACCATTTCAGGCTTCGTTGTGGAGTGAACTCCTGTAGAGATAAGGAACACTTTGTAAAGTCAGCCCAGCTTCGGAATTTCATTTTGCCTAGATACGACAAATTACTAAATTAAAACTATTTACACCAAAATCTTTTTAAAGAAATACTGTTTCCACGTCACACAATAGACATGTCAGTTTGAACGGAAGGCTTCAACAGTCATTCGCTAGAACCACATTAACAAAAAACTCTTCATTGTTCTACTTCTTACGAATTAGCCATGTTGATGTTTTCATGCACGTCTTTAAATGTAGTCCCGTTACACTGCCATGTTTCTATTATGTAATGTATGTTACAAGTGAAGTCTTGTTAGGCCTAATTGAAATCGTTGATAATACTTTTGTCGACCTTGAGTAGATCAAATTTTCTAATTTGAAACACACATGAAAGCAGAGTGCTCCTGCTAAGTATGATTTCATTTATATTAGCTGTAACACTACATTAAGTGTCCGATCGGTCTCCAATCAAAGTTACTTGAAAAGAATGGTGATTCACTATTAAAACTCGACGGCTGCTTACAAGCTGCTTTTTTCTTTAATTAGATGCTCCTTTTCGGATTTATACATATAGCACAAACACTTTTTAAGTTCCCTGAGGTAATGTGCAGCCAAGTTGAAAACACAGAAGATTAAATCTTTAATGAGTGGCGTGAAATTAGGCTCGAGTAGACCAACGAGAGGCTGACATGTAGATAGTAAATAAGATTTATGATGTCAAGAGAATCAATGTGTAACCTATTTATGTTGTAAAGATTATCTTTCACAGCTGGCAAATCTAAATCACCTGTTACTAGGCTATGCCACAGTCAGCAGGCTAAATTCTATAAGGCTGTTGTCGAACTGAATATTCCTCTGGTCACAAATACTACGAACCTTGGACGGCAGCCAAAACTCTACTTCGACATCGCCACATCGCAAGATCTTTTCAAGAGATGAAAATTCATCTCTAAGATATACGGACACCGTGCTGCAGCAACCATATTACTTGGCTCCATGAGTGCATACCAGTCAACTGATGCCAGAAGATGAAATTGTCGGCAGTTATTTTCATAACTGGCTATTCGTTCACAATGTTGTCATTTACCTTCAGAGGAAAAGCGTATAAAATTTAACTATGAGTGAAGTACGATGGTTAATTATTTACATAATCAGCACAACTCTTTTCCATCAGTCTATATTTATTTATTTATTTGGAATAATAATGTGGAAGCAAGAAAGACAGATTGCTCTACCGAAACTTCAGGTGAATACATCAAATCAATATAAATGGTGCATAAAAACATGTGACATTATTGGCATAAAAATTGAGAGGTAGGATGCAGATAAACGGTAAGGCGCCACAAAAATTTTTGAGCGTGGTATTTGCACAAAGTTCATTAAGTTTAGTCTTCTATCAACACAGCAAACATACAATTTTTTGGAAAAGATAACTCAACGCTTAATAATAAATGAAAATTTATTCAGTTGAATATTTAAGCACCATCTGTGAAATTAACGAGAATAAATCTTTTGACACACAGAATTAATTAAACAAATTTCACTTAAAATAGTAAGACATACTTTTGGTTCACTTGTATTGACATAAGCCCACTGGAGTTTGGAACAGTAATACCAATTAATCAGAATAGATAATGCATAACTATAACAGAGAGAAAGAAAAAAAATTAAAAAGGAGAATTTAGCTCGTTAAAACACTGGTTTAAAGGAGACAGAATACTAACAACATATAATTTTGGTTAAGCGCTGCAGGAGCTATGTTCTGCTTTGACAATCCTGAGATTATCATGTAGCCTGAGAAATACGAACAATGTTTATAAAAGGTCCCCACCTGATGTAATAAAAAACACTTAACAGTACTGACCCGTTATCATTCCACCCCAAGGGGGATAAACAGATATCATCACACACGATAAATGATACTGATAAACAAATACATAAAATTTTAGCCATGGCAAGCAGCAGTAAGTGAAACTTCAGTGCCAATTTTCCGGTGAGATCCGAAGAGGCAATTTCAGCATAAAGTTCTCACCTAGTGATTTCAACTGTGATCGTGCTGAAGTAACTGTTACATAGCCCTCGATGGCGTGTGGGTCCAAAAACACCTCGTTACAAAGGTGCAGAAGGAATTCGCTGCAGTGACTGCTACTTGTGTAGCTTTGAAATCCAATTCTATGAAAAGATGTGAAGTTTTTGCAAAGACAGTATTTCTGCTTACTGTTCATAGTATCAAATAAATTGCTGCCTAATAACACACTTATCCATATACTCGGTCAGATGTTTATTGTGTGCACTTTTGTTCTTCTTCTTTGAGGTAGATACTTGTATCCCTCTTGTGCATAATGTCCCACCTACAGGGTGGAGCAGAGGAAACGCATGTTTTTTGAAACGCTAGTACGCAGCGATGCGAGGGGGTATTGACCTTGAATTAATGTTGGCAGACTGCCCATAAAATGCAGTTTCGGTCGCTATAGAGCGTAGAGCATCGTGTGTTCGTTGTCGAGCAGCACTTTAGAAACAATGATTCCATAGTCACAGTGAAACGTCTTTTCCGTCAAAATTTTAGAGTTGGACGTCGAGGTGCAGTGCCTGATCGAAACACTGTACTCCGATGGGTTACAGCGTTTAGAAGTACTGGATCTGTGATGAAAAAGAAACCATCTGGTCTTCCCCGTTCAGTTCGTAGTCCAGAAAATGTAGACCGAGTGAGAACGGCAGTTCCTGCTAGTCCGAAACGATCGGTTGGACGACAGGCTGTAGCGCTGTGTATGTCGCGTCTTTCGCTGCACTGCATCTTACATGATGATCTTAAGTTTCACCCGTACAAGATAATGATCGTCCAGCAGCTTAGTGAAGGGGATTTTGTGCAGCGTAGAGAGATTCGTCGCGTAATGGACGAAATTTTTACGGAAGACGCTGATGCTACAGTCTTCATGTAGACGGTAACGTCAATATTAAAAATTGTCGGTATTTGGCGCCGGAGAACCCACATGAATTACCCCAAAGACCTCTCCACAGTTTAAAAGTAACAGGGTGGTGCTGCATTTCAAAGATGGAGATTGCCGGCCCCCCCCCCCCAATTTTTTTGAAGAGAAATTAACTGCAGTTACTGTGACATCAGCACACTACGTTAAAACGTTAAACAATTTTCTTTGTCCCGAAATTGAAAGGTGTCATGTGAACATGAGAGAAATATGGTTTCAGTAGGACGGTGCTACCGCTCACACGGCAAGAGCATCCATGGAAGTGGTTCGACAAATGTTCCCAGGATATGTTATTTCGAGATATGGTGATGTTTACTGGCCCCACCGCTCACCCGATTTGTCGATATGCGACTTCTTTTTGTGGGGTTTTAAAATCAAAAGTCTACGTGAACAAGCCTCGCACAGTCGATGACCTGAAGACTTCTATTCATCAGGAAATTGAAGCTGTTCCGAATGAAATCTTGGAGAGAGCCGTGCGTAACTTTCGGGAGAGGATCCAAATTTGTATCCAGCAAGAAGAATGTCATCTCCAAGACATTATTTTTCGGACCTAATTAAAGTATGTACACTCCTGGAAGTGGAAAAAAGAACACATTGACACCGGTGTGTCAGACCCACCATACTTGCTCCGGACACTGCGAGAGGGCTGTACAAGCAATGATCACACGCAGGGCACAGCGGACACACCAGGAACTGCGGTGTTGGCCGTCGAATGGCGCTAGCTGCGCAGCATTTGTGCACCGCCGCCGTCAGTGTCAGCCAGTTTGCCGTGGCATACGGAGCTCCATCGCAGTCTTCAACACTGGTAGCATGCCGCGACAGCGTGGACGTGAACTGTATGTGCAGTTGACGGACTTTGAGCGAGGGCGTATAGTGGGCATGCGGGAGGCCGGGTGGACGTACCGCCGAATTGCTCAACACGTGGGGCGTGAGGTCTCCACAGTACATCGATGTTGTCGCCAGTGGTCGGCGGAAGGTGCACGTGCCCGTCGACCTGGGACCGGACCGCAGCGACGCACGGATGCACGCCAAGACCGTAGGATCCTACGCAGTGCCGTAGGGGACCGCACCGCCACTTCCCAGCAAATTAGGGACACTGTTGCTCCTGGGGTATCGGCGAGGACCATTCGCAACCGTCTCCATGAAGCTGGGCTACGGTCCCGCACACCGTTAGGCCGTCTTCCGCTCACGCCCCAACATCGTGCAGCCCGCCTCCAGTGGTGTCGCGACAGGCGTGAATGGAGGGACGAATGGAGACGTGTCGTCTTCAGCGATGAGAGTCGCTTCTGCCTTGGTGCCAATGATGGTCGTATGCGTGTTTGGCGCCGTGCAGGTGAGCGCCACAATCAGGACTGCATACGACCGAGGCACACAGGGCCAACACCCGGCATCATGGTGTGGGGAGCGATCTCCTACACTGGCCGTACACCACTGGTGATCGTCGAGGGGACACTGAATAGTGCACGGTACATCCAAACCGTCATCGAACCCATCGTTCTACCATTCCTAGACCGGCAAGGGAACTTGCTGTTCCAACAGGACAATGCACGTCCGCTTGTATCCCGTGCCACCCAACGTGCTCTAGAAGGTGTAAGTCAACTACCCTGGCCAGCAAGATCTCCGGATCTGTCCCCCATTGAGCATGTTTGGGACTGGATGAAGCGTCGTCTCACGCGGTCTGCACGTCCAGCACGAACGCTGGTCCAACTGAGGCGCCAGGTGGAAATGGCATGGCAAGCCGTTCCACAGGACTACATCCAGCATCTCTACGATCGTCTCCATGGGAGAATAGCAGCCTGCATTGCTGCGAAAGGTGGATATACACTGTACTAGTGCCGACATTGTGCATGCTCTGTTGCCTGTGTCTATGTGCCTGTGGTTCTGTCAGTGTGATCATGTGATGTATCTGACCCCAGGAATGTGTCAATAAAGTTTCCCCTTCCTGGGACCATGAATTCACGGTGTTCTTATTTCAATTTCCAGGAGTGTATATTTGAAAATTGCATTAAAAGGCCTATCACTTAATGCTTGTTTTTATTATTTTTATGAAACTGTGTCTCAGTCATGCAATAGTGAAAAACATGCGTTTCCTGTACTCCACCATGTACTGTCATGTTTACGACACCAATTTACTCAACTTTAATATTTTCCTTGCAAGTTCTGTGATCCTTTACAATAAGCACTGTCACCCCCTTCTCCTTCTCATTGACGTTAAACTTGAATGACTTCAACAGCGAGTTATTTCGCCCACCTGGCCGATGTGATAACATGCACTGCTTGTACGTTATCATATGATCAAGTCAAGTGTGCAGGGCTACGGTTCGTTTTATCGAGTAGTAAGTAAGCAGTTGGGCATCTAGAGGGCAGATAAATAAAACAAAAATGCACAAGTTCTTCAAACAGGTGTTGGGAGTTATTCTGAGTCCTACTTGGCTGAGTAGATATAGAGGGTTGTGCCATGACCTATGGGAGTGGTGAATATGGGTTTTCGGCACTCGGAGACAGTGTTACGTTATAACGTAATAAAATTCGCCGACACGGAAGTTCTGGCTGTAGAGAAGCACTATCACACGCGCTTGTTCAGAGAAGCTGTAAAAATCCAAAAACACGCGAACAGTTTCAACAAGAAAGAGGAAAGCCTTAAGGTAAACGGATCCTGGCTTCTCGTACTGCAGCGAACGACCATCGCAGGTAGCAAGAGGAGAACCGCACCGGAAATGACCGCGGAGAAGCCCTCGGACGTTGGCGCGCCAGGTACATATAGTCTGCGGCCGCGAGCTCGCCACCAGTTCACCACCGGCAATGGAGGGTGAAGCTTTGACAATGCCAGCCACTCGTGCTGGCGAAACGTCAGAAAAATCATTAGATGAACGTCGGCCGAAGAACCCGAAACAGAAGCCAATAGGCAGTTTGTCAACAAGTGGCCACGAAAGCCTTAACAATTTTGTATGAGTAACTAGTATTGTTAACATATCACAAATCAAATAACACAAAGCGATACAGGTGGCGCAATTTCCCGCGATTGCTACAATTTGGTTAGTAACACTCGTCATTCCTACCTCACTCCAGCCTATGACGTCATGCGTCAGTCACTGCATCTTGGTTCATCTGAGACGTGAAACGTGGGAATAAAGCTCTGGATCCAAGACTCAGTTACGTTAAGAACTCAACTGAAAACGCACACACAGAATAATTGTATACACAATTTTGTTTCTGTGTAGATCCACAGCCTGTAGTTGCTCGTAGTATTTAAATCGTGCTATTATGTAATTTCGTCAATTTGTCATTTTAATGCATCTGTAAAACTAACATGGAAGAGTTTCACATTGTCTGCGTACATCTCTATATACAGCCGTGTATAAATAATACATCACATGAATCACGTTAACATGTCACCTTACAGTGCAATTTTCCTGCTTACATGTGTGATATTACATACTGCACTTAGCAAATTATTTGTCTTTACACATACAGAGCAAACGTTATATTCCATCATTAGACTGGGAATGGATCCACATCAACGTTACAACCTCACGAGTCATATTGGCAACTGTGCTCTAAGTAACATACCTTCTTAACTAACAGCAACTGATATCTTATTAAAGATGCATGTATACACAAACACTGCCGAACTATTAATGTAAAGTGTAAGATGCACATTAACATATTGCTGGCGTGCCAGACTTAGTTGATGTGTTGTATGTCAGATAATCAGTGACCAAAGACTATTTAACGTCATAGATAGAGACGCAATAATATATTTTATACATTACATTAAAAATAATGTGTTGAATAAGTACAAATTTCGTAAAATATTCGCAGTTGAACAATACATTAACCCATTTCTGCCTGAATTAATTTTCGCTTCTGAATTTTACAAATAAGATATTTATTTGTTAATTGTCATTAATGAAGTATACCACAAGATGTTAAACAAAAAAGTAATTAATAATTTAAGCAAAAGAACGTGTAACATAAATGTCATGCTAGGCAGATCATACATTTTAAGAGAAGTACATGAGAGTAAATAAAATAAAGCAGTTTTATGTCGTTTACATAATTTTTACTGTGATACAATACAAAATACCCTATGCACAAACCAATATCACATTTACGGGCCATTGTTCTTGGAGTTCCTATGCAGTTTTCTGTAGCGCGGCGTCTTCCTTTTTCTGTGTCACCATAGGGACCAGATTATTTTTTTCATCGTATCTGATGTCATGCAACACTCTTCTTTGATTTGGACGACCAGGAACTCTAGGGATTGTTGCATTGGAATTCGGGTTGTAAGAGGTCTGAGCAGATGTAATTTCGATGTATTGCTCATGCGCTGCCTGCGATGTGCAAGGTATAAGAGAATCGCTGACCAGAGAGCAGTGTTGACTGCAGTACGAACTGTGTAGCTGTAGCAGTCAGTGTTGCCAATTTAGCGACTTTGTCGATAGAAATGGCGACTTTTGCCTTCGTCTTAGCGACAAAAAAAACTTTTTAGCGACAAAAATTATTTAGCTACTTATCTGGCGACTTTTGGAGTACTGACGATTTTTGAAATACAAATCAAAACTATTTTGGGCCAGTATTTTCATTAACAAAACTAAGATTTTAACTATAGAATGGGTACTACACTGACTTTATTCTAGGTTTATTAAGTTAAATGAAGTTCTTTGCAGATCATGTAGCACTGATCAGCATTTAGTAAACCTGAATGTGGGAATTGCCAACAGAGTAAGAAAACCTTGACTATAGGACAATTCATTACTCATTACCCACTAGCCTGTTATCGTCGATAGCGTATAGATCTACAATTCTTCAACTTTTGAACTTCCTTTATTTTTCGAATTGACAAAAAACATACGTAATATTAAGTATGATAAAATACATTTCTGTCCAGCAACCTCTAATTTTTCGAAATGTTCACTCGCAGTCAAATTATTACCACATGCACAGTGGTAACGCAAGAACAATTCGGTGGGGGTATCTCAGACATTATTACGTTTTAAACAATGAACAATACGACTGATATCGAGTTACCGAGTGAGTAGATTGTTTCATGACCTCTAGTTCGCCTGAGTTTTAATGTACTGTCAGTGACTATAAATTGGTGAAACTTATGTTGTGGTGGCTTACATAATGGATTTACCGCAGAAGAAGAAGCAGTACGCTCAAAAATATCGGGATGCGTGGGAAGTAGAACCTGAATTCAATGGATGGCTGAAACCAGTCATTGGAGACTTATCCAAGACAAGATGTGAAGTATGTGCAACAGAGTTTTATGCTAAATTGTGTGATATTAGAAATCATTCGAAAACTATTAAGCATAAACTAAAAACTGATTAAAAAACACCTTACCTGTGAAAATTGTTCCGAAAACTACAGTTAGAATAGTAAGCTGAGCGGAAGGCGCCCTTTCTTTATTTATTGCTGTAAATTGTTCTATTTTAGCTGTAGATCATTTAGGATTACTGTGCAAGATGGTGTTTTCCGGTGATGAGGGCGCTAAAAACATGCAATTACATCGTACATGTGCACTTACATTATAACTGAATTCTTGGCTCCATATTTTACACAATCATTGGTTGAAGATATAGGTAACCAAAAATACAGTGTATTAATAGATGAATTCACAGATGTATCAATATCTAAAATGCGAGGTATCGTTATACGGTAATATAAAGTAAACAACCAAACCCTTAGATAAGCATTTCTCAAACTCGCTGTAGTAGAAACTGCAGATGCAAGAAATCTGGCTGCTGTTCTTGTGAATTCTTTGAAGGATCTCAAACTTCCAATTGCTAATATGGTAGGAATTGGCACAGATAATGCTTCTGCAATGGTTGGAATAGACAATGGGCTTTTCCAACAACTCAAGAGAGAAGCATTTGATATTGATCCGTTGCATTTGTCACTCTCTTCAGCTTGCAGTTTCGCACGCCTCAGTGAATACCATACCTAGAAACATAAGAGTTTCTTGTACAGGAAACCTACAATTGGTTCTCCATTTCACCCAAAAGACAAGAGGAATATAAAAAGGTTTATGAAACAATAAATTGTGGAAAACAGCCACTAAAAATTTTGAAGGCCTGTGCAACACGTTGGCTTTCAATTGAACCAGCAGTACGAAGAATTCTGGAGCAGTGGGAAGAACTAAAGCTACATTTTTCACTTGCCATGGTTCAAGACAATTGTTACACTGCCGATCTTTTGTACAAGATGTATTGTGACGACTAAAATCATCTCTACAAGTTTTACCTTAAACATGCTTTAAAAGACGTACAAATAGCAATAAAAGCTTTTGAAGGAGAAGACAATGGCCCCATTAAATTACTAGATACACTTGTATTTCTCATGCAGTCACTCGGACAAAACATAGTTTTTGCAACTGTTGATTTGTTGACAACACCAGTTCCAAGCGAATGTATGTACGCAAATCCGAACCTTGGCTTTATGTTTGAACAGAAATTGTCTGAGTCAAGTTTGTCTGAAGAAAATAAAGTTTATTTGAGGAAGAGATGCATTCAGTTTAGAAATTCAACAAAGACTGCCAAGTAACGTTACGATCCTGAAAAAAATGTCAATGCTGAATGTTGAAGAAACACTAAAAGTGAATAAAAATAATGCTCTGGCGGATGTAGCCAAAGAATTGGGTTTTAGTGGCGACTTCATAGACAGTATGCTGCAAGAATGGCATTATATCAACTTCATTAGGTGGAATATCACTACGAACACTGTTCGATTTTGGAGTGAGGTTTTGCAGTATAAAAATGCCGCAGGGGAGAATCCTTTTTCTTTGATTTCACAGCTAGCAATGACTGTTATATGCCTACCGCATTCAAATGCAGAAGTGTAAAGAATATTTAACATTATAAAAACTAAACAACGTAACAGATTATCGTTAAAGACAATTAATGCTTTGATCATATTGAGAGGCCAGCTGAAGAAACAAAATAAAGATTGTGCATCTTTTGACATACCGTCAGACGTATTGGAGCTTATTGGAACGAACAAAACTTACTCTTTTGCGAGCCAGCCGGTGTGACTGAGCGGTTCTAGTCGCTTCAGTCTGGAACCGCGATCCCGCTACGGTCGCAGGTTCGAATCCTGACTCGGGCATGGATGTGTGTGCTGTCCTTAGGCTAGTTAGGTTTAGGTAGTTCTAAGTTCTAGCGGCTCCCATAGTGCTCAGAGCCATTTGAACAATTACTCTTTTGCGACAAAACCAGTCGAACTGCATCATCTTTTGAGCGACGTTCAACCCTCTACATCAACTACAGTTCTGTCAGAGCATGAAACAGAAGAGTTATTCGATCTTCTGAGTGACGACGATGAATAGCTCACATACCGGTGTGTATATATTTTGTAACCTAATTTGAGTTCTTGCTTTCTTTTGCTACAAATATAGTTGTGTATTTCTAGTATATTTGACTACTGTGATTGAAACAACAATTTATGTGTTGCGTCAATTATGATAATATGTTTAATTAAGCGTTAGCGTATTTTATATGTGTGTTGTTGCAAGCAATGCGTCATTTAATGAAGACAATATAGCAATTACATATGAGACAATTTTTATTAATATTTCATTACTCCCCCCCCCCCCCAGTGGCTTATTGCACCATTCACAGCACGAAATTTTCAGTACACCCCTAGTAAAATCAGTTTTAGCGACTTTCTAGCGACTTTTGAAATTGAATCTAGCGACTCCGGTTTTTTAGAGTTGGTAACACTGGTAGCAGTAAGTTGTGGCTAGTCTGCAGTCTGCTCTGGTCTGGTCTGGTGTATCGTGTTGGGTGGCCGGTCGCGGTGCAGCGATGCCGGACCCTGAGTATTATTGTGTAAGGTAAAAAGCAGCCTCGCGCATATGTAGTAATGTCATCTCAAGTCCTATGTAAAGGTTTTAAAAATCTCGTAATAATAATCTTTCTCATAAAAAGTAACTTTTAACAACCATTCATTTCAATTTAAAGAATTTACTAATTTCTCCCATCCATGATCATCCCGATTGTTGCAAAAGAAAAATCAGTTGCTTCCTTTCATAAATGACAAATCTATCGGCCAGCATTGCACAGAGCTGTGCCAGAAAACATTATTTGAAGAGCAGATGTATATGCGTTATCCAGCGACTTCATTGAGGTAACAATTTTTATCTTTTTTATTCATTATGATCTTTCAGGGCCATGACGCAGCACTGCTGACGTCCAAAATTTACCAGATTAAATTCACAGTCAATTATTGAAAAGTTATAAGTGAGTGATAATTTAATTGAGAGGTTAGTTACATTGTATTATCACCAGGTTACTGAATTATTTTTATTTTTGTTGGGACGTTACACTGAATGTGAACGACGTAATTATAAATTTTTACTGTGGAGAGGTTTAGGAATTTTTCTGTTTTGAGCTTACATTAAATAAGAAAAGAATTTTGTGGGATCGTTAAATGGGAAAGAAATTTTGTGGGGAGGTTACACTAAATTAGAATCATATTCTTATTATTTATTAATAAAAAATTTTGTGGGTAGGTTACACTTGGATTAGAATAGTATTCATATTATTTATTTAATAAAATTTTGTGGGGAGGTTACACTTGTCGACAACCGGCCAGGATCGTGTTTTCTTTGTGAATTTCTGAAAAGTAGTCATATATCTGCTCTTGTTTACTTAAATGTAGTTTGCATCTGGCGCAACGCATTTACTAATTTGCCACTCTTTCTTTCACAGATCATCGGCAATTTATTGCTCTTTGTTGTGATTGTGTTTGTTCCATTTTTTCTTCGTCTTTGTTTCATTTTGTGCTTAATTTTGATTTGTAAAAAATGCCGCGAAAAACTGTTAACAGCACATCGCGATGTGCAATGAGTGAAATAGCCAACTCGAATAATTTGACCGATAATACTTGGGACACTCAGTGTAATAATGATAATCCCCTAGTTACAGATAATCAGTGTGTGGCGATCACTAGTATTGAGTTAAATCCTAATGATGGGCAAACAAATTCAATTATGTCCACAGTAAATTTAACAATTGATGACGCGGCACGTTCCATTACAATTAACGCTGCCCAGCTTGACACACCCGATTTGCAAAACTTACGTAACGAACAGATAATTGTTTCTAACGAAGGTGAACAATGTACTCAAAGTACGTCAAATTTATTTGATTCCGATTTAGCGACCAACAGTGCACATCCAACTCGCGAACCTTTTCAAGAATCAGAGAATGACCAAATGGTTACACAAAACATGACAATTGCAGGTACGCCATCAAACAGCACAGAGAATAGAGTAGGTAATTTTGGCATGGATCAAGTTGTAGCATTATTACTACAATTCAAGAAAGAACAAGACGACAGTTTCAAACAACTTAATGAAAAACAAGACAACCTTAATGAAAATTTCAAACAGTTGAATGAAAAACACGACAACCTAAATGAACAGAACGAACAGCTTAGTGAACAGATTACAGCCGTTGCCGTGCAATGTCATGATACTAAAGAACAATTACGTGAGGAAATTAAGGCTTGTGCTAGGAGTAGTAGTGAAGAAATTAGATCTGTGGCTCAAGAATTAAATAATACACATGCAGCCACAACTAAATTACTTAGAGATGAAATTAGTTCAGTCGCTAAACAATGCTCTGAAAACGCAACACAGTTACGCGACGAGTTTAAATTAATGTCAGCAGAACTTTCACGCACACTGGATGCAAAAGTAGACGCGAAATTTGACCAACAGAACAGCCAAATTGACGAACGTTTTATCACCACCTACAAAACAGTGAAACGCGTTACCGTAAATTTATACAGGAACAGAATAAAGTAAAGCAACAAGTCATGGAAACAATTACTGCACAGAGACAGGAAGATAAGCGTAAATTGTTTACGAAAGCAAAAACATACGTAGACAACAATATTGCTACAGTAACAGACGAAATCAAACAGTTGAACACCGAATTGCATGATGAAATCTCCGATCTTAAAACAAAAAGAGACACACACACATTAGACTTTCAGACAATGACCAACAGACTTGAAAAGTTGGAACTACTACAGGATCCCTATGCCATCAAAGCAGACGTTAAAAAATTGAACAAAACCACACGTAAAATACAAAAACAAATTAATGCTTGCAGTACTAAAAACGATGATCAGGTAAAAGCAATGACTGAAAAATATGATGAATTGGCCAGTCGTATTGATGTTATCGAAAGTAATAATGACACCACATCAGACGATACTTCACCAGTTTCATTTAATCCAACTCCCGAATTCCAAAATTTACAGCAGACGATCAGTGAGATAGGTTCGTCCAATAATACATTACCTAGAAAATTGTCAACTTTACAGCAAGAAGTGACAGAGATGAAAAATGTTTCAGCCTTTAACACATCACAGCATACGCCACTCTCCGAACATTTGTCAGACTCACACAGCCAGTATAATTTAGGTAATTTACAGAGAGTACGTGAGTTCGATTTCGAAGAGTCACAGACAAATAGATTCGCATACAATCCTGAACCTGTTCAGACATACAGAGACTATAATTTCTATCCGTGAGAAAATTTAAGGTATTTAAAAATGACAGAACACAGATTCACCCCTTGGACTGGATACGACAATTTGCTTTTGTATTTTCATCAGCTTGGCCTGTAATGCAGAAACTAGAATTGGACTGGATACAACAACTTGCTTTTGAATTTTCACCGGCATTATCTGTAACGCAGAAACTAAAATTTATTTGCAGAGCGTAAGAGACCTCAGGGGATTCATTACACTTCGATGAATATGTGCCGTAGCGTGCACAGGGCCCCGAGCCGTAGTAGTGCTATTTCATCTTTAGTTTTCTGCACTGCTGCCTTCTCTTCTACTATCCTTTATATCTATCAAAACAGCTCTTCAACTATCGGTCTATCTAGGATTAAGAATGAGTAAAGAAATCTGATATGACGAGTTTTACCGAAAGTGACAGTTTTCATTAGACGCTCCATAAATGAAAACCACGAGAACTTTAATACCAGACAAAAATTTAATCATCAGTATTTGTAATATTATCAGCAACAGCAAAGGCATTTTGGTAACAATAGAGGTTTTTCCCAACAACATCAGCAAAACCAGTCGGTTAGCATACCAAACCAGCAATGTAGTCTGCAAGGTCAACCAAGCTTTAATGTTTCGCCGCCTACACGTATAGCGTCGGCTCCACCAAATAGTAACGCACAGCAGCAAGGAAATCACTACGTACAGAAAACACACCATTTCAACTCATATCGCAATGCACCGTATAGTAATGACTATCATGACAGACGTAAAAGTAATGAGCACAATTTTCAGCCTATGTTTAATAACAGTCGGTCTTACCAGCAGCAGAATCATCCGCAACAACAAATTATCATGAATGAACCAGACAGTAGATATCATCCCGAACGTAATACGTCAGGACGAAATAATAGAACAGTACAAATAGTCGAAATGCCACAGCATCCTCCAGCAAATAATAGCACGTCAGAAAGAATTTGACTAGATACAGTACAGGTTGCATCTTCCAGCAACGTAAGCAATACTATTGACACAGAGAATCTTGTTCACGAAAATGTAATCCTTTTGACGACATCTGAGACACACTTTTACATGAAAAACCAATAGTCTGAATTTGTCAATCTGAAACATGCTTTGTTGAACGCACCTCTTTTATCACATCCAGATCTTACTAGAAATTTTTCCATTGCCACCGACAGTTCTAACACCGCTTTAGGCGTACACATTTTTCAGGAAATTGAAGAAGACAGTAATGCAGTAATTAAAAACATCGCTTTTGCAAGTCGCATTCTGTCACCTGCTGAGGGCAATTATTCTGTTACAGAACTTGAAACATTATGTGTTGTATGGGCATTTACGAGATTTAGTCATTTTCTTTATGGAAGACATATGACCGTTTACACAGATCATAGAGCTATCCAGTTTTTACTTTCCGCAAAATTTACACACGATAGATTAAGCAGATGGAAACTTTATTTACAGGAACTTAATTTTACAATTGTTCATGTTCCCGGTACGCAAAATATTGTAGCAGACGCACTGTCCCGTTCTCTCAGCAACAATCAGCAAGACATCGCAACCAACTTCTGCCAAGCAAATTCTAGCGTCATGTATATTCAACAAGTTGCATTTGAAAATTTTATTTCGGCATCATTACGAGACATAGCACAAGAGGAGAGTAAAGACAACGTATGGAAAGAAATTATACACCTTTGGCAAGATAGAAATAATGTTACCATTAGAAACCATTACACTGTACGCAATAATATTCTGTTTCGCCGCTCTCACCCTGAAAGCAACAGCTGTTATGTATTCCTGACGAGCTTGTTAACAAATTAATTTGGTATACTCATTTAAGTTACGCACATTACGGAGCCAGAAAATGTTTTCTCATACTGAGACAGAACTGTTATTTTTCCAACATGGAGAAACGTATTCGACGAGTTTTAGCGTCATGTAAAATCTGCCAGAAAGCTAAGTCAGACACGACTTCACATATTCCTCCGTTACGTCCCATTGTACCTGTCAAATTGAGTCACATGGTCGCTGTAGACATTTTTGGTCCGATTCCCAGAACTAATAGAGGTTTTTGCTACATCTTTGTCGCTGTTGAACTCACTTCAAAATTTGTAACCTTTACTCCGTTACGCAAAGCTACTGCTAAATCGATTTCAAATGCATTTGTAAAACATTTTCTATTTCATGTAGGGCAAGTATTGAAAGTAATTTCCGACAATGGACCACAATTTCGATCTGCTATATGGACACGTATATTACGAGCAAGAAACATTTCTCCGATCTATATATCCAAGTATCACGCTTCTTCGAACCCTTGTTAACGTCTAATGAAAGAAATTGGTAAATTATGTAGAATATACTGCCATAAAAAACATATTGATTTGGACACACACATACTGTCATTCCAGGATGTAATTAACTCGATACCAAATGAATCTACTATGCTATCTCCGACTGTTATATTGAAAAATGTTGAACCACCTAACAAAATTAAAGAATTGGTATCCTTTCCTACCTCTCGTCGACTACGCCACCATGAAATAATTGACATTGCACTCAACAATATCAAACGTGCCGCAGAGCGCCGAAGAAGACAGCAAAAACAGGTTTGTACACGCCGTGACTTTCACATTGGACAGAAGATATTAGTACGCACACATTATTTATCCAACAGAGGAAAGACTAGATGTAGTAAATTTGAGCTTCTATACGCAGGTCCATATCGAATTCGTGGCATTCCTCACCCCAATGTAGTACACGTCGAAACATTGAGAACCAGAAAAAGCAAAGGCGATCACCATGTCTCCAATATTAAACCCTTTATTGAATGAACATACTTTATGATTTATCACACTGTAATGCCATTTCCTGATTTTTATATGACCACTTATGCAGTTATATTTATATGAACACTTAGTGATGATTATCGTATTTTTTCTTCGCAAGTTCCCGGCAAGGTAAGGTTAGCAGGTCGCTTTTCTTGTCGTTACACATCACACCGTGCACATTTTTCCAGATAAACTTACATATTTTATGACCAATTATGCAATTCTATCTATGTGATTACTTACTGATGATTGTCATATTTTTTCTTGGCAAGTGCCCGGCAAGATAAGGTTACCAGGTCGCTTTTCTTGTCGTTATATATCAGACCATGCACATTTTCCATTTTTTGTGTATGCATGATCGTTTTCCTGTTTTTTTTGTATGCACTACGAAATGTTTAAGATGTAACAAACACCAGTTGACTTTGACATTTTTCCTTATGATATCTCAATATCTTGACTATTTTACATTTTTTTTTGCTAGTACATTATGATACTCTGTGTACATTTTTGCACCTGAACACTCTCTATGTTTTTGACATAATACGTTTTCTGTCATGCTATGCTGTATGGTTAATTATATCAGTAGAAACAAGTTTTTATTTCATGAGTATATGATTTAAATTCAAGATATTAATCCCTATTTATCATTTTCAGAAAGCAATAACGTGTAAAAGAAATAACTTAAACAAACCACAGTGGATTACTATGAAATGGGAATTTCACCTTCGGAATGAACGAAAGAAGATGCAGTACCTTGTCATGAAGAGTAAATGGATGATAATTAACAAACATTAACAAGAATATACTATACACATCATATGATAGCAATCCTAACTAATTATTTTTCTTTCAGAATACGAGGCGATTGATGCAGGCTGTCAGACAGAACTACACATCTTAGTTTTAGTGATGAAATATGCTGGAAATCAGAAACTCTATACTATGAATAGTTGTATGAAGTAAATGGTAATATGAATAATGAAGTGTCTCTTTTACAGATGATAATGAATGATGATGAATAGTTATATGAAGAATATGCTAATATGAATAATGAAGTTTTTTCTTTGCAGCTGATGATAGTAATGAAGTTATGGTAATATGAATAATGAAGTTTTTCTTTGCAGATGAGGATAATGATGAAGTTTATATATTTACTGTTAGTTACGAAATGCTATGTAGTTATTTAAGTATTTGTTGCAGTTCGTTTTGACAGTATGTCTTATGTCGCATGGTATAATGACTTAATGTTTTGGAAAGGACAGCTAGAGTACATACATATTGAGTAGACTTTTCATTACCTGTTAATTCGAAGTTCACTACTTTTCAGCATAATATGCGTTTCTTCTTTCAGCTCAATAATCAATTTTGTATTTTTTCTAGGAGAATTTATTCATGAAATTAATGTGCTATAAGCAGTTAGTCATTAAACCTGTTCTAGTACTTGCATTGTTTTTGCCCATTTGTGTGTGTCATTCATGAATGTGATCACATACACTCTACTTGTTTCATAACCTTGCTACAGCTGACTCATGACGAATGACGTTACTAATCCTCATTTCCAGCAATAACTCAAAAGCAAATATTTTCATTCCCCAGCAATTAATTATCGATCCCAACGCAATGCATTGCTAGCACAAAAAAGTTGTATTACCAGTCCCAAAAAATGCTACCAGTTTAAGAGATATTTCTAGTTCTAAATATAATGCAAATTTCTCAGATGTTTTCTAACCACAGACCCTGAGTAATAATTACAGTGTGTTACATTTTTAAATATGTCATATGTCACTTGAATGATGACTTCTGAGTAATACTGAATGATGTTTTGTAATAATGCATAAGTGCTATGCCAATAATTTCTGTAAATAATATTTTTGTTATGTCACTTGAATGATGACTTCTGAATAATACTGAATAATGTTTTATAAAACGATATGAATACTTTGTAACTGGCCAATGAGTGCCAATAATTATTTTAAATCTGTCGTATGTCACTTGAATGATGAAAAATGTTTTGTAATATTCAATACTTGCTATATGTTTAGTAACTGGCCGATGAATGCCACTGTTTCTTATATTTTAAATTTGTCTTATGTCACTCACATGATATCATTTATGAATACCAGTAGCTTGATGCTACACTCATTAGCTCCTGTTTTGAATGATGACTTCTGAACAATGCATAAAATTATTTGTAACTGGCCAATGAGTGCCAATGATTACTATAATTAGATGAATTATGTAAATGTTATGCCATTAATTAGCTCCTGTTTTGAATGATGACTTCTGTACAATGCATAAAAATGATTTGTAACTGGCCAATGAGTGCCAATGATTACTATAATTAGATGAATTATGTAAATACTATGCCATTAATTAACTCTTGTTTTGAATGATGACTTCTGACTAATGCATAAAAATGGTTTGTAACTGGCCAATGAGTGCCAATGTTACTGTAATTAGATGACTTATGAATAATATTCTGTAGTAGTCCATACATAGTACAGAAATGTTTAGTAACTAGGCAATGAGTGCCAACAATTACTCAAATCGGTTGATAGATTAGTGTAATTCTCAATGATGACTAGCATAGGACTTAATGTCCTTCACCTTCTGACCTAATTACCAGAAATTACTGCAATATCCGTTTATCCTCTCCATCCTCATGATCATGGAGCACTATTTTTGGATTTTGCACTAATTCTACGTTGGTGAAAGGGTATGGATTCTACAAGAGTGTGGTGTTGACACATCATGCTGTCCACCACCTTGAACGATGGAGATGTTATTGTGTTTGGTGTACCTAATGTACTACCAAAATGATAACATTGATTATTAATACGACATTTCAGTGTCTTGGCTACACTGATTAATACTTCAGGGAAGAGAACTTCAGATTGTCTCACTTGGTGTTGTGCTTCTGTAGAAAGATATGGACTTTCAGTGCAGCTACATGCAACCTACTGTGCTACAACCATGATGCAATCCTTCCCTTTCCTATCCTAGTTCTTGTAAAATGCAAAAAAATGTATACAGTGCGCGTGCACTTTATGTCATTTGTTAATTTTTTTTGTACTCATTGCGTATACATTTTGTCATTGCTTGATATGTTCTGTACTCAGTGCATGTGCACTCTATTTCATTTTATGTTCTGCACTTATATATATGTATATACTCTGTGACTGTAAACTTAGTTAATTAAGAAAAATTTGTTGCTCATAGCATGGCAATTGACTCACCATTGCTGCCAAATTTTTGCCCCCCCCCCAGTGGAGGGTTATGTAAGAGGTCTGAGCAGATGTAATTTCGATGTATTGCTCATGCGCTGCCTGCGATATGCAAGGTATAAGAGAATCGCTGACCAGAAAGCAGTGTTGACTGCAGTACGAACTGTGTAGCTGCAGCAGTAAGTTGTGGGTAGTCTGCAGTCTGCTTTAGTCTGGTCTGGTGCATCGTGTTGGGTGGCCGGTCGCGGTGCAGCGATGCCGGACCCTGAGTATTATTGTATAAGGTAAAAAGCAGCCTCGCGCATATGTAGTAATGTCATCTCAAGTCCTTTGTAAATGTTTTAAAAATCTCGTAATAATAATCTTTCTCATAAAAAGGAACTTTTAACAACCATTCATTTCAATTTAAAGAATTTACTAATTTCTCCCATCCATGATCATCCCGATTGTTGCAAAAGAAAACTCAGTTGCGTCCTTTCATAAATGACAAATCTATCGGCCAGCATTGCACAGAGCTGTGCCAGAAAACATTATTTTAAGAGCAGATATATATGCGTTATCTAGCGACTTCATTGAGGTAACAATTTTTCTCTTTTTTATTCAGAATGATCTTTCAGGCCATGACGCAGCACTGCTGACGTCCAAAATTTACCAGGTTAAATTCACAGTCAATTATTGAAAAGTTATAAGTGAGTGACAATTTAATTGAGAGGTTAGTTACATTGTATTATCACCAGGTTACTGATTTTTTTTTTTTTGTTGGGACGTTACACTGAATGTGAACGACATAATTATAAATTTTTACTGTGGAGAGGTTTAGGAATTTTTCTGTTTTGAGCTTACATTAAATAAGAAAAGAATTTTGTGGGCACGTTAAATGGGAAAGAAATTTTGTGGGGATGTTACACTAAACTAGAATCATATTCATATTATCTATTAATAAAAAAATTTTGTGGGTAGGTTACACTTGGATTAGAATAGTATTCATATTATTTATTTAATAAAATTTTGTGGGGAGGTTACAAGGTAACATTTAACAATGTTTGACCGAAACTGCAGTTGTGGCACATTCATACCTGTCTTTCTGCAGAGAAGCCACGCATTTTGTACAGACACATTCAGTAGCCACCTAAAAATTGGCCACCACCGTTAGTTTCCTCTGATGCTCATTCTATCTAAGGCTATATTTTGTTCCATTCGGTCAGTTTCCCCCATATTTTTTGTTGTATTCTCGAATAACATGGGGTTGCGGCACAACTACTCTTTTCTTTTCTTGTCTTGAACATTGGCTTACAGAGCTCGCTGGATTGATCGGTCCCATGGTTGGTCGAAGCAGTTTTTACTGCAGAATTATTTAGCCATTTGTTAATGGCCATTACACTTTCCTTGCTGCTCTTGCAGTCAAAATCTCCTGTCTTATTCCTTTTTGATATTGTCTTAGAGGTTATAAGCTGACACTCCTTGGGCACTATTCTCACGAATAGTGCCAGTTGGGCCATAACCTCGTTCTTTTAGGTGAACCAACAATGCTAGCGATGTAAACAGATTGTCAAAATAAAGCCCATAGGGCAGATTTTTACTTTTGTCAGTAAGTGAATCGATCATTTGAGCAGTAGGTGCATCATATTTTCGAAATGCTTTCTCATACACTTCGTTCTTCTGTGGATCACTTCCTTGGTATATTTTGAAATGCGCTAGATAACCCATGTTTGTGTTTAGGCACAATGCTTTGTAACCAAATCTAATGGGTTTACCTTTCAGAAATTATTTGCATCCATGTCTGCCAAAATACTTTATCATGCTCTCATCATAATCCACATCTTTCTCAGGCTGAAAGTGGAGAGAAAACACTTTCCTTGACACATTTGATAATGGACGAAGTTTCCATATTTTATAGTTTAATTTGACTTGCCTGTTATCAAATGAGTGAACGAATCTCATAATTCTTTCCAATCTGTCTCTTTTCATCTTGTAGTGTACCATTTCATTTCTCATATGCAATCCTGACTCCAAGTAACATCTTCTGTTAGATAAAGAATTATAGCTCAAGAGAATTAGAATTCCTAGAAAAAGTTTTATCTCTTCGTGTGTTATATTGGGATCTGGGCAGTCCTTGAATAAAGTGTATTTTGTATTTTCAGTACTGAGAAATTTAATTATTTTGTAAGTAGGCTGTTTAGGTTTTTATATTGGTAACGCCACGTAGCGCTCTGTATGAAAATCGCTGGCTGTGCTGTGTGCAGTCTGTGGCTGGTTTGCATTGTTGTTGGCTATTGTAGTGTTGGGCAGCTGGATGTTAACAGCGCGTAGCGTTGCGCAGTTGGAGGTGAACAGCCAGCAGTGGTGGATGTGGGGAGGGAAATGGCGGAGTTTTGAAATTTGTAAGACTGGATGTCATGAACTGCTATATATTTATGACTTTTGAACACTATTAAGCTGGCAGTAGTGGCGCTCGCTGTATTGCAGTAGTTCGAGTAACGAAGATTTTTGTGAGGTAAGTGATTTGTGAAAGGTATAGGTTAATGTTAGTCAGGGCCATTCTTTTGTAGGGATTATTGAAAGTCAGATTGCGTTGCGCTGAAAAATATTGTGTGTCAGTTTAAGCACAGTCATGTATAATTTTTCTAAGGGGACGTTTCAATTTCATCATTCCAAAACAGTCAAACCAATGAATAGGAGGCAAGCTTCTGTATTTACTGTAATTTCTCTCATAAAATAAAGCGCTATCACGTTGCAGATCCTCCCTTCTCCAATCTCTTATTACAGTTCTTGAGATGTGTAATTTTTCTGTTTCATCTGAAGTAACATTTCCTCGTTTATCATAATGACAGTAGTCAGACTCAGGTTCACCATCTCACTTGTTTTGTTGGTCAATACCGCTTCCCGAGGACATGCAGCTCTACTGTATGATTAAATGATGATGGCGTCCTCTTGGGTAAAATATTCCGGAGGTAAAATAGTCCCCCATTCGGATCTCCGGGCGGGGACTACTCAGGAGGACGTCGTTATCAGGAGAAAGAAAACTGGCGTTCTACGGATCGGAGCGTGGAATGTCAGATCCCTTAATCGGGCAGGTAGGTTAGAAAATTTAAAAAGGGAAATGGATAGGTTAAAGTTAGATATAGTGGGAATTAGTGAAGTTCGGTGGCAGGAGGAACAAGACTTTTGGTCAGGTGATTACAGGGTTATAAATACAAAATCAAATAGGGGTAATGCAGGAGTAGGTTTAATAATGAATAAAAAAATAGGAGTGCGGGTTAGCTACTACAAACAACATAGTGAACGCATTATTGTGGCCAAGATAGACACAAAGCCCATGCCTACTACAGTAGTACAAGTTTATATGCCAACTACCTCTGCAGATGATGAAGAAATAGATGAAATGTATGACGAGATAAAAGAAATTATTCAGGTAGTGAAGGGAGACGAAAATGTAATAGTCATGGGTGACTGGAATTCGTCAGTAGGTAAAGGGAGAGAAGGAAACATAGTAGGTGAATATGGATTGGGGGGAAGGAATGAAAGAGGAAGCCGCCTTGTAGAATTTTGCACAGAGCATAACTTAATCATAGCCAACACTTGGTTCAAGAATCATAAAAGAAGGTTGTATACCTGGAAGAATCCTGGAGATACTAAAAGGTATCAGATAGATTATATAATGGTAAGACAGAGATTTAGGAACCAGGTTTTAAATTGTAAGACATTTCCTGGGGCAGATGTGGATTCTGACCACAATCTATTGGTTATGAACTGCAGATTGAAACTAAAGAAACTGCAAAAAGGTGGGAATTTAAGGAGATGGGACCTGGATAAACTGACTAAACCAGAGGTTGTAGAGAGTTTCAGGGAGAGCATAAGGGAACAATTGACAGGAATGGGGAAAAGAAATACAGTAGAAGAAGAATGGGTAGCTCTGAGGGATGAAGTAGTGAAGGCAGCAGAGGATCAAGTAGGTAAAAAGACGAGGGCTAATAGAAATCCTTGGGTAACAGAAGAAATACTGAATTTAATTGATGAAAGGAGAAAATATAAAAATGCAGTAAATGAAGCAGGCAAAAAGGAATACAAACGTCTCAAAAATGAGATCGACAGGAAGTGCAAAATGGCTAAGCAGGCATGGCTAGAGGACAAATGTAAGGATGTAGAGGCTTGTCTCACTAGGGGTAAGATAGATACTGCCTACAGGAAAATTAAAGAGACCTTTGGAGAGAAGAGAACCACTTGTATGAATATCAAGAGCTCAGATGGCAACCCAGTTCTAAGCAAAGAAGGGAAGGCAGAAAGGTGGAAGGAGTATATAGAGGGTTTATACAAGGGCGATGTACTTGAGGACAATATTATGGAAATGGAAGAGGATGTAGATGAAGACGAAATGGGAGATAAGATACTGCGTGAAGAGTTTAATAGAGCACTGAAAGACCTGGGTCGAAACAAGGCCCCGGGAGTAGACAAGATTCCATTTGAACTACTGATGGCCTCGGGAGAGCCAGTCATGAAAAAACTCTACCATCTGGTGAGCACGATGTATGAGACAGGCGAAATACCCTCAGACTTCAAGAAGAATATAATAATTCCAATCCCAAAGAAAGCAGGTGTTGACAGATGTGAAAATTACCGAACTATCAGTTTAATAAGTCACAGCTGCAAAATACTAACGCGAATTCTTTACAGACGAATGGAAAAACTGGTAGAAGCCGACCTCGGGGAAGATCAGTTTGGATTCCGTAGAAATGTTGGAACACGTGAGGCAATACTGACCTTACGACTTATCTTAGAAGAAAGATTAAGAAAAGGCAAACCTACGTTTCTAGCATTTGTAGACTTAGAGAAAGCTTTTGACAATGTTAACTGGAATACTCTCTTTCAAATTCTGAAGGTGGCAGGGGTAAAATACAGGGAGCGAAAGGCTATTTACAGTTTGTACAGAAACCAGATGGCAGTTATAAGAGTCGAGGGGCATGAAAGGGAAGCAGTGGTTGGGAAAGGAGTAAGACAGGGTTGTAGCCTCTCCCCGATGTTATTCAATCTGTATATTGAGCAAGCAGTAAAGGAAACAAAAGAAAAATTCGGAGTAGGTATTAAAATTCATGGAGAAGAAGTAAAAACTTTGAGGTTCGCCGATGACATTGTAATTCTGTCAGAGACAGCAAAGGACTTGGAAGAGCAGTTGAACGGAATGGACAGTGTCTTGAAAGGAGGATATAAGATGAACATCAACAAAAGCAAAACGAGGATAATGGAATGTAGTCAAATTAAGTCGGGTGATGCTGAGGGAATTAGATTAGGAAATGAGACACTTAAAGTAGTAAAGGAGTTTTGCTATTTAGGGAGTAAAATAACCGATGATGGTCGAAGTAGAGAGGATATAAAATGTAGACTGGCAGTGGCAAGGAAAGCGTTTCTCAAGAAGAGGAATTTGTTAACATCGAGTATAGATTTAAGTGTCAGAAAGTCGTTTCTGAAAGTATTTGTATGGAGTGTAGCCATGTATGGAAGTGAAACATGGACGATAACTAGTTTGGACAGGAAGAGAATTGAAGCTTTCGAAATGTGGTGCTACAGAAGAATGCTGAAGATAAGGTGGGTAGATCATGTAACTAATGAGGAGGTATTGAATAGGATTGGGGAGAAGAGAAGTTTGTGGCACAACTTGACTAGAAGAAGGGATCGGTTGGTAGGACATGTTTTGAGGCATCAAGGGATCACAAATTTAGCATTGGAGGGCAGTGTGGAGGGTAAAAATCGTAGAGGGAGACCAAGAGATGAATACACTAAGCAGATTCAGAAGGATGTAGGTTGCAGTAGATACTGGGAGATGAAGAAGCTTGCACAGGATAGAGTAGCATGGAGAGCTGCATCAAACCAGTCTCAGGACTGAAGACCACAACAACAACAACCGCTTCTGCTACAGCATGAAGTTGCCTTGGTCCAAGATTACCTATTTTTTCACTAACATCTCCTTCACCAGAATCTTTGTCCGACTCTACATTCAGCTTTAGGAGGCTCAGCAAATACAGGGTGATTATAATTAAATCTAAACTTTCAAAACGCTGTAGAAATAACACCACTGGTTAGAATGTCGCCAAATTGCAACGGAATATTATCTGAAAAGGGGGAAAACGTATGGAAGAAGAAAACAATAGTGTGAAAATTAATCAATAGATGGCGCTGTATGTGTTAGAATACGTAAATGAAAACACCTGCCATGCGCACGGCCCATTGAAGTTGGTATAAACCCGCCGGGTACACGGCTTTTCCTCCTTTCGCTTCTGCGACGTTCGCCATGACTGTCCCAATGCAGGATCGCACTCTGCTTGTAAAGCTATATTACAAAAATCATGACTGTGCACACGTCGCTATGCAGAAGTTACAGACACTGAAGGGTTGGAAAAAGGCGTTGGTCCGATGACTGCCATGGATCTGGAGAAAATGATTCAGAAATTCGAAAAGACGTGTTCTTTTGGTGTGCAACCAGGTAGAGGGAGGAAACGAATTAATTCGACGTCAGTGGAAGCAGTGGCCACAGCAATGTAAGAGGAGATAAGTGGTGGTGTGTTAACGTGTAGTGCACAGAGAATTGCCCGCACATTGGACATAGAAGTGAGCACGGTGCGTGAAATCCTACGAAACATCGTTCTTTGCTATCTCTTAAAATGTCCGTCTGCTTAGCTGGGTCATAACGTGCTTGCCTCCCATGCAGTGGGCTCAAAAATGGCTCAAATGGCTCAGAGAACTATGGGACTCAACATGTTAGGTCATAAGTCCCCTAGAACTTAGAACTACTTAAACCTAACTAACCTAAGGACATCACACACACCCATGCCCGAGGCAGGATTCGAACCTGCGACCGTAGCAGTCCCGCGGTTCCGGACTGCAGCGCCAGAACCGCTAGACCACCGCGGCCGGCTGCAGTGGGCCCGGGTTCGATTCCCAGCCGGAGATTTTCTTCGCTCGTGGACTGGGTGTTGTGTTGTCCCCATCGTCATTTCATCCTCATCATCGGCCGCAAGTCGCCCAATGTGGCGCCGAATGAAATATGACTTGCATTTGGCGGCCGAACCCGAATGGGACATCACGGCCAACAATACCATACGATCGGTTTCCATCCATCATCCATCATCCATTCAAAATTACCCATGTGCACGAGTTGCTTCTTGTTGACCTGCCTGACCTTTGCTTTAGAATTTCTTGCTCGCATGGAAGCCATGGAAGATTTTGTGGTCAGACGAAGTCCACTTCCATTTGACAGGATGTGTCAATGACAGATTTGTCGAATATCGGCAACAGAAAATCCACACGCAAATCGACGAGTACCACTTCATTTTGAAAAGGTCACTATGTGATGCGGGTTTACGCTATTATTTACCATAGGGCCATATTTTTTCGAAGAGACAGGTGCTTCAGGTCCTGTTACCTGTACCGTCACTGGTAAGCGCTATGAATGTCTTTTGCTCAACCCGTCACTCCAGCTCTCCAACTGCAAGGATGTGTGGATGAGATCATTTTTATGCAAGATGGCGCACCTTCACACATTGCAGATCCAGTTAAGCAGCTGCTGAAGCGCCATTTCGGAAATGCTAGAATTATCAGCCGCCATTTTACTGCAAACTGGCCTTCCCGATCACCTGATCTTAATCCGTGTGAGTTCTGGCTGTGGGGCTATCTGAGAGCTGTTGTGTTCAGTTTTCCGATTGCCAACTTAACTGCACTGAAGGCAGGCATTGCGCATCACATTCTGAACACTTCGATCAATTGTGGAACATGGTGTGTATCGTTTCAGCTTGTTGCTGAAAACGGTGGACAGCTTATTGAACATATTTTGCGCCAGTCACACGGAAATGAATAATAAGGATTTGATATTGATTGATGCTTTTTATGCTGTTTTTGGCCTCAGGACAATTAAAAACCGATGTGATTGATGCTTTTTATGCGGCGGTTTTTGGCCTCAGGGAAATTAAAAACCGATGTGAGTAATGCTTTTTATGCGGTTTTTGGCCTCAGGACAAGTAACACCTGTGTGAGTGATGCTTTTTATGCGATTTTTGGCCTCAGGACAACTAAAAACCGATTTTTCCCATCTGATGTGATATGACCTTGTTGTGGTGGATGGGCTTAAGTAACTAACAGTATCACATTTGTACACCTATGCACACTGAGTAGTACAGTTTGTTTAACCTCAAACATACACCTTAGGCATTGTTGTATGATTCATTTGTCATTTGTAGCCATCTATTACTACGTTTTGTAACTATTTATTTTTCTTCTGCCATACGTTTTCCCCCTTCTCCGATAATATTCCGTTGCAATTTGACGTCACTCTGACCAGTTGTGTTTTTTCTACAGCTGTTTGAACGTTTAACCTTAATTATTATCACCCTGTATACCCGTTGTATCCTCTCCCTCCCGCTCGAGAATAGCCAGGATTTCATGCACAGACAGGCCTCTGAGAAAGAAGGAAACATTATATTGACTGTTCTGCCTAGCCTAACATATGTGCAATACACAATTAGAAACTGTATTTGGAACCTTAATAATGAATTACATTTTATGGCTTACCAATAATATAAATTTCAGCATCATTAACATTATAGTTAAGTAAAAGTTTGAAAAATTGTGTGGTATATTGCTTCAAAAAATATTACTTACTTCTTGCTCCGAGACATAGTCTTATTCAGGAAACGTCTTTAGTAAATGAACAACCAGACACTGTCCTCTGCCTTCTTTCTACTGGCAGAAACCCACTTATAAACAAGAGAACTTCTTTAACTGAGAAAAAACAACACTAGCCATTTCCAATGCATGCATTGTTGTCAACAAGAGAACAGAATGGTAGAATGTTACGTGACATGTATGTCACGCTATGTAGAAAATGGGTATCTGTGGCGTGCCAAATTTAAGACTACATTATGTCGGTTGGTCTTAAGTGCCTGGATACAGACACACAATAGCCAACCTACGGACATTTTTTACAGACGGTTATCCATAAAAATACAAATTTCATAATATTTTTAAAAATTGTACCGTTGGTGACGAACCAGTAGAATACGCTATAGAGGACAATTCAAAGACCCAAAAATATGTCTATATACCTGCCTTACATTTCGCTAAAATGGGTAAGTAGTGACAGTGAGTAACAAAACGAGAAAGATTGAGAATATGATCGACAGTTGTTCCTGGGTACACCTTATTGAACAAATAAGTTATACACGTTGAAAGAGGTAGCTTGTAGAAACAAATAAAACAATAGAATAATTTCAGCGTGCGAATAAAAAAAAAAGAAAACGGAATACCTCTAAAGAAAATATTGTATATTGTATTAGACTAACAAAGGACAGAATACGTGTGCAAATCTGTTAAGTTGGAAAAAACGATGAACATTTTTGTCTACCGTTATGCACGTTGCAGTTGTTTACATTCTGTATTCTTTACATTGTTTTTACATTACTATCACCTGTTTACGCTGTTATGTGGCAAAATAAACGGAACTTTGCAAAATTTCATTTTGTTGCTTTAATTTTGGACACCAGTGTATATGTACACATAGTCCAGCGGCTGCTTTCAGTTCTCTTTGTTTTAATCGTGTGACGCACTACAGTTGAGTGAAAACCCGGGTGACTCCGCCTTTCTGCTGTTGAGTTTGGAGAATTCCTGCCGACGACTTTCACGGTTCTATAGGAAAGATAACCGTCCCAGATTTACCAAACTCGTAATAGATCCCACCAAACACGAGGAGTTTCTGACGCGGTGTGAAAACTAATCAAACAATGAACTGTCACTAAAATTATGGACATCAAGAGGAAGTGCCGCTTACTGATGCAAGTGGAAACACTATTTCTTCTCAGAGAACTTCCTAGAGGGCAGTAAACGCGAACGATGCTAGGACGACCAGTCGAGGAAATGAGCCAAATAGGATCTGAGCACCGAACTTGGAAAGCGGCTTTAGTTGTTCCTTTGCCGATCGTAGTGTAATTTCGTCGTATAGAGGCGGCATCGTGTGCATCATAAAGGTTTAGAAGTGTGCGGACAGCGGCGGTAACGGACTTCGCAACTTCACCAGGGAACAAAGGGATTATGTGGAAAGTTGCAACGCAGTTAAATTGCTCACATTCAGTAAGTAGCTTCAAAGTGAGCGTAGAGGAACTATTTATTTACTTACGTAGCCTGAGCAGATATGGACGAAGGCTCCCTCTTACATCTGATTAAGAGCAACACAAACAAAAGAAATTAAAAAATTTCCCAATAATAATAATAATCACAATTTTTAATATGGCTGACAGCAGCAACCGTAAATAAATGTTTAATGTATAAGGAATACATTCAGTCGGTTACAAAAGTTTACTGTAAAAACAACGATCATGTATCAAACAGTTGTCAGTACTAACAGACAAGGAACACTGCTTGAAATAAACGCAGAAATCAATGCTTGAGGTACGACAAACGTATCCGTTAGGACAGTACGGCTAAATTTGGCGTTCATAGGCTACAGCAATAGACGCGAATGCCTTTGTTAACAGCGTGATATCGTCTGCAGCCCTTATCATGGGCTCGTGACAATATTGGTTGGACTCTAGACGACTGGAACACCTTGGCCTAGTCAAATGAGTCCCGATTTCAGCTGGTAAGAGCAGATGTTAGGGTTAGAGGGTGGCACAGCCCCCCACAAAGCCATGGACCCAAGATGTGAACAAGGCATTGTGCAAGCTGGTGTTGGCTCCAGAATGGTGTGGGCTTTGTTTACACGGAATGGATTGCGTCCTCTGATCCAACTGAAGCGATCGTTGACTGCTTGGGGACTATCTGTAGCCATTCATGGACTTTATTTTCCCAAAAAACGATGGAATTTTTGTTGATGGCAATGCATCATCTCGCCGAGGCACAGTTGTTCGCGATTGGTTTGGATAACATTGAGAACAATTTAAAAGAATCTCTTGGCCACCCAGATCGCCCGACATGAATCCCATCTCAAATTTATGGGAGAATCGAGAGGTCAGTTGCTGCACAAAATCCTGCACCGGCAACACTTTCGCAATTATGGACGGCCATAGAGGCAGCATGGCTGAAAATTTCTGCAGGGACTTCCAACGACTTGTAGAGTCCACGCCATGTCGAGCTGCTGCACTTCGTCGGGCAAAAGGAGGTATCCCATCACTTTTGTGGCTTAAGAGTAGTACTTTTTTCCCCTAGTAGGTGCTCCTAATGTATGTTAAAGGCCCTAACCGTTTGTCCGATATAAAACACCATCACGTACTGCAAGTAATTTTGTAAATGTTATTCCTTTTGCATCTTTTATACATCCTTTTCTCTACACTACGTACGATTAACTTTGTTTAAAACATCTAAATATCTATCAGAGTGATGTATTACTGTAACACTTGTGTATTTCAAACAGTTGAGCGTTTATCACACTTCAGGCGTCCAGTAGGTGGCGCGCTCTACATCACACGACAAGGTACCAAACACTCAGTCCAGTGTCTGCCCTTTTAACTAACTGTACCTGTGTAACAATTTTTAGTATTTTAGTCGAGGACACTTTTCGATATTTTCTAATGTTTGACTTGAGCGTCTTAGTTCATCATGTAATTGATGTAAGTACCGGTTTTATTCCTTGAACTCCACTGCAAAGTTGTGAAGTGTTAAGTATTTTAGACGTTTATTTTACAATGTTTAAAACATTACATCTAAGTTTTCTTCTGAAGAAGATACCATTAGTGGTGTTGAAACCTGCTCATTTTTTTACGATAAACTTTTGCTGTCGGTTGGCTGTATACTTTGTGTATTCAATAACAATAATGACAATACGAATAATAATAATAATAATAATAATAATAATAATAACAATAGCTGACACTAATAAACATAACAGTAATTATAATAGCAAAGAGCATTTAGAATGAAATAGATTAGCTTAGCACATTCGAAGTCATGTTTAGTGTTATGAGAAGCGAAATGGAAGAAGGAAGATGATAAGTTTGAAATGGGAGTGTCATTGGATGTTATGAAAGAACAGGATATAAATAGAGAAGGTTAGCTGTGGGGGAGGGAGACCGAGGAGAATGAACTGCACAGAATGTGGGAGAGAAGGCTATTGAGACAGTAGGTGGAACATAAACTGTCTTTTGAAGCTTGGAAGGCATTTAATTTCTCTCATATTTTGCAGAAGATAGTTCCAAATTCGGGTTCCTGAAACAGAAAATGATTTAGAGAACTTTGCAATGCTATGTGATGGTACTGAAAGAATCAGTATGAAGCCATGACGATTGGTCGTAGGCTAGTGCGATATGGTCGGAAAAGCCGTACGTATCGCTCCAGTAGATATTGCGATGACAAAATGAGACTAATTACGGGGCTCACAGAGGCTGTTGAGCAATTATTACTCCTATGCTCCATACCAGAATGGAATGGCAAGAAGCCCTAAAGCTAGTACTCTTGGAAGTACTCTCTGCTAAGTGTAACAGAATGGTTTGCAGGGCAGGGGCGTTTATTTAGATGTAGTACTAGTGGGTGATTTCAGTTCTCCCCGGCCGGCCAGTGTGGCCGAGCGGTTCTAGGCGCTACAGTCTGGAACCGCGCGACCGCTCCGGTCGCAGGTTCGAATCCTGCCTCGGGGATGGATGTGTGTGATGTCCTTAGGTTAGTTAGATTTAATTGGTTCTAAATTCTAGGGGACTGATGACCTCAGATGTTAAGTTCCATAATGCTTAGAGCCATTTGAACCATTTGGCTTGTCTGCTCATGATGTTATATTGATGACTTACTCGTTGCAGTGTCGAAAGAACAAACCGCAAATAGCGAATTTTAGAGATTTTATCCGCGTGAATATCTCTGAGCTTACAGTTGACGCCTAAGGTATTTCTTGGCAGACATCGTCAGGAAATAAATTTGACGTAAAGAATGAAGTATCCGACTTCACTAAGAGACTCAGTACTTTATGCGACAAATATAAGGTCCTCTAAAAACCGTAAGAGTAAGGAGCAAACCTGTACCACGGCTTACAGACCACCTCAAACACCTTATGTGCTTTAGAGATGCAGCACATAGGACATACAGTGTGGCAATTATTGACCTACATGGAGAAAAAGGTAAATTAGTTACAAACTACGGCGTGCACACACTTTATTCAACATGTAAACGTCATTAAAGATATTAGGATTTAGGTTATGACATGTTCGATATGACTGCCACCATTGGTGATGATTTGGCGCAGACGAATAGCGAAATTCTGCATTACCCTCTGAAGTGTCGGAACATCTGTGCTGTCGATGACCTCCTGAATGACTGTTTTGAGCTCAGCAATGTTTTGTAGTTATTGCTGTACACCCTGTCTTTAATGTAGCCCCACAGAAAGGAGTCTCATATGTTCAGACCCGGAGAACATGACGACCATTCGAGGACAGAGAGTCGTCCCCAAAGTGCTCCTCCAGTACATGAAAAACTCTCCTGCTTCGGTGGGGTCGAGATCCGTATTCCATGAACCGCATCTTATCGGAGTCAGGGTCACTTTGGATAATGAGGATAAAATCATCTTCCAAAACCTTCTCGTGCCGTTCGGTAGTCACCGTGCCATCAGGGAATATCCCAAAGATTATTCTGTGACTGGACATTGCGCACCACATTGTCACCTATGAGGTTGAAGAGACTTCTCAGTCGCGATATGCGTCCCCCAAATGCGCCAGTTTTGCCTATTGACGAACCCATCCAAAAGTGGACTTCGTAGCTAAACCAACCCATGCAGCGCATATTAATTCCCATCATGCCCTGCTGCCAGCCGTGCAATTTCAACAACCTAACGCAAACCGTTCAGAAGTTATCACGAATTTATTTCATATAGTTCTATAATTATAACCCTATATAAACGGCACCAAACATCTGATAGAAATCTCACCTACAAGAAACTGCGCAACCGAGTTAGTCGTCTGAGAGGAATGCAAAGCTCAGTTGACTGAGGACTTCCACAGACCTGCCATCCTGTGCAAAAATCTACAACGTCTAGGAATAGGCAAACCAATATCTGCAGCTGAACCTCTAGCTCCTGTTGAGAACCTAAATGAGTATTTCGCCACGCCGATATCTTTACCTGATCAAAGCACAAGGGCGTGAAGTACCGATTCCTTTAAAGTATCAGTGGTTGGTACATTTGAGAAATTCTTTGTAGACGTTAAGCCCTATCACGGTCCGGAGGTCAATTGTGCGAATTCGTTCGGCAGCTGCATGGCGTGATAATATAACAGTGCAGGTGATCAATCTTCTCGCTGGTTCCTTACTGCCAAAAATACCAGGCATCGTTAACAATTCTCTGAGCTACAGCATCTTTCCACCATCCTGGAAGTAGGGACTCATAAAACCATTGCTGAAGAAGCCCTTTGACTACAGGTGCATACACGTTCTGTCAGCATTATCCATAGTAAGTAGTTCACCAAGAGCTTACTAACTATTTAAAATCGAATAACCTTTCAAGAATACCAGTCCAGTTCCCAGCTAAATCGCAGCACGAAGACTGCTCTTAAAAAAGTGACTGATGAACTGAAACAAGCTACGGCTATCTCCTTTATGTATTTCAGCAAGGCTTTCGACACTACCGCTTTGACATTCTACTTGCTAAACTCACATGTCAAAATTTCTCTCAAAGTGTTGTACAGTGGTCGCACTCATACCTTTCACCTCGCCAATAGTGTGTAATGACTGGAACACAGAAGATGAGGATGGAGGATGGTAGTATCTGGGGTCCCACAAATATCAATATTGGGCCCATTGCTCTTCTCATTATATGTTAATGATGTGCTAACTATTGCCTCCCGCTGCATATATCACCTACGCGCTGGCGGTATTCAGTTATATCGAACTATATGTCCAACATCCAGGATGTAAATGCCGATTTAATTACCCCATCAGTGTGGGCGCAGAGTATAGGTTTAAAACTTACTTCAGAGAATCTATTCCGCCATTTATCCTAAACGGCACAGAGATATCCTTGTCTTCTTCTGCACAGAATTTGAGGATATTTCTAGGCCAACATTTAGACACACAACTGCAGTCTCTAAGAACGCCGGCCGCTGTGGCCGAGCGGTTCTAGGCGCTTCAGTCCGGGACCACGCAGCTGCTACGGTCGCAGGTTCGAATCCTGCTTCGGGCACGGATGTGTGTGTGATGTCCTTAGGTTAGTTAGGTTTACGTAGTTCTAAGTCTAGGGGACTGATGACCTCAGATGTTAAGTCCCATAGTGCTTAGAGGCATTTGAGCCATATTTTCTGTAAGAAAGTGTCAGCGTCATTTTACTTACGACAGAAATCTAAAAATTATATCCCTCCGACATAAAAAAGAATCTGGTACAGACACGAATACTATGGTGATACCATTCTCCTAGGACGTTCGTAAGAAAGCTCAAGCAAGTTGGAACTGGAGATGAATGCTTGTGTATCATACATTTGAAATATTTTCGGCGACTTTTATTTTGCACACCATGTATGATCAGTGAGACATGGTTTTAAATGAGACGAACCATTAAAATATCCAGGGTTGCTCAGTGAGCGATGGAGTTCGAATGTTCGGAATTACTAGGATATTCAGGAAAACTAAGGTATGAATCAGACTGGAGTGAATAAAGAAGTTATGACTTTAATGAATACGTAATGGACATGGACTGTATTTGCAGGTAGGCGAGTGGATAGAAGATGAGCCGATCAAACTCTCTGCTGGATTCCAACAAATTACAAAATACCGGGGCGACGATCTAAAAGGGGGTAGATTACATTAGTAAACATGCAGGAGCGACGTCGATTTGTGAAGCTGGAAACACTATTGCATGGAAAATTTATTTACCAGGCAGTGGATACCAAATGGCTGACAGTGATGTAAATAAAAACAAGCCAAGCTAAATAATTAGAGACGAGCGATTGACAGTATGGAACTGGGATACAAAAGTGCTGGAGTGCAAAGGACTGTGTGTGTGTGTGTGTGTGTGTGTGTGTGTGTAGAGGGGGGGGGGGGGGGAAGGGTGGAATATGTGGGGCTTAGTGCGTCATGTGAATGTTTCCGCGGTTTAACATCAATAGACCGTTCCAATCTGTATTATACATTATATTAAACGGCCATAACGGTCACACAGCACCAGGCAGATTGCCTGTCTACTGGCTTTCATGGGGAAGATAATTTTGAGTTTTAGTATTTCGTGCAGTTATTGACTACATTTAAAAATTTAAAATGCTGCACAACGTGTTAATTGAGATGTATGATCTTATGTTAAAGTTTCAACACAGTCAACACAATTAGTAAAGCATGAAATTAGAAACTGTGTATATGTCCCAAGGGATCATAACTCACCGTGTGCAAATTATGCAGGCTATATTCATCTAGTATGAATGCTTCTTCCAACAAACTTTATACGAAATTTCAAATGTTTTTGAAATTTTTCCTCGGTGACACCACAAAAAAAAGATAAGAGAAAATTTATCGGTTACAGCATTATCGCTGTTCATACAGTAAAACTTCAGCATCAGGAGTAACATTTTAATTCATTATTTCTTTATTGCTAACTCCATTCACAAAGAACTTTGCAAACAGTATCTACATATAGTAGTGAATGAACCTACAAAACTGATTCATTGTACTATACGTAGTTCATGAGTTGTCACGTCATAAACACTGAGATACATCAAAAAATTAGCATTTATTATAAAGAAGCGGAAATTACTCAGACTAATAATCCAGCGTTTGTTAATGAGAGAATTTAGTGACTTCCAACAAACTTTAAATATAATTTGTAATCTCTTATAAACTTGGTTTACCAGTTTCCGTCTTCAGTTTTTCATTAGACTCGATTAATTATCTGAAACTTATAGAAACAACGTAATGAGGGTTTTGCGTTTTCAACAATGATGGTTTTATACGTCTAACATCAAATGCTGAATACCTTAACTGATTTGTAAAGCAATCAAACATTTCAAGCTGTTCTGTACATAGGAATTCGATTCTTTAAGGAATCGGTGGTTGCAAGGGGCATGGGGAGTGTTCTGGTACCTTACTGTTATGCTGCTCCATAAGGAGGCAGCACTTGCACAACACTGAGTACACTAGGAACAACATGACCTCAGATTTAAGTAATTTATCTGTCATGGCATAAAGAAGTTGATAAAACTTCATGTTTGTGAGGGTAATGTACGACAGGCAGAAAATCCGGTATTCTAAGTTAAAAAAGGTTTTTTTTTTAACATGAAGAATTATAAATTGATGATTAATCAGCTGAAACAAATCAAACACACGTTTTACTTTTCCGTGCAACACCTTGAGCAGTGCTCGCACTCGCTGACATGTGGCTGTAGCAGCTGCATTTGACACTTCTCTACCCCTGCTGAGGAAGCCAGACAAGCGAGGCAGGTGTCGAATTGGTGCACAGGGCTTGGTGGCCCGGCTGAGGGGCGCTGATTCTCGCCTCGCAGTAGCAGGCAGCTTGGGTGTCGTTTTGGTCGGTGACTGTGCAGGGGGCAGGTCGGCGACGGGTAGCTGCTGGAGCGGGTGGCACACAAAGTGAAGGGGGCAAACCACGCGGCTCTACTGTTCCCTTGGCTCTCGGCGGAGGCAGCAGGGAGTGGGGTGGTGCTTGACTGCGACGCCTGAGCCTCCACTCTGCAACGTCAGACATTAAGCGGGTTTGCAAACAAATGGCGTATACACACAACAACAAAACCAAAACATGAGTAGAATTTAATACTCTTACTCGTCTGTATGTGTACTCGTTCCCCTGTTCATTATAAAAATTCACTATAGCGACAGTCTACATTGCTGCTACCATAACACGTGGTATATTAATACAAAGAACCCATAATCTGTACACATAAAAATCAGATGCCGCATGTATGAAAGATCATCATCTTCAGAACAACCTGAACAACTTGATTATTTCTTTTTTTGTTTTTATTGTTCTGGTCTTTATTATCAGGACAAGGTTTGTATGAAAGAAAATTTCTGAAAACTTAACAGGAAACGTCGGACATTAAAACCAATTGTAGAAGATCATCACTTGGCCTCAAATGAGTTGGCTGATTTTTTTTGTGATCGTAATTGTGAATGGTAATGATATTTCTTGTATGAAAACGAAATGAAAAAAATTTCATTCAGTCTGAAAGTTCCGCTGTCACATGTTTTCCGTAACACACACAAAAAAAAAAAACAGTTTGAGATATACACGGTGGTCCACTGATCGTGACCGGGCCAAATATCTCACGAAATAAAGCGTCAAACGAAAAAACTACAAAGAACGAAACTTATCTAACTTGAAGGAGGAAACCAGATGGCGCTATGGTTGGCCCGCTAGATAGCGCTGCCAGAGGTCAAACGGATATCAACTGCGTTTTTTAAATTTTTTTTTAAATTTTTTCCCCCCATGAACCATGGACCTTGCCGCTGGTGGGGAGGCTTGCGTGCCTCAGCGATACAGATGGCCGTACCGTAGGTGCAACCACAACGGAGGGGTATCTGTTGAGAGGCCAGACAAACATGTGGTTCCTGAAGAGGGGCAGCAGCCTTTTCAGTAGTTGCAGGGGCAACAGTCTGGATGATTGACTGATCTGGCCTTGTAACATTAACCAAAACGGCCTTGCTGTGCTGGTACTGCGAACGGCTGAAAGCAAGGGGAAACTACGGCCGTAATTTTTCCCGAGGACATGCAGCTCTACTGTATGATTAAATGATGATGGCGTCCTCTTGGGTAAAATATTCCGGAGGTAAAATAGTCCCCCATTCGGATCTCCGGGCGGGGACTACTCAGGAGGACGTCGTTATCAGGAGAAAGAAAACTGGCGTTCTACGGATCGGAGCGTGGAATGTCAGATCCCTTAATCGGGCAGGTAGGTTAGAAAATTTAAAAAGGGAAATGGATAGGTTAAAGTTAGATATAGTGGGAATTAGTGAAGTTCGGTGGCAGGAGGAACAAGACTTTTGGTCAGGTGATTACAGGGTTATAAATACAAAATCAAATAGGGGTAATGCAGGAGTAGGTTTAATAATGAATAAAAAAATAGGAGTGCGGGTTAGCTACTACAAACAGCATAGTGAACGCATTATTGTGGCCAAGATAGACACAAAGCCCATGCCTACTACAGTAGTACAAGTTTATATGCCAACTACCTCTGCAGATGATGAAGAAATAGATGAAATGTATGACGAGATAAAAGAAATTATTCAGGTAGTGAAGGGAGACGAAAATTTAATAGTTATGGGTGACTGGAATTCGTCAGTAGGAAAAGGGAGAGAAGGAAACATAGTAGGTGAATATGGATTGGGGGCAAGGAATGAAAGAGGAAGCCGCCTTGTAGAATTTTGCACAGAGCATAACTTAATCATAGCCAACACTTGGTTCAAGAATCATAAAAGAAGGTTGTATACCTGGAAGAATCCTGGAGATACTAAAAGGTATCAGATAGATTATATAATGGTAAGACAGAGATTTAGGAACCAGGTTTTAAATTGTAAGACATTTCCTGGGGCAGATGTGGATTCTGACCACAATCTATTGGTTATGAACTGCAGATTGAAACTGAAGAAACTGCAAAAAGGTGGGAATTTAAGGAGATGGGACCTGGATAAACTAAAAGAACCAGAGGTTGTAGAGAGTTTCAGGGAGAGCATAAGGGAACAATTGACAGGAATGGGGGAAAGAAATACAGTAGAAGAAGAATGGGTAGCTCTGAGGGATGAAGTAGTGAAGGCAGCAGAGGATCAAGTAGGTAAAAAGACGAGGGCTAATAGAAATCCTTGGGTAACAGAAGAAATATTGAATTTAATCCATGAAAGGAGAAAATATAAAAATGCAATAAATGAAGCAGGCGAAAAGGAATACAAACGTCTCAAAAATGATATCGACAGGAAGTGCAAAATGGCTAAGCAGGGATGGCTAGAGGACAAATGTAACGATGTAGAGGCTTGTCTCACTAGGGGTAAGATAGATACTGCCTACAGGAAAATTAAAGAGACCTTTGGAGAGAAGAGAACCACTTGTATGAATATCAAGAGCTCAGATGGCAACCCAGTTCTAAGCAAAGAAGGGAAGGCAGAAAGGTGGAAGGAGTATATTGAGGGTTTGTACAAGGGCGATGTACTTGAGGACAATATTATGGAAATGGAAGAGGATGTAGGTGAAGACGAAATGGGAGATAAGATACTGCGTGAAGAGTTTGACAGAGCACTGAAAGACCTGAGTCGAAACAAGGCCCCGGGAGTAGACAAGATTCCATTTGAACTACTGATGGCCTCGGGAGAGCCAGTCATGACAAAACTCTACCATCTGGTGAGCACGATGTATGAGACAGGCGAAATACCCTCAGACTTCAAAAAGAATATAATAATTCCAATCCCAAAGAAAGCAGGTGTTGACAGATGTGAAAATTACCGAACTATCAGTTTAATAAGTCACAGCTGCAAAATACTAACGCGAATTCTTTACAGACGAATGGAAAAACTGGTAGAAGCCGACCTCGGGGAAGATCAGTTTGGATTCCGTAGAAATGTTGGAACACGTGAGGCAATACTGACCTTACGACTTATCTTAGAAGAAAGATTAAGAAAAGGCAAACCTACGTTTCTAGCATTTGTAGACTTAGAGAAAGCTTTTGACAATGTTGACTGGAAGACTCTCTTTCAAATTCTGAAGGTGTCAGGGGTAAAATACAGGGAGCGAAAGGCTATTTACAGTTTGTACAGAAACCAGATGGCAGTGATAAGAGTCGAGGGGCATGAAAGGGAAGCAGTGGTTGGGAAAGGAGTAAGACAGGGTTGTAGCCTCTCCCCGATGTTATTCAATCTGTATATTGAGCAAGCAGTAAAGGAAACAAAAGAAAAATTCGGAGTAGGTATTAAAATTCATGGAGAAGAAGTAAAAACTTTGAGGTTCGCCGATGACATTGTAATTCTGTCAGAGACAGCAAAGGACTTGGAAGAGCAGTTGAACGGAATGGACAGTGTCTTGAAAGGAGGATATAAGATGAACATCAACAAAAGTAAAACGAGGATAATGGAATGTAGTCAAATTAAGTCGGGTGATGCTGAGGGAATTAGATTAGGAAATGAGACACTTAAAGTAGTAAAGGAGTTTTGCTATTTAGGGAGTAAAATAACCGATGATGGTCGAAGTAGAGAGGATATAAAATGTAGACTGGCAATGGCAAGGAAAGCGTTTCTCAAGAAGAGGAATTTGTTAACATCGAGTATAGATTTAAGTGTCAGGAAGTCGTTTCTGAAAGTATTTGTATGGAGTGTAGCCATGTATGGAAGTGAAACATGGACGATAACTAGTTTGGACAAGAAGAGAATAGAAGCTTTCGAAATGTGGTGCTACAGAAGAATGCTGAAGATAAGGTGGGTAGATCATGTAACTAATGAGGTAGTATTGAATAGGATTGGGGAGAAGAGAAGTTTGTGGCACAACTTGACTAGAAGAAGGGATCGGTTGGTAGGACATGTTTTGAGGCATCAAGGGATCACAAATTTAGCATTGGAGGGCAGTGTGGAGGGTAAAAATCGTAGAGGGAGACCAAGAGATGAATACACTAAGCAGATTCAGAAGGATGTAGGTTGCAGTAGATACTGGGAGATGAAGAAGCTTGCACAGGATAGAGTAGCATGGAGAGCTGCATCAAACCAGTCTCAGGACTGAAGACCACAATAACAAAAACCCCCATTTTTATTACATATTCGTGTAGTACGTAAGGAAATATGAACGTTTTAGTTGGACCACTTATTTCGGTTTGTGATAGATGGCGCTGTAATAGTCACAAACATATGGCTCACAATTTTAGACGAACAGTTGGTAACAGGTAGGTTTCTTAAACTAGAATACAGAACGTAGATACCTTTGAACATTTTATTTCTGTTGTTCCAGTGTGATACATGTACCTTTGTGAACTTATCATTTCTGAGAACGCATGCTGTTACAGCGTGATTACCTGTAAATACCACATTAATGCAATAAATACTCAAAATGACGTCCGTCAACCTCAATCCATTTGGAAATACGTGTAACGACATTCCTCTCAACAGGGAGCAGTTCGCCTTCCGTGATGTTCGCACATGCATTCACAATGCGCTGACACAAGTTGTCAGGCGCTGTCGGTGGATCACGATAGCAAATATCCTTCAACTTAATCCACAGAAAGAAATGCGGGGACGTCAGACCCGGTGAATGTGGGGGCCATGGTATGATGCTTCGACGACCAATCCAACTGTCATGAAATATGCTATTCAATACAGCTTCAACCGCACGTGATCTATGTGCCGGACATTCATTGTTCTCGAAGTACATCGCCATTCTGTCATGCAGTGAAACATCTTGTAGTAACATTGGTAGAACATTACGTAGGAAATCAGCATACATTGTACCATTTAGATTGCCATCGATAAAATGTAGGCCAATTATCCTTCCTCCCATAATGCCGCACCATACATTAATCCGCCAAGTTTGCTGATGTTCCACTTGTTGCAGCCATCGTGGATTTTCCCTTGCCCAATAGTGCATATTATGCCGGTTTACGTTACCGCTGTTGGTGAATGACGCTTCGTCGCTAAATAGAACGCGTGCAAAAAATCTGTCATCGTCCCGTCATTTCTCTTGTGCCCAGTGGCAAAACTCTACACACTACGTTCAAAGTCGTCGCCATGCAATTCCTGGTGCAGAGAAATATGGTACGGGTGAGGTCGATGTTGCTGTAGCATTCTCAAAACCGACATTTTAGAGGTTCCCGATTCTCGCACAAATTGTCTGCTACTGATATGCGGATTAGCCGCGACAGCAGCTAAAACACCTACTTGGGCATCATCATTTGTTGCAGGTCGTGGTTGACGTTTCACATGTGGCTGAACACTTCCTGTTTCCTTAAATAACGTGACTATCCGGCGAACGGTCCGGACACTTGGATGATGTCGTCCAGGATACCGAGCAGCATACATAGCACACGCCCATTGGGCATTTTGATCACAATATCCGTACATCAACACGATATCGACCTTTTCCGCATTTGGTAAACGGTCCATTTTAACACGGTTAAAGTATCACGAAGCAAATACCTTCCGCACCGGCGGAATGTTATGTGATACCAAGTACTTATACGTTTGTGACTATTATAGCGCCACCCATCACAAAGCGAAAAAAGTGGTCCAACTAAAACATTCATATTTCTTTACGTACTACACGAATATATGATAAAAAATGGGGCTTCCTATTTTAAAAAACGCAGTTAGTATCCGTTTGACCTATGGCAGCGCCATCTAACGGGCCAACCATAGCGCCATCTGGTTTCCCCCTTCAAGCTAGACGAGTTTCGTTCTTTGTAGTTTTTTCTTTTGATGCTTATTTCGTGAGATATTTGGCCCAGTCACTATCAAGGGACCACCCTGTATATAGTGAACACGAAACAAAGTGGGGATGACAGTGATACAGATCAGAACAATAATAAACCGTTTTTTATGGTAAGGGCGATCATGCTAAATGAATAAAATACATTCCTAATCCTGTAGCAGGATTAGGTCACATAATATTTTATCACATATCCCAGGTCTGAGGGGAATTGCGAAGGATAAAATGACAGAAATAAAAATATGGCTGTTTTTCACAGATGAAATAGCGGATGAAGTAGTTATATGTAATAACCAATGCATCATGTCTGCTAAATCAAGATATTCTTCTGCTCCTTCATTCATGAGGCAGAGAGAGTAGAAAATGTAGCTTTTATTAATTTATTGTAGTTTGATGGCATATTCAAGGCTGCTTAGGGTAAATTTAGAACAACTCTGGGCCAGAGATGGTACCGGAATCTACAATGTTTCGACAGAGGTTCAGGTTTCTGGTACAGTGTCTAAGATTTGATGATATGTCAACTAAGTCAGACAGAGGAATACAAAATAAATTGGCTCCTATACGAAATATCTTTGATTTGTTCACAGAAAATCTGCACGGCGCACTGTTCTCGTGGATAACATGTGACTGCAGATGAAATGCTTGTAAAATTTCGATGATGATGATGATGCTTGGTTTGTGGGGCGCTCAGATGCACGGTCATCAGCGCACGTAAAAAGTCCCAATTTTTACACATTCCAATCTAGTCACTGTCCAAATGATGATAATGAAATGACGAGGAGAACACAAACACCAGTCCCCGGGCAGAGAAAATCCCCAACCCGGTCGGGAATCGAACCCGGGACCGCGTGATCCAGAGGCAACAATGCTAGCCACTAGACAACGAACTACGGACATAAAATTTCGAAGACGATGTAGTTTTCGAGTGTATACTCCTTCCAAGCCTGGCAAATATGAAACGAAAATGTTCAGTAGAGCTGGTGGAAGAACAGCTTACACCTCAGATTTGGAAGTTTATTTAGGGTGCAACCAAATGAACCTTATTAGGAACCGTGCAGCTGAAGTCATGAAAGGGTTGTGTAATCATATTTACCAAACATCACGAAATATAACCACAGATAACTAACTGGCTTACGAGCTACAAACTGGCGTTGTCATTTCTGAAAGAACATCAACTAAGTAGTAAAACCCAGAACGTCTTTGCTTACTTTAAATATGCAACCCAAATCAATGTAAAGTCTTCTTGTATTCTCAGTCATTAGGAAAATAGGAAAGAAAAGCAAATTGGGTCCAAGAGACCCGTGCGAAGGTGATACAAACGAACACAGAAGCAATGCAAGATAAATGACACAATTATGGCGTGCTTGTGAAAGGTTAATAATGACCTAGAAATGAGTGGTCTCAATCATTCTGGAGTCACAAGGGCCACCTGTGTTTCTAGGCTTCGTTCCTGTAACAGATCCATGATGTGCCACTTTCCAAAAGTAGGACAAGAAAGATAAAAACTGATCGTCAGCGTCCTGGAGTCCTGGCGAGACACAAGGCCTGCGCGGTTCGAAGCACTGCGGAAGGCTGGAGCAAGGGACTTCTTCAAACAGGCAAAAGCGGCTGCTGCTGCAACTTCATCTGTCACACTGTGGAAGAGGACGAAACCTCATTACATAGCAGCCTGCACCAGTAGCACTGCACGGAAGATCTGCCTAGCGCCGTTGCTTTCAAATGCGCCAGCAAGTTCAAACAGCCACTTCGGGCTGCTGCGAATCAGACTGTGCTCTGAGGCAATTTACGTCAGCCCGTGCGGATGGCCAGTTGCCGCTGCGTCGAGTCGCGCTCTGTGTGATGTGTGACTGACACCTACAGTATATATAACGAGCATTTCAGCGATGTGACCTGGACGTCGCTGTTAAAGGTCACAGGCCGGACCGCCAGGCCTTTAGAGCCGGTTGCACTCACAGCGGATAATTTCCACAGAGTCAATTGACTGTCGATGTTGTCAGAAATCCAGTGTTTACACCAACGGCAGTGAAATCACCGTCACCGCCGCACAAGTTGGTCGATTAATGGCAAGGTACTTTCACCACGAAATGTTCACTTAATTTTAATGTGTTGAAACGGAACTTGTTGTACCGTTCCAATGTTTTATAAATTGCTAGCACGCAGAAATTAATAGCAAGAGTTTCTTCTCTTGCAGGTAATACCTCAGATGGTGTCCAAAAGGAGATAATGGACTAAACAGGTTTATTTATTGAATTTTTTTCCTGTTGTGTACCACGTTTCCCATTTTCCTTTCCTTTGTGCGGCCTGGACGGTATAAATGAGTGAGTGTGTGAACTAGCTGAAAGCTTTAGGCACAGATTGTAACACTGCATGAATGGTCGTTCTGGGGTAGGGTATTATCAACCCCCAAGCGTGAACAAGTTTAGCAGAGACCAGGTTTGCAGGTCAGGGCAAAGATGACACGTAGGCGCGCATATTGGCTCTGTCAGGTTGGCGCGCCACCACCACCATGTTTGTAAGCGGAACGGTTAGGCGAATTCGGTTGGAAGAGCGCTTGTTCCTGGGTCGTGGTGCTGGACAGACATGGAGACGCAGCTGTCGTTTTAGTAATGTTAACATAGGTATTAGATTGTCTGAAATCTGCTCTGTAATGAAGTCCAGATGTTGAAATCAGGTGCGAAATTACCACTGAACCTCATAAGGGAATTGATTTTCTTAATTTACTCGAATTTCAGTAGACCTTGCGTTAGTGCCTTGTTCAGGCAACGCACCATGTGCCTTAAGCTCACGGTCACGTTATTGCTCTGTGCTTAACAGAAATTCACTCATTCAATGTATTTTAATCTGCTCTTCCATTTACAGTAATATTTTGGTTCAAATGGTTCAAATGGCTCTGAGCACTATGAGACTTAACATCAGTCGTCATCAGTCCCCTAGAACTTAGAACTACTTAAACCTAACTAACCTAAGGACATCACACACATCCATGCCCGAGGCAGGATTCGAACCTGCGACCGTAGCGGTCACGCGGTACCAGACTGAAGCGCCTTTAACCGCACGGCCACACCGGCCGGCTGGTAATATTTTGGGGATTTTTATTTATTTTCCATATGCTTTCTTTGTGAACTTGCTTTCGCGCCACGTGGTCGGTTGGAGCAACCGCCGCATTGATAAATTGTAGTTTCGGTCTGAAAATATATTGTACACGATGAATAATCATACGATAGTGAGAGAGTATAAAATAGGGAAGGAATAATCGTGTGTGTCCATATTTTTCTGGGTTTCTGTTGGCTACTGAAACTTGGCCATGTGGGTTGAACAGTACTGAAGTGATGTTTCTTGAGCACCCCCATAACGATTTGATTCGTTGGCGATGTGGTGCGTTAAGTAAAATACATGTTCCACTAGGAAATGCATCGGATTTTAATGCCCACTGATTTGATAAAGATTTGCGAAATACTCTTCCACCCTGACCTAGTTTTGCTTGTAATGTCTTTGCAGAACTTGTTCTGAGTAATCTATAGCAACTGAATGTAATAACCGTGGGTTTAGGTATAATTGTGCGGTTGTATACAATTACATTGAAGCCAGGTCTGCGCTCCTCTGTCCCATTCCATAATTACGTGGCGAAACTGAACCATGTTAACTAGAGACCGGTTTCGTTGATGTACATTGCAAGAGAAACACGACTAGTTGTTGAAATACTATCGGTACTGAATAAATATCGATTAATCTCTACCCTCGACTGATTATTTACTCCGTCCATCATAAAGAATAGGTGGCAGTCAGTACCACAGTCGAATTCTGGGTCATGAAAGCAAATAAAAGCTATATACTGCCTATTAAGCCCTGTATAGGTGCTTTCTGTAGTGGTTAAAAGAAAAAGCGTTATCCGTTGCGTTCAAATTTCTACCGGTTCGTTAAAACCTTCCGCTAGAAATTATTAATACCCAGCAATAACTCGCAGGGCCCAGTAATTTCGTGGACCATGAAAGGTGGCTACACTGTATGAAAGGTGGCTACACTGAGCCACAGCGCCAAAAATCGCGCCAGAGAGAGTATTGTTCCGCCGCCTCCACTGGCAGTGCTCATTGAGAGGTAGCGGCAGGCAGTTCTTGCCGAGAAGTTGTGGTGGACACTGCTTGTAGCTGAAGTCAGAGTGAGATGTGGTAGTGGAGAGTGTTGTTCCATGTTTTATGCAGTGGTTTGATGGGAGAGATAGCAGATGTTATTCCAATGGAGATATTGTAATGGTCAGAGTGCTTTTCGTCAATATATATGAAGGTAATAAATATTATGTTGTTTATTTATTTGTGTGTCCTGAATAATGTGTCATTACAGGTTCAGTCAACAAAGCATCTGGCTTGTGTTCTTGTATTAGAGTGTAATTTTTGTTTTCTTGCACAATTATGGTATTTGTAATTTTCTTTTATCACGTCAGTATAAATGGTATTTAAAATTTCTTGTCTTGTTGAAAAAGAACCGTGCCAGATGTGTACGTTGAGTCATACTACCACACACAGAACAGCTACACTTGTGCTATGTTGGCTTCGTAGATTTTATAGTTGCTGGGGACTTAATTAATTAATTGTGCTAACAGAAATTTTCTTACATTCTTGTTGTCATTCTATGTAGTCAGATAGCGTAATTAGTTGTCAGGGCCAGCCGTTTACGAGACTTGCGTAATCGGACATACAGCGACAGGAAATTAAAAAAGTATTTGCATTTCATTTTATTAAGCCCCCATGCACGTGGCGACCGCTGCTTCGGATCGTCCCTTGGAATTCTTCTGATTGTAAAAATAGTAGACAGTAGTATTGTTGTAGTAATTTGTAGTTTAGTAATTGTAGTCTATTTTGCATGTGTAGATTTGGTAATTGTCATTCTTCTAATGGTATTTTTTTTCTCATAATTTTTTCTTTGTTGTCTTGTATACGCTTTTGACAATTTAGTGCAATTATTTCAATTGTTCGTTAATCGTGTTTGAGGGAAACATTTCGTGTGAATGATATTGTTGATGATAAAGTGTCATTGTGTGTAATTTTCATATAGTGACGAGTTTTGGATATTTTGTAAATGATTACGCGATCAATGAAAAAGGCAAAAATGATGAATAGTGAGAATGACGAAATTGTTGACATGGCGAACTCGCCAACACAGGACAACAGTATGATGGATAATGAAGTGGAAAACAATGTAATAAGTCGGGAAAATAGTCCGGAACCAGTTCAAGGTTTTTCTCAATCAGAAAATTCACAGAATACGAGAGTAACGATAGAAGATTCTGGAACAGTATCGAACACAGATAGCTTTACAGCTATGACGAGGGAAACTGGTTTTGTGGGAAATGTTAGGGGCGAAAAGAATTTCGAACCGGCTGATATGGAGCAGTTGATGGGTGCTATATTAAATTTGGGAGCACGAATGGAAACACAGTTTAGATCTGAATTAAAAACACAGATGGGAACAATGGAAGCACGGTTAGACTCACTGGGATCACAAATGGGAACAATGGAAACACGGTTAGACTCATTGGGATCACAGTTAGGATCTGAGTTGAAAACGGTGGCAACACTGCTAGAAACAGAGATGGAAACAATGGAAACACGGTTAGATTCACGAATAGGGACATGTTTCAAAAATATGAAAGATGAATTAAAGAAAGAAATCAGAGAAGTACAACCGATTTTGAATTCTCACAATAATAGATTAATTGCAGTAGAGATTAGACAAAGGGAACAGGATAGAGAACAGGAGGAAAGAGATCGCGTGATAGTACAGAAATTTTCAGAGTTAAATTTACAACGTGCAAAAGATAAGAAAGAAATATTTGAGAGAATCGAGGAATCCGTACCAGATGACAGATTAAATAACCTAACACAACAGTATGAACAGTTAACTACTAAATGTGTTAATACTGAAACCCGAGTCGCGACACTTACGGAAGACGTAAATAAACAGAAAGAACAAATAGGTGACTTATCGGAAAGAGTGGAGGAGATTTCAGATAAATTGACAAATCTTAGTTTAAATGGGGACAGAGATTCAGATGACACAGCTCCATTGCCATTTTCAGAAACCGAAGAGTACCAGAGCATAAGTAAACATGTTGAAAATCAGGGAAAATTTAATGAACGCGTGAAAAGGGAATTTGAGGCATTAAAAAAGCAAGTCAAACAAATTGAAGGCGAAATCGTAGGAAAAGATGACAAAAGAAATTTAGAATCACAGATACCAGAGGGGTTTGAAGAAAATAATTTGTTTCATTTACGGGATGCGACAAGAGAGCGCCAGGCGCGCGCACTTTACAATAATCGACATTCGGACTGGGACAGACGCGGTAGGTCTTTGTCGCCACGAGGCGAAAACTTTGACTATAAGCACTTTTTGACTGTTCGGAAATTTAAGAACTTTCGCAAATCTAAGAATGACAAACATCCATGTTCATGGTTAGCTCAATTTCTGTACGCACTTCCGCCAAATTTGCCACTAAGTCACAAACTGAAAATTAATGTGCAGCTATTAAAGTCCTCAGGGGATTCACTACTCTAAGTGAATATGTGCCGTAGCGAGCATAGGGCCCCGAGCTGTAGTGGTGCTATTTCCCTTTTAGTTTTCTGTACCGCTGCCTACTCTTTCACTATTCTTTGGATCTATCGAAACAACTCTTCAACTATCAATCTATCTAGAGAGTAAGTAAAAAATAACCGGATATGACTATTTTACCCAAAAGTGACTGCAGAAATGACCGTTTGGACTTACTGTATCTTCAGCAGCATTCATTCGTAGCCTAAATGAAATTTTACCTGTTTATCTTCGTGACAATATTACTTCTTATGTCGACGACATTCTTATTGCTAAACATTCTTGGAGTGAGCACAACAAAATTTTGGATTCATTGTTACGTATTTTAGCAAGAGTTGGCATTACAGTGAACTTGGAAAAATCTGAATTTGGTCGTTCTCAGGTGAAATTTTCTCGGTCACATTATTTCTACAGAAGGTATTCTTCCTGATCCAGAAAAATTAGACGCTCTTCGTAATTATGCTGTTCCTACCACAAAACGTGATGTTCGTAGTTTCCTTGGCGTCTGTAATTTTCTTAGACGTTTTGTTAGATTGGACGATTTGGCCACACCTCGTTTGTGCAAATTATGTCAAAAGCCGCCAACTATTTCTCACAGAGCACCGTTGTTTCCTATCATTCCAGCGAAATTAAAGGACATGGCTGCAGTTGATTTGTTCGGTCCGGTGGTTCGATCTACTAATGGTTTTGCGTACATTTTCGTAGCAGTGGAGTTGACATCAAAATATGTGTGTTTTACACCGTTACGCAAAGCAACAGCTCGTTCAGTATCTAATGCTTTCATTAACCATTTTCTTAAAGAAGTGGGTCATGTTGATAAGGTTATATCAGATAATGGATCACAGTTTCGTTCTAAAATTTGGGTTCGTACTCTACGGCGTCGTAAAATTAAACCAATCTTCATTTCACTTTTTCACCCTCAATCTAACGCTTCAGAGAGATGGATGAAGGAAATCAATAAATTGTGTCGTCTTTATTGTCATCAGAATCACAGAACTTGGGATCAGTATCTTCATATTTTTCAAAACATTCTGAATGAACTTCCTAACGACTCAACTTCTTTACCACCTATACTGATATTAAAAAACAAAGCACCGACAAATCGCATTTCTGAAATCGTTCCTTTTCCGCCTACACGGAAACTGCGGCAGTCTGAAGTTGTCAATCTGGCTCTACAAAATATTGCATCTGCGGCTGCTAGAAGAGAGAAATCAGCTAAGCGTCCTGGTCGTTTAAAAATCTTGTCAGTTGGTCAGAAGATGTTAATTAAGTCTCATCGATTGTCTCACAAAGGAAAAGGCTTGTGTCGCAAATTTTTTCTGCTTTATAACGGTCCATATAGAATTCGCAAAATTATTCATGATAACACTGTCGAAGTAGAAACTCTTAAATCACGACGCTCTAAGGGAATACATCATATATCTAACGTTAAAATTTTTGTGGAATGATATACTTTTGAAAAATTTTTTGTAGAATGACATACTTTTGAGGAACTAACAGCTACATGTAAACATGCGGAGAGTACAAGGATACCGCGCTGTGTTTTGGCGGCGGCACATACTCAAAGCAACAGTCAAGTCTGCGCGCCGCACAGGGCAGTCGTTGACCGCAAACAATCACTTCCTACGTCACGCGCCTACAGCTGATCGAGCGCTCAGTGCGAATGCACTGACAGCCGTAAATAAATACACAGTCTAATTTCTCCGATTAAAATCAGTATAAAGCTATAGTGACTTGATGAATTATGTTATTAACATTCAGTATTTTTCAGGATACGGTTCTGTAAAATATTTAAGAACTTCAGGTAAATTCTGTGCGTGTCCGACGTTAAGACGACTTGCTATCGAGAAAATTTCAGGAAAAATGTCATTTCGAAGAAGAAAGTAATAAACTAAAAAGGTAATTATTAATTGAGTTTATTTTTCAGGTAACATATTTCCACTTAGGTACGTACTTTAGACGTAATTTGCTGCTCGCGATTACGTGATTCATACTTTGTGCTAATTACATGTTCTATGAATTTGCTGATGAAGCGACGTGCTTGCGTACGTTAACTGATTTTGACAATGATTATCCATGAATTGAGTTGTAACTTGTGTATATTATGCATCGCTTGGCTGCACTGCTTTTTCACTGATGTCATATTTTTAATTATGTACCTGCTGTGCCTATTTATTTAAATTATAATTGTCACCTGATAAATTGTGCTGATGTGGTTAGGTATGTAAGTTATACTTTGTGTTTTAATTGCTTGCGCCTTCATGTTTATTTATTAGATTACATATGAACATTTATTTGCTTACAGTTATACGATGCTGATGACCTGTTTAGTACGTAAGATATATGTTTACTGCTATGCGTATGGATTGCACATTTACACATTTCTGTTTGTTGTCACAACTACTCTTTAATTTTGTATATAGAAATGCTATTATACTGTGTATGAACATAGAGTTTAGGTTACACTATGGTACTATTTACAGATTGTTCGCTTGGCAGAGCCTCGTTGTAAGATTTGTGCTGCATCCACTTGTTGACATTCTGTTCTCTACTGGTATATTTACTCGCTGTTGCTTGTTTTGCTTACGCTCAGTGCTTTATATTTTAACATAAGAAAATGAACTGCAATAATTCGACGAACGACATTAGTACAAGAAACATCATAGAAGTCACATGAGCTGGAGGTTTTATGAAAGCTGTATAAATGTATGCCAATAGGAAGGAAGCTAACGACATGACATACCAACACAGTTATTACACTGCATTTTTCGTGAGCAATTGAAATAGGAAGTGACACTTGATACAAGAAATACTCCACATGTTTGCTTCTGTTTGCCATAATTCTTGAAGTGGTGTACACACTGTGAAATATTAGCATCATTCACACTCCGTAATCGTACTTAATTACTGAGAGTTATTCGAACTAAGTCTGTTAGAGGTCATGTATGCATTCTTTGTTTATAATTCATAATGAGTAGAAGATTTTGGTCAGATGGATTACACAGAGGTTGTGTGTTGACAGTGTGTCTTCGGATTGTATGGGATGAGGAGGTTTGCATTAGGATTTTATCTGTACTTGTTCGACGAAACTGACTTGAGGAAAGAGTTGTTATGGAAGTGAAATGATATTGGTAATATTGGAGTTTTTGTGGACAAGAGGTAAGGTAAATGATACTGGCAATAAGGTTTTAATGTATCGACGTATTGAAAAGGTATTATGGAGGTATTGAGATTGTATGAAGTTGATTGGAGTATGGTGTATAAGAGGTAAAGTAAGTGAGGTGCATTTTTTTTTTTTTTTTTTTTTTTTGTTGGTCGATATGGAACAAGGAGGATGAAGATAGCAGACTAGAACACTAAAATGGAAGGAAGATTGTCTACACACACTTTGTTAAATCACTAAGCAGTAGGTAATTTTTTTTTGGAGAGAGGAAGTTGCATATCTTGGCACACTGACAGTTGTTCAGTAACAGTACATTTTGATCTGGCTTGGCAAACATTGGTCTTGACATGATGACTATGACGTTGACTTAACTATTATTGACTGTTATACATTGCTGCCACTACTACTTGATACACATGATGAACATGAAATTTGACAGAAGTGGATTCAGACAGTTAACACTATACAATTACACAGTAGTACTTAATGTGGATGAAAGATGAGTGAGTGTGTTTTGTGTGTTTTCCTTTCCTAATCCTACCCACCTATCTCCTAAATATTATTTTATTTGTTTGTAGTGGCTTGCACTGACACCCATAAATATTATAGGTTTACTGATGTTTGTGTATTTGTAATAGTAATATGACAATTATCTGATATCATTTGTGTGTTTGTTATGATTTGTATGTTTAGTGTAAGAACATTGTAAAAGCATTTGTATGTGCATTCAAACTATTGTTCATGCTTGAACTGTCTAATTAGTGATGATGAAATTATGGACTGTTACTTGTACTTTTTCTACATGATTGGTGCCACTAGGACATGTTTAATTTGTGCTGAGGAACAGTGTGATCAGTGATAGTTGTTTAATGTCATTTGTCGGTGTCTGCACCTACTCAACATTGCTGGGTGCCACTGATGGACTGCTTCTACTGAAATGAAGTCACTTCTTGGTGTCTGCACCTACTCAACATTGCTGGGTGCCACTGATGAACTGCTTCTACTGAAATGATGTCACCTGTTGGAGTCTGCACCTGTTCCACAATGCTGGGTGCCATTGATGGACTGCTTCTACTGAAATGATGTCACCTGTTGGAGTCTGCACCTACTCAACATTGCTGGGTGCCACTGATGGACTGCTTCTACTGAAATGATGTCACCTGATGGTGTCTGCACCTACTCAACATTGCTGGGTGCCACTGATGGACTGCTTCTAATGAAATGATGTCACCTGTTGGAGTCTGCACCTGTTCCACAATGCTGGGTGCCACTGATGGACTGCTTCTACTGAGATGATGTCACTTATTGCTGTCAGCACCTATTCAACAGTGCTGGGTGCTACTGCTGGAACTGTGGACTAGTTGTTGTGAATATTTGTATTAACTGATTTTTTGTGTATTACTGTTTGTGAAAAGTTTGCTGACGTTATCGATTGAATTGTTTAACCACATGATATTTCTGTAAACTATTATGTAAAGTCACATGTATGAAAGAATTTGTATTGCTTAGTGTATTTTATATATTAGGCTATTGAAAGGTCAGTGCAAAGCCAAAATTTTATCTAGTTATATGATATTTACGTATTAATATTATCTTTTATTTTTGTCTGTTTTTTTTGTGACGAATTTGGTGGTATTTTCACCACCAATGCTGGCAAAAATACCATCAAATTCTAGCCCGTGGAGGAAGGGCATATGAAAGGTGGCTACACTGTATGAAAGGTGGCTACACTGAGCCACAGCGCCAAAAATCGCGCCAGAGAGAGTATTGTTCCGCCGCCTCCACTGGCAGTGCTCATTGAGACACATGTATGAAAGAATTTGTATTGCTTAGTGTATTTTATATATTAGGCTATTGAAAGGTCAGTGCAAAGCCAAAATTTTATCTAGTTATATGATATTTACGTATTAATATTATCTTTTATTTTTGTCTGTATTTTTTTTGACGAATTTGGTGGTATTTTCACCACCAATGCTGGCAAAAATACCATCAAATTCTAGCCTGTGGAGGAAGGGCATATGAAAGGTGGCTACACTGTATGAAAGGTGGCTACACTGAGCCACAGCGCCAAAAATCGCGCCAGAGAGAGTATTGTTCCGCCGCCTCCACTGGCAGTGCTCATTGAGAGGTAGCGGCAGGCAGTCCTTGCCGAGCAGTTGTGGTGGACACTGCTTGTATCTGAAGTTGGAATGAGATGGGGTAGTAGTGAGTGTTTGTTCGATGTTTTATGCAGCTATGTGATGGGAGAGATAGTAGATGTTGTTCCAATGGAGATATTGTAATGACCTGAGTGCTTTTCGTCAATATAAATTAAGGTAACTAACTACTGTTCTTTATTTTCTTATTATTTGTGTGTCCTGAATAATGCTTCATTACAGGTTCAGTCAACAAAGCATCTGGCGTGTGTTCTTGTATTAGAGTGTAATTCTGGGTTTCTTGCACAATTATAGTATTTCCAATTTTCTTTTATCACGTCAGTATAAATGATATTTAAAAATTCTTGTCTTGTTGAAGAAGAACCGTGCCAGATGTGCGTTGAGTCACACTCCCACACACAGAACAGTTATGCTTGTGCTTTGGTTTCGTAGGTTTTATAGTTGCTGGGGACTTAATTAATTAATTGTGTTAACGAAAATTTTCATTTCATTCTTTGTTGTCATTCTATGCAGTCAGATAGCGTAACAATTAGTTGTCAGGGCCAGCCGTTTACGAGACTTGCGTAATCGGACATACAGCGACAGGAAATTAAAAAAGTATTTGCATTTCATTTTATTAAGCCCCCATGCAACCACACGAATTTAAGAAACCATTTACTACAGACGGTAGCTTGCAGGAGCGGTAGGACATGTCAAAGCGACGGTAATCTACCTACTTAGGTAGACTTTTACCACCACCAGTACTAGAAGGTTACGTTGCAGTGTTATGTAAATTATTCACTGTTTTTAAACGTACAGTTTTTTTTGAAAGTAACAGACAATAAAATTTAAGTTTATTGTTATTGTTGTAGCTGTCAATTACCAGGATCATGGAAAGGATATGGAAGAGCTAGGCGCCGGCCCGATTGGCCGAGCGGTTCTACGCGCTACAGTCTGGAACCGCGCGACCGCTACTGTCGCAGGTTCGTATCCTGCCTCGGGCATGGATGTGTGTGATGTCCTTAGGTTAGTTAGGTTTAAGTAGTTCTAAGTTCTACGGGACTGATGATCTCAGAAGTTAAGTCCCATAGTGCTCAGAGCCATTTGAACCATTTGAAGAACTAGGCTCCTTTAATTAACATCATTTATCCTTTAACAACAACAACATTTATTTCTATATATTTTCTTTGGAAACAGATACCCTTTGAAAAAAAAAGGTAGAAAAAATGAAATTAATTTGCCGTTACCAGCGTTCAAAACGATGAGTAAGACAGACGTTAAATTACAATAACAATCACCCCAAACAAATTCCAGAAATAAAACCTCAACAATATGGGCATTTTTGAATTTTTTAAAATTAAACAATTTTAAATAAGCCAGCCAATTAAAACAATTACAGCAGTTCTACATAAATTTCTTCAAGCCAGTTCAAGTCCAAGCCATTTGGCGGAATCTCAAAAGATAAATGTTAACAAAGATGACATAGGGGTTATCCAGAGTCTGACAGAAAAAGATTTACAATAAAACTCAGAACACAAAAAACAATATGTATTAAACGTTAAAGAGAAAATTTCCTTTGTAGAGGTAGTTAATGAAAGGCCTCTTGGCCGATAGCAAAATTTCGTTTAGAGCGCAAGTCAGATAAAGTAAAGCTCTTTTTACACAATGAAGGGAAGTGTTCACGAAAGATTTTAGTCTACTGAAACGCCCCAAGCGTTCTAAATTTGATCCATAAACTCGTAAAAGATCTTGTTGCAGTGTTTCAATGATAAACGTTGAAAAAATAATGGTTCAAATGGCTGTGAGCACTATAGGACTCAACATCTGAGGTCATCAGTTCCCTAGAACTTAGAACTACTTAAACCTAACTAACCTAAGGACATCACACACATCCATGCCCGAGGCAGGATTCGAACCTGCGACCGTAGCAGTCACGCGGTTCCGGACTGAAGTGCCTAGAACCGCACGGCCACCAAGGCCGGCAATGATAAACATAAACATAGCGTACCGCACTAGTGTAACTGTACCAAAGGCGTGATTTCACATCAGTGTATCATTAATTATCTATGAAATTTACAAAGATTTAAAAACTTCCTTGAAAATATTTACGAAAAGTGCTCTATGTTCACTTGTTTAGGAAGTTCCTTCTGGTCACGAAACGACCATAAACAGAAACAAAACTCAACATACAGTAAGTGCACCAGAAAGCAATGTGGCAGACTCAGCACTCAGTAGAGACGTGATCATAGCTGACAGCTACTAGCTCGCTCATGCGCAATGAGGCCACTAGTACTGAATTTTGAACTGACACTGTACCTTTACCGCTAGAATTACCGCGCGTCGCAACTAACGCGGTCATAATAGTCAGCCCGTTCACATAATTGACGGCCGCCACTCACGCAGCTGGTTGTCAATCGATTACAAGTTAGTTCACCGTGTGAAACGGGCAGCGTGAGTACCGACGTCCAGGGCGCGTGACTACAAACAAATCGCAAGCGCGCTAGGATGCTCTAAAGCCGAGCAAGCCACGCCCAGGCTAAAAGCCGCCGATGCGTAACACTCTCCCAGCAACTTAGTAAGCGCTGTTAACAAGCAAGAAAGATAAGTGTCTGACAGGATTATACTACGAGTGAAGCTGTGGTTTAACCATGATTGCACTTATAAACCGTTCCCAACAAGTTGAGATACACTAGGAAATAAGCTTCGCTAACAGAGAACTACAGAAAGGGAGATGTAATTTCTTGTAGGAAGAAATATAATAAACAACTCGTTGGGGGACTTACCATTAGAGGGTAGTCACAACATGCTTAAAAGGGCTGGATAACAGTAATACCAGAGAGCCCACCAGCTTCTAAAACATCTTGAAAACAAACATTAAAAGTTAGAACTGGTTCTCTTGCATAAGAATTTTAAAACAAAACTTTTTTTTAGTTAGGTTAGACGGGCCCCTGAATAGCTATGCGTGAGAACTGGGCACATTACATAACCATAACATTAACCATGGTAAATTTTTTTTGAGAGAGAACGCTGGCCAGCAGGTTAAGACAAGTTACTTCAAAACACAGGCAATACACTTTTCCCAAGTCACAGAAACGAGTCACAAGGCGTGCATGACGACTCAGTGAACATAATAAAGGACAGCTATTCAAACAGCTTGCGGAGCAGGAAATCGGTGCACAGAGATGAACAACTACCTGCGCAAAACATAAACCTACCAGACTTGCCTCCTGCCTAGACTTAGCGTAGAAGAGTGAACGACGAACCGAAAAAGACGTCGTGAAGATCCACAGCCCGTGTGCGTCGCTCCAAACTCCGAACACTTCTACTGCCATCCGCCGCTCCCCCCCCCCCCCCCCCCCTGCCCTTGACTACGGCTACACGCTGTGGTCGCGCGGGGTAGCCGCGCAGTCTAACGCGTCGGAGGTTCGTGTCTTCCCTCGGGCATGGGTGTGTCTGTTGTCCTTAACGTAAGTCAGTTTAAGTTAGATTAAGTAGTGCGGAAGCTTAGGGACCGATGACCTCAGCAGTTTGGTCCCATAAGACCTTACAACAAATTTCAATTTTCAATTTTTTTTTCAAAATACACGACGAGCGAAAACTCCCGTCAAACTATGGCGCCAAGCTCTTCGGATGCCCCTCTCTCTGCCTAGACGCAAACTCTAGCGGTCGCTTTTCAAGCCCAGGCGATAGACCAATAACCAGACAAGGGAGTAACCCGTGCCCCCTGGTGAGACGCCAGCTAAAAGTTATCGATAGTAAAGTGAACAACCACGGCTTAATTATGTCGACTAATGTAAAGGAGAAGGAAACGCCGAATAGGGATCATCCAATCAGTTTAAGAAGAGGGGAGGATGGAGGTTTCTGCACTTTGTTTGAAGAGAAAGATGACAACATATCCTTCAGTTACTTTCCTTATTTTGACACGATAATAAAAACAAGAAACAAATAAATAATTAAGTTAGGAATGACCTACAATATGAAGATCCTGAGCCATAATACAGTGTGAGGACTTAGTGCATGTTGTTGTGGTCTTCAGTCCAGAAACTGGTTCGATGCAGCTCTCCATGATACTCTACCCTGTGCGAACTTCTTCATACCCCAGTACCTACTGCAACCTACATCCTTCTGAATCTGTTTAGTGTATTCGTCTCTTGGTCTCCCTCTACGATTTTACCCTCCTCGCTGCCCTCCAATACCAACTTGGTGATCCCTTGATGCCTTAGAATGTGCCCTACCAACTGATAACTTCTTATAGTCAAGTTGTGACACAAATTTCTTTTCTCCAATTCTATTCAATATCTCCTCATTAGTTACGTGATCTACCCATCTAATCTTCAGCATTCTTCTGTAGCACTACATTTCGAAAGCTTCTATTCTCTACTTGTCTAAACTATTTATCGTCCACGTTTGACTTCCATACATGGCTGCACTCCATACAAATAGTTTTAGAAACGACTTCCTGACACTTAAATCTATACTCGATGCTAATAAATTTCTCTTCTTCAGATACGCATTCCTTGCCATTGCCTTGCCAGTCTACATTTTATATCCTCTCTACTTCGATCATCATGAGTTAATTTTGCTCCCCAAATAGCAAAACTCATTTACTACTTTAAGCGTCTCATTTCCTAATCTATTTCCGCAGCATTACCCGATTTAATTTGACTACATTCCATTATCCTCGTTTTGCTTTTGTTGATATTCATCTTATACCCTCCTTTCAAGACACTGTCCATTCCGTTCAACTGCTCTTCCAAGTCCTTTGCTGTCTCTGACAGAATTACAGTGTCATCGGCGAACCTCAAAGTTTTTATTTCTTCTCCGTGGATTTTAATTTCTACTCCGAATTTTTCTTTTGTTTCCTTTACTTCCTGCTCAATATACAGATTGAATAACATCATGGATAGGCTACAACCCTGTCTCACTCCCTTCCCAACCACTGCTTCCCTTTGGTGCCCCTCGACTCTTATAACTGCTTTCTGGTTTCTGTACAAATGGTAAATAGCCTTTCGCTCCCTGTATTTTACCCCTGCCACCTTCAGAATTTGAAAGAGAGTATTCCAGTCAACACTTACAAAAGCTTTCTCTAAGTCTACAAATGCTAGAAACGTAGGTTTGCCTTTCCTTAATCGATTTTCTAAGATAAGTCGTAGGATCAGTATTACCTCACGTGTTCCAACATTTCTACGGAATCCAAAGTGATCTTCCCCGAGGTTGGCTTCTACCAGTTTTTCCATTCGTCTGTAAAGAATTCGTGTTAGTATTTTGCAGTCGTGGCTTAGCAAACTGATAGTTCGGTAATTTTCACATCTGCCAACATCTGCTTTCTTTGGGATTGGAATTATTACATTCTTCTTGAACTCTGAGGGTATTTCGCCTGTGTCATACATCTTGCTCACCAGATGGTAGAGTTTTGTCAGGGCTGGCTCTCCCAAGGCTGTCAGTAGTTCTAATGGAATGTTGTCTTGTCCCGGTGCCTTGTTTCGACTTAGGTCTTTCAGTGCTGTGTCAAACTCTTCACGTAGTATCATATATCCAATTTCATCTTCATCTACATTCTCATCCATTTCCGTAATGTTGTCCTCAAGAACATCGCCCTTGTATAGTCCCTCTATATACTGCCTCCACCTTTCTGCTTTCCCTTCTTTGCTTAGAACTGGGTTTCCATCTGTGCTCTTGATATTCATGCAAGTGGTTCTCTTTTCTCCAAAGATGTCTTTAATTTTCCTGTAGGCAGTATCTATCTTACCCTAATGCTCTCCCTGAAACTCTCTACAACCTCTCGTTCTTTCAGTTTATCCAGGCCACATCTCCTCAAATCCCCACCTTTTTGCAGTTTCTTCAGTTTTAATCTACAGTTCTTAACCAACAGATTGTGGTCAGAGTCCACATCTGCCCCTGGAAATGTCTTACAATTTAAAACCTGGTTCCTGAATCTCTGTCTTACCATTATATAATCTATCTGAAACCTTCTAGTATGTAGTGCGTATAAGCGAAAAAGTATGTATTTGGTAAAATAATTATACTCTCTTTCAACGCATTATATCCACTCCCCAAGGTTTTCTGGCAGGGCCTCAATCCTTGAATTCGCAGAGCATTACATCTCACAAAACAGCCCTTTCCTGAATTAATGAAATTGAAATTTCGTTATCGGTATCTAGGTTACTAACGTTTACAGCAGAAAAAACTAGATAACAACAGTTGCTGTGTGCACTCACGAACACTCAGCTCACGCTGAACAAAATAGCTCTCGACTGTAGAAAAAGCGCCACGTGCATTTGGTCACACGCGCCGCTATTTAGTCGGTGGCAGTCGACGGAAAATTTGTCGCTTAATGTGGAAGCTCTAACTAACTTCAGTGCGCTACTGTTGGAACGCCAGCGACGGTCAATACACAACTGCGGAAAAAATCCGCCTAAGTGGCTCCGTGTGAAGGAGGCACAACTGCAGAACACTACTGTTCGGTGAGTTCAATGAAGCTTTAAATACAATGAAGATAAATCATTACCTACGAATACTACACAAAATAAAAATAAAAATTTACCTTCATATGCTGAAAAAAATTTAGTGAATGCAAACATTCCCACTGCCGTCGAGTTATAGCTAAGGTAATCGGTACTTGGTTAGGATGTTTCGTGATTTTAAATTAAAGAAGTATAATTGCTGTAAGAAAGAGCCCCCTTTGCGTTTTATATCACGGCGAAATGTCTCATAAATTGTGTGAAGTGCAAGTCATTACATTTTAAGTCGTATCACACGTAGAACATAAATGAAAACACTTCTTTTCAGAGATCATAATTGTTTTCTTTGAAACAACACTCATCCCAACCTAGTACAGATTTTCTAGGTTTCGCTACGAGCAACAACACTTTCCGTAAAGGCAGCTACAGCTTGTTTCAGATTTTTGGGCGATGGCCATCGATTTCTCTACGTTATATTTCGACAAAAATACATATACGGTGGTCACTCCAAAAGAAATGCACACTATTTTTGTAAAAATACAGTTTTCATTCTGCATGTGCGAAAGTTTTACAGTGTGTAGATACAGCATTCCCGCTTGTTTTCAAACTTAGTTCATCCTGACGATTGTGCAAATGGTTCAAATGGCTCTGAGCACTATGGGACATAACATCTATGGTCATCAGTCCCCTAGAACTTAGAAGTACTTAAACCTAACTAACCTAAGGACATCACACAACACCCAGTCATCACGAGGCAGAAAAAATCCCTGACCCCGCCGGGAATCTGACGATTGTGCTCGCAGCGGCAGGCCTCGTACTACACACACTCCAGACAATGTGCAGAGAGTTAACCAATTGGTGACTGCTGACAGACGCATCACAGTGAACGAATTGTCACGCCACGTGCAGTGGCGGGCGGGCGGTGATGGTTTCAGAAGCGGCCGATAGAGTTCTCGCGGCAATAGGAGCGTCATTTCGTTTCACTGTCAGTCGTGAGAGAGATGGCGACTGTGGAGCACAAGGTTTTCTGCGTTCTGAGTTCGCAAAAAGTGAGTCGCAAATTGAAGTGCAGCGGGCATTTCGGACCAAATTCGGTATTCAACCAGCAGCTCGCAAAAACATTAGCCGTTGGTTTAAGCAATTTAGACTGGGAGTGTGTACAAAGGAAAAAGCACAGGCCGACAGTGTGTGTCAGAGAATGATGTCCGACGAATTCAAGAAAGTTTTGTGCGCAGTTCCAGTAAGTCTACCAATAGAGCCAGTACAGAACTTGGAATATCTCAACCAACTGTGTGGAATGTTCTGAGACAAGCTGTACAAGCCCTACCGATTACAACATGTGTAGGCAGTAACTAATTAATTACAAATAATGACAAATTATGAAATTTATTAAATTGATTTCAAACATTATGAAACAAAACTTTGAAACCTCCTCTTTTCATTGGTATAAAGCTTGTTCATTTTGGATTTGTACTTGAATAAATACGAAGTTTTGAATAGCCCAGTAAATCTCTGTAGAAAGGTCCTTGCCAAGGCATCCATCTTTGGTGAAGTGTGTCGCAGTGAAGGAGGAATGTGTAAGGAAGGTCTACCATTGTCACTGATTTTCATGGTCGTAGCCTGATTTTTTCGAGGTTATAAGTTAAATATTCTGGCTACTCCTCGCCTGCGTCATTTGTTGCAAACCTGCGTTTTTCTGGTTCCATACCTCAATCGGTAGTAACGGAATCCTTATAGAATCACTTAGTTGTCTTCCTGTCTCTCTGTCCGACTGCTAAAAACTCTTTTTCTCAGGAACTAGTTGATGTACCACGTTGAAATTTATGTCAGATGGTGAGGTCTGTGGTCCCTTCCCGGTGTAAAAAAGCGGAGGCTTCTACGTCAATGGAATCAAAAGATACGGCCATTTATATAACACATTTTAACAATCGCAGACTCACTCATCAATACCTGCACTTGGTCCATCGTTGTACGAGCTTCCTGATGTCCTCATAAAAGAAGGTTCTCGGTTGAGCTGCGAGCCAGGAATGCACAGCTTCTTTCACTGCTTAGTCCGAGGCAAATCGACGGCCCCTTAATGCTGTTTGAATGGACCAAACAAGTGATAGTGAGAAGGGGCAAGATCGGGACTATATACAGGATGATCCAGTACTTCAAATTTGAGTTTCTGGAGCGTTTCAGCAATGTGGGTAGCAGTATGCGGACGGGCATTGTCGTGCAACGACACAACACCTTTTGACAGCAATCCTCGGCGTTTGTTTCAAATTGCAGGCTTTAGCCTGGCAGTAAGCATCGCACTGTATATTGTTGTGCCCCTTTCCCCATGATGTTCTAGTACTGGATCCTGTACGTCCCAAAAAACCGTAAGCATCAGTTTTCCTGCGAACGGTTGGGTCTTGAACTTTTTCTTGCACGGCGAATTTGGATGTTTCCATTCCATACTCTGCCGTTTACTCGCCGGCTCGTAATGATGGATCCATGTTTTGTCACCAGTAATGATCCTGTTTGAGAAGTTGTCCCCTTCGTTACCATAGCAATCCAAATGTTTATGCAGATGTCTAAGCGCCTTTGTTTATGCAACTGTGTGAGTTGTTTTGGGACCCATCTTGGGCAAACTTTATGAAACCCAAGCCTGTTGTGGATGATTTTGTAGGCAGAACCGTGACTAATTTGCAGACGATGTGACATTTCGTCAATAGTTAATCGTCTGTCTAAGTGAATCATTTCACGTGAACGCTCAATGGTTTCTTCACTTTTGGTGGTAAACAGTCGTCCCGCTCCTTCATCGTGCGTAACAGTTGTGCGACCATTTCGGAATTTTTCAATCCATTCGTAGACAATCCGTTGTGGCAAAACACTGTTCCCTTACTGTAACGACAGTCTTCAATGAATTTCGGCACCTGATATGCCTTCCGACCACAAAAAACGGATCACTGAACGTTGCTCTTCTTTGGTGCAAATTGACAGCGGAGCAACCATGAGTAACAGCACGGCAGCGATAACGAAACTAACCTAGCAGCCTGAAAATTGCAAAGATATAACAACAAATAAACAAAGCATGCGTCATCAGCGTAAAACGAAAATATAACTAAATTACTGATAATAGTTGACTTACCCTCGTAATTACATCACACGAAAAAAAGTATTTTTTCGTTTGGTATCCGACTGTCTGTCTGTCCGTCCGTCAAGGCCCGTTTTTTCCAGAAAGGAGTAGACATCTACATATACGAGGGCTATCCACAAAGTACATTACGTTTTGGAATTAAAAATAAATAAAGTATTGGAAATTTTTTTATTATATACAGATGAAAGCCACACTTAAATACTACTTTTCTACATAGTTGCCATTTAAATTAAGGCACTTATCGTAGCGATGGACGAGCTTGGAAATTCCTTCGTCGTAAAATTCGGCCGCCTGCGCCTTCAACCACGTGGTTACATAAATGAAGTATTGGAAATTTTTTTTATTATATACAGATGAAAGCCACACTTAAATACGAATTTTCTACATAGTTGCCATTTAAATTAAGGCACTTATCGTAGCGATGGACGAGCTTGGAAATTCCTTCGTCGTAAAATTCGGCCGCCTGCGCCTTCAACCACGTGGTTACCTCTTCTTGAAGCTGTGCGTCGTCATCAAAACGCTGCATAGCCAACCACTTCTTCATTGCTGTGAATAAGTGGAAGTCGCTCGGTGCCAAGTCGGGACTGTACGGCGGATGAGGAAACAACTCCCAATTAAAAGATTCGAGAACTTCACGTGTGGCATTTGCCGTGTGGGCCCGGGCGTTGTCGTGAATCAGCAAGATCTTTGAGCCCAACTTCCCCCTGAGCTTGTTTTGTATTGCTCTTCTGAGGGTGTTCAGAGTTCGTCAATACCTTTGAGACTTTATCGTAGTGCCTCTTTCCAGGAAATCCACAAAAATCACACCTTTTCTGTCCCAAAAGACAGTCGCCATCACCTTCCTTGCCGACATTGTCTGCATGCATTTCTTGGGTTTTTGGGGGGAATTTGTGTGCCCCCACTGCATTGACTGCAATTTTGTCTCGCAGTTCACATGCTTAACCCATGTTTCGTCACCAGTAACGATGCGATCGAGTAATGAGTCGCCATCTTTCTCGTAAGCGTCCAAAAACGTTAACGCTGCAGCCATTCGCTGATTTTTGTGAATCTCTGTCAAGTTTTTTGGTATCCATCTTGCACAAAACTTGTGGTAACCAAGCTTTTCGGTAATGATTTCGTGCAACAAACTTCGTGAAATTTGTGGAAAACTCATAGAGAATTCCGTTATTGTGAAATTACGGTTTTCACCGACCGCGGCATCGACTTTTTCGACAAGTTCGGCAGTCACTATGCTGGGTCTTCCACTTCGCTCTTCGTCGTGAACGTTAGTTCGGCCATTTTTAAATTTTATGGCCCATTGACGCACTCCACCTTCAGTGATTATGTTGTCCCCATACACTTCACAAAGCTGCCGATAGATTTCTATCGGTGTACAGTTTTTTGCAGTCAGAAACCTTATTACAGCACGCACTTCACACTTCGCGGCCTTTTCAATTAACGCTGACATTTCAAACTGTCACAGTAACTCAACGGAGTACAGCACGGCACGATGCCGACTGAGCGGCGAAATGCCATGACACCAAGATGGCCGCGCTAGCCCCGCCCCTAACGCATACAAACGAAAACGTAATGTACTTCGTGGATAGCCCTCGTACATGGATATTCTGCAAATCACACTATTGTGCGTGGTAGCGATCCACCTTCGCAGTAATTCTCTATTATTCCAATCTCGAACTGTGCGCGGAAAATACGAACATCTATATCTTTCCGTTGGAGCTCTGATTTACCTTATTTTATCATGATAATTGTTTCTCCCTATGTAGGTCGGTGTTAACAAAATATTTGCGCACTCGGAGGAGAAAGTTGGTGATTGAGACTTTTTGAGAAGATTCCACCCAACGAAAAATACCTTTGTTTTAAAGATATCCAACCCAGATCCTGAATCAAGTCAAAGATATCCAACCCAGATCCTGAATCAAGTCAGTGACAGTCTCCCCTATTTGCCGATGATACAAAACGTGGAGCTCTTCTTCGAACTTTCTCGATGTACCTCATTAATACTGTGTGGTAAGGATCCCAGACGGCGCAGTAGTACTCGAAGAGGACGGACAAGCGTAGTGAAGACAGTCTTTTTAGTAGATCCGTTATATTTTCTAAGTGTTCTGCCAATAAATCGCAGTCTTTGGTCTGCCTTTCCCACAACATTTTCTGTGTGTTCCTTCCAATTTAAGTTGTTCGTAATTGTAATTCCTAGATAATTAGTTGAATTTATGGCTTTTAGATTTGACGACTTTATCGTGCAACCGAAGCTTAACGGTTTACTTTTAGCACTCTTGTGGATGATCTCACACTTTTCATTATTTAGGGTCAATTGCCAGTTTTCGCAAGATCTTTTCTAAATCGTTTTGCAATTTGTTTTTATCTTCCGATGACTTTACAAGACGATAAACGTCAGCGTCATCTGCAAACAACCTAAGCCAGCTACTCAAATTGTCTCCTAAATCGCTTGTAGGTAAGAAACAGCATAGGGCCTGAAACACTACCTTGGGGAACGCCAGAAATCACTTCGGTTTTACTCGATGACTTCCCGTCAGTTACTCAAACTGTGGCCCCTCTGAAAGGAAATCCTAAAACTGACACGATATTCCATAAGCACGCAATTTCACTGCAAGTCGCTTGTGTGGTACAGCCTTTTGGAAATCTAGAAATATGGAATTAATTTGAAATCCCTTGTCAGTAGCAATCAAGACTTCGTGTGAGTAAAGAGCTAGTTCTGTTTCACGAGAGCGATGTTTCCTAAATCCGTGCTGACTGTGTGTCGATAGAGGTAACTCATAATGACCGAACACAATATATGTTCCAAAAAATTCTGCTACATATTGACGTTAATGTATACGGGCCTGTAATTTAGTGGATTACTCCTGGTACATTTCATGAATATTGGTGTGAGCAATGCAACTTTCCAGTCTTTGTATACGGATCTTTCGTCAAGCTAGCAGTTATATGTGATTATTAAGTATGGAGACGTATCAAGTTGAAATTTGTCACATACTAAGATCTATCGTTCCTTGGAAGTGTAATAAATGTAAGCTTATTAATCAATGTGACCAAAAGATACAGCTTTTTATGTCACATATTTTGATACTCGCAAACTTACTCATCAAAACCTATAAGGTACCTGTACGTCCCGTCGGCCTGGAAAGTAAAATTTGGCAAGAAGCAAGATTTCGCCGTAAACATAAAAAACCCGAAAAGTTCGAATTTGTAATTGTATCACACGAAAAATTTGTGATTTGTCATCTGACTATTTGTCCGTCCGCTTGTTAAGACCGCTTTTTCTCAGGAACGAACAGACGTAGCAAGTTGTTATTTATGTGACATACTAAAGTGTACATTCCCTTGTCGGTTTAATAAATATAAGTTTCTAAGCCGATTAAATCAAAAGATTTGGCTATTTATGTCAAATATATGTGATATACATGCAACTTCACTCATTAAAACTTACATACAGGTACTTCTCGTTGAACTAGAATCACGAAATTTGACAAGAATCAAGGTTTCACAATACGCGTAAAGGATAAAAATTTGAAAATTGTGAATTTGTAATTATATCACACGAAAAAAAACATTTCTTTTTTCGTTGTTATCCGACTTTTAAACTGAAAGTATTGGAATTTTTGGGATCGATATCTTTGTCAATGACACAGGCAAAAATCGTCGATATTCTCGTTTACCGATGTGGATGAACTGTTTGTATACATGAATAAGTTTGTGTGGAGCTCTCCGGGGGCGTGGTCTCCTCACGCCTGGATAAATATTTCTTTTAAACGCAGGCTCCACTTATTTTCAAAAAAATGAGTTGCAAATAGTGAAAAACCAAATATTTGACCGCAGAGGTCTCTAGTATACGATGTCTGTGAAATGAAGTTTTAAAAATGTATTTTGGTAAGTCACTAACTGCAGTCTCTGAGATTGATGTTTAGGTTGGAAACAAATCTGAAGCATCAAAACAATAAAATAACCTGCCTATTCTTCCAAAGTAAATGGAGCGGGAGCTTTATGAATCCTTCGTCGGATAAAAGAAAGAGAAAGAAACTTTTGCTCCGTATAAAAGAAGAGGTAAACTCGTATCTAAACCACATTATAAGACGCGAAAAATACCAGTTATTATAACTCATCATTCAAGGGAAAATACAATGGAAAATGTCTGTTGAAAGAAGAACAACTCGTGGCTGAAGGACATTCGGAGATTGTACATTTGCATGTAAAATGTCTTCCATGCTGCAACGTCAGGTCCAGAGTTAGGTATGAGGACCGCCAACCTCCATCAGGAGAAGGCCCCTCAGGGAGAAGTGATTTAAAAATGTGAAACATCACAAATTGTCGTCGTTGAGATTCATGATCACATCGGAAACCAGTCTGACGTACCAGGAACAATAAACTGTTACAACTGCAGATGTTGTAACATTATATTTTACATCTCAAGAAAAATCTCTTTCTTGTGATGTACTAAATTGTCAGCCAGAGCCTGGACATTCGCCTGTTGCTGGTAGGATTCTTCCAATTTAACCATAGGTGGACAGATCCCTCTAACCATTATATCACTCTCGCATTGTCCGCCTCCATAGCTGAGTTTTCAGTGCGGTGAACAGCCATGCAAGGGGCATGGGTTCACTTCCCGGTCGAGCATCCCAAAGTGGTGTCAACTGAAATGACTTGCACCAGCCGGTCTGGCTCCCCGCAGATGAGGCTCCCGTCCTAGCCACTCACTGAAAAAAAATCAGTGTATTACTCTGTATCACTTTCAGTCAAATGCCCATGTAATGTACTGCATTTAAATTCATAACCACCAGAGAAAAGCTGTCAGTATTCCTAACAGAATGTCATATTCCGTGAGTATTATGGAGCTAGAATTGATGTCACTAATGAGCCATGTGCAGCTCGCGTTCATGCCGTTTGTTCTTTGGCATTTTGTCACATCGAGTTACGCCTTGTTTCTTCCTCACTTACTGACATACCGAAGTTGCTGGCTTGCCTCCTAGAGTGGCAGCAGCAGCGCCTATCGGTACTAGTACTGTCGTACCATCTTTGGTGTGACTGCTTGTATTTCTCGGTGGTGGTGGTGTGTGTGGTAGTCAGTCGCTTGCGACGGAGCAGTGAGGAAGTCTCTGCGACGCGTAACCATGCCGGGACCGCTGGTGGCGTGCACGTGCTGTCGGGTCGTGAGGCGCTAGCTGCGAGAGCGACAAATTTCGTTGCCCACCGAACGTGGACGCTGAAGTTGAGTGATCAGTTAACCTGTTATGAAACCTCAACTATTGTGACATCTCTTCGTTCATTTGCGGGTTGTCGCTCACTGGGCTGTTCGGGCTAGCAGCAACATATGATGTGTTGGAGTCAACGAAATCCTGCAGCCTCTTCCTATATTGTGATTAATTATTAAATTGACTGTTACTTGCCAGTGAAGTGCACCGGCGGTATTTTCTGCCCTGTGGCCGTTAACATCCCAGTTATCTGCCCTGGTCATTAGTGTAGTTTTCCGGCAGTGTGTTTTTCCTTGTCGTGCTGATGCTGTCTGGCATGGCGTGTAGTTCGACAGCCTTTTAAACTGTTTGGTTCATATTTTGCTTGGTGTAGTTATTGTTCCCTTGGCTGTTTTTAGATGCCAATTTCTGAAGATGTAGTGCTGTTTGTATCCTCATCCTCTGCCGATATTTTCCATCGTTGTGCCGTTGGTCGGACGGAAGGGAATTGGTTAAATTGTTGTTCGGTCCTTGGGGCGTCCCTAGTTTGGGTTGCCATCCGATTATTTTACTTCAGCTCTTGGCTGCCTGTCTCACCTCACCTTACGTTTGAGCTACCTTCTCAGGCCGACCCATGTAACACTTCTGACCACCACTTGTTTTGTTTGTTTTATACTATGATTTTACATAAAGGCCTTCAGCCATGTTATATTTTTGAAAATTGATTTTATTTAAAAAATATTTTCCTTAAAATTTGTTCCATCTGAAATTTTGTCATCCAGGCCCTAAGCCGTTAGTTGTTCGATGTGTTATGTTTGGCCTTCAGTCGAGGATTTACATGATCCCCTTTTAATAAGGCCTTCAGCTGTGTATATTCTTTAAACGAAAATTTTTTGTAAGAAGGAAGGGGTTTATTTTAAATTGTTTGTCTGCCTTGTTGTTCAGGCCTTCAGCCGTTGTTTCAAATTTGTTTGTGGCCTTCAACCGTGCAATAAGTTAATATTACTTTAATCAGGCTTTCGGCCATTCTGTTGTAAGTTTAAAAAGAAATTTCTTGGTTAGGAAAATTTGTTTATTAATGTGTTTTAATTATAGTTGTCTTTCAGACGCGTAGTGTAGGCCTTCAGCCACTAATTGTTTTCAATTGCATGTTTTTTTAAATTTTTTACCTTCTATTTTTAATTGCTTTTGATTTCTAAGCCAGTCCTTCAGCCAGTCTTGTTTCTGGTGTGGTTGAAAGCCCAGAAAGTATCTCAAGTTTTCATTAACTAGGCCTTCAGCCATATTGTCTAATTGTGATCTTTTAAAGCGATGTGTAAATACGTGGTTCTTAGAAAAATAAAGTTGTGTTTGATTGAGTAACTCAAGTAACATTTTACGGCCCCATCCACATTAGTAACCTTATTCTGTGCGCTCTTTGAGTACCTACCAACCAGGTTTCAACTAATGTGGTTTTTGCTAAAAATTAACGTTTCGCACACGACATTGACGAGACACTGGCTAGGGAAGGCTGAGATGAAACTTTTAAATGTAGAACATTTAAAATGTGGAATCGGCTGCACAAATATTATGCAGCTTGCTCTCTGCAGGTCAACAAACACTTTAGAGCACATGTAGCTTAAAGACGTTGTAAACAGTCACCTAAATGCTCTGTAGGCACACTTCTGTGGTTGAAAACAGAGCACAAATTTGATCGCCAGTAAGAGTAAACAACGCCCTCAGGAATGATTATCATTCGAATTGGCTTGTTATTATTTTTCGACGTGTATGTGCCGGAATGTTTCTCTCAAAAGGCACGCAGTTCAGCTGCGTTATTTACTTTTAAACGATTTACTGCTGTTTATTAACATAGCACCAACATGCGGGGATCCACATACTACCAAACTCCTCCCTGTTACTCAAACGGTGTACACTGCCTTTTGACGCAAACCTCTCTGCAACCGAGTGAGGTGGCGCAGTGGTAACGCAAAGACTCGCATTCGAGAGGACCTATGTTCGAATCCTCGCCCAGCCATAAAGACGTAGGTTTTCTGTGATATCCCTGAGTCTCCAGAGGAAAATACTGGGATGGATCCTTTGAAAAAGACATAGCCAATACCCTTTCATATCTTCCGATAATCTGAGCTTGTGTCCATCCATCTCGTCGTCTGTGGTGGGACAGTAAACTATAATCTCCCTTCCCTCGAAGCTCTCGCAGTTTCTCGTGGGACGAGAAGAAGGAAGGTCAGAGAATAACACGCTGTCGATATTGTAGGAGATGGCGAAAGCTCCTATGAGAGAACGATAGGGAAGGAAACTGTGGCTCTGTTGACAAGGCTATACGAAAGCGTAGAAATAAAATCTGTCGGTACCTGTGTGCGCTCCTTGTGCACACTATAGTCCCAAGCCGCAAAAGCGCAGTGCGCCGCCAGAGGAGATAAAACAAGATGGCGCACTTCGTCTCCATATTACCAGTAATTCCCCTAGCGGTGTCCTACCGTACTGTGGCGTGGGCATTTCAATGTCTACCAGAACTGCAGATGTGTACTTCCAAACAAACCAAAAAAATAATAATAAAATTTCACTTTTATCGAAGTGATAATTAAAACTTTGTGACTACGCATAGTACCAACATAGTCTCACATCGAAATATACTGTAAAACATTTGACTTCAGGAGCTAATGTTAATAGTGTTATCGAGTGTGGCATGACTTACTTTCATTTGACTTTAAAAGTTTTTAGTAGTCTTTGTCGTTTTGTTATTATGTAGTTTTCGATGAGAAGCGTTGGCATATGTCTGTCCATGTGGAATGAGACAGCTGTTTCCATGTTTGTGTTGGTCTGCTAAGAATGTCGTGTATGTATTATACGTAACGTGTCATGGCCGAAGTACTTTCTGTTTTTGAATTTTGTGGAAATAAAGTGTGTCCATTTGGGATTATGACAGTTCCTAGGAGATTGACTACTTCTTAATGTTTCCAAATGCGTAACACTGGAAGAGTGCTGCAGTTATTTTCCTCATCAAAGGCAAATTGTTCATACAAAAGGTAGGTCTCATCAAGCAAGTATTTTCGTGGATCATAATTTAAACGACTGTAGTTTATAGATATTAGGTTCAGTTTTATGACGCGACAGCATACGATGCGCTTCACAATTGTTTCGTAAATACGAGTGGTATTATACAGAGTGTTTCAAAAAGAACTATCTGAGATTGGACGGCAGTAATTTTGAAACATAGAACATGCTGACAAGGAAATGTGTATTGTTTGAAACGTGGGTGGCCTAGAGTTTAAGAAAATCACCATGTCAGGCAATCAGTCTTTTCAGTTTTCAGTCAGTCAGAGGTCAGTCAGTCAGAGGTAAGATGTCGTGCGCTCAACAGAAGACGTTTTGTTTGCTGCGGTTTGCATAGGATGAGCTATCTTCAAATGCTGCAGAAATGGCTTTTTCAGAGCTTCAGGAGGACTCCGGCAACTGACTTCATATTCCAACAGGATGGAGCTCGACCACACCAACACAACAACACACGTCAGTTTCTCAATGAGACGCTGCCTCAACGCTGGGTAGGGCACATGCGACCCCGAAACACAGTCCTGAATTCTTGGCCTGCAAGATTGCCAGACATGACCCTACGCGATTTTTTTTTTTTTTTTTGTGTGGATATATGAAGGAGAATGTGTTCGTCTCTCCTTTACTTCATGACGTAGAAGAAGTGAAGAACAGAATAACAGCTGCAATAACATATGTAAAAGCATACCGTATTTTATGGACTATGACGCACCTTAATTTTTAAGGAATTTTTTAAAAAATAACATTTTCACCATTTTTATTATTAGATTGCAAAGCCGAACTAAAAAAATTCTTTGTTTATAAAACCGAACAGACAATTAAAATCTCTGAAAATCATTATCTGAACTTCTTTCTACTTCTTCTTCTTCTTATTCCTCTTAGTTGTCATCGTTGTTCTCTTCTTATACAAGAAGGTCGTTATTGCCATCGAGAGCGTTTTTTATGCCGCACTTCTTAAAAAATTTAGCAATAATGTCTTCTCTCACTCTAGACCACGATTTTTTTATCCACTGATACACTTGTTTGATTGTAGGTCGTTTTAAAGCTCCCTTAGGCGTGGATTCAGGTTGGGTTTCATCCATCAACCATCTGTTCCATTCCTCTCTCGTATAGACTCTAAAGGGTTTCTTTATCGAGACCTTAAGAGGTTGCAGTTTTGAAGTATGGTTCAAATGGCTCTGAGCACTATGGGACTTAACATCTGAGGTCATCAGTCCCCTAGAACTACTTAAACCTAACTAACCTATGGACATCACACACATCCATGCCCGAGGCAGTATTCGAACCTGCACCGTAGTGGTTCGTCTTATAGTCCGTACAATGACGACTTCAGCTATCAATAATTTTTATTTTGGCTGAAGCCACAGTTATGGTAAATTTTTAGAATGATACTGCCACTATTTGACTGTAATAAGTTTTACTTTATTGTAATAGCATAGCTAAAACTTCAAGGTTTTGTGACTATTTAGCAATTGATCCCATGTTTGTAGTATGTTTTTATTAATAGGTATGGAGATTTGAAATCAGGTCATTCTCTGTGAAACACCCTGTATTTACGAGGGTCACTCCAAAAGAAATGCTCACTATTTTTGTAAAAATCCAGTTTTCATTCAGCATGTGTGAATGTTTTACAGTGTGTAGATACATCCTTCCCGCTTGTTTTCAAACTTACTTCAACCTGCTCCCGTGAGTGGCGCCGTCACAGCATGTCTTCAAGATGGCTGCTACACTTGACGTTCGTCAGAAGCAACGTGCTGTCATAGAATTCCTGTGCTGTGAAAACGAGACAGTGAAAAACATCCACAAGAGGTTGGAAAAGGTGTATGGAGATGCTGCTGTAGATCGCAGTACAGTTAGTCGGTGGGCAAGCAGGTTAGGTGATGAAAGCGGGCACGGCGATATTGAGGATTGTCCTCGCAGCGCCAGGCCTCGTACTGCACACACTCCAGACAATGTGCAGAGAGTTAACGAATTGGTGACTGCTGACAGACGCATCACAGTGAACAAATTGTCACGCTACATTGGGATAGGGGAAGGAAGTGTTTGCAGAATCCTGAAAGTGTTGGCGTTAAAAAACGTTTGAGCCAGGTGGGTTCCCAGAATGTTAACAGTGGCTCATATTCAGGATGAATGACGACGATAGTATTTTGATTCTCCCAGCTGACAAAGGAAGCGCAACGGTGGTTATGGATGTTGCCGACTATCAGAGTAAAATTATTGATCTACTGGATCAGCAAGCATATAGGAAGCTGAATAAGGACCCCACTAACAACGTTCTAAGAACTGTGTCGCGGTTAATAAAAAAGTTCTCTATTGAGGAGAGTGTACAGAAAGGTCTCTGCAATTCGGTTGCGCTACCACCGAGGCTTTATGGATTGCCCAAAATTCATAAAGAAAATGTGCCGTTAAGACCGATACTAAGTGCCATTGGTTCGCCCACCTACTCGTTAGCCAAGTTTTTGACTACGCTGTTAAAACCACATGTGGGCCGTTCGGGCTCTTATATGAAGAATTCAACACATTTTATCAGCAGATTGAATGGCATAGTGGTCCAGCCGGAGGACATATTGGTCAGTTTCGATGTGGTATCGCTGTTTACCATGGTTCCACTTAATAATGTATTGGAACAGCTGGATCGAATTTTTCCTGCCGATATTTCAGAACTGTTTAAGTGTTGTTTGATGACCACATACTTCAAGTGGAATGAACAGTTTTATGAGCAAACGGATGGCGTGGCTATGGGAAGCCCCCTAAGTCCCGTAATTGCAAACTTCTCTATGGAGAAATTCGAAGAACAGGCCTTAGGTACTGCCAGCAAAAAACCAAATGTATGGTTCCGATACGTGGATGACACGTTTGTGCTGTGGAGACATGGTAGGGAGGAACTAAGCCGGTTCCACGAACATCTGAACAGTATAAACTCGAGAATTCAGTTTACAGGAGGTAGACGGCAAATTACATTTCCTCGATGGGCTTGTTTTTAGAAACAAAAATGGTAGTTTGGGCCACTCAGTATACCGCAGACCCACGCACACGGAACGTTATTTGCACCGGGATTCGAACCACCACCCACAACAGAAGTTTGGGCGTTATCAAGACGTTAGCCGACAGAGCTAGAAATATTTGTGAACCTGAGTTGCTCGACGCTGAGATGGAACATCTGCACAATGCACTAATGATGAACGGATATTCGTCCGCCGAAATAAAACGTGCGTTGAGGCAGCCACACAGAAATCATACTGACGTACAGGATACTGCAAAATCTAAGGTTTTCCTGCCGTTTGTTAAAAATGTAACGGAAAGAATAGGGATGATCTTGACGAAGCGGAATATTACCGTAATTTACAAGCGCACCAGGAAGATACAGGAATACCTTAAGCCTGCCAAGGACGCTCGCAAACCATTGGAAAAAGTTGGGAGTGTATAGGATCCCAAGCAGCTGTGGAGATGTTTGTGTGGGTACCACTAAAAGAAATGTTTCTAAACGTTTGGATGAGCACAAGGGAAATTGTAGAAGAGGAGAAACGGAACGATCAGCTGTTGCGGAGCATGCTTTCCAGCCAGGGAACCACAATATTCGTTTCGAGGAGACGCAAGTACTAGCGGCCACAAGCGGATATTACGAAAGGCTCTACAGGGAGGCAATCGAAATCGCTAAACACAATTTCAACCGAAAGGTGGAGGGCGTGAAACTAAGCGGTATATGGATGCCGGTGTTAAAGATGATGTGTACCACCCGTCCACTACTGGGTGATGGCAACGGCGTTCGACGGCGACGGACAGCGGCCAATTGCACTGACGTTTTCAAAACACGTGACGTCACGCCGCGGCGTGGGAGCGCGCGGACACGGAATTTAGCGGCAGTCAGTAGCGGGCCGGTGGATGTGTTGGACCTTCCATCGAGCTACGGACCCCATTGAAGATGTCTCCCGCAGTCGGAGACGAAACCTTGGGAATTCACACAGAATTCATCAACCGACCACGGCATAACAGCCCGGATTATTATAATGGACATGATATTTCCGGCCGTGAAAGTCTACATTTTAGTATAAAGTTAAATTAATGATAAAGCCTAATACAATTTAGATATCTTCTGTTATGCGATTATACAATTATTATAAGAGTCTTTAAGCTAAAGTTAAATTAATGATAAAGAGTAATGCCGTTTAGTTTTCTTCTAATACGCGATTATATGTTTATTATAACAGTTGGGAAAATGTTGTAAATGTTAACTGATAAAGTGTTAAATATGTGAAACTGGTTAACTTCACCGTTGTTTACACAACTAATTTGTGATGAATTTAGCATAATGAAATACTGGTTTTTGCGGGACTATCTTACGAGAGTCAGGCAAGTAGCCTTAAAAACCGACAGGTGTACTTGAACCAGTATCTGGATCGCTGGAGGTTGGCGCGTTTATATCTTGTCAACTGCTTACAGCCATTATGATTTGGGTGCCGTTTCATTATTTTTTTTAAATGGCGGACATCTGTGAGAAATCTCGTCAAAGTACCACAAAGAAGTTAGCAAGATCTGTGAGAAAGACAAATCTCTGTGTTGAAAGGCTAATCAGTAGTGAATCTACACATAGTAAATGTCATTCTTTCTTTCACATTACGAGTGCGTGCTGAAAACTACTACCCCAAATATTTTATGTGAAAACTCTTAAAGCTTTTTAAATTAAATAAACTTTATTAACATTCTTCATACTTATTCTTCATGTCTACACAATCACTCTGGCGACGAACACATTTATCCCAGTGGGATAACCAGTTCGTTGATACCGTCACTACAGAATGTAGACCGGTAGAAGCTTGATTACAGCACTCTGTTTCTCACACACCGAATTAGTTACGTTACTCATCGCCATTTTAGAAGCTACAAGTCAGAGCCCTCTTGTGGCAGAGGGTTGAAACTTGTTTCTGAGAACCGTGAAACTCGACCGAGAAACAAGCGTGACATATAACACCTCAACTGATGTTGAGAACGAGATAAAACATTCGGAGGCATTACTTTTTAGCACGCCTTCGTAATATACAGTCAGTAAGACATAAATGGTCAAAGTTAAAACTGTTTTGGAAGATGATCTGTGTCTCAAGAAGCACTAATTTACAATAAATGAAAGAGAGACGTCCGTCATGATGTCTTCAAAATAATGTCCTATTTTAGATCGACTATGGCGAAAGCTGACGTAGGAATCTTTCTCAGAGATTTCCTAAAACATGTGGTCAGTGAAACGGCTTAGCATTTAACATAAAAAAGGAGAATTTAAAGCTGCTGCTCTACAGTTTCCTGAATGCATGATTGTTGTGATTTATACTGTATTCTCAGTACATTCTCAAAAGTCGCAGTGTAACTTATACAGACACGAGCATTGTCTAAAATTTTTGAATTTTGGTGATATTAATACTGATGTTGGTGTCCATAATGCTGTAACCAGCATTCAGTTAGATACTTTGAGATGGTAAAATTTACATTGCTTGAGCAGTAAGTGCACAGGGTACAGCGCATGCCTAGATAATGTTATTTCAAATACCTGCAGAAATGATGTGGTTTTGGATGTTGCTAAACTTATGCTGTCTGATCGTCATGGGTACGGCCGACTAAAGATCCTGGCCTGCATCCAAATTCGTCATGCCAGCATTATAGTCCTATGGATGAACTTCCATGCAGTAGTAACCCACGCGCAAGTAAAATTAATTAGCTGTTGTGGAATATTATTCGCTCCTGATACAAAGTGCATATTAGCTTCTGTAATTAATTTGTTTTAAATTACATTAAATCGACGACCTCAAAACAACGTGATAAAAAATATTGTGAAACAATGTTTTCAGTTTTAATAAAAAGATCATTCTTATCATAAACATATACATGGCTGTGAGCAACTTATTACTTCTGCCTAAATATCTTCAAAATAACGTGTACACACACACACACACACACACACACACACGCACACGCACACACACTCACTCACTCAAATATGCACGTAAACACACATACACAAACGCACACACAGATACATATACACATACACATAGACTGGTTGCAGCCAGGAATTCAGTTTTACCATTTTTAAGATAAAGTTCCTTCCCTAAATCATGTCCAGACACATATCCCTGTACAGGAAGAACAATTTCTGATATCGCCCATATTTCAAAATTCTTCTTCAAGAACACCCTATTATTTGTCAACACATTCATAAGATGTACAAGTAAAAGGGAGCAAAGTCCTCAGAGGAACTTCTGGTTGTTAAAAGTAGTACCCCACTTTTAAGATTAATTTGCTTTAGTTTTCAAGTATGTGGGCATAACTCAAATAGCAATTTCCCCCTTTTACTTCATAGGATATTGGCCATTGCCAACCCGGTTAGCTGTGCGGTCTAACGCGCTGCTTTCCGATTAGTGTCGAGGTCTGGTGTGCCGGCCAGTCTGTGGATGGTTTTTAGGCGGTTTTCCATCTGCCTCGGCGAATGCGGGCAGGTTCCCCTTATTCCGCCTCACTTACACTATGTCGGCGATTGCTGCGCAAATACTTTCTCCACGCACGGGTACACCATAATTATTCTCCCATGCAAACATTACGGTTACACTCGTCTGGTGTGAGACGTCCCAGTGAGGGTCCACTGGGGGCCGAACCGTACAATGACCCTGGGTTCGGTGTGGGGCGGCGGAGAGGTGAGTGGACTGCTGTAGCCAGTTGTGGGGTTGTGTACCACTGAGGCTACGGCGAGGACGAAGCCTCTCCGTAGTTTCTAGGTCCCAAGTTCAATACAATACAATATTGCCCATTTCTTTTGATGTTTCAGCTGGTGATTCTTAAATCTGATATTACACTTTGCTGCAACATGTGTATCTATATTGGCACGAGCTAAAATAACCGAAGAAATTAGCAATGTAAGAATTGAACAATGCAGAGGTAATGTAGAAATTCAGGCACGTAACGATGGAATTAGAGAGGGAAGAAAGCAGTTAGGGTGCCATCAAATCATATCTAACAAACATGTTAAGAATAAGGAAAGTAGAACATAGGAAGTTTTGGAATGGATTGAAAAAAAAGGACTAAGGGGAAATAGCAATCATCAGTACAAGTCTATCAAAAACGAGCTAGCTATGAAATGCCATTTAGAGAGGGAAACGTGGCTGGGAAAAATGAGCAAAGAAACAGAAAATGATTTTAAGTATGGGAAACAAGATTAAGCTTATTCCAAGATTAAACTGTCACAGCTCCAAGAGGAACACAGTCAGCGATAAAAATGGGACGCTGCCATTTGACGTAGGAGATGTATGTGACGGATGGAAAAAGTGTATTGAAGATTTGCTAAAACTGAAAGTTTGAATGATTATAGTGAAGACGAAAACCTGACCAAATGTGAGTAGGGCTCGCGCTCTCATAGATCCGTCCAAACTTTATTACGTGGATAGGTAGTTCACCCATGCAGGTAATCGAGGATTTCGGCGATTTTTGCCTGTTATCGATACTGACAAGATATCGGTCCCGAGAATTCCAAGACTTTCGGATTTTTTCCTTTACTTGTACTGTGAAACCTTGCCTCTTGCCAAATTTCACGATTCTACGTCAACGGGAAGTAAGCTTTAGGTTTCGATGAGTGAGTTTGCCACTGTCACAATATGAGGCATAAATGGATGTGTCTTTTTATTGCATTGACTTAAAGTTTTTACACTTCCAAGGAACCGTAGACCTTAGTATATAGCACAAATTTCAACTTGATATGTCCACCAGTTCCTGAGAAAAGGTGGTCTCAACAGTCGAACAGACAGACAGACAGACCGACATACAATGAAGTGATCTTATAAGATATGCGCTTTTACCGACTGAAATACGGAATCCTAAAAACTGACTGATATCAAAAGAAGATTTCTTCCTTGAACTAAACAGATAAAATAAATAAAGTCAAAAATCAGACGACATCCTGCAATGCTCCCATAAAACAGTAGTGGCAACATCAAAAGTACTTTTACACCACCAACGAACCGTAGACCTTAGTAAATAGCACGAATTTCAGCTTGATATGTCCAGGGCAGTTGGTGGTTGCAGTGCTGACACATTATCTGCGTATCCAGTAATGCTGGCAACTGATGGGCTATGCATGGGGATCATATCAACCTGTACCGCATCACAACAGCCTGACGATGACGCAATGAAGCGTTGAAACTGGTAGCGACAAAATAAAATAAAATCATAAGGAGGGCTGTAGGTGTTTTTATTTTTTGTCATGATAGTAAACTGCCGTCGTCACAAGAGGCCTCCTGCTAAAGGGCTGGACATACAAAAGTAAATTGTTTATTTTGGTGCCTGATACTCCAGTATTACCCATCTACGATATTATTTCACTTGACCTCCGGTGGCCGTTATCGCAAACACAATGTGACGTCACAGAAAATAAGCACAATGGTGACTGAGGAAAGCGCATCGCACTGTGAATGATTTCAAGACAGTTCTGCATACACTAACAAGTGGTTCAAACGCTTCTAATGGCTCTAAGCACTATGGGATTTAACATCTGAGGTCATCAGTCCCCTGGACTTAGAACTACGTAAACCTAACTAACCAAAGGACAGCACACACATCCATGCCGGAGGCAGGGTTCGAACCTGCGACCGTAGCGGTAGCGCGGTTCCGGACTGAAGCGCCTCGAACCGCTCGTCCACAAGGGCCGGCCTCTAACAAGTGGTTCAGCGTGTGAAATATCACTATAAAAATTCATGATCAGGCAACCGAAGCGCTCTCACTCACGACCAGAGTTTGTCGTCACGGGGCGCTGAGATCCTGTTTCCGGAATGCAGCCAACTCGTGACAGCGAACTGGATGAAGACTGTCGCACAGTGTGGTTCCTCTTCTAGTGTGAGTAAGCCCGTATTACCCCGTATGACTGAGACTTCCTGGTGCTCGTCGACTGCCCGGCTACATCCGTACGGACGTCAGTTTGGAAACAGTGAGCCTACTCGTGCCATTTTGTGTTTAGGGTTGTTTGGTACTGTAACATCAGGTGACGGATTGTCTGTACTTGTGGTCCGTTATATTGACGAGCACTGCATCATTCCACTCTTGTCTAAAGTAAAAATTGTGATCAGCAAGGGCTGGTAGATTCCACTGCTAACCTGATATTCCGTCCCCCAAAAACTGTGGCCGTTACGACGTCCGATGATTAGCATTTAGTAAATTAAATCGTGCAGCAGCTTTGTTTCGTGCACTAATAGAGTGTTTCACCTTAAACTGTGCTCACGTTATTAAAAAAAGCGACGTGTTTGCCATTAGTTGATTTGTGCGGCAACTCTCACTCATGTATTCAACAGCTATGAAATAATTTCACTTTGGCAAGGTGTACTGTTAAAATTTAGTCCGTTGTGTCTCTCTCTTTCTCAGAGAGTCGCCGCCCGGTGTGGCCGAGCGGTTCTAGGCGCTTCAGTCTGGAACCGCGCTACCGCTACGGTCGCAGGTTCGAATCCTGCCTCAGGCATGGATGTGTGTGATGTCCTTAGGTTAGTTAGGTTTAAGTTGTTCTAAGTTCTAGGGGACTGATGAACTCAGATGTTGAGTGCAATAGCGCTCAGAGCCATGTTGAACCTCAGAGTGTTCTGAGCTTAAAGCTGACTTATTCTTCTCTCTTTCAGCAAGTTTGTATTTTGTTCTTGTTCCGTGCCCTGCCCTGAGGTGCGATAGCCCATGAGACAGCACTATTTTACATCTACATCTACATCTACATCTACATCTCCATCTACATCCATACTCCGCAAGCCACCTGACGGTGTGTGGCGGAGGATACTTTGAGTACCTCTATCGGTTCTCCCTTCTATTCCAGTCTTGTATTGTTCGTGGAAAGAAAGATTGTCGGTATGCCTCTGTGTGGGCTCTAATCTCTCTGATTTTATCCTCATGGTATCTTCGCGAGATATACGTAGCAGGGAGCAATATAATGCTTGACTCCTCAGTGAAGGTATGTTCTCCAAACTTCAACAAAAGCCCGTACCGAGCTACTGAGAGTCTCTCCTGCAGAGTCTTCCACGGGAGTTTATCTATCATCTCCGTAACGCTTTCGCGATTACTAAATGATCCTGTAACGAAGCGCGCTGCTCTCCGTTGGATCTTTTCTATCTCTTCTATCAACCCCATCTGGTACCGATCCCACACTGGTGGGCAATATTCAAGCAGTGGGCGAACAAATCTACTGTAACCTACTTCCTTTCTTTTCGGATTGTATTTCCTTAGGATTCTTCCAATGAATCTGTCTGGCATCTGCTTTACCGACGATTAATTTTATATGGTCATTCCATTTTAAATCACTCCTATAGCCTACTCCCAGATAATTTATGGAATTAACTGCTTCCAGTTGCTGACCTGCTATATTATAGCTAAATGACAAAGGATCTTTCTTTCTATGTATTCGCAGCACATTACACTTGTGTACATTGAGATTCAGTTGCCATTCCCTGCACCATGCATCAATTCGTTGCAGATCCTCCTGCATTTCAGTACAATTTTCCATTGTTACAACCTCTCGATATACTACAGCTTCATACGCAAAAAGCCTCAATGGACTTCCAATTATCCACGAGGTCATTTATGTATATTGTGAATGGCAACGGTCCTACGACACTCCCCTGCGGCTCACCTGAAATCACTCTTACGTCGGAAGACTTCTCTTCATTGAGAATGGCATGCTGCGTTCTGTTATCTAGGAACTCTTCAATCCAATCACACAATTGGTCTGATAGTCCAGATCCTCTTACTTTGTTCAATAAATGACTGTGGGGAACTGTATCGAACGCCTTGCGGAAGTCAAGAAAAACGGCATCTACCTGTGAACCCGTGTCTATGGCCCTCTGAGTCTCGTGGACGAATAGCGCGAGCTGGGTCTCACGCGATCGTCTTTTTCGAAACCCATGCTGATTCCTACAGAGTAGATTTCTAGTCTCCAGAAAAGTCATTATACTCGAACACAATACGTGTTCCAAAATTCTACAACTGATCGACGTTAGAGATATAGGTCTATAGTTCTGCACATCTGTTCGACGTCCCTTCTTGAAAACGGGGATGACCTGTGCCCTTTTCCAATCCTTTGTAACGCTACGCTCTTCTAGAGACCTACGGTACACCGGTGCAAGAAGGGGGGCAAGTTCCTTCGCGTACTCTGTGTAAAATCGAACTGGTATCCCATCAGCTACAGCGGCCTTTCCTCTTTTGACCGATTTTAATTGTTTTTCTATCCCTGCGTCATCTATTTCGATATCTACCATTTTTTTCATCTGTGCGACAATCTAGAGAAGGAACTACAGTGCAGTCTTCCTCTGTGAAACAGCTTTTAAAAGCTTTTAAAAGCTTCTTTGCCCATGATATTTCATTTATTTGGATATGATACCAATTGTTTCCAAATTTTATAAAGTCATCTGATTTTGTTATTCTTGGTTATTAAAATGTTTTAAGCGGCTTATTTTTTTACGGTGAAATTCTTTTAAAAGGCTTCTTAAAATTTCTTTAGATGTGTGCCTGCAGCCTTTCATATCTATCTATGAATCCCAACCAAAAATTGTTATTTGTGTATTGTTTTATCACTGTAGCCAATATTATTATCGTACTTAAAGTTTGTAACATTTCACCTGATTGTATAAACGAGTATGAAGTTTAAGCTATTTTAACTTGTCAAAATCGGTTTTATATACCACCTGAAGTATTTATTTCAATGCATGTATTCTACACCTCAAAACAAACACCTCCAAATCGTTTAAAAATTTGTTCTGTTATAATGTTCTTACGATGTATATTTTTTGTACTTTTTGATAATGTTTCCTCTTCTGCTATACAATCCTTGCACCCAATAGTTTCCAGACGCCATATTTGTTTACAGAATACGGCAGTGTACATGTGATGTGTTACGACAGTGAAAGGAACCTTGACCACTGGAGGTACTCTATTTTACTTATTTTTAGTTTACCGTTAGATATACGTTTAATTTTTTGTGAAAAGAAACTCAAAACTATATTCTGATATAGTGTTTTGTTCCTCCACTAGACAGTGCCCGAAGTTCCTCCAAAAAATCGTAACACAACACACACAAATGCCATACTAACAAATGTAAATCCAACTTTGATTCGCGTCGTGCAGATAAATAAACATTGACTGGTTACAGTAAACTTGTTGTTTCATTTAACACGTGTTTCTAATTCACATATTTGATAAATTATGTGTGTAATGTTTGCCGGTATTGTCAAGCATATTGGGTGTTGCGAGAATTGAAGGTTTTTTCCTGCTATGGGTGTTGTGAGACCTGAAGGTTTTGCCGGGTATGGGTTCAGTGGCTTCCACCTCCAGATCCCTTTGTCCTGTTGCTACATTTCGATGGTAGCAGACTGTGATCATCCAGTCAAGTAGGCGGGATACTGAACACGCTAGTAGTAAGCAAATACTACAGTGTAACTGATGTACTATGGCAATGTCTATGTGATTTTTCTGTTGTAATTCGGCACTGTTGCTGACTGTAAATTCATGGGAGCTGGGAGTGTGATGGGGTTGACTAACAAGAGAAAACACTGCCTCCAATATGAACTGCGAATTAGACAAGTCAGGGGGCAGTGGCACAGAATTATATCAGCAGTGGCGGGCTGCATTGAGCTTACTAGTAAACAGCATCGCGTCGTGTTTTGGGCAGGTAAGTGCAACGAGCTCCGTGTGTAGTGCGCTACTATCTGACGTGCAGGTAGATGCCTTAGCACTTAGTGTTGCGTCTTACACCCGTAAACAAGTCTTTCTCTTACAAGCGCTGTTAGATGAGTTACCTAATACGGAGCTGGACATACATTTAATTAATAAAGGTCCTCAGAGCTTATCGGAAATGACACTGTTGCGACAGGAAATAATACCAGTAAAACAGCAAGTGCCAATTCCTCAACTGGCAGGATAAGGATGAGGTAGTACATGTGGGACGTGGGGATGTGAATCAGAGGTTTGATCCATGTAAACAGTTTGTATATTATCTAACTTGTTAGTCGCTGTCATTCAGAGCGTTCAGTTGCTATCCATAGAAAGTGCTGACCAGGTGGTGCAGTTATTGTGGTTTAGTTAAGCTACCAAAACAAACCGTTGTATTACAACTGTTTCTGTTAACGATTGGTCAATTGAGTCGGATTATTGGGGAAACATTGCAAAGGGAGGAAACATTAAGTGGGTTCTGCAAGAAAATTCTCTCTGAACACTAAAGAACTCGTAGAAGGAAGGAATTTGTGGACCAGCAATGTTTCAGTGCAAGCATACAATCAACCACTACGGGAATATACACTACTGGCCATTAAAATTGCTACACCAAGAAGATGACGTGTTACAGACGCGAAATTTAACCGACAGGAAGAAGATGCTGTGACATGCAAATGATTAGCTTCTCATAGCATTCACACAAGGATGGCACCGGTGGCGACACCTACAACGTGCTCAGTTAACGTTTACATCATTTTCCCAATTGTTATAATAAACATATAATTGCATATTACAAGAAACCTAAACTGCATTACTCTGTATCATTAATTTAATTTTAGCTTAAACACTCTTATAATAATCGTATAATCGCATGTCAGAAGAAATCTAAACTTCATTACGTTTTATCATTAATTTAACTTTAGCTTTTTGCGGTAGCGTTCTCGCTTCCCGAGCACGGGGTCCCGGGTTCGATTCCCGGCGGGGTCAGGGATTTTCACCTGCCTCGAGATGACTGGGTGTTTGTGTTGTCCTCATCATTTCATCATCATCCAGGAAAATGGCGAAATTGGACTGAGCAAAGATTGGATAATTGTACGGGCACTGATAACCACGCAGTTGAGCGCCCCACAAACCAAACATCACCATCATCATCAACTTTAGCTTAAACTTTCTGATTTCGCAAATGTTCCAGTGGAACTCGTAAAACACAACAGAAAAATTTGCTTAGGAGAGTAAGTAGGAAGCGCGACCTGAATCAGCAGTTCTTTCACGATGAACAAATAAAGCTGATTATAATATTTAAATGGGGATTATTTTGCGAGAAATCTAAATTTCATAGAAATAAAGTCCTGAAAATCATAAGACTGACTTGAAATCTCTAAATGATTTTTCTGAAAATTTTTGGAGTGTGGAGCTAAAAACCGAAACAGGCGTCGGTTTTGCTTAACAACGAACGTCTCACGAAATTTCATTCTAATTCATGACTCATCACTACCAATCTCCCCTCGTAAGATTCCTCAGTCCTAATGAACAATTTATATGCAAACTACAGCACACGCCTGCAGACCAGCTTCATTTATCGTCATGTAATAACGGATCGGAAACTGCAGTCGTCGAGATGGAGGAGGTTCGAGTCAACGCCACCAAAAGAACAAAGATTTAAGATATAATGCCTATGGGACTACAGCGATTACTGTATCTTTATTACCAAAATAAGTCTCAGACGCGAATGAGAATTCGTTTTAGTAAAAAGGAAAAAGTCTTACCACTCAGATATCACTTCAGGAATTTCAGGCTAGAGCGCTTGCGTTAACTCAGTCCCCAGCGGTCATTTCACTAACATTTCTTTGGCGAACGATAAATACAAGTCGCCAAATTTCGCCAAGGTAATTTATCAGATGTAAATGAAGAATTATACTTTTTACCGTTTAAAAGAAGTGGAAGCCGTTGTTTTTTCACGTATGTTGTAGCAATGAATAATAATAGTGAGCATCGTTCTACCGAAGTTCTCTTGGCTCCGAGTTCTTGTTACTATCGTAACTTGTATTAGTGTTGTCAGTAAACAAAAATACAAAATACAAATCTTACACTTTCATATAATTATAAATCTTCGCGTAAATCGTCAACCAGATACGTTACTATGGCACCATCCAAAAGGTTATTGTCTAGCTAAATATACAATGGCTACATATACACTATTGGCCATTAAAATTGCTACAACACGAATATGACGTGCTACAAACGCGAAATTTAACCGACAGGAAGAAGACGCTGTGATATGCAAACGATTGGCAAAGCATTCACACAAGGCTGGCGCCGGTGGCGACACCTACAACGTGCTGGCATGAGGAAAGTTTCCAACCGATTTCTCATACAGAAACGGCAGTTGACCGGCGTTGTCTGGTGAAACGTGGTTGTGATGCCTCGTGTAATTAGGAGAAATGCGTACCATCACGTTTCCGACTTTGATAAAGGTCGGATTGTAGCCTATCGCGATTGCGGTTTAGCGTATCGCCACACTGCTACTCGCGTTGGTCGAGATCCAATGACTGTTAGCAGAATATGGAATCGGTGGGTTCAGGAGGGTAATACGGAACGCCGTGCTGGATCCCAACAGCCTTGTGTCACTAGAAGTCGAGATGACATGTATCTTATCCGCATAGCTGTAACGGATCGTGCAGCCACGTCTCGATCCCTGAGTCAACAAAAAAATGGCTCTGAGCGCTATGGGACTTAACTTCTGAGGTCACCAGTCCCCTAGAACTTAGAACTACTGAAACCTAACCAACCTAACGGCATCACACACATCCATGCCCGAGTCAGGATTCGAAGCTGCGTCCCTAGCGGTAGCACGGTTCCACACTGTAGCGCTTAGAACCGCTCGGCCACCCCGGCCGGCCCTGATTCAACAGATTGGGACGTTTGCAAGCAAAAACCATCCGCACGAACAGTTCGACGACGTTTGCAGCAGCAGGGACTATCAGCTTGGAGACCATGGCTGCGGTTACCCTCGACACTGCATCACAGACAGGAGCGCCTGCGATGGTGTACTCAACGACGAACCTGGGTGCGCGAATGGCAAAACGTCATTTTTTCGGATGAATCCAGGCTCTGTTTACAGCATCACGATGGTCGCATCCGTGTTTGGCGACATCGCGGTGAACGCACTTTGGAAGCGTGTATTCGTCATCGCCATACTGGCGTATCACCCGGCGTGATGGTATGGGGTGCCATTGTTTACACGTCTCGGTCACCTCTTGTTCGCATTGACTGCACTTTGAACAGTGGACGTTAAATTTCAGATGTGTTAGGACCTGTGGCTCTACCCATCATCCGATCCCTGCGAAACCATACATTTCAGCAGGATAATGCACGATCGCATGTTGCAGGTCCTGTACGGGCCTTTCTGGATACAGAAAATGTTCGACTGCTGCCCTGGCCAGCACATTCTCCAGATCTCTCACCAACTGAAAACGCCTGGTCAATGGTGGCCGAGCAACTGGCTCATCACATTACGCCAGTCACTAACTTGATGAACTGTGGTATCGTGTTGAAGCTGCATCGGCAGCTGTACCTGTACACGCCATGCAAGCTCTATTTGACTCAATGCCCAGGCGTATCAAGTCCGTTATTACGGACAAAGGTGTTTGTTCTGGGTACTGATTTCTCAGGATCTATGCACCCAAATTGCGTGAAAATGTAATCACATGTCAGCTCTAATATAATATATTTGTCCAAAGAATACCTGTTTATCAATTGCATTTATTCTTGGTGTAGCAATTTTAATTTCCGGTAGTGTATTAATAGCAGATATCCATTATGACCCTCTGTGTTGAGATTTGGGGGTGTGATGCAGTGGGTAGTATGTTACTCGAAGACTATTGTAGAGTGTTACTTGCTGATGAACTACAATACTTCTCTGATGTAGATAAGTTGGTAGTAGGGATTGAGAACGTCCGGTACAATGGAGATGAAAAGTGGGGAATTGGTGGCGTCAGGGAAATTTAATTTTTGTTGTGGAATCAGCTGATCAGAAGAGGACACGCAGCATTGGGAATGGAGCGTATTCTCGTTGCAGGAACAAGGACATTTCGTGAGGGATAATGGGGTGCCACAGGAAAGGAGTCTGAATGGCTGATGCTGTCGCCATGTGCTCGTGCATCTCCGCTATTGTGCTGCACACTATGTGAGCTTCGCTTAAGGTACGTGTGTGCTGAGCTCTGCTCTGAACCTATGTGCGATCTACTTGATTCCAGTAGTAATGCATCGTTAGTCGATTGCAATCGGTATTGTAGATACCACCGAGTCTCTGGATTGTCTGATCTGCACATTGTAAACCAGAATTGCCGTTAAGTGGAAGACAGCCATTACAGGTAGTAGGCCCACTTTAAGTATGCACTCTTGATTCGACATGGCCGATGAAGTTTTTAGTGTTCTAGAGGCTGACCACAAAGGTATTTTTTGGTTCCAGTTTCTTGGTAACTGCACATTGTCTTCTGGGTTCTGTTGAGGGAGTGGGGGGATTTATTTTAAATTACAGCCTGAAAAGAGGTACACATTTTGTATTCATGGTAGAGGCAACAAAAGTGTGTAGTGTTGTCGTTAATAGGTCAGATTTGAGGTGGGTCATGTCCCTAAGTTGGTGGCCTCCAGATTGGTGGAATTATTTCCTGAGGTCCTGATGTATCGTTCTGGGGTTACTGATAGGATCAAATGTCAGATGTAGTTAACGGACTACGATACGATGTACCAGATGCCATATAGACTTTTGTCTCCCGAAATGGAGCAGTTACATTAAATTTTGAACCAGTTGTTAGAAGATGGTGTAGTGAGAGCCTTGGTTTCGCCATAAGCAGAGCCGATAATTTTGGTCACTGAGGAGAATGCTGAGGGGTGGACTATCGGGCATTGAACAACAAGGTGGTGTTGGAATCTGTACCAGTGTCCGAGGTACACAAATTTTTTACATTGTTTACTGAGACTAAAATCTTCGCTATATTATATCTTAAACAGCCATATTAAGAAATAGCCCTTACGGAGGATTGCAAGCCATTAACTACCTTATGTACTGATTATAACCTTTTGAAGTTCAACATGGTCCCCTTTGGTTTGGCCACAGGTACGGTGGTCTCATCTGTTGGATCTTGTCCTGGGAGGCCTGAAATGAAAGTTTTTATGTAACAATCTGGACGATGTGGTTCTGTATAGTACCAGCTTTGATAAGCATGTGGACCTCCTGAGCCAACTGAAGGGGTGTCTAAGAGAGACTGGATCTACCGTTAAGCCCTGGAATGTTAGTCAGGTCCGTAGCGAAATTTCCTGTTTTGTTCACATTGTACCGACAAAAGGATTACCATTGATCAAACCCATACCCACGCAATCTAAAAGTTTCCAATGCCTCAAGACAAAGAGGAGATTGCCTCAATTTACCAGGATGGTCGATTTCTTTAGAAAATTTATCCTCAACTTTACTCAACTGCCAGTTCTCCTAAATCAACTACAGAGGAAAAATGATAAGTTTCTTTGGGGTGATTCCCAGCAGGCAGCAAATGTTGAGTAATACTCCCATATGGGAAATTCCTGACTTTAATGCTCTCTTTTATGTGCCGACTGACACAGTTAATTCAGTCATTGCAGCCGTTTTCCTTCATCATTGTGATGGGGAAGCGGCAGCCTATATATATTGCATACAGGGCATTGTCTCCAGCCGAAGTAAGATACTCAGTATATGAGTTAGAAAAGTCGGCAGTTCTCTTTGGGTTGGAAACATTTAAATTCCACTAAGAACACAAGACGTTTTGCTTAGAAACCTACAACCGGGCCCTGAGTTGGATGCTGGATTGGTCCCATAAGACTAGCCATATTGCACATTGGACCACACATCTATCACTGTTTCAGTTCGTGGTGGCACATATTAAGGTAGGGCACAAGTAGATTGCAGGCATTAAGTCGAATATTTCGGCAGACTGAGGTGGATTTAAATCTGCACGAGGAATCTGAGCATCTCATTGTCTTGGCAGTTCTATCTGAGATGCCGTAATTGTTTAAGAATCTCCAGGAAGGTCAATGGGTGCACTAAAATCAGTACGTTATTCGGTGTGAGATGGATCAGGGCGATACACTGGAAAGGGAAACCTTGTATTTTCTCTCACGTCACAATAGCACACTGAAGGTTAGTCTGCCAGAGAGTCTCATGTCTGCTGTTTTTAAGAATTTCCACCATTCGTTGTGTGGGGGGACATTTTGGCTTCTACAAAATGAGACTTAAAGAACGACTAATGTGGAAAGGAATGGACACTGATGCCTGGAGCCATTGCAAAGTGGCTAAGCCCAATTTTACAACCAAGCATGGTCTGTTGGAATCGATTAAGGACTACTGGCCAATGAATGAGCTGTTTATTTGTAATTTTAGTCTCCTGCTGCGAAACAAGAGCAATAACGTTTTATTTTTGTTCGTCGACGCATTCACTAGGTTCGTTTGGTTGATAACTAGTGAGGAGGTGACCACAGCTATCAGCATTCAGCATCTGCAAGGGATATTCGCTACTTTCTGTCAAGCAAGAGCTTTAGTGAGCAATAATGCTACAGCCTTTACGTCAAGATAATTTAAGTGATTATGCTTTAGCATCTCGCAATAACCACTCGCTCTACAATCTGCAGCCTTTCTTTGCTGAAAGGATTAAAAGAAACCTTTAGGCAGCCCTGACAACCTATCATTCCCAAAGGTGTTGGGTTAGTTCGAGGAGTTGGCTTTCCCTTTGATTTCAATTTGGTCGACCACGAAGCACCCAAGACTACCCCCTCAAACTCATGTTTGCGTTCCTCCTCAGTTCTCCCCTGTCCAACCTGCAGTGGTTAAATGCTTTTTCGCTGGAGTGCATTGATCCTGTGGACATTAAGAGGAACTGGGAACGTCTGAGGAAGAACATCAGTCTTGCACATTGGAGAGAGAAGTGCAAGTTCCATGATTGGGGGGGGGAGGGGGAAGGAAGGGGGACGGGCAGTTAGTCTGGCGATTACTAATCAAGTGTATGTTCAGAACTTCTGAGGGTTAAGGGAGTAACTGGAAAAATGTGTACCCCTTTCACGAACCATGTGTAGTTTTAAAGATATTGTCAACCATCAGCTTCTCGCTCCAAAATGTAATGACTAGAAGAAAGATCAGGGCACATCAAAGTCAAATAAAATGTAACACTGTGTTAATAGAGGAGCACAGAACTGCAGTTCCTCCCACGTTTTTGGTCTAAGGGGAGGGGGGAGGTTGACACGTCTGTCTCGATACTCATGGTTGGAGTTTTTCCTCAAGGGATGCTGAATTCCTGTTCGGCAACAAGAGGTCACCACTGGTCCTCGTGAAAAGTTAACGATCAGTCCACCGTGGGAAACGTCGAAGGCGGTGCAGAGGGACAGGTGCAACAGCTTGTTGCTTTGCGTGTGCAGGCGACGTATGGCAGTGAATTGGATGAAGGGTGTCACCCTCCTGTGGTGCCAGTAAGCCAACACAACTGAGATGGCCTGCCTGGTAGAGCAACGTGCGCCCTAACCGCGTGGCCCGTATGTCCCTGTGGCGTGTGAGTGAGAGCGTTGATACGTCTCGCGAACGTTGGCGGAAGTTACCGAAGATTACCGATGCTAATGACAGCCTCTTGAGCACATACACACGCGGCTGGCACAGCCGCGCGAGCCACGCAGATTTCAGGCACCGGCAGTCACTTGCACACAGGCTGCGAATTTACAGTGTGCATACGCGCGATGCCCTTCTGTTAGCACGAGACTTGGGCGAAATGTATGTGAATGACGAACAACGAATAGAGATCAATTTATTATCGTTTCTAGTGAATAACAAATATTGTTCGAAACAGTATTCACTTACTTGAGTAAAAACACCTTTTCATCATCTGTGAATAAAAAAAGTTAACGAAAATAGATTAATTTGAAATGCAATTCCATTTATAAGCTACTAGCCAATAAAATTGCTACACCACGAAGATGACGTGCTACAGACGCGAAATTTAACCGACAGGAAGAAGATGCTGTCATATGCAAGTGATTAGCTTTTCAGAGCATTCACACAACGTTGGCACCGGTGGCGACACCTACAACGTGCTGACATGAGGAAAGTTTCCAACCGATTTCTCATACACAAACAGCAGTTTACCGGCGTTGCCTGGTGAAACGTTGTTGTGATGCCTCGTGTAAGGAGGAGAAATGCGTACCATCACGTTTCCGACTCTGATAAAGGTCGGATTGTAGCCTATCGCGATTGCGGTTTAGCGTATCGCGACATTGCTGCTCGCGTTGGTCGAGATCCAATGACTGTTAGCACAATATGGAATCGGTGGCTTCAGCAGGGTAATACGGAACGCCATGCTGGATCCCGACGGCCTCGTATCACTAGTAGTCGAGATGACAGGCATCTTATCCGCATGGCTGTAACGGATCGTGCAGCCATGTCTCGATCCCTGAGTCAACAGATGGGGACGTTTGCAAGACAACAACCATCTGCACGAACAGTTCGACGACGTTTGCAGCAGCATGGACTATCAGCTCGGAGACCATGGCTGCGGTTATCCTTGACGCTGACAGGAACGACTGCGATGGTGTACTCAAGTACGAACCTGGGTGCGCGTATGACAAAAAGTCATTATTTCGGATGAATCCAGGTTCTGTTTACAGCATCATAACGGTCGCATCCGTGTTTGGCGACATCGCTGTGAATGCACATTGGAAGCGTGTATTCGTCGTCGCCATACTGGCGTATCACCCGACGTGATGGTATGGGGTGCCATTGGTTACACGTCTCGGTCGCCTCTTGTTCGCATTAACGGCACTTTGAACAGTGGACGTTACATTTCAGATGTGTTACAACCCGTGGCTCTACCCTTCATTCGATCCCTGCGAAACCCTACATCTCAGCAGGATAATGCACGACCGCATGTTGCATGTCCTGTACTGGCCTTTCTGGATACAGAAAATGTTCGACTGCTGCCCTGGCCAGCACATTGTCCAGATCTCTCACGAACTGAAAACGTCTGGTCAATGGTGGCCGAGCAACTGGCTCTTCACAATATGCCAGTCACTACTCTTGATGAACTGTGGTATCGTGTTGAAGCTGCATGGGCAGCTGTACCTTTACACGCCATGCAAGCTCTGTTTGACTCAATGCCCAGGCGTATCAAGGCCGTTATTACGGTCAAAGGTGGTTGTTCCGGGTACTGATTTCTCAGGATCTATGCACCGAAAGTGCGTGAAAATGTAATCACATGTCAGTACTCGTATAATATATTTGTCCAATGAATACCCGTTTATCATCTGCATTTCTTCTTGGTGTAGCAATTTTAATGGCCAATAGTGTACTAATTCTGTACAAGAAGTAAACAAACAAAATACAGTGGGATTTTCTTTGATTCGCTATTAAGCCGCCGTGGGGGGTATGGGGTGGCGGCAGGAAGGGCATCCGGCCATCCTTTAACCGTTAACTTTGCCAAATCCGATTCTAACAATGCCCTGCAACTGCATGATAAGGCACCAGTCAAATAAAGAAATTTATTTGAATGACCAACTTATTCGAATAATTAGCTAGATAGAAATCTATTCGAATAACACTCATCTCTTTTCACCACTACACCATATGCTTCTTTTGTCTTTCTGTTCATATTATCAATTGTAATGAGACGTACTAGTTCACTTTCTTGACGGTGTAGCTGGACGAAGATTTTTAGTTTATTATAAGCAAAGTTGACCATTTAAGTCTGCTGTCACATTCAGCGAAAATCTTTTTAATTTGTTCTGTTCAAAATGTCTAAATGTCAGTGCAATTTTAGCAGGTGACTGGAAGTGGACATTAATTCCTTTGCTGTTACTTCACGGAAATACGCAGTTTCACAACTTAAAAAAGTTATCTTCAGTAACTTACAAAATTCGTTTATCTTTTCAATTTTCGTTATAATTTTGTAACACTTTGTGAATCTCTGGTGTACTGTGCACACGTTCTCTATAGAAAACATGCAAAATTAACAGCTAAGAAGAAATTCTAATTCAAAATGCATTCGAACGCTTGTGTGGCCCATTAATGCCGCTACATTGAGTCAAAGCTAGCTGTTTAGGAAGAAAATACGTTTCCCTGCCCGCACGGCAAGGCCACGTGGCTGTTGTCTGTCACTTCATGAGTGAGCGCTGCATGATACCGAGTGAGTGAAACGCCAGCCGCGTGCTTGCGCGTGCATAGCGAGTGATGTAGACGAGCGCTATTCAAGCGCATTCAGCAGTCGGCAGCAGTGCTCTACTGCCTGCTTCATGAGGCTCGATAGTCCGGCATCTGCACGGATTTCAGTTTGAAAATGGTGAGCATCCTTTGCTATCTTGTGTATGGGGTACTTTGGTAGCGTAACATTAGGTTACTGATTGTCTGTCTGTTATCCGTCAGTACTACATGTCTGCTCTTGTCTAAAGTTGAAACTGTAATCATCAAGGGCTAGAAGACTTCACCGCTAAGCTGTTATTCCATCTCCCAAAGGATGCTACCGTTACAATATCCGTGGATTAGCGCTTTTGTCCTCAGTAAATTTAGTCACGCCGCAACTCTCTTCTGCACTGAATGACTGTTTTATTTATGTTATGATCATACTTTATTAAAAATGCAAGACGCTTATCATTAGTAAATTGAATTGTACAGGAACTCTCTCACACATACTGATGAACGTGTTTTAGCTTAATTTGTTTCATGTAGTTAAAGAGGCGAGGTGTTTGCCATTTGTAAATTTAATTGTGCAACAGCTCTCACCCATGTACTGAATAGGTGTGAACTAATTTCGTCTTGGCAAGGTGTTCTGATAAAATGTATTTTGATGTGTCTTGTGCTGTCTCAGAATGTTAAGAGCTTAAAGCTGATTGATTCTTCTCTCTTTTACAAACTTTTTGTTTCCCTCATGTTACGTGCACTGTCCTGATGTGGACTGCAGCGAATGCACAGTGGGCGCATAAAGTGGGGTCACCTGGGTCCCAGCTGCTTGTGCCCGCTGGTGTGTTAGTATATGTGTAGCACCATTTACGTATTTTCTGAAATTATGTAAATTGATTCACAAATAATCCCACTCTTTGGCCTTGGTGCAGCAACCATGTTATCTTTTAAACGGAATAAAAACACTCCAGATTTCAACGACTGCAGAAGCTTTATTCGTGCTTTTCTTCTTCTAGAGGGATATTCAGAACTTCCACATGGGAAAATACATAAAAACAGTTAGAGGTATCGTCCTATGTAGCATGAGTAGATGGTAAAATGTATATATTGTGTCTCTTTCATTTATGAGCTAATGGGTCCAGACAAAGTGAATAATTATTTTGATGTAAAACTCGACCTCGCCAGTAATGAAATTAATTTTGACATCTTTCTCAGGCGAACCACCAGTGACTCAATAATTCACGTGTCTTCACGCCGGGCATATCAGCGCAAAATAGCCATGACAGACCACCTGTGCGAACTTCCTTTAACCCCTGCTGCTGTTGACTGTCAACAAGAAAATTTACAGATCACTGCAAGTAGTTATGGATATAACCCGAACTTTGTCGGTAAGTTGTACAAACAGAAAATAGAGAAAAGTGGTAGTTCAACAGACACTACTTTTGTAATTCCAAAAGCAAAGTTTATTGTCATTGGGCAACACTTCGTATCTGCTGACTAGGCTGTTTAGGAGCTATAATGTTACAGCAGCTTACACTACTAATGACAAGACCAAGTAGCACTTTGTTCATGACGAGCAGTCACATAAAGACAAATTCTCTCATTAAAACGTTCATAAACTAACATCCACTCAATCTCCTATGTCTCACATTGGTCACACCGAATGTTTAGAAGGAGACTTCAGGAGCATATGCTCACTTAAGAAAGTGCAATTAAAAATACTTCTTCCTTCGCCGAGCATGTAAAAGCTAGCGGATACCTGTAATAGATTCGCACCAAATTCTGCGTCGTGCATCCGAGGGCAAAGGAAGTAAAGATTGTGAAACACTCTCAATGTAGCTAAATATATAAGTCTTAATGACCAACTGATTACCAAGAATCAGACGTTTTATGATTCAATAATGCCAGTTTCTTAAAGAGTATAGCTGAGTATTGGCACAACTCTCCTCATAAAGATTTAATTTGTTTCTATGTCCTACATTTTAAACAAACTTTAAAGAATTTTTTATATATTTTGTGCTTTTTTGCTAAAGGGTCTGTAATTCCTATTATTTCTTAAGGACTTCTTCTCTTTACTAATGACGCCAGCAGTAGCTGCCATGTGTTCAACTTTTTATTTCTTCTTTAATTGTTGTTAAATATAGGAATTTTTTCCCATTCACAGTTGGATGTTAAAACAACCAATAACAAATACACTGAAGAGGCAAAGAAACTGGTACACCTGCCTAATATCGTGGAGGGCCCCCGTGAGCTCGCAGAAGTACCGCAACACGACGTAGCATGGACACTAGTGTCTGAAGTAGTGCTGGAGCGGGCTGACACCATGAATCCTGCAGGGCTGTCCATAAATCGGTAACAATACGAGGGGGTGGAGATCTCTTCTGAACAGCATGTTTCAAGGCATACCACATGTGCTCAATAATGTTCATGTATGCGGAGTCTGGTGGTCAGCAGAACTGTCTACCCTCAGAAGTGTGTTCGTGGAGCCACTCTACAGCCATTGTGTACGTCTGGGATGTCGCATTATCCTGCTGGAATTGCCCAAGTCCGTCGGAATGCACAATGGACATGAATGGATGCAGGTGATCAGACAGGATCCTTCCGTGCGTGTCACCTGTCAGAGTAGTATCTTGACATATCAGGGGTCCCATATCACTTTAACAGCACACATTTCACACCATTACAGATCCTGCACCAGCTTGAATATTCTCCTGCTGACATGCAGGGTCCATGGACTCATGAGCTTGTCTCCGCACTCGTACACGTCCACCCGCTCGATAAGATTTGAAACGAGACTCGTCCGACCAGGCAACGTGTTTCCAGTCATCAACAGTGCAATGTCGGTGTTAACGGGCCCAGGCGAGGCATAAAGCATTGTGTCGTGTAATCGTGAAGGGTACACGAGAGGGCCTTCGGTTCCGAAAGCCCATATAGATGATGTTTCGTTGAATGGTTCGCACAATGGAGCTTGTTGATGGCCCAGCATTGAAATCTGCAGCAATTTGCGGAAGTGTTGCACTTCTGTCACGTTGAATGATTCTCTACAGTCGTCGTTGGTTCTGTTCTTGCAAGATCCTTGTCCGGTCGCAGCGGCTTCAGAGATTTGATGTTTTACCGGATTCCTGATAGTCACGGTACACTCGTGAAATGGCCGTACGGGAAAATCCTCTCTTCATCGCTGCCTCGGAGATGGTGTTTCCCATCGCTCGAGCGCCGACTATAACACCACGTTCAAACTCACTTAAATCTTAATGGTTCAAATGGCTCTGAACACTATGGGACTTAACATCTGAGGTCATCAGTCCCCTAGAACGTAGACCTACTTAAACCTAACTAATCTAAGGACATCACATACATCCATACCCAAGGCAGGATTCGAACCTGCGACCGAAGCGGTCGCGCCATTCCAGACTGAAGCGCATAGAACCGCTCGGCCACACCGGCCGGCTAAATCTTAATGACCTGCCATTATAGCAGCAGTCTCCATTCTAACAATTGCACCAAACTCTCGATCTTTTATATAGGCGTTGCCGACCGCAGCGCCGTATTCTGTCTGTTTTTGAATAAGCATACCTATACCAATTTCTTTGCCGCTTTATTGTATTTTGAAGAGATAAACAGAGTTGGTTACAAAACAGGATTTATTATTTTATATTTCTCCAATAAAGCGTATCGCCTTCTTTAAGGCATTTTCAAATGTCAGATACAACAGTTGTTAATACATTGGCTGCCATCCATGCCAATGTCTTAGCAGGCACAAACTGTGAAGGAGGTGAGAATCGTCGTCTCTTTCACGCTTCCACTCCCAGTCTGGCTCTTAGTTGCCAGCCTAGGGCGACGTTTTTAAAAATTGTATTATTTTTGGATTTTAGGTGCTCATCAACAGTTTTGGCTGCTTGTGACTAATGCGTTACCCGCAGTTCGTCAACGTGGGCCCCCCTTTGTGTGTTTGTAGTGTTTTTAAAAGTTTTTACCACTTTTTCAAACTACACTCCTGGAAATTGAAATAAGAACACCGTGAATTCATTGTCCCAGGAAGGGGAAACTTTATTGACACATTCCTGGGGTCAGATACGTCACATGATCACACTGACAGAACCACAGGCACATAGACACAGGCAACAGAGCATGCATAATGTCGGCACTAGTACAGTGTATATCCACCTTTCGCAGCAATGCAGGCTGCTATTCTCCAATGGAGACGATCGTAGAGATGCTGGATGTAGTCCTGTGGAACGGCTTGCCATGCCATTTCCACCTGGCGCCTCAGTTGGACCAGCGTTCGTGCTGGACGTGCAGACCGCGTGAGACGACGCTTCATCCAGTCCCAAACATGCTCAATGGGGGACAGATCCGGAGATCTTGCTGGCCAGGGTAGTTGACTTACACCTTCTAGAGCACGTTGGGTGGCACGGGATACATGCGGACGTGCATTGTCCTGTTGGAACAGCAAGTTCCCTTGCCGGTCTAGGAATGGTAGAACGATGGGTTCGATGACGGTTTGGATGTACGGTGCACTATTCAGTGTCCCCTCGACGATCACCAGTGGTGTACGGCCAATGTAGGAGATCGCTCCCCACACCATGATGCCGGGTGTTGGCCCTGTGTGCCTCGGTCGTATGCAGTCCTGATTGTGGCGCTCACCTGCACGGCGCAAAACACGCATACGACCATCATTGGCACCAAGGCAGAAGCGACTCTCATCGCTGAAGACGACACGTCTCCATTCGTCCCTCCATTCACGCCTGTCGCGACACCACTGGAGGCGGGCTGCACGATGTTGGGGCGTGAGCGGAAGACGGCCTAACGGTGTGCGGGACCGTAGCCCAGCTTCATGGAGACGGTTGCAAATGGTCCTCGCCGATACCCCAGGAGCAACAGTGTCCCTAATTTGCTGGGAAGTGGCGGTGCGGTCCCCTACGGCACTGCGTAGGATCCTACGGTCTTGGCGTGCATCCGTGCGTCGCTGCGGTCCGGTCCCAGGTCGACGGGCACGTGCACCTTCCGCCGACCACTGGCGACAACATCGATGTACTGTGGAGACCTCACGCCCCACGTGTTGAGCAATTCGGCGGTACGTCCACCCGGCCTCCCGCATGCCCACTATACGCCCTAGCTCAAAGTCCGTCAACTGCACATACGGTTCACGTCCACGCTGTCGCGGCATGCTACCAGTGTTAAAGACTGCGATGGAGCTCCGTATGCCACGGCAAACTGGCTGACACTGACGGCGGCGGTGCACAAATGCTGCGCAGCTAGCGCCATTCGACGGCCAACACCGCGGTTCCTGGTGTGTCCGCTGTGCCGTGCGTGTGATCATTGCTTGTACAGCCCTCTCGCAGTGTCCGGAGCAAGTATGGTGGGTCTGACACACCGGTGTCAATGTGTTCTTTTTTCCATTTCCAGGATTGTAGATAGGAACATATTTCTAATCTGTTTTTATGTATTTAACCATGCAGAAATTCTGAAGGCACCACAAAATGGTGAAACGCGTCAATAAAACTTCTGCTGTCATTGTAACCTAGACTCTTAGTTCCTATTGTAAATTAAGATACTATTTTAAAAGCTGAAATAGTTGATTAATTTGGCGGTGCCATCATTTGTTCTGGAATTATATAAATGCTTCTGATTTTGGTGTTCTTAAAGTATTTTAAGAATTTGAAATGTTCTTGAAGGTGCGTTTTGAAGGCTTTCAAAAAATTTCTTTTGGTTTGGAATCTCTTAAAAAAAGGTTGATTCTTGAATAATTTAAGGTTTTTGATACCTGGAAATTGTATTTTGTAAAAAGGGTTACTGGAATTTTTTAACTGTTCTTAACTGTTCTTAATTAAGAAGTTCTCAAAATTTTTCAAGGTTTCAAATTTTTTCTAGAATTGTACTCTTTTGTAAGAGGGAGCTATAAAATAATTGCTTCTTATTCACTTATTTCATATTGTGTATCGCGCTTGGGGTCTCCCCAAGAGTACTTATTATTGGAGTGTTGTGAGAAATAAAAATTTTCTTTTGCTTCTATGGGCTAGTGGACCCCACTCCTGGATCTCTGTCCTGTTCCCATATTTCAGTACCTGTATGTTATGAAGAAAGTATTATACCGACTGACGTCACAGAAAGTAGAACTACGGCTTAACCCAAGAGGACACACGCAAGGGACTGCACAGACTATAGAGAACTAGCACCTCAGTCTCACGCATAAAAAAATATTACTGTCACTAATATGAGAGGGGATTACAAAGAAAACAGTTGGAACGTCTCCAATGATCAGTTTGGCTACAGATGAGAGAAAGGAACGAGTGAAGCAATTCTGGCACCATGCTAAGTTTCGGAAAGACGACTATAAGTAGAGAATAAAAGTTACACATCATTTATTTAACTAGAAAAGGCATTTGGTTTGGTTAATTTAAAGTTACTATTTAAAGTGTTGGGGGAAGTAGGATTTGATTGGAAGTACAGGTGGCTAATTTTGAGCAAACACAGAAGTCAATATCCTGAAGTGGATATTAATGGTAGCAAGGAAGAAGCAAACTTCGGAAGGGGAGAGAGACAGGGAAGTCTTCTATTACCTTACTTGTACAATATATTCATTGAGGAGGTAATAACAACAATGAACGAAAAGACTACGGAAATCAAAATTACTGGTATGCATGCTCATTGCATCACATTTACTGGTGACATTTCAGTAGTGTAGGCTCAGGGAAAGGACTAAATAAAATAGTTAAGGTCTTAAATCAAGAGAAAAAGAAATTAAAGCAAAAATAAGTACCAAGACGGCGAAATTCTTAGTTATAGACAATAAAGGAGGTGGAACTGACATAAAAATAAATTCAGCTAATAACGAGCACCAAACGCAGGGTTGTCGTAGCGAGACTGAATATTGTAACCCCCAAATCCTCCAAAAATAAACGGAAAATATACCTATTCAGAAAAGCAGATAAAAAATCACCTGACACCTTCGTGAGAGACTATCTCCACTCCTTCCAAATTAACAGTGTAAGTGTAGACCAGATGCGGCTTGAATTCAAAGAAATAGTATCGACAGCAATTGAGAGATTTATACAAACTAAATTAACAAACGAAGGAGGTGATCCCTCTTGGTACACAAAATGGGTCAGAATACTGTTGCAGAAACAACGAAAAAAGCATGCCAAATTTAAACGAACACAAAATCTCCAACAGTGGCGATCTTTTACAGAAGCTCGAAATTTAGTGCGGATATCAAATGTGAGATGCTTATAATAGTTTCCAAAAAACTTTATCTCGAAACGTGGAAAAAATTCCAAAGAGATTCTGGTCGTATGTAAAGTATGCTAGATGCAAGACGTTACTTCTCTGCGCGATAGCAATGGAAATACTATCGATGAAGTGGTACTAAAGCAGAGCTACTACGAGTACATACAGCCTTTCGAAATTACTTCACCAAAGAAGACGAAATAAATATTCCAGAATTCGAATCAAGAACAGCTGCCAGCATGAATAACTTAGTAGATATCCTTGGAGTTGTGAAGCAACTCAAATCATTTAATAAAGGCAAGTCTTCTGGTCCAGACTGTATACCAGTTCGGTTCCTTTCCGAGTATGCTGGTGCAAAAGCTCCATGCTTAACAATCATATACAACCGCTCGCTCGACGAAAGATTCGTACCAAAAGACTAGAAAGTTGCGCAGGTCACACCAATATTCAAGAAAGTCAGTAGGAGTAATCCACTAAATTACAGGCCCATATCATTAATGTCGATACGCAGCAGGATTTTGGAACATGTATTGTGTTCGAACATCATGAATTACCTCGAAGAGAACGGTCTATTGACACACAGTCAACACGGTATAGAAAACATCGTTCTTGTGAAACATAGCTACCCCTTCTTACACACACGATGTGTTGAGTGCTATTAGCAAGGGTTTTCAAATTGATCCTGTATTTCTAGATTTACAAAAGGCTTTTGACATTGTGCCACACAAGCGGCTTGTAGTGACTTTACTTGTTTATGGAATATCGTCTGTTACGTGACTGGATTCGTGATTTCCTATCAGAGAGGTCACAGTGTGTAGTAATTGCCAGAAAGTCATAGAGTAAAACAGACGAGATTTCTCGCGTTCCCCAAGGTAGTGTTAAAGGCCCTCTACTGTCCCTAATCTATATAAACTATTTAGGTGACAATCTGATCAGCCGTCTTATGTTGTTTGCAGATGATGCTGTTGTTTATCGTCTAGTAAACTCATAAAAAGATCAAAACAAATTGTAAAATGCTTTAGAATAGATATGTGAAAGGTGCGAAAATAATGGAAAGTGAGGTCATCCGTACGAGTGCTAAGAGAAATCTGTTGAATTTCGGTTACAAGATAAATCAGTTTAAAGATCGTAAATTCAACTAAATTCTAGGAATTAAAATTACAAAGAATATAAACTGGAAAGAACACATATAAAATGTTGTGGGGAAGGCTAACCAAAGACTGCGTTTTATTGGGAGAATACTTAGAAAATGTAATAGAGCTACTAAAAGAGACTGCCTACTATTTTGGGACAGTGCTGCGCGTCTGGGATCCTTAGCAGACAGGATTAATGGAGAACATCGAGAATGTTCAACGAAGAGCAGCACGTTTTGTATTATAGCGAAACAGGGGAGAGAGTGTCACGGACAAGATACATGATCTGTGATGGACACCATTAAAAGAAAGGCGTTTTTCGTTGCGGCGGAATCTTCTCACGAAAATTCAATCACGAACTTTCTCCTCCGAATACGAAAATGTTTCGTTGGCACCGATCTACATAGGGAGAAATGATCATGACGATAAAATAAGGGATATAAGAGATCGCACGAAAATATATACGTATTCGTTTTTTGCGTGTGCTGTTCGAGAGTGGAATAATACAGAATTATTGTGAAGGTGGTTCGATGAACCCTCTGCCAGGCACTTTAATGTGATTTGCATAGTATCCAAGTAGATGAAGATGTAGTTGTAAAAGAATGGGCTTCTTCCAAAATAATAGCCACCTTCTGCTGAAGAAGCATCTCAGATTTCACACTAAGAACAAATTTGTAAAGATCTTTCTATGGTGTGTTCTAACACACCACTGTGAACCCTGGGCGTTAAAATAGCATGATAAAGCTCGCCTCGAAGCTGCAGAAACATATACCGAGGTGAATTAGAACTAGTTGGACTGAGAGAGAAGCGAAAGAGTTGGTTCTGCAGAAAATACGAGAGAAGAAAGCACAGCAAAATTATAAGGCAATAAGTAAACGAGATTACGACTGAGAATGTACTATCATAAAATATGATAAGTGAAATGTGATTTTTTCATTCATGTGGATGAAGAGAAATGCTGAAGAGAGGAAGCTGTGGCTGGAGAGCCAAAGCTTATCCCATCGAAAGAAGAAGTTGACAGTAATGGCGGAATCCTCATTCTACATTGTCGTTCTGAAACATACTCAGCAATATGTAACTTGTGTTGTAGTAGTGAAATACTTACGGAATCAAATGTAAACATGCATAAAGAGTATTGATTAATGACTGAAATGGCTGAGAGATTGTAACATGACGCCTCTAATTTTTCAGCCACAATGACAGTTTTCTTATAAATGTAATTGTGAGAAGTTTTTTACCCTAACACATTGCCTGTTCTGATTATTAAATCTTTCACCGTTATCTGTACCTTTTACAGTCACAATCTGCCACCAGTTACAAATGATATTTATGACTGATGTTGCGTGCTCAGACCATTAAATGTCCCTAAAACCCAAGACCTTTAAGATAGTCGCATTTCTTTGACCAAAACCTTGGGTGCAAGGTTAATATTTTGCTTCCGAATACTGGTAGAGACAAGGGCTTAAATGAAATCAAATGTCTATAAGTGAATTTTATCCACAATGAGTGCTGCTGAACTCTGTCAGGGTTTCTTTATAGGGTGTGGAGTAAGTTCCGCTACGTTACAAATGGAGTTATCTAAGAGACGGCTGGTTTTGGGCTTGTGCCCATCTCTAGTGATCAAAATTGTTTGATCTCAATTATAAGAAAAGACCACTGAAATCTCTTTCCGCACCAGAACAAATGTTTTATGACAGGGTGATAAATTCCACCACCATCACATCTGATAAATACGAAAGTGAATTTCATGAGAGGCGTCTCAGACACAATATTCCACCATTGCTCAATAATAACAATGTCAAGGATTTAATTGTCTGTTACAAAGTGGCATGTGACTTAACTGAAATGAATAGTAATGAAGAGATTAGTATTGGTCTCGTAGTTAGGAATGTAATGCACAAAAATCTGCAAAATAATAAAAAGAAACACACAGAAGTGTGAAAACTGACTCCATTTTGCTCAATGATATTAATAGAAAACTGTTTGAAAGCACTACTCTTGTAGTGAAGTCTGGCAAAAGAAACTCAGCAGTAGCTATGTCTGAATATGGATACACGTACATACACATCAATATACCGCAAGCTATCTAACGGTATGTGGCGGAGTGTAATTCTGGTACCAGTAACTGATCCTTCCTTCTCTGCTGCAGTCGCGAATCGCGCTTGGGAAGAACGATTTCCCGCAAGCCTCTGCATTAACTCTAATTTTTCGAATTTTTTCATTATAGACATTTCGCGAGATGTATATGGGAGGAAGTAATATGTTATCCGAAATTTCAATAGTAAACCTCTCTGTGGAGCAAAACGCCTCTTTTGTAGTTTCTGCCATTGGAGTTCGTCGGGCAGCTCTTTAGCGCTTTCGCACTGACTGAACAAATTCGTGACGCAGCTTGCCGCTCTTCGTTGGATCTTCTCTCTCTCTTCTACCAGTCCTACCTGGTAAGTGTCCCAGATTGACGAACAGTACTGAAGGATCGGCCGAACAAGTGCCTTGTAAATCACTTTTTTAATGGATGAATTACCTTTAGTTCGTATTCTTCCTATAAATCTGAGTCTGGCATCTGCTTTTCCTACTCTTTGGTTTATGTGATCATTCCACTTAACGCTGCTGTGGACAGTTACTCCTAGATATTTTACGGTAGATTCTGTCTTCAGCAATCTGTCATCAATACTGTAGTTGCGCAGTAGTGGATTTCTTTTCCTATGAATGCGCAATATGTTGTATTTATTTACGTTCAAGGTCAGCTGCCGGAGCCTGTACGATTCATCAGTCCTCTGAAGGTAATTTTGCAAATCGATAATGTCTTCGGCCGTTGCTATCTTTTTATAGACAACCGCGTCATCTGCGAACAGTTTTAGAGAGCTTCGACGCTGTCTGCTAGATCTTTTGTATAACTGTAAACAGTAGCGGTCCTATCACACTCCCTTGGGTTGCTCCGGAAATTACGTTTACATCTGTCGATTTTGCCCCGTTAAGAGCGACTTGTTGAGTTCTGTTTGCAAGGAAGTCTTGAATCCAGATTTACTCTGATACCCGGGAGCTCGTATTTCTTTCATCAACGTAGTGTGGGACGGGGTCCAGATGCCTTCTTCAAGTCGAGGAACACGGCACCAAATTCAGCGTCGATGTCTACAGCGTTATGGGTTTCATGGACGAACAGAGCCACCTGAGTTTCGCAAGATCTCTGTTTACGGAATGCATGTTGGTTTTCATCGAACGGATTTTCATTCTCCAAAAAGTCATAATTCTTGGGCATAAAACATGATACATAATTCTACAGCAGACTGTCGCCAACGATGTAGGTCTAGAACACAAGCCAACAGTGAAACTATAACTGGGATCAAATACGTGTTTGCTAACTATATCGTCAACACTGATAACCCAAACGACAATGAAAACTCGAATTCTCTCTCGTTTCCAAGTTAAAGGCGGTGCCTTTAATTATAATTATATTTCATTGGCATTCATTGTCAATCTCTTCCCATATACGCTTCGAAATCCCGCTGATGGTAAACAGAGTTATGAAGTTTCAGGCAACAGTAGTTGCGTGTCTTTTGTATGAAAACTCCATTAACACATGGTATTTGCAGGAAGAAAAAGTCTTCCTGGACATGTGCTAACAAAGCATCTGCAATGTAACCAGTTCCTCGCGGAGACAGATTGCCTGTTTCTGTCCCACTTGATTGTGATAGTGACGAGGTTCTTCAAAAGGTCATGATTTTGTGTGTAACGATGAGTACGCGTAGGTTCACAAAATAACACAGTGTGAACTTAATCACCTAGTGAGAGAACTGGAATTGTTGAAAGGTAAAACTGAACATTTAGCGTCAAGACTACAATGGTGGAATTGTCTTGATAAGACTTTAAATGGTGTTCCGTATCCACCATATGCCATTCCTTCCATTTTTCTGAACTGGAAAGAACTTGGTAATTTGTAGTGATGTATGGGAACTGATGGCACTGACTATAAAAGTGAGCAGTGGAGGTTGTTCATCAACTCCTCCAAAGTAAGTCTCAAGTCTGTGGTACTGCTTAATGGCAACATGTTACCATCGACACCGATTGGTTTCTTACAAGAAACAAACATATGATAACGTGAAACAGTTCTTATTGCGATTGAACTATGGCAAGTTCAAATAGCAGATTTCCGGGAATCTGAAAGACATATGTATACTACTTGGGCTACATTACGGCTACACACAATTATGTTTCTTCCTGTCCCTCTGGAATAGCCAAAACAAAGCACTTCACTATAAAAGAAAAAGCTTCAAGCACTTGAACCTGGATCTCACAGCACTATGCACGAAGCATCTGTCGAATCCAAGAAAACAGTTCTGCTTGCTCTTCGTAAGGAATTGGGCCTAATGAAAAACTTTAAGGCCATGGACAAAACAGTGGAAGTATTTCTCTATTTGCAAGAGAAATTTCCAAGTTTTAGTGAGGCGAAAATGAAAGAGGGGATTTTCGCGGGTCCACAGGTACACAAACTGAACAAAGTTGAGCATTTCAAAACCGCACTGACAGATGATGAAAAATTAGCTTGGGTTGCATTTTTTAAAGTCTCAACCAGCTTTGTAGGAAATAAGGGGGCAGAAAACTGAAAAGCTCTCCTGACAAATCTTCTGCACTGCTCCATTGGACTGGGGTGCATCATGTCCTTAAAATTACATTTCCTAGATTCTCACTTAGACGTATTTCCTGACAACTGTGGTGCTGTAACCGACGAACACAGAGAATGTTTCCACCAGCAAATTTCGGACATGGAAATAAGATACCAGGCAACTTACAATACATCGGGGTCAGCCGTTTACTGCTGTAAACTAATCAGGGAATTACCAGCAGAAAACTACAAACTCCAGGCAAAGTGGTTGCGCCTTCAGTTACATTTCTCCAAGGGATAACACCAAGGTAAATTCACGCATAAGCTTAAATGGGCAGTAACGTTAAGCTATCATAACTTCAGAACAAGAGCATTTTCATTAACATTTTCGTTATCAGCACAACCGAAAAGAAACCCGACAAGAATTTGATACAGATTATCTAATTTCTTGCCAGTCACAGAAAAAAATTATGTGGTACCTGTCCTACGACCCTTCTTCAAAATGAGACTGATCTACGTTTGTTTCCAGTCGCTAGGTTCCCTTCGTTGCTCCAGCGAACTTGCAACTGATCCCGCCGAGTCCACGTGTGACCGATTCGCCTTCGTGTGTTAATTGTCCAAATCGCGTGTAATCAAACTGTTTTTAACGTTACGTAGCAGGGAAAGGAATGCTGTTAACTACGAAACTGACAATATTTACCTGCGTTACCCGGTAATATTGCTTAAAATGGAAGTAATATCGTGCAGAACAATTTATGTATATCTCCAGAAGAAAAAATACGGCGTTGGCCGCGCTGTGGAAAGTGGATCTGGTTAGCGGTCGGGTTCACGACACCCCGCACGTGTTCTGCTACCTGCTGGGATTGCTTTACAAAAAAAAAACCTTCGTCCCTCCCTCGCTGATTACCTGCTGCTTCTCAGAAAGATATAGCTTTGAGTTCGCCCAGTAGACGATTTTCATTAAAACTGTACAACATTACACTGTTTTTACAGACATTAAGAACAATCTCTAAAACAAATTTTGACACGTGTTACCTAACAGAATACTATTATTAGCAAGGCACCTATTTGTGCTTTAAACTTCTCTCCAAAGGGCGAGGTGTTGATAATGGGGGTCGGTTTTCAGGACTGGTACGCCACACAAGTTATCAAACACACAAAACTTTATATGGCCTAACTGGATTTGATTTTATCCGCATCCCTGTAGCAAACAGCTTGTAGCTATGTAGCGTTACCTTAACGACAGATCCATTGAAAGAAAAATTATATACTAAGATTGTTCTAGTCGCCAACTCTGAAGCAGCAATTTCAATACTTCATCTCAGTTCATATTTCTTTAAACGTGCCAGAAGTAATTTTACGTTTATGGCTTCTTTGACAACAATTTTGCTTGGAAACAAGATGGAGGCAGACTGAGATATTCTTTCGTTGCATAATGGCTGCCATCTTTACTTTGAGTAATTACAGAAAGTTAACATTCTGGTGAAGCAGATTTAAAAGTAAGAAATCTTACTAAAATGAACTTTACAATGACATATCAATGCGACCACACTTACCGTCTTTTCAGATTAAAAGTAAACAATTATTCTTGGAAGTTACTCTTATATAACACTGCAAGACTGTCGTGACACCAAAATTAACTCCTATCTTTTGACCGTACAGAGTGACACAAAATTTACATTTAACAAAATGAACATGTAACTCTGGATCGGTATATGACTTTGGGACAATGATTCTAACAAATACTTTTAACAAAACTATATTAGAACTTCGGCAAATCATGGTGTTGACTATAACATTCTGATACACTGCAAAGGATTGTTAGTACGAAAATGTCTTGTCTTTTTCGTCACAGCCGTATCGCTGTTGAATTTGTCCTTGCTGTATGATAATTTGGATAGGCTTTTCACCGCCACAGTGATTGATTTAAATTATAATTCTCACAAACATGTGGTTGCCATGTTAACTTGCTGTATCATTGGCTCCATATCCCATTGTTTAACCAGTCGGATATTCTTGCTTTCTGACACAAAGTCATCTGGACATGACTTCAGGAACTATAAGCACTGCCTCACCAAATGTTAAGCTCTTCCACACCGAATGTTGCTGTTTGATGCTCACATCGTCAGAAATACACTTCCAAGGCTCGACTGCAACGGCTTCTGGTTTTCTGTTCTGTTCCTCCCTTGCAATGTTCGCACCAAGGTCGTCCAAGAGCCTGGTTGTCGTAAACTCATTGCAGATTGCCTACCTTCATGATTTCATTTTGTTTAAAGGATTTACATGTTCTAATACCATTAGAATGTTACATCAGTACATTTATCACTTACATTCATTCCTATATTTTATTTTTCAGAAAATTATTCATTTTTCACCATATACTCTCTCCTTCGAACGAACACTTATCACAGACATTACACTTTTGAATATTGACATAGTTATAGAGGTTTTCTTAACACTAACCTTATGTGTAAGATCGATCATTTTACTCATTCGATTTTGACTCGATACTGTTTAAATAAATAAAAAAATTTGCGCACTGCAATTTGAATTTAACTATATCATCACATAAGCTCTACATTTCGTCGAATTATCCCAAAAGTATGGGTTCACATAAATTTTTTCTGGGCATAGGACTTTCCTTATGGGCCCATAAGGCACTTAAAAAATTATAAATTTTCCATCCAGATAACATACATTGAGAAAACAAGTTTACCTTAAACTAACATAAAGGAAATTCTTATTGTACAACGCCTTTTCAGTGTCAGTTTAAAGTTCTTTAACCATACAGTATACATTTTTCACAATATAAATCGTTTATAATTTTCTTTCAGAAACGTCTTTTACCACATTTTCCATTGACTCAACACTTTTTATTACATTACTCTTTTGTACTTACTACTAAACACAAATACTCTGCAAACTACCCATTACATTCGAAAATTTTGCTGGGATAGAACAATAAAGAGGCTAATGCGCCCTAGAGCATCTCTTGATCACTTAATTTCCATTTGTTTCCTTATGCTCATGGAGAACTAAGTGATTCTTCCTCAGTCCCCACGACTTGCACTTTTTTAACTCCATTGTGAGTCCTGACAAGTCACTGCTTATTATTTTACTTTCCATTTTATTTTCCATTATAGGAGCTCAGTCCTTCTTACAATATCTTTATGTACCGTTTTGTTTCCCTGAAACCTGTAAAATACTTTACACATTATTCACTACTATTAACGTATACTTGAACATAAATCTGCAATAATTAAAATAATTACAGTATTGATTTTGTACTTCTTTCTCTTTCTTTCTTTCTTTCTGTAATGTATTTTACGTTTGACCGTTGGCGTTTCAAAGCCTTGGTTTGTGCCTTTTCAGATAGACCACATTCAAAATACCGAATCTCTTTTCTGATATTGTGTATTCTAAGTAATAAGCAATGGTGTGTGCTATATTTACTGTGCTGTACAGACAATTATACACAAACTTAAATATGCTTATCTCATGGTTAATCTCATAAGATTTCATGAGAACCTAATTATCTACTTTAAATTTTGGAAACTTTAAGTTTTCGTCATACTGACAAATCCTACTCTCAGCTGCTTTAGCCATCTTGTTTCTTAGACGTTCTTTCAGATCGTCTAATCGTTTGAACCAGATTTCGCAGTTATCTTTCATGTACTTCGTCCATGATAGCATTTTTGCGACGACAAATTCGCACACAACTTATACTGTTTTTGCACCGACCATAAACTGTGAAAACGTTATATTCGACGTATCGAGGTTCAAACCCCACGACTTGGTAGCACTTGTAATCGCATCTATTAATAAATATATCTTTTTGTTATCCTTCATTTCCTTGGATAAAACCCGCTCACAGTTCTTTATGAAATCCATTGGATGCCAAACTCCATGTTTCGTTTGAGGTTTGTATTTTTGCTCTTCGCTCAATAATTCATTTTTGCACCATAAAAGGTGTCCTGCTCTCTTTGCTTTGGAACTCGATACGTAATGATTCGATTTTATTACCTGTTTGAGTGGTTTCATCACCTACACTTTTTTGTACTTCCGTAATAGTATTTTCAAGTGCCACAACGTCTGCTTTCGTCTCGTCTGTAATCTTAGTCTTTATTACAGGTATCAATTCCTGCCATTTGATTACTACTATCGGTTCTACACCACCTTCTATTTTTTGCTATTCATCATTATTAAGTCTTTCGTGATACTTACTACTGCTATTCATCATTATTAAGTCTTTCGTGATACTTACTACTTTGTGTTGGACTTTTATCACGTCACTTTTTACTGACGAAATAGAACAGAGTTCTTATACATTCACGACGGCTAAATTCGCTTCTGTTTCACCTGTTAGGTTGTCATCACACACTGAAATTCTTGTCTCGATTTGAGTCGTAATTTGATTTTCCAGTTTTTTATCTCCGTCTGAGTATTTTTACCATCTGATTGAAGTTGAGACTTAATTTTGGATTTTATCACCGCCATATTTTGATTCATTGTCAACATGTTCTTCGACCTGTTTCGCAATATCTTCATTAATTCAAAGGTATACGTTTGATAATCTGCCCCTACTCTTTGCTTTGTATCAGCATACTGCTGAAAAGAAGTTAAGGTCTCCTCTTCTACTTTCTTCAGTACCGGTGTTGATTCGCTAAATGATCTTGTAATATCGATCCCTCTGTCAGTTGGCCATTTGTGACACTCTTTCCGGCCACGCATGAGCCATCAGCAAGTGCTGCCTCATTGCTAACACTGTCCTGCTCCATCTTGATTTTCACCGATTCTGAATTGCCGTTAAAACCAGCCATATTTACTAAATCTTCTTCTTGTCCCACAAGAACTCTAATGCAGTCTAAAAGACACCGTAATGCTGTCAAAAACTGTCTTTGCTGCACTACCTTGCAAGCTGTTGTCATGGACTTTTATCAATTGATTTTGGTATTTCGGTTCTCACCTACACAACTCAAATTCTTTTCACCATGAAAAGTCGTGCTACAGTCGGACCGTCTAGACGAACACGCAGATTCCACGTGTGACCGATTCTGCTTTGTGTTTTAAATGTCCGATTCGTCTGTAATCGAATCGTTTTTAACGTTACGTGGCAGGGAAAGGGATGCTTTTTAATTAGGAACGTGACAATATTTAGCTGTGTCACCCGCTAATATTGCTTAAAATGGAAGTAATAATGTGCAGAATAATTTATGTATCTCTCCAGAAGTAAAAATACGGCGTTTGCCGCGGTATGGTAAGTGATACCGGTTAGCGGTCGGATTTACGACAATCCGCGCGTCTATTGCTACCTGCCAGGACTGCCTTACAAAATCGAACCGAAGTCCCTTCCGCCGGCTGGGGTGGCCGAGCGGTTCTAAGCGCTACCATCTGGAACCGCGTGACCGCTACGGTCGCAGGTTCGAATCCTGCCTCGGGCATGGATGTGTGTGATGTCCTTAGAATAGTTAGGTTTAAGTAGTTCTAAGTTCTAGGGGACTGATGACCTCAGAAGTTAAGTCCTATAGTGCTCAGAGCCATTTGAACCGAAGTCCCTTCCGACTCGATTACGTGTCGCTTCTCAGAAAAATAAAGCTTTTAGTTCGCCGAGTAGAGCATTTTCATTAACACTGCACAACGATACACTGTTCTTACAAACAGTAACAACAATCTCAAATACAAATTTTGACACTTGTTAACTAACAGAATACTATTATTAGCACGGCACCCATTTATGCTTTAAACTTCTCCCCAAAGAGCTGTGGGTAATGGGCTTCGATTTTTCAGGATTGGTACGCGACACAAGTTATTACACACACAACTCTTTATATGGCCTACCTGGATTAGGTTTTATCTGCATCCCTGTAGCATACAGCTTGCGACTATGTAGCCTTACAACAGATCCACTGAAAGAAAAACACATCTACGAAGAATGTTTTGGTCGTAAGCTCTGAAGGAGCAATTTCAGTACTTTACTTCAGTTTATATTTCCTTAAATCTGCCAGAAGTAAATTTACAATAATAACTTTTGTGGCAACAACTTTACTTGATAACAAGATGTAGACAGACTGAGGTATTCTTACAGGGCTTAATGGCTGCCATCTTCACTTTGAATAATTACAGAAAGTTAACATTCTGGTGAAGAAGATTTAAAGGTAAGAAATCCTACTAAACTGAAATTTATAGAGATGTATCAAAGCGATCACACTTCTTGTCTCTTCAGATTGAAAGTAAACAATTACTCTTGGAAGTTACTTTTATATGACAAGACTGTCGTAACACCAAAATTAATTAACTCGGATCTTTTGACCGTACAGAGTGACACAAAACTTACATTTAACAAAATAGACAGGGAACTTTGGATCAGTATATGACTCTGTCACACTAAGTGTTAAGCTCTTTAACACCGAATGTTCCTGTTTAATGCTCACATCACCAGACATGGCACATCACGACACGTACAGTACCAAGGTTCGACTGGAGCTGCTTCTGGCTTTCCGTTCCTTTCCTCCCTTCAGTGCTCGTGCCAGGGTCATCCAAAAGACTGGCAGTCGAAAACCCGCAGTGGATTCCCTACCTTTCTGATTTCATTTTGTTTAAATGAATTACATGTTGGAAATGGAAATCCCGTGTGGCTAGGGCCTTCCGTCGGGTAGACCGTTCGCCTGGTGTTAAGTCTTTCGAGTTGACGCCACTTCGGCGACTTGCGTGTCGATGGGGATGAAATGACGGTGATCAGGACAACACAACACCCAGACCCTGAGCGGTGAATATTTCCGACCAAGCCGGGAATCGAATCCGGGCCGTTAGGTATGACATTCCGTCGCGCTGATCACTCAGCTACCAGGGGTGAACAATTACATGTTGTAATATCCTTAGAATGTTACATCAGTACATTGAAAACTTACATTCATTTCTATACTTTATTTTCCATACAATTATTAATTTTTGACAAAATATGCTCTTTTTCGAACGAACTTTTGTCACAGACACTACACTTTTACATGTTGTCATAGTTATAGAGGTTTCGTTAACACTAAACTTTTGTATAAGATCGATTGTTTTCCTCAGTCGATTTCCAATCGTTACTGTTTAAATGAATAAAATTTTTTAGAAGTTGCAATTTGAATTTAACTACGATAAGCTGTTGCTAGATGGGAGCAAGTACTTTCGCCTAATCATTGTAGAATCTTGCAGGAATCTCAAGTGGTTTTGATTCCTTCCTATTCTGACCCCGAGGAAGGGTGGATTCCTCTAACCTACAACAACCCCATGTGCATTCCACACGTATTTCGGTACACTGGCAGCCACTTCCTGCATGTAGTACACGCCGATCCATTAAGGAGAAGCGTACGATTCTCCACTCGATAGCGAAGGTCGAAAATTTCGCATCCGCTAACGTCACAGAATGATCTGAGCCCTTGCCTTAGACATTCCAGTCTGCCCCAAAACAGAGGACGCTACAAATAGTGAGCTGAGCCTGTAACTAGTGCGCCATGCTAGTTGCCTTCGTCAAATCAGCCATCCGCCGAAAGAAAGTGGGGATGGCTTCAGAACTCAAATGGCAGGCGTCATTCGTGTTGACATGTGTCACCATTTGCAACGCAGTGGATTCGATAGCCGCCGACAGGGCCTCCTCCACGTCTTGGACAAGATGCCCAGACAAACATGTCGAGTATACACAATAATTCTTTACCGCCCTGGCAAATTATTTCGCTGAGAGGTTCTATTACTCACCTAACGTTGCGGCTCCGAATAACTAGCATACTTGGCTTCTGTACTTGATCTGACTGGCCAGAAAAATTGGCCGCTGGCCCAACAGGTGAAGCATTCCGAGTTGGCGTAGAAGTATTGTCAACACTAGATGGCACCTCGCACCTGTTGCTAGGGTGTAAGAAGCAACCCTTGCTGTCTGTTCTCTTTCCTCTTCGCCTAGTGAAGCACGAACCTACCACTGTCTGTCACACATTGTTGCGAATAGACGGACTGTTCAGACGTTGCGAGTCTCAAGATGCAGCGGCAATCTGATCATTTGGGGATTCCAACCATACCAAACGTGTCGCAGGTCACGTTAGTGGCGTCCTGATGTCGCCGTAGCCTGTTGGCCATAACCAGCACAGTTTCCACCACTGTCTGTCACACATTGTTGCGAATAGACGGACCGGGGTTTTAACGATACCAAAAGTGTCGCAGGTCTTGTTAATGGCGCCCTGATGTCGCCGCAGACTGTTGGCCATAACCAGCACAGTTTCCAGTTATTTATGGGCTGGATCCATTTCTCCTTATGTCCGCTCACAGACAACAAGCACAGTCCTATCCATAGCGTACTGTGTGTGTAAAAACGAAAAAGAAAAAAGCAACGAAAACTGAATAAGGTATCAAAAAATATAAACAGAACACTCAGGAGTAACTGGGAAAGTACAAACAGACAACCGTAAAGGAGAAGTTTATCCGACTGTGACACTAAAGAGGTTAGTGTGTACGCAAAATAAAAATATCCTTTAGCACTAACAATAAGTGACAACAGCACATCATTCACTGCAGCAAGACAAACACCCAACGTAGCAGCAGTTCACGTATTTACAAGCTTTTATATGATAATTCCCCACTGCTCTACATAGGTTAGATAGGTAGGAGTTTCAATATAATACACCGGGAACACGTTGACGATTTTCAGTTGAATAACTTTGATACATTTACTTGAATGAAAGAAAATTGGCCACTCAATCACAGCCATTAAAGACAATCAGCAAATACTACATCATTTCTGCATAGCACATCATTTCTGCATATCTTTCACAAAATATTTAGAAACAACAATTTGAACAAAACGCCCCCTCATAACTAGTAATCAAATAATCTTGTACTATTAAATCACTAACAATATAAAATAATTTCACATCAATGTTTGATTTGTGTAAATCCAAGGAAAGTCCAACATATAAAAATATGCCATTTTACACTTACTTCCAATTTATTTGACATACATTATTTGACAATGACTCTTTAACCTAAGACAATTTGCCAACGTTCATGTAATGTATTAGAAGTGACAGTGTGGTGGTTCCACGATCATGTCCCAATTTTCTTTTTTGTAATTTCTAGTATCTGCTATGATTCAGTATGTAACATTTCTATACTGCTTGGATCCAAGTTCTTTGACCACAGCCTCTGCATTCCACAATGTAAACACTTTGGATGTTGCGAGTTCATGTCTTATCTGCAGTTAATATTAGCATCTAAAGTGACATTAACATGTGAAACGTGTAATATCGCAGGCGAAATAATAATTATTGTCACAAATGTTCAGTTTATCTGTGAAAATCGAAATGTGACAAGTATGCAAGTACGAGTTCGATACTCCAATTATGTGTATGTACACTAATATTTTCATCCAATATCACATAGCCGCTCCCAGTTCTTTCACTTGTGTGTATTTAGTCAACACCAGCGTATTTTATTTAAACACAGAATTCCAACAATAAATGTGGAAACATGAAAATGAGTTTATAATCACCTGAGGATGGCCAAAAGCTCGAAACGATCATGTCTTAAATGAATTACCTTCCATTGTGACTGGTAAAGGATCTTATTCTACACCCTGGAAATCTTTCTTTTGCTGATGATACTTTTTTTCCTTGTACATGACTGAAAATATAAAACATTTGCAGTAAATGTAACATCAAAATGCTCAAAATCAGGCAACTTGAACGCTCTGTCATGTTTAGTTGTTAGTGTGAAAAATTTGGAAAAACGTTCTTTTACTGTGAACTGTATGTGCACTACAAGGCTGTAATATAAAACTGGGAGCAAAAAACTTCTAAGCTTTCGGTTTACTTCATTAGCATTCAATAGTGAAGCCAACAGAGTAATCTGACTTATGCTGCTCCATTAATTATATGTAATAACATGTATTACAACTATTGAGCCGTGAAATTATTTACAGGTACGATAGTGACATTGCCACTGAATACAGAAAAACCAATAGATATCCTGCAAACATTAGTAGTTTTAGCAGTACCCTTACTATCAGTCTTACTGGTACCATGGATTGTATCTCCTTTAAACAACAGTGAATGTTCACGATCTTTCATAGCAGCATATGCTGATGGTGAACCAACATAATGAGAAGCTATCAACGTGATTTAGTCCCACTGTACCTGCCACTGTTGTCGTTCGTATTTATAAACTGGATATGTTCCATTATCAATTTCAGCCGTGGACAGCTGCACCTGCAAAACTTTCATGTAACATATTCATTATGTTCTGAACCACAAAACTCTTTTTCAGCTTGTCTCCTTCAGAAGACTCAACATATTTAATTACACTACCAAACAAATTCTTGGATTCTTATGAGACTTATCCATTGGCCTCTTCATGCTGGGGGATTTTTAGATTCTTTCACGGAAAGGTAAATATTATGATCTATCTTAACAGTTACTTCAGCAAGAAAATTGAGTATTTCGTCATTGACATCAGTGAAACAGTGCTGTCTCCAGTTCTCACTCAGCATACCACCACTGTTTCTTGTTTTACATATATAACTGGAAAATTAATTTTATGTCTCCCAAGCTGTCAATATAATTTCACTCTCCGCACTGCCAATAGTCTTCCAAGCTTATTGCTTTTCGGAATTCACTGTCTATATCACTGAACCTTCTGCAGGAAGATGCAGCTGTCGTCACGTACTGAAGCAAATACGAAAAACTGATGGCAATGCATCTGGTTTCAGTTTCAGATAAAATCCTTCAAACACCTTAATTTCTCCATCAATTATAAACTGGTCTGTTTTTACTACGCACTCCTCAGTGCAACGTCTCATGCTTCTTAAGGGCTTTTTTAACGTTGAAAAGACTGTAATTTTTCGAAAACAATTTTCGTTTTGTTCTTCATCCCTAAATAAAGAAAATGTGTATACAGTTTCATTTTGTTCTTCATCCCTAAATAAAGAAAATGTGTTGACAGTTTCATTTTGTAATCTGTAACTACTTTTATACCCATCTGCACTACAGCACCTTAGCATTCTAGTGTCTGTGCATTCGACTTTTAATATAGCTACTAAAATGTAAACGAGCACGTATTTCCAAAAGTTTTAGTATGTTTAGTTAATTTATGGAATAACATTAGACGTATCCATGGAAAAAATGTGACAGATGACTGGAAATAGTCACTGGTAATTAAGAAATCGTAGTAACTACTTTCTATTAGTGGAAGTGCAACTTCATAATCTTCACTTTTAGTGGCTGAAGATAACAAGTAACACCCAGACAATGAGAAGTTTTACAAGTAGTACAGAAATTGATTGATTCAACAGATTTCTTTTGCTTGCGTCACAAAAGATGGCTGCCAGTTCTCAGGCCAGTATCTGTGGTAGGCTTAATGATTACATGTTTCTGGAATTAACTGAGCTTTGTGAAGATCCTAAACAAGCAAAGGTGAGGCAAATACATAACTCGAATATAATCAATGAAACACATAGAGTTTTGAGCACAGATTGTTATTCCAGTGTATTTGATAATGGCTCATTTACTGAAGCATTTTATTATTTCATACATACTACTGTAAATATCTTCAGTGCAATTTGTAACCCGAAAACAAAAGAAAACGGGATACTTGCCAATAAACGGAAGGGAAGTGTCAAACTGGTATACACCGTACCTACATAATTTAGAAATTTTCCTGAGGGCATAATTATGAAAAATCGTACATGGATAATCTCTTTAAATTTTCTGATGCTAAACTAAAACAGATATACAGAAAACAAATAACAGCTGCTTTAAGGAAGACCAATGATGATTACATTCCTAACTCCAGTAAGAAATGCAAGGCTGCATGGAGTTCGTGATACTAATGTGACTGGAGAGAAATTACCTTTCCGTTAAGGCCAAGTGAGTTTCTTAACAGCTTCATAAATACTGCAAAATGTTCTTTGATAGGGAAAGATAACGCTGGGGGTAGTTACGAAAATGACGGAAAGTTGCTTTGTCGATTAAGGATAATATAAACGCAGGGTTAGAAAGCTTTCAGTGGTAAGTGATCCACTCTAGGATATCATTCATATTGTCACATGAGTGAGCAACTCGAGAAGAGAGAACGTGCGTAGTTTTCCTACATTTATTCTTAAAAAGACTGTAGAAACAGTCATTCCTTGAGTTCCCTTACACGCTTGAGGCATAAAGAGGCACATTTTCAGACTGCTTATCTTTAAACATGCTCCTGCTTCTGGATAAGTATGGAGGCAATTACTAATCCGAAAACATTAGTCTCTGAAGCTACTGTTGCAGCACCTCGATTTAAATGATAACAAACTCTGTCAGTCGGGTCAACGAGCTGTTAATTATCCCCTGCTTAACAATAGCTTTTTTGGGACCTACTGCCTGCGCGGTAGTTGCAAGTGAGGTTGGACGTGAGCAGTCGGTCGAAGGAAGCAATCGAATGGTAGATGAGTAGTGTACTGAATACTACGGTCGGTCGTCGGCCAAAGTATAATGAAAAGACATCAGAAATTAACAATCAAGGAATGTCGTCAAAAATTCAGGGAGGTGTCAAAGTTAAAGATTTATCCGAATTTCGTGGTATAATTTTGCTACTATAAGTAAATAATCGACTGCAACGAAATATATTAAAACTAGTAGTTAGATACCAGTCAGTCATGCTTCACGGACGCCACCCAACACATCATATAATGTTAACTAAGAAATAATCCACAATCGACCAGAGGAGGAGCAATTATCAACGAAGTGAGCAAGCAAGGGAGCTCGCATGGCATATCGTAACAGCAACAGTAAATCATCAACTATTGAAGACACAATGAAAAACTATCTACCTGTTACATTGAGATTAATAGCCTCTTAAAGAAGGTCCAGAATGGTTTTCGAAATGGTATACAACTGAGTCAGTTCAAGAAGTGGTATTGTCTACCGTACATGGCTTAGAAATAGACAGAACTCCCACTAAACTCTAGCAGACCTTAGAAAAGCTTTAGAGAATGTATCACATAGTAATATAAACGAACCTGAGAACAGTGGAGTTAAAGGCTATGTATGCATTACCAGTCCTGGAATGATATTTACCAAATATAAACCAGATGGTTGTCATACACAAATACAAATATCTAATTTTTTAAGTGTAAGATAAGAAATTACACAAGATTCTGTGTTGAGACCTTTGCTCTTATATGTAAATCATTCGCCAAGCTTTTTACAGTTCAAAGCTTCAGACCATAGTACTCCGGTCGGGAGCTGCAGTGTTAGGAGCATAATGCAGCTTCTCACGGAAGTAGTGTCCAGGGTTGAAAAAAGTCTATTGGCACTCGGTAATCCGTGGGGGAAGAGGAAGAATCTCATCCCAGATGTGGAGGAGGCTCTTCCTGTGGTTATTGAGGCTGCAGGGTGCAATCACATGAAAGTTGTGGCTCGTGCGGACACCAGTGAATCGTGTCTCCTGGGTCATACGAGCTGAAGGCTACAGCCTTGCTCGTAATTGCGAACAGAGCTTAGAAGTTGTAGTATCGTACCCAGAATTGATCGGGATGCTATACAGTTTCTGGACCTGCGTCACGGGGTGGAGGATTACAGGATGCCCGTTGGTAGGTCAAAGCTGCGCTGCACTGACTAAACAGCTGCTCAGGCGTCAGAGTAACTGTGTAGTGTACACTTTATTTTTGTAAAATTTTTTGTTTCTATGTAGCAGTTTGCGATACTTTGGTGAACGCACGTCGGTCGATACGCAGAGAGAGAAATCAGATCATGTATAAAACTTCGAGTATGAAGGTTTCAGCAATAAATTGCCGAAGCATGTATAATACAGTCCCTGAATTTACCGCTCTCCAGGAAAGTTTTCGCTCTCAGATTATATTCGGAACCGAGAGCTGAGTAAAGCCCGCAGTAGAAAGCTCCGAAGTAGCTTAATGAGGCACAGAATTTATACCGAAAAGATTGCAATCGGGAAACGTTTTGTGTCTATCGAGGGTGAAATTGAATCTAAATGCGAACTTGTCTTGACGCAAGTAACCGGCCTAGGTAAACATAAATTAATAATTCTAAGTTTTTACTGGCCACCCGATTCCGCTGTTATTGTTGTAGAGTTGTAGCTTCACTAAAGAAAAGCAATGTTAAATAGCGCGGAAGTGCCCCCATTTTGCTACGCAAATATAGCCTCCCACGTATAGCCTAAGACTTTGCAGGTATTACGGACAGACAGTCTATTGAAGCTGTTTGGAACACATTTTCCCAAAACTGTATTGGACAACTAGTTCGACAGCTCACAGGCAATGGAAATAGTTTAGACTTTGTAGCTACAAACAAGCTTGACCTTACCGGCAGTGTCGATACACAGGGATAAATGATCATGATTTCATTATACTGACTAGGGTCACTAAAGTTAATAAAGGCCAGGAGATTTTTTTAAGGTGGAAGGCGCCGATAAACAGTTTTAAAAATACAATGTTTAAAATGCAACTCAGATGATGCCTGGACTTTATTTGGTTCCAATGTGATGGATCCTTTTCCCCATAAACCATGCATCTTGTCAATGGTGGGGATGCTTGCGTCCTCAGCGATACAGATAGCCGTATCGCAGGTAGAACCACGGCGGAGGGGTATCTGTTGAGAGGCCAGACAAACGTATGGTTCCTGAAAAGGGCCACCAGCAGCCTTTCCAGTAGTTGCAGGGGCAACAGTCTCGATGACTGATCTGGCCTTGAACGTCAACCAAAACTGGCACTGCTACTGTGAACTGCTGAAAGCAAGGCGAAACCACAGTCTAAATTGTGCAAAATAATGGGTGGGCTGCGCAGAATGTGTCGCCGCTTCTTTCGCAAAGTTGGTCGCAGGTGATGCTCCAAAAACGAACAGTAGTACTGTGCATTGACGGTCTGCCGTGGAGGAACGTAGGATAACACCATCACAGTCGTACACGAGAACCACCATAACTTTCACCATACTGGGGCTCTGACGCACTTTCGACTTTCGCCGCGACACTTTCTGCGCAACCCACCCATCATTTTGCACGACAATGCGCGGGCGCATACAGCGCAACCTGCGGCTGCTCTGTTCGGTCGATGGGACTGGGAAGTACTGTAGCATCCACCATACTCCCCAGACTTATGTCCTTGTGACTTTGATTTGATTTCGAAGATGAAGGAGCCACTTCGCCGGCCGGAGTGACCGAGCGGTTCTAGGCGCTACAGTCTGGAACGACGGGGCCGCTACGGTCGCAGGTTCTAATCCTGCCTCGGGTATGGATGTGTGTGATGTCCTTAGGTTAGTTAGATATAAGTAGTTCTAAGTTCTAGGGGACTGATGACTTCAGAAGTTAAGTCCCATAGTGCTCAGAGCCATTTGAACCACTTCGTGGCATTCGCTTCAGAACTGTTCCAGAGATTCGACAGGCAGAAGATCGCTCCATTCGCACCATCAACAGAACAGGCTCTGCTAACGGTATACTACGCCTTCCACATGGCTGGCAACGGGTTCTACACAACTCTGGTGACTACTTTGAAGGACAGTAACAGGTGAAAAGTGTAACTCTTAGGATCGGTAGTAAAAAAATAGTTGCCACTATTTAAGTTCCAATGCTCATATAAGATGAATATGAACAAATGCGAAACAAGGATAATGTAATGTAATGGAATTCAGTCAGGTGAGTTCAAAATGGCTCTGAGCACTATGGGACTTAACATCTGAGGCCATCAGTCCCCTAGAACTTAGAACTACTTAAACCTAACTAACCTAAGGACATCTCACACACCTATGCCCGAGGCAGGATTCGAACCTGCGACCGTAGCGGTCTCGCGGCTCCAGACTGTAGCGCCTAGAACCGCTCGGCCACTCCAGCCGGCAGTCAGGTGAGGCTGAGGGAATTGGATAAGAAAACGAGATACTTAAAGTAGTAGATGAATCTGCTATCTGAGCAGCAAAATAAGTGCCGAAGTAGAGAGGATATAAAATGTAGACTGGCAATGGCAAGAAAAATTTTTCTGAAGAAGAAAAGTTTGTTAACATCGCGTGTAGATTTAAGTGTCACGAAGGCTCTGAAAGTATTTGTATGGAATACAGACACGTGTGGAAGTGAAACGTGAACGATAAACAGTTTAGATAGAAATAGAATAGAAACAGTCGTAATATGGCGCTATATAAGAATGCTGAAGATTAGGTGGGTAGATCACCTAACTAGTGCGACGTACTGGACAGAATATTTAGGAGAAGAGACATTTGTGACACAGACTGACTAGAAGAAGAGATAAGTTGATAGCACCCATTCTGAGACATCAAGGTATCACCAATTTAGATTTGGAGGGAACCGTAGGTGGTAAAAATCTTAGAGAGTGGTCAGGAGGTGAATACTGTAGTAACAACCAGAAGGGTGTAGGTTGCAGTAGTTATTAGGAGATGAAAAGGCTTGCACAAGATAGAGTAGCAAGGAGAACTGCATCCAACCAGTCTTCAGACTGAAGACCACAACAACAACACGATGAAACTAGAGATATTACGGACAAAGTTTAAATTTCCATACTGAATTTCCACTTTGCAGCGGAATATGTGCTGATATGAAGCTTCCTGGCAGATTAGAACTGTTTGCGGAATGGGGACTCGAACTCTGAACCTTAGCCTTTCGTGAACAAGTGCTCTACCAGCTGAGCTACCCGAGTACGAGTCACGAACCGTCCTCACAGCTGTACTCCCACCAGTACCTTATCTCCTACATTCCAAACTTCGCCATCTCCCTTGAATCTTTCGGGGGTAAGAGCGCTAGTCCCTCAAGTTTCACGAGATGACTGAAGTTTGGGAGGTAGGAGAGGAGGTACTGTCGGGACTAAAGCTGTGAGGACGGGTCGTGACTCGTGCTCCGATAGCGCAGTGGGCGAAAGGGTTGGAGTCATGGTCCGGTAAACAGTGTTAATCTGCCAGGAAGTTTCAAAGTTTAAATTTATTTTTATCGGGCTTTATCTTGGTTTAAAAAACAGCGCGGAAACATCGACAGGAAAAAGACAGCAGAAATTCGTGCCTATGTAAAAAATCGAAATGAACAGTATCCACGGTCATAGATTAGTGAAAGATATTGTCGAGAATCCGATAGAGATCTGGTCCTACGCAAAATCGCTAAGCGGATCGGGGACCTGTTCAGTCACTCGCCTGACAACACAATACGGAAAAAAGGTAGTTGAAGTGTTAAATTACGTATTTATAACATCATTCACGCTGGAGTATCGTACGTACATAGCATAGTTTGACTGTGGCGCTGATTTCCGTATGGAATACATAGTAATAGACATCCCTGGCGCCGAGAAATGCCTGAAAGAATAGATAGAAGATAAGTGACTAGGAATGGACGAAATCCAAGTTCGACTTCACAAAGAGTATTCGTTGGTATTAGCCCCTTACTTAGCTCGCATTTGTCCCTAATGTCTTATCCTGCGTAAAGTCTCAAGCGACTGGAAGAAAGCGAAGGTGACTCTAGTATATAAGAAGGGTGTAAAATGAACGGGAAAGCGTGGTCGTTGCGTGTCAGTAGAAAGATCTAGGAGACTTGAATAGAGTTTGTTTGGTGTGATCAGTGGCAGCTTCCTCTAAACGTAGACAAATATACGATAATGCAAATGAGTTTTAACAAGAATTCTGTAATGTTCGAATAGAGCATCAGCGCTGTTCTGTTGGAAACAATCACATCAATTAAATATTTAGGCATAACATATAAGTACGAGGGCAAGTCAATTATTATCCGCAAAGTAGTTATAAAATTTTATTGTAATGAAATAGGAAACTTACAAGAACATCATTTTTCTAAATAATCTCCTTGCGTTTCAACGCACTTGGTCCATCGTTGTACAAGCTTCCTGCTGCCCTCATAAAAGAAGGTTCTCGGTTGAGCTGCGAGCCAGGAATCTACCGCTTCTTCCACTGGTTCGTCCGAGGCAAATCGACGACCCCTTAATACCTGTTTGAGTAGACCACACAAGTGATGGTCAGAAGGGGCAAGATCGGGACTATATGGAGGATGGCCCAGTACGTAAAATTTGAGTTTCTGGAGCACTTCAGCAGTTTGGGCAGCAGTATACGGACGGGCATTGTCGTGCAACAACACAACACCTTTTGACAGCAATCCTCGACGTTTACTTCGAATTGCAGGCTTTAGCCTGGCAGTACGCATCCTGCTGTAACGTACATTGTTTATTATTGTGCCCATTTCCCCATAATCTTCCAATACTGGACCTTGTGCGTCCCAAAAAACAATAAGCATCAGTTTTCCTGCTGACGGTTGAGTTTTGAACTTTTTCTGCCATGGCAAATTTGGACGTTCCCATTCCATACTCTGCTGTTTACTCTCCGGCTCGTAGTGTGGATCCATGTTTCGTCAACAGTAATGATCCTGTCTAAGAAGTTGTCCCATTAGTTACCATAGCAATCCAAATGTTTTTAGCAGATGCCCAAGCGCGTTTGTTTATGCAGCTGTGTGAGTTGTTTTGGGACCCATCTTGCACAAACTTTATGAAACCCAAGCCTGTTGTGGATGATTTCGTGGGCAGAACCGTGACTAATTTGCAGACGCTGTGCCACTTCGTCAATAGTTAATCGTCTGTCTAAGAGAATCATTTCACGTGAATGCGCAATAGGTTCTTCATTTGTGGTGGTAAACGGTCGACCGGCTCCTTCATCGTGCGTAATACTAGTGCTACCATTTCGGGATTTTTCAGTTCACTCGTAGACACTCCGTTGTGGCAAAACACTGTTCCCGTACTGTACCGAAAGTCTTCGATGAATTTCGGCCCTGATACACCTTCCGACCACAAAAACGGATCACTGAACGTTGCTCTTCTTTGGGTGCAAATAGACAGCGGAGCAGCCATGATTAACAGCATGGCAGCGATAACGAAACTAACCTAGCAGCTTGAAATTTGCAAAGACATAACAACAAATAAACAAAGCATGCGTCACGAACATAAAACGACAGTACTACCAAAATAAAATTGTAACTAAATTGCGGATAATAATTGACTTACCAACGTATATGGAAGATGAATGGTTGGATTCCGGTTTACGGGGAATTTTCTAGGAAAGCGTAGTTTATTTTGAAAGGAGCTTGCCTACAGAACCCTTGTGCCACTATTTCTTGAGTGCTGGTCGAGTGTTTGAGATCCTCACCGGGAGATATCGAAGAAATTCAGAGGTGATCTGTAAGATTTGTTATTGGTTGGTTTGATCAAGAAGTGAGTGCTACAGAAATGCTCCGTGACACAAATGGTGTAAAGTGTCAGGCAAATCCTACACCTTCCATGAAAACCCTGACATAATAAGCAAATCCAGCAGTATGTCACATAGCTCCGAATAAATCGTGACATTAAATTAACCAAAGTAATACGAGTAACGAGTGAGCAAATGGAATACTACAGACTAGTAGTTTCCTAGTGGTGTGTAGCACCAAATGTTTACGCAAGGTCAAGCTATTCCTATTAATTACTGGCTCGTGGTTTTTGGGTGTGAGGAAGGCCTCAAACAGCGTCAAAGGCGTGTTCCATTTGGTTCAGGTAAGACGAATTTGGAAGCCTAGACATCAAGGTGTCATGCTGTTCAAACCGCTACAGCACGATTCGCGCTTTATGACACAGACAGTTATACAGCTGAACGATGCCATCAGCGTCGGGGAAGAGACCAAGTATATTCACATCTACAGGGTGTTTAAAAAATGACCGGTATATTTGAAACGGCAATAAAAACTAAACGAGCAGCGATAGAAATACACCGTTTGTTGCAATGTGCTTGGGACAACAGTACATTTTCAGGCAGACAAACTTTCGAAATTACAGTAGTTACAATTTTCAACAACAGATGGCGCTGCGGTCTGGGAAACTCTATAGTACGATATTTTCCACGTATCCACCATGCGTAGCAATAATATGGCGTAGTCTCTGAATGAAATTACCCGAAACCTTTGACAACGTGTCTGGCGGAATGGCTTCACATGCAGATGAGATGTACTGCTTCAGCTGTTCAATTCTTTCTGGATTCTGGCGGTACACCTGGTCTTTCAAGTGTCCCCACAGAAAGACGTCACAGGGGTTCATGTCTGGCGAATAGGGAGGCCAATCCACGCCGCCTCCTGTATGTTTCGGATAGCCCAAAGCAATCACACGATCATCGAAATATTCATTCAGGAAATTAAAGACGTCGGCCGTGCGATGTGGCCGGGCACCATCTTGAATAAACCACGAGGTCTTCGCAGTGTCGTCTAAGGCAGTTTGTACCGCCACAAATTCACGAAGAATGTCCAGATAGCGTGATGCAGTAATCGTTTCGGATCTGAAAAATGGGCCAATGATTCCTTTGGAAGAAATGGCGGCCTAGACCAGTACTTTTTGAGGATGCAGGGACGATGGGACTGCTACGTGGGGCTTTTCGGTTCCCCATATGCGCCAGTTCTGTTTATTGACGAAGCCGTCCAGGTAAAAATAAGCTTCGTCAGTAAACCAAATGCTGCCCACATGCATATCGCCGTCATCAATCCTGTGCACTATATCGTTAGCGAATGTCTCTCGTGCAGCAATGGTAGTGGCGCTGAGGGGTTGCCACGTTAGAATTTTGTATGGATAGAGGTGTAAACTCTGGCGTATGAGACGATACGTGGACGTTGGCGTCATTTGGACCGCAGCTGCAACACGGCGAACGGAAACCCGAGGCCGCTGTCGGATTACCTGCTGCACTAGCTGCGCGTTGCCCTCTGTGGTTGCCGTATGCGGTCGCCCTACCTTTCCAGCACGTTCATCCGTCACGTTCCCAGTCCATTGAAATTTTTCAAACAGATCCTTTATTGTATCGCTTTTCGGTCCTTTGGTTACATTAAACCTCCGTTGAAAACTTCGTCTTGTTGGAAACAACACTGTGTTCTAGGCGGTGGAATTCCAACACCAGAAAAATCCTCTGTTCTAAGGAATAAACCATGTTGTCTACAGCACACTTGCACGTTGTGAACAGCACACGCTTACAGCAGAAAGACGACGTACAGAATGGCGCACCCACAGACTGCGTTGTCTTCTATATCTTTCACATCACTTGCAGCGCCATCTGTTGTTGAAAATTGTAACTACTGTAATTTCGAAAGTTTGTCTGCCTGAAAATGTACTGTTGTCCCAAGCATATTGCAACAAACGGTGTATTTCTATCGCTGCTCGTTTAGTTTTTATTGCCGTTTCAAATATACCGGTCATTTTTGAAACACCCTGTATATTTACGACATACCCAACAATCAATCTCATGGAGGGGGGCGGAGGGCATTTCTGGCACCACTAACGGATTCCCCCTACCGTGTACCACTTGCGAATGGCGCGTGTGAAGAACGAAAGTCAGTAATCCTCCAATTTCTCGAATTTTCGCGTCGTGGTCATTACGCGAGATATATGTGCCAGGAAGCAATATGTTGATCCCCTCTTCCCGGAAGTGCTCCCTCGAAATTTCAGTAGTAAACCTCTCAGTGATGCACAAAGTCTCTCTCGCAACGGCTGCCAATGAATTTTGTTGTGCACCTCGGTACCACTCTCGTGCCGGCTAAGTGCTCCCGTGACGAAACGCTCCTATCTTCGTTGGATCTTCTCTGTCTCTCTCTTTTATTAGTCCTACCTGGTAGGAATTCCATACTTATGAAAAATACTCAGTAATCGGTGGAACAAGCGACTTATAAGGCTCATCTTTCGTGGAAGAATTACATTTCCTTAAGATTCTTCCTATAAATCTCATTCTGGCATCTTCTCGTCCTACCATTTGTTTTATGTGGTGATTCCACCTAAGATCGCTCTGGATAGATACTTGTAGATATCTTACGGTAGGTACTGTTTCCAGTAGTTTCTCATCAATAGTATAGTTGTGCAGAGTGGCTTTCTTTTCCCATGTATTCACGGTGTGTTACATTTATTTGCATTCGGAGTCAATTGCGAGAGCCTGCACCATTCATCAAATCTCAGCATATCATTCTCCAAATCTATACAACCGTCTGGCGCTGCTACCTTCTTATAGACAATCGCGTCGTCTGATAACAGTCTTAAACAGCATCCGATGCTTTCTACTAGGCCATTTATATACAATGTAAACAATAAAGTTACTGAACAGTTCAAAGAAAACTTGCGTCTCTTTCAAATAGGTACCCCACTCATATAATTATAGTCCTTAGTGACTTTAATCTAACCTCGATATGCTGGAAAAATTATACGTTTAAAGCCGGTGGCAGGCATAAAACGTCATCCGATATTGTACTGAATGCTTTCTCAGAAAATTATTTGGAACAATTAGTTCATGAGCCCACTCGAAGTGTAAACGGTTGCGAAAGCATACTTGATCTCTTGGCAAGAAATAATCCTGGACAAATAGTGAGTATAGTGACGATTACAGGGATTAGCCACCAAAAGGCAGTAGCTTCAAGCTTTCCAGAAGGCTAGATTTCCAGAAGGTTTTCGACACCGTTTCTCACAAGCGTCTTCTAACCAAAACGTGTGCCTATGGAATATCGCCTCACTTGTGCGACTCGATTCTTGATTTCCTGTCACAAAGGTCACAGTTTGTAGTAATAGATGGAAAGTCATCGAGTAAAACAGAAGTAATATCCGACGTTCCCCAAGGAAGTGTTATAGGCCTTCTATTGTTCCTGATCTATATTTACGACATAGGAGAAGATCTCATTAGCCGTCTTTGATTGTTTGCAGATGATACTGTCATTTACCGTCTTGTAAAGTCATCGGAAAACGAATTTCAAAATGATTTAGATAAGATACCTGTATGGTGCGAAAAGTGGCAATTGTCCCTGAATAAAGAAAAGTGTGAAGTTGTAGTACTAAAAGAAATCCGCTAAGTTTCGATTACGCGATAAGTTACACAAATCTGCAGGCTGTAAATTCAACTCAATACTTAGGGATTACAATTACAAATACCCTACATTTGAACGATCACATAGAGCATGTTGTGGGTAGAGGCAACCAAAGATTGCGATTCATTGGCAGACCACTTACAAGGTGCAACAGGTCTGCTAAAGAGACTGCTTACACCACGCTTGTTCGCCCTATTCTGGAGTACTGCTGAGCGGTGTGGGATCCGCATCAGATGGGACTGACGGATGACATCGAAAAAGTACAAATAAGGGCAGCTCTTTTTATATTATCGCGAAGTGGGGGAGATAGCGCCACAGACATGATACATGAATTGGAGTGGCAATCATTAAAAGAAAGGCGTTTTTAGCTACGACGGGATCTTCTCATTAAATTTCAGTCACCCGTTTTCTAATCCGACTGCGAAAACATTCTGTTGGCATCCACCTATATAAGGAGAAATGATCGTCACGATCAAATAAGAGAAATCAGGGCTCGCACAGAATAATTTAAGTGCTCATTTTTCCGCACGCCGTTAGAGAGTGGAACGATAGAGAGACAGCTTGAAGGTGGTTCATTGGACCCTCTGCCAGGCACGTTACTGTGAATAGCAGAGTAATCATGCAGATGTAAATAAAGGTCCTATCACACTTCCATGGGACATTTCGGAAATTATGTTTAAATCTGACGATATTGTTCGATTGAGAGAAACGTGTTGAGTTCTGCCTGTAAGGAAGTCTTGAATCTAGTCGCAAATCTGGTACAATACTCGAAAAGCTCGTAGTTTTTGCTCTAAACGGCAGTGCGGAACGGTAGGAAATGCTTTCCTGAACTCAAGGAAGACGGCGTCAACCCGAGCGCCGATTGTCTTCAGCGCTATGGATCTCCTGAAGAAAAAGAGCGCACTGAGTTTCGAAGGGTCTCTGTTTCTAGAATACATGATGATTTTTTATAGGGGAAATATTCGTTCTCCAAAAACGTGATGAAAGATAACGTATTCCACAGCTCTCAATCTGTCTTCGGTTTCTACCATGTGTTTCCATGGGAACTCCATAGCATAGTATTTCCCCCAACGGCCTGCGTCTGTGACTGTGACGCTGTGCATGTTTCGAGAAACCATTCGTCTGGGTGACGGTATAACCGGACACGACAATCGACCTTGTGTAGTTAGAAACGTGATTAATTCAACCTGGTGACACGTTTCTGTTTATAGACGTTCCAATTTCGATGATGCAGTGCGCACTGCAGTCATAATAGATGACATCGTCGGATCAGCATGAGACAAGGTGTCGCCTGGCATAAATTCCCAATGAGCGCTGTACAGTATGCACCGAAACACGTGTGCCTGCATCGGTACTGCACTCAGTCGTCAGATCACGACAACTATGGTCAAGGAAAAGGTTTCTCAGACCATCGGAGAAACTAACAACTTCTGATGAAGAAGCCAGACTGCCACTGTGCTGTGCCAACCCACACCTCCTGGTTGGAAAGATTTTCAGAATATTTACCCCTGGTCATGATGAGCATTGGCCAATCTGGAAGTCTTTGAATCGGCCGAGGTCAGGAATGGCCAGATCACGCGTTAACCTGGCAAAATGGGAATACATTGAAGAACAAAAAACCCAATTTGTCTGTTGGAAGGAACAAACTGTTCAACATATGCTTCAGTGTGGACTGTGTCCAGTCACCTGCACGGAAGGTGACATTCAGCAGGCAACGGAAAACGTACTCGAAGTGGCCAAGTTTGGGCCAAAGGTTACATAAACTGTGCTGATATGTCAACAATTGCATAAACTGTGTTTTTATGTACGTTTGTGCATGGGAACTAAAAATAATCGTCAGATCTGCCAAAAACGGACTGTCATCATACTTTTCAGGGCGGACGAGCGTCCGACCTCCACATGCTGTGATGAGCCTTGGACGTCCAACATATTTCCGGCTACTAACGGTTTCAGCGTCCGTCAACTACTTTACGTAGAGGCTCACGACACTAGCACGCAAACAGTCGAGCAGCTTTGGCTTTTCGGAGATGCTCGTTGCGATTGTCAGGACATAACAACCGACCTTTTCTCAAAGTCTCTTACGTCAGTGGATTTCCACATTTGCAGCGCGTATCGTCATTAAAATGATTTCCCATTCATCTCTGCTCCGCTTGTATTGGTTCTTCACCATGTCACGTGACCGCAATCCCGTCAGTCAGCATTCTGTCTCGAAGTGGGCAGTGGTTATAATGTTTTGATTCACCAGAATATGCAGGCGTTAACAAGCAATTTCTTCTTCATTGCCCCGTTTTAAGCATGGGAGGACTTCCTCTAGTCAAGCTGAAGTAGAGTTGCTGACACGAAATCTTCTTGTGTGCCTCTATTTCATTTCTAAATTTCCAAATTTCAGGACCTCTATTATTTATCTGCTAGCAGACAAACCCGGCATAGTCGCGGTATTCATTCTGTCAATTTTCTACTAGAAACAAAAACAAAAAATGTAGTGTAATATTGAATAAATTTCATTTTCGTGTATTCACGAAACATCTTTGAATTTATTAAACAGATTCAGGCGTTGGGTGCAGTTGCTTCGCGTACATATAATGTGATATTGTAAACTTTTCGATAGCGATGCCTACAGCCGTTGGCGATTTTAAGTTCAAAGCTGTCAAAACCGCTGCCAGCTGACAGGGATTTCCGTAAGTTGATTCAACTGCAGTAATGCAGTAAACTTTTTAGTAATGCATGAACGCTCGTTTTTCCCGCGCGCCGTTCGAGAGTTGAACGGTAGAGAGACAGCGTGAAGGTGGTTCATTGAACCCTCTGTCAGGCACTTAATCGTGAATAGCAGAGTAATCACGTAGATGCAGATGGATGTACTAAAACTTCATGCATGATGCACCATTTTTTCATGCATCTCAGAGTTTATTACGTCATATCTCCAGAACTATACTTGTGCACGTACATTCAGCAGCGTATGCGGACACACTCTCCGAAATACATTGGGAACAGAGTTAGTAGCAAAGATGGTTCAAAATGGTTCAAATGGCTCTGAGCACTATGCTACTTAACTTCTGAGGCCATCAGTCGCCTAGAACTTAGAACTAATTAAACCTAACTAACCTAAGGACATCACACACATCCATGCCCGAGGCAGGATTCGAACCTGCGAACGTAGCGGTCGCTCGGTTCCAGACTGTAGCTCCTAGAACCGCACGGCCACTCTGGCCGGCCAGTAGCAAAGAAGTAATAAATTTATACATAATGCATGATGCGTCAGTTTTCTATGGATGACAGTGTTTATGACGTCATATCTCCTGTTCTATGTGTCATACAATTATATAATTTTGTAGGTAAATTCAGTGGCATATGTCGATGCTGTCTGCAAAATGCATTGCGGATAGAGCTAGTACCAAAGAAACAATAAATTTAAACGTCATGCACAATGCGGCAGTTTTTCAAGCTCTCATTGTTAATGACGTAATATGTAGTGATGGGTGGCAGCATGATATTATTTTGTAGACCAATTTAATAGTATATGTGGATACTGTCTGCGAAATTTATTGAGAATAGTGTTAGTAGCACAGGCGCTATAAATTTAAACGTCATGCATGATGCTGCAGTTTTTTTTCATCTCATTGTTTATAACTTAATTTCTCCAGAACTATGTTAGGTGTTTCTTACCGTCACAGCGATTGTTGCCTGACAGCAAGGGATATGTGTAAGAACTTTGTTTCAGATCTGACCAGTGGTTTGTCCGCTGCTCGTGGTTTATTAGCTAGCGTTTCTGCCTCTGGATCGCGGTGTCCCGTGTTCGATTCCCAGCCGGGTTGGGGATTTTTTCTGCCTGCGGACTGGGTGTTTATGTTATACTCATCATTTCATATTCATCATCATTCGTGACAGTGACTAGATTGGACTATGTAAAAATTAGGACCTTGTTTGGGCGCTGATGACCGCGCAATTGAGCGCCCCACAAACAAACCATCATCTGTACTGTGGTTTAAGAGGAGATGTGGAACGTACATACATAAATTTTTATAATACAGGGTGAACAGGGAGGTTCGGGAGAACATAGAAAGAGGAATTCTGGAGGTACGATCCAGTCCGGCAGCCCGGAACAGCGGTATGGAATTCTAAGGGAAGACGAACTCAGAACGTCCGAGCAGGTTTCAGACCCCCGTAACGACCTGCAGGAGTCCAGTATTATTTCACGCAGCTGCGCCTCTTCCAGTTTCGTGTAAAAAGCCGTTGTCCGCCGTTCTAAACGTATATTTTAACGGTCGTTTTGCTGGTATAGCTGCGCGCTTCCTCTGCTATGCTGGGGCTGTTACACTTCCCAGCGCGCTTAAAGTTTACGATTAGCTAGCAACGACTGATGGCAATATCCTTTTACGACTCATAAAACGTTTAAGCCTTTCTGATTAATGTAATTTCCCTTGCTGGGATAAACCTTTTCAGAAAATATTTTTATTCTGTAATGAGTTACCCTACGGCGAGGAGCCGAAAGGCATGTAATACGTACGAACTTTCAGCAATCAATAAACCTCTGAGACTTCGGTACGCATGGGACAGAATGCGCTACCTAATATATTCGAAAACGCCGCTAATAAGAACGTGATTCTTCGGGCACTCATGATTCGGGTTCTGTTGGTAACGGAAATTTAGGCTCAGGGACCATTTGTATATCCGATAGAAGGACAATCTTACTGTATCTGTGCTACAGTACAGGGTAAAAGCGTGAATGTTAAACACTTCGCCGGCCGGGGTGGCCGAGCAGTTCTAGGAGCTACAGTCTGGAATCGCGCGACCGCTACGCCCGCAGGTTCGAATCCTGCCTCGGGCATGGATGTGTGTGATGTCCTTAGGTTAGTTAGGTTTAAGTAGTTCTAAGTTCTAGGGGACTGATGACCTCAGAAGTTGAGTCCCATAGTACTCAGAGCCATATGAACCATTTTTTTAAACACTTCCTCCTATTTAGGCAAATGGAGAAAACCATATGGTTATTTTTGCATTTTATGTGGTACACAAGACGGCTAAGCACAGCAAATGACAGATACTTTCACGATATATTTCCAAAATACCGATCTCGATAACCTAGAGAATTTTATTTGTATCTTTATCCGTTATAAGAGAAGGTTTTATACATGGAAGAAGCCTGGAGATACTGACAGATTTCAGATAGATTATGTAATGGTAAGACAGAGATTTAGGGACCAGGTTTTAAATGGTAAGACATTTCCAGGGGCAGATGTGGACTCTGACCACAGTCTATTGGTTATGAACGGTAGATTAAAACTGAAGAAACTGCAAAAAGGTGGGAATTTAAGAAGATGGGACCTGGATAAACTGACTAAACCAGAGGTTGTACAGAGTTTCAGGGAGAGCGTAAGGGAACAAATGGCAGGGATGGGGGAAATAAATACAGTAGAAGAAGAATGGGTAGCTTTGAGGGATGAAGTAGTGAAGGCAGCAGAGGATCAAGTAGGTAAAAACACAAGGGCTAGTAGAAATCCTTGGGTAACAGAATTTAATTGATGAAAGGAGAAAATATAAAAATGCAGTAAATGAAGCAGGCAAAAAGGAATACAAACGTCTCAAAAATGAGATCGACAGGAAGTGCAAAATGGCTATGCAGGGATGGGTAGAGGATAAATGTAAGGATGTAGCGGCTTATCTCACTAGGGGTAAGATAGGTACTGCCTACAGGAAAATTAAAGAGACCTGTGGAGAAAAGACAACCACTTGTATAAACATCAAGAGCTCAGGTGGAAACCCAGTTCTAAGCAAAGACGGGAAAGCAGAAAGGTGGAAGGAGTATATAGAGGGTCTATACAAGGGCGATGTACTTGAGAACAATATTATGGAAAGGGAAGAGGATGTAGATGAAAATGAAATGGGAGATATGATACTGCGTGAAGAGTTTGACAGAGCACTGAAAGACTTAAGTCGAAACAAGGCCCCGGGAGTAGACAACATTCCATTAGAACTACTGATGGCCTTAGGAGAGCCAGTCCTGACAAAACTCTACCATCGGGTGAGCAAGATGTATGAGACAGGCGAAATACCCTCAGACTTCAAGAAGAATATAATAATTCCAATCCCAAAGAAAGCAGGTGTTGACAGATGTGAAAATTACCGAACTATCAGTTTAATAAGTCACGGCTGCAAAATACTAACGCGAATTCTTTACAGACGAGTGTAAAAACTAGTAGAAGCGGACCTAGGGGAAGATCAGTTTGGATTCCGTAGAAATATTGGAACACGTGAGGCAAAACTGAACATACGACTTAAGTTAGAAGCTAGATTAAGGAAAGGCAAACCTACGTTTCTAGCATTTGTAGACTTGGAGAAAGCTTTTGACAATGTTGACTGGAATACTCTCTTTCAAATTCTGAAGGTGGCAGGGGTAAAATACAGGGACCGAAAGGCTATTTACAATTTGTATAGAAACCAAATGGCAGTTATAAGAGTTGAGAGGCATGAAAGGGAAGCAGTGGTTGGGAAGGAACTGAGACAGGGTTGTAGCCTATCCCCGATGTCATTCAATCTGTATATTGAGCAAGCAGTGAAGAAAACAAAAGAAAAATTCGGAGTAGGTATTAAAATCCAAGAAGAAGAAATAAAAACTTTGAGGTTCTCCGATGACATTGTAATTCTGTCAGAGACAGCAAAGGACTTGGAAGAGCAGTTGAACGGAATGGATAGTGTCTTGAAAGGAGGATATAAGATGAACAACAACAAAAGCGAAACGAGGATAATGGAATGTAGTCGAATTAAGTCGGGTAATGCTGAGGGAATTAGATTAGGAAATGAGACACTTAAAGTAGTAAATGTGTTTTTCTATTTTGGGAGCAAAATAACTGATGATGGTCGAAGTAGAGAGGATATAAAATGTAGACTGGCAATGGCAAGGAAAGCGTTTCTGAAGAAGAGAAATTTGTTAACATCGAGTATAGATTTAATTTTCAGGAAGTCGTTTCTGAAAATATTTGTATGGAGTGTAGCCATGTATGGAAGTTGAACATGGACGATAAATAGTTTAGACAAGAAAAGAATAGAAGCTTTAGAAATGTGGTGCTACAGAAGAATGCTGAAGATTAGATGAGTAGATCACATAACGAATGTGGAGGTGTTGAATAGGATTGGGGAGAAGAGAAGTTTGTGGCACAACTTGACTAGAAGAAGGGATCTGTTCTGAGGCATCAAGGGATCACCAATTTAGTATTGGAGGGCAGCGTCGAGGATAAAAATCGTAGAGGGAGACCAAGAGATGAATACACTAAGCAGATTCAGAAGGATGTAGGTTGCAGTAGGTACTGGGAGATGAAGAAGCTTGCACAGGATAGAGTAGCATGGAGAGCTGCATCAAACCAGTCTCAGGACTGAAGACCACAACAACAACAACCGTTACCGAGATACAGAGGTTCGAAGTACCGAACTTGTAAACGTAAAATACACACCTAAGAAACTGTGTAAGGCGGAAAGTAGTTCATAAAATGAGGAAGCACGAAGAAATATGCTGCAAAACTTCTTCGTTATCATCAGAAGGGTACCAGATGTTGTAGTACTGAAGCACGTGTAAAATTTTTGCACACGTATAATTCTGTACGACGTGTAATAACTAGTTTTACATTATTTTAGTTTCACATAACTAAACCACAAAAATTGTACTGATCCATAAAGCTCTTTTTGTACGAGTGACATATCCTGCTGTGGCATGGAACAGAAGGGAACTTAGCAGAAAACTGCTCCTATCGGAGCACAAAAAAAGCGAGTATGTCCTTGTTTAAAAGGCTATGACAGAAAAGTGGCGCACCAGGTGTTTCATTCCACCCTCCTCAGCATCTTCAAAAATTTTCCCAAAAACTGTGGCATGCGAACATATTCGTTCTTTCTCAATCTGAGAAAGGAGAAGACAGTGCTAATGAGAAAGATACGGAAAAGCAATAAATTCTGGAAAAGAGTAGACATTGACTGTTGTACAGAAAGAGCGAAGGGGACAATGGTAGCGTGGGAGAAAGAGAGGGACACAGTTCAGTGGAACATAGTCGACCGTTAAGAACAGTGCTAGGAAAAGAGTGAAATAGACAGTATCACTGAGACGGGAATAAAGAGAAGGACAAACTGGTAATGAGTGAGAGCCAGTGATATTGAGAGACAGAATATGACAGTGTCAACGAGGAAGATAGAGGTAGTAACAGTGAGAAGAGGGAGCAACTGTGGGAATCACTGAATGGGATATTAGAACTAAGAGAGTGCAAGAGGGAGACAGTGACAGTAACTAAGAGGATACAGTATTAGAGGGCAGAACGAAGACTGGCTGTGAGACAGGAGACATTACATTTACGGGAGCTTTTAGGAGTGAGAGGCGAGATGCATGTTAAAAAGAGTGCGAATATATTCGAATGTTAAAATTTTGGGAAAATTTAAAAGGTTTTTAGGAAGGTAGAACGAGGCAGCTAGTACTTCACTTTTCAGTCAGACTCCTTTAAACATCATCATATTCGCCTTTTTGTGCTCCAATAGGAGCATTTTTCCGTTGGTTGAATCTACAGTATTTCTTGTTTCTTTTCGATATTTTTAACGTTTCGTTGGTATGAATAAGGACCACCATTCAGTGGACGATGCACTAGACAGAACCCACCCCAAGAGATTTAATTAATTTATTCTTAGAAGTTAGAGTTTTGTTTGCAGATCACCCTCTTACTTAGTACTACATCAGAAAAATAAAAATTTCTGAAGATGAATACACTACATAACAGATTACATTGAACAGACACGCTGATTACAAAAACACATCACATTAAAGGGATAATTTCTTTTAGATTAGTAAGGACAGTAAAAATACACTAATTTGTTCTATTGTGAAACTGCCACATAATCTTCAGGATATATGTTGCCTTTCGTAAGACAGACGTTAAATAATACATTCAGCAATATTGCCTGACATTCCATGGGATGGTGCAGAGCATCTGAGTGGGAAGATATACAGAATTAAAGTGTATGTGCAAGTTACAATTAGTCTGTTAAGCAAACAAGTGAGGTCAAGGAGAGGAAATAAAATTTTTGAGGTTTCCGAAGATATTGTAATTCCGTCAGAGACGGCAAATGGACCTGTAAGAGCAGATCAATGGACTTGATACCTTCTTGAAACGAGTTTATCAGATGAAGATCAATAAAAGTGCGAATAAAAGAAGGGGAACGGAGTGTAACCGGATTGAATCAAATAACTCTGAGATTAGAAAAAGTGGAAGATAATTTCTGGTATTGGGGATGTTAAATAACTGATGGTAGTTGAATCAAAGAGCTTAAGAGATACATATAGCAGTTTCAAGAAAGGCCTTGCTGAAAAGTGTTAGGAAGTCTTTTAGGACAGTATTCGTCTGATCACAAGCAGTAGAAACAAGTGGAGAATTCAAGCATGTGAAACATGGCGTCTGAAAAGACTGCTGAAGATTGAATGGGTAGATCAAGCGATTAATAAAGAGGTAATCAATATAATGGAGTGAAAAAGAGTTCTCTGGCACAACTTGGCTGGAAGAATGTATAAGTTGACAGAATACATCCTCAGGCGCAAAGGAATAGATAATCTAGTAATGGAGAGAAGTGTAACGAAGAGGTTGGGGGAGGGTTGGGGGAGGGGATGCGAATTTGGGAGGGACACCAAGAACTGATTACTATAAACAGGATCAAATAGACGCAGGCTTCGGTAGTTGTACAGTGACGAAAAAACCCTCACATGGTGGGTTAAGGTGATGAACTGCATTGAACACATTTCCGGACTGTGAACCACCACCACCATGACAGCAACACCACCACCAATAACGACAACATCGCGAACTAAGCTCCTGATATGGATGAAGAATTATGATATGTAACAACAACCGCAACACCACAAGATGAAAGTAACTACTTCTTCCTACAAGCATTCTCATACATTTATTTATATAATGATGGTGCTGGGAGAAGAAGAAGCTTGCACAGGATAGAGTAGCATGGAGAGCTGCATCAAACCAGTCTCAGAACTGAAGACAACAACAACAACAATTATGGTGCGTCTTACATCAGTGCAACTACTTCCTTTCTGTTCCGTAGTGATAATCAGAGCTTCCATAGGTATAATCGATTACTGTCATTCCAATTTCGTAAATCTGAGCATACGGGGAGTGCGAGGAAGAGAACTAAATACAAACAAAAAGCCGCTTGTGTTCTGAAACGATGCGGCCGATACTGTCGTTCTGTTTCTGCTTGTTTTAAGGTTACGATGCAAAATAATGCAGCAGTAATGTTCTACGAAGATATTGTTGGTGGTGGAGATGTTGTTCCCCAACGACGTCTGTCTGTTTCCAAAAAACAATCCATGAACTAAAAATTTTCTAGTCCAATTTGATGAAATTAAATTTATAACATTTCGTCCCTGGCGTCTGGAACCGCCAGGTCTGAATACTGAAGAGCCACTATCCTCTGTATTAGAAAAACACTTAGGCGCTCCTTAGCCTTTCCCATCACCTCTCATAGAGCTGCAACACGTCGTCTGTGAGGTAAGGCCTAGATACAGCAAGCACCTGGCCATTTACCCCATATTTGAACCTGGCCACCCCTCAAGAATATAACCTACAACGAGCACCTATAGCTAGTAACATTTGAAGGTTTCGTAGCTTGTAATTTATGCAACATTAGCAGTAATGTTGATAAAATATTGAATCTGCGAAGATTTGTAAAAATTAGTATGTCTCCACATGTCCCTATAAATCTTCAACTAAAAAAATTGAAGAAAGTGCTGTACGATAGTCAGAAATTTCGGTACATTGTCCGCTATAGGAAACTGTAACTAGAACCACAATATATTTGGTCGTTCTGTGTGCATTTATTCAGGCTTGTGATCGTCGCCTCACCCTGCATAAGTGACAAGTATTCAACCAGAATAAAGAAACGAAAGCATATTTTTTAAATCCATGTGAAAAGAATATCGCATAAGATTCTCTCATATTACGCGACGTTCTTATCACTGTCTTAGGCTAACACGTCTTTACAAAGGCAATAGAAAGGACTCGATATCTCTTTGCAGTTTTAGAGTGTGTTCGTGTGATATATACTGAAGCGCCAAAGGAACTGGTGTAGGTATGCGTATTCAAATACAGAGATATGTACACAAGCAGAATACGGCGCTGCGGTCGGCAACGCCTGTGTAAGACAACAAGTGTCTGGCGCAGTTGTTAGAAGCGTTACTGCTGCTACAATGGCAGGTTATCAAGATTTAAATGAGTCTGAACGTGGTGTTACAGTCGGCGCACGAGTGATGGGACACATCATCTCCGAGATAGGGATTTTCCCGTACGATTATTTCACGAGTGTACCATGAATATCAGGAATCCGATAAAACATCAGATCTCCGACATCGCTGCCGCCGGTAAAGGACCCTGCAAGAACAGGACCTTAGATGACTGAAGAGAATCGTCCAACGTGACAGAAGTACAACCCTTTCGGAAATTGCTGCAGATTTCAATGCTCAGCCATCAACAAGTGTCAGCGTACGAACCAATTTTTGGAAATTTGGGTAAGGTCTTATGGAACCAAATTGCTGAAGTCATCAGTCCCTAAGCTTACACACTACGTAATCTAAAACTAACTTAAGCTAAGGACGACACACACACACACACACACACACACACACACACACACACACAGACACACACACACACACACACACACCCATGCCCGAGGGAAGACTCGAACCCCCGACGGAGGAAGCCGTACGAACCATTCAACGAAACATCATCGATATGGGCTGTCGGAGCCGAAGGCCCAGTAGTGTATCCTTGATGAGTGCACGACCAAAGCTTTACGTGTCGTCTGGGTCCGTCAACATCGACGTTGGACTGTTGATGAGTGGAAACATGTTGCCTGGTCGGACGAGTCTCGTTTCAAATCGTATCGAGCGGATGGACGTGTACGGGTGTGGAGACAGCCTCATGAATCCATGGACCCTGAATGTCAGCAGGGAACTGTTCAAGCTGGTGTAGGCGCTGTGTTGGTGTGTAGGCTGTGCAGTTGTAGTGATATGGGACCCCTGATACGTCGAGATACGACTCTGACAGGTGACACGTACGTCAGCATCCTGCCTGGTCATCTGTCCATGTCCAGTGTGCATTCCGACGTATGTGGGCAGGACAACGCAGCACCCTACACATTCAGAATTACTGCAGAGTGGTTCCAGGAACACTCTTCGGAGTTTAGACACTTCCGCTAGCCACCAAACTCCCCAGACATGAACATTATTGAGCATATCTGGGATGCCTTGCAACGTGCTGTTCAGAAAAGATCTGCACCCCCTCGTACTTCTACGGACTTTTGGATAGCCCTATAGGATTCATGGTGTGAGTTCCCTCCACCACTTCTTCAGACATTAGTCGAACCCACGCCGCTTCGCGTTGCGGCATTTCTGCGGGCTCGCGGGGGCCCTACGCTACATTAGGCAGTTGTGCCAATTTCTAGGCGCTAGCAGTGCTAAAGCTATTAGCCGACTAAGCAGACGCAATATGAGCAGTTGCTTCTCTCTCTACCAGCAGCGCATGAAACTGCTGAATGCAAATGTTGCATCTTTTAAGTAGCATGGCGCTCCTTGATCACCGGCCGTTGTGGCCGAGCGGTTCTAGGAGCTACAGGCTGGAACCGAGCGAGCGCTACGGTCGCAGGTTCGAATCCTGCCTCGGGCATGGATGTGTGTGATGTCCTTAGGTTAGTTAGGTTTAAGTAGTTCTAAGTTCTAGGGGACTGATGACCTCAGAAGTTAAGTCCCATAGTGCTCAGAGCCATTTGAACCATTTGAACCATAAATAGGAACGAATGGGATGTGCCAGTCTGTCGCCATCCATGACCAGATGTTTCTAATGCGTTAGAGATATGGCTATGTGCTGACCACGGCCAGCTGAATTCTCTGCATGCAAATCTATGCTCCACACGCCACCTAACACTGTATAACGAGGGGAGTTTTGTGTCACTGTCGCTTCCGCCTTTCCTGTTCCAGTCGCGGATGGTGACAGGGAAAAAGAATTGTTGACATGGCTCCGTCTGAACTCGATTCTCTCATGTTTAACCTCCACAGTATTTTTTCTAGGTGTACGTGGTAGGAAGGTACATTGGTTGATTATTCTAAGCGCGTACACTATCGGAATTTTAACAGTTAACCGCTCCGCGAAGCTCATCTCCATTGTAGCGTCAGTCACGACAGTTGGATGACCATATCTGTGACTCTTTCGTCCTTACTAAACGTACCTGTGATGAATAGTGCTGCTCTTATTTGGATATTCTCTATTTGCTCCATCAATTCTACCTTGTACGGTTCCCAAACTGACAAGCAACATTCAAGTGTCAGTCGAAAGAGGGTTTTATAAGCTATCTCCATTGTGTATTGGGTACAGATCTTTTGCATTCTGACCATAAATTTCAGATGCCATTTGTCTTCCTTGCATTTAGTTTTATGTGATCATTTGCCTTTAAATCGCACGGAAAGCATGTACCTAGGTATTTAATCCTGTGACTGCTTCCAGTAATTATTCGGCAATAGTGTAATCGTAAAAAGAGGGGTTTCCGCCTATTCCAAATAATGTGCTACATTTTTTATATCAAGGATCAACTGCAAACCCCTGCGCCAAGTGTGGATCCTCTGCAAGTCGTCCTGCACTTCGTGTTGAGACTTCTCTGTATCCAACAGCATCATTCACGAAAAGGTTCATGGAACTTCAGATGTCATCCAATAGGTCATTTATACGTTTTGTGAAAAGTACTGGCATGCAATACTCCCTTAGGCTAGGCCCTAAGTTACCTTTATGTTTAACGACTTCTCGCCACTAAGAATAGTGTTTATTAAACACCTAAGTTCCAGACCAGTTTCTTCAGAACTTCCCTTCTAAATCTAGTGGGGTTTTTTATTTGTTTTATTATTCCAAACAGTCGGTGTTATTGAAAATGGTAGCACGATGTCAGCAACGAAGCACTGCAGCTCCGCTTGCAAGAAATGGTATTGCTCTGTAGTGTTGCTCCCGGGCTACACTTACAACAATGCAATATTCCTGCGTCCGTGTGCGCTGTTGCCTAGCATTAGTTCTGATTTCCTGTCGAAAACATCTGCTGTCGATAAGACATCGTGTGCTCTGAAACAGAATAAGAATCCATTAGTTAAGGAATTTCTGCAGTCTGTTCGCGAATATAGCGACTTGGATACGTCAAAGAGACGGCTGTTACGCTCTTTGCGAGTTTGGGTGTCTTGTAAGAAACAAAGCCAAACTTCAGAGACTTCAGAGAGACTACATCACCACAGAAAGACGTGGGCCATTTGCGTCCTGATACCACCAGATATGGATTGCAGCATGAGGTATGTAATTAAAATCAGCATACCGTAGATGCTTCTGTTTGGCTATGGACGTAGAGTAAAAATACTAAAGTGTTGAAGGTTTATTGCGAATTCCGATATGGGTTTCGGATACCTGGTTGGTAAACGCCGAAGTTAGATTTGCAGACCGGCACTTATTGCCAGTTTCTCACATAATTTGAAAACTTAGTTGGCTCATTTGTGTGACACGATTTTTAGTATCCGAGCTATATGCAGTGGAGTCGCCTGTCAGTAATGAACATGGCATCATATCGTTGGACATATTTTAAACCGGAAATGATAACGGCAGTTTTCATTACAAGAAGCTTCGACACCATGAAACTTAAGGCACTGGATAACGACACAGATGTGCCAATAGCGAGACATGAATATTGATATGCAGTGCTCGTCCTCGGCCACGGAGCCGCGTTCATTGGTACGGTATCGGCGGCCATCCGATCGGCCGCTCTTGGCGAATACGCGCTCTGACAGTCACACCGCGGCGTTACCTAAAGCTGCCATTGCGGCATGAGGGCGCTGCCATGATCGGTTACGCCGCCGCCAATGAGGTGCAAACATCTCCCCTCCGGGGCTGCAGCGGCGGGTGTATTTAAGTTCAAACATTCATGCACTAACCCAATTTGTGTGTTTACCAACTGAATAACATTTATAGGCTTTCTAGTGGCCCTGGCTCGACATCTTGTGAATAGACACTGTACTGGAGAGGGAAAGGTCTGTGAATCTTTTGTATCTGTATATATTTCTACATTAAAATCTACTGTTAGCAACTGACGCTGTCTTCAGAGACAGGGTTATGTATTATTTTTACTATTTGATACGAGATGTGGAACAAATTAATACCTGAATTCTCTGTTAGCTTACGGTTGCGGCATCTGTTCCTCGCTCCTGTATCCACTAAAAACCACAAAGCGTGCAAAACTTAAGAACTGTATTTAGTGTTACAGAAATAATCACGTAGAACTTCACTGTTTTCTGTATTCGAAAACACTTCGTATTGCATAGCTTATATATCATGTGGTCAGTCTGAAAGAAACCTTTTTTTTAAATCATAAAATGTGATATTTTGCTTCTTTTCTCACAATCAGTTTAACAACAGACCTGTAAAGGCAGTAGTACGCTACCGAGACAGACGCAGTAACAGGGAAGTAACCGCTTTTGTGACATTGACGAGTTCCTAACCAGGAGCGAATTTTATTGTATCATCTGTGTGCTTTAATATTTTAGTTTCTTGAGTTTCTGCGTGTAAATTTAATATCTAATAGCCACTGTTCTCGCGTTTTCATTTGCGTCGGAAAGTAAACCGATTTTGTGACTTATTACAAGTTCCTAATCAGGGGCGAAATATTTAGTTTCATCTGAGTGTTTCGGTAATTAGGTTTTCGAATATCTACATATTATTAGACACAGTTCCTGCGTTTTCTCCAGGGTCTTCAGTAGAGTTGCGCAGCACGCGCCGGTAGTCCGTTTACCTGTATAGTTTAGTTTTCCACGGTCTTTACTTTGGACAGGGGCGGCGATTGTTGTGTGCGCATGCGAGCCGAGTTGGTGACAATTCGCTCTCAGCTTCAGGCTGTGATGGCTTCGGTTACACAGCTTGAGGCTACAGTAGATGTGCACCACTGTTGTGGGCTGGCTGTGGGGATCCAACGGACGTCCAGCACGTCCGAGCCCTCCCATCGGTCCTCACCGGTGGCCAATCCAGTTACTGCTCGCGCTGAGGCTGACCCCTCACCTGTGGTCGAGTGGGAGGTCGCCCCAGGTCGAAGCAGGCGGCGAAAGACTTCCCAGGCGGCCGCACGTAAGGCCTCTCTGGTTTGTCTGACAAACAGGTTCCAGGTGCTGTCTGTGGCTGACACTGTCGCTGAGCCAGATGCTGTCATCTCTACTGTTACAGAGGAAACCACTCAGCCTGCAAGATCCGGGCAATCACAGAGGGTGGGATTATTGGTAGTTGGGAGCTCAAACGTTAGGCGCGTTATGGGGCCCCTTGGGGAAGGGAAATAAGTGTCCAAGGGAAATAAGTGTCCAAGGAATAGAAAAGCAACTGGAATCACTCAACAGAGGAAAGTTCATTGGACCTGACGGGATACCAATTCGATTCTACACAGAGTACGCGAAAGAACTTGCCCCCCTTCTAACAGCCGTGTACCGCAAGTCTCTAGAGGAACGGAAGGTTCCAAATGACTGGAAAAGAGCACAGGTAGTCCCAGTCTTCAAGAAGGGTCGTCGAGCAGATGCGCAAAACTATAGACCTATATCTCTGACGTCGAACTGTTGTAGAATTTTAGAACATGTTTTTTGCTCGAGTATCATGTCGTTTTTGGAAACCCAGAATCTACTATGTAGGAATCAACATGGATTCCGGAAACAGCGATCGTGTGAGACCCAACTCGCTTTATTTGTTTATGAGACCCAGAAAACATTAGATACAGGCTCCCAGGTAGATGCTACTTTCCTTGTCTTCCGGAAGGCGTTCGACACAGTTCCGCACTGTCGCCTGATAAACAAAGTAAGAGCCTACGGAATATCAGACCAGCTGTGTGGCTGGATTGAAGAGTTTTTAGCAAACAGAACACAGCATGTTGTTATCAATGGAGAGACGTCTACAGACGTTAAAATAACCTCTGGCGTGCCACAGGGGAGTGTTATGGGACCATTGCTTTTCACAATATATATAAATGACCTAGTAGATAGTGTCGGAAGTTTCATGAGGCTTTTCGCGGATGATGCTGTAATATACAGAGAAGTTGAGGCATTAGAAAATTGTAGCGAAATGCAGGAAGATCTGCAGCGGATAGGCACTTGGTGCAGGGAGTGGCAACTGACCCTTAACATAGACAAATGTAATGTATTGCGAATACATAGAAAGAAGGATCCTTTATTGTATGATTATATGATAGCAGAACAAACACTGGTAGCAGTTACTTCTGTAAAATATCTGGGAGTATGCGTGCGGAACGATTTGAAGTGGAATGATCATATAAAATTAATTGTTGGTAAGGCGGGTACCAGGTTGAGATTCATTGGGAGAGTCCTTAGAAAATGTAGTCCATCAACAAAGGAGGTGGCTTACAAAACACTCGTTCGACCTATACTTGAGTATTGCGCATCAGTGTGGGATCCGTACCAGATCGGGTTGACGGAGGAGATAGAGAAGATCCAAAGAAGAGCGGCGCGTTTTGTCACACGGTTATTTGGTAACCGTGATAGCGTTACGGAGATGTTTAACAAACTCAAGTGGCAGACTCTGCAAGAGAGGCGCTCTGCATCGCGGTGTAGCTTGCTCGTCAGGTTTCGAGAGGGTGCGTTTCTGGATGAGGTATCGAATATATTGCTTCCCCCCACTTATACCTCCCGAGGAGATCACGAATGTAAAATTAGAGAGATTAGAGCGCGCACGGAGGTTTTCAGACAGTCGTTCTTCCCGCGAACCATACGCGACTGGAACAGGAAAGGGAGGTAATGACAGTGGCACGTAAAGTGCCCTCCGCCACACACCGTTGGGTGGCTTGCGGAGTATAAATGTAGATGTAGATGTAGATGTAGACTTGGCTGACAAGAAGGGAAAGAAAACCAATGTGCATTCCCTGTGCATACCGGGTGGAGTCATTCCAAATGTGGAAAGGGTTCTCTCGGATGCCATGAAGAGCACAGGGTGAAGCCAACTGCAGGTGGTTGCTCACGTCGGTACCAATGATGTTGTAAGTAGGCTGTTTAGGTTTTTATGTGAGTAACGACACGTAGCGCTCTGTATGAAAATCACTGGCCGTTCTGTGTGCAGTCTGTGGCTGGTTGGCATTGTTGGAATATTCGCTATTGTAGTGTTGGGCAGTTGGATGTGAACAGCACGTAGCGTTGCGCAGTTGGTGAGCCGCCAGCAGTGGTGGATATGGGAAGAATATTATGACTTTTGAACACTATCAAGGTAAATGCATTGTTTGTTCTCTATCAAAATCTTTCATTTGCTAACTGTGCCTATCAGTAGTTAGTGCCTTCAGTAGTTGGAATCCTTTATTTAGCTGGTAGTATTGGCGCTCGCTGTATTGCAGTAGTTGGAGTAACGAAGGTTTTTGTGAGGTAAGTGATACACGAAAGGTATGGGTTATTGTTAGTCACGGCCATTCTTTTGTAGGGATTACTGAAAGTCAGATTGCGTTGGGCTAAAAATATTGCGTGTCAGTTTAGTGATTATCAGAATAAATAAATAGAGAAATGTCTGTGTATGTTCAGTTTTGCTCAGCTGTTTGAAAATCAAATAACGTAAGAGGTTTATCAGCACAGTAATTCATAAATTTTTCTAAGGGGAGGTTTCAATGTGTGTCACTTTGGATCAGAAGAGATTCTCTCTGGTTTAGAGCGGCTAACAGAAGTGATAAAGGCTGCCAGTCTTGCTTGCAAGATGAAAGAAGAGCTGACCATTTGCAGCATAGTCGACAGGACCGATTGCAGACCTCTGGTACAGGGCCAAGTGCAGGGTCTGAATCAGAGGCTCAGACGGTTCTGCGATCATGTAGGCTGCAGATTCCTCGACTTGCGCCAAAGGGTGGTTAGGTTTTAGGTTCCTCTGAATAGGTCAGGTGACCACTATACGCAGGGGGCGGCTTAACGGGTAGCAGGGGCTGTGTGGCGTGGACTGGGTGTTTTTTTTTTAGGTTAACGGGTCTCGGGAAAGCACAAGAAGGGCTTCAGTCACAAAGGGTGCAAGCTGAACACAGGAACAACGTAGATACAGAAACCATTGGTATAACAGTTGTAAATTGTCGTAGCTGTGTTGCGAAAATACCAGAGCTCCAAGCGCTAATAGAAAGCAGTGATGCTCAAATCGTTATAGGCACTGAAAGCTGGCTAAAGCTGGATATAAGCTCAGCCGAAATTTTTGCGAAGAACCTAACAATATTCCGAAAGGATAGGCTAAACACGGTTGGCGGTGGCGTGTTAGTTGCTGTTAGAAGTAGTTTAACTTTTCGCGAATTTGAAGTAGATACTTCCTGGGAGTTAGATTTGGCAGAGGCCATTGTTGGCAACCGGAATAAAATAATAATACGATCCTGTTACCGACCTCCCAGTTCAGGTGAAACAGTTGCTGAAAGGTTCAAAGAAAACTTTAGTTTGATTTCAAAGACATACCCGACTCATACGACAATAGTTGGTGGTGACTTTAATTTACCGTTGACATGTTGGCAAAATACATGTTTAATTCCGGAGGTACGCATAAAATATCATTCGAAATTGTGCTAAATGCATTCTCTGAAAATTATTTCGTTCAGTTAGTTCATGAGTCCACACGAATAGTAAACGGTTGTGAAAACACATTTGACCTCTTAGCATAAAATAATCTTGCGTTAATAGTGAGCGTCAAAACCGATTCAAGGATTAGTGAACACAGGGTTGTCGTAACGACATTGAATATTGTAATCCTCAAATTCTTGAAAAATAAGCGAAGATATACCTATTCAAAGAAGCAGATAAAAATTCACTTGACGCCTTCCTGAGAGACTACCTCCACTCATTCCAAATTAATAATATAAGTGGCTCGAATTCAAAGAAATAGTATCGGCAGCATTAATAATATAATGTGGCTCGAATTCAAAGAAATAGTATCGGCAGCAATTGAGAGATTTATACCAAATAAATTAACAAACGATGGAGCTAATGCTCCTTGGTACACAAAATGGGTTAGAACACTGTTGCAAAAACAACGAAACAAACATGCCAAGTTTAAACAGACACAGAATCCTCAAGATTGGCGATCTTATACAGAAGGTCGAAATTAAGTGCGGACTTCAATGTGAGATGCTTATAACACTTTCCACAATGAAACCTTGTCTTGAAACCTGGCAGAAAATCCAAAGAGATTCTGGTCGTATGTGAAGTATGTTAGCGGCAAGAAACAGTCAGTGCCTTCTCTGCACAATAGCAATGGAGATACTATCGAAGACAGTGCTGCCAAAGCAGAGTTACTAAGCACAGCTTGTAGAAACGGCTTGTTGGAAGTTGAAAGCAATTGGTGACGAGCCCATCCCTTAGTAAATCTTGCTGGACAGGCCTACAGCCTTACAGGGCCGACACGGCAGCCCATGTCGAGATGAGGCTCCAGCAAAACAATGCCATGATACCTACCGCGGCGCCAGCAGAAGCCTGGGCTAGGGCGACAGTCTAAAGGAACACGTCTACATCATGGAGTCATAAACTGGGCATTATGTGCAGACCCATGCATAGTAAAAATTCAGATGTTTTCTTGTTTGCTGACAGTGCAAGTAGGCCAGTGAACCACTCTCCTAGGCCTCCTTGGTTGTATAAGAAAACTCAGGTGTCTGAGAAACTTTTGGAGATAGAATCTTTATTACACCTCACATCTAGGAGTAACAAGCTCCAGCCGCGCGGGATTAGCCGAGCGGTCTAAGGCGCTGCAGTCATGGACTGTGCAGCTGGTCCTGGCGGAGGTTCGAGTTCTCCCTCGGGGATGGGTGTGTGTGTTTGTCCTTAGGATAATTTAGGTTAAGTAGTGTGTAAGCTTAGGGACTGATGACTTTAGCATTTAAGTCCCATAAGATTTCATACACATTTGAACAACACTAACAAGCTCCAAGGCACAGACAATCTAGATAAAGATCTTCAAGATCTGTTTGCATGTTGCTGTGGGAAGTGACGCAACTCCAGAAAAAATTATCTCTTACCTATCTGTTACCACTTAAAATGGCCAGTAATGGCGGTTTCCCTTTTTTAGAGATGCAGGTTTCTTAACTCATGCCCTGGTTTGACATCAATTGGTGCTGTCCTGTGGAAGGGGAGATTTAATACCTATAGAGCCCTGTGGTAGGCTCAAGATGGGTTGAAGGCGGTGTCGTCCATGCACTTTGTGGGAAAATCGAATTTTTTTTTCTGGAGAGGTGTGAAGCAGTCGGATGCAAGACTTTGGTCTGGTAAAGACTTCTATTCGAAGTTCTGGCATCTGCGGATGTTACATTGGACCTGTCCTGATACTGACTTCACTTGCGAGTAGTTAAACTGGGGAGCCTGTAGTGAAGTTCTTACTGTAACGACAGTGTGACTTCAAATGTCTCAGACTACTTGTTTGCCAAACCCACACTTATTGCTTTCGGTTTACCAGTCTTGACGTTTGGTATCCTTGTGCGCGTTGTCATATAAGTGAGCCAATGTGGTCCTTGGTACAACCAGCAAACGGGTGTGTCACACACTGAAATCTACCGTCATTTCAGGGTTCTGGTAGAGAGTAACTTGCGATCAGTCTGCCTGATTGCTAGACCGTGAGATTTTTGCATTTCTTTCGTGGCCGCGATCGATTCACAGGTGCCGCCTTCACGTCTCACCTCCTCCACTGCACATATCTCACCAGCTGCAAGACACATGGCCGCACTAAGTAAACAGGGTAATGTAGTGCCGATCCAGCATTGTCAGGGCGTACAAATCTCAATCGCCACTTGCTGTTGGCTGCACATATGTAGAGAAACTTCAGTAGATTTGATCAATCAAAGTCTGCTCGTCGTCAGATTAATTCAGCTTGCGTTATTCACAGAGTGCTTGACTTAATGATCACCTAGTTAAACTGTCTTTGCCAACCAGAATTCACCCAGTGAAGTATTAAATCATCTGTTAGTTATTTAGGGAATTCAATCTATAAGTGACAGGAGGCACCCTTATACTATGTGAAATTATGTGTAGACAATCATAAAATGCCACTACAAAGATTTCGGGCAAATCACCAGTATCTGAATGAGTAGACGCACTTCTTGCCACTTCCGCGTCAGCAGACAACACCGCCAGACATCGAAAAATAGAACAGGAGTCCAAATGGTTCTAATGGCTCTAAGCACTATGGGACTTAACATCTGAGGTCATCAGTCCCCTAGACTTAGAACTACTTAAACCTAACTAACCTAAGGACATCACACACATCCATGCCCGAGGCAGGATTCGAACCTGCGACCATAGCAGCAGCGAGGTTCAAGACTGAAGCGCCTAGGACTGCTCCTCCACAGCGGCCGGCCAAAAGAGGAGTATACAAGGGGTAAAATTAACGAAATTTCGCTTCGGTAGTATCAACGAAGGCGTATGGTTGTACAATAAGTTAGTATTTAGTATTGGGAGAAGTGTACACATTTGTTGGAGGTATAGAGATAGTGCCAGCGTAAAATTAGGGTGCATGACAGGAGTAGAACTAACGAAAAACTAACAAAAACACAAGCACACACAAACAAAGACACCTCACACCACATAATGTACGTCCATACTACATCAACGGGCCCAGCAGTCATTAATTTATTTTTTGATACTGTGTCCTTAGTAATATTACAAAAAATAGAAAAAATAATGTAATAAAATTTTTTACTCTTCATAATTTTTTCTGTAAATTGATTATATCGATGTAATGGCATTTGTGAGAGAATGTGGCACTTGACCACACTTGAGGATTGTTCAGACTCTGAAACCAACACAGCAGACTGGACGTCACGGTCCACACCATCCAGAAAGGGGCGAATGGACTAGGCAGCCGTAATGAGTCAGCTGCAGCAGCCCAGGTGTGGGGGACCACCCACAGCTACAGAACCGGCCGTTGCAAGCTGATGCGCCTACATCACACAGCCTAGTCATCTACCAGTGGAGGTGGTACGTCTTAAGCCAGTGCAGACAGTGGGACACCACCACGCGCCGGTAACAACCCCCTAGAGGCCAACGACCCGCCTGGCCGCTAATCGAGGGACAAGCGAGTTGCGAGGCACCACAACGAAGCACAACCGACTCAGCGAGGTGCCGAGAGCGACGAGTCCCGTCGACAAAAGGCGAACTAATCTGATGTCCCGCGCCAGCAGGCACGCGTTCTGATGCAGAGGCGAACGGGAAGAGTAGGGCCGTCCCACGTCCTGCTAAAGCTGAAATGATTTCTACACCAGCGGTGGGTTGCACGTCAAATGCAACACTGTCATGCCAGTTCCTGATGGATGACTGCTGCCTGACCAGGATGAGGCCCAGGGTCCAGCTGCTGTGCAGAAAAGCCAAAGATGCCAGATGCTGTCAAGACGCCAGTTGCTGCCAGAGACGAGAGGGAACGCCAGAGACCTCTGCCGTCACTTCCGCCACGTCATGCGCTTAGTGGGAGGCCATTCCAATCTGGGGCAAATTGCTGTTCTTCAGTCGTACCAGTCACAGTTTGTGCGTGTGCATAAGTGCCATGTTCTCAATTCATGTGACATTTTCAATTGTAAATATTGTCTCCCCAGGGATCCTTGTGGAGGGAACTATAGGATACCTTTCTATAATATCATTATGTAATATCTTTTTGTGTTTTTGTATGTATCAACTGAACTGTTTTGATTGTGAGGTCTACGTTTTTTCTGCACATTTAATAATGCTCTCGCTACTGATTGTATGCCTGTATTTGTTTTCATGTCATAGAAAATAATACAAATTTGCACAACTTCGGTAACAAGACAAACAGATTATACATGTTATTTCCTTCTTAACTCAGAATTTGACAATGTATGTGTTTGATGATTGAGACCAAATGAGCGATAGAGAAGGGGTAAATCAATGAGCAGAGAACAGCTCATACTCCAGGACATTGTAAATGATAAGCGACATCAGATGTCTCTGACCTCAGGATATGGTGTGAATGGGTACATTTCTTTACTGCAAGACCTTCTAACCACATGTCAAATGTTTAATGGAAGTCTGTGATGTAGCAATGACCCCTGGGCCTAACGTAATTCATACTACTCGCAGCAATGTCTACATGTACTCCTGCTGGTTTGTAGCTTCATGTGAGTGAATGACCTCTGGAATGAATGAGGTCAAGCTAGTATGTGACTGGCAAAGTTCCCTTTTTTCACATATATGTATCGGTTATAAGGATGAGATTCTCCTATTATTTTCAACGATTTCCTCTGGTTAATGTCACACTAAGCAATGCTGATGTGAGACACTACCCATACAGAACTCAACGGCAGGTAGGCGGCAGTGAGAGAGGACAAGTTACTCTCCCACCTATTTTTAGCATACAGACAATTATTAAAGGTGTTTTTACAACCCGACGCACCTTGAGCGAGACTCCAGAAAGCTAACGTGCTGAGCAGATGCTGATGGAATCTGGTAGGGCGCTAAAACCATGAGTTATTTTTATGATTCTTAGCTTGTTGAAATGGCTTGTTGGGAGTTGAAAGCAATTGGCAGCGAGCCTACCCCTTAGTAAATCTTGCTGGGCAGGTCCACAAACGTACAGGGCAGCCCCTATTCGAGACAGTGCTCACGCAGAACAATGCCGCGATATCCGCCCCGGCGCCAGCAGAAGTCTGGGCAGGGGCGACAGTCTAAAGGAATGCGTCTATCCAGTGGAGTCATAAACCGGGCATTGTGTGCAGAGCCACGCGTAATAAAAATTCAAATGTTTTCGTGTTTGCCGATAGTGCAAGTAGGCCAGTGAGCCACTTCCCTCGACCACCCCTGTTGCATACGAACACTCCAGTATCTGAAAAACGTTTACAGATACAATCTTTATTACACCTCATAGCTCGGACTAGCAAACTCCAAGGCACAGGCGATTTAGATAAAGATCTTTGAGATTGTATCTGTTCGATTGTTGCCATGGGAAGAGACACGACTTTGGAGAAAATCACCTCTTTCCCCCTCTACGAAAACGTAAAAAAGCCAGTAATAAGCGATTTCCTTTTTTTTTTAGAGATGCAGGTTTCTTAACTCTTGCCCAGGTTCGGTATGAGTTTGTGCTGTCCTCTGGGAAAGGAGATTTAGCGCCTCTAGAACCCGGTGATTGGCTCAAGATGGGATGAAGACAATGTCGTTAATGCACTTTGCGGGAAAACGGATTTTTTTTTCCTAGAGAGATGTGAAGCACTGGGAGGCAGGACTTTGGTCTTGTAAGGGACTTCTGGTCGAAGCTCTGGCATGTGTGGTTGGTACTGCCAATTTGGTCCTTGGGACAACCAGCGAAAGGGTGTTTCACACACTGAAATCTACCGTGATTTCAGGGCTCTGGTAGAGAGTAACTTGCGATCCGTCTGCCTGATTGCTAGACCGTGAGATTTTTGCATTTATTTCGCGATCGATTCACAGATGCCGCCTTCAGTCTCACCTCCTCCGCAACACACATCTCGCCAGCTGCTAGTCACAAGGCAGCATGAAGTAAACAGGGTAATGTACTGCAGGTCCGGCATTGTCAGCGCATACAGATCTCAATCGCCACTTGCTCTCAGCTGCACCTATGTAGAGAAACTTCAGTAGATTTGATCAGTCAGAATCTGCTCAGCGTCAGATCTTTTCAGCTTGCGTTATCTACATTGTTAGAGCCAGAGTACTTGAATCACTGATCACCTACTAAACTGTCTTTGCGAACCAGTATCCACCCAGTGAAGTATTAAAGCATCTGTTAGTTGTTTAGGGAATTGATTCTATAACTTGTTTAGCATAATTAATATCTGGTTTGAAAAAATAAATGTTGTTATTACACGAAATTTTGCCAACATTCTCAATCAATTAAATAGTCCAAACAAGTTACCTTTCAATGGAAAATGGCTCTGAGCACTATGGGACTCAACATCTTAGGTCATAAGTCCCCTAGAACTTAGAACTACTTAAACCTAACTAACCTAAGGACATCACACACACCCATGCCCGAGGCAGGATTCGAACCTGCGACCGTAGCAGTCCCGCGGTACCTTTCAATGGAGGTCCACATATGTGGTCCTCAAGTCTCACTTATCGTGAAAGTTTACTAGTCTTTACTTTGTATTTTCTTTATCATTTCTTCAAAAAGAACATTTTATTCAGCATTTTTGATGTCATAAAACAACTTTATAAACGCAAGAAAATGATAATCATGAAATAAATGCTGACAATAATTTGCCGTTGCGAGGTAACAAATCTTTACTGTACGTTTCATCATAAGCTTCAAAACAATTATTTTTCATAATACATAAATACATTCCACATTTGATGCAAATGTCTGTTATCTTGAAAATGCAAGTAGATTTCCTGTATTTTGAGCATTCCTTGTTTCAACAAATTTTGGTAGTCGGCCAGTATTTTAAAACCTAACTTCTGTAATGCTTTGCTAGCTAGCTCTTCTTGACTTTTTTTTCACATTTTCTACATCACCTACATCTTCACTGTCAGAGGAATTCATTGTACGAGGACGTGCTCTTTTCCAGCACTGGCACGACATATTGACGGTCTAATTGTTTAACAGTCAATTTCATCAAGCTCAGCAGCATAATCGTCAATCAAAAATGACCATTCATCATCTTCCCAATTAGAGAGTTTCGCATTGCTGTCACTGAAAAGAGCTTCTGAGTGCTCATCATTTAATATTTCATACATTTCTGTAACGTGCGGAAATAAGTTATTTCAGGGTTCCATTATTATCGAAGATCAAATTAAAATTAGCAAATATGCATTACGACCTGAAGTACACGTACGAGGACCTTCTGGAAGTTGGTTCTTTCACAGTAACGAACAAAATTTATACAAATTTGAACTAATCTCAACATTTAAGACAGTTAGCGAACACTAGGAAAAATTCTCAGATTCTCAGACTAATATTTAGGCACAATAATTACTCACAATCCTTTTCGATTTGGAGAAGTAACCATTTTCTGCCCATGACCAGCTATAAACTAACATGCGAATCATACCTTGCAAGGTACTGTGTCCTGGTTTTAAAACTAAGAACTAGAAAGTACACACTCCCGGAGAATCGGACTAAAGCGGAGAAATACGCCTATATACGACGAAAAAAAATGGACGAAACTTCACATGTTGAACCAAGGGAACGAAGAACCTATGACTGTACCTTGATGGAATATCTCCTCAGTCCACTTTATACCTATTCTTCGCACTTACGTCATTACCTAGGAACTGGCCTTTGTTGTGTGTCCTCTACTTTATCGCTGAGAAGCCTGACAAATGCCTTACAGCCGGACTTATATACATTTTGCCGTAAAAAGTCGGACATGTTCGGCTAAATCCGGACACCTGGTAACACTAAGGGCATGACCGCATTTAGGACCTATAGACTCCTAGGCTGAGCCTGTGCTGTGAGCCCTACGGGAGTAACTTTTGTGGTAACTATCCCAAAAATGGAGTTCCAAATCAACTTTCGAAGTGATGCTTATAATGCAGCATTGTGGTTTATTATTGAATTCCACGAACTTTTCATAACAGTTGTGTGAGTTAATGCATTGATGTGATTAAGAATGAGAAGAACTGAAATCACTGAAGAATTCAACACGATTTATGAACGTCACCATGAACAACTGTATTTTTTTAAAAAAAGGAACAAAAAGTTGATATTCATGCCTGTGGAAATCTTTCTGTAAGCTACCTCCTTGAGGGTGGACTACAGTTTCTGATGATTGTCGCAATGAATCTGTCTGGCAGTTGACTTTCCTTTTGTTGTTTGTTTGAAAATACGTAGAAATAGAGTGCTAAATGATTAGGAGATTACTGTCAGGACATTATGGAATGAAATAATACAGTTTTCTTATTCGATCTCTTCATGTTAATGTGGTAGATAGTTTGCGGTGTGGTGAAGCAGAAAGTTTTTGCTCTGAAAGCTGGATTTTCCTGCAATATTGACCCTTATTTTTCATGCTAGATTTTCTTGCAATGTTTCATTACAGTATTGAGCCACTTGGGACTTATTTTCAAGTGTGAGCGTTTGTTCATTACAGCTGTCTCTTGTCGATTAAAGAAAATTGTGAATTTGCTACTTGTTTTGAGACTCAAACTTTAGTAAGGGAAACCATCGGTGGAATTTTTGTGGTCTTCTGCTAAAGTTCATTGTTTTACTAGACAGAATTCCAGAGATGTGATTTTGCCTGGTGGTTAAGTTTTTGGTAACTTGATTAACAGAGTTGAAAAAATATGTTCCTTCTTCCCCTCTCTTCCACGCATATTCATGTGAAGGTGTTGTAACTTAGGGTGGATTGAGGAGGCATTTTCAAATAATTAAAGGGTTTAAGGAGACTGAGCAAAATATAATTTACCTCATTTATTTATTTATTTATTCGGTAATGAGAATTTAGGGCATAAAAAATTGTGAGTGAAACTGATGTGGTTTAGTGCTGAGAGTACTGTGCATTTACCGGGTGGCTATAATTATACTTTCCCTATTTAACTCGTCATAAAACGGAAACAAATTACCGTGCGAATACCAAACTTTGTAGCATTAATGTCAAGGACATGGGAAAGAGAAATAATACAGAATCAATTCGATTGAAACACTTCTAATGTGCGGCTGCGGTAGATTATACCATTACATAATGGTACCATTACAGCTACAAAAGGAGCTCAATTTGGCGTCCATCAGCGTCCAGAAGAGTCGGAAACCGCAGGAATGCGTTTTGCACTGCAGAACGAAGCATGGTCTGTTGATATGCTGCGCTTCAGATCAGCACGTGTGTGAATGTTCCCCTGGTAAACCCTGTTCTTCAGGTAGCCCGATAACCGGAAACCACAGGGAGTGAGATCATGTGATCGTGCCGGCCAAGCATTTGGAAACGATCGGCTGACAATTCGATTGTTTCCAAATGTGTTTCAGAGAAGCAAGTGAACTTCACGAGAGATGTGGGTGGAGCCCCATCTTGCATGAAAACTGTTGAGTTCAATTCTTCTCTCTCCTGTAGGGCGCTTATGACATGGTGGCGTAGCATATCACAGTAATGCTGGCCAGTCACACTGCACGCCTTTGGTCCTTGTGCGCCAACCGGTCCAAAAAAGAATGGGCCAATGATGAAAGTAACCGTGAAGCCACACCATACGGTGACACGTCCTCCATACAGAGAAACTTCATGCACAGTGACTGGAGATGAAGATTCCCACACTTAGCAGTTCTGTGTGTTCACCTCAACCGTCAGCGAAGAATGAGCTTCGTCTGTCCACAGGATGGTCCAGGGCCAGCCCTCGTCCACTTCAATCCTTGCGAGAAAGTGGAGAGCGAAGTCAACACGTCGTTGTGCGTCCTGTGGTGCAAGTTGCAGTAAGATATGAAACTTGTGCGGATTTCGTTTGAAAATGGTTCGAAGCACCTTCCATACAGTGGACAAAGGGATTTCCAACTGTCGTGACACAGCACGCACTCTGCCTGACGATCGTGAATTGCGCGCAGTGTTATCTGCCATAGCAACAGCGAATTCATCAACCACTTGTGGCGCAACCGATCGTTGGCCTCTTCCCGGAGCGACGCCCAGTTCTCCAGTTGATTCCAACTTCATCAGGCTCCGCACAGCAGGAGGAGAAAGAGAACCCTTCCGTAATCCTTTCAGTCTGCGATATTTTCGAAGTGCAGCTTCAGCATTACTGTTGTTTTGATAATAGAGCTTAACCACTAATGCCCTGCTCCTTTTGTCCAAGCTCATGTTGACGCGTCAACAAATGCGCTGCGACTGGTCAGGTGTGTGAGACTATGAATTCCGATTACTGATCTCTGCACCTGGTGGCCATAGTTGGAACTGGACTGTAGTGCTGTGACGCGTGGAGATCATGCACCCCACACTCTGGACGTGAATGCTACCGAGTCTGGTACTCGTGTGGTAATTACACTCCTGGAAATTGAAAAAAGAACACATTGACACCGGTGTGTCAGACCTACCATACATGCTCCGGACACTGCGAGAGGGCTGTACAAGCAATGATCACACGCACGGCACAGCGGACACACCAAGAACCGCGGTGTTGGCCGTCGAATGGCGCTAGCTGCGCAGCATTTGTGCACCGCCGCCGTCAGTGTCAGCCAGTTTGCCGTGGCATACGGAGCTCCATCGCAGTCTTTAACACTGGTAGCATGCCGCGACAGCGTGGACGTGAACCGTATGTGCAGTTGACGGACTTTGAGCGAGGGCGTATAATGGGCATGCGGGAGGCCGGGTGGACGTACCGCCGAATTGCTCAACACGTGGGGCGTGAGGTCTCCACAGTACATCGATGTTGTCGCCAGTGGTCGGCGGAAGGTGCACGTGCCCGTCGACCTGGGACCGGACCGCAGCGACGCACGGATGCACGCCAAGACCGTAGGATCCTACGCAGTGCCGTAGGGGACCGCACCGCCACTTCCCAGCAAATTAGGGACACTGTTGCTCCTGGGGTATCGGCGAGGACCGTTCGCAACCATCTCCATGAAGCTGGGCTACGGTCCCGCACACCGTTAGGCCGTCTTCCGCTCACGTCCCAACATCGTGCAGCCCGCCTCCAGTGGTGTCGCGACAGGCGTGAATGGAGGGACGAATGGAGACGTGTCGTCTTCAGCGATGAGAGTCGCTTCTGCCTTGGTGCCAATGATGGTCGTATGCGTGTTTGGCGCCGTGCAGGTGAGCGCCACAATCAGGACTGCATACGACCGAGGCACACAGGGCCAACACCCGGCATCATGGTGTGGGGAGCGATCTTCTACACTGGCCGTACACCACTGGTGATCGTCGAGGGGACACTGAATAGTGCACCGTACATCCTAACCGTCATCGAACCCATCGTTCTACCATTCCTAGACCGGCAAGGGAACTTGCTGTTCCAACAGGACAATGCACGTCCGCATGTATCCCGTGCCACCCAACGTGCTCTAGAAGGTGTAAGTCAACTACCCTGGCCAGCAAGATCTCCGGATCTGTCCCCCATTGAGCATGTTTGGGACTGGATGAAGCGTCGTCTCACGCGGTCTGCACGTCCAGCACGAACGCTGGTCCAACTGAGGCGCCAGGTGGAAATGGCATGGCAAGCCGTTCCACAGGACTACATCCAGCATCTCTACGATCGTCTCCATGGGAGAATAGCAGCCTGCATTGCTGCGAAAGGTGTATATACACTGTACTAGTGCCGATAATTGTGCATGCTCTGTTGCCTGTGTCTATGTGCCTGTGGTTCTGTCAGTGTGATCATGTGATGTATCTGACCCCAGGAATGTGTCAATAAAGTTTCCCCTTCCTGGGACAATGAATTCACGGTGTTCTTATTTCAATTTCCAGGAGTGTAGTTTCCGTGTTATAACGTTTTAAATAGGGCAAGTTTAATTGTAAGTACCCGGTACATATTTTCATTTTGGTAATGATTCAGAATGTTCATGAATAATTTGCCATCTTATTTTAAATATCTCAGTTATGCAGTGGTATTTAATTGAATTTCGAGTATTTACGTGCAGTTTATTCTTTGAGTTTCTGATTTTGGAGCTTTCCTGTGGCAACGAGAAGAAAGTCTGAGCAGTGGTATTCTTAGGCTTCATAAAGCATACTGTAACCTACTTCCTTTGTTTTCGGATTGCATTACCTTAGGATTCTTCCAATGAATCTCAGTCTGGCATCTGCTTTACCGACGATCAACTTTATATGATCATGCCATTTTAAATCACTCCTAATGCGTGCTCCCAGATAAATGATGTAATTAACTGCTTCCATGTGCTGACCTGCTATATTGTAGCTAAATGATAAGGCATCTATCTTTCTATGTATTCGCAGCACGTTACACTTGTCTACATTGAGATTCAATTGCCATTCCCTGCACCATGCGTCATTCGGTGCAGATCCTCCTGCATTTCAGTACAATTTTCCATTGTTACAACCTCTCGATACACCACAGCATCATCTGCAAAAAGCCTCAGTGAACTTCCGATGTCATCCACCAGGTAATTTATGTATATTGTGAATAGCAACGGTCCTATGACACTCCCCTGCGGCACACCTTAAATCACTCTCTCCATTGAGAATGATATGCTGCGTTCTGTTATCTAGGAACTCTTCAATCCAATCACACAATTGGTCTGATAGTCCATATTCTCTTACTTTGTTCATTAACCGACTGTGGGGAACTGTATCGAACGCCTTGCGGAAGTCAAGAAACACGGCACCCACCTGGGAACCCGTGTCTATGGCCCTCTGAGTCTCGTGGACGAATAGCGCGAGCTGGGTTTCACGCGACCGTCTTTTTCTAAACCCATGCTGATTCCTACAGAGTAGATTTCTAGTCTCCAGGAAAGTCATTATACTCGAACATAATACGTGTTCCAAAATTCTACAACTGATCGACGTTAGAGATATAGGTCTATAGTTCTGCACATCTGTTCGACGTCCCTTCTTGAAATCGGGGATGACCTGTGCCCTTTTCCAATCCTTTGTAACGCTACGCTCTTCTAGAGACCTACGGTACACCGCTGCAAGAAGGGGGGCAAGTTCCTTCGCGTACTCTGTGTAAAATCGAATTGGTATCCCATCAGGTCCAGCGGCCTTTCCTCTTTTGAGCGATTTTAATTGTTTCTCTATCCCTCTGTCGTCTATTCCGATATCTACCATTTTGTCACCTGTGGGACAATCTAGAGAAGGAACTACAGTGCAGTCTTCCTCTGTGAAACAGCTTTGGAAAAAGATATTTGGTATTTCGGCCTTTAGTCTGTCATCCTCTGTTTCAGTACCATTTTGGTCACAGAGTGTCTGGACATTTTGTTTTGATCCACCTACCTCTTTGACATAGGACCAAAATTTCTTAGGATTTTCTGCCAAGTCAGTACATAGAACTTTACTTTCGAATTCATTGAACGCCTCTCGCATAGCCCTCGTCACACTACATTTCGCTTCGCGTAATTTTTGTTTGTCTGCAAGGCTTTGGCTATGTCTATGTTTGCTGTGAAGTTCCCTTTGCTTCCGCAGCAGTTTTCTAACTCGGTTGTTGTACCACGGTGGCTCTTTTCCATCTCTTACGATCTTGTTTGGCACATACTCATCTAACGCATATTGTACGATGGTTTTGAACTTTGTCCACTGATCCTAAACACTATCTGTACTTGAGACAAAACTTTTGTGTTGAGCCGTCAGGTACTCTGTAATCTGCTTTTTGTCACTTTTGCTAAACAGAAAAATCATCCTACCTTTTTTAATATTTCTATTTACGGTTGAAATCATCGATGCAGTAACCGCTTTATGATCGCTGATTCCCTGTTCTGCGTTAACTGTTTCGAATAGTTCGGGTCTGTTTGTCACCAGAAGGTCTAATATGTTATCGCCACGAGTCGGTTCTCTGTTTAACTGCTCAAGGTAGTTTTAAGATAAAGCACTTAAAAAAATTTCACTGGATTCTTTGTCCCTGCCACCCGTTATGAACGTTTGAGTCTCCCAGTCTATATCCGGCAAATTAAAATCTCCACCCAGAACTATAACATGGTGGGGAAATCTACTCGAAATATTTTCCAAATTATCCTTCAGGTGTTCAGCCACAACAGCTCCTGAGTCAGGGGCCTATAGAGTTTGCAATGTCCTCTGGATGTTTCCTTCATAGCAGATTCTGAAACTTTTCAAGCTACCAAGGATGGGGCGACGAATGTTGCCCGTTCATTTAGCAATTTCGTTTTTACCGACTATATTTTAGCTTTTCATAAATCTCGATATCAGCTTTTATATACCTTGCTTGCGTCTGCTATACTTAGCTTCGATTGATCAAAATAATCTCTTTGAGCAACTACTTTGTATGCCGATTGAGGAATTTTCGCTTCTTTCGGTGACTGGTTTGGCTCTCAGCCAATGGGAAGCTTTTCCGGGTTCGAAGCAACGAAATATTCCTTGTATAAACGTACTTCTACCATTCTTCTATTTTGGATCTGGATGGAGTTCTGATTGATTTGGGGGAACTCTCTCTTTGTCTTGTTGGTGCAAGCTGCATAAGTGTTTCTACAGTGTTGAAGTTGGTGGGTTAGATCAGTTCAGTTACTTGCCATGTTGGATGTTAAGCGCCTTGTTGGGTTATTTTAGGAGTTCATCCTAAACTTCTGCACAGTTTATTCGCTATTGCTCTGCACTCAGTTTTGCAGCAGTAGCCGTCTGCATGGTGACTTGAAACCTGATAGGTTCGTATGTTGCTTAATTTTGGTTACAAGGAAGTTGATTATAGGATGCTACGGATTCTAAGTTACCATTCTCCCTTGAGTTATAAAAGAGTCGTTACTTTGTTTAAAATTGTGCCCCGAGAACATAGTATTCCGACTGCTTCTTTTAATATTCATTTTTTGTATTTACTCTTCTGGGGACTCGAGTGAACTATATCAGCTGAATGCTTCCGGTAACAACAAATCTATATAGAAATGAGAATCATTTCTGAATTATTTCTATATTATGTAGTACTGTGGCACTTGACTGAAATATTACTTGGAAATGGTAGTCATAACTTGTGTGCTGGTCTTAATCGTTCAGTTATTTTTTGGGCTTAGAACGAATGTTTACATATCTGACGGGACGTCCTCGACCACATGCCGGGAAGCTTCAATTTCTTGTTCAGTTTGCTGATGAATTATTTATCATTTCAGATTGGAACAGAAATTATGCAAAATCTATGTTTGTAAAATTTAAATTGTGTAACCGAGTGAGCGCGCCCATGTGTATGTGTGTGTGTGTGTGTGTGTGTGTGTGTGTGTGACCAATCATTCTGTTGAAACTACAAGTTCAGAGTGTGTTTCCAAATTGTTTTCTGGGACATAAAGTTCATAATTGTTGCATAGCTTAGAACTTCAGGAAATATCCTTTCGTTGCTCAAGGAAATGGTTAAGTTTTCTAACACAAACAGTCCCCTTCCTAACTACATTGTTGTGTTGTTACAATATAACTGACTGATTTGCAGCCAAAGTTCGTGCGTTATGTGAACAGGTGCAGTACAAATACGTGTTATCCCACCAAGTTTATTATTATTTTACGACCTTATCAGCCCAAGTCTAGTTTCCAAAGCAGCTCTCGTTTCCAACAAGACGAAGACTCTCAGACCTTGTATCGAAGTGACATCTATTGAAGATGACATACTTAACAGAGTTTACATCGTACTGGAAAGAGTAACTTCTGAAAGAATTTTTATGTAGTATATAAAATTGGAACAGCCTTGATCGCATAGAACATTTATTGAAAATGGCAATCGGTTTTGGGAAAATACCGACCACCTTCTGACCAAATGCACTCAAATGTAAGTACAATATAGATTTAGAGGGAGATCTAATAACAACAGTTAATGCAATATACATAAAATAACCATGAAGGCAGTGGTGGCGGTGAACGGAACTGGTATCGTGGAGGAACGAACGTCATCTGCTGCTTACAGTAGATGGCCTCTGGATTATATACTGGATGCTTCGCGCAACGCTTACCGTATAACGTCACCAACAGCGAGTCAGGCCTAAGGTAAATAAAAAGCGTTAATAAAATAATGTACACATAAATTAGTTGCACAAAAATTAATAAAAAGGTTCACAACATTACATAAATAGCAGTTATAAATGCTGTTTGACAAAACACATTTAAATAAATACAGGAGAATATACAGGGGAAAAGCCAATTATAATCGGCATTTGAAGAAAGCTAGTAGAATGTAATCATAGCAAAGGCAGAGCTATGTGGTAGGTTTACGCGGAGATGACGTGAAGACCTCGATATGTACCATCCAGGGCTGACGGAAGACGATGTCAAAGATGCGACGGAAACTGATCGTCACAGTTAGCCAGCATGCAGGAGAAGCTGTTGAATTACACAAAGACCGTAGAAGAACGTAGTGGAGTAACCATAATTATGACTGCGACAGGAGCGTATATAGTACCAAGTATAAAGCAGTAGCCTGCCGGTGTGGCCGAGCGGTTCTAGGCGCTTCAGTCTGGAACCGCGCGACCGCTACGGTCGCAGGTTCGGATCCTGCCTCGGGCGTGGATGTGTGTGATGTCCTTAGGTTATTTAGATTTAAGTAGTTCTAAGTTCTAGGGGACTGATGACCTCAGATGTTAAGTCCCATAGTGTTGAGAGCCGTTTGAAGCATTTTATAAAGCATTACATTACGTAGAAATCAGCAGTGCTATGATGACAACAGAAGCCAACGGAATATTAGGTATAAGCAGCACATTACGAAGAAACTAGCAGCGTCGAACGCTGTAAAACACCAAGAAGGCATATAAAACAGCTAAAAATATTAAAATAATGTGATCAGTGTCATTTTCAGTCATGAAACTTAAACTACATACAATATGAAGTAGTCAAAAGCATGTGAGAAGCGGAATAAAAATATAATAAAAATCAGAAATATTATTTTAATCCAAGTCACATATTACCTATCTTATATTTTTTGTATTACACTACTGGCCATTAAAATTGCTACACCAAGAAGAAATGCAGATGATAAACGGGTATTCATTGGACAAATATATTATACTAGAACTTAAATGTGATTACATTTTCACGCAATTTGGGTGCATAGATCCTGAGAAACAACCACCTCTGGCCGTAATAACGGCCTTGATATGCCTGGGCATTGAGTCAAACAGAGCTTGGATGGCGTGTACAGGTACAGCTGACCATGCAGCTTCAACACGATACCACAGTTCATCAAGAGTAGGACTGGTCTATTGTGACGAGCCAGTTGTTCGGTCACCATTGACCAGAAGTTCTCAATTGGTGAGATATCTGGAGAATGTGCTGGCCAGGGAAGCAGTCGAACATTTTCTGTATCCAGAAAGGCCCGTACAGGACCTGCAACACGCGGTCGTGCGTTATCCTGCTGAAATGTAGGGTTTCGCAGGGATAGAAAGAAGGGTAGAGCTACGGGTCGTAACACAAGTGAAATGTAACGTCCACTGTTCAAAGTGCCGTCAATGCGAACGAGAGGTGACCGAGACGTGTAAGCAATGGCACCCCATACCATCACGCCGGGTAATACGCCAGTATGGCGATGACGAATACACGCTTCCAATGTGCGTTCACCGCGATGTCGCCAAACACCGATGCGACCATCACGATGCTGTAAACAGAACCTGGATTCATCCGAAAAAATGACGTTTTGCCATTCGTGCACCCAGGTTCGTCGTAGAGTACACCATCGCAGGCGCTCCTGTCTGTGATACAGCGTCAAGGGTAACCACAGCCATGGTCTCCGAGTTGATAGTCCATGCTGCTGCAAACGTCGTCGAACTGTTCGTGCAGATGGTTGTTGTCTTGCAAACGTCCCCGTCTGTTGATTCAGAGATTGAGACGTGGCTGCTCGATCCGTTACAGCCTTGCGGATAAGATGCCTGTCATCTCGACTGCTAGTGATACGATGCCGTCGGGATCCAGCACGGCGTTCCGTATTACCGTGCTGAACCCACCGATTCCATATTGTGCTAACAGTCATTGGATCTCGACCAACGCGAGCAGCAATGTCGCGATACGACAAACTGCAATCGCGATAGGCTACAATCCGACCTGTATTAAAGTCATAAACGTGATGGTACGCATTTATCCTCCTTACACGAGGCATCACAACAACGTTTCACCAGGCAACGCCGGTCAACTGCTGTTTGTGTATGAGAAATCGGTTGGAAACTTTCCTCTTGTCAGCACGTTGTAGGTGTCGCCACCGGTGCCAACCTTGTGTGAATGCTCTGAAAAGCTAATTATTTGCATATCACAGCATCTTCTTCCTGTCTGTTAAATTTCGCGTCTGTAGCACGTCATCTTTGTGGTGTAGTAGTTTTAATAGCCAGTAGTGTAGAATTCCCTCTAAATCCATATTGTATTTACAATTCAGTGCATTTGATCTCAAGATGGTCGCTATTTGACCGAAACCGAACGCCACTTTTAATAAATGTTCTGTAACGATACCGGCTGTTTTAATGTTAATTTTAATGTGTTGCAAAGAGTCGACCTCTGTAGGCCACAGGGCAGGCTAGCGCTCGATGTTTTGTCACTACACTGCCTTGCATGAGGCTGCACGGATAGGAAATGTTGCTATCGCGTTTCTTTATCTTTGAATCGTACGCATTTTAATAGCAGGGAGTACTCACATTCTTCTAATCCGACATGTCTTCTAACATCGATGTTGTGGTCTTCAATCCGAAGACTGGTTCCAGGCAGCTGTCGACTCTAGTCTATCTTATGCTACTCTCTTCGTCTCAGGGTAGCCACTGCAGTCTACATCCATTTGAATCTGTTAGCTGTAGTCGAACCTTGGCCACTTCCCTACATAGCAAATTGACGATTTCTGAATGACTGAGAGAGTGTCTTATCAACCTATTCCTTCCTTTAATAAGGTTGAACGGTGAATTTGTTTCTTCCCAAATCTATTCGGTACTTCCTCATTAGTTATCTAATCAGCGCGTCTAATCTCCCACATTCTTCTGTTCAAAAATGGTTCAAATGGCTCTGAGCACTATGGGACTTAACTTCAGAGGTCGTCAGCCCCCTAGAGCTTAGAACTACTTAAACCTAACTAACCTTAGGACATCACACACATCCATGCCTGAGGCAGGATTCGAACCCGCGACCGTAGCGGTCGCGCGGTTCCAGACTGTAGCGCCTAGAACCGCACGGCCACTCTGGCCGGCCATTCTTCTGTTACACACTTCAAAAGCTTGTATTATCTTCTTGTCTGAAATTTTTATCGCCCACATTTCACTTCCTTAGAAGGCTACACTATAGATAAATACCTTTAGAAGGTTAGAAAGTACAGTGAGTTTCCTAATGAAAGTCACGAACTCGAGACACAAGTTATTTGTTATAAAATAAACTTGAAAGAGATATCTGGTGCCGGTACGTGCCACTAGGCCTCCCTTTCAGCAGCAAACGTGACTTTGTACCCTGAATCTGTTTATTTTTCACCTGTATACCTTAAACAGTTTGAAATTTTAGAGGCTTTGGGGAGGAAAGTCAACTGAGGACGGGAACCTATGTCCGAAACAGTAGTCCACCGAGACCACAGAGCACCACATTCACTGGGAGGTAAGGCCTGTCTAAGCAGCAATTAGCTCCACATTCTCCATTGGCTGTCGTGAAAATCACTCGTGTTCGCTGATTAGCAACCAACATTGCGAGACGTCCCGCCTACGGTTCGTCAGTATACGAAGTCACGTTTGCTGCCGAAGGGGTAGCCTAATGGCAGGCGACGACGTCTGTAACTTCGACGCACATTAGCGTCGTTGGTTGACGTTACCGGACACGGGATCCTATCCTCAGTTTCTTCCTCAAGATACCCTCTACAACCCCTCGATGTTTGTCGCAACATTCCTGGGGTACTTGCATAAGTATCGGTTCTTTGGACAGCAGGTGGTATGCTTAGTACTTATGCTGGCTCCTATTGGCAGAATTTGCTATATACGTGAAAGTGATGATCTAGGATTTGATCCAATATATAATTTTATATCGAGAGTTGTACGTTAGTCCCAACATGGTAATAGCAAGTGTACAGCGCAAATCGAAGTACAATGAAGCGCCAAAGGAACAGGTACAGGTATGCGTATTCGAATACAGAGATAAGTAAACAGGCAGAATTCGGCGCTGCGCCGGTAACGCCTATAAGACAAGTGTCTGGGGCAGTTGTTAGGTCGGTAACTCCTGCTACAATGACAAGTTGTCAAGATTTAAGTGAGTTTGAACGTGGTGTTATAGTTGGCGCACGAGCGATGGGGACACAAGATCTCTGAGGTATCGACGATGAAGTGGGTATTTTCACTTGCGACCATTTCACGAGTGTACCGTGAGTATCAGGAATTCAGTAAAACATCAAATCTCCGACATCACTGCAGCTGGAAAAAGATCCTGCAATGCCGGGACCAACGACGACTGATGAGAATCGTTCAATGTGATAGAACTGCAATCCTCAGGAAATTGCTGCAGATTTCAATGCAGGGCTATCAAGAAGTGTCAGCGTGCGGACCTTTCAACGAAACATCATCGATATGGGCTTTCGGAACCGGACGCCCTCTCGTCTACCTTTGATGACTGCACGACACAAAGCTTTACGCCTCGCCTGGCCCGCCAACACGGCCACTGGACTGATGATGACTGGACACATGTTTCCTGGTCGGACGAGTCTCGTTTCAAATTGTATCGAGCGGATGGACGTGTGCGGATATAGAGACAATCTCATGAATCCATGGACCCTGCACTGGATTGTTCAAGCTGTTGGAGGCTCTGTAATGATGTGGGGCACGTGCAGCTGGAGTGATAGGGGACTCCTCCCCTATCACTCAGACAGGTGACATGTACGTGAGCATTCTGCCTGATCACCTGCATCCATTCATGTTCACTGTGCATTCCGACGGACTCGGGAGCTCAGAATTGCTACAAGTGGTTTGGGAAAACTCCACGAAGATCAGAGTGTGTATGGGCCTGACGACATATGACCTCAGCTGTACTGAGCATTCTTCTCATACTGTCGAACATGATACGAGCACCTTGGACACTTTTCGGACAATACGAACTATTCGTCGGCGGTGGTTGAGCGATGATGTATCAGAATGGCTACCCAACGCCTTCAGAGTCTCAAAGACTCCACACCAGAAGGCGTTACGGCGATAATCGTAGTGGAAGGATGTGCTATACTCTACTAAGTACGTGCCCACAATTGGTTCATTACTGTGACTCACTGAAAGCCAACATTGTTCGTATACGAGTAATTTAGTCCCAAATTTTTAAAAATGTACCGGGCTGTTGTGTCATGGTCGAATGAATTTCTTGGAGAAACTTAACGTTCACAATGTGATTTTTTTTTTTTTTGCTTAGGGTCGATAAAAACGAATTTGGTTCAAATGACTCTGAGCACTATGCGACTTAACTTCTGATGTCATCAGTCGCCTAGAACTTAGAACTAGTTAAACCTAACTAACCTAAGGACATCACACTCATCCATGCCCGAGGCAGGATTCGAACCTGCGACCGTAGCGGTCACGCGGTTCCAGACTGAAGCGCCTAGAACCGCACGGCCACACCGGCCGGCAAAAATGAATTCTGAGCGCACATGCAATGATTGCACAAATGCAATTTGTGGATTTCAACTATATAATACGGTGAATTACATTAACTGCAGTCAGTTCCAGATTTATGGCCCTAGAGGCAAACTGTGCTACCAGGTTTCGTTAACTAAGTGCCTTGTAAATACTGGTAAGGCAAAACATGTCTCTAAAGCACATTATTTATTACGTAAACACTACACACGGAAGACTTTCATAGTAACAGCAGACAACGGGCATGTTTTCGCACTGTTGCCAACCGACATTTTGCTGGTGTTCACAGAAATGATAACCATTGTAGGTTGTATGACCTATCACAACAGTAGCTCACTCTGAACAGCTGTTTTGCGTCTCTCTAAAATCTATTTATGGACATCCCTATTGGTACCAATTTAAGGGATGTGAGATAAAAAAAAAAAAACAAGTCTAAATACACTGCTCTGCTAAATTTAAGGACGAGATAGGTAAAGTAACATAACATACCAACAACTAGGTGGAACTGAATGACAGTGCCGGAGAATGTTGCCGGAGATCACCTGGCCGTACACATTCATCTGGATGTCAAGTGGAGTGAGGTCAGCGTGACCACAGAATAGAGAGAATACTGAAAGGAGAGTAGAGGGCGGATCCTTTGATATGTAAGGAGTAAACCATTGCGCTCGACGCCATGTTGAAACCGAGTAAAAGCGAAACGACAGCTGCTTACTACTACGGCTCCGAATGGACATTCTTACGAAGCTGAAGTAATCTGACCGATAAAATGAAAAATTTTGCGAAAGGAAACGCTGATGAAAGAAGGTGCGATAAATGTTGTGTTAGTTAAAAACTTATAACATAAGCTCTCAAATTCATTACCGTTCACAAGTGCAAGCTACGAACTGCCACTACCTTTAGCTTCAGATGGCAGTGAAGCTGCTTTGTTTTGTAAACATTGTTTTTTCCTTGGAGAAATTTTACTTTGCTTCTTAATTTTTTTCTGCGACTTTGAACTGATACATCGACTTCACTTGCAACAGAAACAGTTACTGTGGGACACTCTGCAGGAGTTTCAGTGTTTGTATCAGTGCTGGAATTTTCATCCATATTTTTATCCTGAAAGAAACATAGGTATTACACTGACGTAAAAAATCACAACGCCAAAAAATAATTGATGGAAAGTAATGAAATGTCGGGAATACATTTGTCTAGGTAAGATATACAGGGTGTTTCACTAAACGTGTTTGTCTCTGTAAGTTACGAAGTAATAGGCGCCAGAAATATTTATTGCGGTAGGTCACCATAAGAAACGTTACACTGTCTGTGGAGCTATGAACATAGTTTATTGTGTTATTATCCAAAGAGTAACACCAAAAAGATTCAATTTTTTTTATGGAACAACAGTTGTTTCTATCATCCACTGGAATCAGTAATACCAGCTGTGTATACATAAATTTAAATTACATTCCTATCACTTTAACTTTTGGGAGCTATGAGCCTTCAAAGTTTCAGGGGCAGACGCCCCAAACGCTGCGCAAAACGCAATGCGCCTTCTAAATGTGGTGCGGCCGAGTTGTAACGTCGCCGGTGTCATGGAGCGAGAAGCTCCCTCGATGCCCTGTTAGACTGCCATCTGTCGCCGCACACGGCCGTAAACCCGACAGTTCGAGCCACACAAACAAACGGGGCTCAATATTCCACAGCTACTGACGTCGGATGAACATGGCATACACGAACAACGAGTACGTTGACATGTTGCTGATGCTCGGCTAGTGCCGACACGATGGCACTGAAGCAGCCTTGGCGTACGGCGTGAGATATCCTAGGCGAAGAGCTCCGGCAGCCATTACGTTCTTACGTGCCGAACAACGACTTTGGGAAACTGGCAGCTTGGTAGCAGACGAAGAACTGCAAGACGTGAGGACATGGAGGTGTTTGTTTTAGCTGCAGTACACCACGATCCTGATGTCAGATTACGAGCCGTTTCTGCAGTCGCTGGTGACAGTCTCACATCTGTGTGGCGTATAGTACACGGCCACAGGTTTCACCCGTACCGCCTGTCACCGACCCAGGAGCTGAATGGGAACGATTTCCGTGCGAGAGTTACATTCTGTGAATGGGCCATGCGTAATTTCACGCTGGAGTCTTTGCAAGGTGTTGTGTTCTCCGATGAGTCCACGTTCACAAACTATGGTGCAGTGAATCGCCATAACGTGCACTACTGGGCCGCAGACAATCCTCGGTGGGTACGACCGGTCGACCGTCAGGGTAGGTGGTCTATTAATGTATGGTGTGGAATCCTTGGGGATGAAATCATCGGTCCACACTACTTTCCAGGTACACTGACAAGTGAGTTATATCGCGCGTTTACAGTAGACAGTTTGGGTGGTCTCCTTGAACATGTGTGTCTACATACGAGAGTCCATTTGTGGATGCAGCACGATGGTCACCCAGCCCATTCTGCGCGTGCTGTTGTGGAAGAACTAAACAACAGGTTTGCAGGAAGGTGGTTGGAGTACCATGTTCCTCATTCATGGCCCGAAAGGTCGCCCGATTTAACACCATTAGATTTCTTCTTGTGGGGATATCTAAAGAACTGTGTTTATGTCACTGAGCCCACATCCCCAGATGATCTAAAACAGCGCATCGAGGACACATGTTGCTCCGTGACACCGGTGGTGTTACATCTCGTCCGCAGATCCTTTAGAAGGCGCATAGCATTGTGCATTTAGGAACATGGGCACACATTTGAACATCTCATTCAAATCAACTTCCCACCGCCACGCATCACCCACCACACAGACATGTATTATGTACAGTGTGTGGTATCTGCCCCTGAAACTTCGAAGGGTTGTAGCTTCCAAACTAAAGGTGATAGGAATGTAATTTAAACTGATGTATACACACCTGTTGTTACTGATTCCAGTGCATGGTAGAAACAACTATTGTTCCACATAAAAAATTGTATCTTTTTGCTGTAACTCTTTGGATAATAAAACAACAAACTATATTCATAGTTCCGCAGACAGTGTAACGTTTCTTATGGTGACCTACCATAATAAATTTTTCCGTCGCCTATTACTTCGTAACTTACAGAGGCAAACACGTTTAGTGAAACACCCTGTATAAGTAATTAACATTGCAAAATCACAGGTTTATGGATGCGCGAGATAACTCATTGTAAATGTGTAATGCTGGTACATTAATAACCTGTATAGTCGCCGGAGTGTTGAATGCAAGCATGAAAACGTGGATGCATTGTGTTCTATAGGTGACGGTTGTCAGTTTGTGGGATGAAGTTCCACGCCAGTTGCACTTAGTCGGTCAGTACAGGGACGTAAATGCTGGTTGTGGATGACGCTGGAGTTATCATCCGATGATGCTCCTTATGTGCTCCATTGGAACAGAGCTGGTGATCGAGCAGGCCAAGGCAACAGTCGACTCTCTGTAGAGCGTGTTGGTTTACAACAGTGGTATGTGGGCAGGCGTTATACCGTTAGAAAATATCTCCTGGAATGCTGTTCATGAAAGGCAGCACAAGTCGAACCACCAGACTGACGTACGAATTTGCATTGAGGGTGCGTGGTGTCACCACGAGAGTACTCTTGCTGTTATACGAAATCGCACTCCAGACCATAACTCCAGGTGTAGGTATAGTGGATACATGCCTGCTAAGTCTTTGTGTAATACTGCATAAGGAACATTCAGCTCCTCGTAGCCCTATTACACGATTTCGTTGAAACTGCCTTGAAGGCATTCTTGACTAACCGACTCACGTCCTATCTCAAAGGTAACTAATGCTCATATCCGTTACAGCGTGTATATAAAGAATATCTGATTTGGGTGCTCATAGTGGCGCTGCTATCGCCGCTCTTATGCGACTGGGGTGAAATTTGAATAGACATCGTCTTTCAGATGTACACTCAGGCTCATAAATTAAGGATAATTGCAGAATGTGGTGCCACACAACGTGGCACTACACGAAACTGGCGCTAATAGCATAGGCACATGGGGAACACACACGACACAGATCTATATGTCCACGGTATTGGTGCTAAGTTGGGAAAACCGTCCCGAAACACATGTGCTACAAAACGCCACTGTTTCCTGCGCATCTACCCCGAGATCAGTATGGGATATGATCACCACGCGCACGTACACAGACCGCACAACGGGTTGGCATACTCTGGATCAGAAGGTCGAGCAGCTGCCTCCCATTCTCGCTCCAGTGCCTGTCGGAGCTCCTGAAGTGTCCTAGGGGTTTGAAGACGTGCAGCGATACTTCGACCGAGAACATTCCAGACGTGTTGGATGGGTCTGGAGAACAGACAGGCCACTCAATTAGCCTGATATCTTCTGTTTCAAGGTACTCCTCCACGATGGCAGCTCGATTTGGCCGTGCGTTATCATCCATCAGGGGGAACGTGGGACCCACTGCACCCCTGAAAAGGCGGACTTAATGGTGCAAAATGACGTCCTGATACACCTGACCTGTTGCAGTTCCTCTGTCAAAGAAATGCAGGGTTGTACGTGCACCAGTCATAATCCCACCCCACACTACCAAACCACGACCTCCATACAGGTCCCTTTCAAGGAAATTAAAAGGTTGATATCTGGTTCCTGGTTCTCGCCAGCTGAAAACCCGGCGAGAATTACTGTTCAGACTATACCTGGACTCGTCCGTGAACATAACCAGGGACCACTGTTCCAGTGACCATGTACTGTGTTCTTGACACAAGGCTCTACGAGCTCTCCTGTGACCAGGGGTCAGTACAGTGCACCTTGCAGGTCTCCGGGCAAATAAACCATGTCTGTTCAGTCGTCTGTAGACTGTGTGTCGGGAGACAACTGTGTCAATGGCTGCGATAAAGTACCGAGCAAGGCAACCTGCAGTACTCCGTTATCGTTTGCGGGTACTGATGGTGATATATCGGTCTTCGTGTGGTGTTGTACACTGTGGACGTCCCGTACTGTAGCGCCTGGACACGTTTCGTCTGCTGGAATCGTTGTCATAATCTTGAGATCACACTTTGTGGCACACGGAGGCCCTGTGCTACGACCTGCTGTGTTTGACCAGCCTCCAGTCGCCGTAGTATTCTACCCCTCATAACGTCATCGATATGTGTTCTTTGAGCCATTTTCAACACACAGTCACCATTAGCACGTCTGGAAACGTCTGCACACTTACTCGCTGCGCCGTACTCTGACATGCACCAACGCACCCCTGCGTATCTGCGTATGTGGACTGCTGCCAGCGCCACCGTGCGACGACCACAGATCAAATGCACCGCATGGTCATACCCCGAGGTGATTTAAACCCGCAAACCGCCCACCAGAGCATTGTATCACCACGTATCAGCATTATCCTTAATTTATGAGCATGAGTATAGAAATACGCCTACCAACTTTCGGTTATGCCCCACAACTCTTTCTTGGTGGTGCGAGTTTTCTTCTGGCAGTGTATTTACTTGCATGCATGAATAAACAGTTGTTAATGACGATTGACAACCGTCCAAAATTAGTTGGAAATTATCTGGCCTGCACCGGTAGCCGAAGTTGTTAAGGCGACTGGTTGCGATAAGTGGGACATCTGTGTTGAGTCCCGGTGCAGCACAACTTCTCGTATTCCACTGTTAGGTAGTATATATACACCTCAATACAGATGATGCCAAGACACTCGTAGTCAGTAAATTTATTTAGAATTAACATAGGTATTACTTGACATGAGGACAATATGGTACATTAAAATTTAATTTATGTAAGTATTTTGAATTGGACCTATACCTATAAGTTTTCTCTAAGATATTATGAACATGAATCATACTCTTTCCTTAAATGACGATTGATAAGTGTCAGAAAGAAATTTCTGCCAAGCTCTATCCTAAATATGAGATGTGTTTTAGCTTTTCCATTACGTAACTGTTGGTGTGGAATGCCGAGTTATAAGGCATGTACGAGATCAGCAGATGATACGCAATCTTGTATTTTTGTTATAAAGATGCTTTATGTGAAAGAGAAAATGGACTTTAGGTGATATACTCATAAATTTAGGTTGGGGTCAAAGAGCTTATTCCTAGGTGTCGCGATCCAGTTCGCTTCAAAGTGTCCATTTGCAAAGAACGTCTTCCAGGAGGGTGTGGGGTAGTAGCTTCTATAACAGTCCGATACACGCGTGGATCAATTAGTGGCTCAATGGAGAGCCATGTTTGACTCGAACCTTCACGCATACTACAATCCTATACAAATAAGTCCTCCACAGATGGGTATGGAACATGAGTGTCTCCAATAAATTCATCGGAACATTACACAACAGTCCAGTACATGTCAATAAGTGTAGTATATCCGGCCGTAAAAGCCTACATTCCATAATTTAGTTCCACTTGATAGTGTTATTGTAGGTATAGTTCTTCTTCTTAGCGCCGTCCCGTTGGAGCTGGGTGCGCGTTTTGGGTCAGTGCACTCCACTTCTTACGATCAAACGGTTCCTGTGTATTTAGGCTTTTTTATGTTAGATATGCGTTTATAATGTCTAGCCAGGGTAATGTAACCACTCGAGCCAGTTGTCGGATTGTTGGATTGATGATGTGGTCCAGCAAGGGAATGCGTAATGATCTTCTCACTATCCGCATTGCCATGGCATATACTGAGTCTGAGCAGTTCTGGGCATAGGCCAACAATCGGTACCGTACAACGTAAGTGGTCTCATCACTGTGGTCGACAGCTTTGATTTTAGGTGGATAGGCATCTTCTTACCACAAAGAATGTAACCTCCCCGCTATAGGTTACTGAACGAAATTTAGCTCAACTCTATAATAAGTGTACGTGTTACCAAACTACGTATTCACAAACTGTTATCCAACTTACGGGCGTATGCAAACCTTTAATTAAAGAGAGCCTAATTTATATTCAGCTATACGTTGTTTCAACATAACTTCTTTTTATATTAAATGCGCAACTAAGTAAAACAATTATCTGTCCTTAATCAAAATTTTCACTTACCTCGCATCTTGACAGAACTGTTGAGTATTTCTGGAAAGCACAAGAGCAAACAGCAAGCAGACAGCGGCTAAGCTAGATTTCTGTTTCTAAATAAATATACAACCTGTTACATACCACATGTTGCAGTGTTGTAGTGATAAACCATTTTCAACAGTGGGATGGGGTGAGTTACTATTACTAAGAAATGATATTCCAAGACAACGAATGAAGTATGTATTCAAAAGGACAGAGTAAATTTCGCGTGATCTTCACACATAACATTGGTCTGAACAATACTCTGTTTAACAAATGAACAATGGTTTTAAAAGGGTACAATGTTAACAGAGAATTTCTATAAAAATGCGTGACTCAGGGAAGTGGGGTGGTCTTCGTCTCAGCTCTGAGCAATTGAACAAAGTTAAATAGCTGCTAATAATCATTTCTACAAAAAAGCTTCGCAGTGCTGTACTACTCTTACCTCAAACTTCTTCTCTTAAAAAAAATCAAAATTTATATTCCCTTCACCTTTCAGTAATATATGGAACACGTGAGGCAATACTGACCCTACGGCTTAATTTAGAAGCTAGATTAAGAAAAGGCAAACCTACGTTTCTAGCATTTGTAGACTTACAGAAAGCTTTTGACAATGTTGACTGGAATACTCTATTACAAATTCTGAAGGTGGCAGGGGTAGAATACAGGGAGCGACAGGCTATTTACAATTTCTACAGAAACCAGATGGCAGGCATAAGAGTCGAGGAACATGAAAGGGAACCAGTGGTTGGGAAGGGAGTGAGACAGAGTTGTAGCCTCTCCCTGATGTTATTCAATCTGTATATTGAGTAAGCATTAAAGGAAACAAAAGAAAAATTTGGAGTAGGTATTAAAATCCATGGAGAAGAAATAATAACTTTAAGGTTCGCTGATGACATTGTAATTCTGTCAGCGAGAGCAAAGGACTTGGAAGAGCAGTTGAACGGAATGGACAGTGTCTTGAAAGGAGGATATAAGGTGAACGTCAACAAAAGCAAAACGAGGATAATGGAATGTAGTCGAATTAAGTCGGGTAATGCTGAGGGAATTAGATTAGGAAATGAGACACTTAAAGTAGTAAAGGAGTTTTGCTATTTGGGGAGGAAAATAATTGATGATGGTCGAAGTAGAGAGGATATAAAATGTAGACTGGCAATGGCAAGGATAGTGTTTCTGAAGAAGAGAAATTTGTTAACATCGAGTATAGATTGAAGTGTCAGGAAGTCTTTTCTGGAAGTATTTGTATTGAGTGTAGCCATGTATGGAAGTGAAACGTGGACGACAAATATTTTGGACAAGAAGAGAATAGAAGCTTTCGAAATGTGGTGTTACAGAAGAATGCTGAATATTAGATGGGTAGATCACATAACTAATGAGGAGGTATTGAATGGAATTGGGGAGAAGACGAGTTTGTGGCACAACATGACTAGAAGAAGGGATCGGTTGGTAGGACATGTTCTGAGGCATCAAGGGATCACCAATTTAGTATTGGAGGGCAGCGTGGAGGGTAAAAATCGTAGAGGGAGACCAAGAGATGAATACACTAAACAGATTCAGAAGGATGTAGGCTGCAGTACGTACTGGGAGATGAAGCAGCTTGCACAGGATAGAGCAGCATGGAGAGCTGCATGAAACCATTCTTAGGACTGAAGACTACAACAACAACATATTATTCATCCTTGACGTCCTTGACAATAAATCTTTCTTCATCTAACAGATACAATCACGAGGCAACACAACAGCACTAGTAAATGTGTCCATCACCTACCACACTTCAACTAAGATTGTATGAGACTGTGCAGAGGCAAAGACTGTGCCACGACAGGATAAAAGATCGTATAATAGTAACGTAACTTGTTCTCTTTCTGACTTGCACATCGATAACATACACAGATCAAAATGACATGTCCACCTTTCAAGAATACCGAACACATCGCTGAATCTTATCTGGGTGGCTTTCATTACTGATCATAAATTCTCATTCACTTCGCAATCGAGAAGATATCGGAATGTGCCCATCTTGGTAAGACGAGCTGAATTAATTCGTGTACTTTCAGCAGATGGGATCCTTTAGAGGTACTCAGACTTGTGGATGCTTAAACGGAGGTCGAATCAGTCTACACGATCATACCACATTTGAACTTGAGTTTCAAGATACTCCCCGGCATCCGCCGCAACCATCACATCACGAGCGTATAGCATCGTTATGGTCGTGTGGAGAACATGCAGCTTTCTTTGCCGGTTACAGCTTTCCTTTATTCGAGATTTCAGATCTTTTCCAAACTAATACCAGGAAAGTGTCGCAACAGTTACTACTGCTACTAGGCCCTGTTGCTTGATTATTATTTTTGATCTCGTATTGGCCAAATCAGACCACATAACAACTTCAGTTCCTCTTCTTTATTTGTTGTTCTCTGTTCTTCTAATACTCCTACATCGTTTCCCACGTTATTTTTTAATCCTGTCTTCTATCCACGTTGTTACAGCTTTCTTATTTCCTTTCCCCTGAAAGCCTTGTAAATGTAGTATTTCGATTATAGAAAGGTTTGTTTTTGTTATTTCCGATTCCTTGATCCTGTTTCTTTCTGGTTATTTTCTTATTTCCATAATTCATACCACATCAGATTTCTTCTTGCAGAAATACAGTAAAATTCGTTTCGTTAGTCTGTTCTCAATCATTCAGCAGAAATGTCCAAAGAAGATTAATCTTCGCTTTGCTGTTAGTTTTGATTCTTCCTCTATATTTTCCTAGATCGCCTCGTTAGGTCTTATTCTCCATCCATCTGTAGTTTGTATTGCACCCATTATTTGTCTAACAATCCGTTTTTCTGGTACCGATACATCTATTCTGACCAGCCTACAATTACGCAATGACATGCACATAAACATTGTGATATTAGCACTGTGGTATAATGTGTCAATTTTATTTTCCTAGATATGCGTTTCTTGTTCTATATATTTTTGGCTAAATCATATACTCTTTCCATTTTATTAAATCTTAACTTTTTAAAACTTTTTGTAGCCCATTTTGCTGTATAGTTTCTCCGAGACATCTATAGTTCCTTACTCACTCTATTTTAAATATTTGTGCTTCTGTGTACCTTGGTGCATATTATGTCTAGCAAATTTTATTTCTTCAGCTGAAATTTTGAGTCAAAGTTTGTTCTCTATTTCTTCCAGAAGATATATTTGTGTAACTGCTTCTGTCAGATTTTCTGACAGTATCACAAAATCGTCTGCAAATTAAAGCAGTTTACCTCAATCCCATTTGTTTTACTTTCCAGAATTAAGAGCTCAAGTTTCTGACACGTTAGCTCTAAAAAGAAAATTCTGAGACTGTACATTTGAAGCACAGCATTGTATGGTAGTGAAACACGGATATTATGGAAACCGGAACAAAAGAGAATCGAAGCGTTTGAGATGTGATGCTTAAGAGAAGAATGTTGGAAATTAGGTTGACTGGTACGGCAAGGAATGAGAACGTTCTCCGCAGAATCGGCGAGGACAGGAATATATGAAAACGCTGACAAGAAGAAGGGACAGGGTGGTTGGTTGGTTGGTTTGGGGAAGGAGACCAGACAGCGTGGTCATCGGTCTCATCGGAGTAGGGAAGGATTGGGAAGGAAGTCGGCCGTGCCCTTTCAGAGGAACCATCCCGGCATTTGCCTGGAGTGATTTAGGGAAATCACAGAAAACCCAAATCAGGATGGCCGGACGCGGGATTGAACCGTCGTCCTCCCGAATGCGAGTCCAGTGTCTAACCACTGCGCCACCCCGCTCGGTAAGGGACAGGATGGTAGGACATCTGTGAAGACATGAGGAAATAACTTCCATGGTACTAGAGGGAGCTGTATAGGATAAAAATTGTAGGGATAAATAGAGACTGGAATACATCCAACAAATTATTGAGGACACTACTCTGAAATGAAGAGATTAGCGCAGGAGAGGAATTCGTGGCGGGAGGTATATGGCTGAGATGCTTATTCGTAATTACACTTTGGATATCGTATTTTTGGAGTTTTATGAATTACTTTTGCTAATTTTACATTAACACTGATGATTTATCTACAGTTTATCTGTCTTCCGAATGAAGTGCTTTCTTCAAATAGTTCAAATGGCTCTAGGTACTATGGGACTTAACATCTGAGGTCATCAATCCCCTAGACTTAGAACTACTTAAACCTGACTAACCTAAGGACATCACACACATCCACGCTCGAGGCAGGATTCGAACCTGCGACGTAGCGGTCGCGCGGTTCCAGACTGTAGCGCCTAGAACCGCTTGGCCACTCTGGCCGGCGCGAACACCTTCACCTTAAAGGACTACTGAGGTTTCGAACCTGCGAGCGTAGCAGCAGCGCGGTTCCGGAATGAAGCGCCTAGAAGTCACAACGGCCGGCTAAAGTGCTTTCTTGAAATCAACAAATGATACTATTATGGGTTTTCTTGTTAGCATTCTATGGGAATTATTGATTTTGAGTTAAAACTCTGTTGTGCGCAGTACCTTCCCTTTCCAAAACCACTCTGACATCATTACTTACTTGCTGTTTTCAATCTGGAATAATGAAGTTCAACGGGTTATTACTGCGTTTTTTTGGATATGTTAACACACATTAAATAAACCCAAAAAAAGTCCACCGGTCCCTAATGCTGATCTCACTGCTATGCGCCACAATACAGCCAAACACTACTCCAAATTGCCGAATCCCGTCAGAGATGGCGACAGCACAAATCATCTCTGTGGCCACGTGGGAAATGTGACAATAAGCTAGTGGCATTGAAATGCAATTAGAATCGATTCGTATCAGGCCTCTGGCTCTGATGCAGTTCCACAGTAAGCTGTACATTAACACGCGAGAGATTAACAATCCTTCCTCTCGGTTTCCATTTCTTCTCCTATGATCAACGCGCACGCACGCGCACACGCACCCACCCACCCACCCACCCACCCACCCACCCACACACACACACACACACACACACACACACACACACAAACAGTATCAGGAGAACACTTTTAGCTGCTGTTAACTGTAACTAATTGAACTGGTGCGGGATTCAGCAGACTGACAGGCAAGTCACGCCACCATGTTTTTGAAAAGGTCCTTAAAACAGACGTTCTAGAATACTTTGTTGACGTCAGTAATATGCGAAATTTTTTTCTCTACTTCGCACTCAGTATGACCTCGTTTTTTGCAATGGAAGTCTTTCGTAAAAAAATTGCGATTTCCCGAAAAGCGTTCGTTGATGTTCCGTTTTTACCCTATTGGTTCGCAGCAAAACTCGAAATATCTCTCACACGACCGTTTACTGCGTATTATCTGCAGCAGACCTGCGGAAGATTTAGAGTGTCAACTGGATGGATTATCACTTAATACCGATCCCCACGAAAGAAGCTACGGACATACCTGATTTCAGTACTTGGAGACATCATATGATGATAAAAATGGATGATGCTGATGATGATGATGGTGTAGACGATACGGTGATGCTAGTGCATGGAAAAACGGAAGAGGACGTTAATGATATACTGTAAAAAAGTTGTTTAGTTTTGAATATGAGAACACAAAAATATAGAGCAGACGTTAAAACAAAGAGGCTATAAATTTTATGGATATTAAGTGAGAATTATAAAATGACAGACGTGGATTTGAGTATTTGTTCAACTTCAGAATTACCAAATTAGTTTTGTTGACTTTTAGTATCTTTTTCTAAGGGGTCACAAGCTCTAGCATTGTGATCCTAACAGTGCAAAAATTAAATTCTGAAACTGAGAAGTGATGGCGTGTTACTGAAAGACAAATTACAAACTATCTACATAACACATCATCCCATCCCCAGTCATAGTAATATGAGGGAGTTTCGAGTGAGAGTGCACATGTAAGGGAAAGAGAGGATATCTACTTAACCTTTTATTGTAATACACCAACCTGTTATTTAATCACTTAGATTTTAATCATTATAAAAATAAATGAATTTTTACTCTTAAGACAGATGCATAAGAAAGAGACTGCATAAAAGTTAATTCCATATTCTTACCCACATAGGCGAATAACCGTAAGCACATGAAATTCCTTAGCGGTAATCGGAGATGTAACATGCTACACCTTCATAATCGGTACAATTCTCATCAAACCATTGTTTACGGTCTGTCCAGTCACCCTTCTGTACTGGCAATTTTGGCACGGATCGTCTCTGAAATGGGCGTGTGCAGCTTACGCGCTTGCGGCACTAATTCTACCGTAGAAATTCATGGTTGGGTTTCCTTCGCTGTCCTATTGTCTCCTGTCGTGTTAACTATGCTCGACGATCAGAACTGCAGTTTCTTCATTTTCTGTTTTACCAGAAAGAGCAAAATACTTCGTCGATTAAAAATTATACTTCGATGGGCGAATTACCGTCACTTCAAACGCTTTTGCTGCCTTGTCCAATGTTGCTGACGGGGGAAAAGGCACTTCTGAAACAAAGCGCATCATTGGTGAATACACTAGTTGATACATGTTCCTTTAGATACCAGCGCGAAACAGATAGATAACTGAGTACAACGAAGTTGCAAATTTCCTTTTTTATTCTTTCGATGACCGGTTTCGGGCCGAGACTCATCTTCAAATCATAGTGAAAAGTCAAAAATGGTATTTCCGAAAGTATTGCACATTTTTGATTTGTTTGTCACATATATAAACGTAAGCTTCCGCGGCCATTGTCGCAGTCAATAAAATTTTTCTGGGTTTGTGACCGCATTGGCAAAATGTAAAACTACCGACGTTTCGGTCACTGTTGCAAGTGACCTTCTTCAGGGTGTTCTTGTGACAATGCGATCACAAACTCAGGAAAATTTTATTGACGATGGTCGTCACATCTTCGGAAATACCATTTTTGACTATGTTATGATGATATGAAAATGGGTCTCGGCCCGAAAGTAGTCATCGAAAGAAAAAAAAGTAAGATTTGCAACTTTGGACTGATTTTTCGTTGTACTGGCTAACAGAAGTTGCTAACTCACAGCTATTCCAGCATGCTGGAAGTTCGTCGAGACATATAGCTGTTACCGCGTGTAAAGGGCAGCAATACCGCGTAATCTTAACAGCTTGTGCAATAAGTTAAATAGCAGTGACTATTTGACTAAAAACTGCTTATATTACGAGTTGCGTATGCTACTTTCGATCCTAAGGATAAAGATTTCTTACCTCGATACGAAGAAAGCTCTCACGAACAACAGGAAACGTCTGATCTTTGTTAACAATACGTACTGCTGCTACGGCTAGCTAACTTCAGAATCCCGCCAGATGCAGACAACACAGAAAACTTGCACAGCTTAATCTACACTGAACTTCCCTTATTACTTTCAGCTACATAATCCAAACTGTAGGAAAATTACGACTATTTTTTGAAAATTTTGGAAAGGGAGATTAAGTAAATAAATAGCCATAAAGAATGGGTACATTTCATATAAAATACGTTGTTGCGCAAAAGAATGAAACAGTTCTTATACGGTCATGTTCTTCTAACAGCAAAACGGAAGTTTCCTACATACAAAACAGCAAAAGTCGTCAAATTGTCACATAAAAAATTAGTTTCTGCACAAAAATTAACTGTAACTGCATCTGGAATTTTGATAATAATAACTATCCGAAACTAACATTATATGGAGCGCATAACATCAGTTGCCAAAACTGTAAACATCCTGAATAGATCGATGGGCTGTCTTATTTGAACGCCTTCTGTTCAACAAATAAGTTATGAATGCATTTGACATGCTCAGTGCGGAACTTGAGCTCAAGATCGAAACGGAAATAAATTCTTTGACTCGAAAAATAACTACATAGGAACCAATTGCTATCCACTGCAAAACAGTTCTACGTTCAAATTAAGTTTATCAAGTTTATTTGCAGATCTTGTGAATTGCAGCATAAAATGAACGTCAGCAGGTGAAGTCAGAATGATTTTTTAAGCTACATGATACTGCAGTACATAGTTTCAGATAAAAGAAACACAAGTCCTTTTGTAGCTTAGAACGATACAGCACCACAAGCTGGCACCCAATGCACACTGTGCTTCACTTACATCCTACTAAATGAAACGCCCTAACATCAAATTCTGAAGGTGGCAGGGGTAAAATACAGGGAGCGAAAGGCTATTTACAATTTGTAAATCGGGGTAAATCACAGTTATAAGAGTCGAGGGATATGAAAGGGAAGCAGTGGTTGGGAAGGGAGTGAGACAGGCTTGCAGTCTCTCCCTGATGTTATTCAATCTGTATATTGAGCAAGCAGCAAAGGAAACAAAAGAAAAATTTGAAGTAGGTATTAAAATCCATGGAGAAGAAATAATAACTTTGAGGTTCGCCGATGACATTGTAATTCTGTCAGAAGCAGCAAAGGACTTGGAAGAACAAAGGACAGTGTCTTGAAAGGAGGATAAAAGATGAACATCAACAAAAGCAAAACGAGGATAATGGAATGTAGTCGAATGAAGTCGGGTGATGCTGAGGGAATTAGGTTACGAAATGAGGCACTTAAAGCAGTAAAGGAGTTTTGCTATTTGGGGAGCAAAATAACTGATGGTGGTCGAAGTAGAGAGAATATAAAATGTAGACTGGCAGTGGCAAGGAAAACGTTTCTGAAGAAGAGAAATTTGTTAACCTCGAGTATAGATTTAAGTGTCAGGAAGTCGTTTCAGAAAGTATTTGTATGGAGTGTAGCCATGTATGGAAGTGAAACATTGACGATAAGTAGTTTGAACAAGAAGAGAATAGCAGCTTTTGAAATGTGGTGCTACAGAAGAATGCTGAAGATTAGATGGGTAGATCACATAACTAATGAGGAGGTATTGAATAGAATCGGGGAGAAGAGGAGTTTGTGGCACAACTTGAGTAGAAGAAGGGATCGATTGGTAGGAAATGTTCTGAGGCATGAAGGGATCACCAATTTAATATTGGAGGGCAGCGTGGAGTGTAAAAATCGTAGAGGGAGACCAAGAGATGAATACACTAAGCAGATTCAGAAGGCTGTAGGTTGCAATAGGTACTGGGAGATGAAGAGGCTTGCACAGGATAGAGTAGCACGGAGAGCTGCATCAAACCAGTCTCAGGACTGAAGGCCACAACAACAACAACAACAACAACAACAACAATACTCTGGTATTAAAGGCAGATAAGGGGAATACAATTGTTCTTATGAAAAAAGAGGAATATGTCCACAAAAACCATAGAATTCCTCATCAGAAATGACATTATACGTATTGATAGAGATTCCTGTAATAGATAGCAAGCTCGAGTCAAAAAAAGCACTAACCTACTGTAGATTTCTGCTCACTAATAGAGGAAATCACCAACGTATTGCGATGAACCTTCAGTCTTCCAAACTACGATCCCAACCCAAGATTCACACAGAACATGTCCCTCCCAGACCGACTGTTAATTGTATAAATAGTCCAACATATTTATTGGGCAAAAAGCTTGTTGTTTTCATTAAGCAAAACTACACGTTTGAAAAACCATTCACAGATAATTAATCAAATCAAAGAAATTCACGTCACAACTAACGGCAGTTTCTTCACCTGAGATGTCACTAATTTGTACACCAACATCCCGATAGCTGAAACGGTATGCATTATCAAAACGAACATATTCAATTTCAATAAAGTGAGTCAAATAGAAATTGGTGAGTTGGGTGACCTTAGTGAATTAGTTGTACGACAGAGCTGTTTTATCGTCAATGACCAACTATATGACCAAAAAGAAGGTCCACCTATGGGGAACTGTCTCTCAGGAGCACTTGCAAACATATTTTTCTATTATACCGAATGCAAATTTTTTAAAACAATTCCGATGACCTAACTAAAGAAGTCGTATGTTACCACCATTATGTATATGATACACAGTCTTGTTCGGTGGCACTCTTGATGAAGTTAATACATGTCACCAACGATTTAATCATTTACGTAAGAACATCAGTTTCACCATAGAACATGAAGAAAATGGAGGTATTAACCTTTTGGATCCGGCTGTTTAAAGAGAACATTCCCCGGAAACCCACTGTATTTGACTGTATAACTCAAAGGACTTCTTGCCATTCACGATCCCATAAATAAGCATATTTATGCTCAGCAATTTATTTACCCTCAACCGATATTCTATATTCACGACACTGTTCGTTTCATTCAACAGATCTTGTAACAATTCTTCTTCATTTTCAGTGAGGATAGCAGTGTCATCAGCGAATCTTATCACTGACGTCCTTGCACCCTGAATTTTACTCCCACTCCTGAACCTTCCTTTTGTTTCCGACATTGCTTGTACGATGCATAGGTTGAACAGTAGTGGCAGAAGGCTGCACCCCTGCCTTGCATGCCTTCTTAATCCGAGCACTTCGTTCTTGGTATTCCACTCTTATTATTCCATCTTCGTTCTGGTACACGTCGTGGATCACCCTTCTTTCCCTATTTTTCCCAGAATTTCGAACATCTTGCTCATTTTACATTGTCGAACACTTTTCCAAGGTCGACAAATCTTATGAACGTGTTTTGATTTCTCTTCAGTCCTGATTTCATTATCAACCACAACGCGAGAATTCTCTGTTTAGTGACTTTACCTTTCCTAAAGCCATACTGATCGTCGTATAAGAGATCCTAAATTTTCTTTTCCGTTTTTCTGCGTACTATTCATGTCAGCAACTTCGACGCAGGCGGCCGGAGTGGCCGAGCGGTTCTAGGCACTTCAGTGTGGAACCGCGCGACCGCTACCGTCGCGGGTTCGAATCCTGCCTCGGGCATGGGTGTGTGTGATGTCTTTAGTTTAGTTAGGTTTAAGTAGTTCTACGTTCTATGGGACGGATGACCTCAGATGTTGAATCCCATAGTGCATAGAGCCATTGAACCATCTGAACTTCGACGCAGGCGCTATTAAGATAATTGCGCGGTAATTCTCGCTATCGGCGGCTCTTGGTACCTTCGGAATTCTGTGGATGATGTTTTTCCGGCAATCCGATGGTATATCGCCAGTCTCATACATTCTACACACAAACGTGAATATTCATTTGGTTGCCATGTACCCCAATGATTTGAGAAATTCTGATGAAATTTAATCCTAAGACGCCCAAAGCTCTTTTAAATCCTGATTCTAATACTGGATCCCCTATATCTTCCCTGTCGACTCCTGTTTCTTTTTCTATCACGTGATTTGACAGCCTTGCCTTTAATTTCACCTTACGTTCTTTTGATTTTATGTATGCTGATTCAGTCTTTCCGACAATCATTTCTTTTTTAATTTCTTCACATTTTTCATACAGCCATTTCTTCTTAGCTTCCCTGCACTTCCTGCTTATTTCGTTCCCTAGCGACTTCTATTTCTGTATTCCTAAATTTGCCTGAAGATTTTTGTATTTCTTTCTTTCATCGAATAACGAACTATTTCTTCTGTTGCCTATGGTTTCTTCGCAGTTACCTTCCTTGTGCCTACGGTTTTCTCCTCAACTTTATGACTACCGTTTTTAGAGCTATCCATTCCTCTTCAGCTCAACTGTCTACTGAGCTGTTCATTCTCGTAGCGTCTATTGCTTCAGAGAACTTCAAGCATATTATTTCATTCCATTATGTACCTCCGTATCTCACTTCTTTGCGCATTGATTATTCCTCACTAGTCCCTAACACATCAGCCTACTCTTCATCATTACTAAATAGCGATATGAATCTATACCTGATCCTGTGTACTCCTTGGAATCTAGTATCTGATTTCGGAATCTCTGTTTCATCATGTAATCTAAATCAAATCTTTCTGTATCTCCTGCCCTCCTCCATGTATGATTCTTGAACAGAGTATTCGCTGTAACTAACTGACATTTATTGCAGAACTCAGTTACCCTGTTTCCTCTCTCGCTCCTACTACCAAGCCCAAGTTCTCCCGTAACCCTTTCTTCTCCTCCCTCCCCCACAACCGAATTCCAGTCCCCCATGACTATTAGGTTTTCATCTCCCTTTACGAATTGAATTACGTGTTCAGTACTCTCATGTACTTTCTGTATCTCTTCATCCTCTGCTTCTGACGTCAGCATGTATACCTGAACTACAGTTGTCGGTGTCAGTTTGCTGTCGATTCTAATGTGAGCGACCCTATAACTGAAATGTTCACAGTAGCTCGCTCTTTGCCTTACCTTCCTGTTAATAACGAATCCTAGCTCCCGTTATACCATTCTCTGCTGCTGTACTCGTCTGATTAGAAATCCTTCACTTCTTCCCACTTCACTTGACTGTATCTGTATTGAGCCTTTGCATTTCCCTTTTCAGATTTTATGGCTTCCCTGTCACTTTCACACTTCTGACATTCCACGCTCCAATTCTTAGAGAACGCTACCCTTTGGCTGCTCATTCAATCTTTTTCTCATTGTCACCTTCCCCTTGGCATTCCCCTCCCAGAGATCCGAATGGGGGAATAGTCCGGAATCGTTTGTCAATGGAGAGATCATCAATATCCTTTATTAAACTACAGTCCACATGTCCTGTGGATACACATTATGTATCTGGTTCGTTATCTGCTAAATAACCGATAATTTATAATTTGCGGAAAACGCGCGAACACAAGCGAATACGAATAAATGGTTCAAATAGCTCTGAGCACTATGGGACTTAACTTCTGGGGTCATCAGTCCCCTAGAACTTAGAACTACATAAACCTAACTAACCTAAGGACATCACACACATCCATGCCCAAGGCAGGATTCGAACCTGCGACCGTAGCGGTCGCGCGGTTCTAGACTATAGCGCCTATAACCGCTCGGCCACTCCGCCCGGCGAATACGAGCAAACACGATCGTATGCCATTTGCTCACGCACACCTAGCGTTTACACAAGAGAGGATTCTCATTCGCTTTTGTACGTTCGATTTTGTACGCTCCGGTGTAAAGGTGCTTGATCTGCCTCACCCTGAGCATGTCAGATTGTCAGGATAGGGATTTCAGTATTGCTGTTTCCTGACAAAGTGGACAACTGAGCCACGTCGCTTCGTTTTGTTATAAACTCATCGCCGATGTAACAATAAATGTTAACATAAAAAAAGGAAAAATCTCTGTGACCTTTCCTCATTTTCACTGCTTTTCGGACATGTGCAGTCTACTATATTGACGCCGATGTTTCAGTGTTAAAATCGGACCGATAGGAAACTACCATGGCTGCCCGCTAGAAAGTGGAAAAGTTTTCTATTGCTACTGCAAACAGTATATTCCAGGTCCGTTCGGTGCTGACCCATTATGTGACAGGTAATGGGGGAGGAAAGAACGACGGCGCACGGAGAACGAGATTAAAGTCAGTTTGCGGGAGGAATGAAAAGAGCTATAAAACACAGGACGACCATCAGTCTGGGCGCAGGAAATAAGAGAGAGACTACAGGACCCAGTTCCCGTCGACGTTTTAATGAATTAGAAGCTTCAAGCAGAAGTACACAGCGCCCGAGTTTCGTACAGTATGATTCAGTATGATTCGAACACACAGATTTGAACTGCATTAGGGCACTGAGCAGCACTAAATTTCCGTCACGTCTTAATAGTATCAGAGAATTTATTTCAGTGTGTTGATAGCACATACAGGATATAATTCACATTAGTTCAAATCAAACGCTGCAGTTGTGAATTACGTTGAAGTTTCGTTTAGCCATCTAGATTAGGCTCATTTTCTTCTGTAATAAGTGTCTACCTCTAGGGTAGCATTTCTACAAAATAAAAAGTGTAATTTCAAACGAAATGGGTTGTTGTCAGATGGAGTGAACGTATACGTGTTACTGCGTGACTGTGCTGTCCTCTGTATTAACATTTAATACACTCTAGTGATTGAGTCTCAAGCAAGTACATGACTAGAACAACATTACTGAACTGACACCTGCAGCGTTTGATTGCCGTAAACATTGTATGTTGAGGAACAGCTAAACAAAGCATTCTCACCATAACAAGACAAAATAATGAAGGCTGTATCACAATTAACAGTGAAAACTGACGCGGGAGCCAGTACACGATCTTACCAACAAAAACATTTTAATAATGGGTCTTCGAAAGACCCGTTTACGAGATAAATATGGATGTGTTGTTAAGAGCCACCACTGACATCGGTATGAAATGTGGTTGTAGTTATTACAAATTTAGTAGAGGTCACTTCAAAAGTGAAGTGTACAGCATCCCAGTCCATGCGATTGAAGGACCGCAGCAGCGAACTGTACACGCTGGTCAGCATTTACTAGATGATTCGAAGCTGTCTGAAAGAATTCACGACTCAGTGTAAACACCAGTGCAGTATTACTTCCAAATTTCAGGGCAAAATGAGTTAACAGGTGCAAGTGTACGGTGAATTGTAAGACACATGGTAAATTTCAAGACAAAAAGTTCTGAAGTAGATATTATTATTCACGTAAGGGCCAAATAGGACCACTCGAGGTACAATCAATCAATGCCGCTTTTGATGGTTGGCCTTCCTTTATGTCCAAATTTGTTTCATCCTTTCAGAATGAAGTCTCTTTGTTTCATCAGACCACGGTGTTCCAGTCCGTTTTCTAATCTTCCTCTGACCAACTTTCCAATCAAATATCTCTTGCTTGAATGTTTTTCTATCTGTAACGTCTGCCTGAGTTATACCGGCCTACTTTAAGATCCTCCTTGATCGCAGCGATCCATTTAATTGACTCACTTATGGCTTTACTTCTGTTTTCGTAGGATTCTAGTATTTGTTTTGTCAACCTGGTGGGTGCCATTCTTTTAATATGTCCATAAAATTTAAGCCTTCGTTTTCTCATGTCAGTAGAAGTATTGCATTTCTGAAATAATACTGTATTTCTTCTCGATGAAGGCGATTACTCCTTCTTCTGTATGTTCATTAAATTTTTTCATTAATACACCGACGGAAAAAAAATCCCAGCGTCAAGAAGGAGTTGAGCGAGGTAAACAAAAGTTGATAGGTGTGTTACTACATCTGACAGATTACGTCTATTCAAATTTCGCGCCAGTCGGATTAGAGTGGCGCTAGAAGCGCCACTATGAGGATGCAAATCGGGTTTGCTTTATATACGCGCTGTAAAGTCCGGGAGCGTTAGTTCCCTTTGAGATTGGACTTGGCGAACAGTTTTTAGTCAAGGATGCCTTTAAGGCGACAAAGAAGGCATTGTCAACACCCCACAGAGTTTGAACGAGGTCTTGTAATAAGGCTACGAGAAGCTGGACGTTCCATCCGCGAGACTGCAGAAGGACTTGGCCACCGTACATGATTAATGGCTGCGGGGTCACGGGAAAATACAATCCGGACAGCCACGTAACAGTGCCGAGAGGGAAGACCATCGTGTTATACGGTTTCAGCAGCAATTCGAGCAGCAGTTGGCAGCACAGTGACACAACCAACTGTTACAAATCGTTTACTTCAAGGACAGATCCTAGAAAGACGCCCTGTAGCGTGCACTCCATCCATCCCAAACCACCGCCGTTTGTGACTTCAGTGGTGCCAAGCGAGAGCTCATTGGAAGGCAGGGTGCAGATGTATTGCGTTCTCTGACAAAAGCTAGTTCTGCCTCGGTCTCAGTGATGGCCATGTGTTGGTTTAGAAAGAGGCCAACTGAGTGCCTACAACCAACCTGTCTCCGTGTTAGACGTACTGGACCTACATCTGAAGTTACGGTCTGCGGTGAGATTTCGTACGGCAACAGGAGCACTCTTGTGGTTATCCCACGCATCCTGCCTCCAAATTTGTGAGTCAGTTTGGCGATTCGACCTGTTGTGCTGACATTCTGGAACAGTACTGCAGGTTTTGTTTTCCAACAGGATAACGCTGGCCTACATACCGATGTTGTCAGCCAACATGCTGTACAGAGTGCGTCTCGTTGGTCTGCCTGATCACTATATATACGGGGTGTTACAAAAAGTCTCACCGCAGTGCCGTATGATTGTTAGCCGCGCGTGCCGTATGCCGCAGTGAATATACCGAAATGAAACCCACTGAAATACAAGTCATTAATTTATTGAATATTAATTTTTACTTGCAAATTTTCACATTAAATATTGAAAGTGTCCTCCCTGTTGCTGAATACACAATTGAATTCGTCAAATCATGTTTCCAAACACAAGCTGTAACATTTCTTCTGGAACAGAAGCAGTGATAGTGGATATTGCAGTTTTCAATTCATCAATGGATTTTGGACGGTTTTTATGGACAGTTGCTTTCTCTGCACCCCAGAAGAAAAGTCAGGTGGTGTTAGGTCAGGGGATCGTGGAGGCAAAAAGTCCCTGTGAAATTATGCGATCACCAAAAACATCAGCAAGCAGTGACATTGAAATGCGAGCTGTATGCGTGGTTGCACTATCTTGTTGGAAATTACCGTTCAGTACTTCACTTAATACAAGTTCTTCTATGAATGGGTACAGAATATCACTGCAGTATCATTGTGCGTTTATTGGTTCGTTGAAAAATATGGGAGCCACAATGCGACGTCTAGAAATTGCAATCCAAACTCCTATTTTCACAGAATGAAGTAGTTCCTCATAAATACACAATGGATTTGCAGTACTCCACATATGAGAATTTTGCGAGTTCATGTAACCGGATAAATGAAACGATGCCTCATCAGTGAAAAACGTTTCATGAAGAATATCCCTTCCATTTTGTTGAACGAAATTTTTGTACCATTGAAAATAATGCAGTCTCTTGCCATAATCAGTATTTTTCAGTTCTTGCGCGACTGTCACCTTGTATGGGAAAAGCTCTAATTTTTTCCTTACAGCTGCGGGGGCCGTTCCGACACTAACATCGATTTCCTGGGCGAGTTTTCTTACGGACTTGTTCGGACTCATGGACATTTTATCCGAAACATCGAGCTGTTTATCCTCAGACAAAACGCTAGGACGACCACTTCTCGGTGCATCTGTCACTGAACCCGTACTTCGAAATTTGTTAATCAAATCTCGCACAGTATCGCGATGTGGGAGTGTTGTCTCCGGGAAAACTGAATTAAATGTCTGACAAACTGAAGCTGTGTATTTACCGCCAGCTTTGAACACTTGTTCGACTAAAAACACACGTTCGTCAGTGGTTAGCATTATAACTGTGACTAAAACGAAACAAACGAACAAAGGAACTAAACTTAAACGATCACGTCAACACGTAACGACACACACCAACGATACTACTGACGCTGGCTGAGATAAACGAAACAGTGGAATGTAGAGAGAGTCCACTTGAAGGAAAGTAACCCAGGCAGGCGAACAATCATACGGCACTACGGAGAGACTTTTTGAACACCCCGTATTGCCAATCGAAACGACAGCCCTAGCGTTATCCACAAACAATTCCAACCGTCCCTATATTGACGGACCAAGTGCAACAGTCGTGGAACTCCATCCCACAAACTGACATCCGGCACCTGTGCAACAAAATGAATGCAGATTTGCATACTTGCATTCAACATTCTGGTGATTACACGGGTTGTTAATGTACCAGCATTTCACATCTGCATTTCTTCACGCTTACATTAACATGCGGTCTTGTAAAGTTAATCGCGTAAATATGTATTTCCGAAATTTCGTTACTCTACATTAGTTATTTATTGACTTTGGTATTTTTTTCTTGATCAGTGTATTATGACTACTTTTTTCGTGGGCGATACAAATGGATGAATAATAAGTAGAATTTTAAGAATGCCTGTGAATAAAACTTTTGCAAGCGTTAGTAAACTGTTTGTAGCTTTATAATTCTCATTATACTCTATGATTCTCCATTTAATTTCCAGTGATTGTAAGCTACTTCCAAGTATGACATTTCTCAAGTCAAGTTCGTCTTCACCAGTTCCCAAATCGTGCTTACGAATGAATTGCGATATGTCTTCTAGCATATTTTACACATTTTGCTCAAAGAATTTTGTGTATTTACTACTACGTCAGTTAAACATGTTGCAAATAACGTGTCAATTTTTCAAACGAACAGCTAAGTAACAGAATCAATGCTAGAATATCAGCGTTCTGCTTGATCAGTTGTAAGACGTTTCATTTCAGTTTACTAATGTTCTTTGTTTAAAACAGTCATCGCCGTATGTATTACTGTGATAATGCCTATCATAATTTTCACTGTCAGATAATGGAAAATCGTAGAAAGTGTTGACCATGTCACTAAACAATGTCACTAAACCTTCTATTTAATCTCGCTTGAGCATGTCTCGTTTTGAAATCGAACACGTAAGAGAGAAAACAGAAATATTAAATTCCACGTTTACAAACGCAGTGTCTCATGAGAATTCTAACATACCAATGTTTGATCACAGCAAAGTCGCACAAATGAGATATTTTCACGAATTAGCCCCTTCCTGGTTAGCGAGAATCTCTTGCTCAGAAAATAATCCCTCCTGACTGAAAAGTAGCGCATGTTACAAAACAGATAAAGATACAGGTGCACGAAATTATAGACAATATTGCTGAGGTAAGAATGTGTTAGGATCCTAGATTCGATGACATAACTTGAGAAAAAGAAGCCCCTCTCAAGGACCGCACGAAAATCACTCGTGCGGAACACATCTTACTTTATTCATACAGATCATCTTACAAACAGCAGATCTGCGTGAACAGGTAGGTCATGTTCCGTTAGACCTCCGAAACGCGTTCTGTTTTGTACAGCATCAACGGATCCTAATTAGGGCACTATTATACGGTGTGTTTTGAAAGATACTTGACTGAATCACAGAAATGATTTATAATGGGCAACACGTATCCAACACAAACGAAAATAATGCTGGCTGCAGTAGGAACGCTGTCGTTTTCTCACAGTCGGTTTATCATACAATGTGGTTCACAATATGTGTTAGATACTACAATGTGTTGTAAAGGAGTTTCAGTAAATAAAGTTTTGATAACTAACCCATGTTTGGAAATGTATAGTTAGTATGTAAAATAAATGAAGCTGTAGGGAGCTGGTTGGGGAATGGAAAGGTACTAGGACCACTAAAACAAAAGTTCTAGAACAGCAATTTATTAACTAAAAATTTAGGTCTTTTACGATACAATAATATTGGAATAAAATGAGAGTAAGTGTATAATTCACAAGCTACTTAGTTCGCCCCACGCTGGAGGCCGAAAATGAAATTGTCAAATAATTCAAGTACTAAGCAGTTGCTACCAAACCGTTATCCGCATTTCAACAGATAATTCAAGAACATCAGTTGACTACAGCTAGCAACAGCACAAAACGGTTAAGACACAATGATAAGTGCCTATCACGGCGAAGCCAAAATAATTTACAGTTTTTAGTAGCTGCAGTAGAAGTGATTCAGAAAGAGTTACAGATCAAGGCCAATCGAATAATTATTTGTAGTAACCGCACAGACGACTTAAGATCCAATGATAAATATCTACCACGGAGAAGCCATTTCAAGTAGTACAATTTTGGTTAAAGAACACGATTCCTTGGCCATTAAGAGAAGTTTACTGGTAACATCTACTAAACTGAAGTGGGCAAAATTAGACTACAAGGAACCTTAACAGCATTTACGAGAGATACGGGGTAACAGAATTAACAGCTGGTGGCCATGCAACAACTTTAAAATTGATGAAAGTGCTTTACGATTTCCAAAAATTAGTAATTATTTTGAAGAACCGTGGGCTTAAACACAGAGAGCCTTAGAGCACAATGACCGACAGAAACATTATGTTAAACTTACACTAAAAGACCCCGCTAGGCTGTTCGATCAGATTTACTCAGAGGGGATTCGAAGAAATCAGTTTCATTAAATCATACACAGCTGATATGTACAACACCAAAGCAAGGCAAACGCTCCATTTCAGAGGTTACTGGAAAGCGAACAACGGCAACAGCCAACCGCAGTCGTATGCTGTGCGACTATAGGCCTGCATGTTCTGACGCTCACAGAGCTACATAATGATAAAATTTTCATTAAAGTCTTTTTGTTCTACGAAGTTCCCCACCACGTCAATAATATGCTCTTCAAATATAACGTCATTATGAGCAATATATATATCTCATGTAACTAATGAAGAGGTACTGAATAGAATTGGGGAGAAAAGAAATTCGCGACACTAGCTGACTAGAAGAGGGAGACCAAGAGATGAATACAACAATCAGATTCAGAAGGATTTAGGCTGCAGTAGTTACTCGGAGATGAAGAGGCTTGCACAGGATGGAACAGCATGGAGAACTGAATCAAACCAGTCTTCGGGCTGAAGACCACACTACTGGCCATTAAAATTGCTACACGAAGAACAAATGCAGATGATAAACGGGTATTCATTGGATAATTGTATTGTACTAGAATTGACATGTGATTACATTTTCACGCAATTTCAGTGCATAGATCCTGACAAATCAGTACCCAGAACAATCATCTCTGGCTATAATAACGGCCTTGATACGCCTGGGCATTGATTCAAACAGAGCTTGGATGGCGTTTACAGGTACAGCTGCCCATGCAGCTTCAACACGATACCACAGGTCATCAAGAGTAGTGAATAACGTATTGTGACGAACCAGTTGCTTGGCCACCATTGACCAGATGTTTTCAATTGGTGAGAGATCTGGAGAATGTGCTGGCCAGGACTGCAGTCGAACATTTTCTGTATTCAGTAAGGCCCGTACAGGACCTGCAACATGTGGTCGTGCATTATCCTGCTGAAATGTAGGGTTTCGCAGGGATCGAATGAAGGATAGAACCACGGGTCGTAACATATCTGAAATGTAACGTCCACTGTTCAAAGTGCCGTCAATGCGAACAAGATGTGACCGAGACGTGTAACCAATGGCACCCCATACCATCACGCCGGGTGATACGCCAGTATGGCGATGACGAATACACGCTTCCTATATATGTTCCCGCTATGTCGCCAAAGGGGGATGCAACCATCATGATGCTGTAAACAGAACCTGTATTCATCCGAAAAAATGACGTTTTGCCATTCGTGCACCCTGGTTCGTCGTTGGGTACGCCATCGCAGGCGCTCCTGTCTGTGTTGCAGCGTCGAGGGTAGCCGCAGCTGACAGTCCACGCTGCTGCAAACGTCGTCGAACTGTTCGTGCAGGTAGTTGTCGTCTTGCAAACGTCCCCATCTGTTGACTCAGGGATCGAGACGTGGCTGCACGATCCGTTACAGCCATGCGGATAAGATGCCTGTCATCTCGACTGTTAGTGACACGAGGCCGTTGGGGTCCAGCACGGCGTTCCGTATTACCCTCCTGAACCCACCGATTCCATATTCTGCAAACAGTCATTGGATATCGACCGACGCGAGCAGAAGTGTCGCGATACGATAAACCGCAATCGCGAGAGGCTACAATCCGACCTTTATCAAAGTCGGAAACGTGATGGTACGCATTTCTCCTTCTTACAAGAGGCATCACAACAACGTTTCACCAGGCAACGCCGGTCAACTGCTGTTTGTGTATGAGAAATTTGTTGGAAACTTTCCTCATGTCAGCACGTTGTAGGTGTCGCCACCGGCGCCAGCCTTGTGTGAACGCTCTGAAAAGGTAATCATTTGCATATCACAGTACCTTTTGAACATCATGGAACAAAAATAGTTACAAAAATTTGAACGGTAATCGTCAGAATATGCACACCAACCGGCGCGCGATACACACCTGTTCATGAGCTTGCATCGAAGACGCCCAACATGACTGCCTCCATAAAGCATCGCGCGCTGCTGGTAAAACTATTTTCTAAGAACGGTGGCTGTGCGCCAGTAGCCCTACAGAGGTTCTGGGCACCCAAAGATTTGAAAAAAAGGCATTGGTCCCACGTCAGATGAGGACCTGAACAAAATAATTACTGAATTCGAAGAGAAATTTTCTTTTGAAGTGCATTGTGGCAGAGGGAAGAAAGCAGTTGATCCAACGTCTGCAGAACGGTTCGATCGGTGATGTGAAACACGGATTGCACGGGAATTTGCTCGAGTGATGCACATGCCTGCGAGCATGGTGCATAAAATCCTACGGAACATCCGGCATTGTTATCCACACAAAATCATCCTTGCTCAGGAGTTGCTTCCTGCTGATCTGCCAGCTTGAAAAACGTTCGCTCTTGAGTTGCTTGCTCGCTTGAATGTGGATAATGAATGGCCGCGGAACATTCTGTGGACAGGTCAAGCTCATTTCCATCTCCAAGAACATGTCAATAAGCAGAACTACAGAATATGGGCAACGTATAATCCACACGCTGTAACGTCCTTCGGATCTTCGGTCTTGGTAACACTCAGCGGTAGAGCAATGAGATTGTTATTTCTTATGTAACGGGATCGACGTTACAAATAGAACATTCATGAACTGAACTCGCGACATGTGCGAAATATTTACTTCACCAAATGTCGTAATGATATCGTTTATAATCGATGGTTTATTATTTGCTATTTAAATATTAATGATAAGTTCAAATTAGTTCCAGCGACACCAAATTCCCTATATACTGGTTGTAATCTCAAATCTATAATCAGTCGTAACAGTGTTGTTAATTCCTAACGTCAAGGAGTTTCTATAAAAGAGCCGAGCGCTTTAGTCAAATAATATCGCAGCACGTTATCTCTATAAATAATATCGTAAAACTTGAATGATAGATGAATGAATTGACACGATATGCTGGTTTATTAGACAATGTTAGTCACTTCCTAACAGAGCCGTGAGGAAGAAGCTCTTCCAGGTGTTGGGGGAATTATAAATTATATGCTTCGTAACTATCGCCAAGTTCCATAGTCCATTAGTTATTACGAATGAAAATGTCTCTCTGTGTTCACTCCCTAAATAGTGTTAACTTCAGGTTATCTAATTAAAAGTCACTTCCGTCTAATATATGCAAGTCCTCTATCTGAATTCTAAATAACGAAATACTTGAAGTCAGAGTATCGTTTCACTGCGTCATAGTAGATCGCAATAATCAATTCTAAAAAAAAACAACAACAATCTAATTGCGCCTACGTATACGAGCATTCAAAAGTATGACCTGCTTCGGCTGCTGGCCGCGGTGGCCGAGCGGTTCTAGGCGCTTCAGTCCGGAACCGAGCGACTGCTACGGTCGCAGGTTCGAATCCTGCCTCGGGCATGGATGTGTGTGATGTCCTTAGGTTAATTAGGTTTAAGTAGTTCTAAGTTCTAGGGGACTGATAACCTTGATGTTAAGTGCCCTAGTGCTCAGAGCCATTTGAACCATTTTGAACCTGCTTCGGCTAACTCTCGTAACGTAGTGACAATGGATTGAATTATCCTTAGCCATTACTCACGAATCTCAAAGAGTACTCACACGGAGTATTCTTTGGGAACGTTGGTTCTACTTTGCGAATTTTAAGTGTAAAGATTTTGTGATTTACTATGATTTTGAATTTTGAGTTTGATTTTACTGTAATCCTATATTTCTTTCTTATGTTAATAAATTACTGTGTATTAGATTCCTGATTCAATTACTGGTTAATACCCAAATAATAGTGTTAACTGGAAATTTTGTTTGCTTGTTCATTTTTCATGGAATTTGGAACTTGTTTGTGGTAATCTTTGGGAATTTTGGAGCTAATTTTTTATTTTCATTTCTCGTCCGAGGAATTGACATTACAAAACCTACCAATCTGTACCATTTCATTCTGCAAAGGCGACTGGGTAGTTCGGTTTGACGGCATCGCATGTCCTAGGGCGCCATTTTTTTAGAGGAGGTAGGGCCTGCGGGTCCTGTTACATGTACTATTTCTAGTAAACGCTATGAGACTTCTGCACACCAACATCATTGTAACCCTTTAACAGCGTGGATGTGTGGGTAGGATCATTTTCACGCAAGATGGCGCTCATCGGTACATTGTACAGCCAGTAAAGCGGTTGCTGCAAGAGACATTTCCTTAAGGCCTGGGCGTCCAAATCACCTGACCTTAATCCCTGTGGCTTCTGATTGTGAGGTTATGTAATAGAAGTTGTGTTCAGCGCTCCCATCACAAACGTATCTGAAGGGACGCATTGCTCAACGCTAAACGTGATCCCGAAGACACTGCCATCTGTTATCGATCATGCTGTTTCTCGATTTCGGCTTGTGGCAGGAATCGGTGGACAGCGTATAGTTTGGGGCCACCAGAATTGTTCAGCTACGGACAGTTCGGTCTGTAATATATGTTTAAGGAAATTCAGGAAAAGTATAGTGTATTTAAGTTTGGTGATGCAGTGATCCTGATTCTATGTACATTATTGTTGTTTGCAATACTGATCTGTCTTTAGCACCAGAGGTAAGACTCAATACAACTGTGACAGTTAAAAATATATTTTGTACTAAGTATGGTAGAATATCTGCTTATTCAACAAAAAACTAGTTTGAAAATCGCAGAATGTCACGGAACCACGAGACAGACACCGCACGATAGATGAAAAGGAACAGTACAACGCTGCTTCTTCAGCTGAATCTCTTGAAAATTACACTAGTGGCCATTAAAATTGCTACACCAAGAAGAAATGCAGATGATAAACGGGAATTCATTGGACAAATATATTATGCTGAAACTGACATGTGATTACATTTTCACGCAATTTGGGTGCATAGATCCTGAGAAATCAGTACGCAGAACAACCACCTCTGGCCGTAACAACGGCCTTGATACGCCTGGGCATTGAGTCAAACAGAGCTTGGATGGCGTGTACAGGTAGGGCTGCCCATGCAGCTTCAACACGATACCACAGTTCATCAAGAGTAGTGAATAACGTATTGTGACGAACCAGTTGCTTGGCCACCATTGACCAGACGTTTTCAATTGGTGAGAGATCTGGAGAATGTGCTGGCCAGGACTGCAGTCGAACATTTTCTGTATCCAGAAAGGCCCGTACAGGACCTCAACGTGCGGTCGTGCATTATACTGCTGAAATGTAGGGTTTCGCAGGGATCGAATGAAGGGTAGAGCCACGGGTCGTAACACATCTGAAATGTAACGTCCACTGTTCAAAGAGGTTTACCGAGACGTCTAACCAATGGCACCCCATACCATCACGCCGGGTGATACGCCAGTATGCCGATGACAAATGCACGCTTCCAATGTGCGTTCACCGCGATGTCGCCAAACACGAATGCGACCGTCATGATGCTGTAAACACAACCTGGGTTCATCCGAGAAAATGACGTTTTGCCATTCGTGCACCCAGGTTCGTTGTTGAGTACACCATGGCAGGCGCTCCTGTCTGTGATGCAGCGTCAATGGTAACCGCAGCCATGGTCTCCGAGCTGATAGTCCATGCTGCTGCAAACGTCGTTGAACTGTTAGTGCAGATGGTTGTTGTCTTGCAAGCGTCCCCATCTGTTGACTAAGGGACCGAGACGTGGCTGCACGATCCCTTACAGCCATGCGGATAAGATGCCTGTCATCTCGACTCCTAGTGATACGAGGCCGTTGGGATCGAGCACGGCGTTCCGCATTACCCTTCTGAACCCACCGATTCCATATTCTGCTAATAGTCATTGGATCTCGACCAACGCGAGTAGCAATGTCGCGATACGATAAACGACAATCGCGATAGGCTACAATACGACCTTTATCAAAGTCGGAAACGTGATGGTACGCATTTCTCCTCCTTACACGAGGCATCACAACAACGTTTCACCAGGCAACGCCGGTCAACTGCTGTTTGTGTTTGAGAAATCGGTTGGAAACTGCCCTCATATCAGCACGTTGGAGGTGTCGCCACCGGCGCCAACCTTGTGTGAATTCTCTGAAAAGCTAATCATTTGCGTATTACAGCATCTTCTTCCTGCCGGTTAAATTTCGCGTCTGTAGTACGTCATCTTCGTGGTGTAGCAATTTTAATGGCCAGTAGTTAACATAAAATAGTACATCGACAATACTGTCCCATATGTCGGTGGAGGATAAGTAAATCAGTGTTATCTGGGGTCATTAATGATAGAAGCAGTCTGTAATTTGCTAGGTATGGCATCCAGTAAACATGGACCTGAAGCGTTACACGAGGGAAAACAGAACTGGGATAGTTGGACGGGGATTAGAATCCCTTCCACCTGAAAACGAGTCCAATGCACTAAAGTTAGTGTCAACTCACTTGGTGGAATGCACTGAAAAGACTGTCATTATTGTGCTGAATTGGACGGCACGTAACCACCGCAATGCGATCTTGTAGCTTCGAGAAGAAACAAAGCTGGCCTGTGAGCCACTAGTTAAGGCATCGTTTGTAGTCTAATTTAGTTCGCCGGTGCCGCCCCAACACGGCATGCGGGGTGACGCATCGCTCCACATTCCGCAGCTTTGTTCTGCGGCCAACTAACGCGTCTTTGTAAGCACGACGTGACTGCCATAAACTCCCGCAATTACAAGGGGGTGTGCGGGGGCGAGGGCTGGGGTCCATTCGGTGCGGCGCGCTGCCCGCTGACCCCTGTCGACATGTGTCAGCACACGCTCCGTCTGCCGTCCACCAGGTCTCCCTTTGTGCCCGTCTCCCAAGGGCTTCAATTACCGAGCGCCGACTACTCAGGGGTGGATGGTTATAGACAACTCGAGATCACTGGCTGTCTGTAATGACTTCCAATTACAAATGGGCACAAGTAAGACGGTAAAAACTATGATTAACCTGTGCAACATTCCGTCCATTTTGACACGTATTAACCAATGTTTTGTGACTAAAGCCGTCTAGTCTGCTATTAAAATTTTCCTTATTTATTCCTCTGTTTCGACTACTGGCATAATCGGATACCTGCAGTTAAGATCAGAAGAACATAAAGAGCGACAGGCGTTTATTATACCACAAAGACAAAAGATAAAAATTAAACATTTAAAAACATTTCTACTAATACCCCACCAAATGTGAAAAATATAAACATTTTAAGTAAAATTGTAAAACATGATTTAAATGAGTATAGCTGCAGACGAAAAGAAAATATCTATGAGTGATAAGGCACCATAGGTTTTAATACAGACATTGAAATTAGTTCTATAAGTTCCAAGTTTTTTGGTGAGTTTATTTTTAAAAGTTTTTGAATTTCTTCATTTTTTCATATTTTTGTACCTTGCTGTCGTATAGTAAACGCCTGTCGCTCTTTATGTTCCTTTGACCTTAACTGAAAATATCTTATGATGGCAGCAGCCGAAACGGCTTAGTAAAGAAAATTTTAATAGTGATCTGTACGGCTTTATTCACAAAATACTCACAAGATCGCGGACTCATGCAAGAAATTTATTTCCTTTTTTAATATGTCTTAATCAATTTGGCGAATGAACAAAAGTACTCTGAGGTGAATAGCTATAGGCAACATGAGATCACTGTCTATGTAGGATCATACTAATCACAAATGAGCATAAATAATACGGTAAGACTGTCACTAACTTATGCAAAATTCCATTCATCTTTGACACGTATTAACGAAGTTGACGAATGAAACCCGAGTATTCTGGGGTGGATAACAAATTTCTTGAATGCCAGAAATAAATAACATTAAATCTTACCACTGCACAGACTCCTGTTGTGAATAATTTTGCAGTACGGGTTCACATACAGTACCAGTACATACGCATATATAAACCCTTATGCTGAGTTTTAAGGAAAGGCAACAGCCGAATGCAAAAATGTTGTTTTCCGAAAAAAAAAATAGTTGACTGTACATTATGAAATACTGATTATTTACCAAGTAGGTTGAAAAACAGCATCTGAATCTCTGTATAAATACCAATGTAATAGCACGTAGAACATTACAGTCCAGTTTAAAAACAAGTGGCACCATTTATATGAACCGAGGAAGAAAATTAATCAAAAATTATAATGCTAACAAACGACAAAAAAAGACTGGAAAGCTTTTTGTACGTGCTGCCGTGAGAATAAATTACGAGACTAGTCTAGGAGATGGAACCACCAGACATCACAAGATCGTGGGACGAGCGAAAGCTAGAGAATTGGACAGAATCTGGATTCCAATTTCTAATTTTTTTATTAGTTGCACTTTTTACATATGACCTGCATCACACAGGTAATGTAATCTGTATTTCATTATTATCGTTAGCATTAAAATCCATAGCGCATTAAAAACGCTAAGAATGCTGGTGGACGTATTAGCAACAACTGTCACTTCGTCGCGGTTTAATCAAGAGATCGAATAAACCCGAGATTTCACGAACTGTGACGTAAACTGTCCAAACAGAGTCGTGTTTAAACATTGCCCTAATCATTAGCTATTTGGGATTACCCCATTTACAAATACTCATAAATAAATAAATAATACTCATAACTAAGTTGAGGAATGAAACCCGAGTAGGGTAAAGTCTTATAAATCGTACCACCTTTTAACTTGTGCCCCTAACATGTCTAGCAAACTGTCGACTTGGTGATGCCGCATGTTGGACATAATGTGTAACTGCTTGTTGTACGTGACCGTTTCGACAGACAGTTGATGGTTTTGGCGTGGAGTGTTCAAAGTTTATTTTGTGCTATGAGGAAGTAAATATTTGTTCGTGAACTTGCGCTTACGGACGTATAAAATCGATTTTTTTTTTAAATTTATGTGGCATATTGCTGTGATGATTCAGTGATAATACAGCAGAGAAACATTTGAAATCACCGTAGCCCTCTGTCCAGTAAAAAGTAAATTTAAAACGTGTGGCGTCGTCTTATAAATTGTGCCACCCCATTTCATGTACACTACTACGGTAATTTTTAAAATATTTTCCAATATACACACTTCAAAATTGATTTGACCTAATAATTGATCTAACATCAATATTGCTATATGTGTTTCCTGCTATAATTTTAGCTAGAGATTATTCTGTAATCATGTTTTGCCTGCCTCTACATACGATTCCCAGGTTCAGCCAATATACGAAGCATTTTTAAGCCACTTGCAACTTATTACAACCAAGCAGCTGAGAAATGCCTTCACACAATTCTGACAGCAGTATTAGTCAGATTGCTCGGTTGTTAGCGGACTCATACGGCAGGACTGCAAGCGATGAAATGCTGTCAGTGGCTCCTAAAAAAAGTGGAATCTAGCCACTGAAGCCACTTCTGGCTTCCGGCTTCTTCGTGACTAAAACCGATGCGTAATCAGAAGCTAGGAATGGGGCAGAAGAAATGGATGAACAGATAAGAAATTCCAGGAAATTAAAATAATGGATATTATGCACTTTTCAATCCTCAAACTCCCACAAATCAAACCTGTAGTAGGAGAGCGTCAATAGGCTCACAAGATATCTCCCATATCCCAACCCTAAAAAGAGAGAGAGAGAGAGAGAGAGGGAGAGAGGGAATAGGGGAATAAGAAGCAGAACAGCTTCACCAGTTGTTGAGATAACCGATAGTCCTTACACGAGCCTCTCCTTTCACAAATGATATGAGAGCACAGAATATGAGACCTAACAAAGCTGAAACTGGACAAAATCAAAAGCGGCAATGCCTCTTCGGGCTGTTTCTGCAAGGCCTGATAAGAAGATCAGGAGGAAGAAATGAGGTCCCTTATTGTTGTAGGTAGTATCAAACTGGCTTTAACTTGAGGGAGAAACTTCTGAGAATGTACATTTGGAGCACAGAACTGTATGGCAGTCAATCGTGGACAGAGGGAAAACTGGAACGGAAGAGAATCAAAGCGTTTGAATGTAGTGCTAACAGAAGACTGTTGAAAGTTAGATGGACTATAAGATAAGGAATGAGAAAGTTCTCCACAGAATTTTTGAAGAAAAGAACATGTGGAAAACACTGACAATAAGACGGGACAGGATGATACGACATGTGTCACGACAACAAAGGGAGCTGTAGAGGGTAAAAATGTAGGGAGAATCAGGGCGTTGAACACATACAATAAATAATTGAGGACGTAAGGTGCAAGTGCTCCTTTGAGATGAAGACGTTAACGCAGGAGAGGAATCACTGGAGGGCCGCACCAAACCAGTCAGAAGACTGACGGAAAGAAATGAACACCTGAATGTTTACTTTGTGGTAAAACTGTTCAGTGAAGTCCAAAAGTAGCCTAATATTTTGATAAAGAATATGTATTAATGGTGCAAATTTTTTTCTTCACACCTCCAAAATTAAAAGTTGGTCATACTTGCCAAATTTATGTATTTCTTGCTAAAGTCGTGAAAATGTTTGGTGGTACAATTTGTAATACCAGGAGTAAAATTCAGAAGACCTGCATCAAATTGTGCCACTTTTCACTTTTCCACCTTTGTGTGATATCTTTTAAATTATAGAATATTTCTTTAAGAACTTCTGGAACATGTATCTGACAGAATGGGCTTTCCATTATTAGCATTATATTTACATGATGTATAACAGATTTCCGTAAAATCAGAGAAAATGCTGTAAATAGTGCAATGTATCAGACTCTAACCGATTTGAAGGTGAATAGTTGCATACGAGCTATATTTATGACTACTACAGTTATAAATAGGCACAGAAAAAATGGTGTAGGTATCACGGATCTGTGCAGTGTGTCAACTGTAAGACGGCAGAGTTGTAAGGAGGAAGCAAGCATTGGCTGGCGAGGGAGTGGAGCCTTTGGGGGGGGGGGGGAGACAAGGCACGCCTACCAGTTGCCAGTTGCAGTGCTGGCACTACAAATTGCACGTCATGCTTACACGAAAGCAGACGAAAGGCTTCGAAGTAAAACTCGCTTTAAATGTTGTTCGTAAACAAAACTGAAATCGTCATGTACATTAAAATCTATATATATATAAAAATGAATGTATGTATGTTTGTCTACTATGCGCTCACAAACCATTCATCCGACTGCAATGAAACTTTGGTGAGTTATTCTCGGAACGCCCGAAAAGAGTAATTGACAATGTTTCAACAATTAGGTCTCTGTAGCATGCGTAGTGCAATTGATTAGGTAAAGGCTTGTCGTACAGCGGACCCAGTTTCGATTCCCACTGCTCGCAATCTTTTTTTTTTTTTTATTTAATTCCCCGCAATGCTAAACAATTAATTATAAAATTTAAATATACTTAAACAGGTCATATAGTATAACGTAACTGTCAATCTCTATATATAAAATTGAATGCCCTCTGTGCGTTCCCAAACCATTCATGCGATTGCGATGAAATTTTGGTGATTTGTTCTCTGTACGCCCACGAAGATTCCTAGCCGAAAAAAAAAGAAATAAGACACATTCTTGAGGAGATATGACATCATAAATAGGGAGCTCCTTCAAAGTGATCGCGAACAAAATATCTGAAATGGAAACTCACCTTTACTTGCCAGGCGTTTGTGCTAATACGCCAGGATGATTCTTGGAAAACTGTTTGAATCTTCCAATGCTACGCATGCTTTGTCCTGTGTATGTAGCAGCTCTCACTGAAGATTTGTAAATGGGGTGAAGCAATTTTTTCTGCTCCCTTTCCCTTTCGTAGCATTCAATCACACACAATATAATTTTGCGAGCATCACTACGTAATACTGGTTTCCTTCTAACTGTAGGCCTACCGGTAGGGGTTGTTGGCGACTCCCGAGATGGGCCAGCAACTGCCTCTTCACTCATTTTGATAATGTTTAGCACAACTGCACAATAAAAACACGCAGAACAGTACAGCGCAAAACAATTTCGAAGCAGACGACAATGGCTACCTTGTACAACACAGTCAGCTACGTAATGTTGGCAGCAGTCGAAACTGCGTGCCTACCGAAGCCTCCCGACGTTGACCGACTTCTACCGATTCAGGACTAGGGAGAGGTCTGCCATCTAAAAGTTTACACACTGTACCTTCCCACCCATCTTTGACACTACAGACTGTCAACGAATGTCCGAACATACGAAATAGATTGTCATATATGTGAGTGGATTGAAGACTTGTTAAATATTGTCCTGGACTGCGAGTGTTTATCAGGGCAAAGTTATCGCCAGGAGCATCCCAAGAAGCTGTTGTAAGACAGCTCTCGTTCTCTATATACGTAAACTCTCTCATGGATAGTTCGACACTGGACTCGCATTCGGGAGGACGACGGTTCAATCCCGCGTCCGGCCATCCTGATTTAGGTTTTCCGTGATTCCCCTAAATCGCTCCAGGCAAATGTCGGGATGGTTCCTTTCAAAGGGCACGGCCGACGTCCTTCCGCATCCTTCCCTAATCCGATGAGACCTATGACCTCGCTGTGTGGTCTCCTTCCCCAAACCAACCAACCAATCTCTCATGGATAGCGTGAGCAGCAATCTGCGAATCTTTGCTGATGATGCTGCAGCGTGCAGAAAAGCGCTGTCTTTGATGGTCGGACGATACAGTATGACTTGGACAAAAGCTTAAAATTTCTTTGGTGGATATTAGCTTGCTCTACATGTGAAAAAATGTAAGTTGGTACAGATGACTAGGAAAAATAATTACTGCAATGTTCGATTACGGGTGTGCTCTTTGATACACTCACGCGGGTTATATAATCAGACATAACGTTGCAAGGCGACATGAAAAGGAACGATCACCTAAAGTCATTGTAAGGTAGATGAATTGTTAACTTGGGCGGCTCATTGTCAGGATTCTAGGTTAGTGTAGCTGATCTGAAAAGGGGACATTTCTCAACCCATTTCTTAGTAGGCCTACTTCTCGAGTGGATGGGGTCACTAATAGGATGTGTTAGAGAAAGACCTCAAAGCAATTTAAAACGGTACTACTAGTTCTGTTACTGATTAGTTCGATCAGCACGCGAGAATTACGGATATGCTTCATGAACACAAATGGGTATACCTGCAGGGGAGAAGACGTTGATTTCTCGAAACACTACTTAGAACGTTTCGAGAACCGTACTTTGCGACAGACTGCAGAGTGATTCTACTGAAACCAACCTATATTTCGTGTGAGAATCGCGAAGATTAGAGGAATCAGGTTTCGTACGAATGCGTACAGGCAGTCATGATTCTCCCGTTCCATTTGCGAGTTGAACAGGAAAGAGTGTGACCAGAAACTTGAAATGTTTCCCCTCTTTGGTGGGATCAAATACGTGAGTCATCCGTTTCGTAGAGTTCATGTTGTTGCTGCTGTAGAAAAGAAATAAGTTAGTCATGGTGTAACAAAGACTGACCAAGTGGGTTGTAATGCCCACATTAGTTCGCTTCACACGTGATTTTGAGTTTCAGCGTAGATTATTTCTTTGCTAAAGTCATTCCAACAATTATAAAAGCCGTGGTACATCTACTACATCTACATCTACATCCATACTCCGCAAGCCACCTGACGGTGTGTGGCGGAGGGTACCTTGAGTACATCTATCGGTTCTCCCTTCTATTCCAGTCTCGTATTGTTCGTGGAAAGAAGGATTGTCGGTATACCACTGTAAGGGCTATAATCTCTCTGATTTTATCCTAATGGTGTCTTCGCGAGATATACGTAGGAGGGAGCAATATACTGCTTGACTCCTCGGTGAAGGTATGTTCTCGAAACTTTAACAAAAGTCTGTACCGAGCTACTGAGCGTCTTTCCTGCAGAGTCTTCCACTGGAGTTTATCTATCATCTGCGTAACGCTTTCGCGATTACTAAATGATCCTGTAACGAAGCACGCTGCTCTCCGTTGGATCTTCTCTATCTCTTCTATCAACCCTATCTGGTACGGATCCCACACTGTTGAGCAGTATTCAAGCAGTGGGCGAACAAGCGAACTGCAACCTACTTCCTTTGTTTTCGGATTGCATTTCCTTAGGATTCTTACAATGAATCTCAGTCTGGCTTCTGCTTTACCGACGATCAACTTTGTATGATCATTCCATTTTAAATCACTCCTAATGCATACACCCAGATAATTTATGGAATTAACTGCTTCCAGTTGCTGACCTGCTATAATGTAGCTAAATGATAAGGGATCTTTCTTTCTATGTATTCGCAGCACATTACACTTGTCTACATTGAGATTCAATTGCCATTCCCTGCACCATGCGTCAATTCGCTGCTGATCCTCCTGCATTTCAGTACAATTTTCCATTGTTACAACCTCTCGATATACCACAGCATCATCCGCAAAAAGTCTCAGCGAACATCCGATGTCATCCACAAGGTCATTTATGTATATTGTGAATAGCAACGGTCCTACGACACTCCCCTGCGGCACACCTGAAATCACTCTTACTTCGGAAGACTTCTCTCCATTGAGAATGACATGCTGCGTTCTGTTATCTACGAACTCTTCAATCCAATCACACAATTGCTCTGATAGTCCATATCCTCTTACTTTTTTCATTAAACGAGTGTGGGGAGCTGTATCGAACGCCTTGCGGAAGTTGGTACAACTGAAAAAAGTTATTGTTCTTAATATATATGAATGACTTGCCACTGCAAATGCCGTGTGGCTAGGGCCTCCCGTCGGGTAGACCGTCCGCCTGGTGCAGGTCTTGCGAGATGACGCCACTTCGGCGACTCGCTTGTCGATGGGGATGAAATGGTGCTGATAAGGACAACACGGAGAAAATCTCTGACCCAGCGGGGAATCGAACCCGGGCTGATAGGTATGACAATCCGTCGCGCTGACCACTCAACTACCGGGGGCGGACACTTGCCACTCTGTATTCATGAAGATGCAACACTAGTTCTTTTAGCTGATTATACATCCATAGAAATCACACTCAACAAACAAGAATTAGCTGAGGGAACTGTAAATAACGTCTTTCAGAAAATTATTCAGTGGTTCTCTGCAAATCGACTAAAACACAGTATATACAGTTTTGTACAGTAAATGGCATAGCACCACTGATAAATATAGACTTTAAACAGAAGTGTGTTGGTAAGGCACAATATTCAAAGTTTCTGGGTGTGTGCATTGATGAGATATTGAATTGGAAAGAACAAATTGATGATTTGCTGAAATGGTTAGACGCAGCTACTTATGCTCTTAGGGTTATTGTAATTTTTGGTGATAAACAAATCTGTGAAGTAGCCTAGTATACCTATTTTCATTCACTGCTTTCATATGCCATCCTGTTTTAGTTAATTCATCATTAAGAGAAAAAGTATTCATTGCACAAAATCTTGTAATCAGAATAATAGTTGGAGCCTACCAAAGATCACCTTGTAGACATTTAACTCGGGATATTAACAGTACCTTCAAAATACATATATTCACTTATCAAATTTGTTATTAATAATCCATCCCAGTTCGAAAATAATAGCGAGTGCACAACTACAACACTAGAAGAAAGGATCATCTTCACTATTCTGGATTAAATCTGACTTTGGCACAGAAAGGGGTGCATTATGCTGCCACAGAAACCTTGGTAATTTGCCAAATAGCATTAGAAGTATGACAGACAGTGAACCAGCATTTTCAAACAATTTAAAAGAATTTCTGAATGACAACTCCTTCTACTCAATAGATGACTTTTTTTGGGAATGAAGTAGTGTGTAAATAAAACTTACGTTAAACTGACACATTCCACATTATTACAAAATGTCGTATTCATGATCTATGGAACAAGTATTAATGTAATGTAATGCCAGTCTAAGTCACAATGAAAGTAGCCAGATATGTAAATGTAACAATACATACTCCATTTTAGTTGATTATTCGTGAAATATACAATATAATTTCTACCTAGCAGAGCAAACAGACTAGTCAACGACTTAAGTTTGTCACAGTGGTCGAGCAAAGCGTTTCCTAAGGAGATGAAATATACAGTATGTACAAGAACCAAGGGGAAACAATAAGGCCGCCCGCTGTGACCGAGCGGATCTAGGCGCTTCAGTCCCGAACCGCGCTGCTGCTACCGTCGCAGGTTCAAAGCATGCCTCGGGCATGGATGTGTGTGATGTCCTTAGGTTAGTTAGGCTTAAGTAGTTCTTAGTCTAGCGGACTGATGACCTCAGATGTTAAGTCCCATAGTGCTTAGTGCCATTTTGAAACAATAAGACTGGAAGACCAAGAACGAAGTGCTCGGATTAAAAGCGGTGTACGACAGGATTGTAGTCTTTCGTATCTACTGTTCAATCCATACATCGAAGAAGCAATAACGGAAATAAAAGAAAGGTTAGAGAGCCGGATTAAAATTCAAGGTGAAAGATATCAATGATAAGCTCCGCTGACAACATTGCTATCGCCAGTAAAAGTGAAGAAGAGTACAGGATCTGTTGACTACAGTTAACAGTCAAATGAGTACAGAAAATGTACAGAGAGTAAATCAAAGAAAGAGGAAAGGAATGAGAAGCAGCAGAACGGAGAACAGCAAGAAACTTAACAACAGCATTGGGGATCACGAATAAGACAAAGTTAATGACTTCTGATACCTAAGCAGCAAAATAATCCTTGATGGACGGAGCAGGGAGGACATAAAAAGCAGACTAGCACTGGCAAAAAGGGTATTCCTGGCTAAGAAAAGTCTACTAGAATCAAACGTAGTGTAAGTAGGCTGTTTATGTTTTCTTATTGGCAACGTTACATAGCGCTATGTATGAAAATCACTGGCTGTGCTGTGTGCAGTCTGTGGCTAGTTTGCATTGTTGTCTGCCATTGTAGTGTTGGGCAGCGGCAGCTGGATGTGAACAGCGCGTAGCGTTGCGCAGTTGGAGGTGAGCCGCCAGCAGTGGTGGATGTGGGGAGAGAGATGGCGGAGTTTTGTAATTTGTCATGAACTGCTATAAATATTATGACTATTAAGGTAAATACATTGTTTGTTCTCTATTAATATCTTTCATTTGCTAACTATCCCTATCAGTAGTTAGTGCCTTCCGTAGTTTGAATCTTTTATTTAGCCGGCAGTAGTGGCGCTCGCTGTATTGCAGTAGTTCGAGTAATGAAGATTTTTGTGAGGTAAGTGATTTCTGAAAGGTATAGTTTAATGTTACTCAGGGCCATTCTTTTCCAGGGATCTTTGATAGTCAGATTGCGTTGCGCTAAAAACATTGTGTGTCAGTTTAAGCACAGTCTTGTATAAATTTTTCAAAGGGGACGTTTCATATGTCGACCCTTAGCCAAGGATACCTCACTGGAATCTTCTGATTTTTTCTTGTAGTTTGTGTATTTAGTGTAGCTTTTGTTTATTGCTAGCGCATAATTATAGAGAGAATTTCCTTGGTAGTTGTGGTTTTTCATTGTTGCACAGTAAAACAGTTGTGGCATGCATGTAGATTTGCACCAAGTATTTTGCAGCTGCAATTAACTAGATATTATTTTCTGTGCTATGTTAATGTGTTCTCTTATTTTTGCTCTTCAAATTGTGTTTTTCTGTGTTATCGTGTGAAATATTATCACAATAATGGCGTGTGAAAAACGTAACACTAGGCTCCAAAGTAAACTGAGAAATGCAGTCCGGAACCGCGGGACTGCTACGGTCGCAGGTTCGAATCCTGCCTCGGGCATGGGTGTGTGTGATGTCCTTAGGTTAGTTAGGTTTAAGTAGTTCTAAGTTCTAGGGGACTTATGACCTAAGATGTTGAGTCCCATAGTGCTCAGAGCCAAACTGAGAAATAATAGTGGCGACGAGCGTAACTTATCAGCACCACTGTGTAGTGAATTAACAGACATTCCAAGTAGTAATTTGGTAATTGTGCATAGGGAAATGGAGCGGGCGGCAAATAATGGTGTAGACAGTGAAACAGGTTGTGAACAGGGAAGCATTATCGATCGATGGGTCGGCAACAGCTCGCCTCAGGAATCCGAAATGACAGGACACAATTTTACAAAGACTGTAGATTCAGGTTTTGCGTCCTCACCGTTTTCTCAAATAAGTGAAGACACATTTTCTGCTTGTCAAAATGTGAATGTTGCCGGTGCAAATGCGCTGCCGAAAAGCGTAGAGGAACAGATTCCAGACACTAATGCATTGTTATTACAACTAATGCAACAAATGGAACAAAATCAGAGACAAACACAGCAAAAGCTTCAAAAGTTAGACACAATGGAACAAAATCTTCAAAAGTTAGACACAATGGAATAACACCAGAGACAAACACAGCAACAGTCAGACGCAATGGAACAAAATCTTCAAACGTTAGACACCACGCTTGAACAAACACGTGAAGAATTAACTACTGAGTTACATAACATTGAATCGAAATGTCAAAAAGTCTGTAATGACGTAAAAACACAAATTTGTGAGCATTTTCAACCTATTTTTTCGTGGCATGAAAATGCATTACAGAATCACGAAGCAGCCATAAAAGAACTGCTAACTATTGTTCATGAAAATCATGAGACCTTGCAAGCTAAAATGGACTCAGTTGCATCTACCGATTCGGTTACGCAACTTGCAAAAACTCAGGAAAACTTAAAGGACACAGTAGATACTCTGAAAATTGGTTCAGAAAGACACATGGAGGAAATTAGATCATTATCAGAGAAAGTAGTTGAACTTTCGGATCAGCTAAATAATTTATGTGCGAAGGTAGATGATAACCTGAATGACACAAAACCGGTAGTCTTTAATGACACAGAAGAGTGCGAACAAATTAGGAAACTGAAACAAAATCTGAATCAAATTAATACGCAACACCAAAGAGAAATCCGGGAAGTACAAGATCAGCTGACACAGGTAATACAAGAATTACGTATTTCAGAGGACACTCGCGCTCCAATACGGGAAGAGGGACATAGAAATACGGAACAGCCACAAAATAATAACACAGGGCATTTCGGAAGTTATGAAAGAAATTGGCAATGTGCACCGAATTTTGAGATCGAACCGCTGACACGACGTAACAATGACCGACATGCTACTTGCCGACACGATGATTTTGACTATAAGCTGTTCATTACTACACGTAAATTCAAAACGTTTAAGAATTCCGGCAACGACATTCATCCACAAGCGTAAATCGTGACCAAAAGAGACACCACCCATATGACAACCACTGGCAGAGTAATGGTTACAGAGAAAGATCGCATTTCCGTAGTAATGAATATGACAGAGATTACCTTAGAAACAGTCAATATGGGAACCAAAACAATTACTATCATGGGAGACAGAATAACTTCAGACGCAATGGTCCAGCGCGCAGTTACGATTCAGGGAGAAATTCTCCACCACGTGACCGACAGGAAAGAAACTATGGAATGTACCAACATGACGATAGACGATATGATCGTAACGACAGACCTGAACTGCATCAGAACTGTCAGGATTTAAACAGAGCAGAGCCCTCTCATCACGGTGAATTTGTGGAAGTTAGGTCTCCAAATCCCAATAACGACGCACGCCAACAAAGAAACAGACAATGACTCGCACCGCAGGCAGCCACTTGCGCCCGCTGGCTCAGGGAAAAATAACATTGACGCTAACCTTGAGCAAAATTCCAGTATTCTTTATGGACGAATACCTCATGATAATTGCATTCAAGTTGAAACTCTGCGTACTGAGAAGAGCAAGGGTTTACACCACATTTCACATGTAAAACCATTTATTGACAGATATTGTGCTTTTTAACTTAGTCTTTGCAATTTTCACTTCACGCTACTTGTACAATTTGTCACACTGAGAAACTGTTAACATGCAACAATGTTTGAAGTTAAATATCCAGTCAAGAACCAAGAGAACTTATTTAAACAGAAATTACGCACTGGTGGTAACGCAGAAACTGGCGAACGAAACAGTCGATTTAGGGTATAAATTACAGGGCAGATCACGAAGTGAAAAGATAACAAACAAGGGTTCAGAGCGTAGGAAAATCGTCTTAAACGTCTTCAGGAAGCAATACAAATCACACACTTGGATTAAATCAGGTCAAGATTCTACACTAATGGCCATTAAAATTGCTACACCAAGAAGAAATGCAAATGATAAACGGGTATTTATTGGACAAATATATTATACTAGAACTGATATGTGATTACATTTCACGCAATTTGGGTGCATAGATCCTGAGAAATCAGTACCCAGAACAACCACCTCTGGCCGTAATAATGGCCTTGATACGCCTGGGCATTGAGTCAAACAGAGCTTGGATGGCGTGTACAGGTACAGCTGCCCATGCACCTTCAACGCGATAGCACAGTTCATCAAGAGTATTGACTGGCGTATTGTGAAGAGCCAGTTGCTCGGCCACCATTGACCAGACGTTTTCAATTGGTGATAGATCTGGAGAATGTACTGGCCAGGGTAGCATTAGAACATTTTCTGTATCCAGAAAGGCCCGTACAGGACCTGCAACATGTGGTCGTGCATTATCCTGCTGAAATGTAGGGTTTCGCAGGGATCGAATGAAGGGTAGAGCCACGGGTCGTAACACATCTGAAATGTAACGTCCACTGTTCAAAGTGCCGACAATGCGAGCAAGAGTTGTCCGAGACGTGTAACCAATGACCCCCATACCATCACGCCGGGTGATACGCCAGTATGGCGATGACGAATACACGCTTCCAATGTGCGTTCACCGCGATGTCGCCAAACACGGATGCGACCATCATGATGCTGTAAACATAATCTGGATTCATCCAAAAAACTGACGTTTTGACATTCGTGCACCCTGGTCCGTCGTTGAGTACACCATCGCAGGCGCTCCTGTCTGTGATGCAGGTCAAGGGTAACCGCAGCCGTGGTCTCCGAGCTGATAGTCCATGCTGCTGCAAACGTCGTCGAACTGTTCGTGCAGATGGTTGTTGTCTTGCAAACGTCCCCATCTGTTGACTCAGGGATCGAGACGAGGCTGCACGATCCGTTACAGCCATGAGGATAAGATGCCTGTCATCTTGACTGTTAGTGATACGAGGCCGTTGGGATCCAGCACTGCGTTCTGCATTACCTCCTGAGCCCACCGATTCCATATGCTGCTAACAGTCATTGGATCTCGACCAACGCGAGCAGCAATGTCGCGATACGATAAACCGCAATCGTGATTGGCTACAATCCGACCTCTATCAAAGTCGGAAACGTGATGGTACGCATTTCTCCTCCTTAAACGAGGCATCACAACAGCATTTCACCAGGCAACGCCGATCAACTGCTGTTTGTGTATAAGAAATCGGTTGGAAACTTTCCTCACATCAGCACGTTATAGGAGTCGCCACCGGCGCCAAACTTGTGTGAATGCTCTGAAAAGGTAATCATTTGCATATCACAGCATCTTCTTCCTGTCGGTTAAATTTCGCATCTGTAGGATGTCGTGGTCGTGGTGTAGCAATTTAATGGTCAGTAGTGTACTATTCACTGGTGCGTAACTGTTTTCAGCGGCTAGCCACACACTGGCTAGTCACAGCCGGGCCGCGGTATTTACCGATGAATACTCGCCAGAACGCGTCGCCACGTGACGTAGTTTCCGCGGCTTCTCCGCCTCATACGGTCGCCAGCTGCGGCTGCAGTCTGAAGCCCGAGTATCTCTGACAAATTCTCCCTATCGGTACTCGGGCTAGGCGGAGAATCTGAATCACTGTCGGATACTAAATCTGTTGGAGTTATGAAATAGATGTAGCGGTGCGAGAACCTGACTACTTAGGAGAGAAAAATACTCTGTAGACCAGAACACATACTCTGAAACAAACTGTTACAAAACACCAACGCGATCAAGTCCTTTAGAGCAATTGATTATGCAATAACACTATACTGTTCTCCTCTCACTGCTGACAAAAAATGGTTCAAAGTGCTCTGAGCACTATGGGACTTAACATGTGAGGTCGTCAGTCCCCTAGGCTTAGAACTACTTAAACCTAACTAACCTAAGGACATCACACACATCCATGATTGAGGCAGGATTCGAATCTGCGGTCGTAGCGGTATCGCGGTTCCAGACTGAAGCGCCTAGAGCCACTCGGCCACTCCCATTTGGGTATCTACCGTGGTTTTATAATTTTTTTAACATTCGGGAATCCTTTAATGAGTAAAGCTCATCGAAAAGTACCACCATAGTAAATTTAAAAAAAATGCGCTAAAATTTATTAAAGAAGCGATATGGTCCGCTGTGGTCTCTGAAAGAACTAATAAAGACTTCATTTCTCTGGAATAATAACTTTACATTGCTCCAAAGTCTCATATCCATACAAATCTCTATAACGTACAACATATCAAAATACCTGCTGAGTGCTTAAAACAAAGGGTAGTTAATCTAAACATGTTTTACATTTAATGACGTTATTAATTTAAGATTAACTTGATCAAGTAGAAACATATTTCTACATGAGCATAAGCAATACTTGCTGCATACGAAATAGACATTACTGTTTAACTACGGCTCTCTATCACGATTCTCTAACGATCATAAACACATCGAAAAACACCCAGTAAATGCTAAACTATATATACTCTAAAATAAAAATAAAAAACGCTATGCACCACGAAAGAGTTATTTGAATGGGATACAAATCGGTAGATGTGATGTACGTGTGCAGACAAACAAATGATTACAATTTCAGAAAGATTTTATGATTTATTTAAGAAATGGAAATGAGCGTTTGGCGTCATTGACCGGGAGGCCTCTTGCGGGGCAGGTCCGGCCGCCTTGGTGCAGGTCTTATTACACTCGGCGCCACATTCGGCGACCTGCACGCCGGATGGGGATGAAACGAGGATGAAGACAACACAACACCCAATCCCTGAGCGGAGAAAATCTCCTACCCAGCCTGGAATCGAACCCGGGCCCGTTGGACGGCCATCTGTCACGCTGACCACTCAGCTATCGGGGCGGACATTTATTCAAGAGAAAGACCTTCACAAATTGAGCAAGTCAGTAACACGACGGTCCTCCTCTGGTCCTTGTGCAAGTAGTTATTCAGCTTGGCACTGATTGGCAGAGTTGCTCATGAGTGATACTGTTCCAAATTCTGTCCAACTGGCGCGTTATATTGTCAAAATCTCGGTTTGGTTCGAGGCACTTGGCAATAATGGTCCAATCGTTCTCGACTGCGCAGAGAGCCGGTGACCTTGTTGGACAAGTTAAGATTTGGCAAGCACGAAGACAAGCAGTAGAAAGTCTCGCCGCGTGTGGGCGGGCATTATCTAGCTGAAATGTAATCCCAGGATTTCTTGTCATGAAGGGCAACAAAACAGGGAGCAGAACATCGTCAACGTATCGCAGTGCTGTAAGTGTCCCCTCGGATAACAACCAGAGGGGTCGTGCTATAAAAAGAAATGCCACCCCAGACCATTACTCCTGGTTGTCGGGCTGTATGGCGGGCGACAGTCAACTTGGTATCCCAGTGCTGTCCAGAGCGTCTCCAGACACGTCATCGCTCGTCATCGGGGATCAGTCTGAAGCGGGACTCTCACTGAAAACAATTCTATTCAAGGCTATGAGCTTCCAGGGTATGGCAGCAAACGACCGACCCAAGTGCCTTTGCTAACAACACGACATCGCCTCAGCGAGTCTCCAGTGCTCGTTACCATGTCAGTTGGACTATAGACGACTGGAAAACTGTGGCCTGATCAGATGAGGCCCGATTTCAGCTGATGACTGAGTTCAAGTGTGGCGAAGACCCTAGGAATCCATGCACGCAAGATGTATCACGGCACTGTTCAAACTGGTGGAGGCTCCACAATAATGTGGAATGTGTTTACATGGAATGGAATGGCTCCTCTGGTCCAACTGAACCGATCACTGACTGGAAATGGTTATGTTCGGCTACATGGAGATCATTTGTAGCCATTCATGGACTTCATGTTCCCAAACAACGATGGAAATTTTGTGGATGACACTGTGCAATACCACTGGGCCACAGTTGTTGGCGATTGGTTAGAACAACAATCTCAACAATTTGAGCGAATGATTTGTCCACCCAGACCACCCGTCTGGGACATAATCGGGAAGTCAGTTCGTGCACAGCATCTGCAACACGTTAGCAATTATGGACGACTATACATGGCTCAATATTTCTACAGGGCCTTCCAACGACTTGTTGAGTCCATGGAACGTCGAGCTGCTGCACTACACCGGGCAAGAGGAGGTCTGATAAGATGTTAGGAGGTATCCCGTGATTTTTGTCACCTCGGTGTACGAAATTTAAGTAGAGAAAATTTCCTACAAAATCCAATAGTGAGGTTTCATTTTCTAATGAATGGTATCGGCGCTAGAGCGCGCTGAAGAGCACTGATTTTTTGGACCTTCTGCCCTTCCCACTCCGTGTAACTCGAAATATTTACATGTTGTCAACAAAAAACCGTCACCACGTGAAAGTACATTACATTTTCTACAACGAAAATCTGCAACATTCGATTTTCTCGTAAGGAGAAGGAGCAAAGCGAAAATTGGGAAAAATGCCTTCTGCATTTTTCGCAACCTTCTTCGTAGATGGTTTTGTTGGGGGATGCAGAAGGCATTTTTCGCAAATTTCCGGTGTAATACGTTGAAAAGAGGTTGTCTTGTATGAGGTGATGCGTCAGCATGTCGGCTGAAAACATAAATAAATTATCTTTACAACATTTTGAGTACATGACACTGAATAGAAGGATGAGTATGAAATTTGTACGTAATGAAATGAAAGAATGCCGAACCCAGGACTGGGTCATCACTTCTAGTAGGTTCTCTATCTGAAAAAGAAAGAACGCTTTTAGTGGTAGAATATGGGTGCAAAGATAAGGTGTGTCGTGAACTGCCGATCTATGAAAAAATACGTGTACTTATGTACGTGACAGTTTTTTTAATTGTCTCCGCTTGGCTGTTGGTAGCCCAGGCAATATTTCTACGGCGCTAGAGGGTCCAGGTGAAGGATCCTGGGCTTTTGAGGGTCCAGGCAAGGTGCGAGATACTTTGGAGTGTCCAGACTCAACAGTAATTTATTGCTGTTCTCAAAAAGTTTCCTTGGCCGATTTGCTTTAAATCTTTACACAGTGGTCTAATAAACGTTAGGACTGACACAAGCCATTTATAAACTCCTGGAAATTTTCCCAGGAAGGGGAAACTTTATTGACACATTCCTGGGGTCAGATACATCACATGATCACACTGACAGAACCACAGGCACATAGACACAGGCAACAGAGCATGCACAATGTCGGCACTAGTACAGTGTATATCCACCTTTCGCAGCAATCCAGGCTGCTATTCTCCCATGGAGACGATCGTAGAGATGCTGGATGTAGTCCTGTGGAACGGCTTGCCATGTCATTTCCACCTGGCGCCTCAGTTGGACCAGCGTTCGTGCTGGACGTGCAGACCGCGTGAGACGACGCTTCATCCAGTCCCAAACATGCTCAATGGGGGACAGATCCGGAGATCTTGCTGGCCAGGGTAGTTGACTTACACCTTCTAGAGCACGTTGGGTGGTACGGGATACATGCGGACGTGCATTGTCCTGTTGGAACAGCAAGTTCCCTTGCCGGTCTAGGAATGATAGAACGATGGGTTCGATGACGGTTTGGATGTACCGTGCACTATTCAGTGTCCCCTCGACGATCACCAGTGGTGTACGGCCAGTGTAGGAGATCGCTCCCCACACCATGATTCCGGGTGTTGGCTCTGTGTGCCTCGGTCGTATGCAGTCCTGATTGTGGCGCTCACCTGCACGGCGCCAAACACGCATACGACCATCATTGGCACCAAGGCAGAAGCGACTCATCGCTGAAGACGACACGTCTCCATTCGTCCCTCCATTCACGCCTGTCGCGACACCACTGGAGGCGGGCTGCACGATGTTGGGGCGTGAGCGGAAGACGGCCTAACGGTGTGCGGGACCGTAGCCCAGCTTCATGGAGATGGTTGCGAATGGTCCTCGCCGATACCCCAGGAGCAACAGTGTCCCTAATTTGCTGGGAAGTGGCGGTGCGGTCCCCTACGGCACTGCGTAGGATCCTACGGTCTTGGCGTGCATCCGTGCGTCGCTGCGGTCCGGTCCCAGGTCGACGGGCACGTGCACCTTCCGCCGACCACTGGCGACAACATCGATGTACTGTGGAGACCTCACGCCCCACGTGTTGAGCAATTCGGCGGTACGTCCACCCGGCCTCCCGCATGCCCACTATACGCCCTCGCTCAAAGTCCGTCAACTGCACATACGGTTCACGTCCACGCTGTCGCGGCATGCTACCAGTGTTAAAGACTGCGATGGAGCTCCGTATGCCACGGCAAACTGGCTGACACTGACGGCGGCGGTGCACATATGCTGCGCAGCTAGCGCCATTCGACGGCCAACACCGCGGTTCCTGGTGTGTCCGCTGTGCCGTGCGTGTGATCATTGCTTGTACAGCCCTCTCGCAGTGTCCGGAGCAAGTATGGTGGGTCTGACACACCGGTGTCAATGTGTTCTTTTTTCCATTTCCAGGAGTGTATAATGTGAAAAGTTGATAGGAAAAATCTCGAAAAGTTCTTTACCGATTTACTTAAGATTTTTACATGGTGCTCTAATAAACATTTGGATTGACATAGGCTATATACACACATCAAAAAACGTTTTGCATCACCTCAGTTTCGAGAGTTCAGGAACCTACACAGAAAATTGGAATAGAAGTCAACATAAACATCATTTCTGCCCTTTTTATTGCTCATGAAAACCACACATTGCACGTTGTACCACCATACAGCGAGACCTTCAGAGGTGGTGGTCCAGACTGCTGTACGCACCGGTACCTCTAATACCAAGTAGCACGTCCTCTTGCATTGATGCAGGCCTGTATTCGTCGTGGCATACTATCGACAAGTTCATCAAGGCACTGTTGGTCCACATTGTCCCACTCCTCAACGGCGATTCGGCGTAGATCCCTCACAGTGATTGGTGGGTCACCTCGTCCATAAACAGCCCTTCTCAATCTATCCCAGACATGTTAGATAGGACTCATGTCTGGAGAACATGCTGGCCACGCTCGTTGAGCGATGTCGTTATCCTGAAGGAAGCCATACGCAAGATGTGCACGATGGGGGCGAGAATTGTTGTCCATGACACCAATATGTTGCCGATGTGATTGCCCTATCGGTTGGAGGATAGTATTCATGTATCATATAGCCGTTACAGCGCCTTCCGTGACCACCAGCGGCGTACGTTGGCCCCCCATAATGCCACCCCAAAACAGCAGGGAATATCCACCTCGCTGCACTAGCTGGACACTGTGTCTAAGGCGTTCAGCCTGAACGGGTTGTCTCCAAATACGTCTTTGATGATTGGTGGAATACATACTCGTCGGTGAAGTGAACGTCATGCCAATCCAGAACGGTCCATTCAGAATGTGTTGGGCCCATCTGTACTGTGGTGCATGGTGTAGTGGTTGCAAAGATGGACCTCGCCATTGACGTCGGGAGTGAAGTTGCGCATCATGGAGCCTATTGCCCACAGTTTTGAGTCGCAACACGACGTCCTGCGGGTGCACGAAAAGCATTATTCAACGTGGTGACATTGCTGTCAGGGTTCCTCCGAGCCATAATCTGTAGGTAGCTGTCATCCACTGCATTAGTAGCCGTTGGGCGGCCTGAGCGAGGTATGTCATCGACAGTTCCTGTCTCACTGTATCCCCTCCGTGTCCGATCAACATCGCTTTGGTTCACTTCGAGACGCCTCGACACTTCCCTTGTTGAGAGCCCTTCGTGGCACAAAGTAACAACGACGAAGCGATCGAACTGCGGTATTGACCGTCTAGGCATGATTGAACTACAGACAACACGAGCATGTAGCTCCTTTCTGGTGGAATGACTGGAACTGATAGGCTGTCGGACCCACTCTGTCTAATAGGCGCTGCTCATGCATAATTGTTTATGTCTTTGGGAGGGTTTAGTGACATCTCTGAACAGTCAAAGGGACTTTATATGTATCCACAATCAACGTCTATCTTCACGAGTACTGGGAACCAGGATGGTGCAAAACTGTTTTTGGTTTGTGTATTTTAATATAAATAAATACATGCATATAGTACAGGGCTATGATACATAAAAATATTTCATCCAAAATATCGAGAATTTATTGACCACCTTACAATAATTTGACATAATACTCTAACGAACATTCACACAGAGATTATTTAAATATTTTGTAAAACAACTATGTACAGATTTTCAGTTAAAACCTACCCCAAGTAACAAAAAACTCTGTTATGGAAAGTGTGTCCTAATTTTCCTTCTTGCGATAACAGGGCATTTAAACCATTAGACACATTTTTTCTCTCATATATGCTGTTTCTCCTTATATAAGACAAATAAAAATAGTTTAGACAGCTAATTGCTGTTTTACTTTCTTCCTCACAGTCGATTTTAACGGAAAACAGGAAAGTTGTATTTATGGCTTACTGGTATATTGTTGGAATACTACTACGGAATCTGAATCGCCTGAATACTACTCGTTTGAAGATTAAAACTATGCGAAACATTGTCATTGTTGCCGTTATCCTCACAGATCAATGCAAGCAAGCGAGATTAGGGTTTTACTTTCCATCGAACTCTGAAAGTTCTAAGGATGGGAAAGGAAATCACCCGTCGTGCCCTTTCAAAGGAATCAACTCGGCACTTGCCTGGAGCGATTTAGGGAAATCAAGGAAAACCTAAACAATGATAGCCGGAAGTGTCGGATTCGAACCGCAGTCCTTCCGAATGCGAGTTCATTGTGCTGACCACTGCGCAAGCTCGCTCGGTTCACAGATCCAGCAGAAGTGTCTCATGTCCTGTATATCAATGATTCCAACCAATAATTTACCTATTCATTTTAAACGACTTCAGTTCCCAACCAAGGTTTCTTTGGAAATAAACAAGACTCAGGATCAAACATACAGGGAAAGAGGAGATAAACAGAGAGGGGAGGGGAGAGGAAGTTACCATAGAGAGGGGAAAAGGGGAATTGCACAGAGGGAGGGAGGAGGAGGTGGGGAGATACAGAGAGAAGGAGGAGTGGACGGAGAGATAGAGGAGGAGGAGGGGGTGTTGGACAGAGGGAGGGATGAGGAGAAGGAGATTGGGCGTATATTCAGTTACCATACATATTTAGCAATTGCGAAGCATTGCTGGGTTTGTTTATTGGATAGTAATTAGCAGTGGAGGAGTAGTGCGGATGTTCCCATCGAGCCAGAGTTTTTCACAGCCACCGAGCGTTGGAGAGCAAATAGCGGCCTTCAGTATGTATGTTCATCTCGTTACACCAGAGACCACAACTTATGTGTCTCTACTGTGTGACTGCTGAGGGCTCATGTCTATTTTCGCGCGGTCTGTCCATTCGCCACGGTCTGCCAGCTTCCATGTAGTAGGTGCTTTGTCTAACAGTCATTTTTAAGTCTCAGCTGTTATTTTCGGCGATACAGAGTGTGGTCAGTGATCCCTTTAAATCCTGAACAGTAACCAGTGACAGTACAATACGTCTACTTATGATTCTTTGAATTACTATAAGTTGGTTATAAATAAATTAACCTCCGATCGACTATTACAAATAGACACATCGTTGTAGCCTCATGGTGCTTGATGTACGGAAAAGCAGACTTTTAACGTCACGCTTCGTCAGTCAACTCTCTACTGCTGTCGTCACTGTATGAGATGCAAGGGAGTGTAACGGACAATGTTGTCCTGTTCCCTGTCAAATGCGAGGTTAGATCTGTCATTCGCTTCCTGCAAGTAGAAGGACTCAATGTTGCCGGATTCGCCGTCAATTGTGTTGTGTGTATAGGGATAGCGTTATGAGTAATGGTGTTCTGAGGACGGTGTAGAAAATTCAAGAATGGTCGCACAGATGTGCGTGTTGAAAGTGTTCGGGGAAAAGTTCAAATGTGACTAAAGCAGATGTGCAACATGATGACGAGATTGTGTTTGTGAGAGGTCAGTGAAATGTGATTAAGTTTTCAAAGACAACCATCTTTAACATTGTCACAGAGGGTTAAGTTTAGCATTAGTTTTGTGCATGGTGGGCGCTTAAATGTCTTAGAAGATGTTCACAAAATTGGAAGAATGAATTCGGTTTTGACATTCCTTCAGCACTACGATGAAGAGAGGGACGAATTTCTGAACAGAATCGTGACTGGGGACGTGAAATGGGTGCAGTATGTGAACTCTGAAACTAAGAAATACAGTAGTTCATAGGGTTGATGAACACTCATTACCCCAATAAGATCAAAATTTTCAACCAGATGCTGTGAGGCTGCAGAAAGATGTTAACAGTTTTTTTTCGGATTGTGAAGGAAGTTTCACAATAGATTTCAAGACTATAACGCGTGAGAACATTATGACATCACAGGTTTATTGTAGGACTATATATACGAAGACAGTAACTTGTCCTCGAAAGAACAGTTACTGTTGATGACCGTGCAGCTTTTCCCTGGAATAAATGATGACTAACTGACAACCTCAAATGTCTATAAGGTACAATACATATGTAGAATTGTGGACAGTTGGGAATGTGAGTCTCACGGGAGGCGTGCAAGGGATAAGTCCCTGCAGTCGCGCTATTCATCTGTGTCCTCGGTGGCTCAGATGGATAGAGCGTCTGCCATGTAAGCAGGAGATCCCGGTTTAGAGTCCCTGTTGGGGCACACATTTTCAGCTGTCCACATCGAGGTATAACAACAACACTTGTCAGCAGCTGACGTCAGTTAGCAAGGTGTTGCCATCTACATTAATAGAAAATGGGAATACAAAATACTGAACTAAGAATGTAAGTGAACGCATTCTACTATCAGAAATGAAACGTGCAAGAGGAATCCTAAGAATAATAGCAAACTATTCCCCAAAAGAAGAAAAATTAATAGTCCAAAGCCTTTTCCAAACAATTACAAATGATTTTAGCAGGTACAACAAACCGAATGAAAGAACTGGAAATAGACCTATTCCAAAAACAGTAGTCGCATATGGATAAAGGGTATGTAATGAAAACTGCAAAATTATACGCGATTTTATTACCTTTCATGACTTAAAGGCACCAATAGCTTCGTTAGATAGAAAGACGCACACAAATTTACCTGGTCACCAAGAAGATATAGATCTATGACGTAATGAAGAATAAGGTATTTCATGGGCAGGTTTGAGATATTACTGTTTATCTAGTAGTGGATATTGGATCAGACCACTTATTATTAGTATCAATAGTAGAAATCAATAAAATTGGGGAAAATCGAAGAAACTAATTAAGAATCAAAGAAAGGACAAGTTTTTAAGGTGCTCCATTTAGAAGACAACAGCATAAGAAATCTCTATGACAAAAATATTAGAAAATTTGGAAACTACAGAAGACTCGGAAGAAGAATGGCAAAATATAAAAACAGCAGTATCAACCATAGCTAATGAGGTCCTGCGGAAGAAACGGAAGTTCAGGAAAACTTGAGGAGTAGGGATTTGGACACAAGAGAAGGAAACTGCAACTAAAGAAAAACACGAAGCTTTCGAGGCCTGCATGAATAATTCCACAATTGAAAATTATAATGAAAATAAAGAGAAAAGAAATAATGCATCACACTTAACTCGGAAAGCACACTCGCAATCATGGGAACACTTTATTAGCAACAGTGAGCAAGATTTACATGGCACGAACACAGTCTCTTATAAAGTGATGAAAGCTCTCAATAGACAAGAGAAGAATCATATTCATGTCATTAATATAGGAGAGACGGAATGAATAGCTCATCATAAAAAAAATAACTGTTGTATGATTCTACTGTAATTCAGACATTAGCTGAGCTAAATGACACAAAAGGCCTGGACAACACTGATATGAGAGAAGTGATGGAAGGTGTAAAAGCTACAAGAACAGGAAAGACACCGATTTAGTTGGTATTAATACAGAGCTGTGAAAATACGGAGGGTTATTCCTACACCTAAGAATTCTTCGTATCATTAATCAACGTTCGAGAAGTAAAAATGGTACCAAAAGACTGCCTAAAAACAATAAAAATTTATATCTTTAAGAAGGGCGATAAAAGAGGTGTAAGCCTCCTGGATTCAGCCTATAAATTATATGCACATATCTTGAATACAAGAAGAAAAAGTTTCATCTAAAAACTAATATCTGAAGAACAATCAGCTTTAGAGAGGGACGATCAACTATTGAGAATACATTTACAGTACGACAAGTAATAGATAAGAGACGGGGATTCAACAGGGAAAACTAGCTTGCTTTTATAGGTTTTGAAAGGCATTTGATAAAGTGAACAAAAAATAAATCGAATATAATGGCTGAACAAGGTTATCCATATCATCTCATAAATACTATTAAGAGCGTACTCAGAAGTACCGAAACTGTTACAGACGTGAGAATATAATCACAAAACCAACGAACACATGCTCAGTGGTAAGCAAAGGTACTATGTTTCTTTGGCACTCTTCAGTACAAACACAGATGAAGTGATCAGTAAACGGAATATGTTGGGCAAAGAAAGAGAAATTTGGATCGTGATACTAAACTAAATGCAATTTTATACACAGGTGACCTAAGACTAAATGCAGAGAATGGCGATGACCTGCAAAGGGGGTCATAAAGTTAGTTGCAGGAGATAGCAGATAGCAAGTTACAACCTAAAACTGTCTCTAAGTAAAACGAAGGTGTTGAAATTTCAGGACATACATCCAGTGAGATCGAAAATAGTCTTGAATAATAAAATACTGGAGCAAATTAAACTTTTTAAATATCTAGTATGCGATATCACATATGAACATAACCATGACGTGGACCAAAAATAAAAGAAATTTACTTCCATGTATGGAACAATCGCAATAAATTTGCAGAATAATTTTAGGAAAGAAACTGAGCTAATGTATCACAAAAGACATACTAACCCTTACTTATCGCAGTCATGCAGGCGTAACAACAGAAAACCAAGAGTGTGCTGTGCAGGATGAAGAGATGAGGTTTTTGAGAAAAGTGGGAGGATTTGAAAGAGATTTTCGTAAAAGGAATGAGGATATAGGGAAAGGATTTTGGCATATCAGACTTAAATGAAAAAAATAAATGTAAATAGGAGAAAATGGGACATGTAGACCGTATAGGTGGAGAGGGACTTCCTGAAAAGTTCTCAGTTATTAATACAATGGAAGAAGAAATGTATGGAGACCGTACAAGAGATGGAGTATCGTGATTTGCCTGATAAACGAAGTGAGGCAGGAGATCATTCCCCTTCACGACAATGCGCATCCTAAAGACAGAAAAACTCAGATTTTTTTGTCTGGAAGATTTTTCAACATTCTCCCTATGGCACGGACTCAGCAGCAAGCGACTTGCCTCTCTTAACTTTTCAAAGTCTATAGACGTAAGACGGATTTCCGTGTTGAATTTTCGTCTCTTTCCTACGACTTACATGTCTGGCAGGCTACCTAGCACTTCACGACTGACGATGAGCTCAAACATCTTGGCAACAACTGGGTGAAGCTCCAGGCGCAGTCGTTCTGTGATAAATAAGAACCTGATGTCATGTGTGTAGTGTCAGTTGGGCTTTTTTGCAAACTCCTATGACTCTGAAGTCTGATCTCTGGTGACATAAAGAGAAGGAAAACACCCCATATACTCATGTAAGATAATTAAAGAAAATAATAATCTCACGCAACAGAAAAGTCTTACTGAAGGGAAATTAATAGGGGTAGCCAAATCAAACATGACAATATGGGTACCAGACATACATCTAATCTGTAACAGAAAGACAGTCTGGTGACCTACAGAGAAGGGAAACACCTATATGATCATGTGGGGTAGCTATGGTAAATAATAACGTCAAGCAACAGAAAAGTCGTACTGAAGAAAAATTAATAGTGGCAGCCCAATCAAACATGACAATATGGGTACCACAACATCCAAATAGACATATTAATGAGAGGAGGACTCATTTAATCTACACTGGTGTTCAAAATAAAAGCCAAAACCATTATTTCCCCGTTCTGTGTCTAATGCACGGTACAAACGTACATACTGTCAACAGATGTCCGTACGATCGTGTCCTGCACGGAAGATGGCAGTCTGGTCAATTGACAAGCACACCTACGATGACGTCAGGGCACCTCGCAAACGGGAAAGTATTTGACGGGTAGTCCCACACCCACAATCGATGTGTACACAGCCACAGACGGTGCAGTATGGCACGGAGAAGACGCCTACAGTCATCTCTGCGGTAGAGGGCCACGGGGAGAATGATAGGAGAGGCGCTAACTAATTTGGCTCGATGGCTTAATGTTAATCGTTCTCTTGTTTTTCAGATGTGGCGACAGTTTATAGATATCTCGGAGACAAGGGCGAGACCGACCACGTGAAACATCAGAACGAGAGAACCGTTATTTCACTGTAAGGGCACGGCGGTACCGTGTTAGTACTGCACGGCAACTGACATCTGACCTCGCAGCATCCACTGGATTTGTTGTATTGAGGCAAACGGTGTACAGAATGCTTCGGGAGAGTGGTCTTTACTGTCGGAGAAGCCGAACGCTGTGCCCGAGCGGTTCTGGGCGCTTCAGTCTGGAACCGCGCTGCTGCTACGGCCGCAGGTTCGAATCCTGCCTCGGGCATGTATGTGTGTGATGCCCTTAGGTTAGTTAGGTTTAAGTAGTTCTAAGTCTATGGGACTGATGACCTCAAATGTTAAGTACCATAGTTCTTAGAACCATTTGAACCGTTTTCAATGTCGGAGATCTGCTGTATGTGTACCTCTGACGCGTCTTCACAGGAGGAATGTCTGCAGTGGAGCCGTCAACATGCCATCTGGACGGTCGAACGGTGGGACAATGTTCTATTCATATTTGAGTCCCGACTTGGTCTGGAGAACAATTCTCGACGGATTCACATCTGGAGGAAACGTGGAACACGATTTCAGGACCCAAACATTGTAGAAAGAGACGTCGAGGATGATCCCTAATGTTGTGTGCAGGGATGATGTTGACCATTCGAACACCTCTCATGAAATTGTACGGTTAAATCGGCAAGGTTTAATTGCTGTCAAGTATCTTGACCGAGATCTTGGGACCTCACGTTAGCTATTTTTAACCAATCGTGCTCTGAGGTGGGGAAGAAAGGCAGAAAATCTCTCCCACTATATGGCACAGTTTTCAGTAGGACCTATGAAAAGCCTGACAGGTGGGCACGGCCGAGAAACTGAGTGCTATATGAAATAATAACTGTAAGAACCAGATAGTATGCTGGATTCTGAAAACCTAACGTTATTTCGAGTCATCGTAACAATATTCACACAGTTCTCTGAGAAGCGACATCTGGATAGAAATCTCCTACCTAGCTAAAAGGCTTCTGTGAAGAATAACATGTTTTTTTTAGAGAAAGCGACCGTCCCAGGACACACCTGGAGAAAGTGGAGTGAGATGAAACGGAATCTTTGTTCAACTACCTGCGGCTGCGACTATGCCTCGGATTTCATGGTAGCCACTTATTTTTTGCTAGCCAGCCCGTAGGCTTCGAACTGAGCGAAACCACCGCTGTACTACAAAAGAAAAGTGAACAGAGAGCAATAAAATGAACAGTCACTGGAGGTGCTGAATCTCGAACGCAATTATTAAATGCACGGTCAATAATATTTGTTGAAGTGAAACGAATATATAACGTTGTTGGGGGACAGTTTCAGAGAAGGCTGTCCACGTAACACATATCCACTTGTATGTACATACTGTTTATAACTAAGAATTTTCTATTGTTTTCTGTTCTTAACACCCAAGCGGAAATTAGTTTACGAATAGCTCTCATAATTTACAAACTTTATGTCTTGTCATCACTTATATGTTTTCTGTCTCTTTTAATCCTTTTAGACCTGATCTTTTTCTGGACGGAGGAAAATTGTTCTTTACTCTGTAATGCTCTTAAGTTATTTTTTAAAATGATTTTAGTTGCAACATTCTTAGAAAAAAATGTAAAGGGCTTTCAAAATATACTTTTTGCAATTTACTTTTTATACACTAAAATATTTAATTTTGAAAAACTCACTGTTAAAATAAATAAACTGTTCATTCGCTGATCGCCATGCAAAATAACAACAATAATGTTCAGTTATACAGTGGAATGTAACTAACCTTCCTCTTCCGCATATTCTGGCAGTTACAAGCTGCACATTGACCCGGCAGGGTAGCCAAGAGCGCTAACGCGCTGCTTACCAGACTCGGCTAAGCGCGCCGGCCCCAGATCGAATCCGCCCAGCAGATTAACGACGAGGGCTGGTGCGCTGTCCAGCCTGGATGTGGTTTTTAGGCGGTTTTCCTCATCTCGCTTAGTGAATACTGGGCTGGTCCCCCTGTTCCACCTTAGTTACATTGCTTGCAGACATCTGAACACATTTGCACTATTCCATGGATTCCACTAGATGCTGACAGATGGGGTTCACTAATTCCTTCCAGGGGGTATGGGGTGAAGACAGTAAGGGCATCTGGCCACCTCTTAACATTAACATGCCACATCCGATTAACGAGCAGACCCCGCAAGTCGGGATAAATGCTTGTATTGTATTGTGAGTGAACCGGGGCCTAGAAACGATACAGAGGCTCTGTCCCCGCCGCAGCGGTCCACAACCCCATGACGACTACCGCAGTCCACTTCACCCCTCCGCCGCCCCACACCGAACCCAGGGTTATTGTGAGGTTCAGCCCCTGGTTGACCCCCCCAGGGAACGTCTCACACCAGATGAGTGTAACCCCTATGTTTGTGTGGTAGAGTAATGGTGCTGTACGCGTACATCGAGAACTTGTTTGCGCAGCAATCGCCGACATAGTGTAACTGAGGCGGAATAAGGGGAACCAGCCCTCATTCACCGAGGCAGATGGAAAACCGCCTAAAAACCATCCACAGACTGGCCGGTTCACCGGAGCTTGACACAAATCCGCCGGGTGGATTCGTGCTGGGGACCAGGCATTCCTTCCTGCCCGGAAAGCCGTGAGTTAGATTCAAATGGGTCAAATGGCTCTGGGCACTATGGGACTCAACATCTGAGGTCATCAGTCCCCTAGAATGTAGAACTACTTAAACCTAACTAACCTAAAGCCATCACACACATCCATGCCCGATGCAGGATTCGAACCTTCGACCATAGCGGTCGCTCGGTTCCGGACTGAAGCGCCTAGAACCGCTCGGCCACAGCGGACGGCCGTGAGTTAGACCGCACGGCCAACATGGCGGGCCATTGCTACATTAACTTGTTGATATTTTTATCATGATACCGAATAGTTGGCAGCACTTGTGCATGATAAAAAGGTTGAACAATCACAAAAGTGTACATGTGGCTTCCGTTGGGGAAAAATATTTTTCTTGCAACAAAGGCACAGTAATAGTTAATATACACAATCGAAGCCAGAGGATCTGACACGTTTAAGTTACTTCTATATTGTTGCTATTATTATTATTGTCTAGCGTTGAGATGGAAGTATAAAAGTAAGACCACACTACGATTGGAGTTATTACATCTTTATGACTTGTTTAACAGGTGGACATGCTAGAGATACAATTCTGCTTAATAATATGTTGCCAGACCATGAGGGGAAAGCTTCATGAACTATATCCAGCAGTGTGAATGGACGCCGGCCGAAGTGGCCGTGCGGTTACAGGCGCTGCAGTCTGGAACCGCAAGACCGCTACGGTCGCAGGTTCGCATCCTGCCTCGGGCATGGATGTTTGTGATGTCCTTAGGTTAGTTAGGTTTAACTAGTTCTAAGTTCTAGGGGACTAATGACCTCAGCAGTTGAGTTCCATAGTGCTCAGAGCCATTCAAAGTGTGAATGGACTAAAGATGTCGTTCGGACCGCAGGTATGGTTACGAATTTCGGAATGTAACAGTTCTCAGTATGGCGAGTTTGATTCATTCTAATCTTCCCCAACACTGAGAATTACTGGGGCAGTAGATAAGTGGCTTAACAACTTTTAATACTGTAGCACAATCTGTTAATACCATTAAAGTTAATATCTTCGAAGAAATGATGAATCGTGGAAAATGTTTTTTGAATTTGTGTATCATTTTCTGTAACCACAGCACATTCCACAGTTACCCATCTTAACCAATAAATTTCGCTTGCATTCCAGCAGCAATATCATTCATGCTATTTTATAACAAAAGGGAACTGAATTGCAACAGTAAATCATTAATTGCTCTGGTACTCAAAAGCACACGTCAAACAGCTTACGAAAATTTCGTTGTGTTTTGCGCATGTCTGGACTAATACATTTTCGTTCTTAAAGGTGATGCTCCTCAACCAGTGTTATTAAATTCGATTACTATAGCTGCGCTCCGTTTTCTATATATAACTGTAAATAATTTAAACTGCGATTTCACTTAAAGATGAATATCGAACTGGCAAGTATTCTAAACAACGGCTATTCACATCCCCATCCAGTCCTTCACAGTTAGGTTTTCATTGGTTTCCGCAAGTCGCATAAGACAAATGTCGTGATGTTTCCTTCGAAAACGACTCGTCACTTTTCTTCTCCATCCATTTCCAAGGCGAGGTTATGCTCTGTCTCTAACGACCGTGTCGTCGACGGGACCGTGAAACTATAATCATCATTTATTCTTAAGCTATGAACCTGATGTGTTACTGTGGATCAGATGGATGCCATTTAACTTACGAAAAGTATCGGTTTTAATCGCTAGCTATTCACACAGTTTACACCCAGTGGCATTATTAACCTACACTCCTGGAAATTGAAATAAGAACACCGTGAATTCATTGTCCCAGGAAGGGGAAACTTGATTGACACATTCCTGGGGTCAGATACATCACATGATCACACTGACAGAACCACAGGCACATAGACACAGGCAACAGAGCATGCACAATGTCGGCACTAGTAAAGTGTATATCCACCTTTCGCAGCAATGCAGGCTGCTATCCTCCCATGGAGACGATCGTAGAGATGCTGGATGTAGTCCTGTGGAACGGCTTGCCATGCCATTTCCACCTGGCGCCTCAGTTGGACCAGCGTTCGTGCTGGACGTGCAGACCGCGTGAGACGACGCTTCATCCAGTCCCAAACATGCTCAATGGGGGACAGATCCGGAGATCTTGCTGGCCAGGGTAGTTGACTTACACCTTCTAGAGCACGTTGGGTGGCACGGGATACATGCGGACGTGCATTGTCCTGTTGGAACAGCAAGTTCCCTTGCCGGTCTAGAAATGGTAGAACGATGGGTTCGATGACGGTTTGGATGTACCGTGCACTATTGAGTGTCCCCTCGACGATCACCAGTGGTGTACGGCCAGTGTAGGAGATCGCTCCCCACACCATGATGCCGGGTGTTGGCCCTGTGTGCCTCGGTCGTATGCAGTCCTGATTGTGGCGCTCACCTGCACGGCGCCAAACACGCATACGACCATCATTGGCACCAAGGCAGAAGCGACTGTCATCGCTGAAGACGACACGTCTCCATTCGTCCCTCCATTCACGCCTGTCGCGACACCACTGGAGGCGGGCTGCACGATGTTGGGGCGTGAGCGGAAGACGGCCTAACGGTGTGCGGGACCGTAGCCCAGCTTCATGGAGACGGTTGCGAATGGTCCTCGCCGATACCCCAGGAGCAACAGTGTCCCTAATTTGCTGGGAAGTGGCGGTGCGGTCCCCTACGGTACTGCGTAGGATCCTACGGTCTTGGCGTGCATCCGTGCGTCGCTGCGGTCCGGTCCCAGGCCGACGGGCACGTGCACCTTCCGCCGACCACTGGCGACAACATCGATGTACTGTGGAGACCTCACGCCCCACGTGTTGAGCAATTCGGCGGTACGTCCACCCGGCCTCCCGGATGCCCACTATACGCCCTCGCTCAAAGTCCGTCAACTGCACATACGGTTCACGTCCACGCTGTCGCGGCATGCTACCAGTGTTAAAGACTGCGATGGAGCTCCGTATGCCACGGCAAACTGGCTGACACTGACGGCGGCGGTGCACAAATGCTGCGCAGCTAGCGCCATTCGACGGCCAACACCGCGGTTCCTGGTGTGTCCGCTGTGCCGTGCGTGTGATCATTGCTTGTACAGCCCTCTCGCAGTGTCCGGAGCAAGTATGGTGGGTCTGACACACCGGTGTCAATGTGTTCTTTTTTCCATTTCCAGGAGTGTATTTTACGAGGTACTATTGGTTTTTAAAATCTTCTCTGCACACTTAGCAAGTGGTATTACCATTTACAATGCTATCTGTGTTCTTTTATATACGCATTACACAAATGTGAGTGATAATGCCCTTTTGTATCGGAATCAAAATGTTCAAATGTGTGTGAAATCTTATGGGACTTAACTGCAAAGGTCATCAGTCCCTAAGCTTACACACTACTTAACCTAAATTATCCTAAGGAAAAATATACACCCCCATGCCCGAGGGAGGACTCGAACCTCCGCCGGGACCTGTGTTGGAATCTGATGGCAGGTTGTGCTCGTACTGCGTGTAAATGTCGTCTGTTGCGACTTGCATAATGTGTACATCGTATGTCACGATTTGCGTAACGCAGAAATTATATGTATTTTCGCTATCAAATTAACTACTTTGATTATTAAATGTTAATGCTGTGGCATTATTTTACAAGCGTACCACGTATCAGGTAAGAGCTTGTAATACGATCGTGGTACAATGTGATTGCTATATGGTTAGCTGATTCCTCCCTAGTGGATATTACAGGATAATTCCAAGATCGGGCTAAAACTTTCTTGAAACAGGATACGTTTCCAGCAAAATTACACAGCAGCGCAAACTGTCAGGATGCCTACGGCATGAACTGACGAATTATTTCTGAAATATTTTCTGCGATTTTCCGACAGCTATATAACTGTTTTTATGGTATACATGATTCAGCAGGTACCTCTTTCTTTAATTTTATTTTTTTCTTAGGACACGATATAGAAAGTTACTCTACTTCGAACGCCACACCATCTTCATAGCGAGATGTCATGATATTCGGTTTTCGGCAAATTTCTCTTATTTGCCTGTTGATGTTCTTGCTGTATTTTAATGATGTGCTGTTTGTTTGAATTATGAGACAGAATTAGTCATATATGCACATGATGCAAGCAATATATCCAAGTCAAACAAACAAGTATGAACATGCAAAATAGGAAATTATGTTTCTGTTGCTATTAACTAGTCTTACACAAATGAGATGGCTTTAAAATCCGAGAAAACGCAGATTACCCAGTTTTTATATTTACAAAAGTAGGCCTACGAAATCTTTTGTGTATATATTGTGTGTGACAACAGACCGTGGCAGAAGAGAATTGATGTAGCTGAGAGTTAGTAACGGCGCAAATATGGGCTCTGGCGCCGCGAGTATGAGTGCAGCAATTTTTTTGTGATTGCCAGACGCACTGCCAAGTTACAAGAGCCACAGTACGCTGGTTGCTTAAAACGACGCTTGGAGAGAAATAAAAGAAAGAGTAATCGTTCGTCCACAGCTAGTGTGAGGTGTATTTGCACCAGAACATGAACTATAACATGAAATTATGGAACATATCTGAAGGCATCCAAAACTGGAAGATGAAACAGCTTCAGAATATTGACTCTGTCAAAGGCTTGACTGTGTTTTGTGTGGTGTCACCGCCAGACACCACACTTGCTAGGTGGTAGCATTTAAATCGGCAGCGGTCCGTTATTATACGTCGGACCCGCGTGTCGCCACTATCAGTGATTGCAGACCGAGCGCCGCCACACGGCAGGTCTAGTCTAGAGAGACTCCCTAGCACTCGCCCCAGTTACACAGCCGGCTTTGCTAGTGATGGTTCACTGTCTACATACGCTCTCATTTACCGAGACGCCAGTTCAGCATAGCCTTCAGCTACCTCATTTGCTACGACCTAGCAAGGCGCCATATTCAGTTACTATTCTTAACAGATAATATTGTGAATCATGTACCGTCAAGAGCGACGTTCATCATTAATGGATTAAAGTTAAGTATCAAACTACTTACGTCCGCTTTCTGAATTCTATGTCCTTGTTATGTTCCAGAACTCACGTCAGTATAGTTCTCCCCTCCTCACGCCAGCGTGCGTGAGCTAAAGCGCGTGCATTTCGGCCTCCTCTAGTAACACGGTGTTGGCTCTTCTGCCAACACTACATTTTGTGTAATTTAGACATTGTATTTTCTGTGTGATATTTAATTACAATTTCATAGCAATATCAAAAGTCACGATTACTTGGAACAGGAGCCATGTTCTGTATTCCGAGTGTCACATTATGGTTGCTACATTTTAACATCATGGAAGAAAATTATTTAGCAAGAAAGCGAAAGCAAATTTTTTCTTGAGTTTGAAGGTTCATGTGGTTGCTAATTAATTAAAGACTTTACTTAAAGTCTGAATACAACAGCCGGCCGGAGTGGCCGAGCGGTTCTAGGCGCTACAGTCAGGAACCGCGAAACCGCTACGGTCGCAGGTTCGAATCCTGCCTCGGGCATGGATGTGTGTGATGTCATTAGGTTAGTTAGGTTTAAGTAGTTCTAAGTTCTAGGGGACTGATGACCACAGCAGTTAAGTCCCATAGTGCTCAGAGCCATTTGAACCATTTGAATACAACAAAAACAACTAATTTTTATAGGAAACATTGAAAAGAACTGAAACTTCCTGGCAGATTAAAACTGTGGTCCGGACGAGACTCGAACTCGGGACCTTTGTTTTTCGCGAGCAAGTGCTTTTTTTTTCTTTGCATTTTGTTCGGTATTGCTCGTTGCGTTTGGCCTGCGCTATCGCCACAAGACATCCACTCACGTTGATCGTTGATTCCTTTACTCTGACCGAACACGCTGAGCTACCGTGCGGGTCATCCGTCTGAGCTACAGAAGCACGATCGCGCCCCGTCTCCACAGCTTTACTTCTGGCACTACCTCGCCTCCTACCTTCCAAACTTCACAGAAGCTCTCTCGCAAGGTTCACAGGAATTCCAGCCTTCGTCGCTGATGAACAGCAGTCAGCATGGGTGCGTGAAATAGGCGCCTGCTGCGGAGACCCATACGCAGCAGAGTTCGCTGAAAGATCATTGAGGAGTCACTGGCGGTAGCCCATTGGTTCATAGGCCGATCAGTTGCTTAACAGTTGAACATCTATTCGCCGATACACATCTCCACAGGCATCGCTCACCCCCTTATCTATGACGTGTGGTGCACTGCACTTGCCTCGGCTCCGGTTTTGGATAGGACCATATTGCAATGCACGGTGTGTTTTAACCAGGACGGCAAGGAATATTACAAGCTTACCCGTTTCGGAAATGCTTTCACTCTTGGCTCGAAATCCGTATCACGCCCTTTTAACGTCAGATACATCACTAGGTTTCAGCATTACGACAAGGACTGCACTGCTTTCCGCCTATCCCCGATACGCTAGTGCTAGTGCTGCCACCTGCCGTCTATGAGCGGTTATTGCACGCTGTCCGCAGCTCGTGGTCGTGCGGTAGTGTTCTCGCTTCCCACGCCCGGGTTCACGGGTTCGATTCCCGGCGGGGTCAGGGATTTTCTCTGCCTCGTGATGACTGGGTGTTGTGTGATGTCCTTAGGTTAGTTAGGTTTAAGTAGTTGAAAGTTCTAGGGGACTGATGACCATAGATGTTAAGTCCCATAGTGCTCAGAGCCATTTGAACCATTTATTGCACGCTGACGTCGAATTTACGTAGGTTGGAAAGTAACTAGTGGCAACACTGCTGTGGAGACACTATGCAATGGAATCTACTATTGTCACTGATAGCACACGTTATTGACTTACCTACCTTATCTCCGAGAAAATGGACTCGCCAGTCCCACGTCACCGGCGTGCGCACAATGGGGGGAAACACAGTCACTTGTGAGCGAACGGTCTAACGTAACGGTGTCAATATGTTTTCGAAACAGAAACCGCGGCGTTGGATCAAGATAGAATGTGCCAACATGATTAACGTAGAAGTAAGTATCCACCGAGTAGTGAAGCAACTCAAATCACTTAATAAAAGCAAGTCTTCTGGTACAGACTGTATACCAGTTAGGTTCCTTTCGGAGCATGCTGATGCATTAGCTCCATACTTAACAATCATATACAACCGTTCTCTCGGCGAAAGATCCGTACCCAAAAACTGGAAAGTTGCACAGGTCACACCAATATTCAAGAAGGGTAGTAGGAGTAATCCACTAAATTAAAGGCCCATATCGTTAAAGTCGATATGCAGCAGGATTTTAGAACATAAATTTTGTTCGAACATTATGAATTACTTCGAAGGAAATGGTCTATTGACACACAGTCAACATGGGTTTAGAAAACATCGTTACTGAGAAACACAACTAGCTATTTATTCACATGAAGTGCTGAGTGCTATTGACAAGGGATTTCAGATCGATACTGTATTCCTGGATTTCCGGAAGGCTTTTGACACTGTACCACACAATCACCTCGTAGTAAAACTGTGTGCTTATGTAATATCGTCTCAGTTGTGTGACTAGATTTGCGATTTCCTGTCAGAGAGGTCACAGTTCGTAGTAACTGACGTAAAGTCATCGAGTAAAACAGGAGTGTTTTCAGGCGTTCCCCAAGGTAGCGTTAGAGGACCTTTGCTGTTCCTTACCCGTATAAACGATTTGGGAGGCAATCTGAGCAGTCGTCTTCGGTTGTTTGCAGATGATGCTGTCGTTTATCGACTAATAAAGTCATCAGAAGATCAAAGCAAACTGCAAAACGATTTAGAAAAATATCTGAATGGTGCGAAAAGTGGCAGTTGACCCTAAATAACGAAAATTGTGAGATCATCCACTTGAGTACTAAAAGGAACTCGTTAAACTTCGGTTACACGATAAGTCAGTCTAATCTAAAAGCCGTAAATTCAACTTAATACGTAGGTATTACAATTACGAACAACTTAAACTGGAAAGAACACAGAAAATGTTGTGGGGAAGGCTAACCGAAGGCTGCGTTTTATTGGCAGGACGCTTAGAAAAAGTATCAGACCTACTAAGCAGACTGTCTACACTACGCTTGTCCGTCTTCTTTTAGAATACTGCTGCGCGGTTTGGGACCCTTACCAGGTAGGACTGACGGAGTACATCGAAAAAGTTCAAAGAAGGGCAGCACGTTTTGTATTATCGTAAAATATGGAGAGAGTGTCACAGAAATGATACAGGATTTGGGCTGGAAATCACTGAAAGAAAGGCGTTTTTCTTTGCGACGGAATCTTCTTACGAAATTTCAATCACCAACTTTCTCCTCCGAATGCGAAAATATTTTGTTGACACCGACCTACATAGGACGGAAGGATCACCATGATAAAATAAGGGAAATCAGAGCTCGTAAGGAAAGATATAGGTGTTCATTCTTTCCAAGCGCGATACGAGATTGGAATAATAGAGAATTGTGAAGGAGGTTCTATGAACCCTCTGCCAGGCACTTAAATGTGATTTTCAGAGTATCTATGTAGATGTATATGTCGTGCAGAAAGACAGTGTCATCGAGGTCCTCAAGAGGCGTTCTTTGATTCAGCATTGCCATACAGAACAGTGGCACGCTGGGTAAAAGTCTTCTACGAAGGTCGGCAAAGTGTGGCAGACGTGCATCGGGAATGTCGTGCTAGCGTCTCTGAAGAAGAAGTGCATGTTGTTGTCGCGTTAGTGGACAATAACTGACGCCATACGATTCGTGAGCTCACTCACGAAACCGGATAGCGCATACGACTCTGCTCCGCATCCTGATGGAACGCCTGGGAATGCGAAAAAATTGCACCACTATGGGTTCCGCATGAATTGACGGAAATGCAAAAATGGATGCGTTACGACGCTGCTTAGACGCACTTGGAGCGCTATGAGCGCGAAGAAGAGGCTTTCTTACGCCATATCATAGTACTGGATGAGACAAGTGCCACATCGTACGAGCCAAAACTGAAACGCCAATCCAACGAATGGCGTCATTACGGGTCGCCGCGAAAGTCGAAAGAGCGTCAGAGCCCCAGTATGGTGAAAGTTATGGTGGTTCTCGTGTACAACTCTGATGGTGTTATACTAACGCATTATGTTCCTCCACTGCAGACCGTCAATGCACAGTATTACTGTTAGTTTTTGGAGCATCACCTGTGACCAGCTTTGCTAAAGAAGCGGCGACACTTTCTGGGCAACCCACCCATCATTTTGTACGACAATGCGAGGGCGCATACTGCGCAAGGTACGGCTGCTCTGTTCGGTCCATGGGACTGAGAAGAACTGTACCATCCCCCATACTCCGCGGACTTAAGTCCTTGTGACTTTGATTTGATTCCGAAGGTGAAGGAACCACTTAGTGGCATTAGCTTCAGAACTGTTCCAGAGATTCGACAGGCAGTAGACCGCTCCATTCGCACCATCAACCGAATAGGCTCTGCTAGCGGTGTACTACGCCTTCCACATCGCTGGCAACGGGTTCTACACAACGTTGGTGACTACTTTGAAGGACAGTAACAGGTTTAAACACGTAACTCTTTTGTATAAATAGTTATCAATAAATAGTTGCCACTATTTAAGTTCCTACCCTCATTGGTGCGACTGGAGCGTCTATAACAACCAGCTCCACGGACGTCTGTGATTTATGCCGGATGGATTTCGCTTGGCCGCAGTCTCGTTCGGTGAACATGAAGCATAAGGAAAACAGAACGCGAATTTAGCTTCAACGCTAAATCGATAGAATGTATAGAATACGTATAGTTCGTTCTCATTACCGGGTGTTGTTGAAACGGGAGAAACAAGAGTGGCCCGTTGTACATTTTGTGGCACGACACAGTACGACCATTTCCTCTGTGGCAAACGCAGGCGCGGTTAGTGGCAGGAGGTATCGCCACTCTGCTTGAAATCAGAACAATTGTGAGGAGGCTGTTTAGGTTTTTATATTGGTAACGCCACGTAGCGCTCTGTATGAAAATCACTGGCTGTGCTGTGTGCAGTCTGTGGCTGGTTGGCATTGTTGTAATACTCGCTATTGTAGTGTTGGGCAGTTGGATGTGAACAGCGCGTAGCGTTGCGCAGTTGGAGGTGGGCCGCCAGCAGTGGTGGATGTGGGGAGTGAGATGGCAGAATTTTGAGAGCGGATGATCTGGACGTGTGTCCCTCAGAGAGTAAATTTGTAAGTCTGGATGTCATGAACTGATATATATATATATATATATATATATATATATATATATATATATATATATATATATATATGACTTTTGAACACTATTAAGGTAAATACATTGTTTGTTCTCTATCAAAATCTTTCATTTGCTAACTATGCCTATCAGTAGTTAGTGACTTCAGTAGTTAGAATCTTTTATTTAGCTGGCAGTATTGGCGCTCGCTGTATTGCAGTAATTCGAGTAACGAAGATTTTTGTGAGGTAAGTGATTCATGAAAAGTGTAGGTTATTGTTAGTCAGGGACATTCTTTTGTAGGGATTATTGAAAGTCAGATTGCGTTATGCTAAAAATATTCTGTGTCAGTTTATTGATGATCTGAATAATTAAAGAGAGAAATGTCTGTGCACGTTCAGTTTTGCTCAGCTGTTTGAAAATCAAAAAACGTTAGGGGTTTATCGGCACAATCATTCATAAATGTTTCCAAGGGGAGGTTTCATATATCGACCCCTTAGCCGAGAATACCTTACTGGTATCTTCTAATTTTTTCTTGTAGTTTGTGTAATTAGTGTAGCTTTTGTTTATTGAGAGCACGTAATTGTAGAGAGAATATCCTTTGTAGTTGCAGTCTTTCATTGTTGTACAGTGAAACAGTTGTGGCATGCATGTAGATTTGCACCAAGGTTTTCGTAGCTGCGCACCACCATGTAATGAATTAACAGACATTCAAAGTAGTAATTTGGTAATTGTGCATAGGGAAATGGACCAGGCGGCAAATAGTAGTGTAGACAGTGAAACAATTAGTGAACAGGGAAGCATTGTCGACCGATCGGTCGGCAACAGCTCGCCTCAGGAATCTGAAATGACAGGACAAAATTTTGCAAATACTGTAGATTCAGGTTTTGCGTCATTACCCGTTTCTCAGTCAAGTCACAACACATTTTCTGTTTTTCAGAATGCCGATAAGCGCACAAAGGAACAAGTTCCAGACACTAATACATTGTTATTGCAATTGATGTAACGAATGGAACAAAATAAGGAACGAACACAGCAACAGCTACAAAAGTTAGACACAATGGAACAAAATCTTCAAAAGTTAAACACAATTGAGCAAATGCCTGAACAAACTCGTAAAGATTTAACTGCTGAGTTACTTAAAAGCGAATCGAAATGTCAAAAAGTCTATAATGACGTAAAAACACAAATTTGTGAGCATTTCCAGCCTATTTTTTCGCGGCATGAAAATGCATTACAGAATCACGAAGCAGCCATAAAAGAACTGCAAACTGTTGTTCAGGAAAATCACGAGACCTTGAGGGCTAAAATTGACTGAGTTGCATCTACCAATTCGGTTACGCAACTTGCAAAAACTCAGGAAAACTTAAAGGACACAGTAGATACTCTGAAAATTGTTTCAGAATGAGACACGGAGGAAATTAGTTCATTATCAGAGAAAGTAGTCGAACTTTCGGATCAGCTAAATAATTTATCTACGAAGGTAGATGATAATCTGAATGACACAAGACCGGTAGTCTTTAACGACACAGAAGAGTACGAACAAATTAGGAAATTGAAACAAAACCAGAATCAAATTAATACACAGTACAAAAGAGAAATCCGGGAAGTACAAGATCAGTTGGCAATACAAGAATTACATACTTCTGAGGACACTCGCGCTCCAACACGGGAAGAGGGACTTAAAACATGGAAAAACGACACCAGCGTACTTCGCCGTGGCCTCGAAGACCCTACATGAATAACAGGCTTCCACTACCTAGAAGAACCTGGTGTTTACTCAACAGAATCCGATGTAGAAATGGAAGAACTAAGTTCTTCACGTACAAATTGGGACTCTCAGACTCCCCGATGTTCGACTGTGGAGCAGCAGAACAGCCTGTTGAACACATTGTAGAGGAATGTTCCAATACAGGTTTTAGTGGAGCCTGGAACGACATAATCAATGCCTCGCCAACAGCACTCGATTGAATAGACTCTCCGGATATCAGTTTTTGATATAATTAGTGACGATAACTCTTGCACATTCCTATTGTTATGCCCTCAGATTTTCACCTTTCGCCGCTCTCCATCGAACAACCTTCAAAGAAATTCCTTTACGGATGAAAATGCGCTCTGAACATGTCTCGACGAGTTTTTCGCTTCAAAACCACGTGATTTCTACAGTAGTGGAATCTACAAGTTTCACCAGGCTTGGCCGACAGTTGTAAATGTTGAAGGAGAATATATTGTTGGTGACTAATGTGTCTGTTATGTGTGGCTGTAATGTTCATTAAACTTACGGAAAAACGTTACTCACTTACGCACCAACCTAATAGTTTATGTAGTTCAATTAAATCCTGAACGAAGGGGGACTCAAGCGTTTCTATTCTCTGTAATACAGATTTAATCAGCAGAAACTGGCGACGTGTGTAGGTATGTAAGGTTACGTTTACTTTCGTTACCTGCAAAAATAAAACAGTTTGCGCGTATTAACGTTAGACTTTGTTCTGTCTTTGCTTCTTCGACATGTTGGTTAAATGGAAGACTGCAAAGGTGGATGGTGTGAAGATATAAACGACAGCCGCTTAATCGAAGGTCGTTCGTTTCAGTGAAACGACAAATTCCTGATCTAATGGTAGGCTGGTGGCTTGACACGCACTTGGGCAGAGATTAGTAAAAGCGGCCCCTACGCTATTCCCTGTGGAACCGGCAACCCGGAGTAGCCTCCGGTGTCCCGCCTTGATATACGTGTACACGATTTGCTACTCACGCGAATAATGGCTATCGGCATGCAGCCTGCTGGCGTGTTTAAAGCGTCCATCAGAAGTGCCGAGTCGTGTCCATCCGTCCCTGCGGGTGCGTATCACTTATATCCGGCGCACGTCTACAATCATTTTACGTTTCTGTAATCTATGCAAAACCTGTCCTCCTCCTCTCGACATGGCGACATTACTGGCTGGATGTAATCAACAACGTCCGTTGCATCGGAGTACAATTGCATAAGCGCATCAAAAGGTTACTGAAACGTATAAGAAATCACAAATAACGCGAAAGAGTGGCGCAAAATGTATTGTTGTAGTTGTTGTTTTTGTGGTCTTCGGTCCGGAGACTGGTTAGATGCCCCTCCCAATGCTATTTTATCTTCCAGAAGTCACTTCATCTCTTAATAACTATGGTACCGCTTATTAACTTGAGCCTGTTTGGTCTTCCCCCGCCACTCTTCCTACCTTCCCATCCACCCAAACACATACACGAATACTTTTCACCATTTCAGAATTAACTATAACTTGATGGCTCAGGTTGTGTGTAATCAATCCAACGCAATTGATTTAGCAACAATGACATATTGTCGACTGACATTAAGTGCCTGCCTGAGTAATTATCATCCTTATTTTCTTGCAACAACTACTACAAACTCATTTCAAATTGCAGTTACCCAAGTCAATCAGCCAGTGATCACCATTAGTCTACGTGCTCATGGTGTTAAAGGTGATGTACACTACTGGCCATTAAAATTGCTACACCACAAGGATGACGTGCTACAGACGCGAAATTTAACCGACAGGAAGAAGATCCTGTGATACACAAATCATTAGCTTTTCAGAGCATTCACACAAGGTTGGGCCGGTGGCGACACCTACAACGTGCTGACATGAGGAAAGTTTCCAACCGATTTCTCATACACAATCCGCAGCTGACCGGCTTTGCCTGGTGAAACGTTGTTGTGATGCCTCGTATAAGGAGGAGAAATGCGTACCATCACGTTTCCGACTTTTATAATGGTCGGGTTGTAGCCTATCGCGATTGTGGTTATCGTATCGCGACATTGCTGTTCGCGTTGGTCGAGATCCAATGACTGTTAGCAGCATATGGAATCGGTTGGTTCAGGATGGTAATACGGAACGCCATGCTGGATCCCAACGGCCTCGTATCACTAGCAGTCGAGATGACAGGTATCGTATCCGCATGGCTGTAGCAGATGGTGCAGCCACGTCTCGATCCCTGAGTCAACAGATGGGGACGTTTGCAAGACAAAAACCATCTACATCTACATCTACATCTACATCCATACTCCGCAAGCCACCTGACGGTGTGTGGCGGAGGGTACCTTCAGTACCTCTATCGGTTCTCCCTTCTATTCCAGTCTCGTATTGTTCGTGGAAAAAAGGATTGTCGGTATGCCTCTGTGTGGGCTCTAATCTCTCTGATTTTATCCTCATGGTCTCTTCGCGAGATATACGTAGGAGGGAGCAATATACTGCTTGACTCTTCGGTGAAGGTATGTTCTCGAAACTTTGACAAAAGCCCGTACCGAGCTACTGAGCGTCTCTCCTGCAGAGTCTTCCACTGGAGTTTATCTATCATCTCCGTAACGCTTTCGCGATTACTAAATGATCCTGTAACGAAGCGCGCTGCTCTCCGTTGCATCTTCTCTATGTCTTGTATCAACCCTATCTGGTACGGATCCCACACTGCTGAGCAGTATTCAAGCAGTGGGCGAACAAGCGTACTGTAACCTACTTCCTTTGTTTTCGGATTGCATTTCCTTAGGATTCTTCCAATGAATCTCAGTCTGGCATCTGCTTTACCGACAATCAACATTATATGATCATTCCATTTTAAATCACTCCTAATGCGTACTCCCAGATAATTTATGGTATTAACTGCTTCCAGTTGCTGATCTACTATTTTGTAGCTAAATGATAAAGGATCTATCTTTCTGTGTATCCGCAGCACATTACACTTGTCTACATTGAGATTCAGTTGCCATTCCCTGCACCATGCGTCAATTCGCTGCAGATCCTCCTGCATTTCAGTACAATTTTCCATTGTTACAACCTCTCGATACACCACAGCATCATCTGCAAAAAGCCTCAGTGAACTTCCGATGTCATCCACCAGGTCATTTATGTATATTGTGAACAGCAACGGTCCTATGACACTCCCCTGCGGCACACCTGAAATTACTCTTACTTCGGAAGACTTCTCTCCATTGAGAATAACATGCTGCGTCCTGTTATCTAGGAACTCCTCAATCCAATCACACAATTGGTCTGATAGTCCATATGCTCTTACTTTGTTCAATAAACGACTGTGGGGAACTGTATCGAACGCCTTGCGGAAGTCAAGAAACACGGCATCTACCTGTGAACCCGTGTCTATGGCCCTCTGAGTCTCGTGGACGAATAGCGCGAGCTGGGTTTCACATGACCGTCTTTTTCGAAACCCATGCTGATTCCTACAGAGTAGATTTCTAGTCTCCAGAAAAGTCATTATACTCGAACACAATACGTGTTCCAAAATTCTACAACTGATCGACGTTAGAGATATAGGTCTATAGTTCTGCACATCTGTTCGACGTCCCTTCTTGAAAACGGGGATGACCTGTGCCCTTTTCCAATCCTTTGGAACGCTACGCTCTTCTAGAGACCTACGGTACACCGCTGCAAGAAGGGGGGCAAGTTCCTTCGCGTACTCTGTGTAAAATTGAACTGGTATCCCATCAGGTCCAGAGGCCTTTCCTCTTTTGAGCGATTTTAATTGCTTCTCTATCCCTCTGTCGTCTATTTCGATATCTACCATTTTGTCATCTGTGCGACAATCTAGAGAAGGAAGTACAGTGCAATCTTCCTCTGTGAAACAACTTTGGAAAAAGACATTTATTATCTCGGCCTTTAGTCTGTCATCCTCTGTTTCAGTACCATTTTGGTCACAGAGTGTCTGGACATTTTGTTTTGATCCACCTACCGCTTTGACATAAGACCAAAATTTCTTAGGATTTTCTGCCAAGTCAGTACATAGAACTTTACTTTCGAATTCATTGAACGCCTCTCGCATAGCTCTCTTCACACTACATTTCGCTTCGCGTAATTTTTGTTTGTCTGCAAGGCTTTGGCTATGTTTATGTTTGCTGTGAAGTTCCCTTTGCTTCCGCAGCAGTTTTCTAACTCGGTTATTGAACCACGGTGGCTCTTTTCCATCTCTTACGATCTTGCTTGGCACATACTCATCTAACACATATTGTACGATGGTTTTGAACTTTGTCCACTGATCCTCAACACTATCAGTACTTGAGACTAAACTTTTGTGTTGAGCCAACAGGTACTCTGAAATCTGCTTTTTGTCACTTTTTCTAAACAGAAAAATCTTCCTACCCTTTTTAATATTCCTATTTACGGCTGAAATCATCGATGCCGTAACCGCTTTATGATCACTGATTCCCTGTTCTGCGTTAACTTTTTCAAATAGTTCGGGTCTGTTTGTCACCAGAAGGTCTAATATGTTATCGCCACGAGTCGGTTCTCTGTTTAACTGCTCAAGGTAGTTTTCCGATAAAGCACTTAAAAAAATTTCACTGGATTCTTTGTCCCTGCCACCCGTTATGAACGTCTGAGTCTCCCAGTCTATATCCGGCAAATTAAAATCTCCACCCAGAACTATAACATGCTGGGGAAATCTACTCGAAATATTTTCCAAATTATCCTTCAGGTGCTCAGCCACAACAGCTGCTGAGCCAGGGGGCCTATAGAGACATCCAATTACCATGTCTGAGCCTGCTTTAACCGCGACCTTCACCCAAATCATTTCACATTTCGGATCTCCGTCAATTTCCTTCGACACTATTGCACTTCTTACCGCTATAAACACGCCTCCCCCTTCACTGTTCAGCCTGTCTCTGCGGTATACATTCCAATCTGAGTTTAGGATTTCGTTACTGTTTACGTCTGGTTTCAGCCAACTTTCTGTCGCTAGTACTATATGGGCGTTGTGATCGTTTATTAATGAGAGCAGTTCTGGGACCTTTCTATAGACGCTCCTGCAGTTTACTATTAGCACATTAATATTGTTATTCCCTGTTGCATTTTGCCTACTCCTATCTTGCCGCGTCTCAGGAGGCGTCTTGTCGGGCCTAGGGAGGGGATTCTCTAACCTAAAAAACCCCCATGTGCACTCCACACGTACTCCGCTACCCTTGTAGCCGCTTCCGGCGTGTAGTGCACGCCTGACCTATTCAGGGGGACCCTACATTTCTCCACCCGATAGCGGAGGTCGAGAAATTTGCACCCCAGATCTCCGCAGAATCGTCTGAGCCTCTGGTTTAAGCCTTCCACTCGGCTCCAAACCAGAGGACCGCGATCGGTTCTGGGAACGATACTACAAATAGTTAGCTCTGATTCCACCCCGCAAGCGAGGCTTTCCGCCTTCACCAATTCCGCCAACCGCCTGTACGAACTGAGGATGACCTCTGAACCCAGACGGCAGGAGTCATTGGTGCCGACATGAGCAACAATTTGCAGTCGGGTGCACCCAGTTCGACAACGTTTGCAGCAGCATGGACTATCAGCTCGGAGACCATGGCTGCGGTTACCCTTGACGCTACATCACAGACAGGAGCGCCTGCGATGGTGTACTCAACGACGAACCTGGGTGCAGGAACGGCTAAACGTCATTTTTTCTGATGAATCGAGGTTCTGTTTACAGCATCACGATGGTCGCATCCGTGTTTTCCGACATCGCGGTGAACGCACATTGGAAGCGTGTATTCGTCATCGCCATACTGGCGTATCACCCGGCTCTCTTTGGTTACACGTCTCGGTCACCTCTTGTTCGCATTGACGGCACTTTAAACAGTGGACGCTACATTTAAGATGTGTTACGACCCGTGGCTCTACCCTTCATTCGTTCCCTGAGAAACCCTACATTTCAGCAGGATAATGCACGACCGCATGTTGCACGTCCTGCACAGGCCTTTCTGGATACAGAAAATGTTCGAATGCTGCCCTGGCCAGCACATTCTCCAGATCTCTCACCAACTGAAAACGTCTGGTCAATGGTGGCCGAGCAACTGGCTGGTCACAATATGCCAGTCACTACTCTTGATGAACTGTGGTATCGTGTTGAAGCTGCATGGGCAGCTGTACCTGCACACTCCATCTCAGCTCTCTTTGACTCAATGCCCAGGCGTATCAAGGCCGTTATTACGGAAAGAGGTGGTTGTCTGGGTGCTGATTTCTCAGGATCTACGCACCAAAATTGCGTGAAAATGTAATCAGATGTCAGTTCTAGTATAATATATTTGTCCAATGAATACCCGTTTATCATCTGCATTTCTTCTTCGTGTATAAATTTTAATGGCCAGTAGTGTAAGTGCCCATTTACCCGTTTCTTCTACGTAACCGAACCACATTAACGTGACCACCTGTCAAAAGCCTGAATAACCACCTTTTGCAACATGGACGTGCAGGAAGAGAGTCAGTGAGATTCTGGAAGTTACCGACAGGATCGTGGAGCCACGACAACTCCAGTGCAGTGGAGAGCTGCACTAGGTTTCTCGGTTGACGATACTTGGTGCTAACAGCCCGACTGAGTTGGTCCCAAGGATTGTCGAATGAGTTTAAATCCGGGGTGTTTGCTGACCAGGGCAGTACGGTAAACTCGCCCAGGTGCTCTTCAAACCAAGCACGTACACTGCGAGCCATCTGACACGTTGCATTGTCCTGCCGGTAGTAACCATTGTGCTGAGTAAAAACAAACTGCATATAAGGAAGCATACTGATTTTTTGGTCCTTCCAGAATGACGATATCATCCAGGGAATGCCAAGAAAATATTCCCCAAGCAATGATGCTCCCTCTTTTGGCCAGGACCCTTCTGAGGATTGCTGCAGGGCCGAACATGCCAACGGCCAGCTGTATGGCGAAGCATAAAACGTGATTCATCTGAAAAGGCCACCTGTCGTCACACGGTTGACATACAGTTGCGGTATTGGCGTGCAACTTACAGCCTTCGTCGGCTATGAACAGCAGTCAGCTTGGGCGTCTGAACCAGGTGCCTCTTGCAAAGATCCATACGCAGCAAAGTTTGCTGAGGAGACACTGTTGGTAGTCCCTTGGTTCAACTGGGTGGTCAGCTGATCAACAGTTGAACGTCCTTCCGCCCGTACAGAACTCCCTGTCATCTATGGTCCGTGGTGAACCGCAGCTTCCTCGGTGCTGGATTTGAATTGCGCCACTTTGTCTTGCGTGGTATGCTTTAACAACGGCAGCAAGCGAAAACTGTACAAACTTAGACGTTTCGGAATTGCTTCCACTCTTGGTCCGTTAGCTAAAGTTGATGCGTTTTGGACGTCAGATAAATCGCTCTGTTTCCGCATTTCGACAACGGCAGCTCTGTTTACCGCGTCCCCCAGACACGCTTTATATCCCATCCACTGCGAGTGCTGCCACCGGCCGTCTGTGAGTGGTTATTGCACGTTAACATCGAACACAGGCGGTGGTCACATTAATGTGACTGGACAATGTTTTACACAACGATAGTCCGCATAGTATTGCAGGCTGTCTAAAGCTACCCCCATCCTGCTGCGGCAGCTCTATATCCGTGCGTGAAAGCGCATACGATGTTACACGAATGATGCCGATAGAAGACGAAGCACATGTGGTTTCAAGCGTCGAAGACGTCTACCGCAGCGCACTTCAGAACTCTAAGCCGCAGATATAAAATGATTTGGAAAATAAGTGAGTCTTTAAATTGAACAATATGGACTGCAGCTTTGTCTTGACAGCAATAGTAAAGATTATCAAAACGGAATCAAACGTGATACGGAGTTAAACGAAATGTGCTGTATATCGAAAGAATGTACGGTGGAGACAAAGTGCAGGAAATTTAGAAGAAAATAAAAGCTCAGCGTTGACAGTAGTGCCAAAAAAGACGTCATTCATAACCTCGAAGAGAAGTGATGCTGACAGTGAGAATGTTTACATACCAAAAGTATAGCTAATTCTGACAATCTCCGATTCACCAGTGCCATGGAATCACACAGTAGGCGATAACTTCAAGGAAGAAGTAATTAATTTTCTCATCAAGTATCTGGCTTCGTAATTTGTGCGGCTTAAGGTCCAATAGTAATCACCAACGCAATGGAATCACACAGTAGGCCATAACTTCAAGGAAGAAGCAATTAATTTTCTCATCAAGTATCCGGTTTCTTAATTTGTGTCGTTTAAGGTCTAATAGTAATCGCTAATTATCCTTGTGCCTTCTCCATATGTTTCGAAACAGTTATTCGTCCTCTAAAAGAAATATTTTTGTTCTAGGGAAGCAACTTCAATCACTTAAGAGTCTTCCGGTCCAGATAGTATACCAATTAGTTTCATTTCAGAGAATGCTGATACAATAACCCATTCTTAGTAATGATATACAACCACTCGCTCGACGAAAGATCCGTACCTGAAGACTGGATAGTTGCACATGTCACACCAATACTCAAGAAAGGAAATAGGAGTAATGCAATGAATTATTAACTCATACACTGACATCGATTTGAAGTACGATTTTGGAACATATATCTGTGTTCGGACATTATGAATTACCTCTAAGGAAACGGCCTACTGGAAACTAGCACGGACTCAGGATATATCGTTCTCGAGAAACACGAATGTCCCTTTATTCGCACGAAGTAATTAGTGCTGTCGTCATGAGATCTCAAATTGACTCCATATTCATGGATTTCTAGAAGACTTTTGTCACTTCTAATCAAATTGTCCGACTATGGAGTATCGTCTCAGTTTTGCGACTGGATTCTAGATTTCCTGTTAGAAAGGTGGTATTACGCAGTGGTAGACGGAAAATCATCGAATAAAACAGAAGTGACATTTGGCTGTCTACAAAGAAGTGTCAAAGGACCTCTGCTGTTCCTAATCTAAGCAAACGATTCAGGAGACAATCTCAGCAGCCGACTTACATTGTTTACAGATGATGCTGTCATTCACCTTCTAGCAAAGTCACCAAAAGATCAAAACCAACGGCAAAATTACTTAAACCTGATATCTGTGCGAAAAGTGCCATTTGACACTGAATAAGGAAAAGTGTTAGGTCATGCACGTGAGTACTAAAAGAAATCCGTTATATTTCGGTTACACAATAAACCGCACAAATCTAAAGGCTGTCGATTCAGTTAAATACCTAGAAATTACAATTACGAACGACTTAAATTCCAACTATCGCATAAAAATTGTTGTAGGGTAGGCAAACGTAAGACAAATGTTATTGGCAGAACACTTTGAGGATACAACGGGACTATCAGGCATACTGCCCACACTACGCTTGTCCGTCCTCTGCTAGAATATTGCTGTCCGGACGTGAGGAGGACTGTGATGGGAAAAGCAATTAATTACTCCTACCGAGAAGTTATCGGCAACTCTAAGATTCCATGCCACTAGTGAATCGAAGTCTGTCGAAATCTATACTTTTGGAACGTGGATATTCTCATTCCGAGCCCCATTTCTATTCGAAGCCTCAGCAACACGTCTTTCTCGAGAGTACTTTGAATGCACAATTGTTATTTGGATTTTAATTTCCTCCTGTATTGACAGCAGGCCACAGGTACAGCATATTTAGTTTAACGCGGTAATGTGTTTGTTCTTGAATCAATAATCTGTACTTTTAATGTCATAACGATACAGAATCAGTTCATATTATTCGGTTATAAGATACGTACTATTCGCGCCAAGTTCTGGTATTCTACTTCCTTTCTTCTCTAATTTACTTCGTCTGTCGTAGGAACTTTAAAGTGCACAGCTGCAGAATTGACCGCTGCTTGAAAGCACACGTGCGAGTGAATGCTTCGGCTCCTATGGACAGCATTTGTAAACATCCGAAAAGTAAGCATAGCTATGGGATCCCCGCCCCCATATGTTTCAGAAAACGGGAAGTAACGCAAGAAAGATACCATCATGGATGAGACAGAATGCAGAACTTGTTTTGTTTTTGACAGTTAAATAGAATGAGACAAGAAAGAAAACCTAAAAATGTATTTGAATATAGACCGCAAAAACAAGGCGCAGAGGAAGACCGCGTTTTAAATAGATTCAAAGAATAGAAAAGAGTATGACCAATAGAAATTTGACAGTTGAAGACACACAAAATAGGTTATTATTGAGGCTGAAATGCAGGTTGCAGCAGCGGCCATAGGATTCCCGCCAATTCATACTAACGAACCCGATCTAATTTCCCCTCTCTCTGTCCATCTCCTCCTCGTTTCCACTCTTTCTGTACATGACCTTCACACCCTCTGTTTATCCATCTGTTCCTCCCTCCTCTCTTTCTCCACCTCCTCTTCCCCTATCTCTCTGTTCACCTCCACCTTCCCCCTCTCTATGTTCGTTACCTTCTCTCCCTCTCTGTCCACCTCCTCCCCCCACCCCTCTCCCTCACCATGGGCTTTCTACATCCACATATACATCTACATGGATATTCTGAAAATCACATTTAAGTGCCTAGCAGAGGGTTCATCGAACCACCTTTACGCCGGCCGGAGTGGCGGTGCGGTTCTAGGCACTACATTCTGGAACCGAGCGACCGCTACGGTCGCAGGTTCGAATCCTGCCTCGGGCATGAATGTGTGTGATGTCCTTAGGTTAGTTGTGTTTAATTAGTTCTAAGTTCTAGGAGACTGATGACCTCAGAAGTTAAGTCGCATAGTGCTCAGAGCCATTTTTGAACCACCTTTACAATTCTCTCTTATTCCAATCTCGTATAGCGCGCAGAAAGAATGAACACTTACATCTTTCCGTACGAGCTCTGACTTCCCTTATTTTATGGTGGTGATTGTTTCTCCCTATGTATGTCTGTGTAAAAAAATATTTTCGCATTCGGAGCAGAAAGCTGGTGATTGGAATTTCGCGAGAAGATTCCTTCGCAATGAAAAACGCCTTTCTTGTAATGGTGTTCAGCTCAAATAATGTATCATTTTAGTGACGCTGTCTCCCATACTTCGCGATAATACAAAACGTGGTGCCCTTCTTTAAACTTTTTCGATGTACTTCGTCAGTCCCATCTGGTAAGGACCGCACACCGCGCAGCAGCATTCTAAAAGGGGACGTACGAGCGTAGTGTAGGCAGTCTCCTTAGTAGGTCTGTTACATTTTCTAAGTGTCCTGCCAATAAAACACAGTCTTTGGTTAGCCTTCCCCACAACATTTTCTATGTGTTCCTTCCAATTTAAGTTGTTCGTAATTGTAATACCAAGGTATTTAGTTGAATTTACGGCTTTTAGATTAGACTGATTTATCGTGTGGCCGAAGTTTAACGAGTTCCTTTTAGCACTCACGTGTGATGACCTCCCACTTTTCGTTATTTAGGGTCAACTGCCACCTTTCGCACCATTCCAGTACTTCTTCTAAATGTTTTTGCAGTCTGTTTTGATCTTCTGATGACTTTATTAGTCGATAGACGACAGCGTCATCTGCAAACAACCTAAGATGGTTTCTCAGATTGTCTCCCAAATCGTTTATATAGATAAGGAACAGCAAAGGGCCTATGATACTACCTCGGGGAACGACAGAAATCACTTGTGTTTTACTCGATGACTTTCCGTCAATTATTACGAACTGTGACCTCTCTGACAGGGAATCATAAATCCAGTCACATAACTGAGACGATATTCCATGAGCACGCAATTTCACTTCGAGCCGTTTGTGAGGTACAGTATCAAAAGCCTTCCGGGAATCCAGAAATACGGAATCGATCTGAAATCCCTTGTCAATAGCACTCAACAGTTCATGTGAATAAAGAGCTAGTTGTGTTTCACAGGAACGATGTTTTCTAAACCCATGTTGACTGTGTGTCAATAGACCGTTTTCTTCGAGGTAATTCATAATGTTCGAACACAATATATGTTCTAAAACCCTGCTTCATATCGACGTTAACGATATGGGCCTGTAAATTAGTTGATTACTACTACTACCTTTCTTGAATGTGTGACCTGTGCAACTGTCCAGTCTTTGGGTACGGATCTTTCGTCGATCGAACGGTTGTATATGATTGTTAAGTATGGAGCTAATGCATCACCATGCTCGAAAGGAACCTACTTGGTATACAGTCTGGACGAGAAGACTTGCTTTTATTAAGTGATATAAGCTCCCTCACTACTCCGAGGATGTTTACTTAATCCGAGGATATTTTGTTTATTGTTATTACAAACGAAACGTTGACTGGCTATTAAAATCGCTTAAAATGAATGAGTAAATCGTTTGGTATCATTGGTATATGGTTTATGAGAGAGACCTTTAGTTGCTGAATCTGGGAGGATTGTAGTTTCAATCATAGTATTTCACATAGCCTTAATCTGTGAATGGGTAGGACTATACGTCTTTGGTGTGACGTCACGTGTGCTGCACTGCTGTTGAAATAGCTCATTAATATTTTATAAATTTTAGACAGCATTTACTTATTTTAAAATTTATTTGTTTTAATATTTGCCGTAAGAGTAACTTATTAGTGGATTTTAATTAATTTCAGTCTTTCTTCCTGTGTTATTGACTCGAATGGTCTATTATTGGTGAGTCTGCTTTCATCGTTCGTCTAAGCCTCGCGCCTCAGTAGTGTGTTTACATTTTGCGGTGTGCACTCCAGCTGTAGCGGTTGTAAGCTAAGTACTGACAAACATATTTGTGCTCTGTAATACAGTTATTAAATTTAATAGATTTCAGCGGTCTTGCGTGCCGTTTGTGGCGAAATAACGACTTAATAAACTTTTGTAATCGTTCGCTCGCTGTGTTTTATAGAGTTTTCAGTGTGTTGAAGTCGTTTAGTAAATTTCGTGCTTTAGTTTTCAACTGACGTTTATTATTCTTTCTAGTGAAATATTTCAGTAAAATTTTCATTTAGTGTTTTAACCTCGCTTAGTGTTACAGTGGTCGTTTTAATTTTTTGGTTTTAGCTAATAATTTTGTGAAGTTTTGCTGGTATTGGTATCGGCTGTGTTGTAGTAGTATTAATACAAGTAGCTGCTTTCTTAGTAGGCAGAGAATTTCGAGACCATTATTGTTAGTTCTTAAATAGTTCTACTGGTGTAACTGAACTTTGGTAACGTAGACGTATAGTTTTTTTAAGTAACTGTAAAATTTTACCATGAGTGAAAAGTGTGGGCTCTGTCGTAGGTTTGTGAGTAGTAGATTACGGTGTGGGATTTGTTCAAAGTATTTTCATTGGGGGGAATGCAGTGGGGAAGCCAGTGGTCATTTTAGGGAGATCCTCTCCTGGGAATGTAGAATCTGTAGTAGAAACAAGTTAATAGAGGAGCAGGAGCTTAAGGTCTGTGCCCTTCAGGTGCAGTTACAATGCGCAAAGGAGGAACTAGATAGGTTGAGAAGGGTGTAGGGTGGTGGGGAATGGGAACTGGCAGTTGGCAAGAAGGTAGCTAGGAAGAGGAGGTATTCAGACAGTTTTACTTTGCATACATACAATAGATACGACCAACTGCCAGAGTTGAGCGGAGAGGAGCCTCGTGTAGCCGTAGATGTAGGTACCTTGCAGCAGTCCTCAGTAATTAGGAGGCCTAGGTTAGTTGCAAAGTTTAGCAGAAAGAAGGTTCTGCTGCTAGGTAGTTCCCACGGTAGAGGTGTGGGCCAACAGTTGCAGGAAAAGCTTGGGAGTGAGAACCAGGTCATCAGCATTGTGAAGCCTAGTGCAGGGTTGGCTCAGGTGACTGAAAGCATAGGGGTGTTATGTAAGAATTTTACGAAAGATCAGGTAGTGATAGTGGGTGGAGCAGGGAACAGTCTCGATAGGGACGGGGAATATGATATCAGTGGTGACTTGGTTAAGATAGCTACTCAAACTGGTGGCACTAATGTGCATTTCGTGCAACTGTTTCAGCGTCATGATCGGCCTCACCTTAATGCGGCTGTTAGGCGCGTTAATGTGGGGCTGGGGAGGGCACTGATGGCGGAGGGCATGGATCACATCTCAGTGGTGCCAGTTGGGTCTATCAGTAGATGGGGTTTCACTAGGCATGGCCTGCACCTCAATTGGTATCGGAAGGGGAGGCTGGCTAAGCTTATAGGTGACAGTGTAGTGGGTGGTGGTGGTGGTATCACTCATGGAAAAATTCCTGTAGTAGTTGGTGTTAGAGCTGCACCTTTTTTAGACTGAAGTCATCTGATAGGTATACCTGCTTAAAGGAAGTGCCTCTAACTAAGGGCTCACCTCCAGAGGATGTAATGCTTCAAAGTAGAGAAGGATTTATCATATTTCATCAAAATATAAGAGGTATTACAGATAAAGTTAGTGAACTGCTAATAGATGTTAACTCTGAAACTATTGGTATATCAGAGCACCATTTAAATAATTTGATAATTCAGAGGCTTCCTTTACCAGGCTACAGATTAGCTGGCTGTTTCTCAAGGAGTTCCTTGCGGGGTGGGGGAGTGGCTCTGTACGTAAAAAACAGTATTTCATTTGAGTCCATAGACGTATCACGACACTGCACTGAACAGATATTTGAAAGTTGTGCAGCATTAGTTGAATTTAGTGAAGCTTGAAAGACGTATACATTGCCGGCGATGGGCGAGGCATGACAGAATCTCTGACCAGAGAGTAGTTTATCCTTAGCTGTTCCTAGTCTGCACTTGACCGCGCGAGTCGACAGTAGTAGTTGTGAGTCGACAGTAGTAGTCAGTCCGTGCTAGTCGGCGGGAGTCGGCATGCGTCGGCTGCGTGCTCTGCTCGCGACTCTGGTCAGGACTCTGGAGGATGAGTATTGTTGTACAATGTAAAGAAGCAGCCTTGCGCATATTTAATAATGTATGTTAAATGTAATTTAATTTGTTCAAAGAAATGCCCCAATAATAATTTTTATAATATAAAGCAACTCTTTTAAAGAAAAGCATTCATTTCAATTTAAAGAATATTTCAAATGCATGATCATTCCTTCCAATAAAAAAAAAATACGCCAGCATTGCACGAAGCTGTGTCGAAAAATTTCAACTTAAGAGCAGATATAATTGCGGTTTTTATTGAGGTACGAATTTTTGCTTTTTTATTCAGAATACAGGGCCGAAGGGCAGCGCTGCTGTCCTCAAAAAAATTTATCAGGTTACTAAACTTTATTATTTTTGGTGTTTAGGAATTTTTCTATTCCGAACTTGACATTAAATGAGAAAAGAATTTTGTGGGAATATTAAGTGTGAATGTATTCTTTGCACATAGACTATAATGGGAGCCAATTTTGTTCAGAGGTTACATTAAAATCAATTTTGTTCAGAGGTTACAATATTTAAAAATTCATTTAATTGTAAGTTATTATATTTTGTGGGAAGGTTACTCTTGTCTCACATTCACATTCACATTTTTTGCGGGGAGGTTACAAGCTAAACTTCTAATTGCTGTTGTTTATAGGTCCCCTAACTCAGACTTCAGAGCATTTTTGCTTAAGCTAGAGATGGTTCTTGATTAACTTTGTAGGAAGTACCAGAAAGTAGTTATATGTGGTGACTTCAATATCAATTTTGTACCTGATTGTGTAAGAAAAAGGATGTTGGTAGATATCCTAAATTCATATGATCTGATGCACACTGTGTCTTTTCCAACTAGGATGCAGGGAAACAGTAGCACAGTCAGACAATATTTTTATTCATTCTTCATTACTAGATGGGCATTCTGTTAGTAAAAGGGTGAATGCCCTTTCAGACCATGATGCACAAATTTTAACACTAAAAGGTTTTTGTACTCAAACCAATGTCGTATTTAATTACAAACTACGTAGGAAAGTTAATCCAACAGCAATAGAGAGTTTTGCAAAACTTGTCAAGGAACAAGAGTGGCAAGATGTTTATAGTGCCGATAATGTAGATAAGTACAATGCTTTCCATAACACATTGCTCATGCTCTTTGAGAGTTGCTTTCCATTAGAACATTCTAAATGGGGTACTAGCAGTAATGGGCAGCGTGGTTGGCTGACTAGTGGGATAAGGATATCATGTAAAACAAAGCGGGAATTTTATCAAAATGTTAGAAGTAGTCACAATAAAGCTACAGTAGCCCATTACAACAGTATTATAAGGTGCTTAAAAATGTTACTAGCAAGGCAAAAAGGATGTGATATGCAAATAGGATAAAATTAAAGCCATATGGTCGGTTGTGAAGGAAGTGTCTGGTCAGCAGCACAAGGTTGATGATATAAAGTCAGTTCGCAGTAATAATATTTGTTACTGGTAAATAAGATATATGTACAGTTTTCTGAGCATTGCTGGTGAATTAAATAAAAATTTAGTTTCTACAGGAAATCATATAAATTTCTTAGCAAATGCCTTTCCGAGAGTGACGTCTGAAATACTCCTCTGTGATACAGACAAGAGGGAGATTGAGTCAATAATTAAATCACTGAAGACTAAGGACTCTGATGGTTATGATGGAGTGTCTAGTAGAATATTAAAGTACTGTGCTGCACTTGTTAGCCCTGTATTTAGCCATATTTGAGTGGTCAGTTTCCTGAGCGATTAAAGTACTCAGTAGTAAAGCCGCTTTATAGAAAGGGAGAAAGGGATAATGTAGATAATTTTAGACCTATTTCTATGCCATCAGTGTTTGCAAAAGTTATCGAAAAGGCTGTGTATGTAAGGTTAATTGATCATTTTATATCACACAATTTGCTATCAAATGTACAGTTCGGCTTTAGAAGTCGTTTGACAACTGAAAATGCTATATTCTCTTTTCTCTGTGAGGTACTGGATGGGCTAAACAAAAAGTTTCGAACGCTTGGCTTATTTTTTGATTTAACAAAGGCATTTGACTGTGTTGATCTCACAATATTGCTCCAGAAGTTGGACCATTACGGAATAAGGGGAGTAGCTCACAATTGGTTCACCTCTTACTTTAGCAACAGGCAGCAAAAAATCATTATTCACAATGTTGATAACGGCTGTGATGTGGGATGTGAGTGGGGTACTGTGAAGTGGGGGGGTGCCCCAGGGATCAGTGTTGGGGCCACTAGTGTTCCTTATTTACATAAATGATATGCCCTCTAATATTACGGGTAACTCTAAAGTATTTCTGTTTGCTGATGACACTAGCTTGGTAGTAAAGGATGTTGTGTGCAACATTGGCTCGGTTTCAAATAGTGCAGTACATGACCTCAGTTCATGGCTTGTAGAAAATAAACTAACGTTAAACCACAGTAAGACTCAGTTTTTACAGTTTCTAACACACAATTCAACAAAACCTGACGTTTTAATCTCACAGAACGGGCATATGATTAGTGAAACTGAACAGTTCGAATTCCTAGGTGTTCAGATAGTGAGCTGTCGTGGAAAGCCCACATTCAGGATCTTGTTCAAAGACTTAATACTGCCATTTTCACTATTCGAACGGTATCGAAAGTGAGTGATCCTTCGACACGTAAATTAGTCTACTTTGCTTATTTTCATCGGATTCAGATAAGCCGAATTTGATGGCCAAGACATCAACGTGAGTTCACAATCATGTTTCTCAGACCATTGCAGCACGATTCTGGCCTTGTGACACTGACAGTTATTTGCTGGAAGATGCCGTCGCTGTTGAGGAAGGCATCAAGCATGGGCGGTTACAGGTGGTCCCTAATAAGATTCATGTAGCCCACAGCTGTCATGGTGCCTTCCACTGCTACCGCTGGTCCAATGGAAGCTCAGGCGAATGTCCCCCAAGCATAATACTGCTTCAACGCCCTTAGCGCCCTGCATGTTTCCAGCAGCCGTTCACCTGGACGACGGCGTATCTGGACAAGATTACCGACCTGGTTTGACAATACACGGGATTCACCAGACCACGCGACACGATTGCATTGATCCAAGGTCCAAAATCGGTTATCCCTGTAATCACAATTGACGATGCTGTTGGGTCACCACGAGAACACGCAGGGGCCTTCTGCGGCGGGACGCCGTGTTCAACACTGTGCTGGACGGTGTGCTCCAAAACACTTTTCCATGCGCCAGCACTGTGTTGCTTTAGAGCGCGGGAAAGCATCCGATCCCTATGTTCTGGACGTCCAACTTCTCTATTCGCCTATTCGTGGTTACAGCATTCTTCAATCACTCTCCATAGATGTTCATAACAAATGGAAATGGATCCAGAATGAGATTTTCACTCTGCAGCGGAGTGTGCGCTGATATGAAACTTCATGGCAGATTAAAACTGTGTGTCGGACCGAGACTCGAACTCGGGACATTTGCCTTTCGCGGGCAAGTGCTCTACTAACTGAGCTACCCAAGCACGACTCACGCCCCGTCCTCACAGCCCCCCAGGCTGTGGCTAAGCCATGTCGCCGCAATATCCTTTCTTTCAGGAGTGATAGTTCTGCAAGGTTTGCAGGAGAGCTTCTGTAAAGTTTGGAAGGTGGGAGACGAGGTACTGGCATAACTAAGGCTGTGAGGACGGGGCGTGTGTCGTGCTTGGGTAGCTCTGTTGGTAGAGCACTTGCCCGCGAAAGGCAAAGGTCCCGAGTTCGAGTCTCGGTCCGGCACACAGTTTTAATCTGCCAGGAAGTTTCAAATCGAAATGGAAATGAACGTATTGCATCGTCGGCCGGGAGGCCCCATCCGGGGAAGTTCGGCTACCAAGTGCAAGTCATACTACAGTCGACGCCAGATTGGGCGACTTGCGCGCCGGTGATGAGGATGAAATGATGATAACACAACACCCAGTCCCCGAGGGGAGAAAGTCTCAATTCCGACCGGGAATCGAATCCGGGCCCGCTTGCATAGGAGGCGAGCACGTTATCACTCAGCTAAGCAGGTGGACTGTTCATGGTAGTAGTTCGCGAACAGCCCACCAGCTTCGCCGTTTTCGAGATGCTTGCTCACAGCTACTGGACCATAACACTCTCGCTTTTGTCAAAGTGTCTGAAGTCGGCGGATTGTCACAATGCGCCACTTACCGTCTCTAGAATGATTGACCTTTCGTCCCTGCTTCGCTCATATACTTCTACTTCTCTTACCGCGTCACGTGCTCTCAACCCCACCACACGCATACTCGTACAACCCCACAGTGGGCAGCGGTCACAATGTTTTGACTCATCGGTGTAGTTGGCAGTCGTATTTAATATTGAAAGGTTTATACATAAAGTGAAATTGTAGTAAATTACGGTTAAAAAGTTACAATATAATTTCAAAGTATGTTCTTTAGTCATTTATAAATATTCCACATAGCGTATCTCCAATGTTCAAAGAAAATTGGCTTTGGTCAAATTTGTTCTTTCAGGCCTTGCACTTTTGCGCAAACAGTTATTGATTATTTTGAAAAGAAAATCAACAGCTAAACTGGTAAATACAGCAAGTTGAAAGAAATAAGAATAAACTTCCGCGCATTGGTTTCTTTCAGCTCATCATTCTTGCAGTGCAGCTAGAGCAGAGTCAAGTTATCGGTTGCAAGGTTTGTTATAGGGTCTGGACGAACATTTTAATAGAATATGAAGAACAATTTTCAGTATTGAAATTTCATGTAATTTCAACAGATGCATTTTTCTGCAAAAGGCAGGCAGAGGGTTGGGTTGTTTGGGGAAGAGACCAAACTGCGAGGTCATCGGTCTCATCGGATTAGGGAAGGACGGGGAAGGAAGTCGGCCGTGCCCTTTCAAAGGAACCATCCCACCATTTGCATGGAGCGATTTAGGGAAATCACGGAAAACCTAAATCAGGATGGCCGTACGCGGGATTCAACCGTCGTCCTCCCGAATGCGAGTCCAGTGTGCTAACCACTGCGCCACATCGCTCGGTCCGGCAGGCTTAAATTACGTAACAGTGGGTCATTCGAAGTATTGTCGTGAATCAGTCTTTTTATTATGCAATCTAATTTACAGTCAGATGCATTTCAGATTAATTAAAATCACATTCCTGAAAAATAATCTGCATAAATAAATTCATGTCCAAAAGCAGGGTAGCTACGCCGATTCTCGTTCAGACTCTGCAATCTGAATTTGAGTCAGATGTTTCTCACACTGTTAACAAGAAATTCAGTTACACGCATTTTCAGCAGACAGACATAAAATTTTCAACGTGGGCAACTTTCGGTATTTGTCTGCGCTCTAAACTTCATTAGAACACTTGCGGATTAATATCCAATTCTTATACAATTACCAATACTTGAAAATAGTTTATCTCGTTGCCCCTCTACACATTACATAATATTTTGTGCGTTAATGATATGTCGTGATTTTCTTTGTCTTTCGTGTATGGAAGGTTATGTGAAAATGCATGGTGCACTGAAGGGCATTCGTGTTTAATCTCTAAACAATAAGTTAAGTATACACACAGTTCAGGATTCTCATGAACTTGTTTTTCACTCCTCTGATTTTCCTCCACCTGTGTTCACTTCAGAGCTACCTACTACTCGAGTATAATGACTTTTCTGGAGACTAGATATCTACTCTGTAGGAATCAGCATGGGTTTCGAAAAACACGATCGTGTGAAACCCAGCTCGCGCTATTCGTCCACGAGGTTCAGAGGGCCATAAACACGGGTTCCCAGGTAGACGCCGTGTATCTTGACTTCCGCAAGGCGTTCAATACAGTTCCCCACAGTCGTTTAATGAACAAAGTAAGAGCATATGGACTATCAGACCAATTGTGTGATTGAATTGAAGAGTTCCTAGATAACAGAACGCAGCATGTCATTCTCAATGGAGAGAAGTCTTCCGAAGTGAGAGTGATTTCAGGTGTGCCGCAGGGGAGTGTCGTAGGACCGTTGCTATTCATAATATACATAAATGACCTTGTGGATGGCATCGGAAGTTCACTGAGGCTTTTTGCGGATGATGCTGTGGTACATCGAGAGGTTGTAACAATGGAAAATTGTACTGAAATGCAGGAGGATCTGCAGCGAATTGACGCATGGTGCAGGGAATGGCAATTGAATCTCAATGTAGAAAAGTGTAATGTGCTGCGAATACATAGAAAGAAAGATCCCTTATCATAAAGCTACAATATAGCAGGTCAGCAACTGGAAGGAGTTAATTCCATAATTTATCTGGGAGTACGCATTAGGAGTGATTTAAAATGGAATGATCATATTAAGTTGATCGTCGGTAAATCAGATGCCAGACTGAGATTCATTGGAAGAATCCTAAGGAAATGCAAGCCGAAAACAAAGGAAGTAGGTTACAGTACGCTTGTTCGCCCACTGCATGAATACTGCTCAGCAGTGTGGGATCCGTACCAGATAGGGTTGATAGAAGAGAGAGAGAAGATCCAACGGCGAGCAGCGCGATTCGTTACAGGATCATTTAGTAATCGCGAAAGCGTTACAGAGATGATAGATAAACTCCAGTGGAAGACTTTGCAGGAGAGACGCTCAGTAGCTCGGTACGGTCTTTTGTTGAAGTTTCGAGAACATACCTTCACCGAGGAGTCAAGCAGTATATTGCTCCCTCCTACGTATATCTCGCGAAGAGACCATGAGGATAAAAACAGATTAGAGCCCACACAGTGGCATACCGACAATCCTTCTTTCCACGAACAATACGAGACTGGAATAGAAGGGAGAACCGATAGAGGTACTCAAGGTACCCTGCGCCACACACCGTCAGGTGGTTTGCGGAGTATGGATGTAGATACGTTGTCTAAAGCCGAGAGAGAAGAGGCTGCCTTCAGCAGTGAGCAAATCCTTCTTTTAGCTAGTTAGTTAAGTTCGTGTTGCTGTCTAACTTCCGGACACCATTTTGCTGAGAAGGAGATTTTAAAATTCTGCTGTCACACTAGCTCGGGTCCTTTCAATTTTTTTGGCTCTGAGGGATATGGAAGGCTGGCGCGAATTACATCTATAAGCTGTAATTCAGACACCAGCATAGTGAGTAGCTGTATGAGTTTTGTCGCGAGGACTATGTTTTTAGTTTTGTCTTGCTTCAACTATTGCTAAACACCCTTCCAATTTTTCTGTTGCGCTATGAGAAAATTCTTGACGCTACGAAATTTAAAACATAGCTAGACATCGGTTTATTCACGTCTGCGTCATATTCCACATAAAGAAATAGTTTCAGAGCATTAAAAACTGCTGTCGTAGTCCCTTATGTAGTCGCAGGTTAAAGTATAAGTAGCGGAAGGGTTTCGAATTGTCCGAAGATGAAGGGCTGAAAATTCATTTCAACATTATACCCTGATGATCCAAAACATTATGACCACCTCTCCAATAGCTTGTTTGTCCGTTTTTGGAACGAAATAAGTCACTGATTCTGCGTATCGGGGATGCGACAGTTTGTTGGTAAGTTTGTGGAGGTGTGTGTCGTTATATGTCTACACACAGGACATGTAATTCCCCTTAATAACGGGGCCGCTGATTGCGTACGCAGTGATGACGCCCGATAGCGACCCAGATGGGTTCCATATGATTTACATTAGGTGAATTTATCAAGGATATCAACGCGAGTTCACTATAATGCTCCCCAAACCGCTGTAGCGCGGTTCTGGCTCCGAGACATGGACAATTATACTGCTGAAAGATGACATAGCCGTCGGGGAAGAAATCAGGCATGAATGAATGCAGGTGATTCGAAACGTGGTTTCCGTTATTACCACAGGTCCCATGTAGTCGTTGGGAATGTCTCCCATAGCATAATACTGCTCCCACCAACCTGCGACCCTGGCGCGCTGCACGTTTCGAGCCGCCGTTCACCTCGACGGTGGCGTTTGTGGAGACGACCATCGACCTAATGTATCAAAATTGTGATACACCCGAAGAGCCCTGGACCAAATCTCGATGGTCCCGTGTCCACTGAAATCGTAATTCGCGATGTCGTGGAGTCAACATGTCAACACGTAGGAGTGATCTACTACGGAGCTGCAGGTTCGAAAACGTATGATAAATGGTGAGCTCCAAAACAGTTGTGCGTGCACCAGAGATTGTGCGGATCACTATCTATCGCATTTTACGGAGTAGACAAGCCCCTGAAGCCAACGTTCTCTGAAGAGTCGTTGACGTTCAACGGTTTAGCGCCTAGTCCTTCTACCTCTTTCTGTAGATAGTCATGATAGTAGTAGGTGAACCAGCTTCGCCGTTTTAGAGATATCCGTTCACAGGCTCTGCGTAATAATAATAATCTGCCAAGTCGCTTGTCTCAATGGACTTCCCCATTTTCAGCGCCCGTCTTCATTACTTTCATCTGCTGTCGGTGTCTGCTCTGCTTACATACTTTCGTTACCGCGTCACGTGCCCACACCACCACCAGGCGGCCTCCAACGTCGCATTGGCCAGTGATCGTAGTGTTTAGCGTAACAGTGTAATGCACTGTAATTGCAACGTATTATTAATAAAAGGAGCTTCTCTCAGCGACGATAGTCATATTTAAACTACATACATCAAAAAAAGTTTTGCATCATCCCGGTTCCCAGAACTCCTGAACACAGACGTTGACTGTGGATATTGTATCGCAGACACAATCCCTTTGACTGTTCAGAGATGTCAGTAAATCCGCCCAAAGATGTAAACAACCATGCATCAGCAGCGCCTATTAGACGGAAGGGGGTGCGACAGCCGATCAGTTCCAGTCATTCCACCAGGAAGGAGGTACAGGTGTACGCTCGTGTTGCCTGTAGTAAAAACCATGCCTAGACGGTCAATATCGCGGATCTATCGCGACCGCTTTGTTACTTTGTGCTGGGCAGGGCTCTGAACAAGGGAAGTGTCCAGGAGTCTCGGAGTGAACAAAAGCGACGTTGTTCGGACATGGAGGAGATACAGAGACAGGAACTGTCGATGACACCTCACTCAGGCCGCCCAAGGGCTACTACTGCAGTGGATGAACGCTACCTAACGATTACTACTCGAAAGAACCCTGACAGCAACGGTACCATGTTGAATAATGTTTTTCGTGCAGCCACAGGACATCGTGTTACGACAAAAACTGTACGCAATAGGCTGCATGATGCGCAACTTCACTCCAGACATCCATGGCGATTTCCATCTTTGTAACGACGACACCATGCAGTGCGGTACAGATGGGCCCCACAACATGCCGAATGGACCGCTCAGGATTGGCATCACGTTCTCTTCACCGATGAGTGTCGCATATGCCTTCAACCAGAAAATCGTCGGGGACTTGTTTGGAGTCAACCTGGTCAGGCTCAAAGCCAGCAAGTGCAGCCGGGTGGAGGTTCCCTGCTGTTCTGGGGTGGCATTATGGGAGGCCGACGTACGCCGTTGGTGGTCATGGAGGGTGCCGTAACGGTTGTACGATACGTGAATCCCATCCTCCGACCGATAGTGCAACCAATCGGCAGCATATTGGCGAGGCATTAGACTTCATGGGCGACAGTTCGTGCCCCCATCGCGCACCTGTTGTGAATGACTTCCTTCAGGATAACGACATCTTGTCGACTAGAGTGGCCAGCATGTTCTCCAGACATGAATCCAATAGAATCTGCCTCGGATAGATTGAAATGGTCTGTGTCTAGATGATGTGGTCCACTACCACTCTGAGGGATCTACGCCGAATCGCCGTTGAGGAGTGGGACAATCTGGACCAACAGTGCCTTGATGAACTTGTGCACAGTATGCCACGACGAATACAGGCATGCATCAATGCAAGAGGACGTGCTACTGGATATTAGAGGTACCGGTGTGTACAGCAGTCAGGACCACCACCTCTGAAGGTCTCGCTATTGGTGGTACAACATGCAATGTGTGGTTTTCATGAGCAATAAAGAGAGTGGAACTGATGTTTATGTTGATATCTATTGGAATTTTCCGTACTAGTTCCGGAACTCTCTGAATCGAGGTGATGCAAAACTTTTTTTGATGTGTGTATTTAGCAGTTGTCAGGTAGAAGGCTGTATCGCTTTCGCCAGCAGTACATGCATGGTAGCTGTACTGGCACTCTCGGCTCCTAGTGTCGTGCCACCTCCGCCTTGCAAAGCATTGCAGCTGTCAGTTTTCAAGCACGTAAATTTTCCAGACTTAAAGATTTCTGTTTGTACATAAAATAAAATTCAGGTCCTCAAGTTCCTGATATGATTGTAGACACTGTAGATAGTTAGGTGTTTCATTGATCAGTCTCATGGAAAATGTTATGATGTGGAACATGTCAAGTGCATGCACACATGAATCAAGGTTTTTTAAAGCTTAAAATTTTTATTACCTACCCATTTCCTTAAATGGCCCAAAATTTATATTTTATACGAATAGATTTATTTACTCCTATTCAACAAATCATCTATGGTATAGAAAGTGTTCTCAAGGAGATATGATTTCAATTTATTTTTGAAATTATTACTGCTGTCTAAACAGAAAAAAGTAAGCTTCTCCCGAACAAGCCATGAAGACCGAGCGGTACCGACCGGCCTCCGTGTCATTCTCAGTCCATAGGCGTCACTGGATGTGGATATGGAGGGGCATGTGCTCAGCACACCGCTCTCCCGGCCGTATATCAGTTTACGAGACCGGAGCCGCTACTTCCAATCAAGTAGTTCCTCAGTTTGCCTCACAAGGGCTGAGTGCACCCCGATTACCAACAGCGCTCGGCAGACCGGATGGTCATCCATCCAAGCGCTAGCCCAGTCCGACAGCGCTTAACTTCGATGATCTGACGGGAAGCGGTGTTGCCACTGCGGCAAGGCCGTTGGCCTATTACTGCTGTCTGTCAGACATTTTCTTGCATCTGGTAATTTATCTAAAAGTTTTACAGCAGCATTTTTTACCCCTTTCTCTGGCAAAGATAGCTTAAGTAGAGGATAGCATAAATATTTCTTTCTTATGGTATTATAATCATGAATGTAGCTGTTTTTAAATTGGTCCTTGTAGTTGTGAACAAATTTCATTACTGAGTAATGAGTACTGCGAAGCTGTTGCCAGAGCTCCTAACCTTTTAAAGCGATGTCATCTGTTGATGTGTTATATTGTAGAAGGATGTACCAGACATGATTTTCATATTTCGACTCGATTTTTGTAGGGTGTAGAGACTTGAATCTTTTTCCTTGTTACGAGTCAAATGCCGACAAAATTTCAAAAAGAAAAAAAAATCTCGACGAGTGCGAGTAGAACTCTCTGTCTGAGGATTCCGTACAAACTTATTTATCTTTATAAATAAAAATAATATAATTATTATAATTATAAATTCGGGTGACCCAATGGCCTGGTACAAGACTTTTTTGGACGCCACTTCAGCGGATTGTATGTCAGTAATAAACCGCAATAATACAACTGGGGTAGGGAACCTACAGTTTAATGTGGAATAGGAACAACTTTTTGTTTCTGCTGACTCCTCACATTGCCGGGAGGTAAAAGCTAGGTTAAAACGAAGAGTGAAAAATCCGTGGTCCAATCGAGATTTGATCCCGCGATTTCCCGGTTTCCAAGCCCGCTGAGCTTCCATACCAATATAATTGCTCCTGAAAAAAGTGATCTTAACTAAGGACAGACAGACAGACAGACAGACAGAAGGACAGCAAATGGCAAAAAATTTCGGTATAGTTACAAATTAACATTTTCGGAATTTTTTCTGTACTTGCTCTGTTAGACCATGCTTCTTGTCAAATTTTATGATCCTAGTTCAACCGGACGTATCCTACATGTTTTGATGATTGAGCGTGCGAGTGTCAAAACATGTGACATAAATAGCCGTCATTTTTGGTTGTATTGACTTGGAAGCCTAAAATGCTTACACTACCAAAAGAGTGTAGACCTTAGTACCCAACATAAATACCAACGTGATACCTCTACCCGTTATTGAGAAACAGTAATCTTAACAGTTGCAAAGAAAGGCAGACAGTCAAACGTGGGACAAAGTGACCCTATAATGGTTCCGTTCTTGTCGATTGAGGTACGGAGCTCTAAAAGTAGTCTTAGGAAGCATTCACACGGCAGACACATTGGGATACGAAAATCTGCCAATATCCGCTGTCCAGTGAAGCATTTTGGCAATCGATAAAAAAGTTTTTCAGTCTGTTTAGCAGTTTTCGAGATATGTCATATATTTGAAACTGACTGAGAAATCTGTATTCGTTAAAAAAAAAAGCAAAAAAAGCGTAATTCTGCCCCCAATAATTCATTATGAACAAATTTTTGATAAGGTTAACAACACTGTAGAGCTCTACATAGTATGTTAATATATTTTTTATCTCAGTTTTGTGGTAGATGGGGCCATTAAAGCGATTTTCTATTGCCGCGAAAACCGAAGCACTGTGCCAACAGCCTGCAGACAATATTCGTCGAGACATCGTCACACCTTCAGAACTCAAACTACGGATGGCAACCAGCTTAAAATCGACTATAATACAAACGATAACAGACAATCTTGTAACGACTCGGGAATTTTATTTCTTCGTGTTAGAGCCACCATGACGCGTTAGTTGGAATGTTTGATACCAGTACGTTTACACGCGTAATTTCACTTGCACAATTACGAACAGCTTGCGGTATCGGACTGCACTCCATCACTGTCCAGTTACTGGGCCCATCTGTAACATCGCGCAATTGGCGTCGGCCTAGAGAATGACGCAGTCGCCGCTCGGGAAATCAACAGGCCGGACAATGGAATGCAAAGTTATTAAAAAGAAACGAGCAGACTTCATTGCTGACGTTCGATTTCAGCTGTCAGGAACATTCTCGAGGGCTCGCGATAGGTTTGGCGTTGAATCAATCGTCGCAAAATCGTGTGCCGAGTCATTTTGAAAAAGATGGGTAATAATACAGCAATTGAACGTACCTCGAACTGTCGTCATTATCACTGTTAGTGCAACAGTAATAACTTCGGTATATGGCTAATGAAATGTGACAGGAATGTGATGAGAATATTCGTATCAGGTAATGGAGCCTATATTAAGTAGAGAGCTGCGAAAGGAGGAATGCAGTTCGAACTGGAGTAGTGACAGGTGCTACGTGCATCTGCCAGTTAGCGAGGCGGCGCGGGATGTAGGAACATCATCTACGGGAACTTCGATATAAAAATCGACTTCTGTCTTTTCATAGTGTTTTTGCAGGGTGTGCAAAGTAAAACTGGCACGGAAAATATTTCATGACCTTAAGAGAGACAATCCAACTTAAACCATCCTCATTTGGTGTATGGATAATGTAAGATGGGTTGCCAACCTTAATGTGTATGAAATACTTGCTGGGCCAGTGTTATTACGCCCTCTTTGTACAACAACAACAACAACATATATATCGAAGCCTCAGTTCTACTGTCGGGGCTTCAAGTACTGTACAAGAAATTTCGTTGCGATGTGTAATCAATCCATCCCCATCAGAATTTCTGCTCGAATAATGAAATGAAAAATGAAACAGAAGCCGACCTCGGGGAAGATCAGTTTGGATTCCGTAGAAATGTTGGAACACGTGAGGCAATACTGACCCTACGACTTACCTTAGAAGAAAGATTAAGGAAAGGCAAACCTACGTTACTAGCATTTGTAGACTTGGAGAAAGCTTTTGACAATGTTTACTGGAATACTCTCTTTCAAATTCTGAAGGTGGCAGGGGTAAAATACAGGGAGCGAAATACTATTTAGAATTTATACGGAAACCAGATGGCAGAGTCGAGGGACATGAGAGGGAAGCAGTGGTTGGGAAGGGAGTAAGACAGGGTTGTAGCCTCTCCCCGATGTTATTCAATCTGTATATTGAGCAAGCAGTAAAGGAAACAAACGAAAAATTCGGAGTAGGTATTAAAATCCATGGAGAAGAAATAAAAACTTTGAGGTTCGCCGATGACATTGTAATTCTGTCAGAGACAGCAAAGGACCTGGAAGAGCAGTTGAACGGAATGGACAGTGTCTTGGAAGGAGGATATAAGATGAACATCAACAAAAGCAAAACGAGTATAATGGAATGTAGTCAAATTACCTCGGGTGATGCTGCGGGAATTAGATTAGGAAATGAGATGCTTAAAGTAGTAAAGGAGTTTTGCTATTTGGGGAGCAAAATAACTAATGATGGTCGAAGTAGAGAGGATATAAAATGGAGACTGGCAATGGCAAGGAAAGCGTTTCTGAAGAAGAGAAATTTGTTAACATCGAGTATAGATTTGTCAGGAAGTCGTGTCTGAAAGTATTTGTATGGAGTGTAGCCATGTATGGAAGTGAAACGTGGACGATAAATAGTTTAGACAAGAAGAGAATAGAAGCCTTTGAAATGTGGTGCTACAGAAGAATGCTGAAGATTAGATGGGTAGATCACATAACTAATGAGGAGGTATTGAATAGAATTGGGGAGACCAGAGCTTGTGGCACAACTTGACTAGAAGAAGGTATCGGTTGGTAGGACATGTTCTGAGACATCGAGGGATCACCAATTTAGTATTTGAGGGCAGCGTGGAGAGTAAAAATCGTAGAGGGAGACCAAGAGATGAATACACTAAGCAGATTCAGAAGGATGTAGGCTGCAGTAGGCACTGGGAGATGAAGCAGCTTGCACAGGATAGAGAAGCATGGAGAGCTGCATCAAACCAGTCTCAGGACTGAAGACCACAACAACAATGATATGTTCAATACGATCTAACTTTTAGCGAGACCTGAGTTGATTACCTTGCGTAAATTATTGATTTCTTATCTATGAAAACTTTTAAGGTTTTCCCACTGTGAAATAAAATGTTTCCATAAATATATTTATGTACTTGTATTCCGATATATTATCAGTATCGATCTTATACCATGAAAACTACTGGTCACAATTTTAAGTGTAAATGATCTGGAAGGAAGTCTACGTTAGATACAACAATTTGTATTCTTTAGTATTATCTGTAAACAAAATACTTGTATCCATTTATATAATTTTACTTTCGATAATGAAATAGATTTTATAAACTACATGAAATTTGTATTTTTCATAGTTTCGTAACTTTGTAATCTTTGTTATTAAGCATATGGTCGATAAATCTTCACTTAAATACTTATTTTTGGGAAAAAATACATAAATTAAAACTGATAAACAATTTCAGTAACAAAAGTTACCATAATGCTCATTTCCTATCTGTAATGGAAGCTGGCTTCGTAACATATATACTACTCTTTGGCGCCAAGCCAATCAGAATTGTATTAGGCTTCATCAGAGTGGGATTGGCATCTAGAGTTTGGTTCATGTGGCTTGATGGATTTCGATTAAAATCTTTGGACTGTATGAACAACATACATTTTCTATATTTTGCTTTTAAAAGATATATGCAGTATTAGTGAAAACATATGTGTTCAAATAAGATAATTAAAATAAACAGCTATTGCAAACTGAAATTTTTAATTTTTCGGACAAGGTTAATGGTAACACCCAGGGCCTCCTTCATAAAATGTTACCCAGCAGGAGAAGAGACCTAGACACTGAAGCCATCATCAAAATATAAGTAACAAATTGTCTACAACATGAGACATTTTGTATCAAAGCTATTATGAAGCAGTAACGTAATTATTGTGAAATATTTACGGGCGGGTTCATTACAGATGTCAACACCCCAGCAATGCACAACTGTAGGAGATACACTGCATCCTTAATTGCAGTTTGCGAAATTATGGCAGAATATTTATATATTTATGGTAAAGAGTTGCAAAACGGTACGTGCAGATTTCTGTTAAAACCTTCCTTTTTTTACCTGCGAGTTTTGTTGACGTGCTTTGTATATATTAGTCAAGTAACTCCAATTTGTTACACTGTTATACTAATGGATCCAGTTTGTAAAGATGACCTTACACAGGTCAAAGAACTTGATACCTTACACGATTGAAAGAAAATGACACACTGCACAGATGTATGTGATTACTACAATCTTCTGAAAAAATTCTTCCTTGTTTGTGCCTCACACAATAACTCAGTTCTGACAAGTGATTTTGTAGACAGCAGACTGAACGTATCTAACGGATGTTGTTTGTGGATCGATTGTGAGGGCACTTCGTTCTTTGTATAGAAGTTTACATTTGCATCTCACTTCTTTAGGAATTTTTGCTGTTTTGAGGGAAAATTTTTGAACAACTTGAAGTCTGAGTGGATCATTTGTGAAACCCATCCAGCCTGAGCTGGTTATTTGCGGACAGAAGGACTATACCAGAAAAACTGAACTTCATTCACGATGTCAAAACAATTTATTGTTCTCCGATGTGGCGGTAACAGCAAAACCAAAACTTCAATAACACAACAGTAGACACAAAATGATCGTGCTATCAGCCATGAGGTTGATGACCAGTCGGATCTACGGGGACAGGAGCACGGATGGGCGTCGCTCAATAGTCTGGACACGACGCAGTACGTACTGACTGGATAACGGCAACACCGGAACTTCTAAAACATATATACACAGTGTAAGTAGGCTGTTCAGATTTTTATGTTGGTAACGTCACGTTGCGCTCTGTATGAAAATCACTGAATGTACTGTGTGCAGTCTGTGGCTGGTTTGCGTTGTTGGAATATTTGTTATTGCAGTGTTGGGCAGTTGGAGGTGAAAAGCGCATAGCGTTGCTTAGTTGGAGGTGAGCCGCCAGCAGTGGTGGATGTGGGGAGACAGATGGCAGAATTTTGAGAGCGGACAATCTGGACGTGGGTCCATCAGAAAGAGTAAATTTGTAATATTGAATATCATGAACTTCTATATGTAAGATAATTTTTGAACTTTATTAAGGTAAATACATTGTTCGTTCTCTATCGAAATCTTTCATTTGCTAACTATGCCTATCAGTAGTCAGTGCCTTCTGTAGTTTGAATCTTTTACTTAGCTGGCAGTAGTGGCGCTCGCTGTATTGTAGTAGTTAGAGTAACGAAGATTTTTGTGAGGTAAGTGATTCATGAAAGGTATAGGTTATTGTTAATCAGGGCCATTCTTTCGTAGGGATTATTGAAAGTCAGATTGGGTTGCGATAAAAATATTGTGTGTCAGTTTAATGAGGATCAGAATAAGTAAAGAGAGAAATGTCCGAGTACGTTCAGTTTTGCCCATCTGTTGGAAAATCAAATAACGTAAGGGGTTTACCAGAACAGTAACTCATAAATTTTTCCAAAGGGGACGTTTCAACAGGTATCTTAAAGAACAAATCACAACAAATTAAATTTCAAAAAGAAACAAACACTGATTGACCTGGCCAGTTAATAATCACCTCAAGCGCAAGGTAAATTCCTTTAGACATAATAGTATGCAAACAATTTACGCACAAGGAATAGGAATAATGAGATTTAAGCAGTCAAACATACATTAATTACTCCAGAATAAAGAGACTTAAAGAACTTCAGGACATGGTAAATAACAGGAAGCAAGATCGTAACAATTTAAATGCCAGGTAATGTTTTTTGTGACTCTGAAGTTTATAAACCCTCCTCGTTAGAATAAGATGCTACAATAGAACCTGTAAGAGTTATGACCCCTGCAGGATTAATGCATAGCTGCAAGCGTGTTTTGTTCCCATCGCCCAAATCAACCAACCAACCAACCAATCAATCAAGCTGCAATCAACCGCCGTAGCAGTCAGTCCTCTTAATATACGTTCACTACTGCCCATTAAAATTGCTACCCCATGAAAATGACATGTTATAGACGCGAAAGTTAACCGACAGTAAAAAGATGCTGTGATATGCAAATGATTAGCTTTTCAGAGCATTCACACAGTTGGATACTGACGGTGTGTAGCGGAGGGTACTTTGAGTATCTGTATCGGTTCTCCCTTCTATTCCAGTCTCGTACTGTTCGTGGAAAGAAAGATTGTCGGTATGCCTCTGTGCCGGCTCTAATCTCTCTGATTTTATCCTCATGGTCTCTTCGCGAGATATACGTAGGAGGGAGCAATATACTGCTTGACTCCTTGGTGAAGGTATGTTCTCCAAACTTCAACAGAAGCCCGTACCGAGCTACTGAGCGTCTCTCCTGCAGAGTCTTCCACTGGAGTTTACCTATCATCTCTGTAAAGCTTTCGCGATTACTAAATGATCCTGTAACGAAGCGCGGTGCTCTCCGTTGGATCTTCTCTATTCCTTCTATCAACCCTATCTGGTACGTATCAACAGATGGCGACGTTTGCAAGACAACAACCATCTGCACGAACAGTTCTAAGACGTTTGCAGCAGCATGGACTATCAGCTCGGAGAACATGGCTGAGGTTACCCTTGACGCTGCATCACAGACAGGAGCGCCTGCGGTGGTGTACTCAACGACGAACCTTGATCCACGAATAGCAAAACGTCATGTTTTTCGGATGAATGTAGGTTCTGTTTACAGCATGACGACGGTCGCATCCGTGTTTGCCGACATCGCGGTGAACGCACATTGGAAGCGTGAATTCGTCAGCGCCATACTGGCGCCACCCGGCGTGATGGTTTGCGGTGCCGTTGGTTACACGTCTCGGTCACCTCTTGTTCGCACTGATGGCACTTTGAACAGTGGACGTTACATTTCAGATGTGTTACGGCCCGTGGCTCTACACTTTATTCGATCACTGCGAAGCCCTACATTTCAGCAGGATAATGCACGACCGCATGTTGCAGGTCCTGTAAGGGCCTTCCTGGATACAGAAAATGTTCGGCTGCTGCCCTGGCCAGCACATTCTCCAGATCTCACACCAATTGAAAACGTCTGGTCAATGGTGGCCAAGCAACTGGCTCGTCACAACACGCCAGTCACTACTCTTTATGAACTGTGGTATCGTGTTGAAGCTGCATGGGCAGCTATACCTGTACTCACCATCTAAGCTCTGTTTGACTCAATGCCCAGGCGTATCAAGGCCGTTATTACTGCCAGAGGTGCTTGTTGTGGGTACTGATTTCTCAGGATCTACGCACCCAAATTGCGTGAAAATGTAATCGCATGTCAGTTCTAGTATAATATATTTGTCCAATGAACACCCGTTTATCATCTGCATTTCTTTTTGGTGTAGCCAGTAGTGTATTTCTTCTCATTAACCAAAGCTAAACACCACGTAGTAGAGTACGGTGCCCACCGGTCGATCTGAAATCAGACAGATAAATAAATACCAAAATATGTAATTAGAGAAGAGTGAAAAAATTCTTTGTTTAGGCCGTGAAGGAGAACATACACTCTTGTGGGGGAGGAGGGGGGGGGGGAAGGCCGATGCATGAGCCAGAATGCCAACAACCTTTAATCATGCGTTAGACCGCACGACGATTATCGGGGCACAGTTGTTTCTGTGTGACAGAACACTAGCACCCACAATTCCAAATCTGTCAGTCTCAAACACGTTCACCCAATATCACTCTTCCTGGGGAGTTCTGTTGGCGGTAGCTGACTTGCGTAGCTGTGGCAGGTATTGTACTGTGGCACATGGCTTCTCCTCTTCAAGCTGCTGCCCACACGAACACTCTAGACGCCTGTCCGGGCAGAAGCAGTTGAATTGATGCCTTCCTGGCTCCAATGCTCTGAGCACTCTGCAGAGCGGGCGCAGGATGTGTGTTCACTGATCAGAGACTGCGACTTCACGTATCGGCTGCTCGCATCGACGACGACTTGACGTATCGGCTGCTCGGGAAGGCGGTTGAGTCTCTTCCGTCGGCGCCATGTTCCCCAACTCTGTCAAGTGTTCTCGTCGTGTCCAGCAAGCTTGCTCTCCTCCTTTCGACGGCGGACCCAGGACCTGAGACAGCAGGACGACTCGGAACACTCGCATTCATTCATTTTCCCCACTTGGTGCTTTCAGCAACTAACCTGAAACGGTTATCCGGCCGTTAAGAGGCCTCGCACCTATTGGCGATGGAAGCTCAGTAGCATAACGTCTATGGCTGCAAAGAGTGTATCGCTAACTATCGACTCTTGAATATTCAGTTTTAATTTTTTCTGATGGATGAGCTCAGTTTTTCAATCTGGGTAGGCCGTTTATTAGCAGCCTGTTCTATTACTTACGTTCCTTTCGTGAAAATCTCATGGGATAACTGTAGCTTGACTACACTTTGCAACTAAGATATGGAAACAGTTTATGTGAGTTCGTGTGACACGAATCCTTGGGAATAGTGTGTGGTATTCATGGAAAGAAAGAAGGAAGGAAGGAAGGTAGGGCTGAACGCCCCGTCGACATCGTCTTTAGAGACGGAGCACAAGCGTGGATTGTGTCAAGGATGGGAGGGAAATCGATCGTGCCCTTTCAAAGGAACCATCCCGGCATTTGCCGGGAGTGATTTAGGGAAATCACAGAAAACCTAAACCAGGATACATAAAAGTTTTCTGGGTTTGGTACCGCGTCATAATGTAAAAAACTACTGCTGCTATAGAAAAGCCAACGTTTCGGCCACGATTGCAGCGGCCGGATTAGACCCAGAAGAAGGCCGCCGCTGCAATCGTGGCCGAAACGTTGGCTTTTCTATAGCAGCAGTAGTTTTTTACATTATGACGCGGTACCAAACCCAGAAAACTTTTATGTCGACTGACTCTGGCCGCGGAAGCCTACGCAATTATACTAAACCAGGATGTCTAGACACAGATTTGTGTGCTAACCAGTGCAATTCACTGATAAACGAAAGCGTTATGACCACCTGCTAAATAACGAGTCGGTCCACCTCTGGAACGCAATACAGAAGCGATTCTGGGTGGAATTTATTTGTTTTACGGAGGTAAGTGGCGCCAGATACATACGCAGAACTCACGCAATACCAGTACATTACACGTTGGTTTATGGGCACAGAGCTAGCGCCCGAGAGCGTACCTGATACGGTTCAGACTAGGTTAACTGGGTAGCCAAGACAGCAACGTGTGTTCACCGTCATATTACTCATACCACTGTAGCACGGTTCTGGCCCTGTGGCATGGACAGCTACCCTGCTGGAAGATGCCATCGCAATCAGCGAAAATGTCAAGCACAAAGGAATGCAGAGGGTCCGTAATAAAGTTAACATAGTTCACGGATGTCATGATGCCTTCAGTTAGTACCACAGGTTCCGCGGGAGCCTATAGCATAATACCGCCAGCACTCACTTACGTGAGTGGAAGAGTATTTGTTTCCAGCAGCCGGTCGCATGGAATGGGGTATATCGCGACGCGATCATCGATCTAGCTGAACAAGGAACGTGATTCAACTGACGTAGTTGCACGATTGCGTTGATCGCCGATGTCTTAGGGTCGACATGGGAACACGGAAGTATCATCTGTGGCCCATCACATCAACGATGATCAGTGAACGGTGTCTGCACCACTACTTTATTCTTTTGTCAGATCATCCGTAGATAGCCGCCTTTCCTGCTTCACAGAGAGGGTAAGCCTCCTAGGTCCACGATCTGTGATGAGACGTGTACGTCCAACACCTTTCGCCTACCCGTGCTTCCACGATTACTCAAGCACTTTCCAAAGATAGCCTGGGCAGTAGCACGGACAGCCGACCAGCTTCATGGTTTTATATATACACGTCCTCAGGCACTAATTCGTATCAGTCTGTCATTTGGTAAAGTCCGTTACGTCAGTGGATTTTTCCTATTTGAAACCCGTGTCTTCGGTAGAATGCTTTTCTACTCGCCTCTGCTCTACTTACTATAATGATGCAACACATTGTACCACCTGCTTAATAGCTTGTTTGTCCGTTGGGTTGGGTTGTTTGGGGGAGGAGACCAGACAGCGAGGTCATCGGTCTCATCGGATTAGGGAAGGCCGTGCCCTTTCAAACGAACCATCCCGGCATTTGCCTGGAGCGATTTAGGGAAATCACGCAAAACCTTCTCGTGATAACTGGGTGTTGTGTGATGTCCTTAGATTAGTTAGGTTTAAGTAGTTCCAATTTCTAGGGGACTGATTACCATAGCTGTTAAGTCCCGTAGTGCTCAGTCATTTGAACCATTTTTGAACGGAAAACCTAAACCAGGGTGGCCAGACGCGGGATTGAACCGTCGCCCTGCCGAATGCGAGTCCAGTGTGTTAGCCACTGCGCCACCTCGCTCAGTGTTTGTCCGTCTTTGGAACGAAATATATCACTGATTCTGCATATCAGGCATCTGACAGTTTGCTCGTAGACTTGTGGACGCGTGTGGAATTTGATACCTACACACAGGTAATAACGCGATTTGTGTACGCGATGATGGCGCCCAATAGCAACCGAGATGGGTTCCATAGGATTTACATCGAGCGAATTTGATCGGCAAGACATCAATGTGAGTTCACTATAATGCTCGTCAAACCACTGCAGCACGGTTGTGGCTCCGAGACACAGACGATTATACTGTTGAAAGATGACAGCGCCGTCGGGGAAGACATCAAGCATGAGATACAGCTGGTCTGCAGGTGGTATGGTGTCTTCGATTACCGTTCTCAGTAGTGTGCGTCCGCCGCGCGGTGCACGTTTCAAGCTGTAGTTCGCCTGGTGCAGCAGAAATGTCATTCATCAGCCTAGGTGACACGTTTCCATTGATCCACAGTCCAACTCAGCTGATCCCGTGCCCACTGCAATAGTAACTGGCAATGTCGCCGGGTCAACAAGTGCTCACGTTGGGATGGTCCGCTGGGGACCAGCGATGTATGATGGAAGGTGTGCTCAGAAATACTTGTGCCTGCACCAGATTTGTGCTCCTTCGCCAGACGTGCCACAGATCACCATCTATCCTACTTTACAGAGCAGACAAGCCTCCGCACACCCACGTTCTGTGAAGAGTCGTGAACGGCAAACCATTTAGCGCCTAGTGGTATGTTCTCCGCCCTGCAACCACTTTTCATAGATGCTCACGACAGTAGAACGCGAACATTCGACCAGCTACGCCGTTTTCGAGATAGCCTTTACAGGCGCTCCTTAATACACTACTGCCCATTAAAATCGCTACAACACGATGTCGTGCTACAGACGCGAAATTTAACCGACAGGAAGAAAATATTGTAATATGCAAATGATCAGCTTTTCAGAGCATTCACACAAAGTTGGCGCCGGTGGCGACACCTACAATGTGCTGACATGAGGAAAGTTCCCAACCGATTTCTCTTACACAAATAGCTGTTGTCGGCGTTTCCTGGTGAAACGTTGTTGTGATGCCTCGTGTAAGGAGGAGAAATGCGTACCATCACGTTCCCGACTTTGATAAAGGTCGGATTGTAGCCTATCGCGATTGCGGTTTATTGTATCGCGACATTGCTGCTCGCGTTGGTCGAGATCCAATGACTGTTAGCAGAATATGGAATCGGTGGGTTCAGGAGGGTAATACGGAACACCATGCTGGATCCCAACGGCCTCGTATCACTAACAGTCGAGATGACAGGCATCTTATCCGCATGGCTGTAACGGATCGTGCAGCCTCGTCTCGATCCCTGAGTCAACAGATGGGGACGTTTGCAAGACAACAACCATCTGCACGAACAGTTCGACGACGTTTGCAGCGGCATGGACTATCAGCTCGGAGACAATGGCTCCAATTACCCTTGACGCTTGTAAGGGGTCTGTAGGCCCTTACTATAAGTTTGCACTCGGCACAGGTCGATAGGGCAAACAATCGATTGTGTCGTGTTGCGAGAGCGAGTGTGGAGTTTGAGTCAATCCCATGTTGCGGGCCGAGCTGTGTGGAGGCCAGTTGTTGTAATGCAAGGCTTTACCGACAAAGGGAGTGGCCATCGCCGCGGTTTAACCCCTTTGTACTAGAATAATATCGGGAAAGTGAAGAAGTATAATTAGGAGAGTGATCAGTGATATTTCTAGTGCCGATATTTTGGTTTCACGTCTGCCGCGCCGGCATCACTTTTGGATTGCAGTTTTGGATTGCAGTGATTGGATTTGCGTGTGACGATAATGAATAACGAAGAAGCATGTGCTGAGATTAGCCGCAATTAGATATGTATGACGAAGGTAGTGGCTGTCTCCTCCTTTTTGTGTTTTTGAGACGAATAAAGGTTCTTGATTAGTGAAGCTGTGTTGGTGTTCTTCTTGTTACCAGTCATTTCATTATTACAGCATTTGAGAAGGACAAACTGGAAAGTAACAACTCCGTAGCAGTCAATTCCGATTGCCAGCCCCATTAGGTACACGGTCACATTAATTAATAATTATTGGGCTGCTTTTCGGTCAGATCAGATCGGACCGAAAATATAAATCGGAGGTGTTACACCTCGGAGTCAATGGCTCCAATTACCCTTGATGCTGCATCACAGACAGGAGCGCCTGCGATGGTGTACTCGACGACGAACCTGGGTGCACGAATGGCAAAATGTCATTTTTTCGGATGAATCCAGGTTCTGTTTACAGCATCATGGCGGTCGCATCCGTGTTTGGCGACATAGCGGTCAACGCACATTGGAAGCGTGTATTCGTCATCGCCATACTGGCTTATCACCCGGCGTGATGGTATGGGGTGCCATTGGTTACACGTCTCGGTCACCTCTTGTTCGCATTAACGGCACTTTGAACAGTGGACGTTACATTTCAGATGTGTTAGGACCCGTGGCTCTACCCTTCATTCGATCCCTGCGAAACATTTCATCAGGATAATGCACGACCGCATGTTGCAGGTCCTCTATGTGCTTTTGTGGATACAGAAAATGTTCGACTGCTGCCCTGGCCAGCACATTCTCCAGATCTCTCACCAATTGAAAACGTCTGGTTAGTGGTGGCCGAACAACTGGCTCGTCACAATACGCCAGTCACTACTCTTGATGAACTGTGGTAGTGTGTTGAAGCTGCATGGGCAGCTGTACCTGTACACACCATCCCAGCTCTGTTTGACTCAATGCCCAGGCGTATTAAGGCCGTTACCACGGTCAGAGGTGGTTGTTCTGGGCACTGACTTCTGAGGATCTATGTACTCAAATTGCGTGAAAATGTAATCACATGTCAGTTCTAGTATAATATATTTGTGCAATGAATACCCGTTTATCATCTGCATTTATTCTTGGTGTAGCAATTTTAATGGTCAGTAGTGTAATAATCTGTCCCTTGTCAAAGTCGCTTACGTCAATGGGTTTTCCCATTTGCGACCTGTATCCTCACTAGTATGGTTCCCCAGATGTCACTGCTCCGCTTACATACATTTGTTACCGCGTTACTTCCCCACTACGCCACTAGGCGGCATCCACCCGAGCGGTGGGTAGTGGTCACAATATTTTGGCTCACCGGCGTACGTTGCTGTTCTTTTTTATAAATGTAGATTTGTGTTTTCAATTTCTTCTACTGATTTTCAGTTCCAGGAAGTTTATTAAATTATCCACAACGTGTTTTATTGTAAACTTCATGTTGCTATGTACACAGAATTGTGCGATATGTCCAAAAACTAGCAAATTTCGTTAGCTTCACTTTCAGTTGATTCTTCTTTTCGCCTACCGACCGAGGGTTGGTCAAAGCTGATGTATGTGACGTTTCGTGAGTACGAAATGTTCTTTTGCCTTACTTCAGCTGTTATCGTCATAAAATATTATTGTTTTTTCTTCATTTTGGCATGTTTGCATAATTATTTTAGCTAAATGAGTATCAGTCCAATCCCTTGGAAGTCGAGCGTCGTGTTTCAGCTTTGATAGCCGCCGCCTCCACAGCGTTCCGTCCTCTATCACGATGTCTCTGGTGGGCCTCGCCGAAGCACTACTATCGATATCGGCAAGCCATTGCCATCGCAATATATATATATATATATATATATATATATATATATATATATATATATATATATATAAATTAGTGTCTCACTCGTTCTCGTTACCAACATGATGCAAGTCTGTTACAATGTGGAATCATAAAAGAATTACTCTCGAATGCATTGTCTTCAACGGTGTCAACAACCCATTAATGGATGTTCACTCCATAAATTTGGCTTAGGGTTTCTATGACGACATCAATAGTTACAAATAAACGTTTCAATGTAATTGGGACTTCTGTTGTTATTGTAGGTTACAAAGGAAATTATGTGAAATTAAATTAAATGCCTGCACTGTGAGGGTTACTGTAGTGGCAAGTACTTCAGTTTGTCTATATGTCACTGGTACTTGCGAGAGGTCACTTACACTGCTCCCATTAGCATTGCGGAATATGATCAGACAACGCTACGCTGTTGCGTATGTCGGTGACATATATATTGGGTAGGTTATCTGTGGAAAACTGTTACTGACAAAATTTTCAACAAAGAAAAAAAACAGAATTACGGTTCGTCAACAGCAATTAAGTACTGTCAGTGCAAATAGATAAATTAACGTACAAGAGAGACAAGTTATGAAATATTGCTGCATTATGTAACCGAAGCTCGCAGATAGACATATTTATAAGTGTATGGTAATCGTAGAGATCAGTAACAGGTACATTTTTTAGTTCGCACTGGAAATTCTGCTAAATTTCGTCCGTGTTTACTAGATGATGATAAGGGATAATTGGTAAGAATCCTTAAGATATAATTAGCATCTGTAGAGCCTAACGCAAAGAAAATAATTCGTGTTCTGGTAAATCTAAAGTAGCGCAAACTATTCTACATCTACATCTACATCCATACTCCGCAAGCCACCTGACGGTGTGTGGCGGAGGGTACTTAGAGTACCTCTATCGGTTCTCCCTTCTATTCCAGTCTCGTATTGTTCGTGGAAACAATGATTCTCGGTATGCCTCTGTGTGGGCTCTAATCTCTCTGATTTTATCCTCATGGTCTCTTCGCGAGATATACGTAGGAGGCAGCAAATTACTGCTTGACTCCTCGGTGTAGGTATGTTCTCGAAACTTCATCAAAAGACCGTACCGAGCTACTGAGCGTCTCTCCTGCAGTGTGTTCCACTGGGGTTTATCTATCATCTCCGTAACACTTTCGCGATTACTAAATGATCCTGTAACGAAGCGCGCTGCTCGCCGTTGGATCTTCTCTATCTCTTCTATCAACTCTATCTGGTACGGATCCCACACTGTGGAGCAGTATTCAAGCAGTGGGCGAACAAGCGTACTGTAACTTACTTCCTTTGTTTTCGGATTGCATTTCCTTAGGATTCTTCCAATGAATCTGTCTGGCATCTGATTTACCGACGATTAACTTTATATGATCATTCCATTTTAAATCACTCCTACTGCGTACTCCCAGATAAATTATGGAATTAACTGCTTCCAGTTGTTGACCTGCTATATTGTAGCTAAATGATAAAGGATGTTTCTTTCTATGTATTCGCAGCACATTACACTTGTCTACATTGAGATTCAATTGCCATTCCCTGCACCATGCGTCAATTCGCTGCAGATCCTCCTGCATTTCAGTACAATCTTCCATTGTTACAACCTCTCGATACACCACAGCATCATCTGCAAAAAGCCTCAGTGAACTTCTGATGTCATCCGCCAGGTCATTTATGTATATTGTGAATAGCAACGGTCCTATGACACTCCCCTGCGGCACACCTGAAATCACTCTTACTTAGGAAGACTTCTCTCCATTGAGAATGACATGCTGCGTTCTGTTATCTTGGAACTCTTCAATCCAATCACACAATTGGTCTGATAGTCCATATGCTCTTACTTTGTTCATTAAACGAATGTGGGGAACTGTATTGAACGCCTTGCGGAAGTGAAGAAACACGGCATCTACCTGGGAACCAGTGTTTATGGTCCTCTGAACCTCGTGGACGAATAGCGCGAGCAGGGTTTCACACGATCGTCTTTTTCGAAACCCATGCTGATTGCTACCGAGTAGATTTCTAGTCTCCAGAAAAGTCACTATACTCGAACATAATAAGTGTTCCAAAATTCTACAACTGATTGACGTTAAAGATATAGGTCTATAGTTCTGCACATCTGTTCGACGTCCCTTCTTGAAAACTGGGATGACCTGTGCCCTTTTCCAATCCTTTGGAACGCTACACGCTTCTAGAGACCTACGGTACACCACTGAAAGAAGGGGGGGGGGCAATTTCCTTCCCGTACTCTGTGTAAAATCGAACTGGTATCCCATCAGGTCCAGCGGCCTTTCCTCTTTTGAGCCATTTTAATTGTTTCTCTATCCCTCTGTCGTCTATTTCGATATCTACCATTTTGTCATCTGTGCGACAATCTAGAGTAGGAACTACAGTGCAGTCTTCCTCTGTGAAACAGCTTTGGAAAAAGACATTTAGTATTTCGGCCTTTAGTCTGTCATCCTCTGTTTCAGTACCATTTTGGTCACAGAGTGTCTGGACATTTTGTTTTGATCCACCTACCTCTTTCACATAAGACCAAAATTTCTTAGGATTTTCTGCCAAGTCAGTACATAGAACTTTACTTTCGAATTCATTGAACGCCTCTCGCATAGCCCTCGTCACACTACATTTCGCTTCGCGTAATTTTTGTTTGTGTGCAAGGCTTTGGCTGTGTTTGTGTTTGCTGCGAAGTTCTTTGCTTCCGCAGCAGTTTTCTAACTCGGTTGTTGTACCACGGTGGCTCTTTTCCATCTCTTACGATCTTGCTTGGCACATACTCATCTAACGCATTATGTACGACGGTTTTGAACTTCGTCCACTGATCCTCAACACTATCTGTGCTTGAGACAAAACTTTTGTGTTGAGCCGTCAGGTACTCTGTAATCTGCTTTTTGTCACTTTTGCTAAACAGAAAAATCTTCCTACCGTTCTTAATATTTCTATTTACGGCTGAAATCATCGATGCAGTAACCGCTTTATGATCGCTGATTCCCTGTTCTGCGTTAACTGTTTCAAATAGTTCGGGTCTGTTTGTCACCAGAAGATCTAATATGTTTTCGCCATGAGTCGGTTCTCTGTTTAACTGCTCAAGGTAGTTTTCAGATAAAGCACTTAAAAAAATTTCACTGGATTCTTTGTCCCTGCCACCGGTTATGAACGTTTGAGTCTCCCAGTCTATATCCGGCAAATTAAAATCTCCACCCAGAACTATAACATGGTGGGGAAATTTACTCGAAATATTTTCCAAATTACACTTCAGGTGCTCAGTCACAACAGCTGCTGAGCCAGGGGGCCTATAGAGACATCCAATTACCATGTCTGAGCCTGCTTTAACCGTGACCTTCACCCAAATTATTTCACATTTCGGATCTCCGTCAATTTTCCTCGATACTATTGCACTTCTTATCGCTATAAACACGCCTCCCCCTTCGGTGTCCACCCTCTCTCTGCGGTATACATTCCAATCTGAGTTTAGAATTTCATTACTGTTTACATCTGGTTTCATCCAACTTTTTGTCCCTAGTACTATGTGGGCATTTTGACCGTTTATTAATGAGAGCAGTTCTGGGATCTTTCTACAGACGCTCCTGCAGTTTACTATTAGCAGATGAATATTGTTACTCTCTGTTGCATTTTGCCTACTCCTACCTTGCCGCGTCTCAGGAGGCGTCTTGTCGGGCCTAGGGAGGGAATTCTCTAACCTAAAAAAAACTCACATGGGCACTCCACACGTACTCCGCTACCCTTGTAGCCGCTTACTGCGTGTAGTGCACGCCTGACCTATTCAAGCATCCCTCCAGTGCAATCGAACTTCTTACTTTGTGACATATATACTTGCTTCACACAGCTAACTAGAAAGATTGGACGTCATGAAAGCTCAAAATGTGGTAATAGTCGGTCACACGGTCAAAATAAAATTACGTTCTACATCAATTTCAAAACAACAACTTCAAATATTTACCAAAAATAGTAAGAAGACTGTAAAATAAAGTAAAAATATCTGCAATCGATAGTTCCATTTGATATCGATATATCCAGGATGAAAGTGCCACTTGCGTGCTCGATATTTTTTGCAGAAGATTTCGATATGTCGGTGTATCGATATTTTGTCCGTAACCCCAGTATGGACTGAAAATGACAGGCCTTATTACTGCATGAGTCAGCACAAGTGTTGACGTCCTAGTCGAGAAACTGGTTTATTTCCTACGGTTCCTCGTTTTGTTAGGAGAGAGGCTGTCCATCTACATCTAAATGTGCACTCCGGACGCCACTGTTCAGTGTATGTCGGTGGGGACATCGTACCAACATTACCGAATTTCTGTCCTATTCCATACCATGTATCTCTACGGCTCTGTGCGTACCCTAATTACCTTTACCTTATTTTCATGAACCCTACGTAAGTTCTAAGATGATGGCAGTAGCTTCCTTTCGTGAGCATCAATGTGAAGTCAGCTTAGGGCGATAAAAATCGACCAAACTGCTTTCGATTAACTTAACCATTTATTATTTTAATCAGTACAACACAGTTCCCAGTATACTGACTGTTCTTGTAAGGTTTGTTGCTTTTAGTGTGATTAAAGGTGTTGACAGTTTCAAACATTGCTTCAAAATAATTATACAGCCATTACGTGCAATGTGGCGTGAGTAGTTGCTGCCGCTCCAGTGTGGAGTTTGTTGCACAAAACTTATTAAGCTAAGAAAGTTCTGGATGAGCAGGTTCTAAGTGATATTAACATTCTGAAAAAAAATCCTAATCAAACGAAATTATTACGAATCTGATCTGATTTATCAAGCTGCTTGTAGCTTTGGAAACGAAACATCTAGCCGCAAATGTATGGACTTAATAAAATGCTTGATATTCGTACATACAGTTAACATTGTCAATACTGGGAATATTAAATATCATTATTAATACTGCTTCGAATTATAGCTTAATTAAAGACATTTCCCTTCCTCTTCGTAAAAAATTGATGGCTCTATTGGGGAAATAGATGTTGAAAAATAAAAATATTTATCGAATAAATTAAATCAGCAAGTTTGCCAAAAGTTGTTCGGAAACGAAAACCGTATTTGCTCTCAACTAACATCGTCTTTCCACTGCTCACTGTTAAAAAAACTCAGATCACATTAAGACTGACAATTCATGTCATCTGACGTACTGTACAAACAAATTTCCCACTCAAAAGCCTGTTAATATTAGTACCTTCACAAAAGAAGTGCAATATCATACTGAATAGCAATGAGATGGCTACTTTCCCAGTCAGCGGCTCTGCATGCAGCGAAACACAGTGAGGAAGGAGAGTCCGCAGTGACGAACTTATTTAAAATTTTTACGACAAGGCAGTTACATTTTCTTATAGCTCCAGCCTGGAAGCCTCTGCGCATTTATGAAATAAACCTTTCAAACATATTGAAAAGCTCTGCTGTGCTCCAGAGACGTAATGAGAGAGATTCAGGATCTGATACAAATTAGATTTCTATCTCACAGTCCTCAAATAGTAGACCGTGTTTGTACGGAAAGCGAACTGCTTCTTAGAGTTTCTTCAACTGAAGCACCTCCGCTTTAAGCACTCGGAGTCAGATCCAAAGAATAAGTATATATTTCTTCCTCCTCCTATTTCGTGATTTAATGAAATGCATACGTGAATGGTTTTCCATGCAAGCGCATTTAATTTTCCTAAACGCCAAATAATACTAGTAGTTAACAAACTAGCGTTCTTCCACGAGCGATAAGCTAAGTTGAGACTAACTGCTATTAACTATCTTACGCTATTTCCATTTCTATTACGTCCTCAGTGACGTCTAACGAAACTGGATGTTGAATGTAGCTGTCTAAGTTTGCTGGCCAACCATTCTCGTACATCGTTTCTTGCGTAACTACAAAACAGCGATTATGAAGTGCCACTAGGAACGTAATTCAAAATATAGTGCGTTCTGGAAGACGCTATACAGTGGACTATGAACTATATAGATCACATTAGAAGCTCGAAACAAAGATGACAGAACAAAAGTTGGCAGAAATGTGTTTTCATAGGTATGAATTGCTTTTTATAATTAGTTATACTCGAAGACATAGAATACCATAGAGAAGGAACACAGAGACCGGAGAGAAGTAAATTGAAAAACCATCCGCCATATTTTCGGAAGTCAAAAGAACGGGTCGTGGTACGTGACAATGCGCGCGGAAATTCGAAATGGCAACTATTAGCGTTTATTAACAATGTTACCTTTGAGTATAGCACACTAACTCATTTCTCAATAGTGTCGGTAGGTTCCATTTAAATACTGTAACTCCAGGTCTTCACTAGCAGAGTGTTTATAAGTGAAGGATATGGTCTGCGCAGGTTCGAAACCTGCCTCGGGCATGGATGTGCGTGTTGTCCTTAGTCAGGTTTAAGTAGTTCTAAGTTCTAGGGGACTGATGACCTCAGATGTTAAGTCCTGTAGTACTCAGAGCCATTTGAACCATTTGATATGGTCTGTAAAGTTCAATTTAGGATCCATCTTCGTGTGTTTTAGTGCATTTCAAAAAACTTTCGAAGAATACCAATCATTTCGGAGACGAAAGTTCTATAGAAAGATTACATTAACTTATATTGCATGTATCATTCATTTCACACAAAAACCCAAAACTGTGCTGCACTGAGCAGGGAGACACCACTCCGTCCAGCAGGTACATTACGGTCTAAGCCACGCAGCCAGTTGAAAATGCAATGAAGTTTATGGTTGATGGTAAGTTTATTAAAATAATAGCCAATATATTACCTTGTCTTCCTGATGAATCAGATTACTCTGCTTACATATAATTTTATATATAGAGGACAATTTTACATAGTTACGTAATAGACTCCCTTACATTCTTCGTAGTTTGTTTATGACCTACGTACATAACTGCATCGAAACATTCGGAGACATGTCCGTTATCTAACATAAGTTTTCTGAATTTACACTGCAGTTTTAGCTTTGATGACGAAAAGTGCTTTAAATATGGAAAGTACGTTTAAATAAGCAGCCAATGTAAAAAATAGGCTTTGCTACACGTCAGTCTCACCACTACTAAGATTTAAGAGGCGATGTGGGGGTGGGAGGGGGCGGGGACGTCCAGTATCACACTGCAGCCCCAGGGCTAACATTCACTATCGGATTAATGCTAGCACATTATACCTAATCTAAACATTTATTGGACGTTATAATTTAAAGTATGAACGACCTGCTGAAGATCGAAACTTTGCAAAATGGCTATCCACATTAAACCATACCAAGCTTGATTCAGAGTAATGTGTACTTTATACTTTGCATATAACGGGCGCGTGTCAATTTGAAATTATAATTTAAAATAAATAATTTAAAATAAATAACTTTTCAGTATCTTTTATGAGTCTTCAGCTCTAGTGTCGTTCTCCATTTTCTCTACTGTTCCTTGTTTATTTATTTTTTAATTTTCTTTTGCGGTGTTTTTTCACGGGATACAGTTGAAATGTGACTTGCGTCATCTCAATTCACTGCTATGACTTCCGTGCGTCATTCTGAAAAATAGCGAAAAGTAATGATTACGTTTTATTTTTCAGTTTCTAAGAGACCAAGAGATAAAAGAATAGAAGAATATCGCTAGAATTTTCGAAGTGAGGTGGAACTTTTCTCACTGTACAGGGGCGATAGATAGCGAACATGTACAAGTTACCTGTCCTGCCAAGACTGGAAGTGAATAGATTAACTATAAAAAAATTAAGCATTGTTCTTATGGAAACTGTAGACACAAATTACTGTTTTCAATACGTACATGCTAGATGTCAGGGCCACGTATCCGATGGAGGCGTTTTCACTCAATCTGCTCTAGGAGTAGAAAAGTTTATTTCCCATTAAGCTCTGAAATCGTGAAACCATATTATGGGGAATTACCGAAGTCACGGGGAACAGTATTTAGTTAATAGCTTTCTTGAGCAAGATGTATTCTTGTAAATGCGTTTGGAATAATGTCCTATGTTTTCAGATCTTCTAGAAAGCCTGTGTTGTTCAAAGTAGAGAATCTTGAAACGTAACAAAAATTTGTACATATCCACACAATTTTTTAAGGCATACTAGAACTTCCAGAATAATTTAACTATCTCCGAATAGTTCTGATGCAGAAGACTTAGAGCATGGTGCAACTGTTCTTGGAGACTGAAGAAAAGCTACTCGCAATTATAGAGATTTAACCCATTTAGCAATACCTCGAATACCTTCCAGTGATGCACAGCTAGTGCCAGAAGAGGTCAAGGAGTATTGTATGATAGTACAAGGGAGGGCTGAATGACAGGACATACACTAATTGGATCATAATAAGGTATGTTAATTTATGTGAATGAATGGCTTTATACTAATGAACAAAAAGTTTTTAGTTATTTTGGTTCTACTAACTTACTCGTGTGGACTACTGTAGTAGAATGAATTTGGAAACTACTATTACTTTTTTACATCTATCAATTATATATTTATTGGAATGTATTTGGTAGAAGATATTTATTACTACAAATTTGAAAAATGAAGCATTTCATGAATAAGATTTCTTAAACTAAAAATTGCTACTCGGAATTAATAGTTTTTGTTATGAGCCCTCATGTAATAATGTTAACGCTTTTCCACCCCAAATATCTTTTTTTACTTACTGTAATATAATACGACATTCGATGTCCCTCAGGCAAAATTAGTATTTGCGTTAGAATACAAAATGAAAAACACGTTATTATTGTTTTATCGGAAAAGCATAGAAAGCAAAATCATAATTTGCGGAAGTTAATACAGTTTAATACGCAACATTAATCAGGTCCGATTTAAGGAACGCAATTTACCAAAACATGCAATCACGAAAGGGCTTACATAATGCAGCAATACTTTTCCCTGAGAAAGGGAATTCAATACGATCTTTAATTACACTAAAAATTTCCATTTTTTCCCTTGCACGTTGCAACGCACGAGATTCCGTAATATTTACTTCAGTTGTAATTGTTAAAATAGTTTCTGTTGCTTCAGACATGGATGCATGTCTGAAGCACATGGCAATGTAAGATACAGAAACTGTATAAATAGACATTATAATAATCAATGATATTGAAAACTAGATTCAACTAACCTTATACGCGAAAACACGCCCAGGAAGGGGCGCTTGTCTTGAGTGAACACTGCACACCTGCCAGTAGCACAGCTAAACCAACAGTCTACTTGCCGTGGTGAATTATCAAGCAACCTGCAACAAAATAAACACAGCTACCATGAAGTGGTCAGTTCGCGATATGGATATGTGACGTTTTCCGTGCACGTTGAGGCACTTAACACGTATTTTTCAGAGACAAACTAAAAACTGCCGTTTTGAGACTTGTCTCACTTTCCATTCTGATTTGCGAAACGTGCTTATGATATTAATAATTTTATGTTCCTCGACTGGTTTACTACAATTTGCTGCATATGTTCCCTTACTGTTATAAAAAGCGCATAGTTAATGAAATATCGAGATGTTTGACATTAAGCTGGTCATCCCTGGACGTAGTTTAGTCAAATCGAGAATGAATTTTAACGATTCGTATGCGAACGGCTTTCTGTCAGTCGTAGTAGGCGTTGAACCGCTTTTGTATTGGTCACGCGGAGGTGTTCTCGATGAAACAGGCTTCGTAGACTTTTTATCTTATCCTTCAAAGTGCTCTCGTCGATTACGTATTTTACTCCGAGGCTCCGTATAATATATCTTTTGTTATGGTTATTTTTGTGGTTTGTTTCACGCGCGTTCCACAGCACCTCGGATTGCCAGTATCTGTCAATAAATTCTAGATACTTATCGTTGAATCGGGTGTACTGCCGGTAGTCTGCGTTTATCCAACACAACATCGTACCTCGGCATCTTCATCAGGTGTTTCCTGTCACTGAGCGACAGGCTGACCGTGTTCCGTATTTATGTCTGGACGGTGTCTGGCGTTCCCTACGCCGTCCGCTCCCGCTGCGACCGTGTCGGTTGGTCGCCAGATGTTCCGTCTTCCGTCCGCACCCGCTTCCGCTGTTTTCCCCGGTGCCGGCCGTTTCATAGCGTACCCTACTAGGTCCGCGCCCGCCAGGCGCTTTCCTCGCACTGTCGACAGGCTGCGTTTGTTGTTGGTGACCTTTACGACTTTCTCCAGCGCCCCTGTCATTCTCCTGGTCTTGTGTTGTCTTCCATTGTTTTCGGTAGATTTTGTAATAGGTCCAAAGCCCGGTTCCACGTCGTGCTGATTTGGTATCCAGCTTCCCGGTTTATCAAGTTCTCTCATCTTGATTTCGATCAGATCAGTGATGTCGCTGTCCCGAAATTTGTGGGTCTGAGATAAGATCTTGGTTTTATCATAATTCATGGTGTGCTCAAGTTCTAAGCAGTGTTCTGTTATTGCCGATTTAGTGGCTTGTCGTAGCCTGGTATGTCTCTGCTGCTCTTTATATCTTATATCAACGGTCCTGGTGGTCTGGCCATTGTAAGTCATACCGCGTTCACATAGTATATGGTAGATACCAGGTTTTCTCAATCCCAGATCATTCTTAACCGTTCCAAGAAGTGCACTGATCTTGTTTGGTGGGTAACACACAATCTTGATATTGTGCTTTTTCAGTATTCTGCTGATCTTCGCAGATATAGGTCCTGCATACGGTAGAAAGGCTTACCCTCCTGGTCTCTTCTTCTTGTTCTTCTCTCTCAGTATCACGTCGTCTGGAGGGATGTAGCGCCTTGCGGATGTCCCTTGTTGAGTATCCGTTGTCTGTGAACACTCGCTGTAGGTGTTCTAACACTGCTGCCAAGCTGTCTGAGTCGGGCAGTGTTTTGGCTCGGTGAACAAGTGTTCTCAGCACCCCATTCTTCTGTGCCAGATGATGGCAGCTCTCAGCCTGTAGGTATAAGTCGGGGTGTGTGTGTGTGTGGGTGTGTGTGTGTGTGTGTGTGTGGGTGTGTGTGTGTGTGTGTGTGTGTGTGTGTGTGTGTGTGTGTGTAGGTTTTCTATCCACACTATGGCCTAATGTGCCATCTGTCTTCCTTTTCACCAGGACATCCAGGAAAGGAAGTTGACCATTATTTTCTAGTTCCATTGTCAACTTACTGCTGGGGTGTCTCGAGTTCAGATGGTCAAGAAACTCGGGCAGTTTTTCCCGACCATGAGGCCAGATGACAAACGTGTCGACAACATACCTAAAGAAATAGGTCGGCTTGTAGGCAGCGGTCGTAAGTGCCTCATCCTCGAATCTCTGCATAAACCGATTTGCCACTACCGGAGATAAGGGACTACCTTCAGTCTGTTCATAAAACTGGCCTCCACATACGAAATAGGTCGATGTTAAGATATGCTTGAAAAATTCCAACACAGCTCCAGTAAATTTTTTCACTGATTAACTCAAGTGTGTCTTGAAGTGGTATCGTAGTGAACAGAGACACAAAAACCTACGAATCTCTAAAAAGATATCATGGTCAGCTTCAGTGATCCACGATTTAATTGTCCAACTATAGCAAGAAGAAATGAAATACCTATGTTTCAACAGGATGGCGCTACTGTACACACAGCTAAAACACTTCGTGTCTTTTGTAAGAGTTTTTTGAGAGACGTTACTTCTCAAGACATATGGCCTCTTTGTTCCCTGGACCTTACGCCACCTGAAAGTTTTCTTTGGATAGCAAAATCTGTAGTCCATCATATTTGCCCGGTTTTTGACTTAAAAACTGAAATAACTGCGTAAATGAGGAACATATCACCATCAGATCTGCAGGAAATGTTTTCCAAAAAGTTAACCTTATTCAGACGAACAGTGGTCCATGAAAGTCATTTACAAAATAAGTTGTAACTGCACAGCAACTTTCTAAAAACCCTCCACTTTCAGGTTCTTCGACCACATAAATTTATCCATAGAGTATTCAGTATTTATTCAGTGCCAAAATACTGTGTGGTGAGAGCTGTCTGCTGTGCGATTTGGGACCTGAATGGTGGACGTGAGAAAATGAGGCACCACCCTTGAAATGTAGTAAAAGAATGTAGGAATAAGCAATTACAAAAGAATTCTTTAATGACCAAAGAAAAAGTCATAGTTAATATTCTTCAGAAGGGTCATACGATAAATTTTCAACGCTCCTGAGAACTGAAAGGGCAGGAAAAATTTGGTCCAAACATTTCTAAACATCTACATTTATTTGATCGAGAAAGAAGTTGCTTAAAACATTTCAAAGTGCACATCACAAAGTTTTGCATCACCCCGGTTCCCAGAACTCTTGAAGATAGACGTTGACTGTGGATATTGTATCACAGACACAATCCCTTTGACTGTTCAGAGATGTCACTAAACCCGCCCAAAGATGTAAACAACCATACATGAGCAGTGCCTATTAGACGGAGAGGGTCAGACAGCCGATCAGTTCCAATCATTACACCAGAAAGGAGGTACACGGCCCGTGTTGTCTGATAGTTCAACCATGCCTAGACGGTTAATACCACAGTTCTACCGCTTACGTATTATTACTTTGTGCCAGGAAGGGAACAAGGGAAGTGCCCAGGCGTCTCAGAGAGAACCAAAACGATATTGTTCGGACATGGAGGAGATACAGAGAGACAGAAACTGTCGATGACATGTCTCGATCAGGCCATCAAAGGCAGTGGATGACCGCTGTCTACGGATCATGCCTCGGAGGAAACTATCCAGTAACGCCATCATGTTGAATAATGCTTTTCGTGCAGCCACGACGTTGTGTTACGACTCAAACTGTGCGCATTAGGCTGCATAATGCGCAACTTAACGCCAGACGTCCATGGCGAGGTCTATCTTTGCAACCAAGACACCATGCAGCGCGGTACAGATGGGCCCAACAACAAGCCGAATGGACAGCTCAGGAAGACATCACGTTCTCTTCACCGCTGAGTGTCGCCTTCAACCAGACAATTGTCGGAGACGTGTTTGGAGACTGAAGCATTAGAAACATTGGCCAGCGAGTGCAGCAAGGTGGTTTCCTATATTTGGAGGCAACCCGGTCAGGCTGAAAGCCTTAGACACACTGTGCAGCGAGTGCAGCAAGGTGGCATTATGTGGGGCCGACGTGCGCCGCTGGTGATCATGGAGAGTGCCGTAACGGCTGTACGATACGTGAATGCGATCGTCCGACCGATAGTGCAACCATATCGGCAGCATATTGGCGAGGCTTCCCCCCTGCGGGTCCGGGGATTAGAATAGGCCCGAGGTATTCCTGCCTGTCGTAAGAGGCGACTAAAAGGAGTCCATCCCCCTCACGGGGGTAGTTAGCGCCTGCGTCCGGAGACGGACGGTTCCTCGACCTATTATTGTGGTCTTTTTGGTTTTTCACTTCTCGTTTCTTCCTTCCTTTTGTTGGTTCCTTTCTTTGCTCTTCTCCACCTCACTGTCTTCCTTACTCTTTCCCTTGACTTCTCCTTGCCTTTTTCTCCTTGCCTTTTTCTCCTTGCCTTTTTCTCCTTGCCTTCTCTGGTCTCCGCCTTGGCGTTTGAGACAGTCTGTCCTCTTTCTCCCTCTCTCTCTTCTTTTTCCTCTTCTTCCTTCCTCCCTGTGCGTGCCTGAAGGCCGACCCACGCGTTCGCATGCGTAGCCGGTGACGGGGTAACGCCTAAGTCCCCGCCCTGGGTAGACATGTAAGGCACGCGCGTACCCCCTGGTAAAGGCCAGGCCCGGGGAGGGGTGATTGCCTGAGCTGATACCTTCTGACCATGCCGATTGGTCCCTCCGTCTGTTTCTCGGGAGGTGTGACCTGAGGTGTAAACATTCACCCAAGGCGGGAGTGCCCTCTGAGAGGGTCCCCACAAGGAAGGAGCGCGCCATCGGAGACGCTGGCAATCATGGGGGATTCCTCCGCAATGGATTCTACTCCATCTCTCTCGACTTCGACCCAAAAACGGAAACGTGACCAGCCAACAGTGACAAAAGTACTACCGCCTGCCCCACAGTTCCTCGTAGTTTCTCGATCTGAGGACGGAAAGGATTTTTCCTCTGTCAACCCTTTCGTTATTCAGAAGGGCGTAGATGCCATAGCCGGATCTGTCAAATCTTGTACCAGGTTGCGTAACGGCACCTTATTACTAGAAACTGAGAGTGCCTTTCAGGCACAAAAACTGCTTCGGGCCACCCTCCTGTACACGTTCCCTGTCCGGGTGGAGGCCCACCAAACTTTGAATTCGTCTCGTGGTGTAGTCTATACTAGCTCCTTCGACGGATTGACTGACGAGGAGCTTCAATCTTTCCTCGCTGAGCAGGGCGTGACGGCTGTTCATCGGGTCATGAAAAAGGTCAACAATGACCTTGTACCGACCCGGACACTTTTCTTGACCTTAGATAGTGTTAAGCTGCCATCGCGCATCAAGGCGGGCTACGAGGTTATTTCTGTTCGCCCCTATGTCCCGACACCTACGCGCTGCTACCAGTGTCAGCATTTCAATCACACTCGACAGTCTTGTTCCAATGCGGCTAAATGTCACTTGTGGCAGGGATGCCCATGAGGGTGACTGTCCACCTCCGTCTCCTCGTTGTGTGAACTGTCAGGGTGACCATGCCGCATCCTCCCGCGACTGTCCTGTCTATAAGGAAGAACGCTGTATCCAAGAAATTCGGGTCAAAGAGAAAGTGTCCACCTCGGCTGCTCGCAAGCTATTGGCTAGTAGGAAGCCCACGCTGCTCCCAGCGGGGAAATACAGTACTGTCCTCGCCTCTCCTCGGACTACCCGGGAGGTAGCAACCCAGACATGCGATCTGACCTTCAGCACCACGGTCGTCCGTTCGGCCAGTGCTAAGATCGCGCGGTCGACGTCTCCTCTTCCTCCCATCACCTCACAGACACCTGCCCCTTCCTCAGCGTCTGCTAAGTCGAAGACCCTGAAGTCAGATGCACGGGCCTTCAAGAAGGAACCATCCCGTGCAGACTTCGACCGGTACTTCCACCAAACGTCCTTCCAAAAAGGCGCATAGGAAGCACAGTTCTCCTTCTTCGCCACGGCGCATTTCTTCTCCTGCGCCACCCAGCGGTTGCCGCCCCAGGCCGTCATCCGTTTCGCTTGGCCGCACCGCTGGTAGCCGTACATCTGGCCATTCACCGGCGGAGGAAGCTCCCCCTCCCGGCCATCCTCCCGAGATGGCCGATGACCCTATAGACCCCATGGACGATGACTGTCCGCCTACTGATAGCGGCGGCAGTGCTCGCTCGAAGCCAGGCCCTAAGCGGCCTTCGAGGTGACCCCTTCTCTCATCTTCCTTTTCTTACGATGGCACTTATTCACTGGAATATTCGCAGCATTCGCTCCAACCGAGAGGACTTGAAGTTGCTGCTCCGCTTGCATCGTCCGCTCGTCGTCGCCCTCCAGGAAACGAAGCTACGCCCATGCGATCAAATTGCCTTGGCACACTACACCTCTGTGCGTTTTGACCTACCCCCTGTGGTAGGTATCCCAGCTCATGGAGGGGTTATGTTGCTGGTCCGGGATGATATTTACTACGATCCCATCACGTTGCACACCGGCCTGCAGGCAGTTGCCATCCGCATTACTCTCCCCACTTTTACGTTTTCCTTTTGTACCGTTTACACTCCATCGTCATCTGCCGTTACCAGGGCAGACATGATACAACTTATTGCTCAGCTACCTGCACCATTTTTGTTAACTGGAGACTTCAATGCCCACCATCCCCTTTGGGGCTCTCCAGCATCCTGCCCGAGGGGCTCCTTGTTAGCAGACCTTTTCAACCAGCTCAATCTCGTCTGCCTCAATACTGGCGCCCCTACTTTTCTTTCGGACACATCTCACACATATTCCCATTTAGACCTCTCTATATGTACTCCCCAACTTGCACGCCGGTTTGAGTGGTATGCACTTGCTGATACATATTCGAGCGACCACTTCCCGTGTGTTATCCATCTCCTGCAGCATACTCCCTCTCCGTGCTCCTCTAGTTGGACCATCTCCAAGGCAGACTGGGAGCTCTTCTCTTCCAGGGCGACCTTTCAGGATCAAACCTTCACAAGCTGCGATCGTCAGGTCGCACACCTCACGGAAGTCATTCTCGCTGCTGCTGAATATTCCATCCCTCACCCTACTTCTTCTCCACGTCGCGTACCGGTCCCCTGGTGGACCGCAGCATGTAGAGACGCTTTACGTGCTCGTCGACGTGCTTTACGCACCTTTAAACGCCACCCTACAGTGGCGAATTGTATTAATTATAAACGATTACGTGCTCAGTGTCGTCGTATTATTAACGAAAGCAAGAAAGCCAGCTGGGCTGCTTTCACAAGCACCTTCAACAGTTTTACTCCTTCTTCTGTTGTCTGGGGTAGCCTGCGCCGGCTATCTGGCACTAAGGTCCACTCCCCAGTTTCTGGCTTGAAGGTCGCGAATGAAGTCCTTGTGGCCCCTGAGGCTGTCTCCAATGCCTTCGGCCGCTTTTTCGCAGAAGTTTCGAGCTCCACTCATTACCACCCTGCCTTCCTCCCCCGCAAACAGGCAGAGGAGGCTAGGCCACCTGACTTCCGCTCCTCGAATTGTGAAAGTTATAATGCCCCATTCACCATGCGGGAACTCGAAACCGCACTTGGCCGATCACGGTCCTCCGCTCCAGGGCCTGATTCTATTCATATTCAGATGCTGAAGAACCTTTCTCCTGCGGGTAAAGGTTTTCTTCTTCGTACATACAATCGCATCTGGATTGAGGGACATGTTCCCGCATGCTGGCGCGAGTCTATTGTCCCGATTCCTAAGCCGGGGAAGGACAAGCACTTGCCTTCCAGTTATCGACCTATCTCGCTTACCAGCTGTGTCTGTAAAGTGATGGAGCGAATGGTTAACTCTCGATTGGTTTGGCTGCTCGAGTCTCGACGCCTACTTACCAATGTACAATGTGGATTTCGTAGGCGCCGCTCTGCTGTTGACCATCTGGTTACCTTGTCGACCTTCATTATGAATAATTTCTTGCGGAAGCGCCCGACCGCGGCTGTGTTCTTTGATTTGGAGAAGGCTTACGACACCTGTTGGAGGGCGGGCCTTCTCCGCACCATGCATACATGGGGCCTTCGCGGTCGCCTCCCTCTTTTTATTCGTTCCTTTTTAATGGATCGACAGTTCAGGGTACGTGTGGGTTCTGTCCTGTCCGACACCTTTCGCCAGGAGAATGGGGTGCCACAGGGCTCAGTTTTGAGCGTCGCTCTCTTCGCCATCGCGATCAATCCAATAATGGATTGCCTCCCAGCTGATGTATCAGGCTCCCTTTTCGTGGACGATTTTACCATCTATTGCAGCGCGCAGTGTACAGGTGTCCTGGAGCGCTGTCTTCAGCGTTCTCTTGACCGTCTTTACTCCCAGAGTGTCGCCAATGGCTTCCGTTTTTCTGCCGAGAAGACGGTCTGTATTAACTTCTGGCGCTACAAAGAGTTTCTCCCACCGTCCTTACGACTCGGTCCCGTTGCTCTCCCAATCGTGGAGACAACCAAATTTTTTGGCCTTACATTTGACAGGAAACTTAGCTGGTCTCCACATGTGTCATATTTGGCCGCCCGTTGTACCCGTTCTTTAAATGTCCTCCGTGTTCTCAGTGGTATGTCGTGGGGAGCGGATCGAACCGTCCTACTTCGTCTATATCGGTCGATCGTCCGCTCCAAGCTGGATTATGGGAGCTTCGTATACTCCTCTGCACGGCCATCAATCTTACGCCGCCTCAACTCCATACAACATCGGGGTTTACGACTTGCGATCAGAGCATTTTATACTAGTCCCGTAGAGAGTCTTCATGCTGACGCTGGCGAATTGCCACTCACCTACCGGCGCGATATACTGCTTTGTCGATATGCCTGTCGGCTACTGTCAATGCCCGACCATCCGTCTTATCGTTCCTTTTTTGACGACTCTCTTGACCGTCAATACGGGTTGTATGTCTCTGCCCTGCTACCCCCTGGAGTTCGCTTTCGTCGCCTCCTTCAACACCTTAATTTTTCACTCCCTGCAACCTTTCGAGTGGGCGAGAGCCGCACGCCACCTTGGCTCCAGGCTCAGGTCCGCGTTCACCTTGACCTCAGCTCGCTCCCAAAAGAGGTCACCCCCGGTTCGGTCTACCACTCCCGTTTTTTGGAACTTCGTTCGAAGTTCATCAACATGACTTTCATTTATACAGATGGCTCTAAGACCAATGACGGGGTCGGGTGTTCCTTTATAGTCGGGGCACAAAGTTTCAAATACCGGCTCCATGGCCATTGTTCGGTCTTCACAGCTGAGCTCTTTGCCCTCTACCAGGCTGTTCTTTACATCTGCCGCCACCGACATTCTGCTTATGTCATCTGCTCAGATTCCCTGAGCGCCATCCACAGCCTCAGTGATCCGTACCCGGTTCACCCTTTCGTACACCGGATCCAACGCTCTCTTCAGCAGCTGGTGGACGTCGGTTCTCCAGTTAGCTTTATGTGGGTTCCTGGCCATGTCGGTATCCCTGGGAACGAAGCTGCAGATGCCGCGGCCAAGGCTGCGGTCCTCCAGCCTCGGTCAGCTTCTTGTTGTGTCCCTTCGTCCGATTTTAGCAGGGTCATTTGTCGGCGCATCTTATCGCTGTGGCATGCCGATTGGGCTGCACTTACCGACAACAAGCTTCGGGCCTTAAAACCTCTTCCCGTGGCTTGGACGTCCTCCTCATGCCCTTCTCGGCGGGAGGAGGTCGTTTTAGCCCGGTTAAGAATTGGACACTGCCGGTTCAGCCATCGCCATCTGCTGACGGCTGCGCCGGCGCCGTTCTGCCCATGTGGGCACTTGCTGACGGTTAGACACATTTTAATGTCCTGTCCAGATCTTAACACACTGCGCCTCGATCTTAACCTGCCTAATACTTTCGATGCCATTTTAGCGGATGACCCACGAGCAGCTGCTCGTGTTCTTTGTTTTATCAATTTGACAAACCTCGCTAAGGACATTTGATGATGTTGTTTTTTAATCCTATGCCTGTCAGTCTGTCTTTTATCGTGTTTTCCCTTTTAGTTGTTGTTGTCAACAACTTGTGCCTCGCGGTGCATTCTTAGAGTAGTCAGGGCGCTAATGACCATTGAAGTTGTGCGCCCTACAACCAACAAAAAAAAAAAAAAAAAATATTGGCGAGGCATTCGTCTTCATGGACGAGAATTCGCGGCCCAATCGTACACACTTGTGAATGACTTCCTTCAGGATAACGACATCGCTCGTCTAGAGTGGCCAGTATGCTCTCCAGATTCGAACCCTATCGAACATGCCAGGGATAGGTTGAAAAGGGCTGTTTATGGACGACGTGACCCACCAACCATTCTGAGGGATTTAAGCAAAATCGCCGTTGAAGAATGGACCAATCTTGACCAACAGTGCCTTGATGAAGCTGTGGATAGTATACCACGATGAATACAGGCATGCATCAATGCAAGAGGACGTACTACTGGGTATCAGAGGTACCGCTGTGTACAGCAATCTGGATCACCACCTCTGAAGGTCTCGCTGTATGGTGGTACAACATGGTTCAAATGGCTCTGAGCACTATGGGACCTAACTTCTGAGGTCATCAGTCCCCTAGAACTTAGAACTCCTTAAACATAACTAAGGACATCACACACATCCATGCCCGAGGCAGGCTTCGAACCTGCGACCGTAGCGGTCGCGCGGTTCCAGACTGTAGCGCCTAGAACCGCTCGGCCAACCCAGATGGCCGGTACAACATGCAATGTGATGTTTCATGAGCAATAAAAAGGGCAGAAATGATGTTTATGTTGGTCTCTATTCCAGTTTTCTGTACAGATTACGGATCTCTCGGAACAGAGGTGATGCAAGACTTTTTTTGATGTGTGTATATTTAGAAGGCAGTAAATACCGTTTATATCATGTTTTCATTCTAAGGGCCACTTTACATCGACAGTTATGTAAATAATTACGATTTTGTCAGTGTTGAAACGAACTTTATTAAAAAATTATTTAGATATTTATGTTCTTATTTATGCATAATACACGTTTTTCTCTTTGCCCAGTTATTATTAAACTTAGAGTGTAAGCAGAATAACTTGGCCGGTAGATTCGCGCAGTCGCAGTAAGCGTCATGGTTGGTGAATTTTGAGTAAAACCTATGTTTCTCTTATTGCCTCATTAAAATTTATTTCTTTTGCCAAAATATAGTGGAGTTCACACAATGTAACCTCACTGAGAAGTTGTACAGACACAACTGCGACAGAAATATGAGACAGTGGTTTATTCCTTTCTGAAGTGAGGAGCCCGCCCGGTTGGCCGTGCGGTCTAACGCACGGCTTTCCGGGCGGGAAGGAGCGCCTGGTTTCCGGCACGAATCCGCCAGGCGGATTTGTGTCGAGGTCCGGTGAACCGGCCAGTCTGTGGATTGTTTTTAGGTGGTTTTCCATCTGCCTCGGCTAATGCGGACTGGTTCCCCTTATTCCGCCTTAGTTACACTATGTCGGCGATAGCTGCGCAAACAAGTTCTCCACGTACGCGTACACCACCATTACTCTACCATACAAATATAGGGGCTACACTTGTCTGGTGGGTCCACCAGGGCCTGAACCGCACAATAACCCTGGGTTCGGTGTGGGGCGGCGGAGTGGTGAAGTGGACCACTGCGGCTGCGGCGGGGACGGAGCGCCTCCGTCATTTCTAGGTCCCCGGCTAACATACAATACAATAAGTGAGGAACTGAGGTCAAGTAAGACCAGTAGCTTATTAAAAGCGCATCTTTGGTACAAAAATAAACTTGTAATGTCTTGGCAAATATATTTCACCAGCTATCAATGGCCCGTAAAAACAGCATTTTTTCATCGAAACAGTTTGTAGTTAGTGGAACAGTACATAGTGGAGTTTCTCAAAATATTCTCTTCTTTATGTGCTATTATTTGCCAAAATCTACTTTCGATATCTTAAGCTGTTTGAGATATGAGGGATATTATGGATATTTCATTCTAATGGCACGGGCCGTCACAAATAGGTGCGCCACACACAATCAGTTTTCCCGAGATTGGTCACAGGTAGAGACGTCCACCCAAGTCTGAAGAAAATTCAATACGTTAGATAAATTTCGTCAAATATGCACCAAACGTAAAAAAATGGTGACCGCTATATTTCATTGCAAACTGTTTCGGAACTAGCGGAGTGTCTTACTTAATTGCAAATACCACAATAACTATAACCATTAACGAAAGGATGGGCAGGTTATAATGTAGTTGACATATAAAGCTGTAAGTAAAACAAAAATGAATTTTTTTTCACTAGATATTTTCTGTAAAATCGTTTGTGAAAGATTGTGTGGCGTCCGCCTGGATTCTGTCAATGAATGACGGCGCCAGCCGGTGGAAAGTGGGCAAACGATGTTTGCCTCCTGTTCCGAACAAATTAATGAACTCGACCAGCGCTTTGGACGAAAATTGGTCACTGCGCACCGGCAACCTTACTTACCCTGTGTGGGCTCTACATTCCTTCTTGCAGATGACTTCTCTCTTGTGGGAGAAAACTAATAGCAGAAATACCAGGGCCCTAGCAAACATTTGCAATGTAGCACTAAAATAAAGCAAACAACAGAATGGGGTTACGAAGACACAAAAGCGTAAAATCCATTACTATAATAGGAGTTAGCACGGTGAAAATAGGTTAACTTCCACGCTTAGCATATGAAGCCACGGCAAGTCCAGTCTGCAGCGTATTCAAAATTTTTGAATGCCACACTCGTTACGTTCAACTGATTACGGACGTCAATGATCTGCTCGCAATGTGGTTGGCAGTTGGTAGCTGATTTGCATACAAGCGCGTGACGCGTATTCAGGAGTAGTCGATTTTGCCCAGAAGTTGCTCGTGTAAAACTACCTTAAGCTGTAAGGCTTAAAGCACTCGCCAAAGTTCACTTCTCAACATGGAATAACTGTCTCATCAAAGAACTTAATATACCATTGATCCAGTTGGCAAGAGCTACTGAGGTAGAAGTACACGAGAGTTTTAATTCGCCAATGCTGAAAGATGTGAGCCATAATTAGAGGGAGGATAAAACGGATTCTTTTTATTCTTTAGGTTGTGGTGTAATTCTGGCTTAGGCCGTCTTCCAGATGTATCATCTGAATCGATCACGCTACCATCTTTCCTCAAATAGCTTCACAACATTTCTTTTAGTGTCGCCATGGGTTCATTTTATTACATCTTGCAGCTGCAGCATACCGCTGATGATATTTTCAGTTTGAATTAAACTTCAGGCGTTTATTCACTTCTAAAGATCTCCACACAGGAGCGATAAATCACCGCCGATACCAGACTGCATTTCTAACCGGTGAAGGATACGAAAAGCAAGCGGTAGTTGAGAAGGGATTGGAACAATGTGTACACTGAGCAAAGAGTAAAGGAAACCAAGGCAAAATTTTGAAACGGAATTAAAGTTGAGCGAGAAATGAAAATTTTTAGGTTTGCCAATGACATAAGTCTGTTGGAGGCGGCAAAAGACATTGAAGAACAGCTGTACGCAGTAGTAAAAGGTAATAATAAAAGGCTAAAAGATACACATCAAAACGAGTCAAACGAGGCTAATTGAATGTAACGGAATTGTATCAGGTGACGCTGATAGGATTGTGTTAGGAAATGAGAAAATAGTATATTTCTGCTATTTGAGAAGCCAAAACTCTGACGACGGCCACAGTATGAAGTGACAGACAGTACAGGCTGGCAATAGCAAGAAAAGTGTCACTAAAACAGATATATGTGTGAATACAGAATACGAATTTAAATAATTGGAAGCCTATTCTGAAGGTATTTGTATGTATTGTGGCCTCATACAGAAGCGAAACATAGACGATTTGCAAGTAGAAAATGAAATGAAATAGTGCAGTTGAAACTTCAATATTAGATGGGTAGATCGAATAACTAATGAGGCAATATTGAATCATATTGGTAAACAAAGAAATTTATGCCACAACCTGCTTAAAAAGGGTCAATTGATAAGACAATTTATGATTCACCAACAAGTTATCAGCGTGGCAATTTTAAGGATGTTTGGGTAAAAACGGTAGAGGTAGATGAAGCAAGTTCAAATGGATGTAGGTTGCAGTAATTATGCAGAGATCAAGAGGCTTGCACAGGAAAGAGTACCGTAGAGAGCTGCATCAAACCAGTCTTTGGATTGAAGAGAGCAATCTTTGGATTGAAGAGATCAACAACAACAACAACATCGCCAGTGACAGAGACTATAATTTGGCGCTCTCTTTGACCGCGACCACACAAGAGCGGTTTATGGAGCAATTTCTACCAGTATTTCGAATGTCACTAAAATCTCTACTGTGGAAAATGAATCGTATGTTTGCCGGTAGTGGCAGTTGATCTCTGTTTGTCGAAAAGTGGTTGTAGAATAAATAAAGAAAATGGAGTAGAATTTTTAAACTTGTGTTGGAACGGTTTTCTTGGTAAATGTAGACTGTTACACAATACATTATGTTTTTCATTGAAACCAGGTGTACTAATTATATCTTTTGAGTCTGTATTTAACAAACATACCTTACAGTTCTCTTTTACACTTCTTACTCTTGTAGTTTAACTACGAGTATATACAACATGGCTTTGCTAAGTCGCAGTCTGTATAGAAATTACATGAATAGCAGCACTGTTGGTTTCCACAACGCGTATTAAGTGTGTAAGGGAGAACCAGTTTATACGAGATGACAAAGGACGTATGTATAGCTATAGAAGAGATGCGATATATATTAAATTCTCCACTTTATATTACCTAATTCTTAAATAGTTAAATAATAAATCTAGTTTTGTTACAAATAATTGAAAATTTCAAACTAGAGCCCAGAATATAGAGACTATTACTATGAATATCCCTTTAATTTCTACCTCTATAGCTTGAAAATGTTGTTCGATGAAATAAGTATGGAAATAATTTTAGATTTGTATTAGTTCTTAATATATACACTTACATTAACTCTACCTTAAATTTCGCCTTTCAGAGTGGTTCATGGTCCCTGAATAAGTATAGATTATAATGTAAAGCTTTAACTATACTTGGGCAAAGCAGCACATTCGTCTGCTTCATGTCCATACCGTCTGGTAGAAAGTTAGTGCATGGTTCACCACACCCACTAAACTACAAATAGTACATCTCACCCGTAGCAAATTCATTCTTTACAGATTCATCTGTATACTGATAAATCAATGGGTTGTTCAGGTATCACGAAAGATACTTTGGTCATAGCACACCTATCAGTATTCCTAAGCTGCGCCACATCACAACCAAACAAAGAATAAATATCTGTTATGCTTACCGCATTGTGCCTGCTTCTGCAAAGTGTGAACGCTGCAGATGCAGACAAGTGCCTCCGATTTCCAGGTGGTGGATTCTAACACTTCCAATTGCAGATTCTCAGATGAATTTGTCGAAGTGGACACTTCTGGCTCCAATTTGCAAGGGCGCCAAGCGGAGATACTCCTCTGTGAGGTCAAGATGTCTGCTTTTTCTAGTAAAAAGTTCATTTATTCACTTTGTTTCCAATTCGTTGCTCTCTCGCACCAGCCTTGGCTGATACTTCATTGATCTGTGTGTTGGCTTCTAGCTGATGTCTTTTTAATCAGTTCAGTGGCTACACACCTGGGCGATGATGATACCAGCCTCAGAGTTGTGTTGGGCTGCCGTCTGACAGATGGTAGCCACGCTCAGTGTGAAGGGTTGGTCTTACGCTGGTGACTGGAGAGTACTAGGTCCCACTATGAATTATATGGTGACCATTGATGACTCATCAGAAACGTACATGGCGTCGATAATCGTGGTGGTCAGTTGATCTCCTTCCCAGTGACCTGGTAGGTTTAAGCACCTAGAGGCACTTGGTCGTTTAAAAGGAATTTGAACTCAGAGACACATTATTGCTGGCGTTTGCTCTGAAGTTCAGCGCTGGCAGCACTCTGCGATGTTGTGTTGTCAAGACAGTCAGTTTCTCTATGAGTAGATGGTAGGTGGTGAGCAGTATGAAGTTCATCAGGCGAAGACCATCACCTCATCTTTGGCTAGTCCACAGACGGTGCTGGAGTATCTATGACATACATTCACTGCAGTATTGTAATCATAGAATCGAGTGCTATTAGTGTGAATGCCATTGATTCCAATCGTCATCTGACAAGAGCTGGAAAACTGAAGTATTTAAAGGGAGCTATCATGAGACTATGATGTAAGGCTCGGTTCATAATGACCACATGTGTGCTCCTTATTCTGCTACAATCACTTAACATGTTAACTGCTATATCAGGTCCTCGCTAAGTTCAAAAATGGCTCTGAGCACTATGGGACTTAACATCTGTGGTCATCAGTCCCCTGGAACTTAGAACTACTTAAACCTAACTAACCTAAGGACATCACACACATTCATACCCCAGGCAGGATTCGAACCTGCGACCGTAGCGGTCGCGCAGTTCCAGACTGTAGCGCCTAGAACCGCTCGGCCACACCGGTCGGCCCTCGCTAAGTGTTCTTGCATAAGAGCTAGAGTTTCTTGCATCATGTCTTACAAGGTGACAAATTTGTTCTTCTCTCTTTCTTTGCTATTCTGTAGCAGTCTTCTTTCTGTTAAATTCATATTTCTCACTGGATGGATGGCGTCGTAATGTGTTGATGGCCTGACTCACTTGAGACATACACGTACACTTCCTGCTTGAACCATTGTCTCTGGCTTAAGTTGATATTGGCTGTGACATGCAAATGAATTTTAATAAACTCCCCCCTTCCTATCATATGTTGTAACAGTAGTTCCAGAACCGAAATTTCGTCATTTAATCCGAAATGCAGGCAGTTCAATCATTGTTTCCTTCACTTTAGTTCATTCAACGATTTACTTTGTCTCATGTATGGAACTGAGTTCATGTGATACTAGTATATATGACGTTCCTTTCATGGGACATTATTCCAAGAGCTCAAATGTTACTTGGTTCACTCTGTTTTGGACCAATTACATAATTTAAATCCAGCTACTGCCTATCAGGACATACATATGGATTCATTTCCTGATTATTTAAGAGAAATTGGTATAACTTTTTGTTTGCAGCCATTTTGTGATCACTCTACATTTTGCTCAACTGCAACTGCTAAATTTTATCAAGTATTTCATGTCTCAGGTAGTATCTCCTACTTTTTACTATATAAATTCACATTCTAACACACACATTTTCAGCTAACGAGAGAGTTCTCATGATGAACGCCGGTTTTTATTGATGACATGCCTCATCCTGCAAAGGTATATTTAGTCATTCTTCATGTGCCGTCTCAAATAGTGTTATTACGAGAAGTTTACCACGACTTTGCAATCCATGCATATTCAGATCTTTCGAATTGCAGCCTCATTCAACCAACTTTAAGTCGTATTGACAGCAGTTATTCAGTGTTCATGTTTTGACTGTTAAGATTAAAGTATTGAGGGGGGGGGGGGAGGGGGGACTACCTTCCCCTGCACAATGATCAAGCATACACTGAGGTGACAAAAGTCAAGGGTAGCGATAGTGTCGGCCGCGGTGGCCGAGCTGTTCTAGGCGCTACAGTACGGAACCGCGCAACCGCTAAAGTCTCAGGTTCGAATCCTGCCTCGGGCATGGATGTGAGTGATGTCCTTAGGTTAGTTTGGTTTAAGTAGTTCTAAGTTCCAGGGGACTGATGACCTCAGATGTTAAGTCCTGTAGTGCTCAGAGCCATTTGAACCATTTTTTGATAGAGATAGCACTTCTACCTGACGATCGACGTATCACATAAAAAACGTATAAGGGTATAAGAGGACAGTGCATTGGCAGAGCTGTCATTTTCACTCAGGTGACTCATGTAAAAAGATTTCAGACATGATTACTCTCGCACAACGGGAATTAATTGACTTTTGAACGTGGTATAATAGTTGGAGCTAGATGTATGGGACATCCCACTTCGGAAAACGTTAGCGAGTTCATTATTCCGATGTCCACAGTGTCAACAATGTGCCGGGAACACAACATTTCAGGCATTACCTCTCACCACAGACAACGCAGTTGCGGACGACATTCACTTAACTACCGAGAGCAGCGATGTTTCTGTGAATTTGGCGGACAAGCAACACTGCGTGAAACAACCTCAGAAATCAATGTGGGATGTACGACGAAATTATCCGGTACAGAAGATCGGTTAAATTTTTCGTTAAAGACCTATGGCAGCAGACCAACGACGCGAGTGCCTCTACAACAGCATCAAATCGCCCTCAGAGCCTCTCCTTGGCCCGTGACCGTATTAGTTCGACCTTAGATGACTGGAAAACTGTGGCCTGGTCACATGAGTCCCGATTTCAGTTGACTAAAGCTGACGGTAGGGTTCGAGTGTATGGAGCAGACCCCCACGAAGGCATTCGTTAACAAGGCACTGTGAAAACTGATGGTGGTTCCATCATGGTGTAGGCTTTGTTTGCATGGAATAGACGGGGTCCTCAGGTCAAATTGATCCGATCACTGATGGAAATGGTTATGTTCGGCTACTTAGAGACCATTTGCAGCTGAACAATGATGGGAATTTCATGGATAACAATGTGCCATGTCACTAGACCACAACGGTTCGCGATTGGTCTGAAGAGCATTCTTGACATTCGAGTGAACGATTTCGCCATCCAGATCGCCCGACATGAATCCCATCAACATTTATGGGACATAATCGAGATGGCAGTTCGTGCACAAGATCCTGCACCGGCAGTAGTTTCGCAGTTATGGGCGGCTATAAAGGCAGCACGGCTCAATATTTCTGTCGAGGGCTTCCAGTGACTTGTTGAGTCCACGACACGATCAGTTGCTGCACTACACTGGGTAAAAGGAGGTCCGGCACGTTATTGGGATGTATCATCTCAGTGTAAGTTACTCACAACAACGCTTTAGACATTGTTAGGATTTCGGGACTGATATTAATTGTTCACTTCTATTCAGATTCTGGTACTATGCCTGATGTTTTTTCCCGTTCCACGCTTAATGTAGACGCTTGCTGCTCAGTTAAACCTTCTTTTCTCATACGAAAGTCAGAAACGCTGTCTTTACCTCTGACTGATATATTTATTCTTCTCCACCAGTCCTGAAAGTTTCTGGCGTCATCACGGAATCACCCTGTATACGTAATCAAAACCGCGAAGTGCACGGTGTTTGTACTAAGCTGAATTTGAGACACGTTCTATACTAGCGTGCCAAACATGCAAACTGTAGCGTCCGTATGTCCTACCCTAATTAGAGAAAATCATGAACACTAACAAAGCACAGATCACACTTGGGGCGGTTAGCAATGCAGTTATGATAGTATAAGGTCATTTATAGTATCTCAGAATCTCCTAGAACAATCGCGGCACTTGAATGTAGAAATGGTGACCATTGAGTATGTTTCAGACCAATTAGATACTGCCCAGAACAAATTTCTATTCCTAAACTAATTATCCACATAAAAAATTATAAAAAGTAAATACTTAGTACCTTGACGGACATTTTTAAGGTTCTGTACCTAAACAGCTAAAAACCGAACCTTTATAGCAAAATTTTATAAGCGGTCTGAACGACTGTTAAGACCCATTTTTCTCAGGAAGTGACACGTTGAAATTTGTCACACAATAAAGTTTATGCACTTTTGGTGGGGTAAAAAGTTTAGTCTTTTACGTCAATGCAGCCAAGAGGCATGGCCAATTACGTCAGGTACACTGAATATCCAAACTGGTACACTTGCCTGATATCGTGTAGCGCCCCAGCGAGCACGCAGAAGTGCCTCAACACAACGTGGCATTGACTCGACTATTGTATGAAGTAGTGCTGGAGGGAACTGACACCATGAATCCTGCAGGGCCGGCAGCTGTGGCCGAGCCGTTCTATTTGCTTTAGTCCGGAACGGAGCTGCTGCTACGGTCGCAGGATCGAATCCTGCCTCGGGCATGGATGTGTGTGATATCCTTAGGTTAGTTCGGTTTAAGTAGTTCTAAGTATAGGGGACTGATGACTTCAGATGTCAAGTCCCATAGTCCTTAGAGCCATTTGAACCATTTTGAATCCCGCAGGGCTGTCCATAAATCGGTAAGAGTACGAGGAGGTGGAGATATCTTCTGAACAGCACGTTGCAAGGCATCCCAGGTATATCAATAATTTTCATGTCTGGGGAGCTGGTGGCCAAAGGAAGTGTTCAAGCACAGAAAAGTGTTCCTGGAGCCACTCTGTAGCAATTCTGGAGTTGTGGGGTGTCGAATTGTCCTTCTGCAATTGCTCAAGTCCGTCGGAATGCACAATGGGCATGAATGGATGCATGTGGTCAGACAGGATACTTTCCGACGTGCCACCTTCAAAGTCGTATATAGACGTATCGGGGGTCCCATATGACTCCAACTGCACACGACCCACACCATTACAGAGCCACCACCAGCTTGAACAGTCCCCTGCTGACATGCAGGGTCCATGGATTCATGAGGTTGTCTCTGCGCCCGTACACGTCCATCCGCTCGATACAATTTGAAACGAGATTCCGGCGACCACGCAACGTGTTTCCAGTGATGGACAGTCTAATGTCGGTGTTGACGGGCCTAGGCGAGGCGTAAAGCTTTGTGTCGTGCAGTGATAAATGGTACACAAGTGGGCCTTTGGCTCCGAAAGCCCACATGGATGATGTTTCGTTGAATGGTTCGCACGCTGACACTTGTTGATGGCCAAGAATAGTAATCTGCAGCAATTTGCGGAAGAGTTGCAGTTCTGTCACGTTGACCCATTCTCTTCAGTCGTCATTGATCCCGTTCTTGCGGATCTTTTTCCGGTCGCAGCGATGTCAAGAGATTTGATGTTTTACCGAATTCTACGGGAAAATCCCACCTCATCACTGCCTCGGAGATACTGTGTCCCATCGCTCGTGTGCCGACTATAACACAACGTTTAAATCCTGATAACCTGCCATTGTAGCAGGAGCAGCCGATCTGACAACTACGCCAGACACTTGTCATATGCATGCGTTGCCGACCGCAGCGCCGTATTCTGCCTGTTTACGTATCTCTGTATTGAATACGCACGCCTATACAAGTTTCTTTAACGCTTCAGTGTGTTTTCGTGCTCGCAAATTCGCTTACCAAATCCTATAGTGTACTTCCTGCTGACCAAGAATCATGAAATTTGGCGAGAAGTAGGATTTTACTGTACACTTAAAGGGAAAACGACTGTTGTCTGAAACTTCCGTGCAGATTAAAACTCTGTGCCGATCCCAGATTCAAACTGGGGACCTTTTCGAAGGTCTCGAGTTCGTGTGTCTGTCCGGCACTCAGTTTTAATCTGCCAGGAAGTTTCATATCAGCGCACACTCCGCTGCAGAATGAAAATTTCATTCTGGAATCCTCTGTTGTCTGTTTTTTGATCTGTTAAGATCACTTTTTGTCGGGAATGGGTAGACATATCAATTTGAAATGTCACACTAAAGTCTACAGTTCTTGCCCGCCTAAAAAAATAAGGATCCCTCAGTGCGCGAGCTATACTCGCACTTACCCGGATGTTTTTAAGTTGTGACTCAGTGGGCTAGGTGTATTTCTTCCGAATACTATTGGAGCAAAATATGAACCTCACAACCACTGAAATTTTTAGAGAAACGCAAAATTCTGTAAACTTCAGGGAGATGTTTCGGAAGACAATGAAATTGTAACTGAAATGAACGAGTTACTGGACTCTCACTATTTGTGTTCATGTGTGTCATGAAAATGGTAAATTACAGAGTGGCGCAAACTATTGTTGGAAATGAAACTGACAACCAGAGAAATCGGGAAGAACTAGTGTTACGAGGGACCGGTTATATTTTGTAGACGATGTAGTGATTCTGTGTCAATACTTGAACGTTTGTAAATTCTTAAAAATACACCAGAAAGAGTTGAATTCCTCAATTTAATTGAAAAAAATAAGGCTTCCCAGAATTTGCAAAGTAAACATTGAAAAACCTAGGAAGTTTTTAGGTACAAGTATTTACTCGAAAATGCTCAAGAGACTGATATAGGACAGTTTGGTTATCAAATCTATGGCCGTAAAAAAGGAAAGTCTTCATACTAACAACAGAGATATATAACAAAAAATGCACTGAGTATACTCAATACCGAGCACTACAACACGACTATCGGAGAGTCTATGTGGGGCTTAAACTTCCATTTTCAACAGAAATTGGGAACGCGGATGCGAAGTAATCGGTAAAGGAATTATATCACAAGTACGCTTAAGAAGAAACTTATAGACCAGTGACTGCCAAACCGTCGATCGCGAGGCTCTAGTTGCTTGCTTTAAGGGATGGCAATTACCGCTGAAACAATCGGTTTTCGGTTACGTGAAATTTTTGCTCACCAGTTTAACCTGATAGATAAAACCACACAAAATAATCGGTTTTTGAAATAAACGATTTTCGGTTTTTGTTCCTGTTAGTTCCTATAATAAACGTAGAAATCGGACAAAGACCCTCAGTTTCAAGGTACATAGAATAAATTATTAAATTAAACAAACAAAGAAAAGAGAACTTAGTCCGTCCACTGTTGACTGCTTTTCTCGAAAACTGGTAGGTGGCTGAATCACTTCTCCTGTTCATTGTAATTTTTTTTAAATTCTGCTAAAAAATCATATTCTAATCGGGGATCATAATGCTAGTTGGGCATATGAATCGTCAGTGTTAAATGGCGAAAACTGGGGTTGAAGTACAGGGCTATTACAAATGATTGAAGCGATTTCATAAATTCACTGTAGCTCCATTCATTGACATATGGTCACGACACACTACAGATACGTAGAAAAACTCATAAAGTTTTGTTCGGCTGAAGCCGCACTTCAGGTTTCTGCCGCCAGAGCGCTCGAGAGCGCAGTGAGACAAAATGGCGACAGGAGCCGAGAAAGCGTATGTCGTGCTTGAAATGCACTCACATCAGTCAGTCATAACAGTGCAACGACGCTTCAGGACGAAGTTCAACAAAGATCCACCAACTGCTAACTCCATTCGGCGATGGTATGCGCAGTTTAAAGCTTCGGGATGCCTCTGTAAGGGGAAATCAACGGGTCGGCCTGCAGTGAGCGAAGAAACTATTGAACGCGTGCGGGCAAGATTCACGCGTAGCCCACGGAAGTCGACGAATAAAGCAAGCAGGGAGCTGAACGCACCACAGCCGACGGTTTGGAAAACCTTACGGAAAAGGCTAAAGCAGAAACCTTACCGTTTACAATTGCTACAAGCCCTGACACCCGATGAGAGTCAAACGCTTTGAATTTTCGGCGCGGTTGAAACAGCTCATGGAAGAGGATGCATTCAGGGCGAAACTTGTTTTCAGTGATGAAGCAACATTTTTTCTTAATGGTGAAGTGAACAGACACAATGTGCGAATCTGGGCGGTAGAGAATCCTCACACATTCGTGCAGCAAATTCGCAATTCATCAAAAGTTAATGTGTTTCGTGCAATCTCACGGTTTAAAATTTACGGCCCCTTTTTCTTCTGCGAAAACAACGTTACAGGACACATGTATCTGGACATGCTGGAAAATTGGCTCATGCCACAACTGGAGACTGACAGCGCTGACTTCATCTTTCAACAGGGTGGTGCTCCACCACACTTCCATCCTGATGTTCGGCATTTCTTAAACAGGAGATTGGAAAACCGATGGATCGGTCGTGGTGGAGATCATGATCAGCAATTCATGTCATGGCCTCCACGCTCTCCCGACTTAACCCCATGCAATTTCTTTCTGTGGGGTTATGTGAAAGATTCAGTGTTTAAACCTCCTCTACCAAGAAACGTGCCAGAAGTGCGAGCTCGCATCAATGATGCTTTCGAACTCATTGATGGGGACATGCTGCGCCGAGTGTGGGAGGAACTTGATTATCTGCTTGATGTCTGCCAAATCACTAAAGGGGCACGTATCGAACATTTGTGAATGCCTAAAGAAACTGAGTTTTTGTATGTGTGTGCAAAGCATTGTGAAAATATCTCAAACAATAAAGTTATTGTAGAGCTGTGAAATCGCTTCAATCATTTATAATAACACTGTACTCTGTTTTTCCTGTTAATGTGTCCTTTTTCAAGGGGTACAGGCAGATACAGGCGTATTATGTAGATAGAAGTACCAATCAGGTACTATCTGTTTTTAACATGTATCATGATTGAATTGATGCTATTTTTTAATTTTTTCTGATTGCCATGATTTACTTTCTCTTTTATTGTTCCTCCCAGTTGGGAAGAAAGGGAACCCCAGAAGTCACTTCAAAACCATTCACTCAGAGTTTGAAAAGAATTTCCAACTGGTTTCTGCCCTCAGGAAAGAAAACGTAAGATAGCTGAAATCCAAACTGCAATGCTCAACAGTCAACCACTATCGAAGAATAACTGCAACCTACAATCCCATTCTTCAAATTCTGAAAATATTTGGCCTCTTGTTTCCAAAGAAAAATACCCAATGTTGCTCCATGTTGGTCTCAAAGAGAAGACAATTTTCAGCTCTACATTTATCTGGGTGTATTGTCTTTTCCCTGTATGAAATTTATGGAAAACCAAGTACATAAACATACTGAGTGTTGAACACTTGGACAGCTGTATTCAAGTGACAACCATGACCTACTCTCCCAACTTTAAAATATCTCGTTGGTGACAAGAAAGAGTGCCGCCATTATCATTTTCTGTGGGCCTTAGCCCCACATCAACTCGGGTCGGCCTCGTTACTATGGATTTGGCGATGTTAGTATCAGAGGTTAGCCCGACGCCCTTCCTGTCGCCACCTCATACCCCCTGGGATGGAAATAGTGAGAGTCGTGTAACTGAGGTGGGACATAGAGACCAGCCCGGTATTCTCCTAGTGGGATGTGAAAAACCGCCTAAAAACCACATCCAGGCTGGCCAGCACACCGGCACTCGTCGTTAATTCGCCAGGCACATTCGATCCGGGGCCAGCGCGCCTACCTGAGTTCAGGAAACGGCGCATTAGCGTCCTCAGCTAACCTGGCAGGTCGACAAGAAAGAGTGCCATCCTTCTCCTTAAAGTTAACGTCCAATGTAAAAAATCTGTTTGTACGTTTGTAATTCATTACTAACAACATCTCAGTTTGTTTCTTAAGTACACTTCAATTTCTTTTTCTTGTATACAATTTAATAAAAATTCATTTCAAATTTACAAGAAATGTAAGTTAATAAGCAACTAACAAAAGTAATATTAAATAACACATTTTATTTCTGGCCTAGTTCCTTTTGGTGGCTCACAGTAAGATATAAAAACGATACAGTAGCTCAGAAGCGTAGTTCGGCGGCTGGTGTTACAGACTAAGAAAAAGATAGGGAAATTAGGAAGTGTCCTTATTTATTCGGATGAAGAAGCAGTAGCTACAATGCTACATACTAAAATGAAACCCAGATTAATAAGCCAAGTCATGGAATTCTATGAAATTCTGAGTAAAGCTAAAACCAAGACCATAAAATAGGTTTCTGCACTAAGAAATGACTTGAAATAACGAGGGATAACGTAACAGGAAATACAAGATGGACGACTGGACTGATGGCCAGACAGAAAATCCGAAAAAGACAGGAAACACTATGTCTGAGAATAGGAAAAAAGTTCGTTCTGAGAGAATGAAAGAAAGGCTAAAAGGAAATTTTGGAATGTCGTTTCTTAAACGTTGCGTAGTGCGATCAGTTTCAAACGTTGATAATAATTATCAACAGTGCAGTTACGGACGTTATTTGACAGTAGGTCTTTATATCGTCAGCCCTTTCAGATGGTAGACAAACATATAATCTTGAAGGAACAAAATGTGCAACTTTATGCATTCACACATGGTTTCAGCACCTTCGCATTTGAAAGACTTCAGAATGTATGTTCACATCTGTAAAGCGTCACTGTTTATGGTTGTGAATATGATGAAAACAGAGGAGGAGTGTGCTATTTATAGTATATACTATTTAAAGTTGAAAATGAAAACTAAAATAGACGTCATGGTCCTGATTGGGACCTGTTGTTGTTGTTGTGGTCTTCAGTCCTGAGACTGGTTTAATGCAGCTCTCCATGCTACTCTATCCTATGCAAGCTTCTTCATCTTCCAGTACCTACTGCAGCCTACATCCTTCTGAATCTGCTTAGTGTATTCATCCCTTGCTCTCCCTCTACGATTTTTATCCTCCACGCTGCCCTCCAATACTAAATTGGTGATCCCTCGATGTCTCGGAACATGTCCTACCAACCGATTCCTTCTTCTAGTCAAGTTGTGCCACAAGCTCCTCTTCTCCCCAATTCTATTCAATACCTCCTCATTAGTTATGTGATCTACCCATCTAATCTTCAGCATTCTTCTGTAGCACCACATTTCGAAAGCTTCTATTCTCTTCTTGTCTAAACTATTTATCGTCCATGTTCGACTTCCATACATGGCTTATAACACTCCTGTCTGCTACTGCTATACCATAACCTCGAAACTGGAGGCAATTTGCAAAACAGAATTATTTTTTTAGAGTAATAATGGTATAAAGCAACAGATCAGTGTTACCCTCTGAGAGGAATTTTGTTATGTTGACCGTGTTGTACCTACGTAAGTATTTGAACAGTAACAAACAAAATTTTGCCTAGCTATACTGTTTATAGAATAAGGAAAACGGTCGCCAGCCTAATTAGGCAAGAGAAAGATTAACGTTCTCGTTTAAGAAAGTAGGTATAAGTAACTATAACGTATCAACACAACCTATACTTTGTCACACGCGAGTGCAGTGAACTCTGACACATACATATGTTTACGGTAAGATTGAAACTAACCGAGCAGCAGAAACAGTTTGCAAAATTATAACAGATACCGAAACACACTATTACTTTCAGGGCTTACACAAAGTGAATGGTCTTTATAACATTACTATTAATATGCACTTCTAATACACAAGAGAGACAAACACCTAGCAAACAAACATGAGTATATAACGTTTCACAACTGCAGCTTTCTCACTTTTACTACAGCGAAACACAATGTTGACAAAATTGCAAGAAACTGACTCACCTTTTAGAATTTACTACAGACAACAATGTGATCATTTACTTTATAAGCCTCAGTCTTAAGAACTTTTAATTCTGAAGTTAGCAACAGCACTTTAATAAGCAGTTTTAATAGGAATATTTTCAGCAAACAACATTTACTTTAACTCACTCTCTTGCCACCTTAACTTTAACTTTATTTTTACTATGTTGAAGAGGCATTAATGAGCAAAATATTGGGCTTTAATGTTCTTTTAGTAAGGACACTCGGATATCACTTTAGCTCAAACGGAGAGGAACCTGAGAGGTGTTATGATGAGGAGAAAAATCAGGGTAGGTACATAAATTCGGATATAAATTACCTTATAGTTGAGCACACTAACACATCCATTAAGCTGATCCTTCACTGTACATCATTGTAGTATTCCGATGTAATGATTGCGCAATGTGGTGGCAACTGCATGTTGTTAGGTGGAATTGCAGGTAGAATTGCTGGACTCTGTCATTTCTTGGTGGCGATGATTGATACCAGTCCTAGAATATTTCCAGCTATTTATCCATTCTTCCGAGGCATTGGAAAGCGGCAGGAAAAGCCTCTCTCGGAACCAGCACAATATGCAACATTTACAAGGCAGTGCACAGACTCGTAGTTTGTCCCCGACTGGTAGTTTGTCCCCGACTGGTAGTTTGTCCCCGACTGGTAGCTTGTCCCCAACTTGTAGCTTGTCCCCAACTTGTAGCTTGTCCCCGTCTTGTAGCTTGTCCCCGTCTTGTAGCTTGTCCCCGTCTTGTAGCTTGTCCCCGTCTTGTAGCTTGTCCCCGTCTTGTAGCTTGTCCCCGTCTTGTAGCTTGTCCCCGTCTTGTAGCTTGTCCCCGTCTTGTAGCTTGTCCCCGTCTTGTAGCTTGTCCCCGTCTTGTAGCTTGTCCCCGTCTTGTAGCTTGTCCCCGTCTTGTAGCTTGTCCCCGTCTTGTAGCTTGTCCCCGTCTTGTAGCTTGTCCCCGACTTGTGGCTCGTCTCCGACTGACTATCAGTTCCACCTTTCCTACCTAGGCCAACCATAATTTGCGCGCGCTACACAGTTCCGTTCCCGAGGGGAACCACACTACCTCTTATACACAAAATTACTAAGATTCCTAAGTGAGGATCAGCAGTTTACATAACAGCAACCAAATACATTAAATAAGACAGAACATTTGCACATATTGACATTTCTACAAAAAATTATTCACCCAGAAATTACAATTATATATTGTAAGTTTTGTTCCCTCCAAATGGGACAAAGCATTTAAATGACAGATGCACTACTTTGCATTGAACCAAACCATGACATCAAAGTTTGTACAAAGAAAGGAGTATACAATTCTGTGTTATCTATTCAATCAAACTCATTTACAGATGGCTCAGATGGCTCTGAGCACTATGGGACTCAACTGCTGAGGTCATTAGTCCCCTAGAACTTAGAACTAGTTAAACCTAACTAACCTAAGGACATCACAAACATCCATGCCCGAGGCAGGATTCGAACCTGCGACCGTAGCGGTCTTGCGGTTCCAGACTGCAGCGCCTTTAACCGCACGGCTACTTCGGCCGGCCAAACTCATTTACAGAAACTCAATGATGTAACATTAAATGAAACAAAAGCAAAATAAATCCGTACAGCGTAAGAGCTATTGTGTTACAGGCTACACTCCATACAAATACTTTCAGAAACGACTTCCTGACACTTAAATCTATCCTCGATGTTAACAAATTTCTCTTCTTCAGAAACGCTTTCCTTGCCATTGCCAGTCTGCATATGATATCCTCTCTACTTCGACCATCATCAGTTATTTTGCTCCCCAAATAGCAAAACTCGTTTACTACTTTAAGCGTCTCATTTCCTAATCTAATTCCCTCAGCATCACCCGACTTAATTGGACTACATTCCATTATCCTCGTTTTGCTTTTGTTGATGTTCATCTTATACCCTCCTTTCAAGACACTGTCCATTCCATTCAACCGCTCTTTCAAGTCCTTTGCTGTCTCTGACAGAATTACAATGTCATCGGCGAACCTCAAAGTTTTTATTTCTTCTTCATGGATTTTAATACCTACTCCGAACTTTTCTTTCGCTTCCTTTATTGCTTGCTCAATATACAGATTGAATAACATCGGCGAGAGACTACAACCCTGTCTCACTCCCTTCCCAACCACTGCTTCCCTTTCATAACCCTCGACTCTTATAACTGTCATTTACTCCCATTTACAAATTGTAAATAGCCTTTCGCTCCCTGTATTTTACCCCTTCCACCTTCAGAATTTGAAAGAGTATTCCAATCAACATTGTCAAAAACTTTCTCTAAGTCTACAAATGCTAGAAACCTAGGTTGGCCTTTCCTTAATCTAGCTTCTAAGATGAGGCGTAGCGTCAATATTGCCTCACGTGTTCCAATATTTCTACGGAATCCAAACTGATCTTCGCCGAGGTCGGCTTCTGTCAATTTTTCCATTCGTCTGTAAAGAATTCGCGTTAGTATTTTGCAGCTGTGACTTATTAAACTGGTAGTTCGGTAATTTTCACACCTGTCGACACCTGCTTTCTTTGGGATGGGAATTATTATATTCTTCTTGAAGTCTGAGGGGATTTCGCCTGTCTCATACATCTTACTCACCAGATGGCAGAGTTTTGTCAGGACTGGCTCTCTCAAGGCTGTCAGTAGTTCTAATGGAATGTTGTCTACTTCGGGGGGCCTTGTTTCGACTCAGGCCTTTCAGTGCTCTGTCAAACTCTTCACGCAGAATCATATCTCCCATTTCATCTTCATCTACATCCTCTTCCATTTCCATAATATTGTCCTCAAGTACATCGCCCTTAGCACTATTTCGCAAGTATCTCGTATTATAATCTTCTGAACAAAACAGTCTATAACACGTTCTTTTTTTAAAAAATTGGTACTGATATAAATAAATAAAAAATATATAAGATAATTATCCAAACAGTTTTCTTCATAAGATTTTAATTTCAGTCTATTTTTTTTGTGTTTCTCGAAAATAACGTGAAGTCATAATTAGTCCACTGGCGAACTCGGCATACTTTCCACCATAATTTACTGCATTTACAACATTTTTCCGAAGTTAAGAGATGTATTCTGTTTTCTATCCGATCACAATATTAAACTGTCAAGCGTGTGGTTGGCTGACCTCTGTCATAACAAGCGTATTTGGGATACTTTGACTGCAATACTGCGCCATGAACGGAACAAATATCTCTGTTATGGAGTATTATATCACTTTTTCAATAACGCGCCCTTCCAAATATACGATAAATGCCCGCTGGCCCGAAGCCGATAACGTCTACCCGATATATTTTATATTACTGTGTGCTGGTGTGTCGTATTATCTCAGTGGAAACAGTAAACACGAAAGGATGACGTCAGCGACCTCACAGACCCATGTGTCAGAGATTTTGCGTCACCCAACCATCAGCTGAATGTACTGGGTTTATAAACACGTGGTTTATCGCCGACGAGACTTCCCATTTGCGTCACTGATGACAAATAAATTAGAGGTAACTTGTTTAGATTCCGTCCTATTTTTGATATCTTTGTATTATAATCTGGGAGCAGCAGGTAATAAAGCTACTTTCACTTAATTTCTTAAAGAGAGAAAAAAAACACGAGAAAAATTAATAACGTTCACTTCTGATTCAACATTCGAACAAATCAGGAAAAACTTACAAAAGAGCAACCTGAGGTTTTACAACCTTGCATCTGACCTTTAACATAAGCAAAACTGGTGTAGTGTGTGCAGGTAAGAGGAAAAAAAGTTTTATTTCAATACTAGCTGACAAACTCAGCATTGCCTGGGTATCCATTTTGCCAATTTTCTACTACAGAAACAACAATTATTGAACTGTGTTTGTAGTCTAGTCTCGAAAAAAATTGCATTCCCATGTGTTAGTGAAAATACCTTTGAAATTACGAAACATTCGTACAAAGATTGGGGGAGAGGAGGTTAAAACAGGGTACTTAATAAACGATGTGGCATATGTAATGAACTATGTGTACGAATCTGTTGATTTTTTAATGATTCATTGTCTAATGTCTACTTACAATTGGTCATAAAAAACACATTTAAAAAAATGCCTCATCACAGAAAAGAATTTTTTACACTTGTGTCAACTACCCTGTTTTATCAGACTAGTTTGATAAAACAGGGTACTACATTATAATGAAAATTAAAAAAAACTCCATTTATAAGCCCTGACAATAACTAAATGTACAAAATTCACATTTATATGGTTCATTATCATCATCATTAATGCCGGCGCACTGTTCACGAGCCCATTCTCTACATTTATAACACTTCACCCAGTCTTCTTCAAACTTAGAATTGGAGAAAATTTCATTACAATAAATGCGTGCTGTACTATTATCTTCTCCTTCCTCTTCTGACGATGTGCTATACTCCCTTACTTTTCCATTTTTCTTTGATTTCTTCTGTCTAACATTTCTGACTCCAGTAGGCCTAGAACTGTTAGAATGTGGCCCCATTTGAAGTTTCCTTTTGTAAGGCTTCCCCTTTTACATAGAAGACTTCAACTCTTCCGTATAAGGTGAAATTGTAAGAACAGCTGTCTTTCCTCTTCTTCTTTCAGATTTTTGTTCCTTTCTTTCAGTTATCGGCACAGCTTTTATGTCTTTCGGGAAGACGTGGAAAGCTGAAGTTGAAGGCTTAGGCCTATCCGACGGGGAAGACCCTGGTGTGGTTGGAAAATATGTTTCTCTGTTTAATGACTCTGAACTAGGTTTCGACGGCGGAACATCACCTTTCTACAACGGTGGGTCACTGTCTGTTGTTTCAGCAGGCTGATACATCCAATCAGGGAAAATATCTGCATCCAGTGGGAAGATTAGAGGAATGCATTTACAGCAGTATCAATAGAAGCAACTTTCAGGAATGTTGTCCCATACAGCCCTGCAACTTGATTGATGGTTATCGCCCGTCCAGGATGACACTGAAGCCACTTTCGAATCTCTTGAGAGTAATAATTACTCAGTGGGGCCATGAGTGCAACAATCATGGGCAGCATTCGGTGGATGCAATGTGGTGGGAAACATAAGAGGTTAACATGGTTTTCTCTAGCCGTATCAATAAGTTCAGTAGTCTTTGTGTGTGTTGAGTGACCATCCAAGAACAGAAGAACAGGTTTCTCTGCAGTTGGTTTAAAAAATTCAACAAATCGTTGAAACTACTTCAGGAAAATTTCTTTCTTCATCCATCCGCCTGGGTGATACTCCACAGTAGATCCTGGCGGAGCATTATCCAGCACCTCAGGCTTGGCTCTTTGTCTAGGAAACACGAACATTTTGGCAATATAAATTCCAGAAGTGCTCATACAGGCAACAGCAGCCACTAAGATGCCTCTCTCCGCAGAAACCAAACCGCCAACTTGACGTTTTCCCCTCAAGGGAAGCACCTTTGATTGCTTATTAGGGACTGTTGTTATTCCTGCCACATCACAGACTATCGGCTGTGAAGCTGTACGTATTATAAAGTTCTAGCAGCAAACCAAAGAAGTGCTTCACAACTGCACGGTTAAAGCCCATTCTCTGGCAAGAGACGTTGGCTCGCCAGAATGCAGGCTTATTTCCGGATTCCTCTTCAAAAACGAATAGAACCACCATTCATCTGCCATCTTCTTAGTCTTGCTGAAGTTATGCGGCAAGTTATTTTTCTCTGCCAGTTCGAAAGCAAGACTGCGCACCTCATCGATGGTCAATCCAAACAATCTGCGTTCCATTAACAGGATATATTCAGCCAGTTCATTTTCCTGCTCCTGACTAAATACAGGTTTGTAGCAGCCCAGACGTAAAACAAAAACAGCAGTAATAATAATAACCGCAACAGTTTAATTAATTTCTTTTAAAATAGTAAATAGGCCTACCTTTCTTTGTAGCATCCTCTAAATACACTCAACTCCGGGCCTTTTTTGCACGTGCTTCCAGAGTACTCTGAGGAACCCTGAAGGACTTCGATGCTTTCAAATAGCCCATTGTTTGGGCCAAAACTGCCGCTACAACTTCTTACATACTCTCTTGACTCCATGACTGTCTGTCAGATTTCCTATTATAAAGCGCTATAATTATGGCATAATTTAAGTTAGATCCTGTGAATAATAACAATAATAATAATAAATTTTCTAATTGAACAAACTAAATAAACAATTTGAAAATCGCAAACGGCTATTTCTAAATCAGTTCGATAAAACTGGGTAATACCATGTTTTATGAAACTTAGTGGCACCCTGTTTTATCCGAGAACACCATGTTAAGAACAAGTTGAGTTCAACAGCCCTTGAACGGGACAAGCATTTTGAAACACTCAACGATCTGTAGTGCAGACAACGTTTAACATATATCATACTTACTTTACAGTCTACAAAACAGTGTCTTGCAAATATGAACGCACAATTCACGGTCGAATATTACAACACAACACTGTAAAAATATATTTCTCCATCGAGAGAACTCACGGTTGGTTTCAACGGACTGTAGCTACTCTAAGAATGAAGGTCATCGAGTAGGAAAGAGGTTACTATGTTTACTGGGAGATGGCAGCACGTAACAGACGAGAAAAGTACCGTACCCTGTTCCATCAGAGCACTCTGTTTTATCAGACTCTCTTCTATATATGTATAGTTGCTTTGCGCGCCTACAAAGGGACTTAGTAAAAGTCTCTAGGGAAAAACCTACAAACGTACACACTTTGCAGTTGCAAGTTACCAAAGGCGCAGCCACATGTCAGGGATTTCCTTAGGTTGACTCGACTGTAGGAATGTTACAGTGTCTCAATAGTAAGGAGTGTCTCAGTAGTGAAAGAATAAACGTATTAAAAGTTTTATGCATGATGCGTAAGTTTTCCACGCGTCTCAGTGTTTATGGCGTCATATTTCCTCATCTGTGTACCATACAGTGACATAATTTTGTAGGTACACTCGCCGGCTTATGCGGATACAGTCTACGAAATTTATTGTGACTAGAAGTAATAACACACATGCACGATGCAGCAGTTTTTCAGGCATCTCATTGTTTATGACGTCATGTCTTCTGAATTATCATAGGTTGGGGTTCTTACTTCCACAGTAATTATTGCTTGACAGTAAGGGATGGATGTACGTAGGTAGGTTGAAACCGGTCCAGTGGTTTAGGAGGAGATGTGGAACGTACAAAGATACACGCACACATACGTACAATCATTTTTATACAGAACGTCATGCATGATGCGGAAGTTTTTTTTACACATCTCGCTGTTCATGACGTCATACCTACTGAACTGTGATAGCTAGGATGTTCTTGCCCCCACAGCGATCGTTGCTTGACACTAAGGGATACGTGAACCAAGTTTGGTTGAAATCGACCCAGTGTTTTAGGGGATGTGGAACATAGACACATACATTCATTTTTATAATGTGTGTTGATACCGTTTGCTGTAAATTACCGGATTCACTCAAAGCGTCAAATAGTATATACTCTAGTGCACTGCTGGAGTAATAAAATATTAAGTTAGTCTATAAATACAGTTTTGGGGATGGAAAATGTAACATGTGTACTGGAAGAATCCTAAGGACGTGTAATTCAGCAAGGGAAGTAGCCTTCATTTTACTGCTTTTTCAGTATTGTTAGCAATTGTGCATCTTATTAATAGTTTGGATTAACAAGAAAGACAGAAAAATTCACAACTCTGTGTGATACATTTTTTAGTCGTTTGTAGAATCAGTGCGACAATTCTATACAAATGCTTAACTAACTTCAGTGGGTTATGTTATAAAACACGTTACGCACCGTAGCAAGCTTTACTGTTGAAATTCTGAGTTCGTTTCGGTGCGCTACTCAGATACATTTCTTCCCGCCTCAGCTTCCGTCATTGACCAGTACAACGGTAACATTAGACGCGCAATGTTCATACGAAAATTTATAGAAGGCATATCAGCAGTTTTTCTTTCCGCAAACAGAGTTAAAATGAAGTAAGGAGGGGAAAAAATAATGCCGGAGCACCGTGAATCGTGCGCCTCAAAGTGCACAGTGGGTTGCAGAGAGAAATGAATAAAAGCACTCCCTGTCTGTTTTTGTTCCCAGTAAATTAAGTTTTCTCGTCCACGCAGAAGTTATGCTGATGGTTAGTTAGTACACAGCTTTTATTTAACAGACCAGTAGCATGTAGCATCCTTTAACCCACTGATGCAGTAGAAAGACATCTGTTGACAACATGTATACGACCCATGCAGCAAGAAGTGTCTTCCTGTCCCAGGAATTTTCATCTGTAAGGTTTTACAGGAGAAATAGCGAATCATACTCCATATATCTTATGTCCAATTTTTTATGGTTACAGAGGGTAACGTTACGCATATGTAGGTGAGCGATTTGGGAGCCTGGAGGTGGTATGAATGGAGGCGAAAGTGCTGTGCGGCTGAACGTTAGTGGGTCCAGGAATCATGGCGAGTCCAGCTACAAAGAAGAGCAGCGTTACTGGAAATAGGTAAGTCCCAAAGTCGGGATTTTGGAGGCTGTTGCATGTATGGCCTTTGTGAAGGAGATGCACCAGAAGTGGTGGACTGTCAGGCAAGCTGAAGGATCGTTTCTTGCAGATCTTTGAGAATCTATCATTATTTGTATTCAAGTGTTACAGCAAATATGAATACATCTGCGATCTCAGAAAAATGCACACCACTGACACAACAATATTCTCAATATCTTTAAAACTAGAGAATTTAATATTTCACAGCGAATAACCCAGTTCTAAGCAAAGAAGGGAAAGCAGAAAGGTGGAAGGAGTATATAGAGGGTCTATACAAGGGCGATGCACTTGAGGACAATATTATGGAACTGGAAGAGGATGTAGATGAAGATGAAATGGGAGATACGATACTGCGTGAAGAGTTTGACAGAGCACTGAAAGACCTGAGTCGAAACAAGGCCCCCGGAGTAGACAACATTCCATTGGAACTACTGACGGCCTTGGGAGAGCCAGTCCTGACAAAACTCTACCATCTGGTGAGCAAGATGTATGAAACAGGCGAAATACCCTCAGACTTCAAGAAGAATATAATAATTCCAATCCCAAAGAAAGCAGGTGTTGACAGATGTGAAAATTACAGGACAATCAGCTTAATAAGCCACAGCTGCAAAGTTCCAACACGAATTCTTTACAGACGAATGGAAAAACTAGTAGAAGCCGACCTCGGGGAAGATCAGTTTGGATTCCGTAGAAATACTGGAACACGTGAGGCAATACTGACCTTACGACTTATCTTAGAAGAAAGATTAAGGAAAGGCAAACCTACGTTTCTAGCATTTGTAGACTTAGAGAAAGCTTTTGACAATTATGACTGGAACACTCTCTTTCAAATTCTAAAGGTGGCAGTGGTAAAATACAGGGAGCGAAAGGCTATATACAATTTGCACAGAAACCAGATGGCAGTTATAAGAGTCGAGGGGCATGAAAGGGAAGCAGTGGTTGGGAAGGGAGTAAGACAGGGTTGTAGCCTCTCCCCGATGTTATTCAATCTGTATATTGAGCAAGCAGTAAAGGAAACAAAAGAAAAATTTGGAGTAGGTATTAAAATCCATGGAGAAGAAATAAAAACTTTGAGGTTCACCGATGACATTGTAATTCTGTCAGAGACAGCAAAGGACTTGGAAGAGCAGTTGAACGGAATGGATGGTGTCTTGAAGGGAGGATATAAGATGAACATCAACAAAAGCAAAACGAGGATAATGGAATGTAGTCGCTTTAAGTCGGGTGATGCTGAGGGAATTAGATTAGAAAATGAGACACTTAAAGTAGTAAAGGAGTTTTGCTATTTGGGGAGCAAAATAACTGATTATGGTCGAAGTAGAGAGGATATTAAATGTAGACTGGCAATGGCAAGGAAAGCGTTTCTGAAGAGAAATTTGTTAACATCGAGTATAGATTTAAGTGTCAGGAAGTCATTTCTGAAAGTATTTGTATGGAGTGTAGCCATGTATGGAAGTGAAACGTGGACGGTAAATAGTTTGGACAAGAAGAGAATAGAAGCTTTTGAAATGTGGTGCTACAGAAGAATGCTGAAGATTAGATGGGTAGTTCACGTAACTAATGAGGAAGTATTGAATAGGATTGGGCAGAAGAGAAGTTTGTGGCACAACTTGACTAGAAGAAGGGATCGGTTGGTAGGACATGTTCTGAGGCATCAAGGGATCACCAATTTAGTATTGGAGGGCAGCGTGGAGGGTAAAAATCGTAGGGGGAGACCAAGAGATGAATACACTAAGCAGATTCAGAAGGATGTAGGTTGCAGTAGGTACTGGGAGATGATGAAGCTTGCACAGGGTAGAGTAGCATGGAGAGCTGCATCAAACCAGTCTCAGGACTGAAGACCACAACAACAACAAAAACAACAACAACAACCATTTTTAGAATGGAACTCTGAATTGACAACTTTTAAACGCTTCGTGCGATTTATACAAACGATGTCTCAGATGATAGCATTTCACGAAAGCTTTCGTCCCATAAAGCCACTCTGTATCTGTATATGTTTTATTTACTGACTTACGCTGTCTTTTATATCTTTTATTATGCTGATGTTTGCCAGAGCATCGTATCCTACACAATATATGAATACAGCATGAATACCTCGTATCTCGACATATTTGAGTAGTTTTTTAAAGAACAGTTTACTATTTTGCCAGTAATTTTATATAAATTTTGATCGCAAATGGTATGAAAAATGTGCTAATTTAAATGTGGTCAGTCATATGTGTTAGCAGATACCTTAACTGAAAAGAGAACCAAAACATACTTATCAAGAAGGCAAAATTAATTGTTTAAACAATATTTAGCTAAATTCGTTGTTATTTAACGCCATTGCACTTGTGAAAGAATACTGGCTTATTTGTTTATAGACAAACCTTCCTTTACATGTATTGTGAATAGTCTGAGTGTGAAAGGATGTTTGTAAGATTTGTTTATTTAAATATTGTTGTAATATATTAGTTTAGTCTGAAAAGTGGTCAGTAGTGTCAAATACGTCTGTAGAACGTAAGTACGATGTATTTTTGATGGAGATGGCCTTCAGCCAACGGAAAAGCCGACAGTACTGGAATACTACCGAAGTCTAGTGAACACTGGGACTCGAACGAAGAGCTCAAGGGAGCACTTCAGGACACTTCCACGCGTAATCTGGAAGGAGGCAGACCAGCCTGTGACAACGTGTGGTATTCGATCACGGTGGTGTTTGATTCTGGGCGGTGAACAAATTTTCAAATGTGTGTGAAATCTTATGGGACTTAACTGCTCAGGTCATCAGTCCCTAAGCTTACACACTACTTAACGTAAGTTATCCTAAGGACAAACACACACACCCATGCCCGAGGGAGGACTCGAACCTCCGCACAGTCCATGACTGCAGCGCCTTAGACCGCTCGGCTAATCCTGCGCGGCTAGGCTGTGAACGACGGCTGCCATACCGTAACTTGGCTGAAGGGACTTTATATTTCGAGAGGTCTGAATGTGGTCCAGAGTACAACTCTTAGTTTTTCCGCTTGTATTATGGAACTGAGGACAGACAGAATACGAGTGACTATTCTTTGTATCAAGTTGATAATTTGTTAATCGCCATTTTGAACTCTGCCCTCTCTTGAGCTGGAGAATATTTCGTGTATTGTGATTGTGGATTTTGCTACCATTCATGTAATTCTCTCAACGTAACCTTATTGCATTTGATAATGCTCTTTTCTGTCTGTATTTTAAATGAATGAATTGAATATCATAGGACCACTTCCCATTTATCTGAAATGTTGTTTCTTGAATAAATGTTATTTAACATAATTCTCTCTCCACTCTAAATCAATTACAGACATTAGAAAGGAACACTTGTTATTAAAGTACTTACTTAACTTTCATTTTGTATTTCTGTGTATTTTGTTAACTAGCAATTGTAGCCAATGCACAGGTTATTTAACCACTACAGCTTATTATTTGCAGCGAATTAAGTGCGGGGCATGAAAGCGGCTCGACCGTCTACCCATACTGGGCTCTTGTTTTCAAACTGAGCCGTGCATAGCCCAAATATCTGAAGTAAGAGTAACCACAGGTAAAGAGACAACTGGTTTCACGTGTGGGATGCTGTTTAGAAGAGCAACTCAGCAGTGGAAAACCATTTGGTACCGTCGCAAGAGTACAGATGTTACAATGTGAACCTAGTGAACACTCACAAAATATGATGAGCAAAGGCAAATGATTAAGTTCGAAGCTGATTTTCATAAATTCCTCCTTCAACATCAGTGTACTCTCAAATACCTGTAGCCCTTCTGGGGTCGTCTTGCTGTTCTTTTATTAGGGAAAGACTGTTCACAATCTGTGCACTCGATTACCTCTGCTTTTGGTTCACTCATATCTGGACTGATTTTAAACAGACCGTGTGGCATTGCTTCATTTGCACAACATACTGTAACTCCCTGTCTTTCTTATGCATTCCTTGAAGTACACACATCAAACAAAGGTTTGCATCACCTCCATTCCAAGAGTTCCGGAACCTGTACAGAAAATTGGAATAGAGATCAACATAAACATTATTTGCGCCATTTTTATTGCTCATGAAAACCACACATAGCATGTTGTACCACCATACAGCGAGACCTTCAGAGGTGCTGGTCCAGATTGCTGCTCACATCGGTACCTCTAATACCAAATAGCACGCCCTCTTGCATTGATGCATGCCTGTATTCGTCGTGACCCACAAGTTCCTCAAGGCACTGTTACTCCAGACTGGCAACAGAAGTGGCCGAGCGGTTCTAGGCGCTACAGTCTGGAACCGTGCGACCGCTACGGTCGCAGGTTCGAATCCTGCCTCGGGCATGGATGTGTGTGATGTCCTTAGGTTAGTTAGGTTTAAGTAGTTCTAAGTTCTAGGGGACTGATGACCTCAGAAGTTAAGTCGCATAGTGCTGAGAGCCATTTGAACCGTTTTTGCTCCAGATTGTCCCACTCCTCAAAGGCGAAACGGGGTAGATCCCTCACTGCCGCATCAAACCAGGTAGAAGACTGATGACACAGGAAGAAAAACAACGACTCTAAAATACATACCGTAAGAGCTTTGATAACGTCTGTGTGTTCTATTTTGAGAGCTGGTAATATGGACCAAAACGAGTAAAAAGAAATCCAGTAAACATGATCTCGAAAGGCAAAACCTTAAGAACTATGGGCACTTTCTCATCTTGGCTACTGGTGCTCTGAAGCACATCTCTTCCTCTGAACATATTCTCGTAACTCTTAATGTAGGCATCTGAGTCCATGTTGACTAGATTTTTGTGCTTCGAATGATCATTCCTCTAATATCCCTAAATATTGACAATTCCTCCTGGGACACCCTGAATAAAACACGTAATATTTACACGCCAGATACTTCATAATTCCCATTTATTTTTTATTTTTTTTACAGTTTTATGTTTCAGCTTAGAAGTCAGTTGGCCTGCTGTTTGAACCGCTACTTTGTACCACTTAAAGAAAGCGTTCTCTAACTTTTCTGTAATACGTCCATGATACCTCAGAGTAATAAACGTTTTATCATTACGTTGGTTCTCCTGGTGTTCCTGTTTTCTGGGAATATGAAAGATCTTTTAAATCATTGTCCTTGCTACTATCAAGTGTAAGAAATTACTTTTCCTTTCAGTCTCTTTTTTTCTAGAGTGTATTTAATACTGTGGAGTTGCTGGTTAAGAGTTACACGGAGGACGTGCACATCCTACTTATTTTAACCTTCTGTATTTAAATTTTTCACTCACTTTTTGCCATAGTCAGTAGCTGTGAAATGAGCGAATTTGTAAGAAGTTTGTAACCATTAAGAATAAGTATACAGTTGTGACAGAAAACAGAATAAGTAATAAAACTATTGATTGCACTTGTCTTGGTGGTCAAAAATATATTTCCTTTATATTTCACTTCTCGTGACGCGTTTCAGTGTCATCATCATCAGATGTTACTTCGATATATAATGTCTCGTTATATAATGAGGTGAAATGAAATGTCGTGTGGCTAGAGCCTCCCGCCGGGTAGACCAGTCGCCTGGTGCAAGTCTTTTCAGTTGACGCCACTTCGGCGACTCGCGAGTTGATGGGGATGATATGGTGATGGAGACAATACAACACCCAGTCCCTGAGCTGAGAAAATCTTCGACCCAGCCAGGAATCGAACCCGGGGGCCTTTGCACAGCATTCGGCCGCGATGACCATTCAGTTATCGAGGCGAACATATAACGAGGCAAGATCTGATGAGGGTGACACCAAAACGCGTCAGTATACGAGGGTAATCCTGAAAGTAAGGTCTCCTTTTTTTTATAAGTACAGAACTCTGTTTGGGTGGGCCCGCATCTCGTGGTCGTGCGGTAGCGTTCTCGCTTCCCACGCCCGGGTTCCCGGGTTCGATTCCCGGCGGGGTCAGTGATTTTCTCTGCCTCGTGATGGCTGGGTGTTGTGTGCTGTCCTTAGGTTAGTTAGGTTTAAGTAGTTCTAAGTTCTAGGGGACTTATGACCACAGCAGTTGAGTCCCATAGTGCTCAGAGCCATTTGAACCATTTTTTTCTGTTTGGGTGGCAGATGGTCACACTGTTACAAAAAGTGCTTCACGCGCTGTGTGTGAACATGTGCACGCCGCGCTGAGGCGCTAAGTCTTGCCTTGGCAGCCGTTGAGACTGGAATTCCCGTTGGATGACACCGCCAAATCCGAATTGCGCGCTGTTATTCGGCTTTTGAACTCAAAGGGCACTGCGCCGACTGAAATCCATCGCCAAGTGAAGGAAGTGTATGGTGAGTCGTGCATTGATGTCAAAAATGTACGTAAGTGATGTAGAGAGTTTGCAGCAGGTCGGACCGAAATTCATGACGAACAGCATGGCGGCGAGCTGGTAAGACATGGGCACACAAATGCTGCTACAGCGTCTACAAAAATTAATCGACAGAAATGGTGACATTATCGAAAAATAGCTAAATGTTCAAGCTGTAAAGTGATGTAAACCATTGTAGAAATAAACAGGTCTATGTACTTATAAAAAAAAATAAGAGACCTTACTTTTGGGATTACCCTCGTCAGTGTACAATAAAGGAGATACATTTTTTAACGGCCATGTTGTGACTATTAGTGTCAAACATGGTCGCTGATACATGGAAGACGTAGTGACTACAGTGATCAATAGTAAAATATAGTTACTGGTCCTTAATGCTGATGCAATGCTGGAACTGAACAAATGTTTACACTATTGATAGGGCCTCTCCTGTGAAAGTCAGCTGGATTCATTTTCTCAATAAATGTGTGGATCATCTACTCTGCCTCTGCTCTGGGTTGGTGGGAGGAGACAACAAGGAGATTCTGAATGCTGTGTTCGCTGCCAAACTCTGTAATGGCGGGGGAGGGGGAGGGGTGAATTAGGCACAATTTTCCGTAAGACTTCTGCCCTCTGTAGGCAAATACATGATTTAATGTCTTGATTGTGATCTACTCTGTCACAGACTGTATCCGCCTAACGTATGGAAACTTTGAAAAGGAGTGCACCAGTATAATTGACATCGTATTCGAAAATGGGCCCACGAAATCAATCTGGAAGCCAAAGACTGGTTGGTCGAGGTAATGCACAGGAAACTCCTGGTGAAAAATTTTGTAAATATGAGTAATTCGGACATGATGGCATAAAGTCCCAATCTCCTTATCTATTGCTGGACAATAGACATGGCGGTGGACTGTGGTCGTCAGGCAGGTGGCTACCTCAAAGTCTCGCAAGTACCAAAAATAGCACCTTAGTGTGGAGAGCAGCAGGAAAGACCACCGAATGGAACTCATTTTCTGGTCCAATTTAGAAGTAACCACGTCGATAAGCGATACGTTGAACCACAATAGCGTTTCAACATTAGATCAGCCTGTGATCGTAGGTAGTAAGGCCTGACTAATTTCACCCACACTTGTCGAAGTGTGGTATCCTTCTTCGACTACGTTGTGAGTGTTCATTCGTTAATAGGAGCTTCTTTCAACGCAAGGTCAAGATCAGAAGCCGGCCCGGCTAGAATCTCAGACAGTACATTCCCATTAGCTTGACGGCTGGGAGGTTCTCATACGTTGATTATAAATGTAACATACTGCGCATTTATCGGAAAAGAAATCTGCTACTGTACAGTTAGACTATCGGAAGTTAATGTTGAGCTTCCGGTGGCCAATTTGCATCATAATGGTCCATACATTTACCTAACCAAATGAAATTACTAGTTGTATGGGGAAAATTTGGCAGTGCTCATGCGCGACCAGCTGTTCCATCATTTACGTGTCATCGATGGTTGGTTCCGTGTCTGATGTTTAGAAAACAGGGGCCAACCATTGCGGTACAATGCGTCATACTTATGTGTTCCTTTTATTTCAAAATTCGAAAGGAAGTTCTAGTAATAATCTATGTAATCTTCTCAGTTAGTTTACCCTGTAAATTCCCCCAGGTGTCGTGGTCTAGGTTTTAATTCGTGCTCGGTTCAAATGTTTACGATTGGGCCAAAGGGGGCCGGGCGGTTAACAGAGTTACTGGACCGCTGGTAGGATAATTTGATGTATGCTGTTGAGCTATGGGAAAGGTGAAATTTTGCTACCTTTTCTTAAATTATATGTAATAGTTTTAAGATGTCATGGCATCATGTGGTTCATATTTTTTTCTTGTTTAGAGTTTTAAAACCAAATTGTTTTATTGTACCGGTTTATATGTGGTGGGACTGCCTGGTAGGGACTGGTGCTAAATGTAAATTTCCTTATTCCAGCTACTGAATGATGTCTTTCAGGACGGGTCCTTGACGTTCTTCATTGCTTATTGTCCTGCTGTTTGGAATTGCAAATTAGTAGTGGGTTCTAATTTAACTCTTATTACTGGAATTTCGTCAGGCGCAGAGAGTCCTTCAAAGGAAACTTTTGAATGTTCTATTGTCTGTTTTATTTAATGGTGCTTAAAAACTGTGATGAGGTCTACAGTGTTTGTTTTATTTATTGGCCCTTTTAAACGACTTTTTGTTTTGTGTAATGGCGACCTTAAAATATTTTGGTGTTATTAGTATGTGATTTACTTATAGGCGCTTTTAAACAATGCAGTACTTGTTTTATGAGCGCTTAACTTAACAATCAAGTGTGCTCATGTTACCAGCGTGTGCCTTATGTACAATGATGGCGCGAAATAAATTCCAAAAATTTTCTGATGCGTGTGGGCACATTCGCATAACACTCCGGGATCCCCACATTCTTACCACTTCAATTAGGAATGCAATAGGAATTCCACTGTTAAGTACAGAGGGCAGAGTCAAGAGGTGGATAGCGTCCATTGCACGCTTTTATGACTGGGGACTTGTCTGCTGACGTGATGAAGAAATGTGTGAAAACGAAAGAAATAAGGGTTCCAGTATTACAGTAAAACAGACCTTTGGTGACTTTCCATGAATAAAGGCAGAAGGGATAGAAGAATTCCTTCGAGGTAGAGATGTGACTTTTGGAAAAAATATCATCCACGCAATCCTGAAGATAGCAAGAGCAGATAAGTGCGTAAAATGTCACACAATCGGATTAAAAGGTAATATATCCATGCTGCTTATAAGGTGTAAGCTTAGACGACCTGTTCCTTTAACTCATAAAGAAATTAACAAGTTTATTAAGAGATTCTACTATAGAGAGTAACCAATTTCCTATATCCAAGGAAATGAAAAGTAAGCTTTCGGTTTTTTGAGTTCTTAATACATTGTGCAGTGGACGAATCGGAGCTTCCTGAAACATGCCAAAACCACAAGGCGTATCATTAAACATAAGAATATAAATCACCTAAGCAAATTTAATGTGAACTTCCTTCTAAAAATGGGTAATATTCATGCAGCAACAGATTTTTCTCAAAAAGAAGAATATTATGGTAACTACTATATAAGAAACAAAATGTAGCGATGAACTCAGAATGACTCCGGATTTTTAAAGGAAAAACAGGAAAGAAAGTTACAAAAAATATTCCACAATTCGTAAAACGCTTCATTTTAAATAAAAATGTTTTGCACTCAGTAGCAGAATCAAAATCCATATATGAAAGGCTCAAAACTTCAACCTGTAAGTCAGCAAACAAAATGTATACTATAGTAAACACACACGAATCAACAACTGAGGAAAACAGAACACAAAAAGAGGAAAGAGAAGAATTTTGGCAAATAATCAGCAGTTCACTAGACCAAATTCCATTAGCAAATGCAGTAATACTGCATGGAGATTTTAATATCCAGACTGGCAAGGAGCATCGGCACAAACTTGTAGTAAGCAGATATCCTACACTACCTTGGAATGTAAGAGAAGACTAGCGTGCAGCGATTTACGTGTTCATCCAACAGCCTAAAAAATCAACAAAGATGGACCAATGCACTGCCATATTTGACACCAATAGGAAACTCAGCCGCCTTTTTTTTTAACGCCGTGTTTAGTGATACTGATGGTCTGATAGCACGGAATCAATGATTTTTTTGTTACATCATAAGCTCTGCTGCTGCCAGTCGCGATTTCTCTCTACTTATTGCTTGCACGGCGCGTTTCAGGAAATAATTCCCTGTATGAAGTGCCTTTATGGTGTACTATGGCATCTCAAGCACAATGTTTACGATGTGCGAGCTGCTGGATTATTCTGATGAATTTACTATAATGTAAAGATTCAAGTTGTATAATTACTGATGTCTTACCCTCTACATACTGGAGAATTTCTTTGTTTTACTTACTGTTTTATTTATTGTTCTACAGTTTTTACACCACTGATCCATATATTTCGGGAGATCCATATTTTTTGGAGGTCCATATTTTTCGCGAGATCCATATCTTTCGCGAGATTGATATCTTTCGTGAGGTCGATATCTTTCGCGGGGTCGGTATCTTTCGCGGGGTCGGTATCTTTCGCGGGGTCGGTATCTTTCGCGGGGTCGGTATCTTTCGCGGGGTCGGTATCTTTCGCGGGGTCGGTATCTTTCGCGGGGTCGGTATCTTTCGCGGGGTCGGTATCTTTCGCGGGGTCGGTATCTTTCGCGGGGTCGGTATCTTTCGCGGGGTCGGTATCTTTCGCGGGGTCGGTATCTTTCGCGGGGTCGGTATCTTTCGCGGGGTCGGTATCTTTCGCGGGGTCGGTATCTTTCGCGGGGTCGGTATCTTTCGCGGGGTCGGTATCTTTCGCGGGGTCGGTATCTTTCGCGGGGTCGGTATCTTTCGCGGGGTCGGTATCTTTCGCGGGGTCGGTATCTTTCGCGGGGTCGGTATCTTTCGCGGGGTCGGTATCTTTCGCGGGGTCGGTATCTTTCGCGGGGTCGGTATCTTTCGCGGGGTCGGTATCTTTCGCGGGGTCGGTATCTTTCGCGGGGTCGGTATCTTTCGCGGGGTCGGTATCTTTCGCGGGGTCGGTATCTTTCGCGGGGTCGGTATCTTTCGCGGGGTCGGTATCTTTCGCGGGGTCGGTATCTTTCGCGGGGTCGGTATCTTTCGCGGGGTCGGTATCTTTCGCGGGGTCGGTATCTTTCGCGGGGTCGGTATCTTTCGCGGGGTCGGTATCTTTCGCGGGGTCGGTATCTTTCGCGGGGTCGGTATCTTTCGCGGGGTCGGTATCTTTCGCGGGGTCGGTATCTTTCGCGGGGTCGGTATCTTTCGCGGGGTCGGTATCTTTCGCGGGGTCGGTATCTTTCGCGGGGTCGGTATCTTTCGCGGGGTCGGTATCTTTCGCGGGGTCGGTATCTTTCGCGGGGTCGGTATCTTTCGCGGGGTCGGTATCTTTCGCGGGGTCGGTATCTTTCGCGGGGTCGGTATCTTTCGCGGGGTCGGTATCTTTCGCGGGGTCGGTATCTTTCGCGGGGTCGGTATCTTTCGCGGGGTCGGTATCTTTCGCGGGGTCGGTATCTTTCGCGGGGTCGGTATCTTTCGCGGGGTCGGTATCTTTCGCGGGGTCGGTATCTTTCGCGGGGTCGGTATCTTTCGCGGGGTCGGTATCTTTCGCGGGGTCGGTATCTTTCGCGGGGTCGGTATCTTTCGCGGGGTCGGTATCTTTCGCGGGGTCGGTATCTTTCGCGGGGTCGGTATCTTTCGCGGGGTCGGTATCTTTCGCGGGGTCGGTATCTTTCGCGGGGTCGGTATCTTTCGCGGGGTCGGTATCTTTCGCGGGGTCGGTATCTTTCGCGGGGTCGGTATCTTTCGCGGGGTCGGTATCTTTCGCGGGGTCGGTATCTTTCGCGGGGTCGGTATCTTTCGCGGGGTCGGTATCTTTCGCGGGGTCGGTATCTGTCGCGGGGTCGGTATCTGTCGCGGGGTCGGTATCTGTCGCGGGGTCGGTATCTGTCGCGGGGTCGGTATCTGTCGCGGGGTCGGTATCTGTCGCGGGGTCGGTATCTGTCGCGGGGTCGGTATCTGTCGCGGGGTCGGTATCTGTCGCGGGGTCGGTATCTGTCGCGGGGTCGGTATCTGTCGCGGGGTCGGTATCTGTCGCGGGGTCGGTATCTGTCGCGTCTTTCGGGGTATCAATTTTTATTTTCGAGGTACTCGATTTTCTTTTTGGCAGGATCGATTTTTTTTTTCGAGGGGTCGGTTTTTCTTCTAGGGATAGATATTCTTTGAGACTAGTATATGTTTCGTGAGATCGATATTGCTCGTGAGAGTACTGTTGTTCTAGGGATCGATACCCTTAGAGACATCGATTTTGTTGTGGACTTCTGCACTTTTTGAGTGATCGATATTTTCGTGTGATTGATATTTCCGTGTGGACGACATATTTCAGGAGCACATTTTTCAAGCCGTACATACATTTCAGAGGGTCGATATTTTTCGAGAGGTGGATATTTTTCATTAGGTTGATATTTTTCGAGAGGACGATCTTAGTACCAGCTGATAAACGTTAGCTTACTCCAGATAAAGTCTAGTAATGTGATGTTCTGGCAATACGTTGGTACGAAAACAATGTCAAAAACTTGACGTTTTCTTACGTTTTTAGTCCAAATTATTACTTCTCGTGTTTTCTCGTGTAATGTGGTTGCTACACCTTGTCTCATGCAAAATCTTGAGGTCCTAGGTCAACTGCAATCCACTTCAACGTCTCACAGCTATAACATGACCTGTAATATGGATTGCTTGTCGTTTGCATTAACTTAGAACCTTCCATATTCTCAGAATCGAGAAACTGGAAACCTCAGTACACTACACACAAGAGATAGTTATTTTTCGAGAGGTCGATATTTATCGACAAGTCGCATTTTTCGAAGGTCGTTATTTCCCGAGATGTTATTTTTCGAGTGATAGTTATTTTTCGAGAGGTAGTTATTTTTCGAGAGGTAGTTATTTTTCGAGAGGTAGTTATTTTTCGAGAGGTAGTTATTTTTCGAGAGGTAGTTATTTTTCGAGAGGTAGTTATTTTTCGAGAGGTAGTTATTTTTCGAGAGGTAGTTATTTTTCGAGAGGTAGTTATTTTTCGAGAGGTAGTTATTTTTCGAGAGGTAGTTATTTTTCGAGAGGTAGTTATTTTTCGAGAGGTAGTTATTTTTCGAGAGGTAGTTATTTTTCGAGAGGTAGTTATTTTTCGAGAGGTAGTTATTTTTCGAGAGGTAGTTATTTTTCGAGAGGTAGTTATTTTTCGAGAGGTAGTTATTTTTCGAGAGGTAGTTATTTTTCGAGAGGTAGTTATTTTTCGAGAGGTAGTTATTTTTCGAGAGGTAGTTATTTTTCGAGAGGTAGTTATTTTTCGAGAGGTAGTTATTTTTCGAGAGGTAGTTATTTTTCGAGAGGTAGTTATTTTTCGAGAGGTAGTTATTTTTCGAGAGGTAGTTATTTTTCGAGAGGTAGTTATTTTTCGAGAGGTAGTTAATTTTCGAGAGGTAGTTAATTTTCGAGAGGTAGTTAATTTTCGAGAGGTAGTTATTTTTCGAGAGGTAGTTATTTTTCGAGAGGTAGTTATTTTTCGAGAGGTAGTTATTTTTCGAGAGGTAGTTATTTTTCGAGAGGTAGTTATTTTTCGAGAGGTAGTTATTTTTCGAGAGGTAGTTATTTTTCGAGAGGTAGTTATTTTTCGAGAGGTAGTTATTTTTCGAGAGGTAGTTATTTTTCGAGAGGTAGTTATTTTTCGAGAGGTAGTTATTTTTCGAGAGGTAGTTATTTTTCGAGAGGTAGTTATTTTTCGAGAGGTAGTTATTTTTCGAGAGGTAGTTATTTTTCGAGAGGTAGTTATTTTTCGAGAGGTAGTTATTTTTCGAGAGGTAGTTATTTTTCGAGAGGTAGTTATTTTTCGAGAGGTAGTTATTTTTCGAGAGGTAGTTATTTTTCGAGAGGTAGTTATTTTTCGAGAGGTAGTTATTTTTCGAGAGGTAGTTATTTTTCGAGAGGTAGTTATTTTTCGAGAGGTAGTTATTTTTCGAGAGGTAGTTATTTTTCGAGAGGTAGTTATTTTTCGAGAGGTAGTTATTTTTCGAGAGGTAGTTATTTTTCGAGAGGTAGTTATTTTTTGAGAGGTAGTTATTTTTTGAGAGGTAGTTATTTTTTGAGAGGTAGTTATTTTTTGAGAGGTAGTTATTTTTTGAGAGGTAGTTATTTTTTGAGAGGTAGTTATTTTCTGGGAGGTCATTGTTGTCCTAAGGGTCGATATAGTCTGTGAGGTCGATATAATCCAAGAGTTAGATATAATACGGGAGTTAGATATAATACGGGAGTTAGATATAATACGGGAGTTAGATATAATACGGGAGTTAGATATAATACGGGAGTTAGATATAATACGGGAGTTAGATATAATACGGGAGTTAGATATAATACGGGAGTTAGATATAATACGGGAGTTAGATATAATACGGGAGTTAGATATAATACGGGAGTTAGATATAATACGGGAGTTAGATATAATACGGGAGTTAGATATAATACGGGAGTTAGATATAATACGGGAGTTAGATATAATACGGGAGTTAGATATAATACGGGAGTTAGATATAATACGGGAGTTAGATATAATACGGGAGTTAGATATAATACGGGAGTTAGATATAATACGGGAGTTAGATATAATACGGGAGTTAGATATAATACGGGAGTTAGATATAATACGGGAGTTAGATATAATACGGGAGTTAGATATAATACGGGAGTTAGATATAATACGGGAGTTAGATATAATACGGGAGTTAGATATAATACGGGAGTTAGATATAATACGGGAGTTAGATATAATACGGGAGTTAGATATAATACGGGAGTTAGATATAATACGGGAGTTAGATATAATACGGGAGTTAGATATAATACGGGAGTTAGATATAATACGGGAGTTAGATATAATACGGGAGTTAGATATAATACGGGAGTTAGATATAATACGGGAGTTAGATATAATACGGGAGTTAGATATAATACGGGAGTTAGATATAATACGGGAGTTAGATATAATACGGGAGTTAGATATAATACGGGAGTTAGATATAATACGGGAGTTAGATATAATACGGGAGTTAGATATAATACGGGAGTTAGATATAATACGGGAGTTAGATATAATACGGGAGTTAGATATAATACGGGAGTTAGATATAATACGGGAGTTAGATATAATACGGGAGTTAGATATAATACGGGAGTTAGATATAATACGGGAGTTAGATATAATACGGGAGTTAGATATAATACGGGAGTTAGATATAATACGGGAGTTAGATATAATACGGGAGTTAGATATAATACGGGAGTTAGATATAATCCGGGAGGTCGTTATAGACCGAGTGTCCAATATAATCCGAGGGGCGGTAGTTTTCCGAGAGAGGCAGATACATGTCTTTTCGAGAGGTCGATAATTGTACTCTTCAGAAGGAGTCACTCAATAGGACATTGAACTACGTAGATCTGACGGTATCTGTAGTAGATAATCACATAGAATATGACATCTTTAGGAAATGTACGTTTTCGGATAATATTATATACCTGCTGATTCGACGCACCCTTAGCGTATAATACGGCATTTTTTCATTATAGCTTACATGGAGCGATGTCAGTTCCTTTATCTGTGGAAGCCTTGGAACACGAACTGGTAACTGTTGAAACAATACCCCGAAATTACGGATATGAGCCCGAAATTGTGAGACGGCTCTATAACAAGAAAGTAAACAATAACAGAATGATGACAGCTTCTACGTTAGGCACCGCACCTGATGTTGCTCCATCTGCCATAATACCTATTCCTTTTATAGGCAAAGTTTTGTATAAAATCGGGTGTCATTTGAAAAACCAGGGATTTAGGATAGTTTTTCCACTAATAATAGTCTTCAGGAGAATGTGATTCATAGTCTAAAAAAGCCTAAAGATAAATCGTCATTATCCAGAGTATACAAGATCACACGTGGCGAATGTCTGAAATTTATATTGGCCAAACAGGAAGAGCCTTATTAACAAGATACAAGGAGCATATTCCGACCAAAACTGGAGACTGCACACGTGGTTCGACATTTGCCGAACATTTAGTGCAATGGGCTCATGTACCCAACCCCCCCACCCCCACCTACAATACTCAGCTCTTGCATAGTGAAGTAAAAGGTGCAAAGTTAGACATTTTAGAGGAAGTGCAAATTTTTAAACATTTACTACATGACAAAAACAACCTTCTTAACGACCAGCTGCAGCTGCGAAGTAGAAGCCTCTTTGAAGGTTTACAACCATTATTTCATCTCCTATAATGTTAATGCGGTGTTAGCTTTACAATTGCCGACATATGTCCATACTCTCGTAGGTTGGAGAGCTTTGGTATATTACTTTGACACGATCTAAATTTTTGGACCCCTCCATGAAGTTGTCTATTAGTTATATGGGAATATTCAATTACCTAATTAATATTTCATTATTATTTAGGGTAACAGGGTAAATGGTTAATAATTGGGCGTATTGAACACCTTGAATATGCACACAGATGGTCAACCGATATTCAGTATACACGTTCTAGAGTTAACAACGGTTCCAACACTTGATTTAAATAGTGGATAATAACTTCATTGGCCAATAGCATGTACGTGTAGTAACCGCAATAACGATCTCAAAGTCACTACCCCTTTACAGAATATAGGTGGTATCACATAATCCTTCAGTATGACAGATTGTGGTCAATACTGTGTGTATACGACAGCAGTGATACCATCACCTAGTCAAACACAACTTTTTATTAACTTAATTAATGGCAGTCATATCCATATAATTAGCATGAGACGGTACGTTTGAAAGTGTCCTTGGAGCGTTGCTCGCCAAATCACATAATTTAGCCATTTTCCGTCATCCTCCCATAATTTAGATTAGTTATTTAAGTACATATTGACCTATGTCAGTCAATTATTTTTACGTGTGTTGACTGGAACGAAGTTCGCCATGTCACACTTGCAATTTTTGTATAATTGACCTATGTCGATCAATAGTTTTTAAGTGTGTTGCCTGGATCGATGTTCGCCAAGCCACACATTAGCGTTAAGCATATTTCCGCTGTCATTCCCTATGTTCAATGACGGTGGTCACCAGGCCCAAATTACGATGGCAGTGGTCCACACGCAGTTTTTACAGTATGTGTGTGGATCACCTCCATGGAGGCAAATTGAGTACCCCATTGCCGCCACATTTCCCCTACTTTAGTGTTTTCTGCAACTCATAACCATGTAAGTAGGATGTTTAGGTTTTTATGTTAGTAATGCCACATCGAGCTCTGTATGAAAATCACTGACTGTGCTGGGTGCAGTCTGTGGCTGATTTGCATTGTTGGAATATTTGCTATTGTAGTGTTCGGAAGTTGGATGTGAACAGCGCGTAGCGTTGCACAGTTGAAGGTGTTCCGCCTACAATGGTGGATATGGGAAGAGAGATCTGAACGTGTGTCCATCAGTAAAACAAAATTTGTATGACTGGATGTTATGAATTGAGATATATATAATGACTTTTGAACACTATTAAGGTAAATACATTGCTTGTTCTCTATCAAAATCTTTCATTTGCTAAATATGCCTATAAGTAGTTAGTGCCTTCAGTAGTAGGTTATTGCTAGTCAGTGACATTCTTTTGTTGGGATTATTGAAAGTCAAATTGCGTTGTACTAAAAGAGTGGAATAAGTAGAGAAAGAAATGTCTGGGTATGTTCAGTTTTGCTCAGCTGTTTGAAAATCAAATAACATCAGAGATTTACCAGGACAGTAATTCATAAATTTTACTAGGGGAATGTTTTATATGGCGACCCTGCCAGGATACCTCACTGGATTCTTCAGATTTTTTCTTGTAGTTTGTGTAATTAGTGTAGCTATGGTTTATTGTTATTATTAGTGTTCCTTTGTAGTTGTAGGTTTTTATTGTTGTACAGTGAAACAGTTGTATCATGCATGTAGATTTGCACCGAGTATTTGTCAGCTGTGCTAGCAATTAATTAGATATTATTTTCAGTGCAATGTTAATGTGTTTACTTGGTTTTGCTCTTCAAATTGTGTTTTCCTTGTTATCGTGTGAAATACGCGATAATTATGGTTAGTGAAAAACGTAATACTAGGTTCCAAAGTAAACTGAAAAATGACAGTGAAGACGAGAGTAGTGTGTTAGCGCCACCACATAGTGAATTAACTGATGTTCAACATAGTAATTTGGTAATTTTGGATATGGAAATGGATCAGGCAATAAACAATTGTGTAGACAGTTAAACAGCTAGTGAACAGGGTAGTATCTTCGATCGATCAGTCGGCAATATCTGGTCTCAGGAATCCGAAATGACAGGACAAAATCTGGCGAATACTGTAGATTCAGGTTTTGCATCATTACCCTTTTCTCGTTCAAGTCAAAATACGTTTTCTGCTTTTCAAAATGCCAATGTTGTCGGTTCAAATTCGTTGCCGAATAGCACTGAGGAACATGTTCCAGTTCCCAGTGAATTGTTATTACAATTAATGCAACAAATGGGACAAAAGCTTCCAGAGTTAGACACAATGCCTGAACAAACACGCAAAGGTTTAACTACTGAGTTACATAACATCCAATCTAAATGTCAAAAAGTCTGTAATGATGCATAAACACAAATTTGTGAGCATTTACATCCTACTTTTTCGCGCCATGAAAATTCATTACAGAATCACGAAGCAGCCATAAAAGAACTGCAAAGTATTCTTCATGAAAATCACAAAACTTTACAAGCTAAAATTGACTCAGTTGCATCTACTGATTCGGTTACGCAACCTGCAAATACTCAGGAAAAATTAAAGGACACAGTAGATACGTTATGACACAAATAGATACTCTAAAACTTAGTTCAGAAAAACACATAGAGGAATTCAGCACATTATCGGAAAAAGTAGTAGAACTTTCAGATCAGCTAAATAATATATCTACGAAGGAAGATGATGATCTGAATGACACAAGACCGGTAACCTTCACTGACACAGAAGAGTATGAACAAATTATGAATTTTCAACAAAATCAGAATCAAATCAATACACAGCACAAAAGAGAAATCCAGGAAGTACAAGATCAGTTGACACAGGTAATACAAGAATTACATATTTCAGAGGAGACTCGCTCTCCAACATAGGAAGAGGGACACAGAAATACGGAACAGTCACAAAATAACAACACAGGGCATTTCGAAAATTATGAAGAAATTGGCAAGGTACAACGAATTTTGAGATGGCACCGCCGAAACGACGTAACAGTAACCGATATGCGACTCGCCAACACGATGATTTTGACTATAAGCTGTTTATTACTACATGTAAACGTTTAAGAATTCCGGCAACGATATTCATCCACAAGCATGGCTTGATCAATTCTCTCATTGTTTTCCTCCCAACTGGTCATTGGAGCACAGATTAGAATTTCTGTGTGGCCACTTAGAGAATGAACCAGCTGAAAGAGTGCGATCGGTCATTCACAATTGTCACAGTGAAGGAAAATTTTATCATGCCTTCCTCTCAGCATATTGGTCTCAAGCTACACAAGACCAATTAAAACATAGCATCACAGTGATGAAACCCCCCCAGGGGGTCCACAACTCTTTTGTGGATACGTGCGTAGCGAGCACGGGACCCCGAGCTAATGTGGCCTTCCTTCCTTTCCGGGCTGCATACCTTCCCATTCCGCATCCTTCCCCATCCCTATCTTCGCCCCTCCCCCCCTCACCTCTGGCTCTTTCCTTCTCTTTCTCCCCATCTGGGAGTATGGTTTGTGCCTACGTCCGGAGACGGACGCTCGTAAATGTACTGCATTCCTTGCCTTCCTTGCTTTTATGTCTTCTTCCTTCCTTTGTCCTTCTCTGTCTTCTTCCTTCATTTGTCCTCTTTTCCTTACCTCTTCTCTTTCTCTTTTCTCCGCTGCGGCGTTTGAGACCTCTCTTCCTTCCTTTCCCTTTCTCTTTCTTCCTCCCTGTGCGTGTCTGAAGGCCGACCCACGCCCTTCGTGCGTAGCCGGTGACGGGGTAACGCGTAATTCCCCGCCCCGGGTAGACAGGTAGGACACGTACGTACCCCCTGGTAACGGCCAGGCCCAGGGAGGGGTGATTACCCGAGCTGATACCTTCCGAAACTGCCGATTGGTCCCTCCGTCCGTTTGTCGGGAGGTGTGACCTGAGGTGTGAACAATCACCTAAGGCGGGAGTGCCCTCAGAGAGGGCCCCCACAAGGGAGGAGCGCGCCATCGGAGACGCCGGTAATCATGGGGGATTCTTCCGCAATGGTTTCCTCACCTTCCACTAAGTCTGCTCACAAACGTAAGTATACTGAGTCTCAGCCACAGACGATTCTTCCATCGTTGCCACAGTTCCTTGTTGTTTCTCGGTCTGATGAAGGTCACGACTTCTCCACGGTCAACCCTTTCATTATTCAGAAAGGAGTCGACGCAATAGCAGGTCCTGTAAAGTCTTGTTCCAGATTACGGAATGGCACCCTGTTGTTAGAAACACACAGTGCCCTCCAGGCACAAAAATTGCTGCGTACTTCTCTGCTCCACACCTTCCCTGTCCGGGTGGAACCGCACTGTACCTTGAATTCCTCACGTGGAGTCGTTTATACACGCTCCCTCGATGGATTGTCTGATGAAGAAATTCAGCACTATCTGTCTGACCAGGGCGTAACGGCAGTTCATAGAGTAATGAAACGGGTTGACACGAACATCATTCCAACCCGCACTGTCTTCTTGACATTTGACACAGTTCAACTCCCATCGAAAATCAAAGCAGGCTATGAGATAATTTCCGTTCGCCCTTACGTCCCAAACCCTACGCGTTGCTATCGATGTCAGCGGTTCAATCACACCAGCCAGTCCTGTTCCAATCCAGCCAAATGTGTTACGTGTGGCAAGGATGCCCATGAGGGTGCTTGTCCACCTCCATCCCCTCGCTGCATCAACTGTATGGGTGACCACGCTGCTTCCTCTCGAGATTGCCCCGTTTTTAAGGATGAGAAGCTCATCCAGGAAATAAGGGTGAAGGAAAAGGTGTCGACCTTTGCTGCTCGAAAATTATTCGCCAGTCGCAAGCCCACCGTGCCTCAGACAGGAAACTACAGCACTGTCCTTGCTTCTCCTCGGCCAACAAAGGAGGCGGCCACGCAGACTTGCGACCTCACCTTTAGTACCACGGTCGTCAGATCGGCCAGCGCAAAGATCGCTCGTTCAACCTCACCACTTTCGCCTGCCCACTCTATGGCTCACCCTTCGTCGGGTTCTGCTACATCTCGAGCCCAAAAGTCGGACGCCAAGTCTTCGAAAAAAGAGCATACTCGTGAAGAGTTTTTACGTACTGCAGCATCACAACCATCGGTTCCTCCTTCATCTAAACAACATTCTTCCAAGAAGGCTACAAAGAAACCCAGTTCCTCTCCTCCGCCAAGGCGTGCCCCCTCTACAGCACCACCTGGCGGAAATCGCCCTCGGCCATCTTCTGTGTCGCCGAGGCGCACTGCTGGTGGCCGGTCAACCGGCCGATCGCTGGTGGCAGGGACTGCTCCTGACCAACTTATGGATCAGGATCTTCTGCCTTCGGCTGAATGCCATTCCATGCTGTCGGTTGCTAGCTCCGAGCAGTCTTTGAGTTGACAGCAACTTTGGTCACATTCCTCCATTCTCTTTTCACCCCATGTCCATTATCCACTGGAATATCCGCGGCATTCGAGCCAATCGGGATGAATTGTCGGTCCTCTTACGCTCCTACTCGCCGGTCATTTTCTGTCTTCAGGAAACAAAGCTGCGTCCCCATGACCGCTTTGTTCTCCCTCATTTTCAGTCTGTCCGATATGATCTCCCCTCTGTTGAAGGCTCTCCAGCCCATGGAGGACTCATGATTCTTCTCCGTGATACTCTCCATTATCACCCAATCCCCTTAAACACTTCCTTCCAAGCTGTCGCCGTCCGTCTTTCACTTTCCGGATACACGTTCTCTCTTTGTACTGTATATATTCCATCGTCCACACCAATGGCACGAGCTGATCTCCTTCATCTTCTTGGTCAGCTTCCACCCCCCTATTTGCTGGTTGGGGACTTCAATGCCCACCACCCGCTTTGGGGATCTCCACACCCTTGTCCACGTGGCTCCGTATTGCTAGACGTCTTCCACCAAGCGGATCTAGTTTGCCTCAACACTGGGGTCCCCACATTTTTGTCTGCCTCCACGACAACCTTATCTCATTTGGACCTTGCGGTCGGTACTGTTCCGCTAGCTCGGCGCTTCGAATGGTTCGCCCTTGATGATACACACTCGAGTGACCACTTTCCATGTGTCCTCAGACTGCAGCCTCAACTGCCATATATGCGCCCGCGACGCTGGAAGTTTGCCCAAGCCGATTGGACACTTTTTTCGTCTCTCGCGACATTCGATGACCGTCGCTTTCCCAGCGTCGACGATGAGGTCACACACATTACCGACGTTATCCTTACAGCTGCGGAACGTTCAATACCACGCACCTCCGAATTGCCCCGGCGCCCCCCAGTTCCTTGGTGGAACGAGGCATGCCGTGACGCAATACGTGAGCGGCGACGTGCTCTTCGCATTTTCCGTCACCATCCTACTTTGGCCAACTGTATCCGCTATAAGCAGCTCCGTGCGCGATGCCGTCGCGTCATCCGCGATAGCAAGAAGGCAAGCTGGAAATTCTTTATTAGCTCATTTAACACCTTCACTCCCTCCTCGGAAGTTTGGAGTCGGCTTCGACGGTTCTCAGGCGCGCCTAGTTTCTCCCCGGTTTCTGGGCTCACTGTCGCGCATGATACCTTAGTGGACCCCGTCGCAATTTCTAACTCGTTGGGTCAGCACTTTGCTGAGATTTCGAGCTCTTCAAATTACCCGCCAGTGTTTCTCCCGAAGAAACGTGCAGCGGAAGCGCGACCTCTTGCTTTCTCCTCCCAAAATCACGAAAGCTACAATACTGTTTTCTCCATGCGGGAACTCCAACATGCCCTCTCTTCTTCTCGCTCCTCCGCCCCAGGACCGGATGGAATCCATGTCCAGATGTTGCTGCATTTATCAACCCATAGTCTGCGTTACCTCCTTCGCCCTTATAATCGAATTTGGACCGACAGTACCTTTCCCAGACGGTGGCGGGAAGCTATTGTCGTTCCCGTTCCGAAACCTGGAAAGGACAAACATCTCCCCTCTAGCTATCGTCCCATTTCTCTCACGAGTAGTGTCTGTAAGGTTTTGGAGCGTATGGTGAATTACCGTTTAGCTTGGTGGCTGGAATCCCGCAGTCTTTTAACACCAGCCCAATGCAGTGGGTCTGCACCTCTGGTGGCCCACAAATACCATAATCTCTACCAGGAGTACAGTGGGTCTGCTCTGTGATGACCTACCTACCAATATTCTTCAAAACTTAGACTGACTCTGCTGTAGGTTTGCTCTGTTGTCGCCTATTATCTTTCTGCACGTCAAGAGTCAGCACTGTCTTTCCGTTGGAAAGACAACACTACTTCTTCAAGACTGCATGGAAATTTACTACTTCCGTGTGCATTTTCTTTTGCATTTTGTGAAATGTGAAATGTAATTACTACTGTGATGAATGACCGGGACGGTCTTTATGAGAACAGTTTTTGCTTTTGACCAACATGAAAAGTGTAGGTTATTGTTAGTCAGAGCCATTCTTTTGTAGGGATTATTGAAAGTCAGATTGCGTTGGGCTAAAAAAAAATATTGTGTGTCAGTTTACTGTTGATTAGAATAAGTAAAGAGAGAAATGTCTGAGTACGTTCAGTTTTGCTCAGCTGTTTCAAAATCAAATAATGTAAAAGGTTTACCAGCACAGTAATTCATAAATTTATCTAAGAGGATGTTTCAACCATAAACTCGCCAGGAAGCTCAATCACGCACGTGTATTAGTTTTTGACTTGATTCTAGACCATTTAAGGTCAAATATACTAATCTTGAATAATGACCATCTATTTTATAAGGCCTGTATTGCCGGATGTTACAGATTAGATATAGACTTATTCCTAAGTTCAATCATGACCATTTGTGTGCTAAGTCAATAAGAAGTTCTTGTCTTGTAACCATAGCTAAGCAAGTGCTTAACTTCTAGACCTAGTCGTAATAATGACGATGTTGGCTTTATATTATTACTCCCACTCCTAAGTTCTTCTTAGGTGATTAAACTTCATGCTTAAGCACAAAAATTGTCCTAGATAGGCCATACCTTGGTAGCACATTTCTTCCTCATATCATGACCAATTAACACTTCATAAATGTTAAGACAGTCGGTCTAATTACGTCGTGCACAGGTTAACATATACGCCCTTTTCCTAAGCTGTGTGTGTGTGGGGGGGGGGGGGGGGGGGGCGTTGAGCATGGAAGGGAATAACTCTGAAGGCTGTAGAGCAAAAGAGAGCCGGCCGCGCTGGTCGAGCGGTTCTAGACGCTTCAGGGCTGAACCACGCGGCTGCTGCGGTCGCAGGTTCGAATCCTGCCTCGGGCATGGGTGTGTGTGATGTCCTTAGGTTAGTTAGGTTTAAGTAGTTCCAAATCTAGGGGACTGACGACCTCAGATGTTATGTACCATAATGCTTAGAGTCATTTGAACCATTTTTTGAAGAAAAAGAGAAGGAAGAAGTTTTATAAGATTCCTTGTTATGGATACATATCAGAGAGGAGTGAAAAAAAGTGATGTCTGCCAACATAGCACCGTCGTTTCTCGTACCAAAGAATTTGGGCATTAGATTAAGAGGATATGAAATCTTCAATAAGGATCTCCTCTCCTATCCCAAAGTGTATCGTACTGACTGCGATAAAAACTAGTTGTTTAAGAGCAGATACATTAGCGACACAGTCAGGTACTTTTATACGAGTATTAAAGAACATAAAGACCTGGCTAATTCCAGGTCAGCTCTGACAATGCGTTTGGCTGACAACAGGCATCAGCTGCAGTAGGTTAGCGGTAACTTGACCGTCTCACACACTACAGAGAAAGGTCGGATACTGAATGTTATGGAGGAAATTGAAATCTTAAAAAGTCTTTATTCCTGCCATATTGATCCAATTAGTGAACGAACAGACCAGTATCACAAAAATACACTCCTGGAAATGGAAAAAAGAACACATTGACACCGGTGTGTCAGACCCACCATACTTGCTCCGGACACTGCGAGAGGGCTGTACAAGCAATGATCACACGCACGGCACAGCGGACACACCAGGAACCGCGGTGTTGGCCGTTAAATGGCGCTAGCTGCGCAGCATTTGTGCACCGCCGCCGTCAGTGTCAGCCAGTTTGCCGTGGCATACGGAGCTCCATCGCAGTCTTTAACACTGGTAGCATGCCGCGATAGCGTGGACGTGAACCGTATGTGCAGTTGACGGACCTTGAGCGAGGGCGTATAGTGGGCATGCGGGAGGCCGGGTGGACGTACCGCCGAATTGCTCAACACGTGGGGCGTGAGGTCTCCACAGTACATCGATGTTGTCGCCAGTGGTCGGCGGAAGGTGCACGTGCCCGTCGACCTGGGACCGGACCGCAGCGACGCACGGATGCACGCCAAGACCGTAGGATCCTACGCAGTGCCGTAGGGGACCGCACCGCCACTTCCCCGCAAATTAGGGACACTGTTGCTCCTAGGGTATCGGCGAGGACCATTCGCAACCGTCTCCATGAAGCTGGGCTACGGTCCCGCACACCGTTAGGCCGTCTTCCGCTCACGCCCCAACATCGTGCAGCCCGCCTCCAGTGGTGTCGCGACAGGCGTGAATGGAGGGACGAATGGAGACGTGTCGTCTTCAGCGATGAGAGTCGCTTCTGCCTTGGTGCCAATGATGGTCGTATGCGTGTTTGGCGCCGTGCAGGTGAGCGCCACAATCAGGACTGCATACGACCGAGGCACACAGGGCCAACACCCGGCATCATGGTGTGGGGAGCGATCTCCTACACTGGCCGTACACCACTGGTGATCGTCGAGGGGACACTGAATAGGGCACGGTACATCCAAACCGTCATCGAACCCATCGTTCTACCATTCCTAGACCGGCAAGAGAACTTACTGTTCCAACAGGACAATGCACGTCCGCATGTATCCCGTGCCACCCAACGTGCTCTAGAAGGTGTAAGTCAACTACCCTGGCCAGCAAGATCTCCGGATCTGTCTCCCATTGAGCATGTTTGGGACTGGATGAAGCGTCGTCTCACGCGGTCTGCACGTCCAGCACGAACGCTGGTCCAACTGAGGCGCCAGGTGGAAATGGCATGGCAAGCCGTTCCACAGGACTACATCCAGCATCTCTACGATCGTCTCCATGGGAGAATAGCAGCCTGCATTGCTGTGAAAGGTGGATATACACTGTACTAGTGCCGTCATTGTGCATGCTCTATTGCCTGTGTCTATGTGCCTGTGGTTCTGTCAGTGTGATCATGTGATGTATCTGACCCCAGGAATGTGTCAATAAAGTTTCCCCTTCCTGGGACAATGAATTCACGGTGTTCTTATTTCAATTTCCAGGAGTGTATTTTAGTTAATTATGACATTATCCAGACAGATTAAGGTGTCCAAGAAACGTAATATTTTTCCTCGTTTATTTAAATGATGTGATACTTCCGTTTTCTTTCTGCTGTTGCCTGCCGCATTTCCACCATAAACAATTCACCAATCTCCTGTCTGTTTCGTACCGCGCTTGAGCTTGTGTCGCATATGACTGTAGTACTCACGAGTAGTATTTACTATTACCCTGTTTTCCTGTTGGTGTTCCCGGTCGCGCAACACAGGGGAACAGTTGACACTGAATTCTTGTAAGTAATTCCACGCATTATGCGATTTCTCTGCCCTCCCCCCCCCCCAATTTTTTGCATTTTGCATGTTTTAATATGTTGGTAACTTTCGGTGTCTGGTCGTGATGTCTGTTTTTCGGATTATTTTGGGTCCCTTTTACCCTTTTCACACGGAATCTTTGGTTCCAAGACAACGTTGGGGTGAGGATACACTCAGATGCTAAGAGATTTTATTTTGTAAGTAACGCCCGGTTCTCTGTTTTAATTTAAGTTTGAAATTTTAGCTGCATAGTTCCTTATTTGATATTTCAAACATGAGGATTCCTCCCTTTCGCTGGTGACGTGATATTTTTACTACTGCAGTCTACAACAGACGATGGAACTGTAACCGTTCCGAAACCGGCCGTGTTCCCAGTGTAAGGTTGTGGATTGAGCAGCTGTCCTGCGATTTTCTTCATTTTTCAAAATGAACACGTAACTAATTGAACTGACGTATCGTTGGAGGTGCAATGTTGAGCGCAAAAGTTCTCTTAAGAGTACTCGGAGAAGAAAGAAGCATTGCCAAATTTTAGCTACAGTTTGCATTCCGTTTCAATGAAAAGCTGTGATGATGTCTGTTAGTTAAAATAATTTGCATCCAGCTCTTAAACTCTTATTCAGCCATTTATTTATGTGGAACATAAACATATTGCGCAGAAAGTTGCGTCACTGTCTACGCAGGTACAGATCTTAACCATGCACGCAAACCTGTTTACATTCCACAGTCCGTAAGAAGTAGAATATATAGTATTTCACCGGCTGGAAGTAATATTCGTGTTAACGCATTATTACATCAGTTTAACAGTTTTATCTGTAGTCATCAATGTAAGCTCCTTCACACCCATCTAGTCGAGAATGAGCGACGTCTGGAAGTGGCAGATCCTCAACGCAATCAGCTCTGAGCGGAAGCATTCAATCGTTTTGGCATCGTTAAATAATTGTTATTGATTTCTTTCTGTTATTGCTTTCATCACTGTTACTGCTGATCGGCTACATGCTTTTTATTGAGTACCAGCGAGCAGCTTCTAGTACAGTTTCTTGTCCATCATATAGAGTCGTTTACTTAGCAGTGAAATACTTCTGGGTTAAAATACCGAAACGCAGAGTTGCGTGGGTGTAAACAAATCATATGACAGGATAAAAAGTGATCCAGATAAATTCAGTGAGATATACAGAATGTGCGATAATAATTCATATTCTGAACCAATATTAATTAAATAATTAACAAATGATGTCAAATATTTCTCGCGAAGAAAATACTTCCGACAAGTGACAGTATATGCTTAGCCATAGCAGTAGCAGCGCATTTCCTATAACGTGTGTTGACAAGGAGGCGGGGCTACTTTATGCACACCTTAAAAAAGTAAAAAAAAAATCATTGTTGTAACATACGTAAACTTAAAGAGGTACTATTGTGTTAGTAGGGTCCAGAATGTGAAAATATCTTTTAGCACACTCTTATCAAAACCAACGTCACGCCTACTGCTGATAGTAAGATTTAACTTTTGTGGTTATATTTAACTAAAAAATTTAAAAGATTTATCGAATTTGGTAGAAGTGTTCACGAAAAACAATAAATTAACTTTGATCTAAATTTTAAAATAGAAAGTACGTGACTAGATTACAGTATTTTCAAAGGATAGGCATAAAGTAAATACGGTTAAAAAGCAAGTGGTAAAGTCACCAAACTATACAAAAAACTGTACCTCTTTCTGTTCATGTCAGCATTTACCGAAAGAGAATTATTAGTGATGGGTGTAAACCATAGGGAACTTCAATAAATTTAAATAAAAAATTGTTCAGTTATTTAAACATAAGTTTGTTATGTAGTTCCTGTTTTTAACTTTTTACATCAACCATAAATGTTACTTAATACCGGAAGCACGAAAATCTAGTGTTTAATTACATACGTACATACATTTGGAAAATAATTCATTTGCAGAAAATTACATTTCATTCATCTCTCCTTGCAATAAGATATGTTATTGGTCTAAAAAATTCGGCAATCCTAGTCATTTTTCATGTGTGATCGAAAAGGCTGAAAAATTATCAATGAAACCCGCAGACTGAGTGAAAACTTTCATATAAATAACATAACTAACAGTCGGTTATCTCACAATAACATAACTGATTCAAATGGCTCTGAGTACTATGGAACTTACATCTGAGGTCATCACACACATCCCTGCCCGAGGCAGGATTCGCACCTGCGACCGTAGCAGCAGCGCGGTTCCGGACTGAAGAGCCTAGAACCGCTCGGCCACAGCGGTCGGCTAACATAACTGACAGTCGGTTATCTCACGATAAGTAAAACCACTAAAATTCAGAGAATGAGTGAAAAGCATTCATACAAGTGACGTAGCAACAGAGAATTGTTTCATTCGAGTGAAAAAGAAAACAGACTGAATGAAAAAAGTCTACTGGCCAATGGGTTGTTGAAGCTAGTCATTAGTCCCATCACTAAGAGACCACAGATGATCGTCATGCCGTATCAACACCAATTGGCTTTAAACCTGGGAAGAATACCTGTGTCAGTGAATTTTGGTCCATCTCAGCCAGTCCGCGAGTGAACTTAGAGAAGGGAACTGCCTGCAATGGCCATCGAATCGGGTACCTCGCAAAAGGCCATTGCTCACAGCGGTACATAAAGGATGAGTGTGATGGGGTGTGAAGGGTCACGATTTTGCCTCTTTTGAAGCGATACAAAGCACCAAATGCACTGATGGCCCGGTGAGACATTTGTTTAACCCGCAGTGTCGTGAAGATTCAGTACAAGCAGGAGGTGGCGCCCTGATAGTTTAAGGCTACCTTTGGTGCCATTACTTGGATACACTGCTTACGCCTACTGTGAAGATGAAGTTTCAACATTAGCCTTTCCCCCGCAGCATTGTTTGTGTACGTGTTTGATACATATATAACATACATCTCTTCCTCCTCCCCCTCTGTGTTCACCTTTTCTTCCTCACCACCCACATCATCGTTCTAAATCTATACGACCATCTCCTCCTCCATACTTTGTCTTTCCATTTCCTGTTCCCCTTTCTTTGTCCATCTCCTCCGATCCTCTCTCTGACTACATCTTATCCCCCTCCATCTGTCAGTATCCCTCTGCCCTCTTCCTTTTCTACTTGCCGGTTACCCTTTACACCTGACTTCTGCATCTCCGCCCCGTCAGTTTATATCTCATCCTTTCCTGTCGATCTGCCTGTTCCCACCTTGCTCGGCTCACTGTCCATCTCCTCCACCACTCTCTGTCTATCTACTCCTCTCCCATTTCTCTGTCTAGATAGTTCTCCCCATCCCTCATTTCTCTGCTCAGCCATGCCCATCTGCAGGTGTAACCTCTGCAAGGCTTGCTGATGCTGACCACGCAACACTCCTCGTCCCCTCTCTGTCTCCACCTCCCCACACTATCCATCTCATCCTCCCTCCCCCCCCCCCTCTCTCTGTCAATCTCCACACACTCGCTGTCTATTCCCTCCTACTCCTTTTCTCTGTCTCTTTTCCTGATATGTAGTGTGCATTGTAGAGCAGTGTTGTAAGGCATGCAGATACGTTTTCCGCATCATCCATGACATGAAGGGCAGCCTTTCTGCCAGGGAATGGAAAAAATACGTTTGTGTCCGCATCTCCGCTCCTATTGGAGCTACGAGGTTATGAACCACACAGTGTTGATACTCGTGAGACCTGGTGTTTCTGTGCGAAGGTTGATATCCATCTAGGGGTTTATGAGTACACTACTGGCCATTAAAATTGCTACACCAAGAAGACGAAGTGCTATAGACGCGAAATTTAACCGAAAGAATGAAGATTCTGTGATATGTAAATGATTAGCTTTTCAGAGCATTCACACAAGGTTGGCGCCGGTGGCGACACCTACAACGTGCTGACATGAGCAAAGTTTCCAACCGATTTCTCATACAAAAACAGCAGTTGACTGGCGTTGCCTGGTGAAGCGTTGTTGTGATGCCTCGTGTAGGGAGGAGAAATGCGTACCATCACCCTCGATAAAGGTCGAATTTTTAGCCTATTGTGATTGCGGTTTATCGTATCGCGACATTGCTGTTCGCGTTGGTCGAGATCCAGTGACTGTTAGCAGAATTCGGAATCGGTGGGTTCAGGAGGGTAACACAGAAGGCCGTGCTGGATCCCAGCGGCCTCGTATCACTAACAGTCGAGATGACAGGCATCTTATCCGCATGGCTGTAACGGATCGTGCAGCCAAGTCTCGATCCCTGAGTCAACAGATGGGGGGCGTTTGCAAGGCAACAACCATCTGCACGAACAGTTCGCCGACGTTTGCAGCAGCTCGGAGACCATGGTTGCGGTTACCCTTGACTCTGCATCACAGACAAGAGCTCCTGCGATGGTGTACTCAACGACGAACCTGGGTGCACGAATGGCAAAACGTCATTTTTTCGGATGAATCCAGGTTCTGTTTACAGCATCATGATGATCGCATCCGTGTTTGGCGACATCGCGGTGAACGCACATTGGAGGCGTATCACCCGGCGTGATGGTATGGGGTGCCATTGCCTACACCTCTCGGTCACCTCTTGTTCGCATTGACGGCACTTTGAACAGTGGACGTTACATTTCAGATGTGTTACGACCCGTGGCTCTACCCTTCATTCGATCCGTGCGATACCCCGCATTTCAGCAGGATAATGCACGACCGTATGTTGCAGGACCTGTACGGGCCTTTCTGGATACAGAAAATGTTCGGCTGCTGCCCTGGCCAGCACATTCTCCAGATCTCTCACCAATTGAAAACGTCTGGTCAATGGTGGCCGAGCAACTGGCTCGTCACAATACGCCATTCACTACTTTTGATGTACTATGGAACTATGGTATCTTGTTCAAGCTGCATGGACAGCTGAACCTGTACACGTTCTTACGGACAGAGGTGGTTGTTCTGGGTACTGATTTCTCAGGATCTGTGCACCAAAATTGCGTGAAAATTTAATCACATTTCAGTTCTAGTATAATATATTTGTCCAACAAATACCCGTTTATCATCTGCATTTCTTCTTGGTGTAGCAATTTTAATGTACAGTAGTGTAGATCCCAGACACACAGGAACACTTTGCTTTATATATAGAGATACTATCGCTGACCAAGTGATGCCCTTTCGTCTACATCTTTACAATGTTTATCCAGAGGATACTATAGCATTCCCCAACGACAATAGTCATCTTCACCGAGCTGCACGCATATGTTCCTGGTTTGACAACCATTGAAGCACCATATTGCAACCTCGGCTGTCGCACTAAATTACCTGATCGTAACTCATACAATATGCCTAGGACTCATTCGAGCAGAAGGTGGAATGCAGAATCCAATACCCCCTTAAACTGGTACTCCTATGGGATCTAATCATCAGTCACTGGCTTCATCTGGATTTGGCAAATCTATATGAACTTGTGGACTATCTTCCTCGCCAAATTGAGGCCATTCTCAAGGCTAGAGACTGTGTTACACGATAACAGACTGAGACTCTCGTAGGTGACTTCTTTTTTGTCCTATGTGCTTTTCTCTTTTACGCTGAAAGATCGCAGAACTAAGAGCAACTTTGCGGCGTACGTCACTCAAACTGGCACTGAATCATTTTCATTAAGACTGTCGCTGTTTCATTGCAAGCTGCCCTGCAGAGAAACGACGAAGAGAACTAAGCATCACCATGAGTGGAACGTTCGGTCACCAGACAATTCTGGCGAGTGGGGCTGCGAACATTGACCGGGGTAATTCCCTCGTGCAGGCAAAACCAGATTAGCAGTGCGTCGTCTGCAGTGCGAGTACAATAGCCACCGATTATCCGATAACTGTAGCGGGAGAGCGATCAAGTACGGTCGCAGGGCAGCCCGTCGGTGTTCGATGGCTCTTCTGTTCTCCTCATCGAAAGGGAATTGCGAATGCGGATGGAAACGGGCCCACCGCTTTGCTCAAAAGTAATCTGATACTTCCGTCCCCTGTTTCACGTCACGTATAGATGTTTTAGCCGTGTGTCGAGCAGCTGTCGGTATCTCAATTACAACTGGTGTCCAAAACTTAAGGACGAAAGTAACTTTCAGATGACGTGTCATTGCAAAAATGAAAGTTGAACCACACAGAGAAAGAACTGCTGCAGTATGGCACAGAAGATAAATGAAAAGAAATATCCAAGGAAACCAACACAAATGACAGTTATTCGAAGACAATAATTACATTGTAGCCCCCGAATTATGATGGTACCCTGAACATTACAAACTGCAGGAAATGTCCTTTATAAGGTGTATGCTCACCACGGACGACAATTTCTGCTCTGTAATAAGCTCCCATGCTGGCCACAAGGTTGTGAAGGTGTTCTTGCGTCATGCCAAAAGCGCTGTTAACAACTGCTGCATGGTCATTCTGCATGTAGATGTGCTGCAGTACCTCTCTACAGCGCATCTAACAGTCGTGGGAACGGGCAGGGCAGTCCATTCGGCGAATATCCTCTCGATCCAAGAGCCTGTCCACTTGTGCCATTCGATGCAGTCGCTCATTGGCATCCATGAAAATGAAATCAGGGACGACTGACCTGTGAGAGTACCGGGCTGAAAGACTTGGAGGTTGGTATGTAGCCTCATGAAGTAAGAGTAGGGCACGTAATGCACACAGGAACATGGTCTAACGTGACCGTTTTGATGGATCCAGTGCTATTGTGTGAGGGAGCGTAATGTTGCACGTGCTTACTGACCTCTAAGTGTTTGAACATGGTACACTCACTCGTCAACTGTACTCCGTTCCGATGTGCACCATGAGGAGTGCATTCGTCCCTGATTTCATTTTTGTGGCTGATTATGCGCGACCGCATCGAAGAGTAAGGTGGAGAAGCTCTTGGAGCGAGAGTATATTCGGCGAATGGCCTGGCCTACCCGTTCCCTCGGAAATAATCCCATCGAACTTTGAGGGGACATACTGCAGCGTGTCCGCATCCACCAACGACTACAGCAGTCGTCTACTGCGCTGGTCAAGAGAAGGAACACTTTACCACAAATCTTATTCCGAACATGTGAGCACTTTGCAGAACATGAATGGGCGTCCATGCTGGCAACACACCTCAACAACAACAACAACAACAATGTCCCGTCGTTTGTAATGTCCAGGGGATCATCATGAATCGCGATGACTTCAGTGCAACACAGTCCTCGAATAAAAGTGCCATTTCTGTTCTTCTCACTGCGTATTTCTTTCACTTAGCTTCTGTATTATACTCCAGCAGTTCCTTTTATGTATGGTCCAAGTTTCAATGACCTATGTTGCTTGGCAGGGACACATCATGCGAAAGCTATTTTCCTCCTTACGTTTTGCGCACTAGCGTATTACCTGTTCAGGAGAAAGGAAGTTTACTCCACAGGAATCAAGAAGGATGCTGCAAACAGAGATATTGTGTGACTCAGCTCAGTATGTTCGTCCATGAGATAAAGAGCTATATTGAATGCCACAAACTCTGATGTCGTGTTCCTTGACTCACAGAAGGCATACGATACAGTTCCCCACTGTCGCTTAGTGAAAAAATACGAGCTACAGATCTAATAAATTTAACAGTATGTAATTTTGTGTTTCAAATGGTTCAAATGGCTCTAAGCACTATGGGACTTAACATGTGAGGTCATCAGTCCCCTAGACATAGAACTACATAAACCTAACTAACCTAAGGACATCACCCACATCCATGCCTGAGGCAGGATTCGAACCTGCGACCGAAGCAGCAACGCGGTCCCGGACTGAAGCGCCTAGAACCGATCGGCCACAGCGGCCGGCAATTAATTTCATCACTCTTTCCAATATCACGATATCTTAACAGAACAACAAGATGTATATCGTATAGAAACCGCATTTAACGTAATAAATAAAAATTCTATTGATTACCACGACCTACAGCATGGCAATTCAGTTGAACAAATAGGGATTTTATTAGGTATAGAAGAGTGTCACGCACTAAGAAACACAGGGTACCGGGGTATAAGTGCATATATTTTTATATGTGGTACTTTTATATGTATACACATCTGTGTTTGTTGTTTTTTCTCTATGTCTAACACCCCACTTGCCAACATCTCACATAATTTGCTGCCAGATGCTTTCTGCATGGTCATAACTGCACCAGTAAGTAAACTGCACCTGTTAGTACAGACTAATGTTTTCTCACGCCCCCATACCTCAATACCTGAGCCGGCCGCGGTGGCCGAGGGGTTCTAGGCGCTACAGTCCGGAACCGCGCGACCCCTACGGTCGCAGGTTCGAATCTTGCCTCGGGCGCGGATGTGTGTGATGTCCTTTGGTTAGTTAAGTTTAAGCAGTTCTAAGTTCTAGGGGACTGATGACCTCAGATGTTAAGTCCCGTAGTGCTCAGAGCCATTTGAACCATTTTTTTTCAATACCTGAACTGCTGCCTAGGGGAAAATAGCATTGACTTGCTCTTACCACATGCACTTGGAGATGCCAACCAATCTACAACCATGCTCTTTGTAAGAGCTATAATTATTAGTCTGTAAATGGCGTATACATTGATGTAATGTTATTCAATACTCCTTACCCAGTCATCAGTACAAATATTTGCAATGCAGACCCTATTCATTGTTTCTCCATAAAACAGAACAATTCTATCGAGATATTATTACTGCTCACTTTTTTAAGGATTAGTGTCGACGCAGAGAGTAGCATTAAGTCTGGGTAGCACATATAATTGACGAGGGTAAGTTAAAATGGAGGGGGAGGGGCGGTGTCAGAAAGGTGTTAATAGCGTCGACCTGCAGGGAATGAACGGTGCATTCCACTTTCAAACACGAAATTATTGCCATATTTGCTGCGGCGCTGTTCAACAGCGGCGAGAGGCGGTAACGCCGCGCACAATTAAGGGAAGCTACGCCATTTCCATAATAGTCGCCGCTGTTTACTTAGCGCAGTTTAGCACGGAGGCGCCCCTCTCCCCTCCACCTCCACCCCCACCCCACCCCACCTCACCCCCACCCCCAGCACCATGCAATTACCAGGTGCGTCCACGCAGCTACACGCCTACGCACGCGGATACGCCATTATCATTTACGCACCTTATCCCGCGGGTCTGTGAACGAGGATGTGTCAGTAGTATTACTCTGAATGCGTGACTAAAACAATGTGTCGAATTAAGTGGCCTATTTTTCAAACAGAAACAGCAACCGGAAATCATGAGAGAGAACAGTCTGTCAACAAAACGAAGCGCTGATTAAATTTTTGTGGCTGCGATTCACAGTAACACAAAACATCACCGCCAATAAAAAAACCTATGTATTCATGAAATCCAATACTGAAATTTCGCTCATGTGTACGTTTTCTATTGCAGCACAGGTAAATTATCTGGTTCACTCTTTGTCATAATGTTGAAAAGACCTGAAATTTATATACACTGTGATGAGAAACATTCTGAAAAGGTTGTAAGGTAGTTGCAGAGTACGGTACGTTGTGTTCATAAATAGTTTGTTGAAAAAAAATTCGATACGTTGCGGCATCTACGAGTTAATAGGCACTGACGTTAGTCAATCATACCTTTGCGAGCGCAAAATTCAAGCGACTCCCTCCCAATGCATACAGTTACATCCAGTTTTTCTCATAGCAGACGTCAGTAGTGATCAACCGTGTTCCTACCACCCATTAGCGGGTGTTCCAGATTGCCTGGTGGGACGTAGGGGTTAAAGCAATTTTCATGAAATTTTCATAAAATTTTGACATAAATTATTTGATAAGTAACTGTTATTATGTACTTTGACATGCTGCAAAATGGCTTTATGAATTTTAAATTTAAGTTTACTTTCTTACTTTATAAATCACATTTACTGCAGAACTGATGGCTGGTTAAAATATTTTACTACTACTACTACTGATGATGATGATGATATTTGGTTTGTGGGGCGCTCAACTGCCCGGTTATCAGCGCCCGTACAAATTCCCAACCTTTACTCAGTCCAGTCTCGCCATTCATGAATGATGATGAAATGATGCGGATAACACAAACACCCAGTCATCTCGAGGCAGGTCAAAATTCCTGACCCCGCCGGGAATCGAACCCGGGAACCCGTGCTCGGGAAACGAGAAAGCGACCTCGGGACCACGAGCTGCGGACATTTTACTCTTAACACAGGTACAAAAGTGGGCAGTAGAGGAAAAGGTTGACTAACCCTGTCATAGATGACAACGCACAAGACTGTTCGGCCTTTGGCTCTTGTTCCATCCTTACTACTGTCACATGTCCAAATTTTGCACCGGTCTCTTATTTAGGAAACCAAACGAAGAACGTGTGTGCCAACACCGTCTCTGGTGGGCCATTTTAATTTGCGCACTTAATGGCCTGATAGGCTAGCTCGGAAACGGCGCAACGAATCGAATTTTTTCTTAACAATTATTTCTCAGCCCAATCTTCCCTGCAACGCACTTTTAAGCTTTTCGCACTATTTATGACCACCGTGTATATCATCACATTCATAGGCAGAGCATGTCACCCTGGTGGCTTCTTTTGCATAAATAATATCAAACTACTACGCACTTTCACTGCTTGATACCATCGAATACGCTATTAGTATCACGGTTTTATTGAAATGTAAATTTCTTTGCACTGATAGTGAGCTGCACTCTCACGAAATTTTACGCAAGACCGTACCTAGTACCTTCGTTTAAAGATACTGTACCTCTTAACTTGTGTTGAATATTCGTCACAGGTTATGTACATACATGTCGTATATCGACTGCCCTAATCCTTCCTGAAAACCCTTTATTTCTTATCTAGTTAATTCCACATACATGCAGTTGCCATCAAACAGTGAACATACGTAGTGGTTTAATGCACTTATCCGAAAGATGACAGCAACAATAAATACTCGGCCTATGGATGTGATGATGACATGTAGGCCTATACTTATCATATACGTTTAAAATATTGACATACTGAGGCGTAGCGCAGTATACCAATCCTGCCTTGGAGGCGGTTAAGTGGGAGATGTGTCTCAGAGCTGGATAGTGACAGATGGTGACGCGAGACCGGACGCGCACGAAGTTTATGTACCAGCGGATAGAGGACAATATTGGACAGGGGACTGATTTAGTCTCGATTGTGCCCACTAGAGTGCGCTAAAGTAACAATGTTTTTCATAAACTGTTCTAGTATTTTAATAAAGTATTATTATGTCTTTTTGTCTAGGTAAAATGTTATAAATGTGTTTTAGCAGTATGAATGATGCGTGAGTGTGGTTTAAGGTTAATATGAACAGAATTGTTTAACGAGTTACGTAGTGGGATTTAGTGTGGGAACATTTCGAAGTATGGATGTGGACAAAGGGGATTTTGTAGCACAGATTTGTAAAGTAAGTTTATGGTAAAGGGAAAGTTAATTCAGATATAAATAACAATAGTAAATAACTTTTTGCATAAACAAAACTTCAGTATATTAGATAATAACCTCGACAAAAAGTGCAGTCGTTAGGTTTACTATTTTGCGATTGGTTATTGATGAAAAGCGCGGACTGACGCGGGAGAATGTTGTTTTGCTATTGGTTGTTGAGTAAACTGACGAATGGTAAAGCAATATCCTTCGCGCGCCTTTCTCTGCTGGTAGAGAAGACTTGGAGTATTCTAGAGAAGGGTCGGAGCCTAGCCGTGAAACGGATCGGACGTGTGTAGTAGCAGTTCCGATGAAAATAAGTTGCCGGATCTAGCAGTGTTTCATACATCAAAAGTGTTGGAAAGTGACGGCATAATTATTTCGATGTGTGTGTAGAAACTTCGTAATTTTTAAGTGAATTTTGTGACGAGAAAAGACCCAAATTCCGCGTGGCGTATTGAGCAGGTCGGTGGGTAAAAACTGTGATTGCATTAGGTACCGACAGACTTAATATTTGGCGAGCATTCTCAATCAAAAACAATCCGTATTTTTGTAGCTATTAAGTTTTCGGGAAATGCAACACCATAAACTTGCTAACGTGAGTGAAAGGGATAGTGAGTGACTGCATTAAGACTAGCACGGGCTTGGCAGTGATACTTGTTCACCTAAGTTTCAGAATATATTAAGGAAAAAATTCCAACCTTTCATTCCGTGTGAAAACTTTCTCCCGAAATGTAGATTTCGTGACTTCAATTGCAGCCTGGTTCACGTCGAAGTACAGTAGGTTTCGCTCGGCTTCCCTACTGATGATCTGAGACAATGTTCACAGGTAGGTGAAGGTTCGTCGTAAAGGGACGGAAAGAACCACGTCGCAGCAATGTGATGAAGCAAAAAATTCTATTGTACTCAACTTGAAAATGGCCACACAGACAGCGATGAGCTCTTGAAGGAAAAAAAATCCGAGTTTGTACCTAATTTTGGTTAAATAGTGACTTTTTGGGGCATGAAGGCTTCATGAATATCTAGTTGTGTAAAGTATTTAAGCTGAATATCATTGTACTCAAAAGGAAACTTTAGTCTATTGAATCGATTCAGACTGCCGTTTTTGTTCGTACGTAACTTTCGGCTCTCAAGCTGTGTCAAATCGTTTCTTTCACAATATATCCCGAGGGATAGTAATTTCCAATACTCAGATACAGTCACTTAAATGTTGATTTTGCGTATGAGGTGGGGAGTGAAGTAGGAATGTTGGTGGTTCTGGCGAGGTCTCATGCCAATTGAAACATGACACTCGAAGAGTTCCTGTCTCTAGAAAACTCTATATTCCTGATATTCATCTTTTTTATCAAAAAGGTAACTGTGTTGTTCTCAGCGTATATGTTGAGCAACAATGCTGATGAATTACATATAAGCCGGCGGCTGTGGAGGAGCGGTTCTGGTTGCTTCAGTCCGGAACCGAGCTGCTGCTACATTCGCAGGTTCGAATCCTGCCTCGGGCATGGATGTGTGTAATGCCTTTAGGCTAGTTAGGTTTAAATAGTTCTAAGTCTAAGGGACTGATGTCCTCAGATGTTGAGTCCCATAGTGCTTAAAGCCATTTGAGCCAGTTACTTATAGGTATTTCTTGTTTAGCTTATATGTTGAAGAAACAATAAAGTACGAGAGAGAACTTCAGAAGAAGAATAGAAGTGGAGAGGAAAGAGAAGCAATACGAAAGCTGGCAGATGACGATCCTTTCAGAAAGAAGTAATGAATAGTTACAAGGGAAATTCTCTATCGCAACCCGCCCCCTCCTCCCCCTCCCTCCGATTTAATTGTAAGATGACCCGGTGGATAACCCGTCAAAAACTCAACACAGATTAAGCATGTAAACAGGATGGAGGTGCACTCAACTGTGAAAAAAAGAAGCAAAATAGAGTGAACGCTCCCAGCTCAAGATGGGTAACATCGAGCGTGTTTGGATGGCTGTGGGCTCGTGGTCGTGTGGTCATGGTGTTGGACTCCGAAGAGCGAGATTCGTGTTCAAAATCTCTCGCGTGACGCATATCTTTTCCCTTCTTCTTCACAAAATTATGAACTGTCTGTCCGGTCATTGACGTGTCTGTTCGCAGCATTCAAGTCTGTGTCGCGGTGTAAAATCTGTTTGCAATAATTAGGTCCGCGGAAGGGATCTCCAGGTGTACATATCTTCTGTTTGTTCTACACAAGTACCACTCTGGAAGTTCTGACTCTTGAATTCCTTGTTTGTAACTTAGTTCACACAAGTTTGTTTGTTTGTTTTCATTTCTGCTAGAGGTCTATGTGGGATCTCGCCTGCTCTTACTATTCATCACATTTACATGTGACGGTAATATATTCTTACTGCGTGACTCAAAAAAAATGGTTCAAATGGCTCTGAGCACTATGGGACTTAACTGCTTTGGTCATCAGTCCCCTAGAACATTTGAACCACTTAAACCTAACTAACCTAAGGACATCACACACATCCATGCCCGAGGCAGGATTCGAACCTGCGACCGTAGCAGTTGCGCGGTTCCGGACTGAGCGCCTAGAACCGCTCGGCCACCGCGGCCGGCACTGCGTGACTCATATTCTGTAACAGGTGGATAGTATGGCAATTGCCAAGATTACCGAAGGAGAACGGACAGGCCAATGAGGGCACGGAAAGTTCATAACATTTTGAAAAATAAAAAAAAAAGGAATTGGGCAGGTGGGAGATTTGAACACGCATCTCCCGCTTTACAGTCCAACCCCGCGACCGCACAGCCCCAACGCAGCGGTTCCTGCGGTCCTCTCGATGTTGCATATCTTGAACTTGGAGCGTTCACTGTTTCTGTTACGCTTATCTTTAAACAGTCCCGTACTTCCCGTTTTCATGCTTGATCTATGGTCAATTTTCGACGAGCTATACATTGGGCCATTTTACCAATAAATCTGAGGGAGATCCGAATGGGAGTCTCCGTTGTTACAAGAGTTGTCTGGACTGAACAACCCGTTTAGAACATAACCAGTAACGTCTCCTTACTCATGATTTTTTAAGAAATCGATCCCCAATGTATAAAACAAATTGTGGTCTGAGTAACGGGCACTCCGCTTGAAGGAAAGCAAGGTTTTCACGCATCTCAAAATTTATTACGTCATATTTCCCGAATGATAAATTTTGCGGATGCATTCATTGTTGTATGTGGAGACTGTCTACAAAATGTGTTGCGAATAGAGTGAGTAGTAAAGAAGTAATCAATTAAAACGTCATTCCTGACCCGGAAGTTTTACTGCCTAAACTGCGAAAATGAAGTGAGGGACAAACTATTTCCTTTTATTATTTTATGCTGTGTGCCAGCGAGGAAAGGTTAGAAAAGGTTCCAAATTATGTGTACAGTTTGCTAGAAGTCGTTAGTTCTGTCACTCTGAAATACTGGACGGGTAGAGTCTGGGTCATTTGCACGACATGAGTTATGCTGACTCGAGATATACACATAGTTTCTAACTTTAATACGTAACGTTTAAGACCTTAACCTAAGATGACGTTCATACCTCTTAATGAGTAGACAATGACACTGTTTCAAATTTCGTCAGTAATTATATGAAAATCTAAAACTAAAATTTTTCAGTCTTTGGAAGCCTTTAGATATGCAACTGTGACTGGTTCAGCACTTAAGTCGTTTAGTGATACAAGTATGAGTCACTAATAAAATGTTTAAATGTGTGAATTTCTAAGGGACCAAACTGCTGAGGTCATCGGTTTCTAGACTTACACACTACTTAAACTGACTTAAACGAAATTATGCTAAGAACAACACACATTCCCCTGCCCGAGGGAGGACTCGAGCCTCCGGCGGGAAGGGCCGCGTAATCCATGACATAGCGCCTCAAACCTCGCGGCCACTCCGCCTGCCGAGTCACTAATAAATACCAGATTTCAACGAATGTTTCTTCTTCGCCATCACATAGTCGATGGGAGTACGAGGTCTCAGGTGGTAAAAATATCCAACAACAACACAATTAATAAATCAGAGTGTGACAGAATCCGTTCTGGATTTACACATCAGTTTTCTAACAGCAAATGTTGCGATTTTGAAACAACATTGACGATATGAGTAGAGATATAGTTTGCTTGAGAAGCTGTGTGCAGTAACTGCACTGCCATAGTAAACGGAATTATAAACGTGGCGTGATAATATCTGAAGAAGCACTCCCTCACCGCCAGACATAAGACTCAACCGATTTAATTCTGGAGTCCCATGGAGCAAAACTAACCTGCCGTGGAGGGGTCTTTCTGTGGAGTCTGTGTTCTGTGAATGAGTGGCTGAGTAGATCTCACCAGCTTCTTCTCACGAAATACTACCATTGTTTTCCAGATTGCATAATTATGGTCAGCAGTTGTGGCATATTTCAATTCACTACATTTTGCAATTAGTTTAGACGTAGATATCCATGTTGTATACCGTCTGCGTCCGAAGCAGAAATAAATAAATAACTTAATGGATCAGTGAACATCAACATAGATTTTAATCTTATTTAAGTTGGAAGTGAAATAAAAATAAATAGATGTGTAACAAAAAACGAGATGCTTTATTGTGAAAAGTTAAATTCGTGAACAGAAATTGTTCGTAAGAAAACGATTCTACCAATTAAAAGAAAAAATTGTGGAAGGTTAGAGAGCGAGGACCTGGGGGAGGAAGGGCCAAATACAAAAAAAAGTATTTTGCTTCATAAAGGAAAACGACAGAATCTACACAATGTTATTGAGTGGTGCTTCACTCATACATACATAATTTACAACTACACTCCTGGAAACGGAAAAAAGAACACATTGACACCGGTGTGTCAGACCCACCATACTTGCTCCGGACACTGCGAGAGGGCTGTACAAGCAATGATCACACGCACGGCACAGCGGACACACCAGGAACCGCGGTGTTGGCCGTCGAATGGCGCTAGCTGCGCAGCATTTGTGCACCGCCGCCGTCAGTGTCAGCCAGTTTGCCGTGGCATACGGAGCTCCATCGCAGTCTTTAACACTGGTAGCATGCCGCGACAGCGTGGACGTGAACCGTATGTGCAGTTGACGGACTTTGAGCGAGGGCGTATAGTGGGCATGCGGGAGGCCGGGTGGACGTACCGCCGAATTGCTCAACACGTGGGGCGTGAGGTCTCCACAGTACATCGATGTTGTCGCCAGTGGTCGGCGGAAGGTGCACGTGCCCGTCGACCTGGGACCAGACCGCAGCGACGCACGGATGCATGCCAAGACCGTAGGATCCTACGCAGTGCCGTAGGGAACCGCTCCGCCACTTCCCAGCAAATTAGGGACACTGTTGCTCCTGGGGTATCGGCGAGGACCATTCGCAATCGTCTCCATGAAGCTGGGCTACGGTCCCGCACACCGTTAGGCCGTCTTCCGCTCACGCCCCAACATCGTGCAGCCCGCCTCCAGTGGTGTCGCGACAGGCGTGAATGGAGGGACGAATGGAGACGTGTCGTCTTCAGCGATGAGAGTCGCTTCTGCCTTGGTGCCAATGATGGTCGTATGCGTGTTTGGCGCCGTGCAGGTGAGCGCCACAATCAGGACTGCATACGACCGAGGCACACAGGGCCAACACCCGGCATCATGGTGTGGGGAGCGATCTCCTACACTGGCCGTACACCACTGGTGATCGTCGAGGGGACACTGAATAGTGCACGGTACATCCAAACCGTCATCGAACCCATCGTTCTACCATTCCTAGACCGGCAAGGGAACTTGCTGTTCCAACAGGACAATGCACGTCCGCATGTATCCCGTGCCACCCAACGTGCTCTAGAAGGTGTAAGTCAACTACCCTGGCCAGCAAGATCCCCGGATCTGTCCCCCATTGAGCATGTTTGGGACTGGATGAAGCGTCGTCTCACGCGGTCTGCACGTCCAGCACGAACGCTGGTCCAACTGAGGCGCCAGGTGGAAATGGCATGGCAAGCCGTTCCACAGGACTACATCCAGCATCTCTACGATCGTCTCCATGGGAGAATAGCAGCCTACATTGCTGCGAAAGGTGGATATACACTGTACTAGTGCCGACATTGTGCATGTTCGTCAGAGATACCCTTGCCTCTGACGATACCCTTGCCTCTGACGATACCCTTGCCTCTGACGATACCCTTGCCTCTGACGATACCCTTGCCTCTGACGATACCCTTGCCTCTGACGATACCCTTGCCTCTGACGATACCCTTGCCTCTGACGATACCCTTGCCTCTGACGATACCCTTGCCTCTGACGATACCCTTGCCTCTGACGATACCCTTGCCTCTGACGATACCCTTGTATCGTCAGGAGTGCCACAGGGAAGTGTGGTAGGACCGCTGTTGTTCTCTGTACACATAAATGATAGGGCAGACAGGTGAGCAGCAGTCTGCGGTTGTTTGCTGATGATGCCGTGGTGTAAGGCAAGGTGTAGAAGTTGAGTGACTCTAGGAAGATACAAGACGACTCAGAAAAAAATTTGCAGTTGGTCTAAGTGAGAGCAGCTAGCCATAAACGTGGAACAATGTTAGTTAATCCTGAGTAGGAAGAACAAACCTGTAATTTTCGGATACACTATTACTAGTGTCCAGCATCACACAGCCAAGTCTATTAAATATCTGGACGTAACGTTGCAAAGCGATATGAGGTGGAACGAAAATGTGAAAACTGTGGAAGAGAAGGCAAATGGTTGACTTCGGTTTATTGGGAGAATTTTAGGTAAGAGTGGTTTACCTGTAAATGAGAACGCATATAGAACCCTGGTGCGACCTATGCTTGGGTACTGCCCGAGTGTTTGGGATCCGCACCATGTCGGATTGAAGGAGGACATCGAAGCATGTCAGAGGGGGGCTGCTTGATTTATTACCGGTAGCTTTGAACGACATGTAAGTGTTACGGAGATGCTTCGGGAACTCAAATGGGAATCCATGGAGGGTAGGCGGCATTGCTTTCGGGAAACATTATTCAGAAAATTTAAATATCGGCATTTGAAGCTGACTGCCGAATGATTCTACTGACGCCAACATACACTACGCATAAGGACCACGGAGATAAGATACGACATATTAGGTTTCATACGAAGACGTGCAGACAGTAGTTTTTCCCTCGCTCTTTATACGAGTGGAAGAGGAAGGTTCAAAATGACTCTGAGCACTATGGGACTTAACTTCTAAGGTCATCAGTCCCCTAAACTTGGAACTACTTAAACCTAACTAACCTAAGGACATCACACACACCCATGCCCGAGGCAGTATTCGAACCTGCGACGTAGCGGTCGCGCAATTCCAGACTGTAGCGCCTAGAACCACTCGGCCACCTCGGTCGGCTGAAGAGGAAGGGAAATAACAAGCAGTGTTACAGGATACCCTCCGCCACGCACCTTACAGTGGCTCGCGGAGTATTTATGTAGACGTAGATTTTCTTGGCGTAATACTTTGCTGCGTAGCCCTTTGCGTGTATACAGAACACCTGCGTGGGACAGAATCCACGAGTTTGGCTAGTCGCGCCTGAGGAATCTTCTTCCATGACTCACACAATTCTTTGTAGAAAGCGTCGCTGTTGGTGCAGTTTTGTTGGCGAACATGTGTATCCAGCTCGCTCCAAAGACTTTATATGCAATACTGGCCTCTGCCTCGCCATTCGAATACCTTGACTTTGCGCTGCTTCAGAACTGTGTTCAAATGCCATAAGTGTGCTTCGGATTGTTGTCGTGCTGAAATTGTCGATTACGATGTACATTCCGTCTTTCGGGAGCTATCATATGCTTTGTTAATATTTCACCATACTTCAGAGTGTCCATTACTCTACGATTCTACACGAGGGGACTTGCAACACTTCGTGAGAAACAGCCCCACATCATGGTACTGTCATTCCTCTTGTTTCTCGGCCCTCGAACATACTATCTGCCAACTGAGGAAAGGATATTAAACTTGTGTTCATCACTCCATCGAAGTTTCGCCAAGTCTTCGGTGGTCTTCGAGGCGTACTTCTTAGACTCAAACCTCGAGATGTCAGACAGTCCGATCAATACCAAAAGTTGTATATCGACAGAGTATCAACAAAAATTTAGATTTATTTCTTACTGTTCTTGAGCAGAACGGGCGTAAACGTCAATTAAAAGTAACACCAGAACTATGGAACACAGGAAAAGATAACTGTGAATAACTAATACGCATAGGTTCGTGGTTAAGTTGATACAGTGTAAGATCATCGTAATAATGGTCCTGGATTCAAACCACCACGATGGTAATTTGTTTTTTCTACATTATGCGTCAAAGTGCTGTATGTGACTATTAATGCTTCCGTACGTGTGATGCAATTTTTTCTTTATCCTACTGTTCCGATTGTTTATGTTTATTCTGTGAAACTACAAATGGGTTGGTTGGGTTGTTTTGGGGGAGGAGACCAGACAGTGAGGTCATCGGTCTCATCGGATTAGGAAAGGAAGTCGGCCGTCCCCTTTCGAAGGAACCATCCCGACATGTGCCTTGGGCGATTTAGGGAAATCACGGATAACCTAAATCAGGATGGCCGGACACGGGGTTGAACCGTCGTCCTCCTGAATGAGAGTCCAGTGTGCTAGCCACTACGAATGCACCAGCTGCTTCATCACAAGTGCTGTCTGTTCTGTCGCAATGTCGGACAGAACACCAAACTTATCTATACAAATGTACTCTATTCGCTATTTTCAAATAACGACTGCAGACTGCCAAAAGAACATTGCTACAAACGCAGAAAAGTCCTTTTACATGTCAGGAAAATGTTCTTCATAAAAAAATGGTTCAAATGGCTCTGAGCACTATGGGACTTACCATCTGAGGTCATCAGTCCCCTAGAACTTAGAACTACTTAAACCTAACTAACCTAAGGACATCACACACATTCATACCCGAGGCAGGATTCGAACCTGCGACCGTATCGGTCGGGAGGTTCCAGACTGAAGCGCCTAGAGCCGCTCGACCATAGCGGCCTGCAATTGTTCTTCCATATAAAGGTTCAACGCGTACACAATTAAAACAATTCGTCATCACCGAGGTTTGAGAGTGGGGCATTTGGTACGACGATCTCACTCCCTACTAACTCACCCACAAGAGATCTGCGAAACCGTCATGCACTGATATTCTTCTCCCATGCTCCGTAGTACTGGTGTTACTTTTAATTCTGCAAGGAAATTTTGACCCCAGTCGCACATCTGGTCCGATAGTTGATCGGCTCGACAGGCCTCCCTATCTCTGCGCAACTACTGCGACCTACACCCATTTGAAACTGCTTACTGCAGCGAAGCCATGGTTTTCCTCTACAAGTCTTGAACCCCACACTTCACTCGTTTACCAGACTGACGACTTCCGAACACCTCAGGTTGAGTCCAGCAAACGATACCTTGGTTTCTTCGCACGATGAGTCGTTTCACTTCTGAACAACGTTACACTCCAGAAAAATACTTGCATAAAAGACTTCGCAACATTTAAATTTATATTCGATGTCAAAGTATTTACCTTTTTCAATTTTTTTTTTTTTCTATTGTCAGTCGGCATTTTATATCGCTGTTACTTCAGACATCGTAAATTATTCTGCTACCCAAATAATAAAACACTACCTGCAGTGTCTCATTTGCTGGCCTAATTTCCTCGGCAATTTCTGATTTGATGTGACTACACTCTAAAAAAATAGATATATATAAAAAGAGATCAGTTGTAGTGTTTGATTTATTTCGAAAATAAAGAAGCATTTTGTCGTTTTAAACACTCTGCAAACGTACCTGCACGCTTTTGCAACAATTCTTAAATCCATAATGTAGTGCCATGTCCTTGCCAAAAGTATAGTCTTGTCAGTTTGTAACACATTGAAACATTTGAAAAATAAAGATTTAGCCCAAAAAACAACACTGGTGTGAAGAAAGTCGTGGGATAACTCCCAATATCGTATCGGACCCATTTTTGCCCTGCATGGTGCAGCATCTCGACATGGCATGGACTAAAAAAGTTGTCGGAAGTCCCTGTAGAAACTCAGCCACGCTGCCTCTATAGCCGTCCATAATTGCGAAAGTGTTGCCACTGCAGGATTTTGTGAACGAGCTGACCCCTGGATTAAGTCCCTTAAACGTTCGATGGAATTCATGTCGGGCGATGTGGGTGACCAAATCATTCTCTCGAACGGTCCAGATTGCTCTTCAAATCAATCACGAAAAACTGTGGCTCTGTTACAAGGCGCAGCGTCGTCAAAAAACTGTCGTTGTTTGAGAACATGCATGAAGTCCATGAAAGGTTGCAAATAGTCTCCAAGCCTCCTTAACACAACCGTGGAAATCAAAGATCGGTTCAGCTGGACTAGCGCACCCAGTCCAATCCACATACACACGGTCCAGACCATTACGGAGCCACCACTATCTCATTGACAACTTGGGTCCATGGCTTCATGGGGTCTGCGCCACACTCGATCCCTACTATCAACCCTTACCAACTGAAATCGGGATTCATCTGACCAGCCCTCGGTTTTCTAGAAGTCTAGGGTACAACTTAGATGGTCACGAGTCCAGGAGAGGCGCTGCAGGCAATCCCGTGCTGACAGCAAAGCCACTCACGTCGGGAGTCTGCTTCCGTAGCCCATTAATGCCAAGTTTCGCCGCACGGTCGTAACTGATGCATTCGTCGTACGTCCCACATTAATTTCTGGGGTTAATTCACGCAGTGTTGCTTGTCTGTTAGCACTGACGCCTCTGCTCTCGGTCGTTAAGGGAAGCCATCCGCCACTGCATGTCTGTGGTGGTAGTTTGGTATTATCGACACAATCTTGAGACTGTGGATCTCGCAATATTGAATTCCCTAACTATTTCCTAATTGTAATGGTTCAAATGGCTCTGAGCACTATGGGACTTAACATCTGAGGTCATCAGTCCCCTAGAACTTAGAACTACTTAAATCTAACGAACCTAAGGACATCACACATATCCATGCCCGAGGCAGGATTCGAACCTGCGACCGTAGCGGTCGCGCGGTTCCAGACTGAAGCGCCTAGAACCGCTCGGCCACCAAAGGCCGGCGAATTGTAATGTCCCGTGCGTCTAGTACCAACTACCATTCCGCGTTCGTAGTGTGTTAATTGCCGTCGTACGGCCAAAATAACGTCGGGAACCTTTTCACATGAATCACCCGAGTATTAATGAGAGCTCCGCCAGTGCACTGTCCATTTATATCTTGTGTACGCGATACTACTGCCAACTGCATTGGTGCATATCGCTGTCCCACGACTTTTTCTCACCTCAGTGTAAGATACAGTTCAGATTGTTTCATTCATATTTTTTGAACACCTAGGCTCTTGCTTCAGCCTGATACCACTAAAATCATATAGTCTTTCTGAAAGAACTCAGAAGTTCCAGATAATAAACTAATCATCTGATATTATGTCTCAGATGAACACCTACCCGCTCATATACTCCGCTTGAAATTAAAATTGCTTGCGGACAGTAGAGCGAATAAAGTAATTATGCTTATGCTGTGAGTGTATTCTGCTAGAAAGAATACTATTAAATTTGTTTGTTATTTTGAGGTACAGAGGGGGAAAATTTAGTACACATAGCTGCCGCTTTTGGCGGCAACTAGTTTTAATCCTACTGGGCATGGAGTACAACTGGGCAAGGGCGATAGATATTTATACCTCACTTCATTAAGCTTAAATCGTATATCAGAGTTACTGAATGTTAATGGCCGAATAATGGTGGCATAGCAGTCTCTTGGCCTACTTTCGTCGATAACTAAACAGCAAAAGAAGAAGAAGAAGAAGAAGAAGAAGAAGAAGAAAAAGAAAACAACGAAATTTAGGTGTGTGTGAATACCATGCCGCAAACCGCACCTCTCTACCTATCCCGAGACGTTATCAAAATTGTAAAGACCATTTTGGAACTAGCTGTAGTGTTCTGGTTAATACATAGTTGTTTCATAAGTAAATTTTTCAATAATGTGCTGATTTACTTTTACCCACAGTCAACATTAACAGGTAATACAAAAGTGCTTCAGCCTGTTCTGTGTCACCGTTGAAAGTACACTCAGTCTTCTAAAGGAGGCGTTCCACGTGTCTTATTGCCGTTTGCAATGCTGCGATCGTCTCTGTAATGAGTTACGGATTGTTCTAAACATCCCCGAACCTTTAGCTTCTCCAGTTTTTTAACCGTATCTACCGGAGTACGGTAAACTCCGTTTCTGAGATGACAGCAGTCAGAAATATCCAGAAGAGTGTGAGATCAGGCGACTTTGGAGACCAAGGTTTACGTCCTGCTTAACCTATGCAACTTGGACCGTACTGGCGCTTTAGGTGTCGTCTTACATCTGAAGCAAGGTATGCTCCCATCAGGCGTTTACTACGTTCTCCTACCGAGGGGCCACAGGTGTAATTTTAACCTAATGTTTGGTGACTTAATCTAAAAATTTACATTTCAGATTTATTTGTGCTAGGTTCGACAATATTTTATACGGCAGTCAGTGACAGCTCGTAGCGACACACTAGAAACTATCAATCAAATGGGTCATCTGCGGGCTCCTGTTTACTAGAACGTTTAACCCACGTCACTTTGCACTGTTGAATATTACGCACCCTCGATATCCAGATGTAATGTCAAAGATTGATGGTATTCCTAGATTTGGAATAACTTTTCATTTTTGGTTACTAAGACAGCTCAAAAAGCAAATGTGTGTATTGTGTGATTAGTCTGAGAAGCAAGTAAAAGAAAAATTCCCAAAATGATATTTTTACCTGTCTCGTCTTGCGTTTAATATAAAAAACATGTAAGTGACAAGTGGCAAAGTTAATAGCCGTATCGCAACAAATTTAATGTATTCACATACTCCTTTACCTTTAATCCAAACAAAAACAGACTCGTTTACATTTATTTTTCTTTTACTACGTGTGTACAAGGATAGGGCAGAGGTGGACATGTATGAGGATTTACCAAAATCTCTATTATCTAATTCTACAATATGGTAAGTCCGGTAGGCGATGATGTCTCTGTCGACGAAACTTTCGAGACCAGGAACACTTGGAACACCAGTACCACCACGCACAATGGCTACAGTAAGCCATCCATTCCCTTGTGCAAATGTATCATTATTATCTATGCTGAAATTAATTTTGCAACCATGAAAGATACATGGACCATCGACAAGTGCTGTTGAAGCAATGTTTTTAACGGCATTCTTCTTCTTGTCTGCGAACTTATGTGAATACTATCTCAGCCCAGTTTACCGCTAAGAGCGATGTATAAACATTTCAGTCAGGTTTTCCCAATTAATCAACAAAAACAAGGCTTTCAACTTGCTGTCTTACGGAGGATGATCAGTCACTTAATGCGGAAGTGATGCATCTGAAATTTCCGAGTTAAAAAGGCACTCAGTATGTCGTAACAATTTTTGCAACGATATGTGTGTATAGGAAACTATGCGTCAAATTCTCTATTTATGTTTTCCAGCGAGACGCATTCTATAACATTTCCCAAAGTATTCATTAGTGACAAAAAGTAGAATCCTATTGTTTGCTGTTACTCACGACTTCTCCGACTTTCACCGAGTTTCCAAGCACAAAATTCGTTATAGAGCACGTTATTGGACCGAAATACAAACATGTCTTAACATAAAGTTTTCGTTTGTAGTAAACTAGCGATCCACCCCCGCTTCACTTGGCCGACTTGTCAGCCAACTTGTTGTCGTAAAGATAATAAATTATATACACAAACGTTCTTCGTGACTGTCTGTCTATTAGTGAACATCACACCGAAGTCTCTACAGGAGTTCTCTAGATTTACCTTCAAATCAGACAGAACAATGCAGTGATGGTTTTTAATTTATAATACAGAGTGGTGTGTAAATATTGAAGACGAAAGTAACATTACATGATGTGCCACTGCCAAATCATATAGCTAAATGAACTTTGAACGATACATAGTAAGAACTGCTAGAGTTCAATAGAGAAGGTAGCAGAAGGAAATACGCAGTTGGACGGACAGAAATAACACTTTTATCCAAAAAGATGCTTGCACAGAAGTCACCGGGATTCATAATGGTCGCATGGACATTACTAAAGGTGGGCTATGGTTCTTAACAGGATGTGCGATCACCATGGACGCAATATATGTTCTACAACGTCTTCCCATGCTGGCCATAAGGTTGGTAAGGTGTTCTTGTGGTAGGGCTTTCCATTAATGCACCAGAATTGTTGACAACTGCCGAAATAACGGCGCATGTGGACGTGCTGCCTTCCGTCACCCTAACGCATCGCACACATGCACGATGGGGTTTGGGTTTATGTCGGGAGAATGGGCAGGCCCGCCATTCATCTAATATATACTCGTTCCCAGCTCCTGAACTTGCGCAGTTCGATGTGGTCGAGCACTGCCGTCCATAAAAATGAAGTCAGAGCCTAGTGCACCTCTGAAGAGACGCACATGTAGGAGGAGTAGGGAGACCGGTGACAATACCTCGTAGCCCAGTACGGCCATGCATCATTATGCCTCCCCACACCATAGCAGCTGAACCGTCAAAACGATCACGTTCTACGATGATGGACGCACTGTCATATAGCAAGAGGTGGGAACACGAAGACCACCTAGGAACATTGCTTAACATACTGGTAATCCAAGTATGTTGATGTGGGGAGGCATAATGCTGCATGGACGTACTGACTTCCAAATCTTTGAACACGGTACACTGACCGACAACCTCTGCTGTGACACTTTACTCCTTCCCAATGTGCGTCGTTTCATGGGTGCCTCTGGTCCTCAGTTTATTTTCATGGATGCCAGTGCGGGACTGCATCCAGCAGTGCAGGTTCCAAGAATGGAACGAGAGGATATTCGGCGAGTGAAGTGGTCTGCCCGTTCCCCCGACTTAAATCCCATCGGGATGGGTGGAATGCGCTGGAAAGACGTATTGAAGCACGTCCACATCCATCAACGACTGTCCGGCAGTTGTAAATCGCGGTGGTGGAGGAATGGAACGCACCACCACAAGGACTTCTTACCAATCTTGTGGCACGGCATGCGCTGCCGTCTGTGGTGATCTATTAAGAACCGTATCCTACTTTCTGTGAAGTCCAGGGGACCACCATAAATCACACCAATTTCAATTACTGCCTTTTGAATGAAAGTGTCATCTTTGCTCGTGTCATTACGTATCTCTTTCAGTTACCTTTTGTGCAATATTGCAACAGTTCGTTCTTGCATAGTCCAAGTTTCATCGAACTGTGTTACTTGGTAGTGGCAGATCCTGCGAAAGTTTCTTTTGTCCCTAAGTTTTGCACAACAGTGTACAAAGACGAAGAACAAACCTTTCGGGAAACGGTTTCTATAGGTTAAGTTGGAAGCTGAACCACGTGTTGTTTCTGGCGGGCGAATCACCACATCACTGAGAGTTGAATGCTACGTTAAAATGCCAACTGAAAATATCTGTGATTCAAGTGGTATTACATCCCGCCACTTTCCGGTTTCTAAGCACAAGTTTTTCTACTAAACGAACAGGCGTGGTCCACATCCAAACAAGCTCCGCTTTTCTCTGTAGTTGCGGCCGTTGATTACAGATTTTTCCAACAGGTACAGCCTCCTCTGCAGGAGTAGGTTTAATAATGAATAAAAAACAGGAGTGCGGGTAAGCTACTACAAACAGCATAGTGAACGCATTATTGTGGCCAAGATAGACACGAAGCCCACGCCTACTACAATAGTCCAAGTTTATATGCCAACTAGCTCTGCAGATGATGAAGAAATTGATGAAATGTATGATGAGATAAAAGAAATTATTCAGGTTGTGAAGGGAGACGAAAATTTAATAGTCATGGGTGACTGGAATCGGAGAGTAGGAAAAGGGAGAGAAGGAAACATAGTGGGTGAATATGGATTGGGGCTAAGAAATGAAAGAGGAAGCCGTCTGGTAGAATTTCGCGCAGAGAACAACTTAATCATAGCTAATACTTCGTTCAAGAATCATAAAAGAAGGTTGTATAAGTGGAAGAAGCCTGGACATACTGACAGGTTTCAGATAGATTATATAATGGTAAGCCAGAGATTTAGAGACCAGGTTTTAAATTGTAAGACATTTCCAGGGGCGGATGTGGACCCTGACCACAATCTATTGGTTATGAAATGTAGATTAAAACTGAAGAAACTGCAAAAAGTTGGGAATTTAAGGAGATGGGACCTGGATAAACTGACTAAACCAGAGGTTGTACAGAGTTTCAGGGAGAGCATAAGGGAACAATTGACAGGAATGGGGGAAAGAAAGACAGTAGAAGAAGAATGGGTAGCTCTGAGGGATGAAGTAGTGAAGCCAGCAGAGGATCAAGTAGGTAAAAAGACGAGGGCTAGTAGAAATCCTTGGGTAACAGAAGAAATATTGAATTTGATTGATGAAAGGAGAAAATATAAAAATGCAGTAAATGTAGCAGGCAAAAAGGAATGCAAACGTCTCAAAAATGAGATCGACATGAAGTGCAAAATGGCTAAGCAGGGATGGCTAGAGGACAAATGTAAGGATGTAGAGGCTTATCTCACTAGGGGTAAGATAGATACTGCCTACAGGAAAATGAAAGAGACCTTTGGAGAAAAGAGAACCACATGTATGAATATCAAGAGCTCAGATGGAAACCCAGTTCTAAGCAAGGAAGGGAAAGCAGAAAGGTGGAAGGAGTATATAGAGGGTCTACCCAAGGCCGATGTACTTGAGGACAATTTTATGGAAATGGAAGAGGATGTAGATGAAGATGAAATGGGAGATTTGATACTGCGTGAAGAGTTTGACAGAGTACTGAAAGACCTGAGTCGAAACAAGGCCCCGGGAGTAGACAACATTTAATTAGAACTACTGACGGCCTTGGGAGAGCCGGTCCTGACAAAACTCTACCATCTGGTGAGCAAGATGTATGAGACAGGCGAAATACCCTCAGACTTCAAGAACAATGTAATAATTCCAATCCCAAAGAAAGCAGGTATTGACAGATGTGAAAATTACCGAACTATTAGTTTAATAACTCACAGCTGCAAAATACTAACACGAATTCTTTACAGACGAATGGAAAAACTGGTAGAAGCCGACCTCGGGGAAGATCAGTTTGGATTCCGTAGAAATATTGGAACATGTGAGGCAATACTGACCTCACGACTTATCTTAGAAGAAAGATTAAGGAAAGGCAAACCTACGTTTCTAGCATCTGTAGATGTAGAGAAATCTTTTGACAATGTTGACTGGAATACTCTCTTTCAAATTCTGAAGGTGGCAGGTGTAAAATACAGGGAGCGAAGCAGTGGTTCGGAAGGGAGTGAGACAGGATTGTAGCCTCTCCCCGATGTTATTCAATCTGTATATTGAGCAAGCAATAAAGGAAACAAAAGAAAAATTCGGAGTAGGTATTAAAATCCATGGAGAAGAAATAAAAACTTTGAGGTTCACCGATGACATTGTAATTCTGTCAGAGACAGCAAAGGACCTGGAATAGCAGCTGAACGGAATGGACAGTGTCTTGAAAGGAGGATATAAGATGAACATCAACAAAACGAGGATAATGGAATGCAGTCGAATTAAGTCGGGTGATGCTGAGGGAATTAGATTAGGAAATGAGACACTGAAAGTAGTAAAGGAGTTTTGTTCTTTGGGGAGCAAAATAACTGATGACGGTCGAAGTAGAGAGGATATAAAATGTAGACTGCCAATGGCAAGGAAAGCGTTTCTGAAGAAGAGAAATTTATTAGCATCGAGTATAGATTTAAGTGTCAGGAAGTCGTTTCTGAAAGTATTTGTATGGATTGTAGCCACGTATGGAAGTGAAACATGGACGATAAATAGTTTAGACAAGAAGAGAATAGAAGCTTTCGGAATTTGGTGCTGCAGAAGAATGCTGAAGATTAGATGTGTAGATCACATAACTAATGAGGAAGTAATGAATAGAATTGGGGAGAAGAGGGGTTTGTGGCACAACTTGACAAAAAGGAGGGAACGGTTAGTAGAACAAGTTCTGAGGCATCAAGGGATCACAAATTTAGCATTGGAGGGCAGCGTGGAGGGCAAAAATCGTATAGGGAGGCCAAGAGGTGAATACACTGAGCATATTCAGAAGGATGTAGGTTGCAGTAGGTACTGGGAGATGAAGAAGCTTGCACAGGATAGAGAAGCATGGAAAGCTGCATCAAACCAGTCTCAGGACTGAAGACCACAACAACAACAATAGCGAAAGCCGTATCAAAACCTGAACAAAACTTATATTAGACAAAACGTGCAGACGGAAACCGTAATGTGGGATTTTAATTCATAATACGCAGGTGACCCGGTCCGGATTCGCTCTGATAGCATTAAGTATCAATAGGCAGACGATGTGACTAGGGTAGAGCATTTTGTTTGTGGGGCACGCATAAAATTTGGATGACAACGTTAAGTAAATGAATATTATCACTTTCAGTGATATAACTTACGCGATGTACGCTGAGCACGGCAGGAAAGTTCTGTAGACGCATGAATATTGCGTGTTCCATACGGAATTGACGTTGGAAGTGACATCTCATGGCAGTGATGGAAGCACATTGTATGTAAGTAATATCTTTACAACCAATGTAAATATTGTTTGTCTATCATGGATGTATATGTGTGATTCATTACACGTCGGAGGATGGCAGAAGTAGCATAAAAAAAAGACCACGCACGATGCACATGTGTACGTCATGTTACAGCGTACCTCTTGTGAACCTTAGTATGCACTGTGATCCACTGTTCGGTCTCATTGTTACAATTATTTGTCATAGAATCTTAATGGCAGACTCTTTTCGCCGTGCAAAGCAAAGAATCATATCCACATGGTGCTTAGAATTGATGGAAACAGCAAGCTGGAAGTTGAGTCATCTGCTACGTTGCTGACAGAATGTACTGAACGTAAACGAAGAAAGGTTGCTGAAGTAGGCTTTCGGAAAATGTTTTACTTGAAGCACAAAAATAAAATACCAAATATTTTGGATTCGTATAGATTTTCACTATTAAACTGTTCTCAAACGATTGCAGGGCAACTGCTGACTAAAAATATTTGACTATTTCAAATTGCAAGGCTCACGTCATATGATAAGGTGATTATCTTTTCGTTGTAGTTCATCTTTAACAGAATACTTCGAAGGTGAATAACTCTCTGCCCGCTGTTATAAAAATTTACCGTGAATTAAGAGTGAGAACTGCGGTTGTTAATGTAAAGGAAGCATAAATTGGCAGTCAAAAATTCTCGTCATATTTCGGAATGCGCCCCTCAACAGTATGTGCAAGTATTTCAAAATCCTGTGCGTTCAACGGCAACAAATTTCAGAATCCCATTCAAGAATATTGCTCTGGGGCCTAACTCTCTTTCTCGCCAGTGGAGATTCGTTTACCAGTATTCTGCACAATCTAAAAGTGTCCAGATAAATATCTTTCGCCCCACCATGCAGAGAGTAGTATCGCGTCTGTATTTGGCTCAAGGAAACCAGAAAGCTGAAAGTTGAGACCTATGCCGAGCTGCCGTTAAACTTTCTGTATGTAAATACAATTTTTATACACTTAAACATGTCAGAGCGTTTGAGAAAGAGAATACATTGCTGAAACGCGTGCTGCTTTACAGTATAAAGACAGCTGTTGCAGGGACTTTCTGGTTTCTAAGCTAAATTTTGGCAATAATAGTGTTAAGCTACTTGAGGGTTAGCAGCAGCGTAAGTACCTTTATCAATGGATATTGTTTCTTGACAAGACATTTTAAGTGGAAATGCTCTATGTATTTAGATACATAGCCTTCCACGAACTCAGAGGAAAAAATGGTAAAGTTTTTTTGAAAAGTAGTTGCGTGATCTTTCTAGAGGGCGAACAGAATTTTGCGGTGAGGTGCTGAAGCAAGCAACAGTAGGGTGCAACAGCATGCACTCAAGAAAATTAGCAGAAAAAATAGCCGCTGTAAATACAGAGCTGCGCACGATCTTTTATTTTTAGAGGCTGCGAGTGGGTCAGGCAATTAAAAGAATTTGAAGGTGGAGCTTTTCAACCCACCAGCGCCACGCTGCTCCACATAGGTACGTTGATAAACAGCTGGTACTGTTTCAGAACAAAGCGTCTCTCACGTAAATTAAAAGCAAGGCTGTGCGTTCAATTAGAAGATTTCGAAACACATCAGGTGCGAAAGATTAAGCGTTACATTACTGAAGTGGATGTGTCAATTATTGTGTTGATTTGTAAAAATCAAGATTGCTACTCCAGTTTACAGGTCGCTGAAAAAGATTGTAGTACAAATTTCGATACATAATGAAGCATTTGTAAACAAATTATTTTAGATAACAAAATGTGATTTGGATCAACTATTTGAGTTATTGTTATCGCTTCTCAGTTGTGGTTATTTATAACTTGATACCAGTGTCTGTTTAATGTGTACAGCACTGAAGATGATCACTGTGTGATCGAAAATCGATTCTGCTATCAATAAAACATCAGTATTATGACCAACACTGACCTTCCTTTTAATTTAACATATATGGTCGTTGTGCACACACCACTCCATGGAGTCGCCAATCAATAGTTACTAGTAATTATTAACGCATGAAGGATGTAATCATAACGCGTGCGACAGTAACAGAGGCCATCCCAAATATGTGTCACCTACTCCAATAGAAGGTATTATTGGTCAAAACCAGTAGCAAGTTCCGGTAATGATACGTCCAGAAACGAATAGAGGTTGATGAACCCTTTTAATTATTTATGGCACGCAATGCAAAACGAAAGTTTGCTTGGAACTGATAAGGTTGGGCACCAAGAATAAAATCTTTAAGAGTCACAAAAAGTTTATTTTCACCAACAGACGTATTACAAGGAAATTTGCCATTTTAACACTACTAAAATTGAAACACATCCAGGATAACCTGATGCAATGTGAGGGTTTAATTTTAAGTGAAATTTTGTTACAACAACTCTGAAGCAGCAAATTCCATTAAACAGCGTACATACGGCAAAATTTCAAAACAAATCTTGATCTCTAGGTTAATTCAACCAGTATAAAAAAGGAACAAACTTAACCCCCACTGATTTAAAATCTGACAAAGTTAGATACATGTTTTACTACACCAAAATTCTGTTGTCTTTATTAATTTTGAAAGGAAAACCAACACTTGAAGGCAGAATCAGCCTTTCCAGAATAGAATGTAAGGTGCTTCTCGCCGGTACCGCATCAACCGCTGACTCTCAGTTAAAGGAAACAGCAACTAGATAGTGATGAACAGTGACATCTACGGTTCTTGGAACTACAGCTCCCCAAAATTCAGATTATACACACACAGCGAATAGGTCGCTGTAAAATAGCAATTGAATACATCAAGATAACCTCCGACGACACTTTAACTTGAACGTTAGAACCAGTAAAAACAATCAAGCACAAATGTCAGGCTAGGACAAAATTAAATCTTACTTCAACGGATCGCAGCCCTTTTCAGTATGAATGTGAGTTTAAATTCCACACACATAGCTTAAGTTTGCTTTAAGTTAACCACTAATCTGAACAGCTCAGAGACACGCGCAGCAGATCAACAAAAGCTAATACCAGTAGTGAGGTCATGATAATGCAAGCACGACCAGGAGTTAATTAGGAATCACCGGCCAACACCGATATGAGCTTTAAACAGAAATCCTCACGAGAAGCAATGGCTGTCGTGCTGTTCCATGCTTCTCATTTGCAGCGCTCTTATACAAGCGAAAGGATTGAGTCTAAGACCCTCAGCGGGGCATTTACCAGAAAAATTTTCTTTGCAGAATTTCTCAGCCAAAGTACTGCCCCACACTGGGCGAGCGCTGGCCATCCATGCGTTGTCGTGTCGACAGACTCGCGTCCTGTCTCTCAGAGCTCAAGGGTGGACGATCGCATACTCTCCCTTGAGCCAGTGCAGCAGGCGCTGTAATTTCTTTCGATAACCTTACTGCACTGACGCGGTGAGCGAGGAACATCGTATCAGACTCTAAGCATATATCTTCGATGTTAAAAGATCGATTCGAGCTGACCACGGCTCAGTTGAGATATGGACCAGTCTCTACCCTCATTCGCACCTGTCTTACGTAGAAGTACACTACTGGGCATTAAAATTGCTACACCACGAAGATGACGTGCTACAGACGCGAAGTTTAACCGACAGGAAGAATATCCTGTGATGTGCAAATCATTAGCTTTTCAGAGCATTCACACAAGGTTGGCAGCGGTGGCGACACCTACAACGTGCTGACATGAGGAAAGTTTCCAACCAATTTCTCATACACAAACAGCAGTTGACCGGCGTTGCCTGGTGAAACGTTGTTGTGATGACTCGTGTAAGGAGGAGAAATGCGTACCAACACGCTTCCGACTTTGATAAAGGTCGGATTGTAGCCTATCGCGATTGCGGTTTATCGTATGGCGACATTGCTCCTCGCGTTGGTCGAGATCCAATGACTGTTAGCAGAATGTGGAATCGGTGGGTTCAGGAGGGTAATACGGAACACCGTGCTGGATCCCAACGGCCTCGTATCACTAGCAGTAAAGATGACAGGCATCTTATCTGCATGGCTGTAACGGATCGTGCAGCCACGTCTCGATCCCTGAGTCAACAGATGGGGACGTTAGCAAGACAACAACCATCTGCACGAACAGTTCGACGACGTTTGCAGCAGCATGAACTATCACCTCGGAGACCATGGCTGCAGTAAGCCTTGACGCTGCATGACAGGCAGGAGCGCCTGCGATGGTGTACTAAACGACGAAACTGGGTGCACGAAAGGCGAAACGTCATTTTTTTGGATGAATCCAGGTTTTGTTTAGAGCGTCATGATGGTAGCATCCGTGCTTGGCGACATCGCGGTGAACGCACATTGGAAGCGTGTATTCGTCAGCGCCATACTGGCGTATCACCCGGCGTGATGGTATGGGGTGCCATTGGTTACACGTCTCGGTCACCTCTTGTTCGCATTGACGGCACTTTGAACAGTGGACGTTACATTTCCCTGCGAAACCCTACATTTCAGCAGGATAATGCACGACCGCATGTTGCAGGTCCTGCACGGGACTTTCTGGATACAGAAAATGTTCGACTGCTGCGCTGGCCAGCACATTCTCTATATCTCCTACCAATTGAAAACGTCTGGTCAATGGTGGCCGGGCAACTGGCTCGTCACAATACGCCAGTCACTACTCAGGTATCGCGTTGGAGCTGAATGGGCACTTGTACCTGTACACGCGATCCAAGCTCTGTTTGACTCAATGCCCAGGCGTATCATGGCCGTTATTACAGCCAGAGGTGGTTGTTCTGGGTACTAATTTCTCAGGATCTATGCACCCAAACTGCGTGAAAATGTAATCAGATGGCAGTTCTAGTATAATATATTTGTCCAATGAATACCCGTTTATCATCTGCATTTCTTCTTGGTGTAGCAATTTTAATGACCAGTAGTGTAAATACTACAGGCAGGGCTGCATGTGTTTACCGCGCTTAATAAAACATCCTTCAGCCTGTAACGTAACAAACTATTACGAGTTGTCATGTTGCATTGAAAGCGTGGCTAGCCTTGGAGCCGGGAGGAGGGCAGATTTTGTTTCTGAGGCTGGCTACTGGGTGTGGCGAGCGGTGGACTTGACTTGCGCTGCGTGCAGTACGTTACACATTCTGTTTACAAATACTGTACATGAATCTGAGAGGTACTATTAAATATCAATCGATCATTTCCAAACTTGGTGTACCAAATTCTATGGATAACACAACAATATTGCTAAAATTTCAAATCAATAACTTCAATTCTTTTGGAGATATAAATTTTTTCCTAAGACATGTAATAACCGTGCTGACATTGTGAAAGTTGAGTTAAGGAATGTAATGTGTTCATATACAGTATTAATTGACACTACAACCAGGAAGATAAGTTCACATAATCTAATTTTCTGGAATTCCTTTAGTTTAATTTCCTCACATTTGACATATGTCACAGTGTTTTGGTTGTGTGAGTGTTATGGAGGGGCTGAGAGAATGAATGGAGGACATACGTAAAGTGAGAATGCGATATTGTATTAAAGCTATGTAAATCTATGCGTGGGAGGGTTATTGTGCAATAGGGGAATTTGTGACGTATGTCCGAGTGAGCTTGATTTTGTAAACGGCAGCCAGAAGAGTCGTTGAGTATAAAATTTATTAGTAATTTATTTTGCGGAAAGGAATCGTATTTTGTTTTCATTAAATTATATTTAGTTTTGGAATTACGAAATTTCTGCTCTAAATTACTTGTGGTAATGTGATTGGCTGACATTAGAAATACCGCAAATATAGAAGTACTCTAGATGATTTGATTGGCTGCTTAATATTTTAGCCAACAGCAATTCAGCATTTCCCGCGCATTTGAATAGGGCTTGGTGCCTAAGATCGACGAATCGATGTAAACGGTGCTAATAAAATGTGTACCATAATGAAGGAATTCGCGCATTTTCATCGGTTCTCGTGTCGTTGACGAAAAGCGACTACAGTATTGTGTATTTTGAGGATGTCTGAGCTTTGTGAGTGTTTTCTATTGGAAGATGTTCGCGTGTGAACATTTCATGTCGTCCATAAACTCCGCGTGGCATGTTTCGTGCTAATAATGAAACATTATGGCGAGCATTTCTTTACAAGAAGCCTACTGAACGACTGAATGTGTTACCTCGTAAGCAGTCGTGGGTCTGTGACTGTTTAGGACGTCTCAAATATCAGGTCGTACCAAATATCTTCTGGATGCTTTTGAGTGTGAACTTATTACAGAGACAGTCAATAACATTGCCTGTGTGATGTCAGCATACTAAATACGGACTTGATAGCCACTTCCCTTGTTTTAAAGACAATAAGTACACGGAGACAATAAGTACACGGAGACAATAAGTACACGGAGACAATAAGTACACGGAGACAATAAGTACACGAAGACAATAAGTACATAAAGGAAAGTTTCGACATTTTTTTCAAACGACTCATGCAAGAATCCCGAACGCTCGATAATTTACTTTAAGCTACTACCCATGGTCTGGGGTTATGTGGCATTTGAGTGCTAGAAATTTAGTCGAATTTTCGCCAAAGCTGCTATTACGGCTAAACCAGTACCTACTATCGTAGCGGGAAGGGGCAGGCAACCTGAAGCCTATTCAGATAGGCGGACATATTGTTTAAAGGATAGTGAGAGCACGGCCAGACCCGCCGCAAGCCCTCTTCGCAGTGCATCACGTACTATTTGAAATACTCGTACACCTGCTTCCATTCGTAACGCAGCACCTTCATTAGTCACACGCTCCAGTAACGTCTGCACATTCGATGCGTTGGGCATACAGCAATGCCTTTTAATGTCCCGGTAATGAACAGATTCAGATACGGTGAACGAGGTGGTCGCGCTACGCGAGGTACGGTCACACAATCGTAGGAAAAGGGTTGTGCTCCGTCGTGCATAAACCACTGTCGTCCTTCTGCGAGTGTAACGTTCTTCGACAGCACTCTCAATTCATCGTGCAGAAATCGCACATAGCAACTGTTAAGCTGTTTGGTAAAGTGTATGGCCCTATGAGTGTGTCACCATCAATTCCCGTCCATACATGGATACTATGTAGAGGCTTATCTCACTAGGTGTTCAAAAATGGTTCAAATGGCTCTGAGCACTATGGGACTCAACATCTATGGTCATCAGTCCCCTAGAACTTAGAACTACGTAAACCTAACTAACCTAAGGACATCACACACATCTATGCCCGAGGCAGGATACGAACCTGCGACCGTAGCGGTCACGCGGTTCCAGACTGAAGCGCCTAGAACCGCACGGCCGCACCGGCCGGCCCCTAGGTGTAAGATAGATCCTGCCTACAGGAAAATTAAAGAGACCTTTGGAGAAAAGAAAACCACTTGTATGAATATCAAGAGCTGTGATGGAAACGCAGTTCTAAGCAAAGAAGGGAAAGCAGAAAGGTGGAAGGAGTATATAGAGGGTCTATACAAGGGCGATGTTCTTGAGGGCAGTATTATGGAAATTGAAGAGGATGTAGATGAAGATGAAATGGGAGATACGATACTGCGTGAAGAGTTTGACAGAGCACTGAAAGACCTGAGTCGAAACAAGGCCCCGGGTGTATACAACATTCCATTAGAACTACTGATAGCCTTGGGAGGGCCAGCAAAACTAGGATAATGGAATGTAGTCGAATTAAGTCGGGTGATGCTGAGGGAATTAGATTAGGAAATGAGACACTTAAAGTAGAACAGGAGTTTTGCTATTTGGAGAGAAAAATAACTGATGATGGTCGAAGTAGAGAGGATATAAAATGTAGACTGCCAATGGCAAGAAAAGCGTTTCTGAAGAAGAGAAATTTGTTAACATCGAATATAGATTTAAGTGTCAGGAAGTCGTTTCTGAAAGTATTTCTATGGAGTGTAGCCATGTATGGAAATGAAACATGGACGATAAATAGTTTAGACAAGAAGAGAATAGAAGCTTTCGAAATTTGGTGCTACAGGAGAATGCTGAAGATTAGATGGGTAGATCACATAACTAATGAGGAGGTATTGAATAGAATTGGGGAGAAGAGGGGTTTGTGGCACAACTTGACAAAAAGAAGGGACCGGTTAGTAGGTCATGTTCTGAGGCATCAAGGGATCACAAATTTAGCATTGGAGTGCAGCGTGGAGGGTAAAAATCGTATAGGGAGACCAAGAGATGAATACACTAAGCAGATTCAGAAGGATGTAGGCTGCAGTAGGTACTGGGAGATGCAGAAGCTTGCACAGGATAGGGTAGCATGGAGAGCTTCATCAAACTAGTCTCAGGACTTATGACCACAACAACAACAACAACAACATGGATACTGAAGCGATCCTGGCTTCTTATCTCCATGACTGCTCACGCATTTGCATCTACCCACATATGTGTATAGCAGTAATTTACGAGGTCGTTCTGAAAAGTAATGCCTGCGAATTGTTAATGTGAAAACTCTGCACTATTTGCGCAGCAAAGTACACAGTATTGCCTGGAGATACTTGTATACGTGATAGCTGTGTTGCCAAATTACTTTGTTTCGATAGTCATTTGCCACAGAAAATATGTACGGGACGAAATTTTGGTTGACACATTTTCGTAGTGTTAGTATGAAACGATTCGCACGGTGACACGTTAGTGTGATAATTTTGGATAACAGCATATGTTACGTGGCCTGCCTTAGGTGCGTAGCCCTGGACTCATGGGGGGCGGTTAAAGAAAAACCTAACACCCGCTAGCGTGGAATCACAATCAATACGCAGCGCTATGAAGACACTGTGCGGAAACTGCGACGAGATGTCAAGTCAAAACGCTCAGGAAAGCAGATGGTGGGAATTATCCTGTCGGACGATAACGCCCTCACCCATACGGCCAATTGGACTAAAGCTACGCTTCAGCGATTGCGTTCGGAACCACTGCAACGTCCTCTGTACAGCCCAATATTTCTCCCCGTGGTTTTCACATCTTTTTACCATCCGAAGAAGTGCGTGTACGTCGGTTTTAGTCGGACGAGGTAGCGCAGTAACGTGTGCGGATGTGGAACCGTTAGGGCCGCCCGCGTTGTACAAACTGGAATTGATCGTCTCTTCTCGCAGTGAGAAATATGTCTTAATAAGTCGTCCCGCGGTGGCAGCTGTTGGGTTTTCATTTGACTGCTCCTTAAAGGTCGCTTAGGTGAGATCATTAGCTACTGTGTGGATTCAGCTGTTGTGGAAATACGGACACACTCGCTGCGGCATCAGAGTGACCCCTTTACTCCACGAGGCGGAAACTTGTTAATGACCATGAGACAGGAGCTGAGATCATACTCGTGCAATTCTCTACGTGTGTAATTCTGACAGCACACGAGTAGAGGCTAGATGAAAAGCCATCAGTCATTCTAGGAGCGTGTGATACAGCTCTCATGCCGTCTGGCCGTTCTCAGCGGCGCAAGAGTTATAATTACGTCAGCGCCTCCGATATATTACAAAGGCAAACAAAATACAGGGTGTCCCAAAATAATGTATACACTCTTTGAAACAGGACATATCTTTAATTAAAGGAGACAGAAGTACAATTTTTATATGTGATAGTTTAGAACGGTGAAAAACATAACAATTAAAAGCGGTGGCTCGTTTGTTTCAAGTTACTATTCCTTGCTGTAGGGGCTGTGATTTTTGATATTTTTTGTCTAAACCAGCAAGGCAAAACAGAGGCCATTACTTCCACCACATCAAGTGGATTTAGTGCTCACGTACTCACACTGATCCGTGAACACTTCCCAGTTTATCAGTGGGGAATAGTTGAACATGATTACTACTGTTATCGGTGCGATGCGTGCAATGGTCGTGCCAGGCGCGCGATATTGAATCTTTACACTATCGTTAGTGGCGCGAGACCTTCACGACCTTGTTGCAACCGTTATAGTTCCGCATTATTCTGTTACACTAGGGGTGAGTTCACGTAAGAAACATTTGAGAATCGAACAATAATACGACCAAAATGGGGGTGGGGGGAAAGAAAGATTCGAGTTCAGCAGCCTGCCCCAGCGTACCTTCATAACCAGCCACGATATCAGGAGGAAAGGAATTTTAGTAACGATCGCCGTATTATCAAATAGAATCCCATTTAGTAAAGGAAGGGGTTGCAGGCGTGCAACGACTACCACCATGAAACAGCCAGAGACCAAGAAAGATGCTACTGGGCGTGAATACTGATGCCAGTTTTTCTCTGTTGCACGTCTGATTTTGATTTTAGTGTTTGGTGTGAGTTTTGTTGGTCGCCCAGCTCTGTTTTATCATTAACATTATCATCACCTCTATTAAACGAAGTCAATCTGATTTCGATTCAACACCGAATGTTTGAGTAATTTTACTTTTAGACGTTCTACTGGCATGGAGGTCTTGAAACTGGGAACGAACACGGTCACGTTATGATCACAGTGTTTAATGACGTCTTTAAAAAGGACGAAGAAAACAAATAAGCACAGAGCAGTACACAGATAAAGTAAAAAAAATAAATAAGTAAGAAATGTGTAAACACATTAAATTGAAGAACATCAGCCTGTTACAAGACGCTCTTTCTTTATCTCCTAAGTTAAAATTTAGAGATAGCATTAATTATTTTTCTGTTCTCCCATTAGGTGAAAACATAAGAACATGAAAAAAATTTTTGAATGACTAATTTTCATGAACTTTCCAAACAAAGGTGTGTTAATTTCATGAAAATACAATGCTTACTATAAGTGCACCGCCGTAAGAAAACTTTCCAACAGCAGACTAACAACTGTGGGAATGTGTTCACTATGATTTAACAAGTAATACGGACTAGCATAATTTCATACAGCCAGCACCATCTGTTGGTGTAAAGTGGTACTATCTTCATAAAGCACAAAGTCTTTGTGTCTTTATTAGTAAAATGGGGAGAAACTTTCCGACCAAACTGTATTAAGAAAATATCTGGAAATTTAACTATCCTCGCCGGCCGCGGTGGTCTAGCGGTTCTGGCGCTGCAGTCCGGAACCGCGGGACTGCTACGGTCGCAGGTTCGAATCCTGCCTCGGGCATGGGTGTGTGTGATGTCCTTAGGTTAGTTAGGTTTAAGTAGTTCTAAGTTCTAGGGGACTTATGACCTAAGATGTTGAGTTCCATAGAGCTCAGAGCCATTTGAACCATTTAACTATCCTCGCGTGTATACGTCCTTCACCTGACAATCACGCCTGACTGATATCGAGCAATTGTTTCCCTTACCACTTTTGCGGATACATCTTCAGGTGTGTTCCTACCGTTTAACTTCAGTATCCAAATACAATGAATTTTCAGAATGAAAAGAGATTTAGCAAAGCTATTCACCGCGCGATAATCGTGTGTCGTCACATTCGTAATATATATCTCGTTCTCGCACAGTCATTTAAACGGATGTTTGGTGTGCGTAGTATTTTAGCTTGAAAAACAAACCGTGTGACCAAAGTACAAAATGAAGCAACATATTCTAAATCGTTGCGACAATCACAATAAATATAGCTCTGCTTTCACGTTAAACTCTTTCCGATAATCTATAATTGGCGCTAATAATAATCTAGAACTATTTCAGTGTTATCGCACAGTCAGAAACATACTTCTCAATTACAGCTTTAGCCTTCATGGATCGCAAATGGCTTTTTAAAACTCAGGTTCCTTCCTGTAAATTACTTCATTAAATTTACATGAAGCATGATGGGTATTTTTTTTATTTTGTCAAGGCCTTGCAGTGTCGTCATTTATGCAAGTAATTGGTGCAATTTTTTATCGTAACAAGTTCCTCAAAGGGGGACATTTACTCAAATTACCTTATAAATAGAAACAGGGAAATAATCCTGGCGTGCAGAGATGACACACAAGCTACATAGAAATCCACTTACATAAGAGCTTCACAAATTGCGAGTTACAACAATGATGTGCACGTACACTGAAGCGCCAAAGAAACTAGTATAGACACGCGTATTCAGTATTCAAATACAGAGATATGTAAATAGGCAGAATACAGCGCTGCGGTCGGCAAGGCCTACATAAGACATTAAGTGTCTGGCGCAGTTGTTAGATCGGTTGCTGCTGCTACGACGACAGGTTATCAAGATTTAAGTGAGACTGGACGTGGTGTTATAGTCGGCACACGAGCAATGGGAGACAGCATCTCCGAGGCAGCGATCAAGGGGGATTTTTCCGTACGACCATTTCAAGAGCGTACCGTGAATATCAGGAATCCGATGAAACATCAAATCTCCGACGTAGCTGCTGCCGGAAAAAGATCCTGCTAGAATGGGACTAAAGACGACTAAAGAGAATCGTTCAACGTGACTGCAGTGCAACCCTTCCGCAAATTGCTGCAGATTTCAATGCCGGGCCATCAACGTCAGCGTGCGAACCATTCAACGGAACATCAGCGATAAGGGCTTTCGAAGCCGAACGTTCACTCGTGTACGCTTGATGACTGCACGACACAAAGCTTTACGCCTCGCCTGGACCCGTCAACACCGACATTGAACTGTTGATGACTCGAAACTCGTTGTCTGGTCTGACGAATCTCGTTTCAGATTGTATCGAGCGGATGAATGTGTACGGGTATGGACACAACCTTATGAATCCATGGACCCTGCATGTCATCAGGGGACCGTTCAAGCTGATGGAAGGTCTGTAATGGTGTGGAGCGTGTGCACCTGGAGTGATAGGACCCTGATACGTCTAGATTCGACACTGAGATGTGACACGTACGTAAGCATCCTGTCTGACCTCCAACCATTCATGTCTATTGTGCACTCCAACGGACTTGGGCAATTTCAGCAGAACAATGCGACACACCACACACCTAGAATTGCTACAGATTGGCTCCAGAAACACTTCAATTGGTCACCAAACTTCCCAGACATGAACATTATTGAGCATATCTCGGATGCCTTGCGACGTGCTGTTCAGAAGAAATCTCCACCATCTCGTACTCTTGCGGATTAATGGGCAGCCATGCAGGATTCACGGTGCCAATTCCCTCCAGCACGACTTCAGATATTAGTCGAGTCCACGCCACATCGTGTTGCGGCACTTCCGCGTGCTCGCGGGAACACTAAACAATATTAGGCTGGTGTACCAGTTTCTTTGGCTCTTCAGTGCATATATAAGTACTGCCAAGTTCTACTTTGTTCATGAGCAGAATAGATCAAATAGGCTTGTTCATGTGGTGCTTTTGAAATCGAGCGCAACGAAACTAGTGCTCACCATTTACTTTCAGGATTGTTCTGAATGAACTGGGTAATAAGCAAAACAGAGGAAATTACTGTGGTGTTTATTGCACGGGAATCGAATATCTTTTATCTCTTCAGGGTATAAGATGTTTGTTTGCTGTACAATAAACGCCATCTCATACCTCTTTGACCCACTCCTCCCCAGCCATGGACCATGCCGTTGGTGAGTAGGCATGCGTGCGGCGTTACAGATAGCAGTGTCGTAGGTGCAACTGCAATGAAAGGGTATCTGTTAAGGGGCCACACAAACATACGGTTCCTGAACAGGGGCAGCAGCCTTTTCAATAGTTGCAGGGGCAACAATCTGGATGATTGATTTGGCCTTGTAACATCAACCGGAATGGCCTCACTGTACTGATACTGTGTACTGGTGAAAGCAGGGGAAGCTACAGCTGTAATTATTACTTAGGGCAAGCAGATCTACCGTATTGTTCAATGATGGTGACAACCTCTTAGATAAAATAATCTGGAGGTAAACTATCCCGCATTTTGATCTCAGGGTGAAGACTACAGAGGAGGATTTCGTCATCAGGAGAAACCAAACTAATGTTCTACGAATCGGAGCGTGGAAGTCACGTCCCTTAATCAGCCAGGCAGGTTAGAAAATTTAAAAAGGGAAATCGGTAGCTTAAAGTTAGATATAGCGGGAACTAGTAAAGTTTGGTGGCAGGAGGAACAGGACTTTTGGTCAGGTGAATACAGGACTATAAATACAAAATTAAATAGGGGTAATGCAGAAGTAGGATTATAATGAATTAGAAAATAGGAGTGCAGGTAAACTACTATGAATGGCACAGTAAATGCATTGTTGTAGCTAGGATAGATACGAAGCCCAAACCTCCCGTATTGGTACAAGTTTATATGGCAACTATCTCCGCAGATGACAAAGAAATTGAAGAAATAAATGATGAGATAAAAGAAATTATTTAGATAGTGAAGGAGACGAAAATTTAATAGCGATGGGAGACTGGAATTCGATTGTAGGAAATGGAAGACAGGGAAATGTAGTAGGTGAATATGGACTTGGGGATAGAAACGAAAGAGGAAACCGCCTGGTAGAATTTTGCACTGAGCATAGTTTAATTAACGCTAACACTTGGTTTAAGAATCATGAAAGAAGGTTTTATACGTGGAAGAGACCTGGAGAGACAGGAAGGTTTCGGACTGAATATAAATAGTAAGACAGAGATTTCGGAAACAGATTTTAAACTATGACATTTCTGGGTTCAGATATGAACTCTGATGTCAACTTATTGGTTATGAACTGTTCATTGAAACTGAAGAAAATTTTAAAAGCCGGGGAATGAAAGAGATTGGACCTGAATACGTTGAAAGAACAATAGATTGTTGAAAGTTCCAGAGGGAGCACTTGGCAACCATTGGCAAGAACAGAGGAAGGAATGCAATAGAAGACGAATGGCTGGTTTTGAGAGATCAGTAGTGAAGGCATCAGGGGATCAAATACGTAAAAAGGCAAGGCCTAGTAGAAAGCCTTGGATAACATAGAAGGTATCGAATTTAACTGATGATGGAAGAAAATAAAAAATGCCATAAATGAAGCAGGCGGTATGGAATACAAACGTTTACAAATCGTACGAGTGGAACGGGAAAGGAAATGACAAGTAGTGGTAGAGGGAAATTTTGGACATTTTTGTTAAGATCTTATGGGACCACACTGCTGAAGCAATCGGTCCCTAAGCTTACGCGCTACTTAATCTAACTTTAACTTATGCTAAGGACAACACACACACCCATGCCCGAGGGAGGACTCAAACTTCCGACGGCGGAAGCCGCCCAGACCGTGACAAGACGCCCTAGACAGCGCGGCTACCACGCGCGGCTGTGGTACAGGGTACGGTGGCTTGCGGAGCATCTATGTAGATGTAGATGCAGAAACTCGTAGAATGGATGCTGCGTTTCTGTAGGAACTAACAGTTCAGCTAAACCCCAGAAGGTACACCATTAATCTGTCACACGGGGTTAGGTCCAGAGATCAAAGATTGAAGAGGATGTTGGATGCATGATTTATGTAGAGACGAGAAGATTATGAAAAAGTAGAAGAAAATGGACAGGCACGTAGCAGTCAAAAGACAGGTGGCTTAACAAAAAACACTGCTTGTCGATAACATCTTTGAACAACGAGGTTAGCCTATAATGAGTGAAACACTACATCGGTAGTACAAATGCGGGGAAAAGGGCAAGAGGCGCTCCGCTTACTGCTTTTTTTTTTTTTTGCCCCACTCCTCCTCCCTTCTCTGTATTCCCGAAGAGGCAGCGCCCTTTGCGCCACTCCAGCCGTCTCGCCGCCGTCGCAGAATAAAACTTCTAGGCGGCTTTGTCCCGTTACGAGAACATGGCAATTATTCGCAGAAGCGGACAAAGCCTTTTCAAAGAAACTTAATGCGTATTTATAATGAGCCAGCAATCACCAGACTACTGTATATCCGTGAAGCGTTGTATTTCAGTTTAATTCGCCATGAGCGGGAGAACCGTTTTACACAATCGTCGTTCTGCCACGTCATTCACTTACATTTTCTGTGCTGTGCTCTAATACTTCAGTAATTACTGACAGCAATGGGTGTAGAATGGGCGAGGCCAGCCTGTATTGTTCAGGGATTTCCCCCTACCCCTCTGATGTCATGCATCATTGCCAAATTTCCTCCACCCCCTTCTAATGTAGCTCAATTTCCCTTTGTATAAAATGGCGGGAAATTCAAAAGTTGACAAGAAATAAAGAACAGCCCAGTTGAGGGCCGTTTCTTCAAAACTCGCTCTCTGCAAAATTGTAATTTTTCAGGAAATGCAAATGACTGTTTACAGGTATATATTGTTATTGTTGTGGTCTTCAGTCCAGAGACTGGTCTGATGCAGCTCTCCATGCTACTCTATCCTGTTCAAGCTTCTTCATCTCCCAGTACCTATTGCAATCTACATCCTTCTGAATCTGTTTAGTGTATTCATCTCTCGGTCTCCCTCTACGATTTTTACCCTCTACGCTGCCCTCCAATACTAAATTGGTGATCCCTTGATGCCTCAGAATATGCCCTACCAAGCGATCCCCTCTTCTAGACAAGTTGTGCCACAAATTTCTTTTCTCTCCAATTCTATTCAGTACCTCCTCATTAGTTACATGATCTACCCATCTAATCTTCAGCATTCTTCTGTAGCACCGCATTTCGAAAGCTTCTAATCTCTTCTTGTCTAAACTATTTATCATCCACGTTTCACTACCATAGGTGGCTACACTCTAATGCAAATACTTTCAGAAACGACTTCCTGACACTTCAATCTATACTCGATGTTAACAAATTTCTCTTCTTCAGAAACGCTTTCCTTTCCATTGCCAGTCTACATTTTATATCCTCTCTACTTCGACCATCATCAGTTATTTAGCTCCCCAAATAGCACAACTCATTTACTACTTTAAGCATCTTATTTCCGGAGCGTCACCCGACTTAATTCGACTGCATTCCATTATCATCGTTTTGCTTTTGTTGATGTTCATCTTATATCCTCCTTTCAAGACACTGTCCATTCCGTTCAGCTGCTCTTCCATGTCCTTTGCTGTCTCTGACAGAATTACAATGTCATCGGCGAACCTCAGAGTTTTTATTTCTTTTCCGTGGATTTTAATACCTACTCCGAACTTTTCTTTTGTTTCCTTTACTGCTTGCTCAGTATACAGATTGAATAACACCGGGAACTACAACCCTCTTTCTCCCTTCCCAACTACTACTTCCCTGTCATGCCCCTTGGCTCTTATAACTGCCATATGGTTTCTGTACAAATTGTAAATAGCCTTCCGCCCCCCGCCACCTTCCGAATTTGAAAGAGAGTATTCCAGTCAACATTGTCAAAAGCTTTCTCTAAGTCTACAAATGCTAGAAACGTAGGTTTGCCTTTCCGTAATCTATTTTCTAAGATAAGTCGTAGGGTCAATATTGCCTCATGTGTTCCAGCATTTCTACGGAATCCAAGCCGATCTTCCCCGATGTCGGCTTCTACCAGTTTTTCCATTCGTCTGTAACGAATTCGTGTTAGTATTTTGCAGCCGTGGCTTATCAAACTGATAGTTCGGTAATTTTCACGTCTGTCAACACCTGCTTTCTTTGGGATTGGAATTATATTCTTCTTGAAGTCTGAGGGTATTTCGCCTGTCTCATACATCTTGCTCACTAGATGGTAGAGTTTTGTTAGGTCTGGTTCTCCCAAGGCTGTCAGTAGTTCTAATGGAATGTTGTCTACTCCCGGTGCCTTGTTTCGACTTAGGTCTTTCAGTGCTCTGTCAAACTCTTCACGCAGTATCATATCTCCTATTACATCTTCATCTACATTGTCTCCCATTTCTATAATATTGTCCTCAAGAACATCGCCCTTGTGTAGACCATCTATATACTCCTTCCACCTTTCTGGTTTCCTATCTTTGCTTAGAACTGGGTTTCCATCTGAGCTTTCGATATTCATGCAAGTAATTCTCTCTTCTGAAAAGGTCTCTTTAATTTTCCTGTGGGCAGTATCTATGTTACCCCTAGTGACATACACATCTGCATACTTTAATTTGTCCTCTAGCCATTCCTGCTTAGCAATTTTGCACTTCCTGGCGATCTCATTTTGAGACGTTTGTATTCCTTTCTGCCTGCTTCATTTACTATATATATATGAAAATCTTACAAACTTCACATTAATGTATTAATTTCTGAACAATAATAGATAGAGCCACAAATCAAAAGAACAAAAATATCGAACTATTTCAAATCTAACTCTCTGTTTAACGCACTGGTGTACAACCTCATTCCGTTAGAATTTAGTAATTACATTTAGATAAATATTTTAATACTTTTATTCAGCCCAGTTAAGATGTTTGTAGTCATTGTATCACTGTTTCTCCAGTATCTACCTTTTCCATAACATCACTTATATTTACTCTATCCTCAGGCACAGCAAAATTCCCCTTCAATAAATTATCATAGAACTCCCAGTCATCGTGAGGTATTTCAATTAAGTTCATCTAGTTGGCCATACCTCACCTCTTTTCTTTAATGGCATGATTGTTTTCATTTTCTGAGCTGCGTCCATCGCTCTGAAGGTTTTCAGTCCTTTCTTGAGGTTATCCACTACAGTTGACTCCCCAGTGTATGTATATCTAACAGAAATCTGAACCTTGAAATTGCTAATTTTTTGTACTGAATGACTCGAACTTTCGCAATGCTGAAAAGCAATTTAGATTTTAAAATACTGTTATACTTGTGTTTGAGATCATACACATTCCATTCGTCTCGCAATATTCTGGTGTCGTCATGGTTTCTGTGAATGTCATGATACTGCTTAGATGGTGTAATTTCTTCCTTCTCACTGTACTTTTCTTCCAACTTGTCAAACATAGGATCAGGAGGCATACAGCTGTGCACACGTGCTGGAAAGTAATGGTCAATACTAGCGAAAACTTTTCCCCTTTCGTGGAATCTTGATAAAGTGCTTCTTTTATATGACAATCCTCCTCCTTCCCCTTTAACTTCTGTAACAGTTCAGAATGTTATTCTGTCATTTTATTTAAAATAAACTTTTAAACAAGGGCTAAGACTACATACGACGTCTTTGTCCTCTCATACAGTTTGCCGAGTGACAGTGATTCGATGATAATGCAAATGGACAGAAAGTAAATACCACGAGACCGTATTGTTACTTCCCCAAATGTTACCAACATGAACAATATAAATGACTTTATTAAAATTAAAGGACCATTCACCCTAAAATGTTAGCTGCGGAAACCGAGTTTTGCTCAATCAGTTTCGTGGCAAAAAGCGAGTTTTGGAATAACGGAAGACATTTGACAGCTTCTATCCATTGAAGTAACTGGGTTTTGAAAATGTTTTCTGAATAAGAAAGCCGTCCTTGATTGTGCTACAGGATTTTTTCCTACTCCTACAACATCAGAACTCGCTTGTCCTAAGCACAGAAAGGCGGGAAACTCAAAAATGGAAGGTGGGCTATTGTCATATTGGTGTGAAATTCAAAAACCCAAGATGACTATCTATGATGGTGACTTCGGGAAACAAGAACAACCTCTATGATGGCAGAAACCAAGATGGCTGACTTGGAGATACAAGGACAACCTTTATGATATGACGATCCAATATGATGATTCAAGATGGCCAACTGGAGAAACGTGTCCACATGGTTGCCAGGTCACTTAAATCCAAGATGGTGGACATGGGGATGTGAAGACAGTCTGTACAGTTGTCAGATTTCATATGTTCTGAGGTTTGACTCCTATCCTGAGCATAAGATGATTACTTAAAAATTCATTGGTTTTCCCCCACTCCTGTGACATTACATTCAAGAGTCCACTTGCCGTAAGTTTAGGTCCACTGGTGCTATGTGAGTCAATCGGGCCACAAGATTTAGCAATATGTAATGAAAACGATTCTGAGAAATATAATCTGCGTAATTTTGACTAGGACTGTACATGATACCTTGTTTTGCAAAAGCTTGATAAAATAAATTTTGATTATTTGAACTGAAAAGGACATATTTCACCTCTGAAGTTAGTGAGAATCATGTCAGAATGTGGTAACGAACTCCAAGAGAAGACAAATCACAAAAAAAATCGTAACTTATTTAGTAACTAATGATGAAAAAAATGATGTAATTTTGTTCAATTGTAACAGTGAAAGGGAAATAATTTCGCACTTGGTCATGAGCGTCTGGTGATATGATGCTCCAATAAATATCAACACAGTTCGTGTAGTTGGACAGCTGTCAAGTTTAATGTTCCAGCCAACAGTGCACCTTGCGTCAATAGCGAATGAGCGACCTCAATATGACTTGTCGGTATTCAGAATCTAATAGTGGATCTTATAACCTCTCTTTTTAATCACGAACTGAAATTGAGGCAGAATTATTATTTTGGATACACGGTATTTAAAACCAAAGACTTCGTTTCTTAATGTCTGAATACAAATATAAATTGGTAAAGTCATGAGTCTGAGAGACAAGCTATACGATCGAGTGTTTGGGATCCGTACCAGGCCGCATTAAAGGAAGACATCGAAGCAATTCAGAGGCGGGCTACTAGATTTGTTACTGGCAGATTCGAACAACACGTAAGTATTACGAACTTGCTTCAGGAACTCAAAAGGGAATCCTTGGAGGGAAGGCGACATTCTTTTCGAGGAACACTACTGAGAAAATTTAGAGAACCGGTATTTGAAGCTGACTGCAGAACGATTGTACTCCTCCAACATACGTTGCGCGTGAGGACTACAAAGATATGATACGAAAAATTAGGGCTCGTACGGAGGCATATAGAATTCGTTTTTCTTTCGTTCTGTTTGCGAGTGGAACAGGAATTGAAATGACGGGATATCTCAGCCAGCTGCCATACGGTGGACTGCGCAGTATCTGTGTAGATGCATATGTAGATGTACATTATCTTGTTTCAACAAGGCTAATGTTTCATATTCATCTGTCATTTCCGTACTTACTTCTCTTTCACTGTCTCATCACTGTGGAAGCAACATGTAAGTTACGCATAAAGCCTGCTTACAGGATAGTATGTTAAAATTAATTGTCTAACAATGTTTAATTTCGTAATACTAGGTGAAATACGTTACTTCCATTACCTAAATAACATTTTTGGATTATATAAGTTACTTACGATTTTCATAGAACGTCTTCAAGGCTTGGATAGTATGTTTACATTAACTATCTAACAGTGTCTAATTTCGCAATACTAGATGAAATACATTACTTCCATTACCTTGATGTCCGCCCCGATAGCTGAGTGGTGAGCGTGACGGATTGCCGTCCTAAGGGCCCGGGTTTGATTCCCGGCTAGGTCGGGGATTTTCTCTGGTCAGGGGCTGGGTGTTGTGCTGTCTTCATCAACATTGCATCCCCCTCCGGCGCGCAGATCGCCCAAAGTGGCGTCGAATGTACTAAGACCTGCACCAAGGCGACAGCAATGACGCCAAACGCTCATTTCCATTTTTCCATTACCTAAATAACATTTCTGGATTATATGAGTTACTCATGATTTCCAGAGTCCGTCTTCAAAGAGCTAGAGGCGGACTGTTCAATGACCAAACGATTCAAACTTCAAAATCATTATCTTAATAGAGGAAGAACGTATCTTCGTTAATATAATGTCCTGTTACATTAATTTTGATATTTCTCCATTTTAAGAATTGTATTGAAATTATGTGGCTGAGGACCATTGAAGAAACAGGGCAGACAACGAAACACATTGGCCTGAAAGATTTTTTTATGGTGATGGGGATAAATATAACAGATTTTTTATTTTTACTGATCACTTAAGATTTCCTACAAAAGGCATATATGCAGACAAAGCATGAAAGGAAATCCCATCACCATAGGACTGTGCCTTCTTGATGGAACAATATAAGCACACAAAACTAAAACCACTCGCATTTTCCAATGTCGGTTACATGGAGATTTTTTTCTTTTGAAGAAGTTTCTCTATCGAGAGGGAACATTTCAACACCACAGATTAACATCAGTTACTGCACATCACAACGAAACATGTAAACGCACCTGATAAAAACACTGCACACATATGTAAGAGGAAACCTCTCCATGAGATACGAAAAACGCCTGCAACAACTACTACAATAAATTAAAAGAGAAAGTTGGTGATGGAAAATAGTAACGACTACTTTTAATGGTGGATTCGATGCTGTCAACACTAACTGCGAACAGACGTCAATGAAGTTACATTTACTTTAAAAAAAGTAAGAAAAGGAATGAATAGGAACAGTTCTTCAGAGCAAGGAAAGAAATTACAACTTTAACTGCTTAAAATGTCTTTAATGTTGACTTGTCTCAGTAACAGAAAAAGCGAAAACTTCACGTTCCAGTTTATTTGTACATGGTCAGTGCGATGTGACATCAGCGGCGAATAGTTGGAACTGGCGGCGTTATTACAGTGACTCCATCAGTCGTGTAAGCGCAGAAGATACACTACTGGCCATAAAAATTGCTACACCAAGAAGAAATGCAGATGATAAACGGGGATGCATTGGACAAATATATTATACTAGAACTGACATGTGATTACATTTTCAAGCAATTTGGGTGCGTAGATCCTGAGAAATCAGTACCCAGAACAACCACCTCTGGTCGTAATAACGGCCTTGATACGCCTGGGCATTGAGCCAAACAGAGCTTGAATGGCGTGTACAGGTACAGCTGCCCATGCAGCTTCAACACGATACCACAGTTCATCAAGGGTAGTGACTGGCGTATTGTGACGAGCCAGTTGCTCGACCACCATTGACCAGACGTTTTCAATTGGTGAGAGATCTGGAGAATATGCTGGCCAGGGCAGCAGTCAAGCATTTTCTGTATCCAGAAAGGCCCGTACAGGACCTACAACATGAGGTCGTGTATTATCCTGCTCAAATGTAGGGTTTCACCGGGATCGAATGAAGGGTAGAGCCACGGGTGGCAACACATCTGAAATGTAACGTCCACTGTTCAAATTCGAACAAGAGGTGACCGAGACGTGTAACCAGTGGTACCCCATACCATCACGTCGGGTGATACGCCAGTATGGCGATGACGAATACACGTTTCGAATGCACGATGTCGCCAAACACGGATGCGACCATCATGATGCTGTAAACAGAATCTGGATTCACCCGAAAAAATGACGTTTTGCCATTCGTGCACCCAGGTTCGTCGTTGAGTACACCATCGCAGGCGCTCCTGTCTGTGATGCAGCGTCAAGGGTAACCACAGCCATGGTCTCCGAGCTGATAGTCCATGCTGCTGCAAACGTCATCGAACTGTTCGTGCAGATGGTTTTTGTCTTGCAAACGTCCCCATCTGTTGACTCAGGGATCGAGACGTGGCTGTACGATCCGTTACATCCATGCGGATAAGAAGCCTGTTACCTCGAATGCTAGTGATGCGAGGCCGTTGGGATCCAGCACGGCGTTCCGTATTACCCTCCTGAACCCACCGATTCCATATTCTGCTAACAGTCATTGTATCTCGACCAACGCGAACAGCAATGTTGCGATAGACAAACCGTAATTGCGATAGGCTACGATCTAACCTTCATCAAAGTCGGGAACGTGATGGTACGCATTTCTCCTCCTTACACGAAGCATCACAACAACGTTTCACCAGGCAACGCCGGTCAACTGCTGTTTGTGTATGAGAAATGGATTGGAAACTTTCTTCATGGCAGCACGTTGTAGGTGTCGCCACCGGCGCCAACCTTGTGTGAATGCTCTGAAATGTTAATCATTTGCATATCACAGCACCTTCTTCCTGTCGGTTAAATTTCGCGTATGTAGCACGTCATCTTCGTGGTGTAGCAGTTTTAATGGCCAGTAGTGTACGTCCTTTTGCTTGGTGTATGTTTCTCCCGGCTATGGTATTATCCTCCGTTGTGTTCTGTTCATTACAGCCGGTCTATCGTTATCGTTCCTGTAAAAAATCGTTTGTGTACAATAAAAACATTGTTGTACACAAGTTACTGTTATCAGTGTTTTGTCTGCATCTTTGTGAGATGACGTAACATTCATTTGAACTTGCCGATCGCGTAGCTACGTTCTATGCGCTTGTAACATGAGAATTACGATCGCGAATTTACAGTTCTGGTGGAAACCATTCCACACATAATAAACAGTTTAAATGTTTCCACAATGGCGGCTAATGTTTTTAACGCATGTTGCAGTTCAAACAAGGTAAGAATTTCAGAGTACATTAGGTTGGGCAACTCAGTTCGATGCAGGCAATTTGGTTCTAACAACAACAATCTTCTTCGGTCTGCGCGTATATTGTCACTGCCGTTTATAGAACTACACAAAGCTTGCAGTATTCAAACAGTCTAACGTTTTTTTTTTTTTCATAACGTTCACGTCGAAACGTAGTTCACATCTTGAGCGAAATATAAGAGCTCGACTGTGAATCTTCGTGGTGTTTCTGTCTGACGCGGTACTAACACCATTACACGACACACACCACTACACACCAACTGACTGTCGCTGTTCCACTACCACTATTGATATCTCCCTCGCCTCGTAGATTATATGACAGTTTTACGTATTACATATAGTTTTACACTGGGCGTTGAATCAAAGCATTGCAAAGATGATAAAAGATTTAATAAAAGATTCATGTAGGAACATAAATAAAGTAATGCACTGTTATATTTCATGCTATAAAATAAATCAGAAAATATTCTAGACCACCAAAGATTTGTGTACAGAGTAAAAGGAAACAAAAGAAACGTAAGAAAAAAATTGTGTGTACCAATCATCAGTAGCGTCAAGTATGCTCACATTTAATGTTTCAAAATATCCTCCCCCACCCTCCCCCATCTGGTATCACAGTTTGTCACCCTCCGTTTGCAGCCCAGGAGCTGACATGCCCTTAGTTTAAACATTTATGATGGGAAAAGGGTAGGAATGACTATGTATTTAGGCAAACTGTTGGGAAGGGAGTGGAGAGGCTCCCTTTCATGGTTAGAACCTAAGCCCAGCCTCCCCTCTCTCCCCATGCCTCATACCACCATATTCCGCGTCGCACCAAGTCCAACCGAGCCTGCACCAAACGGATCCACTGCTACCACCCGAATATCACAGAAGCATTCGGTGACAGACCCATGCACGTGGCCACTGTGGGACACCAAACACATGCTGCCAACTTGACTAAATGACGTGAAGTGCAGGAGACTATTCTGATTTCCATCAGTAGTTCATGGTTTGAGATGAAGCCGCAGCTCATGTAAACTGAGTTAAAATGGCGGGGTAATTTGAAAATTCAAGAACCACACATGCGCTTTAGCCCATAGTAAAAAACGGCGGGAAATTCAAATTTGTCCTAAGTTTAAAATGACCAACAACTCACACAGACATTCTGGAGTGAATTTCAAAAATTCAAGCACAAGATTTTCTTTGGAAGAACTTGTGCAAATGGCTCAGAAGCCAAAGAAAAAGATTCAAGTGCTATGTTTTTTCTACAACTAACCACAAACTTAATGTGTGGAATGGGTGGATAGCTACTGAAACAAGCAGTAACGTGTCTTGTTACTAGCCAAACTCCAAAAATGCCTCAGAAACAGGGGAACGTACGTCCACACACCATGCCTCTACCGCATTTATAAATTTATACGAAGTGAGGTGAATAATGACCATCAAACACGTGGTAGATGCATGTGACGGAAAATGAACCATATCTTATGAGGGCTGTGGTCAATAACTTTCTAGTTTTGATATTTCACGACGAAAACGATATTGTATAATCTTCAGGAGAGAGCAACGCCATCTAGTGAATGGATGCTGAATACAGCGACCCGGATCTCTACCTATGGTCCATGGGAGTGAGTCGAGCCTTTCGTAAAAACATTCAGAGGACATGCACCACGCAACTCTCTCCAGCGCCCCGCTCCATCGTTCGCTGGTGGCTGTTGACGTTATCCACTTACTGGAGCCCAGTGTCGGCCCGGCCAGCTTTCTCCGTCGATCGCCAGAGCGGTGGCAACGGTAGTCATCGTCTCTCAGCGTGCATTACGTACGTGAACGTAAAAATCCCTAAACACACGCTGATACCCTATTACTCTTCATCATTACCTAGGATAGTGCCAGTCTGGAACTTTGTTGGCCTGAGCAGAACAATGAGACACTTAATAAGGACACACATGAAAGCTTTGGTCACTGCGATTCATTGAAATTCATACAAAAATTTCGAGAAAGTGTTTACCTCCATGATATTGTTATGAGAGTCAGGAAATGTCTTTCCAGATTTGATGGATATGAGTGTCAAAGCTAACAACCAAATATGTTGAGATTATTTGCAAAGTGTAATTCCTAACAAACAGGTGGACCTAGTTGGTACTGATCTATTACGCCAATCGCCTAAAGGCAAAGGAGGATACTGTTATGTGTTTGTCATGGTAGATTTATTTTCTAAATTCATTAAACTTTATCCTTTTAAGAAACATAGTAGTAAAAAAATTACAACCAAAATTACTCAAAACTATTTTCACACTTTTGATATTCTCACTACTATTCTGACAATGTGAATCAGTTTACATCAAAAGCTGGAAGGATTTTGCTGATGATTTATAACATAAAATGCATACTTATTTCTGTTTATTCTCAATCTTGTAATCCTACAAAGAGATATATGAGGGAGATAGGCCATCTGCTCAGAACTGTAGCAAAGATCACTCAGAGTGGATAGTTTATACTGGTTGGTTTGAGGATTTACTTAACAACACACCACAACTGCTTTTTCTTCATATGAAATTTTATATGATAAGAAACCTGGCTACCTTATCATTGAATTAGTTCAATTTAAGTCATGTAAGAGTATTTTTGCAGTTGAGAGAGAGGACGTAGTTAGGAAGACCATGGAACAAAGCTATCGGAAAAGAAAACAGTAAAACATCAGCAGAGTGAAACCTATACATTTCAAGAGTGGAGACCTTGTGTTAACTAAGAGCTATGCCAAGTCAGAGTTTATAAACAGTGAGATTAAAAAGTTTTCAACATGTACATTGGACCATTTGAAATTTTAAGAAGTCCACATCCAAATGGGTATAGACTTATCTATCCAAAATCTAGGAAACAACCTTTCTAGCTTAGGAATGTAACACAGCTGAAATTGTATAGACAAACAAACTGAACTGATGACTGATATGAGTATTATTTACTTGAAATTTCATGACATACTATATTTTTATATTTTGCATTCTCTCGGAGAAGGCACACACATATGAGCATCATGCTTGTAGCAAATGCAGGACCACACCAATGTGACAATTTCTTCTACAGGAACACAATTCTAATGTCACATATTTTCTAAGAGGAAAGGAGTGCAGTGATACGCTGCCGGAAAAAAAAAAATTAGTACACCTGGAAAGGAGACGTCGATTTTCATCCAATGACGGCATAGGCCACCTGGGGATGGTAGATGTACCGGTAATGGTTTCGACATCATCCACCAACACATAGCGTAGTGGCATAGCTACCAGAGAGCCAATACCAGGACGGTTCCTTTCAAAGGACACAGCCGATTTCCTTCCTCATCCTTCCCTAATCCGATGGGACCGAGTCCGTATCTCGTGGTCGTGCGGTAGCGTTCTCGCTTCCCACGCCCGGATTCCCGGGTTCGATTCCCGGCGGGGTCAGGGATTTTCTCTGCCTCGTGATGACTGGGTGCTGTGTGCTGTCCTTAGGTTAGTTAGGTTTAAGTAGTTCTAAGTTCTAGGGGACTGATGACCATAGATGTTAAATCCCATAGTGCTCAGAGCCATTTGAACCATTTTTGATGGGACCGATGACCTTGCTGTTTGGTCCCCTCCCTCAAATCAACGAAATCAGGGCGCTACCTGGGCCTTCAATGGGGAATGCTCACAGCCACAAGGCTCAGTGTGGGGCAGTATTGTGTAACAAGCAGGCAACTATGTCACGGAGATGCATTAGTGCTTCGTACAGTCAACTGAGTTTGAAAGGGGTCAAATTGTGGTGTTCTGAGTGGCGCGCTGGTCCTTTCGGAAAGCTACCACACAAGTTGTACGTGCTGCGTCAGTTACGCAACAATGCTGCTATCAGTGGTCACGTGAACATTTTCACTCGCGAACACGAGGTTCTGGACGTCCACGTACCAGAGACGCTCGCCAGGACATCGTGTTGTAAGGGCAGCATTGGCAGATCGTGCAGCTACCACACCACAGCCCAGTTGCGTCAACACGAACTGTTGAAAACCTGTTATTAGCAATGCGACTGTGGTCACTGAAGCCACAGCATCAACATGCGCGATTCGACTGGTGTCGTCAGAGGATCTCTCAGAAGATGAAATGGCGCGCCATGGTCTTCAACGATAAAAACAGATTCTATCTGCACGCAAGTGATGGTTGTTTGTGAGTATGATGTAGACCTGGTGAGCACTGTATGGTAGAGTGCATTGGTCCAAGACACAGTGGCCCCACACCGAACCTCATGGTCTGGGGTGCGATAAGCTACAACTCTCGTCCACCTTTGGTGTTTCTGGACGGCTGCTTGGTACGTGCAGAATGTTGTTACATCCGTTCTTCTACCGTTATTTCAACAGCAACGTGATGTGGTGTTCCAACAGGATAATGCTCGCCCACATACCGCCCGTGCTCTGTAAGATGTGCAGCAACTTCACCGGCCAGCACGATCTCCAGCCTTGTCACCAATCGAGCACGTTTGGGATATGATGGGAAGGAGAAGTGGCTCTTGCGAATCGTCAACCAACAACTCTAAGAGAACTATGGAAACAGGTCGAGCAAGCTTGGCGTAACTTATCCCAGGCTGTCTTAACGATCGATTGGATGTCAGTCATCGCCAACATTGGCGCCCATGGTGGCCGCACCACGTGCTCATATGGGTGTGTCAGCATGGATCGATACGTGGTACCTCAGAACCGTTTGTGCTATTGATCTGTAAATGTTGTCATTTCATGTACTCCATAAGAAGTGTGGCAATAATAAATCTTGTGTGAAGTGGAATCCTCTAAACGGTGTACAATTTTTTTCCGATGGTGTATAACAGCTTGTTGTTGTTTATGTGATGAAAGTTGTTATAAAAGTGACAAAATGTTACATACAATTTCAGAATACTCACCCACTGGCTTAGTACGGTTATCAAGTGGGTTTACAGCAGTTTTTAACGAAAAGAGTGTGCTCAGTTTCATATAATGATTTTTTATGGAATGAGGTTGACATTCTATATCGAGAAAGTTCATAAAACGTATTCCAAAATTCCACAACCAACTGACGTTAGTAATAGCTGTGTCCATCAAGTCAATGACAGTACTTCAAAATGAGACCAACTGTTTGACTGTACAACAGCGTGTTGATCCACTTCTTTGCACACAATACAGTGTCGCGATTCTGTGTTACGTGAATTGGAAGAGCCTTTAATATGTTGAAAGATACTGAAATGTGTAATTTTTTTAACCAGTAGACCGTTCCTCACCTTTGTTTACTGAAATATATTCAGACGGAAACGACTACTGTCGATTCCAATGTATGCACAAAACATGATAATTCAGAACTCACACGGACATAACGATGATTTAATGCCATCTGTCAGTCGACATGTTGAAGTAAAATCAGGGAAGGAGGGCTACACTGGTCCGCTGGAGACGCACTTATTAGCGCTATGTCGATAGGGACATTTTCTGCACAACATAGACGAAGTTACTTGACAGAGAACACTTAATGTGAGAAGCACAAAATGGTTCTCCCATCGCTCCATTAGCGAGTAAAATAGGAAAGGGAATGACTATGAGTCATACAAGGCAACCTTCACTATGCGCCGTAAGATGGTTTTCAGATAAGTTGATGCGGTTTTGAAATATAAATTTGTAGTGACACTGAGGCGAACACACTTAGACCACAGGTCGGAGCTCTTCAGGAAGACGGCTAAGCCAGTCGTCGAATAATAGCGAGCAAGACAATCGTTTCTACGGAAGTTCGAAAACATGCGGTAGTTCAAACATGCTGAGAAAACGTTATAAATCACATCCTTCATCCTTCTTGTTATCATCGTTAACACATGAGTGAATCAGAGCAAGGATTGAGAAATCAAATATGGTGGTAGTGCGTGAGAACTAAATACTCTCAGGACTACACTGTCTATATGTATTTAGGTGGTGATAGATGTTTAAAATCTGTCGTATTTCGAGGGTGATACCATTTCTCAGTTACTCAGTGTTTGCAGATCTCAGACATACCTTTGGTCTTAACCAATGCCTGCAGAGAGCTGTTGCCTGTCATTTTCCAATGTTTTTTATTGTCTGACTTAAAAAAATTACTATTATCAACACGAATCTCACAGATAAGTGTAGCCAAAAAGAGCTGCCTGGCAGAGATAGACGTATGCAGGGCAGCAATGATTGATATCAAAACTTAGCGCTGAACTGTCGCATCGTCCATTCATTTCTGCCCACTACAGTCAGCGTCAAAGATGTATGTACTTCTCTCTCAGCAACTATTCAAGAGATTTCTACAAAATTTTCTGTTCATTCTCTTTCCATATACCAAGTTTCTCTCATGCGGATTTCTGAATATATCGAACAGGAAAATTTTAATAATTTTTTTAATTACAATTCTGTAGTATAATACAAAATTCACGCAAAATTCCAAGCCACAGAATTTCAAAATTTACTTTTGAGACATTTGTTGGGTTTATAGAAATATGTGTACAAAAGTTCATAGTTATAGCCTTCATAGATTCTCAATATAAGGTACAAAAACTTTAAAAAAATATGATTTCTAGGAAATGCAATTTAAAGTTTAACCTAACGTTTTTTCTAATGTCACTCCTTCAGAAGGCCCCAGATTGACAGGAAATGCAAAATGGCTAACCGTTAATGGGTAGAGGACAAAAGTGAGCACTTAGAAGCATATTTTAGTAGGGGGAAGATAGATACCGCCTACAGGCAAATTAAAGATTCCTTTCGAGAAAAGAGAAGCAGCTGTGTGAATATGAAGAGCTGTGATGGAGAACCAGTCCAAACCAAAGAAAGGAAGTTGAAAGGTGGAAGGAGTATATAGAGGTTCTATACGAAGGAGATGACCCTGAAGGCAATATTATAGAAATGGAGGAAGACGATGTAGATTAAAATGAGATAGGAGATACTGCTAGAGGAATTTGACAGGGCACTGAAAGACCTAAATCGAAACAAGGCCATGGGAGTAGACGACATTACGCACGAACAACTGATAGCCTTGGGAGAGATAGCCAAGATAAAACTGTTCCATCTGATGTACAAGATGTATGAGACAGGGGAAGTACCCTCAGACTCCAAGAAGGATGTAGTAATTCCAGTGCGAAAGAAAGCAGGTGCTGACAAGTGTGAAAATTACCGAATATCTGTTTAATAAGACACAGTTGGAATATACTAACACTAATTCTTTACAGAAGAATGGAAAAACTGGTATAAGCCGATCTGCAGAAAGATCAGTTTGGATTCCGGAGATATGTAGGAACACTCGAGGCAATACTGACCTTACTACAAAGGCAAACTTACCTTCGTATCATTTGTAAACTTAGAGGAAGCTTTTGACAATGTTGAATGGGACACTCTCTTTCAAATTCTGAAGGTAGCAGGGGTAAAATATACAGACTGAAAGGCTACCTGCAACTTGTACAGAACCGGACAGTAGTTATCAGTGTCGAGAGGCATGAAATGGAAGCAGTGATAAAGAAATGACTGCGACAGGATTGTAACCTATCCCCGATGTTATTCAATCTGTACATTGAACTAGCAGTAAAGGAAACAAAATAAAAATTTAGAGTAGGAATTAAAGCTCGGAGAGAATGTATACAAACTTTGAGATTTGCCGACGACGTTGTAAGTCTGTCATGTACGGTAAAGGACTTGAAGGAGTAGTTGAACGGAATGGCCAGCATCTTGAAAGGAGGATATAAAATGAACATAAACAAAACAAAAACGATAACGGAATTCAGTCGAATTATATCAGGTAATGATCAGGAATTGGATCAGGAAAAGAGACACTTAAAGTAGTACATGAATTTTACTATTTAGGCAGCAAAACAACATGACGGCTGGAGTAGAGATGATATAAAATCTAGGATGGAAATGGGAACGAAAGCGTTTCTGAAGAAGAGAAATTTTAAACATAGAGAATAGATTTAAGTGTCATGAAATCTTTTCTGAAAGTATTTGTATGAATTTTAGCCATGTATGGAAGTGATTTGGATGATAAACAGTTTAGACAAGAAGAGAACAGAAGCTTTTGAAATATTGTGCTACAGAAGAATTCAGAAGATTAGATGGGTAGATCACGTAACTAATGAGAAGAGAGTAAATAGAATTAAGGAGACAAGAAATGTGTGGAACAACTTGACTAAAAGAAGGGATTGTTTGATAGGATTCCTTTCATAAACATCAAGGGATTATCAATGTACCGAACGACAATTATTGAACTGTATGAAATAAAATCGTCATAACTTCTGAACGCTTTGCGTTACGACGCTCAAATGGCACGGTTGGCCGAAGGGCATGATGGGAATTAGTATGGTGATGCGCTCGCGCCTTTTTGTTGTGAGCCATTTGCACCTGAAAATGTCACCTGCCTGAGCGTACAGCGCTTGTGAAGGGCCACTAAGCGAGCAATAACAGCCCAGCTGAGGCTCAAAGGAAGTTCGCGAAGAAGTTGAAGCTGAAGACAACCGGTGCAAGTATGCCAACAATTAAGAATTTGATTCGCAAGTTTGAGAGAACACGTGGTGTTCGTGATGGCAGTATTGGCAATGTCGCTCGTCCAAAAAGACTAAAAACGCCTGAAAACTTCGGGAAAACCCGCGCTATGTTTCAAACCAGCCCCAGAAAATCGATCAGACGAGCTGCACGAAATGATGGAATCAACCGGGAGACACGGCGACAAAGTGTTTTTGCAGAGCTTCATCCCTTCCAATACAAAATTTAAACCCATCAGCCATTAAGCCCCAGGGCCATGGAACAGCGGTTGTGTTCTACCAACATTGCTGTCCACAGAACTGACGAACAAGACTTTGATGTGAATGTGGTTTGGTTTAACGACGAAGCCCACTTTCATTTGCATGGATTCGTCAATATGCAAAACTGGCGCATTTGGGGACTGAGAATGCGCATTTAGCGATCTAGGAGTCTCTTCACCTTCAATAGGTGACTGTGTGGTATGCAATGTCCAGTCACGGAATAATCGGTGCGATATTCCTTGATGGCACGGTGACTACCGAACGGTACGTGAAAGTTTTGGAAGATGATTTCATCTCCATTGTCCAAAGCGACCCTGATTTCATCCAGATGTTGTTCATGCAAGACGGAGCTCGACCCCATCGAAGCCGGAGAGTGTTTGTTGTCCAGGAGAGGCATTTTGGGGACCACATTCTGGTTCTCGGGTACCCAGAGGCCACTGTCATGGGACTCGATTGGCTGCCGTATTCTCCGGATATGACATGGGACTTGGTTTTTGAGGGGCTTTATGAAAGACAAGGTGTACAGCAATAACCTCAAAACCGTTTCTGATCTGAAAACAACTGTTCAGGAGGTCATCGAGTGGTACCGGCATATCGAACATGTCGTAACCTGAATCCGAATATCTACAGAGACATTTACATGTTGAATAAAGTGTGTGCATGCCGTAATTTGTAATTAAGTTTTTTCATATGGTTCAATAATTGTCACCTTGTACTATTGAAAGGAAGACGTGAAAACCGTAGATGATACCAAAAGATGAATACAGTAAGCATATTGAGAAGGATGCCCTTTGCACTAGTTATTCGGAAATGAAGAGGCTTGCACGGGATAGAGTATCACAGAAAGCTGTATCAGACCAGTCTTCGGACTGAAGACTACAACAAAAACAGAGGAAACCTTTGATCCTAAAAGTAATTTATAAAAGCGCCCCAGCGTAGTACACTTCCGCAAAGCCCCCAACGTGGAATACTTCCGTAAAGTCGGATGGTTCTCTCGCAAAGAAGAATTTTGTAGCTGTTAAGTTTGTTAAAATTTGCACCGCATTTCTGCCTGATGTTATCGCATAAAAATTTTTGAATTTACCTAGACTTTTAGAGTATAATGTCACCGAACTGTCAGCTGTATTAATAGCAAGTAGCCCACACTGTGACGCAACGCGTTCTTTAGGAGTATTGTGGCACATGCAGCTGCTAGCTCACGTGTCGAGTGCGCTCCAGAGGGCCCCTGACGTGGATCGGACAATTCGCCTAGGTGTAATGAAACGTGATTCAGTGGAATGTGTGAACTGCGCAGCGCGCTCGAGCGGATATATCTATCAATAAGCTGAAAGCGTCCACTGATGGTGCGAATCGTGCCACCAAACGTGAATGCGCCCCCGATCAGACAAGCAGACCCGCAGAGCCCCACACAACTTGCCCTCCCCCCCCTCTCTCTCTCATTCTCTTTCTCTCTCTCTCTCTCCAACCATTCCCCTTTGCCCCCTTTTCCTCCCTCCCGTTGTGTCAACATTCCCGTTCACCCACGCGACTCAGGCGTTCGGAATCTGTTAGCGATAGTGCCGACACGAACGGACAATGCGATCCTATTACCGTCGACCTATTCCTTCACAGAATGCCAGTTGCTCTTCTGCCAAACTGTAAAGAAATCGGTATAGCAAAAGTAGTGGATGGTCGTGTGATAAATACACAGTAAGTAAAAAACAAATTAATAGGCTCCACACCTTGCAGGAAATATCTGAACAGTATAAAAATCAACCACGACAAGTGTTATTTCGAATAAACTACCAAGACTAATGATATATCTAATAAGATACTAAATATTCAAAACTAATACAATTGCTTTTTTGTCGTATACTGGGGTGAAAAAGTAATGAGATACCTTCTAATATCATGTTGGACCTTCTAACAATACCACCACTTGCAAAGTAGGTTAGAAATCAGATTAATAAAGTTGCTCACGTCGCATATGTTCGCTTTATCGGGCAGCAACAAAGTTATTGACTGTGGATGGTATCGTCAGATTGGAAATAATGAAGTCACTTTAAAAGGTCATTAATTTTGGCACTTATCTTGAATGGACTCCCACGTAGATTTCGTCGAAGTTGTTACGGGTCATCTTGTTGATTCTAGGGTGATTCCACTTTGAAGATCTGTATTTTAGCAATATTTGAAGATCTAACAAATACGTTTTTCAGGAAATTCATCCCAGATCAGAACAATGGTATGGTAGAAATAATTTTTGACTTGGTGTTCACGATCCACATTTTTATTAAACTTCTTGTAAATTCACATATACTTCTTCTTAATTGTCACATCACAAAGAAAGCGGTTTTGTATCAGTCTTCATATATTTAATTTCCACTTTAACTAAACACAAGACTTGACTCTTCTTTTACACAGCGAAATAACAGCTTAACTTCTGCAAAGTGAAACAAAGACTGCTCTGTGCGCATTCGCGCCAAAACGGTTACAAGTAAGTCAAAGATTATAACAGTCTCACAGAAATGAATACACACAAGAACCATATCACTGTAATATATCGATACATCGGAGTACCTATACATTAATAAAATCAAATGTGAATATTGTCACAAAAATATGTCTGTTACTTCGCAGAAAAGTAGTACGATATTACTGGTATCGAGAACTGCGGTTGGACTGCCGTAATGGTTGGCTCTGAGCACTATATGACTTAACTTCTGAGGTCATCAGTCGCCTAGAACTTACAACTAATTAAACCTAACTAACCTAAGGACATCACACGCATCCATGCTCCAGGCAGGATTCGAACCTGCGACCGTTACGGTCGCTCGGTTCCAGACTGTAGCGCCCAGAAACGCACGGCCACTCCGGCCGGCCCGTAATGGTTCAAATGGCTCTGAGAACTATGGGACTTAACATCTGTGGTCATCAGTCCCCTAGAACTTAGAACTACTTAAACCTAACTAACCTAAGGACATCACACACATCCATGACCGAGGCAGGATTCGAACCTGCGACCGTAGCAGTGGCGCGGTACCGGACTGAGCGCCTAGAACCGCTAGACCACCGCGGCCGTCCTGCCGTAATGGTCACGTAAATAAAGAACCATTACAGAGAGAGGAGGGAGGAGATTTAGTGTTTAACGTCCCGTCGACAACGAGGTCATTAAAGACGGAGCGCAAGCTCGGGTTAGGGCAGGATGGGGAAGGAAATCGGCCGTGCCCTTTCAAAGGATCCATCCCGGCATTTGCCAGAAGCGATTTAGGGAAATCACGGAAAACCTAAATCAGGATGGCCGGAGACGGGATTGAACCGTCGTCCTCCCGAATGCGAGTCCAGTGTGCTAACCACTGCGCCACCTCGCTCGGTAAGAACCATTACAACCTCATTTTGCCCGACGTAGTGCAGCAACTCGATATGGCATGCACTCAACAAGTCGTTGGAAGTACCTGCAGAAATATTGAGCCAAGTTGCCTCTTTAGCCTTCCACAACTGCGAAAGTGTTGCCGGTGCATGAGTTTGTGCACGAATCGACCTCTCGATTATGTCCCATACATGGGTATTCATGCCGGGTGATCTGGATGGCCAAATCATTCGCTCAAATTGTCGAGGATGTTCTTCAAACCAGTTGCTATCAACTGTGGCCCGTTGACATGTCGAATTCTCATACATAAAATTTCCATTTTTTTTTTTTGAACATATAGTTCAAAACGGCAGGAAATGGCCTCCAAGAAGCGGTCATAACTATTTCCATTCAATGACCGGTTCATTTGGGCCATAGGATCCAGTCCATGCCATGTAAACACAGCCTACAACAAGCGACCAGCACTTGCACAGGCCCTCGTTGACAACTTGGGTCCATGGCTTCATGGGGCCTGCGACACATCCGTTCCATATCATCAGCTCTTACCAACTGAAATCGAGATTCATATGACCAGGCTACGTTTTACCAGACGTCTACCGTCCAAACAGTATTGTCACGAACCCAGGAGAGGCGCTGCAGGTGATGTGCTCGGTCGTCTACTGCCATAGCCCATTAAAGCCACATTTCGATATACTATCCTACACGTACGTTCCGCATTGATATCGGCAATTATTTCACGCGATGTTGCTTGTCTCTCAGTACTGACAATTCTACGCAAACGCTGCTGCTCTTGAACGCTAAGCGAAGGCCATCAGCCACTGCATTGTCCGTGGTGAGAGGAAATGCCTGATATTTGGTATTCTCGGCACAGTTTTCACACTGTGGATCTCGGAATAGTGAATTCCATAACGATTTCCGAAATGGAATGTCCCATGGGTCTAGCTCCAACTACCATACCGCGTTCAAAGTCTGTTACTTCCCGTCGTGTGGCCACAATCACGTCAGAAATCTTTTCACATGAATGACCTCAGTGTGAATGACAGCTCTACCATTGCGCTGTTCTTTTCTACTTATATTTCCGTCAACTGTTTGTGTGCACAACGCTATCCCATGTCTTTCGTCACCTCATTGTAAAGCAGCACAGAATAAATGTTACATGTAGCAAAGGAAGTGCAAGCACTAGTAGTAATAGTATTTTATTCATCGTTCGATCACTTTTACAAGAACATTTGACATGTCATAACATTGTAACTCAAGAAAAATACATGTGGGAATTTCGTGTATACTGGCAGTTACGTACTTACAAGTCTAGTTGGAGAAGAATGTGGCCGGTGGACGTCCTAGACGTTATCGTATGAACCATCCAGATATATTCATGATGTAATTTATCGGAAAGCCAAAAATTCTAAATCAGGATAGCCCCATGAAAACTGGTACCTCCATCATACTTAATGCAAAACAGTGTGTTCAAAAATGCTACTTCATTCAATTTATCGCCAGTGTATAACACATTTTGCACAGAAGCTATCTAATAATCGTGATAGGCTAGCGCAGTACTTATGGAGTGGATACAGCGCGATCGAATGAAGGTACAGAGTCGAGTATTGAATATGATTCATAAGTTCTGAGAAAGTTTTTGGCTCGATTTTTAAGGTAATGTTAGGGAACAGCTGTGATGAGAAGTATTATTGATTCCATACGTTTATTTTAGTCAAATTCTCTATAAATTTATTTTCTGCATGATTCAATTCATTATCTCTTCATTAATTATCCTGTCATCTCATCTTCAGTGTTCTCCTGTAGTACCACATGTCTAACGCTGGCGTTCTCTTCTTGTTTATATTCTTTATCGTTCATTTTCCACTTCCGTATACGGCTAGACTCCAAACAAATACCTTCAGGAAAGATTTCCTTACACTGGATTATGTATTCGATGATAAAAAAAAATTCTAACGTTCAGAATCACCTTTTTTTCTCAGTTTGCAGATCAGTAACATATCATCTTTACTTCTGCCATTACCAGTTATTTTGCTGCCAATGTAATATTTCTTTTTTTATTTAATTTATCCAGTTCACTTAATTTAATTGAAATTAACTCAGGTATTCTTTTGGTATTTTTGTTGACGTTCATTTTATAAACTCTTTCGAAGACTGAGCCATGCTGCGGCTCCGGTTGGTGCTGTTTGTAGGATTCCACCCTCTGTTGGTGGCCAGACGGTATCGTTTGGGTGGCATGGTTGCGGTTGTTTGTCTTCTTCTCGTGTTGACTGGCGCCACTCGGTTTAACAACTGTCTGCTAGTGGCAGCAGCGGCGGTTATCGATATGTAGTAACTGTTGCCCGATCTTTGGGGCGACGTCGTTGGCTTTGCCAGGTCTTGTGATTGGCGAGGTCAGTTGGGGACTCAGGAGGAGCCAGGTCCGCGCAATGCGAGAACACGCCGGCACCGCTGGCGGCACACATGGACTGCCAGATGGAACGGCTGCAGTCATGAGGGTGCACGACTTCGTCGTAAACCGGATCCAGCAAGCTTTAATATGAGAGCATTTTAGTTCACGTAGAGAAACCTCCACCACTGTGATATCTAACGATTCTCCAGTGACTTGGGTTCGTGTTGCTGCTCGTGGTGTTGCCGAGGCGAAGAGCAACGAGTGGAGTGCTTGGGGAAGGCGGATCTGATTAGCTTTCCTCGACTTCTTATTACTACACTCCTGGAAATTGAAATAAGAACACCGTGAATTCATTGTCCCAGGAAGGGGAAACTTTATTGACACATTCCTGGGGTCAGATACATCACATGATCACACTGACAGAACCACAGGCACATAGACACAGGCAACAGAGCATGCACAATGTCGGCACTAGTACAGTGTAAATCCACCTTTCGCAGCAATGCAGGCTGCTATTCTCCCATGGAGACGATCGTAGAGATGCTGGATGTAGTCCTGTGGAACGGCTTGCCATGCCATTTCCACCTGGCGCCTCAGTTGGACCAGCGTTCGTGCTGGACGTGCAGACCGCGTGAGACGACGCTTCATCCAGTCCCAAACATGCTAAATGGGGGACAGATCCGGAGATCTTGCTGGCCAGGGTAGTTGACTTACACCTTCTAGAGCACTTTGGGTGGCACGGGATACATGCAGACGTGCATTGTCCTGTTGGAACAGCAAGTTCCCTTGCCGGTCTAGGAATGGTAGAACGATGGGTTCGATGACGGTTTGGATGTACCGTGCACTATTCAGTGTTCCCTCGACGATCACCAGTGGTGTACGGCCAGTGTAGGAGATCGCTCCCCACACCATGATGCCGGGTGTTGGCCCTGTGTGCCTCGGTCGTATGCAGTCCTGATTGTGGCGCTCACCTGCACGGCGCCAAACACGCATACGACCATCATTGGCACCAAGGCAGAAGCGACTCTCATCGCTGAAGACGACACGTCTCCATTCGTCCATCCATTCACGCCTGTCGCGACACCACTGGAGTCGGGCTGCACGATGTTGGAGCGTGAGCGGAAGACGGCCTAACGGTGTGCGGGACCGTAGCCCAGCTTCATGGATACGGTTGCGAATGGTCCTCGCCGATACCCCAGGAGCAACAGTGTCCCTAATTTGCTGGGAAGTGGCGGTGCAGTCCCCTACGGCACTGCGTAGGATCCTACGGTCTTGGCGTGCATCCGTGCGTCGCTGCGGTCCGGTCCCAGGTCGACGGGCACGTGCACCTTCCGCCGACCACTGGCGACAACATCGATGTACTGTGGAGACCTCACGCCCCACGTGTTGAGCAATTCGGCGGTACGTCCACCCGGCCTCCCACATGCCCACTATACGCCCTCGCTCAAAGTCCGTCAACTGCACATACGGTTCACGTCCACGCTGTCGCGGCATGCTACCAGTGTTAAAGACTGCGATGGAGCTCCGTATGCCACGGCAAACTGGCTGACACTGACGGCGGCGGTGCACAAATGCTGCGCAGCTAGCGCCATTCGACGGCCAACACCGCGGTTCCTGGTGTGTCCGCTGTGCCGTGCGTGTGATCATTGCTTGTACAGCCCTCTCGCAGTGTCCGGAGCAAGTATGGTGGGTCTGACACACCGGTGTCAATGTGTTCTTTTTTCAGTTTCCAGGAATGTATTTACTGCGTTGAAGTTGTTACGATTAGTTAAGTTCAACCAGCGGTAATTTTTCTTGCCTGGTGGCCGCTAACACCCCAGTTACCTGCCCTGGGGGTTAGTGTATGTAACGGCAGTGTACGTTTCCTCGCCATGCCGCTGCTGTGCTGTAAGGCGTGTAGTTTTGACAGCTTTCTTGATTGTAGGCCGGTTGGTAATTCCACTACTCTGGTGGTAATGACTCCTTTCTTGTTCCAGGGGGCTCTAAACACAGTATTCTGGACGTAGTGCAGACTGCCGATTCCTGCTTTGGCGCATTGTTCCATCGTTGCATTTGGTTTATCGCACGTCAGGTAGCTTCAGCCAGATTATCATTAGTCATTCTTAGACTGCCACTAGTCTGAGTTACCATCTTGTGAAGTGAATGCAACTCTTTTCTACCTATCTCAACGCTTGCGGAAGTGTTTGTTGCTGGGCCTTCTCAGAGGTCTATTCCTGGAGCACTGTCTGGATTAGTTGCTTGTTTTTTTTTTAATTACCTTTTGCTATTGTCATTGCTGTTTTACAGCAGGTTTCAAATTTTTTTTAATATTATTGCCGTTCTTGGCGTATAAGGCCTTCTGCCCAGATCACAGTGGCTTGCTTTTAAAACATCATCTGTTGTATCTGTATTTAATGGTGGATTAGCTAAATTGTAATTCACTGATAACGCTATTATTTACACTGTTGTTTATTCCTTCATGAATAACGTGTGGTATTTTTTATTTATTGTTGAGTTTAAAATAAATTGTGTGTAACTCTAAAAGGCAACCAGTGGTAAATTATTACGGCCCCGTCCACTATCGTAACGGAATCCTGCCTTCCCTTGAGTACCACCAGGTTTCAAAGACACCATCCATTCTGTTCAACTGATTTCCTACACTTGACAGAATTGCATTGTCATTGGCACGCTTTAAGGTTTTTAATCATTTTACCAGTGCTGTAATTCCCTTTATGAATATCTCTTTGGTTTTACTTACTGCTTGGTCAATGTACAGAATGAAATTCATGGGGCATAGGCGCTACAGCCCTGCCTCATTCCCTTGTCAAGTAATGCCTTCATTTCGTGTCCTTCAACTATTATAAGTGGAGCCTGGTGTATGGTCAAGTTGTAAGGTAACATTTTACTCACTGTAGTTTATCCCTGATAACTCCAGATTGTTAACGATTGTATTCCAGGCAACATCGTCAAAAGCGTTTTATAAAACCTCAAATTTTATAAATGTGGGTTTGCCTTTCTTCAGCCTGTCATCAATGTCTGTCTTCTGTAATGGTGTTAGACGTAACGGATTGGACAAATGGTTCTCTGCTTGAGGTGGATGGAGGCGTGGATGCGGTATTGGCTAACAGGGCATTCCAGGCAGATGGCTGTTGCTGAGTCAGGATGGCTGGAGCGAAATGGGCCAGTGCTTCGGATCCCAGTGGTCTGGAGCTGGGAAGACATCAGTTCGTGCCTCGGCCGTGAGGCAACAACGGGGTCCTTGGCTGGAGATCTCGTGGAGATGCAAGCAGGGTGAAGACGATTTGATGGTTAGGCTGTCAGGTTCGCAGCCTGGCTGCGTCCGTGCTAGGTGCATCAGATGATTGTCGGCGATCCCGAGTCCCTGTGTCGCCACGGTTGGCGTCAGTGCAGTGCTGCTCCGCTCGCCCTGATGTATGTATACGGAGAGAAGGGGCTTGCTAACGGGAGAGACAAGGAATGGCGCATACTACAGTGATGCCTGACTGCAGATCCGCTCCCGGACAACTGGTTTGCTGGTTAGAAAGCTGTCAGAAGGGCAAAATGCTGCGTCAGCTGGCTGGAAACGCACGCTCTGAACACACCTAGCTCCTGTCTAGGCCCATGCCAAAACACTTCCAATACCGTAGACATTTCTCACAGAACCGTAACGACGTCTGACAACCGTGAGGGTCTCACGAAATAGATTCGCACTCAGCGACTATGCATTGACGTTATCTGTTTACTACGCATGAAAATTTATATCGGACTGGGATTCAAAACCGTATTTCCCGCTTATCGGGGACGGTCTGCTTAAACTCTTCGGACATTAGAACTGTCCTCCAGGACCGATACGAACTTCCGTATGTCTACGTAGTCACAATTCTCAGGCGTACATAATTCACAATTATCACACAGGGAGTAAAATACACTCCTGGAAATTGAAATAAGAACACCGTGAATTCATTGCCCCAGAAAGGGGAATCTTTATTGACACATTCCTGGGGTCAGATACATCACATGATCACACTGACAGAACCACAGGCACATAGACACAGGCAACAGAGCATGCACAATGTCGGCACTAGTACAGTGTATATCCACCTTTCGCAGCAATGCAGGCTGCTATTCTCCAATGGAGACGATCGTAGAGATGCTGGATGTAGTCCTGTGGAACGGCTTGCCATGCCATTTCCACCTGGCGCCTCAGTTGGACCAGCGTTCGTGCTGGACGTGCAGACCGCGTGAGACGACGCTTCATCCAGTCCCAAACATGCTCAATGGGGGACAGATCCGGAGATCTTGCTGGACAGGGTAGTTGACTTACACCTTCTAGAGCACGTTGGGTGGCACGGGATACATGCGGACGTGCATTGTCCTGTTGGAACAGCAAGTTCCAAAAAATGGTTCAAATGGCTCTGAGCACTATGGGACTCAACATCTTAAGTCATAAGTCCCCTAGAACTTAGAACTACGTAAACCTAACTAACCTAAGGACATCACACACACCCATGCCCGAGGCAGGATTCGAACCTGCGACCGTAGCAGTCCCGCGGTTCCGGACTGCAGCGCCAGAACCGTTAGACCACCGCGGCCGGCAGCAAGTTCCCTTGCCGGTCTAGGAATGGTAGAACGATGGGTTCGATGACGGTTTGGATGTACCGTGCACTATTCAGTGTCCCCTCGACGGTCACCAGTGGTGTACGGCCAGTGTAGGAGATCGCTCTCCACACCATGATGCCGGGTGTTGGCCCTGTGTGCCTCGGTCGTATGCAGTCCTGATTGTGGCGCTCACCTGCACGGCGCCAAACACGCATACGACCATCATTGGCACCAAGGCAGAAGCGACTCTCATCGCTGAAGACGACACGTCTCCATTCGTCCCTCCATTCACGCCTGTCGCGACACCACTGGAGGCGGGCTGCACGATGTTGGGGCGTGAGCGGAAGACGGCCTAACGGTGTGCGGGACCGTAGCCCAGCTTCATGGAGACGGTTGCGAATGGTCCTCGCCGATACCCCAGGAGCAACAGTGTCCCTAATTTGCTGGGAAGTGGCGGTGCGGTCCCCTACGGCACTGCGTAGGATCCTACGGTCTTGGCGTGCATCCGTGCGTCGCTGCGGTCCGGTCCCAGGTCGACGGGCACGTGCACCTTCCGCCGACCACTGGCGACAACATCGATGTACTGTGGAGACCTCACGCCCCACGTGTTGAGCAATTCGGCGGTACGTCCACCCGGCCTCCCGCATGCCCACTATACGCCCTCGCTCAAAGTCCGTCAACTGCACATACGGTTCACGTCCACGCTGTCGCGGCATGCTACCAGTGTTAAAGACTGCGATGGAGCTCCGTATGCCACGGCAAACTGGCTGACACTGACGGCGGCGGTGCACAAATGCTGCGCAGCTAGCGCCATTCGACGGCCAACACCGCGGTTCCTGGTGTGTCCGCTGTGCCGTGCGTGTGATCATTGCTTGTACAGCCCTCTCGCAGTGTCCGGAGCAAGTATGGTGGGTCTGACACACCGGTGTCAATGTGTTCTTTTTTCCATTTCCAGGAGTGTATTATCTGAGAAGGAAATTGTAGAATTTGCAGATCTACTTAATTCCTGCTAAAATGCAATTATTTTAGATTTGACGATAAATTATACACTATGTGATCAAAAGTATCCGGACACCCCCAAAAACACACGCTTTTCATATTGGGTGCATTGTGCTGCCACGTACTGCCATGTTCTGCATATGAGCCACCTCAGTAGTGATTAGACATTGTGAGAGAGCAGAATGGGGCGCTCTGCGGAACTCCCGGACTTCGAACGTGGTCAGGTGATTGGGTGTCACTTATGTCATACGTCTCTACGCGATATTTCCACACTCTTAAACATCCCTCGGTCCACTGTTTCCGATGTGATAGTGAAGTGGAACCGTGAAGGGACAAGTACAGCACAAGAGCGTACAGGCCGACCTCGTCTCTTGACTGACAGAGGCCGCCAACACTTGAAGAGGGTAATAGGCAGACATCTATCCAGAAGATCACACAGTAATTCAAAATTGCATCAGGATCCACTGCAAGTACTATGACAGTTGGGCAGGAGGTGGGAAAACTTGGATTCCATGGTCGAGCAGCTGCTCAAGCTTCGCTTGGTGTAAGGAGCGTAAACATTGGACGATTTAACAGTGGAAAAACGTTGTGTGGAGTGACGAATCACTGTACACAATGTGGCGATCCGATGGCAGGGTGTGGGTATGGCGAATGTACGGTGAACATCATCTGCTAGCGTGTGTAGTGCCAACAGTAAAATGCGGAGGCGGTGGTGTTATGGTGTAGCTGGCAATTCGTTGCGCACTTAAAATCACTGGAGTCAAACACAAGTTAAAAGTCGGTCACAGTATAAAAATCACACAGAGCGAGACACTTAAAAAACAAAGCCACTGGAAACAACGGAACCCTCACAAAAAATAAATATTGCTGGTAGGGACCTGCCGAAGGGCTGGAGGTCGGAGATGTATAGTTACCGGTATGACGCTCTTATACAGTGCAACACGTTGATTGACGCTATGAGCGTAAACTTAGAGTGCACTTAGGCAATCCCCTTCTTCACCAGTTTTTTGTTATGAGATGTTTAACAGGTGTCCTAACAGCAAATCGTGGATATTAGTTTTATTTTTGAGCCCTGTTTGCAATGTATGTTTGGCATATGCTTGTGTATTCATTTAAGGTACCACAGTTGCCCACTTTGTCGTTATTTAACATCAGTTGCTCACATGAAAAATAGCAGTATTTCGGGTCCAGTACATCATATGGGAGACAATTGTATTTCGTATTTTTGCTAACGTCTTTTTATTACCTTTAGTAAAGGCCTGTTAATAATTTACGGTGATAATGTCAGTCATTACGTTGGTCAAGTCTTCAAATGTGATAAGAGGGGACGTAACATCCTATTGTAAAAGACTGTTTTTTTAATATTTAATCGATGTTTTTGGAAATGCAGAAATGATGTTTCTGATGTTAACATTTCTCTATTTGTTTTTAAGAAATTGCTATGTTCTTTTACGTTAGGTATATTCCTATAAACATTTTTATCTTGTACATTACGTCAGAGAGCGTAATTTATTGTATTTTTTACTATGCCTGTATTGCGTTTTTTGAAAGTTTAGCTATGACCTCTGCGGTAAAAATTCGTCTTATGGTTTTAAATGTTATTTTTATCTAGGCTTTGGTTTTTCTATTAATGGTATCTGCTTTATTTGATGCCAGCGTGTTGTACGCTTTGGAATGTAGAGGGCACTATGATGTTTGGTTTTGTTACACTGGTCTTAGCTAGTTGGCTGTGTAAGGTATAAGCTCACTGTGTGTTGGATCGGCAAATGCTAAGGTCACAAGTTAGGTTCTTCTGCAATTTCAAAATTATTGTACGCAGTAAAAGTGAAGATATTTAAGGGAAGTAATCATGAGAGTGCATGTTACACCTCATAGAAAATGTTGTGTTATTATGGTATGCATCTACGAGGTTCGAATGATTTGGTACTTACGAGAATATTTATATTTGTATGTGTTTTCCTGTTACTTTATTTTTTGGTGGCGGTTATAAATAAGGCCAAATTTATATTAAGATCCTCAGGTCTGATGGTTCTTATATACTTTTAGCACTGAAGGTGGTTACACAGCTTTCGACCGATGCTGCCATTTACCCAAAATATATTGAAATATATCGTCATTTTAACCTGTTGAAGGTAAGGTCCATCACTGATGGTTACACTGTCTGTTTTCATACAGTGTATCATCACAATACAATGACCGTCAGATGTTCATTCACGTCTGAAGGAACAGACACTGTTCATACGATTGCAGCTGTGCTCGGATAGCCGAAGTGGTTAAGGCGACTGCTTTCCGTAAGCGGGAAATCCGGGTTTAGGTTCTAGTACGGCACAAATTTTCGTGCTCCAAACAGCTGTCTGTGCACAGAGGCGGAACGTGAATCTATTTCATAACCTTAATCACAGCTGTAATCGTCAATGACAGTGACTGTTCCTTTAGATATGCATGAATCTCGGAGAGTCACTGTATTGTGATGGTACACTGTATGAAAACGGACATTGTAACCATCAATGATGTAAGGGTTTTATTTCTTCGTAATGGGCCAAAATAACTACAGTTAGAAGATATGAATATATTGTAATGGACATAGGATCAATGGAACGGTTTTATAGTCTTAGATCAACGCTCGTGGTGATTTGAAAATTTGTGCAGGTATCGGTTTGCACGCGTCTGGTTTCGACAGTCGCTAGATCCTAGGGTTCCTCCATCCGTCGTAACCACCATATCAAGAAAGAGAAAAGCCTCAAGGTTAACGGATCCTAGATTTTCGTGCTGTAGCGAATGACCTTTGCAAACCAGCAACGAGGGGAAATCACGGGCTAATGACCACGGAAAAATTCTCGGACGTTGGCGCGTCGGATGCGTACAACATGCGGCCTCGTGCTCGACTGCAGTCCACCACGAGCAATAGAGGGTGAAGCTCTGACGATGTCAGCCACTCGTGCTGACGAAACGTCAGAAAAATCATCAAAGCAACGTTTTCCGAAGAACCCGAGACAGAAGCCAACAGATAATTTGCCAACAAGTGGCCAGGAAAGCCTTAACAATTTTCTCTTGATGTCGTAACTTGGTCAGAGCTTTAATGAGAAGACACCAGCGTGGAATACTGTTTCCAGAGTTAAGATATCTCAGCTACATCGATTGCAGAAAACGAGTAGATTCCCCCCCCCCCCCCCTTTCGGGCAACGCTTTATTGCGGCCCCGTTTATTGCCTTAAATCTAATTCATACAAGTCATCTCTTCTGCGATGCTATTAAATCCTAGGAAATTGTTCTTACTTTTTTTCTTCTGAAACATCTCAGTGGTAGTCAAGCGGTATTAATGATCAACTCGAAAAAATCAAACCGTACGCATAAAACTAGATGATGCTGTTAGGCGTCTCATCCATCAAACCGATACTCCCTTCCTAACGATGGTTCACTTGGTGGAGACCATCATTTTCTGCATTGTCGCTCTTGAAGGAACGATCCACATCGAAAATCGTCTCGCTCTCATTATGGAGATGAGTGTGATAAATGAAACGTTATAAATTTCACATAAAATTTCTATATTGATGCAATTAACAGTTAACTTGCCCATGTCCTAAAATTAAAATTGTGTGGTTTTGGTGGCTGGGAGATTCCGTTGAGCAGGTTGAGCCACCGAAATGGAATTGTTTTCCTTATCCTCAGCGCCCACCGGCACCTTTCATTTACGAACTATGGGAGCGTATGGGTATTTGTAACTGTTAAGTGTAGACGACTGTAATGGTGTGCCAATAGTGTAGTGTCGTGTTGGAAATTGTGAGAGAAGGGAGAGGCTGAAACCCGGGCCCGGAGGTAGCCTCCTCCCGTCGAATGGCAGCAAAACCTCCACACGTCAGGCACCCAGACCGGTACCAACGTTGTATGCCGGTAGAGTATCAACCAAGACACCGATTTAATTCATGCCGTGTGCTGTCGTCCAGCAGAACGTGTGTGAACGGTGACTGAGAGTAGCTACGGAGCAAACGAAAAACGTATCTGTGAATTATGTACCGTAGACCTCACGTGGCTGAGAAAGTAGAGCGTTCAAACCCCACTGAGAACATTTTTTAAAACTGTTTACGCGCGAAAATGTTATATGGGAGAACATTTTACAGACTTGTAAAAGGACTTTTCGGATATTGTATCAATGTTCTTTTGACAGTCTGCTTTTGCTTCATTAGTTGAACGTTATGTTCTTATTATTGATGCTATTATTTTGTTTATTATTAATTATTATTATTACTATTACTTCCGCATGTGTGGTGCAATTGTTTCTTTATTTTTATGTTCTGATTGTATATTCTGTGAAACAGCAAATGTTCTCTATGGGTTTACTACTTTCAAAGAAACAAATCGAAAGAAGACTGCCAAGAGAATATTGCTGTAAATCCCAAACAGCCCTTTTACACGTCATAAATTAGTTGTCCTCTATACGAGGGCTATTCAGAAAGTAGGGAAGGTTTGGCATTAAAAAGAAAAAAAAAAAGCCAACTGCAAGAAATACATTGAGAGGCACTCACATGCCTTGCTCATACTGTAGCATCAAGCAGTCAGGCTTGCAAGATGAGTGGTCTGCCAAGCGAGTGGATTTATTCTTATTTCTCGCGAAACATCAAATTATGAGCTCTAGTACCCACAATTAAGCTACAAATTACTCTCCTGTTTGAATATTCCGCAAGGGAAACGGATAACGCACATCTGACTGTTAGGAATTTACACAACTCTGATTGCTCACTACGCTCTGGCAATACCACACTTTCTTTCTTACCCAACGGCTTTGTTCAACACGTGGCCATCGCACTCAATATGAATGGAGCACACATTATAAATTCTGGATATCAGTACTACACATTATTCGAAGAACAAGGCCACCAATATTTTTCTTTTCACTTTCTTTTTTATTCCGAGAAATTCTATTATGATTCAAAGATAACCTAAACACACCATTACATTTTATACAACAATTATACATGAGAAACTCCGCCCAGTGGGCATGGCTTTACATAGGTGATTCTCTATCTTATGGTCTCGTAATTATCTAACGCTACGGTGCACTTTCTGGATAGGATGGTGGATCTTTTGCTATATCTCACACTTCGACTCTCACACCCATCATCACGAAAATTTACTCCAGACCGAGCGGTACAAAAAGGAACATGCATAACCCACTGCCTCCGAACCTATCTTGCTACTCTCCCATGCAAACCACAGATACTTAAATTACATGAAATACATCACACTGGAAATATAGAATACATCACAAAGAATAGTCTCAGCGTTAGAATCAGTTCACTTTCGGCTTTCTCACTTCAATTAGTATTCATCGCAGTTTCACACGACACTGCCCCACTTCGTAACTTTCCTTTCCTACTACGAACTCTGGAGGATATATGCTCGTCTTCCTGTGCAATGCAAGCCAAGTGGTGTTGCTGGATAGACGGCTGACAAACATTGCTTCTCTCTCAGAGTATTAGAGTTTGAATCTAGCGTCACACGAAAACATAACACGCAAAGTAATATTAAGATCATATTCGTCACACAGGCGAGTCCTCAACTGATACCCTGGACGGGTACTTCTCTTTATCCTTTGTCTCATACACAGATTGAGACTCACACAGCACTCACCATGTGTAAGTGCTCGTCTCTTAATTTCGAGTCCTGCACACCCCATTTCTTAAATATTTTCAACTTACAGTACACACGCCAGTAAATCAGCTTAACTTGAGCACTCGGAAGTATTTCAACTTAGTACTAGCACTCGCAAGTATTTCAACTTAGTACTAACACTCGCAGGTATTTCAACTTTTTGCTACATGTGGCTTCATTTTGACCGTTGGTCACTACCGAAGATTACTACGATCCCCATAATATTACTTGCCTGTCATTTAATTCTCCCCCAAAAGTTCCTGAAATAGAGAAATAATTATTCCAAACTACTCTTAAGTATTTCAGGTGCATACCATTCTCTCCACTCTTTTGCATTTACGGAGCACACCTAAGACAGGTCTTACCAACACAAGATCGAGCGCCAGAGTGCTGAAACATGGCCGTTCTTCAGGTCATCTCGCACCTCCGCAGAGGTGGGGGAACACCATGCTACCGTATTGGTCAGCCACACTGAGGCGCTCAAAGCTCAGGTAAATGTCATCTCTTTGGTTTCACCGAAGGTGACCAAAGGACCGTTTCAAAGATGATCATATATTGCACATTCACTATCCGCAGTTAGCAGACGACCATACATTCATTCATTTCACAGATGTCACCAAATTGGATGTAGGGATTTATTTTGTAGGAGTGCACATGTGATCAATTAAATAAATAAATTGTCGTTCCTTCTTACACTCGTATCCGGCTTCGGTGTATTAAGTGAAATTGAGTTATTATTACAAAAAATATGTTGTTCTGACAAGAATAACGTAGAATATTGTATCTATTTTCAATGTCTGGCGGTACTGTACCCTTTCAACATTTTCTCATATACATCTGAAAGAGCGACTGACGTACTACTTTTACACATAGTCACCAAATACACTGAGGCACGTATCATAGCACTAGACAAGCTTTGAAAGAGCTTCGTCGTAAAATTCTGCCGCCTCAGACTAAAGCCAGTGAGTCACGCCCACCTGGAGTTTTGCTTCATCATCAAAGCGCTGCGTGCAATCAAATTCTTCATCCTGGGAAACAAGTGGAAGTCACTTGGTGCAAGATCGGGGCTGTTAAGGCGGATGAGGGAAAATTTCCCATTTGAATGAATTAAGGAGGTCTTTAGTCTGGTTTGCCGTGTGAGGTCGGGCATTGTCGTGCAAAAACAATATTTTGGACGTCAGTTTTCTTCGACGTTTGTTGTGAACGGCTCTTCTAAGGCTGTGAAAAGTTTGACAGTACCGACCAGAATTTATGGTTGCTACGCCTTCGAGAAAATCAATAAGAAGCATACCTTGCCTATCCCAAAACAAAGTCCCCATCGACTTCCTTGCTGACAAGGTTTGGTTTTCAGGGGGACCTTGTGTGCCCCCACTCCATGGACTGTAATTTTGTCTTGCAGTTTACGTGTTTCACCCAAGTCTCGTCACCAGTAGCGATTCGATCCAGTAATGAATCACCCCTAATGAATCACCATGTTTGTGGTAGACCTCCAGAAATGTCAACGTTGCCCTCTTCCGCTGTTCTCTATGGTGCTCTGTATACGTTTTGGGCACCCATCGTGTACAAAATTTTTGGTAGCCTAGCTTTTGAGTGACAATTTCAAACAAGTCCTTGGAACTTGTGGAAAAAAAAGCGAAAGCTCCGTTATTGTGATGCGACGGTTTCCACGAATCGTTTCACCATCAACTTTAGCGATGAGACCGTCAGTCACAATGCTCGGGCGTCCGCTCATCTCTTCATCACGAAAGATGGTTAGGCCATTTATAAACAGAATGCACCATTTCCGGACGGAACATTCACACATTACGTTGTTTCTGTGTACTTCCCACAGTTCACGATAAATTTCTATAGGTTTTAAATTTTCTGCCAACAAAAACAGTATCACAGACCACACCTCACAAATAGCGCGGATTTTCGATTGCAGAGCACATTTCAAATTCGAATATCGAAAAAACCCGACGCGCAGAGACGATCCCGCTGTCATGGATGGATGCCGACTGAGCTGCCGAGCACACACATACCAAAATATACGCTATCGGCGCGCGCCTAGCGGCGTCAGACGGAAACGTTCCCTACTTTCTGAATAGCCCTCCTAACACATTCAGGCATAGTACAATAAATAAATTGTCAGCATTAAGCTTTCAGCCCGAGGCCTTTTGCGCAAGATTTTAATGCTCTACCAACTCTCCCACGGAAGCAAGACGGAGATGCAACTCACAGTTATGGTTCTGATGTACCCATAGTTCTGGTGTTACTTTTAATTAACGTTTACGCCCGTTCTGCTGGACCACAGCACATAGTACGAACCAAATCGAAGTTTTGGTTGGTAGTTTGATATTGATCTGAATGTCTGACACCTGGAGGTCTGGGTGTGAGCTTAACGTCCCCATCCTACAGACGGATCACGATCAACAGTGTCACTTTCCCTCAGTTCATGAGACACTGTGGAGGGGTTTGTAATGAAATCCAGGACATTGGCGCAAAGACTAGTGATCAGGGGCCTCACATTAACTTCCCTCTGTGACCTCTGTTGTAAAGGCAACGGGAAAATTGTCAACAGCACGCGAGGGCAGTCACCCGTCCCAGAACTAGCCCCACCCGATGGTGCTTAAGCATGGCCATTGACACTCAAGTCCTAATACAGTTCTGCTGGAAGCATATATGGGGTTTTTAAATTAACACACCGCCATGTGACTGTATAGTTGTTTATTTTATTGCGACCCAGGTTTGGTCTTTTATACCACTTTCAATGATGGAGTTTATATCATTATATATGTTAATGACATAAATTCAATCACTCAATCAATATTGAGTTTATGTCATTATGTGTGTTACTGACATTAACCCAATCACTTCAAAATAGCATAAAAGGCCGAAACATGGGTCGTAATTAAATAAACAACCATGCAGTCAAATGGCTGTGTATTCATTTAAAAATGTATGACTGTTGCTCAGAAACATCAAAAACTATATACGGGATTCATTCAGAAAGCGAACAACATTTGCATCTCCAGATATTTTATTCAAGATAATGAGAGAAAGACTATTAACAACATATTTTGAAATCGTAGCTATCTTTCTATATAGCTGCCTTCTAAATTATACATTTCTCGTAGCATTCCGCAAGCTTTCCTACGCTTTCAGCACAGTTGCCACCAAGTTGTTGAACCAGTCACTAGTGTTATCTTTCAAATCATTGTCATTCTCATAATGCTTTCTGCCCAAAAAAATCCTCCACTTTTGGAAAAAAAACTCGGGACTAAGTCCGGGCTAAGAGGCGGGTGTTCAAACAGTTCCATTTAAAAAGTCGAAGAAAACCATTCGTCAATGCAGCAGACTACATGTGAGAATTATCGTGAATAAGCAAAGTTCCGATGGACAACAAACTATGCCATTTGTTTTGAATGTTACGACGTAGTCAGTGAAGGGTGTGACAGCAGGCCGCTGCATCCATGGCCTTTCCTCTAGGCACCAAGTTTATGAGTAGAGCGCCGTTTCAAACAGATGTGCCCGTAACGTGTTTGGTGCTCAGAATTTAATGGCGTTTTCGTTTATACTGGAGATCGTCAATGATACCATTCCATACACTAGAAATTTGTTCCTAGACTTCCATGCGAAACACAGGTGCCATCGGTAGTAACGGTGTGGTTCAAAGCCTTCTCGTTATCCTTGTACCGAGTGAGAAAACTCACTGCAGCTACCGTTCGTTGACTTTAACCACCTGGCACAAACTTTCATTCAGCCCAAACCACTACTAACAATTAGATAAAAAGCTAAGCGCAAACTTAGTCCATCAGTACCGAAACGTCTGTCTTGAAACTTTTATCAGTCCTCGATTTCAGTTCGTCAGTCACAACTGAAGATCGTCCTGGTCGTCCTACCGCCAATATATATGGTACACTATTTTCGAACACTGTTCGTGACATTTCCATAAACATCGGTTATCTGGCTGTAAATTTCATTAGATTGTATTTTATTTTCATGAAGAAGTCGTATTACACTACGAACCTCACATACGATGGTCTTGCTAATTCTGTTACATCTTTTAAAATCATGCAAACAAGAAGATCTAGCTCATGTTTGCCGTCATTTTGACGACAATGATTATGAAGGTATGGTTCAATATTACCAGTAAACGAATATCGCTACGTGTTGATGAGACAAAATGCGCGTAATTACGAGCGTTGGCAAACCTTCATTGGACTTCACTGCTAATACATGTAACGCCAAAGCATCCACACCTCGTAACTCTTCTGCCAGATTACATTCCTTACTCACTTGTGGCAGTATGATATATTACAAAATGGCTAAAACCAGATGCACCTACAACCGGTCCCAGTTACAGGCTGCCAATTTAACGGCTGTCAGTGGCAGCACAAACTTCATTTTTAGTATTTTATCTAATTATTGACTGAATTAAAATATTTAAAATATTGTCATGATCTGCTCACTATCAGATATAATCTTACTTTAAAGGTGTGAACAACTAAAATATTACTGTTAGAAACTTTGTGTCTACCCTCAGGCAGCATAACACTTGGCGCACAATTTACGCGGACGATGTTCATCCAGTATGTGAGGATGTCAGTACTTAGCAAATTCGAACAAACTTTACATACAATTTCAAACTTTCTCTTAACGATTTTCTCGCTGGAAGTTTTTGAACTATCTCATAATTTTTGTTTCTTTCCTGTGGTGCCGTCCCATACTGGTGTTGCGAATTTCGCAATACAGGTGACACAGATTTGAACTCTACATAACACTTGATGCACTCACATCGAACATGCAACAAAGGACGAAGGAAAAAAAAAACTTAAAGAGCTGCAAAAGGTTTCACAACATACCATGATCCACTCACTCTAATAGTTTCTAAGTAATAGTTTTTTAAAATTATAGGTCTTTATAGTCACCTCACATACATCTCAAAACCATTGTTCTTACTTCAATGACATCAAAATAGGAATCTGTACTACTAGTAAACGTGATGTGAAGAATGAATATGTATTATAACTACAGTGAAATGCACAATGTTAATGTTCCACAACATCTTAGTTCCCTAAGGATGAATTGAGATGAAGAGGACTACACAGGGTAGACTATCACACTCAAATCAGTCTTTGAGCCGAGAAACGTAACAACAAGGGTGAATGAACTTTAAACATATGGCGTTAAAAAATAAAAATGAATGAATTTGAAAGTGTGGCAAAGCGCTAATTTTCTGCATGCCATTGTGGCAGATTCGTGTTCTTTTGGGCAGGAAGGGAGAGGGAGGAGGTACTTTCCACTTTGGCGGACTAGGAAGCCGTATCACCTCGCCCCCGCAACATAAGGCACAGTGATAGAGAAGCGCTAATATCTACAAGTGCAGTAACAAATGTAAAAAGATTACTTTAAATATGATTTATTTTCTCACTGAAAAAGAGCGACATCTGAGATATCAGAATTACCGCAAATGAGTGAAATAACCTGGCATTTATGTTTTCAAAGCTTTAAGGGGACATTTTATGTCCTGTACCACCAATGTTAAATTATCGAATTCTGTGGCCCATTATCTTGTAAACTTTTTAAGACACCAACTTACAATTTTTCATAATTATTAAATGCACCTTTCTAGATACACTGAACTATAATTATTACTGAAATTGTATTGTGGGGCATGTTATCTTTTTTTTCAAACTCTAAATTTTTTGACAGACTTTTGTAAATAAATGAACATAAAAACAAAACAACTCAGTATATCTTCATTATTGTAGTTCCATAAGTGTCGAATCTCACACTTGGTATGCTGTGAAAATTTCATGTCTCTACCATTACATTTTTAGAAAACAGGTCATTTATTGCAAAAAATGTAGTTCAGAGATATTGAGGTTTAAACCTTTTTTTTATTAAAAACTCTTATACAGACTTCTGCATCTTTTATGCACTACGGGTAGAATCGCCCTGGCCCATAGTCTGTGTCTTCTTCAGTGTCACAACAGCCCAGTGCTTGCCTCCTTCTTTTCTTTATTGCTTCTTTTGTCATTTGATGTGCAGCTAACTCTTCTTCACGTACACGAAGCTCATCCAGTTCCCTCAGTCCTTTAGCTGTGTTCTGTCCAAATCTTACCCCTAACTTCTCCAGAACCTTAAGTCTTTCATAGTTCCCACCATTAAAAGTTATTACAGCATTAGACACTGCTAACGTTAGAGTCATAAGGCCAACAAATACATTTTTAGGCACTGCCACCACACAACATTATTGCAGGACTCATTCATATTCTGGGTCTTCCCATGCAAACACTTCTTTAGTAGCTCACGATTTGCCAAATCTCTGTGAATAGGTTTCATTGCCTCCATTACTGCCAAAGGAAGAGAATCTCACCCGATTCTAAAGTTACTTTCCTTTTCGCTGCACTAGGGGCCGTGGTCACTTCAGAAACATTATCGTGGTTTCCTTCACTTCTAGCACACGTGTTTTCAAGTACTTCAGAAGAAAATGCGGGTCTCACGTATTTGTTATCCACAAATTTGCGTCTCTTGAAGTTACTTTTACGCTTAGTCATTTTTTTACGTATAAAATGCAATAGAAGTTAGCTTACTACAAAAATAGCCGATAATCGCACTACTTTCAATGAAAACTAGTATCAGAAACAAAGGACTGATTTGTTTATTCGTAATGCCAACTTCTGAGACGTAGCAGTAGGCACAAAACAAAGAGATTCACAGCCTTCTAGACGGTGTACTTCCCAAGATGTGACTGCTGAACTGTGGCAGTATATGCTTAGCTGCGAAATTTGACAGTCACATGACAACATTCAAAATATTATTTGAATGTCTCATAACTGTCTGATTTTAATGTACGGTATTATATACCAAAATGTTCAGGAAAGTCCAAAGTACAGTATGGAGTAGAAAACAGAAAATGTCAAATTTCAGCGAATTTCACGTAAAATGTCACCTTATGGCAAGTTCATCCCAATTATCGAACGTAAATTATTATTATGCCTATGAGAGACGTATAATAAACTCCACAGTCTTTTGAACAGTTTGGATGTGTCTGTACTAGCAACGTAAACAAAGTCTGCAGAGCGTATACAAGCAAAGCTTGCACTGGGCTGTAACCAAGTGACTTCGGAGGCAATATATGTTGGAGAAAAAATTCTATTCCCCATTTATGAATTAATCCTCCATAGATATTTCTTATCTATCAAAAACCAAGACGAGAGTTAAGTCAAGCTGATTGTCCATGCCGTGTGAAAGACTTTTCGAAAGTTTATGCAAATAAACGTTTTCTGAAGGACAGATCCTTAAATATTAAATGGTAGCAATGAATTCGTGAAATGAGTGCACTGGAGATTAACGCATAGACAAAAGCGTTCGTATTCGCATAGAAAAAAGTAACGAGGATCGAAATGCTGGGTACGGAACGGAAGTGAAATACGGCATAATTGGACAAAGTTTGTATACGAAAGTTGTGGCTATTGTGCTTTATGCGGTACGAAATATATTTTAATGGCTTTGGTTTCAGTTACGAATTGTGTTGCGCTACTACATAAAATACGTAGCATTATTCAAAGACATCGAGCGCCAACCAACTACCGAGAAGCTGTTCAAGTTATAACACCGGTACTGTTGCAAATTTTTAAATCCGACGGTAGAAATAATTTGTGTTTTCGCTGGATCACTGGAGAGAGCAGAAATGTTTTTCCAGTGATTAACTCTTTTGTCGCTACGGCAAGAGAACGATTCAGCTGCGCCAAAGCAAATGTAAAAAGCCGCGTCTGACTCATCGTATCATTGGCAGAGACAGCGAAAACAATTTTTTCTCAGTGTCGGCGAGTCTGGCACTTTCCGTTGTGTGAATTCCGATAAAAGAAGATAAAAGGTATTTTCAACAGGTTTATCTGGTCTTTTAGTGTGCTAGTGAAATAACCAACTGTTACCGGAAGTAAAATAATTACAAGCACTCAAAATATAGAAATTAACATTGTAGCTTCATGATGTAATTATACAGATTTTCAGTGTATTAATATAGAAAGGATGGCTAAACTTAAGCATTAATTTAAATGGACCTAAATTGAAAAAGTTAACCAAGGTCTGATGAAGTGCCTAATGTACAGAAGTTTCGGAATGTGCCGACTCTATCAGAAAATGTTCGATAAATGAACTCGATAAAGTATTTGGGAGTGTTATTTCGTTTACAATGCAATAACTTTCATTTGCAGGAAATATACAGCGTTTTCGGGCTTTAGATAATGTTGAAACTAACAGCACAGCTAAAAATATTTCGTTGTATACCTTATCCTATAGATTTACATTTAAGTAGCTGACATACCCAGCATTAATTTCGCCAGTTTTCTATTAGAAACTAAACGTTATATGTACAACGCGGTATGGGAAACGTCTCTATGACAACGGCTCTTCGTAGTTCAGTAGATGGCTTTTGTTTTCGGTCCAGCCGTTCGCATTTCGCAGTTGAAACTGTGCTGGCAGGTGTCAAAGATTTCCTTAATCTGACTTGACTTTAGGAGCGTCTTAGCAGGAAAGAGTAAGTGCATTAAGACTTCATACATGATACGGCATTTTTCAGTCATCTCAGTGTTTATGACGCCATATCTCTTCAAGTATGTGTCGTACAGTGATATATTTGTGTAGGTTTATGCAACTTTTTACGTGGATATTGTCTGCGATATATGTTGCGAATGGAATTAGTAGCAAAGAACTAATAAATTTAAGCGTTATGCACAATGAGGCAGTTTTTCAGGCATCTCAGTACTCATGACGTCATATCTCATGATCTATGTGTCATAATTTTTTTAGATACATTCAGCAGCATTTGTGGATATTGTCCACAAAAATATTGCCATAGAATTAGTAGCAAAGAAGTAATTTAAATGTAACGCAAAATGCGGCAGTTCTTCAGGCATCTCAGTTTTATGTCGTCATGAACAGTGTATGCCACCGCTATACATTATAATTTCGTAGGTGCATATAACGACATATGTAAATACTCCCTACAAAATTAATTGCAATTACATTTAGTAGCACAGAAGCAATAAATTTAAAAGTCATGCATGATGCGGCAGTTTTTCACGCATCTCATTGTTTATGACGTCATATGTCCTGAACTGTGATAGCTGGGTGGTTCTTACCCACATAGCGATTGTTGACTTACAGTAAGGGATATGTGTAACAAATGGTGTACGAGGAGTGTGGAACATAGATGCACATACACACGTAAATGCATACATCTTTATAATGTGTATAGATTTATGCTGCCGCGTATCTTACCGGGTCTTTCCATTATGCCTCTACTTTGTTTTCGTACACTACTGGACATTAAAATTGCTACACCAAGAAGACGAAGTGCTATAGACGCGAAATTTAACCGACAGAAAGAAGATTCTGTGATATGCAAATGATTAGCTTTTCAGAGCATTCACACAAGGTTGGCGCCGGTGGCGACACCTACAACGTGCTGACATAAGTAAAGTTTCCAACCGATTTCTCACATACAAACAGCAGTTGACCGGCGTTGCCTGGTGAAACGTAATTGTAATGTCTCGTGTAAGGAAGAGACATGCGTACCATCACGTTTCCAACTTTGATAAAGGTCGGATTGTAGCCTATCGCGATTGCGGTTTATCGTATCGCGACATTGCTGCTCGCGTTGGTCGAGATCCAATGACTGTTAGCAGAATATGGAATCGGTGGGATCAGGAGGGTAATACGGAACGCCGTGGTGGATCCCAACGGCCTCGTATCACTAGCAGTCGAGATGACAGGCATCTTATCCGCATGGCTGTAACGGATCGTACAGCCACGTCTCGGTCCCTGAGTCAACAGATGGGGACGTTTGCAAGACAACAACCATCTGCACGAACAGTTCGACGACGTTTGCAGCAGCTCGGTGACCATGGCTGCGGTTACCCTTGACGCTGCATCACAGACAGGAGCGCCTGCGATGGTGTACTCAACGACGAACCTGGGTGCACGAATGGCAAAATGTCATTTTTTCGGATGAATCCAGGTTCTGTTTACAGCATCATGAAGGTCGCATCCGTTTTTGGCGACATCGCGGTGAACGCACATTGGAAGCGTGTATTCGTAATCGCCATACTGGCGTGTCACCCGGCGTGATGGTATGGGATGCCATTGGTTACACGGCTCGGTCACCTCTTGTTCGCATTGACGGCACTTTGAACAGTGAACGTTACATTTCAGATGTGTTACGACCCGTGGCTCTACCCTTCATTCGATCCCTGCGAAACCCTACATTTCAGCAGGATAATGCGCGACCGCATGTTGCAGGTCCTGTACGGGACTTTCTGGATACAGAAAGTGTTCGACTGCTGCCCTGGCCAGCACATTCTCCAGATCTCTCACCAATTGAAAACGTCTGGTCAATGGTGACCGAGCAGTTGGGTAGTCACAAAATGCCAGTCACTACTCTTGATGAACTGTGGTATCGTGTTGAAGCTGCATGGGCAGCTGTACCTGTACACGCCATCCAAGCTCTGTCTGACTCAATGCCCAGGCGTATGAAGGCCGTTATTAGGGCCAGAGGTGGTTGTTCTGGGTACTGAGTTCTCAGGATCTATGCACCCAGATTGCGTGAAAATGTAATCACATGCCAGTTCTAGTATAATATATATGTCCAATGAATACACGTTTATCATCTGCATTTCTTCTTGGTGTAGCAATTTTAATGCCCGGTAGTGTATTTTCATAGAGGTTACACCACAATACCGTTCCGTCCTCTGCACTTCAAGTATTAAGTCTGTTACGGTGCCCACATGTTCCTTGACCTTCCCAGACCCCGTCTGCCTAAGGTTGTCTGCCATTGTTCATTCTGTCGAGATCTCCACTTTATTTTCTTACCTTATCTTCAATTTGTTTTTTTTTTTTTGTTAAATATGTTTGATTCTTTCCTAATATCGATATTTATTAACACGAGGGCCATTCCGGAAGTAATGCCTTCTATTTTTTTTTGTGGCTTTGGAGGGCCACGCCATATGTCGTTGGTGTAGTGCTAATATGTGAACCTTCCGCGTTCATTTGCAGGTGGTTCCATTGTTCTGCGGCAGTTCGCGACAGCAGGGAGTGTTCGAGAATTGGGTCTGATATGGACGCGAGTATAAAACGGCGATGTGCTATTGAATTATCTACTGCTGAAGAAGTAGCGCCAATTGAAATACATCGACGCTTGCTAAAGGTGCTTGGAAACGATGCTATAAACGTGAGCAAAGCGAGGCGATAGGTACGGCATTTTCAAGGTGGTGAAAACGTTGTGAATGACAAGCCCCGGCCAGGTCGACCCTGCACAGCTGTCATCCCTCACTGAAGAGCGCCGTCATCAACTTATCCGTGCTGTTAGGCGGATAACGACCAGAGACTGGTGTGCAAAGCTGAATGTCGACTGTAATGCCTTGTAAACAATGTTCGAACATCTCGGTTATCGCAAAGTCTGTGCGAGATGGGTTCCACGGATGCTTGCAGAAGAACAAAAAAGGCATCGAATTGAAATTTGTCGGGACCTGCTAGACCAATATGAAGATAAACGTAACAATTTTCTAAACAGCATCGTCACTGGAGATGAGACATTGTGTCACCACCACGAGCCGGAATCCGAAAGACAGTCGATGGAATGGCGACATGCGATTTATCTGTCAAAGAAGAAGTTCAAGACACAGCAGTCTGTAGGCAAAGTTCTGTGCACAGTCTTCTGCGATAGCCGGGATGTGGTTGTTTTGAATGTTCTGGAGCCTGGACAAACTGACAATTCAGAACGCTAAGATAAGACACTGATTACGCTGAAAGCCCGAATTCCCAGAGTAAGGACAGAGAAGAAGACCAATTTTCACCTGCAATATGATAACGCCAGGCTCCACACCACTTTTGCGACTACGCAACTCACTGCGAAGTTCGGCTGGACTGTGTTAACACATCCACCGTACAGTCCCGATTTAGCGCCTTCAGACTTCCATCCTTATGGGTCTCTGAACGATGGTCTACGTGGCGAATATTTTAAAGACTCGGATGCTGTTGTCAAAGCCGTACGAAAGTGGTTAGCCTCAGCTGGTTCCGATTTTTATAAGCGAGGCATGCTGGCTCTGGTTCATGGTTGGCGAAAGTGCGCAATGAATGGTGGTGACTGGTCGAATGTGAAAAAATTACAGTCTGTAGCGGAAATATTGTTCTGTTTAGCTGTGCTGTAGTGACTTACACATCTCCAGTAGTTTCTATGAATAAAAATAGGAGGCATTTCTTCCTGAACGACCCTTCTATGTCTACTGAGGTACAGCCTTTCACAGTCTTACGAAATTTCATTTCAACTGGCTGAATCTTACTTTCTTGTCGTTTTTAAATGGCCCATGGCACAGTTCGCACAGAGTAACGTGGGGACGGCCATAAGTTTGTTAAGCTTCATTCGTGTTGTTTTTTTGTGCCCTGTTGTTAGTACTTGTTTATCATTCTACATATATTTACAAAATTTATTACTTTCTTGTTTATATCTTTATAATACTTGTATCAGATGTCACATCCTAGACAACTGTAATGGCTAACTTGTTCTACTACTGTACGGTACAAATTATCTTAAAAAAGAAAAATACGCGGTATGCGGGACAGAATATGGAAACAGTGAAGTTGAATGATTATGTAACATGATGGAACGAATGACGGAATAGCGTTCACTAGATAATGTCTTTCATTGAACACAATTCTCTCATTCATTCTGCTATGTTATGTAATCAGTCAGCTTCACTGTTGCCATATTCAGTCCCGCATTTCACATTTTCTTATATTAATCATTCCTGTCGAACGGTATGCCACCTTTTATGTTTTTCAGCAATGCATTTTCTTCTTGTCTATTATTTAAAGTCACGTACATGTACAGAATGATTCAAGCGACCCTAACAATCGCTTTAAGCAACATGCAACGCTTTCAAAAACCACGTGCAAAATTTTCATATTCTCTCGCTCGCTACACGCGAACTATTAGTCCACAGAAAAAAAATGAACAGGACATTTTTGTAGACAAAATACTCCGCAATCCACCTTACGGCGCATGGCGGAGGGCACTTCGCATGACTGTCCGTCTGTATTCCCTGCAACGAATCCTGTCTGTACTCGGTAGGTTAAAGTCGCCTTCAGTTAGTACTACATGATCTGGGTATTTACGAGCTACTGATCATAGACATTCTTTGAATGACTCTAGAAGTGTCATAGCAGAATCAGGTGGCCAGTATAAACATTCAACAATTAGCTTGGTTTCATATAGACCTGTTATACGTGAACAGATAACTTCAATGTCCCACTCAAATTCAACATCAATGGAGGCAATATTTTTGTTAACCGCAGTGAACATTCCCCTTGCAATGGTCCCTTATCTGTCTCTCTGACAGATATTCCATGACTCGCTAAATATCTCAGAGCTTTCCACTTCAGGTTTCAGCCAGCTCTCGATCCCGAGAATAATTTGAGTGCCTGAACTTACCTGGAAGGCAGTGAATTCGGGTACTTTATTACGAATAGTTCGGCAGTATACTGATAAAACTTTGGCAGTCGAAGTGTCTTTATTCTGAACTTGGTCTGACTTAACTATCTGCATATCGACTGGCGAGTGTTCGTCAGAGTACCAAAAACTTTCGTCTGCAGTCCACAAGCACTTTGCTGCCAAGTAGCTGCTTCCTTTCTGTGCTGCACTCCCGACCTATGAAGGGAGGTCCTACAAATCTCCAACCAATGTCGTAGGCCTAGAAATCTGCAGCCAAGACCGTCAGAGAGTCGGCGAATCCTTTGGGTGAGATTCTTCACTCGGCTCCAAGCCAGAGGACACCGACCAACTCTGAGAAAGATGTTGCAAATTGCGAGCTCTGGCCAGCAGCCTTCACCTTTTCCGCCAACCGCATGTATGAACTGAGGCTTGTCTCAGAACACATGCGACAGGCGTCGATGGTGCCGATGTGAGCTATAACTTGCAGGTGACTGCACTCTATAAGTTTGACAGCCGCAGGCAAGAACGCCTCCGCATCTCAGATGAGGCTCCCGGCAGACATCCCGAGTCCACATTAGCTTTCTTTACAGCCCCGGAACGTACAGGAAAAACCATGTGTCATCTCCAGATATGATCCCACTCAGAAACGTCGGATTATCGTTATCACTACTGACCAGGTCCCCACAAATCGTCATGCGATCATCACAGTGGTCTTGCACCAGAACGCGTGGAACACCGTGCTGGGTAATATGCGACATGTTCAGATCATCAATCAGAATGTCGCGGTACGTACCGTGGTTAACCCTTATTGCTGCTGCGAGACTGCCATTTGGGAGCCCTTGGCACATATTTACATTTCAATCTCTTCAATTCTGCGTTCAGTTCGAATTGCTTGTGGCTGACCAGTAAGCACTTCGAGTTGTTTGTGGCTGACCAGTACGCACATCATACTCCATCTGTCTGTTTCTTGCGTAAATCGTCGGTGCCACCTAACCTTAACACCATGACACATTGCGTTTTCACACAAACTTTCTACATTAATTGAAAGGTTTAGCGAAAGGTTTACCTAGTTTCTGGATTTCTGGGAGAACTTCAGGTTTGTCCGTTGTTGCAACTGAATATACTCAAGTTCCGACGCTAGCATTCTCATAATCGTCACAACAACAACCACCAAAAAAAAAAGGTTCAAATGGGTCTGAGCACTATGGGACTTAACTTCTGAGGTCTTCAGTCCCCTATAACTTAGAACTACTTAAACCTAACTAACCTAAGGACATCACACACATCAATGCCCGAGGCAGGATTCGAACCTGCGACTGTAGCGGTCGCGCGGTTCCAGACTGAAGCGCCTAGAACCACTCGGCCGCTCCGACCGGCCAACCACCAGAGTTCTGGTTACAGCCCATGCACTCCACTATCTCTTCCTGGGACGAGAGGCTGACAAGGTGCGTACCACAGCGCCACCTATGCGATCTAGTGCACCACAACAGTGCCGTACGCTCAGTGTTAGAACTACACTATGATCATCAAATACAATGTGAGTGAGTTGGCCCTACCGCTGGGTCTCATACAATCCACAATACGTTAGAATACCACGCGCAAGATTTTAGTACTCCGTAGATCGCTACATGCGAACTTCTAGTTCTATAGAAAAAATGAAGAGCACTTTTTGTAAAAAAAAAATTTAGCAAAATTTTGTATTGAGATACTTTTCGCTACAGGGCGAAGTTATCGAACTATTCAGGGGAAGCGTACTAAAGTGACCTTCAAACGCGTTTTCTTGAATAACTCGAAAACCGTGGCCTCCAGCGAAAACAGTTCCCTGTTCACAAAGTATCATGTGAAAAAAGGGCAAGCAAAGTTGCGGACGAGCGACCATTTTGGCTAAGGTGAGTGATTTTCAGGCCTCTGGGCGTAGCGGTGGATGAGAATCTGGCGCGTCGCATGGGAAAAGTCAAGTGTCGCCTGTTTTGCACACAGACTCTGCTATTCGGACACCTGCTAGTGTACCTGATGCACTGAATTTGCCCTTACAGCAAAGTGAGTGGCGGGTGGTAACGCGTTCTCGTCGCTCAAATATGAGGGCCAATGTGGAGACTGTGACATTGCAGTGCCTGTATTATTCCGGATTACGACGTTAAGCTTCTTCGGACATGCATGCATGTCTGAAGGAACAGACACTGCGGCGACTACAGCCATCATGAAATACATGAAATGTATTCACAGTTGCGAATATGCTGACGCTAGTCCATATTCGCAGATGCGAATGTAGTTAGTTCATGAATGTGGAGACTCGTCGTCTGGCCCCACCCATCCACCCTGTGAGTGGACAGGCGGCCGCTCCTTCACCAAAGTCCGACCAGGCACACAGGGGGAGGGGTTTCACTAGTTACTGGGAGCTCCAATGTAAAGCGCTTTATGGACCCCCTTCGGCAGATAGCGTTCGGGGCTGTAAAGAAAGCTAATGTGGACTCGTAATGTCTGCCGGGAGGCCTCATCTGAGATGCGGAGGCGGTCTTGCCTGCGGCTGTCGAGCTTGTAGAGCGCAGTCACCTGCAAGTTATAGCTCTCATCAGCACCAACGACGCCTGTCACATGTGTTCTGAGGCAAGCCTCAGTTCATACATGCGGTTGGCGGAAGTGGTGAGGGCTGCTGGCCTTACATGTGGGGTGCAAGCAAAGCTCGCAATTTGCAACATCGTTCTTAGATTTGGTCGGTGTCCCCTCGCTTGGAGCCGAGTGGAGAGTCTCAACCAAAGGATTCGTCAACTCTCTGACGGTCTTGGCTGCAGATTTCTAGGCCTACGTTATTGGTTGGAGATTTGTAGGACCTCACTTCATAGGTCGGGAGTGCAGTACAGAAAGGAAGCAGCTACTTGGTAGCAAAGTGCTTGTGGACTGAACACAAAAGTTTTTTAGGCTAGGCGAAAGTTCGTGGTACTCTGACGAACACTCGCCAGTCAGTATTCAGCAAGGTAAGTCAGACCAAGTTCAGAATAAAGACACTTCAACTGTCAAAATTTTATCAGTATACTGTCGAAGTATTCGTAACAAAGTACCCGAATTTAGTGCCTTCCAGGTAAGTTCACGCACTCACATTATTCTCGAGATCTAGAGCTGGCTGAAACCTGAAGTGGAAAGCTCTGAGATATTTAGCGAGTCATGAAACATCTGTCGGAGAGGCAGATAAGAGACCATTGAGTTGTCCACATGAAATTCATCCCAAACGGTGGAAGGATAAATAAATCCTGCAGCAAGGAGATCCTTGGTCGTTTAAGCGTTTCATTTCGTCTTAGGCGTTGTGAACATTGATGTGGGAAGAAGTGGATGCATGACAATGCACTGCACATCGATCGAGGACAGATGTCCAACAGAAAGGCAACAAGTCACCGCTTCCCACACCCTCCGTACTCAGCTGATCTTGCAACGTGCAAATTTTGTCTCTTTCCTCCACGCATGAATGCACTACTACGTTGTCGTAGATTCTATTCCGGCAAAGGGCCCATGACTGCAAGAAAAGCCGTACAGGAGTTTCCTGCCATGTTGTTTCAACTGTGCTTCCAGCAGCCACACGAACGTTGGCAGATGTGCATAGCGGTCCATAGCGGCTATTTCTGGGGGAGCACATGGATATGTTTAAGTGTATGTCGTGGCCATATGGCTCTCAGGCTAAAAGCAAGTAAAGAAATCAAAAATAGTATACATCATCTTACCCGGTATCTTGTGAGACACCGATGTTCTCGTGTGTGCTTACAATACAGAAGACGAAATTAATGACTGTAGTAGCATGTCTGTGTCATGTAATACCTTTTAGACTTCTCTTTAAGTTTTATCAAATCTAATTGTGAAAATGACCACAGTTGATATTTCTCACCTCACTTATCATAAAAGCGTACTTTTCTTAGGTCAATATCCATAGCTCAGTGGTCACAGTAGGTCTGCGTGTTTGCTCAGGGGACTTGCTACTCTGTCATAATAATAATAATAATAATAATAATAATAATAATCTTAATGAAGTTCTCCTTGACAGTCTACGAAAGGTGTCGTACTGTAGCCGCACAGCACTACAAGCGAAAAAACGATGAAAGAAATGAAAAAGTGATAAACGTATATAGCTGCCATGTGGAACATCTGGTTTCGATTCATGGTAATGCCAAGGAGTTTTTCTTGATTGAAGGACTGGCATGGGGTGCACTCAAGTTCATGATGGCAACTGAGGAGTTGCACGAATGAGAAGTGGCAGCTACAAAGTTTAGAATGGCAACAGAACGGCCGGGAGAGCAGTGTGCTGATCATATGCCCCTCCACGCCGCCTGATGCCTGATGGCAGAGGAAGGCACGCCGGCCTGGAGTTTTTATATGCTTATTAAGCAGATATCTCGCAATAGTGAACAATTTTGTCAAAGCCGTCGCAAGAGCGGATAACTCACACAAAGCGTGTTTAACATTCAGTCTGATACTTGTACTAAAGGTAAACGTGATGATATTCGTAACAAGTCAGACGTTGTAAAATGTAGTGTCCACACGATTATGGCTTACACGGAACTGAAATTGGAAAGTACACAATACTTCAAATGTACATACGTCACCAAACAGTAGCCTTAACTTCCTCACCTACTGATATTGTTGAAGTGTGAAACCTAACGTACTGACCATGCTTTTCCACTTTAGTTGTGTTCAAAGACATGTGATTTATATTTGTTAACATCGAAAATCAATTTGCTGCGAATACTTTTCTGAAAGTTCTTATATTTGAATACACGTATAAACGTGAAAGATAGTGTACAAGGCAGGAGGTGAAAGGAAGGTTTTGAAGTATGGTGATAGGGAAGAATGCTGTAAATAAGATGGGCAGCTCAAATAACTAACGCGGCAAATTTGGAAATTTGTGGTAAGTCGCTATGGGACCAAACTGCCGAGGTCATCGGTCCCTAGGCATACACACTACTTAGTCTAAATTAAACTAGCTTACGCTAAGAACAACACAACACACACCCCTGCCCGAAGGAGGACTCGAACCTCTGACGGGGGGAGCAGCGCGAACCGTGGCAAGGCGCCTCAGACCTCGGGCGGCTAAATCGAATCAACTAGACAATAAATTTATAGCACAACTTGACTAAACGAAGGGACAGATTGAGATATCAAATTGTGCCCTACGGCGGCAAAATTTGCGACTTGTCCGCTAGTCTCGATCCTTCGCGGCGGTGTCCATTGAAGAACACGTATATCAGCATAGGAAGTACAGTGGAGAATCGCCTGAAAGAGGAAGAGCAATTGCGACTGGGGACCCTAGCTCTTCGTGGCTTGTTGGTAATGACATTGGGCTTGTGCCCGTGACGGAAAGGGAAGCGCGTGCTGTCAGTTGCCGAACTGGCTTGGGGTCTTTATTCTGTAATATGGTGCTGCGCAGAGCTTCCTAAGTAACCCAGTACTGGAGCGACTTCACTGCAGAATAACTAACTGTACTGCTGGACAATTTCTTGGTTCAACTACGCCGCTCTGCTTCTGTGATGCTGAAGGTTCATACCTGTTGTCCGTGAAGTGGTGACTGCTGCGCACCCCTTCTGTCTCATTCTGTCCTTGTTCTGTACTGGCGATAAGCACCGATATTACGTGGTTTATTATTATTACTATTACTTATAGAATATCTGCTTTCATAGTCAGTCTCGCTGGTATTCAGTTGGTGGTTCGCCCCTCTGTGTTATGGTGGTACCGACAGTACCCTCGGCCACACACCATAGGTGCCTTGCTGTGTATGATGTAGATGTAAATGTGCTATTTGTTGAAGGATTTATTTTTCGTACTTAGCGAGTTACTAAGCGATTTCAGACACATTTGGTTTTATAATTGCATTGTTTAATGGAGCTCACTTAGTCGTTGCTGTCAAATTGGTCTGCTGTAATAAGCTAAATAAATACGACTCACATTAGCACCTAATTGGTCCATGCTCAGAAAGTATGGTGAAATTGTTGCATGATTGTTTGTGGGCTTGGCACCGTTCTCCTATGTTGAACTTGAGCAAATTTAAGCAGCTTACTTTAGTTTTAAAATAATAATAATAATATTTTTGGCACACTAATTAAACTATCAATTCACTCGAACTGTTTGAGTTTTAAGCTGTCTGGCCTGGTCATAAATTTCAAGTCACATTCGCCATTATTTTTGAACTGGTCGAAGTCTCGCTTTGGCCAATTGACCACACGTTAAGTTAGCAAAGCTGCCTTAGAATATGAAAGTGCATCTATAATAGTTTAGACTATGTATATTTAATTTCATGTGTGAATATGTACTAAAGTGGCTGGGCGGCCCCGATTATAAATTATTCTGTCCAAAATAAGGTTAACCGAAAGATTGTGATTTTTGTAAACTATTGTTATAATAATAATTTGGACCGCTGTTGTTTTCGATCAGACCAAAACTGTTGAATTCTTTCAGTGAAACTTTCGTAACCGTGTATTAATTTCCGTTACTAGAATAATGTTTTAAGATTTGTTTTGTATTATTGGCTGTTCTATTCTCTAGTCTTAAGGTAGTTATGGAATGTTCTTTATACGTTTACTGTCTTGATGAAAGTCTTCAATATTGTTTATTTGGTATATCCAAAACGACTTTATCCAAAATATTTTTTTGTTAAAAATTTTCGGAGCTGTCTGGCGTTAGTAAACATTTCTAGCATTTCGTCCGCAGACTATCTTGAAGAATACACGTGACATAAATTTAAAGCTATTCTGTCACCAGGCTTATACATATAGATATTTGTCAGCCAGTGTAATTTTAAATTACTTTTTATTGTATTCCCCAAAATCGAGTTTACTGTAGATGTAATGATACTACGTTTTTCACTGAGTGAGGATTACATTTATTAAAGTTTGTGTTTTTTTGTTTCTCCTTTTGTTGTATATTTTGTGATTGGGTTGTTCATATTACACACTAGATCTAAAAAATCGTTAATGTTACTGGATGGCACTTTTTTGTCATTTTCTATCGATTCAGTCCAACATAACTTCCCAGCTCGCTCCCTCCCGTTTCAAAAGTGTGCAAAAGTAATCCCTATGCCCAGGCTGGGCACTGTCTCAAGTATACTTAGCCTGAATCTAAGTTCAGCTAAAGCTGGGGACCTAACTATAAACTTCATACGAGGACCGTGATGGCAAAGAATCAGATTTATCTTCCTGCTGTCAAGGGGAAGTTTTGCATGATGGTCTTGCTCAGTCACAATTTCCACGATAAAGCTAAATATAGTTATTTATTTGAAACAAAACGTCAAGAGAAAAATATGTGTATTTTTCAAGAAGATGTATCTATCTGAATGTAAGGAAATATTTTCACAAATTTATTTTTATTAATTTGAAAAACTATAGGTTTTCATCATATGAAACTTGCATATGCATCATATGCAAGTTCTTTAAGTTCATTAAATATCACTTAAGTTTTATGTAAATCACTATAAATGTACCTTTATATCTGTTATGAAACTGCACTGACGAAGCCCAAGTCAAAATCTTCCCCCTTTTGCAGTCTAACTGCCAAAAAGCACGTGTTCCCCATCAGCTCATAGTATTCGTGCTATTTGCCATACAAGCCCCATCTTGTCACGAAATACCTCGTTACAAAGGTAGGAGCTGCCAACTGTGCATAGAAAATGGATGACTGAGGACAACAATATCAGTTAAAATGCGCTACATCTCTAGAAAATCGAACAAGGAAATCAGTGTTGCTTGAGACTGACGTCGTCGACTTACGGGTTAAAATTGTAGAGCAGGAAAGGAGATTTGCAAATACTGACCATAGGAGAATCACACTAAATCAGATGTATTGAATGGAGTCCGGTTTCGTCTAGGCTTATTTGACTGAGATTAACATCAAGCTCTGCTGTCTTATCCAAAGAGTCGCACATGTTTACGAAATGAGATAGATGGTGTACAGCTGAGCTCTTTGGCCTGTATGGTCGCGTGACACGCCTCACTAGAAACTCTTTGGTTTGTTTGGCCAATCAAACGACTTGCTACTAGTACTCGCTGTCTCAATTTTCGTGGCATGGGACCGGTCTGCGATTGCTTGAGTTGATGTTACTTCTGCTTGGTATTCTGATCTTGGTTCCGCTCGGTCACTTAGTTACCTGTTGCTGTTAAACATCATGCTGCTATAGTCTTGCTGGTGAGGTCATTTCGTGTTACTGACTTAAGGAACAAAAAAATGTTCAAACGTGTGTGAAATCTTATGGGACTTAACTGCTAAGGTCATCAGTCCCTAAGCTTACACACTACTTAACCTAAATTATCCTAAGGACAAAGACACACACCCATGCCCGAGGGAGAACTCGAACCTCCGCCGAGACCAGCCGCACAGACTTAAGGAACACATTGCAGATGTAACCGTCTGCACTAACACATGAAGAATTCGTTTTCTGAAGTCGCAGTCAGGCACAACAAACGTCTTGGAAACTCTTGGAATTCTGGATTAAAAATGGGCCTTAGTTTCTTTTTTTTATCGGTTGAGTCCAGGGCACATTCTTGAAGTCGGTCAAGGGGGAGGGGCTAATGGCGGCGGGGGGGGGGGGGGGTGGTTAGGGGAATGGAATATCGCTTAATAAAAGGAGAGACGGGGTCGCTCACTGACAAATTGGTGGTAAAATTTGGTGTTGCTTAACGTAGATTATGGTAACTGTGTAAGTAGGCTGTTTATGTTTTGTAAGTAGGCTGTTTATGTTTTCTTTATGTAAGTTTGCTGTTTATGTTTTCTTATTGGCAACGTTACGTAGCGCTCTGTATGAAAATCACTGGCTGTGCTGTGTGCAGTCTAAGGCTAGTTTGCATTGTTGTCTGCCATTGTTGTCATGAACTGCTATAGCTGGATGTGAACAGCGCGTAGCGTTGCGCAGTTAGAGGTGAGCCGCCAGCAGTGGTGGATGTGAGGAGAGAGATGGCGGAGTTTTGAAATGACATATATTATGACTTGTGATGATATTAAGGTAAATACATTGTTTGTTCTCTATTAATATCTTTCATTTGCTAACTATCTCTATCAGTAGTTAGTGCCTTCCGTAGTTTGAATCTTTTATTTAGCTGGCAGTAGTGGCGCTCGCTGTATTGCAGTAGTTCGAGTAATGAAGATTTTTGTGAGGTAAGTGATTTGTGAAACGTATAGGTTAAAGTTAGTCAGGGCCATTGTTTTGTAGGGATTATTGAAAGTCAGAGCGCGTTGCGCTAAAAACATTGTGTGTCAGGTTAAGCACAGTCGTGTATAAATTGTTCTAAGGGGACGTTTCATAACTGTTTTGGAGTTCAGGGTGAAATCGTGCCTACAGAATGTGTGTGCCCAGGAAAATAACACGATTTGATCCAGAGGACCGGCGATTTCGCAGTTTTTGTCTGAGGTCAGCAATTTAAGTGTTGGTGGGCATACCTGGCATATTTAGTGTGGTGTCACCGCCAGACACCACACTTGCTAGGTGGTAGCCTTTAAATCGGCCGCGGTCCGTTAGTATACGACGGACCCGCGTGTCGCCACTGCCAGTGATTGCAGACCGAGCGCCGCCACACGGCAGGTCTAGAGGCACTTACTTCCTAGCACTCGCCCCAGTTGTACAGCCGACTTTGCTAGAGACGATAGTTAGCATAGCCTTCAGCTACGTCATTTGCTACGACCTAGCAAGGCGCCATTATCATTTTATATTTATCTTGTGATGCATGTACCGTCAGACAGATGTTCAACAATTATGAATTAAAGTTAAGTATTCCAGTAGTTATTTACGTTCTTTACCACTATAAATTCCCTTAACTGTTCCAGACCTCACGCCAGCCTGCGTGAGCCTTTCGCGTGCCTTTCGGCTTCCTCAGAGTGGCTTGGTTGTCTTGCCAAGCCACAACATTTAGCTTTCTTGATTATTGTAAGTGGTACTTGTACATTAATATACGTCCAATGTATATTAATAACTAAGACACCCATTTTAAGTTATATGATATTTATTGGTTTAGACAGTAAGCTATTCGCCGCTCTTATTCTTTTGTTAAAATGTATTTGAATACATTGCAACCTATATTGCTACATAATTATATAAAAAAGGATTGAATCTGTTGAAGTAATGTATTCGCTGATTTATGAAGTCATTTTACCCAGTGTAACATGATACTCCATTTGGTGGGGGGGGGGGGGCCTCTAGCCTACATAGACCCCCCTTACTACTGCCCCTGGTTGAGTCACGTGTCCACTTGGACCAGAATATCTATAAATGCCATTGCCATCCATGATCATGTTACATTCTGAAACACACTCTTATCCAGTTAGCGAGTGGGGTAGTCCAGGGATTAGTACACTGGACTCATGTCTGCGGGGAAAAGAAAGATCAAATTCCTGTCTGGCTATCTTAAATCGCTTAAGACAAATATTTGAATGATTACTTAGGAAGGGCACGGCTGATTTCATCCCACATTCTTCCTTAATCGAAGTTTTGCTCTGTCTCTAATGACCTCATTATTGACAGGATGTTAAATGCAAATTTTCCATCCGTTTCTTATTCAGTAGCAGGTCAGTTCGATTCGTTGATATAATTGTTATTTTGTCTACGGTAAAACAGTTTATCTCTTTTTGTACTCGGATTGTATTTCTATGGTGTTATTTGACACAATCGTACTGGAGATTAGCGATCGGTGTTTACTGAAAATGACGTTATGAAAATGTGTCCTGCCAGCTGGTGATATACACTAAAAGAATAAAAAAAACTTTTCTTTGTCTGAAGATGGCTAAATAATTAGACAAAACTTGCTATCAATAAAAATTATACTTACGATGCTTCAACTTCTGTGTTGGTTGAGAAGGTTCAGTGCGCATATCATACGCTGTAGCAACAATGGTTTTGTGGTAGAGCAAGCAAGCTATTAACACACCTGTTCTCGATGTGTCTGTTTCTCTACTAACTTTCCTTGTTACTTTTGCAGCTAAGTACTAATTTAAGCTCGCTATTTGCAGGGTGGGGATGGAAATGTGATGTAAACAAAATGTCTTACTCCTGAGGCAACAATGACACTTAGCCTGTTATGACGTATTATCTGTAAGAACTACTCGTGAGAGCAGACACGCCCAGCATCCTCAGGAATGTAGAGCGAGCCTGATGGGCATGACATGTGAAAATAATCGAATGCGAGCTATGTTAGTATTAAATCCATAGATTGGGCTGATTGCTATAAGTCTTCATGACATTTAACCGCAAGGTATGTGGGTTGTGGTTCGGGGGAGTGACACTCAAGGCATAAGTCTATTTACACATATCAATTCCTACATGAAAAAATACTAAAACACATCTAGCACCCGTAGGGGTGGGGTATGAAGTAAAGGATTCAAGGAGGTGAGATATAAGCATGATTCTTGAAAACACGTAGGAAATGCAACTGAAAGGAGTACACATAAGGCTTAGAATTTAGGAGAAACAAACCGTGACAAGAGGGGAGCGGGTGGCGTTAAGATAGCCCTTAAGCCGCTACTTGTGCGGGAGTGGATGGGGAAGTAGAGACATGTACGTATAAATCCGGCACACCTGGGGCAGTTCTAACCAGACTTGTCACTTTATACTCAGCGACCTTGCCGCTGTGGTATGATCCCGTCAGGTCACCAGAATCATCCGCTATCGGGCTTGGCTAACAGTTGGATGGCTGAGGGTCCAGGTTTGCCAAGCACTGCCGGCAAGCTGGGTGCACTCAGCCCTTGTGAGGCTGATTGAGGAGCTACTTGACTGAGAAGTAGCAGCTCCGCTCACGAAGACTGACAGTAGGTACCGTTCGACCTTTCGAGGCCTGTTCGGATAGAGTTGGTCCTTCGTGGCTTCTATCTAGGAAAGAAACTGTGACGGGAAAATAATCTTTATAAAATGACAGTTCAACATCTTCCTGAAGATGGCGTAATGTAGCACTGAAACTGTTTGATCAAATAAAATAACTGGAAATATATACAGCTGAAGGTGTTTCATTCGACATTTTATACTGTACAGCCGAGGTCCACAACCATATGTATAAAGATGGAATTACAGAGACTTGAAAACAATATTTGTTTAAGCGCCCCTAGCTGCCGTTGGGGTAGGTTACCAGTGTGAAGGGGACGACACACAAAAATAATTGAGAAGTACTATATTAGACTGAAATCGTCAATTTTTATGATATTTTCGTCGCAAGTATGGGGCTGGATAGGAAAGGATGATCTGTAAGGTCTGCTAAAATTCCAAGCAAAATTCGTATACACATGCCTAACCATACGTGGGTATTTATAAGTACCTCTGGCGTTTCAGAAGACGGCTGTGTAAAAACTACAAAACATACAGAAAATAAACACACATCAGTGGAAAGATCTTCACTCCAGGTTTTTAATAGACATTACAGGTGATCAATATGGCCTCCATTTTTGATACGATGCACATCAAAAAGTGCATTCAGTTCATTGAAGACACTGACACACACTGACTGGTAAGGCGCAACAGAAGCCCGTTATGTAAATCTGTGCATTAGGTTGCCTATTTGCACACGCAAACTAATTCCACGGCACAATATTGATCGGACTATTTTTCTACATGTTCTGACCCGCCCACCCGTAGTGAAACTATCCAAGAAGCGTATTATGAATCAAATTTTTGAGAGATGCTCAATCCACTGATATACATCGTTTTCTGTGTGTCATGTAGTTTTCGGTCAATCGTCTTCTGAAACCCTGTCGGTACTTACAAATAACCCTGTGTGTAAGAGAGTATCGTCGGGTAAATGTCCACTGCAGAGTGAATACTGCGATGTACGAATTCACACTCCCGCGGCGATATTAGTTACAAAATTATTCTCGAATATCAAGCCTCGTCTTGTGATTAACTGCCCACTAGTTTTCGGCAGAGATCTACTTTGCCATTGTCAAGTGGTTGACTGCCGTATGGATGTCGCCGCCCTGCTTATATAGCCGTGCCACCGCCAGTGACGTCACTGGTGCTCAGTCCCGCGCCATATATGGTAATCTTTCGTTTGCACGACCACCACCCCGCATCACTTATGAAAATATGAGACAACACTCTCAATAAAGATAGTGGAATGCAGCTGCGTACGGCCTGGGAACATGTGATTAGGGAGATGAAGTGGACGCTGGGGTCAGGCCACCAAAACATAATCACGCATGGTGTGGGACTGAGTACCAGCGACGTCAGTGGCGACGTCGCGGCTATACAGGGTTATTACAAATGATTGAAGCGATTTCACAGCTCTACAATAACTTTATTATTTGAGATATTTTCACAATGCTTTGCTCACACATACAAAAACTCAAAAAGTTTTTTTAGGCATTCACAAATGTTCGATATGTGCCCTTTTAGTGATTCGGCAGACATGAAGCCGATAATCAAGTTCCTCCCACACTCGGCACAGCATGTCCCCATCAATGAGTTCGAAAGCATTGTTGATGCGAGCTCGCAGTTCTGGCACGTTTCTTGGTAGAGGAGGTTTAAACACTGAATCTTTCACATAACCCCACAGAAAGAAATCGCATGGGGTTAAGTCGGGAGAGCGTGGAGGTCATGACATGAATTGCTGATCATGATCTCCACCACGACCGATCCATCGGTTTTCCAATCTCCTGTTTAAGAAATGCGGAACATCATGATGGAAGTGCGGAGGAGCACCATCCTGTTGAAAGATGAAGTCGGCGCTGTCGGTCTCCAGGTGTGGCATGAGCCAATTTTCCAGCATGTCCAGATACACGTGTTCAACCGTTTCTTCGCTCACTGCAGGCCGACTCGTTGATTTCCCCTTACAGAGGCATCCAGAAGCTTTAAACTGCGCATAGAATCGCCGAATGGAGTTAGCAGTTGGTGGATCTTTGTTGAACTTCGTCCTGAAGTATCGTTGCACTGTTATGACTGACTGATGTGAGTGCATTTCAAGCACGACATAGGCTTTCTCGGCTCCTGTCGCCATTTTGCCTCACTGCGCTCTCGAGCGCTCTGGCGGCAGAAACCTGAAGTGCGGCTTGAGCCGAACAAAACTTTATGAGTTTTTCTACGTATCTGTAGTGTGTCATGACTATACGTCAATGAATGGAGCTACAGTGAATTTATGAAATCGCTTCAATCATTTGTAATAGCCCTGTATAAGCACGACAGTGGCATCCACACGACAGTCAACCACTTGACAATAGCAGAGGAGATCTCTGTCGTGGACAGTTAATCACCTGATGCTTGAAACAAGACAATATATTATTAATGTATATTGTGATGGTAGAACTATTTCGTGTTTTCTTAATTATTCGTGCTATGCCATCTCTTTAGTCTTTTTCGGGTCGAGGGTGTTCACTGATGTTGTAAAGTGAACGCTTGTAATGACCGTATAAGTCTGCATTTCATAAAGTGACTTCCACCTAGTCAGTTACCAGTGAGCGCCTACACGGTGAACTCAAAGTCAGCAACAAGAGTACGAGGTGCATTCAAGTTCTAAGGCCTCCGATTTTTTTTCTAATTGAATACTCACCAGAAATCGATGAAACTGGCGTTACTTCTCTACGTAATCGCCCTGTAGACGTACTCATTTTTCACAACGCTGACGCCATGATTCCATGGCAGCGGCGAAGGCTTCTTTAGGAGTCTGTTTTGACCACTGGAAAATCGCTGAGGCAATAGCAGCACGGCTGGTGAATGTGCGGCCACGGAGAGTGTCTTTCATTGTTGGAAAAAGCCAAAAGTCACTAGGAGCCAGGTCAGGTGAGTAGGGAGCATGAGGAATCACTTCAAAGTTGTTATCACGAAGAAACTGTTGCGTAACGTTAGCTCGACGTGCGGGTGCTTTGTCTTGGTGAAACAGCACACGCGCAGCCCTTCCCGGACGTTTTTGTTGCAGTGCAGGAAGGAATTTGTTCTTCAAAACATTTTCGTAGGATGCACCTGTTACCGTAGTGCCCTTTGGAACGCAATGGGTGAGGATTACGCCCTCGCTGTCCCAGAACATGGACACCATCATTTTTTCGGCACTGGCGGTTACCCGAAATTTTTTTGGTGGCGGTGAATCTGTGTGCTTCCATTGAGCTGACTGGCGCTTTGTTTCTGGATTGAAAAATGGCATCTACGTCTCATCCATTGTCACAACCGACGAAAAGAAAGTCCCATTCATGCTGTCGTTGCGCGTCAACATTGCTTGGCAACATGCCACACGGGCAGCCATGTGGTCGTCTGTCCGCATTCGTGGCACCCACCTGGATAACACTTTTCGCATTTTCAGGTCGTCATGCAGGATTGTGTGCACAGAACCCACAGAAATGCCAACTCTGGAGGCGATCTGTTCAACAGTCATTCGGCGATCCCCCAAAACAATTCTCTCCACTTTCTCGGTCATATCGTCAGACCGGCTTGTGCGAGCCCGAGGTTGTTTCGGTTTGTTGTCACACGATGTTCTGCCTTCATTAAACTGTCGCACCCACGAACGCACTTTCGACACATCCATAACTCCATCACCACATGTCTCCTTCAACTGTCGATTAATTTCAATTGGTTTCACACCACGCAAATTCAGAAAACGAATGATTGCATGCTGTTCAAGTAAGGAAAACGTCGCCATTTTAAGTATTTGAAACAGTTCTCATTCTCGCCGCTGGAGGTAAAATTCCATCTGCCGTACGGTGCTGCCATGTCTGGGACGTATTGACAATGAATGCGGCCTCATTTTAAAACAATGCGCATGTTTCTATCTCATTCCATTCCGGAGAGAAAAAATCGGAGGCCTTAGAACTTGAATGCACCTCGTATTTTGGTATCAAGGACCAATGCCCTACAGTGGCTCGTTACAAGGTAATTGCGTTCCTTTTGATTCCTTACCCCCGTTTATATTAGTATCTGTATTGGTTTGAAAACATCTACGCAACGCTATCAACGGTATGAGTTTGTGTGTGTGTGTGTGTGTGTGTGTGTGTGTGTGTGTGTCTGGAAGGAAGAAATCATGTTCCATTCACTCGTGGTCCTTGCTGTTGACAACAGTAATGCCCACATTACTTTTCCCCTTCAAGCCTGCATTCAGTACCGCTCGCTTCTGTCTCGGGTTCATTTATCAGGCAGTGCTGTACGTTATCAGTAATGCATAGAAGCACGCGCAGGTTTACTGATGAACTGGCTGATACCCACGTCCTGCGTGGGTTCAATGAACGCAGTGGATGAGAGACACAACGGCGCTATGCTGACTTCTTCCTGCAGCGACGACAACTGTATCACAGTGCTTTTCTATCTGGAGAATACTTCAGTACTCTGTGTATTGTGTTGTGCGATCTAGAGAATGCATATTACAGTATTTTCACCGATGAGAAGGTATTTTTAGGAAAAGGAAACTAACTTTGAGCAGCGTGTGTAGGCGGTACATCCAGTGTCACCATGTAACTTGATCTGCTCCTCTCGGGCAAAGATTTCGAAGAAGATTTGGTAGAAGAAACGAGAGAGGAGAAGAACTAATTGACTTCTGCAGTAATTGTCAGTCAGTAGCAGCAAATACTGTGTCCAAGACTCACAAGAGGAAGAGGTACACATTGAAGAGGCTGTGAGATTCGGGAAGATTTCAGTTAGATGGATCGTCAGCCAGAGATTTCGAAATCGGGTATTGGAGTGTACGGCGTATCCCTGAACAGATACAGACTTAGATCAGATTTTAGTAATGATGAGAAGTAGGCTGAAGTTTAAGAGTATGACCAGGAAAATGAGTGCGTAAAGAAGTGGGATGCACTAGCACTAAGGAATGAAGAGATACGCTTGAAGTCCTCTGAGGCTATAGATGCTGCGATAACGATAAGTCAGTTCAGATGAAGAGGAACTGACATCGCTAAAGAGGGCAGTCACACAAGCTGGAAAGAAAAATATAGATACAAGAGCGGTAACCACGGAGAAATCATGGATAATAGAAGAAATACTTAGGCTGACAGGTGAAAGAAGGAAGTGCAAAAACGTGCAAGGAAATGTAGGGAATACAGAAATGCAAGTCACTTAGGAATGAAATAAATAGAAAATGTATGGAAGCTAAGGCGAAAGACAGTTTGAAAAATGTGAAGAAATCTAAATAGAAACGATTGACGCAAGGACTGACTAAGCATAAAGAAAAGTTGAAATAATCTTCGGTGCGCTTAAGAGCAAGAGTAGTAACATTACGAGTGGATTGAGAATTTCGCTTTTAAATGCAGAGGGGAGAGCCGATAGGTGGAAAAAGTACACTGAATGCTTCTACGAGCTGGTGGACCTGTCTGATGGCGTAACAGAAGAAGAAACAGTCGACAGGGAAGATACAGGGGATAAAGTATTAGAATCAGAATTTAAAAGAGCTTTGGAAGACTTATCATAAAATAAGGTAGAAGGGATCGATAAAATTGCATCGGAATTTCTAAAATCATTGAGAGGATGACACGACGATTCACTTTGATGGGTACAATCTATGAGATTGGCGATGCACCGTTAAATTAAAAAAAAAAAAAGTCATCTACACAATCCCGAAGATAGCCAGAGCCGAGAAGTGCGATCATTACCATTGAACAGCTCATGCATCATAGTTGCTGAAAAGAATCTACATCCACATCTACATGGATACTCTGCAAATCACATTTAAGTGCCTGGCAGAGCGTTCATCGAGCTACCTTCACAATTCTCTACTATTCCAATCTCGTACAGCGCGCGGAAAGAATGAACTCCTACATCTTTCCGTACGAGGTCTGATTTCCCTTATTTTATCGTGGTGATCGTTCCTCCCTATGTAGGTTGGTGTCTACAAAATATTTTCGCATTCGGAGGTGAAAGTTGGTGATTGGAATTTCGTGAGAATATTCCGTCGCAACGAAAAACGCCTTTATTTTAATGACTTCCAGCCCAAATCTTGTATCATTTCTGTGACACTCTCTCCCATATTTCACGATAGTACAAAATGTGCAGCATTCCTTTGAACTTTTTCGATGTACTCCGTCAGTCCTATCTGGTAAGGATCCCACACCTCGCAACAGTATTGTAAGAGAGGACGGACAAGCGTGCTGTAGGCAGTCTCCTTAGTAGGTCTGTTACATTTTCCAAGTGTCCTGCCAATAAAACGCACTCTTTTGTTAGCTTTCCCCACAACATTTCTATGTGTTCCCTCCAATTTAGGTTGTTCGTAATTGTAATACCTAGGTATTAGGCTCTTTTAGACGAAGATCAGTTTGGCTTCAGGAGAGATAAAAACACCAGAGATGACGGAAGCTAGACTGAAGAAATATCAAGACACATTCGTAGGATTTTTCGACATGGAAAAATCGTTCGACATCGTGATATGGTGCAAGACGTTCTAAATTGCGAGAAGAGTAGGGGTAAGCTGTAGGGAAAGATGAGTAACAAACAATATGTACGAGAACCAAGAGGGAGACCAAGAATGAAGTGCTCGGAATAAAAAGGGAGTAAGACAGAGATGTAGTCTTTCGCCCCAGTTGTTCGGCCTACACATAGGTTAAGCAACGACTGAAGTAAAAGAAAGGTTCAAGAGTGAGATTAAAATTCAGGGTGAAAGGATATAAATGAAAAGATTAGCTGACGGCATTCCTATCCTCAGTGAAAGTGAAAATGAATTACAGTATCTGTTGAATGACATTAACTGTTTAAACTGTATACAATGTGTTTGAGAGTAAACCAAAGAAATACGAAAGTAATGAGAAATAGCAGAAATAAAACAGCAAAAACTTAACATTAAATTTGGTGATCATGAAGTAGACGAAGTTAACCATGGAAGGAAAATAACCCATGACGGATGGAGCAAGGAGGACATAAAGGCCGACTAGCACAGGCAAAGATGTACACGTAATTCCTGCCCAAGAGAAGTCTATAGATATCAAACATGCGCTTGAAATTCAGGAAGAAATTTCTGAGAATGTACGCTTGCAGCACAACGTCGTATGGTAGTGATTCATGAACAGTGGGAAAAGGGGAAAACAAGAGAACTGAAGTCTTTGAGATGTGGTGCTACAGAAGAATGTCGAAAATCAAATGGCTCTGAGCACTATGAGACTTAACATCTGTGGTCATCAGTCCCCTAGAACTTAGAACTACTTAAACCGAACTAACCTAACGACATCACACACATCCATGCCCGAGGCAGGATTCGAACCTGCGACCGTAGCGGTCACGCGGTTCCAGACTGAAGCGCCTAGAACCGCACGGCCATATAGGCCGGCGTGTCAAAAATCAGGTGAACTTATGAGATAAGGTGTGATGAGATTTTATGCAGAGATGGAGAAGAAAGGAACACATAGAAAACACTGAAAGAAAGGGACAGTATGTGTTGAGGCTATTAATAACTTCCTTGTTACCAGAGGGAGCAGTAGAGGTCAAAAACAACAGGAAAAGGCAGGGATTGGTATACATTTAGGACACGTTAAGAACATTAGATACAACAGATACTCTGAGATGAAATTGGCGCAGGACAGGAATCTGTGGCGGTCTGCATCAAACTAGTCTAAAAAACTGAGGAATTAACAAAGGTAACTGTGAAAGTGTGTGCAGAATAATACTGACATTATGAAGATGGTATCTGTTCTTTCGGATATGTCCGAAAGAACAGATACCATCTTCATAATGTCAGTATTATTGACCGTGCAGGTCTCAAGACTGAAATGATAATTAAATCAAGACCCTAAGCTGATCCATCTGAGCCATTGAGGGCACAGAGGATAGTGCGACTACATTCGTAGTGCCCCTGCCCATTACACTTATTACTCCCCGCAGACAGTGTTACCGAGTCTCGTAAGAGTTCGGGTAATGCGTGTGCGTCCGCACAGAAGGTCAATGGCAGGTTAGCCTTAACTGTATGAAGATGGTATCTGTTCTTTCGGACATGTCCGAAGCGTCTGCCATGTAAGCAGGAGATACCGGGTTCGAGTTCCGGTCGGGGCACACGTTTTCAACTGTCCCCGTGGATGTATATCAACGCGTGTCGGCAGCTTAGGGTCTTGATTTAATTATCATTTCATATTGTATATGTATACCATATACACATTAGAGTTTAATTCTCTCTCTCTCTCTCTCTCTCTCTCTCTCTTCTCTCTCTGTGTGTGTGTGTGTGTGTGTGTGGCGGGGGGGGGGGGGGGGGTTATTTTCACCAGCCGCTACTCGTGCAAATCGGTATTAGTAATGTCTCGTTTCCCATGTAAAAACAATGAAAGCCTCTACACGTTCAAACATTTATTAAAACGTATTAGAAAAAAAGATGCTGAGAAAAAAGCAATTAAAAATGTCCTGTTACATATATAACCAATCAAAAATGAATGATTAAATTTTTTTGAAGACTATCACTCAAATGTAGTATATAGATTCCTTTTTACTTGTATTAGTTTAAAAAAAGTACAGTGGAAAGTTATACCTTCAATTTTTTTATGTGAAAACTCTTTAAGTTTTTAAATAAAACAAACATCATTAACATTCTACATCCTTATTCTTCATATCTAAATAATTGCAGTCCTCTGCCGCTAGAGGACTCGGCGAATTGCAGTTTATGCCATGGAGTGTTTGAGAAACAAAGCGCTGTAATTGAGTTTCGAATTCGAAGAGTTTGTCCACACATGGAGCACCTTGTCTTTCAGCATGACAATACCAGACCACACATGAGCGTTGCGACATCTGAAATAAACCTATGCCTTGGGTTCACTGTCATCGATCATATACCTCACAGTGCCAACTTGGCCCCATCCCATTTTCATCTGCTACCAAAACTTAAAGAACACCTTCGAGGACTTCACTTTGATAGTGATGAAGCGGTGCAATCAGAGATTAGAGTGATGCTCCACCAGGACAGTCAGACATTTTACAGTGACGGTATCAACAAACTGGTCAGACGTTGAGAGAATTGTGTTTGTCGCAAGTGTGGCTATGTTGAGAAATATGTATGCAGAAATGAAATATAAAGATGTGAAAAGGTTTTGCCTAAGGTTTAAGAGTTGTCACATAAAAAATTGGGAGACATTACTTTCAAGCACTCTCTTCCTGGCCTTTTAGATATGGAGGCCTATATAAGACATACCCCTATAAAAAGAAATTTACCTATATCAGTTGTAAAAGGGGCCTCTAAGTATAGATGTGTATTACTTTAATAAATCAGTCGTTAATTTGTTATGTGCAACATTATTAACACAAAGGTCTACGCAGTTATTCTAACAAACTAAATCACACTGACATCCGATCCATTCTCTGTGGTAAGGACACCATGAATGACGATGCACACGTATTGCTCCAGTGAGAGATATGGTGCAATGGGGACTTGTTTTAAGTCATTCAGTTGGTCTAGAGAGCAAAAGGGGGCGGTGACTGTGCCTTACATCATTATCTAAGTCGGAACCGTCTCAGTGGATGGGTGACCTTCATTATGATATCACACAATTGCCCGAGAGGCGTAGCCGAACAGGTGACCACGAATGTACTACCATCAGTAGCCAAAGACTTAGGGATGTGACCTGGTGATAAAATTGTTATATGTCCAGGTTCACTACATGACCCTCTGCTACTGGGATAACACCGAATAAATGACAATTATTTTTTATACACGAAAGATTAAAAATCTTCGTAGTCAAGAAAGTAAACAAATGTTATTGTGATTATAAGTTTCTGCTACACATGTGTCAACTTCAGATCATAGAAACAGTCTTTATTAGGGTAACTCCATTAATGGCTTAATACGACATCACTAAATTATTGAGTGACAACATTCACACACAATCTCTATGTGGAATAATTTGACACATCGTTCAAGCATACTCAGATTGAACGAAAGTCATAAAAATAAGCCATTAGGCCGTTAAAGTTTAGTGAGTCACGCATTTAATCAGAATACGTGTTGTCTCGAGCAGAGATCATTGTCAGACATCACACATACTGATTAAATGTGTCAATCGCTAAGATTTAATGATTTAATGCATAATTTGATGAGCTTCGGTGTAACTGATTGTACATGATCTATACATTCTGTATGAATATTTTGACTCAAAAAATTTCGCGGTAATTACACTAATCAAGTCTGTCCTTATGCTCTGAAGATGGTTCAAGTGTAGCTCAAACAAAAAGGTACGTTTCCAATGTTGATTTCGAGGATTTGTAATCCTTAATATTTAAAAAAATTACAACGGATTGCTCGACTGCAACGCTGACAACGTCAACAAAAATTGTAAATGGTATATAGTTACTACTCTGCAATTACTCATTATTACTCTGTATATCAAAATATTCGGAAATTACCCGGAACAACCCTGAAATGTTTGCTATTGAACTCGCATTCTACATGTATAATAATCGGATTAAATGTCGGCATAGCAATTTTTTCTTCCGTTTAACTATCACTCATTTTCCTGACATTCGAATTATTTGCTACAATAGATTACATATCTTTCTAATGGTTCAAGGACTTGTCTCCTTTCGATATTCGCAACGGCAAGCCTGAGAGACATAGCAAATTTCCACGCCTTCAACATGATTTTACAAAACAACCTCGTTTTCGTCTATCTAATTTACAACGTATCGTGTATTAAAAAACTGGGAATATAAAAGCGTCCTATGCGTAAACAAACTGTCGGTGAGCGAAAGCGGTGGAACGGAACTCCACGGCAACTGGGGAGGAGGATAATCGAAAATCTTTTGCGGCATCCACGAGACATAAAACCGTGTTGGGTAACTTACTCGTCGATTTTTCAAGCTGACTCCGCATCGGACGATTAGACGCAACGTGCGCCCCTGCTCAATGGAGGTCGTTATTTCTGGTGGAGGAAAAAATGTTGGCGTTAGCTTTTCGCATTTACGGGATATTGAGTAGGTTTTGGAAAAAATTCAACTGCCTCGTTCTGAAAATAAAAAGAAAAAAGCTGTAGTAACGGAAGGGTATGATGTTTCCATATGCAACGGCGCCTGTACTCATATTTCTCCCTGTAAATGGAGAAAATAGCGATAGAAAAAGAAGATATTTATATACCAGTTGACCGCTTCTAGTAAAGGTCGGATAGCATTAGAAATGTAGACACCGACACTTTTACTGACCATATACGCTGTCGGAAAAAAATTAGTACCCCTGGAAAGACGACGTTGATTTTCATCCGATGATGACACATGTCACCTGGGGGATACTAGATGTACTGATATTGTTTCAGAGTCATCCGCCAACAGATAGCGTAGTAGCACAGCTACCAAAGCGCCATCTACGCTACTGGCCATTGAAATTGCTACACCAAGAAGAAATACGGATGATAAACGGATATACCTTAGACAAATATATTATACTAGAACGGACATGTGATTACATTTTCACGCAGTTTGGGTGCATAGATCCTGAGAAATCAGTACCCAGAACAACTACCTCTGGCCGTAATAACGGCCTTGATACGCCTGGGCATTGAGTCAAACAGAGCTTGGATGGCGTGTACAGGTACAGCTGCCCATGCAGCTTCAACACGATACCACAGTTCATCGAGAGTAGTGACTGGCGTATTGTGACGAGCCAGTTGCTCGGCCACCGTTGACCAGACGATTTCAGTTGGTGAGAGATGTGGAGAATGTGCTGGCCAGGGCAGCAGTCGAACATTTTCTGTATACAGGTTATTGTATGATTATATGATAGCAGAACAAACACTTGTAGCAGTTACTTCTGTAAAATATCTGGGAGTATGCGTACAGAACGATTTGAAATGGAATGATCATATAAAATTAATTGTTGGTAAGGAGGGTGCCAGGTTGAGATTCATTGGGAGAGTCCTTAGAAAATGTAGTCCATCAACAAAGGAGGTGACTTACAAAACACTCGTTCGACCTATACATGATGCTCATCAGTGTGGGATCGGTACCAGGTCGGGTTGACAGAGGAGATAGAGAAGATCCAAAGAAGAGCAGCGCGTTACGTCACAGGGTTATTTGGCAAGCGTGATAAAGTTACGAAGATGTTTAGGAAACTCAAGTTGCAGACTCTACAAGAGAGGCGCTCTGCATCGCGGTGTAGCTTGCTGTCCAGGTTTCGAGAGGGTGCGTTTCTGGATGAGGTATCGAATATATTGCTTCCCCCTACTTATACCTCCCGAGGAGATCAAGAATGTAAAATTAGAGAGATTCGAGCGCGTACGGAGGCTTTCCGGCAGTCGTTCTCCAGCGAACCATACGCGACTGGAACAGGAAAGGGAGGTAATGACAGTGGAAAGTAAAGTGCCCTCCGCCACACACCATTGGGTGTCTTGCGGAGTATAAATGTAAATGTAGATGTAGATAGGCCCGTACAGGACCTGCAACATGCGGTCGTGCATTATCCTGCTGAAATGTAGGGTTTCGCAGGGATGGAATGAAGGGTGGAGCCGCGAGTCGTAACACATCTGAAATGTAAAATCCGCTGTTCAAAGTGCCGTCAATGCGAACAAGAGGTGACTGAGACGTGTAACCAATGGCACCCCATACCATCACGCTGGTATCGCCAGTATGGCGATGACGAATACACGCTTTCAAACACGGACGCGACCATCATGATGCTGTAAACAGAACCTGGATTAATTCGAAAATATGACGTTTTGCCATTACACAGAAGCTCCTGTCTGTGATGCAGCGTCAAGGGTAACCGCAGCCACGGTCTCCGAGCCGATAGTCGATGCTGCTGCAAACGTTGTCGAACTGTTCGTGCAGATGGTTTTTGTCTTGCAAACGTCCCCATCTGTTGACTCAGGGATCGAGACGTAGCTGCACGATTCGTTACAGCCATGCGGATGAGATGCCTGTCATCTCTACTGCTAGTGTTACGAGGCTGTTGGGGTCCAGCACGGCGTTCCGTATTACCCTCCTGAACCCACCGGTTCCATATTCGACTAACAATCGTTGGATCCCCGCCAACGCGAGCAGCACTGTCGCGATACGATAAAATGCAATCGCGATAGGCTAGAATCCGACCTTTATGAAAGTCGGAAACGTGATGGTACGCATTTCTCCTCCTTACACGAGGCATCACAACAACGTTTCACCAGGCAACGTCGGTCAACTGCAGTCTGTGTATGAGAAATGGATTGGAAACTTTCTTCATGGCAGCACGTTGTAGGTGTCGCCACCGGTGCCAACCTTGTTGAATGCTCTGAAAAGCTAATCATTTGCATATCACAGCATCTTCTTTCTGTCTGTTAAATTTCGCGTCTGTAGCACGTCATTTTCGTGATGTAGCAATTTTAATGGGCAGTAGTGTATGTCTACGCTTTAATGGGTTTGCTCACAGCCAGAAGGCTCAGTGTGGTGCTGATATAGTAAAACAAGCTGGTAACCATGTCACGGAGACGCACTAGTGCGCCTTGGAGCCAATAGAGAGTTTGAGAGAGGTCAAATTGTAGCTTTGCGAATGGCAGGATGCTCATTTCGGAGAATTGATGCAAAAGTTACATGTGCTGCGTCAGTTGTGCAATGATGCTGGTATCATTGGACACGTGAACGTTCTCATGCCCATAGATGGGGTTCTGGACGTCTACTTACTACAGTCGCCCTCCAGGGTCATCGTACTGTAAAGGCATCAGCGCAGATCGTACAGCTATCACAGCACAAATAAGAGGGCTTGTGAGTCTAGACGTGTCAACATGAACTGTTGCGAACCGGGTGTTAGCAATGGGACTACGGGCACGCACACCTTTAGCCCGCCTTCCGTTCACGTCACACTATTGATGTGTATGGCTCGATTGGTGCCGTCAGAAAATCACTTGGAAGACGGAATGGCACTCCGTTGTCTTCAGGGATGAAAGTAAATTGTGCCTGCACACAAGTTAAGGCCACTTGCGCTTACGACGTAGACATGGTGAGTGCGGTCTCGTAGCGTGCATTAGTCCAACACATATTGACCCCACCCCAGGCCTAATGGTCTGGGGAGCGGTAAGCTACAACTCTCGCTCACTTTCGGTGTTTCTGGGGTGGACGCTAACCAACGCTCCGTATGTGCAGGATGTTGTTGGAGACATTCTTTTGTCGCTCCTGCAATAGGAAGGTGATGTGTTGTTCCAACAGGATAACGGTCGCCTCATACTGCCTGTGTAACTCAACGTGCTCTGCAAGACGTGCAATGACTTCCCTGGCCAGCACGATCTCCAGATTTGTCTCCAATTGAGCAACTGTAGGATACGGTGGGGCAAGAAGTGACTCGTGCAACACGTCAACCAACAACTGTTACCGTCCGGAACCGCGCGACTGCTACGGTCGCAGGTTCGAATCCTGCCTCGGGCATGTATGTGTGTGATGTCATTAGGTTAGTTAGGTTTTAGTAGCTCTATGTCTAGGGGACTGATGACCTCAGATGTTAAATCCCATATTGCTCAGACCCATTTGAACAACTTTTACAAAACTACGTGAACAGGTCGACCAGGCGTGGCGTAACGTATTCCACGACATATTCAATAAATGTACAGTCGGCTGGATGTCAAAGTCAGCCCTTCACTGCCGCCCGTGGAGGCTACATCACGTACTGTTATGCGTGTTTGAGCATGGATCGACACCTGGTACTTCAGAACCCTTGTGGTATAGATCTGTAAATGTGGTCATTTTGTTTACTTCATATGTACTGTTGCAGCAATAAATCTTGAATGAACTGGGAACATCTATATCTACCTCATACACAGCAAGCTGCCTAATGGTGTGTGGCAGAGGGTACCTTTTTTTGTACCACTAGTTGAGCTGTTCAACCCTGTTCCTAAAGAGGTGTACTAATTTTATTCCGGCAATGTAGTTATCCGTCGCAATTATATAAGATTTTAGAAAAGCATATGATTCAGTATTGCAATCAAAATTGTACAGAATTCTTTTGGAACTTGGAATACCAAAGAAGTATGTTAGACTTATAGAAGCGAGTTTGAAAAACACAAAAGGTAGAGTACGCGTGGGGAAATCGGAGTCAGAAGAATTTGTAATAAAGAACGGACTTAAGCAGGGAGATGCCCTGTCTCCGCTACTTTTTAAGTTAGTCCTAGTATATATTGTACGAATGGCAGCAGATAATTCAGAGGGTGTGGAGTTAAATGGAAATATTACGATATTAGGGTATGTAGATGATCTGAACATCATTAGCGTTAGGAAAGAATCTGTAACAGCAAATGCGAATGAGTTAATCAAGGCTAGTGAAGATGTAGGACTAAGAATAAGACAAAACTAAACACCTGGTTACTGCTAGAATGCCAACAGCAGTAGATCAGGAAATGTTAACAGTCGGAGACATGCAGTTTGAAAAAGTGAACACATTTAAGTATCTAGGCGTGGACATCACTTCGAGAAATGAGATTGAATCCGAACTGAAGAAGAGATTACGGGCGGGAAATGCGTGCTACTTCTCACTGAATAGATTACTTTCGTCACGGATATTGTCTAGGAATTTAAAGATTAGAATATACAAAACTATTATTCTACCAGTTATGCTGTATGGGTGTGAGACTTGGTCTCTCACTGTGCAAAATGAAAAGCCGTTACGAGTACTAGAAAACAAAATTTTGAGGAAAATTTTCGGAGCAAAAAGGGATGACATTAGCGGAGAGTGGCGAAAACTGCATAACGAAGAGGTTCACGAACTCTATTCAAGCCCTGACATAATCAGTATCATTAAATCGCGTAGGCTGCGATGGGCAGGTCACGTAGCTCGAATGGATAAAGGGCAGGGCAGCGCGCAGAGTACTAGTAGGGCACCCAGAGGGAAAACGTCCTGTGGGTAGACCGAGGCGTAGATGGAAGGACAATGTGAAGGCTGATTTGAGGAGCCTAGGTATTGAAGGTGAACGGAAGGAAATAGCCCAAGACAGGGACAGATGGCGGAAATACGTTGCTGCGGTAATGGACTCTCGAGTCCGGTACGACCAGTGAGTAAGTAAGTAATTATATAAGACGTTGATTTAGGCCCAAAATTACACAGACGGTGCTTTTGTCGTCTTTAATCCAAGCGTTTGTCTGATGCAGCCCTCCACTCTGGTCTATCCTTCACAAGTCTCTTCCTCTCTGTGTAATTTCTACAATCTACAGAAATTTGGACGTCCTAACTGTGTTCAAGTCTTGGTCTCCGTCTATAATTTTACCCCCGCCCCCTATCCCTCACCCTGCAAACACACTTCCATTACCAGACTGACGATTCCCTGATGCATTAGGACATGCTTTATCAACCATTCTGTTAGTCAAGCTGTCCCATTACACTTATTTTCTCCGAATTTCTGTTCAGTATCTCCTCGTTTCTAGTTCGATCTACCTGTCAGCGTTATTCTGTAGCACTATTTTTCAAAAGCTTCTACTTTCTTCATTAATGAGCTGTTTAACATGGACGTTTCACTCCCAGACAGGGCTATACTCCGGACAAATACTTTCAGAAAATATTTAGTATAAGTTGATTTATATTTGATGGTAACTGTTCCCTCTTTTTCAGAAGTGCATCTTATACGGTTTCTTCCTCCCCCCACAGTCAGTTGTTTTCCTTCCAACGTAAAAAGTCATGTACTGCTTTTAATGTTTTATTTACTGATCTAATTCACTCAACAGCTTCTGATTTAGTTCGACTACCCTCGTTTTTAAGCTTTTCCATTACCAAAGATTAATCCTTACTATTTTAATCATTAGTCTCTTAGCCGCGTTGGATTAGCCGAGCGGTCTAAGACGCTGCAGTCATGGACTGTGCGGCTGATCCCGGCGGAGGTTCGAGTCCTCCCTCGGGCATGGCTGTGTGTGTTTGTCCTTAGGATAATTTAGGTTAAGTAGTGTGTAAGCTTAGGGAATGATGACCTTAGCAGTTAAGTCCCATAAGATTTCACACACATTTGCACATTTTAGAACATTAGTCTTGTACCAACCTTTTCTTCTCAATGTAGCACTTGCTGCTCAATTACTTGCTGGATATATCCCCAACTCTGTCTTCCTATACAGTTTTTACCCTCTGTGGATCCATCTAGTGCCATAGCAGCTATTCCCTGCCACTTCTTTTCAGTGTTGTCCATATATTCTCTCGTTGTCGGTTCTCCAAAGAACCTCCTCACTTCTTACCTTACCAGTCCACCTATTTTTCAACATTCTTTTGTAGCACCACATCTCAAATGTTTCGATTCTCTTCTGCTGCGGTTATAACACAGTCCATGTTTCCCTGCCATAAAATGCTGTGCTCCAAACGTGCATTCTCATAGCCTTAACTCCATCTGCTTCGTGATCACCAGTTTTGATGTTAAGTACCTGGCTGCTCTCATTTTTGCTACTTCTCATTACTTTCGTCTTTTCTCGATTTACTCTCAAACCATATTCCGTACTCATTATACTGTTCATGCTATGCAACGGATCCTGTAATACTTGCTCATTATCAGTGAGGGTGGCAATTTTGTCAGTGAATCTTATCATTGATGGTATTTTAATCGCATTTTAACCATTCTTTTTTCCGCCATTGCTTGTTCACTGTCTAGACTGAACAGTAGGGGCGAAAGAGTATGTCCTCTCTTAACCCTATTTAAACTGGGTTCTTCTTTCTTGGTTTTCCAATCTCGTTCTTCTTGGTTTTGGTACATATTGTATATCATCTATATTTCCCTATAGGTTACTCCTATTTTTCTCAGAATTTCGAACATCTTGCCCATTTTACACTATTGAACTTTTCTCTATTAGTCAGAACTTATGAACGTGTCATGATATTGCCGACATGGTTGTCTCCATGGATGCATTCTTTATAGATGTTCTTCCCATTTATTTTGGTTTTCATCCAGTTTTTCCTTCATACTCCGGATATTTAACTCGTTTGGAGTATTTTAATTTCGTTTGTGTCAGCTCTCCTATAAATTTTATTTTATTATTTAAATACGTCGCCGAATCCCCGTCTATGAGGTCGTCAAAGTAATTTAAGGGAGGGACGTAGTGTGTTCATTTGTCTGTGAATTGTGTAAACTTTGTACTGTGTGTCATCGTATTTTAACTGTTCGCGTATCACAGGCTCTGTAGGGGTAATTGGGGTTGATGCAAACATTTGCCTAAAGGAGATTGGTAAACCGCTAAAACCTACATTCAGTCTGGGTAATGAATCAACCTACGGTCGGTAACCCTCCACATGGACTCGATCTGGGCCTGGCTCACTGCCCTCTCTCGCACGTTAGCACGTTGCGCTGTACAAGCGGATCCTACAGGAACCAGACTAGTTATTGGAATGGGGGGGACAACGTAGGGAGTACGTAATTGAGGGAGGAGGAAGCCTAGTAACTTAACCCCGAAGTAATTTAGTCAGAACAATGAGAAAACAATACGGGAAACCAAGGAGAAATTTGGAAAGAGAATAAACGGGACAGCGAGTACAAATTTTGACGGTTGGCGATGTCACTGTAATTCCACCAGAGGCGGATCGGAATAAATAGTACTTTGGAAACAAACTGGTAAGATTAAAATCAACAAAAGTAAAACAAAGGTAATGGAATGTAGTAAAATAAAATCAGGCAATGATGAAGAAATTAAATTAGACCATGACAATAAGAGTAACAGATGAGTCTAGTTATTTGAACAGCAAAATAACTGATTTGGAAATTTGTGGTAAGATCCTATGGGACCACACTGCTGAGGTCATCGGTCCCTAAGCTTACACATTACTTAATCTAACTTAAACTAACTTACCCTAAGGACAACACACACACATGCCCGAGGGAGGACTCGTACCTCCGATGGGGAGAGCAACGCGAACCGTGACAAACCGCCCCAAACCGAGCGGCTACCGCACGCGGCAAAAATAACTGATGATGACCGCAGGTAGATAGAATACAAAGTGAGAAGAAGCGATCTTTTTTGTTTCGTGAGAGAACTTTCCATAGCCAAGCGTTCGGAAGTCGTCTTTTATTTCAAAATTTGGAAATGATCAATTGTAACTGGCAGACTCTGTATTACAGCTCACATGCGACGAAGGAAGCGCATAAAAGACAAAGAACACACTTACATCTGCAGCTTCGTATACAGTCCACAAGCCGCCGTACACAGAGTGGCGAATAATGTTTCGTTCCTTTTTTCCGATTTTCTGTCCTATTACATACATGTACTGAGCGAGAGACGAACGACTGTCTATATATGTCTCTGTGCCTGCCTTAACCATTCGTAACTTATGCTCATGGCTACTGCGCGAGATAGCCTTTACGTTGGTGACAGCAGAATAATCAGTCTTCTGCAAATGCAGTTACTCTAAATCTACCCAACATTATTTCTCGACAGACAGGTCGTGCTAGTTCTAAGCATTCCCTCTCTGTTTCCCGATTTTTTCTGTTAGACTTCTGTGTAGGGTACACTGAACTGTAAACATTCCAGCAACGCGTCTCTGAATTCTTGCATACTCTGAATTGTCTTGCCTACTCGTTAAAGACTCCAACCTCTGGAAGAATACTCTTGATTTCCTCCTCTGACCCACTGCATTTTCCAAGACCACTCCCAAAACATCTTACCCACGCCATGCCTAATAATTTCTTCGTCACATTTCATACGATTTTTTAGTATTACTCCAAAACACACTGCTCCAGAAGAAAGAGAAGCACGCAGAAGACATGGTCGGATGTTGGGTCGGACGTCTGATTTGCTGATATAAGGAAATCATGCAACTGCAGTTTCGGAACGCTAAATGGAGTGTTTGCGGAGAACGTTAACATGCAGTTCATTTGATGCATTGCACAAAAAGTCTCCGAAATGCGTCGTTTGAGTACGATATGTTATATAAAAGGACCGAGAAATTTGATGTCAGCACCTGCTGACGTCACATCTAGACGTCTGTCCTTTAAGAAGGTGATGAACGGCCCTTTTAAGATTACGTGCATACCTCAGCCTTGAGAAAAACAAAGCCCGCATACAGTTTCAGTATTAAATAATTATCAGTTACGAGTGTTAGTTATCTTTTGCCTTCACATTTACTATTCGAGACGGGAACAAGAAAAATACCAAATGTCGCGCTATGTCTGAAACAAATGATTTCGTGTTTGGAAATTTGTGGTAAGATCTTATGGGACCAAACTGCTAGGGCCATCGGTCCCTAGATTTCGTATTACTTGTCGCACTATCGTTCACGCAGAATTCTCCTCTCCTAACGAAAGCTGCCACAATACTTTGAACAGGAAGAAACTTGTGCAAAACTATGCACCTCGGGAAAATGATATGAAGAAGAGTACTACATTTCGTCATGCCGTCATTTAGCAAACGCGAGATCGTTAAGGAAATGCTCATCAAATTACCGTGGCAGAGAAGGATTATGCATTATCCACCATCTCTCGTTAGTTCAACCAATATGAAATTCATCCCAAGATACCCTTCTTTACAGTCCTAGTCACAACACTCTGCCTTACACCACCCTTCAATTTTCCTTCCTTCCTCCCTCTTCCTCCACCTCGACACCTTTCAGCCTCTAAGTTTTGGTCCACAGGAGCCCATAGTCATACTCATCATTCCACCTCCATCATGATCATAATAATTTTCATATACTACCAGCGCCATCATTATACCATAGCATCATCAACATTATCATCAGTGATTATATTTTAGCTGTAGTATAAAATCTTCCAAAGAGTTTTTAAAATCATGAAAATTGTCCGGCAATCCGATTTTAAAGAAATAATTTCTTGTCATCTGCTTTCTGTGTACTATAAAATTCCTCTTACAAAATCTATAACGTTTTGTGCAAGAGCAACTTCATATCCTGCCAGCCTATGGATTGATGGGGAACTGTGAATAATAATAATAGTAATGAACACTAAAACTGTGCAAATTACTTTGATTTTTAGAGCGCCTGAACTGATAGAGAGAACCAACAGTTGTCTATGGACTTGGAGTACATACACTATGTGATCAAAAGTATCCGGACACCCCCAAAAACATACGTTTTTCATATTAGGTTCATTGTTCTGTCACATACTGCCAGGTACTCCATATCAGCGACCTCAGTAGTCATTAGACATCGTGAGAGAGCAGAATGGGGCGCTCCGCGGAACACACGGACTTCGAACGTGGTCAGGTGATTGGGTGTCATTTGTGTCATACGTCTATACGCGAGATTTCCGCACTCCCAAACAACCCTAGGTCCACTGTTTCCGATGTGATAGTGAAGTGGAAACATGAAGTGACACGTACAGCACAAAAGCGTACAGGCCGACCTCGTCTGTTGATTAACAGAGACCGTCGACAGTTGAAGAGTGTCGTAATGTGTAATAAGCAGACATCTATCCAGGCCATCACACGGGAATTCCAAACTGCATCAGGATCCACTGCAAGTACTATGACAGGCGGGAGGTGATAAAACCTGGATTTGTTGGTCGAGCGGCTGCTCATAAGCTACACATCACGCCGGTAAATGCCAAACGACGCCTCACTTGGTGTAAGGAGCGTAAACATTGGACTACTGAACAGTGGAAAAATGTTGCGTGGAGTGACGAATAAAGGTACACAACGTGGCAATCTGATGGCAGTGTGTGGGTATGGCGAATGCCCGGTGAGCGTCATCTGCCAGCGTGTGTAGTGCCAACAGTAAAATTCGGAGGCGTTGGTGTCTTGGCGTGGCCGTGTGTTTCATTGAGTTGTATTGCGTGGCACTATCACAGCACAGGCCTAAATTGATGTTTTAAGCACCTTCTTGCTTCCCACTGTTGAAGAGCAATTCGGGGATGGCAATTTCATCTTTCAACACGATCGAGCGCCTGTTCGTAATGCAAGGCCTGTGGGGGAGTGTTACACGACAATAACATCCCTATAATGGACTGTCCTGCAAAGAGTCCTGACGTGAATCGTCTAGAACATCTTTGGGATGTTTTGGAACGCCGACTTAGTGCCATGCCTCAGCGACCGACATTGATACTTCTCCTCCTTCAGTACCTGGTTGGTACGTATTCCTGCGAGAGTGGAAACTGTATCAAGGCCAAGGGTGGGCCAAAACCATATTTAATTCCAGCATTACCGATGGAGGGCGCCACGAACTTGTAAGTCACTATCACCAAGGTGTCCAGGTACTTTTGACCACATAGTGTATTGCATTGCTATGTAGGAGGACTTCCATATTGTGTACAACGACTTGCTTTTTATCTCCAGAAAATATGGTTACACTGTTGTGTTTCATTTCAGATTAAGCACAGACAGATTATGAGCCATTTCGTTTGTTGTACTGTGACTGTGTCGAATAAATCAGCGTATTTGTCATTTTCAGTGTACGCGAGTGGGGCTCTCGTCTGACTGCACATTTCCCCCACCATCCCACTATGCTGTCTGAGCACTGCAAACGCGCCGCTTAAAGAGACAAGACAGTCGCGCACCAAACAAAGACCAGCTTGCATTCAGCTTCGTTTCATATTATGCTATATTAGGAAATTCGCAATACTGAAGCTATGCATCGTGAAGAGCGGTATTTCTCTGTTACTATCTGTTGTTACAAGGTAATACATACACCTACAATGATAGAAAATAATTACGCCAGTAATATCGTTCCATGTTTAATCTTTACATTTCCGCTGAAATATAGAAACAGAGGCAAAAGCAAATATTTTCTACAGTATGGCATTAGGGATGGAATAAATTTTCATAGCAAAACGAGAAAGAAACATATTTTATCCTCCAGGATCTTTAACGGCTGTGCCACGACTACAAATCTCAACAAAATATATCACAAACAAAACATAATTTTCATCGTGATTTAATCATTTGTGGTTAACTAAAAACATAATGAAGTCGATATCTGGTGCAAACTGTCTGCATACCGACAGGCGCAGGCAGTTTAGCAGATTTACGGCACTTCGGTTGCCACACGTAGTCCTGACTTATTTAATTTCGTTAACGAAAATATCTTTAACACACATTAGTTGATCCAAACTTTGACATGCTTTGGCAGTTTCATTATGGAGACCTGAAAACTCTTCCCGAGGAAAACCTTTGTAGACTCCTGAACAGTTTTAGCGTAATATAATTTGTCTTTCAAACGGGAATTACTCTCAAGATCTATCAGTTCTGTCTACAAATGCACAGGGAAACTTTCAACGGATACGGCAAACGATCTTGAAAACATCTCGAAAACAGGTGCGAAGTTCGCAGTGACCTGAAAGCAATTAGGAAACTGTTTCTGTATTTCTTCCGACACCAAGATGAACCGTTCTTAATTCGCATTTTCTTTAACAGCAGAGAGCGGCGGCAAATAGTCGGCGTCTTTCCTTCAGAATTTGTCGTTTCCACACAGTGATTTTCTTTTTTAAATGCGTCTATCTTTCCCATTAAATCAGATATTAATCGCTTTTCACTTTGGAACGTTTTAATGAGGGCATTCAAGTGCGCAGTGAAGTCATCTAAAAATACGAGGTCCGCAATCCACACCTGTTCTTTTAATTTTGGTTGCTGCTTTCCTTTGTCGTCTCATATCTAACAATAGCCCATCTTAAATTGAAAAATCGTTCCATGCATCCTCTTCCACTTTGCTGTGGTAAGTCACGTCTCCATACTGTTTCTTCTGTTCCATCAAAAACTATTAAAACTGACGGTGTAATAATCAGTGCGACTAGAAAATTTACCATTCAGACCACCAGTTTCATGAAGTGCCCCCTCCCTGCAAATTTAGCACAAAGTGCATCTTGATGTACGAAACAAAGAATTCCGCACAAATCGTGTGTTGATCGTTGTAGTTTTTTGCTTAACACTGCTTCGCATTCGGGAGGACGACGGTTCAAACCAGTCCCGCCCATCCTGATTTAGATTTTCCGTGATTTCCCTAAATCATTTCAGGCAAATGCCGGGATGGTCCCTTTGAAAGGGCACGGCCGACTTCCTTTCCAATGCTTCCGTAATCCGAGCTTGTGCTCTGTTTCTAATGACCTCGTCGTCGACGGGACGTTAAACACTGCTACAAGACCATTTAGCGTCATTTGCATCGCTGGCACTCCATAGGTGGCAACTGAGACCAAAATGTCGCACTTCAGGCCCACATCAGTTGCCACTTCAACAGTTTTCAGCAGGTCGACGCCCCTCGTTTTCTCTTTCATTGACATAAACTCTAACAGTTCTTCTGTCACGTGAAAAGTACTGTCGATTCCACGAACATAAATCACAAGTGTCTGAATTGTCGTTCGACTCGTCCAAAACAATCGAAAATGCAATAAACTTGCTGGCATCGTGTTTTGACTGCCTGTAGACTTCCACTGCGGCGACAGCTGTGCGATGAGTTATTGTTTGTCGCGAAAGAATAATTTCAGAAAACTTCTGTTCCTCCAAGGGAGTCAGGAGACCCGCTGCTTCAACAATGCGCTCTTTAATGAACTCGCTGTCTCTCAAAGGTCGGTGTGATCTTGCATTTTGAGTGCTACTTTGTATCTCGACGGGCTGCTACAGTTGGCTTTCTTTTAGAAATAAGAAACGATAGAAGGGTCCATAAACAGATTGGATTTCCACAAGCAAGTACATGCAAGTTCATTCGACACAGACACACCAGTTTTGATGGGCTACTGCACCTTTTAGCTCCACCAACTTGTTTTCTCTTTCAGGTCTAACTACGTCTGTATTGTACTGACGTTCTGTAGTATATTTTCGTGGTCAGCAATATGCGACTACGTAGTAGACACTTAGTATTTTCATCCTTCTTCGTAAGATGGTTCGCTGAGTATAAACGTACACTGACGGGAAAAAATCGCATCAAAGAATAATTTATATAGAGTAATGACATTTTGGAAACAAATTTTCTAGGTAACCCATTTAAGAAATTAAAATTGTAAGATCACAGGTTAATGAAACTGCGAAATAAGCCATAGCAAATGTGAAATTCTGGAAATTTAACAGCCGGTATAACCGCCAGAACGTTAAATGTAAGCATGCCAACGTGCATGTATTGTGCTATACAGATATCGGATGTCAGTTTGTGGGATGGAGTTCCAAGCCTGTTGCATTTGGTTGGTCAATACAGGACGCTTAATATTGGTTATGGATGACGCTGGAGATGATGTCCCATGTGTGCTTGATTAGAGACAGATCGGGCGATCGAGCAGGCCAAGGCAGTGTGTCGACACTCCGTAGAGCATGTTGGGTACCAACAGAGGTATGTGGGCGAGCGTTATTTAGTTGGAAAATATTCCCTGGAACGCTGTTGACGAAGGGCAACACAACAGGTAGAACCACCAGACTGACGTACAAATCTGCAGGCGGGGTGTGTGGGATAACCACGAGAGTGCTCCTGATGTCATATGAAATCGCACCCCAGACAATAATTCCAGGTGTATGTTCAGTGTGTCTAGCACGCAGACAGGTTGGTTGCTCGAACGCAGCTAGTCTCCTCCTAACCAACTCACGGTCATCACTGGCACCGAGGCAGAACCGTCTTTCATCAGGGAACACTACAGATCTCTACCCTGCCCTTTAATGAGCTCTCACTTGACACTACTGAAGTCGCAAATGGAGGTCGTTTGGAGTTCTAATGGTTGTCATGGCTCTGAGCACTATGGGATTTAATTTCTGGGGGCATCAGTCCCCTAGAACTTAGAACTACTTAAACCTAACTAACCTAAGGACATCACACACACCCATGCCCGAGGCAGGATTCGAACCAGCGACCGTAGCTGTCACGCGGTTCCAGTCTGTAGCGCCTAGAACCGCTCGGCCACTCGGGCCGGCTCGTTTGGACTCAGGGGAATGCACGCTACAAGGGATCTGGCTCGGAGCTGTCCTTGAAGTAACCCATTTGTAAGAACTCGTTGTGTCCCTGTGGTGTCAGTTGTTGCACAGTTTGCTGCTGCAGATGCAGTACGAAGCGCCAGAGCCATACGCCGAAGTCGATTGTCTTCCCTGGGTAGCGCCACACGGGCGTCTGGAGCCATCAGTCATGTACCGGGTGATCAAAAAGTCAGTATAAATTTGAAAACTGAATAAATCATGGAATAATGTAGATAGAGAGGTTGAAATTGACACACATAATTGGAATGACATGGGGTTTTATTAAAACAAAAAAAAAAGAAAAATACAAAAGTTCAAAAAATGTCCGACAGATTGCGCTTCATCTGATCAGAATAGCAATAATTAGCATAACAAAGTAAGTCAAAGCAAAGGGATGTTCGTTAGAGGAAATGATCAATATATCCACCATCGTTCCTCAACAATAGATGTAGTCGAGGAATAATGTTGTGAACAGCACTGTAAAGCATGTCCGGAGTTATGGTGAGGCATTGGCGTCGGATGTTGTCTTTCAGCATCCCTAGAGATGTCGGTCCGGTCGATCACGATACACTTGCGACTTAGGTAACCCCAAAGCCAATAATCGCACGGACTGAGGTCTGGGGACCTGAGAGGCCAAGTATAACTGAAGTAGCGGCTGAGCACACTATCATCACCAAAGGACGCGCGCAAGAGATCTTTCACGCGTCTAGCAATATGGGATGGAGCGCCATTCTGCATACACATCGTACGTTCCAGCAGGTGTTTATCAGCCAGGCTGGGGATGATGCGATTCTGTAACATATCGGCGTACCTCTCACCCGTCACGGTAGCAGTTTTGCTGTCCAGCGCCATCTCTCGGACATTTTGTGAACTTTGTTTTTTTTTTGTTCTAATAAAAACCCATGTCATTCCAAGCATGTGTGTCAATTTTTACCTCTCTATGTACATTATTCCGTGGTTTATTAAGTTTTCAAATTAATACTGATTTTTTTATCACCCGGTGTAGTGGCTGCACCCGTGCCATGTCTCTCTGCAGTATCGATAAAGGAACATACAGCTTTTCGTAGCTCTATTATGAGACTTTTCAAACTCAGACTAGTGTTGGTAATAGCGTTTTTGTCGCCTTAATGGCGTTGTTGACCAACATCAATTCACTATGCCTAATCTCAAAGGTAACTAATGCTAACAATCGTTACAGCGCGTATTTAAAGTAATCCTTATTTGCATTCTCGTAATTGCGCTACTAGCGCCACTCCTATGCGACTGGCTTGAATTTTGAAGACACCATCTCTCAGGTGCAGAAACACGTCTACCAACTTGCGCGTATGTCGCACAACTCCTTCTTGGTGTTGTGATTTTTTTCCGTCAGTGTAGATTCAGATTTTCACCGAAAGCTTTTTGAGATCCGCAGTGTGGTGCGTACAGGTTGTACATACTATTTCGCAAGACAGCGATGCATAATTACGTGATAGCAGAAAAGATAGAAAGTGTTGCGCCACCTATATTCACTTCCATCGGCGTGTCGCTGGCTTAGACCCCAATCTTTGGCCATTAACCTGTGGCAATAAATTCGATGACCTATGCTCACATGGAATCACTTGGAGATGGTGCTAATGAAGCATTCATACAGCCAATACCGACCAAAAGTCAGAGCTGCACAGACCTATCCAGTTTATCAATTTACATATCTCCGCTGATCATGCTTACCTATTACCTTTAGCGCTAATGGAGAGGGGAGTAGTGACAGTGGTAACGGAAGTACCCTCTGCCACAATGATATGTCTGTAGATGTAGACATTGATGTAGCTTCCATCAAAATCTTTGTTGACTTGAATATCCAAGTACAGAAGATACCATCGAGTGTGAAACGTACAAGTTCACCTTTGGTCGTAGGCTCTTCAGTGAAAGCATGATGTGTCCAGCACCACAGGCCCAGGTCCATTTTAGTGTCGCACACTTTACTTTGGAACTCTTCCATTTGGTCCGTGTTTGCGAAGAAAAACAATAATATCAGAAATTGAGTCCGACTTGATTCAAAACACTAGTTATTTGTTTACTTATTTATTTTCCCAAGCTGGTTTCGGCGATAAATATCACCATCATCAGTGTTTTTTTTTAATCTAAAACATGCAGACAAAAGCATAATTATACAAACACAGTAACACATTATTACATTTTTACAGTTCGTTTTTTGAAATATAGCTTTCTATGACTACTCCCATACTACCTTGTTTATTGTATGTTATGGCATGCTTTTAAGGATTATTCTCGTTGTTTGCGGCGTATTTTGTGCGCTTTTTTCTGGTGTCGTTTTCTTCTGAGCGTACCGCTTTTGGAGAACTGAGCAAGGACACAGAACAGTAAGCACACACACCCAAAAATACCTCTTCCCCATCACACACAGACATAAATAAGGAACAGAAGTCATCGTAATTTCCGCAGAAGTTTTCATAGCCTTCTCGCAAAATGCGATACACCTCTCGCGACACGCGCGAACAGTAAGATGGCGCAATGTTCTTGATCATAAACAAAGTGCGAAAGTTCTGTTTTTCTGTGTACAGAGTCAGCTGCATGCTCTCCAACGAACGCGAGTACACGCATAACTAATTAACAGTCCAGTACACACCAAAAACTGGATTCCGCAACACTATCGAAACCCCAAGTGTATATTGATTACTTACTAAGTTCACCTTTTAGTATTTGTTTACTAACAGCCACTCGTACAGTTGCAAATGACATGATGTACGCTGAGGAAAACAAAAAAAAAAAAAACGGCAACAGAAAAAAAGCACTGAAAATACGCAGCAAACAGTGAGAACAGTTTTTGAAAACATACCATAACGTACAATAAATAAGGCAGTATAAAAGTATCCACATAAAACTATATTTCAAAAAACGAACATTAAAAATGTAGTAATGGGTCACTGTGTCTGTATAATTATGATATTTTCTGTATGTTTTAGATTTTAAAAAACCCACTGATGATGAGATTCGTGGCCGAAACTTGTTTGGGAAAATAAATAAGTAAACAAATAACAACTGTTTTGCATCATGGCGGACTCAATTTCTGATATTGTTGGCGCACACTTTACACGCCATCGAGGGTATGGACAGAGGATGGAGTGCAATTTTTAGTGATGTGGAAGAAGGAAGTAAGGGAAGAAGTGAAATGGTTCAGATGTATGCTTGTGGAGATGGAGATGGTGTGATGACATTGGTTGTGGTCATAGTGGTGGTTCTGGTTGTGGTGGTTCTACTGGTAGATGTGGTTCTGGAGGTACTGGTGATGCTGCTGGTTCTGGTAATGGTGGTGGTGGTGGTGGTGGTGATGGTGGTGGTAGCGGCGGTCAGTCAGTTCTGATGCACAGCATGGTAGCTTCCATGGCAACTTTTGAACTTCCGCCCAACAACAATTGTTTAGTTTTAGCGGGATGAATCCCCTCCATGCCCACACCGGCATGACGACCAACACAAGAGGGCTCTTGCCATCTCTGCATATTGGTTAGTTTTCACTGAAGGAGGTCTCGCAGGATGTGTGAAGTTTGCGTAGTTTGGTTAGGATTAACCATTAACACTCGCTCATTTGGAGATAGATTGGGTCGAAGGTTGAAGGAAAGGTAGCGGTTTGAAGCGCAGAGGAAAAAAGTGCCAAGGCAGGAACCAACGGAAAAACTTCTGCGATAGTTGGGTCAGATTGTAAGAGCAGTAGCGGTTTTCTTGGTGCCTTTTGCAAGGGTAGGCTTTGTTAGTAGTGGGTACCATGCAGGCGGACACCTTTAACGTTTGGGGCGGTGTTATTCGGCGGCTGCAGCTGGGTACCGGTGATGGCTTCTCTGTCAGCATCAGCACACCTACAACAGTTGGTTTCATCATCGTCTAATGTACGAAAGATCGTGTATCGGGTTCACAATGTAGGGTAGTGTTGGAGGCTTGTTTGTGCGGTAGTGTGCGAGCTTGTCGGCTTCCCTGCTGTGGCCTGCTGGTCGGCTTTGATAGCAGCTTGCATGTCCAGTAAATGCTACTGGTTTGCAGGGGCTTGCCGATGTTGTCGCTTGTGAGTGTATGTTAGCTCACCACAGGTGGTTATGCCCTAGCTATCAGTGTCTTCGCCCGCTTATGCTTCCACCTATGGTTCTGATCGTAGTTCCCCAGAGTAAGGATGAAAGGATTGTCCGAATGTCTCGAGTTCCTGTACGACCGTGTGGTGAGTTTTTTGAATACTTCCTTGAGGGTTTCAAGACGGTATTCATTGCGAAGGTACACAATGCGGGTATTGCCTGGAGTGTAGCTAATGATGCATAGCACTTTGTTCTGTATGATCTCCAGGCGGCTCAGACGTCCAGTAGCGCGTATCCCCAGACGGCAGCTGCGTTCGTTATCAGAGGTCTAGTCAGTGTCATGTACATGGATCTATACACACTCCTGTTCAGTGAAATTTCCCTGTTGAGCATTGGGTAGAGTTGTTTGAGCCTCACGTACGCTCTATTGGCAACGTATTCTAAGTGGTTTCCCCATGTAAGTTTCCGGTCAGACAGACACTGAGGTGTCTGACTTTCTCTCAGAAACGTGTTGGGCGTGCATGTATTGTTACCTGCCTACAGTGTTGACGTTTGTGCAGTAGCTTCCGTCTGCGTGTGAACAGAAATGCTTCGCACTTGTCGACGTTTGTTTTAATACGCGATCGTTCCAACCAAGGCCCGGCAGTTCTGAGTGCGATCTGTATTCGTCATTTTATGTTCAACGGTTTCCGGTCTTGCGCAAGGATGGCCATGTCTAATCTGCGTAGAGGGAACGTCTTGTTTTGTGCTGCTGGAGAGTCATTAATGTAGAGGTTGAACAAGATGGGCCCCAGAATTCTTCCCTGGGGTTCTACAGCTTGGATACCGTGTTGAGTTGATTGTTCGTTCTGCACGTCATTGCTGAAACATCTGTTCATGAGATATGAGTACATGAGACGTACGAGTCCGTCTGAGAAACCAGTATCATTTAGTTTGCGAACAAGGCCGTTGTGCCAGAGGCGGTCGAAAGCTTTTTCGATGTCCAGGCTTTGCCCTGCCCTGTGGCTTTATTCGTGTCGTAGCCGTGTGTTATATGTTCGACTTCGCGAAGGAGTTATGTTGATGAGTGGTGATTCCTAAAGCCGAATTGCTCGGATCTTAGGGTGTCATTGGCGATGCAGTGCCTATTGGTGCGTTTTAGTATTACCTTCTCAGCAATCTTGTTGAGCGAGCACAGCAGACTGATGGGCCGATAATTTTGTGGGCGGGAGTGGTTTTTCATTTGTTTCCTGAACATCAGGACCTTGGCCGCCTTCCAAAGGAAGTGTTGGTGTTTTAAGATGGAATCCGATATGTGTGAAAGGTATTCTATGGCTCTATCCATGAACTGTAGGACACTGTTTTGAATGGCATCGGGCCCAACGGCTTTTCCGAGCATTGGTATGCTTGGTAGCCCATGATTTCGTCACTCGTGGGCTGGGCTCCAATTCGTGTATCCTTCTCGTCAGTTTCCAGTGTGAATACTGGGTCTGAAGGAGCCAGATTCGGCATGAAGGACGCTGTAAGTGTTGTGGCCATAAGCTCTGCTTCCTCCTTCACGGAGTAATCAGGCCGTCTGGTCGTTATAGAGTAGGAATGTAATGTTTCTCCTTGGTAAAGAGTGTCTGGCTAGCTTCCACACGCCAGGACGAGTTTGTCCCCCATTGCTCGTTTCTGAACATATGTATTTTCTCTCGTATTAGACCCTGGAGTCTGTTGACGTGCAGTATATAGAACGGGCGCCTGGTACGCTGCCAATATGTCCTGAGGCGGTTCCTAATTGAGATAAGGCCCAAGATTTCCTGCTGCAGGGCCATTGAGTGTTGTTGAGGTATTGTATGTGGAATGGCGTCAGACATTGCATCTTGGACAGCAGTAGTGAGAATCTCCACACCTCGTCAATTTGTTGCGTATTGTTAATTTTCGTGTGTCTAGAACACGACTATCAAGCGTTCCATTGAACAGGGTTCAATTCGCGCGCTTTTAGTTCAGTATTCTGCGTGGTTCTGTGACCTGCAGTATTTCTTCCGTGTGCTGTATTACAGGCATGTGGACTGAGCACAGATCGTTTCCAACCTTAAGGTTGAGTGATCACGTGATGTCGATGATGAGGGCTGTGTCTAACATGTCTGACCTTATTCGGGACTGTGCGAGCTCGTACGTGGGAATATCCGGTCCGGGTATAATGAAGTTTCGGCCTAGTGCATGTTAGTATAGTTTCTCGCCGTTGGAGGTTCATATTCGTGAGTTCCAGTTGCAGCCGGCCGTGGTGGTCTCGCGGTTCTAGGCGCGCAGTCCGGAACCGCGCGACTGCTACGGTCGCAGGTTCGAATCCTGCCTCGGGCATGGATGTGTGTGATGTCCTTAGGTTAGTTAGGTTTAAGTAGTTCTAAATTCTAGGGGACTGATGACCACAGCTGTTAAGTCCCATAGTGCTCAGAGCCATTTGAACCATTTTTTAGTTCCAGTTGGAGTGTTTTGCGTTTCAGTCACCAGCGGCGATTACCCGTGGTGCTATGTTGAGAAGTGTGCTAATATCGCTAGTTACACAATGTTTTTAGGTGGGTTGTATAGCGATACCAATGCGATGTTAGCTATGTTGAACTTGACCCTGACGACCGTAGCCTCTAGTCTCTTAAGAGCAGGGAGCTCGATGGTTGTGTGTTCTGTGTCTTTGTGTATGATGATGGCTGTGCCGGACCCTCCACTGCTTTCCGCTCGGTCGGTACTATAGACGCAATAACCTGGGATATTTCACTGTTTGTGAGGCATAAGCAGTGTTTCGTTCACAAGGGCGATTTCGGTAGCCTTTCGCTCCATGAATGCCACCATATCGGTTCTTTTGTTTATGATCACGTTGCCATTCCAAAACTGGATCTGTGTTTTTGTGTTGGCGTTTGCGTTTCGGGGCTGATGTGTTGGTGTAGACAGTGGTGTGATAACAGTTTGTATGTTAGTCCAGCTGAGCGAGCATGACAAGAACTGTGTAAAGAGTTGTGAGAGACTCCCCATAATCTTCATGACTACTTCGGTGGTCGGGGAATAACGTCTCCATTATTCCTCAGAGTGTTGATTAATGTTGCGAGTGTAGGGCTGTGGGTTTTTCGTTGCGTTGGCTGCCGCTCATACTTGTGTTGGCGTCTGGTATGGTCTGGTTTGTGAGTCAGCTGTTTGTGGTGTAGCCGTGGGCGCCTGTATGGTCTCTGTGGTGAGTGGGTGTGTTGTGAGGGTCGTTGTGTTGGTGTCCGAACTGTGTTCGTGAGGACTGGTGTCCTGTTGTCTGTGTACTCGTTGTGGTGTGGTCGTGTTCCCCCTGTTCCGGTTGTTTCTCCTCCTGCACCTTCTCCTGCGTTGTGGCTGTCCCTGTGCAGGTGAGCTTTCTGTGTGCTGCTATCCGTGGTCTCGGGGAGGAGGGTGGTGTTGTTATTTGTGTTCTGTGGTATAACCGATAGGGGTGTAGTGTTGAGTGTTGTGTTATATATGAGACGGAACTAGGGGCCTCATGAAAAAAACGGCGACCTGGCCGGATGAGTCACGCAGTTTTACTCTTAATCTGATCACGAGGTGTGACCATTAACTGCATGCGTTGATCACGTAGGCGGACGTAAGGATCAATGAACTATACTTGACGGGATGTATCTGGAACATCTTAGGTGATTAGAAAGTAGACAGGAATACATTTAAATACTTAGCTTTAATTCAGCATCCGCGGTGAACGTCGATCTTGACTTTGTTCAATAATATTTATAAGTGCAGTTATAGAATGAACTGCGAATACTTCTTTACAATTCTGATTTCTTCACAAATATAGATCGATTGTCAAGGCAGCTGAGTGGTCAGCGCGACAGACTGCCAATCCTACGGGCCAGGGTTCGATTCCCGGCTGGGTCGGAGATTTTCTCCGCTCAGGGACTGGGTGTTGTGTTGTCCTAATCATCATCATTTCATCCCCATCGACGTGCAAGTCACCGAAGTGGCGTCAAATCGAAAGACATGCTCCAGGCGAGTGGTCTACCCGACGGGAGGCCTTCGTCACACTACATTACTGTTATTAATGCATACACTGAATATGGCGCCTGGCTAGGTCGTAGCTACTGACTTAGCTGAAGGCTATGCGTTAGCTGCAAATGAGATCTCTGAAGCTATAACAAGTGAAACATTCCTATTAAAGTCGGCTGTAGAACTGGCCAGTGCGCTAGCTAGTCTCGTAAGACCACCCGAGTGGCGGCGCTCGGTCTGCTAGCGTCGACAGTAGTGACGCGCGGGTCCGATGTGTACTGACGAACCGCGGCCGATTTGTAGCCTACAACCTAGCCAGTGTGTTGCCTTGCGGTGACACCACATGTTGTATGTCTTGTCTGTGTGTCTCTTGCTGGGGGTGTCTGTTGTGTGGGTGCGCAGCTCTGAGATTCCTCGACCTGCTCAGCGCTGCTTTGGGTGCCCACTATCACTTCAACCTCCCTAGACAGTCGCTCTTGCTGAGGAACCTTCGAAAAATCAATAAATAAACTTCAGCTGAAGATTACAAGATAGAAGCCAACAGACAATACGCCTACAGGTGGCCATGAGAGGTCGTGTCGTGTCGTGAATAACTTTCAGTCTCTACCGAAATATCTCTATACTGGCAGCCACGGAAGAGCTCGAAGTTTGGCGTCTAAATACAATTATACCTACATCTAGACCAATTATTACTACACTACTCTGTGTACATTGACCCAGCTGGTATGTCCACGCCTTGGCAAAACTTAAGTCCACACATACCCTTATGGGTGCCCAAACATATTTATTTATTTTTGTTTATTGTGTTTTTTATTTCCTTTCTAGTTTCTCATGCATACATTTTAGACGTATATATAATTCTCTGTTGTGGAAGTAACACCTCTTGTTGGTCTTCTATGTTGGTCTTCAGACTAACTGACGTTATTTTGATATTCAAAGTTTCCACGGGACCTTGAAGGCAGAATCTTGAGGAGTTCCGTTTTAGATTTTCGATGTGCTGTCAGATTTCGACGTGCTGTCAGTTTTAGTCATTTACAACTTTTTGCAAATTACAGACTAATAGTTGTCATTCCGGCTCTGTCAAAAAATGAAATAGCTGAAAGCGCTACATTCACCGGCAGCTGTGTTACTACATCCCATTCGATGTTTAGGATATAGACCATGACCTGTTCATAGGTGCACCATGTCTCTGGTAACACCACTGTCACATATACTGAGCCTGTTCTTAACCTTCTAGTGGTGGACATTTATTTTGCATCCGATTGAAAAGTAAAAGGTAGAAAACTGTCTCCCGTTATAATGAATAATATGCTTTCACTGCCAGAAAAATTTTAGATTGTTCTATTTTGAAAATAAGTGGGGCGGGACAAACGAAACTAGGTCTCTTTGAAAATAGGATTTTCAAAGTTAGATTTTTAGTCGTAGACTGATCACATTACGATTCTATGGGCTATAATCACCATGAAAAGAAAGTCAAGACTGTAACCGGACACATTCATTCTTCTGACAGTTAAAAACATGTCGCACGCAAATTTTCAACATAGACTTTGATGAGTTCTTCGTTCTATGAAGTTTGCTGGAGCATATACGTCCCATTAAATATTGTTAAGCACGAACTACTAGAATTACGGGAAAGGGGGAGTGTAGTCATGTTCGTAAAAAATATCTATAATATATATCAAAATACAATTTGTTGCTCCCTATATTCAGGGAACTTAGAAGATTGTGACTTTTTATTGAAACAGATGCACTGGGCCAGCTATAAACACATACCGCTTCCTATGATGGCTCACTGCCTTCTGTAGAGGGTGTTTCAGACTTGCTGTTACAGGCTTCTAAGTGCTGTGTGAGGTAGTTAATAGATAAATGTAAACAAAGCTACAGATAATAAGTTTTTTGTTGCCTTGATCGCGTGTGTTTACACAGGATTACTAGTTTCGACAGGACTAAGCTGCCATCTTCAGATCCACAGAGTACAGGTAATGAAATATGCCGTGCGATAAACCCCACATTTGTTTTCGTACCACCGTAACTGACTCATAATAAGAGGAGAGTAGAACATTAAAAAATATAGCTCTGTCGTTATTGTAAGACAGAATCACAGAAGTGTGCATGTCAGGAAGTGCAGCATGTATCTGGACTGCCTGGTGGCTATGTAAGCACAATTCTTCATGTGGCACGCTTGTATGACTCTGTCTTGCCATGAGGGCACAGTTATAGTTTCTAATGTTCTACTCTCTTTTTACTATGAGTCTGCTACGATGACATGAAAACAAATGTGCGGTTTATCGCACAGCATGATTTTATAATCTGTACATTGTGTATCTGGAGATCACAACTTAGTCCTGTCGAAACGCCGGCCGGAGTGGCCGAGCGGTTAAAGGCGCTACAGTCTGGAACCGCACGACCGCTACGGTCGCAGGTTCGAATCCTGCCTCGGGCATGGATGTGTGTGATGTCCTTAGGTTAGTAAGGTTTAAGTAGTTCTAAGTTCTAGGGGACTTATGACCACAGCAGTTGAGTCCCATAGTGCTCAGAGCCATTTGAACCATTTGAACCTGTCGAAACTAAAAATCCAGTGTACATACAAGCGAGCAGGTCAATGAAAAAACATACCTGAAACTTTATTTACATTGAATTCATTGATCGCTCTCCAACAGACGATGTCTGGTATTTATTAGTAGACAAACGTTTCATTTGGAACCCCTTTCGGGAAATGTACGGTTTGTACAGGAAATAAATTGAAGATCGGATTACTTCAAAACTCTCGCTCCGCGCTACGCCCACAGCGAAGGTAACGAGCTTTTGTGGCCTGTGTTAGCCACAGAATCCAATGGCACGGGCAGTGTTTCGAATAATCGTCGACGGGTTCTCAGGTAAGCGACGAAGGGCATCCTCTTCAAAGTCGAGAGTGAAGAGCGTCAGTGGAGCAACGCAGTCATCCCCGCTAGTTGCAAATGGTTCAAATACCGCTGAGCACTATCTAAAGTCATCAGTCCCCTAGAAATTAGAACTACTTAAACCTGACTAACCTAAGTGAGCCGTGGCGCTCGTTACTGGCGCGCCAGTCTCTTGGATGTCCATTATCGACCCTTCGATGTTTCTTATCTTTGCTTCATTTGTTGTTTTCCGCATTCGCGGGGCGAGTGGCAGTTGACGTTCGCTCGGGCTACCTGCTGAGACGCCGCGAGGTACAAGGTTGGAAGCAACCACGTATATGTGGAGTTGGTTGTACGCGGTCTGACGGTTCAGCATGGAGGATGTGTGTTGGCTGCCTGCCTGTCTGCTCTTCAGATTTTGCTCGCCGTGTCTTGCGACCGCCTAGCTTGGGGTGCTGCCTTGTGTATCCTACACGAGCCGTACCGGACGTCCAGCAGAAGTTAAGCAGCCTTGTGTTTCTTATAAAGACAAGGAGAAAATGTATAAGACTTTTGGCAACAAATTTTGGTGGCCTCTCAAGTGTGGCCTTAGCGTTTACACTGCCTTTGGGGAGAGCTAATTCTTTTAAATTTAAATAGTTGGGGTTCCTTCCTTGTGCTCGGTTAATCGTTTACTTGATAGCAGGAATTGACTCCTGGTTAAAACTCGGAGAAGGTGTTTGATGTTACTTCCGCCTCCGGCATTCGTCGTTTCAATTAAGTGTTGTCATCCCTTCGAGCGACCTGGTGTCACTTTGTAACATCCCCTTAGAAAAATTTATGAATTACTGAGCTGGTAAGCCCCTACGTTATTTGAGTTTCAAACAGCTGAGCAGAACTGAACGTACTCAGACATTTCGCATTTCGCTCTTTACCTATTCTGATCAACACGAAAATACCACACAATATTTTTATCGCAACGCAATCTGACTTTCAGTAATCCCTACAAAAGAATGGCCCTGACTAACAATAACCTATACTTTCATGAATTCTTACCTCACAAAAATCTTCGTTACTCGAAATACTGCAATACAGCGAGCGCCAATACTGCCAGCTAAATAAAAGATTCTAAGTACTGAAGGCACTAACTACTGATAGGCATAGTTAGCAAATGAAAGATTTTCATACAGAACAAGCAATGTATTTACTTTAATAGTGTTCAAAAGTCATAATATATATATCAGTTCAAGACATCCAGTCTTACAAATTTACTGTCTCTGTCCAGATCATCCGCTCTCAAAACTCCGCCATCTCACTCCCCACATCCACCACTGCTGGCGGCTCACCTCCATATGCGCAACGCTACGCGCTGTTCATATCCAGCTGCCCAACACTACAATGGCAGACAACAATGCAAACTAGCCATAGACAGCACACAGCACAGCCAGTGATTTTCATATAGAGCGCTACGTGGCGTTACCAAAAAGAAAACCTAAACAGCCTACTTACAGCTCCTCGTTAATTAATGCTGGTTTATGTGTACTTAATTTTGAATTGGCCATTTCAATAAATATGTTGGAGCGCAGTATAGCACTAAGGCAATCTCACTGTATACCGCCTTGTGCCCCGGTCTAGTACCTTAATTTTCAGTGGCACGACTTAGCTCCGCTACCGGTTTTACTGATGTGCTCCCTTCAAAATCTTGTATACGTTTGCCACATGTGTGCTGGGAACACAGAGATGAGCTTTAGTGTGACTTCAGTGCTAGTCAGTTAATGGAATCTTCATTTTGGCTTGGCTTCCACTGAAGAGTTTGAGTGGAGCGTAGTGTGTTTGAATTGTTATTCATTTAATTACTGTAAGTCTGTTTATTTATTGGGGAGCAAGACATTTAAAGACTGTTGATATTAACTCCCCTAATTACTGGGTGTTGCTAATTCGTTCCAAATGGCCTACTACTTATTCAATGGCAAGGCTGTTGATTAGTTGGTTACTGTGAGTACAAACTGACGCGATTTATTTGTTGCCGAAATTGTTAAAGTGTCTGTGTCGTGATTCAATCACTAGCTACGTGTTTGAGCTAAATTGATACAAACCTTACATTGCCTCATTAAAATGCGTGCCGGCCGCTGTGGCCGAGCGGTTCCAGGCGCTTCAGTCTGGAACCACGTGACCGATACGGTCGCAGGTTCGAATCCTGCCTCAGTCATGGATGTGTGTGATGTCCTTAGGTTTGTTAGGTTTAAGTATTTCTAAGTTATAGGGGACTGGTGACATCAGCAGTTAAGTCCCATAGTGCTCAGAGCCATTTGAACCCAAAATTTGTTGCCAGCAGAGACCCTTAAGAGAACTAAGTTTTGTCACTGCTTATGTTAACCTTTACTGGGAGCAATATTTCATGTAGTTAAATTTTGTCTTAAAATGTGTGTTTCTCTGATGTAATAAACGAGTGATAAAAGAAAAAAGCAAAGGGGCCTGGTCCTTCCTATTGTGTCCGGTTTGTAACACATATCACTAAGGACATCACAGACATCCATGCCCGAGGCAGGATTCGAACCTGCGACCGTACCGTTCGCGCAGTTCCGGACTGAAGCGCCTATAACCGCTCGGCCACAGCGGCCGGCCGCTAGTTGCAAACGTACCGTTTTCTCGCAACTGTTGCTGTAATCGGACAAGAAAGGTATGTGCTGTCATAATTACAGCAGGGACTGACGTCAGCGTCCTCCTCTCAGATTGTTTGCCTATAGTGAAGCGCGAGATTTGAAAGTGATCTCCGATCTGCAAACTTACTTACACATAAACGGTACAGTTCCTTACCAAAACATCATCTACTGAATCCCCTCTGCAACTTCCAGTTAAAAAGAAACACACCGTTTATCGACTCCATAGGCCGTAGTACTTTTCTCCAAGTTTCGAAAGATTCTCGCTAGGTGGTAGCACTAGATTTGTATGTGATACGGACACCCAACGCTCAAATCTGCTTATTATTTTCGTGGGGGATATGTGTGCTACCAACCACGAAACTGCTTGGGAATGTGTTGTACACCAGCGTTGCAGTGCTTCCAGTGAGGGGACAAGATGCCATCAAGACAGTTCCCCACAGTCGTCTAATGAACAAAGTAAGAGCATATGGACTCTCAGAACAATTGTGTGACTGGATTGAAGAGTTCCTAGATAACAGAACGCAGCATGTCATTCTCAATGGACAGAAGTCTTCCGAAGTAAGAGTGATTTCAGGTGTGCCACAGGGGAGTGCCGTAGGACCGTTGCTATTCGCATTATATATAAATGACCTTGTGGATAACATCGGAAGTTCACTGAGGCTCTTTGCGGATGATGCTGTGGTATATCTAGAGGTTGTAACAATGGAAAACTGTACTGAAATGCAGGAGGATCTGCAACGAATTGACGCATGGTGCAGGGAATGGCAATTGAATCTCAATGTAGAAAAGTGTAATGTGCTGCGAATACATAGAAAGAAAGATCCTTTATCATTTAGCTACAATATAGCAGGTCAGCAACTGGAAGCAGTTAATTCCATAAATTATCTGGGAGTAGGCATTAGGAGTGATTTAAAATGGAATGATCATATAAAGTTGATACTCGGTAAAGCAGATGCCGGACTGAGATTCATTGGAAGAGTCCTAAGGAAATGCAATCCGAAAACAAAGGGAGTAGGTTACAGTACACTTGTTCGCCCACTGCTTGAATATTGGTCACCGGTGTGGGATCCGTACCAGATAGGGCTGATAGAAGAGATGGAGAAGATCCAACGGAGAGCAGCGTGCTTCGTTACAGGATCATTTGGTAATCGCGAAAGCGTTACGGAGATGATAGATAAACTCCAGTGGAAGACTTTGCAGGAGAAACGCTCAGTAGCTAGGTGCTGGCTTTTGTTGGTTTCGAGAACATACCTTCACCGACGTATATCTCGCTAAGAGACCATGAGTACAAAATCAGAGAGATTAGAGCCCACAGAGAGGCATACCGACAATCTTTCTTTCCACGAACAATACGAGACTGGAATAGAAGGGAGAACCGATAGAGGTACTCAAAGTACCCTCCGCCACACACGGCCAGGTGGCTTGGGGAGTATGGCTGTAGATATAGATGTAGAAGACTGACACCACTACGGTCTGCGTTGGATCACTGACATCTCTCGCTCCAGCAGGCGTAGTAAACGAGAGGGTGTCCGCCGCCAAGCACATGCCCGCAGGGGCCAGGTCGGCTCCGTCTTACACTATCTCGCGCACTTTACACGTCGCCGAGCATCTGAACAGGAGAAGGGGCGCAATTTTTCAGGACCGCGGAGGAGGGAAGGAAGGGAAGCGTTGGTGATGGTGGTGGCTGCCCGGGCTGCTGGTGGTGGTGGTGGTGGTGCTGGTGGTGGTGGTGGTGACGGGCGACGCACCTCCCCCTGTTCCCCGTGCGGCCACGGGTCGATGACGGGCGCGTGCGCAGCGAAACGGGACGACGGCGCCGCGGTGGGCTCCAGCCAGTGTGTGTGCGAGCGAGCGCGCCGCCGCTCCAGCTCCAGAGGCCGCTCCAGCTGCTGGAAGCGCCGCGTCTGCCGTCTGCCCTCCCCAGTGCACAGCCGTGCCCGTGCCGCGCGAAGGGGGACTCGCCACGCGGTTAACGTCTCGTGCGTACAGACATTTACCCGCAGCCAAGTGAAATCCTAAGCCGTGTTTCGAACACTACGCTCCGTGCCGAGAATGCAGCACAGTGGATGGTTACCTCCGTGTGGCAATATCCACGGAACGCCGTTGTCACTCGTAGCAATGTTGTGCAATGTCACCGCTGAAATCAGACACTGAGGCACAAGTTCTTTGCCGCCTTGCTGGCGACTCTATCACTGTCAGAGCTGTAAGACTCTCTCTCTCTTTCCAACACCCGTAAGATGTCAACAACCTTACGTAAACGTTTAGAAGTACGGAACTAAGTATCTACGATTTCATCATCATCGTACCTCACTTCCGCTGCTGCTGATATGTGACACGTGAGCGTTTTTGACCTGTCTTTTTGCGGCGGGCAGTGTGCGGGAAAGTTTTCGCCGCGCTTTTAGGACGAAGCGAGTGACAACACAGAGCCCCGCGGGGCACCAGAAGCGAGAGGCGCTTCGGTGTCGTCTGGAAGCAACAGTCGCGCGCCCTCGGGTTATTGACTAATTTTGGGACCGCCGAGTGACACCCGGCCGGCGGCCAGCTGTGTCGTCGACGTGCTCGTCACCTCGGCCCCGGTGAGTACTCCAGGCCCCGCCGCCGCTCATTGATGGAGCCCGGCGCTGCGGCAAGCTGCGGCGCTTCCCATGTTTACTTGCGCGAGAGAGCGCGCCGATTTTGTTTCGCGCTCGCACCTCTCGCCGACACCTGTTCTCGCTGCGTTCTGTTTGCTTCCGTGACCTAAACTTCACGGTTGCGTGTGTAGCAGGTCTGAAAATATTCGTCGTTCATTCATTCACACACTCATTCATACACACAAATATCGTGTTCCATAAATACGATAGCAGGAAGACAGCAGAATAGAGTAAGTAGCCCACAGGGTTCTGTTCTGGGTCCGTTGCTTTTATTGATATACAGGGTGAGTCTTGCTGGGTGTAGCATCTCTCATATTTCGTCAGCGTTTCTAGATACAGAAATGACGTTAAAGACGAGGTACTGACAGAAGTAAAGCTGTGAGGACAGGGCGTGAGTCGTGCTTGGGTAGCTCAATTGGTAGAGCACTTGCCCGCGAAAGGCAAAGGTCCCGAGTTCGAGTCTCGGTGCGGCACACAGTTTTAATCTGCCAGGAAGTTTCGTATCAGCGCACACTCCGCTGCAGAGTTAAAATCTCATTCTGGAAACATCCCCCAGGCTGTGGCTAAGCCATGTCTCCGCAATATCCTTTCTTTCAGGAGTGCTAGTTCTGCAAGGTTCGCAGGAGAGCTTCTGTTAAGTTTGGAAGGTAGGAGACGAGGTACTGGCAGAAGTAAAGCTGTGAGGACGGGGAGTGAGTCGTGCTTGGGTAGCTCAGTTGGTAGAGCACTTGCCAGCGAAAGGCAAGGGTCCCGAGTTCGAGTCTCGGTCCGGCATACGGTTTTAATCTGCCAGGAAGTTTCATATCAGCGCACACTCCGCTGCAGAGTGAAAATCTCAGAAATGAGGTTGTCGGCAAATGTTTGTGTGCAGAAAGGCACGTAATTTTGTTGTATGTTAAATCTTCGTAAGTGTTGCGTGAACTAAGACGTTGAAGCAAGAATGTTTTTTAACCCTCGTAGCACCACTGGAGTCAATTGACACCGTATGCACATTGGAAATATGCATTCTCCTTTGTATGAAAGCTATTATTTTCAAAATATATAACTTTCTCTCTCTGAGTCAGCTGCAGCCAGTGACGCTTCGTTCATTTTTATATCTACAACAGATTACAATTTATTCCTGGTTCTTGCACTGAATACCACTGGAATCAATATGATTTACATTGTTTATTTCTTAAACGTAAAATTTATAAAATTTCAAAGATGAATGTTACGTTGAACTGCTGTTACACGAAAATATTATTTCTCGTTTATTTTTATACCTATTGTTAGAGTTCCTTGTCTCAGATGTTGATGTACACGTTCTTAGAACAACTGAAGTCAATACGAACCGATAAACACATGTTGTTTTTCAAATATGTCGATTTCTCCCTTTGAGTCAATCGTATCCACTGATGTTTTCTTCACTTTTATATTTACAATATATTAAAATTTGTTCGTGGTTTTTCGTCCTGAGTACCGCTGGGACCAGTATGACCCCAATATAAATTTCTTTTTCGTTCTTAGATGTAATATTTATGAAAATAGTATGGTGACAGTTACATTCAACAACTGTAATGTATATTTTTATGTTAGTTCATCGAGACATTGCTAACATATTGTGGATAAATTACTTGAGGTCTATATGAGCACAGTGGTACTCAGTGAAACAAAAAGTCGTAGTAGTAGGAGGGTTCAACGGAATAGTATACTTTTCTAAGGGCATAGTCTTTTTAATGGTATACTTTTATACTCGTATCGTATTCTGTAAACCCTATCATGAATGGAGAAGGATGGGAAAAGAAATCAACAAGCTCGTTGCGTTCTGTTCTGGGTCATTTGCTTTTCCTGTTATGCAGTGTGAATCTTGTAAGACTTGACACCCATTTTATTTTGGAACTTTTGAAGATGCCGAAACGAGGTTTTCGCCGAACTGTAGTATAAAGAGCAGTACCTAATTTTGTTGAATGTGAAATCGTGTTATGTGTTGTATCAACCGAGAAGTAGAAGAAACTGATCTTTTTAAGAGCATTCGGAAGCTCTCGGTAACACGAGTAGTGTTACGTAAGCGTTGAAACTTTAGCAAAATTATCCGAGAAATGTGAAAAACTGCGGTGTATATACGGCCAAGTTGAACTCTCATTTAAGGTTCGGTTGCTGCACCATGCTTTTCGGTTATTTACTTGTTTCCATCAAATGCCTCAAGGCTTCTGACACACTTCCGTAAGCGCCTCTAATATGCTAAAAGTTAGATTGTAGTTCCATTTAGAAAAGTCGTATCTGACCCAGTATCGGTGTTGTAGAAAGTAGGCCCAAGAGGAAATATTTTTTTATCTTAGTGCCGTCGGGTCATCTCCTTTGTGCATATAACCACTAAGCCTGGCATGAGAGCGCCTCTTGACGGGGTGTACACAGCAAGATCACATTCCGGCCGTCTTCCCTTTCAATTTGAGAACATTTCTCAGATACTTCTGCGGAAAGTATCAACGGAAACATTAACAAGCTTTATATCGCTGCAGTCGCCATTTCAAGGGCTAGAAAGCAGCTAAAAGTACACCGTTCCATTTTAAATAATAGTTCTTTCAACATCTGGGTTGTGTAAAATCATTTACCAAAAACTTCGTTTCGGTATCTTCACCCAAAAAAACTGCGGAGAACCTCTTTACGCAACAAGCCCCTGTATGTCAATGACCTTTCAGTACATAAGAAAAATCATTCGAAAAGTTTTCTGTTTACAGGGGACACAAGTATTATTCTGAAAGATATGGAATTAAAATTACCGTACCTAAAGTTTGGTAGGCTACATCAGCATTTGCCATAACTGACGCTGCAGAACGATGGCTTGTTTACTTCACTTTCTTTATTAACTTGTGTTGTATAATATTTTCGTGCAAGTATGTTCATTCGTCACGAAAAAGGCGATCAGGCGCATCTGCGGTGTCTGTTCGGCAACTCCGCGTAGACGTTGTTCAGCTGTCTTGCAGTTCCAACTCTTCTCTATCTATACGTGCACTATATCAATGGATTTGTGACTGATAAAACTGACTTATTCAGTCAAGAACTGCTACATTAATTCGGTTAACACCGAGCGGGGAAACAATTTACACTTCGATAACGTTTCCTTAAAAGTTATACAGAAAGGTGTGCATTATTCAGCAGGTTTCAATTTTCAATAGTCTTCCAATAGAACTGAAAGAAAGGGAAGTGCGAAATCCCAAGTCTTCTAACTTTTAAGCTGAGAAGTTCCCTTGCGGCGCACTCCTCTATTGTAGAGGAGTTTCTCACAATAGTTGAGTACCTTTCTCCGTAATGTTTTATCTGTCAGTATATTCCCTCAATTTTTACGCCTGTTATTAACTTTTTTGTTTATAGATGTTGTAATTGTTGTTGTTGTTGTGGTCTTCAGTCCTGAGACTGGTTTGATGCAGCTCTCCATGCTACTCTATCCTGTGCAAGCTTCTTCATCTCCCAGTACTTACTGCAACCTACGTCCTTCTGAATCTGCTTAGTGTATTCATCTCTTGGTCTCCCTCTATGATTTTTACCATCCATACTGCCCTCCAATGCTAAATTTGTAATCCCTTGATGCCTCAGAACATGTCCTATCAACCGGTCCCTTCTTCTTGTCAAGTTGTGCCACAAACTCCTCTTCTCCCCAATTATATTCAATACCTCCTCATTAGTTATGTGATCTACCCATCTAATCTTCAGCATTCTTCTGTAGCACCACATTTCGAAAGCTTCTATTCTCTTCTTGTCCAAACTATTTACCGTCCATGTCTCACTTCCATACATGGCTACACTCCATACAAATACTTTCAGAAACGACTTCCTGACACTTAAATCTATACTCGATGTTAACAAATTTCTCTTCTTCAGAAAGGCTTTCCTTGCCATTGCCAGTCTACATTTTATATCCTCTCTACTTCGAACATCATCAGTTATTTTGCTCTCCAAGTAACAAAACTCCTTTACTACTTTAAGTGTCTCATTTCCTAATCTAATTCCCTCAGCATCACCCGACTTAATTCGACTACATTCCATTATCCTCGTTTTGCTTTTGTTGATGTTCATCTTATATCCTTCTTTCAAGACACTGTCCATTCCATTCAACTGCTCTTCCAAGTCCTTTGCTGTCTCTGACAGAATTACAATATCATCGGCGAACCTCAAAGTTTTTACTTCTTCTCCATGGATTTTAATACCTACTCCGAATTTTTCTTTTGTTTCCTTTACTGCTTGCTCAATATACATATTGAATGACATCGGGGAGAGGCTACAACCCTGTCTCACTCCCTTCCCAACCGCTGCTTCCTTTTTACGTTTCTCGACTCTTATAACTGCCATCTGGTTTCTGTACAAATTGTAAATAGCCTTTCGCTCCCTGTATTTTACCCCTGCCACCTTTAGAATTTGAAAGACAGTATTTCAGTCAACATTGTCAAAAGCTTTCTCTAAGTCTACAAATGCTAGAAACGTAGGTTTGCCTTTCCTTAATCTTTCTTTTAAGATGAGTCGCAAGGTCAGTATTGCCTCACGTGTTCCAACATTTCTATGGAATCGAAACTGATTTCCCCCAAGGTTCGCTTCTACTAGTTTTTCCATTCGTCTGTAAAGAATTCACGTTAGTATTTTGCAGCCGTGGCTTATTAAACTGATTGTTCGGTAATTTTCACATCTGTCAACACCTGCTTTCTTTGGGACTGGAATTATTATATTCCTCTAGAAGTCTGAGGGTATTTCGCCTGTCTCATACATCTTCCTCACCAGATGGTAGAGTTTCGTCAGGACTGGCTCTCCCAAGGCCGCCAGTAGTTCTAATGGAATGTTGTCTACTCCTGGGGCCTTGTTTCGACTCAGGTCTTTCAGTGCTCTGTCAAACTCTTCACGCAATATTATATCTCCCATTTCATCTTCATCTACATCCTCTTCCATCTCCATAATATTGTCCTCAAGAACATCGCCCCTGTATAGACCCTCTGTATACTCGTTCCACCTTTCTGCTTTCCCTTCTTTGCTTAGAACTGGATTTCCATCTGAGCTTTTGATATTCATACAAGTGGTTCTCTTTTCTATTAAGGTCTCTTTAATTTTCCTGTTGGCTGTATCTATCTTACCTCTAGTGAGATAAGCCTCTACACCCTTACATTTGTCCTCTAGCCATCCCTGCTTAGCCATTTTGCACTTCCTGTCGATCTCATTTTTGAGACGTTTGTATTCCTTTTTTCTTGCTTCACTTACTGCATTTTTGTATTTTCTCCTTTTATCAATTAAATTCAGTATTTCTTCTGTCACCCAAGGATTTCTACTAGCCTTTGTCTTTTTACCTACTTGATTCTGTGCTGCCTTCACTACTTCATCCCTCTAAGCTACCCATTCTTCTTCTTTTGTATTTCTTTCCCCCATTCTTGTCAATTGTTCCCTTATGCTCTCCCTAAAACTCTGTACAACCTCTGATTTATTCAGTTTCTCCAGATCCCACCTCCTTAAATACCCACCTTTTTGCAGTTTCTTCAGTTTTAATCTGCAGCTCATAACCAATAGATTGTGGTCAGAGTCCACATCTGCCCCTGGAAATGTCTTACAATTTAATACCTGGTTCCTAAATCTCTGTCTTACCATTATATAATCTATCTGATACCTTCTAGTATTTCCAGGATTCTTCTATGTGTACAACCTTCTTTTATGGTTCTTGAACCAAGTGTCAGCTATGATTAAGTTATGCTCTGTGCAAAATTCTACCAGATGGCTTCCTCTTTCATTTCTTTCCCCCAATCCTTATTCACCTACTATGTTTCCTTCTCTCCCTTTTCCTACTCTCGAATTCCAGTCTCCCATGACTATTAAATTTTCGTCTCCCTTTACTACCTGCATAATTTCTTTTGTCTCATCATACATTTCATCAATGTCTTCATCATCTGCAGAACTAGTTGTCATATAAACTTGTACTATTGTAGTAGGTGTGGGCTTCGTGTCTATCTTGGCCACAATAATACGTTCACTATGCTGTTTGTAGTAGCTTACCCGCATTCCTATGTTGTAATTACCATTCTCAAAAGTATATACTGCTTGGTTCGAAGGCCAAGTTTTTTGGCTCACATGATTCCACCGAACCTTATAAAAAATAAATAAAGTAAATATCCTTTCTGGGATGTAGAACGACTCAAGTTATGCATTAACAAACAGAAGCAGCAACTGTTGGTCGCTTCCGTAAATGAATACACCTGTCCTGCGGAAAAAAGACAATGTCTTGTTTCTCTCTCTACTCTCACAATTTTTCCGTTATCTTACACCATCATCAGTGTCTCTCCTTCAGTTAATTGTCGAGTAATAAGTAAGTCGTACAAGAAAGAAATGTGCGGTTTTTGTTCTACACGTCACTGTCTTCTGCAGTGCATCTTGTATTTCAAAACACTTTCTCATCTGCAACTTACAAAGCTATTTTGTGCTCTCTATGGAGCAAAAATTTCGCACTGTAATGAGACTGTTGGAGCCTGGTAGATATCTTACGTTGTTCTCATTATTTAATAAAGTATTGGGGAAGAGAGAGGAACAAGAAACTACGTTTTCCAGAAACCTCAAAATATATTTTGCGCTCAAGCGAACTCCGTCGCAAACAGTTTGTTTCTCTAAATAAAAATCACATCAAGCCCAATGCTCCTGTAAAACATACTAACAACAAATGATGACCAATATTAAAACTATTCACACTGATAAGTTTTGGAATTACTATATATATAAACTGAAGAAATAGTGACTAATAAGGGACTTTTTCACTTTGATTTTTGAATATCTTGTGATTTTCAATTTCCTGCCTAATTGGTATCTGCAACTTGTTACAGAGTTCCGCTCGCCACTCTGAACGCTAGATAGGGATTTACAGGGTGGTCCATTGATCGTGACCGGGCCAAATATCTCACGAAATAAGTATCAAACGAAAAAAACTACAAAGAACGAAACTTGTCTAGCCTGAAGGGGGAAACTAGATGGCACTATGGATGGCGCGCTAGATGGCGCTGCCAAGGGTCAAACGGATATCAACTGCGTTTTTTAAAATAGGAACCCCCATTTTTATTATATATTCGTGTAGTACGTCAAGAAAAATGAATGTTTTAGTTGGACCACTGTTTTCGCTTTGTGATAGATGGCGCTGTAATAGTCACAACATATGGCTCACAATTTTTGACGAACAGTTCGTAACACGTAGGTTTTTTAAATTAGAATACAGAACGTAGATGTGGTTGAACATTTTATTTCGGTTTTCCCAATGTGATACATGTACCTTTGTGAACTTATCATTTCGGTGACACATGCCTGTTACAGCGTGATTACCTGTAAATACCACATTAATGCAATAAATGCTCAAAATGATGTACGTCAACCTCAATGCATTTGGCAATATGTGTAACGACATTCCTCTCAACAGCGAGTAGTTCGCCTTCCGTAATGTTCGCACATGCATTGACAGTGCGCTGAAGCATGTTGTCAGGCGTTGTCGGTAGATCACGATAGCAAATATCCTTCAACTTTCCCCACAGAGAGAAGTGCGTGGACGTCAGATCCGGTGAACGTGCGGGCCATGGTATGGTGCTTCGACGACCAATCCACCTGTCATGAAATATGCTATTCAGTACCGCTTCAACTGCACGCGAGCTATGTGCCGGACATCCATCATGGTGGAGGTACATCGCCATTCTGTCATGCAGTGAAACATTTTGTAGTAACATCGGTAGAACATTACGTAGGAAATCAGCATACATTGCACGATTTAGATTGCCATCGATAAATTGGGGCCAATTATCCTTCCTCCCATAATGCCGCACCATACGTTAACCCGCCAAGATAGCTGATGTTCCGCTTGTCGCAGCCATCGTGGATTTTCCGTTGCCCAATAGCGCATATTATGCCGGTTTACGTTACTGCTGTTGGTGAATGACGCTTCGTCGCTAAATAGAACGCGTGCAAAAAATCTACCATCGTCCCGTAATTTTTCTTGTGCCCAGTGGCAGAACTGTACATGACGTTAAAAGCCGTCGGCATGCATTTCCTGGTGCATAGAAATTTGGTACGGATGCAATCGATGTTGATGTAACATTCTCAACACCAGCGGTTTTGAGATTCCCGATTCTCGCACAATTTTGCTACTACTGATGTGCGGATTAGCCGCGACAGCACCTAAAACACCTTCTTGGGCATCATCATTTGTTGCAGGTCGTGGTTGACGTTTCACATGTGGCTTAACACTTCCTATTTCCTTAAATAACGTAACTATCCGGCGAACGGTCCGGACACTTGGACGATGTCGTCCAGGATACCCGTTGGACATTTTGATCACAGTAGCCATACATCAACACGATATCGACCTCTTCCGCAATTGGTAAACGGTCCATTTTAACACGGCTAATGTATCACGAAGCAAATACCGTCCGCACTGCCGGAATGTTACGTGATACCACGTACTTATACGTTTGTGACTATTACACCGCCATCTATCACAAAGCGAAAAAAGTGGTCCAACTAAAACATTCATATTTCTTTACGTACTACAAGAATATGTAATAAAAATTGAGGTTCCTATTTTTAAAAAAACGCAGTTGATATCCGTTTGACCTATGACAGCGCCATCTAGCGGGCCAACCATAGCGCCATCTGGTTTCCCCGTTCAAGCTAGACGAGTTTCGTTGTTTGTAGTTTTTCGTTTGATGATTATTTCGTGAGATATTTGGCCCGATCCCTATCAATGGACCACCCTGTATAGTCTACGTGGAAATTAGTCTACTGCTTATATTATAGTTGCGAACTCTGTAGTTTTCCCTGAATTCCGTCTCGTAATAAAAATGTAAATGTCGTGTGACTAGGGCCTCCCGTCGGGTAGTCCGTTCGCCGGTTGCAAGTTTTTCGATTTGACGCCACGTCGGCGGTTTGCGCGTCAATGAGGATTAGGACAACACTCAGTCGCTGAGCGGAGAAAATCTCCGACCCAGAGGGAACCCGGGCCATTAGGATTGTCAATCTGCCGCGCTGACCACTCAGTTACCGGGGACGGACCGTCTCGTAATTAACAGCAGATACCACTGGAGTGGAATTGTATTGAGGCATAAGTGTATGAATCACCAGGTTTCCAAAGAGGCTTCTACCAGACAACCTCCCATTTCCCCTCCCCCACACCCCAAACCATTGACATCATAAGGAATCCATTTCCCATGTACAAAATAGCTTCAAACGTCTGATTGCTTTAGGGATTTCATAATGTTGATAATGTGCTTCATACTCCGAGCTAGGGTGGCTGCGGCCGGACAAATTGCGTGACTACCATACTCTATGTCTACTTCACAGACTCCTCGTCGCGCAAGCACCCCAGTACCTTGCTTCAGAGATTAAAAACCTGTCATGCCATCATAATCGAAACACGAGGTCACTCTTATTTGGTATCCTAACTGTGCCCACTCACAAAACAAAAACTTTTGCAAACTCCTTCTCAGTTGCCGCTGTCCGCCTCTGGAACAAACTGCCCCTTACCTTGCGCAAAATTCAATCTCCTGCTGCTTTTAAGAAGAAGTTGAAGCATTTCCTACTATCATCTTCATAAAGTTCTCCACAAAATTAATGTACCAGGCCAATCCTCTCATCTGTCAAATAGCAAAGCTAGCGTCTCCTATCTTGTCCCTGAGATGCCTTCCTCTTCATCTATCTCTAATAGCCACGCAATATTCTTTTCCTTTATATTTCCTTAATTATGTTTCATCATGTCTCCCTATTCTTCTCCTCCCTTCACCATGAGTCTCCCTCATACCCCCTGCTGCCAGCACTCCTATCTAAAATTTGTCTCTTCAATAATGTCTAATTATAACAGTACTTATGATCTACGAATATAAACTCTATATGTATGTATTTCTAATTGTTTATTTCACTTTTTGTACTAGATGTAGTTTAACATGCCTACTAAAACGTATGAATGTAAAATAAGTAGAATGCCTGGTTAGATGCAAGAGAGGGCCTGATGGTCCTAATCTTTCCAGGTTAAATAAATAAATAAATAAATAAATAAATAAATATTTGGCGTAAAATGTTTAAGAGAGAAACAGTTTACGAAAAGTTTGAAAATTATGTTTAAAGTTTGTTGTAAATCGCTGAGTGCTCTCATTATCAAACGCTGTATAAGTATATTCTGAGTAATTTGCACTTCATTTTTAGCAAGTTCTAGTTTTTCAAGCTTCTCGATATTTATGAAGTCGTATCTCCTGGTCTAAGTGTCGTACAATGATATAATTTTGCAAGGACGTTGATCAGTACGTGTGGATACTGTCTCAAAAACCTGTTACTAATAAATTTAGTAATAAAGAAGTAATACGTTAACAAGTCAGTCATGATGCTGAAGTTTCACTGCATGAACAATAAAATGTAGTACGCGAAAAACTCGTTTCCTTTGATCATTTTAAGAGGGGTGTCAACGAGAAAATGTTCTCGTTCTTAAATAACGGATGAATACAATCTTGGTAATTTGCGCATCGTGAGTTGCGTTGCCTCAAGACATACACATAAGATTATACCTGTTAGCGACTAGTTAATGACAGTGATTTAAATTTTTAAATTCAGTCTGTAATTATATTAAATATTGAAAATCAAGTTTTTGTTGTTCCTGAAAGCCGCTAGTCACACAACCTTCAACTGTAACGGTGCACCACGCATTGGGTTAGCTGTTTAGTAATATAGACGTTCGATTATCAACACTAAGCAATATGCTTACTGCACGCTTCTGTAGAATAAATACTTCTTAGACCTTAGCTGCATTATCTCAGAAGATAATACCACGGGACAATACTAAGTGGTAGAACGCTAGATGTGCTAGCTGTGCTGTTTGTAGACAGACACAGTGAGAGAATATTCTAAGTGAAAAGCAGAAAAAACGGAGCATACAACTGAACTGATCCTCATCCTGGTAGCAGTTTGGTTAGTTATCTAAATGTACTCCTAGGAACCTCACACATGGAGCGTCCTTCATACCCAAGAACAGTGATCAGCCACAGTATTGTGACCACCTATCTAATAACCGATACGTCCGTCTTTGGAGCGGATAACAGCAGCGACGCGTCGTGACATGGCAGTTGGCACCACATCTGCACACACAAGTCACCTACCTAATTTTCGTAAATTCCGGGGAGGGGACGATGAGCTCTGACACCACGGTCAGTCACATCCCACATGTGTCGGATGGGTTTCAGATCTGGCGAGACTGGAGGACCTGCACATCAATTGGAACTCGCCACTGTGCTTTTCGAACCACTCCATCACACTCTCGGCCTTGTGATCTGACGCATTATCTTGTTGAAAAATGCCTCTGCCGTCGGGAAACATGGGCGTCGTGCAGGGGGGTACCGTGTCAGCAACCAGTTTAGTATGCTCCTTGGCTGTCACGGTGACGAGCTTCACTGAGCCCGCGGATGCCCACGTGAATGTTCCCCAGCGCATAATGGAGCCTCTGCCAGCTTGTCTGTGGCCCGCAGTACGAGGTGCATTCAAGTTCTAAGGCCTCCGATTTTTTTTTTTCTAATGAACTACTCACCCGAAATCGATGAAACTGGCGTTACTTCTCGACGTAATCGCCCTGCAGACGTACACATTTTTCACAACGCTGACGCCATGATTCCATGGCAGCGGCGAAGGCTTCTTTAGGGGTCTGTTTTGACCACTGGAAAATCGCTGAGGCAATACCAGCACGGCTGGTGAATGTGCGGCCACGGAGAGTGTCTTTCATTGTTGGAAAAAGCCAAAAGTCACTCGGAGCCAGGTAAGGTGAGTAGGGAGCATGAGGAATCACTTCAAAGTTGTTATCACGAAGAAACTGTTGCGTAACGTTAGTTCGATGTGCGGGTGCGTTGTCTTGGAGAAACAGCACACGCGCAGCCCTTCCCGGACGTTTTTGTTGCAGTGCAGGAAGGAATTTGTTCTTCAAAACATTTTCGTAGGATGCACCTGTTACCGTAGTGCCCTTTGGAACGCAATGGGTAAGGATTACGCCCTCGCTGTCCCAGAACATGGACACCATCATTTTTTCAGCACTGGCGGTTACCCGAAATTTTTTTGGTGGCGGTGAATCTGTGTGCTTCCATTGAGCTGACTGGCGCTTTGTTTCTGGATTGAAAAATGGCATCCACGTCTCATCCATTGTCACAACCGACGAAAAGAAAGTCCCATTCATGCTATCGTTGCGCGTCAACATTGCTTGGCAACATGCCACACGGGCAGCCGTGTGGTCGTCCGTCAGCATTCGTGGCACCCACCTGGATGACACTTTTCGCATTTTCAGGTCGTCATGCAGGATTGTGTGCACAGAACCCACAGAAATGCCAACTCTGGAGGCGATCTGTTCAACAGTCATTCGGCGATCCCCCAAAACAAGTCTCTCCACTTTCTCGATCATGTCGTCAGACCGGCTTGTGCGAGCCCGAGGTTGTTTCGGTTTGTTGTCACACGGTGTTGTGCCTTCATTAAACTGTCGCACCCACGAACGCACTTTCGACACATCCATAACTACATTACCATATGTCTCCTTCAACTGTCGATGAATTTCAATTGGTTTCACACCACGCAAATTCAGAAAACGAATGATTGAATGCTGTTCAAGTAAGGAAAACGTCGCCATTTTAAGTATTTAAAACAGTTCTCATTCTCGCCGCTGGCGGTAAAATTGCATCTGCCGTACGGTGCTGCCATCTCTGGAACGTATTGACATTGAACGCGGCCTCATTTTAAAACAATGGGCATGTTTCTATCTCTTTCCAGTCTGTAGGAAAAAAAAATCGTAGGCCTTAGAACTTGAATGCACATCGTACAGGTGTCAAGGAGCTGTTCCCCCCGAAGGAGACGGATTCGCGCCCTCTCATGATGAAGGATTCATCAGACCATGCAAGGCTCTGCCACTGCGTCAACGTCCACTGCCGGTGGTCACGTGCCCATTTCAGTCGTAGTTGCTAATGTCGTGTTGTTAACATTGGCACACGCCTGGATCGTCGGCTGCAGAGGCCCATCATTAGGAGTGTTAGTTGCATCGGTGTTCCCATACACTTGTACTCTGCCCAGCATTGAAGTCTGATGTTAGATCCGCCACAGCGCAGTTCGCCGTCTGTCCTGTTTTACCAGTCTGCCCAGCCTACGACGTGCGACGGCTGTGGGATAGCTGCCCAACCCCAAGGCATCTGGGCGCAGTTTCACCTTAGTTTCGCCACGTGTTGAAGGCACTCACCGCAGCACTTCTCGACCACGCGGCAAGTCCTCGCAGTTTCCGAAATGCTCTTTACGAGGTCCTGGGCCATCACAGTCTACCCTAGGCCAAACTCAGATAGATCGCACTCCTTCCCCACTCCATACACGCACAGCGTGCTCACTGATACTACATGCACAGTGCGTGTCTCTAGCAGTCATTCCTTCCCAGGTGACGCCGTTATTGCCTGGACGGCCTTATGTCGATAGTAAGTCGGCGGTCATAGTGATCTAGCTGATCGGCTTATTTGTACGAATTTCCTGATTGAAGGTGAGATTCATTGATATCTTAGTCGTAGGATAACATTGCAACGTGTTTGCGCTTCTTGATTTCTGAATATTTGAAGCGATTTTCCAGTCTTAAGATCTGACTGGATAATTTATAGATTTGATTTTTTTCCTATTACCTCTAATATTTATTATTTTCTGTTTCATAACATGAGTCTGTAAAGGTCGCTATGTTGTCATCAGTAGTCCGTTTGCGAAACAGTTAACGCTTAACAAACGAGAGGAAGGAATAGTGTGCAATCTCTTTTTTTCTTTGCTTTACTTTTGAGAGAACCAAGAGAAGAGCTCTTACGTATGCCATTAGTGCCATGATAATAATTTACTCTTTGATATATATTGTGCAATAACACGTACCTAGTGCCAGCTGGATTTGTGGAATAGTTATCAGTATAGCTTTTAAAATTTTTTGAGTTTGTAGATCTACAACCGTACTCCCATGACACCTTACGATGTGTGGGGGAGAGTAATTCTCGTACCGCTATCATTTCCACTATATTCCGTCCGTGAGTTGGTAGTCAGAAGAACAAATGTAAACAGTGAACTCTCCGTGGTACACAACGTTTCGCATATAGCGTCTACCACTGAATTTGACGTTCGTTTCCATAACGCTATCGGGTTTTCTAGATAAATCTGTGACGAAACACTACAGTTTTCGCTGCAGGATTATCTTTCTCCTCTATTAATCCAATGTGGTAATGGTCCCAGGACGACGATCGAGACTCAAAAATCAGTCGAAGTAGCGTGCTGAAAGCCTTATCTTCCGTGGATGAAGTTTCTTCGTGTTCTTTCACTGAACCTCAGTCTCGACCCTGTCTTTTTGTTTAAAAAGAATTTGTAGTTGTCCTACTTTATGTCATACCAGACAGTCACTTGAAGGTAATTTACAATTGTTACTCCTTTCTGTGATACATCGACAATATTGTAATAGAGCAGTAATGGGTATCTCTACCAATTTATGAACAAAACGGTAAGTTTATTCGTCACCAGAGTAAACTGACAGTCCTCTGCGCCTATGGTCGAATTTCATCAGATCACCCTACATTTTACTAAACTCCTGTAGATGTGAGTTGTGTTTTTCGTTCAAACGGATGGACTAGAATATAAACCGCCAGGGTAGCCGAGAGAGGTAACGCACTGCTTCCTGGACTCGGGTAGGTGCGCCGGCCCCGGATCGAATCCGCCCGGTGGATTAATGGATTAACGACGAGGGCCAGTGTGCCGGCCAACCTGGATGTGGTTTCTAGGCAATTTTCCACAGCCCACTAGGTGAATGCCGGGCTGGTCCACACGTTCCGCATCAGTTACACGCGTCGCAGACATTTGAAACACGTTCGCACTATTTCACGCTTTACACTTGATGCAGACAGCTGGGGTACACTGATTCCATCCCTGGGGTTACGGGGTGGCGGCAGGAAGGGCATCCGTTCACCCCTAAAACTAACCTAGACAATTCCTTTCTAACCATGCCGACGCTGCGATCGCTGCTGGAGTATGGCGTAAGTGAAAGAAAGAAAGAAAGAAAGGATTGACTAGAATATCTGGGCAGCAAAATAGCTGATAAATGGCCGAAGTACTGGAAATATAAAATGCTGACTGGCAATAGCAAGAAAACCATTTCTGGAAAAGAGGAATTTGTTAGCATCGAATATAAATGTGTTAGGAAATCTTTACTGAAGGTATTTGTCTGTAGTGTAGCCTTGTATGGAAACAAAGTGCAGATGATAAACAGTAGTAGGAATGGAATATAGAACCTTCTAAAATGTTTTGCTGAAAGAAGTATGCTGAAGACGAGATGGTTCAAATTGCTCTGAGCATTATGGTACTTAACTTCTGAGGTCATCAGTCCCCTAGAACTTAGAACTACTTAAACCTAACTAACCTAAGGACATCACACACATCCATGCCCGAGGCAGGATTCGAACCTGCGACCGTAGCGGTCGAGCAGTTCTAGACTGAAGCGCCTAGAACCACTCGGCCACTCCGGCCGGCTGAAGACGAGATGGGTAGACCGAATAACTAATCAGAAGTTACTGAATCTAACGAGGAAAATAAATTTATGGCGCAACTAAAAGTGTGGATCGGCTGAGGCATCCTGAGGCATCAAGTATTCCTCCATTTCGTAATGAAGGGAGGTATGGGTGGTAAAACTTATAGAGAAATACATAAACATGCATACAATAAGCAGTTTCAAGTGGATGAAGGTTGCAGTAGTTCTTAAGAGAAAAAGAGGCTAGCAGAGGATACACTAGTGGGAGAAGTGCATCAAACCGGTATGTGGACTGAAATCACGACAGTTACAATATTCAATATAGTTTTCACAGTAGCTTGGCACTGACACACACACAAAAATTTTAAGGATGATATTCTGGCGCTTATAAAGACACTCGAGCCACGTGATGATAAAGTGTAGGACAAATACATTATACTGACGTGCAAGTACTCGCCCCTGCAAAATGTTATGTACCGACAAAATAACTTTCGCTCCAAGTTTGTTACTCTTACAGGTGATAAAAGCCTGATTATTGTAGGTGCCACAGTTGTAGGCTGCCTGATACCGAAAATCCAAATTGGAAACTACACCTCAGGTTCCATCTTCTTGGGTATCGTAACTTATCATACACACAAATAGATAATTTCAAGCTGTACTCTCGTTGGCAAGGGTCTCGGCCGACTGAGTCTATGCTTGTAAATTCAATCGTCGTATGAACAATGGAGTCACAAACTAAAAGCAGACCTCACAGTGTCTTAAGCTTTTAGTTTCCTCAGGTAGACAACTATTGTACCGGAATCGGAAGTATCATCACCCTCCAAATAAAATACTTTATATGTCGATGTATAATCATACAAAACACCTTATATGTGGATGTATACTCATATAGAATACCTTACAAGTCGAAGTAAGCTATCGATCGTAATTGCAGATCAACTGCAAACCGAAATGGTGTTTTGAAGCAGGATTTCCTGTAACAACAAATGTATTTACTATACGATCGGCTAATTGGCTGAGGAATAATATGAACAATGTACTGGTAAAAAATTGCTCCTGGTTTACGGCTGGCAGACTATCCCGAGTGATATTATTCTACTGCACTACAATGGTGTCATACTCAGTAACCTTAGCGACACCGGACCTGTTGGACTGAAAGCAGAATGGAAGTTTTCACGTAACGATCACATTCCTAACCTGCTGAACGTCACTGTAAGACATGTTACACAGTTAACACATCTGTTACATTATTGATAAATTACTGTTAATACACTCTAAGACAAGAAAAACAAAGCATCACGAAGGAATTATTCGAATGGACGGAAATCTGTGAGTGTGGTGTACATGAACAGATAAACAAAAGTTACAGTTTCACTAAAACTGGATGATTCATTCGAGAAATAGAGCTTCACAAATAACGCGTTGGTCTACCTCTGTCCATTACGCAAGCAGTTGTTCGGCTTGGAGTTAACTGATGAGCTGTTGGATGTTCTGACGGATATCGTGCCAAATTCTGTCCAATTGGTGCGATAGATCGTCAAGATCCCGAACCGATGGACGTCCCTGCCATAATGCCCCAAACGTTCTCAATCTGCGAGAGATCCGGCGACCTTGCTGGGCAACGCAGAGTTTTGCAGCAGCCGTGTACGGATGGGCATTATGTTGCTGAAATGTAAACTCAGGATGGCGTGCCATGAATGGCAACAAATACGCGCATAGAATATCATCGATCTACTCCTGCGTCCTAAGGATACCGTGGATGGGAACCAAATGGGTGCTGTTATGAGAAGAAATGGCACCACACGCCATTACTCCTGATTGTCAAGCGTATGGCATGAGAGAGTCAGGTTGGTGTCCCACCACAGCGCAGGGCGTCTCCAGCAACGTCTTCGCTGGCCATCGAGTATCATATTGAACTGCCTCTTTCTCCGGAATACACATGTGAAATATGTTTTACGATATCTTTGAGTACAAGTTATGACCGGTTAAATTTTATGACACTTGTCAGAGTCGATGTTACAGCATATGCTTAATACGACCTCCGTTGCTTTGGACGAACAATCAGTCTTTTTTGCCACTCCTGCTATAAACGTCGCAGGACCTGTTAGTCAAAAAAGGCATTCACCCCCTCAGTACGGAGGAAAAGATGGGCTACATTGTAGATTTTTACATCATACTCAGTTTATTTTAAATGTCCCCACACGTAAAAGTGAAGAGATCTAACACCAGGGGATCTTGGTGGCCATTGGATAGGACTCCTCCTACCTATCCACTGACCTGCAAACTGTTCATCCAGAAACTGACTTCAGTAGCATAGTGTGGAGGTGCATCGTCTTGTTGGAAAAAAGTTGGGAAACCACTCTGTGGATTCAACAGCGTTGGAAGCACATAATAGCGGAACATGTTAAGATACTTCTCTGCATTCAAGGTTCCATCAATAAACACCAGACCTACGAGTCTTGAGCCCCAAATCCCACACCAAATCATCACTTTTTCACCGCCAGCACCTTTACAGGGATCCACCCACGAAGAGTTTGCATCTGACCAGTAACGATGATTCTGTTTGTTTACTTTTCCTTGAACATAAAAATTAGCTTCGTCACTGAACAACACCTGTCGTATCAAGTCTGGATTCCTGTGAAACTAATCCAGAGACCATTCTGCAAACTGCACCCGCCAATCAGGATCATCATCCTCCGAGAAATGATGTTGCAACTGTAACCTGTACAGGGGCCATTGATGGTGACTTACACCGAATTTTGCTGATAACCGGTGCGAACTGTGATGTAGACTTTTCACAAACGATGTTGCAGTCTCCTCGTCGGTGGCTGTTCTTGGACGTCCACTGCGTGGCTTGTCCACCATAGAACCTGCAGCACTAAATTTGTCCAATAACTTGAATACTGTCGTATGTAAAATGTCATTACTCTCAGGAAGACGGGCATTGAAGTCAGTAGCGTCACTCTGGTACCTCGTCCACCACTCATCAACACAATTTCATTTTGATTCTGCTATGTAAGTGCCATTATAGATCACCTGCAACAATAAACAGAATTGATCACTTCTAGAATTTTAAACTTTAAGGGGTCATAACTCCTACACAACTAAAGCTGTCTTAAAACAGATTTCACATGTGCATTCCTGAGAAAGAGGTGCTGCAAAATGATGTCCACATTACCCCTTCCCATTTGAAACACGCAACCAAAATCCAAAATGGCGGATTTAAAGGTGACCACTGCTGTCGCCATAACTCCTATAAGTTGCGCCCCACCTATAGGGACCCCATACCAGACGCCATTATAATCTCTCAAAACGTTAAAACTTTTGCCTCACTCTGTACTGCTACGCCCCTATTAGATTTCTTATTCGAAATATGCATTCGTTTGATCGGAACAGCAACTATTGTATGAAGCCGACGAGATAAAGTAACGATACAAAAGTCAGAAGCTAGTGTACATTCATCTCGAGAGTGCCCATGTCTCTTCTGAACTCGTTAACAAAAGACTTCAGCAAGAGCTGAAAGCAGTCAGGGGTAAATGTAAATTACTGTAGCCAACTCAAAGGCTTTTACTATTGTTCAACGTGCATCCAAGACTTGACTATAATTATTGTAAACTGCTAAAATAAATTGATTTAAATGAAGTATTTTTAACTGGTCTCGCCATTTTAAATTTTATTCTCCATGATTTTCTCACTTCACATCGCCTTCCTTACAATCGGCCGTGGTCATCCCCTCCTACGTGTACAACCGTCCTCGGCCATCCGCTTGAGGCGCTTGGCAAAGGTCACGTCTCATTGTATCACATATTAGAGTTTTATCGTGTTGCTATTGTAAATGAAGCGCGGAGAAATTACCGTTTAAATCAGTATGTGCACTCCCGAAATATAGTACTGGACTCCACACTTCATACTCGTTCGTGAGACTTAATAGGTAGGCATTCACGAAATAGTTGACGTCTTTCAAGTGCCTGCCTCAGAGATCTCTTTCTTCTGGATTTCCGTGGCACTCTTCCATCTATTAAAAAGTATGTGACCATTCGTATCGCTCTCATCAACATCTAGATAGATACTATGCAAGCCACCGTATAGTGCATGGAAGGTACATTGCACCACAAATAGTCATGTCCATTCCTGTTCCACTCGCAAATAGAAAGAGGGAAAATGAGTGTCTGTAGACCTCCGTATGAGCCCTAATTTTTCTTCTGGTATATTATCTTCGTGGTCCTTATGCAAAATTGAGACTATCGGCAGTGGAATCGTTCTGCAGGCAGCCGCAAATGGTGGTTCTCTGAATTTTTTTCAATAGTTTTGCACGAAAAGAACGTCTTCTCTGCATGGATTCCCCTTTGAGTTCAGGAAGCATTTCCGTAATACTCGCTTGTCCAAAAAACCTCCCGCTAACAAATCTAGTGGTTCACCTCTAAATTGCTTCGTTATCTTCCTTTAATCCAACCTGGTGGGGATCCCAAATACTCGAGCCGTACTCAGGAATGGGTCGCAACAGAACTGTATACACGTTATCCTTTCTAGATGAGCTACACTTTAATAAAATTCTCCCAGTAAACCGAAGTCGACCAGCACCCTACCAGTGCAGTATTCTAACATTATAGAATTGCTTTTCCTGTGAATCTGTATCAACTTCCATTTTTCTACATTTAGAGTAAGCTGCCATTCATCACACCAAATAGAAATTCAGTGTTATCCTGCAGCCTTGTAAAGTCACTCTACGACAGTATTTTACCGTACGCTACGGCGTCATCAGTAAACAGTCGCAGATTGATGCTCTCCCCATCAAAATGGTTCAAATGGCTCTGAGCACTATGGGACTTAACATCTGAGGTCATCAGTCCACTAAGAACTACTTAAACCTAACTAACCTGAGGACATCACACACATCCATCCCCGAGGCAGGATTCGAACATGAGACCGAAGCGGTCGCGCGGTTCCAGACTGAAGCGCTTAGAACCGCATGGCCACACCGGCCGGCTGCTCTCCCCATCGATGTGATCATTTATGTTTACAGGGTATTTCCGTAGGACCGTGCAAAAATTTAACGGGACATAATGGATGCTCCATTGAGCAGTTTGAAATGGGGAACCTGGGATCGGAGAAGTCAGCTTAAGAAGATAATAGGAATCAAATCACATTACTGTGCACATTTTTATTTACATTAGTTACAGATAACTGCAAATACCATCATTGACACAATGAAGTAAACTCTTACTGCATCTTGCGAAACGTGCAGTAACTGACGGCCATCAGCCTCAATGCAAGCGTGACAGCGACGAACGCGGTTCCGACGCACCCTGACAAATATTTGAATCACATCACTGGAAACTACAATTCTGGCAATTAATTCCATATCTGTGTTCACTGGGGTCTCATGTACAAGTGGCTTCAGATATCCCCATAGGAAATAATCAGGGGAATTCAGGTCAGGTGACCTCGCAGGCCATGGGATAGGACCTCTCCTTCCCATCCTGTGACCAGGAAATACAGCACTGAGATCTTTGCGGACACCATCATGTTGTTTCCACGTCCTCTCACGAACAGCTGAACTGAAACTCAAGATCCGGTGGCTTTTCACAAGGCCAGTTAGAAGATATGACCCAATGAGATTGTCGCCTACAATGTCGACCCAGATATTCACAGCAAAACGTACTCGATGGCGTGAGTCGACTACATCGTGAAGGTTTTCTGCGTCCCACACGATCAAATAAGGCTTCGTCAGTAAACAGCACGATTTGGAGGATATCCGATCCATCAATCCATTGTTGGAGCAAAGTCAGTGACAAGCATTGCATAGACTCGTTGTGGATCATATGATTGTAATTGTCATTCGTGGAGTACTCGCCACACGCTTGTATGTGCAGCGCCGATTTCACGTGAAATATGTGGAATACTTATAGCGGGGTCCCCTGCAACATTTCCATCATGTCCTCTCCTGAATCGGTTGTGCGTGTGGTCCTTATTTTGCCAGGTCCTTTGTTTCTTCTTTCCAACGAACCAGTCTCCCGCATTCGTCAATCGAGAGAAATAAACACTCGTCGTGAAGGATGACGCCTCTTAGGAAATCGTTCCCTGCATAGCTTTCCAGCAGCGAGAGCACTGCGACGTACTTCCCCATACACAAGTGCATATCGGTGAGTTCTGCGAAACTGTACTGTACGTCGAAGAACAGCACTGACAAGGGAACCTCCCCATAACCCCCACCCCCCCTCAGATTTAGTTATGAGTTTGCACAGTGGATAGGCCTTGAAAAACTGAACACAGATCAATCGAGAAAACAGGAAGAAGTTGTGTGGAACTATGAAAAAATAAGCAACATATACGAACTAAGTAGTCCATGCAAATATTAGCAACATCAAGGATAATCTGAGCTCAGGAGCGCCGTGGTCCCGTGGTTAGCGTGAACAGCTGCGGAGTGGGCGGTCCTTAGTTCAAGTCTATCCTCGAGTGAAAACGCTTTCCAGAAATCTAGGAATATGGAGTTCTCCTGTTACCCTTTATCCACGGTTCGCAGGATAGGAGAAAGAGGGAAGCTGAGATTCGCACGATTGATGCTATCTAAATCCGTGATGATTTGTGGACAGATATGTTCTGTCTTGAGGAAATTTATTATAATCTCTTCTTAGAATACATCCAGTACACCTTGTTAGCTTCCACTTACTTGAGTAATATTGGACTTTACAAGTGTCTCCTTAGCAGTCTCCTTAGCAGTCCCCTTTGCAGATTTCTCAATAACATACTAATGAATTCAAGTCTGCCACCTGTTTTGCCTACAACTGACCATGCGTGATCATTCCATCTCAGATCCCAACGAATTGTTACACGCAGATATTCGTATGAGTTCACTGATTGCAGCTTGATGTTTTAGTTGCGGACTGCAGTGTTTTTGCGCCTTGAGGAGTACACAGATTTACATATCTGAATACTTAATGCGAGTTGCCATTCTTAGAATCTGAGAGGATATTTTAAAGATTTTTTTCATTTATTGCCTCATTATAGGTTACTTCATCCTCTGCAAAATTTCCAAAGTACTTTTAAAAATGTCTGCCATATCATTAATATACAAAATGAACTGCAGTGGTTCCAATACACCTTCCTGTAACCTGCCTGAAGTTAGTTCTGCATCTCTCGATAATTATTCATCTCACATAACATTCTGTGCCTTTCCTACAAAGAAATCTCGAAACCAGTCTCAAATTTCGTTACGTAGTAAATTTTGATGAGTTGTAATACTGCATCCACCTGACCATCTCAATCAATGGCTCTAAGGCTATGTGAGAGTAACATGAGTAGGATTCCTTGTGATTTATGTTTTCGAAGTCCATGCAGGCTGATGTAAAGGTCATTCGTTCAAATCAAATGTGTGTGAAATCTTATGGGACTTAACTGCTAAGGTCATCAGTCCCTAAGCTTACACACTACTTAACCTAAATTATCCTAAGGACAAGCACACGCACACCCATGCCTCATTCGTTCGAGTTTGCTCATTATGGTTCATCTCAGAATAAGTTCTATGTTTCCACATTAGCTGCTTGTCGGTACACTACGGAGTAGTAGTCACTGGGCACAGTTTTTTCCTTGGTGTGTATGGTATTATGCAGTTAACAGAGGGACTATCTCAGCTGGAAATTGTGTATTGACTTTTCTAGAGATAACATCGGGCTCTATCCTTATTCATGCGGTTTCAGCACTTTCTCAATGGCAGTGATCCTAATACCTGCATCAGTCACCTCAACAACTGAGAACGACTGAAATACTCCAGGATTTCCCTTTACTAATGAACATTTGATGACTAAATTCAGCATTCCTGTTTCTGATTTGCTCCCATCAATTTCGTTTCTAGTGTTATCCAGGAGCGTCTATATAAACTATTCTGGTGTCACATGCCTGCTCCAGTTTCCAGTTATCGTAATATATCAACGCACTGTTATTGTTATTACGGATAGTATTTGTTTAATTACCATGTATTTATTTTAATGAGATGATTGGAGTGATAATTTTACCACTGTGTTGTGAAAAAAAATGTAACTACAATACTCACGGTACTGCTGAAATTCTGATAACCTAGGTAGTTACAGCAGTTTTGTTACTTTCATTGTCGATACGTTTTATTTATTCATTACTTTCAGGATCACCTTGGAACCCTATTAAGAAGCTAAACGATCTTCTTATGTGTTACTGACATTTGTAGTGCCTTTTTACGAATACTTCTTTTTCCCACTAAATTTCTGCTTTAACCTCTAAAACTCATAACTACAAAATTTCTTTTTATTGTTATGTTCAGTTTTATGTTCATGGTCTGCATACATTTCGGAGTTTCTTGGAACCGATTTATGTTTGTTCTGGGACTTGAATCAAATACGTCAAAGACATGGTGGATGTCCAATGTAATTCTTTCTTTTATTTGGTTTATTGTATTACTTCTTTCTAATACGATTAGTAGCTTTTTACAAACTTGTAAATTTCTTCTTGTGTTCGCAGTCTGTACTTGCTCAACCCAAAGAATTTTCTGGATGATTTTATTTCTTCTCTGTTTCGTTCAACTTCCGTACTCAAACAATATTGAATAACCCTCTATAAAACTACACAATGATTCTACTCGTTCGTTTTAGTGAGTGCTACTTCTCACATTTGTAGTTTTGTCCACTTTTTCCAACTGTTAATTGCCATCGGTGTAGTAACAATACTTAAATGTATAGGATTACATACATAAACTAAGACAGACTGTTACATTTCGTTTTCATTTGTCATCGATTATGACTATTAGTTTTTAGTGCCCCTTCGCAACGCAGCTCTCATTAGACCGGAGTACTGGCTCACATTTAACAAGGATGTTGAAAGACACCTAACCATTGAAACGAATGATTGCGACACTAATCTGTAGTCACGGGAAACTCTAATCGAAATGGCAGAACGGAGATTAAAACCACGCTTCTACTGAATACGAATCCAGTGCCATAACCATTACGACTCCCCATTAAGTCTCATTTGTGTCGTAACATTTACGACCTTCCATTAAGTCGCATTTGCTGTTGTGTGAGTTGTCACATACTACGAGCGTAATGACTATTGTACTAAACGCCCTTTTCTTATTCAGGGGACGAACGATATGCACTGAAACTGAGCATATTTTTCTCAATGTACTTCAAATTTGAAATATGGTGTTCTTCGCATGTCTACTAAGATTTCGCGGCAAAAAAATTGTCGTCGCTGTTTTAAAGAGATGGTTTGAAACCACTGACCGGGCGCTGTGTGTCACGTTTCGTTACTGTGTTACTTCAATTTCAGTGGATGACTGCATCTGTTGTCCTGCAACGCCACCGGTGATTTTTAATCAACTTTTTAAACTACAGTTAACCTTTCTCTTGAAGTTTAAGGCTGAAAGAGCAACCTCCCTACTACGAGGGTAATCCCAAAAGTAAGCTCTCCTATTTTTTTATAAGTACATAGACCTGTTTATTTCTACAATGGTTTACATCGGTTTACAGCTTGAACATTTAGCTATTTTTCGACGTAATCACCATTTCTGTCGATGCATTTTTGTAGACGCTGTGGCAGTTTTTGTATGCCCATGTTATACCAGCTCGGCACCATGATGTTCAGAAAGTTATGAACCTCTACTTACACCTCGTCGTCGAAGGTGAATTGCTTTCCGGCCAAATGTTCTTTTAACTTCGTCGTGATATTCACTGGGCGCCAAGTCACGACTATAGGGTGGAAGGGTGATTATGTTCCACTGAAACTGTTGCAGGAGAGCAACCGTTTGCCGAGCTCAATGATCTAAAATAGTGTATAATAAGTATATCGCCACGTCGTGATGGCTGCATGCTGAAAGACGTGCTGTGACCCATAAACACTGTTATTAAAAGTGACTACATGACTAGCATTTTAACGTAGTTCTTCTAACTGTACGTTTTTGCCCGCTTGTCTTTCAGACTGTAATTGTCGAGCCACTCATTAAAGACATAACACTACGCATATGATTAAGGTGACACAACTGGATATTTTCTTTGACGACGAGGATTCAATATGGTGTGGAAAAGCCGCGTGATTAAATCAAATGCTGTGATGTGGGATCAAAGACGGCTTGAATAGATTCCGGGAAATATTTCCCCTTCCCCACAAAAAGTGAACGGCGGCTTAAGGAGAACCGTGATAATCAAGTTTTCGATCGAGAATAACCCTAACATGCTCTTTTGCACATCATTTGAGGCGAACCTGCTCATCAGTGGTGTTCTTATCCATGTTATTTGGAACCCGCTGAGTCTTCGACGGTCTTAGGAATTTTATAAAGAAGACACTTTCTGAACTAAGTCACGTGTTTCGACAGTGTACTGCCATAGTCTAGCACGTAAAACCTAATAACAGATTATTTTCTGTGGCAACATTTGCCACAAGCGATATGTTTTTGTGGTTTTTCGCCTCATAACCTCACTGGAACTCAAGAACTGTAAAAATATCGCGCTAGTAGCAAGTGAAATATGTTGCTAGTATGTTGGCACTGAACAATGAATACGTGCAGCTGAGAAACTAATCATGAGTGAACGTTGTTCCTAAAATGTTTTTTAAGCCGACAAATTTTTGTTTATAAAATATTTTTAATTGCAACAGATATCATAGATTGCCCCTGTAGCTAAATGTTAGGGTCGCTGACTTCGATGTGGAAGCCCCGGGGTTCGATTTTCGGTACCTCCTCAGAGTTTTTTCTGAGATAGGGAGGTCTGGAATGGAATTCACTCAGCGCAGGTTAGGCCAAATGTGTTGCTTGAATAAAGAAGCAGTTACTCATCAAAGTTCATCTACTGGCGAAAAAGTAGCTACAGCTTCCGAAACGATTCCATTACGACCAGAATTTTACGATAAAAGTCAAATGTATCGATTTTACCAAACAGCAGACTTTGGTTCGCATGCTTTTCCGAGCATGATAATAGAACCTCATGAACTTCATAAGAAAACTCTGCACGCCATACTCCTCCTTAAAATGAGCGAGTTGAGTGCAGTGCTACAGATACACCCAAACATAAATTTTAAGTAATTATGCATCAGTGACATCAGATAACGAAGTATTGGGAGAAATAGCACATAAATTATTAGTTTAAAACTAACTTAGACAGAAGTCATTACGAAGTATGTTACTAATGACGCCGTTGTTGAATCACCGTTAAAGCGTCAAAGACTAGAGGATCTTTGTTTATACACGTTTCTATTCGCAGAATTCAACTAGTTTTTCTGTTGCGCTCCAAGTATTATTGCACGACTCTGTGTGTAATGGAAACGTAGATGGAGGGAAACTGAAGAAAAAAAAGTAATAACCTTTTGGGATTTTCATCCTCTTGTAGTTTGAGCACAGTCAATTCAAAAAATGGCTCTGAGCACTATGGGAATTAACATCTATGGTCATCAGTCCCCTATAACTTAGAACTACTTAAACCTAACTAACCTAAGGACATCACACAATACCCAGTCATCACGAGGCAGAGAAAATCCCTGACCTCGCCGGGAATCGAACCCGGGAACACGGGCGCGGGAAGCGAGAACGCTACCGCACGACCACTAGCTGCGGACGCACAATCAATTATTTAAACATTTTACATTACTACTAATGATAAAAACATCGGAAGTATTTCGTAGAGTCTCTGAATAAACGATTCAGATGAACTATTTTTATCCTATCCCAGCATCTCTATATATTCTTCATCTACTACTGCATGAATATTTTGGAGAGATTCCCGATATGTTTGTCACCAGCTAAATAAGTAAAACTGCTAACTCTTACAAGAATGGAGTAAACTGTTCACTTCCGTCAATTGGAAGTAGCCAAGCGACGCTGTTTTACTTCTGTATATTCTGGTCTCTTCATTATACACAGACTGACGTGTTGTTTGGTGATACCGGCTTGCTTGAAGTTTGCTGTTTGAGCGCTGGCCATTGTGCCGTATTTTATGTATTAACGTTTAGGAAAAGTTTGTATACAATAACACGAAATGCATGGTAACCTTGCTTTAGTCGCATTCGTAAGACATCTTGACTGGGTAATCTATGAGAACTCCCATAGCTACTCTTCTTACCCTTTATTAATCCTTGATTATTTCCCCTCGTACTGAGGAGCTCCACTTCAAGAGCTCTCCATTGCTATATACAGAGCTATAGGCGCTATACAAGCTCCACCTTTGCTGTACAATAACTCTAAAATTCTCCTTAATTCTTCTCCGGACGCAGGCGCTATGCTAGGCATATCTGTGCTGTACATCAATCCCCTTCAATGCCTTTACATCCTCTTATCTTCATAACACGTGATGGACTTCCCCACAATGTGACTTCTTTCGCTTGTCAGGCCACAGTTGGTGGGATCTACCGCTGTCGAGGACATTACTTCTTAAGAGACCTGATGCGATTTATTTGACGACGTCGTGGCCAGTGACTCGTCTTGCATCGTTGTAGGATCTCAGCCTTTTTACTGTTTCGAGGCGATGCCGCATGCTGGTTAGACAGTAATACTCAACCAAGGATTGTCATTATGACTCCTTTATTCAGATGTAATATGTTGACGTTTTGCCGCGACTTCATCTTATTTTATTCAGTTAAGTAGCGTCTATTAAGTACACGTATATCCCTGGAGTTACACTATTCACAGATTTTGGCGCTGTAGCTATGACCTTAAATCTTTCGTGGTAACTAACCTTCAGTGGTGTACACTGTGCTCACTTCGTGCTTAATCGTCCTAAAACATTCACTATATTCTACAAAATTTCTGTTTAAAATGCTGTAGAAGTGTGGCTATTTTGATCTATCTTTAAAAACTTACCAGAGTTCTAGGGAAACACAAGGTCGTCCTCACCTGAGCTAGGCAAAGTCTCGGAGCTGGCTGACATAGTGCCCTCTTCGATGGCAAACCTGGCACACTTTGGCGAGTGGGTCGTTGCATGGGGCAGAGTGTCCATATAAATTGCACGAGATGCATATCACAGGCGTTAACCGCTCATCGTTTGGTGCTTTACCAAAGTGTCTAAACCTCACATTACGAGAAAGGTAGGGACAGTTCAGGTCCTAGGATGTGGGGAATTCCGCAAGAGGTTTTGAAGTGCAAGCAGCTACATGCAGATGCGGCCGTCCAAATTGAAACATCGCAGCAGTCTCCATCTGCGCCATGCTACTTCTGTCACCAGAATGATGACAGTTTCGTTTACTCAACTGGATTTCGGAACAAGCCCCTACAGCCATCCCAGGATTGGAAATATTACACTGCAAATTGTTTTGACAATTCAGAGTATAAATTATTTTAAGTCATAGTCTCATACGAACTTACATAGGCTCAAAAACGGACAGATAAAACAAAATTTACACCCACAGTACACCGTGAGCCGTAGTAAAGTTAGCTTTGAAAAGCGCGCCGCAGCGCGTAGCGTGAAGCAGTGGCCCACCGTTTTCTGGCGGTGCCGCCTTTGTCGCAAATGAAGGCTTCACTGTCTCCCTCTAGCGGGAAAGGAGAAAAGTGGGCTGTTCGCGTGGGTTTAAGAAGTGGCCGTATGTGCTCTCGTGGAGAGTTCGCAGTCGGGGCATCAAGAAGCGACTTCTCTGCCGGTGCTAGAGGGACAGCACGCAGACCGCGGCATCAGCGTAAGCGACGCGAGCAGCGGCTCCGTGGTATGGGGCGTTAACTGCTCGTCGCGAAAGGAATCTTCCTGAGCGTGGGTCCGCAAGGGGCCTAATCTGCATTTCGGCCGTATGCTGTCGACCGGCGAGGAGGTTCTGAAAATCGGCGCGCCTTCCTGCGTCCGTTGAAACGGCTGGCAGCGGGCGGCTCGGAAGAGCATTTGGAGGCGCTGCGTTAGTTCAGTCCTGGGAGTCGTAACGCACCAGAAGTTTGGTATTGATTGTTAACAGATTTTATGAAGTTTAATTGAATTCAATTTACTTATCCTTGTTAATTATTCCAGCCGTATTTTTTGGGGGTTTCCCGCCATTCATTCTCGTCTGCCCACCCGCTGGAAGGTGGTAATATTAGAAAGGGTGATCCGCTTGTCCCCTTTTGAGGACTAAAGGGGGGGAGTTAGAGTAAATCTATGGTTCTGATTGCTTCTTTCCCCTCCCAGATTACCTACGGGTTTATTCGACTGTTAGCCTTTGCCATGTCTGTGAAAGTCTAACGCACCAGTGACTGTACTGTTTAAAATGCAACGCACTAAGACCTGATTCATTCTCTTGCCTGCCATAATTAGTATTACTAGATTCACGTATAAAAGGTACTCTAAGAAAGAAGAAAAATTCCTTTTGCCTCGTGGTAAGAACTAGTCAATTGCATAACGAATTCATGTTCATCTGGAAGCTGTAACTTACGTAAATTTGTATTTATTTATATTTGGCTATAATTAATCAAGGTTGTTAACGTATGCCGTAGTGGATTTTTGTATTGCTTCTAGTCAGCAAAAAGTGTTGCTTTTCCAATTAAATATCTTTTAAGGCTTTTACTCAACGTGCTTACGTTTTACAGGTAGTTGGTTATTAGTGTGTTTTCTTGCCATGCAGAAGTTTGCCATTTCATTACGCGTAGAAGTTGTTGCCTTGAAAGGAGAATGTTGTAAAGCTTCGCAAGTCCTACCTGGCGAGCGTGTGTGTTTGCCGTAAGTTAACTGGCAGAAATTTGTAAAATTTGTTTTTTTATATATTTTGGAAATCGTAATGTTATTAACTGTGAGTGTCCTCCCCCGTTTGCATGACTCATACGTTTTAGTTTTTATATTTTGAGACCTTGTGTAAACACGATTGTCTTTATATGCTGCAGACAAGTTAGATTCTACGCCATTTAATGAATGGAGTAAAATTCACCTGTAATTTAGCTGCGCTTGAAATATTATACAGCGTCGGGTTGTATATGTTAAATTGCTTGCCTGTACTTGTCTTTTACTGGCCTGAAATTTTTTATAATAATTTAATAATTTAAAAGTCCTTTCCTACCGTAAATTGAGAAACGAGTAAAAAAGATGACAGGTTGACTTATAGGACACAAAAAAGTTTGTTGTTTATTATTTACATTCATTCTGTCTTGATATACTATGAGTGTTGGTCTCTGGAACGTCAATGAGTGCGGCAATTGCGCCGACACAGTGTCTCCCAGCCTGTTGACATCATGGCAACGGGCCACCTAACTTCGCCGCTGCTGCGTCAGGATAATGGCGACTTCTTGTGTAATTGGCCCATGTGCTGGGTACGTCCTAGCGCCTGCTGTGGTCTCGGAGAAAACCCAGTGCCCTGACCTTCGTATGAAAGGTTGGAAGGTTGCATCAGGCCTCAGCAGAACAGGGCTGGTGGTCCTCATTGCGAGCCCCACATGTGGAGGTGGCTGGTGCCCTCAGAGTAGACCCACTGTGGCGGCAGACTGCTGGGGTGCCAAGTTCCTGGGCGATCAGAAACCAGTCAGTGGTTGGAGGCCCAGCGACAGCGGTCTTCATGGCAGCGTCCATCACAGGCTACATCTACGTCTACATCAGTACTTCGCAAACCACCTGACGGCGTATGGTGGAGCTTACTTCTGGAACGATTAACTTAACCCATTCCTTGCTCCACTAGCGAGTGGCGTGTGAGAAGAATGATGGTCGCTAAGCCTCTGTATTATCTCTAATTTCGCGAAATGTATATGGGAGGAAGTGGTTTATTCCCCGACTCTTCCCGGAAACTTCTTTCTAGGAATTTCAAGTGTAAGCTCCCTCCCTGATGCACAACGCCTCTCTTATAGCGTCTGCCACTGGAGTTCTTTGGGCATATCTGTAACGCTCTCGCACTGACCAGACGATTCCATGGCGAAATGCGCCGCTCTTCTTTGGATCTTCTCTCTCTTCCATCAGTCCTACCCGGTAAGGGTCCCAGATTGACGTACAATAGTGAAGAATCGGTCAGACAAGCGCCTTCTTTCGTGGATGAGTTGCATTGCCTCAATATTCTTCATATTTGCTATCCTCGCATTTGCTTTTCCTGCTATTAGTTTTTCTGTGATCATTCCACTTAAGGTCAGCCGGCCGCTGTGGGCGAGCGCTTCTAGGCGCTTCAGTCCGGAACCGCGCTGCTGCTCCGGTCGCAGGGTGCGTGTGATATCCTTAGGTTAGTTAGGTTTAAGTAGTTCTAAGTCTAGGGACTGATGACCTCAGATGTTAAGTCCCATAGTGCTTAGAGCCATTTGAACCATTTGAACTTAAGTTCGGTCTGTATAGTCACGCCTTGGACAAGCCTCATAACAGAGGCCAGCTGTCCGCTGCAGAAGGAATATAACTATTGCTTTCCTCTATGTCGTCAGTCTTAGTTGCCAATATAGAAGCTTCGCAGAGGTACCAACGGACCTAATTGTTGCCTTGCAGAAGTAAGTCGGCATGGAACCAGGCGTGCTACTGAGCGTGTTGCGTCGGCATGTGGTTGTTGACTGAGGAGCAGGGTCTGGAACACGATACGCCTACAAGTATTATTTGGTTTATAACAGCGTAATAGGGTTGGCAAGGAGGGTAGAGAGATAGGTGAAGATATTGCTGGTGGAAAGGTCCCATCATTTGTAAGGAATTTTCTCAAGGATATAGTATCTAAGTTCTAAACATTCTGCGTGGTATCTGTTTGTTCTATATCGTGTCTCCCTACCATTTTCGCGCAACGACGCTCTGAGCGTGTTTTTTAGGGAATTGACTAGTTTGAACCTGGGACCTGTTGCTGGTAAGGAGACGTCAGACCACACATGACATGTAGAATTCAGAAGAGTTCAGTGGGACTAGCGATGATATAACCAAATACTTAATGATTTCAGCGTCAGCTTCACTGCACTCCCTATAAAGGAATCTTAATACTAACTAACTTTAGTGGAAGGGGTTCAAGGCTTTCCTATTTTTAGTTAGCTGGTAAAATAACGTCAAAAAAGCAGTTAAGTTTACCATTGGAAATTTCATTCTACTCACAAAACATTGTTTATAAATTGCACTATTGATAAAAGGAAATGTTTTAATACAGGATGGTAAAAACCAACTGCGTTCAACAAAAATCTGAACGAATATTCCCTGAGTGAGTTTCCAAGTTCTACAATGGATCGAAGGATGACCTATGCCATATCACATCTATAATCTAGGTTTAAATTAAGTTTCACAAGAGAGAAAACTATCAAAATGGTCTACAGTGACCCCCTATTATCTTTAATTATCTTGTCGTAAATTACAGTGGCTGATGTGGCTCCTCAATAACTATATAACAGAACAATCATCGCGTTTCAGATTTTTACTTCAAGTGGCAAATGTGAACACCATGAGCTTTAATTGACGATCGACACTAGTATTACGCAAAAAGGGGGTGTAACAGATGAGACTTCTGCAGTTCTGAGTGAAGCTTTCTGCGCTCAAAAATGCGGCATCGCGTGCGTTCATTAACTTGTCGGTGTTCGTCAGGGGGCGACGGCCGGCGCAGCTCCGTCCAGGTCGCCCTCTCGGAAGCAACTCTCTCCTAACTTCTCCTTACTACAATTTACCGAAATTGGTTTAAAAAACACTATCTGGCTGTGTTTCCATCTGACCAATCAGGGTCTCAATGTTAACCTTAACCTCCGCCTACAAAAATTCTGTCTATCCAATGAGAAACGTTATACTTTTCGTGGTGGGGCAATGTTTTTAAAGTTTGCAACGTAACAGAGACGCGAAAAAGTCTCACGCTAAAACTTGCGGGTGGTGTGGTCCTAGCAGTTAGCTGGCGACGTGGGTGTCCGTCTGTCCCTTATCGTAGGGCCTTCCAGCTTAACATGGTTCTGCTCTCGGCTTCTGTTCTCGTTTCTCCCCTCGGAACTGCGTCTGTGTCACGGTGGGAAGGTATGACATGCATTTAAGCATTCTTGTGTTAGTCTGTGGTATTCCATTTGCTCACTCGTTACTCTTATTACTTTGGTTAATTTAATGTCACGATTTATTCGGAGCTATGTGACATACTACTGGATTTGCTTATCATGTCAGAGTTTTCATGGAAAGTGTTGGATTTGCCTGACACCTTACAAAGTTAGCTTCGCTTTTCGCACTGGGACCAAATTCAAATTAAGTGGGCCAAACTCGCACTAGAATGCCGTCGAAACAGGTCTCTTTCTGCTTTATCTTCTAAAACGAAGCAATAAATAAATACAAGTCACAAAAATGGTTCAAATGGCTCTGAGCACTATGGAACTTAACTGCTGAGGTCATCAGTCCCCTAGAACTTAGAACTACTTAAACCTAATTAACCTAAGGACATCACGTACATCCATGCACGAGGCAGGATTCGAACCTGCGACCGTAGCGGTCGCGCGGTTCCAGACTGTAGCGCCTAGAACCGCTCGGCCACAAACATCGGCTACAAGTGACAGGCATGGTCCACAACAACTTCGTCTAGGTCATTTTTCTACACAGACCAGTCTACCATACTCCACATTAAAGTCATCGTAACGAGAATTCGTGTGTCGCTGTGTGGTGCGTTGAAATTAGCAGCGAGGTCATACGGCCATGCCCATTAAGTTCAAGGCAACGAGAGCCAGGATAAATATCTCATGAAAAAATTTACAAAAACTGGCAGCAGTGATAATCATGACAGTCAACAGTACCTGGTAAGAATGTTCATATTCTGTCTTGTCATTGATTTTTTTGGTCAGCAGTCACGTGACTATTTGATGCGGCTGGCCATAACATCCACTACAGTGCCAACCTCTCTTTCTCCGATTAGCACTTACAACAAACATCCTCCATTATTTGTTGGATATATTCCAGTCTCCGTCTGTCCCTGTAGTTTTAGCCTGTAAAGACTTCTCAGGTGCCTTGGAAGATATTTCCTGATGTCTTAACACATGTTCTGCTGTCTTATTTCTCCTTGTTGTCCATGTTTTCCTCATATTTCTATCCTCGCTGACTGGGCGGACAACCTCCTCATTTCGTATCAGACCACTTAATTTTCAGCATGCTTCTGTATTATCACATCTAAAACGCTTCGGTTCTCTTCTTCTCAGTTTCGCTCACAGTCCATGATTTACTTGGTGGTCCAGAGAAACATTTTTAGAAACTTCCTCCACAAAATAAGGTCAAAGTTTAGCCATGAACTTTCCTCTTGGCTTGTGCTAGTGTGCTTTTATGGCCTCCTTGCTTATTGCATTATTAAGTAATTAACTTCTGCAAATTTTCTGAATTTTCATCATGTACATCTATTGTAAGTAGGCTGTTTAGGTATTCTTATTGGCAACGTTACGTAGCGCTCTGTATGAAAATCACTGGCTGTGCTGTGTGCAGTCTGTGGCTAGTTAGCATTGTTGTCTGCCATTGTAGTGTTGGGCAGCTGGACGTGAACAGCGCATAGCGTTGCGCAGTTGGAGGTGAGCCGCCAGCAGTGGTGGATGTGGGGAGACAGATGGCGGAGTTTTGAAATTTGTTATACTGGATATTATGAACTGCTATGTATATTATGATTTTTCAACACTATTAAGTTAAATACATTGTTTGTTCTCTATCAAAATCTTTCATTTGCTAACTACACTCCTGGAAATGGAAAAAAGAACACACGCACGGCACAGCGGACACATCAGGAACAGCGGTGTTGGCCGTCGAATGGCGCTAGCTGCGCAGCATTTGTGCACCGCCGCCGTCAGTGTCAGCCAGTTTGCCGTGGCATACGGAGCTCCATCGCAGTCTTTAAAACACTGGTAGCATGCCGCGACAGCGTGGACGTGAACCGTATATGCAGTTGGCGGACTTTGAGCGAGGGCGTATAGTGGGCATGCGGGAGGCCGGGTGGACGTACCGCCGAATTGCTCAACACGTGGGGCGTGAGGTCTCCACAGTACATCGATGTTGTCGCCAGTGGTCGGCGGAAGGTGCACGTGCCCGTCGACCTGGGACCGGACCGCAGCGACGCACGGATGCACGCCAAGACCGTAGGATCCTACGCAGTGCCATAGGGGACCGCACCGCCACTTCCCAGCAAATTAGGGACACTATTGCTCCTGGGGTATCGGCGAGGACCATTCGCAACCGTCTCCATGAAGCTGGGCTACGGTCCCGCACACCGTTAGGCCGTCTTCCGCTCACGCCCCAACATCGTGCAGCCCGCCTCCAGTGGTGTCGCGATAGGCGTGAATGGAGGGACGAATGGAGACGTGTCGTCTTCAGCGATGAGAGTCGCTTCTGCCTTGGTGCCAATGATGGTCGTATGCGTGTTTGGCGCCGTACAGGTGAGCGCCACAATCAGGACTGCATACGACCGAGGCACACAGGGCCAACACCCGGCATCATGGTGTGGGGAGCGATCTCCTACACTGGCCGTACACCACTGGTGATCGTCGAGGGGACACTGAATAGTGCACGGTACATCCAAACCGTCATCGAACCCATCGTTCTACCATTCCCAGACCGGCAAAGGAACTTGCTGTTCCAACAGGACAATGCACGTCCGCATGTATCCCGTGCCACCCAACGTGCTCTAGAAGGTGTAAGTCAACTACCCTGGCCAGCAAGGTCTCCGGATCTGTCCCCCATTGAGCATGTTTGGGACTGGATGAAGCGTCGTCTCACGCGGTCTGCACGTCCAGCACGAACGCTGGTCCAACTGAGGCGCCAGGTGGAAATGGCATGGCAAGCCGTTCCACAGGACTACATCCAGCATCTCTACGATCGTCTCCATGGGAGAATAGCAGCCTGCATTGCTGCGAAAGGTGGATATACACTGTACTAGTGCCGACATTGTGCATGCTCTGTTGCCTGTGTCTATGTGCCTGTGGTTCTGTCAGTGTGTTCATGTGATGTATCTGACACCAGGAATGTGTCAATAAAGTTTCCCCTTCCTGGGACAATGAATTCACGGTGTTCTTATTTCAATTTCCAGGAGTGTATGCCTATCAGTAGTTAGTGCTTTCCGTAGTTTGAATCTTTTATTTAGCTGGCAGTAGTGGCGCTCGCTGTATTGCAGTAGTTCGAGTAACGAAGATTTTTGGTGAGGTAAGTGATTTGTGAAACGTATAGGTTACTGTTAGTCAGGGCCATTCCTTTGTAGAGATTTCTGAAAGTCAGATTGCGTTGCGCTAAAAAAATATTGTGTCAGTTTAAGCATAGTCATGTATAAATGTTCAAAAGTGGACGTTTCACTATGTCCTCAAGTCACTGTGCCACTCATTATTTTTCTCCACTCCCTTTCACGGGAAAAACATAATATGCATAGGAATTCCTTCAAATTTAGTACCTTAGTATTTACACAACATCTACACTGAAGCGCCAAAGAAACCTTTATACGCCGGCCGGATTGGCCGTTCGGTTTTAGGCGCTGCAGGTTGGAACCAAGCGGCCGCTACGGTCGCAGGTTCGAATCCTGCCTCGGGAATCTATGTGTGTGATGTCCTTAGGTTAGTTAGGTTTAGTTAGTTGTAAGTTCTAGGCGACTGATGACCTCAGAAGTTAAGTCGCATAGTGCTCAGAGCCATTTGAACCAAACTTCTATAGGCATGCGTATTCAAATACTGAGTTATGTAAACAGGCAAAATACGGCGCTGCGATCGGCAAATATAAGACAACAAGTGTCTGGAGCAGTTGTTAGATCGGTTACTGCTGCTACAATGGCAGGTTATGAAGATTTAAATGAGTTTGAACGTGGTATTATAGTCGGCGTACGGGCGATGGGACACAGCATCTTCGAGGTAGCGATGAAGTGGGGATTTTCCCGTATGACCATTTCACGAGTGTACTGTGAATATCAGGAATCCGGAAAAACATCAGATCTCCGACATCCCTGTGGCCGGAAAAAGATCCTGCAAGAACGGGACCAACGACGACTGAAAAGAATCGTTCAACGTGACAGAAGTGCAGCCCTCCCTCAAATTGCTGGAGTTTTCAATGCTGGGCCATCAACAAGTGTCAACCTGTGAAACATTCACCGAAACATCAATGATGTGGGCTTTCGGAGCCGAAGGCCCACACATGTACCCTAGATGACTGCACGACACAAAGCTGGTGATGACTGGAAACATGTTGGCTGGTCGGATGAGTCTTGTTTCTAATTATATCGAGCGGGTGGACGTGTACGGATATCGAGACAAACTCATAAATGCATGGACCCTGCAGGGCAGCAGGGTACTGTTCAAGCTGGTGGAGGCTCTGTAATGGTGTGGGGCGTGTGCAGTTGGAGTGATATGGGACCCTTGATACGTCTAGAAACGACTATGACAGATGACGCGGACGTAAGCATCCTGTCTGATCACCTGCATCTATTCATGTCCATTGTGAATGGATTTGGGCAGTTTTAGCAGGACAATGGGACACCCCACACGTCCATAACTGCTACAGAATGGCTCCGGGAACACTCTTCTGAGTTTAAACACTTCCGATGACCACCAAACTCCCCACACATGAACATTAGTGAGCATATCTGGGATGCCTTGCAACGTGCTGTTCAAAAGAGATCTCCACCATATTGTACTCTTACGGATTTATGGACAGCCCTGCAGGATTCATGGTGTCAATTCCCTGCAGCACTACTTCAGACATTAGTCGAGTCCATGCCATGTCGTGTTGCGGCACTTCTACGTGCTCCTGTGGGCCCCACACGATGTTAGACAGGTGTACAGTTTCTTTGGCTCTTCCGAGTACGTTTGAAGTAGTAGTAAATTGCTTCACACACTTTGGCTTCCCACTGCAGTTTATTGAGCATTTCAATGATACTTTCACTTAGCAAAGCCGCGATGAATCGTGCTGCTATGCTTTGAGCCATTCCCATCTTTTCCGTTAATCTTGAAAGTTTTCTATTTTGTTATTGAATAGCTAGTGGAAATACCCTGACAAGGGAAGCCAAATGGAAGTTATCTCTCCATTAACACGTACAACTTGTACCTGAGAAGATCCATTTTTCCTTCTAGGACTTATCCGTGCAATGCTCATGCGACTGCAATCAGCGTAACATGCAAATCAATAGGAATATATATAGGAAAGCAAACTAATAAAGCCGGCAGAGGTGGCCGAGAGGTTCTAGGCGCTACAGTCTGGAACCGCGCGACCGCTACGGTCGCAGGTTCGAATCCTGCCTCGGGCATGGATGTGTGTGATGTCCTTAGGTTAGTTAGGTTTAGTTAGGTTTAAGTAGTTCCAAGTTACAGGGGACTGATGATTTCAGAAGTTAAGTCCCATAGTGCTCAGAGCCAAACTAATAAGGAATACACAAGTGACTGCACATTATCCGAATACTGTGTAGTTTGTGAAAGGGGATACTTGATTTTGAATCAAGAAAATGCGTTGCATGTAGCGACTGTATCCACTGCTCGTCGACTTACGTCATCGTGCGGAAAATGGCAAATGCTCAAAGTACTTAGTTAAGCAGCTTATAGCGCAAGGCATTTGGTTGAGGAATTTCATTTAAAAATAATGTCATAATCCCAGCACTGCCTTTTGTGGGCTTTTGAAAATGGGACACGTAGCCAATGCGGAATACGGAAGTAGAAAAAGAGTCGTACCTGGATGATATCTGCTTTAGTTTCGCCATATTTAGTTAGAGATATTTTACAGACGAGTCGTGCGTAAAGCTCAGATTGGAAATTTATACAAATTACATCTTAGAGAATGCAGAAGGCCACCATTAAAAGAGACCTTAAGAAGTAGTGGAGTAGAATATTATGAAAGGGTCCGAGGAAACAATTGGACCCCATTATTCGTGGTTATTATTGGGCTTCAGATCCACAAAGGTGGACAACTGACCAACAAATTTTTCTTAACACTCGAGCATAATGCCCAACAGAATGTTGCTGAACATATAAATGACTTTAGCTGAACAGGCTATGTAAGCATTGTAGAAGAACGGATGAAATACGTAGGTATAAAGCTCACTTCCATTCACAGAACACCGAGTTCTGGTTCAAGCAAGTCGTCAATAATATGAATTAATTTACGACAAGCAAAAGGAACATCGGAAGTAGAGTGAAATTAATACAGAAATGTAGAATAGCAATGCATTCAATACACACTGGAGCGTCCTGCAGTTTCACCAGTTTAATCAGAATGAGAAAAAAAAATGGCTCTGAGCACTATGGGACATAAACATCTGAGGTCATCAGTCCCATATAACTTAGAACTACTTAAACCTAACTAACCTAAGGACATTACACACATCCATGCCCGAGGCAGGATTCAGAATGAGACATCAGTCGCCGCAGTTTAAATCTCTACGAGTATTCATAGCAAAAACCTGCCCTTTCAACCTTTCACTGGCCAACACGCTATTGTCCGCCGCTCCGTGGAGTTCCGCGAGAATTTCTGCCACCCTGCCACGTGTCAAACACAAAGGCACTTGCACAAGGAGTACTTTCGATAGAAACATACAAACAGCTTCGGAACTCATCGTGTGCAGCCACTTACGGTAAGCAATGAAATGAAGAGAAACGGCAATCATGTTTTAAGTCAGTTTTGTAAGGGTTCCAGACTGGCGAATAATACTCAAGAATCGGTCGAACGAGAGTAAGCGACCTCTTCTGTGCTTGAAATACACTACTTAGTGATTCGCCCATATATAAGCCTAGATTTTAGTGGTTTTCCCACCACATCGGACGGAAAGATTTAGCTACTTGGAGGTTGTGTCTGATTGCAGTTACAGATCGCCAATGGCGTGGTCAAACAATATCGTGGCCTTTTGACTACTTTTAGTACACGATTCCCAGCATGTGGCGCACATAGATTAAAAATGTCAGTCCGAAACAAAGTTCAAATTTTGCGCCGTGTGCAGCCTTAATAAACTGTGCGAGAGTTGGGGGTAAATATGTCTACGTGCAGAGGAGGTAGCATGCTGCAACTGGTCGGAGTTACGGGCGCTAAAGCACAGGAAACTTGGAGCTGGTTTTATCGCCCTTCCGTCTGGTGTGCGTTCTCCACGGCTGAGAACTGTTTCCAAGTGATGACGCGATAAACAGGACTTCGGAGACGCCAAGCGTCTCAGTCTTGCTTTCCTCTTTATTTCTCGCTTTCTTTCTTTAGTGTTATTTCATTACCCGAGACTTTGCAGCCGAAAGCTAGCTAACAACGGTACACAGAGCTTTATAAACTCAGTTAGATCAGCAGAGAACGTGTGAAGAAAATTATCACTTCTTACATCAGATAGTTCTCGCCAAAACTAGAAAATGAATACATAACATGTTATATCTCCGGTTTTAACTCCCAGAAAGGATTGGCCTTTGTCGGAAATTTGATGCTACATGAATGAACAGTAATGTGACCCGACTACCTTTAGTGAAATACGCGGTTGTTACCAAATTTCCAAGCCTGACGGAATAATTAAACATAATTTACACTGAGGTGACAAGAGTCATGTGATTCCTCCTAAAATCGTGTCGGTCTTCTTTTTGCCTGATGTAGTGCCGAGCGGTTCTAGGCGCTACAGTCTGGAACCGCGTGACCGCTACGGTTGCAGGTTCGAATCCTGCCTCGGGCATGGATGTGTGTGATGCCCTTAGGTTAGTTAGGTTTAAGTAGTTCTAAGTTCTAGGGGACTGATGACCTCAGAAGTTAAGTCCCATAGTGCCTGACGTAGTGTAACATCTCGACGTGTCCTGGACTCAACAAGTAGTTGGATATCCCATGCAGAAGTTTTGAGCTACGCTGCCTCTGTAGCTGTCCATAATTGCGAAAGTGTTGCCGGTAAAGTATTTTGCGCTCGAGCTCACCTCTCGATTGAGTCCAAAGAATGTTCGATGGGATTCATGTCAGACGGTCTTGCTGGCTGAACCATATGTTCAAATTGTTCAGTGTTCTTCAAAGAAATTACGATGAACTGTGTGCCTGACGACATGCCGCATTGTCACCATAAAAATTCCGTTGTTTTGGAATGTGAAGAACATGAATGGCTGCAAATGTCTCCAAGCAGTCGAACGTAGCAAGGTCTCAGTCCATTCCATGTAAACGAAGCCTATGGAACCACCACTAGCTTGCGAAGTGCATATGGACAACCTTCTTGGCAACTTTGGTCCATGGCTTTGTTTGACCTGCGCCAGACTCGAAACCTACCATCAGCTCCTTCAAACTCAGATCGTGATTCATCTGATCAGGCGACAGTTTTCCAGTAGGTATGCTCACGAACCAAGGAGTGGCGCATCAGGCGATATCGTGCTGCTAGCAAAGGCACTCGCATCGGTTGCCTGCTGCCATAACCCTTTAACGTCAGATTTTGCCGCACTGTCCTAACGGATATGTATATAACAAAGCGAAAATCCCCATTAATGCATGAGTACAAAATAAATGATCAGTCTTTGGAAGCGGTAACATCAGTCAAGTATCTGCGTGTGACTATTCGAAATGATCTCAAATAGAATGATCAGATTACACAAGTAACGGGTAAAGCGAACTCTACATTGCCGTTTATTGGTAGAATTCTAAAGCGATGCAGTCCTTCAGCAAAGGAAATAGCTTACAATACGTTAGTTCGTCCAGTCATGGAGTGTTGTTCGTCTGTATTGGACCCTTACCAGTTGGGTCTGATTCAAAGAAGAGCGACAAGATTCGTGACTGGTACATTTAGCCATCACGACAGCGTTACAAATTTCATAGAAAGTTTGAAGTGAGACACACTTGCAGATAAACGACGCGTTAAACAGAAGAGAATGCTAACTAAATTCCGAAATCCAATCTTCGCCGAGGATGTAGAGCACATATTATTACCACCAACTTTCAAATTGCGTAATGATCATCATTCAAAGATAAGGGAAATAAGAGCTCGTACTGAGGCGTTCATACAGTCGTTTTTCCCGCGATCCGCGAGTGGAACAGAGGGGGGGGGGGGGAATATGACTTTGGCGCGAAATGTGCCCTCCGCCACACGCCGCTTGGTGGCTAGCGGAGTACGTATGTAGATGTAGATAAGTTCATCGTACAATCCACACTGATTTCTACGGCTATTTCACGCAATGTTGGTTGTATGTTACCACTGACAGATCTACGCAAACGCAATTGCTCTTGATCGTTAAGCGAAGACCGTCGACCACTGCACTGTCCGTGGTGAGAGATGATGGCTGAAATTTGGGATTCTAGGCACACTCTTGATACTCTGGATCTCGGAATATTGAATTCCCTTACGATTTCCCATGCGTCTAGTCCCAACTATCACTGCACGTTCAGCGTCTGCTCATTGCCATCGTTTCGCCATAATCACGACTGGAGCCTTTTCACATGAATCACCTGAGTACAAATGACAGCTTCTCCGAAGCACTGGCCATTTACACCTTGTGCACGCGCTACTACCACCATCTGTACATGTGCATACATGTATCTCATCACTTTTGTCACCGCAGTGTAAACTGCAGCCGAACTCTCCGTCCGTTGCAACAGAACTTATCAGGCGCAGTGGTTAGCATAATTGACTCGCGTTCGGCAGGACGACGGTTTAAATCCGCAACCGGCCATCCCGATTTAAGTTTCCATCAAAGCCCATAATCGCCCCAAGTAAAAAATTTTTCCTTCCTTCCTTACAACCTATCAGTCTTAATGTGTCACTCATTATAGAAGCGGTAATTGCAATGCAGATGAACAATAGTGGGACAAAAAATATGGAAACACCAAATGCACGGGTTAAACAAAAGGTTTCGAACTCTTGCCATATTTTTTTATTTAACTAAGGCATTTGATTGTGTTGATCACAAAATATTGCTCCGGAAGTTGGACCGTTACGGAATACGAGGAGTAGCTCACAATTCGTTCACCTCTTACGTTAGCAACAAGCAGCAAAAGTCCATTATTCGCAATGTTGATAACGGCTCTGATGTGGGGTCTGAGTGGGGTACGGTCAAGTGGGGGGTGCCCCGGGGATCAGTGTTGGGGCCACTCCTGTTCCTTATTTATATAAATAATGTGCCCTCTAGTATTACGGGTAACTCTAAAATATTTCTGTTTGCTGATGACACTAGATTGGTAGTAAAGGATGTTGTGTGCAACATTGGCCCGGTTTCAAATATTACATGACCTAAATCACAGTAAGACTCAGTTCTTACAGTTTCTAATACACAATACAACTAAACCTGACGTTTTAATTTCACAGAACGGGCATGTGATTAGTGAAACTGAACAGTTCAAATTTCTAGATGTTCAGATAGATAGTAAGCTGTCGTGGAAAGCCCACGTTCAGGATCTTGTTCAAAGACTAAATACTGCCATTTTTACTATTCGAACCGTATCTCAAGTGAGTGATCGTTTGGCACGAAAATTAGTCTACTTTGCTTATTTTCATTCGCTTCTGTCGTATGGTAAATTGGGGTAACTCTTTCCATTCTAAAAGGATATTTTTGGCTCAGAAACGGGCGGTTCGGGCAATAAGTGGTGTATATTCATGAACCTCTTGTCGGCCCCTATTCACGAGTCTTGGTATTTTGACATTGGCCCTTAAGTATATATATTCCTTACTGTCATTTCTTGTTAACAATATTAGCTTATTCCCAAGGATAAACAGCTTCACTCAGTTAATAACCGGCATAAATCAAATCTGCATTTGGATCAGACTTCCTTAACTCTTGTACAGAAAGGTGTGCAGTATACTGCTGCATCCATTTTCAGTAAGCTACCACTCGAATTCAAAAGTCTTAGCAGTAATCAAAGTTGTTGATAATTCTTCCGGGTTATAAGGCCGTGGTCCATGGAATTTTTCAATTCCTAACGTTTCGTCCAATACTACGTTGGACATCTTCAGAGGTATGGCTGGTCCTGCTGAGTCCTGCCGACTCAGCAGGCTGCCGACTTGGCAGGACTCAGCAGGACCAGCCATACCTCTGAAGATGTCCAACGTAGTATTGGACGAAACGTTAGGAATTGAAAAATTCCATGGACCACGGCCTTATAACCCGGAAGAATTATCAACAACAGTACCATCCGGTCGTGAAAGTCTTCATTGTATGAGTAATCAAAGTGCTTTCAAATTTAAACTGAAGAGTTTCCTCATGGGTCACTCCTTCTATTGTGTCGAGGAGATCCTTGAAAAATTAAGCTGATTGTTATTGTATTGTTGATTGCGTTCCTTAAATTTATGGACTGACTCTTTTCAGATTCATCAACATTTATTTTTATCTGTTATTACTTTTATGCTGTAATTTCATGCAGTGACACGTTCCATGACCTTGGAGATTTTCTCCTCAATTTGGTCCCACGGAACTTGAGGTGTAAATAAGAAAAACAAAAATTACCATCCTAATACTTCGTAGTAAACCCGATAATTTTCAGAAAAGGCTCTGTTCATCTTGGAGTGGGTAAATACACGTCTTGAGTGATTTTAAGCGAATCTATTAGCATTCTTGTTACAAAAAGTTCAGATAACGATGGTGGAGGTGCGCAGCGATCATACAGTCCTTCTCTCCAAAGGAGATCACAAAGGCTCATACTAAGATCTGGTGACTATGGCGGCCATGTGACATGCGGCAATTGATCCTCTTACTCAGATAACCAGTCCTCGACGACGCGAGCTGTACGAACAAGGGCACTGTAGCCTTGGAACACCAATGGGGACAAACATTGTCCTATGGGAAGGCCAGAATGGTCGGTTAATCCCTGGCAGTAGAGCGACCTTACATAGTAACCGTGAGGCCCATGGAATACCAATATTGCTGCCCTATCATCACAGAAACCCCGCCATGTTTCACTCTTGGTTGAATTTGCTCATGTTGAGAAGCCAGAAGGAGCGATCTGTGTCACTTGGGAAAAAATTTCTAAAGCCAAGATCAGATAAATATTTCTTTATTTACGACAACCGGTTTCGACAGACTTTTCTGTCATCTTCAGGTCCTCAAACATTTTTGTTATAAAACGTGTTCATTTTGTGTTGGAACCTCACGGCAAGTTGTCACGTTAGTGGATAAAATATAGCACGTATAGAGAGGTTTTACATAAATAAAACATTTACAATCATAAAGCTCCTTGTGCACGTGATTATGTCCATATATGTAGGGCTTCCAGATGATTGTTAGATCATAACAATCACAGTACTCAATAACATGCACTGTAGCACATGTGCTTACGTTAGTTGGACATATTGTAATCATTGAAGATCACTCTTAGACTGCGTATACGGTACAACTGTGCTGTGTCGTATCATTGTTCATATACGCCATCTAAGGTGGATCATCAATGATTAGAAACATTCCAAGTAACGTGAACAGATGTGCTACCGTCAGTTTTATAGTGTAACATGATTTTTAAGACGTAACAATCATTTAGGAGCGCTACATATATGGACACTAGTATGTGCAAAAGGCCCTTTTGGCTGTAAATGTTTTATGTGTGAGAATCCTTTGTATAAATGCTACATTTTATCCACTAAACATGACAACTTGGCATGAGGTTGCAACTCAAAATGAACATGTTTTACATCAAAAATTTCTGAATACCTGAAGATGACAGCAAAGTCTGTCGAAACCGGTTGTTGTAAATAGAGAAATATTTATGCGATCTTGACTTTAGACAGTTTTCACTCTTGGGGCGTAAACACGGCCCGAATTGGAAACAGCGGGAAATAAGACTCATCCGACGAAATGACTCTTCCACTACTCCATAGTCGAGCTTTTACGGTTTCGACACCAGGCTTTCCTGTTACGTGCATTTGCATCACTGCTGATTGCTTTTCGAATTGCAGCTGTTCTTGCAATTCCCTGGTTATCGACCTCGTTCCGGTGCCGACAAGATCTCCGAACGCGACATTCAGTTCTGGACCAATTGCTAAGACGGTGACAAGATTTATATCGGTCAGACAGAAAGGAATTTCAAGATTCATTTTCGAGGCCATATATGTAATTAGAATAAGAGCGCTTTCGGTAAGCATTTGGACAAAGAAAAAACATGTGGTAGGTAATATGGGGGATAATATGGAAGTGTTAGGCATCAAAGGGACAATTACTGAATCTACTCGAAGAAATGGAAATTTATGTACACAGAAAACGGCAGTGGGAATTGCTGCATCTTGGCGTGCGTTCGCGTGCGCCGGCCAACATCGGCGAGGAGACTGGGCTTTCTGCCGCAAGCCCTGCCTCAGGAAAACAATTACATACAGAAGAGCCACGAGGCGGCGCACTGAGATTCCACTCCGGATGTGTTAACGACTATCGAGATTTAACTAAAAGACACTGTTTTCTTGATCACCTTGCACTTACGGCTATGGTTCAGCTGTTTTGTCACGCTGGAAGGTTTCGGTTTATAGATTTGAAGATATTTTTAAACTTATTATTCTGGCTTCTACACAGTTGTATGTTAGTTACTTTGCCAGCTGGGAGCTTCCCATTATTCCTCTTTACACCTTATATGTGGATTTTAAGTTGCATCTAATTGCACAAATTGTATGTTAGTACATATTTTATTGTCAGACGCTCATGTTGCCATATGAAGTAATTTTAATTAATGACTACACATAATGAAATTTATTATTAAATTTACGGTACCAGTTACTCATGTTCCTTAGTTATAGTGATCTCTGCTGGCTTCATTTTCTGTAAATACCAGACGCATCATGCCATCAGCAGCACTTACTATGTACCTGTATGTATAGATTTTGACGTTGATACCTACATCAGAATATTTTATGGTATGTGCGACTGGTATGCACGATGGTTAATCATATAAATATTTAATTTTTCTTATCACCAGGTCTGTCACAGGTTTTACTTCAGCTACTTGAAAACTTAGTTGGTTATACCACTGTTTTTAATTTGTAATAGGTCTGAAGACGGCAGTAGCCGAAACCATCAATAGTGGATTGTAAAAAAAACAATTATTTCATCAGGACAGACCTTTACGAATAAAATTCGGTTCTGGAGGACATTTACAGCTGTCGTCCTTTTATTTTACGTAGCAATCCTCGACAACGACCGTCTATCACGATCACTCAACAAACACTTCAGCTCCTGTTGTGACTTAGCGGATGATGTTTTTCCGCTTTCGTTGTATGCGGTATAAATCTTCAATAAGATGTCTCTTGAAGCACCGTACAATTTAGCTGTCTTGGTTACGGTAGCACTCACCATACGCGCACCAACAATTTGTCAAAGTTCGAATAGTCTTAACTTCTACAAAGTGCATTCACAATTACACAGAACACTGCTTTAGTTACGACTGCCATTTGTAATGTATCGACAACATTGGACAGTGGCCGTTCATGGTAAAATACAACAACGCGACCTGCAGGCATGGCCTGCTCCTAAATTTATGTTCAAGCATGGATTTCTCGTGGTGTTCCCATGTTTTCCTCCAACCCACGTATGTTGCGAAAAAGGTTAGTAGTAAAGAAATAATAAATTAAAGCCTCATGCCTGATGCTGCAGTTTTACTGTATGAACAGGAAAATGTAGTAAGAGATTAAACTTTTGCCCTTTCATTATTTTAAGGAACGTGTCAGTGAGAAAAAGGTTCGAAATGGTACGGAATTATGTGTAAAATGTGCTGAGGATTAGTAAGTGCTCTCATTCTCAAATACTGGATGAATATAGTGTGGGAAATTTTGGCGTTGTGAGTTACACTGAAGATTGATACACACGACGCGGCATCCGTGGCTCTTGCACTCTGGCTGGTGTTCTCTGGTTGGTGGGTGTCAGCGCGCATTCTCTGAGCTGGCGGTTGTGTGGCTGTTTCCATAAGATTATATACAGGGTGTTTCTGTAAGAGTGTGCAAAAATGTAACAGGACATATAGAATGATCCACTGTACAATTTGAGGTAGGGAACCTGGGGACGCAGAAGCCAACTTAAGGAGATATGGAAGTAAACTCGTCTAACGCTTTGGATAGCATGACTGTTTTCCGGCTTATTTACAACTAACAAGTGTACAAATTTACACGTACAGTGCTGCTTTGTTTACATGTAAATTCTTTACTTTCTGCAAGGAAACTAGGAGCAAAAGCCTCGTTACTAGAAAGGCTTGATGCAGATTTCTTTACTTGGTCATAAGGTGGCTCTGTTGTATCACATTTACATTGTCCCATGACAGAACATTCTATGAAACAACGACAGACCCATTTATTACTCCAGCGGTTCTAGGCGCTACAGTCTGGAACCGCGCGTCCTCTACGGTCCAGGTTCGACTCCTGCCTCGGGCACTGGTGTGTGTGATGTCCTTAGGTCAGTTAGGTTTAAGTGGTTCTAAGTTCTAGGGGACTGATGACCTCAGAAGTTAACTCCTACCGTGCCCAGAGACATTTGAACCATTGATTACTCAGTGCTATTCACAGACGTACAGTACAATACGATCAGTAGTTCCGGTACAGTTTCGCAGAACGCACTGACATGTACCTTGTGTATGAGGAAGTGCGTTGCATTGCTCTCGCTGCTGGAAGGGGGTGCAGGGAACGATGTTCTAACAAGCATCATCCGTCACAACGAGTGTTTATTTCTCTCAATCGACGAATGCGGAAGACTGGTTCATTTGGAAGAAGAGACGAGGGACTTAGCAGCACGAGGACTGCTCTCACACCCGATTTTGAAGAGGAGGTGTTGGAACGTGTTGCAGCAGACCACACTACAAGTACCTGTTCGTATTTCACGTGAAATGGGCGCTGCTGCACTAGCGTGTGGCGAGTATTCCACGAACAAAAATTACGCCCATATCACCCTCAACGAGTCCATGTAATACTTGTGACTAACTTTGCACCAAGGGTTGCATTGTGCCAGTGGCTGCTCATACAGTTGATTGGTCGAACAGGTTTCCTCCAAATCGTGCAGTTTACTGACGAGGCCTCATTTGATAGTGATGCTATTCTGAGCATCAGGAATAGCCATGTGTGGGAGAAGGAAAACTCTCACGCTGTAGCACAGTCAAGTACGTTTTGCTGCGAATATTTGGGCCGGCATTGTAGGTGGCAATCTCATTGGGCCATATTTTCTACCTGCCTGTCTGAATGGCCACCTGTACTAGATGGTGGTGGTTAGTGTTTAACGTCCCGTCGACAACGAGGTCATTAGAGACGGAGCGCAAGCTCGGGGTAGGGAAGGATTGGGAAGGAAATCGGCCGTGCCCTTTCAAAGGAACCATCCTGGCATTTGCCTGAAACGATTTAGGGAAATCACGGAAAACCTAAATCTGGATGGCCGGAGACGGGATTGAACCGTCGTCCTCCCGAATGCGGTTCCAGTGTGCTAACCACTGCGCCACCTCGCTCGGTCTGTACTTGATGTTCGTGCAAAGCGTTCTACCTGAATTGTCGTGAACGTACCCTTGGCAGTTTGTGGGAGGATATGAATACAACATGACGGTACACCGCCTCATTTCAGTGTGGTTGTCCGCAACCATACAATGCTGTATTTCCTGGTTGCTCGATTGGAACGGGAGGTTCTATTCCATGGCCTGAGAGGTCATCTGACCTGAATCCCCTTGATTATTTCCTGTCTGATATCTAAAGCAACTTGAGTGTGAGACCCCAGTGGATACGGAGATGGAGTTAGTTGGCAGAATTGTAATTGCCTTTGATGTGATTCGAAACACACCAGAGATATTTGTCACGGTACGTCAGAATCTTGTTCGCCTATGTCATGCTTGCATTGAGGTTGATGGCCGTCGGTTTCAGCACATTTTGTAAGATACAGTACTAATGGTATGTTCATTGTGTCAGTGATGGTATATGCAGTTAACTGCAACTAATGTAAATAAAAAAGCACACAGTAATGTGATTTTATTCCTGTTATCTCCTTAAGCTGGCTTCTCCGACCCCAGGTTTCTTACCTCAAACTGTTCAGTGGAATATCCTATATGCCCTGTTAAATTTTTGCACGCTGTTATGGAAACACCCTTAACGCACGGTTTTTTACTCCGGCGGGAGGACCCCCCAATCTGCAGTGCTTGTGGCGTCCAGATTACGGTCCGCCACATTTTACTTGACTGTCCTTTATTCTCTGACCAGAGGGCGGTGGTTTCCTTGCCACCGGATTTGCCCTCTATTTTGCAAGACGACGCAACGACTGTGGTTAAGGTCTTACAGTTTTGTGTCCTGTCCAATTTGTTGCCTCGGATATTAGGGAGAGGATTTTAATGTGCTGCTGGGTGACTGGCTCACCCAGGCTTTAGGTAAGAGGTCCGCCAGTCACGATTACCTACTTGTTTCACTTCGATTTCTGTTCTCTTTTCCTTGTGTTTCCTTTTCTCTTTTAGTGCGTTTCTTCTCCTCTTGTTTTGCCTCTGTATGTGAGGATTTGGAACTGCGTCAGGTCTGTGTCTTTTAGCCGTTCTCCTTGTTCGGTGTCCGTCTTCGTCCCTTCACTGCATGTGTTCCTATTTCTATGCGTTTGGGCGCTGATGACCACGCTGTTTAGCGCCCGAAAACCTCAAACCACACACACACACACACACACACACACACACACACACACACACACACACACACACTCTCGGTTGTGTGCAGACATCAGTACGTCACTGGGAGCCTCGTAACTTGTGTCCGGCAAAGCCACTAGTCTTAAACGTTGTAAGCTGCATTCCAGTACTAATGGCACTTTCTTCAGGTACACAAATAGCAGCAAAGCGGTGGACGTATCAGAATCTTGCTCGTCATAGTTTTATCTGAAGACAGCTGTCGCTTTGCCATCGGATGTTTCTTTGAAGGTTGTTTGAAAGTAATGTTAGAACACCACGTCACTGTTGGAATAATCCCCGAAAATTGTTGCTACGCTGAATTTTGTCTTCTTAACAACGTTGCTGGTTAAGCAGTCTGTTAACGACGTTGTAGTCGCAGCTGTGTAAGACTCTCTTTCTTGTCATTGCTTGTTGCCTGGGTTTCTGCGCATATGCCTCATAGAATAAAGTAGAACAACTAGCGGTATTAGATCATTGTTAAAACTGTAGAATACGTGGAATACAACTACGTTAATCATATAAAGAACATACTGATGCAATATTCATTTGCGTGGGTGTGCAAGGTTGATTTCGTGGATCAAGGAACTTTTTTATAACTCTAGGTGTTTGGTTTACGTTCGTGCATTTAAAAGCTTTTTTTTAAAGGATCGGCCGCTGTTAAATTTTACACCTTAGTTTACACATGTCATTTCACACCAGCGACAATAAAAGAAATTAATTTTTTTTTATTACAACATTTGTCTCGTTCACACCTTTCTTAAAATGTGCTATGCCATTAGACTTTCAGATGTTAAATTTATTAAATTTGCTGCAAGAGAAAAAGTTAATACTGTTACAGTTTTTGTATTTCTTTTAAAGTGGTAGGACACTGGAATACAGTTACAATAAATTCTAAATGCTTGTCCAGCAATTTATAATTGTTGGTGTTGTATCAAATGGTAAGTATTTTTGAAAATATTGTAAGGTATAAACAGGAAAACCAGAAACCTCCACTTTCGAATCCTTTTTGCCTCCCATCGCATACTTCATTCGGTCCATAGTATCAGAAATCATAAAGAGGCGCCATGAATTTAGTAGATGCAATATTCTAGACAACGCTATTCTCTTCTTTCATTTTTTATATACTAGCATCTCAAAATACATTAACAGCTTTGAACCAGCAAGTGTTCGCATGCAGATTAAAGGCACATGCTGCAAGCGGTTCCATTGTGGTTCAAATGGCTCTGAGCACTATGGGGCTTAACTTCTGAGGTCATCAGTCCCCTAGAACTTAGAACTACTTAAACCTGACTAACCTAAGGCCATCACACACATCCATGCCCGAGACAGGATTCGAACCTGCGACCGCAGCGGTCGCGAGGTTCCAGACTGAAGCGCCTAGAACCGTTCGTCCACACCGGCCGGCGGTTCCACTCTGTTGTAAATAATGTAGACAACGTATTTACTGTTGACGACACAAGCGTGTAGCATGTGCCCTTAGTCTAAGGGTAAGCGCTGGCGTCCATGGCGGTTAGGATATTGTTAAATGCTCATCTGATTCTTTCACAGAAGTTAAAAGAAGACACACTTGCATGGAAAAGGAGCGCATACGTTGACTTCAGTGACAAATGGTTATCTTAAACAGAGGATGGTGTAGGACAGAGCAGAAGGCGGAGAACGAACGTTGACTATTGAAAGGTGGCTACACTGAGCCACAGCGCCAAAGATCGCGCCAGAGAGTATTGTTCCGCCGCCTCCACTGGCAGTGCTTATTGAGACGTAGCGGCAGGCAGTTCTTACCGAGAAGTTGTGGTGGACACTGCATGTCGTGAAGTCAGAGTGAGATGTGGTGTATGAAAGGTGGCTACACTGAGCCACAGCGCCAAAGATCGCGCCAGAGAGTATTGTTCCGCCGCCTCCACTGGCAGTGCTTATTGAGAGTTAGCGGCAGGCAGTGCTTGCTGAGAAGTTGTGGTGCACACTGCATGTCGTGAAGTCAGAGTGAGATGTGGTAGTGGAGAGTGTTGTTCCATGTTTTATGCAGTGGTTTGATGGGAGAGATAGCAGATGTTGTTCTAATGGAGATATTGTAATAGTCACATAAAATGTTTTACCACAAGTAGTTGACAGTTCCAGCAGTAGCACCCAGCAATGTTGAATAGGTGCTACTGCAACAAGGGACACCATCTCAGTAGAAGCAGTCCATCAATGGCACCCAGCAATGTTGAGTAGGTGCAGACTCCAACAGGTGACATCATTTCAGTAGAAGCAGTCCATCAGTGGCACCCAGCATTGTGGAACAGGTGCAGACTCCAACAGGTGACATCATTTCAGTAGAAGCAGTCCATCAGTGGCACCCAGCATTGTGGAACAGGTGTAGACTCCAACAGGTGACATCATTTCAGTAGAAGCAGTCCATCAGTGGCATCCAGCAATGTTGAGTAGGTGCAGACACCATCAGGTGACATCATTTCAGTAGAAGCAGTCCATCAGTGGCACCCAGCAATGTTGAGTAGGTGCAGACAGCAGTCCATAATATTCACTATCACTGACCAGACAGTTCAAGCATGAACAATAGTTTGAATGCACATACAAATGTTTTTACAATGCTCTTACACTAAACATACAAATTCTAATAAACACACAAATGATATCAGATAATTATCATATTACTATTACAAATACACAAACATCAGTAAACCTATAATATTTATGGGTGTCAGTGCAAGCCACTACAACAAATAAAATAATATTTAGGAGATAGGTGGGTAGGATTAGGAAAGGAAAACACACTCACTCATCTTTCATCCACATTAAGTACTACTGTGTAATTGAATAGTGTTAACTGTTTAAATGCAATTCTGTCAAAATTTCATGTTTTTCATGTGTATCAAGTAATAGTGGCAGCAATGTATAACAGTCAATAATAGTTAAGTCAACGTCATAGTCATCATGTCAAGACCAATGTTTGCCAAGCCAGATCAAAATGTACGGTTGCTGAACAACTGTCAGTGTGCCAAGATGTGCAACTTCCTCTCTCCAAAAAAAAAAGTACATGCTGCTTAGTGGTTTAACAAAGTGTGTGTAGACAATCTTCCTTCCATTTTAGTGTTCTAGTCTGCTGTCTTCATCCTCCTTGTTCCATATAGACCAACAAAAAAAAAAATGCACCTCACTTGTTTTACCTCTTATACACCAAAACTCCAATCAACTTCATATAATCTCAATACCTCAATGATACCTCTTCAATACGTCGATACATATAAACCTTATTGCCAGTTTCATTTCACTTCCATAACAACTCTTTCCTCTAGTCAGTTTCCTCGAACAAGTACAGATAAAATCCTAATGCAAACCTCATCATCCCATACAATCCGAAGACACACTGTCAACACACAACCTCTGTGTAATCCATCTGACCAAAATCTTCTACTCATTATGAATTATATACAAAGAATGCATACATGACCTCTAACAGACTTAGTTCGAATAACTCTCAGTAATTAAGTACGATTACGGAGTGTGAATGATCCTAATATTTCACAGTTTGTACACCACTTCAAGAATTATGGCAAACAGAAGCAAACATGTGGAGTATTTCTTGTGACAAGTGTCACTTCCTATTTCAGTTGCTCACGAAAAATGCAGTGTAATAACTGTGTTGGTATGTCATGTCGTTAGCTTCCTTCCTATTGGCATACATTTATACAGCTCTCGTAAAACCTCCAGCTCATGTGACTTCTATGAAGTTTCTTGTACTAATGTCATTCGTCGAATTATAGCAGTTCATTTTCTTATCTTAAAAATATAAAGCACTGAGCGTAAGCAAAACAAGCAATAGCGAGTAAATATACCAGTAGAGAACAGAATGTCAACAAGTGGATGCAGCACAAATCTTACGAGGCTCTGCCAAGCAAACAATCTATAATTAATACAATAGTGTAACCTAAACTCTATGTTCATTCACAGTATATCAGCATTTCTATGTACCAAATTAAAGAGTAGTTGTGACAACAAACAGAAATGTATAAATATGCAATCCATACGCATAGCAGCAAACATTTCTTACGTAATAAACAGGTCATCAGCATCGTTTCACCGTAAGCAAATAAATGTTCATAAGTAATCTTAATAAATAAACATGAAGGCGCAAGCAGATAAATCACAAAGTATAACTTACATACCTAACCACATCAGCACAATTAATCAGGTGACAACTATAATTTAAATAAATAAGCACAGCAGGCACATAATTAAAAAATATGACATCAGTGAAAAAGCAGTGCAGCCAAGCGATGCATAATATACACAAATTACAATCCAGTTCATTAATAATCATTGTCAAAATCAGTTAACGTACGCAAGCACGTCGCTTCACAAGTAAATTCATAGAACATGAAATTTAGCACAAAGTATGAATCACGTAATCGCGAGCAGCAAATTACGTCTAAAGTACGTACCTAAGTGGAAATATGTTACCTGAAAATGAACTCAATTAAGTTACCTTTTTTTTTAGTTTATTAGTTTCTTCTTGGAAATTACATTCTTCCTGAAAATTTCTCGATAGCAAGTCGTCTTGACGTCGGACACGCACAGAATTTACCTGAAGTTCTTAAATATTTTATAGAACCGTATCCTGAAAAATACTGAATGTTAATAACACAATTCATCAAGTCATTAGAGCTTTATACTGATTTTATTCGGAGAAAGACTGTGTATTTGTTTACGGCTGTCAGTGCATTCGCACTGAGCGCTTGATCAGCTGTAGGCGCGTGACGTAGAAAGCAATTGTTTGCGGTCAACGACTGCCCTGTGCGGCGCGCAGACTTGACTGTTGCTTTGAGTATATGCCGCCGCCAAAACACAGCGCGGTATCCTTTGTACTCTCCGCATGTTTACATCTAGCTGTTAGTTTCTCACAAGTATGTCATTCCACAAAAATTTTAACGTTTGATATATGATGTATTCCCTTAGAGCGTCGTGATTTAAGAGTTTCTACTTCTACAGTGTTATCATGAATAATTTTGCGAATTCTATATGGGCCGTTATAAAGCAGAAAAAATTTGCGACACAAGCCTTTTCCTTTGTGAGACAATCGATGAGACTTAATTAACACTTTTTGACCAACTGACAAGATTTTTAAACGACCAGGACGCTTTGCTGATTTCACTCTTCTAGCAGCCACAGATGCAATATTTTGTAGAGCCAGATTCACAACTTCAGAATGCCGCAGTTTCCGTGAAGGCGGAAAAGGAACGATTTCAGAAATGCGATTTGTCGGTGCTTTATTTTTTAATATCAGTATAGGTGGTAAAGAAGTTGAGTCATTAGGAAGTTCATTCAGAATGTTTTGAAAAATATGAAGATACTGATCCCAAATTCTGTGATTCTGATGACAATAAAGACGACACAATTTATTGATTTCCTTCATCCATCTCTCTGAAGCGTTAGATTGAGGGTGAAAAAGTGAAATGAAAATTGGTTTAATCTTACGACGCCGTGGAGTACGAAGCCAAATTTTAGAACGAAACTGTGATCCATTATCTGATATAACCTTATCAACATGACCCACTTCTTTAAGAAAATGTTTGATGAAAGTGTTAGATACTGAACGAGCTGTTGCTTTGCGTAACGGTGTAAAACACACATATTTTGATGTCAACTCCACTGCTATGAAAATGTACGCAAAACCTTAGTAGAACGAACCACTGGACCGAACAAATCAACTGCAGCCATGTCCTTTAATTTTGCTGGAATGATAGGAAACAACGGTGCTCTGTGAGAAACTGTTGGTGGCTTAGCCTTTTGACATAATTTGCATTTGGCAAGAACAGATCGAATACGTTTTTCCATATTATTGAAGTAGCAATTTTCTCGTAATTTATGAAAGCATTTTCTGGGACCAAAGTGTGCATAACTGAAATGCGTATACCAAATCAGCTTATTAACCCACTCATCAGGAATACAAACTAACCAAACAGAGTTGTCGACCGATTTTCGTTTAAAAAGAACTTTCCAGATAGATCGCAAAAACGAGGTGTGACCAAATTGTCCAATTTAACAAAGCGTCTAAGAAAATTACAGACACCAAGGAAACTACGAACATCACGTTTTGTGGTAGGAACAGCATAATTACGAATAGCGTCTAGTTTTTCTGGATCTGTAGAAATAATGTGACCGAGAAATTTCACCTGAGAACGACCAAATTCAGATTTTTTTAAGTTCACTGTAATGCCAACTCTTGCAAAAATACGGAATAATGAGTCCAAAATTTTGTTGTGTTCACTCCAAGAATTTTTAGCAATAAGAATGTCGTCAACATATGAAGTAATATTGTCACGAAGATAAACAGGTAAAATTTCATTTAAGCTACGAATGAATGCTGCTGAAAATATAGTAAGTCCAAACGGTAAATTCCAAAGTCACTTTTGGGTAAAACAGTCATATCCGGTTATTTTTTACACGCTCTCTAGGAGGATTGATAGTCGAAGAGTTGTTTTGATACATGCAAAGAATAGTAAAAGAGTAGGCAGCAGTGCAGAAAACTAAAAGAGAAATAGCACTACTACAGCTCGAGGCCCTGTGCACGCTACGGCACATATTCACTTAGCGCAGTGAATCCCCTGAGGACTTTAATAGCTGCACATAATTTTCAGTTTGTGACTTAGTGGCAATTTTAGCGGAAGTGCGTACATAAATTGATCTAACCATGTACATGGATGTATGTCATTCTTAGAATTGCGGAAGATCTTAAATTTCCGAACAGTCAAAAAGTGTTTATAGTCAAAGTTTTCACCTCGTGGCGACAAAGACCTACCGCATCTGTCCCAGTCCCAATGTCGATTATTGTCAAGTTCGCGCGCCTGGCAATCTCTTGTTGCATCCCGTAAATGAAATAAATTACTTTCTTCAAACCCTTCTGCTATTTGTATTTCTAAATTCCTTCTACTGTCTTTTCCTACGATTTTGCTTTCAATTTGTTTGACCTGCTTTCCTAATGCCTCAAATTCCTTTTTAACGCGTTCATTAAATTTTACCTGATTTTCAACATGCTTATTTATGTTCTGGTGCTCTTCGGTTTCTGCAAATGGTAATGTAGCTGTATCATCCGAATCTCTGTCCCCATTTAAACTAAGACTTGTATTTACGTCTTCCGTAAGTGTCGCGACTCGGGTTTCGGTATTGTCACATTTAGTAGTTAACTGTTCACACTGTTGCGTTAAGTTATTTATTCTGTCATTTGGTACGGATTCCTCGATTCCTTCAATTATTTCTTCCTTATCGTGTGCACGTTGTAAATTTAATTCTGAAAATTTCTGTACTGTCACGCGATCTTTTTCTTCCTGTTCTCGATCCTCTTCCTCTTGTCTAATCTCTACTGCAAATAATCTATTATTGTGAGAATTCAAAATCGGTTGTACTTCTCTAATTTCTTTGTTTGATTCATCTTTCATATTTTTGAAACATGTCCCTATTCGTGAATCTAAACGTGTTGCCACTGTTTTTAATTCAGATCCTATTTGTGAGCATAACCGTGTTGTCATTGCTTTCATTTCTGTTTTAATTTCAGATCCCACTGTTTTTAATTCAGAACGTAGTGAGTCTAACTCTGTTTTTAATTCAGATCCCACTGTTTTTAATTCAGATTCCAACTGTGATCCGAAATTTAATATTGCACTCATTAACTGCTCCATTTCTTCTGTCCTTAACCACGTAATCTGAGAATTTTTCGATTGTGAAAAATTTTGAACTGTTTCCGGACTATTTTCCCGACTTATTAAATTGTTTTCAACACCATTATTCATCATACTGTTGTCCTGTGTTGGCGAGTTCGCCATGTCAACAATTTCGTTATTCTGACTATTCATCATTTTTGCCTTTTTCATCGATCGCGTAATCATTTACAAAACATACAGAAATCGTCACTATATGAAAATTACACACAATGACACTTTATCACCAACAATATCAATCACACGAAATGCTTCCTTCAAACACGATTAACGAACAATAGAAGAATGACAATCACCAAATCTACACATGCAAAATAGACTACAATTACTAAACTACAAATTACTACAACAATACTACTGTCTACTATTTTTGCAATCAGAAGAATTCCAAGGGACGATCCGAAGCAGCGGTCGCCACGTGCATGGGGGCTTTATTAAAAAAAAAAAAATAAGAATGCAATGCAAATACTTTTTAATTGTCGCTGTATGTCCGATTACGCAAGTCTCGCAAAGGGCTGGCCCCGACTAGTATTATTACGCAATCTGACTGCTTAGAATGACAACAAGAATGTAAGAAAATTTCTGTTAGCACAATTAATTAAGTCCCCAGCAACTATAAAATCTACGAAGCCAACATAGCACAAGTGTAGCTGTTCTGTGTGTGGAAGTATGACTCAACGTACACATCTGGCACGGTTCTTCTTCAACAAGACAAGAAATTTTAAATACCATTTATACTGACGTGATAAAAGAAATTTAGAAATACTATAATTGCGCAAGAAAACCAAAATTACACTCTAATACAAGAACACACGCCAGATGCTTTGTTGACTGAACCTGTAATGACACATTATTCAGGTCACTGAAAGAATAAAAGAATAAAAGAAAATACCTCCATATATATTGACGAAATGCATTCTGACCATTACAGTATCTCCATTAGAATAACATCTGCTATCTCTCCCATCAAACCACTGCATAAAACATGGAACAACACTCTCCACTACCACATCTCACTCTGACTTCACGACATGCAGTGTCCACCACAACTTCTCGGTAAGAACTGCCTGCCGCTACGTCTCAATAAGCACTGCCAGTGGAGGCGGCGGAACAATACTCTCTGGCGCGATCTTTGGCGCTGTGGCTCAGTGTAGCCACCTTTCATTATTCTATGGCGAGAGATGGTCAACAACTATCTAACGGCCAATACTTACCTTCAGATACCAACATAGGTCAATGACTATTGAAGATCGGATCACATGTAAACTATTTATTTACATCGCCACGGTAATATGCTGACATTAGTATTTCACTATTGTCGAACGAAAGTATGTACGTTGTTTAAAGCCTGAAGTACGAACGCTAACATTGTCACACAATATCCAGCTAACACATCCGCATCAGGATGTGACTATTATGACAGATGACAGCTTTATTTATTTTTTTACCAATAGTAAGTGCGTAATTAGCAATAAAATGCACCTTAGTACCAAGCAGGAGAATAAGCTCTAGCGTCTCCACGTATGAAATGTGATACAGTCGGGCGATATTTTTCCTCACAGTCAAGAAGAATATTTTGAGTTGGCTGCCGTAAGGTCACGTACAATATACAGTATGCGCTTCACGCTAGACATTATTTTCAAGTTTCTCACAGTGACACGAAGGTGGCAGCGCTTACTAAGAGCACAGTATTTGGGCACTAACGAAGATGCGACGTGAAAGAAAAGGTAAGAAACAGAAGTGGTATTACTTACGAGGAATAATCATGATAACTATAAGCAGATAAGTCGAAATACTGAACTTACGTCACGGTCTAAGTCTCAGGACACGTGTAAAGGTACTGTACCAAATTTGATACAGTCTCACTGTATGACTACATTTTGCACATTATCGGGGAAGTTATCTTTTCATTAGTGTGAATTATGTAACAAAAATGTAGTTTGTCTGCTACATCTTATTTCCTGCAAAAGAGAAAAATGAATAGTTTCGCAGTTTACAGATCGAATATTTAGGAATCCAACAGTGTTTCAAATGGCTCTGAGCACTATGGGACTTAACTTCTGAGGTCATCAGTCACCCAGAACTTAGAACTACTTAAATCTAACTAACCTAAGGACATCACACACATCCATGCCCGAGGCAGGATTCGAATCTGCGACCGTAGCGGTCGCGCGGTTCCAGACTGTAGCGCCTAGAACCGCTCGGCCACAACGTCAACAGTGTTTGTACTGTAAGAGTATGCGGATCTTAGGTCTGACAGATTCAGAAATTCTGGAGGTGGTACGACGGACATATTTTGGACGAAAGGGAAACATATGAAGCAAAGAAGCGTAAACCAATACAAGCAATCCCAGCAGCATGCAAACGATCTAGGAATGAATTGCATTTGCCAGAAATTTATGCTGGGAGACAAAAATGTAGATCTAGATGTACAATGAAACATTGGTCTGCCATAAGTTCGTAAAATGCCAGACTTGTTATGTGTTCCTGTGTTTCACTCCAAAAAGAAATTCACTCCAAAAAGAAATTGCTACAAAACATTCGGCACTGTATGAAACAGCTTAGAGTGTGGTAGTAAAAATCCTAAGTTCAGTAATCTTCATATAGACCTAATCATGGATATTATTAGACAAGAGTATGTACTGAACACTGTTTTTGCAGATAATAGTCTCTGAGATGATTGTATCTTTGACACTTTTTAGTTTTATAAGAAACCTTGAAGGAACAAATACGCTACTGGCCATTAAAGTTGCTACACCACGAAGATGACGGTGCTACAGACGCGAAATTTAACCGACAGGAAGAAGATGCTGTGACATGCAAATGATTTGCTTTTCAGAGCATTCACACAAGGTTGGCGCCGGTGGCGACACCTACGACGTGCTGACATAAGGGAAGTTTCCAACCGATTTCTCATACACAAACAGCAGTTGACCAGTGCTGCCTGGTGAAACGTTGTTGTGACGCCTCGTGTAAGGAGGAGAAATGCGTACCATCACGTTTCCGACTTTGATAAAGGTCAGATTGTAGCCTATCGCGATTGCGGTTTATCGTATCGCGAAATTGCGGCTCTCATTGATCGAGATCCAATGACTGTTAGCAGAATATGGAATCGGTGGGTTCAGAGGGTAATACGGAGCGCCGTGCTCGATCCCAACTGCCTCGTATCACTAGCAGTCGAGATGACAGGCATCTTATCCGCATGGCTGTAACGGATCGTGCAGCCACGTCTCGATCCCTGAGTCAACAGATGGGGACGTTTGCAAGACAACAACCATCTGCACGAACAGTTCGACGACGTTTGCAGCAGCAAGGACTATCAGCTCGGAGACCAATGGGTACGGTTACCCTTGACGCTGCATCTCAGACAGAAGCGCCTGCGATGGTGTACTCAACGACGAACCTGGGTGCACGAATGGCTAAACGTCATTTTTTCGGATGAATCCAGATTCTGTTTACAGCATCATTACGGTCACATTCGTTTTTGGCGACATCGCAGTGAAAGCACGTTGGAAGCGTGTATCCGTCATCGCCATACTGGCGTATCACCCGGCGTGATGGTATGGGGTGCCATTGGTTACACGTCTCGGTCACCTCTTGTTCGCATTGACGGCACTTTGAACAGTGGACGCTATATTTCAGATGTGTTACGACCCGTGGCTCTACCCTTCATTCGATCCCTGCGAAACCCTACATTTCGGCAGGATAATGCACGACCGCATGTTGCAGGTCCTGTACGGGCCTTTCTGGATACAGAAAATGTTCGACTGCTGCCCTGGCCAGCACATTCTCCAGATCTCTCACCAACTGAAAACGTCTGGTCAATGGTGGCCGAGCAACTGGCTCGTCACAATACGCCAGTCACTACTCTTGATGAACTGTGGAATCGTGTTGACGATGCATGGGCAGCTGTACCTGTACACGCCATACAAGCTCTGTTTGACTTAATGCCCAGGCGTATCAAGGCCGTTATTACGGCCAGAGGCGGTTGTTCTGGGTATTGATTTCTCAGGGTCTATGCACCCAAATTCCGTGAAAATGGAATCACATGTCAGTTGTAGTGTAATATATTTGTCCAATGAATACCCGTTTATCATCTGCATTTCTTCTTGGTTGAGCAATTTTAATGGCCAGTAGCGTAAATAGTGTATATAAGCTATGATTTCCGTTAATTAACGTCTCCTAACCCAAAATTCCGTAAAATTCCAATAAACAGCAATAAATAAGCATTTATACATTTGACTATTTTGCCTTCATAGTGATCTGTTGTATTAGATTTCATACATGGGCTACGGTTACTTTTGCTTGATAGAGACCTGGTGTATCACGTATGATACGTTATCTGTAAGTCATAAATGGAATGATTTTTTTTTTTACAATTTGCTGGCTTTTAGTGATGCTGAGGAGTGAAATATTACCGATTTTCCAATTATTTCTTCAAAAGTTTGGCTTCATGTCACCAGAGGGTATATACAAATACATAAATGAAGTAAGCAAGAGGCATACAGACGTCTAGAAAATGAGACTGACAGAAAAAGCAAAGTGACTAAGCAATTGTGGGTAGAGTTCAAATCAAGGCTGTAAATATATCAGGAAAATAAAACAGACTGCTGTCGGAAAGGGAAGCAACTGTATGAATATCAAGAGCTTAGATGGCAAGCCACTACAAGAATGCGAAGCTGAAAGATGGATGGAATATACAGAAGCGAAAGTGAAGCCATCGTAGTGGAAGGAAGGAGGAAAAAGGTGAAAATGGGTTGGGGGATGTAATGCGAGAAAATTTTTATGTAATTCTGGAAGACCTATAGGAACAAGCACTTGGATAAGACGAAATTTTCTAGGAATTTCTGGGATCCTTGGGAAAGTTTGCCGCGACGAAACATTGCCACCTGGTGTGCGAGAATTATGAGGCAGGCAACCTCAGACTGCAAAAAGAATGTAAAAACTCTAATACCAAAGGACGCTGTTGCTGACAAGTGTGAATATTACCGAATTATCAGTTTAATAAGTGATAGCGGCAAAATAGTGACACAAATTGATTACAGAATTTTGGAAAAACTGCTAGAGGCGTTAGTTTTGGTTCTGGGTAAATGTCGATGTACACAATGCAATACTGATGTTCGATGAACCCTCTGCCAGGCACTTAAATGTGATTTGCAGGGTATCCATGTAGATGTAGACTGACCCAATGACCTATCTTAGAAGACAAACCAAAGAAAGACAAATCTAAAACTACAGAAATTATCGATTTAGAAGGAGCTTTTACATTGTTGATTGGACCACACTCTTTGAAATTCTGAAGGTAGCAGAGCTAAAATACAGGGAGTGAAACGCTCTTTACAACTTCCGACAAACTAGAATATAGTTACAAGAGTTGAAGGACATAAAAGAAAAGCAATTGTTGAGGAGGGAGAGAGAAAGGGTTGTAGCCTAACCCCGATGTTATTCAGTGTGTACATTGACACAGGGAAACCAAGAGGATGTTCGCAATGGAAATTCAGTTTCGGGGAGAAGAAACAAAATCTTTGAAGTTGCTGATGATACAGTGCATCTGTCAAAGACGGAGCCGCAAGGTCAATTAAAGGAATTGACATTAAGAAACGATATAGCTTGTACAGCAATATTACTGATGTTGGACCAAGTAGAGAGGATATAAAATGCATACTGGCAGCAGCGAGTACTAGTCTGGAGCGTTACCTTGTACGGAAGTGAAATGTGGACAAGAACAGAATAGAAGCTTTCGAAATATCTAGCTACAGAAGATTGCTGAAGATTAGATAGGCAGATCGGATAACTGATCAAGACGTACTGAATAGAATTGGAGAGAAAACCAGTTTGTGTCACAGCCTGACTAAAAGAAGGGGTCAGTTGGTGGAACATATCCTGAGCCATTAGTGACTCGTCAGTGTAGAAATGAAGGGAAGTAATGAGTAGATCATGACAACGTTTAAAGTTTTTAAATACCGAAATTCAGGATTTTGTTGCTCCTGAAGCCACTAAGTAGGCAACTTGAAATCGGAACTGTGTGACGTTTCCAGCAGCTTACTAACACGGACGACTGAAGGCATATTGGAAACCCTCTCTTCCCGAATATAATTGTGTTCCATCAACTTCGCCCAGCTGTAGCCCTGAGAATATTTTCAGCTTTGTCCTTTAATGCCAGAACTCGTTGTGTGATGTGAAGTGTCGGCAGAATTGCCAACACTGTTTTTAGAGGAGGCCGAAATGCACGCTATAAGCTCACGCAGGCTGGCGTGAGGTCTGGAACAGGTCAATGTAATTTAATGTAGCAAATAAAGTACGTGTTTAAGTAATACTTAACTTTATTCCATAATTGGAGAACATAGGTCTTGATTATACAGGCATCCATAGATAAATATTAAATGATACTGGTAATGGCGCCTTGCTAGGTCGTAGCAACAGACGTAGCTGAAGGCTATGCTAACTATCGTCTCGGCAAATAAGAGCGTATTTGTCAGTGAACCATTGCTCGCTAAGTCGGCTATACAACTGGGGTGAGTGCTAGTACGTCTCTCTAGACCTGCCGTGTGGTGGCGCTCGGTCTGCAATTACTGACAGTGGCGACGCGCGGGTCCGTCGTATACTAGCGGACCGCGGCCGATTTAAAAGCTACCACCTAACAAGTGTGGTGTCTGGCGGTGACACCACATGATGTGTGGTGTCACCGCGAGACACCACACTTGCTAGGTGGTAGCCTTTAAATCGGCCGCGGTCCGTTAGTATACGTCGGACCCGCGTGTCGCCACTATCAGTGATTGCAGACCGAGCGTCGCCACACGGCAGGTCTAGAGACACTTCCTAGCACTCGCGTGCCTTTCGGCTTCCTGTCATAGTGGGTTGGCTGTTTTGCCAAACCACAACATGATGTGTATTAATTTTCGCTGTAGCGTGTCACGGAGGGGTGAATGTCAGTGCTCTTAGTTGGCTACCTAGCTGGTATTCAGTATCAGCTTCTCGAAGTTCCTACAAAGGCGAGTCACCGTTTTATTCACCCAGAAATATTCCACGCCAGCCCTCGTAGGACAAGTTGAAGTCGCGTGAAATCTGAATGAGCGCTGTGGAGACGGAGAGAGCCAGAAGGACCGTAACTTTCCTTTTATCGCGTCATTATTTGACTGCAGCTGGAGGCTACGCTCTATGGACGTCAGACTAAGCAGCCGCGCAACTAGAGCGCACTGTATGCCGCTCTCCAACTTCCGCGGCGTCTCTCAGAGGCGCCATTTGTTGCGCTTCTTTACCGCTTGGAAACTTGTATGATTTATTTCTTACCTAGACCGGCGAATTCCTTGCGCCACCTCAAGAACGGCTGCGGTTCCTTGCACGGACTACTTGCTGTGTTTTCTACTACACCGGATATTTAGTGATCACGGTCGTTGCTAAAATTTGTGCACATTTAACAAGGTGTATCATCACTGGTTGAGAGATTCGCGATAACTGCAAACTACAAAAGGGGTCAGTGCGGTAGTGCATTCCGTGCAAAACTGAAGTGGGGTTCCGTCCGGACTTGACGTTTTAAACTGAAGTGACAAAATTCATGGGAAACCTCATAATATCGTGTCGGACTTCTTTTTTCCGGCTTCGTGCAGCAACTCGACGTGGCATGGAGTCAACAAGTCGCTGGATGTTCAGAACAAATGTCTCCGAGCGCTGTGGGACTTAACTTCTGAGGTCATCAGTCCCCTAGAACTTAGAACTACTTAAACCTAACTAACCTAAGGACATCATACACATCCATGCCCGAGGCAGCCTTCGAAGCTGCGACCGTAGCGGTCGTGCGGTTCTGACTGTGGCGCCTAGAACCGTTCGGCCAATCCCGCCGGCCCGCTGGATGTCGCCCGCAGAAATACTGAGCCATGATTGCCTCTATAGCCGTCCATAATTGCGAAAGTGTTGCCGGTCCAAACTGATCTCTTGATTATGTCCCATAAACGTTCCATCGGTGGGCATATTATTCACTGGAATTGTCCAGAATGTTTTTGAAATCAATCACGAACAATTGTGGCCCGATGACTTGGCGCGTTGTCATCTACGAAAGTTCCGTCGTTGTTTATGAATGACTGTAAATGGTCTCCAGAAGCCGAATATGAACCATTTCCAGTTAATGGTAAGTTCAGTTGGATTAGAAGATCGAGTCCATTTTGTTTAAACACAGCTTACACCATTACGAAGCCACCACCAGCTTGCATAGTACCTTGTTGATAACTAGGGTACATGACTTCGTGCGGTATGGCCCAGTGACATGACACACTGTCATCTATAAAAATTCCATCGCCGGATGGCCGAACATAGCCATTTCCGGTGAATGATCGGTTGAGTTGGACCAAAGGATCTGGTGTTTTCCGTGTAAACACAGCCCACCGCTTATGAAGCCATCACCAGCTTGCACAGTGAGGTCTCCGCCACACTCGGACCGTACCATCGGCTCCTACCAACTGAAACTGGAGCTCATCTGACCAGACCACAGTTTTTTAGTCGTCTAATGTCCAACCGATATGGTGACGAGCCAAGGAGAGGCTCTGTGGGCGATTTCGTGCTGTTAGCAAAGGCGCTCGATTCGGTCGTCTGCGGCAGGAGCCTTTTAACGCCAATTTCACTGCACTGTCCGTAAAGGATATGTTCGTAGTACGTCCCACACTGATTTCTGAGGTTATTTCACGCTGTGTTGCTTGTCTGCTAGCACTGAAAAATCTTCGCAATCGCGCTGCTCTCAATCGTTAAGTGAAGATCGTCGGCCACTGCGTTGTCCGTGGTCAGATGTCATGCCTGAAATTTGGTATTCTCAGAACACTCTTGACACTCTGGATCTAGGAATATTGAATTCCCGAACGATTTCCGAAATGGGATGGCTCATTCGTCGAGCTCAAATTCACATCCCACTTTCAGCGCCTGTTAATTCCCGTTGTGCGGCTATAATCATGTCGGAAATCTTTTCACATGGATCACCTGAAAGCAAGTTAAAGCTCCGCCAATGCACTTCACTATTGTACCTTGTGTGTGCAGTACTACCTCCGTGTGTATACGTGTACCTGGCTATTCCATGACTTTTGTCAACTCATTGTATCTGTTTTCAACTGTTCATGTTGCATTTCAAAGCCGAGGATGCCTGTTTGTACTCCCTTCAGGACATAAAACAGGCATGTCTGGCGTTGAGAAGCAGCTGGAAAGATTTCTCGCGCGACTTCCTGCGAACCATGGATGAAAGACAACCGGCGGGACTCCATATTTTTCGTGTCTCACGCTGTGTCCCACTGATGACTGTTGTCGAAGGTCCGAGAATACGGTTTAGCCTCCCAGATATGTGAGTGGCTCGAAGACATCTAAGGTAACAGAACCAAGTACGTTGTCGTTTTCAACAGAGATATGGGTATTGTCGGGAGTGCCCCATGGAACTGGTTGGTCGATTGATTCGGGGGAGGGGACCAAACAGCGAGGTGATCGGTCCTATCGGATTAGGGAAGGATGGGGAAGGAAGTTGGCCGCTACCTTTGAAAGGAACCATCCAGCGGATTTTCCTGAAGCGATTTAGGGAAATCACGGACAACCTAAATCAGGGTGGTCGGACGCGTGTTTGGACCGTCATTCTCCCGAATGCTAGCCCAGTGTGCTAATCACTGCACCTCCTCGCCAGGTCTCCAAAGAACTGAGATAGAACCACTATTATTCTCTCTCTATAAAAAATGGGTCAAATGGCTCTGAGCACCATGGGACTTAACAGCTATGGTCATCAGTCCCCTAGAACTTAGAACTACTTAAACCTAACTAACCTAAGGACAGCACACAACACCCAGCCATCACGAGGCAGAGAAAATCCCTGACCCCGCCGGGAATCGAACCCGGGAACCCGGGTGTGGGAAGCGAGAATGCTACCGCACGACCACGAGATGCGGACTCTCTCTCTCTATATATAAATTATCTGACAGATGGTGTGAGCAGCAGTCAGTAGCTGTTCGCTTACGACACTTAGGTGTAGGGGAAGGCGTCATCGTAGAGCAGGCTGTTCCAACCGAGCTCCAGGGAGCCGGAGCGCTCCGGAGCGCTCACTGCGGCAGCTCGGAGCCCGCGTGGAGGGGGAAAGCGAACTCACTGCCCCCTGGCCGCATGCAGCCGCAACTGACGCAATAATCCGTGTTCAATGACAGCTATGACTAGGGGTGGGAGCCCTGTACCTCTATTGGAGGATGATACCTTTTTATTCATTGAGAGGGATGGTCGTCCCCAGTGTCTTGTATGTCATAAAGTATTTAATTCTGGGAAGAGCTACAATATACAACGACATTATACACGTATTCATGCAGCGCACAGGTAGAAGGCATTGCACGCAGAGAACTGGTAGCCAGGCTTAAGAACGACATACCAGGAGACGTAAGTTTAAAAACGGTTTCGTAATACGGAGGGTATCAAAACATGCAGCATAGTTCGTGTTCTGTAATGCGTTTATAATTTTCAGGTGAATGAGAGTGGAGAAAACACTACTAAATCTGGAATTGGATCAAGCTACACGGTCGCTCACATCATTGGGACGAGTGGCAAGCCGTTTTCGGTGGGACCACTCGTAAAATCGTGCATGGCAGCAGTTGCAGAATGTTTGTTTCCAAGGGGGGTGCAGGCAATTGAAGGGGTTTGCCTGTCGAAGCAAACAATGTCTCGTCGAATCCTGGACATGGCAGCGGATTTAGAGACACAGCTCAGGAAAAAGGTGGAGAGCTTTGTTGCATTTTCACTAGCGCCTGACGGACTGTGCTCAGCTTGCAGTCTTTGTGTGTGGTGTCGACATGGAGCTGCAAGTAACTGAAGAACTCTTGGATGTGGTACCACTCGATTACACCGCAACAGGACGTGACATTTTTTAAGCTGTTTGTGAATCAGTGGAAAATATGAATTTGCAATGGGATAAGCTCCATTCATTAGCGACAGACGGTGCACCACAAATGATCGGGCGTCACCAAGGTTTTGCTTCTCGTTTTAAAAATAAACTCAGGGACGAATTCGGGAAAGACATCTTGACTCTTCATTGTTTTATTCACCAAAAGGCACTGTGTGCTGAAACAGTAGAGCTAGGTGGCGTAATGAAAGATGTCGTGAAGTGTGTGAATTTTTTGCGGCGTCACGGTATGAATCATCGCCAGTTCAAAGGATTCCTGAAAGATATGGAAGCGGAGTATGGGGATATACCATACCACAATACAGTTCGTTGGCTGAGTCGGGGAAAAGTTGTAGATGTTTTCTTTGCCATTCGTGAGGAAATATCCCTTTTTCTCGAAATGGAAGGGGAAGAAATGCGTTGTCTGAAAGATATAAAATGGATATCAGACCTGGCGTTCCTAGCTGGCATAACTATGCATTTGAATAATATAAATCCGTCATTGCAGGACAAAGGGCAGCTAATCGCTGACATGCACGACCACATCAAGCGTTCATGGAAAAGTTACGTTTGTTTGAGAGGCAGAGGAGTAATGGACATTTAACGTTCTTCAATCGTCTTGCTTCTTTAAAACTACCTGAGGGTACTACTTTCGGCGATTACCAAGCAAAGTTAAAGCAGCTCAGCGCGTCGTTTGATCACGATTCCGAGACCTCACTAGTTTGGAAATGGAACGTAAGGTGTTCAGCACTCCTTTTTCATTTTCCCCTGATGACTTGTCATCGTCACTTCCATTTGAGATTATTGATTTGCCAAATTCAACTTTGTTGAAAAAGAGGTACTACAACACGATGGTATCATTGATTACTGCAAAAAACATTACCCAAGCTTCACAACAATGCCGCTCAGATCGTGTGCACGTTTGGATCTACGTGTTGTTGTGAGCAGCTTTTCTCAGCAATGAAAAGAGTAAAAAGTAAGAAACGATCGTTTCTTCGGGATGCAACAATGAAGGCCATCCTCCGCATTAACGCTGGAACACTTTGACGGCTGATATTTCCAATCTTGTAATGAAAAGAAAATTTCAAGCTACAGAGGCCCTGTACAATAGTTGTACAATAGTTGTTGCTTATTTATTTTCTGAACACCATATTTCCTGGTATAGCATGTCACCACGTCTTAGCAGCTAAGAGTATGAGGTTGTCGACCTTGTAAGACGCAGCTGGCACATCAAAACGCTTGCGTTGCCGCCTGCCCCAGCCAGCCGTGCCACGTGCCGGCGTGCCGGCCCACTTGAATGGTCACAGCGAGCGACACGGCTCCCTGGAGCAGGGAGCGCTCCGCGGCTCACGACGGAGCCGATGACCTGGAACAGCCTGTCGTAGAGGGACTGTAGAAGGATACAAGATGACGTAGAATTTCTAATTGATGCGATGAATGGCAGCTTGCTCTGAATGTAGATAAATGTAAATTAATGTACATGAATAGAAGAAACTATGCTGTAATGTTCGAATACAATTTTAGTGGTGTTCTGCTTGACACAGTCATGTAGGTAGATGTCTAGGGGTAACACTGCAAAGCAATATGAAACGAAACAAGCAAGGGAGAACGGTATACGCAAAGTGAAGAGTCTACTTCGGTTTATTGAGAAAATTAAAGTGTAGCTCATCTACAGAAGATACCGCATACAGAACAATTGTGTGACCCATTCTTGCCTACTAGTCGAGTGTTTGGGATCCCCTCCAGGTCGGATTCAAGAAAGACATCGGAGCCAGATCTGTTACCGTTAGGTGCCATCAACAAGCGAGTGTTACAGAGATGCCACGTGAACTGTAATAGCAATGCCCGCATGGAGGGCAACGTTCTTCTCGTGAAATACCATTAAGAAAATTTAGAGGGCGAGCATTTGCAGCTGATTTAAGAATGACTCGACAGCTTCCAACGTACACGTCGCGTAAGGACTGTGAAGAAAAGATAAGAGAAATAACATCTCTTAAGGAGGCCTTTAGCCAGTCGTTTCTCCCTCGCTTTATTTGTGAGTGGAACAGGTAAGGAAATGGTTAGTAGTGGTGTGTGATACCCTCCGTCGTACACCATACGGTCTTTGCATTGTGTACCAGTTGGTCATAATTAAATAGCAGCTACTCACAGAGTTCTAATAGGGGTTGTAATTATCGTAAAGCAGCAAAATAGATATTGTAATGCGTTAATGCGGGACCTATTTTCGCTGGTAAAAAAATTGGTTCCAATTTTGGCCGCAATGTGTAAGTCTCACACTGTGAATGCTAGAAAAACTTACAGAAATGATTCCATATGTAATAGACTACGAATGGAACATGGACAGAAAAGTTTTTTTACGTCCATCCTTGTGAGTGAAGGTTTGAGGGACTTCTGCAGTTCACTTATGTAATAAAATGGAACACCTGAGGCCGCCCTATTCAAGTTATTAATTATTCGGCTATTCAGTGCACGATCTTCGGGCTTTCTGTTCGATGTTGTGTCCTCTTTTTCGCACTTGGGCGTAGTTGAGAGTGATGCCCCCAGAGACACATCTTTTCTTGACGTTGATGGCTGATTCTATCTTCATTTGCTTGATCTTGTTACCCGCACTGCGATTGAAGGTTTGAAAGACTTCGCCCGTTCACTTACGTAATAAAATGAAACTTCTTTAGCCGTCCTTTCGATATTATTTATTAGTTATATCAATATATAGCCATATAATAAAAGACAATGAAAGGATGGCAGGACGTTGTCCATTTTACAACGCGTGCAGAAGAGGTCAAACAAGTGAGAAAGTCATAACATTTAATTTATTAATATCCACTGCTCAGACAGTTAGTTCTAGACGAGAACCGGAGACACAACTAGATGCTGTACAACGCTAGGTTTGCACCTGGTGGCCAAAATTACGGTCCAGACTGGACCTTCCTGAGTATCTGCATTTTAATTATACCCACCCGGTACGTAGATGTAGATGAATGATAGTTGGTAGCTAAAACAGTTGCTTTTGAAAGTAAATGGTAATAGAAGCAGAAACATTCTAGAAATCAAGGGTCCACAAAAGAGGCACTTGCGAAATAATTGTAAATGTGTGGTTACGGAGCGCCATTGGACAGAGTATTATATGTAGTTCTACTTAGTACAAACGTAATTCGCTGAAGTCCCCTTCTGCTTCTCAGTGCCTCTTCTATATGTACCATAGTAACAATACCAATTGGATCACACACCGCGCTACAGACGAAGGCCGTGGCGGCGGTATTATGATGTGAGGTGTGTATACGTATCCTTCCATGGGATTTGTGGCAATAATCGAAGGTACCATGCCACCTGTGAACTACGTGACGTCATCGCGGACCATCTGCATCCTTTCACGCTTTCTCTTCCCCAATGGATCTGACATCTTCATCAAGGATAATAGTACGTGTCATAGTTCCAGAATCGTGCTGCAGTGGTTTGAGGAGCATGATAGTGAACTCATACTGACGCGTTGGCCAGCAAATTCTCCTAATCTGATCCCAATGGAAGATCTCCGGGAAACCATCGACTGCCAGCTTCGCGCCCATTAACGACCGTCCGGTAATTTACGAAAATTGCCGGACTTTGGCGTAGATATCTAGTCTCACGTACCTCTGAAAACTGAATCCATGCCACGCAGACTCAGTGCAGTTCTGCATCCCAAAAGTTTACCGACATCCAACGAGAACTAAAGGGATGCTCATAGTCTCACTTTTGTAACAAATAACCTACCCTCTTTTACTGTGTACAGAGTGGTGAGAAACAGCCTGAAAAGCTTCTAAGGCTTTTGCTGGATAGACAGTACTGCGAAATAACTGTTAAGAAACAATCGATACTTTGCGTCCTTCCCGAGTTAATTAGATTTGAAATTAGTCAACCAAGTTACTACGTGTGCCAAGTCAAGTGGCCGATCAGATACAATTATTGTCAGTTGTTCTCACAGTATAGATGACTGCACACCAGACTGCCCAGTCCATGGTTCGAGTTCGATCCTTACTACCATTCCATATCCAATTTTTGTATCGCTTTCTTGTCCGATTTTAGGAAATCCGGGCAGCTTGAATTTGTGGCTGCGCAAAATGGCCTGATTGGCTTACTTCACTGCTAATTAACACGAAAACGGCGCAACGTCTCGACTTTTTTCAGCTCTGTTATTTCTCAGCACAACCTTCCCTGCAACATGCTTACAAGCTTTTCAGACCATTTAATACCACTCTGTATAATCAACGATATCTCTATTGTTCAGTTCTCGTAATATAGGATTTCTAGTTCAGTCTGAAGTTTCGTACAGTGCACCATTTGTTAAATCCAGTGTCATAGGCTGATTATACAGATTGCCCACAGGAAGCAGGGTGGGTGACGATAGAACATCGAACGGGACTGCATTACGATCTCTGTGTCTTGCATAGTGTCGAGTCTCCCATCGTTGAACCGACCGTGGTGACGCAGCGGTTAGCACAAGTGACTCGCATTCGGAAGACGAATGTTCAAATCTCGTTACGGCCACCCAAATGTAAGTTTTCTGTGAGTTCCGCTAACTCCTTAAGACATATACCGGGATGGTTCATTTGAAAGGGCACAGACGATTTCTTTCCACATCCTTCCCTAAACCCGAGCTTGTGCTCCGCTTCTAATACCCTCGTTGTCGGCTGGATTTTGAACACTAATTATTCTTCCTTTCTTCTAAGGCATTCTGAAATACAAGTGATCATTTGTCAAAAAGTTCGTTACTAGTAACCTCTACAACCCAAATAATTATAAAAAATAAAACCACCATGCGTAAAACAACTCGCATTATCAAACACAGAAGGAGTATAGTACGGGTAATTTGCGCTCTGTATTTAGAAAAAGTAGTCTTTCTCACTTATATCATTGTTTATGACATCAAATCTCCTGAAAAGTGTGTCGTACTACGATATAATTTTGCTGGTACATTCGATGGTATACTTGGGTACTGTATACAGAATATGTATTAAGGAAGTATTAAATTAAAATGCCGATGCTCTAAGTCATTTGTTCTAACAGCGAAAATGTAGTACCCGAAATAATTTTTTCCACTTATCATTTTCTGCGAGGTGCGAAAAACTTTCGAAGTGTTGTTAAATTACGTGTAAAGTTTGTTCGAAGTCACTAAACGCTCTCTTTTTCTAATACTGGATGAATATACTGTGGGTAATTTGCGTGCTGTGGGTTTTCTTGTTTGAACACATTGCTTACTATTAAAATTGCAACAACATGAAAACAGCATGCAACAAATGTCAAACTGTCACGAAGTTTACGATGCCCTTGAATACAATTAGCATTTCTACTCGGTAGCACAAATTACGTAGGAGTAACGCAGTCTACTTCTGTGCAGTGATTCGGAAATCGCATCTGAATGTTAGTTGCATGTGAGAGGATCGTCGTACGTTTCATGTAAGAAGGAGAAACGTCTACAGCAGCGCGAGTGTGGCCTATTGCGATTGAGCTTTCCCTTTCCGCAATACTGGATGCCACTGGGTACACAATACTATCATCTTCGGCTCGCCAGTGCGTTAATTTGCGTAGCAGGCGCCACACTTCGACATGTTAAGGCCACTGAGCGAACCCGATATTATCTTTCGACAAGATAATGCAAGGCCCCTCGTTAATATTGCTGTCATGAGCTACCTCGATAGAAATGGTTTCTGACGGTGGCCCTGGACACCACGTACTCCAGATATCTCACTCAGAGAAAATATCTGGTAATGCGCTGCAGAGATAATGGTAACCCACCATGTGCCACGTCCGCAGCTCGTGGTCTTGTGGCTACCGTTGATGCCTCTGGATCCCGGGGTCTCGGGTTCGATTCCCGGCCGGATTGGGGATTTGCTCTGCCTGGAGACTGGGTGTTTGTGTTGTCCTCATCATTTCATCATCATCATCATCATCATCATCATTCACGACAGTGGTTAGATTGGACTGCGTAAAAAAATACGACTGCGTAGAACTTGGGAGTTTGTAAGGGCGCTGATGACCACACAACTGAGCGCCCCTCAAACCAAACGTCTGATGAATTTTACCATGGAGTAGAGTCAACATTAACTGACTCACCTGTATCTCTCATCCAAGCTCAGTATGACTGGCTGTCTACTCGCGTTAGAACCATGTCTGCTATAGGAGCTGTGTCTTCTAAATTCTGCACTCTGTATGCCATCAAGTAGCTACAAATTTAATAATGTTTCTCCCCCATCATACTTTATACTGTAACATTCCCCTACCATTAGTTCAAATATAAATGTTCATTTGAATTGTGTTTGCTTATCAGAGATTACTAAACCTGACCCAACTGAGGTATAAAAAAAATGGTTCAAATGGCTCTGAGCACTATGGGACTTAACATCTATGGTAATCAGTCCCCTAGAACTTAGAACTACTTAAACCTAACTAACCTAAGGACAGCACACAACACCCAGCTATCACGAGGCAGAGAAAATCCCTGACCCCGCCGGGAATCGAACCCGGGAACCCGGGCGTGGGAAGCGAGAACGCTACCGCACGACCACGAGATGCGGGCTAACTGAGGTATATTACAGCAAGAGACTGAGACAGTATTTTATAACTTTTCTTATGTGGTACGTCCTGTTGTTGGCTATTACAATAAGATGCATCTGGCTGCTGCAGTATCCAAGTCTTGGGTTTTGTAATTCGTCATTTTTTTGTTGTAAATAGAAAATATTATCAAATGCTTTATATAATAATCTTCAAAGTTTCTTCAGCAACTTTTCACAAAAACAACATGTTTACAAATAGGTACAATTTAACTAATACATGAAACATTGCAGTATTTATGTACCAAACAAATATACCTTTTACCTAAATGAGTAATAGTGACATCGCTTATGATTATCAATAAGGTAATGAGCAGTAATTAACATTAGTGGAAAGTAAAATTTGTAATATTGAATATTTATTTACTTACTAAAAGTTGTATTAGGTAGTATACTAAAGAGGTGTATCCCAGACTTCAGTTACGTCATTTGGCATCCACCACTAGAGAAAGTCCTTCTGCAGACCTCTATGATTAGCGAACTTGAGCAAGACCCATTCTCGTTGGTGCTACATATATTACAGTGCGGTCTGCCACCTTTCATTAAACTGTTATTTCTTTCTTTTCTTAACTCAGCCAAGTATTTAATTGATTCATCTACTATCCATTCGCCTAGGTGCATTTGTACTTCATTAACACCGCTTCAGCCTACTCTCTAACCCATTTCTCTGTTTTATTATCTTTTCTAGTAATTACCATCTAATGCTCCATGAGCGATTTCCAGTTTTGAATTGTTTCCATGCAGGTTCATGGCTCATCGCCTTAAGTCAAAACTTGCTGTAAATATTGTTGTAAGCTTATAATTAAGACAGGATTAGTTTCAAAAATTTATTTAGTTTAACACAACCGCACGAGAATATTTTGACGTTCCTGTTTCTTCTCTTATTCATCGAATTCTAACAGCCATCACTTCTCATCAGTAATAAAATCTGTTTTCTTAATTTAAAACACCAGAGGAACCTAACTGTTCTTTTATGGCATTTTACAGTGTTCGAAAAAATATTTTCAGTGACTGAAATTGGAGCCAAAGTACAATTTCTTAACTCCGCAAAGACAAAACACTGATGACAAATTAGGGCAAAACACAATTAATATTATTTTGCAAACACTGGTAGCTAGTAACTGCTATTATTCTCACAACTAAAGGTGGGAAATTAGACTTTGACTATGACAGCAATGAAAATAAAGGTGAGGAATCAATGATATTCGAGCATCACTTACAATACGTAGTGGTGGACACCAAAGAGAAAACAAGAAGTACAGGTGCTATCAGTCATCTCAATGATGCGTTATTTATTGTTTAGTAATTGATCTTCGAGGGCAGCGTGGAGGGTAAAAATCGTAGAGGGAGACCAAGAGATGAATACACTAAGCAGATTAAGAAGGATGTGGGTTGCAGTAAGTACTGGGAGATGAAGAAGCTTGCACAGGATGGGGTACAATGGAGAGCTGCATCAAACCAGTCTCAGGACTGAAGACCACAACAACAACAACAACAATTGACATTCGAAAAAAACGTCTCTTATTTATTGGGATGTTTATTAAACATTGTTTATCCTTTGTAATTTTAAAAATAGAAAGGTTGATTTTGTTTCCAGCCTGAAATTTAGTTACGAACGTAACTGTGTTGGGCTCCTGGATAGAATCTGATGTCTTTCGTAGATAACGCTCTTGAAAAGAGGGTATAGTAGAGATGGCCACTAATCTTACGTTTGGGACCCACAAACTTATCAACTGACTCCAAGAGAGCCGCATTGTTTGGGGACACGCTGCTGACAATTGTTGGAAGTACCTGCATAACATGCGGATACAGAAAATATTTTGATGCTAAATGTCCTCTGTGCATAACACAACGAACATGTATGAAATCAAGATATTTGCTATGAGCGCTCAGAGGCTCCCAGTCCCATGTTTTTCACTTGTCGTAGACTATGTGCTGCCTGTATCATTACTGACGATCTTCACAACAGGCACGGAATTCTACACTAAAACACTATTAAAGGGTTCTCTTATGACACAGTCTCGAATAGTAGACTTCGACATAAACAGCTCTAAGACGTCTTTCACACTTGTAACACATCTAGTGCGTATCTGGCAAATGTTGACAGTTGCTGTTGTTCTTTGATATCTGTAGACCAATCCAAAGGCAGACTCATTGCTCAGCATCCGCATCTCCATTGTATGTCTAACAGCGAACATTTGCTAAGCCATTCTAGTTTCCCATTTTTTGGGTATAAAATAGAAACAGACTTGTGTATTATTGTCGTTCATAACATCTCCACCCTGTCACTTGTTTAAGGTTTCTTTCCTTTTGCAATATTAAATGCCAAATATATTTCCTTTGTAAACAAAAAAATAACTGTATTCTCACACTGAAGTGGTGTCAATTAGATTCACTCAGCTGAAATCCATCAAGAAATTCTTTATTGAAACCATTGTGATTAGTGTTATAACAGCGATATGAATGACTGGCCTGCAACTGTAGCAGTGTCATTAGGCACATAATACAGATTACTTTTCGAATTGTACCTAAAAAGATTAATATCTCTTACCCTTCTTTATTAATCCTACAATGCTATACCTATGGGAGCTATCCATAAACATGGCGCAAGGATTCTGTATACTCCAATTATCAAAATAATTAAATGGTGGAAACCAATGCTTTTTGCTATGTAATTATTGATAAGAACCTAATGATTTGTGAAATGAGTTACAATGAACAAGTATAATAATTTACATTCTGGGTCTAATTACGCTTTATATTGGTTGTAAATAAACCTGTTATATTTTTCACACTGAACGTTATTTTTCTGTCTTCGTTCCTGGGACAAACACAATAACGCCTTGCTATGGCTGTCTTCTCATTTAGGATGGTTTGTAGTGGTTTAGCTTGAGGTTATTTCCCAAAATGTCACTTCATCATTGACTATCACATCCTTTCAATATGGTCATCATGAGTGCACTTTTCTTGTTTCACTGCCTCTGCATTTGTCTCCTCCCTTAGCATCACTTCATCTTCACAGTGAAATATCCTGAGAGTCTCCTCCTCCGAGACTGGATCTGTATAATTTATTATTGTTAGTCCTGTTATTGTTGTTATTGTTATTATGCTTGTTGTCGTAACACTAGCATACTTCTGTAACAGTATAAATATACCTAACTTCATAAAAACAAAAATATGGAAATATAGTAGCAGTATACTCTGGTGGTTGGCTTCCCAGCTAGGCTTCTGATGGAGAATAACAACTTCAGACAGGTTTATACCTGCTACAGCTGAAATATTATCTAAAATCTTAGATAACAAAGTACGACCATCTGAAAGAAATACTTAAAGGAAAGATGACTACAGTATCCCACAATACAATTGCAGGTTTCTAAGAGTCGCTTGCACCTGTCATTTTGAGGTTGTTGTGTGACATTTTCCGCATCCATCCCTTGGAATGCTGGGTTATGCATCACTGAAACAATCCAAAAATATAGCTTTGAAAATCAGATTCACGAAAATTTAACTGCACCAGTCAAAACTGAAACGTAGAAGGCATGAAAATAACTAAATCCAGTAGTATGATGCGATGTGGAGTTTTTTTATGCAAGTAAAGTGTTGTAGATGACATTAAAGTTGAATAACAGTTTTTAAAGTTTATATTATGTTTAATTGTTGACATTTCTACTGAATTGTTTTATCGATAGCCAACAAATTTTTCTGAAGATTTCAGAAAATTTTGTCTTTCAGAGCTTTAATTATCTGGATCTAAATATTATTATTGGAATATCTTTTGTGAACTTATTCTAACTCGTTGGGTGCACTGGATTTAATCACGTGGGAGATGTAATTTCATACCGTTAAATCAAAAAGGTGGGACCTATATTCATACTGACAACACAAAAAAAACGTACTATGCATATGTTAATGAAGTATGTATACCTTTCTTGTATTAAAGTAGCTTATCTTCTAAAGTACTGAGTTCTTCTTCTTTTTCTACTTCAATTCATATATTAGGGAAACTACCTGTAACGGGTACTCCATTCGTTGTAATATCTTCCCACATTTCTTCTTCAGTGCATTTCTATTTGAGGGCATTTATCATGAGTCTTATGTTCCTTCCATTTTGTCGTATTTTTCTTTATTTTTTCGCCTAGGTTATATATTCCTAAATATTTCCTTAAATCCTTTTTCTTGCGACCATTTCTTGATGACCACATTTATTGAGCGTATAATTTATTTTATTAACATCTTGTTGTCACACATGCTTTAGTTCCATAGGTAAGGTTTTGTACTGCTATGGCCTTGGAAAACTTCAGCTTTTTATTTCTCTTGGCCTTATTCTGCAAATTTTTCGACTGTACGACATGCAGAAGTAACTTTATTTAATTTTTTGTTCACATCATGGTTGTAATCACAAGTGATGTTGTGTGGTAGATATTTCTAATGTTTAAACTGCTCCAAGATTTTGTTATTCAAGACTATTTTTGTTCTTATTTGCTGTAAGCCCTAAAACGCATCCCTCTCATTTTATCTACATAAATTTTTGATTGTAATCTGAGGCTGCCTGCTGTAACCTACGGACTCCCACCTACAATCAGGATTAGATCATCCACATATAAAATGGTATTTACTTTAGATTCAAGAAGTAAAAATACTTGTTTTTAGTCTAAATTTTCCATTTGTTGGGCACTTTATATTCTGTAGAGTGTTGGAGAAATAAAACATCCTTGTAATACCCCTTTGTTTGTGTTCATCGGTATTGTGATTATGTTCCCAATATCTACAAAAATTTCAGTCATAAACTCAGATTCTTAACAACATTTATGAGATGAGTTGAATAATCTCTTTCAGATTTTGTTCTCTTCAGTCCTGGCGTTAGATTTTGTGAGTGAAAAGTTTATATTGTTATTCAAGGCATTGTTTTTGGGAAAAATAAAACTGAAATACTGAAATTAAAAAATTTGTGTGAATCATAAAAAAATGAATACTATTTCTGTCAGAAAATAATTAAAATACGTGAAATATCCGGAAAATTCAATATTAAACACCTAAAATATGAAAACAGCGTCACTGGAATGTGAGAATTTAAGTAGTTGTCAAATGTAGTCTCAGTGCTACATTGAAAACAATTCCTAGCTATATTGTTGTGATGAAATAAACATTCACTTATTAGATACTGTAGGGTCTGTTAATATATTACAGCAGGGTCTAAACGCATTCTAGTCCAAAATTACTAAAACCATCATAAAATACCTTCATTTTTCGAAGACTTTCTGACACTGTAGTGAACGTCATTTTATGCATATGGTGCAACATACTGGGAATATCCAGAGACGGAAAACAAGTGGTGCAGTGAAAGCACATGGTGTATGTTTTAGTAGTAGGCACAGCAAGTTTCATTTATTTCCTGAGCCAGAAAAAAATAAACTTTGGATATAAGATTTATGCTACAAATGGAGTGAAAAGGTTATATTCCATATCCTTTCTCACGTTATCAAATGCATTTCCCAAATCTATGAAAGCAAGATTGGTTTCCTACTGAGTTTTGGTCTCTTTTCTATAACTTCTTGTAGTGTAAAAACATTGACGATAGCTGATCGTCCCTTTCTTTCTGAAACATTATTCTTCTTCAGGTATTAGTTTCTCTGTGATATTTTCTAGTCTTGCATTCAGAATGTTGGCATATAATTTATAGGTTGTATGCAAGAGGCTTGTACTTCTATAGTTCTTACATTAATTTTTAATGCCATTTTAAAAAATAGAAATTACTTTGATTGTTGATTTTGCTATACTGCAATCAGCCACAAATTGGTTGTAGGTTACTTTTTTGCAATTCAACATCAGACGGTTTTTTCATCCTTTCATCAATACAGATCATACATTGATTTCCTGTGAGGTGCCGTGAAATGTCCATTTCGACAATTCGTTTTAGCAGTTTTCCTGCAATGAAGTATATTCTCAAGGATGTTTGTATTTCCACAGTCACAAACGTTGCACTGCATTGTAAACGGCTTTAGTTTTGTCACAAAACGAATTTTCAATGTGTGCCACATGTTTTGATTTATGGCACATGCTATATCAAAACGAATTTTCGATTGCACGACATCCTTTGATTTATAGCATATACTATAAATCAGAATATGTAGAATACATTGAAAAATCGTTTTGTGACCGAAAGAAAGTGGTTTACAATGCAGTGCAACGTTTGTGTCTGTCAAAATACAAACATCCTTGAGAATGTATTTCATTGCAAGGTAACTGCTAATACAAATGCGCCAGTTGGGCATTTCACGGCAACTCACAGGAAAACAACGTGTGATCTGCTTGATGAAAGCATGAAAACACAATCTGATGATGAGTTGTACAAAACCGGTAATGGTACTTTTTGAATAAAGTAACCTAAAGTAGTTGGTGGCTGGTTGCTGTACAACATCAACAATATATTTTATATAACAGCCACGGTCTCGAATCATGTCTATATATGACAAAATTGAATTCATTTGGTGTTTAGGTAGTCTTCTGATATCGCCTTACTCCTCCAACGTTGATTAAGGATGTGAACAAGGGGAAAAAATACTGAATTGCCACTATCAATCGCTTGACGTACTACACTACTGACCATTAAAATTGCTACACAAGAAGGAATGCAGATGATAAACGGGTATTCGTTGGACAAATATATTATACTATAACTGACATGTCATTACATTTTCACGCAATTTGGGTGCATAGATCCTGAGATATCAGTACCCAGAACAACCACCTCTGGCCGTAATAACGGCCTTCATACTCCGGGGCATAGTCAAACAGAGCTTTGATGGCGTGTACAGGTACAGCTGCCCATCCAGCTTCAACACGATACCACAGTTCATAAAGAGTAGTGACTGGCGTATTGTGACGAGCCAAATGCTCGGCCACACGTTTTCGATTGGTGAGAGACCTGGATAATGTGCTGACCAGGGCAGCAGTCGAACATTTTCTGTATCCAAAAAGGCCCGTACAGGACCTGCAACATGCGGTCGTGCATTATCCTGCTGAAATATAGGGTTTTGCAGCGATCGAATGAAGGGTAGAGCCACGGGTCGTAACACATCTGAAATGTAACGTCCACTGTTCAAAGTGCCGTCAATGCGAACAAGACGTGACCGACACGTGAAGCCAATGGCACCCCATAACATCACGGCGGGTGATACGCCAGTATGGGGATGACGAATACACGCTTCCAATGTGCGTTCATCCCGATGTCGCCAAACACGGATGCGACCATCATCATGCTGCAAACAAAACCTGGATTCATCCGAAATAATGACTTTTGGCATTCGTGCACCCAGGTTCGTCGTAGAGTACACCATCGCAGGCGCTTCTGTCTGTGATGCAGCGTCAAGGGTAACAGCAGCCGTGATCTCCAAGCTGATAGTCCACGCTGCTGCAAACTTCGTCGAACTGTTCGTGCAGATGGTTGTTGTCTTCCAAACGTCCCCATCTGTTGACTCAGGGATCGAGACGTGGCTGCACGATCCGTTACAGCCATGCGGATAAGATGCCTGTCATCTCAACTGCTAGTGGTACGAGGCCGTTGGGATCCAGCACGGCGTTCCGTATTACCCTCCTGAACCCACCGATTCCATATTCTGCTAACAGTCTATGGATCTCGACCAACGCGAGCAGCAATGTCGCGATACGATAAACCGCAATCGCGATAGGCTACAAGCCGACCTTTGTACAAAGTCGGAAACGTGATGGTACGCATTTCTCGTCCTTACACGAGGCATCACAACAACGTTTCACCAGGCAACGCCGGTCAACTGGTGTTTGTGTAGGAGAAATCGGTTGGAAACTTTCCTGATGTCAGCAAGTTGAAGGTGTCGCCAGCGGCGCCAACCTTGTGTGAATGCTCTGAAGAGCTAATCATTTGGATATCAGAGCATCTTCTTCCTGTCGGTTAAATTTCGCGTCTGTAGCACGCCATCTTTGTGGTGTAGCAGTTTTAATGGCCAGTAGAGTATGTGTTTAGGAAACTCTCTGTCAAATTTGATTCTTTAACTCACCGAATCAGTTATATGAAGACTGCCAACTTTGAAATCTTTCTTCCTCTTGGATAAATTTCTGCGGACGTGCAAGGATGAGAGTACAAGACGAGCAGCGTTGGTTTAGGTGTCGAGCTGTTTGTTACTGGTTGCAGTAGGTTGGTGGAACTGCAGTTCCCTCCTCTAACAGCTTTTTTTTCTTTTTAATCTGATTTTGTTCGTTTTCGTTCGTTGTATCTGCTCGTGGCGGACGTCGGAAGACACCCATGTCAGTTCGCTGTTGATCTATTAACTCAGTTATTTTAGTATAGAGGGCAGCGAGCCCTCTGACCAAACACGCTGAGTTACCGTGCCGGCTGCTGTTACGGCCTGGCCAGCAGCTAGGGGCGGCTTCCGTTAGCCGGGGCGGTGCGGGCGTCGCTATCAGATGGTCTCGCGGCCGCTGCACGGCTGGTCGACGACCCGCGACACGGTTCGCCGCCAACGAGACGGCGGCGGCAGAGGCGGAAAAGATAAAAAAGAAAGGCCCAACCGCCGCTAATGAGGACCGCGGGCCAGGCGCCACAACCCGTGCTTTATTCACAAGTGTAATTTACAGCGGCGCCCGGCTGCTAAAGCGCCTCTGAGGTGAGCCAAATGTGTTGGTACCACCACTCACGCACTCGCTCTCTCGTTTTCCCTTCTTTTTTTTCCGTATTCGTGTTTTGAGTCCCTCCGCAGAGAGTTTTAATCTCATCCTGATTAAAAACATAAAGGAAATGGACGTTGCCTAAAAACTAGACAACGTGGACTATTCTCATGTATAACATGTGTCCAATATTTTCTGGTTACAGGAATGCAATTGTTATAATGTGTTACGCATAGGAAAATGATTAATTCCAAAGCTGATTTTCTTGAATTCTTTCTCTAAATTCAGTCCACTTTAGAATTCCCTTGTCAGCACCACGGTCGCCTTTGGTGTTCTTTTACGGGAACAGCATTGAGCATAATCCGAACGATGGAATCATCCCTTGCATTCACTTGCTTTTCACAGTTAGTCTTTCATACATACCAGCAGGCAAAACTCGGGCGTGATTCGGGGACCTAGGCGGCAGAGAAGCGTATCCATTTCTGCCGTTCCATCTTTCGGGGAATGTTAGATTTCAATGACATGTGTAACCTCCCCACAAAAATCATAATAAAAAATGATAATGAACCATGAAACAGGTATAACCTCCCCTCGGAAATAAGAATTAAATGAATTTTAAATATTGTAACCTCGGAACAAAATTGGCTCCCATTTATAATCTCTGTGCAGAAATGCATTCACATTTAATGTTCCACAAAATTCTTTTCTCATTTAATGTTAAGTTCGAAACAAAAAAATTCCTAAACCCAAAAATAATAAAAAAAGGAATATTCAGTAACCTGGTAAATTTTATTACTACAGCAGCGCTGCGCCACGGCCCTGTATTCTGAATAAAAAAAGCAAAAATTCTTACCTCAATAAAAACTGCGAATATATCTGCTCTTACCTAAAAAATTTTCGGCACAGCTCCGTGCAATGTTGGCGTATGCTTTGTGGCTCGTGAAAGGAATTAATTATTCATTGGATAAACTCTTTAAATTGAAATGAATGCTTTTTTTAAAAAAAAAATTGCTTTATATTACAAAAATTATTATTGGGGCATTTTTGAAAGAAATTGGATGACAGTTAACATAAATTACTAGATATGCGCAACACTGCTTCTTTACCTTCTACAATGATACCCATCCTCCAGAGTCCCGACCAGAGCAGACTGCCGACACGCGCAGACACGCGCCGACTACCACCGACTCACGGAGACTACTGTCGACTACTGCCAACTCACGCAGACTACTGTCGACTACAGCCGAGTAATGCCGACTAGCAACAACTAACTACATACTGCTCTCTGGTCAGAGACTCTCCTAAGTCTTGCCTGTTGCAGGCAGCGCATACATCGCATACCTCTTACACATGTCACTTGACTATTAGAACACGTAGGGATCTCGTCATCCTTCTAACCAATGAAAACTTTTCCGGAATTATACTTACCATTATTTTTTATTACTGTTAAATCTCAAAAATCCATAGAATTGTTTTGTTCAACTTCGAACGTGAATTTTATATTAGAATGCATTTTGTTAAGCGACGACACGTAATCGCGTATTTCAGCTTGATTTCAATTGAACAGCCCTCTGTGATTGATTTTATAACGCAATAATCTATATTTAGTGTTTACACTGTTATTGTATTGCTCATTATCTTTTTGGAGTGCATAGTACGCTATGATTGGATGTATATATTAACCTACACATTGGTAACCTGCCACCTAGACATGAGGCATTGTTGTACGGTATAACAATAATTTGCACGTTAAGTATGCGTGCACATATCTTCACATACTGTCTGGTACACTAAGGTTGAATATCGGATGTACTTATACCTGCGTAGGTTTTGTCTGCCGCAATAATTTGTAAACCAGAGCCTCTTATTATGCACTTTTTTAATATTGTAGTGACACTTAGTGTCATTTTTTCCGTATTTTAGATTTCATGTGTTAGCTGTATCTTGCAAAATGCCTTTATCTATTTTTATTATCATTCTATCTGTGCAGCTTTATATTTATACTTATGCAGCTTGTTCATTTTACTTTATTAATTTCATTAAAACAGTCGTAACTTTCACTGTTTCTTGTTTTCATTTTATACTTAACTGTATAACACATACTATACTACTTGAAATTGTACTATACTGCGCTGCCAATTACTGGCACTTTCTTCACCTATCAGCCTTGGCACTTAGCAGTGTCAGTTTGCGTACGATTACCTCATGGAAACTTTCACTGTCTCTGACACGAGACGGCTTGGATATTCCAATAACACTTCATATGCACGACACCAGTGAATGTCCGTACTTACAATGATGAGCCCGATGGCATGCCTTTAATGTAATATTTCAGATGTGACTTTTACGCTATCTCTTGTCATTCATGGCATATGTAGACCTACATTGGAATGTCTGTATGTCAGTCTTCGCGTCTTTTGTTGGACAACCGACGTATATGTTTTACCGCTGGCACTTCCTTGAGTTGTTAACAACCACTTGACAAAGTGTCCTGTTGTCTCAGAAACTGCTGTGTATACTTTGGCACGTCCTGTTAAGAAATTTAGTTCAAAAAATCTTTTGTTAATTCCGTCAATGTCTAATTCAATTCCGGTCTCTGTAACCTTTCATTTCACTGTCTTTCAGGTCTGAAGACGACAGTTACGATTGAAACTACCTATTATATTTCATATATGTGATCTTGGGTAATAATGATTTCACAAAGAAATCAGTGTTCATTGAAATAAAAGATCTCGTCTTTGTACTGACCATTTCAGATAACTGCAGCTCTAATCAGCACTGACACCTGATTCTCTCTTCTGGGTACTTCGTTTCTTTTTTTCCAGTGAGTGTAAGAACATTTCTCAAATCGTACTTACAGGTTATTCTATGCATTTCGTTTTTCATATTTCGACAGTTACAAAACTTTGTTACAGGGATTACTGTATATTCAAAATAAAATGTTAGAGCAAACACTGGTAAGGGGGAAACACATGAGACAGGAATTGTGTAATAGTAGTCAAGGACGTTGTTGACAATCAATGGTTTTCTATGTTTATGCTGAGAAACTAATAGATAAACCATCAGAAAAAACAAAAGGTGGAATGCTAGGAGGACAAAAGACAAAGGCAACTCAGAATGGAGATGAGTATAGTTAACGAATACTAGAAGAATCAGAAGAGGAAATACAATTTATGATGGAGGGGATCTTAAAAGTGGGGAAGAGTGTCGAATGAGGATACATTTAGGGAAACACCAAAGTGCTGAAAATATGCGAATACGAAGGTTCTGTCAAAATACCGTGGAAGAAAAAACCTCGGATTAAGCCTTCAGACATTTAACCAATTTGGTGACAGAAAATGTGGGGAAAACAAGGGGTATGATATCTGTGGACATAAGAACTTTTGGAAAGGTGAAATATTTGCTGACATCAAAATTTCAGATAGTATTTAGAGATTTGTCAAGAGTTCTGTTTTAAGCGTAGTGTCATATAACAGTAAAAAAGAAAGAAAAAATACTTTGATTGTTTCGAAATGTACTGTAAAAAATAATGCTTAAAGTGAAACGGACGGACAGAATGATGGCTGAAGAAGTGCAGCAAAGAATCATGGAGGAAATAAACTAAAGGAACTTGTAAGAACGAGGAAAACATATTGCTCTGGCTAAATATTACTTACAGGAGGCCTAAAAGAAGAATTAAAATATTGCTGGTAAGAGAGGGAGTGGAAAGAAAGGCTTGGAATGCTGAACGACGTTAAAAATATACAAAGTTAGCGAAATATTAAGCAAGAGGCACAGGACCGAGGAAAGAGGAACGAGTCCATTCAGCACCTGTCACAAGACGTACATACAAAAGAAGAAACTGCAATAATTTCTCTTTGGGTTTTACCAGAAGACTTCCACTTTTCTGAAGAAAGTTTTTACAAGGTATGCAGAAATAAAGGAGAGCGCGTTGTAATCTTCCTTACTGAACGCTATCGGCTGTCTTTAAATGTTAGCTTGAATGTCCAACTAAAAAACGTTTACTTCATTTTATAGCAATATTTCAGGCAATTCCATGTGATACTTTGATTATACCAGAGGATATTTGTAAAACTAATTGATTATTAGTGTAAAGAAATTCGTCTTATACACAGACAATATTGCAGTGCTTAGATCTATGCAATCTTTGGAATCTTAAATAGCACTGAAATCTAAACGATGCAAACAAAAACATTGATTTCTGTATACCCGTGAACTTTACGTTTTGTGAGACTTTTTTATGAACACTAACCTGCCATTGGAGCTTTATTTAACACCAAGTGCGATACAAGTACTTCCTAAAAACCTGAGCTACTACACATAATACGAGAATAATATGTTGTAGTATGATGTGAATGCATTATTAGTCAGATGGGACAAGGAATCGTGATGTGATTAGTGCAAGACACGAAAAAGCATACCCACGTGGTTCCAAGTGCACGCAACAGAAATTCTAGCATAATAACCAGATGAATGTGGATTTCTTTTTGCAGAGGTACAGAACAGGCAGCTATGCATAGGTAACTACAAACCGTCTCAGACATTACATACGAGGCCCATATTTTACAATATTCACAAACTAATATTACCAAAGTTTTGTTCTCACGTATTATTATATGGGAGAAGTACTGCACGCCAAGAATGTCAATGGCTGTATAAATTACATTTGGATAGTGAGATTCACGTGGTCCACTACTCTAATCACAAAAAACCAGGTTCCGTTTCAATTGGAATAAACAACAAGAACAAGAATTTAACGTGCATGACCATGAATTCACAAAACAAACACGTAATACAAGAATGTAGATAAATACGTGGGCAGAGCGTGGCTTAAACCAAGTGCACATAGCGATTCCACCCAACAAGTGTGAATTGGCATGATGAACTGCAAACAGTGTCCATGTTCGAACGGTACAACATTCAGTCATCTACCTAACACCACGCTACGAATAAACTGCAAACTCGCGGCAATCCGTCTGATTGGTATGTTCTAATCAAAGTGGCTGAACTGTGCAAGATGCGCCACACATACATCATGCAGAGATGCGAGAGGACGCCATGGAATGACAGCGTGTCTGCAACTACGCGGCTCTTTGGAGAAGTACGAGTAGTAAGATGTGTACAAATGAAACGAGTCGATGATAGTGTCAGACGTATTTCAATATTTTTATCTCCGTTTTACTTTATAATACGCAGTAAAATTCAAACTGTCAACAAATTCTTCCCCGAGCCTGAGGTACGCGTGTTTCGATGCCAGTTCGATGACAATGGATAGAATATTGCTCCCTGTATAGTATAGTTAGCAAAGGAAAATGTAAAACATGAGGAAGGAATCTAGAGGACAAGCGGACAAACCCTGTAGAAGTCACTAAATGCGCTGTGAGTAACAAGATAAGCGTATTTGTAACAATTGAATTTTACACCACGTCATTTAGATGTTGGAACATCCAATGTCAGTGCCTTCTGCATTTGAATGTCAGCACTGAAATTATAATCCACTATTAGGTCTGCTAGCTGGGATGCCCCACAGAATTTAATTTCCTTAGAACTCAGACACGCAAGAGCGCTTCAGCTTCGTTATTAAGGTCAGGATTGTCGATTACAATAGTTCATTTAATCCGACTAAGTGTGAGTGATGAGTATCGTGACGGCAAGAATTAATAAAAATCCTCTAAGGCTGGAAAGTAAGGCAGTCTGGTCAACAGTTCAAAACTTCTGGCCGAAACTCTCTCTCTCTCTCTCCCTCCCTCCCTCCCTCCCTCCCTCCTTCCTACTATTCCGGCATTCTTTGTTAACCTGTAGCTATCATCGTAACTTGGTAGGTAAATCAGACCACAGAACCGCCAGGCGAAAGCACCTTCAATGTTCCTTGTAAAGTATTTATACAGCACGAACTTCAACGACAGCGTATGTTTAGGTTGTTTATTGACTCTCTGATTAAATTAGGTGCTAATTACCGAGAAAGAAAACTAGTTAAAAGGTTTTAGTTAGTTAAAAGTTTTTAGTTAGTTAAAACGTTTTAGTCTCCAGTGGGTATAACATCTCAAACTTATTATGTCGGTAATACTTCGATGATGGCAGTCTATCAGTTAACGTTACGATACATTTCTGCCTTGCGTTTGTATATTACAGGTGCACAGCTACATTTCAACGAACGAGGTTAAGCCCATGTCAGAATAATGTAGTATTCGTTAATTAAACATACTTGTTCCTGTTGAGTTTAGTAACTATTATTCATCGAATTATGTCTTCACAGGTGAACAGCATACCTGATAGTAATCCACAACTATCTAGCTTATATAGTATGCAACAGTATTTTGTTATGTTTGGGTGCCCTTTATAACAAAAGCCACCCTTTTTTATCATAAGGTTCTCACCTTGTCCTTGGTGCCAAAAATGCACGACGACAGTGGAATGTGACATTCATCCTCTCACTGTAAATGTTTGTTAATTAAAGGTGCAGCCTGGTTCTCAGTATTATTAGACGACACTCAGCAGGTAGATAACATCGTTGTATAAATATGTTTTCCTATGTCTGTGCATTACTGTAACTTTAAGCACAGTTTGACTTGAAGACAAGAACTTTAACTGATCTCACGGCTGGAAGAGCTGAAGGGATTTGTAACACATTTTCAACTATCAGTGGTGTTGTATTATGTACGCATTTGGTACAATAAATGTATTTAAAAAAATGTAATGTGAATAGTTGCATCTGAGGATGAGGCAGGTAGCTCCGAAATCGATCATGACACAGTAAACAGAGACTGAACTTCTTGTTTTCAATCTGTGGGAGATGTTCTCACATCTCAAACCAGTCTGATACCCAGTAACTTGTAGTACTATATCCTGGATGTAATATCATTTCTTTGTTTCACACAGTAGGTGGTGGTGGTGTAACTTCCTATGGGACCAAACTGCTGAGGTCATCCGTCCCTAGGCTTACACTCTACTTAAAGAAACTTGAACTAACTTACGCTAAGGACAATATCCATGCCCGTGGGAGGAGTCGAACCTCCGACAGGGGGATCCGCGCGAACCGTGGCAAGGCGCCCATGACCACGCGGTTACCCCCCGCGGCTTCACAGTATGTCATACGACGCAATGACTGTACCACACACGTTCGGGTTTATACGTTTCAAATGAGGATTGTTACCGAATAATCTTTTAATTTCTAACACACCAATGCATCAGAGACTATAGTCCTTAGGTCGCGACAATATAAGAGTAAAAGCGCATCGGATCATGCTGACTTCTTTTGTTTGTTACGTTCCTATATCTTCTCCTTTTGCTTCATACTATTTTTTCGACGATTAGGCTATTCACCTGAACTAGTCAAAGAGGAAATTGTGCTAGGGTCCGGTCTTCCAATATCTCCTGTATTATTCGGTATGTATGATAAAATTTCCTTCGAAAACCTTCCTTCTTACATTCTGCTGAGATGGCTTTATTATAGTTGATTCTATCTTCTACTGAAAGATTATTCAGTCTGCAGTCTTTCACCGATTCTTGGAGTACCATTTGTGACCTCTGCATCCTATTATAGCACTTGTTTCCCATGACCATGAGCCATAATCCAAAACTAGTTGCTCTCTGATGGATACCAGGGACAAGACGAGAAGCTATTGGCGGGATTTCTACTGTTCCTACTGCATCCCGCGTCCCAGACTCTATAATAAACTATTTATGCGTCTTCAACGGTCAAGTTTCTGTTGGTCATACTCCTTTGTATCCTTTGAATTGATTTAAGTCACGACCTTCTTCTGTGCCTTCTGTTTATTGTTCTATATTTAAATATGTTCTTGTGTATTCTTCCTTGTATACTGTCGTTAAGTTGAAACGACCCCTCAGAAAAATTTATGAATGACTATGCTGATAAACCTCTTACATTATCTGACTTTCAAACAGATGAGCAGAACTGAACGTACTCAGACATTTCGCTCTTTACCTATTCTGATCAACACTAAACTGACAGCCAATATTTTTACCGCAACGCAGTCTGACTTTCAATATTCCCTACAAGAGAATGGCCCTGACTAACATTAACCTATACGTTTCACAAATCACTTACCTCACAAAAATCTTCGTTACTCGAACTACTGCAATACAGTGAGCACCACTACTGCCAGCTAAATAAAAGATTCAAACTACTGAAGACACTAACTACTGATTGGCATAGTTAGCAAATGAAAGATTTTGATAGAGAACAAGCAATGTATTTACCTTAATAGTGTTCAAAATTCATTATATATATATATATATATATATATATATATATATATATATATATATATATATATATATATATAATCAGTTCATGACATCCAGTCTTACAAATTTACTCTCTCTGATGGACACACGTCCAGATCATCCGCTCTCAAAACTCCGTCATCTTACTCCCCACATCCACCACTGCGCAACGCTACGCGCTGTTAACAGCCAACTGCCCAACACTACAATAGCGACTGTTCCAACAATGCCAACCAGCCACAGACTGCACACAGCACAGTCAGTGATTTTCATACAGAGCGCTACAAGGCGTTACCAACATAAAAACCTAAACAGCCTACTTACAAAGTGTTCAAACCAGAAAAGTTGTCTGCATACTTGCAAGTCCATCTTTGCAGCTTCTATGTTCTCGCTGTTCTTCTTTGTAATCGTCCAGTGCTTAGAACCATAGATGGTTATTGCTTCAGTAATGACTTTATAGATAAGACGTTTCTGAAGCCGATTTTTGTGGGCTGTAAAAATGAGTTCAGTTTTCATACTGCTGTCTTTCGTGAGCTCAGTCTGTTTCTCAGCTCATCTCGAAGTGGTCCATCTTTATTAACTATTCTCCCTATGGATTTCTTTCTTTCGCAATTACAGATCGTTACAGTGTCTGTTATTTAGATTTACTGACTGCTTGCGCCTGGTCAACTATTATGTCTTCTTGATGTTCAACTTCGGTCCCTATTTGGTGTGCCGGTATTCTTCTCGTCATCAGGGATATAACTTCCTCGTCAGCTGCAGCTATCACCTGGTCATCTGCTAAAAGATGGCTACACACACAGTGGTCTTCTAAATGAATTCCCATTGTAATGAATCCATTTTTCCAGTTCTACAAGGCGATTTATAGATATATTATTTTGAACTGTGTTGGAGATAAGCAACAGCCTTCAGTCCTTTATTTTAAATGATTAAGAGATGGCAGTTTCTACACTTATTCTTCCGTGTACATCTTTATGGATGTTAATTCCGTTAAAATCCTTCTGACACATCAGCTTTTGCTTAAAATGCTAAAATATTGCAGAGAGCTTTCTCGGATCATAGACTAGCCGGGGAATGGGTGCTCCTATATATCGCTTTTCTAACGATGGCGTATGATCACCAACGTCACATTCATTAGATTTTATTGGCACTAAAATAACGTTGTTGGGTGTTAGGAAAGAGGGACGGGAAATGTGGCAGACAATTAATGGGCTACCCGGCTTGCTGGTAATTGGTAGCCTGGCACGACTTAGGGACAAGCCTTTGGAGGCCGTGTATTCCTCTTGTTAGTTGCGGAGAAACGACGCCAGTTTTGCGTACGCTGTTTGTTTAGCAGATCGCAGCAGTTTCCGGTGAGGCTGCTGCTTTGCGATCGCACAATATCCGTCACACCGGGATTGCTGCGACTGCAGCCGTCTTCTCTGCTGCGATTTTGATAGCCTCTCTTATTTTGCTCGAGCACATCCATGGCTGCCTCGAGAGTTTTCGTGTTTTCCCGTAATCTCTCCATTAGTGCCGATCTGTTGTGCTTATCCAACAACAAAAATATGCCGCTCTTGCTCTGCTATGTAGCTACTATAGTCCGATCCACGAACGATTTCGGTTCGCGCAGGTCGCCGAACGGACGCGGATAGCATTGTTGCCGTTTGCAAGCGACGGTTTCGATAAGTGCATACGCGTGTTCTGCGCTTGAAGAAATCCCATATACTGCAAATAATGCCTCTCGCTTACTTGTGGAGGATTTGTCGTTTACCACCGCCATAATCCGTGACAAATCACTACAAACGGAAGAAAAACTGAGTAAATAACTCACAACGATCACGTTTAATGCTCACATTGACGTGTAAAGCAGGGCGCTCAGAACACTACTGAACGCTCATTGGCTGTCCCAGAAGAAGACTCAACTTGACCGCCATAGTTCTTGAGTCCAACGTTAACAGACCTTCGCGTTTCCTCATTGTAGCAGCACTGTCATTACACTCTACAGTCAGTTCCACAAGAAAGTGTACGCTGTTATCTGTACGAAATAAAAGACACTATTATAAATATATGTTTGCATGAAAATACATGTTATTAGTAACTGCATAATTACCTAATAATAATAAACAAGGGAAAAAGTCTCAACTAGAAACAACATCATCAGGAAACTAACCAGCGGATCCTGCGGTGCAAAGCCAAAAGTCCTGAGAACTTCAGCTCTTGCGCTCAGTGTGTCAGCCGCGGAATACGCCGCTCCAGTCTTGTCTGCAAACACACGCGAGAAAAGTTGATGTCGCGGTGAATGAAATGACACGGATTGTTACCGGATGCTTGAGGCCAACCCCAGTGCACAAGATGTACTTAATCATGGGGATTGCACCGCCCAGCATACGACGTGACATCGCTGCCGAAGCCGAAAAAACCAAGCAAGAAAAAGACATGCGTCGTCCTTTATATGGACACCAGCCTGTTGAACGACGGCTTTGTTCGAGGAAGATTTTCCTGTCACGTATACGAGCCTTGGAAGAATCGTTTGAAAAGGTGGGAAATCGACCTGAGAAACCCCCATAAAGATGTAAAAGAAGAACTGGCGCCTGGTGGAGACCTACCATACGCAGTCTGGAGAACCCTAAACCGTATGAGGGTAGAAGTGCCAAAGCGCAAGACAAACCTGCAGCAATGGGGTTTCCTAAAAGAGAATGAGAACACTCTCTGTCTGTGTGGCTCTGTTCAGGATCCTCAACACCTGCTTATCTGTCCATATTTAGACAAGCCCTTCACGATGAATGACTTATGGGAGGCAAATGACAAGGCCATATTGGCTGCTGATTTTTGGAAGTCTGAAGTCTAGTTCCGGACACGGAAAGTAAGTAAGTAAGTACCTAATAGTTAATCCAATCGCCGCCATTATCGATTATAGCTTGGCACCTTAGACCTCTCTCCAATAAATCATCCACGTTTCCAACATCTAAATATCGTTTGACCCACGTCGCAAGGAATATTCGACCTTCTAAGAATTTTAGCAGTACCTCCATATGAAAACTTCGGTCCCTTTGGATGATTTACAAGGAACACTGCCTCGTGACGCTTGAGATATTTTGCACTCATTTTAAACTGCAACCGACATAACAAAACATTCAACTCTCATACTGTTTATCTATACACTGTGCAAAAGCGCATTGATTGCAGGTTCAAGAGCGCTACCAGAGATGTCTCTACGGACTTCACATCTCAAATTACGGCGTACACTTTCTTGTTCAAATCTGTGTGAAATCTTATGGGACTTAACTGCTATGGTCATCAGTCCCTAAGCTTACACACTACTTAACCTAAATTATCCTAAGGTCAAACACACACACCCATGCCCGAGGGAGGACTCGAACCTCCGCCGGGACCAGCCGCACACTTTCTTGTGAATCTGACGGTACCACGTATACACTTGCGACGTTGAGGGTTTTAGTGCATGTTTGGCGCAACCAACAAAATCATAGATTCCTCGTCCACTCTGGGAAACTAATCTGATGCCTCCACAGCGAAATGCTTTGCCTACTCGATAACTGATGCCTTTGGCGTAAAGTAAAGCTTCGCTAGGGGCTGTTATTCTTCCTCATTTTCTGTATCTCGCTTCCTAGTGATCCTGGTGGCTCTTCTTATTATTTCACGTCGAATACATTGGCTCTGAAGGTTCTAGTTCTTATTTGATATTATTTTTACCACTGATATGGCAGGCTCGAACGGTCTGCGTGTGTGCGTTGGAACACGCAGCCTGAAGAAGATGGGACTGGGCGAGAATGTACAGCCTGGTGTTGGTAAGATTCCGGTAGATCTTATGGGCCAGTTTGCCGTTGGGAGATGCGTAAACCTCTACGTCCAGAAAAGAAATCACACCGTGACTTCTAGTTTCTAGTTCCGTCTTGAACTGGATTTTTTTCTTAGTCTCTAGTCTTCTTGCTGGTTTGATGCGGTCTGCCACGAATGCGTCTCTTGTGTCAACACCTTCACCTCAGAATAGCACTGGCACCCGTAGTCTCGCATAAAGTTTCTCTTCCACTACAGTTTTTACTCTCTAGAGATCTCCTTAATACCATGATAGTTAATTCCTGATGTTAACACATGTCCTATCATCCTGTCCCTTCCTCTTGTCAGTGTACTGCATATGGTCTATACCTTATCTTCTTGGTCTCCCTAATTTTCAACATTCTCCTACAGCACTACATTATAAAAGATTTGATTTTTTCCTGTTTCCAATATTTCCACAGTCCATCAATCCGTGGTTCACTAACATTGAGTGCTGTCTGTGTTCTGTGTTCCTGATGTACCGGGTGATCAAAAAGTCAGTATAAATTTTAAAACTTGATAAACCACGGAATAATGTAGATAGAGAGGTAAAAATTGACACACATGCTCGGAATGACATGGGATTTTATTAGAACAAAAAAAAAGTATTGCTAGACGCGTGAAAGATCTCTTGCGCGCGTCGTTTGGTGATGGTCGTGTGCTCAGCCGCTACGTTCGTCATGCTAGGCCTCCCAGGTCCCCAGACCTCAGTCCATGTGATTATTGGCTTTGGGGTTACCTGAAGTCGCAAGTGTATCGTCATCGACCGACATCTCTAGGGATGCTGGAAGACAACATCCGACACCAGTGCCTCATCATAACTCCCGACATCCTTTACAGTGCTGTTCACAACATTATTCCTCGACTACAGCTATTCTTAAGGAATGATGGTGGACATATTGAGCATTTCCTGTAAAGAAAATCATCGTTCCTTTGTATTACTTTGTTATGCTAATTATTGCTATTCTGATCAGATGAAGTGCCATCTGTCGGACATTTTATGAACGTTTGTATTTATTTGGTTCTAATAAAACCACATGTCATTACAAGCATGTGTGTCAATTTGTACCTCTCTATCTACATTATTCCGTGATTTATTCAGTTATTAAATTTATACTGACTTTTTGATCACCCGGTACATTCTCAGAAATCTTTTCTTCATAATAGGGCCGATGTTTGTGACTAGTAGACATCACTTGGCCTTTTCGCTTCTTATGAGATCCCTCTTTTTATGTCCTGTTTGCTTCACCCAGCATGTGTTATTTTGCTGCCATGGGCCCCAATTTCATTGTTAAGTTCATCGCTAATATCATTTCTGCTACTCCTTGGTACTTACGTCTTTATTAGGTTTTTCCCGAATCCGTATTCTCTAACCATTAAACTGTTCATTCTGTTCGACGTATTCTGTAATTGTTATTCCATCTCGGAGTATAGGAATGTTATCAGCGAACCTTATCATTAATATTCTTTCATCCTGAATTTTAACACAGCTCTTAAACATTTCTGTTATTTCCGGCATTGCGTCTTTGATGTATAAATTGAACAGAAAGAGGAAAGACTACACCCTTCTCTTACGCTCTTCGTAATCCGAGCTCTTCGTTCTCGCTCTTCCATTCTTACCGTTTTTCCCTATGGGTCAGCACTTCTAAAGTCTTGCACCGCGTTACATTGACGAATGCTTTACTTAGGTTAACGAACCCTATGAACGTGTCTTCATTTTTGTTAAGTCTTACTTCCACTACTAAGAGCATCACAACTGTTGCTCTGGTACCTTTACCTTGCCGAAATCTGAACTCATCATCTTCTAATAGATGCTGAATTTTGTTTCCCATTCTTCTGCATGCTATTATTTTCATCAACAATGGATGCAAGAGCAGTTAAGCTGATTGTGAGATAATGCTAGCATTCATCTGATCTTGGCATATTCGAGATAGTGTGGAGATATTTTTCCGAAGGTCTGATGCTGTGCCTGCATTCTACGCATCAACTTCAATAGTCGCTTGGTTTCCACTTTCCCGAATGATTTCAGAAATTCCGATGGGCTGTTATTTATCCCTTCTGCATTCTTTGATTGCATGTCTTTCGAAGCTCCTTTAAAATGTGATTCTAGAACTGGATCCCCTGTATATTTCATATCGACTCCCCTTTCTCCCTCTCCCACTCGTAGACGCCTTCATTGTACTCTTTCCACCTACACACTCTTTCCCCTGCGGTTAACAGTGGAATCCCCGTTGCGTTCTTAATCTTGATCCCTTTGCTTTTAATTACACTGCGCCGGCCGATGTGGCCGATCGGTTCTAGGCGCTTCAGTCTGGAACCACGCGACTGCTACGGTCGCAGGTTCGAATCCTGCCTCGGGCATGGATGTGTGTGATGTCCTTAGGTTAGTTACGTTTAAGTAGTTCTAAGTTATAGGGGACTGATGATCTCAGATGTTACGTCCCATAGTGTTCAGAGCCATTTTTTAATTACACTGCAGGTAATTTTGACTTACATGTATTGCCGCAAAAAAGTAACACCCTCAAGGAAAGTGTTTAGTGCGTCATGTGCATACTGTGGGGTTGTTGTGTTAGTGATTCATTTGTCACGGACGTCGACGATCAAATGTCACTCCGGAGGCGTGTCTGTGCATCCTCTGTTTCGACTGTGAAGGCAATTAGTGTGATGAGTTCAGAGGTGGTTTGCAACACCCATTCTCAGTACAACCATGACCCACCGCAACTATGTACTCCCGTTGAATAGCTTCAGTCATTGGAACGGGTTCGCATTGCGAGCCTGCGGAAAGATCGATGTACATGTCATCAGATTGCCACGAACGTAGGGCACAATGTGTCGATCCCGCGCTGGTGCTTTCAGCAGTGGTCTGTAGAATATCCCTACACCTGTAGACCAAGTTCTGGAGGTTCGTGTTGTGCAGACATACATCATGATCGATGCATTGTACAAACAGCTTTGGCCGACCTAACATCATCCAGGGAAGAAATCCGTGGACATACTGCGCTTAGCCGGCCGGAGTGGTCGAGCGGTTCTAGGCGCTACAGTCTGGAACCGCGTGACCGCTACGGTCACAGGTTCGAATCCTGCCTTGGGCATGGATGTGTGTTATGTCCTTAGGTTAGTTAGGTTTAAGTAGTTCTAAGTTCTAGGGGACTGATGATCTCAGATATTAAGTCCCATAGTGCTCAGAGCCATCTGAACCATACTGCGCTTGCTGTGTCACGGAACACGGTAGGAAACCCTCTGCTTGCCTCTGGCCACGACGCCGACAAGCACACGTATATCGGTGTCGTGAAAGAGACAACTGGAGAGAAGAATGGCGCTCTTTTGTCAGTGATGAGAGTAGGTTCTGTCTGTGTACGAGTGATGGACGTACGCGTGTACGGCGTAGAGCTGGTGAGCGGTCTATTGTGGAGTGCACTCTTATACGACACACACGTCCCACCCCAGGCTTCGTGATGTGGAGACCATCAGTTACACTTCGCTGTCACATTTGGTGTTTCTGTGTGTTAAAGTAACGACGAGTGCCAGCTACATTTCACACTTTGTAGTACATCATGCTACTGATATTTCCTAGATTGGATGGCGAAATGCTTTTTCAGCAGGACAATGCACTACCACGCACGGCTGCTGCGACGCTAAGTGCTAACCATGGTGTACAAAAACTGCCCTTTCCAGCAAGATCACCATATCTCGCTCAAACTGAAATCTTATGGATCTGATAAAAAGGCACTTACTCATTCTGTAAGAACCATTGCCCAAATGCAACATAACGTGCTAGATGAATGGGACATCCAGCGATAGAATGTCCAAAGCATCTTGCACATTTTGTTGTATGCGAGAATACACGCCTGCATTGCCGCTAGAGTGGGGTACACTGTGTATTGTTGCTACTGTTGGGACTTGTTTTGCTGCGACTTACGTGTTTCATTTGGTCCGAATTTGTTACCATATACACTGAGCTGACAAATGACATCTGAAAGCTCTTAATATCGTGTCGGACCTCCTTTTTCGTGGCAGACTGCAACAAATTGACGTGGCATGAACAAGTCGTTGCAGATATATTGAGCCATGCTGAGTCTATAGCCGACCATAATTGCGAAAGTGTTGCCGGTGCACGGATTTTATGTCTTAAAAATTTTCTATGGGATTCATGGTGGGCGATCTCGGTGGCAAAATCATTCGCTCGACTTGCCCAGAATGCTCTACAAACCAATTGCTAGCATTTGTGGGTCAGTGACATGACGCACTGTCATCTATAAAACGTCCACCGTTGAATGGCTGCAGATAACCTCCGAGTAGCCAAACATAACCATTTCCAGTCAATAATCGGTGGTGTTAGACTAGTGGACCCAGTCTATTTCATGTAAAGTGAGCCCACACCATTATGGAGCCTTATCAGTTTGCATAGTGATGTCTGCGCCATACTCGACCCCTTATCAGCTCCTACCAACTGAAATTAGGGCTCATCTGACCAGGCCACAGTTTTTTAGTCGTCTAGTGTCCAACCGATATGATGACGAGCCAAGGAGAGGCTCTGTAGGCGATTTCGTGCTGTTAGCCAAGGCACTTGCTTCTGTTGTCTGTTGCAGCAGCCCTTTTAATGCCCATTCCACTGCACTGTCCCTAACGGATACGTTCGTCGTACGCCCCACTTTGATTTCTGCGGTTATTTCACGCAGTGTTGCTTGTCTGTTAGCACTAACAATTCTACGCTAACGCCGCTGCTCTCGGTCGTCAAGTGAAGGCTGTCGGCCACTGCGTTGTCTGTGCTGAGAGCTAATGTCTGAAATGTTATTTTTCCGGCACACTCTTGACACTGTGGATCTCGGAATATTGAATACGCCAACGATTTCCGAAATGAAGTGTCCGATGCGTCTAGTTCCAACTACTTTTCTGCGAGAGTCTGTTAATTGCTGTAGTGCGGCTATATTCACGTCGAAACATTTTAATATGAATCTCCTCAATCTCCTCATTACGAGGGTGAGTCAAATGAAAACCTTAAATGTTTTTTAAAATATTATTTATTGAGCAGAAGTGGTACGAAGCTGTATCAGTTTTCAACATAATCTCCCCCACGCTTACCAACATATAAGATAACGGCGCGAAATTTCGATTTGTTATTACAAATTTGAGGTTTTCATTTGACTCACCCTCGTACAAATGACAGCTCAGCCTATGCATTGCCCTTTTATACCTTGTGCAGGTGGAACTACCGCCATCTGTACATGCGCATATCGCCATCCCATGTCACCTCGGTGTAGTCCTACAATGATGAACTACCTTTCACTTGTGCGGCACCTATTTCCGCAGCCTATACGCTGCATCAGCCCGCCAAATTTATGGAAATGAGAGCAGATATTGAGAATTTAAGGATAAAATTTGACACACTCGGCGTCGTGCAGATGACGCAATAAATACATCGGAGTAACAGATGGGAGCAACGTTTCGCCAGCCACAGTCGATCGCGACTGCTATCCCGTCTGGGAAATACATTTCTCAGCTGGAGGCGCTGGCGCATCCGGGCTGGCGCAAGCCGCCGGCGTGTCTATCCATGAGAGCGATGCATCCCGCAGGCCGCGATCCGCTCCTAATGGTATTACATCTCGGCTTCCGTCGCCGGAGCGCTGCTGCCATCAGCCAGATTGTCGCTGCGCCGCCTTCGTAGGACGCTTGCGCAGCACCCTGCACCCTCAGAGAAAGCCGTCTCGTAGCGCAGGAATGGACGCGATGCAATCGTGTTTGGCGAGCATAGCTACTCTGCACTGAAAACGTAGATGGTGACACACTCAGACACAATCAAATTCCTGTCGATCAACGTTTTCCGCTGGGTGGATGCCAAAGCCGCTGTACATTTGAGAGAACGCTGTTACAAGCACGCATCGAGGTTTCTAGCGGAGGGGTGGGGTTGGTGGGAGGCGGAAGTCACAGTACCTGTCTAACCGCCGCCGCGGTTCCCCCTGCCCCATCCAGCGACGTACACTGCCGAAAAAGATTAGTACACCCTTTTAGAGGTTTCCAGTTCACACAATATTTCTAGTTGCAACAGTGCATGTGGACTGCAAGAAATGATTACATTTTCAATTCAATTGCAGAAGCGGTTCTGAAGCACCAGGCATCGACCCATGTTAAAACACCCATACTAACCTCCATGGGCAGCAATGCAGGTGCTCACTCGGGCATTCCATTGATCGTACAGATAGCGAATACTGTCCTGGGATACATTATGCTACGCGTGCTCGACTTGTTCACGTAGTTCTGTGACTGACGAGTCGCACGGGTCATTTTTCGTCTCATCATTTCCAACACGTTCTCTACTGGAGACAAGTCCGGAGGTGGTGCTGGCCAAGGATGTATCTACATGTCTTGCAAAGCACGCTGAGCTTCACGAGAAGTGTTTGGGCGAGCATTATTCCGTTGGAACAACACAGCACCTTCCTCTTGCAAGAACGGCAAAAGAACAAGTCTATCAACTTTCTGCACATACTGAGGGCTGGTTAGCGTCCCCTCCAGAAACACCAAACGTGTACCAAAGTTGTAGCAGGGCATAAGGCCTGGGTTGAGGCCAGTATGTCTTGGACAAATGCATTCTACAAGACAGCGCTCAGCCGGTCTATGTCGTACCCGCAAACGGCGATCACTTGCCTACAGACAGAATCTGCTTCCATCGGTGAAGACCACGGCGCGCCATTGCATCTTCCATGTGATCCTCTGACGGCACTAGTCGAGAAGTGCACGTCATTAGTGTGGTGTGAGTGGTAGACTGGTTAAAAGTGTGCGTGTCGGTAGTCCCACAGGTAATAACTGGTTCGCAACAGTTCATGTTGTCATGTCTGGGCCCACAAGCCCTCATGTCTATGCTGTTGTAGCTGTACCATCTGGTCCTGCTATCCTTACAATACAACAATCTTGGCTTGCCCCTGTGCTCTGTGGGCGGCGTAAACCTCGTCTGCTGGTGTGAGAATGTTCACGTGGCCACTGATACCAGCATCGTTGCACAATTGAGGCAGCACGTCCAACTTGTGTGACAATTCGCCGAAAGGACCACCTCACCACACGGAAGTAAAAACAAAAATTGTATCTGGGCCTAGAATTCAACTTTAGAACTCGAGCAATCTAACGCAAAACTCAATTCCCTGCCCTAACTGGACATGATCACAACTTCATACTGAATGAGGGTACTTGTTGTATATGTCATCACGGTGTTGCCAGATTGGCTTCCTTCTATGTCCATTTTCTACCGAAAATATGTACAGGAAGAATTTTCGTCACAGGCACTTCTGTTAGTTCAGTGATGTGTGACCTAGAGCTAGGTGGTTCAAATACTACTTGCATCAGGCTGTCATGAGTGTGATATCACGTATAAATACCATCCCATGGACATGAAAGTTGGCAACAGAGTTGCAAGTTTCCGTCAGACACCGATAGCAGTCGTGCAGCATCCAGTGGATCCAATGCTGCGTGGCTGCTGGCCACGCCTCCAGTGGCTCTGGATTATGGGCGCCCCCATTATAGGATGGCCAGTAACAATGACACAGCCACTCGCACTTGAACCTCTTCACTACATGATGCTCTGTGGACTCTGCCTAGTCAGAGCTGCAACACCATCGTTCGTGGTTTATTTGGGAGGTCGATCGTTCAGACCCACGTCTGGCCATCCAGATTTAGGTTTTCAATGATTTCCCGAAATCGCTCTAGGTTTCTTTGAAAGGATGCAGCCGATTTGCTTCCAATTGCTTGACATAATACGAGCTCGTGCTCCGTCTCTAATGACCTCGACGTCGACGGGACGTTAAACGCTATATCCCTTCTTCCTTACTTTCATTCGTGCTTTAGTTATGAGAGCCCCATCCTTGTTGCTATTGTATCAGCTGTACTCTTGTTTCTGGCTGCATTAATTGTGATGAATCTTCTTACTCTTGGAGAAATACAATTTAAGTAAACCATCGGTCTACTAAGTTGACTTATTCGCTAATCGTTACTGCTCCTCTCTAGTTTTCGTGTGAGGACAGTTGCGACACCACCCTGTAGTGTACCTCTCCTTACCATAGTGTACGAAGACGTACACAACGGCGAGGAGAAAATTTGTAGTTCCAGGCTACCAGACTACACAACCCCTGCGTCAAGTCCCAAAACTATAAACACGATCTGGTAGAATGAGGACATATCACAGTGGTGGTGGTGGTGAGGCATTAGTCGGATGTGGACTTAAAGGGCAGGGTCAGCTACTATTACGAAGTCCACTGGAAATGGAAAAAATGGCTCTGAGCACTATGGGACTCAACATCTGGGGGCATCAGTCCCCTAGACTTAGAACTACTCAAACCTAACTAACCTAAGGACATCCCACACATCCATGACCGAGGCAGGATTCGAACCTGCGACCGCAGCAGCAGCGCGGTTCCGGACTGAAGTGCCTAGAACCGCTCGGCTACAAAGGCCGGCCTGGAAATGGAGACGTAACACTGTTGTACTATTATTGAGTAGAAATGAAGACCCCTTCAGATGGAAATGAATAATAGACCTTATAATGGTAAAATTTTTGCCACTCAAACCTTAAATGCAGCAGCTATATGAGATCTATATGAGTACGCATTTCTTCACCCACGTCCCTTGCAAACATGTAGAAACGATATAAATGAATGCCAGTTGCCAGCAATATTTGTTATAGCGTGGGGAAATTACTGGATAGCTCGTATTTTATCTGACCGTGTTGAGCTGAACTGAGTACTCATTTGATACGCTCTATCGTCGTAACATACACAACACATGAGTGTTGTGATGAAAAACGTTTCTACTCTACAGACGTGTCTATTTTCCTGTTAATTAATTAAATTCACACTCCGTATATGTCAGAATAACTGGGACACACGTTGAACAGAGGTATAAAATGGGGCATTCTTCGTTCATTTATAACGAGCTGTTACGCTCTGTTAAATAAACAGACCACTAACCTAGACAACTATTGTGTTGTCTCTCAGTAATATTGTAAACGTGGGCGATTACAAGTGGTAAATACGTTCATACAAGTCAGTAAGATACTACGTCTTTTCCTTTAGTGAGGTGCAAAAATGTTAAGTTTCTACTCATTTAAAGCAAGTTACCTCCTGATAACCATGGAAAATCTAAATAAGCATGACAGTACTTCTGTTTCAGTCCCCTTCCCTTTAAACACGACTGTACCACTTCATTCCGTGCAGTCCTCTTTTCTTTTCTTTTGTTTTATTGCATTTCTTTTTTCTTTTTCTTTTCTTTTGTTTGTTTCACTCTTCTACGAGTTCGGCTGATTGCCTGTTGCTGAATTTCGCTCTCCTTAAGCGCAGCAGCCAAGCCCATTTTTCCGACAGAATGTAATTGTGGAACTTCGCTCTAGCGTAATGCGTTACTCAGTGCAGGGCAATTTCGTGCTGCGGTTAGTGCAGTACAAAGCTCCACGGGTTAGGTCCGCAAGAGCCTTTTAAGGAGCCGGTAACTTAATCGCCTCCCCTTGGCTTTAACAAGAGCTCGAAGTGCAGTTCTCGTAGATCAGAGAGCGTACTGACCACCAGGTTCTTGCAGGCCACTGTGCAGTGCATGGCGTGGAGCACCCTAGCCAGGGCAAGGCAGGTCGGCTATAGCATCGCCCGTAGAGAATACATGCAATGTATCTGCTTAAAGAGACAACTTTTCATTCCGGGTGTTGCTAATCCAATTGCTATGAGTTTATTTATCGACCGTTTTTTTTTTTAAAAAAAAGATTGAGTGATGAAGTTGTGCTTGGGTTTTCGTTACTGAAATTTTCAGCTATCAATAATATTGTGATTTCCAGAATGAGATTTTCACTCTGCAGGAGAGTGTGCGATGATATGAAACTTCCTGGCAGATTAAAACTGTGTTCCGGACCGAGACTCGAACTCGGGACCTTTGCCTTTCGCGGGCAAGTGCTCTACCGTCTGAACTACCCAAGCACGACTCACGGCCCGTCCTCACAGCCTTACTTCTACCAGCACCTCGTCTCCTACCTTCCAAACTTTACAGAAGCTCTCCAGCGAATATTGTTATTTGTTGGTCAATTGTACTGTATAGTTTAAGCAGGCCCCTCACTCATTCAGCTTATGCCGACATACACTGTCCACATCAAATTAACGTGACCACCTACCAAACTCTGAATAACCACTTTTGTAGCTCGAGACGTGCAGGAACAGTGTCAGTGAGGTTCTGGAAGTAAGCGACAGGGATGTGGAGTCACGCCGTTTTCAGTGCTGTGGCCATCTGTGCTAGGTTTCTAGGTTGAGGATCTGTGACACGAACAGCCCGGTCCAGGTGATCACACAGAGAGCCAATTGGGTATAGATCCGGGCAGATTGGAGGCGAGGGAAGTACGGTAAACTCATCCAGGTGCTCTGCGTACCACGCACGTAGACTGAGAACTGTGTGACACGTTTCATTGTCCTACTGGTAGATGTCATAGTGCTGAGCAAAAACAAACTACATGTGTCCCCTAGAACTTAGAACTACTTAAACCTAACTAACCTAAGGACATCACACACATCCATGCCCGAGACAGGATTCGAACCTGCGACCGTAGCGGACGCGCGGTTCCAAACTGTAGCGCCTAGAACAGCTCGGTCACTCCGGCCAGCATGTAATGGTGGACATGGTCCCCAAGGATTGATGCATACTCGCGTTGATCCATTGTACTCCGTCTTCAGGCCACGAGTGGCCTACCGGGACCAAGCGACCGCCGTGTCATCTTCAGGGGAGGATGCGGGTAGGAGGGGCGTGGGGTCAGCACACCGCCCTCCCGGTCGTTATGATGGTATTCTTGACCGAAGCCGCTACTATTCGGACGAGTAGCTCCTCAATTGGCGTCACGTTGCTGAGTGCACCCCGAAAAATGGCAACAGCGTACGGCGGCCTGGATGGTCACCCATCCAAGTGCCGACACGCCCGACAGCGCTTAACTTCGGTGATATCACGGAAACCGGAGTATCCACTGTGGCAAGGCCGCTGCCGTTGATCCATTGTGTCTTTTGCAATGACGACATTACTCAGGGAATGCCATGAAGACAGTCCCCAAACCACAACGCTCCCTCCTGGTTGTAAAATATTTGCCTTCAGCCGTTTGACGCCATGTTCCGCCAACGGTCATTTGTCCGATGGGGTGTAAATCGTGATTCACCGGAAAAGGTCACCTGTAGCCTCAGCCACAGATTCCAGCTTTCGTAGCCGATGAACAGCAATCAGCATGGGTTCATGAATCAGGCGCCTGTTGCTGAGACCAGTATTCAGCCGGCCGCAGTGACCGCGCGGTTCTAGGCGCTGCAGTCTGGAACCGCGGGACTGCTACGGTCGCAGGTTCGAATCCTGCCTCGGGCATGGATGTGTGTGATGTCCTTAGGTTAGTTAGGTTTAAGTAGTTCTGAGTTCTAGGGGACTGATGACCTAAGATGTTAAGTCCCATAGTGCTCAGAGCCATTTGAACCATTTTTTTGAACCGTATTCAGCAAAGTTCGTGAACGGTCATTAAGGAGGCACTGTTGATAATCCTTGGTTCATGTGGGTGGTCAGATCCTCAATAGGTTCAAATAGTTCAAATGGCTCTGAGCACTATGGAACTTAACTTCTGTGGTCATCAGTCCCCTAGAACTTATAACTACTTAAACCTAACTAACCTAAGAACATCACACACATCCATGCCCGAGGCAGGATTCGAACCTGCGACCGTAGCGGTCGCGCGGTTCCAGACAGTAGCGCCTAGAACCGCTCGCCCCTCTGGCCGGATTCTGAATAGGCGCACGTCTATTCCCCGCTACACATCTCAGCAGCCGTCGCTCACCCCCGTCATCTATGGCGCACCACACTTGCCTCGGCGCCATTTTTGGACAGCGCCATTTTGCCACGCGCGGAATACAGTGTGTATACTTTTAGATGGCAGACCTCTCCCTAGTCCTGAATCGGTAGAAGTCGGTAAACGTCGGGAGGCATCGGTAAGCACGCAGTTTCGACTGCTGCCAACATTACGTAGCTGACTGTGTTGTACAAGGTAGCCATGGTCGTCTGCTTCGTTATTGTTTTGTGCTGTACTGTTCTGCGTGTTTTTATTGTGGAGTTGTGCTAAACATTATCAAACTGAGTGAAGAGACAGTTGCTGGTCCATCTCGGGAGTCGCCAACAACCCCTACCGGTAGGCCTATGGTTAGAAGGAAACCAGTATTACGTAGCGATGCTCGCAAAATTATATTGCGTGTGATTGAATGCTGCGAAAGGGAAAGGGAGCAGAAAAAATTGCTTCACCCCATTTACAATTCTTCAGTGAGAGCTGCTACATACACAGGACAAAGCATGCGTAGCACTGGAAGATTCAGTTTTCCAAGAATCATCCTGGCGTATCACTACAAACGCCTGGCAATAAAAGGTGAGTTTCCATTTCAGATATTTTGTTCGCTATCACTTTGAAGGAGCCCCCTATTTCGTCCGAATTACCTTATATTTCATTTTTCCTTGCTACCGTATTGCTTTGTATGGAAATACCACTGGTCACTATATTATTTAGAAACACAGTCATATTACTGTACTTTGCAATTGGATGAATGGTTTGTGAGCGCATAGTAGACAAACATACATACATTCATTTACACATATATATAGATTTTAATGTACATGACGATTTCAGTTTCGTTTACGAACAACATTTAAAGCGAGTTTTACTTCCAAGTCTTTCGTCTGCTTTCGTATAAGCGTGACGCGCAAGTTGTAGTGCCAGCACTGCAACTGGTAGGCGTGCCTTGTCCCCCCCGCCAACGGATCCTCACCCCTCGCAAACCTCTCCCCGCACTCCCCTCACATCTCAGCCGTCTTACAGTTAACACAGTGTACTTCAACCACGGCGGCACACAAAGAGTTTACAAACTTGGCCATTACGGAAATGCTCCCACCCTTGATCCGAAAGCCAATGATGATGCCCTTTTAGATGCGAGATAGCCGGCCGTTGTGACCGAGCGGTTCCAGGTGCTTCAGTCTGAAACCGCGCGACCGCTACGGTCGCATGTTCGACTCCTGCCTCGGGCATGGATGTGTGTGATGTCCTTAGGTTAGTTAGGTTTAGTTAGTTCTAAGTTCTAGGGGACTGATGACCTCAGATGTTGAGTCCCATAGTGCTCTCAGCCATTTGAACCATTTTTATTATTATTTTTTTATGCCAGATAAATCACTCGATTTCCGTGTTGCGACAACTACTACAGTGCTAGTGCTGTCATCTACCGTCTGTGAGCGGTTATTGCACGTTGACGTCGAACATAGGCGGTGGTCACATATTTGTGACTCGATCGTCTAGTATTCATCTACGGCTTTTGTAATGGAAACAATGCCGTTGTTTGTAGAGAATGCTATGCACGGAGATGAAGTACGTTTATTCGTGACGTCAGTAAAATGCGTGCATCTGGTACGGTGCCTAGCAACCTAACTCATCTGAAAGTGCAAATGAACAGTGTGTGCATGAAATAAAATATACAGGGTGATTCAAAAAGAATACCACAACTTTAAAAATGTGTATTTAATGAAATAAACATAATATAACCTTCTGTTATACATCATTACAAAGAGTATTTAAGAAGGTTTTTTTTTTACTCAAAAACAAGTTCATAGATGTTCCGTATGGCCCCCTCCAGACACTCGAGCAATATCAACCCGATACTCCAACTCGTTCCACACTCTCTGTAGCATATCAGGCGTAACAGTTTGGATAGCTGCTGTTATTTCTCGTTTCAAATCATCAATGGTGGCTGGGAGAGGTGGCCGAAACACCATATCCTTAACATACCCCCATAAGAAAAAATCGCATGGGGTAAGATCAGGGCTTCTTGGAGGACAGTGATGAAGTGCTCTGTCACGGGCTGCCTGGCGGCCGATCCATCGCCTCGGTTAGTTGACGTTCAGGTAGTTACGGACAGATAAGTGCCAATGTGGTGGCGCTCCATCATGCTGAAATATGAATTGTTGTGCTTCTTGTTCGAGCTGAGGGAACAGCCAATTCTCTAACATCTGGATGCGTGCTACATTTTCATCACTCGTTCTCGGCGGTCCAGAACTTTTCCCTTTGCACAAACACCCATTCTCTGTAAACTGTTTATACCAACGTTTAATACACCATCTATCAGGAGGTTTAACACCATACTTCGTTCGAAATGCACGCTGAACAACTGTCGTCGATTCACTTCTGCCGTACTCAATAACACAAAAAGCTTTCTGTTGAGCGGTCGCCATCTTAGCATCAACTGATGCTGACGCCTAGTCAACAGCGCCTCAAGCGAACAAATGTACAATTAAATGAAACTTTATAGCTCCCTTAATTCGCCGACAGATAGTGCTTAGCTCTGCCTTTTGTCGTTGCAGAGTTTTAAATTCCTAAAGTTGTGGTATTCTTTTTGAATCACCCTGTATAACTCAGCTGATAAAATGTATTTGTTCAAAATGCACTCGCAGAATTTCTTCACGTTTCGGTGTTCCACTTACATGAATGTGGCGGACATACCGTCCGCACTGTCATTATCTATATCATTTACAGCGGATTCAACTCGTTCAAGATGGATATCAATGTAGATAATTAGAACTTCAGCTTTAACTAATTGCAAATTGCTGAGTAATCCCATTAATACTGTTTACTGATGAAGCCCTTCTCCCTCGTGACGGTATCAATAACTCTTGTGACTACTAGCAGTGCGCTGACGAAAACCCACATGGCTTGGTGCAGACGCATTATGCAGAACGCTTCTCTGTCAATGTGTGTTGTAGTACGATAGTTCGGGACTGTTGCTTAAACGCATCGTCGTACCGGGACACTTCATTCAGAAATTATTGTAAATGCGCTTGTACCATTGTTGGAATAGGTCCCTTTGACTGGACGGTTGAATAGTGCCTTAAGCATGGCTGGGCCACTGCACATTCTGGACGCCAGGTGACGCATAATCTAAACATTACTTTCCAGGAGGACAGGCCAGCGACATTGATGACATTTCTTGCCCGCAAAGCTCCCCGGATCATGTGCGATTTTTGCCTGTGGGGATGACTGTCTGGCGAAGTCTGCAGCCAAATGATAAACACAAGAAACGAATTGATCGAGTAACAGTGTTGCCCTCATGAATGAACGCGGTGACTTGGCGTCGCTTAAATGTTTCACAGCTGATTACATGTATTTTAAATACTTATTTGTTTGTCCTCTCGTCTACTGGGCGTAAGTTACATAGTCCGAAATTATCCTACCGTTGGAAAATAATAGGCAGGTGCTGTAAGACAGGTTTTGACATCATTTACTTTCAGGCAAGGTAACCAGAATTTCAGCAAAAAACACAGACGCTTTCCCTGGCTTGCGGAATAATCGATTAGTCCTTAGTTGCCGGCAGAAATAACGCGCAGAAATAACGTGCATCCATAGATTTTCGTTCGGATCCAGAAGTGTAGACGTCACCTGCTACCAGCCATAATGATGCAACTAACGACTTTGCAGTACAGGAAACAGGAATTTCGCTATCCGTGAGTACTCAAACAACCGGTTGTTTAAGCCAGTCAAGTATTTTTTTCGCGCCTCTACTCCCACGCGGTCGACTGTGGAAAAAAACGGGCCCTCCAACTCCAACACATGTACAGGGCTATTACAAATGATTGAAGCGATTTCATAAATTCACTGTAGCTCCATTCATTGACATATGGTCTCGACACACTACAGATACGTAGAAAAACTCATAAAGTTTTGTTCGGCTGAAGCCGCACTTCAGGTTTCTTAAACAGGAGATTGGAGAACCGATGGATCGGTCGTGGTGGAGGTAATGATCAGCAATTCTCCCGACTTAACCCAATACGATTTCTTTCTGTGGGGTTATGTGAAAGATTCAGTGTTTAAACCTTCTCTACCAAGAAACGTGCTAGAACTGCGAGCTCGCATCAACGATGCTTTCGAACTCATTGATGGGGACATGCTGCGCCGAGTGTAGGAGGAACTTGATTATCGGCTTGATGTTCTGCCGAATCACTAAAGGGGCACATATCGAACATTTGTGAATGCCCAAAAAAACTTTTTGAGTTATTGTATGTGTGTGCGAAGCATTGTGAGGATATCTCAAATAATAAAGTTATTGTAGAGCTGTGAAATCGCTTCAATCATTTGTAATAACCCTGTATTTAATTTTAAATTCAAGTTAACATTGCTGAAACTGGCACTAAAAAAAAAGTTTGAGCTACTTATAGAAGAAGCATAATTAGTTCTAGGTATTATCTGGAACCATTAGTGAAAGGGAGTCATTTCCACCTGGGTGTAGCGTGCTATATGAAAGTTCTGAACGAGTTTGACTGTGGACTGTGAGTGGTAATTTTACTCCGCGCTTTCGCTACACAAACGCGCGTAAATTTTTTATGTGATGCGCGGCAAGATTGTGTAACAATAAGAAATAATAAGTATAGAGCCATAAGTAAAACTGTAATAGATATTAACACAGGTCGTATCGTTGAAATGTTTCGTCGAAAGTAAATTGTTGGCATACCTCGTTCACATTGTTCTTAAGTCACTAGAATAGCACTACAGTACTGCGGTAATTCATGTGCCAATCTGCATTTTCAGGTGCGAAAGAGGCGTGGGCCAAAAGATACACAAGGGCTATTTACATCTTAAATCAAGTCCTTAAGTACGTGCTATTGCTGCAAAGGCCATTTTTATTACAATTTACCCTTTATTTTTTTCGATTTTTCATTTTTCATAAAACTGTGTTATTAACTGTTCAGTCATTCTTGTATTAGAATTACAAATGAGCGTTTACATTTCATATAAAAAACGGCATTTGTAACATTTACGTAATGACGACTTCTATACAATACTTAATGACGGTACCCCTCATAACTGAGGGGTACCGTCCATATCACTCTTCAGTTGCGGTATACTTCTACTTCCTCGTTATTTTTTCTTATGTTCCTCTTCCTGAGAATGCACATTCTAATTTATCGTTTTATAGTTGATACGTATCCTGTAGTGTCTCTATAGGAAATACTGACTACAGAAAGTCTCGTAAACGAGTTTTCGTCATGAGGTTATTCAATTCTTCTGCTTTTAGCGTCGTCTTGTACGAAGCAATTTCATGCTTTATTTTCAGTGGCAATCTTTATTCCTCTTCCTTTTACCATTTCACATAATACTATTTACTAAAAATTTCTGATAGTGTAAAAATAAAGTTGAAAAATAACACAAATTAACAGAATAGGAATCTGTCATTTCATACATCAAGTTTATTTCTCTGCATATTTACTTCCTTTTGCGGAATTATCAAATTTAAATACACCCACAGTGAAATTTTATATCAGATTTTTTGAATTATAAACTATTGTTCATTTTTAAGCTATTATGCGTGTTTTTTCTTCGAGTGTAATCCTGAAATAATTGTGTGTATAAATCTGAAATGTTCATAGCTGAACTCACAACAATTCACAGGTTTAACAGTCAGGAAATACTTTAAAATTTGCATTTTGTTTGAAACTAGTAAGCAATAAATTTGTGTCTCAACGCAGCTATGATGAGAAGTAAACACAATGAAGATTTTTCCCTTTCATCTCAAAGACTGAGATTAGTATTTTCGTGTTTGATCAGTATACTGTAAATACATTATTATGCCCCATAAGTTTATACCCATTTGTTGACGTGGTATATGGGTAGATTTTCGACGAGAATACCCCTCTTAGTTCATGTGGAGAGTGGTATATCTGCTTCATAGGTTCTGGAGGACCGAGTTTTATTCATCTTGGATTTAGTGTCCAATTTCCACTCGCTGCCAGAACTGTGTCTCAGTGTGTATTCTATGGGCGGGCCGCAGCCAACTAGTTTCCTGGCAATTGCTTTCCGAGACTATAAACCAGTTGTCTACAAACTAGTAATCTTATGAACGCCAGTGAATCAGGAGAGGTCAAATTCAAACTGCCTTTCCTCTTTTTGTTAGTCGCTGGCTTACTAAATAGGATCTTTCACCTATTTATGGGATCGTTGGGGTCGTTATGACACATTGAAATTGCATGATATGTATTGGCAGTTTCGAATACGAACAACCCTCAGCTATATACGGGAATGATGATAGCGAAAATTTGTACCGTACCGGGAATCGATCCCGAATTTTACTCTTTTCGCGAGCAGTCACCGTAAATGCTGTGACCATCCGTGCACGACCCACGACCAGACCCAAACTTGCATATGTCGTTGTTCCTGCGTCACAGGCTGTATTATAAAAACATTATGTAATTCTCGTACAAGGGAGAGCATTTTAATCGGATGTCGCTGCCTGGTTTCGGCGGATAAATGCGATATTGCAGTGGCTTTGTTGTTAACAGAAATATGTAATGTTCCTTCCGACATGCATGTCCAAAGCAACATTTCTTCTTAACAACACATCCATTGCAATATCGTATAGTAATTGCATCTTACTTCGTATGAAGTGCCTGTGTGAAGTATAATGTGCCTTAATAAGGCAATTATTTGATTTTTTTACTTGCTGACAAGGGAAGGTGCTTGACAGGGCTTAATAGGTTTTATTTTAGTTTTCAGTTGTAATTTTTTTCTTTTACTTAGTTTGCTGTATTGAAGAAGTATAGTTTATTGGTAGTAATGTTTCCTTCCGCACATTCATGCTATAGTGTGGGAGTAAGGATGAGCACAAAATATTCTGTTTGTTGTTACTTACGGGGACCTGGACGTGAAATGACTGAAATTTTCGGTAATTTTTTTTTGTCACCACCTGAAAGACAATTTTATCCCGCTTCAAAAAATGTATTTTTATCTACTTTTCAGTTGTTGATTTGGTCTTAAACGCTATTTGAACAAATGTCTGCAAACCAGCCACGCTCATGCGACGGATAGGGAATATCACCATGAACATATCTTGCCTGCCACTGTCATGGAAACAATAAAGCCAATACAGGGTTGTCCATTGATCGTCACCGGGCCAAATATCTCACGAAATAAGCATCAAACGAAAAAACTACAAAGAACGAAACTCGTCTAGCATGAAGGGGGAAACCAGATGGCGCTATGGTTGGCGCGTTAGATAGCGCTGCCATAGGTCAAACGGCTATCAACTGCGATTTTTTTAAATACGAACCCCACAGGTTCTATTACATATTCGTGTAATACGTAAAGAAATATGAATGTTTTTGTTGGACCACTTTTTTCGCTTTGTCATAGATGGTGCTGTAATAGTCACAAACGTATTAGTACGTGGTATCACGAAACATTTCGCCAGAGCGGACGATATTTGCTTCGTGATACATTACCCGTGTTAAAATGGACCGTTTACCAATTGCGGAGAAGGTCGATATCGTGTTGATGTATGGCTATTGTGATCAAAATGCCCAACGAGCGTGTGCTATGTATGCTGCTCGATATCCTGGACGACATCATCCAAGTGTCCGGACCGTTCGCCGGATAGTTACGTTATTTATGAAAACAGGAAGTGTTCAGCCACATGTGAAATGTCAACCACGACCTGCAACAAATGATGATGCCCAAGTAGGTGTTTTAGGTGCTGTCGCGGCTAATCCGCACATCAGTAGCAGACAAATTGCGCGAGAATCGGGAATCTCAAAAACGTCGGTATTGAGAATGTTACATCAACATCGATTGCATCCGTACCATATTCCTATGCACCAGTAATTGCATGGCGACGACTTTGAACGTCGTGTACAGTTCTGCCACTGGGCACAAGAGAAATTACGGGACGATGACAGATTTTTTGCACGCGTTCTATTTAGCGACGAAGCGTCATTCACCAACAGTGGTAACGTAAACCGGCATAATATACACTATTCGGCAACGGAAAATCCACGGTGGCTGTGACAAGTGGAACATCAGCGACCTTGGTGGGTTAATGTGCAGTGCGGCATTATGGAAGGAAGGATAATTTGTCCCCATTTTATAGAAGGCAATCTAAATGTTGCAATGTATGCTGATTTCCTACGTAATTTCTACCGATGTTACTACAAGATGTTTCACTGCATGACAGAATGGCGCTGTAGTTCCAACATGATGGATGTCCGGCACATAGCTCGCGTGCTGTTGAAGCGGAATTGAATAGCATATTTCGTGACAGGTTGATTGGTCGTCGAAGCACCATACCATGGCCCGCACATTCACAGGATCTGACATCCCCGGATTCCTTTCTGTGGGGAAAGATGAAGGATATTTGCTATCATGATCCACCGACAACGCCTGGAAACATGAATCAGCGCATTATCAATGCATGGGCGAACATTACGGAAGGCGAACTACTCACTGTTGAGAGGAATGCCGTTACACGTATTGCCAAATGCATTGAGGTTGACGGACATGCTTTATTGCATTAATGTGGTATCTACATCTAATCACGCTGTAACAGCATGCGTTCTCAGAAGTGGTAAGTACACAAAGGTACATGTATCCCATTGGAACAACCGAAATAAATGTTCAAACGTACGTACGTTTTGTATTTTAATTTAAAATACCTACCTGTTACCAACTGTTCGTCTAAAATTGTGAGCCATATGTTTGTGACTATTACAGCGCCATGTGTTACAAAGCGAAAAAAGTGGTCCAACTAAAACATTCATATTTCTTTACGTACTACACGAATATGTAATAAAAATGGGGGTTCCTATTTAAAAAAACGCAGTTCATATCCGTTTGACCAATGGCAGTGCCATCTAGAGGGACAACCATAGCGCCATCTGGTTTCCCCCTTCAAGCTAGACGATTTTCGTTCTTTGCAGTTTTTTCGTTTGATGCTTATTTCGTGAGATATTTGGCCCGGTCACGATCAATGGACCACCGTGTGTACAGGGACCTTGCAGATACAACAAAATTACTTAACAAATGTCTACATGGCCGTGCACAAAACCATAATGAGAGTTTCAACAGCTGCATGTAGCATGAGTACCAAAACCGTGTTTGTTGGATGGACAGTACTCAAAATGGGTGTGATCGATGCTGTCAACTGTTTCAATGATGGTGTAATCAGCAGGACAAAAGTAATGGACAAATTAGGCATCCAGTCAGGAAACAATATGATAGGTGCTCTGACTGCCATAGATCGTCAGCCACTAGTTGAAGCTGAAAGGGCTGTGGAAGCCACCACTGAAGAGTCCAGAGTAAGAAAAAGGCTCCTTAAGAAGTCTACAGAGGATAAAGCAGTTGGCTAGCAAGATTATGCTGCAGGAATGTTCTGAAAGAGGCATACGGTGAGTCAAAAACACTGTGATCATTTTTTTCTCATTTTCTCGAAACTACGTTTTCAGAAAATTAGGTACATAGAGCTTCACGATGGTTTTATCCATAGTCACCAAATTTCTCTCAAGTGGAGGATAGTATCTTCGTATTATGCCTAATACATCGCAGAATTGATCTACACTCCTGGAAAATGAAATAAGAACCCCGTGAATTCATTGTCCCAGGAAGGGGAAACTTTATTGACACATTCCTGGGGTCAGATACATCACATGATCACACTGACAGAACCACAGGCACATAGACACAGGCAACAGAGCATGCACAATGTCGGCACTAGTACAGTGTATATCCACCTTTCGCAGCAATGCAGGCTGCTATTCTCCCATGGGGACGATCGTAGAGATGCTGGATGTAGTCCTGTGGAACAGCTTGCCATGCCATTTCCACCTGGCGCCTCAGTTGGACCAGCGTTCGTGCTGGACGTGCAGACCGCGTGAGACGACGCTTCATCCAGTCCCAAACATGCTCAATGGGGGACAGATCCGGAGATCTTGCTGGCCAGGGTAGTTGACTTACACCTTCTAGAGCACGTTGGGTGGCACGGGATACATGCGGACGTGCATTGTCCTGTTGGAACAGCAAGTTCCCTTGCCGGTCTAGGAATGGTAGAACGATGGGTTCGATGACGGTTTGGATGTACCGTGCACTATTCAGTGTCCCCTCGACGATCACCAGTGGTGTACGGCCAGTGTAGGAGATCGCTCCCCACACCATGATGCCGGGTGTTGGCCCTGTGTGCCTCGGTCGTATACAGTCCTGATTGTGGCGCTCACCTGCACGGCGCCAAACACGCATACGACCATCATTGGCACCAAGGCAGAAGCGACTCTCATCGCTGAAGACGACACGTCTCCATTCGTCCCTCCATTCACGCCTGTCGCGACACCACTGGAGGCGGGCTGCACGGTATTGGGGCGTGAGCGGAAGACGGCCTAACGGTGTGCGGGACCGTAGCCCAGCTTCATGGAGACGGTTGCGAATGGTCCTCGCCGATACCCCAGGAGCAACAGTGTCCCTAATTTGCTGGGAAGTGGCGGTGCGGTCCCCTACGGCACTGTGTAGGATCCTACGGTCTTGGCGTGCATCCGTGCGTCGCTGCGGTCCGGTCCCAGGTCGACGGGCACGTGCACCTTCCGCCGACCACTGGCGACAACATCGATGTACTGTGGAGACCTCACGCCCCACGTGTTGAGCAATTCGGCGGTACGTCCACCCGGCCTCCCGCATGCCCACTATACGCCCTCGCTCAAAGTCCGTCGACTGCACATACGGTTCACGTCGACGCTGTCGCGGCATGCTACCAGTGTTAAAGACTGCGATGGAGCTCCGTATGCCACGGAAAACTGGCTGACACTGACGGCGGCGGTGCACAAATGCTGCGCAGCTAGCGCCATTCGACGGCCAACACCGCGGTTCCTGGTGTGTCCGCTGTGCCGTGCGTGTGATCATTGCTTGTACAGCCCTCTCGCAGTGTCCGGAGCAAGTATGGTGGGTCTGACACACCGGTGTCAATGTGTTCTTTTTTCCATTTCCAGGAGTGTATGTTTGTCATTCTGTATATAATTTTAGCGGTATATTTTAGACAAAATAGTAATTGGTATAATAAGGGTTTTTCTATTTCCTCAGATACACTCCAATCTACAAAACGAGAGGCATAATGTGTTCCTATAAATGTTGACAGCAGCCTGCCACAGTATGAACGCTATTAGATTGATGATGGACCAGAAAATTTTACCAAATGGGAACGTGTATTATAAAAACATCTACTAGGCAAAATACTGTAATTCTTAAACTATGAGATATTTCAATAAATTTTCTTTCACAGCTTGAGTTAATGTCATTCATAGTTGGTAAAAGCAACAACTTTCTCCGCATTGTAGATCAAGAGTAGTGTGCAGTGAGAGCGAGTTATAAATCAATACATCTGAGGGCTTCGAATAACTGCTGCGCGAGATCTAAACTTTCTCATTTGTTTTTCTAAACTAAACTATGCTAACAAATTAATAGTGAAATTGTAACCATGTTCTCTCAGGTGAGTGTTTGATAGGGCGTATAACCTTAGCTGTTATTAGAATGACAGGAAAAACATTGGAGAGTCTCCACGGGGCACAGGATTGAATACTACAGGCGTCTGTAACGGAATTTTTAGTTTTTATGATATAAGCGGCATTTTCTGTTGATATTTTGCTGAGGTTTACAAGATTTTGTGAAATTGAAGATAATATCGTAGTCTGTCACTAAGAGTTTCAATTAACTCTACCAAGTGCCATTTGAAGCCACTACGTTATGCATAAGCTTATCGGTAATATTCGTACTTAGTCTTCTACTTCAACACATACGAATTAATTCTCTCATTTCAAGAGCGTTGTTGTAAGCATGGTTTACTTATGGTGGCAGCTCATTTAGTGTGGAGGCGTGTCATACACTACTCGTAACTGTCCGCAGCTCGTGGCCTAATAGCTAGCGTTGCTGTCTCTTTATCACGGGGTCCCGGGTTCGATTCCCGTCCGGTTTGGGGTTTTTATCTGCCCGGGAGCTGTATGTTTGTATTTTGCTCATCATTTCATCACCATCAGCAACATAATCATTTGTGACAATGGCTCGATTGGTCTGTGTAGAAAATTGGACGGTGTAAAACTTATGACTTCTTACGGGCGCTGATGACCGTGCAGTTGAGCGCCCTACAAACCAAACATCATCACCACTATTCATAACTAGAGGAAGTCTTCCTCAAATGGACCATAAATCATTCACGTTGGTTGGCTATGCCCATAGTCAGCTTCGGGCTTGTACTCTCCGCCGCTGTTTTCTGATTATATCTATGTTGCACAAGACGAGGTCGTGCATTTGACTTATGATTTTTCAGCTGGAAAGTGACTGGTAATTGACAAATGAATAAAAAGAAATAAAAAAAAACTCCGGAACGCCAGTAAAAGCAGTGTTTACCTAAGCTCATGGAGAAATTCAGTACTGGGTTCGCCATATCGAAAAACTCAGCAGACTTCGTGTAGGCTGCTTAAAACACTAACCCCTACAGTAGTCGCTATACTGTTGCTACCTGTAGGTTTCGCCAAAATAGTTTACATCCATACAGGGTGTTTCCTATCTTTACGGCCTAGTAATCTAGAGAAAACTGGAAGAGATCTCTGAAATCAGAAATTTGTGACCAGAAATAAATATTTTTATTTAACAGGCCTGTGGTCGGAAGCTAGAGTCTTTGACTAGTAATCATAACGTTCTGAGTGACGGTTTGGACCCCGCCCACAGCTTAAATTTTGGTTAAAAATCATATGAAATATCAGCCGAACACTTTCGGTATAAGGAGTCACTATTGTGCTGCAAACAGTGTTGTCAAAGACGACGGAAGAACGGTGATTCAAGGCACTCTCTCACCCTTTGGGTGTTTAAAGGCAGAAGCTTCAGCAATGATCAACGGCATAAGGTTCAAAAAGACAGTGGTAACCGTTGCATTAAAGGCACCCAATTTGTATCCAAAGGACATTTATCCTGCAACTGAAAACCTGTTAATTATCTCTCTACGGGCAACAGATTCCAGGTAGTCCTCCATTCTAACCTCCGGGAGGGTTCTCCCAAGGTGAAATCCTGAGAGAAAAGATTGATAACCAACGAAAAGATGACATTCTGCTAGCCGAGGTGTAGAATGCCAGACTTTTGAACGTGATAAGGAAGCTATTAAATCTTAAAAGGGCGTTGCAAAGACTCACTCTAGATATGATGGAGGTCAGAGAAGTGAAACAGAAAGAACATAAGGATTTGTGTTCAGACGAATGTAGGGCAATATCGGTATAGCGGTAGAAACATTCGTTACCAACAGGAAGGTAGAGTAGAGAATCAAAAAATGTCAACAGTTCTGCAGGGTTCGCAGGAGAGCTTCTGTAAAGTTTGTAAGGTGGGAGGCGAGGTACTGGCGGAAGTAAAGCTGTGAGGGCGGGGCGTGAGTCGTGCTTAGGTAGCTCAGATGGTAGAGCACTTGCCCGCGAAAGGCAAAGGTCCCGAGCTCGACTCTCGTTCAGGCACACAATTTTAATCTGCCAGGAAGTTTCATGTCAACACAATAGTTTAGGTGTATAAATGGTGACACCAGAAACAGAAGATGAAGAGATAGAGAAAATATATGGAGACATAGGACGATTAACTCAGTATATTAATGGATATGATAATCTAATAATCGTGGGGGACAGCAGTGCGATTGTAGGGGAAGGAATAAAAGAAAGAGATACGGGAGGATATGGGCTTGGTAATAGCAAAAAGAGAGGGAAAAATTGTGTTCTGCAATACATTTCAGCTAGTAATAGTGAATATAATGTTCACAAATCACAAGAGGAGGAGGTACACTTGGAAAAAGTCGGGAACACAGGAAGATTTCGGCTGGAATGCATCACGGTGAGACACGGATTCCCAAAGAGATATTGGACTGTAAGGCGTTCCTAGAAGCAAATATGGAGTCAGATTACAATTTACGTATGATGAAGACTGGAACGATGTTCAGGAGATCTTCCGGAAGGGTAAATGTCGAAGGAAGTGGGACATTGAAGTATTGAGGAATGATGAGCTGCCTCTGAAATTCTCTAAGGCTGTCGATAATGCGACAATGTATACCAGAGTAGGCAGTTCAGTTGACGAGGTGTGAACGTCTCTAGGAAGGCCAGTCACAAAAGTGGGACAGACAGACTTAAGTACAAGGAATGTAACGGCGAGGAAACCTTGCGTACCAGAAGAAGTACTGTAACAGATTGGCGAAGGAAGTCAGTACAAAGATGTTTAGGAAAAGATAGGAGTACAATAATATAGGGTGTTACAAAAAGGTACGGCCCAATTTTCAGGAAACATTCCTCACACACAAAGAAAGAAAATATGTTATGTGGACATGTGTCCGGAAACGCTTACTTTCCATGTTAGAGCTCATTTCATTACTTCTCTTCAAATCACATTAATCATGGAATGGAAACACACAGCAACAGAACGTACCAGCGCGACTTCAAACACCTTGTTACAGGAAATGTTCAAAATGTCCTCCGTTAGCGAGGATACATGCATCCACCCTCCGTCGCATGGAATCCCTGATGCGCTGATGCAGCCCTGGAGAATGGCGTATTGTATCACAGCCGTCCACAATACGAGCACGAAGAGTCTCTACATTTGGTACCGCGGTTGCGTAGACAAGAGCTTCCAAATGCCCCCCATAAATGAAAGTCAGGAGGGTTGAGGTCAGGAGAGCGTGGAGGCCATGGAATTGGTCCGCCTCTACCAATCCATCGGTCACCGAAACTGTTGTTGAGAAGCGTACGAAGACTTCGACTGAAATGTGCAGGAGCTCAATCGTACATGGACCACATGTTGTGTCGTACTTGTAAAGGCACATGTTCTAGCAGCACAGGTAGAGTATCCCGAATGAAATCATGATAACATTCTCCATTGAGCGTAGGTGGAAGAACATGGGGCCCAATCAAGACATCACCAACGATGCCTGCCCAAACGTTCACAGAAAATCTGTGTTGATGACGTGATTGCACAATTGCTTGCGGATTCTCGTCAGCCCACACATTTTTATTGTGAAAATTTACAATTTGATCACGTTGGAATGAAGCCTCATCCGTAAAGAGAACATTTGCACTGAAATGAGGATTGACACATTGTTGGCTGAACCATTCGCAGAAGTGTACCCGTGGAGGCCAATCAGCTGCTGATAGTGCCTGCACACGCTGTACATGGTACGGAAACAACTGGTTCTCCCGTAGCACTCTCCATACAGTGACGTGGTCAACGTTACCTTGTACAGCAGCAACTTCTCTGACGCTGACATTAGGGTTATCGTCAACTGCACGAAGAATTGCCTCGTCCATTGCACGTGTCCTCGTCGTTCTAGGTCTTCCCCAGTCGCGATTCATAGGCTGGAATGTTCCGTGCTCCCTAAGACGCCGATCAATTGCTTCGAACGTCTTCCTGTCGGGACACCTTCGTTCTGGAAATCTGTCTCGATACAAACGTACCGCACCACGGCTATTGCCCCGTGCTAATCCATACATAAAATGGGCATCTGCCAACTCCGCATTTGTAAACATTGCAATGACTGCAAAACCACGTTCGTGATTAACACTAACCTGTTGATGCTAGGTACTGACGCGCTTGATGCTAGTACTGTAGAGCAATTAGCCGCATGTCAACACAAGCACCGAAGTCAACATTACCTTCCTTCAATTGGGCCAACTGGCGGTGAGTCGAGGAATTACAGTACATACTGACGAAACTAAAATGAGCTCTAACATGGGAATTAAGCGTTTCCGGACACATGTCCACATAACATCTTTTCTTTATTTGCGTGTGAGGAATGTTTCCTGAAAGTTTGGCCGTTCCTTTTTGTAACACCCTGTATAACTCAATTAAGTCTATGATAAATAGGAATAGAACGGCAGTCGAAGTGAAATGGCTGCCGGAAAAATGTGAAGAAATCTAAAAATAAATGGTAAGTATGTTACTTACGAGCGTGGTTGGCGTTATACACAGATGCTGAAAGACCTTTGTCCTACATGAAACGTCCATAAAGCTATAGTTTACTTTGAATTCTTAACTGAGGTACACATGAAGAGGTGTGAGTGCAGGTTACCCATCGCGTTTATCAAAAGCATTTGATGCTGACTACCAAACGTGGGTTCATTGACAAAAATGAGATTGGGTGATGTAGGAGGACAATGAACGAAGCACAGCAGTAGGCTTTATAGCGAATGGAAAAAAAGAGGAAGATGTGCAGGTACTGGATTGGTCCTCACAGTCGCCTGGTGCTAATCCTATTGAGATTGGATGGTCTTAGAAGAAAACGAACTTGCAAGGAGAAAGGATCTTTGCATCGAAACAGCTGTGAGCGCCGAATCGACGCATTTGGAGGTTTCTTCCACGTGATTTCGCAGAAGACCTGGTTTCAGAGAAGTCTCGAAGATGCCAAGCTGTTATCGACGCTTAGGGTGACTTAACGTATTATTAATTGTAACTGCATTATTTTGTTCAAATATGATGTATGTATATGCTTTAGTTTATTGTCATATACATTTTTGTACTGATTAGCCCGACCATGATCTCACTTAACAAATTGTGTACAACATGCAGGAAAGCTAAAATAACCTTCGGTTAAATTGAAAGCAACGGCGGCAGCATTAAAAGAGCAATGAGAATTTTTCTATTTAAATGCAGAGGAGAGAGCGGTTAGATGGAAAGAGTACACTGAAAGCCTCTTCCAAGGGAAGGACTTCTCAGGTATGTGGAAGACGCAGGGCTTCCACTGTTCGAATCAAAGTTTAATGAGCTTTGGAGGACTTGCGATCAGGTAAGGCAAAAGGGACAGTTAACAATCCCATGGAATGGAGGATTTGGCAGATAAACGACCGTTCAAATTGGTGTGTGGAATCTATGAGACTGGAGACATACCATACGACTTTCGGCAAAATACCATCCTCATAACGCGAAAGATAACAAGGGCAGGTAAGTGCGAGAACGATCGCACAATCACGTTAACAGCTCATGCACCAAAGTTGCTGTCGAGAATAGATCGCAGCTGTAGTAGACAATAAAAGAAATCTGAGGATCTTGTAATTACGATTTGTATGGCTTTAATAAAGGTAAAGACACCAGAGAGCCAGTTCTAACGTTGCGATTGGATGTAAGACTTAAGAAAATTCAACACTTCTTTATGCAGTTAATCGACGTACAAAATGCGTTCCACAGCGTAATTTTTCCCGAGGGCATGCAGCTTTACAGTACGATTAAATGATGATGGCGTCCTCTTGGGTAAAATATTCCGGAGGTAAAATAGTCCCCCATTCGGATCTCCGGGTGGGGACTACTCAAGAGGACGTCGTTATCAGGAGAAAGAAAACTGGCGTCCTACGGGTCGGAGAGTGGAATGTCAAATCCCTTAATCGGGCAGGTAGGTTAGAAAATTTAAAAAGGGAAATGGATAGGTTAAAGTTTGATATAGTGGGAATTAGTGAAGTTCGGTGGCAGGAGGAACAAGTCTTCTGGTCAGGTGACTACAGGGTTATAAACACAAAGTCAAATAGGGGTAATGCAGGAGTAGGTTTAATAATGAATAGGAAAATAGGAATGCGGGTAAGCTACTACAAACAGCATAGTGAACGCATTATTGTGGCCAAGATAGACACGAAGCCCACGCCTACTACAGTAGTACAAGTCTATATGCCAACTAGCTCTGCAGATGACGAAGAAATTGAAGAAATGTACGATGATATAAAAGAAATTATTCAGATAGTGAAGGGAGACGAAAATTTAATAGTCATGGGTGACTGGAATTCGAGTGTAGGAAAAGGGAGAGAAGGAAACGTAGTAGGTGAATATGGATTGGGGCTAAGAAATGAAAGAGGAAGCCGCCTGGTAGAATTTTGCACAGAGCACAACTTAATCATAGCTAACACTTGGTTTAAGAATCATGATAGAAGGTTGTATACATGGAAGAACCATGGAGATACTAAAAGGTATCAGATAGATTATATAAGGGTAAGACAGAGATTTAGGAACCAGGTTTTAAATTGTAAGACATTTCCAGGGGCAGATGTGGACTCTGACCACAATCGATTGGTTATGACCCCTAGATTAAAACTGAAGAAATTGCAAAAAGGTGGGAATTTAAGGAGATGGGACCTGGATAAACTGAAAGAACCAGAGGTTATACACAGTTTCAGGGAGAGTATAAGTGAACAATTGACAGGAATGGGGGAAAGAAATACAGTAGAAGAAGAATGGGTAGCTTTGAGGGATGAAGTAGTGAAGGCAGCAGATAATCAAGTAGGTAAAAAGACGAGGGCTAGTAGAAATCCTTGGGTAACAGAAGAAATATTGAATTTAATTGGTGAAAGGAGAAAATATAAAAATGCAATTAATGAAGCAGGCAAAAAGGAATACAAACGTGTCAAAAATGAGATCGACAGGTAGTGCAAAATGGCTAAGCAGGGATGGCTAGAGGACAAATGTAAGGATGTAGAGGCTTATCTCACTAGGGGTAAGATAGATACTGCCTACAAGAAAATTAAAGAGACCTTTGGAGATAAGAGAACCACTTGTATGAACATCAAGAGCTCAGATGGAAACCCAGTTCTAAGCAAAGAAGGGAAAGCAGAAAGGTGGAAGGAGTATATAGAGGGTCTATACAAGGGCGATGTACTTGAGGACAATATTATGGAAATGGAAGAGGATGTACATGAAGATGAAATGGGAGATACGATACTGCGTGAAGAGTTTGACAGAGCACTGAAAGACCAGAGTCGAAACAAGGACCCCGGAGTAGACAACATTCCATTGTAACTACTGACGGCCTTGGGAGAGCCAGTTCTGGCAAAACTCTACCATCTGGTGAGCAAGATGTATGAGACAGGCGAAATACCCTCAGACTTCAAGAAGAATATAATAATTCCAATCCCAAAGAAAGCAGGTGTTGACAGATGTGAAAATTACCGAACAATCAGTTTAATAAGCCACAGCTGCAAAATACTAACACGAATTCTTTACAGACGAATGGAAAAACTAGTAGAAGCCGACCTCGGGGAAGATCAGTTTGGATTCCGTAGAAATACTGGAACACGTGAGGCAATACTGACCTTACGACTTATATTAGAAGAAAGATTAAGGAAAGGCAAACCTACGTTTCTAGCATTCGTAGACTTAAAGAAAGCTTTTGACGATGTTGACTGGAATACTCTCTTTCAAATTCTAAAGGTGGCAGGAGTAAAATACAGGGAGCGAAAGGCTATTTAGAATTTATACAGAAACCAGATGGCAGTTAGAGTCGAGGGACATGAAAGGGAAGCAGTGGTTGGGAAGGGAGTAAGACAGGGTTGTAGCCTCTCCCAGATGTTATTCAATCTGTATATTGAGCAAGCAGTAAAGGAAACAAACGAAAAATTCGGAGTAGGTATTAAAATCCATGGAGAAGAAATAAAAACCTTGAGGTTCGCCGATGACATTGTAATTCTGTCAGAGACAGCAAAGGACTTGGAAGAGCAGTTGAACGGAATGGACAGTGTCTTGAAAGGAGGATATAAGATGAACATCAACAAGAGCAAAACGAGGATAATGGAATGTAGTCTAATTACGTCGGGTGATGCTGCGGGAATTAGATTAGGAAATGAGACACTTAAAGTAGTAAAGGAGTTTTGCTATTTGGGGAGCAAAATAACTGATGATGGTCGAAGTAGAGAGGATATAAAATGTAGACTGGCAATGGCAAGGAAAGCGTTTCTGAAGAAAAGAAATTTGTTAACATCGAGTATAGAGTTAAATGTCAGGAAGTCATTTTTGAAAGTATTTGTATGGAGTGTAGCCATGTATGGAAGTGAAACATGGACGGTAAATAGTTTCGACAAGAAGAGAATAGAAGCTTTCGAAATGTGGTGCTACAGAAGAATGCTGATGATTAGATGGGTAGATCACATAACTAATGAGGAAGTATTGAATAGGATTGGGGAGAAGAGAAGTTTGTGGCACAACTTGACCAGAAGAAGGGATCGGTTGGTAGGACATGTTCTGAGGCATCAAGGGATCACCAATTTAGTATTGGAGGGCAGCGTGGAGGTAAAAATCGTAGAGGGAGACCAAGAGATGAATACACTAAGCAGATTCAGAAGGATGTAGGTTGCAGAAGGTACTGGGAGATGAAGAAGCTTGCACAGGATAGAGTAGCATGGAGAGCTGCATCAAACCAGTCTCAGGACTGAAGACCACAACAACAACAACAGTGTAAAATGTAAAAGATATTTGAAATCATGAGGAAAACAGGAGATATCTATGTAGAGAAAGCGGGTTATACAATATGTACAAGAACCAAGAGGGAACAATAAGATTGGAGGATCAATAACGAAGTGCTCGAAGTAAGACAGAGTTTGGTCTTTCGCCCCTTATGTCCAGTCTACACATCGAAGAAGCGATGACGGAAATAAAAGAAAAGTTAAAGCGTGAAATTAAATTTCATTGTGAAAGCGTATCGGCGATAAGATCCGCTGATGGCATTGCTATCCTCTATGAAATTGAGGAAACAATGCAGGACCTATTGAATATAATTGTTTAATGAACGTACACAATGAATTGAGACTAAACAGAAGAACAACGAAAGTAATGCGGAGTAGCAGAAACGAGATTAGCGATAAATTTAACATAAAATCAAATGGTTCAAATGGCTCTGATCACTATGGAACTTAACTTCTGAGGTCATCAGTCGCCTAGAACTTAGAACTACTTAAACCTAACTAACCTAAGGACATCACACACATCCATGCCCAAGGCAGGATTCAAACCTGTGACCGTAGCGGTCACGCGGTTCCAGACTGTAGCGCCTAGAACCGCACGGCCATTTCGGCCGACTTTAACGTAAAGTAGAAGCAGATATATTTAAGGTATTCTTCTGTATTGGAAGAAAAATAACCATGACGGACGAAGCAAGGACATAAAGAGCGGACTCAAACAGGCAAAGGGAGCATTCGTGGTCAACAGAAGTATACTGGTGTCAAACACAAGCGTTGTTTGAGAAAGAAATTTCTGATATTGTACGTTTGGAGCACAGAATTCTATATAATGAGTCGTGGACTGTAGGAAAACACGTGCTATAACGTCAAACTAACACATAAGTGAGACCACAATTGTTATTATTACTCCACTTTTGAAGACGTGAGCTGCATTTAAAAGTTTTCGCTGTTTTCCTCTGTGCACTACATCCTAAACAGTTTCCAATCAGTTGGTAGCGTTGCTACCATTTTCTTTAGTTATTCTCCTTCCACAAATAAATAAAAATAATTAAAAAAACTCGTACGGTTACTGAATATAGTGTGTAGGTTTAATGTCCTCGTAAGTTTTGTAGTTGTTTCTGCGCTATAACAAGTGATTTAATTTTAATTAATTATGAATATTTCTGACGCGTGTGAACAATAATTTTTACATTTGGCGTTAACACTGCCAGTTAGTGGAATCATCTGTCTGTGGGGCAGGTACAGGTGGAATGCCAACCATTTCAGCCATTTCTACACAGGGTTATGAACCAGTAAGATAATAGTGTAAAGAGTATGATACAAAAATATTTCGTTTGAAAATTGTTACAAAATAACAGATTTTAGGAGTCTTATATAAGTATTCAAAACAATAAAATTGAAGGAATACTAACTAAGCAACGAAGATTAAAGATATTCGGAAAGGTCTATGTAGCCAATAAACTTGAATTCACAAAATAATTAACGCTGAATGAAAATGATATTTTCTTCTACGTGTCAGTTTTGATGCATTCATTACATATCTTTTTAGTGCATTCTAAGTAGCTAGGTGTGCCTTATTCAATATATTTGTTACTTTTTGCCCGTTTTCTTGTGATAAGGGCAGCTTCTGAATGCTTTGCGTTTCTCGTTTGTCACTTTTTAAAACAAAAAACAAAGATGACGAGTGAACCTCTGAAGCTTCGTTCCACCGACAATATCAAAAATTACCCTACGCAATTCGTGAGGGAAGTTCGTTAGCTACCGTCCCTTCTTCATGATTAGTGTAACCGATGAAGTTCCCAAAATTCTCAAAAAGTCAAATCTTGATAAAGTTTTAATTTTTGAGTACACTGTGTACAATGTGTATGAATTTGTACCACTCAAAAGCAAAATATGGTAAAATACGGTGAGAGACTACCTTATGGTCTTTCTGTTCGTCGAATAATTTTAACATTACACGTCAATTACGTCACGTACGCTCCTGATTTTGTCACTTTAGAAAAGGCAATTATTTCCGGTTTGTTGTGCCGTACATCGTAGAACTCCAAGTGGTGCACAGAAGAAAGTAAAATAATGGATGTAGACTTCTTATTCACATAGGAAAGGGAGTGAATTCCTTTGTAAGAATTGAACGAGGTGGTTCAATGGTTAGCACACTAGACTCGCATTCGGGACGACGATGGTTCAAACCAGCGTCCGGCCATCCTGATTTATGTTTTCCGTGATTTCCCTGACTCGCTTCAGGCAAATGCCGGGATGGTTCCTTTGAAAGGTCACGGCCTATTTCCATCCCCACACTTCACTAATCCGAGCTTGTTCTCCGTCTCTAATGACCTCGTTGTCGACGGGATATTAAACACTGATCTCCTCCTCCTTTGTAAAACTATATAAACTAGATACATCAGGACAAGATTTACTAGGCGGAAATTCAGTTGGAATCTGAGGTTTATTGCTCTTCATTGCCGCCACAAATGTCAGTTCAGTTTTCGTAGTTCCTTAGCTGCTTCTGTTAAACGGAACCAATTATCGCATGTGATGTTACGTTTCGTTTCATATGTACAGTCGTGAACAAAACGAGCGAGACCCCTCGCCTTTTCGTTGTGCTGATCCGCACGGCTTTAAAGTCTGCTACAAAACATAACAGGTAAGGAGACGAAGTGCTACCAACATACTATGCACAGGCGTGAGACTGACAAACTATCTGAACTTCTTAGTCTGTTTTCAATAATTCGTAATACTATATTAATGCTGATTAGAGTGTTAAATACAACACGTAAATAGACATAACTGAAAGAAGAAACGCTATTTGGTATGAACTGTACCAATAGAAAAGAATTTCAACTTATCGAGATAACATAACTGTTTCAGTAAGACAAAGAACCCCAGATCGTTACGAATTAGCAAAATATTATCTGCATTCTGCCGCGAAACGGTCTGTGTCAACATTCAGACCAATCATACTTGATTACCGTTGCTGACCTACCATGAAAGTGTGCAAATTTAGCAATGCGTGAAGATTCATAACGAAATTCAGTTAAATTCATTCAGTGCCACACTTAAGTCAATTCCATTATTGATAGAAGCGAAAAAAGTAGGCAGTAACATGTATGAAATTCTGCAAGAGTGTCATATTGACATCTACAGGGCGCCAGTATAGAATAAAGGTAGCGATAAAACGTGTTGGGGGCGCGAGAATTTCTTAAAATAGCTTTACTGATATTCTACCTGCCATCGAGATTAGAAACGAAAACAAACCAGACCTTCCTTTCACTACGCTAGCAGACAACCCAGGCAAACAGCCCTCTATTATTACCCCAGACATGAATAAGCCAGCAATTTCGCAATGAAAATGGCAAAATAATCTGCAGTTTCTGTTGTATAGAGCTTTCTGGTCTCAAAAACATGAATTTTCTTCTTTTATGTCACCGCTTATGTGACAATCATTCGGGATGTTTATCGATATAACAAGATACTGTTATTAGAGAGTAAATTTAGTAGGATAATTCTGCACCACCGCAGGAAATAAACGGCTTCATAGCTCCCAAACGTATTCTACACTGTTTCGAGTTCTCCACTAGACTCGCCACAGCCAGAAAACGTTCATTAGCAGAAGTGTTTCTTAAGCTAGCTAGCAATGGGAATGTTCGTACTTCTAAAACGCCGTGGCATTAATACTGGGATGTGAATTACCACGTGTATAGGAAAATGGATTCTCTTTGCATTCCTGTAAACGTGATGTGGATCGCAAGCGAAGCTACGATTAATATGCTAACGTATTGACTGCAACTGGCACATTTCGAATAAAGAGTAGGGGCTGTTATTTATGCGGCCCTCATTTTCAGTAGCTGTCGTTGCTGTTTTCGTTGTTAGGATTTCGTCACCTAAACCGGTAAAAACGGAACCCTACTAGTCTCACTTTCTTGACCGTCTATCGGTCTACCTAACCCTTAAAACTCGTTTACCTCCAGAACGGTAAGACACAATAAGCGGGAATGTATCGCACTTCTTGCGGTAACCGGTCCCTTGCTGGTGTAAAAAAGTGAGCTTCTATGGCAACGCAATCTAAAGATCAAAAAATGGCTCCAAGAACTATGCGACCAAACCGCTTATGTCATCAGCCCCTAGGCCTAGAACTACTTAAACCATCCTACCCTAACACACATCCATGCCTGGGGAAGGATTCGAACTGACGACGCAAGCAGCCGTGCGATTCGCGATATGACGCCGTTGAAAGCACGGCTAACCCGCGCCGGCAAGCTGTTAATATCATCTGATGTTGCTAACAAGTTATTTACTTCTGGTGAATGATTTTCTGCGCAGTTCATTTAACATTGAACAACTATAATATATTTGATGTTACGGAAGACGATGGAGGCCTAATTCATTTCCCTCTCTTTATTTATGATGTTAGATTCGCAATCTCAGCATACGTACTATCCATAACCACACTTTAGCTCAACACAGATATGTGAATGAAACACATTGAGGTACAGTTTTAGACATGAAAACTGACCGCCGGCCGGCCGCCACAGAGACTAAGTCCGAGTCGTTCACTTAACGTGGCCAATAAAACTGACCGCCTCTGACAACTCTTAAGTCCGGCCATCTGCACAATCTGGCAACACTGTTAGATGCGGAAGTGTTAGGAGAAAAAGTTTTCTGTTTCCGAGATATTCTTGGATTGGGTGAGCCTGTGGTCTAGTGGTAATCTTCGTGCATTCTAAACTTATGGTCGCCTGTTCGCGTCCAACTGTCTTTTTTTTTTTTTAACCACATTTTGGTCTAAAGTTATGAGTCTGATTGAGCATCGAAGATAATTCGCTTAACATTCTACCCACCAGCAATAACAAGTATTCCAGAAACAATTCCGCGGGACAGCTCCTGGCAGCGTCGCGATCATAACAGCTCACGCTCGAGCGTTTCTGCCTCGCGCTGCGGCGCCACGCTGTCACTGTATGTATCAACTGTCATTTTCGAATTTGAAATTCTAGTAATCCTCTTGCAGTTAATCATTGGATTTTGCATACTTGAAAATCATGAACAACAGTTAAGCATTGTAAAATTGAGTCACAAGTGGAAAAAGGTGTAACATCTGCAACACAACGTTTACTTTTGGTATAACAGAGGGGTGAATGCAGAGGAGGCAGCTAGAAAGATTTGAACTGTGTTTGGAGCGAGTGCTTTTGGGAAAAATACGCCAGAAAAAGATATTCGTGTTTCAACAAAGATCGTTCTGGCATGAATGATTTTCCACATCAAGGAAGTCTCGACTACTGATATATGTGATAGATTACCATTTTACCATCGTGCGACATTTGCATTCAACAGGCAAAGTTCAGAAGTCTGGTGTAGGAGTACTGCATGCTCTAATTCGAAACAACAAAAATCAACGGAGTGACTATTATTGAACGTCATCGCGTCACTCATCGTGCATTCCTATGCAGTACTGTTACTGGTGACGTGTTATGATGCCTTTATCGTTAACTTCCTAAGAAAAAATGAAAGGCTGAGCCCCACCAAAAGACGTAAACTCGAGGGAAGAGTAGTGTGAACATAATATTTTACAACTGACAAATCCAAAAGTGTGTTTTGGGCTACGAAATCTGCTCCCAGGGTGAGTGCAACACAGCTGGAATTTGTTGCCAACAACTGAGACACCTTTCGGTCGCAGTGTAAGAAAATCGAGCACCAAAACTACATCACCTGTGCTACTGCATGATAACGCACTATGTTGATTTGAGAAACAAAACTATCCAGGAGATTGATAGGAAAGTCGTCTCTCAGGCACTTGTATTGATAGGGAAGTCCTCTCTCAAGCACTTGTCCCTCTCGTCATATATTTGTAAAAGTTTACTTTTCCCGCACTTGATCGATCAACCGTCAAGGCAATTCATTTCTAGACGAAAGTACTCTTAGAACTACTGTGGTTTAATGACATCGTTAGAACCACTAGGTTTCTACAGGCGTAGAATTTGTAAACAACTTTAGCATTGTCAGATCGTTTTAGATATCGTGAAAGAAAATTCTGCTGCTGATTATGTTCTCTTTGATAATTGCTGTAGCGTTTAGTAAACTAATGGAAAATGCAATTAAAATATTCACTGTACTAATACAAATTAAATTCAGCTTACTACAGAAACATCACGACGGCAGTCTATCTTAATAATGCATTAAGTGTTGTGAGACGATTGAGCCTATTTTAACTCGAATTAGTAGGATATTACCGACTTTTGACTTCGAAAAGATCTGTATTTATTTCATTTCCTGTACCATTCGTAAGTATTATGAAAATGTGACATTTCATTGATAAAATGACGTATTCACAACAACAAATAATATTCCGGCAGGAAACAAAAGTGGCAATATCAATTTGGCTGTACTGTAAGGTTTTCGCTATGACACTAAGAGTTACTGAAAGTAGCAAGACGAATTTTGCTCGAGCGTTGACTTACGATTCCCTTATTGAGTTTTTATCTGCCTGCTTGTAGCTGGCCTTCAGCGAGATTCCAAAGCCGAACGAAAGCAGCTGTGATGTCTTTGGTTAGTTAGGTTTAAGTAGTTCTAAGTTCTAGGGGACTGATGACCTCCGCTGTTAAGTCCCATAGTGCTCAGAGCCATTTGAACCTCCGGCTCCGGAACTTCTTCCATTTGTTGAAAAATATATGGCTTCCTTACAGACCTCATATGCATCCAGTGCGTAATAACTTAAATTGTGAATATATTTCTGAATGAATGTTTGTTATTTATTTTTCCGTCACCCTGTTCACTGTTATAAGTTATGTTCCACAAGGAACGCACGCCATTGGGGGCGACAATCTGGAATTTATTTTACCTTAATTACTACTTCAATTTTGTTCAACAATTTAAGGGAATATATGAGTGCAAACATGGAATACTTGTGAATAATGCAGCTGCTCAGTGACAGGTATTGGGGAGGCATTGTGGTCAGGCCTCGGATTTTAGACCCCTGCCCTCTTTCCCTCCGCCTAGCTGGTGCTGAAAGTCTTCTCAAACTTTTTAAAAAAATAATAGTGCAGTTGTCAGCACGTCTGTCTAGTAAGCAGGAGGTCGAGGTTCGAAGCTCCGTCGGTCACAAATTTTCATCTGCCGTCATTGCTGTATTTCAACGCGCTGTGACAGTGGTACGTCAGTCCTTAGATATTTAAGATGCAATATATTTTTTAGGCAATAGAGGTGAATTGCGAACATTTGTCTTGCCATCAAAATAACGGGAGTCCAACGGCATCCAATCCTTAGTCATACCTTTGTGCCGGCGCTAACCCATGTCATATACATGCGAATTAGATTGTAGTACATATTTAGTCAAATAACGAACGGTTAGTATACAAGTATGCCGGCCAGGGTGGCCGAGCGGTTCTAGGCGCTACAGTCTGGAACCGCGCGACAGCTACGGTCTCAGGTTCGACTCCAGTGTCGGGCATGGATATGTCTGATGTCCTTAGGTTAGTTAGGTTTAAGTAGTTCTAACAAGGGAACCTCCCCATCGCACCCCCCCTCAGATTTAGTTATAAGTTGACACAGTGGATAGGCCTTGAAAAACTGAACACAGATCAATCGAAAAACAGGAAGAATTTGTGTGGAACTATGAAAAAAATAAGCAAAATATACAAACTGAGTAGTCCATGCGCAAGATAGGCAACAACAAGGATAGTGCAAGGTTAGGAGCGCCGAGGTCCCGTGGTTAGCGTGATTAGCTGCGGGACGAGAGGTCCTAGGTTCAAGTATTTTTTCGAGTGAAAACTTTAATTTTTTTATTTTCAGACTATTATCAAAGTTCAGGCACTCACACACAATCAACTTCGCTCTCCAAAATTCCAGGACATGTTCAGATTTGCTTGGACATATGCATGATTTGCCGGTCTACCCACGGAAAAATTTGAAAACGTTACAAACATATGTTTTGACAGAGCACAGGGAAAACTGTGCGACTGGGAAACTGTTCATTCATTTGTTGCAGTTTATGTGACAAACTCTTATGTTTTCATCACTTTCATGGGAGGGAGGTATTATAACATCCACAAGAAAACCTAAATTGGGCAAGGTAGAAGAATCTTTTTACTCATTCGCCAAGTGTATAAGTTAGTTGGGTCAACAACATATTCTTGTCATGTGACGCACTTGCCGTCACCAGTGTCGTATAGAGTATATCAGACGTGTTTTCCTGTGGAGGAATCGGTTAACCTATGACCTTGCAATCAAATGTTTTCGGTTCCCATTGGAGAGGCACCTCCTTTCGTCTTCTAATCGCACGGTTTTGCGGTGCGGTCGCAAAACACAGACACTAAACTTATTACAGCGAACAGAGACGTCAATGAACGAACGGACAGATCATAACTTTGCGAAAATAAACTTTTCATCTCAAGGAAGACTCGAACCAAGGACCTTTTGTTTCGCAGCTGCTCACGCTAACCACGGGACCACGGCGCTCCTGAGCTTATACTTTCCTTGACGTTGCCTATCTTGCGCATAGACTACTCAGTTTGTATATTTTGCTTAGTTTTCATAGTTCCACACATCTTCTTCCTGTTTTCTCGATTGATCTGTATTTAGTTTTTCAAGGCCTATGCACTGTGCCAACTACTAACTAAATCTGATGGGGGTTGCGATGGGGAGGTTCCATTGTAAGTACTAGCGGACTGATGACATCAGACGTTAAGTCCCATAGCGCTCAGAGCCATTTGAACCATTTTTGAAGCATACAAGTATTTACAAACAGTAGAAGCAGGTTGCAGCGAACTGATCACTTAACTAAGTGCAACATAGTGTACCTATATAATGAGTCATTACAGCTCCATAGCTGTGGGTAATATTTTTTAAGCAATTCATTGCAGAATTAATGAAATACCCGCACGATGATTTCTGTAGTCATACTGTATCATTAGCAGCCCGCGAATGTGGTACTATGTTCGTTAAATCGGATTACTCAAGCTGAGGCCAAATAAAGACAAGCGACGACGCCACAACACTATCTTTACTTAAGTAGGTAGTCAGCGCTAAATTATGTGCGCCACCATTAACGTTGCTGTAAGCAGTTTGACAGCGTAACACCACCACAACTACTGACAACCTGAACCATTATCATCACGCAGTTGTATCTCGCAGTGATTACAAGTTTCTCACGTTTGTCGAGAATAGCGGAAAGCGCCTCTGAAGTTCCATTTCCATTACTCCTAGGACGGAGAGAATCCTAAATATCAGTAATAGGTCACCTAGCAAAGAGAAGAGTCCACGTATTGTCTCAAGTTCTTGCAGTTTGATGTTAATGCAGTTCCAGATGGTTTCACACTAACGGGTTCTTTTGGCTATCGGAATACTCATATGGGAATTATAGAAGTGTAATTGCTAGAACGTTCAACTACCTTAATAACATCTCATTAGGGATTGAATACGACTCGGAAAGCAACGTTAATTTGACGTTTCCATCCATCTCCTGACGCCTTACTGAATGAAGTCTGAAGTGCACGCACGGTTGTGTTGCCTGCCGCAAGGATTCTGTGAAGTGTTGTGGCAGCTGGCAGTCATTGCTGAATACAGACATGTGCAAATATCCTCACTGCTCCAGGGGAACTCGTCTTTGTTGCACTTTTACCATACCGTAATTAGCACAATAACATAAGGCTTGTTCTGCTGAAGAACTTGATGCCCACAAGTCCTTAAATAAAAATCTCCTAGCGTGAGTAATGCATGAAAGGAAACAGACTTTTGGACAAAAGAATGCATAGCTCCCTGCTTTTTGCGTTTCCGATAGCGCCTACGGTGTCATATTATGTTTCAGAACCCTAAACTGTTTATTTTTTTACCTCATACTTAAACAAAAGTTATGATATGAGAAGAGGAAAAAACTTATATGCTTCTCAGGAACTTAAGTTTTCCGTGTGTATTTTCTCACTTCATTCTAAAACAAGGGCGTTAATATGAGAAGAGGTAATGAAATATACGCTTCCAAGACATAATATTTCCTTGTGTGCTACTACTGCATACATGAAAGTCCTGCAGTTAATTTGTGTATGTTGGATAAATTCTGATATCACCTCACATTCCTTTGTGAGAAGGTTCCTATTTTCTTGGGATTCAAATAGAGTGGACATTTCATCACTGGTTAATATTCTGATGACTAATGACATGATACCCGTTGCAATTCCTCCATGGCACCTGTGAGTAGAGTCTCACGTTGGTTACTATAAGAACACGCAGGCAGTGATATCCACTCACGTGCAGTCAGAGCCAAGGTGTTTTCTTTCTGTTTATGGCGAAGCGTCTGCTGCAGTGTCCATGCTCAGCCAACATAAACAAATCGGGGCGGCATTGGGCACTGCTGATCGCTGCGCCTGTCGCGAGCCTCGACAACAAGAGCCCACTGTCTCTGCTAACGATACTATGGAGTTAATACATCTTACTTAACGTAATATGCAGGATGTGGGTTGGGTGAAAATTCAGTTTGTAACTTCTCATCGTATTAAAATACTTTACAGTCCTATTTGATGCAATATTTATTGTTGGTTGTCTCTCTAATGTTGATAATTTTGATTCAGATTGTGCATGAACCCGAAAACACACACACACACACACACACACACACACACACACACACACACACACACACACATTGATTCCAGTGAGGGTGACAACTACTGTGTGTTGTACAACACATGCATCAGTCAGTTCCTCAGTTGGCGTCGAGTGGGTGAGTTTTTTCAACTACCTTGCATTGCAAGAATTGTAAGGAGGAGCCTGAAAGTAAATGGACTTGTATGCTAAAGAGCAGCGACAAAGCAAAGCTTGACCGATTATCAAATAATCGTCCACATGGGTTTTGTGGACGAGTATACTTTTAGTAGCCGCGCGGGATTAGCCGAGCGGTCTGGGACGCTGCAGTCATGGGCTGCGTGGCTGATCCCGGCGGAGGTTCGAGTCCTCCCTCGGGCATGAGTGTGTGTGTTTGCCCTTAGGGTAATTTAGGTTAAGTAGTGTGTAAGCTTAGGTACTGATGACCTTAGCAGTTAAGTCCCATAAGATTTCACACAAATTTGAACATTTTTTTATACTTTTAGTAACCAACCCACCCACGAGCATTACGTAAGATTTCTCGAAGACGTAGGGGAATTGATTTCATTAAGTCGTCGACAGTGTAGCGTGATGGTTTACTTTCCAACATATGTTTTCTATATTTGTCCAAAGGTCGCTTGCTTTTGTAGATCCACGCGGCAATGGCCTTGTTACCTCTGCCCACATATTCTCTATCTGGTTGATGTTTGGTGATCGTGGAACAAACGGCAACAGCTTTATCCTCTCTTGGTCCTAAAACCAATCTCGCACTGCCCTGCTATAATGGATGGGGCTCTGCTCCTGTAAATAAACTGTTATCTCGTTAGTTCATATATTTATATTTAAATAACGTATTTCCACAGTGTTTAAGAATTCAGGCCCTGTCATAGATAAGTGATCTATATTCAACAGTCCGATTAAGAATGTGGTTTACCCAGTCTATCATATGATGACTGTCGTAGTCGGATATCCACATGAAGACTGCCTGGCTGAATTCGATTAGAACGATCTGGTATCGAAATGAAATTACAGAAATCGGGTAATTTGAACGTCTGTATTGCAACAATGCTGGACACATAAATTCCTATGATGGAATAACAGGTAGGAACTGTCTAAGAAAAAGTGAGAAGTAAGTCTACTAGCAGCAATGTAACGTAATTATAACCCACATTTATTTATGTGATGGAAATACTGAATCGAACAATACACATCTATTTCAGTGGTGGGAAGATACACCATATCGGATTTGCTGATGACATAATGACAATAATAATAATAATAATAATCGCGTGTGGCGGATAGGGGAAACCCTCCCCCTATGGGTGGTACCGAGGAAATCAAATACTAGGGGTGAACCAAATACTGACACAATCCTGAACGGCTACTCAATCCGTTGAACCCAAAATCCAGACACGTCTGAGTGAAAATCACCGCTACTCTGGTCACCGTCCGTTAGCTCAATGAGCTTGGCTGAAAATATTTGCTTTCAAAGGCTTCAACACCCTCTGGTCCTGTCCGGTCCCGGTATCACCCAAGCCATTGAGTTGTCTTGTGACAGCCAGAGCGAGAGCACCAGCAGCAGCGAGTAGTGTTTGTATAAAGCGTTTTTGTACTTATTTGCTACGCTTAGCTTTTAAATAGTTTTTCTGGGAAAACCTAGCGTAGTTTTCGCGTCTCGTATTTCAGTGAGTGTTTCTTGATTATCAGAGTAGCTCATCAGAAGATTATCTTGGGAATTTGTCACCGTATAGGGTAGGGTAAACATAGTCATGTGTAGGGACTGTGGTTGTTGTGAGCGGACGCAAGGAGAATTGGCCACTCTTCGGGGGCAGGTGGAGGCTTTGTCTGTTAGGCTCATCGAGCTCGAGGCGCAGGCGTCGGCTCGTAGTGGCGTTGGGGCAACTGTGGTGAGACCTATGCCTACTTCGGTGGCCTTGGAATCACATGGAGCCCCTGATGTCGCTGCGTCTTCCGGCAGTGAGCATCTTACCGGTCAGCCATCACTCCAGGGTGAATGGCGGACAGTGGTGGGCTCGCGCGTGCCTGGCCGAAAGGCGAAGGTGGGATCTGGCCGCGTGGCAGCTGCCTTACCCCTTTCCAACAGGTACGGGGTGCTTCCTAGTGGTGATGACATCGTTTCCGAGCCACCACAGGATGCCTCGCCTGTTGGGCCAGTGGCCGATTCTCCGGCAAGGTCCCGACAGTCACAGAGGGCGGGCCTACTAGTTATAGGGAGCTCCAACGTTAGGCGGGTTATGGAGCCCCTCAGGAAAATAGCGGGTAGGTCGGGGAAGAATGCCAGTGTGCACTCGGTGTGCTTGCCGGGGGGTCTCGTCCGTAATGTGGAGGAGGCCCTTCCGGCAGCTATTGAACGCACTGGGTGTGACCGGCTGCAGATAGTAGCACATGTCGGAACGAATGACGCCTGCCGCTTGGGTTCTGAGGCCATCCTTGGTTCCTTCCGGCGGCTGGCTGATTTGGTGAAGACAACCAGCATCGCACGCGGAGTGCAAGCTGAGCTTAATATCTGCAGCATAGTGCCCAGAGTCGATCGCGGTCCTCTGGTTTGGAGCCGTGTGGAGGGTCTAAACCAGAGGCTCAGACGACTCTGCGACTATAATGGTTGCAAATTCATCGACCTCCGTTATTGGGTGGAGAACTGTAGGGCCCCCCTAGACAGGTCAGGCGTGCACTACACACCGGAAGCAGCTACTAGGGTAGCAGAGTACGTGTGGCGTGCACACGGGGGTTTTTTAGGTTAGAGGGACCCCCCCTTGGGCGAAACGATAAAATACCTGACGGCTTACCAGAGAGGACATTATCATCGTTGATAAAGAACGTCCGTCCTCACAGACCAAAAACAGGAAAAGTTAACGTAATATTGGTAAACTGCAGGAGTATCCAGGGCAAGGTTCCTGAATTAGTATCTCTTATTGAAGGAAATAGTGCGCATATAGTATTAGGAACGGAAAGTTGGTTAAAACCGGAAGTGAACAGTAACGAAATCCTAGACACAGAATGGAATAGATACCGCAAGGATAGGATAAACGCCAATGGTGGAGGAGTATTTATAGCAGTAAAGAATTCAATAATATCCAGTGAAGTTATTAGCGAATGCGAATGTGAAATAATCTGGGTTAAGCTAAGTATCAAAGGTGGGTCAGATATGATAGTCGGATGCTTCTATAGACCACCTGCATCAGCAACCGTAGTAGTTGAGCGCCTCAGAGAGAACCTGCAGAACGTCGTGAAGAAGTTTCGTGATCATACTATTGTAATAGGGGGAGACTTCAATCTACCAGGTATAGAATGGGATAGTCACACAATCAGAACTGGAGCCAGGGACAGAGACTCTTGTGACATTATCCTGACTGCCTTGTCCGAGAATTACTTCGAGCAGATAGTTAGAGAACCAACTCGTGAAGCTAACGTTTTAGACCTCATAGCAACAAATAGACCGGAACTTTTCGACTCCGTGAATGTAGAAGAGGGTATCAGTGATCATAAGTCAGTGGTTGCATCAATGACTACAAGTGTAATAAGAAATGCCAAGAAAGGAAGGAAAATATATTTGCTTAACAAGAGTGATAGGGCACAAATCGCAGAATATCTGAGTGACCACCATCAAACGTTCATTTCTGCGGAAGAGGATGTGGAACAAAAATGGAAAAAATTCAGAAACATCGTCCAGTACGCCTTAGATAAGTTCGTACCGACTAAGGTCCAAAGCGAGGGGAAAGATCCACCGTGGTATAACAATCATGTACGAAAGGTACTACGGAAACAAAGAAAGCTTCATCATAGGTTTAAGAGTAGTCGAATCATAGCTGATAAGAAAAAGCTGAACGAAGCGAAAAAGAGCGTAAAGAGAGCAATGAGAGAAGCATTCAACGAATTCGAACATAAAACATTGGCAAACAATCTAAACAAGAACCCTAAAAAGTTTTGGTCATATGTAAAATCGGTAAGCGGATCTAAATCCCCTATTCAGTCACTCGTTGACCACGATGGCACCGAAACAGAGGACGACCGAAGAAAGGCAGAAATACTGAATTCAGTGTTCCGAAACTGTTTCACTGCGGAAAATCGTAACACGGTCCCTGACTTCAGCCGTCGCACGGACGCCAAAATGGAAAATATTGAAATAAACGATATCGGAATTGAAAAACAACTGCTATCACTTAGTAGCGGAAAAGCATCCGGACCAGACGAGATACCCTTAAGATTCTACAGTGATTATGCTAAAGAACTTGCCCCCTTTCTATCAGCAATTTATCGTAGATCGCTGGAAGAACGTAAAGTACCTAGCGACTGGAAGAAAGCGCAGGTCGTTCCCATTTTCAAGAAGGGTCATAAATCAGATGCGAATAATTATAGGCCTATTTCGCTTACGTCAATCTGTTGTAGAATAATGGAACATGTTTTGTGTTCTCGTATTATGACGTTCTTAGATAATACAAATCTCCTTCATCATAACCAACATGGATTCCGCAAACAGAGATCATGTGAAACTCAGCTCGCCCTATTTGCCCAAGAAATTCACAGTGCCGTAGACACTGGCGAGCAGATTGATGCCGTATTCCTGGACTTCAGGAAGGCATTTGATACGGTTCCGCACTTACGATTAGTGAAAAAAATACGAGCTTACGGAATATCGGACCAGGTTTGTGATTGGATTCAGGATTTCCTAGAAGAAAGAACACAACATGTCATTCTTAACGGTTCAAAATCTGCAGATGTAGAGGTAATTTCGGGAGTACCGCAAGGAAGCGTGATAGGACCTTTATTGTTTACAATATACATAAATGACTTAGTTGACAACATCGGTAGCTCCGTGAGGCTATTTGCAGATGACACGGTTGTCTACAAGAAAGTAGCAACATCAGAAGACTCGTACGTACTCCAGGAAGACCTGCAGAGGATTAATGCATGGTGCGACAGCTGGCAGCTTTCCCTAAACGTAGATAAATGTAATATAATGCGCATACATAGGGGCAGAAATCCATTCCAGTACGATTATGCCATAGGTGGTAAATCATTGGAAGCGGTAACGACCGTAAAATACTTAGGAGTTACTATCCGGAGCGATCTGAAGTGGAATGATCACATAAAACAAATAGTGGGAAAAGCAGGCGCCAGGTTGAGATTCATAGGAAGAATTCTAAGAAAATGTGACTCATCGACGAAAGAAGTAGCTTACAAAACGCTTGTTCGTCCGATTCTTGAGTATTGCTCATCAGTATGGGACCCTTACCAGGTTGGATTAATAGAAGAGATAGACATGATCCAGCGAAAAGCAGCGCGATTCGTCATGGGGACATTTAGTCAGCGCGAGAGCGTTACGGAGATGCTGAACAAGCTCCAGTGGCGGACACTTCAAGAAAGGCGTTACGCAATACGGAGAGGTTTATTATCGAAATTACGAGAGAGCACATTCCGGGAAGAGATGGGCAACATATTACTACCGCCCACATATATCTCGCGTAATGATCACAACGAAAAGATCCGAGAAATTAGAGCAAATACGGAGACTTACAAGCAGTCGTTCTTCCCACGCACAATTCGTGAATGGAACAGGGAAGGGGGGATCAGATAGTGGTACAATAAGTACCCTCCGCCACACACCGTAAGGTGGCTCGCGGAGTATAGATGTAGATGTAGCCAAACCAAGGAAACACAAGCAAACATGAACTATGCAAGCAAAGCAACTTTACCCCCCAGGTGGTACACAACCCGGCTGTCGACAGGCGGCAGTTGGATTTTCGGATTCTGGGGAGTCCAGTTTAGCACGGCAGAGAATATCGAAGATCTCTGGTAAATTCCCCTACAAGCAAAAAACATGCATTTAAAAGTAAACATCGATACATTGATCCCAACACGAAAACTAAATAATCTCACAAAAGAAATCGACCGACAAAAAATTCTCATCCTTGCTCTTCAAGATCGACGACTAACTGACAATGAAACCTTGCAATAGGGAAACCATTGCATCTTCAAGAGCAAAATACAACAAAAGGTAGCGAAAGGCGTACCAATCTTCGGCATTGTTTTTCTCGAACACAGATCTATCAGCAACTCTGTCAAAGAAATCACACCCATCAACAATCGACTTATGACTATGCTCATTCAGAGCCCCAGTACAAAATATACACTCATCAATGCACGTGTCCCCACCAACATCGAAAATAAGAAAAACACAGAAAATATCGAAAAATTCTGGAACACACTCGAAAATACTATGAGCAAAATTCACCAAGATGACGTGAAAATACTAATGGGAGACTTCAAGTCTCTATTTGGGACAGAAAAAACCTGTAGAAAAATCATTGGTACAAATTCAACACACCGAAACGCTTAGACCAACGGCACACATCTGACTGACATTTGCCAACAATTCAACCACAAAAGAATCTCTTCCCACTTTAGGAATAAACCAGTTCCCAGGTAACATGCTTAGCTACCAGGTGCAAGCTGCTTTCGTTCGCCTTTGGGGACTCGCTGAGGGCCAGATTTTTAATTCTTTTGTAGCACAGCTACAAGCAGGCAGATAAAAACTCAATAAGGGAATCGTAAGTCAACGCTCGAGCAAAATTCGTCTTGCTACTTTCAGTAACTCTTAGTGTCAGAGCGAAAACCTAACGGTACAGCCAAATTGATATTGCCACTTTTGTTTCCTGCCGGAATATTATTTGTTGTTGTGAATACGTGATTTTATCAATGAAATGTCACATTTTCATAATACTTACGAATGGTACAGGAAATGAAATAAATACAGATCTTTTCGAAGTCAAAAGTCGGTAATATCCTACTAATTCGAGTTAAAATAGGCTCAATCGTCTCACAACACTTAATGCTTTATTAAGATAGACTGCCGTCGTGATGTTTCTGTAGTAAGCTGAATTTAATTTATATTAGTACAGTGAATATTTTAATTGCATTTTCAAAAATGGCTCTGAGCACTATGGGACTCAACTGCTGTGGTCATAAGTCCCCTAGAACTTAGAACTACTTAAACCTAACTAACCTAAGGACAACACACAACACCCAGCCATCACGAGGCAGAGAAAATCCCTGACCCCGCCGGGAATCGAACCCGGGAACCCGGGCGTGGGAAGCGAGAACGCTACCGCACGACCACGAGATGCGGGCGATTGCATTTTCCATTAGTTTACTAAACGCTACAGCAATTATCAAAGAGAACATAATCAGCAGCAGAATTTTCTTTCACGATATCTAAAACGATCTGACAATGCTAAAGTTGTTTACAAATTCTACGCCTGTAGAAACCTAGTGGTTCTAACGATGTCATTAAACCAGAGTGGTTTTAAGAGTATTTTCGTCTAGAAATGAATTGCCTTGACGGTTGATCGATCAAGAGCGGGAAAAGTAAACTTTTACAAATATATGACGAGATGGACAAGTGCTTGAGAGAAGACTTCCCTATCAATACAAGTGCCTGAGAGACGACTTTCCTATCAATCTCCTGGATAGTTTTGTTTCTCAAATCAACATAGTGCGTTATCATGCAGTAGCACAGGTGATGTAGTTTTGGTGCTCGATTTTCTTACACTGCGACCGAAAGGTGTCTCAGTTGTTGGCAACAAATTCCAGCTGTGTTGCACTCACCCTGGGAGCAGATTTCGTAGCCCAAAACACACTTTTGGATTTGTCAGTTGTAAAATATTATGTTCACACTACTCTTCCCTCGAGTTTACGTCTTTTGGTGGGGCTCAGCCTTTCATTTCTTCTTAGGAAGTTAACGATAAAGGCATCATAACACGTCACCAGTAACAGTACTGCATAGGAATGCACGATGAGTGACGCGATGACGTTCAATAATAGTCACTCCGTTGATTTTTGTTGTTTCGAATTAGAGCATGCAGTACTCCTACACCAGACTTCTGAACTTTGCCTGTTGAATGCAAATGTCGCACGATGGTAAAATGGTAATCTATCACATATATCAGTAGTCGAGACTTCCTTGATGTGGAAAATCATTCATGCCAGAACGATCTTTGTTGAAACACGAATATCTTTTTCTGGCGTATTTTTCCCAAAGGCACTCGCTCCAAACACAGTTCAAATCTTTCTAGCTGCCTCCTCTGCATTCACCCCTCTGTTATACCAAAAGTAAACGTTGTGTTGCAGATGTTACACCTTTTTCCACTTGCGACGCAATTTTACAATGCTTGACTGTAGTTCATGATTTTCAAGTATGCAAAATCCAATGCTTAACTGCAAGATGATAACTAGAACTTCAAATTCGAAAATGACAGTTGATACATACACTGACTGCGTGGCGCCGCGTTCACATGGGCGGCGCCGGATGTCAGGCGGCGGGTGGCGTCTGGCCGGTGGCCGGTAGCCGCTGCAGCGCGAGGAAGAAACGCTCGAGCGTGAGCTGTTATGATAGCGACGTAGCCTCGAGCTGTCCTCGGAGTTGTTTCTGGAATACTTTTTATTGCTGATGAGTAGAATGTTAAGCGAATTATCTTCGATGCTCAAGCAGACTCATAACTTTAGACCGAAATGTGGTTAAAAAAAAAAGACAGTTGGACCCGAACAGGCGACCATAAGTTTAGAATGCACGAAGATTACCACTAGACCACAGGCTCACCCAATCCAAGAATATCTCGGAAACAGAAAACTTTTTCTCCTAACACTTCCGCATCTAACAGTGTTGCCAGATTGTGCAGATGGCCGGACTTAAGAGTTGTCAGAGGCGGTCAGTTTTATTGGCCACGTTAAGTGAACGACTCGGACTTAGTCTCTGTGGCGGCCGGCCGGCGGTCATGTTTTATGTATAAGACTGTACACTTGAGATATTTCGTTTCCCATGAAATGGTGGCAGACGATGCTGTGGCGTCTTCGAAGCGCGAGCTTCGTCTGTGCTGCTCCTAGTCTAATGGACAATGGCAATACTGTAGAATACTTGTGACAACTATGTGACAATCGATTTATGTTCGTGATTGGTTCATAATTATGTTAGTAAATTCACTCGATATTTTTATGTCCTTTAAATTACATTTGCTACATGATTCGCATTGAAGACGCAGGAAATGTGTGTTATTTGATCCAGGAAGCACGTTCCAACAGAAATTGATGCTTACATTGACATTTATGTTGTGAATTAGTCGTCGTAACCATCACGCGGATAACGAGGATGCTCTGTTTTGCTACAGTTGTGTCATAGCTAACAAAGGAACCTCCCAATCGCATCCTCCTCAGATTTACTTATAAGTTGGCACAGTGGATAGGCCTTGAAAAACTGAATACAGATCAATCGAGAAAACAGGAAGAAGTTGTGCGGAACTATGAAAAAATAAGCAAAATATACAAACTGAGTAGTCCATGTGCAAGATAATCAACATCGAGGATAGTGTGAGCTCGGGAGCGCCGTGGTCGCGTGGTTAGCGTGAGCAGCTGCTGAATGAGAGGTCCTTGGTTCAAGTCTTCCCTCGAGTGAGTCGTTTTTTATTTTCAGACAATCATCACCACACGTACTGTTTATCAACAAATGTAGGAAATATAATCATACAAATGTTCGACAATCTTTCGATCCCTTAAGGAACTTTCCGATGCCTTACAGTTCGGAAAATATTCTTTGAAATTGTTATTGAAGTCGCGAGCTATATTTGCTGGATTCATATTGCCCACGGAATGCGTCTCACGTATTTATTGCACTCTCGTCCAAAGTAGCGAACAGTCAACTGCCAGCCAGGGAGCCTCGTTAGCAGGAATACTTTCTCTTCCGTGCGCTGTAGTCGACTGACGCCATGTGTTTCGATGTTTGTTTAGGTGTAGCGTCATCATAGTACGGCGTAGTTACCTCGCATCGGACGGAAATATAATAATTTAAAAAATTAAACTTTTCACTCGAGGGAAGACTTGAACCATGGACCTCTCGTTCTGTAGCTGCTCACGCTAACCACGGGATCACGGCGCTCCTGAGCTCAATCTATCCTTGTTGTTGCCTATCTTACGCATGGACTACTCAGTTTGTATATTTTGCTTATTTTTTTCATAGTTCCACACAACTTCTTACTGTTTTCTCGATTGATCTGTGTTCAGTTTTTCAAGGCCTATCCACTGTGCCAACTTATAACTAAATCTGAGGGGGGTGCGCTGGGGATGTTCCCTTGTTGGTGGTATTGTGTGTTGGTGGCGTTGCCAGTTTACATACTGTGCATGTTACACACACAATAAATGCGTTGGATGCCTCCTGTGATCAGTTTACTTGAAAAACGTTTGTTGTCATCGTAATTTATGTAACTGGCTCTCCGACTTCCAATTTGACAATTTGTGGAAAAATTGTTTACGTTGCTAGTTCTAGTTTCAAACATTGTCTGACAGAAAACGTGGGCGTGAAAGAGTCAGTAAAAGCAATTATTCGCTGTTACAGCAAACTTTTGAATCCACTGGACACTTGAATTCTCTATATTGATTCTGAGAGTTCTGTTATTTCTCTTGTTATTTCTTGTCTCAATGTCATCCGTGAGACTAAAATTAAAGTCAGTTGGATTAGGTTCCTGATCTATAAACTATGATTTAACATTCTGCGCTGCTAAATAAATTTTGAAGGTTATATTCTTTACGTAAAACAGAGTATCGGTTTCAGTCCTAGTATTGACGATGAACTTAAGAAATAAAATTACAGAATAGTGGCATATCGATTATGGCTCCTCACCATCAACAATAGTTGTTACCCATAGTTTCGTATTTGCTATTTTACCGTCGTTACCCTTTAGAGACCAACCTGATTTTTCCACAATGCCATTTTTGACTTGCTTCTTAATATGTCCTATAACTACAGATTTGTTGAAAATATTAACTGTTAAATACGCTATTCCACAAATTAAAAACTTCCAGTTATTCTTCATATCTTGAAACTTACTACCGTTGACTTTCACTGAAGAAAAGATACATAATAATAAAATGAAATCAAAGATTAGAATATCAAAGCATAGTGTGATGGGTTAAAATGAAATGAACTAAAAATCATCTTCTTGTCTAAAACACGTTACTCTTCCAGAGAACTTCGGCACCTCTCAAAATGTTTTACACCTCTGATGTTTAGCCACATGTGGACAAATAGTGGGTCTCATGATGCAGCACTGTTTAGCCGTCACAAAATAAAGCCTCAAAAATCAGTAAATAAAACTATTCTTCTACTGTTGCACCGAATCGCATATACCAACCGCCCTCTGCTGCGACAACGACTCTGTCTGTTGGGTATATGATTTCGCTCTGCTTTTTCGGGCCTCTTTACCTCTCCTTCTAGCCCAACCTTTGTTCTCCAATTACGCCTTCATCGGCGAGCTTCTCCTCAATATTTTTCATTTGCGCTGTATTGTTTTGTACCCTTCTTACATATACCCGTGTGTCATGTATTTTTAGAGACTGCATGAATATATAACGTGAGTATTTCTTCTCTTATCAAATTAAATATTACATATCTTGCTGTGAATTAATTTGTTTGTCCAGATTCCATTTACTGCGTTTCCTTGAAATTATATAAAATATACGTCTGTAAAAAAAAAAAAAAAAAAAAAAAAAACACTTGAAACAGCTGTTGCAGCTGATTGGTGAAGAGCTGAAAAAGAAAAAAACACCTCTGCTGATGCTGCTTAGTATCGCGTATAGCCATCCTTCGGCTTCCACAACAGCTCGAAGTCTGTTGGGCATTGAGCCCACAACTCGAGCCGCATACCTAGGAGATTCAAGTAACTCATCCCAAGCGTAATGAATCACATCAGAAAGCTGTCGGCGAGTCGACGGTGACTGCCCCTTTTCTCGTATTACTCTGACCATTTCTGCCCAAATATTCTCAATGGGATTCATGTCAGCTCCTTTAGGTGGCCATTCCATTACAGTAATATTATTATGGTCGTCGAACCACCTCTTAACCACACGTGCCATATGAATAGGCGAGCGATCTTGTTGGAACATCGCCAAATCCTGCTGTCACAGAAGGCAACATCATGTTCTCCAGAACTGATATGTAACTGCGCGCATCGAATCTTCCTTCCACTTCCCACAAAAGCCCACACACTTCGGCCGATATCCATGCCCATACCGTTACCGACTCCCTGCCACTCCTTAGGCAACTGTAAATATATTTTCGATTATACCTAGCACCTTTAGGCCGGAAAACAAGTACTTTTCCGGTTGACGCAGTAGAGAAAACTTTTTCGTCCGTGAAAATCACTCGCCTCCAAAACTGGAGAGGTTTGTCGACATTTTCAGCAGCAAAAGCAAGGCGAGCTTCTCTGTGGGAAACAGTCAATGTCTCTTTCACAGCAGCGCTTCTTGCTCTCAGTCCACCTTCCCTTAGATGACGAGTAACGGTCTTACTGCTAACATTGAGACCCAAAGGTTGCTGATTTTGTCGTGCGTTGACAAATGGTGGTTCTCACTGAAACGGTGTATCTGCTGATCCTGAGCTGCTGTTGTTTTGCGGCGACGGCCATGAGGCCTCCCATTCAGGTTACCACTCTCTTCCTTTCGTCTGATCCACCTGGCTACCGTCGACTTGTGAAGACCCATAGTTCTTGCTATATAGCCATTTGAAGATCCCTCTGCTTGGAGTGCTATTATAGCGCCCTTGTCTGCCTCAGCCAGATGGGCCATTTAGCGTTGACTGAATGATTCGTCGCGGTTAATATCTGCTGCGGAAACAGCGCTAGCAGGAAACAGACTACCTCCTCCACGATGGCAGCCACAACGCAGTGGCCAAGTATGTGTAACACGGAAATCGATGGCATAAACGAGAGATCGCAAGCCCGTACCCTTGTAATTACATAGTGGAGCAACTTAGTATCTGTAATTTTTCTCAGAAGGGACTGGTCCACTCTTGTCATGTCTTATCCTAATAAATATTACATGAAATGAAATGTTTACGTTTTGCATACGCGGTAGGCCTAACGCAAGAAACATTTCTGAAATATCTGAGGCAACCTGAAGAACACTTCGTGATTTTTAGCTGTAGAAGGTTGCCTTATACGAACGAAAACGTGTTTATCCCCGCTCGCCGTGTTTCCAAGTGGAGCAGTTTACTCTGAGGCATACATAATTCTCGCCGGACGTAAGAAGCGACTCGACTAACGAGGGGAACTCGCCAGGTGTCATAGGCTGATTGTCCGGAAACTTTGCTCAGTGAAGGAGAGGACAAAATAAGCGAACATATGTTTCGACTTATCTGCAGACACTCGACCGTTTCCGAGAAAACGGCGGCCAAAGTTATCAACGCGCTGTTGCTATAGTGTAGATACCTACTGCAGCCGAGGACGCAATTGAAGCGGTGGCTCAGTGGCTACCGTCGTTCCTTCTTAACTTTGATCCCCGTGTTCGAGACCATATTGGTTTTTTTTATTATTATTTTTTCCAGCCTCTCTATCAGAATTATCTACGAATGTTATTTTCTAATTTATGTTGAAATAATGTTGTCATTATTCGCCAATTAACTTTATGTGTAATTAATGAATCAAAAAAATAATAAACGAATGAGACAAGCTGATCTAAAATCATCTGGTCTGCTTCATGTATCGTTATATCCAAATGGTTTATACATTTTAATCAACATTCAGATACGATGATGGCACCTATAGTGTGTTGAAACCGGTTACACAGTAAACAGTATTTAAGCGATCTTGGCCTCTGAATTATTTCTACAATAGAGTGATCGCCCCACTACGCACTATGTGTTCCCTTTTTAACTTATTTCTTTACGCAGTAAATTAACTGACGAATAACGACAACAGTGTTTCAACATAAATTGGAATAAACATTCCTAGATAATTCAGAGAGTGAGGGGGGGAAAAGGAAAAACCGGGTTTCGAACTCGCAGCGCAAAGTTCCGAAGTCGCTATGGTAGCCGCAGAGCCCCCGCTTCAGTTGAATCCTTACCCGCTAAGAGGTATCTACACTGTAGCAACAGCGCATTGAAAACTTTGACCGTCGTTTTCTCAGAACCGGTAGAGTGTAAGCAGATAAGCCGAGACACGTGTTCGCTTATTTTGTCCCCTCTTTCACTGAGCGAAGTTTCAGCAAGATCGGGGTATGACACTTGGCGTGTCCCCTCTTAAGTGGCGTGCGTTGGGATTCAGTAGACAGAATGCGTCCAGTTTCCTCGACCACTAATTGACATGTTTGGAAACTTTTTTTCTTGTAGTGGCACTTTGCATTCTGAGGGCTGGTTTTCCTGATAACGATCTACTAATGGACTTTGCTCCTAATTTATGTTACTGTGTAGTAGACCTACTGCAACTACTTAAACCGGAAATGTTTGTTTATTTGGATACTCCGCTTCTTAGTTGCTACATTTCGCTATAATATTTTCCTTTGTTTCAAAACGGCAAGTCAAGATGACCACTGCTACTTGGTAACATCAGTAACAATTTAATACTTTGAAACAGTTATGTGTGGTGTACGAGGAGTGTACTCTGTTGAATGAGTAATACATTAAACACGAAAGCTGCGTCCAATAACAATAATTAACTTTCGGTTACATGACAAAACACAAGTCGAAGCACTGTCAATTCATCTCAATACCCAGTAAAACTTAAGCTGGAACGATCGAAAACATACTTTTGAGAGGAAGGCAAACGAATGACTGCGTTTTGTTGGCCGCAAACTAAGAATACGCAACAGGTCATCTGAAAACACTGCCTACACTAAGTTTGTCCGTCCACTGTTATTATATCCTTGACAGACGTGATTGACTGTGCACGCAAAAACGTCCAAGGAACGGTAGCACGATTTGTAATGTCACGAAATAGGGGAGAGACGGTCCCAGATTTGATAATCGAGTTGGGGTAACATTCATGAAAACAAAAGCGTTTTTCGTTGCCGCGAGATCTTTTCACGAAATTTCAATCACCAACATCTGTTCTGAATGCCAAAACATTATTTCCTCGGGAACTTACACAGGAAGAAACCATAGTAATACTTTAATTCAAGTCTCGCAAGAAAAGATTTAAGTGGTCCTTTTTCCCGCACACTGTTAATGAGTGGGACGGTAGAGAAATAGTCCGAATCTTCTGCCAGGCACGTCTGGATTGCAAAGAAATTCTGTTGATGTAGTCATGTAGATGTAATAACGAAATTATGTTGTAATTGAGACATGTTGTAACCTCCCCGCAGAGTATAATAATTAAATGATAATGTGAGCCAAGTGTATCCTCCCAATACAATTATTAAATTAAATGAATTTTTAAATATTGTAACCTCTGAACAAAATTGATTTTAATGTAACCTCTGAACAAAATTGGCTCCCATTTATAGTCTCTGTGCAAAGAATGCATTCACACTTAATATTCCCACAAAATTCTTTTCTCATTTAATGTCAAGTTCGGAATAGAAAAATTCCTAAACACCAAAAATAATAAAAAAAAATCTTGTAACCTGATGAATTTTATGAGGACAGCAGCGCTGACCTTCGGCCCTGTATTCTGAATAAAAAAGCAAAAATACTTACCTCAATAAAACTGCAATTATATCTGCTCTTAAGTTGGAATTTTTCGACACAGCTTCGTGCAATGCTGGCGTACATTTTTTTTTATTATTGGAAGGAATGATCATGCATTTGAAATATTCTTTAAATTGAAATGAATGCTTTTCTTTAAAAGAGTTGCTTTATATTATAAAAATTATTATTGGGGCATTTTTTGGAACAAATTAAATTACAATTAACATACATTATTAAATATGCGCAAGGCTGCTTGTTTACCCTCTACAACAATACTCATCCTCCACAGTCCTGACCAGAGTCGCGAGCAGAGCACACAGCCGACGCATGCCGACTCCCGCCGACTAGCACGGACTAGCACGGAATGGCGACTAATGTCGACTGCTGTCGACAGACAACTACTGGACTCGCGCAGTCAAGTGCAGACTAGCAACAGCTAACGATAAACTACTCTCTGGTCAGAGATTCTGTCATGCCTCGCCCATCGCCGGCAATGTACACTCCTGGAAATTGAAATAAGAACACCGTGAATTCATTGTCCCAGGAAGGGGAAACTTTATTGACACATTCCTGGGGTCAGATACATCACATGATCACACTGACAGAACCACAGGCACATAGACACAGGCAACAGAGCATGCACAATGTCGGCACTAGTACAGTGTATATCCACCTTTCGCAGCAATGCAGGCTGCTATTCTCCCATGGAGACGATCGTAGAGATGCTGGATGTAGTCCTGTGGAACGGCTTGCCATGCCATTTCCACCTGGCGCCTCAGTTGGACCAGCGTTCGTGCTGGACGTGCAGACCGCGTGAGACGACGCTTCATCCAGTCCCAAACATGCTCAATGGGGGACAGATCCGGAGATCTTGCTGGCCAGGGTAGTTGACTTACACCTTCTAGAGCACGTTGGGTGGCACGGGATACATGCGGACGTGCATTGTCCTGTTGGAACAGCAAGTTCCCTTGCCGGTCTAGGAATGGTAGAACGATGGGTTCGATGACGGTTTGGATGTACCGTGCACTATTCAGTGTCCCCTCGACGATCACCAGTGGTGTACGGCCAGTGTAGGAGATCGCTCCCCACACCATGATGCCGGGTGTTGGCCCTGTGTGCCTCGATCGTATGCAGTCCTGATTGTGGCGCTCACCTGCACGGCGCCAAACACGCATACGACCATCATTGGCACCAAGGCAGAAGCGACTCTCATCGCTGAAGACGACACGTCTCCATTCGTCCCTCCATCCACGCCTGTCGCGACACCACTGGAGGCGGGCTGCACGATGTTGGGGCGTGAGCGGAAGACGGCCTAACGGTGTGCGGGACCGTAGCCCAGCTTCATGGAGACGGTTGCGAATGGTCCTCGCCGATACCCCAGGAGCAACAGTGTCCCTAATTTGCTGGGAAGTGGCGGTGCGGTCCCCTACGGCACTGCGTAGGATCCTACGGTCTTGGCGTGCATCCGTGCGTCGCTGCGGTCCGGTCCCAGATCGACGGGCACGTGCACCTTCCGCCGACCACTGGCGACAACATCGATGTACTGTGGAGACCTCTCGCCCCACGTGTTGAGCAATTCAGCGGTACGTCCACCCGGCCTCCCGCATGCCCACTATACGCCCTCGCTCAAAGTCCGTCAACTGCACATACGGTTCACGTCCACGCTGTCGCGGCATGCTACCAGTGTTAAAGACTGCGATGGAGCTCCGTATGCCACGGCAAACTGGCTGACACTGACGGCGGCGGTGCACAAATGCTGCGCAGCTAGCGCCATTCGACGGCCAACACCGCGGTTCCTGGTGTGTCCGCTGTGCCGTGCGTGTGATCATTGCTTGTACAGCCCTCTCGCAGTGTCCGGAGCAAGTATGGTGGGTCTGACACACCGGTGTCAATGTGTTCTTTTTTCCATTTCCAGGAGTGTATATGTCTTTCAATGTGACTTTCATTTGATTTGAACATCGAAGTTGTTTGCTGTTTATTTACTTTTTGTTCATTCGTTTCAGCCATATACGAACACCTAGGCGCGTTAAATTGATATTGAAATAAAGTGTTATGCATGGACCAATAACAATAAATTCTTACCTAGTTCTTACGGTACTGCAGTATCTGCCAGCGTCTTCAGAAGTGGATATCGCATACGACGTTCCTAGGGTGTTTATAAATGGATATTGCAGACGACTTCGAACATAGTTTGAATGTAGCTTCGTAAAAGTTCCGTGATGAAACGATCTGAGTTGCTGGCGAATACAGTTTATCCTCACCAGACAGTATATATTATCATTATACATGAGGTGAAAAGAGTTCCGCCGGGTGCGGTGGCCGAGCGGATCCAGGCGCTTCAGTCACGAACCGCACGGCTGCTTCAGTCGCAGGTTGGAATCCTACCTCGGGCATAGATGTCTGTGATGTCCTTAAGCTACCTAGGTTTAAGTAGTTCTAGTTCTAGGGGTTGATGACATAAGCAGTTTGGTCGCATAGTTCTTGAACCCATTTTTTGACCTTTCGCGTAAATTTTCTTTACATAAACGGCCGTATCTTTAGATTGCGTTGACATAGAAGCTCACTTTCTTACACCACCAAGGGCCCGGTTACCGCAAGAAGTGCGATACATTTCCGCTTATTGTGTCTAACCGTTCTGGAGGTAAACGAGTTTTAAGGGTTGGGTAGACCGATAGACGGTCAAGAAAGTGAGACTAGTAGGGTTCCGTTTTTACCGGTTTAGGTGACGAAATCCTAACAACGAAAGCAGCAACGACAGCTACTGAAGATGAGGGCTGCATAAATAACACCCCCTACTCTTTATTCGAAATGTTCTAGTTGCAGTCGATACATGAGCATATTTATCGTAGCTACGCTTTCGATCCAAATCACGTTTACAGGAATGCAAATAGAATCCATTTGCCTATACACGTGGTGATTCACATCCCAGTATTAATGCCACCGCGTTTTAAAAGTACGAACATTCCCATTGCTAGCTAGCTTAAGAAACACTTCGCCTTATGAACGTTTCCTTGCTGTGGCGAGTCTAGTGGAGAATTCGAAACAGTGCAGAATACGTTTGGCAACTATGTAGTCGTTTATTTCCTGAGGTGGAGCAGAATTATCCTACTAAATTTACTCTCTAATAACAGTATTTTGTTATTTCGATAAACATCCCGAATGATTGTCACATAAGCGGTGACATAAAGGAAGAAAATTCATGTTTTTGAGTCCAGAAAGCTCTATGCAACAGAAACTGCAGATAATTTTGCCATTTTCATTGCGAAATTGCCGGCTTATTCATGTCTGGGGTAATAATAGAGGGCTGTTTGCCTGGGTTGTCTGTTAGGGTAGTGAAGGGAAGGTCTGGTTTGTTTTCGGTTCTAATCTCGATGGAGGCAGGTAGAATATCAGTAAACCAATTTTAAGAAATTCTCGCGCCCCCAATACTTTTATTGCTACCTTTATTCTGTACTGGCGCCCTGTGGATGTCAATATGACACTAAAATGTAGACTTTCACGGCCGGAAATATCATGTCCATTATAAATATCCGGGCTGTTATGCCGTGGTCGGTTGATGAATTCTGTGTCGATTCCCAACGTTTCGTCTCCGACTGCTGGAGACATCTTCAAGGGGGTCCGTAGCTCAATGGAAGGTCCAACATACCCACTGGCTCGCTACTGACCGCCGCTAAATTCTCAATCTTATATATTTACTTCTGACTCGGTATTCTATGACGACATGTCTTCTTTACTGGAGAAGTATGACTCGTTAGCATCTACGTCGCAGTTCGATTCTTCAGCTGCTGCAGGTTACATGATTCTTCTCGTCCGGTTAGAAACGTTTAAAGGGAAATCTTTAGCCATTCTGCAAAAGAAAGAAAGTAGATGGATTCACGGCTGACGCTCAGAACACAGGATAAAACAATAACAAGTCAGACAATATCTTTATGGGTAATATTCAGCATATTAAAAAGTACTATAGTAATATACACTATGTGATCAAAAGTATGCGGACACGTGGGTGAAAATGACTCACAAGTTCGTGGTGCCCTCCACAGGTAATGCTAGAATTCAATATGGTATTGCGCCCCCCCCCCCCCTAGGCCTTGATGACAGCTTCCACTCTCGCAGGCATACGTTCAATCAAGTGCTGGAAGGTTTCTTGGGGAATGGCATGGAGTGCTGCACTGAGGGTAGGTATCGATGTCGGTCGGTGAGGCCTGGTACGAAGTCGCCGTTCCTAAACGTCCCAAAGGTGTTCTACAGGATTCAGGTCAGGACTCTGTACAGGCCAGTCCATTTCAGGGATGTTATTGTTGTGTAATACTCCGCCACAGTCCGTGCATTATGAACCGATGCTCGATCATGTGAAAGATGCCGGCCGCGGTGGTCTAGCGGTTCTGGCGCTGCAGTCCGGAACCGTGGGACTGCTACGGTCGCAGGTTCGAATCCTGCCTCGGGCATGGGTGTGTGTGATGTCCTTAGGTTAGTTAGGTTTAAGTAGTTCTAAGTTCTAGGGGACTTATGACCTAAGATGTTGAGTCCCATAGTGCTCAGAGCCATTTGAACCATTTGTGAAAGATGCCATCGCGATCCCCCAATTGCTCTTCAACAGTGGAAAGTAAGAAGGTGCTTAAAACATCAATGTAGGCCTGTGCTTTGGAAGTGCCACGCAAAACAACAAGAGGTGCAAGCCCCCTCCATGGAAAACACGGCCACGACATAACACCACCACATCAAAGTTTTACTATTGGCACTACACGCGCTGGCAGATGATGTTCACGCGCATTCGCCATACGCACACCTTGCCACTGGATCGCCACATTGTCTACCGTGATTAGTCACTCCACACAACGTTTTTACACTGTTCAATCGTCCAATGTTTACGAATCTTACACAAAGACAGGCGTCGTTTGGCATTTACCGGCGTGATGTGTGGCTTATGAGCAGCCGCTCGATCATGAAATCCAAGTTTTCTCACCTCCGGCCTAACTTCCACAGTACTTTCAGTGGATCCTAATGCAGTTTGGAATTCCTATTTGATGGTCTGGGTAGACGTCTGTCTATTCCACATTACTACCCTCTTCAACTGTCGGCGCTCTCTATTAGTCAACAGACGATGTCGGCCTGTACGCTTTTGTGCTGTACGTGTCCCTTCACGTTTCCACTTCTCTATCACGTCGGAAACAGTGGACCTAGAGATATTTAGGAGTGTGGGAATCTCGCGTTCTGACATATGACACAAGTGACACCCAATCACCTGACCACGTTCGAAGTCCGTGGGTTCCGCGGAGCGCCCCATTCTGCTCTCTCACGATGTCTAATGACTTCTGAGGTCGCTGATATGGAGTACCTGGCAGTAGGTGGCAGCAGAATGCACCTAATATGAAAAAAAACGTATGTTTTTGGGGTTGTCCGTATACTTTTGATCACGTAGTGAGAATAAAATATGTTAATGTTTCAAGCTTAATATATTTCTTACCTAAATTTGTACTTAATTATCACGAGACAAAAATTAAACAATAGAAGTAATAAGTAGGATTATCTGCTTTGCAGGCCGATAAACAAACACGTTAGTGAGGCCATCTGCTTGAGAAGCAGACAGAGAATTACACATTAGTGAGAACATATGCCTTGGTGGCAGATACTAAAACATTAATTAGTGAGACGTTCTGCCTGTGAAACAGACAACTTTGTAGGAATATGTTGCTTATCTGAAACAGAGGAGTCTAGCAGCTGACAGCAATCTACCAGAATTGGCACGCTCGACATCGAGTATTCTAACGCGAAACTCTAGCCACTGTTTCAAGTAGTAAGCGTACTTATATTTTATTGAATTAAGATATTTGGGGTAGGTGTGACTACAGTGTTGCCAACCTGCCTTCCGTTGACGTCTATTTTCCACTGCAAATAACCACGGAGCGAAGTTTTGTTAGCGACCTTCTTTCTGTTGCTACATAAAGAACGGCGCTTTGGCGTCCGACAGTGCGAATTGTCGTCAGCCATGTGTAATATAGATAGGTGCTTTTAATAAAAGAAATGAGAACAGTTTAAAAAAAATAAAAAAACTCCGTAACATTTTATTAAAACGGTAGTCCACTCATCACTTGACTTCCATTTAGCTTATTTCAGCGTAATTCTTTAGGATTTTGTCATTTAAATAAAGGTCATGACTGCTTTCGGTGTGAGGACCAATTTTTCACAAAAGGATACAAATTGGTAGCGATTCCATACGGTTCGTGTGGATTTAAATTTGATTTAGGTGACGCCTTCTGCTTCTAATTCATAGAAATTGACGCAACTGCTTATAAGACTTTAAAAAATCTCCTGCCACCGGCAAGCCTGTAGCATGAAAACGACAGCAGTCATTCGCAGTGTTTTAATTTAGACTCTCTAGATTAAATAAGCTGCCGTCCCTCGGGAAATTAATTGCCGAGTTGTTAATTACGTTTTCGGAACGCTATGAAATCTGTATTGTGCGCCACAGAAGTAGGAACATATTGAAACCTCAACGTATGTCTGGTCTCCTTTTTTATCGTTATGGTTTCTACAATTGTACTAGAGTGGAGTCATTGAACCAATAAATTACTATCAACATTATTATTCGGTTTCGTGGCGTTCTTCAGTGGGGATACATAACTATAAAGGGTGATACAACTGTCCCTGTTTATGAGTTTAATGCGACCTGCATCGTCTTCGAAAACTACGCACTTCATACGAGCTGTTAAACTTATAGAAAATCACTTTTTGTAGGAAACTGAATGTAGTTAAATTTTTGTACTGGCATACATTTTCGCTGGAGGCCATGGTTTTTGAGTTATTTAGAGAAAACCGCGTACAATGTCAATTTCGGACGTTTTCTCGAATAATTCGAAAACTACGTCCTCTAGAGAAAACGTCTCCCAGTACAAAATTTAATTACATTTAATTTCCTAGGATAAGATCCTGTTAGTTTTTTTCTGTATGTCAAATAGCTTGCGCACAGCGAGCGTGAGAACATGAAAATCATGCACGCATTTGAAAGCAATGTGTGTTGCATAAACCCTTCGGTATGGCCAGCTGAGTCTCCCTGTACAACTTTCCAGCACAGTCTCACAACATTCTAGTCACACTTACAATAGGACCATGTTGCGGAATGAAATCTGTACAGAGAATCCAGTCGACAATTCGGCTCAATCGATTTGGCAAACGGCGCTAAGAAAATGTTTATCCAGACGAGGAATTTAACCCTCTCCTCCCGACTCTAAGCCCAATGCCATAACCACTGCACTACGTCACTCAGAAGATAATGGAGTCCGAATCTACAGGGTTATTACAAATGATTGAAGCAATTTCACAGCTCTACAATATCTTTATTATTTGAGATATTTTCACAATACTTCGCACACACATACAAAAACTCAAAAAGTTTTTTTAGGCATTCACAAATGTTCGATATGTGCCCCTTTAGTGATTCAGCAGACATCAAGCCGATAATCAAGTTCCTCCCACACTCGGCGCAGCATGTCCCCATCAATGAGTTCGAAAGCATCGTTGATGCGAGCCCGCAGTTCTGGCACGTTTCTTGGTAGAGGAGGTTTAAACACTGAATCTTTCACATAACCCCACAGAAAGAAATCGCATGGGGTTAAGTCGGGAGAGCGTGGAGGCCATGACATGAATTGCTGATCATGATCCCCACCGCGACAGATCCATCGATTTTCCAATGTCCTGTTTAAGAAATGCCGAACATCATGATGGAAGTGCGGTGGAGCACCATCCTGTTGAAAGATGAAGTCGGCGCTGTCGGTCTCCAGTTCTGACATGAGCCAATTTTCCGCGGGCTACGCGTGAAACTTGCCCGCACGCGTTCAACCGTTTCTTCGCTCACTGCAAGCCGACCCGTTGATTTCACCTTACAGAGGCACCCAGAAGCTTTAAACTGCGCATACCATCGCCGAATGGAGTTAGCAGTTGGTGGATCTTTGTTGAACTTCGTCCTGAAGTGTCGTTGCACTGTTATGACTGACTGATGTGAGTGCATTTCAAGCACGACATACGCTTTCTCGGCTCCTATCGCCATTTTGTCTCACTGCGCTCTCGAGCGCTCTGACAGCAGAAACCTGAAGTGCGGCTTCAGCCGAACAAAACTTTATGAGTTTTTCTACGTATCTGTAGTGTGTCTTGACCATATGTCAATGAATGGAGCTACAGTGAATTTATGAAATCGCTTCAATCATTTGTAATAGCCCTGTATATGCAGTAGCACGTAAAGGTGTGAGTAGCATGCGTCGCATCACCTGATTCGCCCACTTTCATGTGTCACAGATTTGCAAAGAGAGCGGAGCAGGTTTGCTTCGGTTCTAGTCTCGAGAACAGGAACAAGGAAGACCAGCGTGCAGGCGGTGTTTTTGCGACACTCGGAGGCTGGGGCCGTTTTTAGCGACAGACGGCGTGGCATTTGGCTGTGGCGGGGGAAGGCGCCTCCACTCCCCTCGGATACCAGGGACGGGCTGTTTTTAAAAGCCCTTTGTGAATCGCGCGGCCGGTACGCTGCCGCGAGAGCGGCCTCTACGTCGGTTAACGGCATTTACGGCGGCGAACAGAATGAAGGTCAGAAGCAGAATGGCCGAGCGGTATGTCGATCGCCCGTTCATAGCTTCAAACGATAGAAGGTGAAACCTGCCTCCCAATTACCAAGCGTTTTCTGTCCAGGCTTTATTTCCATGAAAATTAATAAATACTGTTGGGTGCATTTTTATCGCTTCGTCGCCGAAATTTATGTTGCACCACATCTATTGCTGGGAGTTTATATCATTAGAGCAGAAATATGTTAATATAATTTACTGTTCCTGAAAATTACGTCGTAGGTCCCCGGATTGCATAACTGTTAAAACACACTACTGTCTTTATACACGTAGTTTGTATTATGACTCCAAAACCACAAAGACACTTCGTTGTGTTGTCATTGTCACCGTTCTTTTTATAGAGTTACGACAGCACATTTCGCGTTTTTGTTATAATATCGGTTACGATTACTTTTGTTATCCAGAATGAATTTACTGAACTTTATGTGGCAAATAATTTAATTTGTCAAACTAAAATTAATTAAAATTTTTTTTGTGAAGTTTATTTTCTTTTGATATCAAACTTGGTTTTCTGTTTTTGCTCGCTTTTTGTTTGACATGATAAATCTTCCGCTTTTAAAGGGATTGTATGCTCGTCAATATACTTGCATCAACATTGCCGCGTTCTGTGGTATTCAATTTTTTTTCTTAATACAGGTTTTTATTCTTGGAAAATATGAAAAGATCAGCCAACCACATGTGTGAGACAGGTTTATTTGAAGGGAGGAGATGTGACGCTTGCTACATCGTCTGTTGAAAAAGTACATTAAAATAGAGGCCTTTCATTCTTGTCAAGTAAACATTCACCTCACAAAGAATAAAATAGAAAGTCATGCCCATTAGATAAAATCAATGTGAAGTTTACGGGTAAAACTTGTCAATGGCACTGGGTAAACAAATTTTATCCCCGAAGTTCTCTCTGATATTTTCTGAAGGCGATGACTTGTTGCTTTATTGCTAGCAAGCCTTATGTGTGAAGTTCACACTGGTGTTACCTGATTACCAAACCTTGTTATTTTATTGTTTTTGAGCTGAATTTTTACTTGACAAGAGCCAAACAGCTTTATTTTAACATCCTTAAAAAATAGTAAGAGCGTTACATCTCTTTCTCAAAAAGATAATCTTGTATTTGTAGAAATCAGTCCTAATAAACGTGTGTCACGCAAAAGTTTGACTGATTTTTTTCATCCTTATGAAGACTATCGCTTTATAATTGCTATTTACAGCCTTGTACTGATTTTTATTTTGGACAGAAATTGAAAATCAATGTCGCAGAAAAAAAGTTCGCAGCAGTTACGTCCTATTTCCCACATTATTAATTTCCACCTTTATTTAAAAGAATTGCGGAATGAAATACTACCGTATTGTTTACAAAAAAGATGTTATTTCACAACATAACACTAAGTAATCGACATACTCGTGACTCATAATCAAAGAATAATGTTTTAAGTAACTCAGTATTTAAAGGCGCTGTTATGTTGTGAAGTAACATTGTTTTAGGTGAACAAAATTTTCTAATACTCTTAGGTAAAGACGATCTGATTTTTCTCGAAGATAGTTCTGTCACAGCTGTTGTCATTAACCGCGAAATGTACAATTAATTTCGAAGATATCTGGCACCCTACATTAGACAGTCAATCAGAAATTTGAGTAGCACGATTAAAAATTTTATTCCATAGTACACGAGAAAGTGTGAAGCGCATTTTACTTGATATGTCGAGCTTTTGGCTGAATCGTGGAACTTACAGTAAAGCGGAAGATTCTAGTATAGGACGAGCCCCTGTGAGGTTTTTGGATCTCTCATTTTTGCCACATGGCAGCAGGTGGCCTGCGAAGAGTTATGATGATGGCTAAAAATTGGCAAAATTAATTACTCCCTCTATTTATGCTTGAGTACGCCCGTTGATAGGACCCGTTCAGTACCAATTAATTTTATTAATTGAATTTAATTATTCTGTCCTGTCACTACGGGAGCTATATACAAGGCGAATGGGATGAAACGGATCCTGGGAATAGGTAATTAAATGTCTGATGAAATATGCTCAATAAAACCAAACTGCACCGCTTCTGTCACCAGCAGGACCACCAACAGTAAAACTAATTTAGGAAAGTCCTTGAATTCAGTACATTTCGCCTCAGTCGTTAATAATATGTTGTTTATTGTCTTTCTTATTTCGCCAGACACTCTTGGAGGAATATAGGGTAATAAGTACGAACAGTTTACAAATTAAGCACTTTCAGGAACATCATACACAATACTGAATAACCCTGTTCCCTTTAAACTTTAATATACATAACAAATGAATGCCAGTTATTTAAGTCGTTGCCCATATCAGTTTTTGGACAAATCGTAAGACGCTACATTTTTGGTTGCCACTTGTGCTATTTAGGATATCTGATGATTTTCTGTTCTGTTGCTGTTCTTTATGAAACGATTTGAAGGTGTACTTAGGTATCTTTTCTCTGTGCGTTTTGAAATTTCTTCTGTGTCTGGATTGATCACGCCAAGATATTTTCTACTGTCTGAACAATTTGTCGGAACTTCACGTTTATTTCCTGTAATCGTGAAAAGTGTTTCTTCAGCAATATATCTCTCGGACATTTAGTTTCATTAGCCTTTCAAGAAACGCACTATTTTTATCTGACGGCAGGTGCAATTTATTTTACTTATAATTCCTCATCTTTCGAACTGCGCTCATCATCAGGTACTACCTGTATCACAAATCAATCTGTTTGATAAGAAGCCACATTATGTAAAATAACCCGTCCATCCACTCGATGTCTTATATAGGTGGCCGGCCGTGGTGGACGAGCGGTTCTAGGCGCTACAGTCTGAAACCGCGTGACGGCTACGGTCGCAGGTTCGAATCCTGCCAAGGGGATGGATGTGCGTGATGTCCTTAGGTTAGTTAGGTTTAAGTAATTCTAAGTTCTAGGAGACTGATGACCTCAGAAGTTGTCCCATAGTGCTCAGAGCCATTATATAGGAGTTGCCGATCGGAGCGCCGTATTTTGCCTGTTTACGTATCTCAGCATTTAAATACGAATGGATATACAAGTTTTTTTGACGCTTCAGTGTATATACTCCAGAAACTATTGCAGAGAGCATAGTGGCGGGAACTTTGCACCAATATTAGTGATTTCCTGTCTTAGTCCACTAGTGCATTGAGTGTGGGGAAAACTTCATATTACGCTACCCATTCTGTCTCCTGTTCTTATGCTACTTACGTGATAGGAAGGCAATAGAATTGTTCACATTTCTCTCATAGAATATAGATTCTGTAAATTTTTGGGAAAGGGGTTCGTGAGAATATAAACTCCTTGCTGTGAGAAATAACCATTTAACTTTCATGAGTATATCTATTACACTTGCACACGGAAATGTGTACGCTTGTTAACAATCTTTCAGCGCGACTATGTAATCGTTCGATGCCTATTGTCACGCCTACTTCAGTATGGTGTAACTGGTCGTTCGAGTGTCCTGTGTAAGATTTCCGTCTACACTTACGTGACTACCCTAAAATTCAAATTTAAGTGTTCGGCAGACGCTACATATAACCATTACAGATTATTTCTCAATCGTTCCACTCTCGAATTGCACGTGAGAAACATGAAAACCTAACTCTTTCCACGAAAGCACTGATTTCTTCTCTTCTGTTGTGATAATCAGTTTTCCCTATGCAGGTGAGTATAAATAAAATATCTCGTCATTCGGAGGAGAAAGGTAGTGACTGAAATTTCGACTAAAATTTTCGCTGCAAAGAAAAAAGTCTTCGTTTTAATGACTGCCACCCCAACTTGCGTATCATATCGGAGGCTGTGTCTCTCTCCTGTTTTGCGGCTGCACAATACGAGTTGCCGTTCTTTGAAGTTTTTCCGTGTTCGTCAGTCCTATCATTTAAAAAAGACATGCCACACATTACTCGAGAAGAGTACGGAAAAGAGTAATGTAGGCCGTCTCTTTAGGAGATATGTTGTATCTTCAAAGTGTTGTGGCAACAAAATGCAGTCTTTCGCTCCTGTTCCCCACAACATTTTCTACTTGATGACTCAATTTATTTTACATCAATTATACACTCCTGGAAATTGAAATAAGAACACCGTGAATTCATTGTCCCAGGAAGGGGAAACTTTATTGACACATTCCTGGGGTCAGATACATCACATGATCACACTGACAGAACCACAGGCTCATAGACACAGGCAACAGAGCATGCACAATGTCGGCACTAGTACAGTGTATATCCACCTTTCGCAGCAATGCAGGCTGCTATTCTCCCATGGAGACGATCGTAGAGATGCTGGATGTAGTCCTGTGGAACGGCTTGCCATGCCATTTCCACCTGGCGCCTCAGTCGGACCAGCGTTCGTGCTGGACGTGCAGACCGCGTGAGACGACGCTTCATCCAGTCCCAAACATGCTCAATGGGGGAGAGATCCGGAGATCTTGCTGGCCAGGGTAGTTGACTTACACCTTCTAGAGCTCGTTGGGTGGCACGGGATACATGCGGACGTGCATTGTCCTGTTGGAACAGCAAGTTCCCTTGCCGGTTTAGGAATGGTAGAACGATGGGTTCGATGACGGTTTGGATGTACCGTGCACTATTCAGTGTCCCCTCGACGATCACCAGTGGTGTACGGCCAGTGTAGGAGATCGCTCCCCACACCATGATGCCGGGTGTTGGCCCCGTGTGCCTCGGTCGTATGCAGTCCTGATTGTGGCGCTCACCTGCACGGCGCCAAACACGCATACGACCATCATTGGCACCAAGGCAGAAGCGACTCGCATCGCTGAAGACGACACGTCTCCATTCGTCCCTCCATTCACACCTGTCGCGACACCACTGGAGGCGGGCTGCACGATGTTTGGGCGTGAGCGGAAGACGGCCTAACGGTGTGCGGGACCGTAGCCCAGCTTCATGGAGACGGTTGCGAATGGTCCTCGCCGATACCCCAGGAGCAACAGTGTCCCTAATTTGCTGGGAAGTGGCGGTGCGGTCCCCTACGGCACTGCGTAGGATCCTACGGTCTTGGCGTGCATCCGTGCGTCGCTGCGGTCCGGTCCCAGGTCGACGGGCACGTGCACCTTCCGCCGACCACTGGCGACAACATCGATGTACTGTGGAGACCTCACGCCCCACGTGTTGAGCAATTCGGCGGTACGTCCACCCGGCCTCCCGCATGCCCACTATACGCCCTCGCTCAAAGTCCGTCAACTGCACATACGGTTCACGTCCACGCTGTTGCGGCATGCTACCAGTGTTAAAGACTGCGATGGAGCTCCGTATGCCACGGCATACTGGCTGACACTGACGGAGGCGGTGCACAAATGCTGCGCAGCTAGCGCCATTCGACGGCCAACACCGCGGTTCCTGGTGTGTCCGCTGTGCCGTGCGTGTGATCATTGCTTGTACAGCCCTCTCGCAGTGTCCGGAGCAAGTATGGTGGGTCTGACACACCGGTGTCAATGTGTTCTTTTTTCCATTTCCAGGATTGTAGATTTATGTGTCAGTTTCATGATAAAGTGCCTATCATCTTGCTAATGCTCATGGTTATTGTGATATTTTGCATACATAAGCAACACAATGCGTAAAATTCGAAAAGATTGCGAAGAAAAATAGGGGTCACTATGAATTTGAGTTTGGTGCATATCACACGATATATTGCTGTGTATGAAATGTAGCTAACATAGTGAGTGTTTTTTAGGCTTGGAGGTGGTCTCGGTCTCGCTCCGATCTCGAGAAAATTGGTGTTGTATATTAAAATCAATTGCGATTGCGCGTGCCAGAAATAAAGCTGGAATGAAAGCGCCGTACAACCCCTTAATCTCAGAAATACTTTAAAATATAGAAACGAGATTTTGACAAATGACAGCACTCGAAGTGAAGAGTATTTTGCCATATGGATGACAAGCGAGAATTTCTTATTTATCGCGATATACTAATAACTAATACTAATAATCTTGTTTGTGAAAATTGCCACCTGAACGTTATGCAATCAAGAATGTAAAAAATATAGCGTACAAAGAGAAGGTTGAAATATTTCTAGACAGTGAAACTTCCTGGCAGATCAAAACTGTGTGCCGGGCCGAGACTCGAACTCGGGACCTTTGCCTTTCACGGGCAAGTCGTGAGGACGGGGCGAGAGTCGTGCTTGGGTACCTCAGATGGTAGAGCACTTTCCCGCGAAACTCAAAGGTCCCGAGTTCAAGCCTCGGCCCTGCACACAGTTTTAATCTGCCAGGAAGTTTCATATCAGCGCACACTCCGCTGCAGAGTGAAATCTACTTCTGGATTTCTAGCCAGTGTTCCAACTATTGACCAAAGTGTTATAAAAACTGACAGCGCTGCCAAAAGAGAGAGTATCTGAAAAACATGCAAGCAGTCGTCGTTTCCAGATGTAAGCGAAAATCGAACATAATATACCGTAAATAACGTGAACAGATTTTGTAACAAACAGTTTTTAGATGCAGAAAGTAAGCCAGATTTCAAAAATGGTTCATAAAAGGAAACTAATGATGCTTAATTTCAATTAAATGAAACGAATTTGCGACAAAAATACGCATTTATTTCAGTTGCAAAGACAGATTTAAAATAGCTTCAATATTTTCTGAAATAATCTCAGAAATGTGAATGTATCTTGAAATATGCTTATATGAGGGAGGGGTATGAGTTGTATAAAGGAAGAAGGTAGTCAGCGGCAATAAAATGTTTCATGTACTACGATCATCATGGCAGGCTATTACCAATAACTCTAATGTCTATTATGTTATAGGTACTACAAACGCAAAAACCCCTAGCTACAACCACAATTTTCTTTCTAGCATCGTCCATAGTTTGTCTCAAATATTTAAACTACGTTCGAAGTGCCCAAGCGTAAAAGCACTTTGTCTTCAGGCCACATGTGGCCCATCAGGACCATCTGACCGCCATGTCATTCTAAGTTGAGGATGCAGATAGGAGGGGCGTGTGGTCAGCACACCACTCTACCAGTCGTTATGATGGTTTTCTTTGACCGGAGCCGCTAAAATTCGGTCGAGTAGCTCCTCAATTCGTATCCAGGAAAAGTGGCAACAGCCCATGGTGGCCCGGATGGTCACCCATCCAAGTGCCGGTCACGCCCGACAGTGTTTATCTCCGATGATCTGATAGGAAGCGGTGTATCCACTGCAGCAAAGCCATTGCCATGCGAAAGCATACTACAATAAATAAAATGCCAATGAAATGCAGCAATGTACAACATACTTGCTGTAAGACACTGTGGCAATTCCTGGAATCCGTCGCCTGCGGCCTCTGTGAATGCTTGGCAGTTCTGAGTAGGCGGATGAATAACGAAAGTCCACCGATTTGCCCCCGCATACGAACAGACTGGGTATGTGGACAGATTGGAGTTCTTGATCTGATGGGCAGCGTCTGCACACTAGTGGGAAATAATGGATCTTATATTGGTGGGCCTGATCCATCAGAGATACGCACAGAACTGGCTCACAGTTCTGGCACATGTTTTGTACCCATCATTTTCTGGCGAAGAGGATGAGAGGGACAGAAAGTGTGGGGAGGAGATGGACAGAGAGAATGGCGAGGGAGGAAGCGTGCTATGGGGTAGTATCAGCATCTGTTGCAGGAGCTATGGCACAGCTGAGCTGAGCAAAGAGAAGTGGGTGGAAGGCGATGGATAATGATTGAGAGGCTCAGTGAGAGGGGAAGACGAGCTGGACTGAGAAGTGGGGGAGTAGGAGACAGACAGGTAGTAAAGGGGAAGGAGAAGATGGATAGAAAGGGGAGGAGGAGTTGGACAGAGAGGAGGAGAATATGGATAGAAACAGGGAGAGGAAGGGAAGAACAGAGAAAGGGGCAGGAGGTGAATATGTAGGAGGCAGGTGGAAGGTGGAGATGGGCAATGAGCAAATCCAAAAGGAAGAGTGGAAGAGGTGATGGAGAGAGGGGGTAGGATTATACAGAAAGAGGGAAAGGAAGGAAGATAGAGAGAGGGGCTGGAAGAATCCAACAAAGAGTGTAGGGAGGCAGAGATGGAGAGACAGAAAGAGTGTGCAGGAGATGCACAAATATAGGGGGGATGATAAAATGGATAAACTGACAAGGGGAAGAACAGGTTGATAGACAGAGGGGGTAGAAGGATACGTGTACAGTACATTAGTCAAATGCATATGGAAGCGAAGCCACTGGGAAACAGCTAGTCTATAAACATATAAACCAGTCTTTATGTATATATGTAAGAGTATGTGTGTATGTCTGGGATCTCCTCTCAAACCCATGGATTGATTCCAACTAAATTTGGTACTCAAATAGCAAACTTAACGTGTGTCATGTCTGTGGTGTTTATAATCTAGTAGAGCCAATAGGAGTGGTGTTACAGGAAATAGGTGTTTTGCCTGCTCCTGCCATATAGGCTGCTCTGTATGACAGGTATATTGTATGGAAATAGTATCTGCCTGCTTTATCAACATGCTTTGTTTTGCAGCCAGTGACGAGTTGGCTGGCCTGTACAACAAGCAAGTTAGCCTGCATTATCGATCTGTTTTGCAGGAGCTAACATGCTAATGGCTGAACAGTGAGGGGAGCTAGGAGACTGAAGGAGGGGGGGGGGAAGAAGAGAGAGGGGAGTGGATGAAATTACCATACAGAGGGGTGAAGAGAGAAAAGGAGAGAGGGCTAGTAGGAAATGTATATAGAGAGGTGAGAGAGGGGCCATGGTCAAAGAGAGGGAAGGAGGCATGGCATGTCATGTCATGCTGGTGGTATCAGCATGGCTTCCATGGTATTGGATTGGCACAGCTGATCAGAGAGAGGGGATGGGAGAAAATGGTTAGTGAGAGAGGAGAAAATATTAAAGTGGGTTGTTGAGGAGGATAAGATGCTCAGAGAGAGGGGGAGGGAGCAAATTCACTGAGAGGTAGGGAGAGAATGGACAAAGAGAGGAGGAGGATGAAATGGAGAGAGAAAGAGAGAGGGGAAGAAAGGCTGGATATAGAGAATGTGAAGGAAGATGATGTAGACAGAGGGCATGGACAGAGATAAGTATGGGACAAAGATCATTGGGAAGGGGGGGGGGGAATAAATGTGCAGAGAGAGGGGAGGAGGCAGAGATGCAAGTGGCTGGTGGAAGGCAGTGGCGCAGTGGGCAGATGGAAAAAGGAGAGGAGGAGATGAAGAGACAGGGGAAGAAGACATGGTAAAAGAAAGAAGCTGGAGGAAATGGAAAAAGGGAGGAGTAGAAAGAGAAGGAGATGGAGTGGGGAGGAGATGATGAGCAGGTAGGTGTGCGAGAATAAAGTGGACGGACAAGCAGAGGAAGAGGTGGACAGAGGGGATAGGCAGAGTGGGGAAGAGAGAGAGAGAGAGAGAGAGAGAGAGAGAGAGAGAGATAGCAGAGGAGGAGATGGGCAGAGAGCAGAGAGATGGTGAAAGGCGAAGAACCCGAGATTGACAGTGAGAAGCAGTAGATGGACAAACGGATGAGAAGGAGACTGACAGTTAAGAGATAGGTGGGTGATGGGAAAATAGATGGGGTGAGGAAGTGGTGAACACAGACAGGGTGGGAACTGATGTGCACTATAAATGTGTTGAACACAAATGCAAATGAAGCCATGTGGAAAAATCTGGTATATATATAAAGCTGCAAGTATGCACAGTGCAGTCCCAATTATCTAGAATATTTGTTGGCGTAATCATTCAGATAATGGAAAATCCGGTTAAATGAATGTGTGAAGACAAGCATTTTTTGTAGTATTAACTCTAAAAAGACAACCTTGGTCACCCAGATATGGTTATATTTTACATGCATTGGTATACAGTTATGTTTCTATGGTTACTACATGAAGTTAGGCGATTGTTTTGTAAAAATCAACAACAAAGTTTCTTCCTAAAGTTCATTTTTCAATTTCTTTGTCTTCATTATCAAGTTTGCAGATATACGTCAAAACTGAATCTATATTCTTCTTAATACTGATTATCACAGAGGTACCTACACCACACTTATTGGCTAACTTATGATCAATTCTTCCTTTTTTAATGAATCAATAATATTTATTTTAAGTGAAAACACCACACCCATATGCTTTGACATTTTAAAACACAGATGTGACACAGTGTAGTGACTGGCAACTGTCTAATTCAAGCAATAATGAAACATGGGCTGTCTGACTGAGATAATAATGAAATGCACAGGCAGAGTTCATGCAGTTTGCAGGCAGGTAGTGCCAGTGCCACATATATGTGCACACTTGAAATAGACTACAAAGATATTAGCTTGTGGTTGACAACTTGGATAACTGCAAACCCATATAAGTCAGGTCCAGATAATCCAGTGTACATTCCATGTATGTACCTATGTGTGTATTTATGTGTGTTCAGTATCTCCTCTCAAACCTCTTGATCAATATCAGTCAAATGTGGCACACAAACAGCAAACTTCATGAGTATTAGCACTGTGCATTTTATAACTTCTCAACTCCATTAGGAATGGATATACAGGCAAAACAAGTTTTTTTCAGCCCCTCCCTTATGGCTGCCCTGATCTTTTGTAGGAATGGTGTTGCCCTGCTTAATCAGCCTGCTGTCAGGGACAAGGAATAGTTTTCCAGTGTCCAACAAATAGACTATTCAGACTATTCTGCATGACAACCTGCTTTGAGGCAACCTATATGCCTGGGACAAAAAAACGGTTTTCAAACCCCTGAAGTGCATGCTACGCTGCATGCAAGTCATGTTCTGGGAGTAATGCCATCTCCTTTTTTGACTTGTTTTGAAGAGGGGACACATGCAGATGGAAATGGCTGGAGAAAGGTTGAGATGGATAGAGAAGAGTATGGATGGAGAAAAGGATGAACAGAGAGAGGATGCACAGGGGATGGATAAGGAGAGAGGGGGTGGGTGTGCATATGGACAGAAAGAGGAGGCAGGAGGGTATGGAAAGAGAGAGGGGAAGGAGAGGAGGTAAAAAGAAAGTGGGAGGAGGATATGAATAGGGAGAGGGGAAGAGGAGGGAGACAGAAAGATTGTGGAGGAGGAAGAGGTGGATCTAGAGAGGGGAACAGAGGAGATAGGCAAAGAAGGTGGACAGAGAGATGGAACAGGAGGGGGATGCAGGAGGCATGTGGAAGATCTAATGGAGAAGTGGACAGTTCTGAAAGGATGATGGTCGATGAGATGAACAGAGCGAGAGAGATGGAGGGCAGAGGAAGGGGCAGAAGATGAGCTCAGAGAGGGGGCAGAGGAGATGGTCAAAGAGGATGTGGGCAGATAGAGTGCAGTGTGGACTGAGAGACTGCAGGAGGAAGACGTCGACCACAGGAGAGGAAAGGACGAGATGTATGTATATATGTGTCAAACGCATATGCCGGCAAAACCCCAGTGAAAATGCAAAAGATTTATATATCCAGGATCTCCTGCCAAGCACACGAATAGCAATGTTTATTAGTGTCAGCAGTGTAAGATTTATAACTTCTTAGCTTCAATAAGAGTGGATACGCCGGCAATACGTGCTTTTTCAGCCACTACCGTATAGGCTGTTCTACACAACAGGTGTGGTGTGTGTGAGTAGTACGAGCCTACCATGTTGACTCGCTTTGCAGGGGAGCCTATACCTCAGAGGCAAGAGACGTTTTTCACACCTCCAGACTGGCTGCCCTCCATTAAAGATATGCTGTGTTGGAGTGATATCAGCCTGCATTATCGACCTGCTCTGCTCGACACAAAAAACGGTTTAACTATAGGCTACCCTTCATGACAGGTGTGTTGGCTCAAATGGCTCTAAGCACTATGGGACTTAACATCTATGGTCATCAGTCCCCTAGACTTAGAACAACTTAAACCTAACTAACCTAAGGACATCACACACATCTATGCCCTGGGTAGGATTCGAACCTGCGACTGTAGCAGCAGTGTGGTTCTGGACTGAAGCGCCTAGAACCGCTCGGCCACAGCAGCTGGCAGGTGTGTTGTGGGAGTAATACTGGCCTGGTTTACTGACATGTTTAGCAGGGGCCACATGTGTGGATGGGTTTGGCATTATGGTTCAGATGGAGAGCGTAGGGGATGGATACAGATAGGAGTGCTGGAGTGGGTGGACAAGATGATGGGGAGGAGGAGATGGGCAGATGGTGAAAATGGGGAAGAGAAGATGAACAGAGGTAGAAAGGAGGGGGGAGAGGATGGATAGAGAGGAAGGGAAAAGGGCATGGAGAGTGAGAGAGAAGGCATGAGAGGATGGACAGTCAGAGGAACAGCGAGGGGATGGACAGAGAGATGGGTAGGAGGTGGTAGACAGGGAGAAGTAGGAGGAGGTGGAGCAGGATGAGAAGGAAGAGGAGCTGGACAGAGGTAGGGGAGGAGTAGGTGGACATAGAGAGGTGGGAGGTGGATATGAATATGGAGAGGGGCAAGCTGAGATCGACAGGGAGAGGGTGCAGGAGGAGATAAATAACACTTAGGAAAGAGGAGTTTGACACGGGAGCAGGAGGAGTTGGATAGGGAGACGGGGCAGTAGGAGATGGACAGAGAGATGGGGGTCAGGAGGAGGTAAAGAGGGGCAGGAGGAGATGTACAAACAGAGAGGAGGGAGAAGGTGACAGTCAGAGAGAGACAGGAATAGGATATGGATATAGAGGGAGATGGAGAGGGGAGAGGACGGGGAGGAGAAATTGCTGTGGGGGCCATGTGGAGCATGGAGGGGGTTAATGCGCATGTGGAAAGGAAGCAGGTGAACGCAGTTGGCAGAGAGAGAGAGGTCGTGATGCGGAGGATAGAGAATGTGTGAGGATACAGGTGAAAGGGGGACAAGTTGTGAGGAGGAATGAGGAAGATAAAATACATAAACAACCAGGCAGAGCTGATGAATTAAGCTAGTGGCATTAATTAGTATTAATTAGCAGATAGCATTAAAATGACTGAGTGATGACGGAATAAATGGGATAAGTCAGTCACACAGGACCACATTGGAACCTTCGTCCAACAAGGATTAAAACTGTGTGCCCAACCGAGACCCGAACTCGGGACCTTTGCTTTTCGCGAGCAAGTGCTCTACCATCTGAGCTACCGAAGCACGACTCACGCCCGGTCCTCACAGTTTTACTTCTGCCAGTATCTCGTCTCCTGCCTTCCAAACTTTACAGAAGCTCACCTGCGAACCTTGCAGAATTAGCACTCCTGAAAGTTTCATATCACCGCACACTCCGCTGCAGAGTGAAAATCTCATTCTGGAAACATCCCCCATGCTGTGGCTAAGCCATGTCTCCGCAGTATCCTTTCTTTCAGGAGTGCTAGTTCTGCAAGGTTAGCAGGAGAGCTTCTGTAAAGTTTGGAAGATAGGAGACGAGATACCGGCAGAAGTAAAGCTGTGAGGACCGGGCGTGAGTCGTGCTTCGGTAGCGCAGATGTTAGAGCACTTGCCCGCGAAAGGCAAAGGTCCCGAGTTCGAGTCTCGGTCGGGCACACAGTTTTAATCTGCCAGGAAGTGTTGTGAGTTACTCGTAATCTAAGCAGTTCAACTACGCTAGGTAGCTCGCTATTGGATAGGCCCAGTCCCTCCCTTTGTTGCCATTAGCAACCAATATTGTGGTTACGTGGTAGACAATACGTGTAAGTTTCATTGGCCTTTTTGCGAACTCGCATTCAAGTGTCCTTGCAAGGCGCGGAACAAGAGTGACGATACAGCTTACTTTAATTCAGAGTTATTTGACGACGTGAGTGAAGATCAGCGTCTCCCAAAGGACCTCATCTCTATTTCAATGACAATGGGGTGAGTGTGCTAAGTGTTTTGTGGGTTTATAAGAATGCTTCCCACATACAAAGAGATTTTGCCCGGCTGCCTGACTCATAACTTTTAGGTATACACTAGCCACATTATCTCATCTGGTATTTTATAACTGGTTTTGGTGTGCTTTATTTGTATTTCGTTTTGTAATTTACATTCTTGTTAACTGAGCTTTTTGTTGATATAGCTTATGTAGTGTTTCGGGATATTTCTAAACATCCCAACACACCATTGGAAAGCCGTCGACAAGACATGCTCGTGAGTGAGTTGAATAAGGATAAATGTAGTGGGAAAGGGAAACTGTGTGCTTTTCCTTTCTTGTACGCATTGAATGTGGAGCAGTGGTGGAGCTGGCGAGAAGGGGACCAGTAAAAATGGTGTTTACACCAACAAGGGCGTAAGGAACAACTGAACAGCAGTAGTTGTTTATCTGGTTGGCTCTCTCAGGTCCTAAAGTACGTTTTTGAATGTACTCAAGACAGTGGTATTACCGTAGCAATTGTTTATTGTGTTGTTAAAAGAAATAGTGAAAATGTTGGGCAAAATGTACCGCTGTTTGTGAGAAGTGTAGCTATTTATTTAGTAGCACACTAGAGAGAACTTGCGGAAGCATTCCAGGAATCTTCACCGCAGTTGGATCGACAGGGAGATGCACGGAACGATCCGGACCACCAAACTACTACTATGAGAAGAGAGGATAAAGATTATACTTCTTTCGTCTGGATGTGTAGTGGTGTCGGCAAAATATTGCCCAGTTATATCGGCCAGGGACGCAACTTCCTGCTATTGCTGATATAAGGCCCACCACAAACCCTATAAAATAGACATCAGCAGGAGAAGAGGGAAAAATACATCCCACTTGCTTTTAGAGTTTATAGAGGTTTAAATAAATTTTAACCAACCTTAGCTCTTATTTATTTACAAGCAAGGGCTTACTTTGCAGGTAAGCGTCCTGAAACATAAAACACTAATTAATCACCTTATGGTGGACGGCATATCAAACCCTGTTTTCTTTTGAGATCTGCGCCAGAAATTAAGCCATTACTTTCGTCACTGGATACTACTGAGCTCTCTTATGAGCATTCTCTTGGGTTCACAAAATTTTAATGAGAGTTTCCATTCACTACGAAAAGTACAAATATTTCCAAATTGTCCTATGTTTCAGTAAGTTGTTAATGAGGACAGAAAGGCGGCATTGTTTTATAGGAAATGCTGGGAGCCTGTTTTATAATTTTACGAACGAAATAGCCTTGGTGTCGTTTATGTTTGTGGTAACAAAACGACGATTCCAATTATCAGCATCACCTAGTGCTCGTCTGAGTTGTTTCAGATCTGAAAAGATCACAATCCGTCCGTAACTGTATTATCACAGGTAAATAAAAGATGTGATGATAATGTTTTGTTAACTAAATTAGAACTTATTGCGTACAGTCCCATTAATCCACGTTGTTGTTACGGACTCGTTACCGGTCAGTTTCGAATACCAGCAATCATTTACTTCTAGGTATATGCAGAGGTATAATGCGAGTGCTACATCCGAGCAATTTGTTCGTTTGATCAGGAGTTTGTAACGGTCTGTAGGGACTAATGAAATGCCAATTTCTTCTTTAAATTTCGCTACAATACACTTGATAGGATGTTATCGTATTACCAGCAACTTCTACAATTATCGGCTTAAATAGTCATTTACGCCATTAATTCTGTAACGTTGTGCGTGTTTATAATTAATGAGGCCGAAAATAATGTTCTCCTCTGATGAGGGAAGCAATGAACTGCCAATGGCAGTCAGCTATAAAATGAAGCAAGAGTTGCGTACCGAGTTCCGACTCCGTGTTTAGCATCTGCTCATGTTCCCGTTCGATTACAGGACTATTTGCTGTAGAGTCTGCAGGATTATAAGTTTTGCAAACACGCTGCTTTAGCAGCAACCTTCATAAAACAGTAACGCAGGAGCCACAGAACATTTGTACAAGTATGATGAAGTTCGCGGGGTAACACTCATTTCACAAAAATTCCTGCAACGTGACGTCGTTTTGACATCACACGCAATGTCGGCGAATGCAGGAATTGCTATCGACTTTGGTTAACGTAAGATACGGGCCTCTCAAAAGAATTCCTCCACCGGTATCAGAGATCTATGCATTCTTGGAATGATAGAACCCAGTATGTTGTCCTCGATGGCGTGTGTTCATCGGAGGTGAGGGTATCATCTGGAGTGCCCAGGGAAGTGTGGTAGGTCCGCTGTTGTTTTCTATCTACATAAATGATCTTTTGGATAGGGTGAATAGCAATGTGCGCTGTTTGCTGATGATGCTGTGGTGTACGGGAAGGTGTCGTCGTTGAGTGACTGTAGGAGGATACAAGATGACTTGGACAGGATACAAATATTGAAGGGATACTACACATCAAAAAACGTTGTGCATAACCCCGGTTCCCAGAACACCTGAAGATAGACGTTGACTGTGGATATTGTATCACAAACACAGTCGCTTTGACTGTTCAGAGATGTCACTAAACCCGCCAAAAGATGTAAAAAACCATACATGAGCAGCGCCTATTAGACGGAGGGGATCAGACAGCCGATGAGTTCCAGTCATTCCAACAGGAAGGAGGTACACGGCTCGTCTTGTCCGTAGTTCAGCCATCCCGAGACGGTCAATACCGCGGAACGATCGCGTCCGCATTGTTACTTTGTGCTAGGAAGGGCTCTCAACAAGGGAAGCGTCCAGGCGTCTCGGAGTGAACCAAAGCGATGTTGTTCGGACATGGAGGAGAATCAGAGGGACAGGAACTGTTGATGGCATGCCTCGTTCATGCCGCCTAAGGGCTACTACTGCAGTGAATGACCGCTACCTACTGATTATGGCTCGGAGGAACCCTGATAACAAAGCCACCATGTTGAATAATGCGTTCCATGCAGCCACAGGACGTCGTGTTATGACTCAAACAGTGCGCAATAGGCTGCATTATGCGCTGCTTCACTCCCGACGTCCATGGCTAGGTCCATCTTTGCAAACACGACACCACGCAGCGCCGTACAAATGGACCCAACATCATGCCGAATGGACTGCTCAGGATGGGAATCACGTTCTCTTCACCGATGACTCTCGCATATGCCTTCAACCACACAAGTGTCGGAGACGTGTTTGGAGGCAGCCCGGTCAGGCTGAACGCCTAGCAAGTAAAGCAAGGTGGAGGTTCCCTGCTGTTTTGGGGTGGCATTATGTAGGGCCGACATACGCCGCTGATGGTCATGTAAGGCGCCGTATCGGCTGTACGATACGTGAATGCCCTCCTCCGACCGATAGTGCAACCATATCGGCAGCATATTGGCGAGGTATTCGCCTTCATGGACGACAATTCGCGCCTCTATCGTGCATATCTTGTGAAAGACTTCCTTCAGGATAACGACATCGCTTGACTAGAGTGACCAGCATGTTCTCCAGACATTAACACCATCGATAATGTCTGGGATGGATTGAAAAGGGCTGTTAATGGACGACGTGACCCACCAACCACTCCGAGGGATCTACGCCGAATCGCCGTTGAGGAGTGGGCCAATCTGGACCAACAGTGCCTTAATGAACTTGTGGATAGTATACCGCGACGAATAGAGGCATGCATCAATGCAAGAGGACGTGCTACTGGATATTTGAGGTACCGTCGTGTACAGCAATCTTGATCACCACCTCTGAAGGTCTCGCTCTATGGTGCTACATCATGTTATGTGTGATTTTCATGAGCAATAAAAAGATTGGAAAATATTGTTTATGTTGGTCTCTATTCCAATTTGCTGTACAGGTTCCGGAACGAGACGATGCAAAACTTTTTTTTTATGTTTGAATGATAAGCATCACAGAGGCAAAAGAAGCATGACTATGTGCTGACGTAATGGATAACGTTGTGGTTTCTGTAGTCGAAACAAGTAGGTTCGCATTTCGCCTCATATGAATATATTTTTTTTCATTCTGGGATTTTGGATGTAATACAAGTGTGTTCTGCGGTATTCGATGTTATTTACATTTCCATCTGACTAGAGAAGGAAGGATGAAATAAATATTTAGCGATTTCCGATTGAGTGGTTTAGCAGAAACCTAAGAGGACAGCTTAAACTGTTGCGAGCGAATCGAAGAGCTTTGCAGGCTTCAATGAAGTTTAAAACTCTCTGGGTTGTCAGGCTGCGCCATATTTCTTCTGAACGATCGACTTTTCGATATCTCTGTTGGAATGTTCTTCAGGATCCAGTCTACATTACACACCGGAAGTTCCTGAAGAAGCTCCCAGAAGTTTGGTCGAAAAGTCGATCGTTTAGAAGAAATATGACAGGGCCTAGCAATCCAGAAGATTGTTAACTTCTTTCGTATTCCCCCTTCTCACAAAGCCGATGGCAGATCGCGTTCTAGTCGATATTACACATGACGTCACATTTGCAGGTAGTGTTGTGAGTTGAGTCTTACCCAAGTTCATCACTCATAGGGTAAATAACTTTTACACGGAGTAATTATGTCTCCATATTTCGTTTTATGTTCTGAATATCAGTAAAAATCTTGTACTACGCACTTTCTAAAGTTGCCTGTGTTATTCCCCAGTGTACCAAATTTTACAACAGTCCGTTCCGCGGTTTGGTCATGCATGCGTAACAGTGAAAGGTACTTGTGCATTTGTTATACAGAATGAAGAGTAATAAAATTGATAAACTGCAGGAATGGATTCCTGACTTGAAATGGAGGACAAAAGGTTCTACGAACATGTGTCCGGAAATGACGTGCATGTAACGACCACAATTTGTCCTGGTACGTAGTACAGAGCTACATCGTATCCAAGTGACAATAGATGTTCAAAACGGCCTCCATGTGAAGGAATGCACACGTTCACACGTCGTGTCAACGATTGCCGCAGTCTTTCGCACATTCCAGCCTCTCTGTGAATAGGATCACAGGTGTCGTGAACACGCTCTTGAAGCGTCTACAATTCAGGAACCAGGTCATCATACACAACGCTTTTTAGATGCCCCCGGAGGTAAAAATCCCGTGGGTTTTATTCCGGAAATCTAGCAGGCCGTGGTACAGGGTCCCTACGTCTATCCAGTATCCGGGGAAGATTCTGTTGAGGTGTCGGTGAACTGTAATGCGGAAGTGGGGTCGTGCTCCGTCGGGCAGAAACCGCATAACCTGTCGTATTACAAAAGGCACATTCTCAAGCAGCCCAGGCAGAATATTCGCAGGAAGTGCAGGTATGTTCCTCTCTCGAGGCAACCGATCCAAGTATGTGATCACCAAGAACCCCTGATCACTCATTGATGCTCAACCAATACTGATGAGACGCCTCAAAAAAAGGGTTCAAGTGGCTCTAAGCACTATGGGACTTAACATCTGAGGTCATCAGTCCCATAAACTGAGAACTACTTAAACCTAACTAACCTAAGGGCATGACACACGTCTATGCCAAAGGCAGGATTCGAACCTGCGACCTTGGCAGCAGCGCGGTTCCGGACTGAAGCGCCTAGAACAGCTCGGCCACAGCGGCCGGCGATGAGACGCCTCAACCATTCCCCGAGGATTGTCTGTAGCCCACAGATGACAGTTATGCAGATTGACGTTGCTAGTTCTGGCAGAGGTTGCTTCGTCGGTAAAGAGAACTAATGATAGAAATTTCATAAATTTGATGGTCTGGTGCAAAAGATAATGACAAAAAAACCTTCCCGTACAGGTAAATCAGCTGCTGATAATCTTGCAAGTGGTAGAGATAGTAACGGTCGTTATGTAGGAAACATATAGCTTACACGTTGTTGGCGGGTCACTTGCCTGGAGTTTGTTCTAGGGTTCGTCTCAATATCCCTCCTCGTTCGTCTGTCTGAAAGGACCCACGATCACACAATCGCCCTAAAAGGGCTTGAAATGTTTTGTGATGTGGTTAGCGTCTGTGAGGGTACTTGTTTTGGTATAACCGTGCTGCGTCTCGACGGTTTCCATCCGATTGACCGGGCACAAACACCTTCGCAGCGTGTTCCCGACATTAATACCGGACCATTCTGCTGCTTAGAGTACGGCGCGTCAGTCATATAGCCTGAAACATACAAGGTACACACGGTACGTGATCAGACTAACTGATATTCCTCAGCGCCATCTACTCTGGCAACGATGCATTTCCGGACTCATGTTCATATGATCTTTTTTCCTCTACTTACAGGCTGGAATCCGTCCTTTCAGTTTGCCGGTTTTATTGATGTTCGCCCTCTATTAGTATGGATGACTGTGACGACTGTGCAATAAGGGAGTGATATCTGGATTCTAACAAAGGTGGATATGAGCAAAATACTAAAAGCTAAGAAAGGTTAAAAGTTGCAGACACCAAAACCGAGTTAGGAATATAGAAATTAGACAATAACTGAGTGCTGAATGGATAAACAACATAATACAGTAATTGAGCCGTGATAAAAAAAATGCTGTTTTGAAGAGCGCGCTGCAGCGCCTTGTGTGAAGCAGTCGCCCTCCGTATCTGGCGGTAGCGCCACTGTGGCAACCGCAGCTTTGGTGTCTCCCTATGGTGGAAAAGGGGAAAGGTTGTCCCTTAAGGCCCCTTGAGGCGCTATGCTCTAGCTAGTGGGGAGCCTGGTCAGTTGGTCAGCCGGGTCAGTGTGGGGCAGTCAGTGTCTGTCTGTCTGTCGTCGGAGTGCTAGTATGTCTGTCGTTTGGATCAAACTTTAAAGCGAGAAAATGAGAGTCTTGCCACTCCGCCAGTAACAGAACTCAGCTAGTGGTCGCCCGGTCGGGGCATCTGAATCTGCGCGTTAGGCCGCCAGTCTGCTCGAGTTGCTCGGGCAACGGTCATTGGCGGTTGGATCGATCGGTTGGTCGGTCGCGCAGTGACACACAAGATGACTTGTTCGCCTTGCGCGTCGGCGGATGTGAGGTCTCCACGTGAGTCCAGTGGTCCGCGCCGTATATCGAGGGGTAGTGGCTTCGCGGTCTACACGAGAGCAACAGGAGTCAACCCACGACATCGGTCTGGCCGGCGCGAGCTGCGACGCCGTGAGACGGGAGGTCGGCGCGGCTTCCTGCATCCGTTGAAGCGGCTGGCAGCGGACGGTTCGGGGGAGCGTTTTGGGGGTGCTACGCCAGGTCTTCGCCAGACATCGCAGTTTATTAAATGTTAAGTGATTCGTGATATGTTGTTTCATTTACTTGTTAAATTCTACTTGTGTTCTTGGTCAGTCTCTCGTCCCCAGCTTGCTCGTTTGTCTCTCGTCCGCATTTGTTAATATCTGTCTGTCTGTCTGTCAGTCTGCCGTACGTTAATAGCTGCCTCTGTCATGTTTGTCGGATTCGGCGTTAACGAATTTATTGCTTAAGGTGTAAACGCCGAATTCCTGAAATATGTTTCTGTCTTGCCTATCGTCTTGAGAGGCGGTATATGTGTAATGTAGAGAATGTTTGTACATTTTATGTAAGACTGCTTTGCGTGGTATGTTTAAATGGTGATTTTAGTATATAAAGTTGCCATCATTTCACCGTAAAAGTTTTCTTTTAAAAACAAGTTGCACTTTCGGTGTTAAGTAATTTTTTTTAATGTGAGTGTTTTGTACCATTTCCATGCCTCCTACGGGGTGCATAGTTTATGTCTTTGTGTGAGTTGTTAAAATTTTTAATTTAAAGTAATCTGGTGTGTTGCACATTTGCATCATTCTAGTCTTTCAGAGGCTGTTGTGAGCGGTCGTGACTACGGCCGTGTAAAAAGGGAGCAGCAAGGTTCTCAGCCCGAAAGCTCATACTGTAAAAAAAAAAAAAATAAATAAATAAATAAATAAATTGTAAATTGATATTTAGAGCGTGCTTTCTGATGATAATTTTTTAATTTTTTTTTTTAAAGGAAAGGGATTTTAGGAATAAAATTTCCCTTTGTTGAAAGAAATTTTTCATCAGTTACCCACTGGCAACTACTTCCACGCTCACATAGTGTGATTAAATGTGTTAATGTTCTTGATGAATCGCTAGTAAATAAAGGCAATTCTTTAAGAAAATATTTTGAAAGTAAATTCACGGTTCAGTAATATGAAAACAGGTAGAAAGAGCATGTGAGCAGAATGCCAGAAGAAAGACTGACGAAACACCTGTTAAGATAAAGTCGGAGAGGAAGAAAGGCCCAAAACGAAACGAGCTCAACGGGAGCCTATGGAGACGGAACATGCAGTTCGCCTAATTCGTGGAGGTGAAGATGATGATGATGATGATGAAAAATTGCTCTTGCTCCTCTAACTCCGTACCCGCCCAGTACTGGAGAACTCCTTCCGCACTCAGCGCTGAGCTCAGAAGTGACTACCCAGTAACAGCGCAGCAGTGCTTTCTCTAACCCCCTCCCCGTGACGATCGCGCCCGTACCTGAGAAGAAAGGGTGGGACGATAATGGAAGAGGGTGTGTGTGAGAAAATGTTTCCCGTGTCCCCCGCCCTTTGTGACCTGGGGCAGTCCGCCAAAGAGGGCTGACCCGCTCCGGTGTGGCACCGGCGACGGGTTGCGACAGAGGCTGGCAGCGCTCCACAGCGCGCTACACTGGCCCACCATAGCCTGCACAAGGCCGCATCACTACCTCCGGTTCATTCAGACCTCGGGGCATGCGCCGCTCTAATTAGCGTAATTGGCCCCAGAGCCCGAGGCTCCGCCACAGACGGATACTCCCGTGCCTCGTCAGAGGTAACTAACTGTCTTTTGCTGTGTGGGAACACGTGTTTACTGAACACACTGACAACGTTTTGCAATCTCACGATCGTGCAATGCACCCCCATTTTTAATGACCACCATTGTTGTCGTTGTTGTTTTGTGGGAAGAGACCAAACTGCGAGGTCATCGGTCTCGTCGGATCAGGGAAGGACGGGGAAGGAAGTTGGCCGTGCCCTTTCACAGGAACCATCCCGGCATTTGCCTGGAGCGATTTAGGGAAATCACGGAAAACCTAAATCAGGATGGCCGGATGCGGGATTGAACCGTCGTCCTCCCGAATGCGAGTCCAGTGTGCTAACCACTGCGCCACCTCGCTCGGTAAATGACCACCATTCGTCACATGCAAGAGGAGGGTGCGGCGTGAGAGATGAAAGATTCCATGCCCTTTTTTGCATGTCTCCTCTCGTTTTCACCAATTTTATTAATGTTCTGTGTCATTGTACGGTAGTAATAGGCCGAATAAGGTTACTGTAATGAGAGTATTGGTACTGAGAGCTCAAAAAATACTTTTCACTTGATTCCGAAACATGTTGTTTTACTTCCTTGGGTGGCTTGTGCGAGGCGAGCATCGGAGGACGCGGCACACTGCGTTTCCTGTTGCGGGCTGCACTTCCCTGAATTCTGTGGGGTTCGTACAATAGGCTTAAGCGCCTGGGGGAACGACTGACGTCCGTCGAGTTTCGCCTGTTGTATGCAGGGCGAAACAACTTACGAGATGTCTGAGTGTCCCCACAGTTTATGTGTTTACCGTTCTGGCGCGTCTGGAACGAAGATTCCTGGCACCGACTGACTGCATTGTAGACTGTTCCCTGCTGAGTTCGACTGTCTGGCAGGTTATTTTCGTAGGCGGTCAAACGGCAAGTTCAGTGGCCTCAGCTGAATAGCAGAGCCATGATTGGTCAACTTAAACTGAGGCTAGCTGACGTCATAAAGCCCTGCTCGAAATTGGAGGGAACAGCTGCTGCTGGCGCATGGCTCTGAGCACTATGGTACTTAAATGCTGAGGTCATCAATCCCCTAGAACTTAGAACTACTTAAACCTAACTAACCTAAGGACATCACACACATCCATGCCCGAGGCAGGATTCGAACCTGCGACCGTAGCGGTCGCGCGGTTCCAGACTGAAGCGCCTAGAACCGTTCGGCCACACTGGCCGGCCTATTGGCGCAAATGATGTTGTGAGACAGTGTGGGGGAATTTTGGAATCAGAACTGAATGCTAATTCGCAGTTTTCGAGGAGAGTAGGGAGTTGAGCAGTGCTGGCTTCGGTGCGTGCATCGCATCACAGAGGGGGATTCGGGATCTGATCTTAGTCGGAGTCGGACGGTCTTGCGACTTGGTCGCTCTTCGTCGGAAGAACTTAGAATTCTCGGACAGCCTTCGCGGCCAGGGGATGACACAGAGTTGCTGCACGGCAGAAGTCGGCGCCTACATCATCAGGACGCTGCCTACCGACGGAGTGCTGCAGATTTCAGTACTGGTACAGCATTTTGCGGTTCTGGCATTGTAGGACCTAATCAGTTTTATACTGAATCCCTCAGCAGCACGCACGCTCGCTTTGCTACAAGTCCACCTTGCTTGATTCTCCTTGTCCCATTTGAGCTCTCACTACTAATTGTGATACTGCTATATAGTCGGGAGATTAATATTTGATTTATTTGTACCTCCAGTCATTATCGTCAATCTATTGCATCACAGAGAGTAGGAACCACTTGTTCTCGAGCCAACTTTCATTCTCATAATCTTTCAGTATACCCTATCCTTTAACCCACAGTTTGTGTCGATAATTATGTACATTTATGTTCTGATGTATAATAACTCTCATTGTAATATTTAATCCGCACATCATTTCGTAGATATATGCAGAATCCCATTTAATGTTGTTTATTGTGATAAAGTTCTCTTTTTCTGAGTAGATTACAAATTTTATTAAATTACTGTGAGTGTTCACTCCTTGTTTTACCAATTAGCAGGGTCCACCATAATTTTCTTCCGTTACCGTTGCGCACATAATCAATTAGGTGGTATGTAATGAGGGGGTCGAGTGCATGTCCAGTTCTCATGCAAAATTCGTCTGAATTAAAGAGGTACAAACTCTTCTCCACCCCGGTACCTCGCAGAGAAAGCACTGAATGTAGATTTAATTTAAGGTACCAGGCAGCTATCCCACAGGCAGTCAACCTATTGGGTCTTCGTTCAGGAGATATCCCACATGGAAAGCGGTCTAGATGAATTTAAGATTCATTGAAATTGCTTTGGGTTTTCATAGTGGTGAGATAGCAATGAAGCGGTCGTGAGGCAGATATAAACCTCTATCTCTGTTCGTTTGGTCAATTACGAATCTCACCTTTCAGAGCGCGGCTTAACCAAAATCAAACAAGTGAAAGGAGTGAACCAGGGTTTTAAGTACCCATCATTCACCATATGACAAACATTATTATCATTTAAAAAACGCTTTATACACTAAATATCTACTAAGAGGAACAATTTCTGAGATCTGTAACACATACATTAAACAGTAAGTAATTTAAGAAAGTTATGACCAGTTAAATCACCCACTACTTTCTTTTTTTTTAAAAGTGAACGGCACTCTGGAAACTAGCAACAGTTGTGAAATTAAACGGAGCCTTTTATCAAACTCTTTATAGGCAGACCCATAAAACTGGAGACATCTAATGCCAAGTTACGACCAAATGTTATGATTTAAGCCACAGACTGTATATACTTTAACAAAGCGCACATCTTTGGCGAAAAGTAACCGGCGCAGGTAAGTCAAATACAATTCGTCATAACCTTTTGGAAAAAACTTACGAAACAAAAGTTACCATGCCAATAAACCTAGCCACAGCCTTCCTATTCGAGGGCGCAGGAGACCTACAGAAATCCCTAGTGTGATCAAGACAGATCCTGAAACGATCGGCAGAAATTAAATGCTCCAAAAATGATATCTGTCGACGCGTCAACGTGATTTCTGATGGTTTGACGGTCAATCCTGCCTCCCTTGGACGCTCCGGAATCACCCCCAGGTGTTTCAAATGATCAGTGAAGATTTCGCTCCTAACCACCACATTGTCAAGATAGCTGTGTACACATTTAAACTTCAGCTCAGTGAAGACAAAATCTGAAATTCGGGACAAAATAGCAGCACCAAACGGAACCTGTTTAACTCCTGTAAGTTCCAGTCCGCACAGAAGGTGGTAATCACACACTCCAATTTCTTCTGTCCTGTACTTTCTCCTGCAGAATTTTAAGGCTTCTGCAATGCCAGAACTCCATCTCATCCCAAAACACATCACAACACTTCGTTCAGTAACACATACACACACATACGACATATATACTCTTTACACACAAACACACACACACACACACACACACACACACACACACACACACACACACACATACACATGACATTTTAATTTTTGGCTTGGATAACGTCCTTAACGACGGACGATCTTTCAGAAATAAATTAACATGTTTCTAATCCGTCGGTTCTGAGCAATGTCCGCAGGAACAGAGACCACATATGTACAATTAAGGCTAAAAAGGCCAATCATCTCTTCAGTGCGGATGCACTCGAGGCTCGAACTCTTATGCCATACGATATTGCAGTGCCTGTGTTATTCTGATGACAGCGCACTGCGGCGACCACAACTGATATGAAAAACATCAGATGAATTCGCAATTGCGAATAATGGCTATCATCAGTTGTAGAATGATGACACATGGAAGTTTGGGTCTGGCTGTGAGTCGTACACGGATAGCCAAATGGTAAGGCGACCGGACCGCTCACGATGAGCGGGAAATCCGGGTTCACGTCCCTGTCCGACACAAATCTTCATTGTCGTCGTTCCATTCTACAGCTGAACGTTGTCATTATTTGCAATCCGAATCCATCTGCTGTGTCTTATGGATTGGGTGGAATGGCGCGTGCGGAGTGGCCGCGTGGTTTGAGGCGCCTTGTCACGGAGTGCGTGGCCCCTCCCGCCGGAGGTTCGAGTCCTCCCTCGGGAATGGGTGTGTGTGTTGTTCTTAGCATAAGTTAGTATAAGTAGTGTGTGACTCTAGGGACCGATGACCTTGGCAGTTTGGTCCCTTATGAATTCACACACACGCTCCCGACTCTGCCTCCTACTCCCTAGGGCTTTATTTCGCACCAGACCACCCTTTACATTCACACCTACAGTATTTCGTTGCGAAGGAACGTCTCTCCAGGTTTTACATGTACACTATGTGATAAAAAGTATCCGGACACCCCCAAAACATAAGTTTCTCATATTAGGTGCATTGTGCTGCCACCTACTGTTAGGTATTCCATATCAGCGATCTCAGTAATCATTAGACATCGTGAGAGAGCAGAATGGGGCGCTCGGCGGAACTCACAGACTTCGAACGTAGTCAGGTGATTGGGTGTCATTTGTGTCATACGTCTCTACGCGAGATTTACACAGTCCTAAACATCCCTAGGACCACTGTTTCCGACGTGACAGTTAAGTGGAAACATGAAGGGACACCTACATCACAAAAGCGTACAGGCCGACCTCGTCTGTTGACTGACGGCGACCGCCCACAGTTGAAAAGGGTCGTAACGTGTAATAGGCAGACATCTATCGAGACCATCACATAGGAGTCCCAAACTGCATCAGGACCCACTGCAAGTACTATGACAGTTAGGCGGGAGTTGAGACAACGTGGATTTCATGGTCGAGCGGCTGCTCATAAGCCACACATCACGCAGTAAATGCCAAACGACGCCTCGCTTGTTGTAAGGAGAGTAAACATTGGACGATTGACCGTGTGGAGTGACGAAGCACGATACACAATATGGCGAGCCGACGGCAGGGTGTGGATATGGTGAATGCTCGGTAAACGTCATCTGCCAGCGTGTATAGTGCCAACAGTAAAATTTTGAGGTGGTGGTGTTATGTTGTAGTCGTGTTTTCATGGAGGTGCTTGCACAACCTGTTGTTTTTCGTGACTATCACAGCAGTGGCCTACATCTTCCTGCTTTCCACTGTTGAAGAACAATTCGTGGTGGCGATTGCATCTTTCAAAACGATCGAGCACCTGTTCAGAGTTTACGGCATGTGGCGGAGTGGTTACACGACAATAACAACCCTGTAATGGACTGGGCTGCGCAGAGTCCTGACCTGAATCCTATAGAACACTTTTGGGACGTTTAGGAACGCCGACTTCGTGCCGGGCCTCACCGACCGACATCGATACCTCTCCTCAGTGCAGCAATCCGTGAAGGATGGGCTGCCACTCTCCTAAAAAACTTCCAGCACCTGATTGGACGTATGCCTGCGAGAGTGGAAGCTGTTATCAAGGCTAAGGATGGGCCAACACAATATTGAATTCCAGCATTACCGATAGAGGGCGCCACGCACTTGTAAGTCATTTTCAGTCAGGTGACCGGATACTTTTGATCACATAGTACAGTTTATTCTACGTTCCCTAACATGAACCAGTTTCACACATATTACTCTGACACATCTACATGAACGAATTTCGGTTGTCGCATGTATGAAATATCATCACCTGAAAACTGCCCGATTTGTTTTTCTTTTTCTATTCTGTTTGTTACTGTTAGTACAAGTTTTGTAAAAGTACAACATCACTAGCTCCTTGCCCCGTGTATCTTTATGTGCTCGTAACTGTCAGGACAAGTTTTGTGTGAAAGAAAATTTTTGGAAAATCCGCAGGAAAAATCGGAAGTTGAAATCAATTGTGATAGATTGTCATTCGAGAACGACTCGACCGATTTGTTTGATATTTAATTTTTGGAGTTTTCGTAATTAGGGATGGTAATCGTATTTTTGTTATGAAAAAGGAAATTTTAAAAAAATGCGTTCAGTATCACGTTTCTACTGTCACATTTAGCGAAAATCTCGAAAAGTTCTTGACCGGTTTACTGCAAATTTTTACACCACTCACTAACGAATGTCATGAAATAATGGCATATTTATGAACAATACGTTAATTTTGTTCATGTTTGGTGACAACTGTCAGTTTCTGCTGCCAGCATCGATCCTTCGCAGGTTTTTATGCATTTTGGTACAACTTTCTAGCCTTGCAACTTCTCTGTGTATAACAAAATCATCCGCGAAAAGGCTCATGGAACTTCGACGTTATCCAATAGGTCGTTAGGAAGTGATGATACTATAATACTCATTGGTGGTACGCCCGATATTACTTTTACGTCTGAAAATTCCTCTCTGTTGTGAATTATATGGTATGTTCTGTTTGTTAGAAACACTTCAATCTAGTTTACAAATATTTTCAACTGCTATTGCCCAAAAACATTTATTTATTGTAACACTATTTAAAGTTTTTAAGATGACTGTCATCATGTATGTATGTACCAAAAATATTGTATGAAGGATACCTTAACAAGTTGTTTGGGGACAATTAAAACTCTTACGTTTCTAATACAGTTATTCTAACTAGGACAATTTTTCACACCAAAATCAGTGGTGGCTGATAACCAGAGATTCGAATATATCCCACAAACGGAGCATTTGGGGAAAGACGTTGCTGGAAGGTTTTTATAACTATTGCAGTGTGCTTTCGCTCTTTTCAGTATTCACTATTATTTACGATATCCACATCACAGGTAAAGTTATAAACACTAAATTAATATAGTATTAGAATATATCGATGTTGTTCTCTCTGTTTGAAACACTCTACATATTTCAGGGCAGTAACTGTTGCTGCAAAAAATAGCATCTTAGCAGCAGGTTCCTAGCTACTAATAAACTGTCAAAAACATTTAATAATACATGTGGAAGCTACTGTAAGATATATATTGCATAGATTCAATATAGTGTTGTTTGTTTCAAGAAAACAGAGCGTTCCCTCTCGAGATTGTCTTAAACATGTTTCCTACATGTTTAGTACTCCTATTTATCAACTTGAATCTTTATACTAAGGAGATGTGGCGTCGTACTGCCAGAATGTTTCTGCTGTATTTGCCTGGTCGGTTTGCTAACGCAATTAGTGTAACGAGGCGCGGCAATTAACTGGTGATTTGGAATTGAAATCGAGTCAGAGGAGCTGCTCTGTTTGTGTTGCCACTCCAGGTCGATAGCGCCTTATAACGCTCCGCCTGCCTTTGATGTTAAGCGGGTTGCGTTCCGTGCTGCAGGGGCACGCTGCTCCTCATTGTGAGCTTTTGCATTCGCAGCGAGTTTGACAACAGCGATTGTCGAGATTGGAAACATCTGCCAAAAAGCAGAGGTATTTATACTTCACGCCATGAAATAAAAAATGAGTGTAAAAACACTTAAGAAGAAGTTTTAATAACAGGTATGCAGGACGTGAAATTCAATCAAATACATCGAAGAAGCATTAATGTCAGTCGTTTGGGGAAAAGTGCGCTTTCATGAGAGGTGAATAGAGGTTGACGTACTATTAAATATGAAGGGCGCTATTGTTCCTTTAAGTGATTTAGAGTAGGTCATTTTCTAAACTTGTAAACCTGAAGAAATATTTGATTTCACATAACTTTTGGAACATTACCCACCAGAATAGCGGAGGGCGCTAATGCGATGATTCCTGAACTCAGGTAGGTGCGCTGGCCCCGGATCGAATCCGCCTGGCGGATTAACGTCGAGGGCCGGTGTGCCAGCAAACCTGTATGTGGTTTTTAGGCGGTTTTCCACATCCCACTATGTGAACACTGGGCTGGGACCGACGATCCGCCTCAGTTACACGACTCGCAGACATTACGACACGTTCACACTATTCCATGGCTTACACTAGACACAGACAGCTGGGGTACACTAATTCTGTCCCAGGGGGGTTCGGGTTGGTGGCAGGAAAGGCATCCCGCCACACTCTGCAACTAACATTGACAAATCAATAGTAACATGGCCGATCCCACGTTGAAGCGGGACAAGGCTCCAAGAAAGAAAGAAAAGTGACTTCTGCATACTAGTATTCAGTATGAAACATATACAAGAACCAAGTGGAAACAATAAAAATGGAATGCCAGATTCAAATGGGAAGAGGACAGTCTTTCTTCTAAAACAGTTTATTTTCTTTACCATTATTTCTTTCCCCCTTTCCCATATGGGCTTTCAGCGGATACAGTTTGTCGCCATTTAACCACATAAGAGGAAAATGTTAAAAAACGTAATATAATTACCGCACACAGTGTTTGACAAATATGTTCGTTATATACAATAAAGAGACAGATAGTGGCATAAGTTAAAATACAAAACTTTGATTCGGCGTTTAATAACACAGGTGAATGGAAAACGAGTATCGCACTTGAGGGTATAAAAACAATAGACAGTTGCATAAAGCAAAACGGAAAAGCTGATGTGTGACTTATTAAAAGAGATAGATGGCTGATTGAAGCTATGAGTGGAAATGGACTGCCAGGACAAGAGTGTCAGAGGATCATAGCATTTAAAGGTAGTGCGTAGGTGGGGTTTGTTTAGGTGGATCTTTAGAGAATGGATGGGGGAGAGTGGAGTGGGATACAGTTCAAAACCAAGACGCAGGAAGTGAGTGGAGAGGATTGGAGGCTGGGTGGTAGGGTTCGCCTACATCTGCTAAGATGGGTCAACCTAATCTCACGGTCAGGTAAGGAATATGATTAAAGTTTCGTTAGGAGAGGACGTGGAGGGTACGGAGGTATAGTGTTGGCTTCTCAATTCTTGAATCTATATAACTAAGAAGCAATGAAGGAAACTATTCAGAGGTGTGATCTAAATACATGGTGAAAAGATATCAATGGTGACTGACTTGTGCGAATGTGTGGGTTCTATAGTACGAAGGGTGTTCAGTAAGTAATGCAACACATTTTTTTTCTCTACCAGTTTCGGTTGAAAAACATGCTGAGTTTGTTGCTGGACATGGTGGAATATTCTCGCTTCATCTCCTGTGAAGTTCTGATAGGTGACGGCGCTATACGCTAACTCCAAACGGCGTCTTTAACGGAGACACTCTCCAAGCAGAGGGATCAGAGGGATGTCGGTGATTCGTTGGGCGATGCGTCGGCCATCAACGCAACAAGGTCGCGCAAGCCTCTTCCATCTCCCACATGCCGGCCAGCTGGGCACCACTGTTACTTCTGCTATTTTGGAACGTGCGGTCACTCTCATTCGAGGTGATGGACGGATTACAGTCAAACACTTTGCTCCTCAACATACTTTCGAATGGTAAGAACCGAGAAATGCTAAAACGATGTAGTGTTTTAGAAATAAAAAGGAAGGTGTGGTTTCAGTGGCCTGAGTCTGCTGAGTCTGTAGTCATGAGTGTGAGTTGTGTTTGCGTGCGTGCGTGTGTGTGTGTGTGTGTGTGTGTGTGTGTGTGTGTGTGTGTGTGTGTGTGTGTATCTGTCTAGCGTTGATGAGGGCCTTGATGACGGAAAGCTTTAATTGTGAGAGTCTTTTTGTTGTGCCTATCTGCGACTCAGCATCTCCGCTATATGGTTATTAGCAACTTTCCTTCTCATAATTTTGTTACATTCCATCCTGGGTTTTCCATTGTTTGAAAAGAAACGGTTTTTTCAGTCTTGGCTGCACTATGTCATAATGTATTGATGTTTAGAACAAACATACAGTATTAACGTTGTATATATCACCTGATATGGGTTAAATAACTGAAACTTTTATAGAATAGATGAGTAATGCATTGCGTCATAGCGCAGATACGATTTTATAGTTTGCGTAGTGTATCGCGTGGCTGCCGAACATAGCCATGAATAAAATAATCAAATATCCATCGCAAATTAGAAGCGATGAACTTTTCCTCATTTACAATTAATTTCTTTCTAATTATCTAACTACTAAGCTCACAACCTTTTTGTGCGTCAGCAAGACATGCTGTTATATAGACGTTAGCAACAAAGTTTGCTTAGCTGAAAAGATTATTCAGTGTAGCTCGAGAATTGTAGCATCACTGAGAGTACTTGTAGAACAACACTAAACTATTGCAACCGACGTATGCTTCCTGGTCCAGAGTCAATTGACATGGAAGTTTCCTGAGTACGGTACGCATCATAACGCAAAAGTATAGTTTTTTTGACAAGTTGTGTAGGTAACTGGCTACAATTGTGAGATATTTGTAGAAGACCATTTTTATTCGTCATGAACTATATCTATGTATTATACTTATTCTTGACTGGTTTCGGATATTTCAAGCCTCATCAAATGGAAGAAAAACTATAGCATCTATTGGTTTAAAAATGTGTATTGTACGAGAAGTCACTTTCGTTTACCAATTGTAACATTGAAAAAACGAGGAATGCACAACAACCAGATTTTGACAATATCTTGAAAAACTTAGATAAGATACACGTTTACTTCTGACAGAAGTTTTCAAGATATTATCAAAATCTGGCTACATCGCACTCAACATTTTGTCGCTGTTACATTTGGTATACGAAATTGTCTTCTGTCTGAAATCTGCTTATACACCCAACAGATGTTATTATTTTTCTTCCAGTTGATGATGGGTAAAATAACCGAAACCGGTCAAGATTAAACCGATATAAGGCAGATGTTTTTACAATGAAGCTGCAAAGAAACTGGTATAGGCATGATATGTAAACAGGCAGAATACGGCGCTGCGGTTGGCAACGCTTATATAAGACAAGTGTCTGGCGCAGTTGTTACATCGGTTACTGCTGCTACAGTAGCAGGTTATCAAGGTTTAAGTGAGTTTGAAACTGGTGTTACAGTCGGAGCACGGGCGATAGGACACAGCATCTCCGAGGTAGCGATGAAGTGGGGATATTCCCGTACGATCATTTCAGGAGTGTACCGTGAATATTAGGAATTGGTAAAACATCAAATCTCCAATATCACTTCAACCGGAAAATGATTATACAAGAACGGGACCAACGACGACTGAAAAGAATCGTTCAACGTGACAGTAGTGCAACCCTTCCACAAATTGCTGCAGATTTCAATGCTGGGCCGTCAACAAGTGTAAGCAGGCGAAGCATTCAACAAAATACCATCGATATGGGTTTTCGGAGCTAAAGACCCACTCGTGGACCCTCGATGACGGGACGACACAAAGCTTTACACCTCGCCTGCGCCTGTAAACACTGACATTGGATTCTTGATGACTGCAAACATGTCTTGTCGGACAAGTCTCGTTTCAAATTGTGTCGAGCGGATGGACATATACGAGTATGGAGGCAACCTCGTGAATCCGTGGACCCTGCACGTCAGCATGGGACTGTTCAAGCTGGTGCAGACTCCGTAACGGTGTGGGGCGTGTGCAGTTGGAGCGATATGGAACCCCTGATACGTCTAGACACGACTCTGATTGGTGACACGTACGTAAACATCCTTTATGATCACCTGCATCCATTCATGTCCATTGTGCCTTCCGACGGACTAGGGTAATTCCAGCGGGACAATGCGACGCCACACACGTCCAGAATTTCTACAGAGTGGCCCCAGGAAAACTCTTCTGAGTTTAAACACTTCTACTGGTCACCAAACTCCCCGGACATGAAGATAACTGAGCATATCTGGGATGTCTTGCAACGTGCTGTTCAGAAGAGATCTCCACCCTCTCGTACCTTTACGGATTTATGGACAGCGCTGCAGGACCCACGGTGTCAATTCCCTCCAGAAATACTTCAAACATTAGTCGAGTCCCTGTCACGTCTTACTGTGGCACTACTGCGTGCTTGCAGAGGCCCTACACAATATTAGTCAGGTGTACCAGTTTTTTTCGCTATTGAATGTACATGTGGTACTTTAGTATGAACACAAATCACTGTGTTGGTTGTTTTTCTTCTGCGTCTATCAGTTTTCCAACGAACACGTCATAAACTTCAGTACTTGATGTTTTCTGCCAGCTGTACCTTCACTACTAAGTGGATTATGCCTGTCGGTCTGAACTGAGCGTTTTGCGTCCACGCGTTTCAGACTCCACACCTGACCTGATGCCCAGGGGAAAATAAATATTAATGGCTAACTCTTGCCAGTTGTACTTGGAGGTACTACGACAGTTTAAAAAACATGTGACTTGTTATAGCTATAGTTATTAGTCTGAAAATAACGTAAATTCTGAAACTTCCTGGCAGATTAAAACGGTGTGCCGGACCGAGACTTTTCGGGACCTTTGCCTTTCGTGGGCAATTACTCTACCAACTGAGCTACCCAAACGCGACTCACGCCTCGTCCTCACAGCTTTACGTCTGCCAGTACCTCGTCTCCTACCTTCCAAACTTTACAGAAGCTCTCGTGCGAGCCTTGCAGGACTAGCACTCCTGAAAGAAAGAATATTGCGGAGCCATGGATTTGCCACAGCCTGGGGGATGTTTCCAGAATGAGATTTAGACTCTGCAGCGGGTGTGGTGGTGGTTAGTGTTTAACGTCCCGTCGACAACGAGGTCATTAGAGACGGAGCGCAAGCTCGGGTGAGGTAAGGATTGGGAAGGAAAGCGGCCGTGCCCTTTCAAAGGAACGATCCCGGCATTTGCCTTAAACGATTTAGGGAAATCACGGAAAACCTAAATCAGGATGGCCGGAGACGGGATTGAACCGTCGTCCTCCCGAATGCGAGTCCAGTGTGCTAACCACTGCGCCACCTCGCTCGGTTCTGCAGCGGAGACTGACATAATTATCTACAGTACACCGTCGTCAGTCACCAATAGAAATATCTGCACTTATGTACGTTACACCCTATATCTAGCTGATGATAAATAAAAATGCTTTTTTGTGCATATTTACATTACGACGCCATACCATAGTCAGTAAACTTTCATGTCAGCACAAAACTAGAAAGGTCACTTCTTGTGTCGCATGTGAAACAAAATATGACAACGAAAGCTTAATATAACAAAATATCGATAATTTTCAGATGTAATATCCTGTTCATCTCTCGATATTATAGTGTCAGAACATGCTGACAATACTGATACATTTCCCAGGTTTATCTGGTTCTCATAAATGTATTTCCCAAATAATTTTACGGGTTGAGAGTTTCGATAACCAATACACTTAAAAAACGAAGCTTTATTTACAATGCCGCTTATTTTTGATCATTATTTTCTATTTAATATGTCTGTTAACAGTGATCTAGTGCAATTAAACAGCCTTGAAACTTTTCTTCATTTTAAAGTAATGCAAACGTTAAATTTTTTTTATAGAATTTAAGCAAATGTCGGTGGTACCTGCATGAAAATGAGTAATCATTAACCCCTCAGTCTATATATTTAAATAGTAAGATCCCCGATTCAAAAACAATTTAAGCGTACTTTACCATCAATATTTTATCTCTGATGTATCGTATCTGTGTCAGATGCGTCAGATAGCTTTTCCGTATTTACTTCCTTTTCGAAGAAGAGTATCACGCTTCATGCTTATTCTGAAGTTTCCTTAGATACCGTTTTTAATGTAATAAAGGCGAGAATACAGCCCAGTTATCTTCATATGAAGGAGAAATTTAGGTTCATAAAACGTAATGTTTTGGGTACTCTTTTACATATAATTAAGGTTTCTGCAGAACATTTGTAAAATAAATACATGTTCAAAAATGGATTTTCAAACACTTCACAGTTATAACTATCGCTACTAATAATATTGACATAGGAAGGCTATAAGTTCATAGTATAAAATACTCAGACTGCCACTTTAGACACTCAAACCATTTTAAATCTAGTTTTCATGTTAAATTCTTATTTCCTAGGTAACTGTGTTGTAATTCATCCTATACGCTAAAAACCTGGTCCGATATAAGAAAGGGATTGATGACCCTAATCAGATCAGATTAAATAAGTAAATAAATAAAATGAAAAAGATGTTAGAAAATGGCTTCAGTTGATTTATAACAAGCGAAGTAAGACAACTACTGCAGTTTTCAGTTTTAATCGTCGCTTATCTTTTCCCGCATAGTTATACAAGAAAATTGTTTCCGTTAAGACGCAAAATCTTTTGCAATTTTCCCTCACAAATGCCTGCAAAGGACACTGAATGGACTTGTCAGGTGAATGAACGACTTTCTCACCGGTAACAAACTGCTTTAAAGTTTCACACAAAGTTTTTTACTTAACATGACCCCGACAGAGAAAACCAAATAAATCTCTGACCAGACGAGGGACTCGCAAACGGCGAAAAAATGTAACTGGATATTAGCTGTAAATCAGCTTCCGTATTACGAAGTTTTGGTTTCCCGTCGACTAATTTTGTGAGGGGTTTGACGCTTACTATTTCATTTCTTGCTATATTACTTTGTCAGAAACTTCGCTACAGGCTTAAGAAGCTGTCTGATATAACGACGTCTCACATTTTAAATTACCCCGACGTCAAAATTTCTCAGGTCGTCTAAAGGATGTGACTGCAAATTAAACACCGAGATGCTCTGCGCCATAGAGGGTCACTGAAGGAACGGACGGATTTTCAGTTAACTATGGAAAGATAAATTTTGGCATTTACTAGGAGAGAGAGAGGAAAACAATGAAATGAGTCTCGAAACGGATTATATTGGAAGAAGTAACTATGAGCGTAATGAAAATGAAATGACAATCGTAGAGAGACGTAGCCAGGTGAATGGTTGGTAAGTGAACAGAGGGAAATTTTTGTTGGACCGTTAATGATCACGAACGGCAGTTAGGACGTAAGTGAGGGTGGGTAGGTGGGTGTCATCAGAAAGCTAGCAGGTGCAACAAGGAGGCACACAGCTTATGCAAAAGCGTGTATGAAGTCGCTGTTTGTCAATGGATTTCAGCGGCTGCTGCTCCTCATGTTGTTGATGATAATGAGATGTTGATGATTGCGTTATTGACGATGATGAGGAGGGTCATGACGACTTAGCTGAATATCAAGTTCAGTTCTTCAATTTCAGATTTATACTCTACTTTTATCCGGATTATCAAGGTTGCACATATTTTTGTAGATAAAAAGACGTTTTATTTATAGCTAAGAGAAATATCTAAGATAAAGTGAATCACCTATTATCTTTCATCTGGTAAGATCAGACGTTTCGAGAAATATTATTATGGGTTTTATGACTAAAATTAGAGAAGAATGATAGAATTTGGCTCATCTAACAAGATTTTATTTTTAATCATAAGGATGTATTCTTAAAATCATGGAATTTGTTCATTAATTTTTGTGCCGTAGTGCCATACACCGTCGTACAAAATCTTTCGATTGCTAGTAACTATACCCATGCAATCAATAACACTAACAACGTCACTGTGACAAATGTTACTCGCAAGCCAGCCCGAGGATGTATCTGAGATGTGTCACTACCGTACTGGTGATTACATATTATGTACATTATAATAAATTAAATTGCAGCTACGCCATACACCAAATGGAATAAAACTTTATACGACAGTGTGTAGTGTTGAAGGCATATGGCCATATTAATTTCAGCTTAATATATAATGTAAACACAGGATATAGGGCATCCACGAATCAGTAATTTCCCGACAAATTCATATGTATTAGCTAAAGATCAGCGAAGAAGTTAGACAATATACCTAGCTTTTCAGTAACAAGAAAAATCAGTTTTTTGTAAATTACTTATTTTTATGTAATAATTTTTATTTGTATTGATACATTTTTTGTGAAATTAAGACAGTTACATTTTCTGTATTACTCGTGTGCGTGACATACGTGACATGTCACGAACGTGACATGTGAATATTTGGAGTTGTAAGTAACAGAGTCTCAGATAGTAGGTAACATAAATTTCTGTTCTGTGTGAGGCATAAACACATATCAAAAGAAGTTTTGCATCACCCCGGTTCCCAGAACTCCTGAAGACAGACGTTGACTGTGGATATTGTATCACAGACACAGTCTCTTCGACTGTTCAGAGATGTCACCAAACCCGCCCAAAGAGGTTAACAGCATGCATGAGCAGCGCCTATTAGACGGAGGGAGTCCGACAGCCGATCTGTTCAGTCATTCCACCAGGAAGGAAGTACACGACTCGTGTTGTCTGTAGTTCAACTATGCCTAGACGGTCAATACTGCGGTTCGATCGCGTCCGCATTGTTACTTTGAGCCAGGAAGGGCTCTCATCAACGGAAGTGTCCAGTCGCCTCGTACTGAACCAAAGCGATGTTGTTCGGACATGGTGGATGTACAAAGAGACAGGAACTGTCGATGACATGCCTCACTCAGGCCGCCCAAGGGCTACTACTGCAGCGGATGACCGCTACCTACGGATTTTGGATAGGAGGAACACGGACAGAAACGCCACGATATTGAATAATGCTTTTCGTGCAGCCACAGAACGTCGTGTTACGACTCAAACTGTGCGCAATGGGCTGCATGATGCGCAACTTCACTCCCGAGGTCCATGGCGAGGTCCGTCTTTGTAACCACGACCCCATGCAGCGCGATAGAGATGGGTTAAACAACATGCCGAATGGACCGCTCAGGATTGGCATCACGTTCTCTTCACCGATGAATGTCGCATATGCCTTCAACCGTACAATCATCAGAGACGTGTTTGGAGGCAACCCGGTCAGTGAAAGACTTAGACACATCAAGGTGGAGCTTCCCTGCTGTTTTGGAGTGGCCGATAGTGCAACCATATCAACAGCGAGGCATTGGTCTTCATGGACGACAATTTGCTCTTCCATCGTGCACATCTTGTGAATGACTTCCTTCAGGCCGGCCGGTGTGGCCGACCGGTTCTAGGCGCTTCAGTCTGGAACCGCGCCACCGCTCCGGTCGCAGGTTGGAATCCTGCCTCAGGCATGGGTGTGTGTGCTGTCCACTAGGTTAGTTAGGTTTAAGTAATTCTAGGGGACTGATGAACTCAGATGTTAAGTCCGGTAGTGCTCAGAGCCATTTGAACCATTTGAACTTCCTTCAGGATAACAACATCGCTCGAATAGAGTGGCCAGCATGTTCTCCAGACATGAAATCTATCGCACATGCCTGGGATAGATTGAAAAGGGCTTTTTATGGACGACGTGACCCACCAACCCCTCTGAGGGATCTATGCCGAATCGCCGTTGAGGAGTGGGACAATCTTGACAAGCAGTGCCTTGATGAACTTGTGGCTACATGCCACGACGAATATAGGCATGCATCAATGCAAGGGGACGCGGAACTGAGTATTAGAGATACCGATGTGCACAGCAGTCTGGTCCACCACCTCTGAAGGTCTCGCTGTATGTTGGTGCAACATGAAATGTGTGGTTTTCATGAGCAATAAAAATGGCGGAAATGATGTATATCTTGATCTCTATTCCAATTTTCTGTACAGGTTCCGGAACCCTCGGAACCGAGGTGGCGAAAAACTAATTTTGGTGTGTGTAATTCGGCCAATTTTTAAGAGGCCAACAGAATCTGAACCGAGGTGATGCAAAACTTTTTTTTGTGTGTATGTTGACGGATTTCTAGGCTAGCTGCAATCAGAGGAAATCTAACCTGCATTGCGCAGTAATAATAGCTGTAGTGGTGGCGTTGCTGTCACGGTTCCTACGACCCAAAATCCGTAGGTAGCGGTCATCCACTGCAGTAGTAGCCCTTTGGTGGCCTGAACGAGGCAGGTCATCGACAGTTCCTGTCTCTCTGTATCTTTTCCATGTCCGAACAACATCGCTTTGGTTCACTCCGAGACGCCTGGACACTTTCCTTGTTGAAGACCCTTCCCGGCACAAAGTAACAATGCGGACGCGATCGAAACTTGGTATTGACCGTCTAGGCGTGGTTGAACTACAGACAACACTATCCGTGTACCACCTTCCTGGTGGAACAACTGGAACTGATTGGCTGTCTAACACCTCCGTCTAATAGGCGCTGCTCATGCATGGTTGTTTACATCTTTGGGCGGGTTTAGTGACATCTCTGAACAGTCAAAGGGATTGTGTCTGTGATACAATATACACAGTCAACGTCTATCTTCAGGAATTCTGGGAACCGGGGTGATGCAAAACTTTTTTTGATGCATGTATTATCTTACTCACATGTCGCTACACTGCTTCTATCAGCACGCGGGTGGTATTGTAATATTTCATTGCAGCTTTCTTACCATCTCTTATAAATTTCACTAAAAACTGGGTAGCGACACTACACGACGTAAACTGATCAGCTCGCGCATGATGACCACTGCCCACTGCGACGATGGATGCCGCCTGGTGGCGTTCAGGGCACGTGACGCGTTAGCAAACTTAAGTAAGCGGCGCAGACACAGACGGAGGCTCATCCTAGCGAAGATATGGACTGCAAAGGGGAAATCCATTGACATAAGGCAGAGCCTGTGAACGAGTATCTCGAAAACTTCAAAACTGGTAGAATGTTCATGCCCTACTGTCGTGAGAATCTAGGGAGAGAGGCGAAAAGACAGTGAAACTACCGCTAGGCGGTAAATGGGTTGACGTCCACGACTCTTCGTAGAAAGTGGAATTGTCTGCTCTGTAACGGCTTGTCTGCTCAGAGGCTTGTCTGCTCTGTAATGTAGGACATACGGTGATCTGTGGCATCTCTGCCGAAAGAGCACAATGCTGGTGCACTGACCACACTGGGATCAAACTCGGGCCGTTCACATTGCATTCAGCCACGCTGACCACTTGGTTAACGAGGCAGAAGATTAATTTCAATTTATTTGGTTTTCCAAAAGTTATGATGCTGAGGGAATTAGATTAGGAAATGAGGCACTTAAAGTAGTAAAGGAGTTTTGCTATAAACTGATGATGGTCGAAGAAGAGAAGATATAAAATGTAGACTGGCAATGCCAAGGAAAGCGTTTCTGAAGAAGAGAAATTTGTTAACATCGAGTATAGATTTAAATGTCAGGAAGTCATTTCTGAAAGTATTTGTATTGAGTGTAGCCTTGTATGGAAGTGAAACATGGACGGTAAATAGTTTGGACAAGAAGAGAATAGAAGCTTCCGAAATGTGGTGCTACAGAAGAATACTGAAAATTTGATGGGTTGATCACATAACTAATGATGAAGTATTGAATAGAATTGGGGAGAAGAGGACGTTGTGGCACAACTTGACAAAAAGAACGGACCGGTTAGTAGGACATGTTCTGAGGTATCAAGGGATCACAAATTTAGCATTGGAGGGCAGCGTGGAGGATAAAAATCATAGAGGGAGACCATGAGATGAATACACTAAGAAGATTCAGAAGGATGTAGGCTGCAGTAGGTACTGGGAGATGAAGAAGCTTGCACAGGATAGAGTAGCATGGAGAGCTGCATCAAACCAGTCTTAGTACTGAAGACAACAACAACAACATGATTTAATATAATTGTTCTAAAGTAGGTTGGTAATATGAGTGGTGCAACATATAAAATGTCGGACTGAAAAGATGAAAGCTGTAAACTGAGTGGTTGCATTTGAACCCAGCCAATCATAAGATAACGGTTTCGCGCGCATTTGTAACACAAATAGGATTGTTATTTCTGGTTTGAGTGAGTCATAGCTAAAGTTGTAAAACGACTGTAAGCTACTAGGGTGCACCCGTGGTCTATGGGTGGCGTTTTTGACTAAAAGGCCCTCAGTACCTCGTTAGAACATCGCCACTGCAGGAATTTTGAGTAAAAATCACCAGCAAAGGCGGCCGACGACTTCGACATAAAAAGTCACTCTCATTCAGCAAACTGACGCGTCAAAGAGAGCGGATGAGAGCACAGACTTCGAAGACACTATATTGCCCTTGGGGTGAGAAACTGCCCCTAAAGGCGGAAGAATCAGGAATGATCAACGGCATGAGGAAGCAGAAGGCACTGGATACCACTGCCGTGAAGACACATAATATGTGTTCGCAGGACACATAAACTGTAACTGAAAAAGTGTCATAATGATCTCTCCATTGGCCAAAGATTCCGGACTAGCGCCCTATTCTGATCTCCGGAAAGCGCCAGCCAAGGGTGAGGTGACCATAAGAAAATGGTTGAATAACCAACAAAATAGTGAAGTTCTCTGCTAGTTGGGACGCGGAGTGTCAGAAGTATGAACGTGATAGCGAAGCTACAGAATCTGAAAAGGGAAATGCAAAGCTTCAATATAGATGCAGTGAGGGTCAGTGAAGTGAAATGGAAAGAAGAAAAGGCTTTCTGATTACACCAGTATTGTGTAATACCAACAGCATAAGAAAAGCTATAACGGGGGTAGGATTAGTCAGTGATTGTGAATAGTTCAGTGATAGGGTTGCTCTCATCAGAATCGACAGCAAGCCAACACCGACCACAATAGTTCAGGTTTAAGGTAAGGGGTCCCAGTACAGTCCCCGCTCTTAATTTCGTCCACTTAGAAATCTTCAGTTTCCTCAGTTGGTAACAAATGTTTAGATGCACATGCACACGTGAAGTGTTTTGTTCCGCGAGTTTGTTAAATGGATCACGTGTACCTTCCGTGTACGACGGAACTCAGTTTTAATATGTTGAGGTGAGTTAGTGCAGCTGTCAAAGTAACAGCCTGCTATTGATAATCTGTGTTCCTATATTGAGCTGCATTTCGGTCGCGTGTTTTAGTTTCTGGTGTGTAATCGCTATAGTCAAGAGTTTTAATGATGTTGCTGTCACGGCCATTATAATAAATATGAGGATATTCGTAGTTTTATTCCCCGTACGATTCCCAGTTTTATCCCGAGGACGAAATTTGGTACTGTTATTAAAAACTGATTGTATTTGCTGTTATTGTACTCTCTTCAGCTGAGGAAAAAGCGAAAAAGAGAAGAAATGGATTCGTTGAACCAAACGCTTGGTCTGTGTTTACGGAAATGCTCTTCATCTACAGAGACATGTAGATTCAAATGGACATATCTTTAAAAGGTTGAAAATAACTTGAAAAATTTTTCATTTCTGGTGTTTCAAGTGATTTATAACAGTGAATGTGTCTGGCAATGTTACAATGAAAAATATGTTTAAATTAATTGTAGTTTTGGGAATTGTTATGGGGGACGAAATTACGAACACATTTTCAGTGTTTCTGTTTTTGATGTATTAACCTTGATTTCATGCATTGGCTGTAGTGCGTTGTAACGATTTGACTGTAACTCGGTAAGAAGTGGACTATAAATTCAGGAATATGTATAACAATTTGTAGTCTTTTCCATTACCTTTCAGGACATATACATGTTCCGACGTACCAAGAAGACGAAGTTTGGGCCCCGTACTTTACATGCCGCCGTTGCAAGCACAGAATTAAGAGACAGAGAAAGTATCTGAGGATACTTAACGGATAATTCAGAAGTAAAGATACATGAAAATCCGAAGGTCATGGGGGATTAGAATGCGGTTGTAGGGACGAGAGTAGAAGAAAGGGTTACGGGAGAGTATCAGCTTGGTAGTAGGAACGAGAGAGGAGAAATACTATTTGAGTTCTGCAATAAATATGTTATTAGTGGCGGTTACGTAGTTGGAAAATATCGGGAGATACGAGAAGATTTCAGTTAGATTGCATCATCGTAAGGCAGAGATTTTGAAATCAGATATTGGGTTTTAAGGCTTAACCTGAGAAGATACAGAGTCATATCACAGTTTAATACTGATGAAGAGTAGTCTGAAGTTTAAGAGACTAGCCAGGAAGAATCATGCGCAAGGCAGTGGTATACGGAAGAACTAAAGAATGAAGGGACACGCTTGAAATTGTATGAGGCTATAGATGCTGTGATAATGAGTAGCTCAGTAGGCAGTTCAGTTGAAGAGCAATGGATATCTCTAAAAAGAGCAGTCACAGAATTTGGAAAGAAAACCTTAGGAACAAAGAAGGTAACTGCGAATAAACCATGGATAACAAAAGAAATACTTTAGTTGATCGACAAAAGAAGGATGTACAAAAATGTTCAGGGAAATTCAGGAGTACAGAAACATGGGTCACTTAGGAACGAATTAAACTGGAAATGCAGGAAGTTAAGGCAAAACGGCTGCATGAAGAATGTCAAGAAATCATAAAATAAATTATCGTTGGAAGGACGGACTCGGCATATAGAAATGCCGATACAACCGCCGGTGAAATTAAAAGGAACGATGGTAACTTAAAATGTGCAATGGAAATTCCTCTATTAAATGTGGAGAAGAGGGTGGATGGATGGAAAGAGTACATTGAAGGCATCTACATATGAGGGGGAAGACTTGTCTAATGACATGATAGAAGATGAAAAAGGAGCCGAGAGGAAAGAGACATGGGATCCAGCATTAGAACCAGATTTTAAAAGAGCTTTGGACGAGATGAAATACGGCAGAAGGTACAGATAACACTCCATCGGAATTTCTAAAATGCTGGCGACATACCATCCGACTATCGGAAAAACTTCATGCACACAATTCCGAAGACAGTAAGAGCGGAAAAGTGCAAGAATTATCAGTCACCTTAACGGCTCATGCATCCAAGTTGCTGACAAGAATATTATACAGAAGAGTTGAAAAGAAAACTGAGCATGTATCAGATGACGATCAGTTACGCTTTAGAAACAGTACAGACACCAGAGAAGCAGTTCTGAAGTTTCAGTTGATAATGGAAGTGGACTGAAGAAAAATCAAGACACGTTCATAGTATCTGTCGATGTGAAAAAAGCTGTCGACAATGTAAAATGGTGTAACACGTTAAAAATTCTGCGAAAAATAGGGGTAAGCATAGGGAAAGGTGGATAAAGTACAACATGCACAAGAACCGAGAGCAGTCGATAAGACTGGAAGATCAAGAACGAAGTGCTCGTACTAACAATGGTGTAAGAAAAGGGTGTAGTCTTTCACCTATTCTGTTCAATCTACACGTCGAAGAATCAATGAGGAAAGGTTCAATAGTTGGATTAAAATTCAGGGTGAAAAGCTATTAATGATAAGATTCACTGACGACACTATTATCCTCAGTCACAGTGAGGAAGAATTACAAGATGTATTGAAGGGAATGAACAGTCTAATGGGTACAGAAAGTAGATTGAGAGTAAATTGAAGAAATATGAAAGGAATGAGAAGTAGCAGAAACGAGAACATCGAGGAACTTCACTTCAGTATTGGAGAACACGATGTAGACGAAGTTAAGGAATTCTGCTACCTAAACAGCAGAATAACCCATGATGGGCGAAACAATGTGGACATGAAAAGCAGACTAACTTCTGCAAAAAGCGGATTTCTGAGCAAGAGAGTTCTAGTAGTATCAGACATAGGTCTTGTTGCGAGGAATAAATTTCTGAGAACGTACTTCTGGAGCGCAGCGTTTTACGGCAGTGAGACATGGGCTGTGGCAAAAGCCGGACAGAAGAGAGTTGAAGCCTTTGAGATGAGTTGCTATAAAAGAATGTTGAAAATTAGGTGGAGTGATGAAGTAAAGGACGAGAAGGTTCCCCACAAAATCGGCTAGGAAAGAAACACATGGAAAACAGTGACAAGAAGAAGGGACATGATGATAAGACATCTGTTAAGACATCAGGGTATAACTTCCATGTGACTAGAGGGTACAAACTGTAGAAGAAGCCAGAAATTTGCATACATTCGGTAAATAGCAGGGGATGTAGGATGCAGTTGCTACTCTTACATGTAAAGCTTAACACAGGAGAGGGGCCTAAGGTAGTTTTCCTAGTGGCCTTGGTCAGTAAAACTGCAACCGCGTTACCTATATAGTAGGTGTGTTGCCTACCTACAGGGCGTTACCTCATTCCTACCGATTTTTTTGCATATGAGATCATTATCTTACTAAGTTCCACTATAATCCAGAAACAGTGAATGGCCTAGAAACTGACTGAGTATATATAAAGGGTCAGGTAACATACGGAACATTTTTGTTCTACAAGGTAACTCTCAAGTTTGTTACTTAAAAATAAACAGTTTTAAGAGCAAAATTTAAATTTTCATTGTTTAATTTAGGTTTTATTCTTTGTTGATTTGTAACGTGAAACGGAGCGATGTTGTAAAACTAAAAAGCGATGCAGATTAATCATACAGCTTTAAAAAATGCAGTTTCCTCAAAATAAGGTACAATTAAAAAAACCGCAGAACAAAAGCTCCTAAGACATCTCTTCAACGTTTGTCGAGCTTATATAAAACATGTTTCTTTTATTCATAAACAATTTTCGCACTCATAAATAATAACAGGAAAATGTTGTCTTTGGTCTAGATGAAGAACGTTCTATCAAGTACAAAATAACAACAATAATTATATAGATTTCTGTATGTCTGTGCATGTAAACTGAACTTGCATAAAAATAATTGCTTCGGTTACATAAAAACGCAGAAACTACGCCATCATCCAGTTTTTATTGTTTACAGAATCCAATTTATATTTTGTAAGGATATAAAATACGCAATGAACTAACACTGAATGACGTGCAAAGCAAACAGACAGACAAACAAAAAACAGAGAGAAGTGTTTGATTCCCAGTTTCTGTCTCACAATTGTATTTATATTTCTCTCCTTACCAACGATACCAATATTTGCACCGGTCCTACGATTTACTACGTCATTTATGTACCGTACCAAAACTACTGAACCTTAGTTTTGGTAGAGCATATCTCTAGTCATAGGTCAGCCCTAGTGCGAGCGAGACTTACGTCTAATGAGCCCCATGAAATTGTTTTAATTTTGAGTAACCTTTATATTTTAAAGGTTGTGGACTGTTCAGAAACGAACGAAAAAGATGATTTTGCAATTTCAAGTTTTTTATGTGTGAACTGTAACTTTGTTTCGATTAACTTTAATTCGGCTGTGAAAATGTTAAGTGAAAACTGAAGTTTAAAGTGATTATTCGCAGATTATTGAGCGAGCATCCGGTCCACAAACAATTCGTGCGTAATTTCTGTATCATATCACGGTTGAGACCTTAATCTGATTGACTGTGGTGGGTATGTGAAAATCGAGATGTAAGCTGTGGACTTAGTGGTGAAGCTGTACTTAATAGTGACAATATACCAGAGTTCTCATGTTACGACATTCTCTCATTTGCTACTTAAGAAATCAACATAAAATATAGTTCTGAACAAGTTAAATTACAATTCTGGCACTAGTATACACGCTGTAACGCTCGTCAGCGTAGTTACCTTTGAGATAGGACGTGGTTAGTGGATCTTACTCAAGAATGCCTTTAAGGAGACAAAGACGCCTATATCTGCACTACACTGAGTTTAAACGAGGTCATGTAGTAGGGCTACGAGAAGTTGCACGTTTCTTTTGCGATACTGCAGAAAGACTTGGCAGGAATGTATCCACTGTACGCGACTGCTGGTAGCGGTGGTCACGAGAGTGTACGGTTGCAAGAAGACCGGTCCCTGGGGGGCGTCGTGGCACTAACGAGAGGGAAGACCAACGGGTTCGGCGCTGTGCCTCTGGCACGTCGTACTGCTTACGCTGCAACAACTTCAGCAGCAGTTGGCACCACAGCGACACAACGAACTGTTACAAATACCCTACTGGCCATTAAAATTGCTACACCAAGAAGAAATGCAGATGATAAACGGGTAGACTAATGAAATTTATGGGAATACATTTGTCTAGGTAACATATTTAAGTGATCAACATTGCAAGATCACAGGTTAATGTATGCGCAAGATAAGATATTGCAAATGTGAAACGCTGGTACATTAACAACCGGTGTAACCGCCATAATGTTGAATGCAAGAATGCAAACTTGTGTGCACCGTATTGCACAGGAGCCGGATATATGGAATGGTGTTGCATGTCTGTTGCATTTGGTAGGTCAGTACAGGGAAAATGTTGGTTGTAGATGACGCTGGAGTTGTCATCTTATGCTGTCTCCCCCTGCAATGCTGTTGTTGAATAGGAGCACAACACGTCGGATCACCGGACTGACGTACAAATTTGCAGGCAGGGTGCGATGACAGTGCTCCTGCTGTCATACGAAATCACACCCCAGACCAGTATTCCAGGTGTATGTTCCGTGTGTCTAGAGCGCAGACAGGTTGATTGGAGGCCTTCAGCTGGCCTCCTTATAACCAACACGTGGCCATCACTGGCACCGAGGCAGAAACAGCTTTTGTAAGAAAACACAACATCCCTGCATCCTGCCCTTCATTGTACTCACACTTGACACCACTGAAGACGCAAATAGAAGTGGTTTGGGGTCAGTGGAATGCACGCTACAAGGCGTCTAACTCCGAATTATCCTTCAAGTAAATTACACTACTGGCCATTACAAATGCTACACCACGAAGATGACGTGCTACAGACGTGAAATTTAACCAAAAGGAAGAATATGCTATGATATGCAAATGATCAACTTTTCAGAGCATTGACACAAGGTTGGCGCCGGTGGCGACACCAACAACGTGCTGACAATTCCAACCGATTTCTCATACACAAACAGTAGTTGACCGGCGTTGCCTGGTGAAACGTTGTTCTGATGCCTCGTGTAAGGAGGAGAAATGCGTACCATCACGTTTCCGACTTTGATAAAGGTCGGATTGTAGCCTATCGCAATTGCGGTTTATCGTATCGCGACATTGCTGCTCGCGTTGGTCGAGATCCAATGACTGTTAGCAGAATATGGAATAGGCGTGTTCAGGAGGGTAATAAGGAACGCCGTGCTGGATCCCACCGGCCAAGTATCACTAGCAGTCGAGATGACAGGCATCTTATCCGCATGGCTGTAACGGATCGTGCAGCCACGTCTCGATCCCTGAGACAACAGATGGTGACGTTTGCAAGACAACAAACATCTGCACGAACAGTTCGACTACGTTTGCAGCAGCATGGACTATCAGCTCGGAGACCATGGCAGCGGTTACCCTTGACGCTGCATCACAGATAGGAGCGCCTGAGAAGGTGTACTCGACGACGAACCTGGGTGCACGATGGCAATACGTCATTTTTTCGGATGAATCCAGGTTCTGTTTGCAGCATCATGATGCTCGCATCCGTGTTTGGCGACATCGCGGTGAACGCACATTGGAAGGGTGTATTCGTCATCGCTATACTGACGTATCACCCAGCGTGATGGTATGGGGTGCCCTTGGTTACACTTCTCGGTCACCTCTTGTTGGCATTAACAGCACTTTGAACAGTGGACGTTACATTTCAGATGTGTTACGACCCGTGGCTCTACCCTTCATTCGATCCCTGCGAAACCCTACATTTCAGCAGGATAATGCACGACCGCATATTGCAGGTCCTGTACGGGCCTTTCTGGATTCAGAAAATGTTCGACTGCTGCCCTGGCCAGCACATTCTCCAGATCTCTCACCAATTGAAAACGTCTGGTCAATGGTAGCCGAACGACTGGCTCGTCACAATACGTCAGTCACTACTGTTGATGAACTGTGGTATTGTGTTGAAGCTGTATGGGCAGCTGTACCTGTGCACGCCATCCAAGCTGTGTTTGATTCAATGCCCAGGCGTATCAAGGCCGTTATTACGGCCAGAGGTGGTTGTTCTGGGTACTGGTTTCTCAGGATCTATGCACCCAAATTGCGAGAAAATGTAATCACATGTCAGTTCTAGTACAATATATTTGTCCAATGAATACCCGTTTATCATCTGCATTTCTTCTTGGTGTAGCAATTTTAATGGCCAGTAGGGTATTTGTAACAGTTCGTTGTGTCGCTGTGGTGCCAACTGCTGCTGAAGTTGTTGCAGCATAAGCAGTACGATGTGCCAGAGGCACAGCGCCGAACCCGTTGGTCTTCCCTCTCGTTAGTGCCACGAGGCCCCCCGGGGACCGGTCTTCTTGCAACCGTACACTCTCGTGACCACTGCTGCCAGCAGTCGCGTACAGTGGATACATTCCTGCCAAGTCTTTCTGCAGTATCGCAAAAGAAACGTGCAACTTCTCGTAGCCCTATTACATGACCTCGTTTAAGCTCAGTGTAGTGCAGATATAGGCGTCTTTGTCTCCTTAATGGCATTCTTGAGTAACATCCACTAACCACGTCCTATCTCAAAGGTAAGTAGGCTGACGAGCGTTACAGCGTGTATACTAGTGCGACACTTACGCGAATGGCACGAAACTGAAAAAGACATCACCAACTTTCGTTTACGTCGCAAAGTTGCTTCTTGATGTTACAATTTCTTTCCGTCAGTGTATATATCACGAAAATAATTATGCGCCTTGCCTCAACCACTGAAGATTTGAATTGCTCCAGTACGATCAAAGTGCGTGTGTGTGCCAAGTTTCTCTGCCTTTTTCAAATTCACCACCTACTAAACAACTTCCTTCTTTAGAATCAGTAGCCCTATCATTTAGCACATTGTCGTCATACAAGATACTCAAGGCTACCTGTGGTTGAAACTCAGACGATGAGCAGTCGAGCTTTTTTTAAATAATTTGGACGTTGTGTCTTAGAATAACCTGCTTCCTTCTCCAGAATTTTTCCGTTTCTCTCTGTTTCCCAAGAGCTCTTTTTATGACATAGTCGTCAAAATTCTGGATTGATGTAGTTCTCTGTTTATGTCTTTACTCTGTTACTATATTTGTAACGGTGTAATTATAACTACAAATAAAAGCATAGTGCTACGAGTTTATATGACACACCAAGACATTGTATGCCATAATTGTTTACATGACACACCAAGACATTGTGTACCCTATTACCCACGCGACCATTGCTTCACTAAATACGTAGCGAAAAAAAGTAACAAATACTATTTATTAAGGATATAGAAACATGAAGATTATTACCATTACACTTGCAAGTGATAATTAAAAATAGTTTACTACACATTTGGTCTTACATCTTAAAATTCACGGTTGAAAAATTACAACAAACGGTGGCAAAGAATCTTCACTGTACTAACTAAGCGAAAATTAAGGTCTATTTTTTGCCCTGCGGAGCGAATTTCAGTAACCGTTAGGAGATTATTGGTTAAGCAAATGGCAAGACGCAGTAGTGCATCGTACACCGTGCGCCCAGAAAGTTCCAAGACTGGTTTTATTCCTGGCACATGACCGTCGTAAGTGCAGTAACTGCAATGGAACCTTAAACTGAAAACTGAAAACAGCAGATGTACATTCGATTAGTCAGTTGTGAGCAGGCAGTGTTACGTAATTGACATGTAGCTGTAGTGTGTCCATGTCATTGTCACAGGTCGAAATGGAGTAACATCTCTAAATCAAGTACTCAAGACAGTCTCCAGAATCCTTAGAAGAAGAGAAAAAAGTATTGGAAGCTTATCCTGCACGCTTTGACTCCCGAATAAGAGGACGACCTGTAGACGCCGGCCGCGAGTTGATTCAAATGCGAAACGAGGACAATTTTTTCTGTAAAAAATCATCGTGGATAACGAGACTTGATGTTATCAAAGCGAGCGTACCAGAAACGACAAAGTGCGAAATTCACATGATGGGTCAAAGCTTGAAGACATAACCGAGATTCAAGCCAACTTGACATGCTAGTTAAACCACATCCCAAAGAAGCCAATTTCACATGATTATATGAAACGTCTGTGCGTGTACTCATGTAGGGGAAAACCATGTGGAAATCCTGAAACATTAAAACCACGGTCTCAACTTTTATCTAGTTTTTATTAATGCAGTCGCGAAACGTTTTGTACCGACGGGATATGTTCCGCCGCGTCCAATTCACCCACACTCCACTATTCTCCAGAGATTAAAATGCTCTTGTAGAAATAATGATCAGTTTTTTATCTAATGGGATAACCCGTAAAATATTACGGCATGGAAGGACCCGTTTATACAGGAAGTGATACATAGTTTTCTATAAGTATCACGAATTCTCTGAGTAGTTCATGTCGAGGACATCTCTATCTACATGACTACTCTGCAATTAACAAGGGTTCATGGATACAAGTTCCAGCTATTTCTCTACCGTCCTACTTTCGGACAGCGCGCGGGAAAACGAGCACTTAAATCTGAATACTGAGGAATTTAGGTGAGTGGTCGTCAATTCTCACACTCGGGCGTAGGTTGCTATTTGCGTTTCCTCCCAGTTCAGTCTGTAAATGCCACGCGAAAGGCAGAACGAGGAAAAGTAAACCAGATTTCATCGTTCCACCTTTACGTGACGAGGGACAAAAAATAAAAATTTGCTCTACCGATATTAAATTTCTCTCCTCCAATTCGCGGTTTGGTGAAACACTTTTATGGAAAAACAAAATGTGCTGTCATGTTGAATGAACTAAGACTGTAGCAGATCGCAAAGAGCCTACCAAAAGAAGGAGATGTAATATTTTTAGAATTCAGAATATATTTTAAAACCCAGAACACGTTCGAGAGAAATACGTCTCAGAGTTAAAAAAGATAGGAGCATCTGCGTCACGAGTGATCCCAGGAGGCGGTACCTTTTTGACATCAGAATGTGTTCCCTCACGAATGCATCCACTTTCACCACGTTTGCATAGGCTCCTGAATCCGATTTGCTGTAAACCTATTTCTCAGCATCGCTTCTGGGTAGTCATCGATTTTGCAAATAGTGTTTCGTTTTTCTGAATTTCAGATTACACAATGGGTATTCGTGACAGGTAAAACACTCTGTAGTGTTCGTACCGCGATTGGACTGTCAAGTTGCTACTTGTTTTCAGAAAGTTACGTAACGAGGATGAAGAGATGTTCCTTGCAACGATGGAAAAGGAAAGGTATTTGACTGACCAGGAAGTTATTCATTTCCTTCTCGTTATTGTTCTTAGACAAATTTGATCTTTATAAGATTGAAAGAGAGATTTAAATAATAAGTTTCTTAAATTAAAGTTTATTGGTAGAATCCCTATATTCGTCGTAGTTTGTTAATTTCTAGGGGGACTGATGACCATAGATGTTAAGTCCCATAGTGCTCAGAGCCATTTGAACCTTTGTTAATTTCTAATCTTCTGCACCTACTTTCTCTTTTCAGTTGAAGAGGCTCTCCTACACAATTAGTAACTAGTGACAACATGCTCGCTAATTCTGTGGGCAGGAATGGGAGGGTACATAATTTGATCAAAAGAATATGGACACCTATTAGTGGACGTTGATATGATTTTTATTCAATTAAATTTGCTGTTACGAATTTTAGACCAGTTATGTGGAAACTCTAAACAGTTCGTACATCTTCTTTAATGATGGTAACATACAATGTTTTATATTATGTATGTAGTAGTAAGTCATGTCAACATCAAACATTGGTAACATTAATGTAAAAATAAAAAAAGAAGAATCAATTAAAAAGTAACATAAAATAAAGGGCATTAACTCAACTTCCATCTGATATCGCTGGTTATATTATTGGCAGCCCCAGAAGAATTTGAGAGTCGCCAACTAACTACAACTACACCTCCTTTAAACTTATTGTTGCTAAATGTATGTGTGCCCACTATTATCTGTAATTGAGGAAACGCTTCTTGTGATCTGTTGACATTATTTTCGTACTCGGAGTGTCCATTTGGTCTTATAGATTGAAAGTAGAGTAGTTACAATTTAGATATCCGATGTGCTATTACATTGACTTCAGTTCACAAGTTTAGGTCGCAGTCTGTCTGCAGCCTTTCTCTGCCTGAAAAAGGAGGCATCTGAGAACGACATGATCACCGGAACCTTCCTCTCCTCATCCAGGGGTTAGTGTTTTACTACATCCCCATCGCGCAGTTTGAGCCTGTTCCCGATTCTTGGGAATATGCTGTAAACACGCCTTGCGCTGCTCCTAGGGTCACAGTCAGACTGCCATTCATCTAATTTCCAGGCTTGTAAATGACTTTTATCGGTAATATGCGTTCCTGTTATCTCGTACACACGATCATATTGCTCACTCCCAAACCAATACAACGCTGTTCTGTAACATATCACGATAGCCACCACACATATCCCAAGGATTGCCAGTAAACCCTCTACAGGTGAAGTGCGCAACGCAAATATTGGGTGTATCCAAAATTTGCCTGTATCTTTTGGGAACGCTTTCCGTGAGGTGTCTGGATGTCTATGGAGGAATTGCAGCCTTACCCAAGAGCTGAAGGTAGAACTAAACGAAACTGAACTCCTTCCGAACAGGCCTTGGAAGTCCCAAACAGTATCGACCAGCCGCCGTGTCATCCTCAGCCTACAGACGACACTGGATGCGGATATGGTGGGTTATGTGGTCAGCACACCGCTCTCCCGGCCGTATGTCAGATTACGAGACCGGAGCCGTTACTTCTCAATCAGGTAGCTGCTCAGTTTGCCTCACAAGGGATGAGTGCACCTCGCTTGCCAACAGCGCTCTGCACACCAGATGGTCACCCATCCAAGTGCTAGCCCAGCCCGAAAGCGCCTAACTTCGGTGATGTAACGGGAACCGGTGTTGCTACTGGGGCAAGGCCCTTGGGTAGAAGGCAGTGACATTGGAAGCTGGTGTCTGGAGTGATGTCGACATTCCAACTCAGCCCAAAGGTGTTCCACTGGGTTCCAGTTGGGACTCTGGGCTGGCTTGTCCATTTCGGAAATGTTATGTTTGCGTTGCCTCACAGATGCTGCTTTGTGACGGCGTGTATTGTCGTGCTGATATAATCATCCTCTGCTGACTGTTCCTTTGGTATACACAGTACACATTGCTGTCAAATGTGTTGGTAACGTTCCGCATTTAACGTTTTCTTAAGCATGATAAGGAGGCCACAACCTACGTACGAAAAACACTCGATGCCGTAACGGCACCTCCTCCGTAATCCACTGTTGGCACTATACATGATGGTAGATAACGTTCTCTAGGTATTCGCCAAACGCATTGACGGAGGATATAGCGTGGTTCATCACTCCAAATCACTTGTTTCCAGTCCTTCGCTGTACAGTTGCGTCGCTCTTTAGACCATGGTCTAAAGAGCGACGCAACTGTACAGCGAAGGACTGGAAACAAGTGATTTGGAGTGATGAACCACGCTGTATGGCTTATGAGGATCTGGCTGACAAATGCAAACCGTTGTTTTCAACTCCTTACTCACAGTTATTATGTCAGGTGGACTGCTGGTAACACTTTGGAAATTAGGGGCTGTTGTTTCCACTGATTTCCACAATGTTTGACAGTCCCCGTCCGTCAGTACATGAGGAATTATATTATTATTTTTATTGCATTTTATGGTTTTCAAGATAAGATCAGCGTGTACTCTTGCTTTCCAAATGGTGTATTGCAACATGCAGTGAAATTAAACTCACCTTGTTGGGTGTTAATATGTTGGTAAAGAGCCGTGGAAGAGTTCTTTTTTCGTGCTCTTGAGTACGTTGAAAGTCGTCGTGTTTATTTACAGGTTCATTCCTCAATCGCCTAGCGTCTCTCCAACTCCACTTCGACGTGATGTAGCTGAAAATTTGTGTAGTTATTAGAATGTCTAGAAACAGTAATATTTATCTACATATGTATCTACATATCTACATACGTACTCCGCAATCCATCATACGGTGCGTGGCGGGGGGTACCTCGTACCACAACTAGTATCTTCTCTCCCTGTTCCACTCCCAAACAGAACGAGGGAAAAATGACTGCCTATATGCCTCTGTATGGGCCCTAATCTCTCTTATCTTATCTTTGTGGTCTTTCCACGAAATTTAAGTTGGCGGCAGTAAAATTGTACTGCAGTCAGCCTTAAATGCTGGTTCTCCAAATTTCCTCAGTAACGATTCACGAAAAGAACGCCTCCTTTCCTCTAGAGACTGACACCCGAGTTCTTGAAGCATTTCCGTAACACTCGCGTGATGATCAAACCTACCAGTAGCAAACCTTGCAGCCCGCCTCTGAATTTCTTCTATGTCCTCCCTCAATCCGACATGATAGGGATCCCAAACGTTCGAGCAGTACTCAAGAATAGGTCGTATTAGTGTTTTATAAGCGGTCTCCTTTACAGATGAACCACATCTTCCCACAATTCTACCAATGAACCGAAGACGATTATCCGCCTTCCCCACAACTGCCAATAGATGCATGTCCCACTTCATATCACTCTGCAATGTTACGCCCAAATATTTAATCGACGTGACTGTGTCAAGCGCTACACTACTAATGGAGTATTCAAACATTACGGGATTCTTTTTCCTATTCATCTACAGTTTAGATTTATCTATATTTAGAGTTAGCAGCCATTCTTTACACCAATCACAAACCCTGTCCAAGTCATCTTGTATCCTCCTACAGTCACTCAACGACGACACCTTTCCGTACATCACAGCATCATCAGCAAACAGCCGCACATTGCTATCCACCCTATCCAAAAGATCATTTATGTAGATATAAAACAACCGTGGACCTACCACACTTCCCTGGGGCACTCCAGATGATGCCCTCGCCTCCGATGAACACTCGCCATCGAGGAGAACGTACTGGGTTCTATTACTTAAGAAGTCTTCGAGCCACCCACATACTTGGGAACCAATCCCATATGCTCGTACCTTAGTTAGGAGTCTGCAGTGGGGCACCGAGTCAAACGCTTTCCGGAAGTCAAGGAATATGGTATCCGTTTGATACCCTTCATCCATGGTTCGCAAGATATCACAAGAAAAATGGGCGAGTTGAGTTTCGCAGGAGCGATGCTTTCTAAAGCCGTGCTGATGCATGGACAGCAACTTCTCTGTCTCAAGGAAATTCATTATATTCGAACTGAGAATATTTTAGAGAATCCTGCAACAAACGGACGTTAAGGATATTGGTCAATAATTTTGAGGATCTGTCCTTCTACCCTTCTTATATACAGGCATCACCTGTGCTTTTTACCAGTCGCTCGGGACTTTACGTTGGGCAAGAGATTCGCGATAAATGCAAGCTAAGTAAGGAGCCAATGCAGTAGAGTACTCCCTGTAAAACCGAATTGGAATCCATCAGGACCTGGCGATTTATTTAGTTTCAACCCATTCAGCTGCTTCACAACCCCAGGGATGTCTATCACTATGTCCTCCATACGGGAATCTGTACGAGACTCAAACGGCGGTATGTTTGTACGATCCTCCTGCGTGAAATTAATTTCAGCTTTCGTTTTGCTATCTTCCATTGCCAGGACAGACTGATCAGTGAGTGACTGGATGGAAGCCTTCGACCCGCTTACCGATTTTACATAAGACCAGAATTTCCTTGGGTTTTCAGCAAGATCTGACGGTGGTAGTGGTTGAATGCTTCGCACATCGCTCTTTTTACAGCAGCACGAATCTCTACTAACTTTTGCCTGTCCTCATTCATCCGATCTTTCTTGTACCCCGAGTGCAACTGTCTTTGCTTCCTGAGCATTCTCCGAATTGCGCTGTTAAACCACGGTGGGTTTTTTCCGTCCGTAACCCACTTTTTCGGCACATACTTGTCCAATGCGTAATTTACAATGTGTTTAAAATTTGCCCATAGTTCTTTCACGTCCATCGTACCTGAAGTCGACTACTTTCGAGTCTACTTAAGTATTTATCGGAGATGGATACTCGTTTATTTATACTTTGAATACAACTTCTATGCTTACTATCGAGTCGTAATACGTAATATTCACAATTATAAGTTCCTTTCGTCTTTATCAGAGCAAGAACAAAGTCGGAGTCATTCAGTAACAGAGATAGTTAAAATCAGAGATAATGCATGATAATGTTCGATTTTCTTATGCAAGGAGTAACGTCTTTGGTTCCTACACACGTCACAGTATCCGACACAGCTATTTCGGTAGTAAAACGTGGTATTATAGTATGCGTGGTCTTGGTTTAGCTAGGAACGGTGCTTCCTTTGCATTTCCACATCACAGCGACACCACCAACAGTCGACTTGGGCAGATTAGGAGGGCTGAAATGTCCCTGACGAATCTGTTACTCATTTGATATACAATGAGTAACCACCTGTGGAAGTCACTGTTCTCTTGACCGACTTATTCCGTTATTACGGCTTCTCTGCTGACAACACAATATTCCTCGCCTCCTTTCATAGTGGCGAGTCTACCTTTCGTGTCATCCAGTGATTAATTGCGCATTACATAGGGGTGCCGAGATACTTTTGATCAGATTGCGTATCTTTCCTCACTCGCAACTTTTGTAGCCATTACGAGCCATCAAACTATTGGAGTACAATAATTTTCCGCCAGTGATCACTTTGTACTATTTTCCACAATGCGCGTATTTCAGATAGGTGTTATAAAACACATTCGAATGCTTTAATTGGCGTGGATCTGTCATTTGAAATCTCTTCTTGTGCAGCGTCCTTCTCCTCCTCTGCCGAGTGGGTTAGCCGCCCGGTCGGGGCGCCTTGCCACGGTTCGGAGGTTCGAGTCCTCCCTCTGACGTGGGTGTGTGTGTTTTTCTTAGCGTAAGTTACCGGGCGAGGTGGCGCAGTGGTTAGCACACTGGACTCGAATTCGGGAGGACGACGGTTCAACCCCGCGTTCGGCCATCCTGATTTGGGTTTTCCGTGATTTCCCTAAATCGCTCCAGGCAAATGGTTCCTTTGCAAGGGCACGGCCGATTTCCTTCCCCGACCTTCCCTAATCCGATGAGACCGATGACCTTGCTGTTTGGTCTCCTCCCCCAAACAATCCAATCCAATCTTAGGGTAAGTTAGCTTAAGTTAGATTAAGTAGTGTGTAAGCCTACCTCAGCAGTTTGGTCCCACAGGAACTTACCACAAAAAATTTATCCTCCTCCTCTTTCTTCACGTCTCGAATGGTACGTGGGAAGAAGAATTGTTGACAAGGTTGTGTGTGAGCTCGAATATCTCTGATTTTACCTGAATAGTCTTTTCGCGAGGTATATATACATATAGGGCAAGTAATGCATTGGCTGTCTCTTACAGGAACGTACGCTATTGGAATTTTAACAGTAAACCATACTATCATGCACGATGCCTCTCTCATAGCGTCTGCCGCTGAACTTGGCTGAGCGACTCCGTAACGCTTTCGGCCTACTAAATGAACCTGTAACGAAACTCACAGCTTTTCTCTGAATCTTCCCCATTCATTCTATCAATTCGATCTGTTACGGATCCCAGAAAAAATTTGCTAATTTGTGGTAAGTGCTGTGGGACCAAAGTGCTGAGGTCATTGGTCCCTAGGCTTACACACTACTTAATCTAACTTAAACCAACTTACGCTAAGAAATACGCACACACCCATGCCAGAGGGAGGACTCGAACCTCCGACGAGGGGAATCGCGCGAACCGTGGCAAGGTACTTGAGTCCGTACGGCTACCCCGCGCGGTTTTCTCCTAGAGGGTGGTACTGTTCCTTATACATCATGACCTAATGCCCTCTCCTGCCATAGTAATTGGTAATGCCGTGTCCGATTCACTTCCCTTGCTGTCTCACCTCGTAGTGAATGTGACACAGCGTTGTACACAATGGTTCCGTATTTGAATGAACAACTTCCAGACATGGTGTTCACTAACGCAAAGGCAAATAGTAACGGGCGTCGAGCAGCAAGGTTGTATCAGGAGACCTATCCTCGCCGACAACAACCACTCCATTAAATATTTGCAGCAGTGTTTCGCCGTTTCTCTGAGACAGAGTCGTTTCAGGACTGAGGAAATCATTACAGACGTACCCGTAATATTCGGACACCGGACTTCGAGGAAAATGCGATTAACACGTGGAAGACGACCGCCTTGTCGGTGCTAGGCAGTTGGAACGCCTGTAGAGGGCAAACCAGACGATCATGTGGAACATTTTCATGGCAATTGTTACTACCCTTATCACATACAGTGTGTGCAGGACTTACTAGCGACAGACTTTCCATATCGTGAGCTATTTTGTCACTGGTTTCTTCACCAGGCAACCACGATTCTGGGATATGTGTCATCCATCCTATTCACAGACGAGGCCACCTTTGCGTGGGGAGGTATCTTCAACGTCCATAACAGTCATCTGTGGATTAGTATGCAGAACCCCCATGGTATGGTGATAGTGAATCATCAGCATCAGTGCAGCCAGAATGTATGGGCCGGGATAACTGGCGACCGTATTTTGGACCAGACTTCCTCCCACGCCGCCAAACAGGCCGGAACTATCGGCGTTTCTTGCGTGTGATTTTGCCTCTACAGCTGGAAAAAGTACCATTGATGATTCGAAGGGTTATGTGGCTGCTACATGATGGTGATCCAGCCCACTTCGCCGTTAACGTCCGGATGCATCTCAATTGTGTCTTCTGTGGTCGACGGATTGGACGTGGGGGTCCAGTTGCATGGCTTGCTCGTTCACCAGATCTCAACCCGCGCAGTTTCTGGTTATGAGGCCATCTCAGAAGTATCGTGTATGCAGAGCTCATTACAGATGTGGAGACACTGGCCGATGTGAATGTGTGAGGCAGTATATGCTACGGCGCGTAGACGTATGCGTTGAGGCACCATTTTCAACACATATTTTAACTGTGGCTGCACGGTACAGCGCGTATTAGACAGCAGACTCTGTAACAATTTATGATTGAATAAATTATCTCTAGAATGGAACACATGCATTTCCTGACATAAGTTCATTAGACCTTTTTTTGTTCCGTTTCCTCTTATCGAACAGTCCCTAGAGTGTGTACACGGTGGAAAAAATCATCCTGTATTGATATGGCAATCACTGCAACAAGTGTCTATCAGCTGCAGGCTTTTGAGGGTTTCGCTGCAGTTTTATAACTTTGAGACTCTTCTACAAAAAGACAGCATCTTCGGCGAAGTGTCATGAAACATGTGACTTTACCCCTAGGTCATTTAAAATTAATTGATCTGTAACACTCCATTGGTGCACTCCCGAAACGTCTTATACGACTGGAGATTTCTATCCGTTAAGGTTGACATGCTGTGTTCTGTTTGCTATGAACTCTTTAATCAAATCACGCAGCTGATCTGATATTGCGTATGCTCGTATTTTGTTCATTAGGCAGTACCTAGAGCATTCTAACATGAAACTTCCTGTCGGACCGAGGCTCGAACTCGGGACCTTTGCCTTTCGCGGGCAAGTGCTCTACCGACTGATCTACCCAAGCACGGCTCACGCCCCGTCCTCACAGCTTTACTTCTGCCAGTATTTCGTCTCCTACCTTCCAAACTTTACTGAAGCTCTCCTGCGAACCTTGCCGAACTAGCACTCCTGAAAGAAAGGATATTGCGGAGACATGGCTTAGCCACAGCCTGGGGGATGTTTCCAGAAAGAGATTTTCACTCTGCAGCGGAGTGTGCGCTGATATGGAACTTCCTGGCAGATTAAATCTGTGTGCCAGACCGAGACTCGAACTCGGGACCTTTGCCTTTCACGGGCAAGTGCTCATATTAGCGCACACTCCGCTGCAGAGTGAAAATTTCATTCTGGAGCAATCTAACACTCTGCCCACTACAACAGCTTGTCAGACTGTCACAATGTATTGGACAATTAACCTACTGTACACGTGATTATAGTGTTGCCAAATTACGTTTTATTGACGTCAGTTTTCTATCAGACATATGCCTTGGACAAAAATATGTTACATACAATTCATTGTCGCTAGTTGTGTGAACGAGAAATAGCTTCCACCCTGTATACAGGGTGTTACAAAAAGGTACGGCCAAACTTTCAGGAAACATTCCTCACAAACAAAGAAAGAAAATATGTTATGTGGACATGTGTCCGGAAACGCTTACTTTCCATGTTAGAGCTCATTTTATTACTTCTCTTCAAATCACATTAATCATGGAATGGAAACACACAGCAACAGAACGTACCAGCGTGACTTCAAACACTTTGTTACGGGAAATGTTCAAAATGTCCTCCGTTAGCGAGGATACATGCATCCACCCTCGTCGCATGGAATCCCTGATGCAGCCCTGGAAAATGGCGTATTGTATCACAGCCGTCAACAATACTAGCACAAAGAGTCTCTACATTTGGTGCCGGGGTTGCGTAGACAAGAGCTTTCAAATGCCCCCATAAATGAAAGTCAAGAGGGTTGAGGTCAGGAGAGCGTGGAGGCCATGGAATTGGTCCGCCTCTACCAATCCATCGGTCACCGAATCTGTTGTTGAAAAGCGTACGAACACTTCGACTGAAATGTGCAGCAGTTCCGTCGTGCATGAACCACATGTTGTGTCGTAATTGTAAAGGGACATGTTCTAGCAGCACAGGTAGAGTATTCCGTATGAAATAACGATAACGTGCTCCATTGAGCGTAGGTGGAAGAACAAACTAAAATGAGCTCTAACATGGAAATTAAGCATTTCCGGACACAGGTCCACATAACATCTTTTCTTTATTCTTGTGTGAGGAATGTTTCCTGAGAGTTTGGCTGTACCTTTTTGTAACACCCTGTATACAGTAACGGTGCAGTCGAAAGATACGCCTCACTGAACCTCTACTTCAGCATCGAAATGGAAGCCACAGACCACCTGTATGGCGATCGCAGAACTCGATACAACAAAGTCCATTACACAGTGGCATACGGGAGAGCCGGTCGGCGGTGAGGGGCACCTGTTTTGTAAAGTTGGACCCCTGTGTTGTGCCCTCAGCTCACTTGTTGTCGGCCAGAAAGGCTGTCGCACCTGCTAGAAGCCGTCAGCCCGCTTGTCGTCCCTGCTCGTGTCTATTGTTCCTCTGGGGCACCGAAACCTTTTCATTGTAGCTGCGCGCCGTGAACATCGATACAACACCTCGCGGCAGAATGGGCGAAGCACCAACCGATAACGGCCAGACCCCCCGCTCGGTTGCTATTGGCAGTTTTCGTGTCACGATGGCTAGCTTTTTTTTTTCTTTTGTTTCTGCAGTAACGAATGAGTAAAAGTGTGCAGCATGTATCGGGAGGAATGCTTAATATTGAGGGAGGAGGTTGAAACCTAGTAGTCAAGAAAGGCAGGATTCGGTTACGATTGTGGACGGGGCTGTAATCAGTTACTACTAGTTGGCTTTTCTTTTAGTCACACACAATTTATTTGAAATCAACAACAAATTAAAATAATGGCAATAATTTAAGAATTGTTTCACGGCTGAAGGCCTTAAACGCCAAGAATGGCAATTATTGAAAATAGTTTAACAAACATACGTAAAATATAGACACATCAAATAATGTTTTGGAAACAAGCCAATGTGGTCTCAATTAGAATTTTTAGGAAAGTAACCACAGTCATGGCTGAAGGCCATTAATGCCAATAATAGCAATTATTAAAAAAAAAGGTAACAAACATATATAAAATACAGACACAGCAAATAATGTTTTGGAAACAAGCCAATGAGGTTGCAATTGGAATTTTAATGCAAGTAACCACAGTCACGGCTGAAGGTCTTTAACGTCAAGAATGGCAGTTATTAAAAAAAATTAACAACTTACAATAAAACAGCAAATATAATAACAAATGCTAATTCAAAAGGACAAGCAACTGATCCCCAAACAGGTGAGATAAATGATGGTAACATAGTAATACAATAATAAAATAATACAATAACAAAAACACAAGGGCCAGTCACAGATGGCGCTCCAGGAATCGCCCTCTGTGTAGGTCAGGCCAAAAACACTTTCACGAGCGATGAGAAAGGCAGCCAAGAGTTGCATTCACACCACAAGATGGTAACTCAGACTAGTGGCAGTCTATGATAATCTCGGCGAGGCTACCTGGCGTCCAATAAACCAAATGCAAAGAAGTAAAAATACGCAGAAGCCGAAACCGGCGATCTGGACTCCACCCACAGAATACTGTGCTTAGAGCACCCAGAATAAGAAAGGAATCACTACCACCAAGGTAGAAGAATCGCCAACCAACCTACAATCAAGAAAACTGTCAAACTTACACGCCTCACCGGACAGCGCGGCAAGGCAAGGAAACGTACACTGCCATTACATACACTAACCCCAAGGGCAGGTAACTGGGGCGTTAGCGGCCACCAGGCAGAAAAATACCTCTGGTTGAACTTAACAATTGTAACAAGCTGAAGGTATTAAATAGTAATAAGAAGTCGAGGAAAGCTAATCAGATCCGCCTTCCCCAAGCACTCCACTCGCTGCTCTTTGCCTCAGCGACACTACGAACACCAACACGAACCCAAGTCACTGCAGAATCGAAAGATTTTACAATGGTGAAGGTCTATCTACTCGAACTGAAATGCACTCAACTTAAAACTTGCAGGACCGGGTTTCGACAAGGTCGTGCACCCTCTTCACCATAGCCCTTCGATCCGGCAGTCCACGCGCGCCGCCAGCGGTCCCGGCGTGTTCTGGCTCTGCGTGGACCTGGCTCCTCCTGCATCCCCAACCGAACTGCACACTCAGACGACCCGGAAGAACCACGATGTCAGCCCAAAGATAGGGCCACAGTTACTACATATCGATAATAATGCTGCTGCCACTAGCAGACAGGCAGTGCTTGCGAAACCAAGTGGCGACAGCCAACACAAGAAGAAGACAAACGACCGCAGCCATGTCAACTAAACGATACAGTCTGGAGTCCAACAGAGGACGGAAACCACAACAGAACCAACGCGAGCCGGAGCATGGCTCAGAGGTACCACGCACAAATTCGGGGTAAAAGGTTTCTATTAACAAGTTTCAGATTTCAAAAATGGGAAGAAGTTGTTAACAGAATATTTACTATATCTATCTACGTGTTTCACACATTTCCATACTGTGATGGAAAAACTATTGGAGGCCTAGATGATGATGACGATATTTGGTTTGAGGGGCGCTCGACTGAGCGGTCATCAGCGCCCGTACGATGTCCCAAATATTACACAGTCTCATTTTTACACAATCCAATCTAGCCACTGTCACGGATGATGATGATGATGATGATGGTGATGATGATGATGATGATGATGATGAAATGATGAGGAGAACACAAACACCTAGTCCCCCGCAGTAGAAGCCGATCTCGGGGAAGATCAGTTTGGATTCCGGAGAAATAGTGAGCTACGACTTATCTTACAAGACAAGTTAAGGAAAGGAAAACTTACGACTATAGCATATGTAGGCTTAGAGAATTCTTTTGCCAATACTGCCTGAAATACTCTCTTTGAAAATCTGAAGGTAGCAGGGGTAAAAGACAAGGAGAGAAAGGCTATTTACAGTTAGTACAGAAACCAGATGGCTGTTATGACTTGAGGGACATGAAAGGGAAGCAGTGGTTCAGAAGGGAGTGAGAAAGGGTTGTAGCGTATCCCCGATACCATTCAATCTTTACACTGAGCAAGTAGTAAAGGCAACCAAGGAAAATTTGGAGAAGGAATCGAAGTTCATGGAGAAGAATGAAAATCTTTGAAGTTTGCCGATCACATTGTAATTCCCTCAGATACAGCAAAGGGCTTGGAAGAGCAGTTGAACGGAGTAGACAGGGTCTTGAAAGGATATTATAAACTGAACTTTAATAAAAATCAGACAAGGGTAAAGGAATGTAGTCGAACGAAATGGATGATGCTGCGTAAAATACGTTAGGAAACGAGACATTTAAAGTAGCAGATGAACTTTACTAACTGTGCAGAAAAATAACTGATGATGCTAGAAGTAGAGAGCCTGGTAATGTTAAGAAAAGCGTCTCTGAAGAAGAGAAATTTGTTAACTTGGAATATAGATTTAAGTGTTACGAAATCTTTTTCTAAAGGTATTTTTGTGGAGTATAGCCATGTATGGAGGTGAAACATGGACGATAAATAGTTTAGATAAGAAGGGAATAGAAACTTTAGAAATATGGTATTACAGAAGAATGTTGAAGATAAAATGGGTAGGTCACATATCGAATGAGGAATAGAATTGGGGAGAAACGAAATTTGTGCCACAATCTGACTAGAGGGAGGGATCGGTTGACAGGATGCAACATAACACATCAAGAGATCACCAGTTCAGTGTTGAAGGGAAATATGGGGAGCTGCATCAAACCAGTCATCGGACTGAAGAGAACGACAACAACAACAACAACAACAACATGTGTAAATAGTGTACCACAACACTTCCCACCCATCACTACCCACAATCTCTCCACTTTCACCCCGCACCCGCACCTCTACGGGTATATTCCACTTTCGGTTGGTGCACCGAGAGAGAGTGACTGGCAGTACAAATCAACTAACACCCCAGCAACCCTAATTTTGTCCTCGTAGTCATAATGCGAGGTGTGGGTCGGTGGACATCAAGAAGACATGAAGAAGACAGATACAGACAAGTTTCACGATTGCCATATCATCGCTTACAAAACCATGGTTGCAAATCAGTGCTGAACAAAATAGTAGATAACCATTATCAGGAACTAAATACAGTAGTAGCTGATCTTCTCCAGAGCTTAGAACATACGTGGAAAACTTTATTCTACGACCAAAGAAAACTGAACAGTCTGGTGACTCTCAGGACAGTAAACAATATGATGGTCCTAAAGCATCCCAAGTGATTGAGGTTCAGCGACAATTAATCTTACAGCAAAAAGAAATTAGTCAGACAGTTGAAACGAATACCGTAATCTAGTATACGATTGTTGAAATGAAAAGTCATGTGTCGAAAGTAATCAGAAGTTAAGTTGATTTTTGATGTTCTACGACATTCTGCCGAGTTTGAGATTAGTGCTAATGAGCTGGATCAACTTGCCAAGGCCAAACATTGTTGCAGTGCTAACGACGATCGAAGTTCTTTACGAGACGATACTGATTTATTAGTGCAAGAAAGATACAATGAGAATCATTAGTTCAGTATGATAAATGGCGCTTTTGCTATCAACATACCTTTTAAAGTTTCATATTCACGAAATCCTAATGATACAGACAAGATCGGTTTTTGTGCATAGCAAACGTGTTTTCGTGACTACATAGCAGGCGAATTCAGCGTGAAAGATGCTACGACATCTTCTCAGTTCAAAATAGCATTCTCGAGTGAAAATTTTTCCAAGGGTCGGTGGAACAAAGTACGTAATTCGCTAAGCCACGGCTAGTATGCAAATAATCGCGATCGGAACTTTACTGCAGGTAAGATAGAAGATTTGAGGTGGAACAGCAGTTCGAAGAACAGCTTGAGAAGACGAGAAAGAAGATTCTCTTGCGGCCAATTTGTGAAGAAGTAAAGAAAAAATGACTAGAAAGGGCAGAGGAAGAGGTTTCATGTTTACTTTCGAGTAATAACAACTATTGATGGCTTTCAAAACTTCGGCTTGTGCAGATATTTATTGTTTTCATAGTTGGCGTATTTAAAGTCACTTTGTTGCACAGTCTTTAGCAAGTTTCTTGCGTGTGATGGTTATGTTCGTGTTGTGCGCCGCGAATTTTATGTAGGAATTATTCTGGCGCCTTCTGTCTTCTTGTTTTCGCGAGCTGCCGGCAACCGACGCTACGTCATCACTACTCATGGTGGAGGTTCGTGCGAGATGTACTACGTCACAACACACAAGGTCAGTAATTTGCGAAACTTTGCTAAGCAGTGTGTTGGTCTGTGCCGCGAACATGCAGTAAGGTGGAGGTTTGTTTACAAACCCAGCAACGTGAGTCGGTGCAACGACGTGAGTCTGAGAGTTCGTGTGACGTGTCTGTAGTGTGGGTTCGGTCACATTGCAAAAAGAAGGAGAATACCTGCGTGTACAGTGGAAGAGTGTGATCAAAAGGAGCAAAGCAGAGGGGGCTTATTTCGAAATGTCAGATTTTGAGGTATTTCAGTATGTAATTGGATCTGTACACTGCATGCCACAAACCTAACTCTGCCTCTTTCTATTTTTTCTCCATCTTTGATTTTATTAATTATTACCTTCAGTTTATTTAAGTTAAGCCATTTATCTATTATGTGCATCTATTTGATTGACAATGTGATTACTTTTGTTTCATTCCCACGCGAGAATTTAACATTTGGTTTATGCTGATAATATTATAATGATGGTCAAAACAAAGTGAGATCTACTCACTTACATTCCTCAGTTGGACGACGTTATTTACTATAAGCTAACACTTTACTAGTGTACATGCTCCATTGATTTACTCGGTACATTTTCTCCAAATTAAATTAAAAGTGTTGTTGGCCTTAGGAAACAGAAACTGTGCACTAAAATTTGGCTGTCCATTAAGTAACACCATAATTAGTACTGTTGTTTGTCACAGACTTTTACGTTTAATAGGTTTATTATTTTTTTATCTTTCCCTTCAAACACTTTAATGATCATAATATAAAGGATTTTTTAGTAACGACACAGTCATTTTAACTTTAATAATTATTTTTTTATGGTTATACCTATCTTGTGTGAGTAGCTTAATGGGTTATTAATATAAGTTTGTATTCTTGTTCTGTTTTGTCTTTTCTGTCTATTGAGGCCCTTCGTAAGTGTTCAGTTTCACATTGAAATTTGTCACCATAAATTTCCAGAAGAAATTTTGTTTTGGAGAACTGGGAATAGCTGAGGATAATATGTCGTCACATGTCAAAATATTTGTCATTAGGTATAACATCCGAGAATAAGTTTGTCGAGCTTCTACTGCGTAATTACTGTAGCGCACCCACCTTTGGTTTGGGTGACGCATAATTCCGAAGTAATCGATGCTCGCTGACAATGTTTTGAATAATGTCTGATTATTGTTGCTAGGCGCTAGCGTGAAATACTAACAGGGTGCAGTCTGAGGGCCCGTTCGTAGTGTTTGGGTTGAGACGATGCGTTGCTGGCACTGTTTGGATGAAATCGGTAATTCGCTTTGAATATGATTATCCACGCTGCGCCGGGCGTTGTCGCCCCGTGGTTTGAGGCACCATACCACGGATTGCACGGCCCCTCCCGCCGGAGATTCGAGTCCTCCCTTGGGCATTGATGTGTGTGTTATTCTTAGCATAAGTAGTGTGTAAGTCTAGGGACCGTAGACCTCAGCAGTTTGGTCCCTTACGAATTCACACACATTTGAACATTTTCCGTGCTGCGTTGGTTCAGTTCAGAGTGTCAATGTGAGAAGATAGAAGTCGTATGGTGGCATGTGGAATAATGATAAACTGTGCATATTTAAAGGTGTTTGCTATTAGTAGTGCTTTGAGCAATAAACCGTATAGTTCGTGGTCTGCTAATAATAAGCGTTCTTAATCTAACCAGTCATTACGCATTTCCTTAAATTATCAGTCAAGAGGCGACATCATCAATGTAATGTAGCACGCTCCAAGCGGTCGTGATATAGACGTAACGCGGAAGCATAAAACGGTTCTTGTCCTGTTCGCATTCTGTTGGAGGCTAGCTTTAACTCACGTTACACCTGAGTATTGGGCAACTCGGGACATGGCTGCATACCACATCCCCTGGCAGAAACAGCAGTAATGTATCACATTTCATGGCCACGCCACCATCCTGATGGTGAAGGGCTGGTTTCTCTCTAATCATCGCAAATGGGTTGTGGAGGCGACGTGGAAGGCTGGCTCAAAGGCAAGTGATTGTCCCGTGTAGTTGCTGGGAAATAAATGTTTAACATGCCCAAACAGTCCACAGCTCGTGGTCTCGGTTAGCGTTCACGCTTCCCGAGCACGGAGTCCCGGTTTCGATTCACGGCGGGGTCAGGGATTTTCACCTGCCCCGAGATGACTGTGTGTTGTTGTGTCATCATCATCATAGTCACCATCATCATCCATCCCCATTACGGTTGGAGGAAGGCTACGGCAAACCACCTCCATTAAGACCTTGCCGAGTACGGCAGTGCGGGTCTCCCGCATTGTTCCCCTACGCTCTGTCAAGAAGCATGGGACTTCATTTCCGTGCCCAGACAGCAGCGGTATTTTATAGTGAAGTGATTAGCAAGAGCGGGAACAGCCAGTGAAATTACATGGATGTGACTTCCGAGTCTGATTGTCCGACAGTGCTGCATGTTAAATAATTTCGTGGAGCGTTTTGGGAGCTGGCAAAATCGAGTAGTCAAAGTACTCTTGCGGTGTAGAGTTAGTCCTATGGTGGAGGCGCTGTTTTGGTAGTGTATTTCAGAAGCCGGGTGAGCGCGATCCTTCGTGATCACCCAAGTTATTTTGTGCAACACGAAAAATTGAGTGTTTGCAAACTGTATTCCCTTACGCGAGCGTGGATTTCGGGTTGAAATTTTTGGTGTTCTAAGGGACTGTAGCCTTTAAGCGAGCGAGCGCGTTGCTCTGAATTCAGAGTCATTACATCAAATCGCAGAGTCCATAGCTAGCAGGAAGTTAGTGTTTTAGTGAATAAGACCGACTTGGCAAGACTTCGTCGAATCCAATCTATACTACTACGTGGCTATGAAGACCTCTCGGTCGGCCAATCCCAGTTGAATATTGCCTATCTGTTTCCAGGGATAACTAAAATTTGATTTTTAGTATTTCGTGTAATTATTGACCATGTAACATTCTTTCAAAGGGATAAATTTACGATTACGTTGAATGAATGTCTGAACTGTGGAATGGGTACTAAACTCGAATTATCGTGTAGCGTGTTATAACTGCAAGTGGTGTACTTCTCTGTGTTACTGCTAGCAAAACTTTTGTACGAATCGATTGGGCAATGCAACTCCCAATAGCAGTAAAGAAATATAGTCACTGCAAAATACATTCAGCACCTTAGGCATTGAATCCTCTGGCACTGTACAAAAATATCTTTCGTCCCTGTGCACTTAACAAAGAAATTAAATAGTCTTACCTCTAAAGCAGCAACGGTGGAACGCGATATATTCTGGTCTTCCACAAAAAAATATAAATATGCTAGCTACAGGCTCACCGATGTGCAATACTAGCTGTAATACTTTGAAATGCACGTGGCTGGGAAATGAAAACATTTATGAAAAATCCAACTTCTTTGAAAAACATAAGACCTGGACAGGGACTGATTGTGGTCAATTACTAATACTGATCTTTTTTTTTTTAGCAAAATTACATTGCTAGTTAAGTTCGTCTTTTCGAAAACATCAGACAATTGAAGTTACATTACTCACAACTGATTCACAAACAATGAGATTTAAACAGCAAGTATTATCTAACCTCACAGCCCAACATAAATGCAGATCATCTGATTACATATAGCTCTGTCAACAACTACACTCCTGGAAATGGAAAAAAGAACACATTGACACCGGTGTGTCAGACCCACCATACTTGCTCCGGACACTGCGAGAGGGCTGTACAAGCAATGATCACACGCACGGCACAGCGGACACACCAGGAACCGCGGTGTTGGCCGTCGAATGGCGCTAGCTGCGCAACATTTGTGCACCGCCGCCGTCAGTGTCAGCCAGTTTGCCGTGGCATACGGAGCTCCATCGCAGTCTTTAACACTGGTAGCATGCCGCGACAGCGTGGACGTGAACCGTATGTGCAGTTGACGGACTTTGAGCGAGGGCGTATAGTGGGCATGCGGGAGGCCGGGTGGACGTACCGCCGAATTGCTCAACACGTGGGGCGTGAGGTCTCCACAGTACATCGATGTTGTCGCCAGTGGTCGGCGGAAGGTGCACGTGCCCGTCGACCTGGGACCGGACCGCAGCGACGCACGGATGCACGCCAAGACCGTAGGATCCTACGCAGTGCCGTAGGGGACCGCACCGCCACTTCCCAGCAAATTAGGGACACTGTTGCTCCTGGGGTATCGGCGCGGACCATTCGCAACCGTCTCCATGAAGCTGGACTACGGTCCCGCACACCGTTAGGCCGTCTTCCGCTCACGCCCCAACATCGTGCAGCCCGCCTCCAGTGGTGTCGCGACAGGCGTGAATGGAGGGACGAATGGAGACGTGTCGTCTTCAGCGATGAGAGTCGCTTCTGCCTTGGTGCCAATGATGGTCGTATGCGTGTTTGGCGCCGTGCAGGTGAGCGCCACAATCAGGACTGCATACGACCGAGGCACACAGGGCCAACATCCGACATCATGGTGTGGGGAGCGATCTCCTACACTGGCCGTACACCACTGGTGATCGTCGAGGGGACACTGAATAGTGCACGATACATCCAAACCGTCATCGAACCCATCGTTCTACCATTCCTAGACCGGCAAGGGAACTTGCTGTTCCAACAGGATAATGCACGTCCGCATGTATCCCGTGCCACCCAACGTGCTCTAGAAGGTGTAAGTCAACTACCCTGGCCAGCAAGATCTCCGGATCTGTCCCCCATTGAGCATGTTTGGAACTGGATGAAGCGTCGTCTCACGCGGTCTGCACGTCCAGCACGAACGCTGGTCCAACTGAGGCGCCAGGTGGAAATGGCATGGCAAGCCGTTCCACAGGACTACATCCAGCATCTCCACGATCGTCTCCATGGGAGAATAGCAGCCTGCATTGCTGCGAAAGGTGGATATACACTGTACTAGTGCCGACATTGTGCATGCTCTGTTGCCTGTGTCTATGTGCCTGTGGTTCTGTCAGTGTGATCATGTGATGTATCTGACCCCAGGAATGTGTCAATAAAGTTTCCCCTTCCTGGGACAATGAATTCACGGTGTTCTTATTTCAATTTCCGGGAGTGTATTTGAAGCATTACAAAAGTGAAATATCCAACTAGCCTTTTTGATCAAATCTGTTTACGTATATTTTGGGGTTACTCGACAATTACAAATTATTAGCCAACTCATCTATACTAACGTGCTGGTAAAACAAAAATCATAATTATTTAACATCTTTGCCTTGATTGCATGAAGACTTCTGCTTGCATGTTCAACAATACTGACATACCTACATTAACATAACACATGGTGGCTTCACACAGAACACCACAGAAACTGCCTACTCCATTGTCTTTCGCTCACAGACAGCTACCTACAACTGAGCGCCCAGTGCTTTCTTACTCCAACACTTCAGTCTCGGACCAGAAATAGTATCTTTGGCTCTGCGGTCGTGCACAGTCAGCGATCCACATTATCAAGCCTATCAGAGACATGCATCGTTTATAGTATACTATTTTCATTTTCATTTATATTAATATTATTATCATATTCAGGTGCCACATACAAGTCTCCCCCGTAGACTCCTTTCAACAATATTAATTTCAAGTGCAACCAAAATCCACTCATTATGATGTTACTTTAAAGGTTTATCATAGTGTTGTGTACATAGTTCCGCGTAGTCAGCTCGTACACAACTCTCCCACTAGAGCGCGCCCCGCTAAGCACAACACCGCAGGTGCAGCGCTCGTCTGTCTCCGCACTACGGGATGGCTCTGTATTAGAGACGGACCAAATTCTGCTTCCGCCGATCCATGTATTAATATGTAACGCAGCCAATGAGATTGCTGCTAACGTAGAACCTTTTCTCCTCGCCAATCACACTCGCGCAGCGATACCTGAACACTCGAGGTATAATGAGTGTACAGATCTGCGTCAGTCTGCGTCAGTCTGCGTCAGTCAGTCTCCGTCAGTCAGTCTGCGTCAGTCTGTCTGCGTCAGTCTGTCTGCGTCAGTCTGTCTGCGTCTGTCTGTCTGTCTGTCTGCGTCTGTCTGTCTGTCTGCGTCTGTCTGTCTGTCTGCGTCTGTCTGTCTGTCTGCGTCTGTCTGTCTGTCTGTGTCAGTCTGTCTGCGTCAGTCTGTCTGCGTCTGTCTGTCTGCGTCTGTCTGTCTGCGTCAGTCTGTCTGCGTCAGTCTGTCTGCCTGTCTGCGTCTGCCTGCCTGCCTGTCTGCGTCTGCCTGCCTGCCTGCCTGTCTGCGTCTGCCTGCCTGCCTGTCTGCGTCTGCCATAGCCATGAAGAGAAATGTAGTGTCAGAAATATGTGAGAATAAGATTAACGTACGAAGACCAAAGGAACTTCAGATTGTCAATTGTAAATAGCATCCAGAACCAAGTTAACTAATTTCTATGTGTGTGAAAATGTGTGTGAAAATTAATCAAGTTCTGTTTAAAGTTGGTCACCGTCAATCTGCTACTATAAGCGTGCAAGTGGCATTTCTATCTTCTGACCTAACGGCAGAAGATAAACACGCCACGATAAGACCACGAGACATATTGCTGAGACTCGCCTACTTCGTTAGAGCGACAAGTCAAATAATCTGATGGTGTGTGTGCCGAAGGTCTTACAGTACGCACACCACACATAGTATACATAGAACTGAAGTTAGAAACTGTATGTGTCTTGATGCATTACGTGGTGATTCTGTAACAGCCTTACAAACTTTGGGGGATGATGGAGTAAATGTACCAATCTGAGGAAGGGAACTGTGTCCGGAAACGACAGAGTCGAAAACTTTAAGCGCAAATTGTTCTCTCGGTCTGATACCTCTGACAGTGGAATACGTGTACCGATACTCTTGTTGCTCAGATTATAGGATAGTAAAATTTCAGAGGTAGTTGTAAGGATCAAAACAAAAAGAATAGTAAACATGGGCTCTAAACTGGGTACATTAAGAGCTATTAGCACTCTTTCATCGTCGCTACTGTGAACCAAATCTCCTCTTTAGACATTTTTTCTTGTTTTGGTTCATGCTAACTTCACAAAAAATAAGGAAACTAAAGAGCTCGGAGTAGAAGAGATGTTTTTCACAGTATGTAAAGTGAACAAATGCCCATAGATCTTCCGGTAGACATTCTAGAAGCCAGTGTTGCCAAAATATTTTTATATTGCTTTGGTCCACACAAACACCTCTGAAAGTTACCTAGCTTACAGTCTCAGCAACAAGAGTACCGGTACGTGTATTCCAGTGTCAGAGGTATCAGAAGGATTTCGCTTATAACTTTCACCTCAATCGTTCCCGTATCAGGGTTCCTTACCTCAATTTGATACATTTACTCGTATTCAACATTCCTGAAAGTTTGTATCATCATCATGGAATCATCCTGTATAGCTCACTGAGGAGAAATTACCCAGACTGTATAAATCTAGTACTTGAAAATGGGAGAACTTACAACAAACTTTATACATAATTTCAAACTTTGTCGAAATTTTTTCTCTCTGATAACACTGGTAAAATAATGAAACAAAAAATGTTTATCGCTTACTGCATTTTTGCTGTTAATGCAGGAAAAAAAATCAGGATCAAGCGTGACGTTTTAGTTCATTACTACCATATTACTAACTCTATTCGCAACAGATTTTGCAGACATTACCCGCACGTACCACTGAACGTACGCTCAAAAGGTTATCTACATCTACATCTACATCTACATTTATACTCCGCAAGCCACCCAACGGTGTGTGGCGGAGGGCACTTTACGTGCCACTGTCATTACCTCCCTTTCCTGTTCCAGTCGCGTATGGTTCGCGGGAAGAACGACTGTCTGAAAGCCTCTGTGCGCGCTCTAATCTCTCTAATTTTACATTCGTGATCTCCTCGGGAGGTGTAAGTAGGGGGAAGCAATATATTCGATACCTCATCCAGAAACGCACCCTCTCGAAACCTGGCGAGCAAGCTACACCGCGAAGCAGAGCGCCTCTCTTGCAGAGTCCGCCACTTGAGTTTGTTAAACATCTCCGTAACGCTATCACGGTTACCAAATAACCCTGTGACGAAACGCGCCGCTCTTCTTTGAATCTTCTCTATCTCCTCCGTCAACCCGATCTGGTACGGATCCCACACTGATGAGCAATACTCAAGTATAGGTCGAACGAGTGTTTTGTAAGCCACCTCCTTTGTTGATGGACTACATTTTCTAAGGACTCTCCCAATGAATCTCAACCTGGTACCCGCCTTACCAACAATTAATTTTATATGATCATTCCACTTCAAATCGTTCCGCACGCATACTCCCAGATATTTTACAGAAGTAACTGCTACCAGTGTTTGTTCCGCTATCATATAATCATACAATAAAGGATCCTTCTTTCTATGTATTCGCAATACATTACATTTGTCTATGTTAAGGGTCAGTTGCCACTCCCTGCACCAAGTGCCTATCTGCTGCAGATCTTCCTGCATTTCGCTACAATTTTCTAATGCTGCAACTTCTCTGTATACTACAGCATCATCCGCGAAAAGCCGCATGGAACTTCCGACACTATCTACTAGGTCATTTATATATATTGTGAAAAGCAATGGTCCCATAACACTCCCCTGTGGCACACCAGAGGTTACTTTAACATCTGTAGACGTCTCTCCGTTGATAACAACATGCTGCGTTCTGTTTGCTAAAAACTCTTCAATCCAGCCACACAGCTGGTCTGATATTCCGTAGGCTCTTACTTTGTTTATCAGGCGACAGTGCGGAACTGTATCGAACGCCTTCCGGAAGTCAAGAAAAATAGCATCTACCTGGGAGCCTGTATCTAATATTTTCTGGGTCTCATGAACAAATAAAGCGAGTTGGGTCTCACACGATCGCTGTTTCCGGAATCCATGTTGATTCCTACATAGTAGATTCTGAGTTTCCAAAAACGACATGATATTCGAGCAAAAAACATGTTCTAAAATTCTACAACAGATCGACGTCAGAGATATAGGTCTATAGTTTTGCGCATCTGCTCGACGACCCTTCTTGAAGACTGGGACTACCTGTGCTCTTTTCCAATCATTTGGAACCTTCCGTTCCTCTAGAGACTTGCGGTACACGGCTGTTAGAAGGGGGGCAAGTTCTTTCGCGTACTCTGTGTAGAATCGAATTGGTATCCCGTCAGGTCCAGTGGACTTTCCTCTGTTGAGTCATTCCAGTTGCTTTTCTATTCCTTGGACACTTATTTCGATGTCAGCCATTTTTTCGTTTGTGCGAGGATTTAGAGAAGGAACTGCAGTGCGGTCTTCCTCTGTGAAACAGCTTTGGAAAAAGGTGTTTAGTATTTCAGCTTTACGCTTGTCATCCTCTGTTTCAACGCCATCATCATCCCGGAGTGTCTGGATATGCTGTTTCGAGCCACTTACTGATATCATCTAGTTCAGTAGATGAGGTGTTGTAAATATTGGGATGAGTGAAAAACTAGCTGTTTTATACAGGCTAGTTCGATTATTTAAAGATTCAGAGTTGGAAATTACTGGTTAGTTAAAACTGTTTCCCTGGAAACATGATAGTGTTGTTTCTTTTTTTTTGTTTTATTTGTATGCCTCTTACCATGTAGACTCTCGTATTCCTGCTTTGCAGTTGTGGAGATTATCGACGTGTGCTGCTAGTAGCTATTTGGAGCCGGTGTACTGAAGTTTTACGGGTAAACGGTCCAGTTCAGGGGTCGGATGTCGGGATCTTTCCTGAAAGTAGTTAGTTACGTGTTCCATAGATCGTTTGGAGAAGTGTTCTATCGACACAATGTGAAACAAGTTATTTCATAGGTTGTGCATGCGTCATTAGTGTTAATTTTAATGACATTATTTTTTAGTCCTACTCACGCAACTTCACTTACAAGCAACGTGGTATTTTTTCTTGTTTCCAGTTTTTAAGTAGAAATTAGTCAGTGGAACAGAAGGACTTTGGGTTAGATTTGAAACTTACTTCGTAATCTGTCAGACATTTTTTGCTATTGGTCAAATGATCCAAATTTTTTGTTGTTTTATATTGAACTTTCTGGACCCCCGAGAGCTTTAACAGTGGGTAATAAAAGTAATTTTTGCTATGGTGTTGTAGGTATTGATATCGCTGTTCTTCCAAAATGCAACGGATTATTCATGACGAAACTTCATTAGATGCTACAGCTATTGTACGGGTGCAGTTAAAATATCAACCTCGTTGAAGAGATACGTAAATGACGATAGTGCGTGATCACATATTATTGTTCTCACTGTTCAGTTTTGTACAATCAATACTTTCTGTCTGGGTGATTAGTTACCCCAGGAAATTATCCGTAAAACACTTTTGAGTGGAAATGCGAAAAATTATGTAAGAAGATTGATTTGTTTATTTTTTCCAAGACTAGCAGTTATACGGAGAGTGAAGAAAACTACTTAGGATAATTTAACTTTCGTTTATGGTTCATCTCAGCAGCGCATTTTTAATTACATGACTTCTTTCGATTATTCAGGATCATCTTGAGACCTAAGTAGTTGCGTCAGTCACCCGTGTTGTCTCTGATATGATGTTCTGATTGACAACACGGGTTGCTGTCTCAACTACTTAGCCATCAAGAAATCCTGTGCGATCGATACGTGTCATGTAATTAAAATTGTGCAACTGACACTGAACAATAAATGGAAATTATTTTAAATATAAATACAGTTGCTGATACACAAGAGAGGAATGTGCCGGCTGTAGTAAGCTGAACTTAATTGTGAAGCTCAGTAGTATGCTTCTTCCATTTCAAACAGTCATCAGTATGTGTACACAAAAATGTGGAGCATTGTAGCATATTTACTGACTCCATGTGCTATATCTGTTACTGGTATGAATCTGTTGGTTCTAGAAAACAGAATATAGTGTGTTTTTTGAAAATTTAAGGGGGAGTCCATTTTCAGAGATCCACTTAATAACATTCTTTGAAAAAAAAAGTAATTAACAATGTGTTTGTGGCTTTCTCTGTAATAGAATTTATTATTACACGTGTATCGGCGGCAAAAATTATCAGGTGGGCTTGTTGAATGTTAACTGTTAGGTTAGACAGCTACAGGGCTTTTAATGATTGACGTTAGGGTGGTGGGGAGTTTAATCTTGTTTTGCAGGTCAGAATGAGGCTGACGACCCTTAGCTGTTTCGAATATTCGATAGTGCAGCCGAGCAGAGAATTAAATCGAGTCCGCCAGTAAACGTTTCCAATTAAATCCGCTGAGTGGTACGTGGCGTAATTTGTCTTTTGCGCCGCACATCGCCAATAACACGTGGATTCTGACCGCGGCCGCGCGTGCGAGATTCCGCGCGACGCCCCGAAGTTCTGAGGTACGAACGAGGGGAACTTCTCATACTGGCATCTGTCTTCCCAACCGCAATATTTCTGTGATCGTCCTACTGTAAATCGATTAACTAAGACACTACTCCACACTTCACTGTTTCGATTTAGTCTAGCACACTGATAATGGAACATGTTTCAAATGTATAAGGTGCTTTCCGTCTATTTCTTCTTCTTTTTTCTTCGTCTTCTTCTTCCATATGGTCTCTGTATGACCACGTGTAGCCCCATCATTGACTGCATTTTCATCTTCTTCTTCCAGAATCTCTTCATCTTGTTTCTTCGCTTCTCCCATTTTTCTTTCTAGATCTTTAGAATCTTCTCGTGTCTGCTCCCTTGGTGAGTACGTATCCGCATCCGTTGTCGGTCTCTCTCATATTGGTCGACGTGTACTTGCTTGTCCAATTTTCCATTCCTTCCATTTTGATCTCTTATTCCGACCAGTCCTTCCGAAGTTCAGCAACCCACGTCGTTCCTGCCTTTCCTCACGTCTTCCCCGTTGTTTCCCATATTATTTTCATCTTTCTCTAGATATTCATTTTGATTACATTCCTGGCAAATCTTGCCCTTTTAAGTCTAATTTCTCTCAAATTGCCCTGACGCTACGGCACAGTTCCTGTTTATGTCTTCGCGCCCATCTATCACTACTCCTTTTATGGCCTAATATCTTCGTCTGTATTTTCCTCTCTCCTTTCTCTACTTATTCTGTAACATTTCTTTTTGGTGTTATAGCGGCAGTCACGTAGAGTAATGCGTTACTAACGGTTGACATGTAGTGTATGTTCTTTGATGCTGTAGATACATTCTTGTTAGTGTGTGTAGATATGGTCATACAGACAGCTGACCATATCGTCTTCATCCTCTCTTTTATTCTGTAATAGCTGCTGTTCCTTCCTGCTATGTATTCTGCCAAGTATTGTGGTGAGTATGGTGACACTCATTTCCCTTATTAAAAAAAAAACTGGGATTGTAACTCTGTCCTGTCACGGCAACACTATGTATGTTGTGGTATTAATGGCAAGCTAAGCATGGTTGCTAAGTCTCTAGACTGGTTGCTATTAATCTCCAGTCAGTGATGCTGGATCACACAGAATGTTACAGGGAGTCAATTGTTTTGGATGGCAGACACAGATGTGAAAGGTTTACAATGTGCTTGGCGCAGAGTAGCAGAGATCGTCCCTTATGTTGGTTAGATCTGGTAGATCGGAACCTGACAACGAGTACGCATGTCCTCACTTTCCCATGGGGCCAACAATGGAACACTGTTTCATCCGAATGTCCGATAATTCTAGATACTGCACAACTGGACCAGCCTGCCAAATCCATACCCAAAATGAGGCGCCATTTGAACTCTGCTAGGTATCTCACACAAGTACATGGCATCTTCGTGTTCTTGATAGTGAACGCTCAACTTCTTACGCTCTACCCTGTAAGACATAGTAACAACACTCAACACTGATACCATCTGGTCGTCGTTGTACCTCCACAGAGAATTTGAGCTGTCGTCATTTACATACTAGCTGATTTTGTGTACGTGTACAAAGTTACACTCACATGTGGCCATTTCTCCTGAATGCTGTACATCGTTTATCAGGTAGCGTATTTTATGAAGAAAATCGCATGAGCATTTCACAAAATCCTTATTGGTGTCGACTAAGCCGGTGATCATCTTCAAAGTAAATGCATATGAAGGAAGCAGTCATGTAACGTCACCACTGAGATATACTCTCTACTGTCGGAGTACGTTGTATTTCGTACGAACTTGGACTCTTTCATACTCGAAATGATCTGGAAAGACTGATTCTCCTTAGCGGTTGAAGATATTTTTGCATTCTGCCAGATTTCCCTCCAATGATTGGTGTAGACTAATAATTGACTGTGATGTGGAGAATGGGCTTTATATACAGGGCTATTACAAATGATTGAAGCGATTTCATAAATACACCGTAGCTCCATTGATTGACATATGGTCACGGCACACTACAGATACGTAGAAAAACTCATAAAGTTTTGTTCGGCTGAAGCCGCACTTCAGGTTTCTGCCGCCAGAGCGCTCGAGATCGCAGTGAGACAAAATGGCGACAGGAGCCGAGAAAGCGTATGTCGTGTTCGAAATGCACTCACATTAGTCAGTCATAACAGTGCAACGACACTTCAGGACGAAGTTCAACAAAGATCCACCAACTGCTAACTCCATTCGGCGATGGTATGCGCAGTTTAAAGCTTCTGGATCCCTCTGTAAGGGGAAATCAACGGGTCGGCCTGCAGTGAGCGAGGAAACGGTTGAACGCGTGCGGGCAAGTTTCACGCGTGTATCTGGACATGCTGGAAAATTGGCTCATGCCACAACTGGAGACCGACAGCGCCGACTTCATCTTTCAACAGGATGGTGCTCCACCGCACTTCCATCATGATGTTCGGCATTTCTTAAACAGGAGATTGGAAAACCGATGGATCGGTTGTGGTGGAGATCATGATCAGCAATTCATGTCATGGCCTCCACGCTCTCCCAACTTAACCCCGTGCGATTCCTTTCTGTGGGGTTATGTGAAAGATTCAGCGTTTAAACCTCCTCTGCCAAGAAACGTGCCAGAACTGCGAGATCGCATCAACGATGCTTTCGAACTCATTGATGGGGACATGCTGCGCCGAGTGTGGGAGGAACTTGATTATCGGCTTGTTGTCTGCCGAATCACTAAAGGCCCACATATCGAACATTTGTGAATGCCTAAAAAAACTTTTTGAGTTTTTGCATGTGTGTGCAAAGCATTGTGAAAATATCTGAAATAATAAAGTTATTGCAGAGCTTTGAAATCGCTTCAATCATTTGTAATAACCCTGTATAAATTAAGAAATACGTGCTTGTACGAGTACTGTAAGACTAATAAAGTCATTACACACACACACACACACGCACACACAAAACCAATGCCGTATTTATAATCTGTGATGGGGGTTGGGCGGTTCTGGGGCAACCGCCTGAAGACAGGCAGCCTCACCCTCCTCCTTGCTTCTTGCACAGCCACTGCATGCCCACCTCAACAAAACATCGCTCACATATCGCTTCTCACCACTGTAGAACGTTGAGAACATGAAATTCGTAGGTGTACCCAACTGCACTATTGGCCATTGAAATTGCTACACCACGAAGATGACGTGCTACAGACGCGAAATTTAACCGACAGGAAGAAGATGCTGTGATATGCAAATGATTAGCTTTTCAGAGCATTCACACAAGGATGGTGCCGGTGGCGACACCTACAACGTGCTGACATGAGGAAAATTTCCAACCGATTTCTCATACACAAACAGCAGTTGACCGGCGTTGCCTGGTGAAACGCTGTTGTGATGCCTCGTGTAAGGAGGAGTAATGCGTACCATCACGTTTCCGACTTCGATAGAGGTCGGATTTTAGCCTATCGCGATTGCGGTTTATCGTATCGCGACATTGCTGCTCGCATTGGTCGAGATCCAATGACTGTTGGCAGAATTTGGAATCAGTGGGTTCAGGAGGGTAATACGGAACGCCTTGCTGGATCCCAATGGCCTCGTATCACTAGCAATCGAGATGACAGACATCATATCCGCATGGCTGTAACGGATCGTGCAGCCACGTCTCGATCCCGAGTCAACAGATGGGGACGTTTGCAAGACAACAACCATCTGCAGGAACAGTTCGGCGACGTTTGCGGTAGCATGGGCTATCAGCTCGGAGACCATGGCTGCGGTTACTCTTGACGCTGCATCACAGACAGAAGCGCCTGCGATGGTGTACTCGACGACGAACATGAGTACACGAATGGCAAAACGTCATTTTTTCGGATGAATCCAGGTTCTGCTTACAGCATCATGATGGTCACATCCGTGTTTGGCGACATCGCGGTGAACGCACATTGGAAACGTGTATTCGTCATCGCCATACTAGCGTATCACCCGGCGTGATGGTATGGGGTGTCATTGGTTACACGTCTCGGTCATCTCTTGTTCGTATTGACGGCACAGTGAACAGTGGACGTTACATTTCGGATGTGTTACGACCCGTGGCTCTACCCTTAATTCGATCCCTGCGACCCCTACATTTCAGCAGGATAATGCACGACCGCGTATTGCAGGTTCTGTACGGGCCTTTCTGTATACAGAAAATGTTCGACTGCTGCCCTGGCCAGCACGTTCTCCAGCTGTCTCACCAACTGAAAACGTCTAGTCAATGGTGGCCGAGCAACTGGCTCGTCACAATACGCCAGTCAGTACTCTTGATGAACTGTGGTACCGTGTTGAAGCTGCAAGGGCAGCTGTACCTGTACACGCCATCCACGCTGTTTGACTCAATGCCCAGGCGTATAAAGGCCGTTATTACGGCCATAGGTGGTTGTTCTGGGTACTGATTTCTCAGGATCTATGCGCCCAAATTGAGTGAAAATGTAATCACATGTCAGTTCAAGTATGATATATTTGTCCAATGAATGCCCGTTTATCATATGCATTTCTTCTTGGTGTAGCAATTTTAATTGCCAGTAGTGTATTTCGAAATACAGCGCTACTTTTTGATTAGATTCTTGGCTTCTGGACAACCTATAAAAACCGCTCGTGGATTCAAATTGTGACTCGATTCCTTTTCTACGCAGTATTACACACCCTATTCACGGTGAATGCTCGGTCATAGCCCCGGTCAGAACACGTGCTCGAATCTTCTCACTTTCATTCGATAGATACAATTAACTGAACGTCGAGGTTGATATTTGACATGGGTGAAGGTGGCAATTTATTCTTATACCTTAACTCGAGAGTGATTTACAAAATAATGTTTGACTGCGTCAACACAGCGAATGAGCTTTCACGTCTGATCGATTTTACTAATGTTGCCACTTCTTCTTGCCGTTGTATTTTTTTTCCAAATTTCTTTCCTTTCTTTCTTTCGGGCGCCTTGGGCGTTTTGTCCTTCGAGGAGGAGGAGGAGGAGGGGGGGGGGGGGCGTTGTCACATACGCTGCAGCCCAAATATCCCGATAATATTGCTGGATTGTTTCTTTAATTATACAATCATTTGCCGCTTAGACTATGCTACAAAAACTGGGATGTGCCGCATTTCTCAACAATGCAGGATCCGTCTAACGTCCGGCTCCCGCCGTTGCTTAGCATCAGTTCGAGACAAGTCGAATGGCGAGCAACATGAATGTTTCTCTCTCCATTCAGCAAGATCTTAAGAAGACCGTGATACACAGCCGTGCGAAGATAGCATTCGGAAAAGGTAAACCATCAACAAACATCTGATTTCTACCAATCCTTAGCGTCCAAAACACTGAATTTGCTTGTGAACGCAAACTTGAATTTTATAAATCCTGTAATTACAGGAAAATAGAAATTATGCTGATCATACATACTAATGCGAAGTAGGAATTTCACTTGCTCTCTGTATTTGCTGATGCAGATAATGTACGAGAAGCTGAGTACATCATCATGGCGGTTGATGCACGCGTTTTCCATGCACAAATCGTTTAAAATAATACATTTTTATTAATATTTCCAACGCACTGTGGACGGATTGGATGCGTTAAGTTATATTGTTGTCAGAAACTTAACATGCCTTTTTAAGCCATAGGTGTCTTATTAATGGAACGAAAGGCGATGTGAAATAATTGTTTCTGTTCACAGATCATTAAATAAGGCGAGTTACCTTTATCGCTTTGTATTCCCTCTCCCAGTACAGACTTGCAGATGCCGTTGTACAGAATCGGTACAGGTCCCTGGAATTCGAGCTGCTAATATGTTGATTCCTCTCACTGCCAACTCCAGCGTAATCGCTTACTGCTGTGATTCATTCCGGTGATACGTGATTTATAACAGTGAGTATCATTTGTACGTCACCTCTTACGCCATTCTGTACCCCCAGCTCCGATAGAACAAATAGTTATGTCGACGAAGAGCTCATTAACTGCACTAAGCCAGAGCGATGTATCACCGGCAGCGTCGGAAGCTATTATCGCTTGCAATCGGTCACAAATTAGCCGATTAATCAAGCAATTTAAACCGATATTTCCAACACCACTATGTTCTGTTATCGGAAATTATTTGCTATATTTAATAAAACTCAGTATGTCCACTCGATACACGTAAAAACTAGATTTGAAATGTAGGCTATTAAAGTTGTTTTGGAATATTTTTCGTTTCGAACTGTAAGTTATCCGCTAAGAATGTGTTCAGACTTAAACGCCACTTACGTTAAAAAGTCCTCACTGAAGTTATCCGTAGCCTTGGGACTATTTTTGATACGCTCATAATTACCGTTTAAAATTTCCATATTTTTCCTGACTGCACCTTCCTGTCTCACTTTTTGCTAAGTTCCAAATGTCTTTTAAGTGGTTGTTGGAATAGTTTATCTTTTGTTACAAGTACATGTATAGCTGAAACACTGTAGGGTCTACTCGTAGCCAGAACGGGTGGTCAAATTCACAGTCCATCACACAAAACTTCGGTTTTGTGTGATTTGTGTATATCGCTTAAGAGGGGTAGGACGTCAAACGGGCCGAATTGGAGGAGGAGAGGCATCACTGGACATTTTAATTTCCACTGTCCATACTCTTACAAGTAAATTCATAAAACTTTGTCAGAATGACCAGGAAGGATTCAGGATTAACATTCATAGCAGCGGAAGTTCAAAAACATAAAAAATAAGTTCTTTTACACGTGAAATTTCATCATTTTTTTCACTTACTATTGGCTGCATTTGTTGCTGTAGGTACATCTTCCTTAATAATTAAGAGAGATTCTTCGATGAATTTTGCACAGTATACAAACCATACTTACAGGTGTCCGAAACTCTAAAATCTATTTAATTTATGGAAAAGTTAATGAGCTGTTACGTTTTAAACATTATGTTTAGAAAAAAAATAAAATTTTGTATTTAATTATCTCAATTTTTACCACAGTTTTTAATAGATTTGGAAAATTCTGGAGTTTCATACATGTGTAAGTATGGTTTGTATGCTGTGCAAAATTCATTAAAGAATCTCTCTTACTTGTGAAGAAAAATGTACCTATAGCAACAAATGCCGCCAATAGTAAGTGAAAAAATGATGAAATTTCATATCTAAAAAGAATAGATTATTTTGTTATGTTTTTGAACTTCCACTGCTATGAGTGTGAATCATGAATCCTTCCTGGTTATGCTAACAGTTTTATGAATTTATCAGTAAAAGTATAGGCACTGGAAATTAAATTGTTCTGTGTTGCCTCTCCTGCTCCAAGTCGACCCGTTTGACGTCCTACCCTCCTTAAAGCGAGCGCTGGGATGGTTCTCATGAAGGGGCATAGCCGATTTCCATCGCCATCCTCCTCTCATTAGAGCTTGTGTTCCATCTATGATCAGCTAGTCGTAGACTGGAAAAGTACCTACAGGAGTACAGCGTCACAATAGTGTTGACCGTTGATTGTACCTTGTTCAGAGATTCGCAACGTCGCCATGAACTCGAGAGCTGTGTCAGCGAGGGATGGGGTCGCGTTCTCTACTCGGATGAGAGCAGATTCATTTTGCGTAGTGATTCTGTACACACCCCCATACGGCGACAGATGACATCACGTAATGAACCCAGGAAGATCATCGAACATGACCGTCTTGGTGGTCCAGGTGTTGTTTAAAGACCTCCAGGTCCTTAAATACTGTACTTCATCCCGATGCGTTTCTCTCCAATATTCGGGACTGACTTCATTTTTATGGATGACAATATGCGACCACATCGAACAGGGCAGGTGGAGGCGCTCATAGAATGAGAGGATACTCGGCGAATGGACTGATCTGCTCGTTTTCCGGGCTTAAATACCATAGAGCGCGTGTGGGATGCACCGACGACCATACAGCTTTTGTCATTCTCGCTGGAGGAGGAATTGAACGCCCTACCACAAGAACGTGTTGCCAACCTTGCGGACTGCATGGGAGCACTCTGCAGAACATGCATTCCCGCCCGTGGTGATCACATACCCTGTTAACACCCATGTCCTGTCTTTTGTAATGATTAATGGCTATCATAAATCGTGGTGACTTCAGCATTATTGCTGTCTCTGAACAATATTGTCACTTCTGTTCGTCTCATTATGTTACGTACTGTCTATATTATAGCAGTTCTTTCTATGGATAGTAAAAGTTTCACCGATCTATGTTACTTGTAAGTGATGAGAAAGTTACTTTCGACTTTATGATTTGTACGCCAACGCACTTCAATAGATGTCGTGTAATTTCTTGGTTTTTCCAGGGTTAAAATGTTACGTAGCCGTTGATTCTGCTTGTTTTCTTTTTTCTTTTTTTTTGTTTCGTAATTGGCGAATAACATGTGTCGTAAAGGAATGTTGAACTTGGAGATAAATGTCAAACGAAACAAATATTTATATTCCTAAAAGCTTTTTATTGTTGAAAATCTTACTTACAATACGAGTGAAAGAGAAATCTCCATCATAGGGAATTCAGGAACAGAGAGAGAGAAAGCTGGTCGGATAGGAGATCCAAAGTAGAAAAACAATCCGTTCTGCCACCACCACCACCACCACCTGCAAGACAGTTACAATTTGCTACGCACTTGCTTGAAACGACTATAGAAAAAATAGGCCAGCTGTGTGTAGCAATCGCACTCTGAGTGTTCCGTACATTCTTCATTGTGTACATAGATAGCTCCTACATTTCGGGAATTGAGACTCTCAGCGATTTCTTCCTGTTACCGACACTGATATAGGAAAGATATTTGGTCCGGGAATTTCAACACTTTCGAGAATGTTTTGATTTTAAGTTTGACGTCGGATAACAAATCACAAAAGAAATATTTTTTCTTGTGATATAATTATAGGTTAAACTTGTCTGGTTCTTTCCTTTACGTTTACTATGAAAGCTTGCTGCTCACCAAATTTCGTGATACTAGGTCAACGAGAAGTACCCTACAGGTTTTGACGAGTGAGTTTGCGAGTATCATAATATGTTTCATAACATACGTCTTCATACTGCATTGACTTGAAGGCTTACATTCTTTACACCGACGTGAGACCATAGATGTTAGTATATGACAAATTTCAGCTTGATATGTCTATCAATTCATGAGAAAAAAGGGATCTCAAGAGACTGACGGACACACACACACACACACACACACACACACACACACACACTCAGGTAACAAAGACAAAACACTTTTTTCGTGTGAGATAACTACAGGATAAGTATTTTTTTTTCCTTCACTTTTAATAAGCCTTGCTTCTTGTCACATTCTATCATTCTAAGCCCAAGGGAAGTACCCTGTGGGTTTTGTTGAGTGAGTTTGCTACTGTCAGAACATGTGACATAAATAGACGTATCTTTTGATTGGATTGACTTAGAAGTTCAAGTATTTTACACCGCTTAGGGACTGTAGACATTCGTATGTAACATAAATTTGAACTTGATACGTGCACTCATTTGCAAGGAAAAGGGGTCCTTAACAGATGGACGGACGGAAGGACAGTCTGACTGACGGACAGACAACAAACTGATCCTATGAAGGTTCAATTTCTACCGATTTAGATACGGAATCCTAAAGAAGAGCAGATCGATGTTTTAGGAAGTGGGTCGTTCATGCCTGAATTAGTATGTCGTTCTTTTTCTTCACTTCAGTGCAGAAATGTATTAAGAAGTTACATATTTCATATAATGTTACATTTTCTAATTCTTTATTAGTAATTAAATTTTTGTAATTTTTACTGTTAAGAATAATTTTACCCTCTTTTAATTCAATATATAAAAGTAATACACCAATATTCAAAAACTTCTACAACCTACATAATTCAGTATTTTTTACTGGAGTGTGCTGATGAGCCAAATCGTAAACTCACACCACCTAATATTCCACTATTGGAGCGCAACACACCAGGACTTCGGGGTGGTATGGATTCCACAATTTCATGTTTGTTTTCCAGAGTTACGGGCACCAGATGTCTATAAACAGACCAAGAATTCCCATACATTACAGGCCAATATTTCGTGGGCACGGAGCTGGGCCAGATGACATGTCACATCCACCGGATTGAGGTTGCCAAACACCAATGTGAGTATGCAGCGTTGGTATTACGTGCAGTGGGGTTCGGACTGAGGGCTGTGCAGTCGTGGGGCTCAGTTTAATAATTTCTATTTAGCATCAACAGAATATAATTGTACTTCCAATAAAGCAAAATATTTCTGTAGCTCAGAAAAATCCTTAAGTAGGGCTTCAAAGAATCAGTATAAAAATGTCTTCCATTGAAGAACAGAATAAAATTAAACCTCTGCCCTAATGTACATAACCGGGAAACATTAACATTACAATGCTTGATCCTCGGCTAAAACCAGTCATCGTACCTGAGACAGAATTTTACAGTATTGTGGTAAGGTCTTATGGGACCAAACTACTGAGGTCATCGGTCCCTAATCTTACGCACTACTTAAGCTAACTTAAACTAACTTACGCTGAGGACAATACATATACCCATGACGGAGGGAGCCGCCCTGACCGTGACACGGTGCCATAAACAGCGCGGCTACCCAGCGCAGCGTACCTGAGACAACTACAGTAAAACATAAGATGACAAAACAACTTTTGGATTTAACTAGGACCATAATACTTTAAATTTAAAACAAAACCGAAGCCTTGCAGGTGGAAATATCAAACGAAGCTGAAATAAGAATGAGGGCTGTGAGTGATGCATTCTACGAATACGAAAGCAAGCCTCAAGTTACCAACTTGACAGACGTTCTATGAAGTTCTGAATTCTGGTACTATGTTAAATCAGTAAACGGATGGAACCGATCTGTCCAGACACTCTGTGAACATAATGGCATTGAAACAGAGACTGAGAGACAAAAGGCCGAAATACTAAACATTTTTTTCGAAATATGTTTCACGCAGTAACATCACACTGTAGTTCCTCCTTTAAATCGTCACACGGACGACAAAATGACAGACATCGAAATAAATGACCATAGGATAGAAAAGCAATTGAAATCGCTCGACAGAGGGAAGGCCATTGACGGAATCTCAATCTGATTCTACACAGAGTATGCGAAACAAATTACCCTCTTGCAGTAGCAGTGTGCCGTAGGTTTCTTGAGGAGCGAAGCGTTCCTAATTATTGGAAAAATTCACAAGTTATTCCCGTTTCAAGAACGGTCGTCGAACAGACGCAGAAAACTGAAGGTCTGTGTGTGTGACGACGGCGTGTTATAGAATTCTGGAACATGTTTTATGCTCATGTGTTACGACATCTCTGGAGACATAAAATTTGCTCTGTAGGAACCAACAAGGGTTCAAAAACCAACGATCGTATGAAATCCAGCTCGTTCTACTTGCTCATGAGACCGAGAAAGCTGTAGCATAAAGGCTCCAAGGTAGATGCCCTGTTGCTTGACTTACGAAAGGCATTCGAGACAATTCCTCACTGCCGCCTAATCAACAAAGTACGAGCGTATGAAATATCAGACCATATGTGTGAATGGATCGAAGAGTTTCTAGCAAACAGAACACAGCATGTCATTCTGGATGGACACAGGTCTTCAGACGTAGAAATAACATCGAGAGTACCACGGGGCAGTGTTGTAGCCACAACTACTTTTCACAATACGTATAAATGGCCTAGTGGATACCGTCGGAAGTTCCTTGAGGCATTTCGCTGATAACACTGTTCTATACAAAGAAAGACTAGAAGACTAAATGGAGGAAGACCTGAAGATAGTCCACTTTTGATACAAAGAGTAGCAATTGACCCTCAACATAAACAAACGTAACGGATTGCAATTACATGGACGGAGAGACCCTTTATTGTATGATTACAAAATTGCAGAACAGTCACTGGAAACAACTTCAACTTTTGTAGTCCTGTCTTCCTCAGTTAAAAACAGTTCTACAGTGGCACAAAAGTCGAAATCATTTGCAGAACGATATTGGTTACTACATGAAATTAAGATGCTCTATTCGAAAAAACAGCACCTAAACATGATGCTCTATGAGACTCATCTAGATATGGCAAAAAACGTAGGAAACGCCGCAGTTTTCATGGCACTAGTAGAAAAAACTGAACACAACACATACACAGCAATGAAACATTTACAAAACAAACAAAAACAGAAGATAATGAAACTAACAGTAAAAAAGACGCAAACATACATTTATATTTTAGATGTGAAACCACATGAACACCAACACACATTCCATCCACGCTTAGTTATCCTAACAGAGACAGAACTTCACGAAAATGAAAAAATTCTCTTGGAAAAAGGTTTGAAACACTGCACCAATAGCAAAGTGAACAATCAATACATAGAAAATCTCATAGTGGAAACCGAACACATCCTTACGCGTGAATAACAACAAAATAATTGTGAAATAAACATATGACTGACAAGAGAACTAGTAAAAGAAGAAATAAAAGGCATAATAAAACAAACACAGCTGACACACAATAAGAACAACCAAACAGAAGCAGCTACTATGAAAAGGTTAAAACAAAAGTTAACAATCAATAACGTATTAATAACAACAGCAGACAAGGGAAATGTAGCAGTACTGATGGATAAAGACCAATACATCACAAAAACCAAGGAATACATAAACACCAACGCCATACAAAAACTGAAGTCAGATCCAACTACACGATTCCAGACAAATGTGAAACGAACACTGAAAAACACTGAACACACACTCATAGACAAACAGAAATAGTACTTAACACAGAAAAATCCACAAGCACCAACACTCCACAGTCAACCGAAAGTACATAAAGACGGAATGCCAATGAGAGCTGTTATCAACTTCAAGAAAGCCCCAACATACTGCATAGCCAAACACCTCCAAAAGTTAGTTACAAAACACTATAAAGTAGAAAACAACAGAACAGTGATAAACACAGGAAACCTAATAGAAAACATACAGAACATACAGGTACCACAAACAGCATCACTGATTTCATTAGATATAGAAAATATGTATACCTCCATCCCTATCACAGAAACAATAGAAATCATAGAACAAAATCTCTCGTCCCACAGCAACATCACCACAGACGCAATAAAAGAAGTAACAGATATGCACAGACTGACAACTGAACAAAACTACTTTCAGTTTGAGAAAGAATATTATCTACAAACTGATGGATTGCCCATGGGATCCCCAATATCAGGAACACTAGCAAACAGTTTCATCAGTCACCTAGAAAATCAGATATTTGATAAGATAGCCACAAATGAAAGTTTCAAAATCATATATTGGCACAGAAACGTGGATGACATTATTTGTCTGGTAGATGAGCCAAGCGAAAAAAAAATAGATAAACTCCATTCAGAAATAAACAAAGCTCATCAGAACATAAAATTCACACTTGAAAAAGAAAAAGAAAATCAAATAAATTTTCTTGACATTACAATTAAAAAAGAAAATGGTAAACATACACTTAACATCTTTAGAAAACCAACAGCCACAGACACAATAATACATTCCACATCCAACCACCCCCACAGCCAGAAACTTGCAGCACTAAGACACATGTTACATAGATTAAACTGAATCCCAATCAGCAAGAGAAACTATGAACAAGAAATGAGTACAATCATACAAATAGCTAGGAACAATGGGTATGACACACATGTGGTACACAGGCTCAATCAAAAAATAAAAACACAAATAAAAAACAAACACAACATATCCACAATACAAAAGAACTCACAAGCTGAAAACTTACAAACACACACAATGACAACACCACACAGAAAAGAACCAGATGGCACACCATGACCTACACACATAAACTAACACACAGAGTTGCAAACATCCTAAAGAGAAAGGGCTTCAAAATAGCATATAAGCCTGGGCAAACAATTCAATCACACCTAAGCCCGCCAGCTACCAAGAGGGACAAATTCCAACAATCAGGAATATATAAACTTGAATGTCAAAGATGTGGTGCAGTATACATAGGCATGACATGCAGGAATTTTGAAACAAGATAAAAAGAACATATCAGATGTTGGAAGTATGAAACAGACCATTCCACATTTGCAGAGCATTTAAAATACTACAACCATCATCCTACAAACATGGAACAAGAAATGAAAATAATGAGAATAAGAAACCATGACAGACATCTTATAAAATGAAATACAATAAAAGTAATATCACACCAAACACACACACACACACACACACACACACACACACACACACACATACACACATACATACATATACACAAACACACACACAAATGCATGCACGAACAGACCACAGATACTTCAATAGTTGCACTCATAAGTTTGGCAATAACATTCGATCTTTGGCAAAAACATTTGACAGTCGGCAACAGAAACCAAAACATTGCATTAAAGCAAGCGTTCAGTGCATAGTGCTGTGGCATGTGGAAAAAACCGCAAACTGACGTTCATAAGAAGAAGAACAACACCAAAAATGCAACAGGAGCGTAATATGTAAGAAATTGTCCACGCAACCTGTAAGTACAGTTCAAAACATTACTACTTAATAGGAAATACCAACCACCAGAACTGTTTATAACCTATAGGCACAGTGACAAAAACGTAAATAAAATAGCTAACATATGTACATATTCCAGGCCACTTATAATGCCTTGCAGAAAATAAAGGCGAAACGCGTATGGCACTAAAATTGTGTTTCATTCGGTTGCTGTCAGACGGTCCATAAGTAAAAATTATCAATATACCGTAATAATAAGTCACTGGGAACAGTTACATCCATAACATATATAGGAGTATTCGTACGGAGCAATTTTAAGTGAAACGACACACGAAATCGGTTGCTTCTAAGTCAGATGTCAGATTGAGAGCCAGCCGTTGTGGCCGAGCGGTTCTAGGTGCTTCAGCCTGAAACCGCGCGACCGCTACGGTCGCAGGTTCGAATCCTGCCTCAGGCATGGATGTGTGTGATGTCCTTCGGTTAGTTAGGTTTAAGTAGTTCTAAGTTCTAGGGGACTGATGACCTCAGATGTTAAGTCCCATAGTGCTCAGAGCCATTTGAACCATTTTTGAACCAGATTGAGATTCATTGGAATCCTCAGGAAATGTAGTCCATCAACAAAGTAGCTTTAAAAACAATCCTTCGACCAAAACTTGAATATTGCTCGTCGTTATTGGATTCGTGCTGGGAATAAAGGAAGATCCAAAGGAGAGCGGCATGTTTCATTTCAGATTCATTGAGTAAGCGCGAAAGCGTCACGTAAATGCTCAGAGAACTCTATCGGAAAACACAGCAAGAGAGGCATTCTGCATCACGTTATGGTCCACTGTTAAAGCTCCGATAGCGTACATTCCCAGAAGATCGAACCAAAATGTTGCTTCGTTCTACATATATCTCGCGAAAAGGCCATGAAGATAAAATTACAGCGATTCGAACCCACACAGAGGCTTAACAGGAAACGTCCTTCCCGCAAACCATAGACTGCTGGAAGAGGAAATGGGGAAAGTGATACAGATACACAAAATACCCTACGCCACACACCGTATGATGGCTTATGCAGTATACAGGACGGTGTCGCGTTAAGACGTAACACCCCCTTCATTCCGGGGGCGATTGCACGTATCGGCATGCGGTTTTCGGCGAATCATAGCGGACTATATGCACAATAATCACAACGTTTATATTGACGGAGGCAAGTACATGTTTTTGTAATGGGGCGCTATACTTTTTTTTTACCTTCATTCGAACGCTCTGGAAAAGACGCGTATAGTGATGTAACGCTTGTTGCTAGTGTGATTCAAACTTTCCTTAAAAGAGGGCGAATGAGGATTTACCTACGTAGCGTATGCCGTGCATGCTGCACAGAGCACGGCAACTCGGCCTGCGGGTCACGCGAGGCGTGTTTACAGTCTGCAGCCGCTTCTGACCGCCTCGACCTCCAATCGCACAATATTTTCCAGCGTCTTTTAAACGAAGTTTGAATCACAATAGCAACATGCGTTACATCACTATACGCGTCTTTTCTAGATTGTTCGTATGATGGTAAAAAAGTATAGCGTCCCATTAAAAAAAAACATGTAGTTGCCTAATTATCTCGGTCAATATAAACGTTGTGATTATTGTGCATGTACCAAAGTATGTGCCCCATAGTCGGCTATGATTCGCCGAACACCGCTTGTCGATACGTGCAATCGCCAACGGAATAATGGGGGTGTTACGTCTTACACGACTCACCCTGTATATGTATATGTAAAAATGTAGAAGCATCCTTTGGTTTACTGCTAAAGTGACCAGATAGGTACCACAACACGCCACACACAACCCTCTACCAACCTACCTACATATGTATCTCAATAAATTCTGGCCAACACTGATACAAACAATTGTTTATTCTCATAGAACACGTAACGAGATCCTCAGCAGTAAAGTCACAGAGTGGTTTAAATAAAACAATTAAGTATGCAATTGTTTATTCGTATAGAACACGTAACGAGATCCTTAGCAGTCATGCGCACAGAGTGGTTTAAATAAAACAATTTAGTGATAATAAAACTAATCATGCTCAAAGTGTTCAGGTAACAAAAACAACCGCTCTCGATCGCAGCTCATGTACCTGCACTCCTGAGTGCCATCAGTAAACAGTCGCAACTTGTTACACGACAAGTGCAGAATTTGGGGCTAGCAAACACAACCAATGAATAGTTAGTATACCGCACAGGGTGACGTATCAACCGTAAAATCACCAGCGTGAAACTGTCACCAAGGTAGTGCTCCTCCTGACATGCAGAAAGCCTTTCTTCCACCTCGACTGGGATCGCTGTCTGTCTGGCCAGGGATAAACACCAACCACTCCACCAGGCTCTTGTGTCTACACAGAGGCCACATCCTATGCACACTGCAGTGACGTCTGGCTGACAGTACCGCAGCACACACGTTTCTCAAGGCCCTTCCCCTCGACTCTTCTCAGAAGTCTCACGTTCGTCTTTGTACAGCAACTGACTCTGCCAAACCTCCTTGCCACGAGCTCGGCACCAGCAGCCCTCACGGCCATCATCGACCGCCCATTCACGGCCGGAGCACGACACTCCACACAAAATGATTCCATGCAGCCAGGGAAATCAACCAGCACAAGTTTACTGTCATACTCCTCAGATCACTGTAGCACGAGTCTGGCCTTGCGACACGGGTCGTCCTTCTGGTCATTCTGTTGGCCATCGCCGTCGAGGAAGACATCAAGCATAAACGGATACAGGTGATATGCAACAATGATCACGCAGCTCACTGCTGTTATGGTGCCTTACATTACTATCGCGAACCCCATGGAAGCTCAGGTAAATGTTTTGTAGCGAATACTGAACAACTGGCGTCCATGGCATGGCGCATGTTTTGAACAACCTTTCGCGTGGCTGACGGCATATCTCCACAAGAAATGTGGGTTACCCGATCGGACGACACGTTTCCATTCATACACGGTCCAGTCTCGATGATACCGTCTCCAGTGCAATGGTAACTGACAATGTCGTTGGGTCAACATGAGCATATGTGTGGGTCGTTCTCTGCAGAGATACACGTTCAGCATTTTGCACTGAACTATCTTCTCCGAAACGCTTGTGCCTGTATCAGCACTGTACTCTATTGTCAGACATACCACATACTGCCGCTTATCGCACTCTAGAATCGGACAGGTCTGCGATCTCCCCATAATGTGAAGCAGTATGAACGTCCAGCGTCTTGTTACACTGAAAAGCCAAAGAAACTGGTACACCTGCCTAATATCGTGTAGAGCCCCAGCGCGCACGCAGAAGTAGCGCAACACGACGAGGCATGCACAAGACTTACGTCTGAAGTAGTGCTGGAGGGAACTGATACCATGAATCATGCAGGGCTGTCAATAAATCCGTAAGAGTACGACGGGTTGTAGATCTCTTCTGAACAGCAAGTTGCAAGACATCCGAGATATGCTCAATAATGTTCATGTCTGGAGAGTTTGGTGACCAGAGGACGTGTTTAATCTCAAAAGAGGGTTGCTGGAGCCACTCTATAGTAATTCTGGATGTGTGGTCCGTCACATTGTCCTGCTGGAATTGTCCAAGTCCGTCGGAATGCCCAATGCAACACATTTTTTTTCTCGGCCAATTTTGGTTGAAAAAACCGGAAATTTCTTGTGGAATATTTTCAAACATTCCCGCTTCGTCTCGTATAGTTTCATTGACTTCCGACAGGTGGCAGCGCTGTACGGAGCTGTTAAAATGGCGTCTGTAGCGGATGTGCGTTGCAAACAACGGGCAGTGATCGAGTTTCTTTTGGCGGAAAACCAGGGCATCTCAGATATTCATAGGCGCTTGCAGAATGTCTACGGTGATCTGGCAGTGGACAAAAGCACGATGAGTCGTTGGGCAAAGCGTGTGTCATCATCGCCGCAAGGTCAAGCAAGACTGTCTGATCTCCCGCGTGCGGGCCGGCCGTGCACAGCTGTGACTCCTGCAATGGCGGAGCGTGCGAACACACTCGTTCGAGATGATCGACGGATCACCATCAAACAACTCAGTGCTCAACTTGACATCTCTGTTGGTAGTGCTGTCACAATTGTTCACCAGTTGGGATATTCAAAGGTTTGTTCCCGCTGGGTCTCTCGTTGTCTAACCGAACACCATAAAGAGCAAAGGAGAACCATCTGTGCGGAATTGCTTGCTCGTCATGTGGCTGAGGGTGACAATTTCTTGTCAAAGATTGTTACAGGCGATGAAACATGGATTCATCACTTCGAACCTGAAACAAAACGGCAATCAATGGAGTGGCGCCACACCCACTCCCCTACCAAGAAAAAGTTTAAAGCCATACCCTCAGCCGGTAAAGTCATGGTTACTGTCTTCTGGGACGCTGAAGGGGTTATTCTGTTCGATGTCCTTCCCCATGGTCAAACGATCAACTCTGAAGTGTATTGTGCTACTCTTCAGAAATTGAAGAAACGACTTCAGCGTGTTCGTAGGCACAAAAATCTGACCGAACTTCTCCTTCTTCATGACAACGCAAGACCTCACACAAGCCTTCGCACCCGCGAGAAGCTCACAAAACTTCAGTGGACTGTTCTTCCTCATGCACCCTACAGCCCCGATCTCGCACCGTCGGATTTCCATATGTTTGGGCCAATGAAGGACGCAATCCGTGGGAGGCACTACGCGGATGATGAAGAAGTTATTGATGCAGTACGACGTTGGCTCCGACATCGACCAGTGGAATGGTACCGTGCAGGCATACAGGCCCTCATTTCAAGGTGGCGTAAGGCCGTAGCATTGAATGGAGATTACGTTGAAAAATAGTGTTGTGTAGCTAAAAGATTGGGGAATAACCTGGTGTATTTCAATGATGAATAAAACAACCCCTGTTTCAGAAAAAAAATGTGTTGCATTACTTATTGAACTGCCCTCGTACATGAATGGATGCAGGTGATCAGACAGAATGCTTACGTACGTGTCACCTGTCTGACTCGTACGAGCTTGGAGAATCTGTGTCCCATCGTTCGTGCGCCGGCTGTAACACCACGTTCAAACGCGCTTAAATCTTGATAACACATAATTGTAGCAGCAGTAACCGGTTTAACAACTACGCCAGAGACTTGTTGTCTTACATAGGCATTGGCGATCGCAGCGCCTTATTCTGCCTGTTTACGTATCTCTGTATTTGAATATGCATGCCTGTACCAGTTTCTTTGGCGCTTTAGCGTACTTGCCCATCTGCAGTCCGCATCGTCGCTGCAATGACTGTCCATTAACCTCTTTTCCACTTACATAGGGTGGTGCGAAACAATCTGAAAGGATTGTAAGGTTGTTGCAGGGTAGGCGGTGCTGGGAAAGAAACTGTTAAGGAAACAATTCGATAGGTTGCGCAGTTTCCGAGTCAATTAGCATTGAAGATATAAAATCAGGTCCTTGCTAATATTCGGCCCGGCTGACAGATTGTCGCCAAATGTGTTCTTCGTTCGGTTTCCTAAAACCTATGAAGAGAGCGATAGAGAAAGTGGATATGGGACGATAGTAAGGACTGAACTTGACCGAAGGGCTTGCTTTATCATCTACCAGGTGGTTATAACTCAAGCGCCGCTACTTACATAGATCCAGTGTGGACTACATCGTTTGGCAGCGAAACTTGGTTCATATTGTAATGCTTTAATGCGAAACCGATTTACGTTCGAAAAAGAACTACTTGTAGTTCCAGTTTTGGTCATCAGATGCACATCTGACGCTGTGAATGCAAGAAAGACGTATAGCAATGTTCACATATGTAATGTATTGGAAACCTAATGCGGGCAGGAAATGTTAACCAAGTGAGAAACTCATAACGTTGATTTTATTATTAACCGTCGCTAACACAATTTACCTCGTATGAGGACCGGACACGTCGACGAGATGCTGTACAGCGCCAGATTTCCACGTGGTGGCCAAAACGAGAAATAATTTTTCCAGTGTACACCGGTTCCCCTTTAATGTATTAGAATATCTACTAATTTTCGCTACCTTACCATAATTACAGACCACACTGGACCTCTGTGAGTCGCTGCACTTTAATTATAACCACTCTATACACTATGAAAGTTGCTGAAACTAATTTTATCTGGTGGTCCGCTTGAATTTACGCGGGCAGCTGGCTGGTTTACTAGCTTCAGTGCTAAATAACTCGGAAACGGCGCAACATATTTAATTTTTTGCTTAACGTTTATTTATCACCACAACTTACCCTGCAACAACTTCACAAATTTTCCATGCTCTTTCTGACCATCCTGTACAATTCTCTTACTGTGTCATACGTCCGTAGCTGAATCAGGTGTCATTTGTTTTCACAGAAGGCAGCGGTCGTAATGTTCTGGTTAATCAGGTATCAGTAATATTGGTTTGCTGATGACATGGTCCTTCTAGCCACAGGGGAAAAACAATTACAGGATTTGGTGGTCACCATTGAAGCTAACGGAAAAATTATGGAATGAAAATTAACACAAAGGAAACAAAAGTATTGGCACTAGAAGGAAATAAAGAAATAAAAATTATGCTGAATACAGAAATATTACAACAGGTGCAAAATTTTAGGTATCTTGGAAGCAGGATAGACATCGACTGGAAGTGGACCACAGAAATTAAAACGAGGATAGCAATGGCAAAAGAGGCATTTTATAAGAAAAGGAGAATTTTCTGCAGCAGTCTGAACAGATAAATCATGAAGAGACTGAGAAAATGTCTTGTGTGTAGTGTTCTTCCGTATGGCACTGAAACACGGGCTTTGAGGAAGAAAGAAAGGCTGGAGGCTTTTGAGATGTGGACATGGCGGAGGATGGAAAGAATAAGTTGGGTGGACAGAGTAAAAAATGAAGAGGTACTAAGAAGAGTAGGAGAGAAAAGACAGTTACTAGATGTAACAAAAAGAAGAAAAAGAATTTGAGTTGGGCATATTTTAAGAAAGAATGATGGACGGATAGAAACAGTTGTAGAAGGTTATGTAGAAGGGAAATGGAAGCGAGGAAGGAAGATATTCCAGATACTGGATGACGTGATGGACGGTACAACATACAGCAGACTTAAGAAGGAAGCAATGGATCGCAGAAAATGGAGAGGCAAAGGACCTGTTAATATAGCAGAAAACATGATGATGAATATTGGTTTCAAGATTTTGAACATGGCAGGGCTTCAGCAACTGTGCGGGCAAGTGCTTCAGTGGAATGGAAATAACAGGGAACCAGTTGCAAAACATTGCTTTTGTAAACCTTGGCCATGGCTTCGACAGTTCTGAACTGTCTTCTGCTGAAGTTATTGTACGTATAATCGCATATTGTCTGTATCCAATGTGGGAGTCGTTGACCCGGTCTACTACAAGTGTGTGTACTTACGTTTTAAATTGTGACTAAGTGGAAAACACGCATATGCACTACTCCCACACTGGATACAGATAATATGTGATTGTACGTACAATATCTTCTGTAGAAGACAGTTTCGTAATTAGCGCGACATGGTTAAGGTTTAATAAACCAGTATTTTGCAATTGGTTGGCTGTTACTTCGAGTCCATTGAACGTTGGTTTTCTAATCATGTCATTTTGTATCGTTAGCATTCTGATATACTGAAACGTCCTATTTCGCAGGTTCGCCATATAAAACGTCCCCCTAGAAAAATTATAAATTACTGTGCTAGTAAACCTCTTACGTTATTTGATTTACAAACAGCTGAGCAAAACTCAACGTACTCAAACAGTTTTCTCTCTACTTATTCTGATCATCACTAAACTGACACGCAATATTTTTAGCGCAACGCAACCTGACTCTCAATAATCCCTACGAAAGAATGGCCCTGACTAACAATAACCTAGACCTTTCATGAATCACTTATCTTACAAAAATATTCGTTACTCGAACTACTGCAATACAACGAGCGCCAATACTGACAGCTAAATAAAAGATTCTAACTACTGAAGGCACTAGCTACTGATAGGCATAATTAAAAACTGAAAGATTTTGATAGAGAACAAACAATGTATTTACCTTAATAATGTTCAAAAGTCATTATATATATATATATATATATATATATATATATATATATATATATATATAATCAGTCAATTCATGACCTCCATCTTTACAAATTTCCTTTATATGGCGGACACACGTCCAGATCGTCCGCTCAAAACTCTGGCATCTCTCTCGCCACGTCCACCATTGCTGGCGGCTCACCTCCAACTGCGCAACGCTACGCGATGATCATATCCAACTGCCCAACACTACACAAGCGAATATTTGAACAATGAGTCCAACCAGCCACGGAGTGCGCACAGCGCAGTCAGTGATTTTCATACAGAACGCTACGTGGCGTTACCAACATAAAAACCTAAACAGCCTACTTGCAATATCACTTATAATACATGGCCTTCGGTAAATGTGTAAACGTAAGGAAAGGTTATTGATGATCGTATTATCATTAGTGGTGCCAAACAGCTCATAACGGATTGTGTGCTTCGGTTTACTCTTTGAATTTGGTTTCAGGTTTGTTGAGAACAAACACATTCACTTGACTTTTGTAAAGTTATCGATTAACCTGCAAGCAGACTAAATGACAGTGACGTTTCTAGAGCGACATATACCGATGTCGCGAGCGGAACAATGCCGTGTCTTGTCTAACACGCTGAATGAATGTGCAGCGCTCTCACACCAGAGCGGCCTTTTGTGCTGTCGCTGCAGTCGTGGCGTCCGATCAAGTGACGTGGGCGCCAAGTTAACGAGCACTCCTAGTCCCACCTGTGTCTGATTGCACAAAGCGAGCTGCGGATTTTCACCAGCAGCGTTTTATTGTATACGTCGCGCATGTCGTCCTATGGCGCTTATTATTGATTCACTTAATAAAAGGCGCAGATGAAAAGGCTGCAAGGTCGAGGAATGAAAGTCAATCTGGCACCATAGAAAATAGGAGAGGAAAGCATGATTGTTTGATTTTATAACAGCAATACTCCAGCCAAAATCATATGTACACGGAGAGAGAAGAAATAACGACGTCTATCGTGTTTCACTGTACGACTATCATTGCTCGGGAAAGAAATTTGCGGAAATGCCGCAGCAAACAAGGCAACTTAAGCTGAATGTCACCTGAAAACATACACCCTGGCTGGGGTGTGTTTAAATGAATGCTTGAGAAGGGTAGATTTTATCCAAGGCCCTCATTTTCACGGCCATCATTGAGGCACACCGTATCACAAATGAGTAAAGGATTAGAAAGTGCGTTGAACAAGGTTCCGTCATGAGTCGAATGCTACTCTTGGTCTGTAAAAATCAGATCATTAATAAAATAAATACTCAGATGTAAGAACGACACAAATATGATATCACATATTTCAAAAAGTTACACGCTCGCTCGTGATCTGAATTGCAGAAAAGATCATAAGACTTTTTCATATTATACTAAAACAAACTGAAGAGCCAAAGAAACTGCCAACCTGCCGAATATCGTGTAGGGCCCCCTCGAGCACGCAGAAGTGCCGCAGCACGACGTGGCGTGGGCTCCACTAATCGAGGGAACTGAAACCATGAATCCTGTAGGGCTGTCCGTGAATCCCGAAGAGTACGAGGGGGTGGAGATCTCTTCTGAGCAGCACGTTGCAAGACATCCCAGCTGTGCTCAATAATGTTCACATCTGGGGAGTTTGGTGGCCGTTGGTGGGGAGGCTTGCGTGCCTCAGCGATACAGATGGCCGTACCGTAGGTGCAACCACAACGGAGGGGTATCTGCTGAGAGGCCAGACAAACGTGTGGTTCCTGAAGAGGGGCAGCAGCCTTTTCAGTAGTTGCAGGGGCAACAGTCTAGATGATTGACTGATCTGGCCTTGTAACACTAACCAAAACGGCCTTGCTGTGCTGGTACTGCGAACGGCTGAAAGCAAGGGGAAACTACGGCCGTAATTTTTCCCGAGGACATGCAGCTCTACTGTATGGTTAAATGATGATGGCGTCCTCTTGGGTAAAATATTCCGGAGGTAAAATAGTCCCCCATTCGGATCTCCGGGCGGGGACTACTCAGGAGCACGTCGTTATCAGGAGAAAGAAAACTGGCGTTCTACGGATCGGAGCGTGGAATGTCAGATCCCTTAATCGGCCAGGTAGGTTTGAAAATTTAAAAAGGGAAATGGATAGGTTAAAGTTAGATATAGTGGGAATTAGTGAAGTTCGGTGGCAGGAGGAACAAGACTTTTGGTCAGGTGATTACAGGGTTATAAATACAAAATCAAATAGGGGTAATGCAGGAGTAGGTTTAATAATGAATAAAAAAATAGGAGTGCGGGTTAGCTACTACAAACAGCATAGTGAACGCATTATTGTGGCCAAGATAGACACAAAGCCCATGCCTACTACAGTAGTACAAGTTTATATGCCAACTACCTCTGCAGATGATGAAGAAATAGATGAAATGTATGACGAGATAAAAGAAATTATTCAGGTAGTGAAGGGAGACGAAAATTTAATAGTCATGGGTGACTGGAATTCGTCAGTAGGAAAAGGGAGAGAAGGAAACATAGTAGGTGAATATGGATTGGGGGGAAGGAATGAAAGAGGAAGCCGCCTTGTAGAATTTTGCACAGAGCATAACTTAATCATAGGCAACACTTGGTTCAAGAATCATAAAAGAAGGTTGTATACCTGGAAGAATCCTGGAGATACTAAAAGGTATCAGATAGATTATATAATGGTAAGACAGAGATTTAGGAACCAGGTTTTAAATTGTAAGACATTTCCTGGGGCAGATGTGGATTCTGACCACAATCTATTGGTTATGAACTGCAGATTGAAACTGAAGAAACTGCAAAAAGGTGGGAATTTAAGGAGATGGGACCTGGATAAACTGAAAGAACCAGAGGTTGTAGAGAGTTTCAGGGAGAGCATAAGGGAACAATTGACAGGAATGGGGCAAAGAAATACAGTAGAAGAAGAATGGGTAGCTCTGAGGGATGAAGTAGTGAAGGCAGCAGAGGATCAAGTAGGTAAAAAGACGAGGGCTAATAGAAATCCTTGGGTAACAGAAGAAATATTGAATTTAATTGACGAAAGGAGAAAATATAAAAATGCAGTAAATGAAGCAGGCAAAAAGGAATACAAACGTCTCAAAAATGATATCGACAGGAAGTGCAAAATGGCTAAGCAGGGATGGCTAGAGGACAAATGTAAGGATGTAGAGGCTTGTCTCACTAGGGGTAAGATAGATACTGCCTACAGGAAAATTAAAGAGACCTTTGGAGAGAAGAGAACTACTTGTATGAATATCAAGAGCTCAGATGGCAACCCAGTTCTAAGCAAAGAAGGGAAGGCAGAAAGGTGGAAGGAGTATATAGAGGGTTTATACAAGGGCGATGTACTTGAGGACGATATTATGGAAATGGAAGAGGATGTAAATGAAGACGAAATGGGAGATAAGATACTGCGTGAAGAGTTTGACAGAGCACTGAAAGACCTGAGTCGAAACAAGGCCCCGGGAGTAGACAACATTCCATATGAACTACTGATGGCCTCGGGAGAGCCAGTCATGAAAAAACTCTACCATCTGGTGAGCACGATGTATGAGACGGGCGAAATACCCTCAGACTTCAAGAAGAATATAATAATTCCAATCCCAAAGAAAGCAGGTGTTGACAGATGTGAAAATTACCGAACTATCAGTTTAATAAGTCACAGCTGCAAAATACTAACGCGAATTCTTTACAGACGAATGGAAAAACTGCTAGAAGCCGACCTCGGGGAAGATCAGTTTGGATTCCGTAGAAATGTTGGAACACGTGAGGCAATACTGACCTTACGACTTATCTTAGAAGAAAGATTAAGAAAAGGCAAACCTACATTTCTAGCATTTGTAGACTTAGAGAAAGCTTTTGACAATGTTAACTGGAATACTCTCTTTCAAATTCTGAAGGTGGCAGGGGTAAAATACAGGGAGCGAAAGGCTATTTACAGTTTGTACAGAAACCAGATGGCAGTTATAAGAGTCGAGGGGCATGAAAGGGAAGCAGTGGTTGGGAAAGGAGTAAGACAGGGTTGTAGCCTCTCCCCGATGTTATTCAATCTGTATATTGAGCAAGCAGTAAAGGAAACAAAAGAAAAATTCGGAGTAGGTATTAAAGTTCATGGAGAAGAAGTAAAAACTTTGAGGTTCGCCGATGACATTGTAATTCTGTCAGAGACAGCAAAGGACTTGGAAGAGCAGTTGAACGGAATGGACAGTGTCTTGAAAGGAGGATATAAGATGAACATCAACAAAAGCAAAACGAGGATAATGGAATGTAGTCGAATTAAGTCGGGTGATGCTGAGGGAATTAGATTAGGAAATGAGTCACTTAAAGTAGTAAAGGAGTTTTGCTATTTAGGGAGTAAAATAACCGATGATGGTCGAAGTAGAGAGGATATAAAATGTAGACTGGCAATGGCAAGGAAAGCGTTTCTCAAGAAGAGGAATTTGTTAACATCGAGTATAGATTTAAGTGTCAGGAAGTCGTTTCTAAAGTATTTGTATGGAGTGTAGCCATGTATGGAAGTGAAACATGGACGATAACTAGTTTGGACAAGAAGAGAATAGAAGCTTTCGAAATGTGGTGCTACAGAAGAATGCTGAAGATAAGGTGGGTAGATCACGTAACTAATGAGGAGGTATTGAATAGGATTGGGGAGAAGAGAAGTTTGTGGCACAAATTGACTAGAAGAAGGGATCGGTTGGTAGGACATGTTTTGAGGCATCAAGGGATCACCAATTTAGCATTGGAGGGCAGTGTGGAGGGTAAAAATCGTAGAGGGAGACCAAGAGATGAATACACTAAGCAGATTCAGAAGGATGTAGGTTGCAGTAGATACTGGGAGATGAAGAAGCTTGCACAGGCTAGAGTAGCATGGAGAGCTGCATCAAACCAGTCTCAGGAGTGAAGACCACAACAACAACAGAGGTATTTCAAGCCAGAAGAGTGTTCCTGGAGTCACTATGTAGCAATTCTGGACGTGTAGAATGTCGTATTGTCCTGCTGGAAACGCCCAAGTCCGTCGGAATGCACGATGGACACGAAATAATGCAGATGATCAGACAGGATGCTTACGTACGTGTCGCCTGTCAGAGTCGTATCTAGACGTATCAGGGATACCATATCACTCGAAATGCACACGCCCCACACCGTAACAGAACCTCAACCAGCTTGAACAGTCTCCTGCTGACATGCAGGGTCCATGGACCCGTGAGGTTGTCCCCATACCCGTACACTTACATCCACTCGATACAATTTGAAACGAGACTGGCCGCGCGGAGTGGCCGCGTGGTTTACGGCATCATGTCACGGACTGCTCGGCTGCACCCACCAGAGGTTCGAATCCCCCATAGGGAATGAGTTGTCTGTTGTGCTTAGCATAAGTTAGTTTAAGATAGTTTAACTAAGTGTGTAAGTCTAGCGACCGATGACCTCAGCAGTTTGGTCCCTTAAAAATTCACACACATTTAAACATTTTGAAACTAGACTCGTCCGACCAGGCAGCATGTTTCCAGTCATCAACAGTACAATGTCGGTGTTGACGATCCCAGGCGAGGCGTAAGGCTTTGTGTCGTGCAGTGATCAAAGGTACACGATTGGGCCTTCAGCTCCGAAAGCCCATGTCGATGATGTTCAGTTGAATGATTCGCGCCGGCCGGAGTGGCGGTGCGGTTCTAGGCGCTACAGTCTGGAACCGCGTGACCGCTACGGTCGCAGGTTCGAATCCTGCCTCGGGCATGGATGTGTGTGATGTCCTTAGGTTAGTTAGGTTTAAGTAGTTGTAAGTTATAGGGGACTGATGACCACAGCAGTTAAGTCCCATAGTGCTCAGAGCCATTTGAACCTTTTTTAGAATAGTCACAAACATATGGCTCACAATTTTAGACGAACAGCTGGTAACAGGTAGGTTTTTTAAATTAAAATACAGAACGTAGGTATGTTTGAATATTTTATTTCGGTTGTTCCAATGTGATACATACACCTTTGTGAACTCATAATTTCTGAAAACGCATGCTGTTACAGTGTGATTAGCTGTAAATACCACATTAATGCAATACATGCTCAAAATGATTGCCTCAATGCATTTGGCAATAAGTGTAACGACATTCCTCTCAACTGCGAGTAGTTCGCCTTCCGTAATGTTCGCACATGATTTGACAATGCGCTGACGCATGTTGTCCGGCGTTGTCGTTGGATCACGATAGCAAATATCCTTCAACTTTCCCCACAGAAAGAAATCTGGGAACGTCAGATCCAGTGAATGTGCGGGCCATGGTATGGTGCTTTGACGACCAGTCCACTTGCCATGAAATATGCTATTCAATACCGCTTCAACCGCACGCGCACCTATGTGCCGGACATCCATCATGTTGGAAGTACTTCGCCATTCTGTCATACAGTGAAAGATCTTGTAGTAACATCGGTAGAACATTACGTAGAAAATGAACATACATTGCACCTTTTAGATGTTGATGTAGGAATCTCAACACAGACGTTTTTAAGATTCCCAATTCTCGCACAATTTGTCTGCTACTGATGTGCAAATTAGCCGCGACAGCAGCTAAAACACCTACTTGGACATCATCATTTGTTGCAGGTCGTGGTTGGCATTTCACATGTTCCTGAACACTTCCTGTTTCCTTAAGTAATGTAACTATCCGGCGAACGGTCCGGACACTTGGGTGATGTCGTCCAGGATACCGAGCAGCATACATAGCATACGCCCGTTGGGCATTTTGATCACAACAGCCATACATCAACACGATGTCGACCTTCTCCGCAATTGGTAAACGGTCCATTTTAGCCCGGGTAATGTCACTTAGCAAATACCCTCCGCACTGGTGGAATGTTACGTGATAGCACATACTTATACGTTTGTGACTATTACAGCGCCATCTGTCACAAAGCGAAAAAAGTGGTCCATCTAAAAACTTCATATTTCTTTACGTACTACACGAATACGTAATAAAAATGGGGGTTCCTATTTAAAAAAAAACGCAGTTGATATCCGTTTGACCTATGGCAGCGCCATCTGGTTTCCCCCTTCAAGCCAGACGCGTTTCGTTGTTTGTAGTTTTTTCATTTGATGGTTATTTCGTGAGATATTTGGCCCGGTCACTATCAATGGGCTACCCTGTTTAGGCGTTGCCGACCACAGCGCCGTATTTTGCGTGTTTACATATCTCTGTATTAGAATACGCATGCCTATAGCAGTTCTTTTGGCGTTTCAGTATAGTATACGAAAAAAATGCAATGTATTCATAACATTCACTAATTTTTGTTATCATAATTGAAACAAGAACTACTGACGAGTTGTTACAAAACTGTACGGGAATACTGACAGGCGCAAATCAAGGGTTCGGTTCTGGTAGTGTGAAAATGGGGGGAAGATCTTAGTTTGTTACTGGACCCCTCTATCCTCTGCTCAGTATGAACTCACCATTTATTCCGAGCCACGAAAGCCTAAGATTTTAAAAATAATAACAGAGTATTGTTGTATTAAAAAAATTTCTGTAATTTGTTCACATCTGTGCTTAGTATTTCACATCGGCATATCTTCGAACTAACTGTAGTTAAGGTAAATATGTTAACTGAAGAATATTTGTCCAAAAATTTTGCAATTACCTATGTTATGCAAATGTTGTAAGAACTACACTGAGGTGACAAAATTCATGGGACAGCGATACGCGCGTATACACAAGGCAGTAGTACAGTGTATACAAGGTATTAAAAGGCAGTGCATTGGCGGAGCTGTCATTTGTACTAAGGTGATTCATATGGAAACATTTACGACGTGCTTATGATCGGATATTAAGAATTCGAACGCGGAATGGTATTTGGAGCTAGACGCAACGGATATTCCACTTCGGAAGTCGTTAGGGAATGCACAGTATCAAGAGCGTGCCGACAATTCCGAATTTTAGACATTACCTCTGACCACGGTCAGTGTACTGGCCAACGGCGTTCACATAACGAGCGAGAACAGTGGCGTTTGCGTAGAGTTGTCATGCTAACAGCAAACAACATTGCATGAAATAACAGCAGAAATCAATGTATCCCTTAGGCTAGTGCGGCGAAATTTCGCGTTAATTGGCTATGGCAGCAGACACCTATGCCTTTGCTAACAGCACGACATCGCCTGCAGCGCCTCTCCTAGGCATATCGGCTGTATCCTAGACGACTGAGGAACTGTGGCCTGATCAGATGAGTCCCGATTTAAGTTGCTAAGAGCTAATGGTGGGGTTTGAGTATTCGCAGACCCTTCGACGCCATCGACCCAAGTTCTCAACAAGGCACTGTAGAAGCTGGTGGTGGCTCTATAATAGTGTGGACTGTTTTTACATGGGTCCCGGTTATGTCCGTCTACTTGGAGACCATTTTCAGTCACTCTTCATGTTCCCAAATGATAGAATTTTTGTAGACGACGATGTGCAACATCACCAGGCCACAACTGTTTGCTATTGGTTTGAAGAACATGGTGGAGAGTTCGAGCGAATAATTTGGTTACTCAGATCGCCCGACGCATATCTCATCGAACATTTATGGGACATAATCGAGAGGGCAGTTGGTACACGGAATCGTAGACCAGTAACGTTATGGAAATTATGGCCGGTTCAGTATTTCTGCAGGGGACTTCTAACGAGTTGTGAGTCGACGACACGTCGAGTTGCTTAACTATGCCGGGAAAAAGAAAGTACGAGACGACATTGAAAGGTATCCCATGACTTTTGTCATCTCAGCATTATTGGCAATATAATTTCCCAACTTTGACGTCATCAAGATGTTGTTGTTGTTGTTGTTGTGGTCTTCAGTCCCGAGACTGGTTTGATGCAGCTCTCCATGCTACTCTATCCTGTGCAAGCCTCTTCATCTCCCAGTACCTACTGCAACCTACATCCTTCTGAATCTGCTTAGTGTATTCATCTCTTAGTCTCCCCCTACGATTTTTACCCTCCACGCTGCCCTCCAATACTAAATTGGTGATCCCTTGATGCCTCAGAACATGTCCTACCAACCGATCCCTTCTTCTGGTCAATTTGTGCCACAAACTTCTCTTCTTCCCAATCCTATTCAATACTTTCTCATTAGTTATGTGATCTACCCATCTAATCTTCAGCATTCTTCTGTAGCACCACATTTCGAAAGCTTCTATTCTCTTCCTGTCCAAACTACCGTCCATGTTTCACTTCCATACATGGCTACACTCCATACAAATACTTTCAGAAATGACCTCCTGACACTTAAGTCTATACTCAATGTTAACAAATTTCTCTTCTTGAGAAACGCTTTCCTTGCCATTGCCAGTCTACATTTTATATCCTCTCTACTTCGACCATCATCGGTTATTTTGCTCCCCGAATAGCAAAACTCCTTTACTACTTTAAGTGTCTCATTTCCTAATCTAATTCCCTCAGCATCACCCGACTCATTTCGACTACATTCCATTATCCTCGTTTTGCATTTGATGATGTTCATCTTATATCCTCCCTTCAAGACACCATCCATTCCGTTCAACTGCTCTTCCAGGTCCTTTGCTGTCTCTGACAGAATTACAATGTTATCGGCGAACCTCAAAGTTTTTATTTCTTCTCCATGGATTTTAATACCTACTCCGAATTTTTCTTTTGTTTCCTTTACTGCTTGCTCAATATACAGATTGAATAACATCGGGGAGAGGCTACAACCCTGTCTTACTCCTTTCCCAACCACTGCTTCCCTTTCATGCCCCTCGACTCTTATAACTGCCATCTGGTTTCTGTACAAATTGTAAATAGCCTTTCGCTCCCTGTATTGTACCCCTGCCACCTTTAGAATATGAAAGAGAGTATTCGAGTCAACATTGTCAAAAGCTTTCTCTAAGTCTACAAATGCTAGAAACGTAGGTTTGCCTTTCCTTAATCTTTCTTCTAAGATAAGTCGTAAGGTCAGTATTGCCTCACGTGTTCCAGTATTTCTACGGAATCCAAACTGATCTTCCCCGAGGTCGGCTTCTACTAGTTTTTCTATTCGTCTGTAAAGAATTCGTGTTAGTATTTTGCAGCTGTGGCTTATTAAACTGATAGTTCGGTAATTTTCACAACTGTCAACACCTGCTATCTTTGGGATTGGAATTATTATATTCTTCTTGAAGTCTGAGGGTATTTCGCCTGTTTCATACATCTTGCTCACCAGATGGTAGAGTTTTGTCAGGACTGGCTCTCCCAAGGCCGTCAGTAGTTCCAATGGAATGTTGTCTACTCCGGGGGCCTTGTTTCGACTCAGGTCTTTCAGTGCTCTGTCAAACTCTTCACGCAGTACCGTATCTCCCATTTCATCTTCATCTACATCCTCTTCCATTTCCATAATATTATCCTCAAGTACATCGCCCTGTATAGACCCTATATATACTCCTTCCACCTTTCTGGTTTCCCTTCTTTGCTTAGAACTGGGTTTCCATCTGAGCTCTTGATGTTCATACAAGTGGTTCTCTTATCTCCAAAGGTCTCTTTAATTTTCCTGTAGGCAGTATCTATCTTACCCGTAGTGAGATAAGCCTCTACATCCTTGCATTTGTCCTCTAGCCATCCCTGCTTAGCCATTTTGCACTTCCTGTCGATCTCATTTTTGAGACGTTTGTATTCCTTTTTGCCTGCTTCATTTACTGCATTTTTATATTTTCTCCTTTCATCAATTAAATTCAATATTTCTTCTGTTATCCAAGGTTTTCTACTAGCCCTCGTCTTTTTACATACTTCATCCTCTGCTGCCTACACTACTTCATCCCTCAAAGCTACCCATTCTTCTTCTCCTGTATTTCTTTCCCCCATTCCTGTCAATTGTTCCCTTATGCTCTCCCTGAAACTCTGTACAACCTCTGGTTCTTTCAGTTTATCCAGGTCCCATCTCCTTAAATTCCCACCTTTTTGCAGTTTTTTCAGTTTTAATCTACAGGTCATAACATCAAGATGTGCACGGTATAAAATCGAAGTGTGCATTCATCATTATCGGTATTTCTCTTTCTCCAAGACTCTGAACGTAGGTCATCAGACTATGGCTGTATGAGTGTGTAGATTTTAGGAATGCTGCATCTTTCTGTCGTTTCTATCTACGATCGGGAATGTCAGTCCTACTGTTATTCTTTCACAGAGGAGGACGTATCCCCCTCTGTCTTACTTTACCACAATTTTCTGTATTTTGATAGTTTCTTCAATGGATTCGTGAGTCGTATCAGGTTTTTTAGTGGCAGCCTGCGAATGACCCTTCTTCCTGGCTAGAATGTTTTCTACAGCCATTTAATCCGCAAACTTATCCACGTGGGCTAGCCCTCAGGAACGACACAGAAATGTATTCCATGTTAAACTAAACTTGTATTTGTAGGATATCTTGCCATTTTGTGGACTCAGTTCCCACCTTGCTACTATTCGTTCGTAAATGAAAAGGAGACTATAGTTACATGTAAAGAAATTTTTAGAAACAATATCATAATTACAGCTCATGTGGAACTACACGTAATGCCCATTGATATTGATACACCGAGCCCAGCGGAGTGGCTGGCTTAAATGTAGAAACTACTTAGTTGTTGATGGATCCAGGTTTCCACGATGTCATGCATTTCCTGGTCACAGGTGAGCCTCTGACCTTTCAGAGATTGTTTTAAGGAGTCGAACAATTACGAGTCCTATAGTGGCTGCAAGAAGGGGCTCGAGGCTCTTCTTGGCTATAATCGGCTTGGAGTTTTCCTGGAGAACTTGCCCCTGTATTTGTTCTCCATAGCCTGTTTTTAGTTCAACACAATAAGCGGGAAAACTGGCTGCGAGTACTGGTCCACCGTACAGTTTCAATTGTCACTGGATTCATTTCAATGCCCTGTTAGAGCTGAAGTCGGAATTTCTCTATCGTCGTCATATATTATTATTATCACGTTATATTCGTAATGTGTGTGTGTGTGTGTGTGTGTGTGTGTGTGTGTGTGTGTGTGTGCGGGAGGGGGGGCTGGGGGGGGGCCTCGAGAGAGAGAGATAGCAGTTTTGATTTGACATATCAGTAGATCGTTTAGCTTAAATCTAATACATGCTATATCGTACATATGCAATGCATCAAGTTGAGAATCTGTGAGATGTCGGTTTTTAAATTCATTTGTGCAATGGTTCTCTTTCTTTTTTTTTTTTTTTTTTTACCCGGCGTAATCTGTTTGCAAAACGAAATGTCACTGAAAGTCTGACATGTAGCACTAATTGCTGAGCTTAATTCCATGGTCTTATGCTCTTTATTTTCAGATTGTCATGATGTGTCTTTTACATCTTGAAGTGTCCTTTGGAGCATGCTATGTTTTATCTGTAACGTGCTTGTGAGCATTGATGGTGTGCGTCTCTCTTTTATCTTCATGATTTTCAGGAAAACTGTTAAATGAAAGAAGAGGTCCATAACCGGTACTTTTATAATCCAACAGTTACTCCAAAATGGACATCGAGTCTAGGGACTGAATTAAATATTCGTTTACATATACAGGATTTTAATTATATGTACACTACCGGTCAGATGTTTTCGATTACATATCACCACTGTGTACTTTTGATTAAAAACAGCGATTTCGGTTTGAATATTCTATTACGCCCCCGTTATGGTAATAAAAGAAACATAAACATGTAAAGAATAAGCGCCTCTCTTGTATGACTGGTTGTTTGCGTAGAGGCGCGCTGATGCGTATGCACAGCAGCACTGAAGTGCATTTACCTGAGACGATTCCATTCGAATACGCTCCATTTCTTCAGCTGTGGGTGTGGCAATCACTTCGGATTAGTTTACAGTACACTGTGTGCAGTGCGTTCGTGTGCCTGACCAGGTTCATATCATATTACGTCCTAACGGGACAGAAGCAGCAAACTGTAAGAGAAAGGCAGCCGTTAACTGTAGCTCTGCATCAGGATGGCTGTTCCAGAGGTCTAGATGTTGGCGTAGCGTCATCTGCAGCGGCGTTGCTTTGCAGCGGTTCAAGCAAACTGGTGGCAATAGAAGTGTTTCGCCATCTTGAAGGCCCACGTAACATCATACAGGGAAGATCAGTTGATGTGTGTACAGAGCAAAGGTCAGACGACTTGTACTGCACCTAATATTCGAGATAAAGTAAACAGTATGCGAGCAGTTCAATCTCTGCCTTAACAGCGCAACGCCGTTACAGTGAAAAGTGTTTAAAGGGGTGCATAGCGGCCAAAAAGTCTTAATTACCCAAACAAAAGTGAAAAAATCGCATTGGACACAGAAATTTGCAGCAAATATCGAAGATGTTATTAACAAATAAATGGATGAACGTAATGTTGAAATCTACGGAAGCCATCGTCGAATGTTTGTCGACTTCGTGGAGAACATATGAAGAGTCAGTGTGTGTGACGCCAGAGGTGAAGGATGGTGGAGGATAGGTCATGGTATGGGATGTTTTGTTGGTGATAATGCCGGTGATCTAGTGAGAATTAATTGAACATTTAACAAGGAATGAAATCACAGATCAGTGATACAGTTCCATCTGGCAGGAGACACATTGGTCGTGTATTTGTTCTGCAGCAGGACGATGACCCCAAATATGCTTCTAAATTGTGCAGAAGGGCATGCCATTAAAAAGGAAAATGTAGGGAACTGAAGAACATGATTTGACCAACTCAGTCACCTGTCGTAACGCCCATTGAACTCTTACGAGCTGAGCCTTACAGGGAGGTTATAAAACTGAGGTAATCTAAGTCTGAAGATTCATGGAGTAATTTACAGACTTACTGGACCCCAATGTCTGCAAAAACACTACAAAATCTTATCTACAGAATGTCAAGAGTTTGTGCAGTTGTTCTGATGGCAAGGGGTGAATACTTTGAAGAGGCTAAAATATAAACCGTATTGTTTTGTACGTAATGATGTATAGAAAAATTATTTTTTGTTCTATTAATTTGTACGATATGCTCAAACACTGAAGTAAAGTATATGGATTTGATAGTGGTTAATCGAAAACTTCTGAACAATAGTGTACATTAATGATAATATGAGGTGACATTTGTGGTGCCGAGAATATGGTCACATTGCAGAGATTACATCGGCAGTGTACACCCAAGGCCACAGTGAAGTGCACAGCGGGCATTAGCTCTGAGGAAGATGAGTCTGCGCTCCGTCATAGTGGTGGAAATAATTTCCAGATGGATTCCCGCAGGTGACGCAAAACTTCCTCAGCAGGAGGTGCAGGAAGCAGGCGTTCATCAGCCGCTCGAAGGCTGAGAGGCGCCGCGCCTGCTGGGGAGGGAACAGAAGAGTTTCGACGTCACGCACGTGTCTCGCAACTTAGCTCATTAACGGGTCTGGCGCTCATCAAGGCCGCCGTCGAGTCACTGCACCGTGAGATGCAGCCAGGCTCGAGACTGGCGGGGGTGCCTCAGGCGTCTGCCTGTTACACTCCATGTGCCGGCAGCAACCATAGCGCGCCATCAGGCGAACAGATTTATATACTCCACCTCGCACCTAACGGTGCGTGATGGAGACTAATATTGGCACGATCTTCCTTCCCTCCTCTCACCCAATCCTTGCCACCCAACTTCCCCTGTTCTACTAGCGAATGACGGCTGGAAAGTGTGACTGTCTGCACACGAGCTGTAATTTCTTATATTTTCGTACTTTCTTGTCGTGGACATACCACGTGACATAGGTTGATTTGAGGTAAAATACACTATGCCATCAGTGTTTGCAAAAGTTACTGAAAAGGCTGTGTATGTAAGGATAATTCATCATTTTAAATCATACAGGGTGTTTCAAAAATGACCGGTATATTTGAAACGGCAATAAAAACTAAACGAGCAGCGATAGAAATACACCGTTTGTTGCAATATGCTTGGGACGACAGTACATTTTCAGGCGGACAAACTTTCGAAATTACAGTAGTTACAATTTTCAACAACAGATGGCGCTGCAAGTGATGTGAAAGATATAGAAGACAATGCAGTCTGTGGGTGCGCCATTCTGTACGTCGTCTTTCTGCTGTAAGCGTGTGCTGTTCACAACGTGCAAGTGTGCTGTGGACAACATGGGTTATTTCTTAGAACAGAGGATTTTTCTGGTGTTGGAATTCCACCGCCTAGAACACAGTGTTGTTGTAACAAGACGAAGTTTTCAACGGAGGTTTAATGTAACCAAAGGACCGAAAAGCAATACAATAAAGGATCTGTTTGAAAAATTTCAACGGACTGGGAACGTGACGGATGAACGTGCTGGAAAGGTAGGGCGACCGTGTACGGCAAACACAGAGGGCAACGCGCAGCTAGTGCAGCAGGTGATCCAACAACGGCCTCGGGTTTCCGTTCGCCGTGTTGCAGCTGCGGTCCAAATGACGCCAACGTCCACGTATCGTCTCATGCCAGAGTTTACACCTCTATCCATACAAAATTCAAACGCGGCAACCCCTCAGCGCCGCTACCATTGCTGCACGAGAGACATTCGCTAACGATATAGTGCACAGGATTGATGATGGCGATATGCATGTGGGCAGCATTTGGTTTACTGACGAAGCTTATTTTTACCTGGACGGCTTCGTCAATAAACAGAACTGGCGCATATGGGGAACCGAAAAGCCCCATGTTGCAGTCCCCTCGTCCCTGCATCCTCAAAAAGTACTGGTCTGGGCCGCCATTTCTTCCAAAGGAATCATTGGCCCATTTTTCAGATCCGAAAAGATTACTGCATCACGCTATCTGGACATTCTTCGTGAATTTGTGGCGGTACAAACTGCCTTAGACGACACTGCAAACACCTCGTGGTTTATGCAAGATGGTGCCCGGCCACATCGCACGGCCGACGTCTTTAATTTCCTGAATGAATATTTCGATGATTGTGTGATTGCTTTGGGCTATCCGAAACATACAGGAGGCGGCGTGGATTGGCCTCCCTATTCGCCAGACATGAACCCCTGTGACTTCTTTCTGTGGGGACACTTGAAAGACCAGGTGTACCGCCAGAATCCAGAAACAATTGAACAGCTGAAGCAGTACATCTCATCTGCATGTGAAGCCATTCCGCCAGACACGTTGTCAAAGGTTTCGGGTAATTTCATTCAGAGACTACGCCATATTATTGCTACGCATGGTGGATATGTGGAAAATATCGTACTATAGAGTTTCCCAGACCGCAGCGCCATCTGTTGTTGACAATTGTAACTACTGTAATTTCGAAAGTTTGTCTGCCTGAAAATGTACTGTTGTCCCAAGCATATTGCAACAAACGGTGTATTTCTATCGCTGCTCGTTTAGTTTGTATTGCCGTTTCAAATATACCGATCATTTTTGAAACACCCTGTACGATTTGCTATCAAATGTACAGTTCGGCTTTAGAAGTCGTTTAAAAACCGCAAATGCTATATTCTCTTTTCTCTGTGAGCTACTGGATGGGCTAAACATATAGTTTCGAACGCTTGGCGTACTTTTTGATTTAACTAAGGCATTTGAGTCTGTCGATCACAAAATATTGCTCCAGAAGTTGGACCATTACGGAATACGGGGAGTAGCTCACAATTGGTTCACGTCTTACTTCAGCAACAGGCAGCAAAAGGTCATCATTCACAATGTTGATTACGGCTGTGATGTAGGATCTGAGTGGGGTACTGTCAAGTGGGGGGTGCCCCAGGGATCAGTGTTGGGGCTACTACTGTTCCTTATTTATATAAATGATATGCCCTCTAGTATTACGGGTAACTCTAAAGTATTTCTTTTTGCTGATGACACTAGCTTGGTAGTAAAGGATGTTGTGTGCAACATTGGCTCGGTTTCAAATAGTGCAGTACATGACCTCACTTCATGGCTTGTAGTAAATAAACTAACGTTACATCACAGTAAAACTCAGATTTTGCAATTTGGAACACAAAATTCAACAAAACCTGACGTTTTCATTTCACAGAACGGGCATATGATTAGTGAAACAGAACAGTTAAAATTTCTAGGTGTTCAAATACATAGTAAGCTGTCGTGGGAAGCCCACGTTCAGGATCTTGTTCAAAGACTAAATACTGCTATTGTTACTATTCGAACGGTATCAGAAGTGAGTGATCCTTCGACACGTAAATTAGTCTACTTTGCTTATTTTCATTCACTTATGTCGTATGGTATTATGTTTTGGGGTAACTCTTCCCATTCTAGAATGATATTTTTGGCTCAAACGGGCAGTTCGGGCAATAAGTGGTGTGAGTTCACGAACCTCTTGTCGACCTCTGTTCACGTGTCTGAGTATTTTGACATTGGCCTCTCAATACAGGGCTATTACAAATGATTGAAGCGATTTCATAAATTCACTGTAGCTCCATTCATTGACATATGGTCACGACACACTACAGATACGTAGAAAAACTCATAAAGTTTTGTTCGGCTGAAGCCGCACTTCAGGTTTCTGCCGTCAGAGCACTCGAGAGCGCAGTGAGACAAAATGGCGACAGGAGCCGAGAAAGCGTATTCGTGCTTGAAATGCACTCACATCAGTCAGTCATAACAGTGCAACGACGCTTCAGGACGAAGTTCAACAAAGATCCACCAACTGCTAACTCCATTCGGCGATGGTATGCGCAGTTTAAAGCTTCTGGATGCCTCTGTAAGGAGAAATCAACCGGTCGACCTGCAGTGAGCGAAGAAACGGTTGAACGCGTGCGGGCAAGTTTCACGCGTAGCCCGCGGAAAATTGGCTCATGCCACAACTGGAGACCAACAGCGCCGACTTCATCTTTCAACAGGATGGTGCTCCACCGCACTTCCATCATGATGTTCGGCATTTCTTAAACAGGAGATTGGAAAACCGATGGATCGGTCGTGATGGAGATCATGATCAGTAATTCATGTCATGGCCTCCACGCTCTCCCGACTTAACCCCATGCGATTTCTTTCTGTGGGGTTATGTGAAAGATTCAGTGTTTAAACCTCCTCTACCAAGAAACGTGCCAGAACTGCGAGCTCGCATCAACGATGCTTTCGAACTCATGGATTGGCGACATGCTGCGCCGAGTGTGGGAGGAATTTGATTATCGGCTTGATGTCTGCCGAATCACTAAAGGGGCACATATCGAACATTTGTGAATGCCTAAAAAAACTTTTTGAGTTTTTGTATGTGTGTGCAAAGCATTGTGAAAATATCTCAAATAATAAAGTTATTGTAGAGCTGTGAAATCGCTTCAATCATTTGTAATAACCCTGTATGTATATTCCTCATTGTCGTTTCTTGTTACCAACATTACTTTATTCCCAAGAATAAGCAGCTTTCATTCTGTTAATACTCGGCAGAAATCAGACCTGTATTTGGTATGGCCTTCCTTAAGTCTAGTGCAAAAAGGTCTGCAGTATACTGCTGCATCCATTTTCAATAAGCTGCCACTCGAATTCAAAAATCTTAGCAGTAATCCAAGCGCTTTCAAATCGAAACTGAAGAGTTTCTTCATGAGTCACTCCTATTCTGTCCAGGAGTTTCTTAAAAAATTAAGCTGACTCCTATTGTATTGGTGATAGCGTTTACTTAAACTTATGGACTGACTTTTTTCACGTTCATGAACATTTATTTTTATCTGTTATTACTTTTATGTTGTAATTTCATGTACTGACACGTTCCATGACCTTGGAGATTTGCTCCTCAATTTGGTCCTACGGAACTTGACGTGTAAATAAATAAATAAGTAAATAAATAAAAACTATATCCCATGGAGGAATTATAAGAATGGGACGAAAATCGGTAGTCGTGATGTACGTACACTGACAAACAAATGACTACGGTATCAGAAAAATTGGATGGTTTATTCAAGAGAAAAAGCGTCACCAAAGTGCACAACGCGTTGGTCTATCTTTGGCCCTTGTGCAAGCAGTTACTTGGTTTGACATTGATTAATAGAAATACTTCATGTCCTCCTGAGTGACATCGTACTAAATTATGTCCAATTAGCGTCCTAGTGGAGGTGGTTTGCCATTGCCTTCCTCCGACCGTAATGGGGATGAATGATGATGACGATGATGATGATGAAGACGACAAAACACCACCCAGTCATCTCGAGGCAGGAAAAATCCATGACCCCGCCGGGAATCGAATCCGGGACCCCGTGCACTGGAAGCGAGAACGCTACCGCAATACCACGTGCTGCGGACTCTACCCATAATGCTGCAAACGTTATCAATTGGGGAGGGGACTGGAGACCTCGCTGCCCAACTTAGGGTCCGGCACCCTCGAACATAAGCAGCAGAAATTCTCTCTGTGTACGGAAGGTATTATCTTGTTGAAATGTGTAAGCCCATTCGGCTCGCCATGAAGGGCAACAAATGCCGCGCAGAATGCAGTAGCCGTATCGCTGTGTTGTAGGGGGGCCGCGGATGACGAACAAAGGGAGCCTGCTATGAAAAGCACTCCAGACCACCAATACTGGATGCCGGGCCGTTGTCAGGTTGGTATCTCACAAATGTCTGGGGCGTCTCCAGAGACGTCTTCGGCCTGAAATCTCATTGGCTGGCGTAGAATTGTCTTCAGTAATGAGCCCCGTTTCGAACTGAGACCCGACGACCGGTGAAGAGGTGTCTAGAGACGCCACGGACGGCGATGGGATAGAAGCCTGCCTTTTGCCCACCATACGACCCGAGAACCAGAAGTGATGGGCTGGGATACGATTTCTTTCCATAGCAGGACCCCTTTGGTTGTCATTCGTCGCAGCCTTACAACACTGCCTTACGTCGACGATATTCTACGCCCCGTTTTGTTGCCCTTCTTGGCAAGTCGCCCTGCGCTTGCATTTCAGCAAGATAATGCCATCCCGCACACGGGGAGGATTTTTCCTGCGTGTTCGTGTTGGCCACATCTCCCACCAATTCCGGACGTTTGGAGCATTATGGGCAGGGCCTTCCAAACAGCTCGGGATTACGAAGAGCTAACGCACCAGTAACACAGAATTTGGCACGATAACCCTCAGGGGAACATCCAACAACTCAATCAATCAATGCCGGAACGAGTTACTGCTTGCGTAAGCGCCAGAGGTGGATCAACGCTTTACTGAGCTGCTTAATTTCTGAAGCCGTTCAGTTGGAGAAATCATTTTTTTCTGAAAGTGTAATCATTTGTTTGTCTGTACATCACATTTCACACCTTCCCTCCTATTCGGATAGTTCCTTTGTGGAGCGTCGTTTCTCTGTCTAAGAGTGTATTTAAGTCTACAGGCTTTCATGGCTGTTGTTAGGCCCCGTCATACTTCTTCTGTGTGATCGACATCTCGACCCGACTGGTTGTACGTCTTCAGGATATTGCGGTATTCATGGCTGCCTGAACACTTTGAGAAACCATTGTCGTGTTCTCTTATAAATGGGGAATTTTCCCACGCTTTTGCTGGAGAAGTGGGATTATTGCGTACAATTTCTGTGGCTATCATTGGGTGGGCCATAGTCATTGGATATTAAGTGAAGTTTCCAGCGCGACTGCGGAACAGGTATGGTTGTTGGCTGAAATTCTTGTAGGAATTTGTTCCTATGTGACCCACATCCTCAACATGTTTAAAGAAATAAAACATGGTCCATGTAGCCTCTTGTGTTTATCAATGATGGACCATCGCCATTAGATACAAAGGGAGTTTACCTATACTTATGATAGAGAAGAGTTATAGATTAAAATTCTGCCTGGTGCTCTTTGGGTGGCACCGTCGTTGGATAGAAGTGAAACGGGTAGAACAAGAGAGGTGGAAAGTTTATCAAACATGTTATTGTCCCCACAGGTGCCTTCCTAGACGTTCTGCTGCTTACTACTTCCATGCCGGGGCGGAGCCAAGCACTACACTACTGGCCATTAAAATTGCTACACCAAGAAGAAATGCAGATGATAAACGTGTATTCATTGGGCAAATATGCTAGAACTGACATGTGATTACATTTTCACGCAATTTAGGTCCACAGATCCTGAGAAATCAGTACCCAGAACAACCACCTCTGGCCGTAATAACGGTCTCGATACTCCTGGGCATTGAGTCAAACAGAGTTGGATGGCGTGTACAGGTACAGCTGCCCATGCAGATTCAACACGATATCACAGTTCAAGAGTAGTTCAAATCGTTCAAATGGCTCTGAGCACTATGGGACTTAACTTATGAGGTCATCAGTCCCCTAGAACTTAGAACTACTTAAACCTAAGTAACCCAAGGACAACACACACATCTACCCACGAGGCAGGTATCGAACCTGCGATCGTAGCGGTCGGGCGCCGAGATTAGTGACTGGCGTATGGTGACGAGTCAGTTGCTCGGCCAACATTGACCAGACGTTTCCAGTTGGTGAGAGAGCTGGAGAATGTGCTGGCCAGGGCAGCAGTCCAACTTTTTCTGTATCCAGAAAGGCCCGTCCAGGACCTGCAACATGCGATCGTGCATTATCCTGCTGAAATGTAGGGTTTCGCAGGGATCGAATGGAGGGTAGAGCCACGGGTAGTAACACATCCGAAATGTAACGTCCACTGTTCAAAGTGCCGTCAATTTGAACAAGAGGTGACCGAGACGTGTAACCAATGACACCCCATACCATCACGCCGGGTGATAAGCCAGTATGGCGATGACGAATACACGCTTCCAATGTGAATTCACCGCGAAGTCGCCAAACACGGATGCAACCATTATGATGCTGTAAACAGAACCTGGCTTCATCCGAAAAAGTGACGTTTTGCCATTCGTGCACCCAGGTTCGTCGTTGATTACACCATCGCAGGCGCTCCTGTCTGTAATGCAGCGTCAAGGGTAACCACAGCCATGGTATCCGAGCTGATAGTCCACGGTGCTGCAAACGTCGTCGAACTATTCATGCAGATGGTTGTTGTCTTGCAGACGTCCACATCTGTTGACTCAGGGATCGAGACGTGGCTGCACGATCCGTTACAGCCATGTGGATAAGATGCCTGTCATCTCGACTGCTAGTGATACGAGGCCTTTGGGATCCAGCACGGCGTTCCGTATTACCCTCATGAACCCACCGATTCCATATTCTGCTAACAGTCATTGGGTCTCGACCAACGCAAGCAGCAATGTCGCGATACGATAAACCGCAATCGCGATAGGCTACAATCTGACCTTTATCAAAGTCCGAAACGTGATGGTACGCATTTCTCCTCCTTACACGAGGCGTCACAACAACGTTCCACCAGGAACGCTGGTCAACTGCTGTTTGCGTATGAGAAATCGGTTGGAAACTTTCCTCATGTCAGCACGTTGTAGTTGTCGCCACCGGCGCCAGCCTTGTGTGAATGCTCTGAAAAGCTAATCATTTGCATATCACAGCATCGTCTTCCTGTCGGTTAAATTTCGCGTCTGTAGCACGTCATCTTCGTCGTGTAGCAATTTTAATGGCTAGTAGTGTATATTCCCTTTACAGACTTTGAGAATAGGTTTCTTACGCAAAAATAAGTAAAAGAAAGTCTAGTAAACATGAACCCTAAATTGCATACCTTGAGAGCTATGAACACTTGTTCATCTACGATTCTGTAAAAGGCATCTCTTCTACTGCAAGCTCATTGGTTCCCATCTTTTGGGAGGTCGTAATGTGGGCCAAAACAAGGAAACAATGTCAAGTAAAAATGGGATGAAGAAGGCATATCTTAAGAGGTACGAGTATTTCTTCTGTAGAAGAGATGCGTTTCAGAGTAGCGAAGATGAACAAGTGTGCGTAGCTGTGAAGGTATGCATTTTAAAGCCATGTTTACTAGACATTCTTTTTCTTGTTTTGGTGTAACGAAAATATCCTCAAAATCTGTAAAGTGAATTTACTGCACCCTGTATACCCATCCTCCATATTAAAGCTACATTTGTTCTTACAAATTTCAATAGGTTCTTGGACTCTTCTACTTGGTTTGCTTAGACTGTACACAAACGCAATTGAAATCAATGTCAAGACCACAGTTTTCGCGAGGTTTTGCTATCGCAGATTTCACACTTTGTTTTAGCCAGATTTACCGTTCGTGTTCCTTAATATGTTCTTTAAAAGTTGCTTACGTTTCGCCTATATACACTCTGCATCAGCCACACGTCCGCAGTGTGAAGGCAATAAGGTGCATCTATTTTACGTCGCAAGAACTCTTATTTTGTTTTGACTGAAGAAAGAGGCTTGTATAAAATCTTCCCGTAAAATTCAGCTTATGCGGTCAGTGAAACTAGAAACAAATGGTAGCTTAACATACTGAGAAATTAGTTTCTCGTCATTCTTATTACCACAATTAATATTTCATTCAAGAGCTCTACCTATGGACAAACTACATTAGCCGTTGCCTTCCGTTGTCTTTTTTAAGAAATCTAACTCCAATTCGATGCTGCTGTCATCTTTAAACGGGAGGCTCGTGAAAATTGTGTTGAGCACTGCTTGCTCCTGGGCTAAGTGGTGGTGCGAAGTGGCATCTAACTAACAATTCCCATTGGTAGGCTTTCTATCTGTTTTGTGTTCTAGAGTGTTGTCACATGTTTTATATATGAACATACCTAGGGGTGGAAGCAGTACACTGACGGAAAAAGTATCTCAACACAAAAAAAATTTGGTTTAGAGTAATAAGATTACGGGAATAGGTTTGTGTAGGTAACATACTTAAGTGATCAACGTTGCAAGGGTGCAGGTTAATGTAGGCGACAGAAAAGGCATTGGCAATGTAATATACTGATACATCAATAACCGGTGTAACCACCAAAATTCGGACGCAGGCATGCAAACGTGTATGCCTAGCGTCGTATAGGTTCGTATGTCGGTTTGTGCGATGGTGTTCCATACCTGGTGCACTTGATCTATCAATGCAGGATCGGTTAATGCTGGTTGCGGATGACGCTGGAGTTGTCCGGTGATGTCGCACACGTGCTCGATTGGAAACCGATCTGGTGGTCGAACAGGCCAAAGCAACATGTCGACACTCTGTAGAGCATGCTGGGTTACAACAGCGGTACATCAGCGAGCGTTATCCTGTTGGAAAGCACCTCTGGAACGCTGCTCACGAATCTACATCTACATCTACATTTATACTCCGCAAGCCACCCAACGGTGTGTGGCGGAGGGCACTTTACGTGCCACTGTCATTATCTCCCTTTCCTGTTCCAGTCGCGTATGGTTCGCGGGAAGAACGACTGTCTGAAAGCCTCTGTGCGCGCTCTAATCTCTCTAATTTTACATTCGTGATCTCCTCGGGAGGTATAAGTAGGGGGAAGCAATATATTCGATACCTCATCCAGAAACGCACCCTCTCGAAATCTGGCGAGCAAGCTACACCGCGATGCAGAGCGCCTCTCTTGCAGAGTCTGCCACTTGAGTTTGTTAAACATCTCCGTAACGCTATCACGGTTACCAAATAACCCTGTGACGAAACGCGCCGCTCTTTTTTGGATCTTCTCTATCTCCTCCGTCAACCCGATCTGGTACGGATCCCACACTGATGAGCAATACTCAAGTATAGGTCGAACGAGTGTTTTGTAAGCCACCTCCTTTGTTGATGGACTACATTTTCCAAGGACTCTCCCAATGAATCTCAACCTGGTACCCGCCTTACCAACAATTAATTTTATATGATCATTCCACTTCAAATCGTCCCGTATACAAACTCCTAGATATTTTACAGAAGTAACTGCTACCAGTGTTTGTTCCGCTATCATATAATCATACAATAAGGGATCCTTCTTTCTATGTATTCGCAATACATTACATTTTTCTATATTAAGGGTCAGTTGCCACTCCCTGCACCAAGTGCCTATCCGCTGCAGATCTTCCTGCATTTCGCTACAATTTTCTAATGCAGCAACTTCTCTGTATACTACAGCATCATCCGCGAAAAGCCGCATGGAACTTCCGACACTATCTACTAGGTCATTTATATATATTGTGAAAAGCAATGGTCCCATAACACTCCCCTGTGGCACGCCAGAGGTTACTTTAATGTCTGTAGACGTCTCTCCGTTGATAACAACATGCTGTGTTCTGTTTGCTAAAAACTCTTCAATCCAGCCACACAGCTGGTCTGATATTCCGTAGGCTCTTACTTTGTTTATCAGGCGACAGTGCGGAACTGTATCGAACGCCTTCCGGAAGTCAAGAAAACTAGCATCTACCTGGGAGCCTGTATCTAATATTTTCTGGGTCTCATGAACAAATAAAGCGAGTTGGGTTTCACACGATCGCTGTTTCCGGAATCCATGTTTATTCCTACATAGTAGATTCTGAGTTTCCAAAAACGACATGATACTCGAGCAAAAGACATGTTCTAAAATTCTACAACAGATCGACGTCAGAGATATAGGTCTATAGTTTTGCGCATCTGCTCGACGACCCTTCTTGAAGACTGGGGCTACCTGTGCTCTTTTCCAATCATTTGGAACCTTCTGTTGCTCTAGAGACTTGCGGTACACGGCTGTTAGAAGGGGGGCAAGTTCTTTCGCGTACTCTGTGTAGAATCGAATTGGTATCCCGTCAGGTCCAGTGGACCTGGAATTGCACCAAAGCAAGGCGAATCACCAGAATGGCGTACAGATTAGCACTCAGGATGCGTGGGATAAGCACGAGAGTGCTCCTGCTGTCATACGAAGTTGCATCTCAGACTATAACTCCAGGTGTAGGTCGAGCGTGTGTAGCACGTAGACAGGTTGATTGCAGGTGCTCAACTTGCCTTCTAACCAACACACGGCCATCACTGGCAACGAGACAGAACCAGCTTCCATCAGAAAACACAATGGGCCTCCACATGAAATACAAGAGGCTCTAGATACCGGCTCCCAGGTTCATGCCATATTTCTCGACTTTCGAAAGGCGTTCGACTCAGTTCCGCACTGTCGCTTGCTCCAAAAAGTGCGCGCTTACGGTCTATCCGATGACATGGGCGGTTGGATAGAAAGGTTTCTAACAGACAGGGAGCAGTATGTCGTCCTCAAAGGGGTGACATCAACAGAAACAAGAGCAACTTCAGGTGTGCCCCAGGGCAGCGTAGTAGGTCCGCTGCTTCTTACGATTTACATAAACGATCTGGTTCATGGTATTGACAGCGGCATTAGACTGTTTGCCGACGATGCTGTAGTCTACAGGAAAGTAGTATCACACGAAAGTTGTGAACAAAACAATGAGGATAGTCAGAAAATTAATGCGTGGTGTAACGACTGACAGTCATCTCTCAATATTAGTAAGTGTAAGCTACTGCGTATAACAAAGCGAAAATCCCCATTAATGTATGAGTACAAAACAAATGCCCAGGCTTCGGAAGCGGTAACGTCCGCCAAGTATCTGGGTGTGACTCTTCGAAATGATCTCAAATGGAATGATCAGATTACACAAGTAAAGGATAAGGCAAACTCTAGATTGCAGTTTATTGGTAGAATCCTGAGGCGATGCAGTCCGTCACAAAAGAAACAGCTTACAATACGTTAGTTCGTCCAGTCATAGAGTACTGTTCGTCTGTATAGGACCCTTACCAATTGGGTCTGATTCAAAAGATTGAGAAGGTCCAAAGAAGAGCGGCTAGATTCGTAACTGGTACATTTAAGTCATCGCGAGAGCGTTACAAATCTCATAGAAAGTTTGAAGTGGGACACACTTGCAGATACATGGCTCGCTAAACGGAAGTGGCTGCTCACTAAATTCCGAAATCCGATCTTCACCGAGGATGTAGAGCATATATTATTACCACCAACTTTCAAATCGCGCAATGATCACCTTTCAAAGATAAGGGAAATTAGAGCTTTTACTGAGGCGTTCAGACAGTCGTTTCTCCTTCGCTCGATCCGTGAGTGGAACAGAGGGGGGGGGGGTGGGGGGGGGGGAATATGACTTTGGTACGAATTGTGCCCTCCGTCACATACCGTTTGGTGGCTAGCGGAGTATATATGTAGATGTAGATTGTCACCCAATAAGCTCTCGCATGACACAACTGAAATTGCAAACGGCGGTGGTTTGAGATCAGTGGAATTCACGCTGCAGAGCCTCTGGCCCGGAGTTGGTCCTGAATTTCGTTGCGCCACTGTGGTGCCAACTGCTGTTAGAATTGCTGATGCAGCAGCTGTACGATGTGCCACTGCAATAGGCCGAACGCGACGGTCTTCCAGTATAGCGGGAAGAACGTCCAGATTCTGGGGGTAGTAATGCACGACTTCGTTCAATCTCATAGAGCGGTTGGAAATGGCGTCTTGGTCATCTTAAAGGCAGTGGAGACTAATCAGCTCACCACGTCCAATCTCAGAGGTAATTTACATTCACAACGGTTAGAGCACATGTTTAAAGCAAACCTGATAAGCATCCTCATAGTGGTGCTACCCGGGATATCCTGCTTACATGGCAGATGCTCTATCCATCCGAGTCACCGAGGGCACAGAGGATAGCGCGACTGCAGAGACTTACCCCTTGCGCGCTTCACTAAAGGGTATTTGTCCATTCACTCATTACTCGCGCCAACTAAGGTGACAATTGCCATAAGAGTTTGGGCAAAGTGTGCGCATTCGCACAGAAGGTCAATGACGGGTAGCATTTAACTACATGAAGATAGTAACTGTTCCGAAAGAACAGATATCAGTGATGACCATTCAGTTTCTCTAGAAAGAAATGATAATTAATCGAAACCCTCAGCTGACGGTTTCGATTAATTATCATTTCTTTCTAGAGAAGCTGCATGGTCATCACTGGTATCTGTTCTTTCGGAACAGTTACTATCTTCATGTAGAAACAGGCCTACAAATTTTCGTTTATCTTGCACAACTCCTTCTTGGTGTTTGGAATCTGTTTTCCATCAGTGTATATTGCCTTATTCTTCTTGGAAAGTACGTCCTTGAAATTTTTACAGTAATCCTTGCCGTGATACGCAACGCATTTTTGTAGCGTCTGAGCATCGCCTTAACGTTGCCACACCGAGTAAACGATTCCTATTGATTCTACTTGGTAAGTATCCCAGAGTGATGAACAATACCCAAGAATCGGTCGACGAACCGTTTAGTAACTTGCTTCTTTCGTGGATGACCTACATTTCTTTAAGAGTTTCCCAGTGATTCTCAGCCTGGCAACTGCTTTTCCCACATTTTCTTTACAGTATAAGTCACTACAGATGACTTGATATTACGGTAGTTAGTGTTTCCAGTGAAATTTCACCAGAAGTGTAGTAAAACAGCCGTGTTCTTCGCTTATTTATGCGGAATATGTTACTTTTATTTATGTTCAGGGTTAACGGGCAGCCCCTTCATCAATCGTCGATCGTCTGCATGTTTTCTTGCATTTCCATGCAGTCTTCCAGCGTTACTACCTTCCTATAAACAACAGCACTTCCTGCGAATTGTCTCGTGTAAATTCCAACATTATCACCTAGGTAATTAATGTCAGTTGTAAACAGTAACGGCCCTGCAACCACATCCTTAGGGTTCTCTTGGAATTACCTTCACATACTTCTGATTTTTAGGAGACCCGTAGCGTCTTTCATTCATACTCTAAACGTCTTCGCTCGCGGGTTCGAAACCTGCTATCGTCTAAATTCTGATCAATAGGCATCATTGGCGGCCGAAGACTTCCAGCATAAGAAGTCGCCCTCATTCTGTCAACAGCCGTGTCCAAGGGGGCGGAGGAGCGGACAGAGGTTCAGGGCACTCTCTTGCCCTTGGGGTGGGAAATTGCCCCTCAAGGCGGAATAATCAGCCATGATCAATGGCATGAGGATGCAGAAGGCAATAGAACGCACTACATTATACGCACATCTCGTCTATCCACAGGACGCGTGGCCTATAACTGAAAAAGTTATATGATGATCTCTCCATTGGCAAAAGATACCCGAATAGTCCCCCATTCGGATCTCCTGGAGGTGACTGCCAATGAGGGGGTGACCGTGAGAAAAAGGTTTAATAACCAACAAAAGGATAACATTCTATGAGTTGAAATGTGGAATGGCAGTAGGTAGGGAAGGTTGAAAATATGAAAACGCAAAGGCTCAATATAGATATAGTAAAGGTTAAGTGAAGTGAAATAGAAAGAAGACCAGGATTTCTAGTAAGATGAGCATAGGGTAATATCAACAACAGTGGAAAATGGTACAACTGAAGTATCATTCGCTATGAATAGGAAGGTAGGGCAGAGAGTGTGTTACTGTGAACAGTTCAGTGATAGGGTTATTGTTATCAGAATCGACAGCAAACCAACATCGAAAACGATAGTACAGGTATACATGCCGATGTCTCAAACTGAAGATGAAGAGATTGAGAGAGTAGAGAATGGTATTGAAAGGGTCATACATTACGCAAAAGGGGATGAAAATATAATAGTCTTGGGGGACTGGAATGCAATTGTAGGGAAGGAGTAGAGGAAAAGTTTACAGGAGAATACGGGCTTGGGACAAGGAATGAGAGAGGAGAAAGACTAATTGAGTTGTGTAATAAATTTCAACTAGTAATAGCGAATACTCTGTTCAAGAATAACAAGCGGAGGAGGTATACGTGAAACATTTCTGTTAGATTACATCATGGTCAGACAGATTCGCAAATCAGATTCTGGATTGTAAGGCGTACCCATGAGCAGATGTAGACTCAGATCACAATTTAGCAGTGATGAAGAGTAGACTGGAGTTTAAGAGATTAGTCAGGAAGAATCCATATGCAAAGAAGTGGGATACGGAGGTACTAAGGAATGACGAGATACGCTTGAAGTTCTCTAAGGCTGTAGGTAGAGCGATAAAGAATAGTCCGTTAGGCAGTACAGTTGAGGAGGAATGGACAGCACTAAAAACAGCAATCACAGAAGCTGTAAAGAGAAACATAGGTAAAAAGAAGGTAAATGCAAAGAAATCATGGCTAGCACTAGATATACTCCAGTTCATCGATGAAAGAAAGAAGTACAAAAATGTTGAGGGAAATAAAGGAATACAAGAAAACAAATCTCTGCGGAATGAAATTAATAGTAAGTGCAGGGAAGCTAAGACGAAATGGCTGCAAGAAAGATGTGAAGAAATCGAAAAATAAATGATAGAAGGACTGACTCAGCATATAGAAAAGTCAAAACGACCTTTGGTGGAATTAAAAGCAAGTGTGTTTACATTAATAGGGCAACCGGAACTCCATTGTTAAATGCATAGAAGAGAGCGGATAGGTGGAAAGAGTACATTGAAGAATGCTATGGGTGAGGGGAGGGAGGTGGAAGTTTGTGTGATTTGATAGAAGAATAAACAGGAGCCGATTTAGAAGAGATTGGGGATCCAGTATTAGAACCAGAATTTAAGAGAGCTTTGGAAGATTTACGATCAGATAAGGCAGAATGGATCGATAACGTTTCATCGGAATTTATAAAATCGTTAGGGGAAGTGGCAACAAAACGGCTGTTCACGTTGGTGTATGGAATGCATGATTCTGGTAATATATCGTCTGACTTTCGGAAATATATCATCCACACAATTCCGAAGACCGCCAAGAATTATAATACAGAAGGATGGAAAAGAGAATTGAAGATGTGTTATATGACTGTCAGTTTGGCTTTAGAAAAGGTAAAGGCACGAGAGAAGCAATTTTGACGTTGCGTTTTGATAGTAGAAACAAGACCTGGAAAAAGCGTTCGAAAATGTAAAATGTTGCAGGTTGTCCGATATTCTGAGAAAAATATGGGTAAGCTACAGGAAGAGACGTGTAACATACAGTATGTACAAGAGCCAGTAGGAAATAATAAGAGTGGACGACCAACAACGAAATGCTCGGACTAAAAAGGGTGTAAGACAGGGATATACTCTTTCGACTGCTCAATCTGTGAATCGAAGAAGCAATGATGGAAATAAAAGAAAGTTTCAGGAGTGGAATTAAAATTCAGGGTGAAAGGGTATAAATGATACAATTCGCTGATGACGTTGCTACCCTGAGTGAAACTGAAGAAGAATTACAGCATCTGCTGAATGGAATGAACCTTCTAATGAGTACAGAATATGGATTTAGAGTAAATCGAAGAAAGACGAAAGTAATGAGAAGTAGCACAAATGAGAACAGCGAGAAACTTAACATCAGGATTGATGGTCACGAACTAGATGAGGTTAAGGAATTCTGCTACCTAGACAGCAAAATAACCCATGACCGACGGGGGAAGGATGGCATAAAAAGCAGACTAGCACTGGCAAAAAAGACACTCCTGGCCAAGAGAAGTTTACTAGTATCAGACGTAGGCCTTAGTTTGAGAAAGAAATTTCTGAGAATATACGTTTCAAGCACAGCATTGTATGGTAGCGAAACATGGACTGTGGGAAAACTGAAACAGAAGAGAACCCAAGCATTTGAGATGTGGTGCTACAGACAAATGTTGAAAATTTGGTGGTCTGACAAGGTAAGTAATGAGGATGTTCTGCGCAGAATCGGAGAGGGAAGGAATATGTGGAAAACACTGACTAGTAGAAAGGACAAGATGATAGGACATACGTTAAGACATCAAGGAATGACTTCCATGGTACTAGAGGGAGCTGTACAGGGCAAAAACTGTAAGCAAGACAGAGATTAGAATATATCCTGAAAATAATTGAGGACGTAAGTTGCAAGTCATATGAAGAGCTTGGTAAAGGAGGGAAATTCGTGGCGGGCTGCATCAAACTGGTCGGAAGACTAATGACTCAAAAAAAGAAGCGATACACTTGGTTCTGTCTGCAAGAAACTTATGAACCCAATCACAAATCTTGTATTTTGTCCACTAAACGAAAGTATGGAAGGAATTTCATCCGGAAATTGAGGAACATGGTCAAGAACTCAACGTGGGCCCCTTTGTCTTCGCCGCGCTCTATCTCATGGACCAACAGAGCGAGCTGAGTTCCACTAGACCTAAGTTTGCTGAACCCAAGTTGATTTTTTATAGAGAAAACTTTCGTTCACCAAAAACGTCACAATGCATGAGAGCACAGTACACTTCTTAAATCTGTAACAGCCTGGCGACAGCGATAGAGAACGATAATTATGCACGTCTAATCGACAGGCCTTCTAGGAGACGGGAATGAGATAAACTTTTTCCTATCACTTAAGTAGCCTTCGTTGCTTCAGCGACCTCAAAACTACTGCTAAATCTGAAAGCAAGTTGTTACGCATCACGTCTGTAGAACCTCAGAATTAACTCACCCATTCTAGTTGCCTTGCCGCTGTTCAGCCCTTTTAGTTTAGTGTTTGTTGCGCTGTCTCTTATTTGAGTACCTTCTGCTGTGGCATACCTAAGAAGATTGAAAGAAGGAACCGTATTGCAAATCACTGACAGAAGTAATACGACGCTTAGTAATGGAAGGCAGATTGAAGAATGATCAAACTTTTCTAGTAGACGTGGAGCTCTTTCGACAGTGAAACATGGAGAATTTTACAGATATAGACGAATAATTTACGTAGTGTCTAACATTCTGCGTGGTGTCTGCTTGTTCTATATCGTGTCTCCCTACCACTTTCGCGCAACGACGCTCTGAGCGTGTTTTTTTAGGGAATTGACTAGTTTGAACCTGGGACCTGTTACTGGTAAGGAGACGCCAGACCACACATGACATGTAGAGTTCAGAAGAGTTCAGTGAGACTAGCGATGATATAACCAAATACTTAATGATTTCAGCGTCAGCTCTACTGCACACCCTGTAAAAGAATCTTAATACTAACTAAATTTAGTGGAAGGGGTTCAAGGCTTTCCTATTTTTAGTTAGCTGGTAAAATAACGTCGAAAAAGCAGTTAAGTTTACCATTGGAAACTTTATTCTAGTCACAAAACATTGTTTATAAATTGCACTATTGATAAAAGGAAACGTTTTAATACAGGATGGTAAAAACCAACTGTGTTCAATAAAAATGTGAACGAATATTCCCTGAATGGGTTTTCAAGTTCTACAACAGATCGAAGGATGACCTATGCCATATCACATCTATAATCTAAGTTTAAATTAAGTTTCACAAAAGAGAAAACTATCAAAATGGTCTACAGTGACCCTCAATTATCGTTAATTACTTATCTAACTTGTCGTAAATTACAGTGGCTGATGCGGCTTCTCAATAACTATATAACAGAAAAATCATCGCATTTCAGATTTTTACTTCAAGTGGCAAATGTGAACACCATGAGCTTTAATTGACGATCGACACTAGTATTACGCAAAAAGGGGGTGTAACAGATGAGACTTCTGCAGTTCTGAGTGAAGCTTTATGCACTATTATGCGGCATCGCGTGCGTTCATTACCTTGCCGGTGTTCGTCAGGGGGCAGCGGACAGCACAGCTCCACTCACCTCGCTATCTCGGAAGCAACTCTCACCTTACTTCTCCTTACTACAATTTACCGAAGTTGGTTTAAAAAAACTATCTGGCTGTGTTTTCATCTGACCAATCAGGGTCTCAATGTTAACTTTAAGCTCTGTCTACAGACATTCTGACTATCCAATGAGAAACATTATACTTTCCGTGGTGGGGCAATGTTTTTAAAGTTTGCAACGTAACAGAGACGCGAAAAAGTCTCACGCTAAAACTTGCAGTTGGTGTGGTCCTTTTAGTGTTATCGTAAGATCTATACTGTTCTTCTGGAGGGCTCTATCTTTTAACATGGGCTGGGGGGTGGTCCTAGCGGTTAGCTGGCAACGTGGTTGTCCATCCCTTATCGTAGGGCCTTCTAGCTTAACACAGTTCTGCTCTCGGCTTCTGTTCTCGTTTCTCCCCTCGGAACTGCGTCTGTCTCACGGTGGGAAGGTATGACATGCATTTAGGCATTCTTGTGTTAGTCTGTGGTATTCCATTTGCTCGCTCGTTACTCGTATTACTTTGGTTAATTTAATGTCACGATTTATTCGGAGCTATGTGACATACTACTGGATTTGCTTATCATGTCAGGGTTTTCATGGAAGGTGTTGGATTTGCCTGACACCTTACAAGCGGTAGTAATAAAAATGGAGGGACAAGGATCAAAGCAAATGTCAGGAAGAATTCAAGGCAGGGCTGCAGCTGATTGCCACCAGGGTAATTGACACCCTGGGCGAACTTGAACTTTGCAACTTCTCTACCTCTCCCCCCACCAGTCAATTTCACATACAACTCCGCAGTTTTTTTTTTTTTTGTTTGCTCCTCACCCTCCTATTTCTCCCACGCTCTCTTACTATCTTCTGTATCTCAGTAATCCAATAAAGAAAAATCAAAATTTTGTTGGAGATTTTTATGTGGGACTGGTTTTACTGGACTCTTTAGTTACCTCTTTCAACGAGACATCACCAAACCTTCAGCACAAAACTCACTAGCAATACAATGGTCTTAACTTTTAATTTGTTATGAAAATCTACTGCCCCAAATTTTAAATATTTATGAATGTCTTTTTACACTACAGCCGGTTAATTAATTATTGTAATCTTTATTTTAAACAAGTGTGGGTTCAAAAACTAAACAAATGGATAATTTAATTTTTACTGTAATATTTATAAAGTTTTAATACAAGTAACGTACAAAGAAATCTGTGAATTTACGAAAAACGTCCTTTCTTCGATTGCATAGTCATTTTGCTCTTTCTACATAAAACTTGGGCGTCCTCGTTACTACTCAACAACATTCCTACACCACACAGACGAAAAAAAAATCAAACTGTAATCTAAATGCAATTCTCTTGGAGTTTGTCACAATTCAAATTTATAAAAAGTATTAGTCTTACTTTTTCTATCTGAAAAAAATCTTCAGATCAGATATTCATCAAAGAAACTGTAAAATTAATCAAGAAACACTGACTGCGCATTTTGTGGAGCAAATGGTAGAATTTGTTTCAACAAGAGTAAATGGAGGATCAGAAATGTTCAAAATATTCAACTGTATGTGAAATCTTATGGGACTTAACTGCTAAGGTCATCAGTCCCTAAGCTTACACACTACTTAACCTAAATTATCCTAAGGACAAACACACGCATCCATGCCCGAGGGAGGACTCGATCCTCCGCCGGGACCAGCCGCACAGTCCATGACTGTAGCGCCTCAGACCGCACGGCTAATCCCGCGAGGCAATCAGAAATACTTTAGTAATTTGTGTACTCAGAGCTGATTAAATACATCAAAAAAGAAAACAAAATAGGATACTACCTTCAGTGCTTTCGCTGCTCTAAAGTGCTCAGTCATTAATTCCGAATTAGTATTCTCTCTCTCTCTCTCTTAATACTCAGTAAGACAAGGTCATTGCTCGTATTTTGCTTCATAGGTGCTTTACGATACGAAAGTATGAACTTCAGTTTGCCAAATGGTCTGTCGCACCCAGCTATAAAGGGAGCAGGTTTCACCATGTGTTGTACGGCTTCCCGTAAATTGGAGAAGACACTTTCTACAGTACATAACAATGACCTGCTAGAGTTCTTCTGGTGTTTGCATTCTGATGAAATCATGGCTTGGTAGCAGCTTCCTATAGTCCAAAATCTCTGCATACAGGAGTTCACAATTTACAACATTACTATAAAACCTGACACAACATTACCTGCTCCTCCTCTCTCTCTTCGTCTCCTTCTTCTTCTTCTTCTTCTTCTTCATCATCATCTTATTTTTTTCCTTCCTCTTCCTCCATTTCTTCCTGTTATTATTATCCCCTCTCCTACAGCGCCCCGCTCCTTCCTCATTTCTTTCACCAATCAGTAACGCTCCCCCCCCACCCTGTTTATTAAAAATGTAGACATCCGATGTACCGTTTAACGCAGTTCAATGTTTGGCACATTTCTGCATCATACCTCATGAACTGTGTCGTGGAATGATGTGGTTTGGCAGGTAGATTCAATGGTGCACATTGACATTATCTGCAAGATGTGTTGCGAATAGAAGTAACAGTTTTTAGGGTAGGTAGAGGGGGTTGGACTGTGTCAGTGAGAAAAATGGATTGAAATTTTTTAAAAAGTTTGTTGGAAGACTCTAAGTGCTATATTGTCAAATACTGGAAAAGTATCGTCCGGGCCGGCCGATGTGGCCGTGCGATTCTAGGCGCTTCAGTCTGGAACCGCGTGACCACTACGGTCACAGGTTCGAATCCTGCCTCGGGCATGGATGTGTGTGATGTCCTTAGGTTAGTTAGGTTTAAGTAGTACTAAGTTCTAGGGTACTGATGACCAGAGATGTTAAGTCCCATAGTACTCAGAGCCATTTGAACCAAGTATCGTCCGGGTAATTTGCGCTCAATAAGTTAGGGTGCTTCAAAACACATCCACAGTGTCCAGCTTCAATACTTGGCTTGTTGTGTTAAACCTTTAACGCAAGATTATACCTCTTAATGAACAGATTATGATGGCATGTTAATTTTTTAAATTCGCTCAATGATCACACGAAATACTGAAAAACCAAATTGTTACCCCTGAAAACAGTTAGATAGCGAACCTGCAAGCTGGACATTGGTGACCAGAAGACGGTTTCAGCCGCTTAGCAATACAAAATACTAATTTTTTTCCGTCTGTTACTTTACTACAGGCCCCATGGGTACTACTTCCGACACCATAAATACGCCACTGGTCACCACTATTTTTCGATTTGCACTTCAGGGAAATGGTGAAACAAGTGAAAAAGATTTGTAGAACACGAATAAAACTGCAAGAGAAACGTACAGCAATGCTGAGTTTTGTAGAGGACGTAATCCTTCTGGCCGCCTGTACTGAAGACATATAAGACCTGTCAAAACTAATGCATCACATACTTTGCACAGAAATTGGCTTTAGCATAAACACAGCAAAGACGAGCGTGATGGAGGTAGTAGAAACTAAAATGGCAGTTTGCTCGTCTATAAAACTGGAAACTTCGTGGTGCTTAATGAAGAGAGATTATCCTCTTGTGTACGAAGAAGGAATATACAGGGTGGCCAAAGCAATAAAGTTATCAGAAGTAATATTGTAAAAACAAGGTGGGAAAAATGAAACTGTGCCCTCAAATATATTATGCACCTTAAGACAGAAAACCCAACTTACAGCATTCACACTATGGCAGATTATGTAACTGGGTTGCCTGTGTTAGGATGCAGGAAATACAGGGCTATTACAAATGATTGAAGCGATTTCATAAATTCACTGTAGCTCCATTCATTGACATATGGTCACGACACGCTACAGATACGTAGAAAAACTCATCAAGTTTTGTTCGGCTGAAGCCGCACTTCAGGTTTCTGCCGTCAGAGTGCTCGAGAGCGCAGTGAGACAAAATGGCGACAGGAGCCGAGAAAGCGTATGTCGTGCTTGAAATGCACTCACATCAGTCAGTCATAACAGTGCAACGACACTTCAGGACGAACAAAGATCCACCAACTGCTAACTCCATTCGGCGATGGTATGCGCAGTTTAAAGCTTCTGGATGCCTCTGTAAGGGAAATCAACGGGCCGGCCTGCAGTGAGCGAAGAAACGGTTGAACGCGTGCGGGCAAGTTTCACGCGTAGCCCGCGGAAGTCGACGAATAAAGCAAGCAGGGAGCTAAACGTACCACAGTCGGCGGTTTGGAAAATCTTACGGAAAAGGCTAAAGCAGAAGCCTTACCGTTTACAATTGCTACAAGCCCTGACACCCGATGACAAAGTCAAACGCTTTGAATTTTCGGTGCGGTTGCAACAGCTCATGGAAGAGGATGCGTTCAGTGCGAAACTTGTTTTCAGTGATGAAGCAACATTTCTTCTTAATGGTGAAGTGAACAGATACAATGTGCGAATCTGGGCGGTAGAGAATCCTCACGCATTCGTGCAGCAAATTCGCAATTCACCAAAAGTTAACGTGTTTTGTGCAATCTCACTGTTTAAAGTTTCGGCCCCTTTTTCTTCTGCGAAAAAAACGTTACAGGACACGTGTATCTGGACATGCTGGAAAATTGGCCCATGCCACAACTGGAGACCGACAGCGCTGACTTCATCTTTCAACAGGATGGTGCTCCGCCGCACTTCCATTATGATGTTCGGCATTTCTTAAACAGGAGATTGGAAAACCGAAGGATCGGTCGTGGTGGAGATCATAATCAGCAATTCATGTCATGGCCTCCACGCTCTCCCGACTTAACCCCATGCGATTTCTTTCTGTGGGGTTATGTGAAAGATTCAGTGTTTAAACCTCCTCTACCAAGAAACGTGCCAGAACTGCGAGCTCGCATCAACGATGCTTTCGAACTCATTGATGGGGACATGCTGCGCCGAGTGAGGGAGGAACTTGATTATCGGCTTGATGTCTGCCGAATCACTAAAGGGGCACATATCGAACATTTGTGAATGCCTAAAAAAACTTTTTGAATTTTTGTATGTGTGTGCAAAGCATTGTGAAAATATCTCAGATAATAAAGTTATTGTAGAGCTGTGAAATCGCTTCAATCATTTGTAATAACCTTGTACTTTATAGGTCCAGTTTTTTTTTTTGCCCCATATTTGCAGCCATTCTTTCTCAGTTGCTATTTCAATTGTGCTTGACATGTAGATAAGAAGAAGATACTCTTTTTGCAACTGAATGTTTACTTAGCTTCTCACAAAACATGTTTCGTCTGTTCATACATGGCACTATCAGCGGTCTATAACTTAAAAAAAAAATTGTTCAGTTATACATATTTTGTTCGGAGATCTGTAGTATTCCCTTGCAGTGAATTTAAATTATGTAACTTTTTCCAAATATGTGTCTGCGATTTGTCATATATTTTCATTTCACTACTCTTTACGTCTGTCCATTGCTTCTTGTGTAGGCACTGGATACAAAATGTACAGGATAAAACCAGTTTTCTCCCCACCCTTCTCCAATATCAGCTTCTTCTCCATCTCTGATGACCTCGACGACGACGGGACGTTAAGCCCCTATCTTAATTTATCATTTATAAAGAAACTCAGGTCTTGAAAATAGTGTCTGCTACCGCAGACGTTATTTTGAAAATCTTCCGATACAGTAGTCCAATGTGATAGACACTATCTGAAAAACAGTAAATACTGGTGAAAACATGTAGGTAGAGCGATTGAAAGTGACTGAAAGGGCGTATTGTGAGAAAGCTGCAAGCAATACACTGATCAGCCAGAATATTACGGCCGCCGACCAACTACCGACATAAACCCATCCAGGCGATAGGAGCGTCACTTGGCAAGAGATGACTGCTAGTCAGACGCCCACACGGTGCATGCAGTATCAGTGAGCTTGTTGTCCGTATATAAGACAGCGAAGGGGCCGCACAATCTATCTGATTTTCACCGAGGGCAGATTCTAGTGTCCCTTAGGCTCGGCACAAAGATTTTGGAAACTGCATGACTTGTCGGGTGTTCGAGAAGTGCTGTGGTTCCTTCAACACTTGGCGAAACTAACGTGAAGCCATGTCCAGACGTTGTGGGGTTGGTCGGCCACCTCTCATTACATATATCTTACGTCATAGGCTGGGCAGAATGGTAAAACAACACAGGTGGCAAAGTGTGGCGGAACTAACCTCAGACTTTAACGCTGGACAAAGTGCGCCTGAACACACAGTGCACCGAACACTCCTGACGATGGACTTCCACAGTCGTCGACCCACGCATGTGTCAATTCCAACACCACGATATTGGCAACTACATCTTAAATGGGCACGTGACCATCGGCACTGGACGTAGGTGCAGTGGCAGAGCGTCGCATGGTCTGATGATACCCGATACCTTCATCATGCCGATTGGAGGGCGCGAATTCTGTTGTGGGTTGGCAGGAGAGCCAACACCGGGTATGAGAGGAAGCCGAAAGGCACGCGTTTTAGCTCACGCAGGCTGGCGTGAGGCCTGGAACAGGAAAAGGGAATTAGATTTTAGAAAAATGGACGTAGCTGGTGGAATACTTAAAAAAAATGGTTCAAATGGCTCTGAGCACTATGGGACTCAACTGCTGTGGTCATAAGTCCCCTAGAAATTAGAACTACTTAAACCTAACTAACCTAAGGACATCAGACACATCCATGCCCGAGGCAGGATTCGAACCTGCGACCGTAGCGGTCGTGCGGTTCCAGACTGTAGCGCCTTTAACCGCTCGGCGACTCCGGCCGGCTGGAATACTTACCTTTAACCCATAAATGGCGAACGTCGCTCTTGACGGTACATTATTTATAATCTCAATAGTAACTGGTAATGGCGCCATGCTAGGTCGTAGCAAATGACGTAGCTGAAGGCTATACTAACTATCGTCTCGGCAAATGAGAGCGTACTTTGTCAGTGAACCATCGCTAGCAAAGTCGGTTGTACAACTGGGGCGAGTGCTAGGAAGTCTGTCTAGACCTGCCGTGTGGCGGCGCTCGGTCTGCAATCACTGATAGTGACGACACGCGGGTCCGACGTATACTAACGGACCGCGGCCGATTTAAAGGCTGCCACCTAACAAGTGTGGTGTCTGGCTGTGACACCACAAATTCGTTGTCTTCCAGGGGAACAGCTAGGTCCTTGATACCTGTACTGCGGGACGGAGACAGACTGGCGGCGGCTCCATTATGCTCTGTGGAACATTCAGTTGGGCATCCATTGGTTCAGTGGAGCTCGTGCAAGGCACCAAGACGGCCAAGGAGTACTGTAGACTGGTAGCGGACCATGTACACCCGTTCATGACAATCATCTTTCCCGATATCAGGGGCACTTGTCAAACAGATAATGCGCCATATCACAAGGCCAGGCGTGTGGTGGAGAATGGTGTGGTTCGAGAACACAGTGGCGAGCTCCAATCGATGTGCTGTCCCTACCCCTCTCCCCAGCTCCCATACCTGAATCTGTTAAACACCTGTCGGATTGAATGTGTCGTCAGAGCTTATTGCCACCCTCACCGGAATTTAAGGGAATTAGGTGTCTTGTGTGCGCAGATGTGCTGTCAACTCTCTTCAGCGACGTACCAAGCCTTATTGCTTCCACGGCACGGCGCGTCGGTGCTGTCTTCCGTGACAAAGATGGATGTACCGGCTGTTAGTTAGTTGGTCCTAACGTTCTGGCTGATTAGTATATGTGTGTTTATTTATTTTGACGGAGGTAATTGACATAAAATGTAAAACGGCTCTTTGTCGCAGTATTAGTTCAAGAAGTCTACGAAAACTACTAAGTTTCACTGCAACGCCACGCGCTAGCTCTACGCTCGCAAAACATGAAACGTCCCCTTAGAACATTTATACAAGACTGTGCTTAAACTGACACACAATATTTTTAGCGCAACGCAGTCTGACTTTCAGAAACCCCTACAAAGGAATGGCCCTGACTAACATTAACCTGTACCTTTCACAAATCACTTACCTCACCAAAAACCTTCGTTACTCGGACTACTGCAATACAGCGAGCGCCACTACTGCCAGCTAAATAACAGATTCAAACTACGGAAGGCACTAACTACTAGTAGGCATAGTTAGCAAATGAAAGATTTTAATAGATAACAAACAATGTATTTACCTTAATAGTGTTGAAAAATCATAATATGCATAGCAGTTCATAATATCCATTCTGCACTCAAAAATCCGCCGTCTCATTTCCCACATCCACCACTGTTGGCGGCTCACCTCCAACTGCGCAACGCTACGCGCTGTTCACATCCTGCTGCCGCTGCCCAACACTACAATGGCAGACAACAATGCAAACTAGCCACAGACTGCACACAGCACAGCCAGTGATTTTCATACAGAGCGCTATGTGGCGTTACCAATAAAAAAACCTAAACAGCCTACTTACATAAAGAAAACATAAACAGCCTACTTACAAACATAGCCCGTAATTTATGGGCACTGGGAAACCTGTGCATAGACATTTAATGATGCAAACCTCCGGAAGCCTACCAAGGAGCTGTCGAAGCCATACCACGCAGTAACAGTGATGTATTGCATTCCAGCGGAACTCGCAGTTAATCATGTAGTCGCAGTGTTTCGGGTAGTCGGTGTGTAGCAACTGAATTAATTTTACTGAAACGAAATGAATGCGGTTAATGGGGGTGAAAACAATGGAATACCGCTTGCGATGCTGTTGCAGCATGGCCTGTCGAAGAGACTCGTTTTGTGGTGCTCAGGAAACGACAGCAGCAAACACCAGTGAGACATATTCTCATAGTGCAAGTGTTAAGAAGAAAACGAATTTTTGTGGTTATGATGGACAGAAGATCCGATTTCGAGTCCCACCTTGGTAAACTTTTGCATTCGTCATGCAGCATTTGTTACTATGGAGCATGTATAAACGGTCTTCTCTAATATAATTTCTTGTCGTTGCGCCTTTATTGGTTTCATTCGTACTGGCATCAGGTATTTCAGTTCCTAGAATTGAATTCAGTTGGCATTTAGAGTAATGTTAAACTCGGTTAACATACATCTGGAATCATAGGGACTAGTCGCTTTTAGATTTATGAAAGACACAGGAGGTACTACGGTGACGTGTCCAGCTTTGCACCAATTAGTCATGTGGTCAGCAATAGGCCACATTTTAATTGGTTCGTTAACGAGCGCATCGGTTTCATAACTGTGATCAAAGTCTTTGAGCACGTGCTGCTAGACTTCTATACAGATTTGTATTACTCCTATAAAGATCTATACAAAAACAGTATGTATCTTTACTCTAAAAACCTTACAGTTCTTCAATTGGGAGAGAGAAGGGGAAACCGTAACAGTTACGAGGTATGTGCCATCGGATACAGTGTATCGTTACTGTGTGTTATGTTCTTGACGTTCAATGCATGAGCGTAGGTACAACTTACCGGACTTGAAATGGGCACAGCGGTGAAATTATGCTAACCGGAGCACACTTCAATTGAAGGAACCACTTTAACTAACACCTATACATAAAAACCCAATTAAACTAAAACAAAGAAATGTTTACCATTTGCAGGCTGTTGAACTATTCCGGAAGGCAGTGCAGACATAGCACAAAAGCAGATACAAGTACTTACACAGACTGCAGAAAAATCAGAGTACAATTATACTTGGAGAAAAAGAAGGCATTTACACACGGAGGTTACGTTTGAAAATAAGACTGCACTGAAAAATATAAAGTAAATAGCATAGAAAGGCAAAAATGAAAAGAGTCTTCTAGCCTAAAGCAGAAATAAAAATCTTCAAAGCAAGGCTATTAGGTAAAGACTCAACATTCCACTTGACAAGAGAACCTCGCTAAAATAAAAATCTTCCCTATAACACCAAAAATTCAACATTCAGAACAGTAATGAGGCCTGAGTGTCTCGTTGCCTCAAAAGAACAAATATTGGAACCGATAAAACAAAATCAGTACATTTGGAAAAAGAAAAGAAGAATGATTATGTAGAAGAATTAGGGAAAAGAAGAACAGCAAAAATATATAAATATGCAGTACATAGTAGGGTAGTAACAATAAGAAAATAAAATTTATACATCATTAAGAAATCTGAATATGCATTCGAAAAAACGAGTCATAGTACGATAACAAAACAGAAATACAACCCATAGAAACAACAAGGTGATAAAGTATACGGCGTAGGAAAGTGCATAGAGATTTAGAGAAATTATGCAGAAATTGCTACTCAGCACACTGTACATTTACTCCTGAGTGGAGCGACACATTGCTCTTCTTCTGGTTGTCAAAACAACTTAGATGTATTAGCCATAAACTGTATACACTAACGCGTGACATCCAACGAAACGTACATAGCGACCAGGTTTTTTCCTGCAAACTCTCTGAATCCAGAGCAGTGAGTTACTTAGTTTCAAATCATAGTAATAACTGCACCCGTTGAAGAAAAGATGGACAAATTATTGTAAAGATAGGTTGTGGAACTATAAGATATGGTAATTTTTTTTTTTTACAGTTGAATTTTCGAATTTCTAGTGCCGCATTTATACATTAAATGGTTATACCTCGAATAAAATGACCTTATTTAATGTTTCAGCGAGCGGTCAGGACCAAACGAGAACCTCTCGCAGTTCGGTTGTGTCTCAGGCATTATTTGCTCGCTGTTTTGTAATTATGCACATAGTCTTGTATAGTGCGGGAAATTGTACGGACCAGTGTTAAGGTTGCCAAATATTGAGGATTTTGTGCAAAACGTAGTTCCCCTCTGAAAACTATTTTAATGTACATACATGAAGGTTACATTTAGTTTGGAAGTTCGCTTTTTAAAACTTTACCTTGTGCATAAAAAATTTAAAATAGTATCCAGGCAAGTATGGTTTCGTTTTAACGAGAGTGAGTAATTTTGTCTTACTTTACATATTTTATAGCCTCTTTTCAGTGATTAAGACTTAAGAAGATTGTGGTGATTACAACGATGAGCGTTTCCCAATGAGGTCAATAGCTGCGAAATTGCTCATGACAGCATAAACAAAGAAAGTCGTCTGCAGGAAACTTAGTGCGTCCGTTTTTATGATGGTGATGATTAGTGTTTTAAGGTGCTAAACGGTGATGTCAACTGCTCCCTTCTTTTTTTATTGCGGGATTTCGGATATTTTCTGTGGATCCCTGCAAACGGATTCAATATGGAACGAGACAAGAAGTTTAGGTTCACTATAGGCCCCTAAAAGAGGATTATCCGATGCATCATACTTTCACAACGTGGTTTAAAGTGGAGCATCTTAGAGTCAACGTGTATTGCGTCGTTTCCATTTAATTATGTTGACCATAGGGTAAGGCGGTGACGTATAAAATTCTAATTATACATATATATATTTCAATCGATGACGTGTTACTTTGTTCTGTAAAAGAAGTGTGTTTCTTAATTTTCTTAATGCTGTGATCATTGATATTCTAAAAGAAGTACCTCTGTTCTTACACTGGACTTCACAGGAAACTGTAGCCGTGGCGGTGACGCATTTAATACAATGAAAAGACATACAGAAAGCGTAAATGCTAACTAGAGATAAATGATCAAGTATACAGGGTGTTAAAAAGAATATGTTCCATTTTGAGAAGTGGTAGTACGAATGAAAGCGAGAGGAAAAGGTCCAGCTTGGCTTTAAAATGCCTGTCTTAAGAGTTAGGAGCACTTCTCCATCTCCCGTGCTGTGAAACACATCTCTTTTATTATTGCAAGCTCTTTGCTACTCGGAGCTATCGTAGCTCCAGAGGTGCTATTGTGGACTAAAACAAGAAAAAATGTTCAGTAAACATGGGCTCTCAAACTCGTATTTTTCAGCGCTTGCTCAGCTTGTTCAGTAGAAGAGAAGTGTTTTATCGTAACGAAAATGAACATGTGCTCTTAGCCAGGGATGGGAAGAACCGACCGGTTACATCCGATATCGGTATTTTATTTCTGGATACCGGTGTTTCTCAGTTACAAAAGGTTATTTTCATTTTTTGCCAATAAACGAGTAAGAAAGAACCAGTTATCTATTTGTCATACCAGCAGCGCTACAGTTTTTGGGTTTTAAAAGCCGGCCTGGATGGCCGAGCGGTTCTAGGCGCTACAGTCCGGAACCGCGAGACCGCTACGGTTGCAGGTTCGAATCCTGCCTCGGGCATGGATGTATGTGATGTCATTAGGTTAGTTAGGTTTAAGTAGTTCTAAGTTCTAGGGGACTGATGACCTCAGAAGTTAAGTCCCATAGTGCTCAGAGCCATTTTTTGGGTTTTAAATATAACCATTTGTTCGAAAATTTCCATTGTTTTGAAATATTGGGTTGTTATACAAAGTGGGAAAAGCGACTAGTGTTGCATTAATAACAGCGCCGACAGTTAGAAACTTGAAACAAACACAAGGTATAAGAATCGGTACGGCTTTGCTGAGACAATACTGTACCTGTTACCTTATGGTGTGACCTCTTGTCGGTTCGCATGTACGTGTAGAGCGCAAGACTTCCCCCACCTGATCTGAATGGTTTTTCGCTGTCATTCTCGGACATCGGTTGTATTTGAAGTTGCTACCCATAATGTATAATACAGCATTATACATTAATTCGGGCAGATGTTCCTTGTATTTTATGAAAACAATAAAGATGTGAAAATAATAAACATACTTTTACTTTTCTTTTCACGATCCATTGTACGTAAATCGCTGAGAGACCACGACATGTGAAAATAATTTCGCCTGTTACTGGAAGTCTATGTGACTGAACCATTAACTGAGCTCTCGTTTTTTTAACACAACCTGATCTCCAACGTCAATATTATCCGTGTTTGAAGTGATAAAGAGTGAGAACCCGTTAATTTCATATTCTTTGCAGCTAATAAATACCACATATGAGTCTGCTAGATCCGTGTCCATATAAGACAATTGTTGCCAATCTCAACATTCTAATGCTTGCCGCACTACTGTAGCGTGGCAAATCATTCTATTGTGCGTTTCAATTTGTTTTGTGTGAGGTAGACTGAGTGCAGCATTATTGGATTATACGGTTTTAAAGCTTTATGTAACAGCGAATCATGGATAAAGGAACTATAGTGAGCTGAGTATACAAGGTGACCCATTGATCGTGACCGGGACAAATATCATATGAAATAAGCGTGAAACGAAAAAACTACAAAGAACGAAACTTGTCTAGCTTGAAGGGGGAAACCAGATGGCGCTATGGTTAGCCCTCTAGATGGCGCTGCAGTAGGTCAAACGCATATCAACTGCGTTTTTAAAATAGGAACTCCCATTCTAATTACATATTCGTGTAGCACGTAACGAAATATGAATGTTTTAGTTGGACCACTTTTTTCCGCTTTGTGATAGATGGCGCTGTAATAATCACAAACATACGGCTCACACTTTTAGACAAACAGTTGGTAACAGGTAGGTTTTTTAAATTAAAATACAGGACGTAGGTGCGTTTGAACATTTTATTTCGGTTGTTCCAATGCGATACATGTACCTTTGTGTACTTACCACTTCTGAGAACGCGTGCTGTTACAGCGTGATTACCTGTAAATACCACATTAATGCAATAAATGCTCAAAATGATGTCCGTCAACCTCAATCCATTTGCCAATACGGGTAACGACATTCATCTCAACAGCGAGTAGTTCGCCTTTCGTAATGTTCGCACATGCATTGACAATGCGCTGAAGCATTTTGTCAGGCGTTTTCGGTGGATCACGATGGCAAATATCCTTCAACTTACCCACAGAAAGAAATTCGGGGACGTCAGATCCGGTGCACGTGCGGGCCGTGGTATGTTGCTCCGACGACCAATCCACCTGTCATGAAATATGCTACTCAATGCCGCTTCAACCGCACGCGAGCTATGTGCCGGACATCCATCTTGTTGGAAGTACATCGTCATTCTGTCATGCAGTGAAACATCTTGTAGTAACATCGGTAGAACATTACGTAAGAAATCAACATGCATTGCAAAATTTAGGTTGACATCGATAAAATGGGGGCCAATTATCCCTCCTCCCATAATGCCACACCATACATAAACCCGCCAAGGTCGCTGATGATGTCGCAGCCATCGTGGATTTTTCCGTTGCCCAATAGTGCATATTGTGCCGGTTTACGTTACCGCTGTTGGTGAATGACGCTTCGTCGCTAAGCAGAACGCGTGCAAAAAATCGGTCATCGTCCCGTAATTTCTTTTGTGCCCAGTGGCAGAACTGTACACGACGTTCAAAGTCGTCCCCATGCAATTCCTGGTGCATAGAAATATGGTACGGATGGAATCAATGTCGATGTAGCATTCTCAACATCGACGTTTTTGTGATTCCCGATTCTCGCGCACTTTGTCTGCTACTGATGTGCGGGTTAGCCGCGACAGCAGCTAAAACACCTATTTGGGCATCATTTGACGCAGGTCGCGGCTGACGTTTCACATGTGGCTGAACACTTCCTGCTTCCTTAAATCACGTAACTATCCGGCGAACGGTCCGGACACTTGGATGATGTCGTCCAGGATACCGAGCAGCATACGTAGCACACGCCCGTTGGGCATTTTGATCTCAATAGCGTTACATCAACACTATGTCGACCTTTCCCGCAATTGATAAACGGTCCATTTTAACACGGGTAATGTATCACGAAGCAAATACCGTCCGCACTGGCGGAATGTTACTTGATACCACGTACTTATACGTTTGTGAGTATTACAGCACCATCTATCACAAAGCGAAAAATGTGGTCCAACTAAAACATTCATATTTCTTTACGTACTACATGAATATGTAGTAAAAATGGGGGTTCTTATTTTAAAAAACGCAGTTGATATCCATTTGACCTATGGCAGCGCCATCTAGCGGACCATGCCATAGCGACATGTGGTTTCCCCTTTCCAGCTAGGAAAGTTTCGTTCTTTGTAGTTTTTTCGTTTGATGCTTATTTCGTGAGATACTTGGCCCGGTCACTATCAATGAACCACCCTATCTAACATTCCCTAGGCCGATGTAACACTTTTTACATCCCCTCTGCGGAATGACAAACGTCACTTATAGCCTACTGGACTCCTTGGACTGTCTGGTACGGTAATCGGTAGATTTACAGGGGTGCGTGGCAGGTCCTCTTTGTGACTTACCTACCCGGGGCAGCGTTGTCAGCCTCCGCACTTACTCGATCTGTAATCTTACCCGCAGTTCAGCCGCTCGTACGTTCTCGGCACCCTGTGAATTCTGGACTTCGTAAATACATAGAACTAAGGGTTTGGAGAGGAATTCCGGTGTGACTAAATAATGCAACGCAACTCTGATAAAAGCAATTATATTGGCCTCAAAATCCTCTGACACACTTAATTACAAACAAGTTGCAAAATCGTAGTTTTCACATCAGAATCCATCCAGATAGCGACCAGACGGATATGCCCCACTAAGTGGATTTGAGACCACTATTGGACACCGATTGGATTTTGTCTCAGTCAGGCTAATCCCAATTGTGATAGTATTAACATAAATCACTTAGGTGCCACGCGGGAAATATTTGAATAAGACTGATGAGCGAATAAGGGGCAAGAGTGCAATAAATGAACGACAACACTGTGGCGATTCTGACATGGAGTGCGATTCAGTAATTAAACCTTACAAATAGTTTTCATAAGTTTAAAAGTAAAGTGTAAAATCAGGTAAACTAAGAAACAGCGCCACGGAGCAAATTAGTTCCAATCCGTGCAGAAAACAATTCAGAGGAAGCTAACACTAGACGAAATATGGACTGGAGTGTGTAACGGTTGCCCAGCAATGGAAGTTTGAAACACAGCTGAAGAAATACGAGAGGAGCATGAAGAAACGAAAGATGCAGAAAGGATGTCAGTTATTTCGTAAGTACTCTCTTTCCACGTATCTGGGCAACACATTTCTAGAACATTTAATTCACTCGCGATGTTCGGTACCTCTTGTGTTGTACCCTTTGCACGGACGCTGAAATCGTTTGCAGAGAATGACAGCCATCGCTCGGAACGTAAATGGCGAAAGAGGATGCCGTAGCAGCTGAGCTGACAGAAAATGTCGTGTCTCGAATGTCAATCAAGCAAAGTAATTCGACAGCGTTTGCTTTAGCTGTGCTGGAAGAGACGAATTTCGTGTTCTGCGCCCAGATAAATCGTATTTGAATTTTTTCTCCTTGTTCGGAGGGAACCGTTTCGCTGCGGACTTAAATTCTTCAAACTGACAATTTGGAAGCGAAACGTTACATTATTGGAAATGCATGCCTTACTTGCACGCAAATACATTCTGATGTCATTCTTAAACTGAAACTACGTCGGCAGTACCCTGACAGAGTTACTGATGTGGGCAGAGGACCGAATTACAGAATTATCGTACGATTAGTAGCTGCAAGAGATTGTCCTAAGTACTTTTCAGACAGAGCTTTCCATCTAGTGTAGACTACGCTCTATGTCATTAGCAATAATGTCACAGGACAAAAAAGAAACGAAATTCACCTCCAGCATAGTACCAAATAAGGCTAATGTACCAAATAAATACAGTCCAGATTAAAACAGAACCCACGATGAGATTTATAGGAGAATTATAAGAATGTTTAATTAACACACAAATTAATCTACTTATTGTCCGATAGAAAACTAAGAAATTTGGTAATTTATATACGTAAAAATATAAAAGCTGTTACTTTAAAAAGTCTTTTGGAGGGCCATAAGCCGCGTACACACTCATCCCCCTATTAGACTAGCGTTTAAATATGTGACAATTAATTATATTTCCACGTAAAACTGTGTCGACACCATTGGAGGGTAGGCAACTATAGGACTATTAACGTGACCGTACAGACCACCTCACCCCTAGCATGCGGTTTCACCAGCAGGAAGTAGGAGTAAATCCAGCAAAGCTCATCTTCCAAGGAGATACACTATGTGATCAAAAGTAGCCGGACTCCTGGCTGAAAACGACTTAGTTCGTGGGGTCCACCAACGGTAATGCTGGAATTCAATATAGAGTTGTCCAACCCTTAGCCTTGATGACAGCTTCCACTCTCGCCGGCATACGTTCAGTCAGGTGCTGGAAGATTTTTTGGGAATGGCAGCCCATTCTTTATGGAGTGATGCACTGCGGAGAGGTATCGATATCGGTCGGTGAGGCCTGGCACGAAGTCGGCGTTCCAAAAACATCCCACTGGTGTGCTATAGGATTCAGGTCAGGACTCTGTGCAGGCCAGTCCATTACAGGGATGCTATTGTCGTCTAAAAACTTCGCCACAGGTTGTGCATTATGAACAGGTACTCGATCGTGTTGAAAGGTGCAATCGAAATCCCCGAAATGCTCTTCAACACTGGGAAGCAAGAAGATGCTTAAAACATGAATTTAGACCTGTGCTGTGATAGTGCCACTGAAAACAACAAGGAGTGCAAGCCCCCTCGATGAAAAACATGACCACACCATAACACCACCGCCTCCGAATTTTAATGTTGGCACTACACACGCTGGCAGATGACATTCACCGAGTATTCGCCATACCCAAATCCTGCCATCGGATAACCACATTATGTACTGTGATTCGCCACCCCACTCAACGTTTTTCCATTGTTCAATCGTCCAATGTTTATGTTCCTTACACCAAGCGAGGCGTCGTTTGGAATTTACCGGCGTGATGTCTGGGTTTTGAGCAGTGGCTCCACTATGATATCAAAGTTTTCCCGCCTCCCGCGTAACTGTCATAGTACTTGCAGTGGTTCAGGATTCAGTCTGGAATTCCCGTGTGATGGTCTGAGTAGATGTCTTCCTATTTTACATTACGGACCCCTTCAACTGTTGGCGATCTGTCATTCAACAGACGAGATCGATCTGTACGCTTTTGTGCTTTACATGTCCCTTCGCGTTTCCACTTCACTATCACATCGGAAACAGTAGACCTGGGGATGATTAGAAGTGTGGAAGCCTCACGTACGGACTTATGACACAAGTGATACCCTATCACCTGACCACGTTCGAAATCCGAGAGTTCCGTGGAGCGCCCCATTCTGCTCTCTCACGATTTCTAATGACGATTGAGGTCACTGATATGCCGTACCTGGCAGTAGGTGGTAGCACAATGCACCTAATATGAAAAACGTATGTTTTTGGGGGTGTCGGGATACTTTTGATCACATAGTGTATGTTTACTAGTCTCGAGCAGAGTGCAGCAATGTGGCACAGACATCCATGTGACAGGTTGGAAGTCGGACCCTCGTTCATTGGCGGCAGTGCTCCGGCTGGATCCCAGCCGTTGCCTTAAACAGAACAATATTCTTCTCTGGTGTGCAGCCGGATCATAACGTCATCTTGACACAATATTTACGCGGTCCAACTGGCCGCCATCTTCAGGTGAGAGTCATGGTACACGATCTCGCCGGATCTAACTTCTTAAAACCAACCTGCTTCTGGAGGTACGTCGACGATACGTTTATGGCGTGGCCTCATGGGAGAGAAGCTCTTGACCGCCTCCTAGATCATTTTAATTCCCAGCAGCCTAGCATCAAGTTTACCATGGAGGTGGAAAGTGATGGAAAGCTTCCGTTTCTGGATATCCTGGTGTACAGAAAGGATGATGGGACACTGGGACACAGTGTTCATCGAAAGCCTACGCACACGGACCGTTACCTGCATACGTCTAGCTGTCATCCATCGTTCCAGCGTACGGGGGTCCTGCGGACGTTGGCGAGAAGAGATTATGCCATTTCACATGGAGAAAGCTTGACACAAGTATTGGACCATCTCAAGGTTGTGTTCAAGCAGAATGGCTATACAGATAAACAGATCCGTCGTGCTTTCCAGTTTGGATCTTCGCCTGAACCACCAGAAGATAACTGCAAATCAGTGGCTTTTCTGCCTTTTGCTGGGAGCATTTCCTCTAAGATAGGAGATATCATATCAAAGGTATTTTTCGTCCGCCAGCCAAGATTAGAGCGCTTCTTGGCTCTGTTAAGGATGACTTGGGATTGAGGAAGCCCGGTGTGTACAAGGCCACTGTGGGAAGGCTTATATTGGTCAGACAATGCGAACCATTCAGGACCGATGTGTTGAGCACCAGCGGCACTCACGGTTGCTTCAACCTGAGAAATCTGCAGTGGTGGAGCACTATCTCACCGAGGGATATAGAATGCTGTATGACGAGACACAAATGGTTGCCCCTGCGTCTCGCTATTGGGACTGTGTTTTAAAAGAATCCATAGAGATTCGTTTATCTGATAATCATATTAATAGATACAAGGGTTAGCTTTTAAGTAAGACTTAGAGCCCGGTGTTATCAGACATTAAAAATTAACGGTCCGTGTTTCGATCATCGGAATAAAATTTTTAATTTTGATAGTGATATCTCGATTTCGCTTGTTTCCACCATTGGCGGCGCGGTATGTTCACTTGCACTAGAGGGCAGTTACGGCACCCTTTCGCGCACGTGTAGTGGGCCTCTTGCGGCCTATAGGCTATAGGAGCCGCCGCCTGCTCTGAGAAATCAGATCCGGCGAGGAGATGGCGGCCAGTTGGACCGCTGACATATTGTGTCAAGACGACGTTATGATCCGGCTGCACACCCGAGAAGAATATTATCAATTATTACACCGGGAAAGCCTTCGTAAACTCATAAACAGAACATCTTGGCTCGTAGCAGAGAACTGTTACAGGTCCCTCTGAACGACGCTCACTGACATCGACGGTGGCACGAGTGACTGAGCGACCAAGTTTCTACGTGCCACGCGTCGGTGTTACGCTCCAGAGCAGTCGCCGAGTCTATCATTTTTGCAAGCTGGCATTATTTATACTCACCGTGGCTCCGCATGTTGTCGTGTAGACGCCCCAACTATCACCTAGTAACCCTATCGTAATGCTGAAGTGGAGGCAGATTGTAAATGGAGCTCTACAGAAGATCAGTTGAGCACGTAGAGTAAGAACGGAGTTGATCCACAGTGACTTAATAGCAAAATTCGGAAAATGGTGAGGGAAGCAGAAACTGTTGCACTCTCAGTCTAAAAGAGAACTCAGAAATTTTGGCATGCAAAAGTTCGCATACAGTTGTGCTTGTGTAAAAAATCGTTGAGCGAAGCGTGTAACAACTTCCATCGTCATATGTTACCGAGAGATCTTGTTCGGAACTGGAGAAAATTCTGGTCCTGCGTAAAGTCACTAAGGGGTCGAAGACTTCTATCCTCGAACAGTCTGGGGTGGCAATAGCAGATCTCAACAGGAATGACGAACTATTAAATTTCGAATTAAAAATAATAATTCACAAAGGAGGACCGTACAGGCATACCATCGGTTCACCGCACACAGATTCCTGTATGAAGATGAAGATGTAGAAATTGTAATGGCAGCGCCAGTATTTTAGGTAAAAGTATTAAATCTTCAGTGTAAGTGACTGAAAGTAGCATGGAGGCTACCGCGGAGTATTGTGGTGAAAGCGCTAGCCGCTAGCTGTCAGCCACGCTATGTCGATACGCAGGGCATGGTAGCAGATGCTGAAGTGCGTTGCGAAGCGAGGCTGGCTGAGCGCAGTGGTTAAATACCCCGCGCAACAGAGAACGATGTAGTAAGCGGGTCGATGACGCCACACTCCAGAGAGTGTCTTTGTTATGAGCGACATGGGCAATGCCTAAATAACGAAAAGTGTTAGGTCATCCACATGAGTGCTAAAAGGAATCCGTTAAACTTCGGTTACACGATAAATTAGTCAAGGCCGTAAATTCAACTAAATACCTAGGAATTGCAGTTACGAACAATTTAAATTCGAAGGAACACACAGAAAATGTTGTCAGAAAGGCTAACCAAAGACTACATTTTATTGGCAAGACACTTAGAAAATGTAACAGATCAATTAAGGAGATTGCCTACACTACGATTGTCCGTCCTCTGTTAGATTACTGCTGCGCGGTATGGGATCCTTACCAGATAGAATTGGAGGAGTGCCTCGGAAAAGTACAAAGAAGGGCAGCACGTTTGGTATTATCACAAAAATAGGGGAGAGAGTGTCACAGAAATGATACAGGATTTGGGGTGGACAGCGTTAAAACAAAGGCGTTTTTCATTACGGCAGAATCTTCTCACGAAATTCCAATCACCAACTTTCTCCTCCGAAAGCGAAAAAATTTTCTTGGCATCGGCCTACATAGGGAGAAACGATCACCATGATAAAATAAGGGACATCAGAGTTCGTACGGAAAGATATAGGTATTCTTTCTTTCCACACATCCGGCCGCTGTGACCGACCGGTTCTAGGCGCTTCAGTCTGGAACCTCGCGACCGCTACGGACGCAGGTTCGAATCCTGCCTCGGACATGGATGTGTGTGATGTCCTTACGTTAGTTAGGTTTAAGTACTTCTACGAGACTGATGACCACAGATGTTAAGTCCCATAGTGCTCAGAGCCATTTGAACCATATCTTTCCGCACGCTGTACGAGATCGGAATAATAGAGAATTGTGAAGGTGGTTCGATGAACCCTCTGCCAGGCACTTAAATGTGATTTGCGAAGTATCCACGTAAATGTAGATTTTTAACCCTTAGGTTCGACGAACATGCTAGTGCAGAAATGCTCCGAGAACTCAAATTAGACTCCCTGAGGAGAAAGCGACTTTCTCTTCGCGAAACATCATTGGGGAAGTTTAGAGAATCTACATTTGCAGCTGACTGCAGAGCGATTCTGTTCTCATCAGTTCTATTCTTATCCACTATACCACGCGTATGGACTGCGATGACAAGACAAGTGAAACTAGGACCCCTACGGAGGCATGCAGACAGTTGTTTTTCCCTGACTCCATGTGAGAGAGGAACAGGAAAATGAATGACTTTTTGTGAGTCATGAGTCTTCTGACTGTTTTGATGCGGCACACCACGAATTGCTCTCCTGCGCCAACCTTTTCATCGCAGAGTAGCACTTGAAAACTACATCCACAATTATTTGTTGGATGTATTCCAATCTCTGCCTTCCTCTAAATTTTACCCCCTACAGCTCCCTCAAGTACCATGGCAGTTATTTCCTGATGTCTTAACACATATACTATCATCCTCTTCTTCTTGTCAGTGTTTTCCATATGTTCCATTCCTTGCCGATTCTGCGGAGAACCTCCTCATTGCCTACCTAATTAGTCCACCTAATTTTCAACATTCATTTGTAGTATCTCCGATGCTTCGTTTCTCTTCTGTTTCGTTCTTCTCACAGTCCATGTTTCACTGTCATACAAATCTGTGCCCCAAATGTATATACTCAGAAATTTCTTCCTCGAATTAAGCCGTACGTTTGATACTCGTAGAACTCTCTTTGCCAGGAATGCCCTATTTCCATTAATAGTCTGCTTTTTGTGTCCTCCTTTCTTCGTCGATCACGAGTTACGTTGCTGCGTAGGTAGCAGAATTCTTTAACTTCATCTGCTTCGTGATCATCAATTCTGATACTTAGTTGCTTGCTGTTCTCATTTCTGCTACTTTCCATTACTTTAGCCCTCCTTCGATGTGATCTCAATCCATATTCTGCACTCATTGCTCTGTTCATTCCATTCAGAAGATGCTGCAATTCTTCTTCACTTTCCCTGAAGATAGGAATGTCATTGGCGAATCTCATTATTGATATATTTCACCTTTAACTTTAATGTTTCCCTGGACTCTTTCTTTTATTCCTGTCACCACTTCTTATCCTGGAAGTCTTCAGTCGTCATTGATGATGACGTTTATTCAAAATTTAAGCAGTGGCGGAGTGCCTTTTGTAGTCATAAACGCTACCCCTAGATCACGGGTGCAATTCGCCGAAACAGTAGTTAGTGGTAGAAGATATCTTCAGTCATGCGCCGTCGTTTACTGACATGTGGAGTATGTATGTAGATGTACATGCAGATGCAGACTAGACTTTAATTGTCAAACGGTGATCGTAGCTGCGGTTGCTGTTGTGGTGAAATAGATGCTTGTAGCAATCCGCTGACGTGTGTTCATCAGGCAATGACCTGCAAGAGCCGTCTGTTAGTATGGAACTGGCTAAGCGTTGGTACATTTCGTAATTAAACAGGTAGGTGAATCACTGCAGCCATGCAGCCCCCCACTTCCGATACTAATGGCCATCGGGATTCAACAAAGACCAGCTTTAAACGATGGTATAGGAGCGTGCGCTTCACCTTAAAAAAAAGCTATTTTTTAAAGCTGGCATTTCTATTGTTCGGATTTCAGTAGTACAATAAACAAAAGATTTTGTAGTCCGGAATAAAACAAAATTGTAAACATATATAGCTTTTCCGATCAGCCTTTCTTTACTAAACAAAAGAAAACACATATGATGAAAAACTGACTCAAATTATTCATTAACCTGAATAAATAAATTACGACGCTATTGGCTTTTATTCGTAATAATACTGTTTGATACATCTACTCTTATAATACTGTCACGTCCTCTGATTACCGTCCTTACTGAATACAGATGAGCTCAGTGTTTATCATACATCGTATCTCAATATCAAAACAAAATGTCAAGTAGCTGACACGTAACAGCATTCGTATAGGTCAGGACACAGTCTCCGATGTTGGAATAGACGCCCAGATAAAGTGAACTTCTGTTACTGACAGAAGCAGATCTTCCGGCTTTTGCTCTATCCGCGTGGAAAACTAGCTATTATAAAAGACGAAGTTCATAGACGTATTGCTGTTCATGTCAGTTTTAGGGTTGTCTACGAAACGGCAGTTACCGTTTCAAAGCCAGAAACATCGTCAATGTGCGCCTCTCCAGGGGCCAATTTCTAGAAGGTACCCGAGGCCCTGACCTAGGGATTTAACGATACCGCTCGGAAATTCCAGATTTCAGAGCAGAGATGCTCTCTAGCGAAGACAGAACAACGGTTCGAGTAATCGTTCCGCTCTGTGATGCCTTGGCCGGGATGCAGGAAAGTTTGCTTTTATCGTGGAAGTTTTGCCCGTTTACAGGGCATCCAAGGGCACGGAAGTCTTTGAGTAAACGCCACATCTTCTGTCAAAGAGGTTTATGACAGTATCTCCTCCATAAAACTCAGCTGCACTTAAAGAAACCGTAAACTCATAAAGTGAAGAGCGATCGAAAAGTACAATATTATCTATATATCTTTACATCTCTAACCTTTTCCTTATTCAGTTCACTTGTTTCAAATCTTTGGTGTGGCTCTACATAGGTTTCGACCTTCTATCAGCCTTCCTATTATTGAGTACATATTGCGTCAAGCGTCGTCAGTAACCAGTTGTACATTTAGTACTGTAAGTCCTCTTCCTATATATTTATCAATGGCAAAACGAAATTAATTTTCAATTGATTGTATTATTTTATGAAGGTGAGTTTCCCCATATTAGTTCTTCGCTTTCCCTGCTCAGTACCTTCCCATTTCGCAATTTCTCTGCCAGTACGTTTTTAACGTTCACCTGTAACAACGTATTTCAGATCCCAGTTCGAGTGTGATTCCCCCCTCCCACAGAAAAAGACTTCGCTGTGGTATCTTACTGACTTTAGCGTAGCTCTAGATGCAGGTTGCGTTGAAGGTGACAGCTTTGTTGCGAGTAGGCGATGTCAGCGAATGTGAATGAAGAATAAAAGTTCTGGTGAAAGATTTATCTGCAGTGTACTCCGAAGTCTACATTCATTTTCGGCAACATTTTCTCCACATTGAAAACAATTTCATTTATAACGAACTGAAATATTGATGTAAATTCAGAATCTTGATGTAAATTCAGTGACGCTGCAATTAAAATTTGAAAATTCCCAACTATTAATTTTTCCCACAATGTATCCACATATACCGTACAACTACTGTAAAAATGAACTGAACTGTCACTGTACAACGCTTACACAAATACTAGCAAGCTTTCCCTTTTATTCTGTACTCATACTACAAATGTTACGTAATCTTGCTTTCTGGTTACTCCAATGTGCTTTGAAGACATCTTTACTTATGTATATTTAAGACTAGTGAATGTATTCTGCTGGTTCACTTACGGGTTATTGTTGTTTTGGGAGAGGGGTGGGGGGACTTCACAAATGAGAGGACGGAATAAAGAGCTATTCTCCCAGAGAATACGCAAATATCTCGTCACTATAAATCTGGGCTCGCTGCATGTCCACGGAGGTGACAAAAGTCCTAGGATAGTGATGTGCACATATACGGATGGTGGAAGTATAGCGTACACAATGTATAAACGGGCACTGAATTGGCGGATCTGTGATTTGTACTCAGGTGACTCATGTGAAAATGGTTCCAACATGGTTGTGGCCACACAACGCGAATCAAGACTCTGAAGGCGGAGTCGTAGTTGTAGCTACATGCATGGGACATTCCGTTTGGAAATCCTTTCGGAACTCAGTATTCCGAGATCCACAGTGTGGAAGGTGTGCCGAGAATACCACATTTCAGGCATTACCTCTCATCAAGGACAATGCATGGCCGACGCCTTCACTTAACTACCGAGAGCAGTGATGTCTGCGAAGAGTTGTCAGTGCTAACAGACAAACAATACTGTGTGAAATAGCCGCAGTAATCAATGTGGGGCGAACGACAAACGTATACGTTAGGAGAGTGAGGCGAAATCAGGCGTTGATAGGCTATGGCAGCAGACGACCGATGCGAGTGCCTTTGCCAACTGCACGACATCGCCTGCAGCGCCACACCTTGGCTGTTGACCATATCGATTAGACCCAAGTCGACTGGAAAACCGTGGCTTGGTCAGATGAGGCTCGATTTCAGTTAGTAGAGTTGATGGTAGGGTTCGAGTGTAGCGCTGACCCCACGAAGTCTTGGAATCAAGCTGTCAACAAAGGATTGTGCAACCTGGTGGTGCCTTGGTTGACTCGGTCCAACTGAACTGATCATTGACCGGAAATGCTTATGTTTGGCTGCTTGGACACCATTTGAAACCATACATGGCGTTCATGTTACCAACCAACGATAGAACTGTTACGGATGACAGCGCACCTTGTCGCTGGGTGACAGTTATTCGCGTTTGGTTTGAAGAACATTGTGGACATTTCAAGCGAATGGTTTGGAAACTCAGATCGTCCGACAAGAATCCAATGGAACATTCATGACACAATCGAGAGGTCAGTTTGTGCACAAAATCCTGCACTGGCAACTCTTCGGCAATTATGGACAGTTACAGAGCCTGCATGGCTCAATATTTCTGCAAAGGACTTCCATCAATTTATTGAGTCCATGCCACATCCAGTTGCTGCACTATGCCAGACGAAAGGATGTTTGACACGATATGACAGATAAACGCTAAGAAGTTCATTATGCAGTACACAGTTTAACCGTGTATCTTAGTACAGAGGATCGATTTCTGTCTAGGATCAGACCATCATCGGGTCCAAAAACCGTCTCAGCTATGCATCTGCGTAATTATAGTACCAGATACACGACGGAGATGGCTTTTGGACCCGATGATGGTCTGATACTACAGCGAAATCGACCGTCAGCAATAAAATATACCGTTACAGATGTGTATTAAAACTGTAAAATGAGAGTACGTAGAAAAGTGGAGCACGTGGGATGGAACCTGGATGAGTGGCGTCCATTTCTCTATACTGGTAGCTCAGCATTTGTGTGACGCCTGATGCACATTTCAGATACGCAGTTTCGCCGGTCCAGCTGGATATTAGTAAAGATTTTAGCCTGTATGAAATATAAATATCGATCGCCTATAATGTAATCTGGGCACTGTGTAGTATTTGGACTGGGTCGTCATACCTATTGTCCAGCCATGTAGTCAACACCTATGCTATTGGTTTGTCTTCCAAGACAATGATACACTAGCTCACTTTGCCCATCTCGTGAAGACCTTTGTCGAAATCTGGAGAATCAAACTGTTGACACAGAATGCAATACCTAATGAAATGCCCCAGAATGAGAAATCTGTTGAATGTTGTGTAGCAGTAGGTTTTGATTTTAAGTGTTCTCCCTGAAAAAAGTGAAGCATCCAGAAGACAAGTTCGGATGTCAATATACACTACTGGCCATTAAAAAAACCACGAAGATGACGTGCTACAGACACGTAATGTAACCGACAGGAAGAAGATGCTGTGATATGCAAATGATTAGCTTTTCAGAGCATTCACACAAGGTTGGCGACGGTGGCGACGGTGGCGACACCTACAACGTGCTGACATCAGGAAAGTTTCCTACCGATTTCTCATACACAAACAGCAGTTGACCGGCATTGCCTGGTGAAACTTTGTTCCGATACCTCGTGTAAGGAGGAGAAATGCGTACCATCACGTTTCCGACTTTGATAAAGGTCGGATTGTAGCCTATCGCCATTGCGGTTTGTCGTATCGCGACATTGCTGCTCGCGTTGGTCGTGATCCAATGACTGTTAGCAGAATATGGAATCGGTGGGTTCAGGAGGGTAATACGGAACGCCGTGCTGGATCCCAACGGCATCGTATCATTAGCAGTCGAGATGAAAGGCACCTTATCCGCATGGCTGTAATGGATCGTGCAGCCACGTCTCGATCCCTGAGTCAACAGATGGGGACGTTTGCAAGACAATAACCATCGGCACGAACAGTTCGACGATGTTTGCAGCAGCATGGACTATCAACTCGCAGGCCATGGCTGCGGTTACCCTTGACGCTGCATCCCACACACGAGCGCCTGCGATGGTGTACTCAACGACGAACCTGGGTGCACGAATGGCAAAATGTCATTATTTCGGATGAATCCAGGTTCTGTTTACAGCATCATGATGGTCGCATCCGTGTTTGGCGACACGCGATGAACGCACATTGGAAGCTTGTATTCGTCATCGCCATACTGGCGTATCATCCGGCGTGATGGTATGGGATACCATTGGTTACACGTCTCGGTCACCTCTTGTTCGCATTGACGGTACCTTGGACAGTGGACGTTACATTTCAGATGTGTTATGACCCGTGGCTCTACCCTTCATTCGATCCCTGCGAAACCCTACATTTCAGCAGGATAATGCACGACTGCATGTTGCAGGTCCTGTACGGGGCTTCCTGGATACAGAAAATGTTCGACTCCTGCCCTAACCAGCACATTCTCTAGATCTCTCATCACTTGAAAACGTTTAGTCAATGGTGGCTGAGCAACTGGCTCGTCACAGTACACCAGTCACTACTCTTGATGAACTGTGGTATCGTATTGAAGCTGCATGGGCAGCTGTGCCTGTAAACGCCATCCAAGCTCTGTTTGAGTCGATGCCCTTGGCGTATCAAGGCCATTATTACGGCCAGAGGTGGTTGCTCTTGGGACTGATTTCTGCGGATCTATGCACCCAGATTGCGTGAAAATGTAATCACATGTCGGTTCATGTATAATATATTTGTCCAATGAATACCCGTTTATCATCTGCATTTCTTCTTGGTTTATCAATTTTAATGGCCAGTAGTGTAACTTTGTGCAAGTACGAACCATCGGCAGGTATGTAAAGGAGTAGAGCTAAAATTCTCTGTGACAGGTAGAGCAGCAACCAGAGTACATCAGTGTTGTTCATGTTCACTGTAGTCTGGTAGGCTCCATACGAGGCATGAACATCGTCATATGTTGAGCTATGACTAAAGGACACAGATATTCCTGTGTACCCATGTGAGATCACGTTATCACCACGTGACAGAGTTTGAAAGTAGTCCCATTATTTGTCTCCATTTGGACGGCTGTTCGAATCATGCAATATCCAGGTTTATGGGACATCTGGATATGTTGGGGACCCACTGTAGGACTGCATGGGAACGTGAGGGCAGGCATTCTCGTCTTCGAGGTTCCGGTCGGCCACGTCTGACCACCGCAATATATAATCGCAATGTTGTGTAACAATCACTTCCCCGTCAGTTCTGCGTCCGCCGCGCGAGAACAACTAACGAACGCACTGGAGCATTCTCTGTCATCCCGTACCAGTGGTCAGAGACTACAAGTATCTGGAGTAGCTAATTACCGTATCCATGCCTTGGCTGCCGTTATCTCTACAACGGAAATGATTTAAAGTGACGCAGAAACAGAGGAGCGAGGACTGCTGATGAACGGGGTCGCATTGTGTTCAGCGATGGATCTCGGTTTCGCACTATCACTGAGACCATCGCTGGCGAGTGTGGCAGTGACATGGGGAGAGGTCCCATTCTTCCATTGTTGTGGAGAGACACGAAGCTGTTACTCCTGGGATCGAGGTGTGGGGAGTCATCGGTCTAAATTCAGATCACGGTTGGTGGCAATTGAGGGAACCTGGACGACACAAATGTAGGTGACGGACATCTCGAGTTCTGATGCGTTTCCTCTCATGCGACAGTATTTTAGTGGGATTTTCCAACACAAAAGTGCTCATCCACGCATGGCACGTGTCACTTCGAAATGTCTGCGTGTTGTAGAAACACTCACGAGGTCATCAAGATACACAGATCAGTCTACGATGGATCATGTGTGGGACAAGCTCGGATGTCTACACCGACATACTGTTGGTATTCTAGATATGATGGATGAGTTAAAATAGCTGTGGGTCATACTGCCTCAGGATAGAATACAACGCATTAATTCACGCCAGAGGGGATGCAAGGTCATGCTTACACCTGGCCTCCTACTGCCAAGTTCCTTGTAAATTTGACACGATATTGTAATCACTCAAAAAACAATCGGCTCCGATTTTTCACTTCTTTTCCTCCTCCTCTTCGTCGATGCTTCCCTTTTTTTTTCAGGCAGTGTATGTAATAACGTTTTGGCTTTCCAATTGACTGCCTTTATTTTTCTTATGTTTTGTGATATTTATTTGTCGATTTCGAATTACACAGGGGTGTCCTGATGCTTTCGATCAGACAGTATATTTTCCGTATAGATAAAAGCTACTATTACATATGGCGAGCTAATTGAATACGTGATAACTGTTGGATGTGTCTAAGGTTACTAGAATAGCGGCACGTCCACACGAGGCGTAAGTGTAGCTACTCCTCGCCTTTCTGAATGTAGGAAAGGTCGAATCATCAGTATTACGGACACGGGAACGTCATATCGACAGATAGGACAAACAATTGGCTCTTCTGTGATGACTCCAGAACGAGAGGTGACCAGATGGACTCAGGGTAAACACTGTGGCAAAAATAATAGTCACGGAAACTTCCAGAAGGACTGCAACACGAAGAGATCGTAGAATTTTTAGACTGACTCAGACGAATAGGCTGCAACAGCTGAAATCTAGGCACGCACCACGTGCCACCTGCAAGCCAGTTACTGGAAACTGGGTTGAGATATCCAGTGCCTATGCCTTCTTTACCTCTGTCACCGTGGCATACACAAGAGAGAATTGCAGCATGTAGAGGTACAGTCAACTGTAGCATTCAGTAACGATTCTCGCTCTATTTTGAGGGGGCCAAATCTACGCCATCGTGTCCGTAGATGGCCTGATAGACGACACGAGAAGCGGAGATTCTCAACTTCTATTCTGCTCCAACTCCTGGAGTAATGGATTGGGAGGCAGTTTAATATGGCAAAAAGAATCATTTGATAGTTCTAGAAGGGCACTACGTGCTCGAAAGTATGAAGAAAGAATGGTAAACGTTGCTCTCATAACGTTCATGCCCACGGTACGAAATAGCATATTCCCGTAGCAGCATGTCTGGCGTGAGACGGGAAGACATACTTTTCTCCATCCTCTACTAACTGCTTCAACCCTGGAAAGATATTCCTCAATATAGTATTCGAATTCTCTTTGCTTCCATGCCAGAAAAAAAACCAACTTTATTCGTGCTCGTGGATGCCATTCGTCACTCTGTTGTTATTGCTGGTGTGGATACCAGTTCTCAATAGGATGAAAGATGGATCATTTAATGTATCGAGAAAGTTTGATACATATCTGATTAGCATTTCGCAATGTAACTATTTCCATTTCTGTCTATTTATTTAAAACTAGTTATAGACAGGTATCCGATGCGTGCGTTGTTATAGTTGTTGTTATTGTTGCTGTTTATGTTGTTGTTTTTGTGACTATGTCGGAAGACTGGTTTGATGCAGCTCTCCATGCTACTCTGTCCTAAGCAAGCCTCTTAATCATCGAGTAACTGCTGCAGCCTACATCCTTCTGAATCTGCTTAGTGTATTCATCTCTTGGCCTCTCTCTACGATTATTACCCCCCCCCCCCTCCACGCTTCCTTCTACTACTAAATTGGTGATCTCTTGACATCTCGACCCCTTCTTTTAGTCAAGTTGTGCCACAAATTTCTCTTCTCCCCAATTCTATTCAGTACATCCTCATTGGTTATGTGGTCTACCCATTTAATCTTCAGCATCCTTCTGTAGCACCACATTTCGAAAGCTTGTATTCTCTTTTTGTCTAAACTATTTATCGTCCACGTTTCACTTCCATACGTGGCTACACTCCATAAAAATACTTTCAGAAGGGACTTCCGGACACTTAAATCTATACTCGATGTTAGTAAATTTCTCTTCTTCAGAAACGCTTTCCTTACCATTGCCAATCTACATTTTATATCCTCTCTACTTCGACCATCATCAGTTATTTTGCTCCCCAAATAGCAAAACTCCTTTACTACTTTAAGCGTCTCATTTCCTAATCTAATTCCCTCAGCATCACCCGAGTTAATTCGACTACATTCCATTATCCTCGTTTTGCTTTTGTTGATGTTCATCTCATATCCTCCTTTCAAGACACTGTTCATTACGTCCCACTGCTCTTCCAGGTTCTTTGCTGTCTCTGACAGAATTACAATGTCATCGGCAAACCTCGAAGTTCTTATTTTTCTTACTGGACTTTAATTCTGGCCCAGATTTTTCTTTTGTTTCCTTTATTGCTTGTCCAGTATACATATTGAATAACATCAGGGCTAGGCTAAAACCCTGTCTCACTCCATTCTAAACCACTGCTTCTCTTTCATCCTCCTTGACTCTTATAATTGCTGTGTGGTTACTGTATAAGTTGCAAATAGCCTTTCACTCCCTGTATTTAACCCCTGCTACCTTCAGAATTTCAAAGAGGGTCTTCCAGTCAACGTTGCCAAAAGCTTTCTACAAGTGGTATATACTCTTCAACCTATTTTCTATGAGAAGTCGTAGGGTCTGTTTTTCTTCCCATGTTCCTACATTTCTCCGGAATCAAAACTAAACTTCCCTGAGGTCGACTTCTGCTAGTTTTTCCATTCTTCTGCCAATAATTGGTGTTAATATTTTGCAACCGTGACTTATTAAACTGACAGTTCGGTAATTTTCACACCTGTCAGCATCTGCGTTCTTTGCACTTGGAAGTATTTTATTATTCTTGAAGTCTGATGGTATTTCATCTGCCTCATACATCTTGCTCACCAGATGGAAGAGTTTTGTCATGCTGACTCTTCCAAGGCGATCAATAGTTCTAAGGAAATGCTGTATACTGCTGGGGCCTTGTTTCGACTTAGGTCTTTCAGTACTCCATCAAATTCTTCAAGCAGTATCATACCTCCCATCTCATCTTCGTCTACATGCTCTTCCATTTCCATAATATAACCCCTAAATACATTTCCCTTGTAGAGGCCCTCTGTGTACTCCTTACAACCCTTCTGCTTTTCCTTCTTTGCTTGGGAATGGTTTTCCATCTGAGCTCTTCATAATCATAAAGGTGGTTCTCTTTTCTCCAAAGGTTCCTTCAATTTTCTATAGGTAGCATCTATCTTTCCCCTAGTGATACTGTATATGCTTCTAAATCCTTACATTTGTCCTCGAGATATTCCTGCTTAACGATTTTGCACTTCCTGTCAGTCTCGTTTTTTAGACGTTTGTATCCTCTTTCGTCACCTTCATTTACTGCATTTTTATATTTTCTTCTTTCATCAGTTAAATTCAATATCTTTTGTGTTACTCAAGGATTTCTATCAGCCCTCGTCCCTTTACCTACTTGATCCTCTGCTGCCTTCACTATTTCACCTCCCAAAGCTACCCATTCTTCGTCTACTGTATTCCTTTATCCTGTTCGTGTCAGTCGTTCCCTAATGCTCCATCTGAAACTCTCTAAAACTTATGGTTCCTTCGGTTTATCCATGTCCCATCTCCTTAAAGTCCCACCTTTTTACAGTTTCTTCAGTTTTATTCTACAGTTCATAACCAATAGATTGTGGTCAGAGTCCACATCTGACCATGAAAATGTCTTACAACTTAAAATCTGGTTTCGATGTCTCTGTCTTGCCATTGTATAATCTATCTGAAACCTTCTGATGTCATCAGGTCTCTTCCAGGGGAACAGCCTTCTTTTATGATTCTTAAACCAAGTGTTAACTACGACTAAATTATGTTATGTGCTAAATTCTACCAGGCAGTTTCTTCTTTCATTCCATTCCCCCAGTCCATATTCACCTACTATTTTTTCCTTCTCTTTCTTTTCCTGCTATCGAATTCCAGTCCCGCATGATTGTTCAATTTTCGTCCATATGTTTGTCTAAGATATGTTGCAGGGTACTCCATTCGGTTAACACACAAATGGGATGAAAAAATAGGAGTGCGTGCTGAATCTGAACCATGTAAGAAAAGATGGAATATGAATGATCTGCAGTGGCCAAGTAATCTCGTCATATTGTCAGATACACTCCCGGTGTGGCAGGGAAATTACCTGTCACCTCTTGTGATGAATGTGGTTCTATCTGCGTTCTCACACGGAACGAGCTACCATGGGAAGAGCATCACGCAAGTGACACTAATTTAAAATTCACCGTATCGCCTACAGAATCTGTCGTTGTGGGAGATAACACCGTATGTTATGGTAATGTAATATGCGGTGCCGGGGAAAACCTTTCCAGAGCGATACGAAAAACAAAGAGAATCTCAGAAAGGAAAAAAAAAATGTTTTCGTAGCTCACGCGAGTCTGAGAAAGGTTTCTACTCAGCAAATGTTTAAGATAGATTTTCGAATATTTTTTATAGTAGTTGTGAGTGACACATTCACCGAGGGAAATCCCTGGGATACGGATGAAAGTCCAAAATGAATCTTTCATCTAATTAGAAAATATCAAAATGACAAACTTACGTGCATTATAATATACATGTGTTAATGCAGGTTATTTGAAAACCAAGAACATTTAAGTAGGCACTCGAATACATTACTCAATACCTCACAAGAAGTTGACTAACAAAGTTTCTTAATTCACTCTTGAGCTTTCCTGTGTGTGCTGTAAAATATTTAACATACCAACAGGTAGTTGAAATTATGAGTACCTATGCATATCTCACCTTCCTGAAATAATGTTCTTTGGAACTATGCCACCCAAATGTACTTCGTCAGTGCATGAGTAAGAAGACAGTTTATAAATTCTTTAAACAGAAAGTATTTATTAAACCAAGAAAAAAGAGTGTATGGAAATAAATTATATTATGGAGAAACGTTTTCAACTACTACAAGAAACACCTGTAGAGAATAGATGCAATGTGCCTCATTAACTTTGATTTGGGTAAATGGGACTTATCACCCTTTCAGTTTTACTAGAAACCTGTTAAATATAACACCTGCTGATTAGCGCACGTTTTTCTGTTCAGTGCTTAAGGAAGTGTTATCAAAGTTTACAGTCGTACAGCTATCTTTGGTCTCAAGAAGTAGTAAAATTTACTCTATTTTCATCACTGGTTCCTGACCGTGCTTTTTCCCTGGGGGTATTACATTGCTATTTAGTCTCACCAGTGCCCAAGAGTTACTGGTTACCCGCCAGTACGTTAGTGCAGAGTCATTGTGTAGGGTGCGAACGGATCGGCCACGTGCAGCTGCGTCGTATGTAAACGGTCTGAGGATTTTTTTTTTCGGGAAGTGTGATTACAGTTGAAAGTATTACGTCGGATCGTAGGGCATAAGAATCTTATTAAATCGATTTATTCAGAGACAGGATTGCGGAGTTAGTTACGGAATTATGGAAGAAACAACATTGTGGTTGAAACTTCCTGGCAGATTAAAACTGTGTGCCGGACCGAGACTCGAACTCGGGACCTTTGCCCGTGAAAGGCAAATGTCCCGAGTTCGAGTCTCGGTCCGGCACACAGTTTTAATATGCCAGGAAGTTTCATATCAGTGCACACTGCGCTGCAGAGTGAAAATCTCATTGTGGAAACATCCCCCAGGCTGTGGTTAAGCCATGTCTCCGCAAGATCATTTCTTTCAGGAGTGCTAGTTATGCAAGGTTCGCAGGAGAGCTCCTGTAAAGTTTGGAAGGTCGGAGACGAGGTACTGGCAGAAGTAAAGCTGTGAGGACAGGGCGTGAGTCGTGCTTGGGTAGCTCAGTTGGTAGAGCACTTGCCCGCGAAAGGCAAAGGTCCCGAGTTCGAGTATCGCTCCGGCACACAGTTTTAGTCTGTCAGGAAGTTTCATATCAGCGCACACTCCGCTGCAGAGTGAAAATCTCATTCTGGAAACATTGTGGTTGTTACTCAGCCTGTTGAATTAATGTGATAATGCATGGAAGCAGTGGTAACTGAAATGACAAGAACTGTCAATATTCGTAAAAGGGTGGATGAGCATAGGCATTATTAGGGAGCGTGTTACATGCCGGAAGGATAATAAAATGAAGTAATATTGATTTGCACTGGTGTTATTTCAAAGTTAAATATTCCATAGTATAGTAGAGGAACTCTCATATTTGCGAAGTATAAGGGCCACAGGTCGTGTTTAATAAGTAGCGTGTTCTCTCCGTAAAGCTCCCGTACTTGAACTCGATAGACGCAAAATTAATGAATAAAATACAACAGAAGGGTTTTAAGTTGGCGTACCGTGCAAGGACTACCGCTGTTCGGCGAAGAATAGTAATTTGAAATGCAATAATGTGAAACAATTTCGAAAAATAGAATGACCAGTCCATATGGGGAGAGTGTAAAAGGAAATCCTGTGTGAAACGTAAAGTGACTGCAAGATGGATAGCAGTGGTTCAAGATGACCAACTCAAAGACACACATGCAGCTGCGCAGTTTTCGGCACCACACTACGGTATGGCAATCAGTAGTCACAAAAAGAGACAAAAATATCTCCAGACTACTAATCACACATAGTTTCAATTTGCAGGTGTATGCAAAACTTGTGAATTACTTAGATGGAGGAAGTCAGTTCTCTTGCGTTTTGTGCTTTTGACTATCAAGCGTAAAAATGTCGCCAATAAAAGAGCACATGCCAGTGGTTAGTGTTGTGGGAGGTCAACTCGGTAAAGAGAGAGAATGCGATGTTGCAGGATTCAAAGTTTCCGGTTCTGAATATGTAACTGAGGCAGAAACAGTAGACAAGGAAGTAATGATTAAAATACTGGTGCTGTTCAGCTATCTCATGGAAAGTCAAGAAGGAGCCGTAAAGGACTTAAAAAGAACATAGGGAAAGCCAAGAATATTCGTCAAGGAATTAAAGAAAAATTTAAAGGAAGGGAAGGTCGTGAGGAAATGGTATTTAAGCGAAATGAATAGAAATTACCGGATGAAATAAACTCACTATCGAAGGACGGCCAAGAAAAAATCGCGAAGATATTTGACGGGAGCCAATAAATAGAACACACACACTTATGTAAAGAAATGCAAAACACACGTAGTCTTCTTCCAGAATATTCGAAACCAATGCAGCCAGACTTGAAAGCAAGGTCAAACAAAGACTTGTCAACTGGGATACCTAGTTTCTACCTTGGCGAAGCGGACAGAATTACAGCTTCTACGATCTAGCGTGACGAATCGAGTACCACTTGCAGAGATAGCCATAGAACTGAACCGGGTGCTAACATTTGTCGGTATGGATTGAGATGTGCTGCTAGTGGATAAGGAACGTACTTCGAACCGGAAGGTTCAATCACAGCATGCGCAGATTATTGTTACAGAGAAGCTGAATGAGACTGCTGCGAATCAGAAACAAGATTTTGAAGAAAAATATCAGGAATTTTGTACTCAGATGATCAATGTGAACAGGTTTCCGACGTGGCTATGGCCACACGTCGGGAATTAACAGACGTTGAACGCGGAGTGGGAGCTGCTGCTAGACGCGTGTGACATTCCATTTCGGAAATCGTTCGGGAATTCCGTATTCCACGATCCACAGTGTGCCGAGAATTCCGCATTTCGGGCGTTACCTCTCACCAAGGACAACGCAGTGGCCGACGGTCTTTACTTAACGACCGAGAGGAGCGACGTTTGAGTAGAGTTGTCAGTGCTAACAGACAAGCAACACTGCATGAAATAACCGCAGATATTAATGTGTGGGCCGACCGCTGTGGCTGAGCGTTTCTAGGCGCTACAATCCGGAACCGCGCTTCTGCTACGGTCGCAGGTTCGAATCCTGCCTCGGGCATGGATGTGTGTGATGTCCTTAGGTTAGTTAGGTAGTAGTTCTAAGTCTAGGGGATTGTTGACCTCAAATGTAAAGACCCGTATTGCTTAGAGCCATTTTAACCATATTAATGTTGGACGTACACCGAACGTAACCGTTAGGACAGTGCGACAAAATCTGGAGTTAATGGCAGACGACCGACGCGAGTGCCATTGTGAAGAACACGACATCGCCTGCATATCGTTTGGACCCTTGACGACTGTAAAACAGTGGCCTGATCAGATAAGTCCAGATTTCGGTTGGTAAGAGCTGAAGGTAGGATTAGTGTGTGGCGCAGACTCCAGGAAGCCATGGACCAGAGTTGTCAAGAAGGCTCCATGCAAGCTTGCGGTGGCTTCATAATGGTGTGGGATTTGTTTACATGGAACAGACTGGGTTCTCTGGATGTTAGGCTACTTGGAGACCCTATGCAGTCATTCGTAGACCTCATGTTTTCAAACAACAATGGAATTTTTATGTATGATAATCCGTTATGTCTCTGGGCACAGTAGTTCGCGATTGGCTAGAATAACATTGTGGACAGTTTGAGCGAACGGTTTAGCCATCCAGCTACAGAGGCAGCGTGGCTCAATATTTCTCCAGGGGACTTTGACCGATTTGTTGAGTCCATATCGCGTCGAGTTGCTGCACTACGGCGGGAAAAAGAAAGCTCGGCACGATGGTAGGAGGTATCCCATGACTCTATTGATTCCAGTGTATGTTTTTCTTGAATCAAGGAAAAGAGCTTATGGTATGAAGAGCATGAAACGATGTCCCTTGAAAAATATTGGTATTGTAGCACAAATGATGCTAGTTTAAATTTTACTTGCAACCGGTGAAACGATACATACTCCGAATTGTTTGAACAGAGACTAGAGAGACCTCAGTACTTCGAAGTACCGGATGACGTACGCCCCGTTTTGCACTCGCGTAAAGTTCGCACTCATTTGACTGGCACAAAAATTGAAATTAAATAGCTGATACGTCAAACATTCATTCGCCGGCCGATGTGGCCGAGCGGTTCTAGGCGCTACAGTCTGGAACCGCGTGACCGCTACGGTCGCAGGTTCGAATCCTGCCTCGGGCATGGATGTGTGTGATGTCCTTAGGTTAGTTAGGTTTAAGTAGTTCTAAGTTCTAGGGGACTGATGACCTTAGAAGTTGAGTCCCATAGTGCTCAGAACCATTTGAACCACGTCAAACATTCGTATGAATAGAAGGTGGACAAGAAGCAGCAGGCGTCGAGAGAAAACGCAGACGAAGGAGACAAGAGAAGACAAGATTATTACTACGAATGTGAGCGAGGTGATTACGGCTGCTCTACCTACAGACAGCGAGATAGGAGGAGGTTGAAGGACGGCGGGTCTTATGGCCGAAGTCAGCTGTGTGTGTGTGTGTGTGTGTGTGTGTGCCCGCTGATCTGCGCAAGAGGATGGTGAGGAGCTCGACAACGATGCAACTGAGCACGTTGCAGGCCGACAATAAGAGTGAGTGGTTCGGTACGGTACCAACAAATGCTGTCAAACTTTTATGAACAATGATTTGTCTAGTGTATCTCCTTTTTCGTTCTAATGCGAATGTACCCTATGTATAGCGTTGGTAGTAATGCAGACTGTCGTTTTCTTGCGAATAGTGGAATTTTCCTTACTTTCCTTACTTTTCTTGGTGCTGCGATACTTAGAAATGTAGGGACTGCGATTGGGGGAGTGATTCGCGGTGTGTATGCTTTGATTCTTAGCGTGAGTGTCGGCACTGAGCCATGCTATTTGTTCACGTGTTCGCTGCGTGACTAAGGGCCGCGGAGCGAAGGTTCCGACATCCGCAATCCGCCTCACATCTTTCGCTGCTAAAGGCAGGCGAGAAATTGGGGGGCGCACTCGCACTGTTTACTCTCCATTTCTCCGGGGGGTTGGGGAGAGGCGGCGGGAAGGAGGGTGGAAGGGAGGGAGGAAGGGGTCGCCGACCTCGCCAATTCAACTAGTCTCCGACAATGTCTGGTGCCGTGACGCATAGGTCTGCGTACTCGCATTGGCGCCCTCAGCAAAGAGACGTCAAAGTCAAGAGTTACACCTATGTGTCAGTGAACGTGCACGGTGTATAAAGTGCTCTGTGTAGTGAGATAGATACGCCAGTTGTGTGTGTGTGTGTGTTTGTGTGTGTGTGTGTGTGTGTGTGCGCGCGCGCGCGCGTGCGTGTTTTCCTACTACAAATATCAAATATCCTACCTCTTTTACTTTACCTGCACACAATAAATAAACTTTCAGCTGTGTCTTAATGTTACGCTACCCAATAAGTTCGGATCATCATTACACCGTAAGACACTCTAAGCCAAAGGAAAACGACGCGCTACGAAGGAATTTTGTGAATGGGACGGAAATCTGTAGGTGTAATGTACATGTACAGACAAACAAGCGATTACAGCTTCAGAGAAAATGGATGATTTATTAAAGAGACAGAGCTACGTGAATCCAGGCAGTCAATTATGCGTCAGTCGACCTCTGGCCCTTACACAAGTAGTTACTCGGCTTATCATTGATGAATAGAGACTTTGGATGACCTTTGAGGGATATCGTACGAAATTCTGTCCAGTTGGCGAGTTAAATCGTCAAAATCCCGAGCTGGTTGGAGGACTCTGCTCCAAATATTCTCACCTGGGGAGAGATTTGGCGACCTTGCCGGCCAAGATAGAGTATGGCAAGCACGAGGACAAGCAGTAGAGACTCTCGCCGTTGCGAGCGGGCGTTGTTTTGCTGAAATGCAAGTCCAGGATGGCTTGCCACGAAGGACTAAAAAACGGGGGGAAGAATACCCTCGACCTACCGCTGTGCTGTAAGAGTGCCGCAGCTGGCAACTAAAGGGGTCTTGCTATGAAATGAAGCGGCACCCGAAACCATCACTCCTGGTTGTCTGGTCGGGTGGATCGTGGCAGTCAAGTTGGTATCCCACCAATGTCCGAGGTGTCTCCAGACACATCTTCGCTGGTCATCGAGTCCCAGTTCAAAGTGGGACCCATCGTTGAAGACAGTTCTGCTTCAGCCAATGAGGTTCCAACCCAAAACATATCTGGAGGCCCCTCGGCTATGGTGGCGTACCAACATGACTGTCGCCGGCCGCGATGGTCTAGCGGTTCTAGGCGCTCAGTCCGGAACCGCGCGACTGCTACGGTCGCAGGTTCGAATCCTGCCTCGGGCATGGATGTGTGAGATGTCCTTAGGTTAGTTAGGTTTAAGTAGTTCTAAGTCTAGGGGACTGATGACCTCAGATGTTAAGTCCCATAGTGCTTAGAGCCATTTGAACCATTTTTGAACCGATTTCCGTTTCATTCAGATAATTCCTTAGTGGTGCATTGTTCTTAGAGTGTATATTTAAGTAACGTTGTTTTTTTCCTCTCTTTGATTGGAAGCGCTGAGGCAGATAGTAAATTATCTAGTATTTTGTTTTATCTAGATCACCCAACTGACATAACCTGAGTAAATTCATTCGATTTTAGCTTGATTAATAATATACGACTTTACGTATAGTCATACGATACCTTATCACATTAGGCCAAGAGATGGTAACTAATTAACTTCCAGGTTGAAGAATGTATATGTTTTTCATTATTTCAATGTATTAAGCCACAGTTATATGTCTAATTGTCAAGGAAATGTAAATTCTTTTTGCGTAGCCTGACCAAAGTTTACATTTAGGAGAATTTCAAATACCGTAATTGCTGAGCTCTTGGAAATGTGCTTTGAACGAGGTCAAACTCATACACTGCTGAAGCATTAGAAAGTGTTTTCAGTGAAATGGAGCTGAACACTGGAAAGGTTTAAATATTTTTGAGTTGTACAGGGGGTGGTGATCTCGTAGTGACACTGTTTTCTCACCCAACTTGTGCTCGTGACTCCTGCAGATTTGTATGCAGATGCCTTTACAGTCGTAAAGTATGATCTTAGTCTCAGGAAGAATTTATGATCAGGATGAACTTCATGATAAAGAAATTTAATTGAACTACGTCAGGTACCTTTTCACTTTATTTTCAGGAATACTGATTGAGTTCATCTTTGTAAGGAATAAGGACTAAGTGCAGTTTTAAAGTAGACTAGTTTATCGATAAATTCATCGCTCGTAGCAGATGGTCTCGTAATTGTAATCCAAAGATTCCGTGTTATAAAAGACAAGATGCTGTGCAGCTGAACAGCGCCAGATTTGCACCTGGTGGTCAAAATTTGAACTAATTATTTCTCCAGTGTAAATCGGTTCCGCAATTACACATGAGGCTATCTACCTAGTTTCGCTGCCATACACTAATTACAGACCTCCCCCACCGTCGACCTCCTTGAGTAGCTACACTTTCATTATAAGCATTCGGTACGAGAGAGACTGCCATTTCACTAAGTGATGCGTTCATGTAGCATACGTTTGAAGACACTGATCACTTTAGCGAACAGTGCTTTAGGTATACAGGCATACATTGACTTGAAGTGAGCTAGTTGGTTACTTGCATGTTCCATAGGTAATTTAAAGAATGTTTACTGCATACATATAAATGAATATTTTCAGCCAAAGGCCACGTGTCTTCCATTCACAAGTTCGTAAATGGCACATTGGCGTAAATGTAACTTTAATGAACATACTATTTTTCAGTCCTCCTCGCGGAACTACAATTAAATCATCCTCTTCAAATACGCTACCAGTTTACCAACTTGTAAACAAAGAAACTTGAACTACACCTGTTGTTTTACATGCCGTTTGCGAGACGCCAGCACCACGCAGTATCTTAAACCTCAAATTTTAGACCCTTCAATCCGTAAGTCCCCTGACAGCTATCATGACTGTAGCCACGTTTCAATCACACGTTGCATACGTGCGTGTTAATATTGACAGAGCCGTACGCTCTCTTAGGCAACTCTGAAATATCGTGGAGCAGCGCCGCCGCGCAATCGCAGCTCGAGCAATCGGCCGCAAGTCGAACGAAGTGAATCCTGGCGCTGGTATCGCCTTTAATATTTCTACCAGAGCAGCGGCGCTCGGAGCAGGCAGACGGGAAACAACCTCGGCAGGCCGCTTGGCCGGCGAGATCGCAGCCACTTGTCAGCCGCTCTCCGCCTTTCGCGTTTACGAGGTGCATTCAAGTTCTAAGGCCTCCGATTTATTTTCTCCGGACTGGAAAGAGATAGAAACATGCGCATTGTTTTAAAATGAGGCCGCGTTCATTGTCAATACGTCCCAGAGATGGCAGCAGCGTACGGCAGATGGAATTTTACCGCCAGCGGCGAGAATGAGAACTGTTTTAAATACTTAAAATGGCGACGTTTTCCTTACTTGAACAGCGTGCAATCATTCGTTTTCTGCATTTGCGTAGTGTGAAACCAATTGAAATTCATCGACAGTTGAAGGAGACATGTTGTGATGGAGTTATGGATGCGCGTTCGTGGGTGCGACAGTTTAATGAAGGCAGAACATCGTGTGACAACAAACCGAAACAACCTCGGACTCGCACAACTCGGTCTGACAACATGATCGGGAAAGCGGAGAGAATTGTTTTGGGGGATCGCCGAATGACTGTTGAACAGATTGCCTCCAGAGTTGTCATTTCTGTGGGATCTGTGCACACAATCCTGCATGACGACCTGAAAATGCGAAAATTGTCATCCAGGTGGGTGCCACGAATGCTGACGGACGACCACATGCCCGTGTGGCATGTTGCCAAGCAATGTTGACGCGCAACGACAGCATGAATGGGACTTTCTTTTCGTCGGTTGTGACAATGGATGAGACGTGGATGCCATTTTTCAATCCAGAAACAAAGCGCCAGTCAGCTCAATGGAAGCACACAGATTCACCGCCACCAAAAAAATTTCGGGTAACCGCCAGTGCTGAAAAAATGATGGTGTCCATGTTCTGGGACAGCGAGGCCGTAATCCTTACCCATTGCGTTCCAAAGGGCACTACGGTAACAGGTGCATCCTACGAAAATGTTTTGAAGAACAAATTCCATCCTGCACTGCAACAAAAATGTCCGGGAAGGGCTGCGCGTGTGCTGTTTCACCAAGACAACGCACCCGCACATCGACCTAACGTTATGCAATAGTTTCTTCGTGATAACAATTTTGAAGTGATTCCTCATGCTCCCTACTCACTTGACCTGCCTCCTAGTGACTTTTGGCTTTTTCCAACAATGAAAGACACTCTCCGTGGCCGCACATTCACCAGCCGCGCTGCTATTGCCTCAGCGATTTTCCAGTGGTCAAAACAGACTCCTAAAGAAGCCTTCGCCGCTGCCATGGAATCATGGCGTCAGCGTTGTGAAAAATGTGTACGTCTGCAGGGCGATTACGTCGAGAAGTAACGCCAGTTTCATCGATTTCGGGTGAGTAGTTAATTAGAAAACAAATCGGAGGCCTTAGAACTTGAATGCACCTCGTATTTTGGCGCCGGTACGGCCTTCTTCGCCCCATCGCAGCCTACTAGCGCCAGGGGGAAGTCCCGCGCTCAATACTCGTTGCGAGCTACCGCTGCTGCTGCCGCTTGCTCAGCCCGACACCTCGCCTACTCAGCTCGCAGCAGCCACGCATGGTTCGACTGCATGCGTACTTACGGGTTAAGCGCCTTTTACACGCGTGAATTTATCTCAATCGAGTACTCTTGACAATTGAGTCCACTGCAGCACCCCACAAGTGGTTGTTCTCGTTTGCACTTTAGCGCCAAAATTGAGTGCATTGAGAGAGTCGTTTGCAGTGCCCCTGAACGTGAAAGTGAAGATGTGAAGGACCAGCATGTTTCCGAAAATATGAATTTACGTAGAAACAAAGGCAACTGATATGTTTGTTTGCGTGGCCATCTTCCACAGCAGCTGTTAGCATCTGTTACCATAGGTTATCTGTCTTGAGGTGACTGCATTCTGATTGCTATTCCTTAGATTACATTAGATTAGATTTGTTTTTCGTTTCATAGATCCGTGCTGAGGAGATCCTCGTGGATGTAGAACATGTCAATTTTTTAAATAAAAAGCTGAAATAACAATACTAACAATATGAATATATATACAATACATTTGTTTCTATTAAAAAATTCGTCAATGGAGTAGAAGGAGTTGGCCACTAGTAAGTCTTTCAGGCTCCTTTTAAACTGATCTTTGTTTGTAACTAAATTTTTTATGTTTGCTGGCAAATTATTGAAGATGAGTGTTCCTGAGTAGTGGACCCCTTTTTGAACTAAAGTAAGTGCTTTTAAGTCCTTGTGCAGATCATTTTTGTTACTGGTATTGTATGTACAAACTGAGCTGTTTGGAAAAAGATATATATTATTTAGGACAAATGTCATTAAGGAGTAAATATACTGAGAGGCAGTAGTTAGTATACCCAGTTCTATGAAGATGTTTCTACAGGACGTCCGTGAATTTACTCCACAAATAATACGTATTACACGCTTTTGGACTCTGAAAACTTTTGTTTGACTTGAAGAGTTACCCCAAAATATTATACCATATGACATGGAATGAAAGTAGGCAAAGTATGCAAGCTTTTTTATTTTTATGTCACCTATGTCTGCTAACTCTCGAATTGCAATTACAGATTTGTTAAGGCGTTTCTCCAGTTCTGTGGTGTGCTCCTCCCAACTGAATTTATTATCAAGTTGTAATCCGAGGAATTTAAGACTGTCAACCTCTTCTATCTGCTCTTCTTCATACTTTATGCATATGCTGGGTGGAAATCTCTTAGAGGTTCTGAATTGCATATAGTGAGTCTTTTCGAAGTTTAATGTCAGTTAGTTGGCTTTAAACCATTTATTAATATCCATGAAAATATCATTAGCAGATCTTTCTAGAACTACACTTGACATACTATTTATTGCAATACTTGTGTCATCTGCAAACAAAACGAACTCTGCTTCTGGCATTGTAACTGATGAGAGATCATTAATGTACACAAGAAAAACCAATGGCCCTAAGATGGATCCTTGTGGGACGCCACATGTAATTTCTTCCCATTCTGATGATGACTGATGACTTAATTCACTAGTCCCTTGGACTGACACCCTTTGTTTCCTGTTAGCGAGGTATGACTTGAACCATTTTGCAGCACTGCCCATGACACCATAGAATTTTAATTTATTTAAAAGGATGTTGTGGTTCACACAATCGAATACCTTTGACAAATCACAGAAAATACCTGCTGCTTGTAACTTGTTATTTAATGAATTAAGTACATTTTCACTGTAGGTGTAAATAGCCTTCTCGATATCAGAACCCTTCAGAAATCCAAACTGTGTTCTTGATAATATGTTATTTGTGGTTGAGAAGCTGCCTGTACATTACTTTTTCTAAAATTTTTGAGAATGCTGGCAAAAGTGATATCGGTCTGTAGTTTGATGGTATCTCTTTATCCCCTTTCTTGAAGAGAGGCTTAACATCTGCATATTTTAGCCAGTCAGGAAATGTCCCAGTTATAAACTTGTGAGTACTGAAAGAACATAAAATGCGTCGTCTAATCATTTCAAAACATCTACATTTTTGTGTTCGACGGGCCTGGTGGCTGGCGATAGAAAGCGTGACTGGAATTGGAGAGGCCGTGGGGTCGAATTCCTGTTGGACCACTGAAAGTTTCATTCTACCTTTAATTTCATTTCCATCTCCCAACGATGTGAAAAGTCTCCAGCAACGACACGTGGTTCGTATTCCACGTTAAACGTTAGGTTCTCTTTCCCAGGCTGGCGAAGTGGGTCCAGTTTAAATAATTGCACCTGGGCATTGAACCACACGAAGTTATTCCTATTCTCTGCTCCGGAAAATATATAGGGTGGTCTGAAACAGTCTGGAAAGCTTGTAAGGGTGTAGCAGGGGAGGTTGTGCTGAAATATTGTTGTAGGGAAAAAAGCCGTTTCAGAGTTCGGCGCGAGCTAAAATGCGGTACCCCACAGACATCTGTGGATCCCACACTTATCACTTGTTGTTCAAATGCTCATTACCAGTTGATATTCGCCTTTCTCGGAAGTCACAAATTTAAGCTAGGTGAACAATAGCTACGTTTAATCTGTTTCAGGAAGCTAAACGAAGAACACGTTTGGTGACACTGCCATTGATAGGCTGCTCGCTTTGGACCCCGTGACAGCTTAATTGCCTAAATTCAATTCTAAATAACTCTGAAACAGCGCAATGTATCTAATATTTTTAATAATTATTTCTGAGCTCGTTATCCCCTGCAACATCCCTACAGGCTTTTCAGACTGTTCACGACCATACTTACAAACACATCAAACAATATTTAGAAAGCCCCTTTTTTAATTTATACTTTGTAACATTCTTTTTTTCAAAGTGTCAAATAACATCGAACACACTCATTTTTTCAAATAGCTCTGGCTTTTTCATTGTTGAAACAATTTTCTTAACGGAAACGTTCATCTATTTACGATCTTATTTATGCATGATGTAGGCGTTGTCCTTGTCCAGGTATTGTAAAATTTAAATATCTCTTTGTTTCCATATATTTCGTCTCTGTACTGGGAAAACGCTAGCACTAAAAATACGAGGGCAAATCAGAAAGTTTTTGCCCCTATCTTTTTAGCCTGTTGTAAATGCGAAGTCAACATATCCATTTCCAGTGTTGAATCTTTCTTGGTCGGTGGCGGCCATAACTGCCGGTAGCTCCGCCGTGCGGCTCTGTTGCAGTTGTTAAAGATGGCGGTTGTGCTTCAGACGATCACGGCATTAGAGCAACCAAGTGTGATTCGTTTTCTGTGGAGAAAGGGCTGAACACCCATCGAGATCTACAGGGCAATGCAGCCCACCTTTTGGGAAAACTGTCTCTCTTTGAGAACTGTGAGGTGGTCGTGGAGGTGGTGGTGGTGGTGGTGATGGTGGTGGTAATGATGTGAGTTCGACGAAGGCTGTGAAGTCTCGGATGGGAGTGAGCGGTCTGGGAGCCCGCTTTCATCGCTGACTGAGTGACATCATTTCCTGCGTGGATGCAATGGCGAAAGCAGATCGGCGTGTGCACATCACGGCCATTTCCTGAGACCTTATCGTATCGTATGGGAGTGCTTACGACATCTTTCATGGGTCCTTAGCGTACCAAAGGGTTTCATGTCGGTGGCTGCCTAAGCAGTTGGATGACAAGATGAAAGGCAAGCCAATGATGTCTTCACTGAATCATCTGGAACAGTGATCGAAGGAGGGTGAAGATTTCTTGGACCGCATTGTTACTGGCAATGAATCATAACGATGAAGCCAAGACAGTAGTCTTACGGTGAATTCATAGTCAGCTGGCTAATTCTACCGCAGAGGTATCTCAAATTTAGTGTTGCATGGGCAAATGTGGGAACCAGTATGGGGATGATGTGGAAAAAGTGTAAAGTATGTAGAATAGGATGAATATTTATCTTCACCTGTGTGTACCTTAGCTTGGCTCATAAAATATAGGGACAGTGACTCTCTGGTTTTCCCTCGAACCCAAACCACGGGCAGCCTTTGCAGTGTGTAACGAAAACCAACAACAAAATACAGATTACGAAGACACAAAAGCACGTAATCCATCAGTATAATTGGAGTGAGTTCGACGGGCAGAGGATAACGTCTGACGTTAATAGACGATGCCACAGTCCTTTGTTTATTTGCATAGAGCAATGTGCAGCATACTCGTGATTATTGAGCTCCCCACAGAGAACAATCAATGGATCATTCACATCAGCACCCCATCCGCGCCGTGGTTGGCTGTTGATTTACTCTGAGGCACGTGAACTACTGCAACGAGTAGTCGATTTTGAGCAGAGAATAGCTGGTGTTAAACTAACTTTAAGTTCTGTTGCCGTTGAGTCTTTGAGCATAAGAGAAGCGCTCAGGCTAAGTACGGCCGGTACTGATGCATACTCATAAGTGCCTACACCATCGCGAACAATGTGGTTCACACATTACTTAGGTCGTAAGCCACTCACTGAAGTGATGTGTACGTAACAAGAGGATCTTCGAATTGCGTTTTGTGCAGAGAAGGATGGAGAACAGTTTTTGGTGTTGCCAGTATCCACTGTGTATCCGTCCCACGCCAAACGCTCCAGTCGGTAACTAGCAACACTGGAATCAGGACCACATGGGGCTACTATTTCTGACGATCCCTAGTAAACTTTACATGCCCGGCAAACCATCTCTGTCGTTTATTAACGTAATACTTGTTACGTTTGGTTTATGTTATCCACAATGAACACTAGAGTCGCTAAGTACGTCCACCATAACTAACTAAATTGATACTTCTTAAGTCTTAGTTTCACTATCAAGCGCAGTGTCAAAATTGCCTCCCTGATGTCTTCACCTTTTCTAAGGGCTGACTGAGTGCCATCTAACAGCTTTTAAATTTGCTTTCCGATTATCCTTCTTTGCAGAGAGGAGGCAGAAGCAAGTGTCTGCCAGTAATCCATTTGGTGTAAGCATACTTGCGAGTTTAGTTTATATTCTTTGAAATAATCAGCGACCAATTGCACAAAATAAATGTTATTCCTTTACTGGTTTCAGGCACCTTTACCGTAAGGGAACTAGGTGCCTGAAATCGCTAAAGAATAACATTTATTTTGAGCATCTCGTTGCTGACTATTTCAACAAAAACTTGATCATAAAGTTTTGCGACTTCAGGCTTGAACAGTTTTGTGTTACACAAACTTGCACATGAGCGTATGCCTGAACGTCTGTGCACATCTGTAGAAGCAAATATCGATTCCAACTTACTTTGTGTTACGGCAGCATGTCAAGAGACCTCGAACAGATCTGTCGTAATCTGCTTCACATCCTTATTCGAGAATACGCTCGTCAACCATGTGTGTGACGAATAGCAGTAAGAGTAAGACTGACGCAGGTCATAATATTCTGCTGTTAAATTACGCAGCAGTCATTCAGACCGCTGACAAAGACACCTTCGTAGAACAATTCAGCTCTTTCAGAACACATTTTGAGGGAGAAAGGAAAAAAGTAAATAATACTTGTAAGTATGGTAGCGGCATGTACGAAGCCTATTTAACCCGCGCTGTGTTATTTTTATTTTAGGATCTGAAAGGCTGGTGGTGAAGTGATAGTCCCATATTTGAGGTCTCCGTAGCTCATTTCCGTCGTGAGAAATGGCAATGTTGCTGCCAATATTTCGCATGGTGTAATAGCTTCTACCAAAGGTGTATCTTGTCTTTTGTCACGTTCCAGTCGGTCTGGGATACCATGACGTCAGCAAACGGGAGAGGGAGGAATAAATGGCGTTTGTAGACAAACCGTTCGTTAATAATGTTCTCCTATTTTTCTGTTTCCATTCATCTTTACTGAATGTCAAACTTTCACCGATTGGCCGTGTGCCTATTCATAATCAGTATACCAGCCTTAAAAATTAATCACATTGATTTAGTAGGTAATACAGGGTGTACATAAAGTCCGAGAACACTTTCAATTATTTATTACACAAGAACTAAACGTTGTACAGATGTCATACAAACTGCGTTTTGAACAGAAACTCTGAAAGTGTTTTTTTACAAACATTCGATATGCGAACCATGAGTGAGCCGGCAGACGTCAATAGGGTAATCGAATTCTTGCCATACACGTCCCAGCACGGCATCGTCGACTGTGGCAGTCGCTTCCGTATTCTCTCTCGGAGCCCTCCTACGTCACGTGGGTAGAGGCGGTACGTACACCAGATCTTTAATGTGTCCCCACAGAAAAAAGTTACACGGAGTGAGATCTGGTGATCGGGGAGGCCATTACGTGAAACAGACGTCCCTTTCTGTAGCACTGCCGATCCATCGATGCGGCAGCTCCGTGTTCAGGTATCCACGAAGTTCACGATGAAAATGGGGTGGAGCCCCATCCTGCTGAAAGATGAACGGAGAGTCCGACTGCATTTGAGGCATCGGCCATTGCTGCACCATGTCCCAGCAGGAGTATCCAGTGACAGTGCCCTCGACGTAGAAAAATGGCCCGTACAGTTTTCGACGTGACAAGGCACAAAAAACATTTACTTTTTGGGAATCACGCTCAAATTCAATGCATTCGTGTGGATGCTCTGTACCCCAGATCTGACAGCTGTGCCTGTTCACTTTCCCATTATTGTGAAAGTGTTTTCGTCGCTAAAAAATTAGCTGTCAACAATGCCACATTTGAGACAAGCGCCGACTATCGGCAGATTACCAAATTACGCTGTGGCGGTATACATGAAAAGAAACTTTTAGGGTTTCTCTTCAAAACGACATATGTACAGTGTCTGGTTCTTGGGCAGTAAATAATTGAAAGTGTCCCCGGACTTCATATACACCCTGCACATTACTACAAAATTATTTCGAACAGATCCGTGCGCCAGTGGTAATTTTTGTGATCTTCACAACGCGTTTAATTACGTAGACCTTATCGTTCTCTTAGAAAACTTCAGTGTTGTTCAATGGATTGCTTTATTCGTAACTGGTTTCAATCATGATAAATAAAATGCAAAAACCACGCTAATTAGTTTAAACAACGTTGAAAGCAGAGAAAATTTTAGTGGCTGTGGAGAAAAGAAAATTTTACATATACAACAAGCAATTTATGCGTAGACAAAATAGACATGAAACTGGATGTTCAAAAAAATTGCAGTTCTATTTTAATATCTGTAATTAATTAGCGACTTTTCAGTATACCGTTAGCTTTCTGTTCATAACGAGATCTGAATTTCTGGCCTGGCCGGCATGGCTATACATACACTACTGGCCACTAAAATTGCTACACCAAGAAGATGACGCGCTACAGACTCGAAATTTAACAGACAGGAAGAAGATCCTGTGATATCCAAATGATTAGCTTTTCAGGGCATTCACACAAGGTTGACGCCGGTGGCGACACCTACAACGTGCTGACATGAGGAAAGTTTCCAACCGATTTCTCATACACAAACAGCAGTTGACCGGCGTTGCCTGATGAAACGTTATCGTGAAGCCTCGTGTAAGGAGGACAAATGCGTAGCATCAAGTTTACGACTTTGATAAAGGTCGGATTGTAGTCTATCGTGATTGCGTTTTATCGTATCGCGATATTCCTGCTCGCGTTGGTCGAGATCCAATGACTGTTAGCAGAATGTGGAATCGGTGAGTTCAGGAGGGTAATACGGAACGCCGTGCTGGATCCCAACGGCCTCGTATCACTAGCAGTGGAGGTGACAGACGTCTTATCCGCATGGCTGTAACGGATCGTGCAGCCACGTCTCGACCGCTGAGTCAACTGATGGGGACGTCTGCATGACTACAACCATCTGGAGGAACAGTTAGAGGACGTTCGCAGCAGCATGGACTATCAGCTCGGAGACCATGGCTGCGATTACCCTTGACACTGCATCACAGGCAGGAGCGCTAGCGATGGAGAACTCAACGACGAACCTGGGCGCACGAATGGCAAAACGTCATTTTTTCGGATGAATCCAGGTTCTGTTTACAGCATCATGGTGGTCGCATCCGTGTTTGGCGACATCGCGGTGAACGCACATTGGAAGCGTGTATTCGTAATCGCCATACTGGCGTATCACGCGGCGTGATGGTATGGGATACCATTGGTTACACGTCTCGGTCACCTCTTGTTCGCATAGACGGCACTTTGAACGGTGGACGTTACATTTCAGATGTGTTACGACCCGTGGCTCTATCCTTCATCCGATCCCTGCGAATCCCTACATTTCAGCAGGATAATGCACTGCCGCATGTTGAAGGTCCTGCACAGGCGTTTCTGGATACAGATAATGTTAGACTGCTGCCCTGGCCAGCACATTCTCCAGATCTCTCATCAACTGAAAACGTCTGGGCAATGGTGGCCGAGCAACTGGCTCGTCACAATACGCCAGTCACTACTCTTGATGAACTGTGCTATCGTGTTGAAGCTGCATGGACAGCTGTACCTGTACACGCCATCCATGCTCTGTTTGACTCAATGCCCAGGCGTATCAAGGCCGTTATTACGGCCAGAGTTGGTTGTTCTGGGTACTGATTCCTCAGGATCTATGCACCCAAACTGCGTGAAAATGTAATCACATGTCAGTTCTAGTATAATATATTTGTCCAATTAATACCCGTTTATCATCTGCATTTCTTCTTGGTGTAGCCGGCCGGTGTAGCCGTGCGGTTCTAGGCGCTTCAGTCTGGTACCGCGTGACCGCTACGGTCGCAGGTTCGAGTCCTGTCTCGGGCATGGATGTGTGTGCTGTCCTTAGGTTGGTTAGGTTTAAATAGTTCTAAGTTCTAGGGGGCTGATGACCACAGATGTTAAGTCCCGTAGTGCTCAGAGCCATTTTCTTCTTGGTGTAGCAGTTTTAATGGCCAATAGTGCAATATTTTTCTTAGTTATTTCTTTTGTTTCATGTTTACATTTACTTTGAGCTCACTCGCGTTTTTTCTGTGATTGTCTGCGGAATGTGGATTTCAGGAAGATACAGGGGTCGTGCACGGATATGGCTGTTATTGTGAGGCTACCAATATCCATGGACAACATGTACTATTCCATTTTAGTCTATTTTGTCAGCTGTCACGGATGTGGCACTATATGTTAAGACGGCACAAGTGCAAGGGAAGTAGACACGTTGTTTTATTTTTATTGCTATTGCTTATGTTTTGTATTGATCGCTTCTTAGACATTCTTCTACAATATTTCTGATGATGAATGCTAGACCTTCGAAACACGTAAATTCTAGTGCTTTTTACTCCGTAAATAACTGGTTGTGCTGACATTTTAACACTGACTTTTACAGTCACGACTTTGTCTGTTATGGATAAAATCGAATGAAGGTAAATCATTGATCAGATTCGTTGATGACATTATCCTTACCGAAAGTTGAGAGCAACTTCAGGACATGTTAAATGGAATGAACAGTGTAACGGGCACACTACGACGGAGGAAAGACAAAAGCATTGATGAGTAGCAGAAAAGAGATTAGCGGTAAATTTAACATCAAAACTGCGTTTACAAAAATAACGCATGATGGACGAAACAGGGTTATTAAAAAACAGATTAGCACAGACGAAGAGGGCATTCATAACCAAAAGAAGTCTACTATATTGAAACATCGACCTTAATCTGAGGAATAAAATTATGAGAATGTACGTTCGGATCACAGCATTGTATGGAAATCAGTTATGGGCTGAGAGAGAAACGGAGAAGAGGAAAACTATAGGGTGTGACATGTGTTGAAGTAAAAGGGGGTTGAGAATTAGGTGGACTGATAAAAAATGAGTAGGATGTCCAGAGAATCGTCGAAGTGAGTAACAAGTGGAAAATATTGAGAAGACGATGAGACAGGATGATGACAGATGTGTTAAGATACCGAGAAATGACTTCATGGCCCGTGAGGTAGTAGTAGAGGGTAAAGACTGCAGGAGAATATAGAATTTGAATATATCAAACAAATAATTGGGGATGCTGAGCGCAAGTAATAAGTGCTCTGAGATGAGGAGAGGAAGCTGTATTGGACTGGCTGCACCAAAACACGAGGAGGATGAACTCCCCCCCCCCCCCACCCACTCACACACCCCACCACTCAAAATATTTGTTGTAGATCAGAGTAATAGTTCGCGCTACGTTAACCATTATTTCAAAATTTTAGTGTGAAAGAAAGTGGATAAACGCAGGAATTTTCCAGAGTAATACATATTTTTTTGGTTATAGGCGGTTTTGTATAGATTAGAAAAATAAGATGGTAAACATCACATTTAACTATTTAGACATGAATTTCATTATCCGCACCATTGCCCAATCCAGAATTCATTCTCACAGTATTACTACAAGTTGATGTTACTTATTACGCTAAAAATATGGATTCTTACCTTCATTCCAGAAAAAGCTAGGGTGCGATTTGAAACCAAGACGGAAAGAGGAGTGCTGTAACATCTGCATCTACGCACAGGTGCTACGTACTGTTTGCACGCATAGAAGGTTCTCTATGTATAACAAAACAGGTATCTATAAGCAGGAGTAAGCACATAAAAGAATGTACCCCACTTTACCTAAAAAGAACGACATGAATTTTCTATGACTGACTACGCAGAAAATTTATAGATGAGGCGTTTTCAGCTGACTACAGAACGGTCTTATTTCCGCCAATTTACACATTGCGTAAGGACTGCGAAGACAAGAGAAATAAGGTAGCCTACGGAAATTTATAGACAGTCGGTTTTCCCTCGCTCTATTTGGGATTAGAACAGGAAAGGAAATGACTAGTAGTGCATATCTGTACCTCCCGCCAGGCTCCGCACAGTGGCCTACGGAGTATGTAGGTAGAGGTACATGTAGACTGTAACTATCATGTCACTTCCCACTGCACATGGAAAACATGTCAAAATAGAGAGAGACTCATGTAACTGAATTTCTGCTTTTATTTAGAGTTTTATGAAACGGGTGTTGCCTCTCCATACTACTTAATATAATGTTTTGTGTTTGAAATCCTCAGAATATTGCGATTTTAACGTAATACCCATATCCAGTAGCAGGGAACACTTAGCCGCGCATCGGTCAGTACTGATCTCGTACGAACTTTGTGTAGATAGCAGCACGATTAGCAATTGCAGCATTTCGTTTCCTGCAGCGGTCGCCCTTCCTGTGATGCAGTCCCATTACCTCACTTAGCGTCCTACTTGCAATCCATTAATGTGGTAGCTAGGTTTATTGATGCCGCTGCATGTCATATGTCGGTATCTAGAGATGAGGTATTCTTAGGAGACGAGGAAAGCTGTGTAGGGGACAAATCCTTTAATATTAGAGACTACTGTCAGTCACTCGTATTTCCCCTAATTCATTGGAAGGCCGACAGGTTGAAAAGAAACGAATCGTCTCCCATGGCTATGTGAGGATGTTTAACTTCTCAAAGGAAGCAATTGGCAGAGCTTAATGAGATAGATGAAAGGAATACGATGGAAGATAAACCCGTAGTTTTCAGAGGTACAATAGTGAGAGCAGAGAAACAAATGGGCAAAATGATAAGACTCAGTAGAAAGCCTTGGATAACATACGAAAAATGTAATGTAATTGTTGGTAGGATATGATATAGAAATGGGCCAAATGAAACAAAAAAGCAGACTACGGAAGTGTAAAAAGTGAGACTGACAGCAAGTGCAAAGTGGAAAAGTAGAAATGGCTAGAGAAAAATGGCAAACTCTAGAAACATGAATACCTGTAGGAGGGATAGATGCAGCCTAAGGGCATATTAAAGAAATCTTTTGAGATGAGGGAAGCAGCTGTCCGAATATAAAGAGGGCTAATGACAAGCCAGAACTATGCAAGGAAGGGAAGTCAGCAAGACTGAGAAAATATAAGTAAGAGCTACAAAAAGGAAACAAAGTTGAAGACCGCCTTACGGAAAGGGAAAGGAAATAGGTGAAGATTAGGTTGGCGATATGATGTGAGAAACAAATTTTACAAAGGACTGAATGTCCGAACAAGACCCCTAGAGAATACCTTTTTCTCGTAATTAATGATACCTTTTGGAGGGCTGCCCGCGGCAAAGGTATTCCACCTGGCATGCAAAACATACGAAACAGATGAAATAGCCTTAGAGCAACGTAATAATACCAATCCCAAAGAAGGCAGATGCTGAAAGGTATTGCCAAACCATCTGTGGAATGAATCATGGCTACAAAATACTGATTCGAATTATTTACAGAATACTGGATATTCTAGGCGCTCAGTCCGCAACCGCGCGACTGCAACGGTCGCAGGTTCGAATCCTGCCTGGGGCATGGATGTGTGTGATGTCCTTAGGTTAGTTAGGTTTAATTACTTCTAAATTCTAGGGGACTGATGACCACAGATGTTAAGTCCCATAGTGCTCAGAGCCATTTGAACCATTTTTGAATGTTGGATAACTGGTACAAACTGGCCTCGACAAGATCAATTTGGATTCCCGGGAAACGTAGCAGAAGACAGTAGGACCCTACCACTCATCGTACAAGATGGGATGAAAGAAAGCAAATCTGCGTTTACAAAAAATTTGTTTTTCTTTGTAGATAAAGCACTTGGCTGTGTTACCTGGAGTACACGCTTTGAATTACAGAGAGCGAAAAGTTATCTACAGGCTATACAGAAACCAGACTGCAGTTACTGGTATCAGTGTACAGAAACCGAAGCAGAAGGTGTGAGAAAGGAGTGAGACAAAGTTGTAGTCTAACTACCATGTTCTTCAATCTCTGCATCGAGCAAACAATAAAGAAAACAAAGGAGAGGTTCAGGATGGTAGTTAAAGTGTTTGAAGGAAAAATAAAAACAGTTAATGTTCGCTGATGTCATTTAATTGTCTCAGAGGCTGTAAAGAGCACAGAAGACCAATTGGTCGGCATGTATGGTGTCTGAAAATGAGGTTGTAAGATGAACAAAGATAAATCAAGTAACGGTAATGGTGCACAGTCGGGTAAAATCATGCGACGCTGAAGGGATTAGATTAGAAAATGAGACACGAAAATGGTAATGTTTTGCTATTTTGGCAGCAAAATGAGTGACGATCGCCTAAATGGTGTGGACATAAAATGTAGACTGAGTGCAGCAAGCGAAGAGTTTCTGAATAAGCGAAATATTTTCAAATATGGTATAATCTTAAGTTTTAGGAACTCTACTGAAAGTACTGTTCTGCAGCACAGTTTGTATGGATGTGAAACGAAGGACGAACAGTACAGACAGGAAGACTTTAAAATGTAGTACTACAGATTACTGCTGAAGATAATTTTGTGAGATTAGATATGTAATTGAGAGCTACGGAGCTGAACTGAGGAGAAAGAAATTTATTACACAACTTGAACCTATTCATAAAGTGTCATCCTGCGATCCTTACAGTCGGCAGTTTGCTTGGAATGAAATAACGTAATCTGATTTTCTTCGGAATACATCACATACCATTAGCACTTACAACAATGTCGCGTAGGTCTTGCCTTCAATATTGTTTTGCAGATGCTGATAACAGTTCCAGCGGAGAGTTTCAGAATTCATCATTTGTAGGAAGATGACGCCGTCTCGGCCGAATGTGCGCTGTTTCGAAACATCCTGGCAAATTTGAAACATACGCCGGGGTAAGACTCGAAACCGGGAATTTTGTCTTTCACGGGCAATGGCTCTTACCTGCTGAGTTGTCCAAGCACGACAAGCGACATGCTCTCGCAACTTAACTTCTGCCAGTATCCCTCTCCTGTCTTGCAATTTCAGAGAAATTCTTCTCCATATCTTGTGGAGTTAACACTTCTGGGGGGAAGACTACTGAGGAGAAACGAGTTAGCCTTCCAGTTTCAGTCTGCCAGGGACTTACTCTTGCTTTGTTTGGTGTAATTTATGTTCTTTTCTGCTTTCTGTTCTTTGCGCAGAATGTTACTAATATAACAAATCTTTTGCTTATCTTGCAGGTACTGTCGCATGAATGAAGAATAACAGTGATGTCGGCTGGGTTACGTAAGTATCATACTTAATTAGACTAGAGTCCTACGCCTTAGTGTTGTACTTCATGTCACTGCATTCATACTGTCATTGGCACAAAAGGTAATAATTTTAAATTTTACTTATACCTTTTTCCGCTTGTTTCTAATTGATCCCGATGCTATTCTAAAGCGGGATATCGTTCAGTACGTCAGCGAAATCTACTTAAAGTTACAAATAGTAAGTTTAATATTAAAATATCAGTCTCCATGATTTAAACCGTCATCAGTAGGAATAAAAGAGATAGTGACAAGTGATAGGAAATGTTTCTCAGGTACTTCGAGATTTTTCTAACGCGGCATTCACAACTACTGCGTACGCAGAACGGTACGACAGAAATATATTTAATTCAGAGTTACAAGTTAATTACTAAATAATGCGAAACTTCGATCTTGCGAGAAATGTATGTATAATTATCATCGAGTAATGTATTAGGTTAATGTAACATAATAACGCAATACGCAAGCTCTTTTCTAAATTAAGAAGCAAATAAATGCAGCGATAACTTTAGGAACGTAATGTTCAGATTGCGAAATTCGTATTATTGGTGGCGATTTCTCAGCATTGGCCCCATGTCAGTTATAGACGATCTATAAGACACATTCAGAAGATGTGCAGCATATCTTGTAAGACTACGTGCTGCAGCTATTCATTTACGTCATACCGATGTTGACAAGTGAAAAATTACTCTTATGGATACTTTGAAACTGATGCCAAGCAAATATTATTTGGCTTTCTTCCGCACGAAGCACATCGCAAATTAAAAACTGATTGCGTCTTCCTTTATTGGTAAAGTATAATGAGCGATGATTCTGTAAACATTTTAAGACATCCGTCTGTCACTTGAGTACAAGAGATTAATAAATTCTTTTCCTACGGAATGTGATGTTTTGTACGAGTTACTTACTCTATTTATTGCTCCTGTTCATTCATTATGACAAATGTTTTTTCCTCTGGTTTTTAACAAAATGTGAAGACGAAGCTTGAAATCACATTTACTATTAACCTTTTCCCGGTTTTCGCAGTCCCACTTCTTTGACTGCATTTGATTTTTCTGTGCATTTTTATTTGACTGCTTTGAACTCAAAGTTGTGTTGCGCGTTCATTCGTTTTTCATGTTATTTGTAGGTATTCAAAATTCCATGATTGTAGTTCGTATGTGTTCCCACCCAAAAGACATTATGGAGACTGAAATGTGTTGGTGGCCACTAATACATCAAATTTTTGAAAGAAAAAACAAAAAAAACGCGCAGCTGACGTTTATGAAATGAGAGATTTATTTATTGAATTTAGTCATAAAACAGTAGAGCTGGCACACATTTTGGTAGGATCTCCTTCATTTTTATAAGATTCGAGATTAAACCTTTCCGTTCTACTGCGAGCAAAATTATGTACGTGGTTTCACCCAGATATTGCCTTATATGTGAGTTAACTGATAGGTCCCAGTAACGCATATGATTCGCGGCATATGCAAAAGAAACTAAAATAAACTAAACGATACAGAAACCTACGGAGATCATACAAGATACACCAATGTAATATATCAACATTCCCTTTAAATGTTCAGTAAAATAAGAGTTCCGCTGCAAAAACTGTTCAGTACCGTTCTAGCTGCAAACAATCCGTCTCTTTCCTTACGACTAAGCAGAACATAGCTTCATACTCATTTGGCACAATGAGAGGTTGAATGAACCAGTCAACACGGTTCATTCTCCCCACTGTGATTCACTGTTATTCCTTTACAGAAGCTAAGAGTTAATATTTCGTACGTATGTACGTCATAGGTAGTATGTGTCAACATGATAGCCCCTCTAATTTAATTTCAACCCCGTACAGATGACAAATACGGGATCCCCACTTTTTCTCCGATCACACGCCACACTGAAGATGCGTAAATTTGTTTCGACGCTGACGGGACGTTATAAATGCTTTGTACTGTGAAACGTCGACCTCAGGCGTTGCAAGGATTAGCTGACTGTAAAAGGCCTTTGTGGACCACAGAGACTTTTGGCCATAATCTCATAGATTTCCCTGTCGCTACAGGCATCCAACAGGATATTACTGTTCTTTCAAATTCTCGATAGAAATGTGGCTCATATTGTCATCCACCTAGAAAAAATATACTACAATCGCAACACGTCTAATGCTGTGATATTTGGTTGCGTATTAAATGTAACTCATTGATGTAGGTTAGATATTTGTTATCATTGCTTAAGTGGATATTTAACAGCTGTGGTAATGATACAGTCCCTCACATGCTATTTGTTAACATTAGGTTTTAGGTACTTGCCGCACGAATATGCACTGTCAATTACGCGCTATTACATATTAACAACAATTAGTATTGTACGTATTGGCCCGTTAAGACCGAGCACTGAGCATCATTACATGATGGGATTACTTTAGATTTCTTTTCGCTGTTATTTCATTGCGTTTGATACATAGTATAATTTTTTGCATAAATTCAAAGTAGTAGTAAAATTTTCGATTTCCTAATCCCATTGCTATTATAGTCTTTGTTAATACCGAATTTGGCCATTTAGTTACGTAGTTGAACAAACGTTCCATGAATGTCCAAGAAGAAACGTAATGACCTGAAGCACACTATGTGATCAAAAGTATCCGGACACCTGGCTGAAAATGACTTATAAGTTCGTGGCGCCCTCCATCGGTAATGCTGGAATTCAGTATGGTGTTAGTCCACCGTTTGCCCTGATGCCAGCTTTCACTCTCGCAGACGTATGTTCAATGGGGTGCTGGAAGGTTTTTTGGGGAATGGCAGCCGATTCTCCGCGGAGTGCTGCACTGAGGAGAGGTATCGACGTCGGTCGATGACACCTGGCATGAAGTAGGCGTTCCAAGACATCCTAATGGTGTTCTATATGATTCAGGTCAGCACTCTGTGCAGGACAGTCCATTACAGGGACGTTATTGTCGTGTAACATCTCCGCCACAGGCCGTGCATTATGAAAAGGTGTTCGATCGTGTTGAAACATGCAATCGCCACCTGCGAATTGCTCTTAAACAGTGGGAAGCAAGAAGGTGCTTAAAACATCAATATAGGCTTGTGCTGTGATAGAGCCACAACAAGGGGTGCAAGCTCCTCAATGAAAATCCCGAGCCGGCCGGTGTGGCCGAGCGGTTCTAGATACTTCAGTCTGTAACAGCGCTGCTGCTACGGTCGCAGGTTCGAATCCTGCCTTAGGCGTGGATGTGTGTGATGTCCTTAGGTTAGTTAGGTTTAAGTAGTTCTAAGTCTGGGGGCTGACGACTTCAGATGTTAAGTCCCATAGTGCTTAGAGCAATTTGAAAAACACGATCACACCATAACACCACTACCTCCGGATTTTACTGTATGCACTACACACGATGGAAGAGGACGTTCACCGGGCATTCGCCATACACACACTCTGACATCGGATCGCCACATTGTGTGCTGTGATTAATCACTCCACACAACGTTTTTCCACTGTTCAATCGTCCAATGTTTACGCCACTTACACCAAGCGAGGCAACGTTTGGCATTTACCGGCGTGATGTCTGGCTTATGACCAGCCGCTCGATCATGAAGTCCAAGTTTTCTCACCTCCCGCCTAACTGTCATAGTACTTGCAGTGGATCCTGTTGCAGTTTTGAATTCCTTTGTGATGGTCTAAATAGATGTCTGCACGACCTTCTTCAACTGTCGGCGGTCTCTGTCAGTCAAGAGACAAGGTCAGCCTGCACGCTTTTGGGCCGTTCGTGAACCTTCACGTTTCCACTTCACTATCACATCGGAAACAGTGGACCTAGGGATGTTTAGAAGTGTGGAAATCTAGGGTGCAGACGTATGTCACAAGTGGCACCCAGTCACCTGACCACGTTCGAAGTCCGTGAGCTCCGCGGAGTGCCTCATTTTGCTCTCTCACGTTGTCTAATGACTATTGAGGTCACTGACATGGAGTACCTGGCAGTAGGTGGCAGCACAATACACCTAATATGAAAAACGTATGTTTTTAGGGGTGTCCGGATACTTTTGATCACCTAGGGTATGATTCAGAAAATTAACGTAGTTTTCCGTAGTTCGAATGGCTACGTGCTAGACATATATGCGACTCAGTTGTGAAAATATTCACTAAATAGTAAATCTAGTTTTTAGTTGCAAGGAGAACTACAGCCCAAGCAATCTTTTGCAATGCTAGGAGTCTGAAACACGACTGGATTAAAATATTTTGTGACCACAACCATTACAGAATTTTGGCTGTGTAGACGTTTTCACCTAAGTGTAACCCATCAAACGGACTGTAATAGGCATAGGACTACTTGACAGGATAAAATTTACTCACTTATAAAAAAATATAAAGGTATTTAATCCAACTAAGGACACCCTAGTGCGTTAGACTGTTGTTCTTCAAAATAATTCTTGATGTTATGAAAAGCAGAAAAAAAGACAGTACTCTGGTCTCATCAGCAAACACAGACGACAAGTATAAATTTAAATTGTAGCATAACAACTACACGTAAATTCACTTTGTTGAAAATCTTGCACGATTTGTGTAGATTAAACTTATAAGGTAGAAGGACATCACGTAGAAGTGTGAAGCTCACGCAAAAGTGGACAGCTCAGCATGCTTGTCTGGGTGTAAATGACGTCGGTCCGTTGGAGTTGTCATACAATCAGATCCACTGATCTCGATTTGCTGCTGCTTCCCTTTCAGTAAGATCGCTTCACTTTCTCACTGGCGTTATACTTTTCAGGGAAACGGACGTTGCTGTATACTGTGTAACTTTTTTTTCCATTGCTGATACTTAATCTCCTCATTATTCTGTTTTGCCCAGTGGAATAACATCTTCTTTCTTTGCCTTAGAGGCAATTGCATTTCCTCCGCAAGGCATATATGTTTCTGCGTTTGCAGGGTAATAAAGAAAAGCAGCAGTTCAGGAATAACTTTCCTCTCCCAGGTACTTTGTAATCCGTTCCTATTAAACGTAGTTGAACACTAAGACACTTAAAAATGTAATAGGCTAGTACTGTAGTCAGAAAACGAGAAAAGTAGTGAACAGTCTGGAACACTCCCAGCTTTCTTCCATCTATTCTGTCTAATCAAAAGTACCCGTCACACCTATGTAATTGCAGAACTTACCATGAAGATGGCACGAGGGGCGCAACCCTCATTATTAACGGGCGGGTAGCGCTACGTTGTCAGTAGAGAAGCATTCACAGCAGAATTAATGGCTCGGAAGAGCTCACTGACTTCGTACTTGGATTAGTTATTTGAGTAACAAATCCCTTAGGGACATTTTGTTGTAACTGCGACCAGGACGGTCGCGGGGTAACATTGACAGAAGGTGCGATGGGACCCATGGAGAGGCCCGTGAACAACAACAACAACAACAACCACCACACAACGGAAAAGGACGGACACGACCAATGTAGGACAGAACGAATACAACAAGACTGAACAACAGAGTCACAAGGAAACAAACTCATACACGAACCAGGAAGAAAGCAGTCTAGCGCAAACGAGGTGTAAACCAACGTAAGCGAGATTAGACTGGCTGGCTGGGCTTTTTTTTTTCTTTATTGTGATTTCATTCCCCTGTCCCATATGGGCAGGGGAGGGCTGTCAGCGGCACAATCCGCCGCTCTTCAGCCGAGTGACATGACAAATAAGTAGATAAAAAAGGGGAACATAAAACAGAGTGAGGGAAGAAAATGGAGGTAAAAATACACTGACATGTAGACATTCACGTGGGACAGAAGGTTAAAAAACACAGTTGGCGATTCTTAAAACACAGAGAAAACACTGAATGCGCATGTACAGGTTAAAAGTTGGCCACAGTATTAAAAACACTCCGAAACAACACACTTAAAACCCACTTGGAGCACACATGACGAAGAATAAAACTACGAGGTGGGACTTGCCGAGGGAAAGGTCAGAGAGGATGGAAAAGGAGGGGAGAGCATCGGGCAGCTAGGGAAGCGGCGGGATGAAGAGAGGAGGGGCAACCGTGGGTTCACGAAGAGGCAGGAGACACGTGGGGTGGGAGAGGAAAAGGGAAGACAGGGCAGGAGGGAGCGCAGAGACACTGAAAGGAGGCACAAGAGATGATGGGGTACTAGGAGGGGAAAGCCGCTCAGGAGGAGGGAGGGGGAGGAGAGGGAGCCCTGAGGAGGAGGCAGGAAGAGGGGGTTAGAGTTGGTAGGAAGGGTAGGTGTCAGCTGGCTGGGCCTTTTTTTTTCTTTATGGAGTTTCGATTGCCCCTAAAGGGGGCGGGCTGGCAGCAGCTTATTACGCCGCTCTTCAGCCTACAGAATTAGTTTTAAAAAGATGAAGATAATAAAAAAATAATAACAGTTGGCGATAAAATCGGTGACTTAAAGGTAAAATGGCAGAAAATACTGGAGCTTAAAACATAAAACACATGGTGGATGATGCTAATAAAATACACAGGAAGCAGAAAAATAAGAGACAGACAATTTATAAACACGGCGACCGTCTGGTTTATGTTCGCAAGAGATATAAAAAGCACACCCAGCGACAGCATGATTTCTGTTCGCAACACTGTGGAAAGACGCACAACTGGCTGGGCGAGTGGCCGGCGCTTAAGTACGCTCTCGGGAGCGCCGCTATTGGCCGCTGGAACCACGTGTTCCACTGTGGCGCCCCCACACTAAAAGCGGGCCAAGAGGTGAGCGCCGCCACAGCTTGCGGCGCGATGGTGTACTGGCCTCTATGGGTCTTCGGCGTTCGTGACGTCTGGCGCGGATTCAAATTCCACGGCGCACGGTACCAGACATTTCAACCGATCTAAACCTGGCCAATTCGGCTGCTGGCTGTGGGATTGTGAAGTAGAAACGTGAAGGAAAAATCACAGCCAAACTAAGACTAGACAGATCTCTTGGGCTGACAGACAGTGACTGCTAAGCATTGTGGAGAGTGGTTGCAAAAAATCACATAGAATCAGTGCAGTGAATCATTCGTGAGTCCCAAAGTCTTACCAGAATTTCAGTTAACACAGTGACTGTGCATAGATAGTTAAAAGCTATGGGGTGCAATGGTTTAACAGCTGCTCGTCAGCCACACATTACTGTAATCAATGCTAAGCGACACTTGAGGTTGTGTAAAGAGCGACGCCACTGGATGACTGGAAACGAGCGATTTGTAGTGATGGATCACACTGTACCTTTCGGCAGTCCAACAAAAGTCTTTGGGTTTCGCGAATACCTTGACAACGTTCCTTGCCACGATGTGTAGCACCGATACTGAGGTACAGAATAGGTGGTGTGATGGTATGGGGCTGTTAATCCTGATTAGAGAGTGGTCTCCCTATTGCACTTAAGGAAACGGTAAATACAGAAGGATGAATACATTTTACAGCACTGTGTACTGTTATAAGAGTAACGTTCCTTAGATTATGATGGTATCCACTTGACTATGCGCCCTGTCATAAAGCAGCATTTGTGAGGTAATGGATTGTGTACAGTAAGTCCTGAAATGGAACGAATTGCTCAGAGTCGCCATCTAAAGGCAATGGATCACCTTTGGGATATGTTACAACTTGAATTTCACTTGAGACCCCAACGTCCAACATCACTATCTTATATGGTTTCACACCTTTAGGAAAAATAGGGTGCAATTCCTCCACAGACCGTGAGACACCTCACTAAAAGTGTCCCCATACGAGCAGAAGTCGTCATAAAGGCGAAGATTTGACACACCCATTTTGATGTCCATCTACATATATCCTGATACATTTGATCAGATAGCGTATGTGTAACAAAGTAAAACTCTAGTATACATAAAAATGAAATCTATGTCTGAAGTCTAGCCTTAGTCCAACAGTACCATGTTTAAACCAATCTGGAAGGCAAGAAAATTAAACTTTGACATACCATCTTCGACGAGGTCATTGCGGAAAATGGGGAGTGAAAGCGTCAGTGTCATTTTGAAAAGAACCATCCAGGCATTTACAACAAGGGATTTGGAAAACATTCGGAAAATGGAATCTGGATGCTTAGGAGGAGATTTGAAATAGCGTTCTCCAGATTTCGATTCCATTGTACTACCACAGTGCCACATATCTTGGTATCTAAATACGAACCACATACGAATGGTTCAAATGGCTCTGAGCACTATAGGACTTAACATCTGAGGTCATCAGTCCCCTAGAACTACTTAAACCTAACTCACCTAAGGACTTCACACACATCCATGCCCGAGGCAGGATTCGAGCCTGCGACCGTAGCAGTCACGCTGTTCCGGACTGAAGGGCCTAGAACCGCTCGGCCACACCTGCCGGCACCACATAAGAAGTGTAATGTTTTTAGCTCCCATTTTGAAGCACACCATCTAATTTATCGTATCCATTTCTCAAAACCTATATATTATTACTACTGTTAATATTATTACTGTTATTATTATTATTATTACTCTAATGTGTTAATTTTAATAACGCCACACATTTCGATACATTTCTCATGTTTTCTACGTTTTGAAATTCTATGGCCAAGAGACAAAATCCCTCATGGAAGCCATCCTGCGTAATGCGCAATCTATATGTAAAAGTTCTGGCTCAGACTAAGCTTCCATCGGGATCTCAGACTTCCAAACGCAATCATTCTAGGTTGTTACGATAGCTTACTCAAGGTAGAGGTTGTGATGTAATGGCGAATGCGACGAGAAAGCTTTGGGCTCTGAGCACTATGGGACTTAACATCTGTGGTCATCAGTCCCCTAGAACTTAGAACTACTTAAACCTAACTAACCTAAGGGCATCACACACATCCATGCCCGAGGCAGGATTCGAACCTGCGACCGTAAGAAATCGCGCGGTTCCCGACTGCGCGCCTAGAACCCCTAGACCACCGCGGCCGGCAGAAAGCTTTAAAACGAAGGTGAACGTTACACTACCTGCGCACTTAATAATTACGTTATAGAGCTGCCTTTTGATCTGTAACTCAAGCAGACAACTGCAGCATTGAAATGTATTCGTAGCCAAATTTCATTCGACGGTAGCTGAACCATAGTTCCCGATTCTATGTGTCAAGTGAGAAGTTCACATAAAGAGAATTCAAGTCTATTGCACTGCAATATTTCTGATTAATTACTGTTGCGTCATGTGAAATACGGTTTTTTTATACTTACAGGCGTTCGCAAGGTGGCGAAAGAGTGGGCCTTGGCCCTACTGGAATCCGTGTACAGAATTTTTATTCATAACGGAATTCTCACTAGTGTCTAAAACGATTGTCTGTGACTGTGTTCAGCTGTATACTGAAAGCTGCCGAACGTGACGTAAAATATGGTGACTTTTAGCAGTCACTATAAAATGTGATTCAGCTGTCCCTACCGCTGTCGTCTTATGCAACTTGCATATTGCATAAACCACGGGTGAGAGTTTCATACTTCCGCGTTCGCTACTCGCATGCTTTTAGTCTTACAGAAGAAATTAACGGGACCCCACCTTCCCCCCCCTTTTTTTTTAAAAGGAAGTTTAATATAGTTAATGTTGTACTGGAATATTTTTTCCTGGCGATCACTGTCTTAGAGTCATTCAAGAAAATCTCGCTGCACAACCACACTCATCCCTCAACAGTCATCATTTCTAGCACGTGTGTTGCTCGTGGTAATCCCTCACACTACTGTACAAAATATTCGCACTATACCAACTATTCACGATATTCTACCATTCTTGGGCTATTACACCACCAGCACAACCACCCAGTTTGTTAACATAATTTAAACGTGCTCGAAAGGGAGATGAAAGCAAAAGGATAGTTGTAAACGTTAAGCCAAAACTAATAACGTTGACAACTTGACGAAAACTTAAGCCTTACAAGCACACTCATTTCGTCGTCAGAGCACCTCACGAATACAACGATGTAATTGTTTATTTTATGCTGTTAAAATTTAAAAAAATTTAGGTGAAATTTACCCAAACGCTAATTTTACAATCTCTATGTGTTCATCTTGGCGGTTGGCATAATGTCAGTCAGTGAAGACCAAAAAACGATTAAATGTAGGAAATAATTCGAGAGGTCGCAAATTCTTGTGCTGTCGTAGGAGGGAATGCGATGAGGAACATACGGTGGGGACTGAGTGTGAGGGCGTTTGAATGTCACTTTTCTTTTATTGAATAACTCGAAGAGTAGTGCCTTTAGCGAAAACGCATCCGAGTAAAAATTTTAACTACAAAGCACTGCGGTTTGCATGAAACGACAGCTGTAGGGGCAGTTGAATGGCGCTGTATACCTTGGACTTTTTTTTTTTCCTTTTTCTAACTGTTAACGGAAAATTATAACCGATTCCTTGGTGTGGTGGCGGTTTTGCCACCGTACTGTACAAATTCTACAGAACACTGCCAATTCAGCGATCTCACAAAAAGTCATGTAAATAAGGCAATAAATTCAGTTCCATGATCATATGACAAGTTCTAAAACAGTGTTGTACACAGCAGAGTACGTTAAGTCTGTTTTAAAGTACATTCTCTGCTTCCCCACTACGATAAGTATCTTCTACCCTTTACATTTTCGATATCCGACAGAATTTTCTCAGTCGTTCTGTTTGTTATTTTCTTTCTCACATTTCTAATGCTCAGTTTTTTCCTAACGTTATAGGAATGCGAACAAATATTCTTTGTTGTTGTTTTCTAGCTTTATTAGTTCCTGAATGATCACCATGGATTTAATCATTCAAGAACGTGATTTCATTTTTTTGAATAAAAAATGTGCCATCCGTATTCATATTAACAACATAAACAGATTTATGTTGTATATACTGTTGAAGTATGGTTACTGTTTATGAGTCGAAGTAATGTACCTTAAAAATACTGAATGGATGTCAATCGCCTGAGGTACCACAAGTTTTCAAATTTATTTGATGGGGCACGGGGCGTTTGAAACCTTTCCGAATCAATCACGTCAAGACTGATGATTTTAGAATCCTCTTCCATCTTACAGCTGTAACTGTCTCAATATGATTACGATTCTGCTGACAAGTTCTCATTTACGTAAACTGAAATTCTGAATATCTCACGTGAGAGACTGCGATGCATAAGGAATAGTTTAGATAGCGATACACAGTATCTTCTCCAGAAATTAAGACGTCGATATTTAGTTCATATCTGAGTAATCCTTGGAAAGCCCGTCCGGTTGGCCGTGCGGTCTTAACGCACGGCTTTCCGGGCGGGAAGGAGCGCCTGGTCTCCGGCACGAATCTGCCCGGCGGATTTGTGTCGAGGTCCGGGGAACCGGCCAGTCTGTGGATGGTTTTTAGGCGATTTTCCATCTGCCTCGGTGAATGCGGGCTGGTTCCCCTTATTCCGCCTCAGTTACACTATGTCGGCGATAGCTTCGCAAACAAGTTCTTCACCATCATTACTCTACCACGCAAAAATAGGGGTTACACTCGTCTGGTGCGAGACGTATCCTGGGGGGTCCACCGGGGGCCGAACCGCACAATAACCCTGGGTTCCGTGAGGGGCGGCGGAGGGGTGAAGTGGACTGCGGTAGTCGTCGTGGGGCTGTGGACCACTGCGGCTGCGGCGGCGACGGAGCCTCTCCGTCGTTTCTAGGTCCCTGGTTAATATACAAAACAATACAAATCCTTGGAAAGGTGTTATGTAGGTAACGGGGTGCAGAATTACGTCAGTTTTAGACTTTTCGCTGACTCGAGGATTTCCGTGCATAATAGTTGAACCGTAACGCTCTCTACCACTCTGGAGATAATCCACAGTGAAGAACTTCACCTTTATGCGTGAAGCATGTGCTTAGCAACGGATCGTACCAACACAAGTGTCTTCAATCCTCTCGTCCGCCTTGTGCTGAAACTTACCATCTGAAACAATAAGGAAGCTTCACAAAATGGGATGGTAGAAAAAGTGAAATCAAACACATCGAAAATTTTTTAACTCGTAAACGCTAAACGATAAAAATAATTCTGCGGTCTCTACAAAATGCTGTGCAATTTCATAAGCATGAAACAAAAATCGTTTAATACCAAAAAACATACATACTTTCTGCAGTCGCGACCTTATCAGGTTTAATGAATGATATTTTTTTTATTAAAAAAAAGTAAGCTGTGGTTGAATTCGATAAGGTATGTGTGGCAGCTGGTGGATTTTGTGTCAAAATCATTTCGTGATTTTTCCTTTATATACAGGTACAGTGATATTTTTACTTGTAAAGGCAGAGAATACGGGACGAAAACAAACCGCTGTTTCTCATATAATATAGACGTAGCTGCTTAAAACCGTTGATGAAAAACGGAGATCGAAAACGGCAAACAGTAAGTAGCTCGATATTACTAAACCTGCACTATTAGCGATAATTAAAATTAGTGACCACACTATGGAACATTTTGAGTGCAACATTCTCAACCGAAAGTGAGAATTTATGAAAACGGCTAAACACGAAAGTCCCACGACTGCGTTGTCTGTTTTGTTCAGACAAGTTAGGTCTCACAATGCTGGAAAGAGGTGATAAACTCATAAAACAAAAGGATTTTCGATTTTCCGAAAATTCAGGGTGGCCGGAACATTTCAACGAAAGGAGCGTGTCAAAGATGTTTGCCGGAGAGCTAACAATAATTTATTTTATGACTGTGATTACAAATTGATAGCCTTTAGTACGTGAACAATATGATGTGTGGGATTCGTGGGATGTTTTCAAGGCCGACGGAATTGGCTTATTTTCCCGCTGCCAGTAAAACTTTATTCTGTAAGGGTAATTCGTGATCTGGCAACAAAATACCTAGTGAAAGGTAAGACGTAGTTCAGATGAACGTGAAACCTTACCCCTATATTTCGGTAAACTGTGAAATTCAAAAACTGGAGGAAGCTTATCAGTTGAATACGCAGTAGATAAATTGAGCGAATGGTGGCCGCTAGATTCGCTATTTGGACTCTCAATTTGCATAAGATATTTTTACGAGAAAATCAGAAAACCAATAATATATTCTACACCGATGTGCAAACATAATGACGAAAGTCACTTTCCCATTATGTGTCACTACCAAGTGACGTAGCTCAACGAAACTTGGACCATACGTAGAAAGTGCTGCAATAGTCTGCAGCTTAGTACAGAAGATAACTGAGTGAAATAGGTAATGAGATGAACAGAAACTGCACTTCTTTTCAAATAAAATAATCCAAATGAGGTCACTGCGACTTCTGCTGATCCCCTGGACATTACAAGAGCTGCGACATGGTTCTAAATAAGATCTGTGATCGATGGATGGGAACACATGCTCTACAACATGCTTCGATGCTGGCCACAAGGTTGATGAAAGTGTTATCGTAGGGCATTCCATTCCTACACAATTGCGGTTAACAACTACTGGATGGTCGTTAGTCCATGCGGACGTGTTGCAATCAGTACATCTCCCCACCACATCCCACACGTGATCGATCGACGGGAAGTAAGTTGGGGCAACGAGCAGGCCTGTGCATTTGCCGAATATCCTCTGGTTCCAAGAGCTCCAGCATCTGCGCGGTTTGACTCGACTGCGCATTGTCGTCCGTAAAAACGAAGTCAGGGCCGAGTGCACCCCTGAAAAGGCACCCACGGGGAAGTAGTAAAGAGTGCTGTGTTCAAAATTTGGAAGTCACTACGTCCATGCGATGTTACACATCCCCACAGCGTGTTCCTGGGTGCTTCACGTGTTGCCACCTCTCGCCATATGTTGGTGTTCCCAGAATCATTATTCAGACTGAATCACGCAACCTCGTTGGTCCAATTCGAATGTTCTTGTGCACCACCGCAGACGGTGCTGTTTTGTTAAACGTGATTGCACCCGCTGTTTGACGTGAGTCCCTTGGTGCCCATTATCTGCTGCTATAGTTGACAGAGATGCAGCGACAGCATGGGGTGGTCCCATTGTCCGACAGCCATTACGTCATGTTCTGTATCGTACAGCTTTCTGTGCACGACTGGGAGACCTCTGGAAATATGCTTCCATTCATTTCCACCCAGTAGGTAATCTATTATGGTTTTTCAGCATTAATTTTCGAGGAGCGGTGCCTGTAGGCTACAAAAGTCAATCTTAATAGGAGCTCGAATTCCTAGAGCGTAATTAAGTTTTACAAGCTCAATAATGAGTTTTCTCTCTTCGTTTAATACAGAAATTGACAAGAAACAGTATTTGTATCTTCTCAAATTTGTCACCGTTATTCATTTTAGAGAAACGTGGTGGCGTCCATCCTCGAACTCCATCTAGGTCACTGTTTAAAAAATAACAGGGAAACTAAAAACAGCTTCACAACATGTTTACTTTCTTCTTCTTCTTCACTGTAAAGAGTAGGCTTATAGCCTTTTCCGTCTTCAGAAAAGCCACCTTTTCCTTCGTCCACCTATCTCTCTCTTTCCTACAGATTTATATCCTATTACACGTCTGAGCATTCTTTCTGTCCTCATTGTTTCAATATACTTCTTCGATTTTGTTACCTAGTTTTCTCTTCTTTAATTCATACAAAATATATTTAAATCTGTCTTTATTTCACAATTCTTTATTTAATCTGTCAGAGTACATTCTACTTTGTATAGTTTTGTCTTCGTGTCTTTCTTGATTTTATTGGCTAATATTATGTATATGTAGTGTCACATACCATTTGAATCTTACGTAATTCATTGAAGATAAAATTATCAAAATCGTAACTTAGATCACATCCTAATAGCCGAAACTTGAGATACCTGTTAAACGGATTTTCCAGTCAGCATCATTTTAGAACGTACTGAGTGTTTTCTTTTATGAGCCATAACTTTGATTTTGTTTCCTGATATTTTCAAGTTAGAGAGTTTACCTGTTGGGTCAGAAAGATATAGAGGGAACTGTAAATCATCGTCTGTGTTTTGTAAAACATGTATTTAGATGTATTTAATTGTCTAACAATGATGGCTACTAGTTTATATATATATATATATATATATATATATATATATATATATATATATATATATATATATATATATATAAAATATTTAATAAAAGCTATAAAAAGTTTATGTAGTGAAATTTTAATTAATACACGCAAAGAGAGAACACGACCAATAGCAATTAGCAGGTTCTCTTTTTGCGTGTATTAAATAAAATTTAATTATTTAAATACTGCTTTAATGCCTCTCGTATCTACTCCAATGTAATTTGTCTCCTTGATAAATTTTAACGGTTTTGTTCTTTGTCCTGGTTGTTTTTCGTTAGTTTATTTTTTCATTGTTTTCCACACACATTCCCTGATGGCGTTTTATCCAACATTATTTGCCTACTACGTGTAATCATGCAGAATCTTTCTCCTCTTGGTCAAGTTGTTTCATGAGTCTATAAGCCATCTCTTGTCTGCCATGAAGGTAATTTTCAATTTTTTATATCATTCTGTCCCAGGAATCCTGATGAGTTTCTCCCACTATTTTCTCAGCATAGTAACTTCTTTCTGTATACTGCGCTTTCGTTTCTTCTGCATTGTGCTGTAGATTATAATGTAAGACTTTTTACTTCTCTTTAATTGCATTTGAAGTGTGTTCATTTCTTATTTTGACACAGTTTCTCCTCCGAAGAAAATGTTCAAATGTGTGTGAAATCTTACTGGACTTTAATGCTAAGGTCAGCAGTCCCTAAGCTTACACACTACTTAACCTAAATTATCCTAAGGAGAAACACACACACCCATGCCCGGAGAAGGACTCGAACCTCCGCCAGGACCAGCCTCACAGTCCATGACTGCAGCGCCCTAGACTGCTCGGCTAATCCCGCGCGGCTTTCTCCTCCTAAATTTCTCTTTGTTTCCTATTGCCTCTGTCGCCACTTTCATCAGACTTGCTTTTATGTTTTCTCTTTCACCATTTATATTCTTTTTTGTAGAATTATTTTGTAAATAATGCGTGAGTCGCTGTTGGAATAGACCTCTTATACTATCTTGTTATAGAAGGTAGACTTTGAAAACTTCGTCTTAAATTTAATTCTTCGTAATAGTTCGTTTCTTCCATGTAGTAATCAGTTTGACCTTGTCAATCACCAGGAAATGATTTGGCTCTGTGTCAATACCTGTGTGTACCCTTTCATCTTGTACCAGTCCTCAGAGCTTTCTGTTCACTATGACATGGACAACAACAGATCTGCAGCCTCTTGCACTCAATGTGAATTTATAAATATATTTCTTTCTTCAGAAACTATTGTTTATTTTCGTAGCGATGTATCTTATAAAGTGACGTAATTCGTGTCCATTGTTACGTATGATCTGCTCTCCAAAAGTTTCTGTTGTTCCAGGTATCAGCAAATTCCCTACATTTATAATCACAATAGAAAACTTTGTTCTCACCTTCCTTCTTCAGAGGCACGTAAATATTTATTGTGAGATAGCACCTCTCTATTTTTTGACTTACAGACACCAATCTTTCATTTATGAAGGTATAGATATGAGTCATGTTCTCCCATTTGTTGTCAATTAACACTGCTACTCTAGATTACTCTGATTCTTGGACTCACTCCACTGTAAACCATTACATAATCATCTAAATTCTTCGCCCCTTTTAGTTCCCTTTTCGTTTCAGTTAGTACTGCCATACTCATGTTTCTGGCCTTTAATTCAACATATGTATGTTGTTCCTCTTGACCCACTCTTCGTACATTCCAGCTACCTTAGAAAATAGATTAAGGAAAGGCAGACCCACGTTTCTAGCATTTGTAGACTTAGAGAAAGCTTTTGACAGTGTTAACTGGAATACTCTCTTTCAATTTCTGAAGATGGCAGGGGTAAAATACAGGGAGCGAAAGGCTATTTACAATTTTTACAGAAACCAGTTGGCAGTTATAAGAGTCGAGGGGTATGAAAGGGAAGCAGTGGTTGGGAAGGGAGTGAGACAGGGTTGTAGCATATCCCCGATGTTATTCAATCAGTATACTGAGCAAGCAGTGCAGGAAAAAAAAAAAAGAGATAAATTCGGAGTAGGAATTAAAATCCATGGAGAAGAAATTAAAACTTTGAGGTTCGCCGATGACATCGTAATTGTGTCAGAGACAGCAAAGGACCTGGAAGAGCAGCTGAACGGAATGAACAGTGTCTTGAAAGGAGGGCATAAGGTGAACATCAACAAAAGCAAAACGAGGATAATGGAATGTAGTCGAATTAAGTCGGGTGATGCTGAGGGAATTAGATTGGGAAATGAGACACTTAAAGCAGTAAAGGAGTTTTACTATTTGGGGAGCAAAATAACTGATGGTGGTCGAAGTAGAGAGGATATAAAATGTAGACTGGTAATGGCAAGGAAAGCATTTCTGAAGAAGAGAAATTTGTTAGCATCGAGTATAGATTTAAGTGTCAGGAAGTCGTTTCTGCAAGTATTTGTATGGAGTGTACCCATGTATGGAAGTGAAACGTGGATGATAAATAGGTTAGACAAGTAGAGAATAGAAGCTTTCGAAATGTGGTGCTACAGAAGAATGCTGAAGATTAGATGGGCAGATCACATAACTAATGAGGAGGTATTGAACAGAATTGGGGAGAAGAGGAGTTTGTGGCACAACTTGACCAGAAGAAGGGATCGGTTGGTAGGACATGTTCTGAGGCATCAAGGGATCACCAATTTGGTATTGGAGGGCAGCGTGGAGGGTAAAAATCGCAGAGGGAGAAAATGGTTCAAATGGCTCTGAGCACTATGCGACTTAACTTTTGAGGTCGTCAGTCGCCTAGAACGTAGAACTAATTAAACCTAACTAACCTAAGGACATCACACACATCCATGCCCGAGGCAGGATTCGAACCTGCGGCCGTAGCAGTCGCTCGGTTCCAGATGGCTGCGCCTAGAACCGCACGGCCACTCCGGCCGGCCGTACAGGAAGACCAAGAGATGAATACACTAAATAGATTCAGAAGGAAGTAGGTTGCAGCAGGTACGAGGAGATAAAGAAGCTTGCACAGGATAGAGTAGCAGGAGAGCTGCATCAAACCAGTCCCTGGACTGAAGACCACAACAACAATTTTTATCCTGTCCGAGATTCCATATCGTTTATCCTTGTCATGCTTTGGCTTTTTCCTCCGAGATGCGTCCGGCTTTCTTTTGTGAAGATTGCGAGTATGTTCACGTTTCCCCTGTAACAAGAGACCAGCCTGTTGCAAGGCTAGTCGGAGGTGAGGCTGCCACCTTGAGATCTACGCACCTGCATGATTCCTGTCAGGGTTTCCTCCCTTAGCCGAAGGACCCAGTTGTAAGACGTGAGGAACTCGCCTTTTCAGCCTCTTCCGTCTGCTACACTTCTAGTGAGAGATTGCATTACCCAGGGGCGCGGGCCTGGGAGCTGCTGTTAGAGATCGCACTGGCGTTAGAGGATTTATTGCCCCAGCCGGTTCGGCATCCACTGGGACCATGCCAGTCTTTAGCCCCTGTATAATTTCCAATAAAATTTATTGTGGAGCTTCAGACTCAGTTCGAAAATAACGATAGCATTCATAAACCTGACAATAAGGTAAAAGTAGGTTTGACTCTCCGCAACATAACCGGACACGGAAAAGAGCAAAAGTATGCGGGTTTTATTGTCTCTAATTTAATTCCTTCGGCATCGCGTGACTCAAACCAACCACATTTCATTACTGCCCAAGTCGAGCGTTGGATGCGATTGTGAAGTAGAAACGCCAAAGTAACTGAATAAAGACCACGCACATCTCAAGTACTGGCGGACAGGGACCATCGAGTAGTGGGGAGGGTGTCTGTAAATAATCCCACGAAATAAGTAGAAAGAACCACTTGCTAGTTCCAAAACGCTATCAGCGACCCAGCTAGAACGATTACTGTGCGTAGGAAGTTAAAAAGAATGGTGTACAGTGGTAGAGCATCTCCTCATGACCCACACATTTCAGCAATCAGTGCTTGAGGCTGCGTAAAGATCAGCGCCAAAGTACAAGGTAAGACGGGAGACGAGTAACAAAAAACGCTGTACTCTGTGGCATTCCGATGGGTTTGAGTTTGGCGAATGCCTGTACAATTTTATATGTCATCATGTGTTCTGTCAACAGCACAGTACGGAAAATGGTTGAGAGTGTTTTTCATGGTGAATGGATGGTCCTCTTACCACGTTAAAGCTAACGCTAAGTGCAGAAGCATATTACCACATTTTACAGTATTGTGTAATGGTTATAGTAGACGAAGATTTCGGATACGATGATCGTTTCTATCAGAATGAAGTGCACGCCGTCCTAAAGCAGCATCTGTCAAGAAATGGTTTGTGGACAATTGTTGTTGTTGTGGTCTTCAGTCCTGAGACTGGTTTGATGCAGCTCTCCATGCTACTCTATCCTGTGCAAGCTTCTTCATCTCCCAGTACCTACTGCAACCTACATCCTTCTGAATCTGCTTAGTGTATTCATCTCTTGGTCTCCCCCTATGATTTTTACCCTCCACGCTGCCCTCCAATGCTAAATTGGTGATCCCTTGATGCCTCAGAACATGTCCTACCAACCGATCCCTTCTTCTGGTCAAGTTGTGCCATAAACTTCTCTTCTCCCCAATCCTATTCAATACTTCCTCATTAGTAATGTGATCTACCCATCTAATCTTCAGCATTCTTCTGTAGCACCACATTTCAAAAGCTTCTATTCTCTTCTTGTCCAAACTATTTACCGTCCATGTTTCACTTCCATACGTGGCTACACTCCATACAAATACTTTCAGAAATGACTTCCTGACACTTAAATCTATACTCGATGTTAACAAATTAACAAATGGGCAATAACTTTCCAGAAATGGACTGGCCGGCGCGAGAGTTCCGACCTGGAGCCAGTGGAACACCTTTGGGACGAGCTAGAACGTACGCGTCGCTTCAGAGCACCACGTCAAACATAACTGATTTCTCTGTTTTCGGCTCTTGAGGAATAATGGCCTGACAGTCCTCCAGAGACATTCAGACGTCTCATTAAAATTCCCACCCGACCTTAAGCCGCCATAAAGAAGAACTGTGGACGCACCCTACGTAAATCCTCTTGTGCCCAACCTCTGAAAAACTCAAAAACTGTAGGAAGTTCTGGTCATAAGTTAAATCAGTAAGTGGATCGAAACAGCATATCCAGACACTCTAGGATGATAATGGCATTGACACAAGGGATGACACGCGTAAAGATGAAATACTAAACACCTTTTTCCAAAGCTGTTTCACAGAGGAAGGCCGCACTGCAGTTCCTTCTCTAAATCCTCGCACGCACGAAATAATAGCTGACATCGAAGTAAGTGTTCAAGGAATAGAAAAGCAACTGAAATCTGTCAACAGAGGAAAGTCCACTGGACCTGAAGGGACACCAATTCGATTCTACACAGAGTACGCGAAAGAGCTTGACCTCTTCTAACAGCCGTGTACCGCAAGTCTCTAGAGGAACGGAAGGTTCCAAATGATTGGAAAAGAGCGCAGGTAGTTCCAATTTTCAATAGGCCTATATCTCTGACATCTATTTGTTGTAGAATTTTACAACATGGTTTTTGCTCGCGTGCTATGTCGTTTCTCGAAACCCAGAATCTACTCTGTAGGAATCAACATGGATTCCGGAAACAGCGATCGTGTAAGACCCAACTCGCTTTATTTGTTCATGAGACAAAGAAAATATTAGATGCAGGCTCCCAGGTAGATGCCATTTTCGTTGACTCCCGGAAGGCGTTCGATACAGTTCCGCACTGTCGCCTGATAAACAAAGTAAGAGCCTACGGAATATCAGACCAGCTGTGTGGGTGGATTGAAGAGTTTTTAGCCAACGGAACACAGCATGATGTTTCAAATGGAGAGACGTCTACAGACGTTTAAGTAACCTCTGGCGTGCCATAGGCGAGTGTTATGGGACCATTGTTTTTAGCAATATATACAAATGACCTAGTAGATAGTGTCGGAAGTTCCATGCGGCTTTCCGCGGATGATGCTGTAATATACAGAGACGTTGCAGCGTTAGAAAATTGCAGTGAAATGCGGGAAGACCTGCAGCGGATAGGCACTTGGTGCATGGAGTGGAAACAGACCCTAAACATAGACAAATGTAATGTATTGCGAATGCGTAGAAAGAAGGATTCTTTATTGTATGATAATATGATAGCGGCACAAACACTGGTAGCAGTTACTTCTGCAAAATATCTGGTAGTATGCGTACAGAACGATTTGAAGTGGAATGATCATATAAAATTAATTGTTGGAAAGGCGGGTGCCCGGTTGAGATTCATTGGGAGAGTCCTTAGAAAATGTAGTCCATCAACAAAGGAGGTGGCTTACAAAACACTCATTCGACCTATACTTGAGTATTGCTCATCAGTGTGGGATCCGTACCAGGTCCGGTTGAAAGAGGAGATAGAGAAGATCCAAAGAAGAGCGGTGCGTATCGTCACAAGGTTATTTGGTAAGCGTGATAGCGTTACGGAGATGTTTAGCAAACTCAAGTGGCAGACTCTGCAAGAGAGGCGCTCTGCATCCCGGTGTAGCTTTCTGTCCAGGTTTCGAGAGAGTGCGTTTCTGGATGAGGTATCGAATATATTGCTTCCCCCTACTTATACCTCCCGAGGAGATCACGAATGTAAAATTAGAGAGATTCGGGGGCGCACGGAGGCTTTCCGGCAGTCGTTCTTCCCGCGAACCATACGCGACTGGAACAGGAAAGGGAGGTAATGACAGTGGCACGTAAAGTGCCCTCCGCCACACACCGTTGGGTGGCTTTCGGAGTATAAATGTAAATGTAGACGTAAACGTACCAAAGTATTCGACATTTTCCGAAAATGTTACTAAATAAACTAGAAACAAATCACTGGAATACACATACATTGTGAAGAAACAATCCCGCAGTTGGAAGTCGGCATGCGATTTCTCATTCACATCCGAAATAAAGATTTATCTATAAAAACCAGATCTGGCGTAGTTTGAAAACATACACTCCTGGAAATGGAAAAAAGAACACATTGACACCGGTGTGTCAGACCCACCATACTTGCTCCGGACACTGCGAGAGGGCTGTACAAGCAATGATCACACGCACGGCACAGCGGACACACCAGGAACCGCGGTGTTGGCCGTCGAATGGCGCTAGCTGCGCAGCATTTGTGCACCGCCGCCGTCAGTGTCAGCCAGTTTGCCGTGGCATACGGAGCTCCATCGCAGTCTTTAACACTGGTAGCATGCCGCGACAGCGTGGACGTGAACCGTATGTGCAGTTGACGGACTTTGAGCGAGGGCGTATAGTGGGCATGCGGGAGGCCGGGTGGACGTACCGCCGAATTGCTCAACACGTGGGGCGTGAGGTCTCCACAGTACATCGATGTTGTCGCCAGTGGTCGGCGGAAGGTGCACGTGCCCGTCGACCTGGGACCGGACCGCAGCGATGTACGGATGCACGCCAAGACCGTAGGATCCTACGCAGTGCCGTAGGGGACCGCACCGCCACTTCCCAGCAAATTAGGGACACTGTTGCTCCTGGGGTATCGGCGAGGACCATTCGCAACCGTCTCCATGAAGCTGGGCTACGGTCCCGCACACCGTTAGGCCGTCTTCCGCTCACGCCCCAACATCGTGCAGCCCGCCTCCAGTGGTGTCGCGACAGGCGTGAATGGAGGGACGAATGGAGACGTGTCGTCTTCAGCGATGAGAGTCGCTTCTGCCTTGGTGCCAATGATGGTCGTATGCGTGTTTGGCGCCGTGCAGGTGAGCGCCACAATCAGGACTGCATACGACCGAGGCACACAGGGCCAACACCCGGCATCATGGTGTGGGGAGCGATCTCCTACACTGGCCGTACACCACTGGTGATCGTTGAGGGGACACTGAATACTGCACGGTACATCCAAACCGTCATCGAACCCATCGTTCTACCATTCCTAGACCGGCAAGGGAACTTGCTGTTCCAACAGGACAATGCACGTCCGCATGTATCCCGTGCCACCCAACGTGCTCTAGAAGGTGTAAGTCAACTACCCTGGCCAGCAAGATCTCCGGATCTGTCCCCCATTGAGCATGTTTCGGACTGGATGAAGCGTCGTCTCACGCGGTCTGCACGTCCAGCACGAACGCTGGTCCAACTGAGGCGCCAGGTGGAAATGGCATGGCAAGCCGTTCCACAGGACTACATCCAGCATCTCTACGATCGTCTCCATGGGAGAATAGCAGCCTGCATTGCTGCGAAAGGTGGATATACACTGTACTAGTGCCGACATTGTGCATGCTCTGTTGCCTATGTCTATGTGCATGTGGTTCTGTCAGTGTGATCATGTGATGTATCTGACCCAGGAATGTGTCAATAAAGTTTCCCCTTCCTGGGACAATGAATTCACGGTGTTCTTATTTCAATTTCCAGGAGTGTATGTATGAAAACGAAGAGGTGACAACACTGTCATATCGTGCAATGCATCGGAATGTACAGAGGAATGTGTATCACCCCGCACTACAAGCCATAGTAGCTCACTGAGCAGACTGCTGGGAAATTAAACCTTCTTCCTCTGTGGAGCTATAAATCGAATCCGCGTCAGGTTCCTTTTCTTATTTTTTTTTACACGTCCGTTCCCTAGTTCTCGTCGTTAATAAGGACATCATTTTGCCACATAACACAAGCGTATCCCACGACAGGAGGATCTGTGAAACTGCATGCATATGGATATTAACTGCGCCGTGCACAGTCATAACTGGTTCCGTCAACTTCATGTGGGGCGGCTTTCGATTGGAGTGCACAGACAATGAGTACGTCGACATGCTTTTGGTGCTCGATGTATTCGATAACCAAGCTGTTGCTGCTGCTCGTGCGTATGCTGCACGGTACATTCAAACGCGCCATCCCGATAAGTATGTTTTTCGACGCCTTCAGGTAACCGGTAATCTTCGTCCACAAGTAATGGACAAAGGTTGTCCAAGGACTCGATGCTCTTCACAAATAGAGGACACGATTCATGAAATCGTTCACCATTCAACTCGACGAACTACGTGTGATATTGTGAGGTAGTTCCCGATACCTCAAAGACTAGCTGATGAAGTGTTGCACGATGAACAAATGCACCCATATCATCCACTACACTTCAACTGAACACCAGCAGCCAGAAGACCACATTTGACGAGTACAGTTTTGAGAATAGCTTTTGCACCAAGTGGAAGATAGCGAACGTTTTATAAATAACTTGATAAGGACTGACGAATCTAGCTTCACTCTTGAAGATATTTTCAGCCTCCACAACAGCCATTATTGTTCGGAACACAACCCACTCGTCACCAGAGAACGTGACATTCACGCACGCCTTGACATACGCCGATGGGATGGAATCGTGGGAGGAGTGCTTTTGGTCCCTTACCTTTTGCTGGGCAAGTTGAACGTCCCCCCCCCCCCCCCCTGCAGCGTACGTGTCTTTGCACTATTTTTACTGACTTATTACAAAATGTTGAACTTTGTGTTGAGTGACAGGTGTGGTTTCAGCATGGTAGTGCACCGCCACATTTTGGAATTATTGTGTGTCGCTGTTTAAACGAAGAGAAATGGATTACTCGTCAAGATACAGTTTCTGGCCTCCACGTTCCCTGGACCTTAACCCACGAGGTTTTTATCTGTGGGGACATTTAAACGAATAAGTTCATAGTATCAACCCATGTATGTACACGACTGAATAGCTCGCACGCAGGTGTGTTGTGTAGGATCCCGCAAAGTATGATGCAGCGAGTGGCGAGGTGTTTGCAAATGGACGGTGCTTGCTTCGACATTTTCTCTAAAGAGAACGTTTCTCATATGTGTACGTACCAGCCCTGTGAAGGACATCAGAAGTACAGAATGGAATTATTGTGCATAGTATAATGTACAGTCTGGTGTAGCCTACTTGTTGTGTTGTCTGTGCCTCACTGCATATTACTCTATCCACTATTATTTTCTATTGGTTTTATTTGTGGTCGTCTACGTCTGTAAGAAGTTTGTGTTACGTATTAATGTTTAAATAAAGGTAACAGTACAAAGAAAAACACAAGATTCCGTATTGAAGAGGTCTAAAGTGTAAACTGAAAAAAAAGGAAAAAAGATTGGCGCGAACGCGACTCGACCATCGGCTAGTCTGCATAACCGTTCCACATGCCTTGTCTCATTTTTTTAAATGTGTGCTAGACCAGGATTCGAACCTAGAATCTCCTGCTTCGTTTTTTAAATACAACTAAAAAATAAACTGCTGAATACTTCTGGAAATTTAACAGTTTCTTTGCACCCGACTCAAAGGCTTTTTTTCCCTTCTTTTTCCTTCTTCAAAGGGACCTTCCTGGAGTCCAAAGGGAAGGATGGAGGCATTGTGGACATGGGTCACAACCCGAGACCTGGCCATCAAGTACCATTCCCTTCGCGAAGGAACTAAGGAAAGCATAGGGAACGAAGAGTAGAGGTGCAAAGCACACCAATGATTTATGTTTTCGTAATTTTTAATTTTCTTATTTTAATACCACCAAACATAGCAGGTAACAGAAGTCGCGGAGACAGGGAGTGGCAAGATGCCACACATGGTGGGACTATAGGCGCATAATTTTTCGGAGTTGAACATTGCAACGACCAGAGAACAGTCAGTAGTAAAAGTGGAAAAGGCGTGGATCGACTCCTCATTGTAGTAACACCCCAACGCCTGGGAGGCTTCAGAAATACACTACAAAGAGAACTGGAAAAAAATAGCCTTTGTTTGATGTTGCGGACAATTGCACAACGGCGTTCATTAAGAAAGTGCAGTGCCCACAAATCCACTTAACGGATTGCATCCCCCTGGGAGTCCAGGGATTAGAATAGGTCCGAGATATTCCTGCGTGCCGTAAGAGGCGACTAAAAGGAGTCTCACACATTTCGGCTCTTATGTGATGGTCTCCTGTAGGGTTTGACCTCCATTTTTCAAAATTTTCCCGAAGAGCGAGCCAGTTGGATGATGGCGCCTTACATGGTGCATCGTGTCCATCATGAACTGAAAACTATCACATCCTTAGTCGACGTGGATCTGCACTTCTGCTCATTCTGCAACCGTTGAGCGAGGTCACTCTCCTGGGTGCGTATTTTTCCATCAACTGTGCAGTATCGTTTTCTACACTGACGATGATGAAGGACTTGTTTGCTTGGTTGCACCTGATATCCAGTACACTAGCCAATCCGTTATGGTGGGGCCACCATGTACCCTGTTGGTTGTAGCCTACTGACCACACAGGGATCGCTCTGCTGATGACTGCGCCGATAACTCCGTATGTATGCCGAGGAGATGATGCCCGTCACCCTGGGGCATGAGAACTCCCAGCAATGGCCATCCTGCCAGGTGGCCTTTGCTGCGGCCGGTCGGCGCCCGTGGGGATTGCTCTTGGTCGGAGTGGGTGGCATCAAGGTGGAAGACACACGATGAAGTGTAGTACATCATCTATAGCTGGTGTTCAAACACCAGCAGTCTATAAGCGTTCACGGGCTCAATTCAAAGTACAAAAGTATGACCCAAAATCGTGGCCATCCCTGGCCGCACCACGGTAGGAATGTCAAGCTGAGGATGGCAGCAGTTCTTCTTCGCCCTGGTACCTTGTATGTTCGAGATATGATGGGAATCTTTGATGACAATGAAGCCTCAGTTTTTGTTGAGCATTTTGAGGAGAAGTTTGGGGAGGTGGGGGGCTTGTAAAAAATGAGATCTGTGACAGTCTTGATCAAAACAGTATCCTCTGCCCAGTCACGAGCGATACATGCTTGTGACAAGCTGGGGGATGTTTCTGTAACCATCACGCCCCATAAGAGCTTAAATATGGTGCAGGGTATCATCTTTCACAGGGACCTAATTTGCATTCTGACGATGAGCTGGGCGCCAGTTTAGAGCGGCAGGGTGTACATTTCGTTTGGCATGTCACTGGGGTCCAAGGGATAATCAGGTTGCAGCCGATGTCTTCATCTTGGCCTTCCAGGGGAATACATTACCCGAGAACGTCAAGGTGATGGTCTACCACTGTGATGTAAAGCTCTATATCTCTCCCCCAATGCGGTGCTTTAAATGTGGGAAGTTTGACTATATGTCTTCCAACTGTACTTCCAGCATCACATGTCGAGATTGCGGATGCCCATCACATCCCAATATTCCATGTGTCCCGCTTCCCATACGTGTCAACTACGGAGAGCACCATTCACCTTGCTTGCCTGACTGCAGGATTCTCCATAAAGAAAGGATAATCATGGAGTACAAGACCCTGCACTGAGGCTAAGAGGAAATTTGAACGCCTACATCCTGTATGTTTGACATTGTCTTACGCCGCCGTTACAACGGTTCTAGCCCCATCAGCTCCACCAACCCCAGTCACCTCTCACCCCCGAACCATCAGGGGCGTCAGCCCCCACTTCTGCGCTGGAAGGGGTCCCTTCGATCACTCCCTTCCCAGGTTTCTGCTAGTGAGAAATATGACACCCAACAGTGGCTGGGGAGCCCCAAAGCAGGTGGTTGTAGGGCTTCACGCTCATCATAAGTCCTGGAGACTGAATCAGTGAAGTCGTCCCAGCCACGGTAACCAAGGAACAGTAAGAGAAATCCATAAAGAAGATCCCTAAGACCAAGGGAATTTCGGTGGCACCCACATCACCACTAACTACATGCTCTGCGTCTGCGGATGAGGTGGAGATTCTGGCGTCTGCAAAGGACGTAGGTCTCGCCAGGTCCTCAGACACAATGGATATAGACTGCTCAGGCAATAGATCAGTGGCAGCAGGTGACCTTGAGGCGTAAACTGCCTCACTGAATGTTTCATGCCTTCCCACTCTCACGATGACCTCATCCTCCAGTGGAATTGCGGTGGTTTTTTCCACCGCCTGGCTGAGTTACAGTAACTGTTAAGCTTTACACTTGCTTTCTGCGTTGCCCTCCAGGAAACCTGGTTCCTGGCAATGCGGCCACCTGCCCTCCGCAGCTATAAGGGATATTACAGAAACTGTAGCGACTATAATCGAGTGTCAGGTGGAGTTTGCGTTTGTCTCCTAAACTCACTCTGTAGTGAAACTGCGCCCCTTCAAACCCCTCTTAAAGCTATGGCTCTCAGAATAAGGACGATACAGAAAATGTCTCCAATATATATCTTCCTCCAGATGGTAGAGTATCCGTGAATTTATTAGCTGCACTGTTTGATCAACTCCGTACACCTTTCCTACTTTCGGGAGCTTTTAACGCCCAAAACCCCTTGTGAGGTGGCACCGTGTCTGTTGGACGAGGCAGAGATGTCGAAACTTTACTGTCTCTGTTTGACTCTTAAATACTGGAGCACCACACGTTTCAGTGTGGCTCATGTTAGTTACTCGGTCATTGATTTACCAATTTGCAGCCTAGGACTTCTCCCAACTATCCACTGGAGAGCACATGACGACCTGTGTGGTAGTGACCACTTCCCCATCTCCATGTCACTGCCCCGGCGTCAGGCAAACGGACGCCTGCCCAGATGGGTTTTAAACAAGGCGGACTGGGAAAGTTTCACCTCTGCTGTCACCGTTCAATCTCCCCCACATGGGAACATCGATGTGATGATTTAGCAGGTGACTACAACAATCGTTTCTGCGGCAAAAAACGCGATCCCTCGCTCTTAAGGATGCTCCTGGGGAAAGGCAGTGCCTTGGTCGCTGGAAGTCGCTGAAGCAATTACGGAGCGTCGGCTATCTCTACAGCCGCATAAGCGGCACGCTTCCCTGGAGCACTTCATAGCCTTTAAACGGCCTCGTGCCAGTTCGCCACCTTACCAGATGGTGGAAGCAGGATTGTTGTCAGAGATAAGTGTCGACCATACGTCACCTTCCCAAGTCTGGGCAAAGATCAAACGTGTTTCTGGGTACCAGATCCCAACAGGTGTTCCCAGCGTTAACATAAATGGCGTGTTATCTACCGACACAATCGCGATTGCCGAGCATTTTGCTGAGCACTATGCTTGAGCCTCTTCATCGGAGAACTACCCCCCAACTTTTTGCACTCTCACACGGCGGCTGGAAGGGAAAGTCCTCTCGTTCACTACATACCACAGTGAATCCTATAACGCTCCATTTACAGAGTGGGAGCTCCACAGTACCCTTTGACATTGGCCCGACAGTGCTCCTGGACCAGATCGGATCCACGTACAGATGATCAAACATCTCTCATTTGACTACAAGTGACATCTCCTCGTCATCTTCAACCGTATCTGGTGCGATGACGTCTTTTTTTGCAATGGTGGGAGAGCACCATCATTCCGGTGCTCAAACGCGGTAAAAACCCGCTTGATGTGGATAGCTATCGGCCCATCAGCCTCACCAACGTTCTTTGTAAGCTGCTGTAACATATGGTATGTCAGCTGTTGGGTTGGGTCCTGGAGTCACGTAGCCTACTGGCTTCATGTCAGGGCGACTTCCGCCGGAGTCACTCTAACACTGATAATCTTGTGTCCCTTGAGTCTGCCATCTGAACAGCCTCTCCAGACGCCAACACCTGGTTTCTGTCTTTTTTGATTTACGAAAAGCATATGTCACAACCTGGCGGCATCATATACTTGCCACGATATACGAGTGCGGTTTGTGTGGCCCGCTCCTGATTTTTATCCAAATTTCTTATCGCGTCGTACTTTCCTTGTCCAAGTTGGTGCCTCCTATAGTTCTTCCCATATCCAGAAGAATGGGGTCCCACAGGGCTCTGTTTTGAGTGTATCTCTATTTTTAGTGGCCATTAATATTCTAGCAGCAGCTGTAGGGCAGTCCATCTCACCTTCTGTGTATGCAGATGACTTCTGCATTTCGTACTGCTCCACCAGTAATGGTGTTGGTGAGTGGCACCGACAGGGAGCCATCCACAAGGCGCGGCTTCCAGTTTTCGGTCACAAAGTAGTGTGTTATGCACTTCTGTCGGCGTCATACCTTTCATCTTGAACCAGAACTAATGACGATCCACTCACTGTAGGGAAGACATATCGAGTGCCGACAGCACCTCAATGCCCTCCACCGCCTGAGCGACACCAACTGAGATGCAGATCGCTCTCGCTGCTGCAGCTCTACAGAGCCCTTGTTCAGTCCCGCCTTGACGATGGGAGTCTGGTATATGGATCAGCGGCACCCTCAGCGTTGTGTTTACTCGACCCAGTGCACCACTGTGGCGTTCGCCTAGCGACAGGAGCATTTAGGACGAGCGCAGTGACTTAGCGTCCTGTTGGAGGCTGGAGTGCCTCCACTGCGCGTTAGGCGTGCACAACTGCTGGCCAGTTACGTTGCACACGTTCGTAGTTCTCCTGTGCATCTGAATTACTGTCTCCCGTTCCCACCCACGGTGGTTCATCTGCCGCATCGGCGGCCCAAGTCACGACTTCCAATTGTAGTTTGTGTCCGATCACTTCTTTCCGAACTGGAGTCCTTGCCTTTACCACCTATACTTGAGGTCCATTTGTGTACACCTCCATGGTGTACATCTAGACGGCGTCTTCGCCTCGACCTTTCAGATGACTCTAAGGCCTCAGTTAACCCCGTTCATGGCCTGGGGAGTCGTTTCTTCTGTGTACTGACTCCTTAAGCAGCCTACAAGCTATGGACGAGTGCTACCCTCGTCATCCTTTGGTAGCGACCAGTCAGAAGTCCATCTATACCCTGGAACAGTCCAGTCGTTCTGTGATGGTTGTCTGAACCCCAGTTCACGTCGGAATCCCAGGCAACGAACTTGCCAATAATCTGGCCAAACAGGCTACGCGGATACCGCTTATGGAGATCGGCTTCTCTGCAACTGACCTGCGTTCTGTACTACACCCCAAGGTTTTGCGGCTTTGGTAGACGGAATGGCATAACCTCAGTCCGCACAACAAACTGCGTGCCATTAAGGAGACTAAGAATGTGTGGAAGACCTCCACGTGGAGCCGGCCGAAGTGGCCGTGCGGTTAAAGGCGCTGCAGTCTGGAACCGTAAGGCCGCTACGGTCGCAGGTTCGAATCCTGCCTCGGGCATGGATGTTTGTGATTCCTTAGGTTAGTTAGGTTTAACTAGTTCTAAGTTCTAGGGGACTAATGACCTCAGCAGTTGAGTCCCATAGTGCTCAGAGCCATTTGAATCAACCTCCACGTGGGCCTCTCGCAGGGACTCTGTGGTTCTCTGTCGGCTCCGCATTGACCACGCTTGAGCGACCCACGACCACCTCCCGCGCCGTGAAGACTCGCCTCAGTGTCGGTGCGGCGTTCGGCTGACTGTGGCCCATATCTTAGTGAGCTGTCCTTATTTGGCTGCCCTGATACAAACTCTTCCATTACCAGACTCGTTGCCATTAATTTTAGCTGACAACGGCTCATCGGCTAATTTAGTTTTACGTTTTATACGTGACAGTGGGTTTTATAATTCTATATAAGTTTCCGCGAATGTCCATTGTCCCTTTGTGTTCTCCGCTCTAATGCTTTTAGGCTGGATGTTTTAATGTGTCGCAGAGTGGCTTGCTTTCCCTTTTTATTCTCGTGGTGGGCCAACCACGGTCATCAGCTCTCGTGCTTTTATCCCTTCTAGCTGTTTCTTGCATTTCTCTGTGGTTTTCTTTTCCTGGTTTGTCCATAGTAGTATTGATTGTCCTTCTGTTCTTCCATTCCCCTGTTATTGTGCTGCACGCCTCCTTTCTTTTCTTATTTCCCTTGTGTAATTGTCTTACCGGAAACAAGGGACCGATGACCTCGTAGTTTCGTCCCTCCCCCTCCCTACCTCCTTAAACAAACCAACAAACCAATCTGCACACCAGGCGATGGACGTCCGGATCCAGAACATCACAGGCGACACACAACGAGGTGTTTGCGAGATGAATCCCCTGACGGCGTGTCCGGTACACTTATTTCCGATTGGCCATAAGGTACCATACAGAGTGGTCGTCAGCGGCACGATAAGCAGCGCACACTGATCGCCAGACGACGCGCGAATCTATGTGGGGATACTTCCCTCAACCACATTCGATGAGCTGTTCTGTTGAAGAAATCCACAGATCATCTTCGTAGACATCAAGGTCGTTTGCAATATCGCAGTACGGACATAGTTTAGTTAGAGGAAAAAAATTGGGGAAGTACAAGGACGACGGGATGTCCGAAAGTTGGATAGGGGTTGACAGAGCGTCCAGCAACAGGCTGGTAAAGCACGTGGGACAGCAGTGTCGCAGCACCATTTAAGATACAACGAAAAGGGCTCTCACTCTGTCAGGGACATGATAAAGGCCTAAACCGTCTTGCATCGTAGGAGGGTGAGGATCTCATATCGTATCTTGAACAGCTAGTCATGACAAACATAAGAGCTCAATGCCGCTAGCACGCTGTGGGTCGTGGAGTGAGTAGTGGGAATTCTCTCTGCCATGTAGGGATACACGACGCCATTTCCACATTTACATGTTGTGTCCGTTGCAGAAGACAGAGGGCTCGTAAACGATGATCTAGGAGTCCAGTTCGATGCTGGGACAGTAGGCGCCTTCAGGTGAGGGCAATCGTGCGCCGCAAATCACTTGCGAAATCGTGTCCCGAGCATCGGATAGTAGAAGCTATACGCAACGGAGCAGCGCTATCCGCAGGAAACCCTGCAGCCGTAGCCACGGTAATCGATTTGCGGGCGTTAAGGCAGCTACCAGAAGCTTCGCCGTAGGTGACCTCAGCATCGCTACCACGACCGATGACGAGATCGTCCTCATAAACAATACATCTGAGGACATGGCCACCGCGTGATCTCCCACACAGGTGTTGACGGAAGCCACAGAGCAACGGTTCCATGGCGAAACCATTCAACAGTTCACAGAGCGGGCAGTGTTGACGCACCGAACGCTGGATCAAGACCGGACGAGTGAGAAAGCCATTGTAGAGGCTAAGGAGACGCATCACGATGTCGATGGAAGTACCTTGGTATCCCATAGTTCAGAGCATCCGATCCAGATAGTCATGATCGATGAGATCGCCAGCTGGGTGAAGTCAGGAGTCGTCAGAAGTAAGTATATGCGATTATGTCTCGATAGCTACAGACTACAGAACGGGATGAAGCCAACAGCTGGTTAAAGATTTTGAGCGCAGTCAAGGACGATACTCTTATATACGTGGTGTGGACGGGAATAAGGAGACCGTTGACGAAGATGTCTGTGATCTGCACGATAGGCGACATAAGGCCCCAACAAATTTCTGTCAACATCGACGCCAATAGGGGATGAAAAGACCGACAAAAGTCTAGTGCGAGGTCATCAGGGCCAGGCGACTTGATTGTAGAACCACCTGGATAGCTTCATGGATTTAGTCGTCAGAGAGATCGGAAAGCAGATTCATCAGTGCATCCGCAGGAACCATGCCAGAGGAGAGGCGGGAGACCGCGGTTATGTTGGTATGGTTGCGAGGTTATGCAAACAGCACAACATAATCTTCATAGAGGGGAACCTCTATCGCGCTGAGTATCGATGTGCCGCCCGCCATCAGTCGTAAGAACAGTAATCAAAATTCTCCGACGGTGGCGCCACTCTGCTATCACGTGGTAACTGACGAATGCTTTACGCTAACCAGTCTTGTGCAGTCTTGTGATGCCCTGACCATAGCTAGTTCTAGGTGACGTCCGGGGAGGACAGCGATCTGTGCCTTGCGTGATTCACCATCACCTGACACTCTGGCGAATATGGCGTCATATTACATTCCGGAGAGTGGTGAAGTAGAAACCTTGGGTTCATCACCGTCACGCAGTGACCTACCATCATAGGGCAGACTGATACGCATCACAGCCACGACGACAAGTTGTCTACGTCGTTTCAATGAGCTGGCGGCAGCCGGGTGAAGTAAGAGGGATTCTTTACAGTTTACATATCCCCAGCTGCGGCACGCTCTCTGGCGCAGAGATTGACAGCACAGATATATCGACAGAGAATGCAATGCAAGGGACCAAACTACAGTAACCTGCACCCCACTGACGTTATCGCAGGAGATATAAACACGATCGAGACGACTTGAAGAATGGCAGAGAAATGTGCAAACCCTAGACGTTACCATGTATCTGCTCTCAAGGGTCCACAAGGTTGAGGTGCTGGGCAACTGCCGCTAGCGCGGCGCAAAAAGGGTGGTGTGTCAGTTGGTCTTCAGGCGCCTATGTGAAGTCACCTACCACGGCTCAAGCTTCTTGCTGACCCAGATAGAGAGGTGTGGCATGCCTTGGAGAAGAAAGTAGAGCACTTGCAGCATCGTTCCAAATCAGAAGGCGCATAGACTTTGTTCATCTTGACGCCCCTGACTGTGACAGCCATACCTCTGGCATGAGAGTGACAGACAACTGTATCAGCAAGCATACAGTAGCTCGCATGAAGTGTTGAATGCTATTGACAAGGGATTTCAGATTGATTTCGTATTTCTGGATTTTCGGAAGGCTTTTGACACTGTACCATACAAGCAGCTTGTAGTGAAATTGCATGCCTATTGAATATCATGTCAGTTCTGAGGCTGGATTCGTGATTTCCAATCAGAGAGGTCACAGTTCGTAGTAATTGACGGAAAGCCATCGAGTAAAACAGAAGTGATTTCTGGCATTCCCTAGGGTAGTGGTAAAGGCCTTTTGCTGTTCCTTATCTGTATAAACGATTTGGGAGGCAATCTGAGCAACCGTTTTCGGTTGTTTGCAGATGACGCCGTCGTTTATCGCCTAATAAAGTCATCAGAAGACCAAAACGAATTCCAAAACTATTTATAAAAGATATCTGTATGGTTAAAAATTGTCAATTGACCCTAAATAACGATAAGTATGAGGTCATCCACATGAGTGCTAAAAGGAATCCGTTAAAATTCGGCTACACGATAAATATGTCAAATCTAAAGGCTGTAAATTCTACTAAATAACTAGGAATTACAATTAAGAACAACTTAAATTGGAAGGGACATACAGAAAATGTTGAGAGGAAGGCTAACCAATGACTGCGTTTTATTGGCAGGACACTTAGAAAAGTAACGGATCTATTAAGGAGACTGCCTAGTCTATGCTTGTCCGTTCTCTTTTAGAATACTGCTGCGCAGTGTGGGATTCTTACCAGATAGGACTGACGGAGTACATCGAAAAAGTTCAAAGAAGGGCTGACGTTTTGTATTACCGCAAAATATGGGAGAGGGTGTCACTGTAATGATACACGATTTGGGTTGGACATCATTAAAAGAAAGGCGTTTTTCGTTGCGACGGAATCTTCTCACGAAATTCCGATCGCCAACTTTCTCCTCCTAATGCAAAAATATTTTGTTGACACAGACCTACATAGGGAGAACCGATCACCATGATAAAATAAGGGAAATCAGAGCTCGTACGGAAAGATATGTGTGTTCGTTCTTCTCGCACGCTGTACGAAATTGGAATAATAAAGAATCGTAAAGGTGGTTCGATAAACCTTCTGCAGGCACTTAAATGTGATTTGCAGAGTGTCGATGTAGATGTAGACATAGAAGAGGATCGCCAACTCACTACCAGTGGATGAAGTATGGGAGACGTGTGCTTCAAAGCCATGGGAAGAACAAAAATATAGCAATATGCGCCCCTGAAGACAGGCAACCTCAGTTCCCGCAGCATAAGGTATTTCGTCAAGTAATGCCAGTTTATGCCCCGTGCGAATGGTATTGACATTGATCTCGACCATACGATAAATTTGAAAAGCTATAAAGCTAGCACACCGAGCTCAAAACCCGTCAGTGTATCGCACAAGCAAAAGGAGATAATATGCCTTAATTACGAATTCCTTATTTCAGCAGGCTTCAAACCGCAAAATGATGTCGCTCAACGTAACGTATGATGATCGAATTATACGTCATGAATACCACTCACACAAACGTGTGCTTTAAAGCCATGGGTAGCACAAAAATATATCAACATGCGCCCCTGAAGATAGGCAACCTCAGATCCCGCAGCTTAAGGTATTTCATCACGTAATGCCAGTTTACGTCACGTGCGAATGGTATTGACATTGATCTCGGCCATACGATAAATTTGAAAAGCTGACATCGCCCGGACGGTGGGCGGTGGAATCGTGGAGGAAGCACGAGGAGCTCCCTGTTTGAGCCTCGTGGAAGGGCACATCACTGTGATGGGATGGGAGGCGACCCCACCAAGGGGATCCATCGCCATCTACTCCTCCAGAACGTCCATCCTCAGTGTTGACGTCGTCCACCCAGGAAACAGACATCTCACTCGGCTGGGCCAGTGAAAACACTATCAGAGGTGCAACCACAGCAGCGTCAGATATTGAAAGGGGGCAACTACATTAGAAACAGGCAGGGGAATGTCAGTGTCCGTAGGTTGATGCTGGAGATGGAGGTGGGGAGAGATGTCGCATCGCCTGGTGCCCGAACATTAGAGGACAGCACATCAACAGTAGTATGGTCGTCATCCTGCGCACACATCTGATGGAGGCGCTGTCTCTTCCTTTTCAGCAGAGACCGTTGCTTTCTAACATGCTGTTCCATGTCCAATGCCGCAGCTTCGGCTGGACCTACTGCTTGGCACCAAGGGCTCAGTCCCACCTGAGGTCCTCCGCCGGAATTTTCTCTCTGTTCTTGGCGAGTTTGGGGGCTCAGACATCATTTACACTAATGGCTCACTGGTCGACGGTCTTGTTGGCTTTGCTTACACTCACGTTGACCATATCGAACAACGCTCCTTGCTGGTTGGCTGCAGAGTATTCACTGCAGAGCTGGTTGCCATCTCTCGCGCTCTTGAACATATCCGCTCCTGCTCTGGTGAGTCCTCCGTCATTTGTAGTGGCTCCTTAAGCAGCCTACAAGCCCTCGACCCTTTGGTATTGTTAATCCAGGACTCTTTATGCCGTCTACAGGAGTGGACGCTCAGTGACCTTCATTTGGACCCCAGGCCATGTTGGGATAACGGGCAATGAACATGTTGACTGCCTGGCCAAACAGGCCACCAGTAAACCATCTCTGGACATTGACCTCCCGGCGACCGATTCGCGAGCTGTATTCCGCCGTAAAGTTTTCGCGATTTGGGACACTGAATGGCGCAACCTGACCACACCAAACTAACTCCGTGCTATCAAGGAGACGACGGATGTGTGGCGGTCATCCATGCGAGCCACTCGCAGGAAATCAGTTGTCCTTTGTCGGCTCCGAATTTGGCCATACCCGCTTGACGCACAGCTGTTTACTGCTTCGTGAGGACCCGCCTCTATGTCGCCGCGGGTCGGCTTTGACGTTGGTCCACATTTTGTTGGCCTGTCCCATTTTAACTGTGCTCAGGCAGACGTTTGCACTGCCTGATACGCTCCCTACCCTTTTAACAGTTGACACTGCAATGGCAGGCTTAGTTTCGCGTTTTATTCGTTTGTGTTGAGTCTGCCCTTTGGCCTACAATTTTAGACGGGGTTGTTTATTGTGTTTCTGGGTGGTTGGCTTTTCCTTTTTCGTCTCTATGATCGGCCAAACAGTGTCACACTCTGTGTGATTTTAATTCGTTTTTTGACCGTAGCAGTCTGGTCCCTTCAATCCCAACCAACCATGTCCAATGGCAGATGGCTGTTCTGAATTGCGGCCGCAGGGCAGAAAAGCGGAGGTCGGTGCAGCTCCACGGTCAACAACCATGGGGTCGGTTCAGAGGACTTGCGTCTATTACCTGGCAACGTCAGTTAGTGTTACCTCCAGTGGCAGTTACGGAGAAACAGGCAAAACATCAATCACGTCGTCGAGATGTGTCTGCAGTGGCGTCCAATCACTCAAAGTGGGAGCAGCAAGCAGTCAAATTGGGACGCACAGGATAGAGGTAAAACAGTGGGCGTTGCAGAGAGAGAGAGAGAGAGAGAGAGAGCTGATGATGATGATGATGATGATGATGATGATGATGATGATAAAGATGTTTGGTTTGTGGAGCGCTCAACTGAGGGGTCATCAGTGCCTGTACAAAGTCCCAATTTTTACACAGCCCAATTCTTGTACACAGTCCTGTCTAACCACTGTCGCGGATGATTATGATGATGATGATGATGATGACAGCACAAACACCCAGTCCCCGGGCACAGAAAATCCCCAACCCGGCCGGGAATCAAACCGGGACCCCGTGGTCCAGAGGAAGCAACGCCAGCCACTAGACCATGAGCTGCGGGCGGAGAGAGAGAGCAATATCCCCGATCGCATCTGAACCAGTCTATGCCGGAGACATTTAGAACGTACATGGCCCTGGCCACGACCTGAGTTAGTGTGCGGCTGGCCGTCAGACATGACAGCCCTGGAGTCAGCAATAACCAGGTAGGAAGGCACCTGTTTCCTAGTTTAGTTTTTATCTGTCGGATACCACTGAGGACACGGTAGGCGTCGAACTTTTACATGTCAGCACGGTGAGCGACGGCATTGCCGAAAGGTTTAAAGGCGGCCTCCACAACGTTCGACGACACCTAAACTGGAGTCCGAAAACTCACAACGTTCGGAGGCAAAAACCAGCGTTATCAACCACGACAGCTCCTTTGTGTCCCTCAGAGTATCGGAACTTGAGATCAGTACCATGGCACAGCACAGCGTCGGCGCACAGCTGTTCATTCGTCAGCTTTATGTACACAGTGGTACTAAGGATCGAAAAACGAATTCCGAGAACAACTTGCGACGGGAGACGCCTTTCGTTATGCTTCATACACTTTGAATCGTACATGATCCAAAGGAAAAATTAAATTAATTGTTACTTGGCGATGGGAAAACGCCATGATGGTCGATGAATTCGGACACGAAGAGAAATAGCTACGTGGATGTAAACAAACGCGCGCTCGCTCGCTAGCAGCAGAACAGATGAGATGCAAACAAGGCGTGTTCGCCTGTCCACTGCCTAAGACAGGCTGTCTCGCTGAGCTAATGGGACAGCTACGGCATAGCACGCAGCTCATGCTACCTGCTGCGCTGCACGCTGTTACAGCGTTGCCAGAGCCTTGTTTTTAAAGTGTACTTCTGTCTAGTCTGTTGGCGGGACTAGTTTTGCTGGAGACACTTTTGTGTTGGAAAGGATGAACTCCATGCCGACTGCCAAGTGTGCCATTTTTTTACTCTCTATTTTGATTAATTTAAGCACGAATTATAAATGGGACTTCTGAGTACCTTCAAGATATATTCAACGTACCTGATCGCATTATTTATTTATTTCATTAGAAAATCAGTTTACATTAACTAAAACAATCTGCAACCAGATTATAAATGTCAAAACACTGACAATAATGTTCTTTCACACAACATAAGGGATATATTTTGAGACGTTTTTCCGCCTTAAAGGCATGTTTCATCCAATGATACGACTCGTTTTGCTTCTCTAATATAACACTCTTTTTATTGAACGTTTATAATAACCAAGCCGCCAGGTGTGGCCGTGCGGTTCTAGGCGCTTCGGTCTGGAACCGCGTTACCTCTACGGTCGCAGGTTCGAATCCTGCCTCGGGCATGGATGTATGTGATGTCCTTACGTTAGTTAGGTTTAAGTAGTTCTAAGTTCTAGGGGACTGATGACCACAGATGTTAAGTCCCATGGTGCTCAGAGCCATTTTGAAGAATAACCAAGAAGAGAAATGTGTTATACAAATAGGTTATTTTCCTTAATACGGACTTGTGAAACCGATATTCGGTCTGCGTCCTGGTTCTGTAAATGCTCAGAATGTATTCTGCAATGTTTCATCGGTTTCCAGTCTTTCAAAAACTGGTTCAAATGGCTCTGAGACTATGGGACTTAACTTCTGAGGTCTTCAGTTCCCTAGAACTTAGAACTACTTAAACCTAACCAACCTAAGGACATCACACACATCCATGCCCGAGGCAGGATTCGAACCTGCGACCGTAGGGGTCACGCGGTTCCAGACTGTAGCGCCTAGAACCGCTCTGCCACTCCAGCCGGCTTCCAGTCTTTCTTTCTCACAACGTTCACCCAGAGAACTTTTCGTGTAGGAATAACAGGAAATCTAGAGTCAAATGATATAAATAAAACCCCTAAACTAAAAGAAAACAGTGCAACCAAAAATAACGTAGATACAACAAAATATCGCTTTAAACACTCCTCTTATGAATGAAATGATTCCTTTACTATTTAGACTATAATTATAACGATTACTAGACCCGTAAATGGCTCAGGCTGGCATGTTTGATCAAAACACTTCTACCATTAGCTAATGTTTGTTGCAACTAACTTGGGGGCGTCGGCTTCAAGTTCTTTGAGCTCGTGCCAACTCCTCAAGGCCGCGCACGGTAGCCGCGCGGTCTCAGCCGACTTGCCACGGTTCGCGCCGCTCCTCCCCGTCGGAGGTTTGAGTCTCCCCTCGAGCGTGTGTCTGTGTGTGTGTGTGTGTGTGTGTGTGTGTGTGTGTGTGTGTGTTGTCCTTAGCGTAAGTTAAAGTTATATTACGTAGTCTGTAAGCCTAGGGACCGATGACCTCAGCAGTTTGGTCCCATAGGAACTTAACACAAATTTTTAACTCCCCTAATTATACCTCCACGGGCACGACAGTATGTTTTTATTGTCAGTCCCCTGTGAGCAGAGATATGTATGGTCACAGCCAAATTATTTTCTGTGTCACAGAAGACGTACTCAAACATACAAACAGGATGCCAGTGCATGAATTCCAACCGTTGCTGTTTTATGACTAGAAAGTGATAGGACTTCTATGTCCTGTCGGGCAGGAAATATCCAATGTCCACAAATTTGGGTCCGTGAACTTTTCCTCAGGTAGTGTAAACTCGAGTTGTATCACACAGGCTATGTGTAGTATATACTGAAAAGCCAAAGAAACTGGTACACCTACCTAATATCGTGTAAGTCCTCACAAGCACACAGAAGTGCCGCAAAACGACGTGGTATGGACTCGACTAAGTAGTGCTGGAGGGAATTGACACCATGAGTCCTACAGAACTGTCCATAAATCCACAAGAGCACGAGGAGGTGGAGACCTCTTCTAAACGTAACGTTGCAAGGCTTCCCGGTATGCTCAATAATGTTCATTCGTAGATAGTTTGGTGGCCAGAAGAAGTATTTAAACTCAGAATAGTGTTCCTAGCCAATCTGTAGCAATTCTGGACGTGTGGAGTGTCACATTGGCCTGATGGAATTGCCGAAGGCTGTCAGAACGCACAATGGACGTGAATGGACGCAGGTGAGCAGACTGGATGCTTACGAACGTGTCACCTGTCAGAGCCGTGTCTAGACGTATCAAGGGTCCCATATCACTGTAACTGCACACGCCTCACACCATTACAGAGCCTCCACCAGCTTGAACAGTCCCCTGCTGACATAGAGGGTCCATGGAGTCATCAGGTTGTCTCCGTACCCGTACACGTCCATCCGCTTGATACAATTTGAAACGAGACTCGTTCGACCAGGCAATATGTTTCCAGTCATCAACAGTCCATGTCGGTGTTGATGGATCCAGGCGAGGCGTAAAGCTTCGTGTCATGCAGTCATCAAGGGTACACGAGTGGATCTTCGGCTCCGAAAACCCATAGCGATGATATTCGTTGAATGGTTTGCACGCTGACACTTGTTGACGGCCGGGCATTAAAATCTTTAGCGGTTTACGAAATGGTTGCACTTCTGTCGCGTTGAACGATTCTCTTCAGCCGTTGTTGGTCCCGTTCATGCAGTATGTTTTTCCGGTCGCAGCGATATCGGAGATTGGATGTTTTACCCGATTCCTCGTGAAATGGTGGTATGGGAAAATCGCCCCTTCATCGCTACCTAGGAGTTTTTATGTCCCACCGCTCGTGTGCCGACTGTAACACGACGTTAGGCTGACTTAACTCTTGATAATTTGCCATTGTAGCAACAGTAACCGATCTCACAACTGCGCCAAACTCTCGGTGACTTAAGAGGGCAGTTCAATAAGTAATGCAACACATTTTTTTTCTCGGCCAATTTTGGTTGAAAAAACCGGAAATTTCTTGTGGAATATTTTCAAACATTCCCGCTTCGTCTCGTATAGTTTCATTGACTTCCGACAGGTGGCAGCGCTGTACGGAGCTGTTAAAATGGCGTCTGTAACGGATGTGCGTTGCAAACAACGGGCAGTGGTCGAGTTTCTTTTGGCGGAAAACCAGGGCATCTCAGATATTCATAGGCGCTTGCAGAATGTCTACGGTGATCTGGCAGTGGACAAAAGCACGGTGAGTCGTTGGACAAAGCGTGTGTCATCATCGCCGCAAGGTCAAGCAAGACTGTCTGATCTCCCGCGTGCGGGTCGGCCGTGCACAGCTGTGACTCCTGCAATGGCGGAGCGTGCGGACACACTCGTTCGAGATGATCGACGGATCACCATCAAACAACTCAGTGCTCAACTTGACATCTCTGTTGGTAGTGCTGTCACAATTGTTCACCAGTTGGGATATTCAAAGGTTTGTTCCCGCTGGGTCCCTCGTTGTCTAACCGAACACAATAAAGAGCAAAGGAGAACCATCTGTGCGGAATTGCTTGCTCGTCATGTGGCTGAGGGTGACAATTTCTTGTCAAAGATTGTTACAGGCGATGAAACATGGGTTCATCACTTAGAACCTGAAACAAAACGGCAATCAGTGGAGTGGCGCCACAACCACTCCCCTACCAAGAAAAAGTTTAAAGCCATACCCTCAGCCGGTAAAGTCATGGTTACAGTCTTCTGGGACGCTGAAGGGGTTATTCTGTTCGATGTCCTTCCCCATGGTCAAACGATCAACTCTGAAGTGTATTGTGCTACTCTTCAGAAATTGAAGAAACGACTTCAGCGTATTCGTAGGCACAAAAATCTGAACGAACTTCTCCTTCTTCATGACAACGCAAGACCTCACACAAGTCTTCCCACCCGAGAGGAGCTCACAAAACTTCAGTGGACTGCTCTTCCTCATGCACCCTACAGCCCCGATCTCGCACCGTCGGATTTCCATATGTTTGGCCCAATGAAGGACGCAATCCCTGGGAGGCACTACGCGGATGATGAAGAAGTTATTGATGCAGTACGACGTTGGCTCCGACATCGACCAGTGGAATGGTACCGTGCAGGCATACAGGCCCTCATTTCAAGGTGGCGTAAGGCCGTAGCATTGAATGGAGATTACGTTGAAAAATAGTGTTGTGTAGCTAAAAGATTGGGGAATAACCTGGTGTATTTCAATGCTGAATAAAACAACCCCTGTTTCAGAAAAAAAATGTGTTGCATTACTTATTGAACTGCCCTCGTATATAGGCGTTGCCGACCGTAGCGCCGTATTCTGCCTGTTTACGTATCTCTGTATTTGATTACGCATTCCTATACCAGTTTCTTTGGCACTTCAATGTCAAAGATGAATTTTGAGTATGTATAACGCTGGCCTCCCACCCCTTGCTCCTCCTCCAACAGTTGTCACTCTGCACATTATTTTAAATAACATTAGTTCACAATTATTTCAGATAACTAAAATTCCTTTATTGCCCGCTATTTCTCCATTGATATATATCATCAGCTTTTGAGATTTACAGTTCTGTCAACGAAATACAGTACAAAATGTTCTAACTACGCCATTTCCAGTGCCGATGGTCTTTCGAGACCGTAAACAACTTTTTCTGCTGTAGAAGCGACTCAGACGTCGTCCTCCTGAAAAAAGCTTTATTCAGCTTTTAATAAAACGGCGAAAAGTTGAATTTCTTAGAGTATTCTAGGGAAGGATTTAATCCTGCAGAGGTCACGGAAAGGGGTGAGAAGGAGGAGAGAGAGGAGAAATAAGACGCATTTGACTTTGACACTCAAATGCTCGTTTGATGAAGGCGATACTATCAACGAAGTTCTACAAATTAGTGAATGTACTGCTAAACGATCAAGTGAGAAAAAACGTAAATACAGGAACGCCGCAACTTCAACATTAGTCTCATAGCAACTCCAAGACCTTTCTGGCGTCCATATCAACCTGCGTCTGTCTTCATCACTGCCACTGTTAAAGGGGGAAAATCTTAAATCGTCCCTTCTTCCTTTATGAACAAGTACTTTGTAGCTGGTTAGTCTGAAGAGGCAATGGAGGACGTCAGTGTAAAAATAAAATCCATAAAATCCGGCGGCAGCATTGCTGTTTTGAGCAAAACGTCGAATGTTGCTACTAATACGATACAAATAAAACATGTCATTAAGAAATTCTGAAGGGACCCATATAAAGGTACTGAAATAAAATATACGTTAACGTGTTGTTCACTATATTCAACAATCAATAAATAAATTCTAGAATCATGTTTGGCCGTAACTTCTTTCTACAGAATATCAAAATTCCACATGCCATTATTTTATGATTAATGTTTCTTTTCTTGACAAGTGTGCCATCAACTTTCTAAGAGAGGCAACAACTTACAGCACCCTCGTTTCATCGATTTTCGGCAACTTCTCGGCAGTCCAGGACCCCTACCTCGTGTGATTAGTAGAAGAAACAGATAAAATATAGAGTAGTGCTTTTAATCACCGGACTGTTTAGTAAACACGGAAGCGGATTTCGAGGCGCTGTTCGGAAAGTGTAGGAAGCGTTCACCTCGCCTAAAGTGACAAGGTAGCAGTGGCAGAGCACAACACCCACGGAAGTCACATTTTTCTTTTTGACGACACAAAGATGCTGCACCATTCTATCGGGTTCTGGGATCCGGTCATCAAAAGGCGTTGGAAACGCGAGTACTTTACGATTTTGTCAACTTGCCAGGGTTTGCAGCTGAGTTCTACATGGGATGGCGTTACTGGAAGTGTATTAGAAACGCTCGAGTGAAAGCAGCAGACGCAGCGGGCGGAGTAGTCAGTATTGCACAATTGGCTCTAAGGGGGGAGGGGTGCAGGTTCTGGGGTCAACAAAATATTAATTTTTAAAATTGTTCCAAAAGAATAAATTTTGCAATACAATGAAAGTTTTGTTCAAATGAAGCACTCTAAGAATAAGTTGAAAATACAAATCAGTCATAAAAACGAGTGTCTCCGTGGAAACTATCTACGGTATTGTGAACCAAATGACAAAGGAAGCTTTGGAGTTGATCACCTTGATTACGACTTTCTGAATAGCAAAGGTTGTAGTGGCAATATTGCCAACTCAGTTTCTACCCCGAGCCTACACAACACTTCAAATGTACCTACGTTAGCTTGAAAGCCCCTATAGAAAAACTTGTTATAAAAGGTCGCGCATAGTAATAGGATTTTTCTGGACCTCGCGGTCTATTGGTGGTAGGTGGGGTGAACTGTTTTGAATAGGTCTTGCGCTAGGTAACATTAATATACCCAACACAATGACCGCTTTAGTTACACTAACTTACAGTTCGGGATCAAAGTATAAATATTACACCCTTCCTCTTGCTTAGGCAGATGCAGCAAATCGGACGTAACACGGAGATATACATTGTCAAGTGTCTCCATCATCATCATAAGAAGGCTTCTGAAAACCCCATATTGTACACTACTGGCCATTAAAATCGCTACACCACGAAGATGACGTGCTACAGACGCGAAATTTAACCGACAGGAAGAAGATGCTGTGATATGCAAATGATAAGCTTTTCAGAGCATTCACACAAGGTTGGCGCCAGTAGCAACACCTACAACGTGCTGACATAAGGAAAGTTTCCAACAGATTTCTCATACACAAACAGCAGTTGACCTGCGTTGCCTGGTGAAACGTTGTTGTGATGTCTCGTGTAAGGTTGAGAAATGCGTACCATCACGTTTCCGACTTTGATAAAAGTCGGACTGTGGCCTGTCGCCATTGCGGATTATCGTATCGCGACATTGCTGGTTTCGTTGGTCGAGATCCAATGGCTGTTAGCAGAACATGGAATCGGTGGGTTCAAGAGGGTAATACGGAACGCCGTGCTGGATCCCAACGGCCTCGTATCACTAGCAGTCGAGATGACAGCCATCTTATCCGCATGGCTGTAACGGATCGTGCAGCCACGTCTCGATGCCTGAGTCAACACATGGGAACAACCACCATCTGTACGAACAGTTCAACAACGTTTGCAGCAGCATGGACTACCAGCTCGGTGACCATGGCTGCGGTTACCCTTGACGCTGCATCACAGACAGGAGCGCCTGCGATGGTGTACTCAGTGAGGAACCTGGGTGCACGACTGGCAAAACGTCATTTTTTCGGATGAATCCAGGTTCTGTTTACAGCATTATGATGGTCGCATCCGTGTTTGGCGACATTGCGGTGAACGCATATTGGAAGCGTGTATTCGTCATCGTCATACTGGCGTATCACCCGGCGTGATGGTATGGGGTGCCTTTGGTTACATGTCTCAGTCACCTTTTGTTCGCATTGGCAGCACTTTGAACAGTGGGCGTTACATTTAAGATGTGTTACGACCTGTGGTTCTATCCTCCATTCGATCCCTGCGAAACCCTACATTTCAGCAGGATAATGCACGACTGCATGTTGCAGGTCCTGTACGAGCCTTTCTGGATACAGAAAATGTTCGACTGCTACCCTGATCTCTCACCAATTGAAAACGTCTGGTCAATGGTGGCCGAGCAACTGGCTCGTCACAATACGCCAGTCACTACTCTTGATGACCTGTGGTATCGTGTTGAAGCTGCATGGGCAGCTGTACCTGTACACGCCATCCAAGATCTGTTTGACTCAATGCCCAGGTGTATCAAGGCCGTTATTACGGCCAGAGGTGGTTGTTCTGGGTACTGATTTCTCAGGATCTATGCACCCAAATTGTGTGAAAATGTAATCACATGTCAGTTCTAGTATAATATATTTGTCCAATGAATGCCCGTTTATCATCTGCATTTCTTCTTGGTGTAGCAATTTTAATAGCCAATAGTGTAGTACCGATGAACGTGCAAAATTATTACGCGCGTAAAATCCGGTCTCAGGTATAAAACTAGCTTTGCGTAATTTCAGTTTCACATAAGTAAACTATCAAAATTTTACAGCCTCGGAAAGTTATGATATGAATGACACGCTTTTCTGTGGCAGAGAAACGAAGGCAACTAACCAAATAATGACCCTATCGGAGCACAAACAAGGCGAACATTCACGCGAAAAGACGCTGACTAAGAAATGGGATGTCAGCTGCTTCATTATATCTTCCTCAGATACTTTAATAATGTTAAAAAAAATTTTGGCATGCGAACAGAATCGCGCTTCTTTATGCTGAGAGGGAAGGAGACAGTGGCAATGGGAAAGAGACGGAAAACTGGTAAGTACGTGAAGTTAGTAGACAGATACTGTGGTATAGAAAGAGCGATTTAGACAATGGTGGTGTGAAAGAAAGAGAGGCACACAGTGGCAGTGGAACGTAGTTGACAGTTACGTAACAGCGCTAGGAAGGAGACAGTGCCCGTGGGAGAGAAATAAAGAGAAGGAGAAAAGAAAGAGAGTCAGAAAGAGACAATGAGAGTGACGGCAAGGAGGAGAGGGACAGTGACAGTTAGGAGGTACACGAGCAGTGGGCATGAATGAATGGCATAGTAGCAGTAAGAGATAACAAGAGGGAGGCGATGTCGGCGAGAAGAGACAGTAATAGTGGTAGTGGTAGTAGGACGGAAGAAGGAGACAGGAAACAGTGACAGAGACACAGAGAGATAACGACAATAGTCGGGAATGAGTGAGTGCGAATGGTTGTAAGCGACTTATTCGGTAGTCTAACGGATGTGAGCGGGTTGCGGTTAATATAGGCAGTGGTAATGGGGTGTGAGTTGTGCGTCTGTAGAGCGCGGTTATGATCGCACGCCTTGGTTTTCGCGGGTGCTGTGAAGCGTGGGAGAGCACAGCTGGAACCCAACTTTTCAGTCCGTTTCTCTCAACGGAATAAATTTTGGTTTGAAAATTATTCCACATAAGCATATACCAGATGTATTTTAAAAGCGTAATTACTTTTCTATTGAAAACAACTGCGAGAAAAAAAAATGCTGTGCTCTGAAAACAGGGCGATTCACGAAGATATGCAAATATTTTAATATAATATTGTACAAGTAAAATAAAGAAAAAATGTTATATAAACGTAGGTCCACAAATGTTTAGTTAAGGATTTACGGCTAATAAAAGATTTTGCATGAAATTTAGCGACTTCGCTAATACGAAGCATCGCAAAACTAAGAGGTTAAGGTAAACCACGACTTCCGTTTATTTTGATATTATTGATCTGGTGAATCTAATGAAATATGCCCCAGAGGAGTATCTGCAGTAGTTTTCCAGAACATCCAGAGAAGTAAAGACATCATTTCGTAAAATTTTTAATTTATTAACTACTTGGCCCAATTCGTTTTTAAATTCCAGATAATTGCACGAAGTTTCCAACAGACGTTGTAGAGAATATAATTCTGAAAAAATGATGGTAATAACGTTAACTGAAACTGTATGAATGTGTCAGATAATCTGCTTTCATTAATACCATAGCACACGTGAATTCATATTAAACCGGAAAAAAACAAAGCTCACTGGTAAGGAAATTGTACAGTGTACATACAATTTCACAATACAGTCACAATAAATGTTCAAAAATGTCTCAGCCGAATGCATTGCATTTAGCTGCAAGTGTATGAACAGATATTGCTTGTCGTTTCAGGAAAGTAAACAAATTTACCTGTATAATAATCTTTTCTTCTCTGGATGTTCTGGAAAACTACTGCAGATACACGTCTGGGATGTGTTATATTACATTCACCAGACCAATAACAACAAAATAAATGGAAATCGTGCTTTACTTTAACCTCGTACAGTTTTGCGATGGCTTCATATTAGCCAAGTTGCTAAATTTCAGGTAAACTCTTTTATTAGCCGTAGCTCCGTAACTGAACATTTGCGCGCCTATGTTTATATGAACAGTTTTCTTTAGTTTTACTTGTAGAATACCATATTAAAATATTTGCATATCTTCGTGAATCACACTGTATATCGTGGGTGAGGAAACAATACTGCGTAAGTAGCAAAATAAGAATTTTTAGTAAGAGACAAAAAACTCTCTAAAATGCCTAATACATTTCACAGCAGCGCTATATTTGCATTAGCACTACAAGGAAATATTGGATCAAATAAAAATGTGAAACAAACAAAAATTCGCTTTAGAAAGCTTAATTATGGCACACACGCGGAATTGTCTCGGTATTTATGCCATGATCTGCTACTTACGTGGTATTTGTTTGTCACTCACCCGGCACGACTTGACGCATTCACGTTGGTATCTGGTGCTGGGAAAACTAGTAAGAACACGTTTTGGAGCATTAATCATTTTTTATTGAAAGATTTCACAGAAACATTTTAAGTAAATATACTGTTTACATAGTTCCGATAATGTCTGCATATTTCTTCAAGAAAAATCCTAAACGTCACTCAAAGCAGCAACAGAGAATTACACTGCACTGACACTCGTCACACAGTTACCTCCGCGATGATTTTCATTCATAAGGAATGTTGTCATAATAACTGCGACAATCTTTAGGAAGAACAAATTTAAGTTGTTGTAAATGATCTCATTTGGATTTCTCGATTTTCAGTCTTTCCTTGTATAATTTCGGGAGGCAAACGTCTCCAAGAATTTTCCTCGGCCGCCTCGCTAATTCTTGCCACACCTCGTTGAAAGAGCACTTCTCGTAAATAATACCATTTGGGCGATACTGTAGTGCCCTCAGATGGGTAACTGTACGCTCACTTTTTACAGCTCTTCCAGGCCTAATTGAGTCGTACAGCCACAAACTATTCTCTGCGTAATTGATGAAAAAGGAGTAATCTAGGTAATGGACTTCGTATGGCTGTGGCTTTCTTCTCGCTTCTTTAGATATCATAGCGTATTGGCTAGGAAGTGTAACGTCACGTCATTTAAGTTTGCACTCAATGGAACCATGAACTGAGTCACATTCCATCTGAGTATGCCCTTTCTCCAAAAACTTTTGCCGGCCGTAGTGGCCGTGCGGTTCTAGGCGCTACAGTCTGGAACCGCGAGACCGCTACGGTCGCAGGTTCGAATCCTGCCTCGGGCATGGATGTGTGTGATGTCCTTAGGTTAGTTAGGTTTAAGTAGTTCTAAGTTCTAGGGGACTGATGATCTCAGAAGTTAAGTCCCATAGTGCTCAGAGCCATTTGAACCATTTGAACCAAAACCTTTTGTGTAATTAATACTCCTGTATCAATCACTAATCTTAAAAGAGCATTTCATAATATCACATTTTTGTTCTGATATGTGCAGGCGTCAGAATACAGAATGACTTGAACGGGATTTGCCTTAATCATTCGGGATAGGGTGTCCACAATGCATGAGGCAAAACATGGTGCAACCAAATCACCTTGCGTTTCATAGAACCAGTATATACTGCATCACGACTTTCTAAATTATACATTGTAAAGTTATGAACAGCCAACTCTGTTTTATAATGAACTGCACTTGCACTTAATATGGAGCTACTTTCACGGCCTGTACGTCCATTGTGTACACTGAACAGAGCTTCTGCTGGGCTTCTTTCTTGTCAGCATTTTTTTGCATCTTGTCTGCTCTTTCCGTTCTGTTTGTTGCTTCCACACGTCTTCACTCAAGTTACCATGCCTGTAATTACAACACATGTCGCACTGGTCTTTCTTGGGGGAAAATAATCTAATATTACCAGCTTCTCAAATCAATTAAAGGTAGCCCGACATAATGGTGAAACCTTCTCCGCATGACATTTTGCCACATAGAGTTCAAACAGCTGTTGTTTGGATTGTAGAATAGGCTCAAGGTACAACTTTGAGGAGGATTTCCTGCAGTAATGCGACGGAAGTTTCGGAAGAGAGTCCATAAATTCTTTCATGAAGGTTCTCTCATCTTTCTTCTTTGTCTGTTGGATTCGACGTCGTGACGATTCTGTATCAGGACTCATCCCGTGTGTGGAATTACCCAACCAATATCGGACAGTCCATTCTTTAATCCCAGGAGTATTGACAAACATCTTTTTGCAAACTTTGTTTCCCCAGCTCATTTTTCAAATGATAAATAAGAGTCCCTTTTTTCCTAGATTCGCAAGTGTTCTTCCCTGGACGTTTGGTTAGAATTACGTCCACAAGGTTGATAACGTAAACCTTCTTTGATCCCATGACATCGTTTCCCAAACTATGTTAAATACTGCCTGCCTATCATCAGCAGAAAACTGATAACACTTCCTTTGGACGGATTTCTGGCACATCTTCGAAATACGTGTTGGATCTAATTTTATTGCCTCTCTTGGAGTATCATGAGTGATATTACCAATTCGACTTCTTTTGTATCCAATATACGCCTCTCCAGGCATTCTCAGAATTTTATTGACATTTTTCTTCCAATCTTCAGGATGTGGTTTAGACTACCTTTTCCTGTCACTGCTTACGTCACCATAAAATTCTTGGCCTTCACTGTCAGCATCATTATTGCTCCTGTGATCTTCCGATAATTTATCCAGAGTGTTTGGCAAACAATGAGAATCATCGCATAGCAATGAGTGTGAAGTACTGTCGTCTCTAGTGGAAACTGGGACTGTGGTTTCATTTTGAGCATTGTTGGATCCAGCCACTTAAGTTTCTAGATGGAAAAATATTTATAAATTACTTTAAGCAGACAAAGATGAAGCTCAAATTCATATATTTATGAGAACGACGGAATCAGTAATACCATTAACAATAATACCAAGAAAATTTACCTGCGTCATTAGATGTTGCAGGAACAGTAACCGAGAACCCCACATACGAAATTAATTCTTCTTCGGTAAATGTAACTTCAGCCTTACGTCTTTTCTCGCCCGTTGTTTGTTCTGTATTTACGGGAGATCCTACAATAAAGTGGACAGTCCAGAAATCTTTCGCAGAAATGAATAAAGCACAAAACGAGTGAAGTTGGGGCGTTCTCATTTATATCACAATAAGACACTTGCGGTGCCACTAACATTCAAAGGTGAATAATAAAACAATTTTCTTACCGCTGTCAGTGACACTCAAGAACGATTCTCCTCTTTCATAAGCTGATTTCAGCTGAGAAACAATTTCTTCTTCAGTAAAAAGATCGTCATCTATATCTATGTCCATTATCACGAATGAAGCTACAAGCATGGAACCACTTTTGAGCACTGTTAAATACGTAATAAGGCAGTAACAATGTGCTGTGGCTGCGCGTGCTTTTGTATTTACGCGGTATTGTTTACAGTATTCATAGATTGTAGATACGCGGTAATTAATTCTCTACAGTTCCGCGGTATTGTCATCTAGTTATTTTCTGTGTCACATACGTGGTATCGTTTTAGATAATTTTTTCACGGTAAATAATTAAAAATTCGGCATTATGGCGTTAAGAGCAGATGTGAGTACGGTCAACGACATCATCAGATTGAAAAACGAAAAATCTCCAATTTGTCAGTTACGCGGTATTGTTTCTTCATCTACGATATGTGGTTTCGTAATTTTTGTCGCGGTCAGTTTTAACTACGATAACAGTGCATTAAAACCGTCAGACACATTGTTTCTCCGTTATATATTTTTCTCCTCATACATACTCTTAAAATGAAATTGTATACACAGCCATGCGCTGTTTTATTTTCTTCCTTGGAGTCATTTGTAACAGAAAACATGACAGTTGTATTTGTGGCTAATTGGGGGGGGGGGGGGGTAGGAAGTGGACGTAAAGAGCGGACAGGAAGAGCTGGGCAGAGGAGAGGGGGAGAAGGAGATAGAAGGGCAGGAGGAGTAGATGGACAGAGAAAGGGAGAAGGAAGTGATGCACAGAGAGAGGAGGAGGAAGAGAGAGAGAGAGAGAGAGAGAGAGAGAGGGGGGGGGGAGGTAGAAGCAGATGTGGACGTGTTTCTAGTAAAGAAATAAAAGTCAATATTTGATGGCCTGACATTTCTTTAAATACCTGTTGCAGTATCGATGAGAAAAATGCTTTGTAGTAAATAAATAAAGTATCTGCTATTAATACTATTGACATTACTCTTCTTATTACAGTCACCTAAATTAACTTTTCCCTCCTTTGTCTACAACCTGCTGTAAGTTTTCCCTCGTTTCCTTTCTCGGTGTTGAAACCATAATCAGAAGTTATTATGGGAAAAATCTTGCAAAACTTCTTTTGCAGCTGGAACAACTAAAATGCACTGCACGAACTGTTCATTCAGTTTCATTGTATGTCAAACTGTTTGTTTTCCAACAACTTTATTTACGATGCAAGTTTTACTTTTCGCTAGAGTAAATGAAAAGTGCTTTCGAAGCTATCTGTTTTACGCCATAAATCATGATCGTGGCATGTCGGAAAGTGCGCCTTATCGATATTAAACGGCAGCCTTTATTCCTCTATGTACTACGGACACATTAAATAGGCACTGACGATTTATAAACGTTTTTGTTTTCAATAAAGAAACCATTTATGTGTAAGTGATCCGCTGTCCCATGACGTTCCATTTTGTTCAGCAGAGGCGACGACGTCACCGCCGCGCGGGATTAGCCGAGCGGTCTCGGGCGCTGCAGTCATGGACTGTGCGGCTCGTCCCGGCGGTTCGAGTCCTCCCTCGGGCATGGGTGTGTGTGTTTGTCCTTAGGATAATTTAGATTAAGTAGTGTGTAAGCTTAGGGACTGATGACCTTAGCAGTTACGTCCCATAAGATTCCACGCAATTTTTTAAATTTTTTTTATTTATTTTTTTTTTCGACGTCACCGTCGACAATGCAGTACTGAGTTCTGCTGGTTGCTACGCTCCCCTCTATTCGGGTAGGGAGAAAAAGTGAGTAGATTTTAATTATATACTCTGCGAGTGACAAACTAAATTTTGGATGCGTGATTAATTTTGGAGCTATAACTCACAATGTATTACACTGAAAGCCTTACACTTCTGTTTCACTCACTGGTATAACATATCTGGTTCTGCTTTTACGGACATATTCACACGAAATGACGTATGAGTAACTGCGATATGTGAAAATAAGGCGTCATGGATGACTGATATTGTGAAAAAGGATGACTGTCTGAAAGTGGTAAGGAGGGCATCGGCCGTGGGAGGGGAAGGAGGAATGGGGGTGACGCTTGAAAATTCCGCATGGGGTGGCAAAATCCTTGAGTCAGCCCTGGACAGGCAGCCCCAGGACTCGACAGCCAGACTTCCCCTGCCTGCCATCCCCCTCAATCCTACCACAGTGCAAACATCTCTACAGTTGTAATGGTACCTTGGAATACTATCACAGGTTCCAGAGAAGCCCAGGTGAATGTCACTCATAGCGTAACACTGACCCCACTGGCCGGCGTCAGTTGTGTGGTAAGTCTTTCGAACAAACGTTCGCCTCACGATGGCATAACTCGACAAGAGCATCGACTTGGTTCAACAATAAACTTCATTCATCCAACCAGACGACAACTTTCCATTTGTCCACAGTCCAATCTCGGCGATCCCCCTCTAAAATTGTTAGCTGTGGAGTCCTGTATTGTAAGTATGCTCTGAATAGTGTACTCCGAAACACTTTTGCTTGTCCCAGCATTGTACTCTGGCGACGAATTTGCCACAAATCCTGATTTACAGGTCGGGCAAACCTCTGACTTCTGACGTCCAACTCTTTGTGGGCAACCGATGGTATTACCGCCCTTCAACCACTTTCCATAAAAGGCGACGACACAGGAACGCGTATAGTTGATTGTATCCGGTGTTTCCGACACGTTCACTTCCAAGTGCTGGCCATAAAAGCCAGTGGATTTTCCCATTTGCTACTCGATTCGTCGAGAGAGTCAGTCCTCCCCATTCATCTCTTCTCCGTCTAATATACTTTCCTTACCGCGTGACTCTCGCAACTCAATCAAAATGGTTCAAATGGCTCTAAGCACTATGGGACTTAACATCTGAGGTCATCAGCGGCCGGCGTACATTAATGAGCCGAACCACAATGACATTTTACCACTGCGGGACTCAAGGCCACCTAATTGCGTTGCGTCGGCCGCCGAGGCCGAGCGGTTCTAGGCGCTTCAGTCTAGAACCGTGCTGCTACTACAGTCGCAGGTTCGAATCGTGCTGCGTGCATGGATGTGTGTGATGTCCTTAGGATAGTTAGGTTTAAGTAGTTCTAAGTCTAGGGGACTGATGACCTCAGATGTTAAGTCCCATAGTGCTCAGAGCTATTTGAACTATTTGAACCATCATTAATGTACACCGCTATCCATCCTACATCTGATTCCTTATAAGATCGAACTCGATGTAGAAAATGCTAAGTTGCCCATACCGATGTCGTTTTATGCTACCCACGAGGGAGATTTTTTGTATTTCCCCTCTCGCTACAAGCAAACTGTTAGTCCTACAGAAAAAAAGAGAGTAGAACTTTTTTATGGGAAATTTAATGTAGTTTGTACTGGGATACGTTTTCGCTGGAGTCGAGTTCTCTAATAAAAAACGTACAATAATGACACTGAAACGCTCCTCCATCCCCATACTTATCCATCACAAGACAGAATTTCTAGAATTTTGTTCGTGGCACTCCCTCCTACCACTGCAAAAATATTACTTGCTACGCAAACTATTCGTAATAGTCGACATTTTTTGGACCCTACTGATTGGACTATTACTCCAGCCGCCTATTTCGTTAACATTATTACTTTGAACGTGCCCATGAAGGTAATGAAAGAGAAACGACTTCTGTAAACGTTACGCTAAAATATTAACAGAATCTTCCGTCGCTTCTTGGTAGAACAACATTATAATAATAAATGAAAAGCACCAGTTTGCTTTTGCTCTACAATATTACTTTTATTGCTAACCGGTTTTCGGCTTAAAGGCCATCTTCCGACATTTACTGAGTATACTCGGTAAATGTCTGAAGATGGCCTTGTAAGCCGAAAACCGGTTAACAATAAAAGTAATATTGTAGAACAAAAGCAAACTGGTGCTTTTCATTTATTGTCACGCTAAAACGTATTACGTTCACAATTCGTTGCGGATCTAACCCGTACAAGCGCAGTAGTTTCCAAGTAAGAAGGCATGGTGAATATGACAGTGTAACTGTATAATTTATGCTGCTAAAATTTACAAAATTTTTAAATAAAATTTCCGCAACGTCTATTTTATAATTACAAGCAGGTGCCGTAACGCCACTACCCAATGAAGAACAAAGTAAGTTGAATGTGGGAAATACTTCGTGCAGTCGCAAATTTTTGTACAGAGGTAGGGGGTATTGTCACTGCCCTTCTGCAATGTTTTGCGGTTCCTGGCTGGATGAGGAGAGGGTGGTATGATAGGTGTGGGGCCGGTTTCCTCTCACTACAACACAGAATGCATACTTGGTTAAAATACGCTGTACTACAAGAACGAATTGAGTACTTAACTTCAATGTTGTCCAATCTGAAGTTCTGTGGTTAACAGCAATCAAACAACATGGACTAATTCTTAAATCTTGTCCGTGTCCATATCACAACTGTGTACAATGACTAACGTTCCCCCAAGCTAACTAAGGTGCATGTAGACGACTATTACGTGCAAGAGAATTGTCTAGATGCGACGTACTGAGGTACTGTGATAGAGACTTTGAGACAGCTCGGTCGGCGAAAGCAGCCTATATTCACGCTGCACAGGGGGCGTTACCACCGCGTAACCTGGGAGCGTGTCTTGGTCTTCCCTTGTCATAGGCGCGCCTAGTTCAGCGCCTGCTATACAATGTTTCCTAGTGCCGACAACTGTGATGGCGAAGGTGTATGCCAGGACTGGGTGAATGGCATTAACAACATACTAGAAATCCTGACCGATACGGGCTGAGTGTGTGAATAGGTGTTCATTTGAGGGTCAGTTTTGTATGTTTTTCCTGAATAACTCGAAAACTATAGTCTCTAACGAAAACGTAACCTCATACAGTATTTCAGTACATTATATATCCTACGAAAAGGTTCTCTTCATACACCACTCGCAAGATTTTCCTACTGTCCCGATCGCTACATGCAGACTATTACTTTGCATGTAGCGAGCGAGAGAATAGAAAGATCTTGCGAGTGGTATTTGAAAGTGTTGCGGGTTGCATAAAACTCAGCGGTAGGGGTAGCTGAATCACCCTGTATTAAGGTACCATATATAAAAATATTGCCCCTGTTGGTATGCATGCATATGCGTACCTAATAGGCTATGCCACTCATGAAAGTTGGATTTTCCAGCGCTCATAACTCAGGTTCTATTGGTGATTCAAAGGTAGGTTGAAGAGGTTTGGATAGCGCTTGGTCTGAGAACCATTTGTGTACCCAACACAAGGATCATCTAAGTGACACCATCCTACAATACAGGGTCAAAGTATTAATACTACACACTTCCTCTTGCTTAGGCAAATGGAGCAAATTAGTTTGTTCTGTTTGCATTTGATGTGGTCTACGTGTGCTTGATGGGACTTAAGGAGCCATCGTTATTTCAGTGGTGGTTCCTCAGAAAACCTCCCAAAGGAGATTTTTACTACATTTTCGCAGTCACCAGCAGACCAAAACCCAGCCAAGGGTTTGAAGACTGCTATGAAAGGAAACATCTGAAATTCTTACTATTGTAAGCTGTTTATGTTTTCTTTATGTAAGTAGGCTGTTTATGTTTTCGTATTGGCAACGTTACATAGCGCTCGGTATGAAAATCACTGGCTGTGCTGTGTGCAGTCTGTGGCTAGTTTGCATTGTTGTCTGCCATTGTAGTGTTGGGCAGCGGCAGCTGGATGTGAACAGCGCGTAGCGTTGCGCAGTTGGAGGTGAGCCGCCAGCAGTGGTGGATGTGGGGGGAGAGATGGCGGAGTTTTGAAGTTTGTAATATGGATATCATATATTATGACTGTTAAGGTAGGCTGTTTATATTTTCTTATTGGCAGCGTTACGTAGCGCTCTGTATGAAAATCACTGGCTGTGCTGTGTGCAGCCTGTGGCTAGTTTGCATTGTTATCTGCCATTGTAGTGTTGGGCAGCGGCAGCTGGATGTGAACAGCGCGTAGCGTTGCGCAGTTGGAGGTGAGCCGCCAGCAGTGGTGGATGTGGGGAGAGAGATGGCGGAGTTTTGTAATTTGTCATGAACTGCTATATATATATGACTGTTAAGGTAAATACATTGTTTGTTCTCTATTAATATCTTTCATTTGCTACCTATCCCTATCAGTAGTTAGTGCCTTCTGTAGTTTGAATCTTTTATTTAGCTGGCAGTAGTGGCGCTCGCTGTGTTGCAGTAGTTCGAGTAACGAAGATTTTTGTGAGATAAGTGATTTGTGAAAGGTATAGGTTAAAGTTAGTCTCAAGGACTACAGTGGGTCTACACCTTTAATGACCCACCAATACCATTATTTCTACTAGGACTACAGTGGGTCTACACCTTTGCTGACTCACCAGTACCATTATTTCTACAAGGACTGCAGTGGGTTTGCACCTCTGGTGGCCCACCAATACCACAATCTCTATCAGGACAACAGTGGGTCTGCTCTGTGATGACCTACCTACCAATATTCTTCAAAACGTCGAATGACTCTGCTGTGGGTTTGCTCTGTTGTGGCCCATTACCTATCTGCATGTCAAGAGTCAGCATTGTCTTTCTGTTGGAAGGACAACACTACTTCTTCAAGACTGCATGGAAATCCACTACTTCCGTGTGCATTTTCTTTCACTGCTCAGACTTTGAGAAAAGAAACGGCAGTTTCACTGTGATGAATGATCAGGACTGTCTTTATGGACTGTGAGAAAATTTTAGCTTTTGACCAACATTGTATAAATAAGTGTGTGCATTTGATATCTTTGTTATTGTAATTATAAATTTTTTTTTCAAATCATTATTGGCCACTGCCCAAAACAATTTGTAAAATTTTTTGTGGGGAGCATGGGGGCTATGTAAGCTGTTTATGTTTTCTTTATGTAAGTAGGCTGTTTATGTTTTCTTATTGGCAACGTTACATAGCGCTCGGTATGAAAATCACTGGCTGTGCTGTGTGCAGTCTGTGGCTAGTTTGCATTGTTGTCTGCCATTGTAGTGTTGGGCAGCGGCAGCTGGATGTGAACAGCGCGTAGCGTTGCGCAGTTGGAGGTGAGCCGCCAGCAGTGGTGGATGTGGGGAGAGAGATGGCGGAGTTTTGAAGTTTGTAATACTGGATATCATATATTATTACTATTAAGGTAAATACATTGTTTGTTCTCTATTAAAATCTTTCATTTGCTAACTATCCCTATCAGTAGTTAGTGCCTTCCGTAGTTTGAATCTGTTATATAGCTGGCAGTAGTGGCGCTCGCTGTATTGCAGTAGTTCGAGTAATGAAGATTTTTGTGAGGTAAGTGATTTGTGAAAGGTATAGATTAATGTTAGTCAGGGCCATTCTCTTGTAGGGAATTTTGAAAGTCAGATTGCGTTGCGCTAAAAATATTGTGTGTCAGTTTAAGCACAGTCATGTATAATTGTTCAAAGGGGACGTTTCACTATTTATTGCTAAGATCCCGATTTGAACAACGTTGAAAATTTTCTCGTTTTTATCTGTTTCCAAGATACAGAGGTTCAAAGCGACCCTACTTCTACACGTAAAATCCGGTATGAGGCGATATCTAAATAATAAGTACCTAAAGCAGATCGCTCAAATTTTACCGGTACTATGTCCAGGCATTTATCTAGAACTACCACCTTCCAATTTCCACAAATCTTTATACGTTATTGAGAAACATCCTATAACATATTTTTTGGGTATCAAAACCCAGCCGCGGGTTTATAGACGGATGTACACAGCAAATGACTAACTTTTACGAGGTATTTCTAAGATCCAGATCTAGAACAACCTTGAAAACTTTCTTTATATCTTTATCCGTTCCCAGAGTACAGAGATTCAAAGTTACACTACTTCTGCGCGGAAGATACGCACGTAAAAACCGGTGTGAGACGAAAACGTAGTTTATAGAGTGATGTCTACGGAAAGGTATGCTGTAAAGTGTCCGTTGTCATCTGTGTATCTCACGTTACAGTGCTGTTGTACAAAGAAAATTTTTTTGCACGTAAAATTCGGTTGAGGTGTAAAATCAGTATTGCGTCATTTCAATTTCGCATTAGTAAACTATGTAAATTTTTCTGACCAATACATTTCTTTTCATATGAGTTACACGCCCTGCTGCAGCAGCGGAATGAAATGGAACAGCGGAAAAATACTTCTATAGGAACAAAAAATGCGACTACATTCCCTTATATTTAAAAGACTCTGACTGAAAAGTGTGTGCCAGGTGCCTCATTCTACCTTGTCCAGCTCCTATAAAAATTTCTCAAAATGTTTTGGCATGCGAACATATTCGAGTTTTTATATGCTGAGACAGAAGAAGACAGTATCAGTGGCAAAGAGCCGGAAAGTAATAAATACTGTAAGATAGTAGACAGTGATTGTGTTACCGGTATATTGTAGAAAGAGCGAGCAGTGTGAGGGAAAGAGAGGGATGCAATGGCAGCAGAATATTGTTGACACTAGAAGGAAAGTGCTAGGAAAAGAGCGATGGATACAGAGATGGGGAGGGGAAAGTGGGGGGGGGGGGTAAGAAAAGAGGAGGAGAGGTGAGAGCCAGTGATAATGAGAGACGGAGTATATTACAATGGCTACGAGCTAGTTAGAGATACTGACGGTGAGAAGAGACAGCAGCCGTAGGACGGATGGAATGAGATATTAGCAGTAAGAGAGAGCCAGAGGGAGACTGTGACAGCGAGAGGAGACCATAGTAATGGGACAGAACGAAGGGATGTGTGGCTGTGACGCAGGAGACAATCACAGAGAGACACAAAGAGATAGTGACAATGAGTTGGGCTGAAGGAGTGAGTGAGAAAGAGCAACTGGGAATGGATGGTATGAACGACTTAACAGCAATGGACTAGTGGGTATGAATTACTGTTAGGGCAACTTGTGGGAGTTTGAGGCGAGTTGCATTAAAAAAATAAAATAAAAAATATATGAATACGTTCAAATACAATAATTTTTGGGAGAACTTTATAAGGTGTTGAGGCAGGTGAAATGAGGGAGCCGATATCTCCATTTTCAGATGGAGACTTTTAATCAAACAGGAACATATTTGTATTTTTGTGCTGCGCTAGGAGCATTTTTCCGCTGGTAGCGTAGTGAGAGTAATTTGTGCACAGTGACTTACCCTTCCTCAACGCTTATACTCAGTTTCTAACCTCAAAATATGACTATTTAAATTAAATTTTTAATGAAAGATTATGCCTCTTAATGAATGGTGTATGGTAACATTTTAAATTCTTATATTCGGTCAACAGTTACACGAAATACTGAAAATCAAATGTTTGTTGTCTTGGAAGCCGTTAGGTAGGCAAGCTGCAACTGAGATCTGGTAACTGTGTGACCGTTTTAGCCGTTTTGTAATATACGTGTATTTATTCACGTATGCAACTTAGTATAATAAAGTGTTTTTTACAAATATTGTTCGGAAAAAATGGGATCAGTATTGCTACTTCCACATGGCCAAACGGTCAGACAGAATTGAATGAGACGTCTGTGATGTGGTATTCAGCTCTGCGTCCAGTTATTTTTGCATATTCATCGTCGCCTGTATTTCTGCGCGTCCCATGCTTCCAGTAAAACACACTGGCCTCGGGACGTATCAAATATGTAGAACAATCGCACCTTTTATTTCTTGCAGCAATTTTCATCAAAAGTTAGTAATTGATAAGTTCTTATAGAACGGTCGCTGCCCTGCTGAAGTATTTCTTTTCTTATGTGGTAAGAATATTGCCCAGTCGGCAGTTCACATGGTAAAACATACGGCCAAGTGTTAATATTTGACACATAGTCAGTCTGTCTTCTCTAAGTTCCTGAAGGATTCCTTGTTGTTTACGGTAACACTAGTCTTAAATTTTAGACAGAACAGTCCACCTACTCGTAGTGTTTCCTTTAGTAATTTCATGCCTGTCCGACGAGAACACATACGCAAAATTTTGTTATTTGGCAAATACGTTTGTCGTACTAATCGATGATGTTCACTCGTCCATGTCTGTGTGTTTTATGATTAAAATTTAGTTTCCCAGACATACATATTTGTGTGTGTGTGTGTGTGTGTGTGTGTGTGTGTGTGTGTGTGTGTGTTTTCTCCGACGCAAATCGCAGCAGTTTCGCAGTGAATGTTGTCACAAATGCATATTAGTAAATATGTGCCTGAGTGTACAGACATTTTCTCCGGCATTCCTGTTACTAGGTATATTCTCGTAGGTCCACAGTGTCGGTTTTGTAAATTTGCCACTGCTTTCTGTGTTACTAGCTTCGTTTGCTGATGTTGCAAACAAGCGTGTAGCGCTTCACAAACAGGGAGCCATTACAGAGTTTGAATGTAAACAACTCAGCTCGTTAACGAGTAAGCGGCAAACTATCGTTGACCATAAACTGAAATGATGTGTCTCCTTAAAAAAATGAAAAAAAGGCGACTGATATTAAAAGAAATGGCCACACACAAGCAGTCCGCTGTGGTTTCAGGTTGGTAAACTTAATAACTGAATGTTTATTGTGTCACACATGATCAGAGTTGTTAAACAACTTTCTACGTTGTCCATTGTATCATGATAAGATCACGACGTATTTACATTTACATCTATATTCCGCAAGCCACCTTACGGTGCATGGCAAAGGGTCTTCTGATACCTCTGCCTTGTTCCTGTTCCCTGTTCCATTCGAAAAGAAGCGCCGCAAGAATGGTCGTCGCTAAATCTCATTTTTTTCCCGTGGACCAACATTCTTCTAACTGGTTTGATCCGGCGAGTCACAAATTCCTCTCCTGTTCCAAACTTTTCATTTCAGAGTAGCAGTTGTGACCTACATCCTTAGTTAATTGCACGGTATATTTCGGTCTGCGTCTTCCTCTACATCTTTTGCCTCTGCAGCTTTCACTAGCATCATGGACGTTATTCGATGATATCGTAGCATATGTAATACCATCCTGTCTCTTCTTCTTGCTCCCCAGTGGTCTCAGCACTCTCTAGTGAGTACGTGCTTGGCTACCACGGGACCCCAGCCCTTGAAGCATTACTTCCTCTTTGTCTGCTGCAAACGTAAACTTCGACTATAGACTACCTCCTGTGACTTTTCGTCGGATGGTCCTTTTGATGCAGACCCTGCTTGGACTTCGTTCAAGATTTTGGTCTTGATTTCTAGTTTCATTTCCAGCGCTATCTTCACCATCCATTAACGATTATATGGTACCCGTTACTGGGTTAGACCTGCCAATTTTTTCAAATTTTGCAGTACTGAATGTTGTGCACATAAGGTCGCCCACTGTAGTGTATGCTCTGCCTCTGTGAACCCCCACTCTGGCATCCTTCCTTTCTTCCTGTTGAGATAATATGCCCAAAACCCAACATGTTAGCTATCCTGTTGTGGGGCAGAGGTTCTCAAGTACCTTCACGGTGGTACATCGTGCCTGGAAGGGATTGCACTGTTGGTGCCTTCACTGCGTTTTCCCCATGTATGCAATGGAGTATGTGCCCATCATGACTAAGGCACGGGGCTCCCAGCAGCATGTTACTGGTAAGGTAGTCATTGCTGTGGATTGGTGGAGACCAAGGGGAGAGCCCCATTCAGAGTGGGTTGCACTATGGCAGATAGCCACACTGTGGGAGGAATACAGCAGTAGATGACAAGGAGTAAAATCCTTTCCCCTATACCGGTCTGTACCAGGACTGATGGAGACACCTTTTTGGCCATAAGGTCTTTACTTTTTGCGGAACACTTTGAAAATAAATATGGAAAGTTCCAACCATGCCTAAGATGAAGAACGGTTCTCTCCTGAATAAAAAGTCATCCCCTGGCCTCCAACAGGCGATGCTCTCTTGTGAAAGGTTGGACGACATGTATATGAATTTGCTCCCCACAAGAGCCTCTGTATGGTCCAGAGCGTCATCTTTCACTGTAGTCTTGTTTTGCTATCTGACGATGAGCTGTGAGCCAACTTAGAGCGATGGGGTGTGTACTTCATGTCACATCCATAGGAGACCAAGGGAAAAAAGTTGCTACCTGGGCCTTTGTCTTGGCTTTCGAAGGTGATAGGTTGCCTGAGAATGGTAAGCTGATAATCTACTAGTTAGACGTGAAAACCTATGTTTCTCCCCGTATGAGATGCTTCAGGTGTATGAAGTTAAGACATACGTCTTCCTATTGCATCAATACCCGTGTATTCAGGGATTGTAAACGTCGGCTTCACGTAAATATTCATTTACCCGTGCCCCTGTCTGCGTAAAGTGCAGCGAGTTCCACTCTACCTGCTCGCCAGATTGCTCTGATTTCGAGTGAGAGAAAAAAATCCGGAAGTATAAGACACTGGACAAGCTCATATGTCAAGAAGCCAGAGAAGAGTATGAGTCGTCTTGCGCTACAGTTGCAACTCATCACCTTCTCAGCCGACAGTGTCTTCCTCTGTTGAGCTTCTTACAGTGGGCCCTCAGAGCTGCCCATTGATATCTGCCCTTCTCCTCCCCTCCCCCCCCCCCCCTCCAAGTGGTCAGAGGCCCTTCAGGTGCTTCCATTGCACCCACTTTAGAAGCATTGGCTCCCCACCTGATGGGGAAACCAGTCCCCAGTCCCCAGCTGGAGGCACTTCAATCCTCCTCCAACTCGTCTAGCTAAGAAGAGGTCCCTTGGAACTTCTCCTCCCATGGTTCCTGCTGGTTCACAGCCAGACACCAGCTGGCAGCTGAAGGAACCACAGGACGCTTGCTGTCCAACTTCTCGTTATTTCTCTGGAGCGACAAAAAGAAGTCCTCTAAGACAAATGGAATTCTGGAGGCCCTAGCATCATTGGACTGTGCATGTACTCTTTCTGTGCCCAAGGTGGAGATCCCAGTGTCCACTGAAACACCAAATCTCTCCAGACCATCTGCCATAGAACCTAGACCAGTGGCTCCTCTGGTGTCTCAGCTGTTGGGAGCACATGACCATAGGTCAAAACGTGTCCCAACAGTATTCAGGCAGTCTGATTCTCCAGTGGGATTGTAACGCATTTTTCCACGATCTGGCTGAGCTAGAGCAGCTTTCAAGCACTTACCCTGCGTTCTGTATTCCCATTCAGGAAACATGGTTTCAAGCAATTCGAATCCTTCCCCTTCCTAGCTACTGAGATTATTTTAAGAATCATAAAGACAATGAGAGGGTATTGGATGGAGTTTATGTGTATGTGTTGGACTCTATATGCAGCAACCTCGTGCCTCTTGATACACATTACCTGTTTGGGTAAGTCCATATTATGACATTACCATCTGTAATGTTTATCTCTCTCCTGATGATATGTCCCAGGATGTGCTGTCTGCATTGCCCTCTCAGTTCCCTGCACCTTTCCTTGTCTTGGGTGAGTTCAGCGCCCATGACCCTTTGTGGCGTGGTACAGTGATTACTGGCTGTGGTAAAGACATTGAAGCCTTACTGGCATTATTTCATTGTGCCACATAGAACTTATTTGGCCATTGCTCTCTCCTTGTGCAGCTATGGTCTTCTACCATCTATCCACTTTAGGATCCACGATGACCTATGTGGTAGTGACCACTTCCTGATCTTGGTGTTCCTCACTCAGCATTGCTCTCCTGGACGCCCAACCAGATGTTTTCTCCATAATAGTGACTGGCATGAGGTCACATCTGTTGTCGTCTTTAGCTCCTCATTGACGTGGCTGTTCAGCATTCAATGGCAGGTATCCATTTGGCAGCCAACCAAGCTATCCCCTCTTCTTCAGGATTCCCCCTCAGAAGACGATACCCTGATAAGACGGGCTCTCCAACGCCATAAGCGGCAACCTTCCTGAAGCATCTCATTGCCTTTAAACAGCTGTGTGCCCGCATCCGCTATATCATAGAACAACAAAAACAAGAATCAGTGGAATGCTACGTTTACACCATTGGATCATGTACTTCTCCATCGCAGGTATGGGCAAAATCAGATGTCTCTGCGGCTTCCAGTCTCTTGCAGATGAACCAAGCATTTCCTCAGATGGTGCCTTTTATACTGATCCAGACACTATCACCGACCGTTTTGCTGAACATAATGGTTGTGCATCTGTGTCTGTGAAATCTCACCTTACAGCTCATTAAGCAGTGGATGGAGTGAATGTGCCTGCCAACTGGAGCCATATAGTCAAAACATTCCGTAAATGGGAACTCTCTAGTGCTCTAGCCCATTGCTCTGATTCGGCCCCAGGGCAATACCACATCCACAACCAAAGACTGAAACACCTCTCAGTAGATTGTCTGTGTCACATCCTTGCCCTCTTTAATCAGATCAGGAACGTGGGTAAGTTTGCATCTCAATGGCGAGAAAACGCGATAGTTCCAATACTGAAACCGGGTAAGAATCCACTAAAGGTTGACAATTATCGCCGAATAAACCTCAGCTACTTTCTCTGTAAATTGCCCAAATGCTGATGAATAAGTGGCTGTGTTGGCTCCTTGACTCTTGGAGTCTTTTGGCTGCATTACAGGGCAGCTTTCACAAAGGCTGCTCCACTGCTGATAATTTGGTTCACATGGAGTCAAGCATCTAGACGGCCTTTTCACGTTGTCAGCTTGTTTTTCGACCTGCACAATGCTTATGACGCCACATGGCATCATCATATCTTTACTATGTTACAGGAGTGTGGTCTCTTGGGTCTACTCCCTGTGTTTGACAAGAACTTCCTGTCGCACCGTACATTGTGAGTTCAAGAGGGTTTTTCACTCAGTGCCCCCACATCCAAGAGAATGGGCTCTTGCAGGGCTCTACACTGAATGTCCCCTCTTTCTGGTGGCCACCAATGGTCCAGCAGCAGCTACAGGTCTTCGGTACTAACCTGCTTATATGCTGACGATTTTTGTTTCTGTTATGGCTCCTGTGGTATGAGTGTTGCTGAGCGTTACATATGGGTCACTGTACAAAAGGTGCAGTCATGGGATTTCACCAACGGATTTCGGTTTTCAGTCGCCATTGTATGGCCCACCCAGACCTTTACCTAGACCATCAAAAACTTCCTGTGGTTGAGACACTTTCTGGAACTATTCCTCAATTCCTGGCGGATGTGGCTTCCCCATCTTTCCGAACATAAGCGAAAATCCTGGCAATAGCTAAATACACTTCGCTGCCTCGATAATAGCTAGTGTGCAGATTGCTCTGCCCTTTTGTGGCTCTACAAAGCCCTGATTCAGTTCCGTCTTGATTATGGGAGTCTAGCATATGGTTCAGCATCAGCCTCAGCATTGCGGATACTGGACCCCATTGCGGATACTGGACGCCATTCACCATTGTGGGGTCTGACTTGTGACAGGAGCCTTCTGAACTAACCCTCTGAACAGCCTACTAGTTGAGGCTGGTTCCCCTCTATTACCAACAGGCGCCAACAGCTGCTGAATTATACTGTATGCGTTTGTAGCTTCCCTGAACATCCCAGCTACCATATCCTTTTCCCTGGAAGGGAGGTCCATGACTCACAAAAGCGACCCAGAGCAGGGTTTACAATTACTGTATGCCTCCAGTGCGTCGGTTCAGAACTGCAACTTCCTCCACCATCGCCTCCAGTCAGGAAGACATCGCATCTGACCCCATGGCTTGTGTCCTGACCTCAGATATGTCTTGAAGTCTGCTTTGGTCCAAAAGATTCCATTGGCCCCACAAAATTTTTCGACACCTATTCTTGGATGTCTTTGAGTCACATCTGGCTTCGGAAGTGGTATTCACCTATGCTCAATAGTTGACAGAGGAAACGGTCTTGCTTGTCCACTTGCAAGGTGCAGTGAACTACACTCACTGCCAAATGGCTGCAATGTCTTCACTGCTGAATTGATGGTCGTTAAACTGGCTTTTAGCTACATTCAGTCTTGCACTGTCAAGGGTATCCTAATCTGTAGTGACTCCCTTAGCAGCCCTCAGGCTATAGACCAGTGCTACTCCTCTCACACACTTGTTATGGTTATGCAGAATCTTGTCTCTGACCTCCATCAAGCTGGATAGCTTCTTTTGGACCCCAGTCATGTTATGATTTCAGGAAATGAAGAATCTGATGGATTATCCAAGCTGGCCTCAAGATGCTGATTCTGGAGTGACAGATCCCAGAATCTGACCTCTGGTCGTTTATACACCATAGTCTGCTGGAAGCCTGGAACTCAGAATAGTCTGCCCTGCTCTCCTGAAACAAACAGAACAATTAAGGAGATCATTACCAAGTGGCAGTTTTCCCTGCGTCCCTCTCACAGGGCATTCACCAATCTTGTTGACTCCACATCAGCCACATTTGGCTGACCTATAGCCACATTCTTCAACATGAGGATCCCCCTCACTGCTGATGTGGAACTCACTTGACGGTGACTCACTTACTCATAAACTGCCCTAATTTTAATGCTTTGAGGCTGCATCTTCATCTTCCTGACATGATCCCTCATGGTGCTAGCAAACAACAGCAAAGCAGCCGATCTGGTGTTACATATTGCCTGTGAACGTGGGTTCTATTCATCACTGTAAGGTGGGGCTTTTTGGCCTCATTGACTGCCTGAGGGTTTGGTGGAGCACCTTTCTCCTGCACTTCCTCCCCCCCTCCACCCCACAGAGGTCACTTGTCAGGCTTTGCTTGGTGGCCCTTTCTACTTTTATTGTTTTTCATTTGCTTTTACTGCTTTTCCTTGACTGAAGTTCTAATGACTTGTTTGTGTTGTCTTTTCGTGGGCTTTAATCTCGGATTTTTATTGTGTTAGATACACTTAGGCTTTCCAGGATTTGTCTTTCTCTTCCTTCCTTTGACGACCACTCCTGGTTTGCCACTTACCGGATAAAGGGAGTAATGACCTTTGAGTTCAGTCCAATTCACTCCAAACTAATCAACTAACCTTTCCTCACAAATTCGCAGAGAACCTCTTCATTCCTAACCTTACCAGCCAACCTAATTTTCAACATGCTTCTGAAATACTGCATCTCAAATCCTTAGATTCTCTTTTGTTCTGTTTTTCCCACGAATTTACTCCTCAAACTAAGACCTACCTTTCATAATGGCAGATTTGTCTTGGGTGGGAATAGACATTTTTGCCAGTGTTAGTCTGCTTTGTATGTGCTTGCTCCATATGTAATGGGCTATTTTGCTGCCAAAGTAGCAGATTTCCTTAACTTTCTCTACTTCCTGATTCCCAGTTCTGATGTTAAGTTTCTCAATTTTCTCATTTATATTACTTCTGACTACTTTCATCTTTGTTTGATTTACATTCTGTCCATATTCTGTACTCATTATCCTGTTCATTCCATTCAGCAGCTCATTTAATTCTTCTTCACATTCACTAAGGATAGCAGTGCCATCAGCGAAATGTATCACCTATATCGTTCCACCTCGAATTTTAAGTCCACTTTTGAACCTTTCTTTTATGTCCATCACTGCTTCTACAATGTATAGATTGAACTGTAAGGGGCGAAATACTACATCCCTGACTTACACCCTTTTTAATCCCAGAACTTCGTTCTTGTTCTTCCATTCTTACTCTTCCCTCTTGACTCTTGTACATATTGTCTATTATCTGTACTTCTCTATAGCTTACACCTTATTTTTTCAGAAGTTTGAACGTCTTGCAGTATTTTACATTCTCTAACACTTTTCCAGGTCGACAAATCCTATAAACTTGTCTTGATTTTTTTCAACCTTGCTTCGAATATCATCCACAATGTCACATGATTCTCTGATGCTTTTACCTTTACTAAAGTCAGATTGATCGTAAGTATATTTCTATGTGATCTCTAATTTACCTGATTTTCTCGTGGTGGTAATTTTGTGGGACTTATATGGACGGGAGATACAGGGTGTTTGAAAAAGAACTCCCTAGTTTTAATATGTCCTAGAATCTGTACGCAGTGACATACACTACTCTAGTTTGTGGTTTTTGACTCATAAACTCTCCAAGTTTGGCTCCCCTGCAGTAGGCTGGTCTGCTTGACCTTGAGACAGCACCAGTGCTGTTTTTTCTTGTGTTCCCTCAGTTCAGTCCATGCGTGCATGCAGTGCAGTGGCTCAAATGGCTCTGAGCACTATGGGACTCAACTGCTGAGGTCATTAGTCCCCTAGAACTTAGAACTAGTTAAACCTAAGTAACCTAAGGACATCACAAACATCCATGCCCGAGGCAGGATTCGAACCTGCGACCGTAGCGGCCTTGCGGTTCCAGACTGTAGCGCCTTTAACCGCACGGCCACTTCGGCCGGCCTGCAGTGCAGTGCAGAGAAACTAAGCGACAACGTGTACTCCGCATGTCATCGGAACGGTTAATCGTCATAACTACAGAATTTGGGGGCAGAGCATCCAAATGAAGTAATTCAGCATCAACGCGACCCTCCCAAAGTCAGTTTCTGGCGCGGTTTGATGGACGATCGTTGATTCGTCCTTTGATTTTTATAGAAAAAAATAATAAACGGGGTCGTTTACTGTGACATGTTGATAAAGTACGTCCTTCCCCAAATGGACGATATTGAGGCGGAAACGGGGCCTATGTTTTTCCAACAAGATGGCGCCCCGCCTCATTACAGTAACCATGAGCGTGCAGCTCTTGACACTCGCTTTCCAGGAAGTTGGAGCCACCACGAGGCCCAGATTTAACCGTAATGGAATTTTTCTTTTGGGGCCACATAAAAAAAGTTGTGTACAGTCATTTACGGGAAAGAAATCGTCGCGGCGATTCGGACACTTACACCTGAAATGTTAGTGAATACGTGGCGAGAAGTGGAATATCGTCTCGACGTGTGCAGGACAACAAATGGATCCCACATTGACGTCTACTAACATTAAACAAAACTTGAAGGAATTCTCTTTCATGACATGTACTCACTGATGTAATATTTCATTAATTCCCCCATTAATTTTATACTTAAAACTAGAGTCCTTTCTCAAACACCTTGTTTATTCAGATACCAACGCTTGAGAGAGGACGTGTAGTTGGACTCAAAGAAGCCATTTGGAGTACTCGGCGAATTGCTCGATATGCGTATAGGACCTATGCCACTATTCGACTATAACAGCAGAGGTTCTTGAACAATAGCCGAACACAGCGTGAAGGAAAGAAGTGGCTGACCTAGACAGACATCAGAACGTGAGGACCGAGCAATCGCCAGAGAGGCACTGAGAGACCCGGATTCATCTTCATCATCGATCTGTCGCTCAACTGGCGCTTCATTGGCCACAAGGACCATTAACAGGCGGCTCACAGAAAGGGGGCTTTGGTTACAGCACCCCTTGCACCGACTAAGATTGACATCTGTGCGCCAACAAGCTCGTTTGTAATGGTGTCAGGCACATGTGGCCTGCAATCTGATTGACTGGAGCTGGAGTAGGACTGTCTTCAGCAATGAGCCACGCTTCGAACTGAGTCCCGATGACCAGTGAAGACCTGTCTGGAGACGCCCCAGGGAGCAGTGGGGTACCAACCTGGCTGTCACCCATTATACTACCCGACAACGAGGAGTGACGGTCTGTGGTGATATTTCATTACATAGCAGGACTCCTTTGGTCCTTATCCGCAGCACCCTTACCCGACAGCGGTAGGTTGGTGATATTCGTCTCCCTGTTTTGTTGTCCTTCGTGACAAGCTGTCTTGGGCTTACATTTCCCACACATGCCAAGATGTTTTGCTACTTGTATTCGTGCTTACCAAACCCTAACTTGGGCAACAACGTTGCCAGATCTCTTCACAGATGAGAACGTTTGGAGCATCGTGGGAGAAGCGCTACAACCATCTAGGGATTCTGAAAATCTAACGCGCCAATTGGATGGAATTTGGTACGATACCTTCGTGATGACATCCAACAACTCTTTCAAGCAACACCGTGGCGAATAGCTGTTTGCATAAGGGCCACAAGTAGACCAACACGCTTTATTGATCTGCTGTTTCTCTTGAATAAGCCATCAATTTTTTCTTGAAATTGTGACCATTTGTTTGTTTGTACATGTACATCATATCTACCGATTTCCGTCTGTTTCGAAAAATTCCTTTGTGTTGTATCGCTTTTTTACAGTGAGTCTGCCACTGGAGTTTATTGAACATCTCTGAACCATGACAAATCAGGCCACTCTTCGTTGTACCCTCTCCATATCTCATATTAATCTAACCTGGGAAGGATGCCACACTAACGAACAGTACTAGAGAATCGGTCGAACGAGTTTCTCTGTAATCCACTTCTTTCTTGCACGAATTACATTCTGAAGATTCTTCCAAAGAATTTCAGTCTGGCATTTATTTTCCATAATCTGTGTGATCATTTCGCGTTAGGCCGCTGTGAACGGTTAGTTCCTGACATTTTACGGGAGTTGCTGTTCCCTGTTATTTGTCGCAGATAGTTTAATCGAATAGTAGTAGGGCTCATCCTTTATTTTTGTGTGTTACGTTACATTTATTTACGTTCAGGTCTTCTGCGGTCCGCTGCCGTCTCCTGGAGTTGTAAACTTACTACAGACAGCAGTATTGCGCGTGAATAACATCACAGAGCTCCCTGCCTAATCCTTTAGACTGTTAATAAGTATTCTACAAAGTAATGTCCCTATCACAGTCTCTTAATGTACTCCTGACATCCGCCTTACACCTGTCCATTACGTTCCGTTAGGAGCACCTAGTTGCGTTCTGTCTGAAGGAAGTCCTCAGTTCAATCACACACTTGGTCCAATCCTCGGTAAGCTTTTATTTTGTTCACCAAGCGATTTGTGGCGCTGTACCGAATGCCTTCCAGAAGTCAAGGTATATAACGTCCTTCTGGGCACCGTTGCTTTGGGACTCTGGATCTCATGGATGAACTAAGCAATCTGAATTTCGCAGTATCTCTGTTTTCGGAATCCATGTTGATCTTTATGGAGGAGATCTTCATTAGCGATAAACGTCATCACACATGTTGAAATGTTCAAATGTGTGTGAAATCTTATGGGAGTTAACTGCTAAGGTCATAAGTCCCTAAGCTTACACACTACTTAATCTAAATTATCCTAAGGACAAAGACACACACACACACACACACACACACACACACACACACACGCCAGAGGGAAGACTCGAACTTCCGCCGGGTTCAGCCGCACAGTCCATGACTCGGCTAATCCCGCGCATCACGCATGAGCTGGAACATGTTCCATAATGTGGTCCCTCAGGTCTCTGGCGCGCCTGATTAATTGTGATCTTCCAGGTATTCTGTCATTATGAGCAATATTTCGACGGCCGACCCAACCGTCTTCTTTAGTTGATGTGAATTTTGCTGTCACGTGTGCTCGCTGCCTAGACTCCAGCCAGACTGATCTGCTGAGTTCGACTTCAGACACACATCAGATCCTCGAATATAATCATGAGATGAAACTGGATGAAACTAGTATAATGGTGCAAACGTCGACTTTCTGGGACAGCGGAATTAATGATTCTATCGAAATGTTTGTCCAAAAACTCAATAAAAAGGAATGGAGATGTGGCGTTCGCTGTGTTATTCAGTGGTTTGGTATTTAACTAATTTGTAAATGAAAATGATAATCTTATTTTATTACACTGAGTAATTACTACATAATTTTTCTCCCGGCTAAAGGTTTGGTCAAGTTGCTGAAGAACTCCAAGTTAACGTCGTGTTAAAGTGTTGTCTGTAAGTTGTGTAAGTGTCACTAAATCACAGTTCATACAACAGATTCTATACAACTATTGATTAAGATGGAAGCAGTTATCTTCAGCAAAATGATCAATAAAACCACCGAATATCAGCCGCGCACAACACTGACGTATGTTACCTGAAACAATAATCTTCGCAACTCGTGCGTAATTAATTTCGGCTCCATACATCAACTAGAAAAGTTTGTTATAACGATCGTGCTATGAGCACTGTTTTTAAAGAACCAATCTGATTCGAATTATTTTCATTAAAATGAGTTCGGGACCACCGGTGCACATTTATTTTTACACATTTGTATCACGTTCAGCATTTATGTCTGCAGAGTTGCGTAATTTGAATTTGCCGCTGTGATAATTGTGAAGATGGCGGCAGAGACTTTCTATTGTTAGAGCAAATAAGTATTTTAAATGCTTATTGAACTTTACAGAAACTCTACTTTCGTATTGTGCACTATTTAGACTTCATCAAGCAAACATTTGATTTGTTTATAAGGAAAACACAGACAAAAACGCGATACAAATCGTTATCATCAATGGCTGCGCTCCTTGCAGCGGAAAGAAACAATTAACACAGATAACGCTTACTGAGAGAGGAATTACAGTTACAAATAATTATTCACTCATGTTTATAATAATAATGAACTCTATTTTAAGTAATAATTAACAAATAATTACAATTTCTTAACAGACCTCAGTTTGATAAGCGTCCGCAATCTACATTAGCCAACCAACAAAAGGTAAAAACAAAAAAAGACAAACGCAGATCATAAAAGGAATTTACAATTACCATTGTCTTTGTGTGATACACATCGATATGTCCAATTACATCATAGAAGATTATATAAATAATTAATTCACTATTTTTTCATATGTCGAATGGACAATGTTTATAACTGCTAGAGGCATAATTTCCTCTCGTCGCACTGTAGCCAGAAATTGATCACGTGGATGTTACAGAGACTTCAATTCAGACAAGGGTTGGAGTCTGGCACTCACGGTATTATGATCTTGCTTGCCTTCACATAGATCAGAGCTGGGAAACGCTGACAGAGTGGGTTCTGATAAACGTAAGGCCATCAAAGAGCGTAATGGACGTTAGGGGTGGAACCAAAGCCTGGTGGTGTTGGTAGAACTCAAATAGTGGTCCGAGATCAAAAATAGTCCGCACTCTTATTGGGATCAACGTAATGAGTACACTTAACAGCAGATCTCGCCGCATCCGATGATGATGATTGGCTCAGTTATCGACATACTGGTTTTAAAAGGGGAAGAGCGACTGAAATGCGTACCCAGAAGCACACTCTTAACACTCCACAATTCTGAAAGACTGACGTCATAGATATCGGATACATTTTGTTACTCGAATATAAAAACCGTTCGTAACAGGTGCCTGGTAGCCTAGGCCAACACTGGCGTACCGGGAGGCTAGATTGAATCTTTGGAGCCCTACACATAATAGAGGAAGAAAATCTTGTAACTCAATTTAATAGACAAATTAAAACTATGCTCATGACATGGGCGGGCTCTCGGAGATGACAGCTGAACAAAATGCCTGTTGCATTAAATGTTGTCTGTGTAATTATCGCGTTAATCCTTGATGAAAATCGGAGGTTATGGTAATATCCACCACTATCATGGTCACGAAAGAACTGACAGTCGAGTAAATTAATTAGTTTATTACACAGATGTCGCCGGTGTAGTAGTATAAGCTGTGACCGCCGATTACTTTGGCGCCAACAGTGAAACGCCACTCGTAGTTTACTGCTACATTCAAATGGTATAATGTGAACACCTTAAACTTCGAGGCCATAAATGTCTTTCAGAACACGGAACGCCTTTTTCATTTACTTAGGTTACCGAAAAATCGTTTAGTCCCATTTTTGTTAAAAGTTTTCCGATTTTTGTCAGTGTTGACCCACCGAATGGAACGAACTTCGCGTACTGATCTAGTTGTGACGCTTGGCTAGACTACAGTTTATGTTTTGCGGAGAGTTCTGTATTTATATTATGTGGCCGATAGTCATTTCGTCTGAACACAGAGATCTAATGGAGTATTTCGGCACCGAGATTGTTTTCGCTTCTAGTTACGTGTTATGTAACAATATCGTGTCCTTGAGGAGAGCGAAATTTTGTAAATCGGTCGTATCTAATTGCATTTCCAAAATTTAATGGCAGGTCTTGAAACCTCATCTCGGAACTCAGACGAAGTTGCACAGTTACTTTGCAATTCCCGGTTCTTCAGCAGGAGATGTTCTTCCACTTCATTCGTCGTTTTTCATACCTGTTTAACCACACGGGGAGAGGCTGCGTCAGGTGGTGGTACAATGGTGCTGTGTTATCACAGCGTTTATTCAATTCTACTAAAAACGAGTTATCGTGGGAACTGCGGCGCCGCTTTTCACTGTGTACCGGGTGTGTAGACACGTACCTTCAAACAAACAAAACATTAATTACTTTAATTTGCAAAATATTAATTACTTTAATTCATCGAGGTCACATTTAAAACTTTGTGTCTAACTCTCGCATCTACCAAGTGACGTCAGCGTAATTCAGAGCAGCGTATCGTGTTCTCCAACAGGCAAAAAGAGCCATTATTGTATGAGTACACTCTCACAACAACCAGTGGTAGCAGTGACATCCAAAGACATACTGAGTGATTCAGTATGGAGTGGTCAATTTAAACTAATCGCAAGGAAATCATATGGCACACTGAGATTCACTGGAAAAATCTGCAGGTGGTTTAGTTCACCTACAACACAAGTAGCTTTCACAGACCTCACGCGACTGATACGGAATATAACCGTTCAGTCTGGGATTCGCAACAGGAAGGATTGATAGACGAAGAAGAGCAGCACGTTTCATTACAAGTACATTTAGTAAGCGCAAAACTTCACTGCATCACAGAAATGCTCAGTCAATTCCAGTGGCATGTGCTGCAAGAGGGGCCTACTGGTATGGTCTACTGTCAAAATGCAGATATTATGTTCCTAGAAGAGACAAAAAATGTACGTATCGCTTCCTATTCCTCGCGAAAGAACTATGAATATAAAATTAGAGACATTGTAGCTCACACATTGTTTCTGCGGACCTTTCGCAACTGTAAGAGGAAAGGGATGAAGTGACAGTCATACACAAATTACAAGTTTCGATTGCTTATGTACACACTTCACGGATTTCTTCGTCACATCGACGATACATTCTGAAAGCTGGCCAACGCAGCTTTATAGGATTACGTATAAGGTACTGCCCTAAAGCCTTGAGAAGAAGATTTAAGAGCCTGTAATTATTTCCAAATATAAACCAGAAAAGTAGTAACTAATAAACAAATGTCCGCCCCTGGTGTCTGAGTGGTCAGCGCGACGGAATGTCATACCTACCAGCCCGGGTTCGATTCCCGGCTGGGTCGGAGATATTCTCCGCTCAGAGACTGGGTGTTGTGTTTTCCTTATCATTATTTCATCCCCATCGACACGCAAGTCGCCGAAGTGGCGTCAACTCGGAAGACTTGCACCGTGCCAACGGTCTACCCGACGGGAGGCCCTAGCCACACGGCATTTCCATAAACAAATACGGCGATTTTTCGAATTAATATAGAAGCTCTTCAATAATAAATTGTCCTAAGATTTTTCCGTCGAATCGAACAGAGACTTGAAGAGTATACATGTAGATGTAGACATAAAAGATGACTCTCATTCACATGGCAGATCATTTTGAAAAGTACGGAATTGAAATTCTGCGTCGTTAAAACAATATTTACCGACGAGAATCTCTCCTTGAGTCAAATTTGAACACAGTCGTGTTTTATTTACAATGGTCTTATTGGAGATGGTATTATCTTGTTGTTTTGCGACTACTAAAATGACTTATCAATCTACTTCCAGGGAGATCTACAGGTGAAAGTGAATTCCGTGTCACGGTGCAAAATTTAATTTTTCCCTTTAAAAAATGACTGGCTGAACTGATAACAAGAGATAACTGACGGAAAAAATCTTAGGACAATTTATTATTGAAGAGCTTCTTTATTCATTCCAAACATCGCCGTATTTGTTTATTAGTTACCGGTACTACTTTCACGGTTTATATTTGGAAACAATTACAGACTCTTAAATCTTCTTTTCAAGGCGTTAGGGCAGTCACTTTGCACATAATCGTACAAAGCTGCGTTGGCCAGCTTTCAGAATGTATCGTCGACGTAACGAAGAAATCCGTGACCTGTGTACATAAGCAATCGAAACTTGCCTTGCAGTCCAGACTGACCGCGATTCCCGCAATTTCTGCGGTGCTAATAGCACTATTCGGTTGAGTGCTAAAGCTATTGCTGGGGCTGCTACTAGGGGCTGCTGCGCAAACGCTGTTGTTTGGCGACACGTGTTGACAGACTCGTGTATTGCAATAGCGAGCAAAGCGGCGCTGCGTCGCCACTGATTTCGTGCTTCGTTAGTTGCCAAACATTATCTTTTACGAAGGCGCTAAAGGAGCTAGTAAACTATTGGTAGAACCTCTTTGTCTGACATTTAATTTATACACAATTATAACCTAGCTTTCTATGTCCGTTATCCATGAAAACAAACCGCTAAATAAGTTAGAGGTTTTGTATTTTAGTATTCGTAACTTTTCTCCTTCAGTTGCTCTTTCAACAATGATTATTTTATAGATAACGCGGTCTATTACTTGTCTTCGGCAGCTTATTTTTGTATTTATTTTTAACGAAAAATGTTCCAGTTTATTGTCTTAGGAATTCTCAGTGCCCATCACTCACGGCAGGCTACACATCAGGGGCTTGAAAGTCATTTATGAGTCTCTAATGGAGAGGCCACCTTGCAAAGCACGTCAATATTACTCCAACACGACGTTCCTGTCATGCCATGCAGCTTACATGTTGGGGAACAAAAAAAACTGTTTCTTGACCCATAAAGGTGGACTGTCCTGCAAAGCAGGTCGATTTGAGAGTCTGATGCTGCTTCCATACATCAGGTGTGTTATGCAGGACAACCTATATAGCAGGGGCTGGAAGAACATCATCTACATATCTCTGGTCCTGTTGGAACTAGGTGGGTATAAAGCTGAACTGTGCTGATACTCATGAGCTCCGCTGATTCTGTGTCACATTTGACTGAAATCGATCGTGGGATTTTAGAAGAGATCCTGAACATACAGACATACTCTGCTTTTCAAATATGATGATTATTATTATGTTTGGAGCATGTGCTCTGTTATTGCAGCACTTTTCGATCAAATAATATTCACATTAGCTGTAAGTCAAGGATGTAAATTTAACACACAAACTGATTGCACAAAATATTAGGCAACACTTTAAAAGAGCACACTGCCACTTTGGTTCACTGTAGAGGTTGTAAAGCTGGACAAGGTGGCGTTGTTACCATCCACCAATGATGTAAGTCATGACAGTGAATTTCTGTGCATGTGGCAGTGGTTTCTACAGAAAGAGTGCAGTTAGAAAGATGATGTGTAGATGGACAGAATGGCGGAAATGAGCTGACATGTTTAGAAATGCCCAAGATAACGTCATAAATAAACTTCCCTATTTGATGATATGTCATAGTGGGCCTTAAAATGTGTGTGAACTCAGTCACGTAAATCTTTGTAAGTATAGTCTTTGTAAAAAGATCGTAGTTGACAGGAAATGGAGACTATTGTCACTCTTCATCAATGACAATGACTTTCTCATGGCAGGTACTGGTGTTGCCATAGAATAAAAGACGCTTAAGTAGTTTCCAAGGCAACTGCATGTGAATAAAATCGAAGGCTATTGCTCACAGAGGCACATATACCTTTATGTCTTTCGTGGACCAAACAAGGCAGAAACTAATCAGCAGCTGATTGAAGAAGTGTAGTATTGTGCGACAAGTGGCGATTTTGGCTGTTTTCAAAAGAAGCAAGGCGTTGAGTACACCCGTGGCTAGAAGAGGGGTTTAACCTACAATGTGTAAAGGCAGCAGTTCAGGCCAGAGGTGGTTCTGCAATGTTGCAGCTCTTTTTGTTTTCTACACCTCAGTCGGTGAAAATCGAACCCTTACAGGATAATGTTGTCTGTCGGTCTGACTGTTAAGAACTCTATTTCTCAGGAACAGACAGATGTATTAAGTTGAAATTTATGTCTGTGGCCTCCTGGCAGTGTAAAAAATTTAACGTATGTCAGTGCAATCACAAGATTTATGACTCATATTTTCATAATCACCTGTAGGGTACTTGCCATTGACCTATAAGAATAAAATTTGGCGGGAAACAGGATTTTACTGTACAAGTAACGTAATACGAGTATAACTTGACAATTGATAATTTTTTCTCACATAACACGAAAAAATTATTTGAATTTTGTCATTTGTGATGCGGCTGTCTGTCCGCCTGTTCAAACCCCTTTTTTGTCAGGAAGAGATAGATGAATCAAGCTGACATTATCGCACATACTAGTGGTGGTTTAAGTGGCTCTGAGTACTATGGGACTTAACATCTGAGGTTATCAGTCCCCTAGAAATTAGAACTACTTAAACCTAACTAACCTAAGGACGTCACACGCATCGATGCCCGAGGCAGGATTCGAACCTGTGACCGTATCGGTCGCGCGGTTCCGAACTGTAGCGCCTAGAACCACTCGACCACTCCGACCGGCACGACATTTTATTTTCATAAGAATTCTTATAGACGATCCGTATTTAATGTCAAAAATTTTAAGGTATTTCATAAACATTTAAGCGGCAGAGTAAGAAAAGGAAATTTGAAGTAGCTGCAGTGGATAACTATTATACTTCGACTTCGACAATAGCCAGTAATGACTGAACGTCTCTCACAAAACTCGCACTATGCTTGAATAGCTGTACTACACAGTTCCACTGACAAACATGTACTTTAACTACTCCGACAATTTAACGTACATTGACGAACAGAGATAGTCAGCACATGTTACTTAATTATCAAAGTCATGATTATCACCGAGTGACCACATGAAATATCGTATCGGTTAGTCAGTGGTTAAGTGTTGCACAATGATGTCGAAAATGTTGTGTTGCTCGCTATTAGCGTGATGTCTCCTGAAACAGTAAATATTTTAATTCACATGTCGCAGAACAAAACATTTATAACTAAGTAAATAATTAATCCAATAATCATTTACTTTGTATATCACTGAAGATGCCTAAGAGGGATGAAACATGTTTGTTAAAAATAAAACAAAGACGAGATGTAATTTTCCTTATCTGCAACAGAGAAGTTAAGAAGAAGATGAGAATTGAAACATTAGAGACGTGGTGTTATAGAATGCTGCAAACGTTTTGGGTGAGGTATGAAACAAGGAGGTTCTCCCCAGAATCAACGTGAACAGATATATATAGGAAGCACTGACAAGACGTAATAACCGGACGATAGTATTTGTATTTAGATATGAGGAAATAACGTCCATGGTACAAGGAGGAGCTGTAGTACTAAAATCTGTTGGAGAAGACAGAGAGTGAAATTCATAGAACAAATAACTGAGCACGTCAGGTGTTAGTGCTACTCTGAGATGAAGAGGTTGGCACAAGAGAGAAATTCGTGGCGGGCTGCATCAAAGCAGCAAGGAGCCTGATGATTCAAAAAATAAAAAATAATCTGAAAGACAAACATTATCTGATTCTTTGATTTCGGAAGACATGAGTCGTTCTTGCACAGCAAGCCTTCCATTTTTACTCGTCTTGCATTTTTCTCTCTGTCACTTAAGACGAATTCTGGAAACATTCTTTGAATACTCAATTTTGGCAGATTGTAAAAACTCAGATTTTCTACCTGAATGTTTCTGTAAATTTTCAGGAAAGGAAGCTAACAAAAGTAAAATTATATAAATAATTTTGCCTGTTACCTGCAAGTTACCTATTATCTCTCATATTGAACTGAATAATTGAGGTCACCATGTTGTTATTTCTCTGTTTGCAAACGAATACATTTTTCAGCTTATCTAAGACATTCTGGGACAAACTGAACAGGACTTTTCATAGATGCTTGCATCAACCATCAGAAAACCATACACAGTGACAGGCATTGCCGGAGTTAATTTCTTAAGAACTTCAGTCTATATTTTACGAAGATATTAAACAGTATGCAGCTTTCGATCATTAGATGAAGCTTGAGTTTATTGTGTGCTCTTACGTCGTCCCTATTCCCGTCAGCATTTGAGACAGGGTTGTGGAGCCTTGGGTGTCATTCATTGTACAAGTCTGACCTCACACATTCCCGTGACGGGTCAGAGCTGCAAAGAGCTGGAAACCCAGTCATCTCCTCCCGGCCCTCCTGCGCATGCGTCACTGCTGTCCTCTCTGGAAGCTTCCAGACCATGATATCATGCCTATTTAACCCTCGTAATACTATTGACCACTGAGGGAAATTTTCTCCGAACAAAAAAAAAAAAAAAAAAAAAAAAAAAAAAAAAAAAAAATCGGACTCGTCCTGCAATGAGTGATAGTTTCATAATTCAGTACATAACTTTTTGAACATATGTAGTTTTGCAGAAAATCATGATAGCACCGCCGAACACCACTAGGATTACATCCGGTACCACTTCCCTCTTGCGGTTTTTCTTAGTACATTAATGCCGTTTCACAATCTATAATTGTTGCTGTGCTTGAGTTCTTACATTCTTGTAAATGTTATTGGAAAGTGCGATTGTTGACAGGCCTTTATGAACCGTCAGTTATTCGTTCCATGCTTGCAGAGACTAGTAAGATGGAAAAATAGACATCTTAGAAGAGTTATATTCCGGAAGTTCAGAAGCGGATTTGGACAGTACAAACGTCGAGCCTGTAAAGGGAGTGATACGCACTTCTGACTTTTATAGCAGAATCTGTAACCTTTTATACGATACTATATACGTGTAGTAGCGTCTGGTGCCACGATATATACCATTTATCTGTTTAGTATAGATCAGACAACAAAAAAGAAATGCGGCAAAAACAGGTACTGAGAAGAACTTTTGGAAGAGAGGGGAGATAAAACATAATGCGAGTAAAGCGAGGCCTGACAAATTTCGCAGTAAAAAATGTGGAACCATGGTATCTGCTTTTCAGTTGTTTCTTACGAAGAAAGTAGTTGATGCAGTACTAAAGTGGACTGACAAAGAGCGAACTCTTGGCTACAATAATAGATGCAGTCGAACAGATATTGCTGTATTGAAGTTGTGTTGATCTTAACAAGTGTTTACAAGGCCTATAATGAAGCAATTACGCATCTGTGGAATGAATAGGACGGAAGAAACATTTTTAGTAAAGCAATGGCTAGAAATCGTTTTACCAGATTTCAAGATTCACCTGATTTGACGACGTAGATGGAGACGTCGCAGCTGTGATCCTGACATGCAGGATCCCATCATAAAAAATATCTGACGTCTGATGATGATAATGATGTTTGGTTTGTTGGGCGCTCAACTGCGCGGTCATCAGCCCCCCTACAAAGTCCAAATTTTTACAGAGTCCAATTTGTTTTACACAGTCCAGTATAGCCACTGTCACGAATGATGATGATTATGAAATGATGAGAACACCACAAATACTCAGTCCCTCTGACGTCTGAGTACAGACGTTTTAATACGATTATGTTTCTCATAGCAACGAAACAGTTGAAGATTAACGTGTTACGTTTCGTGGTAGCTGTCCATTTCCGCTATATATTCCTTCAAGACCAAGAAAATACGGGTTGAAGATATGACCAGTGTGTGACAGCGCAACATTTACGTCCTCAATCTGGATGTTTTCAACTTGTCTACAAGAAAATGAATGACGTGGACTTAGCCATGGAAAGAGAGTTGCTTTAGATATGCTGAAAGGCTTAAACAGCAATGGCAGGAACGTAACAACTGACAATTTTTTCACAAAGCGTAGTTTGGCAACAGCATTTTTTTTAAAAAACCCATCTCTCAAATTTAGGAATAATTAGAAGAAATAAAGAACTCACGGAAGCTTTCACTCAGACCAAAGGTCGAGTTAAATATTTATCAACATCTGGGTTCCAACACCATGCATAAATTATTCCAAATTGTCCAAATAAAAAAGCAAAGCTGTAAATTTGCTCATTAGAGCGCATTCAAGCAAGAAAAAGGAGGCTAATAAAGAATCCAAACGAATAACAATTTTGCACTACAATAAGATAGTCAGGAGACAGTAGCTAGCTGGTTAGAAAGTTCACTACAAAGACGATGAGCAAAAGGCGGTTAGTGATATCAATTTACAACATGATTGAAATTAGTGTACTGAATGCACTTATTATATGGCTGCATCTTCTATAAGGTTGGGCAGGAAGGACTAACTAAAAGAGGCTGACATTCCTCATAGACTAGGAAGGCAACTATTTGGTAGAAAACTAGACAATATTAGTTTCCCAGGACTTTTATCAACACCACAGATGGAAAAAAAGGGATTGTGTCGATTTTATGACAGGTATGTGCTTAGAAAATACTCTCATAAGTGTTTAGTATGTGGAAGATCTGAGTGCAAAAACCGCTAGGCAATTCTTTGTCTTAAATGCACTGCCTCATAATTGTCGGTTTGGCATTTCATCACAAATGTTTGTAGTTTCATAAGAATAGTTATTATCTTTTACTGGAATAAATCATTAAAAATAATCAGGCATTTTCATTTATGTTCATATCACTACCATCAACTACTATAACGTGGAAAATTTTAAAGTATGTGGTGGTATTCAGCAATAAATACACTTATCCTTAACCAAAGCACATTGTATTGGGGTCACTAGAGACCCTAGTGGTACCCATGGTAGCAAAAATATTCAGTATTAGGAGGGTTAAGCAGTAAATCTTGACAGCCCTGGTAGTCAGTGGTTATTTACTTCTGAAGTCTTACTCCAAGTGACGCAGCTTGGAAACTAATGAGATTTTATTCATTTCCGTGGTGACACACGCACAGTCATCACAATCATCTCATTTATAGACCCTTATTTGTTACAAAGTTTTTGGTCTTATTGTTTTACAGTTTCACCTGTATCAGTTTCCGCTATTATGATACACTACGCATATGATTGTTCCACGCTGTGTCATTACCTTCGTTGTGTGAGACGAATGCAGCCACCGACGGACGATGCTGCAGGACTGGTAGTCTGGCGCTGACAGGTACATTAATGCTGATCCCGCATTAGCGGCGCTTTCATGGCCCCTCTACTGGAAACTCAGTGGAACCGGAGCACTTGCTTCCACCTCACGTGGCTTCCTTGCTGAACATATGACGCATGTAAGGTCTTACCAGGTCAGCTGTCAGTTAAACGAAATACCGTTTAAATGCTGACGACCTCCGGCTATAGTAAAGTGTAGTACCGATCAACCTGGAAACACTATACCTTTCTGGTTATCACTATTAGCATTCAACCGCTATTCTTATACACATATTTTAAGAACGCGTTTCAAGAGACAATGTTCTCATTATCAGGTTGTAAAGTCTATGTCATGGAATTAAACGGACTAAAAAGACAAAATACCATCACAAATAGTTGGGAAGTCCATAGAGTAAAACAGAATTAAAAGTATATTGGACTGTGGGTGCTCGTCTTACATTGAAGTTGTTGACACAAGTCTTTGTCTTTTTAGTCCGTTTAATTCCATGACATAGACTTTACAACCTGATGATGTGAGCATTGTCTCTTGAAACGCGTTGTTAAAATACGTGTATAAGAATCGCAGTTGAATGATAATAGTGATAACCAGTACAACAACTGTTACCTCGACTTCATAATGGATTATATTAAAACTGTACCTTTCTTTTAGGATCCGTAATTTCATTTCCTGCTGCTTTAATTTTTACTGAATTGAAACAAGTTGACTTCGGTGCATTAGACATGTTTTGTTTCAAGATCGATACAGGGATGTGTTCGTAGGAGTAGCCGCGCCTCGGTAATTACCATACAGCGCACGTACAGCTCCTGTGCTACAATGGAAGACGGCCGGTTCAGCGTCAAAACGCACTTTGCAAAGAACACAAGCCAGGCTTGCTGATGGGGTCGCTGTAAACGCCGAACTAAGGGCCGATGCTACAGAGCCTATAAATGAACTCGTTGCATAAACGTTAGTATCAGATTCCTGTGAACTTGCCTCTTTTCTCAGATTACTTGGAAAAATTTGTGGATAACTCAAGTTCAGTTGCAATTGTCCGTTCGCAACCTATCGACACTACTAATGAACGGATTTCATTTTGTGCAGATACAAGAAAAAAAGCAAATAACGATGAAGTTAGTGTTTACCGTTCTACATAGCGAGTTTCAAAGTAACTTTTTCAATCAGCAAAAAAAGTAAAGAAGAAGAAAGGCGAAGTACCTGATAAGTGCAGATAACAGTTGGTCTCATAAGAATTCCGTCTACCACCAGTAGCTGAGTGGTCAACGTGACAGAACGTCAATGCTAAGGGACCGGGAACGATTCCCGGCTGGGTCGGAGATTTTCTCCGCTCAGGGACTGGGTGATCCCCATCGACGCGCAAGTCACCGAAGTGGCGTCAAATAGAAAGAATTGCACCCGGCGACCTGTCTACCCGACGGGAGGCCCTAGCCACACGACATTTCGTTTTCATAAGAATTCTTGTAGACGAGCCGTATTTAATGTTAAAAATTTTTTTAAGTTATTTCATAAACATTTAAGCGGCAGAGTAAGAAAAGGAAATTTGAAGTAGCTGCCGTGGATAATTATTACACTTCGACTTCGACAACAGCCAGTAATGTCTGAACGTCTCTTACATAACTCGCACTTTGCTTGAATAGCTGTACTACACAGTTGCACTGAGAAACGTGTTCTTTAACTGCACTGACAGTTTAACGTACGTTGACGAACAGACATAGTCAGCACATGTTACTTAATTATCAAAGTCATGATTATCGCCGAGTGACCACATGAAATGGTTCAAATGGCTCTGAGCACTATGGGACTTAACAGCTATGGTCATCAGTCCCCTAGAACTTAGAACTACTTAAACCTAACTAACCTAAGGACATCACACAACACCCAGTCATCACGAGGCAGAGAAAATCCCTGACCCCGCCGGGAATCGAACCCGGGAAACCGGGCGCGGGAAGCGAGAACGCTACCGCACGACCACGAGCTGCGGACCCACATGAAATATCGCATCCGTTAGTCAGTGGTTAAGTGTTGAACAATGATGCTGAAAATGTGAAGATGGAATCTAAATCAGGCCTAAGTCTTGGTCGGCTGTGGCAATACTAATTAATGTGAAAACTGTCGAGCTGCATCGTAGTCTGGAATTCAGATTAAACTCAATTTCAGCTGGTGCAAATCGTTCTGTCTGCAAATATTTGTCAATCATCTTCATCTTTTCTAAAAGATTCTGCACCTTCCTGTTAATTTAATGCAAGTATTTGCTGTAATGGTTCAAACAGCTCTGAGCACTATGGGACTTAACATCGCAGGTCATCAGTCCCCTAGAACTTAGAACTACTTAAACCTAACTAAACACATCCATGCCCGAGGCAGGATTCGAACTTGCGACCGTAGCGGTCGCGCGGTTCCAGACTGAAGCGCCTAGAACCGCTCGGCCACCAGTATTTCCTGTAATATTCCATGTTACTTACCCAGGGCGAATCACCTAAAACTTGCACCGCAAATATTGTGGAAACTGAACGTGCTATTGATGTGTGGTTTTCGCGGAGTTCATTGGTAGTAAGGGACTTACATTGTTAGCCAGTCAATAGATTGTACTAATGCTTAGCAAGTTTATTTTTGTGGAAACTAACAGCTTTAAATGGGAACTCTGCCTACTGACATTAACAGACCAAATGTAGGGTAAATTAGAATACCAGTGGCGTTTGTTGCAAGATTCTACAGGGAGTGGTTTACTTGGTACCATAGTTTGAAAATTTCCACACCGGCATTTGTATAATACCTGTTGTAACAATAACAACAACAACAACAACAACAACAACAAGTACATACACTATTTATGTGGATTCTGACGAGCCGTCCGGTGTGGCCGAGCTGTTCTAGGCGCTTCAGCCTGGAACCGCGCGACCTCTACGCTCACAGGTTCGAATCCTGCCTCGGGCATGGATGTGTGTGATGGCCTTAGGTTAGTTAGGTTTAAGTAGTTCCAAGTCTATGGGACTGATGACCTCAGAAGTTGTCCCATAGTGCTCAGAGCCATTTTTGTTCCATCTGACGAATTCATGGGGGACTGTCAACAGCCCAAAGTGCATGTTTCGGCTGTTTACTTGTCCATGATTTGTAAATGTAGCTTCATCACTAAACAATATACAGAATACATCTGGAGTATTTTGTCATACAGCCCATGTACGAAAGTTAATATTATTGTCATAATCGTTTCCATGCACCTCTTGATGGAGAGAGATGTGCTAGGGATAGATCCTATGTCTATGGAGAATGCGCAGATCACGTGCCTGACTCATGCCATTTCCTCGTGCGATTGCAAGGAGCTAACGTGCAGATCAACTGTAACATAATCAAAGTCATTCTGTCGTCACTTGTTTCCTTCTGTTACGTTGTCTAGGTGTTACACTACCAATTACACGTAACTGATTGAAGAGGCTGATGTCTAATTCCTTAGATAATATTGACGTCTATTGGGATATATTGCCGCATACACCATGAGCATGTCGGCTTCTTATACTCTACATCTACATACATACCTCGTACCACAACTAGCATCTTCTCTCCCTGTTCCACTCCCAAACAGAACGAGGGAAAAATGACTGCCTATATGCCTCTGTAAGAGCCCTAATCTCGCTTATCTTATCTTTGTGGTCGTTCCGCGAAATGTAAGTTGGCGGCAGTAAAATTGTACTGCAGTCAGCCTCAGATGCTGGTTCTCTAAATTTCCTCAGTAGCGATTCACGAAAAGAATGCCTCCTTTCCTCTAGATACTCCCACCCGAGTTCCTGAAGCGTTTCCGTAACACTCGCGTGATGGTCAAACCTACCAGTAATAAATCAAGCAGCCCGCCTCTGAATTGCTTCTATGTCCTCTCTGAATCCAACCTAATAGGGATCCCAAACGCAACTGGTAGATCTCCAGCGAGGTGGCGCAGTGGGTAGCACACTGGACTTGCGTGCGTGAGGACGACGTTTCGAACGCGTGTCCGGCCATTCATGTTAAGGTTTTCTGGGATTTCCCTAAATTGCTCCAGGCAAATGCCGGTGTGGTTCCTTTGAAAGGGTACGGCAGATTTCCTTCACAGTCCTTCTCGCAGTCAGAGTTCGTCCTCTGTCTCTAATGACCTCGATCTCGACGGGACATTAAACCCAATTTTCCCTATTTCCCTCCTGCATAGGTAAATTCTGTCGTCCACTCACGAGCTATTGCTTGGACTGTCACACACTAAGTGACTAGCAAGTCGCAGTGCGCTTAAGGAACACAAAAGTACACTGTAAGCAAACATAACATCGCAGGTTGAATGGCACAAACATGTGTTGGTGTGGAAATCTTTCAAAATACGATATTCCAAAACGACCCGCATTAGAATCATGCATTCCAATTTTCTCTATTTTTATTTTGTTAAATTCCATAAAATTGTTCCCTTTAAAAAAGCTTATACTTGCACAAATGGTACAATTTCTAAGTATTATTACAAAATCTGTTGACCTGTTTATTGGCTAACAATATGAGCCCCTTACTACCAAGCAATTCTGTGAAGACTGCGCACCAATAGCACTTTCCATTTCCGCAATATTTGTATCTAAGTACGCTCTCCTTTCAAAAGTGAGTTTGTTGAATTGTCTGAACATGGCAGGGAATATGGATCAATGAAGCGTAAGATTGCTTTCTACGACACTGTAGTAATGTTACCCATTCATTTATCCGAGAAGCTTTTCAGATCCTGAGATACACAGTTTATTCGTAAATACAGCGCTTGATCGTGTGCACAAACACTCATGCACACACCAGTAGAAAGAAAGAACACACACACACACACACACACACACACACACACACACACACACAGACACACAGTTACATGAATTACAAAAAATTTACAGTAAGTTTATAATAAACAATTTGTAAACTTTATCAATAAGAGGGCTTTCATTACTAGCAGAAGGATATCTGCATCTTCTTCTTTAAAGTTCAGTATCCCACATGTTCTACTAATTCTTCTATCGAATAGAAGAGGTAATGTAATAAGAATAATCTTTGTGTTTTGCTAAAAATGAAATCAATATTCTTTACCTCATATAAAAAGCAGTTGTAAATTTGCATCGCATTGTTTGTAGTGGAGTTTTTAAAAGCGGATTTCCTCACTGACTGCACACGAAATTTTCCTTTTAGCGCCGTATTACGTTAATGGATATTGGAGTTTTTAGTGAAGTGTACTTCAGACAAAAAAACATGGCTAGCATGTGGGTAAGGGAGGAAATGTGCCGTCTGATAGAGCTAATGTAGGAATTTTATGCTTGTTCCTTTTTGGTAAACAAACTGTGTGGTTTACACACCAGATACTACCGTATGATAAACCAGTTCGTTTCTGAGCGAGCATCAGCTACGATACAGAGAGCAACACATACCGTGTGATGGCGGATGTAACACCACATTCTGAACACCATAGCAGTAACACTCGTTGCCCAAGATGAAAATCCTTTCCGTATCGCACCGTTACACAGTCACTTTTACTATAAACTCCCCATATAACCTCTCTCACAATACGAAAGATTCTCCATATTAAAAACATAGCTAAAGATATAATTCCTTATAAAAATGACCTTTTCCCTTTATTTTGATAACCCTCGTCAGTGACATTAGAAATAATTACTCTCCTTTGCCAAAAGACCTTGTGTGTAAGACAAACTGTTTAGTTAAAACTGCACCCTAGAGTTCTTTTTGTTGCAGATAAGTACCCCATTTCTAGCTGATGAAATACACTAGCCTTTAAACATTGATCACACACAAACACAGACTTTTACAGATAAATGACCCAGATGGGTGGACGGATGGCAGAACAGACACGTTTCGGTATTATAACCCTCTGATGCAGTTGTCCATTGCAGTGGACAGCTGTTAATGTCACTTCTTTGTCGTTTCCAGTCAGTCCTGAGGCTGAAAAGGCACACATAGCGGAGCACCAGTGGAGAGTGTCCACTGGAGTGGACTGCGTGCATTTGCAGCTCCAGTACTGATTAAAAGCAACAAAGAAGAGACATTAACGGCTGTCCACTGCATTGGACATAAGCACCGCAGGGTTGGTATAATTTTCATTCGTTAGCAGCCGTTCAATCTGTTCCACATCCCTTTTTACAAGGTGCTAATGTTATTATTCTGACCAATATCATTGTTACTGCTAGATTTATTTGGATTTTATATATGTACACTTACCCAGTTCAGTAAACTTTTCTCTATTCTTAGTAAATTAGATACGAGATTCTTAAGAAAATTCATCTGTTTGATTCCTAGCTACAATTCATTTATAAATATGCCGTTAAAGAATGGTACTAATCTACCGACTTATTGTCATTCCAGCATGTTGCATTATAATATATCTATTTCTTTATGCAGATGGGATCTATGAGACAAGGACCAAATTAGATACTCATCGGTATGCGAAACATCAACGCCAAGAGCAAACTGCTCTATAAGTGACCTCACCAAATTCAGGTTCAAACACACAATAATAATAATAATAATAATAATAATAATAATAATCAATGTTCTGCAAAAAGGCAGGTTTTTCTCATGGTAGTTCTCCAGGCTGTCCGGTCTTCTGCCATCCTCTTCAGGTCTGCATAATTTTCTCTTCCCTTTATCTCGTCTATCATTTTGTGTCTCCTTCTTCCTCTCTGTCGTGTCCCATAAACCAGTCTTTCCAAAGCATCTGCTAGCAAGCACTCCTTTCTCAATAAATGTGCCAACCAGTTCTTTCTCCTTTCTCTTATAACTCTCAGCAGGCATCTTCTCTCACCAACCCTTTCCAATACTCTTTCATTACTCACTCTTTCCATTCAGCTTATCCTCTCCGTTCTCCTCCACATCCACATGTCAAATACTTCTAATGTTTTTTCATCTTCTCGTCTCAGCGTCCATGTTTCTACCCCATATAGTGCCACACTCCAGACAAAACATTTTCCAGGCCTTTTCCTTAGACCTTTATCTAATTTGACACATAAGTTTTCTCTTTCTGTTGAATGCCTCCTTCGCTGTGGCAATTCGAGTTTTCACCTCCTGGTGACATCTCAAGTCTTCAGTTATTCTGTTTCCAAGATATCTGAATGCACTTACTTGGCTAATGGTAGCTTGTTCTATTTTAATATTGGACAGTCTGCGTCTTGTACTGATGACCGTACTCTTTGTTTTTGCTGTGTTTATTTGAATTCCATATTCCACACAAGCTTCATTCAGATCTTTCAGCATGTTATTCACTCTCCGCTCACTTTCTGGTGCTAATACCATGTAATCAGCAAGTCTTATACATTCCATTCTCTTTTCACCAAGCCGCGCGGGATTAGCCGAGCGGTCTAAGGCGCTGCACTCATGGGCTGTGCGGCTGGTCCCGGCGGAGTTTCGAGTCCTCCCTCGGGCATGGGTGTGTGTGTTTGTCCTTAGGATAATTTAGGTTAAGTAGTGTGTAAGCTTAGGGACTGATGACCTTAGCAGTTAAGTCCCATAAGATTTCACACACATTTGAACAGTTTTTGAACTTTCCACCAATACATATTCCTCTTTTCCCATCTAAGCCTTTCGCAATAATCTCTTCAAGGTATGAATCAAACAACAGTGGGGAAAGGCAGCAACCTTGTCTTACACTTCTTCCAATGCTGCTTCCTTCTGACATTTCATTTCCATCCATTATCCTTAGTTTCTGGTGTAAATATAGATCCTGTATCAGTCGTCTCTCTTTCTAATCTACTCATTTCCTCTTCAAAATATCCATCAGCTTGTTCCTCTGAATTCTGTCAAAAGACTTTCCTAAATCTAAAAACAGCAGAGATTTTCTACCTCTTTCCATACGTCTTTCGCGTATAGGTATTAACAGGCCAGTAGTATCTCTTGTTCCTTTTTCCTCTTCTAAATCTGAACTGCTCTTCTGCAATCCCTCTATCCAGCTTGGCATATATCATTCTATTCAACACTCTCAGCAACACTTTAGCTGTGTGAGAAATGGTCCTATGCTCTTCATTTATTAGTGTTTCTCTTTTCCTGTATTGGTATTAAAACTGTTGCAAGGAAGTCCTCAGGCCATTCCCCTTTGTCATATATCTCATTACAGAGGTAGACTATTTCTTTTATTGCCTTGTTTCCCACACTCTTGAACAGTTCTGCTGGCAAATCATCAGTTCCACATGGCTGGCCGATGTGTCAGAGCGGTTCTAGGCACTTCAGTCTGGAACCGCGCGACCGCTACGGTCGCAGGTTCGATCCTGCCTCGGGCGTGGATGTGTGTGATGTCCTTAGGTTAGTTATATTTAAGTAATTCTTAGTTCTAGGGGACTGATGACCTCAGATGTTACGTCCCTTAGTGCTCAGAGCCATTTGAAGTTCTACATGCCATCCTATTCTTTATCTCCTTCAGCGCCATTTCTACTTCTGCTTCCAAGATGGTGAATCACTCTCCATCTTCCGGCACATATTGCTCCTCTTCAACCTTAATTTCGCTTTGTATTTCATCCCTCTTATATAGACATTCAATATATTCTTGCCATCTGTTCAAAACTTCTGTGATTCTTCTGCTAGAGTACTATCTGCTCTTTCTATTTCCATGTTATTCCTCTTTCATTTACGTTCAAAAACTGTCTCACTAGCCAGTCTATACATCGTTTAATACTTTCCCTCTTTCCCCATTTTCTCTATTTCGTCGAAATTGTTTCATCCATTTTTCCCTTGCTTCTTCAATTTCTCTTCTTAATTCATTACTCAGTTTCCTGTATCTCTTTTTGCCTTCTTCATTTTCTACATTTTTTCACTTTCTCCTCTCCCATCTTTTTCAACATGTTTTCTGCTAACCATTCTTTCCTGGTTCTATGGGATACTCTAATTCCTCGTACTTCTTTGGCAGCGTCCATGAGTTCTTCCCTCATTTTTAAAATAATAACAAAGATTAATTTACGGCTTGCTATGCAAACTGATCAGTTACAAAAAGAATGGGTGGAAAACACAAATCAGGGCTTTATTATAGGGGTATCCTAACAGAAACCTACACGTAAAGGCTGACAAACGCATGTTGGTCACAATGCTATGTTCAGAGGCTAAAGGCGCAATATTGACAAAATTGAGGAAACCGCGTGAGGGGCCTTAAGCAGTTTGCAGTGCTCTCATTTTCCATCTTTCAGAGTAGACAGAACGAACCTGTACCTTTTTATATCAATGTGGTACATCCTATTCAATGTCAAAGGTGTTTTTTTTCATAGGTGTATCAGATTCATACATGTGTCAGATCGCGGGAAGTATTTTGTCAGTTGTTACCAGTGTAATGTCATTTTCACAGTCTCCACAAAAGCTGACGAATGTTTATTGATTATACTACAGTACCGATTCTTGAAACGTGAGATGCTACCGCTCTTTCTCCAAGCTGAGATGTGTCCCCTGATGCAAACTAGCTTGCTACCGTTAAGGCTGCACTGCTCTGTGTACGTTCTGTGTCACTATCGTTCCGAATTGATATCAATTCCACCCATCAGCGTTTTATGTGTTGAGCAAAATAAAAATGCCTCGTAAGATAGGCAACCCAGGTGCTGATACTCTAAGTTGGGTTGCCTATCTTAAGCACCATGGAAAATTTATTATTTTTCCCGTCTCGTTGCGTTGTACGTCATATAAATTCTCGTTAAGACTTACTTATCGGGTAGCCAAAAGACTTCTTTCGTCTTTTCTGCAGTGTACGTCATTCAGTTTCTGTACTTTGAGATCTGGATACCAGCCTTTGGGCCAGACTGATATTTATTCCTGTTCTAACTTGATAGTGCTGCAATTGTGACATTCCTTCATAGGTAATTCCACTGTCGCAAAAATCATGATTCCAGCTAATGGTGTATGCTGAGTTATTAAAGCAACATGAACAGTAATAACAGGATCACAAATAACTATGGGACACCTGAAATTGATCCTGTGCTTGTGAATGATAGGCCCTTCAGAGTAACGAGCTCCATTCCACCTGTCGTGTAGATTTCATACCAGCATGTCATGTTTTAGCCAAATAATGTTCAAAGATACAATGTCAAATAACAATTGGAATTTTATCATTTACATAAATTTCAGGAATCACAACAAAATGTTTCATAAATATAGGCGCACACAGTTTCCGTTCAAACGCCGTACAGTTCACAATAGGTATGACAGTCAGACGAAACCGCAGTGACAATTGAGGCAATCATCCAGCCGACGTACCTAGTTGAAGATAACCGTTTGGTAAGAAACCGTATCCTGCTGAGAGTAGTAGTGTGTAACTGCCTCCTGCACATCCTCGTTCGACAGTTATCATCGACCCTTTCAGGCCTTTTTTTAAGCGACCGAAGGTGTAATGATCGCATGGAGAGAAACCAGGACTATAGGGCGGACGCTCGAATGTCTCCCACCTAAGTCGGCGTTACTTCTGCATTACGACATTTTCGATATGGCGACGGGCGTCATTGTGAAGCAACAGCAGTGGTGTCATGAAGGATTTCGGCAGACATGATGACCCCATACACATTCTTCAATCTCTGACGGATATCTACCGCGTTTATCTTTCAGCAGCCAAGACGAGAATAACACACATCGTCCGGTTTCGGCGCATTTGGTAATAACATCAGCATAGTTCACATTTCCGCATTTACCGCACGCACGTCGGAAAGAGACGAATGGTACAGTAACCCTATGCCTACATGTCGGTGCTTATATACCCGCATCAGAGTCTCACTACGTTGCGTATATACTGCAGCAGCACCATCAAAAGGAAATTTTTTGATTACCCATTTTAGTGAAGCCAGTGTTCAATTGCCTTTTACCGGAGTTCATTCAGTACTGAGCACATCAATGGATCTTGATCCGAAACAAAACACAATGAAACAGTTACAGTTCACAAAATAATATTAATATACTGCCACGTGGTTGATCTTTTCTGATTGGGGACATCACAAATAGCTACTACAAAGCCTCAGTAGTACGCTTTTGTCTAATGGTAAGTGCAGTTAACAGACCAAAAGACTATGCGCCAATTACATACCGAACATTACTTGCTAACTGTACTGTACGTTATACTAACAATTCAATAATTATTGAAGTATTTTTCCTCCATGGAGGTTACACTAATGTAATTCTCTATAATACAATGAACACACATTTCCTTGTACAACACAATAATTCATATGCTTTTCTAGCCATTACTGTTAAGTCCCACTTTCTTGGGAGCAGAACTTAACCAGCGTTCATTATGAGGAGTTGTATAAACAATGAAACCTTTGCAGTATAACAACTTCCAGATTACGGCAAATTATGGAAACACAATACTTAAAATGAGTGTAAACCAGTATACCTATACCGCTTATTTGTTATGCTGAAATTTTTAGAGTATGTGGTAGCATGAACTTTTAAATACCAAGTCCTTTCATAAGTTCTTTTTAAGATAAGAATTACTTTGCAGAACTGAGTTCGCCAGACTAATAACCAAAACACAAATTACACCTGATTAGATCAGATTAATACTTCTTCCATAGACCATGAATAAGGCACTTTGTAATATTTTGGAACATGGCCCTTTAACAACAGATTTCTTCATACGTCATAACTCAATTTTTTTGATTTTTTTGTTTTAGTTGTAAGATTACTAATTTATATCTCAAAATTCGTCTATTGAGTAGGAGTTTTCATTCACAAATTCTTTAAATTAATTTTTTAAATATTGACTGGCTCTGTCAGAATTTTGATAGTATTTGGAAAACGACCAAAGGTTTTTGTGGCAGCATAACTCACCCCATTGTGTGCCAAAGTTTGATTTACTTCAAAATAATGATCAGTTTTTCTCCTAGTGTTGAAGCTATGGACATTGCTATTGCTTTTGTATTGGGATGGATTATTAATAACGAATTTCATGAATGAATGTTTGTATCTTGCAAAGCTACTGTGAAGATCGCTAGTTCCTGAAATAGATATCTGCAAGATGGTCTTGGCTGGGCTCCAGCTATTATTCTGATTACATGCTTTTGTGCAATGAATATTTTTCCTTTAATGATGAATTACATCAAAATATGATTCTGCACGAAAGTAGTGAAATAAAACCGACATAGTAATTTATAATGATTTATAGTGATTTATATGTTTATCGCCAATGTTTGCAATAACTGTAATAGTGTAAGTAGCCGAACTCAATGATGCCACAAATCATCACTGTGTTTCTTCCAGTTCAAACTCTCATCAACATACACGCACCAAAATTTGGACTACCCTGCCTTAGCTACAGACTTCTGTGCAAGCTCTATATATATTTACCATGTTGTGCCATTTACTGCATAGAGATCCATATAGCATGTTTTATCAAAATTTAATGAGAGTCCATTTGCAGAGAACCCTTAATAATTTTTTGGAACACATTGTTTACAATTTCTTCAGCTAATCCTCGTTCATTGGGAGTGATTATTATACTTACATCATCAGAAAAAAGAACTAGCGTTGCATCTTGGCGAATATAGAGTAGCAAGTCATTAATATATATTTAGAACTATAAGGGACTCAAATTTGAATCTTGTGGTGCTCTTTTCTTGGTACCTTCCCAGTCTGAGAAACCTGCAGATTTTTTTGCATTATGTGAACTATTTATTTCAACCTTCTATACTCTTCCATTCGTATATGAATTAAAAAATTTGTGCGCTGTCCCACTCATACCACAATACTTTAGCTTATCTAGAAGAATTCCATGATTTGCACAGTCAAAAGCCCTTTAGAAATCACAGAAAATTCCAGCATGTTATGTTGAGTTATTCAGGGCATTTAATATTTTATTGTATAGCATTTTCTGTTGAAAAGCCTTTCTGCAAACCAAATTGGCATTGTGTTAGTAGTTTATCTTTATTAATATGTGAAGCTATTCTTGAATATATCAATTTTTCAAGAATTTTTGACGCATTTGTCAGAAGCTATACTGGGCTATAGTTGCTGGTATCAGACCTCTCCCCCTTCTTGTGCAATTTTTTAACAATAGCATATTTAAATCTATCAGGAACAATGTCCTTTTTTCAGTGAGTTATTACATATGTGGCTGAAAATCCTACTTATGTACTCGGAACAAGCTTTTAATATTTTGTTGGAGATGCCATCAATTCTATGCAAGCTTTTACTTTTGAGTGATTTTATTATTTTCCTAACTTCAGAGGGAGAGGTGGGTAGAATTCTGATTGTGTGAAATCGTAAAGTTATTCCCACTTCCACATATAGCTTTGCCTTTTGTAATGAACATATGGACCCTACTGTCGGCACAACATTTAAAAAATGACTATTAAAAATATTTTCAGCTTGTAAGTTTTTGTTAATAATTTCGCCAGTCAGTTTCATGGTAATACGTTCCTCTTGTAGTCATGGTTACCCTATTTTCTTTCAACAGTATTCCAGATTATTTTAATTTTCATTTTATTATCAGAGTTGCTAATCTCAGACAGAATAAACATACTTCTGAACTTTTTAATAACTTTCCTTAATATATTGTAGTACAGTAGTTTTTATAATATTTGACTGCTTCTGGATCACTACTCTTTCCTGGCATTAGATACTTTTCCCTTTTCCACTTACAAGAAATTTTTATGCCTTAGTAAAGCATAGTTTTTACGTGGTTTCCTACAATTATACCTAACTGTTTTCTTAGAGAAACCGTTTTCAAAAATACTCACTAGTGTATCATGAAATATGTTGTATTTTAAATCAGCCTCAAGTTCCCAGTAGATCCGATCCTAGTCTAACTGCTGCAAGCTGTCCCTAGAGTCTGCAGTCGTTAAATCGTTAATTGAATGCACCATTTTGGAGAAATGTTTTGCATTGCCGCATGGAGCTATATACTATACTATAACTTGATGTGCATCATGAACAGAATGACCATTCTTAACAGAATAAATGTTTATTTGATTAAATTTATTTTGGTCTATGAAAATAGTTATCAGTGTGCTTGTTCCCATTACTACTCGAGAAGGAAAATCAATAACTGATGTCAAATGAAAGAACTGACAAATGCTTCAAGATTATTCTTCCTATCAGAGTCTTCCAGAAAATGTATGTTGAAATCCTCGCAATTAATAATTTGTTTCCCTGTGCTGACATTTAGCACAACAAGCAAACCAAGTTTTTCAGAAGTAGTAGAAAGTTTCCCAATGGGGGCCTATACACAGCTACATTTATTAAATTAACATTATTTAGTTAAAACACACAGGCACATGGTTTTAAACGTTGCTCTTCCCAAAATTTTTTAGTTTCTCAATTTTTCACACCGTGATAACTTCTGACATGTATGGCAACTACTTTTTCGATGTTGTGTCTACTTACATGAGATGAAAGCTTACATCTACTTAAATTTACATTTTCCATTTGTGTGACTATATGATGTTCAGATAGGCGCAATACATTTATTGCATTTTCTGTTTCTAAACTTTCCAAACAAGCAAGATTTTCATCTCCTTTGGTTTTCAATTCCCTGGTATTCTGATGCAATACACTAACATCATTTTTCACTATATTTTCGTAAGAATCTTACGATATTTTAACATATTTAGTGACTGCCTCTCTGGGCTTCTCATTATGCTTGATTCCTTTCCATGTTACGTACGTCATGTGACACGTGTCCAATCACTGGACACCGATCTTAGCCTAAAAAAAAAGATGTGCTCCCATGAGTTTGTGCCCCCCCCCTCCCCCCACCCCCCAAGGATTCTGCTATCGACCAAGCCTATTCACCCTTCCCTTCCCTTTCCTATTGAGATGCAAGCCGTTCCTAGAGAAATGCCACCTACCAATAGCAACAAAAGAAGCCAAACTCATATCTCACACAGTAGCTGCCCGAAGCAGCAGATATAACTAAATTTCGATACTCCTTACATAGCTGTTCAACTGGGCCGATCATACCGTATGAAAAAAGGCACCAACTCATTATTCATATGCTATTTTTGGCAGGTCACTCTTAATTATAGCCCTGATTCCTACTAATACTGTTTCCTGCTCCATCCACTATCACAAAATGATCCAGCTTTGTAAAGCCGTTGCACAAGGATCCTACATCCTCTACCACTTGCCGAAGACATGCACTGGGCTTGAAAAAGTTTGTGACCTGTCACCTGCCACCTAATTTTTCCTACAAAATCTGACCCACACCTCTTCCGTGGCTACCTCCTAGCAACAGAACTTTTCTCCTTCTCTTTACTTTTTTTGAAAAGCTGATACCCTAATGGAAACCTGTTGGATATTCACTACACCTGCGTCTACTTTATCCTCTTCCTTACTTAACTGAGGTAACAAGGCAAATTAGTTTTTGTGCCAGTGATGTAACTGTCAGATACTGTTCTCTTTACGTGGCCCCTGTTCCCTGCTACCACTTACTATTAGTTTTCACTCTTCTTCATGAGTTCGTCCATAGCACTATCGTGTTCAGCCTCAAGGGTTCTAATCTTACCTTCTGGTTCAGCTATTTCCCTATCGCTTCAGCATACTTCGCAGTACCGTGGAAGAGTCTCATTTACTTCACCAATTCGCATCCCACCACGTTCCTCCAAATGGTATCATCTGTGTCAACAGCTACATATAACCCCAGAATTAACTTTCCTCCGGCACCTCAAACACTGAACACGCATGGTGGTTTACAAATTTACGAAATTTAGCTATAAAATAACGATAATATTCCGTTATCTACAGATCCCAGGAAACACTACAGTTACATAGGACACTAATATATGTATGTAATATTAATGTAGAAGTGTAATGCACTTCAACTTACGTTAAAACGCTGAAGTTGTATATTCGAAAAATATGGCCCGAAATCACGTAAGCGCGGTGCGGACTGTTTGCGTTTTAAAAATGTATAAACTACAGAACTTTAAACTTTTTATTCTGCCGGTAGATAGGTTCTACTTTATACGTGTGGAAAGAAAACAACCTAAATTCTGCACTTAACACTTACTCAAATGTCTCAAGTTTGGATAAAAGTAAATCCGGGAAACGCGAAAAACAGCACATGTTTTGTTTTCTCGAAAGATGCTTTTCGAAAAGTGAAATGTTCAATAGATAAGTTAGAGTAGGCGCTAATTAACTTATTTATAACATAAATTATGAAAACACAGCCTGTTAAGTAATTTTGAAATTTACTATTTATCTTTTGTCTAAAAGTGAATTGTAAAAGTTAAAAAACTGTATTTATTAACTAAAAAATGATATCACAGTAAGTAAAGATGCTTCACATTGCTATGTTTTAAGCCACGATAGTGTCTTGACATCCCGTATGAAAACATTTTCCTTGTTAAGTGTGCATATCGAACAGTGTCCACTCTTCAGTGGCTAAAATGAGGTTCATATCATACAAGCTAGTGTTTGCATATTTTTATGCCTTTACTTAAAGTAACGCAAATATTGTAGAAATGTTGGAGTTCAATCCACAATCTATAATAGGAATGAGCTCCTTCACTTGACACTTTCCTCCTTTAATTCGCTCTATCACTGGCTGGGTAAATCAGTTCAAAGGTCACAGGAAGGCGAGGGCATACCATATCCAACAGGACCATGCCTAGTAAAGCTCTGTGGAGTTTAAACCAACCATCGGATTGTGCTGTCTGTCGGTATTTCCCTCCCATATCCATCATACCAGTGATTAGACCTTTTTCAAAGTCAGAAAGATGGCTGGTACAATGAGTTGAGATCTTCACCTGAAATTTTACACTTTCCAAACCTAGTATCCTCATGCCAATTTTCATCTGTAAGTATGAGTTTTTTTCTGTACTGAAAGTAAGCTTGTATGAGGATGAAATTGTAATCAGCATATCCCACACGCATGGAAATATTATAGTATCAATTTGGTAGAGTCTGGCCAAGGTTTTCATGGTGTAAAACTTCACATATTGTATTGCTTCTCTCTCTTGTAACAGGTGAAAATTTTTTGGTTGTCTTTGTTAGACTTCAGTATCCCGTCGGCCACAAACCCTGTATATCCACGTGAGCGTAACGCAAATAACCATATAAAAATACTTTGTAATCTCGTGGTTAATGGAGAAACAGTTGATAGGACTCGGTGCGACAAGAAATGTAGAATGAAAAGTCACACAGTGTCACTGTCTGAATGGGAAGTATTTTGTCACTGTCGGAATATCGGGAGACAAACGACGTCGCACCCCCATCTTGAGTTTCATCTGTTATTCCCACTCTGGTAGCTATTTATATCCGGACACAATTCACCGCTTCTTCTCTACAGTTTATTCTCTAGAAGTTTCACGAAGAAAAATGAGACGCTTTTGTAGCTTTCAGAGCCTTACCTTTTCATGTGTGCAAGCGTTTCGTTATGGCATAGTGTATAGATTAACGATAACAGAATAATGATGTTAGTACAACGAAACTAGTCCTTTCTCCTAGATGGAAGGGAAGTAAATAAGAAGATCAGTTCAACTGTTTTCAGCAACTGCTTACTGCATTGCGGAAAACTCCAATACAAATAGCCGTCCTAACTAAATAACCCTAATGCCGTCCTACAACGGGACGTGTTTGTCATTGTGAAGCACGCTACAGCCGTTGGCGCGCTCTCTGAAACGAGCTGGTACATCACACTCAACACAGTCCTCGAAGTTATTTGTGACAACCAGTAGCTGTCTGGATTTATCTGGCAAACAGACCACACTGTTCGTTTACGAAAATGGTCGCGCGTCAAATAGATGTGTTAGTTCTGTTATCGATTTTCGAAGATGAGCGGAAAAAGACGCGAAGAAAATTGTGGACACGTCGACACACTGAACAGCTAATTACTGGCACAGGATGTGTTTACTGTACAAATTGTTACGTTCTACAAACACTACTTTTCTTTCATTGCGCCACTGGAATGCACATTTGCCCCCCTATCCATATGCCAGCAATGTTGTTTTGTCTCTTGGGTACATTGTATTGAACAGCGAGGAATCAGTCAATGATACAGGCAGAGATCTCGAAAGTCATACTTTCTATGTTCTCTGTTTCGTTCACAAAATCGAACACACTCACTCCAGAATGTAGAGCGCTCTTATTTATACATAGCATAGAATGTTACAGAATTCACTCTTAAATTAGTAAGCAGGCCACAGAATCGGACCGGTAACCTTTCAACTCAGTCCATGTCTCTTTCAACTATGCTACAGTTAACAGATGTGATTTAGGTTTGTAGGTTTGAACTTACAATGTCTAAAATGCTTTAACCGTCGATATGTCATTACCTGATGCACATATACGTATCATAAATTAATGTTCTTTGCCTTGGTTTGTGTCCGTATCTTATGGCTAATCTCGGAAACTGCTATAGGACTATTTTATAGCTGTTGGATCTAGTGAACACCGCGGTCGTTAATCATTGTTGTTGAACGACCCAACAAAATATTTTACATTGCTTTATTTCAGTTCCATGACCATTTTAGAGCTACTCCCTCATTGCTTTGGTCGTTTCGTCGTTCGTTCCTCTAACTTGTCCCACTGGATGGCGATTAGGCTTGTTGCGGTCCTCCTGGTTATCAAAGGCAATGTACAGGCCGCTGAGTTGCAGACAGCACAAATTGTAATTAAGTCACTGTGACAGACGTCATAACATTTTTAATGAAAGTTAGAATGTCACACAAGTGTTTTACACGGTCCAAAGCACATATATGACTCTCTGATTTGGAGGTTCACATTGAATCTGTCATGGAGTAAGTGTTCGTATAAATGAAATTTAGTTTTGAGTGTGCTGGTATGTCCATTGGACGAGTTACGTTACTGTGGGTGCATGGACCCTGCTAGTACGGAAGAGTCAATGTTAGTTTGGTGTTTCGTTTTAATAATCACGTGTGTACATGATTTTTACACTGCCATCCGTTTCTGAACAGATACTGACGAGAGGAAGTGGATTGCCGAATAAAAGTTTAGGATGTTATTTAAAAAAAAAATGCCCTGTTCTTTATACCTTCGTAACAAACGAAGTTACAAGAAAGGCTTCCTGATGATTGTCTCACTAGTAGCTAAATAATATTTTCTGATACATTTTTTGTTTTGCTTTTGAACAAAAAATTGTTCCTGGTGGTCAAGATAAATATCACAATTACAATTAAATTATAATTAAAGTGCAGCTACTCACAGAGGTCGAGTGTGGGCTGCAGTTATCGTACGGCAGCGAAATTTTGTAGGTATTGGAATACGGGAGAGCGGAACCGATTTCCGCTCGAAAAAGATGAGTTACAGTTTTGGCCAACAGATGCAAATTCGGTGCTGTGAAGATGAGAAATACTTGCAGAAATATTTCCATACCTAATGGATTGGGCACTGGATTGGGAAAGGAAGGTCAAACATGTGAGAAACACATAGTGTTGATTTTATTATTCACCACAACTGACCATAATTTACTGAACATGAGAACTGGAGAAGTTAGCGAGATGTTGCATCCGCGAAACGATGTTATAGACAGTTGCTCGCAGCAGTTCCGATGGGATATAAGCATTTAATCCCGTATACTGGTCTCCATAGACATCCCCAGAGACTAAACTCACATGGATGGAGATCAGGCGATCTTACAGGCCATGGAACTGGAAAACCTATGGAGATAACACGTTCCCCGAAGGCTGCATTAAGATGATCTTCCACTGGGCGAGCGACATCAGGTGTTGACCCATTTTACATGAAAACAGTAGTTTCCACACAGTTGCTCTCTTCGAAAGCAGGAAACACATGCTCGACAAGGAGGTGTCGGTAATATGAAGACGTTGAGGTATTGATGACAGGCCCGCTGGGTGTATCCTCTTGAAAGAAGAACGTACCTAGAATGAAGGTACTTCTGAAACAACTGCACACAGTGGTTCTTGGGGCACAACACACGGTTCAACGGTACCCCAAATTCTAAAGTTCTGTGTGTTCACTGCACACTGTGCCTCGTCACTTTGTGGAATGTTACCGGTGGAACGTTTTTACTTAACACCTGCTCTGTTTAACCTTTAAAGGTAGTGGAAGGGCTAACCCAATAAAGTGCACATTTCAATTCCAATGTGTTAATTAACTACTAAAAACAATCTCATATGAAAATTGACAGACGCCACTGAGTCAAGATTATTTATGAAACACTCATTACATAAAATCATAAGCAAGTTAATAAATCATTAGCCAACGATCTCAGATAAACGTTGAGAAACGCCACTAAGGCTAAATTTGACCATAACTTTAACAAAACAACTAGAGTTAAGACACGTTCAATTCCAATAATTTAACATTACATGTAAAATAACAGTGAACAGAGAGCCTCAATATTAACATGAGCCGGCCGAAGTGGCCTGTGGTTCTAGGCGCTACAGTCTGGAGCCGAGCGACCGCTACGGGCATGGATGTGTGTGATTTCCTTAGGTTAGTTAGGTTTAATGAGTTCTAAGTTCTAGGCGACTGATGACCTCAGATGTTAAGTCCCATAGTGCTCAGAGCCATTTTTTTTAACACGAATACTTAGAACACATTTATTAATACGTAACTTGGGCAGTCTTGCAAATTACTAGACTAGAGAACCTTGCAGACCGAACCACGAAATTATTCAAATGTCCATTGGCTTGTAAGATGGGCTTTTAGGGCATAGAAAGTTACAACTTTGTACAATCATAAATGTGTAGCAACAGATGTAAGGCCCATGCTTGTATGGCCGAAGTTTAACCACGAACGGTGGAGCCGACTGAGGGAAGTACACTCCTGGAAATTGAAATAAGAACACCGTGAATTCATTGTCCCAGGAAGGGGAATCTTTATTGACACATTCCTGGGGTCAGATACATCACATGATCACACTGACAGAACCACAGGCACATGCATGCACAATGTCGGCACTAGTACAGTGTATATCCACCTTTCGCAGCAATGCAGGCTGCTATTCTCCCATGGAGACGATCGTAGAGATGCTGGATGTAGTCCTGTGGAACGGCTTGCCATGCCATTTCCACCTGGCGCCTCAGTTGGACCAGCGTTCGTGCTGGACGTGCAGACCGCGTGAGACGACGCTTCATCCAGTCCCAAACATGCTCAATGGGGGACAGATCCGGAGATCTTGCTGGCCAGGGTAGTTGACTTACACCTTCTAGAGCACGTTGGGTGGCACGGGATACATGCGGACGTGCATTGTCCTGTTGGAACAGCAAGTTCCCTTGTCGGTCTAGGAATGGTAGAACGATGGGTTCGATGACGGTTTGGATGTACTGTGCACTATTCAGTGTCCCCTCGACGATCACCAGTGGTGTACGGCCAGTGTAGGAGATCGCTCCCCACACCATGATGCCGGGTGTTGGCCCTGTGTGCCTCGGTCGTATGCAGTCCTGATTGTGGCGATCACCTGCACGGCGCCAAACACGCATACGACCATCATTGGCACCAAGGCAGAAGCGACTCTCATCGCTGAAGACGACACGTCTCCATTCGTCCCTCCATTCACGCCTGTCGCGACACCACTGGAGGCGGGCTGCACGATGTTGGGGCGTGAGCGGAAGACGGCCTAACGGTGTGCGGGACCGTAGCCCAGCTTCATGAAGACGGTTGCGAATGGTCCTCGCCGATACCCCAGGAGCAACAGTGTCCCTAATTTGCTGGGAAGTGGTGGTGCGGTCCCCTACGGCACTGCGTAGGATCCTACGGTCTTGGCGTGCATCCGTGCGTCGCTGCGGTCCGGTCCCAGGTCGACGGGCACGTGCACCTTCCGCCGACCACTGGCGACAACATCGATGTACTGTGGAGACCTCACGCCCCACGTGTTGAGCAATTCGGCGGTACGTCCACCCGGCCTCCCGCATGCCCACTATACGCCCTCGCTCAAAGTCCGTCAACTGCACATACGGTTCACGTCCACGCTGTCGCGGCATGCTACCAGTGTTAAAGACTGCGATGGAGCTCCGTATGCCACGGCAAACTGGCTGACACTGACTGCGGTGGTGCACAAATGCTGCGCAGCTAGCGCCATTCGACGGCCAACACCGCGTTTCCTGGTGTGTCCGCTGTGCCGTGCGTGTGATCATTGCTTGTACAGCCCTCTCGCAGTGTCCGGAGCAAGTATGGTGGGTCTGACACACCGGTGTCAATGTGTTCTTTTTTCCATTTCCAAGACGTGGCTCCGTTTGCAGCCCCACATCGAGTAGGCCACCGAAATGTGAACCCAGCAAACGCTACCGAAGAGGAACACACGAGCTCGGGCGAAGTCCACCGCCCGTAAGCCAAACGTAATCTAAAGGGAAGCCCTGCGCTTCGGTTGCCCGCTGCCTCAGCTCACTGAAACAAAGACCACACCCGACAACAGGATGCCAAAAAACTTTTCTTAATTTTAACTTTCAAAATTAATTTCACTCGCAAGACCTTTGAGTCAATCACTACCTGATAAATGCTGAGAGTGGGAAATGAACTGGCTCACGAGAGCCGACACTCAACATTATTAATGACACACACATTGGCCACCTTAAGTGGACCTGCAAAGTTCAGCACGGTAACTTTTAGAAATAAAAACTCAGATTGCCCGCAGCGGACATATTGACATGGATTATCGTTGTTGTTATTGTTGTTGTGGTGGTCTTCAGTCCAGAGACTGGTCTGATGCATTTCTCCATGCTACTCTAGCCTGTGCAAGCTTCTTCATCTCCCAGTACCTACTCCAACCTACATCCTTCTGAATCTGTTTAGTGTATTCATCTCTTGGTCTCCCGCTACGATTTTTACCCTCCACGCTGCCCTCCAATGCTAAATTGGTGATCCCTTGATGCCTCAGAACATGTCCTATCAACCGATCCCTTCTTCTAGTCAAGTTGTGCGACAAACATCTCTTCTCCCCAATTCTGTACATACCTCCTCAGTAGTTACGTGATCTACCCATATAATCTTCAGCATTCTTCTGTAGCACCAAATTTCGAAAGCTTCTATTCCCTTCTTGTCTAAATTATTTATCGCCCACGTTTCACTTCCATACATGGCTACACTCCATACAAATACTTTCAGGAACGACGTCCTGAGACTTAAATCTATACTCGATGTTAACAAGTTTCCTTCCATTGCCAGTCTAAATTTTATATCCTCTCTACTTCGACCATTATCTGTTATTTTGCTACCCAAGTAGCAAAACTCCTTTACTACTTTAAGTGTCTCATTTCCTAATCTAATTCCGGGAGCCTCACCCGATTTAATTCGACTACATTCCATTACCCTCGTTTTGCTTTTGTTGATGTTCATCTTATATCCTCCTTTCAAGAGATTTCCAATTCTGTTCAACTGCTCTTCCTGGTCCTTTGCTGTCTCTGACAGAATTACAATGTCATCGGCGAACCTCAAAGTTTTTATTTCTTCTCCATGGATTTTAATACCTACTCCGAATTTTTCTTTTGTTTCCGTTACTGTTTGCTCAACATACAGATTGAATAACATCGGGGATTACCGATATCGTAAGCAAATTAAACACTCGCTAATAATAGCTAATGAACTAACATTCTCCAAATACATCAATATTATGCGGAAGCAGAGCACAAGCTTAGTAAGAGGCATCAAACGAAATGGAACACACATAACATCACGCGTACGGCAACGTCTTATATACGAAGAGCGATCACAAGCACAGTTAACTAAGCGTTCTTAGTAATTAGAGTGCTTAACTGGGTTTCTTGATGCTGGGTTCGATTTTACGAAGATGTCACACCATCACTTCGCAAGACCTTAAGAGCCGGTTGCCGGACAACGCACAGCGCCGTCCAACTCCCGCCGCCTCCAGTATAACCACGTGATAACCGCTGCCCGGCCTCAGGCATGCCGTCTTCGCTTCTATCCGCCAGCCAATCGCCGACTCGCGCACCGCTGCCTTCCGTTCTCAAAGCGTTGTTCCCCTTACTAGCGGTCGGCACTCGCTTATATCCCGAGCCGGCCCAAGCCCCATGACAAACCTCCGTACTAGGAAGTTGATCGTACTCATGTCAGAGATACTACTGGCGCCGGTCCCAACACGGCTCAACCGGGCCAGTGTCAACAACCTCGATCCGTGCCGAAACCAAAAGAGCAGTTTCAGAACGTTGCTACGGATGAGGTCTCAGTTGCTGCACCGTCTGTACATTGAACGAATATTAGTGTAAAATAGACTGCAAAACTTTCCGCGCTGTTGACCATGGGATGGACAATTCTCGTGACACAGCACGGGCTCTATCAGTACACGGGGAAGGTGCTGTGTGGTTAGTTACAGCAATGGCAACCTCGTCATTAACTTCCGCCGTGATAGGACACCTTCATCTTCCAGATGCCACACGAAGCTTGGCGGTGATTCCTAATTTCATTATCATCTTCTTTTACCACATAATGACATCGTGCCTCTCATCCGACCTTTCACTAGGCGGTAGTCTCTCGATGCAGCACCGCAGTTGCTGCCGTTCACATAAAAGAGCATGGTCTCTCTTTTCGGTAGTCATTCTGTTAATTCACGTTATTACTTTTCAAATGACCGGGTGGATGTCGAACCGTCATACAAAGTGTATGCAGCGCCAGATTTGCACCTGGTGGAACTAGTTTTCTCATGTAACGTATTAGCGTTTCTACCAAATTTCGGTGCCATATGATAATTACAGCTCACAAAGGACCTCTGCGAGTAGTTGCACTTTAATTATAACCAGCCGGTATATATATATATATATATCTGCCTTATATGGAGAGCAGTAAGAATCCTTTTCCTCGCTCTTTTGTGGAAATATTTGCGCTTGTGCACAAAAAGAACTTCAAATGTTGATAAATGCGGAAACAACAAAAAATGTGAGGATGCGAGAAAACGAGGTAAAAAATGCGATTTGGCAGAAATGTAATTTAAAATAATTCACGTCATTAACGTGGCATGATATTATACATATAATTTTCTTGGGAGTATTTCTGTTGTGTACTGTAAGGCAAGAACTTCATTTCTGTCGAAAAGCAAAAAGAGTAATTGCTTCGGGGTATAATTGAGGACTAACAACTATGCTTCTGAAACTGGATGATACAAGCTTCGTTGTAATGTACTGGGTGTATTATTGTGAGGTAAGGTTCAGCAAGACGAAAATCCATCCCAGAAAACGCCAGTGGTCCCACGAGGCATTGCCCGGTTGATCGAACAATCTGCATATCAATGAAACCGGCAGCTACGATACAAGGGAACTGCATTACCCTCCGACTGTGATATGAATATTCATGTACATAATTTCATTTCTGACAGTGCTGTGACAATACGAAAGATATTAACGTCGAAATGTGCAATTTTGAAACTTTTTCTTACAATTTTGTGTGTCTCACAGAGAGTTTTCTCCGTCAAGACTGGAGACGAAGACTTGGAATGTTCCTTCATGGGAGAGCCGGATATTTTTCCCGTGTTTCTGCTCTGATGATAACGTAGTTAGCTTTGATAATGTTTACTGAGTAGATTGATGCACAGAAGAAGGAAAACGTAAACTGAAGTGCCCCCAGAACGAAGATTTGTTTGTGTCAGAAAGAAAGGAGCTGTAAGTTCAAGCGTATTTGAACTATTAGCAGTTTTTTTATTATTGGAAATAATACTTAACAAAACTGTAATGTCCAAGGACAGCTTCGATAACATAAAGCGAAAGAAGTTTATAGTCAGCTACATGTGCATACACAAAGCATGTTCAATAAAAGCAGAATGTCAACAGACATGCACGATTTAGAAAATATTTGTACCATAGTTTTTAGGCTTATCGCAGCTGCTGATCAACTTGTATGACCAAGAGATGTGAAACAAGTTCATAATACGCTGGAAAAATTTTTCAACGGCTCCATGCTGCCTACAACTGTTAATTTTTATTCTTTTTGCGTACATTTTTTAAAACTCGGCATTGACCATTTTCAAGTACCCTGTTAATAGGTAATTAAGACAATTTTAATACTTCAGTGCATAATTTCATAAAGCAGTGACTGAACGGAAAATAAACTGCTCTAGATCTAATTACGTACTGGATACATTTGTCAGCTGTTTGACCATCAAAATATCTGCGGTAGCAAATAATGCTAATTCAGCGGAAGCTGGTGTTACAGAAACATTATCCTAACGTTACACTGCATATTTACGAAGGTGATCCACATGAATCTTATGTATTTTATATTTTCTTTTATTTATAACTAACAGTGTGCATATAGTCATAGCAGTCGAGGATAACTTTAATGACTTTTCAACTTTATCAAAGTATCATCTATCATTTGCAATAAATACGAAGGATTCGAACCTGTGACCGTAGCAGTCGCGCGGCTGCGGACTGAGCGCCTAGAACCGCTAGACCACCGCGGCCGGCCATTACGAAGGAAAGAAGGGAAAGTGACGGATGGAAGGAGTATAATAGGGTCTATACAAGGGAGATAAAACTGAAGGCAATATAATAGAAAGGGGAGAGGACATAGATGAAGATGAGATGGGAGATACAATACTGTGAGAAGAATTTGACAGAGCTCTGAAAGATCTAATTCGAAACAAGGCCACGGGAGTAGACGATATTCCTTCAGAACTGATAGTCTTGGAAGAGCCAGTCACGATAAAACTCTTCCACCTGGCGAAAAACATATTTGAGACAGGCGAAATACCTTCTGACTTCGAGAAGAATATAATAGTTCCACTTCCAAAGAAAGCAGGTTCTGATACGTGTGAATATTACCGACTCTCAGTTTAATAAGTCATGGTTGCAAAATACTAACGCGAATTCCTTACGGAAAAGTAGAAAAACTGGTAGAAGCCGACCTCCGAGAAGGTCAGTTTGGATTCCGCAGAAATGTGGGAACAAGCGAGGCAATAATGATCCTGCTACTTGTCTTAGAAGAAAGGTTAAGGAAAGGCAAACCTATGTTTATAGCATTTGTAAACTTAGAGAAGCTTTTGGCAATGTTGATTAGAATACACACTTTCAAACTGTGAAGATAGCACGCGTAAAATACAGGGAGGCGAAAGGTTATTTACAACTTGTGCAGAAGTAGATTTAATGGGGGTAGGACGCCAAACGGGCCGACCTGGAGCAGGAGAGGCATCACAGGACATTTTAATTTTCAGTGTCTATAATAGTACAAATAAATTCATAAAACTCTGTCAGCAACACCAGGAAGGATTCAGGACTCACACTCACTGCAGTGGAAGTTCGAAAACATAACAAAATAATTTTTTTTACGTGCGAAATTTCACCATTTTTTCACTTACTAATGGCTGCATTTGTTGCTATAGGTACACTTTTCTTCATAAGTTAGAGAGATTCTTCGATGAATTTTGCACAGCATGCACACCATACTCACAGGTGTATGAAACTCTAGAATTTATTTAATTTATGAAAAAACGAAGAACTGTTATATTTTAAACTTCATGTTTAGAAGAAACACAAATTTTATAGTTAATTACCTCAATTTTTACCACAGTTTTTAATAGGTTTGGAAAATTATAGTGTTTCGTACACCTTTAAGTATGATTTGTATGCTGTGAAAAGAATCTCTCTTACTTATGAAGAAAAGTGTACCTATAGCAACAAATACTGCCATTAATAAGTGAAAAAAATGATGACATTTCACATGTAAAAAAAATCATTTCGTTGTGTCTTCGAACTTCCACTCCTATGAGTGAATTTATTTGTAAAACTATAGACAGTGGAAATTAAAATATCCTGTGGTGCCTATCCTGCTCCATACTCCAAGTCGGCCCGTATGACGTCTTACCCCCCCCCCCCCCCCCTCCGCCACTTAAGTGTTAGGAAGACTTTTTCTGAAAGTATTTGTCTGGAGTGTAGCCATGTGTGGAAGTGAAACATGTGCGGTAAACAGTTTATACAGAAAGAGAATAGAAGCTTTCGAAATGTGGTGCTACGGAAGAATGTTGAAGATTATATCGGTAGATCATCTAATCAAGGAGGAGGTACTGAATAGAATTGGGGAGACAAGAAATTTGTGGCACAACTTTACCAAAAAAAAGGGATCGGTTGATAAGACACATTCTGAGACATCAAGAGATCGCCAATTTAGTACTGAAGGGAAGCATAGGGGTAAAAGTTATAGAGGGAGACCGGATGATGAATACAGTAAGCAGATTCAGAAGGATATAGGTTGTAGTCATAGGTGAAGAAATTTGGAAATTTGTGGTAAGGTCTTATGGGACCAAACTGCGGAGGTCATCAGTCCCTAAGCTTACACACTACGTAATCTAACTTAAACCGACATATGCTAAGGACGACACACACACACCCACACACACACACACACACACACACACACACACACACACACACACACACACACATCCATGCGCGAGGGAGGACTCGAACCTCCGACGGGGAAAGCCGCGCGGACCGTTACAAGACGCCTCGGACCGCCATAGACGAATAAACTTGCATAGAGTATTCTGGAGAGCTGAATCAAAGGAATTAACGTGACGGCTTCTGTGTCTGTTGTGACTGAATCGTTTGACCCAATATAAACTTATCTCATGGGAACTAGTTTTAGACACAAACAATGTCTCACAAACAGCTCATGTATACAACGTAGCAGGTTTCTTCTTATTGCATGATGCGTACTGCCAGGGAAATGACGTTACACCTGATGTCGTAACGGCGAGAAAGACAGTATCAGATACCCCCTGCGGATCGTGCCCAGCATTACGTTCAGGAATTACTGCAAAGGGTTAGTCCTGTACCGCAGTGCCCGAAGTTAGCGTCGGCTAATGCAGTTAACAACGATTAATTCTGCAACTGTGCGCTCGCCGTACATGCAGTTGTGGTAGTCCGACGTGTGTAACAGGTTCATTGCTGCAAAGGGACACGCCGCACTGGCGAGCGAACGCCGTAAGCTAGTTTGCATCAGGCGGTGTGCTGCTCGGGTTAGGAGAAACGTCTGTGCGTTACACCACTGCATATCCCACTGGCGTTCGAATTTCGTCTCGAACTAGACGTCGCTCAATTACTTTCTGAATTCTGGAAAACGAGTTCCATTCACTACTGCAGTAATTAAACTGATAAAAGTAGATAATATGCGCTTCTTATTTATATTACGACGAATATTTTTAATTCAAGTACTTTCAAAACTAAACAGTTTCATTATTACACCAAAGTCTGTAGCTTCTAACAACCCTACCACAACAAACGTCAAAATTTAATAATGATTGTGGTGTTGCTCACGCTGCTAAATACTGCATTTTCGGGCAACAACATAGTTATTATGTGGCAGATGTCATTAGAACACAGTTAATAAAGTCATTTCATGTAATAACGAATAAACTAAGCACTGATCTTTTCGTGTTTCGCACGCTGGTCTCGTTGTAAAATCATGGCTCAATCGTCGAAAATCTACGTGGTGATGATTCCAAGCTCGGATGCAAAGAGGCCTAGGTTTTATTCTGCTATATTCAAAAGTTTTGTAGATGCGCTTCACAAACCATTCTTGAAGATTAAACCTTTCAAAGTTAACACAATGATGATGTAAAACAATAATGAGCACTCCTAATTTAAGTTACACTTCCTTTTTATTGCTTTTGTTGCAATATCACGTAACACTCAAAACATCACTTCACAATACAAAACATACTTGAAAACATCTTCCTCACTGTTACAGTTCACATTTTATAAGCTGACTACGTTATGGGTCTTTCCAACATGACGTCGAAGTCTTGACTTCGACTTTCTCAAGGTCCGACTCTGACTACCGCATACGCGCTCAAAAATCAGAGTTACAAGTACGACAAAGATCATAGTGAGAAAAGAAAGAATACACATAAGAATAATATCATTGCAGTATAAACATATCGATGTATCAAAGCACCTCTACATTAATGAAATCAAATCTGAATGTTGTCTCAGAAATATGTCAACTACTTTAAAGAAACACAGTAGAATATTACTGATATCGAGAGGTTCAGGTGAGCTGCCGTAATGGTTACGTAATTCAAGTACCAATACCAGATTAATACATATAACAACGATGGACATCCAATAAGCAATGCAATACAATTTATTTTGTGGGCCTGTACTAGTAATTTGTAATTACTATTGCTCCCTCCGTTTTAAGCTTACTGCAACTAATTAAAGGGAATTTTACACCAGGTGCGTTTCTCTTTTATTCACAACACATCTGCCGTGGTCATTCTGCAGTTACGAATACATATATCTATACATTAAGTTTGTTTTAGATTAAAAACGGAATTTCTCTATAATGTCTGCGTGAAATTTACTTAAAGTATTTCTGACTCTTTGTTCACATATTCTGCAAACAGTCACTTCTTCCCTCTTTGTTAGCGGAGATGGAAGTCGGAACATACTTCGTTACGCTTCTACAGTTCGCTGTTTTGGTCTTTTCGTACTTTCTCTTATGCTGCATTGTGGTATTTACACTTCTCCTTACTTTTGGAAATAGAACGCCAGTTACGTGTGCCCGCGAAAGTGAGGTGAAGTATAAATTAACTCAATTCAGCGTAATAGAATGTGCAAAAAGGCAAAAACTGTGAAATGTATTTGTGTAACGAAGTCTCTTTCGACGTCAACCTCCGCTAACGAAGAGGGAACAAATTGTGGTTTTCAGAACATGTGAAGAAGAGGCAGGAACACCGTAGGTAAATTGCATGCCAACTTCATAAATACTGCTTTAATCTAAAACAACCAAAAATGTAGAAATATATGTATCCAAATTAACAGAATGACTACAGAAGATACTTTGTAAATAAAAGTGAAATCCGTCTGATGTAAAATTTTCTTTAATTAGTTGCAGTAAACTTAAGTCGGAGAAGCCAATAGTAATTGATTTTTAACATGTGCTGCTGAAGATGGCCGTGCAAGTAAACGTTAGTGGTAATTTTGTTTGCACCATGTGTAAACATTCCCGTGTCATCTGATATACTTCCAGAAACTCTCGGTAAATGAAAACACTGTTACCAGTCTTCAAAATGGCGCGTACAACTGAGGTGCGTTACGACAACGAGCAGTTCAGGAAGTGTACTCGCAATTGCAAATATATTCACCATCGGCTGTATATTGGGATGACGACAATGAAATTTTGTGCCGGACCACGACTCGAACTCAGATTTCCCGAACTCAGATTTCCCCGCTTTACGACGGCGTTCCCCTGAAATGTTTTGGCTATCCGTGGACGAATCACGGCCAGACCCAAACTTCCATGTCGTTATCCATGTACCACAATCAGCAGTCATACATTACGTGTGTTCCAGTCCACAAAGGACCTTATTACTGGGAGTCGACGGCCTGATATTATCGAATAAATACAAAACAGCAGTGCCTGTAATATTAAGAAAGACGGTACAGTGTTCCTTCGGAATAAAACTTCCTGGCAGATTAAAACTGTGTGCCCGACCGAGACTCGAACTCGGGACCTTTGCCTTTCGCGGGCAAGTGCTCTACCATCTGAGCTACCGAAGCACGACTCAGGCCCGGTCTCACAGTTTTACTTCTGCCAGTATCTCGTCTCCTACCTTCCAAACTTTACAGAAGCTCTTCTGCGAACCTTGCAGAACTAGCACTCATGATAGAAAGGATATTGCGGAGACATGGCTTAGCCACAGCCTGGGGGATGTTTTCAGAATGAGATTTTCACTCTGCAGCGGAGTGTGCGCTGATATGAAACTTCCTGGCAGATTAAAACTGTGTGCCCGACCGAGACTCGAACTCCTTCGGAATACTTTAATAACACCGGGTTTGCTATTTCGTATCAAAGAGCAGTTACTGAATTTCCTTCAGCGGGAAACCTCAGCATCAAAAGTAGTAACGAATGTTTACGGAATGTCTACGGACACCAGGCAGTTGATAAGGGGAAGGGAAGACGCTGGGCGAAGCATTTGTCATCAACACACCAAGGAGACGGAAATCAGGTTCAACACGCTGACTGGCTGCACACGGCTTTGACGCCAACAATGTTGCAACGAGCCCGCACTCTTACTCAAGGTGGTAAACGAATAACAATCAAGCAGCCCATTGCTCAATTTGACAGCTACAATTTTAGTGCTGACACACTTGTCAACCAGTTTTCGTATTCAAAGATTTGTACTCGCATGGGTTCCTCGAAGCCTGACTGAAGAGCATAAAGAGGAAGGAAGGTACAACTTAGCTGAACTACTTGCTTGTTGTGAAGCTGATAGTCACGATTTCTCGCCAAACCTTGTCACTAGTGATAAAGCATGGATCCACCACTTTGAGGCCGAAACATGTCGGCAGTCCATGGAATTACGTCACACAACGACTTCTTCGACGAGGAAGTTGTAAACAGTATCATCAGATGGTAAAGCTATGGCTTTAGCATTCTGGAACTCTGAAGAGGCTATTCTGCGCTGAGACGCTCTGCTTAAGTCCGCAGCACAGAACAGGTAGTTGGAATTGTGGAAAGGGGCCAAAAAGGGGGCTGTGAGTTACACTCAAACACACATAACATTATTTAGTTGTCCAAACAATACAGCAAAAATTTTTGAACTTAGTTATCGGCTGAATAGGCCACACTATCTTATGCCTTAAGGGCACAACCACTTAAATTTAAAAACGGCTGAAAGCCATTAACTTAAAATTCAGCCTCAAAAGAGAATATTTAGAAGGCAGAAGGCCTCACATAAGTAAGTTAAATAACTTGAAAAGCAAACAAGTTTAATTTAAAGACGGCTGAAGGCCCATGATTTAAGACGGCAGGTAAAATTAATTTAAAAAAAACCACAAGGCAGAAGGCCTTATCTTCAATTAGGCTGAAGGCCCCACACATTCTGATACTTGAAAGACAAGAACTTTAATTTAAAAACGGCTGAAGGCCGATTACTTAAAACAATTGAAATACTTTTTAGTAGGCACAGGGCCCAAAGCTTTATAAAAAAAAATATTAAATGATGCTGAATGCCCAAACAATGCAAGACTTGACACGTAACGAACTTCCAATTTAAAGCTGCCGAAGGCCCATTATTTAAAACCCAACTAAAAGCATACAAATTCAAACCATCGGCTATAAGACATTAAAACAGACAATCAAACACCAATAAGAAAAGGCAGTACAGCCAGCGGGGCTCAGAAGTTTCCAGGGGTTGGTCTGCACTTGAAATACTAACTTCGCTTAGGGGAGACAGGTAGTCGGCCCAACTATACCCGAACCGCCGGCAACCCAACCAAGAGGCAGTCAACGCACCCACCGACAAGACGACTTGCTTTCCACTCGACCAGTGCACAAGGAACTCCAAAGCCAAAACATAAAAGGCGTAGCCGCCCACAACCAAGTATGCATAAGCTGTCAAAACTACACACGTGTGTTGGACAGCGACAACACGGTGAGGAAAGGACACTGCCTGAATTTTACGTTAGCGACAAGGGCAGGTAACCGAAACGCTAAAGGCAACAAGGCAGAAAATTCCGCTTGTGCAATTTGACTTCAAGTAACCAAAATACAGTTAAGCTCCACCGGATGGTGGCCAAACTTTCGCCGACTCGAACACTCGCTGTTGCTCGCGGGAATACCGGCAACAGCCAACCACGAAAACCAACGGCACAATGTGAACAGTCTGGCTTCGGTAATTAAATCACCACTCAACTTTGACGCCCTGGGTCGCTGAGCCACGAACCCCGTAGCAATCGGAACAGCTCCCACACACTCCGACTCGGCGTAGAGACCGCCAACGGGCCCGGCCCACTGCACCATGCGGAGATTTCCTGGGCGATTTACACCAACCGACAGACTGCCGCACACAAGCTAGCCGGAAAATATAAGCACCAGACCAAAGATAGTACAAGGTGCGAATATCGATACACACCGCTGCTGCCACATGTAGAAAGAGGAAGAACCACGGCATAACCGCAATAACTGCGGGAAACCAAACGCAGAGTAACAGTCAAGCTTCAAACCAACGCATAAGCAGGGGCCAGCACGGCTCATGTACGATGGCCTCCCTGATAGTCAAACGGTCAACTCCGATGTCTTTTGTGAGACTCTTAGGAAATTAAAGAAATCATACAGCGTGTTCGTGGCCACAAAAATGCGAATACATTTGTTCTCCACGATAACGCAAGGCCACACAAAGGTCTGCACATCCGAGAGGAGTTTACAAAACTTCGGTGGACTGTTGTTCAAAAAGTTCAAATGGTTATGAGCACTATGGGACTCAACATCAGAGGTCATCAGCCCCCTAGAACTTAGAACTACTTAAACCTAACTAACCGAAGGACATCGCACACAACCGTGCCCGAGGCAGGATTCGAACCTGCGATCGTAGTGGTCACGCGGTTCCAGACTTAAGCGCCTAGAACCGCTCGGCCACACCGAGCCGCCCTACAGCCGGTCCTCGCACTTCCTGACCTCCGTTGCTTTGGTCCACTGAAGGATGGACTTCACAGGAAGTACTACAGTAGTGATGGGGAAGTTGCTGATGCAGCCAGAACTTGGGTGAGGCGCAGACCAATAGAATGGTTCCGTGGTGGCATACAAGCTCTCACATTGAGGTGGCGTTAGCCCGCAGAACTTTACGCAGATTTTACTGAAAAATAAGGAAACAATATGATATATTTTAGTAGTGAATTGAACCACCCCGCTCTGAGAAAGAAGTTTGTTGCATTATTTATTGTGCGAATCTGGTATATCACCTACATGAATAGAAACAGAAACGGGACACAAATTTTGACAGGCATCGAAAGTAAAAGTTTATCTTGGCTCCAGTAGTAAGTTGCTGGTTCATGTAGTTGCCGGTTGAGGTCACCCTGGTGCAGCGCACTCTAGAGAGCCTTTATAGGGAGAGAGTGACCAACCGGACGATACGGCGGCCATTTTTCTTCCAAACTGCGGGCGGGACTTTTGAATGGCCAGTAGTGGAGTAGTGGTGTACAGCTCAGCGAATCAAAAGCACAAGACAATATGGCGAAATCATTCGTTAAAAGCCTTTGTTTATAAGAATAATGTGTTATAATAATTTTCACACAGCCAATTTACAGGTCTGTTTTCAGATTTAACTATGTGTATTCAAAGTCGTTTTATATGTAGTGAAAACCAAAAACGACTTACTTCGCATAGATAAGAGTACTTGGTAGGTTTCCACAAGGCTCCTGTTTGATTTTTGTCAGCCCTGTTGACTGCGACTGCCCACTGCTTTCGTCTTTCTTCATTGTGTGGAAATGCTAACATGCGAAATCCACCTTCGCCTCTATTGGAACAACTAAATTCAGCACAACCTGGCATCGTTTACGAACGTCTGCAGAACGAATTACAGATGTCAGAAACAATACTGTACAATTACTAACGTGTTTACTTCAAACATGTAGGCCTACCGACTTCGTCACAAAAAGCTTCATTATTCAGCTCGTATTTAAGATCGCAAACGCCAATTACGTACTAAAAACGATTTATAACTTAATCGAACATGCATGCACAACGCTTAACAAGTCTCTCAATAATTCAAATACCTTTTAATCGTTTCCAAATGTCCTCTGAGCTCCAATTCAACTCAAAAGCACGGCGAACATAGGACGCGCGAGAGACATTTGGCAGAAAAATGGCGCCAAAGCTAATCAACCAATCATGGGCAACTTCACCTATGACCACTCTCTCTGTATACAGGCTCTTTAGCGCACTCGCTCACTCGTTTGCAGTGCGCGTCGAGTCATCATGGAGATAAGACCGCAAGAAAAGGCTTTTTGCTTCCTACGTTTCAACAGGTGCAATTCATTTATTACTGTGCGCAGTGACTATCGTCGATAGTATGGCACTGCATCTGCAACATCCCGAAGCATTCGGCAGCTGAAGTTGCAAGACGCTGGTTATTTGTGTAAGGGGTGCCCGTTTTCTCGTTCAAGACATTTTGTGCATCCAACAGAGTTTTGCACCTTGTCCACAAAAGTCGAAAGCCCAACTGCCGTGACAGCCAAGAGTTACTCATTCCTTATGTGGGTGACAGCCAAGAGTTACTCATTTCTTATGTGTTCGTCTGGCTTCTTTTGCGAGCACAATGGATGTAGTTGCTTCGAACACTTCATGATGAAATGCGACTATAAATGTCAGTGTTGCTTTTCGACTGTTAGGGGATTACTGTTCTTACTCCCGGTGTTGACACTTTAAGTAAAAACAACAATAAAAATAAAATTATCTTTGATGCAGTAATAAGATACAAAATACTGTTAGGTTGATTGTAGGTGAAGCAAATCTAAATAATATTCCCCAACAATAGGTAGTTAAGCACATAAAGTTTATTGAACTGCATATCACACAAGATCTTGCAGGCTGATGAAATACACAATGTACCTAAGTGTATTGAAATATAGTTTGAGCCCGCAACATAGCGACTGGGACATTCATTATATAAGCAAAAGAAATAAAACAGCTGGAAAAAACAGGCGGTACTCACAGCTGAACTTAATCGATCTCCATAGTAAAACAAATTAGTGGTAGTCTAATTAACACAGGATGCAGTAATCTTAAGTGGCGACTAGCAACGAAAATAATCATGTCCCCATTGGAAAACTGAGCTAAAAGTCAGATGCAGCGCAAATAACTTCGACACCAAATCGAATTCACTCGCTAAAATACAAGTTCGGGTGAACAACTGGCAGAAATAAAAGATAGCCCTGACCAGTGCAGGATATCTCTAAGTCCCCACTGAACTGACACGAAATATTGCGAAGTTTTGCAACTGACGTCACGAAATCTTCTATGTGTGGCCGGATCACATTTCAGACTAGCATAATAGGTCTTGCCTCTGCCAAGCCATCCTGAACAATCATAAAGAATAAGATGGTCACCCTCTTAAGCCTTCGACACTCTTCTCCCCGGAAAATCCAAGCCTGTACGTCACTTATTGACATCCTACCGCCAGCGTTATTCAGAACATTTTATACAGAACAGCAGTAAAAACCTGAATGTGCCATCAATGCGTGCTAAAAATCTAAACATATTGGATATGTTACACTTAATTAGAACTGCTCTAGCCTCCCCACAAATTAAATTTAAATAACTGGAAATTATAGCAGCAGTAATTAAAATACTTCACTATCTCTGTGCCTTCAATAATTACAGTATAGGCATGTGTGACCCTTCTGTTTTACTCTTTGCACTGCTGCAATCAGTTCGTCAATTTCGAATTATGGGCAAAAAATGCAAATTTGTCAACTATTAGTTAAAATGACAATTAAAAATGTAAAGCTTACAAACCAAATGATATATTGGTTTCTAATCACGTTTGCCAACACATACTGCCTTCCTACTAACGTAGCTTTCTTGCATAAAATGATACCCTGATTTTAATCAAAAGTTACATTAAAAATTCATTTAGGTTAATTAATTACATTATGAAACAAGGAAATATCTCAACTACACATTGGTAGCTTGATCTCTTTTGTGTAATAAAACTGTAAAATACGGCGTATGGAAATGTGCTGCTAGAGTGTGCAAGGATGGAGATGTAAGACATGATTACGGACCAAACGATGGATGGGAATCGTCATAAATAAATCAAGGAGAAAAAAGACCTCCGTAGTGTTGCAAATACATAGAGGGATATTACAGGACAGCGGTAAAAGCCGCTAAGATTAGAAGAACGATAGAAACTTCCTGTGATAAAACATTAATAATCTTTACACAATGACCTATAAAAACGGTTATAATTGCAACAAAACCCATTAGAAGTACATATTAAAAAGACAAGTAATCCTTCCATAGTCTTAAAATAGTAGCAGACATAAGTAGAACAAATACGTAGGTGGGCATCCTGTGCAATGGAACTAAAACTTACTGTAATACAACATGAGCGATGTGAAATTGCAGAGCGATGTGAAATTGCAGAGCGATGTGAAATTGCAGAGTGATATATAAAATGGTTACAATTCTAACAAACCTATTAGAGGAACAGTAAAATGGAGACGAATAACACTCCACAGCCATAAATTAGTATTAAGCGTAGGTGGTACAAATCATACGTAGATGAGCCGTCAAAAGGAACTTAAACTTGCTGTAGTGTAACATGAACAAATAAAATTAGAGAATAATTTATACAAATGGTTAAATTGTAACATAAACCATTAGGAGAACAATTAAACGGAGATAAGTAACCGCTCCATTGTCGCAACTTAACATCAAACGCAGGAGTTGACACTACGTCAAATAAATTGTTAGGTGAATTGGCGTTCCTGCTCCAAGCATAGTCACGTCTCCACAAAGTGACTTTGTCCGGCATCTCTTTACTTTTTTTAATCAATGGTGACTCTTTATGTTTTGTATCCAAACACGAATTTATTCCTCATACTTTTCCTCACTCCTCCCCCCCCCCCCCCAAGAACCATGGACCATGCCGTTGGTGGGGAGGCTTGCGTGCCTCAGCGATACAGTTAGCCGTACCGTAGGTGCAACCACTACGGAGGGGTATCTGTTGAGAGGCCAGATAAACGTGTGGTTCCTGAAGAGGGGCAGCAGCCTTTTCAGTAGTTGCAGGGGCAACAGTCTGGATGATTGACTGATCTGGCCTTGTAACACTAACCAAAACAGCCTTGCCGTGCTGGTACTGCGAACGGCTGAAATCAAGGGGAAACTACAGCCGTAATTTTTCCCGAGGGCATGCAGCTTTACATGCAGGAGTCGGTTTAATAATGAATAAAAAAATAGGAGTGCGCGTAGGCTACTACAAACAGCATAGTGAACGCATTATTGTGGCCAAGATGGACACGAAGTCCACGCCTACTACAGTAGTACAAGTTTATATGCCAACTAGCTCAGCAGATGAAGAAGAAATTGAAGAAATGTATTATGAAATAAAAGAAATTATTCAGATAGTGAAGGGAGACGAAAATTTAGTAGTCATGGGTGACTGGAATTCGGTAGTAGGAAAAGGGAAAGAAGGAAACGTAGTAGGTGAATATGGATTAGGGCTAAGAAATGAAAGATGAAGCCGTCTGATAGAATTTTACACAAAGCACAACTTAATCATAGCTAACACTTGGTTCAAGAATCATGAAAGAAGCTTTCATACATGGAAGAAGCCTGGAGATACTAACAGGTTTCAGATAGATTACATAATGGTAAGACAGAGATTTAGGAACCAGGTTTTAAATTGTAAGACATTTCCAGGGGCAGATGTAGACTCTGATCACAATCTATTGGTTATAAACTGTAGATTAAAACTGAAGAAACTGCAAAAAGTTGGGAATTTAAGGAGATGGGACCTGGATAAACTGAAAGCACCAGAGGTTGTACAGAGTTTCCGGGAGAGCATAAGGGAGCAATTGACAGGAATGGGGGAAAGAAATACAGTAGAGGAAGAATGGGTAGCTTTGAGAGATGAAGTAGTGAAGGCAGCAGTGGACCTAGTAGGTAAAAAGACGAGGGCTAGTAGAAATCCTTGGGTAACAGAAGAAATACTGAATTTAATTGATGAAAGGAGAAAATATAAAAATGCAGTAAATGAAGCAGGCAAAAACGAATACAAACGTCTCAAAAACTAGATCGACAGGAAGTGCAAAATGGCTAAGCAGGGATGGCTAGAGGACAAATGTAAGGATGTAGAGGCTTATCTCATTAGGGGTAAGATAGATACTGCCTACAGGAAAATCAAAAAGACCTTTGGAGAACAGAGAACCACTTGTATGAATATCAAGAGCTCAGATGGAAACCCAGTTCTAAGCAAAGAAGGGAAAGCAGAAAGGTGGAGGGAGTATATAGAGGGCCTATACAAGGGCAATGGACTTGAGGACAATATTATGGAAATGGAAGAGGATGTAGATGAAGATGAAATGAGAGATACGATACTGCGTGAAGAGTTTGACAGAGCACTGAAAGACTTGAGTCAAAATAAGGCCCCTGGAGTAGACAACATTCCATTAGAACTACTGACGGCCTTGGGAGAACCAGTCCTGACAAAACTCTACCATCTGGTGAACAAGATGTATGAGACAGGCGAAATACCCTCAGACTTCAAGAAGAATATAATAATTCCGATCCCAAAGAAAGAAGGTGCTGCCAGATGTGAAAATTACCGAACAATCAGTTTAATAAGTCACGGATGCAAAATACTAACGCATATTCACTACAGACGAATGTAAAAACTGGTAGAAGCTGAACTCGGGGAAGATCAGTTTGGATTCCGTAGAAATGTTGGAACACGTGAGGCAATACTGACACTACGACTTATCTTAGAATCTAGATTAAAGAAAGGCAAACCTACGTTTCTAGCATTTGTAGACTTAGAGAAAGCTTTTGACAATGTTGACTGGAATACTCTCTTTCAAATTCTAAAGGTGGCAGGGGTAAAATACAGGGAGCGAAAGGCTATTTACAATTTGTACAGAAACCAGATGGCAGTTGTAAGAGTCGAGGGGCACGAAAGGGAAGCAGTGGTTGGGAAGGGAGTGAGACAGGGTTGTAGCCTCTCCCCGATGTTATTCAATCTGTATATTGAGCAATCAGTGAAGGAAACAAAAGAAAAATTCGGAATAGGTATTAAAATCCATGGAGAAGAAATAAAAGCTTTGAGGTTCGCCGATGACATTGTAATTCTGTCAGAGACAGCAAAGGACTAGGAAGAGCAGTTGAACGGAATGGACAGTGTCTTGAAAGGAGGATATAAGATGAACATCAACAAAAGCAAAACTAGGGTCATGGAATGTAGTCGAATTAAATCGGGTGATGCTGAGGGAATTAGATTAGGAAGTGAGACACTTAAAGTAGTAAAGGGGTTTTGCTACTTGGGGAGCAAAATAACTGATGATGGTCGAAGTAGAGAGGATATCAAATGTAGACTGGCAATGGCAAGGAAAGCGTTTCTGAAGAAGAGAAATTTGTTAACATCGAGTATAGATTTAAGTGTCAGGAAGTCGTTTCTGAAACTATTTGTATGGAGCATAGCCATGTATGGAAGTGAAACATGGACGATAACTAGTTTGGACAAGAAGAGAATAGAAACTTTCGAAATGTGGTGCTACAGAAGAATGCTGAAGATTAGATGGGTAGATCATATAACTAATGAGGAGGTATTGAATAGGATTGGAGACAAGAGATGTTTGTGGCACAACTTAACTAGAAGAAGGGATCGGTTGGTAGGACATGTTCTGAGGCATCAAGGGATCACCAATTTAGTATTGGAGGGCAGCGTGGAGGATAAAAATCGTAGAGGGAGACCAAGAGATGAATACACTAAACAGATTCAGAAGGATGTAGGTTGCAATAAGTACTGGGAGATGAAGAAGCTTGCACAGAATAGAGTAGCATGGGGAGCTGCATCAAACCAGTCTCAGGACTGAAGACCACAACAACAACAACTTTTCCTCCGGGCTCTTATTCCAACACTTGTTTTTTGTAGGCCCATACTAGCGACTTACACTGCTCATGTACACCACCTACGCCTGCTACCTATCGGTAGTTTTGATGTTTCACCTCGTAATCATTCAGTTCATGCGGCTATGGCCATTTGAACGCAATCCGAACGTTGGCAGACCGTTTATTTTTAGAAACCAATGTTAAATTAGTTATGTAACTATTCATTCCCCTGTATTTCTGGTTAACTACCTTATTTTTGTCATTATTATACTTCCTAATCATATTGTATTTTTGTATAGAGGTATACACCAGAGGATGCGATTAAATCATCGTGAAACCGTTCGTGTGTGATCGTGTGATAAAATAACTGCTAACAGCTAATGTAGCTAAGAGAAATATTTTAGAAGAGTTTAAGAGCTTTTAAAAAAATTTAAAACTGTAAAGGTTATTAATTGTTTACTGGATTTCAGTTGCAAAATATCTGCTTGGCGCTACCTCCAGAGCATCTCTACATGGCAACGCCATCAGCTTCCTCTTTAAGATCATGCTCTCTTCTGTATCTGTAATAGTTCGCCCTGCATGTGCGCAAAACGTGGACAGTATAAAGCTACCCTTTGGGTTCGCCACAGGGCAGTTCTGACATCACCCCTGGAGCGCTCGAGTCCGACAAGCACGTGCGGGCCCTACGCACTTGGCCCTGCGTGCCGCAACACCTACTGCCTGCCACGAGAGCCGCTCTCCCATGTTCCTCGTCCCACAGTGCTCGCAACTAGACGCTGTGCCCCATCAGAATCAAACATCAATATTCGGATATGATATGTAGTGTCATATAGTGATAAACATCGACGTGTAGAGATTTGTCAATCATTTATGGGTATCGATATGCAAGATGATTTCCTTTCTCGTTTAGCGTTCAGTGATGATGCTACATTTCACTTAAGCTGAGAAGTGAACCCCCATAAAAGAAAAAAATATGACGAACAAAGAAGCCACATACCATAGTCAAGTACGAGAGACACAGGCCCAAGTCATAGCAATCTATAAAAAGGGTAGAATATCGGATGCACACAATTACCGGCCAATTTCACTGACATCGCTTTGTTGTAGAATCATGGAACATATTTTGTGTTCAGACATAATGACCATTCTAGACTCTTAAAAGCTCATCTGCAGAAACCAGCACGGTTTTAGGAAACAGCGGTCATGCGAGACACAGCCGGCCCTCTTTGTGCGTGATATACAACAGGCTCCAGATACCGGCTCCCAGGTTGATGCCATATTTCTCGACTTGAGAAAGGCGTTCTACTCAGTTCCGCACTGTCACTTGCTACAAAAAGTGCGCTCTTATGGTCTATCCGATGACATATGTGGTTGGATAGAAAGTTTTCTAACAGACAGGGAGCAGTATGTCGTCCTGAACGGGTTGACTTCAACAGAAACAAGCGTAACTTCAGGTGTGCCTCACGGCAGCGTAATAGGTCCTCTGCTTTTTACGATTTACATAAATGATCTGATTGATGGTATTGAAAGCGGCCTTAGACTGTTTGCCGATGATGCTGTAGTCTACAGGAAAGTAGTATCGCACGAAAGTTGTGAACAAATCAATGAGAATTTGCAGAAAATAAATGCGTCGTGTAATGACTGGCAGTTCTCTCTCAAAATTAGTAAATGTAACCGACTGCGTATAACAAGGCGAAAATCCCCATTAATGTAAGAGTACAAAATAAATGCCCAGTCTTTGGAAACGGTAACATCCGTCAAGTATCTGGATGTGGCTATTCGAAATGGTCTCAAATGGAATGATCATATTACGCTAGTAACGGGGAAGGCGAACTCTAGTTTGCGGTTTATTGGTAGACTCCTGAAGCGATGCAGTCCTCCAGCAAAGGAAATAGCTTACAATACGTCAGTTCGTCCAGTCTTGGAGTATTTTTAGTGTGTATGGGGCCCTTACAAGTTGGGTCTGATTCAAGGGACTGAGAAGGTCCAAAGAAGAGCGGCAAGATTCGTGACTGCTACATTTAGCCATCGCGAGAGTGTTACACGTCTCATAGAAAGTTTGAAGTGGGACGCACTTGCAGATAGACGACGCACTAAACAGAAGGGGCTGCTCACTAAATTCCGAAATCCGATCTTCACTGAGGGTGTAGAGCATATATTATTACCGCCAACTTTCAAATCGCGCAATGATCACCACTCAAAGATGAGGGAAATAAGAGCTCGTACTGAGGCGTTCAGACAGTCGTTTCTCCCTCGCGCGATCCGCGAGTGGAACAGACTTTGGCGTGAATTGTGTCCTCTGCCACACGCCGCTTGGTGGCTAGCGGAGTCTGTATGTAGATGTAGATGTAGATGAAGAACAAGGTTTAATGCCAAAACACCAGAATTAATTTACATCAATTTTAATTTGTAAAAGCCATAATTCGATACCAGGTCAGATGATGAAAGCTGGATTGCCTGTTTTGAGGTGTACGAAATATTTTTCCGGGCCAATTTTATTTTCCCACCGCATATTCCGCCTAGAGGGAGACGTGATGATGGCCAAATTCTTTCGCCATTTGCTGCTTGGAAACGAATTTCGGCGCCACACCTTCCGGAAGGCCGCGCACTAGTGCGGCAGTTGTGAGACCGATGGTCTGCGGGGCGTCCCGTGACCCCGAGTAATCGAATGAGCGCGAGCGACGCCGGCGGCGGCGCCATTCCAAACCGCTAACGCGGTTAGCCGGCGCCGCCACGCGAAGGGGGCGCGGACTGCGTCAAGTCCGATAGCTGAGCGGACTGCGCCTGTAGCCGTCTGCCGCAGAGGTCACCGGCATGTCATCGCCCGCGTGTGCAAACGCTGTAAGCTGTTTAATTCTTATTACATTGTACATACTTTCCAAAAATTATCTTTACAGCTCTCACTTACATTTACACGACAGTCATAAGCTACCGGCAGGGTCAGGAATTTTCTCTGCCTCGTCATGACTGGGTGTTGTGTGATGTCCTTAGGTTAGTTAGGTTTAAATAGTTCTAAGTTCTAGGGGACTGATGACCTCAGATGTTAAGTCCCATAGTGCTCACAGCTATTTGAACCATAAGTTACCACTTGTTTCCTTTATTGTCATTTCATTCTCCTAGCTCCATATGGGCGGGGGTAGGCTGTGAGCGGAAATACACTACCGCTCAAATGTTCTTTAACACTAGTGATTTTGAGGGAAAAAAATGCAAATTGGAACCACAAATGTTAGAAATACTCGTAAGTCAGATTTGGAGCAATCTTTTATGGAAACTAAATACATGCAGTCAAATTTTACTCTCCTCAAAGTAGCCTCCTTTGGCTTTAATAACTGTTCTGCATACGCGAGGCATTCTAGCTGTCAGCTTCTTCAGTGTTTCCTCGGTGACATGCAGCCACTCCTCGTGTAGTCTGGTCCAGATGTGATGAACATTGATAACAGGCTTTGATTTAAGTGATCTATCCAAGTGATCCCAAAGCAGTTCCATACGATTACAGTAATGGTTTCTTAACAACCACAAGCCCGTTAAAGTTCACTGCTTGAAGACGTATTTTCACAGTACTTACACTCATCGGCTTTTCCCTATTATGGTTGAGTTCTGGTGCTAAAACTGGCGCTGTTTTCAAGCGATCACGTTTCCTTGCGACTACTATATATTTATCGTCACTTTTTGATGTAACTTCTGGCCTACCCTTTCGAGGTCGGTCCATATTGAGGCCACAGTCCGCATGCCTCTACGGGGAATAACGTACACATCTCAAGGAAATACGTTCTTGACGTGCTATTTCAAATGGTTCTGAGCACTATGGGACTCAACATCTGAGGTCATCAGTTCCCTAGGACTTAGAACTGCTTAAACGTAACTAACCTAAGGACATCACATACATCCATGTCCGAGGCAGGAGTCGAACCTGCGACCGTAGCAGTCGCGCAGGTCCAGACTGAAGCGCCTAGAACCGCTCGGCCACAGCGGCCGGCCTGACGTGCTATTTGTCGAATAGTAATACGGGCTGCACCTAAAGGCACAATTACAGAGCATTTTTCTGTTCAAAGCTTCTTTCTTCGTCCCATTGTCGATGTTTACACTGAGCACTCACTGAAGTTCACTCTTTGATATCTCGTGCATAACTATATGACCCTTTCTTACCTGCAAACATTCTTTCAGGTTTTTTGACGTCCTGTGAACACAGTCTAGACAGGAAAGATTATGCCACCATAATACAGAATTAGAGGCGTTCAGTTCTTGAAGACTGAACAGCATAGCAACGGAAAGTGATGTTTTGAACAATTTCATTTTTAAAAACGTGGGACACAAATCTCAAAAGTTATATTAAGTGCGACACTGGGGAAACAATATAGCTAATTCGTTATTTAACTTACTTTTAAGTCGTTCGAAAACTTTTGAGCGATAGTGTAAGTCGTCGCATTTCAGCTATGTTAGAGAAAAAATTTTAAAACATGTTATAAAACCTGACACGGCAACTGATAATATAAATGTTGATCCAATAAAAAGACAGGATTTTAGTAACATAATTTAAAATATAGAAGGCGGATTTGGTGATTAATTGAAACAGTGACCCTTATGGAATGACAAATACATGTTTCAAAAATATAAAAGACAGATGGACAGTTGCGTAAGTTGAAAAAGTGAAAAGCCGATGTGTTGACTAATTAAGACGGCGACATGGACGAAGAAGTCATGAAAGAGCCGAGACTGCCAGAAAGAGGGGTATCATGAAAACTTAGCAGTAGTGGTAGTTCGCAAGAACGTGTTAGTGTGTGTGATTGTCTGGAAAAGTGATTTGAAAGAGTGAAAAGGCATGCTGTTCTGGACCAAGAGGAGAGGAGATTAGTGGAGAGGGAGGGAGCTCTGACTGAAGAAAGTGGGGTGGATTCTGTTTACATCTGCTGAGTATACAGTGTGTTTCCATAACAGGGTGCAAAAATTTAACAGGACATAGACGATGCTCCACTGAACAATTTGAGGAAGGGAACCTCTTTTCGAAGAATCCAGCTTAAGGCGGTAATATGAATAAAATCACATTACTGTGTACTTTTCTGTTTACATTAGTTAACCGCAAATACCATCACTGACACAATGAATGTACAATTTGTACCGTGTCTTACAAAATGTGCTGAAGCTGATGGCTATCAGCCTCAATGTAAGCATGACATAGGCGAACAAGATTCTGACACACCCTGTCAATTATCCCTGGTGTATTTCGAATCACGTCACTGGCACCTACAATTCTGGCAATAATTCCATCTCCATATCCACTGGGATATCATGCGTAAGTGACTTTAGATGTCCTCATAGGAAGTAATCAAAGGATTCAGATCAGGTGACTTCAAAGGCCATGTAATAGGACCTCCCCTTCCAATCCAGCGACCAGGAGACGCAGCACTAGGATATTTACGGACATCCATATTGAAGTGAAGTGATGCACCGTCATTTGTATCCACAGCCATGGGTACTTTCTCTAACAACTGAGGTAAAACTCTTTGCTCGAACGCCAATTACAGGTGGCCTTTCAGACGATTAGGTAGAAGATACGCCCCATTGAGGTTGTCCCCTACAGTACCGTCCCAGATATTCCCAGATATTCACGGCAAAACGGACTTGATGGAGTAACTCCACTACAGCGTGAGCGTTTTCCTCATTCCAGACATGGCTATTTCTGCTGTTCGAAACACCATCATGATCAAACAAGGCCGCCGGCCGTTGTGACCGAGCGGTTCTAGGTGCTTCAGTCTGGAACCGCGCTGCTGCTACGGTCGCAGGTTCGAATCCTGCCTCGGGCATGGATGTGTGTGATGTCCTTAGGTTAGTTAGGTTTAAGTAGTTCTAAGTCTAGGGGACTGATGACCTCATATGTTAAGTCCCATAGTGCTCAGAGCCATTTGCACCATTCAAATGAGGCCTCGTCAGTAGAGGAAATCTGGTCAGTCAATCCATTGTTGGAGCAATCACTCACAAAATGGGACCCTTGCTGCAAAGTCAGTCAAAAGCATTACATGGACTCATTGTGGGTGATATGGGTGTAACTGTTGTTCGTGGAGTGCTCCCCACACGATAGACTCGTTCTCCTCGCTTCCTTACCGAGCGAGGTGGCGCAGTGGTTAGCACACTGGACTCGCATTCGGGAGGACGACGGTTCAATCCCGCGTCCGGCTATCCTGATTTAGGTTTTCCGTGATTTCCCTAAATCTCTCCAGGCAAATGCCGGGATGGTTCCTTCGAAAGGGCACGGCCGACCTCCTTCCCCATCCTTTCCTAATCCGATGAGACCGATGACCTCGCTGTTTGGTCTCTTTCCCCCAAACAACCAACCAACCTACCATCCTCGCTTCATTGCAGGAAATAAATAATTTTCATGTAAATAAACAGCACAGTACGTGTTAACTTGTATGCATGTTAGTTGCAAATAAGCTGGAAAACAGTAATACTAGACAAAGCAGTTCACAAATTTACTTCCATATATCCTTAACCTGGCTTCTCCCTCGTTTTCCTTACCTCAAACTGTTCATTGCGGCATTCTCTACGTCCTGTTACATTTTTGCACGATCTTCCGGAAATACGCTGTATATCATAGCGGATTTCACGCTCGGGTAAGGGAAGGCGATTAAAGTTCCGTTGGGAGAGGACGTGGAGAGTATGGCGGCGTAGTGTGGTGATACAGCGTTGGGTATCGTGGTGGTAGAGGCGCGGTAGATTACCGGGATCAGTTGGCAGGGGAGAAATTAGGGAGGGGTGTGTAGTGTCGTGTTTACAGGTAAAGTAAAAGTATTTCGAGAGGTTCGAGATGGAAGAGTAGTGGGGAGGGGAAGGTGGGAATTTTTTAGGTTGGTAGAGGATGCCGGTGGGGGAGGACAAGCGAATCCGAAAGGCTAGGGGGAGTGCGTGGAATTATAGGATCTGCAGGGCGTGATAAAAGGAGGGAAGAGCGGAAGTCCATGCCACGTTGGCATAGCAGAGGATGGGGTCGGATTGTGGATTTACAGTTGTGAAGGATTGTGGAAGGGTGCAATCCGCATGTTGGGCTGATTAGTTAACACTTTTTCGCGTATATACCCTTACATGAATTTCATTCACAAGCATACATAATTTCTAGTAGCATACAAATCGAATATAATAGAAGAATATGCTCTAATGTACGTAAAGAAGAAGTAGTTATTAAAATTGGTTTTTATTTCGTTTTCCGCGTCGTAAACGATGGAAAAGTGAGAGGGACGATATTGGATGGACAAGAGTATTGTCACCTATTCGGGGCTAAGGACGACCCGATAGAGGGAACATGGATTGTCGACGAGAGTGACATCTGTGCGTGAGTGCGAAAACCAAACAAGGACTAGCAGGGTTGTACCAATAAAAGCAATAGTTATTCTTTGATACGACGATGTATTAATTTGTTCTGTTTAAGAATGTTCTCGTGTTTTTTTTTTTTTTTTTTGGATGGAGAAATAAAATGTGCTGCCTCCTGTGAGACTACGGACAAGAAAAAGGGTTCTCCTGTGAGATTTTAAGGAGGAAAGAACATTGAGCATCAAAAAACGGACGATAGAACAAAAATAAAGAATGTATGTTAATTAATCTGAATGTTAAATGCAATGTAAGTAATTATTTGTTTCCTTTCATTGATCAAGTTGCAGGCAGTTTGTTTTCCTATAGTGTTTTAGCTTGAAAATCAAATACAGTACAGAAATGTTTTGCTGGTGACGTACGTAAAGCGATACAACTATTTACCGAGTTGGTAAACTGAAAAGTCATTACGCAAGAGTGTTTCACACTGCAGCAGTGGCGTAATATTGTATGACCGTATCAGCGCCAGAGTGGATTACCAGGATGACTTTAACGAGACCTATTCACTCTTTCGAATAAAGGCAGTAAGTCCAGTCTCCCTGCTGACAACACGGAAAGCGTAACAACGCGTTTTCAAAGAATTGGGAAATTCATCTGCTACCTATGACTTGTACCTTAGCACACTACAAAGCCGCCAGTGCAATTCTGGAACAGAAATTCCATGTATACAGAGAAATGAAAGTCTTAACTTTCTCTCACATACGTTACAACAGCAAACTACTTTACTTACTTTCGATACAGGTCTTGGCTAAGTGTGATGCAAATCGGATTTGAATATGTAGTTCCTCAGTGTACTTTCGTTCCGTCGTTAGAAACACAAGAACATGCGTGTTTTTAGCACCAGACGCGTTTCACTTTATTGAGGCAAACTATCAACAGTGGTCTGTAATTAAACGTATGAACAATTTCATTTGTTTTTAAGGTCGAAATAAGTTCATTAACAATTTGTTGGTTTTTACTTACTCTGATTTCTACTTAGTTTGCCGCCTACAGAAATGAATGCCGCCTGATAAAACGTTTTTGGTGTCTTTCTTCGTTAGACATTGTTACGTCTAGTCTAATTTTTCATTGGTCTGCAAAACTATGACTTTCGAACGTTTTGCAGAGTGATCCATACCGTACACATCCCTTTACAGTTTATTTTTATACTTCTAAGCGTGTATTGTGTTTTGTAGTGTCACCAGCATAACATAGGCTCTAATTTGTCTTCGACCTATACTTCCTTTTATTTAATTGTTTGTGTGTTATTCTGTGTAAATATGTTGCTGTGCATTAAGTATGATAAGTAAGAACCAACAAATCGTTAATGAACTGATTTTAGATCTTAAAAACAAATGAAATTGTAAATATCTTTAATTACATACCACTGATGATGCTTTACCTCAATAAAGCGAAACGCATTTGGTGAGAGAAACACATTTTCTCGTATTTGTAACAACGGAACGAAAATACCCCCAGAAATTGCAATGCAACCACACACACTATGGCCACAAAAGTGAAGGTCTTAATATATTCAAAGTACTTCGTTCCCCTCACGAAATAAGTCCGGTACACGCGGTGATACTGTGCACTAGCACTATTGCAGGCAATATTTCCGAAAACAATGCTGTGCATACATGTGGCTGCAAATACTGCTGGAAAATGTTTGCAGCAATACTTTCCCAGACAAGAAGTGTTTACAGACGCCACATTATTGCCGCGAAGAGGACGAAGACGAGCAAGCAGACATGTGTGTACCTTTCCTGCAATTGCATTCCTCAAGAGAAAAAAAAAAATTATCAAGAAAATGGGACATCGGGTTTAGTGTCCCCGCCAGCGCACATCGCGATGGAGGCAGATGAGCTGGTGTCCTTAGTGGAGCGGGATGGTGTAGGCAACTGTCATAGCGGGTGCACGAAACACGCTGCGTGGACGGACCCGCTGCCGGAAGCTTTTAGCTGCGGGCTACAGCAGGCCGGGCGGGGCAGTCGTAACATTAAGTGCAACACCGTGGAACTCGAATTGCGCCTCGTGCTGTTCCGTGTTCTCGGTCGTCAGCCGCCCACGTCTGTCGTGTCTTGTGTTCATCCCCCTGCACGTCTCTAGGCTGTTTCGTGCTTTGTTTCCCCGCAGATTGACTCGCACGGCGAGGTCTAAGTTCCTCCTGCGGCGTTCTGCTCCCAGGCTTGTTGTCGAGCCACCGTCGGCTCGTACAGCGCCTTGAGCAGATAGTATTTTTTAGTCGCCTTCATACGCCTGTGCATATACTACACTATAGAGTCAAACAGGTATACATGCCTAATATCATGTAGGGCACCCACGAGCACGCAGATGTGCCGCAACAGGACGTGGAATGGACTCAGGCTACCGTCTGAAGTACTGCTGGAGGGAACTGCAGGGCTGTCCATAAAGCCGTAAGACTACGATGGGGTGGAGATCTCTTGCAAACAGGACGTTGAAGGGCATCCCAGGTACGATCAATAATGTTCACGTCTGGGGAGTTTGGTGGCCAGAGTAAAGGTTAAAACTACGAAGAGTGCTCCTGGAGCCATTCTGTAGCAATTCTGGACGTTTGGGATGTCGCATTATCCTGCTGGAATTGCCAAGTCCGCCGGAATGCACATTGGACATGAATGAATGCAGGTGACCTCACAGAATGTTTACGTACGTGCCACTTGTCAGAGTCGTGTCTAGACGCATCAGGGGTCCCATATGACTCCAAATGCACACGCTACACACCATTACAGAGCCTCCACCAGCTTGAACAGTCCCCCGCTGACATGCAAGACCCATGGATTCATGAAATTGTCTTCTTACCCGTAGACGTATATCCGCTCGATACATTTCAAAATGAGACCCGTCCGCCCAGGCAACATGTTTCCAGTCATCAGTGGTCCAATGTTGGCGTTGGCGGGCACAGGCGAGGAGTAAGGCTTTGTGTACTGCAGTCATCAAGGGTAGACGAGTGGGCCTTCGACTGCGAAAGCCCATGTCGATGATGTTTCGTTGAAAGGTTCCCACGCTGACACTTGTTATATTATATATCAGCATATGGCATTAGTGGCGGTTCGGCCGCCGCTCCACAAGTTCTTTAACGCCACTACGGCGACTTGCGAGTGAATGAGGATGAAATGATGATGAAAGACACACAACAACCAGTCATCTCGAGGCAGAGAAAATCCCTGACCGCACCGGGAATCGAACCCGGCACCCCGTGCGCGGGGAGCGAGAACGCTACCGCAAGACCACGAGCCGCAGACCCGACACTTTTTGATGGCCCAGAACCGAAATGTGCAGCAATTTGAGGAAGGGTTGCACTTCTGTCACGTTGAACGATTCTCTTCAGTTGTCGGTGGTCCCGTTCTTGCAGGATCTTTTTCCGGCCGCAGCGATATCGGAGATTTGATGTTTTACCGGATTCCTGATTTTCACGATACACTCGTGGAATGGTCGTACGGGGAAGTCCCCATTTCATCACTACCTCGGAGATGCTGTTTCCCATCGCTCGTGCCCCGATTATAACACCACGTTTAAACTAACTTAAATCTCGATAATCTGCCATTGTGGCAGCAGTAACCGATCTAAGTAAGAGTGATATCAGGTGTGCCGCAGGGGAGTGTCATAGGACCGTTGCTGTTCACAATATACATAAATGACCTGGTGGATGACATCGGAAGTTCACTGAGGCTTTTTGCAGATGATGCTGTGGTGTATCGAGAGGTTGTAACAATGGAAAATTGTACTGAAATGCAGGAGGATCTGCAGCGAATTGACGCATGGTGCAGGGAATGGCAACTGAATCTCAATGTAGACAAGTGTAATGTGCTGCGGATACACAGAAAGATAGATCCTTTATCATTTAGCTACAAAATAGCAGGTCAGCAACTGGAAGCAGTTAATACCATAAATTATCTGGGAGTACGCATTAGGAGTGATTTAAAATGGAATGATCATATAATGTTGATTGTCGGTAAAGCAGATGCCAGACTGAGATTCATTGGAAGAATCCTAAGGAAATGCAATCCGAAAACAAAGGAAGTAGGTTACAGTACGCTTGTTCGCCCACTGCTTGAATACTGCTCAGCAGTGTGGGATCCGTACCAGATAGGGTTGATACAAGACATAGAGAAGATCCAACGGAGAGCAGCGCGCTTCGTTACAGGATCATTTAGTAATCGCGAAAGCGTTACGGAGATGATAGATAAACTCCAGTGGAAGACTCTGCAGGAGAGACGCTCAGTAGCTCGGTACGGGCTTTTGTCAAAGTTTCGAGAACATACCTTCACCGAAGAGTCAAGCAGTATATTGCTCCCTCCTACGTATATCTCGCGAAGAGACCATGAGGATAAAATCAGAGAGATTAGAGCCCACACAGAGGCATACCGACAATCCTTCTTTCCACGAACAATACGAGCCTGGAATAGAAGGGAGAACCGATAGAGGTACTGAAGGTACCCTCCGCCACACACCGTCAGGTGGCTTGCGGAGTATGGATGTAGATGTAGATGTAGATGAACAACTGCGCCAGACACTTCTTGTCTTACATAGGCGTTGCCGGTCGCAGCACCATATTCTGCCTGTTTACATATTTCTGTATTTGAATACGCATGCCCATAACAGTTTCTTTGGCGCTTCAGTGCAAATCAGGTGTTGTGAATCTGTCATTTTTTAAGTGAGCAGGAGGCCTGCGGAACTTTGACTCGTGAACTGATGCTGTTTACAGACGCTGATGATAAAAAATGGTTCAAATGGCTCGGAGAAATATGGTACTTAACATCGGATGTCATCAGTCCGCTAGAACTTAGAACTACTAAAACCTGACTAACCTAAGAACATCACACACATCCATGCCCGAGGAAGGATTCGAACCTGCGACTGCAGCAGTCGCGTGGTTCCGGACTGAAGTGCCTAGAACCCCTCGGTCACCACGGCCGGCACGCTGATGATCCAAAATGTTATGGCCACATCCCATTATAAGATTGCACTCTGCCTGATGGCATTCCGCCCACGTGATGGGATAAGGAAAGTATGTAACAGGAATAGAGACAAACGGGGAATTATTCTTACAACGATAACAGCCGGAAATAATATAGGTTATTTTGAGAAAGGTAGCTTGTTACACCCGGGCACCTGGGAACGACCATCACTAAAAAGGCGAAACTGGTCGGTTACTCAGGTTCTACTGTCGTGCGCATTCACTGAAAGTGGTTGACGAACGCTGGAACCACAAGCAGGCGACGAAGTGCTGGAGGTTGACGCCTGATGGCATTAGGCGAAAGTTGGAAGGTTTCCCGTTCGGTAAAGTAGGACAGACGGCGATCTAGAGCAGATCAGACGCCAAATTACAAGCTGGTGCAGTTTTTCGAAGCACATCATTCAGCGCGCTTTGTTGGAAATGAGGGTTCGTAGCGCACGACCCATACTGTTCAAAATGTGGACCCAACGACTGCAGCGATCATGAGATCATCCAGATCTAACCGTGGTCAGTTGCTGTGGGATTTAAATCCAGAGACTTTGCAGGCCATGGTGCAGACCCTCCTCTACCTATCCAGTGTGCACCATACGTCAGAGTTACAAGCCGGCACAATCGTGAAGGAAAATTTGCTGGAGCACCGTCACGCATGAACCGCATGTTCAGGCTGCAGTTCAGAGAGACATCATCATGTGCATCTGGAAGTACAGTCCGCAGAAACTGCATGTGCTGCTGTCCAGTTAGTCTCTGTGGTAGGAAGTGTGGTCCAGTTTTACGGTCTCCGAGCCGTCTTACCTAGACGTTCAACGAATAACGCAAATGTAGTGAAACGTGTGTTGCATTAGGATTAACATCGGCCTAAATGTGACAGTTACGGTAGTTAAAAAATACCGTCACGGGTTAATCCAGCCTCATCTGTGGACAGAATAATGCTTACAAACAGGGGATTCAGGGTTCACTGTTGTCGCACCCATTGGCAGAAATTCTCTCTAGGGGGGAAGTGGGCATTCTTAGCGGCTTGCACTCGCAGCAGATGATGTGGATAGATTATTTGCCGATATGCACACTTCTATGACTCAGGACACACTATTTGGTAGCAGTCCTCCTTGCTGAAATGCTTGGAAGGCAGTGTACAATGCGTAACATCCTTTCCTCAATATCGCGTTTTCTGAATTTGGATTGACCTCCTCGTACATTCGTACATGGTGTACGAAACTCGCGGTTTCTCCAAGCCTCTGATGCAACCACCTAAATGCATGCCTGTCGGGCTGCCTACGGGGAGGAAAAGCTTGTTGATACAATCATGCAGCCTCAAGAACACTACCATTCGCTTTGCCATACATGAAGTGAAGTGCACGTCAGCGTACCCTCAGTTGATGTAACTTCTACCCATTATGGGTTCACGTTCCTAACTGACTGTGATGCCGGTACGACAGACTGCACGGAGGGAAAAGGGAATTAGTTGCGCATGCGTAAGTAAACAGTCGATGCCATACCTTGAGATACCAAGGTAAATATCGCGGTATCCAGTGGCGTTTACAGTTGGTTCCCAGCTCGAATTAATGCGATTCCTCGGCAACGGTTGATTTGCGGACCCATGTTGTTAGAGCTTTTAAGCTACTTTTGGCCTGTGCTTTCCATGTGTGAATTATTGACCATCGTTTCTGAAACCTGCTGTGTTATCTACATCTACATCATACTCCGGAAGCCACCTAATGGTGTGTGGCAGAGGGTACTTTCGGTCCCACTATCTGATCCCTCCAACCGTGCTCCACACGCGAATAGTGCTTGGGGAGAATGATTGTCGGTAAGCCTCAGCATTGGCTCTAATTTCTTGAATTTTCTCCTCGTGGTCAATACTCGAGATGTATGTGTGCGTGTGTGTGTGGGGGGGGGGAGGGGGGGGGAAAATAATGTGGTTTACGACTCCTCCTGAAAGCGCTGTCCCGAAATTTCATTAGTAAATCTCTCCGTGATCCATAACGTCTGCCAGTGGAGTTTTAGTATCTCAGTAACGCTCTCTCGCCAGCTAAGCGATCCCGTGACGAAAGGCGCCGCTCTTCGTTGGATCTCCTCTATCAGTCCTACCTGATACGGATCCCAGATAGATGTACAATACTCAAGAATCGGAAGAACAAACGCCTTATAAGCCACTTCTTTCGTGGACGAGTTAAGTTTCCTCAAGATTCTTCCGTGAATCTGAGTATGGTGTCTGCTTTTTCCACTATCTGTTTTATGTGGTCATTCCACTTAAGGTCGCTCTGGATAGTTACGCCTACTTATTTTACGGCAGACGCTGTTGCCAGCTGTTTGTCATCAATAGTGTAGCTTTGCAATAGTTGATTTCCTATGTATGCGCAGTATGTTACATTTACTTACGCTCAGAGTCAAATGCCAGAGCCTGCACCATTCATCAGTTCTTTGCAGGTCGATCTGCAAATTCTTACTATCTTCTGGCGTTGCTACTTTGGTAGATACAACTCCATCATCTGCGAATAGCCTTAAAGAGCATCCGAAGCTTTCTACTTGATAATTTATGTACATTGTAAACAGCAACGGGCCTGTCACACTTCCCTGTGGTACTCCGAATATTACCTTTACATCTGTAGATTTTGTTCCGTTAACAGCGACGTGTTGAGTTCTATCTGCAAGAAAGACTTGAATCCAATCACAAGTATGCTCCGATACTCCGTAAGCCCGCATTTTTTTTCATTAAATGGCAATGCGGGACAGTGTCAAACGTCTTACTGAAATAAAGCAACACGGCATCAACCTGAGCGCCTTTGTCCACTGCGCTGTGGCTCTCATGGAGAAATAGAGCGAGTTGAGTTTCGCAGGACTCTGTTTGCGAAATCCATGTTGATTGTTATAGAGGAAATGTTCATTTTCCTAAAACTTCATAAATCTTTAGCGTAAAACATGTTCCATAATTGTACAACAGATTGACGTCAACGATATAGGCCTGTAATCGGGCGGATTTGTATTTCGGCCTTAAAAACGGGAATGACCTGCGCTTTGTCGTTTGGTAACTTTCGTTGCTCAAGCGATCTACGGTAAATTACTGATAGAAGGGAGTAAGTTCTTTCGCATAATCTTTATAGAATCCTGTAGGTATCTCATCTGGTCCTGACACCCTGAGGGGTTCCATCACCCGCCTAACATTGAAGCTCCCAATGACAAGTATTCGGACAGTATACGGATAGGCCTAGCAGAGAACGCTGCAATAGCGGTTATTAGTGATCCGCATACTGTGCATCAAACTTGCACGGACATTGTATATAGCAAATGACTCGGATTTATGTTGCATGTCACCCATCGCTTGCGACACCGTTGTAAAATTCCAGGTTAAGAATTGTCAATTTGATTTACTGAAATAAAATTACTAATGTTATTTGCTTGAATTTTTTATAACATTCCGAGAACGCAGCCTCCCTTAGGCACCCTATACTGGGCAGGATCCCACAAATTTTGTTATAAAATTTCCAGTAATCACAGTCGACAGCAGTGCACTTGTGCATGTGTCAGTACCATTCACGTATCTTGAAGCAGCACTAGCTGCGCGAGTTCGTGCGGTCTTTACAGCCGAGTCCGTTGTTTCGGCAAGCCAACGTGCCTCCGAACACTGCGTCTGCCTTCTTGAATTACTACAGTGACAGCATCCTGTCAACACGGCTGCAATACACTGCTCAGGCTCACACTACTATTTCCCCATATGGCTAGTGAGTTACAGCTGGGTTGTCTGTCTCAAGGTACACGAAAGTTTTCTTGGCCGGATTGTGTACCCTGTGTTAGAAATATATGAAGATGGTATCTTTCTTTCGGACATGTCCGAAAGAACAGATACATTTTCATATAGTTAGGGCTAACCGGCCATTCACCTCCTCCTTCTGTGCTGGATGCACACTCATTGCCCGAACTCTTACGGGACTCGGTAAGGTTGTCTGCGGCGAGTAATGAGTGTAATGGGCAGGGGCACTGCGAAAGTAGTAGGTAGACATTAAGTAAGGAATGTGGGTCTCACGTGGAGCGTGCAAGGGATAAATCCCTGCAGTCGCACTACCCTCTGCGCCCTCGGTGGCTCAGTTAAATAGGGCGTCTGCCATGTAAGCAGGAGATGCCGGGTTCGAGTCCCGGTCCAGGCGCACATTTTCAACTGTCGCCGTTGATGTATATCAACGCCTGTCGACAGCTTAAAGTAGTGACTTAATATCATCTCATTCTGTGTTAGAAACGTGAAATCCAGCAGACAAAGGAACGGCAATAACGGAGAAGATAAAAACAGGAGAAGAGATATCATAACAGATAAATAAATACTTGGAGAAAAACTTTGCCGCTGAAATTGCTGTGTTCATGTAACAACTGACGGGGTAATTTTTTATTAATTAAAATTTCAAGCTTTTCAAGTGTAGACAAATGGCTACTAGAAGCTAGCTTGATTGCTGTAAAGTACAGTACGTTTAGAAAAGATGCATCAGATTTCTTACATTAAGAAGCTTACTATTAAATCAGTCGATTCTCCTGCACTATTTTTACCCGAAATGCAATTTCAGCTATCCATCCTTCTGTAACCGTTTTGGAATGGTGGTGAGAAGAGAATGAACTAAAAGTTACTAATGTGTATCCATGGACACGGAACTAGGCCGGTACTATTGCTTTAGCCATTGGACCAGCTTCCTTTGCACACTAAGAAGGTGCTGCTACACCACCATACTTCCACTGAATATGCAGTAGCGGGCTTTTTCGTTTACAAACCTGGCTAGGCTGTAAAAAACCAAGCCCTTATAAGAGAGATCTATAACACGCTACCTCTGCAATATTTCTTCGCCGAAATTATCTCAGATACTAAAGAAATGCCCCTGCCATTAGGACGGTGGATTCACTCGAACTCTCTGCTCTGGAAAGATGCGACAAGGGAGTCTTTTCCGGATCGCTGCATAAATGCAAATCCTGACAGCGCGTGAATCGCTAATTGGAGCCAAAGTTATTCTCGAGTCAAGGGCGGAAATTAATGAGCGGCTGGCATCGTCTCACATTCATGAATTTAGCTGATTCATCTTCGTTGAATGCCTCTCGCCATTCATGTAAAACGGCTGGAGCCCGTGCTGAAAAAGTGAGGTCACACTGGGGCACGAACTTTCTTACGAAATAAAATGTGGCTGCCAGTTTTGATACTCTTGCTCGATACGCAAATGGCTTTTGTACTGCTGGAAGGGCAGAGAACTTAGTGTTATCCGTATAGCGTGACTGAATTCTGTATCCTAAAGGGAATGTTCCTAAAATGTGTTTTTCGGCTAACCCTTTCAGTTGTCAAACTTGAAGTCAAATAGCACTGATCGCCATTGCCCATTTTATGGGCACTAAAAGACCTAAGGGCCATTTTTGTTTTCAGTGATCAGTTGGCCAGGCGCAATTAGCAGCCCCTACATATTTTGTATTGCGGCATTTTGTCACCACGTGACATATAGGTGGTAGGATGCACGAGAACTGTCAGTTTACTATATTTTTTAAGTTTTACTTTGATGGAAAATGACGAACTTTTACGAACCACATATGGGCATGTTTACTCAAAAATAAAGTAATACTTTCGGATTTCGAAGAAATTCTTCTAATAATTTCCGGGTATGCAGCCGGATCTCGTCGACATTCTGTCACGACATTTCGGCCCAGAGACGTAGTTGTGTACTCACCTGATGATGGCCGGACGTCTCTGGGCCGAAATATCGTGGCAGAATGTCGACGGGATCCGACTGCATACCCGGAAATTATTAGAAGAAGAAATACGCCGGGAAAATTTCAGAAGTCACTTCGAAGAAATTATTTAAAAGCAATATCCTATGATTCTGAAAACAAATAATAAAAAAATACAGAAAAAAAACCGACGCACCACGGTGTAGTTACGCAATCTGGTCACGGAAAACCCAAAATTAGGAACTTCCGCTCCCGATGGACGAATGTGTGACAATGCAGCCCAATTCGACCACGCAGCTAGTAAGGATAGTAAACGGGACACGTCTGCATCTGGGTATAAAGTCATTGCTAATATCGTTCCGTGTACTCAGTAGGACTGCAACTGAAGCAAACAGACACTTGCGTGAACAACATACGTAAATGGCAGTATTTGAGAGGCGACGTGTACGGGATTCAAAGAAACTGGTTGGAGTAATCGGCGGAACGCTAGAGATTCCAATAGGAGCCATGTCATTCGGCAGTGTTGACGAAAGGATGAACAATGTCAGAACACAGCGTCAAGAAAGATGCATTCGATCTACAGAGATGACACACGTGAAGACCGAATAATTGTCAGAGAGGCACTAACAGCACGGGATCCATCATTACCACAGGTCGGATGTGCAGCTGGTGCTTCAGTGGTCATAGGGACCGTTAATAGGCAGTTCATTGAAAGGAGACTGGGGTCATGGCTCCCTTACGCCGATTACCACTGACCTCTGTACACCAAGCCCGTCTGCAGTGCTGGCAATCACATTCAGCCTGGGGCACATCATTCACTGGAGTCCTCAGTGACGAGACCCGCTTCTAATTGAGGTTCGATGACTATCTAAGACATGTCTGGAGACACACCGGCCAGCGGTGGGATACCAACGTGACTGTTGCCCGCCATACGGCACGAGAACCAGGTCTGGGATGACATTTCATTTCATAGCTGGACCCCCTTTGGTTGTCATCCGCGGCATCTTTACAGCACAGCTGTACGACGACGATATTATACACTCCCTTCTGTTGCCCTTAATAACAGGCCATCATCGGCTTATATTTCAGTAAAATAATGATCATCTGCACACGGCGAGAATCTCTACTGCTTGTATTCGTGCTTGCCAAACCCTACCTTGTCCAACGAGTTCACCGGACCTCTCCCCAATTGATACGTTTGGAGCGTTATGGGCGCAACCTACCGAGCAGCTCTGGATTCCATCGATCGTACGCGCCAATTGGATAGAATTTGGAAAGATATCCCTGAGAAAGACATTCAACAACTCTGTCAATCAATGCCAAGCCGAATAACTGCTTGAAGAAGAGCTAGAGATGGACCAACGTGTTATTGACTTGCTCACCTTGTAAGGTCCGTCTCTTGCATAAATCATCCAATTTTTATCAAATTGTAATCATTTGTTTGTCCGTCTGTGTTTATCACAACTGTCGGCTGCCGTCCCACTCGGATAATTCCTTCGTGATGCTTCGTCTTTCTTGTCTTAGACTGTATTTCAAAACTTTTTTACAACTTTTTTACAAAATCTAGTTATTTATTGTATAGATCGCAAAAAATCCATTACTTTACAACAAATTACGAGTTCCGTTTGATAACAAAAATCTTCAGATCACTCTTCATACACTTAGATTAGAGCGCCATCAGATAATGTTACATCTCGGCGTACGCTCTCCAATGAACCGCCATGTATCAATATGCTGTTGTTTATACCAACTAAATGCCCGCACCGATAGCTTAGTGGTCAGCGTGACGGAAAGACACGCCGAGGGGCACGGGTTCGATTGCCGGCTGAATCGGAGATTTTCTCCGCTCAAGGACTGGCTGTTGTGTTTCATCATCATCATCATCATCATCATCATCATCATCTCATCATCTCATCCCCATCGACACGCAAGTCACCGAAGTGGCGTCAAGTAAAAAGACTTGCACCAGGCGATCAGTCTACCCTACGGGAGGCCCTGGCCACAGACGAACAAGAAAATTACAGTGTGCAAATCTGAACCACGCGTATTTAGACATGTACCTTCTTCGAAGCAGACACATCGTCATTAGGAACTGTAATTTGAATATTAAAAATGTTAAATATAAAAATGAAAGTTTGGTAAGTTTGTCACTATTTGAAGCGATCAAGACAGTTAAAAGATTTTATTATTTTTGTTTAACTTTTAGACATATATCGGCTCGCTTATCTACGTCACATGATACTGCCATGTCTTACTGCCATGTCTTACTGCCATGTCTTACTGCTATGTCTTACGGGCATGTCTTACTGCTATGTCTTACTGCCATGTCTTACTGCGTATCAGAATATATTTATAAATATACTTCTTACATTGAAGAGGCCCATATATCCAGGAAAATGAACAAGTAAAATGACAACTGTAAAGGGATACTTCTTGTGAAGTAATAGCAGGGTATTCCATCTGTGTAAAGAAGAATATGTACTCTCTGGTGCTTTTGAACCTGAAGTTCACGTTATGGACGTGCTCTTAGACGGATAACAAACTTTCCAGAGCATGCAAGTCTGTACACTTTGTTACAGATATTACGAAAGGCGCAGTAGTATGTGAAATCAAAAACTACAATTGTGCTGTAACACACAATGGTACCAGACACTGTTAATGTTAAGTATAACTAAATTATTGTTTATGTTACTGAGGCGTGTGCGTTGATGCGATGGCGAGGAATGATGTCTTTTTTCTTGCTTTCCACAAATTTCTTCGAAGTCCCGCTCCCATACATACTATGCGAGAAGGTTATAACACACACAGAAGACACGTGTTGTCTGTGAAGTACATGCCAGTTCTGACAAACATCAGCCGAAGCAGCCATTAGACACGGAGGTGACCAAAGTCATGGGATAACACGTACCACCGTGTCTGACCACTTTTTGCCCGGCGTAGAGCAGGAACTCGACGTAGCATGGTCTCAACAAGTCGCTGGAAGTCCCCTGCAGACATACTGAGCCGTGCTACTTCTGCAGCCGTCCAAGACTGCGAGAGTGTTGCCGGTGCACGATTTTGTGCACGAACTGACCCCTCGAATGTGTCCCGTACACGTTCGACTTGATTCACGTCGGACGATCTGGGTGGCAAAACAATTCGGTCGAAGTGCCCAGAATGTTCTTAGACCAGTAGCGAATAATTGTGGCCCGGTGACATGGCTCATTGTCATCCACCAAAATACCATCGTTCTCTGGGAACATGCAGTCCATGAATGGCTTGAAGATGGTCTTCAAGTAGACGTACATAACCAATTCCAGTCAATGATCGGTTCAGTTGGACCAGAGGACCCACTCCATTCCATATGAACCACAGCCCAAACCACTGTGGAACCACCACTAGCCTATACAGTGCCTTGTTGACAACCTAAGTCCATGGCTGTGGAACCCGCGCCGCTCTTGATCTCTAGCATCGGCTCTTATCAACGGAAATCTGGATTCATCGGACCATCATTTCAAAATGATGTTTATGGTTTTTGTTGGTCATTTTTATGTCTAGGAAACTGATGCTGTTGTTGAATATGAGACGGACAACAGCATCAATTTCCTAGACATAAATGTACTCTAAATTTACCATTGAACATGAGACCGACAACAACATCAATTTGCTAGACATAAAAATCACCAACAAAAACCATAAACAACACTTTGAGATTTATAGAAAACCAGCATCCACTCAACAGCTCATCTTGTCACCCAAACAAGCAGAAGATGGCATATTTTAGAACCACGTTGAATCGCCTATACTTGATTCCACCAGAACCAGTGCAAAAGAAAACGAAATCTGTATCGTTAAAACCATAGCCCCAAACAATGGATACATTCCTCTCGTGATAGACGAACTATCACAAACCATCAGCCAACAAAGCTGCACACCAGATAACCGTGCAATTTACACAAGACACAACAGAAAACAGCGGAAAATATTTTGCACTACCTCCCTTAGGGAGCATATCCTATAAAATAAGCGATTTATTTAAAAACACAAACATTAAAACAAACTTCGACACAAACAAAAAAACTCCAGCAGGTAGCAGTTCACAACTTAAAGAATAACAACCCCCATACAAAAATCTGGCATATACAAACTCAGCTGTCAAAGTTGCCCCCTCCCCCCTTACTATATTGGACCAACTGGAAGAAGCATTGCGACTCGGTTCAAAGAGCATATAAATGCCATACGTATGAGCAACATTTCAAAATCCACATTTGCCATGCACACAACTACTAACAGTCATCGAATAAAGAGCACTGAAGACCACGTGAAAGTATTGCACCATGCTGAGAAAGGTAGATTTATGAATTTGCTTGAGGAGATTGAAATACATGTACATGAAAGCAAATCACCAGAAAATCTCCTCAATGCACAAACCGAGTTCGCCAATAGAGACGTTCTTCAAAATTTCACACACCTGTTTTCCAGTTGAAAGTAAAGAAGAAAAAAAAACAGTGATATGTCCACTGTTGTAATATTTGTATGTGCGCATCCATCCTAAACCATTTACTGTGGCTTTCAATGTGTGCCACAACATGTCCATAATTTTAATATTTATTTATGTACATCTGACCCTTGTCATTTACTTTGCTTCCAGTGTATGCCATAATATTTATGTAATAACACCGCAGCAATAGTTTATCACTGAATGCTTCATTTGTTTATTGTAATTTTAATCAGTTCTCTTTAGTGTAAATAGTAACTAATGTAACATTACCAATCTGTAAATTTCTACTGTCAAATAGATGTACGTAACGAAATATCTCCGAGAGTGGAAGAGTTTAAAACGTGAATGGTTGGTGTAATCTTTTATGTACTTGTCAACCTGTATTTTGTACACAGCCACTGGTTCGAATTGTCAATTTTTGACAAAACAGCAGTGAGATATCCTCTTATATTTTTATATTTTAAATAGCACACACAATTACACCCACCAACCCCCCCTCTCCCTCTCTCTCTCTCTCTCTCTCTCTCTCTCTCTCTCTCTCTCTCTCTCTCTCCTCTTAAGTGTGTGTCTGGTGAAGAGAAGGGGGGCCGGAGGGAACAGAGGAACTGTAGTAACTGCTATCTTCGTCATGGAAACCACATAATTAATGGAAAATAGCACTGGCAGTGTCTCTGACGAGCTTTAAATTTTGAAACAACTTCGAAAAACATCCAGTCAAGTGTTAAGATGTTTTATGTTCACAAAATTTTTGACAAAATGTAAATTTTTAAATCTGTAAGATTGCTTAAAACTATTCTCAACTTACATTCATAATTTGGAAAACTTTTGTGTCACTTCTGAATGTAATCTACAGAGTGTTTCTAAACATTTGTAACAAACTTTGGTGTTACATTTCTGGGATCAAAATAAAATAGAAATGGTATCTACATATGAAATGGATTTTTGTATATCTTTGTTTTGTATATTCGACATTTCATCCTAAACCACTTGATTTATTTCAACTAAATTTCAGACACATACCACTTATTACCAGTCCTACAAGGATGAGAGCCAAATACTTCCCATATGGGTGTGGGTGGGGATGAGAATGGTTAGTAATCCATGACATCTAAGCTGCCCTTCATGGTAGGTGTGTTATGCAGATGATACTGGAATGCATTCCGGGGGCTATACACGTGGATGTCCTCAGATGAGTAGAGAAAGAGGGGGGAGGAGGAGATGGGCAGAGAGGGTGATAGCATGAGGTGGACAGAGAGTGGAAGAGAGGGAAGAGGAGAAGATGGACAGAGATGGAGGGGAGAGGAGAAGATTGACAGAGAGAAGGGGGGGAGGAGATTGACAGAGAAAGAGGATGGAGGAGGTGACAGAGAGGGAGTAAAGGTGGAGGGGGGGGGATGGGCTGTGATAGGGGAGAAAGTGATGGACACAAATGGTTCAAATGGCTCTGAGCACCATGGGACTCAACTGCTGTGGTCATAAGTCCCCTAGAACTTAGAACTACTTAAACCTAACTAACCTAAGGACAGCACACAACACCCAGCCATCACGAGGCAGAGAAAATCCCTGACCCCGCCGGGAATCGAACCCGGGAACCCGGGCGTGGGAAGCGAGAACGCTACCGCACGACCACGAGATGCGGGCTGATGGACACAGAGAGGGCGGAGGAAGAGATGGACTAATAGAAGATTAGAATTTGTGTTTACCTGGGTAACCTCAGGTGTTCATGTACCTTTAATATGATCCTTGTTTGCAGTAGAAATTTTATTCTTCAATCAAGTAATGTAACATGATTAGGAGTGGTTTCAGCAGAATGGGCCATCTGCAACTCGTGCACGCTGTTGTAGATGGTGTATCCGAAATAAACGGACAATGTTTCGGAGGTTGTCCGGGAGTATTTACTGGGTTGTATAAGAGTCACATGATCTCAATAGCTTTAGCTATGTTAAGCAAACACAAGCACTTGCGCGGAACTCAGTCTCGGATAGTACCTATACACTTTCGCGGATGTCAGTGGGTGCAAGTAGTTGTGTAAAATACACCAACCGAGCCGGCCGGAGTGGCCGTGCGATTCTAGGCGCTTCAGTCTGGAACCGCGTGACTGCTACGGTCGCAGGTTCGAATCCTGCCTCGGGCATGGATGTGTGTGATGTCCTTAGGTTAGTTAGGTTTAAGTAGTTCTAAGTTACAGGCGACTGATTACCTCAGAAGTTAAGTCGCATAGTGCTCAGAGCCATTTTACACAACCGAGACGTAACTTCTGTGTATTAGACATCCTATCTATATTTACTCGCTCCTGTGCACGCTTTGTAACACACGTTTTCTCCAGGGAAGGTGCTTTTTCACGGCAGATATAACCACCTTCTACCCCGACGGTTTCAATACTTGTCACCATTGCCAATGAAAAACATTAGATATTAAGGAGTACTCTCTCATTTGGCACATAAATACTCTTGAGATTGATAAAAACATGCCTGAAATATTCCTATTTTTAAAATGACTGTAGTGAAATACCATTTTATCAACTTTGAAATAAATAACGTTCAGATGTTTTTATGTATGGTATATTCCATTCGGTCGCAGCCAAAGAGTGACATACTTTACGACCCGTTAGTTAAGACGAATGGAATCAATATTCTTAAAATTCATCATGATAGTAATAGACAGCAACCAGCAACCCTTCTCCTAAATGTTGCCAGTTCTGACAACCTGTTTCCAGTTTTCTGCTTTCGCAGAGTTCAAGACACTGAAATTCGGCTCGAATTTCACTGCCTCGGAGTAGTCCTTGATTCACTGAGAACTGCCTTACAATCGAGGCATTCTCATGTCTGTGTTCCTTATCAGGAAATACTTCGTAACAGAACACATCATTTACGAGAACTGAAGATTCATTTCATTGGTTAATATGCATTTCTCATGGCTCGCGTCGATCAACTTAGCCAGTTGTGAGGACTACCTCAGCTTCAGCTCACCGTTACCGGAACTCCACCTGGCAAACCCATTTTATGTTAGATATCCCCTACACTGTATTGAAAGTCAAGGTTACGCTTATTCATTTTCCCAACGAATTCCACTACGCACTCATGTTTGTAAACAAATACAAAGTCTGTTAATCGGACTCAGGAGTGGTGTGAATAGCTGACTGGTGAAAATAACGATCGACAAGCGAGGCGATAATTTGATTGCACACTGGACGCACAGTGCTGGAAATGACAGGTTGCATTAAGTTGTGGTCATCGCTGACCGTACGCGAAAATTGAATAATGTTTTACGTATATTTGCTGTATAATTTACGACTGATATACAAAACTCGCTAATGAACGTATTCGGAAAATTTCAGACAGATATTGCTAGCTTACAGATATTGAAATCCAACAGACTAGTGATAATTTTTAAAAATTATTTCGTTTCGTGTTAACACCATAAACAAAAACCTTTTTGTTCTTACCCTTCACAAAATTTCGCCGATAAACAAGGACGACAGTGTCTTGTCAGTAAGCTACAAGAAAATATCAGCAAATGTAAAACAAGGGTAATGGACTGTAGTGCAGTTAAATCAGACTGTGTTGAGGAAATTAGATTAGAAAATGAGACCGTATAAGTAGTAGACAGGTTTCTCTGATACTGGCTGAAGTGGACATAATATAAAATGCAGACCGGCAAAAACAAGAAAATCGTTTGTGAAAAACCTGGTGGCATCGAGTGTAGGTTTAACTATTAGAAAGTGGTTTCTGAAGACATTATTATGGAGTGTAGCATTGTAAAGTAATGAAACGTGGACGACAAGCGGTTCAAAAGAGAATAGAAGCTTTTGAAGTGTGGTGCTATAGAAGAATGTCAAAAATTATAAAAATCGTAGAGGTGAAAGGGCTCGAGCGGGGTGGATTAGACAGGACAGCGGCATGAAACCAGTCTTCAGATTTTAGACCACAACAGCAATAGTACATCGACTGGATCCACATTTCACGTGCATCTGCAGTATGAGATATCGTGTGTGGACGCACTGAGGTAACGAAGGTCATGGTATACCTCCTAATGTCGTGTCGGACCTCTTTTAGCACGGCGTCGTGCGGAAACTCGACGCGGCATGGACTCAACAAGTCGGTGGCAGTCCTCTGCAGAAATATTGAGCCATGCTGCCTCTACAGCCTTCCATAATTGCGAAAGTGTTACCGCTGCAGGTTTTTGCACGAATTGACGTCTCGATTATGTCCCATAAATGTTCGATGGGATTCATGTCGGGTGATGTGGGTGGCCAAATAGTTCGCTCGAACTGTCCACAATAGTCTTCAGACCAGTCGCGAACAACTGTGGCCTGGTGACATGGTGCATTGCAATCCATAAAAAAAAGCATCGTCGTTGGGGAACATGAAGTCTATGAATGGTTGTAAATGATCTCCAAGTAGTCAAACATAACCATTTCCAGTTAACCATCAGTTCAGTTGGAACAGAAGACACAGTGCATTACATGTTAAGACAGCCCGCATCGTTACGGAGCCACCGCATGTTTGCACAGTGCCTTGTTGACAATTTCGGTCCATGGCTTTGTGCCACTCTCGAACCCTACCATCAGCTATTACCAACAGAAACTGGGCCTCATTTTAAGAGGTCACCGTCTTTCAGCCGTCTGAGGTCCAACCGATATGGTTACGGGCCCAAGAGAGCCGCTGCAGGATGTCGTAGTGTTTGCAATGGTCCATTGAAGCCGAATTTCGTCTCCCTGTCCTAACGTATACGTTAGTTGTACGTCCCACATTGATTTCTGCGTTTATTTCACACAGTGTAGCTTGTCTGTTAGCACTGACAACCCTCCGCAAACGCCGCTGCTCTCGGTCGTTAAGCGAAGACCGTCAGCCAGTGCGTTGTCCATTGTGAGATGTAATAGCTTAAATGAGGTATCCTCGGCACAGTCTTGACACCTCGGAACTCGGAACATTGAATTTCCTAACGATTTCCGAAATGGAATGTACCATGCCTCTAGCTTCTAACAATACCACCACTTGCAAAGTAGGTTAGAAATAAAATTAATAACGTTTTTCACGCGGCATATGTTCGCTTTATCGGGCAACAACAAAGTTATTGACTGTGGATGGTATCGTCAGAATCGAAATAATGAAGTCAATGCAAAAAAGTCATTAATTTTGGCACTTATCTTGAATGGATTCTCACGTAGATTTCGTCGAAGTTGTTGCGGCTCATCTTGTTGATTCTACGGGGATTCCACTTTGACTGCTATAAGGTCCAGATCTGTATTTTAGCAATATTTGAAGACCTAACAAATGCGTTTTTCAGGAAATTCTTAATGATCAAAGAATCCCAGATCAGAACAATGGTATGGTAGAAATAATTTTTGACTTGGTGTTCACGATCCACATTTTTATTAAACTTATTGTAAATTCACATATACTTCTTCTTAATCGTCACATCATCAAGAAAACAGTTTTGTATCAATCTTCATATATTTAATTTCCACTTTAACCTAACACAAGACTTGACTGTTCATTTACAAAGCGAAATAACAACTTAACTTCTGCAAAAGTGAAACAAAGACTACTCTGTGCGCATTCGCGCCAAAACTGTTACAAGTAAGTCAAAGATTATGACAGTCTCACAGAAATGAATACACACAAGAACCATATAACTGTAATAGATCGATACATCGGAGTACCTATACATTAATAAAACCAAATGTGAATATTGTCACAAAAAATGTCTGTTACTTGGCAGAAAAGTAGTACGATATTACTGGTACCGAGAACTGTGGTTGGACTGCCGTAATGGTCACGTAAATGAAGAACAATTTAAAGCTCCAGCGTTCAAACTTTGTTAATTCCCGCCGTGCGACCATAATCACGTCGTAAACATTTTAACGTGATTCACCTGAGCAAAAAGTTAATTCACTACCCTTTTATACCTTGTGCATGTGATACTACCGCCATCTGTAAATGTGCACATCACTATACCATGACATTTGTCACCTTACTCTAAAGCTAACTGCTTTCCTCACGAGTGGTTTCTTGCACAAGCTGTAGTGCCCGGCCAGTTTCCTTTCGTCTCATAGGTGCAGCTCGTCGTGGCAAGTCCCTTCACCGTTTCGTCCCTCTAGAAGCGAAACCGAGTTGCTTAAATTAGCAGTCGCCTAGCACGAAACGCAATTACACGCCACCCGGCTCTCGGCAGAAATTACTGTCCGAATATTAAACGTTATGAGGATTCACGGGGCCTATTCATTATAATTAGGTAATTAGAGCGCCATTGTCCGACGATACGAAGGCCGTTGTGGCGCTCATTAGTGGAGACGTCGGCGTCTTTTTCTCGAGGCCGGTGCTCGCAAGACGTCTCCAGTGAAATATTCACGAAGCACGCCGCTGTCATCTGGTGGACTCTGTGTCAACTGAGAAGCGACTCAGTGAGGAAATTCCTCATTTCAGAGCAGCGAGTCGACAGAATTTATTGCTCCCTCTTGATGCTGCACATCAAAGCCCGGTAAACCCTGGTCTGATTACTGTCGATAAAAAGAATAGAAAAGACACAAGCTTCCAATTCTCTGGAGCTAGTCAGCCTAAGGTTTCTCAGAATGTTGTACTTTTTTGGTTCAAATGGCTCTCAGCACTATGGGACTTAACATCTGAGGTCATCACTCCCCTAGAACTTAGACCTACTTAAACCTAACTAACGTAAGGACATCACACACATCCATGCCCGAGGCAGGATTCGAACTGGCGACCGTAGCGGTCGCGAGGTTCCAGACTGAAGCGCCTAGAACCGCTCGGCCGCACCGGCCAGCATCGTACTTTTTTGCAAAACAGTAGACTTTTGTGCATGGATATGAAGGTATGAAATACGGAGTTTCTATTTACTTATGTTCATTCTGTTACTGCGTAATATAAAGACGAAATAGATAAACTAGCGTTACTACTCGGTGGAAATGAATGAAAGGGCGGGAGCATGATGCCAAAGGTACTCCAGTCGTGCACAGAAAGTCGGACGCCTCGTCACGTGAGTTCAGCGTTACTAAAGTGCCAAAACAGGCTGGCTCCACAACTAGAGACAGTTGAATGCACAGGAAAAGACAGTGTGTGTCAATCACAAAGAACTGTTCTATGTACTGTGACTCAGTACGGGGAAGAACTGATGGCTCTCGATCTTCCACCATAACCGAGTCTATCAACATAAGGTACTAAATATAAGCTAGCCAAGGAGGTCGAAACATGGGTTTTACTACGCCAAGACTGCTTGGTAGCTACAACAGGAAAACACACTTAATTAGCAGGAGTATGAAATAAGAAAGTATTACTTAACTTTGTTGTAGTCCACGATCTGTTGGTTGACAATTATAGAAGACGCGGCTAAACTAAGCGTCTGTGGAATGACATAATTTAGAAGTCACAAATCTTTCAGTGACGAATCATTTTCTCGTAATCTTGAATGTCGAATCCGGTGAATTTGAAAACTAACTTGGCTGTCGACATGACAGAACGTAGAATTTCTTATAACTTCCAACTTAGTACTGTTGACTTTACTGTACAAGTATTACGGAACTTTACAACTGGGCTACAAAGACTTGATGGCAGCAATGACTGAGCTGCAGATGATGACTAACATCGGTGCTGGCTGACCACTGACCGCGGCTACGAACTGTAGACTGGCACAACTGCACTGCTCTCCTGCTGCACATGAAGTGGCCTAGCGGCGCCTCGCGGCGAGCATAAGTACTGCGACTGACTGTGTGCTCTTCTGTTCCGTTTATCGAGAGAATCGCATCCGGCAGATCGATCTTCCAGGCGGCAGTGTGGTCGTATGACTGACGATATCACAAGAACGATGGGTAAACTGAAGGGCGAAGTGTGGCGAGTCTTGTCCAGGAATTTGTTATTGTTCACATTATTGTTTCATGCATGAGGGGAGTGTTCCGATCCACAGGCGTGGGTGCTGTCCAGAGGAGAGAAGTTGATCGACCACGGTCAACTACAGCAGCAGATTTCCAGTACAGTCTGCAACAGGCAAGAAAGGGCTATCCTCAAACAGCTGTTGCAGTTGCAAACAAATTTAACAGGACTGTAATACAGGCAGCCTCTCACACCGCAGAGGCATGCAGACCGTATGCGATTCTCTCTTTCGCCCAACGACCAGTACGTTATGTTCCGTTGGCACCTGCACGTCTTCGACACCGTATGTGTCGGTGTCAACAGCACAGACTCTAGACCAATGTGGAGTGGGGTCGCGTTCTCTTCTTGGATGAGAGCAGAGTCAGTGTGAGTAGTGATTCTGAACGTGTCCTCATATGGTGAGAGTTGGGAACACGTAATGCACCCAGCAATATTGTCGAACATGATCGTTTTTGGTGGTCGAGGTTGCATGGTGTGGGGAGGCATTAATATTGCATTGGCCTACTGACCTCCAGATCTCTGAACACGGCACAGACACTGGTTACTGTGACTGAGCGAGGTGGCATAGTGGTCAGCACACTGGACTCACATTCGTGAGGCCGATGGTCCAAACCCGCGTCCGGCCACCCTGATTTAGGTTTTCAGCGATCTCCTTAAATCACTTCAGGCAAATTCCGGTATGGTTCTTTTGAAAGGACACGGCCGACTTCCTTCCCCAACGTCCCCACTGACATTGTAAGTAGGCTGTTTATGTTTTCTTTATGTAAGAAGGCTGTTTATGTTTTCTTATTGGCAATGTTACGTAGCGCTCTATATGAAAATCACTGGCTGTGCTGTGTGCAGTCTGTGGCTAGTTTGCATTGTTGTCTGCCATGGTAGTGTTGGGCAGCGACAGCTGGATGTGAACAGCGCATAGCGTTGCGCAGTTGGAGGTGAGCCGCCAGCAGTGGTGGATGTGGGGAGAGAGATGGCGGAGTTTTGTAATTTGTCATGATCTGCTATATATATTATGACTATTAAGGTAAATACATTGTTTGTTCTCTATTAATATCTTTCATTTGCTAACTATCCCTATCAGTAGTTAGTGCCTTCCATAGTTTGAATCTTTTATTTAACTGGCAGTAGTGGCGCTCGCTGTATTGCAGCAGTTCGAGTAATGAAGATTTTTGTGAGGTAAGTGATTTCTGAAAGCTATAGTTTAATGATACTCAGGGCCATTCTTTTGCAGGGATCTTTGATAGTCAGATTGCGTTGCGCTAAAAATATTGTGTGTCAGGTTAAGCACAGTCGTGTATAAATTTTTCTAAGGGGACGTTTCATATGGCGACCCTGCCAGGATACCTCACTGGAATCTTATGATTTTTTCTTGTAGTTTGTGTAATTAGTGTAGATTTTGTTTATTGCTATTGTGTAATTGTAGAAAGAATCTCCTTTGTAGTTGCAGTCTTTCATTGTTGTACAGTAAAACAGTTGTGGCATGCATGTAGATTTGCACCAAGTATTTCGCAGCTGTGCTTGCAATTAACTAGATATTATTTTCAGTGCTATGTTAATGTGTTCCCCTATTTTCGCTCTTCAAATTGTGTTTTTCTGTGTTTTCGTGTGAAATATTGTGACAATAATGGCGTGTGAAAAACGTAACACTAGGCTCCAAAGTAAACTGAGAAATGACAGTGAAGACGAAAGCAGTGTGTTAACGCCACCATGTAATGAATTAACTAATGTTCAACATAGTAATTTGGTAATTGTGCATAGGGAAATGGAGCGGGCGGCAAACAATGGCGTAGGCAGTGAAACAATTAGTGAACAGGGAAGCTTTATCGATCGATCGGTCGGCAACAGCTCGCCTCAGGAATCCGAAATGATAGGACACAATTTTGCAAATACTGTAGATTCAGGTTTTGCGTCCTCACCGTTTTCTCAAATAAGTCAAGATACATTTTCTGCTTGTCAAAATGTGAATGTTGCTGGTGCAAATGCACTGCCGAAAAGCGTAGAGGAACAGATTCCAGACACTAATGCATTGTTATTACAATTAATGCAACAAATGGAACAAAATCAGAAACAAACACAGCAAAAGTTAGACACAATGGAACAAAATCTTCAAAAGTTAGACACAATGGAACAAAATCTTCAAAAGTTAGACAGCACACTTGAACAAATACGTGAAGATTTAACCACTGAGTTACATAACATCGAATCGAAATGTCAAATGGTCTGTAATGACGTAAGAAGACAAATTTGTGAGCATTTCCAACCTATTTTTTCACGTCATGAAAATGCATTACAGAATCACGAAGCAGCCATAAAAGAACTGCAAACTATTGTTCATGAAAATCATGAGACCTTGCAAGATAAAATTGACACACTTGCATCTACCGATTCGGTTACGCAACTTGCAAAAACTCAGGAAAACTTAAAGGACACAGTAGATACCCTGAAAATTGGTTCAGAAAGACACATGGAGGAAATAAGTACACTATCGGAGAAAGTAGCCAAACTTTTGGATCAGGTCACTAACTTATCTGCAAAGGTAGATGATGATCTGAATGACACAAGACCCGTAGCCTTCACTGACACAGAAGAGTATGAACAAATAAGAAAATTCAGACAAAATCAGAATCAAATTAATACGCAACACCAAAGAGAAATCCGGGAAGTACAAGATCAATTGACGCAGATAATACAAGAATTACATATTTCAGAGGACACTCGCGCTCCAACATGGGAAGAGGAACTTAGAAATACGGAAAAGCCACAAAATAATAACACAGGGCATTTCGGTAATTATGAAAGAAATTGGCAAGGTACACCGAATTTTGAGATGGAACCGCCGACACGACGTAAAAATGACCGATATGCTACTTGCCGACACGATGATTTTGACTATAAGCTGTTTATTACTACACGTAAATTCAAAACGTTTAAGAATTCTGCCAACGACATTCATCCACAAGCGTGGCTCCATCAATTCTCTCATTGTTTCCCTCCTAACTGGTCATTGGAGCACAGGTTAGAATTTATGTGTGGCTACTTAGAGAATGAACCAGCTGTAAGAATGTGATCGGTCATTCACGATTGCCATAGTGAAGGAGAATTTTACCATGCCTTCCTCTCAGCATATTGGTCTCAAGCCACACAAGACCAAGTAAAACATGACATCATAATGATGAAACATTTCGAACAATCTAAATTTTCCAGTCTTGTGAAATATTTTGAAGACATGTTGCATAAGAATCAGTATCTTTCAAACCCATACAGCCCCTCAGAACTCATACGCATTTGCTTAATCAAATTACTTGAACATTTACGGCATATTATTTTGGCAGGACGTTGCAAAGACGACATTGAAGCTTTTCAGGGACTCTTACAAGAATTAGAAATTGACACAGACAGTCGCGGGATGCGAAAACAGGAAAACAATCACTACAGGTCACATCCGTCACAATTCCGTGACGACAGAAACAATAAATGGCCACGACAAGCCTATTCTTACAACGTAAATCGTGACCAAAACAGACAGCACCCGTATGACAACCACTGGCAGACTAATAGTTACAGAGAAAGATCGCATTTCCGTAGTAATGAATATGACAGAGACAATCATAGAAACAGACAATTTGGCAACCAGAACTATTATTATCACGGGAGACAGAATAACTTCAGACGCAATGGTCCAGCGCGCAGTTACGATTCAGGGAGAAATTCTCCACCACGTGACTGACAAGAAACAAACTATGGAATCTACCGACATGACGACAGACGATATGATCGTAACGACAGACCTGAACTGCATCAGAACTGGCGGGATTCTCGTCACGTTGAATTTGTGGAAGTTAGGTCTCCTAATCCCAATAACGATGCGCGCCAACAAAGAAATAGACAATGATTTGCACCGCAGGCTGCCGCGTGCGCTGGCTGGCTCAGAGAAAAATAACATAGACGCTAACCTTCAGAAAAATTTTAGCACTCCTCACCGACGTATACCACATGATAATTGCGTTAAAGTTGAAACTCTGTGTACTAGGAAGAATAAAGGTTTACACCACATTTCACATGTAAAACCGTTTATTGAAAGATAATCTGATTTTTAACTTTGTCTTTGCCATAAAGTTTTTCACTTTACATTACTAGTATGCTTTGTCAGACTTAGAATCTGTTAATATACAACAATGTTTGAAGTTAAATATCCATTCAAGAACCAAGAGAACTTATTTAAACAGAAATTACGAATGCATTGTTATAGTGAATGGACGACGCAGTGTTGTTGTTTGTACATTCTTGCTTGTTAGTTGCAAGATCGCGTAACGACTATCAGGCTCACATACTTGGAACAAATACTGGCACTGCTAATGAAATTTTCATGTAACATTTTGGTTTGCTTGAGGGTGGATTCTGGATGTGAGGTGCTTTCTGTGAAATGCCAGATGACACAGTGGTTGGTTTGTGTGACAGCTACACGATTTTATCATGCCGCTACTAATGAGTGACAATTTACAATGTTGCTTTTGCGGTGTATCTGTTTTATATCTGCACAGTTTTTCTGAATTCTTCTGGAAAGTAAAACATGTTTAATAGTAACTTTTGTGGTATAGCTACAATGAGACAGCCTTTTCCGTAGCACAACAATACATTACAGCACAGTAATTTCTTCATCACAACAATAAGCTTAATAACTAAGAAATCTGTACGCAAAGCATTTCACTTTTGTTTATCATGAGGTCAGTACATTGACTTCTGCAGAACTTAGCTTTCAGAGGACGATAACTACGACACTTCCACAGAGATTATCTTACAGCAAGACTCATATTTAGTGCTAAAGGACACGTATTTGAGTGATTTGTACTTAAACATTTATCTTTAAAGATTTTTGAATTACAAAGAAAGTTTTCCGTCATACATTTCATTCCATTGCTGTAATCTGTAACACCTGAGGGTATAATTACAATAATCCTCAGGGGGGTGCACGCTTACTTTGTGTACCATGTGTGTGGCAAGCACAAGGAGCCCTAGCTAATATGGTATTTGCTTATACAACTTTACACATCGGTACCATATTTCTCTAACACATAATAACACAGCTATCTGATCATTTAACAGAGAAACAAACTTTTTTTTTACTACATCAGTGACATGTTTACGCAATTAAACAGTTGGATAACTTCACACTTATGAAATTGTATTCTGTCTGTACTTTGTGAAATGTTCATATTTTTTCGGACCCATTGTGATACTATGAGAGCTTTGAATGATGTATTTGGTATGAGATCATGATTTTTAAAGTACGTTTGAGGTAGATGACACTACTGAAATGAGCAGAGAATTTTCTTTAGGTTTTGAAATTATTGCAGAAAGCTACGACGTTTTTGAGATTTGACTGAGGTGTTATGATGTTATTTTTACGACGACGATGTGTATTATGCTGTTGAGGTAAGTTTATGATCCATAAGCTGATGCTATATGAGTTATTTGATTATGCTATGTATCTGTTATGACGAAATATTGAAGAAGTGTAGACGAATAAGGTAAGGAATAATGAGTAGTGTTTAGGGACTCTGATTTATGAAAAGGATATTGGAAACCAAGAAACGTACTTTAAGAGGTATGAAATGTGTGTGTAAATGCGTGAATGTATCACAATGCTGGCGAAAATTTTTTTGGACACTGTTATATTCATAGGATTTTGTTTCTACACATTTGCAACGCAAATTCTCGACCCGTGAAATTTTGTATATGAGACTGTCACTGTAGCGGAAACTGCTGTCGTAAATATTTCAGTAAGAAAGGTAAGTGACCACCTGCATGTAATGCGTTTTGGGCGCCCAGCTGAGAGGTAGTCGTCTGACAAAAGAAAGCCATTAGGTGGAGGAAAAAAGAGGCCATTATCCTCGCTATTGACGTTCCTTTGTAGAAAGCATCGCAAATATGACACGCTCATTACTTGAAAACATATGATTACTCGTACTTTGTGCTAATTACTGAAATGCTTATGAATTGATGGGAAATATTCATACATCTGCACACCTGATTATGACAAGTGTCTTTCTACGAGAGTTGAGAGCTACTGACTTACGAAATGCCACATAGCTATTGAATGATGTTTTTATGCTTTGGTTTGCGTAATTGCTTATTTCATTTGATACCTGTTTTCCAGCTGTGTTACAGCATTAGTTTTATAAAATAAACTTAGATGCATTTGGTAATGTGAACACTTTCTGTCAACAGATTTATTAAATAATTATTTTCTGATCCACATTCTTCGAAAAAGGAGCTCTTGGAATGGAGAGAGCAATAAGAAGGGACTGATAACAATAACTGCATATATAATTTTCTTTTCAAGTACTTGGTAATTTTTTTGTAGAATTAGTTTTTATGGTGCACCACTTTAATTACATAGACATTAAGATGTGAATATACATTTCCCTTATCTGCATTGTTGTTTTTACTGTAATATTTTTTCTGCTTGAGCTTTGTCATGCTTAGGTATAAGTTACTGCTGTTTGCCAGGCATAGTGTTACTGAATTAGACTTTGTATTACGCTGTTAAGCCAGTTTTACAACGGATTTAGTTTTCTTGTTTGCTGCACAGTGCCTTATATTAGTTGTAATATTGCAATTGCTTTGCCAATTTGAATTTTTTTTGTCATTGATGTTTGTGTTAATTGTTTTGTGCTGCTGCATTGCCTCGTCCCTTAGTTTAGCATCTGAGCTCGGTAGATTTAAGTTAGCTTAAGAAGGGGTAGACTATATAAGAAACTAACTATGATGAATTGGAAGAAATGCATTAAGAAGCTATAAGAAAATAGTTTGGCCAAAAAAGTAGTGCACAGTGGAGAAAAACTATTTTTGAAAGAAAGAGGATGTGAACAGAATACAGAAACCATGCTTGAATAGGATGTTTTTTTGGCTGGAGCAAATGTTGAAATAAGAGGGACGACATATGGAATGAAGTTTTGGGTTGGACTGCAGTACCAAATGTTACACTGAAAACGAACCCTGTCCTTTCCCTTTTGTGTTATCCCACTATGTGTACCCTTGTGTATTTGTTTTCTTCCTGTCTCTGTGTAGTTTCATAGAATTTTTTCTTCTTCTAATACTAAGCTATATTCACTATGATGAGGAATACTGTTATTCTCAAATATAATTGGCATTAATAATATGTGATTTACTTTGTAAAGGTGTTTAGACATTATTAATTCTGTTCTGTTTTAATGCTCATGTGTAAAGTTAATGTTTCAAAAATTATTCTGATCTTTTATGTATTTACTTATGTCATAATTCCTGTAACACTGATGTATATGTCTATTTCTATTCTTTTGTAAAGCCTGTTTTACTACAAATGTTATCTGTATTGTCATGTTCTTTAATGGTGTATTTTGTACCTTTGTAATTGTATTCTTATGTTATAAAATTGTAATTGACACCAGTTCATCATATTATTAACTTGTAAGTTACATTTCACTGCACACGTTTCTGTTGGTCATAGTATATGGACAATATGTGAGAAGTTGGGACGTTGTGTTTGCATGTGTGTTAATAATTCAGCAAGGGACTGGATAACAGCATTGCTGGTTCTAAGGACAATTCCCAAAATTTTGTGAGTGCACAAGTGATGATTATGGACTTGCTATATTAACTGCAAGACTCTTCAATGGTGATTGTGCACCCGCACAGTCACAACAGATGGCTGCTGGCCATCTCTACAAGGACTGCAGTGGGTCTGCATCTTTGCTGACTCACCAGTACCATTATTTCTACGAGGACTGCAGTGGGTCTGCACCTCTGGTGGCCCACCAATACCGTAATCTCTACCAGGACTACAGTGGGTCTACTCTGTGATGACCTACCTACCAATGTTCTTCAAAATGTCGAATGACTCTGCTGTGGGTTTGCTCTGTTGTGGCCCATTACCTGTCAGCATGTCAAGAGTCAGCACTGTCTTTCCGTTGGAAGGACAATACTACTTCTTCAAGACTACATGGAAATCCACTACTTCTGTGTGCAATTTCTTTTACTAATGAGACTTTGTGAAAAACAAAAACTGTAATTACTATTATGATGAATGATCAGGACTATCTTTATGGACTGTGAGAAAATTTTAGCTTTTGACCAACATTGTATTAATAAGTGTGTGCATTTGATATCTTTCTTACTGTAATTATGAAAAAAATTTTCAAATCTGTATTGGCCACTGCCCAAAAAAATTTGTAAAATTTTTTGTGGGGAGCGTGGGGGCTATGTAAGTAGGCTGTTTATGTTTTCTTTATGTAAGTAGGCTGTTTATGTTTTCTTATTGGCAACGTTACGTAGCGCTCTATATGAAAATCACTGGCTGTGCTGTGTGCAGTCTTTGGCTAGTTTGCATTGTTGTCTGCCATTGTAGTGTTGGGCAGCGGCAGCTGGATGTGAACAGCGCATAGCGTTGCGCAGTTGGAGGTGAGCCGCCAGCAGTGGTGGATGTGGGGAGAGAGATGGCGGAGTTTTGTAATTTGTCATGAACTGCTATATATATTATGACTATTAAGGTAAATACATTGTTTGTTCTCTATTAATATCTTTCATTTGCTAACTATCCCTATCAGTAGTTAGTGCCTTCCGTAGTTTGAATCTTTTATTTAACTGCAGTAGTGGCGCTCGCTGTATTGCAGTAGTTCGAGTAATGAAGATTTTTGTGAGGTAAGTGATTTGTGGAAGGTATAGATTAATGTTAGTCAGGGCCATTCTTTTGCAGGGATCTTTGATAGTCAGATTGCGTTGCGCTATAAATATTGTGTATCAGTTTAAGCACAGTCGTGTATAAATTTTTCTATGGGGACGTTTCAACGTAGCCCACAAACCATATCCGGGCACACTAGTATAGAACGTTTTTATTTGGTTTTTCTTGTGGCGAAACCAGTTTATATTCTGGCTGGTTATTAGACGTCTCTTAACGCGAAGTACGAACCAACCATGCACTGATGTTACATAAATTGATGGTATTTGTACCTTCAGATTATTAAGTCCAGAATCTGCCAAACACAGCCTAACTAGCAATTATTCTTGGCACGCATTTCATGTTTTGATGTCCACTGAGTAATCATATTTGTTATGGGTTAGAATGTATGGCATGTGTATAACTTTCCTTTCTGTGCTGTAGTCATGTGGCCCATTGGCCCTAGTGGTATTCATAACTTATAAGGCGCGAGCTTATTTGGAGTGTCGATCGGGTGCTCCTGCTACAGGGCAGCCGACTATGAACTGTTATTGCTTTTGAATACTTTTTGTATATCAGTCTTTGAAGTAACTAAGCACTGAAAGGTGTGACTGAAATGTATTACTTTACTAGTTTTAAAAATGCTTAGGTAATTATAATTTCTTAGCTCAAGCTGTAAACCATACCCTGTTCCATGTAGTTGCTACCACCCGAATAGCCTTACTATATCAATATTGATTCACAAGTTGTGACATACTCACGAAAAAGCTTCCAGAGATCCAGGAAAATACGAGTACTTGTTTTATTATAATCCCATTCCTGGATCACAGTCATTATTTGTAATCGGGTTATCAATTTCGGTCGATAATGATCATCTTCAGACTCGAGTAAAAACTTGTTACATTACACATATCACGCTGCTACATGTGATGGTGTAATCAAAATCATTAGCCATTTCGGGTTCGTCAAACAAATAAAAGTTGTGCTGAGAATAGAGTCTCTCTCTTCATGTGCAGTATGCAGGCTTCAGTAGCGTTCCTTCGATACCATAATTATGTCTGACACAGCCGAAACTGCTGATGATTGTGTGCACTAGCGTGATATGAGTAATGCAACTCGTTTTAACTCAGGTCTGAAGATGGTCATCACCACTCGAAATTGATAAACTGATTACAAATAAACTTTTTGATCCAAGATTGGAATTATAATAAAGCAAATTTTGATTCACCCCTCGTGGGCACTCTCAGCTGCCTGCTATAGATATAGCTGCATCGGGCGCTAGAATTACCTTGACGATAACGAAGATGGGGTCGTTTTAACAGCATCTCGATGGCAAGCGCCAGGGTTGGATTGGTGAGGTTAGATGATGGGGTACGGGTGAAGGCGTCCAGCTGCAATCATTCGCGTCACGTTTCCCAAGCTTGGGCGCACATTCAAAATAGTTTGTTCCCGTGGAAACAGCGAGCAATTTCTGTTTGCTCTCATCACGCTGTGGTGGCTGGGAATAAATTATGCACATTCACAACGAATTGCTAGCGCCGTGGCGAACTGGTACCGAGTTTTAAAATTATGAGGCCGCTCTGGCGGTCGCAAATCGGTGGAACCAGGCGCTGGTGACGAGAACGTGTAGTTGCAGAGGGCCACGAGTGGCGTTCTGTTAACGAAGTATTTACTGCTAAATGCGGGCGCGTTTACGTGTGCAGTTTTACTGCCTCTCCACTCTCGGAACGGTGGGAGAATGCTTTTTGCCGGCATATAACAGAATTGCTCTAAACAGGTACGTTCTATATTTGTCACGCGGCTCTCGCAATGCCATGCATTCCAGGTCACCCTCGCTGACACTACTGAAATACTTTGATAGTATATCTCGCAGTGCTTATACAACATCCATGCATAAGAGACCAAATCGGGTGTTTCAAAATAAATATCGTGGCTTTAAGACTTTGAAGCAAAGAAATTCCAGCTACAAACTTACAGGACTTGTACAGGGGTGTCAGGTCAACGCATAATACTTTGAACAGGAACCTATTTCCGGAAACTTACTGTTTCCATTCCACGACGGTTTCAATTCAGATTTTTAACTCATCCACTTCTGCTTCAGGAATTGAATTAGTCGTAGGTAACAATTCGAAAGGAAACATAACGAAACATCCAATTATCACCTGCACGTATTTGCTTTAATTAACACAATCATTATGTGTTTACACTGGTCCAAAACAAAACAAAAAAGAATCCAGCATACTGTATGTACAGAACAGTACCGATGCGTTGTAACAGCGGCTCGATCTGGCGACCACTAACGGTGTTACCGACATAATACCTACGAAGGTCAACCCTACTGAACAGCAGAACAAGCAACTCTGAGTCTTTTCTCTTTCCCTCAGCAGAAGTGGACGCCTTACACTTCCGAACTGAGCCCTTCGTCGAACGGAAACGGTACGTATCTCGACATCGGTTCCTATTCAAAATATTACGTACTCACTCCCCTCTACATGTGCTAGAAGTTTCTAACGACAATTTCGGTATACCCTATACCATCTGATGAAAGACCAACTCCAATAGTTCTCAGAATGAGATTTTCACTCTGCAGCGGAGGGTGCGCTGATATGAAACTTCCAGGCCGATGAAAACTGTGTGCCGGACCGAGACTTGAACTAGGGGCCTTTGCCTTTCCAAAGCACCCGAGTTCGAGTCTCGGTCCGGCACACAGTTTTAATCTGCCGCGAAGTTTCATATCAGCGCACACTCCGCTGCAGAGTGAAAATCTTATTCTGGAAACATCCCCCAGGCTGTGGATAAGCCATGTCTTCGCAATATCCTTTGTTCCAGGAGTGTTATTCTGCAAGGTTCGTAGAAGAGCTTCTGTGAAGTTTGGAAGGTAGGAGACGAGGTACTGGCGGAACTGAAGCTGTGAGGACGGGTCGTGAGGCGCGCTTGGGTGGCTCAGATGGTCGTACTTGCTTCGGCAGTACATATACTAAAATTGGAACTATACAGAGGAGATTATCCGGCACGGTAGCTCAGCGTGTTCGGTCAGAGAGCTGGTTGGCCTCTGTAATAAAAAACTGAGTGGAAGGATCAACAAAAACGAACTAGAACGGATGTCAGGTGACTTCGGCAACGACCAAACACAATGAACAACAACGAACAAAATGATAAAAAGAAAAATGACGGTAGAGCACTTGCCCGCGAAAGGCAAAGGTCCCGAGCTCGATTCTCGGTTAGCACACAGTTTTAATCTGCCAGAAAGTACCAATAGTTTTGTTTGTATACCTGTGCGCAGACATATGCACTTTTTCCTGTGTCTGCGCTGCTAGCAAAGATGGCTACTAGTGAACATAAAGCTTTTTGTGTTTTACAGTTTGCAAGGACTGAATGAGTTGTTATAGTGCAGTACACCTACATCTACATCTATAATCCGCAAGCCACAATGCGGTACGTGGTGGAGGTACCCCGCACTGCTACTTGTCTTTTCTTTTCCTTTTCCACTCGCAAATAAAGCGAACTGGAGCGGATTGTCTACATGGCTCCATATGAACCCTAATTTCTCGTATCTTATCTTCGCGGTACTTAGGTGCAATGTATGTTGGCGGCAGTAGAATCTTTCATCAGTCACCTTCAAATGCTGGTTTTCTAAATTTTCTACACAGCGTTCCGCGAAAAGAACGTCGCCTTCCCTCCAGTGATTCCCATTTGAGTTCCCGAAGCATCACCGTACCACTTGCTTGTTGTTCAAATTTACCGGTAACAAATCTAGCAGTCGTCTCTGAATTACTTCGGTGTCTTCCTTCAATCCAACCTGGTACGGATCCCAAACACTCGAGCAGTACTCAAGAATGGGTCGCACTAGTGTCCTATACAACATTTTCCTAAAATTCTCCCAATAAACAAAAGTCGACCATTCGCCTTCCCTATCACAGTTGTCACATGCTCCTTCCACATCATATCGCTTTGCAACTTTACGTCCAGATATTTAAACGAATTGATTTGTCAAGCAGGATACTAGTAATACTATATCCGAATATTAGAGTTTGATTTTCCTACTAATCATCAACTTACATATTTCCACATTTAGGTCTAGCTGCCATTCATCGCACTAATTGGAAATTTTGTGTAAGTCGTCTTGTATCTTCCTACAGTCACTCACCTTCCACACCTTACCACACTCCACTGCATCATCAGCAAACAACCGCAGATTGCTGCCCACACTGCCAGCCAGATCATTTACACTACTGCCCATTAAAATCGCTACACCAAGAAGAAATGCAGATGATAAACGTATTCATTGGACAGATATATTATACTAGCACTGACATGTGATTACATTTTCACACAATTTGGGTGCATACATCCTGAGAAATCAGTGCCCAGAACAACCACCTCTGTCCGTAATAACGGCCTTGATACGCCTGGACATTGAGTCAAACAGATCTTGGATGGCGTGTACAGGTACAACTGCCCATACAGCTTCAACACTATACCACAGTTCATCAAGAGTAGGGACTGGTGTACTGTGACGAGCCAGTTGCTCGGCCACCACTGACCAGACGTTTCCAATTGTTGAGAGATCTGGAGAATGTGCTGGCCAGATCAGCAGTCGAAAAATTTCTGTGGCCAGAAAGGCCCGTACAGGACCTGCAACATGCGGTCGTGCATTGTCCTACTGAAATCTAGGGTTTCGCAGGGATCGAATGAAGGGTGGAGCCACGGGTCGTAACACATCTGAAATATAACGTCGACTGTTCAAAGTGCCGCCGATGAGAACAAGAGGTGACCGAGACGTGTAACCAATGGCACCCCATACCATCACGCCGGGTGATACGCCAGTATGGCGATGACAAATACACGCTTCCAATGTGCGTTTACCGCGATGTCGCCAAACACGGATGCCACCATTATGATGCTGTAAACAGAACCTTGATTCATCCGAAAAAATGACGTTTTGCCATTCGTGCACCCAGCTTCGTCGTTGAGTACACCATTGCAGGGCCTCCTGTCTGTGATGTATGGTCAAGGGTAACCGCAGCCATGGTCTCCAAGCTGATAGCCCACGCAGCTGCAAACGTCGTCGAACTGTTCGTGGAGATGGTTGTTGTCTTGCAAAAGTCCCCATCTGTTGACTCAGGGATCGAGACGTGGCTGCACGATCCGCGGATAAGATGCCTGTCATCTCGACTGCTAGTGATACGAGGCCGTTGGGATCCAGCACGGCGTTCCATATTACCCTCCTGAACCCACGGATTCCATATTCTGCTAACAGTCATTGGATCTCGACCAGCGCGAGCAGCAATGTCGCGATACGATAAACCGCAATCGCGATAGGCTACAATCCGACCTTTATCAAAGTCGGAAACATGATGGTACGCATTTCTCCTCCTTACACGAGGCATCACAACAATGTTTCACAAGGCAACGCCGGTCAACTGCTGTTTGTGTATGAGAAATCGTTTGGAAACTTTCCTCATGTCAGCACGTTGTAGGTGTCGCCACCGGCGCCAACCTTGCGTGAATGCTCTGGAAGGCTAATCATTTGCATATCACAGCATCTTCTTCCTATCGGTTAAATTTCGCGTCTGTAGCACGTCACCTCCGTGGTGTAGCAATTTTAATGGCCAGTAGTGTATGTATGTAGAGAACAACTGTGGGCCTATCACACTCCCGTTGTCCCTGATGAGCACTCGCCGTCGAGGGCAGTATACTGGGTTCTATTATTTAAGAAATCTTCTAGCCACTCACATGTCTTCGAACGTATTCCATACTCTCGTACCTTCGTTAACGACCTTTAAAGGGGCACCGTGCAACACGCTTTCCCGAAAAGTTGTATCATCAATTTGACGACACTTGCTGCCTTTGAAAACGCGAGGTTACGGGATGACCAAGCTCGACAGAAGCGCGTGTTGAACGAGTGAGAGACTCTTTCAGATGTAGCCTCCAAGAAATCATTTTGGAAGGCTTACCTTGAATTACAGTTCCAATGGCATCTGTGTGGGAACTAAAGGAGACTCTTACTTCTACGTCCTTGTCGTTTGCAGTTGTTGCAAAGCCTACAGCGACTGTTCGTATGACAACGTTCAAACATTAAGCTACTGCATGACGAAGATTTTCTGGACCATACCGTCTTCAGTGATGAATCTTATTTTCACCTAAGCTGAAATGTAGAGACACACATAACGGGCAGTCGGGGATAATCAGATCCACAAGAGATGGCACATCTGTAACGAGCATCGCTCGATTGTTTTGCATGGCCTCCACGTTCATCCGATGTCTCGCCATGTAACTTTGTACCTTTGATAGTTCATAAAGGATCATGTCTATGTGCCTCTGTTGCCATCTAATCTACCCTACTTGCGAAACAGGATGGAAGCAGTTGTTCCAACAACTTCTGCTGACGCACTGTTCAGGGTTTTGCGAAGAACTCGTCTATCGACTCAGTGTTACCGTGCGACGAATGGTGCTCACATTCAAAATACGTATGTAGGAAAAACTGTTTGAGTTGTTCTTTCATTTGTAGCATTATTTACAGTAGTAAGCTGAAAATAATAAATGGTTCAAAGCCTTAAAACCCTGATATTCTACTCGAAACATCCGATATTTACACACTATCATGTACTTCTCAATTCACTATCCCTTACTGCTCTCCCCATTCGCATTACATTTCATAGAGCCACATTAATCTCTCCATCGGTGGTTGGTTAAAATCTAAGGAAAGCTGTACCACTGATACACATGATGAACCCATACTAAGCCGAAGAAACAGATTTTTCTTCAGGAACGATCTCTGATCCATGTTCCTCCAAAAACCGACTGAACATTCCATAAATAGTCCACGGTAAGCAACGAGTTCCTATTCATTACGTCGTTTCCGCGGACACCATTAAATTAAGTCCACCAAGAGCACGTGAGACGTACATTGATCAGCCACAACATTAAGACCATCTACCTAATAGCCGGTACGTCCATTTTTGGCGCGAATAACAGCGGCGACGCGTCGTGGCATGGAAGTAATGCGGCCTTGGTAGGTCGCTGTAGGAAGTTGGTAATACATGTGTTCACCATGTCACCTAACTCCCGTAAATTCCGGGGAGAGGGCGATGAGCTATGACGCCACATTCAATCACACAACAGACGTGTTCGATTTGGTTCAGACCAGGCACATTGGGATGGTGGTGTGGGGTGGGAGGGGGGAGGGGCAGCATGTCAATTGGAACTACCCACTGTGTTCCGCGAACCACTGTAGCACACTCCTGGCCTTTTGACATGGTGCATTATGTTGTTGAAAAATGCCACTGCTGTCGGGAAACATCATCGTCATGAAGAGGTGTAAGTGGTCTGCAACCAGTCTATGATACTCATTAGCCGTTATGGTGCCTTGCACTAGCTCCACCTACCTATGGACGCACACGTGAATGTTCTCCAGAGCATAATGGAGCTGCCGCCAGCTTGTCTCGGTCCGCAGTACATGGGTCTTCCCTTGGAAGGCGACGGATTCACGTCCTCCCGTCTGCTTATGATGAAGGTATCGGTATTCATCAGACCATGCAGTGCTCTGCCACTGTGTCAATGTCCAGTGCCGATGGTTGTGCCGCTTTGTTAAATCTCTGCCACTGCTTTGACATATTATGTTAACGTCAGTTAACGAACAGAAATGAAGAAAGCAGGTCACAGGGCTATACTGGATGTTAAATTCACCATACGGTGCGTTAATGGTTATTCACTGTGCACAATGTCAGCCATATTACGCATCTTTGGTATGTAGTCTTACCCTGTAATACGACTACTGGTCTAAAATACCAGAAATATGTTTTTTTACGATGAAATGTCGTGTGGCTAGGACCTCCCGTCGGGTAGACCGTTCGCCTGGTGCAAGTTTTTTTAGTTGACGCCACTTCGGCGACCTGCGCGTCGATGGGGATGAAATGACGATAATTAGGACAGCACAACACCCAGTCCCTGAGCGGAGAAAATCTCCGACCCAGCCGGGAATCGAACCCGGGCCCTTAGGAATGACATTCTGTCACGCAGACCACTCAGCTACGGGGGGCGGACTTTTTTACGATTGCATGTCGCAAACAGGTCAGATATACTTAGAAATGTAAGTAATGTTTCCATATACATGATGACTTTTTGTTACCATGCCCTGCACAGTCTGATACGCATCCCTTATTAACTTGTGTATCTACATACACTTGACAATGGATAAAGCCGAAATACTGACTGCGTAAAATAATTGAACAATTAACAGTCCAATGGCGTTAATTCCTTTGAAAAACTCCTAATACTCTTCAAAATATGTGATTGGCAGGTCTGATTGTCCCTTGTAAGTTTGCTTAGCGTGCGGCTGGCTAGAGATAATAGTCCAAACCCGAGGTCGTAAAGATACAAGGTCCATCCAGCGGGAATACGGAAAGAGAGAAAACCAGGAGGAAGATGTGTGGATTGGAGACGTCACGGCGTACAGCAGCATCCCACTGCAGAGCTCCAAGCGGTGAAAGTGCTCCCCGAGGGCACACTCGAGACGAGGTGACCAGCGTCGGAGTTGCGAGGGCAAGTCGTTGCAGAGGGCAGAAGTCCGTTGTCGGATGCGGCCGCGGCGCTGTCGCGAGCAGCTGCCATCTTCCAATAAAGGAGACGCCGTGGCCGCGGCCGCAGGGAGCGGGGTCGCAAGAAGGGCAGCCGGTCGTAACGAGCGCTGACGGAGCCACCGACAGGGGTTAATTGCTTCCAGTCGCGGGGAGCCGGCAGCCGGAGGCCGGCGGTCGATCCCGCCTGCGCACTGCGTCCTTGCGGCTTCGCTGCCCACCTTCCGAGAGTCCGACTCTGCGGGCATTTGCTCTGCTTCCGGCTAGAGACAGCTGCTTCTTCCTCCAACTAAAAAATGGCTCTGAGCACTATCCCACTTAACATCTGAGGTCATCAGTCCCCTAGAACTTAGAACTAATTAAACCTAACTAACCTAAGGACAGCATACACATCCATTCCCGAGGCAGGATTCGAACCTGCGACCGTAGCGGTCACGCGGTTCCGGATTGAAGCGCCTAGAACCGCTCGGCCACCACAGCCGGCCATGCAGAATTTCGCTGTTTGTCTGCGCCACATCATCCCCAAGGTTAGAGGCAGGTTCAGCATGTCACAACCTAAATCTGAATACTGTAGTGCCGTTTACATGTTGAATAAAGTGAGTGTGCGCCGTAGTTTGTAACTAATTTATGTTTTTTTCATATAGTTCAATAATTGTCATGCTGTACGTGCTCTCGACGGTTATAACATTGTGGTTTGATGTCAAATCCAGCTGGGCGAGGTTCTGTCTTTACTTCGAGGCCAACCAAGTCCGTCTCCTTGAAGATGTCTTTTGTCTTCTTGAAACTAACCGCATCAGTAGTCGGATCTACTGTCAGAATGAACAGCGGCGGTTTCTTCCTATTAGTTCAATTCTAAAGTTCCACCGTGGTATCACAGCCACCGTTCAACAGCGCCTGTTGCACTGTTTTCAGGGTCGGACATCCAGGTCAGCCCACGTAGCAGAGCCGTAATTTGTCCCGTCTTTTTCTGTAGGACTGTCCTAATTATATCTTCAATAATTAAGTCCTTCATCACCTTCCTCACTCTGTCCTGATCATTCAAACAGAATATCCAGATCTCAAATGATTTATCTTTCTCCATCGGTGTGATTTTGGATCCGTAACGGAGATCTTCAGTCAGGTCCCCATCGGTCTCAACCCAGACATCCCCGGTGTATCGGGCAAACACCAGATACCTATCGGCCCAGTATCTGTCCCGATAAGGGTTTTCTTCTTCTTGGCTCTGTTGCTGTCTTGTCTGCGGCCCTACTTCCTGCGGTTTTTCGGAGATCGATGTTTCTTGGTGAACAATCGTCCTCTTCTGCTTGTTGCGGTTATTTTTTCCTATGCTGTACGCCAGTATAACACTGACAATTTGCTTGTCTCTAAGAACAACAGAACACTACTGTCTCCGCGTCCTGGCAGCTACCACCACAAATATGCTGGTCAGCGCACGACGTAATAAGCTACTGCTTCAATCCGTAAAACTCTCCCAGGGCGGGCCGAGAGAGCCTACGATGTCTCGAGAATGCATTTCTACTATCGATGCCGGCCGGAGTGGCCATGCGGTTCTAGGAGCTACAGTCTGGTGCCGAGTGACCGCTACGGTCGCAGGTTCGAATCCTACCTCGGGCATGCATGTGTTTGATATCCTTAGGTTAGTTAGGTTTAATTAGTTCTAAGTTCTAGGCGACTGATGACCTCAGAAGTTAAGTGGCATAGTGCTCAGAGCCATTTGAACCATTTTGTACTATCGATTCCTATCCCTGCGGCTCTATCGATTTTGACCGCTTGTTGGCGATTAGGATCGCCAGCGCCTCGCCAGCAGGCAGCGACGCGAGAGTGTTACGGCGCAAACATGCGCTCCGCAGAAGTAGATATTTGCTGGTCTTAGTCGACGGAAGTGGTTTCGGGTGCAGTGCGGATTTTTGAGGGTCGCAGTGAATATTATGGTTCCGTGTTAGGGCAGAGAGTGAGGGTTGACTTTTTGGTGTGCTGCGGACGTGTTTACCTCCGTTGTGGTTGCTCGCACATGTTAGGAACCGTTGCTTACTACTCGTATCGGAAAGAGTCCGCAGTTCTGGAACAGAGACTGCAGTAACTACGTCACTTGCACAGACGTACGTGCCTTATTTTGGTGAGCGTCTGGCTTACCGTTATCCCGTGCTAGTGAGGGTTTTAACCCTTGTAACGTACCATGAAGTTCCACCATCCTGGTTCTCAGTAATATTCACCGTGATTCGAACACTTCACACGTTGCGAGTGTGCTACGACTCTGCTGGGTTCAAATAACGTAAAGGAGTGACTTCCTGCTTAGCCATGCTCGGTGTTGTCACCCAGGCGGCACGGATTAACTTGTGTCATCGTTTTTTATGGGCTACTGCCTTTGTAAGCTCACGACTGCATGAGTTATATTCCAGTTACGATCAGTGCAAATACGGGATGTCCCGAAATTCCCGTTACGAACTTCTAGGACTTGTAGAGGGCATTGAGTACATAATACTCTGAATAGGAAACCATGTCCGGAAACGTACTGTTTTCGTTCTACGACGCTTACAATTCAGATGTTTATCTCATCCACTTTTGCTTGAGAAATTGAATTAAGCGTGGAACAGTACAATTATTAGGTAACAAATCGAAAGGAAACATACCGAAACATCCTTTTATCACTTAAGCACCTTTATGTATTAACAGTTAAACATTAAGTGTTTACACTATTCCAAAACAAAAAGAGAGTCCAGCGTACTGCACGTACAGAGCAGTACCTATGCATTATAACAGCGGCTCGGTGTGGCGACATTGTTACAGTCATAGTACCTACGAAGCATGTTCTGGTACATACTGACCATACCACATAATGTTCTTCAATTTCTAGTGCAGTGGCGAGTACTCTTCCGGCAAATCTTCTTCCTGTGTGTGTACAGGAGTCTCGTAAATTAAACTAAACGACCCCACAATCATGTCTATCCTACTGCTCACCAGGACAAGCAACACTGACTCTTTTCTCTTTCTCTCAGCAGACGAGGACGTGTTACACATCTGAACTGAAACCGTCGTAGAACGGAATAGTTATTATTGAAACTATTATGTAGTCACTCCGCTTTACAAGTCCTAGATTTTTGTAACGGGTATTTCCGAACACGCTGTACCTTTAAGTTTGCCAGGAGACCCGTTTACGGTTTTTAAACCGGTGTTTATCGTGTTTAAACGACTGAAGTGTTACTTTCTTTTCAATTTATTGTGTTTCGGGACGTGCCCACACAGCCATCTCAATAGCGGAATATCGGTTATCACGATACGAACGTAAGGGCAACCCAGTCCCCGTGAAAAGAAAATCTCCAACACGGCCAAGGGTCGAACCCTGACCCCTTCGGTTAGGAATTCGCCCCGCCGACGTGCAGTCACAAATTACCTTGGTATGATTCTGTTGGCCTCTTAAAAAATTGACCAAATTACAAACATCAAAAAAAGTTTTGCACCACCTCGGTTCCGAGAGTTCCGGAACCTGTACAGAAAATTGGAATAGAGATCAACATAAAAACCATTTCCGCCATTTTTATTTCTCATCAAAACCACACATTGCATGTTGTACCGCCATACAGCGAGACCTTCACAGGTGATGGTTTAGACTGCTGTACACACCGGTACCTCTAATACCCAGTAGCACATCCTCTTGCATTGATGCACGCCCGTTTTCGTCGTGGCATACTATCCACAAGTGCATCAACGCACTGTTCGTCCAGATTGTGCCACTCGTCAAAGGCGATTCGGCGTAGATCCCTCATAGTGGTTGGTGGGTCACGTCGTCCGTAAACAGCCCTTTTCAATCTACCCAAGGCTTGCTCGATAGGGTTCATGTCTGGAGAACATGCTGGCCACACTGGTCGAGCGACGTCGTTATCCTGAAGGAAGTCATTCACAAGATGTGCACGATGGGGGCGCGAATTGTCGTCCATGAAGACGAATGCCTCGCCAATATGCTGCCAGGGTCGTTGCACTGTCGTTCGGAGGATGGCATTCACGTGTCGTACAGGCGGTACGGCGCCTTCCGTGACCACCAGGCGGCGGACGTCGGCCCTCCACAATGCCACCCCAAATCATCAGGGAACCTCCACCCTGCTGCACTCGCTGGACAGTGTGTTTAAGTCGTTCGGCCTTACCGGGTTGCCTCCAAACACGTCTCCGACTATTGTCTGGTTCAAGGCATATGCGACACTCATCGGTAAAGACAACGTGATGCCAATCCTGAGCGGGCGATTCGGCATGTTGTTGGGCCCATCTGCACCACTCTGCACGATATCATGGTTGCTGTGATCGACGTAGCTATGAACGTCGGGAGTGAAATTGCGCATCATGGCCGCGCGGGATTAGTCGAGCGGTCTTAAGCGCTGCAGTCATTGACTGTGCGGCTGGTCCCGGCGGAGGTTCGAGTCCTCCCTCGGACATGGGTGTGTGTGTGTGTTTGTTCTTCGGATAATTTAGGTTAAGTAGTGTGTAAGCTTAGGGACTGATGACTTTAGCAGTAAAGTCCCATAAGATTTCACACACATTTGAACATTTGATTTTGCGCATCATGCAGCCTATTTCGCACAGTTTGAGTCGTAGCACGACGTCCTGTGGCTGCACGAAAAGCATTATTAAACATGGTGGCGTTGCTGTCTGGGTTTCTCCGTGCCAGAATTCGCATGTAGCGGTCATCCACTGCAGTTGTAGCCCTTGGGCGGCCTGAGCAAGGCATGTCATCGACAGTTCCTGTCTCTCTGTATCTCCTCCATGTCCGAACAACATCGCTTTGGTTCACTACGAGACGGCTGGACACTTCCCGTGTTGAGAGCCCATCCTGGCACGAAGCAGCTCTGCGGATGCTATCGAAGCGCGGTATTGACCGTCTGGGCATGGTTGAACTACAGACAACTCGAGTCGGGTACCTCCTTCCTTGTGGAATGATTGGAACTCATCGGCTGCCGGACCCCCTCCGTCTAATAGGCGCTGCTGATGCATGGTTATTTACATCTTTGGGTGGGTTTTTGACATCTCTGAACAGTCAAAGACACTATTTCTGTGATACAATATGCACAATCAACGTCTATCTTCAAGAGTTCTGGGAACCGCGGTGATGCAAAAATTTTTATGATGTGTGTAACTGAAGTTTTCAAAACTTTGAATGACTAAATTAGCTCCCGTAGTGATGTTAGACTTAATCCTGTTTAACATGTCTATGACGCATTGCTCTTTTCCTTAAAGATTTTGGTGTGTTGCAGCCTGGTTTGCTGTGTTGTACGTTATAATAGCTGAGACTAAATGTGGTTACATAGAGACCATTGACTTTCATAGTTTCTGCCTCTAAGCGGTTGGTTGTCGCTGCATTTAAGGCTGAACTTCACATTTTGAATTCTGATTTGCCTAAGGAACTGGAGCTTTAATATGAGTCATAATTAAGTGTCGTAATTTAATATCCTGTTTTGAATAAATTATATTACTGTGTCCAATTCAGATACGTTCATTTTCTGTTTTCTGAAGTACTGATAATCCTGAACTCGAATTTCAAAGATTTTTCTTTTTTATTATACATTAAACATTCAAGTTTCAATGGTCAGTGCACCAGTCTTCCCTCTCGGTGGCGCCCAGAATGTTCAAATGTTAAAATGTGTTTGAAATCTTATATGACTTAGCTGCTAAGGTCATCAGTACCTAAGATTACACACTACTTAACATAAATTATCCTATGGACAAACACACACACCTATGCCCGAGGGAGGATTGGAACCTCTGCCGGGACCAGCCGCACTGTCCCTGACTGCAGCACAATAGACCGCTCGGCTAATCCCGCGCGGCTCGGTAGCGAGCCAGGGCCGTCCGGAGCCCGGTCTTTTTTGACCACACATCCTCGTGACCACTGATACCAGCTATCGTATACCGTGGCTACATTTCTACCAAGTCCTTCTGTAATATCGCAGAAGGAACATCCAGCTTCTCAGAGCCCCATTAGCCGAACACGTTCCATTTCAGTGAGGTGTAGCCGGCCGGAGTGGCCGAGCGGTTAAAGGCGCTACAGTCTGGAACCGCACGACCGCTACGGTCGCAGGTTCGAATCCTGCCTCGGGCATGGATGTGTGTGATGTCCTTAGGTTAGTTAGGTTTAAGTAGTTCTAAGTTCTAGGGGACTGATGACCTCAGAAGTTAAGTCCCATATTGTTGAGAGCCATTTAAACCATCCTCATAGTGGTCCTACTAGTGCCACTCTTACACGACTGACGCGAAATCTGAATAGACGTCATCTTTCAGTTGTAGAAACACACCTACCAATTTTCATTTATGTCGCCCAATTCCTTCTTGGTCCTGTGAGTATTGTGTAACAGGGCTGGCTAGAGGAGGCAGTCTGAAAAGTGTGCCATGCTAAAACACATTCTCCTACGTATTCATGTACTGGATGCAATTCCTCACCATCTCCCAGCGGATAGAACGAAAGGAAATGTAGTGGTAACTTTCCCTGTATCTCAGCGAAGCCATATTTCTTGGTACACATCGAATAATAATAAAACAATGAAAATAATTAATTTCGTTGGTATAACACAATTTTTGTTGAACTGAGTTATTGAATTTTTATTGAAAAAATTACGTGTTACAGCTCTGCAGCGTTGCGCTATAACTACACAGTTTTTACACGTGTAACATTCCGTGTTTGGTATGTTACTCGATATGGAATCTCTGGAGCAATCATTTGTTGTGCTGAAACAATCAAAGAGTCACACTTTTCACACCTGGTCAGTACATTTGGTGAAACTGCATCGAAACATTTGGTTAGCGCATAGTGGCCAGTCATGATCCTGATATACAGATTTTGGTGGAAATGCTGTGTTCCTTACTGGAATATCCTCTTCTACTGAACACCTCGTTTTACTCTTCCATCGGCTCTAGCGTCTAGTTTACGTAATACAGGTTGTCCCAAAACGTTCGTATCAACTTTAGTGTCATGTATCTCGACTTGTAATTAACTTCGGGACAAAAGTAAAATTTGACCGATGCACCAACTCAGTTCGTGTATAAGATAATGGATAAATGTTTTGCCTTTCTGGGTGACAAGAAGAACGTAGTTGAAATTATTTTGTTGTTGTACGGTGAATCGAAGAGTGGAGTCTGTACAGGAAAATGCACAACATACGGCATGCTGTATTGAAACGAAGTCAAACGTCCATGCTCAGAGAAAATCAGAACGCTATACGGGAAACCACCATCCTCTCAACCGTCAATTAGGAAGTGTAAAAGCAACTTGACGGAAACAGAGAGTGTGGATCTGAGGCACCAAGCAAGCAGGTCAAGGAGAAATGAAGGACATACGAAGAGTATTCGACGGATTTTACCAGCGTTCACCACGGACGTCTGTTAGTAAGGCGTCAAAAGAACTGCGAACCCCTCGTATAATATCCCATCCTGTGCTGTGAAATCATCTTCATCTATTTCTCTGAACTTCGGTGCCTGACTTCATTTCAATAAACTTAGCCACACACTGAACCTTTTCTGTGCAGGCTCCAACTAAAGTGCTTTTGAAGTTGACGTGTAGAATCTATGAGACTGGCGACGTACCTTCAAACTTTCGGAGAACTATCATTACACAATTCCAAAGATAGCGAGAACAGGTATGTGCAATAACTATCGGGCAGTCAGCTTAACAGCTCGCGCCTCCAAATTACTGATAACAACAATGGACAGAAGAATGGAAAAGAAAAGCGGGGATCTGTTATATGATGATTAGTTTAGCTTTAGGGAAGATAAACACAGCAGAGACGTAGATCCGACTCTGTGCCTCATAATGGAAGCGAGGCTGAAGAAATATAAAGCTACGCTAATAGGACACATCAATACAGAATAAGCGTTCGACAGTGTAAAATAGTGCAAGATGTTCGAAAATCTGAGAGAACTATGTATGGGTTGTATCTGTTCTTTCGGAAAGAACAGACACCACATATATATATAATTGAGGGGAAGGCGGCCAGCGATCTCTTCAGTGCAGATGCACAACAAGCTCGAACTCTTACGGGAGTCGGTTGAATGCCATGGGCAATGAGGCAAATGAGCAGTGAAGCACTCCATCAGTAATGTGTGGTATTGTGATGTCGTCAGTCACACGACCACACCGCCTCCTGAGAGATCGATCCGCCGGATGCGATTCTCTCGATAAACGGAACAGAAGAACGGCTGTGCTAGCCAAAGAGTACACAGCCAGTCGCAGTACTTACGCTCGCTGCGAGGCCACTTCACGTGCAGCAGGAGAGCAGTGCAGTTGTGCCAGTCTACAGTTCGTAGCCGCGCTCAGTGGTCAGCCAGCGCCGACGTTAGTCATCGTCAGCAGCTCAGTCATTGCGGTCATCAAGTCTTTGTAGCTCCGTTCCACGTTAGTCTTCAGATTCACCGGATTCGACATTCAGGATTACGAGAGATCAATTCGTCACTGCAGGATTTGTGACTTGTAAATTATGTCATTCTACAGACGCTTAGTCTAGTCGCGTCTTCTATAATTGGCAACCAACTGATCATGGACTACAGCGAAGTAATAAATGCTTTCTTCTCTTGTACTCCCGATGATTAATTGTGTTTTCTTATTGTAGCTACCAAGCAGTCTTGGCATACTAGAACCCACGTTTCTACCGCCTTGGCTACCTCATACTTTCTACCTTATGTTGATGGACTCGATTATGGTGGAAGATCGAGAGCCATCAGGTATAACATCGGAATTTGGGTGTGGCGGGGGTTGTGGTGACCAATACGTCCGGATGGTGTAGTGGTCAGCGGGTCTGCCTACTAAGCACGAGACATGGGTTCGAATCTAGGTCCGGCACAAATTTTCAATTTGCCCCATTTATATAACTCCGTGCTCACTGGCAGCTAATGTCTTTTATTCCTCTGTGTACGATAAAAACAAGACTAAGCCACTGGAAAAGACAGGTGATATGCAATATGTACAAGAACCAATAGTAACAATAAGACTGTAAGAAAAGATAGATTGAAGAGTGAATTTAAAATTCAAGGGGGAAGGATAAGTCTGCTGTCCTTAGTGAAAGTGAAGGAGAATTGAAGGATGTGTTGAATGGAATATGCACAATAATGTGTACAGAATGTCGATTGAGGTTAAACTGGCAAAAGACAAAAGTAATGAGATGTAGCAGAATGAGACTATCGAGAAACATATCATCAAAATTGGTGGTCACGAAGTAGGGAAGTTAAGGAATTCAAAAATGGCTCTGAGCACTATGGGACTCAACTGCTGTGGTCATAAGTCCCCTAGAACTTAGAACTACTTAAACCGAACTAACCTAAGGACATCACACACATCCATGCCCGAGGCAGGATTCGAACCTGCGACCGTAGCGGTCGTGCGGTTCCAGACTGTAGCGCCTTTAACCGATCGGCCACTTCGGCCGGCAGTTAAGGAATTCCGTTACCTTAGAAGAAAAGTACAGATGAGGCAAGGAGGACTTAAAAAGCAGATTAGCACAGGCAAAGAGGAAATTTGTGGCCATGAGAAGTCTACTGGTGTCAAAACACAGATTTTAATTGGAGCAAGAAATTTCTGACAATGTACGATTCGAGTACAGTATCGAATGTTAGTAGATGATGAACTGTGGGAAAACCGGAAGAGAAAAGAGTCAGTGTTTGAGATGTGGCATAACGAAGAGGTTCACGAACTCTATTCAAGCCCTAACATAATCAGTATTATTAAATCACCTAGGCTGCGATGGGTGGGTCACATAGCTCGAATGGATGAGGGCAGGGCAGCGCAGCGCGCAGAGTACTGGTAGGATACTTAGAGGGAAAACTTCCTGTGGGGAGACCGAGGCCTAGATGGGAGGACAATGTGAAGACTGATTTGAGGTGCCTAGGTATTGAAGGTGAATGGAAGGAAATAGCCCAAGACAGGGACAGATGGCGAAAATACGTTGCTGCGGTAATGGACTCTCGAGTCTGGTATGACCAGTGTGTGTGTGTGTGTGTGTGTGTGTGTGTGTGTGTGTGTGTGTGTGTGTTTGAGATGTGGTACTACAGGAGAGCTTTCGAAATCAGGTGGACTGATGTAAGGAATGAGGAGCTCCTCTGCAGAATCGGCAGAGAAAGGAACATAAGGAAACACTGCCAAAGAGATGGGACAGGATGATAGTGTAACGTAGCAAATTATTACGAGTTGTCAACTTGTATTGAATGCGTAGCTTGCCGTGGAGCCGTGGGGAGAGCAGATTTTGGTTCTCTCACTGGAACAGCTAACGCTGGCTACACTGGACCGAGCGAACCGTGTGCTTGCCTAACGCTGCCTGCAGTATGTTACACATACTCTCTACGAATCTCAAGAACTACTATTAAATATTAATCGATCTTTTTCATACTTGGTATATTAAATTTTATGGATAACACAACCATACTGTTACAGTTTCAAATCAGTAACGTCAATGCTTTCGGAGATATGAATGTTCTCCTAAAAGCCATAACGACCGTGCTGGCATTGCGAAACTGAGTTAGGGACTATAATGTATTCATCTACAGTATCAATTTAAACTACAACAAAGAGGATAGGTTCATGTAATATAATTTTCTGGATTTTTTTTTTACTTTCATTACCATAGATTGCTGACGTAATAAAAGGTACTTCGGAAAATTATTATTTCATCGTTTTGGTGTGTGGGTGTTCTGGAGAGACGGAGAGAGTGAACAGAGGACACTGTAAGTAGGCTGTATAGGTTTTTATGTTGGTAACGCCACGTAGCGCTCTGTATGAAAGTCACTGACTGTGCTGTGTGCAATCTGTGGCTGGTTAACATTGTTGGAATATTCGCTATTGTAGTGTTGGGCAGTTGGATATGAACAGCGCGTTGCGTTGCGCAGTTGGAGGTGAGCCTGCAGCAGTTGTGGATGTGGGAAAAGAGACGGCAGAGTTTTGATAGTGGACGATCTGGACGTGTGTCCGTCAGAAAAAGGACATTTGTAAGACTGGATATCATGAACTGATTTATGTATTATGACTTTTGAACACTAATAAAGTAAATACATTGTTTGTTCTCTATCAAAATCTTTCATTTGCTAACTATGCCTAGTGCCTTCACTAGTTCGAATCTTTTATTTAGCTGGCAGTATTGGCGCTCGCTGTATTGCAGTAGTTTGAGTAACGAAGATTTTTGTGAGGTAAGTGATTCATGAAAGGTATAGGTTACTGTTAGTCAGGGCAATTATTTGTAGGGATTATTGAAAGTCAGATTGCGTTGCGCTGAAAAAATAAATATTGTTTTTCAGTTCAGTGGCGATCAGAGTAAGTAAAGAGAGAAATGTCTGAGTACGTTCAGTTTTTCTCAGCTGTTTGAAAATCAAATAACGTAGAGGTTTTCCAGCACTGTCATTTATAAGTTTTGTAAGGGTGTGTTTCAACATACACAAGTGAGAGTACGATATTTTATCAAAACTACGTAAATGTATGTATGAGAGCCGGCCGCGGTGGTCATGCGGTTCTAGGCGCTTCAGTCCGGAACCGCGTGACCGCTACGGTCGCTGGTTCGAATCCTGCCTCGGGCGTTGATGTGTGTGGATCCTTAGGTTAGTTAGGTTAAGTAGTTCCAAGTTCTTGGGGACTGATGACCTCAGATTTTAAGTCCCACAGTGCTCAGAGCCATTTGAACCATTTTTTTTTGTATGCGTGAGAAAGTTGTTGTGTAATAGGGAAAATTATATATCCGAGTTATAAAAGGCAGCCAGAAGGGGTGCTGAGTATTAAATTTATTACTAATTTATTTCGTGAAAAGGAATCGTGTTTTGTTTCCGCTAAACTTTATTTAGTTTCGGATTGACGAGATTTCTAGTCTAAATTCCTTGTGGTGATCTGATAGGCTGACATTACAAAAACCGCAAGGATAGGAGTGCTCGAGATGATGTGAACGGCTGCTTATCATACTAGCTAATAGGAACTCAGCATATCCCGCACGTCTGACTAGGGCTCTTGCCGCAATTGTGAGTCGAGAGAGTAACTCGGGTAAACACCTGTGTTAAACCACGCTTAGTGAAGAAATTGGTAAGTTTGATTAGTTCTCGTGTCGTTGACGAAGAGCGACTATAGTATTCAGTATTTTGTGAAAGTCTGAGCATCGTGAGTGGTTTACTTTAGAAGACATTCGTGAATGAACATTTCATATCGTATACAGGGTGTTACCAAAAAGGTACGGCCAAACTTTCAGGAAACATTCCTCACACACAAATAAAGAAAAGATGTTATGTGGACATGTGTCCGGAAACGCTTAATTTCCCTGTTAGCGCTAATTTTAGTTTCGTCCACCTACGCTCAATGGAGCACGTTATCATGATTTCATACGGGATACTCTCCTGTGCTGCTAGAACATGTGCCTTTACAAGTACGACACAATATGTGGTTCATGCGCGATGGAGCTCCTGCACATTTCAGTCGAAGTGTTCGTACGCTTCTCATCAACAGATTCGGTGACCGATGGATTGTTAGAGGCGGACCAATTCCATGGCCTCCACGCTCTCCTGACCTCAACCCTCTTGACTTTCATTTATGGGGGCATTTGAAAGCTCTTGTCTACGCAACCCCGGGACCAAATGTAGAGACTCTTCGTGCTCGTATTGTGGACGGCTGTGATACAATACACCAATCCCCAGGGCTGCATCAGCGCATCAGGGATTCCATGCGACGGAGGGTAGATGCGTGTATCCTCGCTAACGGAGGACATTTTGAACATTTCCTGTAACAAAGTGTTTGAAGTCACGCTGGTACGTTCTGTTGCTGTGTGTTTCCATTCCATGATTAATGTGATTTGAAGAGAAGTAATAAAATGAGCTCTAACATGGAAAGTAAGCGTTTCCGGACACATGTCCACATAACATATTTTCGTTCTTTGTGTGTGAGGAATGTTTCCTGAAAGTTTGGCCGTACCTTTTTTGTAACACCCTGTATAAACTCCGCGTGGCATGTTTTGTGCAGATTACCATACATTAAGGCGAGCACTTCTTTACAAGAAGAATACTGAATTACTGAATGTGTTTACTATCAGTCATGTGTCAGTGACTGTTTAGGACGTTCAAAATGTCGGGTCGAACTAAATGTATTCTGGCTGCTTTCGAGCGTGAACTTGTAACAGGGCATTCAGTAGCATTGCATATTTGACGTCGGAATATTAAATACGGACTTGATAGCCATTTCCTGTGTTTTAAAGATAATAAACCAACTCAAAGGAAATTTTAGGCATCTTTTGAAATAAGTCACGCAAGAATCGCGAACGGTCGATAGTTTATCTAACTTTCAGCTGCTGCCCACGGACTGGAATTATGTGCCCTTTGCGTGGTAGATATCTAGTCGAATTTTCGACAATTCTGCTTTTGTTGGCTGAACCAGTATCTACCATCGCAGAGTGAAGGGGTAGACAATCGGAAACCTATCCAGGTAACTGGACTGATTGTTGAAAGGATAGTGAGAAATCAATCCGCTCCGTCGCAGTAGGACATGTGTTAACCTTCATAGTACTAGAGTGAGCCGTACAAGGTAAAAAATACAGAGGAAGGCAGAGATTGGAATATATGCGTGAAGGTACTGAGGACGTAGGATGCGAGTGCTGTTCTGAAGTGAGGAGATTAGCGCAGAACAGGAATTCTTGGCGGGTGCATCGATCCAGGCAGAAGACTGAGGACTCGAAACAAGAGACTTTCATACGAAAGATTTCGTTGGAGACCTGCATCAAACCAATCATTCGTCTGATGGATATGATAAGAACATTGCTCCACAGCATCTCAAAAATTTTTCTAAAATTTAAATCTGTTACATCTTCATAGATCTCAACAGGTATTGAAACAACAAAATTATAAGAACTCGTACATTTAACGTCTTTTGTTTCTCTTCTTGGCGTTAGATACTGTTTCTCCTGGTTTGAAGAGCAATTCGTATTTTTCCACGAGTGGCAAAAACATTCAGCGGGTTTGTCTGTCTTTTATTTGAGCATAAACAGCACAGTCCATGTTACTCGACTCTGGGCTTATTTCCATCTATTTAATAATGCAGAGGATTCTGTGACACAGAATATTCAACGCTTCGAGAGTAGGGAGTGCAGAGGCCGATGTGATATCAAAATTATGATAATCAGCGCTTTATCACGAGAATGCTTTGATGCTACCGAGAAAGAGGAAAGCTGAAGGTTGAAGCATATTTCATGACAGGTGGATTGGTCGTCGAAGCAACATACCATAGAACACACGTTCAACGGATCTGACGTTCTCGGATTTCTTTCTGTGGGGAAAGTTGAAGGATATTTGCTATCGTGATCCACCTACAACGCCCGACAACATGCGCCAGCGCATTGTCAATGCATGTGCGAACATTAGGCGAACTACTCGCTGTTGAGAGGAATGTCGTTACACGTATTACCAAATGCATTGAGGTTGACGGACATCATTTTGAGCACTTATTGCATTAATGTGGTATTTACAGGTAATCACTCTGTAACAGCATGCGTTCTCCCAAATGATAAGTTCACAAAGGTACATGTATCTCATTGGAACAACCGAAATAAAATGTTCAAACGTACCTACGTTCTGAATTTTAATTTAAAAAACCTACCTGTTACCAACTGTTCGTCTAAAATTGTGAGCTATATGTTTGTGACTATTACAGCGCCATCTAACACAAAGCGAAAAATGTGGTCCAACTAAAACATTCATATTTCTCTACGTACTACACGAATATGTAATAAAAATGGGGGTTCCTATTTTTAAAAAAACGCAGCTGGTATCCGTTTGACCTATGGCAGCGCCATCTGGTTTACTCCATCAAGCTTGACAAGTTTCGTTCTTTGTAGTTTTTTCGTTTGACGCTTATTTCGTGAGATATTTGGCCCAGTCACGATTAATGGATAAAACAGTGTATATATAAAATCAGTACGAGGAATTTTCTACAAAATATATGCAGTTGTCATAGACAGTTGCACGTACAGCAATTCCCAGAAACTTGACTTTTGTCCGGTATGCCGCTTAACAGTGATAGGCCTACTACGTAGCTGTGGTCACCATTGTAGAGTCTGGTACTATCTGGCCATAACTGTAGTATATGTTGTAATGGAATCTCTCTGAAAACATTATAAATTTGCCATTCACCACACCAGCCATGGTGTTTACTTGCCCATTTCAGTCTGAGGCATTTGTGGTTTCTGGACAACGCTATGGAATACATGCAGCCCCTCCATCCAGTAGAAAATCTTACTGAGCCGTCGATGTAGACAGGATTATACCTGGCAGATTAAAACTGTGCGCCGGACCGAGACTCGAACTCAGGACCTTTGCCTTTTCGGGCAAGTGCTCTACTATCCGAGCTATCCAAGCACGACTCACGACCCGTCCCCACAGCTTCAGTTCTGCCAGTACCTCGTCTCCTACTTTCCAAACTTCACAGAAGCTCTTCTGAGAACCTTGAAAAACTAGCACCCCTGGAAGAAAGGATATTGCGGAGACATGGCTTAGCCACAGCCTGGGGGATGTTTCCAGATGGTAGAGCACTTGCCCGCGAAAGGCAAAGGTCCCGAGTTCTCGTTTCATATCAGCGCACACTCCTCTGCAGAGTCAAAATGTCATTCAGGATTACACCAGCTGAAGTGTTCCATTATAAAGCCAAATCTGCGAACGAAACTGTACATTATGCTACACTCAGTTGGGCAGGATGGTAGTCAGACTCTCATGTGTTCACCTAACATGGTACAGTACTTCGCTGCGTATATGTTCTCTGGCCACTGATTTCAAACATGTATCACTGTTATACGGGTTGTAGAACTAGTACATGGCGAAATGTCACTTCATAATGAGAATATCTCAAGAGAGTGTTACACAACCATTAATGTCCTCGATCTGTATAACGCATAACGTCGCAGCATCCTTGAGGCTGTTCCGGGATTACGCTGTCGTTTACGGTGAAGTCATAACACTGAAAAAATAGCAGTAAAATGCAGGAAGACAGGCCGAGGGTCAGATCTCCATTCAGCAATTGTTAGTTGTCCCTCAGTATAAACAAATCTCACATATTGCGCTTAAATAGGTGGGAAGACTCGCTATTGTACAATTATGCGGCAGAATCATCATTGGAAGCAGTAACATTCATTAAATACCTAGGGTAAGCGTACATAGCGATTTGAACTCGAACGACCACTTGAAGGCAAGGCAGATGCCACACTGAGATTCAGTGGAAGAACGTTCTGGAAGAATAGTCCACCCACAAAAGTGAACTCCAATATTGCTCTTTAGTTTGGGATACGCATCACGTAGAACTGATACTAAAAACAGAGAAGCTCCAAAGAAGAGAGCCCGCTTCGTTGCAGGTTATATCTTAAACGCGAAAGTGTCACCAACATCTTGGTCAACTCCTGTGGCAGATGCTGCATGAAAGGCGTTGCGCGTCATGGTGTGTTTTACCCTTAAATTTCTGAGAGAGAACGTTCCTAGAAAAGTCAGTCAAAATATTTCTTCCTTCTATGTATATCACGCAAAAAGAACTCGAATATAAAATTAGAAACATTCAAGGTTACACGGAGGCTTACCAACGATTGTTCTCTTCGAAAACCAATCGCGACTGGAACAGGAAATAGAGAAGATGAAACAGCCTCCGACAAAATCCTTAATGAGACTAGCGCAATATGCATGGTGAGGCACCTAAGACAGGCCACCCCGTATATGTCCAGCATGCATCAATATAACGAGGTGCAGTTTTGACAAGTTACAGCGGAACATATGGCGAATTTCGCGACTTTCGCAAGTAATTTTTATCGTTAATAGTCATCTAATTCCTACACCAACTTTCCTTCTTTCTTCTAAACGCACTCAAGTACCTCGAGTTCCTGATATATGCTGCTGATGAAGTAACAGGAAGACATTCTACAGGGCATAATGCGGTCAGTGTGGTACCAACTTCAAGGATGTCTCTCTCATTTCGCACACATCATGACAGACCCTCTGAAGAAAAGACTTGAAGGAAGCCAGAACGGTCGTTCAGGAAACACAAAATGGTCTCCACACTCGCAAAACTTAACTCTTGTATACCTTTACCAGTGGCTTAAGTTAAAGGAAAAGGTCTATTACGAAACACCGACGACTCCCGAAGGTATGAAGAGGCTTATAACAAGAGCCTTGGCTCTGTTAGATCCAGATGAAATACAGCGCGCTGTATTGTTTCCCCAGAAGCATTTTACTGCGCGTAGCATTGCTCAAGGTCTACATTTTGAGAACTAGCTATGACAGCCATTATAATAAACCCACGAACAGCATCTGAGGTACGTGCTTGTTCACAGTTGGTATAATATAGGTCAGACATTCGTGGAACCTCTTATCCTAACGATGGGACTCTGGTTTGCGGCGCTGTTATCTTGATACTGATCAACCAAGTCCCATAAATGTTATGTCCTTGAAATTATCTTCGAAGCTTCTTTCAAATAAAGCAGAAAAAAACTAAATCACTGTCGTAATTTGGCGACTATAAACGATAACAATTACCTGTAAACATCGGAAAATTCCCATAATGTCCGGTATAACCTGACGAAAAGTGCTTCCCGATGAATTTATTCAATGTGGGTGTATTTGGGTGACCTGTGTTAACTGGCTCACTCTGTATGTTTCCATATTGGATGATCATTCAGCCTTGCTAAACACAGATTTTATTCACTATTTTATATATGGAAGTAACACGTATAACGTACATTTCAAGCTAACTAGTTCTGTAAGAGTTTAAAAGCCTATCCTATGTTTGTGACATTCTACTAAATAATGTTGTTGAGATGTACTGAGAAAAAGAAGAAGCAACTTTGTATTTCAAATATGAAAACACGTTGATACTGGACAGGAACCCTGCATATTTACCACCACTGAACAGCTGTAAAAACCATTTTAAGAAGTTACGAAGCGTTTGTTGGATATTGTAATATATCTACAAGTATACACGATTTCAAATTCAGAAGCCTTCGATGCAATGTCGCATACGCTGTATGACAACTTTCTGGTTCAAAAAAACCTAACTGTTGGTGACAAGTACATGATTTTGGTGGGGCTACAACAGTTCGAGTCACAGTCTATTAACTGTAAGTTTAGTGATTGGGAGAAATCGCCAAGGAGTGCGGACTTCAGTGGGGTAAAGTATGGTGATCGTGGATGGGGCGGGGGAGGGGGGGGTAGGGGGGGGTGTTACGCCTGCCTCACGCAGTAGAGGTTTCTGTGAAAGAAGAATTCCTGTACCCAGGTAAAAATGGCTTAAATATTATATGTAATCAAAACTGAAATCGTCGCATGTGCTGATATGCTTAATCAAGATCCTTACTGCAACAGTTACGTACATTTAGCACTACGAAATAAAGTAAAACAGAGTGCCATAGCAGACGGCAGTGACTACATCACATTGTACTATCAACTGGGTAGCGTTAGCTGAAGCCGAAAACAAACGACTAGCGGCATAAGCCTTTCGACTTCTATCGCCTTATAGCAGTTCTGAGCTAGGGAGCTGATTGGCCAACTTAAGGTTAACACGCCAAATAAATGTGAGTATAAAGTTGGGTCGCTTGAGCTGGACGTGTTGATTAATTTCAGTCTGCTCCTAGGATCGTTAATTCCTCAAGTTCCTAACCATGAATACACAAAGAAAATATACAAATATAAAAGCATTTTACTAAGTGTGAAATGGGTTAATAGAAACCATGGAAGTAGTTCCTTCAGGTTTTACTAAAATAGAAAAGTGGCATTCCTTGGCTGCGTTCTGTTAGTTAAGCGAGTGGAGGGTGGATATAAAAGAAACACTAGATTTAGTTTCGGAGTAATCATTTTGCTGTTGAGCACAGGGTTCTTCCACAGTGCAGAGGGCGTTCCTAACGCGTCTTTCATATGAGTTTCCTGACTTCGTTCCAAGTTGCCACTAAGAGGAATAGCGCGCCTGGATGGGACGTTTTGATTTAAATTTAAAGCCGCTACTCCTCCGGATGTCTTAACTTTATAAGAACACTCCTCCAGGACAGAGGTCGCTAAATCAGAAAGGCCGGACGTTGTTGAGACTCTTTTAACTCCAATAGCAATTCTCCTTGCCCTTTGTAGCAGAATATGAATTTTGTGAATCCAAAGAAAATATGTTCGGAAAATGACAGTTTCAGGATAAAAGAAATTTCACTTCGGATGGCTTTAGTATCTACTCCAGAGCACGGAGACTACACAGGTCTGCAAACAAATTATTTTTGTCAGCTGCATGAGATATTTTTACTGAAGTATATGTTTTAGAATACGCCGATTTCAGAAGTGATGTCCATTTTTTTTCTATCACATAAGGTTTTTTTGCAAGTTCAAACACAAAAAATTGGTAAAAGCACTCGTTTATTCAAAATTATCAATCATAATATTTTTTTACAACCAATGAAACATTATTTTGAGACATATAGTAACAATATTATACTTATTCATGTTTTTTATGAAACCTTTTCTTCTTTTCCTTGATCCTTCACCGAGTCCTTTTCCGATTTCCATCTTTAGTTCCCGCTTAAGCATCCAACAGTAGTCAGCAAACATAGTGACATTCCATCTTCCTTGGTACCGTCTCTCGATATCACGGAGATCCTGGTGAAACCGCTTCCCCTGTACTTCACTGTGAGCTCCCAGGTTTTCAGGAAAACTGTCTATGTGGGAGTATAAAAGATGGACCTTCAAGCTCACCTTGCAGCCTTGAGCTTCGTATGCATTGAACAGTGGTTTTGTAGTCAGGATCCTTAGCATTTCCCAAAAACGTTCGTGCTACATCCTTGAACGATACCCAAGCTTCTTTTTCCTTCTCATTCATACTTTCCACAAAGAGGGTGTCGGTTAAAAGTTTTCTTATGTCGGGGCCAGTGAAAACTCCCTCTTTCAACTTTGCTTCTGACAGCTTCGAGAATTTTGTACATAGATATTTAAAACAGTCCCCATCCTTTTGCAGCGATTTTACAAATTGTTTCATCAACCCGAATTTGATTTGGAGAGGGGGCGACAAAACCTTTTCTGGTGGTACCAAAGCAGTATTGATAACATTTTTCTCTCCAGGTTTTAAAGTTTCTCGGGGTGGCCAATCACTTTTAGTCCAGTGCTGTTCTCTGGCTCTACTATCCCACAAGCATAAGGTGCATGGGTATTTAGTATAGCCTGCCCGCTGACCCAAAAGCATCGTGAGAATTTTGAAGTCCCCACAAACCATCCATTGACGGTGATGATATTGATTTTTTCCACGATAATGGCCAAATCGTTACAGTTTTCGTCCATATGCACAGAATGTCCCATCAGAAGCCATGCAAATTTATTTCCATTGTGCTATAATACTATTTTAAGTCTAGTTTTGGATGAATCAATGAATAGGCGCCATTCGGATGAGTCATACTGCATATCAAAGCAATGCATGAGTCCTTCCACTTCACAGGGAAAAGCTAAATTTCCTTCTTTTGAGAAAAACTGGGTAAATTCTTTTTCTCGGTATCTGTACCATGAAAATGAGGTGCCACATGATAAAAGGCTTTTATTTTTTAATCTGGAACCTAACAGTTCGGCTTCATCTTTTGAAAGACCTAAATCTCTTACTAGAACATTGAGCTCACTTTCAGAAAATAGTTGAGACCTTTCATCTTTGTGTGAAGAAATATCTGAGCTTAATTCACCCTGAGGAGGTAATGTAACTTCGTCCTCCAACTCACTCGGATATTCATCCAAACTGGAAGGTGGCTGTGGGATAGGTATTACAGAGCTATGGGGCGCTGGACGTATAGCTGAGTGAAGGTTAGGATAACTTATGCTTCTCTTGTTTTTCGAATTGAATCCCTTTACGTCAAGTGAACAGAAGTAGCAATCAGTGGTATGGTTTTTCTGCTCACACCACATCATAGGAATTCCAAATCGAAACGCATTTTTCTTAACCTTAAACCACAAACGAAGATTTTCACACTTTCTACACACTTAATGTGGGGACCACCAAGTTTTAATTTAAAGTAAGCAAAATAAACTTTAGTGTATTCACCACAGATATAACAAAAACTGTTTGGAGAAATAACACAACCTCTTCTAGGCATGACTAAACAGAAACAACAGCACTGTTCACTTGAATAGCAATATGTCTACTGAGAGCTTCTCTTCATTTCATGCGAGATACAAATCGTCATATGACTTGTCGCAACACGATAAAACTGAACAATAAGATTCTTTGTATTTGCTTCTGGCACGCAGGAGTTCACCGTAAAACCTGCACGTGGTAACAAAGAATAGTTAACATTGTAAATGTTTTAAATTTAAGTTTATTTAATCAATTATTATTGATATAATTTTAATAAATATGAAATTAAAAAAAACACATAGGTTTATTACTAACGAGCATAAATACTGCAATATACATAAAAACCTATGTGATAGAATTTTCTGAATATTTTTCCTGTTTTTGAGAGGTCAAAATATATAAGAAAATGTTAAAAAATCCTGTGCAGTTTTTTAGTCGCAGACCTGTGCTACTATTAGCGGTGCTCTCACTATTAATGGCAGAACTCCTTACACGCAACAGACATCTAAGAATGGACGAAAAGTTTAAGTGCACACATCAAAAAAAGTGTTGCATCACCTCGGTTCCGAGAGTTCCGAAACCTGCACAGAAAACTGGAATAGAGATAACATAAACATCATTTCCGCCTTTTTTATTGTTCACGAAAACCACACGTTGCATTTTGTACCATCATACAGCGTGACCTTCAGAGGTGGTGGTCCAGATTTCTGTACACACAGATACCTCTAATACCCAGTAGCACGCCCTCTTGCCCTGATGCATGCCTGTATTCGTCGTGGCATACTATCCACAAGTTCATCAAGGTACTGTTCGTCCATATTGTCCCACTCCTCAACGGCGATTCGGCGTAGATCCCTCAGAGTGTTTGGTGGGTCACATCGTCCATGAACAGTACTTTTAAATCCATCTCAGGATTCATGTATGGAGAACACGCTAGCCACTATAGTCGAGCGATGTCGTTATCCTGAAGAAAGTCATTCACAAGATTTGCACGATGGGGGCGCGAATTTTCGTCCTTGAAGACGAATACCACGCCAATATACTGTCAACATGGTTGCACTATCTTACAGCCGTTACGGCGCCTTCCGTGACCACCAGCGGCGGACGTCGGCACCACATCATGCCACCCCAAAACAGCAGGGAACCTCCACCTTGCTGCACTCGCTGGCTTTGTGCCTGACCAGGTAGCCTCCAAACACGTTTCCGACGATGGTCTGATTGAAGGCATATGCGACACGCATCGGTGAAGAGAACGTGGTGCCAATCCTGAGCGGTCCATTTGGCATGTTGTTCGGCCCATCTGTACCACGCTGCATGGTGTCGTGTTTGCAAGGATGGACCTCGTCATGGACGTCGGGAGTAAAGTTGCGCATCATGCAGCCCTTGCACACAATCTGAGTCGTAACACGACGTCCTGTGGCTGCACGAAAGGCATTATCCAACATGGTGGCCTTGCTGTCAGGGTTCCTCCGTGCCACAGTCCGTACGTAGCGGTCATCCACTGCAGTTGTAGCCCTTGGGCGGCCTCAGTAAGGCATGTCATCGACAGTTCCTGTCTCTCTGCATCTCCCCCATGTCAGAACAACATCGCTTTGGTTCACTCCGAGACGCCTGGACGCTTCCCTTGTTGACAGCCCTTCCTGGCACAAAGTAACAACGAGGACGCGATCGAACCGCGATATTGACCGTCTAGGCGTGGTTGAAGTACAGACAACACGAGCCGTGTACCTCCTTCCTTGTGGAATGACTGGAACTGATTGGCTGTCCGGCCCCCTCCGTCTAATAGGCGCTGCTCATTCATGTTGTGTAAATCTTCGGGCAGGTTTAGTGACAATTAAAGCCAGTGTCAGAGGGGTCTGCGTCTGTGATACAATATACAAGGTCAACGTCTGTCTTCAGGAGTTCTGGGAACTGGGGCGATGGAAAACTTTCTTTGATGTGTGTATATTCCAATATTGACTTACACAGATTACTGCTCTTTTTGGAGACATTAAAAAAGACCGTACAGAGCTTACACAATAATAACTCTGCATCTACGTATAAATTCCATGTATGACATGTGGCTGTAGGTACCTTGTACCACTGCTAGTTATTTCCTTTTCTGTTCTACCATCAAAGAGAGCGAGGGAAAGACGATTATCTATATGACTAAGTACGAACTCTAATTTCTGTTGTCTTATCTTCGTATTTCCCACCCGAAATATACGTTGACGGCAGTGAAATCGTTCTGCAGTCAGCTTCAAATGCCGGTTCTCTAAATCTTCTCAATAGTTTACCTCGAAGAGAACGTCGCCCTCCCGCCAGGGATTCCAATTTGAGTTCACGAAGCATATCATCTCCATTACAATTGAGAGTTGTTTCTTACCTACCCGTAACAATTCCAGCAGCCCGCCTCTGAATAACTTCTACGTCTTCCTGCAGTTCGACCTGAGGGGGGATCCCAAACACTGGAGCAGTACTCTAGAATGGGTCGCACTGGAGCCCTATACGTAGTCTCCTTGACGAATGAACCACATTTTCGTACAATACTCGCAATAAACCGAAGTCGACCATTCGCCTTCCCTACTACCTTCCTTACGTGATCGTTCCATTTCATGTCGATTTGCAATATTACGCGTAGATATTTATTAGATAACAAAGCGAATTGCTGACCTGGGCATAGTTTCGGCCGCTCTTCAACATGATTGTTCAGTTCTTTTGTTTTTTTTTTATAAAAAGTGGAATTTAGTATGCATTTTTGAAACTCGTTACGTTGACACATGGTGGTTCGTTTATACTGGCATTCTGGAAACCGAAACCGACAGACAGAGCTACCTCGCTAGACTCGGAGTCCAATTCTCTGAGAGAAAACTTGGGCAGATTTTGCACAGTAAGTCTTTCTTTGTATTCTTCACAGTATCTCGGAAGTTGCAGCCTAATAACGCTTTTATCGTTATCGTCAGTTAGATGTTTATTATGTACAGTTTGCTTCTTAAATAACGCTACGTTTTCCATTATGTGTCTCTTGTAATTACTACTCCACCAACTTTCTCAACGTTAACATTTTGCTTGATTTTCCACCAATTTAACGTTAGCATTGACACTCCATTCTTATACTCTCTGTCAACAAATTAAACAAAGTTAACAACAAGCTGTGGCGACTGCTCACATAGGCGTTTTCTGGGATTACTTTCCGTGCATGCGCTGCGAGATGACAGCTCGCGTCGCTCTGAAATGATCCCTGACTGTACTTAGTGACGGGACCAAGTTACTGCCTGCTACGGCCTAGTCCACGGTTAACTTTGTGGGGTAATGAGTGGATGTGGCTGTGGAAGATTTCCTATCAGTTGACTCGGCGTCACGGTCACGGCGTATGATGCAAATGTCTCCGCAGAGTGTCACTGAGTAATGGCACAAGACCCACTGGACCAGATTTGTGAGTTTTACTTGACAACTTAATTTTCTGCTCAAATAATAAAACTGATCTACATCTATATGGGAAAAATTACCACGATAGTGATGACTTGAGAACGTCTTCATTCTACCACACGACTTGTTTCAGTGGCACATTACCGCCGTGCTCAGGCATCACCACTACCAAAAGACTATTTCATTTCCTTAGTACATTTACTGCTGGATCCTTGTTACTAGCACACGTGAGCTAGCTTTGATCAGGAGTTTATACGCGACACCGTGTTGTCTGCAGTGCCCAAATGTGCCACCGAAACTAGTCGTCTGATAGAACGAATACATTCTCAAGAAACAGCTCGTATATAGCATCAGCTGAAGTGCCTCTGTAAGGGTTTTGTTTTATACAGGAAATTGTGATTTTGGTAATATTTTGGGTGTCAAGAGGAAAAGTAAAGCTGCAATTGCATCTGAGTAACAGTGGGCAACATCTCTATCAAAGAGGTGCGAGAGACTGTTAGTAGACCCTTTGCTTGTGGTTGGAGTGTGCAGTTTTGTAAGGAAGGAGGGAGGGAGAGAAGGGGAGAGAGAGAGAGAGAGGGAGAGAGAGAGAGAGAGAGAGAGAGACCCGTGTTGTGTGTTGGCAATAGTTTTCTTATATTATTTTTAATTTATCGAGAGATATTTTGTAAATTCATTCAGAACACTTCAAAAGGTACTGAAATGGCTCATTTGGCGAAACATCCAAGTGTAGTAATTAATTTAGTCAGGTATTTAGAATTGGAGATTTTTATGATGCAGCTGCAATAGTTTGAACATAGCAGCAGCACAAACAGGTATACCATTTATAATTTACGTGTGATACAATTAACATTTCAACAGTCACTTACTTTTCAGACAGGACATTTTTGGTAATTATTTATATTTTATACTTTTATTGCACTCAGATAGCTTGTATTATTGCCAATAGGACAGTTTCCTTAAATTTAACAGAACAGGCTATACTCTCGCCCTGAGCGTCCCAGCACACAATTTAATGTTTCGTTTCTGATTAACTTACGCATCGGTGATCACTTTTCAAGAATTACGAGATTACTTACGAACTTAAATACGAGCTTAACTGTTTCCCTATCACGAGTTTAGCTTCACGTTACCAGAAAGGCAAAATACTATGCTATATAACTATATTTTAACATACAACAAAAATTAATTAGTCAGTTTCACCTCATCCATGCAATAAGATGGACATCCATAAATTGATCTACTTCTTTTACGAGGGTACTTCAAAATATTAGTTATATATTATTATAGCAGTTAAATAGCTTTTAATGAACGCTCCATTACACTTCAAAGTGACACAGATACATAACACTGTTTTCAGCTTAGTGACTAAGATTCTGTAAACAATGGACAGACCGTTCTACCACTCATTGGTCACAGAGACACCGGATAACCGTTCTGTGGACGTTCTCATCGTTGAAAAATCTGTGTTCTTCCAAATATTCTTTCTTGCATGATAGATGGAAATTGCGTGCGGCATGATCTGGACATCCAGATCGGCAGCACCCGTGTTCTGTGCAACCTTAGTCAAATTGTTGGCTCTTTTTCACGAGAGATAAAAGCAGCATTACAATTCTTCGATATACCGCCAGAACTACACGTTGAATCATTGTGCAACGGTACTGATAGTGTCTTGCAAAAAGGACTTCGAATGAATACCAAAGGCAGTGAACCAAGGCTAATGTAGTGTAGTCGAAACAAATTAGTTTATGGTGAGGTAGTTAGTTAGGAAAGGAAATAATAGTTGAATTTTGTGTTTAACGATGCAAAGTAAGACTGCCGAAATAGGGATGATACAAAATGCAGACTAGCGATACCTAGGAATGTTTTTGTAAAAGAGTTATTTGTTAACATGTAATATAAATTTAAATCGTTTATTTGAAACACAACTAGCTCTTTACACACACGAAGTGTCGAATGCTATTGACAAGGAATTTAAAGTTGATTTCGTATTTCTAGATTTCCAAAAGTCTTTCGACACTGTACCACACAAGCGGCTTCTAGTGAAATTGCGTGCTTATGGAATATTGTCTCAGTTATGTGACTGGATTCTTGATTTCTTGTCAGAGACGTCACAGTTCACAGTAGCTGATGAAAAGTCATCGACTAAAACAGAAGTGTTTTCTGACGTTCCCCAAGGTAGTATTGTCGGTCCTCTGCTGTTCCTCAACTATATGAACGATTTAGAAGACAATCTGAGCAACCGTCTGCAGTTTTTTGCAGATGATGCTGTTGTTTATCGTCTATTAAACTCATGACGAGATCAAAACAAATTTCAAAACGATTTAGAAAAGGTATCTGGATGGGGCGAAAATTGGCAGTTAACCCTAAATAATAAGTGTGAGGTCATGCACATGAGCAGTAAAAGGAATCCATTAAACTTCGGTTACAAGATAAATCAGTCGAATCCAAAGGCCGTTAATTCAAGTAAATACCTAGGAATTACAATTACGAACAACTTGAAATGGAAAGTACAAGTAGAAAATGTTGTGGGAAAGGCGAACCGTAGACTTTGTTTTATTGGAAGAACACTTAGAAAATGTAACACATCTACTAAAGAGACTTCCTACACTGCGCTTGCCAGTCCTCTTTTGGGGTACTGCTGTGCGGACTGGGATTCTTATCAGATAGGGTTAACGGAGTACATCCAGAAAGTTCTAAGAAGAGCAGCACATTTTGTATTGTCTCGAAATAGGGGAGAGGCTGTTTTGCGGCGTAATCGTCTCACAAAATTCCAGTAACCAACTTTCTCCTACAAATACGAATATATTTTGTTGACGCCGATCTACATATGGAGAAACGATCGTGATGATAAAATAAGGGAAATCAGAGCTCTCACAAATAGATATAGGTGTTTGTTTCTTGAGCGTGCTTTACGAGATTGGAGTAATAGAGAATTGTGAGGGTGGTTCGATGAATCCTGTGCCGCCCGCATCTGGTGGTCGTGCGGTAGCGTTCTCGCTTCCCACGCCCGGGTTCCCGGGTTCGTTTCCCGGCGGGGTCAGGGATTTTCTCTGCCTCGTGATGGCTGGGTGTTGTGTGCTGTCCTTAGGTTAGTTAGGTTTAAGTAGTTCTAAGTTCTAGGGGACTTATGACCACAGCAGTTGAGTCCCATAGTGCTCAGAGCCATTTGAACCAATCCTGTGCCAGGCACTTAAATGTGACTTGCAGAGTATCGATGTAGATGTAAATGTTCGGAAGTCTTTTCTGAGGAGACCTGTACAGTAAGTAACCTTGTCTACATAAGTGAAATATGGAGGATAAACAGTTCAGGCAATAAGAGAATAAAGGCTTTTCAATTGTGGTGCTACAGGAGAATTCTGAACATTCGATGGATAAATCGGAAAACTGACGAGTAGTTACTGAATCAAGGAGTAGTTAATTAGGTAATGTTCAAATGTGTGTGAAGTCTTACAGGACTTAACTGCTAAGGTCATCAGTCCCTAAGCTTTCACGCTACTTAACCTAAATTATCCTAGGGACAAACACACACACCCATGCCCTAGGGAATACTCGAACCTCCACCGGGACCAACCGCACATACCATGAATGCAGCGCGTTAGACCACTCTGCTAAATTAGGTACTGAAGAGAGTAAAAATTGTAAATAATGGCCAATGATTGATTACGGTAACCAGCCTGGAGTGGCTGCAGGTTGTAATAGTTACGGAAAGATAATCGAATTGAACAGGCTACAATAGTGTGGAGAGTTGCATCAAAACAGTATTCGGGATGACAACCGCAACAGTTGATCTTGACTTTTGAGAATTTAAACCAATAAAAACAATCGGCGTAAATTCACAAAACTAAAGAGAGGGGCTACTGGACCAAAATTTTCCTTCTCTTAGGCACTCCCTTTTAACGCAGCCTCCGCTTTTGTTGCGATACGTGGCGTGGAGCGCAGCGGAGAGGAAACCTACAGTCTGAGACGGACGGCATTGCTCAGGGGTGAAGGCGCTACTAGTCCAGAAATAAATGCCCTGTCGTCGCGTCGAGTCTGGCCACCGGCTGGGCGACTCGGTGGCAGCGACACGTGCGGCCCTGGCCTTCGCTGCCGCCTGCTGCGACTTGTGTTCCGGCGCCATTGATCGCCACCAAGAGCAGCGATTCAATCAGGGCGGCTGCTGCCAGGTTCGCTGCTCACCTGTCTGTTCCGGCCGGACGCACCAAAAAGTGGAGAGAGACGTCGGCGGGAGGGAAAGAAATGGCGCTGCCGCCGAACACCGCCACACGACGCCTCAAAAGCTCTGCCTCGAGGCGACAGAGATTCTTAGCGGTCTTATCTCTGGTACCCTGCGGAATTTTCTTATCCTCTGCAGAGACGACGCTTGCATGCGCTGTACGGTTCAACATGATCCACTCCATTTTATTACCTGCACTGCTCAGTGAGGTCTGCTAAGGAATGACACGACCCATATCCTTTCAGGATAAGTATAGTGGATATTCGTGCCATAAAAGAGAGACTGAAACGAATGGAAAACTTAATAGTACTCTGTGAAAGATGCTTCCAATAGAGGACTACATTGGCAAAACATATTTCCTTTATACACTGAACAACCAATGAAACTGGTACATCTGCCCAATGTCGTGTAGGGCCCCTGCGAGCACGCAGAAGTGCCGCAACACGGCGTGGCATGAACTCGACTAATGTATGAAGTAGTGCTGGAGGGAACTGACACCATAAATCCTGCAGGGCTGTCCACAAATCCGTAAGAGTAGGAGGGAGTGGAGATCTCTTCTGATCAGCACGTTGCAAGGTATTCCAGATATGCTCAGTAACGTTCATGACTGGGGAGTTTGGTGGCCAGAAGAAGTGTTTAAAATCAGAACAGTCTTCCTGGAGCCACTCTGTAGCAATTCTGGACGTGCGGGGTGTCACATTGTCTTGTTGAAATTGCCCAAGTCCGCCGCAATGCACAATGAACGTGAATGGATGTAGGTGATCAGACAGGATGCATAAGTACATGACACCTGTCATATTCGTATTTAGACGTATCAGGAGTCCCATATCACCCCAACTGCACACGCCCCACACCATTGCAGAGTCTTCCCCAGTTTGGACAGTCCTTTGGTGACATACAGGGTCCATGGATTCATGAGGTTGTCTCCATACCCATATACGTCTATCCGCGCGATACAATTTGAAACGAGACTCGTCCGACCGGGCAACACGTTTCCAGTCATCAAAAGTCCAGTGTTGGTGCTGAGGGGCCGAGGCGACGCGTAAAGCTTTGTGCCGTGAAGTCGTCAAGGGTACACGAGTGGGCCTTCGGCACCGAAAGTCCATATTGATGATGTTCCGTTAAATGGCTCGCACTCTGACACTTGTTGATGGCCCAGCATTGAAATCTACAGCAATTTTCGGAAGGGTTGCACTTCCCTCACGTTGAACGATTCTCTTCAGTGGTCGTTGGTTCCGTTCTTGCAGGATCTTTTTTCCGGCCGCAGCGATGTCGGACAATTGAGGTTTTACCGGATTCCTGATACTCGTGGTACACTCGTGAAATGGACGTACGGGAAAATCCCCACTTCATCGCTACTTCGGAGACACTTGTGTCGCATCGCTCGTATACACAACGTTCAAACTCACTTAATTCTTGATAATCTGCCGTTGTTGCTGCAGTAACCAATCTAACAACTGCGCCGGACACTTGTTGTCTTACATAGGTGTTACCAACCACAGCGCCGTATTCTGCCTGTTTTCATGTCTCTGTATTTGAATATGTATGTCTATACCAGTTTCTTTTGCGCTTCAGAGTAACTGAAGTCCGTAAATTGTGCTATGTGGTAGTCGTAGTGGCCTTCAGTGTGAAGGCTTATTTGTAGCGGTGGTTGGTTTGATGCGGTCTGCCACATATTCCTCCCTTGCATGAATCTCTAGCGCTTGCACTTAACGTCTTCATTTATTTCCGGTTATATTCCAGCCTTTGTCTTCCCCTACAGTTTTTACCTTTTGCAGCTCCTTCTGCTACTATGGTGATTAATTTGTCTGCTGTGGTTGGTTTGATGCAGTCTGCCACATATTCCTCCCTTGCATGAATCTCTAGCGCTTGCACTTAACGTCTTCATTTATTTCCGGTTATATTCCAGCCTTTGTCTTCCCCTACAGTTCTTACCTTTTGCAGCTCCTTCTGCTACTATGGTGATTAATTCCTTGTGCCTTTGTCGTACAATTCTATCCCCTCCTCTTATCAGTGTTTTCCACTTGTGCCATTATTTGCCGGTTCAGGGGAGAACTTCATCTTTCCTTATCAGCCCGACTAATTTTCAACATCCTTTTATAGCAACGCATTTTAAACTCTGCGATTCACATCCTTTCTGATAATCACACAGTCTATGGTTTACTATCACGCAATGTTGTGTTCCACAGGTACATTCTCAAAACTTTCTTCCAACAATTAAGGCCAATGTTTGATACTAGTAGACTTGTTTTGACTCGGAATGCCCTCTTTGTCTTTGCTATTCTGCTCATTACGTCATTTTTGCTTCCTCAGTAACGCGTTATTCTACTTCCAAGGTATCAGAATTCCTTCGCATCTGCTTTTTAATGACCAATTATGGTATTAAGATTATCGTTAATCTGATTTCTCCTACTTCTCATTACATTCCTCTTTCTTCGGATTACTCTCAGTTCGTATTATGTTCTCGTCTCGCGGTTCTAGGCGCTCAGTCCGGAACCGCGCGACTGCTACGGTCGCAGGTTCGAATCCTGCCTCGGGCATGGCTGTGTGTGATGTCCTTAGGTTAGTTAGGTTTCAGTAGTTCTAAGTTCTAGGGGACTGACGACCTAAGATGTTAAGACCCATAGTGCTCAGAGCCATTTTTCGTATTATGTTCTCATTAGACTGTTCATTCCCTTCAAAATGTCCTGTAATTCCTCTTCACTTTCATTCAGGATAACAATTTCATTGGCGAATATTTTCATTGATAGCCTTTCGCCCTGAATGTTAATCCCACTTTGAATATTTCTTTTATTTTTATCATTGCATCTTCGATGTATATATTGAACGGTAGGGGAAAAAGACTGCAACCCTTCCTCCCATTCTTTTTCATCCGAGAACTAGTTCTTGGTCTTCATTCTTATTGTTCCCTCTTGGTTACTGTAGGTGCTGTATAGCACTCATAATTCTCTGCAGGTTACTACTATTTTTCTCAGAATTTCTAACAAGGAGCACCACATTATATTGTCTAACGCTTTTTACCGGTCGTCAGATACTGGGAAATTGTCTTCATTTTTCCTCAGTCTTATTTCCATTATTAATCGCAACGTCAGAACCGACTCTCCGGTGTGTTTTTACCTTTCCGATAGGGAAACTGACCGTCATTTAACAGTTCCTCAATTTTCTTTCTGTATATTAATCTTGTCTGCAACTTGGATGCTTGGGGAGTTAAGCTGACTGTGTGATAGTTCTCGCTGTCCATGTTTTCTTCTTGATTATATGCTTGAAGTTTTTCCGAAACCCTCGTGGTATTTCCCTAGTCTTATTTATTCTACACACCAAGTTGAATAGCCATTTGGTATACACTTCCCTCTATGACTTAATAAATTCTGGTGGAATGTTATCTTTTCTTTCTGCCGTCTTTGATTTGCAAGTGTTCCACAACTCTTTTAAACACTGATTCTAAATCTAGTTCCCCTATATATCCCATACTGCCTCCCATTTCACCAGCTGTTGCGTCACGGGACAAGTCCTTTCCGCGTAGAGGCTATCATTGTACTCTCTCTACCTATCCGCTCTCTCCCCTGTGTTTAACAGTGGAATTCCCGTTGCTCTCGTAATCTTGGAAACCTTGCTTTTAATTTTACCGAAGGTTGTTTTGACTTCTCTATATGCTGAGTCAGTTCCTCCATGGTCATTTCTTTTTCGGTTTCCTCACATAGTTTCTGCTCTTCTTGTCTATTTCATTCCTAAGTGACTTATAATCCTATATTCCTGTCTATGGCGGAACGTTTTTGTAACTTCTTCTTCTGTCGCCTATCAGATGAAGTAATTCTTCGCAATCACTTTCTTTGCACCTGTTTTTGTCTGTCGAAGTTCGGTGATTGCCATTTTTAGTGACGTACAGACCTCTTCAACTGAATGCCTACTGTGGTATTCATTGTCGCTGTATCTATAGCCTGAGAAAACTTCAAACGCATCTCATCTTTCCTCTTTACTTGAGTATCCTACATCAATCCACATTGATAGTTCTGGGCTGTTCTCTTGGACTTAAGTCTATTCTTCTCATTACTGAATTGTGACCTGGGTCTAAATCTGCTCCTATGTACTATTTACAATCCAATATCCGATTTTTTAATCTCTATTAGATAATCCATTTGGAATCCTCCCGTTTTATTGAGCCTTTTCCATGTATACATTCCCATCTTGTGAATTCTGTACGATTTATTTGCTATTACCATGTGAAATCTATTATAGAATTCAATTATTATATTCCCTCTCACGTTTCTCCTACCAAGCCCATATTCCCCGTATAACTCTGTCTTCTGTTCCTTCCCCTACTACCGCGTTCCAGTCCCTTATGATTTTTCGATTATCATTTCCCTTTATACACTCAATTATCCGCTTAGAACCTTCATATACTTTCCTGTCTATTCACTTTATGCTTGGGACTTTGACTTGTATACCTCAACTATATTAGTCTTGGTATGCTATCAGTTCTATTGACAATAATCCTATCACTGAGCTACATATAGCAGCGCACTCTCTGACTCATCTCCCTTTTCATAAAGAGCCCTGTTACACAATTTTCTGTTTCTGTTGCTTTTGCTCTATAACCGTCCGACCCGAACTTACCTTCACTGGCCGCCATTATATCTAGATTGCGCCTTTCAGTTTCCCTTTTCCGATCTATAGCTTCCCTACCACGTTCATGTTCTGAAATTCCATGCTCCGATTAGTGGAATGTTACTATTTCGTTGAGTATTCAATCTTTTTTTGTCGTGGTAATATAGCAGTCCCACTCTGAAGACCCGGAAGAGGAACTAATCCGGAATCTTTTTCCTGAGATCAGCATGCCACTTCCTCAATTGTAGATCACATGTCCTATGGACACGCATTAAGTGTCTTTAATGTGGTGGCTCCCATTTCGTTCTCCATCCTGATCTGTAGACATGTCCTGATTCATTCATCTTTCAGAGGCAGTACCCCAACCCAAGGGCAAAAGGTCGCCCTGAAATTCTGCCCGCTCCTACGCTCTATTCGACGGAGATTTTAGACGGAGTGGGATTAAGGAAGGAGGATGACCTCTTATGCCGAAAGTCTTCGGCCACTATTGCTAATGAATTTCATTCAGAATTTAAGTATTGGCTGTGTTCGTATTCTAACCGTCACCACTCTCTCACACCCACAGCCGATTCATTCATTCTGAAGCAAGTTTAAATTTGGGAGGCTGGTAACAATTTCACAGCACTAGACACTCTGAAATAGTGACACACTGCAGGAAGAGGTAGCAATGGTAGAATTTAAATAAAGAGCTTTCATAGTAGTCATCTGTTACTGTTCTTCGTTGTTGTCGAAAGTTGTAGGCTCGCAATCTATGTCCATGCTAGATTCAGAAATGAAACTTCATATACTGCCTTAGGGGGTGCTCCGCTTCATTTTCTTAAATAATTTGAACACTAGTTGATTTTCCGTTGTCGAATAGATATATCTTCAGTTATTTCACTTTACAATAAAATTAAGTTCAACATCCACGCTAACTCAACAAATACATAACTCGTACTCCATACGTCTACTGAATAACAACAAAGATTTAGCTATAACAACATCCATCCATTCATGAAAAACCATCTTTGCAACACACATTACAAAAATAAGTAGAGGTAATTGTTTATCATTGCCACAGTCATTACATAAAGTGTTAATGTATGTTGACGTTTATACATTTCATAAAGCTATTTGGTAGTGGATTTCTGGGTTTTTAGTCTTTAACTTGGGAATCAATTATTTCATACTATTCAAGATTGGTTAGTGCATTTTATCTCACTATAATCAGTTATATTATAGTACCCAGTATCCAGAACGCTCTACTTATTCACAAACGCTACTCCTAGACTACAGCCTACAGCCATTATATCTTCAAACCTTTGTCTGCTCTACATTTTTATCACCTTCCCACCACCTCCCTCTGCATTACAAAATTGACGAGTCCAACGATGCCTCACCATGTGTCCAGTCAACTGATCCCTTACTTTATTCCAGTAAATTTCTTTTCTCCTATTCGATTCGTTACCTAGTTAATTATCCGATCAATTCATTCACCACCAGTCAACTGTGAAACTACATTTGAGACACTTCTATTGCCTTCTTGTCTTCACTGTTTATCGTCCACGTTTAACTCCCATATAAGACTACACTCCAGAATAGTACCTTTAAACAAGACTTCCTGACACCTAAATTCATACCAGGTGCTAATAAATTTCAGTTTTCTAATAAAGATCTTTCTCTACCTTCATAATAGTCATTTGTTACGCTCTCTTCTTCGGCTATCATCAGTTATTTTGGCACTCAAATAACAAAACGCATCTGATCGACTCCTTTTAGTGTCCCATTTTCTAATCTAATTCCCACAGCATCGTCTACATTGTTGCGACTACATTCCATCGCTTTCTTTCACTTTTGTTGATCGTCACTTTGTAGGTTCTTTTCAAGACACTATTCAGTTCGTTCAACTGCCCTTCCAGGGTCATTGCAATCTTTGACAGAATTACAGTCGTCACTGAGAAACTTTAAGGTTTTTATTTCTTCTCACGAAACATTAATTCTGTTTCCAGATTTATCTACTGTTGCCTTGCCAGAATGCTGAATACTACAGATTGAATAACATGGGTGATAACTTACAACCTTGTCTCACTGGCAACATATGCAAAACCGTAGTAGAGTATGCTTGTAGATTTCGTTAAAAACTTACAACGTACGCTAGAATTGTGCTGTTTTTCTACTTGTGACGTTATTTACAATTGTGTACGTGTCTACACAATTCCCAAAGTCTACATCACTAATTTCTAAGGTCACCGCCAACTGAATGAATATTTTAATTGTTCTAAGTTTGTTACCAACTTACAAAGTCATGTATAATATCTTGCAGCTAAATTCAGTTTCAATGTTGTTTATCACCTTTGAACGATTAAAATACCAGTTTAAGGTTGAACTTAAGCTGTCTTTGAAAACTACCTATTCACATATCCGAGTGTAAATAACTCGAGAATGATACTGCATTGCTGTATTATACGTGACAAAATTCACTTACACATCTATTTGTCACATGAGTAGTGAATGTTTTGTCCCACAGACACTACAATAACTTTAGACAGCTAAGTGAAGTGCTGAAGAAGAACCTGTTCTTCGCTGTGTGTTTTAGCGGCTAAAATACCACTAAAAAGGAAGTAGATGTACTACTTCATCAATTTTTTTCGATGCCACCTCTATTTAAATTCACTCAAATTAGTTTTTGGATGTTTTATTAGCCATCTTCCGGTTTGAGTTCACCACAGTTTCACTGGAGGTGGCACATAAAAAGCTTATTTTGTGAATTCCATTTACAAATAAACCTGGGGCTGATATTGTATGACCTAGTTCATGTGAAGTGTCATTTAGACGCTGTCGTTTTGTATGGGATGGGCGTAAATCAAATTGTTTTGAGAAAGAAACGTGGCGAGATACTCTAGTCTAGTAATTGTATTCTTCTCAAAATCGAAATTTCCAGAACAGATTCCGGGATAAATACTAATATGCATAAGAATTCGCATAGAAAATGTTGCGCAAAAAGCGTCTAATTCACGCTATCTCGCGTAGTGATTTGTCCTGGTTGGCTGCAAAACAGAGCATGCCTCTGCTCTTTAGTATAAAAGGGCAATAAGGGAACTGCATATCAATGTCGCTAACGTTTATCTATTGCAGGATACTACAGTAGATTGGAAGTTTGAACAGTAAATGAACTTTTTCTAGAAGAGTCAGTTCCAATACAAGATAGACCAATCATTTAAAACACGGCGTGCTTTATTTCCCCTTACGACATGTTTCAACTAGTAGACATGTACACTCGGTGTTATTGGTTTTCATAAAGGTGGCGGATACGTAAAATTCTTTTCATTTGAGACGCGTCCACCTCAGGGTAGGTAACTGTAGTGGTGCCTGTAACTGCTAATTAAACTGTGACGTGCAAAGGGTGTCACTACACCTCCACTATCTACGTCAGTAACGATCACCAATCTCTACAGGTGCCAGAGGACCAGTACTAATCTGGAACCTTCCAGAGATTATCTTATGGCTCCTTGTCCTGTTGCATAGAGAAAACGCAAGCCTTCACTCTTGGAGCTCTATAAGAAATATATACCAGAATGCGAGAATGATTCAATGTTATTAGTTTGACACTTCAGCATACCACGCAGGGTAAATTCTTATACCACATTCAGAATTTTCTTGGTTTTAAGGTAAACTTACCACCAGAAATCTGGACTTATCTCACCTAGCCACAGATTCCCAATCGTCTAGGGTCCAACCGATGTGATCATGAGCCATAAAGAGGCTCTCCAGGCGATGTCGTGTTGCTAGCAAAGGCACTTGCTTCGGTCGTCTGTTCTCATAGCCCATTGACACCAAATGTCGCCGCACTATCCTAACGGATGCGTTCGTCGTACGTCCAACATTCCTTTCTGGGATTATTTAACTCACTAACTCAACTACAAATGACAGCTCCACCAATGCACCGTCTTGTAATGCCTTATGTATGCGGTACTACCGCCATCTACATATTTGCGTACCGCTCTCCCATGACTTTTTTTCCCTTCAGTGTACATTAGTTAAATTTAGTAGTAAGAATGTGCAGCACACTCTCTGACATATGTCCGAAAAGTTACGAAAAGTGGCCGGCCGGAGTGGCCGAGCGGTTAAAGGCGCTACAGTCTGGAACCGCACGACCGCTACGGTCGCAGTTTCGAATTCTGCCTCGGGCATGGATGTGTGTGATGTCCTTAGGTTAGTTAGGTTTAAGTAGTTCTAAGTTCTAGGGGACTTATGACCACAGCAGTTGAGCCCCATAGTGCTCAGAGCCATTTGAACCATTTTTTTTAGTTACGAAAAGTAATAACGCACTTGATGGATAGATGCAAAAGGTTACGATTTACAAGCAGGTCTACTAAATTGTAGGTATTACAAAATGCATCACTAAAAGTTTTCTCAACCTTAGCAAGCAATTTAGTACGATCAATAATTTTTTTTCAATTTCTGAGGCGTTAGCAAACAAGTTTGAACCGTTAATATATATTCAGTACCTAAAATATTACGCTACTTTTGGGCTTAAATTGAGCAGTTTCAAAATTATCTATTCTTTCAATTTCACCGTCATTACAATAAAATATTATTTTCTTCACACTTAATTTGGCACACTTTGCGTGTAGCCACCTACGACATTTGAGTAACTTATCATTTCTTCCTCCTGGTCAACTTCGCATATCTTGAAGAACCAGCTTGAAGACATTGCTATTTTTGGTTTCGCCAGTTTTAGTTCTGTTTTTCACAGGTTCTTAATCGAGGACGAATCTTTCGTATGGACTACAGGTGATTCAGACAGCAGACGATGCAGCTCTACTGCTTATTCTTTTTTGTAGAATTTAGATACGGGAGATATCCTGTGGGCTTACTAACATGCTCCTACTATGAGTTTGATTTGTGTGAGTTGAAGGATTCAGGAGTGCATAAATTCCATTAGTATGTCTTGATTTTCCTTAGATTTATTGACTTGCCTGTTCTCACTCATTTCAAGCTTCTGATTGGATTTATTAACCGCCATGTTCGAACCACAAAAATGTGTGTCCAGTGGCAAGATTCCAGAATTGGAAAAGACTCTGACAGCATTTTGTACGGTTGCATCCCTGCCATGACTCTGCTAACAGTTGGCCGATCCCCATGTGGCTAATATTGCTGCCAAGGTTTGTGCAAAGCCATTTGTTATCTCCTTCGTTCTGATAAGCTGCTAGTGGCTTAAAAATACTACGGCTGTTGGCTGTAGCATATGAGTGGTCTGTGGAAGTAAGCAAAGTGTGATTGCACTATTATTCTCGCTAAAACAATATCAGATAACACATATAACAATACAATTGTTAGACCAATTATTGTATCAAATAAGTTCTTTATAGATGTGTAGTGAATGTTATTTTAAAATATGCGGTTATAGTATATACGAAAAGTGGTCGTACAGTTTATAAATATATGGTAATATATTTTTAGAAATATGTGGTAAGTTCTAAATCTACATCCATACTCCGCAAGCCACCTGACGGTGTGTGGCGGAGTTCATGTGGGACAAAACTGCTGAGGTTATCAGTCGCTAGGCTTACGCACTACTTAAACTAATTTAAGCCAAGGACAACACCCACAACAATGCCCGAGGGAGGACTCGAACCTCCGACGGGGGGAAGCCGCGCGAACCGTGACAAGGCGCCCTAGATCGTGTGGACTACTCCGCGCGGCTGGAAACAATAGTTAATAAATAGAATACAGATGCTTCTTTACTCAGACCGCAAAATAATCTTGAACCACTCAACACGAAAAACAGCTAAGATCTATCGAACTTGTCACGTACAACAGCTATATATAACCTAAAACACATTCTGCCAAACTGAGGCATCAGCAAGTGAATAGTGTCCTAGATATGTTCGTCATACAGTTTAAAAAGCAGTACACAATTTATGTCTTAGCCTCTACTTTTACTGTTTAAAGCAGGCACCAAAAACTCAGTTGGTGCTAATATGCTGTTGCAATACAAATTACAAGCATACTGCAACATTCGAATTATAATCCGAGCACAGTATCGAAAAAATCTAATATTATCCATACGGCCCCTACTACACGCACAGACATTCTGTATACTGTACTTTACTCACAGGCTCACCCAAACATTTTGACAAATCTTGAAGCGCTCCAAATGTTGAGTAGTCTCAAACGTAGTGGTGCTTCGTGTCTGTTCTTAGCTTTTTACTCATTCGTTTCGTTAAAACTGCAGGAGATTCACTTCAAAAACCAGGTACAGCTAGGTTAAGGTAAATGATATTTTCCGTGTCTCTCTCACGGTTCTGGCTACGCGATTGGCACTTAAAATATCAATATCTACTTCTCACGTTTTGTACAGCCTTTCCAGCTAGTAGTTTGTAGTTTTCTTCTGTCTACGCTCAGCTACTAGAGTTGCTTCTCACGTCGTTACTACACATACTACCTATGGTTCTTAATCACGTTGCCCTAGAATATACTTTGCCAGCACAGATGACGAAATTACAGAAATCAATAACTTATTCATTTTAGATGACTTCAGCCCGTATGCAACTAACACTTTTTATTCATACGTTGTAAGATTGTGTAATATCGACTTCAGACCATTATCAGGTATCCTTTTAACAGCGAAAACGTACTCACACAGTATTAAGGTACTACACAATGGTCTAAGACCAAAATTGTGCAATCCTACAACGAATTAACAGACGGAATTAAATCATTTAAACAATTCAGCGCAACTGCAGAGCTAATCTCAATGAAGATCACCAACTTACGCAGTATTTCAACTTCTTGTAATGAATGTCAGCTGTCACTAAATTTCTATAAATGGAATACAAGGCCTCTAACAAGGAGAAACGAACCGGCAGTACCCCGTTACAAGATTATAACCTAATTAATAGCAGTATTCTCTGTTTTTAAGTATATTTGGTGATTCCGAATAGATGTTATAAATTTTCGGGGATGCTGAAGAAGGGTAAATGTATCGATTTGAGGTAAGGGGTGCTGACTCCATAACGACCGAGTCAAAAATTATAAGCAAAAATCGTTCTAATGCCTCCGGCAGTGGAATACACTTACCTGTAATGTTGTTCTAAGAATATAGGTTAGGCAACTTTCTGAGGTGCTAGTAGGGACCGAAACATGAAAAGAAATCTAGTAAGCTTTGGCGCTGAAAGGGCATACCCTAAAAGATATGTGCACTTGTTCTTCTTCGCTACCGTGAAACTCATATATTCTGCTGAACAAACGAGTACATCCATAGCTATTAAGGTATGTATTTCAAAGCCAAATTAACTCGACATTTTTTTTCTTATTTCGATCCACATTACCACCCTGACGGTTACCTACGTTACAGTCTTAGCGGTAACAGTACCGATACATGTGTTCCCTTCCCAGAGGCATCAAAAAGGTTTTAGCTTTAGACTTTAGACTCGGTCATTTCCGGACCATGGTCTCTTACTTCAAATAGGTGCATTTACCCTACTCCACCATCCTTGATAGTTTCTAATATTACCACAGTATCACCCTGTATAGGTTTATCACTGAAAGGACACGAAACGAGTCGAACAAGAGTAGTAAGGAAGTTGTAACGGGATATCCTCCTCTAGCATTACTTTTCCTCTACACTAGTTGTCGATACTAGTATTAATTTTGAATTTTGCACAGGTCACTATTATCTCAGTTGCTTTTCTGAAAACTTTCATGTAATTATATACGCAGTATGCTATATTTCTAGCAGAAATTTATGAAAAGGAATTATTTTACAAAATATTTTAGTTCTGATGTTACAATGAATAAGCACTTGTATCCAATGTACAGTTAGAATTATTTTCTTGGAAACATTTGAAATTACGAATTACTGGCACAATTAAAATTTTTATTATTAATTACGCAATCCTTTACTGTTTACTATATTTATTTCCGGATTCATTTAAGAAATAATAATCGAATTTCATAATGTAACGGAAATTCATTCGTTAAGAAAAATTGTAAATACTTTGGCATATGGTTATTTCCGAAGTGTGTGGGAGTCGTATGCTTGCCTCTGATGTGATCGGAAGTTTTTTTGTAATTTTGTTAATGTGAAAAATCAAAATGCTGTATGATATACTAAAATTTGAGACAGTATATTTACGTAAGAAATGCTGCAAGAACAATCTCAAAATTTATTTAGTTTAAACCAACCGTGAGGAGCTGATGTGAGATTTTCAGCTCCAAGAATCAGACCCCTAGACAAGAAGAACGGAAGTCATTTCAACATGGAAAGCTAAGTAAACTGCAAAGTTTATTGTAATCTTCGCTCCTCTAAAATCTTCATAAAAGACTTTGCTTATTAATTACTTGGACTGGACATTGTTTAATGTGGAGAATAGTTGGAAGAGGGAAGGAGGGAGGAGATTACAAATCTAATGGGACACAAGCGAATTGCCGCGATTTTGTAAAGAAAACGTAATAGAAGACGTTACTGCAACAATATTAGAGTGTTACTCCAGCGTTTGACTCCTTATCAAAAATGCATGGTAACAAACATCGAATTCAGAGTGTTGAAGTTAGAATCGGAACGTCTGTAATTTGATACCACACCTTACCATGACAGTGTCCGCCCCCGGTAGCTGAGTGGTCACCATGACAGTAAACGGATCCATTCGGATTCGCAGATAGTATTACCACGGAGTTTTAATCCTTTTTTCGGTCGTTAATGCTACAGTTGAGAAGATATATCGCTACTGCTAGCGTTTCGTTCATTTTTCAGACTAAACAAGAAACACGCACACAAGAAAGCTTTGTCCTTAGGATTCGCGTAGATATAGTGGATCCGCTCCTTCGAGGTATTGTTTAATTGTATAATAACATCTGCTAATAAAAAGGGGATTAACAGTTCTCTCGTCAATTAAATTAACTTTACGATTTTGTATAAGAGGAGAATTACACCGCGTAAATGCAACGGAATCTTGTGTGGACGGAAAGGAATTAAAATATAAATTTCATAAATTTGCGACCAACTGCAGTTTATGTGCTGGATAAAGTTTGAACTCCATATGTTAAAATTTTTTGTGTTTTTAGCGATTCTTTTGCCACATTAGGAAAAAACTGTACTAATGACAATCGACTGTATATATCAGTAGACGCCTGACAAGAAAAAGATTTCAGTTGAAGGAAGTGATGGAATGTGGTCCACAGAAAACTTAACGAAGATGCAGAATGTCAAATCAAAACACCTTTCAGCCGCTTAAATTTCCAAATATATTACGCCATCTTCAGGCCCCCTGACTGACATGTAGAATGATTGCCATCTCTGGTCCAGTCAGAATTTGGGCCAGCATTCAGTGACTGATATCCGTAGATTTCTACTTGAGACAGCGATCACTTCAGTCATCACCTGGACCAGATGTGGGAATCTTCCTACATGTTGGTAAAGGAGTCTGAAGATGGTGGAATCTTATTTCTTTTTCTACGTGATCAGGCCCAATGTACCGCACGCTGCTACAAGTTTCCTCCTCTATTGTATTCTGTCCATTGCTGCCATCCGCCATCCGTCCACATCTATTGATGCATGGTTTAAATCTTCATGGAGGCCATCCCTCCAACGCTTCCTAGGTCTGCCTGGGGGTCTCCTCCCTGTAGGTGTGAAATCTAGGGGCTACCGAGGCCATCTGTGATCTTCCATCCAGGCCACATGCATTCGTTTGGCTTTGACAGTTCCAGATATGTTGGGCTGCTGGCATAGTTCCTCAAGATGATGCTCCATTCCCCTGTGTCTGCATCCAGAACCGGACCGAAGATCTCCTGAAGCACCTTTCTCTCTGAAACGAGGAGCTTATGGAAGTCCTGTTTCAGGATACTCCATGTCTCACAGCCATATACAACAACAAGGGTTTTGTATATTCGAATCTTGAACTGTCTGGAGAGATATCTGGACCGAAGCAGTTGTGCTAGGCCAAGGTAAGATTGGTTTCCTGTTTGTATACTGGCACTGACCTCTTCTTCACATGACGAGTTCTCAGTGAAAAGTGCCCCTAGATATTTAATTTCATGTGCTTTCTTGTAGGACTGGTCTCCCACCTGCAGTGATTGTAGATGATCAGCAGTCTGACTTTGACCACGCGTCATAATGAGGTACTTTCTATTGGCTGTGTTTATGTTTAGCCCAAATTTGTTGGCAGCCTCCTTTAGTGCTCTGGTCATCAGCTCGAACTCCTTTTCAGACATAGAGAGTAAACAGATGTAGTCTGCATAGGCTAAGTATGCCAGTCTCTTTCCTTCGATTTCGATCCCTTCGTACTCTTGGAAGATCTCGCGTACGATCTTCTCGAGGGCAAAGTTAAGCAGGGTAGGGGACAAACCATCACCTTGCCTGAGTCCTGTCACAATTTCAAATTCCTGAATTACACGATTTCCCATCTTCACCTTTACACATGTTTCGCTCTGACAGATCTCTATATGGCGGAATATATCACCGAAACTGGTTGATCAACAAAATAACAATTTGGAAATTCAGACTGCTGAAATGTGTTTTGATTTGATATTCTGTATAAAGATGGACATAGAGAGACTTAACGAAGATGCTCGTTGAAAGATGATCTCATTCTCAGGAAATTTTTCTAGATAAACTTAGATTATTTCGAAAAATAATCGACATCTGGTGATCCCTTTTTAAACAAACGTACACAATAATACAATGAGCTGCCGCTTTGTGGTGACATGGCTTGAATAACAGCTCAGATTTGTCTGCCTGACTAAGCAGTCATTACAGGAAAGAATAGAAACGTAACGTAACGTAGCTTCGCAAAAGGAGCAACACAGCAACCGTTCGCTGCTGACTACTTCCACTCCGCCGCTAACGGCAACATAAATCCCGAAGCCTCGGCCACGTCCGTAAGACGTATTGCTGACTCGGGAAACCGCTCCGGCGAAACCACCCACTACAACTGTTGCTACCGACGACTGTGAAAAACTGCCTCAGTGCAGTTGTTTTCATCACGCCCACGGCTTCATTCATCAACATCAAGGAACTCTCCGGTGCTGAAGAGTATTTCTTTTTTGCGTCGTTGGATTTTGATTTTATAACTGTACAGTCATCTCCGATGTGTACACTTTGAGACCTCACAGTATTAGATTATTATCTGCGTATCTATAAACAGGTCAATTATGTAAGGGTGCTAATACCAAACGTGTGAACATTAAAAATAAAACATTTCGTTTAGTGTATCGGGGTAAAAAAATAGTGAATGTAGTCCACGGTGAAGAAAAGAGCGTTGTGGCAGACGCGTTGATCCCAACGTAGTCAATTATTTGTTGGATACATTCCAATCTCTATTTTCCTCTATAGTTTTTACCCTCTATAGCTCTCTCTAGTACCATAGAGGTTACTTCCTGATACCTTAACAGATGTCGTATCTTCTTCTCCTCAATGTCTTCCGAGTGCTACTACCTTCGCCGATTCTGCGGATAATGTCCTCATTGCTTATCTTATCAGTCTACCTAATTTTCAGATTTCTTCTGTATGACCACTTCGAGTTTCTCCTGCTCCCGTTTTCTCACTGTCCATCATTTATTACCATTCAGTACCGTTGGTTAGTTCAAATGTACACCTAGCACAGATTTCACAGGACGTAGCCAAAACACTGAAATACTGCAAATGCAAAATTTGCTACCATATGAGAAACACCACATCCCAGCGTATTTTCAACAGTAAAGGTGAGACCCTATTATTAACCAACAGTGACACATACAAAATTACTTATCTTGATTGTGATAAGCACTACATTGGCCAAGCAGGCCGTAACAACTAGGTTTTGCTGAATGTCAATGCAGGTGGAAATTACGGTATTAGACTGTACAATTACTGAGCATACACTGAGTAAGTGGCACAGGCACCAGCTACAGTCCCATGTCCTCCAATTAACAAAGGTCAAAAACTTAATATGCTGGAGTTCCTAGACATCAACAAACATATGGCCCAACAGAGGTCAACATATCACCACTTCTGAGCTTCACTTAATCCTCACAATTATTCAGTTCTTCCTACACTGAGTTTCGTCCCATTTCTCTATTTTTATTGTGTATATAACCCATAGATTATGTTGCTACAGTCGTAAATTCCATCTTTAATTTTGTTTCTATATCACCTTCCATATGTAACAGCACGTCAAACTACTTTAATCTTACTGCAACTTAATTTCACTAACATTTTTAAAAAGACGATGGTTTTTTCGAGTTTAGTGATAATGTTTTCTGGTTTGTTCGCTTTATATTTATCTACTGTTTTAACATTTTTATTTGAATTACCACTGCATTGTCATTGGTGACTTGTACTCTGTGTTCGTACCTGACTCTCGATGTGTACCATCGTTTTCAATGTTGTTCACGAATAACGGATCCTCTTTGACGACGATGTCCATTTAAAGTATGATGGTCATCTTGAAAGCCCGAAACCACTTGACAGAAAGTAGTCCATACACAATATTATGCTCTCATTACAGAAATTATTTTCGTTCATAATTCTTATGAGTTATTTGTTTCCTACTCATTACTCCTATAGTCATTATTTTGTTCAGAAGTCTTCCGGACTAGTTTGCTGCGTCACACCGCTGTATCATATCTCTACTCACAATAGCATGTACAGTCAACGTCCCGCGATGGTCTACCGTTTCTAGGCGCTCAGTCCGGAACCGCGTGACTGCTACGGTCGCAGGTTCGAATCCTGCCTCGGGCATGGATGTTCGTGATGTCCTTAGGTTAGTTAGGTTTAAGTAGTTCTAAGTTCTAGGGGACTGATGACCATAGATGTTAAGTCTCATAATGCTCAGAGCCATTTTTTGAACAGCCAACGTCACCAATAATTTTTATGCGTATTCCGGTCGCTATCTTCTCCTACAATTTGTGCCTTTCAGGTGTCCTCTATTTCCACGAAAGATATGTAACAGATGGGTGTCAATAATATTGGATGACAGTTCTGTAAATGACTTCTGGTTCTCTTGTTGTAGACAGATGTGACCTATCCTATCTTGCAACTACTAGGCACAGTTTTTTGCTCGAAAGACTGATTTAGCTCCTGTATAATCATTCTACACCGTTCAAATGTATGCGATTGCCCCAGACTCGAGGTAGAAGGAAGCTGAGGTCCTTTTAATCAATTTTTATGACTTTTTTCCTTGAGAACTTTGTCATATACCTTGTAGTAATAGTTGGTCAACAAAGTATTTGTGGTCCTTTTTTATATTCACTTTTTCCATGATTTGATTTGTAGAATGCGCCTCTGAAATTAGTAAATTTATTTCTGCCACGCACTCATTACACAGTAGGGAGTGTAAGTGAATTTATTGTTCTGTTTTGTTAAGATAGTTTCTTATGTTTTAGTTCAATAGAAGGGTGACAGCATTGGACTGAGCACGACAAGAAAATGGTTTTCTCATTTAAAGGAGGATCGTTTTGACATTAGTGACTCTCAGCGTTCAAAAAGACATTCGCGGTTCGATGAACATCAGTTAGACGAATTGATCCACAATGATCCAGGTCAGGGTGCTCGAGAACTAGCAAATGTGATGAACTGTGATAATTCCACCATCGTGAAACATTTACATGCCATGGGGAAGTTTCAAAACTCGGGTGTATGGCTACCGCATGCTCTCAGACAAAATCATAAAAATCAGCGGATGGCCACATTTGCGTCTCCGCTTGCTCGTCATCAATTGGCTCGTGAACAACAACGACCATTCCTATCCTGTATCGCTACTGGCGACGAGAAATTGTGTTTATGCTCACATAGATACTAAAAGGTATCAGATAGATTATATAATGGTGTGACAGAGATTTAGGAACCAGGTTTTAAATTGTAAGACATTTCCAGGGGCGGATGTGGACTCTGACCACAATCTATTGGTTATGACCTGTAGATTAAAACTGAAGAAACTGCAAAAAGGTGGGAATTTAAGGAGATGGGACCTGGATAAACTGAAAGAACCAGAGGTTGTACAGAGTTTCAGGGAAAGCATAAGGGAACAATTGACAGGAATGGGGGCAAGAAATACAGTAGAAGAAGAATGGGTAGCTTTGAGGGATGAAGTAGTGAAGGCAGCAGAGGATCAAGTAGGTAAAAAGACGAGGGCTAGTAGAAATCCTTGGGTAACAGAAGAAATATTGAATTTAATTGATGAAAGGAGAAATTATAAAAATGCAGTAAATGAAGCAGGCAAAAAGGAATACAGGTACTGGGAGATGAAGCAGCTTGCACAGGATAGAGTAGCATGGAGAGCTGCATCAAACCAGTCTCAGGACTGAAGACCACAACAACAACAACAAAGGAGTGATTGGGCCCAAACCAAGCTGCAACTCCCTATACAAAGACCATTGATTGTCAACAACTGAGACGTGGCGTAGACACAGTCCAAGAACAACGATCAGAAGACTGTGTGAAGTGAGACTACTCCACGATAACGCCCGCCCGCATTCTTGTAGACTGACAAAACCATTGTACTGGAGGTGGGTTGGGAAGTCATTCGGCACCCACCTTATTCACGTAACCCTGCGCCCTCAGATTTTCATCTTTTCCGTTCTCTATCGATTTATCTTCAAGGGCGGCGCCGAGTAGCCGCGTGGTTTAGGGGGGGGGGGGAGGCTTGCCACAGTTCGCGCGGTTGCCGCCCCCCCCCCCCCCCGTCGGAGGTTCGAGTCTTCCCTCGGGCATGGGTGTGTGAGGTTCGAGTCCTCCCTCGGGCATGGGTGTGTGTGTTTGTTCTTAGGATAATTTAGGTTAAGTAGCGTGTAAGCTTACGGACTGATGACCTTAGCAGTTGAGTCCCATAACATTGCACACACATTTGAACATTTGAAAATTAGTGTGTAAGCCTAGGGGCCGATGACCTCAGCAGTTTGGTCCCATAGGAACTTCCCACAAATTTCCAAAAAACCTTCAAGGAACTTCCTTTCCAGATGAATATGCGCTCCGAACATCACTCGACGAATTATTCACATCAAACCCACATGATTTCTACAGTCGCGCAATCGAAAAGTTCCCCCTCGTTGGCAGGTTGTCGTATACAGTGGAGAATATAATGTTGATGACTAAAAGTCACTGCTGCGTGTATCTGTTGTGTTAATTGAACTTACGGAAAAACGTTACCAACTAACGCACCAGTGTAATAGTACTGGAGAGAAGTGTGGATGGCAAAAGTCGTAAAAGAAGACCAAGAGATGAATACCGTAAGCAGATTCAAAAGGTTGTACACTATGGTAGTTATTCGGAGGTGTAGAGGCTTGCTCAACATAGATTAGTGTGGACAGCTGCATCGAACCAGTCTTCGACTGAAGACTACAACAACATAATCATTAACTGCGAAAATTGATGTAGATATGAATATACGATAAAACAAGCAAAAACGTTCCAGTAAACGTGGGTCCGCAAACGAATGTCTGGTTATTAGTTGCCACTGACCTCTATATGAAATATTGTCCTAGTTATTATAAACAGAGGCCATTTGAAACTTTAGCTTCTCAAATAACTCCCCACCTATTTGGAATCAGATTTCACCCATGACCTACCCGGACATAAATACAGCACTGCTTCATCAACTTTTATATAACGATTCACTTTGCACACACCCCTGTTCAAGCAGTCCGACGTGTCGATCTCGCATTTGAATGTGGCACTGCACTGGCCTCTGTACTGAGGTACGAATTCATTCAGGCTCTCGCGGTTCACCTAGTTTGACAAGACTACTATTGTAGACGTGACTGAAAGTCGTGGTACAGGCGTGCGACCATTGTAATCACAAAAATAAAAATGGCTTTAAAATAGCTGATTGGTCGCGTAAAAATAGTCACAGGATGTTTCTGGGTAGCGCCACGTGGCATACGCCACCTAGTGGCAACTAGCTCTCTTAACCGGAGATGGCCGCCAGCCACATCACTCGGCTGTTCATAGCACATGTTTAGTTAAAATCACATTTTACCGCGTGGAATTGTAAAACTTATCTCGCTTTTGAAGTTACTTGACAGCTTTGTCAAAGCTGTATGTTCACTTTGTACCAAAACGTATGTATTACTTCTTAAACGTATTGTTGCTAAATGATTGTTTAGTAAAGGGGCTCCATTATTACACGAGTGTACTTTTGCAAGATGGTAACGAAATATATTTAACATCAGGTCATCTAAAGAAGGGAAGATCCCGAAACGCATAATGAATAAAACATCCTGTAACAATTATCTCCCGACCAACCAGCTGTTTTAAAGCCATATTTAAGACTATTATTTGCTGTTACAGTTCTTGATCCGTATCAGCGGTACCACTGTATTGTTTACTTTTGAAGCGACCGCAGTGAGAAAAACCCAGAGGCTTGAGGTCAGAATCCAAGGTACAGGTTCAGCTCGACCTATGCAACACAATACAATTAGCATGTTATACGTTATCTTACACTAGTAGTAAAATGTCGGTGTGCCCCGTGACTCATGTAACATTTCCCAACTATGAGGCAAGTTCTAAATTTGAGCCCAATTACATAAGGACTTAATCGAGAAATTTATATTACAGATAAAGTTCTGCCAACTATCACGATACTTTATATTGAAGCAAGTGGCGTAACGGCTCGTTTGCGGACTGTGTTCATGTTTCTGTATCTATTATCGCTTACTTTTATCTGTGTCTGCTTTCTACCAGTTGTGAAACACTTCATATACACTGACTACATGTAGTACTAGCGAACCTGGCAGTGCTTGACAATTGCTATATATGTGTGAGACAGGATATGTGAATGCTAGTTAAACTGAAACGGAACAACGACGCGTTAAGATATTTAATCCGACGTCCACCCATGTCTTTCTTCAGATCGCCAGAGATGTGGCAATCACACGGTGAAAGATCTGGGATGTACGGTAGATGCTGCTTTGTTTTCCAACAAAATTACTGAAACATAGCTTTCGTCCAGTTGGCAGTGTGGGGACGGCCGTTAGCGTGCAACTCGATGATTCCGTCCAACAACGTTTACAGGCGATTGGACTTCATGGAACGTCGCAGTTCCTGCAAGTGTCTTCTTAGCGCTGCACACTGTGGTTCCACAATCGAGGAACACGACGAGCCGAGGGCTCCTGCAGTCGAAGGCAAAGGTCATCATGAGCTTACGTGGTGCCACCAGTTAGATTGGTTGGTTGGTTTGGGGAAAGAGACCAGACAGCGTGGTCATCGGTCTCATCGGATTAGGGAAGGATTGGGAAGGAAGTCGGCCGTGCCCTTTCAGAGGAACCATCCCGGCTTTTGCCTGGAGTGATTTAGGGAAATCACGGAAAACCTGTATCAGGATGGCCGGACGCGGGAACCACCAGTTAGAGCCCGAGGGTAATTGGTAAAGCCAACAGTGGAAAAATCCCACATTTCACCCGCCAGAGAAATCCAGATCTATTCACACAAGTTCTGATGTCATGTTGACCTCCATCGACTGCAATGGCCCTTCTCTCGTCGAGTTTCTCGCGCGTGTAACCACAATGAATGAGCAGCGCTGTGGAGACATTTTACAGAAACTGCGTAGCGCGATAAAGTCGAAACGCGCCAGGAATGCTGTCGGACGGAATCATCATGTTGCACTATAATAAGTGACCCTACGCTGCCAGTCGGACGAAAGCTACGTTAAAGGCAAATTTGCAGGATGGGCGCTGATATATTACAAAAACGTAGATCTAAGTTGAGAATGTAAATAAAGAATTACTTACGATAATAATTAGTATAAGCAGTTGCACCGATTATGGCGTACAACCGCTGAAACATTAGAATAATTACGTAGTTCAGTAGTCTTTCCGGAAAGACGGCACCTTTTTTGTTCTTGCAGCAGTCCAGATCGCATGCATATCTGCGATCGCGGCAGATAATTACTTGGCACGCCGCCATTATTACTTTTACTACACTACTGGCCATTAAAATTGCTACACCACGAAGATGACGTGCTACAGACGCGAAATTTAACCGACAGGAAGAAGATGCTGTGATATGCAAATGATTAGCTTTTCAGAGCATTCACACAAGGTTGGCGCCGATGGCGACACCTACAACATGCTGACATGAGGAAATTTTCCAACCGATTTCTCATACACAAACAGCAGTTGACCGGCGTTGCCTGTTGAAATGTTGTTGTGATGCCTCGTGTAAGGAGGAGAAATGCGTATCATCACGTCTCCGACTTTGATAAAGGTTGGATTGTAGACTATCGCGATTGCGGTTTATCGTATCGCGACATTGTTGCTCGCATTGGTCGAGATCTAATGACTGTTAGCAGAATACGGAATCGGTTGTTTCAGGAGGGTAATAGGGAACGCTGCGATGGATCCAAATGGCCTCGTATCACTATCAGTCGAGATGACAGGCATCTTATCTGCATGGCTGTAACGGATCGTGCAGCCACGTTTCGATCCCTGAGTCAACAGATGGGGACGTTTGCAAGACAACAACCATCTGCACGAACAGTTCGACGACGTTTTGCAGCAGCAAGGACTATCAGCTCGGAGACCATTGCTGCGGTTACCCTTGACACTGCATCAGAGACAGGAGCGCCTGCGATGGTGTACTCAACGACGAACCTGGGTGCACGAATGGCTAAACGTCAATATTTCGTATGAATCCAGGTTCTGTTTACAGAATCATGATGGTCGCATCCGTGTTTGGCGACATCGCGGTGAACGCACATTGGAAATGTGTATTCGTCATCGCCATACAGCTGTATCACCCGGCGTGTTGGTATGGGGTGCCATTGGTTACATGTCTCGGTCACTTCTTGTTAACATTTACGGCACTTCGAACAGTGGACGTTACATTTCAGATGTGTTACGACCCATGGCTCTACCCTCCATTCGATTCCTGAGAAACCCTAAAATTTCAGCAGGATAATGCACGACCGTATGTTCCAGGTCCTGTACGGGCCTTTCTGGACACAGAAAATGTTCGGCGGCTGCCCTGGCCAGCACATTCTCCATATCTGTCACCAACTGAAAACGTCTGGTCAATGGTGGCCGAGCAACTGACTCGTCACAATACGCCAGTCACTACTCTTGATGAACCGTGGTATCGTGTTGAAGCTGCATGGGCAGCTGTACCCGTACATGCCATCCAACCTCTGTTTGACTCAATGCCCAGGCGTATTAAAGTCGTTATTACGGCCAGAGGTGGTTGTTCTGGGTACTGATTCCTCAGGATTTATGAACTCAAATTGTGTGAAAATGAGTCACATGTCAGTTCTAGTATAATATATCTGTCCAATGAATACCCGTTTATGATGTGCATTTCTTCTTGGTGTAGCAATTTTAATCGTCAGTAGTGTATTTTATTGAGACGCAATCTCGCTAGCCATACTCATAGTTACACACAGCATCTGAATTAATGTAAGTGCCTATGTTATTTAATTTAGTGTAATGTTTTGTGAATACAGTCATATTATTTATTCTTTTGTTCCAATTAAACGGCGTCTTGGAATGGCGAAAGGTTCCGTGTTGCAAAAATTATGAATGGTCCAGCACGAGCCAATGCTTTGAAATTATTCAACCTACGAAGTCCGATAAAGAAATATTTCTAGAAGAGTCACTCACGGTCAAACTTACAATGAACGGACCTTACGCAAAAAGCCATTGTAAAGCGCCCAGTGTCTGTATTAAGCACCATTAGAAATTTATACTATGATCACAGAGTGTTATCGTTATCTATTATTTGTAACCTCCCGACAAAATTGAATAAATAAGAATAATATGAATATGATTCTAATTTTAGTGTAACCTCAGAACAACTTTACTAGATACGCGCGAGGCTGCTTTTTACCTTATACAATAATACTCAGGCTCCGTCATCGCTGCACCGCGACCGGCCAGCCAACACAATACACCATACCAGACCAGAGCAGACTCCAGACTAGCGCAGACTAGCAACAACTTACTGCTACAGCTACACAGTTCCTACTCAGTCAACATTGCTCTCTGGTCAGCGATTCTCTTATACCTTGCATATCGCAGGCAGCTCATGAGCAATACATCGAAATTACATCTGCTCGGTGCTCGGACCTCTTACATATTATTTGCCTGTTGTCTGATATTCTCAAACGAGACCGGAAAAGCCAAATAAATTAATCTACGCTTCAGCGTTTTGGTTGAGAAACACTGCCACACCCTCCATACAGCCCGAATCTATCATCTTGAGGTTTTAACATCTTTGGTGACCTGAAGAGAAACATGCATGGACTTCGGTTTTGTAGGAGGAGGAAATATAAGAGTGGGTGCGGTTGTGGATGTCTCAGCGGTGGATCGGATACTAAAAAAACAGGAATTGATTGACTCGTCACCCAGTGGGATGAATATCTTAACACGTGTGGTGATTTCGTTTGAATGGAATCAGTCCATGGCCCCATTGAGATGGATGTTCGGTTTTACGTTGACTGCCCTTATACTCATTCTCCCTCGCTCTCTGCTCCTGCGTACTGTCTTTGTCCATCTCCTCCTCCCCTTCTCATCTTTCTGTGCATCATCTGCAACCCCTCTCTCTGTTCATCTTCTTCTCTCCGCTCTTTATGTCCATTTCCTTCCCTCTCCTCTTACCTATCTCTGACTTTGAACCTTGTTTATTGTTATTGAAAACCAAACTTCCATTGGGGTTTGAAATCGCTTAGAATAAATGAATGAATCGGTTGGGATCATTGATATGCAGGGTATGAGAGAGACCTCTCAAACTGCTTTATCTCTGAGGGTAGTAGCTTCAATGATGGTATTTCGCATAGTTTTAATCTGCGAACTGGTAGGATTACAAATTTTCGGAAGATTTAGATTTCGTAGTAGTATTCTAATGATAAGCTGATTATATATATAAAAATGGCTTACATCGTGTAAAAATTTTAACGTAAATTGTTTTTGAGAGTTTTGCTAACAATGCTCCCCTTTTCCTAGAATAAATGCATATTTTATATTATATGCATTAAGAGGCACACAGCCCATGTCCATCCAAATATTTATTACATTTTTGTGTAAAAATATTAAGTAAATCCATGGTCTTTTCGAGATTTTTGGTAACAATGTTTCCTCTTTATTCATTACATCAAATATATATGATATATATGCTATACGCTCAAATGTAAAGCCTATGGTTGTCCAAACGTTCATTACACTATCGTTCAAATGTCTGGAATAATTTGGTCAAGTACTTTTCGAGATTTTCCGTGACAACGTTAGACAACGACTTGTCTTTACCTAACAGTAGATATACATTTGTACGTCTAAAGATATCGGCTTTAGAGCCACTGTAGTAAATCTGTACCAGATCTGTCAACATTAGTCGCTGTTGCGTACTTTCTCTGTGGGCGTGTTTACTCGACGCTACAAGATGTCTGGGAATGGCAGTGAAAGTGCGCAGATCAGTGAAAATCCTATTACGATGTTGCGTAGCAGACTCACTGTAGCTCATTAGCGGGGAACTTGTAAACGTATCCATCACGAAGTGACGCAGCTGCTGCCTCTACTGCTGTAACGAGCACTCGGTTAAATGCGAACAGACAACATCGTCGCCTTCCATGCTCAGATGTCAGCTACTTCGCTGGTTTGAACTAGGTACGGATACAGTACCACCCGCGACACTGTTTGTTACTTCACTCACGGACTCACGAAACGGTTGTTTTCTTCTTCAGCCCAAAGACTGCTTTGAAGCAGTTCACCTCGCTACTCTCTTCCATACAAGCCTGAATAGTTGCCGAGACGTAAATCCAGTTGAACATGCTTACTGTATTCAAGCCCTGCTATCACTCTAAAATTTTTGTCCGCTTCCAACCGTCCTTTCGTTACCAGATTGACTGTCCTTTGCTGTCTCAGGATGTGTGCTGCCAGCTGATCCCTTCTTTTTGTCAAGTTGGATAATAAATTTCCCTTTCCTGCAATTAGATTCGACCTAGCCACCCAATCTTCTGAATTCTTCTGTAGCACCACCTTTCAGAAGCTCCTATTCTCTTCTTGTCGGAACTGCTCATCGTCATCGACAACAATTTACTTCTGTACAATGCTACGCTTCAGACGGATATCTTCATGAAGGAATGCTTTGCTTGCTGTAGCCAACCTGCATTTTCTGTTTCTGCGATTCGGCCATAATCAGTTACTTTGCTGCCCAAAAGTTTAACATGTCTGCTACTTTTACTGTCTCATTTCCTAATCTATTCCCAGTTAATCACCCTTATTTTACTATCGTTGATTTTCACATTATAATCTCTTATCGAGACAGTATCTATTCCGTTCAGTTCCTCTTCCAAATCCATTGCCGTCTGTTACAGAATTCTAATGTTATCAGCACACCTCAAGGTTCTTATTTCATCTCCATGAACATTTTTAAAAGGGGGGGACAAAACTGTCGGAGTTATATACTTAGTAAATTTAAGTAATTTACAATGTATGATTCTTTATTGGAAAAAAACAATATCATAGTTATTTGGCATTTTACATATGCGAGTTTATAAGTAATTACAAGTCATAGAATTAATGTGACATTTGACTTTGAATTTAGGAAAATAGCGTATCAATATGGTTTTGAATGATGCCTATCTTCTTTGATAGTTATACACTCAATATTAATAAAATTTAATTGATGTTGCAAAATATGCCAGTCCGTGGGCTGTCAAATGATGAAACTTAATTAAAGCTCATCTATTCATGCCTGGCGTGCTAGGTTACATGCCTGTACTATTAGCGCCAATCTGATTAATACGAGGAGTGGATTTTGAGTAAGGTCCATTTGAATATAAGTACACAACGAAAGGTTATTTCAAAAAAGTAAATTTATTTTCATAAATTACATGGTTAACTCTATTTTTCTACATAGTTGCCAAGTTTGTTCAAACACGTATCATACCTTTCAACCAATTTTAAAATACTCTCTTCATAAAAACTTGCCACCTGCTCCGATAACCAAGAGTTCACTGACGTTTTCACGTCGTCGTCATCATTGTAACAGTTTCCATTGAGGTGTTGTTTGAGGTGTAAAGACAGATGGTACTTGCTCGGCGCAAGGTCAGGATTGCAGGGTGAGTGGTCTAAAACTTCCCTGCTAAAACTGTTCAATAAATCGCAGTTCTGACCTGCAGTGTGAGGTGTTGCACTGTCATGGAGAAGGACAATTCCCTTTGTCAGCATTCCGCGTCTTTTGTTTTGAATGGCTCTGCGTAGCTTTTTCAGGGTTTGGCAGTATTCTTCTCCCTTGATAGTGGTTCCTCGTTGCATGAAGTCGACCAACAAAACACCATGGCTATCTCAAAACACCGACGCCATGATTTTGCGCTGGGACAGTCTATTCGGCCTTCACCTTTACAGTCAAGAGTGTGTATCTCCGTTCCATGCTCTGTTGCTTCGATTCGGGCGTGATATGCGAAACCCATGCTTCGTCTCCAGTTACGATCTGACTCAAGATGCCGTCACCTTCTTCGTGATAACGAGTGAACTTCATCACACACTAAAATCTTTGGTTTTTGTGGTCCTCTCTTACGAGTTTTGGGACTCAACGGGAGCTCAGTTTCCTAAACTTTAGGTGTTCAGAAACAAAGTTGTAAAGCACTGATCTCGACACGTCAGGAAATTCGTTTGAGAGACCTGTCATTGTGAAGCGCCTGTTCTTACGAATCCTCGCCTCAACTGAAGCCACCGTACATTTCGCAAATCTGTCGATGAATTCCTGCAGCAGACAGGTTCCTTGCTGACAAAAACCGTATGGGCTTTACTTACGAACCTCACACGCTGCGAGTGAGTTGATAGTCCTAAACATTTTGAAAGCACAGAACACAACCGTACAGGTCAGCTACAGAGCTGAAACTGAGCACAGTTGTTCCCGAGGCATGCCAGTACACGACACAATCGCTCGTTGCGGTATGCGCGCGAACTATTAGTGTCTACAACAAAACAGACCTTAGTTAAAAAAAAAGAAAGAAAAGAAAACACGCTTCGTACTTTGCGTTGTTGCGCTGCTTCGTTCAGTGTACATTGCCAATCGCTGTACCAACGAGTGTAAATCTAATACAATTTGTTTTCTTGATCGCAGCATTTCTCCGCACTCTGCATTATTTTACGGGCTTTACTTACGTAATGTTAAGAGGTAATGAAGTTGTGGATAGCGAATGACCTTCATTTGTGGTCTCTCATCTTGATTCATTTGTCAATAATGCACTGCTAACTTCTGTTAGTCTGTTGACGGTACTTCCAAGACAACGACTTTCGACATTTTCCTACCATGTACCGACCAAAAACATGGCGCAAGTGGTTGCAGCCATATAGTACAACACAACCGCGTTATAAATAACTTGTTCTACTTTTGATAGGGGGGAGGGAGGTGAACGAGTGGAACGAGGATGATGACAGCAGCGGGGCGATGGAGGGAAAGGGAAATATATTTCGCCATAATGTGCAGTACTGACACATTTTGATTCGTACCTGTTATCTGCTGCAGTAGATACTGCACTCGAAAGTATAAAGAGTTTGGAAAAACCCATTATAGCGATATTCATCTTCAAATGTGGTTCTTATCAGTTGCAATCGATATGATACCAAATTAAACCTGTTATAACAGAAATACGGTGCTGTTAGATAGCAAACATATGTACTAACTGCAATCTACATGGAGATTTCAAGCTTCTACTGACTTGCAGTGATCTGAATTATGTGAAAAAGGTTCTGTATCATAACTGTACAGAAGTAGCACAGAATTACCTTGTATATCTATATAGTGAACATCCCTGCTCTAAACTTACAGATTACATAAAAGTACTCTAGATCAGCCTTTCTACAGCCTACGTTCTAAGACGTGCCTTTGGGTCAGTATTACACACGTGTTCCTACATTTCTCTGGACCATAATCTGATCTTTCCTGAGGTCAGCTTCTGCCAGTTTTTTTATTCTTGTGCAAATAAATCGTGTAATTATTTTCCAATCATGACACATTAAAATGATAGATCAGTAGAATCTACACCCCACAGCGGCTGACACTTTTGAAATTGGGAATTATTACATTCATCTTGAAGTTTGAGAATATTTCCCCTGGCTCATATATCTTGCATAACAGCTGGAATAGTTTTGTATGGGTTAAGAAACTATTCAGGAAATGCGTTAATAACGTCCACGAGGGACCTGATCCTTCTGCCCTAAACCACTTGCCGTGGCCCACCCATCTCTAATTGCAATTGCTTATGCTAAGTCTTTCGTGCTGAAAGCACTCAACAGTAGAGTAAGCTACCCCGTACAACAGCACAGACCTTAAACATTCAACAGTTTCAAATACAATTCAGTGGCTCCTGTCTTCAAATAATGTTAGTTTTCCATTTACTTCTCTCTGACTCTATATACTGCGCGACCTGCAGTCCTAGTGTCGTTAGTCAAAGTTCAAACACGTTTCATATGAGTATGTAGTTTTTCTCTTTCTTTTTACTTTTTTGCTCAGTTCGCTTTCACATCTTCCACTTACTTTTGAGTTTTAATTCCATATTAATGCATCTCATTACGTGACTTTGTGGAGTTATTTCAATATATTCGATAGAGTCACCAGGCAACGAATGAAGACCATGGAAATGACACTACTTTCAGTACTTTTCTATTACTTTTCCATGTTGAAATATGCGAGTGTGTACACGCTCTCTGATCAAAAGTATCCGGACGCAGTACGGAATTAACCTCTGGATGTCGCCTGAGTAACAGATCCATGAGGACTATTTAAACCCTTCTAAAGCTGCCCAAAAGCGACAGTAAGCGATGTGATTATGAAGTGGAAACTTGAAAGAATAACCATATTTTAACCAGGTAGACGACCTTATATACTAGTGGACAGGAACCACCGATCATTTCGGAGTTGGTTTTAGAAAATCGCTTGAAATCAACAGAAAGTGTAACTCGTGAGGTCCAGTAATCTAGCTATCACAATGATACTGCAGAAGAAGCGAGAAAGAATGGGGTATGTTAAGGGTGTGTTTATCGTGTTTTTAGGTGTTGTCCCCTTATTGCGCTTAAGAAAACATTAAATGCCGAAGGATATGAACACACTTGCAGAAGTGCATACTCTGTGCATTAAAGGAACACTTCGGTGATGTTGATTGTTTTAGCATGACAGTGCACCCTATCATAAAGCGGCATCTATGGAGGAATGAATTGTAGACAATAACATTTCTTAAATGGATTGTCTTGCCCAGAGCCTGAAGCCAATAGAACATTTAGCGCATCGACTTTCCTTCATATTCCAGCGTCCAACATCACTATGTTTATCAGTTCCAGTTCTTGAGGAAGAATGGGTCGCCGTTCCTCCACAGGCATTCAGACACCTCACTGAAAGTGTCTGCAGCAGTATTCAAGCTGTCTTACAGGCGAAGGGCTAACACTCGCCATACTGATGTCCACTGATCGTTGTGTGGACACTTTTAATCAGATAGAGCATACTAATCAGCTCAAATATTATGACCAGTGGGCACCAAGAGTTTTAGTAGCTGTATATATCTCTTCACTTGCGCCTTGTCCCCGCAATGGTCACAGGGTCGGCGTGGTTACAACGGATTTAGCAAGGTTAATTTGAAGGGGTGGCCGGATGCCCTTCCTGCCGCCACCTCATACCCCCCAGGAGGGAATCAGTGTACCCCAGCTGTTGGCGTCTAGTGGAAACCATGAAAATGGCGCGGAAGTGTTACAAATGTCTTGTGTTGCGTAACTGAGGCGGGATGTGGGGACCAGCCCGGCATTCACCTAGTGGGATGTGGAAAACCGCCTAAAAACCACATCCAGGCTGGCCAACGCACCGGCCTACGTCGTTAATCCGCCAGGCGGATTCGATCTGGGGCCGGCGCGCCTACCCGACTCCAGGAAGCAGAGCATTAGCGCTCTCGGCTTAGCCTGGTGGGTCAATAGCTGTATATATCTTAGTGGCGTCTATTCTACCGGGCTTACCCGACAGAATAGAGATCACTCTTAATGACGTGGCTGGTACATACATGTAAACATGAATTATAGGAAGGGGAAAGAGAGGGAAAGGGTGGTTGGACGAGGGACGCTGAATTGTTGCGTGTGATAAGCTGGAAATTTGAGTCGGTCTGGGACCGTGTGAGGATGGCCGAAGCGGATAAGGCAACTGCCCGTGAGAAGTAGTAAATCCGATTTAGAGCCCTAGGCTGGTACAGCTTTTCAACTTATGCTGTTGCATCACCACAATGTGTTGCGTGGCTAGCTGTCATGATTTCCCACCCTTCCTTTCCCTTCCCATATTTTATGTTTACAAGTCTGAATACCACCAGGTGGTGAAGCGAGCATGTAAAGCACTGTGTTTGAGTGGAATAGTGAGAGGGGATCTTTCTACTGACGGTAAGGAAAGCAAATGCTTCGCCTTTCCCGAGATGATCGTTCCTAGGCGGCGGGCTATGGCAATTTCACATGTGTCACTTATGTCAGAGGATTTTCCTATTTGCGTCCGTTGTCGTCTCTAGAATAATTCCCCAATCGTCATTTACTTATTTATACGAACATGTCCGAATGAACAGACACCACGTGTTCATATAACTGATTCGCCTAGATGGGCAATGGATCCACCTTCTTCAGTGCTGATGCACAAGTATGTATGACCTTCTGCGCGAATCTCAGAGTAGCGAGCATGGAGGAAATGGACAGGGGATGCGGATAGATGGCGCTCGGTGGAAGTGTTGGTCGGCAGTGAGGCGTGCCGTGATAGTCCGCGCAGTTGCGATAGCACTGTGGCCCGAATGGCGCACTTTCCTAGTAAACAGGAGATCCCGTGTTCGCATCCCGGTCCAGTACTGATTCCTCGTAATGCCCCGAAGCAACTGACGTCAATAATCCCTTCTCTACTCTTTCCTTTCCGTTCTCCCCACCTCCATCTTAAATTTACGTATTTTCATTACCGTGTCACGTCCCTTCAACTACACTAGGCGGAATTCCCTCTCTCGGCGCGCAGTGGTCATAACATTTTCGCCCTTCAGTGTAAAGTTTCCGTAGGAATTCAGCTTGTTAAACAGGAAGAAGTTCTCCGATCTCATTCTTTGGTTCTTTCTAGTGCGTTTCTCTTGTGTGACTCCTTTTACTTCCGATCACAAGAGGTCGCGCGTTCTCTTACTGCTAAGAAGAGAGAGGGTGCTGCCACTGCATTTGTTTGCAGCTCCCCGGTGGCATAACGCGCTGGCTTAATGTTCCGTTCCCGGCTACTGAAAGTTGAATCCCGCCTGCGATCAGGCAGGGGGGCGGCTGCATAATTCAGCCAGGCAGCGGAGCTTCCCGCGAGAGCTGTTGGCCATAACTAGGCGCGCCCTGGCCTCCCCCTGCCCCTCCCCCTTTCCCACACTCCCACCACCAGTTCGGTACAGAACTTGAGCTCTCCCAAGGCTTCCACGGCAGGCACTACGACCGGAACACAGCCTCCGTTCCAGCTCCTGCTATAAATCGCCAGCAGCGTCTTCCGTTCAGATCGCGTGGTCGACATCCACTGCTCTTTGGACAAGTGCACCTTCGATGTGACTGGAGTTACAGTCATCTTCTGTGGAGAAAAAAAATCCCAATACGCAATAGTGACCGTAAGTCACTGCTGCTGCAAAGGTGTACCTTGCAGAAAATAAAAAAAAAATGATAGAATCAATTTTCACTATGCAGCGGAGTGTGCGCTGATTTGAAAGTTCTGGGCTGATTAAAACTGTGTGCCGGATCGGATCTCGAACCTGGGACCCTTGCCTTTCGCGGGCAACCGCTCTGCAGACTGTAATATCGAACTACGACTGACGATTCGGCCAGAACCTGGCTGTGAAGGCATGTCGTGTGTCTTAGGACGGTAATTCCATACTCCGGCTGCGAGCCTCGGCTACTGGTCGGGGATGACACAGAATGTCGCATGCAGTCCATTACTTCTTCTTGGATGAGAGGCACAGCTGTGAAGGGGTAACAGTGTGCTACGTGCACAGTGAGGGTACCCTTCCTTGTGACGGTAAGACATTGTCGACTGGAGTTACGACGATGAGTGTTCATGACCTATCTGAATATGGCACGATTCGACCAGCTGACCAAATCGAGACCCAGAATGAGGCCCATTTCAGATTCTGTCAGATGCTGATTACGCTATCCCACGTGAGTATGCGACTTCTTCGTGTCCTTCAGAGTCATCACCAACATCTGACGCAGTTCACGCCTGTTATGTTCCTGCCACGTCTGTTAAGAACACCAAAAAACGGAAAAAAACACCATCCTGACAGCCCGGAAAGCCCAACGGTACCGACCGGCCGCCGTGTCATCCTCAGCATTTATGCTTCACCAGGTGTGGATACTGAGGGCACTTGGTCAGCGCACTACTATCCCAGACGTTGTCAGTTTTCGTGACTGGTGCTGCTACTTCTCAGTTGAGTAGTCCTCAATTGGCTCCACAAGGACTGAGCTATTAGCTCAGTCGGTAGAGCACTTTTTCACAAACGGCGAATGTCCCAGCTTCGAGTCCTCGTCGAACAGGCAGTTTTAATCTGCCATAAAGTTTCACTAAGAAACTGGGAAATATACATTACCCGACAAAAAAAAGTGAAGAATCCCTCAGACATAGTCGGCCTTCAAAATACTTTCGTACACGTACACATTATTGGCAGTTATGCAAAGTATTCGGTAACAGACAGAAAGGCCATCGCAGAGTGCTTAGTATTGTTAATGCCAATGGCCATGCTGCAGTGACAACACCGGTTTCTGTCAGATCATCGGAGTAAAGCATTGTCGGACATTGCTAGCACTTGGATGTGTCACCATCCGGGTCTGCCGAGTACTGTTGGCAAGTGGGATGCACTCGATCCTTGTGAAGCCAATTGAGGACTACTCGACTGAGAAATAGCAGCGCCAGTCACGAAAACCGACAACGGCCGGGAGAGTAGTGTGCTGAGCACGTGCTCCTCAGCATCCACATCTGGTGAAGCATAAGGGCTGAGGATGACACGGCGGCCGGTCGGTACCCTTGGGCTTTCCGGCCTGTTAGGAATGTGTTTGTATTCGTTTTTTGGTGCTGTTAACAGACCCGGTAGGAACATAACAGGCGTGAACTGCGCCAGATATTGGTGATCACTCTGAAGGACACGAAGAAGTCACACACTCAGGTGAGTTAGCGTAATCAGCATCTGACAGAATCTGAGATGGGCCTCATTCTGGGTCTCGATTCGGTCAGCTGGTCGAATCGTGCCATATTCACATCGGTGCGGCGTTCCGATGTGACAGGTCCCTATTGCACTATGTGGAGACATGAGGGCATGAACACTAGTCGTCATAGCTCCAGGCGATAATGTCTTACCGTCTCAAGGAAGGGTACCCTTACTGTGCACAAAGCACACTGAAACACCTTCACATCTGTGCCTCTCATCCAAAAAGAAGTAATGGACTGCATGCGACATTCAGTGTCATCCCCGACCAGTAGACGAGGCTCGCAGCAGCGAGAGTATGGGATTACCGTCCTAAGCGTACACTGCCGTTAACACCACAACGCAAAAGGTTGCTTTTTCAGTGGTGTCGCTGCCGGGAGCATAGACTGTTGGTGAATGGCGTCACATTGTGTTCAGGGACGAGACAAAATTTTGGACTAAATCGGATGACCATCACCGACACACTCGTCGACGAACTGGTGAGAGATTATATTTTTCCAATGTTTTGGAACGGCAGAGCAGTGTTAGTCCGGGCGTAGTGTAGAGACCCATCGTGTATGACTTCAGGTAACAGCTGATAGTGACTGGAAGAAGTCCGACGGCTCAGCGTTATGTCACGGACGTCCTTCATCTACGTATGCTACTTGCGACATAAAAATATGTGTATATTTAGGGTGTAAATTTTAAGTTGACAAACCTGAATAACTCGAAAAGTAAACTTCACACGAAAAAATGTGTAGAATCCAAGACGATTATTTTCGAGGGGGACATCTGTCGGTGCTAAAATTAGCCCGCCACTCCAGCCCCTTGGGGGTGGGGCGGTAGGCAACTTTAAAATTTCAACTGCGAACTCCCATTTTTTTATTGCAGAATCAGATTATACATTAAAAAACTACATACATTTTGCCTTAAACATTTGTTTTGATTCTTGGTAGTTGACGTTGTAATTCAAGAAAATCCATGTTCTCATTTTTGGTGGAAAATGGTTACGGATAAATAAAAAATACTTATTTGCTTCTTAAATATTGATTCGCTAACACTAAAGCTCTCCCTCTCTCCCCATATTGTGGGGTTTGAGAGAAAGGAATTAGAATTTTAAAAATGTTGACCCACATATTAATTTTTATTATAAAAAATTAGGTTCGTGAGTCAGTTAGTGTTTTAGTTAAAGAGTTCACTCGTTATTAAGTAGGATGTTTTGTTGGTTAGTTAGCTAGTCAGATGATTCGTTTGATAATTGAAAGCTGTGTGGCCTCATGACCACGAAACAAACTAAAATTATCCGAATCTGTGGAAAAAATTAATAATTGGTTCAACATTTCTAAAACTCTAATTCCTCTCTCTCAAACTCCACCCTATGGGGAGAGAGGCAAAGTTTTAGTTTCAGCGAATCAAAATTTACGAAGTAAATAAGTATTTTTTATTCATCCATAACCATTTTCCACCAAAAATTAGAACATGGATTTTCTTGAATTACAGTGCCAACTACCAAAATTCAAAACAAATATATTTAAGACAAAATGTACGTCGTATTTTTATGTGGAATCTGATTCTGCAATAAAAAATGGGGGTTCCCATCTGAAATTTAAAAGTTACCTCCCGCCCCACCCGCACGGGGCTGGGGTGGCCGGCTAATTTTAGCACCAGCAAATGTCTCCCTCGAAAATAATCAACTTTCGATTCTACACATTTTTTCGTGTGTAGCTTATTTCTCGAGTTATTCTGTTTTGTCAACTTAAAAATTACACCCTGTATAAAACGCAGTGTCCTGACTGACTCACCATCGCCCAGGCGCCCGGGTTCCCGGGTTCGATTCCCGGCGGGGTCAGGGATTTTCTCTGCCTCGTGATGACTGGGTGTTGTGTGCTGTTCTTAGGATAGCTAGGTTTAAGTAGCTGTAAGTTTTAGGGGACTGATGACCATAGATGTTATGTCCCATAGTGCTCAGAGCCATTTGAACCATTTTTGAACCATCGCCCAGCCCAAACCGTTACGGATAGAAAGTTGAAGTTTGGGGAGGGTGTGCATCTTACACCGTAGGCATCGTTTAAGAAGGGACTGACCAAAATTTCACTCCTAAGGGAGTGATATGTAACATGAAAGGCGTTTTGAAACTCGTCTTTATTAATAGAATTTTGAAGCTTGAACTATGAAACCCAGTATTTGGCATCTCAGTCAGAAAATAAAAATTTACGTGTTTCAGCATCTTTGGAGATTAAGCGACTAAGGACGTAAAGTAGCGGATGAAAGTTTTTTTTAAAATAAATAGTTATTAAAGAACTACTAAAAAATTTTTAAGGTTACACCTATGACAATTGGTATTTGACCTCTCGGTTAGGAATAAAATAAAATACACGTGTTTCAGTGTTCCTGGAAATTCATTACCCAATGGAATGCAATAGAGGATAAAAAATGTTAAGAAAATATTTCATTAAATTAAAAATTTTGAAAGCTAAATTTATGGAAATTGATATTTCATTTCTCGGTTAGATATAAAGAAATATTTGTGAGTGGTGAAAGTTGTGGAAATATCTCCAACAGAACGCAAAAGACATGATTAATGAAACCTTTGGACTCCAGCTACCGGAATCGCTTTTTGGTCAGAAGCTCATTCGGAAGACACCATGGTTATATTGCCTTTATTACCGTGAAAATCTTAGATGATGTTGCAGTTGTTTGAACAACATAAAAATTCGATTAAATACAAAAAAAAAACAATAATCTCTGCAGGCATACAGCGTAAGCGAGCGAAGCAGCGGGCTCTAAGCTAGCATAAATATGTACTCATACGTCGTATAGAAAAAGGGAAATGTTGTTACTAAAAACCTCGAAAAGTTGCTCACCGTCTTACTACAGACATTTACCGATACTGTAACGAATATCATTCAACAGGACAGTGATTATGCACACTGGCACGTACATCTACGTACTGTACGCTTGATGTTGAGTTACTGTTGTTGAGACCAGCAGGATCCCCATATGCGTCTCCAATAGAAAATGTGTGAAACCAGCTCGGTTGTCAACTCGTTGCCACTGCCAGTATTACGGATATCGAAGACGAGGTACAATTGTGCGCCAGCTTGCCCCAGGACAGTTACAATGGCTGTATCACCCACTTCCCGACTAGGTCATTGCATGCATACAGACCAGACAGGGTGGATCCGTCATACTGACAAGTAGGCTCGTACTGCAAAGTTCTTTGTAAATTAGATTAGATTTTGTAATCAGTGAAATAACATCACACGTCCACTCAAACAGCGAATTTTCATGTCGTTCACTCTGCCCAGCTCAGTGATTCGCTGTTTTTGTCAAGTAGCGTATTTCCGAAAATCTTGAAATAGATCCAATGCGGCAGAAGAGCGATTTAAAAGTTTATTCGATGTTAAAGGCGACCACGGACGTGAAATTGGTCCGTCACCACTGATTATTCTTTGCCCCTGCCCACAGTTAAGATCCCTATCCAGTTTGTAATCGTCGATCACGCGCCCTAATGCACTGACCTCTAAGCTGCTCGCCTATTACCGTCATGCTGCTTGTGACACTTCTCCTAACATAAGGTTGTGTAAAGTTCGAGCTCAGAAACTGTAATATATGATAGGATTCTGATCTGCGGTATTCATGAAAGGTCTGCGTCGGTGACAGATTAACGAAAGAGTCATCTAATACAGATAATGGTTATATTTGTACACTACTCAATGTGAACATTTCTCATTTTGTGATACACTGGAATATTAGGTCTACAACTTTTCTTCCGCCGTTTTGCAATAGACGGCAGTAGTGTAAAGTAGTGGTGCAAGTCGTTCGTCGTAAGTGTCATACAGTAAGCTTAGGCATTTGAGAACATAACGGCATCGAAATATCAGTCGATTTTTGATTGCGTCATAAAGTTATTCTCGACTGAATACGTCAACTTATGAACCCAGTTCTCGTCATCTGCGGGGGTTTTAATTTTCTGCTTTGATGTGAAGAAATATGCGGCTAAGGCTCATAAAAAGCTGGGTAAGACCTATGATGAGACGCCTCTTAGTGACAGAACTTCGCAGCAAATGGTTTCCATGCTTCAAGAATGGCGATTTTGACGTTGAAGACGTACTGAAACAGAGGATGACAGACTAAAGGCCGAAATACTAAATGTCTTTTTCCAAAGTTGTTTCACAGAGGAAGATTGCACTGTAGTTCCTTCACTAGATTGTCGCACAGATGACAAAATGGTAGATATCGAAATAGACGACAGAGGGATAGAGAAACAATTAAAATCGCTCAAAAGAGGAAAGGCCTCTGGACCTGATGGGATACCAGTTCAATTTTACACAGAGTACACGAAAGAACTTGCCCCCCTTCTTGCAGCGGTGTACCGTAGGTCTCTAGAAGAGCGTAGCGTTCCAAAGGATTGGAAAAGGGCACAGGTCATCCCCGTTTTCAAGAAGGGACGTCGAACAGATGTGCAGAACTATAGACCTATATCTCTAACGTCGATCAGTTGTAGAATTTTGGAACACGTATTGTGTTCGAGTATAATGACTTTTCTGGAGACTAGAAATCTACTCTGTAGGAATCAGCATGGGTTTCGAAAAAGACGGTCATGTGAAACCCAGCTCGCGCTATTCGTCCACGAGACTCAGAGGGCCATAGACACGGGTTCACAGGTAGATGCCGTGTTTCTTGACTTCCGCAAGGCGTTCGATACAGTTCCCCACAGTCGTTTAATGAACAAAGTAAGAGCATATGGACTATCAGACCAATTGTGTGATTGGATTGAGGAGTTCCTAGATAACAGGACGCAGCATGTCATTCTCAATGGAGAGAAGTCCTCCGAAGTAAGAATGATTTCAGGTGTGCCGCAGGGGAGTGTCATAGGACCGTTGCTATTCACAATATACATAAATGACCTGGTGGATGACATCGGAAGTTCACTGAGGCTTTTTGCAGATGATGCTGTGGTGTATCGAAAGGTTGTAACAATGGAAAATTGTACTGAAATGCAGGAGGATCTGCAGGGAATTGCATGGTGCAGGGAATGGCAATTGAATCTCAATGTAGACAAGTGTAATGTGCTGCGAATACACAGAAAGATAGATCCTTTATGATTTAGCTACAAAATAGCAGGTCAGCAACTGGAAGCAGTTAATACCATAAATTATCTTGGAGTACGCATTAGGAGTGATTTAAAATGGAATGATCATATAATGTTGATCGTTGGTAAAGCAGATGCCAGACTGAGATTCATTGGAAGAATCCTAAGGAAATGCAATCCGAAAAAAAAAAAGGAAGTAGGTTACAGTACGCTTGTTCGCCCACTGCTTGAATACTGCTCAGCAGTGTGGGATCCGTACCAGACAGGGTTGATGGAAGTTATAGAGAAGATCCAACGGAGAGCAGCGCGCTTCGTTACAGGATCATTTAGTAATCGCGAAAGCGTTACGGAGATGATAGATAAACTCCAGTGGAAGACTCTGCAGGAGAGACGCTCAGTAGCTCGGTAGGGGCTTTTGTCAAAGTTTCGAGAACATACCTTCACCGAAGAGTCAAGCAGTATATTGGTCCCTCCTACGTATATCTCGCGAAGAGACCATGAGGATAAAATCAGAGAGATTAGAGCCCACACAGAGGCATACCGACAATTCTTCTTTCCACGAACAATACGAGACTGCAATAGAAGGGAGAACCGATAGAGGTACTCAAGGTACCCTCCGGCACACACCGTCAGGTGGCTTGCGGAGTATGGATGTACGAGTAGATGTAGATGTAGAAGACCGGCACGGTTGTGAAAGAGAGACAGCTTTCGATGCTACTGCAACCGACGGGAACAATCACAGGAGATCGTTATCGAAAGTAATTGATGTGTCTGAGCCGAGCACTGGAAGACAAACAGCCACACTACAGCGATAGACACGAAAAAATTATTTTGCAGCATGACAGTGCAATGCCCCATGTCTAAAATGCCGCATTACTGGAAACGTTGAAACGGAAGTTCTACCCCACCCTCTGTATTTTCCAGATATTCCTCCCTCGGACTGCCACCTTTCTCGATCTATGACACACGACATAGCTGACTAGCACTTGGGGTCACAGGAACAAGTGCAAAATTGGATCGATTCATGGCTCCCCTCAAAATATGCCCAGTTTATATACTGTGGGATTCGTATGCTGCCCTAAAGCTAGGAGAAAGCAGTGGCCAACGATGGCCAATACTTTGAATCGTAAATTCTTTGTAAATTTTTCACAATAAAGTCTTGAACTTCGTGAAAAAAGGATGGAAGCAAAGTTGTAGACCTAGTAATAAGCTTCCCATTTACCTTTTCTTATGAAAGATATATTTGTAGTATTTGCAAATAATTACATATCCAATTAGTTTTACTGTTTGCCTCATGACAGATCCGATGATGGCAGTTAGCAGAAACCCATAATCAAAATAATAAATAATAAAGTGTGACATGGCTGAAAAATGTTGCGTGTTTGAAAAGTATTTAGAGCATACACAACTCACTGCGAGAGAATTTCACATTTCCTTTTTATTTAAGCAATCCCACAATAAATACACAGCAACAGCATTCACAAAACTTATTTTCTCTTGTAGGACGAACCATGGACCTCTGCTTTTCGAGGCAGCAGTATTAGATCACGAAAATAATTCAAGAACTCCAACCCACCTAAAAAAATAATAGATTAATTGTACAATCGATCTGGTAATCAACTAACTATTGAGCCCGTCTTGTACAACTTTCGAACGGTCACCTGATTTGCAGTATTACTGTCACTGATAACTATTCTTCACGTTTCTACAGTTTTGTTGAGTCATAAGCTGATTTACCAAAATCTTTACTACCAATTTCAAACATACGATAGGTACGATAGGCAGTTACATCTCTATCATTAAATCTTTCAAGACCAGGTACACTAGGAACTTCGCTACCACCTCTTACTATGGCAACGGTGAACCATCGATTTGCATGTGAGAAAGTGTCGTTTATATCCAAGCTAAAATTAAGAGAACATCCAAGAAATACACAAGGTCCACCGACGAGAGCGTGGGCTGCAACACTCTTCACTGGAATGCGATTTTTCTTGTCTCCTGATGTTGTTGTAAGTTCAATGTTTTCTATGGTTTTGTAGACCGTTATGCGGCTACGACGATACCTCCTGTAGGGCATGTTGGGGGCGTTCAATGCAGTTGCCTGTGCAGCAGCAAGACACAGAATGAGCGTAGCGCGCGAGCGCGCTCGCTTATATACTGTGCGAGGACATTGACCTTAGATAAGGACTTAAAGTTTTCGCAGTGGCCAGCGGAACGTTAACGCAATTAGTCACTTCACTTGCATATAATCTAAGTACTCAGCATATACGCCGGCCACGGTGGTCTAGCGGTTCTGGCGCTGCAGTCCGGAACCGCGGGACTGCTACGGTCGCAGGTTCGAATCCTTCCTCGGGCATGGGTGTGTGTGATGTCCTTAGGTTGGTTAGGTTTAAGTAGTTCTAAGTTCTAGGGGACTTATGACCTAAGATGTTGAGTCCCATAGTGCTCAGAGCCAGCCAGCATATATTGTCGTGAACTTCATTTGGTGTTTTGCTTTATGGCGCAAAGATGAGTAAGTTCTGTCGTCCCATATGCGAGTAAGGTACTTACCTTCTGTCAGTGCGAGAAACAAGGGTCTTTTTAAATTCACTCCACAACATAAACGATTTGCCCTTGCGCTTTGATAGGCATATATGTGCTAATCTTGAAGCTGTAAGTTACGACGGGCGTTCAGCAAGTAACGCAACACAGTTTTTCCTCTGCTAATTTCGGTTGAAAAAATGTGGAATTTTCTGTGTGAAATCGTGGAATATTCCCGCTGGATACCTTATAGTTTGAGGAAATTCCCATAGATCACGGCGCTTTACGTGCCATTCAGAAAGGCTGTAACGGTGCTGTGTTCCAAGCAAAAAGGTGGCATTGAGGTTCTTCTGGCCTGCAGAACTTCTAAGGAGACCGAGCAATGAACAAAAGTGGTTGGGTGGGGCCCCTGTCATCACCGCAACAAAATCGGACAAATCTCTCCGATCACCGCTTGGTGGCAGGCCGCACGCACGTGTAACTTCTAAAATGTTGGAACAAGTGGACACTTTCATTCTAGGTGAGCGCCGAATCGCGGTCAAACAACTAGCTGCACCAGTGGACGTCTCTGTTGGTATGCTGACACATTCGTCCACCACTTTGGGTACTGAAAGGTATGTGCCTGCTCGGCTCCTCCCTGACTGACAAAAGACCATAAAGATCTAAGAGTTTGGCCTAATGAAGTACTTGGTTAGTGCGGAGGATATTGATGCAACAAGACGTTTGAACTGACGTCGACCGTAGAGTGGTGCCATGAGGGCATATACGCTTTCCGAGTTAAAGTGGCTTGGTACTGAATGGAAATTATGTTGAAAAACAGGATTTGTAGCCAAAGAAATTGGGAACAGTTTGGTGCATTGGAACTCTGAATAAAACCCAACTGTTTTCATAAAAAAAGATGTATTGAATTACTTATTGAACACCCGTTGTAACCGGCTGCTGTGGCGGAGCGGTTCTACGCGCTTCAGTCCAGAACCGCGCTGCTGCTACCGTCGCAGCTTCGAATCCTGTCTTGGGCATGGATGTGTGTGATGTCGTTAGATTTAAGTAGTCTAGGGCACTGAAGACCTCAGATGTTAAGTCCCAAAGTGCTTAGAGCCATTTGAACCACCCCTCGTATTTTTAATGTTAGGAATTCGTCGCATGAATACTGACTTGCGGTTTTTTCATTTAATATTTCCGCTTCCATGACACTGTTTATGTCGATAAAATGGTTCTCTCACACAAGCATTCTTTGTTTCCGTAATTCCTCTCAGTAAGCGGATACAATTTTTCTACGATTTTGTTCTTTTCTGTCCATGTAGTGTATGTTAACCGGGGGCCTAGAAACGACGGAGAGACTCCGTCCCCGTCGCAGCCGCAGTGGTCCACAACCCCACGACGACTACCGCAGTCCACTTCACCCCTCCGCCGCCCCACACCGAACCACTCTTTCAGGGTCATTGTGCACTTCGGCCCCAGTGGAGACCCCACCCCCCACCCCCAGGGAACGTCTCACACCAGACGAGTGTAATCCTTTGTTTGCGTGATAGAGTAATGGTGGTGTACTCCGTACGTGGAGAACTTCTTTGCGCAGCAATCGTCGACATAGTGTAGCTGAGGCAGAATAAGGCGAACCAGCCTGCATTCGCTGAGGCAGGTGGAAAACCGTCTAAAAACCATCCACAGACTGGCCGGCTCACCGGACCTCGACACAAGTCTGCCGAGCGGATTCGTGCCGGGGACCAGGCGCTCCCTTCCAATCCGGAAAGCCGTGCGTTAGACAGCACGGCTAACCGAGCGGGCTTTCTGTCTTTGCTGCTCTGCAAAACGTTTCAGTTAAGACAATTTTGCCACACTGCGTATCAATGTGGTATCTGCCGTTCTCAAGCTGTATTCCAGAACATCTCGAATATTCGACAATGTTCTAGAACACTGGACAATATTCTTAAAATCTCAAAAAGTTACAGAATAGTCTCGAACTTTTTGCCTTGAAAAATACACAAACGCGAGAGATTCAGCAGACACCCAGCTGCCCACTACGACGTAATGGCGATAAATCTACATGCTCGTATCTCCAAAAACCACTGCAGCTGCCACCTCACAATCGCTGTTGTGCACTATGGGGAAACCAGGGTTAACGTCAGACACAAAATCTAGTGATCGGCGATTGGTGGTTCTGGAGGTATCATCAACTTGAACCACAAACACTTAAATTTATGCACGGTTCGTCACATTAACATGACCAGAGCCTGTATTCGATATCAACGTGCAATAACCAGTAACACATGGCAGATGGCAGCACTGGCAGTGGACGGTATAAAAAGCGTGTCGCCTGAATGCGGATAACATGGAGGTTGTTGTCGTAAAGCGGAAATAGAGCGATTTACACTACTGGCCATTAAAATCGCTACACCAAGAAGAAATGCAGATGATAAACGGGTATTCATTGGACAAATACATTATACTAGAACTGACATGTGATTACATTTTCACGCAATTTGGGTGCATACATCCTGAGAAACCAGTATCCAGAACAACCACCTATGGCCGTAATAACGGCCTTGATACGCCTGGGCATTGAGTCAAACAGAGCTTGGATGGCGTGTACTGGTACAGGTGTCCATGCAGCTTCAAATGATACCACAGTTCATCAAGGGTAGTGACTAGCTTATTGTGACGAGCCAGTTGCTCGGCCACTATTGGCCAGACGTTTTCAATTGGTGAGAGAACTGGAGAATGTGCTAGCTAAGGAAGAAGTTGAACATTTTCTGTATCCAGAAAGGCCCGCACAGGACCTGCAACATGCGGTCGTGCATTATCCTGCTGAAATGTAGTGTTTCGCAGCTATCGAATGAAGGGTCGAGCCACGGGTCGTAGCACATCTGAAATGTAACATCCACTGTTCAAAGTACCATCAATGATAACAAGAAGTGACCGGGACGTGTAACCCATGGCACCTCATACCATCACGCCGGGTAATACGTCAGTAAGGCGATGACGAATACACGCTTCCGATGTGCGTTCACCGCGATGTCGCCGAACACGGACGCGACCATAATGATGCTGTAAACAGAACCTGGATTCATCCGAAAAAAAGATGTTTTGCCATCCGTGCACCCAGGTCCGTCGTTGAGTACACCAACGTAGGTGCTCGTGTCTGTGATGCAGCGTCAAGGGTAACCGCAGCCGTGGTCTCCGAGCTGATAGTCCATGCCATGCAAACGTAGTCGAACTGTTCGTGCAGGTGGTTGTTGTCTTGCAAACGTCCCCATCTGTTGACTCAGGGATCGAGACGTGGCTGCACGATCCGTTACAGCCATGCGAATAAAATGCCTGTCATCTCTACTGCTAGTGATACGAGGCCGTTGGGATCCTGCACGGCGTTCCGTATTACCCCCCTGAACCCACCCATTCTGCTAACAGTCATTGGATCTCGACCAACACGAGCAGCAATGTCGTGATACGATAAACCGCAATCGCGACAGGCTACAATGCGACTTTTATCAAAGTCGGAAACGTGATGGTACGCATTTCTTCTCCTCACACGAGGCGTCACAACAACGTATCACCAGGCAACGCCGGTCAACTGCTGTTTGTGTATGAGAAATCGGTTGGAAACTTTCCTCATCTCAGTACGTTGTAGGTGTCACCCCCGGCGCCAAACTTGTGTGATTGCTCTGAAAATCTAATCATTTGCATTTCACAGCATCTTCTTCCTGTCGGTTAAATTTCGCGTCTGTAGCACGTCATCTTCGTGGTGTAGCAATGTTAATGGCCAGTAGTGTATCTGTCGTCCAAAAGGGCATGATCATTGGCTTTCGGGCCAAGGGCCGAGGCATTTGCGGAAGTTGGTAGTTTGTAAACTGTTCGCGTGCCGCCGTGGTTAAAGTGTATTGTGCATGGAAAAACGGCGCTATTCAGAAGTAGCGCAGAGGCAACTGTAACGCATCAAAGGGCACAGTTGAGAGGGGTAAACGACAACGTCCATAACAGGCGCCTGGTTCGTGCACCGTCTCGACTGCCCTTCATTGGCGTCGATGGTTAGTATTTGCACGCCAACACCACAGCTGGACGTCCACTGAGTGGCTACAGGTCGCTTTTCAGATGAATCACATTTTATGTTCCTTCGGACAGAAGGCCCTTGGTATGCATGGTGTAACATGTCTGAAAGCTAACAACCTGCGAGAATTGTCGGAAGGGCCCAGGTCGGAGGAATGTTTTCGTGGCATCGTCGTTCTGGAAGGCAGAGTGGATCAACGCAACTATGCATCTACCCTTGCGGACCATGTTCACACCTACATGCAGTTTTTGTTTCCTCGGCACGATGGCATCTACCAGCAGGACAATGCAACCTTCCACAAGTGGCAGAATACGAGCATGGTTCAAAGATTATCAGGATGAGTTTATCGTACTCACCTGACCACCAGACTCCTTCAATTTAAACCCAATGTCGAATCTGTGGGACCACCTCAATCGGGCTATTCGCGCAACGATCCTCATCCGAGAAATGTAGTGCAGTTGTCAGTACCTTCCAGAACTTCCTGACAGTCTTCCTGTACGTCTCGCAACGGCCCACGCTACAAAAGCCGATCTCTTCACAGGTAGTCACTACAGTGTATATAGAGGGTGTGTCATTTGCCTTGACCACCTGAAATAACTTTCTACCCAAAAAAAAAGGTACCAAGCAAATGTTGCTCAGCTTCCAGGTGGGCGTTTCCTTTCTTGTAAATTCGTTCGCTACAAAGGTGCGAACAGCAGTACTTATTTCTTTAAAAGCACCCATTATTTTTTATTCGGTAATCTACTTCCTGCCCCTAAGGACGGTAAAAATCTTATCATAGAATATCATTCATGTATACATAACATTAGTGAAAACGTAACGTAAAATTGACTGTGACCTCAATGTACCAGCAGATGGTGTACGTACCACTTGTTTCGCTGTTACTTTGAGCGTGTTCGTAGTTGGGGAATGAATATAAATGTTTTTTCTCATTACTCGTACAGGGTGTTTCAAAAATGAGCGATATATTTGAAAGAGCAATAAAAACTAAACGAGCAGCGATAGAAATACATCGTTTGTTGCAATATGCTTGGGACAACAGTACATTTTCAGGCAGACAAACTTTCGAAATTACAGTAGTTACAATTTTCAACAACAGATGGCGCTGCGGTCTGGGAAACTCTATTGTACGATATTTTCCACATATCCACCATGCGTAGCAATAATATGGCGTAGTCTGTGAATGAAATTACACGAAACCTTTGACAACGTGTCAGGCGGAATGGCTTCACATGCACATGAGATGTACTGCTTCAGCTGTTCAATTGTTTCTGGATTCTGGCGGTACACCTGGTCTTTCAAGTGTCCCCACAGAAAGAAGTCACAGGGGTTCATGTCTGGCGAATAGGGAGGCCAATCCACGCCGCCTCCTGTATGTTTCGGATAGCCCAAAGCAATCACACGATCATCGAAATATTCATTCAGGAAATTAAAGACGTCGGCCGTGCGATGTGGCCCGGCACCATCTTGCATAAACCACGAGGTGTTCGCAGTGTCGTCTAAGGCAGTTTGTACCGCCACAAATTCACGAAGAATGTCCAGATAGCGTGATGCAGTAATCGTTTCGGATCTGAAAAATGGGCCAATGATTCCTTTGGAAGAAATGGCGGCCCAGACCAGTACTTTTTGAGGATGCAGGGACGATGGGACTGCAACATATGCGCCAGTTCTGTTTATTGACGAAGCCGTCCAGGTAAAAATAAGCTTCGTCAATAAACCAAATGCTGCCCACATGCATATCGCCGTCATCAATCCTGTGCACTATATCATTAGCGAATGTCTCTTGTGCAGCAATGGTAGCGGTGCTGAGGGGTTGCCGCGTTTGAATTTTGTATGGATAGAGGTGTAAACTCTGGCGCATGAGACGATACGTGGACGTTGGCGTCATTTGGACCGCAGCTGCAACACAGCGAACGGAAACCCGAGGCCGCTGTCGGATCACCTGCTGCACTAGCTGCGCGTTGCCCTCTGTGGTTGCCGTACGCGGTCGCCCTACCTTTCCAGCACGTTCATCCGTCACGTTCCCAGTCCGTTGAAATTTTTCAAACAGATCCTTTATTGTATCGCTTTTCGGTCCTTTGGTTACATTAAACCTCCGTTGAAAACTTCGTCTTGTTGCAACAACACTGTGTTCTAGGCGGTGGAATTCCAACACCAGAAAAATCCTCTGTTCTAAGGAATAAACCATGTTGTCCACAGCACACTTGCACGTTGTGAACAGCACACGCTTACAGCAGAAAGACGACGTACAGAATGGCGCACCCACAGACTGCGTTGTCTTCTATATCTTTCACATCACTTGCAGCGCCATCTGTTGTTGAAAATTGTAACTACTGTAATTTCGAAAGTTTGTCCGCCTGAAAATGTACTGTTGTCCCAAGCATATTGCAACAAACGGTGTATTCCTATCGCTGCTCGTTTAGTTTTTATTGCCGTTTCAAATATACCGGTCATTTTTGAAACACCCTGTACCTTTCTCTCAACAGTTAAGTGCACTGTTTCCGTCCATAGTTTCGTTTTTATTGGAAATAAAATCTGAATTTGGTCAGTTGAAAAAATCGATGTGTTTCTGTAGGTTCTGTGCTGCCTAAGTGCCTGAAACGAATTAGGTTCCGTTGTCTTCAGGAATGCAGTGAGACAAACAAAATCTTTGCTTTCCAGCAAGCGCTTCTTACGCGTAATTCGCTCCACTACATTACGATTTTTGCGATATAAGGTGGCTAAAGCGACTTCATTCTTCTGTTATGCTAGCGGCATGAATGAACGAAAATAAATACTGGAACAATACGAATTTTTTGCGCATGTAGAGACAGGAAACCAAAAGTGTACAGGAGTTCAGTGTGTCACAGCCTGCACTAAAGTGGCGACTGCGGAAGATGAAATGCAAATGCGCTGCTGTAATGGAATGTGGTGCGTGTTGCCAGGCCGTCGGGCGAGGAGCCAGCTAAAACTAGCCTCGAGGCGCGACCGTGTCGACAGAGTTACAACGTGTCGGCGGAACTTCCCGGCGAGTGGCTGTCTTAAGCCGTTTAGCCTCTTGCTTGTTTATATGTGTGCTGTCTTTGCTCTGCGGAGGGTACTGATATTAGCCACTTCCAGTTCTAATTCAACGGTCGAAAGACGGCACTCGATATGACCTTTATTTGAGACAGCACTGAGAGACCTAGATGGAAACAAAGTGGAGTGGAAGACATTCCCTTAGAATTATTGAGATCCTTGGAAAAGACAGTCATGACAAAAGTATTCCACATGGTGTGCAAGATCTATGAGAAGGAGAAATACCCTCAGTGTTCAAGAGGAATGTGGTAGTTCTAGTTCCAAGAAACGCCAAGGGGCTGACAAGTGCTAATACCATGAAACCCTCAGTTAAAACAGTCATAGTTGCACAATTTTTTCACAGAAAATGGAAAACTGGTAGAAGTCGATTTTAGGGAAGATGAGGTCAGGTTCTGGGGAAATGTAGGACACGCAAGGCGGCATGACCCAACGAAATATCTTTGAGAAAGGCTGACGAAAGTTAAACCTAACATTTGCAGACTTAGAGAAAGCTGTTGCCAGTGTTAACTCGATTTGACTCTATGAAATTTTGAAGGCGTCAGGGTACATTAAAATAAGAGAAAGGTAACTTTAAACTTGTACAGAAATGAGACTGCAGTCGGAGGACAAGAAAAGTGAACAGTGTTTTAAATAAGAGTAAGCAGAGTTGTACCAGTATTATTCGGCTTGTACACAGAGCAAGCAGATAAGGAAACCTGGAAGGTGATTCTCAAAGCTCATTGAGAAGATATGAAAACTTAGAGCTTTGCGATGACATAGCCATTCTGTCAGAGGTAGAAACTGAACGAAATCAATAGTATCTTCAAAACAGAGTATAAGATAAACGCCAACAATAATAAGACAATGGAAATGGAATGCAGTTAAATTGAATTAGGCCATTCTCAGGGTAATTAAATTAGAAAATGTGGCAGTAAAATCGGTAGGTAGTTTTGTTATTTGGCCATCAAAACTGCTGATGATGGTTGAGGCAGAAAGGATATAAACTGCTGATTGGCTACATTACGAAAAGCATTTCCGAAATACAAATTTGTTAAAGGTTAAGAAGTCTTTTTTGCGCATATGTCTGGAGCGTAGCTTTGTATGGAAGTGAAACGTCGTATTTAGGTGGAGTGGCGTTCTGGCGGGGTGTTATGAAGACCTGGTCTCGATTTTAATAACAATTCAATTAACATACAAAATATCGTTGTATAAAACGTAACTCAATCTGGCAAAGCAATTAATTCAATTTAGCACTAATAATACTTACAAGGAACCCTTTGAGTGCGAGGTCGCAAAAGGTCAGTGATGTTTACGGCATTCGATGTCCCACGTATTGTCTGCCATGCAATCCAGTATTGCGTAATAATAGCAACAGGTGGCGGGTCTGACTGTATCCAATGGGAGCACAACATGAGGCTACGGAGCGTAGTTTAGCTGCTTAGTCGACGAGTAATTCTCAGCAGTGCCACAGTGCTAGTGGTGGTAATACAAAGCAAACATTGCATTGTATCTACAACAGTTTCTTTCGTCAGAAAGGAATCCAAGGAATTTCGAAGAGTGAGATAGAAGTGGTAGATGAAATATTACCGTTTCTGCAGGATGAGGCAGTGGAATTTGTGGTGTTGTATACGCTCGACCTTGCAGACAAATGTACATGGGGAGCAAAGCGATGATGATACGTGCTTAAAAGCGAAGGTGGTACTGGACCGGGTGTCGAAAAAATGTAGTTGATCATCCCTGTCAGACGGGAAGCCACAAATACCATCTCCAGTGAAACTTAGTAAAGAACAATCGTTATCCAAGGAGCGGGCACTGAACATTATTACTTACTTGAAACATAATCCGCACCATAGGTTTCGAATAAGTCCGCAGAAATATGACCATGCAGCGCGTAAGAAAAATTACGGATATTCAAGGGAGTACAAGGCGGCCTTGCTACAAAGAATGGTGTTTGCACGTATCAAGGGTGCTCGATATAATTTAAAGGATTTGTGTAATAGAGATCTACTATATTATTCACATCAAACTGCGCGCGATTTAGAGTACTGTGATTTCAAGGGAAGCAATGAATAGTTCCATTACTTCAAACAGTGCTACAGAATTTCAAGACGTGAGACAATGAAATTTCAACCAAAGCGTCAACTTGATATTGCACAGCAAACTGCGGAATCAGTCCGAAAATTTGTAGATGAGATAAACAATATTATAACATTTCAGTAATGAATTCGTTTTCAACGACCATCAGTCGGGATATGAAGAGGAAATGCATATCAAAGGAACCCTGGAAATAAGAGGTACCAAGAGAGTTGCATTAAGATCATCTAACATAAGTGACTTAATGCATTCGTACACAATTATGTCGACTGTTAATCTGGACGATAAATTGGCTGGAAAACTATGTATTACGTTTTATGGTATGAGAAGCTGAAAGATTCGTTCTCGTGTGCGTGGTCTTGCAAGTGCAGTAGGGTCGCAGCAAGCAATAATGGGAAAATGAGCCCAAGAGAACTACAACTATGTTGTGAGCACTGCTTTTGGCCAATAGCTGGTCAAAATAACTTCCTTTGCTTGATTTCTGGTCTGCACATGCTTCTTTGAGCAAACTATCCCTCCTGAAACGTGTGTTACATTGCAGCTCACATCTCCCAGAAGCAATGGAGAAATTTAGTCCGTGGATGGTTGCTTTATCCGTGCCTATGAAACACCGCACTGACCACAGCTACGCTTTAAAGGATATCCAGTATCACGAGAAGCTCCACGACGGTCTGTTTCGTATTCGGTTGCATGCCATCGAATTCCATCAGTTGACTCATCATCCCGTTACAACAATATGTTTCCATATGGATACACAGCTGAACGTCCTGCACGCGTTGTAACTCCAAAGGAGTTCGCCTTCGATCTTGATGTTGCGAACTTTTCTGATCAAGTTGGCGCGCCATTTTTCATTCAGTGTTCACAGTACAAGTTAATGGTTTGTTCAGAACATTTCTTGAATGTCGACTATATTCTTATTGTGACATGTATCGCATACAAACCATAGAAGTTTGAACTGTGCACCTCCCGGACACTCACTTTCTGTCACCCTCATAATGGACACCGTGAGTCATTAGTAGCTAATATTTTTCCTGTCGTAACTGATAAGAGAACACTTTCAAATGAGACTTACTAAACACTGAACTTGAGACCTCGCACTCAAGGGGCTCTCTGTTAGTTTGTCTCAAATAACATTAAACGTCGTCTTTAAAGAAACAACATGCAACGTATAATAAATAGTCCGGTCCTGTATTGGAAAATCTATGTAACAATATGTGGCCCTCGGCCATCAGTAGTCGCGACACTAGCAAATCCCTAAACTAGAAAATATTCACATATCTAGAATAAAAAGTTACAAAATATGGCCACTAAATACTCATTGTTCTAGTGCCGCTAATTACGCCCAGACGCCAAGACACCAACAACCAACAACACTAACCAACTACTAAATCGTCAATAATCCAGTTACGCAAATGATAAGTACACTATGTGATGAAAAGCATCCGGACACCCCCAAAAACATACGTTTTTCATGTTAGGTGCATTGTGCTGCTACCTACTGCCAGGTACTCCATATCAGCGACTATCAGCGACCTCAGTAGTCATTAGACATGGTGAGAGACCAGAATAGGGCGCTCTGCGGAACTCACGTTGTCAGGTGATTGGGTGCCACTTGTGTTCAAATGGTTCAAATGGCTCTGAGCACTATGGGACTTAACATCTGTGGTCATCAGTCCTCTAGAACTTAGAACTACTTAAACCGAACTAACCTAAGGACATCACACACATCCATGCCCGAGGCAGGATTCGAACCTGCGACCGTAGCGGTCACGCGGTTACAGACTGAAGCGCCTAGAACCGCACGGCCACACCGGCCGGCGCCACTTGTGTTATACGTCTGTACGCGAGATTTCCACACTCCTAAACATTCCTAGATCCACTTTTTCCGATGTGATAGTGAAGTGGAAACGTGAAGGGACACGCACAGCAAAAAAAAGAGCGTACAGGCCGACCTCGTCTGTCTGAAGCGCCCTGCTAAACCCGCAGGACAGGACAGGTAGTTGGAATTGTGGAAAGGGACGAAAATGAGCGGCTGTCAGTTACTCTCGAACACATATAATTTTATTTATTTGACTAAACATTACAGTACAAATTCTTAGTTATCGGCTGATTACGCCACATTATCTTACGCCTTAAGGGCACAACTACATTCACTAAAAAAAGGCTAAAAGCCATTAACTCAAAATTGAGATGCCAAAAGAATATTTAGATGGCAGAAGGCCTCACGTTAAGTAAGCTCTATAATTTGGTTGGAGGCACAAACATCTAACACTTGAAATGCAACAACTTTAATTTAAAGACGGCTAAAGGCCGATGATTTAAGACTCAAGGTAAAATTAAATAAGACACACAAGGCAGAAGACCCCAAACAGTCTGATGCTCGAGAGAGAAAGATCCTTAATTTAAAAACGGCTGAAGGCCCCATTACTTAATACTGAAGGTAAAATAAATGTAAACAACCAAGCCTTATCTTAAATTAGGCTGAAGGCCCCAAACACTTGACAAGCAAGAAACTTTCATTTTAAAATGGCTGAAGGACCATGAATTAAAACACCACTAAAAACAATTCAACTTTAAATCAGAACCATCAGCTATGACCCATACAAATACACACAACAGAAAATAAGAAAAGGCAGTGTAGCTAACGGCGCTCAGAAGTTTCGAGGGTCGACCAGCGCTTGAAATACTAACAATCACTTAGGTGAGACAGGCAGTCGGCCCAACCGACGACAACCCAACCAACAGACAGTCAACGGACCCACCGACTAGGTAACTTTGTCTCCACTCGACCAGCACACAACTGGGAGTTCAATGCAAACGTAAAAGGCATGGACGCCCACAACCAAGCATACATTAAGATGTCAAACTACATACCGTGCTGGACAGTGACAACACGGTGAGGAAAGGACACTGCCTAAATTTACGTCAACGGCCAGGGCAGGTAACCGGAACGTTAACGGCCACAAAGCAGAAATTTTCGCTGGTGCACATCAATTGCAAATCACCAAATACAGTTAGACTCCACCGGACGGTGGCTAAACCTTCGCCAACTCGAACACACACGTTGTTACTCGCAGCAATGTCCCAACAGCCAACAACGAGAACCAAACGCCACAGTGTGAACAGTCTTGACTTGCTGGTAAATTAAATCCAAACTCAAATTTCTTCTCCAGGATCGGTGAGTCACGGACCTCGTAGAAACGGAAACAGCCCCACACACTCTGACACTGTGTAGAGACGACCAGCGGGCGCGGCCAAACAACGCCCCGCGGAGATTTCCTCGCTGCTGCACGCCAACCGACTGACTCCCACACATCAGCACGGAGACAGCACTAAAATAACTGAGCAGTCGACATCACAAGCTACACACAGTTTCACGAACACTTGCACGAAGGACTAGACAGTACTAACGGCAGCAGCTGTGCAATAGTAAGGACGAATCACGAGTCGGCACACGCACGCAACCCATAAGCGATCGCCGGCCAACAGACACGTCGTCCGACAAGGCGACCGACCGACGACCAGCCAAGGTGGTTGGTTGGTTGGTTGTTTGGGGAAGGAGACCAGACAGCGTGGTCATCGGTCTCATCGAATTAGGGAAGGATGGGGAAGGAAGTCGGCCGTGCCCTTTCAGAGGAACCATCCCGGCATTTGCCTGGAGTGATTTTAGGGAAATCACGGAAAACCTAAATCAGGATGGCCGGACGCGGGATTGAACCGTCGTCCTCCCGAATGCGAGTCCACCAGCCAAGGTGGTCCGCACTCAAATGATATACAGGGTGCTCCAGCTATCTTGTCCACCCATAATATCTCTGTAACAATAACAGCTATTGGAAAACGACCTTCACCGGTATCAATGTAAGGCTGGGGCCCACGAATGTACATATTTGGAAACATTCTAAAACGAAAGCATATGTGTTTTTTAACACAAACTTATGTTTTTTTTAAATGGGCCTCCTATATTTTTTCTTCAGCAATCTATAGCATGACAAAGCACATACACAGTGGCGTTGATTGCATCGCAATATTCCCGTTACATCCCGAGATATTAAGACGCGAAGTTGACGCTTGAAACACCCGACATGCGCTGCTAGCGCACGTCCTGAGGCTCAGGCGTGAACCCCATGCTGCCCGTAATCGCGATGTGATTGACATGCGTAATCACACTTCCGTACTTATCAAGAGGTCCGAAACGAATAATACAGTCTGCTGCCATCCTGCATTAACGTCGTACATTCCAGCAGGTATTTATCCCATAGGCTAGGGGTGATGCGGTTCTGTAACATATCTGTGTACCGCAACGTTAGTCACAAAGTTAACTTCGCTTATCGTTAATCCGTTACTAAAAAGGTAATGCCGTTCAACGTTAAAACTTTACTGTAGATCTAGCGCAAGTGACAGTTAATCATTCACTCGTCCTAGTAAAATTCATGTTGATGGCTTTAGTGAAACGAGCAAGTGGACTAAAAGTTTTACCGTTGTTTCGGACCTCTTGATAAGTATGGAGGTGTGATTACACATGTCAATCACATCGCGATTACGGGCAGCATGGGGCTCACGCCTGAGCCTCAGGACGAGCGCTAGCAGCGCATGTCGGGTGTTTCAAGCGTCAACTTCGCGTCTCAATATCTTGGGATGTAATGGGAATATTGCGATGCAATCAATGCCATTGTGTATGTGCTTTGTCATGCTATGGATTGCTGAAGAAACAATATAGCAGGTCCATTTAAAAAAAACATAAGTTTGTGTTAAAAAAAGACATATGCTTTCGTTTTAGAATGTTTCCACATATGTACATTCATGGGCCCCAGCCCTACATTGATACCGGTGAAGGTCGTTTTCCAATAGCTGTTATTGTTACCGAGATATTTTGGGTGGACAAGATATCTGGGACACCCTGTATATCGGCAAACGTCGGGCGAGTCATGACTGTCCGGATCTCAGTATAGATGCGCCCCGACCGGACTTCTGCCGCGACCTAAGTCAAACACTTCCAGGTCCGAACTGCACTGCTAGTGCATTCCAACTCACTAGTAGATCCGAACTAACTCCGTACGCACGACAGCAGGTAAGTAATAGCAGTCAGCAAAGAGAGTACGCCAGGGCTTATATCGATAAGCTCCGCTGCTGCCGCTCACGGGCAGGCAAGGCGGCAAGACCGCTAATTGAAATTAACGTAACGTGGTTGTAGTACAGTAAAAACAGGATGTCAAATGAGATATGGCACGAACAGGAGCCCCGCACGGCTCACTGTCGTCGCCGAAGTTGGAAAGGCTCATAATGTGTAATAGGCAGACATCTATCCAGACCATCACACAGGAATTCCAAACTGCTTCAGGGTCCAATGCAAGTACTATGACTGTTAGACGGGATGTGAGAAAACTTGGATTTCATGGTCGAGAGGCTGCTCATAAGCCACACATCACCCCGGTAAATGACAAACGACGCCTCGCTTGGAATAAGGAGCGTAAATATTGGATAATTGGACAGTGGAAAAACGTTGTGTGGAGTGACGAATCACGGTCGGTATGGCGAATGCCAGGTGAGCGTCATCTGCATGCGTGTGTAATGCCAACAGTAAAATTCGGAAGTGGTCGTGTTATGGTGCGGTCCTGTTTTTCATATAGGGGCCTTGCACCCCTTGTTGTTTTGTGTGCCACTGTTTCCTTGTGGAACGCCATATATCACTCCCGATTTGCTCAGCGATTTTCCGTCACATACTACGAACTGTGTATTCTCCGATAGGAGACCACGAATCCCGTCACACAACTAATATTATACTCCACGTGTACGCAATTTGATTAGGCCTTTGTGTGCCTGGTGTCATGAGCATTCTGGAAATTCGTAAATGTGGGATAAGTTTGAGATTCCTTGTCGACAGCCAAAATTTTTTGTGAGATAGGCGAAATGAGGTTTGAGGCAGCTGGCTTTTCCGGCAGAGTGTTATAAAGAGGAACACATTCTCCTATACTGTACTACGACATGAAGACTTTTCCGCTGGTTCCTTTCGTTTCCCTGCTGCATCACGGTGCGATACTTATATAAAACGAATTCTGTAGGTCAGTAAGGTTTTGACAGTTTATTTCATTGCTCCAACACATTTACATGTTTTGACCCATATAAAAAAAACAAATAATTACGCCTAATATGAGGTTTCAGAGGACGCAGAATAGGCGTTATTTCCCTCCAAACGGGAATCGCCGTTCGTTCCGTCCAAATACAAAATATTGATTAGTACGTTAAATTAAAAAAAAACACACCTACCACTTGAGGGATAAAACAGAAGGTTTTAATGAATAATACGAATGTACGGTATAAAGTGACAACAGAAAACAGCCGTTTCCTCTTGTTTAAAGTGAGCACAGGACTCTCATCCAACCCACATTCTTTTTACACTACTTTACATGAAAATACAAAACTTTTTAGGCTACGCTTACAGAACACTAAAATTTGTGTATGATTTGCAAGTACAAAGAATTTTATCATTGAATAATTCCCAGATCAAGACGAGTTATAAGATTTTATTGGTGATAAAATACTAACTAAAAACATAGTTTGCTCGTCTCAGGAAGCTTATTCTGATACCGAAACCCCTAAAATGTATTCACTACGTCGGTTAAAACTACATTTACACCTCAGACCGGATATTAAGGACATATTTTACGTATATAAGCACGATAGCCTTGAACCCCTGGATCTCGGTAACGGATAATGATACCGAAAAAAGTTTCAAAATTCCCCGAGAACACAATTTTTAGAACATGTTTAAAATTTCGACGATATGTCATCAATGAAAATTGTAAAAGTGGCCATCGCCACAGCTGGTACCTGTGGTACTCAAATATCATGTTCTTTCTGGTGTATCTTGAAAACGGGTGAAGATGTGCGAAAACGGGAAATATGGTGTTTGTAGATAAATATCCGAAGAATATACAGTTTGAAATTTGTGCCGTTTGCTATGGTTACGTATTTAGATAACTGCGGGCCATGGCGCAAAAAAAGGCTAAAAACAGATTTATAGCGATTTTATCAGGACCCGCCCGTCAATAAATGGTGTTTTTATATGTCACGTAACGTTCACTCTAGACCACATCCCATGAAAAATAAGTAACCGATTTGCTGAATTCGCCAGGGCTGGAGGAAATGTGAAATATTTGAATTTTGACCCTCTAGGATGATAGAGTATGCCCATTCTTCGTATAGGTACACATATGGCCGCCAGGCCAATGGATATCCAAAACACTGGACGTCCTACCTTTTGGACCAACAGAATCCGAGATATGACCCACTGAAAAATCGTATTTCAATGCGTGGCGTTTTGGAACATGTTCGTACCGTGCACGGACCGATACCTCTTAGTAGATTGTGACACCATCTTAAGGTTTTAAATGCGGTTAGTAATCATTATAAGGGCATTTTGTTGCCTTTGGGCCGGAAACAGCCCCTAAAGGCGGAAGAATCGGCAATAACTAACGGCACAAGGATGCAGAAGGCAATGGAAACCATTACATTAAAGACATACAGTGTCTATCCGAAGTACATGTGGACTATAATTGAAAAGTGGTATGATGATCGCTCCACTGGCAAAAGATTCCGGACTAGTCATTTGGATCTCTGGGAGGGGACTGCCAAGGGGGAGGTGTTCATGGGAAAAAATACAATAACGAACGAAAGAATAACGTTCTACGAGTGGCGTCGGGAATGTCAGAAATTTAAACGTGGTAGGAAAGCTAGAAAATTTGAAGTAGGAAAGGATAAGGCTCAATCTAGATATAGCTACAGTCAGTTAATTGAATTGGACGAAATGTCTGTTCTAATAATTGTAAGGTAATCTCAACAGCAGCAAAAAATGGTATAAATTGTTTAGGTTTCATTATGAATAGTTCAGTAATAAGCCTTTCTCCTCATAATCGACACCAAACCAACAGCGAAAACAAGAGTTCAGGTGTACATGCCGACATCGCAAGCCGATGACGAAGAGACACAGAAAGTCTATGAGGATATTGAACGGGTAGTTCAGTATGTAAAGGGAGGTGAAAATGTAAAAGTCATGGGGGATCGGAATGCTGTTGTACGGGAAGGAGTGGAATGGATGGGAGATGGTTGTAGGAATGACAGAGTAGAAAGAATAATTGAGCTCTGCAATAAATTGTAGATTGTAATAGCGAATACTATGTTCAAAAACTGCAAGAGGAGGACCTATATTTCGAAAAGGCGTGAGATATGGGAAGATTTCTGTTATATTACATCATGGTCAGGCAGATATTCCAAAGTCAGATACGGGACTGTAAAGCGTACCCAGGAGGAGATAAATACTCAGATCACAATTTAGTAGTGATGAAGATTAGGATGAAGTTTAAGAAACTAGTCAGGAAGAATCAGTGTGCAAATGAATGTAATACAGAAGTACTAAGGAATGAAGAAATACGCTTGAAGTTCTCTGATGCTATTGATGTTGCTGTAAGAAATAGCTCAGTAGTCAGTTCCGTTTCAGATGAATGGAAATCTCTAAAGACGTCAGCCACGAAAGCTGGAAAGAAAAAACATAGCTACAAAAAAGGTAACTGCGAAGTAACCATGGGTAACAGAAGGAATACTTCATTCGATTTATGAGTTCAGACAAATTCAGAAATACAGATATACAAGCCACTTAGGAATAAAATAACAACGAACTGTGGGGAAGCTAAGTCGAAATGACTGCTTGATAAATGTGAAAAAACTGAAAAAGAAATGATTTTCGAAAGGACTGAAAAGCTGAAACAACCTTAAGTGAAATTAAAAGCAAGGGCGGTAACATTAAGATGTCAATTGGATTTCCACTGTTAAATGCAGAGGAAAGAGCGGATAGGTGTAAAGAGTACACTGGGAGACGATTACGGAGTCGATATAGCAGAGATAGGGGATCAAAAACTATAATCAAAATTTAAAAGAGCTTTGGAAGAACTAAGATCGAATAAGGCAGAAGCGATACATAACATTCCGTCAGTTGTTCTAAAATAATCGGGAGAAGTGGCAACACAACGACTAGTCATGAGTCATGTTGGTGTGTAGAATGTGTGATTCTGGCGATATGCCATCTGACTTCAGGAAAAGCATCATACACACAAATCCGAAGACTGCAAGAGCTCACAAGTGAGAGAAGTACTGCACAGTATTCTTAACAGCTTGTGCGTCCAAGTTTCTGATGAGAATAATATACAGAAGAATGAAAAAGAGGTTGTATTAGACGACGGTCAGTTTGGCTTTGGGAAAGGTAAAGGCACCAAAAAGGCAGTTCCGACGTTGACGTTGGTAATGGATGCTAGAGTAAAGAAAAATCAAGAAACGTTCATAGGCCTTGTCGACCTGGAAAAAAGCGTTCGACAATGTCAAATGGTGTCAGGTGTTCGAAATCCTGAGAAAAATAGGGGTAATGCATATGGAAAGGGCGGTAGTATATAATATGAACAAGAACCAAGAGGGAACAATAAGAATTAGAGACCAACAATGAAGAATCGGATTAAAAAGGGCTTATGACAGAGATATACTCTGTCGCCCCTACCATTCAGTCTATACGTCGAAGAAGGAATAATGGAAATAATATAATGTTTCAAGAGTGGAATTAAAATTCTAGATTAAAAGATATCAATAATAAGTTTCGCTGAAGACATTGCTATCCTCAATGAAAGTGAAGAAAAATTAAAAGATTTTCTAAATGGAATGAACGGTCTAATGAGTACAGAACATGGATTGAGAGTAAATCGAAAAAAAGACGAAGGCAATAAGAAATTGGAGAAATGAGAACAACAAGGAAAGTATTATCAATATTGGTCATTACAATGTAGATGAAGGTAAGGAATTCTGTTAACTAGGCAGCAAAACAACCTATGACGGACGGAGTAAGGAGGACACAAAAAACAAAACAAAAAAAGTTTTCAAATGTGTGTGAATCCCTAAGAGACAAAACTGCTGAGGTCAACGGTCCGTACACTTCGACACTATTTAAACTGACACAAACACACACACACACACACACACACACACACAAACACACACACATATGCCCGAAGGAGGACTCGAACCTCCGGCGGGAGTGACCGCGCAAATCGTGACATGGCGCCTCTAAACAAGCGGCCACACCGCGCGGCCATAAAAAAGAAGACTAGCACTGAAAAAAAGGGCATTCCTGGCCAAGAGGAGTCTACTAGTGTCTATCATAGGCCTTAATTTGAAGAGGATATTTCGGAGGATTTACAGTGGGACTCAAAGCATTGTATGGACTGTGAGAAAATAGGAAAAGAAGAGAATCGAAGGATTTGAGATGTGGTGCTACAGAATAAGGTTGAAAATTGAGTTGACTGATAAGGTAAGGAATGGGTAGTTCTCCGCAGGATCGGCGAGGAAAAGAATATATGGAAAACACAGGGAAGAAGAAGTCAGATGATAGGATACCTGTTAAGAAATCACGGAATAACTTCCATGGAACTGCAGGGAGCCATAAAGGATAAAAATTGTAGACGAAAACAGATCAGGATACATCCTGCAAATAATTCAGGACGTAGGTTGCAAGTGCTACTCTAAGATGAAGGAGTTGGTCCAGAAGAGGAATTCACGGCAGGCCACTTCAAGCCAGTCAAAAGATTGATGACTCAAAAACAGAAAATTATATGAAACTAGCTGAGAACCATGTGTTGCATGGGTATTTATTAATTCTAGTCCTCTGTTAGTCCGTCTCTTCCTTCCTTGGGCGCTGATAACCTCGTTGTTGTGCGCCCTAAAACACTAATCGTCATCTTCTTCCTTCCTCCTCTCTGTGTCAGTGTCTTCCTCCCCCCCCCCTCCAGTGCTCACCTCCTCCTGTCACTATCCACCTTCTCTTCCCCCCTCTCTCTGTCTGTCCCCTCTCTCTTTATCCGCCTCCTCTCTCTTTATCCGCCTCCTCTCTCTTTATCCGCCTCCTCTCTCTTTATCCACCTCTACTCTCTCTATCCCTCATTCAGTGTGTATCATCTCCACCTGCCCCTCTCTCTTTCCACCACCTCCACTCTGTCCATTTCCTCCTTACCCTTTGCCTGTTCATTTGCTCCTTCCTCATCTCTCTGCCCGTCTGTTCCTCCCACTGGCTCTTTGCATCACCTCCTCCTTCCTTTCTCTGTGAACCTACTCCTCTGCCTTTTCTCTGTCTATTTCCCTCTTCCTTGTCTCTGGCCACTTAGTGTGGGCAGATTCCTTTCTCATCCTTACCTAATCTGATGGGACCGATTGCCTCCTCTTTGGTCCCCTCTCCAACCAACCAACCTTATCGCTCTTCATTTCCTCTTCCTCCTAAATCTATATAATGTACCTCCTGCTTCTCCCTCGCTGTCAGTCCATCTACTCGTCCCTCCTTCTGTCTCCACATTATCACACGTACTCCAATAGGAGACTGGTGGTTCTTAGTTCTACTTTATTTATTTCGAGACTGTGACTAAGCCAGCTGGGGCGGCCGAGCGGTTGAAGGCGCTACAGTATGGAGCCGTGAGACTTCTATAGTCGCAGGTTCGAATCCTACCTCGGGCATGGATGTGTGTGATGTCCTTAGGTTAGTTAGGTTTAAGTAGTTCTACGTTCTAGCGGACTGATGACATCAGTAGTCCCATAGTGCTCAGAGTCATCTGAACTATGACTAATAGGTGTGCCAAATGTAATTGAAATTTTTCCATGGGCTTACGGTGAGCTTTTTACCCATGCTTTGAGCAAATACGGACACGTGAAATACACTTCTCACATATTTAACATATTTCACTCGTATTTGTATACATATTTCACCTGTACGTCTAGCGTCCTCAATTTTCACGCAGCTCAACGTTAATGGCAAAATATCCTCTGAACTATGTACTGTAGGATTGTGTAATTTTCTGGCCCATTCAGTGGCACATGTGAACACTGTCTGTAAAAGTTATCATAAATATAGTTATTGGTGAAAAAGTACTAAATTAAAACGTCGTGCACAATGCTGCGCCGGCCGTGGTGGCCGTGCGGTTCTAGGCGCTTCAGTCTGGAACCGCGTGACCGCTACGGTCGCAGGTTCGAATCCTGCCTCGGGCATGGATGTGTGTGATGTCCTCAGGTTAGTTAGGTTTAAGTAGTTCTAAGTTCTAGGGGACTGATGACCACAGCAGTTAAGTCCCATAGTGCTCAGAGCCATTTGAGCCACAATGCTGCAGTTTCACTCTAGGAACAGCTAAAATGTATTAAGCGTCAAACCTTCATTCTTTCATGATTTTCTGGTGGTCGTTAGCCACTGGTTTCGTAAATGTTTTAATTTACGTGTCAAGTTTTTTTCATGTCTCTTAATAGCTTCGTTCTGAGGCACTGGACAACTAAAGATCGTGTATTCTCGCGTCGTGGAGTACACTGCTTTCTCACCCCCACCACCACACCTTTGGTAGGTGGTGGGTTCCTTCCCCCCCCCCCCCCCCCCTAGCTGCCCAGTGATTCTTTCCAGGCAGAAAATAAATATGTACCGAGTTCGATTGAAATCGACCACTGTTATAGGAGGAGGTGTGGAAAATGGATACATTGCATGGGGGCTTAATTAAAATAAAGATATAAGAATGCAATGCAAATACTTTTTAATTTTCTGTCGCTGTATGTCCGATTACGCTGTTTCGTAAACGGCTGGCCCTGACTAGTTTTAGTACGCAATCTGACTGCTTAGAATGACAACAAGGAATGTAAGAAAATTTCTGTTAGCACAATTAATTAATTAAGTCCCCAGCAACTATAAAACCTACGAAACCAACAAAGCACAAGTGTAGCTGTTCTGTATGTGGTAGTATGACTCAACGCACATCTGGCACGGTTCTTCTTCAACAAGACAAGAATTTTTAAATACCAATTATACTGACGTGATAAAAGAAAATTAGAAATACTATAATTGTGCAAGAAAACCAAAATTACACTCTAATACAAGAACACACGCCAGATGCTTTGTTGACTGAACCTGTCGTGACACATTATTCAGGTCACTGAAAGAATAAAAGAAAATACCTCCATATATATTGACGAAATGCACTCTGACCATTACAATATCTCCATTAGAACAATATCTGCTATCTCTCCCATCAAACCACTGCATAAAACATGGAACAACACTCTCCACTACCACATCGCACTCTAACTTCACGACAAGCAGTGTCCACCACAACTTCTCGGTAAGAACTGCCTGTCGCTGCGTCTCAATAATCACTGCCAGTGGAGGCGGCGGAACAATACTCTCTGGCGCGATTTCTGGCGCTGTGGCTCAGTGTAGCCACCTTTCAACATACATACATGCGTGTATTCATTTTTATAATTTGTATGGATCCTGAAAATCAAGCTTTCGTTGTTCCTGGGAATCGTCGGACAGGCAAGCTGCAAGTGGGCTTGTGTGACCTTAGTAACTCTTTAGTGATATTTATTCGCGAGGTCCGGACAGATTACATTCTAAGCACAGGGAATTTACCACTTGCAAACGAGAAGTTGAGTGGTCCGGAGTTGGAAACTCATCAAGTCTTGGGTGGCCAAGTTGCCCGCCAGATCTGCCAGAGCGGGTGCCGCGGGGACAGCCGGCGCGCGCTGGGAGCCAGCCAGCCACTACTCCCGGCCCGTGTTGTGCCACGTGTCAGCCCAGCGGCGCGCAGAATTCCGGCCGTCGCGCCGAGGCGCCAGCCGTCAGGCCAGCAATTACCGGCGCCTAATCTGACTGGGGACGCGGCCCAGCGAGGGCCGGACCAAACCGAGCCACTTCAGGCTGCTGCCCGCCGCCAGTTGTTACAAACAGTGGCAGCTGTCTGGTGCCCTGTCTTCTGCAACTGCTATCTCGGCCAGCAGTTTTCGTGTTTTTCGGATTAACACTCCACCAATCTCTGTTGTAAACCGTCTCACATTCGTGCTAGTACCTCGAAGTTATTTTGCGTTATTTTGGACTTTTGTGGTAAAGTCTTATGGAACCAAACTGCTGAGGTCATCGTTCCCTAAGCTTACACACTATTTAATCTAACTTAAAATAAGGTTTTTAACATGGCTGTCAATCAGCGACTGTTGTATAGTGCTCAGAGTCATTTGAACCGTTTGTTAACATAATCAAGCAATGGGAGTAACTAGGAACATCACAGCACCACCACTTCCACGGCTACCTGTATTATGTAACACTGCACTACCATCAATTTAACTAGAAGAAGGAGAATTAAGGGAGTTCCAAAAGTGTGTTACTGATCAGAACTCATATCTGCACGATCAGGTACAGAATGTACCTACCAGCAGACTTAAATCCAGTTATTTTAAAATTTGATTGTAATATCCTTTTTAGGTTTTTATTACGATGTTAAATTTAATTTTGTAATATTTTTAGTAATTATTAAATTAGTACCTTTATTTTGTTTTTAGCATTTATTCTTAATTCTGACCAGAATGAAAAGAGGTTTGACAGGCGCTTCCTCCGGAAAATTCTCACCTGATTACTGGTCCCACTGAACGTGGTGTGGTGTGTCTCTCTGTACGAATGGAAGTTCGAAGATCCCCTGAGGTGCGACTGTAGGTTTCGCGTGAAAATTACAGAGCATCTGACTGAAGATTGTTTACTCCATAAATTCCATTTGGTGACACAAAGACCTGTGGACTGTATTAGAGACCTAGAGGTTTAGCTATAAAATTTTTGTATATTTCTGTGTTTATAGTATGTACTGCTTTGTGTATATTTAACCATTTGTATATAAAGCCATTGACTAACAATTTAAAACGACCATGAAGGCAATACGAATAACGCTAGCAATAATAATAATAATAATAATAATAATAATAATAATTTGCAATCGGAATTCTGAATGTTTTAAAAATGGGAGTTTGATTCTCTAAATACTCAAGGTGGGGGAGGGCTTAATTTCTGTTAGATTGAATTGTTATTAACATTATTTACTGGCCACGATCGCGATATTAGGCTTTTATTTTTGATACATTCCTACGGTAATTGGAGGAATATAAACATTTTGAAGACCTAAATACACAGTGTTGATGTTACACAATAGTATTTATTTTGTAGTTTGTGCGTTCTGCTTTCGGCTTTCTAGGTCATACTCAGACAACTTAAGACTAAATAGTTAGTCCACCCATCAGCGAGAGTACATAGCTGTATACAGATTTTTTATTTTTATGTTCAATTTTTCAAAAATGTGACATTTTACGTCTATATATCGACAAGAAAATACAAGCATAATGAAATTGAAAAAGAACCTCTAAAATTAATCTTACATTAAGTTATACTCAATTATTGAAACTAAACAGATTAGAAATGAATATTGGCACAGACTACTACGTTACAGCAGTGCCAACACTCAGTTGTACTTATATTTATATATTATGTCTATAAGAAATCATTGTTCAAGAATGGTTCAAATGGCTCTGAGCACTATGGGACTTAACATCTGTGGTCATCAGTCCCCTAGAACTTAGAACTACTTAAACCTAACTAACCTAAGGACATCACACACATCCATGCCCGTGGCAGGATTCGAAACTGCGACCGTAGCAGTCGCGCGGCTCCGGACTGAGCGCCTAGAACCGCTAGACCACCGCGGCCGGCGAAATCATTGTAACAGAGAAAGAAATTAAGATCCGTGCAGCCGAATTGACGTTTCTTATGGGTGTGAAAGCCTGTACCAGAATAGATAAATTGAGAAAGAGCGGCATTAGGAAGGAACTTAACTTATTCAACGTAAGAACAAATTTATGACATTAAAAGAAAATCGACTGAACATGTCGACAGAATGACCACTATACAAAGTCAGAAATTATAATCCGGAACGCTGAAGAAGAGGTGGACATTGCCAAGAAAGAGATCGGCATCGCAGTGGGCAAGAGCCTAATATTTAACGTGCGCAAGAAGAAAGTGCCTCCCTTGCAGCTTAAAGATACAGTGGACGTGAGTTCTGTATACGCTGAGTTCTCTGTGCGCAGGGCGCTGCGGAACACAAGGGCCGATCAGGCAACAGGTGAGTCGAAACCGACGCTCGTATTCCCGGAAGTTGCCCCAGCAGGCCAGAATATTGTGACTTGTGGCCATCAGCAACCGGCAAAGGACACCTAACGGCACTCCTGGCGGCTACTAGCCGTGTGTCAGATACTCTCCCAGAAAATTAGTGAGATACAGCAACATTTACATATAAAGTAGAAACAAAACGAACAGAGGCTGTAAGACGTGTATATTTCTATTGTCTATTGTCAAACCACAATTTATGAAAGATGTTTATATTTTATTAATATGATTAAGTAGGAATAATTAATATTTGTCATGTTGGAAATAATTGTGGTAGCAGGGAATGTCTGCACCAAAGTATTGTTGGCAAGAGAGACCGCAAATTGGTATAATTTTTAAAAAAGGTGGGAGAGTCCGATTATGGATACCTTTTTAGAAAAGAGAGGAAAAGACCGCGCATTGATACATGTTGTAATGGTAGCTGGGATTGTCTGCACCAGACAGCATTGTTGGCAGGAGAGACCGCACTTTAGCGTTCGTAGAAAGTCAGCAGTAAGCGAGATGTGCAGCGAGTCGGAAGCAGGTCTGAAGCGAGAGGTAGAGAGGAGCAGTGTGCCTGCCAGCCACCAGCTATGATTTACAAGAGATTATAAATGATGTACAGAGACATTAACTTACTATTATCATAAGAGGAACTAATATTATAGAATTATTTTCTTTGCGAAACTCAAGACTACTGAAGGTATGTTTTCGCGATGCTAGTTGTAAGATTATTGTAAAAAGTAAGTCCCTTTTGAACGATTGTTAAATCATTTCATTACCAACAGTAAATATTTTAAGCGTTTTCAGAGTATAATTAATTTTTGCCAGCAATGTTACATTACTGATTATAATCCATCCCAAAAACCATCAACGTAAAACTTTGCAAAAATTTTATTGTTGTCAAGAAAAAGTGTAACTATGAATTACGTAACTTCAGTCAAATCAAAATTAAAGAATAACGTCAGCTTTGCTATTAGAGAATAACGTCAGCTTTGGTAATAAATAGAACCACTTATTATGACAGCCCACCAGCAGTTAATAGAGTATAGTAAACCAGAGTAAGTATACTCATGTCGCGGTTCGATGTAGAAGTCAGATGGCGATCCAGTAACAGTAAAAAAGATAAGGAACAGTTTTGGGTTATTGCAGATAACGACTGAGGGCCACGACGACGACACATTCTCTGTTTCGTCGAAATAATCAGAAAATCACTTTTAATAAGCAGCAATTAAATTTGTATTCGAAGATTGAGAAAGAGAATACATTTCAAAGGGAAGATTTCTTTTGTTATTATTAAGCAAGAGATAGAAATCCTAAGGAAAGGTTTCATAGGATATTGTAGGAGGGAAGGTTGCGTAACAAAAGAGATGTAGAGGAGACGGTTATTGCGTAAAAAGAAAGAGAGATATAGAGGAGACGGGAAGGTTTCAAAGCTTATAACCGAGACATAGGCGGTTGACAAAAATATATGGGAACTTAATAACAGTGAGGCTCTAGGGAACTAGACTGGTGAGTGATAAGGAGCCGGATGAAAGAAACTGATTCAGTTTCAATTAGACTGTGTAACAACACGATCAAACATCAAAATAACAAGACATTGTACGTCCCTTAATGTTGTAGGCGGACACTTTTGAAATTCAGTCTACACCCAATTAACTTTTCCGCTCTCGTAAACACACAGAATAATAAGGACTTGAGCAATAAAACATAAAAAACAATAAGCAACTATTAGCCGCCTTAAAGGACATGGAACAAAGAAATACAGTAATTAACAAAGCACCTTCACGGTGAGCAACGGTTTTAAGCACATTTTTAAAAGAGGTAATGTTAGTACCTCGCCCTAGTCGGTAACAAAGATAAAAAATTTAAAAAATAGCATTTGTCAAACCTGTAACAGTACATTACAAGACCAACAGAATTTAGTTATCCATCTTAGGTAGACAACTAAGTTTCAAATGACTTACCAAACCTTGGAAAGCAGCTCCTGAGCGGAAATATTTAGGAAACAAGGACCTGCATTAGGCTATCATTCAAGATAAAACTCCTTACAATGTCAATGTCAGTAAACAGTAAGAGGTTGACTGGAACACACCAAATGCCATTAAGCTTTTAAATGCTACTTCGACAAGCACACAGAATGAAACCTGAAAATACAAAAAGCAGAGCAAATATTTGGTCTTCAGGCAGAAAAACAAAAAATAAAATAAAGAATACACCAAAGAGCAGTCACCAAACGGCTACCAGCGTGAGAGGCCACAAGAATCAAAATATAAATACCAGTTAAGGCCGAAGTGGCACAGAAGTCGAAATCGAAGTAATAATTGACGTGAGCAGTACTTCTGTCAGTTCCACCAGCCTCACGCAAATTTCTATACAGTGTACAAACAAATAAAATGGATTACATATGGACAATATCTGCTCGCCAGCCTACCGCTGAAAAGGCAACCCTTCGCCAATTGTGAGGCAGAACTTTACAAAATTTTAATAAGAAGTAACACGTTTACCTGTTGAAAGAACAAAGCACGGTGAATTTACTCATACATGTCAGTACCGCACAACATTTCAGTGCAGTGTGTCTTTTTTTATAAACAGGATGCCAGGACAAAGAGACATTGCAAAAACTCCCGTCCCCGGTACCCGATGGATGTCAAGAAGACGCTCACTGTAATTTTCAAGTTGACACTGAATGAAATTAAAACACCACAAGCCCCTTTCCACCAAGAAGGGCAGCATATTCAAGAACTAGGACTCTCAAGATCGCGAGTCACCGGCGTCCACTCAGGAAGCAAAAAGACACTTCCAACAGCGTTAAAGGTCAACAAATCTGCCTCTAAGCTGATCCAATTGCAGAAGCTAGTCCCACGGCCATTACGCTGAGCCGTCAAGAAAATGTTGTCACAGTGCTGCAGTGGGCACTCAACCGAAGTCCTTGCCGGAGCCCATCCGTGAGTCTTTAACCTCATGAAGCACTATGTCGCTGCCGCTAGCGCGATACCCAGGCAGTGTTACGAGGCAAAGGACCAAAGATGTTAAGTTGGAGCGGCCGGTACCGATAAAGGCGCCCGCACAGTACGCTAGGGTCTACGGTCTCTTGTCGCTGTAAAAAAAAGCTTCTAAATGACTGCAATCAAAAGATGCGGCCATTTATGTCACATATTTTGATACTCGCAAACTTACTCATCAAAACCTATATACGAACTATCCATATACCTAATTAAGTTGTACAGAACCTTCGAAAATGTTCCGTATTTTTTACTATAGTGTTAATAATTTTGGTGACCTGGTAGTAGTATATGAATACTAAAGTAACTCTATTTTCAGACAGATCATTCCTCTTGCTTGCCAGTGATGCGCACAGGGGCCAATTGAAGCTCCTTTCAATCAATATCAATACGAGGCGACCTGGTGGTGTGGCAGAGGGGTTCCCAGTTTCGAATAAATAAATGGGAGAGGTTACCAGTTTCGGGATTTACCTGACAAAGAAAAAACCTCTTGACATTCTTGGTCAGAATTGGGGGATTGGAACTACTTTATTTCTGGAGCTACGTCTTTCATTGTCCCAAATTACCATTTCGTGTGTTTATATCTTGTAGGTACGTTTTATCAGTGTATGGAGTAAGGTGTTGCGTTGATGACGCCTCCTTTCACCCAAATGAATTGTGAGCAGGGTCTCATGAAACGAAAACCAAATGACTTGCGTAGGAGATGGCACAAGTGGAAAGTAGCTGCGTGTTGGGTGGGTGTAAATCTTTAACTACGAGGGTTGGAATATAAATAGTGGCAACTATTTATTGACAACCGATACAAAAGAGTTACGTGTTTGCACCTGTTACTGTCCTTCATATTAGTCACCAGCGTTGTGTAGGACCCGTTGCCAGTGGTGTCCTCGTGATGACTGGGTGTTGTGTGATGTCCTTAGGTTAGTTAGGTTTAAGTAGTTCTAAGTTCTAGGGGACTGATGACCGTAGATGTTAAGTCCCATAGTGCTCAGATCCATTTGATGCCAGTGGTGTGGAACGCGTAGTATACCGTTAGCAGAGCCTGTTTTGTCGATTATGTGAATGGAGTGGTCTAAAGTTACGGTGATTCTCGTGTACGACTGTGATGGTGTTATCCTAACGCATTACGTTCCTCCACGGCAGACCATCAATGCCCAGTATTACTGTTCGTTTTTGGAGCATCACCAGCTTCGCGCCCACCCATCATTTTGCACGACAATGCGCAGGCGCATACAGCGCAAGCTGTGACTGCTCTGTCCGGTCGATGGGACTGGGAAGTACTGTACCATCCACCGTACTCCCCGGACTTAAGTCCTTGTGACTTTGATTAGATTCTGAAGATGAAGGAACCATTTTCTGGCATTCGCTTCAGAACTTTTCAGAGGTTCTTCGGCAGGCAGTAGACCGCTTCATTCGCTCCATCAGCAGAACAGGCTCTGCTAATGTATACTACACCTTCCACATCGCTAGCAATGGGTTCTACACAACGTTAGTGACTACTTTGAAGGACAGTAACAGGTTCAAACGCGTAACTCTTTTGTGCCGGTTGTGAATAAATAGTTGCCACTATTTAAGTTCCAAGCCTCGTATATTTAAATATATTTATTAATCAGTTTCAACGAAGTGCACAAGATGACACATGCAAGGTATTTTGTGCTCATATTACCAAAATGCAAAAACTTGACATCTTAGACGAATAAAGCATACGATAAATTAATCGGCCCCTTTGGGGTAGCCCGTACCACGCCTAGGCGATGCGCAATCTCTCTCCACTTTTTTTGTCAACATATTTTCCGTCACCGCTTCTACAACACCTCGTATTCGTGCCTTTGAAACTGGCGAAGACTTTATCCCCAACGTAACACTGCAAGAAGATCAAGTGAGGATTATGTCAGGTAAACATTGTGACCATGACGCTGGACACTCTTTACTGATGAGTTGGCAGAAAAGATTTCATCCAAGAGCTGACGAACATATAACCACCAGTGTTGCGGTGCGCCGTCTTGTTGAAACACATTCCGTAGTTGGAATTCCTGTTTTAACTGAGGTGCTACGTTAGGCGCCAACATGTCCAGATAAACTGTTGCAGTAAATACAGGGTGGAGAAAAATTCGCGCTTTTGGACTTCGCTGCACGATTCCTTACATACAAGCAATACAAAAATATATCTCACAAAAATACTTCCTGCGCATATTTCCGGCAGTAAATTGATGTCAAAGATTGGCAGGCTGGAAACACTGTAATCACATGTACAGTAATGACGTCTGTCAGTAGAAAAGAGTAGTGCTGTTTGGTTGGTGCTGTGGGTAGCGTTATCGGTTAGCATGTGGGAGCTCTAGCGATCGATTCTGGATGGAAGCAAATTTGTCCTTATTTGCTAAATGTAGTCTGCGTGGTACGGTATATGGCGTCTTAATCGTCATACAGCAATTACACTGGGTCTTATGGAAAACATTGACATTTACGTATTATGAATACAGAAATTGAAGTACAACCTTTGTCACTGGTCATCACAGCCTCGGCGGGTCAGTCAGCGGACGCAGCAAGCGACACCAGGGGTGTCTCAAGCGACGCGCCAGACCCTCCGCCGTCGCTGCACCTCGAGGCAGCAGCCTGAAGGCGGCTGACCGTGGCCAACAGCACGCTCAGCTGCTAGCGAACCGCGGCCAGTTCCTCCTACGCCCGCACACAGCATGCACACACCCTATCCATCCTACTGCTAATATCTTTTTTTTTGTGTGTGTGATATGTTACAATACAGCATCACCGGTCTATTGCGGTCTAACTGTGTTGGTGAGGCAGTAAATTTATCCACAGGGCAGTGACTGCGTCACTGCAATTCACTTTGGAGGTGTGGCGGTGGGACTTGCAGTCCCGTACCACCCTCTGACGGTGACAGTATTACATGAGTCAGGCAGAAAAATTTAGCCTAACGTGGGCAGGTATCATTGGAAAGTATTGGACGTAGAATGGGCTAGTCCCGCCAAAGGATGCGTCCGTGGTGGGCGTGCCAGACCTATCGTTAGCCATGGTCGGAATCCGATTCCTCTAGGATGGTTAGGGGAACCGGATGTCGATGCCAGCGGCGTGGAAGTGTGGTCCCAACGTGGCGTAACCCATGGACAATGTCCCGCAAGGCATCCACTTTCTCATAGAGCCTCCGCGCGTTGTTGCGTATGCTCTACAGCTATCAATAAGCAATACGAGAATACGCAAGGATTTTATGTAATTAAATATGCAACCGCACAAACACTCGGAAAGAAATTAAGAATCAAACTACAAAACAAATATGAAAGCTAAATATGCGACTCGCTACTGCACGGTTGCTGCACTGATACTTCACCAGCGGCTGCTCGAGGCTCAATCATAGTTCCTTAGACTGGATTACTGCAATCAAAGAAATGCTTTATGCCCGCCCTTTATACACAAGAGAAGTCAAGAATTCTATGAGCCAGTTACATAGAAAGTGATTAGAGCTGACACTGCAGACATTGTCTTATGCAACCGGCAAGGTTGTACCTGACCTTCATGAACCACGCATGCGAATTCCATATTCCCTCAGTCGCTACGCAGAAACTATGAACCCTACAGAAAAATGAACACGACCTTTTTGGAGTAATTTAGTGTAAATTAAATTTTGTAGTTGAATATGTTCTCACTAGAAGCCATAGTTTTCGAGTTATTCAGAAAAAAACGCAGAAAAGTGATCTCCAAAGACTCCGACACTCTCACACAGTCCTCACCGGTCAAGATTTCTAGTAGTTGTTCATGGCACTCCGTCCTACTATTGTACAAAAATTATCGACTGGATGAATTACTTGTCAGGTCCGACCTTTTCTGGTGTTCAGTATCTGGCTTATTGTGCCGCTGACTTAGTCGAGAACTTACAAATTGTAAAAACGACGTCTGTGTAAATTTCACCTTACAATTTTGTGAATTTTAACAGCTTAAAATAAACTTTTACGTCGTTGTATTCGTCATGCCTTCTGACTACGAAACTACTGTGCATCTAAGGGATAAATTTGGACCGAACTGTGAAGTTAATTGTTTTTAGCGTAACGTTTACAAAGTCTTTTTCTTTCGTTACCCTCACTGGCATGTTTAATTTAATGATGTTAACGAAGTAGCGGACTATGCTGGTGGCGTAATAGTCCAATCAACAGAAACCGAAGAAAGTTCGAAAATCGGGAATAGTTCGTGTAGTCCGAAATTTTTGAAGAGTTGTCGGAGGGATTGCACGAACAACAGACTAGAACTCCTGACTGGTGAAGGATGGTGCAGGGATGAAGGTGCGTTTCAAGGTCAGTTTTGTACGTTTTTCTTGAATAAGTCGAAAATCTTCGTCTCCATCAGAAGCATATCCCCGTAAAACACCGAAGTATATTAAACTTCCTACAAAAAGATCCTGATCATTTTTTCTGTGGTGAAAGTTTCCTGTAACAAATTTATTCGTTTTATTTTGAACTCGTACTGGCTTTGTCTGTTGGTTGCAACTTCACTGTTGTTTAGCTTTGGCTGACGTTCTACATTTCCAACTGCGAGAGAAACGATATATATCTGCCTCCGAGAGTGCAACACGAATTGACCCTGTTTTATGATCTTTATAAAAAAATGCGAATCCTGAACTTTACTATTATTCTCTTTAATTCGACAAACTTGTCCTATGCCTTAATGACCTGCCTAATAAAGCTGTTCATGGAATGTTCCCTGTGAGTTGTTAATTTTCGTAGCAAACTGATCCTGAAATGAAAACATCTTGTAATGCAATTACTTGGAAACGAGGTGCTTGCTACTCTTTCTGCGCCAGCTGCAGATCTCTAACTACATTTGCTGAGAGCATAGTGCAATGCACCCGACAATAAGTAAACCATTTTATACATATCATTGAGTGAAACAATCTTTAAATAAAAATGACTTGGATCGAGGATGTGGGAAGTGCTCTTAGATGAAAAATTTCTTTAACAGACAGTTTTTGAATAATCTGATACGTTATTACTTGTATGAAATTTCTGTAACAATACACATTAACATTGACAAAGAGCAACATTGATATCAGGCTCTTACTCTCTCAAATCTTTGACAAATAATAAATATGAAAAATACCTTACAGTGAAAATCATTCAATCTTTAATGGAAATCTAAAGTTCCCTGATACGGACGTCTTATTCAACAATGGTTACATACTGCGCATGACTGCAATGCAAGTAAATAGAAAATATTCACTTCATTTCTCTTCGTATGCTTTACCAATTTCATTTCGTTCTAAATCGGTAATCGAATCTTTATCCTCTATTTCACAATATTATTTATTTATTTAGTTATTTGTTTTATTGCAAGTTCCGTTGATCCTGACAGCACGGGAGTTGCAAGGATATGGAGTGAGACTGTATTTTTACAGTGTTAACAATACAGGAGCGCTCAATACGTTTAATTCATGACAAAACTCATAGTAACAACATGGAACGCTAAAAGAAATAAAAAAAACATATTACATATACCAGAATTAATACTTACTTGTACATATTCAAATTAACAATATCGAAAAATTTTTGCTGCAATACAACACTACAGCAACAAATAGTTTGCATTTATGCTTACATTGAATGGCTAACTCAGTCGTATCATAAAAACGTGCTCCTATGCACCAAAAATCTTTGGTGATTCAGGAGAAAGACTTTTCATGACACTGGGTAGAACATTGCAAATTTTGATGCATGTGTAATTTACTCCTTTCTGTACAAGGTATAGTTTGATTGGTTCCTATGAAAGCCCTCTTTTGACCTTGTGCTGTGACCAGGATATTCACTATTGATTTTGAAGAGAGAGTGGCTTTTACTAACGAAACATGGAAGGGAGTATATGTAGCGATATATCACTGTAAATACCTGTAGTTTCCTAAACAGATTCCTACCTGAGTGCCTTGGTTGCACACCACTCATGATGCGTATAGCTCTCTTCTGAGCAATAAAAACGTTTTTTTTTTTTTGCCAAGGGCTGGTTTCCCCAAATGATGATTCCATAAGACAAAAGTGGAGGCAAATATCTTATGAGATCCTTCAAACACAAATCATTTTACTTAAACATGAAGGCTCTTTACTTTATGGATACATTGCTACGAGTCCTCTGTACAGCGTCTGTCTCACTACTCCTTAACCATAGAACTCCCACTCTCCTCGCTGCAAAGCAGAGATGAAAAAACAAGCACATCTTCCACCGACACAGCTATTCTGACCAAAGCCTAAACGCGAATAACAAGCAATTCAAAATCGTAGCTTAGTTTTTGAGACATCCAAAAATGCAAATAACAAACTCCCAATAGACCTGTTTCAGTAGGACTAACAGTTTGCGTGGAGGGACCGAGAGAATACGAAAATATAGCGCGTGGTTTATGAACACTTTTTAACATAGATAAAAATAAATTTGCTGTCGATAAAAAATTACCCAGAAGATGACAAAGCGAGTTAATGAGCTCTAATTTTAAAAAAAGTAAATACGGTTTCATTGTCACCAGGCGATTTCCTTGACTAACCCCTTGTGGATACAAGAAAAAATAGATAAGCCTGCCTCCGTTGTTAGCCGTACAGCCCTTGTTACAGCGGGGCACCGTGTCCCCCCCACCCCGTCCAACCTTCTCCCAAGATGAAAGGACTGCTTGCAGGCCAGTCACGTTCACTTTTCTTCCCGAGCCACCCCAACCCGGCCCAGCGCACTGCTCCCTGAGGGCGGTTACTTGACCTGTGCCACTCGACGAGCCATGGAAGGCAACCACAATGGGGTCCTGTGCTGGCGGCGCTCTTGAGGAAGTACCACATTTACTGCTCCTGTTTCGCCAACTCAGCCCGCCATATCAATGTAGAAAATTGAGGGCGCTTGTATTGTGACCTGTCAGCAATATCTCAGGCACCTGCCCTTCATTTTTAGAAGACGCTATCATGTTGTTCGAAGATTACTGGAAAACGCTCTCTCGATATCCTTCGTTTTTATTTCCGTCAGTTAACAGTTTTACGAGGTGCATTCAAGTTCTAAGGCCTCCGATTTTTTTTCTCCGGACTGGAAAGAGATAGAAACATGCGCATTGTTTTAAAATAAGGCCGCGTTCATTGTCAATACGTCCCAGAGATGGCAGCACCGTACGACAGATGGAATTTTACCGCCAGCGGCGAGAATGAGAACTGTTTTAAATACTTAAAATGGCGACGTTTTCCTTACTTGAATAGCGTGCAATCATTCGTTTTCTGAATTTGCATGGTGTGAAACCAATTGAAATTCATCGACAGTTGAAGGAGACATGTGGTGATGGAGTTGTGGATGTGTCGTAAGTGCGTTCGTGGGTGCGACAGTTTAATGAAGGCAGAACATCACGTGAAAACAAACCGAACAACCTCGGGTTCGCACAAGCCGGTCTGACGACATGATCGAGAAAATGGAGAGAATTGTTTTGGAGGATCGCCGAATGACTGTTGAACAGATTGGCTCCAGAGTTGGCATATCTGTGGGTTCTGTGCACATAATCCTGCATGACGACCTGAAAATGTGAGAAGTGTTATCTAGGTGGGAGCCACGAATGCTGACAGACGACCACATGGCTGCCCGTGTGGCATGTTGCCAAGCAATGTTGACGCGCAACGACAGCATAATTGGGACTTTCTTTTCTTCGGTTGTGACAATGAATGAGACGTGGATGCCATTTTTCAATCCAGAAACAAAGCGCCAGTCAGCTCAATGGAAGCACACAGATTCACCGCCACCAAAAAAATTTCGGGTAACCGCCAGTGCTGAAAAAATGATGGTGTCCATGTTCTGGGACAGCGAGGGCGTAATCCTTACCCATTGCGTTCCAAAGGGCACTGCGGTAACAGGTGCATCCTACGAAAATGTTTTGAAGGACAAATTCCATCCTGCACTGCAACAAAAACGTCTGGGAAGGGCTGCGCATGTGCTGTTTCACCAAGACAACGCACCCGCACATCGAGCTAACGTTATGCAACAGTTTCTTGGTGATAACAACTTTGAAGTGATTCCTCATGCTCCCTACTCACCTGACCTTGCTCCTAGTGACTTTTGGCTTTTTCCAACAATGAAAGACACTCTCCGTGGCCGCACATTCATCAGCTGTGCTGCTATTTCCTCAGCGATTTTCCAGTGGTCAAAACAGACTCCTAAAGAAGCCTTCGCCGCTGCCATGGAATCATGGCGTCAGCGTTGTGAAAAATGTGTACGTCTGCAGGGCGATTACGTCGAGAAGTATAGCCAGTTTCATCGATTTCGGGTGAGTAGTTAATTAGAAAAAAAATCGGACGCCTTAGAACTTGAATGCATCTCGTAGGTGAGTAGACTTTTGCGGATTTAGAAAGAATTAGTGAGGATTTCGCGTTATTCCAATACACCTGCTAAGAAAAAGGCTCCCAACCTTCCTGTGACTACTACCTCTAAACGGGTTTGTGATTTCCCTAAATCACTCCAGGCCAATGCCGGGATGGTTCCTCTGAAAGGGCACGGCCGACTTCCTTCCCCATCCTTCCCTAATCCGATGAGACCGATGACCACGCTGTCTGGTCTCCTTCCCCAACCAACCAACCAATATAAACGGGTTTATATGTCATGTAATACCAATTTAACACTAATTAAACTCGGAATAATAAAAGATAAACACCTCTATTTTGGAAAGGATAAAGGAAACTGGAAATTTGTTGTAAGGTCTTATGGGACCAAACTGCTGACGTCATCGGTCCCTGAGCTCACACACTACTCAATCTAACTTAAACTAACTTACGCTAAGGACGATACACACACCCATCATGCCCGAGGGAGGACTCGATCCTCCGACGGGGGGAGCCGCGCCATCCGTGACAAGGCGACTGAGACAGGGAAAGGACAAAGGAAAATCATACATCGGTAACCTTCAACGCAATTAAACTCACACGCTTTATGGGTGAACAATAAATATTACCTTTATACACTCCTGGAAATGGAAAAAGGAACACATTGACACCGGTGTGTCAGACCCACCATACTTGCTCCGGACACTGCGAGAGGGCTGTACAAGCAATGATCACACGCACGGCACAGCGGACACACCAGGAACCGCGGTGTTGGCCGTCGAATGGCGCTAGCTGCGCAGCATTTGTGCACCGCCACCGTCAGTGTCAGCCAGTTTTGCCGTGGCATACGGAGCTCCATCGCAGTCTTTAACACTGGTAGCATGCCGCGACAGCGTGGACGTGAACCGTATGTGCAGTTGACGGACTTTGAGCGAGGGCGTATAGTGGGCATGCGGGAGGCCGGGTGGACGTACCGCCGAATTGCTCAACACGTGGGGCGTGAGGTCTCCACAGTACATCGATGTTGTCGCCAGTGGTCGGCGGAAGGTGCACGTGCCCGTCGACCTGGGACCGGACCGCAGCGACGCACGGATGCACGCCAAGACCGTAGGATCCTACGCAGTGCCGTAGGGGACCGCACCGCCACTTCCCAGCAAATTAGGGACACTGTTGCTCCTGGGGTATCGGCGAGGACCATTCGCAACCTTCTCCATGAAGCTGGCTACGGTTCCGCACACCGTTAGGCCGTCTTCCGCTCACGCCCCAACATCGTGCAGCCCGCCTCCAGTGGTGTCACGACAGGCGTGAATGGAGGGACGAATGGAGACGTGTCGTCTTCAGCGATGAGAGTCGCTTCTGCCTTGGTGCCAATGATGGTCGTATGCGTGTTTGGCGCCGTGCAGGTGAGCGCCACAATCAGGACTGCATACGACCGAGTTACACAGGGCCAACACCCGGCATCATGGTGTGGGGAGCGATCTCCTACACTGGCCGTACACCACTGGTGATCGTCGAGGGGACACTGAATAGTGCACGGTACATCCAAACCGTCATCGAACCCATCGTTCTACCATTCCTAGACTGGCAAGGGAACTTGCTGTTCCAACAGGACAATGCACGTCCGCATGTATCCCGTGCCACCCAACGTGCTCTAGAAGGTGTAAGTCAACTACCCTGGCCAGCAAGATCTCCGGATCTGTCCCCCATTGAGCATGTTTGGGACTGGATGAAGCGTCGTCTCACGCGGTCTGCACGTCCAGCACGAACGCTGGTCCAACTGAGGCGCCAGGTGGAAATGGCATGGCAAGCCGTTCCACAGGACTACATCCAGCATGTCTACGATCGTCTCCATGGGAGAATAGCAGCCTGCATTGCTGCGAAAGGTGGATATACACTGTACTAGTGCCGACATTGTGCATGCTCTGTTGCCTGTGTCTATGTGCCTATGGTTCTGTCAGTGTGATCATGTGATGTATCTGACCCCAGGAATGTGTCAATAAAGTTTCCCCTTCCTGGGACAATGAATTCACGGTGTTCTTATTTCAATTTCCAGGAGTGTATGTAGATTCTACGATTTTCGTAACGCCTACGCAAATTCTCCTCCACGCACACTTTGGTAGTGGATATTTCCGACCATAAACCTCCGCCTTAGCACCTTACTCTGTTTTCGGCCCGTCAATAAACCAGACTATGCCTCCTGCACATTGTCGTGGATCCTTCTTCCACTGTTCCCTACAGCCAACAGTTACGTTAAAATGTGTACTGCAGCAGCTGGAAGCTATCTTATAAGCGGTCGGCATTTTCCCGACCATTCCTACATTTCCCACATTCCACTTATTGGTGTGAAATTCTAGATACCCAACAGATATATAGTTGTTTCCAGTTTCTAGCCTGTGTGATTCTGACGCTGCCTCCGTTGTAATGCAAAGGTGTAATGGTGCTATGTACAGGGGGTCTCAATCCCGACAATGGATGTGCTGCTAATTCCTCGAGTTGTGGCTAAGCATGCTAGACTGTGCACCTTGCCAAGGTCCGTAGAAGCCACCTTGTTCTACCTTGTTCAACCATACTGTAGCGCCATAAATTATAGTCTTATTACGATTATGTACAACCAGTATATATATTCGTTTTTAGACCCCAGGCTCTTCCACAGGCTCTTCCAATGCTACCTTTCCCCATTGTATACATATTCCTTATGTGACGGTCCCATGATGGTGTCACGTCTAGGGTTACCCTGGAGACTTCGCTTCCCCTCCCTAGGTAGGGTTTCGTCGAAAAGCTTAACTGTCCACTACGTGTGCTGTATATGCTTTCTAGCAAATCTTACTCCAGCAGTTTGCTTAGGACTGACCCTAGGACCGTGTTCCTTGTGCCAGTTTTGCACAATATTCAGTGCAGGTGGTATCATTGTTCTAACACTGCCAAGTATTACTCTGAGTAAGCCGTCTCCGTATACTTTGCAAAAGTAGCCTCTAGCACTTAACTCTTCGATGATTTCATTCACCATTCACCACTAGACTCAACATCAGAAGGGACAAAACACCTACCTGCAGAAAGCCTCTGGTGGTTTTGATTACCATTTTTCTGTTCACCTTTCTTCTGCTCAACATGGTCTTTATCCACCTACATATGGGGACAAAACCTCTACTTGTAGAAACCCTCTGGAGGCGGTGGTTTCCATTTTTTCATTCATGATATTGGCTTCTACCTTTCTTCTCCTCCTCAACTTGGTCTTTATCCACCTACATACGGTCGCCTCAGTGACATACCCTTCTGCAGCTCTAACAATGGATTTGTAGGAAGTATTGCTAAAAGCCTCTTCGATATTCTTGAAGATGTAGAGAGCAATTTACTGCAAGTGTAGTGCTTTCTCCATCTTCCCTACAAGATGGTAATGTTTTGCCTGGTTGATACGCATGTTGCCTTACGTGTAAAGGGACCTTGCAGGCTTTGACAAATACAGGGTTATTACAAATGATTGAAGCGATTTCACAGCTCTACAATAACTTTATTATTTGAGATATTTTCACAATGCTTTGCACACACATACAAAAACTCAAAAAGTTTTTTTAGGCATTCACAAATGTTCGATATGTGCCCCTTTAGTGAATCGGCAGACATCAAGCCGATAATCAAGTTCCTCCCACACTGGCGCAGCATGTCCCCATCAATGAGTTCGAAAGCATCGTTGATGCGAGCTCGCAGTTCTGGCACGTTTCTTGGTAGAGGAGGTTTAAACACTGAATCTTTCACATATCCCCACAGAAAGAAATCGCATGGGGTTAAGTCGGGAGAGCGTGGAGGGCATGACATGATTTGCTGATCATGATCTCCACCACGACCGATCCATCGGTTTTCCAATCTCCTGTTTAAGAACTGCGGAACATCATGATGGAAGTGCGGTGGAGCACCATCCTGTTGAAAGATGAAGTCGGTGCTGTCGGTCTCCAGTTGTGGCATGAGCCAATTTTCCAGCATGTCCAGATACACGTGTTCAACCGTTTCTTCACTCACTGCAGGCCGACCCGTTGATTTCCCCTTACAGAGGCATCCAGAAGTTTTAAACTGCGCATACAATCGCCGAATGGAGTTAGCAGTTGGTGGATCTTTGTTGAACTTCGTCCTGAAGTGTCGTTGCACTGTTATGACTGACTGATGTGAGTGCATTTCGAGCACGACATACGCTTTCTCGGCTCCTGTCGCCATTTTGTCTCACTGCGCTCTCGAGCGCTCTGGCGGCAGAAACCTGTAGTGCGGCTTCAGCCGAACAAAACTTTATGAGTTTTTCTACGTATCTGTAGTGTGTCGTGACCATATGTCAATGAATGGAGCTACAGTGAATTTATGAAATCGCTTCAATCATTTGTAGTAGCCCTGTAATAAAATGAGATGATGTGGTTGGTGGCCCTCAACTACGTACCCACTGACTCAGAGTTGAAATATTAAAAGTTGTGGCTGGTTTCATTGTCTACGGGCTGGGATACGTAGTTGCCACATTACAAGCCAAATACTTCTGAGTCTACAGTATACAATATGAATATACACATGGATCGAATGGTCATAGGTTCCTGTAACTTAGCAGTTGCGAATATAATGTAGAAAGGTTGCAATTAAATAAAATCTGCAGGTACTAACTTAACTACTTTAAATGATGAGTGTGATAGTAGAAGTACTTTTGAGAATGCTGTATATTTCTGTTAACACTTATTTGTGTCGATGGTCCAGCAATTAAATAAAATATAAGTTGAACAACAGGGAAAGAATAGATTCCTGCTGCACGTAATTAGTTATGGACAACAACATAGCTCACGAGATATTCACTTCCAAATGCGCTCTACATCTTCACTGTAGAAGCCACAGAAGTCTCACAAGTGAACAAGTCGGCACTCTGAAGTATTTCAATCTGCCGCAATAATGCGCAAATCACTCCACACTTGCCAAATCCCTCCCGCGACCGTGCGTCCGTCGCGCTGTACTCTGTGTCCTGTGCCGTACTATCCCTTGCGCCGCCCTGTTCCGAACTCCCCCTCCATTCACTTCGGTAGTCGCCTTCCTTAGTAGCGAGCGCTGTGATTGGCGATAGTGCTACCGTCATGTCTCCACGCCCACACACACTCACAAACATTTTGATGCACATTCGAAATACTGGATTTACATTTGAATGACATGAAATTAAATAAATATACCTACGGCTGGACCATAAACACGCTATAACACACATTATTAAATACATAAACAAATTAAATAAACATATGTCAAAGGAGTAGAACAGAATGTAGGCCAGTAACCTTAATGTCTCTGTGCTTTCTAAAACACAGCAAATATTCAACCAATTTATTCATGAATATTATGTATCCGATATAAACAATGACATAGATGAATAAATATATTTATAAGCATGCTGCTACCGTTTTTTCGAGTAACTGTGGAGTACTTATGGTCTGATGCGATGGATAGTAATCGTCCACTTTGACCTCCAATAACTCATGTACTATTAAAGTTTCATAGCTGTAATTTATACCATTTGAAGTTTACACTAATAGCTTTCTAAACACATGCCGATCGACGAAATCGGATGAACCGTTTAGATTTTGGAAATTGGTTGCTGAGTGTTACTTGTAAAATTTACAGTCAGATACTAAAATCTGATTATGCCATCAGAATTGTCGTGCTAATAATGGTAATGTACATGTTTCTTTTTAAGGTATCATGATTCATCTGGCCACTATTAATTTCTATATGAACTGTGAAATGTCGGCCATTAAGGTTTCACAAAATCCACCATCTTTGGCGCTCTCAGCGTGCCTCTTTCATCGAGACAGCGTTACCAGCCAATGTGGCTGGACTACATCCTGCGGCTGCCCCTCATGCTCAGCTAAAGTTCGGCACCACATTGTTGGTCCCGGGCCTCAGCCCACCGAGAGGCCCCCGTGCGCGGCCATGCTAACTCCGAACTTAGAATATTTTCTGGGCGCCAAAACTCGCCCGTTACATCACAACCTCAGTTAACCTCCTTTTCCTAATGTGCACATTCACCAGTTTTCGAATGGTATTAAAAGAAGTGAGGATGGACTGATTGGTCTCATGTCCTTAACCTTGATGTGCTCCAAGCATTAGGAATGATTCCTGCTGCTAGACTAACCCTAAACAGCCTTCATAGAATCAGACTCTCTCCTGCTTGTTGCAGTATAGCTGGACAGATTGCAACTGGGCGTGGTGACTAGAACAGTTGAACTGTTGCCACTGTCCGCTAGTTTTTTCTTCTTTTTCTTTTTCTTTTTTTTTTTTTAATTCAAGATTCCCAGTTCTCCCCTTCATTACGGTAAGCCAGTGTCTTTCAGGGACAGTATATTGGTCTATGATATCTGCCAGAGTGCTTTGAGGGAAGTGAGTCTTGAGGAGCACACCTAGCGTGTCATTCGCTATGTCTGTATACGTACAGTTCTCCTTCCTTAGAGTACCTCCTGGGGTGGTTGGTGTTCTGGTGAGTATTTTGTGAAGTCTGGTGCAATAACTGTCACAGCCACACTCTCAATAACGGCCATTGGCGATAATGTGGAATTGCGGTTAGTTGCTGAACATAATGCGACGCTGTTCATGAGCAGTCCATGCGTCCCAATCACAGGACATTCCAAAAGTAACCGTTTATATTGTAGCGTTACAGGCAGTTTACAAATCATGCTTTTCACTAGTCCGGCTTCTCCTAATCTACGAGGTCAGTGGTGCAGAATGCATCGCGTCCATTACTTGTTCTAGCATGGCAGTGTAGATTTGAAGGGACTACCATATGCTTAGTGCACAATACGGTGATCCTCCCTTGCTTTGGACACACCTGGCTGACCAGAACCTTGACGACTAGTATGCCTGCCCTCAGTTCCCATACAGCCCCACATCAGACGACTGTCACATCAGTGCCCCATAAATCTGGGTACTGATCGCTTCACCCAACAGACCAAATGGAGACCCACAATGAGACCTCTTTCAAACTCTATCAGGTGCTGATAACGCTATCTCATACGAATAAGACCAATCTCTGTGTCCTACATATTGATCACTTCGCATCTGACACTGTCCACGTCCTTCTGCACTGTACCAATTCTAGTAAAAACACTAAACACGAACGACATTGATTCACTCTGCTGGCCTATCTACCTGCCACACGGAATTGCAACTTTAATCATTTGCGTATCCTCCGTTAGCTTTTACTTGCGCCAATTTACATTGACATCCGCCCATGTCCTCTGGTCAGGTACTGTAATTAACACATTTTGTGATGGTGGGCATGTGGTATTTAAGAAAACTCTGCAAATTATGGAGAAATAGTTGGAACAAGTTGAAGCAAATAATGTTTTATAGCAGCTTATTGTTAGAAAAAGGTCTATAAGAACGTCTTTTATCAGAGATACAAAAGATTATATATAACACACGTTCGGCAATGCTTATTTTGAACGATGTATCTTTTCATATATGACTAGTTTGTACTCTACCACAGAAGTTTCAACAAAATGTTACGAGATCTGTTTCACAAAAAACCTAACTGCAGGGAGCCGAAGAATTTGTACTTGCGCTCAGATATGTCTGTCTGAAAATTTTTATTCAGTCACGGTACATGAAAACTTTGCTAATAAATGATATGACACTAAGTACTTAATTACTGCATTTTTCATCAGAATGAGCATTTTTCATTGGTTATGTCGTGGGCCGAGAGGTAACTTGCACATTTAATTCTACATAGTGGTCTCTTCATGTCAGTATATATCTTTTACTCATACCACCCATCTGATTTATGTGGTTTTGGCTACTTGTTATACGCACCAAATACCAATAGAAAATTCAAAAACCGAAAACATTCCATACAAAGACTGAAAAGTGACAAACGATCAGAAATGTAGAGCGTGTATGAAAAATTAAAAAGATATAAAACTGACGATTCCCGCATGGGTTCAAAATTTCCGGTGACATGTCGCAGAGTTCACCGAGTCAGCAGCAGTTAAGCTACAAATACTGGTCCCTATATTCCTTCCATGGAAACGAATACGTCAATATTTCGGTAAAGAGTAACAGAATAATAGACTGTACTTAATTCCGCGATGAACTTGTTGCTCCTTGCCTTTCTGAACCCAGAGAACCTATATGTTTGAAAACTCGAAAGGTATCAGAGCAGACTACTTTCGTGACTTTATTTTTGTAATGTGATTAGGAGTGTGCGGCAGGTATTAATACTGATTCATGCCAAATGAAAAAGTTTCTGTACCAACAGAAAATCCAGCAAAGAAGCTGGTACACTGCTAGACCGATTATAAAGTGGACCAAATAACAATTACACAGCAGCTTTTAAGTCTGGAAAATCCATATTATGTGGGAGATTTGCACAAGAAAACACACATCTGCCCGTTATTTTAAAAATTTTCTTTATCTTTCTCTATCTATGTTTTGGATTACTATCCCATTATTTACTGTTGATATTACAATGATATTATTTACGTCTTTTGTTCTATTAAATAAATAATTTATAACCGCCATAAGAATTAAGTGGGAACTGGAAATACAAGACCTTTCAATATACAACAAAGAAATAAAGTAATCATTTTCGACATTGGTGAAGTACTGGTGAAGTACTGTACGATAAATTACACGTTGTATGTATGTATGTTTTCCAGAGCTGGCAATGGGTTGAATAACTTACATATTAAGTAGTGCAGTGAGAAATTCTATATTTAACCAGTAATCTACGAAATAGCACTCCAGGATTGTCTCATATTATAATTTACTTGTTGCATATACAGATATATTGACATTTTATTAATTATCACTCAGCTTTTTTGGTGGTTGTAGGTTAATGAAAAACATATTTGAAATAGTAGAACTAGAAAATGAGTTTTTAAACCGAAATAAACAATTGTTTGAAGCTAAGTCAAAAACCGTTCTTTCTTGTGTAATTATTTACGATTCTTCCTAGAGAATCCACTGTGGAGCCAGTTAAAATAATATGAAAATTAAGCATCTCATTGTAGTAGTAAATCACAAGTCCATGTGAGCAGACATCGTACTTTTTGTTCTGGATTGCTTAACTGCTCTAGTCTGACTAAGGTGAAGAATTATCATTCAACTGAGAACTGTGATTATTGTAATGGATTGCTGTCTGCATAATACTACTGTAATCGGTCCCCTCGATAGCATTTCTCCAACGTACAAACCTTGTTATGCCTGTCGATACGTTGTGTGTACTGGGGAGGGGGAGAGGGGAGGACGAGGTTTTGTGTGTGTGTGTGTGTGTGTGTGTGTGTGTGTGTGTGTGTGTGTGTGTGTGTGTGTGTGTGTGTGTGAATGACCCGACGACCATGTTATGAGATATGTCAGCCCGATTATTACACTGTCATCAATAACTTGCATGTAAGCTGCAGCTAATAATGAGAGTAATCAGTGTGCACAATGATTGGGTAACAGTTTCCCTCGGTCTCACTTGTCGGTGCCACACTGAGTTCATTCAAAAACGATATTGAGCAAACTAGAATGACAAAAGCAATATTGAATGGAAGAGTAGCGTGGAGGTCTTAGGGTCCACCGGGGAATTCTCTAATACTATTCTGTAACGCTTTATTGAGAATGTCTCTATTCTCCACAGAAGTTCCTTAACTTCGAGATTCCTCTTCTCTGGTGCAAAAGAACGAGGCAGCAGAGATATGTGCGTAATTGCCTAGTCTGTCATGCCTATGACTACCGCATGACGACAGGGCATTTCGCAATTTCAGAAAACATATTCATTAAGAAGCTGCCCCAGTTGTATAGTCGTTTATGAATGGAAGCAGTCACGATTAATGAACAATCAAGGTAAAGTTTTCTCCAATAAATGCTGTAGCTAAGCATAAAATTCATACGTAACTACTTTGTGCTATTAATAGCGCAACACCTCCAGGCATTGGATAATTTATCATCGAACCGCTGCGAACTGAGTGAGCTGTGTTACGAGAAAATCGTTTGAAGAAGAAATCACAGGTTGTGAGTCATACCTGTATAACTTTTACGAGTGGTACTCCCTAGATACTGAAACAGTGTAGTGTGCACGAAAAGTGATGTGGAAATTTAAGTATGATGTTGATAACAGTGATGATGATCACAGTGATGTCGATGATTAAAGCGCACTGATGATATTGATGGTAATGATGAGGATTTTGGTGCTTCTGATATTAATAGTGGTGAAAAGGATTTTGTTGTTGATTTTGTTGTTGATGTTGTTGTTGATGTTGTTGTTGTTGTTGATGATGATGATGATGATGATGATGATGATGGTAACAAATGTAATGTTAATAATAGACATGATGTCACTGATATCTCTCATGATGGTATTGATAATGACAGCTACGATGACAGTAATGACTATGACGACAGTGATGCCGACGATATCTGCATTGATGATGAGTAATTTAATACTCAGGACATTGATAATGAGATGTTAATTACGACAATGACGTCAATTTGCTGTTGATGAAAATATTTATGTGTCATGTTAATTGTATGTGGCTCATTAAGCGGGATCGTTATCGCACACCTGAGTAGTGGCTGTCGAATACTGTTGGTGGAAGAGATTTACACTGCAGCAGTCGACCAGCGAGGACAGCTGCTGTTGATTGCTTCCCTTTTGCCTTCATGGCAAATCCGTCTTTCGAATGGGGACTTCAAGCAGTGAGCCGCTCTTGCCGTTGGTGTTATTCGATATTCGAGAATAGATTAATAGGCTATATGATAGCACCGGTATTACTCTCACCATTTCTTTCATCCATAACAATCCATAACAGCTCTCTCTCTCTCTCTATCTCTCTATCTATCTATCTATCTATCTATCTCTCCGACACCAGCTTACAGTGCACCTAGGATAGATTAGAGTTAGTAATGATATGTCAGACATCATGCTAACTATAAAATGTTGACCAATAGTACAGTGGAGGGCGATAAATCATCTTCCCCTAAACCTTTATGGAATTATCTCTTTGTAACATTTTTGGCTCTTGCACGCAGGCTTGCTTACTTGTCACGTACAGCATCTGACGTGTCGTCAGTTGCCCAGTTGCCGACGAGATTTCAGATGTCGGTTTGCACACAGCACTAGAGTTGGGTCAGTTCCTGGATTCTGTTCATATTCAGTCAGCAGAGCACGTTGGCTACTCAGTTGTGCGCCGTTGCTTATAAATTCAGTAAGAAGATGTGAAACAGGAATTAGGAGACAAGAGTATTCACTTATTAAAATAATCAAACTATATAATTCGTAAAATAAGAAAAGATTTGGACGGTTCTAGTCACGTCATGCGTTGCTAGGTTAAGTGAATCAAATTCCCAAGAAGTGATCAACGCTGGCAGACAGTCATGAGGTGCTCACCTTGAACTTAGCTGTGAAGTTATGTTTTGTTCTCGAGTCAGCGAGCAACGTAGATCATTTAAAAGTTAGTAAAGTTATTTATTGCTCATGAAGTACGAAAGGGGTTTTTCTAAAGCGTAGATCGTTGATCGTTGTGAGTACAGACTTCGTGGGCTATGTGTTTTTATTATTTTGACGAACGCCAAAGTTAGGAATAAAATAAACTGTCACCCCTTGTGAAATTTCGAATGTGACAGTTAACAGTCTGCCTATGCCTGAGCATCCGAGTCAAGTAGAGTGGAAGTCCATTTCAGACAACAGTACCTGTTCAAGGTCCTAGGCGTCATCCACCATTACATGGGGGCAAACTACCTGGAGGGAAGGCGACAGACCTTAAAGAACTCTTTGAGCTTTTCCGATGCTTTAAGACTGAACTGAGACCCCCACAGGGATCACGGGCTCAGTACAAATGAGGCCAGAAACGTGGACACAGTGCGTATCGGTTCAAAGTGTAATTGTGACATTCGCGGAAGATTGAGAAAGAGGTGTTGGGAGCACAAGTTAGCAGGCCAAGGAAATATTAGCTCCAAAGTGAGCTGTTACTGCTGAAGTTACGTGCTAGAGAAACCAAAATTGCAATTTAACCACAGCTACTCAAAGGAGATAGGAAGATAGGGATCTTTGCTGGTGGACAAACGTGTGGTTGGTACATAATTTTAATTATAACTAAAGAACAAATTTCATTGTTACAGAATTTCAGAATCAGAATAACAATACAAAATTTTAATTCGGATCTTTGTCCTCTTAAAAAAACATACAACTGACTTGAACCGTCTGCTCCCATTTCCTTTTTTTTTTTTTTTAAAAAAAAAAGATACAAATGGAATTACCAAAGATCAAGTCTACAAATTTCGGATGGTATTCTTCACCAAACTTCGGTAAACTATGTGATTAGATGATGAATTAATATAGCAAACAGTACTTCAAAGATAATAATTAGATCTCATTGCAAAAGGATCGCTTGACGTGGTGGCCGAGCGGTTCTAGGCGCTTCAGTCTGGAACCGCGCGACCGCTACGGACGCAGGTTCGAATCTTGCCTCGGCATGGATATTTGTGATGTCCTTAGGTTAGTTAAGTTTGGATAGTTCTAAGTTCAAGGGGACTGATGACCTCAGATGTTAAGTCCCATAGTGCTTAGAGCCATTTGAACCATTTTTGAATAAAAGGATCACAGATAGTCACCACCATAGGCACACTATTAAGTTCATTGCTTACGTAACCAAAATTTACGCAACACTACTGATTCACCCTGAGTTATTTATGAAAAGATCTCGTCCGTCCCGGTTGACAGACCGGATATGTAACTAAATGATGGAAGCGCGGCTTGTACACGGTGGTACTCGGAACAAACGAGTACAAAGCAAAGGCCAAGCAATTTCGAAGATGATAGGCTGTTAGGCAGGGCAGAAAACACACCGAACACACAAACGATCTCAGCCTGCCCGCAAGACGACAAACCCCATCTGCCCCACATACTAGACCATTTCTGCAAGAGCAAATAATTCGCGCCGCAGACAAATTCAACTGGAGATTCACCTTTTTCAAGACCATGCAAGGCTTAGTAGCTATGTGACTATCTGTAACATAACTGAAAAGCAAACTGAGACGTTTACCGAAAAAAAAGAACAATTAAAATTACATTGACTTAACGAAAGCCCTGCCCTTCACATTAAAAGAAAGTCTAAAACCAAAACTCGGCGACGAGCACACTAATTAACATACTACATCAAATTAAAACTGCAAGGAACCTTTAAAACAAGCAGTAAAACTCTATTCCCTTTTGCATTTGCCGAAATAATTAGACTCCGCTTGGCGGAAACAACACTTCGAACCCTTAGACTTAGTAAGTTCCGTATAACACTCTCTTATTCAGAACCATCCTTAACTGATCTCCGGTAGATACAACAGGCAACCACAAGTTTCACTAATCTTCACAGATCAACAGCTGAATATGAATCATACGTAACTTCATGCTTCCAGTTACGCGATGAGATGATGTCCAGCATGAGATGATGGACCAAGTCTGGAGATCGTGCTGGCCAGGGAAGTTCCTCCACGTCTTAAAGAGCATATTGAGTTTCACCGGCAATGTGTGGGCGAGCATTATTCTGTTGGAACAACACATCACCTTCTTGTTGCAGGAATGGCAAAAGAAGGGCTTAACAACGTGTCACGCAAAGGCGTCGACTAATCAGCACCGTATACCCGGAGCGCGGCAAAACGCAAGGACGGCGAAACCCAGGTACAGCGTGGGCCTGCCTTCAAAACATGTTGCCTCGTTGAACGTCGACCAGAGAGAGACCCCGGCCACACGCCAAGCCGGAAAACCAAAGGCGGAACAGTCAAAGATACAAGACGAGTGTCGATATCAACGACGCAAGTGGAGAATAACTAGCGGCATTCACCACGGCTCAGAAATTACACTGCTGGAAAAAATATTACTACACCGTTTTAGAGGTTTCCAATTCACTCAAGATTTATTGTTGTAATAATGCATATGGAGCATGTGAAATTAGTACCTTTACATATCAGTCGCATGAGCGGTTCTGACGCACTAGATATCGACCCATACTGTAACACTGTATTAGTAGGTGGTTTAGCCTCCACGGTTAGCAGTGCTGGAGCCGACTCCAGCATCAAGTCCATCGTACAGGTGGCGATTACTGTCCTGGGATACGTTAAGCCACACCTACTCCACTTGTTCACGTACTCCTATAAGAGTTGTTGGTTTACGAGTATCACGAGTCACTTCTCATCCCGTGATATCCCTCCCACATGTGCTCGATTGGAGCCAAGTGTGGAGATCGTACTGGCCAGGAAGTTGCTCCGCGTCTTACAGAGCACATTGAGTTTCAACGCCAATGTGTGGCCGAGCGTTATTCTGTTGTAACAACACGTCACCTTCTTTCTGCAAGAACAACAAAAGAATGGCTTAACAACATTCTCCACGTACTGAGTGCTGGTTATTGCCGTCTTCAGAAACGCCACAGGTGTGCCTGCGTGCAGGCAGAATTTACTGTCATCGCTGAAGACCACGGTGCGCCATTTCTTCTTCCAAGTGATCCTCTCACGGCACCAGTCGATTGGTGCACGTGATGCTGTGGCGAGAATGGAAGACATGCTAAGAAGTGCGTGCCCGTAATCACACTGCTAAAAACTGGTTCGCAACAGTTCGTGCTGATGCGCCAGAGCCACAAGCCCTCTTACCCTTGCTGTGGTAGCTGTACGATCTGCCACTGTTGCCCTTACAAAATGACGATTCTGGCGAGCGTCTGTGCTACGTGGACGTCCAGAAATTCATCTACAGGTATGAGAATGCTCACACGGCCACTGAAACCAATATAGTTGCGCTCCTCGTCACTTGGAAGACCACAGTTTGAGTCCTTTCAAACTTAATCATCGGCTGCAGGAAGCACGAGTGCGTCTGTGTGGCATGGTTGCCTTTTTGCTTCACACAGAGCCGTCTGTCTGTGAGCATTCCCTGCTAAAGAGTACAGGCAGATGGCGCTCTGGTAGTTAGCACTACACTATCTGCGGACAGTGCTGAAACCATTATCAGTACATCTACTACCCCCAGGTGGCATATGCCGTCATCGGATGAAAATCGACGTCTTCTTTGCAGGTGTTCGAACTTCTTTCCAGCAGTGTATTCTATTTTCTAAAGCGGGTAATCTAACAAAGGAATAACACTGCTTAATCTAATTCAAAAACTCAACGGCATAATCACGTACCAGACTGACCCCTAAAATAATATATAACAACGGTCTCAACCCAAGCAATCTAATATCAGCACACGACCTCTCACTAGGATTGTACGCGCACTCCACCTGCCTCACTTCATAGTTTCACGCAGTAAATTGGCCGTACACGGTGACTGCAACACACGCAGGGCATTTCTTGCTAAACAAAGGTATAAATAAAAAATTACACAACAATAAAAATAAGCAGACACCAGCCCGAGATTACTCATAACGTAACGTAACTCCGTCCGAACACGGCATCAAGGCCCAACGGTACCGACCGGCCGCCGTGTCATCCTCAAACTCCAGGCGTCACTAGATGGGGATATAGTGTGTAGCATTACATGGGTAATCGTCCGAGTTGTCCCACAAAATCTTTAAGCAATACTCTTATCGGGATGTCCGTTAAAGTCAGATATACTTTGTGCCACGTGAGAGTGGAGAGTCAAAATATGTAGTAACGCGTGACGTCATCTCAAGTTTCGATTTTTTTGTAATGCAATCTTTGATGAGCGATTGACACTGTATAAGAATCAATAGGTAATCAGTTTTTTTAATTAATTTTTTTTTTGACATAGCAAATCACAATGCTGCGTTAAGAGTGATTTTTTTTTTTTTCTTTGAAAAAGGTAACTCCTGAGTTGCTGAAGTGCGGGGACAAGTTGTAATAGACTGCGGGTACTACTTAATTTTAAAGAATTAACCTAAAACTGGTAATCCATAATCCGGAGTTGGTTTGGAAAACATGCTAGAGATCCACGGCCAAACTTTGTTATAAACAGATCGCACGCGGACTTTGAAATAACGGCGCGAAGTTTGTGATACGCGGTGGGTTATCGCGCGTTATAGTCACGTGAACAATTAATTGATACTCCCCGTAATTTCTTGACATTAACATGGTATTAATTATTAAGGAATTATTGGAGGTTATAGTAATCGTTCTTGGTGCTTACAGTAATTGGGGTTTGATTTACTGTTTGAATACGACATATTTTCTGTTTGAATACGACATATATTAATCACGGAATAATCGATTGATTGATACGCCGGTTAGCAACCAATAAATAGATTGTAATGGAATTACCAGAACGATCATTTCAGTCATTGGTGACCACTCCACATACATCAGAAAACTAACTACTCTCGTTGTGAATGACATTTGGAACGGATGAGTTTTGTTTCAGCTCCTTTTGGGATCAATAAACTTCATCTGAAGTTGGAACTTTATAAACTGTGTCGTGTTCCTTCAATTTAGTAGACCGATGAACATTATAGTCTACACTATATTATGAAAAAGAGAGCACTTACCATTTTAGAGAAATGTTTCAGCTTTAATCATCAATCTCCCCAAAACGGAGATAAGGGTGACACTAACACACAACACTACGTCATCGTGATCAACCACATATATGCACCCTTCTCCCTCCCTTTTGATGAAAACCCTGAGATATAGCCGCGGTACGACGAAGGAAGAGGGTTTGGACAGCCGAGGAGAAAAGAAGAAAACGACGACGACGGAGCGAGAGAGAGAAAGAAGGAGAGCGGAGGTCACAAGAGGGGCATGTGGTCAGCACACCCCTCTCCCGGCCGCATGTCAGTTTGAGAGACCGCTCCTTCTCAATCAAGAATCTCCTAGATTTGCCTCACAAGGGGTGATTGCATCCCAACCTGCCAACAGTTCTCGGCACACCGGATGATCACTACAGTGAGGCCGTTTGCTCGAGGTTACACATAAAACATATAAAACGACGGAAGCTTCAGATCTATGAATAAATACTTAAATCAGGGCTTCACAACATACGTGCTCGCGGAGCAAGCTGTGACCAGCAAGGCGCGAGCACGGAGCAGCGCGAGCACGCTACCCCCACTACTGGATCAGAGCGGACAGTGGGGGAGTCGCGTGGGGCACACAACATCTGCCGCCAGTCAATGTAAATCCGCGGCCACCTGCAGGGATATCACTCACGAATTAGTACGGCGACAAATGAAACAAATAAAGGAGAATGTACACGTGCCACATAATTTTATTAGCTTAGTGTTGTATGCCTCTACATTCGCATTATTTTGTGAACTGTTACTCAATAAAAGGTGTCACTGAAGTGTGGGATTCTCGGTTATCTTGTGCTTTTTGCCCTTTAAAATTGCGTCTATGTTCGGAGTAATTGTTCTTGTGCATTGTAGGCGCAGCGTGCAGTTTACATTTCGATGAGACAATGCGTTTCTCAGGTGCGTCTTGTTACATTTCATTGCAGAGAACAGTTGTTCACAAACATACGTGGAACCGAACATTGATATTATTGTAGCCGCCAGTTTGTGCAAACGAGTAAATCTATCCTGAGGGAAGTGTCTCTAGAATTCCAAAAGGTTTTTCTTGTTCTGAAATTTGTCTCTGTACTCTCTGTAACACTGCAGGTCAATAATTTCTTGCTGCAGCTCAGGACGAATTTCTTAAATATTCGCTGAATATGGAGAGAACAGATCAAAATCAGTGTCTAGTGCTGTCAGATCTTGAAAGCGCTGATCAACTAAACTATGTGAATAACGTTCACAGTCTTTGTGAACATATTGCATGGATGATAATTTAGGAAAATGAGCTAGGTTTCCTGTTTCCAGCTGACTCACCCAAAGTGTCAATTTCATTTTAAAAGCTCGTATTCGATCTATGAAATGAGTAATTAGCAGATCTTTACCTTGTAGTAAAATGTTCAAACCATTCAGATGGCTAGTTACATCCGCTAAGAACGCGAGATCACATTCAAACGTGCGCGCGCATTTCCCCTCCCTCCCCTCCCACCCGCCCTACTCAGCGACCTTGCACCTGCTCGCGAGCACGTCCCTGAGCAGACGCGAGTACTCGCGCTCAAAACCGGCCAGTTGAAAAGCCCTGATTTAAATAAATCTGTAATTATTCAGTTAAAACTATTAACTTTTACAAACCATTGAACAGGGAATAATCTGCGAGGAAACGAGAACGTAACTAACACAACACATAACGTAGGATGGGTGTATAGATATCCAACCGTATGGCAATGACTGCTCAAAAGAATTAGAGGAACACGTATATCAGTGTCCGGTATGATAAATCTGATTTGCTACAGGCAGTACCTGTGTATAGCCTGGGACACTGGCTTTCAATGTATGCAGTAACAAAAGTCATTCGCCATGTATAGGCTGTGTAATGCATTCCAGCATCAAGTGTCCCCCCGGAAGCAAGTGACTACGTACGTCCTAGGATCCTTTGGAGATGTACACAGACAGCATTTGTCATTTTTGGACGTTGTACTCAACCAAACACATGCAAATCGGCATCTTAAAGCAGTGACAGTTGCAAAGGTAGTATGTTGGATACAAGAAGGGTGGGCTTTCCGTCGCGTTGCTGCAGAAGCCAGTATCTTTCCATGTGTCATCCATAGGTTGCGGGCGCGCTACGGGGGACAGGTCAGTACACAGGCGAATTGCACAGGGTGGCCGACGCATTATAAACCAATAGCGATTGCTGGCCATCTCTGCCTCGTGGCGTTGAACAGATACCACCAGAGCACCGGAAGACGACACAATCGGACTCGCATTCGGGAGGACGACGGTTCAATCCCGCGTCGAGCCATCCTGATTTGGGTATTCCGTGATTTCCCTAAATCACTCCAGGCAAATGCCGGGATGGTTCCTTTGAAAGGACACGGCCGACTTCCTTCCCCGTCCTTCCCTAATCCAAAGAGACCGATGACCTCGCTGTCTGGTCTCCTCCCCCAAACAACCCAACCCAACCCGGAAGACGATCTGAGAAGGGCAACCGGAGCCGCTGTGTCCCATCACACTGTGAGAAAGAGGTTACAGGGAAAGATGTCCTGTTCGAGTACTCCGCTTGCCACGACAACATCTAGCAACTCGCATTCAGTTCTGCCTTTCCGATGTCACCTGCTATTCTACCCAGGTTCTATGCCGGTACGTGGTGAAGCATCAGTGTTGACTGCCATATGGATATTGTCGTGCATAGCCGCCTTACTAGCAGGCGGTACATCAAAGAGATCCTGTTGGATCATATGCTCGCTACTGCATAAGGTGGTGCCCTTGAATGCTTTCTCATGCCCGACAATGACAGAGCTCATGTGGCGGGCGTCACTTGGGATGTCTTGCGAAGCCTGGACATTGAAGTACTAGAACGGACAGCGGTGATTCGCAACCTAAATCACATTGAACGTGTGTGGGGCGTGCTTGGCAGACCTGTTCGTTGTCGCCATGTTCCACCAAAGACTCTCCAAAATCTGTCAATGGCTCTCACTCAAGAATGGAAATGGACACCACCGTAGACTTACACAGAGCATGGCACACTTATGTTAGGCGGTGATAAACGCTCACGGAGGGCATACAAATTGAATGTTTAAATGTGTGTGAATTTCTAAGGGACCAAAATGCCGAGGTCATCGATCCCTAGACTTAACTAACTTATTCCTTAACTAACTTATGCTAAGAACAAAACACACACCCATGCCCTAGGGAGGACTCGAACCTGCGACGGGAGTGGCCGCATACAAATTAATTAAGTTCTCGTAGTCCAATGGAAAGCACCTAGGTTGACGGGATGAATGACTACTTCCACTTTTCGAAACCTGCCGGACAAGTGAATTCTTGTTATGTAAATGAATGAAGCTGTGATTAAGTTTCGTTGTGGTCCTCAAAGGAGGATGGTCGACACCGAAAGTCATGTTCAACTGATTCTTTTGAGCAGTGTTTCTAGACCTATACCACACTTCGATAACATAGGAAATGAAGTTTGGCACCTTAAATTTAGGCGTGGTTTGTCTTCTGCCAGCGCACCAGTCACTGGCTGTGGTACGCCAAACAGCTGATGGCAAGTGTTTCACAGGGCTTCTCACGGCGGTAATTGCCTTCGGAAGCCCACTTACGGTACAGAGAACGGCGGCAGCAACTAATTTCGTAGACGCAGCTGCCTTTGCTTTTTCACTAACTGGACCTTTCAGACTGCAGCGTGCCGTCTCAAAATGAAGTGCAAAGCGTGCGTCTCCTCCAACTGTCTAGTGCGAAAAGCGTGGCTCCTCTGAGGGCCCCGACGTGCGGTCATCTTCATTGGTCAGCTGCAGCACGAAGAGTCATGGTCAAGAAAGCAGACTGACAGCAGCAGTGCGCAGACAGCGCTCTAAAAGGCAGCAGGCAGGATACGTTGCGCATTCCAGTGGGAAGCCATGCTATTTGTTGCTAGCACAACCCGACACGTATAACCACGACCTCCTGCTCATTTCTGTTATACTTTGAGACAGTAGCGCTTCACGTGGACAGAAGGGTACACACCTGAACTGAGTTGCCAAGTCAGCGAAATTCCTGTTGTGATCAACGGGTTTTTAACGGATTTGTGGACTCTGTCCGCAACGGTATTTTCCCCTTCAATTCATTGTTTGCTTTGTACAATTAGAAACTGTATTTAGTGTGACAAATGCTAAAACTGCAACCACATGGCTCCATCTAACTCTTACGATTAAATTGGGAAGGCGCGCGATCTATCTGAATTTGACCGAGTGCAGATTATGATGGCCCGGAGGTTCGACGCGCGTATTTCGGAAACTGCAAGATTTGTCGGGTGTTCGAGGAATGCTACGGTGAGTGTCTTCAGCAAGTGGCGAAATCAAGGAGAAACCACATCCAGACGTCGTTGGGTTGGACGACCATCCTTCATTCCAGACGTCGGACGTCGTAGGATGGGCAGACTGGTGAAACATGACAGGCGGCGAACTGTGGCGTAACTAGCATCAGACTTTAATACTCGACGGAGTACAAGTGTGACTGAACACGGAGTGCGCTGAACACTCCTAACGATCCATGCATCTGCCACTGTTAACACCACGACAACGGCAACTACGACTAAAATGGACACGTGACTATCTTCACTGGACGTTGGCGCAGTGGCAGGGCTTTGCATGGCCTGATGAATATCGATGCCTTCTCCATCATGCCGGTGGGAGGGTGCGAATCCGTCGTTTTCTCTGTGAACAGCTCCTTGACACCTGTACTGTGGGACGGAGGCAAGCTGTCGGCGGCTTCATTATGCTATGGGAAACATTCACATGGGCATCCGTGGCTCCAGTTTAGCACGTGCACGGCACCATGACGGCTAAGTAGTAGTGTGCACCAGTAGCAGACCACGTTCACTCCTCGTTGACGATCATGTTTCCCGATGGCAGTGGCATTTTTCGACAAGATAACGCGCCATGTCATAAGGCCAGTAGTGTGATGGAGTGGTTTGAGGAACACAGTGGCGAGTTCCAGCTGATGCGCTGGCCATCCAGCTCGGCAGATCTTAACCCGATCGAACTCATCTGGGATGCGATTCAACGTGGCGTCAGAGCTCATCGTCCCCTCCCCGGAATTTACGGGGATTCACGGGAATTAGGTGACTGGTGTTGGCAGATATGGTGGCAACTCCATCCAGCAGCATGTCAAGGCCTCACTGCTTCGCAGCGAGGACGCGTCGCCGCTATCACCCGTGCCAAAAGTGGACATACCGTAAACAGGGAAAGATCTGACCTTTTGCAGAAAGACTCAACAAAGTAAAGTTATCTTCATTACACTTCTAGTCAAAAAGTGAATGGGAAACGTAGGCAACTTCAATGAAACGCAATATCTATATTATTTAATGTGCCAAATAAGCCACCACCAATTTAGCTGAAGGGAAAACTACACAGTCGTGATAATTAACTTCAAAAGCAATAAAGCTGTTTCCCGAAGCAGAAGAAACCAATTCCAGTTTCGTTGCTACATCTGAGCCAAGCCACAAACGGCAAGATTCTTCAACAGATACGCTTTTGAAGCAAAAGTAATTACATTTATAAAAAAATATTCCTGTAGTAGAAACTCCAGTGATGTATAAGACCGTGCGAGTCATTAGAGTCCATGGAAAATCGTCATGTTTTACTCGGAAGTATTTGTCCATACCTGTGTTGTCTCTTATGCCAATGGTGGCCGGCCGAAGTGGCCGTGCGGTTCTAGGCGCTACAGTCTGGAGCCGAGCGCCCGCTACGGTCGCAGGTACGAATTCTGCCTTGGGTAGGGATGTGTGTGATGTTCTTAGGTTAGTTAGGTTTAATTAGTTCTAAGTTATAGGCGACTGATGACCTCGCATAGTGCTCAGAGCCATTTGAACCATTTTATGCCAATGAATCGACTGATGTTTTTATTTCACGATCATTCGTGTCTTTTGACAATGTATTAATAATTGGGACGGAAATAGTGATAAATATTTCGTTAATTACGTAGAGAAATAATGAAAAACGAGCGTTAATCTTACGGCTGGTTTCATCGTCGGCCGTCAGATGGTAACATCTTTCACAGTAGTGAGTGTCGCTACTGTGAAGTTACCGTTAATCTTCGGACACTACAAGATTTTTAATTTGTATCATCATAGCTATATTCTTAACAGAACAAAAATAAAAAGTAATAAAGTTACTTATTTAGTTACGTGTTCAGTAAATAATATTACTGCTTATAACACTTCTTAATTAAAAAGCGCTGTTCGAGTTTCACGGTACTTCAATATTCGGACAATTACCACTGTAGCACTTACCTCGATATTCTGAATTAGAAGGGAGCATTTGTTTACAAGCGCGGTTGACTGTCAAGACGCGCAAGACTAATACCTGTTTTGATATACGACAACTTGGGAATTTTCATTACGCGAAAAGTAAATCGTAGAGACTAATTGTTACTATGCTGAACGTGAGAAAGAATACTGTGGCAGACATCGCCAGACGATTCAAAAACAACGACCGTGTAGAGCCTGTACCTTAAAAGGGTCAACCACGTGATACAAAGAATCTAGTACGAAAAATAAAGGAGGATTCTACCCTTAATGCAATCAAATTAGCAAGCGACATGTAAACGAGACTGGAAAGAAAGTACATTCTCAAGACGATTTGCACGGTATTGAAAGATAGCGGCTACACTGGAAGAGTGGCTAGGAAGAAATCGTATGTGAATGATCATAATCGAAAGCAGAGATAGAACTTTGCTAATGAGTTTATTACGAAGAAGGACACATGGTGGAACGACGTCATTTTTATCGACGAAAGTAACTTTAAAATTTTGGTGTCGGATGGACGAAAGATGGTGTGACGGAAGGAAAATGAACAATTTAAACTCGGAAATTTTTATCCGACTGTATAGCGTGGACTGTTCTTCTCTGGGGCTGTATATCCAGATTTGGACTGGGTGTATTAGTGTTCACCGACAGTATAATGGACTAATATGTCTATCTGAACATACCGTAGAACAGTTTTAGCAAAAGTGCTCAGAGAGTGGGATAATAAAACACATTCGTGTTTGACTAAGACCTGAAACGTAAGGCTGACGTTGCGCACGAACATTCGTTGCACAATTTTCCGAAAGTCTTACAGCCACCACCTCAATCACCAGGCCTCAACCCTACTGAGAGAGACGTATTGAAAAAACAGGAATATCTTCCAAACAAACTTGGAAACGTCGATTAAAAGAAGGATGAGACGGTCTATGTCCTGAATACCTAAAGTTCGTTACCAGTATGCCGCAGCGTTTGAAAGAAGTGATGCAGTACTGTGGCTACAGGACAAGGTATTGAAAAATATATTTTTACAAAAATTTATTTTTGGAATAATTAGTTCCGAAATGAGTCACTTTCATTAAAGTAACGTTAAAATAGGACCAAGTTTTATTTTGTGTAAGTTATATTAATCAAGTTTATCCTAATATTTACAAAATAAGTAATTTAATTTAACGCTTGGTTATGTTTTTCGTTTGTTTTGTTAAGAATAGACTTATGGCTCTACAAAGTGAAAATCTCATGGTGTCCCGATATTAACGTTTCTCACTGTATATTACGCTGTGTTGTCGGGTTAAGGAGTCAATGCTATTATAGAGGAAAGACCGCTATCAATAGGAGTCGATACATGGCTCGCACAGAATACAGCGGACTATGCGCAGTGACCAATTTTCGTCCAAAGCGCTGAGCGCGTTCATTCGTTTGTTCTTAAGGGCAGGGGAGGGATGCGTTGGGTTGTTTGGGGAAGGAGACCAGACAGCGAGGTCATCGGTCTCATCGTGTTAGGAAAGGACTGGGAAGGAAGTCGGCCGAACCCTTTCAAAGGAACCATCAGGGCATTTGCCTGGAGCGATTTAGGGAAATCACGGAAAGCCTAATTCAGGATGCCAGACGCAGGATTGAACCGTCGTCCTCCCGAATGCGAATCCAGTGTGCTAGCCACTGCACCACCTCGCTCGGTCGGAAGGGAAGACCAATAAGTGTTTTCCACTTTTCGGCCAATCAGCGACGACAGAATCTAGGAGCGCACTGTGCAATCATTCTCAAAAGATTTTACAGAAACTGTTGTTGTTGTTGTGGTCTTCAGCCCTGAGACTGGTTTGATGCAGCTCTCCTTGCTACTCTATCCTGTGTAAGCTGCTTCATCGCCCAGTACCTACTGCAACCCACATCCTTCTGAATCTGCTTAGTGTATTCATCTATTGGTCTCCCACTACGATTTTTACCCTGCACGCTGCCCTCCAATGCTAAATTTGTGATCCCTTGATGCCTCAGAACATGTCCTACCAACAGATCCCTTCTTCTTGTCAAGTTGTGCCACAAACTCCTCTTCTCCCCAATTCTATTCAATACCTCCTCATTAGTTATGTGATCTACCCATCTAATCTACAGCATTCTTCTGTGGCACCACGTTTCGAAAGCTTCTCTTCTTGTCCAAACTATTTATCGTCTACATTTCACTTCCATACATGGCTACACTCTATACAAATACTCTCAGAAACGACTTCCCGACACTTAAATCTATACTCGATGTTAACAAATTTCTCTTCTTCAGAAACGCTTTCCTTTCCATTGCCAGTCTACATTTTATATTCTCTCTACTTCAACCATCATCAGTTATTTTGCTCCCCAAATAGCAAAACTCCTTTACTACTTTAAACGTCTCATTTCCTGAAACTTCCTGGCAGATTAAAACTGTGTGCCCGACCGAGACTCGAACTCGGGACCTTTGCAGGAGAGCTTCTGTAAAGTTTGGAAGGTAGGAGACGAGGTACTGGCAGAAGTAAAGCTGTGAGTGCTGGGCGTGAGTCGTGCTTCTGTTGCTCAGTGGTAGAGCACTTGCCCGCGAAAGGCAAAGGTCCCGAGTTCGAGTCTCGGTCGGGCACACAGTTTTAATCTGCCAGGAAGTTTCATATCAGCGCACACTCCGCTGCAGAGTGAAAATCTCATTCTGGTCTCATTTCCTAATTCCCTCAGCATCGCCCGACTTAATTCGACTACATTCCATTATCCTCGTTTTGGTTTTGTTTATGTTCATCTTATATCCTCCTTTCAAGACACTGTCCATTCCGTTCAACTGCTCTTCCAGGTCCTTTGCTGTATCTGACAGAATTACAATGTCATTGGCGAACCTCAAAATTTTTATTTCTTCTCCATGGATTTTAATGCCTACTCGGAGTTTTCTTTTGTTTCCTTTACTGCTTACTCAATATACAGATTGAATAACATCGGGGAGAGGCTACAACACTGTCTGAATCCCTTCCCAACCACTGCTTCCCTTTCATGTCCCTCGGCTCTTATAACTGCCATCTGGTTTCTGTACAAATTGTAAATAGTCCTTCGCTCCGTGTATTTTACCCCTGCCACCTACAGAATTTGAAAATATTCGGTAAAAATTTCAATTTTGCTATACTTCTAGCTTTATATGTAGGTTCATGATGATGCGCCCATAATTTGGTTAATGGTCTTAGTTACTGTGATATTTACGTGAAAGTAAGACTGCGAGATATTCGGAAAAGTGTGCAGTGAAAAATAAAGGTTGCTATCATTTTGCGTGGTGCATTTTTCATAATATGTTGTGTGTGAAGTTTCGCTAACATATTAAATTTTTCATGAGACTTGGGTAGAGGTATCACACGGTTACCAAACTCGAGAAAATTGGTCTGGTGTAGCACACACCATTTGCGATAGCGCTGCGCCAACGATAAAGCTGGGGTGAAATATCTGCAACATCCCTCATATTTCATAAACTGTTCCAGATATCGAACTGAGATTTTTGGCAAATGATAGGATGCAAAGAGGAGAGTGTTTTACCGTATCATAATGATGTAAAACTTCATTATCTGCTGTGTTACTCCAATAGCTGCAGACTACTGTGAAAGAATATAATTTTTGAGGGCTGTCGATATCTTGTGAAACGAGAAATGCTATGCGTTTTGCAACAACGTATTTGAAGACGTTACACTTTTTTTTTGTACCAAGGATATGCTTTTTCATAAGCTACTGTCTTTACTTTTCCTTACTTTCTCACTTAATTAGCCACTGTTTCGGAATTCTCGCACTACTGTGTCTGCACAGCGTGTTAGTGAGTTGAGACAGTGTAAACTCCGCTGTATTTTGGCAAAAGAAACAAGGTTTGACATGGCGACCAGAGAAATGTGTAGGTTTTACTCTAATTAGCCACTCACGACGCTTCACTGAAATTTACAAGCGCTTAGCAAGGCAGGCGAAAATGAATCGCTGCATTTTTGGCAGAATTCTTTTTAGATACTAACGAAAGCAGAGGTGAAAGTAGATCTTTTTGAATGGTCACCATACAAGTGTAGGCGGGAAGGGACCCCACTTAATGTTTACAAAAAAATGTGAGTGTCGGCTTCAGTTTAGAACTGCACTTTCCCCTCCAGCGCTTGACATTTCCCCTACAGGGCTTTGAGCGACCCCCTACCACTGTCAAACCTTCCCAGTCGACTGCACATCTAGCGGCCACGACATTTTGCGCGCACTATGCTACGGGGTGTTCAAAATGTCTCTCCGCAGTGCTGTATCATTGTTAGCCGCGCGAGCCTATGCCGTAGTCAATATACTGAAATGAGACTCAGTAAAATACAACTTATTAATTTATTGAATATCCATTTTTACTTACAAATTTTCACATTAAATGTTGAAAGTGTCTCTCCTGTTGTTGAATACACAATTAACTTCGTCTAATCATGTTTCCAAACACAAGCTGTAACATCTATATTGCAGTTTTCAGTTCATCGATGGATTTTGGACTTTTTTTTATAGACAATTGCTTTCGCTGCACCCCAGAAGAAAAAGTAAGGTGGTGTTAGGTCAGGCGAACGTGGAGGCCAAAGTCCCTGTGAAATTACGCGATCACCAAAATCATCAGTAAGTAGTGTCATTGAAACGCGAGCTGTATGCGCGGTTGCACCATCTTGTTGAAAATAACCGTGCAGTTCTCCTATGAATGGGTGCAGAATATCACTGCAGTATCGTTGTGCGTTTATTGTTTCTTTGAAAAATATGGGACCCACAATCCGACGTCAAGAAGTTGCAATCCAAACTCCTATACTCACAGAATGAAGTGGTTCCTCGTGAATACACAATAGATTTGCAGTACTCCATATACGAGAATTTTGCGAGTTCATGTACCCAGATAAATGAAACCACGCCTCATCAGTGAAAAACGTTCATTAAGAATATCCCTTCCATTTTGTTGAACGAAATTTTTGAACCATTGACAATAATGCAGTCCCTTGCCATCATCAGTATTTTTCAGTTCTTGCACGACTGTCACTTTGTATGGGAAAAGTTCTAATTTTTTTCTTACAACTGTGTGGGCCTTTCCGACACTAACATCGATTTCCTGGGCGAGTTTTCTTACTGACTTGTTCGGACTCATGGACATTTTATCGGAAATATCGAGTAGTTTATCCTCAGACAACGTTAGGACGACCACTTTTCGGTGAATCTGTTACTGAACCCGTACTTCATAATTTGTAAATCAAATCTCGCACAGCATCGCGATGTCTCCGGGAAAACATAATTAAATGTTTGACGAACTGAAACCGTGTATTTACCGCCAGCTTTGATCCCTTGTTCCAATTAAAAACACACGTTCTTCAATGGTTAGCATTTTAACAGTGACAAAAACGAAACAAACGAACAAAGGAACTAAACTTAAACGTTCACGTCAACACGTAACGACACACACACCAAAGATATTACTGAGGCTGGCTGAGATAAACGAAACAGTGGAATGTTGGGAGAGTCCACTTGAAGGGAAGTTACCCAAACAGGCGAGCAATCACATGGCACATGCGGCCAACAATCATACGGCACTGCGGAGAGATTTTTTTGAACACCCAGGATTTCACGTGTACCATTGTGGTGTGCATACTGTAAGACCTTCTGTACACACACCATCAGATTATTTGACCTGTCGCTCTAACGAAGTCGGCGAGTGTCAGCAACATGTCTCGTGGTCTTATCGTGGCGTGTTTATCTTCTGCCATTAGGTCAGATGATAGAAATGCCACTTGCACGCTTAGAGTAGCAGATTGACGGTGATCAACTTTAAACAGAACTTGATTAATTTTCACACACATTTATTAAAATAATAACAAGCATAAAAATTACTTAACTTGGTTCTGGATGCTATTTACAATTGACAATCTGAAGTTCCTTTGGTCGTGGTACGTTAATATTATTCTCACATATCTCTGATACTTGACAAAGAGTCTATACATTTCTCTTCATGGCTGTGTACAGGAATATGGTAATCTTATTAGGCGCAGACTGAAACTTGACTATAGACTGGTACAGAAAAATGTAGACTAATGCAGACTGGTACAGACTGATGCAGACTGTCACAGACTGGTGCAGTCAAATGCAGACTAATCGGAGGTCTGTACACTTGTTATAATACCTTGAGCGTTCATGTATCACTGCGCGAGTGTGATCCGCGAGGAGAAAAGGTCCTACGTTAGCAGCAATCTCATTGGCTGCGTGACATTAATACGCGATGGGCGGAAGCAGAATTTGGTCCATCTCTATGGCAGCGCCATCTCGTAGTGCGGAGACAGACGAGCGCTGCGCCTGCACTGATGTGCTTAGTGGGGCGCGCTCTAGTGGAAAAGTTGTGTATGTGCTGACTACGCGGAACTATGTACACAACCATAATGTCATGTGATCGAGAGGACACAATTGTAAACAACAATATGGGGAAACCATCTAATTACGATCTGTTTAAGGGGATGGGAGAACGTTAGTACGAGAAAACCATCTCATTATGACCTTTTCAGGTGACGCTTGTGAACTTTGAATTAGGTAAACTAGATGTGCCGCAGATTCCTTTATCACCGCTGGAATCTTTCCTCATCTTCACGGCTGACCTCTGCAGCATGAGATGGGAGCCACCGCGGTATCTGGTCTGCGCTATTCCGGGAGCAGCCATTCCAGAATTCCATCAGGCGGCAACAAGCAAACGCCTGGCAAGCCGAAAGCCATCGGCGACGCCGGGTTCCGCATTCTGCGCGGCCTGGCCTATCGCCGCCTCAACCTCTCGCGCACGGCCGGGCCCGAACGCCGGCAGGTCGATATTCCTCAGGGAGTGGGCCACCCTTTTGTGTGTGTATTCTGTCGAGCGCCAAACTCTCCGGAGGGGAATGGATGGAGATAATGTTTTTCGAGGAAATCCGCACTCCCGCGTGGCTCTACGAGCTGCTCTCTGAGCACAGTACGGTACCTTGGGCATGGATCACTACTTCCACAGTCTCACTTGTTACAATGGAACACGTTGCATACGGAGTTCCTCTGCATACTCAGCGTACCCCAGGAGGAATAGTCAATATTTAGGGATATGACAGCAATGCTCGTCTGAAGCAAGAAACTTCATGTGGACATACGCCCAATTCCGAATAGTTTTCGAAACAGAAAACCATTAATGTACATTTTGTTTTAGAGCCGTCGGCGCACACGAATATGTCTGAGCCGTTCAACGTCTTTGATCTCTTATTTTAGCCAACCTACCTTGTTTCTTTCAACCGCTTTGCCTCAAGATGTCTTGCTGTGATAGGAATCGGAGGGGATTCTAAACTAAACCCTACGGAACAGCTTTTCTGATTTTTTTTTCCAATCACTAAAATTTCTACCTTTCCAGTAGTATTTAAGTTATTCGTCAAAACTGTTTGCAACATTCAAACCAACTGTGTAAAGTTATCAGTTCCATAAATAACAATGTGCATTAAATGTGTTCTATCTCGGAAAGCGTTTGAAATAAGACATACATTCATATGACGTTGTTTACTTAAAATAAGCGTAACCCTGAATATTGACCATTCGTCCTGTGTCGCTACTGCTGAATACGTGCGGCGTAATTAATACAGGGTCACCTTCAAGCTCCAGAATTCTTGAGAAATGGTGCAAAATTCTTGAGCATATATCATGACCGAATTTAATATATTTTCTTGCTATAAAAGCTTCTACCCACAAATCAAATACACTACTGGCCATTAAAAATCCTACAGCATGAAGATGACCTGCTACAGACGCGAAACTTAACCGACAGAAAGAAGATCCAGTGATATGCAAATGATTAGCTTTACACAGCATTCACACAAGTTTGGCGCCGGTGGCGACACCTACAACGTGCTGACATGAGGAAAGTTTCCAACCGATTTCTCATACACAAACAGCAGTTGACCGACGTTGCCGTGTGAAACGTTATTCTGATGCCTCGTGTAAGGAGGAGAAATGCGTACCATCACGATTGCGACTGTGATAAAGGTCGGATTGTAGCCTATCGCGATTGCGGTTTATCGTATCGCGACACTGCTGCTCGCGTTGGTAGCGATCCAATGACTGTTAGCAGAATATGGAATCGGTGGGTTCATGAGGGTAACACGGAACGCCGTGCTGGATCCCAACGGCCTCGTATGACTAGCAGTCGAGATGACAGGTATCTTATCCGCATGGCTGTAACGGATCGTGTAGCCACGTCTCGATCCCTAACAAGTGTGGACGTTTGCAAGATGACAACCATCTGCAATAACAGTTCGTCGACGTTTGCAGCAGCATGGACTATCAGGTCGGAGACCATGGCTGTGGTTACCCTTGACGCTGCATCACAGACAGGAGCGCCTGCGATTCTGTACTCAACGACAAACCTGGGTGCACGAATGGCAAAACGTCATATTTTCGGATGAATCCAGGTTCTGTTTAGAGCATCATGATGGTCGCATGCGTGTTTGGCGATATCGCAATTAACGTACTTTGGAAACGTGAATTCGTCGTCGCCATACTTGCGTATCTCCCAGCGTGATGGTATGGGGTGCCACTGGTTACACGTCTCGGTCACCTCTTGTTCGCATTGACGGCACTTTGGACAGTCGATGTTACATACATGTGTTACGACCCGTGGCTCTACCCTTCATTCGATCCCTGTGAAACACTACATTTCAGCAGGATAATGCACGATCGCATGTTGCAGGTCCTGTACGGGCCTTTCTGGATACAGAAAATGTTCGACTGCTGCCTTGTCCAGCACATTCTCCAGATCTGTCAGCAAATGAAAACGTCTGGTCAATGGTGGCCGAGCAACTCGCTCGTCACAATACGCCAGTCACTACTCTTGTTGAACTGTGTTATCGTGTTGAAGCTGCATGGGCAGCTGTACCTGTACATCCAAGCTCCGCTTGACTCAATGCCCAGGCGTATCAAGGCCGTTATTACGGCCTGAGATGGTTATTCTGCGTACTGATTTCTCAGCATCTATGCACCCAAATTACTTGAAAATGTAATCACATGTCAGTTCTAGTATAATATATTTGTCCAATGAGTACCCTTTTATCATCTGCATTTCTTCTTGGTGTAGCAATTTTAATGGCCAGCAGTGTAGATTTGGAAAGTAATGCTCGTGCTAGGCTCTCCAGTGCAGTCTTACATATTGCGCTTGAGTTAACATTTTATAAAATTCTTCCATGTTGATGGATTGTACAAACAGGTCGTTGAGCTGGGTGCTGCTCTATTTGCCTGCCAGCTTAAATTGGAAGTAATAATGTGTATTAGCAGAAAGGTCTGATAAAGTAATCGTTATCCGTCTTCAGTCGTGCATTGTCTTGGAATCTCTTTGAGAACCCAACTTGAAATGTTTGTTACTGTAACGTAGCCAGTCGTGTGTGGCCGACGAATGACTACCGTAAGTTATGAAAGATGTTCCATGTCATTAACTTGAAGCTGGTTTTTGCATACGATTACTTTGTTTTTAATAGTTTCAGCCTTGTCCGCCATATCTCTTACCAGTTTCATTCAGACAATTAACTGAAATAATTTGTGAAGTCGACCATAATAGATTTTGTCACCACTCTACTAACCCTTAGCTCAGTTTTTTCGTAATGGTCGCCTTCAGTTCAGCCAGCATTCACTGTCATGAGACGACAATAATAAGACATCGTCTTTGTAGCTGGCATTGTAAAGACATTCCAATAACTGTTTTCACAGATCCTAATGGTGGGAGGGTATATATGAAGAATAACACAGTTTTCATTCAGCATTGAACGATATGGTTTCACCACCTTATTTTTTATTGAAGAAGCGCGTTGATGCCACAGCACTCCCAATGGAGAACTTAAGTCTACCACAAATTAGATGGGGAGTCGATAAGTAATACAAAACATTTTTTCTCAAAGCAGATTGATTTTATCTTGCTGCATCAATAACTATCCCATCATCCACATACTGCTTACCACAGAGTGTATCCTCCATTGGGCCAGGCAGATGCTCTTTATGGTCTTCTGTTAGGCCGCGAGGAACCCAGCCGTCACATACGTTTGAGTACACCAACCAGTGGACGAGTGTGTAGCACTGCCGACAGAGACCTCCAGTTGAGCAGCAAGATGTTTGAGTTTGATACGTCGATTATCTCGAATGAGAGTGCTCGCACGTTCCAGCATTGCGGACGGCTGGTACGCGGGAGACTGAACATGTTTGAACGGCCTTAATGTGATGAAAAATGCCTCGCACGACGACTTACCGTGCTTTTGTTCTCTTCCAGGTCTCCGTACTTATACTGCAAGTGTCTATGAATATCCGCGATTCTCTGGTTTTCCGCCAAAAGAAACTCAAAACGGGGTTATTCCACGATGTCCCACAACAAATTATATATACAGGGTGAGTCACCTAACATTACCGCTGGCTATATTTCGTAAACCACATCAAATACTGACGAATCGATTCCACAGACCGAACGTGAGGACAGGGGCTCGTGTAATTGGTCAATACAAACCATTAAAAATGCACGGAAGTATGTTTTTTAACACAAACCTACGTTTTTTTTAAAATGGAACCCCGTTAGTTTTGTTAGCACATCTGAACATATAAACAAATACGTAATCAGTGCCGTTTGTTGCATTGTAAAATGTTAATTACATCCGGAGATATTGTAACCTAAAGTTGACGCTTGAGTACCACTACTCCGCTGTTCGATCGTGTGTATCGGAGAGCACCGAATTACGTAGGGATCCAAAGGGAACGGTGATGGACCTTAGGTACAGAAGAGACTGGAACAGCACATTACGTCCACATGCTAACACCTGATTACATATTTGTTTATATGTTCAGATGTGCTAACAAAACTAACGTGGTTCCATTTATAAAAACGTAAGTTTGTGTTAAAAAACATACTTCCGTGCATTTTTGTATGGTTTGTTTTAAACAATTACACTAGCCCCTCTCCTCACGTTCGGTCTGTGGAATCGATTCGTCAGTATTTGATGTGGTTTACGAAATATATCCAGCGGTAACGTTAGGTGACTCACCCTATATATATATATATATATATATATATATATATATATATATATATATATATATATATATATATAACTTTTCAGGAGGAACTGGCTGAGAAAAAATTTGTTCCATTACTTACGAGACACTCCTTGTAATACTGTCAGGCCGGCCACGGTGGCCGAGTGGTTCTAGGCGCTTCAGTCCGGAACCGCGCTGCTTCTACGGTCACAGGTTCGAATCCTGCCTCGGGCATGGATGTGTGTGATGTCCTTAGGTTAGTTTGGTTTAAGTAGTACTAAGTCTAGGGAACTGATGACCTTCGATGTTAAATCCCATAGTGCTTAGAGCCATTTGAACCCATACTGTCAGCAAACGCTTGGCGCTTGACACGGCAACTACTTCACTCTAGCGGTGTCAGGCTGCAGGTTCCATATTTCTCATCCTCATCGACGCTCTGCCCCACTTGCGGCTGCTGTATGACCAGGACTGCTGCGCCTCCAAGGGTCCTGTGGTAATAACCGAAGACACGCTATAGGTCATGATATTTTGCCTCACGTGTCCCACGAGTGACTAAATTCCAATTTTTGCGTTCACAGTCACAGATGGTGTAAGGAGTTGTGGACTATGGATGAAATGGCGAATGACAACCGGTGTCGGAGTCGAACCCGTAATGAAGGACGATCTCAAGCGGAATTTCTTCTACACCGTCATCTGCTTAGGTGCCATTTGCAGCCTTCAATATTATGCTTCGGAGGCAGAACGTAGACTAACTCCCATGGTAAGAAAGAGCTCAGGAGGGATGATCATACAATGAAGGCCTTCAAGACCGGATATTTCAGTTGCCGAGAATTTTTTCGGGTTATATGGCCGTGGTCCATGGAACTCTTCTATCCCTGACGTTTCGTCCGAAGTTACTTGGGATGGACAGCCAGTATCGGTTCAGTTGACGACTCCAGAAAATTCTTGTATATTTTTCGCCGGCACCAGAGAAAAAGTGATCAGTTTCTTCTGTTCGTTAAAATAATAAACAGTCTCGGTCGCAAAGCACTTATCAAACATTAATAATCCCACGGCAAAACAGCAACTGGTTCCCATTTTATGAAATATCTTCTTGAGGCCATGTCTCATTATGTGGTGAACACAGACGAACAGCAAAGCATTGAGACGCCTCGAACAAACTCTTATCGTGCTTTTGTTCACTGCCAGGTCTCCGTAGACGCTCTGAAACGGCTATGAATATTTATGATGCTCTGGTTTTCCGCCAAAAGAAACAGTGACGATTCTCTGCTGAGAACACACCTCCATCATAGGCGCCATTTTGAAGGCTGCACAAAGCGTGGCCACCTGTCAGAACTTCATGAAACTGTAAAGGCTGCACAAGAAATTACGCATATTACATACGGAATTGGACAAGGAAAAAAAAAGTGTTTCATTACTCACTGAAAGCCGCTCGTACAATATTACTCATAGTATAGACGACAGAGTTCTCTGTGATACTGCGCAATTTCTGTACCAGAACACACGTTAGCACTATCTCCTAATGGCAGGATCTGTTGTTGGCTTAGGACGACGAAGCCTCATGCTGCAGTTCGACGTTAAAAATAGAGTAGACTCGTATAGTGTCTAAATCAAACCAACGTCCAGAAAAATTCAGAAGGCGAAATAGTATTCAGTATTCACTGCACGTGTGCTTTCGATTTCGCAATACAGCTTCCCGCAGTCACTTTCCAATGCATTCAATGAAGCCGGCCCTCACAGGCGGCAGCCGAATTCTGCAGGCACCGCACTCACTTCTGGCTGTGTGTGCCGAGGAATCGATGGCCGTTGCCTTGTGTGGCGGCGTGGGCTGGGCCGCGTCCGACCGCCCGCTTTTGTGCGTTTCCAGCGGAGCGGACTCACTTGTGGGCGGCGGGAGGCGTGTTTGCTCGGTATCTAGCCTGCGCACCGGCGGTGGCGCGCGCCGCGCCGCGCCGCGCCAGCCCGTTCGCTCGCCGGACGCCCTGGCGCCAGAGAGTTCGCCAGCGGAGAAGGCGGTGGACGCCAGCCAGCCGTGAAGCAGATAGCAGCTTCCAACTCGAGCCGGCGATACGGCGATCGGTTCGCGCGAGTTTCTCGGAGTGTCCTTGGCAGCGCTGACTGCGTCGGAAAGGCAGACTGCAGACCAGGTTCTGCCAATTTCGTAACAGGAAAGAGATGGGAAGTTCTCACCTGCTTGTAGATCTCTGGTAAGCCTCATGTATATGTAAGCTGTATACTCACAAACTTACACTACTGACCATTAAAATTGCTACACCACGAAGATAACGTGCAACAGACGCGAAATTTTACCGGCAGAAAGAAGATGCTGTGATATGCAAATGATTAGCTTTTCAGAGCATTCACACAAGGTTGCCGCCTGTGGTGACACCTACAACGTGCTGACATGAAGAATCTTTACAACCGATTTCTCATACACAAACAGCAGTTGACCGGCGTTGCCTGGTGAAACGTCGTTGTGATGCCTCGTGTAAGGGGGAGAAATGCGTACCATCGCGTTTCCGACATTGATAAAGGTCGGATTGTAGTCTATCGCTATTGCGCTTTATCGTAACGTGACATTGCCGCTCGCGTTGGTCGCGATCGGTTCGACGACGTTTGCAGCAGCATGGACTATCACCTCGGAGACCATGGGTGCGGTTACCTTTGACGCTGCATCACACACAGGAGCGCCTGCGATGGTGTACTCAATGACGAACCTGGGTGCACGAATGGCAAAACGTCATTTTTCCGGATGAATCCAGGTTCTGTTTACAGCATCATGATAGTCGCATCCGTGATTGCCGACATCGCGTTGAACGCACATTGGAAGCTTGTATTCGTCATCGCCATACTGGCGTATCACGCGGCGTGATGGCATGGGGTGCCATTGGTTGCACGTCTTGGTCACCTCTTGTTCGCATTGACGGCACTTTGAACAGTGGACGTTACATTTCAGATGTGTTACGACCCGTGGTTCTACCCTTCTTTCGATCCCTGCGAAACCCTACATTTCAGTAGGATAATTCACGATCGCACGTTGCACGTCCTGTACGGTCCTTTCTGGATACAGAAAATGTTCGACTCCTGCCCTGGCCAGCACATTCTCCAGATCTCTCACCAACTGAAAACGTCTGGTCAATGGTGGCCGAGCAACTGGCTCGTCACAATACGCCAGTCACTACTCTTGATGAACTGTGGTATCGTGTTGAAGCTGCATCGGCAGCTGTACCTGTACACGCCGTCCAAGCTCTGACTCAATGCTCAGGCGTATCAAGGCCGTTATTACTGCCAGTGGTGGTTGTTGTGGGTACTGATTTCTCAGAATATATGCACCCAAATTGCGTGAAAATGTAATCACATGTCAGTTCTAGTATAATATATTCGTCCAATGAATACCCGTTTATCATCTGCATTTCTTGTTGGCGTAACAATTTTAATGGCTAGTAGTGTATTAATCTCTCTGGTAAGCCTCAGGTGTAGGTCAAGTGGATATCCACAAATTTATTAACGACTCTCATTAGTCACAGCGTTCGATAAAATACACGGCTGGAAAAAGAAAATTCACTCAAGCTCATAAATTAAGGTTAATGCTGATACATGGTGAAACAACGCTCTGGTGGGCGGGTTGCGGATTTAAATCACCTCGGGGTATGACCATGCGGTGCATCTGACTTGCGGTCGTCGCACGGTGGCGCTGGCAGCAGTCCACATACGCAGAGGTGTGTTGGTGCATGTCAGAGTACGGTGCAGCGAGTAAGTGTGCAGACGTTTTCAGACGTGCTAATGGTGACACTGTGTTGAAAATGGCTCAAAGAACACATATTGATGACATTATGAGGGGTAGAATACTAGCGCGACTGGGGGATGGTCAAACACAGCAGTTCGTAGGTCGGGTCCTCCGTGTGCCACAAAGTGTGATTTCAAGATTATGGCAACGATTCCACCAGACAGGAAACGTGTCCAGGTGAACAGTACGGGACGTCCATAGTGTACAACACCACAAGAAGACTGATATTTCCCCATCAGTGCCCGCAGACGGCCACGGAGTACTGCAGGTAGCCTTCCTCGGGACCTTATCGCAGCCACTGGAACAGTTGTCTCCAGACACACAGTCTACAGGCGACTGAACCGACATGGTTTATTCACCCAGGGACCTGCAAGGTGCAATCCACTGAGCCCTGATCACAGGAGAGCCCGTAAAGCCTGGTGTCACGAACACTGTACATGGTCATTGGACCAGTGGTCCCAGGTTATGTTCACGGACGAGTCCAGGTATAGTTTGAAGAGTGATTCTCGCAGGCTTTTTATCTGGCGTGGACCAGGCACCAGATACCAACCCCTTAATGTCCTTGAAAGGGACCTGTATGGAGCTCGTGGTTTGATGGTATGGGGTGGGATTATGATTGGTGCACGCACACCCCTGCATGTCTTTGACAAAGGGACTGTAACAGGCAAGTGTATCGGGATGTCATTTTGCAGCAGTATGTCAGCCTTTTCAGGGGTGCATACGGTCCCACTTTCGTCCGTATGGATGATAGCGCACAGCCCCACCGAGCTGCCATCGTGGAGGAGTACCTTGAAACAGAAGATATCAGGCGAATGGAGTGGCCTGCTTGTTCTCCAAACCTAGACCCCATCGAGCACGTCTGGGATGCTCTCGGTCGACGTATCGCTGCACGTCTTCACACCCAAAGGACACTTCAGGAGCTACAACAGGCACTGGTGCAAGAGTGGGAGGCTCGACCACCTGATCCAGAGTATGTCAGCCCGTTGTGTGGTGTACGTGTGCATGGTGATCATATCACATATTGATGTCGGGGTACTTGCGCAGGAAACATTGGCTTTTCGTAGCACATGTTTCCGGACGGTTTTCTCAATTTATCACCAATTACGTGGACTTACAGATCTGTGTCCTGTGTGTTCCCAATGTGTCTATGCTATGAGCGCCAGTTTTGTGTAGTGCCACGTTGTGTGGCACCACATTCTGCAATTATCCTTAATTTGCATGAGTGTAGGACACCTGGAAGACGACGACGATTTTGTCGGTTGCCAGCTTATGCCACCTTGGGGATAGTAGATGAACTGATAACGGTTTCATCGTCGTCCGCCAACAGATAGCGTAGTGGCATAGCTACCAGGGCGCCATCTGTCCCCCCCCCCCCTTTAATATGGAATGTTCACAACCGGAAGGCTCAGTGTGGTGTAAATGCGTGAACCATGCTACGGAGACGCATTTGTGCTTCCTACAGCGAAGTGAATAAGTTTTAAAGGGATCAGATTATGGCCCTCAGAGTGGCAGGATGGTCCTTTCGGGGAACTGCCGCACACGTTGGATGTGTTGCGTCAGTTGTACTACGATGCTGGTATCAGTGGTCACGTGAACACTTGCACACCTGTAGACAAGGTTCTGGGCGTCGACATAAGATAGACGGCCGCCAGAACTGTCGCATTCTGAGGGGAGCAGTGGCAGACTGTACTGCTACCACAGCACAGATAAGAGCTCTTGTGAACCTAAAAGTGTCAACACGAACAGCTGCGAACAGTGGGACTACGGCCACGCACACTTTTAGCCCATCTTCCAATCACGCCACAGCATCTACTGGCACGGCTCGACTAGTGCCATCAAAAGACCAGTTATAAGATGAAACGGAGCGGCGTGGTCTTCAGCGACGAAACCACATTCTGCTTGTACGCAAATGATAGTCATTTTCACGTAGGTGGAAATCTGGCGAGCACTGTCTTGTAGAGAGCATTCGTCCATGGCACATTGGCCCCAGCTCTCGTTCACCTTTGGTGTTTCTGGATGAGACGCTAATTAATGCTCGCCTTTCTTGCAACAGGAAGGTATGTGCTGTTCCAAAAGTATAATGCTCGCCCGCACAATGCCCACGAAACTCAAGGCGTGCAGCAACTTCCCTGGTCACCACAACTTCCGGACTTCTGTCCAATGGAGCACGTATGGGATATTATGACACGAGAAGTGACTGTTTTCTGTTTGCTTTTTATACTTCTAAGTACGTATTGTGCTTTGTGTTCTGTAGTGTTGCCTGCATAACACTGCCACTAATTTGCGTGTCGTCAGCCACCATTTCTTACAGAAGTATACGAACAGGGAACTCGGGTAGAATGGGATAGTGGCGCACGTCGGGATAGTCTTCATTTTTAGACTGGGGAATTATAAAACCCACTGTAGTGACATGTAACTATGTCTCTGAATAAAAGGGAAGATGCGACAGCGTTTTTTCTTCATATGGAGAGCGACTTGTAAGTGAACCGTTCCCGATCACGTTTCCAGTTGTATTATTTAACATTTGGAGAATCTGAACGCGAAATAAGCCATTAAATGTGTGCCCTTCGATAACATGTAACTTTAAACTGCATCCCATTTGATGTACGTTAGATACATAATACTTTTAAATCCATCAGTTCTCACGCCCCATAAAATTTGTTAGCTTCAAATATGGTTTTGTGGAACAAAGGGACAAGACAGAATAGGAAATCGTCCTGTTCTGCCCCGTCATTTTCCTGATACAAGTAGATTTTTCCCCCTTGCTTTTCCTAATCGTCTGATCTTACATTACAAAGACTGCAGTTGGATATTAAATCAATGTAAATGACAATTTCAGCCATTTTATCTTTTGAAATGGGAGTTTTTAAAGAGTCTAAGGACTTTAACATACCCAAATCAACATTGTAAACATACATTCGTAAAGCTAACAATAAAGCCAACTACTGTGTTGACAAATCAAACGTGAAATTTAAATATGTGGTTACTGTGGTACATGAAGACGAGCTGGCAGCATACCTGAAGTCAATGAGAGCAGATGAAACATCCCAGTATCAGATCGTTAGCTAGTCACTTACTACACAGATTTGACAAAGAAACTGACCTAGCTGGACAGTACTGGGTTATAAGATATATTTCTAGGCATCCTACATTCTGTATTCGCAAGGCAGAAAATACATTATTCACGAGCGACAGGGTTCAACAAGGTAATAGAAATAGCAGTTTGACATTCTACATTAAAAATAAATGTACATTTTAAAAAATATTATTATATTTTCTTATGGTTAACGAGATTTTTGAAGATCCCATATTCTTTTGTCTAAATTGTTCATTAAACAACTTATATCTTAATTTTAAGACGATATTCCCAATAATTTTGTCATTTATGCAATAATTTAACAAAAAATTGCTTTATCCCATTCTTCTCAGTGGCTGGAATGAAATGGGAAATATCCCAGCATACCTTTGAAAAGTACGAATGATTCATAACACAGACTTTTAACTAGTTGTGAAGTAAAGTTCTTGAAGGTATTTTCGTTCTGTCGTTTCAACTACAAAAAATGCCTGTTTTTTTTCTCACCAAATGCGTTTCGCTTAATTGAGATAAAGCACCATCAGTGGTTTGTCACCATCAGTGGTTTGTAATTAAGTTATTTAAATTTTGATTGTTCGTTAAAAATGTGTTGGTTTTTACTTCCCGTGATTTCCGCTTGATTTCTCGCCTGCATCGGGAAATGCCGTCTGCTAGCACATCCTTGATGTTTTTCTTCTTTAGACACCGGTAGTTGTAGTCTAATTCTTAGCATTCTACAGAACATTGCATTTTTTTTATATTTTATATGCCACACTTTTTCGCACGCCGCTGTTTTCTGTTTGTTTTTATACTTCTAAGTATGTATTGTCCTCTGTGTTTTGTAGTGTTGCCTAAGTGGCGTTGACGCTAATTTCTCCTTGACCTATACCCAATTTTTGTTGTTTATTGTTCAAATGGTTCAAATGGCTCTGAGCACTATAGGACTTAACTGCTGTGGTCATAAGTCCCCTAGAACTTAGAACTACTTAAACCTAACTAACCTAAGGACATCACACACATCCATGCCCGAGGCAGGATTCGAACCTGCGACCGTAGCGGTTGTGCGGTTCCAGACTGTAGCGCCTTTAGTTCATTGTATCTGTATAATTATATTTGATTATGTTGCTGTGTATATATATACTGTCTAAGAGCAGTGAAGGAACAGTGATTGAGTTTTTTTGTGGGGAATGTATGAAATCTTTTGGGACTTAACTGCTAAGGTCATCAGTCCCCAAGCTTACACACTACTTAACCTAAATTATCCTAAGTACACACACACACACACACACACACACACACACACACACACACACAAGCCCGAGGGAGGACTCGAACCTCCGCCGGGACCAGCCGCAATGTCCATGACTGCAGCGCCTCAGACCGCTCTGCTAATTCCGCGCGGCTGTGGGGGAGGGAGAAACCATGATGAGCGGACGTAAGTCTGTAGTAGCCTGATGGGAATGTTTGGTGGGAGAGCGGGAGAAGGTGAAGGAAAGAAAAGGCTCTTTCCTTTTTCATGTAATTTCATCAGTTATTTTATACAGAGTCTGGTTTCCAATATTTATTTGGTCGTTGAGCAACTATATATTTTCTGTTCATGCTTCTCGGATGTGGAAATTTTCTTGGAAAGGGAGGGGGTGTCTGCCAAATAAATATTGGAAAAGATCTTACATATAAAATAATTGATGAAGTTACATGAAAAAGAAAAGAGACTTTTCCATCCTTCACCCTCTCCCGCTCTCCCACCTTACCAAACCCCTCCCAATTTTATTTCACTTCTTGCTCCTCACCTTAACACTTATGATGCTTTACCTCAATAAAGCGAAACACATCTGCTGAAAAAAAAAGTATTTTTTGCAGCTGCAACGACAGGACGAAAATGGCCCCAAGAACTGTTAAGCAGCTACGGACAATGTGGCCATACAAATGAAAAACTGAAGTAAGATACGTTAGGTTATACTACAAGGTGCTATTTTACACGTTTAAGAAATGTTTTCTAGTGCTCCGTTATTTTACAGTTTCAGTTCAAGAGTTCTCTGTAGAAAATTTTAATAGTTCTGCAATATTATCTGCCAATTTTCAAGAAATATTATCTCAGTGTCACAGAGATACCTAAGATTTCTACAGAATACGCTAAAGAAATTTTTATGTAGATAATAGTTTATGAAATAATTGCAGTACTGAGGGACCCATTTTTACTGTGTGGCACTAGCGCGTGACAAGAAAATGATCACTAAAAATGTGCAAATCTGTGCGTGCAAATACATTTGAACTCATTAACTATACTATTAAGGTAGTAGGGGAACTACTTACAAAAGTGGAGCCACACAGAGGAAATTTTGCAGCCAACGATTTCGGATAGATAGAAGTTTAGTTTTAAGATGACATACGACGTTACACCTGTTAAAAACGGGTCCAATAGAACAGACACCAGTTATATAAATATCTGCTCGAACTGGTTTACCACGCTATTTGGCACGGGCAATTCGGGAGTTACTTCCTATGTGACTGAATGGAATGCAGCAAACGGCATTTGCAGTTATAAACTCAGAAGTAACTCTGTCTGTAACCAGTTCTGGGTGACTCGCCGTACCGATCGCCAGTGGTTGTAATACACCAGTTCCGAGGTATCAAGAGCGTTTATGCGAAGCCCATTGAATAAGCTTTTAATAATAGTTTCTCTGACCTCATCCATAATGCAGGTTGAATTTTTCCTTTCTTCGATTAATCAATAACGAAAACTCTTTTAGAGTCATGTGGACACTTATGGAGAAAGGTATCACTAAATAGCGTGATGAAGGAAACTCTTCAGATGCTAAAACATCATATCGAGGTGTGTGGAACCTGAACAACTGCATGCTGCATCCAACATCTGATTGCTAAAGCGTCAATATCACTCCGTCACTATTGCTGCCAACATATCCAGTCACAGCGATAGTTAATAATCTGTTAGCTTGCAACATGGCAGTAACAAAACGGAACGATCTGATTTGAAATCGAAGTATGTCGAATCCCTATTTGACCATTTTTTCAATTTTGACTTCCAGTCCTCTGTATTTGGTACTGACTTTCCTTGGAGCTCAACCCAAAATATATTTTGTATCTCCCCTCGTGCGAAATCCTATGGAAAGGGAACAAATGCGCTGCTCTTCGGCAAGTATCTGTAAATGAAACACCTTGCATCAACTTATCTCAGATGTTTACATCGTAATTTTGTACTTTTTCCTTGTAACAGTTCCTAGCAGTGAGGTCATATTCTGCCTTGATTGAAAATTAAACTGGAAGCGTTTACGCCCCTTCTTTATCAGGGGCATGAAAACTGCACTTCTCGGAGTAATTAATATCTGTTCCTAAGTAGAAATGAATACCCTCTCATGTTCGTAATAGGCTGTGTTACAGCGGAAGAAATCAACAGCACTAAATTAGTATCACACAGTTTGTTTAATCCGTAAAACACGATGAATTTAGAATCTGTGTGATGAACTTCCGGAATTTTGAAGATACCATGGGTAAAATACAGAGAGGGAAAAGTTATGTACAGCAGGTACAGATAGCAGACTGCAGTTAAACCAGCCGAAGGAATGAAAGGGAAGCATTAGTTGAGAACTGAGTGAGGCAGGGTTGTAGCCTCATCCCGATGTTATGTCGAAGGACATCAAAGAGGAGCAGAGTTGAGAACTGAGTGACAGACGGTTATAGCCTCATCACGGTGTTGCTCAATGTGTGGAACGTTTAGTGAGCAGTAAAGGAAACCAAGCAGAAGGGGAGATGGAATTAAAGTTCGGGGAGGATAATAAAGATTTCCGCTTTGCCGATGACACTGTTATTCCGGGAAGACGGCAATGGGCTTGAAACAGCAGTTGAATGTAATGGATATTGTTCAAATGGCTCTGAGCACTATGGGACGTAACATCTGAGGTCATCAGTCCCCTAGAACTTAGAACTACTTAAACCTAACTAACGTAAGGACATCACACACATCCATGCCCGAGGCAGGATTCTAACCTGCGGTCGTAGCGATCGCGCGGTTCCAGGCTAAAGCGCCTAGAACCACTCGGCCGCGCCGGCTGGCCGTAATGGATAGTGTCTTCAAAAAATGTTATTAGATGAGTATCAACAAAAGTAAAACAATGGTGTAAATGAATTAAATAAGGTGTTGCTGATAGTATTACATAAGGATATAAGACACTAGGAAATAGCTGACGAGTTTTGCTAATTGGGAATCAAAATAAACGAATGAACATGAACTGTCACAACCATAAGAATCTTCTTTTTTCGTAAGGTTACCAGTTTCGGTGTGTTCTAGACCGTCTTCAGACGTACCACCATGATGGTAGACAGTGGAGGTAAAAGGAGCAGGCTATATGTCGTTAAGGACGTTAACCGCTTGAGCAGGTGGTGCATACACACACACATACACATACACACACACACACACACACACACACACACACACACACACACAAACACACACACACATTTAAATCCATTTTTATAACACGCTGAGAGGGAAAAAGTATCGTTCACCATAAAATAACTAATGCAGAGTAATCAAATTTCGGGAATACATTTGTCTAGGTAACATACTGAAGTGATTAGCGTTACAGGACCACAGCTTAACGTAATTTCGAGATAAGGCATTGCAAATATGAAACGTGGTACATTAATAACTGATGTAACTACCAGAAAGTCAATTGTAAGCATTGTGTTTTACAGGTGTCAGATGTCAGGTTGTGGCATTGAGTTCCATGTCTATTGTACTTGGTCGGTCAATAAAGGAACAGTTAGAGCTGTTTCTGGATTATGCTGGAGCTGTCGTCCGATTATGTCCCACATGGGCCCGATTGGACACAGATCTGGTGATCGAGCAGCCCAAGGCAACATGGCGACACTCTATAAAGCATGTTGGGCTGCAACACCGGTATGCGGACGACCGTTATCCCGTTGCAAAACAACTCCTAGAATGCAGTTCATGAATGGCAGCACAATAGGTCCCATTACCAGACTGCCAACAGTGGGATAATCACGAGAGTGCTGCTATTGTCATACGAAATCGCACCCCAGAAACTCCAGATACAGTTCCAGTGTGTCTATCACACAGAAACGGTCGTTGTAGACACTCAACTGGCCTCCCCCTACCCAACAAACGGCCATCATTGGCACCAAGGCAGAACCAGATTTCGTCAGGAAACACAATTGGCCCCCTACTTTGCCCTCCAATGAGCACTCGCGTGACACCATTCAAGTCGCAAATGGTTCAAATGGCTCTGAGCACTATGGGACATAACATCTGTGGTCATCAGTCCCCTAGAACTTAGAACTACTTAAACCTAACTAACCTAAGGACATCACACACATCCATGCCCGAGGCAGGATTCGAACCTGCGACCGGAGCAGTCACGCGGTTCCAGACTGAAGCGCCTAGACCGCACGGCTACACCGGCCGGCTCAAGTCGCAAATGGGGGTGGTTTGAGGGCAGTGGAAGGTACGCAGAAAGGCGTCTGGCTCGGAGCTGTCCTCGATGTAACTGATTTGTAACAGTACGTTGTGTCGCTACCGTGACAACTGCTGCTCAGATTGCTGCTGCAGATGTAGTAGGATGCGCCAGAGTCATACGCCAACCACGATGGTCTTTCCTCTTGGTAGTGTTACGTGCCCGTCCGGAACCCGGTCTTCTAGCGTCCGTACAATCTTGGGACCACCGCTGCCAGCAGTCATGCACACACTACATTCCTGCCAATTTTTTCTGCAGAAGGAACATCCGGCTTCTCGAAGTCCTATTACACGACCTCATTCAGACTCAGTGAGGTGTTGATAATAGCGTCTTAAAGGCATGCTTGACTAACATCAACTCACCACGTCCATTCTCAGTGCTAAGTAACGCTCACGATCGCTACAGCGTCTCCATCAGTATACGTATTTGCGTAGTGACGTCTCCATGGCCATTCTTATGCTACTGGCGCGAAATCTGAATATACGTCATCTTTCTCATGTAGAAATACGCCTACCAACTTTCGTTTATGTCGCACAACTCGTTCTGGGAGTTGTGATTTTTTTTGCCGCCAGTGTACGTAATCGTTTATTACGTCGTTTCGGCTACCGTCATCATCAGATCTGTAATTAACATTAAAGGAACATAAGAACGAAAGGTGTTTGTTATTTATCGTCGGACTACGAAGGGTTAAAAATATTTTCATACATTTACTCACCGGGTCTGATGAATGAACGGTTTTTAAAAAATGAACCGTGTAAGTTTCCACCTTTTTCACGCTGATAATGAATAAGTAACACACTGTTATGATCGACTAATCTTCATTACTGATGTGATGACGGCAGCAGAAAAACCTACATAATAAATAAAATAATACATTAAGCGATTCACACGATTTTATTCACAAAATAGAGAATTACCTGAAGACAAAATATACAACAAGTTCATACCGCACAAGTTCGTCAATGTTACCCACATATGTCCAGTGGAATGACGACGACGGGAAAGTCAGAGAAATTAGATATAATACATCGCTCTACCGACAATCGTTCGTTGCACATGGACTTCGTGAATGTAACAGGAAATGGTGAAGAGCGTGGGGGAGGGGGGAGGGGTGAGGGGAGGCGGGAGGGTGATAGTGTAAATATAGATGAGTAGCAAACAAAATTACTGTCATTCTGCCTCCTATATTTCCGTCGACTTTTGTCATTACACAGCTTGGTAAAGCAGCCTGAACCGATAGGTTATATGCTATCGGCAATTCCTAAAAGAAACCCATGAGCCTGATTTTCATATTCTCTCAATTCCTAGGTGTAAATTATTAGTCCAACAGAAAATGAAGAGAAAGTTTTTGTAGGACTTTACTATAGTTAAACTTTGTACTGCGATATTTTATCGCTGGAGGGCTAAGTTTTTGAATAACTCAAGGAAAACACGTTTGCAGGTTACTTTTGTAAATTTTTCTTGAATAATTCAAGCACTACAGCCTTTAGCAAAAACGTATCTCAGTACAAAATATAACTAAATAAAACTTCCTATAAAAAGTCATGTTCATTTTTTTTTGTAGGACCTATAGTTTGCGCGTAACAAGCGAGAGAATAAGAAAATCTTGTGTGTGGTATTTGATGGCATTGCGGGTTGCATTAAACACATGCGTAGGAGCAGCTGAACAACCCTGCGCAACCTTCATACTATTGATATGCTCCGGACATTTTGTTCTCCCTCCTCCTACTCTCCCACAAAATTGCTTGTTCCGTTCTGCAAGTAGCCATTAAAGACGGAACAACGAGAGAAGTATCTGAAGACAAAGTGTTCGCACAATGTTCCTACCACGAAGGTCGTCAGTGGTAAGACGGATCGCGTCCCTGTTTCTGAGGAGCGGGGCAGTTGGGGCTGTAACCTTGTTAGCCCAGCTAGCTGGTAAGGCGGTTACAAAGGGGAGCAGCCGGGACGAATTCTGCGGCGGCATCAAGTATTAAAGCTCATCAGGCTGAGCGTATTTACTGTGTGGGTGGGTCACCGTAGTGGCTAGGTGCCGGACATCTCAGCCACTCGAGGAACAGCGTCCAGGGCGTGCGGTAATTGGGTCATCCGGCTCCCGGTGGGCTCCCGTATCCACTCTCCAGTATAGCGGGACCACGCCCTGGCTTTACGTGTCGGCCACGACTCGCCCCGCCCTTCCAGAAATACTTCGGTACGCTCGGAACGTGACAGCAGGCTCCAGGGGTATTCCAGCGAGAAAACAGGTGTCGTTGTGGGGTCCGTAATGCAAGTCGCTCTGCTGTGACTGGCGTCCCCGATGTGAAATTGGTCAACTACCAACGCTCGGTAGAAAATCCGTTTTACACTTGTTGTCAGAACTTGATGTTCCTAGTAACATTTCTGGTTCTGAGCCGTAGCATTCGCTCTCAAGTCTCAGTTCGTAATTGAGTGAAATATTAGCTGAGGTCTGACGGAAGAGATGGACTGAGGTGCAGACAGACTCTCATTTATTTATATTTCTTTATGTTAGTGCACGGTCCAGTCACATTAATGTGATCACCTACTATATTCGATACGATACTGCAGTGCCTTCTGAATGAGGATGGCTTCAAAGTTTCAACAATACACAACACTTACTTTGACCACTGTATTTTTTGCTGTTTACTTAACACTTGAATCACGCTTTAATTGTTATTTTAAATGGTTATGTTAAGTATTTTATATGGTTTCATAAGGTTCAGTGCATACTTGAGCTCCCAAAATTGCATATTCTATTAAGGTTCTAGGAACATTATCGCTCTCACTATTTATACAGACGTAATGTGACCAGTATGTTCGTCGCATATTCTATGTACGATTTGCAATTTTACAGTTTAATGTTTGCTACTCATTGCATTTTTCATGGTTTTTTTAATTTTTATTTTATTTTATTTTATTTTTTTCGCGAGTGGCTATTTATTGATTCTGTAACAAATGTACGTTGTGGTTTTCAAGCTTTACTATTTTACATTTACTTTAACAAACGTGCATGCATGTCCAAAGGAACTTTGCATTGCAATTCAAAATAACACACACTGCAATATCGTATTTATCCGCCGACATCGGGAGAGCGACTTTCAAGTAAAATGTCTCACCCGTACGGGAACATTCACAATGGATGTACGAGTACAGGTTGTAGACATATGGTTGACCACATACGAGCCGGCCGAGGTGGCCGAGTGGTTCTAGGCGCTACAGTCTGGAACCGCGCGACCGCTACGGTCGCAGGCTCGAATCCTGCCTCGGGCATGGATGTGTGTGATGTCCTTAGGTTAGTTAGGTTTAAGTAGTTCTAAGTTCTAGGGGACTGATGACCTTAGATGTCAAGTCCCATAGTGCTCAGAGCCATTTGAAGTTAATGGTTGTCCTTATTCGCAGTTGCGAATACATTTAATGTTTGTCCCATGTTCGTCGTCAACGTGTAATAAACACTTAGACGGCTGGTTGCAGCACTAGCAGCGGAAAATATACAATACGTGTCTGAGACGTGCGGAGAACAGTTCAGTCGTTGTTGTGAATCGGCAAGAGCAACTTACCTGATGTCCAAAAGGGCGTTATCATTGGCTTTCGGGCTCAGGGTGGAAGCATTTCCGAAACGGTTAAGTTTATAAACTGTAGCGTATCGTAGTGGCTAAGAGAAGTTTTACTATCTTCTGGTTAAGAAAACCGATTTTTTAAAAAAATGCATTTTTGGATCCATAAAAGTATTTAGAATCCACCCCTGAAACTGTTTTTCGAAATACGGAACAGAAAAGTTTGTTATTCGCGGTTGAACAAAAAAATGCATCTGCCTGAAATCGGCCTTTTTCACGCACTAGCTTTTTTTCTTTCTTTCGGAGGACGAGTTATTGTACCGGTGCTTGGGAGGAAACACAAAATTCAAATGAAATTTTGAACACCTGTGTCTGGAAGTTATCCCACAAGCATTAGCATTCTGGTGCGAAGACTGTGGAGATTGCTACTGTCCTGGCAGTGAGAAGCTTCAACGAAGGGTATTCAGCAATTGAAGTCCATGACAACGATGGACGTCACCCTGGGACTCTATTCGACGCAGTTCGCCAAGCATTCGGACGACCAACGGATTCAAGCAGCCGAAAACCGCTTGTCACCGGCGGCCGGCTCTGGAGCAGCGCAGGATGGCCAAGATGGAACAGAAGGCCCTCTATGAGGAAGAGGCAGGACTAGTTTATGGACCCGGAATAGCAGGTTGAACGTAAGTTGCATAATATTGCATTTATATGTGGTCCAAACTTCAATCGCGTTTTTCTCGTAATGATTTTTTTTATAGCGCGGTATGGTAACTTCAAATCTACTAAACCGATTGGCATGATTCTTTGTTTCCGACAAAGCTAATTAAATTTTCTAGGAGTTGAACCACTTTTATTCCGATCCATCAAATATAAATATTTTTACTTGGCCGACGGATTCGAAAAATTGATGAAAAAATCCTATTTTTTCAAATGGTCGCCATTTTGTTTCCTATGGTCCAAATAACTTAAGCGAGGTGCAACTCCTAAAGAATCTTATAGACTTCGCTAACGTCGGCTTAATTTTGATTTCAGACGGGCCCGTTGACCTGTGACATACCGTGGGTGGAGGTCTACATCGAAATTTTGATTCGTTCCGACGGCAGTTCCGCCCTTTTTTCTTTTACATTTCCGGTCGAAAAAATTCCAGTTTGTAGAGGAAATATCAATAAACATTTTGACCAAATTTGACATTGATATCTGTAAAACATTCCTAGAAAAAAAGTCTAAAAGAACATGGTTTTTTCGGGCCAAAGATAGTAAACCTCCTCTTAAAGTATAGCGTGCACGGCAGAATGGTGCTCTCCGAAATCGCCCTCGATGCAACTGTGGTGCACCACCGGTCACATAGATGACATGGGTAAACGACGACTGCAGAGCTGTGTCCGCGAGCGAGGTGGCGCAGTGGTTAGACACTGGACTCGCATTCGGGAGGACGACGGTTCTATCCCGCGTCCGGCCATCCTGATTCAGGTTTTCCGTGATTTCCCTAAATCGCTCCAGGCAAATGCCGGGATGGTTCCTTTCAAAAGGGCATGGCCGACTTCCTTCTCCGTCCTTCCCTAATCCGATGAGACCGATGACCTCGCTGTCTGTTCTCCTTCCCCGAAAACAACCAAGCTGTGTACGAGCGAACAGACGTGCAACTCTCGAGCAGCTGACGCCCAGACGAACCAAGGCCCTACCAACAGTGTCTCCTCAACAACCGCTCAGCGGACGTCGCAGCGTGCTGGACTCCATTGCAGGCCCCTGACTGCTATTCGTAGGCGACGAAGGCTGCAATTTGCAGGCGATTACCGCAGATGGATGTCTACTGAGTGGCGAAAGGTGATTTTTTCAAAAAATGTGTGAAATCTTATGGGACTTGACTGTTAAGGTCGTCAGTCCCTAAGCTTACACACTACTTAACCTAAATTATACTACGGACAAACATACACACCCATGCCCGAGGGAGGACTCGAACCTCCGCCGGGACCAGCCGCACAGTCCATGACTGCAGCGCCTTAGACCGCTCGATTGGTGACATTTTCATATGAAGCACTTTTTCTGCTGCATTGGACAGAGGATGTTGGCATGTATGGCGTGAAATGCCTGAAAGCAAATTTCCTGTGACCATAGTCAGAAGAGTCTAAGCCGGAGGATGTTCCCTGAGCGATCTCGTCATTCTGGAGGCTATGACGGACCAACACAAATAAGCGTCAGTCCTGGGGAACAATGCTCATCCTTACAAGCTGTTTGTTTTACGTCGGCACAGTGGAATCTACCAGCAGGACAACGCAACGTCTCACACAGCTCGCAGTGTACGTGTGTGATTCGGATAGCAGCAGGGTGAATTTATCGTGCTTCCTTGGCCACGAATCTCCCCGCGCCTTGATAAAGCGGCTTTGAGGTAAGATGCAAGCCGGAGACTTTACGTTTAACAACATAGGTGCGCGCCATCTATCTAATTACCTTAATGTACCGCACCTCTACGAGTAATGCAGAGTGGAGCGTGTATATAGGAAGTTTACTTTCTTGTGTGGTTGTAATTTATGTAAAGTAATGATTTTGTTCATAGCTGTAGTTCGGCAGCTGCAGTAGAGTCTTACAGCTAAGATAAAAGTCGGTCATCAGCTACGCAAAAATCGTTATTTTGTTTCATTTTACCGGCTTCAACGGTTTAAACTGTCTTCTTCAGAAATGATATAGGCTCAAATCATTGATAAGCCAACGTTGTATGAGCGTTTGGCGATGATGTCCAACAAAGAATAGGCAAAATAATGCATGTTAAAAACAAATGTACAACGATTCAACAGCAGAGATATCACAGGTATGTTAACACAAATGTAAAATAATAAAGCTTGAGAGCCGCCACGTATGTTGCTTACTCAATCAATAGACAGGCACAAAAGTAAATTATATATCCGATGAGTAGCAAACAGAAAACACTGAAATCGCAAAAAATTGGCTCAAATGGCTCTGAGCGCTATGGGGCTTAACTTCGGAGGTCATCAGTCCCCTAGAACTTAGAACTACTTAAACCTAACTAACCTAAGGACATCACACACACCCATGGCCGAGGCAGGATTCGAAACTGCGACCGTAGTGGTCGCGCGGTTCCAGACTGTAGCGCGTAGAACCGCTCGGCCACTCCGGTCGGCCTCAAATCGCCAATCGTACGTACTATATCATATTATATGCGACAAAAGTTAGTGAACGTATTGGTGACGTGAAGAGTATTTATCACGCCTATATAAAAAGTGGGAGCGATAGTGTTCATAGAACCTCAATAAAATATGCATCTGTGGGAGCACAAGTGTCCATTGAACTTAATGAAACCAAATAAAATGTTTAACATAAGCATTTAAACTGGGAAACCATGGATAAAATGCTAAGTAGACGGACAAATATACAGTGATCAAAATAAATGTTGCAAACTGCTGAAACTTTGATACAGATCGTTGTGACACGGAAATAAATTGTATCACTACACTGGTATGTTCGTAATGTAATTCTCCGGCAACAAGTCACGTTCATAATTTGAGGGGCAGTACGTGCAGCCTAAGGCAGCCGTGTCACATGTATGGTCCGAGGTTCGGTGGAGTCGCTCTAATGGTGTAGTTAATGAGACTGGAGGATGCCCCAGCGTACATCGATGTGAATCAAAGCGTTGTGTCTGGAATATGACACAATTTTCTAGCGGTAGGATCAGTTGAGGATCATCACATAAGTAGCCGTGAAAGAAAAACAATACATATTCTGGACCGATACCAGCGTATAACTGCAACCAGAAGACATTACTGTGCTAAACGTCTACGGTGTCAGTTTCAAACAGCTACAGGAGTGCAGGTGTCAACACAAACGATACCAAATAGGCTCTGTGAACAAGAATTATGAGCTGGAAGACCTCTCGAGACTCCTCCCCTAAATCGGATTCGGAAACGGGCTTCTGTGCATTGGGCACGAGACCACTCTTCGTGGACCAGGCAGCAGTGGGACACAACGCTTCTTTTCTGATCAGACGTATATCAGTCGCCACCTTGACAATGCTGTTATCCGTGTGTGAAGGCAACGAGGACAAAGTTTCCATCCTAGTTGTAGTGTAGACCGCCACTCTTATCAAGGCAGTGCCGTCACATTTTGTAGTGAAATCTCGTATGGTCTCACGATACCCCTCGTGCCAATACATGGGAGAATGATTTGTGTGAAGTATCGAGACGACATCCTTGCACGCATTGTGGCTCCATTTGGTGAACATACTGGAGCGGGATTCGCGCTGATGGAGGACAGTGCACGCGCACCATCTTCAGAATGTTGTGAACACCTTACCAGTGGAAGACAGAAAAGATTGGATGGAACTGCTTCCGTATTATCCAGATTTCATCTGCATTGAGAAAGCGTGGGCCATGCTAAAACGATCAGTCTGCAATTTTCCTGTCACATCAGAGACCTTACAGGTCATCACAGAGGCCACTGTGGAGGAATGGGACAATATCCCACAATTCGCTAAGGAGTATGCCTAACTGAGTTTGAAAGTGTCTCCAATTATAAGGAGCACCAACTGGGTTATAAACAATTTGTTGTGCAAGATGATTGTCGGAAGAAACTATACTGTTAGTAAGGTTTTGTTTTTGTCTTTTTGACTATGTTTATCAAGTGAAAATGTCTTTATCTTCTTTATTTTTGTTCTATTATGACTGTATGTGACAAAAAAATCAGTTTTGTTTCCTATTGTGTACAGTATTGACAATAAAACAAAATGGAACGCTTATTTTGTCCACTGTGAAAAATAATATCATTACATGAAAAGGGAGCTAAACATAGGCAGGTACAATGTACAGGCAGTTACATCAGATGATGGTGACTCCATGGGTCGGTTAAGAAGCGGTGATAGGTTGAACTGTTCAGCGTCTTCGAAACGAGGGCGGCCGTTGGACGCGAATTAGCTGGTACGCACGTGAGCTATGGCAGGGAGTGGGGCCCGTGACCCACAGGCGTGTGAGAGGCCACACCACGTGTTTACAAGTTGGCATTGTGTAGAATCGTGCCTGCAGCTGCAGTTTTCAACGTAATGTAGGTACCTTTTAACGCACGATAATGTCAGCTGAAATGGTGGCGCAGTGGCTAGTTCCTGGCCTCTCACTTTTGCACCACGTGTTTGAAACCCGATTATTCTATATATACACTGCCCACGTCCGTAAAAGTTTATCCCAGACGAATGCTTGTTATCAAGTTTGGGTGATACAAGGGCATAACATTACTTGTAAAATTTCAACTGTGTTTAACAATATTTTGATAGATTCATTATATAATATATGTGTCTATGATATATTCGAGGCTTATAATCTTTTTTAATTCTCATGTTCCTATATTTCATTTTTACATCAATTTTTTCACTAAATTCTTATCTGTACTTACGTTTTTTTCTCAGGAATGTTGGGTGCATTCCATGGATGATATTGGTGATAGAAACATTTGAAACAACGATGTTCCGAACATTACAAGCATCACGCGAAGTCAGGTTTGCCACAGTGACATTTCTTCGTATGAATATCACTCGGGAAAGTAATGTCGTTAGCACTGCTGAAGGTTTCAGGCGATGGCAAAAATTCTGTAGCAAAGCATACATAACGGATCACTTTACCGAAAACTGGTGCCTGAAATTGACTATGAGTCAGGATACACTACAGAAATTCCACAGAAAACAGTTTCAAATAATTTTCACATTTATTTATTTAATTCATTCACGGCCGGCCGGTGTGGCCGTGCGGTTAAAGGCGCTTCAGTCTGGAACCGCGTGACCGCTACGGTCGCTGGTTCGAATCCTGCCTCGGGCATGGATGTGTGTGATGTCCTTAGGTTAGTTAGGTTTAATTAGTTCTAAGTTCTAGGCGACTGATGACCTCAGAAATTAAGTCGCATAGTGCTCAGAGCCATTTGAACCATTTTAATTCATTCACCAGATATACAAGTATTAGACGAATAAAGGCAATCTTATTTCAATATGCATTGTAAAACTTTGGTGTAGTAATCTACCAGGGATATGGGCAGATAAATGTAACAAAAAAATCAGTAATGGGGTTTGGAACAAGGGGCGCAAATTTGTGAAGCCGCGAAGCTAGAGATGGTGCCACTGCTTCGGCTGAATTACTGACTCGCTAAAAGGAGCATAAAGTACCTCGAAAACTTTGTCCGTCATTTTCTCAGAAACGCTGGAGCATATACGTGCAAGCTGAGACACCTGTTTGCCTATTTTGACCCCTCTTTCACTGAGCGAAGTTTCTAGGAAATCGGGTTATGGTACTTTCCATGTTCTCCTACTAAGTAGTAGCTAGCGTCTACGAGAAGAAAATAGAGGTACAAGATCTAGGTTAGATTCAAACTCACCAGTAGATACTGCATAGAAGGGATAAAATGAATTGAGGTGCTGCGCACATCATGCTCGACTGTGAGAGTGCAGCATTTATGAATGCTTCTGACATCTGTTGATCTTATGGTGAATTCGGTTCACCTGTGGTGTAGGACCACACTGTACATATGAACGTTCATAAAAAGCTGTCTCCCACATACTCACTTCAATGTTGTCTCGAAAAAGGTGAGCTTTAGGCCGATATTGTTCTCAGCAGCTCAATTACTTAAAAATTCTGTGGGCAAGCTGACTCCTAATGCGTAATAACATACAGCAAGAGCTGGACATGAAGTACTTCACTACAAATCATTTAACAGAAAAGCTACACAAAAAAGCAATTTATTCTTCAGTCTGAATTGATAATTTAACAAATCCTTAAAGTGGGAATCTGTATATCTGATACAATAAAAATTTCCTTGAGATATTTAAGTGTCATCTTTATCAACGAAATTGAATAATGAATGGAGCTGAAGAAATGAACTAAATTTTGTTCCATGGCTGGGACACCTGGCTTAAAATTCCAGTCACACACAAATTTAAATTCATTTTTTCAGCTTCTGTCATTATCGCAGATAAAGATGAGACTTAAGTGTCTCAGGGAAAATTTAATTATTTCATATCTGTAGATCACCTATCCCTGAGATACAGGCAGGATTTCTTCATCATGTCCAACGATGGGGTGCTATTCCAATGCCAGAGAGCCTTGGCTGTAGTGACGATCTGAGAAGGGAAAATAAGCTGAAGATGTGAACTGACGTTTGTGTGAGAACATTGATCTGGGATAGTTCTTGCAGCTGTGTTACCTGTATTGCAACAATGATGTAAAGGCTAGAACACCTGCCCAGCACAAGCATTTTATGTCTGTAAAACATATAAACTGTAGAAGCGATCAGTCAATAGCGTTGCCGCATTTCTGTTAAATGAAATAGCGCCGGCCAGCCAGAACGCCCCAATTAACATTCCCCACATCCCAAATGAACTTTACCACCTAAAACATTTCTTCGTAGAATAAAGCTACATTAGACTGGGAACATCCAAGAAAGATGTCATCAAAGTCAAGAAAATCTACCAAAACTTCATGAACTTTCAGACCAAAAACATCATAGAAGAAAAGTACGTCGGTCACTCTTGGCATGATATTCGGAGGAACATACACCACCCGCATTTACCAACAAAAGTGCGATCATTGTGGTATTATTTTGTGAGTAGGATATTTCCAACGAACTCCAGACTACATTCAACTCATCTGGCGGATTCCCCTTTGTGTACCACTTGTAACCTGATTGACACAGATGAACATTAATTTGCCTGTGGAACTGCAATTAACATATGGTTGTCAGAAAAAAAATTAGCAACCATGCACAGAAGACCGCCGTATTTGATAACTCCAACGTGTTTTATATACCCGGAAGAGGAAATGCACCCCGCCTCGAAGAACAATGCCGTCAGATGGTTGAAGGGACATACGGGGTTCTACCTATGGTCCAGCAAAGAAAGGAACGAAGGAGATTTTTGGGCGTACATCTCCGACCAGCATCATAAGCTACTGCGCATCAACAATTATTATAATACATACGCCAATTTCCTCAGAAGAACCGCCATGTGAACTCCGATTTTCGATGATGCGATTCAGAACATGGAAAAACGAGAGACAATCTGATACATGGAAAACACGTACGATAAAACGACGAACATCTCTTTCAAGAAATGTTTTGTTTCCGCAAAGACTTCCAGCAATGTAGAAGATTATCTTTATGCCTATGTCACTATAACAAGCAATTTTATAATGTTGTTGTAACTATTTCTGAATAAAAAAAGTAAGTAAAGAGACTCAGCTTCAAGTCCTGGCCATGGCACGAATTTTAAATCTTTTTTCAGCTCCTGGCATTAGCGTAGATAAAGCGAGAGTGTTTATAAATTTCAACCTCTTTTAAAAGATTCATTTAGTACTCATTACCGATTATATGCAAGAATACCATATCGAGTAAGGACGGTAAGGGTAGTAAGTGATTTGCAATTACCACACTCTGCAATTCTGAACATCTTTGTTCAGTAATTTCTCTCGCAAACGGGTCTTAAAACCCCTGCCTGTTTGTGCTACGACATTGAACTCCATAAGGCCCAGATCTGATATATTTGTCGGTTGTAGGTTCAAATGGCTGTAAGCACTATGGGACTTAACATCTGAGGTCATCAGTCCCCTAGACTTAGAACTACGTAAACCTAACTAACCTAAGGACATCACACACATCCATGCCCGAGGCAGGATTCGAACCTGCGACCGTAGCAGCCGGGTGGTTCCGGACTGAAGCCCCTAGAACCGCTCGGCCACCGCGGCCAGCTGTCGGATGTAGGCATCTCGTTATATATGACAAGCCACTTAGAGATATTGTTACTGATAAACAACACACAGAGGTGGCAATCCAATATTAAAAGTCCCTTAGGAAAGGCTCTGTAAAATATTTCGTCACAGTAAGACCATCTTTAATTAGCAAAAAATTACTGTGCTAATAGTTCTAGCCTTATAAAGATTTTTGTACAAGACTACCCTGATACCAGTTGTTGACAGCAGTGTAAGGAAACCCCGGGCAGGATGGTAACGCTGATATTATAATGGCTGCAGTCCAATTAAAATCCCAAAAGAAAACTAAAAAAATTTCTGTGCAACATTTAATATGTACTTTAAAAAACGAAACGAAGAAATCAGACAAAAGGGACGCAACTTTTTGCCCATCCTTTTGGCAGGATATCTTTGGGACTACGGTTGTTTACTGTTGTGAGAAAATAAAACGCCTGGAGCCGCCCTTATGATTTTATTTATTTTGTTGCAACCAGTTTCGGAGCTTCTGTGCGCCACCTTCAGGCTGTAGATGATGCGGAAAGGGTTAATACGTTTCCTATATAATATATCGCATCAGTAGCCAGTATAACTGGATACGAACATAATCTGAAAACTTAGGTCTCAGCACTTTTACCATCAACTGCCAGTTGATACTTGTTTTCAGATTATCTGCGTATCCAGTTATGCTGCCTACTCATACCATGTACAGTATATAGGGATCGTATCAACTCCTTCCGCATCAGCTACAGCCTGAAGATGGCGCATTAAAGCACCGAAACTGGTTGGAACAACAATAATAAAATCATAAGTATGGCCGAAGGCATTTTATTTTCTCACATAAAGATACACACATCAGATGAATTCAAAATTGCGAAAATGACTACCATCAGCTGTAGAATGCATTTTCAATTGTGAATTCGTCTTATGTGTTTCGTAACGGCAGTGGTCGCCGCGGTGCATCGTCATCAGAGTAACACCTCTACTGCAATATCGTAAAGATACACAGGCGAACACTACACAAAAATTTAAAAAGGATAACGATCTGTCCTTTGTGGCACAGGCCTGGAGCAGAACGGAAACGCATTCATAACTTTAATATAGTGCAAGAGCACTTACTAATACACATTTACTTAGAAATTTAACTTTAAAATCTAATTACATTTCCTAAAAATCTGTAAAAACAATAAGCGTATGAGTTTACAAGTGGCAGAATGTTAGATGCCTCGAAAGAAACTTAATCATCCAGTCCTCACCCACCATTCTCAGTTCTTTATTACACTGGTGCCTCAGTTTGTTTTTCTCATCAGTTGAAAAGCTAACGCTCTGAACTTCCTTGTTGTCAATACAAAAAATTTGTCTCCCCTGTCTTTTAAATATTCCAGAAAACGCTACAAAATTTTCCCTTTGACTTGTCAGTTCAGTCTGAAAAGTCTCATTTTAATGTCTGTTCTGAACCGCACTCTGAAGAGTTGCTTTAGGCTTATTGAACTGAATACTGAATTACCTACACCCCATTACCTTTTTCAACTGCTCTCGCAGCCTTTCCAATGTTTTACGTACAGCAACCTTGACAATTAGTTTTGTGTTCGTATCGTCTAAACATCTATGAAAAAAGAATAATTGTCACTAGCAACAATATAAAAATTCTTCAAAGTATAGTAATGTATCTTAGAAGTGTTAGAACAAATTTGAGTACTAAAAAATAAATAAATAGGAAAGAATGTTGCCGCGCGGCGTGGTCGCGTGGTTCGAGGCGCCATGTCACGGATTGCGCGGCTACTCCCGCCGGAGATTCGAGACCCCCTCGGGCATGAATGTGTGTTGTTCTTAGCATAAGTTAGTTTAAATTAGTTTAATAGTACGTAAGTCTAAGGACCGATGACCTCAGAAGTTTGGACCCTCAGGAACCCAAACACATTTGAACATTTGAAAGAATGCTATGCTATGTGAGGTAGGGCAGAGAGGAATCTCAGTCAGTCCCGCGCCAGTTCGTTCCGTACCTACCTGTGGGGTAGCTAAAGTTCAAAACACACACAGCGCATTGAAAAATGGACATCCCCTAAACGCCGTATGCTTTGACGTTTTGAGAAAAAGAAAAGTAGTAGATAAACCGTTTTCGCTGACACTGCACATAAAGAGTTATTAATATTACAATTGGCACATGAAAAACAAGCGCAGATACATTACTGGCACAACTGCCGAATACTAACTCGTTTACAATGGCTTCCCACCATTCTTGTCGCTTGGATAATAGTTCCTGAAAATGATTTTAGCGTTCACCACTTTGTTGTTGTTGTTGCGGTCTTCAGTCCTGAGACTGGTTTGATGTAGCTCTCCATGCTAATCTATCCTGTGCAAGCTCCTTCATCTCCCAGTACCTACTGCAACCTACATCCTTCTGAATCTGCTTAGTGTATTCATCTCTTGGTCTCCCTCTACGATTTTTACCCTCCACGCTGCCCTCCAAGGCTAAATTTGTGATCCCTTGATGCCTCAGGATATGTCCTACCAGCCGATCCCTTCTTCTAGTCAAGTTGTGCCACAAACTTCTCTTCTCCCCAATCCTATTCAATACCTCCTCATTAGTTACGTGATCTACTCACCTAATCTTCAACATTCTTCTGTAGCACCGCATTTCGAAAGCTTCTATTCTCTTCTTGTCCAAACTATTTATTGTCCTTGTTTCACTTCCATACATGGCTACACTCCATACAAATACTTTCAGAAACGACTTCCTGACACTTAAATCTATACTCGATGTTAACAAATTTCTCTTCTTCAGAAACGCTTTCCTTGCCATTGCCAGTCTACATTTTATATCCTCTCTACTTCGACCATCATCACTTATTTTGCTCCCCAAATAGCAAAACTCCTTTACTGCTTTAAGTGTCTCATTTCCTAATCTAATTCCCTCAGCATCACCCGACTTCATTCGACTACATTCCATTATCCTTGTTTTGCTTATGTTGATGTTCATCTTATATCCTCCTTTCAAGACACTGTCCATTCCGTTCAACTGCTCTTCCAAGTCCTTTGCTGTCTCTGACAGAATTACAATGTCATCGGCGAACCTCAAAGTTTTATTTCTTTCCCTGGATTTTAATACCTACTCCGAATTTTTCTTTTGTTTCCTTTACTGCTTGCTCAATATACAGATTGAATAACATCGGGGAGAGGCTACAACCCTGTCTCACTCCCTTCCCAACCACTGCTTCCCTTTCATGCCCCTCGACTCTTATAACTGCCATCTGGTTTCTGTACAAATTGTTAATAGCCTTTCGCTCCCTGTATTTTACCCCTGCCACTTATTAGCCAAAATAAAAATATCTGGTTCTGTTCTGCCTCGTAGTTCCATCCTTCCCCGGCTTACGCTTCTTTTGATTGTTAACTTCTATTGCAGTGGCTGAGGGTGTAAGGGGGACCGCAAACATAGGCAAATTATAGCATAAAAAAGATGGAACTTTGTGCCTAAAAGGGTGACAGGCAAAAGCATGAACGATATTATCTCTTGTAGTGGGTTTCAGATAACTGTCAAAACTAATTTTTTCCATTTACCAGACGCAATTTCAAGTTGAGGAAACTAAGTTCATGGGAGTGACTTTCTGTTTCGTACAAAAATTTGCTTATTGCCTACTGGCTGTTCAGAGTGTTACTGAGATGTACAAAATTATTCACATCGATTTTGGATATGGCGACAGAGTCATCCACAAACTGTCTGTAGCATCAAATGTTACTATCGAGAATGGGGTAAGATTAAACAAAAAACCTCAAAACTGATCATCAAAACTTTAGCTAAACCCTGTAAAGCAGTTCCCCATAACAGGATGTTTACCTTGTTCAAATATCAAACTACTGACGCTGAAATAATTACATTTGAAAATAATACTCGAAAGTGTCATCCTTCCTTCAATTTCATCGGAACTGATTCTCTTCTACTTCGGGGTTTCTCTAATAACTAGGGTCGTATTATCTACCAGAATATTAGTGTCAAGTTTTGTGATATCAACCAATGCAAGCAAATACCCGACGGAAAGGTTTCCATCTTTTATAGAATTAACTAGTTCCTCCCTATTTTTCACCAAAATGATTCACGTGGAATATGCTTTGAAAAGAAAAAATAACTTCTTGGATAAGAAATACACAGGGCTAAAAATTCCATTAACAATCGTACAAATGGACCAATTACTCTTACATGTCTTAAGCTGCGTTCGCAAAGTTGTGTGCAAGAAGTCATGTTTAACAATGTAGCATGGTCTCAGGTAGGGAAGACAGAGTTACAAGACTCACAGGCTTAGTTTAGATCTTAAGTGAAATTAGTAGTGGTGTTCCTACTGATGGTGAGAATGTTATTTTCGGAAACGAGCTCTAACGCTTTACTAACGCAGTCGTCCTTTAGATTGTTCGCATCTGTTAATCGCAACAATAAGTTAAATAGCTGTTATACTTAAATCTTTTGTTTAAAACGTAAGTTAAGCTTCGTAAAATAATATATTACTTTTATTAATGACCCTGTCATAAAATGAAAACTGTGGGGTGCTACTTTGTTTCCGTTCCTGACGCTAGTTTTCTTAGCATAGTAAAGAGCTTTAATTATTTTATGATAATGCTGAATGATCAAATCCCGCTCCAAAAGTAGCAACTCATGAACTGATTTTATAATAATCTCAAATTATGGGGTATGCGTATGCAAAGTATCGTATGAATAAGGACTGACACCTTTACCTATATGAACTTTATTACGTATGAATTTGTAGACGAATGTTTATGAAATCGCATGTTACCAGTTTGTAAAGAATTTCGAGCCAGCGACTACACATGGGCATCAATAGAAGACAACAGGTGGGCAGACAATTAGAATCTATTTGTTCCGCTTTGTTGCAGCACAAGACAGATAGGTCCCTCGCACGTTCTGCATTCACGGTACAAATATGGACTGGCGCGTGTTATCTGTAGTAATAATTGGCATTAGCTGCTTTGAATGCTGACTCTTGTTTTCACTAAGATGCAAAAGTTAATTTAATAATAATTTTGAAAGAGTATGTCCTGCAGTGTTGTTCCCTCGTTTCAAGCATTACTACATATTCGGAGATGTTGGTGTATCACCTTCAAATACACTATGATCGAATACAATGTGACACGAAGATCGATACAGTACGTAAGTGTTGATGCGAGAACGACAACTCTCAGGATAAGAAAATTCACTGACGAACCAAAAAATTATAGTCAGTACTCACTGAAAGACTGAGTGGCAAGTGGTTACGGTTGCGACGGTATCTAACAGTTAGTGCTGAGTGTAGTTGCTCCTCGAAACATCACTCCATGCAAACAAACTAGTTACTTCTTTACGCGAAGTAATTCGTACTTTAGGTACTGGGGCTGTACAAGGATCTGTTTAAAAATAATAGTTCGATGTAGCCATAGGGTCGAGCTGTGGATGTCTGCTGCAGCGAAATTGTTGCAAATAATAATATGCAGCTGTGACCCTGCAGTCAAATAATTTATGTATTGACTAAGATTGCGAGTTCATAAAACACACAGAAAAACAAAATAAGACAAACGAATAATTTAATAAAATGGGTTTTATTCTAATATCTGTCATTGATGGAAACGACACTGAATTACGTTGAATAATGATTATTCAAGAAACGACATGTCAAATATTTGGGAAATGTTCCTACAATATTCAGTTGAAACACAGACAAAAAACACTCTTATCAAATGTAGGATAGTTACGTTGAGAGCGTTACGAGAATGGCAGCAAATCCCCATACCAAATAGCCATCAAACACTCTTGAAAACTAAGTCCATTTCGTGATCATATTAAACAAAAGAGTCTCCAGCTCAAAATAGTTCAGAGTTCAATATGATGATGCACAAATTAGCACATGCAATAGTAACCCATACTCGGTCTATTCTCAGTTCCATAAATCAGTCCTAATCCTACTCTAGAGCACATTCACACCTCTTCAATTATGAAGTCCCTTTAAAAGTTCGAATGTTTTAGCGGCCATTCACAGCTCAGGAATAATCACCTATACGGCTGAATCACGCACGTTGCTCTGGACAGGTCTGCCTTCTTCTAGAACTACCAAGTGTTCACAACCACTCTCTTGAACTTGTCACCTGAAAAGTCTCAGTCTCCACGTCATTACCATACTGTTCTACTGCTGTCTGCTTCTCCACTGGCTGAAGGTCATGCCCACCCATAATACTGCGTCCTTTAGCTCTCCAGACATGATCTGATTCAAACTGGGCACTTCAGAACTAAACTAATATTTTACAACAATATTTAAACAAAGAGATGTTATGAACATTCAGTTACACTCAAATAATTTACAATACATATAAATAATAATTAGTTCATTCCTAAATAAGCTAGCATTCTTGTGTAAGTGTGTTCACGATAAATGACTACAGATTGTCCTTAAATACTGGTTAAACAATTATTTATGCCTTCTTGACAGAAGTGTCTCTCGGTTCTCGTCTCAGCTCGATGAGGAATGCGATTGTTCACTTTTAAATCAGCATAGTTTTTTAATAGTACTAACAGTAGGCATTTAAGTAAGGTTACTGGCAAATTAGTAAACTGTTCATTAAATAAATACGCAAGTATGTCAAAATATGAGGTACTCATGCTGGTTCACTTGCTGTGCAATTGTGGAGCATACGATGTTGTGACAAACATTTGTAAAATGAAACAGATATAAAAGATGTCATAAATCCACAAACAAAATAGATACGGATACGTAGCTTAGTCATCTGAGATATCGTTTGTTGAAGTTGCATGAAGTGATTAAAAGTTGTTAATTCAGAGGTTCATTGTGAAAATGTTTACTTGCTGTGAAATATTAAGCTCTGTAATTTTGAAGGTACTGACACATTATTGTGTCACTGGATGCACCTCATTTTTCTACGATCACAGATATATTCAAATTCGCTTTAGTATGTGACTGTGATTTACTGTCGAAGTTCAGAGAGCTGTAACTTAGCCATTTTCGAGATTGTCTGACGCTCCACCATTTCTTGTAGCACGTTCTGAACAAAGGCTATGCAAGTGACACCCGTGCAGAACCCCATATTAGAGATTTTCCACATTTGCAGCCACGTCTCATTGTCTCCGCACCTGGATTAGCTTTCATCAGTCGCCTAGGCGGAATTCGGAAATGCTGTGGCGCGCCCTGAGACCTGGACCCCCTAACTTTCAGCCGGACAATAAATTCATCTCTTACCAATACTGGGCGGCCGATTAGCTCTCCTAAATATGCGTAACGTTACACACCTCCAATTAACATGGCACATCAGCTTGATATTTTGGTACATTAAGTCACACCAACTCTGACTTTCTTACGTAACATAAGAAAACATACGTAACATGATAAATAAACACCCTATTTGCCCGACACACCAATAGTGTAAGTACCTTTTGGGTGATGTATGAAACACATTTACCTCCTGGGATATGACATAATGTCAGCATAAATTTTCTAAATGTGACGCAAGTTATAAAATTACGGTATATTAATTAAATGCTAAAATTAACCCACAAACTTTCAAACAAAGTCGAGTCAGTACTATCTTTTGAAAAGTTTTTAGCCCTTTTGCTTCATTTGGTACCATCTTTTGCTTTGACCACATCACAGCATTTAACTATCACAAACACAGTACCTGGTCCGTTTTCTGACGTCAAAGTTCAGATAGTTGGCAGTTTAGCCACCTCTGCGGAATATCATTACTCCCTAGGCAAAGTACTGCACTGAAACAAGCGTCATGACGCAATCATCGCCAGTGCTGAAGGGCGATAGCTGTCGAAAGACGACTGTGGTGTGATTAATAACAACTTCCTGAATCACCATAAATAAGGCACTGAACTCCCTCCTCAGTGAAATCGACACATTCACAAACAGGACATCAAGCAAAAAAGTCATTTACAGTGTAGGCAGAACACATTTTGTTCAGGTCGACATTTCAAACACTCTGCCGATGTTCCCGCTAGACAACGCACCTTTTGTGCTATGAAATTTGTTCAACAACAAAAATCAACAAACATTTTGTCACTTTTCTACAACTTTATGCATCTAATTAGAAACTTCAACACTAAAAGTACTCTGTGCAGAGATCACCCCTTTAACTTTCAGTTTTAACTCATCGGGTAGCTGGATAAATTCAGCAAGTGTTCACTCATATTTGCACTAAAATACCATTTATCCCAAGAATTTATTCTCAAAAACAAATTACAAACTTATCCCCGAAACCGGCCGGTGTAGCCGAGCGGCTCTAGGCGCATTAGTCTGGAACCGCGCAACCGCTAAGAACGCAGGTTCGAATCGTCTTCGGGCATGAATGTGTGTGATGTCCTTAGGTTAGTTAGGTTTAAGTAGTTCTAAGTTCTAGGCGACTGATGACCTCAGATGTTAAGTCCCATAGTGCTCAGAGCCATTTGAACCATTTTTATCCCTGAAATTGTGCACACATAAACCTATTCAAAATAACATGACAGAATTAACCCACTTAATATACCTTAGGAAACTTCGTTCGTAACTTAGCACGTAATTACATGTTTCACTCCTACAAGCAGTTAAAGCTATTAAAATTTTAGTGAAGACCTCCACGATCCAAATTTTGTGCAAACAGTAATTACAAATAAACTACATCCAGTGCATGTGAAATCCGCCCAAAATGCTAGGGAAAGACATTTAAATAACATCTATAAATTTTCCCCCAAATCTTGCACGCAAACCATTCATGATTGCCTCTTACGTAAATAAAGAATTTAATTTTGTTCTGCCGACCTCCACGCACCCAGATTTGCGCGGCCCATATTGACAGTCTTCTTGCACTAAGCTGTGTTTCCATGCTTCATTACTTATATCTTACATTTATCAAGTTCACCCATTGCACAGGAAATAGAACTCTCCAAGGCTCTTACATACTACACATGAAATTACATTTACACACACACTTGTATCAATAAAAGCCACGTTTATCATCCACAAAATGCAGTTCTGTAACCATGGCCTCTTAGAACACTTTTCTCGCTAGTGCATGTTCTGAATCTAACTTTTCTCGCTTTTTCACATGCTCAAATCCTCTGGATACTTCATCGTTCACCAACGGACTCCCACGTGGAGTGTGTGTGTGTGTGTGTGTGTGTGTGTGTGTGTGTGTGTGTGTGTGTTTGTTGTTGTTGTTGTTGTTGTTAACATTAGTTAGTTTAAGTAGTGTGTAAGTCTAGGGACCGATGCCCTAAGCAGTTTGGTCCGTTAAGAGTTCACACACACATACACACCAACGGACTCTTACGTTTACTGATAAAATTTGTTATTACTGTTGGCATACAACTTTTTCCTCCGAGAAACGCACACTTTCTTTCTTCAACAACATCGATTATTTCACTTACGAGCTGCGTATGTTTAATTTTGCAGCTCTCTGAACACTGTTCCCCCCAAAACATAATTTTCATTTTCCCTTCCTTTCTCCTCCATATTTATTGTGCACATTATATCAGACCTACCCTCGTTTTTATTATCACCATCAAACAATTCATTAAACACTACCTCTGTCCCGTTTTCATCTTTCCTCCCTTCAAGACCTCTTACCTCATCTCTCGCGACCACCAGTGAAGTAGTAACGACTTCAACATTTTACCATACCATCTCCAATGATGTAAAGAGTAGTCGCTTTCTTCCTTGTCGTGCCTTTTAGTATTAACATCACCTCCGAAGCAAATACTTTCCCCATTCTCCACTTCTATATTCTCCAAATCCACTTCTAAATTATGTGTAAGCTTTAAATCGCCCTCAGAATCGTTCGTTTCATCATCCCCGTAAGCACCAAATATACTGTTCCCTTCCGAGAATTAACGATATTAATAGCTGCAACATTCTCACAATTAACCTCACAGATTAAAACTTAGTCTCTCTTAAACTAATTGTCACATATTTCCGCCGAAACACTCTATAAGCTTTATCACAATTAACTCCATTGTCATCCGCTGATAACTCACAAGCTTCTTTGCTTAAAACATCCATTGTATCCGACGATACATACAGAATTCACCACCAATAACACCGTAAGCCTCCTCCGATACATCATACAAACTGCCGCTACCGCATCTTTGCACACTAGAATTCATAGTGCACTCGAACTGCGCCAAACTCAGATCTACCTTTGTCTCCGTTACATTTCCTCTCCTCTCAAATTGCTTCGACACTTTGGATTCTGATCTACTATGAAACACATTACTTTTACATTCATCCTTCCACATCCACATATAATTAATGCTTTCATCAAGAGCCATTGATTCACTTCCATCAACAGAAACAAATGCATAGATTCTTTCCCCGAGGTATCTGGTCAGTAGCTTCAACCTTCGCAACTTCAGAGCCTAAAACATCACCTTTACCTCCCTTTCACAGTATAGCGCTCACTTCCGCCGATACATAATGAAACTCATCACCAGCTGACGAAACTATTGCTACGCCGTCTTCATAAGTAACTTGATATACTTCCGTCGATACACCGCAAAATTCATTTCTAGCTGATGAGACTATAGCTTAACTGCTTTCAAGAATAGTTTCATTTACTTCCTCCGATACAAAATCATCTGGATTATTTTTACATACATTACTATAATTGTTGCAATTGACTACATGTAGTGCCTTATTAGAATTCGTCAACATTCCAGCTTCACCAAATTTAGATTTACTGCAGCCGCTCTTGTCATCACAGAATCCTCCAACAAACAGACTTTCGTTCCATTATTCACTTCCCTTTCACAAAATAAATTTTTCAGCCCCATATCTTCATTATCAAATTTCTCTATACATTTTACAATCATTCTTGCGCCCTCTTCACGGTTCCCGTGTTTAAAATTATTCCGTGTTTTTTATTCCTACTTGTTATAACCTCCATCTCCAACATTCGTGGTTTCTTCGTCGAATGCTCGACACCCACGAAATGTTTAAAATACGTTTCGTTTTCAACGCAGATTTATTCCTCCATCTCCGGACCTAAGAAGCGGTGCTCTCTAATTTCCCGACCTCATACTTTGGTATTGGATTTCATGAAGCTTCAGCCCCTCGCATCTTCGTTCCCAGTTTTGATTTCCGTTGTGGGGATTCCCATTTCCTCTTTGAAAATTATTGTTGCCTCTACAATGTTAATTATTTTGGTGATTATTATAATTTCCGTCCTAGTGCATATTATGTGACTTGAATTTCAACGCCTGTTCAAGTTTACAATGAAATCTAAAAAAAATTATCAATGGGATTTGTCGGACTGTGGACAAAATCCCATTGTAAATTCTTGTAAAGATTTTTGTTCAATATGTGATGTGTATTTTGTAATGCTTGTTACCGCATGTGAGGTCACTCACTTTCTAAGAAACTGAAGAAAGAGAAAAAAACAAAATATGTAAAATAAAGTTGCTGCTAGATAGCGTAGTTCCGTTAAGCACCCCCTATCCTAGTCTTTCTAATACTTTCACAGTGCGGTGTCTCAGGTGAATGAAGTTCAGCTCTGCGCTGATTTTGAAAATGTGTTCAACTGGAACGAATGGGTATGTGGGTGCCCTAATCGATATTACTGCCTAACTTAGTAGTATGCATCAATTGTCATCAGTTATCTTTCTACCGTGGCTCTTTTTTGTTAAGTAAAAAGTACTTACTTTTGGCTTCAGTTTTTCAATATCACTTGATAATGAGCTTAGGCTCGAAAGTAGTTATCACATAATAAGGAAAATTAATATTACTACTTCGACGATTCTCTGCACTTTATTGCATTATACGGAAAATCACGAGAGATACAAAAGTAAACTCTCAATTATAGATGTGGCAGGGTATGGCACTATTTTCCCATCCCCCGTAATGACAGAGAGGGTTATGAAATATGACGCTTCCAATACTGGCAGTGAATGTGCGTGTGTTCACCATTCGAAAGGAATTGGAGCGTAATGGATGCTGTAGCCCTTTATTTGTTCACGTATGTATCCAAAATTTAATGTGTGAGTAAAAGCGGCCGTGCGCTGTAATAACTACGAGTAGTGCAGTGAACAGAAATACCGCTGATTTGAATCCCCAAATGGTGTAGCTTCTTTTACTAATATCTGTTGATTCTTTATCTATATGTTTTAATTCTAATTAAAATACAGACAAACTGTAGGAACAACAATATAAAGTAGATTACACAGCGTAACCAGTTCCACCTTAAGTATCTCCAGTCGATGCCTTTCAACATATAATACTTCACCAAGAGTTGTAAGTCTTCCGGTATGTACTGATGGTCTTCTTTTCTAAGTAATACTTTTTGCAATGATGTGGTGAAAAGTCTAAATATGTGTAACTATTGTTTAAGCTACAACAGTATTACTTTTATTTCAAATCCCTATTAAACATTCATTTTCTTTGTGAGCGTAAAATACACAAATTATAACTCCACTTTATACTTCCACGTATAAACAATGAACAATGTTGGTGTATGTTAAATGTATAGAATAATAATAAACATGATTAACAGTAACTTCTTCTGTGAAATATCAGTATAATCTATGTATAGGCAAAAGTCGTACTCGCATGTTTTGTGTGTGTGTGTGTGTGTGTGTGTGTGTGTGTGAGCTCGCGCGCGCAGACAGAATAAAGGGGGGGGGGGGAGGAGCGTGACGGGGGCATTGGGACATTAGGAAACGGGATTGACTGTACGTTACAGAAGTAGAGACGTTACAGTTTTAAGAGAAATATCTTAGAAAGTTGGGTATGTGAATACGAATTTGAAGTTTGAGAAATTTGGGGAATATGTAGTGATCACATTGCTGTAACGGAACTGACACTGAGTTAAAATGGCTGTAAATTTTAATATGTGATTGCTTTATTTGCTTCACAACTGGAATAAATCATTACTACGTTCTTGGATGTCGACTATAGAGAAGTTACCCGTCCTTTCGATACGGACGAGAATTTTCACACCTGTGTCGCAAGTATTCGGTAATTTACCGAAATAAAAGAAATCACTACGCAGCCGCCCTTAGCAGGTGACACAATTGAGCTATTTTTCCATTAGAGAGATAATATAAAACTAATGACAGTCTTATGATAAAACAAAGAAACTGAAAACTGGTCAGTCACTTAACAATTTCCGACAGACAGCACTTTAATTTTCACTACATCTACTTATTTAACGCAATATGTGGGCATTCTTTCTACGTGGAATAAAAGACTGTTTTTACTTATGAAAATACATGCCTAGCCCATCGAACTGCTTTCCGCATTAGCAGCGTTTATCTCGCCAGCTTAAGTTCCTCGAAGGGTCTGGTCTGTCCTATTGTTCGCGCACCCTAATGAGTTACGCAAAGCTGAGGAGGACAATCACTGTTTCCCCACGCTTAGCCGTCCTGATTTCTTTTTGAAGCTGAATTTTACCTTGCTCGCCAGTCGTAATTAATGGATTCAGATTAGACAACTAAATGTAACTGTAATCCTTAACAGAGAAACTATTACTCATCTAACATATCTCTTCCATACCCTCGTCACAAGTTTTGCGTTTTAACCTGAACCCATTGTCAACTACCAATACAACGATTTTAGGTTTCATGCATTAATTAATCAATTTCTGTGTCTTTCTGTGCGAAGTGATCGCTATTCTGATATGCTGTTACAAAACAGTCCCTGACGTAATATACAAGTTGTATTCAAGTTCTAAGGCCTCCGATTTTTTTTCTAATTAACTATTCACCCGAAATCGATGAAACTGGCGTTACTTTTCGACGTAGTCGCCCTGCAGACGTACACATTTTTCACAACGCTGACGCCATGATTCCATGGCAGCGGCGAAGGCTTCTTTAGGAGTCTGTTTTGACCACTGGAAAATCGCTGAGGCAATAGCAGCACGGCTGGTGCGTGTGCGGCCACGGAGAGTGTCTTTCATTGTTGGAAAAAGCCAAAATTCACTAGGAGCCAGGTCAGGTGAGTAGGGAGCATGAGGAATCACTTCAAAGTTGTTATCACGAAGAAACTGTTGCGTAACGTTAGCTCGATGTGCGGGTGCGTTGTCTTGGTGAAACAGCACACGCACAGCCCTTCCCGGACATTTTTGTAGCAGTACAGGAAGGAATTTGTTCTTCAAAACATTTTTGTAGGATGCACCTGCTACCGTAGTGCCCTTTGGAACGCAATGGGTAAGGATTACGCCCTCGCTGTCCCAGAACATGGACACCATCATTTTTTCAGCACTGGCAGTTACCCGAAATTTTTTTTTTTTTTTTTTTTTTTGCGGTGGATCTGTGTGCTTCCATTGAGCTGACTGGCGCTTTGTTTCTGGATTGAAAAATGGCATCCACGTCTCATCCATTGTCACAACCGGCGAAAAGAAAGTCCCATTCATGCTGTTGTTGCACTTCAACATTGCTCGGCAACATGCCACACGGGCAGCCATGTGGTCGTCCGTCAGCATTCGTGGCACCCACCTGGATGACACTTTTCGCATTTTCAGGTCGTCATGCAGGATTGTGTGCACAGAACCCACAGAAATGCCAACTCTGGAGGCGCTCTGTTCAACAGTCATTCGGCGATCTCCCAAAACAATTCCCTCCACTTTCTCGATCATGTCGTCAGACCGGCTTGTGCGAGCCCGAGGTTGTTTCGGTTTGTTGTCACACGATGTTCTGCCTTCATTACACTGTCGCACCCACGAACGCACTTTCGACACATCCATAACTCCATCACCACATGTCTCCTTCAACTGTCGATGAATTTCAATTGGTTTCACACCACGCAAATTCAGAAAACGAATGATTGCACGCTGTTCAAGTAAGGAAAACGTCGCCATTTTAAGTATTTAAAACAGTTCTCATTCTCGCCGCTGGCGGTAAAATTCCATCTGCCGTACGGTGCTGCCATCTCTGGGACGTATTGACAATGAACGCGGCCTCATTGTAAAACAATGTGCATGTTTCTATCTCTTTCCAGTCCGGAGACAAAAAATCTTAGGCTTTAGAACTTGAAAAGAAAGTAAATATTTTAAATACTGGGCAATGCAAAACTAAAACGGCGATCACAGACAGAAGTAACTTGTTAATGCATACCGTATATCGGTCAGAATTATAGTGAATGTGAAAGGAAGTTCAGAATTCCGATCGGTAGCGAATCGGAAGCTGGCGCATGTGCGGTAATGTAAAAAGTACGTTCCATTTCTCCGCACTGAGCAATGGCAACAAACGTTTACCTGGACACGATTTAGCAGTTGCAAGACTACAGGTGGACACGGATTCAGCAGTGTACATCTTTCCTCGAACTGGAGCACGGTCACATGAGGTATGAAGATTCGCGCATTTTTTAAAACAACGTCTTGCAAACCATGACCGGAGGCTTTCCCGGCGTATGTGTTGTTTCCCGGGATCTCTTTCAACTAAGCAAGGCATGGCAGCCATTAGTTAACTCCATCAAGGAGTCATGCCACAAGCGGACACAAGACCCTTCTACGACCGTAGAGGACACTCCACGGGATTCTGTATCTTCCACCACCCGGCGCGACGCTGGGGACGGTGCAGACCTGGGTCGGCGCCCGCAAACGGATTGTCGGCTGCCGCAATCGGACCGTCGGCGCAGGGAATCGAAGCCCGACTTACGGACATAAATAACACCGACAATGAGCAGACAGACCATTGCATCAGAATCACATGATGATGGCGGAAAGGTTATTCGCCGAAATATCGTAGGACTTCGCATCCAGCTGGACACACGAGAGCCCTGGAAACGTCTTGCAAACCGTTGGGAATTGCCATACTGGATAGGACGACGCTATGTTGTGTTCTAGGCCATCTAGGTCTCTGGATCTAAAACCCCGGATTTATTTTAGAGTATTAATTAAATAACCTTGTGCGTGTGCCTTCTTTTCCGAAAAAAAAAATACCACAACTCAAAATGCGCATTTCCAATGCGGTCGCGGTTCGTGGGTCGCGTCCGTGAATACACACATTTTCAGAACGAATGCTTCTCATCGTTCACACCTGCAAATAATGCGATAGGTATAACCTTGTGAAGAAGGCCACTAAGTGACTGAAACCCGTAAAGAAATTAAATTTCTTTTGTGCATCGGGTTGCTTGTTAATTCGTAACATACAACTATGGTTGCTGAGGATGCATGGAATATGAAAATTGAAGACTTCATAGTTTTCAAAATTTTTCGACAACTGCACGAAAACTCAAAGTTGTCGACGTTGCTAACCAGAGATATTCATCACTTCTGGGTCACTATTTTAACCTAATGTTCTTCTCTCTTTCGACTACTTTCATCTGCTTCTTTAGTCACTTGTCCCTTACCCTTGACCTTCGTCTTCCTTGATATCCTCGGTTCTGCTCTCTTTAGTACAATTTTAATCTTTTTTCACTCAGTCTTCTTTTTCAGAGGTTTCTCAGATGTTATTTTTGTAATCTTTTCATTTATCAAAAATGTTCAAATGTGTGTGAAACCTTGTGGGACTTAACTGCTAATGTCATCAGTCCCTAAGCTTACACACTACTTAACCTAAATTACCCTAAGGACAAACACACACACCATGCCTCAGGGAGGACTCTAACCTCCGCCGGGCCCAGCCTCATAGTCCATGACTGCAGCGCCTGAGACCACTCGGCTAATCCCGCGCGACTTTCATTTATCATCTTGCCCATTCTTCCTACACCTATTCCACTTCTCAGTGTCCTGTGCTAACCTCTTAATTTCACTGTACCAATTGTAACCTACGTCCTCAACAATTTATAGAATGTACTCAAATCTCTTCCTTCTCCTACAGTTTTTACCATCTACAGCTCCTTCCAGTACCATGGAGGATATACCCTGATGTCTCATGTATGAGGAGGGTACCCAAAGAAAACAGGAGTTATTTTTTAAAAGTTGGATATTTTCAAATTGTTTACAAAACAAACTTATATCCTTCAAAATGCTATCCATTACAACTAACACATTTGTTCCACCGTTCGAAACTTTTTTTGAGTCGTCTTTTTAAATGGCTGACAGCTACTTCCTCGTTTTCAGTGTTGTCAAATCGATGTCCTTTATGACCCTTTTCATGCGGGGAAATAACAAAATGTCGCACGGAGCCAGGTCAGACTAGTAAGGTGCGTGGGGCAACGGAGACATGCCATTTTTAGCCAAAAACTGTGAACAGACATGGCTGTGTGAGCAGATGCGAGGAACAAACTTGACAGCAACCATTTTCATTCCCAAATCTTCTGTTAAAATTCGCTGAACCGAGGTCCGAGATAACTCACTAATCTATGACAGTCGTTCAATTGACTTTCGACGATCTGTGAGCACAAGCTCTCGATTGTTTTTCAATATTTTCGTCGATACGAACAGCTGATAGACGTGCAGAACGATGTTTGTCATCAATCGACATGTCACCATTTTTAAATCGAGACAACCACTCGTACACTACAGATTTTCCCATAGCTTCACCTTGATAAGGGGTTTTCAACATTAAAATAGTTTCATCAACATTTTTACCGAGTAAAAAACGAAGATACACATCTGCACGTTGTTCACATAAACCTGCCATAATGAAACAAGTACAAAATAGCGCTAGCATAAACAATCACTGCGGATGAACAGAGCGAGTCAGGTCGACAACACAGGCGGCACTGAACTGACAATGAGTTGCGCTATACACACCTAGCGGCACAAATCCGTACTACACAAGCTTCCCCCACGACTACGTTATTCTGGTTTCTTATGGATACCCCCTCGTATGTCCTACCTTCCTGTTACTTCTTCTTGTCAGTTGTTCCCACATGTTCCTTTCTTTTCCAGTTATGTGCAGAACGTCTTCATTACTTATCTTGTCAATACACCTAATTTTCAAATTTCGTCTGCAGTACCACATCTTAAAGGCTTCGATTCTCTTCTGTTCCGATTTTCCCACAGTCCATGCTTCACTACCGCACAATGCTGTGCACCAAGCATACATTCTCAAAAATTTCTTCCTCGAATTAATGCCTATGTTTGATACCAGTAGACTGCTTTTGGCCTTGATTGCCTTCCTTCCCTGTGTTGGCCGGTTTTTGTCATCCTTGCTTCGTCCGGCATACGTTATTTTGCTTTTAAGACGGGGGAATTAATTAACCTCGCCTAATTCACGATCACTAATTTTGATTTCAAGTTTCTTGCCCTTCTCATTTCGGCTGCTTCTTATTATACTTATCTTCATCCGATTTGCTCTCAGAATACTGAGTACACTCAACAGAGCCTGTAATTTCTCTTCATTTTTACTGAGGATAGCAATATTATCAGAGAATCTGATACACTCTGTTCCAGAATTTTAATTCCACTCTTGTACCATCATTTTATTTAAGTCATTGCTTCTTCGATGTATAAATTGGATAGTAGGGGCGAAAGACTATATCCCAGTTTTATACAATTTTTAAATCGAGCACTTCGTCCTTAGTCTTCCAGTATTAGTGTATTATTGTTACCTCTTCTTTTTTGTTACTTGTGGACATTAGATACATCAATAAACCACGTTAACCGAAACTGATCTTTGTTTCACATTCTGCATAATCCTTATCGATTTACCGCTATGCCTTAAATAATTATAGCCGTTCATAATCAGTTTGTGGATTGTTCTGTGTGGTTAGTGTTTAGAAGATAAGAGTGTAAATAATTCAAAAATACACTATTTTATGAAAATGATAAGAAAACGGCCTAATGGACGATAGATACATGACAAAGAAAAACCGTAGTACTTGAAATAATATGGACGTATCCAGCGTCTAGTAGTGGCTTTAAAAGATAGTAGGAAGAATGCCGATGATTTTACTAGACTAGTAAAATTGCTGTTCATGTTTTCACTAACATCATGCTGTAGGGTGACCAGTCCTTTTCCTCTTCCACCAAAAAGGCTTGACTTTAATTTCGTTACCTTAATGATTTATTTTAAGGAAGCATTACAAGATGAACCCGAACTTCGCCTACAACAATGTCGGAGGTTGTTCAGGGATATTTTCAGAGAATTTTACTATAAGCGACTGTTTGTGGTCCCATGGCCTACGTGGCGCTGTTACGGAAATATTTTCATTGCAGTACAGATACAAAGATAAATGAGGGCAAGAAATCTAATGTGATTCAATTAGTATGAAGGCACAAGAGGTCATGTGTCACTTATACCAAAACACTCATGAAATATTGCTGAACTCCCTCAAAAATAATGTCAGTGGATTTAGTATATAATAATGATGTTGCAAAGAGGTAATAAATTGAATTTTAATTGACCACTATTTACTTTAACTGCTTCTCAAGTGCTCAAGATATACAGTGAGGTGACAAAAGTCATGGAGTACCTCCTAATATCGTCTAGGACCTCAGTAAGTCATTACAAGTTTTCTGCAAAAACATTGAGCCATGCTGCCTGAATAACTGCGGAAGTGTTGCTGGTACAGAATATAGTGCGCCAACTGACGTCGATTATCTCGCACGCGAGTCGTGATGCACGATCTGGATAGCCAGATGGTTCTCTCGAATTGTCCAAAATGTTGTTCTCCAAACCAATCGCGAACAACTGTGGTGCGATGACTTGGTGTATTGCCCATAAAAATGGCTGCAAGCACGGAGAGGCCACGCGGTTAGAGGCGCCATGTTACTGACCTCGCGGCCCCTCCCGCCGGAGGTTCGAGTCCACCCTCGGGCATGGGTGTGTGTGTGTTGTTCTTAGCGTAAGTTAGTTTAAGTAGTGTGTAAGTCTAGGGATCGATGACCTAAGCAGTTTAGTCCCTTAGAAATTCACACACATTTGAATGGCTGCAAATGGTCTCCATGTAGCAAAACACAACAATTTCTAGTCCATGAGAGGTTCAGTTGGATCCAGTATATTCCATGTAAATACAGTCCATACCATTATCGGGCCACCACTAGCTTCCACGGTGCCTTGTTGACAACTTGGGTCCATGGCTTGGTGGGTTCTACACCACACCCGAACCCTACCATCAGCTCTTCCCATCTGAAATATGGTTTCATCTGAGCAGGCCATGGTTTTCCAGTCGTCTAGGATCCAATCGATAAGATCAGGAGCCCAGGAGAGGAGCTGCAGGTGATGTCTTGCTGTTAGCAAAGGCACTCACTTTGGTCGTCTGCTGCCATAGCCAATTAGCGTCAGATTTCACCCCACTGACCTAGTGGATAAGTTCGTCTAACGTCCCAATTTGACTTAAGCGGTTATTAAACGCAGTGTCGGTTGTCCGTTAGCACTGACAACACTACGCAAGCGCCACTGCTCTGGGTCGTCAAAGTGAAGGCCGTCGGCCAACGTTTTGTGCATGGTGAGAGGCAATACTTGAAAGTTGGTATTCTCGACACACTCTTAACACTGTGGACCTCAGAAAATTGAATTCTCTAACGATTTACGAAATGGAACGACCGATGCGTGTAGCTTCAAGTACCATTCCGTGTGCAAAGATTAATTCCTCGGAAACCTTTTCACATGGATCCGCTGAGTACAAATGAGAGCTCCGCCAGTGCACTGCCCTTTTATACCTTCTGTACGCGATACTACCGCCATCTGTATGTGTACATATCGCTATCCCATGACTTTTCGTCGCCTCATTGTATAACAAAACATTTAGTCTAACAGACTGCATAGCACTACATTTAATTAACAGTTCCATTAACCCAAACTAACACATAGGTGCAATCGCGAAACTGACTTGGCTCGACGATGACTGCCAGATACTGTTTCACAAAAAATGGTTGAAATGGCTCTGAGCACTATGGGACTTAACTTCTAAGGTCATCACTCCCCTAGAACTTAAGAACTACTTAAACCCAACTAACCCAAGGACATCACACACATCCATGCCCGAGGCAGGATTCGAACCTGCGACCGTAGCGCTCGCTCGTTTCCAGGCTGTAGCGCCTAGAACCGCTCGGCCACACCGGCCGGCTACTGTTTCACAAACAATGTCAAAGTAGAAGACTGTTAACTTTGTTGATTTATGAAAATTGCTTACTCCCTAATACTCTTTGTTCTAACAGTTGATGGCAGTTCGTAAATACAGTAATAAATGAATAAATGACTTATACCATCCGCCACTGAGCCCCAATGTGTCTGTATCTACACCTAAATATCTTTAACCATGCCCCCAGTGATACGGAAAAACCTTAACTTCATAGAGTCTCGCAGTTTCGGAATCCTCTGTGTGACATCTGATTCTTTAGTACTGTATAAAAAATTATAAGTAGCTTAAAATTAATGCACAGACAATTTCGTTAGTGGTCAACATGTAGTGGTATTTTTCGTGATATATATATATATATATATATATATATATATATATATGCAGGGTGTTACAAAAAGGTACGGCCAAACTTTCAGGAAACATTCCTCACACACAAATAAAGAAAGGATGTTATGTGGACATGTGTCCGGAAACGCTTAAGGGGCTCCGGAAAGGCTCAAAATCATGAAAAGTTCAATTTTTACTTTTTTGCGTTTTCTGACTCTGCAGACTATTGCCTTTTAATAGATATATAATTTATTCAATTCCGAAGACTACAACTATTTTTAATTTTTTTTTGAAATGTGTTCTACATGGGCGTGACCCACTGTGGCGCTGTTAAACTGCTGTCAAATGGTGTTATTATTAACGTCCGTGTTCATCAGGTACATTTTAGTGATGTGAGATAAAGTATGTGTTGTGGCTAACCTATTTTCAGAGACTTAGCAGCACCTGAACTGTTGAAAAAGTGTATTCACGGAAAAACTCAAAACCCCAATGAAAGCGTAAATAGTGTTATGTGGTCGAGAATCCCCAAGACTGTATTTGTTGGAATAGAAACACTTCACTTTGGTGTGTATGATGCTGTTGCAACTTTCAATGATGGCAACATTGTAAGGTGCACGGTATTTAGAAATATGGGAATGAAGATATGTTCTAACATGGTACGAGCGATGCTTGCTTTAGACAAGGAACGCCTTCGGGCTGCAGACAGGGCTGTAAAGAGTCTAGAAATACAAGCAAGAGTAAACAGGAGGAGGAACAAGAGGAAGCTGGAGGAGGAGTTTGCAGAGGATGAAGATAATCCATCCTATGGACCTGGAATGCACTAAAAAGTTAATCCATTCTTTGTCGCTCTATTCCCAAAACTTTTATTTTCTCATACTAATTACATGTTTTCTAAGGATCTTCCAAACATATTTGTTTCAAACTTTCAGTAAATGTTACACAGTACCTTCTGCATAGTTTAACACAGCCTTTTCCCAAAAAACTGTATATTTTTGAATATATAAATAAAAAATTGCAAAAAAATGTTGTAAATTTTCATTACAATTGAAAAAAAATCATCTTTAATAACTGAACTAAAATTTTGTAAAATCCCTGTGTTAAGTTGTAGCCCATATTCCAATAAATAATCTGTAAAAAGTTCAACTTCCTACCTCAAATACTTTGTGAGGAAAGATGTAATTTATAAGCGTTATTTTAACATTGCAAGTATAGGGCGTTCCGGAGCCCCTTAATTTCCATGTTAGAGCTCATTTTAGTTTCGTCCATCTACGCTCAATGGAGCACGTTATCATACTTTCATACGGGATACTCTACCTGCGCTGCTGGAACATGTGCCTTTGCAAGTACGACACAACATGTGCTTCATGCACGATGGAGCTCCTGCACATTTCAGTCGAAGTGTCCGTACGCTTCTCAATAATAGATTCGGTGACCGATGGATTGGTAGAGGCAGACCAATTCCATGGCCTCCACGCTCTCCGGACCTCAACATTCTTGACTTTCATTTATGGGGGCGTTTGAAAGCTCTTGTCTACGCAAACCCGGTACCAAATTTAGGGACTCTTCGTGCTCGTATTGTGGACGGCTGTGACACAATACGCCATTCTCCAGGGCTGCATCAGCGCATCAGGGATTCCATGCGACGGAGGGTGGATGCATGTATCCTCGCTAACGGATGACATTTTGAACATTTCCTGTAACAAAGTGTTTGAAGTCACGCTGGTACGTTCTGTTGCTGTGTGTTTCCATTCCATGATTAATGTGATTTGAAGAGAAGTAATAAAATGAGCTGTTACATGGAAAGTAAGCGTTTCCGGACACATGTCCACATAACATATTTTCTTTCTTTGTGTGTGAGGAATGTTTCCTGAAAGTTTGACGTACCTTTTCGTAGCACCCTGTGTGTATATATATATATACGTATGTTTGCATCATAGCGATATATCGGCGATTACGATCCACGAATCATGTAAATAAATAACTGAATCAGATCAGCAAAAATTGATTTAATTACGCGTAAACGACACTCGAATGATCGAAAATCAAAGTGCAATTTCGATCAATTTCGGGCAAAGTTTAATAATATTCGTTCCATATTGACGCACGTAACACACTTACAATCTAGTTACCTCTCTAACGGATGATATTAAATGACCCAATGTGATATGTGTGTAACAAAGCTTGGCAATTGCCATGTCAGTGTGGCGACAATGTTAGATCAGAAGATTTATCAAAAATTTCGATGTATTTCCAGGTTGAATTCTTAATTTCCAGAACGAGCTTTTGTTGTACGTATTAGTTGTCATGACCACAAACGAATTTGTTTCAGTGTCCACTACTTATTAGTATAGTTCGGAGTTCATTTCGGATTGAAAACTAGTTATACACGAGACTATGATTTTGTTGTTGTAAACAAAATAATGTTTTATTGTAATTCTTTCTAACATGGTTACCGAAGATAAATTTAGAAGTGTAAGATACATAACCGTTATCGTCGTCAGTCGCCACACTGTGGCATATCGTGTCATGTGCAGTAATCGTAAGTATATCGTAAGTCCTCGAAGGAACACAATTATCATTCAAACCGGACGCTTTTTTTCACTCTCATGGTCGTCTGCTTCAAACGTGGCACTGTGAGAAAGCTGTGAAAACACTACTTTGTGTTGAAGTTCGTAAAAAAGAAAATATGTTTCAGTTTTCACGGATCGTCTCAAGCTACTGGCTAGTCACAAACTCATCAGATTATGAATTATACTCCTGAGTAACACGAATTTATATCTCAACAGAGCAAGCACTCTGCATTGCGCAACAGGGTTAAAGGATCACGCCTACGAAATCCAGTATTTGTCTCCCACTGCGATGCGTAAGTTAGAAATTTGGCTCAAAGGGGACTTTACATTCCTCTGTCACAGCGCAACAGCGTGCCTGCCTGTGACGTCACCTATGCGCTAGGCAACGCTTCAAACAGCAAGGTGTTGACACGTGCGAACAAAAGGCCAGAGCTCGGGAGTTCATGTGAGGTGTTAGGTGGGTTAATTACGTCACATCGGACCCAAATTACTCCGCAATTCTGATCAACGCCACCGTTGACTTGTCAGACGATGGGAAGGCCCACATTTGATCCCTTCTTTTCACGCCTCTCCGATGAAGGTCAGAACCGCGAAACCCGGCTTTGAAATCGCGCCGTTTTTTTATGGGTGGCCGAGGGAAATATTTCCGACACACCGCCGCTCAGTATCGAACCGAAAAGGTGTCCGGGGGTGGGGGTGGGGGTGGTAACATAAAGAGCTTAAATGAAACCGCTGCTTCCCTTATGGTGTTGATTTCCACACAATTTAGCAGTAGAGAGTAACAATAGGCAGCGCGTGTGCTATCCCCTTTAATGTGATTTGCTTGCAAGTATACTTAATTTATTGTTTTATTCTGTCTTGTTTTATTCTGTGTGTAAATAAACTCTGAATTCTGTTGCAAATCTGAAAATATTTAGATTTACGTAGTAATAAGCTGCGTGACAGCACCAAGCCAGAGACAACATACCAAGTACTATTGCAACAGTGTGTTACGCTCTCTGGTAAATGTAGAAGACTTACTCCTTGTAAATTTGTTTATTAATATGGAGAGAACTGTAATGAATTGGGACTATTACTGCTTGAGATTTTGCGAAGATACTGAATGTAATTGCTGGAATATATTTTTGATGGTGGACACTTTGATAAATTTGTAACTGACAGAGTTATGTCCGATTGTAAACGAGTTTTGAACTATAATTGACTAAAAATGTTTGGGGTTGCTGCGACTGATTTTAAGAATATCGGCATTAAGTTTTAAGTACATATCCAGTGTTTTTCTTACAACTATCTGAATTTCAGTTTTCATGTTAAAGGAATTATTGCCACACACATTCTGTGGATGTGTGGAGGATGACGGGTGAAATAGAGCCTTTAGAAGGGTCGTTGCCTTTTCAGCAGCTTGTTTGATTACGTAGTTTCATTTCATAAGTAAAACTGAATAATAACCAGTTCTGTCTTTACGCAAACCACCACAATAGCACAGATAAACGTACTCACTGCTACTCACAGTTATGATGCAGAACGTAAGAGTAAACAATTCTGCTACACTATGATTAACGCATTTCAAGTAGATTTCAGCTGACAGAACATGGTTTCAGTGGTAATTTATTGAACGGAAGTGATAAAATTCCTAGGACAAAATTTTCATTCAAAAAAATGTTCAAATCTGTGTGAAATCTTATGGGACTTAACTGCTAAGGCCATCAGTCCCTAATCTTACACACTACTTAAGCTAAATTATCCCAAGGACAATCACACACACACCCATGCCCGAGGGAGGATTCGAACCTCCGCCGGGACCAGCCGCACAGTCCATGAATGCAGCGCCTTAGACCGCTCGGCTAATCCTGCGCGCCACAAAACTTTCATTCAATCACACTGTTTTACAGAAGTGAAAGACTTTACCGAGTTCCAAATTCAATTACATACGCAATTAGAAAACATGTGAGTCACGTTATATAAATTATTATTCTAGGAAAACAATATGCAGTGAGCAACAGGGCGCCGTTCTTGAGTACCTTTGACACTGCTGACAAGCTCCTGGACAATTCAGTTCTTCTCTAAGGATATCGTGGCGTGGACCTGCATCACCAACGAATGTCATCGAACCACTTTGGAATGCAGTGCAGTCGAATGTTTGGTCTGGTTTACAGAGTGGAACGACTAGGGAATGTTCAAAACCATTCAGAGAAATTTGAAAGTAATCCGAAGCAGCAAAGGACGTTCATGCTTCTTCAGTCCTGTTACGCGCCTCCCTCTGGCGTGAATCACGGCGGGGTGCGACGTTGATGCATGCGTGAATAAAACAGCTAAGATTTCCTCTAAGCTCCCCCGTTGAGCAACACCCTCGATGCCAACCACGCACCTTTGCAGAGCTCTTTAAAAATCTACCTGTACAGAAAAAATGGCGTCATTGGCCGGGAGGCCCCTTACGGGACAGGACCGGCCGCCTTGGTGCAGGTCTTATTTCATTCGACGCCACATTGGGGGACCCGCGCACCAGATGGGGATGAAATGATGATGACGACAACACAACACCCAGTCCTTGAGCGGAGAAAATCCCCGACCCAGCCGGGAGTCGAACCCGGGCCCGTAGGACGGAAATCAGTCACGCTGACAACGTTTTTTTCTCGTTTTGTTCTGTATTGTTCGTTGAATTTGTTCGAGGCGGACGTCCGATTACACCCATTTTGATTCTGCGTTGATCTCTTTACTCAGTTGTTTTGTTACAGAGGGTAGCTAATCCTCTGGCCGAACACGCTGAGCTACCGTGCCGGCAGCACTCAGCTACCGCGGCGGACTACCTGTGCAGAGACAGCCAGTCATTGATTCCCAGGCCCCGCTGTGACCGGCAACTATTTCGATTAATATTTTATAGGAACCCGGAGATAGTGCACTAGTAACGATTTTTACCAATCATAATCAAGACGAAACGTAACTTTACTCTGCTGTGGGCTAAGACAGTTAGCCTTTAATAATTCAGACCGACAAACTGGGAGAGTGATTAGGTGATACTAGCATAAGAGCCTAAGATTACTACGAACTTCCACGTGGAATTTATTAACAAAGAAGCGTCTCGGTGAATATTTAATACACACAAAAAATATATAAAACTGGTCCACAGTTAATGATGTCAAGAATAATTTAGTAAGCGAAATCTTAAATCTTTTACGTACATGTTCGTTCACAGTACCATATGTATTAAAGGGTTCATGACGGGAACATGGCAACGATTTTGTTACGGCACACAATACACTATGTCATTCGTACATGCATGCAACAGTTCACCCCAAATAGATTTTTTTAAGAGCGTTAAAGAGGCATGCCGTACTACAACATACTCGACAGAGACAGTCCACCCCAAATAGATTTTTTTAAGAGCGTTAAAGAGGCATGCCGTACTACAACATACTCGACAGAGACGCACATAAGGCATTCAGTGGTCCATGAAAATAACTAATCAAATCAAGAACCGTGTGCCAGTACGAAATTTACCATACATGGAGAGAGCAGAAAGAATTAGCAAATGCAGCTCTGATCATTTACTAACGTACACGACCCTACAAGGTGTCTGAAGGACATGCCGTTGGTCACAATCGAACAATAAAGAACTAAATTAAATTTCTGTACTTCACAAATGAAACATTTTACGTATAAGAGGACAATAAACGTGTTTAGAATAGTGGACATTGGTTAATTCATGATAACACCCAGGCCTACTGAAGGATATGCGTGTTCAAATACATGTATACGTAGATAGGCACAATACAGCGCTGCGGTCGGCAACGCCTATATAAGACAAAACGTGTCTGATGCAGTTGTTGGATTGTTTACTGCTGCTACAATGGCTGATTATTAAGATTTAAGTAAGCTTGAACTTGGTGTTATAGTTGGCGCACGAGCGATGGGACGCAGCATCTCCGAGGTAGCGATGAAGTGTGGACTTTTCCGGTACGAGCGTATCACGAGTGTACCGTGAATATCAGGAATCCGGTCAAACATCAAATCTCCGACATCACTGATGCCGGAACAAGATCCTGCACGAGCGGGACCAACGACGACTGAAGAGAATCGTTCAACGAAACGTCATTGATATGGGCTTTCGGAACCCAAAGCCCACCCATGTACCCTTGACGACTGCACGACACAAAGCTTTACGCCTTGCCTGGGCCATAACACCGACATTGGACTGATTATGACTGGGAACGTGTTGCCTGGTCGGGAGAAACTCGTTTCAATTTGTATCGAGTGGATGGACGTGTACGGGTAGGGAGACAACCTTATGAATCATGGCCCCTGTATGTCAGCAGACAACTATTCAAGCAGGTGAAGGCTCTCTAATGGTGTGGGGCGTGTGCAGTCGGAGTGATATGGGACGCGTGCAGTTGGAGTGTTATGGGACGCCTGATACGTCTATACTCCATTCACCGAAACAAGAGACTTACTGTAAACACGGTAAGGCGCGTGACCACAGCGGTGCCGTCGAGGGGTGTACAAGGCAGGGGCGTCAGAAATTAAAAAATTAAAGTCGTGTTTTTTATAATTTGGCCCCTGAACTTGATAAACTGATCCGAGAACTACCTTCCGACACCTTTTTTTACATTACATTAAAATTTATTGTCACTGAAAAAGAGAAATATTTAAGCTTTCAGGAAAAGTTGTTTTTTCGCGTTACTCTATATTTATCACGCCATATCTCCTAAACTGTGTCTCGCACAGCAAAATAATTTTATAATTGTCTTCAGTACTATATGTTGATGACGTCTGCAAATTTTCTGCCCAATAGATTCAGTAATAGTGAAGTAATAAATTAAAATCTCACGTCTGATGCAGAACTTTTACCAAATCATCATCCGAAAAATAGTAAGCGACAAACTTTTCCCCTTTGAATTTTTTTGTGGGGGTGTAAGCGAGAAAAGTTTCATAAAGGTTTGAATTTAATTTTGTAGTTTGTTCGAATGCGATGGGTGCAACCGTTTGTACTTTATGAGCGATGCATTGTGCGGTTCGCAGGCGCGGCGTTCAGTCAGTGTGGCCGTCTCAGTTGCAGGTGTTAGCTCGTTAGTGAGTGTTGTGCAGCGGCCATTTCAGGATATCTTAAGTTCTTCTGCAAAGGCGCTTGAAAGACTAATTGTTGATTATTAAACTAAGTATATCTGTTTGTAGTCACGCTGAGCATTCACTGTTTATGTGTGAATCCAATAGCATGGTTTCTTATTTTATATATTCACTTATTTCATTAGCATCACATACGGCTGTCCTCATTATGTCATCCACGGATTGAGCGAGCGAGGTCAACGTGTCAGTTTTGAGTCTACCAAAGAAGCGAGCAAAGAAGAAGTCATTAAGTTCTCCTGAGGAGCACATGGTGCTTAATGTGTATAAAACGGAACTGTTACATCCAGAGCAGTCGATGAGTGACATTGTTTCGGAAACAGCTGCAGCTACAGTGTTGGACATTCTTCAATGTATCGTGTGATTAGTGAGTACAAGGCCACACACTCTTTGAAGTCTCCCAAGAAAGGAAAATTACGACAGAAACTTTCTGAAAGTGTTGATGACTTTGATAGAAATGCGATACGAAAGAAAGTACACGATTTTTTTTTCGTAAGGAATTGCCAACAATTGACAAAGTGCTTACAGTCGTGAACGTAGCTGCAGATCTGGGCAATTTTCGGAGAACTACATTTTACAAGTTATTGAGAGAATTGAATTTCAAATATGTCCGGCGTGGGCGCGATAGCATGCTTATAGACAGGGATGACATGATTTTATGGAGGCTGCGTTATCTTAGAACCATTAAACGGTTGAGAGATGAAGGCAGACCCATTTACTATTTGGACGAGACGTGGGTGAACGCAGGACATACCCGAAGTTACGTCTGGGTAGATGACACTATAAATTCCTCAAAACAAGCGTTTCTTTCCGCATTATCCACCGGAAGGAAGGGCCCATTAGGTATAGGGAAACGTCTGATTATCGCACACATTGGCAGCAAAGCAGGGTTCGTTGAAGTATGTGTGTGGACGTTCGAATCCAAGAATGGCTCTGAGCACTATGGGACTCAACTGCTGAGGTCATTAGTCCCCTAGAACTTAGAACTAGTTAAACCTAACTAACCTAAGGACATCACACACATCCATGCCCGAGGCAGGATTCGAACTTGCGACCGTAGCGGTCTCGCGGTTCCAGACTGCAGCGCCAGAACCGCGCGGCCACTTCGGCCGGCTTCGAATCCAAGAAAAGTGGAGATTATCGTGAGGAGATGTACGCCAAAACCTTCGAGAAGTGGTTTCAAGATGTTCTTCCTCGGCTTCAGGTAAAATGCGGTTATTGTTCTTGATAACGCGCCGCACCATTCTCAGAGAAAAGAAAAAGTTCCCAGTGCGAATTCCAATAACCACGAAATATCAGAGTGGCTAAAATCTAAAAAGATCGATTTCGAAGACGGATGTTAAAGAAAGAACTTTTAGATATAGTTAAAAATCACAGAACAGCGCACAACGAATATGCAATAGATGAAATGACGAAGAATGCAGGGAAAACTGTTCTCAGAATTCCTCCGTACCACTGTGAATTAAACGCCATCGAGTTAGTGTGGACAGAATCAAAGGCCATGTTGCAGCGAAAAACAAAACATGCAAAATACCGGAAGTTAAAGTACTGCTAGAAGAAGCAGTAAGAACAGTGACTGCACAGGATTGGAGCAAGTGCGTCCTCCATGTCGTAGAAAAAGTGGAAATTAGACTGCATTATAGAGGAGAGAGAGGAGCGGTTTGTTATAAACCTCAATGAAAACAGTTCGACAGAGTGAACCTTGTTTCGTCCTTTATCATTATTATTACTGGTATTGTTATTAAAATTAACAATTAATTGTGTTTGAATGGAGCGTTTTGTTAGCAACCTGAATGACAACAAAACTACTTCGACATAATGAACTCAGTTTAACATTATTGTTAACTTTATTTCGTACATTGTTGCTCAGGTTTCTCACGGTCCGCTGTGACAGCTCGGCAGCCAGCCGAACGCCGCCAGCTGCAAAGCGTGCGCCAAGGATTTTCCACACCCCTACGTATCACGTGAACACTGAATGCTTTCTCTGGAAACGAGCGTAGTCACTCACGTGACACTGTTTATGTTTCGTCCCAGCTCTCGGTGAATAGACTGTAGATACGACTCTGACAGGTGACACTACGTAAGCATCCTTTCTGATCAACTGCATCCATTCATGTCCATTGTGCATTCCGAAGGACTTGAGCAATTCCAACTGGACAATGCCACACCCCACATGTCCAGAATTGCTACAAAGTGGCACCAGGAACACTCTTCTGAGTTTAAACACTTTCGCTGGCCACTAAACTTCCCAGACATGAACATCATTGAGCATATGTGGAATGCCTTGCACCGTTCTGTTCACAAGAGATCTCGAAACCCTCGTACTCTTACGGGTTTATGGACAGCTCTGCAGGATTCATGGTGTCAGTTCCCTCCGGCACTACTTCAGACGTTAGCTGAGTCGATGCTACGTCGTGCTGTGCCAATTCTGCGTGCTAGCGGGGGCCTTACGCGATATTAGGCAGGTGTACCAGTTTCTTTGGGTCTTCGGTGTAGAACATATTGTGTGTATGATCGGAAGATAAATAAGCTTAGAATGTTATGCTTTGTTTAATTCATAATAACGCATGTGTCCACGAAGTGTCTGAATAATAGACGGTTCGCCATGAACGAACAATGAATTAAAGAAGACCAAGTATTTCAATACAAAATTAACCATATACTCACCGCACGAGAGGTAGGAACTTACGCACATTTTTAGGGTAATTCTAAAACCGCCTTTGTTGTTTTTTTCCCTTGGTGGGGGCCTATCCCGTCAGCTCATTAGTATCGCCGTCTCCCCGCCCCCCCCCCCCCCCCACCCAAAGTATCTCGGATTCTCACGAGTTAGAATTTTCCGAGATATCCTCTCCTTTCCCAATGAAAGCAGTTCCCCTGAGAATTCCCGCTTTTCCAGATTTTCTTTCTCACTGGCGACGCTACGCACAAAGAGTGTATCAAAGATAAGCCCAGTAAAGACCCATCACAGCCGGTGGCCCGCAACATCATAAGACATTGTAAACAGCGCCAGCTTCTCTTGCAGAACGCATTTCGCGATAGAGCTAGGCTCCCGTTGCTACCAGCGGTACATCGGTTCGGAATACAAAATGCTAGTGTTACTGCGCCTCCGCATAGCGCTGCTATTCCTCCAATGGCCGTCGAGCACTGCTCGTTACGAGCCAATAGCCACTCGCTGCTGTTGATGCGCGTCTGTTTCGGGGAATAGCTGCGATCTGCAACCACCACAGAATACCAAACGGTCGTCATTTCATCGAACTGCTACGTACATCGCCGTGACACAATATCTGCTACGCACACCACCGCAACGACACACCTTCATTTGGCGTTAGCTTACCGTAGCTCAAGTGTAAGCATAATTTAAAGGTTGTTTAACAATAAGAAAAGAGAAAAATTTCTTAACTTCTGTATTTACGAGCATTTTTATTTGCTCTCAGTACTTGTTTTGCATTTTTGGGCCATCATACGGCAGAGATGCGGCAATTAAATTGGCGGAATATGGTAGGATATGGAGACTAGGAAAGGTATATTCAACTTTTGTGGAAGATGTTTCAATAGAACACTACCCACACAATGTACACCTTGATTCATGTAATTTTAAGAAACGCAAGAAGAAGACTCGAATGTAAATACTTCAAACTAATTACAGTGTGACACCAAATTCTCTCTTAGTGTTAAACGAACAAAAACACTCCTCTTTTTCCCTCTCTTAAATTAATCTCAGTTAGCAAAAGGGAGAGAAGCAATTGCAATACCAAAATCATCAGTTTTTAGAATATAACTATCCACACAGTAATTTCTCTATGTAGAGTGACTCAGCTGTCCCCACTGATGAGTTTTGTGCAACCCGCAGTTCCTTCAAGTATCACATGCGAGATTTTCCTATTATCTCGCACACTGTGCGCAAACTATTAGTCCTACTGGAAAAAATGAACAGAACATTTTTGTAGTAAATTTAATGTAGTTCACTTATGTAATGGCGTACATTTTCACTAGAGGCTGTCGTTTAGTAGTTATTCAAGAAAAAGTATAAAAGTTACCTTAAAACACACCCCCACTCCCACACTCAGCCCCCACAGATCAGGATTTCTGGTATACTGGTATAGTGTTTATGGCACTCCCTTCTATCACTGTATAAAATGTCTCACATTCGACCTTTCTTGGTCTTCATTTGACCGGCCTTAATACACCACTGGCTTAGTCGACCACTTACAAATTGTAGAATTGACTTTTGTGTACAGTTTACCTCACAGTTTTGTAAATTTTAGCAGCATAAAATAAATAATTACATCATTTTATTCGTCAGGCCTGACTACGAAACTACTGTGCTTGTAAGGATTAAGTTTGGATCGAGTTGTCAACGTGATTAGTTTCAGCACGACGTTTGCAAAAGTAGTTTTTCTTTCATTACCCTCATGCGCACATTTAAACTGTTAACATTAAAGGACTACGTGAATATGCTGGTGGTGTAGGAGCCTAATCAACAGAGACCAAAGAAAAATCTAATATCGGGAATAGTTGGCGTAGTCGACAATTTTTGTGCGATGGTAGGAGTGAGTGGCATAACGTACACTAAAAATCTTAACTGGTGAGGAATGACTGCGGAGGTGGAGGGGCGTTTAAAGGTCATTTTGTATGTTTCTCCTGAATAACTCAACAATCGTGGCCTCTCGCGAAAACGTATCCAATAACAGAATTTAACTGCACTAAATTTCCTATAAAAACGTCCTGTTTATTTTTTCTATAGGACTATTAGTTTCCACGTATTTAGTGAGAGAACACGAAAATCTTGCATATGGTTTTGTAAGGTATTTTGGGTTGCATCGGTAGAGCCAACTGTATAAGCCTGTGTACCTAAGGTAATATTTTCCTATGAAAGATGTCTGCAACTGTATCACTAATATTTCTTTCAGTCAGACATCATTTTATCTTAATGTGTGCTCTCAATGGCCTTCACCATTTTGTTTTTTAGGTGTAAATAATGGAGGATGTTCCCTTCAGAGCTAAAAATCAAAATGATGAAACTTAATAAGATGTGTCTTAAGCGCAAAATCTTACTGTCATTCTATTTGTTGGTGTGAAATTCAGTGCCACCTGCTAATGGACAACGGAGGTAAAAGCTGGTTGGTGGACAAATAAATAATAACTGCAGAAAATCAAGAAAGTGTATTTTACACGTGTTGTGGGGCGATCTAATATTAAAATCAGCGATATTAAAGCCAAGATCGCTTGTTGTAAAATAGTTTTTTTTTTGGCCAGTTTCGACAGTAACTAGTTGTCATCTACAATTTCTGAGATCTCTCAGAAACACAACTGTACACCAGTCTCATCGACATACCGAGGACAAACTCCCAATTAAAATAATACAGAGATAAACACAAACCAGTGTGTAGTTGTATTATTGTAATCGGAGCATATTCTCCATATGTCGACAAGACTGTTTGTGGGATATCTGAGAATCCGAAGTTGACCGTTATTAGCTGTCGCACCTGATCAAGAAATAAACTATTTGACCTCAAGCGATCTTGGCTTCTAATACTACAAAAAATAAAGAAAACGTTTCTTTTTTGTCATTGCTGTCAAGTCCAGGTGGAGAATTCAGTTAATAATTGTTCCACAACATTGTGTTCAGGAACAACAATGAAGACAAAAACTTTTACTGGAATTAGAACAAGAACTCGTTATTTCAGAGGTTTCAGTTTATTTAAATTGTACTCATACATGATTAAGAGAACCAGCGTCGGATTTGAATAATGCCGTTATAGTATTGCTCCATGGCGACGATGCATTGTTGATTACTACTAATATAACGTCATTCGATACAGACACAGCATAGACTGAGGTTCATATTCACCATGCCGCTGGATGGTTTAAACGAACTGAAAACGATCACGGTTATTAAAGTTCTGTGGCATGGATTGCGAGCCATTTGTCGGCTCTTATTGATAGTGATTTATCCTCCATCGTATCTTTTACTCCGTACCTAGCGACAAGTGCTACGGCGTCCAGCTAGAGAGTGCACCTCGTACTGCCTGCCTGTTTTTAGAAGGTCGTGCGCGTCCTTGCATACTCAGACTGAGTCTGTCACGGAGTCTTGGTGCTACAGCTGACGAGTAGAGACGCTGAGTCATTGTGATGTGCCAGGCCGTTTACACCACGAGGGGCCTCACTCGTTATACTGCATTTGACAAGACGTGTGGTACGCCGAAGGATCAGGTTAGTGATAGACTGAAGCCGCAACTAGCTGTTGGGAAGCTTTTCCGTTGCACCGCCAGTGGACCATCGAAATTAATTTGGTTATAAGACCCTTTGAACACTGGCTTTGAGCGTTTTGGTGTTCCATAGCTGGTGACTAGTGCCTCTGTATAAGGCGAATCTTATTAAATTTGAGGTGGTAGGTTCCATGGGTTTATGCAATTTTTTCCCGCATATGTAGCTGAGTATTCATCATGCTATGCGGAGGACCTGGGTTCGATTGTGGGTATTGCCAAGGATTTTTTGCTTAAGGGGCTCCGGAACGCCCTATACTTGCAATGTTAAAATAACGCTTATAAATTACATCTTTCCTCACAAAGTATTTGAGGTAGGAAGTTGAACTTTTTACAGATTATTTATTGGAATATGGGCTACAACTTAACACAGGGATTTTACAAAATTTTAGTTCAGTTATTAAAGATGATTTTTTTTCAATTGTAATGAAAATTCACAACATTTTTTCAATTTTTTATTTATATATTCAAAAATATACAGTTTTTTGGAAAAAGGCTGTGTTAAATTATGCAGAAGGTACTGTGTAACATTTACTGAAAGTTTGAAACAAATACGTTTGGAAGATCCTTAGAAAACATTTAATTAGTATGAGAAAATAAAAGTTTTGGGAATCGAGCGACAAAGATTGGATTAACTTTTTAGTGCATTCCAGGTCCATAGGATGGATTATCTTCATCCTCTACAAACTCCTCCTCCAGCTTCCTCTTGTTCCTCCTCCTGTTTACTCTTGCTTGTATTTCTAGACTCTTTACAGCCCTGTCTGCAGCCCGAAGGCGTTCCTTGTCTAAAGCAAGCATCGCTCGTACCATGTTAGAACCTATCTTCATTCCCATATTTCTAAATACCTTGCACCTTACAATGTTGCCATCATTGAAAGTCGCAACAGCATCATACACACCAAAGTGAAGTGTTTCTATTCCAACAAATACATTCTTGGCGATTCTCGACCATATAACACTATTTACACTTTCATTGGGGTTTTGAGTTTTTCCGTGAATACACTTTTTCAACAGTTCAGGTGCTGCTAAGTCTCTGAAAATAGGTTAGCCACAACACATACTTTATCTCACATCACTAAAATGTACCTGATGAACACGGACGTTAATAATAACACCATTTGACAGCAGTTTAACAGCGCCACAGTGGGTCAAGCCCATGTAGAACACATTTAAAAAAAATTAAAAATAGTTGTAGTCTTCGGAATTGAATAAATTATGTATCTATTAAAAGGTAATAGTCTGCAGATTCAGAAAACGCAAAAAAGTAAAAATTGAAATTTCATGATTTTGAGCCTTTCCGGAGCCCCTTAATGGAGAACTGGAGTGGCGTCCACTCAGCCCCATGATCTCAACTGTGGAGCTACTTGACGGAGTGGTAGCGTCACCAGGTCACGAAAACTGAAAGTTGCCTGGAGATTAGATTAGATTAGTTTAGATTAGATTAATACTTGTTCCATAGATCATGAACACGACACTTCGTAATGATGTGGAACGTGTCACGTTAATAAAAGATGTCTGTACAAGATATAACATTACACAAAATATTGCATGACACTGATGTTTTTTCCCTTAATTTATATCTAAAAATTCAGCCAATGAGTGGAAGGAGTTGTCATCTAGAAATTCTTTTAACTTATTTTTAAATGTTAATTGGCTAACTTTCAGGCTTTTGATGCTGTTTGGTGGGTGACCAAAGACTTTTGTGGCAGCATAATTTACCTTTTTCTGTGCCAAAGTCAGATTTAACCCTGCATAGTGGAGATCGTCCTTTCTCCTGGTGTTATAGCTATGCACACTGCAATTACTTTTGAAATGGGTTGGATTCTTAACAACAAATTTCATAAGTGAATATACTGTATATACTGTAAGGTTACTGTGAGGATCCCTAGATCCTTAAATAGATGTCTGCAGGATGACCGTCGGTGGGCTCCAGCAATTATTCTGATCACACGTTTTTGAGCAATGAATACTTTTCTACTCAACGATGAACTACCCCAGAATATGATGCCATACGAAAGCAGTGAATGAAAGTAGGCATAGTAAGCTAATTTACTGCGATTCTTATCACCAAAATTTGCAATAACCCTAAAAGCATACGTAGCTGAACTCAGACGTTTCAGCAGACCATCAATGTGTTGCTTCCAGTTTAACCTCTCATCATTGGACACACCTAAAAATTTTGAAAACTCTACCTTAGCTACAGACTTCTGATCAAAGTCTATATTTATTACTGGAGTTATGCCATTTACTCTACAGAACTATATATACTGTGTTTTATCAAAATTTAAAGAGAGTCCGTTTGCTGAGAACCACTTAATAATTTTGTGAAAAACATCATTTACAATTACATCACTTAGTTCTTGGTTTTTCGATATCATTACTATACTTGTATCATCAGCAAAAAGAACTAACTTTGCATCTTCATTAATGTGGAATGGTAAGTCATTAATGTATATCAGGAACAGTAAAGGACCTCAGACCAAACCCTGTGGGACCCTGTACTTGATAGCCCCCCAGTTTGAGTAATCAGCTGTTGTTTTAACATTACATGAACTACTTATTTCAACTTTCTGCATTCTTCCAGTTAAGTATGAATTAAACCATTTGTGCACTGCCCCCCTCAAACCATAATGATTTAGCTTATCTGATAGAATTCCATGATTTACACAATCAAAGGCCTTTGAGAGATCACAAAAAATACCAACTGGTGATGTCCGGTTATTCAGAGCATTTAATATTGGATCAGTGAAAGCGTATATAGCATATTCTGTTGAAAAATATTTCTGAAAACGAAACTGACATCTTGTTAGTAATAAAATTATAAACAGCCGACCAGTTGCAATGGATAAAGAATTCTTTACCTAGGTTTCAACAAATTTAAATTTGTCTTCTTCAGAAGGTGGCCTAAGGACAATGAACATCATAGCTTACATTAGAATGGTATGAAACTTAAGTCAAGAATAGATTTTAACACAAATTAGAGAGCTCTGGCATTACAGAAATATGAGAACGACGACTGGTACTTACAATTTTACATTACTATGGACTAATGTACCAACGCCGTTTTTACAAATGTCGTCATAGATCCATTTGTCAAAATTAAAATATAGCCCTAGAAATAGGGTTTGTCACATAAATATAAATTAGTACATGGATGTTGCAGAGCTCACAACCGACTGAGTGTAATCGGCCAGCGTAATTACTCTGCGGCCAGGGCAGGTGGCGCTCATGGCGCGAACCATGTGCCAATTGACGTACAAAAGCAACGTGTAAATTATCAGTATTAATAACGTCCTTAGATAAAGTAACAATAAAACGAAGGAAAGTGTATATCACTCCCGTTATAACGGTATGGGAGCCTTGGTACACTTAATGTAGTTATACATCAAAAAGGCAGGTGGCGCTTACGCCGAGAGAGTTACGCACAGTGGCATATACTGCCAAAATATAAAAATTACATTATTATATTAGTGAAGCCCACAAACGGTATATATGTCAGAACTTTAAAATTGACAATAATGGCTCTTAAGACAGAATTACGAACCCTGGTCCACAAACCAGTTAATACACATTCGCAGGGAACCAACGTTTTAGAGCCAGACAAAATCACATAAGGGCCGATGTAGTGGCAGCCATACATCGTGAGAAAACCACATTACATAAAGGGTAGTGAGCTTAAATCATTGAAAGTGCATCATAGCTTCCTGACAAAATAGACCACTGAGGTTATCAGCATTAATGTTATACCATAAACAGTACAGGTTTAAAGCCTTCCAAAAATTGTCTACAAGCAAGGTTCAACTGGTCGTTCAGTATATTACCGTCTTTGAGCTCTAGATGTTTAAAAATTTGTAACTCTTCCCACAGATCTAGTCTACACCCTTTGACTTGTCTGTGTAGGATAACAGTGTCTTCTGTTTAGGAGTATGGCCGGCTATCAAGAGGCGTTCAGCAAAAGTAGAGCTGTGTATATTCGCTCCTTTTTTACCTAATAGGTGTTCTTTATATCTTGTTTTCACAGCTCTGCCTGTTTGACCAATATAATATGAAGAACAGTTATTACAGGTTAGTTTGTAAACACCTGAATTGGAAAACTAATCGCTGGCAATCTCTACTGAATGTACAAGATTTCTTTCTAAACTGTTATCTGTAGAGAAGGAGACGTTACAGTTATATTTTTTCCTTAGAAGACGTTTAATCATATACGATATATTACCCAAGAAAGGAATGGAAATAAATTTTTTAGCTTCTTTGCTATCAGTGGGGAGGTTGTTGCTCAAAGTCGAACAGTTTTGGGAAGTTTTCTTACTGAACAAGTAATCAATCATATTGTGATTGTACCTACCTTCTGAAGAAGACAAATTTAAATTTGTTGAAACCTAGATAAAGAATTCTTTATCCATTGCAACTGGTCGGCTGTTTATAATTTTATTACGTGGAACCATTGCTGTTTTGCAGCTATGTTTAAAATACTGATCTTGTTAGTACTCTATTTTTACAAATATGGGAGGCTACTTTTCAATACATTACTTTCTCAAAAATTTTTGATAGAGCTGTCAGAAGAGAGACTGGGCGGTAGTTGTTGACATTCGACGTATCCCCCTTTTTATACAATGGTTTTACAATGGCATATTTCAGTCTATCGGGGAAAACACCCTGCTCCAAAGAGCTATTACATACGTGGCTGAGAATCCTATTTATCTGTGGGGAACAAGCTTTAAGTACCTTGCTGGAAATGCCATCAATTCCGTAAGAGCTTTTACTTTCAGTGAGTTTATTATTTTACTGATTTCAGAGGGAGAGGTTGGTGGATTTACAGTTGTTTCAAACTGCACAGGTTTGGCCTCTTCTATTAGTAGCCTTACCTCTTCTAGTGAAGATCTAGATCCTATTTTCTCCACAACATTTAAAAAATGGTTATTGAGAATATTTTTAATTTCTGATTGTTTGTTAGTACACTTGTCATTCAGTTTTATGGCACTAAAGTCTTCCTGTGCTCTTGGTTGCCCTGTTTCCCTTTCAATAATATTCCAAATTGCTTTAATTTTATTATCAGAGTTACTGATCTCAGACATGATAACATGCTTCTGGACTTTTTAATAAGTTTTCTTAGTACCGCACAATTTTTTTTATAATATTGATAAATTTCGGGGTCACTACTCCCTCCTGCTGTTAGATACAGTTCTCCTTTACGGTTGCAAGATATTCTTATTCCTTTAGTTAGCCAAGGTTTTTTATATGTTTTCTTGGAATTATGTTTAAATATTTTCTTGGAAAAACAATATTCAAATACCCTTAAAAATGTATCGTGAAATAAGTTAAATTTCAAGTTTGTATTGGGTTCCTTACACACTTCATCCCAGTCTAGCTGCTGTAGGTTTTCCCTAAAGTTTGCAATATTTATATTGTTAATTGAACGCACTGCTTTGAAAGTGTGATTTGATCTACTGCATGGACCTATGTCATGTACTGTAACTAGCTGTGCACCATGACCTGAAAGACAGTTCTCAACAGGATAAGCATTTATGTCCTTAAACTTATCTTGGTCTATAAAAAAGTTATCTATCAATGTACTGCTGTTCTTTGTTTCTGAGTAGGAAAATCAATGACGGAGCTCAAATTGAAAGAACTGAGTAATACTACAAGGTCATTCTTCCTATTACACTCTTTCAGGGAATCAACATTGGAATCCCCACAAATGATAATTTGCTTTCCCCTGTCTGACAGATAGCACAACAAAGCATCCTAGTTTTCTAGAAATAGCTGGAAATTCCCTGAGGGGGACCTAAACACTGTTACAGTTATGAAAGTGCCATCATTTAGTTTACGTTCAGTGGCACATGGTTCCATATGTTGCTCTACACAAAATTTTTTAGTTTCTATATTTTGTACACTGTGGAAGCTTTTGACATATATGGCAACTCTTCCTCTCAACATATTATCTCTACTTACATGTGCAGCTAATTGGTACCCATTGATGCTAACCTTTCGCATATCAGTGACAATATGATGCTAAGACAGGCATAGTACATGTATTACATTCTCAGTTTCTATTTCTTCTAAACAAAGCAGAAGCTCTTCAATTTTATTCTTCAATCCCCCAATATGTTGATGAAATATACTAACATTATTTTTTTTTTAATTTTGCTCTTTTCCCTTCATACAGAGGCTTATCTCCAACATAATAATTTACTTGGAAATTACAATACAAACAATAAACGTTCTTAAACTATACTCTCAAAATATTTCTCCAGGTGTTCCGATCTTGCGTGTCCTCTTCCTCTCCGCCATTCTCCTCATTGTGTGCTGTACATTTTGGAGCCAGGTGGTCACAGGTCGTCCTTTTCTTCTTCTTCTCCCCTCCGGTTCGCACTCCAGTATCAATATTGGTATTCTGGCTTCCTCCATTCGTCGTACATGCCTGTACCACTGTAATTTCTTCCTATCCATTACGTCATATATTCTTTCTTTTATTTCCATTCTCCTTATTACTTCGGTGTTCCTTATCTTTTCTTTCCTGGAGATTCTTGCTGATCTTCTCCAAAAGTCCATCTCTAGAGCTTGTAATTTTTTAGTGTGCTTCATGTTAATTGTCCAGGTCTCCGTTCCATACAGAACCACACACTCTAATATGGATTTGTATATTATTTTTTTAGTTCTGCTCATTACATTCCTGCTCCATAAGACTGAGTTAAGCATCCCAATGACCCTCCGTCTGCTACTAATTCTTTTATTGATTTCTGACTCTGATTTTCCCTCGATTTCTAAAATTGATCCCAAATAACAGAAAGTGTTTACCTTTTTGATTTTCTTTCCTTCAATGTATAGCTCATCTGAATCATTAGTCAAGTATTCTGTTTTTTGGTAATTAATCTTCAAACCCCAAGTTTTGTATGCTACTGCTAGTTGATTGTACATATGGTTAGCATCCTCCCCATCTTGTGCTACGACTACTTGATCATCAGCAAATAATAAATGATGGAGGTAAACTCCATCTCTTATTTCTAATCCCATACTATTACATTTACGAGACCATTTTCTAAGGCTAATATCTATATAGATTTTAAATAATGATGGTGACATGGGACAGCCCTGTAAAAGGCCTTTGCTTGTTCTAAATTTCTGTGAAAGTTTATTACCAACTTTCACTTGGCAAATGTTATCTTTATACATCTGTTGTACTATTTTAATCAAGGAAGGGTTTATGTTTGCCATATGTAGTGGTCTCCAAAGTAATTTTCTTGGAACAGTATCATACGCTATTTCTAGATCTATGAAAATTAATCCTATATTTTTTGATTTTTCCCTATGTTTCTCCAAAATCTGTCGTAATGTGAAAATATGGTCTACACATGATCTACCAGCCGTGAATCCACATTGTTCTTTTTGGGTTCTAAAATTTTTTTCCAGTTTGTTTTTAATTACTTTCGCAAAAATTCTCATTAACGTGTTTGTAACACAAATTCCCCGATAGTTTGAACAAATTTTGCGATCCCCTTTCTTAAATATTGTTTTAATGTAACCTAGCTTCATCTCGTTGGGTATTGAATCTCCATGTATCATTTTGTTGAAGAGCTTTGTTATCAGTTTCACAATTTTGTCACCACCATATTTCAGACACTCCAGATTGATATTGCCTGGTCCCAGTGATTTAGCATTCTTTCCTGTTCTCAACGCCTGAAGTACTTCACTTTCTAAAATCTGGATCTCATCATCTTCATGTCCTTTATCTTCCCCTGTTCCTTCTTCTAGATATTCTTCTCTGTCCTCATTTAATAATTTTTGGAAATACTCTTCCCATTCCTTCTGTGTTATCAGTTGAAGATTAGTTTTGCTCTTTTTATCCTGTCGAAGCCCTTTCAACACTGACCATGCTTCTTTTGCCCTCCCAAATCCTAATTTGCTATTCACCTTGGCACATGTTCTTTCCCATGCTTCATTTTTTGCCATCCTTATTTTTTTCATCACTTCATTCTTCTTTTCCTTGTATGTTGACCTTGTTTCTTCTGATTTGTCATTCGATCACTGAAGGAACGCATTTCGTTTTTCTCTAACGAGGACCTCTAGTTCCTCTGACCACCACTCTGCTGCACGGTTGTGGTTGCTATCTTTTTTACCCAACACCTCTGTTGCTATGATTTACACATTAGCTTTTATATAGTCATATATTTCCTCTGTACTTCCTTCAAATGATTCAACCAGTTTCCTTTCCATCCTGGCCGCAAAGAGTGTTCTGATACTTTCGTCTTGTAGGCTGTCAATATTAAAAGGTAAATTTTCATCTTTCTCAGTCTGGTTCGTTTTATTTGTGTTACTTGTATCACTCCTTGCATTCTTCCATGGCCAGAAAGACTTCATTTTATCTAGATAGTGGTCCGATCCACACTGGGCTCCTCTATAAGATCTGACGTCTACCTTTTACTACGTCTACTTCTATTTTTTACTTGACTTTTGTGAGTATCTTGAACTTTTTTAACATCTTTAGTACTTGCCTGGCTGATTTTCCCACTGGACACTGATCTTACTCTAAAAAAGAGTTTCCACCATGAGATGTAGTTCCTCCCCCCTTTAAATTTCCTGCTATCAGCCCAGCCAGTTTACCCTTCCCTTTCTTGTTGAGGTGTAGGCCATGTCTAGTATAGTCCCACCTACACAGTCAATCAACAGGAACCACAACAATGTGTCACCCTGCACCAGATCCAAGTAGGCATTCCAACTCCAAATTAATACTCCTGACAGAAGAGCTCAAATGAGGTCGGTCGTGGCGCACACAAACCCAACCGACACAAACCCAACACTGTTATGACTCGATGTTGATGCAATCGTTGCCAGATCACACTCTATGCTGTACCCCGGATCTCTGTCAATACTGTTTCCCGGCCCACTCACAATAAGTGTGGACCCATCTGCCCCTCTATGGCACATCCATTGGCAGAGGATGACACGGCGGTCGGTCGGCACCTATGGTTCCGCTGTGATCTGTAAGTTTTTCTTCTTTTTTCTTTTTTACAAAAAAAATAGTAGCTCTCTCATTTACTAGTACGAGAATTTTATAAGTATTTTCTCAGAGGTCTTGGCATTTCAGCATTCACTTGTTTTACGTGAAATCTGAAGTTTTCTATTTTTACGCATATCCAACTTTGTGTCTTTGTTTATTGCCATGGTCTAATCAGATCTGCGTTTCAAATGTTGCGTTATAGCCAGTTTATTGCGTGAAATTATCAAATCTGCCAGATGCAGTCTTGCTGACAGAGGCCGGCACCTGACTGCATTTGCCTTCTTTGAAACACGTTGTTATATTTTCTGAATCTCACATTGGCATGCGAATTAAGCCGCACGGTCATACATTTTTGCATGTGGTAATTCTTGTGGTGCAGTACTAGCTTTTAAAAATAAATAAAGTTATTTCTTTGTCACGAATTTTTCATTGTCTAACCCTTTCAGGGCCAGCTTCTTGCATTCCTGCCTTGCAGATTGGTTTCGCTAAGAGTTTTTGAAGGGTGTTCATTTGTGGAACGTTCTTCACCTAGTGAAAGATATGCTTGCTGTTGAATGGGGTAAGGTACAAAGCTAACCCCTAAGTCAACGGTATCTTTCCCAGGAATATTTCTTACTTAAGGGTGAGCACAGCCCAAATAATGCTAATATAAAAACTTAATCTGACCATATAGAGTATTTTCAAGTACAAATCTTACTGAAGCCCGGTGACGAACAAAGAGACGGCGAGCCAGAACAAATAAACAGAAATCACAATATTCATAATACAAACAGATACTATCTTTCTATAAGCAGACGATCGTCAAAACAAAAAATGCTAAACGAAAAAGTACCATAACAAGTGCTGCAATTGCTACTCCACTAATTCTATGGACAACGCTACCACGCAGGGCGACCTAATACAGTGACAATGGGTAGCAGCGCACAGCAAGACTTATACACTACTGGCCATTAAAATTGCTACACCAAGAAGAAATGCAGATGATAAACGGGTATTCATTGGACAAATATATTATGCTAGAACTGACATGTGATAACATTTTCACGCAATTTGGGCGCATAGATCCTGAGAAATCAGTACCCAGAACAACCACCTCTGGCCGTAATAACGGCCTTGATACGCCTGGGCATTGAGTCAAACAGAGCTTGGATGGCGTGTACAGGTACAGCTGCTCATGCAGCTTCAACAAGATACCACAGTTCATCAAGAGTAGTGACTGGCGTATTGTGACGAACCAGTTGCTCGGCCACCATTGACCAGACGCTTTGAATTGGTGAGAGATTTGGAGAATGTGCTAGCCAGGGCAGCAGTCGAACATTTTCTGTATCCAGAAAGGCCCGTACAGGACCTACAACATGCGGTCGTGTATTATCCTGCTGAAATGTAGGGTTTCGCAGGGATCGAATGAAGGGTATAGCCACGGGTCATAACACATCTGGAATGTAACGTCCACTGTTCAAAGTGCCGTCAATGCGAACAAGAGGTGACCGAGACGTATAATCAATGGCACCCCATACCATCACGCCGGGTGATACGCCAGTATGGCTATGACGATTATACGCTTCCAATCTGAAGAACCTGGATCCATCCGAAAAAATGACGTTTTACCATTCGTGCACCCAGGTTCGTCGTTGAGTACACCACCGCAGGCGCTCCTGGCTGTGATGCAGCGTCAAGGGTAACCGCAGCCATGGTCTCCGGGCTGATGATCCATGCTGCTGCAAACGTCGAACTGTTCGTGCAGATGATTGTTGTCTTGCAAACGTCCCCATCTGTTGACTCAGTAATGGAGACGTGGCTGCACGATCCGTTACAGCTATGCAGATAAGTAGCTTGGCATCTCGACTGCTAGTGATATGAGGCCGTTAGGATCCAGCACGGCGTTTCGTATTACACTCCTGAACCCACCGATTAAATATTCTGCTAACAGTCATTGTATCTCTACCGACGCGAGCAGCAATGTCTTGATACGATAAACCGCAATCGTGATAGGTTACGATCCGAGCTTTACCAAAGTCGGAAACATGATGGTACGCATTTCTCCTCCTTACACGAGGCACCACAACAACGTTTCACCAGGCAACGCCGGTCAACTGCTGTTTGTGTATGAGATATGGGTTGGAAACTTTCCTCATGTCAGCAGGTTGTAGGTGTCGCCTCCGGCGCCAACCTTGTGTGAATGCTCTGAAAAGCTGATCATTTGCATATCACAGCATCTTCTTCCTGTCGGTTAAATTTCGCGTCTGTAGCACGTCATCTTCGTGGTGTAGCAATTTTAATGATCAGTAGTGTAGCTATGTACAATCTTTGAAACGTGACTTCTGTATCCGTACAAAACAAAATACAGAAATCATTCTCTTATGCCCAGATGGCTGCGCACCACGAAAAGAGACAGTCCGTTCTTCAAATGGCTAATGCCACGCACAGCTTGGCCATGCCCTGCATTGGCCGTTGTGACACTCCACACGCTGTCCGGCCCCACTCCACTTTCTTCCAGACTGTTCCTACATCCGTCTCACTCGCTGGCCTCCAGCGACTCCTGCTCGCTCTGCCATGCCGCAAGTAGACGGCTCAAACGGCGCTAGCGTCGAAGCAATCCTATAGCCAAAGCCCTCTCGCAGATCTTGGCACCGTAACGCGCCAGCATCTTGGCACCAGCAGCAGGAAGTCGAAATGTGCCACTTCGCACCGCACAGCTGCTGAGGGCTGCCGTGTCAGAGAAGAGACACGTTACTCTGTGGAGAGAATGGACATCAGAAGCACACCACAGTGACATAACCACAATAAGAACATAAATGAAGCAACTACTCAAAATCTATTAGACATCACGCTTGAAGCGTTGTTGTTACATGGCATCATTTGGACCAGAACTCATTTAAAAACGTTGTAAAACAATGAAACATTACATCAAAATATTACTTGTACTATGTGTTATTCGGAGGATTTCAGATTAAACACCTTCCACCCGTCAAATTTCGAAACTCATTATATTTGGCAACCAGTTTCAGCGTTTAACTACGCCATCTTCAGGCGCTGACCGACGTATAGGAAGAATCTACCTCGGTTGTGGTCAAAACATAGGTCAGCAATACTGGTATTAGTAGATGTCTACTTGCTACAGTGATCACTTTAACCATCACCTGCCAACTCCTATCTCAGTGTCGTAGTAAAATGCAGAAACTGGTTGCAAAGTAAAATAAGGTCGGAAATTTGACGACTGAAAGGTGTTTAATTTGACATTCTCTATCGAACAGCCGAGTCCCTCAACCTTCTCTAAAAAGATGGACATGTAGACATATGTTATTAGGCACAACTTCCCAAGATTGAGCTCATAGGGATATTATATCATCACTCATCAAACATTAAAATCTGGGTACGAAGCACACCTGTGCTATCGAATAATTCCTACCTCATATTACCTTGAGAACACGTATTTATCCTCATGAAAATCTTATTTTCATTCATTGGGAAGTAATTTTGTACACATATTGTTAAGTCTTCCGACGTCTCTTACTCAGATGCAGATAATGCCTCACCACTGCGTCTGAACGTGGCTTCTATGGGAGCGAGAAGGAAGCTCGGCACCAACGCAGTAGCAAAATTCTGCTATTTTCACATACTGGTTAAGCTTCTACAAACCCGTAAAACTGATTTTAAGAGTACAGTGCTCTACTATTCATGGTCCTCTTGCAGGTGGCATACCCCTTCAGCCCCCTCTCAACTAACCCCCCACCTCTTGATACCTTCTCGTCTTCTCTAAATATCTCTTTTGTTACGCAACTTTCCCTTCTACAATAACCTATGAAACCTTCCCTTAGGATTTCTATCTCTTGCATAATAATAACAAATGAAATCTTCCCTTTGAAATGTATTCTCTTTCTCAATCTTCGAATACAAATTTAATTGCTGCTTATTAAAAGTGATTTTCTGATTATTTCGACGAAACATAGAATGTGTCGTTATCTGTAATACCCCAAAACTGTTCCTTACCTTTTTTACTGTTGCTGGATCGCCATATGACTGCTACAACGAACTGCGACATGAACATGTAACTAACCTGTTTCTACGGGTTATTACGTCAAGACTGGGAATGGAAATGCTTATTGATTGTGAAACTAACGTGAGAAGATTAGGGTCGCCACCGACTCTAACCATACAACTAATCAAAGGTTTGGCCGAGTCGGAAAATAAATTAATTTGATCGCAGACCAAAAACTCATAAAAATTCGTACGTCGTGATATCGCTCATAGGAGATGCGATGTAATTGATAGTATTTCCCGTGCACTGTTCACGAGAATCAAACATTTAAAATAAAACAGAAAATGCATGAACACTGTGCATAAGATCAGCTCCCAGCAACACACCTGAAAATAAGACTTAATCTAAAGCATTTGTTTTAAAATAAAAGGAGAAACTAATCACTGGACCTGTGCGAAAGAAAACGCGTTGGATGTGCTAACGGGAAAGCTACGAGGTGAGTGGCTTAGGTGCAAAAACGTAATCTAAGAACACAAGAGAAAATTGTAGATAAAATCATTTATTCCTAAGACGTGAAAAAGGAGGCATGTACACAATTTATGATAACATTAATTCCTAAAACATTAAATAAAAGCATCGATACATACACCGTTATAATCTACACCTAAAATCACTGGTTTGAATCATTCATACAACTGCTGTTGCCTGATAACTGATCGCAATAACTCGTGAAACGGTACACGTTTCGCAGTACACCCGCGTGCCCACGTGGTTTGTGGAGACGCAATTTCTAGGTACCGTGGCCAAGTTGCAACAATATCACATCACACAATCATGACCAGTTAACATTCTTTAAAACAAACATGAGACCGGACAGTTAGTGATGACGGTAGCCCAACAAACTCTAATGTTCAACCACGTGGTCGGCTCCCCACGGACGAAAGATACATAAAGTAAGGAAAATTTACGAGAAGGCAAAGCTATTAATATTTCGAAAAATGAAAGCTTATACAGGCACAGCTGAAGGCAAACAGACATTCATACAGAAGCGAGTGCTCACTTCTTATCGACACCTTTGTGTGGCGCTCTTCCGGCGGATCCAAGTCTGCTACAGAAATTTACTAAAAGAAAAATCTGCCAAAGTTTTGCATTCCTTGCTGGCCTCCTCCACGCTCCGCGTGACCCGGAAAACCCAGAGATGCCATTTCCGCCACCAACCTAACGCAGGTGGATTTCTCACCAGTAGCGCAAACCTCTTTGCCTACTTGACCACTACGAAAGTTAGCTATTCTGTACAATTGCTGCTGAATCTGTATCACTGTCGCAGACTTTCTGCAGCAGACTACGCCACCGTCTAGCAGCGTGACACACAACCACATTCATTCAATCACACCACTATGAGAGTTATGAGAAAACCTAAATAAGGAAAAGAAAGAAAAATGCTAGTGAAAATGGGCTACCGGACTAATGAAAGGTGGCTACAGGACCCTTTCAAATATACTTAGTCTGTTTTACTATACTCTATTAGCTGCTGGTGGGCTGTCATAATAAGTGGCTGTATTTATTACCAATGCTGACGTTATTCTTTAATAGCAAAGCCGACGTTATTCTTTAATTAATTTGACTGAAGTTACGTAATTCATAGTTAAACGTTTTCTTGACAACAATAGAATTTTGCAAAGTTTTATGTTGATGGTTTTTGGGATGGATTATAATCAGTAATGCAATATTGTTAGCAAAAATTAATTATATTCTGAATGAAATGATTTTACAAAGTTTCAAATGGGATTTACTTTTCACAATAACCTTACAACTAGCATTGCGCAAACATACCTCAATCGTCTTGAGTTTCTCAAAACAAATAATTCAATAATATTAGTTTCTCTTATGATAATAGTTAGCTGATGTCTCTGTACATCCGTTTATAGTCTCCTGTAAATCATAGCTGGTGGCTGGCAGGCACACCGCTCCTCTCAATCTCTCTCTTTAGACCTGTTACCGACTCGCTTCACTTCTCGCTTACTACTGACTTCCTACGAACGCTAAAGTGCGGTCTCTACCGCCAACAATGCTTTATGGTGCAGAAAATCCCTGCTACCATTATAAAATGCATTAATGCGCAGTCTTTCCCGTACTTTTCTTAAAATGTATCCATACGCAGTCTCTCCCGCCCTTTTTAAAATTATATCAATGTACGGTATCTCCTGCCACCAATACTTTGGTGCAGACATTCCCTGCCACCACAATTATTTCCAACATGACGAATATTAATTATTCCTACTTAATCCTTAATCCCATGAACCATGGACCTTGCCGCTGGTGGGGAGGCTTGCGTGCCTCAGCGATACAGATGGCCGTACCGTAGGTACAACCACAACGGAGGGGTATCTGTTGAGAGGCCAGACAAACATGTGGTTCCTGAAGAGGGGCAGCAGCCTTTTCAGTAGTTGCAGGGGCAACAGTCTGGATGATTGACTGATCTGGCATGGTAACATTAACCAAAACGGCCTTGCTGTGCTGGTACTGCGAACGGCTGTAAGCAAGGGGAAACTACGGCCGTAATTTTTCCCGAGGACATGCAGCTCTACTGTATGATTAAATGATGATGGCGTCCTCTTGGGTAAAATATTCCGGAGGTAAAATAGTCCCCCATTCGGATCTCCGGGCGGGGACTACTCAGGAGGACGTCGTTATCAGGAGAAAGAAAACTGGCGTTCTACAGATCGGAGCGTGGAATGTCAGATCCCTTAATCGGGCAGGTAGGTTAGAAAATTTAAAAAGGGAAATGGATAGGTTAAAGTTAGATATAGTGGGAATTAGTGAAGTTCGGTGGCAGGAGGAACAAGACTTTTGGTCAGGTGATTACAGGGTTATAAATACAAAATCAAATAGGGGTAATGCAGGAGTAGGTTTAATAATGAATAAAAAAATAGGAGTGCGGGTTAGCTACTACAAACAGCATAGTGAACGCATTATTGTGGCCAAGATAGACACAAAGCCCATGCCTACTACAGTAGTACAAGTTTATATGCCAACTACCTCTGCAGATGATGAAGAAATAGATGAAATGTATGACGAGATAAAAGAAATTATTCAGGTAGTGAAGGGAGACGAAAATTTAATAGTCATGGGTGACTGGAATTCGTCAGTAGGAAAAGGGAGAGAAGGAAACATAGTAGGTGAATATGGATTGGGGGGAAGGAATGAAAGAGGAAGCCGCCTTGTAGAATTTTACACAGAGCATAACTTAATCATAGCCAATACTTGGTTCAAGAATCATAAAAGAAGGTTGTATACCTGGAAGAATCCTGGAGATACTAAAAGGTATCAGATAGATTATATAATGGTAATACAGAGATTTAGGAACCAGGTTTTAAACTGTAAGACATTTCCTGGGGCAGATGTGGATTCTGACCACAATCTATTGGTTATGAACTGCAGATTGAAACTGAAGAAACTGCAAAAAGGTGGGAATTTAAGGAGATGGGACCTGGATAAACTGAAAGAACCAGAGGTTGTACGGAGTTTCAGGGAGAGCATAAGGGAACAATTGACAGGAATGGGGGAAAGAAATACAGTAGAAGAAGAATGGGTAGCTCTGAGGGATAAAGTAGTGAAGGCAGCAGAGGATCAAGTAGGTAAAAAGACGAGGGCTAATAGAAATCCTTGTGTAACAGAAGAAATATTGAATGTAATTGATGAAAGGAGAAAATATAAAAATGCAGTAAATGAAGCAGGCAAAAAGAAATACAAACGTCTCAAAAATGATATCGACAAGAAGTGCAAAATGGCTAAGCAGGGATGGCTAGAGGACAAATGTAAGGATGTAGAGGCTTGTCTCACTAGGGGTAAGATAGATACTGCCTACAGGAAAATTAAAGAGACCTTTGGAGAGAAGAGAACCACTTGTATGAATATCAAGAGCTCAGATGGCAACCCAGTTCTAAGCAAAGAAGGGAAGGCAGAAAGGTGGAAGGAGTATATAGAGGGTTTATACAAGGGCGATGTACTTGAGGACAATATTATGGAAATGGAAGAGGATGTAGATGAAGACGAAATGGGAGATAAGATACTACGTGAAGAGTTTGACAGAGCACTGAAAGACCTGAGTCGAAACAAGGCCCCGGGAGTAGACAACATTCCATTTGAACTACTGATGGCCTCGGGAGAGCCAGTCATGAAAAAACTCTACCATCTGGTGAGCACGATGTATGAGACAGGCGAAATACCCTCAGACTTCAAGAAGAATATAATAATTCCAATCCCAAAGAAAGCAGGTGTTGACAGATGTGAAAATTACCGAACTATCAGTTTAATAAGTCACAGCTGCAAAATACTAACGCGAATTCTTTACAGACGAATGGAAAAACTGGTAGAAGCCGACCTTGGGGAAGATCAGTTTGGATTCCGTAGAAATGTTGGAACACGTGAGGCAATACTGACCTTACGACTTATCTTAGAAGAAAGATTAAGAAAAGGCAAACCTACATTTCTAGCATTTGTAGACTTAGAGAAAGCTTTTGACAATGTTAACTGGAATACTCTCTTTCAAATTCTGAAGGTGGCAGGGGTAAAATACAGGGAGCGAAAGGCTATTTACAGTTTGTACAGCAACCAGACGGCAGTTATAAGAGTCGAGGGGCATGAAAGGGAAGCAGTGGTTGGGAAAGGAGTAAAACAGGGTTGTAGCCTCTCCCCGATGTTATTCAATCTGTATATTGAGCAAGCAGTAAAGGAAACAAAAGAAAAATTCGGAGTAGGTATTAAAGTTCATGGAGAAGAAGTAAAAACTTTGAGGTTCGCCGATGACATTGTAATTCTGTCAGAGACAGCAAAGGACTTGGAAGAGCAGTTGAACGGAATGGACAGTGTCTTGAAAGGAGGATATAAGATGAACATCAACAAAAGCAAAACGAGGATAATGGAATGTAGTCAAATTAAGTCGGGTGATGCTGAGGGAATTAGATTAGGAAATGAGACACTTAAAGTAGTAAAGGAGTTTTGCTATTTAGGGAGTAAAATAACCGATGATGGTCGAAGTAGAGAGGATATAAAATGTAGACTTGCAATGGCAAGGAAAGCGTTTCTCAAGCAGAGGAATTTGTTAACATCGAGTATAGATTTAAGTGTCAGGAAGTCGTTTCTGAAAGTATTTGTATGGAGTGTAGCCATGTATGGAAGTGAAACATGGACGATAACTAGTTTGGACAAGAAGAGAATAGAAGCTTTCGAAATGTGGTGCTACAGAAGAATGCTGAAGATAAGGTGGGTAGATCACGTAACTAATGAGGAGGTATTGAATAGGATTGGGGAGAAGAGAAGTTTGTGGCACAACTTGACTAGAAGAAGGGATCGGTTGGTAGGACATGTTTTGAGGCATCAAGGGATCACAAATTTAGCATTGGAGGGCAGTGTGGAGGGTAAAAATCGTAGAGGGAGACCAAGAGATGAATACACTAAGCAGATTCAGAAGGATGTAGGTTGCAGTAGATACTGGGAGATGAAGAAGCTTGCACAGGATAGAGTAGTATGGAGAGCTGCATCAAACCAGTCTCAGGACTGAAGACCACAACAACAACAACTTAATCCTATTGCCGGCCGGTGTGGCCGTGCGGTTCTAGGCGCTACAGTCTGGAACCGCGTGACCGCTACGGTCGCAGGTTCGAATCCTGCCTCGGCTATGGTTGTGTGTGATGTCCTTAGGTTAGTTAGGTTTAAGTAGTTCTAAGTTCTAGGGGACTGATGACCTCAGATGTTAAGTCCCATAGTGCTCAGAGCCATTTGAAGTTAATCCTATTAATAAAATATAAACATCTTTCATAAATTGTGGTTTGACAGTTAACAATAGAAATATACACTTCTTACACCGTTAAATCTTGTACCTTGCCGAAGCGGGTGGGTGGCTTTCATACCCAGGCACTGTAGTTGTGTGCGCTGTGAAACTGAGTGTTGGGGTGATGCATAGCAACAAGGGGCATTGTGCCTGATTAGTCTTCTGCGTCTGTAGCACGCACATCATTGTGGTGAGGGTAGAAGATGTAGCGTTCATTTTCATGTTAATTTAGATATGTGAAGGTATTTAGCTCCTGTTGTGTTTATTAAGGATGACATAAAGCATACGTATTAAATGTTACGTTATCTCGGATGGGTGTTTGAACATAAACAGTTTTCTAGGAGGAGTAAGAACCAGAAGAGTAGTCCAATGTAGCACTTACCCAAGTGTTGCTAGCAACTACAATACGGAACGTCTAGACTACACGGTGTTGTACAGTAACAGTGAGCACGTTACCCACACAGTAAAGTTTTCTCTTCTCTGAAGTACTCTCCGTCTCTAAGTGTAATGCATCAGGCAGTTGCCTCCTTGCACACCACTGTAGTCGAAATTGGGTAGAGCCTGCGCACAAGCGGAGTCAGTGTACGGGATACTGCGAACACTGAACTCTGCAAGTTACTGATCGCGGATGATACTGCAGTATACAGAGAAGTCACAGCGTTAGACAATTTTAGGGAAATGCAGGAAGACCAGCAAGGATTATATGTTCATATGTGTGTGAGTCCCTAAGGTACCAAACGGCTGAGGTCATCGGTCCCTAGACTTACACACTACTTAAACTAACGTATGCTAAGAACAACACACACACACACACACCCGTGCCCGAGGGAGGACTCGAAACTTCGGCGGGAGGGGCCGCGCAATCCGCTACATGGCGCCTCAAGCCACGCGGCCACTCCGCCCGGCCATGCAAGGATTAACGCTTGGTGCAGGTACTATCAGTTTGCTTTCAATATAAACAGATGTAGCATATTACGTCTAAACAGCGGGAAGGCCTCTTACACTTGATAACACGATTTGCAATCAGTGACTGGAAGCACACACCCACTAACTATCTCGGAGTATGCGTATGGAGCGATTTAAAGTTGAACAACAACATAAAACTAATCGTGGGAAAGGCAGATACTGCACTGAGATTCCCTGGAAGGTTCTTCAAGATGTGCGGTCCTGCCACAAAGGAGATAGTTTACAAAACCCTCATTCAACATTGCTCCGCACTAAGCGATCCGTATAATATAGAATTCATAGAATAAAATCAGAGAATAGCTGCTAGTTTCTTCACAGGTTTCCCTATTAAGCTCGAAGTACCTGCGAGGTGGTTATCAAACCCCAGTGGCAGACGCCGTAAGAGAGGGGTCGTGCAGCACGGTGCAGTTTACTATTAAAATGGCAGGTACGTATGATCCTAGATGAATCAGCAGATGTATTGTTTCCTCCTATATTTCCCTCGAGCAAAGACCGTGAAGGTGAAATTAGGGAGATACAAGCTCAAACAGATGTTAATAACCAATCATTAATCCGCGCATCATTCCCGACTAGTAAAGAAAATGACTAAGCGACATTCATACACAAAGTACGCTGCACCACACACCATAAGGTGGCTTACGGAGTATAGATGCACCGTATTTTACGGACAATAAGACGCTGCGGTCTATGAGACGTATTTTAATTTTAAGCTTTTTTTTTCAAAAAATAACATTTTCATCATTAGACTGCAAAGACAGACCAAAAAATTTCTTAGTCTATAAAACCGAAATGACCTTCAAAATCTCTAAAAAAAATTGTCATCTTAAATTTCTTCTTCCACTTCGACGTCATCATCGCCCTCTACATACATAAGATAGTCTTCCCTGTCATCGATAGATGTAATGATAAAAAAGTTTCTGTTACCGATAACACTGATCACTTTCAATACAAGTTAAACGGCACCGTGGACTGCAGTGAGGCAGCATAGGCTAGACAGTGTTCTGGGTTTGTGATGGCTGGGCGGGAGGCAGACAGAGTTGGCAAGCTTGAGAAACCACGCAACTCATGTTCGTCGCATCGGTGCACTGCTGCTGCCAGTTGAATCCATTGGTGCCAGAGAAACACGGTTCCCATGGCACCGATATGTGGAAATTTAAATCAGACGCTGGACATTTTTATATTGCTTTCGAATATAAGACGCACCTGTATTTTGGAGGCAAGTTTTCGAAGAAGAAGGTGCGTCTTGTACCCTGTAAACTACGGTAGATGTAGACCGTCTGTCGTTTCCTTGGAGGATGGTCGAAACTGTGTGTCTCTTCACGTTCCCGTTGTCCGCAGTCCTTAGTTTCTGGTGGCTATGCTGCCAGTTCTGCACTCAGAAGTAAGGTGATTATGTCAGTGGGTGAAAGAGATAAGGATGGTAGATTATTCCATCGTAGGAAAGATAGAAATTGATGATATGTACTGCTGAAAACTAGGGCTAATTTTTACCGCCTGTAAATGCGGGCACTAGACTAAAATGTGGAAACACCTCGAGTAAAGCATGCTTGGCCATTAAAGCAGATGCTGGCCACGTTTGGAAGCTTCGCTGTTGTATTTGACCATGAATGGCACCCAATACATTGCAACTATCAGTCGCGTTCAGAACAGTAGCTGTGAATGCACTATTACGGACCTACACGATGTGATCAAAAGTATCCGGACACACAGGCATACGTTCAATCAGGTTCTGAAAAGTTTCATGTGCAATGGGAGCCCATTCTTCACGGAGTGCTGCACTGTGGAGAGGTATCGATGTCGGTTAGTGAGGCCTGGCACGGAGTCGACATTCCATAACATCCCAAAGGTGTACTACAGGATTAAGGTGAGGACTCTGTGCAGGCCAGCCCACTACAGGGATGTCAGTGTCGTGCAACTATACCGCCAGAGGCAGTGCATTATGAACAGGTGCTCGATCGTGTTGGAAGATACAATCGCCATCCCCGAATTGGTCTTCGACAGAGGGAAGCAAGGAGGTGCTTAAAACATCGATGTAGGTCTGTGCAGTGATAATCCCGCACAAAACAACAAGAGGTGCAAGCCCCCTCCATGAAAGACACGATCGCACCATAACACCACCGCCTCCGAATTTTACTGTTGGCACTGCAGGCGCTGGAAGATGACGTTCATTGGGCATTCGCCATACCCATACACTGCATCGCATTGCCACATTGTGTACCGTGATTTGTCGCTCCACACAAGGTTTTCCCACTGTTCAACCGTACAATGTTTACGCTCCCTACACCAAGCGAGGCGTCTTTTAGTATTTACCGGCGTGATGTGTGGTTTATGAGCATCCGCTCGACCATAAAATGCCAGTTTTCTCACCAGTAGCCTAACTGTCATAGTACTTGCAGTAAATCCTGATGCAGTTTGGAATTACTGTGTGATGGTCTGGATAGATGGCTCCCTATTACACATTACGATGCTCTTCAACTGTCTGCAGTTCTGTCAGTCAACAAACGTGGTCGGCCTGCACGCTTTTGTGCAGCGCATGTCCCTTCACGTTTCTACATCACTACGACATCGGAAACAGTGGACCTAGGGATGTTTATGAGTGTGGAAATCTCGTGTACAGACGTATAACACAAGTGACACCCAATCACCTGATCAGGTTCGAAGTCCGTGAGCTCCGTCGAGGGCCCCATTCTGCTCTCTCACGATGTCTAATGACTCTTGAGGCCGCTGATATGAAGTACATGGCAGTAGGTGGCAGCACAATGCACGTAATACGAAAAACGTAGTTTTTCGCGGTGTCCGGATACTTTTGATCACAAAGTGTACGTGTATTCGAATATGAGCATATTGTTAGTGCCCGTGTGGTGGCTGCCTCCTTAACCATGGTAGCCGAATTGTTTCGTGTTTCACGAGGCACCATATTGAAGCTTTATAGCCGTAAAGGGAAAGCGGAATAACATCTTCCGCTAAGTGAAAACGTGGACGAAAGTATGTGTTGTGTGATCGTTACGGACGGGAGTTAAAGAGGACTGCGACGGAAAACAAGGGGACGACAGCTGCGAAAGTCACTGCAGAACTGAATGTCGCGAATCCTGTCAGCACCAAATTAACACGAAGGGAGCTCCATGAGTAGGGATGTGCAGGCCAAGCTGGAATTCCAAAACGACTCATCAGTGATACAAATACCCTTCCAGAAAAACGTGGTGCCAAAGCCGTAATACCTTGACTGTGGAGGAATGGAAGAATGTCATTAGGCCGGATGAGTCTTGTTTCACACCGTTTCCAAGATCTGGTCGAGTTTACTTCGTAAGAATGACACTTGATGGGAGTTCGGTGACGATTTCGGCACAGACATCGTAGAGTTCCAAGAGCCCCATTCGTACCCTGCAAGATCGCATTACTGCCAAAGATTGCCTGCAGGGGTGGCCGAACGGTTCTAGGCGCTACAATTTGGAACCGCGCGACCTCTACGGTCGCAGGTTCGAATCCCGCCTCGGGCATGGATGCGTGCGATGTCCTTAGATTAGTTAGGTTTAAGTAGCTGTAAGTTCTAGGGGACTGATGATGACCTCAGAAGTTAAGTCCCATAGTACTCAGAGCCATTTGCACCATTTTTTTGCCAAAGATTTCTTGTCCATTTTGGCTGATCTGGTCCATTCAATGATACACCGTTTGTTTCCCAGTGGTGATGCTGTGTTTGAGAAGACAGGGCCCCTTTTCACACAGACCGTCAACGATTGGTTTTTTGAGGACGTCGATGAATTGTCGCATGTCGCCTGGCCACAGCGGTCACCTGAATATTATCGAGCTCCATCATCGTTATCTGAACTTGTCATTATTTTGTAGTGAGAATGTTACAAGATTATCTCCATAATCCTATAGGACCAGTATTGAATATCAACATACTTCTTACATCATGGTAATGTGTTGTGTTCCTGATGTTACCTAATTCTTTCTCACCCCCCTGAATATTCGTTCAGTCCTTCATACGGTGTTAAAAACTTGGCAAGCGACAACTGAGCCTATAAAGGAACAGTAGAGACAATATTAGAAGCTAAAATGATGTTTCATGATCATTAAAATGGATATACCCCCCTGCAAAGTTAATAGAAATCATTTTGTGCAGTGACTGCCATTTCCTTTATCTGTAGGCTCTTTGATATATCTTCCGAAGCAAGGGAAAGTATTAAGATTGACTGACACAAAATACACCGAAGAGCCAAAGAAACTGGCACGCCTGCCTAATATCGTGCAAGGACACCGGGAGCACGCAGAAGTGCCGCAACATGACGTGGCATGACCTCGAATAATGTCTGAAGTAGTGCTGGAGGGAACTGACATCATGATTCCTGCGGGGCTGTACACAGATCCGTAAGAGTAGGACGGGCTAGAGATCTCTTCTGAAAGCACGTTGGAAGCCATCCGAGATACGGTCAACAATGTTAATGTCTGTGGAACTTGGTGGCCAGCGGAAGTGTTTAAATTCAGAAGAGTGTTGCTGGAGACACACCGTAGCAATTCTGGACTTATGGGGTCTCGTGTTGTCCTGCTACAATTGCCCTAGTGCGCCGAAATGCACAATTGACATGAATGGGCGCAGGTGATGAAGACAAGATGCTTACGTACGAGTCACCTGCTAGATTCGTATCTAGACGCATCAGGGATCCTATATCACTCCAACTGCATACGCCCCACGCTATTACAGATCGTTCTCCAGCTTGAACGGTCCCCTCCTGACATGGAAGGTCCATGGTTTCATTAGGTTGTCTCCGTTCCCGTACACGCCCATCCGCTCGATACGATTCAAAACGAGACTCGCCCGACCAGCTAACATTTTTCCAGTCATTAACAGTCGAATGTCGGTGTTGACGGGCCCAGACGAGGCTTTGTGTCGTACAGACATGAAGGGTACATGAGTGGGCCTTCGGCTCCGAAAGCCCATATCGATGATATTTCGTTGACTGGTTCGCACGCTGGCACTTGCTGATGGCCCAGTATTGACATCTGCAGCAATTTGCGGAAGAGTTCTACTACTGTCACGTTGTCGTTGGGCCCGTTCTTGCAGGATCTTTTTACGGCCGCAACGATATCGAAGACTTGATGTTTTACCGGATTCCTGATATTCACGGCACACTCGTGAAATGATCGTATAGGAAAATCCCCACTTCATCGCTACCTCGCTCGTATGCCGACTGTAACACCACGTTCAAACTCACTTGAATGCTGATAACGTGCCATTGTAACAGCAGTAGCCGATCTAACTGCGCCAGACGCTTTTTGTCTTACATAATCGTTGCCGACCGCAGCGCGGTGTTCTGTCTGTTTACATATCTATGTATTTGAATACGCATGCCTATACCAGTTTCTTTGCCGCTTCAGCGTATATTGTCTAAAAATGCAGCCAGTCGCAGCAGTCAAGGGAAGTAGACTGAAAAATTAGTAGTGTTTTGCAACAATACTGATACCGGTACTACCACTGGAGCTGCCAGTGCCAGAAAATTACTGGGTCATCCCAAATCAGTTGAAGATCTGTTTTACTTCCATCCGCCTCCATTACCTAACCCCATTTTTTATTAATTCACATCGCTACCATGTGATGTAGTCACCAATTTAGTGGACGAGCATTACAGTGTAGCGTCACAGCGTTTGAACTCGTGAGTGATGGAGGTTCCTCTCTTCTCGTAAAACGCTGGGATATTCCAGTGTTTCAGCCGTGGAATTAAAGCGAACCGCACATAAGTCTTGCGGCGAGTACAGCAACGTCACACACGCAGAGTTTCGTCTCAGTTCCCTCTCACTGGCTTTTGCAGTGGAAACTGCTGCACCAGCACTTTTTAATTTTTTTTCAAAAAGGAGGAAGTAGGGGTGAAAATTACAAGTGCAACGTTTACTTTGGCGGCGCGTCTGGGCAGTGAGGCGAGCGCATACGCACAAACGGTGTCTGCCCAGTCTCGCAGCCAGCGGGTACTCGCTTGACCGTGATGCGAGAGTGTGAAACACACACACACAGACACACACACACACACACACACACACACACACACACGCACACACGCACGCACATACACTTAAACAGCTTCTCTCCGTCCCACTAACAGCTTGCAGCGAGTGCCCGCGGAATTAAATTACTCCACAACCGCGCAGAATACTATCACGACAGAGATATCCCGCCTCTACGGTACACGTCCCTTTGTCCGGTACGTGCATTATGCAGCCTTGTCTCTCTGCTTGTAAATCAGTTAATACCGCACGCTTGTGGCCAGGCGAGCACTTGCGTGATGTGCATGCTTTTAATATGCTGAGCCACTGCTTTGTACGTCACTGCGTGTTGTTCTTGTTTAATTTCGCCAATTTACCGAAGATACCTGCAATAATTAGCAATTCGTGGTATTGAAATTTCAGACGCAAACAGCTTAAAAACATTTCTGTTAAGGATACTTGCAAGAGTATTTCATCGAAGAATTGAAGGGAAAATTATAATTTCAAATTCTGAAGGGGGCAGGGGTAAAATACAGGGAGCGAAAGGCTATTTGCAATTTGTACAGAAACCAGATGGCAGTTATAAGAGTTGAGGGACATGAAATGGAAGCAGTGGTTGGGAGGGAGCGAGACAGGGTTGTAGCCTCTCCCCGACGTTATTCAGTCTGTATAATGAGCAAGCAGTGAAGGAAACAAAAGAAAAATTCAGAGTTGGAATTAAAATCCATGGAGATGAAATAAAAACTTCGAGGTTCGCCGATGACATTGTACAGCAAAGCACCTGGAACAGCAGCTGAACGGAATGGACAGTGTCTTGAAAGGAGGATATAAGATGAACATCAACAAAAGCAAAACGAGGATAATGGAATGTAATCGAATTAAATCGGGTGATGCTGCGGGTATTAGATTAGGAAATGAGACGCTTAAACTAGCAAATGAGTTTTGCTATTTGAAGAACAAAAGAACTGATGATGGTCGACGTAGAGAGGATATAAAATTTAACATCGAGTATAGGTTTATGTGTCAGGAAGTCGTTTCTGAAAGTATTTGTATAGAGTGTAGCCATGTATGGAAGTGAAACGTGGACGATAAATAGTTTAGACAAGAAGAGAATAGAAGCTTTCGAAATGTGGCGCTACAGAAGAATGCTGAAGATTAGATGGATAGATCACATAACTAATGAGAATGTATTGAATAAAATTGAGAAGAAGAGAAATTTGTGGCACAACTTGACTAGAAGAAGGGATCGGTTGGTAGGAAATATTCTGAGGCGTCAAGGGATCACCAATTTAGTATTGGAGGGCAGCGTGGAGGGTAAAAATTGTGGAGGGACACCAAGAGATGAATACACTAAACAGATTCAGAAGGATGTAGGTGGCAGTAGGCACTGGGAGGTGAAGAAGCTTGCACAAGGTAAAGTAGCATGGAGAGCTGCATCAAACCAGTCTCTGGACTGAAGACCACAATAATATTCGAGAACGCTCGATTTGGTGTTTCATGATATTTAAGTCCTTAAGAGGAAATTTCAGCACAGTAATGTAGGGTAGATTTGCGGAAAACAAGTGACACACACGATACGTTCGTAGATTTTGAAAAGACTTTCCATAGCGCGGAATATAATTAAAATGTTTTCCATTCATAGACACTGTTGTATCTGTTACACTTATAAAATGGTGTTTAGCAATCACAGTGTTTCGGCTCATGAGTGTATAAAAACTATGTGATGTTGATAACGGCACTTGTTTTGAGTCATCAGTCTTCTGATTGGTTCGGTGTAGGCCGCCACGAGTTCCTTTCTTGTACGAATCTTTTCAGCTCAGCGTAGCAATTGCAACCTACATCCTCAGTCATTTGGTAGATGTATTCCAATTTATGTTTTCTCCTACAGTTTTTACCCTCAACAGCTTTCTTTAGTACCATGAAAGTTACTCGCTGTTGTCTTAAAAGATGTCCTGTAATCCTGTCCCTTCGTCTTCGCCGTTTCGGCAGAGAACCTGCTCATTCTTTACAGTATCAGTATAATTTTCAACATTCTTCTGTAGCACCACATCTCAAATGCTTCGGTGATCTTTGTTCCGGTTTCCCCACAGCCCATGTCTCACTGGCATACAGTGCCGTGCTCAAAACCTGAGGGTATGCACAAGATTTTTGTATGCTCTACTTTGGGATAAATGTAGGGCATGATAGTACCAAACAAGACTACGCTAATTACTGATGGGTTATCACTTATTATGGTTTAAATATACTATAAAATCTGATGGAAATGCATGCAAGAAATAAATGCCGAAGAGCAGTTCTGAGACTGTACTAATGTTCGTGCTAACAAACGGCTCATTACAACATTACTCCGCACCGATGAAAGTTAACTTACGCACGTTACCAAACTTACTTATGGAAGTTAATGACAGATAATACCATTTAACTGAACTGAGTAATATACGTAATAGAGTCGTTATAAATTTTCTTAAAAATTTGATCTGAACTCTGTCAAGTAGGTATGACAACAGACGTCGAACGATTTCACAGATGTGTTGCTAAAATGGGGACAGATCAGAAATACTGGCATGAAAATGTAACAAAAAGTCTCGGGGATCTTAAATTGAATCCTCGGAAGAAAGGCGACGTAATTCTCAGTAATGCATGTAGCGTAAATTTAAAGAAATTATCTTTGAAGAGCACTGTCCGGCCATTATTCTGCCACCAACGTATAACTCACGCAGGAATCGTGAGGGAAAGGGAGAACAGATTACGACACGTACAGAGGCGTCCAAGCAATTTGACCCTCTCTAAATATGCAAATGGTATACAAAAGAAAATTAATAATATTGGTACAAAGTACCTTCTGGCAGGCATTGTACTGTATCTCAAATAGCATTTATGTAATTTTTATGGATGTAGAAAAGTGTATTCCCAGGTGCGATTTTTAGTTAAAACCTCTGAGGCGGAGCTGCACCAAACCGTATATTCAGTATATATACTTTCCAGTAGCGTATTACAGAATATACAGTATCAGAAAGCATCTGGAAAATTTTCCACACACATTCCGCAGAATAGATAACATGTTTGTGTAGAGTAACCTTTTTCAAACATCTAGTATCCTCTCTTAAGAGTTCAGGAGCCGGTTTGCTCCATGTGGCAGCGGATTGAGGGCATGGTGTCTACAGTGTACAGCTCTTATGGGATCAGTGAACTGAGACTAAGGAAAAAGTACCAACCTCCACACGACCTCACATTCTGCTGCTTGCAACGAAAGGGGATCAACAGAATGACTGAACTTTCACTCTCGAATCCCTGCCTTTGTAGCACTCTGCTTTGCGTTAATGGGTCACTAACTGAGGTCTAATTATATGTTTTGAGAATTTTAAAGATAATACTGCATATGGTTATGATTCTGGCAATATTATCCCTACGGTGCAATAAAATATTTTTAGTTATTTTGTTCATTTATTTTCTGGCATTGGCTTACGAGATGCTGTCTAGATGCTGTAGCAAGTATTATTCATACATTAATACAAATTTCAAACTGCTCAAAGAAACAATGACGCCACCGAGTTATATTTTGCTAATGTGTTAGCAAATTACAACTACGTATCTTACGGTAATATGTTAGTGCGTTATGATATTACTAGCAAACTCCCTCCACCATGGTTAACCCAATTCCTTAAAATATCGAAATCACATGTATAAAGTAGCCCCGTTGTAAGGTAACCTAGTTTCTCATTTATCTCTACCTTTATGATGTCATATCTCACGAAGTGCGTGTCGCACAGAGATATACATTGAAGAGACAAAGAAACTGGTACACCTGCGTAATATCGTGTAGGGTCCCCACGAGCACGTAGAAATGCCGCAACACGGCGTGGCATGGACTCGACTAACGTCTGAGGTAGTGCTGGAGGAAACTGACACCGTGAATCCCGCAGGACTGTCCATAAACTCGTAAGAGTAGGACGGGTAGAGATCACTTCTGAACCCTACGTTGCAAGGCATCCCATATATGATCAATAATGTCCATGTCTAGGGAATCAGGTGCTCACCGGAAGTGTTGAAACCCAGAAGAGTGTTTCTGGAGCCTGTCTGTAGCATTTCTGGGTGTGTGGGATGTTGCATTGTCCTGCTGGATTTGCCCAAGTCTGTCGGAATACACAATGGACATGAATGGATGTAGATGGTCGGAGAAGATCACCTGTTAGAGTCGTATGTTGCAGTATAATGGGTTCCATATCACTGCAACTGCACACGCCCCACACAATTACAGAGCCGCCACCAGCCAGAACAGTCCCCTGCTGACATGCAGAGGCCATGGATTCATGAGATTGTCTATATACTCCTACACGTACATCTGCTCGATACAATTTTAAACGAGACTCTTCCGATCAGGCAACATATTTCCAGTCATAAGCAGTCTAATGTTGATGTTGATGGGCCCAGGGAGGTGTAAAGTTTTGTGCCGTGCAGTCATAAAGGGTCACGAGTGAGACTTCGGCTCCGAAAGCGCACATCGACGATGTTTCGTTGAATTGTTCGCACGCTGACACTTGTTGATGGCCCAATAAAGAAATCCGTAGCAATTTGCGGAACGGTTGCACTTCTGTCACGGTGAACGATTTACTTCAGTCGTCGTTGATGCCGTCTTGCAGAATCTTTTTCCGGCCGAAGCGATATCGGAGATTTAATGATTTACCGGATTCCTGATATTCGCGGTACACTCGTAAAATGGTCGTACGGGAAAGCCCCCACTTCATCGCTACGTCTGAGCTGCTGTGCCGCACGTTCAAATTCACTTAAATCTTAATAACCTGCTGTTGTAGCAGCAGTAACCGATCTAACAACTGCACCAGACACTTGTTGTCTTACATAGGCGTTGCCGACCGCAGCGCCGTATTCTACCTGTTTACGTATCTCTGTATTTGCATACGCATGGCTAGACCAATTTCTTTGGCGATTCAGTGTAATTTTGCAGGTAAACTCATTACTATATATTGATATCGTCTGCGAAATAATAAATGAAAACCTCATGACTGATAATGAAGTTATACTGCGTGAACAACGAAAATAGGTAAGCGATAAACTGTTTACCTTTCATTATTTTGTGAGCAGCGAAGAAGACCTTCGTAGAGGTTTGAAGTTGTGTACAGTTTGATCCAAGACACCAAGTGCTCTTGTTGTCCAACTCTGGGTGATTATAGTCTATGTAATTTGCACACCGTGAGTTACAGTACCGCAACGCTTATTCAAAGTATCTAGGAGGTATAATCACACGTTAAAAGTTTGACACAGCCAAGTCAGCTATTAAAGTTAGAACCTGTGTATATGAGTGAGTATGTTCTGAGTATGCGTAACGGCATGCAATTTATCCAGAATATATCAGTCTGGTATTTAAGAACGGGAGAATTCAGCGACTTTCAGCAAACGATACACATAATTTGAAACCTTTAGAAAACTTTGCTTTTCTGATATTTCGCAGAAAATGAGAAGAGGAAAATGGGATAATTCTTTATTTCGTTCGTCTCATCTGCATTGATACACGAGGGCTTTTCAATAAAGAATGACCTAACTGAAAACTCAAATGGTGTTGGCCCACCCTTAGTCTTGATGACAGCTTCCACTCTCGCAGACATATGTTCGATCAGGTGCTGGGAGGTCTCTTGGGGAAAGGCAGCCCATTCTTCACGGAGTGCTGCACTGAGGAGAGGTATCGATGTCGGTCGGTGAGGCCTGGCACGAAGTCGGCGTCCAGAACATCCCAAAGGTGTTCTATAGGATTCAGGTCAGGACATTTGTGCAGGCCAGTCCATTGCAGGGATGTTATTGACGTGTAACCACTCCTCCACAGGCAGTGCATTATGAACAGCTGCTGGAGCTTGTTGAAAGATGCATTCGCCATCCCCGAATTGCTCATCAATAGTGGGAACCAAGAAGGTGCTCAAAACATCGATGTAGTCCATTGCTGTGATGGTGCCACGCATAACAACAAGGGGTGCACGCCCCCTCCATGAAAACACCACCGCCTCCAAATTTTACTGTTAGCACTACACACGCTGCAGATGACGTTCACCGGGCGTTCGTCATACCCACACCCTGCCATCGGATCGCCACATTATGTAAAGTGATTCGTCACTCCACACAACGTTTTTCCACTGTTCAATAGTACAATGTTTAAGCTCCTTACACCGAGCGTAGCGTCGTTTGGCATTTACCCGCGTGATGTGTGGTTTCTGAGTAGCCGCTCGATCAATTTTTGCAAGATATTTTGCAACAACAATGTCAATATGCGGCATCGCATTATCGTGCTGCAGCATCCAGCCTACTTCACGGAAATGTGGTCTTTTGCGTCTGATGTGGACTTGAAATGTTTTGAGGACACCCCATTAGTACTATCCAGTTACTGATGTGTTTGCAGGTACAACATGCTGATTAACCATTCGATGAATAGCAAAGAATGAGCCGGCACGGTAGCTCAGCGTGTTCGGTCAGAGGGCTGCGTGCTCTCTGTAATAAAAAAACTGAGTCAAAGAATGAAAGATGAACTTGAACGGATGTCTTGTGACGTCCGCCCAGACCAAACGCAACGAACAATATCGAACAAAATGAATTAAAAAAAAATGGTCAGCGTGACGAATTGTCAATCCTCTGGGCCTGGGTTCGATTCCCGGCTAGGTCGAAAAATTATTTTCGCCCCCCCCCCCACCCGAGGGACTGGATGTTGTGCTGTCCTCATCATCATCCTTTCATCCTGATCGACTGCAGGTCGCCGAAGTGGCGTCAAATTGAAAGACCGGCACCCGGCGAACGGTCTGCCCGATGGGGGGCCCTAGCCGTAGGATAATACACAAAACAAATAAATAAAGGAAATTTCCACACTGAGCTTTGCTGTTTGCTCTCAGGATGAAAATGATGTAGGCAAGTTTCATCAGCAGTGATTAAATTTGAAAGAAACTACGGATCGTCCTCTAACATCAACTTTAACTGAATGCAGACCTGCCCTGCATGCGAATGTCCTTTTCTTCGGGAATCGACAGTCTTGGAACCCATCGCACACAAACACGTGTCATGTGTAACTTTTCTGTCACCATTGCGTGGGTGGCACCCAATGAAATGTTCAGTATTTCAGAAAGTGATGTTAATGTAATTCGTCGATCCTCTCTCACAATGACAGCAGCAGTGATGATGTTTTCTTCCGTAAGAGCAGTAACTGGAGCACCGGGTCCACCTTCCTTTGAAATTGATCGTCTCCGCTCTTTAAACATTTTAAACCACCTTCGAGCTGTGCTGTAGGGATGAAAAGATTGTTTATTGGTTTCCTGTATCACTATATAGGCCTTAGCTGAAGATTTCTTGGGACGAAAGCAGAGTTTCAAAGCCGCATATTGTTCCTCGGTTGTTACCTCCATTGTAGCGGTAGGCGAAACTGAACATCTCTGAACTTGTCTGCCTCTCACAGGTGGGAACCAGGAGCCCAAAAATGAAAATACTACGGCATGTTTCTGCAGTTCTGCAAGGTTCGCAGGAGAGCTTCTGTAAAGTTTGGAAGGTAGGAGACGAGGTACTGGCAGAAGTAAAGCTGTGAGTACCGGGCGTGAGTCGTGCTTCGGTAGCTCAGATGGTAGAGCACTTGCCCGCAAAAGGCAAAGGTCCCGAGTTCGAGTCTCGGTCGGGCACACAGTTTTAATCTGCCAGGAAGTTTCGTTACTACGGCATGTTTGTTGGACATTAAGCTAACAGAATATCATAAGATAAATTTTAGCGCAAGAAATTATGACCATAAAAAAATTATGATAATTCTTTATTGAACAGCCTTCGTAAACTTCTGCTGCAGTGGTTACAGGTTTCGGTCTGACACGCCCATTCTCAAACCACTCTCCTAACTATTAACCGTAATGATTTATGCAATATGGCACCAAAACGCACGAACAGCTTCTATACAGTAAAGTATACTGTGGGCAATAAATGTGTCAGTCAGTTGCAGTAGACGCACAGGATAAGATTAATGAGGGTACTTGTTACCCACAGTACACATTGCTGTACAAAAGCTATTCGTTACTTTTGGCACCACATTGTATGAGTAGTTACGGTTAATATCAAGGTTTATGGTTTGATAATGGGAGTTCCAACCCGTAGCCAGTAACAGCTGCAGCAGAACATTGCAACTGAGACAAACGAATTAATGAATTATCCAATTTCCTCAGTACTGAACAATTACAGAGCTACCAACCAGTGGCTGCATGTCTCTTACGAAGCAACCTAACCACATTTTCGCTATTCATGCAGTTAAAATCCAGCATTAAGTGTGAAATTTTAATTTTAAGGTACTTCATTGCCCGCACTGACTGCGTCGACACCTTTTAGTGGCATGCGTTCGAACTTCCTGCCGCCTTACATGCAATCAGGAAGCTACAAACCCATCCGAAAGTCAGAACAACTCAAGTCGGCCAAGAATGCTCGAAAATAGTTGGAAAACGCGAGAAATTCCAGGATAACGTGTAGTTGTGTACGATTTACAGGTGGGAACTACTGAAAAAGGTCGGGGTAGACCAGAAAACTACAGCTGAGTGAAGGGGAGAAACAGCTGTTGCGGATCATGATTTGCAGCCAGGAAACCACAGTATTCGATTCAGTATGATTCAGTTAATGGCAACCACAAATGGATACTGTGAAAAGCCACACAGAGAGGCCACAGAAATCACTAAAAGCCCCAATAATTTTAATCAGCAGGAGGAGCATCTATTGCATCTGGGATCCAGAGCTGAAGAAAATACGTACCGCTCTTTGACCATGGGGTGCTAACAATAGTGAACGACAGCAACTTTTAAAGGTAAATTGAACTAGAGTTTTCAAAACATCTGGCTTCACATCTCTACGATGGAGTACGTGGTAACGGAATTCTACTTCAATCAGTTGCGAGACAGATTGTGCGCTGGACTTCCGGAAAATTTGCAACAGCCATTGGAGATGCCCTCCTTCAGTGGCATCTAAACGTTGGGATTAACAAGAATTTCATCTGACCACTGCGTAACAGCCTGGAATCCTTCCAACAGTGACAGTTAACGTTTCTCAGTTTGCTATTGTGTAACTGTAACATCTGCTCTATGTACGTTTCTACGATGCACCTGCTCCTTTACACTGATTTTGCAGTCTTCCTCTTAAAACTCACATGCGGACTCAATGTGTGAACGGAATGACTGGTGTGGATGCAGCTGGCTCCTCCCAGAGCTGCGAACCGACCGGGAAAACCTTTTGCAGCGAGTCACACACGAGCTAGCGGCTTTATTGGATTCCACACAGGATCGGCTGACACTAAATGTACCGCGCAAAAAGATGCCAATTAGCTATGCGCAAACACGGCGCTAATTTGCCGGTCCGGGTCAGTGTTATTACTGACGCTGGTCGGCACACTCATTACGGACTGGCGCGCTTTGCAGCGGAGCGCAGCCGGGGGCAGGTCAGCCGCTAACACGACTGTCTACCACGTCTGTAATGGCAGGATCGGGAGGCCAACCAGACGCTCACAGTCCACCAACATAGCCATTGAAAACACACACAACGGATCAGAAATCTTCATCCGATTTCTTCTACATCCGTATACAGGGTGAGTCACTAACTGTTGCCACCTAGAATAACTCCGAATGTATGATAGGAGCTGAAACGTTTGTGGGACCAGTGTTGCATGGGACAACGGGGGCCATAATATGACGGTGGCTTTTTGTTACTAGGTGGAGTCGCGTCAGAGATGTGAAGGCCAAGTCTTTTTTTTATTTTTTTTAATGGGATGCTGTAGTTTGGTATTATAGTGGCTATCGAGACGAAGCCAATGATGTGTAACAGTAAGGTCTTTCAATGTCAACGAAGGTCAAAAACTTGGCATGAACGTCCATTTACAGAAGGTGTTCGAAGTGATGATTATTGGTATCAATGCAGTGCTGCAATCTTCTTATCATGGGTTGAGTGATATTCCTGATTACTGCAGCACTTGTCGACGCACATGCTCTGACAATTCTCTCTCGTATATCGAGCAAATAGCAAACGTTCGCCGATTACGGCTTAGCCATATAACGTGCCATTGACATGTAAACATCATTCGTCCGTTTCGTAATGCAACACTAACAGGAACGGTAGGACTAGTATCGTCGAATCAAGATCATGTGAATGATACATTCCTTCGAAGAACAAGTCGATATGCTTGTCATTTACGGAGAATGCCAACGAAACTCAGTGAGAGCTAGAGACTTATACGCTGAAAGATATCCTCAACATACTCACCCTACACGTCGTACATTTAAATATGTGTATGATAAATTAAGAACAACTGGAACTTTAACGCATCGGAAACATATCCGGCAAAAGAAAGTTACTAACCAGGAAACGGAATTTGGTACTTTTGCCACTGTGGTTCGAGATCATTGTGTTTGTTCGCGTCAAATCGCAAGGGAATCTGGCATAAGCCAGAGTAGTGTTGTTTGTGATCTGCATCGCCATAAATATCATCCATACCACATCAGTCTCCACCAAGAATTATCTGCTACGGATTGTATGCGTCGTACTGAATTCTGCCGATGGGCTCAACTTCAGATTCAGAGGGATGGCACATTTATTAATTTAATTTTATTTACTGACGAGGCTACATTCACGAACCATGGGAATGTTAATTTGCATAACATGCATTATTGGGCAATTGAAAATCATTGCTGGCTGCGGCAAGTTGCACACCAAAAACCGTGGTCGGTGAATGTATAGTGTGGAATCCTGGAGGACAGAATAATAGGCCCCTATCCCATCGAAGGAAATCTTAATGGTAGGAAGTACACCAAATTCCTGCTAGAAACATTAGGTCTCTTATTGGAAGAAATACGTTTAGGAACAAGGAATAGTATATGGTATTAACACGACGGGTGTCCGGCACATTTTTCGCTGATGGCTAGAAATAAGTTGCAGAGACAATTCCTAAATCTTTTGACTGGACACGGAGGAGATACGTCGTGGCCGGCTCGTTCGCTAGACTTGACACCTGTGGATTTTTTCTTGTGGGCATTCGTAAAAGACAATGTTTATAAAGACGTTGCAACTACACCCGAAGATATGCGAGAAAGAATTGTCAGAGCATGTGCTTCCATAAGTGCCGATGTGATAAGCAATACCACTCAATCCATGATCAGAAGATTGCAGCACTGCATTAATGCTAGTGGTTGTTACTTCGAACACCTTCTGTAAATGGACGTTCATGCCACCTTTTTGACCTTCGTTGACCTTCAAAGACCTCCCTGTTACACATCTTTGGATTCGTCTCGATAGCCGCTATCAGAAAATAAGTACCAAACTACAGCATCCCAATAAAAAAAAGTTGACCTTCATAAAGTTTGTGACGTCATATCTCCTTAACACTGTGTTACTGAATGACATAATTTTGTAGGTACATTCAGCGACATATCTGAGTACCGTCTTCAAAATTTGTTGCGAATAGCGCTAGTAACAGTGAAGCCATAATCTTAAACTTCACGCATGATACGAAAGCTTTTCACGTATCTCAGTTTTTATGGCGTTTAATGTCAAATGGTTCAAATTGCTCTGAGCACCATGGGACTTAACACCTGAGGACATCAGTCCCCTAGACTTAGAACTAATTAAACCTAAATAACCTAAGGACATCACACACATCCATGCCCGAGACAGGATTCGCACCTGCGACCGTAGCAGTCGCGTGGTTCCTGACTGAAGCGCCTAGAACCGCTCGGCCACAGCGGCCAGCCCATTGGCGACGTACCATATGGCTTTCAGAACGATATCATTCACACTATTCTGGCGGGCATAAGATCATATAAATGCGTGCACCATCGCATAATCAGCTTAACAACATTCAAGTTACTGACAAGAATAATATACAGAAGAATGGAAAAGAAAATTGAGGATCTATTAGATGCCGATCAGTTCGGTTTTAGGAAAGGTAAAGGCACGAGAGAGGCATCTCTAACGTAGCGCTTCATAATGGAAGAAAAACTGAAAACAAAATCGAGATACTGTCACAGTATTTTTGCAACTTACAAAAAGCGCTCGACAGTGTAAAATAGTGCAAGATGTTTGAAATTCTGAGAACTGAAAGACGTACAAGTAAGAACAAGGAAGACCGGAAAAGAAATGATCTTAAAGAGGGTACAGAAATGTTGTCTTTTGCCCCAACTGTTAAATCCAAGCATCGCAGAAGCAATGACGGAAATAAAAGGAAGGTTGAAGAGAGGGACTACAATTCAATATGAAAAGATATGAATGATCAGGTTCACTGCTGACGTTTCTATTCTCAGTGAAAATGAAGAACAGCAGAACGTGTTCAGTGCAATGAACAATCTAATGAGTACAGAATATGGACTGAAAGTAAATCGAAGATAGATTAAAGTTATAGGGAGCAGCGTAAATAAGATAAGAGTTAACGTAACGTCCAAATGGATGGTCACGAAGTAAATGAAGGTAAGACTGCATCCCTGGCCAAAAAATTCTACTAGTGACGTCCTTAATCTCAGAAAGAAATTTCTGAGAATGTACGTCTGGAGCACAGCATTGAACGGTACTTAATCATGCACTGTAGAAGAAACGGATAGCAAGACAATCAAAAAGTCTTAGATATAGTGCTGTAGAAAAATGTTGAAAATTAAATGAGCTGACAAGATAAGGTTCTCTGTAGAATCGGCGAAGGTAGGGGCATATAGAAAGCACTGACAAGAAAAAAGGGGCAGAGCAACACACAGGCGTTAAGACATCAAATAGTGAACTCTATGGTACCGGAGGTACCGTCGTGGGGAAGACAGAAATCGGAATACGTTCTATAAATAATTGAAGACTAGGTTTCAAGTGCTATTCTGAGATAAAGAAGCGTCAGACAGCTCAGAATACTCCGATTACTGAAACAACAAAAAGAAAGAAAACAAATAAAAAATGAAAATTACGATATATCGAATTATTGCCTTAACTAGTCTGTAATGGAAGAGAACGTGCGACGTGAGGCCCTCTCGGCTAGAGGGTGAAGTGAACTCTGGCGCCTGTATAAAGGACGCGCTGGCAATTAGTCATCGAGAGTGGCTCATGTAGTTAAATAAGGGTACTCAGAAGAGTTCTGCATACATTCTAAAGAAGTGATTTCGTCCTGCCAGCCGAAACCAAGCCATTCCTCATGTATCCATCACGAGTGGTTTGAGGCGAAGTTTGTGTTTCATTCCAGCTAGGATTCATTTCGTACAATGTCTTCATGCTGTCGATAACAACGTGTAGAGTTTTGTGAATTAACTCTGGGGCGGTCTGGAGGCGTTTTGAAAGTAGTTACCTGGAGTGCAGCCGTAGATCGTAGTGAAATGCGGAGGATAAACCCTTCAGACAGTCGGAGAACAGCATTTGGAATGTATTGCTACAAATAATGGCAAAGAGTAGATTGATAGTTCTGAATCGGACTGGGAAGAACAGAAATGTAAGGAGGGATCGATTTATGGGGCACATTCTGAGGTATCAAGGAATAGTCAGTCTGTAATGGAAGTAAGTGTGTAAAAATTGAAGAGGGAGACAGGAGCTTGACAACAGTAAGCGAGTTCAAATGGATGCAGGGTTATACAGACGTGAATAATATTGGACGGGAGAGAGTAGGCGATATTCCGTCAGAACTACTCATAGCCTTTGGATAGGCAGCCTTGACCAAACTCTTGCATCTGGTGTGCAAGATGTATGAGACACTACCCTCAGACCTCAACAAGGTTATAATAATTCCAATTCCCCTCAAAAAAGACGCTCACAGATTAGAATCTTACTGCACTGTGAATAAACAAGTCATATTTTCAAAATACTAAGACGAACTAGTTACAGAAGGATGGAAAAACTGGTAGAAACCAAGTTCATGGAAGATCAGTTTGGATTCCAGGGAAATATAGGAACACTCGAAGCAGTACTGACCCTACTACTTATTTTAGAGGATAGGGTAAGGAAAGGCAAACATACGTTTATAGCATTGCAGACTTAGAGAAAGCTTTTGATACCTTCCACCGGTGTACTCTCTTTAAAATTCTGAACGTAGAGGAGTTGAATACAGGGATCGAAACGTTATAAAAAACTTTTACAGGATCCAGACAGTAGGTATAAGGGTCGAGGGGCATGAATGGGAAGCAGTGGTTGAGAAAGAAGCGAGACAGGATTGTAGCCTATCCCCGACGTTATTCAATCAGTATATTGTGCAAGCAGTAAAGGAAACCAAAGAAAAATTTGGAGCCGGAATTAAAGTTCAGGGAGCAGAAAAGTAATTTTGAAGATTGTCGATGACACACTGATTGTGTCAAAGATAGCAAACGACTTGGAAGAGCAGCTGAACGGAGAGGACAGTGTCTTGAGAGGAGGCTGTGAAATGAAAATCAAAAAGAGGAAAAAAAGCAGAATGAAATGTAGTCAAATAAAATCAGACCATGCTGAGGATCTAGGTTAGAAAGCGAGAAACTTCAAATAATAAAAGTTTTGCTATTTAGGCAGCAAAACAACTAATGATGGCCGCAGTAGAAGGGTAATATAGAGTGGCAACGGCAAGGAAAGCCTTTCGGAAGAAGAGAAATTTTCTTTACATCGATATAGATTTCAATATTAGGGAGTCACTTCTGGAAGTATTTATATGGAGTGTAGCCGGGTATGGAAGTGAAACATAGACGGTGAACAGTTCAGACAGGAAGAGATTAGATGGTTTTTAAATGTGCTGATACAAAAGAATGATGAAAATTAGATGAGTAGATCATGTACTTACTGAGAAGGTACTGAACAGAGTTGGGGTGATAAAGGTTTGTGACGCAATCTGACTAGAAGAAGGGATTGGTTGGTAGGACATATACTGAGATATCAAGGGATCACCAATTTAGTGTTGGAGGGAAGTTTTGTGGGTAAAACTGTGGAAGGAGACAAAGAGATGAATGCTTTAAGCAGATTCAGAAGTATAGAGGTTGCTGCAGTTATCAGGAGATAGCACAGGGTATAGTAACATGGAGAGCTGCATCAAACGAGTCTTCGATCTGTAGACGACAACAACAGGAACAGCAGCAGCAGAAACAACAACAACAACAACAATAACAGACTAGCGCGGAAAGCTGCATCGAACCAACCTTGGAATTGAAGACTACAGGGAGAAAAAATTACAACATAGTGTTTCCATGTAGTTACTCTCGACAGTGTGTGCTGTTGACAATGCTCATAATCATGAAAACGCCCAGGTATGTGTTCCACTGTAGGTACCGTGAGATAATGTTGCTACTGACGGAGTGCTCTGAACGTCGTTGCAGCCCCTGGAACACAAACAACTCCATCTGCAGCCGCAAATTCGCCTCCGCAGGGACCGCGAAATAAGCAGGGCGAGCCTCCAGCGACAGTGCCAACACTCGAGGCGTTTCTCGGCGACCTACTTTGGTCCCTCCGTCTCCGCCGGCCGCATAACGATAACACGCCGGCGAGGACAAACACGGCCTGCCCCTCGGTAGATACGACTCTCTCCAAATAACGAGAGCTGGCGCCAATAGGACCGGCGCCAGGAAAACCGCGTCCTTCCCACTGAACCAGGAGACCGGCTTCTTTCCACTGTACGGCTGCGCAGTCTGATGGGGGCGTGGGACCGGCTGACAAACTTGACGGTTCGATTAAGCGAATTTTTTTTTCCGAGGAGAAAGAGACATACGTGTTGAGGCTAGTTTTATGCGACCTGCCACATGTTCCTCTCCCGACTCAACCTCTTCATTTCAGCACTTAGCACTTACAACTAATCTCCTGAATTATTTGTTGCATATACATGGTGATTCAGTAGCCCCTGCATACGGGTTTTATACAACCTGCCACGCTTTCAAATACTACACTTAGGATTTTCGTATTCTCTCACTCATTACCTTCAGACTGTTAGCCTCACAGTAAAAATGAACAGGACTTTATTTGTAGAAAATGTAATGCAGTTAAATTTTGTACTGGCATACATGGGAGATAGAGGCAGTAATTTCTGAAATATTCAAGAAAAAGTTAACGAAACTGACCTTCAAACACGTTGTTCTTGAATAACTCTAAAACACTGGCCTCCAGCAAAAACGTATACCAATAGAAAATTTAACAAATTTAAATTTCCTACAGAAAGGGCCTGCTCATTTATACTGTAGGACTAATAGTTTGCATGTGCCAAGCGAACTAATATGAAAATTCCGTGTCTTGGTTTTTGATGCCATTGGATATTGCTTAGAACTTATTGGCAGAAGCAGCTAAATAACCCTGTTTAATTATGGCAGCTACTGGCATAAAAAAATGATTCAAATGGGTCTGAGCACTATGGGAGTTAACATTTGAGGTCATCAGTCCTCTAGAACTTAGAACTACTTAAACCAAACTAACCTAAGGACATCACACACATCCATGCCCGAGGCAGGATTCGAATCTGTGACCCTAGCGGTCGAGCGGTTCCAGACTGAAGCGCCTAGAACCGCTCGGCCACACGGTCCGGCCACTGGCATCCCATACAGTCTTTGCACTTTGCGGCTCCCTGCGGTCCAGGGTAAGATTTTGACTATAATCAGTACATCAGGGATCCTGGGTTGGAACCCAGACACTGTTTGCATTTTGAATAAAAGTCACGAAAGTTATTCCCAGATACGCTGTGAAATGTCTTTTCTTGTCCCCTCCGCTACTTAGTACTTTCTATACATTTCTTTCTCGGCCGATTCTGTGGACGACTTTTGCATGGCCGGCCGGGGTGGCCGAGCGGTTCTAGGCGTCTCAATCTGGAACCGCGCGACCGCTACGTCGCAGGTTCGAATCCTGCCTTGGGCATGGATGTGTGTGAAGTCCTTAGGTTAGTTAGATTTAAGTAGTTCTAAGTTCTAGGAGACTGATTACCTCAGATGTTAAGTCCCGTAGTGCTCAGAGCCATCTGAACTTTTTCGTTTCTTATCATATCACTCCACTTAATTTTAACAGTCCTCCAAGTACCTCATGTCAAACGCTTCGATTCTCTTCCTATCAGCCTTTTACACTGTCCATGATTCACTTCTGTACTATGCTGTGCTCCAGACGTACATTCTCAGAAATTTCCTCTCTTAAGGCCTATGTTTGATATATTTCAGTTATAATTCTTAAGCAGTTGAACGTTTGTCAGAAGACGATCAGTTTGTCTTTACGCATGGTAAAGGTGCCAAAGAGGACTTTCCGATGTTCCTCTAGAAACTGGAAGGAAAATTCAAGGAAAATCAACGCACATTCATAGAATTTATTGACTTACAAACACGTTATAGACTTCTAAGTGTGCATGACTGCCCTGCAGTACATTTATGTACCTGACAGTGTGTTCACCGAACCACCTTCACACTATTTCTCAACCATTCCACACTTTGACACCTTGTGAGGAAAATGAATACTCAGTTTTAGTGACAATAAATCAGTTTCGCATTCAGAGGAGAACGTTGGTGATTGCAATTTCGTGAAAACATCTCGCCGCAACGAGAGAGGACTTTGTTTTACTAACTGTCACCCCAATGCGCTAATCATATCCGTGAAACTCTCTCCACTATTTCGAGATAATACAAAACGAACTGCCCTTCTTTGTACGCCTTCGTCAATCCTATCTGTTAAGGATTCCATACTGCATAACAAGACTTTAACATAGGACGGGTAACAGGAGTATAGAAAGTCTTTTTAGTAGATATGTTGCCTCTTCTACGTATTCTGCCAATACAACGCAGTATTCAGTTTGCTTGATCCATGTGATCGTTCCAAATTAAGTTGGTTGTACCGGTAATTCAGTGTCAGCCTTTAGATTCAAATACCATGGCATGGTATTTGAATTCAAAGAGCCAGAAAATGAATGATGAGACTCGCTATGACAGTACTACCCTAGTCTAAAGAGAGGAAGGATTGCGGAATCCGTTACATAGAAAAAACTTCATGATAAGCACACACTGTGGCTTCAGAATAAACCAAAGGAAGGCGATACTAATGGTGAATACCAGAGGTGAGATTAGCGACAGCATAAAAACCGAGGACAACGAAGCAGACAAGCTTAAGGAATTATTATACCATGGAAGCCAAGCTTAACATGAAGGACGAAGAAGGGTGGGTATAAAGAGCGCACGAGCACAGAAAAAGATGATAGTCCTGGAAATAAGAACTGTACTGCATCAAACATTGGCTCTCATTACAAGAAGAAATACCTGAGTATGTCTTGACTATTCCGTAATGGCTCAAAATGTGTTCTATCGGCTGATCATTTCTTTCAATAAAGTCCTGTCACAAATATCTTTTATATCAGTTAGATTCACTACCTCGTATGTAGTTATCCAATTTGACCTTCTAGCCTTTAGCATTCTTCTGTAGCGCTATATTTGAAAAACTCTCTTCCTCTTTCTGCCCGTAACGTTTGTCGTGTCCACATTCCACTGCCAGACAAGGCTATACACCTGACAAGTACTACCAGAAACGTCTTCCTACTACTGAAATTTATACATGGCGTTAGTTTAAACTTCATACGACAAAATATTTTGAAAACGAATATTTGTAAAGAGGACATGTGTCTGTACTACAACTGGCTGCCTCCTAACCACTCCTCTTGCGTGGACTGGGTGAAATTCGTATTTTGAAATTCGAACGCTCCGTTTTTACTACATGTTAGGTTTCTACACCAAGAACTACATACGGTTTACTCAAACGATTGTCTCCCATTAGTAGCAGATAGCGGGTCGTAATCGACAGAAACCAAGCGTGCCTGTTTTTGCAATTACGAGGGTTGTTCGGAAAGTAAGGAACGATCAGTCGCGAAATGGAAACTACAGTGAAAATCAGAAACATTTTATTTGCAAGACTTAGCTATACCTTCCAGTTACTTCTCTACGTAGTCGCCACTACGACTTAGACATTTGTCGGAGCGTTACACCAAATTTCCAGCAGCATCGTCATAGAAGGCAGCCGCCTGCGCTTTCCAATAATCCTCTACACTGGTCTATAGCGCGTAGCCTGTGCCCAAGTGTTGTGTTCGTATCCAGCGCTTCATGTCAACAGAGATGATACTCAGGATGAGCCAGTTACGGCTGTGTTGTGGGTGATCGAACACTTACCATCGAAAAGGCTGCAGCAGCGTCTTCACTGCCCCTGCAGATGGCGGCTGAGAATTGCCATGAAGAAGAAAGTTCGTGGCAGTTGTGTTAAGTGGGCTGCATGCATTAAGGCGAAGCCTGTCAGTGGGCCCTCCTACGTGGCTGTTCCAGGCATCTTTGCTAGCTCACAGTGCGTTCACAACTGAAAAGAGCGTCTTGACGCTATCGACGGACATACTAGAGACACTGCCCAAAACTTCTGTGGAAAGCCTCGTCGGATTTTCACAGTGGTTTCCATTTCGCGACCGATCGTTCCTCACTTTGCGAATAGCCTTCGTAGTAACCGACGCGTTTGATTCTACATCCTCATTCACGATGTAAATCTAAATCTTGCTGTTCCGGTGGTTGTTATTTATGTTACAAATTTACTTTAGTGTTGAAAATTTGATGTACAGAACAATATGGTTAGCTTTTCCGATTTCTCGATAGAACCTACGATTAGTATGACACAGGAACAAGTACAGTGGCCGAGCGGATCTAGGCACTACAGTCTGGAGCCGCACGACCGCTACGATCGCAGGTTCGAATCCTGCCTTCGGCATGGATGTGTGTCATGTCCTTAGGTTAGTTAGGTTTAAGTAGTTCTAAGTTCTAGGGGACTGATGGCCTTAGAAGTTAAGTCCCATAGTGCTCAGAGCCATTTGAACCATTTTTGAACATCTACATGAATGTAATAGTTCTATTTTTTCATCAGGATGCTTCGTTTCGTTGAGTCCCCTAGCCTCTCACCATTGGGGTGCTTGATTTCGGCGAGTATCCAAGGCAGGTGCACGTATCACTATCACTTCATGAACATTTTACCTTATTACAGTGGCTGTGGTTTTTATTCCGCCGGCAGCCGAGTAGCGGCCAGCGCGAGAGATAGGACGGCTGGATCGAAACACACACCGAAACCAGTCACCCTGATTGCGGGTTTCGACGGTGGCCACCGAAATCAAACAATATTTGTTTAGTGGCACAGCACTATCAGCCCCGTAGAGAGCAAAAAGCTACGTTCCCATACAAATAGCCTATGTGCTAGAAATGTCAATCTCTAGACATATTATTTGTATTCTAAAGAACATTTGCAACACTAAAGTAAATTTAGAACATAAATACAAACCTTTTTGAACGCAAAGGTTTGCATTTATATCTTAAACGAAATGTAGAATCAAATGCGTCGGTTCTTACATGCAAAAATAGGGACATTTGGTACTTGTCAATCGCAGCGCCGTCTAAACGTATGGGAAGGGATGGTTTGAGTAAGCCGTACGTATTTTTTGCGTAGAATCCTTATACGCAAGAAAAATGGGGCGTTCCCGATTGAGTGTCGTCGTAATTGCCGTCTGCTTCACGTCTGCTGTGCAGCGACCTACCTTAATTTAAAAGTATTAACTGTATTTTTCTTACTTGTCACTTCTTCTTCCGTGTGTTTTTGCTTTTAGGAAGCTTTAATTGTCGAGTGCTATGAATAGTTCCATTGATTTCGTGTTTGTTTTGAATACAGTCAGAGAGAGTCCCTTTAGTCAACCATAGTGCCAGTAGTGCTAGTGTTTGTTTTCAATACAGTCCAGAGACAGGTAGTGCTATTTTCATTGTTTTCTACAAGAAGTGGCTAGCAACCACAGTTTAGTGAATAAACAGCCGCCTTTAGTGAATTAGCAGACTAGTTAAAGGTTGATTAACTTTCTTCAGTAAATTGATTCCTTAGGATGGATAGGATGTGTGACTGCTGTGTACGGACGCAGGAGGAGCTGGCCACTGTTCGCGAACAGCTGAGCGTGTTGATGGCCGCGGTCAGCCGTCTTCAGGCTGCTACCTCGGAGTGTAGCGGCAGTGGGGAGTCTGGTGCGTCGCAAGGTACACCCCAGGTGTTACATGCTTCACCCACTGTCCTTGCTGTCGAGACATCTTCGCGGGTACTGGGCGCGGTTGGGCCACCCTCTCCCCAAGGGGAGTGGCGGGTTCAGCGGCGTTCGCGGCGCACGAGGCGGAGGGTCAATGTGGAGGCTGGCCGTGTGGCATCGCCCGCTCTGCCTGTGAGTGGACATGTGGCTGCTCCTTCAGCAAGGTCCGAGCAGGCACACGGGGGGAGGGGTTTATTAGTTATTGGGAGCTCCAACGTTAGGCGGGTGATGGAGCCCCTTAGGGAAATAGCGGGAAGGTCGGGGAAGAAGGCCAGTGTTCACTCTGTCTGCTTGCCGGGGGGTCTCATCCGAGATGTGGAGGAGGCCCTACCGGCGGCGATAAAGAGCACTGGGTGCACCCGACTGCAAATTGTTGCTCATGTCGGCACCAATGACTCCTGCCGTCTGGGTTCAGAGGTCATCCTCAGTTCGTACAGGCGGTTGGCGGAATTGGTGAAGGCGGAAAGTCTCGCTCGCGGGGTGAAATCAGAGCTAACTATTTGTAGTATCGTTCCCAGAACCGATCGCGGTCCTCTGGTTTGGAGCCGAGTGGAAGGCTTAAACCAGAGGCTCAGACGATTATGCGGAGATCTGGGGTGCAAATGTCTCTACCTCCGCTATCGGGTGGAGAAATGTAGGGTCCCCCTGAATAGGTCAGGCGTGCACTACACGCCGAAAGCGGCTACAAGGGTAGCGGAGTACGTGTGGAGTGCACATGGGGGTTTTTTAGGTTAGAGAAAATCCCCTCCCTAGGCCCGACAAGACGCCTCCTGAGACGCGGCAAGGTAGGAGTAGGCAAAATGCAACAGGAAATAACAATATTAATGTGCTAATAGTAAACTGCAGGAGCGTCTACAGAAAGGTCCCAGAACTGCTCTCATTAATAAACGGCCACAACGCCCATATAGTACTAGGGACAGAAAGTTGGCTGAAACCAGACGTAAACAGTAATGAAATCCTAAACTCAGATTGGAATGTATACCGCAGAGACAGGCTGGACAGTGAAGGGGGAGGCGTGTTTATAGCGATAAGAAGTGCAATAGTATCGAAGGAAATTGACGGAGATCCGAAATGTGAAATGATTTGGGTGAAGGTCACGGTTAAAGCAGGCTCAGACATGGTAATTGGATGTCTCTATAGGCCCCCTGGCTCAGCAGCTGTTGTGGCTGAGCACCTGAAGAATGATTTGGAAAATATTTCGAGTAGATTTCCCCACCATGTTATAGTTCTGGGTGGAGATTTTAATTTGCCGGATATAGACTGGGAGACTCAGACGTTCATAAAGGGTGGCAGGGACAAAGAATCCAGTGAAATTTTTTTAAGTGCTTTATCTGAAAACTACCTTGAGCAGTTAAACAGAGAACCGACTCGTGGCGATAACATATTAGACCTTCTGGTGACAAACAGACCCGAACTATTTGAAAAAGTTAACGCAGAACAGGGAATCAGCGATCATAAAGTGGTTACGGCATCGATGATTTCAGCCGTAAATAGGAATATTAAAAAGGGTGGGAAGATTTTTCGGTTTAGAAAAAGTGACAAAAAGCAGATTTCAGAGTACCTGTTGGCTCAACACAAAAGTTTTGTCTCAAGTACAGATAGTGTTGAGGATCAGTGGACAAAGTTCAAAACCGTCCTACATAATGCGTTAGATGAGTATGTGCCAAGCAAGATCGTGAGAGATGGAAAAGAGCCACCGTGGTACAACAGCCGAGTTAGAAAACTGCTGCGGAAGCAAAGGGAACTTCACAGCAAACATAAACATAGCCAAAGCCTTGCAGACAAACAAAAATTACGCGAAGCGAAATGTAGTGTGAGGAGGGCTATGCGAGAGGCGTTCAATGAATTCGAAAGTAAAGTTCTATGTACTGACCTGGCAGAAAATCCTAAGAAATTTTGGTCTTATGTCAAAGCGGTAGGTGGATCAAAACAAAATGTCCAGACACTCTGTGACCAAAATGGTACTGAATCAGAGGATGACAGACTAAAGGCCGAAATACTAAATGTCTTTTTCCAAAGTTGTTTCACAGAGGAAGATTGCACAGTAGTTCCTTCTCTAGATTGTCGCACAGATGACAAAATGGTAGATATCGAAATAGACGACAGAGAGATAGAGAAACAATTAAAATCGCTCAAAAGAGGAAAGGCCTCTGGACCTGATGGGATACCAGTTCAATTTTACACAGAGTACGCGAAGGAACTTGCCCCCCTTCTTGCAGCGGTGTACCGTAGGTCTCTAGAAGAGCGTAGCGTTCCAAAGGATTGGAAAAGGGCACAGGTCATCCCCGTTTTCAAGAAGGGACGTCGAACAGATGTGCAGAACTATAGACCTATATCTCTAACGGCGATCAGTTGTAGAATTTTGGAACACGTACTGTGTTCGAGTATAATGACTTTTCTGGAGGCTAGAAATCTACTCTGTAGGAATCAGCCTGGGTTTCGAAAAAGACGGTCATGTGAAACCCAGCTCGCGCTATTCGTCCACGAGACTCAGAGGGCCATAGACACGGGTTCACATGTAGATGCCGTGTTTCTTGACTTCCGCAAGGCGTTCGATACAGTTCCCAACAGTCGTTTAATGAACAAAGTAAGAGGATATGGACTATCAGGCCAATTGTGTGATTGGATTGAGGAGTTCCTAGATAACAGGACGCAGCATGTCATTGTCAATGGAGAGAAGTCCTTCGAAGTAAGAGTGATTTCAGGTGTGCCGCAGGGAAGTGTCATAGGACCGTTGCTATTCACAATACACATAAATGACCTGGTGGATGACATCGGAAGTTCACTGAGGCTTTTTGCAGATGATGCTGTGGTGTATCGAGAGGTTGTAACAATGGAAAATTGTACTGAAATGCAAGAGGATCTGCAGCGAATTGACGCATGGTGCAGGGAATGGCAATTGAATCTCAATGTAGACAAGTGTAATGTGCTGCGAATACACAGAAAGATAGATCCTTTATCATTTAGCTACAAAATAGCAGGTCAGCAACTGGAAGCAGTTAATTCCATAAATTATCTGGGAGTACGCACTAGGAGTGATTTAAAATGGAATGATCATATAATGTTGATCGTCGGTAAATCAGATGCCAGACTGAGATTCATTGGAAGAATCCTAAGGAAATGCAATCCGAAAACAAAGGAAGTATGTTACAGTACTCTTGTTCGCCCACTGCTTGAATACTGCTCAGCAGTGTGGGATCCGTACGAGATAGGGTTGATAGAAGATATAGAGAAGATCCAACGGAGAGCAGCGCGCTTCGTTACAGGATCATTTAGTAATCGCGAATGCGTTACGGAGATGATAGATAAACTCCAGTGGAAGACTCTGCAGGAGAGACGCTCAATAGCTCGGTACGGGCTTTTGTTAAAGTTTCGAGAACATACCTTCACCGAAGAGTCAAGCAGTATATTGCTCCCTCCTACGTATATCTCGCGAAGAGACCATTAGGATAAAATCAGAGAGATTAGAGCCCACACAGAGGCATACCGACAATCCTTCCTCCCACGAACAATAGGAGTCTGAGCCCACACAGAGGCATACCGACAATCCTTCCTCCCACGAACAATAGGAGTCTGGAATAGAAGGGAGAACCGATAGAGGAACTCAAGGTACCCTCCGCCACACACCGTCAGGTGGCTTGCGGAGTATGGATGTAGATGTAGATGTAGAGTTTACAAAGTTGACCCCGCCCACGCTGGAAGTGTGGTTGGGAAGACACTGGTAGTCCATCGAGATTGTTACGACGAGGCCAACTGTAGCATAGACGTATGTCCCCTTAACCAGCACTAGAGTTTCACCTAGAACATTTATTTTCGTACGATGCTTCATTTTCGAGATACTCAGTTGTCTTAAGTAAAATTGTATTGGGTGTTAAAATGTATCTCTTTTTCAGAAAAGTTTTTCTTGTTACTACCGGTGTAATTTTTACATCACCACTATTTCGCTCATCAGTTATAATGCTGCCCAAAAGGCAAAATTCATCTACCATTTTTAGTATCTCATTTCATAATTCAGTTCTATAAGTGTAGGCTGATTTAATTCGACCCCATAGCATTGTAGTAGTTTTAGTTGCTATTTACCTTTTAACATCTCATCAATGAACTAAACTGTCCATTCCGTTCAACTGATTTTCAAGTACTTTGTCGTTTCTGACAGAATTATAATATCATCGGCAAATCGCAAAGTTTCAATATCTCCTCCTTGAACCCTAATTCCCTTTCCAAATCTCTACATGGTATCCTTCACTGTCTGCTCACTGTACACACTGAATCACGTCAGGTATAGGCTACTCTCCTTCTCAACTACTGCTTCTGGTTCATCTACGTTGAATCCTGTAAGAGAAGTCCGGTATCCGTACAAATTGTAGATAACTTTTCGCTTCCTGTATTTTAGCCCTGCTGCGTTCAGAATTTACAAGTCAAAGCTGTCAACAGCTTTCTCTATAAAATTAGGTTTGCTTCCTTCAGTCCATCTTCTAAGATAAGTCGCAGGATCAGTACTACCTCGCATACTTTATAAAAGACATCACTGGCGTAAATATGATGTCTTTTATAAAGTTCTACATGACTGTGAATCCCAGGTATAAGAATTTAATACCTCGCATACCTCCACATTTTTTCGAGAACCCAAACGGACTTTTCTGCGAGCAATAGGAGCTGGAATGGCAAACCCATTTTCTGTACGAAGTTTATTTTTCCTAACTGGAACGTCTTCGCATGCTTCTACTGCGGCCTGCAAAGTCGGTGAAATTTTCTAGACCTTCCGCTCACATTTCCACTTTATCTTACTACTCTTCATTGACATATCACCGATTTTCGATGCACATGACGTTTTGTACTTCCACAAAAAACCTCTTTTGTGATCCGGTGGGTGTTATTCCCAGAAGCAAGACGATCTTCGTCGGTTTATTTGCCTCTCTGGACTGGGTTGACTATGAATAAGACTCAGATTTCAGTGATCCCAGGTAAACTGAAAATCTGAGGCAAGAAAGCGCCCACAAATTCTGTCAGAGTTGTTAGGTCTACTCCTTGCATATCGATGAGATCCCATTTTGCAGATAATGAAAACAATAAGCTCTCCCTCCCCCTCAGAACTTCTCTAACGGCAGCCAGTTCTGCCTAAGTTTCGGAACATTATTCGAGTTTATCAAAGTTGACGACAACCGTTCATTGCATGCAAAAATTCTCAAGGCAAATGTACTGCCCGCTAACAGACCATCACAAGTTCACGGGTTTTTTTGTCTTTGATTTGGCGCTTACAACTCGTGCACCAAAACCGAATGACTACTTGCAAATTAACATATAACTCTTAAGCCTACTTCTCTGCTGAGCTCTTTGTAAAATTCAGTTATAAACCGAAGCAATCACAAAATATCTCTTCGACGTGTTTGTTCACCATAAATTGAGTAATTTCCACATGATAAACTAATGGAGTAATTGAAAAGTTACGGCATATTTACTGGAGAGCAGCCCCAAAATTTGCCGGCACAAATTGGTCGTAAATTAGCGACTGCTAAAGGTAATACTTCAAAGTATTGCCGACAAAAAAGATGACATTTCTCTTTTAAAATGTCAAGGATCTTTCTGATGCCGAACCATGCGAGCTAACGCCCAAATATGTTCGGGCTCACAAGCGGTCCCTCTTCGTCGAAATTTCTTAGCTCAAACTCGTCTAGACGTTGAACTGCACGTGTCGCATTACACACCCTAAATTAGACACGTGTGACCCTTTGGTTAAATTGTCTGGCTGATGGCAAGTTTGCGAAATACAAAGTTGACATAACATATAACAACAGTAGTAATAATATCGGGAACTAAATTAACGACCCATAAATGGTGTAGGCCACCCAGTTGCCATTTGATTAGAATAATGTTTATTCAAAAAGCAAACTGATAGGGAAAGTGGTCGTATTTTGAGTTACTGTTACACTCGAGCGCTTATCCATTTTGACACAGTTCGATCATTCACAATCTCATCGCGCAATGCAAGTTCGAAACTCCACGTCGTTAACTAAACGAAAAGTTAGAGTTCACACCAGGTACGCGGCTGCTAACCGCTCAGAGACTCAGTCCTGCGATACCACACAATGCGAAATTTTTTAATCGTTTCACTTCCTAGCTGCCTAAAGACCAACTGTCCGCTTTTGGGTCTGTATCCGAAGAGCCCCCTCTGGTGTCCCCAGCCGAACTGTACTCTTTGGTGTCTAGACCAGAACTACTCCGACCGCGTTCCCCTCGCGCCGAACATCTTCGCTCAACCGACTAGCGCAGTTCCCTTTCCTGAAGCCGTCCATCTGATTGGCTACGGCTTATTCTACATTATTTTACATTTTAACGTATATAAATAATCAGAGCTTGACCACTTTCACGTTCTAAATAAAGTAACAATATTATTCATTACATAATAGACTTTAAATTCTTTTACATAAAATCAATACAGTTTCCTTCTTAGCTTTGAATGCCACGGCTAGCAGCCTTGCACCAGTGTGCTTTCTGATAAATAAACCAACAACAAAAGTAACTATTATGCACTAAACTTTACAACAAATATTCTATTACCTAATGATTCTACAAGGTGTCATGCTGTCATCGTGTTTTGAGTGGAGGAAATGACGATCTGATGCTTAACTGAAAATGCTGGTAATTTAACTTTCCTATACCTTTTAAACAAATGAAGTTACTGAGTTGATATTTACAATATTCGTTATTTTAACGATGCGCTTCTATATGAAATGTCGATCGTTAAAATCGACCAAAGCGTTCAGGTTTTAGCATTCGGGTCTTTGTTAAAAAACTTGTTGACTTCACTTTCACAGTGAATCTTAAACTATTATAGATATGATCAGAATTCAAGTTTTATTTGCATCACCATGAAATTTTATGGAGGACGGCAGATTAAAATTACTGTGGCTTGATTCCCGGCATTACTACAAAATTAAATAGTTTTCATAAACTTTTCCCCTTATGGCCGACCTTAGATCCGCCATATTTAACACTGTTACGTCTCCTCGCCCTCAAAAGCCTTCTACTGGATTTCCCTATGATGTAGGTTCTCGTCTGTCTCACTCGCACACTACAGCTCTTAGGCATCAATAGACAATAGACGCGTGTGAGTTTCCCCATCTCGTGGTGAATCTGCGCGCTTTGTGGCATCCAGTCCTGGGCGACAGGGTACGTTTTGCAACTCCTGTAGGCTGACTCTTTCTGTCTATATTGAAATAAGAGCGCAATGCTCGTAAACTCACAAACGATACGATCGAAATACAAAATTTGTTTTCGAAAATTGATTCATTGTGAAAGATCCTGGAACAGTATCATCTTCAATCATCGCACGAATACCGAAGTGACATACACCGAGGAAAATGACTGGAAAGCAACTAAAATCTCCTAACACAGTAAGCGCAAGTCGACCTGAAGAGAGACCTGCATCCTTCTGTATACATTATGGGGTAGAACATTTTTCCTTCCAGCAGTAGTTTATCGTAGGTACCTGAAGCAGTGAACGGTAGCAATCGATTGCAAAGAGGCAGAGGCAAGTAATTGATGTTTTCGGGAACGATGGTGCATAGATCTTAGACTATTTCTCTATGATTCCATCCCAAACTCTGGTTTGTCTTCCACGCAGTATATTTTGATGTGATGATTCTAGTTTAAATTGTTCGCTATGACGATCCCTACACATCTAGCTGAAACTACAAACTAATTTAACCTAACCTAATCTAATCTAATCTAACCTCACCTAACCTTTCTGGAGAACGTTAGATGTGGCTTAGGTTTCTTTAAATATCCACCCGTCAGTTGCTATGAATTGTGGTCTTTGCGACTGGAAATCAAGAATCCTGTCACATAGTTGAGACGATATTCCACAACCATGCAACTGTGTCCTGGATTGTTTTTTGCACCATGGATACGTGTTCTGACTCTTATTAATTTAATTTGTATGAAACTGTAAATAGCCATCAACACTTTTTCTCTGAATTTGAGCCACATTTGGTAGACGTATGTTATCAACAGGCTTATACAGTTAGCGTTAGGCCTAAATGTCATAGATTTTTGGCTGTAACTGGTCACGATGTATATAAATGATCTGGTGAAAATTGTCAAAATCTCCTGGACAGTATTCGTAGATGGCCGTTGTTTATAGAGAAATCGTAACAACAGAATACTGAATCGAAATGCAAGAAGATGTTCAGAAGTTTGAAGCTTGGTGCTCCCCAGCCGGTCGCGATGGCCGAGTGGTTCTAGGCGCTTAGTTAGGGACTGATGACCTCAGATGTTAAGTGCCATAGTGTTCAGAGCTATTTGAACCATTTGCAATCTCCCCTTCCACCTCCACTTCCAAATGAATAATATGACGTACTGCGCATAAATAGGTGAACAGGTCCATTAGCGTTCGATTACACGATCTTTCGCAAATTACTCGAAAGAGGTAATTCAGGCAGGAAAGAGGTTGTGACATTCCCATAAAAATGATAATATAACATTTATATCTTCCCCAAAACCAACAGTATGTCATGCTGTTACACCTTCCTAAACTGTGTGTCATACGTCGCCATTTACTGCATAGAAATTACGTCAGTTTTTAAAGTGCAGTCGAACTATATTCAGTATAGGATTGTGATGATCATCCGGACAACGAAGGCTGTTAAGTTCAGTTACTAAGGGTAACAAACGATCTATATACTACATCGTTCGTTACACAAACATCAGTAGTACAAAATGCTACATGGTAATGTGAGTCTGCGGAACATGCACCACTGGTCCGTGTAAAGTCCTCACTGGATTCGCCAAGTTTCTCATCAACGACAGTGGAGTGTCACTGTTTGGTGCGGTATTATTGCTAACTGTATTGTAGGTCCCTATTTTTACCGTGGACATTGAATGGACAGCGATATGCATCATTTCTTCAACACACACTAGCGCTCCTCATGGTGGATCTAAGATTGGAAACTCGTCTATCAATGTGGTTCCAACATGATGGATGTCCCGCACACACTGCAAAACTTGCTAAAGACGTTCCAGACGCGACATTTCCTAATAGGTGGATGGGGTGGGGAGGTACTGTGCGATAACCAGCACTGTCCCCAAACTTGACACCATTAGACTTCTTTCTCTGGCCGACCACGGTGGTCTAGCGGTTCTAGGCGCTCAGTCCGGAACCGCGCGACCGCTACGGTCGCAGGTTCGAATCCTGCCTCGGGCATGGATGTGTGTGAAGTCCTTAGGTTAGTTAGGTTTTAGTTGTTCTAAGTTCTAGGGGACTTATGACCACAGATGTTGAGTCCCATAGTGCTCAGAGCCATTTGAACCATTTTTTTATCTTCTTTCTCTGAGGTGCAATGAGAGACAGAGTGAATCAAGAACCCCCAACGACAGTAGAGGATATGCAACATCGTATTACTGCGGCGTGTGCAGCAATATCTGTAGAAACTCTACAATCTGTGCAACACTCTCTCGTTACCCGTCTGCAAACCTGTATTAATGGAAACGGAGGGCACTTCGAACATTTGTTGACGTGACACAGTTTCATTGGTCAAGGTGTGGGTATATTTTCTACGATGGATGTAACGAACAAAGGGCACTAGTAAATGTGTTTAGCAAAGTGAATTCAATTGTGTTATCTCATATTGTAGCTCTTGTTGTCATTTCGATAGAATAAACATACACTCCTGGAAATTGAAATAAGAACACCGTGAATTCATTGTCCCAGGAAGGGGAAACTTTATTGACACATTCCTGGGGTCAGATACATCACATGATCACACTGACAGAACCACAGGAACATAGACACAGGCAACAGAGCATGCACAATGTCGGCACTAGTACAGTGTATATCCACCTTTCGCAGCAATGCAGGCTGCTATTCTCCCATGGAGACGATCGTAGAGATGCTGGATGTAGTCCTGTGGAACGGCTTGCCATGCCATTTCCACCTGGCGCCTCAGTTGGACCAGCGTTCGTGCTGGACGTGCAGACCGCGTGAGACGACGCTTCATCCAGTCCCAAACATGCTCAATGGGGGACAGATTCGGAGATCTTGCTGGCCAGGGTAGTTGACTTACACCTTCTAGAGCACGTTGGGTGGCACGGGATACATGCGGACGTGCATTGTCCTGTTGGAACAGCAAGTTCCCTTGCCGGTCTAGGAATGGTAGAACGATGGGTTCGATGACGGTTTGGATGTACCGTGCACTATTCAGTGTCCCCTCGACGATCACCAGTGGTGTACGGCCAGTGTAGGAGATCGCTCCCCACACCATGATGCCGGGTGTTGGCCCTGTGTGCCTCGGTCGTATGCAGTCCTGATTGTGGCGCTCACCTGCACGGCGCCAAAAACGCATACGACCATCATTGGCACCAAGGCAGAAGCGACTCTCATCGCTGAAGACGACACGTCTCCATTCGTTCCTCCATTCACGCCTGTCGCGACACCACTGGAGGCGGGCTGCACGATGTTGGGGCGTGAGCGGAAGACGGCCTAACGGTGTGCGGGACCGTAGCCCAGCTTCATGGAGACGGTTGCGAATGGTCCTCGCCGATACCCCAGGAGCAACAGTGTCCCTAATTTGCTGGGAAGTGGCGGTGCGGTCCCCTACGGCACTGCGTAGGATCCTACGGTCTTGGCGTACATCCGTGCGTCGCTGCGGTCCGGTCCCAGGTCGACGGGCACGTGCACCTTCCGCCGACCACTGGCGACAACATCGATGTACTGTGGAGACCTCACGCCCCACGTGTTGAGCAATTCGGCGGTACGTCCACCCGGCCTCCCGCATGCCCACTATACGCCCTCGCTCAAAGTCCGTCAACTGCACATACGGTTCACTTCCACGCTGTCGCGGCATGCTACCAGTGTTAAAGACTGCGATGGAGCTCCGTATGCCACGGCAAACTGGCTGACACTGACGGCGGCGGTGCACAAATGCTGCGCAGCTAGCGCCATTCGACGGCCAACACCGCGGTTCCTGGTGTGTCCGCTGTGCCGTGCGTGTGATGATTGCTTGTACAGCCCTCTCGCAGTGTCCGGAGCAAGTATGGTGGGTCTGACATACCGGTGTCAATGAGTTCTTTTTTCCATTTCCAGGAGTGTATATTTACAGTTTGAAGAACGTAACTTTGCGTTGGAAGTGTTACTTCTTCATTTTTGTGGATTGTGCATACCTTTCCATTGTGTGAGTTCCTGACACAGGCAGCGTGAGGTGCACGCTTGAGTCTCAGGACGTGCGCTAGATGTGGCGCTTTATTTACTTCAAGGTTCAACTTCGCTTCGCAATTTCTCGGGATGTAATTGACGTATTGCGATGCAACCAACGCCATTTTTTTGTGATTATTCATGCTATTGATTGCATACGAAATTATAGGAGTTGTCCATTAAAAAATACACAAGTTTGTGTAGAAAATAGTCTTTGTTTACGTTTTAAAATTTCATATATTATTTGGTTTCCTAAGCCCCTACATTACGGTCATGCTGGTGAACATCGTTTTTGAATATGTATTGTTGTTCCAGTGATATTTGAGGGGCAGACTTACATGAGACATCCTTTATATACAGGGTGAGTCACCTAACATTACCGCTGTATGTATTTCGTAAACCACATCAAATACTGACGAATCGATTCCACAGACCGAACGTGAGGAGAGGGGCTAGTGTAATTGGTTAATACAAACCATACAAAAATGCACGGAAGTATGTTTTTTAACACAAACCTACGTTTTTTTTTAAAAGGAACCCCGTTAGTTGTGTTAGCACACCTGAACATATAATCAAATACGTAATCAGTGCCGTTTGTTGCATTGTAAAATGTTAATTATATCCGGAGATATTGTAACCTAAAGTTGACGCTTGAGTACCACTCCTCCGCTGTTCGATCGTGTGTATCGGAGAGCACCGAATTACGTAGGGATCCAAAGGGAACGGTGATGGACCTTAGATACAGAATAGACTGGAACAGCACATTATGTCCACATGCTAACACCTTTTTATTGGTCGTTTTCACTGACGCACATGTACATTACCATGAGCGGTGAGGTACACGTACACACGTGGTTTCCGTTTTCAATTACGGAGTGGAATAGAGTGTGTCCCGACATGTCAGGCCAATAGATGTTCAATGTGGTGGCCATCATTTGATGCACACAATTGCAATCTCTGGAATAATGAATGTCGTACACGCCGCAGTACATCTGGTGTAATGTCGCCGCAGGCTGCCACAATACGTTATTTCATATCCTCTGGGGTTGTAGGCACATCGCGGTACACATTATCCTTTAACGTACCCCACAGAAAGAAGTCCAGAGATGTAAGATCAGGAGAACTGGCTGGTCAATTTATGCGTCCTCCACGCCCTATGAAACGCCCGTCGAACATCCTGTCAAGGGTCAGCCTAGTGTTAATTGCGGAATGTGCAGGTGCACCATCATGCTGATACCACATACGTCGACGCGTTTCCAGTGGGACATTTTCGAGCAACGTTGGCAGGTCATTCTGTAGAAACGCGATGTATGTTGCAGCTGTTTGGGCCCCTGCAATGAAGTGAGGACCAATGAGGTGGTCGCCAATTATTCCGCACCATACATTTACAGTACACGGTCGCTATCGCTCTACCTGTCTGAGCTAGCGAGGATTGTCCACGGACCAGTAATGCATGTTCCGTAGATTCACTGCCCCGTGGTTTGTGAAACCCGCTTCATCGGTAAACAGGTAGAACTGCAACGCATTCTCTGTTAATGCCCATTGACAGAACTGCACTCGATGATTAAAGTCATCACCATGTAATTGCTGATGTAGCGACACATGAAACGGGTGAAAGCAGTGACGATGCAGTATGCGCATGACACTACTTTGACTCAGTCCACCGGCTCTCGCAATGTCCCGTGTACTCATGTGTGGGTTCATGGCAACAGCAGCTAACACACCAACTGCATCCGCTTCTCCTGTGATGGGCCTGTTACGGACCCGTTTGAGTGCTACGACCATACCTGTTGCATACAGTTGGCGGTAGATGTTTTGCAATGTGCGGCACGTTGGATGCTCTCTGTCCGGGTACCGTTCTGCATACACCCTGCAGGCTTCAGCTGCATTTCGTCGACACTCGCCATAGATATCATCTCCTCCTTTTCAGAGTTCGAATACACCATGGTCACAGTTCCTACAACACTACACTATCACAGACGTCTGGTAACACGGTGTACTACAGTTGGTCTGCGTGCGGGGACGAATGCAGAATAACAATAGCAGCAAGCGCTACATGCGGACACTGCGACAGCTAGACCAAACCACAACAGTGCACTACAGCCACACTCGTAAACACGGTCTTCATCGTAAACATGTCCCTGCAGATGCTGCTCGCCGACCGTGTCCTGTGTTTGTTACAACACGCAACTGAACGTCGGAGGTTTCAAGCGTCAACTTTAGGTTACAATATCTCAGGATGTAATTAACATTTTACAATGCAACAAACGGCACTGATTACGTATTTGTTTATATGTTCAGATGTGCTAACAAAACTAACGTGGTTCCATTTAAAAAACCGTAGATTAGCGTTAAAAAACATACTTCCGTGCATTTTTGTATGGTTTGTATTACACAATTACACTAGCCCCTCTCCTCGCGTTCGGTCTGTGGAATTGGTTCGACAGTATTTGATGTGGTTTACGAAATATATCCAGCGGTAGGAGACTCACCCTGTATAATACGTTTTTTGGTCCATACTGCCGCGTCTCAAAATATGAATACCAAAGAGCTTCCAGTAGAAGAGACTTGTTTCCTAGTATGGAAGATGAAGTGCTCATAGCCCGTAAGGTATGGATTTTAGGGCCCATGTTTATTAGATTTCTTTTCCTTCGGTCGATCCTCCTGTCATGTCCCTGAGTATTGACCACTCCTGCTGTAACACCCTGTGTACTAGTTAGTTGCACAAAGAAAATCTGCATAATAAACCAAATTGTTTCAGAGATATACAAGTATAATTGATTTTCTCAGAATTAAGGTTCGTGGAATGTTGCTCTTCTGGAAGGCAAAGCTTTAACTTTCTAATAACGCACCATTCGCCCTACGGAATAGGAAGGACAGTGGTACACGAAATACCGTCACGAACCATAAGGAGTATATTCTATGTGAAGTTGTAGAATGCTTGCAGCGACTGTATCGGCCGAACATTCCATTTCGACAAATACACTACTGGCCATTAAAACTTATACACCATGAAGATGATGTGCTACAGACCCGAAATTTAACCGACAGGAAGAAGATGCTGTGATATGCAAATGATTAGCTTTTCAGAGTATTCACACAAGGTTGGCGCCGGTGGCGACACCTGCAACGTGCTGACATGAGGAAAGTTTCCAACCGATTTCTCATACGCAAACAACAGTTGACCGGCGTTGCATGGTGAAACGTTGTTGTGATGTCTCGTGTAAAGAGGAGAAATGCGTACCGTCACATTTCCGATTTTGATAAAGGTCGGATTGTAGCCTATCGCGATTGCGGTTTATCGTATCGAGACATTGCTGCTCGCGTTGGTCGAGATCCAATGACTGTTAGCAGAATATGGAATCGGTGGGTTTAGGAGGGTAATACGGAACGGCGAGCTGGATCCCAACGGCCTCGTATCACTAGCAGTCGAGATGACAGCCATCTTATGCGCACAGTTGTAACGGATCGTGCAGCCACGTCTCGATCCCTGAGTCAACGGATGGGGACGTTTGAAGACAACAACCATCTGCACGAACAGTTCGACGACGTTTGCAGCAGCATGGACTATCAGCTCGGAGACCACGGCTGCGGTTACCCTTTACCTGCATCACAGACAGGAGCGCCTGCGATGGTGTACTCAACGACGGACCAGGGTGCACGAATGTCAAAACGTCAGTTTTTTGGATGAATCCAGATTATGTTTACAGCATCATGATGGTCGCATCCGTGTTTGGCGACATCGCGGTGAACGCACATTGGAAGCGTGTATTCGTCATCGCCATACTGGCGTATCACCCGGCGTGATGGTATGGGGTGCCATTGGTTACACGTCTCGGTCACCGCTTGTTCGCGTTGACGGCACTTTGAACAGAGGACGTTACATTTCAGATGTGTTACGACCCGTGGCTCTACCCTTCATTCGATCCCTGCGAAACCCTACATTTCAGGAGGATAATGCACGACCGCATGTTGCAGGTCCTGTACGGGCCTCTCTGGATACAGAAAATATTCGACTGCTGCCCTGGCCTGCATATTCTCCAGATCTCTCACCAATTGAAAACGTCTGGTCAATAGTGGCCGAGCAACTGGCTAGTCACAATACGCCAGTCACTACTGTTGATGAACTGTGGTATCGTGTTGAAGCTGCATGGGCAGCTGTACCTGTACATGCTATCCAAGCTCTGTTTGACTCAATGCCCAGGCGTATCTAGGCCGTTATGACGGCCATAGGTGGTTGTTCTTGGAACTGATTTCTCAGGCTCTGTGCACCCAAATTGCGTGAAAATGTTATCACATGCCAGTTCTAGTATAAAATTTTTGTCCAATGAATACTTGTTTATCATCTGCATTTATTCTTGGTGTAGTGATTTTAATGGCCTGTAGTGTACAACTGGTGAGATACTTGGTAGGACTCTCGCCGAGACAGCAGGTGGAAGGGAATAAAGGCTCACAAATAAACCCAGCAATGGCGTGTGGGGGGTGCGCGATAACGCACGCAGTAGCTGTGCATACGTTCCGCAGCCGTGGTTGCGGATGGCGATAGGCGGTTCGCGGCTGTCGGTAGCCGGCGCAGAATGCCAATGTGGCCCACCCATTCAGATTCTGCAGAGAGAGTGCTGGACACGCCGGGCCGCATACTGAGCGCGCTGCGGGTGGAAACGCTCTCTCTCTCTCTCTCTCTCTCTCTCTCTCTCTCTCTCTCTCCCTCTCCCCTCTCCCCCTCCCTCCCCCTCCCGTCTACCTGTCTCTCTCTACTGCACACACATTCGCTCCCACACCGCGCCCACTCTTTCATTTCAAATGCGGTTATCGATTAAAAAGGCGCAATAAATGACACTCTATAGTCAGTGTGAATAATCCGCATTCAGATCGCCTTATGCAGTTAACGCACTCCGCCTCCATAAATCATTTCAGTCTGAAGCTTCTTTAAAAACAGTATCTGCCAGTAAAGAATTTCGCTACCATTTATCGACTCCTCAGAAACAAGGAATTCTGGCCAAGTTGTATTCAGTCAACAGATATTTTGAGCCTTCTATCGTCTCCTGGTGTATAGGAACAAAACAAGACTGTGTATTGTATTATCTTTATATTACCTCGAAGATTCGAATGAAAATCTGCAATACAGAGCTACGATCGTTGGTAGTTCAATATGTAACCGCTTCAGTGTGTTTGTTGTTTCTTCTCTGCGTCTAATAGTCTTCTCGCAAACACGTCACTGTCGTCAGTCAGTACAGACCAATTGTTTCGCGTTCATGCGTTCACACTTGAATACCTGACCTACTAGCCCAGGACAAACTAAGCATTAATAGCTTGCTCTTGTCACATGTACTTGGAAGTACTAACCAAACTAAAAACACACTGTACTACTCTTAATAGCTATAATTATTGGTCTGAAAATGATATAAATACTGGTATAATACTGTTCAGCAGAGTAGGATTAATCAATAATAAGATTCGCTGATGACATTGCCATTCTCAGTGAAACTAAAGAAGAGTTACAGGAGCTGCTGAATGGACTGAACAGTCTAATGAGGACAGAAAACTGAGTGAGGGTAAGTAGATGAAAGACAAATGTAATGAGAAGTAGTAGAAATGAGAACAGAGAGAAACTTAACGTCAAAATTGGTGATAAGAAGTAGGTGAAGTTAAGGAAGGAAGGAGGGAAGGAAGGAAGGAAGGTATATTAGGTTGTTTGGTTCAAATGGCTCTGAGCACTATGGGAATTAACAGCTGTGGTCATCAGTCCCCTAGAACTTAGAAATTCTTAAACCTAACAAACCTAAGGACATCGCACACATCCATGCCAGAGACAGGATTCGAACCTGCGACCGAAGCAGTCGCGCGGTTCCAAACTGTAGCGCCTAGAACCGCTCGGCGATTCCGGCCGGCTATATTAGGTTGAACGCCTCATTAGAGACGGAGCAGAAGCTCGGATTGTGTCAAAGATGGGGCAGGAAATCAGTCGTGCTCTTGCGAAGGAATCATTCTGTTTGCCTCGAGCGATTTAGGGAAATTACGATAGACCTAAATCTGAATGGCCGGACGCGGGTTTAAAAAGTCGTTCTTCCGAATGCGAGTCTAGTATGCTAACTACTGTGCCCGCTTGCTCCGTATGACAGGCTAGCACTGGCAGAAAATGCGTTGCAGGCGTAGATAATTTCACTAGTATTAAACAAGGCCATTAATTTGAGGAAAAAAATTCTGAGATTGAACGTTCGGAACAAATCATTGTACTCGTATGGTAGTGGAACATGGACTGTGGGAAAACCGGAACAGAAGAGAATAGAAGCACTTGAGATGTGGTGCTACAGAGGAATGTTGAAAATTAGGAGGTAAGGTTGAAAATGAGGAGGTTCTCCGCAAAATCGTCAAGGAAAAGAATACATGGGAAACTCTGACAAGAAGAAGGGACAGGCTGATAGGAAGTCTGTTACAACAGGGAGTAACATCCATGGTACTAGGGGGAGCAGTAGAAGTTACAAATTGTATGGAGAAACAGATATTAGAATACATACAGCAAATAATTCAGGACTCTGAGATGAAAAGGCTGGCACAGGTGATGAATTGCTGACGGGCCCCATCAAGTCCTTGGTAAGCCTCCAGAAGTATGTGGCACCACATTTTCACTCACAGGTCACGCAGTCAGGTAGATTTGGTGTCAAAAATGTCAAAGTGAGATCGCTATCTTGCATCTCCAACTACTGCAGCACGATTCTGCCTCTTTGGCACGGGCATTTATCGCAATTTAAGCGAGGAGGGATGTAGATGCAGATGGTCCACAGTAATTTCAGGCAGCGACGTCTGTCACAGTGCCTTCGATTAATAACTCAGACCCCATAGGAGCCCAGGCGGATATCTCCCGTAACCTAATACTGCATATAACGAGCTGTGCAGTGCATGTTTCGAGCTGCGTGTGCTTGAATGGATGCGTATCGGGACACAACCGCCGGCCTGGCGTAGCAAGAAACTTGATTATTCCCCCCCGACGACGCGTCCAAGCTTGATGGTTCTGTGCTCACTTCAAGCATAACTCAAGATGTCAATATGGTATACATAGGTGGTCTGCTACGGAGCCCAACGCTCAACAGTGTGCACTGAAAGGTCCGAAACACTCGCGTCGCCACCAGCATTGTACTCTGAAGTCGTATCTGCCACATATCGCCGTCCACCCTGCTTCATGTGCCAGTGAAGCCTACGACTTCCACGTTTCGTGGTGAGGAAGCGGTTCCGGTGAAACCACGAGTCGTCGACGAGGTTTTGTATGTCTTTCAGCCTCTAAACGCTCACGACAGTGTCACCTGGACAAACCACCAGCATCGCTTTTTCAGAAATTCTCGATCCCAGGTTCAGTCACGCGGTGGGAACGGGTATAATGTTAAGCTCATCAGTGTACCTTCCTGATCCGTTTGTTTCATGACTGACCAATAATACGTTAAATGATAATTAATTGAAACCCTCAGCTGCAGACAGGTGTTGTTGATATACCTCGATGGGGACAGCTGAAAATTTGTATCCCAACCGGGACTCGAACACGGGTTCACCTGGCAGATGCTCTATCCATCTGAGCCACCTCAGCTGAGGGTTTCAATTAATTATCAATTATTCTAGAGAAGCTGCACGGTCATCAGTGGTATCTGTTCTTTCGAGAACAGTTCCTATCTTCATATATATAGTTAAAGGCTACCCAGCCATGGACCTTCGTCTGTGCGAATGCGCACAGTTTGCCCGACCTCTTACGGGAACCGTCACCTCAGTGTGCGCGAGTAATGAGTGAATGGGGAAATATCTGTTAGGTACATTACGTATGTAGACTGTGGACAGTTGGGACTGTGGGTCTCATGGGAGGCGTGCAAGGTATAAGTCACTGCAGTCGCGCTATTCACCTGTGTCCTCGGTGGCTCAGATGGATAGAGCGTCTGTCGTGTAAGCATGAGATCGCGGGTTCGAGTCTCGTTCGGGGCACACATTTTCAGCTGTCCCCGTCGAGGTATATCAACAACACCTGTCGGCAGCTGAGGGTTTTAATTAATTATCATTTATTCTGGAGAAGCTGCACGGTCAGCAATGGTATCTGTTCTTTCTTCATATATATAATAATATATTGTTCAGTAAAGCAAAAACAAGTTCTATGCGAGATCAGCGTAGAGGGAAGAAACTGGAATCAAGCATTGTAATCCTGAAGTCGCAGTGGATAGCCGTTGCCTTCTTCTGCCCAGTTACGAAGTCTCGAGTATGAGGGATGCTCAACAGAAAACTTACGAAACAACGCTGTGGATATAATTGAAATCTTTATTCAAAAGTAAAGCGTGTGCCCAGCTGCCCCACTGATCCACGAGCCGAAGGATTCCTTGTTTCCGCAACTCTTGTGGCTGTGACAGGAGCCAGTCCTCCACTATGTCTTTCAGTCCGTCGTCCGAAATGAACCGCTTTCTTCTGAGACATTTTTCTAGTGCACTGCACAGAATGAAGTCACAGGGAGACATGTCCGAGCTGTTGGACGGATACTGAAGCTGCAACCACTTGTACTTGGCCATTACGTTTTGTATGACTATGGAGACGTGTGGATGCGCGTTGTCGTGGAACAGAATCACTCCCTCCCTGAGAAGCTCCAGGCCGTTTCCTCTTGCTGCGTAGGCCGCGGAATTCGTTGAATATCGGACCTCGAACCTCAAAAAATATGGAGAACATCAGCTTGCCTGCTGAGGGCACAGCTTTGAATTATTTAGGGGAATGCGCAAAACAACGTCGTGCAACCTTCCCGTATATAAAAATTTCCGGTACAGAATTGACTGAGAATTGAAACTGATAAATTTTGGACGTAACCAGCGCTACGTCATGGCCCTGTAAAATCATCCTGAATAAACTGAAAAGTTGTTACCTCGTAATGGTGTCGCCGGATAACGCTGTCTATATATCTGCTCCTAAATGGCACAGCTTAGTGCAATGATGGCCTATCTACTACTACTGAACAACATTTGTTTGAGATTTGCATTATTATAAAAAAAATGACTTTGCTGTTGACGCAACTGCATAGCTGGTCCTGTGATTGTTAAACAACACATGCTTATAATCTGGGAAAATTTGTAAAATATTTATATTCAAGTAAATGACTGGTAAAAATTATGTTCTGAAAAACCTTATTATTGAAAACATTTCTGCAAACCATTACAAAAAAAATGAACATTACAAGTCGGACTTAATTAGTGCTGACAAATCACAAAAATAATTATGAAAAATCCTCCTCGATTGCACAAACTACCTGGTGTTTACCTAGGTTTCAGCGTGGGTACCCACGCCTTCATCAGAACAATTATAAAACAGCTTGCCTAAATAGGCATAGTCAAAGGCTAAAATCAACACCTACAGCGGCATGTCCCCATAAAATTTTTTTACAAATACACGGTACATATGTACCAAATCAATAATATTACTTATCTCAACCCTGTGTGTGCTGCCTCGCCCCAGCCAACGTACGATGGTCACAGCCTCTCCACCCAACTGAGGCACCGCAGGCTGCTCACATGCGCGGTTATCGAAATCACTGCGCATGCGCGCGGCCAGGAAACGCTCTTCTTACGCATGGGAGCGGGATTACAAAGTTAACACGGATCGGGATCTAACTGATTGCCAAAAGTTGTCGCGCAAATAGCAAACTGAGCAAATGATGAAAGCGATGATGCGGGAATTAAGACATATTTAATAGCAACGCACGACAAACTTTGTGCACGGATGGTAAATCCGCCACAAGCTAATAAGGAGGCCCTAGAATTAAGTAGAAATTACAACTAAACTAAAAAGATAGCTATGCTAAGGACGTTATTGTTAACGGATAAAATCGCACTAATAATTTTTGCAGCAGAAACAACGGTAGTCGCTACATCGCCATAATACTAAGCGGCCGACCAGGCCGTAATCAGAAGACCTTGAAGGTTTATAACATACCTTGGCTCCGTGACCTTATTATTACATAGAAGCCAACGAAGATACATAAAATTCCTCTTAACAGCGCGCAGCAATAACAAAATACAAATAGTGTTCTTCTTGGCTAACAAAACCCTCAACACAGTAGGAGTGAAAACGTACCAAAATGGAGGAGGGGGGGTGGGCGTCGTTACCATCCGCGCACGACGTTGATTTTTAACACTCGCAGAACCTACAAAATATATCTACTATCGTGTGCTTTAATACTATTTTATACGCACAATAAGTAATTATTCTTTGTTTGCTTTTCTTGCTAGAGCTGCAATTTGAATGGCCACCAGAGCAGATCTAAAGCTGCTGGTGTCATGAAGCTACAAATTCCTCGATGTGCTGATTGATTTCATGTTCTGTTACATTGTCGTACGTATCCATGTACTGTTTTATACAAGGCACAAACGAAAACATTTGTGTTACTTCACTGGACCTCTAACCCCAGATCACTTCAAACAGTGCATCAGATAAACACGTCGCTTAGTGATACCGACAGTTTTAAGATGCATTGTACTGTTCATTTAGCGAAATGGGATCTCGTTTGACCACATCACTTAAATGAACATTCCGCCACGATAACATCCATGTGAACACAGCCAACTGCTTACAGTATGTCGCCTCCACTCCTAAAACATTGATTGTATATACCTACCTGGCTAAAAATGACAGCAGCTTGATGTCAGTTGATTTTTACACAGTTGGCGTAAAAACAAAAGTTCCTTGAAAGAAAAAAGTAGTTTTCAGTTTGGAACTCTGTGGAAATGAAGCAAATAAAGCATGAAAATAAAATTTTCCAAGTTGCGCAAGGCAGCGCCTTGTTCCTTTTCAGTTCGCCTCCTTTGTTGCGATCTCATTCAGGATGTTCTGGTGTTCACAGTCAGGTGAATATTGTCAATGACGTGTTGCGTTCACTTACAAATGAGAATTTTCCACCCTAGGGCAAACTAGTGCACACGGCACTAGTCTTTGACAGTACTGAGCGAATCGCGAAAAACAAATCATTATGAAGAAGACCCCAGCAGAAGAGTCAAAACGTCTGTTGCGCAAAAGACACTGAGGAGCAACATGACGTGGCATAACAACCTAAAAGATTTTGCCTTTAATGGAAACTTCCAAGCAAGCGTGCAGCTCTACAAAAGTATACTTCAGGGATTGGACAAAAATATGGAAGCACCGCGGCAACTGCATGCCTGGACATAAATGTCGAGTATGTAGATTAAGATGTTGCGTTTGACACAAACGCCAACTGTGCAATTTCTACAGTAAGTTGCAGTTGTTAGTTGTGGTCAGAACAGTGTTCTGTGCAATTGTGAGGGTATTACAACGTCGGAACTAAGTGAAGTCGACTATGAGAAAATGGTTGGTGCCCGTATGGAGCGCGATTCCGAAGCCGAGATAGCGGAAGTGTTTAGTGTTTCAAATGGCATAATACCGAAGATTTATATCACATACATGGAAATCGGAAAAATATCATCCGTTAAGTTACAACGCGGAAGAAGAGTCTATTGAGTGATAGTGATTAACTGTCGCTAGTGAAACTTGAAACTAAAAATAAGGGACGACGGCTGGGAAAGTCAACGCAGAACTGTATTTCGCACTCGCGAACCCTGTCAACATGCTGGAAATTATAGGGCGAGTTTGAATTTTAAAACCACTCATCTGTGATGCAAATGCCCAGAATAAGAAAACGTAGTGCCAGAGCCACAAAAACCTGGACTGTGGAGCAATGGACGAACGTCATTTGATACAATGACTCTAGTTCAACATTGTTTTCAACTTCTGGCCATGTTTACGTTTCAGGAGCGAAATATCTCGGGTGCTGGGTGATGATTCGGGCAACCATATCTTGGTATTCCGTGGGTCCCAAGCGCTATCTGCAAGCTCGCATTACTTCCAAGGATTATGTGACGATATTGGGTAATTCTCTCAGGATAAATTGTCGCATCTGCACTGGCCAACACAATCATCAGGTTTCAATACTATAGAGACTTCGTGGTTTGCTTTGGAGAGAAATCTATGTGATCATAAAATATAACTGAACTTGCCACCATTTTGCATATAGTAAAAGCCTCACTTGAAACCCACACAGGACCTCTATTTACGCTTTCCGACACGACCAGAAGCTGCTTTGAGTGCCACTGGATTTCCTACACCATATTTGGCATGTCAATATGTTGGACTTTCGGTATTTTCATATTTTTGTCTGTTGTTGTTCTGGTCTTCAGGCCAGAGACTGGTGTGATGCAACTCTCCATGCCACTCTATCCTGTGCAAGCTTCATTTCCCAGTACATACTGCAACCGACAGCCTTCTGAATCAGCTTAATGCATTCATCTCTTGGCCTCCCTCTACGATTTTTACCCTCCACGCTTCCCTCCAATACTAAATTGGTGATCCCATGATGCCGCAGAACATCTCCTACCAACCGATGCCTACTTCTAGTCACGTTGTGCCACAAATATCCCTTCTCCTCAGTTCTATTCAGTACCTACTCATTATTTATGTGATCTACCCATCTAATCTTCAGCATTCTTCTGTAGCCTCACATTTCGAAAGCTTCTATTCTCTTCTTGTCTAAACTATTTATCGTCCATGTTTCACTTCCATACATGGCTACACTCCATACAAATACTTTTAGAAGCGACTTCCTGACACTTAAATCTATACTCGATATTAACAAATTTGTCTTCTTCAGAAATTCTTTCCTTGCCATTGCCAGTCTACATTTTATATCCTCATTACTTCGACAATCATCAGTTATTTTGCTCCCCTAATAACAAAACTCATCTACTACTTTAAGTGTCTCATTTCCTAATCTAATTCCCTCAGCACCACCCGACTTAATTCAACTACATTCCATTATCCTCTCTTCTTTCTTTGATGTTCTTCTGATATCCTCCTTTGAAGATGCTGTCCATTCCGTTGAAATGCTCTTCCAGGTCCTTTGCTGTCTCTGACAGAATTACAATGTCATCGGCGAACCTCATAATTTTTATTCCTTCTCCATGGATTTCAATACCTACCCCGAATTTTATTTTTGTTTCCTTTGCCGCTTGCTCAGTATACAGATTGAATAACAACAATATGCTACAACTCTGTCTCACTCCCTTCCCAACCACTGCTTCCCTTTCATGTCCCTCGATTCTTATAACTGCCATCTCGTTTCTGTACAAATTGTAAACAGCCTTTCGTTCTCTGTATTTTACCCCTGCCACCCTCAGAATTTGAAAGAGAGTATTCCAGTCAACGTTGTCAAAAGCTTTCTCTACGTCTACAAATGCTGGAAATGTAGTTTTGCCTTTCCTTAATCTATCTTCTAAAATAAGTCGTATGGTAAGTATTGCCCCACGTGTTCCAATATGCCTACGGAATCCAAACCGATCTTCCCCAAGGTCGGCTTCTACCAGTTTTTCCATTCGTCTGTAAAGAATTCGTGTTAGTATTTTGCAGCCATGGCTTATTAAACTGATAGTTCCGTAATTATCACATGTGTCAATACCTGCTTTCCTTGGGATTGGAATTATTTTATTCTTCTTGAAGTCTAAGGGTATTTCGTCTGTCTTATACATCTTTCTCACCAGATGGTAGAGTTTTGCCAGGGCTGGCTCTCCCAAGGCTGTCAGTAGTTCTAATGGAAAGTTGTCTACTCCGGGGGCCTTTGTGTCTACCCCTGTATATGGACAACTATGCAGAAAGAGCAACTTTCGTACGTTAACCTATCAAAATAAATATTCCTTTTACTTATTATTTTGCAAGTAATAGAGGGAAACGCCTTATCTTATACGCCCTTTATATTCCGAAATACGTCAGGGAAAAAGATTGCTCATGTGTCGGGTTTACCCCCAACTGGTCGCTAGCACTACAGCGCTCCGCCTGTTACCATTGAGGAACGCCTGCCAGCTGTCTGATAGGCAAACAGCGACGCACGTGGACCCAGCGGGTAGCACACTGCAGGCGTCGCGCATCGATATTCGATGGTGCAGCTGCGTGGGTCGGCGCTTGTCCGGGCTAACTGCGAAGTCGCGCCTGTAGCTGCCTGCCGCTGCCACTTCGACTGAAATCGCGTGTAGGCCGGCGTGCCCGCGGGCGCAGTCGCATTGAATGGGTGCCCCCACCCGCAAACACGCGCTGCCATGTTCCGCGACGCTGCACCAGGGGACAACAACGCGCACCGTGTAACGTCCGTAAACGAAGCAGCGGTACACCGATCCTTCCGCGATGAATTTTCTGTGTTACTATACCGACCTGTGTACACGCACGGGGGATGGCGGGGAACGCGCTACACTTTTACTCTCTCGCTGTAGTAGATTCTGAAAGAAATACTTCGAACTAAACAGATACACAGGATCACAATTACTGGCGCGAATTGACACAACTGGAAGGACACAGTGCTAAAAGTAGAACTGTCTTAGCAGTTACGGATACAAGTAACAGCCCTGAATTTAAGAAATGAGTGGGAGTTAAATAATTAATGGACATGAATCATTTTCTACAGCTTTGGGCGATACATTTGTTCTGGAATCGGTATCCGGAGTTATGGAAATGGATCAAAAATTGATATTCATACAGGTATCGACGGAGAATGCAAAATCGTAAGCTTTCGGGGTCGGCTGATGAATGTGTGACACTACGGGGCTTCACCCGTACCACCCTCGGAAGGCGCAGGCAATGAAACCTCGGCATTTTGCGTCAACAGCCCATTTCTACACGAGTTTTATGCACCGTTCTGTGGACGAGCCCGACTTCCAACGCCGAAGTCGTTTCACAGATGAAGCTAAGTTCACCAGGGACGGTGTTCTCATTTCCCACAACAGTCAAGTGTAGGCTGCTGAGAACCCGCATGCTGCGCGCCTTTCTGTGTTTCAGGAATGACAACGTCTGAATGTTTCGTCGGGCTACCTGGTGCGTCTTCCACCACACCTGACGGGTGCCGCGTATTAGGGATTCCTAGACAGCGCATTGCAGGCGCACTTGGAAAATGTTCCACTGCATGCGCGTCAAAACATGTGATTCCACCACAATCAAGCAACAACGTATTTTTTACGTTCGGTCTGAGATAATCGTGACCAATGATTTGGGCAACAGTGAATAGGTTGTGGACGCCCGATTTCTTGGCTTGCACGTTCTGTCGGCGTGAATCCACTAAACTATTGCCGGCCGCTGTGACCGAGCGGTTCTAGGCCTTCCAGTCGGGAACCGCGTGACTGCTACGGTCGCAGGTTCGAATCCTGCCTCGGGCATGGATGTGTGTGATGTCCTTAGGTTAGTTAGGTTTAAGTAGTTCTAAGTTTAGGGAACTGATGACCTCAGATGATAAGTCATATTGTGCTCAGAGCCATTTGAACTAAACTGTGACCTGTGTGTTCACATGAAATGCTTGATATATTCGACCAATGTGGCATCCGAAGAAGGCCCATTGGGGTGGGTTATGGTTTCGGTGAATGCTGGAGGATTAGGGATGGGTGCTCGTGTATGTAGGAACTTGGTTCAGAGGTACAGTATGTGTGTTGAAGTCGGTGGTCATCAAACCGAGCGCTGCATGTAAGTTGACCCAGACGACAAGCAGCAGGAGTCAGAGAGCAACGTGTGTTCTGGTATTTTGCGTGCAGCGGAAAAACGGTACTTTTCCGGACGTGAGATCCTATTCTGAACTTAATCGTCTTGTACGATATTGCAGTCACTGTGTTATTGTAAGTTATTTTGCGAAATTCCTTTGGACACCCATGCAGGCGCTGAAATGTCTTATTGGTCCGCCGACAGCGGGCAAGTAAAATCTCACCCGTACAGGAATATACACAATGGATTTACGAGTACGGTTTGTAGTCGCGTGGTTGACGACATATGAAAGTTTGCGTCTGGCCTTGAGTCGCGCACGGATCGCCAAATGTTAAGGCGACCGCTCGCAGTAAGCGGAAAAACGGCGTTCGAATCCCGGTCTAGCACAAATTTACACTGTCGTCAATCCATTTCACAGCTGATGGCTTTTCACATTCGCAATTACGAATACATTTAATGTATTAACCGTCTTGGTCCCCACTAGAAGACCTCAAAGTCTGTAATTGGAATTTAGCCATATCCTGTGTATCCATTTTTCAGGCTCACGCAAGAAATTTTTTAACGTCTATAGTTGCCGCATCATGATATTGGCACTGTGTTTTTGAATGGAAATATATTCTTCTTACTATGACATTGGAAAGAACATTAATAAGATAAAGTGCGTGGTAGTTGATAAAAGACAGAGAAGATAGCACAGCAAACAACTGTTCCTGTGTAAAAGACCTTCCCGAATCGTTTGCCCCACTGTAATAGATGTACAGTTCATACGTTTACCTGAACGCTTGAATAACGTCAGTTTACTCTCTGCTCTTGTGGTGATCAAATAACTATGGCAATAAAAGTAAATTATTCAGACTCTGACAACGAATGCGGCTGTAGGAAAATGGGATATGCGTTTCATTTCTGACAAATGTCACCATACAATTAGAGCAATGATGAAGTAATATGCTTAAAGGTATGTATTACGATAGTATAAATCCAACACATTCCTTCTTTAAAAAAGTTTCAACTAAACATTAGTGCGATGAATGAAATGCAGCCACGACGCATAAGGGCACCTAATGAGAGCAGTCGAGCTAACTTCTCACAGTCACTACGAAGAGTCTGCGACTGGGAACAGCCAAAGGAATTTCCAGCGCACTTCGTTCATTCCTCGTTTCAGTTCATCAAAAGCTTCATTGCAATGCCTTTCCCTGTTCATAGTGTCTAAGGGCACAATATTTCGTCGATCATACATCTACATCTACATTCTACATTTATACTCCGCAAGCCACCCAACGGTGTGTGGCGGAGGGCACTTTACGTGCCACTGTCATTATCTCCCTTTCCTGTTCCAGTCGCGTATGGTTCGCGGGAAGAACGACTGTCTGAAAGCGTCTGTGCGCGCTCTAATCTCTCTAATTTTACATTCGTGATCTCCTCGGGAGGTATAAGTAGGGGGAAGCAATATATTCGATACCTCATCCAGAAACGCACCCTCTCGAAACCTGGCGAGCAAGCTACACCGCGATGCAGAGCGCCTCTCTTGCAGAGTCCGCCACTTGAGTTTGTTAAACATCTCCGTAACGCTATCATGGTTACCAAATAACCCTGTGACGAAACGCGCCGCTCTTCTTTGAATCTTCTCTATCTCCTCCGTCAACCCGATCTGGTACGGATCCCACACTGATGAGCAATACTCAAGTATAGGTCGAACGAGTGTTTTGTAAGCCACCTCCTTTGTTGATGGACTACATTTTCTAAGGACTCTCCCAATGAATCTCAACCTGGTACCCGCCTTACCAACAATTAATTTTATATGATCATTCCACTTCAAATCGTTCCGCACGCATACTCCCAGATATTTTACAGAAGTAACTGCTACCAGTGTTTGTTCCGCTATCATATAATCATACAATAAAGGATCCTTCTTTCTATGTATTCGCAATACATTACATTTGTCTATGTTAAGGGTCAGTTGCCACTCCCTGCACCAAGTGCCTATCCGCTGCAGATCTTCCTGCATTTCGCTACAATTTTCTAATGCTGCAACTTCTCTGTATACTACAGCATCATCCGCGAAAAGCCGCATGGAACTTCCGACACTATCTACTAGGTCATTTATATATATTGTGAAAAGCAATGGTCCCATAACACTCCCCTGTGGCACACCAGAGGTTACTTTAACGTCTGTAGACGTCTCTCCGTTGATAACAACATGCTGTGTTCTGTTTGCTAAAAACTCTTCAATCCAGCCACACAGTTGGTCTGATATTCCGTAGGCTCTTACTTTGTTTATCAGGCGACAGTGCGGAACTGTATCGAACGCCTTCCGGAAGTCAAGAAAAATAGCATCTACCTGGGAGCCTGTATCTAATATTTTCTGGGTCTCATGAACAAATAAAGCGAGTTGGGTCTCACACGATCGCTGTTTCCGGAATCCATGTTGATTCCTACATAGTAGATTCTGAGTTTCCAAAAACGACATGATATTCGAGCAAAAAACATGTTCTAAAATTCTACAACAGATCGACGTCAGAGATATAGGTCTATAGTTTTGCACATCTGCTCGACGACCCTTCTTGAAGACTGGGACTACCTGTGCTCTTTTCCAATCATTTGGAACCTTCCGTTCCTCTAGAGACTTGCGGTACACGGCTGTTAGAAGGGGGGCAAGTTCTTTCGCGTACTCTGTGTAGAATCGAATTGGTATCCCGTCAGGTCCAGTGGACTTTCCTCTGTTGAGTGATTCCAGTTGCTTTTCTATTCCTTGGACACTTATTTCGATGTCAGCCATTTTTTCGTTTGTGCGAGGATTTAGAGAAGGAACTGCAGTGCGGTCTTCCTCTGTGAAACAGCTTTGGAAAAAGGTGTTTAGTATTTCAGCTTTACGCTTGTCATCCTCTGTTTCAATGCCATCATCATCCCGGAGTGTCTGGATATGCTGTTTCGAGCCACTTACTGATTTAACGTAAGACCAGAACTTCCTAGGATTTTCTGTCAAGTCGGTACATAGAATTTTACTTTCGAATTCACTGAACGCTTCACGCATAGCCCTCCTTACGCTAACTTTGACATCGTTTAGCTTCTGTTTGTCTGAGAGGTTTTGGCTGCGTTTAAACTTGCAGTGAAGCTCTCTTTGCTTTCGCAGTAGTTTCCTAACTTTGTTGTTGTACCACGGTGGGTTTTTCCCGTCCCTCACAGTTTTACTCGGCACGTACCTGTCTAAAACGCATTTTACGATTGCCTTGAACTTTTTCCATAAACACTCAACATTGTCAGTGTCGGAACAGAAATTTTCGTTTTGATCTGTTAGGTAGTCTGAAATCTGCCTTCTATTACTCTTGCTAAACAGATAAACCTTCCGCCCTTTTTTTATATTCCTATTAACTTCCAAATTCAGGGATACTGCAACGGCCTTGTGATCACTGATTCCCTGTTCTGCACTTACAGAGTCGAAAAGTTCGGGTCTGTTTGTTACCAGTAGGTCCAAGATGTTATCTCCACGAGTCGGTTCTCTGTTTAATTGCTCGAGGTAATTTTCGGATAGTGCACTCAGTATAATGTCACTCGATGCTCTGTCCCTACCACCCGTCCTAAACATCTGAGTGTCCCAGTCTATATCTGGTAAATTGAAATCTCCACCTAAGACTATAACATGCTGAGAAAATTTATGTGAAATGTATTCCAAATTTTCTCTCAGTTGTTCTGCCACTAATGCTGCTGAGTCGGGGGGTCGGTAAAAGGAGCCAATTATTAACCTAGCTCGGTTGTTGAGTGTAACCTCCACCCATAATAATTCACAGGAACTATCCACTTCTACTTCACTACAGGATAAACTACTACTAACAGCGACGTACACTCCACCACCGGTTGCATGCTATCTATCCTTTCTAAACACCTTTGTAAAAATTTCGGCAGAATTTATCTCTGGCTTCAGCCAGATTTCTGTACCTATAACGACATGTCGCCATCGTCAGGTGTGCTGACGAAAGTCAATTTTTTTTTTCATTCCATCTCTGAGCATAATGATGTAGTAGTTAATGTTGTTGCCGTAGCACTGTTTATTTTTAAACTTCGGTTAGGTTATAGTACCCAATACTGGTGGATGAGAAGATGTTCTTGCACTTATTACCTTACCCTGGAATTCCCGTTAAGGCATAGTCATAAACTCCCTGCAAGAAAACCGCAGTTGGGGTTGTATTTTATTTATTTTTTTATTTTTTTTATTTTTATTTATTTATTTATTTATTTTTGTCATCAGTTTTCTCACTGGTTTAGTGCAGCCCGCGACGAATTCCTCTCCTGTGCCAACATATACATCTCAGAGTAGCACTTGCAACCTACATTCTGAATTATCTGCTGGATGTATTCCAATCTCTGTCTTCCTCTACAGTTTTTCCCCTCTACAGCTCCCGCCAGTACCATGGAAGTCATTGCCTGGTGTCTTAACAGATGTCCTATCATCCTGTCCCTTCTCCTTGTCAGTGTTCCCCACACATTCCTTTCATCTCCGATTCTGCGCAGGACCTCCTCATTCCTTACCTTATCGTTCCACCTAATTTTCAATATTTGTTTGTAGCACCACAACTCAAATGGATTCTCTTCTGTTCCAGTTTTCCCACAGTCCTTGTTTCACTAGCATACACACTGTACTTCAGACGTTCGTTCTCAGACATTTCTTCTTCAAATTAAGACCTGCATTTGTAACTAGTAGACTTCTCTTGGCCAGGAATTCCCTTTCTGACAGTGCTAGTCTGCTTTTGATGTCCTCCTTACTCCGTCCGTCACTGGTTATTTTGCTGCCTAGGTAGCAGAATTCCTTAACTTCATCTATTTCGTGGCCATCAATCCTGATTCTAAGTTTCCCACTGTTCTCATCTCTAACACTTCTCATTACTATCGTCTTTCTTCGATTTACTCTCAATCTTTATTCTGTACTCATTAGGTTGTTCATGCCATTTAGCGTATCATGTAATTCTTCTTCACTTTCACTCAGGATAGCAGTGCCATCGGCGAATCTTATCAATGATATCTTTTCACCTTCAATTTTAATTCCACTCCTGAACCTTTCTTTTATTCCCATCATCGCTTCTTCGAAGTAGAGATTAAACAGTAGGGGGCGAAATACTACATCCCTGCTTTACACCCTTTTCAATCCGATCACTTCGTTGTTGGTCGTCCATTCTTATTAATCCCCCTTGGCTCTTGTACATATTGTTTACTACCCATCTCTCCTTATAGCTTACCACTGTTTGTCTCAGAATTTCGAACATCTTGCATCATTTTACATTGTCGAACGCTTTTTCCTGGTCGACCACTCCTATGATCGCGTCTTGATTTTTCTTTAGTCTTGCTTCCATTATCAACTGCAATGTAAAAATTGCCTCGCTAGTTTATTTGTTTATCTTATGTCAAGGCAATTTGTGTCTTGATACCAGTTTTCTCTTTTAGTTCTGGATCGTTCCGTGTTCTGGTTGGTATAGTTTATCTATGAAGGATATCATTTATGTCTTGACTGCTTGCAAGTAACTGGTGGAATATTTCTGATGTAGCTCGGAGAATAACATGAGAAGCGTATATACACTGCCGGAAAAAATGCATCCTCAGGCGAAAGATCATTTTATCGAATAGTGAGGTGACATAGTTCATCATTGCAGGAGTGTATGATAACAGATCGAGACCAACCCAAACATACATGTGACAGTAAAGAGGGCACAAACAGTTTCGTCAATACACAGTGTAGCCCCCTCTGGTGCTACTTAGGCGTGTATTCATAAAAGTGCCGAATGGCATCGTCCGACACACTGTCCAAAGAATTTCGCGGCTTTTGTTGCAGTTCGGCAGTGATTCTTGCAGACCCTGCAGTACGTGTAAATTCCCGCTTCTTCGTGTCCCATAAGTCTTTAGTTGCCGAGAGATAGTCCAGGACTTATTGTACACCACGAAGAGCACATGGAGTCACAGTAGCGGTATGTTATGTGTCGCACACGAGTGCACTCGGGAATAGACAGCTCACCATCACTCGCATACAAACAGAACCAGAACCTACCCTAATCACTGGAGACACCAGAGCGCCATTCCACTCTCCAGTCAACTCTTTCACGACACCAGTGTAAAGATAATAGGTGGTGTCGTCGTGTCAGTGGTAGAATGGGCAGAGGCAAACATCATCTTTATCCCGCTGCAAGCAGACGACTCCAAATTATCCCTGATGACACAACAGCAGCAACGTGTGCCCAGATTTGGTCCCTAGATAATGTTCAGTCGACCACAACTGCTCGCACAATGCGTCTAACTTAACTTGCGTCTGCACTACAAGGACGCCCTGAACCCGTGATGCAGATGTGAGAACGGTCCACAGATTACTGCTGAAACAAGCAGCATACCACTAACACCTATGTAACGATCGATCCAACCTTCCGCAGACCTACACTGCGATCCCATTCAAATGGATGAAGCTGTTCCACGAGAGTATTTACTCATCGTTGAGGGCATGTTGCTGCCCTGGAATGTATGTTGCAAACATTGTCTACCTCTAATCTCAGCACAGTTACTGCCTACGGAGTCAAAACGGAGGATGCAAGGACGGGAGTCTTGAGTGACACCTGTTGGCCTATGATCATGACAAATCAACCACAACGTCACAGCCCTTCACTAACCAGTTATACTGAACACCAGAGAAAATGGTATAGGCATGGGTATTCAAATACAGAGATATATAAACAGAAAGAATACATTGCTGTGGTCGGCAACGGCTGTATAACACAACTGTCTGGTACATTTGTTAGGACCCTTACTGATGCCACAATGATATGTTATCAAGATTTACGCGAGTTTGAACGTGGTGTTGCAGTCATCGCACGACCGATGGAACACAGCATCTAGGAGGAAGCGATGAAGTGGGGATTTTCCCATAAGATTATGGTAAAAAACCGTGAATATCAAAAATCCGGTAAAACATCAAATCTCCGACACTTTTGCGTCCGGAGAAAGATCCTGCAAGGACGGGACCAACGACGAATGAAAAGAATCGTTCGAGTGCAAACCTTCCGCAAACTGCTGCAGATTTCAATGCAGGGCCATCAACAAGTGTCAGTAGTCGAATCATTGAACGAAATATCATCGATATGGGCTTTCGGAGTCGAAAGTGCACTCGTTCACCCTTGATGACTTCACACACAAAGCTTTATGGCTCGCCTATAAAATATGATGCAAATCCATGAAAGAAATAAATGACGAAGAGGAGTTCTGAGACTGTATTAATGTTCGTGGTAATAAACGGCTCATGACAATCGGACATTGCCGGCGGCGGTGGCCGAGTGGTTCTAGGCGCTTCAGTCTGGAACCGTGCGACCGCTACCGTCGCAGGTTCGAATTCTGCCTCGGACATGGATAACTGTGATGTCCTTAGGTTATTTAGGTTTAAGTAGTTCTCTGCTCTAGGGGACTGATGACCTCAGATGTTAAGTCCCATTGTGCTCAGAGCCGTTTGAACCATTTTTTGCGCCCGTCAACACCGACACTGATGGCTGGAAACATATTGTCTGGTCGTAAGAGTCTCGTTTCAAATTGTATCGAGCGGATGGACGTGTACGGTTATTAACAACTACTTCATGAATCTATGGAGCCTGCACGTCAGCAGGGGAATGTTCAAGCTAGTGGGGGCTCTGTGATGTTCTGGGGCGTGTGCAGTTGGAGTGATATGGGACCCCTGATACGTCTAGATACGACACTAACAGGTGACATGTACGTAAGCATCCTGCCTGATCACCTGCAACCATTCATGTCCACTGTGCATTCCGAATGACTTAGGAAATTCCAGCAGGAAAATGCAACGCCCCACATACAGAATCGCTACAGAGTGGCTCCACGAACACACTTCCGAATTTAAACACCTCCGCTCGTCACCAAAATCCCCAGACATGAACATTATTGCACATACCTGGGATGCCTTGCAACGTGTTTTTCAGAAGAGATCTCCAACCCCTCGTACTCACGCGGATTTATGTCGAGTCCATGTCACGTCGAGTTGCGGGACTTCTACATGCTCGCGGGGGCCCTACACGATATTAGGCAGGTGTACCAGTTTCTTTGGTTCTTCAGTGTTCTGATGCCACTGAAGACAGACTTTGAGAGAATTGCATTTTTTTCCATCAGAGAGTATATGAGTTGTGGATATCTGAAGGTCCTAGGTTCATATTGAAGGACATATTCATGGATTCAGAGTATTTTAATCAGTTGAGTTCATATCGAGCACATAGCTACTTGAATCTATCTCGTATTTTCTTTGTGTTGAGAGTTTCGCGTAGTGAGGCACTAAAAAAGACTATCATATGCAGCATTCTCCTGTCGGCAGACCCAATCTTACTAACGAAATGAGACCGTTTGTACCTATGGAGGAGACCGGTGACATTTGTAAAGTATTAGATTATAAAAGACAATGTCTTTTTGACGTAAAATGTACTGAATACACGCCTATGTGCGACTGATAGTATTCTTAGATCTCACGATAGCCGCAAAACAGAAGCCGGCAATCAATTTTAATAAAATACTATGACAGCAGAACATTGACTTTTATAATCTGATCTTCTTAGTTTGATTTTATGTCACATCCATACCTGCATTTCATCACAATTTGCGTACGTAAATTCCATGGTATATTTCGCGCGTTTGTGGAGTGATTTCTTGACCCAGAGACGAATATTTCGTTGTCGTGCAGCCTGAGAGCGCAAAGCCGACTTACATCCCTCCTTGTCGGCCCCTTTGTACGTGGTCCGCGCTGGAGTGAGTAACTGAATTTTATTCGTTGCGGAATGCTTAATAGCCTTTAGGTTACACCGCGTTGTGTACTTAATGTTCCGTTACAATAGTAAAACAGGCGGTGTCAGATTCCCCGATAAATGGTCGTTCTCTCAGCTTGCTACTCTGTGCTTCGGTATCACTCCTGGAATTCTGTGGTATTAAAGCTGCGAAACGACTGTCTATGTCGCCAGAGAAAAGCAGCGGCGAAACCAAGAACTGTGTTCGGGGGTCAATAATGGAATTCCTCCGGAAATATAACCAATATGTTGTAAGAGGTCGCTCTGCTGATATGAAGTAGCATGCCTTACGTTTTTGTGGGTTAAAATGTCCGGAAGGCTCAGCAAAATTGGAAACTCAGTCGGAACATTAGACTGACATGTCAACGGACCAGCATTTTATAATGACAGACAGCTTTTATTGCATAACTCAAGTTCGTAACATTCCAACGTTCGTCGCAAAATTTTGACAGACCTTCACTAATAACTCATCCGAATTATCACTTTCTTATTTGTCTGCATATTTTTGTTGTAGGTTCTTGAAGAAACCAGCCAAATCCTTGTTACTGTACAAAGTACGGAATGAAATACGTTCTGAAATACTGAATAACTATGGTACCTACAAACAGTATATTTCACTTAAAGGTACGATGCCATAGTATGTGTAAGTATGACTACAAGTGTATGAATGATTGTAAAGTACATTACCTGCTCCATGCATGTTACACTGTTCATTTGCGCTTTCTTATATCCCACACAAATGAATATGGCGGCACTGCAAACTTCTTCCTTTATAACCAAATTCATAATGAAGAGCCGGCCGCGGTGGCCGTGCGGTTCTGGCGCTGCAGTCCGGAACCGCGGGACTGCTACGGTCGCAGGTTCGAATCCTGCCTCGGGCATGGGTGTGTGTGTGATGTCCTTAGGTTAGTTAGGTTTAAATAGTTCTAAGTTCTAGGGGACTGATGACCTCAGATGTTGAGTCCCATAGTGCTCAGAGCCATTTCAACCATAATGAAGAAAGGCTGATAGTGAAGACAGAATTTTAACTCGAAAATTATCGTTTACTCGAGAGAACATTGATTGTTCGGAAAGAAATACTTTACATCCATCGTTGCTCTTCTCCAGAGAAAGCTGTAAATGAAAACCAAATAATGACTTCAGCAAACGGTGAACATCTGGAGATCCATTTAGAATAATTTGTTAAATGCACTGCTGTTTTGGAAAACAGTCGGTGTCATACTGAATGTAATAGTAAATTCGCTTATTTAACCAACCGTATTTTATTGTGTAGTTGTCAGGAAGTCTGCTTCCATAGCTGCTCGCAATGGACACGAGTTCGATTCCCGGTGTACTGACAGTTTTCCTTCGTTGGATGACTGTAATGGGGTCCATTCATCCTAATGATGCTAATAGAGGAGCTGTTTGAATCAAAAGTAGCGGCCCCAAGGTTTAAAAAATTGACAACGGCCTCGAGATCTGTTTGACGAATCCATGTCCCACTATTCCGCATCACGATGACACAATTGGCAGTGGATTACACGCCGGTCGGTCGCCACCGCATGGTCCGCAGGGAAGAACGCAATGTTTGAAAAAAGAATAAAAGGTGAAGTCATCTCCACTACTACGACTTCTTTCACTTGAGACACACTGTTGTGGGTTGGCCGTCGCTCCAAAGACTGGGTTGCTACAGTACTCCGCGCTAGCCTATCCCGTGCAAGCTTCTTCCTCTTCGAAAAATTACTCCAGTCTACATTCATTTGAACCTGTTTACTGTACTGAAACCATCGTCTCCCTTCACTATTTGCAGCTTTCAAGCTTCAGTCCAGTATCAAATTAACAATTTCTTGACCCCCCCTAGACGTTTCCTAATAACCGATCCCTTTATTTAGATAAGTTGTGCCACATATTTCTTTTCTTTCCCATTCATCTCAGTAAGTACTCTTTATTTATTCGCTCTACCCGCCTAACTTTTAACATTCTTCGGGTTAAATACGTTTCCAAACCTTCTATTCTTTTCTTGTCTCAATTGCAGAGAAACGTTTTTCTTGCTCTAATCTGGATGCATTTAGCTGTCCAAATAGCCTACTTCATCGATCAATTTTAGTGCTTCATTTCCTAATGTCATCAGCGTCATATGATTTGATTCGAACACATTCCATTAATCTTTTCTCACTTTTGTTGACCTTCATCTTACGAACTCTTTTTCAAGGCGCTATACATTCTGTTCAGTTTGTTGCGTGCCCTTTGCCGTCTCCGACAGAATTACAGTGTCATCAGTAAACCACAAAGATTTTAGTTCTTCTTCCTAAAAATTACCTTCTTTTTCAAATTTCCACTTGGTTTTCTTTACTGCCTGCTCTGTGTGCAGGTTGACTACAAGTCTGTTCCACTACGTCGTCAATAGCTGCTTCTCTTTCATGCCCTTCGACTTGCGGTCTGCTTTCCATACAAGATAAAGATAGAATTTCGCTCCCTGTACTTTATCCTTGCTACGTTTAGATCGTAGTGGAATTAACATTGTCAAAAGATTTCTCTCAATCTGTAAATGATATAAACAAAGGTTTCTTTTTCAGTCTGTCTTGTGAGATAAGTCGTCGGGACAGTATGGCCTCACGTGTTCCTTCACTTGTCTGAAACCGAGGGTGATCTTCCCCGAAACGGGCTTCTACCAGTTTTTCCATTATTGTGTAAGTAAGTCGTCTCAGTGTTTGCAACCATGATTAGATTTAAACCTGTCATCACTTACCTTCTTTGCAATAAGAATTACTGCGTTTTTCAAGTTTCAGGGTATTCTGTGACATATTATAAGCAAGATGGAACAGTTTTACCACTGCTGGCTCTCCCAAGAATCTCCGAAATTATAACGGCGCACTATTACAGTAAGTGATAAATGTTGCAGAAATATTTGAGAAGAAGGAGCATAATTTTTCGGAGATTTTTGTTCTTAACGTTCTTAAATTCCTTCTGGACTGAATCTCGTTACCCTGGCATCCGTATGTTTATGATACCGAGTGGCGTTAGTTGCATCTGATTTCAAGATTTATTTTACGATCGCTATCATTGTTTACAAATACCTGGTTCTTGTCTTACTTTTCTTACTTGAACTTCCAGTTCATGAAAAGCCCTCGAGGTTATTACAGCCGGGTGGTAGTCTTGGACTGCCGCAACGTTGCGACTGCTGTCAAGCTCAACCTCTTCTCGTGAAGTGCCGAGATATCTAGAGCGTTCATCTGTTTATTCGCCAGGGATGGCCGTTTAATACCCTAAGGCTGCGCCCGGAGGTCGCGTCGGTGATGGTAAAATCCCTAAAATCCCTGGGTGGACATTTGCGCGCGGCCTCATTGCAGTCGATCTCAACGCTCAACGACAACAATAGGCGGAATTTAAATCGGATCATACAATGAAAGCTTTGAGTCTGTGCGAACGTAGCAGTAACAGATCACGCACTAGGAACGGGGAGCCACCAAACGCGTTTCTCTGGAACTGTAGTCTTAGCAAGATTTAATAATTACTATGATAGGATGTACAGATGGGCCATAGAAATTCAGAAGAACGAAAACAGTTTCAACAGGAATGAGTACATACCAGACAAGCTGTGGGCTCTTCTTCTAAATAAAACAAACAGCGCCAACTGTTCCGTAGTACAATCTCCCTGGCATACATCACCGAGACTCGGCGATCTCACGCAAAGGTCTGATGGCATCCCGAACAGATCGTTGCGTAGATACATATAAACAGTTCGTCTTGCCGAACGTTTTTGGTTTTGTAACTGCTTTCAGAGTCACTAAAGCCTGTGCTGAAGATCCCAGCAGCGGAAGACGAAACGTTACGCGGATTATTATGACCACATCAAATGTCAGCAATGTCTCGAAACTCGAAACCGTTTATTTTCTTCGGTCGAACCGAATGAAGTTCTCACTCTCTAAATACAAGTTTAGTAGATGAAAAAGTGAATTTGTGACATCCTCATGATGATAAATATCGGAACAGGTCTTTATGTCGAAATCCGTAGTATGAAAAAGCTACTTGATTGGAAACTACAAACTGAAGGTACAGGTCGGCAACGCGTAACACATTTTGTCGAATTGGGAACATCGGTTTTTTTTGTTTTTTTTTCCTACGTCGTGAAATCGCTTTTAAGATGTAAGTCCATATTTTTGCAGTAAATCCGTCTTCAATCCATTGTCATTTCAAAAGTGTAACATTATTTCTCTATTAACTATGAAATATATGTTAACCAAAGGTTAATTAAAATGATTGGTTTCCAAGGATGATGGATTGAGTTAATTTGCTATCAGACTCACTTATAAAATTCTATCCTACTCACTACATTACTTTGCCAGGCTTAGCGCAAAATGCTCTACTGAGTAGTACTACAGGAGAATCGGGGTTAATAATAGGTATAGAGAAAAATCAATTTTTTGAACCAGTTATTGAATAAAATGAATAAAAAAAATTTACAGTGTGGTTCTGACTACCCTCCTTCCGCTGAAATGCATTTTATGGAGTCTGATTCCTTTCCATTGTCATCAGAAATCATTTCGGCCGTATAATAAGACGTTTCTCTCTTTATTCTCATATGTTGGTAAAACTTGCCTGGTTGTTCCAATAATCGAGCAAAGAGTTTATGACATTCACCGTGTTCTTCTCGAGACAGATGTACCTCACTCACTTGCATTCGGCGACGCTATAACAGCAAAAACCGCAATATAAGACTCGTGTGTAAACACAGAAGCGTCGTTGCACCCATTCCGGCAAAAACAGATTGGTAAAGTGGGACGCGGTGTGACCAAGCTATCGGTCGAAGTTATCGGGTGATCTTTGCCGATGTCGTCTGACAAATATCAGAATGGCTCTGAGCACTTTGGGACTTAACATCTGAGCTCATCAGGCCCCTAGAACTTAGAATTACTTAAACCTAACTAACCTAAGGACATGACACACATCCAAGCCTGAGGCAGGATTCGAACCTGTGACCGTACCGGTCGCGCGGTTCCAGACTGAAGCGCCTAGAACCGCTCGGCCACACCGGCCGGCTGACAATCATCATTGATTCCACTGTGAACGTAGCCTAATGAGAGATTCTGCGCAGAGCTTCGCTGAAAACTTTCATTCCCACTGACAATATCCCTGGGGCGCCTTATTTCTATAGAGTGCTATGTTATCCTCTCCCGATACCCGTTCGCTCGAAACAGTTACTTCGTGATCTCAAAATCAGACGTATGTTCCCCTTTTGCGCTGTGCTCTGCCACCTTTACATTTATTTATTTGTTTATTTGTTAATTTAATAATATGTAAGAGGAAGTGTTTTAACGCTTTTTGAAATTGCTACATGTTTTGATTTATTACAACGTCATGCCTCAATTTAAAAAAGGGAATATTAATATTATTGATAATAATCATGATATTATAACAAAAAACAGTAAAGTTAATGGTAGTAATCATATTGCCATTGCTGGTTTCTGTTTTTGTTTCCAAGGTGTTGAATTCCTTCATTTCGTCTCATTGATGGTCCCCAATTATAATGTTCAAGTTTTGCTAGTCTCATTTTTTTTTCCTTGTCATCAATACTTATTCGGTTCACTCTGAATGCATTTTCTGTGTTCATTATACCAAATAAGTAATATACATATTCTTCACTTTCATACAGGATATCGATGTCATTAGCAAATTCAAATTCGGTTAAAGGACACATTATAAACATACCTGTCATTTAAAAGGTGTATTTCAGCCAAATTTTTCACGGCTATTTTTTGGGTTGTGACTTGTATTCATTTTAGTTCTTGAAGATAAAAATGTAACTCTAGTGAACAGTTATTTTAAATGTGGGATGTGGTACAGCAGTTAGTAATTATTTTGGTGAGTAGAAACCGTGTCTAACTTTCAAAATGTTATATAAAATAAGATTATTGAATTTTTAAGAGTTTTTATTGTCATCTTCCGTATTTTCATGTTAACTTTTATTTTATTTTATTTTTGTTTTGCCCAAGAGTCCTATAAGATTCACAAATGGCCACTAGGTGGCAGGTGCGATAAAGAAACAGCAAACAAACGAAGAGCATCGTTGCCACATCTTTCGAATGTGGAAAAAGATGAAAGTTTAAAATACGTTGTAAACTAATTTATATCTTCTGTTGGCGTTATTTGTATTTATACATATTAAATAGTATTGGATTCTTAAGTGCTGAATATGTGTTTCTTGTTTGTTATTATTATGTCAATGTTCGTCAGTACTATTTTTGACTCCTCTGTGAATCTGTTAAATGTGACGTGACATAGGAAAGCTGAATTTAGCAGTGAATTTAGCAACCAAAAATTAGGTGTAGGAACCCTTTACAAACCAGATGTAGACAGAAAGTCAAAATTTGTTCACTGGTTATAACTGAAGCTCAGTACGAATTATACACGAAGACTAGTCCCTCACACGGCTCTCTCAAAATGTTTTAAGTCATTTGTAATCTCGCTAATTTTGTGTAATATTGGAGAGGATCTTCCGTAAATCTTGGCTGTACGGCCACATAGCGTCGTGGTAACATCAGGTGATGTAAATGTAGCAACTGAAGCAGAGAGGTAAGAAACAGTCTAAAAATCTTATGAGGATGCTACAGGTTAAAAAACGTTCGATACCTTGTGCCGTTTCCGAGTTAATTAGCACTGAAGTTAGCCAATCAGGCAGTTGCGCGGACATAAATCCAAGCGGCCCCCCACATAGGGTATCGCCAAACGTTGTCTTCGTTTGCTTTCCCAAAACCGAAAAAGAGAGCGATACAGGAAATGGATGTAGCACGATAGTAAGAATCGAGCCCGAATCAAGGATGAGCAATCTCGTGCGCTATCATCAACGTTATGAAAACAACTGACACTAAATGTATCTGGCGATCAGCTTGAATTTGCACGCGCTGAGGCTTGATTTTCTAACTTCAGCGCTAATTAACTCGGAAACGGTGGAACGTATCGATTTTGTTCCTTAACAATTATTTCTCAGCACAATCTACCTTTCAACACCGTCACAAGATTTTCAAATTGCTCCTGATCACACTCCAAAGGAGAGTTTGGAACTTAATACAAATATATTGGAAATCCGTTACATAAACGAGGAAAAAACCAGCCATTTATTGTGAACTTGATTGGTCCATTAGTAGTACCTTACGTAAAGAGCAATTGAATTATATTTTTGTAACTTTATCTGTTCACAGCAACACAGAACTAATTTTTTGTTCACAAAAAACCGCCTTTGATGCAAATCGTTGTCAGTTCCTAGAAGAGAGTAATAGCTAAAAGAAACTATGTGATCATTAATTCCCCCTTAATGCCTGCAAACGTTTTACTAATTAATATTGGCATGATGAATTTACTGACGTGTTATTATGCATACAGCTTCTCACAAGAAAGTAACAGTTGTTTCTGTTTTGTTTTTCAGTATGAATCCAGGCGACAGCTTCCTTCAGAAAAAGGTGAGTACTGACGAAATCCGTCTCCTATGCGTTACTGTAAGAACCAGCTTTCAGTAGCGAATATTATTTTCTGTTCTTACCCTTCTAGCTTATGGATTGATAGTTAAAGAAGTTTACGTTTGCTGATGCTGTTACTGTAATGTAGAGATGCTTGTTACTTAAATATTTTCTGAAAGTAAAAGACGTAAATATTTTTTTTTTCGGGAACGTTTCCATACAGCCATCTCAAGACTAAAAATGTTACACTACAGTTTCTGCTGACACTTCAGTGTACATATGAGTGTAAGTTGTACCCTGGTGAGAAGTTACGTACGCTTAAAATAGGAAATATTTCGACATAACTTTTACAGCCACTCTTTTCTAAAACAAGTAAACAACAGAAATATGAAGTACACAGAGGTAGTATGCCACAAAAATGCAGTTGGTAACACAATAAGAAATATTACATCGCCATTGGTAAACATTTGGGATATTCCATATTCAGTCCATGTTAATGACTATGTATCTAAATGGGCAATAAAATGTTTTATATATCGTGTAATAATTGTTGCAAAATCTGTGGACAGAGAAATGAATACTTATGTAGAATTATAAGTACCACCACAACAGAACATGAGAACAGTATACTAGGACAAGATCCGAGGTGAAAGGTGATGCACAGTAATCTATTGTTGGTAATAATGCACTTAATGCAGCGCTAACAAGAACAGTTTTGTTTGGTAAAGAGGAATTTAACTGAAAAGGATAAACTGTTCATTTCGTAAGTAAAGTGGAAATATACAATCAAGTTCAGAAGAAAGGAAGATTTGTCTTAATCGCGGCGTTAACGACAAGGTCATTAGAATCAGATCTCCATAAGGGACAAGGAAGAAAGTGCACCGCGTCCTTCTGAAAAGAACGATCAGGCGTTTGCCATAACCAACTTAAGAAAATCCTGGAAAACTAACCGGTGTGGTCGCACGGGAAGCTGAACCCCGCTCTTCCTGCATGCGAGACCAAGTCTCGATCACCGCACAACCTCTTACCGGAATGAAGATCAAACGCTCTCCTGAAAGCTTTCTCATTAATATATCTTGCGTTTCTCAGGTCACTCCATTTCGTAAAATCGCAGGTGCAGTAGACCTACGCTCAGAAGGATGCTCACAACTTATGAATTGAGAAATTATTTTAATGTTTCCAAAGTCTCTGGCGACAGATGAAAGTTTGTATGGCACTCACCAGAAGTACGTGAAATTTACGCTGTATGAAAATAGTTTTCTTGCGAGTTGCGGAATTTAAATTCTCTGAATTTCAATGGAAGATCTTCTGGGCAAATTATATTGAATGTCTGGGAGTCATTGCAAGACAAAGGAACTCATGTTATATCCTATAACTTCCCAGCGTGTCCATATGGACACAATTGTTGACTAGTTTTGTGTTTACTTCATTGTTGGCTTACAATTATTTTTAGCGTTGGCGGTCACATATTGTTTTCAGGGAGGGTTTGAATTTTACGTACATTGTGTTAACACTTCATTGTTACCGTTTACACTGTGATTGTGACAGCCTGTATTTAAGGGAGTGCTATGACGTGCGCAGTGGACCATGTTGATGTAAAGTAAGTAATGTTTTGTAAAGAACTTCTTCATTCTGGCATGTGAAACTGTTTGCAGTATATCTAAATATGTTTATAGAGATTTTCATTTGAGAAAAGTTGTTATCCATCGATATGGACAGGCTGGGCAGTTGCAGGGTCAAAAATGATTTCGTTTCTTTTTCTCTTTTCATATCATAACAGAGGTCTGGCAGAATCCTTTAGAGCCTGGTTTGACTGTGCAGGATGTTTTAGACATCCTGTTTGAGGATTCAAACGCTCCTCCGGCTGATGGAATTTACATCACGCCCCCTGATCCAGCAGTCCTCACGGATGAGGATTCGGGTGATGAGGATGAAGGAGGAATAGCAGATAATCTCAATCCTAGACAACTCCGGGCTGAAGCTGAAATAAGATTAACAGACACACACAGGAACAGATTTCAGAAATATAGATTACAGGAACAGGAATATGCAAAAAAAAAACCTGGTTTCATGGTGCACTAATTTCAAATTTAAAGTCTTTTCCTGATCCATGCTTTTTTCGAATTATTCTTTGATGACGATCTGATACAATTCCTAGTTGATGAGTCAAAAAACTACGCACTTTTCAATAACTTTCCAAATTCTAATATAACTTGTGAAGAACTGAGGTCTTTTCTGGGGATCCTCATTCTAAGTAGTTATAACTCTCTCCCTAATAAGAGGTTATACTGGGATTCCAATTTAGACGCACGAAACGCTTTGTATGCAATGCCATGAAGAGAAATCGTTTTGAACAAATTCTTAGATTTCTGCACTGTAACGACAATAACAAATTTAATGAAAAGGACAAGATGTGGAAAATTAGACCCTTTATTGAAATAGTAAGAGACAAATGTAATAATCTGTTTGTTCCTCAGAAACATCTGTCTTACGATGAATCAATGATAAAATATTTTGGGAGACACTCTTGCAAGCAATTTATCAGGGGGAAACCGATACGATATGAATATAAAGCATGGTGTTTATGCACTACTTCTGGATACGTGGTAAATTTTTCCTTTTATCAAGGAAAATTACCCAATCCAAATACAGTATATGAAGCACAGTTTGGTAAGGCTACTGACCCACTCGTTCAGATGACAGATGGTTTGACACTGGATGTAAAGCTACTGCCATTCCACTTTTTCTTTGACAACCTATTTACAGGTTTTTCTGTTCTGTCATACCTGAGAGCAAAGGGCTATTGGGCAACAGGCACTATCAGAGAAAACAGAGTTGCCAAATCGTGCCCAATTTCCTCAAAGAAAGCGCTAGTTAAAAAGGAAAGGGGGTATTTTGAGTCCTCACTTTGCAAGGATGATGGTGTTCTAGTCACAAAATGGGTGGTCAATTCAGTGGTTACTGTAGCTTCTACCTGTGAAAGAGTTGAACCTGTATCATTTGTAAAAAAATATTCCGCAAAGGAGAAGAAGACAGTTCAAGTACAACGTCCTCAAATTATCACAGCCTATAATAAACACATGAGAGGAGTGGATAAAATGGATGAAAACATTGCCATGTGCAGAATAAACATTCGAAACAAGACGTGGTACTGGGCTTTACTTTCTTGGCTGATTGACGTATCTGTACATAATGCGTGGCAGCTGAAGAATGGAACGGGAGCTAGGACTACACAACCTGAATTCAGAAGAGAAATTGTACAATTTTACCTAAAAAGATATATGAATCCCGTTAAAGGAGCAGGCAGGCCGTCTATCAGTCCTATGTGTGGATACAAATCGCGTGTTCCAAGTGATATCAGATATGATGGTATAAAGCACTATATCAAGAAAACTGAGAAGAAGAGAAGATGTGTAAGTTTGTACTGCAAACAGAAATCATCAGCTGTTCGCTCAAAATGTGGGAAATGTGATGTACGACTGTGTCCAGAATGCTTTGAAGTGTACCATGAAAGTCAGTAAAACAAATGATTGTGAATTATTTCATGTATGGTGTTATAAATTGGTTTGTAAGAATTATTTTGTTCAAATTTTGCCTTACTTGTATTAAAAATCTGAATAATAAAACGTATCTTCCAGTGTATTTCAATATCACAGAAAGTATTTCAAATATGCATCTGAGTTCCCAGTATGTCCATATGGACACGTTATGTTACAGACAAACTAAGACAGAGAAGGGTGAAATAATAGCTTATATGCACTACTTAGATGCACAAGAAGGCAAAAAATTGAAAATAAATTCAAATATCCAATTTTGAAAAATTCGGGCAGTTAAGGGTTAATACCAAGTTGGGCATCACAGCTGAAACGTTTCCGTTGTATTTGTCGCCATATCGTCTTCACAGAAATGGTTTTCTTACGACCCAAATTCACGTCGGCGAAGATCTGGCTCTCAGACTGTTGATCATCCCTTGTGGCTTCGACGAGGCGAAGAGACGTCTGTTTGTCAGAAACTTGTGGTAGTCAAGTGTGGCAATTTAGGCATATCAAGACATTGCCTTTGTAATAAATAAGACCCACGAAACTTTCTGGCGGATTAAAACTGTGTGTGGGACAGGGCCTCGAACCCAGGTCCTTTGCATTTCATTGGAAAACGCTGTCCGCCTGAGCTACCCCAGCGCTACTCACGACCTGTTCTCCCAGCTTTACGAAAACAATGAATTCACTATTCTGGAAACATAAATGTCTGGGGAATGTTGTCATGGCATTCGCTGCGTCTCGTTGCTCTCTCAAATACAATGGATCAACCAAAGTCCTTGGGGACCATCTACACCCCTGCATGCAGTTTGTTTTTCGTAGACACGATTGCATCTACCAGCACGATAATACAACGTATAACTCAGCCCGCGGTGTGGGTGCGTTGTTCTAAGACCAACAGGATGAGTTTACCGTACTCTCCGGCCAACAAGCTACCACCTCGATCGGGCTGTTCGCGCCATTGGTCCTAAACTGGGCAACCTAGCGCAGCTGACCACTGCACTGGTGTCGGCATGGCTCCGTACGCCTGTCGGTACCTTTGAGAACCTGTAAAAGGTGGTCACGTTAATGTGACTGGACAGTGTATGGAACAGGTAGTACTCATGGTAAATGTATGTATTTATAATATTACTTGAAAATACAGCTCTTCGGTTGCACAGGTAAAAAATTTTCAACTTTACCTAGGTTTCAACTGCTCTAAGGCAGCCTTCATCAGAAGTAAAAATTTTTACGTTACCTATAACAGAGTTTTGGAATAATATAAAAATTATTAAATTAAATTAGCCGAATGCCTGAGAAGGACCGTTGGCTGTGCCTCCATAAGAGAGGGCTAACGACGTAACCGCCAATACTTGTTAATTATTGCGTACCATTGCGTTATTCAAACTCTGAAGTTCGTACAAAGTTAACGAGAAAAAAAGACAGTTGTTGGTCAGATATGTTTCTATTAACACGTCCACATCCATAGCGCTTCTGATTACATAACCAATGCTTAGAGATCTTATCAGTAAGAACTGCAAATCAACGTTCGGTCTCGTAATATTGTAATTAATAGTGATTTAAAGAGTTACGGTGTTGTTATGGAATGTTTCCAATGAACTGTTACGAAGGTTCGCACAAGACGTGATGTAGAGTAAACAAAACTTTCTGTTGTCAATTTACATTATTCCTACGGTAATTTATAAGCACCGATTGCAAAACTCACCTTTCGGGGTTTTTTTTTTCATTTGTAGCCAGGCTGCCCTTCACAAACAAGGCTGGATGCCGACTGGTGAGTGGCAAATAACTGTTAAATAGTAGATATTTGTACGAGGGACTCCTGTTGAAAACGTGATAAGAATGCCGAAGGCCCGGCAGCTAAAACTATTACTGTTGTGATATTGTAACGTGAGAGATACTTGTACGACTTGCAGGTACATCAATCTGCAGCTATACCTTATACAAATATGTACGAGCGTTTAATAAGTAATGCAACACATTTCTTTTCCAGGCCAGTTTCGGTTAAAAAAAAGGCGACATTTGTTGTGGAACATCGTGGAATACTCTCGCTTCATCCCCAAGAGTTTGATGAAGTTCTAACTGGTGGCGACGATATATATAGCCTTCAAAATGGCGTCCGTGAAGGAGGTGCGTTTCAAGCTGAGAGCTGTCATTAAATTTCTTTTGGCGGAAAACCAGTGCATTGTAAATATTTATAGGCGCCCGTGGAATGTCTGCGGAGACATGGCAGACAACAAAAGAACGGTGAGTCGTTGGACGAGGCGTCCGTCATCACACACCGTCAGGTGGCTTGCGGAGTATGGATGTAGATGTAGATGTAGATCATGGCAGTTAAGTTGAAATACGGGCTTCTGTAGCCAAAGAGTGGGGACTAATATGGAATCTTGAACATAATCATCCTGCTTTCAGAAAAGAAAGTGTGTTTCGCTCTTTATTGACTACACCTCGAACTGTTTGACGATATATATTGTATTCATGTTTTGAAGTATTTCATTCGACTATGGCAGTTAGGCGAAAGTTGTAAGCAAATAAGAAATAGTAAAGCATAGCCAAGACACAAAAATTATTTGTTTTTGTGCAATATAATGGTCACTGACATAGACAAGGATGTCGTGTCTGCTACTTTCAGTTTGACGTTTCGAGTGTTGAGGGATACAGCCACACAATCTGAATTATATACGCTTTTCTCCCGCTAAGACGTCTCGCTTCCGTATTGGACTGGTCAGTTTTCGGCTTGAAACTTGGCACGGAGCATCGTTGGCAAATTTCCAGAGCACCCACACAGGGGCAGATAAAATAGTACCTCTGAGCTGGAGCGGAAGTAATTGCCACTGTGGAAGTCACATTTGCACTTAGAAGCCAGCTGCGCACAAAATGTTCATGTGTGACGTCATATGGTGGCCCAATATCGGAGAAATTTATAAAAACACTAAGACCATGATATTACACAAAGGAAAAAATATCATTCAGGATGTCCTGCTGCTAGAGATATCAGCACATGGTGCAACTTGAGCAGTACTTATTAATGAGAAAACTGTAACACAACTGCTGGCACGCTGAGCGATGCATACATTGTACAAACCACGTGCTATGCTAACTACTGCAGTGAGTGGCCTTGTAATCTTCTCTCAAAGGCCACTTGCTTAACTAGCTAATTTTAAATATAAAATGAGCTGTATTTGCCACTTGTCACATGTTGTTGTTGTTGTTGTTGTTGTTGTTGTTCTCAGTCCTGAGACTGGACTGATGCAGCTCTCCATGCTACTCTATCCTGTGCAAGCTTCTTCATCTCCCAGTACTTACTGCAACCTACATCCTTCTGAATCTGCTTAGTGTATTTATCTCTTGGTCTCCCTCTACGATTTTTACCCTCCACGCTGCCCTCCAATGCTAAATTTGTGATCCCTTGATGCCTCAGAACATGTCCTACCAACCGGTCCCTTCTTCTTGTCAAGTTGTGCCGCAAACTCCTCTTCTCCTCAATTCTGTTCAATACCTCCTCATTACCAGAATGAGATTTTCACTCTGCAGCGGAGTGTGCGCTGATATGAAACTTCCTCGTAGACTAAAACTGTGTGCCCGACCGAGACTCGAACTCGGGACCTTTGCCTTTCGCGGGCAAGTGCTCTACCATCTGAGCTACCGAAGCACGACTCACGCCCGATCCTCACAGTTTTATTTTTGCCAGTATCTCCCGAGTTCGAGTATCGGTCGGGCACACAGTTTTAATCTGCCAGGAAGTTCCACCTCCTCATTGGTTATGAGATCTACCCATTTAATCTTCAGCATTCTTCTGTAGCACCATATTTCGAAAGCTTCTATTCTCTTATTGTCCAAACTATTTATCGTCCACGTTTCACTTCCATACATGGCTACACTCCATACAAATACTTTCAGAAACGACTTCCTGGCACTTAAATCTATACTCGATGTTAACAAATTTCTCTTTTTCAGAAACGCTTTCCTTGCTATTGCCAGTCTACATTTTATATCCTCTCTACTTCGACCATCATCAGTTATTTTGCTCCCCAAATAGCAAAACTCCTTTACTACTTTAAGTGTCTCGTTTCCTAATCTAATTCCCTCAGCATCACCCGATTTAATTCAACTACATCCCATTATCCTCGTTTTGCTTCTGTTGATGTTCATCTTATATCCTCCTTTCAAGACACTGTCCATTCCGTTCAACTGCTCTTCCAAGTCCTTTGCTGCCTCTGACAGAATTACAATGTCATCGGCGAACCTCAACGTTTTTATTTCTTCTCCATGGACTTTAATACCTACTTCGAATTTTTCTTTTGTTTCCTTTATTGCTTGCTCAATATACAGATTGAATAACATCAGGGACACCGCTGCTTCCCTTTCATGCCCCCCGTTTCTTATAACTGCCATTTGGTTTCTATACAAATTGTAAATAGCCTTTCGCTCCCTGTATTTTATCCCTGCCACCTTTAGAATTTGAAGGAGAGTATTCCAGTCAACATTGTCAAAAGCTTTCTCTAAGTCTTCAAATACTAGATATGTAGGTTTGCCTTTCCTTGATCTTTCTTCTAAGATAAGTCGTAGGGTCAGTATTTCCTCACGTGTTCCCACATTTCTGCGGAATCCAAACTGATCTTCGCCGAGGTCGGCTTCTACCAGTTTTTCCATTCGTCTGCAAGGAATTCGCGTTAGTATTTTGCAGCTGTGACTTATTAAACTGATAGTTCGGTAACTTCCACATCTGTCAACACCTGCTTTCTTTGGGATTGGAATTATTATATTCTTCTTGAAGTCTGAGGGTATTTCGCCTGTCTCATACATCTTGCTCATCAGATGGTAGAGTTTTGTCAGGACTGGCTCTCCCAAGGCCATCAGTAGTTCTAATGGAATGTTGTCTACTCCTGGGGCCTTGTTTCGACTCTGGTCTTTCAGTGCTCTGTCAAACTCTTCACGCAATATCGTATCTCCCATTTCATCTTCATCTACATCCTCTTCCATTTCCATAATATTGTCCTCATGTACATCGTCTTGTATAGAGCCTCTATATACTCCTTCCACCCTTCTTTGCTTAGAACTGGGTTTCCATCTGAGCTCTTGATATTCATACAAGTGGCTCTCTTTTCTCCAAAGGTCTCTTGTCACATAGTGTCAATGTAAGAGCTGTCTAGTGGCTGCAACACATTATACTATTGTTACCTTTGCAATAACACCTGTCACTTGTACCTTATACGCCATTTAAAGTGGATTCGCACTGTTTACTATACGACCAGCGCATGTAACAGATGAACTATTGTGTCCCGTATTTGTAACATGCAACAAAAGTCTGTGAGCGATATGTATATGAACATGGCCTCTTGGACAAAGTGCTGTGTGTTCTTAAATATTTTAGCGACAACAGACGTTTATAATGAGCAGTGTTTTCCCACTTGACATAACGCAACACGGTTCCTGGTCACGACTGTGTCACCTACCGCCACCTTAGAGAAAGCCCCCTTTTCCATCCTGGCTGTCCTTGCCCATCTCTATAACGTCATCCTCTCTACCGGCTTCTACCCCGACCTGTGGAAGACTTCCCGCCTCCTCTTATTCCTCAAATCCAACAAACCCCTTCCATTGCCTCTTCCTATCGTCCCATCTGCCTCACCTCTGTCTTCAGTAAGGTCTTCGAATCCATCCTCTCCTGCTGTATCCATCAGCACCTTAATCAGCACCACCTCCTCCCCCTTACCCAGTGTGGCTTCCGACCCTCCTTCTCCACTGAAGACCAACTCCTTAACCTCATCCATCTTCTCTCCCTCCAGCTTAACTCCCGTCGCTCCGCCATTTTTGCTTCCCTCGACCTCCAAAATGCCTATGAACGCATATGGCATCCCTGTTTCCTCTTTAAACTCCAAACCTACGCCCTGCCTATCAATTTTGTCTGTCTGGTCACTTCCTTCATCTCACGCCATCCTTCCTATGTCACCCTCCACAACACCATTGCTGGCATCCCCCAGGGCTCTGTCCTCTCCCATCTCCTCTATCTCCTGTACACTGCCGATATGCCCCAGCCACACACACCTGTCCACCTTCTCCAACATGCTGATGACACTGCCTTCTAGCTCTCTATCATACCCTTCAATGGTTCCAACGCACCCTCCAAACCTACCTTGATCAGTTCACCACTTGATGTAACCAGTGGTTCCTTCGCCTCAACCCATCCAACACCCAGGCAACCGTTATAGGCCGCACCACCTGCTTCTTCTACCTCCACGATTTCTACCTCACCATTTATGGTCGTCCCATCCAGCTCACCCCCTGAGATACCTTGGCCTCACCCTTGACCATCACCTCACCTGCACCCCTCACCTCCTGACCATCCAGCAGATAGCCCATTCCCACCTCTGCCTCCTGAAACCCCTGTCTAGCTAGACATGGGGACTGCATCCTTCCACCACCATCCTCCATACCTACAAATCCCTCATCCGTCCTATCCTCAGTTATGCCAGCATTGCCTGTATCTCTGTCCCCCATCCCTGCTTTTACAAGGCTCTCCAATTTCTTGAACGCCATGTGCTCCACCTTGCCTTCTGTATCTTCCTTCCTTTCCCCATACAACTCCTGTATGAGCTCATCCCCTTCTCCCATCTCCTACTTTCCCTCCAACATCTCCGCATCCTTTACGCAGTCTGCAGGCTTGATCCCCCCACCCCCTGGTTTCCTCCTTCCTCTCCACCCCTCGCCCACTGCCTCGCCTCTATCGCTGTATCCCTCCATCTCTCCACCTGCAAACCCTCCATCTCGACCATCAGGGCAATTTCCTGCATCTCCCCCTCCCGGATGTTTCACTAAGCCATGACATCTACCATTCCTTCCAACTGTAACATGGCCTTGTTCCTCTCCTCCCCACGGCCCCCTTCTTCTTCTGCCCTCCTCCCAGAGAGGATTCCCCTCCTTCCCCCTGTCCCTGCACCCCCTCTTCGGATGTACTCCTCTCCTGTCCGTTACCTCCCCAGTCCTCCTTCGGCGTGCCCTCCACCTCATCCCCCTTTCTCTACCATCCTCCTCGCCTCTTTTTCCCCTTCTTCCCTTTTCCCTTGCCCCTCCCCCCTGTTCCAGCAGATCCCCCCTGGTTTTTTTCCGTTATCTGTGTGCTGCGTTAGTGTTGTGTTTTGATGTCATTATGCAGTGTAGTCTAGTGATGTGGTTTTAATTGTGTGCTCGACCTGTTTTTCGTCCATGACCTGTTCCTTGCTACCATCCCTCACGTGGCTGTTTTAATCGTTCTACGAAATTTTATGCTCCGACCATAGTTTGCCTGGTGCCTTTTAATGTAGTGTCTGTTTATTTTGTGTAACATCAATTATTAGATTTTTATCTCCAGTTTAGTATCACCACTTTGTATGCTATCTTTTCTTCCGTTCTGTCTATTTTTGTTTCTATATTCCGCTATGTTATCTTCTTTATATTGTTTTTAAATGTCTTCTTGTCTATTTATGTCTCTCGGCTGAAGAGCAGCGCTTATGCTGCTGCCAGCCTGCCCCTAATGAGGAATGGAAATGGCAATAAAGGAAAAAAAAGTACTTGGTCTTGTGCGTGAGGTAAGCGTAACATGAACTCCTTTTACTACAAAAAATGTTTAAGGTATGTAAATGTACAGGTTCTCTTCCGGTGTTTTTTTAATACGAAATTAAAATTTTTATATCAAATGTTACAGCTTAACTTATGAGATATCCTCCACCTATTGCGTTTTCTTGCACACCTGATGACGATTGCTAAGACTATTCAAAACCGGTTGGCTTGAGTAAACAATAGTGTATACGATCTTGGCTTTTGAATGGGTTTTTGGACAATAATATTATTTACTTCGTGAAAGAAATGGGGAATGCTGCAGAAACTTCCCACTGTTGATGTGAAAAACACATCGTAACAAATACTGGGATGGAGCAGTATCCCTCCTGGTCGGCATATTCGGTTGAGCCTGATGGCTGGGTGACTCATTCGACTGGGTGCACCGAACTGTGGAGCGGAAGCGACAGACCTCACCTCGCTGGTTAGACGGTACCTCGGCGTCCCGTTCTTTCATATCTAGAATAGGCAAATACGCCGTGCTTAGTTATTTACAGCATGGTGCTAACCACTTATGGCTACGAGAGGCATCGGGCCTGCCAACAGAAACACGGAGCAGCCCATGACCCTACTTCCATCAAAACCACCCAGCTCCCAGGGCATCTTCGCCTTTCCTAATGAGATTCACCTACCGCCTCCTGCCGAAAAAGACTACCCAAAGACCACAGCGGGAGGAAAACCTTCCCTACGAACTGTGGTATCGTCGTCTTCGTGTGCCTGTGTGAACAATGGCCTATTTGGAGATGACTGGCTCCAAATGTTAGGTGCTTGCTGTTGTTGTAGCAGTGTTCTTTCACTAACAGGTGAAGTAATCAACATAGCGTAGCAATTGGCATAATATAAAAATTAATGCACATTTATTAGCTCACCGGACAAAAAATTAGCTATCCAGCACTTAGGCACACATGAGTAACTGAGCCCTTACACATGGGACTAAACCGTGCTCACACTGCCTCTACATGAACACCAGGCAGTAGCGATGAGTGAGACATACGTGTTTTCAGACACTGTACATAAATATGGGTAGATGTTAGGACGTGACAAGGGTAACAAAAAGGGCAATCGCTTTTCGTCGCGCCCATGGCCACATTGTGTCTGAAGTTGCTTGATGGTGTTTCCCGCCGTCCTGTTCAACGTGTCAAGGAGCAATGATGGTCATGAAACACGACGTCAGAACTGTGGTCGGTAAAAGATGCCAACAGAGAGGGACAGGAGGTGCTTTTCATGGTTTGTGAATCAAAATCACTCCAAACCCAACAGAAAAAGCTGTAGACCGTGAAAGAAGGTCCGTCCCAACCTATTAGATAAAGAACACTGCCACAGCAATGGCAAGAAACGAATATTTCGAGCCGGTCATCTCGCAAGGGGCCATTGTTCACACAGGGACATAAAGACGACGATAGCAAAGCTCATCGGGCTGGATAAATTTGTGACTGGTTTTCTGAATACTTTTCCACACTATTAGATCTCGACTGACCTGTAAAACCACATGACTTGAACCTTATAAAAAATCTGTGGGACATGCTGATACAGCAGGTAAAACGCCGACATCAGCATCCCGTGATTTGGTGAAAGCGATCAGATTCTCAGCGAAGGCGTAACTGGGTTACGCCAGTACTGAACAACATTGTAGACTCACTTCTGAACAGAATCCAGACGATTATCAAGTCCAGAGGCGAGTTTACACGGTATTAAATGATTCTTGTAATGATTTGTCTTAATCATTTCACAAGGGATGACTGTTTTTTGGTCCAGTGAGCTTATGAATGTGTTATGAATACTGTATATGTCTCTTCCTCATCTCCTCCTAAATCAGTGGACTGATTTCTATCAATCTTGTTCAAATATCACTTTCTGCCTGGAAAGCATCGCTGTAGGAGCACGAACCACCTACCTATCAAAGGAGTCAAGGTGAAAAAAGCAGTACAGCCCATGACGCGCTAATACCCGAAATTTAGTCATCCAGTATTTCAGAATGGGAGCACTTAGAAACTTACAACAAAGTTTACCTATAATTTCAAACCTGTCGACCCCCACTAGGTGATGGAACGAAAAAGGTTTATCACTTACTATATTTTTGCTTTTCTCGTGGTAAAAATGACACATAAAGCAGAAAGTGTTATTTTATTACTTCTTTACTCCTAACTCTATTCGTGACACATTTTGCAGACAGTTTTCACGTATATCACTGAATATACCACAAAAATTATATCATTGTACCACACATAGTTCAGGAGATATGACGTGAAATACTGATACATGAAGATAGTAACTGTTCCCGAAAGAACAGCTTTTCTAGAATAAATGATAATTAGTTGAAACCCACAGCCGCCGATAGGTGTTGTTGATATACCTCGGTGGGGACAGCTGAAACTGTGTGCCCCGATCGGGACTCGAACCCGGGATCTCCTGCTTACATGGCATACGCTCTATCCATCTTTTTTTATTACTCTCATTTTGGTTGTTTTGTGTTTGTTTCATCTGATCGAGAGGGGGATGAGGGGGAAGTTGCAAGACACCCGTTTCAGTTCGTCGTTGATCCATTAACTCAGTTTTTTATTACAGAGGGCAGCTAACCCTCTGACCGAACACGCTGTGTTACCGTGCCGGCAATCCATCTGAGCCACCGAGGACACAGGTGAATAGGGCGACTGCAAGGATTTATCCCTTTCCCAAACTCTTACGGGATTCGTCACCTTACTAGGCGCGAGTAATGAGTAAATACGCAAATATCTATTAGGAACATGGTATATGTAGATTGTGGACAGTTGGGAATGTGGGTCTCACGGGAAGCTTGCAAGGGATAAGTCCCTGCAGTCGCACTATTCACCTGTGTCCTCGGTGGCTCAAATGGATAGAACGTCTGCATTGTATGTAGGAGATCCCGCGCTCGAGTCCCGGTCGGGGCACACATTTTCAGCTGTCCCCATCGAGGTATATCAACAACACCTGTCGGCAGCTGAGGGTTTCAGCTAATTATCATTTATTCTAGTGAAATACTGAGATGGGTGTAAAACAGCCGCATCACATATGACGTATTAATTTATTACATCTTTACTACTGACTACATTAGCAACAAATTACACAGAAGCCACATATATCACTGCACGTACCTCCAAAATAATACGCTGAAGCGCCAAAAAAACTGGTACAGGCATGCGTATTCCAATACATAGATATGTAAATGCAGTATGCGGTTCTGCGGTCGGCAACGCCTATATAAGAACACAAATGTCTGGCGCAGTTGATAGATCGTTTACTACTGCTACAGTGGCAGGTTATCAAGATTCAAGAGAGTTTGAATGTGGTGTTACAGTCGGCGTACGAGCGATGGGAAACACCCACCCCGAGGTGGCGATGAAGTGGTAATTTTCCAGTATGGGCATTTCACGAGTGTACCGAGAATACCAGGAATCCGATAAAGTATCAAATCTCCGACATCGCTGCGGCCGGAGAAAGATGCTGTAAGAACGGGACCAACGACGACTGAAGAGAATCGCCACCGTGACACAAGGGCAACCTTCCGTAAATTGGTGCAGATTTCAACGCTGGGCTATCAACAAGTGTCAGCATGCGAACCATCCAACGAAACATCATCGATATGGGCTTTTGGAGCCGAAGACCACTCATGTACCCTTGATGGCTGCATGACACAAAGCTTTGCGCCTCGCCTGGGCCCGTCAACACCGACATTGGACTGTTGGTGGTTGGAAACAAGTTGCCTGTTCGGGCGAGTCTCGTTTCAGTTTCTATTGAGTGGATGGACGTGTATGGGTATGGAGTTGTCAAGGGAGTAAAGTTTCCCATTGGGAGGAAATACAGGGTGTTACAAAAAGGTACGGCCAAACTATCAGGAAACATTCCTCACACACAAATAAAGAAAAGATGTTATGTGGACATGTGTCCATAAAAGCTTAATTTCCATGTTAGAGCTCATTTTAGTTTCGTCGGTATGTACTGTACTTCCTCGATTCACCGCCAGTTGGCCCAATTGAAGGAAGGTAATGTTGACTTCGGTGCTTGTGTTCACATGCGACTCATTGCTCTACAGTACTAGCATCAAGCACATCAGAACGTAGCATCAACAGGTTAGTGTTCATCACGAACGTGGTTTTGCAGTCAGTGCAATGTTTACAAGTGCTGAGTTGGCAGATGCCCATTTGATGTATGGATTATCACGGGGCAATAGCCGTGGCGCGGTACGTTTGTATCGAGACAGATTTCCAGAACGAAGGTGTCCCGACAGGAAGACGTTCGAAGCAATTGATCGGCGTCTTAGGGAGCACGGAACATTCCAGCCTATGACTCGCGACTGGGGAAGACCTAGAACGACGAGGACACGTGCAATGGACGAGGCAATTCTTCGTGCAGTTGACGATAACCCTAATGTCAGCGTCAGAGAAGGTGCTGCTGTACAAGGTAACGTTGACCACGTCACTGTATGGAGAGTGCTACGGGAGAACCAGTTGTTTCCGTACCATGTACAGCGTGTGCAGGCACTATCAGCAGCTGATTGGCCTCCACGGGTACACTTCTGCGAATGGTTCATCCAACAATGTGTCAATCCTCATTTCAGTGCAAATGTTCTCTTTACGGATGAGGCTTCATTCCAACGTGATCAAATTGTAAATTTTCACAATAATCATGTGTGGGCTGACGAGAATCCGCACGCAATTATGCAATCACGTCAGCAACACAATTTTCTGTGAACGTTTGGGCAGGCATTGTTGGTGAGGTCTTGATTGGGCCCCATGTTTTTCCACCTACGCTCAATGGAGTGCTGCTAGAACATGTGCCTTTACAAGTACGACGCAGCATGTGGTTCATGCACGATGGAGCTCCTGCACATTTCAGTGTAAGTGTTCGTACGCTTCTCAACAACAGATTCGGTGACCGGTGGATTGGTAAAGGCGGACCAATTCCATGGCCTCCACGCTCTCCTGACCTCAACCCTCTTGACTTTCATTTATGGGGGCATTTGATAGCTCTTGTCTACGCAACCACGGTACCAAATGTAGAGACCGTGATACAATACGCCATTCTCCAGGGCTGCATCAGCGCATCAGGGATTCCATGCGACGGAGGGTGGATGCATGTATCCACGCTAACGGAGGACATTTTGAACATTTCCTGTAACAAAGTGCTTGAAGTCACGCTGATACGTTCTGTTTCCGTGTGTTTCCATTCCATGATTAGTGTGATTTGAAGAGAAGTAATAAAATGAGCTCTTACATGGAAAGTAAGCGTTTCCGGACACATGTCCACATAACATATTTTCTTTCTTTGTGTGTGAGGAATGTTTCCTGAAAGTTTGGAAGTACCTTTTTGTAACATCCTGTATAATAAGCAGAGTTCAACAGAACTGTGAAAGAGTGAAGGTACAAGTGGGTCATGGGGATGTGATGGTGAACGTAGAATCGGCGACTGCAGATAGTAACACAGAGACTGTCAATAACGGTGGGAATAACAACATGTGCATTTCAGTTATTGTAGCGACTTATCGCACAGTGGATCCCACTGTTGTGAATCAAAACATACGCAAGTACGATCAATTAGAGACTGCGCTGTGTGAAACAAATCGTTACGATAATCTTTGATAATGAGGTTCGTTCTTAATTTCAGAGTTAAGCCCTCATGTAGCGTAGCGGCTTTGCAAAACACTGAATAGGCAACGATAACCATTATTATTGTTTGAAAATACACTTCCGCAGCTATATTAAGTAGAGGTAACATAATTTTATTATAAACGGAGAGAACCTGCTGTCAACACATTAAAATCACAGAACTACTAATCACAGAAGACCATGATCCACAAGACGGTAACCATCTTTGCAACACTGAATAAGTTTTGAACTGCCAAGATCGCTAAAATCATTTATTTATACAGATAACAAGTTTCAGCAAGTCTCTGTTGCCGTCTTCAGATCCATGCTTACATTATTATAGTTTTCTCCTACAGTACAGTAAGCGGTACTATACAACATATGTCCATGTTGGTATCGTGCGCTATACTAGAAGTCAGCATGTCAGTTTTAAGATAACAACTATGTACAGAGATTTTATTGCGCCGACTGCAAGTGCTCTCATCCGTCACTAGTTTTGCAGTTGTAAAATGGTGATGAATGTGAGCACTTGGGCAATTGACGTAATAACATCTGTCTTTATAGATGTAATTTTTACGCTGACATGCCAACTTGTAGCGTAGCTCACGATATCAGCATAAATATACATTGTACAGAAGCACATATGTGCTTGTGTAATGAAGTGAACATAGATATGAAGATGGCAACAGAGAATTGCCAAAACCGGTTACTTATATGAATAAATGGTTTTAGCGATTTTGCAATTGAAAATTTATTCAGTGCTCAAAATATTACACATCAGTGCCACGCTGACAATGTGAGAAGTGTGTAACCATGATTCGTGTAACACTAAATAGGTTTACAGGATGAATTTATTTGCTTTAATCAATAGTCGCAGTTTTACTTTGTTGAATGACTATACGTTTCGATACTAAGTATCCCCATCAAGCAGTCCTATTATCAAAAACTCACATTAAATATTTACAATATTCTATAAAAAATTTACATAATATTTTTTGCTATGACAGCTAACATGTCTGGTGTTAGGGATAGTGTTAGGTTTATAAAAACATACATTGTGATCATTGGTACCTTAATGTGTTCCCCACTTCATTGTGTTCGTTGTTTTTCATTGCATCTAACAATCTAATCGCAAACACATCACATAATGTGCCAATTGATGTTTTCTGTATGGTCGTAAATGCGCCACAGAGTGGACTACGCCTATCTGTATAGACACGTACACACTTCAATATCCGACCTGCTGACCTCTGCAATATTAAAGATTTGCTGGTGCCACATGTACATGTCAGTACTAACCAACCTGAAAACATACTACTCATAATAACCGCAACTGAAGTAAATAGTAATGTAATGTTCTTCAATACACTGCCTTCAGCAATCAGTAGAAATATCTGCACTTTTCGCACTAACACCCTTTTCACATGGCTCTGAGCACTATGGGACTTAACTTCCGAGGTCATCAGTCACCTACAACTTAGAACTACTTAAACCTAACTAACCTAAGGACGTCATACACATCCATGCCCGAGACAGGATTCTAACCTGTGACCGTAGCGGTCGCGCGGTTCTAGGCTGTAGCGCCTAGAATCACTCGGCCACTTCGGCCGGCCACTAACACCCTGTACACTATAAAACGTAACCTTGGCACTCTGATACCAAACTCGCTTGCCCAAGGAAGTGACACATACTGAAAATATATTTTCGTCTGCATACACAGTTATATCTTACGTTTATTTTTACAATGATTAAGAAAAGAAAGTTCTGTGTTTTGTAGTTGAAAAAAGATGAATCATAACAACTCTATTCAAAAAGCAAAAATTAGAAAATGATGGACAACAGATACGAAGGATATGGCGAACCGTAGCATCAGATGATTGGAGCAGAATATATAAAAGATCTAACAATGAAATTAGATGGGAGAGGGAGAAACAGACAGACAGATAGATAGATAAGAGGAGAATTAGTGTGTGAGAGAGTGTTAGGATAATGTATAGCAACGAGAATAACAAATATGTGTTAATAAGGGAGAGACTGTCACGGAAAAATCGATTTTCGTTACAAAATTTGTATTTCTTTGTGTTCCTTTACAAGTTTCGGGATACAGAGCTTAATGAGAAGTATTTATAACGCAAGGGGAGGCGTCAGTAGCGTGAAGGGGGTATTCTCCCTTGTGATGTAAAAAAAAAGAAAAAAAAGGAGAAGTCTTTGTGCATAATTTGTGTAAACTAGGTGAAGGACTGTTAAATACTCTGTGAATTCAATGAATGCGGTCCAAATACATCTGATTGTTTGGGACATTAGAGAGGTTCAAAGTAATTATTGGGAGAGACGGAACCTAAAATTCATGAATGTAAAAGCGCTTATGCATGAATAATTCGATAATCTGCTTCTTTCGTGGCTCTGAAAATTTCTTTAAAGCGGTGCTTCGAATATCACAGAACGCAGTTTGCATGGCTTAACTGCATAGTGCTTTACTTTAATATAAATTAACAAAATTTTTCACCGCTTTTAAATACCCATGTACGAAAGTGTAAGTGCCGCAGGAACAATGAAAGTAAAACCAAGTTCGCAGGCAAAGAGCGAGTAATATTACACATTTCTAAAGCGAAATTCCTCCGTAAAATTCGAGTAATAGGTATGGTTTTCAGGACCCAACTACGTCATATGGCTTTCATTTCTATAAACCGAAGTTCACTTTAGTAGTAACATCCTGTGTAGAAGTATGAACTACTGTGATTTAAGGATGTTTCACTCCACGTTTGGTGTTTCTGCCTGTCTGCAAAGTTGATATTTATACCGTGACTGGTACATTCGAGGAAAAAAATGAGGTCGTAAGAAAAACTAGAAACGAAGAGATATTACTATAATTTTCTCATTACGTTGATATTATATATGATATACATGTACTGTGTCTTTCGTTGTTCAACTTGCATTAAATACCCATTTTGCAGTTTTGCATCATCCATCATATGTTTAACTTCTCGTATTTTAAGTTACGCTGTTGCTTGCAATTCATTTGTTAGGAAATATCGTTTTTTTAAGAAGACTGATTCTTCTTTCTGGTTATTACCTCTTGTAATGTTTGTCTACTTCCACGAATACCTTTAATAATTTCTCGTACTGAAACGTTTTGTCTTGGTTATTCTTTCTAAGATCCTCCACATTAACATCTTCAAGGCTTCTTGTTTCATTTCGTCTTCTTTCACTATACTCCATGACCCTGCTACATACAACACCCCCTGTAGAACGTTTAATCAAACTTTTCCTCAGTTGTAGGTTATTCTTTTCTTTTCCATGTAATAACTTTATCATCTTGTTAAATATTTGCTTGACCGTTGTAACTCTGGTTTTCATTTCTTCGCAGTGTGTCGTTTTCTCCTTGACTGAGGCTAGTAGGTATATGGCACGTTTTATTTTCTCAGTTCTTCATATCTTTTTACAAATGTCATCATCGATGACCATTCTCTTGCTTTCTTTCTCATTGATTCCATAGTATGGACATATGTTTGAGTATATCACATCATAATGGTCACCGTTGCTTCATCTTCAGCTATTGTATTTCTATACATCACAAACAGTGATAGTTTTTTGTAAAATGTTGTTAGGTTTCAGACGAAACGTTGACATTGGCTACTCTTATTCTATAACATGAAATTAAAACTAAAACACCGGAAGCTGTCTCTTTTCTATTTAATTTATTTACGCAACCAGTTTTGGTGATCTGTTACATCATCTTTAGGCCCCTTGACCAACACAGACTGGGATGAATCCTATCTTGTGTGCAGTCATAACAGGAACCAATGTGAAATAACCGATGTCTGGCATTACAGAGTTGACATGCAAACAACTTCCGCAAGAAATAAAAAATATTGAAAAATTTAACATTTTCATCGTTATTCAATTAAATCAAGAGTATGTAGATGGTTAATTACGTTAAACCTACAACAAGGAGAAAATAGTTCTACCAAACTGGAGACGTCACAAAAAGTCGAGTAGCGCTTTGGAAAAGCATAAAACTCATTTTGTTAGGTATAATAAAAGCCTATCAATCTCCATTGTAAAAGTGAAAGCTACACCAATTTACAAAGTCAGATTTTGTGTGATATGTGTGAAATACATCTACTATCAAGAAGTAAATATTAATTCATGATGTGGTCATCTGTTTTACTCTCATACATTAAATATTACGAGTACTTGTTACATATATCATGTAAATTGGAACTAAAGCAGTGGCAAGCAAGAGGTAAAGAAGCCAAAGAAAATATAAAAAGAAGAAAAGAAGAAATAACCACTAAAATCTGTCGTGAAATGGGATTAGTGGTAGACTAGCCCATGCAAGGAGGTGGTAACTCCAATGATGGGAATACTGCAAGAAACTGTTTTGCAGAGCCCACGAAATCTTCGACTATAATACGAGGTGCATTCAAGTTCTGAAGCCTCCAATTTTTTTTCTCCGGACTGGAAAGAGATAGAAACATGCGCATTGTTTTACAATGGGGCCACGTGCATTGTCAATTCGTCCCAGAGATGGCAGCACCGTACGGCAGATGGAATTTTACCGCCAGCGGCGAGAATGAGAACTGTTTTAAATACTTAAAATGGCGACGTTTTCCATACTTGAACAGCGTAAATCATTCGTTTTCTGAATTTGCATGGTGTGAAACCAATTGAAACTCATCGACAGTTGAAGGAGACATGTGGTGATGGGGTTATGGATGTGTCGAAAGTGCGTTCGTGGGTGCGACAGTTTAATGAAGGCAGAACATCGTGTGACAACAAACCAAAACAACCTCGGGCTCGCAGAAGCCGGTCAGACGACATGATCGAGAAAGTGGAGAGAATTGTTTTGGGGGATCGCCGAATGACTGTTGAACAGATCGCCTCCAGAGTTGACATTTCTGTGGGTTCTGTGCACACAATCCTGCATGACGACCTGAAAATGCGAAAAGTGTCAACCAGGTGGGTGCCACGAATGCTGACGGACGACCACACGGCTGCCCGTGTGGCATGTTGCCAAGCAATGTTGACACGCAACAACAGCATGAATGGGACTTTCTCTTCGTCGGTTGTGACAATCCAGAAACAAAGCGCCAGTCTGCTCAATGGAAGCACACAGATTCACTGCCACCAAAAATATTTCGGGTAACCGCCAGTGCTGAAAAAATGATGGTGTCCATGTTCTGGGACAGCGAGAGCGTAATCCTTACCCATTGCGTTCCAAAGTGCACTACGGTAACAGGTGCATCCTACGAAAATGTTTTGAGGAACAAATTCCTTCCTGCACTGCAACAAAAACGTCCGGGAAGGGCTGCGCGTGTGCTGATTCACCATTGAGCTAATGTTACGCAACAGTTTCTTCGTGATAACAACTTTGAAGTGATTCCTCATGCTCCCTACTCACCTGACCTGGCTCCTAGTGACTTTTGGCTTTTTCCAAGAATGAAAGACACTCTCCGTGGCCGCACATTCACCAGCCGTGCTGCTGTTGCCTCAGCGATTTTCCAGTGGTCAAAACAGACTCCTAAAGAAGCCTTCGCCGCTGCCATGGAATCATGGCGTCAGCGTTGTGAAAAATGTGTACGTCTGCAGGGCGATTACGTCGGGAAGTATCGCCAGTTTCATCGATTTCGGGTGAGTAGTTAATTAGAAAAAAAATCGGAGGCCTTAGAACTTGAATGCACCTCGTAGGTCTAGAGCCCGAAATTATACAAAGATTTGCAAACATCCTAAGGGTTTAATGTTAATTACAGTAATTTTAAAAATTATTGCCTCGAAACAGCAAAAATCTGTTTGGAAACGTACAAGTGGTACAAAATGAGTGCATCTGTGCACAAGCTGCTAATACATGGCGCAGACATAATAAAGGAACTACCTTTGCCTGTGGGGCTTGTTTCGGATGATTCTTGGAATCTAGTCAGAAAGGATACAAAGGTTTAAGACTTTTCCATGCAAGGAAAACTTCAAGAATAGATACCAATACGGGTATTGTCCACTAGATGCTGATGGCTTCAGATCCTATTGAGGAGGAGGCACATTAAAAAAAGAAAACCCTTTCCTAAGTAGATACTGTTAATGTTAGAAGAACCTGTTGTGAAAATTCTTGAAGATAATGGTGACGATGAAACAATGGATGATGATGATGATGATGACGACGACGACGACGACGACGACGACGGAACAATAGATGATTATGATGAGAGATACTAACTGTCTTACTGTCTGTAAACTTTAAGTAAAATATACTAATTTGATTTTCATTCGACGTTTTCATTTTTAGCTACCTATAAATCACCTTTTAGGTTGGTCGGTACTTTCAGAATCTTGTCAAGTCTGAATACACATCAACCCTCAGGTCAGAAGCCTTTCTAAGTATAAATGCACATATTATTTAACATATTTGAATTTTGGCCACCTAAAGTGGTCATTTTGCCGTGTGTGCGCCGGTGGCTACTCGTCTTACACAACAGCTGACCTCAGCTGTGTTCGCTATGTTGCTTGTCGACCTTCCTTCGCAACCACCTGTAGTGCAGCAGACGGGGGTGATCGATAAGGTTGTGCCCTACCCAAGCGCCAATCGGTATCAATAACATCGGGACACAGGAGGCAGCGTCAGTCATCTTCATCGTAGGTGCATTCGGGTATTTGTCTTCGTCCAGTTAGATACCAGTAGATCTCGTAAATACATGACCCTTCAGGAAGTGTGTTAGGCCTTTTGAGGGATTCAGAATATGGCATCCTCCTCTCGTAACAGTATATAACTAATGGGAGATGTTATTTCACAAGACATTTAGCCGTGATCGTGTTACTAATGGTTCATTCAAGCAATCGGACTCAAGTCATCTGCAAAACATACCACAGTCAGTGTGAAAATAAATTGGATTGCGAATCGTTTCTGTTAGGTTACATAAATCTGTAACGACGAATTGCTGCAAGGGAAAATTTTAATGACTAAAAGAATTGCAGAGTTGGAAGACATGATTCAGGAAACGAAAAAAGCGTATGTGAAATGGTTAAGTGACAAGCTGTCAGAATCAAGAGATTTACATGTCACGATCAGATAACAGGTGAAAATGAATGTCAGGATTTAGAGCAATGAATGCTAGTAAAAAATGAGTTATAACAACTAGTGAAAGAACAATAACAGAAATATTACCGCTCAAGAATGGGTACCACAGTAAAATAGGTTAGCGTACAAGGGAAGAGGAGGGGTTAAGACCCTAGAAGGAATCAATATAAAAATAACCGAGCAGCACTCTCCACGGCAAAAGTAAATAATGCCCCAAGACCAAGAAATATACGAATAGAACTTCTGAAGTATGGAGGGAGTCTACTGACAAGATATCTACGGAAACTTTTTGGGAAAATAAAAGAAGTGGGGAAAATCCAAATGTGGAGTAGAATGTGTCATATATCTTATCTATACATAAAACTGGTAGCAAGATTTCATATACCGATCATAGAGGAATGAGTGTTACCTCAGAAATGGCTAGGCTTTTCTCCTGTAATGTGAGTGAAAGAATCAGAAAAGAATGTGTCAACATTAAGTGAAAAGCAAAGTGATTTTAGGCAAGAACGACCGTGTATTGATCAGATTCGCTGTATCAGATAGTTACCAGAAAATGAAAAAAAAGCGTATACATGATCTTTGTGCACCTGCAGAAAGCGTATCGCAATGTCCCTAGAATAAAATTATAGGAAGTTATAAGAAGGGTTAACGTGACAGAAAAAATGGCTTTACGTCGTTAACAATATATACGAGAACACAAAAGTAATGATTAAAATTGGAAATAAGGTTACGAGAGGTATTTCCGTTGATAAAGGTCTAAACCAAGGTTGTGGATTGCCACCGATGCAGTATATCATCTATTTGGATGAGGCACTGAATGGCTGATACACCAAACACTCAATCGTGGGTATTAAGTTTGTTAAAGATATTTTCCACTCTTTTTTATTTGCGGATTGTCAGGCCATATACTCTAAAGATGAAGGGGATGTGGAGTACGCGCTTAGAAAGCTTAAACACGAGGATAGCAAATGAGGTTTGAGAATAAAACTGGAGGAGACGGAGTAGATGTGTGTGGGAAATGATTGGTGAAGATTGCCGCAGAGGAAGAAGGAATAAAAGCCTGCAGATGCTACAAAAATTGGGGAACAATAACATACAACAATACATGTTGCACGGATATTAGTTCCAGAATAGTAGTGAGGATGAGAGGTACTAAAGCTTCACGTGGGATAGTTTGGAACAGTAACATCCGGCTAGGCCCTGGAAGCAAACATTTTGTGTAGTGGAGAACATAGTTCTATATGGAGGTGAGATTTGGCTTCAAACAAGGAAAATTAGGGAGAAAATTAGAACAATGGAAATGGACTATGCGACCATGTGTCTGCACTTAATGAGGCGAGATTGGACACGAAATCAGGAGGTATGGTTGAGAATGGTGATAATGTACTCCACAACAAAATCTTGGTAGAATAGAGCACCTCAGTGGTGCGGTCACCTACAGAGTAGGTCTAATCATAGGTGGCCAAGGAAAGTTTTAAACTGGGAGCCTGCCTGACGGAGGAGAAGAAGAAGAAGGCCAGTGCTAAGACGGGAAAAGTACATACAAGGAACAGTGGAAGGCAGAAACCTAGGACTGGACGACTGGAGGGGAAGAGGCCTGTAGAGGTCTAAAGCAGCGAACTCCTAGGGGCGAACGCCGAAGTGGAAGAAGAAAAAATTGTTATAACTGAACCTAAAATCTCAACTGCTAATTAACTGTCTGCATTAATTGTTTAATAAGAAAGCTGCTGAATCAACGTTCTACGTGTAATTAACCAGCACGTAACTCCTTCAGTTTATAAAGGTTAAAAAATATTCTGTATAGTTCTGAGTTAAGCAACAACTAAAGTACCCAAAGAAATTGATCTGTAGATTACGCACATCTTCCACAAACGGAAGTAAAAGAGAGGCGGTCAAAGTGGCGAGGCTAAGGCATTCCTAATTGTTCAGCTGAGAAGCAATAGACGGAAATGCATAGAAATGAATGCTCATAATCTGCAACTATTGAAGTGTAATGTAGGAAAATAATATGTACTTCAAGCAATTAAAATTTCAGAAAGTAACAAAATGGCCACTGTGCCCAACATGAGCGGGCAAAGTGACTACTTTTTTTTAAACTCAAAAATTAGGCTTAGAACAGTTTTAATGGAGAAGTAAATATATGTTATTGTAAAACATGATTCGAATCAAATTATTTACACTTTTGACGAATAAAAGTCAAACTGTGTTCTTCCTCTTCTTGTATAGTGTTCGTGGCCCCAGAGAGAACGCAATTGGCAGTAATTCCAGCGTTCTTCAGGACTTGAATTTGAAAAGTTTTATTCGCAGTACGTGCACTCGCTGTCTCCATAGTTCTCAAATGGGCTCTTCAAGAGTTGTGTTTCCTATCTTTTTCTCTCTTCTTCTTTTTACCTTTCCTGTCTTCGGATGCATCCATTCTTCTTTCTTTTAATTTTCTTTTTTCCCTTTCTTTATTTGCCGCTTCTAGGTCACTGTTAGATAGACATGCTGTAAGTATCGCCGCTGAGCCTTTTTTCGGACGCTGCTTTCTCTCCTTACACAAAGTGGTTAGAAGCTGTGAGGGGGCTTCGTAGCCGCATTTAAGCCACTGCACAAAATCTGTGCTTTGTAATAGCATGATTGCCATTTCAACAACTAAAGTATGATTACGAAGGCAAGCTACACTATGTGATTAAAAATATCCGGACACCTCCGAAAACATACGTTTTTCATATTAGATGCATTGTGCTATCACCTTCTGCCGGGTACTCCATATCAGCGACCTCAGTAGTCATTAGACATCGTGAGGGAGTAGAATGGGGCGTTCTGCGGAACTCAAGGACTTCGAACGTGGTCAGGTGATCGGGTGTCACTTGTGTCACATGTCTCTACGCGAGATTTCCAAACTCCTAAACATCACTATGTCCACTGTTTCCGATGTGATAGTGAAGTGGAAACGTGAAGGGATATGTACAGCACAAAAGCGTGCAGGCCGACCTCGTCTGTTGACTGACAGAGACAGCGGACAGTTGAAGAGGTTTGTAATGTGTAATAGGGAGACATCTATCCAGACCATCACACAGGAATTCCAAACTGCATCAGGATCCACTGCAAGTACTGTGACAGTCAGTTGGGAGGTGAGAAAACTTCGATTTCATGTTCGAGCGGCTGCTCATAAGCCACTCGTCACACCGTAAATGTCAAACGACGCCTCGCGTGGTGTAAGGAGCATAAACATTGGACGATTGAAGAGTGGAAAAACGTTGTGTGGAGTGACGAATCACGGTACACGTTGTGGCGTTCCGATGACAGGGTGTGGGTGAGGCGGATGCAGGGTGAACGCCACTGGCCAGCGTGCGTATACCAACAGTAAAATTCGGAAGCGGTGACGTTACGGTGTGGTCGTGTTTCTCATGGAGGGGGCTTGCACCAATTGTTGTTTTACGTGGCACTATCACAGCACAGGCCTGCATTGATGTTTTAAGCATTTTCTTGCTTCCCACTGTTGAAGAGTAATCCGGGGATGGCGATTGTATCTTTCAACACGTTCAAGCACCTGTTCATAATGCATGGCCTGCAGCGTAGTGGTCACACGACAATAACTTCCCTATAATGGACTGGCCTGCACAGAGTCCTGACCTGAGTCCTACAGAACACCTTTGGGATGTTTTGGAATGCCGACGTCGTGCCAGGCCTCACAGACCGACATCGATACCTCTCCTCAGTGCAGCACTCCGTGAAGAATGGGCTGTCATTCCTTAAGAAACCTTCCAGCATCTGATTGAACGTATGCCTGCGAGAATGGAAGCTGTCAGCAAGGCTAAGGGTGAACTAACACAATATTGAATTCCAGCGTTAGCGATGGAGAGCGCCAGGTGTCCGGGTACGTTTGATCACGTAGTGTATGACACTTCCAACACAATTCCATTAAAAGAACCTTAAGTCCACTATAAATACACAAACTGACCACTTAATCTGCACCAAGATAACCGCAAGCCATAAAGATTATGGTATCTCTTAGGAGCGGCACAGCAAACAGGTTAGACTTCATGGGATGACCGCGTCTTCAAAGGAGAATAGCTTATAGCACTACCTGCCCCACGCAAGTACCTTACAGCCCCTAGGATTCCAATAGAAACTTCGCTCTCCATGGCCAGTTGGCCTGTCTCTCCCCTACACGTGAATGAGAGCACAATTCTCACCTTTTGCAAATAATGAAATGGTAAACAAAAAAAGGTTAATCGTTCATCTTAAACATCTGATGAATAATACGTTGAGAATAATGTTACCTTTGGACTATTATGAACTTCCTACAAAAATCTCATTCTGTTACAACCTTACGCAAAATAAATGGCTCTGAGCACTATGGGACTTAACATCTGAAATCATCAGTCCCCTAGAACTTAGAACTATTTAAAACTAACTAACCTAAGGACATCACACACATCTATGCCCGAGGCAGGATTCGAACCTGCGACCGTAGTGGTCGCGCAGTTCCCGACTGAAGCGCCTAGAACCACTTGGCCACACCGACCGACCAACCTTACGCAAGAGGCAAGTTTGTGATTTCCGTAACAATATATGTTAAGGAAATGGAGCAATTTTCCCTTTACAATCGTGACACTAAAGAATCTCTTAAGATTTGAACTAGGAACCTATCAGAGGCAGAAAGACTTGGGTCAATGACTGCTTGTATTAACATGTAAATTAATATATCTTGATGAAAGAACACGCAATAAATACTGGTCCACGTGCTTTACAATGCTAAATAAAAGAGTATATTACCTGGAGGCGACGGTGTGAAGAGTTCCTTCAGCATCGTAGAATATAGCGTAGTTTCAGCCTCAGCGTTTACCAGCCTTCTTCCATTTAATGGAACACTTTTTAAAACATTTCACATATTTATTAGCGGAGCCAACGATCATCAGAAGCAATGTTTCCATACAGCTGTACAGATTTTAGCCTTGTATACGATTAGAGTAGTGCTCAGTATGGTAGCTGACTACTTACTGTTGCTTTTTCCTCAACTGGCGCTGTCTGTGCGTGCTTTCCACCCCATCCATTGGCACGATTTTTCTCCCTTGATACGCAGAGACTTCTCTGTAGCTTTTCCTACCCTACCGTTAAAGTTCTATCGAACCTACATATGGACTAGTAACCATACAATATTCTCACAGATTACACTACATGTATACAGATGCTCACAATTCAGACAAAATCAGAAATAAACAATAAAGAATTTATGTGAATATACGTAAAACATTACCTAAAAATGATTTAAAATTACGAATAGCATTTTGTGTTAGCGTTGGAGTGATAGATTCTCAGTCTAAGTCTTATGTTTGGGAGGAAATAATACCTACGTCTCGATTATTTGGGCATCCAGCAACCACGGCGGGGATGTGATGCGGAATTTTCTAGTTCTTTATGATCCGTATTCAGAATTACACAAACTGTATTACCTAACTTCTGGCAGAACTCGTTGAGAGGCAGTTGTGGCACCCAGACTGCCTAGCAAATTACATACCTCAGTAACGCCAGCAGAGGATGGTGGAACTACTTTGGGATGGTGAGCCGCTCTCACCCATTGCAGAGGTGGGAAGAGTTTGGTCCCCCTCTCTGCTCCCCACAGCACAGTAGCGGTAGTACGTCACGTCAGGATTGGGGGTGTGGAGGGGGCGGCAGCAACAGGCAGCTTCCCTCAGCTTGTTAGCGCGCTCCCCAGCACGCAGCACGTAAGCGGCTCACGCCCACCACGGATCCCCCACTTACAGCACGGCCCACCTATCTTCGCCTCAGCTTCTCTGCAGACCACACTGCTACAGATAGAGTATAGGTGGAGCTGTAGGTTTCCTGTTCTTCAAATGACTGTGGATTTGCTGTAAATTGTGCGGACTCATATTGCTGCGTTGACTGTTATTTTTATGAAATACTTTCTATCGCCTCAGACACATTTTTAATACCATTTAATCTGCACGACACATTTCGGCAGCATTCTGCAATCATCATATCCGTTCCAGTTCCATGTGAATTACATTAATCTGAAGTATGATTATGTTTATACTATGTGGGTTATTGAGGTTACGTATCGACATACAACCCTGTACAGTTGTACAGAAAGATAAATATATTTTAATGGGTAAATTAAGTGAGTAAATGTATGCCAGACAACTAAATTTCTAACAGAAAAGTAAGTAAATGCTCTAATGAAATGATCGAAACACGCAAACTTTAGTTTTAGAATAACCGCTTTATTTAATGATCTATCTGTTAGCTAATTCCCACCTCTCCCCTCTTGAGAAACATCAAGCTACAAGGTTGTAAAACAATACCAAAATATACAGCAGCTTAAACAAGAAACAAGAAATGAACTCGAGAGTGTACACACATAAAAATTAACATGCATGTAGCATAATTTATTCCACACATTGGTATGGATGAAGCATCAGCATTTATATTTGTACATAGTACATCGTTTTCTGAAATTCTCAGCTAATTTTTCGAAAAAAATGTGTCAACAAAATCGTCTAGAAATGGGAAGGAATTATATCAAATTTCTGGCTACATTTAACATGCGACATTCCGCAGTTACGTTCCTGAGGGTCTGTGCACATCGATTCGCTTGCAGCATGACCGCCTGGAAAGATAATTCCAACAATTTCGGCCTTACCTGGTGTGAACGGCAAACCCGGTACTGATCCTGAGAAAAGGAAAGATACTCCGTTAACAAGTAAATAACTAATGGAAGCGGAATCTGCCCGTGTATGTAACTGACGAGAGAACATTATGCCGTGTGTACTTCAAGCCTGTGTTGGTGAATACATCTGGCATTGTCAAGATTACATTTTTTTGAAATAAAATGTGTATAACGCAGTTGTGTGTCAGTTTATTCAATTAACGTACATATCACAGCAGATTCCAATGCACCCCAGTTACTGAGATCTTAAATTCACACTTCACAGTGACAAACGGTCGCATAAGCTTGACACAGTAGGAAACACGTTTCAAAGTGTATTAGTGTTAACAAAACATAGAATTATGAGTTCATGCAAGTTTAGAGATCTCGGATTTTGTCTACAAAAATGTGAATTTGCTTTCAAACACTACAGAGATAGAGTAATGTCACTACAACACTGTCACTGAAACGAAGTATGTTTCATCCAACCACTTAACATACTGCAGCAAGTCGTTATTATCGTGCTATCAGACACATCACAAAAAATGATGGGTGACTGAAAACTGTATATCTCAGTGGTTCCAAAGTGAAACCACGCCCAGTGGTTCCAAAATAAATACATTTTCATAAAACAAGTATTTTCTTTTTGTCAGTTTCTTGCTTTATATGATAATAAAGATTAATTTCGTGAAAAAATTTTAAAATCATTTTTGTTACAATATTTGCGACTTCATGGAACTACCACAATCCCATATTTGTGATTTTAAAAATTGTCACGAGATTAATCTTCATTATAATAGTAGGCAAGAAATTGTCAAAAAGCAAACAGTCAGTTGTTTTATGGATGTGGACTTATTTTGGAACCACTCGTAATGGTTTCACATTGGCACCACTGAAATACAGGGCTATTACAAATGATTGAAGCGAATTCATAAATTCACTGTAGCTCCATTCAGTGACATATGGTCATGACACACTACAGATAGGTAGAAAAACTCATCAAGTTTTGTTCGACTGAAGCCACACTTCAGGTTTCTGCCGCCAGAGCGCTCGAGAGCGCAGTGAGACAAAATGGCGACAGGAGCCAAGAAAGCGTATGTCGTGCTTGAAATGCACTCACATCAGTCAGTCATAACAGTGCAATGACACTTCAGGACGAAGTTCAACAAAGATCTACCAACTGCTAACTCCATTCGGCGATGGTATGCGCAGTTTAAAGTTTCTGGATGCCTCTGTAAGGGGAAAATCAGCAGGTCGGCCTGCAGTGAGCGAAGAAATGGTTGAACGCGTGCGGGCAAGTTTCACGCATAGTGATGTGAAAGATTCAGTGTTTAAACCTCCTCTACCAAGAAACGTGCCAGAACTGCGAGCTCGCATCAACAATGCTTTCGAACCCATTGATGGGAACATGCTGCGCCAAGTTTGAGAGGAACTTGATTATCGGCTTGATGTCTGCCGAATCACTAAAGAGGCACATATAGAACATTTGGGAATGCTTAAAAAAACTTTTTGAGTTTTTGTATGTGCGTGCAAAGCATTGTGAAAATATCTCAAATAATAAAGTTATTGTAGCGCTGTGAAATCGCTTCAGTCATTTGTAATAACCCTGTATACAGTTTTCAGCCACCCATCGTTTTATATGATATTTTTTAAAGCAAGTTTAGATTTTTCCTAGACAAAATCCCAGATCTCTAAACTTACATGAACTCATAATGCTTAAAACAAATTATAGTTATATACAACAAACAAAATGGGCCAAAAATTCATTAAATTTTGGATCTAAACTACATACTGCACCAGTGGTTCATTTGGAAATCACTCATAAAAGCCTGAACACACTGAAATTTACGTTACATTAATTTTACGTATACTTACTATCGCTGTCAATGATCACCTCGCATGGCCATCAAAAAAATCTAAAATCACGTAGCTCATCTCCACGTTTACTGTTTCTTTCAGGGCTGTAAGTGACTGCTAGTACTCACTACATTCGTAAAAATACCTCAGTCTAGATGCCTCTGTCGTTGTGTACACGCTGAAGTCACTAACAGTCCAAATACGTATTAAATAAAATAAAAATAAAGAATGAAGTAAAACAAAATAGAATTGTGGTTTGAGCCAAAAACCTCTGGTGCTCGAAGAGTTAAAGGAGATTGTTTTCGAAAGTATTAACCCTCTAACGGTAAGGTTGGGGTTGGATCCGACCACAGTGAGTGTTTTGTTTATAACTCCCCACTCCCTTTTCTGAGAGCGCTGTGGTTCCAGTTACCCTACCAGCCAGTCGTCCCGAGAACGCGGAGGAGGCCACGTCAGTCTGATAAGTGACCTGCAGTTACCCTATCTATCCGAAACCTACATTACTCGCGCTCGGGTTGGCTCCCACCCCACCTTACTGTTTACGTCACACTTATTAGTTTCTTTTGTGGGGAGGATTCAACCCCATATTGATGTTTATATTACATCGAAGTTTTGTTTTCTCTTCTAGTATCTTACTAAAATGGCGCATCAACTCCTTAGAACTCCTGAGGTGATATACAACGAGTTTCTCCGACAGGACGCTGAGTCAGAGGATGGCGACAATATCGATGCAGAAAACTGTTCAGAAACCGAGGATGATGTATTAACTAATACTGATGACTAGGATGATGTATTTCATTGTGTGGCAGGAGCAGTCGAGTTTGATAATTCTCAGTCAGATGTGGATGATGAGAGAAATTTTGAGCTATCTAAAGAGTTAGAGACAATATGGACCAACAAACCCATCCAATTCAAAATTTTCTAGGACACCAGCGTCAAATATTATTACTCATCTCCCTGGTCCACGTGGGGAAGCAAGGGGGGTCACTAGTGAATTGGAAATATTTTTATTATTTATAGATTCAAAAATTATAGAAAAAATTGTTTAGTACACAAATCTTGAAATCGAGAAATCTAGGCAAAAGTACAATACGGTCCAGTGGTTTCATTCACCAATAGAGAGCGATGAAATAAAAGGGTTGATGGACCTACTCTTCATGAGTGGTGTCCTAAAAAATTCTATGCTCAGTGTAGATTAGATGTTCTCAGCAAGCTATGGACCTCCGGTATTACGTTGCACTATGTGCAAGAAAAGGTTTGCATTTCTTCTAGAAAACCTCCACATCGATGTTAAAGCCACCAGAGAGGCCAGAAAAATCAACGACAAATTTGCGGCTTTCAGAGAAGTGTTGGACATGTTTGAATCTAGCAGTGAAAAAAATTATAGTCCATCTGAATATGTCACAGTAGATGAGACTCTACTGAGTTTTCGGGGTTCCTGTCCATTCAAAACGTATACCCCTTGGTAACCCGACTAATATGGGTTGAAAATAATGTCACTATGCGACGCAAGAAAATTTTACTTTTTGCCTTACATTCCATACACTGGCAAGGACAACAGAATAAAGAGGAGACCTGAAGATTTGCCTTTACCTGCTCAGTATGTTTTGCGCCTGACGGAATCTATCAGGGGTTCATATAGAAACATTACAGCGGACATTTGGTTCTCCTCACTGGAGGTGACTGACGCCCTCCTCCAAACGAAACTCCCATTTGTAGGTACATTGAGGAGGAACAAACCGCAAACACCACCATCAATGCTGCTTTCTGTTCCAGTAGGCTCTTCAACATTTGTGTATCAGGACGACAAAACTTTGGTGTCATTTACCCCAAAGAAAAATAAAAAAGTTTTACTGATATTGTCTATGCACTTCTCTGGAGAGATAAATGAAAAATCAAATAAGCCTGAAATTGTGGAGTTCTACAATCTAACTAAAGAAGGGGTCGATGTATTAGATATGCTTTTGCCACAGCAGGACCACAAAAAGAAAGTCGAGAAGATGGCCCATGCGGTATTTTTATGCTATTTCAGACATCGCTGCTATAAATAGTATTATCATTTACAAAAGCAATAGAAAAATGGACACCTTTTCAAATGACGCGTGAATATCATTTCTCAAAAATCTTGCGCGCTCTTTGACAAAACCTCCACGTGAGCTCCGTTTGTCTATTGGAAAACTTTTAGAAAAAGAACCAATCGTATTAGACAAGCCTACCCAAGCACAGCCGCTAAAGAAAAGATGATGTGATTTTTGTGACAGATCAAAAGATAGGAAGGGGAACGCTTTTTGTAGTAAGTGTAGTCGTTCTATATGTGGGGAGCATAAAGTTATTATATGCCCTGGCTGTAAAGAAACTGAAATGTGATAAATTGTGCCAAATATGTATTTTCAGGGCTGTATGTGATCGTTTCCAGGATAATATTAACATTTTTTATTTTTTCCTATTACATTATGTGAAAAAAGACATTTATTATTGAGAACTTAATATTTCGAAACTGCTGACACTATAATTATTTTCTACAATTAGTAAGAGATGTTTCTCATTTAGTTCCTATCTTTAGAAATTCTAAAGCACTCAAGTTCCTAGTTGATGACTGAATCTATTGATTTTTACTATGTTTTCAATAATGTTATAGGAAATGTTTTGTAAGGGAACCGTGATCCCACGAACATAGATGCTAGTATCCGACGCACAGGTCGATAGTACAGAAGTCGATTGTTAAGTGCTGCAGGAGGCAGTGAGACTAGTGTTGAGTGCAGAGCAGTACTAGAGAGTATCGAGCGAGCGGTATTGCTGGAGAGACAGGTAAGAATGGTGGTCGAGTAAATTCACCGGAGTATGAGTGAGCACGTCCCCCTGATTGTCGTGGGGCTGACACTCACTAATACCGATTCGCGAGTGATATGAAACAAAAGTGACAAGTGCCGAATTTCGTGTTTCGCGTCAACCACGTCGGCCAGCAAGAACCATGGATTGCAGTGAGGATTGTTGTGGATGTTAACCATCATCATTGCGTGTGACGAAATACCTAAAATCAGCAACCAGTAAGAGATATAATCGTAATCAGATGTGTAAGGCGAAGATAGCAACTGCCTCAGTATTTGCGTGTTAGTAGGAAATATATATTAGTTTGTATATCGCAACCTTTGCGCTCTTTAATAATAGGCAAACTTTCAATCATTCCACTATTCAGTGGCAAAACAGACGCACTCGGTTGAAATATCGCCAAAACCACAGCAGAAAAACCGATAGCCTTTCATCCATTAAGCACACGGTCATATAATTATAATAATTATCTGTTTGGCGGCTTCGGAAAATTACACAAAATCCAGTACAGGAACTTAATCGGGGGTGTTTCAGTTTCTAGTAAGGTATTTTTTTGTAATCAAGTTCCTATTCTTTTCCAAAGTACTTTATATTCTTACTTATTGACTATAAAAGTAAAAAAAAAAAAACTTGTTGTTACAACAAATATTATATGTGTTTAATTGATAATAAAACCTTTTCCCATTATTCATTGTTTATTTCACCTCGAAAAATCGATAATTGGAGGGTGGGGTCTGATCCAACCGCACCTTACCGTTTATGTCAGGAAACTTCACCTTCTCGTTAGAGGGTTAATTTTTATTTTCAGCTTCAAGCCGATAGTGTGACAGACTATCTTCTTACATAGACGCTTGGTACGTAGAGTGGACGCTCGAGCGGTGTAGGAGCGAGCTGTGTAACGGCGAACCGCCACGCCCCCTGACCCAGCAGTTGGCCCCTGTGACACAGACAGTCCCGCCACACGGAGCGCATTGTCCGCTGTGGAGACACGGCGGCCGCGAACTGTGCCCTGGGGCGGCCGTGTCACTAGACTTGCAAAGCGGCCGCCAGTGCGTCTGTCCGCCCGCCTGCGGCCACCGCGCTCAGCTGGAGTGAGCCGGCCAGTCAGGCATCGATCGCTGGAGCCCTAGCGCGGCCCCATTCATCTCCCCAAACGCCGGCTGCGTATCTCTGCAGCCCGCGTTTCCGCCGAGAACGTTGGTGTCGCTCGCTGCGCACGGCTCGACAAGGATTACTGTAGCTGTCGTACCCGTTAGATGCCGTAGAAGAGGCAACACACCATGTTGACCTGCTGTTGGTCGTTTTTGGAAGGTACTGTTCTCTAAAAAGTCACAAAAACTGGAGTTTTATCTAGTCAGATGTTAGTTAAATATCAGTCTCTTATGACGACTGACAACATCATACTGCCATTTCCACTTCTATTTTTACAATTCGCATTGGAAATTTCGGCCATTGCTTTTGACTTTATTTCACAATTACATAATCGATACTAATTATATTCAGTACATTTCATCTCTGATCGGGATTACATTTACAAAATGTGATGTGAAGAAATAGTTCGAAAATTGTCTACGCAGCTCCGACTTTACAGCACGATTGTTTCTTTCTTTCTCTCTTTCTTTCTTTCTTTCTTTCTTTCACTGGTGCCATGTCCCGCGCTGACGCAGGGTCGGCATTGCTAGGAACGGATTTGGCAAGGTTACTGGAAAGGGGGTGGCCGGATGCCCTTCCTGCCGCCACCCCATACCCCCCCCCCCCCCCCCCCCCCCAGGACGGAATTAGTGTACCCCTGCTGTCTGCGTCTAGTGTAATTCATGGAATAGTGCGAAAGTGTTCAGATGTATGCGAGTCGTGTAACTGAGGCGGAACGTGGGGACCAGCACGGTATTCACATAGCGAGATGTGGAAAACCTCCTACAAACCACATCCAGGCTGGCCGGCAACCGGCCCTCGGCCTTAATCCGCCGGGCGGATTCGATTCGGGGCCGGCGCGCCTACCCGAGTCCAGGAAGCGGCGCGTTAGTGCTCTCGGCTACCCTGGCTGGTTTTGCAGCACGATTGTTTACTGGTCTTAAATTACAGAAAATAAACAAAGGACTACAATAATTACCAAATTTTCCACCTGTAAATACTAGCTTCTGTAACTGCAGCACGACGAAGGATGACAAATAGCGAATGTTACTATATTGTAGTAAGAAGACATTTTTAATAGATTTGGGGGTATACAGGCTACGAGTTTTAGTGCACTGACCAGGCCATCTTGGCAACAACATTGCCTGTAACCTATCGGAGTATCGAGTCGGACTGAGCTTCAATGACGTAAGGGTACGCCATTCCTTCTCATACTCCACAGAAGGGCCTCAGCACATATTAGGACTGTAAACAGCAACTTTAATATAGAGTGTGAATCACCTAAAATATGCACCCAAAATATCACGTAAATGGAAAATGCTATTCATGTGCGGTTTTCACAGAATGAAACTGTTAGCCAATAAACAGATTGTAATAATACATGCAAAGTCAATTTTTTGTGAAAACGTACACTTTTTTCAATGGAACAATGTCTGTTAACATTAACAAACTAACGGTAGGGTAAATTAGAATGTCAGTGGTTTTTACCTGTAGTAGCACACACTACAGGATAACACAAGTACTAACACTAGTTATGTGTATTCTGACCAATAACGAGACAACTGACCATCACCAGTTGTGTTCAAATTGACTACTGGCAGTTGCAATACATGCTTCCAGTCCGGTGTGCAACGGCTACTACACATGTGGTAGCATTCAGCTGTGATGTTCGAGCAGGCTGCACAAATATGTCATTGCATATCATCGGGTGTAGTTGGTACGTCCTTGTTGACAGCGTCTTTCAGCTTTCCCCACATAAAAATGTGTAAATACTTCAAATCCGGAGAACGGGCCGGCCGAGGTACAGGTTCTCTGCATCCAATCCAGCGATTTGGAAAAAGTTCGTGAAGACATGCTGTAGTGCTTAGTGCACTATGGGGTAAAGCCATCGAGTTGGTACCATAGGTTCCTTCTAGTCTGCAGAGGAACGTCTTCTAACGTGCGTGGAAGATGGTCTGTTAGGAGTCTGTGCACTTGTGTGCGTTCAATGTTCCATTCATGAAACAAGGGCCTATGAGCTGATAATTTACTGTACCACACCATACGTTTACCTCCATAGAATTTGACGAAAGCCGGCCGGAGTGGCCGAGCGGTTCTAGGCGCTTCAGTCTGGAACCGCGCGACCGCAACGGTCGCAGGTTCGAATCCTGGCTCGGGCATGGATGTGTGTGATGTCGTTAGGTTTAAGTAGTTCTAAGTTGTAAGGGACTAATGACCTCAGAAGTTAAGTCGCATAGTGCTTAGATCCATTTGAACCATTTGAACCTTGACGCTACACCTGACGAAGCCAACGTGGATTGCCTACAGACCAATTGTGTGTGTTTGGGTGGTTTACCTGGCCATATTTGATAAATGTGGCTTCATCGCTAATCTCAAATGGTTCAAATGGCTCTGAGCTCTATGGGACTTAACATCTGAGGTCATCAGTCCCCTAGAACTTAGAACTACTTAAACCTAACTAACCTAAGGACATCACACATATCCATGCCCGAGGCAGGATTCGAATCTGCGACCGTAGCGGTCACGCGGCTCCGACTGTAGCGCCTAGAACAGCACGGCCACATCGGTCGGCCCATCGCTAAGCAAGATATATTATTCATCTGGAGTATCCTATCTTAATGCCCGTTCTCATAATCGATTCCTTGAAGCTCTTGATGGAGAGAGACGTGATATAAATGGAAGCTATGTCGATGGAGAATGTGTAGGACACTTGTATGACTCATGCATCTCACTCAAAGGATTGCGAGGTAGTTTACGTGCCGATGAGCTGCAACAGCAGGAAGATCATTAATTTCTCCACCTTCTATCTCCTCCTCACCCCCTATCTTTTTTCAATCCATCCTCCCCCTCTTTCTGTTCATCTCCTCCTCTTACCTTTCTCTGTCCATTTCCTCTTCCACCTTTCTCGAGTTCATGGTGTATGAATATCAGTGATAAGACTGGCTGATGACATTTCTGTCTTCACTGAAAGTAAAAAAGAATTACAGGAAAAGTTAAAATGAGTAAACAGCATAATGAGCACACTCCATGGAGTGAGAATAAATCGAATATAGACGAAAGTAATCAGGAGCTGAAGCAATGAATTTAGCCATACACTTCACATCAAATTGGGTACTACACAGTATGCGAGGTTATGGAATTCTTCTACCTTGCAGCAAAATAAGCCATGACACACGAAGCAATGACGACATAAAAAGTAGACTAGTGCAAAGACGGCATTCCTTGACCAAGAGAAGTCTACTGGTAGCCAACATAGACAATAACCCTGATGTTCTGTTGACTTTTACTATACAAATGTACTGTTCGAGTAACTATGACCCGACATAATAAAATGCTGTAAAAATGCTTCTACTTACATGTATTTTTAGTACACTTGTAAGCCATAGACATTGTTACTATATTACAGTATGTAGTCAGTGATCACAAGGATGATATTAGTAATAATGTCTGAGAAAGAAAAGAAATAATAATAATAATAATAATAATAATAAACAGGACTTCGCTGTAGAAAATTTATCATATTAGTATTCATGAGGGTATATTAGGAACAACAGACATTTCCAAAAATGTTTCAGATGACTCTGATCTCTATGGGACTTAACATCTGAGGTCATCAGTCCCCTATACTTAGAACTACTTAAACCTAACTAACCTAAGGACATCACACACATCCATGCCCGAGGCAGAATTCGAACCTGCGACCGTAGCAGCAGCGCGGTTCCGGGCTGAAGCGCCTTGAACCGCACGGGCCCGCATCTCGTGGTCGTGCGGTAGCGTTCTCGCTTCCCACGCCCGGGTTCCTGGGTTCGATTCCCAGCGGGGTCAGGGATTTTCTCTGCCTCGTGATGGCTGGGTGTTGTGTGCTGTCCTTAGGTTAGTTAGGTTTAAGTAGTTCTAAGTTCTAGGGGACTGATGACCATAGATGTTAAGTCCCATAGAGCTCAGAGCCATTTGAACCATTTTTTGAACCGCACGGCCACAACGGCCGGCTAGACATTTCAACTAAAAAGTCATTCTCAACAACTAACCGTCCGTCTGACAATATCACTGTCTTTCCTTCTTACTCACGGCTGTTTGGTCGCAAGTAGGTGACGTCTGTTTTGCGTACATCTTTATTACACTTTCCATACAATATGTTTGTTTTATTGTCATCGCTTGAAGGACAAAACTTACTGTGTGCACGTTTAGTACAGTCTCTTGTTGTTACCGATTTAGCCACACCTGCCACTCATTCCGAGTCTTGGATGCTCCTGACCATTCTCAAAGAATTTTCTGTTCTTGGAAAATGCTTCCTTGATGCAATTTGCTCTGCAACCAGTGACTTTCCAAGTTACACCAAACATATTCTCCTTCTAGTTAGTTTTCTTGCATTCCAGTTAGGGTCAATCGATGTCCACAAGACATAACCCATTATTAGCAGCAACACCAAGAACATTGTAGGAAACCATCATGGGCCATCTATTGATTTTTCATCTGCATGTATACGTACCTGTTAGCTGATCGAGTGTCTACAGCCCCTTTCATAGAATTATAATCTAAAATCATTTTTGGCTTCTTATCAGCCCTGTCACTTATTTCTCCTCCTTGGTGGAGAGTGCCCATTAGTACAACATTCTTATTTATTTTAGGAATATAACTGACCACCGTATTGTCATTTTTGAAGTAAAAGGAAGAACTATGAACCTCCTTGTTGGGCATATTTTGTGGAAGCACTTGCTTACTTTTACGTATGGACCCTAACATTGTCAATTTCCTTTTCAGGAACTGTCGCAAATTGTATGACGTAAAAACTTGCCACATGCTACATTCTGACCTCGCAAATCAGAGGTTAGATCAGCAACTACTCTCATTCCATGATTTTTTTCTGGAGCCGCTCCACTCTCCTTTCCTGTATAAATTTGGACTTTCAGTACATATGAAGATTTGCTGTCACACAGAGTCCATATGTTGTTCCCATATTTTGCCAGTTTGCTTGGGATGTTCTCTAAATGCTACCAGCAGGTCGTCAACGGTCACATTTTCCTCAGGGTTATACAGTTTAGGAAGGACTTCTGACCACTTCTCCCAGATACTGCGAAGTGCGTCTTTCTTCTATTGTGGATTTCTTATCAAACAGCAAGACGCGCAGTATTTTACAGAATGTATCTAGGGAAATGGTTGCTCGAAATATGTCCCGCCAAGTATCCTTATACTACAAACATTTTTTGAGCGACAAACACCGCAAGTGGGTTGGGTTGGTTTGATTTGGGGGAGGAGACCAACCTGCGAGGTCATCGATCTCATCCGATTCGGGAAGGGTGGGGAAGGAAGTCGGCAACGGCGTTTCAAAGGAACCATCCCGGCATTTGCCTGAAGCCATTTAGGGAAAGCATGGAAAACCTAAATCAGGATGGCCGGACGCGGGATTGAACTGTCGTCCTCCCGAATGCGAGTCCAGTGTGCTAACCACTGCGCCACCTCCCTCGGTAAACACAGCAAGGAACAGGAGTCATAACAGAATCATCAACGTTTGTCCGTTCTTTAACACAACTCGTTGCCCCTCAAGATTTGACATCTGTGTTACTTCATTATGAGGTGCTGCAGAAAATAATACTTCAAATAAACTTTTTATATCACTTATTCTGCTGCTTGCAGACCTGATAACCCCTGCGGCACTCCCGATGACATTCGAAGCAGGTAGGTGGCGTGTTGTGCTTGTGATTGCAACTGTCATTCTGTGTTCTCGTTTTTAGATGTAGAAGTCTGTACACTGCTTTGAACAGGCTGTGGGCTGTCGCCAATGTCATCAGAACACTCGCTTTCAGATGCATTACCGACAAGATCTTCGAACTCGGAAAGTGATCCTTCGTCTGCTGAGCAGTGTACTAATTCTTCCAACTCGGTATTAGTCAATAATGTAATCGCCATGACGTCACAATTCAGACTGATTACGAACTGCAGAGAAAACGAAGCCGGCCGCTGTGGCAGAGCGGTTCTAGGCGCTTCAGTCCGGAACCGCGCTGCTGCTACGGTCGCAGGTTCGAATCCTGCTTCGGGCATGGATGTGTGTGATGTCCTTAGGTTAGTTAGGTTTAAGTAGTTCTAAGTTCTAGGGAACTGATGACCTCAGGTGTTAAGTCTAATAGTGCTTAGAGCCATTTGAACCATTTGAAGAGAAAACACGAACTGAGTAGAAACAGTGGATTATTCGAACAGTTGACAAGTTGTAATGATAAGCCTGTTGTTGTAAACCCAACGCCTTTATTGACTTGTTGAATGTTGAGTGTAAGTATGAACAAAGAAAGTCATTACTACTATAGAATCCGAGACAAACAAAAAGTATTTGACTTTAGAGTAATCATATTAATGTCAGGTCACACTGACACGAACGTTAAGTATGTAACTCTTAAGGTTTATGACCAGATCTCTTAAAATATTTTAAAACTTTTTTAACGACATAACGCTATTGCATTTCCGACAAAGTACCAAATTTCATAATGCTATTTTGATGTATAAATAATAAGAAACGGAATTTGTAACCATTTCGGGTCACATGGACACGAAGAGAACAGCAAGTTTAATTGAAGGAAAAATTTCTAATTGTGTTCGTGTAGAGTACATCATCGTATGATGATGAAACGTGGACTATGGGAAAACTGGAACATAAGAGAATCGAAGCGTTGATATATAGAGCTACAGAAGAGTGTTGGAAATGTGGTTGGATTGATAAGATGAAGAATGAGAAAGCGCTTTGAGTAATCGGCGTGAAATGAAATATATGCGAAGTACTAATGAGGAGAAGGGACAGGATGATAGTAAATGTTTTAAGACCTCAGGGAATAACTTGCGTGGTACTGGAGGGAGATATAGATGGTAAAACTGTAAGGGAAAATGGAGATTGAAATAAATTGAGCAAATAATTTAGGACGCTAGGTGCAAGTACTACTCTGAGATGAAGAAGTTGACGCAGTGTAGGAATTCGTGGCAAGCCACATCACACCAGCTAGTAGACTGACGACTCGAAGGGAAAAAATAGTTAAGTCCGTAGGTGCGCCGTTCTCCCGCTGCGGTCGGCCAAACTGTAAATGGGAGGATTGAGACGGTGGTTACCGCGGACGTCGCAGGCCGACTCCTTTTGCCTATCCTCTGATTCGTTCACAAATCTGTGTGTCAGGTTGGGGGCTTATATACTCTCCCTGGTGCTTCGCCTCGTTTTTTTTCTGTTCGTATTCTTGATTTGATAATGTCTCTAAAATGTACTACTAGCAGAGGAGAATTTTGATGATGAGGTCCCATACTTCGAGGAGCGTAGGAGACGATGCAGGAGACCCGCACTGTTGTACTAGGCAAGGTCCTAGTGGAGGTGGTTTGCCATTTCCTTCCTCCGACCGTAATGGGGATGAACGATGATGGTGATTCAGACGACACAACAACACCCAGTCATCTCCAGGCAGGAAAAATCCCTGACCCCGCCGGTAATCGAACCCGAGACTTGGTGCGCGGGAAGCGAGAACGCTACCGCAAGACCACGAATTGCGGACAGGAGACCTTTAGTAGTTCAAATTCTATGTCGTAGATGGGGCTATTGAGTGACACACAGTGAGCTCGTCTATCTCACGGGGTGTTCTGGATGACATATTACTACGCAGTATGTCCAGCTGTGTCCCTTCTAAGATGATCTTTCAAAAGACAATATATTTCCAATGACGTATCTACTTTACAGATATTCGTTAATATTTTTAAAACTGAAAGTAATATCCACTTCGATAAATAATAAATCTGGTACGTAGCTGATTATATGTTGCCTTCGTCGTCTTCTTCAAAGTATGTTTGTTGTCTTCAATGTGTCCTGTACAGAGAACTTGCCAAACTCGTAATAGCTCAAAGGGTGATTAACTAGTAAATAATAAAAATTTGATGCTGCGGGAAGTAGATTAGGAATGACACGCTCAAAGCAGTAAATGAGTTTTGCTATTTGGGGAGCAAAAAACTGATGGTGGTCGAAGTAGAGAGGATATAAAATGTAGACTGGCAATGGCAAGGAAAGCGTTTCTGAAGAAGAGAAATTTGTTAACATCGAGTATTGATTTAAGTGTCAGGAAGTCGTTTCTGAAAGTATTTGTATGGAGTGTAGCCATGTATGGAAGTGAAACGTGCACGATAAATACTTTAGACAAGAAGAAAATAGAAGCTTTCGAATTGTGGTGCTACAGAAGAATGCTGAAGATTAGATGGGTAGATCACATAACTAATAAGGAGGCACTGAATAGAACTGGTGAGAAATTTGTGGCACAACTTGACTAAAAGAAGGGATCGGTTGGTAGGGCATATTCTGAGGCGTCAAGGGATCACCAACTTGGTATTGGAGGGCAGTGTGGAGAGTAAAAACAGTAGAGGGAGACCAAGAGATGAAGACACTAAACAGATTCAGAAGGATATAGGTTGCAGTAGGTTCTGGGAGATGAGGAACCTTGTACAGGAAGGGTAGCATGGAGAGCTGCATCAAACCAGGGTCATGACTGAAGACCACAACAACAACAACAACAACAAAAATTTATCGATTTTAACTTCTGTATTTGATTGATCAGACAAAAAACTGGATCAAAATAATAATTCAACTTTCACAGTAATATAATTTCCATTTTCTCATATGAGATACAAAATTCCAACTACTCGCTATGATTGCATAAACATTTGTGTCTTCTAGATCGACACTCCCCGCCGAGCACGAGGCATCTCAGAAATTACAATTGTAAGCAAATAATCTCATCACTTGTACCGCTGGCAACGGCAGTATGAAAACTGACTTTACAAACATTTTTATGTAAGTTTAACAAAATGTAGTGAAATATCATTGTAAACAAATTTTTTAAATTTGCACAGTTATTTTTCTTGTTACATAACCCCAGAATTAATCTATTAATGACGAATGAAGGCGGTATTTCACACAATCTATTTATATAAAGTTATTATTTTTTATAAATGAAATCATCGATAACCAACTGTGTCTAATGGTGGTAATGTGCATTAGGTTTGATCATCTTGTACATTATAATGAGCACGCCAATTTACAATTGAAATATGCCTCATATTCTAATCTATCGTCTTCGAAATTGAACTTCTTAATATCTCAAGGGAAAAAGTTGTTAGATCCAAAGTATCGCTTTGTCATAAACTAGAAAAAGAATTAACACGCAAGAATCGATCTGCAAGATACTACTCAAAGCCATTCAGAAGCTTCATCATTAGTTTTTGGAATACTTGCTTTACTTGGAGCTGTTCCTAGAAGTACAGATCGAGGTAAAGAAAATAGGTCATATGTTAGCCTTAAAGTGGCTAGAAGGCTTTCTATATAGTAAAACACAGTATGTTCTCCTGCACCGATACATTAAGGAGCACCCCAGGGAAGCATAATAGGTCCGCTAATGTTTTCTTTACACATACAGGATCTGGTGGATAGTGAGCAACAATCTCCGACTGATTATTGACGACGCTGTAATGTACGGAAAAATGTTGTCGTTGGGTGACTGTAGGAGGGCACAGGATCACTTGGATAGAATTTGAAAAAACTGGAAATTTGTGATAAGAGCATATGGAACCAAACTGCTGAGGTCATCGGTCCCTAAGGTTACACACAACTTAATCTAACTGTCTCACACTAATGACAATATACACACCCATGCTCGAGAGAGGACTCGGGTCTTCGATGGGGTGGGGGTGGGGGAGGGTCGACTCGCGGCTAGAATTTGAAATTAGTAAGTAATGGCAGCTTCCTCAATGCGCGGAAAAATTTAAGTTAATGCACATAGGTAGGAAATACAATCCTGTAATTTTCGAATACAGTATCAGTGGTCTGCTGATTGACACAGACACTTCATTGAATTTCTGGGCCTAACTTTGCAGACCGACATCTACAGTCTTAGAAGCCTGTAATAGGGATTGTGAAACATCCTGTCACAGTACCCGTGTTGGACACATTTCTCTTTTCGAGTTTGAGTCGCTGGAGGGAAACAGCAACGTATCACTTCTGTCATACATTTCTGCTGCCAGTGAACACGTAACATGAGGGACTTGTTACCAACATAAAGCTCGGCGGAACTGGCAACGTGATCTGGCCGTGGGTTTATAACGCAGCCAGCACGAGCAAACACGAAATCTGAAACAGCTGCACCAGTATTTACACATAGCCTCGTTGTCGTCGTGTTGGCGAGATCTCTGAGTCACGGCTCAGAGTGCTAACGCGTTATCTCTGTCGCACATTCCTTCTCTCACTGTCCAGTCATTAGCCCTGCGTATGTATAGTAACAGAACGTTCACTAGTTTACGCCGTGCTGTCTTCTCAAGAGCTTCGTTGAAACCTCACGTCACTCCTGTTTACAAAAGTGGTAATAAATCGGCTGCGCGGAATTATCGACCGACACGCTACCGCCCGTTGCTAAAAGGATCCTAGAATTTACACTAGGAACAAATATTATCACGTTTTCATAGGAAACAAAGCTGCTCCCAAGGAATGAGCACGGATTCAGAAAACGCTCGTAGCGCTCTTGAGAGATACAGCTTGCTTTGTTCGTACACAACGTCTTGCAAACAATATTTACAGGTGGACAGGTTGATTAGGTATTGCTAGCTGGAGGAATAATTGATCAATGGAATCTAGTGCATTATACTTAATGGTCAATGTACCACAAGAAGGAAAGTAAAAACGGGTGTGAAGCACTGAAGCCTAGTACAACTCTTTTAACAGTTTCTGAATGAAATGATCCGCACTGGCTGCAGAATTCTTATTATTAAAAGTCATGAACGCTTTCGTATAGAAAATCTATACGAACAATAAGGAGAATTATTTTACAAAGAATCCTGAACAACGATCTAAAGATAAAGGTATAGAGAAGCGCAGCCGCGCGGTCTGAGGCGCTATGTCTGGTTTGCGCGGCCCCTTCCACCGGAGGTTCGAGTCCTCCCTCGGACATTGATGTGTGTGTGTGTTGTTCTTATCATAAGTTAGTTTAAGTAGTGTGTACGTTTAGGGACCGATGACCTCAGTAGTTGGTCCCATAGGTATCCACACACACATTTTATTGATTCCTTTCAGCAATTCATCCCCGAATGTTAATTGCCTTAGAGCCGGTCCCTATCATTCACGTGAAGTTGTAAAGAGACAGAGCTCTAAAAGCCATAGTCCATATTTAAAATGAAGCGGATATTAGAAACTATAAAAATAAAATTTGGATAAAAACTAAACGGGCCAAACAATGTCGTACAGTAGTAATGCATCGAGACACACTTTGAGCATGAACCAATAAAGGAGAGGAGTCTTACTGTGTCAGGAGCAGGAACGTGGTTGTGCGACAGCAGGCAAGACAGTACCGACCGCTCTGCAACGAACATGTTTACAGGTGGTCTCAGATGCAACGCGAACAAAACCGTCGCTATAGAAGGCGTCAACGGTGGTGGGCTACCGTGCGCATGCTGAAGTATTTGAAACAAGTATGTGAAAAGACTGAGTCCCACTTGAAAAATACTGCAAGTGCACAATTAAAGTGCACGATGTTAATAAAACTTGAGTGATATTACACTAAAGCGCCAAAGAAACTGCTAAAGGCATGAATATTCAAATACAGAAATACGTAAACAGACAAATACGGCGCTGTGGGCCGCTGTGGCCGAGCGGTTATAGGCGATTCAGTCCGGAACCGCACTGCTGCTACAGTCGCAGGCTCGAATCCTGCGTCGGTCATGGATGTGTGTGATCTCCTTAGGTTAGTTAGGTTTAAGTAGTTCTAAGTCTAAGGGACTGATGACCTCAGATGTTAAGTCCCATAGTGCTTAGAGCCATTTGAACCATTTTGAACGGCGCTGTGATCGTTAACGCCTATAAAAGACAACAAGTGTCTGCCCCAGTTGTTAGATTGGTTACTGTTGCTACAACGTCAGGTTATCAAGATTTAATTGAGTTTAAACGTGGTGTTATAGTCTGCGCACGAGCGATGGGACAGTGCATCTTCGATGTAGCGAAGAACTGGGGTTTTTCGCGTACGACCATTTCACAAGCGTATCGTGAATATCACTAGTCCTCTAAAACATCAAACCTCCGACATCCCTGTAGCCGGAGAAAGACCCTGGAAAAACGGGAGCAACGACGACTGAAGAAAATCTTTCAGCGTGACAGAAGGGCGTGTCTACCACAAATTGCTGCAGATTTCAATGCTGCACTATCTACAAGTGTCTGCGTGGTAACCATTCAACGTAACATCATCGATGTAGGCTTTCGAAGCCGAAGGCCAACTCGTGTATCCTTGATGATAGCACGACACAAAGTCTTACGCCTCGCCTGGGCCCGTCAACACCGACACTGGACTGTTGGTGACTGGAAACATGTTGCCTGGTCGGACGAGTCTCGTTTCAAATTGTATCGAGCGGATGGACGTGTACGGGTATGGAGACGACCTCATGAATCCATGGATCCTGCATGTCAGCAGGGGACTGTTCTAGGTTGTGGAGACTGTGTAATTGTGTGCGGCGTGTGCAGTTGGAGTGATATGGGACCTCTGATACGTCTAGATACGGCTCTGACAGGTGGCACGTACATAATAATCCTGTCTGATCACATCCATTTACGTCCATTGTGTATTCCGACGAAATTGGGCAATTCCAGCAGGACAATGCGACAGCCCCAACGTTCGGAATTGCTACAGAGTTTCTTCAGGAACACTCGTCTGAGTTTAAACACTTCCACTGGCTACCAAACTGCCCTACCATGAAAATTATTGAACATATCCGGGATGGCTTGCAACGTGCTGTTCCAAAGAGTTCTCCACCCCCTCATACTTTTACGGATTTATGGAGAGCCGTACAGTACTATTTCAGACATTAGTCGAGTCCATGCCACGTCGTATTGCGGCACTTCTGCATGCTTGAGGTGGCCCTACACGATATTAAGCAGGTGTAACAGTTTCTTTGGCTCTTCAGTGTATAAATACCCTCTTTGACAAATACAGTTTTTAAAAATACTGAAAGTGGATATTAAAATGCAAAATATTAAAAAAAAGTGTAGTCGCTCGATCTTCTTTCTGATATCGGTGATAAGATGATAAAATTTCTTGAAAAATCACTCTTACTGTTGACTTTGATCTGGAATATGCGAGTAGTACATTAGTAAAGCAAAGGTAATACCCGTAATATTTTAGAACATGTCGAGATTAACCGTGCTCAAAAAGAGTACCTGATTCTATTTTAAATGCGCAGACAGACCTATGACACAATGGTCTGTAAGCAAATTTTGACTGTCTAAACAGACAGGCATTACCACTATAGCCCACTATTGTATATCACAAGTCTTTAGCTTTTCGAGATTAGCCTATTGCGTTGCCCACTAACATCATATTGTAATTGTGAAAGAGGTGATTTGTGTTGTACTTTGTAACTATCCACTTCCAGTATTGATACAAATTGTATTTGTCAAAGAGGGAATTCATATTACCTCTCAGGTTTTATTAACCGTCCACTTTCAGTATTTTTATAAGTGGGACTCTATGATTTTACATACTTAAAAGTAGCTGAGCACATTGTACAGGAGCCCACCACACTTCACGACTTCTATAGCGACGGTTTTGTTCCCGCCGCCTTCGACGCCACCTGTAAACATCCTCCCCATTGCGTAGCCGTCAAGAACTGCCTTTCATGCCGCATGTCAACCACCGTTCTGCTCCTGGCACGGTACGTCTGTTAACGTTTACTGGCTTCATACTTCCAAATTTTCTAGGTACGTTACTATTCTATAGCTGTATTTGGCCCGTTTAATTTTTATCCAGATATTACGAGGGTTGGAACTTTAATAGCGGCAACTATTTATTTACAGGTCGTACAAAATAGATACATGTTTCAGAGTTTTATTGATCTTCAAAGTAGTCACCAGCATTGCGTATAACCCGTTGCCAGCGATGTGGAAGTCGTAGGATACTCCTAGCAGTGCCAATTGTATTGACAGTTCGAGCGGCGCGGTCTATTGCCTGACGAATTTGTAGCAGTTCTGAAGTGAATGCCGTGATGCGTTTCCTTCAGTTTAGAAATCGAGTTGCACTCACGAGGTCTTAAGTCAGGGCAGTGCAGTAGGTGGTACAGCACTTAACAGCCCCATCAGTCAAACACATCAGTAACAGCTTGCACTATACGTGCTTGAGCATTGTCCTTCAAAATGATGGTCAGTTCCTGCAGAAAGTGTCATCACTTCTGTCTCTATGATGTTCATTTTTGGAACACAACCTACGACCAGCTTAATTGTATATATTCGAGCATTGTATTTTTCCGATATCTGTTGATTTTTCTGCAAATATTACTTAACGTATTCTCTTTAGTTTCTATGTCATTATCACAAGCATACTTTAATCACAGTAAAGTGAAATCGGATGTTTGACTTGTTCTATTACTTTATTGTAACGACAATTTTGTGTTTGCGAGTAAAAGTCATGGTGTTAGTTGTCTCTACCAAAACGTTCGTATTATGTTTGTAAGACATATCTCGCAACTCATGAACAGTTATCTACAGATCAGGTTCTTTTCTCAAAATCAGTGTAAATTCGTTAGTATGAAGAGATGGTCGTAATACTGACAGAACATTCAGCTGCATCCCAGTGAACACCCTAGTGTCTATTTTTAAACCACTTCTGCGAGTAGGTTGTCGGCTTAGACCTCTTTTGCTTTTCACCGAGTTACCGTAAAGAAAACTACAGTATTTGACTGCCAATTTCTAAAGCCCTTTTGTTCTTTAACGAGCAAATATTCTTTATTTTTGTTTTCTATCGTTCTGACACACAGTTCGTAAAATGCATCAAGTAGATTTATTCCTCCTAAGTTACTGTAAACAGTTGTGGATTTGCGTGCAAATGGCTGTAAATTGTATATCTGATGTTTCAGTACTCCATTACTAGGTTAGTACACCATTTATTTTCCACGCTATCCGACAGATGGCTAAATTATGGATTAAAGAAAGCTCTATTGCAAGTCTGCTGGTAACTCTGGAATAGAGCATAAACAAAATTATTAGAGCTTAAGAAGATCCTCACGAGGCTTTACCAACGAGTGAAAGCTAAGTGCTGCTGTTTTTCATGTCAGAGCAGCGAATCAATCTTCCCAACAGGATATGTTGGCAACTAGAGGAATCTCAGTACACTTACTAAAAAGTTACGAACAAAATGTTGCACTGCGTGGCACATTAAAACATTTGTTGGTATTCAATTAAAAAAAATTTTCTTGAGCTCAGTGGGGCGTGCTTTTCCCCAACGAAACCGATAAAAAAAGAAAAATAAAAAGTTTCCTGCTGAGTCTGTCCTACTATATGTACATTCACCTACATCCATTTCATATCACTTACTACATGTACTGACAAACACATCCTAGAAGGGCCTCAGCTCTCCCTGAGCGTGACGCTGTAGTTTCCGGAAGTCTCGATAGGTAGACGTTCACTTTCTCGCGGTAGTGATTGAATCGACTGAAGTTTCCAGGAGGCGAGTTGCAACTTTTCTTGCGTCACAACTTGAGCGGAAAGTTTCAGTAGACTGGGAACTGGCCGAGCTGAGATCCCACGGGAGATAAGCCCCACCTTCCAAGATGCTGACAGTGTGTAGAAAAATCCCTGTAGTGCCCCACATTTTCCGAGAACTCTTATTCCAGCCCAAAATATACCGTACACTCTTTAATTTCGGCTTATCACCAGAAAAATTTGCAGTGAGTTCAATTTTTTTTTTATTTTACGAATCGTTCTTCGGTTACAGAGATGTGCAGTTACAGTTTTTGGAATATTTTATAGTTGGTTCTGAGCACTATGGAACTTAACTTCTGAGGTCACCAGTCCCCTAGACTTAGAACTACTTAAACCTAACTAACCTAAGGACAGCACACACATCCATGCTCGAGGCAGGATTCGAACCTGCGACCGTAGCGGTCGCGCGATTCCAGACTGTACATCTACATCTACATCTACATCTATACTCCGCGAGCCACCTTACGGTGTGTGGCGGAGGGTACTTATTGTACCACTATCTGATCCCCCCTTCCCTGTTCCATTCACGAATTGTGCGTGGGAAGAACGACTGCTTGTAAGTCTCCGTATTTGCTCTAATTTCTCGGATCTTTTCGTTGTGATCATTACGCGAGATATATGTGGGCGGTAGTAATATGTTGCCCATCTCTTCCCGGAATGTGCTCTCTCGTAATTTCGATAATAAACCTCTCCGTATTGCGTAACGCCTTTCTTGAAGTGTCCGCCACTGGAGCTTGTTCAGCATCTCCGTAACGCTCTCGCGCTGACTAAATGTCCCCATGACGAATCGCGCTGTTTTTCGCTGGATCATGTCTATCTCTTCTATTAATCCAACCTGGTAAGGGTCCCATACTGATGAGCAATACTCAACAATCGGACGAACAAGCGTTTTGTAAGCTACTTCTTTCGTCGATGAGTCACATTTTCTTAGAATTCTTCTTATGAATCTCAACCTGGCGCCTGCTTTTCCCACTATTTGTTTTATGTGATCATTCCACTTCAGATCGCTCCGGATAGTAACTCCTAAGTATTTTACGGTCGTTACCGCTTCCAATGATTTACCACCTATGGCATAATCGTACTGGAATGGATTTCTGCCCCTATGTATGCGCATTATATTACATTTATCTACGTTTAGGGAAAGCTGCCAGCTGTCGCACCATGCATTAATCCTCTGCAGGTCTTCCTGGAGTACGTACGAGTCTTCTGATGTTGCTACTTTCTTGTAGACAACCGTGTCATCTGCAAATAGCCTCACGGAGCTACCGATGTTGTCAACTAAGTCATTTATGTATATTGTAAACAATAAAGGTCCTATCACGCTTCCTTGCGGTACTCCCGAAATTACCTCTACATCTGCAGATTTTGAACCGTTAAGAATGACATGTTGTGTTCTTTCTTCTAGGAAATCCTGAATCCAATCACAAACCTGGTCCGATATTCCGTAAGCTCGTATTTTTTTCACTAAACGTAAGTGCGGAACCGTATCAAATGCCTTCCTGAAGTCCAGGAATACGGCATCAATCTGCTCGCCAGTGTCTACGGCACTGTGAATTTCTTGGGCAAATAGGGCGAGCTGAGTTTCACATGATCTCTGTTTGCGGAATCCATGTTGGTTATGATGAAGGAGATTTGTATTATCTAAGAACGTCATAATACGAGAACACAAAACATGTTCCATTATTCTACAACAGATTGACTTAAGCGAAATAGGCCTATAATTATTCGCATCTGATTTATGACCCTTCTTGAAAATGGGAACGACCTGCGCTTTCTTCCAGTCGCTAGGTACTTTACGTTCTTCCAGCGATCTACGATAAATTGCTGATAGAAAGGGGGCAAGTTCTTTAGCATAATCACTGTAGAATCTTAAGGGCATCTCGTCTGGTCCGGATGCTTTTCCGCTACTAAGTGATAGCAGTTGTTTTTCAATTCCGATATCGTTTATTTCAATATTTTCCATTTTGGCGTCCGTGCGACGGCTGAACTCAGGGACCGTGTTACGATTTTCCGCAGTGAAACAGTTTCGGAACACTGAATTCAGTATTTCTGCCTTTCTTCGGTCGTCCTCTGTTTCGGTGCCATCGTGGTCAACGAGTGACTGAATAGGGGATTTAGATCCGCTTACCGATTTTACATATGACCAAAACTTTTTCGGGTTCTTGTTTAGATTGTTTGCCAATGTTTTATGTTCGAATTCGTTGAATGCTTCTCTCATTGCTCTCTTTACGCTCTTTTTCGCTTCGTTCAGCTTTTCCTTATCAGCTATGATTCGACTACTCTTAAACCTATGATGAAGCTTTCTTTGTTTCCATAGTACCTTTCGTACATGATTGTTATACCACGGTGGATCTTTCCCCTCGCTTTGGACCTTAGTCGGTACGAACTTATCTAAGGCGTACTGGACGATGTTTCTGAATTTTTTCCATTTTTGTTCCACATCCTCTTCCTCAGAAATGAACGTTTGATGGTGGTCACTCAGATATTCTGCGATTTGTGCCCTATCACTCTTGTTAAGCAAATATATTTTCCTTCCTTTCTTGGCATTTCTTATTACACTTGTAGTCATTGATGCAACCACTGACTTATGATCACTGATATCCTCTTCTACATTCACGGAGTCGAAAAGTTCCGGTCTATTTGTTGCTATGAGGTCTAAAACGTTAGCTTCGCGAGTTGGTTCTCTAACTATCTGCTCGAAGTAATTCTCGGACAAGGCAGTCAGGATAATGTCACAAGAGTCTCTGTCCCTGGCTCCAGTTCTGATTGTGTGACTATCCCATTCTATACCTGGTAGATTGAAGTCTCCCCCTATTACAATAGTATGATCACGAAACTTCTTCACGACGTTCTGCAGGTTCTCTCGGAGGCGCTCAACTACTACGGTTGCTGATGCAGGTGGTCTATAGAAGCATCCGACTATCATATCTGACCCACCTTTGATACTTAGCTTAACCCAGATTATTTCACATTCGCATTCGCTAATAACTTCACAACTTAATCATAGCCAACACTTGGTTCAAGAATCATAAAAGAAGGTTGTATACCTGGAAGAATCCTGGAGATACTAGTAGGTATCAGATAGATTATATAATGGTAAGACAGAGCTTTAGGAACCAGGTTTTAAATTGTAAGACATTTCCTGGGGCAGATGTGGATTCTGACCACAATCTATTGGTTATGAACTGCAGATTGAAACTGAAGAAACTGCGAAAAGGTGGGAATTTAAGGAGATGGGACCTGGATAAATTGAAAGAACCAGAGGTTGTAGAGAGTTTCAGGGAGAGCATAAGGGAACAATTGACAGGAATGGGGGAAAGAAATACAGTAGAAGAAGAATGGGTAGCTCTGAGGGATGAAGTAGTGAAGGCAGCAGAGGATCAAGTAGGTAAAAAGACGAGGGCTAATAGAAATCCTTGGGTAACAGAAGAAATATTGAATTTAATTGATGAAAGGAGAAAATACAAAAATGCAGTAAATGAAGCAGGCAAAAAGGAATACAGACGTCTCAAAAATGATATCGACAGGAAGTGCAAAATAGCTAAGCAGGGATGGCTAGAGGACAAATGTAAGGATGTAGAGGCTTGTCTCACTAGGGGTAAGATAGATACTGCCTACAGGAAAATTAAAGAGACCTTTGGAGAGAAGAGAACCACTTGTATGAATATCAAGAGCTCAGATGGCAACCCAGTTCTAAGCAAAGAAGGGAAGGCAGAAAGGTGGAAGGAGTATATAGAGGGTTTATACAAGGGCGATGTACTTGAGGACAATATTATGGAAATGGAAGAGGATGTAGATGAAGACGAAATGGGAGATAAGATACTGCGTGAAGAGTTTGACAGAGCACTGAAAGACCTGAGTCGAAACAAGGCCCCGGGAGTAGACAACATTCTATTTGAACTACTGATGGCCTCGGGAGAGCCAGTCATGACAAAACTCTACCATCTGGTGAGCACGATGTATGAGACAGGCGAAATACCCTCAGATTTCAAGAAGAATATAATAATTCCAATCCCAAAGAAAGCAGGTGTTGACAGATGTGAAAATTACCGAACTATCAGTTTAATAAGTCACAGCTGCAAAATACTAACGCGAATTCTATACAGACGAATGGAAAAACTGGTAGAAGCCGACCTCGGGGAAGATCAGTTTGGATTCCGTAGAAATGTTGGAACACGTGAGGCAATACTGACCTTACGACTTATCTTAGAAGAAAGATTAAGAAAAGGCAAACCTACGTTTCTAGCATTTGTAGACTTAGAGAAAGCTTTCGACAATGTTAACTGGAATACTCTCTTTCAAATTCTGAAGGTGGCAGGGGTGAAATACAGGGAGCAAAAGGCTATTTACAGTTTGTACAGAAACCAGATGGCAGTTATAAGAGTCGAGGGGCATGAAAGGGAAGCAGTGGTTGGGAAAGGAGTAAGACAGGGTTGTAGCCTCTCCCCGATGTTATTCAATCTGTATATTGAGCAAGCAGTAAAGGAAACAAAAGAAAAATTCGGAGTAGGTATTAAAATTCATGGAGAAGAAGTAAAAACTTTGAGGTTCGCCGATGACATTGTAATTCTGTCAGAGACAGCAAAGGACTTGGAAGAGCAGTTGAACGGAATGGACAGTGTCTTGAAAGGAGGATATAAGATGAACATCAACAAAAGCAAAACGAGGATAATGGAATGTAGTCAAATTAAGTCGGGTGATGCTGAGGGAATTAGATTAGGAAACGAGACACTTAAAGTAGTAAAGGAGTTTTGCTATTTAGGGAGTAAAATAACCGATGATGGTCGAAGTAGAGAGGATATAAAATGTAGACTGGCAATGGCAAGGAAAGTGTTTCTAAAGAAGAGGAATTTGTTAACATCGAGTATAGATTTAAGTGTCAGGAAGTCGTTTCTGAAAGTATTTGTATGGAGTGTAGCCATGTATGGAAGTGAAACATGGACGATAACTAGTTTGGACATGAAGAGAATAGAAGCTTTCGAAATGTGGTGCTACAGAAGAATGCTGAAGATAAGGTGGGTAGATCACGTAACTAATGAGGAGGTATTGAATAGGATTGGGGAGAAGAGAAGTTTGTGGCACAACTTGACTAGAAGAAGGGATCGGTTGGTAGGACATGTTTTGAGGCATCAAGGGATCACAAATTTAGCATTGGAGGGCAGTGTGGAGGGTAAAAATCGTAGAGGGAGACCAAGAGATGAATACACTAAGCAGATTCAGAAGGATGTAGGTTGCAGTAGATACTGGGAGATGAAGAAGCTTGCACAGGATAGAGTAGCATGGAGAGCTGCATCAAACCAGTCTCAGGACTGAAGACCACAACAACAACAACAATAACTTCACTGGATATTATTGAATTCTTTACTGCTATAAATACTCCTCCACCATTGGCGTTTATCCTATCCTTGCGGTATATATTCCATTCTGTGTCTAGGATTTCGTTACTGTTCACTTCCGGTTTTAACCAACTTTCCGTTCCTAATACTATATGCGCACTATTTCCTTCAATAAGAGATACTAATTCAGGAACCTTGCCCTGGATACTCCTGCAGTTTACCAATATTACGTTAACTTTTCCTGTTTTTGGTCTCTGAGGACGGACGTTCTTTATCAACGATGATAATGTCCTCTCTGGTAAGCCGTCAGGTATTTTATCGTTTCTCCCAGGGGGGGGGGGTCCCTCTAACCTAAAAAAACCCCGTGTGCACGCCACACGTACTCTGCTACCCTAGTAGCTGCTTCCGGTGTGTAGTGCACGCCTGACCTGTCTAGGGGGGCCCTACAGTTCTCCACCCAATAACGGAGGTCGATGAATTTGCAACCATTATAGTCGCAGAGTCGTCTGAGCCTCTGGTTTAGACCCTCCACACGGCTCCAAACCAGAGGACCGCGATCGACTCTGGGCACTATGCTGCAGATATTAAGCTCAATTTGCACTCCGCGTGCGATGCTGGTTGTCTTCACCAAATCAGCCAGCCGCTGGAAGGAACCAAGGATGGCCTCAGAACCCAAGCGGCAGGCGTCATTCGTTCCGACATGTGCTACTATCTGCAGCCGGTCACACCCAGTGCGTTCAATAGCTGCCGGAAGGGCCTCCTCCACATTACGGACGAGACCCCCCGGCAAGCACACCGAGTGCACACTGGCATTCTTCCCCGACCTACCCGCTATTTTCCTGAGGGGCTCCATAACCCGCCTAACGTTGGAGCTCCCTATAACTAATAGGCCCGCCCTCTGTGACTGTCGGGACCTTGCCGGAGAATCGGCCACTGGCCCAAAAGGCGAGGCATCCTGTGGTGGCTCGGAAACGATGTCATCACCACTAGGACTGTAGCGCCTAGAACCGCTCGGCCACGCCGGCCGGCCATTTTATTATTATTATTATTGTTGTTATTATTATTAAGATATATTCTGTTGCCACCTTTAATCGTGGAAACGTTTAATAATGTACAGAAATGTTTGATACGGCATTGAATGCAGTGTATCTTCACATTTTCTTCTTGCCTAACACTGTTAGTTCACAACGTTTCCGCTAGGTGGCATGCGCAAATGACTTATTGCAGCAGTCACCAAGGAGTCGTGTGACGGTGCAGATCATGCTCAGTGATGCTTATGGTTTCATGAATCAAAATCCGCTACTACAGTTGCAGAGAGAATTTAGGACTAAATAGCGCAAGCCACCACCTCAAAGGCAAATCGTTATAGATTGGTTCATTCGTTTCACCGATACTGGCTGTGTGTCACGTAGGACGCCGGGTCAAGGTCGACCAGCAGTCTCTGGCGCAGCAATTGATCAAGTTCAGCAGTCTTACATTCGCAGTCCGCGTAAATAAACGAAACGCGCCAGCTTAGAATTGAATATGCCTACTGCCGTAGTGTGAATGTTGTAGGTGAGAGCTTTACTTGTGTGTGTGTGTGTGTGTGTGTGTGTGTGTGTGTGTGTGTGTGTGTGTGTGTTGTTGTAAATACAAATCTGTGAATATGTACTGACAACCTAAATTCACTACTGAACTTAAAGCAACATCACTTACATGAAACTGAAAAGAATCCTGTGTGTGTGAAACCGATGTCATTCATAAGCAAATAAATGAGCAAACCAATAATTTCACGCTCAGTATACTTAGTCACTGCGAACTGTTTGAAAAAAACGTAACTGTATTAAAAACACAAAAAGTAAAAATAAAGTAAAAAGAACCAAACTGGAATATCGACATGTATAAAAATGTAACCTGAAACACAAAAATTTATGCCCTGACATATGGCCCGGGTAAATTAAAGTTACTGACAAAACCTAGATTGCGCAAAGGAAACGAAACAATCACGTATGCCGGCCGTAGTGGCCGTGCGGTTCTAGGCGCTACAGTCTGGAGCCGAGCGACCGCTACGGTCGCAGGTTCGAATCCTGCCTCGGGCATGGATGTGTGTGATTTCATTAGGTTAGTTAGGTTTAAGTAGTTCTAAGTTCTAGGCGACTGATGACCTCAGAAATTAAGTCGCATAGTGCTCAGAACCATTTGAACCATTTGACCCAATCACGTATTATGAATCTCACCTGAAAAATGAAGCACTGGCAGAAACAGTAATACAATAAGACTGCGCCACAGCTACAAAAAATACTGCTAAAAGCTAACTATAGTTGGTCCAGGGAAATAGGGCTCATAATCTTGACACAGAGCGCTAATGAAGCACATGACTCAACCTTTAATTTCTGAAGTTTCAGTTAGAAAGGAACTTGTCATAATTATAGATTCTAATATGAAAATTCATTTAATCTGATAACTTCCAGGGTAAAGTAAATTAATTCATAAGATCAATCAATAGAATAATTATCAAAAACCGTGACGAGGATGAGTGGACCAATAATACAAGTCTACCTCATCAAATAATACCTTGTTCTTCATTTCATAACATTTTTTGTCCGTACGCTATGCAAACATTGTCCTAAGTCGCCATTCCTCCTCATAATAAATCTGCAACTCACATAGTTCCAAGACGCGTTCATGCATTACACTGATTACACTATACAGTCAACGAAAAATTTGCCTAATGCACAGCTCAACTATCCACTACTGACTCCCAAAAATTTTACGACTCCACAGTACTACCATTGCAGACACAGATACTGTCACGTAATAACTGTTTCTCTGACCATAATTCTTCAAATACATCATTTTTCTTTACATATATTAACACATCCAATAGCATCATCAAAAAATAGCTATCTTACACAGGTATTACGGAATTGCCTGTCATTCAGACCGAAGCAACTGGAACTGTTACAAGATTTAAGAGGAAGCGACAAGGAAAAAGAAACTGAGTTTTGTGTAAAAAGTGATTGCAAATTGGACATTTGTCGTGTTACGAAGGTATCCACATTGAGCATTTGTAAATAAAACATGAAGATTCACTGTATTCATTATTTTAACATCATTTCTGTAAGTTATTTACCTTTTTCACAATTAATGGTCACTTATATATAACTAATTTATCAACACCCTGTATTTACAGGGTTATTACAAATGATTGAAGCGATTTCACAGCTCTACAATAACTTTATTATTTGAGATATTTTCACAATGCTTTGCACACACATACAAAAACTCAAAAAGTTTTTTTAGGCATTCACAAATGTTCGATATGTGCCCCTTTAGTGATTCGGCAGACATCAAGCCGACAATCAAGTTCCTCCCACACTCGGCACACAATGTCCCCATCAATGAGTTCGAAAGCATCGTTGATGGGACCTCGCAGTTCTGGCACGTTTCTTGGTAGGGGAGGTTTAAACACTGAATCTTTCACATAACCCCACAGAAAGAAATCGCATGGGGTTAAGTCGGGAGAGCGTGGAGGCCATGACATGAATTGCTGATCATGATCTCCACCACGACCGACCCATCGGTTCTCCAATCTCCTGTTTAAGAAATGCCGAACATCATGATGGAAGTGCGGTGGAGCACCATCGTGTTGAAAGATGAAGTCGGCGCTGTCGGTCTCCAATTGTGGCATGAGCCAATTTATTCGTCGACTTCCGCGGGCTACGCGTGAAACTTGCCCGCACGCGTTCAACCGTTTCTTCGCTCACTGCAGGCCGACCCGTTGATTTCCCCTTACAGAGGCATCTAGAAGCTTTAAACTGCGCATACCATCGCCGAATGGAGTTAGCAGTTGGTGGATCTTTGTTGACCTTCGTCCTGAAGTGTCGTTGCACTGTTATGACTGACTGATGTGAGTGCATTTCAAGCACGACATACGCTTTCTCGTCTCCTGTCGCCATTTTGTCTCACTGCGCTCTCGAGCGCTGTGGCGGCAGAATCCCCAAGTGCGGCTTCAGCCGAACAAAACTTTATGAGTTTTTCTACATATCTGTAGTGTGTCGTGACCATATGTCAATGAATGGAGCTACAGTGAATTTATGAAATCGCTTCAATCATTTGTAATAGCCCTGTATATACTACGAACACATCTACCAGCTATTACGACGAGTCCAGATATGTGTTGTATGTAATCGAGATTTTTTTAAATTGGGATTCCGTCGTACTGGATTAGGAAATTGATGTCCGAACAGTGTGCTTCATTCAAATCCTACAAACATGGAGAAACGTGGTGTGGTGTCGTTGAGGGATAAAACTTGTTACAATATCCTGAAGCCGTTTCAATGTTAAAAATCAGTCGTTTGAGTAAGGAAGAGTGTGACATTTTGGGCTTAGGAGCCATGATATCTGACCCTAAGCTTCACCTCATAAGCTGGTCGGGAATGCGTTAGCTGAAGTGAGACGTCAGAAGGGCAGTGAGCGGCAAACGGCAGATGGCACAGTGAGTATGGGAGAGCCGGGAAAGGTAAACACGGCGAGCAAGATCCCCATTCGAGTACTTGGTGCTACAAGGTGCTGGTGTGGTGCGGAAATTGTTTTAAGTTATCCTCCAAATGAAGTGTAGCCTGTTTGTTGTGCCGCGTCTCCCAGCTATGATACCTTTTGTGGATTTTAATGCTTCTAATGCAAGGTAAGCGGTCTGTTTGTGTATTTGTTGTGGAGGGGGAATATGAGTTATGTGTTATTAATGAAATTACACTCTCATCCAAACAGATTTTGCATTACCCCAGTTCCCAGGACTCCTGAACATATACCTTGAGTGTCGATATTGTATCACAGACACAGTCCCTTGTCTCTTCAGAGATGTCACTAAACATCATCACAAAAACCATGCATGAACGGCGTCTGTTAGACGGAGGGGGTCCGACAGGTGACCAGTTCCAGTCATTCCACCAGGAAGGAGGTACACGGCTCGTGCTGTCTGTAGTTCAATCATGCCTAGACCGTCAATACCGCCGTTCGATCGGGTCCGCATTGTTCTTTGTGCCAGGACGATCTCTCAAGAAGAGAAGTGAACAGGCGTCTCGGAATGAACCAAAGCGATGGTGTTCGGACGTGGAAGAGATACAGAGAGACAGGAACTGTGATGACATGCCTCGCTCAGGCCGCCCAAGGGCTACTACAGCAGTGGATGACCGCTACCAAAGGATGTGGCTCGGAGGAACCCTGAAAGCAACGCCACCATGTTGAGTAACGTTTTCGTGCAGCCACAGGATGTCGTGTAACGACTCAAACTGTGCGCAACAGGCTGCATGATGCGCAACTTCACTCCCGACGCCCATGGCGAGGTTCATCTTTACGATCACGACATCATGCAGTGCGGTACATATGGGCCCAACAACATGTCGAATGGACCGCTCAGGATTGGCATCAAGTTCTCTTCACCTGTCAGTGTCACATATCCCTTCAACCAGAAAATCGCCTTAGACGTGTTTGGAGGCAACCCAGTTAGGCTGGGCGCCTTAGACACACTGTCCAGAGAGTGCGGCAGAGTGGAGAGTCTGTGCTGTTTTGGGGTCGCATTATGTGGGGCCGACGTACGCCGCTGGTGGTCGTGGAAGGCGCCGTAATGGCTGTACGATACCTCCTGAATGCCACCCTGAGACTGATAGTGTAATCACATCGGCAGCATTTTTGGGAGGTATTCTTCTTCATGAACGACAATTCGCGTTCCCATCGTGCACATCTTGTGAATGACTTCCTTTAAAATAACATCGCTCGAGTAGAGTGGCCAGCATGTTCTTCAGACATGAACCGTATCGAACATGCCTGGGGTAGATTGAAAAGGGCTATTTATGGACGACGTGACCCACCAACTACTCTGAGGGATCTATATCATATTTGGACTCCATAACCCCAGTTTAGTTACTGAAGGGTGTACAACTTTTGTGTAATGGCGTCAATGCGGGCAGAATGGTCATATGGGAGGTGACACCTGGGTACGTTGCCCGGGAGGCACCGATTCTGTAGGTGGAAAACGTTACTTGCAAGATCCCCTTCTAGGCCTAGAAACGGAAAATAAAGAAAGAGAAGAAGAAGAAAATAAGAGGAAGGAAAACCAAAAAGCAGCCGCAGAGCCGAAAGGCAGTAAAAGGAAGATTATGATTTGCAGGCGGCCCAACCCTGTAACATCTTCTTTTGACGAAAACTATAAAAACAGAAAATGCATGCACTCCCAAGAAAAATTTTCAAATTCAAGGCCAGAAGAACAGCGGATGTAGTGTCAGTTGTGCTCCCTCTGGACCCGCGATCTGTCTACTGGATTTCAGGAACACAATTTGACTGTTCTTTGTGAAAAGTGTAAATAATTTAATTTGAATCATGTTTTTTTTAAAAACAATAATTTCAGTTCCTTGTTAAAATATTTTCTATCCCTTATTTTTGAGTTTTAAACTAAGTCGCCACTTTGCATACTCATGTCGGGAAAACTGATCATTTTGCCAATTTCTGAAAAGTGGCGTTTTAGCTGCCCCATGTTATTGTGCCTTTGTAGTACTCCATATTTCACGTAGTTTTTATGAAATGTACTGAAACTGCAGTGTTCATCTTCGCGATGCTAGTATAAAACGGAACGCAAAGTCAGCTAAGAGGAAAAATCCGTGTAATTCGCAGGTTTATCTACTTATACCTCTGCATATAAGCTGACTACCGACATTTCCTTTGTCTTCCTATAAAATAAGTCCTTTTCGAAAACGTAGGTAAAAAACGTAGGTAAAATTTAAATGTTTCTTAAGTGCATCACCTTTTTCGTAATAAATCTATGCTTGTCATTTGCAGTTACTTCAAGTAAGTGACATAAACTGAAAAACGCTTGTATTCGCCTATAAATCCAATTAGTTCCGGAATGCTACTGGTAAACTTGTATTATATCAAACTCGTAAATTAAAATGGTGTCAACAATCTTAGAGTAAAGGTATTCGTTTCGAATTCAGTAAAATGCTGCACCAGGCATAAGTTATTTGTTTACTTGTCTGAAAATATTGTGCCAGGCATAATAGTGCCCCATTGTGTTTGCTGTTCTCGGGCAGGGGATGAGTTGGTTGCTGTTCGCAAGCAGTTAGACATCGCCATGACTACCGTCAGGCGATTAGAAGTAGCTGCGAATGAGTGTGGTGGAAGGGCTTCCAAGATTTAAGTTCCAAAGACAGCGTCCTCTCATGTGAACACTCTCTCCCGGGCAGCAAATACAAGCCCCATCATTATTCATCCACTTGATTGTGAGCGGCGCGCCAATGGTAGCTCTAAGAGTCCTTTTCGGGGGAAACAGATATCAAGGTGAACTCATGATCTTGTACCCATCCCACTAACCAACAGGTTCAGACTCACTTCAACTGATGGGGAACCTGCTGTGTCCTGTGTCAAGGGGCAGCGGAAGCAAAGGGGTAGAGGTCTGTTAATCGTCGGCATTTCGAATGCACGGTTAATAACGGTACCCTTAAGGGAAATACAGCAGCAAAGGATGGGAAGTAGTACCAGGGCTGTTCGGCGTGTATGGCTAGAGGCCACAGTCGGCATGTTGAAGAGGCTATTCCGGCGGCCTCTGAGGAAACGGGTTACAACTAACTGCAGATATTGGAGGACGCTCGAACAAATGGTATCAGAGCTCATACATGGGTAATATCAGCTAATAGCAGAGAAAATTGAAGAACCAGCCATGCTTACGGAGTTCCAACGAAGCTCACAATCAACAGATAATGCTCCACTGGTTCTGAGTGGAGTGCAAGGCTTGAACCAGAGGATCCAAAGGTTCTGTGAGAAGCTTGGCTGTGACATCCTAGACTTGCACCATAGGGTTGAGAGTTGTAGTGTTTCCCTGAATGGGTCAGGTGTTCACCCCACATCAGGAGATTTTTGGGGAAAATGTGATCGTATACCGAAAGGATAGGGAAATGGCAGTGTTGTGTTTTTCGCAGTAGGCAAGAAACTCCAACCCACCGAGATAAAAACTGAAGATAAATGTGAGATTGCTTTGGTAAGACTCAGTATCACGGGTGGGCATAAAATTATAACACAGTCAATCAATCGACCACCATATTCAGCCCCTTATGTAACCCAGAACCTTACAGAAAATTTTAGATCGCTTGTAAAAAGTTCCCTAATCGTAGTGTTGTTATTGGAGGAGACTTTAATCATCCAAAAATCAACTGGGACAATTATTGATTCATTAATGGTGGGTGTAACAAGACATTATGCGAAACGTTACTAAATGCCTTCTCTGAAAACAACCTAGAACTGATAATTCAGAGCTCCACTTACGATGGAAATATATTAGATCGAAGGGGAACAAACAGACCTGAGATCTTTGAGGAATCCACATCGAAATTTATATCAGTGTCCATGTGACAGTTAAAGCGAGAATGAATACCAAAGTCCAAAGGGCAATTAAACGAAGTAGAAAGATTTATGTGTTCAGCAAACTAGACAAAAAAGCAGTGGTGTTATAACTCACTACGGAAATCGAAATTTTTAGCTAAGAATGAGGGCAGGAACGTGTAGAGGAAGCATGGCTGAAATTTAAAAGAATAATTAACCATGTACCGAATTCATATACACTCAGAAGAATCACAGGGCTACAGACAGACAGACACTCAATGAAACGCATTTGGCGGTCAAGAGAGCAATGCGTGATGTCTCCAAAGACTGCAGTAACAGAATATTGTCCAAAAAACTTTCACAAGTAGGATGTAAAGGCTGTTAGTGTCACAAAATGTAAAGTCCCGTCATTTGTGGACGACGCAAGAACTGTAACTGCCGCGCGGGATTAGCCGAGCGGTCTGGGGCACTGCAGTCATAGACTGTGCGGGTGGTCCCGATGGAGGTTCGAGTCCTCCCTCGGGCATGGGTGTGTGTGTTTGTCCTTAGGATAATTTAGGTTAAGTAGTGTGTAAGCTTAGGGACTGATGACCGTAGCAATTAAGTCCCATAAGCTAATCGAAAGCAGAAACGCTTAATTCTGTTTTCAGTTGTTTCTTCACAAAGAAAAATCCAGGATTATTGTTCCAATTTGATTCTCGTACCACTGAGAAGATGACGGAAATAATGTAAGTGTCAGTGGCATTAAGTAATTGTAAAAAGTGAACAAATCCGCAGGTCTAGATGGAGTATCTATCAGATTCTTTAATCTACAGAACCATAATCCGTCGTAGATCCCTTGAACAAAACGTCGTGTCCCGTAGTTAGAAGAAAGTGCAGGTGACACCCGTTTACAACAAAGATAGTAGAAGTGATCCACAAAACTACCGTCCAGTATCCTTGACATCTACTTGTTACAGGGTCGTAGAACATATTCTGAGCGCAAACATAATGAGGTTTCTCGAATATAACGACCTCCTTCACTCAAAACACCAATGATTTCGAAGACACGGATATGAAAACCAACTCCCACTTTCCTCACGTGGTATCCTGAAGACAGTTGATCAAGGCAGTCAGGTAGATGCAGTATTTCTCGATTTCCGAAAATTATTTGACTCAGTATCACACTCACACTTACCGTCAAAAGTACAAACATGTGAGGTATCAGACTAAAATGTGTGACGGGAGTGAGCATTTCTTGGTAGGGAGAACGCAGCATGTTATCTTGGCTGGAGAGACATCGTCAAATGTACAAGTAATTTCTGGTGTTCCCCAGGGAAGTGTGTTTGGTCCCTTGCTGTTAATGTTGTATTTAATGATGTTGCGGACAGTATCAATAGTAGCCTCAGACTCTTCGCAGATGATGCAATTCGGTCAGAAAGAAGCCGTAAAATTGAGCACTTCGCAAAACGAAAAAAGAGTATCCTAGGATATTATATCAGTAACAGTTGGAAACGGTAAACTCATACAAATACCTGGATGTACCAGTTAGCAGGGACTTGAAATGGAGCGATTACCTAGGCACATTAGGGGGTAAAGCAGCGGTTTATTGTTAGAATACTAAGGAAAGCAATCGGTCTACAAGGAAGATTAGTAGCAGATCACTCGTGCAACCCATCTAGAGTATTACTGAAGTCTGTGGGACCCATACCAAATAAGACCAACAAGGTATATCGAACGTCTACAGAGAAGAGCAACACGAACTGTCACAGGTATGTCTGACCCGCGGAAGATTGTCACAGATACGTTGGACGAACTGAACTGGCGGCCACTTGAAGGTAGACAGTAACTATCTGGAGGAAGTCTATTAAAACAAGTTTTAAGAACCAGCTTCAAATAATGACTCTAGGAATTACTCCAACCGCTAAATATCGCCTCCATAGGGATCGTGAGGACAACACAGAGGCAATTAAATAATGATTCCTCCCACGCTCCATACGTGAATGGAACGAGAAAAATCCCTTATGACTGGTATAGTGGAACCTATCCTCTGCGTGCACGTCACAGTTGTTCGCAAAGTATAGATGTAGATAGGTCCCTTGTACATCTTGCATTTCCAGTACAAATGGGAACAATTACGAATTACCTGTGGTAACACAGAAATAATAAATGAACGTGGACGGCGCCTGCTGCACTGGAATCTGATTGCATTCGTAAGATTCAATTGTTAGTTCAGTTAAGGTCACTCCACGTATTTCCTTCCATTTGTTTTCCTGTACCGCAGTAAGAGTCTATATTCGTTCAGTTGGAAGCTCCTTCCTCTACGCACAAACAGTGTTCATAAAGACAGGCCTCAAACAGACTGTGGGACCATGCAGGTCGCTCCCTGAGCAAACATCTCACGCATCGTAACGAACAGGAGCCACAAACAGGGGGAGGTGTGTCCTTGACCCGCAAGATGGCAGGTCTCCTGTGGCCGATGAATAATACAGCAGCCAAGGCGCTCGGGTCGGAGGCTGCCTCTGAGGGAACAGCACGTTGCCTTGGTCCTCGGAGGAAGCTTCCGGCCCTCACCTTTCGGCGGAAATAGCTAATGAAACGTCCACCAGAAAATAGCTGCGAATATATAAGAAAAACAAAACAGCTGAAATGGTTTCACAGATAAGGTTTGAAAGGGTTTCACAGATAAGGCAGACTTGGAAAGAAAATAATAAAAAAAAACTGTCATACTGACGAAGAAGCCTGATTCCCTACTGTGGCGTACTAAAATAAAGACACCTAGCTCATGACTGCCTGAATTATGCCATTTCCAATTAATACATCCCGTATACCTCACAGATGCTTGACATGTCTGAATATGCACATTAATAGTAGAGATGCAACATCGTTAACAATGAGATGTATTAGAAAGCGATTGTTTTTAAAATTACTCACACTAAATTCGTCCGGTGCATAATGAGAGTACCTACTGACCGCTAACAAAGATTACACATAATTCCAAATCTTAAATAATATAACGGAAATAACAAAATAGTTCAAGGGGGAAATGTACAGAACCGTATGGAGAAACGCCACATCAATGGTTATACGTGCAAAATTGTCACATTTTTCGTACTAAGGTGAAACTTAAAGTCTAAAAAATCATTGAAGAAGGCATTACCCTTCTCAACAGTTTGTATAAGTACATTATCAACCCGGTGGACAGCTATTTCAAAATCCTCAAGCAGGTCCACTTTATTTCGTTTCATATCTACTTGTATCACATCTACACTGAAGAGCCAAAGAAACTAGTACACCCGCATAATATCGAGAAGAGCTCCCGCGAGCACGCAGAAGTGCCGCAACATGACGTGGCATGGACTCGACCGATGTCTGGAATAGTGCTGGACGGAATTGACACCATGAACCTTGCACAGCTGTCCATAAATCTATAAGAGTACGAGGGGGTCGAGATCTCTTCTGAACAGCACGCTGCAAGGCTTCTCAGATATGCTCAGTTATGTTCATGTCTGGGGGGTTTGGTGGGCAGCTGAAGTGTTTAAACTCAGAGGAGTGTTGCTGGAGCCTCTCTGTAGCAATACTGAACGTGTGGGGTGTCGCATTGTCAGGCTGGAATTGCCGAAGACCGTCGGAATGCACAATGGACATCAATGGACACAGGTGATCAGACAGAATGCTTACGTACGTGTCTCCTATCAGAGTCGCATCTAAACGTATAAGGGGTCACATATTACTCCAACTGCACACGCTCCGCACCATTACAGAGACTCCACCAGCATGAACAGTCCCCAGCTGACATGCAGGGTCCATGGATTCATGAGGTTGCCTCCACACCCATATACATTCATCCACTCGATACAATTTGAAACGAGGCTGGTCTGCCCAGGCAACATGTTTCCAGTCATCAACAGTCAATGTCGGTGTTGCTGCGGTCGGACGAGATGCAAAGCTTTGTGCCATGCAGTCGTCAAGAGTATAAGAGTGGGCCTTTGGCTCCGAAAGCCTACATCGATGATGTTTCGTTGAATGGTTCGCACGCTGACACTTGTTGATGGCCCAGCATTGAAATCTGCAACAATTTGCGGAAGGTTTGCACTTCTCTCACGTTGAACGATTCCCTCAGTCGTCGTTGGTCCCGTTCTTGAAGGATCTTTTTCCGGCCGCAAGATTTCAGAGATTTGATGTTTTACCGGATTCCTGATATTCACGATAGACCCGTGAATGGTCGTACGGAAAAATCCCCGCTTCATCGCTACCGTGGAGATCTGTGTCCCATCGACTATAACACCACGTTCGAACTCACTTAAATCTTGATAACCTGGCTTTGTAGCAGTAGTAACCGATCTAACATCTGCGCCAGACACTTGTGTTCTATAGGCGTTGCCGAGAGTATCTCCGTATTCTGCCTGTTTACATGTCTCTGTATTTCAATATACATGTCTATACCAGTTTCTTTGGCGCTTCAATGTATATGTTCAGCAACCACCGATATGGCGTAGTCAACCGGCCTAAATGCGTCTGCATGCTTTCTTTGTCTTGCCGAAAATTTGATCAGGTACGCATTTATAAAATGCAGTGTACGTAGTGTGAAAATAAATATACAGGGCAACTACAGCAGACCACTTACTTCGAAATATACAGCGTGAGGAAAAAATGCTACATTTGGCGGTCGGCATACGATTTCTCATCCAAATTCAAGACAAAAGTGCATGTAGCGAAACCTAGTCCCACCAATAGGTTTAATAGAAATGCAATTCGGATACGAGGCTCTGACAGCACTGTAATTGCGTAAGACATGGCCAAGAACAGATGGCGTGAAGTCTGCACCGTGCCGTACCTGTTCCATTAACTCAGTAAATGTAAATGTCGTGTGACTAGGGCATCCTGTCGGCCAGACCGTCCACCGCGTGCAAGTCTTCCGATTTGACGCCACTTCGGTGACTTGCACGACAATGGGGATGGTCTTTTTTCTGTTAAAGCATCATATTGTATTCACACCTATAAAATGCTGTATCTTATGTATTTCTTTCTATTACTGTTACTTTTATTTAAACATTAATACATAACATGAACTTCTTACAGACGTAAGCGACCACTTTGTTTCGTTCTTGGCACAATTAAAGCCAATAGAACATAATAGTGAATACAGTAACATCGTCTGTATGCAATAACGTACAAAAGAAAACGCAATGGGCAGACTACATTGCCGCGCGGGCTTAGCCGAGCGGTCTGAGGCGCTGCAGACGTGGACTGTGCGGCTGGCCCCGGCAGGGGTTCGAGTCCTCCCTCGAGCATGGGTGTGTGTTTGTCCTTAGGATAATTTAGGTTAAGTAGTGTGTAAGCTTAGGGACTGATGATGGTTCAAATGGCTCTGAGCACTACGGGACTTAACATCTATGGTCATCAGTCCCCTAGAACTTAGAACCACTTAAATCTAACTAACCTAAGGACAGCACTCAACACCCAGTCATCACGAGGCAGGGAAAATCCCAGACCCCGCCGGGAATCGAACCCGGGAACCCGGGCGTGGGAAGCGAGAACGCTACCGCACGACCACGATGGACTGATGACCTTAGCAGTTAAGTCCCATAAGATTTCACACATTTGAACAAGACTACACTAAATTGCACATTACGCTACACATAATAATTTCATTCTGCATGTTTGACTTCCAGGCCTATCTTCACAGTGCTAGCGCATACACGTACAGGCAACGTTCACTTCAGGGAAGATGTTCAAAGCGACAAACTTGTATTTGCAAACACTTCGCCACTCGCTGGATCGTACTTAGCAACACAGCTGCATCCACCACAGCCGAGTTGCCATAGATGCGAATTGTTACTTCATGCATATCCGTGCGTGAAATACTGTAAACGTGTTCCTTTAAATTCCCTACCGACAAAAATGTAGTGGATTAAGGTCTGAGGAAAGTAGAAGCCAGAACACTAGACCTCCACGACCTATCCATTTCCCAGGAAATGCCTCATTTAAATAGCTAGACACATTCCTTCCAAAGTGTGGCGGTTCACCATCATTCTGAAACCATGCCGAATACCAAGTGGAACATTTCTAATGCGTCAGTTAAGGAATTGCAGAGAAACGTACTAAACAGGGCCACACTCAGCTTGTCCAGCAACAGGTAAGAGCCCAAAAGCACTCCTCCCACAATTCCAACCCACAGGTTTATTTCAAAGCGTGTTTGAAACCACGTTCACGAGTGACATGTCGTAGCGTTGCGAATAATAATAACTGTTTTGAACGTTGAAAGTATCTTCACAAGTGAAGCTAGATCTGTCAGTCCTTATCACGTAGTTTATAAAATGTTCGTTATCTTCCCCTTGTTGCAAAATTCATTCACAAAACTGTACTCGTCGAATGCAGTCCTCTGCCATTGGAGGACTCGGTCTAGACATTACTTGTGGATGAAGATTACCTGTTTCCCGAAGACATTGCTCCAAGCGACGAAAATTATTCTTCTCAGGATGGCGCCTTTGAAAGTTCCGAGCAACATACGCACGAGCAGCAGCAGGAGCTTGGTTACCGGATGCACCCAGCACCAAAGCATTCCATCAGGGGGATGCCCTACATGAACTTTACACGAGTGCTTATAGTTGTGCACTACGGGTTTACCAAACCTATGCATGGAGTGTAATGAATCCCACTGTCACGTGATAGACTGTCCGCCCCCGGTAGCTGAGTGGCTGACGTCACTGCAGCTCAGCGTGTTGGGTCAGAGAGCTGGTTGGCCTCTGTGATAAAAGACTGAGTGAAAGGATCAACAAAGCACTTCAACGGATGTCATGCGACGTCCGCAACGACCAAATACAACGATCAACTACGATTTTGAAAAAAGAAAGAAAAGTGGTCAGCGCGAGAGACTGTCAATCCTAAGGGCCCAGGTTCGATTCCCGGCTGAGTCGGAGATTTATCTCTGCTCAGGGACTGGGCGTTTTGCTGTCCAAATCATTATCATTTCATCCCCATCGACTCGCAAGTCGCTGAAGCGGCGTCAAATCGAAAGACTTGCACCCGGCGAACGGTCTACCCGACGGGAGGCCCTAGTCACACGACTACTACGACTACGTGATAGACTATTGTCATACAAAAATGACGTCTTGCTTGTAGAGAACTAAGGAATGGACGCCTAAAAAATAAAACAGGGGAGTAACTAGGATTCGAACCATAGCTCCACTGGGTGTAATGTTCCAGCAGTCTACTCAGTGATCTACAACGGCTGGTACGACGATGCGGGGTGATATATGCTTCCGCATGATGTGACAGTGTTGTCAGCTCCTCACTATTATACATGTGTTTTCAAAACGCACTAGGTCTGACTCTACAAGATAAACATTTATTTGTCTTGAATCCGGATGAGGAACAGCATGGCGACTTTCCAGTGCGTCATTTTTCTTCATCCTTTATACATGAGACTAGTCACCCCCCGAAAGGCGTAGAAGAGAACTTACGTGTGATGCATGTAGAGAAGAGAACCTAGGTATGATGCATGTAGAGAGGAAAGGCAAGAATCTCGACCTGCTTTGAGGAATCTGAAATAGCAATCCACTGGGTTGATATGTATTTAATATACAGATGCGCTAGAATGGTATTCCCTTCTTCAATGGTCTTGTCGAGCTTTTTCAGTTTAGCGGTAATACAATAAATGTGAACGATTTTGCACATCAAACTATTGGTATGCTGCCTCTCCATGCCCTTTGTAACATCTTTGGCTTGTTATGGCACGGCTGATGGCTCAGTGCAGTTTGTCAGAGCCGCACATCAGTGTGTTGACGAACTAGTGGTGCACAGATAGGCAGTTGATATGACAGGTATTTACTGCCTTAGGGAACGAACGCTTTGGTGTATGTGCGGTAACATGGGTAAGCGGAGCAGAGAAGCTGGTGCTATCGTTTTTAAAGTAAGACGAGGACTCCACGTCTGAATAATTTTATTTGTTTTCATATTTGGATCTTGTGTGCTTTTGCAGAGCGCTTTAAGGATTAACTTAGACAGGCAGATGATGGGAACTTGACTTACAATACGTGTTACTATTGATAATGTTTTTAATGTTAGTTGAGGTATGCTCAATATTTATAACGATAACGTTATCAACTTCTACCTCCGGTCCTTAAGATAGACAACATTAGAAGGACTCTGTGTCGATCCGGCTCGATAATGCGTAAGTACTCGCAGCCAAAACAAATATTTTTTGTTTCCGTATTGGAATGCAGTTCTTGGGTCAAGGCTTCGGCTGATGGAAACAGGACAGTATTTTACAAGATAATCGTTTCACGGAAAAAGTACTGTTGCTCACTTGAAAGTGGCGCATTGAAATGGAGATTTGTTTTTCAGACTGCTTGAGAGCTGTTAGCGAGTGAAAAAGTCGTCGATACCGCATTTTGCTACAGACTTCTGGGTTTACTAAACCCCTACAGACAATAAACATTGTCCGACAACAGTCTAGTGTAGCTTCCGTCGCCCCAGTTACGCGGAATTTCATTATTTTTCAGTTTCGCTGAAGTTAAACTTTTTTTTAAACTTGCCTGACTCACGCGGTATTCTTTCAGCTTCATTTTTAGTATAAAGAACTGAGACGTTAGTTCCCCCAACGCGGCGTACAGGACGTACCGGGTGATCAAAAAGTCAGTATAAATTTGAAACCTAAATAAACCACGGAATAATGTAGGTAGAGAGGTAAAACTTAACACACATGCTTGGAATGACATGGGGTTTTATTAGAACCAAAAAAAAAAAAAAAAAAGTTCACAAAATGTCCAACAGATGGCGCTGGCTAGCAAAACACCCGTACCGTGACGAGTGATAGGTACGCAGATATGTTACAGAATCGCATCATACCCAGCCTGGCTGATAAACACTTACTGGAACGTACGATGTTTATGCAGGATGGCGCTCCACCCCATATTGCTAGACCCTTGAAAGATCTCTTGCGCGCGTCGTTTGGTGATGATCGTGTGCTCAGCCGCCACTTTCGTCATGCTTGGCCTCCCAGGTCCCCAGACCTCAGTCCGTGCGATTATTGGCTTTGCGGTTACCTGAAGTCGCAAGTGTATCGTGATCGACCGACATCTCTAGGGATGCTGGAAGACAATATCCGACGCCAATGCCTCACCATAACTCCGGACATGCTTTACAGTGCTGTTCACAATATTATTCCTCGACTACGGCTATTGTTGAGGAACGATGCTGGGCATATTGAGCATTTCCTGTAAAGAACATCATCTTTGCTTTGTCTTACTTTGTTATGCTAATTATTGCTATTCTGATCAGATGAAGCACCATCTGTCTGACATTTTTTGAACTTTTGTATTTTTTGGGTTCTAATAAAACCCCATGTCATTCCGAGCATGTGTGTCAATTTGTACCTCTCTATCTACATTATTCCGTGATTTATGCAGTTTTCAAATTTATACTGACTTTTTGATCACCCGGTACTAAAAATATAGAACAGGAGAGTTACAGTTGTACCCGAGGCACTATTTCAGGAACATAAAAGTAGATTTAGTTAAGGGCGCTGATGTTATGACAATATTTTTATTACAATATAACTCAAACAAAAACAGAATTTAATCGTGAAACACACATTTATAGATTTTGAAAAAGCTATATCGTGAAACAAAAATAATAATAAATACTGCATCGAAAACAACAGATGACATGGGAGTGAGAGAGAGGTGTATTCTTTTTTCCACTATTTTTTTTTAAAGATTTATATTCATAACATCCCTCTAAATTCGAAATCAAGTAATTATCCTGACAATAAATTATATAAACATACAGACATCAGTGAATTACTCTTACAAAATAATAAAGCAGTAATACAGAAGTGACGACGACCTACAGTTAATAGCACATCGGCTGAACTAAATATGCAAATAAAATAATAAGATGAAAGTGTTAGCTTTTCAGGGTAAATGCTGATTACAGGCAAAAATAGTAATTAACAGCAGAGTTACTGCATAGGTGTCATGTTGTAAATATTTTGTCTGCGACACGAGTTACGATTCTGATAATGATATAGATGAAGATCAGCACAAATTTCAAACAGTATGTGGTACACTAAACAGAACACTTAACGACGATACTCGAAAACAGGCAAAAATTAAACTTGATGCAACTATGGTGATGCCATTACTGTTCTATTGTAGCAATAGTTGGATAAATAAAAAGAAAGATGACAGCAAAACACTAGCAGCAGTGATAAGATTCTGGAAGAGATTAAAGGGCAGCACAGAAATAGATTTAATAAAGAATGAAGATGTTCTAAACTATTTGAATGTGAGCACTCTTCTTCTTTTACACTTTCCGTATAACGGCATTTGTGGCCTGTAACGGTTCCCATTTTCTTCTCGGGCTGCCCGGATCTCTTTTTCCCTTTTGATTTAATGCTCATTATCTGAAGTGGTAGGCTCTCTGGATCCATTCTTTCTCGATATTCATTCCATTTCCTCTTTCTTTTCATCCAGTTTGTCTTTCACACTCGAAACTTTCAACACAATCCTAATTCTTCATTCCGTATTTTATCTTTTCTTTCACATCCCTTCACTTCTCTGCGAAATCTCTTTTCTCCTCCTTGTACTTAAATTTCTTGCCGTTTATTTAATACTCACGATTCACTTCCATATAAAAGGTTTGACAATACGACTGTTTTATACAATTCAGTAGAGTGTCTTTCCGTGTTTTATACAGTAAAGGTCTGCTGATTGTTCCACAGATACTTGGAAATCTTAATTTATAAATAAAAAAACGCTGTCTCTTGCTGCATTGTATTTTATTCTCCCAGACGCGTTTTGCCTTTTTTAACTTTAAGGTAGCATCAGTAGGACCTATAATGACACAGTTATGATACACTTTTGTTTTAATATGTTTATCATAATTGTATGATTGTAGATTCCACTGCTAATGTCTTAAAGTCAAAAAAGGCGAAACGCTTCACGAAGAATAAAACACATTGCAGCAAGATAAGGTGTTTTTTATTTACAAAGCAAATATTTTTGTGGTTGCTGCAGAGAGCGGCCAAACAAACGAACTTAGAAATCTATTCAACTTAAGGCGCATGTCGTCTTCGTGCTCGTACGATATTTTACATCCACAACAGCTGATAGATTTTTCCTTTTATGTTGGTTTTTCACAAATTATCTCAGTTCTCGCTTAAAATTTTCCATAAACTGTCACTGACTTGCATTTTATAGAAAATATTTTCGTATTATATTCTACACATATTTTATTTAGTTCTTAAATTCCTTTTGAAAATCGTCTTCTTTTGAAAAAATAATCATCAGTATATAGATTTAGTTTCAGCTTTACCGAATTATTTGGATGTTGACAAGCGTTTATCCAAAAATTCCACCGCGAATTTGATCGTCAGTGTAAATAGTGAACAGCGTAGGGGAGAAACTACATCCTGGCCTCACTCGTTTAATTATTTATATCTGCTCTGTTTGTATACCTTCTTTACCTTACTGATCCTATATAAGCTGCAAAGATTAATGTTTCTGTCCCATTATTTTCCTCAACTTTTCTCTAGCTATATTATCAAAAGATTCCTACAAATCTATAAAACCAATATGAGTCTCTTTGTTACACTCTCTCTGCTCTTGAATAAGCTCTCGCAAAATGAAAACTGCGTTAGTCGTTGTTCGTCCCTTTCTAAATCCGATCAGTTTCACCACTAGCAAATATTATACTATTCCTTCCAGACTTTTGTTTAAAAAACTTGCGTAAAATTTATATGCTGTTATGCAGGCTTATCGCTCTATAGTTTTCACATACATTTTTATAGTTTCTTATCCGTCGATATTACGTTTGCCTTCTTCCAGTGTCGCGGTACGTCTTTTTGCTTCCAGCACCTGTTAAAAGATGTAATAGTTTACAGTGTAGTGACAATCTTACATATTGAATTAACTCTGCATTAATCCCATCTAAACTTGTAACTTTTCGATTTTTTTGCTGTATTCAAAGCCGATGTGAGTTATTTTATTGGTATGTCATCGACATCGTTTACTTCTATTTCTGGAACTTTCCTTTCTTCTCTTCCATCTTAGCATTGTACTTTCTTCTTTCGTATTTATCCACTCTTATTTCATAGTATTATTCAAACGAACTGTGTCCTTTCCTATTTTATTTAATGTTTTCACATGTTTTCTTACATACTATCTGCTGACAGCCATTAATATCATTTTGTATGTTACTAATGTATTTGCACCAGGCTTGTTGGTGGGCTCACGTCACTATTCCTTTTGTGTTATTCATTATCTGTTTATAAATTTGTTTTCCAAGATATGACTTGAAATATATTTTTACATTTTTTTTTTTTTTTTTTTTTTTTTTTTTTTTTACTACTTCAACAATTTCTCTTGATCAGCGTCGTCGGCGATATTTCTTTTTATTTCCTAATGGCTCATTTGCAGCTTCTTTTATTGCTTTATTCGATATTTGTCCATTCATCTTACACAGTGCCCCGAGTCGCTGATTGTTCTAACTCATTTCTTAATCTGCACTAGGGGGTGGGCAACTGCACTATTGCGGTCGCTGACGCTGTCAACCTGCAGTTCCCCCACCACTTCCCTACCACGCCTCTTATTTGTTACCAGCGCTCTCCCAGCAATACGAGCCTGTTGTCGGTATCGAAGTCTATTAAGCGTTCGTGCAGGACAAAGTGAGAGGAAAATGGCTAAACAAGAGATAAGAACCTCAAAACGAAATCAGTCGGATCCCTATGCTTCAACTCACAGTGAGAAGAATATTACTCTTTAATTGAAACACATCCGGCCCTCAATGTCTCTTTTGTAATGCTATTTTATCGGCAAGGAAGAAGTACAATGTGAAGCGGCAACTTCAACTCTTACAGGAGAAATTCGTGTTCACTTTGGATACTGAGGAAAGTAAAGTCAAACTTATCGAACTTAAAACACAAGAGAGAGACATAAAAGTTCATATATTCATGTCATTTCTTGAAAATATTATATTACCTATAAAGCATTGTTTGTTTTTGTTCTCGATTTCACCTCTTTGTCTGTATGCCTGTCCTGCACCCCACCCTTCCGTTCCAAGTTCTCCACTGAAAGAACGACAGAATTTTGAATGTTGGTACTGCTTGTACCTGCTGTTTACCTATGCAGTGTCTTACTTTGCGTGCTGCTGTGGTCATTACAGCATTACAAAGTGAAAAGTTATTCTTTGTTTAAGGCTTTTTTGCTGTGTTGCGTCTCTCCCGAACTGCAGACGGTCAGTCGTTTTTCTTTAGTCTGCTGGTGTCATTTGAACAAGCACCAACCTTAAGCTTTTTCGAACGAAGCGAGCACTGTGTATTGCTCAGAGAAGGTGGAGCACGATATACTGGCTGGTCGCACAGAAAAAAAAATAAAAAAATGAAATTTCCCTCAGTGACAAACTTGGAAAACAACACGACTATCTTAGAACCTAATAATTGATATGCAAGGCCTTACGTTAGGAGACGCCGCAAAAAATCATGCACACTAAAGTAAATTCGTTAGGTTTTCTTCACGGCAGAATTGTTATAAGTGAAATGTTATTAATGTTTAATTCGATGGCACTTTTGTGGAACGCAAGAGAGGTTATACTTCCGCAAATACTATGCACATGTTATATTTATATTGCCTACTACAATAGTTACGACAGTGAAATTAATACTTCTAACATTCTAACGTGACTACCAACTCGAGCGATACCTGTCGATAGTGTATTGTTGGTAGTCTTATGTCTTGTTCGTAAGAGATTGGGAGCTGCGTGCGCATCGTACCTGCAAGGCGATGCACATGTACAAAGTGTGCAGGCAGCTCACACGCCCAGCCCTGACCTGTACTGATATAGGCCCTTAATACTTTCGCATGGGAGTAAATATACATTATAGACCTCTTCATGCATCTGTGATCAGTTGCGATCTACCGCTCCGAATATAAATGTGAATATCTTGCTTTCTGAAACAAGTATTAGTTATTTTTAAATCATTAAAAATAGAAAAATCTACAAGCAGTTGTTCTTTCAGTTTAGAAGTTATTTCTCCGTACATTCCAAAAATATTAAGTATTTAACTGTTTGCAACCCTTGCATGTATGCCACCAAACAGAACAAATTGATGTTTTTGGCAACACTGCTGCATAATTTTCGAAAGATGTCATAAAAAGTAACAGATTCCTCAGTCTTACCTTCTTCTGGTGCGTAAACTGTTATCAGAGTTAGGTTCTCTTTTTCTGTTTTTATCGTTGCTGTCGCGATTCTTTTGTTTATATGTTCATAATTCTTGAAATATTTTTTCCGTTTTCTTTTTATGTATATTGGTATAACATTACTTGCGCTTTGTTTCTGTTGTACTCCAGTGTACAACATTATACACTGAAGAGCCAAAGATACTGGTACACCTGCCCCATATCGTGTATAGGCCCCACAAGCACGCAGGAGTGCCGCGACACGGCGTAGCATGGACTCGACTAATGTCTGAAGTAATGCAGTTCACAAATCCGTTGGAGTACGAGGGGTGGAGAAATCTTCTGAAGAGCACGTTGCAAGGCATCCCAACTATGCTGAACAATGTTCATGTCTGGGGAGATCGGTGGCCAGCGGAAGTGTTTAAACTCAGAAGAGTGTTCCTGAAGCCACTCTGTAGCAATTCTGGACGTGTGGGATGTCGCATTGTCCTGCTGGAATTGTCCATCGTCGGAATGCACAGTGGACATGAATGGATGCAGGTGATCAGACAGGATGTTTACGTACGTGTTTTGTCAGGGTCGTATCTAGACGTATCAGGAGTCCCGTATCACTCCAACTGCACTCGCCCCATACCGTTACAGAGCTTTCACCAGCTTGAACAGTCCTCTGCTGAGATGTAGGGTCCATGGATTCATGAGGTTGTCTCCATACCCATACACGTCCACCGCTCGATACTATTTGTAACGAAACTCGTTTGACCAGGTAACATGTTTCCAGTCATCAACAGTCCAATGTCAGTGTTGACGGCCCAGGCGAGGCGTAAAGTTTTGTGTCGTGCAGTCAACAAGGGTACACGAGTGAGCCTTCGTCTCCGAAAGCCCTTGTTGATGATGTTTCGTTGAGTGGTTCTCAAGCTGACGGTTTCTGATGGCCCAGCACTGAAATCTGTAGCAATCTGCGGAAGGGTTGCAATTTTGTCACGTTAAACGATTCTCTTCAGTGGTTGTTGGACCCGTTCTAGCAGGATCTTTTTCCAGCCGCAGGGATATCAGAGGTTTGACATTTTACCGAATTCCTGATACTCACGATACGCTCGTGAAATGGTCGTACAAGAACATCTCCACGTCATCGCTACCTGGGAGGTTCCGTGTCCCGTCGCTTGTGTGCCACGTTTAAACTCACTTAAATCCGGATAACCTGCCGTTATAGCAGCAGTAACCGATCTAACAACTGCGACAGACACTTGTTGTGTTACATAGGCGTTACCGAGCGCCGCACTACATTCTACTTGTTTGCATGTATCTGTACCAGTTTGCATGTATCTATACTAGTTTCTTTGGCGCTTAAGTGTATTTTCCGTTATACTTACTGTCTTTCAACTTCTTGTGAATTTCTCAGATAACTGCAAAATCTGTTGTTGTGAGGATATCTTTGCATCATCGTCTTCTCCTTTTAAGCAGTTCCTCTTTCATTCCTTGTAGTTGACCTTAATTTCCGAATATCTGTTTTCTCTTTTCCTTCACTCTAGAAGGAGTCATCATGGAAAATTTGTCCTGTTTCTTAGGCAAATTTGAGAGCTGAGAGTATTTTGAAAAGTCCTTGTATGTGTTAGCATTCCAGAACAGATGAAATTACTGTTGGGGCTGCCTTCTGCGAACTTATCAGTCACAGCTCTCTCTCTCACATTAAATGACTATTGAGTGCTGGGGCATCATTTGCTCCACACTGTATCTTACAGTTTTACCACTGATATAGGGTCGTCAGAGCCTCGTTAGCTAGGCAGGGTACACCACTGGTAGATGTGGTAGATGCTTGTGTGAGCGAGGGTCTAAATTCGCTTCATTAGTCCATTAGTACAGCTGTTAATAAACCATTACTGAGAGAGGCGGAAACGTCATCTGAATAGAATGTGAGGTAAAAGACTACACAAAGAAATCCTATACTCAAACCATAAAGGAAAGAGAGATATGCATCGACCAACAAAACGATGGTTGTAAACTCATTGGAGACGGAGCAGACATGTGGCTAACTAGCTGTTATCCGTGGTTGCACTCGCTTATCAATAGTTTTGTTATGATGAGTGATGTTAAGTAAGCTACTGTACGTGCAATATTTTCACGTGCCCTCGTGTGTCTGCGTGTTCCTTTAAGCATAGCCTGTGATGTGTGCCGCCCTTCGTCTACCCTGCCACTCCATCTATTCTAATGAAGTAGCTATAAATCATGGAACTTGAACATTATGCAACAAATTAACATAGTTTATATTCACTGATGTAAAAATGATGTTGCATCCCCTAAATCAAATTCTTAGGGTCGATCCCTACTTTTTTGTACTCTCTAAAGTAGTCTGTGTTCTTCCTCATTGTTCATGCTTCCTCCACACCAAATTTCATCGAAATCGGTTTAGAAGTTTAGTTGTGAAAACTTAACCCACAGAGCTATTTTCCTTTTTAGTAATACGAAGATACGGATTAAACACTATGAGGACTGTATCAGCATTATTTCCATTAAGTTGAATTGTATCACGTAGGACATATCAGTCACTGAAAGCGTTTTCACAAATATCATACAGTTCAAGCATCAAACAGTGAACAGCTTTTCCGAAAAGAAAATACTGGGTGGTTCTAATTTAACTTTTGCTATTTGAGAGGGTCTCCTTTGAAAAGGAGTGATCTTAGAACAACGAAACATTGTGGAAACATTTGCTAACATTCGCGAAAGAGAAAAAACGAGTAAACCATTGAAAGAAATACATTATAATTTCCATATGAGAGGGTAACATTTGTTAATGGCGCACCTCGTTTCCGTTCCAGGTAATCAAAGTTGCTCATTGTGATGACCATCTGCATCCACGACAGCCTGGAACCGCTCGAGAGATTGCTGTTTTGCTGTCCGAAACGTCTCAGGTGCGATGTTGGCTACCTCACTCGCTATTCTCATCTTCAACCTCCACCGAATGTTAACGTCCCGTTGACCTACCTTGTCTTTCAAGTAATCCCAAACCCAAAAAATAACTAGGGTTTAAATATGGTGAGGTAGGTGGCCACGCTGTCTCGAACGATCGCCCTGTGGTTCGGCTTTCTCTATATGTGTTACAGAGTGACCTCGCGACCACTGCGAATTGGCGCTCCATCATGCATCAAAACAGCTGAGTCCTCTCATAGAATCAGTTCCCAAATCTCCAGTTAATTCGAGCTTCGGTGTTATGTTGTTCAACCCTGGTGCAGAAGGAGGACCTCCGTGTAGTACTTTAATGCGTCGATGCTCCAGAAGAGCAGCAGTGCTACAGCTGTTGTTCTGACAAAAACACACATCAAAAAAAGTTTTGCATCTCCTCGGTTCCGAGGGTTCCGGAACATGTACAGAAAACTGGAATAGAGATCAACGTAAACATTACTTCCGTCCTTTTTATTGCTCATGAAAACCACATATTTCATGTTGTACCACGGAACAGCAAGATCTTCACAGGTGGTGGTCCAAATTGCTGTACACACCGACACCTCTAATACCCAGTAGCACGTCCTCTTGCATTGATGCATGCCTGTATTCGTCATGGAATACTATCCAAAACTTTATCAAGGCACTGTTGGTCCAGATTGTCCAACTCCTCAACAGTGATCCGGAGTGGATCCTTCAGAGTGGTTGGTGGGTCACGTCGTCCATAAACAGGCCTTTCCATTCTATCCCTGGCATGCTCGATAGAGTTCATGCCTGCATAACATGCTGGCCACTCTAGTCCAGCGATGTCGTTACCCTGAAGGAAGTCATTCATAAGATTTGCACCATGGGGGCGTGAATTGTCATCCATGAAGACGAATGCCTGGCCAGTATGCTACCGATATGGATGCACTATCGATTGGAGGATGGCATTCACGTATCTTGCAGCCGTTACGGCCTCTCAGGACCACCAGCGGCGTACGTCGGCTGCACATAGTGCCACCCCAAAACAGCAGGGAACTCCACCCGGCTGCACTCGCTGGACAGTGTGTCTAGGGCGTTCAGCCTGACCGGGCTGCCTCCAAACACGTCTCCGACGATTGTCTGGTTGAAGGCATCTGCGACACTCATCGGTGACGAGAACTTGATGCCAATACTGAGCGGTCCATTCGACATGTTGTTGGGCCCATCTGTACCGCACTGCATGGTGTCGTGGTTGTAAGGATGGACCTCGCCATAGACGTCGGGAGTGAAGTTGCGCATCATGAAGTCTATTGCTCACAGTTTGGGTCGTAACACGACGTACTGTGGCTGCACGAAAAGCATTATTCAAAATGACGGCATTGCTGTCAGGGTTCCTCCGAGCCATAATCCGTAGGTAGCGGTCATCCACTGCTGTAGCAGCCCTTGGCCGGCCTGAGCTAGGCATGCCACCGACAGTTCCTGTCTCTCTGCATCTCCTCCATGTGACTCTTCAAGCTTTCCCGGCGGATGTGTTGTAAATAATCTTCACGGGTTTGCCGGCGGATCACGTTATGCAAATTCCACAATATTTCCTCGGAGCAACTGTCCGACATCTCCAGGTGGTTCAACCATGATGGTGGCTAGATACGGAGGACAGTATCCGCGCATCGACGCCCCGTTTCTCGAACACGCGCGCGAAGAATGCGCAGACTCTGAAATCGCGCATGCGCAATGATTTGTAGATAGATGGTGCCATATTCTAACTTCCTCCGCCGAAAATCGCAGAGCGGCTCTCCTGCGCGTGCGCTGTACGTTGCATTTGCCAACAGTGCGGCCAGACGTTACTCACCAACGGTCGTACTAGACCAATGTTATGACAGGCCTGTTATCGAAGAATCTTGATTTTCGCGGTGTGATTTAATAGCAGCCAATTCTGGGTTCCAGGTTGTGCCCAGCTGAAACTTTTTTTAATATGTGTAGCTTTACGTGTAAAGCCGTGCCTACGTTGTCCAGACTCACGTTGACTGCAACGTCAACCCTCCGTCGCTGCACCAGTATCGGCGCCTAAAGGCAAGTTATCACACTAACACCACTAACAAAGCAAAACCTGCAGTGCCAAGTCTGAACAGCATTCATAAGAAGCTAGGCGACTATGCGACGAATAGTGTTCCGTCTACTCTGGTTCGAGCACCGATAGTGTAATTATAACCACTCTGTACGATACCCTGTGTCATCCTCAAACGTTAAATTACGATATATTTGAAACATACTGGCAGATTAGAACTGTGTGCCAGACCGAGACACGAACTCGGGACCTTTGCCTTTCACGGGCAAGTGCTCTACCAACTGAGCTACCCAAGCACGACTCACGCCCCGTCCTCACAGCTTTGCTCCTGCCAGTACCTCGTCAGTTGGTAGAGTACTTGCCCGCGAAAGGCAAAGGTTCCGAGTTCGAGTCTCGGTCCGGCACAAAGTTTTAATCTGCCAGGAAGTTTCATATTAGCGCACACTCCGCTGCAGAGTGAAAATCTCATTCTGGTACGATATATTTATACGTTGCCCCAAGCTATACTCAAGTTACGTGAGAAATCACCATGAGATTTCGTCTGGCAGTTCTGGAGATTAGCATGTTCAAAGAAACAGACAGACACAACGGGTTTATAGTTTTATTGTTACTGTAGATATAGGCATGGACATAGATAAATAATAACAAGAAGAATACAACGACGAAGAACTGAAAACTCGTCGTGAAAGCAGCTGCATTGAGTCAAGTAAGCTAACTAACAAACTGGCTGACATCTGGAATACCGAAAAAATCTTATTTGTTATGTGTGAAGATAGAAACTCTTTTATGTACATGTGCAGACTCAAGAGATGAATTAAAACTTGTACCAAGTCTAGCATTCGAACCCAGGTCTCCTGTTCACTAGGCAGAATCGCTAACCACTACGCCTCTCTGGCGTAGTGGCTCTCCACAACTGAACGGTCTACCATAGCACGCCTCCCTCCTTAATCCAAATTACTATTCACCAACTGGGTTCACCAATTGGACTGAGGTGTGAATGGGAATTTGGATTACGGAGGGAGGTGGGCTAGGACAGTCCATGCAGCTGTGCAAAGCCACTGTGCCAGGGGGGCGTAGTGGTTAGCGCGTCTGCCTAGTGAGCTGGAGACCCTAGTTCAAACCCCGGGCTTGGTAAAAGTTTTCATTCGTCACTTCAGTTTACAAACATAAATCGTAGATGTTTGACATTTGAAAATGTGTGTGGAACCATATAGTTCCACTTGATGAAATGTTCATTTAGAGGGCAAGGGGTAACGACCTCAGTAGGCCCTTCTCTTCCCCCGTTGCTCCTTCCCATGGATATGCGCCGTGTAAGACGGCAGGTCTCGCGCGGCCGATGAATAACACAGCAGGCCCACCTTTCTGCTCGTGCCTGGTGGCAGTTGGAGCCTCTGGCTGCGTCCTGCGGCCCTCACCTACGCGAGATATCCTGCCATTCAGCGCCAGGACAAAGGACGCGCCGCCATTGTCCTCGCCCGGGCAGGGGCGGCGCCGCCATCCAGCGTTGTGCTTCATTTCTGTCCGATTCATCTGGCCGGCGCATTCTCCCTCGAAGATCGAGATTAGAAGGATATGTGTGCCGGCAGTCTAAGAGGAAAGGAACCATCCTCTCAGTTTTGCGCGTAGTAATTCCACCACAGCGGGAAATAGGATTTCTACCTTGCTTCCCGTCTTTTATTGGATCCAGTCTGCTATCTCCCTGTCCTTGGGCTCTAAGGAAGGCCTCGTTGTTGATTACTGTAGGTCAACATTAAGAACATACCGCCAGTGTTGCTCAGAAAAACTAAAACAGCATGACGTTGATTACATCCAATGCTGCAAAAATAACCGGTGTATGAAAAAGGACTTTGTAACTTTGAAAAGTCGTACTGATGTATTCATTTAACTTGCAGACGTTGTCTTGGTGTCATTTTGTAGCAAAATACCCTCCCCAGTCACATTAATGTGCAAACGGCCTTCCCACAGTGGTAACACAGGTTCCCGTCAGATCACCGAAGTTAAGCGCTGTCGGGCAGGGCTAGCACTTGGGTGGGTGACCGTCCACTCTGCCGAGCGCTGTTGGCGAGCGGGATGCACTCAGCTCTTGTGAGGCAAACTGAGGAGTGAATGTGACGCAGCATGTGAAGGCTGCTATGCGTCGACGGGTTACTCATGTAACCGAAATTGCAGATCTGAAGATGGTTCTAGAGGAACCGAAACCGGTCTTGTGAATAAACATTTTTGCAATCACGACGGATTATAAGTAACACTGTATAACGAGTGACTGCGGTATCCCTTCAGACATCATGTCTGTTTTTGCAAAATGTAAAACGTTTTTAATCTTGGCCAAGTTCCTTTCTATCGTTCTTAAATTACTATGGGAAGCTATTCCTGTCGTCAACACATAAAAAATGTTGTGCGAAGGCGAACCAAAGACTACGATTTATTGACAGGATTATTGGCAGAACACTGAGAAGATGTAACAGATCCACTAAAGAGACTGCCTACACTACTCTTACCCGTCCTGTGTTGGAGTACTGCTGCGCGGTGTGGGATCCCTACCGGGTAGACTTAACGGCGTACGTTGAGCAAGTTCAAAGGAGCGGCACGTTTTGTACTGTCGAGAAATAGGGCAGAGTGAATTTGGGGGGGTGGACATAATTAAGAAAAAGTTGTTTCTCGTTGCGTGGGAGCTTCTCGCGAAATCTCAACCACAAAATTTCTCCTCCCAGTGCGAAAATATTTTGTTGACGCCGACCTACATAGGTAGAAACGATCACCATAACAAAATATGGGAAATCAGAGCTCGCGTGGGAAAATATAGGTGTTCGTTTTTTCCCTGCGCTGTTCGAAAGTGGAATAATAGATAATTATTCTGAAGGCGGTTCGATGAACCGTCTGTGACGCACTTACTTTGCAGAGTAACCATGTAGATGTAAGCTGCTTATTCTTTTGATTTAGTAATTTATTTAATGTGGCAACCCCCTCCCCCCCACCCCCCTACCCGTTTTCTTTTAATATCGAGGGCTGGAACGCCACTGGTGTTCAAGACATCGTGCTTGGTTTGGCCACAGCTGACTGTATTTCGTAGGCGCTGCGCCAAACGCAAACAAATAGTTTTTAGTTACTTCGTATTTTCTCAGCTCATCGCCCTATTGGATTTGTTGGATTTGGCGTCACCATTCAGTCTTGCAAGAGGAAAAGCATATAATCAGAATTGTGTGACTTAAACCTCGTGTTTAAGGAACTGATCTCTACCGAACGTTTGGCCGCGCGTTGTTAACTGTGACCGATCTTGAACGGGGTACACTTCCCTGATTCTGAACGTTTTCTTGACTCATTGAATTCTAAGGTCAAGTAAGAAGCCGGATTTTTTTTCTCGTTGGAGATATAGAGGCAGCGTCTGTTCCTGACATTACGTTTTTGTTATTTTTTTAATTCTAAAATTGAGAGTATTCGCCTTAGCTTCATGGTTTTTTTAAATGCTGAGTCAGCAAGTTTGAAACGTTCTTGTCAAAGGCAACGGAAAATTGCATTTAACTTACTTGCGCCCGTTACTGTTTACCGAAGATGTGCTCTTTGTTAAAATATATACAGGGTGGTCCATTGATCGTGATCGGGCCAAATATCTCACGAAATAAACGTCAAACGAAAAAACTACAAAGAACGAACCTTGTCTAGCTTGAAGGGGCGCTATGGTTGGCCCGCTAGATGGCGCTGTTATAGGCTAAACGGATATCAACTTCGTTTTATTAAATAGGAACCCCCATTTTTATTACATATTCGTGTAGTACGTAAAGAAATATTAATGTTCTAGTTGGACCACTTTTTTCGCTTTGTGATAGATGGCGCTGTAATAGCCACAAACATATGGCTCACAATTTTAGACGAACAGTTGCTAACAGTTAGGTTTTTTAAATTAAAATACAGAACGTAGGTACGTTTGAACATTTCGGTTATTCCAATGTGATACATGTACCTTTGGAAACTTCTCATTTCTGATTTACATCGTGATTACCTGTAAATACTACATTAATGCAATAAATGCTCAAAATGTCAGTCAACCTCAATGCATTTGGCAATACGTGTCACGTCATTCCTCTCAACAGCGAGTAGTTCGCCTTCCGTAATGTTCGCACATGCATTGACAATGCGCTGACGCATGATGTCAGGCATTGTCGGTGGATCACGATAGCAAATATCCTTCAACTTTCCCCACAGAAAGAAATCCGGGGACGTCAGATCCGGTGAACGTGCGGGCAATGGTATGGTGCTTCGACGACCAATCCACCTGTCATGAAATATGCTATTCAATACCGCTTCAACCGCACGCGAGCTATGTGCCGGACATCCATCATGTTGGAAGTACATCGCCATTCTGTCATGCAGTGAAACATCTTGTAGTAATATCTTGTAGTAACATCAGTAGAACATTACGTAGGAAATCGGCATACATTGCACCATTTAGATTGCCATCGATAAAATGGGGGCCAATTATCCTTCCTCCCATAATGTCGCACCATACATTAACCCGCCAAGGTCGCTGATGTTTCACTTGTCGCAGCCATCGTGGATTTTCCGTTGCCCAATAGTGCATATGATGCCCTTTTACGTAACCGCTATTGGTGAGTGACGCTTCGTCGCTAAATAGAACGCGTGCAAAAAATCTGTCATCGTCCCGTAATTTCTCTTGTGCCCAGTGGCAGAACTGTACACGACGTTCAAAGTCGTCGCCATGCAATTCCTGGTGCATAGAAATATGGTACGGATGCAATCGATGTTGATGTAGCATTCTCAACACCGACGTTTTTGAGATTCCCGATTGTCGCGCAATCTGTCTGCTACTGATGTGCGGATTAGCCGCGACACAGCTAAAACACCAACTTGGGCATCATCATTTGTTGCAGGTCGTGGTTGACGTTTCACATGTGGCTGAACATTTCCTGTTTCCTTAATTAACGTAACTATCCTGCGAACGGTCCGGACAACTGGATGATGTCGTCCAGGATACCGAGCAGCACACACAGCATTTTAACATGGGTAATGTATCACGAAGCAAATACCGTCCGCACTGGCGGAATGTTACGTGGTACCACGAACTTATACGTTTGTGACTATTACAGCGCCATCTATCACAAAGTGAAAAAAGTGGTCCAACTAAAACATTCATATTTCTTTACGTACTACACGAATATGTAATATAAATAGGGGTTCCTATTTAATAAAACGCAATTGATATCCGTTTGACCTATGGCAGCGCCATCTAGCGGGCCAACCATAGCGCCATCTGGTTTCCTCCTTAAAGCTAGACGAGTTAAGTTCTTTGTAGCTTTTTCGTTTGATGCTAATTTGTTGCTAATTCGGCCTGGTCACTATCAATGGACCACCCTGTATATACATTACCCTCAAATTACTACATTAAATTTTTAGTAAATTAATCAGAATTTTCGTTATGTAGAGTAGGGTATGTGTCACCTCACAATGGGCAATTTAAAATTTAAAGAACTCAGATAATTAAATAATTTAAAATTATACCCGATAGAGTTAATAATGAATTCCACTTCTGTTCGAAATTGTCGTGGCAAGCCAATTTAAATCACAATGTTAACACTGTCGGAAAATGGCGAGCTTGACACAAATTCCTGAGCACAACCATGACACCACTCCTGTAGCAGTCTCACTTAACCCAGGACCAAATTACAAGTGCTTGCGAAACTGTGCTGCTCCTCGGCTAGCAATACACTGCCCTCTCACCGCCCACTCCCGACACCACTTCTGCAATGGCCGACACCTGGCACCACAGTCCTGAGTCAAAGATAGTGTAATACAAATGTGCCTAAATCGGCACAATTGACTAGGAAAATTCTGTATAATAAGACTCGCTCTCGCTCGCTCTCTCACTCGCTCTCTCTCTCTCTCTCTCTCTCTCTCTCTCTCTCTCTCACACACACACACACACACACACACACACACTCTGTAAGGTGCCCGACTGATGACCATAGATGTTAAGTCCCATAGTGCTCAGAGCCATTTGTATGGTGCCCCTTAATGGCAGATAAGAGCGCATTTTACTTTATTTCCAGTTCTGCTATTTCGCATACGTGTAGCGAATGTATCAGCGCTGTAGTACGTAAGAAGCAAGGAGTGATCGGTAGGTTCCCACGCTGGATAGCAAGGAGGGTGGCCATCTGGCGCTTTCAGAGCCAGTGGGATGAGGTGCCAATGCAGAAATTGTTCCAGATGTCAGCAAAGAGATGTGTAAGGAAAGTACATGTATTCTGCAGGGAATCAAGTCGTTGTTATTAATAAATATTTGCTAACAAAAGTTACCTTTTGCTGCTCAGATATTAGAAGTCTACGGGTCATAAATACTCTCTTTCAGTTATTTTACAATTCCACGAAACGTTGATAATCAATAAATAAATGAATAACCTTGACATAACTGAAGATGTACAACCTTGTACAAACTATACCTATTGTACACTCAAGTTGCAAACTGTATCCTTTAGGGTGTGGTAGCCGAGCGGTTCTAGGCGCTACAGTCTGGAACCGCGCGACAGCTACTGTCGCAGGTTCGAGTCCTGCGTCGGGCATGGATGTGTGTGATGTACTTAGGTTAGTTAGGTTTAAGTAGTTCCAAGTTCTAGGGGACTGATGACCTCAGTTGAGTCCCATGTGCTCAGAGCCATTTGAACCACTGTATCCCATGTCGGCAGTCGTCGATAGGATGGCTTTCGATCCAGTCATGTGATAGACCATGCTCTCGTACCGTTAATAGTTAGCTTATGATCAGTGTGAACAAGTTCACTTTACGGTATCTTTTGAATAAACGCTCCGAAATGGCATCCCGTGTAAAAGTTATTTTGCACAGAAAAACTCCTTCCCGCTTCGTTGTGTGAAACATAGACAGTAGTACTATACTTCCAGAATCCGGTGACGCTGCTATGGCTCTTCAAGGAGAAAAAATCTACGAAGGCATTTCCACATAGCAGATAGGAAGAATTCGTATGTGGGACTCACTAAGTCAGTTCAAGGGTGGACTGGCTTAATTACCGCTGAACTCGGGTGGGAAAGCGTGGTCAGTTAAAATGTAAACTCCTTGTACCAATATCTACGGACTCGCCAGCGAAACTGATCCATTTCTGGAGGTTTAGTGTGAGTGGGTGGTTCTTGCAAGACACACACACACACACACACACACACACACACACACACACACACAATTTGAAATCATATTTCTACCACTTATACACGTAAGTTAAATTTCCTGTAAATGTGTTATCACAGCACGCGGAAACTGTGTCCATAAAAATTTCATAAGTCAACGTATTTTTAGTGGGACGTCCACACTTAATTGTACTGTTCGTGGTGGATAAAATACGCTGCCATTGTAATTTCACACCACCCATGTTTCAGTTACTAACCCCACCTTCAGCTGCATAACTACAGATGACAAAAACGTAGAGGTCACGTAAGAATATTAACAGATTAATCCAGTAGTAGCAGTGAGCCTGTGGAGTTGAGGGGTGAAAAGTATATGATCGACCAGGTAACTCGAGATAAACGACAAAACCGTACAATTCACGTAGAAAAATTGACAGATTCATCCAGGCATGAGCCAAGTTGCTACAGAAAAAAATCCGCTTATACATGTGGAAGTGTAGCCATAAAAACAAACCGCTTAGTTGTTTCTAGCAAAGCTCCTCAGAAATACACTTTTACATGAATTTGTGGTGTCTGTTCCTTTGAACATGTCCGAAAGAACAGACACCATGCATTCAAATAATTAATTCGCCTATATGGGCAATAGATCTACCTTACTGGTGTGGATGCACAAGTATGTCCGACCTCCTGTGAGAATCTCAGAGTAGCGAACATGGCGGACATTGACGGGGGCTGCGGATAGGTGCCACTCCGTGGGAATGTGGGTCGGCCTTGAGGCACTCCGATACAGTCTGAGCAGTACCAATGACACTGTGTACCTGATGGCGCAGTGGTTAACACACTTTCCCAATAAGCAGGAGATCCTGTGTTCGAATTCCGGTGAGGTACACATTTTTACTCGTCGTCTCTGATTCTGCGCAATGTCCAAATGCGGGTGACATCAGTAATCCCTTGCCTTGCCTTTCCTTTCCTTGCCTTCCCCTCCCCTCCCCTCCCCCCCCCCGCACCTTACAACCCCTCCACTTTCAATTCGCATGTAAAATACATTTTTGTAATATGGTTAAGACGTTTTTTTATGTTCCCTTGTGGGGGAAGTAATGCGATCAGTCAAGTCACAACAGGTGCCCATATCAGAGGAGGAAAAATACGTTAAAAATATTAAAAACATTGTTAAGACATAGTCAATACGTAATACCAGTACATGACACAAGTACGTATGAACTATAATAAAACAAGAATACTCTTGATTCTTCAGATTGTCGCTTCGTATTTCGTAAAAAAGTAATATACAGGTGCACTGGCCCTTGGTGATGTCCATAGGACGCAATATTCGGGCGATCGAACCTGTCACAATGCGGTGGTACAATGTGTGTTTATTAATCGGTTTAAAATGCTATTGTGTTGTAGTGGAGCGTGCACGGATTCTGTATCGTGTGGAAATGATCAGAAAGAGATCTACTTTGTAATGCTCAAACACAGTCGATCCCCATCTGTACCGTCATCTCTGTGCACTTTCGCGCAAGAGACACAGCCAACAATCTGCATACGGCATACGCAAAAAACATCATCTGAAACTAACAAAAACATTAACGTCGCCACCGGGTTCCCAAACTGGAATAAGTAAAATTAAGTGAAAGTTAGACCTCCCCCACGGAACAATTTGGTTCAATTTTCGGAAGCACTCTTTATGTATTACATTACCATTATTTCCACTAAAACAATGTAAAAATGGCTCTGAGCACTATGGGACATAGCTTCTGAGGTCATCAGTCCCCCAGAACGTAGAACTACTTAAACCTAACTAACCTAAGGACATCACACGCATCCATGCCCGAGGCAGGATTCGAACCTGCGACAGTAGCTGTCGCGCGGTTCCAGACTGTAGCGCCTAGAACGTCTCGGCCACCCCGACCGGCCTAAAACAGAGTGTAACATGCCCCTTCATTATATCTGTTCATTCTCGTGTGGTAAGTAACAGTTCGAAAGGAAACACGAAGAAACATCCATTTATCAGTTAACTACATTTATTTATACTAATACCTGAACATTATGTGTTTATAGAACAACCCAGCATATTGTACGTACAGATGCATTACAACAACGGCTCGATGTGGCAACAACCAACATTGTTACAGATATTGTATCGACAAAGCGTGTTCTGGTACACACTCTCCACCCCATGTGGTGTCCCATCAATCTCTAAAGCAGCCGCCAGAACTCGTGCCAACAGATCATCCTCTGAGTCTCGTAAATTAAACTTCGCATACGACCCCATAAGAAGTACTCCATAGAAGTTAAATCTGGCTATTGCGTTGCGGACCACCACAGCCTATCCATCTTTCACCATATCGTCTGCTGAGATGTCTCTGAAACGCACGAGAGATGTGAGGTGGTGCAACATCATATTGAAACCACACTTGCTGACTGACCTTCGCTGGCACAGCTTCCAAGAGCCGGTCCAGTACGTTTTGTAGGAAGATCAAGTATACAAGACCAGTCAGTTTGTGTGGAAGGAGGTATGACACAATCGAATTGCATGACCGTCCAAAATACCTGCTGACACGTTGATACCAAGCCGGTCTCACAGCAACACAGACGTTAAGTGACATCTGGTGACCGTCTGACGTAGTACACGTAATCCTGTTTGCCCCACTGCACACAAGGACAAGCAATTCTGAAGCTTTTTCCGTTCCCTCAGAAGACGTGGACACTTCAGAAACCGTCGTAGGACTACAACGGTACATTTTCGGGTACGGGTACCTATTCAGAATATTAAGTACTCACTCCACTCTACAAGTCGTACAAGTTTGTAACGGGAATTTCCAAATATCCATTATAAGTTATATACAGTTCCACATTATTGCACTACACTGGCCAATGGGGCTCGACCAACCGCCGTGTCATCCTCGGCCAAAGGCGTCACCGAATGCGGGTTGGAGAGGCATGTGGTCAGCACACTAGTCTCCCGGTTGTAGTCAGGTTTCTTGACCTTGGAACCGCTACTACAAGATCAAGAAGCTGCTCATTTGGTCCCACGAGGCTAAGTGTACCATGTTCCAATCCGTGCATCAAGGAAAATCACTGGCGGTACTGGGAATTGAACCCGAATCATGTCTTGTCATGGCATTCAGCCGCAGTGACCCCTCAGCTATGGAGACGGACCAACCCAAATACAATACGCCTGTTGATGTTCACGTGCAACAGCATTTATACACTATGTGATAGTGTATCCGAAACATAAATGCTCAGACTTACGAGCTTGTAGAAGACGAAAATGAGAACCGGATCCAGCTTTTCGAAGCCGATCAGAGAGCACTTGACACATTCATCCATGGGCTGTACGGGGAAGAAGTAAACAAAGCAGTCAGACTCGCACGCTGTAAAACATTTCAAGAAGCAGTAGAGGCAGCTGTTGGTTTTGTCGAAGCATTGATACGCCCAAATGACATGCGAAAAGAAGAACGTCGTGTGTCCAACTCAAATGTGGAATGTGACCGATGCAATAGGCCCGGTCACAAGCGCAAGGACTGTAAGGAGAACAGGAGCTGCCAGAACTGTGGGATACAGGTCTCACTTAGTGAGGAACTGTCGCAACAAAAAGAAACCAAGTGTGAGCAGCAGACAACTCGGCAGACCTTTAAACGAGTGCGGGGACGTACGTGCCACCACAGCGTACGCCGCTTCCCAGAGGCAGTGATTCCTGTCAGTGCAGCTGAAAATCATTTCGATAATGACTTCCCGATAGGTGCTGTTTATCGCGGAAAAAAGAAAAATATTGATCGACACGAGAGCACAGACATCATTGATGTGTTGTTCTATAGACGAAAGGGACAAGCCGAGACCGACAATGTTTAATGTGCGGGGGCTGAACGGTGGGAAACTACGTAACTATGGAGAAGTTGACGTAGAATTGTGCCTAAGCCAGGACAAATGCACGGCAACGGTGCAAGTGGTTTCTAATAATGAAACGCGCTACGATGGTGTACTTGGATTTGATTTCTTATCCGCTAACGGGGCAGAGATATTTGTCGCCGTAGGAAGGATCAGACTAGGTCGTAACAATTACAACCTGGAAAATCATTCTTCATGTCGCACTCAAAGGAGCCGAAATTTTGACGTCGAGGGACCGATCACCCCGACCGACGCATCAGTTGGAACCATCCGAGTCGAAGTACAAATTACTCAGCCACAGCATGTTCCTCAGGGAACAGGAAGGACAATCTATGTCGAAGTAAAGTCGCCACTGATCAGAAAAGGAGCTCTGTTGTTGACCGAACTGTCGGAAAACTGTGAATTATTGGACACAATGCATTGTTATGTTGCCCGAAGGCCGGCCGGAGTGGCCGAGCGGTTCTAGGCGCTACAGTCTGGAACCGCGTGAAAGCTACGGTCGCAGGTTCGAATCCTGCCTCGGGCATGGATGTGTGTGATGTCCTTAGGTTAGTTAGGTTTAAGTAGTTCCAAGTTCTAGGGGACTGATGACCATAGTGCTCAGAGCCATTTGAACCATTTTTGTTACCCGAAGTATAGGCGTAGCTACAATAGTGAGGCCGAACGTGGCGAGAGTCCCAATAACAATAACGAATATGAGCAATACAGGTGTGGTTTTGTCACCAGGAACGAAGGTTGCTGAAGTGTCGAGCATAAGTAAAGATGATGTAATACCGATTCCAAACGAACCAGCAGATGTAGCAGTCACGAAAACAGATTCTTATAGTGATATTGAAACAAGGAGCTGAAAACGAAATCGAATTAAAGAACAAAATTTGGAAGAAGATTGAAGATTCCTCAACTGATGATCAGAAGATTTTAACACCTGTTTTGTTAGAGTATTCAGATCTTTTCAGAGAACGTTCAAATTTACCTGTTACTCACTTCATTCAGCATCGTATACACACTGGAAATGCAGCACCAATCACGCAGAAGCCTTACCGAATTCCATTCAGTCAAAGAGAATTGGTCGAAGATATGGACAAGGAACAACGAGAGGCCGGAATTATTAAACCAAGAGATCCTGCTGATCCACCATGGTCATCACCAGTGGTCCTAGTAAATAAGAAATCTGTTTCGGGCGAACCACAGTTCCGATTTTGCGTTGATTACCGAGCTTTAAATGCCGTCACCACACCAGACATTTGCCCGTTACCAAACTTCGTAGAAACCCTGGACTATTTGGGCAGATGTCGCATATTCTCAGTCTGTGATCTAACTAGCGGATATCACCAATTAACATGCATCCAGACGATCAAGCAAAAACTTCGTTTCTAACTGCAACAGGAGTGTAAAAAATACCTCCGTATGCCCTTTGGACTACGTAACGCCCCAGCTACCTTCCAACGCCTAATGGATTCTGTTTTACGTGGGCTCACCCCAACACAAGATCTTGTATACCTTGACGATGTGATAATTTTTGGTGAAAACATGAGGCAACACACTGAGAGATTTGAAGCAGTATTTGAGCGTATCAGAAGTGCGAACTTGTCTTTATCAATAGATAAATGTCACTTCGCACAAAGTGAAGTGAAGTACCTTGGACATGTTACAACAAGTGTAGGTGTCTGCCCTGATCCAAAATTAAACGAAGCTGTCAAAACTTTTCCTGGACCACAAACAGTCTAAGAACTACAATCATTTTTGGGTTTATCAAATTTATATCGTCGCTTCATAGCCCATTATGCAGATAACGCAAGGCCAGTGACAGTTACTTAAAAAGGAGCCACATTCAATTGGTCAACAGAGTGCAAAAATGCAATGGAAAAACTGAAAACTGCTCTAACCACAGCTCCAGTTTTAGCCTATCCAGATTTCAGTAAGCCCTTCATCCTCTTCACGGATGCTTCAAATTTTGCAGTTGGTGCTATTTTGTCCCAAGAATTTGATGGTCAGGAACGTCCAGTATCATTTGCTTCCCAGGAATTAAATAAGGCGGAATGTAACTACACTACCACTGAAAAGGAACTTTGTGCTCTGGTCTTTGGTAACAAACAAAACAGATGTTTCTTAACAGGAAGAGAATTTACTGTAATCACAGACCATGCCGCACTTAAATGGCTGTTGAACTTAAAGGATCCCAGTTCGAGACTAACAAGATGGGCATTAGAACTCAGCGCTTACCAATTCGCAGTTATCCATAGTACTGGGAAAAAACATGTGAATGCTGATGCGATGAGTCGTAAGGTTCGTGTTTATGTCAACATAAGCCGTGAGGAGGAATTAAAAGCAGCTCAAGAAGAAGATCCACAATGCGAAATATGGAAAAATGATCAACGGTTCGTTGAAATAGATGGATTGCTGTACAAAGTTACTAACAAAGGGAATCGCCTAGTTATTCCAGGAAGCATGAGAGAGCAAATACTAACTGAACAACATATTCCTTACTATCAGGACACTGCGGTAAAAAGGCAACAAATATCAAAGCATCTGAAAAGTATTGGTGGCCAAGTCGTAAGGCTGACGTATTTGAGTTTGTTTCACAATGTGATTCCTGCAACAGACGGAATAATTCGGGAAGAACTAAGGCACCATTACAAGAACTGCCAGAGACTAGTGAACCTTTTGAAAGAATTGGGTTAGACGTCGTCGGTCCCCTGCCGAAGACTAAGGATGGAAACAAGTACATATTGATGATATTAGATCATTTCTCCAGATATCTTATGATGGTAACAATACCTGATCAAAGTGCTGAAACCTTAGCTAAAGTTTTTGTGAAGGAATGGATTCTAAAGTTTGGATCTCCATTAAGCATTATCAGTGACCAAGGGGCTAATTTTATGAGTGATTTACTTAAACAAACATGTAAGCTGATGGAAATAACGCAGTTGAGAAATACACCAGCACACCCTGAAGGCAATGGTCGCGTCGAGAGAGTACACAGAACCACCATTAAAATGCTTAGCCACTATGTAAGCAGCAAACACGATAACTGGGACGTTTGTCTTCCGTGGTCTAGGGGTAGCGTCTTTGATTCACAGTCAAAACGTCTTCGGTCCCGGGTTCGATCCCCGCCACTGTCTAAATTTTGACAAATAATCAGCATTGGCGGCCGAAGACTTCCGGCATAAGAAGTCAGCCTCATTCTGCCTACGGCCTTGTCAAAGAGGGCGGAGGAGCGGATAGAGGTTAAGGGCACTCTCTTGTCCTAGGGGCGGGAAATTGCCCCTAAAGGCGGAAGAATCAGCAATGATCAACGACATGAGGATGCAGAAGGCAATGGAAACCAATGCATTAAAGACACGTAACGTGTATCCACAGGACATGTGGCCTGTAATTGAAGAAGTGTCATGATGATCTCTCCATTGGCAAAAGATTCCGGAGTAGTCCCCCATTCGGATCTCCGGGAGGGGACTGCCACGGGGGAGGTTACCATGAGAAAAAGATTGAATAATCAACGAAAGGATAACGTTCTACGAGTCGGGGCGTGGAATGTCAGAAGCTTGAACATGGTAGGGAAACTAGAAAATCTGAAAAGGGAAATGCAAAGGCTCAATCTAGATATAGTAGGGGTCAGTGAAGTGAAGTGGAAGGAAGACAAGGATTTCTGGTCAGATGAGTATCGGGTAATATCAACAGCAGCAGAAAATGGTATAACAGGTGTAGGATTCGTTATGAATAGGAAGGTAGGGCAGAGGGTTTGTTACTGTGAACAGTTCAGTGACTGGGTTGTTCTAATCAGAATCGACAGCAGACCAACACCGACAACGATAGTTCAGGTATACGTGCTGACGTCGCAATCTGAATATGAACAGATAGAGAAAGTGTATGAGGATATTGAAAGGGTAATGCAGTATGTAAAGGGGGACGAAAATCTAATAGTCATGGACAACTGGAATGCAGTTGTAGGGGAAGGAGTAGAAGAAAAGGTTACAGGAGAATATGGGCTTGGGACAAGGAATGAAAGAGGAGAAAGACTAATTGAGTTCTGTAACAAGTTACAGCTAGTAATAGCGGATACCCTGTTCAAGAATCACAAGAGGAGGAGGTATACTTGGAAAAGGCCGGGAGATACGGAAGATTTCAATTAGATTACATCATGGTCGGACAGAGATTCCGAAATCAGATACTGGGTTGTAAGGCGTACCCAGGAGCAGATATAGACTCAGATCACAATATGGTAGTGAAGAAGAGTAGGCTGAAGTTCAAGACATTAGTCAGGAAGAATCAATACGCAAAGAAGTGGGATACGGAAGTACTAAGGAATGACGAGATACGTTTGAAGTTCTCTAACGCTATAGATACAGCAATAAGGAATAGCGCAGTAGGCAGTACAGTTGAAGCCGGCCGAAGTGGCCGTGCGGTTAAAGGCGCTGCAGTCTGGAACCGCAAGACCGCTATGGTCGCAGGTTCGAATCCTGCCTCGGGCATGGATGTTTGTGATGTCCTTAGGTTAGTTGGGTTTAACTAGTTCTAAGTTCTAGGGGACTAATGACCTCAGCAGTTGAGTCCCATAGTGCTCAGAGCCATTTGAACTTTGAGTACAGTTGAAGAGGAATGGACATCTCTAAAACGGGCCATCACAGAAGTTGGGAAGGAAAACATAGGTACAAAGAAGGTAGCTGCGAAGAAACCATGTGTAACAGAAGAAATACTTCAGTTGATTGATGAAAGGAGGAAGTACGAACATGTTCCGGGAAAATCAGGAATACAGAAATACAAGTCGCTGAGGAATGAAATAAATAGGAAGTGCAGGGAAGCTAAGACGAAATGGCTGCAGGAAAAATGTGAAGACATCGAAAAAGATATGATTGTCGGAAGGACAGACTCAGCATACAGGAAAGTCAAAACAACCTTTGGTGACATTAAAAGCAACGGTGGTAACATTAAGAGTGCAACGGGAATTCCACTGTTAAATGCAGATGAGAGAGCAGATAGGTGGAAAGAATACATTGAAAGCCTCTATGAGGGTGAAGATTTGTCTGATGTGATAGAAGAAGAAACAGGAGTCGATTTAGAAGAGATAGGGGATCCAGTATTAGAATCGGAATTTAAAAGAGCTTTGGAGGACTTACGGTCAAATAAGGCAGAAGGGATAGATAACATTCCATCAGAATTTCTAAAATCATTGGGGGAAGTGGCATCAAAACGACTATTCATGTTGGTGTGTAGAATATATGAGTCTGGCGATATACCATCTGACTTTCGGAAAAGCATCATCCACACAATTCCGAAGACGGCAAGAGCTGACAAGTGCGAGAATTATCGCACAATCAGCTTAACAGCTCATGCATCGAAGCTGCTTACAAGAATAATATACAGAAGAATGGAAAAGAAAATTGAGAATGCGCTAGGTGACGATCAGTTTGGCTTTAGGAAAAGTAAAGGGACGAGAGAGGCAATTCTGACGTTACGGCTAATAATGGAAGCAAGGCTAAAGAAAAATCAAGACACTTTCATAGGATTTGTCGACCTGGAAAAAGCGTTCGACAGTATAAAATTGTGCAAGCTGTTCGAGATTCTGAAAAAAAGTAGGGGTAAGCTATATGGAGAGACGGGTCATATACAATATGTACAACAACCAAGAGGGAATAATAAGAGTGGACGATCAAGAACGAATTGCTCGTATTAAGAAGGGTGTAAGACAAGGCTGTAGCCTTTCGCCCCTACTCTTCAATCTGTACATCGAGGAAGAAATGATGGAAATAAAAGAAAGGTTCAGGAGTGGAATTAAAATACAAGGTGAAAGGATATCAATGATACGATTCGCCGATGACATTGCTATCCTGAGTGAAAGTGAAGAAGAATTTAATGATCTGCTGAACGGAATGAACAGTCTAATGAGTACACAGTATGGTTTCAGAGTAAATCGGAGAAAGACGAAGGTAATGAGAAGTAGTAGAAATGAGAACAGCGAGAAACTTAACATCAGGATTGATGGTCACGAAGTCAATGAAGTTAAGGAATTCTGCTACCTAGGCAGTAAAATAACCAATGACGGACGGAGCAAGGAGGACGTCAAAAGCAGACTCGCTATGGCAAAAAAGGCATTTCTGGCCAAGAGAAGTCTACTAATATCAAATACCGGCCTTAATTTGAGGAAGAAATTTTTGAGGATGTACGTCTGGATTACAGCATTGTATGGTAGTGAAACATGGACCGGGGGAAAACCGGAACAGAAGAGAACCGAAGCATTTGAGATGTGGTGCTATAGACGAATGTTGAAAATTAGGTGGACTGATAAGGTAAGGAATGAGGAGGTTTTACGCAGAATCGGAGACGAAAGGAATATGTGGAAAACACTGATAAGGAGAAGGGACAGGATGCTAGGACATCTGCTAAGACATGAGGGAATGACTTCCATGGTACTAGAGGGAGCTGTAGAGGGCAGAAACTGTAGAGGAAGACAGAGATTGGAATACGTCAAGCAAATAATAAGGGACGTAGGTCGCAAGTGCTACTCTGAGATGAAGAGGTTAGCACAGGAAAGTAATTCGTGGCGGACCGCATCAAACCAGTCAGTAGACTGATGACCAAAAAAAAAAAAAGTTGTAAATGTCTACAACACTCATCAACGGACCTCTGTCCCTATGAAATTGTATATGGACGGAAGATGCGTTCACCTTTGGAGTTTGCACTATCGACAGCTGGAATCAGCAATGAACACGTAAGGGAGTTAGCTCGCAAACTGAAGGACGCATGGAGGGTAGTGAAACAGCGGAATCATCAGTCCTTCCTTCAGCAAGCCAAGCAACATGATTGCCAAGCAGTCGCACCGCAGTAACGAGTGGGAGACTTTGTCTACCTGAGCAACGTATTGCTAAAGAAGTTGCAGGTCAAAAAGGTTAAGAAGTTTTGGAAGGGACCATACCCGATATTGGAGGTGGTGTCACCTGTCACCTCTCACTCTAAAGCTCCAATTGCCTTTTCGTTCGGCTGTCGTCCATGTCAACCGTGTAAAGCCCTACCTGGGTAGATTCCCTGTAGCAACGCAGGACGACGACGAGGACCGACCGAGGGGGAGACCGGCTGCTCCAAAATCCAGCAGCCGAGCACCGTGACTTAGAGTCCATACCTCCAGCCCGAGGCGTAACCGCCGCCAACACAACGATCCAGCCCAAGGCACACTTACAACCCCCGTAAGCGTGTGTAGTATGAGTGAATGCAAGGTGTGTTGCGTTAGCCGAGTGCATATGTGAATGTGCTGTGCAACATAAAATCGCAGCTATTGCGCAACGTGCTCAAGTGTAAATAACATCTGTTCCACAGGGCGCCGAAGACGCATATTTCTTCATATTCATTGTTTAATTCTAGTGTGTAGAACTTATTAACCATGTTTACTGTAATTCCATTCTTTGTTATATTAGTGTGTCTCATTAATGCTGTAGACGTAGTATCACAAAATGCAGGTGTGTTGTTTGAACCACAATCAGACATGGTAGTCTCAACGCACAGTGCTACAATTGTGCTTCAATATAATTTGTCTGAGATACACCAACAATTTGATTCTCTTAAAAAAGAAATTGATCTGATCCGTTCAATTAAGAATAATGATACAGTCTTGGAAACTGGAACCTCTTGGTATAAAAACTGGATTACTGCAAAAATGCAAGTAGAATCCACTTTCTCTAGCTATGAGCAAGAGAGTAGCTGTTTCTTAAAACTCTTGCCACAAAGAAGCTCGATTATGCGCAAACGAGCCTGGTTTGATTTTGGAGGTAAGTTCTTCGCACTGTATTTGGTATCTTAACTAGCCAAGATCTATTGGACATAAAGGATAGAATTCTAGCTCTAGAGCAGCAGTCTAACACAAATTCAGTTAACCTTTCTAATGAAACAATTGTGTTAAGAAATATGCAAAAGACCGGTTCTAACCACACATTGTTTATTGAACAAATTGTGAAAGAGTTAATTACACATTTTAACACAATTCGTGGTGAAATGAATGCAACCACCCGTGAATTATATGCAATTCTTCAAGCTGTGAGTGCACATTTAGATTTAAACACTCTACTGTTAAGAATTACTGACAGTTTAACAAACGCTAAATTTGATGCTCTCAATTTAAAAATAGCCTTAGAAAGTAGTTCAAATGATTTCTTGAATAGTGTTTTATTGCATACAGACCAATTTTTACAAATGTTGCTGTTGATTGAACGTAAGCTAGATGCATCATCTACCACGATTTACCCTGTCAATTCCTACAATTTATATGCTTATTACAGATTAACTACCACATATTCTTTAATGACTGAAAGTCAATTAACTGTAATTGTTTCTATACCGACTGCCAGATCCAAGCATAATTTTCAAATGTATAAAATTCATACTCAACCTGTGAAATGGAACCAAGAAGGTATTCACGCAATGTATCAGTTAAAGGATTATTTATTAATCAGTGAAGATGGAATATATTTTGTATCTCTGAATGAACATGATGTTCGTAAGTGTAAACGTAGTCATACGCTAATTTGCCCAGAGACAGCAGTATAATTAGATACTAGAGTGTACAGTTGTGAGAAAGATTTGTTTATGAACAATCCGCCTCGTGGTGATTGCCCTAGGATTTTAATGCATCTTCCTCAACCACTCCTTAAAAGATATTCTGAAGGTATAATATATTCTTTTAACTTGACTCTCGAAATCACATTTACCTGTAAAACGTTTGACACACCTAAACTACCTTTCACATTGAAGTTAACTGGTAGTGGATTAATTCTGAATGTTATGCACTGTGATTTATCAAGTGATCTGTTTGCAATGCCTTCTGTATTACCAACCACCTATCGTGCAGATGCAAAATTCCCTTTAACAAGGATGTTACCTGTTTATTACAATGATTCATACTTACTGACCTATGCAAATCATTCTCTGTCCAGCTTACCCGAGGATGACAGTTTAATTGCGGATATTCATGAAAGTGTAATAAATACTAATAATGAGTTAAATTTCTTAGAAGTAGCAACTAAAATGAAGTCTATTGAATCTTCCAATAATGCTAATCCATATTTGATTGTCAGTGTTGTGTTCTTTGCGCTTTTATTGACGTCTCTTGTATGTACAGCCTATGTAATGTATGAAATTGTTCTCCTGAAAACCCGCTTGTCAGTGTCCATCGTCACTGTGTCTGCAAACAGAATAAATGTTGAAGTGCCCCCCAACGCCGCCATTGGCGAGACGAACGCATGACGCCCAGAAGGTCGTCTCGAACAACCTTCGGTATCTCGTTTTCATGAGGGAGGGTGATGGTAACGGCTGAGTTGTACGGCTATAGCGGACAGCGGGAGAGCCGTCGCGCTGTGCGCTTATCACGCGGAATGCTGACGGGAAATGCAATCTGAGTCGCGCCGTGGCGTGTACACAGCCACCGGCTACGAAGAGCAGTCAGTCTGAGACCGGCCAGTTGCGAACATGTATCGCTCTCGACACAGTGATGACGGGTTACCAGACGCACGTAATGCATTGTTGCACCGTCTTTATTAATAAATGGTAAAACTAAGTTTTCCGTGTTCCACATTCTGAACTACCCGGAACTACCGCCCACGCATCCAGCAACTTGGTGGGAGACATACTCCCTTTGCCTTTATGTCTTGACTCTAGGAAGCATTTTTTGTATTAAATAAGACATAAGAAATTTAAATGGAGTGCTATGATTGGTTAGTTGATTTATTGAAGACACTAGCAACTTTCAAGTTCACGAGGCCATTCGAATCAGTGGAATCCTCTTACCCATGCAACGAATAGCTCAGTCTTTCGCCGACTCGTCGGTAACATCCTTTGGGCTGCAGTCGTCCTGCTCATTCACAAAGAGCTGTTGTGGCTCTTTAAACCCTCAGCCAGCAAACCTGGCTGATAATTCGCACTTCTGCATCAGCTTTCATGCTGTCTTTGAGTATAAAAACTGCACTCGTCATTAAACTTGCTATCTCCTTACGTATATGTCCCGTTCCGTTGGAGATACGATCAGGTACGCTGTCTGGTGGTTCGGAACGTTATACACTACACCTATTTCACTATGCTATGTGACTCTGGAGGAACAGGGGGCTGTGACTGTGCGTGTCGGAAAATAGGTCGCATGTTTTGAGCACCCACTAAGACAAGTACTTTATTAGAGAGAGTAATGAACGAGCTTGGACTTCGCGGGCACGGGTTGTACAGTTATTGGGAACACCGCGAGGAATGCATGCCCGACCACAGAAGCTAGCCATGCCTCATGTTGCAATGTCGCATTTGACAACTAACGGCACTTATGCCACGTCGTCAATAAGTTTCTAGTGTCAGTGGTGGTAAGAAAAGTGACTGGTGTAGTTGTCGGAGCATTATGTCGGAGCTAAGTGAATTAGAATGTTGAACAACTGTTGGTTTTCGTATGGTGGGTACTTCGGGAAATAAGGTAACGACAGTGCCTGCTGTTCGAAGATTTACACCACATGCAGGGAAAGTAGAGAAACATCATCCTCTAAGTCACAACGCCGAAGAAAGTGATTCTTCAGTAATCGAGACAGACGGTCCCAGAAGACGGATGTGACGAAAACTTAGAGCAGCAGTCATTGAGGAATTGAATATCGCGAACCGTGTCGGCAACAAAACAAGACGAAGGGAGCTTCAGAAACAGGGAACTGCAGGGTGAGCAGGAATCCCAATACCACGCATCAGTGATGCAAATGGACGTATCAGGCAGACCTAGGCGCCAAAGCCATAACAACTGGACTATGAACCAATGGAAGAAAGTCATTTGGGCGTATGAGACTTGTTCCACACTGTTTCCAACTTCTGACCGACTTTACATCACGAGAATGACACACGGCAGGGGCTTCAGTAATGATATGGGCAGCTGTACCGTGGTATTCCATGACGATGGGAGCCCTGTTCACACTGATCAACTAACTTTTTGGGCACGAGAATCAATTCTCGCATCTCCCCTGACCACTTCAGTGACCAGATATCAAGATTATTGAGACACTGTTGGCTACTTTAATGCCGCGTGACCGCTATCCACTTCCGTGAACGTTATCTAAACTTGCCAATATTCTGCAACCTACATTTTTTTATTCAAAGACTAGTGGCAGCTGTTTTCAATGCCATCGGCTTTCCTACACAGTACTAGACATGGTAATGTGTGGTGTTTTTAATCTTTCCGTATTTTTGTGCAGCACCTGTATGTGATTCCCTAACAGATTGGCCAATCATACATCTCAGAGACTGTATGACCTGTCGATTTCTTTACCGAGAAACATCAGCGTCATACGTATTTTATGTAGGCCAACAAGTCAGCTGTTACCGAACATTTCCTTTACAAAATACGTGGCACAGAATACGGCTGAACCAAAATTGTGGCCGCAACGTATCATTGCTGTTGAAATTCGGATAGCGTACATTCTTAGAAGGAAACGAATACAGTGTGTCCGGTCTAGACTTAGACAAAAACATTTGTTTATACTGCATTTCGGTTCATATTAAGGCTTACAACTTCATTTGTTCAACGCTGTACATAGGTAACCAAACAGTTTTTGCTTTGATACATTTCACCGTACGTAGATCAACAGATATCGAAACGGTACTCCTCTTCTCACTACATGTTCATTAACATGACATATGTTATGGGCTCTACTGCGGTTTAGATACATTGTCTCAAATCTGCCAGACTTCGAATCTGTGTTTTGTCAACAATGTCCGTGATAAACTCTTACGCACTGAAATCCAGTGGAGTCCGAAGGGGCCATTTAATGGAAAATACAGTAACATTCCCATTATGGTGGGGTGGAGACATCAGGAGGCGTCTTCGGAACAGCGTAGTTCGCCAACGTATCGGGATAGGAAGATGTTACCTGTTCGTGAAAGAACAGATACTATTGATGACCATGCAGCTTTTCTAGAATGAAATTATAATTAAATCGAAACCCTTAGCTGACGACAGGTGTTGTTGATATACATCAATGGGGACAGCTGAAATTGTACGCCTTGAGCGGGACTCGAACCCGGGATCTCCTGCTTACATGGCAGATGCTCTATCCATCTGAGCCACCTCGGGCACAGAGAATAGTGCGACTGCAGGGACTTATCCCTTGCATCCTTGCACGGGACTCGTCAGCTTAGTCCGGCGCGAGTAATGAGTGAATGGGCAAATATCTATTAGGAACACTACGAATGTAGTTTGTGGACAGTTGGGAATGTGAGTCTCACGGGGAGCGTGCAAGGGATAAGTCGCTGCAGTCGCACTACTCTGTGTCCTCGGTGGCTCAGATGGATAAAGCGTCTGCCTTGTAAGCAGGTGGTCCCGAGTTCGAGTCCCGGTCGTGGCACACATTTTCAGCTGCCTCCATTGATGTATATCAACAACATCTGTCGGCATCTAAGGGTTTCGATTTAATTATTATTTCATGTCGGGATAGGTGTGCCCTGTCACTGCAGGATCAGTCATACCATGCGTATATACTAGTAACCGCAGATTAACATTTGGTGTGACATTTCCTTACTCAGTCACTTCTTCTGGGGTCTCACTTTCGGTTCACTTTGCTACAGACGTGGAAGGTAGATACACCACTCAACACCACTGCATTGAGGTAGTCGCTGTTATCGTTTATACGACGCAACATTTCAAACACGAAATCACATCGTTTGCGATGATCCTGAGGCTTAATGTAACGCAAGAGCTCGAGGCTGTAAAGACGCAACAGGAGACATTTGTGCACCGTCGGACAGGGGACGGCTAGTTTCCTACTAGATAGAGTAATGAACTTGTTCAAATATTGTTCAAATGTGGGTGAAATCTTATGAGACTTAACTGCTAAGGTCATCAGACCCCAAGCTTACACACTACTTAACCTAAATTATCCTAAGGACAAACACACACACACCCATGCCCGAGGGAGGACTCCAACCTCCGCCGGGACCAGCCGCACAGTCCATGACCGCTCAGTAATAAATTTATTTGCGCTTCTAGAGAATGACTCGCGTACACGGTCGCATCTGTCAAATACGTTTCAGAATGGTTTCCTGCAATTGAAATCAAACTTTCAGTTTCTCGAAGAGTTCTGTCCCACTGTTAAATGCATTTAAGCTTGGCAAGATCCATTCTCCATTGTCTTCTTGCACCTCCATGAACAAGTGTTAAATTTACACTGCTGGCCATTAAAATTGCTACACCACGAAGATGACGTGCTACAGACGCGAAATCTAACCGACAGGAAGCAGATGCTGTGATATGCAAAAGATTAGCTTTTCAGAGCATTCACAAAGGTTCGCGCCGGTGGCAAAACCTACAACGTGCTGACATGAGGAAAGTTTCCAACCGATTTCTCATACACAAACAGCAGTTGACAAGCGTTGCCTGGTAAAACATTGTTGTGATGCTTCGTGTAAGGAGGAGAAATGCGTACCATCGCGTTTCCGATTTTGATACAGGTCGGATTGTAGCCTATCGTGATTGCGGTTTATCGTATCGCGACATTGCTGTTCGATTTGGTCGAGATCCAATGACTGTTAGCAGAATATGGAATCGGTCGGTTCAGGAGGGTAATACAGAACGCCGTGCTGGATCCCAATGGCTTCGTATCACTAGCAGTCGAGATGACAGGCATCTTATCCGCATGGCTGTAATGGATCGTGCAGCCACGTCTCGATCCCTGAGTCAACGGATGGAGACGTTTGAGGACAACAACCATCTGCACGAACAGTTCGATGACGTTTGCAGCAGCATGGCTATCAGCTCGGAGACCATGGCTGCGGTTACCCTTGACGCTGCATCACAGACAGGAGCGCCTGCGATGGTGTACTCAACGAGGAACCTGGGTGCACGAATGGCAAAATGTCATTTTTTCGGATGAATCCAGGTTCTGTTTACAGCATCATGATGGCCCCATCCGTGTTTGGCGACATCGCGGTGAACGCACATTGGAAGCGTGTAATCGTCATCGCCATACTGGCCTATCACCCGGCGTGATGGTATGGGGTGCCATTGGTTACACGTCTCGGTCACCTATTGTTCACGTTGACGGCATTTTGAACAGTGGACGTTACATTTCAGATGTGTTACGACCCGTGGCTCTACCCTTCATTCGATACCTGCTAAACCCTACATTTCAGCAGGATAATGCACGACCGCATGTTGCAGGTCCTGTACGGGACTTTCTGGATACAGAAAATGTTCGACTGCTGCCCTCCAGATCTCTCATCAATTGAAAACGTCTGGTCAATGGTGGCCGAGCAACTGGCTCGTCACAATACGCCAGTCACTACTCCTGATGAACTGTGGTATCGTGTTGAAGCTGCTTGGGCAGCTGTACCTGTACACGCCATCCAAGTTCTGTTTGACTCAATGCCCATGCGTATCAAGGACGTTATTACGGCCAGAGGTGGTTGTTCTGGGTACTGATTTCTCAGGATCTACGCACGCAAATTGCGTGAAAATGTAATCACATGTCAGTTCTAGTATAATATATTTGTCCAATGAATACCCGTTTATCATCTGCATTTCATCTTGGTGTAGCAATTTTAATGGCCAGTAGTGCATTAACTCTTTTATGTCGTGAAACGTTGACATGAGAGAGATTCGAGCCCACACAGTTTCCTCCTGTAACCTCCCCGCAAAAAATAAAAAAAAATGAAAATGTGTGCCAAGAGTAACCTTCCCACAAAATATAATAACTTACAATTAAATTAATTTTTAAATATTGTAACCTCTGAACAAAATTGGTCTTAATGTAACCTCTTAACAAAATTGGCTCCCATTTATAATCTCTGTCCAAAGAATGCATTCACATTTAATATTCCCTCAAAATTCTTTTCTCATTTAATGTCAAGTTCGGAATAGAAAAATTCCTAAACACCAGAAATAATATAAAAGTTTAGTAACCTGATAACTTTTATGAGGACAGCAGCGCTGACCTTCGGCCCTGTATTCTGAATAAAAAAAAAGCAAAAATTCTTACCTAAAAAAAACGCAAAAAAACCGCAATTATATCTGCTCTTAAATTAGTCATTTTTCGACACAGCTTCGTGGAATGCTGGCGTATTTTTTTTTTAATTATTGGAAGGAATGATCATGCATTTGAAATATTGTTTAAATTGAAATGAATGCTTTTCTTTAAAAGAGTTGCTTTATATTATAAAATTATTATTGGGGCATTTCTTTGAACAAATTAAATTACAATTAACATACATTATTAAATATGCGCAAGGCTGCTTCTTTACCTTCTACAACAATACTCATCCTCCAGAGTCCTGACCAGAGTCGCGAGCAGAGCACACAGCCGACGCATGCCGAATCCCGCCGACTAACACTGACTAGCACGGACTGACGACTGACTACTACTACTGTCGACTGACTGACTACTACTGTCGACTGACTACTACTACTGTCGACTCGCTCGTTCAAGCGCAGACTAGCAACAACTAACGATAAACTACTCTCTGGTCAGAGATTCTGTCATGCCTCGCCCGTCGCCGGCAATGTATACGTCTTTCACTCCTTCCGACGGGGCATTCGCGACTAGAACAGGAAGCTGCACCCCCCTCCTTACTTGTCAACCACTCTTACCAGCGCGCCGCAAACACACGCGGACGCGTCCCGGACCACGTGGTCCGCTGCTCCAGCTTGGCCGTCGCATCCCAGCGCTGCAGATGTCTGAGGCCCCGCGCGGATCAATACGCACGCCACGCGAGCAGCGAGAAGCACGGGCAGCGAGGGCCGACACCGGCGCCGGAACACGCCGCGGCTGCTTCTCCGCACACACGGCCCTCCTAACGACTCGTCACTCTAATTAGCCCCACCCCGCACCAACACTCGCGTGTCAGGAGCGGCAGCAGGACACCCGCCGGATTACAGGGAGGACAGCGCGAGGGAGATTAAGTACGTGCCACCAAGAGCGGGGCAGCAAAGCAGTGCCAGGAAGCGCTCGCGAGAAACGCACAGTCTTCATGTGGCCCCCAAGGATGCGTTGTAGCACTGACGCTCTATATAAAGGACACGAACCTTAGGTTGAGAAGTAGAAAATTTTGTGTTTCTTTTTGAATTACTCAATGTAAAACTACCAAGGGACACAATTTGTAGAACAGAAAAAAGTTTTTTATATTTTTGTCGATTCTGATTCATAGCTGTTTTTAAATTTTGGAAATCGCATTAGGTGAAAACCTCACTTGCAACAGTGTAAGCAATAAGTTGCAGTAAAGTTACAGTAAAATCTCGTAAATAAAATATTTGAAGTACACGAAATATGATTTTTTTTATCCAGATAACTCACCGTTACCACATACTCCGTTTTCAGGCCACGAGTGGCCTACCGGGACCGCCGTGTCATCCTCAGTGGAGGATGCGGATACGTGGGGCGTGGGGTCAACACACCGCTCTCCCGGTCGTTACGACGGCATTCTTGACCGAACCCGCTACTATTCGGTCGAGTAGCTCCTCAGTTGGCATCACGAGGCTGAGTGCACCCTGAAAAATGGCAGCAGCGCATGGCGGCCTGGATGGTCACCCATCCAAGTGCCGACCACGACCGACAGCGCGTAACTTCGGTGATCTCACGGGAACCGGTGTAGCCACTGCGGTAAGGCCGTTGCCCGTTATCGCATACGCAGACGGAAGAAAATCGCAGTACTAAGAAGGAGTTTTGCGACATAAACGAAAGTTGGCAGGTGTGTTTTCAAACATGAAAGATGAAGGCTGTTCAACTTTCTGGCCAGTAACGTCACGATGAGGATGCAAATCACGGTTGATTCGAATACACGCTGTAACCTTCGTTAGCGTTAGTTACCTTTGAGATTGGACATGGTGATTTTATATTGGTCAATAATGCCTTTGTGACGACAAAGATACTACACTCCTGGAAATGGAAAAAAGAACACATTGACACCGGTGTGTCAGACCCACCATACTTGCTCCGGACACTGCGAGAGGGCTGTACAAGCAATGATCACACGCACGGCACAGCGGACACGCCAGGAACCGCGGTGTTAGCCGTCGAATGGCGCTAGCTGCGCAGCATTTGTGCACCGCCGCCGTCAGTGTCAGCCAGTTTGCCGTGGCATACGGAGCTCCATCGCAGTCTTTAACACTGGTAGCATGCCGCGACAGCGTGGACGTGAACCGTATGTGCAGTTGACGGACTTTGAGCGAGGGCGTATAGTGGGCATGCGGGAGGCCGGGTGGACGTACCGCCGAATTGCTCAACACGTGGGGCGTGAGGTCTCCACAGTACATCGATGTTGTCGCCAGTGGTCGGCGGAAGGTGCACGTGCCCGTCGACCTGGGACCGGACCGCAGCGACGCACGGATGCACGCCAAGACCGTAGGATCCTACGCAGTGCCGTAGGGGACCGCACCGCCACTTCCCAGCAAATTAGGGACACTGTTGCTCCTGGGGTATCGGCGAGGACCATTCGCAACCGTCTCCATGAAGCTGGGCTACGGTCCCGCACACCGTTAGGCCGTCTTCCGCTCACGCCCCAACATCGTGCAGCCCGCCTCCAGTGGTGTCGCGACAGGCGTGAATGGAGGGACGAATGGAGACGTGTCGTCTTCAGCGATGAGAGTCGCTTCTGCCTTGGTGCCAATGATGGTCGTATGCGTGTTTGGCGCCGTGCAGGTGAGCGCCACAATCAGGACTGCATACGACCGAAGCACACAGGGCCAACACCCGGCATCATGGTGTGGGGAGCGATCTCCTACACTGGCCGTACACCACTGGTGATCGTCGAGGGGACACTGAATAGTGCACGGTACATCCAAACCGTCATCGAACCCCTTCGTTCTACCATTCCTAGACCGGCAAGGGAACTTGCTGTTCCAACAGGACAATGCACGTCCGCATGTATCCCGTGCCACCCAACGTGCTCTAGAAGGTGTAAGTCAACTACCCTGGCCAGCAAGATCTCCGGATCTGTCCCCCATTGAGCATGTTTGGGACTGGATGAAGCGTCGTCTCACGCGGTCTGCACGTCCAGCACGAACGCTGGTCCAACTGAGGCGCCAGGTGGAAATGGCATGGCAAGCCGTTCCACAGGACTACATCCAGCGTCTCTACGATCGTCTCCATGGGAGAATAGCAGCCTGCATTGCTGCGAAAGGTGGATATACACTGTACTAGTGCCGACATTGTGCATGCTCTGTTGCCTGTGTCTATGTGCCTGTGGTTCTGTCAGTGTGATCATGTGATGTATCTGACCCCAGGAATGTGTCAATGAAGTTTCCCCTTCCTGGGACAATGAATTCACGGTGTTCTTATTTCAATTTCCAGGAGTGTATTATCAACACTTCGCTGAGTCTCCACGAGGTCACGTAATAGGACTACGAGAACCTGGATATTCCTTCTGCGATAATGCAGAAAAAATTGGCAGGAATGTAACCACTGTACGTGATTGCTGGCAGCAGTGGTCAAGACAATGTACGGTCGGAAGATGACCGGGCTCCGGACGGCCACGTGGCCCTACCGAGAGGGAACACCATCGTGTTTGGCGTATGGCTCTCTTGCATCGTACTGCAACTGCAGCGGCAATTTGAGCAGCAGTTGGCACTGCAGTGACACAACAGACTGTTTCAAAGCCCAGAGTCAAACGCCCTGTTGCTTACATTCCGCTGTCGCCCGGCCGTTCGCGACTTCAGTGATGTCGACTGAGAGGTCGTTGATTGACAGGACGGAGGTCTGTTGTGTTTTCTGATGAAAGGTGATTCTGTCTCGGTGCCACAGATAGTCGTCAGTTGATTAGGAGGTGGACAGTTGAGGGCCCGTAAGCAACCTATTTGCGTACTAGAAACACTGAGTTAGGGTCTGGGGTGCGATTTCACAATGACAGCAGAAGCACTCTCGTGGTTATCCATCACCTTGACTGCAAATTTGACGTCAATGTGGTATTCAAACCTGCTGTGTTGCTATTCATGGACAGGTCCCGAGTTCGAGTCTCGGTCCGGCACACAGTTTTAATGTGCGAGGAAGTTTAATATCAGCGCACACTCCGCTGCAGAGTGAAAATCTCATTCTGGAAACATCCCCCAGGCTGTGGCTAAGCCATGTCTCCGCAATATCCTTTCTTTCAGGAGTGCTAGTTCTGCAAGGTACGCAGGAGAGCTTCTGTAAAGTTTGGAAGGTAGGAGACGAGATACTGGCAGAAGTAAAGCTGTGAGATCGGGCGTGAGTCGTGCTTCGGTAGCTCAGATGGTAGAGCACTTGCCCGCGAAAGGCAAAGGTCCCGAGTTCGAGTCTCGGTCGGGCAGGTACGCAGGAGAGCTTCTGTAAAGTTTGGAAGGTAGGAGACGAGGTAGTGGCAGAAGTAAAGCTGTGAGATCGGGCGTGAGTCGTGCTTGGGTAGCTCAGATGGTAGAGCACTTGCCCGCGAAAGGCAAAGGTCCCGAGTTCGAGTCTCGGTTAGGCGCACAGTTGTAATCTGCCAGGAAGTTTCATTCTAGAAGATGTTTCCCAACAGGATAACGCTCAGTATCAGCATGTTGCCTTAGCCTGCTCGATTACCAGATTTGTCTCCAGTCGATCACATATGGGACATTTATCGGACGACAAATCCAGCGTCATCCACAAACAGCATTAACCGCACCTTTTTTGACCGACCAAGTGCAACAGACATGGTACTCCGTCGCAAAAACTGACATCCAGCACCTGTACAACACAATACATGCACGTTTGCATGTTTGCATTCAATCTTGTGGCGGCTACACTGGCTATTGATTCACCAGCATTTCCAATGGCTTACCTCGCTTTTACATTAACATGTGATCTGGCAATGTTAATCACTTAAGTATGTTACCCAGACAAATGTATTTCAGAAATTTCATTACTCTACATAAAACTGGTGTTGTGACTTATTTTAGTCAGTGTATATTTACAGTTAGGACGTATATTTGAAGTAGTAAATTCTACCTAAATTTTTTTCTAAAAAATTCGCCAGTTGGTACTTATTATTTACTTATAAAGTGAGTGTACTTAACATACGTTAGCACTGGGGCACAACTCTTTCTTTGCTGGGTAAATTAACGAAGCTTCTTTCGAAACGTCCTAAAATCATAAATTTAAAGGTAAGAATTGTTTCAATTCTTGATACTGAGATTTTTACTGAGAATATTTGCAGTAATAAAGTATTGTAGTGCTGCGGAATAATAAAGAGTGGGAAACGTGAAATATTGTCAACGTTTCGTTGCCTATGCCGAGAGCCAGACGCAGTAGGTTAGTCAAGAGGATTGCACATATATTGGAATGTGTCGTCACGCAGGGGCAATGGCCTGGTTACACACAACAGTCGCGAGAGAATTGCTTAGCACGCGGGTTTGTGTTAGACGGAGACTTTCGTAGAGTGCAAGACAGAGGTATAGCGTCAGCTGTACTGCATTTCACAGCTTCGCGTAAGTCTATCGTAACAACACGAAACTCTGTCACAAGAACATCTAAAGGGCGAGTACGACAGATGAATCAGCGGTATAAGTGGAACGAATGCGGTCATTACAAACGAGCATGACGTCAGGACGTCGCTCGTGCTTCCTTTAAATACGCCAGCTTTGATAGCAACAAGGCATTCGCACTCGCAGTTAGACGTGCAGTTAGATGTGAACTGGGTCGCTGCGGAGCGCTCAGCTCGGTGATCGACCTGTTAATCTTTATTAAGGAGATGTTGAAGTAATGGCGGCCCATCCAGCAGCAGAAGTGAGGAGACAGTACCTGCTGTGGTCCTCTCTGCTGCCGCTGTCAATCATCAGCCCAGGATTAGCAGACATCGCGGCAGACTCGCTCGCCGCAAATGCTGACCACATAAGTGAGCCGTCGTCGAGACCGTGAGGGTCCTAGGCCCTGTGCATCCGCCGTCACAACCGGGTGAGCCGACGACGCTGGGAGACTGCAGCCCGTTCCGCCCGTCCACCGCGGACGAGCCACCAGGAGGAGCAGGGAGGAAGACGGGATGGGACAGAGTACACTCCGCACTACGAGAACGCCTCTCGTGCCGACAGCGTCGGGACTCCAACCCGGAGCCTCCACACGCAGCAGCTTGCTGTCCGCAGCCGAGCTGCCGCCTAGCCGGGCGCCGCCAGACACACGCGGCCGAAGTAAGGGCATTCCTCCGCTACGTCACAGCACGCGGCGCTGCACTAGCAAGACTGCGCGGCCCGGATCTGGTGTCATCGCTACGAGTCAGCGAGGACTCGGGGAAGATCGTTCATATCACCAAGCCACATTGTACTCGGCAAGAATAAAGGTGTTATGAATTAATAATGTTTCTTTGGCGTTCATGACTCTTCTACATCCATTTCCTAGCATCCTGACAACTGGAGAAGTCACCGCTCGACCATCCAGTCTACTGTAGGCGACCGGGACCATCGGGGCGCCTACAGATTTGGTGTCAGAAGTGGTCGCACCCACTGCCTGCAGTATGACAACTTCAAAAATTAATCTATGATACAGCACAGTATAGAATTTGAAACTGTTAGCGAGGAATTGGCCGCTCAGAAGGTACCAGGTAACCAGAAAAAACTTTAATTTACAACGAATTTCACAAACCTTTACTTGAATATGTAATTTACGAAACTTGACAAGTAATAATAATAAAAATCGTAACACTTTTATCTTTTACGCAAATTGAACCAGCTTGACTAAGATGTCTTGAGAACTTGAAACCAATTAGCATTACGGAAAAACCAGCCGGGCTGGCCGAGCGGTTCTAGGCGCTACAGTTTGGAACAGCGCGACCGCCACGGTCGCAGGTTCGAATCCTGCCTCGGGCATGGATGTGTTTGGTGTCCTTAGGTTAGTTAGGTTTAAGTAGTTCTAAGTTATAGGGGACTGATGACCTCAGATGTTAAGTCCCATAGTGCTCAGAGCCATTTGAACAGTCTGTCGAACTTGAGCACCACATTTGATAGATGTGCGGCAACTTCAGTCAAAATCGCCAGTACGCCACTTGCGATATCGGATCGGCGCAGCGGAAACACGCTGAGACTCAAAAACTAGTGTTTAGTAGCAGGGGGTTAGATATGTATATTGACTTCCAGCCGAAACTACAAAAGACGGCGAGTCCGCCGGTCACACCGAATCATATCTTCGGAGCGTCACCGCGACGCCACCAATGTGGGTGATGCAATGGCTGCTAGCTGTCGCTAACATGCAGAATTGATGACAATCGATTCACCGCACTGGAGAAAGTACCAAACAGGCTCGAAATTAATTTTAGCGAACACCTTGCTGCAGAACGTTGACAATGTTACGGACAGCCCTTCATTGGACAGACCTTCACATTTCTAACATTATCAATCCACGTAAATCACGTAAACTATGGCAAGGGGCACAACATTGTTTACTTTTTTAAATAAATTTCACTGATTAGCAACAACATTTGAAGCGCATTTGCCTACAGGAACATATTCAAGATCTTTATTTGAGTCGTAGTTACCCACCTCCTCCTTAGATTCGGAGCAAACCGGCCTGAAGCCATTTTATCGTAGCTCTATCAACTAAATAAAGCACATGACTTTCCATGTTTTACACACAGCTCTGTATCTGATTGGCCCATATGACTATTATTAGCTTTATAACACAATATCACTAAAATTATATCTATATTATACACATTACAGTCTTTGTTCGCCCCCAGTAGCTGAATGGTCAGCTTAACGGATTGTCAGCCCTCTGGGTCCGGGTTCGATTCCCAACTGGGTCGAGGAATTTTCTCCGCCCAGAGAATGGGTGTCTTGTTCGTCCCTGACAGCTGAATGGTGAGCGTGACGGATTGACAATCCTCTGGGCCCGTGTTCGATTCTCGGCTCGGTGGGGGAAATTTCTCCGCCCAGGGACTGGGTGTTGTGCTGTCCTCATCACCATCCTATCATCCTCATCGACTGCAGGTCGCTGAAGTGGCGTCAGATTGAAAGACCGGCACCTGACGAACGGTCTGAACGACAGGGGGCCATAGCCACAAGAATAAATAAATAAATTACGTGCCTTTTATCAGACCACACGAAACACTCATGACTACTTGTTCTTCCTGTTCTTCCAGTACTCCTTCATTCGTTCACTAAAGGCACTCTTCCTTTCTTTAGTCCACTTTGGCCTTTGGGCTTTAGGTGCTGTTTACTCTGACATGACTTCCCACTTTTACACCTTGTGTCTATAGACGCCTTCGTCCATGACGTCCGCTGAATCTATCTCAGCTCTTTCCAGATCAATTTTGAATTGTGTAATCCAGGGTGTGGTGGTCTTGAGTCCCTGGATGGGTCTGAGGATTCTGTTGGTGATTCTGCTCAGTGGGAGTCTGCTGACGTGTCCATAAAATTTTAGTCGCCTCTATCTAATGTCCACTGTGTTGTTGGAGAACTTCTCTGTGGTGTCCCTGGAGTGAAGCCTATGTCCTTCGTCCGTGAGTTTTGGTCCAGTAATTTTCCTAATGATTTTTCTTTCCTGGGTGAGAATGTTCTCAAGGTTGGCCTTTGTGTGTAACATGAATGTCTCACTGGCGTATAGCTCCTCAGTTTTAATTACAGTGTTGTAGTGACGAATTTTGGTGCAGGTAGACAGTGATTTCTTGTTGAAAATAGCCTGTGTTTTGTATAAGGCTCTCTTCATTTTCAACAACCTAGTGATCTGGGCAATTTTCTCCTTCCCTGTCGCTTCGAGCACTTCACCTAGGTACTTAAAGTGTGTGACCCTTTTGATCTTGCCATACTTTGTGTTCAAATTTGGTACGTTTAATTTCGTGCAGAAGAACTCAGTTTTCTGAAAGGAGATCTGTAGCCCTACTTTTTCTACGCACACTTTGAGTACTTCTATCTATCTGACTGCTGTGGTTTCGTCATGTGTGAGTAGTGCCAGATCGTCTGCGCAGGCTAGACAGTCGACCTCCAGCTTGTCCTTGGGTTGTCCAAGTCACTCGGGCATTCAGTGGCCTTGTATTTGCAGATCTTTCTCCCACTCATTTATAACCTTATCCAGCACTAGGTTGAAGAGGAGCGGTGAGAGTCAGTCACCTTGGCAAACACCTGTCTTGATCTGAAAGGGTTCGGAGATTTCCCCCTAGAACTTCACCTCAGATGTCGTGTCTTTCACTGTCTGTTGGAATACAGCCACACACAGTGAAGCCCCAAAGAAACTGGTATAGCCACGCGTATTCAAATAAAGAGATACGTAAACAGACAGAATACGGCGCTGCTGTCGGCAAAGCCTATCCAAGACAACAAGCGTGTGACGCAGTTGCTGGATCGATTACTGCTGCTACAATGGCAGGTTATCAAGATTTAAGTGAGTATGAACGTGCTGTTACAGTCGGGGCACGAGTGATGGGACACAGCATCTCCGAGGTAGCGATGAACTGGTGACTTCCCCGTACGACCATTTCACAAGTTACCATGAATGTCAGAATCCTGTGAAACATCAAATCTTTGGCATCGCTGCGGCTGGAATGCTGCAAGAACGTGACCAATGTCGACAGAAGAGAATCGTTCAAAGTGACGGAAGTGCAAGCCCTCTGTAAATTGCTGCAGATTTCAATATTGGGTATCAAGTGTCAGCGTGCGAACCGTTCAACGAAACGTCATCGATATGGGCTTTCGGAGCCGAAGGCCCACTCCTGTACCCTTGATGACTGCACAACACAAAGCTTTACGCCTCGCCTGGGCCCATCAACACCGAAATTGGACTGTTGATGACTGGAAACATGTTGCCTTGTGGGATGAGTCTCGTGTTTCAAATCGTATGGAGCAGATGCACGTGAACGGGTATGGAGACAACCTCATGAATCCATGGACGCAGCATGTCAGTATGGGACTGTTCAAGCTGGTGGAGTTTCTGTAATGGGTTGGGGCGTGAGCAGTTGGAGCGATATGGGGCACCTGGTACGTTTAGATACGACTCTGACAGGTGACAGGTACGTAAGCATCCTGTCTGATCGTCTGCATCCATTCATGTTCATTGTGCATTCAGACGGGCTTGGACTATTCCAGCAGGACAATGCGACACCCCATATGTTCATAATTGCTACAGAGTGGCTCCAGGAACGCTTTTCTGAGTTTAAATAATTCCGATGTCCTCCAAACTCCCCAGACATGAACATTATTGATCGTATCTGGGATGCCTTGCAACGTGCTGTTCAGAAGAGATCTCCACCTCCTCGAATTCTTACTGTTTTATGGGAAGTCCTGCAGGATTCATCTTGTCAAGTCCCTCAAGCACAAATGCAGACGTTAGTTGAGTCCAAGCCACGTCGTTTTGAGGCACTTGAGCGTGGTCGCGGGGGCCTTACACGATGTTAGAGAGGTGTACCAATTTCTTTGGCTCTGTTATTTGGTTCGTTAGCAAAATATGGAAAAATATCTTACTCTCCTAAGAGATCCACATATCTACCTTCCTCTGTTTTTTTATATTATAGTAATACTATTTTCAGTTTTATGTACTATATGCCTCCCATCTCTGAAATGCGTCGGAAATGGTGATGGATTGCTTTACTACAGTGTTCTTGGTATCATCTACAAAATTTTCTTCTGGTTTGACAAATGAAATGTTAATCGCAAGCTCCGCACTGCACTTTATAGTTCCCGATCGGTCAGATATTTACCCTGTGTTGGATTGAACTAAATTTCCATACCAAAAATCAGTTCTTACGCCTGGTTGATGAATAATTCGGTATAATTAATCTTGTCAGATGTTTGTCCGATATATGGTAAGACCATATATTTTTGTTTCTCTCCGTTTGTTTGTGTTATTTCCTTCCACTTATCTCATTCCTCTTACTTTTTTCTTCTCAGTAGATTTCATTAACTGTTTCAGGATTGTACCAATTTTCTATGGCGTTTTATGTCAACGTTTTCAGTTCTGTTTTAATGCTCTTATCAGATACTGGTAAACGGATTATTCTGTCTACCAGTATCAATGACGTTCGTACTACAGATTCTGGGTAATGGTATTGGATCGAAACTAATAGCTCAGGGCGGAATAAACTGAGCGGCTTCTGAACGTGTTACATAACGTCATTCCCACAATTTGATAATGGTAACTGCAATAAACTATCCGAGATCCTGAAGGTAATGGAGATCAAATACGGAAGAGAGAAATTATCTACAACTTGTACAGAAGATAAAGTGTTACCGTAACTTAGTTCCCTACTGGTACTAAATCTACGGTCAGGTGACCCACAGTTAGAAGTTTACTACATTGAGGGGGAACATACGAAAAAGTGAATTCTGACAGGGTAGGTTACGTAACCTGTTTGCCGTATCGCATGGACCTACGATGCTGACGTGAAATTTCGCGGGAAATCAATCAAAGAACTCGGCCCATCAAATGATGTTGAAGCCTCGAATTAATCTAGGTTAAGATTTCACACGACTGGCCAGCAAATGGAGAGCAACATATTTCTTTATTCATTTTTCATGCAGCATTTATCATTACTAGTGAGCTTATGGAGGTTGTGGGAAGATTGCTGAGTGCAAATGTGGGGAAAAATGAAATATTTTCTATGAGTATTGGCACTTAATATATCTCAAGCTTCCCTTTCTTAACTTGTTCAGCATGAACCAAAACAGAGCACTGACCTGTCGTTATCCATAAAGTGGGAGCGGATGTCTAAAATGTCACAGTATTCCAAAATTATAATCGATAATGACACTTCGGAATCTGTCCACAAAAGCAGAGGAAGTTCAATGAGTCATCGCACGCCAAATTAGCTATTACTATGCTTACTCATGCTATTCGATATGAACGCGGTGATGTAACAATGAAATGATGATTTTTACCTGTGAAATTGTACTCACAACATGCAGGCGAAAATGCTACGGATCTTGTGAAAACTATGCTCTGCACACGTTTACAAGACTCTGGGAGATTTCATAGAATTAGTTCAGAACCCACCTACAATGAATTACGAAAGCATGGAACCTAATGTAACCGAAAATAAACTTGTGTTAAAGAACTTACGTGAGCACGTCATCTTCACCTCGCGGGCACAGGTAGAGTGCCCTTTCAACCTTCTCGAAAGCCACAGGTGTCTTCACCGTGTGGGGGCGTCTTAGCTGTCCAATCACAAAAACGCCCTGGCGGCGCCAAACGCCCACTCAATCCGACGGACGCCGGAGCCGTCAAGAACTCAGTGCTCAGTTTTCACCAAAGTAGAAATTCGCTAGAAAAGTCAGTGAACTTTCCAGAGCTTCCCGTACTCTTTTTCAACTCGGCCAATCACAGCTCAGCTCGTACTTTTTAAGAAAGATTCCGTGCGGTCTCCGTGCAGCCCCGACCGTACGCCATGTGATAAAACAGAGCCCAACCGAAACTTCTAAACCTATGAAAAGAAAAAATAAGTGAAGCTACTCTGATTCCTTAATTCCCTATCAATGTGTAATTGGTCATTCATTCACACAGCATAGAGCTTATTGCAAGTTAGTACAGGTGGCAATGTAAAATATATTAAAATTAAATAAATATACAATGGTTTGCTAGGAAGTCTTTCTGCCAGCGATCACTTACGTAAAGTAAACAGCAGCAGTATAGACTCCTACAGTGATCGAACGTAAATCAAATATATCTAAAAAAAATTACATAAAAGCCACTTAACACAGGACCCTTTCAAAAATAGATAAGTTACAGGAGCCAATGGATATGGAAAGGAACCATTAGTTGAGAAGGGAATGAGATAGATTTGTGGTCTATCCCCGATGTTATTCGAACTGTACACTGAGCAATCTGTAAAGCAGACCAAGGAAAATTTTTGAAAGGAATTTTATGAGGTTTACATCAACGACAGTAAATATAGAGTAATGAAATTTAGTCGAATTAATTCAGGCGATGACGTGTAGTGGATTAAGAATTGAAACGAATTGTGTTACTGGGTAGGAAAATAAGGAATGATGACAGAAGTTTAGAGGACATAATGCACAGACTTAAGACACCAAGAAAATTTATTGTGAAAAAAGAGGGATGTCAACATTTAAAACAAATTTAAATGGTTCCAGTTTCATATCAGCGCACACTCCGCTGCAGAGTGAAAATTCTCATTCTGGAAACATCCCCCAGGCTGTGGCTAAGCCATGTCTCCGCAATATCCTTTCTTTCAGGAGTGCTAGTTCTGCAAGTTTCGCAGGAGAGCTTCTGTAAAGTTTGGAAGGTAGGAGACGAGGTACTGGCAGAAGTAAAGCTGTGAGTACCGGGCGTGAGTCGTGCTTCGGTAGCTCAGTTGGTAGAGCACTTGCCCGCGAAATGCAAAGGTCCCGAGTTCGAGTCTCGGTCGGGCACACAGTTTTAATCTGCCAGGAAGTTTCATATCAGCGCACACTCCGCTGCAGAGTGAAAATCTCATTCTGGAAACATCCCCCAGGCTGTGGCTAAGCCATGTCTCCGCAATATCCTTTCTTTCAGGAGTGCTAGTTCTGCAAGTTTCGCAGGAGAGCTTCTGTAAAGTTTGGAAGGTAGGAGACGAGGTACTGGCAGAAGTAAAGCTGTGAGTACCGGGCGTGAGTCGTGCTTCGGTAGCTCAGTTGGTAGAGCACTTGCCCGCGAAAGGCAAAGGTCCCGAGTTCGAGTCTCGGTCGGGCACACAGTTTTAATCTGCCAGGAAGTTTCAAATTTAAATGGTACTGAAGCTGCATTGCAGTCTTGTACAGAACCGTAACGTGGCCGATAAGCAGTTCACACGAGAAGAGAATAGAAGATATTGCAATGTGTTGCTGTAGAAGAACGCTGAAGGAATGATGGATACATCGAATAAATAATGAGGATGCATTGAGTCAAACTCAGTTAGAACCAAGAGAGTATAATTCGTATCACGACACGGTTGTACGGATTAGTATCGTGGCCTTCTGTGCTCTTGTCGTAATAACAGAAGTGCGCCAACGCAGCCTCTGGCGACCGCGTACTACATACAAACAGTGGTTACCAAGTCCGTGGTGGGTTGGTGAAATGCGACCCGGCGTGGAGGAAGCGAGATTCGGCGCTGCGGAGAACTCAGTCGTACACATGGACACTCATGGGATAAAAATGAAACAGGAAATGTTACCAAGGATGATCAGTTGACAGTTGGGGAGTAAAACGTAGCCACGCTGCGTCACTATTCCCTCTGGGTGCTGGATTTCATTCCAAAATAATTTTAGTTTCAGAATATAATGCTACCAACGATACCGGCACTGCATCGCAACTGCCAAATATTTATGAGAACTGGAGATACGTGTTACTCTCCCTCTCCCCACTCTCTCTATTCATCTATTTGTGCTCCCTCTCTCCCCCTCTCTCTGCCCATCTTTTTTTTCTCCCTCTCCACGTCCATTTCTTCCCCCCATATCTTTGTCCATCTACTTCTCCCCTTCTCTCTGATGTTGAGCCTTGTTTGTTGTTATTGTATATTCTGATTCTTTATTAGTGTTCTAACAATAAGTCATAAATACAACTTACCTATTTTACTCCGTCTGACACTTTTGAGCCGTGCTGCGGCTCACGTTGGTGCCGTGCGTAGGTTACTGCCAGGCCGCATCGTTTAGTTGGCATGGTTGCGTTGTTTGTCTTCTTCTCATGTTCCCTCGTGCCACTCGGTTTCGTAAGCGTTGCCTGTCCGCTAGTGGCAGCAGCGGCGCTTATCGATAGGTAGTAACTGCTGCCCTATCTCTGGGGCGACCTCGGGCTTCTTCTGTGCGGTGTGAGTGTGGCAGTTCGGTTGGGGGTGCAGGAGCAGCGAGGTCAGCGCAAAGTGACAACACGCCGGGACCGCTGGCGGCGTGTATGGACTTCCGGATCGAAGGGCTGTCACGAGGGTGCACGACCTCGTCGAAACCGGATCCTGCATGTTTAAGTTGAGTACATTTCAATTCACGTAGAGAAACCTCGCGATTCTCCAGTGGTTCGTGTTGCTGCTCATAGTGTCGACGAGACGAAAAGCGGCGAGTGGAGTACCTTGGGAAGGCGGATCTGATTAGCCTTCCTGAGCTTCTAATTACCATTTTTTTTCAGGTTATTACTTTGTTAAGTTCAACCAGCGGTATTTTTCTGTCTTGGGCCCCTAACGCCCCAGTTACCTGCCCTGGGGGTTAGTGTATGTAACGGCAGTGTACATTTCCTCGCCTTGCCGGCACTGTCCGGTGAGGCATGTAAGTTCGACAGATTCTTGATCGTAGGTTGGTTGGCGTTCTTCTACCTTAGTGGTAGTCATTCCTTCTTGTTCCGAGCGCTCTAAGCTCAATATTCTGCGTTCGGAGCCCAGACCGCCGGTTCCGGCTTTGGCGTAATTTTACATCTTCCATATGTTTTGTTGGATGTCAGGTAGCCTCACGAAGATAACCATTAGTCGCTCGTTAGACTGCCACTAGTACAAGTTACCATCACGTGATCTGAATGCAAATGCAACTCTTGGCTGCTTTTCTCTTCGCTTGCTTGCTTGGAGTGACCTACTCATTCGCTGTTTGACAGTATATTTGTCAAATTTTTTTATAGTTGCCATTTTGGGCGTTAAAGGCCTTCAGCCGTGTTTGTGGTTACTTGCCTTAAAATTCTGATTGCGACCACATTGGAATGTCTTAAGAATTATTGACTGTCTATTTTATGTATTTCTTAAAATTTTAATAATTGCCGTTTTTCGCGTTGAAGGTCTTCAGCCATGATTAAGGTTACTTGCCTTAAAAGTCTGAATGCCACTTCATTAGCTTGTTTTCAAATATTATTTATTAAAATAAACGAGTGAAATTGCAAAGCAAACCAATAGTAATTGATTCGGGCCCTGTCCACAATCGTAACCCAATCCTGTTTTCCTTAATTACCAGGTTTCAACTTTCAGTGACGTATTTTGACTTGCTGTTTTTATGTCATCATTTTCCATATTTTTTCTGCACCATATACAGATACCTTATATATTTTTGGTTTCATGTGATTCGCATCGTTTGAACACATGTATCTTCTTTTATTATATTTACGTAGTTCTCGTATTTAGTTAATGCGCCTTAAGCCAGTCATGTTCGCCATCTGGGCACCCTTGCCGCACTATATGCGGTGTTTGCATCTTGATCTGTCACAGTATCGCTCATGTGATAGTCGCGGAAATCTTTCCATCATGTTTATGTACCGTCTTTATGACATACTGATGGTTCTTTTCTTTCAACTACTGTAGGTCCACTTCGCAACTTATATGTTTTTACGAAGGATGTATTAGATACACAGTTTTCCATTTTATATGGCTTTATGGCGGATTGGTTAAACATCCAGCCACTTTTGCGTAAGTTTCTATTACATTTGTTTCATTTTACTCGCGTAGTCGTAAAAGGTAGGACAATGCCCCTTCCTCTGTTTTTCCTAATCGATGAGTTTCTTGTTTTTATAGACAATCTGATGATGCCCCAGAAGGATGAAACGTGTCATTCATATTCAACAATTTCGCAACCAAGACTCTTTTTCTTTTTCTGAAATAATGCGAAAGTGATTGCTGTAGCACTCTGCCAGAAGGGAATGGAGTAATTTTTGTTGTATACACAATTTTTGTTTCTGATTATATACTATCGAGAACCGATATGAACGGGAGAAACAATTTTCTAATGATTTAAATGCCCTACTATTGTGAGGCACCGCATTGTTCCTCAAGACGCTAGAGTCTCAGCGAATTCGTTGATTTAACTTATTCCATGAGTACACTACTGGCCATTAAAATTGCTACACCAAGAAGAAACGCATATGATAAACGGGTATGAATTGGACAAATATATTATACTAGAACTGACATGTGATTACATTTTCACGCAATTTGGGTGCATAGACCATGAGAAATCAGTACCCAGAACAACCACCTCTGGCCGTAATATCGGCCTTGATACGCCTGGGCATTGAGTCAAACAGAGCTTGGATGGCGTGTACAGCAGCTTCAACACGATACCACAGTTCATCAAGAGTAGTGACGAGCCAGTTGCTCTGCCACCATTGACCAGCTGTTTTCAATTGGTGAGAGATCTGGAGAATCTGCTGGCCAGGACAGCAGTCGAACATTTTCTATATCCAGAGAGACCAGTTCAGGACCTACAACATGCGGTCGAGCATTATCCTGCTGAACTGTAGGGTTTCACAGGGATGGAATGAAGGGTAGAGCCACGGGTCGTAACACATCTGAAATGTAACGTCCACTGTTCAAAGTGCCGTCAATACGAACAAGAGGTGACCGAGACGTGTAACCAATGGCACCCCATACCATCGCGCCGGGTGGTACACCAGTATGGCGATGACGAATACACGCTTCCAATGTGCGTTCACCGAGATGTCGCCAAACACGGATGTCAGCATCATGATGCTGTAAACAGAACCTGGATTCATCCGAAAAAAGGACGTTTTGCCATTCGTGCACCCAGGTTCCTCGCTGAGTACACCATCGCAGGCGCTCCTGTCTGTGATGCAGCGTCAAGGGTAACCGCAGTCATGGTCTCCGAGCTAATAGTCCATGATGCTGCAAACGTCGTCGAACTGTTCTTGCAGATAGCTGTTGTCTTGCAAACGTCCCCATGTGTTGACTTAGGGATCGAGACGTGGCTGTACGATCCATTACAGCCATGCGGATAAGATGCATGTCATCTCGACTGCTAGTGATACGAGGCCGTTGGGATCCAGCACGGCGTTCCGTATTACACTCTTGAACCCGCCGCTTCCATATTCTGCTAACAGTCATTGGATTTCGACCAACGCGAGCAGCAATGTCGAGATACGATAAACCGCAATCGCGATAAGCTACAATCCGACCTTCATCAAAATCGGAAACGTGATGGTACGCATTTCTCCTCCTTACACGAGGCATCACAACAACGTTTCACCAGGCAACGCCGGTCAACTGCTGCTTGTGTATGAGAAATCGGTTGGAAACTTTCCTTCTGTTAGCACGTTGTAGGTGTCGCCACCGGCGCCAACCTTGTGTGAATGTTCTGAAAAGTTAATCATCTGCATATCACAGCATCTTCTTCCTGTCGGTTAAATTTCGCGTCTGTAGCACGTCATTTTCGTAGTGTAGCAATTTTAATGGCCAGTAGTGTATTAAGCTGGCTTCAGATCGCGAATGCATGCACGCCAGTCCATTACAAGAATGTTATTGTCCACAAACCACAGCCTCAGAGACGCTGCTTCATGACAGGGTGTGTTGTTATGTTGATACAGTCACCGTCCCTGAATTGTTCCCCAACTGTTCGCGGTATATAATGTTCACACCTTTCCGCATTTAGTGTTTTCTTAAGCGCAGTAAGAAAAAGACACCATAACTACGAAAAACACACCCATAATGCAGCATCACTTCATCCATACTTCACTGTTCGCCTGCACATGTTGGCAGGTAACGTTTTCCAGTGAGTCGCTGTGGTGTGCGTACTGTAAGACCTTCCGTACACACACCATCAGATTATTTGACTTGTCGCTCTAACGAAGTAGGCGAGTGTCAGCAATATGTCTCGTGGTCTTATCGTGGCGTGTATATCTTCTGCCGTTAGGTCAGACGATAGAAATGCCACTTGCACGCTTAGAGTAGCAGATTGACGATGGCCAACTTTAAATAGAACTAGATTAATTTTCACACACATTTATTAAAATAATAACAAGCGTAAAAATTACTTAACTTGGTTCTGGAGGCTATTTACAATTGACAATCTGAAGTTCCTTTGTTATTGGTACGTTAATCTTATTCTCACATATATCTCTGATACTTGACAAAAGTGTCTATACATTTATCTTCATGCCTATGTACAGGAATATGGTAATCTTATTAGGTGCAGACTGAATCTTGACTATAGATTGGTACAGACAAATGTAGAACTCGTACAGACTGGTATAGGCTAATGCAGACTGGTACAGATTGGTGCAAAGGCAGACTGGTCATCAGAGGTCTGTACACTCGTTATAATATCTCGCGCGTTCATGTATCACTGCGCGAGTGTGATCCGCGAGGTGAAAAGGTTCTACGTTAGCAGCAATCTTATTGGCCGCGTTACATATTAGTACGCGGATCGGCGGAAGCAGAATTTGGTCTGTCTCTATGGCAGCGCCATCTCGTAGTGCTGAGGCAGACTAGCGCTGCGCCTGCGCTGTTGTGCTTAGCGGGGCGCGCTCTAGTGGGAAAGTTGTGTACGCGCTGACTACGCGGAACTATGTACACAACAGTCGCCATAACCGAGTCCCTCCATCGGACTTCCATAGAGTATAGCGTCAGCCTTCACTCCAAATCACTCATGTGCAGTCATCCACTGTCCAGTGGCGTCTCTCTTTACACCACCGCAATTGTCACATAGCATTGGCTACATAAATGAGGAGCTTTTGAGGAATTGCTCAACAACATTACCCCATCCTTTTTTAACTTCCTACGCACAGCCATTGCATTAGCTGGCCTGCTGGTTGTTGTTGTTGTTGTTGTCTTCAGTCCTGAGACTGGTTTGATGCAGCTCTCCATGCTACTCTATCCTGTGTAAGCTTCTTCATCTCCCAGTACCTACTGCAACCTACATCCTTCTGAATCTGCTTAGTGTATTCATCTCTTGGTCTCCCCCTACGATTTTTACCCTCCACGCTGCCTTCCAATACTAAATTGGTGATCCCTTGATGCCTCAGAACATGTCCTACCAACCGATCCCTTCTTCTGGTCAAGTTGTGCCGCAAACTTCTCTTCTCCCCAATCCTATTCAATACTTCCTCATTAGTTATGTGATCTACCCATCTAATCTTCAGCATTCTTCTGTAGCACCACATTTCAAAAGCTTCTATTCTCTTCTTGTCCAAACTATTTACCGTCCATGTTTCACTTCCATACATGGCTACACTCCATACAAATACTTTCAGAAATGACTTCCTGACACTTAAATCTATACTCGATGTTAACAAATTTCTCTTCTTCAGAAACGCTTTCCTTGCCATTGCCAGTCTACATTTTATATCCTCTCTACTTCGACCATCATCAGTTATTTTGCTCCCCAAATAGCAAAACTCCTTTACTACTTTAAGTGTCTCATTTCCTAATCTAATACCCTCAGCATCACCCGACTTAATTCGACTACATTCCATTATCCTCGTTTTGCTTTTGTTGATGTTCATCTTATATCCTCCCTTCAAAACACCATCCATTCCGTTCAACTGCTCTTCCAAGTCCTTTTCTGTCTCTGACAGAATTACAATGTCATCGGCGAACCTCAAAGTTTTTATTTCTTCTCCATGAATTTTAATACCTACTCAAAATTTTTCTTTTGTTTCCTTTACTGCTTGCTCAGTATACAGATTGAATAACATTGGGGAGAGGCTACAACCCTGTCTCATTCCCTTTCCAACCGCTGCTTCCTCTCATGCCCCTCGACTCTTATAACTGCCATCTGGTTTCTGTACAAGTTGTAAATAGCCTTTCGCTCCCTGTATTTTACCCCTGCCACCTTTAGAATTTGAAAGAGAGTATTCCAGTCAACATTGTCAAAAGCTTTCTCTAAGTCTACAAATGCTAGAAACGTAGGTTTGCCTTTCCTTAATCTTTCTTCTAAGATAAGTCGTAAGGTCAGTATTGCCTCACGTGTTCCAGTATTTCTACGGAATCCAAACTGATCTTCCCCGAGGTCGGCTTCTACTAGTTTTTCCATTCGTCTGTAAAGAATTCGTGTTAGTATTTCGCAGCTGTGGCTTATTAAACTGATTGTTCGATAATTTTCACATTTGTCAACACCTGCTTTCTTTGGGATTGGAATTATTACATTCTTCTTGAAGTCTGAGGGTTTTTCGCCTGTTTCATACATCTTGCTCACCAGATGGTAGAGTTTTGTCAGGACTGGCTCTCCCAAGGCCGTCAGTAGTTCTACTGGAATGTTGTCTACTCCGGGGGCCTTGTTTCGACTCAGGTCTTTCAGTGCTCTGTCAAACTCTTCACGCAGTATTGTATCTCCCATTTCATCTTCATCTACATCCTCTTCCATTTCCATAATATTGTCCTCAAGTACATCGCACTTGTATAGACCCTCTATATACTCCTTTCACCTTTCTGCTTTCCCTTCTTTGCTTAGAACTGGGTTTCCATCTGAGCTCTTGATGTTCATACAAGTGGTTCTCTTATCTCCAAAGGTCTCTTTAATTGTCCTGTAGGCAGTATCTATCTTACCCCTAGTGAGATAAGCCTCTACATCCTTACATTTGTCCTCTAGCCATCCCTGCTTAGCCATTCTGCACTTCCTGTCGATCTCATTTTTGAGACGTTTGTATTCCTTTTTGCCTGCTTCATTTACTGCATTTTTATATTTTCTCCTTTCATCAATTAAATTCAATATTTCTTCTGTTACCCAAGGATTTCTACTAGCCCTCGTCTTTTTACCTACTTGATCCTCTGCTGCCTTCACTACTTCATCCCTCAAAGCTACCCATTATTCTTCTACTGTATTTCTTTCCCCCATTCCTGTGAATTGTTCCCTTATGCTCTCCCTGAAACTCTGTACAACCTCTGGTTCTTTCAGTTTATCCAGGCCCCATCTCCTTAAATTCCCACCTTCTTGCAGTTTCTTCAGTTTTAATCTTCAGGTCATAACCAATAGATTGTGGTCAGAGTCCACATCTGCCCCTGGAAATGTCTTACAATTTAAAACCTGGTTCCTAAATCTCTGTCTTACCATTATATAATCTATCTGATACCTTTTAGTATCTCCAGGGTTCTTCCATGTATACAACCTTCTGTCATGATTCTTAAACCAAGTGTTAGCTATGGCCCGCTGGTAACACTGTAAAATTTATGACGTTCCTTCCATAATTTCATGTTATTTTCTACAACCACCCTCTGCAGTCCTCGATGCCCTCTGTCTGTTACTACATCAGGTCTGCCTGGTTTTGATTTGACTGTGATTGTTTCTTCGCATTTCCACGTCACAGTCACATCACCAACAGTGGGCAGATTTGGAATGGTTGAAATTTGCTCATGGATTTGTCATTCAGGCGAAATCCAATTACTAGATCACGTTAGAAGTGACTGAGCTCTCATGACGAACCCATACTGCTGCTACAACTTCTCTACAGACAACACTATATTCTCCAGCTCCGTTTATCCCGGCACGTCCGTCTCTAGCGACATTTGATCAGCGTTACACAAGGGTAGAAATAAGAATTAAATCTGCAATGTAAAATAGCTGAATCGAACGAAAAGCAATAGGGAGAACGTCTCTTGTGTAGGTTGGAGACCAGAATCCCAAAGCAAGCTTCCCCAATTAAAGTTACTTTACCAGTGACCGTACCTGGGGCAAGACGTTGAAACGGAAATACGATTATTTTTTCCTAGGTAGCCAGAAGAAAGTGTTTCAACTCTCTATTCTCGCCCGTTACTGCCCCGCTGTAAATGTACCCTCCTTGGCCGTTTGAATGACTGATGTTTGTTTATTACTGAGCACGTAAGCCTTAGAGAAATTCTGTATCCCCTACGATCCGACTGCTTTGGCAGCAACGCTAGCCCTGCCGAGATTTCTCCAGCTGCTAGTGACGGCTCTTGGCAATCAATCATCAGATGCTTGCAACAGGCGGGATCTTGTTAAGTCGTGAACCTGCAGATGGGAATAATCGCTGGGTAAGCTGCTTAATGGTCACCCTGTCTATTAATCATCTCCAGAGTACTACGAGAACAAGCAAGCTGCGTCTAATTCTAGCGATGTTAATATAATAGCGTATAGTCAATTCTGTTCTGATATAGTGTCAGGAAATGGTTTGAGCTACCTAAGATGTAAATTTGAATGAATGTACCCTACTAAAAACAGTGAAACATGCTTAGTGTTGTTTCTGTTATTATCTTCTTGAAGGTAAGGTCCGTCTATGCTACTAAATAGAAGGCCACAGAGTCACTAGCATTCCTAGAAGAAACGATATTGCTGAGACATTGTTTAGCCACGGCCCAAAGAAGTTTCAGGTCAAGCGTACACTCCGCTCTGTAGTGAAAATTCGTTCTGGAAACAATCCCCAGTCTGTTGCTAATTCATGTCCCCGCAATATGCTTTCTTACAGGAGCGCTAGTCCCGCAAGGTATGCAGAAGAACTTTCGTGAAGAGGTAGGATACTCTGGCGAAGTAAAGCTGTGAGGGCGGATCTTGAGTCTTACTTAGCTCAGTCTACAGAGCACTTTCCCACGGAAGGCAAAGGTTCTAGGTTTCTTGTCCCGATCCGGCACACAGTTTCAATCTACCACGAAGTTTCAAATAGTGGAGGTTTTTCCATTCCATACACGTTTCGCTTCCTTTTTTTAATGAAGCGTGCTCAGTGGCTTGCAACACTGGCTTGTTGCAGTCGTTTATTGCATATAATACACTGATTAGTTACTACATTATGACCACTGCCCACTGCGACGTGGTGGCGCTGCGGGCTCGTGACGGGTAACAGAAGTATGCAAGCAGAGCAGACAGGGAGAGGGGATGACCCTAGCAAAGATAGTGATTGAAAATGGGGAAGTCCGTTGAGGTAAGTGACTTTGAGAAAGGGCAGATTATTATTACGCAGATCCACTGAACGAGTATCTCGAAAACGGCGAAGCTGGTCGAATGTTCACTTGCTACCATCGTGAGCATCTACGTCAAGTCGTAGAAGGACAGTGAAACTGCCACTAGGAGCTAAATGTTTGGACGTGCACAACTCTTCATAGTTCGTGGGGTTCGGACGAATGTCTGCTCGGTAACATAGAATAGATGGTGATCTGTGGCATCTCTGACGAAAGAGCACAGTGCTTATGAACGCACAAGTGTTTTGGAGCACACCGTTCCTCGTAAATTGTTGAACATAGAGCTCCGCTGCAGACCATCCCTGAGTGTTCACATGTTGACTAAACGACATTCTCAGTTACAATTGCAGAGGGCACGGGACCATCGGGATTCGACTGTTGATCAAAGGAAACGTGTCGGCTCTTTGAGTGAATCACATTTTTGCAACACTAGGTCGTTGGTCGTCTCCACAAACGCCATCATGGAAGTGAACGACGGCTCGAAACGTATGGTGGGTCTGACACACCGGTGTCAATGTGTTCTTTTTTCCATTTCCAGGAGTGTATAAACAGCCTACGTACAAACTGTACTGTAGTAAGTAACACCCACTAATGTATAAGGTGGTGGGTTATTATATATGAATATCATTGGTTGAATAAAGAATACTTTTTAAGTAACAAGTTTGATAGGGGTAAATTACTGTTTGGTTCTGAAACTTCCTTGCAGATTAAAACTGTGTGCCGGACCGAGTTCGAATCTCGGTCCGGCACACAGTTTTAATCTGCCAGGAAGTTTCATGTCGGCGCACGCTCCCCTGCAGAGTGAAAATCTCATTATGGATACATCCCCCCCCCCCCGCCCCCCAAGCTGTGGCTACGCCATGTCTCCGCGATATCCTTTCTTTCAGGAGTGCTAGATGTGCAAGTTTGCCGGCAGTTGTGGCCGTGCGGTTCTAGGCGCTTCAGTCTGGAACCGCGTGACCGCTAGGGTCGCAAGTTCGAATCCTGCATCGGGTATGGATGTGTGTGATGTCCTTAGGTTAGTTAGGTTTACGTAGTTCTAAGTTCTAGGGGACTGATGACCACAGATGTTAAGTCCCATAGTGCTCGGAGCCATTTGAACCATTTTTTGTGCGAGTTTGGCACGAAAGCTTCTGTTAAGTTTGGAAAGTACGAGACAAGGTACTGGCAGAAGTAAAGCTGTGATGACGGGGCGTTAGTCATGGTTGGGCAGTTCAGATGGTAGAGCACTTGCCAGCGAAAGGCAGAGGTCCCGTGTTCGAGTCTCGGTCTGGCACACAGTTTTAATCTGCCTGGAAGTTTCATATCAGCGCACACTCCGCTGCAGAGTGAAAAATCTCATTGTGGACTGTTTGGTTCTGTTATGCTCTTAAGTGTCGCCTGGGAATTGTTACCTAGTTGCCCTGTGTACTCCAGAAAGTCCGATTTTCCGTTTTTGTGAGCATGTTTCACATAAGCACTTAACTTTCAGTGACAGTTCTTCTTTCTAATTTCTATTACTCGTTTATGGAGTGATCAAAAAGTTCCCCCTCTAACGGCGTTGCTGTTTCCTATATGCAACACAGCAAAACTCTGATGTTGGCATATAAGCACCAACATTTAGGCCAGGATATAGTATGACATTTGTGTCTTTCCGACGTGCGTGCAGTAAATGTGGAAACGTGAACAATTCTGACGTTATAATCAAATGCGTCCAAACAGGACCGAAGGCCAAACACCGGTAGACACCCATCAAAGACTGAAGAATACGTAAGGGGCAGCATGTCTGTCCAAAACTACTGATGTGGAATGGTGCGTCAAGTTCTGTGCTGGTCGCGATTCGACACAGGACGTCAGTCGATATGGGAAGCCATCCTCAACCATTACTCAAGTAGGAGACACTCGAGCAGCCGTCCTGACCTCTCCCCATGCGATTTCAGTACTTTAGTCCCTTAAAAAATGGTATGTAGGGTCGAAATAGGGGCGAGAGTGCCAAGGACGTGTTACGCGAATTAGCGTGGCAGTCATTAAAACAAAAGGCGTTTTTCCCTGCAGCAGGATCTTCTGAAATTTCAAACACTAACTCCTCCGATTTATTTATTTATTTATTTATTTATTTACACATCAAGTTCCGTATGACCAAATTGAGGAGCAAATCTCCAAGTTCATGGAACGTGTCAGTACATGAAATTACAACATAAACATAATAACAGTTAAAAATAAATGTTCATGAACCTGAAAAAAGTCAGTCCACAAGTTTACGTAAACGCTATCAGCAATACAATAAGAATCAGCCTAATTTTGCAAGGAACTCCTCGACAGATTAGAAGGAGTGTCCCATAAGGAAACTCTTCAGTTTAGATTTGAAAGCGCGTGGATTACTGTTCAGATTTTTGAATTCGAGTGGCAGCTAACTGAAAACGGATGCAGCAGTTACTGCACTCCTTTTTGCACAAGAGTTAAGGAAGTCCGATCGAAATGCAGGTTTGATTTCTGCCGAGTATTAACTGAGTAAAAGCTGCTTATTCTTGGGAATAAACTAAATTGGTAGCAAGGAACGACAATAAGGAATATACATATTGAGAGGCCAATGTCAAAATACCCAGACTCGCGAACAGAGGTCGACAAGAGGCTCGTGAACTCACACCACTTATTGCCTGAACCGCCCGTTTCTGAGCCAAAAATATCCTTGTAGAATGGGAAGAATTACCCCAAAATATAATACCATACGACATAAGCGAATGAAAATAAACAAAGTAGACTAATTTTCATGTCGAAGTATCACTCACTTTTGATACCGTTTGAATAGTAAAAATGGCAGTATTAAGTCTTTGAAGAAGATCTAGAACGTGGGCTTTCCACGACAGCTTACTATATATCTGAACACCTACAAATTTGAACTGTTCACTTTCACTAATCATATGCACGTTCTGTGAAATTAAAACGTCAGGTTTTGTTGAATTATGTGTTAGAAACTGTAAAAACTGTGTCTTTCTGTGATTTAACGTTAGTTTATTTTCTACAAGCCGTGAAATGAGGTCATGTACTGCACTATTTGAAACCGAGCCAATGTTGCACACAACATTCTTTACTACCAAGCTAGTGTCATCAGCAAACAGAAATATTTTGGAGTTACCTGTAATACTAGAGGGCATATCGTTTATATAAATAAGGAACAGGAGCGGCCACAACACTGATCCCTGGGGCACCTCCCACTTGACAGTACCCCACTCAGATCCCACATCACAGCCGTTATCAACATTGTGAATAATGACCTTTTACAGCCTGTTGCTAAAGTAAGAGGTGAACCAATTGTGAGCTTCTCCCCGTATTCCGTAATGGTCCAACTTCTGGAGCAATATTTTGTGATCAGCACAATCAAATGCCTTAGTTTAATCAAAAATTATGCCAAGCGTTCGAAACGTTTTGTTTAGCCCATCCAGTACCTCAAAGAGAAAAGAGAATATAGCATTTTCAGTTGTTAAACGACTTCTAAAGCCGAACTGTACATTTGATAGCATGTCGTATGATATAAAATGATCAATTATCTTTATATACACAGCCTTTTCAATAACTTTTGCAAGCACTGACGGTATAGAAATAGGTCTAAAATTATGTACATTATCCCTTTGTCCCTTTTTATAAAGCGGTTTTCCTACTGAATGCTTTAATCACTCAGGAAACTGAATATTCCTAAAGGAAAAATTACAAATATGGCTAAATACAGGGCTAACATGTGCAGCACAGTACTTTAATATTCTGATAGACACTCCATCATAACCATGAGAGTCCTTAGTCTTCAGTGATTTAATTATTTACACAATCTCCCTCTTGTATGTATCACAGAGGAGTATTTCAGACATCAATCTCGGAAAGGCATTTGCCAAGAAAGTTATATGATTTCCTGTAGAAAATAAATTTTTGTTTAATTCTCCAGCAATGCCCAGAAAACGATTGTTAAATACTGTACATATATCTGATTTATAAGTAACAGGAATATTTTTACTGCGAACTGATTTTAATCGTCAACCTTGTGCTGGTGACCAGACACTTCCTTCACAACTGACCGTTTGATTTTAATTTTATCCTGTGAATTAGCTATTCTATTTGCATACCACTTACTCTTTGCTTCCTAATAACATTGTTAAGCACTGTGTGAAAATATTTTGTTGGCGCCCACCTGCATTGGCAGAAATGTTCATTGTAATAAAATAATAGAAATCAGAAGCCGCACAGAATAATTTAAGTGTTCGTTTTTCCCGCATGTTTTGGGGAGTGGAACAGTAGAGAAATGGCTTCAAGATGGGTCGATGAACCCTTTCCGGGGCACATAGTTGTGAAGTGCAGAGTAATCATGCAATCGTAGACAATTCCTGTCAGGCGAGTGTGTGCAGCAGGTAGTTACAGATTTCTTCACGCAACATGATATGGTGTTTCACCAAAAGGGTATCTGAAACCTAGTGTGTCAATGAGATGATTGCTCAATGCTTTTACCTGGCTGGCATCGAACGACCTTTGAACGGAAACTTTTTGATCTCCCCTAACATATGTTAATGTTCATAGTGATACCAGCTGTGACACTGCGTTTTTCGTCCGTGTTTTGCCTGTACTGTAGCGTCTGTATGAAGTTAGATATTACTTTATTTGTTGCGCAGGTGCATTTTCTATTGTGTGCGGTGGTGGATGCTTTGCGCAGAGCAAGGAATCTGAGAAGATAAAATCGTTTTTTTAGAAGTGTCGGCTTTTTTAAGAAGTGCCCAGTGCTAGTTGTGGTTATAAGATGTTGGGATAGCGTAGCTAACGGTGATCTGCTTGACGTGGCTGCCCGGGGAGAGGCGACTTTCGCCTTGTCTTCTACCGCGAATTATGTCTCCTTCTTCATAATGCCCTAAGAGGCCGACTTACAAGGCCGGTATACACGTAGCGAGCGACCACCGCTAGTGGAGGAGCCGATAAACTAAGAACGTCCACGGTCTCTGCCATCGATGTGTCTTCGACCAATGACCGGGACAGATTTTTTTTGAAAGGTCACGGCCGATTTCATTCCCCATCCTCTTGCAGTCAAAGCTTATGCTTCGTCTCTAATGACATCGTACTTGACTGGACGTCAAACCATAATCTTCCTTCTACATCCAGATCTACATACATACTCCGCAATCCACCATACTGTGCGTGGCGGAGGGTACCTCAACCACAACTTGCATCTTCTCTCCCTGTTCCACTCCCAAACACAACGAGGTAAAAAAGACTGCCTATATGCCTCTGTACGAGCCCTAATCTCTCTTATCTTATCTTTGTAGTCTTTCCGCGAAATGTAAGTTGGCGGCAGTAAAATTGTACTACAGTCAGCCTCAAATGCTTGTTCTCTAAATTTCCTCACTAGCGATTAACGAAAAGAACTCCCACCCGAGTTCCTGAAACATTTCCGTAACACTCGCGTGATGATCAAACCTACCAGTAGCAAATCTAGCAGCCCGCATCTGAATTGCTTCTATGTCCTCCCTCAATCCGACCTGATAGGGATCCTTCCCTCTTCCTTGTCCAGCGATGGCAAAAAGAAAGACTAAGAAGATAAGGTATTGCTTCGCAAACATTCACCGACAAGCGAATAACGTTTTCAAAGAGCATACTACTTGCCATCCTCATCTCTTTCATCACTGTCGCATACGCATTCCGACACAAGAGATATTCATTAACCTGGTATTTATGCTCGTTTATAGAATTCAGTTGTCTGGCAGCTTCCTTTCCTGTAGCACCATACGAGAGTTCATGGTTCTTTTGTGAATTATTTTTGGAGCTTCCAACTAGAAACGACATTTTCATTCATCCTTGAGCTTAGTAATTTAATTATTAAGTCTATTGCGTGGATGCGTATTAACGAGAGAAAATTCCGCCCTTTGATAACTGCCTATGGTATAGTTCTATCGCCTTGATGATAGATATGGACTGTGACTGCTGTTTTCGGATGCGATCTGAGTTGGTGGCCCTTCGCTCAGTGCTCCACGTGGTGTGTTCCGGTTATGCAGCTTGAGGCTGTTGCCGATGTTGGGGGGTGGGAGGGGTGGTGGGGTTGGGGGGCTGGACGAGAGACATCCAGCACACCCACGGATTCTCTCATCAGTCCGCTACTGTGGCCACTCCAGTTTCTGCGTGCACTGATGTTGACCCCTCACCAGTGGTCGAGTTGGAGGTTGTTCCAAGGTGTGGAAGGCAGTGAAACACCTTCTGGGTGGTCAATGGAAAGACGTCTCAAGTTCATCTGACAAACAGGTTTCTGGCGCTGGCTGTAGCTGATGAAGATGCTGCATGTTTCAGAAGAAGCGCCCCACCATGCAAAATCGAGGCATTCACAGAGCTTGGAATAACTGGTAGTTGGGAGCTCCAGTGTTAAGCATGTAATGGGACCTCTTAGGGTTATAGCTGCCAAGGATGGGAAGAATACTGGTGTGTACTCTGTTATGTACATACCGAGGACGGGGAAGGGGGAAAGTCATCTCTGATGTGCAACAGTTCCTTCTAAATACCATGAAGAATATCTATATACCATTAGGAGCACAGCGTGGAGCGAACTGCAGATGATGGCTCATGTCGACATTAATGATGTGTGGATCGAGAGAGAGAGTTTATGGTTGCCATCGGCTATCTCAACTGGTAAAGACTGCCAGTCTTGCTTGCAAGATAAAGACAGGGCTCAATACATATAGCCTCGCTGACAGGACTAATTGCGGATATTTGGTACAGCGCCAAGTGGAGGTTCTGAAGCAGAGACCGAAGCAGTTCCGTGATGGTATAAGCTGCAGATTCTTCGACTTACCCCATAGAATGGTGAGGTATCGGTTAACGTTTAATAGATGAGGGGTCAATTAGACAAAGGAGGCGGCTGCACAGGTAGCAAAGGCTGTGTTGGAATGGACAGTTATTCAGGTTAGAGGTTCTTGGGATTACAGAAAGGGCTTCAAAGTGTGCAGATCAAACACAGGACGAGGGTAGACCTGGTAACCATGGGTATTATAGTTGAAAATTGTCGTATCTGTGTTGGCAAAGAACCAGGACACCAAGTAAGTGGAAAGCACTGAAGCTCAAATCGTTATAGGTACAGAATGCTGGCTCAAGCAAGAGATAATTTAGGGCGAATTTTTACAAATGTCCTAAAGGTGTTCAGAACGGACGGATTACATACATTTGGTGGTGGCATTTTGTTGCTGCGGTAGTTTATCTTGTAGCGAAATTGAAGTACATGGCTCTCGTGAGCTACTATCAGTAGAGGTTAATAATTCGTTTTATCAACCCCCTTAATCAGATAATACAGTTGCTGAAACAGTCAAACCAAATGATCACCTCAAATAGGTACTCCACTCACACAGTTACAGTGGGTGGTAACTTCAGTCTGCCCTCGATACGTATTGTCGAAAATACATGATGAAAGCCGGTGGTAGGTATAAAATTTAGTCCAAAATTGAGGTAAATCCTTCCTTCGAAAATTATTTTGTGCAATGTTGTACATTTTGAGGACACAACCATTCTTGTATGTGGTAAAGTGAGATTAACTTGATCCATAAGAAGGTAAATGTAATTGTCGTGTGATACGGGCCTCCCGTCGAGCAGACCGTTAGGGGGGGGGGGGGTGCAAGTCTTTCGATTTGACGCCACTTCGGTGACTTGCGCGTCGATGGGGATGAAATGATTATGATTAGGACAACACAACAAGTCCCTGAGTGGAGAAAATCTCCGACCCAGCTGGGAATCGAACCCGGGCCCTTAGGATTGACATTCTGTCGCGCTGACCACTCAGCTATCGGGGATGGACATAAGAAAATGAGGCAGCTGAATGAAAAACGTGTTTAGTAATACACTGCAAAAGCTAGTCATCTAGGTACAAGCAGTTAGATGCGTAGTAAACGGGCTAAATTTCTAAGAATTCTATAAACATTAACCACAGCTCTGTTACAAACAGTCGGCTAGCTCCCAATTGGTGCTGTGAAAATTATTATTATTTCCCATGTAGCCCCGGCGCTGGCATACAGAATCCCTGCACATTGGTACAACGCTGGAGGTGTGATTTAGCCCTGCTGATATACTGTATATCGCTTGGGATTTAAGCCAGCTTTAGCCCTTTCGCAGAACGCCATCCAAGAAAATTGCTCCCAAGGGACCCCTCCAACAGGAAAAAAGAGATGAAGCAGGGGTAGAGGAGGAGAGAAAGTAGACGAAACAGAGAGAAGCAAAGCTGGCTAAAACCGAAAATACGTTCAGCCGAAATTTTTACGATGGACCTAAACGTTTTCTGAAAGGATAGATTGAATATAATTTGTGTGGTTTACTGCTGTGAGAAGTAGTTTACCTTGTAATGAAACTGATGTAAATAGATGCTATGAGTTAGTATGTATAGAGGTTATACTTGAAACAGGAATAAATTGATAATTGGTTCTTTTTACCGGCCCACCTACTCAGGTGACACTGTATATATAGAAATTTTCAGTCTCGTTTCAAATGGGTGCTCCACTCACATAATTATAGTTGGTTGTGACATCAATCTATCCTCGATATGCTTGCGAAAACACATTTTTAAAGCCCTCGGTAGGCATAAAACATCGACCGAAATTGTACATGCTTCCACAGAAAATTTTTTTTCAGTGGTTAGTTCAGGATCCGAGTCTAAGTGTAAATGGTTGCGAAGACATATTTGACCTGTTGGCAACAAATAATACTGAGCCAACAGGGACCATCATGACGGATACAGAATAAGAATTCTATAAACAACCTTGTTGTAGAGTGAATACTGTAGCATCCAAACCCACCAACAGTAAACGCATAGTTGTATCCATTTTGGTTGGAGAACATCGCAGCTATCTTCGTAAACTACACTGTAGGGAATACTGAAACTCGCCACAAGTTTTCTTAGAAATATTTTATTGTACCATTATTAGTTTCAGGCCTGAGCCCATCGTCATATGGTAGCGTTGACGTCTTGCAAGTTTTACATTTGTGTTTTCCTAAAAAGTCTTCCTTTACATATTTCAAGACAGAGGTTTGGTTTTCTTTTACAATTCATACTGATCCATGATTCAGGTCATCCTTCTGAAGCCGATTACTGTATTCATCTCTTGGTCTCCGTCTACGATTTTTATCTGCCATAATTTCCTTCACAGATAAACCCATGATCCGTTAGTGGCTCAGAATGTGTCCTACCAACTGATCCCTTCTTCTATTCGGGTTGCGCCACAAATTTCTTTTCTCGCCAGTTCTATGCAGTAACTCCTCATTAGTTACGTGATCTACCCTCCTAATCTTCCGTATTCTTCTGTAGCAACAAATCTCAGAAGCTTGTCTAAACTGTTTATCGTCCATTTTTCACTTCCATACATGGCTATGATTCTTACAAATACGTTCAGGAAAGGCTTCCTGACACTTAAATCTACATTCGATGTTAGCAAATTTCTCTTCTTCAGAAACGCTTCCATTGTCAGTCTACATTTTATATCCTCTCTAATTCGGCCATCATCAGTTATTATACTGGCTGCCCAAATAGTAGAACTCATCTACTACTTTGTGTCATGTTTCCTAATCTAATTCCCTTACCATCCCCTGATTTAATCCTTCTGCATTCCATTGATTTTCTTTTGTTGATGTTCATCTTATATCCTCCTTTCAACACACTGTCCATTCCGTTCAACTTTTCCTCCAAGTCTTTTGCTGTCTCTGACACAATTACAAAGTCATCAGCAAAGAGTTTTTATTTATTCTCCCCGAACTTTAATTTCTATTCCATATTTTCCGTTGTGTGTGTCCGTGTGTGTATGTGTGTGTGTGTGTGTGTGTGTGTGTATGTGTGAGTAGTGAACCGAGGACCTAGAAACGAAGAAGAGGATTCGTCCCGCTGTAGCTCTCAGTGGTTCACAACCCAAAACAGGCCACAGCAGTCCACCCACCTCACCGCCGCCCCATACCAAACCCAGGGTTACTGTGCGGTTCGGCCCCCAGTGGAACCCCCGGGACGTCTCATACAAGACGAGTGTAACCCCAATGTTGGCGTGGTAGAGTAATTATGGTGTACGGGTAAGTGGAGACTGTTTGCGCAGCAATCGCCGACATAGTGTAACTGATGCAGAATAAGGGGAACCAGCCCGCATTCGCCGAGGCAGATGGCACGCTGGACCTCACCACTAATCCACCTGGCGGGTTCGTGCCAAGGACCGGCACGCCTCACGCTATCACACTCGGGAAGCAGCGCGTTAGACCGCGCGGCTAGCCGAGCGGGCTTTTTCTTCCTTTGGTTTCATTTACTGCTTGGTCAATGTACGACTGAATAACATCAAGGATAGGCTACAACGCCATCTCATTCCCTTCTCAACCACTACTCCCTTTTCATGCCCCTCAACCCTGGTTTCTGTCCAAATTCTAAATAGCCCCTGCTACTTTCAGAATTTCAAAGTTTTCTGTGTGTCTACAAGTGATATAAATGTAGTTTTGGTGTTCCTTAACCTACTTTCTAAGTTAAGTCGTAGGGTCAGTATAGCCTCACGTGTTCCCATATTTCTCCAGAATACAAATTGGTCTTCCTTGAGGTTGGCTTCTTCCACTTTTTCCATTCTTCTGTAAAGAATTAGTGTTAGTATTTTGCAACCTTTAATTATTAATGTGGTAGCGTGGTAATACTTACACCTGTCAGCACCTGCTTTCTTTGGAGTTGCAGTTATTATATTCTTCTTGAAGTCGGACGTATTTCACCTGTCTCATACACCACACGCAAAAGTTCTCTCATCACTGGTTCTCCCAAGGTTATAAATAGTTCTGATGGAATGTCATCTACTACAGCGGTCTTGTTTCAATTTAGACAGTTCAGTGTTCTATTAAATACTTCCCCGATATAAGTGTCGCAAAATAATCATGACGCGAAAATTAGAGAAACTGAGTGTCATATGGAGCTTTTCCGGCAGTTATTTTCCTCACGCCCCTTTCGTGAATTCGGGGGGGTTGTGTAAGACAGTACCCTCCACCACACACCGTAAGGTGGCTTGCGGAGTATAGAAGTAGATGTAGATATGTAGATGTAAAAGACGTACTTCACCCACAAAGGAGGTAGCCTGCAAAATCCTCATTTCACCGATACTTGGATATTGCTCGTCAGTCTGGTACCTAGCCCCCAAAAGGGTTAATAGAGGACGTACAGAAGGTCCAAAGAAGGACATCGCGTTTTGCCATAGAGTAGTTTAGTACGCTCGAAATCATTACAGAGATGTTCATCCAACTCCAGTGGCAGATGTTTCAAGAGCGACGTTACGTAGCACTGTGGGATTTACAGTTACAATTCCGAGAGCGTGCTTGCCTAGAAGAGTCAGTACGTATGCTGTTTCTTCCTACGTCTATCTCGCTAAAAGACCATGGACGTAACATTAGAGAGATACGGCTCACACGAAGGGGTGCTAACAGTCTTTCTCCTAGCGCACCACGTGCAACTGGAACAGGAGAGTCACAGAAGCCATTACATGAGGTTCAAAAAATGTTTTTCACGTCAATTACATAATTATTATCAGTTATAGCACTTTCCTTTAGGCTGATGTATCCACTAGGATGAAGATGTTCACTTGACTGAAACACAAATGTTTTTCCCAGATCTTTCCGGCAGTGAAACCGGTAGTTCCTGGTATTAGCGTTCGCATACAAACAGAAGAGAGCGATGGCAGTCTCTAATTTATAATATATAGTAAGGTAATGGAAGATATTTGTACACGTACAGGTTCTGGTCAAACTTCGCTGGCCGGAGTGTCCGAGTGGCTCTAGGCGCTACAGTCTGGAACCGCGCGACCGCTACGGTCGCAGGTTCGAATCCTGCCTCGGGCATGGATGTGTGTGATGTCCTTAGGTTAGTTAGGTTTAAGTAGTTCTAAGTTCTAGGGGACTGATGACCTCGGAAGTTAAGCCCCATAGTGCTCAGAGCCATTTTTCAAACTTCGCTGCTCTCTGGAATTGCGGTGGCTGCTTAGTGCTTTCCCCGCTAGGTGCCGCCTCCTGTGTATCTCGCCTGCTTGTAGCTGCCATAATTGACACAAGATGTCATTCAGAACGCCAATAAAATGTGTAATAGATAACAATAAGCATAGTGCACACTGGTCATTAGTATAATCAAAAATTATATCGTCTATGCTTCCTCGTGAATCAGTCTGCATAGGATGTTCGAAAACCCCTTTAAAAACCTGTTTGACTTGTACAGGGGAGAGAGTGCATAATATTTTGAACGGGAACCCATGTTCGGACCTGTTGTCCAAGGACTCTACAGAAGGACATAGTTACAAGCACCGGCGTCTGTATATGTATGGATATACAGTGTGATTCTGTGATAATGTTACAATCTTTCTAGGATGATGGAGAAGGATAATTATATCAATTTGAGGTAAGGGCCCTGTATTGGAAACGAAGGAATTGAAAGTTATAAGCGAAAGCGTTCTGAGGAGGAAATGTTCAAATGTGTGTGAAATCTTATGGGACTTAACTGCTAGGGTCATCAGTCCCGAAGCTTGCACACTACTTAACCTAAATTATCCTGAGGACAAACACACATACCCATGCCCGAGGGAAGATTCGAACCTCCGCCAGGACCAGCCTCACAGTCCATGACTACAGCGCCCCAGACCGCTCGGCTGATCCCGCGCGGCGAAACTGTTCCAATACCTCACACAGGGAATACACGTACCAGTACTGTTATTACTAAGAGTGTAGGGTAGGTAACTTTCAGAGGTGGCAGTATGAACCAAATCAAAGACAAAATGTCCCAAAAAGATGGGCTCTAAAATTCATACTTCAGGAGCTATGAGCACTTGTCCATCTTCACTACCGTGAAACACATCTCTACTGAACAAGTACTCATGTCTCTTAAGGTATCCATTTTAGAGCCCATGTCTGCTGAAATTTTTTCTTGTTCTTGTCCATACTACCACCTATGAAAAATGTCTACCCTACAGTCTTAGCAGCAACAGTACCAGTACATGTATTCCACTTTTCAGAGGTACCAGAACGGTTTTCGCTTATAGCTTTCGGTTCGTTCGTTTCCGGTACAGGGACCCTTACCTCAAATTGATACATTTATCTCTATCTATCATCGTAGAAGGTGTTCAACATCATCATGTAATCACCCTTTGTATACAGTAAATACAGTTACAGGTGGCGGCGCTTATAAATTTGACGCTCTGTAGCGTTGTTGGATGACGTTGGGATACGTAATATACAAAATATTACGTATTCACTCCCCTCTACAAGTCCTAGAAGTTTATAACGGGGACTTCCGAACACCTTTTATATTAGTGACAAACGTATCAGTATTCTTACTGTAGTTGCAACGAGTGACAACCGCCTTGCCGCAGTATTTCCCTTCAGCGCTGTCGGGCTTGGGTAACACTTGGATGAGTGACCGTCCCGTCTGCCGACGCTGTTGGCAAACGGGGTACACTGAGCCGTTGTGAGTCAAACTGAGGAGCTAATTGATTGAGAAGTAGCGGCTCTTGTCGCGAAAACACAACGACTGGGAGAGCGGTGTGCCGACCACAGGCATCTCCGTATCCGCATCCAATGACGCCTACAAGCTGAGGATGACACAGGGACCGGTCAGTACCGTTACGGTCTTTCGGGGCGAGTTTGGATGGAGTTTAGGATTTTTTTTTTTTAGTTGCTATGAATAGCAATAACAAAGAGAGAGAGAGAGTGAGAAATGAGGCGCGGGACGACATATAAGGAGTCTTCAAGTGAAAACAATACAGATGGATGAATAGTAAGTAAACTGTTCACTATTACAAAAGTATACGCCATAACTGTTGATACATTTATCCCTTCCGGCCGCTGTGGCCAAGCGGTTCTAGGCGCTTCAGTCCGGAACCGCGCTACTGCTACGGTCGCAGGTTCGAATCCTGCTTCGGGCATAGATGTGTGTGGTCTCCTTTGGTTAGTTAGGTTTAAGTAATTCTAAGACTAGGGGACTGATGAACTCAGATGTTCAGTCCCATAGTGCTTAGATCCATTTGAACATTTATGCCACTGTGTGACAAGACGGTCAACGCCTTAATGGAAAAATGTTTGGGGGCTGCCTTCACAACCATTATTGTACTCAGGCGTGCACCACTTCGTCCGAGGCAAACCAACTGCTACAAATGTCTTTTTTCAGGTCTCCAAAATACGGAAATCGCATTGGGGCAGAAGTCAGGACTGTAAGGAAGAAATGAAAGGGCTCCTGTGCGAAACTTCTGCAGCATAGTCGAAAAAACGTAGGCAACATGTGGTAGGGTATTATCATGCTACAGAATGATCCCGTTTGTCAACATTCTTGATGGACAGTCCGTCCGTCAATACTCCATGTGGACACTATGCAGAAATTGCAGCATGCCATGGAGTCCAGACGCCCTGCAATATTGATGGACAGGACCGTTCTGTTACAGGACTATTCCCGCCCATAATTTGCCAAGGTTGTTTCGATTACGCAGCAGAAGTTTCGCTGGAAAGCCCTTGCACATCTTCTACACAATGCCGATCACTCCCCATGCAATTACCATATTTTTATCTCCCCGATGAAAGACATTCGTGGTCGCCGATTTGCTTGGGACGAAGAAGTGCACGCCTAGGTACAATTGTGACTCTGTAGGCAAAAGCAAACATTTTCCCATGAAGACAATGGCCACCTTGTCTCACAGAGGGATAAATTTGTTAAAAATTGTGGCAATTACTTTTGAAATAATAATCATTTTACTTACTTTTTTCGTCTGTTTTATTTTCATTGGACTGCCTCACTTATATGTACAGGATGCACTTCGGTAATATCTGTGGTACATATAACATTGTTGCTTCATTTCACTATCAGTCGACGACGATTAAAAAGAAATGAAAAATTAAGCGATTTATGCATCATTTCAGTAAAAGAGTGTTGTATTGCTTAAGTCTAAACAGTTGACAGCTAATGACGAAACGAAAGAAGGAAGGAACAGAAACTTTGAGTAGCTAGACTCCATATTACAGCTCTACGGTGATAATACTGCGTGCCTTAAAACATTCATTTTAAGGTGAAGCGCCAAAGAAACTGGTTTAGACATCCGTATTCAAACACAGAGATACGTAAACAGGCAGAATACGGCGCTGCTGTCAGCAACGTCTGTTAAGACAACAAGTGTCTGGCGCAGTTGTTAGATCGGTTACTGCTGCTACAATTGCAGGTTACCATGATCTGAATAAGTTTTAACGTGGTTCTACAGCTTGCGCTCGAGCGGTGGGACACAGCATCTCCGAGGTAGCGATGAAGTGAGGATTTTCCCGTAACACCATTTCACGAGTGTCCCGTGAGTATCAGGAATCCGGTAAAACATCAAATCTCCGACATCGCTGCGGCCGGAAAGAGATCCTACAAGAACGGGACCAACGACGACTGAAAAGAATCGATCAAAGTGACAGAAGTGCAACCCTTCCGCAAATTGGTGTAGATTTCAATGCTCGGCCATCAACAAGTGTCAGCGCGCGAACCATTCAACGAACCATCATCGGTATGGGCTTTCGGAGCCGAAGGTACACTCCTGTACTCTTGCTGACCGCATGACATAAAGCTTCACGCTTCACCTGGGCCCGTCAACGCCGACATTGGAATGTTAATGATTGGAAGCATGTTGCCTGGTCAGATGAGTCTCGTTTCAAATTGTATCGAGCGGATGGACGTGACAGGTATGGGGACAGCCTCATGAATCCATGGACCCTGCATGATAGCAGGGGACTGTTCAAGCTGGTGGAGGCTCTGTAACGGTGTGGGGCGTGTGCAGTTGGAGTGATATGGGACTCCTCATAAGTCTAGATACAACTGTGACAGGTGACACGTAAATAAGCGTCCTGTCTTATCACATGCATCCATTCACGTCCATTGTGCATTCTGACCTACTTGGGCAATTCCAATAGGAAATCCGACACTCCACGGGTCCAGAATTGCTACAGAGTGGCTCCAGGAACACTGTTCTGAGTTTAAACACTTCCTCTGGCTATCAAACTCCTCGGACATGAACATTATGAGCATATCTGGAATGTCTTGCAATGTGCTGTTCAGAAGAGATCTCCTACCGCTCTTACTCTTACAGATTTATGGACTTCCAGGATTCATACTGTCAGTTCCCTCCAGTGCTACTCCAGACATTATTCGAGTCAATGCCACATCGTGTTGTGGCACTTCTGTGTGCTCGCGGGGCCATACACGATAGTAGACAGATGTACCAGTTTCTTTGGCTCTTCACTCTACAGTACGTACATGTATAGGTTACGCTTTTGTAATATCTGCTGTAGATATAACATTATTTCTTCATTTCACTATCATTTGACGATTAACAAAGAGATAAAAAATTAACCTATTTATGCGTCATTTCAGTAAAAGTGTGTTTATATTGCTTCACTCAAAACACGTTGACAGACAATGACGAAATAATAGGGTGGAACAGAAACTTTGAGTAGCTAGACTACATTTCGTGGCTATGTTGTGATAATACTGCGTAGCTTAAAAGATTTGTTTTATCTTGTAAGCGGGGGCGCGCATTCGGTGGCCCATCATCTGATGCTTAATTTTCTAGTCGGTGATCTTGCAAGAATCATCACGCTTTTTGACAAAGCATATCTAATTGTGGTTCTGGTATTCATTTGGACAGTTCTATCACCGAGTGAACAACACGACCTCGTTGTTGTCTCAATTTTAGTGAAAAGTATGCAGGATCACAACTGTATCGAATGGAAGACGTTTAACGCAGGAATTGGTGCGAAGTGGGAAACGGTACCCAGTGCGCTTTGTCTATCTACTTTAAGAGTATTGTTCCATTTATATTTTCCTTGTGCCTTACCACCGAGACTATTGGCGGCGTAACAACTCCGCTTGTGTGATCTTCCGAAATTTCAAGTGTCGGTCTAATTCACATTTTTAATCCCCACATCGAGAGTTGTCGCCGTGATGAATTAAATTCTCCCCCGTATTTGGCGCCGATCGATGTGGCGGCGTGAATGGTCGTCACGGATCTGCCATTCCCCTTCACTCACTCTCTCCCCGCCTCCCTCTGTCACACACACACACACACACACACACACACATACACACACACACACACACGTGAAGGCTGGACCAGCGAACACAGCCCATGGCGTCGCTGGCGCGTTAGCTTTATTATCAATTAACTGGCAGGCAGGCCATTACCACCACAGCTTCTCCTCTACCCCCTCCCCCTCCTCCCCTCCCCTCCTCTTCCCTCTCCAGGAGATCTGTACGGCGCACACACACACACACACACACACACACACTGCCCCAGCTCCGTTGTCCAGCCCCCCTCCCCTCCCCGCCACCGCTGAAATATGTAATACCTGCAGCTGACTGCGCCGCGCGCGGTTCGATGTGCGTTACGGCCAAACAAAAAAACTCCTCCGGCCGTATGTGGTCGAATCGATAATCGACTACGCTCGCACGCGCGCGATAGCCGTACGTCCCAGTTGCCAGGAGGTGGCTCGCTGTTCGTTTGCACTCTTGGCTGACCTATTTTTTTCCACCCTTCTCTCTTTTGTCCTCCGAAAATTGAAGTCGTTTATGGATTCTGGATATGGTTTTCGTTGGCCAGGCGCTTTCCACTCGGCGCTATCGCTGGATGTATAAATCGAACGAGGGCTGGTCGATTATGTGTCTCGTACAGTAGCACGCAGGAGCAGGAGTTGCCACACACGCTCAGTAGGCGTCAAACAGGGTAAACTACAACTATAATTCAGCCACACAGACAATTTATAGCTTACATTAATCAGTACTAAATAAACTAAAACTATGTTCTGCTTCAGTCTCGCATTGTAAGCCTGCACCTCGCTGACGTTGTGGTCAGTGGAAATATTAACCATATATACTAGTTACTGTAAAATAAACCATGTCAACTAGTTATTTTAAAACAATAAAGATAAATCATGATACAACCAAAAGTCGACCTATAGAGTTATTCATAAGAATCTACAGATTTTCAGACGGTTGGGTGGTTGGTTGTTTATTTGTTTGGTTGGTTTATTTGGAGGAGGGGACCAAACAGCGAGGTCATGGGTCCCATCTGATTAGTGAAGAATGAGGAAGGAAGCCGGCCGTGCACTGTCAAAGGATCCATCTCGGAATTTGCTCGAAGCTCTTTAGTGAAATTACGAAAAACCTGAATGAGCATGGCCGGACGCGGATTTGAACCGAGGTCCTCCCGGGTACGAGTCCATTGTGCTAAACACTGCACCACCTCGCTCTGTGTTTCAGATACTGCTGTGCGAAAACTAAAAGACACACAGAAAAATAACATGTACCAGTATATAGAAAACCACTCGAAGTATCGATTCGTAATAATCGCCTTTCCGTAGTTACACTAATTGGCACGTTTGCCGGATCCTGTAGAAAAATCATCTGCTCCCTCCTGTCCAGAGGTGCGTTCTACCAAAATTGGGATTCGGTGGTTTTGATACAGTACGTAAATGACGTAGTGAATGACAGGATTACCGGTGGTATTGGTTGGGAAAGAAGCATAAATGAACGTTTCAGATTGGAATTGGAAGCCGACGACTTCTCTCTCTCTCTCTCTCTCTCTCTTTTTCCCCACATAATTACAACAGTACGTCATTCACTGTTAGTCCATTGCGTATTTTATATCCTTACAAAATACAAATTGTATTTTATAAGTAAAAAACCAGTTCTAATATAGCTACTGCGCTTTCGCGTAATCAAAACAATTACTTTCGATGTAAATACAGTTTGCATGCAATAAGAAAAAAATCTGTATGATTGTGATTATTTTGTGATCAACAGAAAGTTCTTCATCAAAGATTAAAGGCAAGAGTTTTCTGTTGTACCTGATAAGTGCGAAATTTGTTTAGCAATAACAAAAATATGTTCATATAAGTTCAACGAAGAATTTAAGCGATGTTTTGCATTTTTTTGTATTTCACCTTTATTTGATGAATTTGCGTTTTCTAGCTCTGTGTGATAACTCTGTATCTTTTAATTTTTTTTTACTATAGCAATTTTAGAATAAAATCTGAATCAAAAAATGACAGTTTCTATTTTGCTATAAATAGTATTTATTTTTAAGTAAAACGGTTCAAATGGCTCTGAGCAGTATGGGACGTATATCTGAGGTCATCAGTCCCCTAGAACTTAGAACTACTTAAACATAACTAACCTAAGGACATCGCACGTATCCATGCCCGAGGCAGGATTCGAACCTGCGACCGTAGCGGTCACGTGGTTGCAGACTGAAGTGCCTAGAACCTGTCGGCCACAACAGCAGGCTTTAAGTAAAAGACATGAGAATATCTATGCAGGACAAAAACGTAGTATTTTTTGGTAGTATATTTATATATCCGCACTCAGTTTCTGTATGGTTCACCAGTTGTGATTTCTAGAAGGTTTAGAAAGACAATGTTCGCAAAGAAGGTGATAGAAATGGGATAATGGCTAATAGATATGCAACACACACAATGTACAAGTAACAGCTACTAGGGAAACTACCGTATTATGCACTTACTTACGGTAGCCTATGGTAGTTTAACAACACTACTGCACGCAACGCACATATTGGTGTTTGCAGCATAAGAAACGGGGCCCGTATAGAGTACTTGCAAAGTGAAGCCAGTAAGTCGGAGAGATGGTCTGTCCTCTGGTATGGCTCTACTTTCATTATTATTTGTAGTTTTGAGGCAGACTTCTTATGAAACACTGGAAGTACTTATGGATAACGCTATTCAGATTCTGAAGTGGGTTCTGATAGAGCTAGAAATCCCAAAGAGTGCTGTCTCGGTCAACTACATAACCTGGAGTTGTGCAGCCTGTTACCCTTTGTGCACGAAATAGAATTCTGCATTCCCAAATTTCTTAGAACTTGCCAATCAACGATTTGAGACTTCTTAAGGAGGATCACGCAAAAGACAGGTAGTAAAGACTGTCTTCTTAGGACTTGATAATCCACACAGTTCACGCGGCCGTCGCATTTTTAAGTCAGTGGAAATACGAGGTGGCGGTTCACATTAACATTAGAGTACAAGAAGTGTGTTAGCAGTTGCAAATGTGGATAAAGATCACCTGTAGAATGGAATGACGACAGTAAAAATGTGAGCCAGACCGATACTCGAATCCAGGTTTCCAACTTACTCCGAGCGGTGGCCTTACCATTACGCTATCCGACTACGAATTACGGCCACACCCAAACTTCCATATGCATCGTACTTCTAAACAACACAGGCACTGAAAAATCGTATTGTACGTGATTTTCGAGTACCTCCTGCGAAATCTTCATTGCAGAGCTGGTCAGTGGATTTGGTTGACCAGTGAATAAAACGGAGTTCTAGAATGGTTAACTCCCTCCTCTTTTCTACAGATCTATCGTGAAATACGAATAGGAAACTGATGAAGGTCTGACATCGACACTGCGCTTTCTAATATACTTCACGTGTCTTACAGAGGAGGGTGTATCAAAACGGTAACGCGATGTATGACAGCACTTAAAAGAGCGGAGGATCAAAACCAGACTATATGCAAGAACTGTGGCCTTGCTGGATATCCATAATAACCGTCATGGTGAATTATACACTACTGTCCAGTAAAATGGCTACACCAAGAAGAAATACAGATGATAAACGGGTATTCATTGAACAAATATATTATACTAGAACTGACATGTGATTAAATTTTCACACAATTTGGGTGCATAGATCCCGAGAAATCAGTACCCAGAACAACCACCTCTGGCCGTAATAACGGCCTTGATACGCCTGGGCTTTGAGTCAAACAGAGCTTGGTTAGCGTGTACAGGTACAGCTGCCCATGCAGCTTCAACACGATACCACAGTTCATCAAGAGTAGTGACTGGCGTATTGTGGGGAGCCAGTTGCTCGGCCACCATTGACCACACGGTTTCAGTTGGTGAGAGATCTGGAGAACGTGCTGGCCAGGTCAGCAGTCGAACATTTTCTGTATCCAGAAAGGCCCGTACAGGACCTGCAATATGCGGTCGCGCATTATCCTGCTGAAATGTAGGGTTTTGCAGGGATCGAATGAAGGGTAGAGCTACGGGTCGTAACACATCTGAAATGTAACGTCCACTGTTCAAAGTGCCGTCAGTGCGAACAAGAGGTGACCGAGACGTGTAACCAATGGCACCCCATACCATCACACTGGGTAATACGCCAGTAAGGTGATGACGAATACACGCTTCCAATGTGCGTTCACCTCGATGTCGCCAAACACGGATGCGACCGTCATGATGCTGTAAACAGAACCTGGATTCATCCGAAAAAATGACTTTTTGCCATTCGTGCACCCAGGTTCGTCGTTGAGTACACCATCGCAGGCGCTCCTGTCTGTGATGCAGCGTCAAGGGTAACCGCAGCCATGGTCTCCGAGTTGATAATCCATGCTGCTGCAAACGTCGTCGAACTGTTCGTGCAGATGGTTGTTGTCTTGCGAACGTCCCCATCTGTTGACTCAGGGATAGAGACATGGCTGCACGATCCGTTACAGCCATGTCTGCTAGTGATAAGAAGCCGTTGGGATCCAGCATGGCGTCCACTATTACCCTCCGATTCCATATTCATTGGATCTGGACCAACGCGAGCAGCAATGTCGCGATACGATAAACGGCAATCGCGATAGACTACAATCCGACATTTATCAAAGCTGAAAACGTGATGGTATGCATTTCTCCTCCTTAAACGAGGTATCACAACAACGTTTCACCAGACAACGCCGGTCAACTGCTGTTTGTGTATGAGAAATCGGTTTGAAACTTTCCGCATGTCAACAGGTTGTAGGTGTCGCCACCGGCGCCAACCTTGTGTGTATGCTCTGTAAAGCTAATCATTTGCATATCACTGCATCTTCTTCCTGTCGGTTAAATGTCGCGTCTGTAGCACGTCATCATCGTGGTGCAGCAATTTTAATGGCCTGTAGTGTAATTAGTCTACATGTACTATTTCAGTGGTTCATAATGCAGAGCAGCTTTCACAACTTTATCCTACGCAACACCCGTGAACCACTTTAGCGGAGGTATGAATCTCTCTACTGCTGTCGATGCTGTATCTTTGAATTTGAGCCATATCTGGTCTACACTTACATAATTAACTTGGCAGCTGTAGTCAGTGCTCAGTTACTGCTTCAAGTTTTGTAGAGGGTGACAGGAAACAAGAAATTTGGAATGATCAATGGCGCTACAACCCGTGGAAATACATTCTTGTAATTGACTGGCCTGCCCAGAGTCCCGACATGAAGGCAGCGTAGCACACGTCTGAGATGAGTTAGAAAGTCGACTTCGCTCCATACCCCAGCGTCCCACATCAATACCGTCCCTGCTTACGGCTGTTGAGAAAGAATCGGCTGCCACTCCTTCAGAGACTTACAGGCACCTCACTGAGACTGTCCTCAGCAGAATTCAAGCTTTCATAAAGGCAAAGGGTGGACATGTTGAAACGTCCCCTTAGAAAAATTAATGAATTACTGTGCTGATGAACCTCTTACTTAATTGCTCTTCAAACAGCTGAGCAACACTGAACGTACTCAGACATTACTCTCTTTACTTATTCTGATCAACACTAAACTGACACATAATATTTTTACCGCAACGCAGCCTGATTTTCAATAATCCATACAAAATAATGGCCCTGACTAACATTAACCTATACCTTTCACAAATCACTTACCTCTCAAAAATCTTCGTTACTTGAACTACTGCAATACAGCGAGCGCCACTACTGCCAGCTTTTTATAAAAGATTCAAACTACTGAAGGCACTAACTGCTGATAGGCACAGTTAGCAAATGAAAGATTTTAATAGAGAACAAACAATGTATTTACCTTAATAGTGTTCAAAAGTCATAATATATATAGCAGTTCATGACATACAATAATACAAATTTACTCTTTCTGTTGGACACACGTCCAGATCATCCGCTCTCAAAACTCCGCCATCTCTCTCCCCACATCCACCACTGCTGGCGGCTCACCTCCAACTGCGCAACGCTACGCGCTGTTAACAGCCAACTGCCCAACACTACAATGGCAGACAACAATGCAACCCAGCCACAGACTGCACACAGCACAGCCAGTGATTTTCATACAGAGCGCTAAGTGGCGTTACCAATAAGAAAACCTAAGCAACCTACTTACAATGTTATACCAGAGATCTTCGCAAAAGCGCTCAGCAACCTTTCGGGCACCTAGGGCACGCGTGCAGCCTACATGGCCCCTGCACGCCTCAGCGTCACGAACGCGCCCTGTCGCAGTAACGGACGGAAACCAGCTGGTGGTATCATCGCTAACACAGGCCACCACTTCCAAGGGACCTATTCGCGTCCATTGCACACGTTACCAGAAAATAGTGCCGCGAGTACTCGGCCGCCGGCCGCTATAAAAGTCGGCACTAGAGCTGCACAGGTTAGTTCTTCCGGTTTCGAGAGCCTCTCATATCACCTGGGCGCGTGCTACACACCCCATCTTGTTAAGACGCTCTCGAAGTCCACCGTAGGAACCGACGCCGCTGTATTCAGCATTCATTGTTGTTTCCTTTGCTGCAGTCCGACTGTATAGAGGATACACTTTTCCGTTCCTAAGCTGGTGTTACTCAGGACGACCTCGTCGGACTTAGAATATTTTCCATATAAGTATATTTATGTATGAAAAGCCTAAATGTGTTATTTTGTCAGGCACTGGAATCACCATACCGTCCGCCCTCCGTAGATGAGTGGTCAGCGTGACCGAATGTCAATCCTAAGGGCCCGGGTTCGATTCCCGGCTGGATCGGAGATTTTCTCCGCTCAGGAACTGGGTGTTGTGTTGTCCTAGTCATCATCATTTCATCCCCATCGGCGCGCAAGTCGCCGAAGTGGCGTCAAATCGAAAGACTTGCAACCGGCGTACAGTCTACCAGACGGGAGACCCTACTCACACGACAGTTTTTTATTACCACGCTGCCACGTCTTCTTACCTGTCAGGTACTGTAATTGTGATTTCGTTATTATCATCGATGCAGCCGTTTCTTCCCTGAGTAAACTTTTGTAAACTTTGATCACTGTTTTCCCTGTGAGCCTCACTTGAGTACACAATCCTTACTAATGACTCCCATGTAAGGTCCGAATATGTTCGATCAGATAGCGTGTATTACCTGACAAAAAATGTCAACCATATAGAAGGGGAGGAAGAAACGAAATTGAACATTACGGGTTGTGATGGAATGTGATGTTACTTCAGTGATTAAAGTATTGAGTCAAATTTATAACGAACTTGGCAGTATGAACCAACTTATCAGTATGGTTTTCACCCGCTCTCGTCTGAATGCATGCTGCATGCTTGGGAAGAGTATCATAAAGCCTCTGTATTCTCTCTTGAGACAAATTGGCCCACAACTATTGTAGCTGAAACTTGATATGCTGGTTACTTGCACTGTGACAGTGTTGACATTCGACACATGGGCAGTCCATACATGTTGATACTGCGCAATAGTATTTAAAGTGATTGAACACAATAAGCTTCAGCACAGTTACAGTTGTAGATTACATTACACACACACACACACACACACACACACACACACACACACACACACACTACTGTGAGCAACACCGTCTACAACATTCTATAAGACGCCAACAGATGACGTAAGACTCTTACGCCTCAGAATCCTCCCCAACCTGCTCTTTCTCATGGGGACGACCAGCTGGACCAGTCGACAGATCTTCTCCTCATCCGGCTGCAGGAGAGCGATGCATACTACTTTGTTGTCTATAACGTGTTGCACCTCTTCCACTATAGTTCTCTTCTACAAGTGGTTTCATATCGTCCTGAAGTAAGATGATTTGTCCAGTTATTGGTTTTCCTTCTTGAGGGATATCCTTTCACATCGTTGTAGCATTTTACTAACAGGAGATATTCACTTTTTCCATCTGTGCCAAATGTCCTCATTGAACTTTCGTCGCAGACGCAACTCCTTGGCAAGATCTATGCTAGTTGCTGGAACCCTGACACACATGTAATATTTACCATTTTGCCACCACTGGGAATTGGGCAGGAATGAACACTACATGCTCTCTCTTAAATGGATACTGAGTTTATTGCAGCTTCTGATTCTATCAAATTGGCGGTTAGGTATCTTCACCGAGCTGAGAGCGGCTAAGCAGCTTCCTCAAGCAATGCTTGACGTTGCCTATCATGCGTTCCCACCAGCCTACCCACCATGCAGGCCGCGGTGGTATGTACTTTCAGGTGGTTCTGTGGTGGGCAGATTAGAACTGTATTTCAGTGTGGTATATTATGCTGAAGTGTCTTGACAGTTCTGTGTTTGCTGCATGGTACGTTATAGCATTTTATGGATAAACAGTGAGCAGTTGGCTTCTACCCCCAGCAAAGCACAGCATGGCCGTTAGCAACCCTATAGGTGGACATCCTGGTGACAAGCTCAGTCTGAATTGCACGTGTTGTGGCACATGTGAATAGAAGACTATATAGGGCTTCTTGGTCCAGCGAAATCACTCACTGTTACTGCAAGAGTTGTACATGGTGCACACTGTGGCCTACCACAGAGCAGAATCACACCTTCAGACAGCAATATTTGAAACTTTGGATAACTGTTCCCCCCTTACGCAATGCAAATACATAGAGAGAATTATTGAACTATATGAAATAAAAACCTTCATAGCTTCTGAACGGCTTGCGTTAGGTCGTTCAAACTGCACGGTTGGCCGCGGGGCGTGATGGGAATTATTATACAGACGTTCGCGCACCTTGTTGTTGTCGGCCATTTGCACGTGAAAATGTCAATGTGCAGCTTACCTGAGAGTATATCGCTTGTGAAGGCCTACTGTTCGAGCAATAACAGCCCAACTGCGGCTCAAAGGAAGTTTTCGACCGAGTTCAAGCTGAAGACAACCGATCCAAGTGCGCTAACAATCAAGAATTTGATTCGCAAGCTTCAGAGAACGGGTAGTGTTCGTGATGACAGTGTTGGCAGAAACGCCAGAAGAGATGGATAATACACGCGCAGGGATTCAAACCAGTTCCAGGAAATCGATGAGACGAGCTGCACAACAGGTGGGAATCAGCCGGGAGACACTGCGACAAATTGTTGTTGATGTTCTACATCTCATCCCATACAAAATTAAAACCCATCAGCCACTAAGCCCCAGGACCATGGAACAGCGGTTGTGTTTCGCCAACATTATTGTCCACAGAGTTGACGAACAGGAGTTTGACGTGAATATGGTTTAGTTTAGCCTATTTTCACTGGGATGGATTTGTCAGTAAGCAAAGTTGGCGAATTTTGGGGACAGAGAAGTCTCTACACCCTCAATGGGTGTGTCAGTGTCCAGTCACGGAATAATCGATGTGAAGTTCCTTGATGGCGGGTGTCTACCGAATGGTACATAAAGGTTTTGGAAGACGATTTCATCCCCATTATCCAAAGTGACCCTGATTTCAACAAGATGTGATTCATGAAAGACGGAGATCGTCCTCATCGACGCTGGACAGTGATGTCCTGGAGAAGCACTTTGGGGACAGGATTCTGGCTCTGCGACACCCAGGGGCCACTGGCATGGGCCTCGATTGTCTGCCATATTCTCCGGATCTGAACACGTGCGACTCCTTTTTTTTTGGGGGGGGGGGGGGTATATTAAAGACAAGATGTATAGCAATAATCCCAGAACCAGTGCTTAGCTGACAACAGCCATTCAGAATGTCATCGACAGCATCAATATTCCTATACTTGAGCTGGCCATGCAGAATTTCGCTAGTCGTCTGCGTCACTTCATCGCCAATGATCGCAGGCACATCGAAGATGACATAACCTAAATTCGAATATCGGTAGTGATGTTTAGATGTTGAATAATGTGTGTGCACGCCATAGTTTCTAACTACTTTCGTTTCTTATAGTTCAATAATTGTCACCCTGTAATTCTGCAGCGAGTACCTCCTCTTGGCCGGCCGTGGTGGCCGAGCGGTTCTAGGCGCTTCAGTCTGGAACCGCACGACTGCGACGGTCGCAGGTTCGAAACCTGCCTCGGGCATGGATGTGTGTGATGTCCTTAGGTTAGTTAGGTTTAAGTAGTTCTAAGTGCTATGGGACTGATGACCTCCGATGTTTAGTCCCAGCTCATCGTATAAAGATGGCACATAAAAATGATCACCTCTTTTATCTTATTAATAAATATTTTATTTGTGGTAATAACGTGTACATGGGGCAGTCAAATGAAAACAGAACACCCGTCACAGCGCGACCATGAAATGGTTCCATTGAGAAGTAATTAGCATTCGTGCTAAGACATTTATCTCACTGGGAGGCGAACGATCAAATTCTCTTTCGAAGAGCATAGTGCGGGCTGTGTCAGTGTGAGGGGAGCAGTGCAAAGGAGACGTTGGTACTCACAGTGGACCAGCGCATATTCGTTGTGGAAAGCTACGTGACAACAAAGTAGTGGAAACGGTGTGGTTAGTCGCTTGCTGAGAAGTTTAATGGTGTCGTAGTCCTAATAGTCTTCAAGAACTGCAGCAGAACATTTCGGAGGAGACTGCAGCAATTCCAGCAGCCCAGCTTCGATCCGTCTTCAGCAACTTCTTGACCAGGGCCCGAAGGTGCCATCACATGAATGGTGGTCACTTTCAACATCTGCTATAGTCACGTTGGAACTGGATGCAGAGGTGCATGTGTTCTGAGATGCATCTGAAAAATTCTATGGTAACGTTTCGTGTGTTTGGACAACTACTGAAACTGCTTAAACAGAACATACCGTTTGCCGCAAGAACAGGCACTGAATAAGTTGGAATTGCTTATCACATCAGTTGGCTCACGAGTTCTTCGTTTGCGTGGACAACAGGGATACACTCTAAGACAAAAAATAAATCAAAAAGTAGAAATAAAAAATAAAGATGAAAAAGAAGATGATCCGTTCTGCGGCTCGAGTTAGTGCCGTTGCTAGGTTGGCATCGTTTAGTTGGTATAGTTACAGTTGTCGTCTTCTTCTTGTGTTTGTTGGCGCCACTCCGTTTGCTAGCGTTGTCTATGCGCTAGTGGCAGCAGTGGCGGTTATCGATATCTAGTAACGGTTGTACTATCTTTGGGACGACGTTGTGGTGTTTCCGTGTGGCGTGAGTCAGCAGTTCGGTTGGGTACGGACGAGCATCTAGGTCCGCGCAGCGCGAGAACATGCTGGGAACATTGGCGGCATCCACGCACTGCCAAAAAGGGTTGTAGTCGCGAGGAGTACAACCTCGTTGTCAACCTGACCCAGGAAGTTAAACTGAGTGGACCTTTAATTCAAGTAGTGACACCTCCACCATTGTGAGATCTCGCCATTTGCATACGTGTTGCTGCTCGCAATGTCGCAGAGACAAAGAGCAGCGAGTGGAGCGTTTGGGGAAATCGAACCTAATTATCCTTCCTCCACTTCTTATTATTAATTGTTGCATTCTATATGTTATTATTTGTTAAATTCAAGCAGTGGTATTTTTCCTGCCTAGTGGCCGCTGACGCTCCAGTTACCTGCCCTGGAGCTTAGTGTATGTTATGGCAGTGTGCTTTTCCTCACCTTGCCGCTGCTGTCCGATACGGCGGTAGTTCGACCGCTAACATGATTTGTGGGTCAGGTGATGCGTTTTTTTCCCTACTTTGGTAGTAGTGGTTCCTTTCTGCTTCCGGATGCTCTAAACACCGGAGTCTGAAGTCGTAGTGCCGACCGCCGGTTCCGGCTTGGGTGTGTTATTCCATCGTTGCACTGGTCATTGGACGTAACGCAGATTCGGCAAATGATTATTGGTCACGCATTTAAACTGCAACTAGTGTGAGTTACCATCTCGTGAAGTTAATGCAACTCTTGGCTGCCTGTCTCATCGCTTGCGAAGTTTTGAGGGACTTTCCCAGGCCGATCCTTGGAGCAGCGCCTGCGCCTCCCCCCCTCACCCCTCCCCAGCCCCCTCTCTCCTTGGTTTGCTCTGATTTTATGATTTTTTTAAATTTTTAATAAGTGTAATTTCAAGTTTGAAGATGTTTAGCTGGTTGTTAAAAGATTGCTCTTCAGGCCTTCAGCCATGAAACAGTTTTAAAATTATTACTATTGGGGCCTTCAGTCGAGAAGTAGTTGAATTTGTTATCATTAAGGCCTTTAGATATCGGTGTCACTTGTCTTAAAAATTTTAATTCAACAATGGTATTCTAGCAGTGACATTTTTAAAAATATTATAGTAACTGTAATTGCAGGTTGAAGTAGTTTAATTGGTTCTTATGATTGCTATTCAGGCTTTCAGCCATGAAATTGTCACTACTGGGGCCATCAGCCGTGGAACACTTCTTAATTTATTGTCACCTTTTATCTGTTATTGTTTCCAGAAATGGACGTGACTGAAAACTAAACTAACCAACAGCAATTGATTATGGCCCGTCCACAATCGTAACCTAATCGCCCCTTCCTTGGTACCAGGTCTCAGAAGAAGAAAAAGAGAAAAAAAAACAACGAAGCATCACAAAGGCGTTATGCGAATAAGGCGGAAATCGGTAGATCTCATATACATTTACAGTCAAAAAAATTATTAAAATTTTAGCAAATTTGCATGATTTATTCAAGAGAAAGAGATTCACATATGGAGGAAATCATTAACGCATTGGTCTATCTGTGGCTCTTATGCGAGCAGTTATTCTACTATGCACCCATTGGTGGAGTTGTTGGATGTCCTCTGTCCTCCTGAGGGATATCGAGCCAACTTCTGTCCAACTGGCTCGTTAGATCGTCAAAATCCCGAGGTGGTCGGGGAGCCCTGCGCATATTGCTCCTAACGTTCTCAATTGGGGAAAGATGTGGCGGCTTTTCTCGCAACATACGGCTTGGTAAAGACGAAGACAAGCAGTAAAAACTCTCGCTATGTGCGGGCGGACATTATCTTGCTGAAACGTAAGCCCAGAATGGCCGCTGTGCTGTAAGGCTGCCGCGCATGACAACCAAAGGAGTCCTGCTATGAAATGGCAGCCCAGAACATCATTCCTGGTTGTCTGTTAGTATGGTGGGAGACAGTTAGGTTGGTATCTCACCGCTGTCCAGGGCATCTCAAGATACGACTTCGCTGCTCAGTTGGGCTAAGTTCGAAGTGGGGCTCATCACTGAAGACAGTTCTTCTCCAGCCAGTGAGATTCCCGGCGGAAGATGCCCAGCACCACTGCAAACGGGCAGGTTGGTGTACACAAGCCAATTGCAGTCAGCGCAAAGGGTGTCATGAGCTCAGCCCTCTTCCTGTGAGCCTCCTATTAAGAGTCATTCTGGTCACTGTGGCCTCAACTGCACGTCGGATTGATGATAATGATGAACTCGTGGCTGAATACCTCTCTGACAATGTTCTATCCTCACATTCTGTCATCTCTCCAGGTCGACAGCTTAATTTTTGACGCTGTGTTTGGCTGCGGTGGTACAGCTGATACACAGATGAGCGATTCGCCTATTACTCCAACCGTCTTCATTGAGCCCAACTACATGTCCTCTCTCAAATGCTGACATCTGTGTATTTTGTTTATGCGCATGTCTGTGAGGCATAGTTACTGTCCAACCGAGCACACGAACCTAAATTGGAAACGAAATTCTCTGTTTTCGACATATTCACTGCCTACTACCCTTGCCAGATGTGCGGTGAAAATGCGCTGCACCATCATAAATTCATCCAGCAATCGACGAAGTTTCCTCTTCTTAGAGTATACTTTGGTTTGGAGTTATTGAACTGTCACTCTTGAGTGCATACGAAATGATCCCCACTATTGGAAACCTTCATTTGGAACCGTGTGGCCGATATCCTGACCTAAACTACACCTAATTTTATTTTGTTTATGAGTGTGGTTAGGGCTTCCAATAGGGTAGATTGGTCGCCGGGTGGAAGTCATTTTAGTAACGCCGCTTCGGCGACTTCCGTGTCGAGTAGGATGAAATGATGAAGAGAACAACACAACAGCCAGTCCTGAGCGGTGAAGGTCTGACGCACCCGGGAATCGAACCTGGGCCCCTCGCTTCACATTTTGACGCGCTGACTACTCAGCTATGGAGGCAGACACTCAGTCAATGGAAGTACCGTCATGGAGGTCAAGATCGTGCAGTTGGCTTGACACGGGGACTTGGAGATCTAATAATAATGATTGACGTCTGGTGGTGTTAGGCCACTATAGCTTTCGCAAGACAAGTAGTCGTGATCACCTGACATTGCATGTCCACTGTGTCAGAAGCCAAAACACGAACAAATGTGACACTGACCAATATCAGTAAACCTCTATTAAACATCGCAAATTTCAGTTCATATGTAACTGCCGTTTACGTTCTACGTACCGATTTCACAAAGAACAAGATTACAAGCTCTAGCAGGTTGAGTACTCTGGAACTACAAAACAACCGTGGGTATTGGATAAAAAGAGTTCAAGAGGAGGTTCAAATGGTTCAAATGGCTCTGAGCTTTACTTCTGTCAGTACCTCACCTCCTACATTCCAAACTTCACAGAAGCTCTCCTGCGACCCTTGCAGAACTAGCACCCGCGAAATGCAAAGGTCCCGAGTTCGACTCTCGGTCCGGCACATAGTTTTAATCTGCCAGGAAGTTTCATATCAGCGCACATTCCACTGCAGAGTGAAAATCTCATTCTGGAAACATCCCCCAGGCTGTGGCTAGGCCATGTCTCCGCAATATCCTTTCTATCACGAGTGCTAGTCCGCAGGAGAGCTTCTGTAAAGTTTGGAAAGTAGGAAACGAGGTACTGGCAGAAGTAAAGCTCTGAGGACGGGGCGTGAGTCGTGCTTGGGTAGCTCAGATGGTAGATCACTTGCCCGCGAAATGCAAAGGTCCCGATTTCGAGACTCGGTCCAGCACACAGTTTTAATGCCAGGTAGTTTCACATCAGCGCACACTCCGCTGCACAGTGAAAAGCTCATACTGGAACTACATCCCTCTTGCACGCTATCTATTCTTGGCCTTCCATTCTTATTGTTCTTCCTTCATTCTTGTACATACCGTCTTTCTTTATAGCTTACTCCTACCTTTCTCAGAACTGTAAACATATTCCACCATTTTATCCCGTGCAACCCTTTTTCGTGGTCAACAAATCCTATGAATGAATGTGTCTTGATTTTTCTTAAGTCTTTAATTATCAGTCGCAAGGCTTTAACTGCGTCTCTGATGCCCTTACCTTTCTGAAAGCCCAACTGATCGCCAACTAACAGATCCTCTAGTTCTTCTGCACATTATTCTCATCAGAAACTTGGATCCATTAGCTGTTACGCCGATTTTGTGATAGTTTTCTGCTTTATCTACCGTTGCCTTCTCCTGATTCGTAAGGATGATATTTTTCCGAAAGTCTGATCCTATCTCCAGTTTTAGATACTCTACTCACAAATTTGGATCGTCGCTTGGTTGCCACTTCCTCCAAGGATTTCAGAAATTCCAAAGGAATGTTGTCTATCCCTTCTGCCTTGTTTTATCGCAAGTCTTCCGGAGATCTGTTAAACTCTCCTATATCTTCTACATCGACTCCCATTTCTCGATCAATCAGTCAACTAACAAGTCCCCTCCCTCTTCCTGTTTTGGATAGCTCTGTTCTGACATGCACGATGTGCTTTAACACCGGCTACAAACCAACAGTTTACAAACTTCCGGATATGGTTCCAACCTTCGCCCTGCAGCCAATGATCATGGCCTTTTCGACGTCAGATAAATTGCTCCGTTTACACATTACGACTTTGACGGCACTGTTGTCTGTACCCCGTTGAAACCCTTTATATACTATTCCGTGTATAGTAACGTGCGTGAGAGGGATAGAAACGTGAGAGTAGAAGACCCTTAAAGAAAGGATCAGTGACATAGGAGAGAAGAGAAATATAAGGGAAGAGGAAGATCCTGGAACATATCTCACGAACAGAACGAGAAAAATGTAATCAGACTTCTTCCACACATTATGACATATCACCTAGGATAAAACATTGTAGATAAGGGACACCTAGCACACCTATTTGTGGAGGAGACATGGAATGGTGGTGACATTTAAGCAGAACTGTGGAACGCGGGGTGCAATTTCTACCAGCATTGGTACGCATATGGCTTACAGTCTCGTGAAAGACATGTGATGGAATAGGTAACGCAAGTCAGAATAGACATATTTTATTTCTTTCTGTATGAAACATAAGCTTTCGATAAATAGCAAAGTGAAGAGCGCGAGGAAATCAAATAGCCTTTACAAATGCCAACCGTATCGTGAAAATGTTGCAGAAATATATGCTTATATTGATGCAAATTCTCTATTTTACTCTAATAATTTCATTACAACGACTCTAAATTTAAACCCTTTTTAAGTTTCATTTTATGAATTAACTGTTTTTTACTTAGTACTCTTCTCAAAGTTGTAATATGCTGTGCTACCACCTTCTAGCGCTTTATACTCTTATGAGCCTGGGCACTTAACATCGGTCGGTTTGTATATGGCCAACTCGAGGAAATTCTGACACCGTCATCAGACAGCATGGCTATTTTCCATGTCATTTTGAACGCAGGACAACGGTGCTTTCCTATATTTGCTATATAGTCATGTTACAAGCTCGAGATCGAAAGTAGACCATTAACGTAATCTTTAATAAAACTTCTACGCTACTGTCTTGTCATTTACGGCATATATTATGATCCTTTTATGTCGATTTCTTACGTCATTTTGTGATAGCTGTTGTATATACTTTCCAGTTGACGCCCTTGCGTTGTTAACAGCCAATTGACAAATGTGTCCACTAACCTTAGCCACTGCTTTTTATATTCTTGTGAGTACTGTCTAATAATTTTGCTAAAATATTTTCCACCAATTATTAATGTTCCATGAAGTCAATATCTTTCAGGTCACAAGATGACTGGAAACGACCGAAACAGGTTATCTGTTTTGCTAGGTGCGATCTTGGCAAATAAATATTTTACAAAAAGTCGACATTCATTGTAATGACTAATGAGGGATCGATGAATACACTGACGATGTCAGGAAACTAAGTTCACAATTTTAAGTCTCGATGCAAACACTTTGGAGCATCTGTTTCTCAGATGTAGAAGAAGGTATCAAAAAACGAGAGAAATCGCAGTAACGGAACGATTGGTTCATTTTCGCGGAAAAGTTGATGAATTTACTTCCACGCTCGCAGTTACACGAAACCTCCCAGTCACAGTATACAGATGACTTGGTGGCTCCTTCAGCCTCTAATAAGACGGAAATTTCTATCTTCCCCTACAATCGAATAGACCTGTAATCGAACAAAAATTCAGAAACAGACCTGGGTACGTGGCACTACACTATATGTCTAGATGAAATTAATATTTTTAAACAGATATCCACAATTTTAATTCTGACATAACAGTGGCAAAAAAATTCTGACAGTGGGATACGATTGCAATTTTCAGTTGCGATTCTCCAGATTTTACCACTGCGGCTGCATACAGAAAATAAAATACGAGTACGTACATCATTGTTAAAAGCATGGCTATGGAAACGAAATTATCACGATCAGGTGTTAAAAGCGTGTAGATGCTCAAACGCCCAGGACAGGACAGGTAGTTTAAATTGTGGGAAGGGGCCAAAATAAGGGGCTGTCCGTTACATTCGAACATACAACCTTATTATTTGATCAAACATTACAAGACCCCCCCCAATTTTTTTAAACACACATTTTTAATCTTTTGGCCTTAATTACCGGCTGAAAGTCATTTTAATTTAAAAGCGGCTGAAGGCCAATAACATAAAATGCAAGCATAATCAGAAATTGAAAATGCAAGCCTTATCTTACAACAGTTCTTTACTTAGGCTGAAGGTCCAAACAATCTGAGATTTTCAGAGCAAACAAGTTGAAATCAAAACTGACTGAAAGCCCAACGCTTAAGGCTGAACAACATTAATTTAGAAAAAAACAACAACAAGGCCTTACGTAAAACTGTTCTTAATTAACCAAAACAGAAGTTTAAAAGGCAAAGTCTTATCTTAAAACAGTTCTTTAGTTAGGCTGAAGCCCCAAAGAATCAGATACTTCAATAGCAAACAAGTTAAATTCAAATCGGCTGAAGGCCTAACACTTAAAACTCCATAACATTAATTTTTTTTTTAAATACCAAAGGTCTTACGCGAAACAGTTCCTTAAATTTGGCTGGAGGCCTACAGAATCGTACGCCTTAAGGACAAAACAAACTTTATCTAAAAAAAAAAGATATCGGCTAGAAGTCATACAAATACAAACAACAAGAATAAATTTAAAAAAGGCAGTACACCCAAAGGCGCTCAGATGTTCGAGGGTCGGCCTGGAATTCAAACACCAACGATCGCTCGGTCAGACGGGCAGTCTTCCCAACAATTCTCAATCCGACGGCAACCCAACCTATAGACAGTCAACGGACCAAGGGACAGGATAACTTTCGGTCCAGTATCGGTGAGCCACGGACCTCGAAGCAACGGGAACAGCCCCTCACACTCCGCCCGAGGGTGGACGCCAGCACCGGCCCCACGGAGATTTCCTCGCTGCTCCACGCCAACCGACCGACTGACCAGGCCCGGTAACGGTGAAGGACCACATATATGTCGACCGATGAGACGACCAACCAACGGTCGTCCCGCTCCAGTCTCCCTCCGTCGGACAGTGCATGTGTGCCGCCAGCGGTCGGCGAGCACTGGCTGCCGGCGCCACACCGGCGCTCAGACCCCGACTTCACTGCAACTGCGTCCCGACTGCACTCCTGGTCCGTCCCCAACTGACTGCCAGACACACGACGACCCGAAAACACTATCGGTCGCTCCAGAGATGGCAAGACAGTCCACTCACCGATACGCGCTGCTGCTGCCGGTCACGGGCAAGTAAGGCAAGAAGTTAGTGACGCCAGTAAATGCAATAAGAAAACGAGGCGGCAGTACCGTAATAGAAGATGACAAACAATAAATGGGATAAACGCGAGCCCTGCACGTCTCAGTGGCATTTGGAGGTACTTCAGTTGAAAAAATGGTGATGTACTGAAACCATCATGAAACATAAGGGTGTCGTTGCAACAGCTTGCCTGATAAACAGGCACGTATCCTGTATGGAATCTGTTCGTAACACACTCGAAGCAATATGTGGGTACCTTTCTTTGTTCATTTATCTTTGCGCGATGCTATTTTGTAAGTTGTGAAGAATGCTAATCCAACGCTGTGAGTAGCTCAATATACAATATAACAGATAGTTTACATAGAATTCATCCAATATGGAAATGTCACATAATTCTCTTTGCAGTTCACATATTAACACCTCTATTTGTAATTTATAATTACGTCTGTATTGCAATGATTAACATATCGAGAGCACAAAATCAGCCACTGTTTAACTCAGACACTATGATAACTTTTTATAATGTGTTGTGTAGGCGTATATGTGTGCATTATACGCAAATAAGAAACATGGACAGTTCAATCCCTCATCCGACGGAAAAGTTCTTTCCAATAAGTTTCTGGGTCTAGCGTCGCGATTGGAAATTATACTTAGTGTCGTAACACATTCCTTGGTCTTTCTGTCCTGATTAACCCGGCTTTAGAAAAATTGTCTTTCTGGTGATCCAGAAGATGCAGTATATGTTTTCGCTAATATTTGGCATCGACTGTTGGAGTACAAATGCCATCTGTTAATTAGGGAAGAATTATCGCAACAAGAAATATTTCAACATGTAGTAATTGAACAATAATTCAACAATCATTTTAATATTGACACTAAATATTTATCATTTTCGCAATGACTCCTCTAAACATGATTTCTGAATTCATTCTAAATAGATTAAAAGAAGTGAGAGTGACTATTTCTACACATTGGGTAGAAACGTGAGTTGTTGACAGTGTACTTCACTGCAGTTTAGCGTAGCAGTTCATGCACATCAGTCGAGAGAGAGAAAGAGACAGACAGAGGGAGGGAGAGGGAAGGAGGGAGGGAGGGAGAGGGAAGGAGGGAGGGAGGGAGGGAGGGAGGGAGGGAGGGAGGGAGGGAGGGAGAGAGAGAGAGAGAGAGAGAGAGATAGTGGAGGTGGAGGTGGAAGTGGAAGTGGAAGTGCTCTTGTTGCAGAGTTGACAGTAAATACTGGCGGAATGAACTGAATAGAGCTGCAGTGGATGTCAAATTCCGAAACTATTGGTGGGCGCTTATTGGCATGAGTAGACCTGTCTCTTGTTAATCGCGTTTGTGCTGTAATTGGCTGGAGATGCGATGTTCCTGATGAACAGCCTCAGTGCTACCAGATAGAATATGTAGACCGCTCATTTATGACATGTATTTATGGAATGCTTTGCTTTTTACTGAAATAGTGGAATGTAAGATGCTAGTGCTAAAGGCTTACTGCTATATTCTATACTGGACAAGATTTTTAAGGAACGACTTAAAAAAAAATAAAGCAACTATCACGTCGAAACACAATTGTGAGCTTACATGCAACAGCAGCAGAACTTGGCTTAGGTTACACACACACACACACACACACTCAAAACACATTTACTTACAATGTTCTCACTGAACAAAGGCAACTATGCGAAAATGATAACACGAAATCACACAGCCTCTAACACACATGGGCGTCAAAAGTTCTCCATTGACGCCATACTTACAGCAGCATAAAAGCGTCTGCTTATGTGCAGTACTGCTGACTGGGTCACCATCCATGAAGGACAATAGAAAAATATGGATGTCAACTTCATCACCTGCGAGGCAAGTGACGATAACGATCTACCACTGAGGAGTCTGTTGCGACTTAGGGTTGGTGAACGACTGCCAACTGCCTGGTCCCATCCACGGTAGAATAATCTGTCTTTATCTAACAATGCATTAATTGTTGCAGAGTGAACATTAACAATCGTCAGAATCCCCTCCTACTCCTCCTCTTCCACCTCCTCCTCCCAAAAGCTAAGGGATTAATACTTACTGAAAGTTACTGCTTTTATTACGTTCTATTGAGCCGCAACTGATCTAAATAGATCGAATTCAGTTGTAGTTGAATATTGACCAGTTTAACTGATCATTCACTTTACATGTTTAATGCACAGTTTCACAACGGGTGGGGTGGGGGTCAACTGCGGTATTTCCTGATAGAATGGTTACTTTACTGTCATTCGACACCAAAGTAACGATTTCAAGATTGCTACTATATTTAAGAAGCCTCCATTAGTGACTCTTTTTGACGGAAGTGCTTCATAGAAGGCAGAAAAGATCGACACGCACAAAGTAATTATACGGCTTACTTTATTTTTGTTGTGTCACGTTGCAGATTTACTCTTTGTATAATACAGCGCAAGTAACGTAAATATTATGCTTATCTTCTTCTTTCGTTTAGATACTAAATGCGAAGGAAAATTACAATTACATTTATATTCAGAAAAAATAACAGAACATCTGGAACGACTAGAGATAGGTCGATATTGCTCACAGGACGCGTACATTGGTATGTTCTGCAGAAACGATTAGCATTTCAGTCACCTCAGTTCAGCATGTGTCCAGCTGCGTAGTACGCACAGGGTCCGCCATAGGCCCTGATAACTTGTTCCATGCGTGATGGCATCGACGCGTATAAGGCGCGAATGGCGTCCTGTGGTATAGCCATCCACGCTACAGTCACCTGGTTGCAAAGTTCATCTGAGGTAGTTGGCATTCGATCACAGCGCTGCACCTATCGCTTCACCATATCTCACATATTTTCGACTGCGCGACAATTCTAGTGATCTGGTGGGCCATAGCAAAAGGCTGACATCCTGTGACACCAAGAGGTCACGTGTTCGTGCAGCAACATGTGATTGTGCATTATCTTGCTGAAAAATCGCGTCTAGGGTGTTGTACAGAAAGTGTATGGCTACAGGTCGCAGAATGTCATTCGCGTAGGTCACATTGTCTACAGGGCCCTGGATATGCACCAACTGTGATTATTGCTTATACCCAAAAGCACCCCACACCACAAAGCCTTGAGTTGGCGCTGTAGGTCCTGTGCCAATGCAATCACGGTGATGCTGCTCCCCCTGTCTGCGGCGAACCAAAATGAGGGCATCATTTTCAAACAAACAGAACCTAGATTCACCCGCAAACACTACCTGATGCTACTCCTGCTACATTGTTGTCGTTCCATACACCATTGCCGTCTAGCATATTTGTGCACATTCGTCAAAGGTAGGCGGGGAAGTGGACGACGCGCACGTAACCCATGCTGTAAGAAACTATAGCGGACTGTTACCCCTGACAGTGTACGATGTGTTAACTGTTCCACTGTTGCCCCAGAGCCGAGAATGATGGAAATCTGTCCTTCAGTGCCATTCTGATAACGTGTCGATCTCCCCGAGGATTGGTGTGGATGGTGCGATCCGGCCCACCTTGTCGTGTTCGCGGCCTTCCGTGAACCATTCTGTACACACTCGTTGCGCTGCCGAAACAATTCGTCTCACACGAGTAGTAATTTCCCGAATGGATGCATTACATTCGCTCATGCCAATATGTGTCCTCTTTTAATCTCACTGATTTTACGGTGCTGTTCGCGCTTACGTCTGAGGGGCATCCTGCACATTTGCTCAAATCATACTGATTCATTACCTTCGGTTTTTAGCGACATAGAGAGATCGATGTTGACCTTGAACCAGAGGGCCGTCAGAGTCCAAATGCTAATCACTTCTGCAGAACATACTAATGCATATGTCCTGTGAATATGAATGTCCTATCTCTAGTCGTTCGAAGTGTTCTGTTATTTTCTGAATGTGAGTATACATAGCACAGCATCTGGTTTCAGTATTCTTCGTTTCACCCATCCTTTCAATCCCCTGGCTCACGACGACCACAGTCAGCGAGTCGCACTTACCGTCACCAGCCACCACCTAATCCACATGTTCCTTTTGACTTTCGAGAAAGTACTCCCTCAGTTCATTAATATATGATAGACAAAAAGTTTCGTGTGGACTTCTTCATCATGTAATTTTATGTAGCGTTGTTACGGTCTTCAGTCTGAAGACTGGTTGGGAGCAGCCCTCTACACTAGTCTATCTTGTGCAAGTCTCTCAAGCTCTGTGTAACTGTTGCAACCTACATCCAGTTTAATTTGCTTATTGCAGTCAAGCCTTGACCTCACACTCCAATTTTTATCCACCTCAAGCCCACTCCCATCCTCACATATATTTTCCTCACCAAACACGATTTCATAATGCCCTCGGAGTTGATTGCTCTGAGCACTATGTGACTTAACATCTGATATCATCAGCCCCCTAAAACTCAGAACTACTTAAACTTAACTAACCCAAGGACATCACACACAGCCATGCCCGAGGCAGGATTCGAATCTGCGACCGTAGCGGTCGCGCGGTTCCAGACTGTAGCGCCTAGAACTGCTCGGCCACCACGGCCGCCATGCCCTCGGAGGTATCCTACCAACAGGTCCCTTCTTTTAGTCAGATTGTGCCGTAAGTTTCTCGTTACCCCAGTTTCAGTACTTCCAGCACCTCCTTGTTAGATATTAGATGTACCCATTTTATCTTCAGCTTTTTTTCTCCAGCACCATATTTCAAAAACTTCTGTTTTTTTTTTTCGTAACTGCCGGCAGGGGTTGCCGAGCGGTTCTAAGCGCAACAGTCTGGAACAGCGCGACCGCTACGGTCGCAGGTTCGAATCCTGCCTCGGGCATGGATGTGTGTGATGTCCTTAGGTTATTTTGCAAAAACAAACATAATGTCTTATGGGATAACAGCAATCAGTGATTTTATAATGTTACTTAAAATCCGTCTTGATTGCAAAAAGTTTTTTTATTATTCATATGACCGGTTTCGGTTCATTCAGAACCATCTTCAGATCTGTAAAAATAATTATACTAATTTACTATTTCACGGAAGCAAATGTTTTTCATCCTATCTAATCAACATCAAATGTACCAGAACGTACCTGATATTTCAGTTACAGGAGTAACCCGTCCAAATCCAGCAACTTTCACATGCTACGTCACATAAAATTGGTTGGCAGAGTGCACGTCATTTATATTAATTATAACACTATTACCGACAGGTGGCGTCTGGTACATTTGTTACATTCCATTTGTACATACTGTATTCAGTAGGTCTTCTTTATATTAAAAATATTTGGTTAAAATATGTAGATGTCAAAGTTAGTAATAACACCAGCAGCCCAAGTTATAAATTAAATAAAGAGCTAAATAACAGATTGAAGGTGGCATATACATATCGTCGGACTTTCAACATTAGCAACAGCTACGAATTTGCCGAGCAAATTAAAGACGTACTTATACCTCAGAATGCGTCACTAGCTTCATTAGATATCACCAATCTATACACAAACATTTCCGTAAAAGAAACGATTGAGATCATTAAGAACAATCTCCTCACTCATGGTAAATTGGCACTGGGGGAAGTGATTGAACTAGTGGAAATGTTGGAACACGTCTTGTCGTTCAATTACTTTACTTTCAATGGTAAAATTTATCAACAGAAAGACGGGCTGACAATGGGGAACAGTTTACCTGGGACGCTGGCTGACATTTTTGTAAATCACTTAGAAAACAAATTCTTTGATGAAAATCCTAATATCGCTGAGAAAATTGTATATTACAGGAGATATGTTCACGACTCCATTTTATTATACAAAGGAGATAAAAATGATATCGAAAACTTAGCACAAAAAATGAGCTCTCAACACCCGAAAATTAGATTCACCATGGAATTTGAAGAAAACAACCGTATAGATTACTTAGATTTAACACTAATAAAGAAAGATGGGAAGCATGAATTTAGCATATTCAGAAAACCTACGTGTACAGATCTAGTTATCAATGAGCGCTCCTGTCACCCACCGCGATACAAATGGGCATATTTTACTTCGATGGTATACAGGCTACTAAGATTGCCACTAAGCCAACAGGAAGTAGAAAAGGAGTTAAGTATTTTAAAACAAGTGGCCGTAGCGAACGGATATACGTGTAAGCAGGTGATGAATATTTATAGGAAGATAAAGAAGAGGCAAATGGAACAAACAGAAGGAAGTGAAGTAGCAGTTAAGAGGAACAACAAGAAAAAATATGTAGCTCTCACTTACAATGGAAGAATTGCAGACAAAATTGAAAGATGCTTTCGTAAATCCGACGTTAAAATAGGGTTCCGAACAAATAACACGTTAAAATTGAAGCTCTGGTATAGAATATGTAATAGTAGGAATAAATTTCAGGATTCAGGTGTATATAAGATCAAATGTAATGACTGCTGTAAACAATATATAGGACAGACTGGTAGGAACTTTGAAACCAGATTCAGGGAGCACACCTACTCTCAAAACAAAACAGCTTTTGGGGCGCATATGGCTGCGACAAAGCACTCAGTCACGAATATTGAAAACAATTTAGAAATCCTCAACGAACAAAACGAATTCAATCATAACGCCTATTTTAGAATTTATGACCACCTACTAAGATGACAACTGTTGCGTGTGGAGATCCAGGCCGAGGGATGAGAGATGGTGCACGGTGGAGAAGCCAGAAGACGCGTGCAGCGCCTGGCGTCGTTGACGGGGCCCTCCTGTGCGGCCCTCTTGCCCGCGGCGATGGACATCAGACGACTGAGCGCACCGCGGCACAACACCAAAATGGCGGGAACCACGGAAGCAGACCGTAGAGGAAAACAAGTTCACACCAGCACCATAGATATATAAATCGCCCTATGCTTTTAGATCGTATAAAAATGATAATTTTACTGTTTTTTAATCCTGACAAGTACAGATTTTAACTCTGACATCTACATATTTTAACCAAATATTTTTAATATAAAGAAGACCTACTGAATACAGTATGTACAAATGGAATGTAACAAATGTACCAGACGCCACCTGTCGGTAATAGTGTTATAATTAATATAAATGACGTGCACTCTGCCAACCAATTTTATGTGACGTAGCATGTGAAAGTTGCTGGATTTGGACGGGTTACTCCTGTAACTGAAATATCAGGTACGTTCTGGTACATTTGATGTTGATTAGATAGGATGAAAAACATTTGCTTCCGTGAAATAGTAAATTAGTATAATTATTTTTACAGATCTGAAGATGGTTCTGAATGAACCGAAACCGGTCATATGAATAATAAAAAAACTTTTTGCAGTCCTTAGGTTAGTTAGGTTTAAGTAGTTCTAAGTTCTAGGGGACTAATGACCTCAGAAGCTAAGTTCCATAGTGCTCACAGCCATCTGAACCATTTTGTTCGTAACTGTACCGTTTACGTCCACGATTCATTTGCATCTGACTCTGTACTCCTCGCGAACACTTTTAGAAAATACGTCTTGACATTTAAATGTAAATCATGGGTTGAAATATTTTCTACTTTTAGAAAAGTTTTTCCATTAACAATCTGCATTTTATGTTCTCTCTATTTTGGCCATAGTTATTTTGCAGCACAAATAACAAAACGCATCTACAATTTTTAGTGTCTTATTTTATAATTGCATGCTTTATTTCGACTACATTTTGTGCTTATTCCATCCCACAATTCTTGTAAGTCCTACGCAACCTTTGAAGAATGTGTCTTCGGGAATCATCAAGCAATTAATTTCTTCTCTCCGAATTTTAAATTCCGATTCCAAATTTTGTTCCCACTTTTCCAGTTCAGAAACTGACTGCATGTGGGCTAGGCTATAGCCCTGTCTAACTCCATTCTTAAAAATTCACTCCCTTTCATTTTCTTCGACTCTTGTAACTGCAGGATAGTTTGCACGAGGTCCTGATAACATCACACTCCATGTGTTTATCCGTATTACTTTGATAATTTCAAAGAGTAGTTGACTCAAAACGACAATCCTAGACTATAAGCCTCAGTATGAAAGAAGTACAAGCTTAAAGCTATAGCTGACTATATAGTAAAAACATAAAAGTCATAACGCCAAATAGGAGTTCCACGACATAAACGAAAGTTGGTAGGCGTGTTTCTACATCTGAAAGATGACGTCTATTCCAAATTCGCGGCAGTCCCTTAACAGTGGTGTTAGTAGTTGTCGGAAGTTCCATGCGGCTTTTCGCGGATGATGCTGTAGTATACAGAGAAGTTGCAGCATTAGAAAATTGCAGCGAAATGCAGGAAGATCTGCAGCGGATAGGCACTTGGTGCAGGAGTGGCAACTGACCGTTAACATAGATAAATGTTACGTATTGCGAAAACGTAGAAAGAAGGATCATTTATTGTATGATTATATGATAGCGGAACAAACACTGGTAGCAGTTATTTCTGTAAAATATCTGGGAGTATGCGTGCGGAACGATTTGAAGTGGAATGATCACATAAAATTAATTGTTGGTAAGGCGGGTACCAGGTTGAGATTCATTGGGAGAGTCCTTAGAAAATGTAGTCCATCAACAAAGGAGGTGGCTTACAAAACACTCGTGCGACCTATACTTGAGTATTGCTCATCAGTGTGGGACCCGGGATCGGGTTGACGGAGGAGATAGAGAAGATCCAAAGAAGAGCGGCGCGTTTCGTCACAGGGTTATTTGGTAACCGTGATAGCGTTACGGAGATGTTTAGCAAACTCAAGTGGCAGACTCTGCAAGAGAGGCGCTCTGCATCGCGGTGTAGCTTGCTCGCCAGGTTTCGAGAGGGTGCATTTCTGGATGAGGTATCGAATATATTGCTTCCCCCTACTTATACCTACCGAGGAGATCACGAATGTAAAATTAGAGAGATTCGAGCGCGCACGGAGGCTTTCAGACAGTCGTTCTTCCCGCGAACCATACGCGACTGGAACAGGAAAGAGAGGTAATGACAGTGGCACGTAAAGTACCCTCCGCCACACACCGTTGAGTGGCTTGCGGAGTATAAATGTAGATGTAGATAAGGGTGCTAATTAGATTTGCTTTAAATACACGCTGTAACGGTCGTGACCGTTAGTTATATTTGAGATTGGACGTGGTGAGTTGATGTTCGTCAAGAATGCCATTAAGGCGACAAAGACGCCATTATCAACACCTCACTGAGTTTGAAAGTGGTCGTTTAGTAGTGCTACGAGAAGCTGGATGTTTCTTCTGCGATATTGCAGAAAGGCTTGGCATGTATGTAGCCTCTGTACATGATTGTTGCCAGCGGTGGTCACGGGAGTGTACGGTTGCAAGAAGACCGGGCTCCGGAAGGCCACTTGGCAGTACCGAGAGGGGATACCATTGCGTTCGGTGTTGGATCTGGCGCACTGAACTCCATCCGCAGTAGCAATGTTTCCAGCAGTTGTAACCACCGTGACACAACGAACTGTTACATACCGGTGGCTCCGTGAACAGTTCCGAGCCAGACACTCCTGTAGCGTGCATTCCACTGGCCCCAAACCGCTACTACTTGCGACTTCAGTGGTGTCAAGCGAGAGCTCATTGGAGGACAGGGTGGAGGTCTGTTGTGTTTTCGGATGAAAGCTGACTCTGCCTCTTTGCAAGTGATGTCCGTGTGTTAACTAAGACGCTAGTTGAGGGCCTGAAACCAACGTGTGTGGGTCCTAGACAGTGCGGACCCACATCCGAAGTTATGGTCTCGATACGATTTCGTATTACAGCAGGCACACCCTCGTGGTTATCCCGCGCACGCTGATTACAAATTTGTGTTTCAGTCTAATGATTCGACCTTTCATGTTGCTATGCATGAACAGTATACCAGGGAATGTTTTCCAACAGGATAAAGCTTGACCACATACCGCTGTTGTACTCCAACTTACTGTACAGAGTGTCGACATTTCGTCTTAGCCTGCCCGATGACCATATCTGTCTCTAATCGAACACATATGGGACATCATTGGAAAACAACTCCAGCGTCAAATATAAACAGCATTAAATGCCCCACTTCTGACCAACCAAGTGCAGCAGGCGTGGAATTCCACCCAAGAAACAACACAACGCATGCACGATTGCATGCTTTTATGCAACTTTCTGGCGGTTACACCGGTTATAAATGTACCAGTATTTCACATTTGCATGGCTAACCTCGCACTTACATTAACCTGTGATCGTGTAATATTAATCACTTAAATATGTTACCCAGACAAATGTATTCCCGTCATTTCTTTACATTAATTGTACGAGGTCTGTTCAATAAAGAATGATCATATATTTTTTTGACAACATACCTTTACTCATCCTCATAATTTTGATGGTCCTTCTCAAAGCAGTCTCCCATGAATGCGATGCACTTGCCCCAGCATTTCTTCCTGTATTCAAATACATGCCAGAAACCATTTTTTGAGAGGTCCTTCAAAATCACCTCCGGAGCCTTCACCACTGCTTCTTATGAGAGATAATGCCTCCCACGAAGGCGTTTCTTCTTGTTACGAAATATAAAAAAAGTCACATGGGGCTAAATCCGTACTATAGGGAACGTGAGGGATGCATTTCACGTTGATTTTGGTAAGATATTCAGGAACAACACTGGCAATATGCGGTCGCCCATTATCGGGGTGCAGCATACAGCCTGCTTCGCGGAAATGTGGTCTTTTGCACCTGATATAGACTTGAAATGTTTTAAGGACATTCCTGTAGTATTTTCCAGTTACTGATGTGTGTGCAGGTACAACATACGGATAAAGCATTCCATGAATATCAAAGAATGAGATGACCATAACTTTCCCAGCAAAAGCAACCACTTTGCTTTTTTCGGGGTTGGTAATGAAGGTGATTTCCACACTGAGCCTTGCTGTTTGCTGTCAGGATCAAACTGATGTAGCCAAGTCCCATCACCAGTGATTAAATTTGGAAGAATCGCCGCATCTTCCTCTAACATCAACTTTAATTGCCTGCAGATGTGCAGGCAAATGGCCCTTTCTTCGGAAAACAACGGCGTTGGATCCCATCGCACAAAACACATGTCATGTGTAAATTTTCTGTCACCAACGTGTGGGTGGCAACCGATGAAATATTCAGTATTTCAGAAAGTGATCGTAAGACAATTCGTCGATCCTCTCTCACAATGACAGCAGCAGTGTTGATGATTTCTCCCGTTAGAGCAGTAACTGGAGCACCGGGTCCACCTTTCTTTGAAATTGATTGTCTCCCCTCTTTAAACATTTTAAACCACCTTCGAGCTGTGCTGTATGGAAGAACAGACTCTCCATGGGCCTCCTGTAACATTGTATAGGCCTCAGCTGAAGATTTGTTGAGATGAAAGCAGAATTTCAAAGTCACATGTTGTTCTTCGCGTGTTACCTCCACTGCAGCGGTAGGCGATACTGCCTCTCACAGGCGGGAACCAGGAGTCCCTACAATGAAACTACTACGGCGTGTTTTTTGCACACGAAGCTAACAGAATATCATAAGATTAAATTTTAGCGCGAGAAATTATCGCGATAAAAGAATTATGATCATTCTTTATCGAACAGCCCTCGTATTTTGGTGTTGCAGTTTTCTTCGTCAGTGTATTTGTTGATTGCTACGTTATACAAAACACTACAGAGAAGTCGCTATTTGCAGCGTTATATAATATAGCAAAATAGTTGTATCAGCACATCCGGTGGTAAAAACTGACCCATCCGAAAGGACATTTAAACGTCCGCGGAATACGATAACGTTGCACTAGTGTCCACTCCCCCTGGTAATTTCCGACGGAGCGGGCGCTACGTAAATAATACGGTGGCCGGTGTTTGCACGGGCATGCATTATCGACTAAACTAACGCTGCCCACTTGGCCTGTCCACCGGCTGTGGAGCACTCTGGACCCCGTCGAGGGATCGTTCATTTGCAATTTCAACGCTGAGCTCGCTATGTCGCAGTTCCAAATGAAGCCACCGAGGTGGCGGTCGGGAGAGGTAGGGACGATTGCAGAGTTCCTCATTTGCTTCACCGTCGCCCCGTAGATTCACGCGAGCTTCTCCGCCGCTTTCGGAATGAGAATCTGGAATCCGACTGCTGTACGTCGCGCGTCGTAATGTTAGGAGCGAAATGAGCATGTCGGAGCAGAATAGGTAGACTGGAGTAGTCTCTAATAATTACAACGATAGCTTACATCCACTGTACAACGTATAGTTATTTCATTCATTCTTTGCTTCTTTTTGTCTCATCCACTGGATACACTACAGTGACCCGCGATCATAACACTTTTAATGTATAATAGTCAGTAAATGAAAATGAGACAGATAAAATAACAATAAATAAATTGTTTATTATTTCAAATGTAATCGTCATAACTGTTAACACATTTATCCCAGAAAACGACAGCCGTCAATGTCTTTCGTCAGGTCTCCTCTTACCATGCGACTTCCTTACTTTTGGTGCACTGAAGGAAGACATTCGATTTGCTCCGGACGAATAGCTGCACGCCCGCAATCAGGGCTCCGTCAGAAACGGCAAACATTTTTTCGTGAAGGCTTTGACTGTCTTGTCTCTCAGTAGATTAAATGAATTAACAGTTATGGTGACTACTTTTGAAATAATAAGCAGTTGTGTGACTGGATTCGTGATTTCCTCTCAGAGAGGTCACAGTTAATAGTAATCGACGGTAAATCATCGAGTAGAACAGAAATGATATCTGGCGTTCCGCAAGATAGTGTCATAGTCCCTCTGCTGTTCCTGATTTACATAAATGATCCAGCTGATAATATGAGCAGGCCCCTTAGGCTGTTTTCAGATGACGCCGTAATTTACCGTATAGTAAAATCATCAGACGATCAGTTCCAATTACAAAATGATCTACAGAGAATTTATGTATGGTGCGAAAAGTGGCAATTGGCACTAAACAAAGAAAAGTGCGAGGTCATCAACATGGGTACTAAAAGAAACCCGATAAAGTTTGGGTATATGATAAATCGCACAAATCTCTGGGCTGTCAATTCGACTAAATACCTGGGGATTACAATTACGTGCAACTTCAGTTGGAAAGACCATACAGATAATATTGTGGGGAAGGCGAAACAAAGACTGCGATATGTTGGCAGAACACTTAGAAGATGCGACAAACCCACTAAAGAGACAGACTACATTACACTTGTCCGTCCTCTGCAAAGTGCAAAGAAGGGCAGCCCGTTTCGTGTTATTGCGCAATTGGGGTGAGAGTGTCACTGATATGATATGCGAGATGGCGTGGCAGTCACTGAAACAACGGCGGTTTTCTTTGCGGCGAGATCTATTTACGAAATTTCAATCACCAACTTCCTCTTGCGAATGCGAAAATATTTTGTTGACACCCACCTACGTAGGGAGAAATGATCATCATAATAAAATAAGACAAATCAGAGATCGGAAGGAAAGATTTAGGTGTTCCCTTTTCCCACGCGCCATTAGAGAGTGGAATGGTAGAGAAGTAGTTTGAAAATTGTTCGATGAACCCTCTGCTAGGCACTTAAGCGTAGAGTTGGAGAGTAACCATTTAGATGTAGATGTAGATGTAAAAAATGGTGCGCCGGACCGAGATTCGAACTCGGGACCCTTGCCTCTTGCGAGCTGTTGCTCTTGTGAAGTTTGCGTAGTATGAGATGAGGTACCGGCGGAAGCAAAACTGTGAGCAGGGATCATTAGTCGTGCTTGGTTAGCTGGCTGAGGACTTGCCAGCGAAAGGCAAAGGTCTCGAGTTCGAGTCTCAGTCTGTCTGATAGGTTCATATCACTCTGCTGCGGAAGGAAAGATTAATTCAATAACTAACTTAGTTACTTTTTCCAGCTCACTCGTCATCATTTTACTGTTCCTAATATAATCACCAATCTGAACAATAGCTTATAGCTAAAGAAATAATATTTGTAAGAGGATAAAAAGCTTAGAAAAGGCAGCGCCTTGTTGATGCAGCCACCCTTTTCTCTCCCTAGCTGTGTGTACCATTTGGCTGTGGTTCATGCGGTTCAATCTACTTACAAGTTTGGTTACGTTTCGTCATTTGGCGCCAACTCACATTCTTTGCAATTTACCCAATGTTCCACAAAAATATTTTAAACAATTACAGGTAGGACTAGCTATGTGAAAATCATGTACGCACCCACGTATTTCTTAAAGTTTCACAAATTTGACCTTATTTCGAATAAGAACGTAGAAAAATCGAAAGTCACAGTTCACAATAAATTAATTAGAGCCTGACCGAGTTTCTTAAAGATCTTGGAGGCGGATGAATAGCCCTGATTAATTGCTTTAGAAAACCGTTGAAGTTCCGCAGTACCTCAAACTATAAATTCCACAACGGCTACACACTGAAACCTTCTAAGTGCGGTTTGTATCACACGCATTCCGAAAAATAATTCCATCAGATGTCGGAAACTTTCTATGTCTGAAAACAGGAACTCTAATAAATCATACACGCCAACTAGCGGCTGTTTCACCGCTCGTCAGATAAAATTTTCTCGAAATACACCTCCTACTAAATGCAGCTCTCCGCCCAGGAAACCTTGGTGAAGGGACTCTGAAGTCACGTAAACTGCTGAACATGAAAATTCTTGAAATTCTTAATTTTAATCTTTTACATACATATGATGCTTCAGATCACACAGAAATTTTCCGACAAGTATTATGCTATTACTAGTTTTCTTTTATCTGTCATAGTTTATTTAAAAATAATAATTTCTAAGATCTTTCTCCGTTTTTGGATTAATAAGTGTAAATATTAATAAAAAATTTAAATTATACATTAACTAATTTCCTATATATCTAATGTTTCCACCACTGCCACTACTTTTAATGCTTCTGTATTTATTTAGTAAGAAAATCTCTTTTTAATTGCGCAAAATCCACTTTTCGGTCTCTCATTTAAATATGTGAATAATTTCAGTAAATCTATTTCCACAGTCCGATACCGTTCTACGAGATGTATTCGTAGATACCTCGTTTGTTGCAATTGCCTAAGGCATTGCCGAGATATTCACTATTACAGTTCATGAATTATTTGTAACATTTATGTTATTCAATAACTTGTAAACTAAAGCGGATATCGAAGGTGTGTCTTCAAACGCTCAGTTATCCACCTTTTCCGCTCCAAATGACGCTACTGGCTCTTCAGTGACACACAAGGTTCAATATTTATTAACTTGGATGTGAGCTTTAATTTTGCGTGGACAAAAAAGCGGCTATGAGAAATGAGCAGCCAAAGTGCTGCCCAACGGACGGGTTTCTCCAGCCCGCGGTCACCTAAGCGGGCAGTGGAGATTCAGCGACAATCTGTGGGGCATAGTGTCGACACGAATATGACCCGATATAAAACGTCCATTCCCTTTTACAACAGGCTGTATTGCTGCAACTTCTCTATCAGTAATTCAGAAAACTTGACTTCAACATTCACGAAACCTTAAAACAGGTATGCTAATGGAAAAATTAAAGTTTACACAGTGCTAAAAAAATAAAATAAGTAAACAAGCATTGAATTACGAGCTAAATTTCCAATTTGCAAACATTGTTAATACTGCTGCAGTTTTCTCTCTTCTGGTCAACAGGTTTGAGACCCATGGAAGGAATGCATAAAACAAACGAACGCACAAATTCCAGTTAAGATCTGTGAATCTCACTGATACAGAAATAAGTACTCAAGAAAGCCAGCTGTTGCAAAAACCCGAAAATATAATATTGAACGTAAATAAATATTAAATAACAGCTAGGAAAAGACTCTCGAATTAATAAAGCACTTCGTTTATGTTACATTACCCATATCCAAAAGATAATTTTTCACTTGGGAAAATTATCCGACGTTTCATTGTTATGTAAGATCGTGAGTTGCATGAGGAGCTGCATCTAAATTTGTAAACCACTGCTCCATACTTCTGGACGATATTAGTGTTGATCTGTAGTTAATTATTTAATTTCTTCACTGCAAACGTATGGTTATGTAAAACACTCTAACAAATTTTTTCTCATTCACAGGTTTGTTGCCATCTTCTTGCATTCCTCATGGAAGTAATGTAATATGTCGGCATCGTAGGTGCCTCAACGTCAACTGTCAGGTTGGTTGATTGTACTTTTGTATGGTTTCAAGAGCTATGCTTGATTTTTATATAAGCATTATACACAGACATCTGGTTTAGTTTTCTCTACCGCTGTAGTCTAATTGACCACTAGAACACATTCGCAACATATAGCATCCGACGTGGAAACGACTTTCGTTTCATATTTAGCTGAATTTAAATTCAAGTGTACTGAAATAGCGTTAGCAAATTCTTCAGCAATTGTTTGTGTGCTGTAGTAAATATATGGTTAACATGTCTCCCATCATGCGTCAGTGGGGCAAATAAGTAGCATGATACACTTAACCGCTTCTTACATGCTGGTCTACGAGTTTTGGCACCAAGGAACATGACACGGAATTACATTGTGATCGTTTTATTAGCTCATGTTAATATTTTCCGAGGCGACGTTATTGGTGTCAGTTAATAAACGACAGAAAATGATCCAGCAACACGTAGAGACTCCTTCGATGCGGACGTCACTGCACTAACGAATGGGTTTTGTTGTAATTCACTTTAACGCTGTCCGCAGCTCGTGGTCTAGTAGCAGTCGGCTTTCAGCCGTGATACCGTGCGGACGGGCTCGGCCCGCCCAGGAAACGTCGTTGTTGTTGTTTACTCAATAGCGCGCGGTCGTGCGTCATTGTATTGACTTACAGTACCTGTACCGACCCCCCATGATGGCGTTATCATATCGACAAGCCACAATCAAGCAACGTTCAACACAACTTACGCGAGAGAGAACGCCCATAATGTGGTGTCACCGCCAGACACCACACTTGCTAGGTGGTAGCCTTTAAATCGGCCGCGGTCCGCTAGTATAGGTCGGACCCGCGTGTCGCCACTATCAGTGATTGCAGACCGAGCGCCGCCACACGGCAGGTCTAGAGAGACGTCCTAGCACTCGCCCCAGTTGTACAGCCGACTTTGCTAGCGATGGTTCACTGACAAATTACTCTCTCATTTGCCGAGACGATAGTTAGCCTAGCCTTCAGCTACGTCATTTGCTACGACCTAGCAAGGCGCCATTATCATTTGCTATTTATCTTGTGATGCATGTACCGTCAGACCGATGTTCACCAATTATGAATTAAAGTTAAGTATTCCAGTAGTTACTTACGTTCTTTGCTACTATAAATTCCCTTATCAGTTCCAGACCTCACGCCAGCCTGCGTGAGCTCAAACGCGTGCCTTTCGGCTTCCTCAGAGTGGCTTGGTTGTCTTGCCAAGTCACAACACATAAAATAGAACACTTTCTTCGATACGTCATTCACATAGAATCGCAAGAACTGAGAGGCATCCATTTGTCTGTTATATCCAGCAGTGTACCTCAAACTGATTGACGAAGTGGCCTGCGACAGACTCCTCCAGCGATCTACGAGGGGCGTTTGAAAAGTGCGTGCAAAAATAAAAACTACTTACGTTTTTGGGGTAAACCTTTTTTATTTTTCGACATAGTCTCCTTTTAGCCGTACACACTTCGTCCAACGCTGCTCTAATCTGTTGATCACTTCCGAGTAATAGGAATTGTCCAAGTCTGCGAAATAGCTATTCGTTGCTCGTTTGAATAAAATCTTTGTCCCGCTAGCCATATCTTCAAATTGGGGAACAAATAGTACTCCGAGGGAGCCAAGTCTGGAGAATACGGGTGATGTGAAACGAGTTGGAATCCTGTTTCCATAAATTTTGCGACCACAACTGCTGAGGGGTGTGCTGGTGTATTGTCGTGATGGAAAAGTACTTTTTTGCGGTCCAATCGCCGGCGTTTTTCTTGCAGCTCGGTTTTCAAACGTCTAATACCGACGAATAATATGCACCTGTAATAGTTTTACCCTTTTCCAGGTAGTCGATGAGGATTATCCCTTGCGAATCCCGGAAGACAGTCGCCATAACCTTTCCGGCCGAAGGAATGGTCTTCGCCTTTTTTTGGTGCAGATTCTCCCTTGATAACCCACTGTTTAGATTGTTGTTTAGTCTCAGGAGTGTATCAATGTTTCATGCACAGTGACGAAACGACGCTTAAAGTCCAGCGGATTCTTCCTGAACAGCTGCAAACCATCCTTGCAACACTTCACACGATTCCATTTTTGGTCAAGCGTCAGCAATCGCAGAACCCATCTTGTGGATAGCTTTCTCATGTCCAAATGTTTATGCAAAATATTATGTACCCGTTCATTCGAGATGCCCGCAGCACTAGCAGTCTTACGCACCTTAACTCTTCTGTTCATGGATTTTATCAATGAATTACGGAGTCGTAACCTCCATAGGACGTCCAGAACATTCAGCATCACTTCTAATCGAAGCTTCAGAGTCATCGTAATGTTTATCAAGCTTCTCTTTAGTCTCCTGAGGCGTTTTGCCTTTCATAAAGTAATGTTTAATCACCACACGAAATTCTTGTTCGTCAATTTTTTGACAATCACTCGATTTCCTTGATTCACACGAATGGCAAACACAAAGAAATAGACTAATATGGCTGAAACTTGGTGTGCGTTTTTCCAAAGATGCTACTAATTAAACATGACCTCGATACGCGCCATCTCTCGGACTTTGCACGTCCCTCGTAAAAACGGCTTCCGCTTCTGCCACGCTGACGGTAATGTGAGCGCGGTAGCAGTTGACCATGCTGGACCGGTAGTGCATACCGTGCGCGTCTTTGAACTACCGTTCGAAGTTCCCGTCAGCTTTGTCGTTGACGCTCTGCGGCCATATGGCACAGTTTTGAGCCACACAGAGGATAAATGGAATACATTCGAAACGTATCCTGTCAACGAGGTACACGAAGTGCGTATAGAACTTAAGAAGCACGTTCCATCATATGTTTTCGTTGGCGGCTGCCACACAATTGTTATATATGATGGCCAACCGAGGACCGGCTCAGGCTGTCGCCAGGAAGGCCATATTAGAACTGAGTGACTGCAGCGCCGCCTCGTTCAGGTGCCCCGAAATGAACTTCCCCCAACGATCCACGATGACCTCTCTCCCGCTAACTTATCTGGAGGCGGCACGACATGATGTCACGGATGATCAAAACCTGATACCACCTCAACCCGCTGCAAGCTCCTTTGGACAGTCGGCACTGACGACGACGACAACGACGACGTCACCTGCAGCCTCTGCCCATCGTGGCGTCGGTGGCACCCAGCCGCCATCGCTGTCGGGATCGGATACAGGGATTTCCGATGACCGAGACCTTGTCGATCCCAGCCCTCCAGTGGATGTCGAGTCCCGGACCCACAAGCAAAAATCACCCAAGCGACGCAAGAAGAGACGACTGTCTGCTGAAGAAGGGAGCAGGGACGTGAGACTGATGGAAGACATCGACTCCGTTGCCGCGTCTGCAGTTGCAAGGGATTCCAGCGGCTTCATTCACCACACGAAATTCTCTCCTACACCTGGTGGCCCTGAAAACGAAGAGCATCGTATCGACTCCAAAAATGTGGGATCCTGTGAAAGTGGTCAGCCACCACTGACCTCCCAATCCTCTCTTGGTCATTGGGCGGACGACACGGAGGCACAACGAACATCGTTAACTACTCCGGAGCCCATGCCTGACACTGAGTGAGGAGGGTCCTGCCAGTCAGTGATCATATGGCACAGTTATACAAGTTACGCGGTCAGGTGGCTGTGTGTGGTACGAGCTCACCGTGGGCTTGCACCTGTACATGGCCTCCACCACTTGATATGTCTCAGTCATACCATGTGGGAACAGCCAGTGTCAGTGGTATTCATTCCACTGACAAGATCTGCATGTTACACGACATGATCAGAGCGGCAGACTTGGACTTTGCCCTTCTCCAGGAGGTCCATCCCGAGGTGCGTTTAGACCAGTGTGCGATTTGCAGGGGGGGATGGGGGATTCCCCCCCCCCCCTCTGCATCAGACCATCCCCTCCTCTGGCTTTAGTTTATGCATCCCAATCTGGGATGTTTATTTCCCATGCACTGGAGTAAAACTCATATAATCTAAATTTGTGGAGCCGAACACTGAAAGTTTTATAATACAGTCTTACTATTAATACTAATAATATGTTTGCTTATTAATTTTGAAAAAGTGTTATGTAGTAGTTAAGCATTTCAAAACATTTAGAACTAAAGCACCATTCTCATGTTGTCATTGTTGCTTTCATCTAAGGTGCGTCATCCGTTTACTTGCGAGCTTGCGAGGGAAGTAGTGTGGCAGTCATACCGCAGCAGTCGTACCGCAGAGTTGGGTGATCTGGGGGCTGAAATTCCCACCCCGGGCCCAGACACAGGGTTGTGACCGGCCCGGTGCCTGTGCGAACATTTACCGTTAGGCCACCTTTTGGTAACTGTATGGCGCGGACTAACGCGCCTGGGACGAAAGCACATATTACTAAATAACGCACCATCGTGTCCTTCTAGTTCCTAGGATACTATTTCGTGGACCTTCTTTAAATACTCTTCTCTTTCACCATCGTTTTCTTTTCCTTTGCTTTTCATTTCCGTTGTTAGCTGCATGTGCAAGTACCAAGTAGGCCGCCGCTGCGATACTTTATCATCATTTATACTGCAAGACCGACACACGTGTGACAGAAATTCTGTTGCTTTGGTATAAATTAACCTGCCGCATGCAACATACGCCGCAAGATGTTGCCTTTTGTAGCATGCTACAAGGCGACGCACGCCACATTTCCGTAGCATGCCACAATGTTGCAAGACGTCGCCCCAGCGTAAACGAGGCTTTAGAGCCAGGTCTGTATTGTATGGTGGATGTGATGTGTTGCGTACGAAACTAAAACCTGCAATCAGATCCAAACGTCGTGGAAAACTGTGAAGAGCTGTCATCCTGCAGCAAGATAACGCTCGCCCACATTCTTCCAAACGGACAGCCGACGCAAAAAGAAGTTGAGATTCGAGGTGCTGGAAGATCCACCATACAGTACAGACCTGGCTCCAAGTGATTTTCACATGTTTGGACCCTTAACGGAAGATTTGAAAGTGATGAAGACGTCATTGCTGCAGTGAAAAATTGGTTACAGATGCAACCGAAAAACGTATATTCTGATGAAATAAAAAAAACTCGTAAAAATCGTCGGGAAAACTACATTAAGTCCAGGGAGGTTACGTAGAAAAATAACGCATGTTTCAGTTTTCTATCATCAGAATAAGTACAGCTTTTCGCAAATGTGCCTTTACTTTTTGAATTCCCGTCGTATAACTGTATGTAGATGATTTTGTAAATAAGCTTTACCTATAATGAACTTTTAAAGATCTAACGAGGGATGGCTTTTCTGATAGTGCATGCGCGTGCATAGTGAGTTTCGGCATTAACATCTATTTATAAATAACTGTTTAACCATGGGTAACGCCGCGGTCCAAGCTAGAAACATATGTAATTATACTAACCCCCTAAGACATCCCCCCCCCCCCCCCCCGCCCACTGGTAAAAGCACAAATCGCACACTGGTTTAGACTTACATGGCTTCTCCACCTGCCGGCCGCGGTGGTCTAGCGGTTCTGGCGCTGCAGTCCGGAACCGCGGGACTGCTACGGTCGCAGGTTCGAATCCTGCCTCGGGCATGGGTGTGTGTGATGTCCTTAGGTTAGTTAGGTTTAAGTAGTTCTAAGTTCTAGGGGACTTATGACCTAAGTTGTTGAGTCCCATAGTGCTCAGAGCCATTTGAACCATTTTTTTGCTTCTCCACCTGAAGCCTATCATCTGGTGATGGCGCAGGAGGAACTGCCACCCTTCTCCGCGATGGCATGGAAGCGACGAAGGTAACATACTTGCCGAACGCGCGAGGTATCGCTCTCACGATTGGCGCAATCCGCCTCATTAACGTTTTACGCTCTCTCCGTTACTTCATACCGCGGTGACAGGCACGTATTTATTCGAAGGACGTCGTCCCACTCTTCTACGGAAATATGGACCATTACCTAGTGTGCGGTCATTTTAACAGTGTTCTGCAGCCCGAGGACCAGATACCGCATTACGTCCCATGCCCGGCTCCACAAGCACTGGTACGTGACCTCGCGCTCCACGACACATGGCTCTTAAATCTTGGGAACCAGCGCGGATATACGAACTTTACCGGCCACTCTGCCAGTCGTCTGGACCGGATATACGTTTCGCGTGGCCTCCGCACAGCGACCCGTGATGCAGAACTCTGGCCGACGGGCTTCACGGATCATCTCGCGTATATCTGCGCTACCACCTAACCCCGACAACCCACCAGGCACGGAAGTGGCCCATGGTCACTAAACGTCACCCTCCTTCGGGAGGAAGCAGTTACTGACACGTGGTGCCGTTGTTTCAGGCGCCTCCCCATGTAAGCTTCCACGTTGCTGTGGTGGCTGGGATGTGTCAAACCTGCACTCCGAAAGCGTGACACTGCCTACGAGCGTGACAGGTCGATCTGGCAAACGACGACATGGGAATTTTACTACACAGCGTTACGTGACCTGGCGACGCAACCGCCATCTCCTGAACGTCAGATGTGCGTACAACGCATCAAAGCCCGTCTGCTTCACATCAGACCACAGCAGCTAGAAGGTGTCCGCATTCTTGGACGAGTGCAAGACTGCATCCCCAACGAAGCTGCATCAGTCTGTCACATTGTGCGTGAGAGGCGCCGCCGCAAACGTCAGCTCATTACGGTGATAAACGCGGAGGCAGGCGGGCGCGTAGAGACATTGCGCACACGTTTGTCCTACATTATGGGACCTTGTACATGGACGATCCGCGAAACGTACATGATTATGAGGAGCTGCTGCACGATTTTCACCCGCCTAGGGACGTGGCACCCGATGACACTTTGGTGTTGCCCATCACATCCGACGAGCTGACATCGGCCTTGGCACGTGGAGCACTGAACAAGTCGCCGGGGCCGGACGGTTTACCCCTGGAATTGTACCGCACTTTAGGGCGACTAGTGGCTCCAAATGTTTCAAGAACTGGTCCACCCTGGTTTCACTGTCCCGACGGAATTCACACACGGCATCCTGATCCCAGTAGCGAACCCGAATGGTGGTTGTAGGTGGCAGGACTTTCGCCCACTCGCACTCCTCAACAACGACTACAAGATCTTCGCCCGCATCCTCCGCACGCGATTCTCCACACCACTATCGGGAACGCCATCCACACAGATCAAACATGTTTAGATGGTGTCAGCAACATTCGTACAGCGTCAGGAGCATACCGCGACGTAATTGCTTTCACGGTGGCCTGAATAATACGAGGCACGCATTCGACCGCGTCGACCACGGCTTCCCACGCGCAGTTTTGGAATGCATGGGCCTCTCTCCAGAATCTGCACAGGTGGTCCTTCGTCTGATCCACGGAGCGCGTTCGTGCATGGCGGTGAACGGTTACCAATCTGGTCACATTGTTGTTGGACGGTCAGTGCGACAAGGATGCCCCTTGTCGGGTATGTTATTTGCGGCAGCGCTTGAACCAGCTTGCATCATCTACGGAGGCCATTATCAGACATTCGCATGGGGTACGTGACTTTTGTTGCGGAGCATTCGCCGATGATGTGGTGTTCCTGGCCAGATCAGAGGATGAAATGCACATGGCGCTTCAGTGGCTACGCCAGGACGGGGCGGTCGCTGGGAGCGTCATCAACGTGAAGAAGACAAAATATTTGGATGTCGGAGTGAGTCATTCCCACGCAACGGCGGTGCCCTTTGACAAGGTTCCAGCACTCAAATGTTTAGGAGTGCAGTTCTATAGCAATGTTCGCCGCACGGAGGCGGCTACGTACCGCCGGCTGTTGCACCAGACACGTGCTCTGATACAGGACAACAAATTGCGTTGAATGGACATGCTCCTGCCAAAACATTATGTCATGACCTGTCTTGTCTCCGAACTGAATTATTTTTCGCATGTCCTTCCCTTGACGGCTACGGTAGCCGACAGATTTCAGGCAGCATACGGACAATTCGTGAGTGCCGGTCTTGTTTTTAAAGTCCGATACGCCACCCTGACACTACCGGAGCGGGCGGGCGGTATCGGTTTAATTCATATCTATAACCGTGCGCGATCGCTTTATCTCAACACTATACGTCGCATGTGGACCTCTGCCCACGCGAGCCTGACGGGCACCTTGCACCCTGATAGCTGAAGTGGCACCACACTCACTGCTTCCCCCGGTTTCTGGAGGACACATTTCACCGACACTCGTCCACATCATAGAGTTCTTTATTGACCTCAGCTACTTAAGATCAGACCTTGCGACGACACGGATGCCCAGCACGAAAGAATTAACGCCTTAATCAACAGCAGCAGCCTGTAAATAAGGGCCGGCCGGTGTGGCCGTGCGGTTCTAGGCGCTTCAGTTTGGAACCGCGTGACCGCTACGGTCGCAGGTTCGAATCCTGCCTCGGGCATGGATGTGTTTGATGTCCTTAGGTTAGTTAGGTTTAAGTAGTTCTAAGTTCTAGGGGACTGATGACCTCAGATGTTGAGTCCCATAGTGCTCAGAGCCATTTGATTTTTGTAAATAAGGTCGCAAACAGACATGCCGAAGTTGGCTGGGACACGGTGTGGCGAGCAGTACACACGCCTTTTCTACCTACGACTGTGCGTTCATTGTGGTACGTGGTTGTGAACGGGAAGTTCGCTACTCGTCGGAGGCTCCGTTCCATTCATCTGACGGCCGACCCTTTGTGTCGGCCATGCTCAGTTGTGGACTCGCATGCACACCGCCTGACTTGAGCCGCGACCAGCGAGTGTTGGCTACTCACGCACCGCATGGTGGCGTTACTCTTACGGCGATTGCCGGAGTCTGTCTCCCCTGTTGACATGTTGCGCCCCGACGGCGTATACTTTCCACCGACCAGGACGAACGTCCGTAACTGGCTAAAAGGCGTGGGCCTTTACCACATATGTCGTGATGGTCACAAAGGCACACTCGCCTTTTGGTCCGTACTGATGTCGAACTTGCAGGCTACAGTCACCATCCGAAGTACAGGACCCACTTCGCTAATTATTTAGATTCATTATTTGCGGACCCTTCTGCTCACTGGGGCGTTCGTGGTATGAGATTGTAACACCGGAAATGCATATCCTCCTATTTCCATCTATTGTACTATAAATTTGTTTTCCTTATTTTTGTTACCTGAATATATGACATTTCTGTGTCTTTACATATTGTAATTGTTTTACTATTTGTATATATATATTTATGCATTTATGTCGATGTATAATTGGTTTGTTTCGTAAATATTATTTCTATTTTTACGCTGGGTCTTGCCTAGGGAAAACTGCTATCGAACGATTACATCGATAGGTTGTGTGAAGAACGAAAGTGTTTAGGATCCTTGGTAGTGTTAACTCTGTCGCGTGGAGCGCGGACAGAGGGAGTCTGGCTGGAGTAGCGAGTGGAGCAGGTGTGTTGTGTGAAGCTCCCGCGAGTTGCCGCGCTTTCGGAGTTTGGCAGCATATAATTGCGCTCGACTTGCGATGATAGTTTCTGACATGGTGTCGCGGGCGGGAAGCATTAGCTGGCGCACATCAAGAGCCCGTTTCGTCTGGTGACCGTGTCGAGAAGAAGGCGCGCCAACATCCAGCTTCTGCAACAGCGACGGCCGACAATGAGTGATTGTCGCCACCTCCTCGATCGGCGGCTTCAAACCTTCAATCAACCAACAAGGGAGACTGGAAGCACGTAAAGTTTTAGAACTGTATGGCAGACCTCAGCTTTTCAAACTTTTAAAATTGTTGCATCACAAAATTACAGCAACTTAGCATGAACGTTTGTTGCTCATTGTCCCAATTGAATTACCAAGCAGGGTCCCTTCCTTTTCCGGAATGAACCCGAGTGTCGTTGAAATTCAAACGCCAGCATCATTGATTTCACTGCTTTAATTTCAAAGTTCAGTTAAGGTATTCATAGCTGGCTACAATATTTAGATTACACAAGCACAAATTAAGAGTGCGAGTTTTGTTACCATATTTTAGCTTACCTGTGACTGCAGCTCAGCTTGGTACGTACTAAATTTTACTATTGTTAATTGTTCTGAATCATTTAATTCAAGTTCAAAGTTAAATCTCTTATTTATAAATTGCGTAGATTCAAGTAGCTTTTGAAATGATTGTTGAGGTAGTCCAAGACTAACCGTATTTTACTGAATTTCGATGTGCTTCAGAAAGAAAGCCCACTATTAACTTCAGTCACTAAATTAACTTTCGATTTTCCGGTTTTATTAATTCTTTTGCTAAATTAAGTCAGAGTGTAGCGAAATTTATTACTTCTGACAAACTTTCAGTTTTCACACCACACGTGTCAACCTTCAGTTGCCATGCTTCTAGTGCTAATTATATGTGTAATAACCTTTCTTTTTCAGTTACTATAGTAATTGTCCTTAGGACTGGCGACCGTAATTTCCCTCAAATCTCAAATATCTAATTACCGCTAGTTAATTGTTAACGTAACGGTCGCACATTTACTTTCTTTATTAACTTTACCCCTTTTCAAAATTAATTTCCACCAGTTTCATTTGTATTTTTCCTTTCATTGAGATGTAACCCTTTCCTCCCTCTTTACCGACAGATTAACTTCGGTGACGATTGCTTTTCCCTAATTTCCATTAGGTACACGCGGTTTAATTTTTCACTGTCATTAAGATGCTGAAACTGAAGAAGAATCCTGAAACGTATTAATCCACTACGGAAGGAATACGGAGGAATCCCTACCAACAGACGAGAAGACGACTCGGATACTCGGTTACGGCAGCTGTAGGATATTTTTTATAAAAAAAAAACAAAGTTAATTCCATAAATACAAAAGCAAATAAAAATAAAATACAAATAAAAATAAATAAAATAAAACAACATAGACAAACCCGCAAAATCCTCTCTCTGATCCTTCGATCCCAGAACACATTGTGTGGGTATGGCGACGGGATGGCCAGGCCTCGGGTGTCGACCGCTGCCGTACCCGTCGTCGTGCTCCTGCAAAAGTAAGCAGGAGACGCAGGTTCAAGTCTCAGGCGTGGCACAAATTTTAATTCATTACTTCAGCTTCTGTCGTCTTCAAAGATAAAGTTGAGACTCATATGTCTCCAGAAAAATGTAATTCCAAAGTTATTATTGTTAAACGTGTACAAACTTCTACAGTTTCTCTCTTTACTATTTCTTATGACTATGTACGAGTATATACGATCAACATAAATTCTGCCATTTTTGCGGGTTCGATTCCCGGCCAGGTTGGGGATTTTCTCTTCCCCGGGACTGGGTGTTTGTGTTGCCCTCATTTCGTCATCATCATCACCATTTGTAACAGTGGCTAGATTAGACTGTGTAAAAAATTGGACTGTGAAAAAATTGGGACTGCGTACGGGCGCTGATGACCGCACAGTTGAGCGCCCCACAAACCAAACATCATCATCACTTTTGACAATGGCTCTATAAAAAATCAACCATTTGTACACTACGAAGGACATTCCATAATTAGACAAACTGATGTCGAATTGAAACACTTCGTAGAGCAATTTTGTGCTAATTTTAGGTTGGCGTCATTAAATGAGCTGAGAACAGCTGACAGATCAAAATTGTTTTCTATATAAACTCAGTATTGTATTTAAAGATGGCGTGTCCGCTTGAAGTTTCCACATTACTTGAAGGAACGTTCAGTAATCTTTTTTTTTTAAATTTCTGAAAGTGGAAAACCAACTAAAATCTGTTCTTGATTGTTTTTACAATATGGTGACAGTTGCATGAATCTCGTAAATTTTTAGAAGTGGTTGAACAGTTTAAAAACGGTAGAACCTCTGCTATCGACAAGCAACAACGTCCTGATCATCCAGTTGAAGCGTCAACTCCTTTGCTTGAAACCCTCATTGGCGAAAGTGTTCATGAAGTCGATGTATCACGTTTAAAAACACAGCAAAAACAGTTGCAGTAAATGTCGTCATGGTTCATAACGTTATCAGTAATATGGTGAAGTACAGCAAAACACGTGCAAGGGGGGGTTCCGACAGTGTTAACACAACAAAACAGACTGTGAACGGACTTGAAAGAACGCTGTGAAAGTACTGGTGACCCTTTTTTAAAACAGATTTTAACATTTGACGATAATTGTGGTCACCATTTTGAACCAGAATCCAGAAAAAAACTGAAATTGAAATTGTAGGAAAGTGACTCAATTAATAATACATAGCCTTTTTAGCATCAGGTTCATTAACTAGTTCATAGTTGAGACAGGTGTATTAACATTGCTGGGGATTACTCTGAGAAGTAGGAAAAATTTCATTTTGTAAAAATACTTTTTTATCTACATAAATTTGTCTATTTAATATACGAATGTCCTTCATATATTTACTTCTTCCCTTGAAAAAGGCATTTAATTTGGATGTAGATTTAATGAAAAATGGTTTTAATCCTAGTACAAACATCATATACTGAAGTGATAAAAGTCAAGGGATACCTCCCAACATCGTGTCGGACATCCTTTCCCTGCAACACGATGTGACATGAACGCTATAAGCTGTTGGAAGTCCCCAGAGGAAAAATTAAGCCACGCTCGCTCTACAACCGTATACAACTCTCGCTCTACGAAAGATCCGAACCCAAAAACTGGAAAGTTGTGCGGGTCACACCAATATTCAAGAAAGGTAGTAAGAATAACCCACTACATTACAGGCCCATGTCATTAACGTAGATATACAGCAGGATTTTGGAACATGTATTGTGTTCGAACGTTATGAATTACCTCGAACAGAACTGTCTATTGACACACAGTCAACACTGGTTTAGGAAACATCGTTCTTGCAAAACGTCATTCACCAGCTCTTTGGCCGGCCGGTGTGGCCGAGAGGTTCTAGACGCTTCAGTCTGGAACCGCACGACCACTACGGTCGCAGGTTCGAATCCCGCCTAGGGCATGGATGTGTGTGATGACCTTAGGTTAGTTAGGTTTAAGTAGTTCTAAGTTCTAGGGGACTGATGATCTCAGATGTTAAGTCCCATAGTGCTCAGAGCCATTTGAACCATCACTAGCTCTTTACTCACACGAAGTGTCACAAAGGATTTCAGATTGATTCTGCATTTATAGATTTTCTGAACGCTTTTGACACTGTACCACACAAGCGGCTTGTAGTGAAATTGCGTTTTTATGGAATATCGTCTCACGTGATTGGATTCGTGGTTTACTGTCAGAGAACTCACAGTTCGCAGTAAATGACGGAAAGTTATCGATGAAAATAGATATGATTTCTGGCGTTCCCCAAGGTAGTTTTACAGGCCCTCTACTGTTCCTTAACTATACAAACGATTCAGGGTACAATCTGAGCAGGAGTCTTTGATTGTTTGCAGATGACACTGTCGTTTATCATGTAGTAAACTCATCAGAAGATCAAAACAAATTGGAAAACAATTTAGAAGAGAAATCTGAATGGTGCGGATACTGGCCATAGATCCTAAATAATAGAAAGTGTGAGGTCCTCCACATGAGTGCTAAAAAGAAACCGTTAAACTTCGGTTACACGATAAATCAGTTTAATCTAGAGGCCGTAAATTCAACTAAACACCTAGAAATTACAATTACAAACAATTTCAGTTGGAAAGAATACATAGAAAACGTTGTGTGGAAGACAAACCAAAGACTTCATTTTATTGGTAGAACACTTAGAAAATGTAACAGATCTGCTGAAGAGACCGACTACACTACGCTTGTCCGTCCTCTTTTGTAGTACTACGGCGCGGTCTGGTATCCTTATCAGATAGGATTAACGGAGTACAACGAGAAATTTCAACGAAGAGCAGTACGGGGACGAAATACCTGATTTGCGATGGATACTATTAAAACAAAGGCGTTTTTCGCTGTGGTGGATTCTTTTCACGACATTTCAGACACCAACTTTCTCCTCCAAATACGAAAATGTTCAAATGTTCATATGTGTGGGAATTCCTAAGGGACCAAACTGCTGAGGTCAGCGGTGCCTATACTTACCCACTACTTAAACTAATTTATGCTAAGAACAACACACACACACACACACACACACACACACACACACACACACACACGCCAGAGGGAGGACTCGAACCTCCGGCGGGAGAGGCCGCGATATCCGTGACATGGTGCCTCTAACCACGCGGCTACTCCGCGCGGCAATGCCAAAATATTTTACTGACGCCGACCTGCATAGGGAGAAACAATCATCATAATAAAATAAGGAAAATTAGAGCTCACACGGAAAGATATATGAGTGGGTTTTTTCCACGCGCTGTTCGAGAGTGGGATAATAAGGAATTATTGTGAAGATTGTTGTATATACCCTCTGCCAGGCTCTTAAGTGTGATTTGCAGAGTATCCATGTAGATACCATAAAGATGAAAGTGTTGACTGTGTAGGGTGTTGTGCACGAACTGACCTCTCGATTATGAACCATGGGAATCACGTCGGGCGATCAGTGTCGTCGAATCATTCGCTCGAAACGTCCAGATGTTCTTCTAACCAATCGCGAACAATTGTGGACCAGTGACATGACATCGTCGTTAGTGAACATGAAGTCCACGAATTATTGCAAATGGTCTCCAAGTAACCGAACATAACGATTCCAAGTTAATGATCGGTTCACTTGGAACACAGGACCCAGTTTATTCCATGTAAATACACCTTTGTGGAGCCGGCACCAGTTTCCACATTGCCTTGTTCTAAACTCCGGTCCACGACGTCAGAGGGTCTGCGCCACACTCGACCCCCTTAGTTCTTATCAACTGAAATCTGAACTCATCTGACCAGCCCCCGATTTTCCAGTCGTCTAGGATCCAACCGATACGGTCGCCCAGGAGAGGCGCTGCATGCAGTGTCATCAAAGGCACTCGCGTCCGTCATCTGCTGCCACAGCCAGTTAACGCCAGGTTTCGCCGCACTCTCTTAACGGATACGTTCGTCGTACGTCCTCCATTGATTTCTGTGGTTATTTCACGTAGTGTTGTTCGTATGTTAGCACGGAAAACTCTACGGAAACACCTCTGCCCTAGGCAGTTAACTGAAGGCCGTCATCCGCTGCGTTGTCTATGGTGAGAGGTAATGCCTGAAATTTGGTATTCTCGGCACACTTTTGACACGGTGGCTCTCGGGACATCAAATACTCTAACGATTTCCCAAATGGAATGTCCAACTACTATTCCACGTTCAGTCTGTCAGTTACAGTCTTGCAGCCGTAATCTTGTCGGAAACCTTTTCACACGAATCGCATGAGTACGAATGACACCTCCGCCAATATCACTTGTTCGCGAAGCTACCGCAATCTCTAAACGAGCATATAGCTATCCCATGACTTTTGTCAAAAAATGGTTCAAATGGCTCTGAGCACTATGGGACTTAACATCTGAGGTCATCAGTCCCCTAGAACTTAGAACTACTTAAACCTAACTAACCTAAGGACATCACACACCATTCATGCCCGAGGCAGGATTAGAACCTGCGACCGTAGCGGTCGCGCGGTTCCAGACTGTAGCGCCTAGAACAGCACGGCCACTCCGGCCGGCGACTTTTGTCACCACAGTGTATAATTATGTTGCGTTTCGTCTATCAGACATTCAAGAATTTAGCTCAGCGAAATATTGTGAAGTCTTTTGACAACCTCCGCTTGAATGTAAAGGCACTAATCATGGTGAAAAGCCCGGATAGCAGCTAATGAATCTGCCAAAATTACTAGATTCCGCGAGGGATCACGGTACCCATACTTCGTTTTCTAACAAGGGAACCTCCCCATCGCACCCCCCTCAGATTTAGTTATAAGTTGGCACAGTGGATAGGCCTTGATAATCTGAACACAGATTAATCGAGAAAACAGGAAGAAGTTACGTGGAACCATGAAAAAAATAAGCAAAATATACAGACTGAAGAGTCCATTCCGGCCGCGGTGGTCTAGTGGTTCTAGGCGCGCAGTCCGGAACCGCGGGACTGCTACGGTCGCAGGTTCGAATCCTGCCTCGGGCATGGATGTGTGTGATGTCCGTAGGTTAGTTCGGTTTAAGTAGTTCTAAGTTCTAGGGGACTGATGACCACAGAAGTTAAGTCCCTTAGTGCTCAGAGCCATTTTTTGAAGAGTCCGTGCGCAAGATAGGCAACATCAAGGACTGTGTGAAACCAGGAGCGCCTTGGTCCCGTGGTTAGCATGAGCAGCTGTAGAACGAGAGATCCTTGGTTCAAGACTTCCCTCGGGTGAGAAGTTTAATTTTTTATTTTTAGTTTATGTGACAAACTCTTATGTTTTCATCACTTTTTTGCGAGTGATTATCACATCCACAAGAAAAATTAATTCGGGCAAGGTAGAAGAATCTTTTTACCCATTCGCCAAATGTACAAGTTAGGTGGGTCGACAACATATTCCTGTCATGTGCCGTCACCAGTGTAGTATAGAATATATCAGACGTGTTTTCCTGTGGAGGAGTCGGTTGACCTATGAACATGCGATCAAAGGTTTTCGGTTCCCATTGGAGAGGCACGTCCTACTAATCGCACGGTTTTGCGGTACGTTCGCAAAACACAGACACTAAACTTATTACAGTGAACAGAGACGTCAGTGAACGAACGGACAGATCATAACTTTGCGAAAATAAAGAAAGTAAACTTTTCACGCGAGGGAAGAATTGAACCAAGGACCTCTCGTTCCGCAGCTGCTCACGCTAACCACGGGACCACGGCGCTCCTGAGTTCACGCTGTCCATGATGTTCCCTATGTTGCGCATGGACTACTCAGTTTGTATATTTTGCTTATTTTTTTCATAATTCCACATAACTTCTTCCTGTTTTCTCGATTGATCTGTGTTGAGTTTTCCAAGGCCTATCCACTGTGCCAACTTATAACTAAATCTGAGGGGGTTGCGATGGGGAGGTTCCCTTGTAAGATGTACCATTATATGTTTCGGTGTATGGACCCGAATTTTACTTCTATGAAATGTCCTAAACTCAAAGGACAAAAAGTAACATAAATATGACAGGGAAGAAGACTACGATCTTGATAGGCGGTAGACAGGGTTGCTCACCTTCCTTTTTTCTGTTTCAATGATATACAGGAGCCATACAAACAGAAAGAATACGAAAGGAATTAAATTCAATACCGAAAAGATACAGTGCAATCGCTTTCCTGAAGAAAGCGATTGTTACATTTCAGAAAAGGAAACAAACAAAATATTTCAGGTCCTATCTGACGCATTAAAGAAAGAGAAACTGATAGTAAATAAATGAGAAAACCCACAAAGGGTACTCACACAAAGCAAGCAGGTTACCTGCATAGCGGAGATCGGCGTGAGGCGCTTTAACCAGCGCGGACAATACCGCGGTGTTATCTAATGAGGTTGCACTCAATGGCAGTCCTGCGGAGGCAAAACCACACGGAGTTACTGGATTTTTGCCGAAATTAGAACAGAAGAAGCGATTAATATTCGTATGACTTGTTAACCGTTTTTTAATGTCAAGGAAAAGTCATCAGCTGCATATTTGGAGTAACATCTACATTTCTTTGTTGCTAAATTTAAAGTTGCTTCTGTTGCCAAAACACAACGCAGTTTGCACATTGTACATTAGTAACATGGTAATGCAGTTCTACTTGCGATAGAATCATGAAACGGATGTTTATCGAACGAGAAACCGAGGACAGTTCAATTCTCGTTCAGCAGCTAACGATGGCCCTCAATTTATTACATTATTCCATTGAAAGACTGTAGTTACTCGTATATCATGATAGACAAGTAATGTAACATGAAGAACGACAACTTCTCAGCCGAGATCACATTTATACAACCTTTATCTATGATGACCGGTTTCGGTAAACAGAGCTACCATTATCTGATCCGTGAATAGTGTACATATAGTGTACAACATTACATTGTAAAAACAGGCGTACTTGTCATTAATATCATACAATGTTGAAAAGTTATGAGACGTACCTCAGTACAGGTTAATACATGTCACATTTATGCAGCCTTTATCTATGATGACCGGTTTTGGTAAACAGAGCTACCATCATCTGATCCGTGAATAGTGTACATATATTGTAAAACATTTCATTGTAAAAACAGGCGTACTTGTCATTAATATAATACAATGTTGAAAAGTAGTTAGACGTACCTCAGTACAGGCTAATACATGTGAGTAGTTTGAGCTATAAATGAATTCCATATTTTAACTGCCTGGACATTTAACGTGGCATGTCGAAGTTAATACCAGTATTTACAAATTGTTTCGCTAAGAGCATCTGCCCCATATCACAGATCACAGAGTATATTAATGACACAAGAGCTTAACTGAAATTCAACGGCGCAGAAATTACTAGAGAACATCTTGGTTTATGTTTAGTACCGCTAGAGATCACTTGTGTATTCATGTCATCATCAATTCCAAATGTGAATACATAACTTTAATAAAAAAAGTGATAACAAGTATACAATTATAAAATTATTTTGGTGGCAGGTGGAAGCTGAAATATTTTCTAGAACGGAAAAAGATAACATGCAGTTAAGATCCCAACCTAATTATACTACCGGCCATTAAAATTGTTAAACCAAGAAGAAATGTAAATGATAAACGGGTATTCATTGGACAAATATAGTATACTAGAACTGACATGTGATTACATTTTCACGATTTTGGGTGCATAGATCCTGAGAAATCAGTACCCAGAACAACCACCTCTGGCCGTAATAACGGCCTTGATACGCCTGAGCATTGAGTCCAACAGAGCTTGGATCGCATATACAGATACAGCTGCCCATGCAGCTTCAACACGATACCACAGTTCATCAAGAGTAGTGATTGGCGCATTGTGACAATCCAGTTGCTCGGCCACCATTGACCAGACGTTTTCAATTGGTGAGAGATCTGGAGAATGTGCTGGCCACGGCAGCAGACGAACATTTTCTGTTGAGAGGCACCCACATGCCCTGCTCATACTGTGGCATCAAGCAGTCAGGCCTGCAAGATGAGTGGTCTGCCAAGCGAGTGGATTCATTCTTATTTATCGAGTAACATGAACTCTCGTACTCACAATTAAGTGAAAATTATCCTCCTGTATGAATAATACGCAACGGAAACGCACATCTGACTATCAGTGATTTACAGAACTCAGACTGTTCACTACGCACTGGCAATACCACATTTTCTTTATGTCTTTTATTTAACGGCTTTTATCAACACGTGGCCACCGCACTGAATATGAATGGCGCACACATCATAAATTTGGGACATCATGACAACATACAATTCGAAGGAAAAGTCCACCAATCTTTTTCTTTTCACTATCTTATTTATTCCGATAAATTCTCTAACCTAAACACACAAATTCTATAACCTACAACAATAACACATGAGAAATTCCGCCCAGTGGGCATGACTTTATAATGGTGAATCTCTATATTATGGTCTCCTAATTATTTTAACGCTACAGTGCACTTTCTGGATAGGATGGTGGATCTTTTATTATTTCTCACACTTCGACTCTCACAATCATCATCAGGAAACTTTCCTCCAGACCGAGCGGTACAGAAGGAACAAGCATAACCCATTAATCTTTTGAAACTACCTCGCTACTCTCCCATGCAAACCACACATACCCAAATTACATGACATACACCACACTACAATATGAAATACAACACAGTGAATAGTCACAACATTATCACTTTCCGCTTTCCCACTCCAACTAATATTTATCCCTGTTTCACACGACACTGCCCCACTTGGTAATTCTACTTTCCTACTATGAACTCTGGAGATATATGCACGTCTTCCTGTGCAATGCAAGCCATGTGGCGTTGCTGGATAGACGGTCGACTCACCTTGCCTCTCTCTCAGAGTTTGAATCTAGCGTCACACGGAATCATATCACGCAAAGTAATATTAAGAACATATTCATCACACACGCGAGTCCTCAACTGATACCATGGACGAGTACTTCTCTTTATCCTTTGTCTCATACACAGCTTGAGACTCACACAGTACTCACCACGTGGAAGTACTCGTCTCTAATTTCAAGTCCTGCACACGCCATTTCTTAAATATTTCAACTTATGGTACACACGCTATTTCTTAAATATTTCAACTTAATGTACACATGCTAGTAATTCAGCTTAACTTAAGCACACGGAAGTATTTCAACTTATTGCTACACGTGGTTTCATTGTGACCGTTGGTCACTTCCGAAGATTACTACAATCCCATTAATATTACCTGTCTGACATTTAATTCTCCCCACAAAAGTTCCTGAAATAGAGAAATTATTATTTCAAACTACTCTTAAATATTCCACATGCATACCATGTCTCTACTCTTTCGTCATTACGGAGCACAACTAAAACAGGTGTTAACAGCACAAGATCCAGCGGCAGAGTCCCGAAACATGGCCGTTCTCCAGGTCATCTCCCATCTCTGTCAAGGTGGGGGAAGCACCTTGCTACCGTATTGGTTAGCCACATTTCAGGCGCTCAAAGCTCTGGTAAATTTCATCTCTTTGGTTCCACCAAAGGTGGCCATAGGATCGTCTCAAAGATGATCATATATTCACATTCACTATCTGCGGTTAGCAGACGACCACACATTCATTCATTTCACAGATCTCAGATGTAGGGATTTACTTTGTGGGAGTGCACATGTGATCAATTAAATAAATAGATTGTCATTCTTTCCCACACTGGTATCCGGCTTCGCTGTATTAATTGAAATTGAGTTATTTTACAAAAAATAATGAAGTATGTTGTACCTATTTTAAATGTCGGGCGGTACTGTACCCTTTCACTGTATCCAGAAAGGCCCATACAGGACCTGCAACATGCGGTCGTTCAGTATCCTGCTGAAATGTAGGGTATCACAAGAATCGAATGAAGGGTAGAGCCACGGGTCGTAACACATCTGAAATGTAACGTCCACTGTTCAAAGTGCCGTCAATGCGAACAGTAGGTGATACGCCAGTATGGCGATGAAGAATACACGCTTTCAATGTGCGTTCACCGCAATGTCGCCAAACACGGATGTTACCATGATGATGCTGTAAACAGAACATGGATTCGTCCAAAAAAACATCGTTTTGCCATTCGTGCACCCAGGTTCGTCGTTGAGTACACCATCGCAGGCGCTCGTGTCTGTGATGCAGCGTCAAGGGTAACCGCAGCCATGGTCTCCGACCTGATAGTCCATGCTGTTGCAAACGTCGTCGAACTGTTCGTGCAGATGGTTGTTGTCTTGAAAACTTCCCCATCTGTTGACTCAGGGATCGAGACGTGGCTGCACGATCCGTTACAGCCATGCGGATAAGATGCCTGTCATCTCGAATGCTAGTGATACGAGGCCGTTGGGATCCAGCACGGCGTTCCATATTACCCTCCTGAACCCACCTATTCGATATTCTGTTAACAGTGATTGGGTCTCGACCAACGCGAGCAGCAATGTCGCGATACGGTAAACCGCAATGATACGCATTCCTCCTTCTTACACGAGGCATCACAACAACGTTCCACGAGGCAACGCCGGTCAACTGCTGTTTGTGTATGAGATATCGGGTGGAAACTTTCCTCATGTCAGCACGTTGTAGGTGTCGCCACCGGCGCAAACCTTGTGTGAATGCTCTGTGCAATCATTTGCACATCACAGCATTTATATATATTTGTAATAGAGCCCTCTTGATCCGATTTAGGCTCTTCTTTCCAGTTCAGCATTTGGCAGTATGCTACGGAGCTTGGAGCTTCACTTTTCTAGACCGTCGGTACTCAAATTACGCACATCGATACTACTGGTGCCAAGTCCTTGCGTCGATCGTTTTCTATCCACTTTAGTCCTTCGCTAGCCTCTGTTCGACTGGGTGTGGGGGATGTTAACTGCCCCTACCACCCTTCCTTTGGCGCCGTAACACTCTTCTGTTTCGTAGCGACTTGGCACCTGTTTCTCTATTTTACACAAGCTTTTTAGTCTCGATCATACCTAAACACACACCAGCCAAATAGTTATTTATAGTGTCTTAACATGTTTCCATCAAAATTACTTTATAAATAAATCAGGTACAATCCATTCACATGCATGCTATGTTATATTTCAATATTTAGTTACTTAGGGTGTCTGTCGTCAGGTGCATTTACTTTGGTGTTTCGGCAGGTATTTTTAGTTTAGATTTTGCAGATATTTGTAGTTTAGATTTTGCAGATATTTGTAGTTTAGATTTTGCAGATATTTGTAGTTTTGGTTTTGCAATATGTAGGTGGATTCGGTGCAAACTACAAATGCTCATTAAATCTTTCATGCAACGCCAAGTGTCAGCGGAAAGTGGCGTTGTATTGCGATTTTATTGCGATTTTTTAAAGCGGAATTTTACGTACACTTTCGACAGAGCAGTCCCAAATTACTCTAGTGCGATATTTGTTTTATAGTATGAACAGCGACAGTAAAACACGGAGAATAACCAGTAGTCCAGTGGCGAATGATTAACGCTGTTGCTTAGCAGCAGTAGTCAGAGCAGGCCAAGGCAGCGCTGTCTTTGCAGTTGTGCTGCTTGTTTTTCCTGTTTTACAGGCCCTTTTAATACGTATCACTAGAACTAATATCGCACCAGACTTATCTGGGACCACTCTAGAACGTGCACGTAAAATTACGCATCAAACTTATTTTGATTGTTAAGGGAAACAAACCGATGCTTTCCGTCGACACTGGCTGTCTCCTGAAACACGTGATTGGGAGTAATTGTTTGGTCCGACACCAGCTACATACTGCAAAAAGCGAATTGTAATATCTGCCAAAACACCAAAGAAAATGCTCCTGACGACTCTTAGGACAGATGTCAGGCATATTCAGTAATAAAATTAATTACAACAAATTTAAAAAAGAACACTTTCCTGCTTATGTACTTTATATGTGACCTTGATATGCAGTGGTTCAATGTCAAGAGCTCCAGTATCACCATTCTATCTCGGTTATTTGTTAAGACACTCATTTTAGCTGAATGGAAGGTTGATAAATTTAACGTTGACCTGGACAAATCCAGGTACTGTCGAGACCTATCGGAATGTGTGTAACGTAGCACACTTGGCGGGAGTTACACTACTGGCCATTAAAACTGCTACACTACGAAGATGACGTGCTAGGGACGCGAAATTTAACCGAGAGGAACAAGACGCTGTCATATGCAAATGATTAGCCTTTCAGACCATTCATACAAGCTTGGCGCCGTTGGCGATACCTACAACGTGCTGACATGAGGAAAGCTTCCAATCGAATTTTTCATACAGAAACAGCAGTTGACCGGCGTTGCCTGGTGGAACGTTGTTGTGATGCCTCGTGTAAGGAGGAGAAATGCGTACCAACCCGTTTCCGACTTTGATAAACGTCGGATTGTAGCCTATCGCGATTGCGGTTTATCGTATCGCGACATTGCTGCTCGCGTTGGTCGAGATCCAATTACTGTTAGCAGAATATGGAGTCGGTGGGTTCAGGAGGGTAATACGGAACGCCGTGCTGGATCCCAAAGGCCGCGTGTCACTAGCAGCATCTTATCTGCATCGCTGTAACGGATCGTGCAGCCACGTCTCGATCCCTGAGTCAACAGATGGGGACGTTTGCAAGACAACAACCATCTGCACGTACAGTTCGACTACGTTTGCAGCAGCATGGACTATCAGCTCGGAGACCATGGCTGCGGTTACCCTTGACGCTGCATCACACACAGTATCGCCTGCGATGGCGTACTCAACAACGAACGGCAAAACGTCATTTTTTCGGATGAATCCAGGTTCTGTTTACAGAATCTTCATGGTCCCATCCTTGTTTGGTGACGGTGAACGCACACTGGAAGCGTGTATTCGTCATTGCCATACTGGCGTATCACCCGGCGTGATGGTATGGGGTGCCATTGGTTACACGTCTTGGTCACCTCTTGTTCGCATTGACGGCGCTTTGAACAGTGGACGTTACATTTCAGATGCGTTACGACCCGTGGCTCTACCCTTCATTCGATCCCTGCCAAACCCTACATTTCAGCAGGATAATGCTCGACTGCATGTTTCAGGTCCTGTACGGGCCTTTCTGGATACAGAAAATGTTCGACTGCTGCCGTGGCCAGCACATTCTCCAGATCTCTCACCAATTGAAAACGTCTGGTCAATGGTTGCCGAGCAACTGGCTCGTCACAATACGCCAGTCACTACTCTTAGCGAAGTGTGGTATCGTGTAGAAGCTGCGTGGGCAGCTGTATCTGTACACGCTATCCAAACTCTATTCGACTCAATGTGCAGGCGTATCAAGGCCATTATTACGGCTAGAGGTGGTTGTTCTGGATACTGTGGATCTATGCACCCAAATTGTGTGAAATGTAATCACATGTCAGTTCTAGTATAATGTATTTGTCCTATGAATACCCGTTTATCATTTGCATTTCTTCTTGGTGTAGCAATTTTAATGGCCAGTAGTTTAAATTTATAATTCTATCTTGCTATCGCGACAACTCTAAGAACGCTCTCTCCGCCATAAAACCTAAGCTTGAGGGTGTTAGACTGTTATCCGTTTGATATCAGTGTCTAGTTATCTGAGTGTACAGGCGCGTCCTTATGTCTTTTCGGGGATAGGCATCGTACCAATGGTATTTATAGAGTTTGTAGGTTCCTTGAGCGCCTTAAACCCCGACTTAGTAGCGTTTCTCGTTGTCTTGGCACTCAAAGCTTGACCTACGGCTCCGCCCTCCCTAGTAAATGCTGCTGTTTTTAATGACAGTGTTTCAGGGACGTAGATAGTTAGACACAAAATAATAATGCCGAAACAATTACTAGCAAATAATTTAATGCAGCGGCACAATGTCCTGTATTGACCTGAATTACATTTAAACAAGGCTGTAATAACTACAGTTGTATTTGGCTCCTAGAATTTTGCAAGAGCACACGCAACGTGCTGATATGTGCCGCAGTCCTTGCTTTGCTTTGCATTTACGGCTTGCCCGTAGTCGCGCTTATTTAAAATTTACCTTCAAACAGTTACTCACTAAGAATAACAACTATCCACACATTAACCGATTTCTGAGTGAAAGGAACCTACTCCAAAAACTTCAAACTTAGAAATCATAAATCTGAAAAACAACTTTAAATGAAAGGGTGCATTACCACACAGGTTTGAAAGAAAGATTCTAAATGAAACTCGTGCTCACCTGAACGTCATAAAACTGAGCAAATGATCAGGACTTGATACTTCAACACGCAACCAGTGAGCCATCTGTTTGACCGAAAGGCATAGTATACACCAAGAATCATGCAAGTGCGCCGTCACATGCCAGAATAACTTTTTTCCCCCCTACATCTTGATGTCGTCGCATGAGAACGTTGTAGATACTTCCGCAATCAAGGATAGTACTTTTTAACACAGTCGAAAGTCACCTCCTACACGATACCATACTTTCATGTTTTTACGTGGATAGCAACCTGTCTGTACGTCAAGTTATTTCGGACACTCGGAGTAGTATTTCGGCAGGCACGTAGATAGCATCGAAGCGTCGAAATTAACATTTTTGCGGAGCATTTAGGTTTGCGACCCACCTGTATGGAGGTCAAATTACGGCTCGTATAAGAGTGCGTGCCACTGCCTATGCCAATACTCCACTCCACCCTACGCATGTTTCTGTACCGTAAGTTACATCATACAATTTCTAATATTGCAAATCAGCGAGTGATACAAATTATTAGAGCACAGATCGCCTCATTAGGCTTCTTCCTCTATTCTCCGCCTTAGTTTATTATTAAAACGATTAGCTATAACCCAGTTAGTAAACTACTGAAGCAATCGTGTTCAACAGTGTTCCACTATGCATAAAGCGTTCTCACCACTTGCTCTGAGCACTATGGGACTTAACATCTGAGGTCATCAGTCCCCTAGAACTTAGAACTGCTTAAACCTAACTAACCTAAGGACATCACACACATCCATGCCCGAGGCAGGATTCGAACCTGCGACCGTAGCGGTCGCGTGGTTCCAGACTGAAGCGCCTAGAACCGCTCCGCTACAGCGGCCGGCGTCACATAAGGGTACGTCCAGCACTGTCGAACATGATCGTTTTGGCGGTCCAGATATAATGGTGTACGGAGGCATGATGTTGCATGGGCATACTGATCTCTAAGTCTTTGGAAAAGGTGCATTCACCGACCTATATTATTGTGACACTACACTTCTTGCCCAAGAAAATCTTTTCAGGGGTCCGTTCGCTCCTGTGCTTTTTTCTTTTTTATGACAATGCACATCCGCATCGAACTGCCCATGTGTAGGGGGATTGGGAACGGGAGGATATTGGGTAAATGGACCTACATCCCGTCGAGAACGCGTGGTACGCTTTGGTAAAACGTGCTGCAACACGTCCACAAACAACAACCACCATCTAGCAGTTCTTCAAAAATGGTTCAAATGGCTCTGAGCACTATGAGACTTAACATCTGAGGTCATCAGTCCCCTAGAACTTTGAACTACTTAAACCTAACTAACCTAAGGACATCACACACATCCATGCCCGAGGCAGGATTCGAACCTGCGACCGTAGCGGTCGCGCGGTTCCAGACTGAAGCGCCTAGAACCGCTCGGCCAAAAAAACCGGCTAGCAGTTCTTAACAGCACTAATAGAAGAGTGGAACGGCCTAGCAAAAACGTCCTTACCAAACTTGTGGACAGCATGAGAGTACTTTCAGAGCATACATTGCTATCTTTGGTCATCATACACCCTATTAAAAATATTGTCCCGCCTTTTGTAATGTCCAGGGAACCATTATAATTTGTGGTGACTTCAGTGTAATTACTGCCTTTGAATAACAGTGTCATTTCTGTTTGCCTCGTAGTGTATTTCTTTCACTACCTTGTGTATTATACTGTAACAGTTGTTTTTATCTGTGGTGCTAGATTCATAGAGCTATGTTACTTGGCAGTGACACACCGTGAGAAAGTTATTTTTTTCCTTAAGTTTTGCACACGAATGCGTCATCGATATCTCGACTTGGCACACAGAAAACCTGTTACGAGGACTCCCCACCAAAAGAGTCGGCCTGTCGCGCTTTCCATGCCACGGTAAGGCTACATTTTGCAAAGAAGCTTCTAGAACAATAACTTCTGATATCGCACGCACAGGAAACTACCATCATTTTTGCTTACGTTTGCTGTCAGCGCCTTGACACTCCGCACCGACTTACCAACCTCTACATGCAATGTTTTTGCGTATACCTGCGCAACGTCGTTTCCTGTGCTCTATACTACGTTAATGCTGAAATCTAAGATAAAAATGAGTTTTCAAATACTTAATTTTCTCTCTTCATCTCAAGGGTGGTGTGGTTCTTCTCTTTAAATTTAGACGAAGTCTTTAACTGTTTTTATTACTAACAAAAATTATAGTCTGCAACTTGATAATAAAATTAAAAATAAGAGAAAGGATTAAACTCTTGCACAATACAACATGACAAGATTTCTAAGCAACACGTGCGAACACAATGTTCTATGTCTATTTCGTGGCGTACAGGACGACTCAATGGCTGCTATACTTTCTTCACTGTTGAGTGTCATGACAGCGGTTGAAACTTCAGATGACGTTACTGTGGCTTATAGCAGTTTGGAATGTAAATTCCAGTGCGGGGAACCCTTTTAGCTGCATAATGACACTGCACGTACAGATTGAGTTCTTCTAGGGCTACTGCGGGACTGAGTGAGCGAGACTGAGTGAGCTTCGACACTCAGAACTGTACTGCGTCGGCAGTGGAGCTTTACTGTTACCTCTGCCACACAAGTGGCTTGTACGCAGCGATATTCTGTGGTCAGAGAGAACTGACAAGCAGATTTCTGTTCAAAAGAAAGCAAACTGTGCAAGTCATGAGTGAACTGTGGAACGTCTAGAACGGTTTACAATACTGTTAGTGCTGCCCAAATAATATAAATGGAACCGCTTCACGTCTCACCATCGCTGTACATCTGTAAGACAAAGACGACTTTCCGTCTGCACGTATAAAACTACGGTCGTCAGGGTACTGATGAAGGTAAAGCACAAATTGCGAGCGAAAAGGAACGCATAGTCCAAATGATGGTCACGTGTCATCCGTCGTAAAAATGTTCTGCGCTGTCCACTAAATATCACGCATTTCATAAAGCTTTTACGTATTCAGCAAAAGAAACAAAAGCGTAAAATAGGAGCTTTTTTCAAGCGCACATTGTAAAACGTTGAACAAAACTCAGCTTTTAGCCTAATGTCATGTAATTACACAAACACCTTTCCAAATAGAAACAGCTACCTCGAAAGCAACGTAAAGGAAAAATTGAAACGTTTGTGGCAGGATACACTGTGATCTGTGATAGTGATGACAAACTACTGTGCTGTGGGGAAGGCATCGTAATTTTGTAGCACGATGCTGAGCGCGTGTTGTTGTACATGCACCTACACAATACACCGCCTCTACGTGTTCTCATCTTTACCCAAGGATATGATCTAATAAGACTGCAGAGGACATAGGATCATCGAGATTGGACTAAGGATCAGTGGAAACGTGCCATCTGGTCGAATGAATCACGTAGAAGGTCTATGGTCGTGTCCAGATACACTGTCATCCAAGCGAAAGGCTGCCCGAAACTTGCATCGCACCACAAACCCGTACTACCAGTGGCTATATTATGCTATGTGGGACGTTTAGCAGGCCTTTTTGACCGAGCGGTTCCAGGCGCTTCAGTCTGGAACCGCGCGACAGCTACCGTCGCAGGATCGAATCCTGCCTCGGGCATGGATGTGTGTGATGTCCGTAGGTTAGTTAGGTTTAAGTAGTTCTACATTCTAGGGTACTGACGACCTCAGATGTTAAGTCCCATAGTGCTCAGAGCCATTTGAACCATTTGGGACGATCAACATGGGTTTCCAAGTGGCTTGCAGTAGTAATCGAGGTTAGCATGTCAGCTGCGGACTACCTGAACGTTATCGTGCGTCTGCTGCATCCCTTCATGCGTGATGTTACCCGCCCATCTCACAAAGCCAGATAAGTGCTACAGTGATTTGAAGAGAGCTCGGTAATGAAGTCAAATTTATGTTTCAGTCACCAAAACCGCCTGATCTGAACCCGATAGGACATACAAAGTCGCTATCGAGCGTCAGCTCCCCGCCAACAAACCACTGGCCCATAATTTACTGCAGTTGAGTGGCCTATACATATACACTACTGGCCATTAAAACTGCTACACCAAGAAGAAATAAAGATGATAAACGGGTAGTCATAACACAAATACACTTCTGGAAATTGAAATAAGAACACCGTGAATTCATTGTCCCAGGAAGGGGAAACTTTATTGACACATTCCTGGGGTCAGATACATCACATGATCACACTGACAGAACCACAGGCACATAGACACAGGCAACAGAGCATGCACAATGTCGGCACTAGTACAGTGTATATCCACCTTTCGCAGCAATGCAGGCTGCTATTCTCCCATGGAGACGATCGTAGAGATGCTGGATGTAGTCCTGTGGAACAGCTTGCCCTGCCATTTCCACCTGGCGCCTCAGTTGGACCAGCGTTCGTGCTGGACGTGCAGACCGCGTGAGACGACGCTTCATCCAGTCCCAAACATGCTCAATGGGGGACAGATCCGGATATCTTGCTGGCCAGGGTAGTTGACTTACACGTTCTAGAGCACGTTGGGTGGCACGGGATACATGCGGACGTGCATTGTCCTGTTGGAACAGCAAGTTCCCTTGCCGGTATAGGAATGGTAGAACGATGGGTTCGATGACGGTTTGGATGTACCGTGCACTATTCAGTGTCCCCTCGACGATCACCAGTGGTGTACGGCCAGTGTAGGAGATCGCTCCCCACACCATGATGCCGGGTGTTGGCCCTGTGTGCCTCGGTCGTATGCAGTCCTGATTGTGGCGCTCACCTGCACGGCGCCAAACACGCATACGACCATCATTGGCACCAAGGCAGAAGCGACTCTCATCGCTGAGGACGACACGTCTCCATTCGTCCCTCCATTCACGCCTGTCACGACACCACTGGAGGCGGGCTGCACGATGTTGGGGCGTGAGCGGAAGACGGCCTAACGGTGTGCGGGACCGTAGCCCAGCTTCATGGAGACGGTTGCGAATGGTCCTCGCCGATACCCCAGGAGCAACAGTGTCCCTAATTTGCTGGGAAGTGGCGGTGCGGTCCCCTACGGCACTGCGTAGGATCCTACGGTCTTGGCGTGCATCCGTGCGTCGCTGCGGTCCGGTCCCAGGTCGACGGGCACGTGCACCTTCCGCCGACCACTGGCGACAACATCGATGTACTGTGGAGACCTCACGCCCCACGTGTTGAGCAATTCGGCGGTACGTCCACCCGGCCTCCCGCATGCCCACTATACGCCCTCGCTCAAAGTCCGTCAACTGCACATACGGTTCACGTCCACGCTGTCGCGGCATGCTACCAGTGTTAAAGACTGCGATGGAGCTCCGTATGCCACGGCAAACTGGCTGACACTGACGGCGGCGGTGCACAAATGCCGCGCAGCTAGCGCCATTCGACGGCCAACACCGCGGTTCCTGGTGTGTCCGCTGTGCCGTGCGTGTGATCATTGCTTGTACAGCCCTCTCGCAGTGTCCAGAGCAAGTAAGGTGGGTCTGACACACCGGTGTCAATGTGTTCTTTTTTCCATTTCCAGGAGTGTATATTATACTAGAACTGACATGTGATTACATCTTCACGCAATTTGGGTGAATAACGGCCTTGATACGCCTGGGCATTGAGTCAAACACAGCTTGGATGGCGTGTACAGGTACAGCTGCCCATGCAGCTTAAACACGATACCATAGTTCATCAAGAGTAGTGACTGCCGTACTGTGACGAGCCAGTTGCTCGGCCACCATTGACCAAACGTTTTCAGTTGGTGAGAGATCTGGAGAATGTGCTGGCCAGGGCAGCAGTCGAACATTTCATGTATCCAGAAAGGTCCGTACCGGACCTGCAACATGCGGTCGTGCATTATCCTGCTGAAATGTAGAGTTTCGCAGGGATCGAAAGAAGGGTAGAGCCACGGGTCTTTATACATCTGAAATTTAATGTCCACTGTTCAAAGTGCCGTCAGTGCGAACAAGAGGTGACAGAGACGTGTAACCAATGGCTCCCCATACCATCACGCCGGGTGATACGCCGGTATGGCGATGACGAATACATGCTTACAATGTGTGTTCACCGTGATGTCACCAAACACGGATGCGACCGTCATGATGCTGGAAACAGAACATGGATTCATCCGAAAAAATGACGTTTTGCCATTCGTGCACTCAGGTTTGTCATTGAGTACACCATCGCAGGCGCTCCTGTCTGTGAAGCAGCGTCAAGGGTAACCCCAGCCATGGTCTCCGAGCTGACAGTCCATGGTGCTGCAAACGTCGTCGAACCGTTCGTGCAGATGGTTGTTGTCTTGCAAACGTCCCCATCTGTTGACTCAGGGATCGAGACGTGGCTCCACGATCCGTTACAGTCATGCGGATAAGATGCCTGTCATCTCGACAGCTAGTGATACGAGGCCGTTGTGATCCAGCACGCCGTTCCGTATTACCCTCCTGAACCCACCGATTCCATATTCTGCTAACAGTCATTGGATCTCGACCAACGCTAGCAGCAATTTCGCGATACGATAAAACGCAAACGCGAAAGGCTACAATCCGACCTTTATCAAAGTCGGAAACGGGATGGTACGCATTTCTCCTCCTTACACGAGGCATCACAACAATGTTTCACCAGGAAACTTCGGTCAACTGTTGTTTGTGTATGAGAAATCGGTTGGAAACTTTCCTCATGTCAGCACTTTGTAGTGAATGCTCTGAAAACCTAATCATTTACATGTCACAGCGTCTTCTTCATGTCGGTTAAATTTCGCGTCTTTAGCACTTCACCTTCGTGGTGTAGCTCTTTTAATGGCCAGTAGTGTATGTCTGGTGCCATATTGAGCCGCAACATGCCATACACTTGTCGAATCCATACCATGAAGAATCGCTGCTATATTGCGTTCCAATGATGGAAATCATGCGATTAAACATGTGGGCCTACGCCTATATGTCTGGTGCCACATACAGTCGGGAACATACTAAGCACTTGTCGAATCCATACCATACAGAATAGCTGCTATATTGCGTTCTAAAGATGGAAAAACACGCGATTAATCAAGTGCTAATTGATGACCATGAATCGATGCAAATAGGGTAAGTCCAGTAGAGTTGATCCACTGGGTAAGACGGACCAGTGCTTATTTCACAAATGCACGGCTAGAGAGCTCTCCAGCTACTTACTAGGAAGCTCTTTTGTGAGCAAACGAGTTGCAACGATGTTACTGTTGTTTCAGGGTTAGTTCTGGAGAAAATTCAGGTACTCTGTTGTGGTAAGCCGAAAAGATTTATCGTTTAGTTGCATAACTTAAGTATTAAGGCTTAGTTTGTACAATATTTATGCAGTTTTTTTACTAGATCTTGACAAATTTGTATACATGAAACTCTACTAAAATGGCCTCCGAGTTCGCTACCTGCAGACACAAGTCTGGGTAGCCTATCTCTCTCAGACAGTCAGGAGAGATGGACCAAGTGTTTTAATGTAGGAGAGGTAGACCACAATTAAATTTGGGTTCAAGGCATGCGGAATAATTCCACTGAGTATGACTGCAATCCCAGACTATGCTTACTTGTTGGAATATACATATGTGCCAACAAATGGAAGAGAGAATTTCACACGAAAGGTAATCAACAACTTCAAAGCTCGTCAAAGTACATAGTGATCCCAAGCACAATAAAGAGAGCAGAGTTATCTGCAGAAGTGAAATTTGTTCACTGATACAACTTACGACTCCGCTCTTACTAAACCTTAATCTCCCAAGATTACCATATCAAAACGGACTACTCCTAAGCCAGTACAGACAAAACTATTGGTACCACTGTTCCTTCTATTGATACAACTACGTATTTTAAGAGGAAGGCAGCATCTGTATCCAAAGTCCTAAACTCTGTTGAAAATATTTAAACCATATCGAAGAAGACGGATAAGAAAAGAAACAGAAAAAGGCAAGAAAGTCACCAAAGGAAAGTAACAGTGAAGAGAAAAACTGAAGAAACAAAAAAAAAAAAAGAGAAATGTTGCAAATAGCTCACCGTGTTCATCACATGCAGAATGCTACAACATTAAAACCATTGTAGAAGACTACGAAAGTAACTTCGATGAACGTGTTGTGGCAGTGTACTATGGGGGGTCAGCACCGACACGCACGAGGAAGGAGAGAAAATGCGATGGCTGATGGCAGGAATCGAAAATGGTTTGCACATAACACTTTCACATTAATAAAACAGTTAATCTGTAAAAAGGAAAGAAATGTAACTTGGCTTCTACGTGCAATTACTTTTACTCTCTATTACTCCTTGCACAACGTGGGCTAAGTAACGTCTTCCTATTACTCACTACTGATGCTCTAGAAGTCTGTGACCCAACTAGCGATGGGTGGCTGGTTAAGTCAACGTTAACAAGGGGGCATAACCTAACATCAAACCTTTTCGTTACAGGAACATGCGTTTCACCTCATTCAGGAGAAAAATAAAGGACGTCTCAAGCCAAATCACACCTGATGATGGACCCACAGGGTCCGAAATTCATCGTGTACTTAATAAAACACGAATAATTGTGATTGAAGGCTTTTTTGATTCATACCTCCAGTGTATTGAATACAGTCACGTTTGAAGCTGCGAAATATGGATAAATTGAAATTAAATTTTCAGATGTAAATCTAAAGATAAAAATATGGTGTATATAACATTAAAAATGATGTTCACACAATTAATTGAGGTCTGTCCCATCTTAACCAGATATAGTAGAGTGTAACTGCTAAAAACCACTATTTTACTTAGAAGTATACCAAATCAGGTTTTATCGTAACAGACCTGCCCCTGCTCTCAAACAGTATGCATCTGAATGTACACAGAAAGTACACAATTGTAACCATCATTGAATTGTATAAAACGTAAACATGCATCAGTGTTATACATAGAGTGAAAATCAGTGGTACGAGCAACTAGAATGTAAAAAACTCCGTAAGGTCCAGTGTGTGGTAACTGAAGAAGCCAAAGCAATTTTAAAAGTGACAACTTAAGCCCACAACCTTGAGTACCTTCTTAAATTACTTATTAACTAACATATCAATTTTGTAAAAAATCAGATACAGTGACAAAAGTTACAGTCATAAGTCTATATTCAGATAACGGTATAACATAAGAAGATCACAGGCATGAACATCACAAGAACTACATTGGATAGAAAGTGGAAATTTGTATATAATCAGAAATGCAAATTCAGACAGACAAATAGAACTTGAAGTTATTATTAAAATATGTAATTGACGTGCACTAGTTGTGTCTTGAGATTAAAGAAATTTCTTACATGAAGCTTACGCAACTCACAAGTCTCTACAGTTCTCTAGAAGACGCATACATAAAGTAAAAATATACGTTTACTACACTGGACGTATACATACGGTGGACAGAAAGGAGGCCTAAGTGGTATTTCAAAACAGGAGATAAGAAGTAACTGGGTATGACACAATGTTAATCCATTTCAGGTTAACACTTCAAAATGATAGTAGGAGAGAGAGGGGTGGCACAGAAGGGTGGGGGAGGGGAGAGCTGGTGAGGAGGAGGATAGAAAAAATTAACAAGGGAGGGGGGAGAGTTTTGAGCCTCAAAGGAATGTGAAATAAGGTTTTACATGATGTGTTTTCACCTTCTAAGTACATTTAAATATCGCACACACAAATTTTTGGCATATTATATTATTTTCGTGTATGTAACAAGTATTTAATTTTGACGTTGATATAAATATATGAATATATAATAATATAATAATACAATAAACAGTTCATGGTTAATAAAGCATTTTTTCAAGAAATGAGGCGTCGTTCTGCTCTATATTAAATAAAATTTCGATATCTTATGTACATTTCATACACAGCAATGAATGAGCTAAAATCAACCATACACAAAGTCTATTCAATGCGGTTTTTTTTACTTTCGCACAAGCTCGAAGCAGCATAGTAACTATAATGAATAACGAAAAGAAATTCAATCCTTCTTTGATGAAGATCTGTAATCATCATCATCATCATCATTTAAGACTGATTATGCCTTTCAGCGTTCAGTCTGGAGCATAGCCCCCCTTATACAGTTCCTCCATGATCCCCTATTCAGTGCTAACATTGGTGCCTCTTCTGATGATAAGCCTATTACTTCAAAATCATTCTTAACCGAATCCAGGTACCTTCTCCTCGGTCTGCCCCGACTCCTCCTACCCTCTACTGCTGAATCCATGAATCTCTTGGGTAACCTTGCTTCTCCCATGCGTGTAATATGACCCCACCATCTAAGCCTGTTTGCCATGACTGCTACATCTATAGAGTTCATTCCCAGTTTTTCTTTGATTTCCTCATTGTGGACACCCGCCTGCCGTTGTTCCCATCTACTAGTACCTGCAATCATCCTAGCTACTTTCATATCCGTAACCTCAACCTTGTTGATAAGGTAACCTGAATCCACCCAGCTTTCGCTCCCATACAACAAAGTTGGTCGAAAGATTGAACGGTGCACAGATAACTTAGTCTTGGTACTGACTTCCTTCTTGCAGAAGAGAGTAGATCGTAGCTGAGCGCTCACTGCATTAGCTTTGCTACACCTCGCTTCCAGTTCTTTCACTATGTTGCCATCCTGTGAGAATATGCATCCTAAGTACTTAAAACCGTCCACCTGTTCTAACTTTGTTCCTCCTATTTGGCACTCAATCCGTTTATATTTCTTTCCCACTGACATTACTTTCGTTTTGGGGATGCTAATCTTCATACCATAGTCCTTACATTTCTGATCTAGCTCTGAAATATTACTTTGCAAACTTTCAATCGAATCTGCCATCACAACTAAGTCATCCGCATATGCAAGACTGCTTATTTTGTGTTCACATATCTTAATCTCACCCAGCCAGTCTATTGTTTTCAACATATGATCCATAAATAATATGAACAACAGTGGAGACAGGTTGCAGCCTTGTCTTACCCCTGAAACTACTCTGAACCATGAACTCAATTTACCATCAACTCTAACTGCTGCCTGACTATCCATGTAAAGACCTTTAATTGCTTGCAAAAGTTTGCCTCCTATTCCATAATCTTGTAGAACAGACAATAACTTCCTCCTAGGAACCCGGTCATATGCCTTTTCTAGATCTATAAAGCATAGATACAATTCCCTGTTCCACTCATAACACTTCTCCATTATTTGCCGCAAGCTAAAGATCTGGTCCTGACAACCTCTAAGAGGCCTAAACTCACACAGATTTTCATCCAATTGGTCCTCAACTAATACTCGCACTTTCCTTTCAACAATACCTGCGAAGATTTTATCCACAACGCTGATTAAAGAGATACCTCTGTAGTTGTTACAATCTGTTCTGTTTCCATGTTTAAAGATTGGTGTGATTACTGCTTTTGTCCAGTCTGATGGAACCTGTCCCGCCTCCCAGGCCTTTTCAGTTATCCTGTGTAGCCATTTAAGACCTGACATTCCACTGTATTTGATGAGTTCCGACTTAATTTCATCCACCCCAGCCGCTTTATTGCACTGCAATCTATTGACCATTTTTTCCACTTCCTCAAATGTGATCCTATTTCCATCATCATTCCTATCCCGTTCTACCTCGAAATCTGAAACATTACTGATCGCATTTTCACCTACATTGAGCAACTCTTCAAAATAAACCCTCCATCTGCCCAAGGCATCCACAGGATTCACCAGCAGTTTTCCTTCTTACCTCCCTTTCAAAGACTGCTAATTACACTCCAGAATGGTTTTCCAGCAGCTTGACCCATAGTCTCCAACCTGTTTTCAAAGTCTTCCCACGATTTCTTCTTGGATGCTGCAATTATCTGTTTGGCTTTGTTTCTTTCTTCAACATAACTTTCTCTGTCTACCTGGGTTCTGGTATGTAGCCATTTTTGATACGCCTTCTTTTTCCTTTTACAGGCTGCCTTGACTGTATCATTCCACCAAGCTGTTTGCTTCATCCTACTTTTACACACTACTGTTCCAAGACATTCTTTAGCCACTTCTAGTACTGTGTCCCTGTACCTTGTCCATTCCTTTTCTAATGACTGTAATTGACTACATTCAACTAACTGGTACCTTTCTGAGATCGCTGTTATGTACTTGTGCTTGATTTCCTTATCCTGAAGTTTCTCCACTCTTATCCTCCTACATATGGACCTGACCTCCTGCACTTTCGGCCTCACAATCCCAATTTCACTGCAGATTAAATAATGATCAGTGTCATCAAAGAATCCCCTGAATACACGTGTGTCCCTCACAGCCTTCCTGAATTCCTGATCTGTTATTATATAGTCAATGACAGATCTGGTTCCCCTGCCTTCCCATGTATACCGGTGAATGTTCTTATGTTTAAAAAAGGAGTTTGTGATTACTAAGCCCATACTGGCACAGAAATCCAAGAGTTGTTTCCCGTTCCTGTTGGCCTCCATATCCTCTCCAAATTTACCCATAACCTTTTCATAACCTTCTGCTCGATTTCCAATCCTGGTGTTAAAATCACCCATGAGCAGAACACTGTCCTTGTCCTTTACTCTAACAACTACATCACTGAGTGCCTCATAAAAACTATCCATCTTATCTTGATCTGTCCCTTCAGAATGCGAATATACTGACACAATCCTAATTTTCTTGCTAGACACTGTCAAACCTATCCACATCAGTCGTTCGTTTACATACCTTATTGCAACTACGCTGGGTTCCATTTCTTTCCTGATGTAAAGCCCTACACCTCATTGTGCTATTCCTGCTTTGACTCCTGACAGGTAGACCTTGTATTCTCCCACTTCCTCTTCTTTCTCACCCCTTACCCGAATGTCACTAACAGCTAAAACGTCCAGCCCCATCTTACTTGCAGCCTCTGCCAGCTCTACCTTCTTCCCAGAGTAGCCCCCATTGATATTAATAGCTCCCCATCTCATTACCATTTGTTTGCCAAGTCGTATCTTAGGAGTCCCTGGTTTGTCAGTTAGAGGTGGGACTCCGTCACCTCCAAAGGTCCGAGGCATTTGGCTCTGATTGTTGCTAGCATCATATTTAAAGTACCAGGGAAGCAGGTTGCTAGTCTTACTTGCCCCGAGTCCCATTGGGTTTTATCCCTAACGGCTGAGGGACTAACCGGTGGATTTGGTAGTCTTTGCCGTATGAGCACAAAGGTGACCACGACTCAGAATATGTCCGAGATGCCCAGCCTTATTCCAAAGTAACTGGTATCCCGACTGTCGGGACCACTTACTTGGCCACTCATACGTTGCCCGTGGTTCATGAACTCGGTCATGACTACAGGAACCCACACCATGAACCAAGATCTGTAAGATGTGCAATAATCTAATTTTTCAGCAAATGGTTTTCTTAAAATCGGATGATTAGTACTTCATACCAGCACTGCGTACAAGATTGTAAGTGTTACATGATAAAAACGAATAGAAAGGACCTGTGAAGGTGACAAATTCGGCGATTTCCATTACTCATGAAGGAAATAAACTTTCTATATGAGTGCGAGATCATTATGAATGTTTTGCGAATAAAACCATACTGTCAGCTACATAATTTCTTTATTTTTTACCCCTCTTCGGCCACTGCTATCATGAGATTTCTGCTATCAAGCTTAAAGGAGCATCAAAAGCAACAGATAAACCCACGTTGGAAAAAAAAGTATTAAAAATTAAATTAATTTTTAAATTAACATTTTTATATGGTTATGACTATTGAAAACTTTGATTAGAATCGGTAACAACTCATTTAAGACATCTGCACCTCGACAGGAGCCATTTTTTCCACTCACGAGTCCAGAAAAAAACCGTATGCGAACACTGATAGAGATAAAATTGTGATCCTGAGTTACCGATACGACATAACGCTAGGCGATACCAGATGGCACAATATCTGGTGACATATCATTCTATTTAATTGTTAACACTGAAATGGATATCGCCTCTCACATTACGCTAACCCGAAATGTCTGGGAGTCGAGCTTGGTCGCGCTCTTACCTACAAGGCATACTGTGTGGTTACAAAAACGAAAGAATAATCCTAGAAGTACGTAATACGAAAGCAGACGAACAGCGGATGGGGAGCACAACCCACAGTCCTTCAGACGTCTGCTTTCCTTCTGTTTTTGCGCGGGCCCTGTCTGTGACACTCGACTCATGCAAAGCAAGTAGTTGTAACCCTAAACTAGACCGGACGTATCATTACAAGAAATTTAAATACTGTTTGACGAAGGTTTGTAATATGTTCTCGATATACGGCTCACCCCTGTTTTGACCTTGCGCGAGAGGATCATTTGAGGATGTAGAACATCCATCAGCACGAAAAGTTCTGAATGTGGATGTAATCGCCGAAGACATTCCGATGCTATGCTTCCCACTCCGACCATCACCACCGTCTCTAGGATTGCTAGCGACGTCCAAGTTCCACACGATTGCGTTTGTACAGATAATAAGCCATATGTTTACTCCCACCGTTCCGGGAATATATTTTTTTGTGGCCGCTTTCCACGCCACACACTCCACTACCGGTTGCTTACCAGGTTTGGTTGACGTACTCCCGGCGTTCCAAAGTTACGCTTATATGTCACTACCTTTCCACCCATACCTCAAAATAATTAGGAGTGTTAGCGGTACCTTAACCGAATAGCAGTAGTCCCTGTTTGTACGTCAGTGGCGTATCAGGTTTGGTTGCAATTGCTCCAGGTGAGACAGAGCTAGCTGGAACACACACACACAAATTCGCAAATGTTATTTTATTTTATTTCTTTTTTATTTTATTTTCATTTATTTATATATTTTTTACCGGGTGACTTTTCAGTGCGTGTGGAAAAGCGGCCTACAGAAAGTATAGATAATTTTCAACCGTTTTTTCTCTTCGGTCAGTGGTTTGCTCAGTAACCAGTAACCCCCCCCACGCCGAACCAGCCCTGATTCTTTAAAGAATCGAACTCCCATGTATAAAACAACTTTATGTGTAAAACGTGTTGCAAGTCACTGTCATTCACAGATACGAGACGAATATAGTCTGGGTAATTTACGTGGCGTGATGCCTCGTGATATGTACACATTTTCTAACTTTAATATTTATTATGTTAAACTTTCGATTTATGATTATGCCTCTTAAGACCTACATTTTAAATTTTTGAAATCGACCAGTAATTATTTGCAATACTGCAAATCAGATTTTTGTTGGCCCTGGAAGCCGTTAGATGGGCAATTTGTAATTGGGCTCATTGACTGTCTTAGCCGACAAGTAATATAGGTTGTCAAAGCCTTTTGTCTTTAGAAACGAACTTGGTAAACTATATCCATAACAGGGAGGTGCATTTGAATGTTGAAAAAAGCAGTCGTAGGAGAGAGATCCAGGTTCATGTTGATGATGGATTCATACTGGGTGGTCGTAATTAAAGTGCAGCTACTCATAGAGGTACCAGTGTGAGCTATAACTATCGTATAGGACGACACTTGGCGGACATTCTAATGCGTTAATGTGGAGCTGATTTACGCTGGAAAAAAATTATTCCAATTTTGGTCGCCAGGTACGAATCTGGTGGTATACAACATCTCGTCGACGTGTCCGGTGCTCATATTGAACAAATTGTGTAAGCGGCGGTTAATAATAAAATCAACATTATGCCTTTCTCACTTGTTTGACCTTATCTGCTCACGTCCCGCTTCTGAGCCATACATACGGAAATATTTCCGTACGTCTTTCTTGCATTCTGTTCAAATGTTCAAATGTGTGTGAATTCCTAAGGGACCAAACTTCTGAGGTCAACGGTCCCGAGATTTACACGCTACTTGAACTAACTTATGCATTTCTGGTCAAGAACCTAACGTCGTTTACTACAATGGTGACTCAATTATGGAAAAGTCAGATCAGTTAAATACTTTAACACTTTATAGAAGACTTCCACATAAGTGGAACAGATGCTACCTTAATATAAGCTCCGAATTTTACGTGATATTATGTGGTTTTGCTCCTACAGATCGTAACGGAAAATTTAGTGCAGCAGAAATCCAAGAGTGGACAAGAATATGGAAACACACTAACACAACACATTAGCAAATTTAAACGGGGCCTCACACGTTCAATAATACTGTCAAACGTCAATATGTTGACCGTCTGAGGACGCGCGTTGATATATTGATAGATTTCCATAGAACTTTACTAATATCTTTGCTGATATTACAGAACTATAGTTCCAGCATGCTGATGACCAGCCTATCGTCAAATATCTCAGACTTACTCCCAGTCTCTCGACGACTGCGAATGACTCTCTCCCAAACATTTTTTGATTCTCAGTTTTATCTCTTATCAATATTAATGGCTTGTCAATGGTGGAGGTCTCGTATAATTTATGTAATCTCTTGGGCTCGTGGTTACCCGATTTCAGTCACTAAATGTACATGTGACTTTAAACTTTGCGTTCTGCCTTATGGCAGATCTTGTCATGGCGGAAGCCTTGTGGTGTCACCGCCAGACACCACGCTTGCTAGGTGGTAGCCTTTAAATCGGCCGCGGTCCGTTAGTATACGTCGGACCCGCGTGTCGCCACTATCAGTGATTGTAGACCGAGCGCCGCCACACGGCAGATCTAGAGAGACTCCCTAGCACTCGCCCCAGTTGTACAGCCGACTTTGCTAGCGATGGTTCACTGACTACATACGCCCTCATTTGCAGGGACGACAGTTTAGCATAGCCTTCAGCTACGTCATTTGCTACGACCTAGCAAGGCGCCATATTCAGTTACTATAATTACTATCTTCAAGAATGTATTCTGAACAGATAATATTTTGAATCATGTACCGTCAAGAGCGACGTTCATCATTAATGGATTAAAATTAAGTATCAAACTAATTACGTCTGCTTTCTGAATTCTCATTCCTTGTCATGTTCTAGACCTCACGTTAGTGTAGTTCTTCCCTCCTCACGCCAGCCTGCGTGGGCTAAAACGCGTGCATTTCGGCCTCCACTCGTAACACGGTGTTGGCTCTTCTGCTAACACAAAAAGCCTCGTCAGAGAGGTCCACCGCATGAGCGTCTAGGGAAGTGATTCCAGTGGTGGTTTCCCGTTGCCTTCCACTGAAAATGATGGAATGATAATGAGCACAACACAGCATCCAGTCCCCGAGCGGAGAAAATCTGCGACTCAGCCGGGAATCGAATCCGGGTCCCGTGGCGTGACAGACCGCCGCGCTGAGCACTCAGCTATCGGGGTGGACACGTGTGACTAGATCTTCCTTTTTCTCAACCACTCTCGGATCCACTTCCTGTTTTTCGTTGGTTTTTGTTCCTTGTAATCAACAGCAGAAGATAATTTCTTTTGGGTGTTTGACATCTGAACCTTGTAAAACAGCGTTATCAACTGACAATTTTTGCCGATATATTGACGGTGTCAGGTCGCTTCGGTGTATTGCAAGTTTGATAAATTAGTATTGTAAACAAATATAGAATGTGCCTGTGCCCGTAATACAGTCTAGGAAAAGAGTTGGCATTCAAAACTGCTTCCAAGTGTCTCGGAATGAATAAACAAAACTCGTGTACGGTTTTCAAGTGAATCTTACACCATCCTTTCTGCAAAACAGTGGCAAGTTCATATAGCTATGACAGACATAGATAGCAACCACACATCCTTCTCTCCAGAGTAGATCACAAAGGCTGAATAATATTGATATCTGATTACCGTGATGGCCAGTGAAGATGCAACAATTTATCCTCCTGCTATCAAAACTGCCAACAGCCTTGCTGCAGTGATAACACCGGTCCCCATCAGATCGGTAGAGTTATGTGCTGTCTGGCCTGGCTAACACTTGAATGTATCACCGACCGGGTCTGCTGAGTGCTGTCGGCAGGTGGGGTGCACACAGCCCTCGTTAGGCCAGTTGAGGAACTACTAAACTGAGAAGTAGCTACGCTGGTCACAGAAACTGACAACGGCCAGGAGAGCAGTGTGCTGAGGATGGGTGCGGTGTGAACAGGGGCCCCTTCGCCTTCGAACACAACTTCACTGTTGCACCATGGGATGGGACTGATCAGCCAATAATGGCTGGCAGTAATGTGACCTCGCAGAGAAAGGATAGGGGCAATAGAATACCACGATATGGCTGCTCAAATCATCACCTAACCCCCGCCACGTTTCACTCTTGGTGCGTAAACTCGGCCACAACTTGGAAACCGTCTGCAACATGGCTGATCCGACCAAATGATTTTCATCCACTGCTCCATAATCCATACTTTATTACCTTGGCTCCATGTTTTCTTCTTATGGGCATTTGCGTCACTGCTCAGTGATGTGGAATTCTAGCTGGCCCCGCATTTCCACGCTGTGGAGCTCCCTTCATGTTGTTTTGGTGCTGACTGGGTTCACGAGTGCGACATTAAGTTGCAAAGTTGGCCTGTTATTTTTCGTTATAATCGTCTTCAATGACCGTCCATCACTGCCATTCAACACACACTTTCGCCAGTGTTGTGACTTGGCAGATGGTGTTTCTCCGCTTTCCCTGTAAGCGGTATAACCTTCGATACGGTGCCTCTTGTAACACCTCGGCTACCTTGGTTGTGGAAGCACTCACCATACAAGCACCAACAATGTGCCCACGTTGCAATTCAGTTAGTTGTAGCACAATAATAGCTACGCGGAACACTGTTCTGACCACGCGAGCTGGCCGTGGTGACCGTGCGGTTCTAGGCGCTCTAGTCCGGAGCCTCGCTGCTGCTACGGTCGCAGGTTCGAATCCTGCCTCGGGCATGGGTGTGTGTGATGTCCTTAGGTTAGTTAGTTTTAAGTAGTTCTAAGTTCTAGAGGACTGATGACCGCAGCAGTTGAGTCCCACAGTGCTCAGAGCCATTTGAACCATTTTTTGACCACGCGTGACACTTGCAACGTACTGAGGACTTTGCACAGGTACAAATACAACAGTTCAACCAGCAGACTTGGGTAGAATCTGCATTTACGTTTTGTACAACAATTATATTTCTTGTGTTTCGTATCATTACCGTCAGAGCCTAGTTTCTTGCATGCTACCAGAACAAAGCTGTCCGCAACAAAATTTTCGATACAAAATTGACATCAAAGAGAGGCAAAGTATCTCATTCAAACAAGGGTAGCTGTGCACCCTAGTTGGTGTAGTGGGTAGAGTTTTGCGTTAGAATACTCGAATCTTGCAGTCCGATCCCTGGGACTAGGTTCTGTTTTCTAATTTTGGTCTATCGAATAAGCTGTAGCACATATTGTTTCTTAAACAACATATCTCCTACAACCACAGTTTTTCGGAGCTGAATATAACAGTTATCGGTCAGACATGTCAGAAATATGTTGGTGAAAAGTAAGAGTTGAAAATACGTTACCTGCCGGAGGTCAGAAAAACTACATAACTTACCAATATTGATATTTTAAACATACATAGTACATTGAGTAATATGGGGTAGCTGTAATATTTTAAATACACTCTCAGTGGCAGGATTTCTTTCACTGACTGCCGGAGTGGCCGAGCGGTTCTAGGCGCTACAGTCTGGAACCGCGCGACCGCTGCGATCGCAGGTTCGAATCCTGCCTCGGGCATGGGTGTTTGTGATGTCCTTAGGTTAGTTAGGTTTAACTAGTTCTAAGTTCTAGGAGACTGATGGCCACAGCAGTTAAGTCTCATAGTGCTCCGAGCCATTTGAACCAACCTTACGCAGACTTCCCTCCTTGCATCTCCAAACATCTAGCGCCTTGCTGTATCGCGCTTCTGTAAACATTATGCACCATATCTACACCCACAGTTGCAAGAGCATCATGGAACCAACCTACCAGTTCTTCCACATTCATAGGCAGAGTGGAGTAAACGTAACTAAGCTTGGTACTTACCTGTGATGCGCGTTGCTAGATCTATCGGTGACGTAATGTCGTCAAGAATTGTAATGAACATGAAAGTGGTAAACACGGTAGCTGGTACCAATCGACAGAACTGATGGCAGGAGGGTGTACTGGAAACTGTGTTTGAGTTTATTTAATACACTTCAACGATGTTGCTATGTCATTTACATGGTTGCAGGAGCGCTACCTAGGGTAAAGAAGCCCGGATACACGAAGAAGAGCGGAGTTGGGGAAGGGCTATAACCGAAGAAACACAAAACAGTATTGGAAAAGCACTGGAAAGCGCTGAATGCTGTACTGCGTGAAAAAGAACAGAATAAACACTTAAGGACGAAATACGTCTTGGAAAGTGAAACAATAAAAACGATTTTCTCTCATTATTTCATTCGTTTTAAATTATTGCCATTGTTGTGTGTAAGAGTTTCTGCAGTTGCTATACAACAATTAACAAAACCAGATACCAAATCACGCAGCCTAAACCTAGGAAATAAAAAGAAATTAGGCATAGACCCGGAATCGAACTCTCATGCTCGAGTATTATGACGCTATTCACTGCGTTAACTCGGTAGAGCAACTTCATATGCTTGAATGAAGATACTTGTACGAAAGTGTCAAACTGCCTTTCTTTGAATACCATTTTCTACCGAAAATATGCACAGCAATAAATTTTGTTAGGGACACTCTTGTACTACTAGTATGCAATATATAGTGCTGTGGCGTCCAACTGCGCGAATTGTGGTTCACCCTGTATATCATGCAGCAGGTATACAAGCATTTGCAACGTTTTTCCGAAATTCACTACACGTCACCGTATGCATTTACCCCTGTTGTCAAAAACAGACCGCATGCAGTACCCAGAAGTGCAGACAAACTTCGCGAGATCTGTATATTTTATTTCCTGTCGACGGAAACACCTATCTCTATTTTCAGTACCTATTTGTCTGTAATGACTGGCAACACGAGACTCTGGCAAACAATTCATCACTTCACGCAAGAACATCGTAAAAATATATTCCTCTTCAGTTTGAAAAATAGGTGTCCCTTCACACTTTAATGTCAGTATAGTGTGTATGGTGGTAGGTGGGAGTGATGGTAATGGGTAGAGAGGTGCGCAAAAACATTTAGCAATTTTCTTTATTAACAAAAATTCGAGCTGGCAAATCAAATCGAGGTGGACCCTAAGTTTGCGTTCACAAACAGCTACAATGTCCACCCATTAAGAAGACACAAATAGCGCCACTTGCACATATTTTTAGGATTCAACTGAATAAATTTAAACTATCACAATACGCAACTACCGATGATAGAATTAAAAAGGAAAAAAAATCTCAGTTAATGGCGTCATTTACATTCATTTTAAAACAACAATTCCTTCGAAGAATCATATATTTTTTTTAATACAGAATGGTACAGTCGTGCACAAAAGTATCCGAACGACATGAATTGCATTTCGCCTGATTCAAATGCAACCCACATAACACAGCTGTCTAGCAGGTCCTCTAATCGCTCCTTGGTACACTCGTTTGACTATAGAAAATGGTTCCAACAAGTCACCACTAGAAAACACTACTCTGAATCGCAATAACTCAAGATGTAAAGAATACTACGATACTACAAATATCAGGGAACACCTTATCACAGGTAAGACTGTTCTTAAGGCTTGTAAGCTCACATTTATTACAATAAATGACATACCTGAAATGTTACAACTCTCATTATTACGTCAGATAGCTAATGCCCGTAGTAAGTTTGTCGTATTCATGACTTCCTCTTCAAAGTAACATACCGTACTTATTATTTAACACAAAATAACGTTAAAAATTTGAGTTATTCACGAGCAGCTAGTTGAGAATATGTATGAACTTCAAATGACACGACGAATCGTATCGTTCTGCATATGGATTCAAACCCAGGTCATGCAGACCAAGCAAAGATTTCGTGACTGACAGTCATTCCTGATTAGGCATACAGAGAGTGATATACCTCGATTTTAGACATTATCAATTAGCAAATACCAACTTTAAATTACATAACGCAAACATTTTTAACGGACGCGAATTCCTACCCAGCACCTATTGTCCCTGTTAACGAACTACGAGAGATGTTAAATATTGCTGCTTAACGAGTAACTTACTTGAAATGCCGTGAGGTAAAGCTTTGTGTTGGACAGGGATTCGAACCCAGAACCTAATAAGATAGATATCGAAGCACAATCAGCTGTGACATATCGCATTTTCTCGGCAGTAGCTAGATGTTTTAACTGAAATGACGAGACGAAACATTAATTTTTTCCTTCCCACGACTCCAACCCAGCACCTATCGCTGTTATATTCTAGAGAAAACGAACGTTAATAATGGGTTTGTTGCACCAGAAGCGACATGTGAGCATGTTTGAACTAAAAATAATATGACGAAGAGTTCAGTGCTGACTGGGAATAGAGTTCCACACACATCGTTGTTGACTACACACAAAGAGACGTCAGCTACCGAATTTTTCTCCACTAGCAGCTCGGAATAACATCTTGGATTTACAGTGATCTCGCAAATAGTTCTGTTTCTCACTGGGAGTCAAAAACGTCAAATATCGTTAGTGTTGACAACGAATGAAAATACATTAAACATCGAATTTATTATCCACCAGCAGGTAGGTGTTCTCATGGTAGAGCTTGATAATACATAAGGAAATCTTTAGTGCCAGGCCAGGATTCGAACCCATTCACGCGCAGTATGTGGAGATGTTGAGGAATCTGCAGTTTTGAACAAACAACAAATTGTAGCCGGGCTGTATTGTCACGAAGGTAACAAATTCCGCGTTAAGGGCGGTCTGAGTTGCAGTCCCAGTCCAGAACCAACTTTATCGACATACAGAATCTCAGATAAAAGATGGAATAAGTGTCCTGTGATCCTACATAGCGTTTTTTTTTCGTCACTAGAAATAAATAATTAGTATAAGAAAGGTTACTGGTGATAGAGTTTCTATATGTCGCCACTCCAGACTTTATTCTGGCTCAACCTAACGTGTACATGGTAGAGAAGGAATATCATTTTTAATATGAATTTCAGACCACAATGCCTTTATATCTTCTTCACTTGGTGTAGCCAGAAGAGAATGGAATCTGTCTCTCCATATCTAAAATCACTGACCGAAGTTGGAACCGAACCCAGACCATAGATATATGAACCTATCATCAACCCAACAGACCACCAAATCTTCTTCTCATTGGCTCATTTTTCTATCATAACGCCGTTCTGCCACACTGGCTGAGAATTCTGACACTCAGGCTCCCTGTATCAATTTGCAGCATGTTCAGTAAATTCATTTACTTGATTGACCGAATCACCATGAACTAGCTGCCGCGGCTACCCAGTGCATACATTCAATTTTATTCTGTAATCACCAAAATAAAATCACGTAACTGCCACCTACACAGAACTGCCAACAGTGTAGGATGCAGAAATTTCAATAGGAAGTGTTACTTTCCACTTGAGCTACTCTATTGCACTATCTGTTTGTTGAAAACGTTGTCCAGTGCAAAAGAAAAGATATAACTGTTTGTCTCTCATAAGTATTGACCTGTCCATATGCATTATCCCACAGCAGAAGTTCTGGAGGAATTGTTGACTTCTGGAGCTGTTACAGCTACGTGTCAGCTAGGAGCATAATGGTAAGTATCGCGCACGGTAAATAAGATGTCGCGAGTTCGAGTACATTCACTGCTATATTTTTTAAAACGCAATTCTGCTGTCTGCTAAAGTTATCAATCTAATAGAACTTGTAACATAATTCCCTTCGCTTCTCAATCCAAAATAGTCGTATGTGGAAAAAGGGCTATTTTGTGCGACATTTTGTTCATTTCAGGTTTAACAGACAGCCAGACAGTAGATGCATCTCGAAACTTTTGTATTATGTATGGGTAGAGCGCATCGTGCCAAAATACGTCGGTCGTAAAAGTATTTTCTACATTAGCTGTCGTCTGGTAGTGGCATTTTATTCTTCTTCAAGCCTTGTTTGAGAGCTATAACTCAGAACAAGTTTTCTACATGCATGTAATCAATAAACTGCATGTGCATTTTCAGACTGTTATAGATAACATCAGAGAATTCGCATATATCGTTGATGATTAATTTCTCTCTAATGTTTACTATTGTTTTAACAACATTAAAGGAAACCTTACGAAAATTGTGAACTGTATTATAAAAAATGAAATAAAACTAGCCACGATAACCTTACGACGAAAGTCTGTTTTAATAAAACTGAGGATCTGTACACAAGCGTGCCTCTATCGTCACGAATTGGTAAAATACTACTCACTTAGATTTTGATTGGGTCTGTGTTTAATTGATATGCTGTGTCATACTCAAGAGGGATGCAAATGTGGCATTTCATAAATAAAGTTATGTATTCCTAGAAACCCAAAATTTGCTTGTCAGCAGCGGAATGAGGCGTTACCTGTTGTGCAGCATTGTAAGTTTTTCACCATGAGCAGAAAGTATTTTCTTGAGTTTTCCTTAGCGATCTGACTGCTTGTAGCTCTTTCACAGAAGGGATAAAAACGCTACACTCAGTGAGACTGGACCTGCGAACCATAACGGACGCTTTTTCACAGGTCAGCACTTTACCACAGAGCTGGCGAAGAAGTATGTGTCGTAGCTACCTCTTACGAGACCAATAGTGGCTAGAACTCGTAAACCGCTATTTAAAACATGAGATTAGTTGCGATTTACACGTGCAACGACTTTCCTGGGCTGAAAACCGTAAAGTTACCGTCTTTTGTTACATCTCAAGCGATAATAACTCCGATTATTCAACGGAAATGACAGGTAAAATCAAGTGAACTTTGAGGCTTAATTCCGTGAAAACCAGGCAGTAACTCGTCGATCACAGAGTTGCTAAACATACATTGCCTTGTTGCCAAATCTCAGTTGCAATACCAGCAGGAAGAAGACGAACCGATGTGATCTTACAGCAGGCTGGGAAGTGACCATAGCTGCTGTCTCCAAGTCGCGGCTGCTACGGCCTGGAATACGTAATGCGTCTGATTCGCATTTCTGTAACTAGGTTTAGGGACTGGAGCGTAGTTACTAATAATATTCAGAACTGACTGCAAACTACGCATCATAAATCAGTAACTCTCATAGTTGTTTTTATATTGCTTTCGTAAGTGTACTCAAAACTAAGAAACTCATTCACAGACGTTTTCGTGCCTCGCCGATAGTCGAGCACAAACAAATAAAAAAAAGAATGTGTGTGTGTGTGTGTGTGTGTGTGTGTGTGTGTGTGTGTGTGTGTGTGTGGTGACAGAGAGAGAGAGAAAGAGAAAGAGAGAGAGAGAGAGAGAGAGAGAGAGAAATAAAAAAGAATGAGAGCGAGAGAGTAAAAAATTGTAAAGAAATTGAATCATGGTATGTTAAGAAATCTTTCATTAAAATGACACCCCACATCATTACGATATATCGTATTCATGATCTATGAAACAAGATTTAATCTAATGTAATCTAATCTAATCCTATCATATTGATGACTAGCCATGAAGAGTCATGAATTACCGAAATTTTTGCTAATACCAGTAACCAAATCTAAACTTGAAAATAAAAGACGACAATTTTTGTAATAAACTGGGAGTTCTATCAAGACCCTTTCGTCCCTGTTAATTAACCACGAAAGATTTCTGATATACCTCTATTCTAAAGTAACAAAGTGTGCATGCATTTAAAGATGAAGTGCATGATGTGAAGTTCTGTGATGGAGATATGAACCCAACACATAATCGGATTATTAACTAAATAAAATCAAATGTTTCGTATCTGTTTTTCTTACCAGCTGCTAGGTGTTTGAATCTAAAATAAGGATACAAACTTTTGTGCCTAAGCGTCAATAGAACTGCACACCTACCATTCATCCACGAATATAGCTTAAGTATCAGTTGCTTACTCACCAACAGTAAGATGTGTGCGTGTTTGACCTGAAATAACGACACCCATTGCGATTCTTAGTCACACATGAACAGACATTAAAAATGTACGTTAATTTTCACTAACAAGCCGGTGTACACGTGATAGGGCTTGAAATGAAATTATGAATACTTTTGTACTGGATCAAGATTCGGACCCATATACCTACCTTTGGAGGAAACCTAGAGAAGACTGCAGTCTTGAGAAAAGGAACGAAATGATTGATATATACTGTTCCGAGAGATTCAGATCCTCGAAAGAGGAGATACGAATTCGAATCACATTCCCTCACCAAATTTTTCAACGCGTCTAGTTCAATCAAGTACAAGTAAAGTAAGAGCCCTGTCCCTTTAAATGGCTATCGGTTCATCAAATAAAATAAAATTTTCTAATGTTTACCATTACTTCCGCTATGTCACTTCCGAACGTAAACCGGCTCTGCCCAGTTGGTAATGAGGGAACGTGATGTTTAATGCGGATTCTCGATTATAACGTCTTTCTCTTGATGTTACCAGGGGTAAAGTAAATCTGTTTGTGCCTCTTAAAAGTAGATGCCTGAACCCACGCATTGCACCTGTGATAGTTCGTTCCGCCAGACGATTGTGGCCACATTTCCCAGCCCCAGGAGCGTGCTGTAACAGGTAATGTGCTTAGCTTACAAAATTTGTCACGGTGGAAAAAACACGAGACTATTAAATGATTAAGTAGAAGCAAGCTTCTGAAGCGGAGATTATGTTATTCTCATGTCAGCAGGATGTTGCTATCGCTCCACAGGGAACAAGCCCAGACCCTCAACAGCTGCGGCGAGCGTGTGTGATTCTAGGGTGACGCGCGCCGGCGCGACAGAGCCGTTTGGCGGGTGTTCAAAACGGCTCGGTGACGTTGCGAAACTTAATGACTGTTTTAAAAGTCCGTTCGCAATTTTTATTGTCAGTGATGATGTATCGAATCAAATGATGCCAAACTGTTTCAGTAGGAGTCCATATTTGAACGGCGCCTTATTTTACGAAATTACACGAACTTACAGGTTTGACTAACCCAGTATGTATCTAATACATCGCCTTTCTGCTGAATCGCACGACGTTGTTTTGCACAACGGTATGTAGCGAAAAACACAAGTGAAATAAAGTGCAACCAATCTCCTGGTTACCCTTTTAGTACGCGTATCACACTTTTTTTTTTAATGATGCAGCACAACTGTCATCGTTTCTTCACTGCTTTTCAAATAATTCATTCATTTGTTCTCCACAGATCTCTAGGCATCAAGTATTTTCTTTTGCATTCTAGTAACAATTCGTGGTTGCTGTACGAGGTGCATTCAAGTTCTAAGGCCTCCGATTTTTTTTCTAATTAACTACTCACCCTAAATCAATGAAACTGGCGTTACTTCTCGACGTAATCGCCCTGCAGACGTACACATTTTTCACAACGCTGACGCCATGATCCCATGGCAGCGGCGAAGGCTTCTTTAGGAGTCTGTTTTGACCACTGGAAAATCGCTGAGGCAATAGCAGCACGGCTGGTGAATGTGCGGCCACGGAGAGTGTCTTTCATTGTTGGAAAAAGCCAAAAGTCACTAGGAGCCAGGTCAGGTGATCAGGGAGCATGAGGAATCACTTCAAAGTTGTTATCACGAAGGAACTGTTGCGTAACGTTAGCTCGATGTGCGGGTGCGTTGTCTTGGTGAAACAGCACACGCGCAGCCCTTCCCGGACGTTTTTGTAGCAGTGAAGGAAGGAATTTGTTCTTCAAAACATTTTCGTAGGATGCACCTGTTACCGTAGTGCCCTTTGGAACGCAATGGGTAAGGATTGCGCCCTCGCTGTCCCAGAACATGGACACCATCATTGTTTCAGCACTGGCGGTTACCCGAAATTTTTTTGGTGGCGGTGAATCTGTGTGCTTCCATTGAGCTGACTGGCGCTTTGTTTCTGAATTGAAAAACGGCATCCACGTCTCATCCATTGTCACAACCGACGAAAAGAAAGTCCCATTCATGCTGTCGTTGCGCGTCAACATTGCTTGGCAACATGCCATACGAGCAGCCATGTGGTCGTCCGTCAGCATTCGTGGCCCCCACCTGGATGACACTTTTTGCATTTTCAGGTCGTCATGCAGGATTGTGTGCACAGAACTCACAGAAATGTCAACTCTGGAGGCGATCTGTTCAACAGTCATTCGGCGATCCCCCAAAACAATTCTCTCCACTTTCTCGATCACGTCGTCACACCGGCTTGTGCGAGCTCGAGGTTGTTTCGGTTTGTTGTCACACGATGTTGTGCCTTCATTAAACTGTCGCAGCCACGGACGAACTTTCGACACATCCATAACTCCATCACCACATGTCTCCTTCAACTGTCGATGAATTTCAATTGATTTCACACCACGCAAATTCAGAAAACGAATGATTGCACGCTGTTCAAGTAAGGAAAACGTCGCCATTTTAAGTATTTAAAACAGTTCTCATTCTCGCTGCTGGCGGTAAAATTCCGTCTGCCGTACGGTACTGCCATCTCTGGGACGTATTGACAATGAACGCGGACTCATTTTAAAACAATGCGCATGTTTATATCTCTTTCCAGTCCGTAGAAAAAAAAATCGGAGTCCTTAGAACTTGAATGCACCTCGTACATAGAGGACTGACGATAACACAAAATGTTTAGTCGATGGCGCACTATTTGCCTCTCTGTGACGTCAGATACATTTAGCTTCTATCTTTAATTTAAAGTTTTCCAAACTGACTGGTTTCTTGCAAGTACTCGCTGGAAAAAATAATTAAGAAGAGAGTAAATTATCGGCTATGACATGAACGGAACCGCTTACTTACCGTTTTGAAATTAGGTACTAACATCACAGACGAACTCACGAGATTATCCTAATAAATGTTTTAAGTTCCTTTAATATTTACAGTAGTCTTGCGTAAAACGTGATTGAATTGTTATATGTATCTAAGTAGTAAGCGAATCTATTTTAGTAAACGGTTAACTCGGTGCAAGGTACACCTTCCAGTTTCAGTTTGCCTATCTGACTGCTTCCAGGGCCAACAAAAGTTTTATTTTCAATATTGCATTCATTATTGACTGAATTTAAAAATCAAAAATGCCGTCATAATCTTCTTATTAAGAGGTGTAATGTTATATTAAGATTTAACGCAGTAAGTCTAAATTACAATAACACTTGGAAACTTTGTTTATGACTTGAGTCACTGTTACTCACGGCATGGAAACTACCCAGCCTACCTATATTCAGTATTTGATAATGAGAATACTTAGTGACTTTCCAAAAACTGTACACACAATTTTAAACCTTTACAAAATATTTTCTTGTTGACACCTATTAGTAAATGATAAAAGGAAAAATGTTCATTTCTGACAACATTTTCGCTACTCAAGCTCTAAAATTTCATCAGGCATGTCGTTTAAATTTATTACTTCTCTACTACTAAATCTGTTCGCAACACATCTGACATCATTCAGATATACGACTGAAAACATGCTTTTCTTAAAATGGAGTGTAAGTTAACCAGTCTACACTCATCCAGCGTTTGATATTGAGAGCATTTAGCGACTTCCAACGAACTTTAAGTATAGCTGCATATCTTTTCTAAGCCTATTCATTATTCTTTTGGTGAATAATCCGACGCTAATTAGACCAAGATACGAGGGCTGTTTAGAAAGGAATGGTCGGTCGCGAAATAGGAAACACAGTGAGAATCAAAACTGTTTTATTTACAACCGTTGACTATACATCTCTACATAGTTGCCGCTCCGAGTTAGACATCTGTCGTAGCGTTGTTCAAGTGGTTCAAATGGCTCCGAGCACTATGTTACTTAACATCTGACGTCATCAGTCCCCTAGAACTTAGAACTTCTTAAACCTAACTAACCTAAGGACATTACACACATCCACGCCCGAGGCAGGATTCTAACCTGCGACCGTAGCCGTCGCGCGGTTCCGTACAGAAGCACCTAGAACCGCTCGGCCACAAGGTCGGCTGTCGTAGCGTTGTACGAACTTCCAATGCCTTCGTCATAGAAGGCAACGTCGTGTGCTTTCCTACGCTGGACTGCAGCTCATTCTCTATGCAAATATGTTGTCTTCATAGCTAGAGGTTCATTTGAGCAGAGATGAAAATCAGAGAGAGGCAAGTGCGGACTGTATGTTGGGCGCTCAATCACATCACACCGAAAACGCTGCAGAAGCGTCCTCTTTGCTCCTTTAGTGTGCGGCCGAGAACTGTCATGAAGAAGGAGCTGCATGACAATTACGTTATGTGTGGTTGCATAAAATCAGGCGAAATCTCCCACCAGGCATCAATACTTGACGGGAGAGTCTGCAGTTCGTGGTCTAGTGAGTAGCGTTGCTGCCTCTGGATCACTGGGTTCCAGGTTCGATTCCTGGCCGGGTCGGGGATTTTCTCAGCTCGGGGAATGGGTTCTCCTCATCATTTCATCATCATTCGGGAAAGTGGCGAGACTGGACAGTGAACAGCTTGGGAAATTGTAAGGGTGCTATTAACTACGCAATTCAGTCCCCACAAACCAATCATCATCATCATCATCATCACCACCATCATTGCCCGAAATCACTGTTTTCTAGACATTTTTACGCGCTCACTGTGCGCTCAGAACTGAGAATAGCGATGTGACGGTATCTGTGGTCATACTAGATACACTGCCCAACACATATGCGCAAAGGTTCATTGGATTTTCATTGTGGTTTCCATTTCGCTACCGATTCTTTACGTTTCGGAATAACCCTGGTAGTTCTACATCTACATTTATACTCCACTAGCCACCCAACGGTGTGTGGCGGAGGGCACTTTACGTGCCACTGTCATTACCTCCCTTTCCTGTTCCAATCGCGTATGGTTCGTGGGAAGAACGACTGCCGGAAAGCCTCCGTGCGCGCTCGAATCTCTCTGATTTTACATTCGTGATCTATTCGGGATGCATAAGTAGGGGGAAGCAATATATTTGATACCTCATCCAGAAACGCACCCTCTCGAAACCTGGACAGGAAGCTACCCGCGATGCAGAGCGCCTCACTTGCAGAGTCTGCCACTTGAGTTTGCTAAACATATCCGTAACGCTATCACGCTTACCAGATAACCCTGTGACGAAACGGGTCGCTCTTCTTTTAATCTTCTCTATCTCCTCCGTCAACCCGATCTGGTACGGATCCCACACTGATGAGCAATACTCAAGTATAGGTCGAACGAGTGTTTTGTAAGCCACCTCCTTCGTTGATGGACTACTTTTTCTAAGGACTCTCCCAATGAATCTCAACCTGGTACCCGCCTTACTAACAATTAAATTTTATATGATCATTCCACTTCAAAACGTTCCGCTCGCGTACTCCCAGATATTTTACAGAAGTAACTGCTACCAGTGTTTGTTCCGCTATCATATAATCATACAATAAAGGATCCTTCTTTCTATGTATTCGCAATACATTACATTTGTCTATGTTAAGGGTCAGTTGCCACTCCATGCACCAAGTGCCTATCCGCTGCAGGTCTTCCTGCATTTCGCTGCAATTTTTTAATACTGCAACTTCTCTGTATACTACAGCATCATCCGCGAAAAGCCGCATGGAACTTCCGCCACTATCTACTAGGTCATTTATATATACTGTGAAAAGCAATGGTCCCATAACACTTCCCTCTGGCACGCCAGAGGTTACTTTAACGTCTGTAGATGTCTCTCCATTGAGAACAACATGCTGTGTTCTTTTTGCTAAAAACTCTTCAATCCAGCCACACAGCTGGTCTGATATTCCGTAGGCTCTATCTTACTTTGTTTAACAGGCGACAGTGCGGAACTGTATCGAACGCCTTCCGGAAGTCAAGGAAAATAGCATCTACCTGGGAGCCTGTATCTAATATTTTCTGGGTCTCAGGAACAAATAAAGCGAGTTGGGTCTCACACGATCGCTGTTTCCGGAATCCATGTTGATTCCTACAGAGTAGATTCTGGGTTTCCAGAAACGACATGATACGCGAGCAAAAAACATGTTCTAAAATTCTACAACAGATCGACGTCAGAGATATAGGTCTATAGTTTTCCGCATCTGCTCTTTTCTAATCATTTGGAACCTTCCGTTCCTCTAGATACTTGCGGTGCACAGTTGTTAGAAGGGGGGCAAGTTCTTTCGCGTACTCTGTGCAGAATCGAATTGGTATCCCGTCAGATCCAGTGGACGTTCCTCTGTTGAGTGATTCCAGTTGCTCTTCTATTCCTTGGACACTTATTTCGATGTCAGTCATTTTTTTCGTTTTCGCGGGGATTTAGATAAGGAACTGCAATGCGGTCTTCTTCTGTGAAACAGCTTTGGAAAAAAGGTGTTTAGTATTTCGGCTTTACGCGTTTCATCCTCTGCTTCAATGCCATCATCATCCTGGAGTGTCGGGATTTGCTGTTTCGAGCCACTTACTGGTTTAACGTACGACCAAAACTTCCTAGGATTTTCTGTCAAGTCGGTACATAGAATTTTACTTTCGAGTTCACTGAACGCTTCACGCATAGCCCTCCTTACGCTAACTTTGACATCGTTTAGCTTCTGTTACGGGCTTTCCGTCTTCAGCTACAAAATTTTTAATGTCTAATGTCAAATGTTTAACACATTAATTCGTTTATAAAGTAATCATTGCTTTGAAGCTGTTTAGAGTCTTGAAAGACTCTAGGGGAAGGGGACGAGGCTACTGTTGTAGATAACAAAATAGCAAAATTAAGATAAATTTTATTCTTTGTTTTAATCTCTACTCCACTTTAGTTTTAAGGTACTGTGTTTCAGAATGTGTTAGTACCCTTTAGCGTATGCTGGCTCTTAGCTATACAGTATAGTTAATGAATATTCTTTGGCACGTTTACAATGTTTGTGCTTACCCTTCTCCACGTCGCTCGTGCTGCTACGCTCATAAGAACGCTAACTGCGGGCCAATCTGCGGGACTGTCAACAAGCAAAAATAGGCGCAGGGTAGCGGTAATCGCTTCAGGAGAATACCGGCGGTAAGTGCCATATTAGCGTGCTCTGTCTCTCCCTCCAACCCCTCACCGCCCCCCTGGAAGCCAGGGTTATTAGGCCCGCCAGTGCAGGGAGCTTATCTAGTCGGCGGTGCTGGTGGAGCCGCGTCTGATCTCTGCTGCGGCTCCTAATGGAAAATCTACTGTGTGCCCGCATTGTTAACACAGACACTGGGCTCGAGTTCAAAAAGTCTGCTGGCTGAAAAAGAGGAGCTCCGCTGTCATTTTCGTGGACTGGGCTGTTTGGGCTGCTTTATAAAAACAGCGTCTAAAATGTAATGATTCTTTCGAGGGTGCGGAGTGGCATCGTCGGAACTCATTTCGTAACTTATTACTTATTGCATCTTTATCTGTTTTAAAGTTGTTGAGCACCACATGACAATTCAGATGAAAAAAATCTTACTCATGTTTCTGCTTTATCTGCTAGGTACCAAAATTATTCAGTGCATAATAATAATATTCATAATATTATGTAATATTATTTACACTACTGACCATTGAAATTGCTACACCGCGAAGATGATGTGCTACAGACGCGAAATTTATCACACAGGAAGAAGATGCTGTCATATGCAAATGATTAGCTTTTGAGAGCATTCACACAAGGTTGGCGCTGGTAGCGACACCTACAACGTGCTGACATGAGGAAAGTTTCCAACCGATTTCTCATACACAAACAGCAGTTGACCGGCGTTGCCTGATGAAACGTTGTTGTGATGCCTCGTGTAAGGAGGAGAAATGCGTAACATCACGTTTCCGACTTTGATAAAAGTCGGATTGTACGCTATCGCGATTGCGGGTTATTGTATCGTGACATTGCTGCTCGCGTTGGTCGAGATCCAATGACTGTTAGCAGAATATGCAATCGGTGGGTTCAGGAGGGTAATACGGAACGCCGTGCTGGATCCCAACGGCCTCGTATCACTAGCAGTCGAGATGACAGGCATCTTATCCGCATGGCTGTAACGGATCGTGCAGCCACGTCTTAATCCCTGAGTCAACAGATGGGGACGTTTGCAAGACACAACCATCTGCACGAACAGTTCTACAACGTTTGCAGCAGCATGGACTGTCAGCTCAGAGACCATGGCTGTGGTTACCCTTGACGCTGCAATGCAGACAGGAGCGCCTGCGATGGTGTCCTCAAGAACGAACCTGGGTGCACGAACATCGAAACGTCATTTTACCGGATGAATTCAGCTTCTGTTTACAGCATCATGATGGTCGCATCCGTGTTTGGCGTCATCGCGTTGAACGCACATTGGAATCGTGTATTCGTCATCGCCATACTGGCGTATCACCCGGCGTGATGGTATGGGGTGCCATTGGTTATACGTCTCGTTCACCTCTTGTTCGCATTGACGGCACTTTGAACAGTGGACGTTACATTTCAGATGTGTTACGACCCGTGGCTCTACCCTTCATTCGATCCCTGCCAAACCCTACATTTCAGCAGGATGATGCACGACCACATGTTGCAGGTCCTGTACGGGCCTTTCTGGATACTGAAAATGTTCGACTGCTGCCCTGGCCAGCACATTCTCCACATTTCTCACCAATTGAAAATATCTGGTCAGTGGTGAACCAGCATTTGGCTCGTCATAATACGCCAGTCACTACTGTTGAAGAACTGTGGTATCGTGTTGAAGCTGCATGGGCAGTTGTACCTGTACACGCCATCAAAGCTCTGCTTGATTCAACGCCCAGGCGTATCAAGGCCGTTATTACGGCCAGAGGTGGTTGTTCTGGGTACTGATATCTCAGGATCTATGCCCCCAAATAGCGTGAAAATGTAATCATATGTCAGTTCTAGTATAATATATTTGTCCAATGAATAGATGTTTCTCATCTGTATTTCTTTTTGGTGTAGAAATTTTAATGGCCAGTAGTGTAGTATTATGACAGCAATAATAATCTTCGTGTGACCGTCATCAACAGCATTCATTAAACCGCCGCTGAAACGTCCGATGTGGCCGAGAGGTTCTAGGTGCTTCAGTCTGGAATCGCGCAACCTCTACGGTCGCAGGTTCGAATCCTGCCTCAGGCATGGATGTGTGTGACGTCCTTAGGTTGGTTAGGTGTAAGCAGTTCTAAATTCTTGGGAACTGATGACCTCAGATGTTAAGTCCCATGGTGCTCAGAGCCATTTGAACCGCCGCTGTGTGGCACGGGACTTCTGTGTACACTGCCCGAAATAGAGTTAGTACAGCAGGAAAGACGACGTCGATTTTGATCCGATGACGGTACATGCCACCTGGGGGGTATTAGATGTACTGATAATGGTTTCAACGTCGTATGCCAGCAGGCAGCGCAGTTTCGTAGCTACCAGGGCGAATGCTGACAGCCAGCAGGAACCTTGCCACAGAGATGCACTCGTGCTCCCTACAACCAACTGAGCGAGTTTGTAAGGGGTTAAACTGTGACCTTCCCAGTGGCGGAATGGTCATTTAAGAGAAGTACCTAAAACCTCGAAGTCCTGAATCTGTTGTGCAACAATGTTGACATCAGTGGTCACGTGAACATTCTCACACACGTAGACTAGGTTCTGTACGTTCACACAGCACAGACGCTTTCCACGGTAGTGGTATTGTACTGCGCGTTCACGAGCATAGACGCCCGCCTCGATAGTCGTATTGTTCTGGTCTGGTCGTTCACGAGCACAGACACCCCCCCCCCCCCCCCCCCCCCCCCCCAGGATCGCTGCATTGTAAGGGCAGCAGTGGAATATCAAACAGCTACCACAGCACAGGTAAGAGCAATTGTGAGCCCAGACGTGCTAACACTTTTGCACACATACGGGAACGCACACCTCCAGACCGTCTTTCACTCACGTTACAGTATCGACGAGCACTTCTTGACAAGTGCCGTCAGAGGATTACTTGGACTACTTGCAAGATGGAATGGCGCACTGTGGTGTTCCGCGATGAAAGGCGCTTCTGCCTGTACTCAAGTGATGGTCGTTTGCACATACTACGCTACTGGCCATTGAAATTGCTGCACCAAGAAGAAATGCAGATGATAAACAGGTATTCATTGGACAAATATATTATACTAGAACTGACATGTGATTACATTTTCACGCAATTTGGGTGCATAGATCCTAAAAAAATCAGTACCTTGAACAACCACCTCTGGCCGTAATAACGGCCTTGATACGCCTGTGCATTGAGTGAAAGAGAACTTGGATGGTGTGTACAGGTACAGCTGCCCATGCAGCTTCAACACGATACCACAGTTCGTCAAGAGTAGTGACCGGCGTATTTTGACGAGCCAGTTGCTCGGCAGCCATTGACCAGATGTTTCCATTTGGTGAGAGATCTGGAGAATGTGCTGGCCAGGGCAGCAGTCGAACATTTTCTACACTTCACCTGCAACATGCCGTCGTGCATTATCCTGCTGAAATATAGGATTTCTCAGGGAGCGAATGAAGGGTAGAGCCACAGGTCATAACACATCTGAAATGTAACATCCACTGTTCAAAGTGCCGTCAATGTGAACAAGAGATGACCTAGACGTGTAACCAAAGGCACCCCATACCATCACGCCGGGTGATACGCCAGTATGGCGATGACGAATACACGCTTCCAATGTGCGTTCATCGCGATGTCGCCAAACACGGATGCGACCATCATGATGCTGTAAACAGAAGCTGGATTCATCCGAAAAAATGATGTTTTGCCATTCGTGCACCCAGGTTCGTCGTTAAGTACACCATCGCAGGCGCTCCTGTCTGTGTTGCAGCGTCAAGGGTAACCGCAGCCGTGGTCTCCGAGCTGATAGTTCCGGACCGAAGCGCCTAGAGCCGCTCGGCCACATCGACTGGCAATAACTCAATTACAGTTAACAAACTACATTAATACAAAGTTATGAATTCGAGATACATGTGTAACGGAAGAAACGGGGACATCGTCTGATGGTTGCCCTGCTGGACTTTGGCCATCGGCGTGTTACGCCTTCTGACTGTAGTTGATTTTTCCTCCCGTCTTCAAAGGCATCACACGTTCGCCCCGTCATCAGCAGTAAAGTGAGAAGAGAAAAATGTAATTTCTATAGTCAGGTAACATACATACAGATCATTCATAACTTAATAAAAACTGCAATTAAATGTATCGAACAGACATAAGTAAGACCGCTTTGATGAATGGCAGTTATAAGTAAGTTCCAAAACAACGAATTCCAGGACGTTAACCACAGTACCGATTCACTACGTGTGTGTGTCGGGTTGTTAGTTTCATATTCAACTACAAATGTTCAGTGGACACTACCATTGCTGTCACGAACCCTGTATCTTTTGAGATAGAAAGGAAAACAAGAGTATAACATCTCGTCGACAACGGGTCCATTAGAGATTAACTTGGAATAGAACTAAGACCGCGTGATTTTCAAAGACAAGTTCGAGGTATTTTCCGAAAACGTTAATGTGGGTCGTTGGACACAGATTTGAACCACTATTTTCGCTAGTCCATTTTCAATATCTCTCGTAACGAAACTTGCTACTTGAATAACAGTTTTCATGGACTCTCAGTGCTGTAAGATTTGGCGGTACGGACTAGGTGCACAGGGAGCAGTTACTGTAAGCAGCAAACTGCCGTGTACGTTCTGAGTCAGTCAGTACCGTAAACAGTACGCCACCAGTGGTCTACGCTCCACTACTTTCCGCAGACTGGCTGTGCATAACACCATATAGGTGGCTTGCACTAGGAATGCTGGTAAATTAATGAATACTCATGCTCATAAATTAAGGATAATTGCAGAATGTGGTGCCACACAACGTAGCACTACAAAAAATTGGCGCTAATAGCATAAGCACATAGGGAACACACACGACACAGAATTGTAAGTCTGTATTGGTAACGTCTGTATTGGTGATAAGTTGAGAAAATCGTCCCGAAACACATGTGCTACAAAACGAAACTGTTTCCTGTGCATGTACCCCGACATCAATATAGGAATATGATTACCATGCACACGTACGCACGCCGCACAACGGGTTGGCATACTTTGGGTGGTCGAGCAGCTGCTGGGGTACAGCCTCCCATTCTTCCACCAGTGCTTGTCTGAGCTCCTGAAGTGTCGTAGGGATTTGAAGACGTGCAGCGATACGTTGACCGAGAGCATCCCAGACGTGCTCGATGGGGTTTATGTCTGGAGAACAGGCAGGCCACTGCATTCGCCTGATATCTTCTGTTTCAAGGTACTCCTCCACGATGGCAGCTCGGTGGGGCCATGCGTTATCATCCATCAGGAGGAAGGTGGGACCCACTGCACTCCTGAAAAGGCGGAAATCTGGTGCAAAATGACGTCCCGATACACCTGACTTGTTACAGTTCCTCTGTCAAAGACATGCAGGGGTGTACGTGCACTAATCATAATCCCACCTCACACCATCAAACCACTACATCCATACAAGTCCCTTTCAAGGACATTAAGGAGTTGGTATCTGGTTCCTGGTTCACACCACATGAAAACCCGGCGAGAATCGCTCTTCAGACTATACCTGGACTCGTCCGAAGACATAATCTGGGACCACTGTTCCAATGACCAAGTACTGTGTTCTTGACAACAGGCTTTACGGGCTCTCCGGTGACCAAAGGTTAGTGGAATGCATCTTGCAGGTCTCCGGGTGAATAAACCACATCTGTTCAGTCGTCGGTGGACTGTGTGTCTGGAGACAACTGTTCCAGTGGCTGCGATAAGGTCCCGAGAAAGGCTACTGCAGTACTCCGTGGCCATCTGTGGGCACTAATGGTGAAATATCGGTCTTCTTGTGGTATTGTCCACTGTTGAATGTCGTACTGTAGCGCCTGGACACGTTTTCTGTCTGCTGGCATCGTTGCCATTATCTTGAGATCACACTTTGTGGCACACGGAGGACCCGTGCTACGACCTGCCGTGTTGACCAATCTCCAGTCGCCCTAGTATTCTACCCCTCATAACGTCATCAATAGGTGTTCTTTGAGCCATTTTCAACACACAGTCACCATTATCACGTCTGGAAACGTCTGCACACTTACACGCTGCACCGTACTCTGACATGAACCAACAAACCTCTGCGTATGTGGACTGCTGCCAGCGCCACCGTGCGACGACCGCAGGTCAAATGCACTGCATGGTCATACCCTGAGGTGACTGAAATCCGCGAACCGCCCACCAGAGCGTTGTTTCACCATGTATCAGCATTGTCCTTAATTTATGAGAATGAGTGTATAAAATGTTGTAGTTTGGAGCTAGAACATCGAATTCATTCGGGATGCTGTGTTCCTGTCCACGAAAAGTTCGAAGGTTAACGGAGCAGCATTCAGTATCTAAGGTCACAATTTTGCTGATCACAGTGAAATGAAAAATTCTATGAGTCCATACGCGATGTGTATCTAATAGAAGTCTACAGGTTGCCGCTCATTGCCTTATGGTGCTTAAACACTAGGGAGCAAAAAAGCTGATGCCGAAAGAGTCGTCTGGGAATTCTCCTAGCCACAATGATAGTGCGGTGTTGTGCTCTGTTTTCGGGTACACTTCAGCAACGAGCTTTTCCAGGCTTCAGCGCGCTGCAACAATTTACACTCGTGAAAGTGATTATATCAGTTCTACCATTATTATCACTACTGAGTGACTGTTCAAAGTTCAAAAAAACTCTCGTTTGGAAGAGGTCTGACATCAGTCGTAATGTCTGACAAACATCAGTCTGAATCAAAATCATATTCCTGCTGGTGCACACTTCCAAAAGGTACTTCTATGTTCACTCGCCAAGTCTGAACTGCTACACGAGAGGCGACCCTCAAATAGTGCTTGCAGACAGTTGTCCATTGGTGCACGTCGTAACTGGAAGACTGGGCGTTAGCTTCCGAAGTAGACTAACTGCTTGACTTCCCAGTCAACTCCGCTTGTGGGGTCTTGCAGCCAACACAAACAGCCGACGAGCGGATGAAATCAATCAACTGTAAAAGATGAGGCAGACAATAGGGGATTTAAATTTATTGTTTGAGCTTCCAAACGGTAACTTCATTTTTCCATTGCGGCCAAGCTAAGGCCGGCAGTGTTACCTGCCTGCAAATTCTTTCGCCCCACGGTCTAGTAACAGGAAGTCAGCACCGAGGAAGGGCACCTTGGCCACGTGCCTCTCTCATGTGTTTACGAGTAACGCCGCCCCAGGCGTCGCTTGGTATGCAACGCTCTGGAAAGATCCACGTCGCCCGTACGGTTTGCTCGGTCCTGACCAGTCAGGGCGGAGGAAGCCGCGTGGTGCGTCGAATACACCCGGGTGCCCGTCGCCGGGCCCGCGCTCTTGTATTCTCGCTCACCCGCGCGCCCTGTATCATTGAACATCTCCCGCTTCTCCCGGTGCTGCGCCACTGTGGACTTAGTTTTGGCAGACTACTACTATCGTTACCTTCGCGAATTATGTCTCGCTAAACCCTACGCTCTGGCTCACCCTCACCTCCCTAGGCCTTTGTAACCCCTTTCAACATGCTTTCGCCAATAAATGGCCTTTATCTAAAAATTACCCTATTCATATCATAACACTCACCGCCTGCCAATACGCCCATCCTGTACACAACACTGCATTACCTCCCACGTGACAGGCCTTGCAAAGTAGGGCGACAAAGGTGGCGCTCTCTGTAAGCCAGACCGAAGCTACTAGTTTAGCCGTTTGTCGTCTCACAGCTTAACGCCTATTGAGGAGACAACCGAAATAACACCACTGTACCGCATGGAGCCTAAGTACCGCATGGAATACAGCATATCGAGAACGACTAGATGTACACAGCGCAACATGATTAACAAATCACCTTTTCTAAAACCTGCAGTTGTCCGCCACTGGAGCGTAAAGGTTTGAAAGTTGGCTCAAAGAAGGTACCAACAATCTTCTCTTACGATGCAAATGTGTGGCACCTTGTGACGTAACCATCGGGCTCGGTGACGCTTCAAACAGGAAGGTGTCAACACGTGCGGGAAAATGCTTAGAGCTCAGAAGTTCATGGGGAGTGTAAAGTGGGTTAATGACATGACTCTGGCAGCAAATTTCAACATAATTTTACCCAACGCCACAATGGACACGTCAGAAAATGGGAAGGACGTCGCACTCGCTCCTTCTTGTGACGCCTTAGCACTGAAGGTCAAAACCGCCGCACCCAGCGTTGAAATTACGCAGTATTCTTATGGGTACCAGTGGGAAACATTTGAGACAAATTTCCGCTCATAATCTGTACGAAAAGGCCTTGGAGTGTGGCATAGATGGAGACAATGAAACCACTTTATGCGTTGATTCCCACACTTTTCGTGGTCGAAAGCCAGTTTGCAGTGTGATGAACAACAGGCCATCTCGTAAGGCCTTTTTGTATAGATTCTGAGTGTTTCAAATGTTTTCCTCGGCCATCGGTAAGAAAGCCACGTGACTTCGACGGTGGACGCCGGATTTATGACCTCCAGTGCTGAGGCGTAAAAAGGAGGTGAAATGTCGGTAGGTGATGAACTTCCCATTGTGTGTGACATTTCCATGGTGGCGTAGGGTAGAATTGTGGTAAAATTTGATGCCAGTGTGACATCATTAACCAACCTGGCACCTCACGTGAACTTCTGAGCTGTGGCCTTTTTTTTATGGATATGTGGACACCTCGCTGTCTGAAGCATTGTCAAGCGCATGGTTTACATAGCTGGGCGCCACGCTTTGAGTCAAATTACGATCTTCTGCGGCGCAAAGGGAGAAAATTATGGCGTTTCGAAAAACCGAATCTTTAATTGTGTTGCACAGTGTATTTAGACTACAGTGAGCACGCAGCACTGCCGTCTCCACTTCACTCGGGCGCTCCTTTGTGCTCGCTAAAGAAAACCGAATGCAGCTAACTCACGCCTAAAGATTCAAGAGCCACTACAGAGCAACGTACACACCTAGCTTATGGGCTATTCCGCATGCAAAGTGTATACTCACTTTACACTACAACCTTTATCCAGTACGAACGTGTTAACAGGGTTTTATCAAACCAATGGTACACTTACCTTGTCATACACAGTTCGCTCTTCAAACTATTGACGAAGACAACCTACATCTTCGTGTACATACTAAAATGATGATTTTGTAGTATTAGTGTTAACTAGTAACCCCCTCCCCCAGATTCTTTAAAGAATTGAACTCCAGTGTCTAAATCAGCTCGTTTTTCGCATACCTCAATGCTCATAACTCCATATCTCCTGAACTATGCGTCATACAAGGATACAATGTCTCGTGTACGTTCAGTGGTGTTTGTGAATATTGACTGCAAAGTGTGTTGCGAATATAACTAGGTGTAAGGAAGTGATAAATTGAAACATCATGTTCGAGCCTGAAGATTTACTACATGAACAGCGAAAATGTAGTAAGCGATAATCTTATTTTCTTTCATCATTTTATCGGAAGTGTCAGCGTGAAAATACGCCGAGAAAGTTTTAAATTATGGGTAAATCTTTTGCTGTCGCTCTCAAATACTATACGAATATAATTTGGCGGTTTGCACGCTGTGACGTATAACGCTTCGAGATATATACAGTTTAACGTGAGGCTGTACCTCTTAAAAGCAGATTATGACAGAATTTAGATTTCTACATACCATTGGTAATTATATGAAACCTGTGAAACAAATTTTTGTTGTCCCTGACAGCCGTCTCATAGGCAACCTGCAACTCTGACCAGGTGATCGCTTCAGCCGTTTAGTAGCACAGAAATTATTGGAGGATCTATTCTGCTTATGGCGATGTTGCGGAGTGAAATAGCACGGTATTATCTGACGTTTCTATGCTTCTGTCAACGTTTTAGTAAACATTAGGTTCACACTGGAAATACCTAAATCATCATTCTCTTTAGAAACAAAGACCTGTCTGTAATTTGCTATTGTTGGAGAAATACGTTTGTGGTACAGCCAAATCTAACATCCTTTTCCGTTGAGTAAATATCAGTGACTTTCACCCAAGATTTCTTTCTGTTTATGTATTCTGCGTGCATTATTTGCTTAATAAAACAGGTACAGCAAGATATCTAACGCAACAAAGTCATTTCATTACTATTCTATCAACACTACTGCTTTTACCGGAAGCAGCAACGAAATGATACTGGAGGATTCCAGTGTAGGGTAGTGAAACTACTGGTCTAATGTGTTCGTAGTGAACAGATGAAAGAGTGCTGGGTGAAAAAAAATAGAACAACGGATTGGGAATTGAAGATCCCATGTGGTCTGGTAACTGTAAAGTGCTTTGTTCAAATTTCACACGTGGCAATATACTTTCCGACGGTCGTTCTATAAATTAAGTGCCACAATTTTTTCCTCGCAACATGTTTATTCGCCAAAGTTCGAATCTGGTGACATTATCAGTCAACATACCTTTCACATGTACTACTTAACCCGGTTTTCATTAACTCACTTTTTGTTTGTCTCTCTCTGTATTCGGTACAACTAACTTTCCGATTAGTTAAAGATTTGAAATTTTAAAGAAACCTCAAAAGTGGATGAGAATGCACTATTAACTCGCCTTTTGTTAAAAACTTCCCTGTGAGCTGTGGACTTGAACTTTAAATATATCGTAGAAATGGATGAGAGAGGAAGTAAACGATTTCTTGAACAGCTTTCAACAATAGAATAATAATATTAACAGTGAATACTGCATTACTAATAATTTATTCGATGGCCGAGGAGTCAGACACCCAAATCAAAAGACGCCTAGAGGAGGAGAAGCAAAAACGGCAAGAGATGATTCAACAGGAATCGGAAGAAGTAAGTGTACAAGATGGGCTAAACTGCATAATCTAGTTAAACAAGTGCCCAAAAAGCAGCGCAGTGTCGAACGTGTAACTGCCAGGGAACGAGTGGCTCAAGCGAGATCGACCAGACGGTGGAAGCACACTGTGCTCTATTTGCCAATGACACGCAACGACTTTTTCAAGTAAGAGCAAATAAAAGACGAAGAGCATATCTCTTGCCTCCAAAGTCAAAGCTTACGGCAAGCTCAAACGAGAGCGATCGGGACAGCTGATTAACTCGTAACTGTGATAGATCTGGCATTAATTTTTCTTAATACTGAAATAAAAATCTTGTTAAAAATCATATAAAAGTAATACAGCTTGCTTCTTTATTTTCGTGTTAGGAAAATAACAAGCAGATTGGTATATTATCAGTAGTTAGGTATAACACTATTCTGTTTCAGAAATGACCAGGGAAAAGACACTGATAAACCTGAAATTTAGCAAGTTTCAATTATAATCTCATCAATATGATTAAATCCGCTGAAAAATTTCACACAAAATTTCACAATTTTCTGAATAAAAAAATTTTTCAGTGTATCACGTTTTCGAAATATTTCTCCTTTCCTAATCCTACACAGATACTCCTGAAAATTTGTGATTGCGAATTTTTAATAGCTATAATAATACTTCCAAGAATTAAACCGAAAAATGTGGCGGCACCCTATAGAGTATTGATGCATGAATAGTTCATCTGAATCACTAGTGCACTGCAAATGATATAAACCGTTATGTAAGCTTTCTCAACAACAGCTCCGCGCTCCATTATATTGCATACTGCATGCCCCCAACGTTTTTCGTTATAAATCTTAAAAGTATTGTCATAGCTATTAAAAATTAAAAACCTGTGTTGGTTTAATAAATGTGTATAAAACTAGGAGAAATTACTGGATACTGTTAAGTCCCATTTCAAAACGTGACATTAAAAATGTAAATAATTACTTCAACATAGTCCCAATCCCCTTTTGTGTCCTTACGCCAGAGCCATCTAAGGGGATGTATCTCCTGTTAGTGAAAGCTCTTGTCCTGTACTCGTAGCCATGTTGTCACTGCGTAAATTATGCTCTCATCATCATCAAACTGTCTCCCACATTGAGAATTCTTAAGTGGTCCAAAAATATTAAATTTGAGGGCGTTTGGTCTGTATTGGGGGGGTGGATGAGGCAGTAATGTCCAAGCCAATACGGTAATGTGTTTCTGTATTCCGATACTTGAGTGTCGTCATACATTGTCGCGTTGGAGCAAGTTTTCTTTCAGATTCTTATTAGACCGAACACGTCGGAAACGGAAAGAGACGAGATACTGGCAGAAGTAAAGCTGTGAGTACCGGGCGTTGAGTCGTGCTTCGGTAGCTCAGATGGTAGAGCACTTGCCCGCGAAAGGCAAATGTCCCAAGTTCGAGTCTCGGTCGGTGAAAACAGTTTTAATCTGCCAGGAAGTTTCATATCAGCGCACACTCCGCTGCAGAGTGAAAATCTCATTCTAGAAACCACCCCCAGGCTGTGGCTAAGCCATGTCTCCGCAATATCCTTTCTTTCAGGAGTGCTAGTTCTGCAAGGTTAGCAGGAGAGCTTCTGTAAAGTTTGGAAGGTAGGAGACGAGAACCTGGCAGAAGTAAAGCTGTGAGTACCGGGCGTGAGTCGTGCTTCGGTAGCTCAGATGGTAGAGCACTTGCCCGCGAAAGGCAAAGGTCCCGAGTTCGAGTCTCGGTCGGGCACACAGTTTTAATCTGCCAGGAAGTTTCACGTCGGAAACGATTCTCGAGTTTGTTCTGATTCTTCACATACGGCTTGAAATTAATGGTTGATCCTTTTGGCATCCACGTGAATGACGCCACCACTAACCCGGAAGAGTGTCATGAGTTGATCAGAAGAGGGGCTGCCTAAAAGTTTTCCTTGTTTGGTGGTTCCCAATAGTGCTATTCGAGTGACAGCGTCGTTGTTCCCGTCTCAAAATGATGTACCCATGTTTCACCTTCTGTAACGATTCACAACAGAAAAGGTTCTCCATTGGCTTCAAACTGCTCCAATATTTCATATGAAATGGCTTTTATTTAAATATTGTGTGGTCTGTGGGGAGCATTTGTGGAATCCATCTTGAGCACACCTTTTCTTAATAAACAAGGAATTTAATTTAATGTAAAAAACATGTTAATACTAGCGAGGTGTGAATCAACGATTTTAAAATAACCAGACTTTTACGCTACACGCTTTTTTTCCGCTGGCAGACTATGAACAGCTACAGACAAATAAGTTAGAACGTTGTAAATGTTTTATACTTAAGAGCACTCGGATATCTGCTAATCTTTAGAGAAAATGTTTTCGAGTTGTTTGTGAAATGGTCTTATTGGTTTAGGAAATGGTGACCTTGACACTGAACTTCAAATGCTGCTATAACTGTGAAGACCCCATCGGTAAGGTTCCCTTGTGAGTCATATACGACCCTGTGATGTGGAAACATATGAAGCCATCGCATCAGTGGTTGCCCCGATGTCGAGTATTGAATAACACTTTATCTATATTGCTGAATCTGTTTTATTACAAGCTCTGACAAAAGGAAATAACGGAATAAAGTATCAAAAATATCTGTTATGTAGACATCACACGGAGTGTTAACCACTCCGACATGTCACTCCTTGTTTCAGAAGCTTGATGAAGCAGAGGAGCGCCATTACATTAAATGGATTCGTTTAGAGCCTGATGGTACCTCTTTTGATGTGTCTCCATCACATGAATTAATGGAATCTCCAATAATTTCCGGATCTGTTGCAGTTTGTGAATCAAAAAGCGGGAACAAACGTCTCGCTTAAGTTAATTACTAGAAATAACAGCGCAGACTCTGCTCTCGCTAATTCTCTGTTCCTTCTATATCAATCCCAGTGGCAGTCGCCGAATTAGTAGTTGTCACTTGTCACACTTGCTGGGTAATATCTGTCACTGTGTTTCCTGACAGTTGATCCGAAAGCATTTGAAGCACTCTTAATCTCATTCCCTGCTCACAGCTCCATTGAACTGTACCTACATCGCATATATGTGTAACTCGTTTTTCGCAATTTGATACAAAATTTGACGGTTATGCTTTGCCACATTACGATAGCACGGATGTATTATATTGGACCGTCTATAACAGAAGTAACTTCCGATTAATGCGTTTATCGCTACATGGAGAAATGTACCTGTTAATGGGGGGTCTATATGGGAAAATTATTCTGGGAAAGGCGAACATATAAATGGGTGCTGCACTGGTTATAATTAGTATGAATTGGTTGAATTAACTTGATAGTGTCAGATACATACCAATGCAAGCTGCGGATATTGATTGATAAAATCATTAGGTGATAAGGTAGAGGAGTATACTGTTAAAGGAGGGAAACTATTGCTTCGCATTAATTCTCATCATTTAACGTTTATCATGATTATACACACGTATTAAACAGTGTGTACAGAATGTAGACTGGAGTAAAGGAACGCAAAATCATTTACTAGTATGCTTATGGGCTCACTAGTTCATCATATTGTGCTCTCAGGTGTGAGCCACACGGCAAACAAGTGAGTCACAAACGAAGAACATCAAATCTAATTAACTTTGTCACGAAGCTAGTATATTGTGGCAGTACCAAAATGAATCGCTTAGATCATCTTATTATATCAAAATGAAGATATGTCATGCATCCAAAGGGAGCCAATACCACCCTTTTGGCAATTGGATGAGAAGTCCTTTGAATATAAACATATGGACACGATTAACTAATCAGTAGGCCATATGAGAGCTAAAGAAAAGGATTTAGTAAAATTTTGGTATTGAGCTGAATAAAATACACATCTCGAGACTTGCTTCAGAGTCAGAATGCTTAACGGAACTTGACACGTTATTGTATAAAGCAGCTCTTACCGACCGACAACTTGGTACTAAGTCTGAAATCAGCGTCAGAACCTATCAGAAGCTGATCTCCTCCGAAGCCAACACCAGAATCAAAGGTCTGTTCCACCTGGAGCCTGGCACCAGAATCTAGCGTCTGCTTCTCTCAGAAGTTAACAACAGAGTAATCTCTGTACTTTGCCTCTCTGGTCTCCTTAAAATTTTCGTAAGCTCGTTTTTATCCAGCCAAGTTCAAGAAACTATTATTCCTCCAATCAGACGAGAGAGCCTGCCGAAATTAGCCGAGCGGTCTAGGCTCTGCAGTCATGGGCTGTGCGGCTGGTCCCGGCGGAGACTCGAGTCCTCCCTCGGGCATGGATGTGTGTGTTTGTCCTTAGGATAATGTAGGTTAAGTAGTGTGTAATCTTAGGGACTGATGACCTTAGCAGTTAAGTCCCATAGGATTCCACACACAAAAAAGAGCCTACCATTCAAATCAGCTTACATGAAGTTTGGAGAGTGGCCAATGGGACAGAGGGAGGCTGACTTCTTGCATTCCTCTCATAACATAGTCTGAAAATATTCGAACGGAGTTTTCCAAGTGAGGGATAGAGAGAGACAGACACAGACACAGACACAGAGAGAGAGAGAGAGAGAGAGAGAGAGAGAGAGAGAGAGAGAGAGAGAGAGAGATCCCCATAAAATTATGTAAGTTTAAAAGAAATTAGGTCACGCAATGGATAACGTCTTATTAAGTGAAAATTTCTAGGGGATGGCCCAATTAAATATGAAAGTTTGTGTACCACACTTCACAAAGAAATACTGATGAACGAACAATGAACTACGAAAAGAAACAAGTGGTCAGTTTGACTATCTGGTTTAGTGCCAAAAGACATCAAAACATAATTTACCTTCAAAGACAAGAATATAAACCTTTAATAGTAGTACAAAGGATTGAAAAAGCTGAAACAATGTTGAGGCTATGGTAATTGGTCGTCCGAAAAAGCTAATGATTTAAAGAAAAGTTCCTATAAAATCATAAACTAACACCAATACTCTTGATTCAGAGCATGATGGGTGCTGTTAGCTGCCTGTGAAAGTTAGATATGTGAAGTGAAATACTGATGAAAACTATCTTTGCACTCCCCTCGTCTCTACTCTTAAGCTGTGTGAGTGTAGATGATGGCTACAGTAGGGGATAAACACTCTCAGTTCAGCATGATCTCTGTACTCTGTTCTAAATCAAAGACATCCCTCTCTGCAGCTGTCTACAATGACCTGGAACATAAATGTCTTCCTCGCTGTGTATTCTCGACGATGCCCTAAGCCAAAGCGATCTCTTACTTTACTCTACAAAACTTAGCTAGATCTGTCAGCATCGGAACTCCGCCGACGAATTGCAGTACATCTTATGAATTGTGACCAACGATAGTTTAATAAACAGTTTCCTACTCCTGCAGATTTTGTCATAGTTAATGAATAAGGAGTGGCACGGGGAAGAGTGCAGAAAATCTCACCCTCCTCATGACAGATTCTCCGTCATGGGCAGTCAAAACCCCTGCATGTGCTCACATGTGGGAACTCGTCCCACTTATCAAAATAATTACTGTTAGTCGACCAGAGAGCCCCTTACTAGAATTTGAAAAAACATTCTAGCAAGTTTTGCAGGGGGTTAACGGCGACTGCCACATTCTGAAGACGTGTTTTCACCAGCCTTCAAATTCTTATCTTACTTACAAAGATTCATTTTTGCCTCTGACACAACCCAGATTTTATGGCACACGACAGGGCCTTCTCGATACTCATGTTGTGTAGATACAGCAAAAAAAAAAATGGCTCTGAACTCTATGGGACTTAACATCTGAGGTCATCGGTCCCCTAGAACTTTGAACTACTTAACCTAACTAACCTAAGGACATCACACACGCCCATGTCCGAGGCAGGATTCGAACCTGCGACCGTAGCGGTCGCGCGGTTCCAAACTGCAGCGCCTAGAACCGCATGGCCACTCCGGCCGGCTAGATACAGCAGATTGCCTTCCCCCGCTCTTTAGCTGTGCAGAAATGGCTTTCCGCACCAAATAACTTTATGACTAAAAGTTAACTTCCCTTTCCCAACGCAGCTAATAGCCCCCAAAGCTGCTGAAGAAACAATACTCCCTCACCATATAAAGTTGAAAGGAGAAATAGAAATAACTAGGGCTGCAATGATTGGCAATAATGTATATTGTATGTAGTTTTCATGCATAGGTAATTATATAACTTTACTATTTGGATATACATACTAAGTTATAAAAGAGGTTATGTGACTGTTTTGGAGTGCATTATCATGTGGAAATCATAATGGGGACATCTGCAAACACATTCAGCAATGCCTCAATAAAGATGAAAGCCATTTGCGTGGTGTACTTTATAAGTAATAAAGTTGTGTTCGGCTTTTCAGTAATGGAAATGTGTGTAGAACCGTTATCTGTACATTACGGTGGAGTAAATAATCACCAAACCTCATGATAAACCAATGAAAATATCCCACTTCCGACAGGCCACCCTGTAGCTTTTGGTTCCAAAAAGCCCAACAATGTGATTGCAACAATATGAAAATACGAAGATATTGATACACCTGCGTCATATAGGGAGGGACCGCGTGAGCTCGCAGAAGTGCGACAAACGACGTGGGATGGACTCGACCAACGTCTGAAGTAATGCTGGAGGGAACGATGAATCCTGCAGAGATCCGTAAGACTACGAGGAGGTAGAGATCTCTTCTGAACAGCACGTTGCAAGGCATCCCAAATGTGCTCAATAATGTTCATGTCTGGGGACTCTGGTGGCCAGCGTAAGTGTTTAAACTCAGAAGACTGTTCCTGGAGCCACTCTGTAGCAATTCTGGTTGTGTGGGGTGTCAAATTGTCCTGCCGGAATTTCCCAAGTCCGTCGTAATGCGCAGTGGACATGAATGATGCAGGAAATCAGACATGATGCTTACGTACGTGTCAGCTGTCAGCGTCGTATCTAGACGTGTCAGCGGTCCCATATCACTCCAACAGTGCACGCCCCACACCATTGCAGACTCCCCACCAGGTTGAACAGTTCCCTACTGACATGCAGGGTCCATGGATTCATGAGATTGTCTCCATACCCGTACACGTCCATCCGCTCGATACAATTTGAAACGAGACTCGTCCAACGGGGCAAAATGTGCGACGACAGCTCAGTAATCACGAACCATGGAGACGAAGGCAGTACGAGGACGGCAGCTGTAAATTTTACCAGTGGTTTCGCCGAACTCAACAGGCGCCCTGCCGAGCTATCGATAGCTTCAGCGCCGTCATTCAGGAAGAGCTAGTCGACTATTCACGTAGCCGGACTGGGTGAAGACTACAAGTCTGTGTACGGCGATAAGGCGCTTTCTGCGTGTTCCACTACTGCGTGGCTGTATGGTATCCTATCGACGAGGGAGCACGTTCTGTGGGCAAGTGGTTGCGCCACATCTATCGCAGCTGTGGACGTAACGGTATGTGTCTAACAGAAACGTATAACTGGTAGAGCCTTGCAGAATTTTTGGATCCTGGCTGAATTCACTGATCGTCTTTCGTGTTCCAACAGCTGTTTGAAATCAGCAGTACAGAAACAACAGTGATCTAGGCTGCTGTGGTTAGTGTGTTGGAAATGTGTTGGAACTTAGCCCTAGAACACACTAAAGCAGGGAAAATGTTGCATTGCTACTGAGCCATTCTTAAGTTTCAAGGGAAGCAATATTTAAAGGTTATGGATTAGTTAATTACAATTATTAGTTCTCCAATGGTGTGATACATATCAAATTAAGTATAAAATTCTTGTTTTTTTACCGTACGGCAATTGTAAATTTTACGAAGGTTTAGTATTCTCGGGTTAAAAGATACAAGATCTGCTGTCTGAATTTTTTTTATCATGTTCTGGTCACCTTTAGAGCTTTGTTCGAATTACTTTCTAATAATTATTTCACCCTTTTAGGCTGAATACGTCGCCTTCGCTAATGGGAAAGCTTCTAGGACAAATCACTTTTTATAAGGGGCAGTCAAATGAAAACCAGATAGATGAAAGAAATTAATTAAACTGTTTATGTTTCAAAATTAATTGCCATAACTGTTAATACATTTATCCCACTATGCGACAAGACGGTCTGGTGGGCCCACATGTTGACAAGTCTGTTTCAACCACGCGGCAAAAGTTTCGCTGGGAAACCATTACACATCATCCACTCCTATCACTCCCTATACGATTTCAGAGTTACTGGAGCCCTAAAGAAATACATTCGTGGCAGTCGGTTTGCTTCGGACGAAGAGGTGTACGCTTGTGTAGAACCATGTTTCTGCATGCTACCGCAAACGTTTTCCATTAAGGTATTTTCAGTCTTTCCTCACAATCGAACAAATACGACAGCGATGACGATTAGTTTTAAAATAATAAATTGTTTACTTATTTTTTTCCATCTGTCTGGTTTTCATTTGACTACCACATAAAAAAGAAATTTAAAGGCAGTTGAATTAACTTTACACTATTCTACAGCGTTTAAGTTTCTGCTAGAGTACAGAAAGACAGCATGCATTTGATTTGCGGTATTTCATAAAGTTATTGACCGAATTTAGATATATAAAATTACGAAATTATCTACCCATTAAGAGATAAAATCATATGTTAAATATTTTACATAATAAGACAGTTATTCCAGTTAGAAACACTGTATGTGTCTTGAGACATCGTAACTCAAGGCACGTACACTACTGCCATTACAATTGCTACACCACGAAGATGACGTGCTACAGACGCGAAATGTAGCCGACAGGAAGAAGATGTTGTGAAGTGCAAATGATTATCTTTTCAGAGCATTTACAAAGGGTTGGCGCCGGTGGCGACACCTACAACGTGCTGACATGTGCAAAGTTTCCAACCGATTTCTCACACACAAACAGCAGTTGACCGGCGTTGCCTAGTGAAACGTTGTTGTGATGCCTCGTGTAAGGAGGAGAAAAGCGTAGCATAGGATTGTAGCCTATCGCGATTGCGGTTCATCGTATCGCGACATTGCTGCTCGCGTTGGTCGAGATCCAATGACTGTTAGCAAAATATGGAATCGGTGGGTTCAGGAGGGTAATACGGAACGCCGTGCTGGATCCCAACGGCCTCGTATCACTAACAGTCGAGATGACGGGCACCTTATCCGAATGGCTGTAACGGATCGTGCAGCCATGTCTCTGAGTCAACAGATGGGGACGTTTGCGGGACAACAACCGTCTGCACGAACAGTTCGACGACGTTTGCAGCAGCATGGACTATCAGCCCGCAGACCATGGCTGCGGTTACCCTTGACGCTGCCTAACAGACAGGAGCGCTTGCGATGGTGTACTCAACGACGAACCTGGGTGCACGAACATCGAAACGTCATTTTTCCGGATGAATCCAGCTTCTGTTTACAGCATCATGATGGTCGCATCCGTGTTTGGCGTCATCGCGTTGAACGCACATTGGAATCGTGTATTCGTCATCGCCATACTGGCGTATCACCCGGCGTGATGGTATGGGGTGCCATTGGTTACACGTCTCGTTCACCTCTTGTTCGCATTGACGCCACTTTGAACAGTGGACGTTACATTTCAGATGCGTTGTGACCCGTGGCTCTACCCTTCATTCGATCCCTGCGAAACCCTACATTTCAGCAGGGTAATGCACAACCGCATGTTGCAGGTCCTGTACGGGCCTTTCTGGATACAGAAAATGTTCGACTGCTGCCCTGGCCAGCACATTCTCCAGATCTCTCACCAATTGGAAACGTCTGCTCAATGGTGGCCGAGCAACTGGCTCGTCACAAAATACCAGTCACTACTCTTGATGAACTGTGGTATCGCGTTGAAGCTGCATGGGCAGCTGTACCAGTACACGCCGTACAAGCTCTGTTTGACTCAGGATCTATGCACTCAAATTGCGTGAAAATGTAATCATATGTCAGTTCTAGTATAATATATTTGTGAAATGAATACCCGTTTATCATCTGCATTTCTTCTTGGTGTAGCAATTTTAATGGCCACTAGTGTAGTTTACCCAGGCGGTATTCATTGAGTACTTTTTATTACCAGTGTTTCTCCGCAACACCTACCACAAAATTATGAAAGAAAAAAGTTTTAAGCTTACTACGTTTTCACTGTTAATACAGGAAAACACCTTCATCAGGCATGACGTATTAATTTATTCTTCCTTTACTGCTATCTCTGCTTGTATCATAGTCTGCTGGCAGTATCCATACATTTACCTGCAAAAAATTACATCATTGTAAAGTACACAGTTCGGGATGTACATTTTATTCATGGAGTTAGATTCTTAATCAGTCGTAGTTGTGGGTTTAGACGTTTTGAAAGAAATATTGTTTTGATGGGTAAATCCACCAGGACGCTCCACTTTCCAATTAATCCTTTTCCTACCACTGCACCATCAATATTCGAAATGGTTTACCTATAGAAGCGATGGATTCAATTGAAATATCATGTGATAGCAATTGAGTTATCAGCATAAACTCGGATATATGTGCTCACTGCAAGTCAATAAAATAGACGGTCAGTATTAGTAGTCATATACAATCAGAGCTAGGGTCCCTTGGAGACGCGGTCTATGACCACAGAGCGGCACCGGCTGGTGCAGGGCGGGTATTGGAAACCAATAAAAAACACGTGCATAGCCTGGGAGCTAGGCCCCTCGCCAATATGTCGCGGCCAGATAAAGAGATTTACTCCGCGGCCGTCCTTCACCGTTTATATTGGCGCAGGCGCACCATCCCTTTACCGAGGCCTGCTTATTCCCCAGGCGGCTGCAAAACGAACGGTCCTGACGATGGAATAATCTCAGAGAAGATGAAACAGGCTGCAGGAAAAACACTGCGCGCCGAGTATTGAGCGGTCTCCAAGGCCTTCAGATCTGATTTAGCGGAAGCGACCACTCTCAATACATCAACAAATATCAAACATAGGAAACGGAAACCTACAGGGGAAACCGGAACTGCAATGACAAAATTTCGGAGGTTCATCTGGGATATTTTCTGCAGATACTGGTAGAGGGGATACATGGGATCCGGTGGCTCGTCGCACCATAACAACATTTCGTTTGCTTTCTAAGCCGTATGTAGCTCTGTATCTCTACTGCACTGTAAATATACTACTGGCCATTAAAATTGCTACACCAAGAAGAAATGCAGATTGGACAAATATATTATACTAGAACTGACATGTGATTACATTTTCACGCAATTTGGGTGCATAGATCCTGAGCAATGAGTACCCAGAACAACCACCTCTGACCGTAATAACGGCCTTGATACGCCTGGGCATTGAGTCAAACAGAGCTTGGATGCCGTGAACAGGTAAAGATGCCCATGCAGCTTCAAGACGATACCAGCATCAAGAGTAGTGACTGGCGTCTTGTGACGAGCCAGTTGTTCGGCCACCATTGAGCAGACGTTTTCAATTGGTGATAGATTTGGAGAATGTGCTGGCCAAGGCAGCAGCCGAACGTTTTCTGTATCCAGAAAGGCCCATACAGGACCTGCAATATGCGGTCGTGTATTATCCTTCTGAAATGTAGGGTTTCGCAGCGAACGTGTGAAGGTTAGAGCCACGGGTCGTAACACATCTGAAATGTAACGCCCACTGTCAAAGTGACGTCAATGCGAACAAGAGGTGACCGAGACGAGTAACCAATGGCACCCCATACCATCACGCCGGGTGATACGCCAGTATGGCGTTGACGAATATACGCTTCCAATGTGCGTTCACCGCAATGTAGCCAAAGACGGATGCGACCATCATGATGCTGTAAACAGAACCTGGATTCATCCGAAAAAATGACGTTTTACCATTCGTGAACCCAGGTTCATCGTTGAGTACACCTTCGCAGACGCTCCTGTCTGTAGTGCACCGTCGTGGGTAACCGCAGTCATGGTCTCCGAGCTGATAGTGCATGCTGCTGCAAACGTCGTCGAACTGTTCGTGCAGACGGTTGTTGTCTTGAAAACGTCCCCATCTGTTGACTCAGGGATCGAGACATGGCTGCACAATCCGTTACAGTCAAGCGGATAAGATACCTGTCATCTCAACTGCTAGTGATACGTGGCCGATGGGACCAGCACGGCGTTCCGTATTACCCTCCTGAACCCACCGATTGCATATTCTGCTAATAGTCATTAGATCTCGACCAACGCGAGCAGCAATGTCACGATACGATAAACCGCAATCGCGATAGGCTACAATCCTATGCTACGCTTTTCTCCTCCTTACACGAGGCATCACAACAACGTTTCACTAGGCAACGCCGGTCAACTGCTGTTTGTGTGTGAGAAATCGGTTGGAAACTTTGCACATGTCAGCACGTTGTAGGTGTCGCCACCGGCGCCAACCCTTTGTAAATGCTCTGAAAAGATAATAATTTGCACTTCACAACATCTTCTTCCGACCTTTATCCAAGTCGGAAAAGTGATGGTACGCACTTGTCCTCCTTACACGAGGCATCACAACAACGTTTCACCAGGCAACGCCGGTTAATTGCTGTTTGTGTATGAGAAATCGTTTGGAAACTTTGCTCATGTCAGCAAGTTGTAGGTGTCGCCACCGGCGCCAACCTTGTGTGAATGCCCTGAAAAGCTAATCATTTGCATATCACAGCATCTTCTTCTTGTCGGTTAAATTTCGCGTGTGTAGTACGTCATCCTCGTGGTGCACCAGTTTTAATGGCCAGTAGTGTATCTGCATAGCAGTGCAGATGTTGGCGAAATACACTGTGTATCTTGTTTGCAAAGGAACTTGTTCCATTCTCTCACGGTACTCGCTATTGACAATGCCCATCTTACTCAGATCCGCCGTTAAGCTTGCATTCAGTAGCGCTGCGTTTCTGTCTTCAGTCTGTTTATTCGGTCAGCTTTATTTCTACGTAAACACACCGGTGAGGATAAATTTACAAAAGATTTGGCCGATGCGCACATAGATAGATGACGGTAGTATCGAGTGCATAAGGGATAAAAGTGCAGTGCGTTGGTGGAGCTGTCATCTGTACTTACGATAAATGTGAAAAGGTCTGCGCGTGATTATGGCCGTACGGCGGGCATTAACAGACTTTGAACGCGGAATGGTAGTAAGAGCTAGACGCATGGAACATTCCATTTCGATTATCTTTAGGAGGTTCAATATTCAGACATCACAGGCTGCCGGGAATACCCAATTTCTGGCAATACCTCTACCACGGACAATGGCCGAAAGCAGCCGCGTTCACGTAGAATAATCGCAGAAATCAATGTGGGACGTACGACGAATGTGTCGATTGGCAGACTGCAGCGAAATCTGGCGTCAGTGGGCTAAGCAGCAGACGACCGACACGAGTGTCTTTGCTAACAGCGAAGAGCGGCTCTCCTGGGCTCGGGACCACATCGGTTGAACCCTATACGACTCTAAAACCGTAGCGTGGTCAGGTGAGCTCCGATTTCAGTTGGTAAGAGCTGATGGTAGGATTCGAGTGCGGCACAGACTTCGCGAAGCCATGGACCCAAGTTGTCAACAAGGCACTATGCAAGCTGGTGGTGGCTTCACAATGGTGTGGGCTGTGTTTACATGAGTCCTGCTGGGTCCTCTGGTCCAACTGAACCGATCATTAAATGGAAATGGTTCTGTTCGGCTACTTGGAGATCATCTGCAGCCATTTCAAGTTGGAATTCTGGATAACGATGCGCCATGTCACCGGGCTGCAACTGTTCGCGAGTGGTTTGAAAAACTTTCCGGAGAATTTGAGCAAATGGTTTGACCACCCAGATAGCCCGACATGACTCCCATCGAATCTTTGTGGGACATAATCGAGAGGTCAGTCCGTGCAGAAAATCCTGCACCGGCATACTTTCCGCAATTATGGGCGGCTAAAGAGAACATGGCTGAGTATTTCTGCAGGGGACTTCCAACTACTTGCTGAGTGCCTGCCACCGCGAGTTGCTACACTATAGCGGGAAAAAGGACGTCCGACACGTTATTAGGAGGTACCCCATGACTTTTGTCACCTCAGCGTATAGGGAACATAGATCTGCAGGGTGAACCGAAACTGCATCGACAGAATTTCAATGGTTGTTCTAGGACATTTGATGCGTATCCTGATATATGGGACACATGATCTCTGGTGGCACATTACATAATAATTGCATTTCGTTTGATTTCTTACACCCATTCATCTCTCTGTCCGTACTACGCTGTAAACATCTGCACAACATTGCAAATGTCGAGGGTATGCGCTGCGTATTATGTTTGTAAACACACTTGTTCCACTCTCTAGTGGTACTTGTTGTTGACAATATTAATACCCACTTTTCGCCCTTAAGTCTTCGTTCAAAAGTGCTGGTTTTGTGTCATGAGTTGGTTTCTTGGAGAGTGTCATTGTACGTAACTAGTGGTACTCAGCTGTATGGATTGGTTTAGTGATGAAGAGTTGGCCGGTATGCACGCCGTGTGTGGGTTCACAGACTCTCGGTTAAGTTGTTCCCACAGCGACGGTTCAAATCGTTCAAATGGCTCTGAGCACTATGGGACTTAACATCTGAGTCATCACTCCCCTAGACTTAGCACGACTTAAACCTAACTAACCTGAGGACATCACACACATCCACGCCCGAGGCAGGATTCGAACCTGCGACAGTAGCAGCAGCGCGTTTCCGGACTGAAGGGCCTAGAACCGCTTACCCACAGCGGTCGGCCACAGCGATGGCACCCACATCACTCTACTTTTGCATCTGAGAGTTGTGGCATCACTCTGTGTCTTGTGTTGTACGTTTTGGAGACTGTACATGCTTTATCAATATTTTGAAGGTATTTTCGCAGAAATAATGGTAATTGGTATAAGAAACCGAATTAGTCAGAATTACATTATTACTCCGTAACACACCACCAGAAACTAGAGATTTCTTATACAAAAACACTCATAAAATGTCCCTGAACAACCTCCAAAATTTTTTCGGTGAGGTCGGGTTCAACCATTGGAAATATCAGAGGCGTTCAATAAGTAATGTAAGACTTTATTTTCTGACATCAGGTTGATTTTATTCAGGATTACAATTTTTTTTTTTGAGCGTTTGGTGTCATTGGCCGGGAGGCCCCTTACGGGGCAGGTCCGGCCGCCTTGATGCAGGTCTTATTTCATTCGACGCCACATTGGGCGACCTCCCCGCCAGATGGGGATGAAATGATGATGAAGACATTACAACACCCAGTCTCTGAGCGGAGAAAATCCCCGACCCAGCCAGGAATCGAACCCGGGCCCCTTAGGGCGGCAGTCCGTCACGCTGACTATTCAGCTATCGGGGCGGACAGTCAAGGGGACTGATGGCCTCAGATTTTAAGTCCCATAGTGCTTAGAGCCATTTGAACACCTTTGTTATAGGGCTTGGATGCCCGATTCGTAACACTGTACTGATCGAAGTCGATCTTGCTGCTCCAGTAACCTCCCCATCATCCACGTACTGCTTCCCTCTGAGTGAATCGTTTATTGGGCCAAACAGATGGAAGCTCTTTATGGTCATCTGCTGGGCGTCGAGAAACCTAGCGGGCACGTACCTTTGAGTGCCCCATTTGTGGGACGTTTGTGTCAGCACTATCAACAGAGACGTCCAGTTGAGCTACCAGGTAGTTTTGTTGTGACACATGGATCACATCCAACGAGAGTGTCCACACTTTGCAACTGTACGCGACCGGCTGGCACGCGGGAGATCGGACAAATCTGCACGACCTTGTTGCGATGATGAAGTAACTCCTCGTCCAACGATTCACCGTGCTTTCGTTCACTGTCAAGTCTCCGTATACATTCTACAAGCCCTTATGAATATCTGTGTCGCTCTGGTTTTCCGTCAAGAGTAGCTGTGACAGTTCTCTGCTTCGCGAACCAGGAGAGCTTCTGCGAAGTTTGGAAGGTGGGAGACGAGGTACTGGCAGAATTAAAGCTATGAGGACGGGGCATGAGTCGTGCTTGGGTAGCTCAGTCGGTAGAGCACTTGCCCGCGAAAGGCAAAGGTCCCGAGTTCGAGTCTCGGTCCGGCACACAGTTTTAATCTGCCAGGACGTTTCATATCAGCGCACACTCCGCTGTAGAGTGAAAATTTCATTCTATCTCTAATGCTGTTTACCATCTTTCACTACAATAACATTCAGACTTCTAACATCCCACGCTGCTATCGGTACAACGTTAACTTTATTCATTATACTCTTGATAGCCTTTCGGACTCTCCACACGGAGACTGGAAAAGGGTCTACTTTTTCCTTTGATTTCTTTGTGAAGTGAAACATTATGAAATTATCATCGGTAGACTACATATCCAATGTTGGAACCTATATGTCTCATTGTTGTAATTTCCTTTTATTACTGCTGATCGTTGCAGCTTGATAGGCAGTTTATTACCCGAAGGCAGCCCTGCTCTATTGACCGGTCTGCGAGCACAGTAAATTTGACTGTGGTAGCTGGTGATGTTCATTCGACAGGTAAGTAATGGTTGGGATCCCTAGCTTGTTACTGCGCTATCCAGTCATATTTCTCGCGTTTTCTAGCAGGAGTAAAGTGAAAATGCACAAATAAAATGGCCACAGAATGTAGGGCTAAAACTTAGTTAATCGAAAATCAAAGTATACGGTGTTAAGTGCAATCCGGCCACTATATCTAATAATGCTGATCAAGACATAAGTTCGTGGCTTCTAGAAAGTAAAGATTGGTGCTAAATCACAGTGAGACTCAGTCTTCATAGTTTATAACACACAATTCAACTAAAACTGACGTTTTGTCTACTTAGAAAGGGCATCTGATTATTGAGTCAGACGGTTCAAAATTCCTAGGTATTCAGATAGATGGCATCATGGAAAACCCATGTTCAGGAACTTGTTCAGAAACTGAATTCCGGTGTTATCTACAATAACTGAGGCTCCAACACGATAATTAGGCTACTTTGATACTTTCATTAGCTTATGACATACGGCAGTATATTCTGAAGTAAGTCCGCCCGTTCAGAAAGGGTATTTATTGCTCAGAAAAGGGCAGTTCGAGCAATATGTGGTGCAAGTTGGCGAACTTCTTGTCGATCCCTGTTCAGGAATACGCGAATTCTGACATTGGTCTCTCAATACGTATGGTGATTCATTTGCTTCTATTGGTGGGTTCTCCTGTAACCTGCAGTTTCTTCAAATGCCATGCGTATGATTTTCATATTCTCTTACTCACGTCGCCCAAACTATTAGTCCTCCAGAAAAAATGAACAGAACGTTTCTGAAGTTAAATTTTGTTCTGGGATAAGCTTCCGCCAGAATCCGTAGTTCTCAGACTAGTTAAGAAAATGTACAGAATTGACCTTCAAATGCGTTATGTTGAATAACTAAAAAATTGTGGCCTCCAGCGAAAACGTATCTCAGTACAAAAGCAAACAATATTAAATTTCCTACAAAAAGGTCCTGTTCCTTTTTTTTGCTGTAGGACTATTAATATGCGCGAAGTGAGTGAGGTTATATGAAAATCTCGTGCGTGATTTCAGAAGTCGTTGAGTGTTGCGTAAAACCGATGCGTAGGGGCAACTGAATATTCCTTTCGTTTATTGCCGATCTTACTCACTCACCTAAAAGAAGACATAAACCCGATCTCCATTTGGATCTCACCAGCTGGACCGTTGTGCAGGAAGCCGTGCAGTATTCTACTGGATCCATTATCAATACGTTACTACAAGAATTAAAAACTTAACAATAACCCAAGCACTCTTATGTCCAAACCGAAGTATCTGGTAATGATTCACTCCTTTTGTTCTATTGGGCTCGAAAAAATTAATCATTTAAATTTTATTTCATTTGTTATTAGCTTTCATGATTTTAATTTCATGTACTGACTCATTCCATAACCATAGAGATATGCAACTCGATGTTGTCCTACAGAAATGTCCGAAATATCTGGAATCCCTACCATCTTTAATCCCTAATGGGACAAATTTCAATTTCTCTATGACTAATAATAGATAAAAATCCAAACTCTGCAGAGTACATATCTGTAGCTTCCAAAATGGTGTCAGATTCTAACCATATCCTGCAAAAATATAAAAAGATCTTCCATTTTAACCCGAAAAAGATAGTTGCATAATCTTTTTCAGTTTCAGTGGTTGATTACAGCGGAGTTATCCTGTAAAGTCTCTCGGCGTCTGGAATTGATGATGAACGCTTGTATTTGCGTATCTGTGACGTTCGACTATTTGATAATATTTCATCATCTTATACACAGCTGTCCTGGATGCATGCAGGCAGGCCCAGATATTTCCAGACACTCTGTCTCCTCATGCTCCACTTTGATCTTAACGCTCTTTTCTGAACAGTACTCCAGAAACTCTCATTCCCATCAGAGCAAAACCCTTTTCGTCCCACTTTATTATTCAGTGGCTTTCTCGAAATTATTTGCAGTATTATGATCTTGACGGTGGAATACCTTCCCTTATATCACTGAACTGAAGAACTGATCCAGCTTGAAAAGACAACTAATGGCATATCTCCTAAACCAATCATCAAGTCTCTCTTTGTTCCTGTACGTACTCGTTGCACTGTTACATTTAAATATTCCTCATTTCAGTAACGTGTTAGTTATTTCCTAATTCGCTTAGCTGGTGCTACCTACCTAAATATCTTTCCCTCTGAACTCGGTAGCTTAGAAAATGTCACTTTTGTACACTTATAGCCGGCCGCGGTGGCCGAGCGATTCTAGGCGCTTCAGTCTGGAACCGCGCGACTGTTACGGTCGCAGGTTCGAATCCTGCCTCGGGCATGGATGTGTGTGATGTCCTTAGGTTAGTTAGGTTTAAGTAGTTCTAAGTTCTAGGTTCTAGGGGACTGATGACCTCAGCAGTTAAGTCCCATAGTGCTTAGAGCCATTTGAACCATTATCGTACACTTATCAATACATTTCTTATCTGGTATTTTCACAATAATTATTTATTATCATTATTATTGCTATTATTATTATTATTAACTTGATTGGTGGTAGCATCAGCAATATTATTAGTGACGGTGGTGGTGGTGGTGGTGGTGGTAGTAGTAATAGTAGTAGTACTGCCACTGGTATTTGTATTTTTACTTATTACTTTCTTCTTCTTCTTTTTGTTTTACATATAATCCGCTATGGGCAAAGTTTGTATCAACATTTTCTCTTTTCCTTTTTTCCACATTCTTTCTGGTTTTTTTGCGGAAGCCTTTGTAATCTTGCAAACTTTTTAATGAGTGTCTGTTTTTCCGTAATATCTGGTGAAGTAATTGGGAGTTCGTCCACGTTCCTTCTAATTTCTTTCCACCTGAAATAAGTGAACATACTTTTTGTCTCTCCGTTGAGATTCATTGTTAGCTTGTGACCATAGAAAGTTAATCTTCTTTTTCTAAAGGTATTTCTATTTTATTCATTACGTGTATAAAGTTCAGTATTATAATATCTTACGTATTGTGTTTGCTCTTAAGCTGTTCTAAAATTTCCCTTATTATTTTTCTTTCTGTGACTTACAGTGCACCCACCGTGCCTTCGTATTTAGAGTTGAAAATTCTGCTGCATAAAGTGATTCTGAGCAAATTACTGTAGAGTATTCACCACGTTCAACGTTGAGTAATAATGATTTAATTTTACATACATCTTAAGTGGTGTATTACGCGGTTTTGTTTTTACTGACTCTTTCTGAAATGGCTTCCATCTTCGAAACGTCTTGATCAAATACTTATCTTAGATACTTGAATTTGTTAATTCTCTCAATTTTCTCTCTGTTTTTCTTATATTGGGGGTTCCATTAATATTTCCCATAAACGAGGCCAGTTAAAAGAAATCTGGAAGCTTGCTTTTTAAGATTGTTCTCTCTTCGGTTCTGCATCACTTGTTTCCATCGAGTCTGAAAAATAGCTAGGTCGTCTGCAGACATTGGGCACACTATTTCTAGGTTGTCCCATTAGTAACACAATATAATTCCCTCACTGAAGTGACTTTCTCCTACTGACATTTTCCATTCCTTTATGACTTTTTCTGGAGCACAGTTACAGATCAGCGGCTACAGGCCCTCAGACTCCAGTTTTAATCTCAAAAGTTATAAAAATGTCTCCTCATTTCAATTTAAGATGCGTGCTAGTGATTGCTTATTTAGAGCTATAGTTTAATACTTTGAGCCAAGTTCGTTGACAGTTCTAACAGTGATTTGATATCGACTGAGTCATACACTGAAGTGCCAAAGATACTATTATAGGTATGCGTATTCAAATACAGGGACATGTAAACAGGCAGAATGCTATGCTGCGCTGCGGTCGGCAACACGTATATAAGGCAACAAGTGTCTGGCAAAGTTGTTACATCGGTTACTGCTGTTACAATAGCGCGTTACCAACACTTTAAGTGAGTTTGAACGTAGTGTTATAGACGGCGCACAAGTGATGCGACAGAGCACCTCCGAGGTAGTGATGAAGTGAGGATTTGCCAGTACGAGCATTTCATGAGTGTACCGTGAATATTAGCAATCAGGTAAAACATCGAATCTCGACGTCGGTGCCGCGGGATAAAGGCTGTGCAAGAACGGGGCCAACGACGACTGAAGAGAATCGTTCAACGTGACAGACGTAAACCCCTTCCGAAAACTGATGCAGATTTCAATGTTGTGCCATCAACAAGTATCGGCGTGCGAACCATTCAATGAAACAACATCGATATGGGCTTTTGGAGCCGGAGACCCATACGTGTACCCTTGATGACTGTATGACGCAAGGGTTTACGCCTCGCCTGCGTCCTTCAACACCGACATCGGGCTGTTGATAGCTAAAAACATGTTGCCTGGTCGGACGAGTCTCGTTTCAAACTGAATCGAGCGGATGGGCATGTACGGGTATGGAGACAACCTCATGAATCCATGGACCCCGCACATGTCAGCAGGATGATGGAGCCTCTGTAAGGGTGTGGGGCGTATGCAGCTGGAGTGAAATAGGACCCCTGATACGTATAGGTACGACTATGACAAGTGACAGGTACGGAAGCATCCTGTCTGATCACCTGCATCCATTTATTTCCATTGTGGATTCCGACGGACTTGAACAATTCCATCAGACCAGTACGACACCCCACACTATCAAAATTGCTACAGAGTGGCTCCTGGAACACTCTTCTGAGTTAATCACTTCCGCTGTCCACCAAACTACCCAGACATGAAGATTATTGAACACATCTTGGATGCCTTGCAACGTGATGTTCAGAAGAGATCTCCAGCCCTCGTACTCTTACGGATTTACGGACAGACATGCAGGATTCTTTGTGTCAGTTCCCTCCAGTGCTACTTCATACATTAGTCTAATGCATGCCAGGTCGTGTTGCGGCACTTGTGCGTGTGCGATATTAGGCAGGTGTAAGAGTTTCTTACCCTCTTCAGTGTGGCTTTCCACAAATCACCAAAAGTGACTGTGAAATTCTTAGATTTTCTTTTTAGGTGAGAGTCTGCTCTGTACATGACACATTTCTGTCGAAAACGAAGTTGCTGTTTACCACTTTTTTAGGCTCAAATTGTTTTTCCCTAGTTGATAATGATTCTGGTAAGATTTCGTAGGTAACTGGCATGAAAAGATATGTGGTTGTTCGAAAGGCTGCATACCACTCTTCATGAATTACTTATTAATTTATGTCAATTATTGTTATTTCTTAAGTAAATGTGACGTAAAAAATACTGTCTGTGTGAAACCCTGATGCGCTTGAGACAGTGTCTGAAGTCACAATCCGATGACTTCAAATTACCGAGGAAATAAAAAATATTGCTCTTAATTCGTTAAAGAGTGGAAAATTTTATTGTTCGCAACTGGCTTGGAAGTCCTCCCTGCTGTGTACGGACATCTCACCCATTCAACTAGTAACCTCTCTTACACCACCTCCGATATGCGAGTGGCTTACCGCAACACAGGAAACACCAGCAGAAGACAAGTCAAGGTTCCCGTTTACAGCGTCAAACCTCTGAAAGGAAACACCCTGCAACAATAGTCGGAAGGGTCCAGACCGGAGGACGGAGAGTTACGGTTCGGGAAATGTTTTCGTGGCATGCTCTGGGTGGTCTCGCCATTCTGGAAGGAACAATGGACCGACAAAAGGACCATGTGCACCCTTAAATTCAGTTTGATTTTCGTCGGGATGTTGGCGTCTACCTTCAGAACAATGCAGAGTGCCACCACTCGCAGTGTACGTGCATGGTTGTAAGAAGGTCAGGATGTATATACCGTGCTCCCCTGGTCACAAATCTCCCCAGATTTATGCCCGTTCGATGGGACCACGTCTATTGGGCTGTTCTCCGCCATGGATCGTCAACCGAGAAACCTGGCGCAGCTGGAGTTGGCATGGCTCCACGTCCATTGTCGGTATCTTGCAGGGTTTCACTGGCTAATTTTCCGCACGTCTTGCGGTTGTGCCATCTTCAAAAGGTGGCTATTCAGGCTTTTGACGAGTGGCCAGTTAATGTGACTGCGACATCTACAGTGACGATTTTTCACAGTTGTGGAATCATAGATGTAATAGTCCCTGCTTCTTCTTCTGTTTTTCCACATATTCGTTAAATGTACGAAATCGTGTAATGTCACTTGACATCTACATTATTAAGTGGCTAAAACAGCCGCCCTACTATCTCATAGGCTGACTATCTAACGCCTTCCAGGGGCTAAAAAAATTCATTTCCAGCCTTTCATATAACTACTAGCCGAATTTAAAAATTAAAAATGCTGCCATAACCTACTCATTAAGTGATATAATCTTAAAATAAATGTGTAAAACAATAACTCGGTCTTTGACAGAAACTATGTTTATAACTTGAAGCAAAGTAATTCACAATCGGCAAGTTGACCAGAGTATATTCATCAAATATTTTCTATTAAGAGCACTTCATGTCTTCCAACATATTTTATATATAACTCTAAACCATTTCGAGACCTTTTCTCGCTGATTCTCACACAAAATACTGAAAAAATAACGATTTCCGTTAATTACATATTGGCTGTTCATGCGGTAAAACGTGAGGATCGGGCATGACATTTTACTTTATAATTTCTGTACTACTAAATGTATTCGCTACCCAATATTCACATGATTGTCCGCGTACAGCACTCAAGATAAATAAAAAATTGCATCACTGTACGATACATAGTTTAAGAGAGAAACTAAATTCTAAATAAAACGTAAATAATTTTCCATATAGGTGGAATAAATGTCAGTAGCTTTGTAGAAACTGAGTAGCATTTCCCAAAACGTCTTACGTGAATATATAAAGTGGTTCTCAGTTTTTTAGTTTACCAGTTTTTGTTCTGATTTTTCCATTAGTCTATTGGTGAATAATCCGAAACTGATAAAACCATTATAATTAGGGTCTCGCGTCTCCAATGATAAAGATTCCACACGCTTGACTCAAAATGGTTCAAATGGCTCTGAGCACTATGGGACTTGACATCTGAGGTCATCAGTCTCCTAGAACTTAGAACTACTTAAACCTAACTAACCTAAGGACATCACACACATCCATGTCCGAGGCAGGATTCGAACCTGCGACCGTAGCAGTCACGCGGTTCCGGACTGAAGCGCCTAAAATCGCTCTGTCACAGTGGCCGGCTCCATGCTTAACTTTATATATTCAACACACTCTCTCTTTTGTGAAGTAATCATATGTCTGAAGTTCTTTTATACATGGGAGTTCCATTCCTTACAGAATCTTGGGGGAGGGGAAGGTTACTGGATTTCTTCTTGAAGACGGAACTGTCGGAAGCTCTTTTATACTTGGGAATTCCGTTCATTAAAGAATCGGATGGATGGGGCGGGGAGGGGGGAGGGGGAGATTATGGATTTCTCCTTGAAGACGGAGCTGTGAGAGTCAAACATCTTTATCTGTTTTAACTGAATTTCGCTCGAAATTGGAATGCGAGTGATGTCAGGTTCGACGATCCATGACTGCGTCAAGAAGGAAGTGGTCGACCTACAAAGACGACAGAAGTAGAGGACTGAGTAATTATCAGAGAAACACTCAGCACCCGTTTTCACCAACATTATCACCATCACCAGCAGCAGCATCAGCAGCATCGATCCTACATGCAACTGGTGCTGCAGTGAGCATATGGACATTAATAGGCGCCTCACGGCGTCCCTTGCACCGAATAAATTTGATCTCTGTGCACCAACAAGCCAGTCTCCAGCACTTTCGGGCACATTAGGCTCTGGATCTGATTGATTTGAAGAATTTCATTCAATGATGAGTCCCGCTTCGAAGTGAACCCCAATGACCTGCTAAAACGTCTCTGGAGACGCCCTGGACAGTGGTGGGATACCAACCTGACTGTCGCTCACTATACAACCCGACAACCAGGGAGTGATGGTCTGGGACGCCATTTAATGTAATAGTAGGACGCCGCGTTTGTTGCGCTTCATGCCAGGCCATCCTGGCAAAATAATTCCCGCCCACACACGACGAGTATTTCCATTGCTTATCTCCGTGCTTGCCAAACCCTACCTTGACCAGCATGGTCACCGGATCTCTCCCCAACTGAGGTCATTCGGAGCATTATGGGCAAGACCCTCAAATCAACTTGGGATTGTGACGATCCATCACGTCAATTAAACAGAATTTCGGCACGATATCCCTCAGGACGAAAGTCAACAACTCTATCAATCAATTCCAAGGTGAATATCTACTATAATTACGGCCACAGGGCGACCAATGCGTTATTGACTTGCTCAAATTGTAAAGCTGTTTCTCTCGAATAAGTCACACAATTTCTCTGGATGTGTGATCATTTGTTTGTATGCAGATGAACATCACAAAAAATGGTTCAAATGGCTCTGAGCACTATGGGACTTAACATCTGTGGTCATCAGTCCCCTAGAACTTTGAACTACTTAAACCTGACTAACCTAAGAACATCACACACATCCATGCCCGAGGCAGGATTCGAACCTGCGACCGCAGCAGACGCGCAGTTCCGGACTGAGCGCCTAGAACCGCTAGACCACCGCGGCCGGCGAACATCACATCTAACGATTTCCGTCCCACTCGGATTAATTCTTCGTGTGCGTCGTTTTTTTCTGTCTCAGAGTGCACATAAACACAAAAATAGACCTTAAACGCACCAAAAAGACAAAGGCCCAGAGGTGTCACAGTTGATTCGAGTGCCTGCTACTGCTGACAGAGATTAACTAAAAGTAAACAAGTCAACTGCTTGGCAAGCGACAGCTACATCAACAGCAGAGTTTGCGCGCAGTTTGGTAGCAACTTTCGTCGGTATTCGTACCACTAAATATTTCTGGTAATACCACAGCAGCGAACCTTATATAGGTGAGCACTGGCAGTAGAGCAATCAAAAGAAGATGTGGGAGGAAATGAAAAACATGAAGATTACACACATCCTGTGTGACAGCAGTAAAATAATACACTCCTGGAAATTGAAATAAGAACACCGTGAATTCATTGTCCCAGGAAGGGGAAACTTTATTGACACATTCCTGGGGTCAGATACGTCACATGATCACACTGACAGAACCACAGACACATAGACACAGGCAACAGAGCATGCACAATGTCGGCACTAGTACAGTGTATATCCACCGTTCGCAGCAATGCAGGCTGCTATTCTCCCATGGAGACGATCTTGCCATGCCATTTCCACCTGGCGCCTCAGTTGGACCAGCGTTCGTGCTGGACGTGCAGACCGCGTGAGACGACGCTTCATCCAGTTCCAAACATGCTCAATGGGGGACAGATCCGGAGATCTTGCTGGCCAGGGTAGTTGACTTACACCTTCTAGAGCACGTTGGGTGGCACGGGATACATGCGGACGTGCATTGTCCTGTTGGAACAGCAAGTTCCCTTGCCGGTCTAGGAATGGTAGAACGATGGGTTCGATGACGGTTTGGATGTACCGTGCACTATTCAGTGTCCCCTCGACGATCACCAGTGGTGTACGGCCAGTGTAGGAGATCGCTCCCCACACCATGATGCCGGGTGTTGGCCCTGTGTGCCTCGGTCGTATGCAGTCCTGATTGTGGCGCTCACCTGCACGGCGCCAAACACGCATACGACCATCATTGGCACCAAGGCAGAAGCGACTCTCATCGCTGAAGACGACACGTCTCCATTCGTCCTTCCATTCACGCCTGTCGCGACACCACTGGAGGCGGGCTGCACGATGTTGGGGCGTGAGCGGAAGACGGCCTAACGGTGTGCGGGATCGTAGCCCAGCTTCATGGAGACGGTTGCGAATGGTCCTCGCCGATACCCCACGAGTAACAGTGTCCCTAATTTGCTGGGAAGTGGCGGTGCGGTCCCCTACGGCACTGCGTAGGATCCTACGGTCTTGGCGTGCATCCATGCGTCGCTGCGGTCCGGTCCCAGGTCGACGGGCACGTGCACCTTCCGCCGACCACTGGCGACAACATCGATGTACTGTGGAGACCTCACGCCCCACGTGTTGAGCAATTCGGCGGTACGTCCACCCGGCCTCCCGCATGCCCACTATACGCCCTCGCTCAAAGTCCGTCAACTGCACATACGGTTCACGTCCACGCTGTCGCGGCATGCTACCAGTGTTAAACAGTGCGATGGAGCTCCGTATGCCACGGCAAACTGGCTGACACTGACGGCGGCGGTGCACAAATGCTGCGCAGCTAGCGCCATTCGACGGCCAACACCGCGGTTCCTGGTGTGTCCGCTGTGCCGTGCGTGTGTGATCATTGCTTGTACAGCCCTCTCGCAGTGTCCGGAGCAAGTATGGTGGGTCTGACACACCGGTGTCAATGTGTTCTTTTTTCCATTTCCAGGAGTGTAATACTCTCGATAGTATGAAATAAATTTGTAAGCTATCCGTTAGAAACAGAGACAACAAAAGTAAAACAAAAAGTTTCCAAAGATTAGTTAATTCGTGTACAACAGGACACCTTCACAATAGCAGAAGACGACCTTTCCCTTTATTGTAATGTATTGTCCACAACGACAAAATTTAGAAGTACAAAATAGTTATTACTTCAGTTTATAAGGCTTACGAATGCATGCTTGGAGGTAAATGCAATCTGCAGGTTGTGCTGTTGTATTTTACCAAGAACACCACTTGTGTAATGTCCTCAGTACGTTGCAAGTATCAGTCATGCTCAGAACAGTGCTCTGTGTAGATGTGAATGCATTATGTCGGAGCTTAGTGAATTTGAGCATGGGCAAATTGTTGCTGCCTCTACGGTAATAATTATAATAATAATACTAATAATAATAATAATTTCGTGTGGTAAAATATTTATACTGCATACAGGAAAGCGGAATAACGTCATCCACTAAGTCATGAATCGGACGAAAGTGTGTGTTGAGCGATCGTGTCGGACGGTCACTGAAGAGAACTACGGGAAAAAAAAGCAAGAGGATGACAGCTGCAAAGCCACTACAGAACCTAAATGTCACACTCGCTATCCCCGTCAGCAGAAAAGTAGCACGAAGGTAGCTCCATAAGTAGGAAATTGCAGGGCGAAATGGAATTCCAGAAACACAAATATGTGATGCAAACGCCCGTAACAGGTGAACTTGATACCGTAGCCTTAGAACCTGAACTGTGGAGCGGTGGAAGAAAATCGGTTTGGTCAGATGAGTCTTGTTGCACACCGTCTCCAACTTTTGGCTGAGTTTACGTCCCAAGAGTGAAGCATGGAGGGTGTTCAGTGGTGATTCGAGCACCCATATAGTGGTATTCCATGGTCCCTGTGGGTACTCTCCAAGGTCGCATTACTAACAAGAATCTGCGACCATTGGTGATAAGGTCCATTCCTTTTTTACAATTTTTGTTTCCCTGTCGTGACGCTCGGTTCCGAGAAGACAGGGCCGTCGTTCGCACATCTCGAAACGTCCAGGACTGGTTCTGTGAGTACAAGAATGAAGTTTTGCATCTCCATTGGAGACCGTAGTCACCGGAACTCACTACCATTGAGGGTTGTTGCCAGCTTACGAGAGAAGAGTGCTTTATCGCCATCCAATCCCATCATGGTTACCTAAACTTGCCACTATTCTGCAGGAAGAATAGTGTAATATTCCCTTGAAAACCATAGAAGATCTGTATTTATCTATTCCGAGACCACTGGAAATCACTTTCAATGCCAGCAGTTTTCCTGTATTGTATTAGGCATGTTTTTGTGTAGTGTTCTTTGTCTTTCCACGTTTTTGCTCATCTCCTTTTTATAACCTCCGGCCGCCCACTCGACTCCAGCCCAGCACAAGTAATGGAAGGTGCCAGTCACTTACGCCGTCGAAACGTTAGAAAATCGCTAATCTAACGTCGGCCGAAGATTCCGAGAAGGAAGCGAACAGGAAAGAAGTCCACAAGAGTAGCTTCATTCATACTCGAGGGACCTGGAGGGGGGTAAGAACTGCAGGACAAGATAGGTATTGGAATTAATTGAGGACGTTGGTTGTAGACGCTACTCTAAGATGAAGATGTCGACAAACGTGAGGGAGTCGTGAGGGTCGCAATCAAATCAGTCGTAAGACTGATGACCGGAAAAGGAAAGAAAGGACGGTGCACTGGTAAAGCGACGTGTAACTCTGACAGCATTCCAGTTATGTAGTCCAGTCAAAGAAGACCAAATAACGTCGGTTAGGGGAAAAATCGTGTAGTCACAAATTTGTCCTGAACATCATACTAAAAGTCCTGAACCGTGGGATGTGAGTATTTGGACAGGGGGTGGGTTTAAAGGTCATTTTTAAATTTTTTTTTCTCGAATAGCTCGAAAACAGCGGATTCTGGGGAAAATGTTTTTCGGTACAAAATTAAATTTCCTACAAAAGAGGCCTTATTCATTTTTTCTGTAGGACTAATACTTTCCGCGTTCCAGGGATTGATAAATCGCAGAGCATTAAAAATATTAATTAACGGTATAAAATTAAAATTTATCTTTAAAAGAAGGGGGCTAAAAATAGATACTAAATGTGTGTACCACTTCAGTGTGCAGTAGATCAGTATTAAGGGATAAGTTGTTTTCTGGAAGTGTAACAGGGTTGAAGGAAGAGATGTCTGGGGTAGAAACGAGAGGGACTGTAGATCACCGGATTGTTCTCTTACACTTCCTTCCCTCTACAAACAGAAGGGCGAGCAGGTGATTTCCCATTCTAAAGGTGCGTTTACACTGCCATTTGTATCGGCACATGTATGAGATACATGTATATGCGACTTTGCGACATGTATCGCGACTTGTATGAGTTGACAAGTATCAACCTCATACATGTATGAGCGTGCGTTTACACTGGTTGATATGTATCACTGTGCGATAGCTTTCGACGACGATTTGGAAGATTTCACATCTTTATGTGCTGGTACACTTGCTCTTTTGGAAGATGATAGGAAGAAAAGGCGGAGGAAGCGTAGATGGTGGCAGAGAGAGTTTCTCGCGAATTAACGCTAAAGGATGGCGCATATTTTAGAAATTATGTTAGGATGAGTATGGAGGATTTCCGCGGTTTGTTATCACTTGTGGCTCCTCTTGTGTCCAAAACCAACACAAACTTTCGGGAAGCGATTCCACCAGAGGATCAGTTGGCAGCAACACTCCGTCTTTTGGCCACTGGGGATTCCTCTTGAAACGAAGATTTCATTGCAAAACATTTGCATTGTCGCGCGATTGCTAATGCCAACGTCTCACACACGATTGTCGGCATCCGTTGTCAACATTATCACGCGAGGCCGCCGGAATAATAGCAAAAAATTGATATACGTGCCAGATGCATGAAAAAATTATAGAATGTATTACATACTCTGATATATATAAAACTTTTACCTTCACTTCTTGGAATAGAACTTGCACAATGGCCTCGCAAACACGAAGAATAATGTTGCATATGGCACTTTTTGATGTTCTATGCAGATACATTAACGTCGAAACGATGGTCGGCACCTCCAAAACTCAAACATCCGCCAAAGAGCCTGGTACTACGCATGCGCTAATCGTCAAAATAAGCGGCAGGCGACAAGACGACAGGAAATGATAGTACTGCGCATGCGCGAGTTCAAATGTCGCTCATACATGTCGCGTATATGGCCAAAAAGCGATATACAAAATGTATACGCGACATGTATGAGCTCGAGGGTCCGCATACAAGTTCCGTGAATTTTTGTATGAGTTGATGTATCGCGACATGTCAAATTGATATGTCGCTCATACATGTCGCGATACATGTATCCCAGTGTAAACGTACCTTAACAAAAACACTACGTCACAAGAAGATACTACAGCAGAGTTTCAGAATGGTATATTGGCCGTCCACAGCGCACCTTATGAATCGCCGGCAACGCTGAGCCCAGGCATTCCCAGGGAGAGTTTATTTTGCGCAAAAGGCATTCACACTACATGGAATGCTGATATAACATACTAATAATACTAAAACAAGTAATGCATAGACAGAATCTACGTCAGTCTCTGTACATTGTTCCGCACAACTGGAGGAGAAACTGATTCTTCGTCATCTTGAACGCCTGCTGTGGTGTACTTCAGGGAAAAGAAAACTTCTCCCACCGTTAGTGCTGCTTGCTTTTCAGTTCACAGACAGGCTATACATTTCCAGCATCTCCTTCCCAGTTCTCTTATATGAGTAGACAAAATCACATAGACGGACTAAACGCCGAAGGACAATAAGCGGAAGTGGAGACGTTTAAAGTCCAGAGCAGAGTCTGATTAACAGCCTCCACCACTGTGCACGAATCTGAACACAGCGTGCTTCAACCATAAACCATAACTGCTACCGTCAACATATCTATTAGAATCCCAGTGAGTCCATAACCACAATGCGACTTGAGGGGGAGACAGGGCTACACCCACATCTGCTATGACTGCACAAGATGCCAAAGAGAATCAGATTGACTCCCCTTGCGCAACCGATCCACATAAATCAAGAACACCTCTCCAATGGGTTAACAGTCTGTGCAGCAATCTATAGAGATGTACATAAACTGCTTGTGGAATTCATGTTAAAAGTTGGAATTAAACTTTGTCATACATATGTTTCAATGTGTGTGTGTGTGTGTGTGTGTGTGTGTGTGTGTGTGAGAGAGAGAGAGAGAGAGAGAGAGATTTTTTTATTCCGATCAGAAAACCTAAGATGCCACTGCATTTACGTATGTATTTTCAGTAAACCACCAGCGCACGAATCTTTAAAGAACCTGGAATCCACTGTCGCCAACATCATTATTGAACTTAAAGTTTGAAACATGTCACCTGATTATATAAACGATTATGAAGCTTAAGCTATATGAACTTGAAAAAACCGGATTTATATACCACCGGAAATATTTATTCCAACGTATGTACTCAACACCTCAAAACTTATTCTGTAATTTGTCGTTATGGTGTATTTTCTTTGTACTTCGTGATAATATTTCTCTTTTGCTATACGATTCTTGCACCTAATAGTTTCCAGACGCCATCTTTGTTTACAAATATGACAGTATCTATATGATGTGTTACGAAGTGAAAGAAACTGTAAATATATATTTAGTTTTTTGTGAAAAAAATCAAGACCATGTTATGAAGTGGTGTTTTGTTTCTCCAGTAGATAGTGCCATAAATTCCTCCAAAAACCTCACCACAGCACACATACATATATTAATAAATGGAGGTTTATACCTTTGAAACACGTCATGGAGGTAAATAAACAGTGACTGGTAACAGTAAACTTGTTGCCGCGCGGGATTAGCCGTGCGGTCTCGGGCGTTGTAGTCATGGACTGTGCGGCTGGTCCCGGCGGAGGTTCGAGCCCTCCCTCGGGCATGGATGTGTGTGTTTGTCCTTATGATGATTTAGGTTAAGTAGTGTGTAAGCTTAGGGACTGATGACCTTAGCAGTTAAGTCCCATTTGATTTAACACACATTTCTTTCTTTCAGTAAACTTGTTGTTTCATTTGATGTAAATAACAGTAACGGTTCACTAATTACAAGAAACACTTAAAATCAAATTGTTGTTGCCCCTGTAAACCATTTGATAGGCAACCTGTTACTGAGAACGAGTTGTTATGTCAATGAAATTAGTGTTTTAAATTCCTCAGGAACTGGAGAAAAGGTAGACTGATGCCTTCAAATGCAGGCAGACCTTTAAGTTTGAATTTCCTGTATCGATGAACCAACACTTTGCTTCTGAAAACCATCCAGACGTGTCTATCTTTCGCATATCGCAAGTTCCGTTTCACTCGGTTGCTAAGATTTTTACGTTGTTCACAGCTTTCAGGAGTTGTATATTAGTTTAAAAGTCCGTAAGTAGCGCAATGAATTGTCGTCAGTACACTTAATTCAGTTGCCAGTCATATGTTGCGCTGCGAATTCGTACTTAACAGTGTTCATTTCATAGGCCATCGTCCGGAAGAGGCCTTAGCTCTTAGTACTGCAGCACAAGCACTGTATGCACTGGAAGGGCAGCTTGCGGTCAGAGTAAGCCAATGTGTATGCACTCGTGTGTGTGTGTGTGTGTGTGTGTGTGTGTGTGTGTGTGTGTGTATGTGTCGGCGAGATGACACACTACGGGCGTCCGCCGAAACGCAAACTTGTACGTCGGCGGCTGCTGGGCAAACTAACAGCTTATGGCGGCGCTGGTCCCACAACTTGGTCCCTAGCCCGGCATCGTCTCGGAGGCCGTCTGCAATACTCTCCTATATCGCAGAACGCTGCCGAAACATCGCTGGTGCTGCTTATAAATTTTTCCGTATTCTCTTCATGAGATGGATACAATAATACAAGCAACTTCTACGTCTTCTAAATAATCTTATAAATGCAAGAAATCGCCTCTACTCTCCCTCAGTGTGAGACAAATTTCAGGAACGTAGCCTCGGTTTTCATGTCGCATGGGAAGTATTATGGGCCGTGGTGACGGAACATCCAGTGCATTTGAGGGATCCTCTTATTCTTTGCCATTTTGAGGAACTCTCTAATTATCTCTCAGATTATCGGACGAAAAAAGGTAGCGAGACAGTTGTAGACTATCTACGATGTCATTCAATCTGCACACTCAGCAAGCAATAAAGGAAACTAAAGAAAATTTTAGGTAGGGAATTAAAATTCAATGAGAAGAAATAAAAGCTCTGAGGCTCTGCCGATGATCTACATCTACATCAATACTCCGCAAGCCACCTGACGGTGTGTGGCGGAGGGTACCTTGAGTACCTCTATCGGTTCTCCCTTCTATTCCAGTCTCGGATTGTTCGTGGAAAGGAGTGTCGGTATGCTTCTGTGTGGGCTCTAATCTCTCTGATTTTATCCTCATGGTCGCTTCGCGAGATATACGTAGGAAGGAGCAATATACTGCATGACTCTTCGGTGAAGGTATGTTCTCGAAACTTCAACAAAAGCCCGTACCGAGCTACTAAGCGTCTCTCCTGCAGGGTCTTCCACTGGAGTTTATCTATCATCTCCGTAACGCTTTCGCGATTACTAAATGATCCTGTAACGAAGCGCGCTGCTCTCCGTTGGATCTTCTCTATCTCTTCTATCAACCCTATCTGGTACGGATCCCACACTGCTGAGCAGTATTCAAGCAGTGGGAGAACAAGCGTACTGTACCCCACTTCCTTTGTTTTCGGATTGCATTTTCTTAGGATTCTTCCACTGAATCTCAGCCTGGTATCTGCTTTACCGACGATCAACTTTATATGATCATTCCATTTTAAATCACTCCTAACGCGTACTGCCAGATAATTTATGGAATTAACTGCTTCCAGCTGCTGACCTGCTATTTTGTAGCTAAACGATAAGGGATCTATCTTTCTATGTATTCGCAGCACATTACACTTGTCTACATTGAGATTCAATTGCCATTCCCTGCACCATGCGTCAATTCGCTGCAGATCCTCCTGCATTTCAGTACAATTTTCCATTGCTACAACCTCTCGATACACCACAGCATCATCTTCAAAAAGCGTCAGTGAACTTCCGATGTCATCCACAAGGTTATTTATGTATATTGTGAATAGCAACGGTCCTATGACACTCCCCTGCGGCACACCTGAAATCACTCTCACTTCGGAAGACTTCTCTCCATTGAGAACGACATGCTGCGTTCTGTTATCTAGGAACTCTTCAATCCAATCACAAAATTGGTCTGATAGTCCATATGCTCTTACTTTGTTCATTAAACAACTGTGGAGTACTGTGTCGAACGCCTTACGGAAGTCAAGAAACACGGAATCTACCTGTGAACCCGTGTCTATGGCCCTCTGAGTCTCGTGGACGAATAGGTTAAGCTGGGTTTAACACGACCTTCTTTTTCGAAACCGATGTTGATTTCTACAGAGTAGATTTCTAGTCTCCAGAAAAGTCATTATACTCGAACATAATACGTATTCCAAAATTCTACAATTGATCGATGTTAGACATATAGGTCTATAGTTCTGCACATCTGTTCGACGTTCCTTCTTGAAAACGGGGATGACCTGTGCCTTTTTCCAATCCTTTGGAATGCTACACTCTTCTAGAGACCTACGGTACACCGCTGCAAGAAAGGGGGGGGGGGGCAAGTTCCTTCGCGTACTCTGTGTAAAATCGAACTGGTATCCCATCAGGTCCAGCGGCCTTTCCTCTTTTGAGCCATTTTAATTGTTTCTCTATCCCTCTGTCGTCTATTTCGATATCTACCATTTTGTCATCTGTGGGACACTCTAGAGAAGGAACTGCAGTGCAGTCTTCCTCTGTGAAATAGCTTTCGAAAAAGACATTTAGTATTTCGGCCTTTAGTTTGTCATCCTCTGTTTCAGTACCATTTTGGTCACAGAGTGTCTGGACATTTTGTTTTGATCCACCTACCGCTTTGACATAAGACCAAAATTTCTTAGGATTTTCTGCCAAGTCAGTACATAGAACTTTACTTTCGAATACATTGAACACCTCTCGCATAGCCCTCCTCACACTACATTTCGCTTCGCGTAATTTTTGTTTGTCTGCAAGGCTTTGGCTATGTTTATGTTTGCTGTGAATTTCCCTTTGCTTCCGCAGCAGTTTTCTAACTCGGTTGTTGTACCACGGTGGCTCTTTTCCATCTCTTACGATCTTGCTTGGCACATACTCATCTAACGCATATTGTACGATGGTTTTGAACTCTGTCCACTGATCCTCAACACTATCTGTACTTGAGACAAAACTTTTGTGTTGAGCCGTCAGGTACTCTGTAATCTGCTTTTTGTCACTTTTTCTAAACAGAAAAATCTTCCTACCTTTTTTAATATTTCTATGTACGGGTGAAATCATCGATGCAGTAACCGCTTTATGATCGCTGATTCCCTGTTCTGCATTAACTGTTTCAAATAGTTCGGGTCTGTTTCTCACCAGAAGGTCTAATATGTTATCGCCACGAGTCGGTTCTCTGTTTAACTGCTCAAGGTAGTTTTCAGAAAAAGCACTTAAAACTGTTTCACTGGATTCTTTGTCCCTGCCACCCGTTATGAACGTTTGATGTCCCAGGTCTGTCAGAGACGGCAAAGGAATTGGAAGAGAGGGTTGAACTGGATGGATAGGTCTTGAAAAGTTGCTGCGAAATAAGCATCAGACAAAGTAAAATAAGGTTAATGGAACATAGTCGAAATAAACTAGGTGAAACTGAGGAAATTAGATTGCGAAATCAGACATTAAAAGTAAGATAAGTGTTTTACTATTTGGGGACAGAATGACTTGGGGGACCGATTTAGAGAGGTTATAGCAAGGGATTTGTTAACATCTAATACAAAGTTAAGGGTTAGGAAGTCCTTTTTGAAGGTATTCGTCTGGAGTGCAGCCTTGAACGGAAGTGAAAAGTGAACGGTAATCATTTAATGCAAAAACTGAATAGCAGCTTTTGTAATTGAGAAATGCTGCGGATTATACGGGTAGATAGTGTAATTATTAAGGAGGTACAGAATCGAACCGGGGAGAAAAGAAAAGTGTGTCACAACTAAAATAAGGACTCTGTTATTAGGACACATTCTGTGACATCAAGAAATTGTCAATTAGCAATTGGATGCGAATGAGGGAGGGGGGAATTGTAGAGCAAGACCAAGGATTTAGTTACATAAGCAGATTCATATGGATATAGGCTGCAGTAGTTAATCAGAGAAGAAGAGGCTTGCGAAGGACAGGCTGCCGTGGAGAGACGTAGCAACATAGTCTTTGGACTGTAGACCACAACAACAGTAACAATAAAATTAACTTCAAACACAGCGTGAAATAATCTCTAGTTGGAGAGACACAGAGATTGAGAGAGATAAAGTTTGAATATACAGGGAGAAGGGGTGGGGAGGACAAAAACATGGAAACATTAGAAACACAGTACATTACCATACCTAATACGGTGTAGTAAGATCGTTGAATTCCAAACAGCTTCCAGTCGACTCGGAATGGATAAATACAGGTCCTGTAAGGTTTAGAAGGGGATCTTATACCATTTTTACTGGAAAATAGTGGCAAGTTCGAGTAACGATGATGGTGATGGATACCGATCATACACCCTTCTCTCCAAAATAGACCACAATACTGTTGAGGTCTGGTGCCTGTAGTGAGCGGGGAGACGCGACATTTCATGATCGTGCTCACAAAACCAGTCCTGAACGACTAGAGATGCGTGATCAGTGGCTCTGTCGATTTGAAGTACAGATTAACCATTGGGGAACAACCGTTGCATGATGGGATGGATCCTATCAGCCAAAATGGTCACGTAACCTTGAAGAGTACCTACTGGGAGCCCCATGGAATACAGCAGTACGGCTGCCCAAACCATCACCGAACACCTACCACGTTTAACTCTTGGGATGTGATGTCATCCGGAACTTGGAAACCTTGTTAAACAAGATCATCCGACCAAATGACTTTCTTCTCTTGCTCCATAGTTTTTTTAAACAAGTTTTCCTGTTGCTACCGGCATTTGCATCGCTGATGAATGGGATTTGGTGTTCCACGCTTATGAAGCTCCATTCGTGTTGTTTTTGTGCTGACAAGCTGCCGAAAGTGCAACAATCAGTTCTGCACTACCTTTCGCGTCACAATTCTCTTCAGTGGTCGACTATCACGAGTATGCAACACACACTTTCGTCCATGTTATAATGTTTTGTATAAATCTTCGACATGGTGCCTCTTGAAAGGCTTCCTTGGTTATGAAAACAACCTACTTTAGAATTCATTTAGGTCCGACATAATGTACTCACAACCACACAGAACAGTTTTCTGATCCTGTCTTACAACCTACTGAGAACATTGCGCAAATGCCGTTCGTGGTCAAATACAACAGCACAACTTGCAGACTTGGCTAGCATGTTCAAGCATCCATTTCTCGCGATGTTTCCGCATTTTTATCAACCCCTGTAATTAAAACAAACCGCTTAATGTAAGGAGTAAAAAGTAACTTGCCCGCCCGGTTGGCCGTGCGGCCTAACGCACGGCTTTCCTGGCGGGAAGGAGCGCCTGGTCCCCGGCACGAATCCGCCCGGCGGATTTGTGTCGAGGTCCGGTGAACCGGCCCGTCTGTGTATGGTTTTTAGGCGGTTTTCCATCTGCCTCTAAGAATGCGGGCTGGTTCCCCTTATTCCGCCTCAGTTACACTATATCGGCGATTGCTGCGCAAACAAGTTCTCCACGTACGCGTACACCACCATTACTCTACCACGCAAACATAGGGGTTACACTCGTCTGGTGTGAGACGTTACCTGGAGGGTCCACTGGGGGCCGAACCGCACAATAACCCTGGGTTCGGTGTGGGGCAGCGGAGGGGTGAGATGGACTGCGGTAGTCGTCGTGGGGTTGTGGACCACTGCGGCTGCGGCTGGGACGGAGCCTCTCCGTCGTTCGTTTCTAGGTCCCCGGTTAACATACAATACATACAATACAATAAGTAACTTAAGACAGCCATGCAAATCGTCAGCACATTTCCACGATGTAGCGAGTTGCGACCGATTATAGCGTCCAGTAAGCTATCTAGACACTTAATGACATAGGAATCTGAGGCTGATGTGTCCAGTCAGCTAATGTGGGGAAGGCTGAGTATCTTGAAGGAGATGTAGGGAAATATACGAACAAATAGGCAACACTTAACGTTTAATTTTCGTCTGAGAAAAACTGAAGAAGTGACCTGAATGAAAGTGCGCTATCCTTGATTGTCCCAAAATCGCTTCCAGAGAGGTACGCAGGTAAGTGTGAACGCGATCAGTGCCAGAGCGAATACTAGAAGTCCACGCCCCGGGCCTGACTTGTAGAGATGTGCCTCCAGGACAGTTACATGTACTGAACTCTCTTTCAGACGCCGCTGCCTCCGCCTTTATACTGTGCGGTAGGCCACACTACTTCCGCGTTGGCACTTTTGGCCACCTCCCTGTGCGGCCTCGTGTGTGACCACATGGGGTCACTGCAAACGCACTGGCACGCGTAGCGGCTCCTACATGTGAACTCACACCACACCTCGTGGGTCGACACAACGTTTCCTGCCAACGCCCGAATCAGCGCCCTTTCTGTGGTTCTCCTTTGTACTCCGAGTACTTTCTAGGAAACTTTTTCGTTCTGGCTGCTGTTCTGTCGTCGCCTTGGCCGCGCAGGGTAGTCGCGCGGTCTGGGGCACCTTCTCACAGTTCGCGCGGCTCTCCCCGTCGGAGGTTCGAGTCCTCCCTCTGGCATGTGTGTGTGTGTGTGTGTGTGTGTGTGTGTGTGTGTGTGTGTGTGTGTGTTGTTCTCAGCGTAAGTTAGTATAAGTTAGATACGTAGTGTGTAAGCTTAGGGACTGATGACCTCAGCAATTTGGTCCCATAAAGCTTTACCACAAATTTCCAAATTAAAAAAAATATTCTTTCACCCCTTGCATTTTTAAATATACGACACTCTCCCCTGCTATGCTGAATAGTTCTTGGAGCTGTCTCCAGCAACTACAAATTTTATGCAAGTTTTGTCACTTGTTTTATTGAGTTAACAGGGAGAAATCACATTTGCTGTACGATTGTACTCAAAAGACAGAAATAAATGTCTTATAATACATATAAATCAATCTTTTCCTGTAAGAGAACACATCTACAGTTTTGCATTTCATACTTTATATCAGTGTTACATTCTGATACCTGAAATAAAGTTCCATTTCACTTCAAAACATGGGACATTTCATGTCATTATTACAATTTCTGGTATGATACGTACACTTTCTTCTTTTACAGTCAACTTTACGATCAGTTGCACTACATATACAATTACAACCGTAATACATGAGAGGGAAAACACTTTACACTAGTTTTCACCCTTTCTTCTAGCATTGCCATTCTACAGCCTTTGTCCGTTTTCTCTTTAACACTTTGACAAACACCACTTCTAACATTACTCTGCATGTGTCTAGCAGACACTAGAGATTTATCAAAAATGATCTCTTCAGCGCCTCGGGATATCCTACGAGTAGGACGATACCTGATACGCCTCTCGTTGGGCACTGATTTACCATAGTGTTTTTAACACATGTTTTCCTATAACAATCGTCACCCATTGTTTTGAAAACAAATCGAAAGCAGTCTGTGCAACATTTACAGTACTTTCAGAAACAACATATAATTATTATTACCACTATGCCAGAGCCCGTGACAGTCCCAAAAGAGAAATGACTTAACGTGAGGTTGCTGAAGGCACTTCTCTCCTAATACTCAATTTCGCTTTGCAACTCAGCCAAGTCATGTGCTGAACCTGTTAGATTATCTAACTGCCTAGCTGCAGGCTGAATTATCTATTCCACCTTTAAGTTTCCTTACATTTTTCTCTCATTATTTAGTTTTTAGCAGTCTACACTCCTGGAAATGGAAAAAAGAACACATTGACACCGGTGTGTCAGACCCACCATACTTGCTCCGGACACTGCGAGAGGGCTGTACAAGCAATGATCACACGCACGGCACAGCGGACACACCAGGAACCGCGGTGCTGGCCGTCGAATGGCGCTAGCTGCGCAGCATTTGTGCACCGCCGCCGTCAGTGTCAGCCAGTTTGCCGTGGCATACGGAGCTCCATCGCACTCTTTAACACTGGTAGCATGCCGCGACAGCATGGACGTGAACCGTATGTGCAGTTGACGGACTTTGAGCGAGGGCGTATAGTGGGCATGCGGGAGGCCGGGTGGACGTACCGCCGAATTGCTCAACACGTGGGGCGTGAGGTCTCCACAGTACATCGATGTTGTCGCCAGTGGTCGGCGGAAGGTGCACGTGCCCGTCGACCTGGGACCGGACCGCAGCGACGCACGGATGCACGCCAAGACCGTAGGATCCTACGCAGTGCCGTAGGGGACCACACCGCCACTTCCCAGCAAATTAGGGACACTGTTGCTCCTGGGGTATCGGCGAGGACCATTCGCAACCGTCTCCATGAAGCTGGGCTACGGTCCCGCACACCGTTAGGCCGTCTTCCGCCACGCCCCAACATCGTGCAGCCCGCCTCCAGTGGTGTCGCGACAGGCGTGAATGGAGGGACGAATGGAGACGTGTCGTCTTCAGCGATGAGAGTCGCTTCTGCCTTGGTGCCAATGATGGTCGTATGCGTGTTTGGCGCCGTGCAGGTGAGCGCCACAATCAGGACTGCATACGACCGAGGCACACAGGGCCAACACCCGGCATCATGGTGTGGGGAGCGATCTCCTGCACTGGCCGTACACCACTGGTGATCGTCGAGGGGACACTGAATAGTGCACGGTACATCCAAACTGTCATCGAACCCATCGTTCTACCATTCCTAGACCGGCAAGGGAACTTGCTGTTCCAACAGGACAATGCACGTCCGCATGTATCCCGTGCCACCCAACGTGCTCTAGAAGGTGTACGTCAACTACCCTGGCCAGCAAGATCTCCGGATCTGTCCCCCATTGAGCATGTTTGGGACTGGATGAAGCGTCGTCTCACGCGGTCTGCACGTCCAGCACGAACGCTGGTCCAACTGAGGCGCCAGGTGGAAATGGCATGGCAAGCCGTTCCACAGGACTACATCCAGCATCTCTGCGATCGTCTCCATGGGAGAATAGCAGCCTGCATTGCTGCAAAAGGTGGATATTCACTGTACTAGTGCCGACATTGTGCATGCTCTGTTGCCTGTGTCTATGTGCCTGTGGTTCTGTCAGTGTGATCATGTGATGTATCTGACCCCAGGAATGTGTCAATAAAGTTTCCCCTTCCTGGGACAATGAATTCACGGTGTTCTTATTTCAATTTTCAGGAGTGTATTTCCATGCCCAAGTTTAAAAAAACGTCAGTACTAGGAACATTTGTTCTTATTAAATACTCGGATGGTATTACCAGTTGAGCCGTATACCACCAACATTTACCTAAAAATTTTAACATCCCTGTGCCTAGGAGAACGATAGCTGTAGGTCTTCCTTCGTGACAGATAACGCTAAACAGCCTTTCATTGTTACACAACGGTATCCACAGACTCGTTCAGAACTATTAGCTCCTGCACGCAACCCTTCGAAACTTTTCACACTGATTGCAGTGTCTTCGCCTCACATCTGTGATGGTAATACGTGAGAAAGAGCATAAATATCTGCCTCCGTATTCTGGGGCACTGATCTACTGTTTTAAGCTGTAACTGCTCATTGTTTAAATTCGCGTACTGCCGTTTCGCGTCGTCAGGTAGCAGTAATTCTTTCTCAGGGGCAATATGCATAAATAAATACCGCGTTCCGTTCACTTGTGACGGTAAAGGTAATATTTTGTAGAGATTGTACACATCGTCGTCTGCTAGTAGGATATTTAACTCATAACTCAAGATGTTTCTAGTAATGAAAATATCCAGATCAATGATTCTGTTCCTCCCGTCGGAGGTTCGAACCCTCCCTCGGGTATGGGTGTGTTTGTTGTTCTTAGCGTAAGTTAAACTTAGGTCAAGTAATGTGTAAACTTAGGGTCCGATGACCTCAACAGTTTGATCCCATAGAACTTACCACAAATTTCCAATTATTCTGATCAATTGATAACCGCTGTTATCCATAAGAGCGACAAGTAACCATTTATCCTTGATGTCGTCTTTTCTCAGTTCTAGATACTTTTACGATCTGAACTGGATTGATCAGATACCGCACCAGAAAACCTTTCTGAGTGTTGACAATCGCTGATGTTAACATATCGTATTCCCACTCTATCTAACTGAAAATGATCGTGAGTTGTATCAGCTGTTCGTTAACACTGATCAAGATGATTTGTCTCTGTAACCTTTTGTCAGTACTGTTCTCAAAACCTACAATGTTCCGGCTTGCTTGTTTCGTTCCATGCGTGATAATCTCTTCATTTTTCGCTGTGGAGCTTGCTGTTTGATTAAAGCTAGTCAAGGTTGCTTTAACTATGGTCACTTGCTCATCTTCCCCTTCAAGTACATGGCATCATCTTCGTGTAGTGTTCCGAACAAAATTTTACTGATCTCACCAACAAAGTTTAAGGGACTTGTCATGCCAACTATCCAATTAGACCCTGGGCATTTTCAGTTTTTCCTGTCTGTGCCATTTTAACGCAAGTTCGGCACTTTTACACTTTGCTGCACTCATATTCAGAATTGCCAATCTGTCTTTACAATATCCGGTAGCACACCCCGCGAGAAGCTCAATATGTGCAAATTCCTCTTTTATTACCACGAAACTGAAGTAACTCACAATTTTCCAAGTTACGCTGCAAATTTTCACTTGACCCATATTATGGGAATACAGTCCTGGTGACGTATGAAACTTCGTTACTTGTGTGTACGGTTCTTGCCTTGTGTGCTCAAACCCAATGAGCAGTATGGTAACACCTACGATGCAGTACGACGCCATCTGGAATTTAAAAAATTGCTTCAACTATTGGCATAAGGTACTTACTTCATTTCAGACAGATTACTACATTACGCCACTTTGTTCCTACTACCATTGTGTACCTGACTTACGCCATCTGTCGCTTCAGACGCACTCATCATTCAACAGAAGTTTACCCCCACAATGGAATTCCTTTGGATTCTGTGTCCTATCATAGTATTCCTTAACCTTTATTTTGCACTGCACATTATACTCTCTCCCACATTGTGCATTTCTTGCATGTGCTCCTTTAACTCTGCCACATAATCAGCAAAATTATACCTTATTCCAGCCGGATATTTCTGCAGTATCCCTGGAATGTTACACGTTCTATTTTTTTTTTTAAAAAAAGCTCATGTGGCTTTTATCCTGTGGCACTATGCGATGTGTTACTATACATAAAAACTGCAAGTGGTATCTCGTTGTCCCGATTTGCCTGACGGTGAGCTCTATTCACACAGAGTCGCAACATCTCTGTTAATGTTCGATGCGACCGTTCTAGCGCTCTGTTTGTTTGAGGATCGTAGATGGTGTTCTATTTTCAGCACGCAACAGTTTACAAACTGTTTTCATAGCTTCACTCATGAAATTACCTCCCCTATCACTTACCTCAGTATAATTTTCTCAACCAGCCGTCATGCTACTGCGTCGGCATCTTGCCTATCAATGGATTCAGCTAACATAAACTTGGTCAGTGCATTTTGAAACGTAAGAATAGACTTGTGTCCTCTGTCTGTATGGTTTAATGGACCTACTATGTCAATATCACATCTTTAGAAAACGTGTTCAGGCGTTTTCGTGATTTCTAAAGGCATCTTTGTGTGTTTTCTAGTGAGCTTGTACTTTTGACAACTTTCGCAGTCGCGGTTATATTCTTCTACATCCTTCTTCATACCGTTCCATGCTCAGCACTTCCTTATTCGTTCACAGGTTCTTCTTACGCCGTGGTGTCCTCCAGTGGAAGAATCGTTCAAAATGGCTCTGAGCACTATGGGACTTAACATCTATGGTTATCAGTCCCCTAGAACTTAGAACTACTTAAACCTAACTAACCTAAGGACATCACACACACCCAGTCATCACGAGGCAGAGAAAATCCCTAACCCTGCCGGGAATCGAAACCGGGAACCCTGGCGCGGGAAGCGAGAACGCTACCGCACGGAAGAATCGTGAAACTGTTTTAATATCGCAGCCTTTTAGTTTTCACTTTTATTTTGTTTACCGTTATCGACTCAGCTGACTCTTGTTTCCAGATGTACTTTACTATATCATTGTCAGAATTTCAGACGCAGTTTGCATGAAAATGCTGTGATGCGACGCGGTGATTTCAACGGACTTTCAATAACTTTTGCCTTGACCACGCTTTTATTTGTCAACAGCCTTACGCGTTTCGACATCCGTCATTTTCAAAGGCTATAAAACAACATAAAACTGGTATCAGAAGATACGAAAATACGATACATTTCACCATTGATAAGAGACATATTACAGTGACTAGAATATGGCCTTCTAGCTTACCAGTGGTTTGTCAGTAATATAAAATCATTACATACATCTATCACGTCAACATTCTCGAGAGTGGAAAGTGCTACGAAGGGAAAATTTTGGAAGCCAAGTGGACTAATCCGCCAGGAGGCGCTGAGTACGTGGTCCACGCTTCAATTTGTTTCTGTTCACGGTCACAGTTTTCGTCGTTACAACGTATCAGACAATTTCATTAGTCAACATGGAAATCATTTACAATGTTTTACACAAAGGTATTACTTTACAAGGCCGGCCGGTGTGGCCGTGCGGTTAAAGGCGCTTCAGTCTGGAACCGCGTGACCGCTACGGTCGCAGGTTCGAATCCTGCCTCGGGCATGGATGTGTGTGATGTCCTTAGGTTAGTTAGGTTTAATTAGTTCTCAGTTCTAGGCGACTGATGACCTCAGAAGATGAGTCGCATAGTGCTCAGAGCCATTTGAACCATTACTTTACAAAACAATGTGTGACACTTTTTTTTTTGTCTTTTTATCTAACACGTTGGAATAACGCCCCGATTGGCGCTGGGGCCACTTACAGCACATGAATTACTACCAACAATAAAAGTTCATAAATATTAAATAAAAGTTAAAACTATAGAGATTGCTATAGAGTTACAAGGGAATTGATTAAAGTTGGGACACACAAAATGACGTACATAAGACGTGGTCGTATGGCCATAAACCTGTTGTCTGTGCATAACGAACATTGTACATCGCCAGACGCAATTAAAGACGGGGGGTGGGGGTGAGGGAGGGGTAAAGGGAAAGGGTTACACAATATTAATCTTTACATATAGCAAAATACTGTAAAATTGTTTATAAAATTATGACTTAAATAAAATAAGGCGAAGGCGTTATGAAACAGCTATAGCAGCGCTATTGTCAACGGTTTTCAGCTCGTTCTACGCAGCGTGAAGCGTTGAGTAGTCGCTTATGAATACTCTATCGGCACACTTAAGATAACGTACATAAGGTCTTCTATGGCTGTATGACGGTAAAACTGTTGTTCTGTGAATAACACTGTAGAACGCTTTGAGGCAAAATAAAGAACGGGGGAAGAGAAACACAATACTAATCTTGAAATACTAAAAATCCTGTGAAACTGATTCTAATATAGCTTTTGCGTCACTTTAAGTAGTCATTTTATAAACATTTGTAGTCACAGTATACAAAGCACGCTCCACCATTATGTTGGGTGATCATCTTTCTCTGGCCGAGACTAATGCCCTGTGCTCTGCCGGAGCGATCTCTACAGCCTCTGATAGCACTGACTGGTCACCGCGCGCTCACACTATGGTCTTTACTGTTGTAAATGCCTTGGATAAGTAGAGCTTGGTTTCATCTCCAAATGAACGCAGGGCTGCCTTCTAACTCTGAATCTTGCATATTACTTCTGATAGCGTTCCTGGAGTAGAAAATGGAAATTCGCGGTAAGTTCCTTTGGGACCAAATTGCTGAGGTCATCGGTCCCTTACTTAATCTAACTTACGCTAAAGACAACACACAGACCCATGCCCGAGGGAGGACTCGAACCTCCGACGGGGGGAGCCGCGCGAACCGTGGCAAGGCGCCATAGACCGCGCGGCTACCCCGCGGAATTTCCTGGAGTGGTGATGCACTGTATCCAAAATTGAGCCCGATTGTGCTATACTTCCCCCACGTTCTTGCTGACATGCAAACATCTGAAAAGCATAGATGTGAAGTGTCCTTTTGCTGGCACAGTGTTCTGCTAATATGGCAGACAAGTCTCGCCAAGTGGGGCTTAGATTTCTAACCAACAACTTGCTGCATTCTGAACCCACTATCTTCGTGTTAACAAATTTCAAAAGGGTATCATGCTGCTCTGGGTCAACAAGTTCAAATGCAAGATCACAATTGTCGAGAGACTCATTTAAAGTATTTTTGGTGCCATCGGACGATTGTGATATTAATTTTAGCACATCTGAAAAACTAAAGAATTGCCTATTTGATTACTCATGTCCGTTAGTGTCGACACCTTTTAATGCGACTCTGTCTGTTTCAATTATTCGGGAGTTGACCGGCTGGTTTTAAACTTCCTTTGCTTTTTGCGTTTAATTTGATTGGAAAACCGTTGAGATTGAACTTAACATATACATGAATGGACTTGAGAAATGAAAGGTTGCAATAAATTTTCATCTGTGATTATTACTTTACGTATGAAATATTCTGTTGCAGATTAATAAAAATGAATTTCTTTGAATATTCCAAAATAATTATTCAACTTTTACTTTTATTCAAGTACTAAAGCTGTTTGTGCAAGAATAAAAATATTATTGTCCATCGAACTTCGCAAACATTTTTACTTTGCAGTGGATTTTTGTTTAACTGGATATACCTCGCCTAGCTTTGAAGCATAAGGCTATCTTTACTATATAAAAATGTTTTCTTTTATATTGCTAAGCTCTCCTGTAAAATTATCCACTTTTAAATGCACTTTACGATATGTTCAGAATTTATCACTTTCTGAATGAAAATTTACAAAAGCTGCAGCTTGTATCCACCTGTGAATGCACAAGATAAAATCTACTATCTCCTTTTATTTTGTGTCTGGAATGCTGTAAAAGAAACACTTTATTATTTTCGTTCTCATCTACCTGTACCCTTTTTAGGATATGGTCGTTATAGCGATCGTATATTTAAATCTGCCGCTGCTGCAGACTGCACGCTAGCGGCGCAGCTCCGTACCGCCAGCGATGTCCAATAAAAAGCTGAAATTTCTTAAATTAAATGGGTAATGTCCGGTGCGCACTTTTCAGTAAATGTTACAAACATATTTTACTAGAGAAATATATTTTAACAGAAACAATCAAAATATTTACACACCTTTTACAATCCCAGCTACAAATGGCGTCGATCATCGACTTATAACAAATGAAGACTACGTAAGAGCCTAATGTAACGCCACAGGTTCCTCTCCCCTTTAGTCCGTGAGAAGACAAGCGATTCTATTACAATAAACTGCCTATTTATATCTTAACTAATTCTTCTACAGTCTTTGTCATTTCTCGTTACATATCGTTACTTGTGTGGCGGTTTTCACATCCTCCGCCACAGATAGTATTTCACACTCTTTGAATAATCATTTATAATAGCAAAATTCGTAATTATACTTTTCCTCACAAAATTAAATGTCCTTTTGAAATTTAATTAACAGAAATACATATAAATTATTTGTTACAGTAAGCACTATACATCGAAATATTCCTTTAACTTTCACTTTTGATGCGTGCTGCCAGATAACGTTACAACCTGAAAGATTACCGCCATCGTGTGATATGCCTGCTAATTTCTTTTTCATCTTACCGAAGAATTTTTTTACTGCTACTATTGCTGCTGTGCGTCTTCCGCTACAAATCGTTGCCTTTACGCCGACGTCCGTCATCGGCGCTGGTGCTGATCTGTGCGTTCCGCTGTTCTGCACCGGCGTCTGTAACTTCGGGCTTCTGTCTGCATTACCGCCGCTGTTGCCTGCGCTCGCGCCTTGTGTGACATGCGCCACTGTCTGTCGTCAAATGGTGCCGCTGACCCGTCTCTACGTCGTCTGCGACGCCGCGCTGCCCGCCGAGGTTGCAACTGCTGCTGGCTGCCCTCTCACTTCACGGTCTGCGACCTCGCACCTCTGTCTGCAACTTCCGGTGCCACTGGACCAAATCTACGACTTCGCCTCAACCCTGAACGCTGTCTGTCCTCTGCTGCTGTGGCTCTAACGCTCCTGGCCGCCTCCCAGGATGACCACTCTGTCTTCAAACGCCGTCTGTCTTCTGGACTGGTCCCCAACTCTTCTTCTATCATTTCCAATCACCTTCCATTGCTTGGCCCTCGATAGGGACTATCGTCTTCTTCGTGGTAACTTTTTACTCTCCTGGCTATACCGCTATCCTGCGACCGGATTATTCAAATAATGCAAAAGTATTCCCAAAGCCATTCCGTTCTTTTACATGAGGCCCGGTCGAGCAGATTCGATATTCCAGAGAGAGGTGACCTGTTCCTGTAACTCGTGGTATGAAAACTGCACGCTAATCCACAAACACCCCGCATCTGACACCACTGATTGGGGTCCTAACGTCGCGTCCAGCCACTGGTATAGACATTTAATGACATAGGAATCTGAGAATGGTCCATCCAGTCAGCTATCGTGGTCAAGGTTAACCGAATATTTGGAAGCAATTATGGAATTTGATCGGGAAAAAATATGAACAAATAAGCAAGCCCAGAAGCCTTGAATAACCACAATATTTAGTGCTCGATCTGAACAAAACTGAATATGTGACCTGAATGGAAATGTTCCTGATTGTCCAACAATCCCCTGGAGGGAAGTACGATGCTCAGTGTGAATCCGAGCAGAGCCAGAACAAATACTAAAGTTCCATACCTCGGGACTGACGTGCACAAATGTTCCTTCAAGACAGCTATCTGAATTGAACTATCTTCCAGACGCCACTGTCTCCGCCTTTATAGTGTGTGGTAGGCCATGTCCCCCTTCCACATTGACGTTTCTGGCGAGAGCCTTGTGGGGCCTAGTGTATGACCATATATGGTCACCGCCAACACACTGCTGCACCTTGCGGCTCTCCACATGAGTTCACGTGATGCCTCGTGAGTCCACATAATGTTTCCTGCTAATTCTCAAATCAACGCCCTTCCTGTGTCGTCTCCTTTGTACGGAAAACTTATTCGTTCTGGCTGCTGTTCTGTTGCCTTTCAGGCGTTGCATTTTTAAATATGCGACACAGTGGAAGAGGCATGTGACTAAATTAAACTTCACAGAACACAAAAATGTAGTATCTAGTTACTGCGCCATCTGTGAGTCATAAGGGGAAGCAGTTGACTCATAAATACCTTGCTGTGGAAATATGAAGTGTAACTTGCACATACGCTCATCTATAGATACAACAGATGGCAGTTCACCCGTAGAATAGTAGGGAAACGGAGTCAGTCCACAAAGGCGTTTTCTTAGCAACACTCATGTGACCTTTATTACAATACTCGAACTGCTGAAGTCTGTGAGGCCTATACCCAATAGGACTAACTAGTGATTTTGGGCGCGTACAAAGGAGAAAAAAACTTGATCACTTTGATCAGCTGAATATGGAAATGTTAATAAAGACCACCTGAGTTGTACTTCAGGTGCGTTTACTACGCCACAATCGGTTTTTCTCCCAAATGAACATCTTCAGTTAACCTGCAGTTCGACAAGACACAGATTAAGCTGAAAGCTACTAAAATATGCCCGTAGTATGTGATACGTAACTAGCATTAAAAGTTCACCAGTAGCCCTAGTAAATAAAGTTCCAGAATATGCCCTACCACGAGTCAAAATTGTCTAATCCCCATATATAGCGATTAAAGGTACATTCGGGAACACAGCAAGAAGGCTGAAAGACTTCGTTGACACATGCACAGCCAGCAGCACATACAGGCAAGATTACATGCCGCGATGTATTGGACGGACCAGGCAGGGCCTCTCATCGAAAGTAATGAACGTAGAAACATTCTGCTGTGCTCTATCGAGTGCGATATCGACTACAGGATGTCTTAATTACTTCAAACAAAGGTAATGAATGGCTTTATGTGCAGAAGCGCAGCCTAAGAAATACATACAAATACAAGTTCATCTTAAAAGCAAAATTTTAAACTACTAAATACTGTATTGTACACTATTTACGCCAAGAATGTGCAAATTAAAGTTTTAGATGAACGAGTTATAGAGATGACAGTGAAGTTTAACAGACACCATAGAGTTATTCGAGCGATTTACAAAATAGGTATATAAACAACAGTAGGACATTAGTTATGTGCAATACAAGAGGGACAAAAAAGGTGATTACAAGAAGTCGTACTGTCATTACATATGTTAAACAGTAAGTAGCATTGATTGCACAAAATGATCGTAACTGATGGAAACGAAAGAAGGAGATCATAAAAAATTGTCATGTTTTTTACATCCGATTGTCACTTGATTTGTCTTCACGTCAAAGGTTGCCTGTATGCTTTCACGGTGTAAATAGTATATTATCCAAGTATACATGTATCTACACGCATTTATAAGGTTACATTCTAAGTCTTAGGGTAATTACCTGCCTTTGAAACCGTTGTGTTATCCTATAGTCCACATGTTGCACTATATAGATGTCGAAGAGGATGGTTTCATGTTTCGCTATGCAGCCTACCTGGACAGTCCGGTATAACGCTGTGTTTTAGTATTTTTCTCTGCATGTACTGATGGCTGTACTGGATCCATGCTCTTGGCCATATGTCTTAGTGTGCTCTTCGTCTTCCATATGCCATTTATCGCTGTGTGTGGCCTCTGTACATTTTTGACTCATAACACGAGAACATTTCAGCCGCTTCATGAGAATTAGTTACGAAGACGTTGAATTTTCGAATTGAATTATATATAACATATTAGTGGAGATTTGCTAAAATTGAACCACTCCTGAGACTTCATTTACTGTGGGCTAAACACTAAGGTGCAAAATTTTTTAAAGAGTGTCGTCCTCAACTGTAGATGTTGTTCTTGGCATCTGATTTAAAGAATGGACATTCTCAGAAAAATAAATACTCTGCAGTTAATTGTCCAAACATTCATAACTGGTACAAATCAGAAAACTGGTTGCCTACTTCGTATCATCAGTGGGAGAATAGATCGTGCCATTGTTATAAACTAAGTCTCTAAATTTGAACAAGTGTACTAATCTATGTCAAAGGAAGTGTTCCGTATTTTAGTTCTTATATCAGTGTTTTCAGGCATTACAGTATAAATTTTTCACACTTTTCCCCAACCCTACACACTTTCTATGAATCCACATTTTGCATTTTACGCATCTGATCTTTCCTTTATTCGATCTTCGTCGCACTACTCGCAGTACCATTCCCTGTTTTACGAATGAGTTTCTCTGGTGGCTTCCCCCGCAGAGTCTCCAAAAAACTTTCTTTTCACACGTGAGCTGTAGTTCTAGAGCTATTCTCCTTTGGTTAGGTTAACTTTTTTCTACATACGCTACTCGTGAGTTAACAAATTCCTTGGTCAGGCCTTTACATTTTTCTTGGATCTTTCATTTCAGTCTATTTGCTTATATTTCTTGATGGAAACCTTTATCGCACATTTTGTCTTCCATGGATTCTTCTGCATTGAAATTACGCAGCAATCCGTTTCTTCCTATAATGTCGCAAGTAAGTTTTCTGATGTCAGGTATGCAAATATCGAAAATCATCTCTTCAAATGTAAGAATACTCTCTTCAAATCCACTTTTAACTTCGTTGTAAAATACTTTTTCTGCAGCCAAAAAATTCTATATGCCTGTTCGCATTTTTTGTTTAATTTTTTCAGTGTCGTCTTAATTGTTGGCTTAGATACATTTTACATGCATGCACCCTCATTTAATCCACGATCACAATTTAGATATACTGTTAGAGCTTAATAGTATTCGTATATGCCGCACATCATCTAACGGCTTTCTGTTACCCTGCCTTAATACATTTTGTCCGGCCATCCTGATTTAGGTTTTCCGTGATTTCCCTAAATCACTCCAGGCAAATGCCGGGATGGTTCCTCTGAAAGGGCACGGCCGACTTCCTTCCCAATCCTTCCCTAATCCGATGAGACCGATGACCACGCTGTCTGGTCTCCTTCCCCAAACCAACCAACCAACCTTAATACATTTATTTAAGGAATATCCTAGAGTTGTGTACTATTTTCTACACAATGGTAATGAGATATGGGCTACAGAGCGGTGCAGCAGCTGTTGTGTTAGAGAAGCTGGACAGGAGCAAAAATGATTAACAAATACGTAAATTCAGTAAACGGAAGTCATACTTAACTTGCAGCTTTCTCTGAGGGTTGCGACGAAACTTTACAAAAGAACAAACAGCAATAAATTCTAGCCATTACAAGAAGCAAACAAAGAGTGTCGCGCAGTGTGAGGCTCCTGCTGCTGATGCACGAGAAAACTGTTGAAGGCTGCTTGCTACTGAAGATCGGCGAACACTGCGTCTGAGCCTAGGCGTGCAGCTGCCACCGGCCATCCTATATCATGGCACCAGAGGGCGCTCGTAGTGAGACCCACTGACGGCGTGGCTCAGAGAGCGCGCATCATTGGATCCGCCGGGTGCCCGCGCGACCGTTATCGGTGTCTCTTAGAAACGTGCGTTTCCATTGCCAACTGTGAGATGGCAGTAGGGATACTATCGATCAATGATACCGTTCTTAGGACAAAGTACACGTTAAAAGATTCACCACATGCTTTCTAAGCACTGTATTGCAATAATAATACTAATCACATGTTTTAAAGCTATACAAGCAAGTTTCTGAAACTGTACCGGTACAATTTCGGAAATTTACCTCGGTACATAGACAATGTCACAATTTTTTATTTGTGAATTTCATTTAAACAAACACCACTTCCTTCCATCTCCTCGATTTCTATCTCAGTATCTACGGCCGTCCTATCAACCTCACCCCCACCCTCAAGTACCTTGGCATCAACCTTGACCGTCACCTCTGCTGGACCCCCATCTCCGGACGACCCATGCCAAGGCACACTCCCGACTCTGCCTCCTCAAACTCCTTTCTGGTCGCACATGGGGATCTGGGCCCCTCCACCTGTAAGTAGGCTGTTTATGTTTTCTTATCGGCAACGTTACGTAGCGCTCGGTATGAAAATCACTGGCTGTGCTGTGTGCAGTCTGTCGCTAGTTTGCATTGTTGTCTGCCATTGTTTGCCGTCCGCTCCATTTCCCTATGCACAATTACCAAATTACTATGTTGAACATTAGTTAATTCATTACACAGTGGCGCTAACACACTGGTTTCGTCTTCACTGTCATTTCTCAGTTTACTTTGGAGCCTAGTATTACGTTTTTCACACGCCATTATTGTCACAATATTTCACACGACAACACAGAAAAACACAATTTGAAGAGCAAAAATAGGGGAACACATTAACATAGCACTGAAAATAATATCTAGTTAAATGCAAGCGCAGCTGCGAAATACTTGGTGCAAATCTACATGCATGCCACAACTGTTTTACTGTACAAGAATGAAAAACTGCAACTACGAAGGAAATTCTCTCTACAATTACGCGCTAGCAATAAACAAAATCTACTCTAATTACACAAACTACAAGAAAAAATCAGAAGATTCCAGTGAGGTATCCTCGGCTAAGGGTCGCCATATGAAACGTCCCCTTAGAAGAATTGTACACGACTGTGCTTAAACTGATACACAATATTTTTTTAGCGCAACGCAATCTGACTTTCAATAATCCCTACAAAAGAATGGCCCTGACTAACATTAACCTATACCTTTCACAAATCACTTGCCTCACAAAAATCTTCGTTACTCGAACTACTGCAATACGGCGAGCGCCACTATTGCCAGCTAAATAAAAGATTCAAACTACGGAAGGCACTAACTACTTATAGGCATAGTTAGCAAATGAAAGATTTTAATAGAGAACAAACAATGTATTTACCTTAATATTCATAATTGACATCCAGTCTTACAGGTTTCAAAACTCCGCCATCTCTCTCCCCACATCCACCACTGCTGGCGGCTCACCTCCAACTGCGCAATGCTACGCGCTGTTCACATCCAGCTGCCGCTGCCCAACACTACAATGGCAGACAACAATGCAAACTAGCTACAGACTGCACACAGCACAGCGAGTGATTTTCATACCGAGCGCTACGTAACGTTGCCGATAAGAAAACATAATCAGCCTACTTACACACCGTCCTCCACACCTATAAATCCCTCATCCGCCCTATCCTCTGCTATGCCCATACTGCCTGGATCGCCGCCCCTCCTACCTTCTACAAATTTCTTCAAATCCTGGAACGCCATGCGCTCCGCATCGCCTATCGCATCCGCCTCCCCTCCACCATGCGGATCCTCTACGACTTAATTCCGTTCCCACACCTCCTCCGTTTCCTTGAACAGACACGGATCCTTTAGACCTCCCACAAACTTGATCCCCCTCACCTGCTTGTCTCTCCCATCCTCTCCCACCCCCGACCGCTGCCGCGCCTGTACTTACACATTTCACCCACTCTCCGTCTCTCCACTCTGGCCCAAGGTGGCTTCCGCCACCTCCCCCTCCCAATGATGCCCTCATCCCCTCCACCTACCCCTGCTACCAACTTTGATCCTCCCCTTCCTCCCGCTGTCTTTTTTCTCCAGGGCACACTCTTTCTCTTCTCTCCCTCCTCTCTTCTCTCCCTCCTCTCTTCCTCCCTACCTCCTTCCCCTCCTCCCCCAGGCTACCACAACCCCCCTACCCTCTCCCCTCCCCCTCCCTTCTCCTCTCCCACTGGCACCAACACTCTCCCCCTCTCCCTCCTACCCGCACCTCTTTCCTTTGGCAGGTCTCCGGCTTTATGCGTGAACAGTGCATCTTCGTGTGCCGAAGGTTGTCGCCAGTGCTCGTGTGTGTCTTCGCGTCAGTGCTTCAGTGTCTCTCCGTTTGTGCTCCTGCGTTCACGTGTGTAAACTCCTTCTTCACCGTTGTGTAAAGTGATGAATTTTTTTTTTAATCCAATCAGTACGTCCGTCAACGGCTTCATTTATTTTTACTATGTCTGTCTCCCGTTTTTGTCTACCATGTTTGTTTGTTTTCCTGTCTTCCTGTTTCCTGTAAGTGCTCCCTGGGGCCGAAGAGCGGCGTAGATAGGCCGCTGCCGGCCTACCTTTATTGTTAAGGTATTAAAATAACAATAAAGAAAAAAAATTATAAACGAATCACAAAGAAGAGATTCACAGCTGTCTGAAAAGTAAAGTTATTTAATCCATATCCACCAATAAATATAACATAATGTTGCCATTTGCCTTACAATGGTAATTATCTTCCCCACGTAAGCAAAATGTTTGATTGAAACTACAACAAAATCTACGCTGTCTTCGTGCTATTTGTTTCCTAACACACAGAAATCATAGTTGACAATATGGCTCCATGAAGCACATGGCCCGCGCTGACCACTTTAAATGTAACATAAAACAAGGTGCACGAATTTTATAGTAGTGGTACAAATTAGGAGACTGTACGATACAGCGACTCTCCCCTACTATCACGTACTATCACGTTGTTGCCGTTTTTTGCCTAATCATATTTTGATGAACTGCAAGTCATCCAAATATGTTCCTTTAGAACGAAACTGGTTCTGGTGTTGTTAATGGACCTGAAATACATCTGAAGCGGTTGTTTTAAATTAACATTATACAAAAATGCAGCACTAATGGACACACGTTTCTTCCAGTTGTGATTGAGTGTGCAAAAAAAAATAAAAAATAAAAAAATACCTGAACTGAAAAACGTTTGAAGATAGACCCCTAGTTATAAAACTTCAGGAACCATTATTAACTGAGGGAACAAGCAATATACACTTACATGACAAAAGTCATGGGATATCTGCTAATATCGTGTCAGACCTCCTTCAGCCCAGAAAAGAACATCAAATCGACTCAACTAGTTGCTGGAAGTGGCCTGCAAAAGTACTGGGCCATGCTGTCTCTATAGCCACTCAATTTCGAAAGTGGTGTCGGTGCAGGATTTTGTGTACAACCTGATCTCCAGATTATGTCCCATAAATGTTCAGTGGGATTCATGTCCGGTGATGTGGGTGGCCCAATCATTCGCTACAACTGTCCAGAACTTTCTACAAACCAATCGTTGATAATTATGGCCTGGTGACGTGGCGCATCGGCATCCATAAAAATTCCATCGTTGTTTCGGAACATGAAGTTTATGCACGGCTGCAGATGGTCTCACAGAAATAGGTTCGTTCCAAAATGGAACCATTCGAGTAAACGCAGGACAAAGCTACTGTTCCTGCCAACTCTCGTTTCGTCGTTGTGCTGTTTAAGTAAAGAGTTCAGTAAAGCCTAGATGCTCAAAAATAGATTTGGAATCCATCCCTTTGGTTGGCAATAAATGTAACTTCCCTTTAACATTAACTGAAGCTCCCAAGAGGAGAAAAGAAATAGCTTATAATTTGAAAGAAACAGAAATAAATAAAACGGAAGAATAATACAAATGGAAAACGTAATAAAACCTAAAGAAATAATATTTTATTACAGATAAGATAATAGTAATTATCGCATGTTAGGTTTTTTGCGTAAAATATCACAGTTATTATCTGCTATGGAACCGTCAGTTACGATGAAATAATTTTGTTAGCTATTTTACTTCTCCATTGACAAAAGGAAGTTATTACAGTCTCAGAATAGGTAAAACGACTGATAATAGTAGTCTGTTTAAGAGTTATGTCTTATAAAAAAGAGAATATGAATGTAAATAAATTAATAACAAAGACAAAAGTAAATTCAGAGACCTCGGATAAATCGGTAGCTTACCAGTGAAATATACCTCTGAGTATAGACGCTTTCTGTAACTAAGGAACTGGAGAACTTTTACTTTACGTGCATCGTGAGTAAAAATAAATAAATAATCGGTAGGTTGTTATTTAGTGATTTGCGGGTCGTGTACGCTTTAAGAACGGGAATCCAAACATAGATAATTTCGGGTTTTTAGCAGAACCTTTTCACCTAGTGAGCGAGGTGTGTATTGCCTCTTATAGCTTCGGAATGTGTTAGCAGAGCAAACATACGATTTAATTGCCAAAGAAATTTAATTTAGTGGTGAACATTAAGATTTTGTTTTCGTAACCAGTTTGAATTAATGGAGGTTTCAGTGAAGCTTGTAGTCTATAGCTTATAGCATCGAGACGTAAAGAGAGGGATTAACGTGTTACTTTCGCTAGATGGTTTAGAATATCTAACAGAACATCGGTCAGTTTGAAATAAATCAACCGAAAAGTCAAACATTGCTTATATTTTACCGCTCCCAATATACTAACAATCGAAGACGTTATCTGAGGGTCTTTTGATGGTCGGGTGCTTTGGCGCTTATGGTTGTAAGTACGTTATTTGACTACAAAAATGTACTGGGACCGCATAATACCGTGTTTTATACACAGGGCACACCATCAACAAATATGGATTCGCTGCATAAGCAAGATAACTTAGCCAAAGGTGCGTGAGTGTCCGACTGTAATTTCAGTGCACGGTAGTAACGTAACAACAGTCACATATTATCCGGGCACGGTTCAAACAGTAAAAATATCTCCTCTGTTGTACAATAAAAATAAAAAGTTTTTACATTATTTGGCAATTAGGAAGAAAACTACGAAAGAAAAGTTATTATATGTGTCAGTTTTTGTATATTTCCTCAAGTAAATAAATGCTCATGATTGGAAATTTTTGGACGACACTTTTCCTATTCTTTCCAATCCCAGTAGAGTACCATACGACCTCCGTCACGAACATCCATTATAAGATCTGTTTGCGCCGTTTATAAAAGTTGCTGGTTTCCAATTGCTGGTAAAGTATTCCGACTTTCCAATATGACGGATAGTCCCTTGTGATCTTTATTTCGCCACTCAGTTCTATCTCAGCCAAATAATGTTGACGCTTCGTCCAGTGTGAACACGTCGTCGTTTGTCGAGGGCGTCATTTGAAAAGGGCGGCATTTGACGTCTGGCGTGAATCGACTCAACTCGCAGTCAACGTATGATGTGGAGTCCACTCACGTGCATCTGGAGCGTTCTTCGGCTCCAGTACCACTGACGTGGAAGCAGCATACGCTCAGTCAAGTCCTGCTCCTTGTGCGCGTGCGCTGGCGAGCGCGCGCGCGTGTGTTTGTGTGTGTGTGTGTGTGTGTGAGAGAGAGAGAGAGAGAGAGAGAGAGAGAGAGAGAGAGAGAGAGACGCACGCTCCTCCTCACAACTGTCACTCACGCGCCGGGGTAAAATCCGTTTTCTGAAGCCGTATTTACTATCGTCCTTACAGCTCAGGAACCAAATAAGATATCCTTGCCTTGACACCGCTCTAGAAAGGTCAGGGGTTAAGAAGATTTGACTTTCTGAGCTGAAACTTCTGTGTTAGCTTTATTCTGCAGCGGATCACCTCTTGGGAGATTTAGGAAAGACAGCCTCGCTACGTCCTCTTCTACTGTACTCTTCTTCGGACTCCGTTCTGCGCTATACAGACTGTTCCAAACTGATGTTTACAACTTTGATCACGTGTATTTCAGAAATGGGGATAACTTGAAAAGTGCAACTTGCTGCATGATGTTCTCACACACAGGCAGTTCCGTCTGTGTCTTGTCTTTGCAGATTAGTTACTGACTCAAATGTCCACCAGTGTTCCGCGTAACACAGCTTGGGGAAACCCTGGCCCAAAGCAGTGACCCCCAAAGTGGTCTATATCAATCCCTCGGGAGTCGACTCCAACCTGAAATGGATCCATTTCAGCGAAAAAAAAGCATTAAATATGTATTGGATGTAAATAAGGTTCCACGACAGCGGATCTCATTTAGGCGGATCACAACCACAATTCCGGATTCATCTCACGGAGCTGATTCTTGCACTTGTGCACGTCCCTTTTCGTCTCATTGGCTAAAAGACAGGTTGGAGCAAGTCTTTATTTTTGTTATCCAGCTCTCAGCATACAGGTGTCTTAATTCAGTATTATTAATTACTTTTTTGCCTGCACTCCGTAAAGTACGACATCTTGCCCTTCTCCGAGGAGCTGCAAAAATATCTGGCGAGGATTCGCTTCGTCACTCGTCAAGAGATATATTAACTTGCGACACAACACGGCACAGCAATCATGGCTCTATACGTAACGTTCTGCGTTTCATAGCTGAGGTTAGGAGCGGCTGACACAAAACATGAGCGGTCCGAAGCCAACCGACTGCTGCGGATTTCTGCTGATACAGAAATAGGGAGCTCTCGTTCATCTCTTCGTGAAAAACTACAGTTAGGTACCATACACGTTAAAGTGAGTCAGTGTCATCTTGTTTAGGAGAGCCAGAGTAAGTGAACTACTTTTTTAATCAGATTTTCTTTTTGTAGCTCCTTGAATTGCGTAGAGACGCGTCCACCATGACTTCACGTTAAGAAGTTTGATTTTAATTGCTATGTCTTACCGTAGTTACCTGAATAACTTAGTTTTTGCCCACAGGTAACTGATACTAAACACTCCCGAATCTAATCATTCTTATAAGACAGGTAATGATTTGAAACACTTAATAAATATTTCAAAAGGGACCCACTTGAACAGCATTTCCGCTCGCTGTCACAAAGACATGGTCATGGTTTGCGGGTATCTTACGACATCTCGCTACAAGTAGTGAGACCGTACAATATGTGTGTGCAGTTAATTTTGCCAGACATTGAAAGGTTTCCAAAACCGTTCTACAAAAAACTGATTACATATACAGAAAAGATTGCCCTTGAGCAAAAAATAGCCGTTTTGATGAAATAAGCTGTAACACTGAAAGGATCTTGTGCAATTATCTACAGACGACCTATTTCTCACTCATCTGGACGAGTCATCTTTGCCTGGTAATGGACCATTACTACTGGTACATGTTTCTTCAATTTTTGACCAAGAAACCCATGAAGAATTGCTCCTCGCTAGAACTGTGAGTACAGACACTAAAGGTAAATCAGTATTAAATGTTCTGAAAGCTATTTCTTGAAAAAAGCGATCCCTTTATCAATTGCAACACCAGCGACAGCAAATGGGGCACGTGCTATGTTTAGGGTCTCTCGTGGATTTATTAAAAGAAAATGTTCCGTGGGTGCTTGTAATACACTGCGCCATCCATCGATGACATTTAGATGCTAAAAATCTGTGTGGTAGGTTGCAAAAACCTCTTAAATTTATTGTAAAGGCTGCAAATAAAATTCGAATCAACGTTTTTAATTCTTGGTTATTTGCGCAGTTATGTGAAGAAAATGCGACAGTTTTGCTCGATTACTCCTTCACACTGAAATACACTGGCTTCGAGAGGCTTATATTTGACAAGATTTTCCTCGCGTTTCTAGACTATTTTAGAGTTTCTGGATGGTACAGATCCAGTTTTAAAAGAAACATTAACCATTTCCAACCTGATTTTTTTTTTCTGGAGGATGGAAAGTTTTTCTTTATGTAGTAATGGCCTTAGGTGATTTCTTAAAATGATTTTAGATGCAAGATTTATACAAAAATATCTACCAGTTTTCAAAACGTACTTTCTACACTGGGTATTATTTTATGGACTAAAATAATCAGTTACGAAACATTCTCCATTTTATTAAATAGTAAGGTGATCAGTCAATATTTCCATAGTGCTGCCCAACATCTGGCAGCACTTGCGCATGATGAAAAAGTTGAACATTCACAAATGTGTACCCCAGGTTTGTACTGGGAAAAAAAATACTTTTGTTGCAGCTAAGGCACAGTCAAAGTTAATGAAGACAATTATAGCCACAGGATACAGATTTGTTTACTAAATTCACTGAGGTCCACTTGCAATTAGAAGGTTACAATCAAGATTTGATAAAAACAGTGTCCATTATCTCAGATTTTCTTGCCAGTATTAAATTAATGAGACAAAGTATTGGACGGTGCGAGTTTTCCCATTTTCTCAATATGTCACGTGGAAACTGCCAGTTTCAACGTACGTTCGGCATTTAAATGTGCTTCACGCAGACTCTGAAATTAGTTTTGAGGATATTTTGACCATGCAGATACCATAGTGGGTTGTCAATCTATTCAGTAGTCTTGAAGAAAAGGACGTCTTATTACAAGAACTGATCGGAATAAGCAATGCTTCCTGCCTTAGTTCTGAACAAAGACGTCGAAACAAATGTTGAAGCTCCAGTTTTCTTGATATGGCTTTCCACACACCAATTTTCCGATCACAAAACTTTTAATGGAACATCCCCTACATCCTGTTTAAGTTTTGCACTCTTTCAGTGAATCACAAATCAGGTTTACACTACTGAGACAAAACACTATAACCACCTAATGTGTGGTATTTTGGTCCATCTTTGGGACGCAATACGTAAGTCCTTCGTAGGTTTGCCGACATCGTGCCACTGCTTTGTGAAGTGAAGCACACGTCGGTTTCTACATGTGTTCCGTCGAGTTTTCATAGGGTGAACTTGGTGGTTCAGATGGTTCAAATGGCTCTGACCACTATGGGACTTAACATCTGAGGTCATCAGTCCCCTAGAACTTAGAACTACTTAAACCTAAGGACGTCACACACATACATGCCCGAGGCAGGATTCGAACCTGGGACCGTAGCGGTCGCGCGGTTCCAGACTAAAGCGCCTAGAACCGCTCGGCCACACAGGCCGGCTAATTTGGTGGCAAAGACATCGAAGCGAGTTCGCTGAACGCTCCGCCAGCCACTGTAGCATCGACAGTTATCCTACTGAAAGATGACAACGCCGTCGGGGAAGATACCGAGCATGAAGGCGTGTAGCTGGTCGGCAGTAATGTTCACCTAGTCCACAGCTGCTATGGCGTCTTCGACTAATGCCTTCTTTTCCCATGGAGGCCCAGGAGAATGTCCGCCACAAAGTAATATTGCCACCATCGGCCTGTGTACGTGGCGCGGTGCACGTTTCGAGCAGTCGATCGCCTAGATGAGGTCGAATCCTGACTCGACTGTCGACTTGGTGCCGCAAGAAACCTGACTCATCCGACCATTGAGCTGTGGTCCAGCCTCGGTGATCTAGTTACGAACAACAATCATAACTGCCGATTTCACTGCGTCAGCATGAGAACATGTAGGGGTCGGATGCTGCAGAGACTTGCCAAACTGCGTGTTCCGAAACGCATGTATCTGCACCAGCATGGTGCGATTACCTTTTTAAATATTTTAGATGATCCATCACTGAAGTGGATGTGGGACTACGGCTGTTCATAAGCTTTCAGAAATAAGGCATACCCACAGTCGTATTTTTTATAAAATATGAGTTACGCGACCACTTTCGACAGCACATCAGTGTCATCTTCAAGCCCCTGTACATAAGAAATCACAAGACATACAGTAATATATTAAAGTAGAAATGTTTATTATCTTGTTATCAAAAAGCGACATACCTTAAAATTGTAATTTGATACTGGCATTAGTTTCGAGTTACTTACAGGTAGCTGAACTTTTCTCATACCCATATATTCTATTCTGTCGTTATGTCTTCTGTGGCCATATAAAGCATTTCTGAGTTTTATGATTTTACGGTAGTATCCCATAAATCAATGTACTTTACTATTACAGTTCGCCCTCAGGTGTACTATCATACACTACTGGCCATCTTCGTGGTGTAGCAATTTTAATGGCCAGTAGTGTAATTTTAGAGTTCTATTTCGTAAACTAATTCAATCGACATCACATGATGTAATTTCCCTGCAGTGCATTGCGCTTATTTTACTTTTATTGCTATTCATCTTTTACCCCATTTGCAAAACACTGTCCATTCCATTCAAGTGCTGTTTCAAATCCTTCTCCGTTTCAAAGAGTATTACAATCTCTTCGGGAATCTCCTAAGTTTTGACTTTTTCTTCCTGAACTCTACTCATCTTTCCAAAGTTCTTCCTCATTTTCTTTACTGCTTGCCTAGTATACTGAATGAATAACTTCGGGGGAGGCTACAATCCTGCCTCACTCTATTCTCAGCTACTTTTTTCCTGTCGTGCCCTTCGACAGTGTTCTTGTGTCTATTAAAGTTATATACAGGGTGATTCTGTGATGATATTACAGACTTTCAAGGATGAAGGAGAAAGGTGAATGAATCAATCTGATGTAATGGACCCCAGTCCGGAAAAGACAGAGTCGAAAGTTAGAAGCGAAAATCATTGTGATAACTCTGCAGTGGAATACATATACCAGTACGGTTGGTGCTGAGATTGTAGGGCAGGGTTGGGGTTGGGTTGTTTTGTTTTGGGGAAGGAGACCAGACAGCGAGGTCATCGGTCTCATCGGATTAGGGAAGGACGGGGAAGGAAGTCGGCCGTGCCCTTTGAAAGGAACCATCCCAGCATTTGCCTGGAGCGATTTAGGGAAATCACGGAAAACCTAAACCAGGATGGCCGGACGCGGGATTAAACCGTCGTCCTCCCGAATGCGAGTCCAGTGTTTAACCACTGCGCCACCTCGCTCCGTATGTAAGGTAGGCAACTTTCCGATATCGTAGTATGGACCAAAATAAGAAAAAAAATTCTGGTAAGCATGGGCTCTAAAAAGCATACCATAAGAGCAGCAAGTAATTGTCCACCTTCGATACTACGAAATATACCTCTTGTTCTGCAAGCTATTTCGGTTTGGAGGAGATAGTATGGATCAAAAGAACAAACTCTCGTAAATATGGATTCTAACATTAAGAGCTATGGGTACTTGTTCATCAGAAGAGGAGTGTTTCACAGTAGCGAAGATTGACAAGTGCTCATAGCTTTTAAGCTCTTAAGGTATCCATTTCACAGCCTATAAACGTTCCCTACACTGCAATCTTAGCAACAACAGTACCGGTACATGTATTCCACTGTCAGTGATACAAGGAAGACTTTCGCTTATAACTTCCCACACGGTCATTTCGAGTTCAGTGTCCCTTACCTAAAACTAATACATTTTGCCTCCTCCGTCATCCTTGAAAGTTTGTAACATCATAATTTAATCACGAAGCATAGCGAACGAAGCGGAACAGCTTCAGTTACTTATCAACATACAGAATAGAAGCGGTTTATGGGTTTATGACGTGACTGGTACGTCACTAGTTGAACTTGCTTCCGACTGCGAGTGAATAAACCATCAGCCGCATCGCTCTTCCGTGTACGACGCAGCTCAGAGCGAGCGGAAGAGGCGTTCAGCGGTAGCTGATGGCCAGAGCGCCGGGGTTATCTCGCCAGTAACGCGCCGCTCGGCGCCTCTTGCGACCTTTATGGCGCCGTAAAGAAGCGGCTTTATTCCTTCGTTATACGCTGTCTCGGGTCGCAATAACCAATGGCAGTTCACAGCCATGATGTGATAGTTGCCCCCATTTGCGTCACGTAGCACACTTTCCACCAGTCCGCAGTAGAGCACGTCTTTCTGTCCCATCTGCGACAGTTTCGAGACAAAACTGTGCTAAAAGCGTTAAGCAGTGTCTGCGAAAGAGGTGTTTAGACCTGCGAGATGAAAGCGCCGCGCACCGTGTATGCGTGTCTCGTCTGTAAAGGGAGGATTTACATTGTTTCCTCGCTTCAGCTGCGTTGCAGAACTGCCGCGTTTCTTTTTTTTTGTCAAGGTTTAGTACAGCAGGCGCCTCGTACTTATCACTGGGAATCTCATCTTGATGCTCAGTTGTGTGTGAAATGTTTTTCAGATATTCACTGATGAGCCAAAACATAATGACCACTACCCACTGTCACACTGAATGCTTCTAGTGGCGTGGCACACCATTCTTACAACTGTGGTTATCATAAAAGTACAGCTACTCATAGAGGTCCAGTGTGGGGTGCAATTAACGAATGCTAGCGAAACTTGGTAGATATACTAATGTGTTAATGAGGAACCGATTTACGCTGAACAAAAGTTAGTTCAAGTTGTGACCACCAGGTGAAAATTTGGCGCTGTACACTTATGTATGATGGTATGACATCCACTCTGTCATTAGGAAAGCCATAACGTGAGATAACAAAATGGTTATAGAAAGAGAGACCGTGCGCTGTTAGTGAAACTGTTTTATTTGGACGACAGAAGTTACAGTGCTGTACTGAGCGAGTATCGCTGACTGAAAGGTCTCAGGGGTCTCGCTCGATGTCACTGAATGAATTGTAAGATTCGGAAACCAGGGTCAGCTTCATGTGACACCTGGACGAGGAAAGCGTCGTATCTCGGTCGAAGTTATTGAAGAGGTTGCTGTTGCTGTAAGTGACCACGCAGCACGTTCCCCAGCGAGTGTTAGGGCTCCTGCAGTGTTACCAGAATTTCCATTCCGTGGCCAACAGATGAAAAGGTTTCCCGGTATTTTACGCTGGTACCCGTACAAGATCCAGACAGTGTAGCAACTGAAAGCTCGTTCGTGATCCGCTGCAAAGTTCTCAATTTGCTCGTCGGTTTCTGCCACTGATCTAAATTGATGAGATGTGGCCGACCAGTATTCTGCGGAGTGACGAGGCACATTTTACACTACAGGGTGCGGCTAATACACAGAACTGCCGACTTTGGGGTACCGTTAAACCGTGTGCGAGTGTTGAATAATAAGAGGCACTGCACTTGACGTAAGTGACTGTGTGGTGTGATTCGCAATTTGCCGATCTTCTAGAATAAACCCAGAGGACATGTCATTGTGTACCTTGACGATTGATCATTACCGAGATATCCTTGTACAACGCGTGATTTTCTGCTTTGGAACAGCGCACCAGTGTAGAAACCGTCTTTTCATGCAAGATGGTCGGCCGGGGTGGCCGAGCGGTTCTAGGCGCAACAGTCTGGAGCCTCCTGACCGCTACGGTCGCAGGTTCGAATCCAGCCTAGGGCATGGATGTGTGTGATGTCCTTAGGTTAGTTAGGTTTAAGTAGTTCTAAGTTCTATGGGACTGATGGCCTCAGAAGTTAAGTCCCACAGTGCTCAGAGCCATTTGAACCATGCAAGATGGGGCAACACCTCATGTCGCTCGCCCAATGAAAGCTCTGATAAATGAAACCAGTCACAAACGTCTTACCTCCAGAGGTTTCCTAGGCGCATGGCCTGCAAGACCACCTGATCTGAAGCAGTATGACTTTTGACTCTGCGGATACCTAAAAGAATACGCTTACTGGGGACTCATTCAGTTTCCACCTGGTGTGAAGGCCAGTACATAGGAACACATTTTTCAGATTCCAACAAAACTGTTGCGAGCAACTGTTGATCACGTCGGCTTAAGAATGCAGCACCTCGTTGATGTCTCCAGTGCTCAAACTGAATAATTAGTGTAAGTGGTAGCTAATAATAAAATCAGCATGATGTCTTTTCTTACCACGTCCCGTTCCTAAACCATTACATATGGAAACGTTTCTATACGTCTTTCTTGCATTTACAGCACCAGATTTGCACCTGGTGGCCAAAACTGGATCTAAGTATTTTTTTCCTTTTACTTTTCATACATCGGCACCATCTTAATGCGTTGGAGTAGCTACCAAGTTCCGCTGCCATACGAATATTAAAGCCCACACTAAACCTGTGTGAGCAACAGCGCTTTAATTACACTACGAGGTGCATTCAAGTTCTAAGGCCTCCGATTTTTTTTCTCCGGACTGGAAAGAGATAGAAACATACACATGGTTTTAAAATGAGGCCGCGTTCATTGTCAATACGTCCCGGAGATGGCAGAACCGTACGGCAGATGGAAGTTTACCACCAGCGGCGAGAATGAGAACTGTTTTAAATACTTAAAATGGCGACGTTTTCCTTACTTGAACAGTGTGCAACACACGCGCAGCTCTTCCCGGACGTTTTTGTTACAGTGCAGGAAGGAATTTGTTCTTCAAAACATTTTCGTAGGACACACCTGTTACCGTAGTGCCCTTTGGAACGCAATGGGTAAGGATACGCCCTCGCTGACCCAGAACATGAACACCATCATTTTTTCAGTACTGGCGGTTACCCGAAATTTTTTTGGTGGCGGTGAATCTGTGTGCTTCCATTGAGCTGACTGGCGCTTTGTTTCTGGATTGAAAAATGGCATCCACGTCTCATCCATTGTCACAACCGACGAAAAGAAAGTCCCATTCATGCTGTCGTTGTGCGTCAACATTGCTTGGCAACATGCCACACGGGCAGCCATGTGGTCGTCCGTCAGCATTCGTGGCACACACCTGGATGACACTTTTTGCATTTTCAGGTCATCATGCAGGATTGTGTGCACAGAACCCACAGAAATGCCACTCTGGAGGCAATCTGTTCAACAGTCATTCGGCGATCCCCCAAAACAATTCTCTCCACTTTCTCGATCATGTTGTCAGACCGACTTGTGCGAGCCCGAGGTTGTTTCGGTTTGTTGTCACACAATGTTCTGCCTTCATTAAACTGTCACACCCATGAACGCACCTTCAACACATCCATAACTCCATCACCACATGTCTGCTTCAACTGTCGATGAATTTCAATTGGTTTCACACCACGCAATTCAGAAAACGAATGATTGCACGCTGTTCAAGTAAGGAAAACGTCGCCATTTTAAGTATTTAAAACAGTTCTCATTCTCGCCGCTAGCGGTAAAATTCCATCTGCCGTATGGTGCTGCCATCTCTCGGACGTATTGACAATGAACGCGGCCTCATTTTAAAACAATGCGCATGTTTCTATCTCTTTCCAGTCCAGAGAAAAAAAATCGGAGGCCTTAGAACTTGAATGCACCTCGTACTACACATTAAAATTGCTACACCACGAAGATGTGATACGGACGCGAAATTTAACCGACAGTAAGAAGATGCTGTAATATGCAAATGATAAGCTTTTCAGAGCATTCACACAAGGTTGGCACCAGTGGCAACACCTAGAACGTGCTGACATGAGGAAAGTTTACAACCGATTTCTCATACACAAACAGCAGTTGACTGGCGTTGCCTGCTGAAACGTTGTTGTGATGCCTCGTGTAACGAGGAGAAATGCGTACCATCACGCAGGATGCAAATAGGGAAATCCACTGCCCTATACGTGTTTGACGAAGGAGAGATAGTTAACGCCCGGCATCTGGAACGAGCTTCGAGGAAATGGCGAAGCTGGGCGGCTGTTCATGTACTACCGTGGGCACCTATGAAAAGTGGCTGGAGGGCGGTAAAATCACGAACAGGCGACGAGGTGGTGAGCGTCCATTCTTCGTCACGGAATGTGGAGATAGCAGGCTTCCTCGCTCTGTAAAACAGCACAGCCAGCAATCTATGGCAGATCTGACAGCAGAATACTATGCTTGTAGAAATAAGGAATACCAACAGCCGCACATTTTATAAAATATATTAATTTGCGACCAGTTTCAACACTTAATTAGTGTCATCTTCAGGCGCCTGTACATCAGAAATCAGGAGACTTACAATACATTACGAGTAATGCACAAACGTTGATGTAAATGTAATCATACACTGATAAAGCAAACCATTATAACCACTGCCCACCGTGACGTTGTGAGCACGTGACGCGGTAACAAAAGTATGTTAGCGGAGCAGACACGGAAGGGAGATACCACTAGCGAAGATATTGGCTGAAAATGGGGAAATCTATTGAGATAAGCGACTTTGAGAAACGGCAGATTATTATTATGCAGAGCCTGTGAACAAGCCTCTCGAAAATGTCGAAGCTGATTGAATGGTCACGTGCTACTGTCGTGAGCATCTACGGAAATAAGTAGAAGGATAGCGAAACTACCACTAGGCGCTAAATGGTTGGACGTCCACGAGTCTTCACAGAACGTGTGGTTCGGAGGCTTGTCTGGTCTGTGAAGTAGGATAGATAATGATCTGTGGCATTATTGCCTATAGAGCATAATGCTGATGCACATAGAAGTGTTCAAATAGTTCTAAGCACTATGGGACTTAACATCTGAGGTCATCAGTCCCCTAGCCTTAGTCTTACTTAAATCTAACCAACCTAAGGACATTACAAACATCCATGCCCGAGGCAGGATTCGAACCTGCGACTGTAGCAGCAGCGCGGTTCCAGACTGAAGCGCCTAGAGCCACTCGGCCACAACGGTCGGCCTCACAAGTGTTTCGGAGCGCACCGTTCATCTAACATTGTTGATTATGGAGCTCCGCAGCAGACCACTCCTACGTGTGCACATGCTGACCCAACGATAGTGGGGTCGGGACCATCGGGATTCGACTGAGATTAAAGAAAACGTGTCGGCTCTTCGATTTAATCACATTTTTTGGTAGACTAGGTCGATGGTCGTCCCCACAAACGCCGTCAGAGAGATGAACAGCGACTCGAAACGTGCAGCGCCCCACGGACGCTGGCTACTGGGAGAAGTGTTATGCTGTGGGAGACATTCTCTTGCACTTGTATGAGACCTGTGATTTACACAGCGGCCGTGATTTACACGAATTACATGGCCAGGGCGTAGACAGCTAATGCGACATACCTCCACAAGACTATCAACGAACTGTCGGATCTCTGATACGCAAATCACTGATGTATTTCGTTTCCAAGACGGACAAACAAACGGACAAACGCGCTATTAAGCAAATGGTCATAGTAGTTTGGCTCATCAGTGTAAAGTACGTTAGCTTAAACGAGTTACTCTAAAACATTAAAGGACGTGTATGAACTTGTACCTGTAATTATGTCCATACTACATGTGTGAATAAAAGCTTTGTTTTTAGATACTGATAGGTATCATAAGAACAAAATAGACATAATATGCCGAAACAAAAGAGAGAGATGAAATGTCTTTTTTTTCTTTGTTTTAGTGTTAGGGCCTGAATAGGGAATACCGCAAATGTGCTACTGAAGCAAGACATATGCCATAAGAGTATTATTTATTACTATTAATGTGAATTATGTGTTAAAAGACCACGTGCCTAAATGTGGCATCGCGTCATTAAAACTTTGGAGTCTAGTTATTGAATGTGTTGAGACTGTCTGACAAAGAAAATTGTAAACCATACAGTCATATAGGACAAACATGGGTGATGTTCTCTATGGTTCGAAGTTGGAGAACAATGAGAATAATGCACTACTGGCCATTAAAATTGCTACACCAAGAAGAAATGCAGATGATAAACGGGTATCCATTGGACCAATATATTATACTAGAACTGCTTGTGATTATATTTTCACGCAATTTGGGTGCATAGGTACTGAGAAATCAGTACCCAGAACAACCACCTCTGGCCGTAATAACGGCCTTCATTCGCCTGGGCATTGAGCCAAACAGAGCTTGGAGGGCGTGTACAGCTACAGCTGCCCATGCAGCTTCAATACGATATCACAGTTCATCAAGAGTAGTGACTGGCGTATTGTGGCGAGCCAGTTGCTCGGCCACTATTGACCAGTCGTTTTCAATTGATGAGAGATCTGTAGAATGTGCTGGCCAGGGCAGCAGTCGAACATTTTCTGTATCTGGAAAGGCCCGTACAGGACCTGCAACATGCGGTCGTGCATTATCCTGCTGAAATGTAGGGTTTCGCAGGGATCGAATGAAAGGTGGAGCCACGGGTCGTAACACGTCTGAAAAGTGACGTCTACTGTTCAAAGTGCCGTCATTGCGAACAAGAGGTGACGAGACGTGTAAACAATGGCACCCCATACCATAACGCCGGGTGATACGACAGTATGGCGATGACGAATACACGCTTCCAATGTGCGTTCACCGCGATGCCGCCAAACACGGATACGACCATCATGATGCTGTAAACAGAACCTGGATTCATCCGAAAAAATGACGTTTTGCCATTCCTGCACCCAGGTTCGTCGTTGAGTACACCATCGCGGGCGCTCCCTTCTGTGATGCAGCGTCAAGGGTAACCGCAGCCATGGTCTCCGAGCTGATAGTCCATGCTGCTGCAAACGTCGCCGAACTGTTCGTGCAAACGTCCCCATCTGTTGACTCAAGAATCGAGACATGGCTGCACGATCCGTTACAGTCATGAGGACGAGACGCCTGTCATCTCGACTGCTAGTGATACGAGGCCGTTGGGATCCAGCACGGCGTTCCGTATTACCCTCCTGAACCCACCGATTCCATATTCTGCTAACAGTCATTGCATCTCGACCAAAGGCCTCGTATCAATATCAGTCGAGATGGCGGGCATCATATCCGCATGGCTGTAACGGATCGTACAGCCACGTCTCGATCCCTGAGTCAACATATGGGGACGTTTGCAAGACAACAACCATCTGCACGAATAGCTCAACGACGTTTGCAGCAGCATGGACTATCAGCTCGGAGACCATGGCTGCGATTACCCTTGCCGCTGCATCACAGACAGGAGCGGCCGCGATGGTGCACTCAACGACGAACCTGGGTGCACGAGTGGCAAAATGTAATTTTTTCGGATGAATCCAGGTTCTGTTTCAGCATCATGATGCTCGCATCCGTTTTTGGCGACATCGCGGTGAACGCTCATTGGAAGCGTGTATTCGTCATCGCCATACTGGCGCATCACCCGGTATGATGGTACGGAGTGCCCACTGGTTACACGTCTCAGTCACCTCTTATTCGCATTGATGGCACTTAGAACAGTGGATGTTACATTTCAGATTTGTTACGACCCGTGGCTCTATCCTGCATTCGATTCCTTTGAAACCTTTCATTTCAGCAGGATAATGCACGACCGCATGTTGCAGGTCCTGTACGGGCCTTTCCAGATACAGAAAATGTTCGACTGCTGCCCTGGCCAGCACATTCTCCAGATCTCTCACCAATTGAAAACGTCTGGTCAATGGTGGCCGAGCAACTGGCTCGTCACAATACGGCAGTCATTACTCTTGATGAACTGCGGTATCGTGTTGAAGCTGCATAGGCAGCTGTACCTGTACACGCCATCCGAGCTCTGTTTGACTCAATGCGTAGGCGTATCAAAGCCGTTACACTTCAGATTTGTTCTCAGGATCTATGGACCCAAATTGCGTGAAAATGTAACCACATGTCAGTTCTAGTGTAATATGTTTGTCCAATGAATACCAGTTTATCATATGCATTTCTTCTTGGTGTAGCAATTTTTATGGCCAGTAGTGCAGTAGGTTAAATTTTTTATTGTCGCGGCAAAGTAGCTCACGAAGGCCGAAGTAGAGGGGATATGAAGTGCAGACTGGCAACAGCAAATAAATTCATTAACATCGAATATTAAATTAAATGTCAACAAGTCATTTTTGAAGATATATGAACACAGCATAGTCTTGTATGGATGCGAAACATTGACGATATACATTCAGACAAGAAGAGAGTAGAAGATTTTGAAAAGCTGTACTGCAGAAGAATACTGTAAATTAGATGGTTGTTCGAATAACTAGTGAAGAGGTACTGAATAGAATTGAGGAGAAAAGAAACTTGTGTCACATTTTGACTAAAAGAAGGGATCACTAGATAGGATACGTCCTGCGGCATCAAGGAATCGTCAATTTGGTAATGGAAGGAAATGTATAGGTAAAACTGGTACAGCGAGACCAAGACGTGAATTATTTATATTAATATGTAAACCAGGGGGTTATAATTAAACTTTCCCTATTCAACACGTAATAACACGGAATCTTATTACTGTAGGACGACCAAACTTGGTAGCTTTAATGTCAACGACATGGGGAAGACAAGTAATGCAGAAACAATTCGATTGAAACACTTTCAATGTGCTGCCACGGTACATCATACCATTACTCACAGGTACCATTACTACTACGAATGGGGCTCAACATGGCACCCGTCATTGTCCAGAAGAGTCTGAAAGCGCAGGATTGCATGATTCGACATGTCCGCAGGTATGCTGGCAACCTCTCTTGATCTGCTGAGCTTTACATCAGCACATGTGTGAATGTTTCTCTTGGATGCCTTGTCCTTCAGGTAGCCCTACAACCAGAAATCACAGGGATTGAGACCAGGTGATAGTACTGCCGGAGCATTTGGAAACGATCGGCTGATAATTCGGTCGTTTCCAAATGTGTTTCGGAGAAGAAGGTGAACTTCACGAGCTACGTGCGGTGGGGCCCCATCTTGCATGAAAACTGTTGAGTTCAATGCTTCTCTCTCCTGTAGGGCGGGTATGACATGCTGACGAAGCATATCGCAGTAACGCCGGCCAGTCACACTGCAACGTCCTTGGTCCTTGAGCGCCAACCTGTTCAAAAAGGAATGGGCAAATAATGAACGTAGCCGTCGATCCACACCATTCGGTGACACGTTCACCATACAGAGGAGCTTCATGCACAGTGACTAGAGATGAATATCCCACACTCTGCAATTCTGTGTATTCGCCTCACCCGTCAGAGAAAAATGAGCTTCGCCTCTCCATAGCATGGTCCAGGGCCAGCCCTCGCCAACTTCAGTCCTTGCGAGAAAGTGGAGAGCGAAGGCATGTCGTTGTGAGTCCTGTGGAGCAAGTTGCTGTCCGATGTGGGCCTTGTACGGATACCATTTGAGAATGGTTCGAAGCACCTTCCGTTCAGCGGATCACTAGGTATTCAACTGTCGTGACACAGCACGTGCACTGTTCGGGAATTGCGCGCAGCGTTGTCTGCCATAGTAACAGCGATTTCAGCAACAACCTGTGGTGCAACCGGTCGAAGGCCTCTTCCCGGCTTGAACTTCTTCATCATGCTCCGCAGAGCAGGTGGAGAAACAGGACCCATCCTTTCAGCCGGCGATATTCTCGAAGTGCAGCTGCAGCTTTACCGTTTTTTTGATAACAGAGCATCACCAGTAAGGTCCTGTTCCTTTTGTCCAAGCTCGTGTTGATACGTGAACAAGTGCACTGCAACTGGTCAGGTGTGTGAGACTGTGAATCACGATGATTGATCACAGCAACTGGTGACCATAGCTGGAACTAGGCGGTAGCGCTGTGACACACATGGAAATCAGGCATCCCATATTCTGAACATTAATGCTACAAAGTTTGGTATTCGTACGGTAATTAGTTCCTGTGTTATAACGTGTTAAATAGGGAGAACCGTTTGTGAGTGACTATATCGAATGGAGATTTACTGACAGCTCCTCCACTACAACGCTACAACTTACAAATCGAAGACCATACGCGGAAAGAATAGTAAATAAATTTGGCTTTAATGTTCCGTTGACGATCAAGTCATTAGAGGCAAAGCAGAAGCTCGAATAGAGAGAAGAATGGATATGGAAATCGACGGGTCCTTTTCAAAGAATTCATACGTGCATTCGCATTAACCCTCTGTGTACAAGCGGTTTCTGCCTGAAACCATAGCTTTATTTATTTTTTGGCGTACCGGCGTCTTTCGTATGAAATCACAGGTGATATCAGAACGCAGAAACATCTAGTCCTACGCTAAGATACTTCTACAAATGTTGTGAATTGCAGCAGTCACCTACCGCGTTCAAAGCAACACTCGGTGTGGAGATTGTGCGACGTGATTGTAGGGGATTGTGACACGTCTCTCTTTTTTTACAGTGATCATACTGAGGAGACCATTGGAAGTGAAAGTAAGTAGATCTAAAGTTATTATTACGTAAATTTGATTTTCTGATAATGCTGTTATGAGTGGTTTCTAAAAGAAACCAATGGAGCAGTATGTATTTGTGAAATACGTTTATTAAATTGTATGTGCATTTTTGCTGGTTATTTAGGACAATAATTTTTTAGGCATTATTAGTTCAAGGAAGTTTCGAAATTTAGAATTGTGTCTAGGAAATGCGAAACTGCTTTCAGTTATATCTCATAAAATGATGAATGTTTGAAAACTCTATTTTTCAGTTGTTTGAAAATGAAACCAGAACTTTAATACAATTTATTGTTTATTTTACGCTAATTTTCTATTGTATTAGTTGCATATTAGGTGGATGAAGGTGAATTTTGTGAAAACTGTAAAATTATATTGTGTTTTATAGTATTGTAACTCAAAGCGTCAAGTTGCTACGGAATGCGTTGGAATACCTAAACCTAGACATAGATTACCGGACCGAGGTTTGAACCGGCATCCTTCGTAGTGCAGATCCTCTGTGCAAACGACTACGCTACCGAACTCGATATCCATATGCTATCTGACTTGTTAATAATATCTATACACTGTCCCTTCACATTAATGAGGCCACCTGCGAAAAGCCAGAACAATCAACTTTTGCAGCGCGGACTTCCGCGAGACGTGTACGGAGAGAGTCAGTGAGGTTGTGAAAGGTACCGGCAGGGTTGTGGAGCCATGCCGACTCTAGTGTCATGGTTCAAAATGGCTCTGAGCACTGTGCGACTTAACGTCTGAGGTCATCAGTCGCCTAGAACTTAGAACTACTCAAACCTAACTAACCTAAGGACATCACACACATCCATGCCCGAAGCAGGATTCGCCATATTTGAAGATCAAGGAGCATTGGAAAGAGTTAGAATTGCTTGTACTAATAAACTTGGTTCATTTAGTTTGAAACCTGACAGATCGTCCGGAGTACCATGGAGGAAGTATAGTAGGCGTAATGCCTTTAAATTTGTTACCTATTGTAAACCGGAGAGTAGTGCCGACATTAGTAAAGTTAAATCATGGACAGATTTAGAAAAAGAATGTAAAGTTAAAAATCGCCTTTTTCAAGGTACTAATCCATTTTATATTGGTGTTCAAATTGCTGGTGATGAACCTGCTAAAGACGATGTTGTCCAGAGTGAAGTTAAATATGTAACATTTAATGTACGTAATCGAGTATATATGACTTTTTGTAAAAGGAAGGGTACAGTCACGTTTTGAATAAAGTTTATTCTTTACAGCTCATGTCTGCGTTGGAATTTTTTTATGCTAACTGGGAACACATAAGGAATTATCCCGACGATCTTCGTCTTGCATTCCTGGTACCAACTACGCAGCAACGTATCGACGACCTCGCCATTACATTTTATGGAAATAAAATTAACTACGCAGCTGCTGTCATTGTATTGGAAGAGTTGTGGTACTATAAACCTAATTTGGAACAATTAATTGAACAATTTAGGGTTGCATATAGGGAATATGTATTCATGCCTAATGGAATAAGGTGCGCGAATCGATACTTTGATTTTCGCCAAGGGAGATATAGGCCTTTATGGTACACTTATTAGAGCCTCAATAACTAAAACCTCACAAGTCATACCTCAGACACACAGCCAACGGCCATCCTAGAAAATGGCCTCACGGGTAGTGAGGTCTCCTATTCAGGGTAAACCAAAGTATAGGCTTGTGAACAAGTTGGAAACAGAAAAAAAAGATGGCAATGTACATGTAAATACGAGTTTTGTTTACACTTTAGGTGGCAACTCTTGGCAAGGTTGTATTATGTACTGGATATTTCAGGATGGCGTACCACCTGCGTCCCGCTCTGGGATTCTCAAGAAATGGCTATGAAGCTGCAACCCGTCGTGTACAATCGACCGAAGCCAGCCAACATAACAGTACTTCTAGTTCAGAGGAGCCTGGGTGTTCGTCGGAGACTGCACAACCTGAATTTGACGACGGATGGGAGGTGCCGTTGTCGCGCCTGCCAGCGCACATTCTCGGAGCTGCAGGGCCATCCGCTTCGAGTGAACCCCCTGTGGGGGCCCGTAGCGGTCGCGTGGTTCCAGACTGAAGCGCCTAGAACCGCTCGGCCACACTGGCCGGCCCAGTGTCATGGGCAGCTGCGCTTTGTTTCTCGGTTGATGATCATATGGCGAAACAGCCCGATCTTGGTGGCCCTACACATTCTATATTGGGATTAAATCCGAGGAGTCTGGTGGCCAGGGCAGTACGATAAAATCCTGATACTCGATGGTATGACACCATACCGAAGAAAAATAGACTGAATATAATGATGATGATGTTTGGTTTGTAGGGCGCTCAACTGCGTTCAGCTCAGTCCAATCCCGCGACTTTCATGAAGGATGAAGAAATTATGAGGACAACACCCACGCATCTCGAGACAGGTGAAAATCCCTGACCCCGCCGGGAATCGAACCCAGGTCCCCGCGCTCGAGAAGCGAGAACGCGACCGTGAAACCACGAGCTGCGGAAAGACTGAATAAAGGGGTAGAAATGATCTCTCAGGATAGATGCATACTTTTGTTGATACACTGTGCATTCCAGGATGATGAGATCATTCTGGGATTCCCACGGAAACATTATCCAGGCTATAACGCTCTCTTCTCCGATCTGGACCCTTCCGACGATTGTTGCAAGTGTTTGCTTTCAGATGTGTCACGCCGTCGCGCCAACGGCCATCAGTCCGATGGAGCTTAAAACGTGGTTCGTTTGCTGATACACCGTGGATGTCCAGTTACGGTACTGGTGTGCGAAATCCAGTTTTCGTCGCTGATGAACAGCAGTCAGCAGGCTGCGTGAATAAGACATCTGCCCCAGATGCCCATACAGAGCAACGTCCGCTGAACGGTATTTGAGGAGACACCGTTGGTAGCGCCTTGGTTCATCTGGGTGTTCAGTTGCTCAACAGGAGCACGTTGCTGCAGCCGTCTGTCAGACCTGTCTTCTAAGACCCGTTATGCACCACTATTGCCTCGACGCCTGTTTTGGGTAGCACTATTTTGCTATGCACAGTACATCTCATCGACGGTGACACGCGAGCTGTACAGAAACTCAACCATTTCATGAATGATTCCACCCTTGTCCCCAAAGCCAATGTTCACCCTCTTTTGGACGTCAGATCACTCAGGCTGTTTCCGTATTTCGACAACTTCTTCACTGCATATCATGTACCCCGGACACACTTTATGTACCCTCCACTGCTAGTGCTACCATCTCCCGTATGCGAGCTGTTGAACACTGGCGTCGTACACAAGCGGTGGTCACGTTAATCTGAATGGACTGTGTGTTTAACAAATGATACTGCGTAACAACTCCAGTTCCTCTGCTTTACACGTTATTTCCTATTTTATTGATGCTTGATGTTACATAAATGGAATGTGAATGGTCGAGAGAGGAAAGAAAAGGAAAGGGAAGGAATTCATTACGTCAGCTGCGTCAGGACTTCATGCAGAGTCAGCGACGCCGAGTGAAAATGTGTGCAAAAAAAGGAAAAAAAGGTTCAAATGTGTGTGAATTCCTATGGGACCAAATTGCTGAGCTCATCGGTGCCTAGACCTACACACTACTCAAATTAACTTATGCTAAGAACAACACACGCACCCATGCCCGAGGGAGGACTCGTACCTCCGGCGGGAGAGACCGCGCAATCAGTTACATGGCGCCTCTAACCGCGCGGCCACCACGCGCGGCGAAAATGTGTGCCGGATCGACATTCGAACCTGGGATCTCCTGCTCACCAGGCAGTGACGTTAACCACTGCACCAACTGAACACAATATTTATCGCAATTGCACCTATTATTTCGCTAGGCCCCTCGGTCGAACCACATTCCCATCTATCTGCAGCACCCGTCCATGTCCACAATGGTCGCTGTTTTGAGATTCCCGTGGGAGGTCGAATGTGACTGTGCATTCGCACTGGAGGAGGTGGGTTCATCGCCCATCGAGGCGACTCAGTTATACGAATGCGTGGTGTGTGTTCTTTTGCACATGTCCGAAAGGACAGACCCCACTCATTCATAAAAATACTTTTTTTCTGCCCCTGATCTGTTCCCTTTCTTGTGCCCATGTTGCGCCTTTATTTTATTTTATTTTATTTATTTCTTTTTCAGCCATCACAGTCTTCTAAATTCAGAATCTTAAATGTTAGGTGTTCTCTGTCTATTGTTTACGTTTCTTTGATGTTGTTTCCTCTAGTTATTTTCATATTTCTGCGATCCACGCAATTACTGCCTCGTTACCCTGATACTTAAAAAAATTTTTTAGGTTGCTCTCGCAAGGATACTGAATCACAGATCTTAACGGTTTTTTCGTTAAGATACTGACTCATAAATCTTAACGGTTCTATGTACTCGTCCGTTTCGGATCCAGTAGATATAAAAAACTTCGCTCCGTCCGAACAGCACTCGGAAGTCCTAACGTTACCGACCGACCGCCATGTCGTCGGCAGCAGATATGCGTCACTGGATGCGAACATGGAAAGGCATGTGGTCAGCACACCGCTTTCCCGGCCATTGTCAGTTTTCGTGACCAGAGCCGCTATTTCTCAATGATGGAGCTCGTCAGCTTGTCTCGAAAGGGCTGACTGCAACACACTTGCCAATAGCACTCGACACACCCGGACAGTCACCCATCCAAGTTCTAACCAAGGTTGGTTGGTTGATTTGGGGGAGGGGACCAAACAGCAATGTAGTCGGTCCCATAGGGTGAGGGAAGGATGGAGAAGGAAAGCAGCCATGCCATTTCAGAGGACACATCCTGTCATGTGCCTGAAGCGATTTAGGAAAATCACGGAAATCCTAAACCAGGATGGACGGATGGGGGTATGAGCCGTCGTTTTCTCGATTGCGAGTGCAGTGTGGTAACCACTGCACCACCTAACTCAGTTTCTATCGAAGCCCGAAAGCTCTTAACTTCGCTGATATGACGAGAACCGGTGTTACCACTGCGGCCGTAGATTTTTAGGCCTTCCGCAGTTCACGAACCTCGAATAAAATATACAGAAATTTGAAATGCGGCTACACATAATATGTGTACTGACTGTTTTTCAAAACTTTTATTTCATTTTTCTGTGTATCGATTCGTTTATTATCTTGATTTAAGAGAGCGCAAGCTTGAAATCGTCCAAATCGTGTCTTTTTAGTGCCCAACAGTGGCTGCAAGCAATGTCCAACAAAGCTAAATCAGTCTTTCTGCGTCAGTGTCTGCCTGAAGAGCCGTGGGCTTTATCCACTGCAGTCGAATGCATGTGCAGCGCTCGCCGCTGCTACGTGCAGCTACTACACTCTACACTCACCAGAGCCGGCTTTTATTGATGTATGGAACACGCGACGTGAGTGAGGGTCGGGCCGCCAGTGCCGGGGTATCGACTTCCCATTTGGCCGTAACCTGCACCGGAGGCGTACAGTATCGCCTGTGTGCCCATATGGCCCGTATGGAACACTGGGCGATCGTGCTGCAGTCTTAATGACTTCGTGACACGCCTCGAGATAGCCGCTCTTGCGTGTACGTGTTCGATCTCTCTGTACAACGCCTGCAGACAGGCGTGTGTAGAATATCGAAGCTGTTATGGCTCTACTGATAAGTCACAAACAGAGATACAGGAACAACGTTTCACAGAAAAAGTCATCCTCTGCAGGTCACTGTGAAATTCGTGGTGAGGCGTATATTCTACTGTACCGGTTATTAAGGCTTTTTCTCGTTCCATTCACGTATGGAGTGCGGTAGGGATGATTAATCTAATGTGGCAACTTGTAATATATTCCTTGATTAGTCAATTACTGCTGCGTCTTGAATATTAATAAGCAGGCTTTCACGATATCGTCTTCGACTGATACTCGTATCCGAGTTTTCATTTTTCTCCAGCACTTCCATTACTGCATCGCAGTACACGTATGCAGATGACTGTGACGGCTTACGAGACCCGTCCTGACGTGAAACATGCGGCCACATACATTATACATAATAGAGGTTGGAGGGCGAGGGTGGGCCTGCTGAAGTTTGCATCTATCACGTTTTTCCTTTTTCCTGCCTCCGACGTTCGTGCTCAATATGTAAGACAGCAAGTGGAGTGGTTGTGCGCCAGTATCTACACTCCTGGAAATTGAAATAAGAACACCGTGAATTCATTGTCCCAGGAAGGGGAAACTTTATTGACACATTCCTGGGGTCAGATACATCACATGATCACACTGACAGAACCACAGGCACATAGACACAGGCAACAGAGCATGCACAATGTCGGCACTAGTACAGTGTATATCCACCTTTCGCAGCAATGCAGGCTGCTATTCTCCCATGGAGACGATCGTAGAGATGCTGGATGTAGTCCTGTGGAACGGCTTGCCATGCCATTTCCACCTGGCGCCTCAGTTGGACCAGCGTTCGTGCTGGACGTGCAGACCGCGTGAGACGACGCTTCATCCAGTCCCAAACATGCTCAATGGGGGACAGATCCGGAGATCTTGCTGGCCAGGGTAGTTGACTTACACCTTCTAGAGCACGTTGGGTGGCACGGGATACATGCGGACGCGCATTGTCCTGTTGGAACAGCAAGTTCCCTTGCCGGTCTAGGAATGGTAGAACGATGGGTTCGATGACGGTTTGGATGTACCGTGCACTATTCAGTGTCCCCTCGACGATCACCAGTGGTGTACGGCCAGTGTAGGAGATCGCTCCCCACACCATGATGCCGGGTGTTGGCCCTGTGTGCCTCGGTCGTATGCAGTCCTGATTGTGGCGCTCACCTGCACGGCGCCAAACACGCATACGACCATCATTGGCACCAAGGCAGAAGCGACTCTCATCGCTGAAGACGACACGTCTCCATTCGTCCCTCCATTCACGCCTGTCGCGACACCACTGGAGGCGGGCTGCACGATGTTGGGGCGTGAGCGGAGGACGACCTAAAGGTGTGTGGGACCGTAGCCCAGCTTCATGGAGACGGTTGCGAATGGTCCTCGCCGATACCCCAGGAGCAACAGTGTCCCTAATTTGCTGGGAAGTGGCGGTGCGGTCCCCTACGGCACTGCGTAGGATCCTACGGTCTTGGCGTGCATCCGTGCGTCGCTGCGGTCCGGTCCCAGGTCGACGGGCACGTGCACCTTCCGCCGACCACTGGCGACAACATGGAGACCTCACGCCCCACGTGTTGAGCAATTCGGCGGTACGTCCACCCGGCCTCCCGCATGCCCACTATACGCCCTCGCTCAAAGTCCGTCAACTGCACATACGGTTCACGTCCACGCTGTCGCGGCATGCTACCAGTGTTAAAGACTGCGATGGAGCTCCGTATGCCACGGCAAACTGGTTGACACTGACGGCGGCGGTGCACAAATGCTGCGCAGCTAGCGCCATTCGACGGCCAACACAGCGGTTCCTGGTGTGTCCGCTGTGCCGTGCGTGTGATCATTGCTTGTACAGCCCTCTCGCAGTGTCCGGAGCAAGTATGGTGGGTCTGACACACCGGTGTCAATGTGTTCTTTTTTCCATTTCCAGGAGTGTACAATCTTCTGCTGCGGTTACTGCAGTTACTCGGATCAATGTTTAGACACTTTAGATACTTCTTCAATTCGTGAACTGGTACTTACAGCGCTACAGAGGAGCACACGGGATCGTCTACCTGTGATCACTTCACTATACAAAATGTGTCCAGGAAATCTCTTGTCTCACATCCACCGGGAGTGCCCAATCCATCTGATAAGGTGATCAATAACGGAGACTACCGTACTGTACATCTTTACCTTCTCAGGAACTTTATTACTTGACAGGAAGTCACTCCATTCGCTGTTCATAGCGGTTCTAAGCTTCTGTTGGTTGAAGCGTTCAAATTTCATAAGATCACGGCGATCTAGCGTCCAGGTTTCGCAACCATAGAGCCGGAAAAAATTAACTGCTCCATATACCACCAGTTTGGTGCATAGTGTCAAATCTCTATTGAGGAAGAGACGATGCAAGAGATGTCAAAATGCAACATGTACGGCATGTCCTGTTCCCCAAGTCCTCTTCCGATGAGCAGTTAGCTGATGATATAGTTCCTAAATAGAGGTCTGTGGGAAATACACTGAAATCTGGAAAGGTTGTTCTAGGAGCTGTCTGTGCTAATACCGTTGTTTTAGTGGATGTAGATGGTCAGGCCAAACTGTTTACGTGCAGTAATGAAAAAATTTTCAAATAGTTGCAAGCTCTGCGAGAACAAGAGCAGGAGAATCACTGTTGTCACAATACCGCAGTCCAGTTAACAGGGTGAGACTTTTGAAACATTTAGATTGTGTGTATTTACGTTCTTCTCCTTCATTGTTTTCTGGCGGTGTCTCATAAAGTATGGCTGCTAGGTACACAACAAACAACGTTGACACACGGACGCACCCTTGTTTGAGGCCGGCCCTTGTGGCCCAGCGGTCGCAGGTTCGAATCCTGCCTAGGGCATGGATGTGTGTGATGTTCTTAGGTTAGTTAGGTTCAAGTAGTTCTAAGTTTAGGGGACTGATGACCTCAGATGTTAAGTCCCATAGTGCTCAGAGCCATTTTAACCTTCTTTGAGCTCATTAGCTATTGGGAAACTGTCTGATGTTTCATTCTGGTATGGTTTATGCACCGTATAGCTCGTGTGTATCTTAATTCATTTGCCAGTTCATTTGTTTCAGCCTCTTAGTGAATTCTCACCTGGGGAGAAAGAAACTGGCTACCAATCGTGCTGCCCTTCTTTATACACCTTTAGTATTCCCTGTTAGTCCTGTCTGATAAAGGACCCACGCACGTGAGCAATACTCCATCGCCTCACGGGATAGCCTCGTGGTCAAGGGCGTCTTGTCACGGTCCGCGCGGCTCCCTGTGTCGGAGGTTCGTGTCCTCCCTCAGGCATAGGCGTGTGTGTTGTCCTTAGCGTAAGTTAGTTGAAGTTAGATTAAGTAGTGTGTAAGCTTAGGGACCAATGACCTCAGCAGTTTGGTCCCATAAGACCTTACCACAAATTTCCAAAAATATTCCAGGATAGATTAAACGAGTGATCTGTTAGCAATCACTTTTGTAGACTGCTCGCATTTCCCTAGTATTCTATGAACTAGCTTAAGGCCCGCATCTCGTGGTCGTGCGGTAGCGTTCTCGCTTCCCACGCCCGGGTTCCCGGGTTCGATTCCCGGCGGGTTCAGGGATTTTCTCTGCCTCGTGATGGGTGGGTGTTGTGTGCTGTCCTTAGGTTAGTTAGGCTTAAGTAGTTCTCAGTTCTAGGGGACTTATGACCACAGCAGTTGAGTCCCATAGTGCTCAGAGCCATTTGAACTAGCTTAAGTCTGTCACCTGCTTTACCTACGAGTGAACCTTTGTGGCGGTTCAGTTTCATATCCCTTCAAATTCTTCCACCCAGGCTTTTGTATAAATTGACGAATTCCAGCTATGTCTCATTGATACCGTAACCAAAGTATATTACGTCATTCGTTTTGTGAAGTGCACATTTTTACAACTCTGAACTTTTAAAGCACTTTGCCACTCTTTTCACCACTTTGAAACCTTATCAAGATGGAAATATATGTTATCAGGCAGTACTTCATTATAGGTAACTGCATCTTGTGGGAAGACCATTATTAATACTCTCTGCGAGAATACTGATATACGAGATGAACGCCAAAGGTTTAGGGAACACCTAAAGTTAGCTCTAGATCTCTTGGTGACTCTCCATCCGAGAAAACATGCTGCGTCCGTCCTATCAAGAAATCATCGATCCTGTCACAAAGTTTTCTTGGTACCACATCAGACCGTACTTTCGATGATAAGCGTAGGTGTGGTACTGGGTCATATACTTTCCGGAAGTAAAGAAATACTGCATCTAACTGAACATATTGATCCGTGTCTTTCAGGATTTCATGTGAGGAAAGCGTGAGGTGGGTTTAATATGACCTATATTATCGAAATCCAGGTTGGTTGCTGAGGAGATGGTCATTCCGTTTGAAATACCTCTTTACAATTGAGTTCAGTGAATGATTTAAGATTATACAACAAAAGGATGACAAGAAAATAGTTCACAAAGCGGTGATTCTTGTAACGCATCAATATGAACACAAAAAACCGTAAGTAATCAAATTTAGTGATCGTCTCACTATGTATATGGAGGAATTATGCCTGAATACTCAGATGTATTCTCTTAAATTAATAAGACACAGACGATTTGAATATACGAATTTATTGTGAGTAGTGTGATGCACTGTGTGATAACAGATGTAAACAAACTGTCTGTGAATAGCACCAAAGTTATGTGGGTCTTTTCATTGCAAGGGAAAGTATTAATATAAACATAATTTCCAGTGGCAACAGTCCCATTTTCTATACCATATTTAGACACACTATCTATAAATTCAAATAACATACAATACAGAAAATTCCAATAAACATGGACTGCAAAGTGCATACCTGAAGAGTTATGAGCACTTGTTCATCTTCGCTAATGTGAAACACATCTCTTCAAATGGACAAGTGATCATAACTGTTAGGGTATGCATTTTAAAGCCCATGTTCACTAGAAATTTTTTTCTTGTATTGGTCCATAATATCTCATCCCAAAATATGAAAAGCAAAGAGCATGCAGTAGAAGAGAATTGTTTCACAGTACCAGAGATGAAGAATCGTCAATAACTCTATAGGTTTTAGAGCTCATTTTTGCTAGAATTTTTGCTTGGAGTGATCTTTCCTGTCATTTCTCTGAATATTGACCATTCCTCCTGGGACATCCTGTACAAAGATTGTGCCAACAATTGGAAAGATTATGTAACTCTGATTTTTTAACCCTGAGTTTGTGTCTGTGTGTTTATGTTTCACACAGGTAGAGAGAGAGTGGGGTGGGAGGGAGGTGTCATACAGAGACTGAGATGGGGGAGGGAGGAAACGATCCTTTCTTAGTATACGAGGTGCGATAATAAAGTAATCAGACTGATTTTCTTTGCAATATGTGGCAACCCTGCCGGCTTGAGTAGGCACAATATACACTCCTGGAAATTGAAATAAGAACACCGTGACTTCATTGTCCCAGGAAGGGGAAACTTTATTGACACATTCCTGGGGTCAGATACATCACATGATCACACTGACAGAACCACAGGCACATAGACACAGGCAACAGAGCATGCACAATGTCGGCACTAGTACAGTGTATATCCACCTTTCGCAGCAATGCAGGCTGCTATTCTCCCATGGAGACGATCGTAGAGATGCTGGATGTAGTCCTGTGGAACGGCTTGCCATGCAATTTCCACCTGGCGCCTCAGTTGGACCAGCGTTCGTGCTGGACATGCAGACCGCGTGAGACGACGCTTCATCCAGTCCCAAACATGCTCAATGGGGGACAGATCCGGAGATCTTGCTGGTCAGGGTAGTTGACTTACACCTTCTAGAGCACGTTGGGTGGCACGGGATACATGCGGACGTGCATTGTCCTGTTGGAACAGCAAGTTCCCTTGCCGGTCTAGGAATGGTAGAACGATGGGTTCGATGACGGTTTGGATGTACCGTGCACTATTCAGTGTCCCCTCGACGATCACCAATGGTGTACAGCCAGTGTAGGAGATCGCTCCCCACACCATGATGCCGGGTGTTGGCCCTGTGTGCCTCGGTCGTATGCAGTCCTGATTGTGGCGCTCACCTGCACGGCGCCAAACACGCATACGACCATCATTGGCACCAAGGCAGAAGCGACTCTCATCGCTGAAGACGACACGTCTCCATTCGTCCCTCCATTCACGCCTGTCGCGACACCACTGGAGGCGGGCTGCACGATGTTGGGGCGTGAGCGGAAGACGGCCTAACGGTGTGCGGGACCGTAGCCCAGCTTCATGGAGACGGTTGCGAATGGTCCTCGCCGATACCCCAGGAGCAACAGTGTCCCTAATTTGCTGGGAAGTGGCGGTGCGGTCCCCTACGGCACTGCGTAGGATCCTACGGTCTTGGCGTGCATCCGTGCGTCGCTGCGGTCCGGTCCCAGGTCGACGGGCACGTGCACCTTCCGCCGACCACTGGCGACAACATCGATGTACTGTGGAGACCTCACGCCCCACGTGTTGAGCAATTCGGCGGTACGTCCACCCGGCCTCCCGCATGCCCACTATACGCCCTCGCTCAAAGTCCGTCAACTGCACATACGGTTCACGTCCACGCTGTCGCGGCATGCTACCAGTGTTAAAGACTGCGATGGAGCTCCGTATGCCACGGCAAACTGGCTGACACTGACGGCGGCGGTGCACAAATGCTGCGCAGCTAGCGCCATTCGACGGCCAACACCGCGGTTCCTGGTATGTCCGCTGTGCCGTGCGTGTGATCATTGCTTGTACAGCCCTCTCGCAGTGTCCGGAGCAAGTATGGTGGGTCTGACACACCGGTGTCAATGTGTTCTTTTTTCCATTTCCAGGAGTGTATTTGACGTTGGTCTATAAGCTGCTTCAAGTCCAAGCAGCCCATCGATGCAACTGCTCAGTCGTGAGTTGTGCTGTAATAAGTTAACACGTGTTTGTGTCTCTCGTGATGGAAATGTAACAGCATAATATTGCTCAACGGTATGTCATTTCTTTTTGCATTAAATTTGGTGAAAACACGACAACAACTTATGGTAAGCTTCAGAAGGCTTTTGGAGAGGAGGTTAAGTCAAGAGCTCAAGTTTTTCGTTGGCATAAAATGTTTAGTGAAGGCAGAACGAATACTGAAGATGAAGACCGCAGTGGACGACCATCAACCTCACGGACGGATGTCAACTTGGCCAGAATGCGTGAACTCATATGATCTGATCGAATATTATCCGTGAAAATGATTGCATAGGAACTGAACATCAATCGAAAAACGTTTCGTTTAGTAATAACTGACGATCCTGGTATGAGAAATATTTGTGCAAAAATGGTCCCCAAAACTCTTACACCACAAGAGTGAGGAACACAGAAAAATGTGGCAGCCGATCTGTTAGAGCAAACGGAAATCAATCCAGAATTGTTGACCCGTGTAATCAGTGGTGGTGAAAGTTCGTTTTTTCAGTACGATCCAGTGACAAAACGCCAAGGTTCGCAGTGGTGCTCAAAGGGATCACCCAGACCAAAACAACTCGCATGTCAAAGTCAAAAGTGAAATTCATGCTTGTGTGCTTCTTTGATACCAAGGGAATTTTTCATAAAGAGTGGGTGCTCCTGGACAAACAGTTAACCAATATCACTACTAAGAAATTTTAGAAAGAGTTCGTAAAAGAGTTCTTCGTGTCCGTGCCAACATTGTTGATGATCGGATTCTGCGTCACGATAATGCGCCATCCCATACTGCTTTGCAAGCAATTTTTAACCTCAAAACAAATTTAGGTACTACCACAGCCACCTTATTCACCAGATATCGCTCCATGCAACTTTTCTCTATTTCCAAGAGTCAAAACGGCGGTCAAGGGACACCATTTTCAAACAGCACAAGATGTCCAAAAAGCTGTGACGAGGGTCTTGGAGGATATTCCAGAAGATGAGTTCCAGAAGTGTTACCGTCAATGGCAGAAGCGCTGGAGAAAGTGTGTGCAATTAGAAGGGAACTACTTTGAAGGAGACAACACTAAACTTGACTAAAACGGTAAGCAACATTTTTTTTCACATCAGTCTCATTACTTTATTGTCACACGTGGTATATCATCTAATGATACGTTTTATTTTTCAAGATAGCGAATTATTTGTTAGGAAGCTACTAACTTAACAACTACCACTAAAACGTCCTCACATGAGGACTCTGATAACAAAATTTTCCATATATATTAAATGTGTAATTCAACGCATTGATAAATGTGCTCCCTTACGAGTACTTATAGTAGGAGACTTTTGGAAATATAAGCTCAACAGCCTACATCTCTCTTCGTTTGTCAGCACAAGAAAAGGCTAAGTGGGTCGTTTATTACCTTCTTTTACTTTTTTCCGGCTAAAACGACAGAAAAGTTTGAAAATGTAGCCTCCAATTTCGACATGCCCTTGGTCATCAACAGACTGGCTACAGATAAAAAAGAAGAGACAACAAGACTCTTCACAGCGTCTGTCAAATCAGTCAAATAATTACAGTGCCGTTCATTAAATCTATAAGACCATGAAGTATTACAACTATACGTATTTTGGGGTCACTCAATACGCGAAATTCAACACATTGTACTACTACCATTCAACACGTTGTTCTGCCACCACTGTCACCAATAATGACATACCTTACGTCAAACTGAGCTTGGATGATAGATATGTGTAGATCATGGCTTGATGCTTCACCTCTAAATAATAGTGGGTGGCACGCCAGACTCTCACGGAACCACGGGAAACATGAGATTCCTCCCAGCATTGTTGAAAGATTACATCATGGGGAGTTCTAATACAGGACGCAGTCACCGACCTTACCACATCAGATATGAAACAGTTACTGTCCAGATTACAAGCTATGTGTGTAGACATCATATTGACGACCAAGGTACTCCCCATGACACCCACCCCTGTATGATGGTGCAAATAGAAGTTCGTTCTCCTCAGTCCACACTTGATTAAACCCATTGCGACCCTATACATAGGATCGAAAAGATTACATGATGTCACTCCCATATACAATGCACTTCTCTTTGCTGCCGAATCAAGGGGACACACGGCAATGGTCACAATGCTGACTGTCCATGGTGCTCGATATGCCACCGTACTGTCTATTTGGATACTTGTCTTGCTTTAGATAAGCTCATTTCTTGACTTAAGGTACATTACATGACATTTTTACTCTGCTCTGAGTGAGCAGTAAGACTGTCTTTCCCCACCCATCTGTAAGTCGCTGTTACCCATTGAAATCCTATACGCTGTTCATTAAAGGGGCACTATCCAGCCCTGACATGATTCACAGAGCTAGTGCCATTTGTGGAGGTGTGATCTATGAAAGGTGCGGTACCTCATTGGATCCTAAAAGCTTCACCAATGACGTCATTTTGTACAATGAGGATTTTAGGTCACGTTTTTTCAACAGCACACCACCAGGATGCTGAATTAGTCGCTATGACAGACTACGCTGAAAAAAATAGGCTTCATATGGGAGGCATTCAATAAATAAGGCAACATTTTTCTTAAGCAGGTTAGTTTTATTCTGGATTCTAACACACCATATTATTCCACACTAGTATAGGCGACAAAACTGTGTTTTTCTACATAAGCTACATTCAAAGTGACGGCCTTACACAAGCTTACTGGGAGTGCGTTTATGCCTACATGGTATCACTCCACTGGTTGACATTGGGACCGATGTCTTGCTGCATCAATAACATCCCCATTATCCATGTACTGCTTTTCATGGCATGTATCCTTCATAGGGCCAACCAGATGGAATTTGGAAGGCATGAGACCCAGGCTGAAGGGTGGATGAGGGAGAACGGTCCAATGAAGATTTGTTAACTCCTCTCAGGTATGCAGACTTGTGTTAGGGCTTGCATTGTCATGGAGGAGGAGAGGTGCGTTTGCGTTTTTTGCGGCACCACCTCAAATGAGAGTGTCCACACATTCCGAAATCCCTGGAGTCACGGCTGTTTTGCAACCGACTGTCGCACGGAAGTTCGGACAGGTTTATGCTAGCATGTTGTAATGGAGGCAGATGTATCGCATGATGGCTCGCCATGCTTTTACTCACTGTCAGGTCTCCACAGATATTCTGCAAGCGCCTATGAATATCTGCGATGCTCAGGTTTCCGCCAAAAGAAATTCGGTGACTGCACTCTGCTTGGATTGCACCTCCATTACAGACGCTATTTTGAAAGCTACATCTAGCGCCGCCACCAACCGGAAATTCATGAAACCATAGAGGCTAAAGCGGGAATATTCCATAATGTCCCATAACAAATTTCGCATTTTTTCAACCGAAATTGGCCGAGGAGAAAAATGTGTTTTAATTACTTACTGAATGCCCCTCGCACAAGGTGTTATGTATGGGTGTATACGCCTTACTGTTGTAAATAACTTTTTTCAGCCATGAAAAGAATATAAAGCATAGGAAGATCACTTCCTTAAAACACAGCATTCTTATCTTCTATTTCTGCTTTTGATTTGAAGAGACAGCATTTAAGGAGATGCTGTGTTGGCCCATTGGATGCTTCTCCATGAGAGACGCTGCTCTATGAAGTGCAAGTGCACGTTTCCACTACTAGTGCTGACTGAGCATGGAAAAGATTGCAGGTGACTCAAGAGTCACTGCACTCTTGGCTCACGGATTCTAATCACAGGTGACTCATGAGTCACTGAACCGTTGGCCTACTTAGTATTCGGCTCTCAGCAGCTCCTCACTGCTCCCAATTCTGTGCAGAATGGCTCGTAAGGTGACAAAGGCGTTACCTTGCTCTTTCCATTATAGGTCCACTCACTGATTCAGCTTGCAGTGATCTTGTTGACTTGAATCAGTGACTTGTGGTTCTCCATTTGAGTTCTGCTTGCCATGGATATTGTTCATTGTAACCATTTTTGTACATTGCAGTATTAATTTTTACTCATATACATTGTGTGCTGCAAAGGAGTTTACACTGACCTTCAGCAACTCGAAGAAAGATAATAAAAAATATGAATGTTTAAGTAATGTAGATGGTCATGATATTTCTGATGATTTTTCACTACTGAAGATGTTCAAAATGTCCTCCATCGGCAGAAGCCTAGGATCAGCAATGCTCAGGAACGAATCGACACACATCTGTTATGGTTGCCAAAGGAATGGATTCACAGGCAGTCGCAATCACCTTTCTCGTGTTCTGTAGCATACATGTAGCATTCATGGCTTTGTGTCATGGATGGTGTCCTCCAAAATTTCTCACAGAAGGATGTCTAATGGTGCTAGGTCGAGAGACCTGTGAGGAAACTCAACACTTCCCCATTGGCCTTTCATTCCCTCACAGTCCTCCATAATTTTTTTCGATCATCATTATCGAATGCCTTAATAAATCAATGAATACTACATGCGTTTCTGTATTTTAATCTATTTTTGATTAATTGTTTAATTATAAATTCAGCATTGTTGTTGACCTACTCCTTCAAAATCCCATTTATTCTGCACCTAATATATTATCAGCTGTAACCTTCAATCTATTGGTTACTAGTCTTGCATAAACTTTCTTTGTGGTGTCTAGTAACCTGATTCCTTTGTAGTTCTCGCAGTTGTTATGAAATCTGTTTTTTAACTGGGTCGCCCAACGAAGACATGGGGCAAGGGAGTCGCCAAACTGGGTGTGTACAATCTGCCAGTAATATTATACCTTGTGTACTCCGATGTGCAAACTGAATTATCTCGCTGATTGCACCACAAGGTTTACGACGATAACTACTTTTGTTACACAAGTCATCTAGCTGAACAGAGTGAAAAAATACGCGGCAGGTGGTCAGGATTCTAAAATGAACATGTCATTATTTATTTGGTGTTTAGTAGTTATTGCTTCCTTCACGGCATTAAATCGATTTGTAATGTGATACAATATGTAAGTAGTATATAAACGATACAAATAGAAGTATCACAGAATTCTCTGCACAGTTCACATATTCATTTCATAAATTTGTAACTTCTTTTTACATTTGCAGTAAATTCAGCGGCTTATTGGCATTACAAGAACGAGTACAAGCCTAGTTGACTAGAACAAATTTGTATTGCGTTTTACATATTAGTATGTTGTTGGTGTTACAGTGCAAGGATTTGAAAGGATTGTATTTCTTTAAAAACCCGAAGACAAAAAGAAGTCCCTGCTTTACAGCAAATGATTTTCTGAAATTTTTGTCTCCCTTTGAAGCAAATGGGTATTTCATATTAGAATTTTTAAATCTGACGGTGACATCCTAGCGAAATTACGAAACTTACCACTTTATTCAAGATTCAGGTCGCTCAGTATGTCATTCTCGCCACGTACTCAATAGTACGTTTTCGTCCAACGCGACTACTACGCGCCTATCTTCGTCTGCTAATTCAGTCGAGTGTTAATAATCCAGCACCATATATCTTTAAATCATGCTCTTGGTTGGGCATAGCTTAATACACAACGCGGATATCGATGCGATTACTCATACAGAAACGTTCGTCGCTTGTGAGGACGGAGAAGGGGACAAGGAACGTAGCTGCACGTAAGTTGCGGACTTCGATAGGAAAAAATGTTGCGAACAGAAACATGTTTTTAAACTCATTGTAAACATGGTTGTACGGAAAGCTCTCCCAGAAATTGGTGGAAAATCGGGGGCCGAGGCACCGCATTTAATGAGCGATAACCTAGCGCCGTATTGAGTTACAGGGGAGGCGGAACGTCCTGAAAGCGAACATTCCCAGGCTTCATGCGGCTTCGCAACGTCGGCCGCGTAATGACGTTAATTACCTCCCGTTTTGCAGGACCTACAGGATTTAAGTCGGTCGTTAGGCGCAGCTGCACGATGTCGAAAGTATCGTGGAACAAATACGGCGATAGCGTAATACGACTCCCTTTCGTGCCAAAACTCTCCCCGATAAATGCGATTCCCATTACAGGAAACGAAAATTCTCTTCCATGTTTCAAAAAGATAAACTTGAATGTAATGCTGTTGTGTGAAAAGCAGCATCAGTTCCCCGTCGTTTCCAGAGCTGTCAGTGCTGGTTTAGGAGTAAATCTGCTGTCTTTACACTCACTCTCTCTCATTCATTTACACACACACACACACACACACACACACACACACACACTAGTAATTACGTAATTATTAAGACGTCGTTTTTATTGTGACATTGTTATCCACCACAAAATAGTTCTACCCGGTGTGCAAGATATAGGAGGTAGGGGAAATATCCTCAAACATCAAGAAGAATGTACTAATTCCAAAGATGGCAGGTGCTCACAAGTGCGAATACTACAGAACCGTCAGTTCAGTAGCTCATGGTTGCGAAAAACTGGTATGAATTATGTATAGAAGAATGGTAAAAAGTGCCAGAATACAACCTCAGTGGAAGATCAATTTAGTTTCCGGAGCAATGAATGAACACCTGAGGCCTCCTGATCCTGCAAGTTATCTTACAAGATAGGATGAAGGAAGGAAATTCACATTAATAACATGTGTAGATTTAGAAACAGTGTTGATTTAAATGCACTCTTTGAAAATTTGAAAATAACAAAGATGAAGTATAGGGAGCGTAATGTTAGTTACAGCTTGTACAGAAACCAGACTTCAGTTACATGAGTCGAAGGATAGCAGTGTGAAATGAGATCGTGTTGTAGCTAATCACCAATGATACTGAACGTGTACACTGAGCAGCCAATAATGGAAACCAAGGGCAAATTTAGAAAGTGAGTAATATAAAACTGTAACGTTTGAGGATAACACTGTAATTCTGCCAGAGACGGCAAAAGACTCGGAAGAGTAGTTGAATGAACTCGATAGTGTGTTGAAAAGAGTTCAAATATGTAAGAGTAGTCGAATGTAGTCAAATTAAATCGAGCGATGCTGAAGGAATTCGGTTAGGAGCTGAGACACTAAAAGAAGGCGATGAGGAGGGATGTTTGGAGGATGTTTGGTGGATGTTTGGTGGATGGGGCAGCCTAAAAATGTAGAGGGAGACCTAGTGACGAATACGTAGTTATTGAAAGATCAAGAGCCAAGCTCTGAACTAAATAGCGTGGAGAGCTGCATCAAATCAGTCTTCCGCCTGAAGACCGAAACATCATCACATGACCAATTTGCATAACCTAACTATGGTCCCACTTGATGTTTGCAACAAATCTTTGTGGAGAGATGTGCGTATCACAGGGAATAGCCAGTCAGTAGGTAACAAGCTTTCCAGTCTGAGAATTCGGAATTTACAAGCGTCTCATAACGGTAAAAGGGCATGACATATGAGTGCGTCGAGACAGAAAAAGGAAACTTTTTGTGGGTGTAATGGATGCTGAATATGTAATATAAATAAAGGTAGGATGAATAAAGACGAGCGATAATTACTGTGCTGTCACATATCTGTGATCTTTTACAAACTGTAAACGGGCGCAGATGATGTAACTTGGGTTATGGTGCATGAAATATATACTTTCTAGGCCAATTTTACGAGTGCTATTAGGAAAGTAAGATCCGATTGGACACTAAATAGATGGTTCAAATGGCTCTAAGCACTATGTAACTTAACATCTGAGGTTATCAGTCCCCTAGACTTAGAACTACTTAAACCTAACTAACCTAAGAACATTACACACATCCATGCCCAAGGCAGGATTCGAACCTACGAACGTAGCAGCAGCGCTTGGCCACAGCGGCCGGCCACGAAATAGAAACCAGTGGGAAAATCAAAACTATTTTATTTCCTACAGTTTGCTACAACTCTGAGGTACATAGTCGCTGCTCCGACTTAGACATTTGTAGTAGTGTTGTACCGACTTTCAAATACCCTAGTCATAAAAGTCTGTGCTTTCCATCACTTCTCTACGCCGCGGTCTGCAGTTCATTGTCTACGCCAAAATGCTCTCTTCGTAGCCAGAGCTTCATGTAAGCAGAGATGAACGTCAGAGGAAGCCAAGTCCAGGCTATATGGTGGGTGGATGATCAAACACTTCCCACCGAAAACGCTGCAGTGGCATCTTCATTGCCCCTGCAGTGTGCAGCCGAGAATTGTCATGAAGAAAGTAATGCATGACAGTTACGTTGTGCAGGCTGCTTGATATCAGGCGAAACGTCTCAGTGGGCAGCCGTACTTGGCGGAAGAAATGCAGCTTTATGGTATGGAGCATTATCATGCTTATACTATCACCCTCTCCGTACTATTCCTCTACTATAATCTATTCACAATACTGTAACCGACCGAGGTGGCGCAGTGGTTACCACACTGAACTCTCACTCGGGAGGACGACAGTTCAATCCTGCATCTGGCCATCCTGATTTAGGTTTTCTGTGATTTCCCTAAATCGCTTCAGGCAAATGCCGGGATGGTTCCTTTGAAAGGGCAAGTCCGACTTCCTTCCTCATCCTTCCTCATCCTTCTCTAATCCGATGAGACTGATGACCTCGCAGTTTGGTTTTTTCCCCCTAATCAACCCCAACCCAACAATACTTTAGCATTTTCTTAATATCAGTAATGGAATTACACTCTATACCAAAAATTAACCTACACTGTAGCATAGTATCCTGCACACTTCACTGTTGGCAGTACACACGATGGCAAATAAACGTTCACCAAGCATTTCACCGGTTTGTCACAGGGTATACCGTGATTCACCAATCCACATCACTCGATTCCAGTCATCCACTGTTCGGTGGCGTCGCTCTTTGCACCACCTGAAGCGCCACATAGTATTGACAACAGAGATGTCTGGCGTCTGCGATTGTGCTCAACCATTGTACCCCACACATTTTAACTGCCCACGCACAGTCATTGTGCTAGCTGGACTGCCTGAAGCACTTTCGAACTGACAAGTGATTCCTAAGTTTCATTTCATGCGGTTATTTACAACCACCCTCCGCAATGCTGGATGGTCCCTTTCCCTCATTACATGAGGTCTATCTGGTTTTTATGTAGGTGTGGGTCTCCTTCACGTTTGCACTTCACAGTCACGTCATCAGCAGTCGACTTATAAACCTGTAGGACAGTTGAAATGTTCCAAATGGATCTGTTACTCAGGTGACATCGAGTGACTAGTCTACGTTCGAAGTCACTGATCTCTCATCACCGACCCATTCAGCTTTTACTGCTTTTCTGCTGACAACACAAAACTCACCGCCGCCTTTTATATTGGCAGTCTCGCTTTCATGACATCTAGTGGTCAACTCCACATTACGAATGAGTGTCTGAATACTTTCGATCGGATAGTGTACACTCATAATTTGACTTGTGTTTGTAGAAAACAGCATCCTTGTATCGGACTACCATAACTGAAAATATACAATCGGAAAACAACTATGAAGTGCATGGCTCATGGAACACTCCACTGGAAAACATGTTAGGTATATGACTGCGTGGTGTCTGTTCTTTCTGACATATCCGAAAGAACAGACACCACACAGTCATCTAACTGATTGGTCTAGACGGGTAATGGATCCACCTTCTTCAGTGCTGATGCACAAGCATGTATGACCTCCTGTGGTAATCTCAGAGTGGCGAGCATGGAGGAAATGGACAGGGGATGCGGATAGGTGGCACTCGTTGGGAATGTGGGTCTGTGGTGAGGCGTCCCGAGATAGTCCGCGCCGTTGAGATAAAAATGTGTCCCGCATGACACAGTGGTTAACGCACCTGCCTAGTAAGCAGGAGGTCCCGGGTTCGAATCCCCGTCCAGTACACATCTTCACTCCACGACGCTGATTCCGCGTAATGTCCCGATGCAGCTGACATCAGCACATCATCACTAATCCCTTCCCTTTCCTTTCTCCCTCCCTCTCCAACTTCAATTTACATACAACACATGTTAGGTTTCTATTTTGATTAATCTGCGTCTGGAGCGAAGAAAGAACGCCTGTTTAAATGACTCTGTGCATGGTGCAATCAGCGTAATCTTATCTTCGCGATCCCAACGAGAGCGTCACTAATGATCTTTAGAATAATCCTAAATTCCTCAATTAATATTAGTTTTTGCATCTTCGTAAGTAGGTTTTCGCGGGCCAGTTGACGTCATTTGCAAGTAGTGATACAAAGTCGGCATTTCCGTAACGTCCTGTGACTCAGACATACCTGGTATCATTCTTGCTGTTCTTCTTTCTTTACATTAATTGTAACATTCTATAATGGTTTTCCTTTTTTCTTGTTTCTGCCCTCGTAACAGAAACTAACTTACCGTACACAGTTTTGTCTATATTACGTTTGCCCAAAACTACGCCACTTCCAATACATTTTCTGATCCTTTATGGAGGTCATCTTCTGTGCAGGACGCTGGACACAGCCCGCATTGGAGCATTTGATGAACAGTCTGGTCTTCTCCACACAATTGTATCATCTTCATCAGTTTAGCCACATCTTGCCAAATTAACCTTTGAGCTGTCAACTCCAAATATTAGTCTATTCATGGACATGCAAATTATCCAGTTCTCATCGTAGCCAGGAGATAGAGTTTCTGAAGCTCTTTTCGAGCCAGGGGGAAGGTAGTCGTAGCCCTCCATGGTTTGCGACCTAAGTTTTTCAGCAGTAGTTCTAAGTGCCGTCGACTTACTAGGGAAATTCCTCTTTGACGTCAATCGTTGCTGGTGCGGTTCATGCTCATACAGAGGATGGGTTCTCTCCTGCTCCACTTTCTTGTTTCCCTCACTCGCATCTATTTCTCTTCGAACAGGAGGTGGTGCTATTTCTGCGAAGTGATACTACCGTTCGACTGAATGAATCTTAAGCAAACTATTACGATACTGCAGGTGCCATTTAGAGTTACGACCACCTGTTAGGCCTGTGTTGAATTATATCAAGCAGGACATGCATACTTTGCCGCAGAATAGCACAGTGCCATTGTATAGGTTCATAGAGCTTCAGTCTGACTATCTCACTGAAATCGTGCTAGCTTCCGTAGAGAATCGTTCCTGATGGAAGCTTTTGACTTGCAGTTTATGCAGTACTTCGTAAAAGTAAGACATCTGTCAAGTGTCGCTCTTAGATTATTTGGTCTCACAAGACAGTGCTCCAGTTCACACCTGACCGTAGTAACTTTTATTTTCGACTAGCTTCCCTATTTCTCTAATGAAAAGCACACACCTGTGTCTTTGTTGCATTTGATTCAAGTTTGTTTGTGTTTTAGTATCTGGAAAATTGTCTAGGATCATTCGTGAGTGTGTTCTCTACTGATTCAAAATCAAGGATAGAGCTACTTCATCGGCATATAAGAATCTCCTGCTGATGGGTGCTATGTGTTGATAATTCGTGTATATATTGAACATAATTGGAGACAGCACACTTCCCTAAGGGAGACCATATTTTGTAGCCTCCATCAGCTAGGCTGTTCTTGGAAGTCGACGAGGAACCTCGATTCTGCAAAAGAGTAGCAATGAGCCTTATTAGGCTAAAATACGTAGTCAGGTTGTAGACCTTCACTAGCAGTAGCTGGCGACTGATGGTGTCATACATCTACACCTACGTCATACTCCGCAAGCCACCTAATGGTGTGTGGCGGAGGGTACTTTCAGTACCACTATCTGATCCCTCCAACCCTTTGCACTCGCGAATAGTGCGTTGGGAGGAAAGATTGTCTGTAAGCCTCTGTATTGGCTCTAATTTCTCGAATATTCTCCTCGTGGTCAATACGCGAGATTTATGTGGGAGGAAATAATAGGTTGTCTGACTCCTCCTGAAAAGTACTGTCCCGAAATTTTAATAGTAAATCTCTCCGTGATGCATAACGCCTCTATTGTAACGTCTGGCAGTGGAGTTTCTTTAGCATCTCCGTAACACTCTGTCGCCAGATAAACGATCCCGTGACGAAACGTGCCGCTCTTCGTTGGCTCTTTTCTATCTCCTCTATCAGCCCTACCTGATAGGGATCCCAGATAGATGAACAAAACCCAAGAATCGGGCGAACAAGCGCCTTATAAGCCACTTCTTTCGTGGATGAGTTCCATTTCCTTAAGATTCTTCCGACGAATCTGACTCTGATGTTTGCTTTTCCCACTATCTGTTTTATATGGTTGTTCCACTTAAGGCCGCTCTGGATAGTTACGCCCAGGTATTTTACGGCAGACGTTGTCTCCAGCTGAAACTTCTGGTTGTCTGGCTTCTGGCTGTCTTGAGCTGTTTGTCGTTAATAGTGTAGCTGTACAGTAGTGGATTTCTTTTCCTATGTATACGCTGCTGGAAGTATATAAATACCACCACTGCCACCTTTCAAGCTTCTTCTATAAATTGTGTGAGACTTAGTGGTTGTCCGGTACAGGTTTTACCAGATCGAAATCCGTATTGCAGGGGTATATTTAAGGGGTTAAATATGGGTGATAGGCGATTCAAAAATCAATCTTTCCATAAACTGGTTCAGGTGACATAATAGTTTGACTGGTCTACAATTCTTGAATACTAACGAATTTCATAGCCTCTGCGTTGGAGGGGTTCAGGCCTTTTGTAGCTGAAATTTTTGTTATTATTAACTTTCACCCAAAACATATAACAGACGTCCACCGTTATTTAGTTTCGTCTCAATGCTTTATGTTCGTGCAATCAATTGCGAAATGTGTAGGTATCCTGGCACTGTTTTCTAATAATTCATGTGTGTACTTTAGTGTGGTACCGTCAGCAAAACCCAAAAAGTGTTTATCAATTCTTCATATTCGCTTCTTTTGACGCCATTGCATTGTGTTTTAGCACCCTACTGTTGAATAAATCAGTTCCTTGTCGATGTTCATTTTCTTGTATGTGATACACGAATTTTGAAAGCAACATATTCCACCAAATTCCTCGTCGTCTTACAGCTCTGTTTCTCCCCCCCCCCCTCTCTCTCTCTCTCTCTCTCTCTCTCTCTCTCTCTCTCTCTCTCTCTCTCTCTCCTCTCTCTCTCTCTCTCTTAGCCTATAAGAAGGACACTCCGACACTGTGTTCGCTGAAAACCAATCCATACCGACCGGTGTCCACATTAGGTGAGTTGTCACCAACGCTCGGAAGTCCTGAGAACGTTGGGAAGCAGGGTTTACACATTAGATGAGTTGTCACCAACGCTCGGAAGTCCTGAGAACGTTGGGAAGCAGGGTTTACACATTAGATGAGTTGTCACCAACGCTCGGAAGTCCTGAGAACGTTGGGAAGCAGGGTTTACGTAATCTCACCAGTGGAAACTTTAACATAACAAAACCTTAATTTAGTGATCACGGGGAAGTGCTACACTGGCAGACAGATCCGCCTTGCTTTATGTTCGGACCGTCGCTGTGACCAGTAGGAAAAGTATGTTATATCGGTTGCTTTTCTGCAATATTATGGTAGCGTATCTTCAAAGATAAGGAGGAGTTTGAAAAGATTTAATATTAAAAATGTGTCTCGTCAACCGGACAAGATTGGAACACTCCTTTGCTTGATTAAAAATTATCTGGGACTGGAGAAGCCTGGTTTCTATAGAATCCTTTGTCATTTTGGGACAATGTGCCCTGTCTATTCATATTAATATGACCACCTGTCAAAAGAGTGAATAACCACCTTTTTTAGCGTGGTCGTGCAGGTAGAGAGTTACTGAGGTTTTACACTTCTGGCCATTAAAATTGCTACACCACGAACATAACGTGCTACAGACGCGAAATTTAACCGACAAGAAGAAGATGCTGTGATATGCAAATGATTAGCTTTTCAGAGCATTCACACAAGTTTGGCGCCGGTGGCGACACCCACAACGTGCTGACATGAGGAAAGTTTCCAACCGATTTCCCATACACAAACAGCAGTTGACCGGCGTTGCCTGGTGAAACGTTGTTGTGATGCCTCGTGTAAGGAGGAGAAATGCGTAACATCACGTTTCCGAATTTGATAAAGGTCGGATTGTAGCCTATCGCGATTGCGGTTCATCCTATCGCGACATTGCTGCTCGCGTTCGTCGAGATACAATGACTGTTAGCAGAATATGGAATCGGTGGGTTCAGGAGGGTAATACGGAACGCCGTGCTGAATCCCAACGGCCTCGTATCACTAGCAGTCGAGATGAGAGGCATCTTATCCGCGTGGCTGTAACGGATCGTGCAGCCACGTCTCGATCCCTGAGTCAACAGATGGGGACGTTTGCAAGACAACAACCATCTGCACGAACAGTTCTACGACGTTTGCAACAGCATGGACTATCAGCTCGGAGACCATGGCTGCGGTTACCCTTGGCGTTGCATCACAGACAGGAGCGCCTGCGATGGTGTACTCAACGACGAACATGGGTGCACGAATGGCAAAACGTCATTTTTTCGGATAAATCCAGGTTGTGTTTATAGCATCATGATTGTCGCATCCGTGTTTGGCGTCATCGCGGTGAACGCACATTGGAAGCGTGTTTTCGTCATCGCCATACTGGCGTATCACCCGGCGCGATGGTATGGGCCGCCATTAGTTACACGTCTCGGTCACCTCTTGTTCGCATTGACGGCACTTTGAACTGTGGACGTTACATTTCAGATGTGTTACTACCCGTGGCTCTACCCTTCATTCGATCCCTACGAAACCCTACATTTCAGCAAGATAATGCAAGACCGCATGTTGCAAGTCCTCCACGGGCCTTTCTGGATACAGAAAATGTTCGACTGCTGCCCTGGCCAGCACATTCTCCAGATCTCTCACCAATTGAAAACATCTGTTCGATGGTGGCCGAGCAACTGGTTCGTTACAATACGCCAGTCACTACTCTGGATGAACTGTGGTATCGTGTAGAAGCTACATGGGCAGCTGTACCTGTCCACGCCATCCAAGCTCTGTTTGACTCTATGCCCCGGCGTATCAATGCAGTTATTAAGGCCAGAGGTGGTTGTTCTGGGTACTGATTTCTCAGGATCTGTGCACCCAAATTGCGTAAAAATGTAATCACATGTCAGCTATAGTATAATGTGTTTGTCCAATGAATACCCGTATATCATCTGCATTTCTTCTTGGTGTAGCAATTTTAATGGCCACTACTGTAGAAGGTGCCGACGGGGATGTGGAGCCATGTCGACTCCAGTGCCATGCTGAGAGTAAACGTTAAATTGCAGTGTCGGATGAGATCATGTAGAAGCTTATTGAGAAACGATGTGTGGATAGTGGTCTATGTGAACATGAAATGTCTTGGGTATTCTTCTACCAGTCGATTGGCTTGCGACCAACAACAGCAACTGATAAAAACATGAACGTACCGGCAACTGCGAATATTGACAAGTATCAGCTGTATAATGGAATGGCGACAGTGAAAATTTCTGCAGGACGGGACATAATCCCGCATTTGCCGCTCATCGCGAGCGGTCACTTTACCATTTGGTATGTATGCATGTCCAAAGGAAGATTGCACCGTAATTCGGAATAAGACAGGCACTGCACTATTGTAACTAATAAATAAATATGATATCTCAGTGTTGATTCTGTCCAATTCTCGAGCTTTGTCTCGTCCCGCGTTCTAGTGACACTCGATGGTACTAACGCCATGACTTGGTGATGGAAGTCTTTCCGAAACGGCTAAGTTTGTAAACTGTTCGCGTGACTCTTTGTTTAAAGTATACCGTACATGCAAAACGACCCTAGCAGACACCGGCAGCAGAGCTGCTGTGGTACACCTCGGGGCGGAGATGACAGGTGTGAAAGACGGCTGCGGAGATGTGTAGGGTGAACTGACGTCCAGTTGTTGAGCAACTGACCGCAAAGATGAACCAAAGTGGTTAACAACAGTGTCTTCGCAGCGACAGCGAATGTTGCTGCGTATGCGTATGGGGCTGGTTCATGCATGCATGCTGCCTGCTGTTCGCAAACAATGAAGCCTGGAATTTGCACACAGTTACAGCAACAGGACGTCTGCTGATTGCCGACACATGGACTTTTCAGATGAATAACTTTTTTTTGTGTATATGGCATGAAAATTCTGAAAGCAAACACCCTGCAACAATCGTCGGAAGGTTCCGGACGGAGGAGGGAGCATTGTCTTCTGCAGAATGTTTTATTGGCATTTCTTGGGTGATCTAGTCATTGGGGAAGGCACAGTGGATCACTACAAATGTGTATCTATACTTGGGGACTATGTTTGCCCCAAAATGAAGTTAGCTTTTTCCTCGGCACGATGGCATGTACCAGCAGGACAATGCAAGGTGTCACACAGCTCGCAGTGTACGTAAGTGTTTCGAAGGGCGCCGGGATGAGTTTACCATACTCCCTTAGCCACCAAACTCTCGGGATTTCAATACAGTCGAGAATCTATGGGATCCTCTCGATCGGGCAGTATGATCCATGCGTCCTAAACTGAGAAACATAGCGCAGTTGGTCACTGCACTGGAGTCGGCATGGGTCCACATACCTGACGGTACATTCCAGAACCTCAGTGACACACTTCCTGCGCGTCTCGTAGCGGTTCGCACTGCAGAATGCCTGACAGGGTTGTACCTCAATGGGTGTTACTGGATGATGTGTGAGTTACTGGAATGTGAGTGTCTGGCTGTCACATGTGCCGCTGCTTACATCTCATCTGGCAGGTTGTTCCTTTTATCTACATACGCATGACTGCATTCAAATGCTTGGAAAAGGGTACATCCAACGACTTTCACATTTTTTTTCTACCCTTTAGTTCTCGAGCACCACGAGGCAAAAACGGACACTTAAACTTTTCCGTGGCATCTCTGATCTCTCTTATTTTTTCCGATGGTCATTTCTCCCTGTGTAGAGAGTCAACAAAATATTTTCGCGTTCGGAGCATTAAGTTGGTGACTGAAATTTCGTGAAAATATCTCACCGAAACGAGAAACGCACATGTATTAAAGATTGCCACCCCAACTCGCTTATCATGTCCGTGACACTTTTTCCTATTTCGTAATAATGCAAATCGTGCTACCCTGAATTGAACTTTTTCGATGTCCTCTTGAAGCAGGACAAGAGTAATGTAAGAAGGCTATTCAGTAGATTTACTGTATGTTCTATTTGCTCTGCCAATAAAACTTAGTCTCTGTTTCGCCTTCCCCACAATATTATCTGTCTGATCGTTCAGGCTGCTGCTCACCACTATCCGGGGCGATTCCAGTCAGTGAAGTTACAGACCGCAAAACTTGCCTCTACTTACACCCCGGACAGCAGAGGGATATCGAACTGACATACGGCCCGACATTCAGGGGTGATGGTCTGGGGTACCATTTCATTTCATAGCAGGATCCCTTTTGTTGTCATCTGTGGCACCCTGCAGCACAGAGGTACGTCGACCCTATTCTACGCCGTTTTGTTGCCCTTCATGGCAAGCCATCCTCGTTTAAATTTCAGCAAAATAATGCCCGCCCGCAGACGGCGAGAGTTACTGCTCCTTGTCTACGTGCTTGCTAAACAATGCCTTAGCCAGCAAGATCTTCGTATCTCTCCCCAGTTGAGAATATATGGAGCATTATGGGTAGGGAGTTTTGACTACCTAACGCGACATTTCGACAGAATTTGGAAGGACATCCAACTGTGTCAACCAATGCCAAGCTGAACAATTGCTTGTATAAGGGCCAGAGACGGTCCACCACGTTATTGACTTTTTCAGTTTGTAATGCTCTCCCTCTTGATTAAATTAACCAATTTTTCTGGATCTGTGCATCACATCCACCGATTATCGTCCAATTAGGATAATTCCTTCTTGATGCGTGTTTTTCTCATATAGTGCACCAAAGAAATTCGAAAGGGCAATGTACACCTTACACACTAATCAGTACGGACTCCGTAGTGCCCCACAACTCAGATAAGTTTTTTGAAAGTTATTGGATCGTCAGATTCTGGAATATGCTTCCGTGGTCTCGGGTAATGTAGTAGATACGTCAAGTAACTAAAGCAATTTTAAAACAAAATATTGAGGCTTCCCAGCCAAATACCACTAGATCATAAGATTGCTGAGATCGCCTGAATTCTCCGTCCTCAGAAAAATTACCAGAAAACCTCTCTCATATTTTACACAAAACAAGTCGGTCAGATAATCAATTTGTCCGGGAGATGGGTAGAAAATCTGGACACGATGGACATATCTCTACACAGACCTTAACTGTACAGATACACTATGTTATCAAAAGTATCCGGACACCCCAAAACATACGTTCTTCGTATTAGATGCATTGTGCTGCCACTTACTGCCAGGTACTCCATATCAGCGACCTCAGTAGTCATTACACGTCGTGAGAGCAGAATGGGGAGCTCCGCGGAACTCACGGGCTTCGAACTTAGTCAGGTGATTGGGTGTCACTTTTGTCATACATCTGTACGCGAGATTTCCACACTCCTAAGCATCCCTAGGTCCACTGTCGTCTATGTCATAGTGAAGTGGAAACGTGAAGGGAAATGTACAGCACAAAAGTGTACAGGCCGACCTCGTCTATTGACTGACAGAGACCGCTGACAGTTTAAGAGGGTCGTAGTATGTAACAGGCAGACATCTGTCCAGAACATCACACAAGAATTCCAAACTGCGTCAGGATCCACTGCAAGTACTATGACAGTTAAGCGGGAGGTGAGTAAACTTGGATTTCGTGGTCGAGCTGCTGCTCATAAGCCACACGTCACGCCAGTAAATGCCAAACGACGCCTCACTTGGTGTAAGGAGCCTAAACATTGGACGATTGAACAGTGGAAAAACGTTGTGTGTAGCGACGAATCACGGTACACAATGTGGCGATCCGATGAAAGGGTGTAGGTAAGGCGAATGCCTGGTGAACTGGTGAACGTCATCTGCCAGCTTGTGTATTGCCAACAGTAAAATTCGGAGACGGTGGTGTTATGGTGTGATCGTGTTTTTCATGGAGGGGGCTTGCACCCCTTGTTGTTTTACGTGGCACTATCGCAGCATAGGCCTACAATGATGTTTTAAGCACCTTCCTGCTTCCCACTGATGAAGAGCAATTCGTGGATGGCGATTGCATCTTTCAACACGATCGAGCACCTATTCATAATGCATGGGCTGTGGCGGAGTGGTTACACGACACTAACATTCCTGTAATGGACTGGCCTGCACACAGTCCTGACCTAAATCCTATAGAACACCTTTGGGATGTTTTGGAACGCCGAATTCGTGCCAGGCCTCACCGACCGACATCGATACATCTCCTCTGTGCAGCATTCCGTGAAGAATGGGCTGCCATTCCCCAAGAAACCTTCCAGCACCTGATTGAACGTATGCCTGCGAGAGTGGAAGCTGTCATCAAGGCTAAGGACGGGCTAACACCATGTTGAATTACATTACCGATGGTGGTCGCCACGAAATTGTAAGTTATTTTCAGCCAGGTGTCCGGATACTTTTGATCACGTAGTGTATTGATGCAGCTCTCCATGATTTCCTGTCCTGTGCAAGTCTCTTCATCTCCGAATAACTACTACGACCAATAGGTAATCAGTGGGCATACAGGCACAGAAAACGATGTAATGTCAAGGTTACTGATAAGGTCTTCTAGTGTCAGGTTACACATTTGGGCAAGTTATTTTTACGGTCACCCCGTAATTCCCCTCCGTGGGGAATTTATGGGAACTGATCAACATCATCCAGAGGAAACACCAACCGTTCCCTCCTCTGCCCCCCTCCTCACACACTCTCCCAACTCTCCTCTCACCCCGGTATCAGTGAGATTGAAGCACCTCGTTACTGTCTTTATCTTTTGTAACAGAGGCACTTGAGTGGTTAGGCTTCACTCTGGAGCTGTACATCATATCAAGAGGATAGGGCTGTAAGTATCTTTTAGTAAAAATTTGCGTTAAACCATGTCACTCGAGATCTGTTTGTTAATAACAATTTAATGTTACGTGATTTTCGTCATTCGAGGCACCATCAGATATCACATTCAGGCATCTGTGTAACTGTTCTCAGTCTTACACATTTCCACAGTTGACCTGTTTTCCACAGTGATTATTATTTTCCACGATTTTACGTATTTTTCCAAAATCTTGTCTATATTACACGAGCTTTATCCCATTGCTCCAGACATCGCATCGGTGGGCGATGCTCTCAGCGAATCACCGTGTGGCAAGTGTCCGGGTGTGTGTGTGTGTGTGTGTGTGTGTGTGTGTGTGTGTGTGTGTGTGTGCGTGCGTGCGTGCGTGTGTACGTGAGACGTATAGTGTATGTGTTAGAAACAGACAAGTTGGTAAAGATAATGACATCATTACATATTATACAACTACTGAAAATATTAACGTAATTTATGATCTAGGACACTATGAGAGTTCTGTTTGTGTCTAAATTAATGAAATCACAATATATTATGCAAAATAGTCGTAAGTACCAATGTAATTTATTTTATAGGACATATGTCAGTGCGATGTGTGACTAAATTCATGACGTCACGAAGTATTACGCAAAAATGGCAGAAAATTTTTTCCAGTAATTGGAAGACTGAAACATGTTTATTACTAAGCAAGAAAGTGTTTTTCCGAAATGCTAATCTGTCCACACATGCAGGTGAATTGTATGTACCCATTACGTCAGCGAGGTCAGTCAGGTGGGAACACATAGCAAAAATGCCTAAGTTCGATATTGCGTGTCCCAAAACAATGTAAAAACTCTTTGACACTGAATATCTCATTAATTAAAGGAGCTATGGAGCTATAATAGAGTGTTTGTAGTGTACTTTGAGGTATAAGGTGATAAATGTTCAAAATAGCTGTCTTTCACCGCAATAGTCCGCAGCTCGTGGTCGTGCGGTAGCGTTCTCGCTTCCCACGCCCGGGTTCCAGGGTTCGATTCCCAGCGGGGTCAGGGATTTTCTCTGCCTCGTGATGACTGGGTGTTGTGTGCTGTCCTTAGGTTAGTTAGGTTTAAGTAGTTCTAAGTTATAGGGGACTGATGAACATAGATGTTAAGTCCCATAGTGCTCAGAGACATTTGAACCATATTTTTTTTCACCGCAATACATAGTCAAAAACGACTTACAACAGAGCAACATGCCAAGTGTATTGTTCCTAATGGAATAGCATCAGTAGGCTTCCATTCGTGTTCTACTCATATAGTTCACTAACAGAGGAAATTCACTTTAAAGTTACTCAGGCCACATCATAGCTACAGTGTAGTTTTTTTTTTCTTTGAGATTTTTTAAAAATCTTTATTCATCAAAACAATATTATACATAATAACCCACCACCTAAAACAATAGTGGGTCCTAATTACATACAATGTACTGATTATCAGGCAGCATTTGCTGTTCTTTTTATCTACTTAATATTAGTATTAACTACAGGATGGAAAGCTAGCTACTCTATGGCCAAGACTACTATTCAACGTACTTTGCTAACTACTCTACCAAGCTACATCCTGCAGCGTTACAAGTTTGCCAGCAAAATACGAACCTAGTATCTCTTGGCCGTGCCCACCAAGGTAATCCCAGTGGGCGTGCCCTTGGCACTGGGCTGGCCTTAACTGGAAATCGCTGTAGGTCTTTCAAGAATATCATAAGAACTATATTCTACTAATGAATTCTATCTACTAAGGTCATAATTAGTGTGCGATGTCTAAGTTGGGTAAGTTAACACCCTCCCCCTAATCCAGGACGCGTCGGATTCCAATCGTCACGGCGGTCGGCCAGTCCGCACCCCGGCGGAATGGGATTAGTGTGTAATGTCGTTTTATTTCTCACTCTTTCTCCCTTCGGTATTCATGCAGGACCTTGGCAGAGACCTCGCTGGCAAGTATGTCAATGATGGTAAAGGTAATTGGGTTCCTGATCAAGTGAAACGTGTCTGTGGTCGTTGGTTCCTTAAATCCGTGGCAACATCATCAAACTCGTAGGCCACATGGTCTGGTGTACCTATCCCGGCACCACAGTCACACGAGGGAGTCGCCCTTTTCCCGAACCGGCAGAGATATGCCAGATACGGACCATGCCCTGTAAGGAAGTGCAGCAGTCCCTTACTAGGTTGAAACTGTTTCATTTGGAGACGTTCCTTGATGTTTGGAAGTAACTGGTAGGTTCTTCTACCTGTCTCGTCCCTATCCCAGAACTCTTGCCACAGTTCTTCCCCCCTTCTTCTAACTGATGGTTTGTCCCCCACTCACACCCCCAAGATGGCTTCAGTTTTTTCAATTTTTCCCCTTTTTGCCAAATACCACCCAGCCTGCTCCCTGAGTTTTACATCTAGGGGGCACAGCCCCATGAGAATCAACAGTGCTCCCCATGGGGACGTGCAGTAGACTCCAATCTATTGCAGTAGCATGTTGTGCTGCACCCTCCTCACGGCCTTATCAGGAACGACCCTTGTGAGCCTGTGAGCCCAGACTCCGGACCTGTAGCCCACGATGGAAGCGAGGATGGTGTTATAGTACAATCTGATAAGTTGTGTAGGAAGATGGAATCGCCTATGCCCAATCATGATGAGATTTATTCAATACCTCTAGCGACCTGTGTGTTGCCACTTAAATATGCTGGGCGAAGTTCCATTTCTCATCCAGAATAACTCCCAGCTATCGTGCCTCTCAATGGCACATAACCGGTGTGCCCTCAATTCTAATGGTTGGGTTTCTGGCCAATTGGCGTTTTAAAAGCAAGTAAGTTGACGTATTTGGCGCAACTTTAAGTGTGGTCCTGTGGCACCATTGCGACAGTATGGTCATAGTTTTTCGAGTTTAGGTTCAAGTTTCTCTCGGCTACGGCCGCCAACCAACAGGAGGAGGTCATTGGCATAGACTATAATCTCTAGCACATCAGTGCTGTTCTCCAAGTTGTCTAGGAGAGGCTCCATATTGATGTCCCAAAAGAGTGGCCCCAGGACAGAGCCCTGTGGACACCCCTTCGTTATCCTGTTTCCCACTCTCCTGCCAGGGAATGATAGCCAGACCTCCCTATCCATGCAATAGCTCCTAAGACACCCATATAGCAGCCCTGGACACTCTTTCTCCTGCAAGCGGGAGAAGAGCGAAGGGCACCACAGGTTGTCGAAGGCGCCACTGATATCTACCATGATGCCAACTATGTACTTGTGTGTCGATGACCTTATCGACGTCTTCATCACCATCTGGCCATGTCGGAATGACAAACTCTCTTGCTATGCGCTCCCTCTGCCAGAAAGCGCGAAGGTGATTAGGTTATGATCACTGATGGTAAACTGGTCTTTTACCATCCATTTTTTCAGGTGGCCATCAATATTAGGTTATGTCTATGTTATGTCTATGTTTGCGCCTTCGCCTCCTCCGCCAGTATAGGTGGGGGGATTTTCAGCTCCGCTGGCAATAAGGTACTGCAGAAACATGTTCGTTTCCTCCATTTTCTCCCCTCTTCCATCCCGAATGCCACTGTGCCACAGGGGGGATTTCGCATTTACGTCTGCAACCACCACTATCCTTCGACCTCGCAGCGCCGTGGTTATTTGTTCAAGTTGGTGGAGGTACACTTCTGTATCATCACCATACTGAAAGTACATGTTCACCAGGTGTTTGACTCCACAGGCGTCTGGATCTCAACGACTGTACAATGGTCATCTGAGAGATCTGCAAGCACTGTGACTCTTAAGGCTTTGTTTATTATGATGATGGTGGCCTTTGGATCATTGATAAAGCTTACTATTTGCCAGTTTACCGCAGCGGAAGCTATATTTCCCGCAAGCGTGTATGGCTCCTGTATACAGAGTACGTCAAGACTCATCTCCTCCACCACCCCCCGGAGCTCCTGCATGACCAGTCTACTGTTATGTGGGTTCAGCTGCCCCAGCTGAATCGTAGCAGTCATGGAAAATGAATCTGGGAAGGTCTTCCACCAGTCATAAGCTATCTTACCGTTACCTAAGACAGCCTGATCGTAGATTTCCTCAAGGTCAAATGTTCCGATCCTTCTTTCAAATACATTTTTGACGAGGTTACGCAAGGCACCAAAGTTGGTGGGGGAGATTCATGGTCCTTAACTGTATTCTATGAACAGCCTCCATGGCCGAGAAGGTGACTTTACGTCCGTACTTATGCTCTACCCGCACTACGTGCCTTAGTGCTGTGGTCAGGACAGCCGGCTCCTCCAGCCGAGTAATTGCAAAGCATGTTCCAGATTGGGATAAATTCTTATGGTGTCAACCTCCAAGCGTTTGACCAGGGGCTGATCTGGGATAGCTATGGCATTTGTGCTACTAACTGCATTCACTTGCACTGGTTCTTCAGGTGTGGAGCTACTTTTCACAGGTATTGGTTGGCCCATCACAGCAGAACACCTAACTTGCAGTGCCCGATCTTCTGGCAATCTCAAGTCTCTGGGGGAGGGAGAGAGAGCGGCCTCCCTCCCTCCCTCTCTCTCTCTCTCTCTCTCTCCCTCTCTCTCTCTCTCTCTCTTTCTCTCTCCCTGCAACATGAGCTTACTCTCGTCAAAAACAGTAAATTTTGTGTGTTGAAAGCAGTATATCTAACACATCTAATACAACCGGAGAGGACAATTGGCAAAATGGTTAAAAGCTAGATGAAATAACTAGACAAAAGCGGAGCAATAATATTAAGAACTAATAGAAGTCACGTACATAAAATGTATTCTATCTTTGTTGTGCGCAGAGACTTTTATCCTCTATCAGAAAACTTCTCGTGGTTTTATCTGAAGCATTGATCCGTTTGTACAGGTTTTCACGGCACCCAAATATTTTTACGATTCCGAATGCAGATGACTTGTAACTAGCATGTACACTCCTGGAAATTGAAATAAGAACACCGTGAATTCATTGTCCCAGGAAGGGGAAAATTTATTGACACATTCCTGGGGTCAGATACATCACATGATCACACTGACAGAACCACAGGCACATAGACACAGGCAACAGAGCATGCACAATGTCGGCACTAGTACAGTGTATATCCACCTTTCGCAGCAATGCAGGCTGCTATTCTCCCATGGAGACGATCGTAGAGATGCTGGATGTAGTCCTGTGGAACGGCTTGCCATGCCATTTCCACCTGGCGCCTCAGTTGGACCAGCGTTCGTGCTGGACGTGCAGACCGCGTGAGACGACGCTTCATCCAGTCCCAAACATGCTCTATGGGGGACAGATCCGGAGATCTTGCTGGCCAGGGTAGTTGACTTCCACCTTCTAGAGCACGTTGGGTGGCACGGGATACATGCGGACGTGCATTGTCCTGTTGGAACAGCAAGTTCCCTTGCCGGTCTAGGAATGGTAGAACGATGTGTTCGATGACAGTTTGGATGTACCGTGCATTATTCAGTGTCCCCTCGACGATCACCAGTGGTGTACGGCCAGTGCAGGAGATCGCTCCCCACACCATGATGCCGGGTGTTGGCCCTGTGTGCCTCGGTCGTATGCAGTCCTGATTGTGGCGCTCACCTGCACGGCGCCAAACACGCATACGACCATCATTGGCACCAAGGCAGAAGCGACTCTCATCGCTGAAGACGACACGTCTCCATTCGTCCCTCCATTCACGCCTGTCGCGACACCACTGGAGGCGGGCTGCACGATGTTGGGGCGTGAGCGGAAGACGGCCTAACGGTGTGCGGGACCGTAGCCAAGCTTCATGGAGACGGTTGCGAATAGTCCTCGCCGATACCCCAGGAGCAACAGTGTCCCTAATTTGCTGGGAAGTGGCGGTGCGGTCCCCTACGGCACTGCGTAGGATCCTACGGTCTTGGCGTGCATCCGTGCGTCGCTGCGGTCCGGTCCCAGGTCGACGGGCACGTGCACCTTCCGCCGACCACTGGCGACAACATCGATGTACTGTGGAGACCTCACGCCCCACGTGTTGAGCAATTCGGCGGTACGTCCACCCGGCCTCCCGCATGCCCACTATACGCCCTCGCTCAAAGTCCGTCAACTGCACATACGGTTCACGTCCACGCTGTCGCGGCATGCTACCAGTGTTAAAGACTGCGATGGAGCTCCGTATGCCACGGCAAACTGGCTGACACTGACGGCGGCGGTGCACAAATGCTGCGCAGCTAGCGCCATTCGACGGCCAACACCGCGGTTCCTGGTGTGTCCGCTGTGCCGTGCGTGTGATCATTGCTTGTACAGCCCTCTCGCAGTGTCCGGAGCAAGTATGGTGGGTCTGACACACCGGTGTCAATGTGTTCTTTTTTCCATTTCCAGGACTGTATTTGGAGAGAATATCACAGCGCCGAGAATAAAAAAGTACCGTTTCCTCAGACTCACAGAACTAGCTGGAATATGAAAATGTTGTCTTATGCCACTATGCCACGGTCTCTCTCTCTCTCTCTCTCTCTCTCTCTCTCTCTCTCTCTCTCTCTCTCGAATGAACCACGTTTCCACTATTCCACAATTAAAATGTTATTCGCTCTCTTACATGTAATCGTTATTGCTTCCTATTACTGATTACCCAATGTGTATAATGAGTTTCGTATTTTTAAATGTGTATGTGACGCCATGTCCCTGCCTCCCGGTGTTATAAATAAGAAACACCATATACATTTTTTTGGAAAGGGACTGTGAGCTCTCTATACCTATTGTGCTGATATCTCAGTCAGTTTTCGAGCAGATGGTGCAGTAATTGTAATGATGCTGTTCCTTGGTACAAACTTATAGCTTCATAGAAGAGTATCCAAGACATCTCCAAACACTTTGATCTGCTGCTCATGTCACAAAAATTACGATTACTTCATGTGTACAAGTGAATACAGGTATCCTGTATGATCACGTTGTATCAGGATTTTACTGAAAATTTTTTTTTACTTTTTTATCATATTTGTCCGTTTTCCCTTTTTCGATATTTTTCCATACATTCCATATTTCATGTAAATGTAAATATATATATATATGTTCATATTATTCCCATTACCGGGTGTGGCTTGCTGTTTCTTACCCAACTACCTAGGGTATCTACAAAATATACTGCTTTCACCAAATTTCAACACTAAGTGGTAGACCCAGTGTTAAGAAAAGACACACATGTACGTGGAGTACTGTGAGTGTAGAGTGTTGACGTTTTTCTGTTGTAAAAACACACATACGGACAGACAGACTCACACACACACTCAGCAGTTACTCTATTTTGTGTGTTGGCTGCCTGCAGGTGGATCTCCCCCTCCCTCCCCCACCAACATGGATGTAGTGTCGGGGGTGGGGCGGCAGCGGGCAGAGGCAGGTGGCCTGATGTATCGAATTCGTTTTGCCACAGTTGTAACACGATATTGCATTAAATGAAAACCACTGAAATATTGTGTTGAGACGACCTTGTGATGTGACTGCGGACATGACATGAATATATAGTATAATAAGGGTAATACCGTGTCAGGCCAGTATGTTCCATACGAATGAGTAACAGAATTGATGGTGGAAGTTAGAAGGAAATTTTAGGAAGAAAGGAGACTGTCTTCTCACAGAAAACAGTTGGATAGATAAGAAGAATCCACAGTCAAAGAGGTCCATTACCAAGCATTCTCAATTTGCAAGGGCTGCAGGTGGCATTCTTCACACACAGTGCTGCTACGGCTGGTACAAAAGAGCTACAGGCGAAGTGACAGTCAGATGTCGTTGGTGTGATAAGACATTTAACTGCACGTAATTCTTTTTTATACCTATTTTTACGGACATTACTTTTAAAGTTAAAGTGAGTTGCCATATGGAGAGAAAATCGTAGAGCTGGGGGTGGCCAAGATTTCGGACGGCGGGCCATACTGGGGCCAGTGCGCCAAAGCGCACAGCCTCGCTTCACATTTCTCCCACCACCACACTGCGTTGTCTGAGTGCGAGGAGGGGAAGAGGGGAAACCACAAACGGGCCGCATTTAAATAGCAGTACGGTTCTACTTCAAAAGACGTGGTTTTATACTTAACATTTCTCAACAACATACACTACTAGCCATTAAAAATGCTACACCATGAAGACGACGTGCTACAGACGCGAAATTTAACCGACAGGAAGAAGATGCTGTGATATGTAAATGATTAGCTTTCAGAGCATTCACACAAGATTGGCGCCGGTGGCGACACCTACAACGTGCTGACATGAGGAAAGTTTCCAACCGATTTCTCATACACAGACCGCAGTTTACCGGCGTTGCCTGGTGAAACGTTGTTGTGATGCCTCGTGTAAGCAAGAGGAATGCGTACCATCACTTTCCGACTTTGATAAAGGTCGGATTGTAGGCAATCGCGATTGCGGTATATGGTATCGCGACATTGCTGCTCGCGATGGTCGAGATCCAATGACTGTTATCAGAATATGGAATCGGTGGGTTCAGGAGGGTTATACGGAACGCCGTGCTGGATCCCAACGGCCTCGTATCCTAGCAGTCGAGATGACAGGCATATTATCCGCATGGCTGTAACGGATCGTGCAGCCACGTCTCGATCCCTCAGTCAGCAGATGGGGACGTTTGCAAGACAACAACCATCTGCACGGACAGTTCGACGACGTTTGCAGCAGCATGGACTATCAGCTCGGAGACGATGGCTGCGGTTACCCTTGACACTGCATCACAGACAGGAGCGCCTGCGATGGTGTACTCACCCACAAATCTGGTGCACGAATGGCAAAACGTCATTTCTTCGGATAAATCCAGATTCTGTTTACAGCACAATGATGGTCGCATCCATGTCTGGCGACATCGCGGTAAACGCACATTGCAAGCGTGTATTCGTCATCGTCACATTTCAGATGTGTTACGACCCTTCATTCGGTTCCTAAGAAACCCTACATTACATCAGGATAATGCACGACCGCATGTAGCAGGTCATGTACAGGCCTTTCTGGATACAGAAAATATTCGACTGCTGCCCTGGCCAGCACATTCTCCAGATCTCTCACCAATTGAAAACGTCTGGTCAATGGTGGCCAAGCAACTAGCTCGTCACAATACGCCAGTCACTATTCGTGATGAACTGTGGTATCGTGTTGAAGCTGCTTGGGCAGCTGTACCTATACACGCCATCCAAGCTCTGTTTGACTAAATGCCCAGGCGTATCAAGGCCGTTATTACGGCCAGAGGTGGTTGTTCTGGGTACTGATTTCTCAGGATCTATGCACCCAAACTGCGTGAAAATGTAATCACATGTCAGTTCTAGTATAATATATTTGTCCAATGAATACCCGTATATCATCTGCATTTCTTGTTGGTGTAGCAGTTGTAATGGCCAGTAGTGTAGATAACATCAAACGAAACAAGTTTTCAGTATTAATTAATTATTTTTGGCACACTGAAGACATAATATAATTTTTATCTAGTACAAATTGTCAGCATACCGACACATGCAGACAATTTCACTGAGATTCGCACTCAAGTTGCCAAGTAATCGTGACCTATTGAGTTTCATAATCGAAAATGTTCATTCATACAAATATGTCGATCGAAATGTTTTCGCAACTTCATTATTCAGACTTGGAAAATCTCCCGGAGAAAAGCAATGTAGACTTCTTGGACAGCTTCAACATAAAATGATTTGTAGTTAAAACTGGAATTTTCTTGCAGGCCAGTCGTTACATTTGCACATGCACGGGGGCTCTTTCAGCAGAAACGGCAACCAGTCTCGAAAACAGCTCGAAGACAGTTGCAAGATTGGCAGTGTCCTTAAAACCTTTCGAAAACTGTCGTTGTAATTGTTGCAAGGCCACAATCAGTTCTTCAGACCTTGCGCTTTCTTTACCGCAGTGAACCCACGGAACTGGATTGTCTTTGTCAGAATGTGTCCCTTATACAATGCTACTTCCTTCTTAAGTGCGTCACATTACGTCAGATAGAAGTTACCTTGCAATGCCTTACCGTGGGCAGTGCGCAGTCAAGTCCACTTACAATGCAAAGTCTGCAGTCCACTCCAGATGCTCTAATTTTCGTTCGTGCACACCTTTTTCCATATAAATTCAACAATAGCGAGATTCAAATCGAACACTCGTTCCATGCATGTCCCTTAACGACGTGCTTTTCAGTATTATATGAATTATCCATACTCTTCGTTCATTTCCACTGAAAACAGCTGCAACTAAAAATCGAATAATGGGTGTGACGTCAGAAATTTTACTATTCGTACCACCAATTTCAGAAAACGCTCCATGCCTGAAAATTCAGGACAAAATGCTTCTTGACATACAGAACAATGAATCCCTTCTGTCGATCATTGTAATTTTTTGCTCTTTCATTGTAATGTAAAAGTTTCAAATTCTTTCTCCCTCGTACTACGAGGGTTGTCCGTAAAACAAGGTTCCCATGGCGCTACAGTCCTGAAAAGCGCTGTTACGATGAATCCCGCGAGTACCTTGGTTACCCCACTCTAAATCCCATCCCTAAGGAACTGCCTGCGGAGCTCAGTCTTGGCTTGGCAGCCGTACGTCATGGATCTCACCTTCGCTTCGCCCGCCAGGTGTGGGCTGCGCGCGGTGATCCGTTTCCTGTCTGCAAAAACAAATGCGCCGGCAGTAATCCATTCCCAGCTATGCGAAATCTATGGAGACAAGTGTATGAGCGTACAACACGTGCGAAAATGGTGCAGGGAGTTCAAGAACGGGCGTCCTGACGTCCATAATGAGAAGTGTTCCGGACGGCCATCTGTTTCTGACGAAACAATCGCAAAAGTGGAGGCAGCGGTGCTCTCAGATCGAAGAGTGTCGGTTCGTGAGCTCTCCGAAATTATCTTTGATGCCAGCAAAACCTTTATTGACAAAATTTTGACGGAGCATCTAGGGTATGCTAAGGTTTGCGCGAGGTGGGTGCCAAGAATGTTGACCGAAGACCACAAACTTCAACGCGTTGAAGCGTCCCAAGAACTTCTTCAAGATCACGGAATTCATCCGTCACTGCAGATGAGACTTGGGTGCTCTACCGCACACCCGAAACGAAAGAACAGTCCGAACAATGGAAGCACCCAGAGTGGCCGAGATCGCGAAAATTCAAACAAACACAAAGCGTCGGCAAAGCGATGGCAATAGTGTTTTGGGACAGGAAGGGGGGTAATGTTGTGCGAGTTCTTGCCCACCGGTGCAACAATCAACGCTACCGGGTACTGCGAGACACTGTAAAAATTGCGCCGTGCAATTCGAAACGAGAGGAGGGGTACGCTGCCCAAGGGGGTGCGTTTGGATCAGGATAACGCTCGACCGCACACCGCTAAAGCCACCAACAAGCTCATCGCAAAATTTGGATAGGGTATTGTCAAACACCCATCCTACAGCCCGGACGCAGCCCCAATTGACTATCATCTCTTCCCTGGCATAAAGAAACACCTGGATGGAACGCATTTCGGCGACAGAGAGGAGCTGGAAGAAGTGGTTCTCAGGATCTGCGCGGCTTGGCGGCAGAATTTTTTGACTCGGGCATTCAAAAGCTCATACACAGCATGCAAAAAGTCTGAACTTTCCAAAACTGTACGCATTCATGAAATAAACATGTTTTACACTGTGAAAAAAAATTGGGAACCTTATTTTACGGGCACCCCTCGTATAAAGTCGTTTCGTAGCACTGGACCTGTGGACGTTCTTCATACCATGAACAAATTGCGAATGGTAAACAGCGCAGACACCACGATTGTTTCAAATGGTTCAAATCGCTCTCAGCACTATGGGACTTAACTTCTGAGGTCATCAGTCCCATGGAACGTAGAACTACTTCAACCTAACTAACCTAAGGACATCACACATATCCATGACCGAGGCAGGATTCGAACCTGCGAACGTAGCGGTCGCGCGGTTCCAGACTGTAGCGCCTAGAACCGCTTGGCCACTCCGGCCGGCGACACCACGATTCTGCCGAACTCAGAGAGCTGTGCCGACCGCAGAATTCCGCACCGCAATACTAAATGAAATATCGCGGTGTTCTGAGTTCTTCCGAGAAGCACCCAGAAAATCAGGCTCGGCCTTGGTCCACGCACGTGGCCCGCACACGCTTCACGCATGGAGTGTGGCACACCGAGGCCGGCCATGCTCTCTCTAGAGCAAGTCATGCTTACAGCATTGGGGGGGGGGGGGGGGAAGCTGCGAATCTGATAGCAATGTTGTCATATTCCCGAGTAGCGTAGGTTCCTACCAAGTCTTCGTCCGCTTCCAATGTATGTAAAAAAAATAGTATTTTTAGCAGTTCTGTCTAATAAATGTCTTATGAAAACCGTCAAAAAGCCTCTCAAGTAACGAAAACGCTGTTAGTAAGCAAGGAACTCTTTCGCAACTAAAAGTAATTATCACACAAGTTTCGTGCCCTCATTTTATGTGTTGGTTCCTGAAACTCTCGCTAGGTGGTTAAACTTCTGTTGCCGTATTTTAGTTCACTCTAGTGAGAGATTTAATAACTTAGTGTGGCTTTACTATAGTGCTAAGTTTCTTAACGTGTTACGCGGAAGCTTGCGGGGTCGTGGAGCTCTTGGAGGATTCCGTGAAACTTACACGTCTTTTTCCATTAACCTCTCCACCCGAACTCACAGAATCGAGCGTTTACGGTTTTAGTTTTTTATGCTGTTCTGAGACTCTTGTCTTGTTTAAGACCGACTCCCAACGGTGAGCATGCTCTGTGCGACGTGTTTCTCTCTGTTATGAGTGTCTCTTCTCAAGACGACGGCATCATCCCGTCACAAGAACACTAGATCGTAGTTAACATTAAACTGACTTGTTTCGGTAATCTCCTGCATATAGCTGTTGGAAAGAAGTATATCATTTTGTACTAGCGACAATTATTAGTAAACTTATGTCTACCCATATTTACTCTGCGTAAAATTTCTACTAGCAGAATAGTGCAGTTTAGGTGTTTACCGCATAACTTTAGCCTTGACTGGATACGATTGTGCGCTCGCTCTATCACAGCTCTTTGTACATTTCTTAGAGGAAAAGTACAGAAGATCAGATTCGTTCTCTGTTAGAGGATTCTGATTTGAATAGCGTTTCATCAGCGTTTACTGCGTAGATCTTACATGTAATTGTTGTTTTCTGGACAGAGAGCACAGCCGTGAAAACCAGACGGTGAAAAACAGCGTTATGATTTTCTTAAATTTAGAGTGTCTCTGTCAAAGGCTCTTTTGCCTTCCCAGACAGAGAGACGAGGACATAAGGGTGCCAGGAACTGTTAGAAGATGAATTAGTCATCTTAAAAAAGAGACATGCAAATCTCATCCACAACCACATCTCGACAAACGATACGATGGGTAAGATCTCCGGTACAAAGAGCCTGACGTTAGGTCACCAGAAGCATATCGATAGGAGCACTGCAATAGTGGAACGAAAAGTGCACAACAGTCAACTAGTTTCTCTGTCTCACGAAGAAAGCGGAAGGCTTCAGGCTCCCAGTACTTATATAATAATAATAATAATAATAATAATAATAATACAGTGTGGGTCGTGCAGCAGTGTGGTAGCCATTACAAAATTACTGTTGTTTCTGCTGTCACTTAGTTTGTTTCTCTGTTGCGAAGCGAATACTGATGCAACATTTTTCCATACTGGGCCTTACATACGTCTCGAAGAGGGAATTTTTATGTGACATTGAAGCATACGTTTATGTGTTTGTATGTTGGCAGCGCAATAGACTGCATTAATAACTCTGACAGCGCTGTATGCCGTCTGTCAGAGATAATCTGTGGCTGGTCGCATTCGCAGTTGGAGGTGCAGATCAGCAGTGATGGAGGTTGGAAGTTTATAGTTAGCAGAAATGGAGGTTAGAGGTCTGAAGTGTTAGCGCGAGCGGACGGTCTGGACGTGTCCGTTATAGAGATTTAAAATTATTCACAATTACATAATTTTTTGGAACAGGATGTCACGGACGATTATATAATTTTCGAACTGGTTGTCACATGATTAAGGTAAAATCTGCTAAATACATTGTTTGCTGTGCAACAAAGTCTTCCCTTTGGTAACCCCATGCCTATTAGTAGTTAGAGCATACAGTAGTTAGAATCTTTTATTTAGCTGGCTGTATTGGTGCTTGCTATATCGCTGTAGTTCGTGTAATGAAGATTTTATTATTAAATGTACAGGATATTGTTAAGATTTCTTCTAATTAAGGACCATTTTTTTGTGTTAATTATTTGAGCAGTCAGATTTCGTTTCAGTTGTATTTGTCAGGAATAATTCTGTAGGTCAGATATGAAATGATAAAAAGAAATAGCAAAGTGACTCCTGCATTCAGTTTCACTCAGAAACTTAGGAACATTGACTAAGCATTTAGCAGTTTAAGCAAAATCATGTTAAGAAGTTTCGCCTTCTCACTTAATTCAGTCCAAGTAAGCAAAATATAAAGAAAGAAGTTTCAATGTGACATACATGCCTCAGTTATAATGTCATAGATGCATGGTACAGAGCAGGAACTGTGTGTGTAGTGCTTGGACGATGCGAGAAAGACGTTCACACAGTCTTTTCACAAGCTATAACCTGTTGTAATTCTTTTGCACGTTGGGTCTTTAGTAGATACATGAGCGAGTAACAGATAAGGTTCATGGACAGAAAATTCAGATATTAATACATCTAATATCAAATAGTGAAGGTGATGCATAACATTGTTTACTGTTGTTCGTCAGGATAGAAGTCAGGAGCGGAGGGCGTTGTAAAATGAAAATTAATTAAGTGGAATGGACCCAGTTTATTCTTGTAATGATGGTACAGTGGTGCCTACATAGGGCTGAGCAGCCCCAAGAGGGGTTGCCGTCTGCTCATCAGAGAGGCAGAGGCTAGAGGAGCGACTACTCGGGGCCGAGGTCAGAAGCTAAGAGAGCGCGGAGCTGTTTCCAAGCCGCCCTCGCCGCTCCCGGCCGGGTCCCCACGTGATCACACGATTAGTCTCTGATTGGAGGGTTGATTCCGCCAACGCGCCTTGCTAGTAGCGTACCCCTGTCAGCGCAACCAACCCGTGGGACTTGAGTCTGACCGAGGAGCACGTGGCAGGAATGTGCCGACCATGGTCTTCCGGCCAACACCCTCCGGCCACCCCAAGCCGGCTACGGCCGAACATTATGCATAAAAAAATTTATTTAATAAAATTTTGTCGGCAGTGATCCCTCTTGGGGGGGTCTCCTCCCTGCACACTGTAATCGCAGCGTCAGTTGCTAGCAATTGATCAGAATGTTGAGATGTATGCGGATAGAAAGATTTGCAATGCTGTTAGTGTTCAGGACAATGACTATTCCTTAGCTGACGAGCCCTGACGGCTATGGAAGTCTGTAATTTTTATGAAATGGCAAAAACACAAAATGGGCGCTCTGCATCGATGTTTGATCTTAAGTACACCCGCCGCTGGAGCTCCGGAGATGGGATGCCTCCATATCAGAGGCATCGTCGTAATCGTTCGTTGCCGCGCCCTCATGCCGCAGTGGTGGCTGTAGGAAACGCGACGGCGAGACTGGTGGCTCGCGTGTTTTAAAGTGCGACCGGCTGGATGGCCGCCGATACCGCATAACCTTCACTAAACTGTGTCACGAGTCAATACGTGGAATGGAAAGAAATGTAATTATTGTCAACCTATGTAACTGATGGTGGTCGAAGCAGGGACGAAATAAAATGTAGACGGGCATTAGCAAGAAAAGCGTTTCTGAAAAAGAGAAATTTGTTAACATCTATATAGATTTAAGTGTCAGGAAGTCCTTTCTAAATGTATTTGTATGGAGTGTAGTCACGCATGGAAGTGAAATATGGACGATAAACGGTTTACACAAGAAGAGAATAGAAGCTTTTGAAATATGGAGCTATGGAAGAATATTTGAGATTAGATGGGTACATCTCGAAAATAATGAGGAGGTACTGAATAGAATAGGGGAGAAGAGGTACAACCTGACCAAAAGAAGGGATCGATTGGTAGGACACATTCTGAGGCATCAAGGCATCACCAATTTAGGACTGGAGGGAAGCGTGGGCGGTAAAAATCGTAGAGGGAGACCAAGAGATGAATACGGTAAGCACATTAAGAAGTATGTAGGTTGCAGTAGTTATTCGGAAATTATGAGGCATGTACAGGATAGAGTAGCATGGAGAGTTGCATCACACCAGTCTTTGGACTGAAGACTACAACAACAACAACAAGACGACGACTACAAAAACATATAATCGGTATTACTGTTGAAACGTGGACATGGCCACATTTACATATCTTACAGGGTGCAATTGGTCTTGAATGGCGGGTGAACATCACTTATCCAAAATTAATTACTTCTTCAATAATGCCTGTTACCTGTTATCCTTTTTTCAAGCACCACAGAACTACCTACAAAACAAACAACTCTACACGTTTGTATAGGATGTTGAAGGTTCTTATCTACACGTTTGATTTAAATTATTCTTTATATTCAATAATTAAGCAGATACGAAGTGTGCCTTCCAAAAACTGGAACAACAATGACCTTTAAAACCTGGTACAAGAAAGACTTACCGTAGCTTCTGGCATGTTGCTTATATAATATTTCAGTACTCACTTACATAATTAAGTATTGTTACATAGTTATTTACATAAAAAACTGAATTAGAGTTTTATGAATTCATACAAGTTTTTTTTAGTTCGTAGACGTACTGTACCAAATACATAGGTACATAAAACTGAAAGTTATCTATTTTTAGTGAATATGATACTTGATGTCGGTACTGTAAGTTTCTGTTGACCAAACACGATCATGACATCGCTAGATTCAGCATGTATAATTCCATTCTGCCACGTTGTACAGTCTTCTGAAATAGTAATGATCTTTTAAAGATGCACTGCACAACATAATTAAAGGATAGGTTTTTCTAAACGACATTGTGATGCTAAAATTTGAGTTTAGGCTCAATGGTGCGTGCAACCTCCCTCAGTAGTATACATACGTGGATATGCCCATATATGTATATAGTTCTGGCAACACTGGCCATGACCTCCTTCTGTGCGGATGCACACATATTACCCGAACTCTTACAGGACTTGGTAAGAATGTCTACCACAAGTAATGAGTATGTGGGACAGGGACACTACGAACGTAGTGTGTGGACATGCAAGGTGAGAATGTGGGTCTCGCGGGAGACGTGCGCGAGGTAGTCCCTGCAGTCGCACTATCCTCTGTGCCCTCGGTGGCTCAGATGGACAGAGTCCTGGTCGGGGCACACATTTTCACCTGTCCCCGTTGATGTATATCAACACCCGTCAGCATCTGAAGGTATTAACATATAATTCTAATTTCTTTCCTCAGTAATGGTACAAATGAGTGGAGTACTGTGACTTCATCTTAGTGAATAAAACGGCAAAACACACAGTGCCACCAACCCCCTTCGCCTTGAAAATGAACCTTCTCGAACAGGGCCCGTGATGAGAGTACCAGGCGCCTACACGCAGGCAACACGGCTGCTCTTTCACCACTACAGTGTTGCTCTTGCGCCTAATAGTAGGCCATCCGTAAATGTAGAGTGTCAGAAGGGTTGCCGGTCTGTAAGTGCCTAGGACCTCCTCATGGGTTCTGTCTGTGCCGGAACATTTGTAAAGTTCTTAATGAAGATCTGTTGGTGCCAGCGAGGGTTTTGCCAAACTGGCGAATCTTAGATGGACCAAAAAAAAAAAGTTCAAATGTGTGAGAAATCTTAAGGGAGTTAACTGCTAAGGTCATCAGTCCCTAAGCTTACACACTACTTAACCTAAATCATCCTAAGGACAAACACACACACCCATGCCCGAGGGAGGACTCGAACCTCCGCCGGGACCAGCCGCACAGTCCATGCGCCATAGACCGCTCGGCTAATCCCGCGCGGCTTAGAGGGACGCTTTGCGGTTTTATTCACTTCTGTGTCAATGTTACATCCCTCCATGATCACGCCACAGGAGGACACAAAATAGGAGCACTGATAAGGCATAAGTACCTTTTGGCACTTCGGATCACGTTCAAATTTCATCAAATGGCTTTGAACGGTCGCTAGTTGTTCCAACCTGTTCACAAGAGCAAAAATTGCGGTCGCGCTGCACTTCAAATGGATGCTACCACGTTCGATGAGGATGCAACCCTACAGTGTCCTTAGAGAAGGGTTGAAATGCCAGAGTGTGTCAGCAGTCCCAAATGTTCAGAAGAACGTATTCTTGTTACTCATCACACAGCGATCTGTCATTTTCGAACCCGAAATGTGTGGGAATAATCGCCACAGCGAAAGGGCTGATTTTATTGACGCCTTTTATGACAACGTGCTTATTCTGAGCGACAGTGTGTCTAGAATGTTTTCCGCTCATGTTTCCCCTTCATAAATAAAACCATGTGATTTGAAAGTTGGGTGTCGCGGTTGTGACTTCCATCGCAGAGGCGTCATGCGAAGGTATGAAATGTGCATGACAGGGGGTGTAATGACCTTCTCATTGAGTGATATTTCCACAGCGGTTTCCTTTTTTTCATGTTTGAAGCGTTGTCGAGTCCGAATGTGACGCCACAGACTGTCAGGCTTTTGCACCATTGAGCGAAATTTGGAACTTAAGCGTCTCAACTGGCGGGAATTACAAGGCTTCGAAAAAGTGATCCTTGAATTCTGTTGAGCACTGTAATTTAGTTTTTTGACCGAAACGCAATCCTTTTTCTTTTACCCTTTAGATAATTTCATTTTACCTTTTAGGGGCAGTTACCCGCAGTTTGGCAACCATTTCTCTAGACACACAAAACTGAGCTTCCTCCTCATTTTGCCTAACGCGGTAAATGATGTTTCCGCTTTAGAGTTGCATGAGAAACGGCGTGGAAGCGTGGGGAATCCCAGCCGGTGGCGGCTGTTTAATTGAGTGGCTGCATGGCGCGCTGCGAGCTGGGAGCCGGCTACGGCCGCTGTGGCTGCGGTGGTTTTTTTATCGGAAAATCCAATCCGGCGGCGGCGCCACCTGCATTAATGAGATCTCCCTCCTTAATGCCGCACCCCGTTCATGTCGCGCCACCCTGCCTACACGTACAAGGCTGCAATCGCTGCAGCAGCAATCTGGCCGGTGAAGCAGGGGCGACCATTCCATTTCTTGCAGACACCCTTTCACGTAAACAGTGTGCTGTTTATTCTCGCTCGGATGCTGAAATTTCAAAACAACAGACGCAGTATTCGGTCACATTTAGTGATGACGGAAAATGTTCGCTGTCCGTTGCCACTGGTGATGGCGGGCTTTCTAATTATAATGAAATGAAATGACGTTGGTGTGGACCTCGACTACGCACCCTCAGACTCAGAGTTGAAATATTAAAAGTTTTGGCTGGTTTCGTTGTCTAGGGGCTGGGATACGTAGTTGCCGCATTACAGGCCAAATACTTCTTAGTCTACAGCATCGAATGGTCGAAGGTTTCTATCACTCGGCAATTGTGGATTATAAGAGGAACATATAAATTTATGAATGAAACATTGCAATTAAATAAATTCTGCAGGTACTATCTTAACGACTTTAAATGATGAGTAATATAGTAGAAGTACTTTTCAGAATGCGGTATATTTCTGCAAACCACTTATTGGTGTCGATGGTCCAGCAATTAAATAAAATATAAGTTGAATAACAGGGGAACAATAGATTCCTACTTCACGTAATTACACAACTAGCCATTAAAATCCTACACCACGAATATGACGTGCTACAGACGTTAATTTAACCAACAGGAAGAAGATGCTGTGATATGCAAATGATTAGCTTTTCAGAGCATTCACACAAGGTTGGCACCGGTGGCGACACCTACAATGTGCTGACATGAGGAAAGTTTCCAGTCGATCTCTCATACACAAACAGCAGTTGACCGGCGTTGCCTGGTGAAACGTTGTTGTGATGCCCCCTGTAAGGAGGAGAAATGCGTACCATCACGTTTCCGACTTTGAAAAAGGTCGGATTGTAGCCTATCGCGATTGTGGTTTATCGTATCGCGACATTGCTGCTCGCGTTGGTCGAGATACAATGACTGTTAGCAGAATATGGAATCGGTGGGTTCAGGAGGGTAATACGGAACGCCGTGCTGGATCCTAACGGCCTCGTATCACTAGCAGTCGAGATGACAGGCATATTATCCGCATGGCTGTAACGGATCGTGCAGCCATGTCTCGATTCCTGAGTCAACATATGGGGACGTTTGCAAGACAACAACCATCTGCACGGACAGTTCGACGACGTTTGCAGCAGCATGGACTATCAGCTCGGAGACCATGGCTGCGATTACGCTTGACGCTGTATCACAGACAGGAGCGCCTGTGATGGTGTACTGAACGACTAATGGTAAAACGTCATTTTTTCGGATGGTTCCAGGTTCTGTTTACAGCATCATGATGGTCGCATCCGTGTTTTTCCACATCGCCGTGAACGAACATTGGAAGCGTGTGTTCGTCATCGCCATACTGGCGTATCACGCGGCTTGATGGTATGGGGTGCCGTTGGTTACACGTCTCGGTCACCTTTTGTTCGCACTGACGGCGCTTTGAACAGTGGACGTTACATTTCAGATGTGTTACGACCCGTGGCTCTACCCTTGATTCGATCCGTGCCAAACCCTACATTTCAGCAGGATAATGCACGACCGCATGTTGCAGGTCCTGCACGGGACTTTCTGGATACAGAAAATGTTCGACTGCTGCCCTGGCCAGCACATTCTCCAGATCTCTCACCAATTGAAAACGTCTGGTCAATGGTAGCCGAGCAATTGGCTCGTCACAATACGCCAGTCACTACTCTTGATGATCTGTGGTATCGTGTTGAAGCTGCATGGGCAGCTGTACCTGTACACGCCATCCAAGCTCTGTTTGACTCAATGCCCCTGGCGTACCAAGGCCGTTATTACGGCCAGAGCTAGTTGTTGTGGGTACTGATTTCTCAGGATCTATGCACCCAAATTGCGTGAAAATGTTATCACATGTCAGTTCTAGTATAATATATTTGCCCAATGAATACGCGTTTATCATTTGCATTTCTTCTCGGTGTAGCAATTTTAATGCCCAGTAGTGTAGTTATGAACAACAACATAACTCGCGAGATATTAACTTCTGAACGCATACTACGACTTCACTGCAGAAGCCACGGAAATCACTCAAGAGCACAGGTCGGCACTGCGAAATTTTTCTATCCTACACGACCACGCGCAAACTGCTCCACTGTCCAAGTACTTCCGCCGACCCCGCGACCGCCGCGACATCACGTCCAGCACTTCCTGTGTCCAGTGCAGTACCGTCCAGAACTCTCCGTGTCCTGTGCGACTGTCCCTCGCGCCGCACTGTCTACAACTATCCCATGTCCTCTCCGGCAATCAGTGCTCCTCCGAACTTCCATACGTCTGTCTTACTAACGAGCGCTGTGATTGGCTAGAGCACTCCCTCCACGTCTCCTAGCCAACGTGCACTCACAAACATATTTAAACACATACCAAATACTGGATTTACATTTAAATAACTCGAAATTAAATAAAAATTCCTATGGCTGAACCATAAACACGCTCTAACACACATTATTAGATACATAAACAAATTAAATAAACATATATCAAAGGAATAGAACAAAAAGGAGGCCAGTAGACTAATGTGTCTGTGGTTTCTAAAACACAGTAAATATTTAACCAATTTCTTCATGAATAGTATATATCGAATATAAACAGAGACACAGATGAATAAATATATTTACAATTACGCTGATACCGCTTTTTCTTGTAACTGTGGAGTAATTATGGCCTGACGCGATCGATAGTAATCGGCCACTTTGGCCTCCAATAACTCATGTACTATTCAAGTTAAGTGCCTGTAATTCATACCAATTTAGATTTACCCTAATAGCTTTCTAAAGATACGCCTATCGACGAAATCGGATGAACCGTTTAGATTTTGGAGATTCGTTGCAGGGAGCTACTTGTATAATTTACTGTCAGATACTAAACTTTAAAATAATAAAGATATTGAAAATCTGATTACACCATCAGAATCGTCGTACCAATAATGGTAATGTACATGTTTCTTTTTGAAGTATCATGATTCATCTGGCTACTATTAATTTCTATACGAACTGTGGAATGTCTGCCATTAAGGTTTCACAAAGTCCGCCATCTTTGGCCCTCCCGGCGCACAGCGTCACGAAGGAATTTCCAGCCACGTGGTCGATGAACCAGTGGTCCGGCTGTTGTGCGGCATCACGCGCTTGCAAACGAGCCGGGCCTTCCCGAGCGGCCCGAGCGGTGGCCTGCTTCCTCCGAACTTAGAATATTTTCAGGGCGCGACGACTCGCCCGTTACCTCACATGCTGCTATGGAAGGTACTGGCACGGGAAAATGAAAGTGGCCGGAAATTATTTCATGCACCTTAAAATACGCAACCCAGCTTACATCATGTAGATTGGATTGCCTGTCTTAAGGTGATCAAATATTTTCTGGGCCAATTTTATTTTGTCGATCCTGCTTATAGGTGGACTAGAGTCGAATACAGAATCATTCTGGTGATGATATGAGATACGGTTCGGTAACTCCACTGACATATACGAAAAACAAGAAAAAGTTGACTCTGTGCTTATCACTGTCATCAGCGTCTATGGAAAGTGGATGAATAAGGATGGTGAAATCATGAGTAGTCGACAATGTTTTAAATGTCCACGCCTCATCACAGTAGGTGGGAGTAGGGAGTTTGCCAGCTCTGTAAAGCATTATTGGTGGCAGTATATGGAGGATCTTACGACGGAGTATATCGCTAGTGTAAGCACGTTGCACGGCACACATTTCGGCGTGCATTGTTGATGGCTCAAATGGCTCTGAGCACTATGGGACTTAACTTCTGAGGTCATCAGTCCCCTATAACTTAGAACTACTTAAACCTAACTAACCTAAGGACATCACACACATCCATGCCCGAGGCAGGGTTCGAACCTGCGACCGTAGCGGTCGCGCAGTTCCAGACTGTAGCGCATAGAATCGCTCGGTCACCCCGGCCGGCGTACATTGTTGAAAATGTGATTCAGTAGTAGATGACCCCACTGCATTCTGATCCTGGTCCAGTCACATCGTCAGTTACAATTGCAGTGGGTATGTGATCATTGAGATTCAACAGTGGGTCTATACCTACATCTACATCTATGTGATTACTCTACTATTCACAATAAAGTGCCTGGCAGAGGGTTCAATGAACCACCTTCAAGCTGTCACTCTACCGTTCCACTCTCGAACGGCGAGCGGGAAAACGAGCACTTAAATTTTTCTGTGCGGGACCTGATATCATTTACTTTATCATGATGATCATTTCTCCCAAGGCGCTCAGTCCGGAACCGCGCGACTGCTACCGTCGCAGGTTCGAATCCTGCCTCGGGCATGGATGTGTGTGATGTCCTTAGGTTAGTTAGGTTTAAGTAGTTCTAAGTTCTATGGGACTGATGACCACAGATGTTAAGTCCCATAGTGCTCAGAGCCATTTCTCCCTATGTAGGTGGGTGCCAACAGAATTTTTTCGCAATCGGAGGAGAAAACTGACGATTGAAATTTCATGAGAAGATCCCGTCACAACGAAAAACGCCTTTATATTAATGATTGCCACCCAAACTCGCGTATCATGTCTGTGGCATTATCTCCCCTATTTCGCGATAATACAAAACGAGCTGCCATTCTCTGAACTTTTTCCCACACCGCACAGTAATACCCCAGGATAGGGCGGATAAGCATGGTGTAAGCTGTCTCTTAAGTAGACCTGTTGCACCTTCAAAGTGTTCTGCCACTGAATCGCAATCTTTGGTTTGCTCTATCCACAACATTATCTATGTAGTCGTTCCAGTTTAGGTTATTTGTTATTGTAATCCCTACATATTTACCTGAATTTACAGTCTTCAGAGTTGTTACTTATCGCGTAATCGAAATTCAGCGGATTTCTTTTAGTACTCATGTGAATAACTTCAAATATTTCTTTATTTAGCGTCAATTGCCACTTTTCGCACCATCGGATGTCTTATCTAAACCATTTTGCAATTGGTTTTGGTCTTCTGATGACTTTACAAGACAGTAAATCACAGCATCATCTGCAAACAATCTAAGAGGGCTACTCAGATTGTATCCTGTGTCGTTAATATAGAACAGAAACAGTAGAGGGCCTATAATACATGCTTGGGTAACGCCGGTTATTACTTCTGTTTTACTCGATGCTTTTCCTTCTATTGCTACGAACTGTGACCTTTCTGACAGGAAATCACGAACTCAGTCGTACAACTGAGGCGATATTCCATAGGCACGCAGTTTGGTTAGAAGACGCTTGTGGGGAACGGCGTCGAAAGCCTTCTAGAAATATAAAAATATGGAATCAGTTTGACACCCCCTGTCAATAGCACTTATTACTTCATAAGTATAAAGCGCTAGTTGTGTTTCACAAGAACGATATTTTCTAAATCTGTGCTGTGTGTCAATAAATCGTTTTCTTCAAGGTAATTCATACTGTTCGAACACATATGTTCCAGAATCCTACTGCAGATCGACGTTAGTGATATGGGCCTGTAAATCAGAGGATTACTCCTAGTTCCTTTTTGGGTATTGGTGACATTTGAACAGTTTTCCAGGTATGGATCTTTCTATAAGCGAGCGGTTGCCTATAATCGCTAAATATGGAGCTATTGTATCAGCATACTCTGAAAGGAACCTGACTGATGTACAATCTGGACCGGAGGCTTTGCCTTTGTTAAGTGATTTAAGCTGCTTTGCTACACCAAGGCAATGTTCTCATCGTGGCAATTGTTCTTGATTGCAATTCAGGAATATTTACTTCGTCTTCTTTGATGAAGGAGTTTCGGAAAACCGTGTTTAAATATGGCTCTGAGCACTATGGGACTTAACTTCTCAGGTCATCAGTCCCCTAGAACTTAGAACTACTTAAACCTAACTAACCTAAGTACATCACACACACATCCATGACCGAGGTAGGATTCAAACCTGCGACCGTAGCGGTCGCGCGGCTCCAGACTGTAGCGCGTAGAACCGCTCGGCCACTCCGGCCGGCCCGTGTTTAATAACTCTGTTTTAGTGGTTTTGTCATCAGTGACTTCAATCAATGGAATCATGGACAGATAAATCATATTGCTTGTCACAGCAAGTCAATGGTGGTATCGTGATGCTCCATTACCTGATCGAACGGCTACTCGAAACACTCACGGCGCGACGAAAGCATGCCGAGGGGGTGAGGGGGGGGGGAGGTTTATTCTGAGGGATCATCCTCCTGGGCTTCCAAGGGTCTTATCGTACCAACCGAAGGCCCCATGATGCCTGTGGACTATGAACATTCTTGCAGACCACCTGCACACTTCCATGACTGAGGCCTACCCATAATGCGATGGCATCTTCTAGCAGGATAACTGTCTACAGAAGGAATTTGCACTCTGCAGCGGAGTGTGTGCTGCTTTAAAGCTTCCTATCAGACTAAAACTGTGAACTGGATTGGGATTGGAACCTAGGACAACTCGGTTGTGGTTGGATACCTTAGTCGGTAGAGCATTTGCCCGAGAAAGACAAAGATCTCAGGTTCGAGCCGGTCATGCTCACAGTTTTAATCTGCCAGGAAGTTTCAGATCAGCTCACACTGCACTGCAGAGTGAAAAATTAATTATGTAAACAATTGCCTATCCTGTGGCTGAGCCACGTCTCCGCAATATGATTTCTTCCAGGAGTGCTAATCCCCTGAGGTACGCAGCATAATGGCTGTGGTGTCTGGAAGATAATAGATGAAGTACTGCCGGAGGTAAAGCTGCTAAGGCGGTTCGTGAGTCGTTCTTGGATAACTCTGTCGGTAGAGCGCTTGCCTGCGAAAGGCTAAAGCACTTGTTTCCTGTCCCAATCTGACACAGAGCTTCAGTCTTAGTGCAAATTTCATGACAACTGTCCGTATATAAGGCCGGAAACGTACCACAGTGATTTGAGGAGCAGGGTGGTGAAATGAATTAGATATAATGAGAACTCTACCAAATAAAATAACAAACGACTGATCTAACCCCCCTTGGTACAAAAAACGGGTCAGAACACTGCTGCAGAAACAAGGAAAAAAAGTATGCCAAATGTAAACGAACATAAAATCTTCAAAACTGATAATCTTTCACAGAATCTCGAAATTTAGCGCGGTCTTCAACGCGAGATGCTTCTAACAGTTTCCACGACGAAACTGTCTCGAAACCTGGCAGAAATTCCAAAGAGCTTCTAAAGTACGTGAAGTACGCTTGCGGCAAGACACAATCAATGCCGTCTCTGCGTGACAGCAATGGAAATACATCGATGGCAGTGCTGCAAAAGATTTCCGAATGTCCTTCACCGGGGAACAAGAAGTAAATATTCCAGAATTCGAACCAAGGAAAGCTGCCAACATGGGTAACTTAGAAGTAGATATCCTGGGAGTAGTGAAGCAATTTAAATCACTTAATAAAAGCAAGTCTTCCGATCCCGAGGGTATACAGTTAGTTTCCTTTCAGAGTATGCTGATGGAATGGATCCGTACTTAACAACCATATACAACGCTCGCTCGACGAAAGATCCGTACCCAAAGACTGGAAAGTTCCACAGGTCACACCGATATTCAAGAAAGGCAGTAGGAATAATTCACTAAATTGCAGGCCCATATCGTTAATGTCGATATCCAGCAGGATTTTGCAACATATATTGTGTTCGAACATTATCATTTACTTCTAAAAGAACGGTCTATTGACACACATTTAACACGGATTTAGAAAACATCGTTCATATGAAACACAACTAGTTCTTTACTCACAAGAAGTGTAGAGGGCTATTTCCAAGGCATTTCAAATCGATTTGGTATTTATAGATTTCCAGAAGGCGTTTGACACTGTACCCCACCAGCAGATGTAGTCAAATGGAACATCGTCTTAATTATTTATGGGACTGGATTCGTGATTTCCTGTCAGAGAGATCACAGTTCGTAGCAACTGACGGAAAGTCGTCGAGTAAAACAAAAGTTATATCTGGCGTTCCACAGGATAGTCTTACAGGCCCTTTGCTGTTCCTTATCTATATAAACTATTTGGGAGACAATCTGAGTAGCCATCTTAGGTTGTCTGCAGATGATTCTGTCGTACATCGTCTAATACAGTAATCAGCAGATCAAAACAAATTGCAAAACGATTTAGAAAAAATATCTGTATGGTGCTAAAATTGGCAGATGACCCTAAATAATGAATAAGAGTGAGGTCACCAACATGGGTGCTAAAGGAATCCGCTAAACTTCGGTTACGCGATAAAGCAGACAAATCTAAAGGATGTAGATTCAACTAAATACCTAGGAATTACAATTACGTACAACTTAAATTGGAAATAACACAGGAAATGATGTGGGGAAAGCGAACTTATGACTGCGTTTTATTGGCAAAAGGCTTAGAAGATACAACAGATCTAAAGAGGCTGCCTACACTATTCTTGTCCGTCCTCCTTTGGAGTACTGCTGCGCGATGTGGAATCCATAGCAGACAGGGTTAAAGGAGTACATCGAGAAAGTTCAAAGGACAGCAGCACGTTTTGTCTTATAGGGAAATAGGAGAGAGGGTGTCACTGACATGATACAGGATTTGAGGTGGACATGGAAAGGCGTTTTTTGTTTTGATGGAATCTTCTCATAAAATTAAAGTCACCAACTCTCTCCTCAGAATGCGAAAAATTTTGTTGACACCGACCTACACAGCGAGAAACGATCATCATAATAACATAAATATCATAAATAATAAATAAATCATAAATAAATCATAAATCCCGTAAATAAATCATAAATAATAAATATCATAATAATACAATAACAGAAAACATGAGCTGGCTGAAAATGACTTACAAGTTCGTGGCGCACTCAATCGGTAATGGTGTTGGCCCACCCTTATCCTTGATGACAGCTTCCACTATCGCAGGCATACGTTGAATCAGATGCTGGAAGGTTTCTTGAGGAATGGAAGCCCATTCTTAACGGAGTGCCGCACTGAGGAGAGGTATCGATGTCAGTCGGTGAAGACTGGCACGAAGTCTGCTTTCCAAAACATCCCAAAGGTGTTCTGTAGGATTCAGGGATGTTATTGTAGTGTAACCACTCTACCACAGGCCGTGCATTATGAACAGGTGCTCGATCATGTTGAAAGATGCGATCGCCATCCCCAAATTGCTCTTCAACAGTGGGAAGCAGGAAGGTGCTTAAAACATCAATGTAATCCTCTGCTGTGGTAGTGCCACGCAAAACATCAAGGGGTGCAAGCCCGTCCTTGAAAAACACGACCACACCATAACACTACCGCCTCCGAATTTTACAGTTGGCACTACACACACTGGCAGATGACGTTCACCGGGCATTCGCCATACCCACACCCTGTCATCGGACTGCCACATTGTGTACCGTGATTCGTCACTCCACACAACGTCTTTCCACTGTTCAATCGTCCAATGTTTACGCTCCTTACACAAAACGAGGTGTCGTTTGGTATTTACCGGCGTGATGTGTGGCTTACGAGCAGCAGCTCGACGATGAAATCAACGTTTTCTCACCTCCCGCCTATCATAGTACTTGCAGTGGATCCTGATGCAGTTTGGAATTCCTGTGTGATAGTCTGGATAGACGTCCGCGAATGACACATTACAAGCCTCTTCGACAGTCGGCAGTATCTGGCAGTCAACACAGGAGGTCGGCCTGTACGCTTTTGTTAAAGGCGCTGCAGTCTGGAACCGCAAGTCCGCTACGGTCGCAGGTTCGAATCCTGCCTCGGGCATGGATGTTTGTGATGTCCTTAGGTTAGTTAGGTTTAAGTAGTTCTAAGTTCTGGGGGCCTAATGACCTCAGAAGTTGAGTCCCATAGTGCTCAGAGCCATTTGAACCATTTTGTACGCTTTTGTGCTGTACGTGTCCCTTCACGTTTCCACTTCACTACTACATCGGAAACAGTGGACCTAGGGATGTTTAGGAGTGTGCAAATCTCGCGTACAGACGTATGACACAAGTGACACTCAATCACCTGACCTTGTTCGAAGTCCATGCGTTCTGCTTAGAGCCCCATTCTGCTGTCTCACGATGTATAATGACTACTGAGGTCACTGATATGGAGTACCTGGCAGTAGGTGGCACCACAACGCATCTAATACGAAAAACGTATGTTTTGGGGTGTCCGGATACATTTGATCACATAGTGTAGCTATCTTTGTCTGCATATTCAACTCGTCTGAAATCAATGAAATGATAATTAAATCAATATCCTACGCTGCTGACAGGCGTTGATATACATCAACGGGGACAGTTGAAAATGTGTGCCCAGATCGGGACTCGAACCTAGGATCTTCTGCTTACATGGCAGACGCTCTATCCATCTGAGCCACCGAGGGCACAGAGGATAGTTCGACTGTAGGGACTTACCTCTTGCGCGCTCCCTTTGAGACCCACATTCCCAACTTAATGTCCACACACTACATTCCTAGTGCACCTGCCCATTGCACACATTACTCGCGACAGACAATCTTAACTAGCCCCGCAAGAGTTCCGGCAATGCGTGTGCCTTCGGAAGGAAGAAGGAGATCAATGGGCGGTTAGTCTTAAGTATATGAAGATGGTATCTGTTCTTTCGGACATGTCCGAAATTAAATGTTCAAATGTGTGTGAAATCTTATGGGACTTAACTGCTAAGGTCATCAGACCCTAAGCTACACACTACTTAACTTAAATTATCCTAAGGACAAACACACACACCCATGCCCGAGGGAAGACTAACCTCCGCTGGGACCAGCCGCACGGTCCATGACTGCACCGTCCTAGACCGCTCGGCTAATCCCGGGCGGCTGTCTGAAAGAACAGATACCATCTTCATATCGTCTGAAAGTCGGTGCAACACATTCGGTACAGTATCGTGCGCCATCTCCGCACCCACAAACCACCGGTCCATTGTTTACGAAAATTGCACGACTTGTGGGTAAACATCAGGTGCCACAAGGACTTGTCGAATCCACACCAAGCAGAATCGCTGTTGTATTGCCTTTCAAAAGTCGACCGTCAGTCTATTAAGCAATTAGTCACAATGTTTTGACTCAATAATGTACTATCCGGCAAAGAGAACTGAAGGTCTAGCCGTGGCGTAAGGAAACAAAGTAGTGTATAATCTAGTGACCAACAAGTTGTTTGAAATCGGATGCCATGGCCACAAATTCATTTAGAGAATTATATTTCCCATCTCGGCTATTATACAAACATTGCCATTACATCACGATCAGCCGAATTCGGCTGTTTGCCGTTTTCAAGTGTGTACTTCTATTCTCGTGATTTTACACATTAATCCTTAGTGGGTGTACACAAATGAGCATCTGTTATTGTAGTGTGTAACCGCTATCACGGTAAACACGACGGAGAACAACTTTCCATTTTTGTCATAGCTTTAAAATAACATTACTGCCGTAGTGCCATACTTAAGTAAACATAAAAACTCATAGGCCAAATGCGTCATTCATGAAATTGCTCTACCTGCCTTTATTCGACCTTTCGGTCTACAAGACAGAACGTCTTTTGGATTCCTTCGTTCTTGTCTCTTGTTGAGATGTGAGAACCATACTTCCCAATTTTCTTTAATTTTATCTTCTTGTTCAGAAATTTTTCCTTCCCTCCGCCAGTAGTTATATTCTAATTCATCTACAATCTCGTGCATCCTTTCATGTATCTGTGGACATTCATTTGCCACGTCTGTATGTAACTACGTAGGCTGTTGTGGCATGATGTACTTCTCAAACGTTACCGAGAAATCGAGTTTCAAAGTGTTACGAGTGTGGTGAATACGATACGAGGGCGCCAGCCGCCTGTGGTGGACCTCCATTCTAGGGGCTGTTACTGTCGAGATTAGCTATTAATGGCACCAAATGCCCCATCAGAACCTGAGAGCACTGATATCATGTTATCGTCTGAGGCAAGTGCCACAAGTTACAGTCTTTAATATACTGAACCTAAAATTAGCTATCTTTATATAGTTGACAAGCCCTGCGATAGCTGTCATAATCTTACTAACAGGAAAAATTCGTAAGCACCACGATTACGAAAAATAAGACTTTCAGATGTTATCCAGGGAGATTCCGTGATGATGTTACAAACTTTCAAGGCATACGATGAAAGGTAAATGTGTCATTCTGAGATAATAGGCCCGGGTCTGGAAACAAGTGAAAATCGTTGCGATACCTCTGACAGGGAATCTGTTCTACTACGAGCTTTTTGCTTTCCCTATTTTGGAAGGAGGTAGTATGCACCAAAACAAGGAAAGAATCTCGTAAACATTAGCTCAGAAAATATTTCAAATGGCTCTGAGCACTATGAGACTTAACATCTGAGGTCATCAGTCCCCTAGAACTTAGAACTACTTAAACCTAACTAACCTAAGGACATCACACACATCCATGCTCGAGGCAGGATTCGAACCGGCGACCGTAGCGGTCGCGCGCTTCCAGACTGAAGCACCTAGAACCGCTCGGCCACTCCGGCTGGCATTAGCTCAACAGCACATACCCTGAAGAGCTATAAGCATCTTAACTACTGTGGAACACGTCTCGTCTACTGAACAATGGCTCATAGCTCTTGAGGTATGTATTTTAGAGTCCACGTTTACCGGACGTTTTCTTCTTGTTTCTGTCCAAACCACCTCACACTAAATATGAAAGCGAAGAGATTGCACTAGAAGCGGTACACTATCCGAGGTATTAGAACGATTTACGCTTATAACTTTCAACGCCGTCGTTTCCGGACCAGGGTACTTTACCTTACATCGATATCCTCCTTCATCATCCCTGAATGGTTGTATCATCATCACGGAATCACTCTGTACAAAAATAAGGAAGACGCAACTCAACTACCGCATAAATATTTCAGACATTCAATGTAAATAATTGGTCCCACCTAAACTTCTTCAGTCATTCCCATCTAACAGAACAACCGCTTCAGTGGTTTTAGCTACAAATTAGAAACACACAAATACCTTGTGTCACGGATCTTCATATATTTTGCATCTTTATATACAGTGATTGCTCCATTATATTCTCTATTTACGTGCATTTGAATTCTTTCCAATGCCGATCAGTATCACACAAGTCTAAGTGAGGCGCAATGATGTTGCCCCAATATAATGCAAGAATTAGCTTAAATTTTTAGCATTATCAGTTTATAGCATCAATTTTCGACCGGTCTATACAATGAATCTTAGATGATTGCTGTATTATCTCCGACCTGTGTGCTGCCCTCAGTTAATGGCGGGCTTCTCAATGCAGCGGTCGTTTCATTGGCAATAGCAAATCAGATATATTTTAAAACCCAATAATGTAATTAAAACACTCCAAATCAGCTTCGTCAATGAACTGGCATAATTAAACACGGGTGGTTGCTATAAGCGAACCGTCACACGTCGAGCAGTCAGCTGAAGCGGCAAACTAGAAGTCTCCACATACTGCGTTCGTCTGAAGTCCTTTTCCTAACTATTTGTTCTAATCTTCCACAGAAGATCCTGTTGCCGGTCACGTCAATGAATCACAGCTCTTCAGAAAGGAACAATAATAGTTATACACTAATGGCCATTAAAATTGCTACACAAAGAAGAAATGCAGATGATAAACGGGTATTCATTGCACAAATATATTATACTAGAACTGACATGTGATTACATTTTCACGCAATTTGGGTGCATAGATCCTGAGAAATCAGTACCCAAAACAACCACCTGTGACCGTAATAACGGCCTTGATACGCCTGGGCATTGAGTCAAACAGAGCTTGGATGGCGTGTACAGGTACAGCTGTCCATGCAGCTTCAACCCGATACCACAGTTCATCAAGAGTAGTCACTGGCGTATTGTGACGAGCCAGTTGCTCGGCCACCAGTGACCAGACATTTTCAATCGGTGAGAGATCTGGAGAATGTGCTGGCCAGGGCAGCAGCCGAACATTTTCTGTATCCAGAAAGGCCCGTACAGGACCTGCAACATGCGGTCGTGGATTATCCTGCTGAAAAGTAGGGTTTCGCAGGGATCGAATGAAGGATAGAGCCACGGGTCGTAACACATCTGAAATGTAACGTCCACTGTTCAAAGTGCCGTCAATGCACACAAGAGATGACCGAGACGTGTAACCAATGGCACCCCATACCATCACGCCAAGTGATACACCAGTATGACGATGACGAATACACGCTTCCAATGTGCGTTCTCTGCGATGTCACCAAACACGGATGCGACCATCATGATGCTGTAAACATAACCTGGATTCATCCGAGAAAATGACGTTTTGCCATTGATGCACACAGATTCGTCGTTGAGTCCACTACCGCAGACGCTCCTGTGTATGATGTAGCGTCAAGGGTAACCGCAGCCATTGTCTCCGAGCTGATAGTCCATGCTGCTGCAAACGTCGTCGAGCTGTTCGTGCAAATGATTGTTGTCTTGCAAACGTCCCCATTTGTTGACTCAGCGAGCGAGACGTGGCTGCACAATCCGTTACATCAGTGCGGGTAAGATGCCTGTCATCTCGACTGCTAGTCATACGAGGCCGTTGGGATCCAGCACGGCGTTCGGTATTTCCCTCCTGAACCCACCGATTCTATATTCTGCTAACAGTCATTGGATCTAGACCAACGCGAGCAGCAATGTCGCTATACGATAATCCGCAATCGCGATAGGCTACAATCCGACCTTTATCAAAGACGGAAACGTGATGGTACGCATTTCTCCTCCTTACACGAGGCATCACAACAACGTTTCACCAGGCAACGCCGGTCAGCTGTTGATTGTGTATGAGAAATCGGTTGGAAACTTTCCTCATGTCGGCACGTTGTAGGTGTCGCCACGGGCGCCAACCTTGTGTGAATCTTCTGAACAGCTAATCATTTGCATATCACAGCATCTTCCTGTCGGTTAAATTTCGCATCTGTAGCACCTCATCTTCGTGGTGTAGCGATTTTAATGGCCAGTACTGTAATAATAATGATAATCATTATGGTACACTGTTGGCGAGGTAGGCCTATGTTGAAGAAATAATAAGGAATTTTACTCGACATTTATCTATAGATAAATTCATGTTTGTATCTCACATTGACACTTTTTGAATGCCTATGGGACAACACTCAAAAGAACAACACAGGCGCATACACTAGTTATGTGAGTTCTGACCATTAACGAGACAACTGACCATCACAGTTTGTGTTCAAAATGACCACTGGCAGCGGCAATACACGCTTCCAGTCTGATGTGCAACGACATTAGCATTTAAGCGGAGATGTCCAAGCAGGCTGCAATAATACGTCGTTATATATCATCGGGTGTAGTTGGTATGTCCTTGCGGACAGCACCTTCAGCTTACCCCAAAGGAAAAGTCTACAGTCGTCCAATCCATGGAATGGGTCGGCCAAGGGGCAGGTAGTCTGCGGCCAATCCAACGATTTGGAAACAACTCGCGGAGACATGATGTAGTACTTCGTGCACTATGGGCTGGAAGCCATTATGTCGAAATCAAAAGTTCCTCCTGGTCTGGAGAGGAAGGTCTTCTAGCGAAGATGGTCTGTTAAGAGGCTGCGATATTTGTGCGAGGTCAGTATTTCGTCTATGAAAACCGGGCCTAGAGCTCATGGTTGACCATCCCATACTACACGTTTACAGTCCATGGACGCTGACATTCCACATGACGAAACCAACCGGGGTTGTCGACAGACCAACAGTGCATTTTTCGGCGGCTTACCTGGCCGTGATTGATAAATGTAGCTTCATCACTAAACAAGATACATAATACATCTGGAGTATCCTGCCGTAATACCAATGAATGGAAGTTAACACGGTTCTCATAATCTTTTCTATGTATTTTTTTATGGAGAGAGAGATATATGATAGGGGAGGAACCTATATCGATGGAGATTGCATAGGACAACTGTCTGACTTACGTCACTTCCTCGTGATTGCTTGACTCATGCCACTTCCTCGTGCGATTGTGCGGGAGCTAACGTGCGGGTCAACTGCAACAGCAGGAACATTAGTTTCCCCTCCTTCTGTCATCACTTGTTTCCTTATGTTACGTTGTCTTAATGTTACTCTACCGCTTTCACGTAATTGATTAAAGAGGTTGATAAATACTTGCAGAGGTGGTCCATGGGGATACCTTGCCGCGTACGCATAACAATAGCGAACTGCGTTCTTCCAACAGTCTCCATACTCCAAGAGCATATCGGCTTTTTGCTGCGTTGGTAAATCCCGTCGCCCACTCACGAACTACTGGTTGGACTGTCACTCACTAGCAGACTAGCAAGACGCATTTGCACTCAAGAAACGCAAAAGCACACGGTAAGCAAACATAACAACATCGTAGCTAGCAACTACGCAAATTTGGAAATTTGTTGCCGGCCGATGGTAGCCGTGCGGTTCTAGGCGCTTCAGTCTGGAACCGCGCGACAGCTACGGTCGCGGGTTCGAATCCTGCCTCGGGCATGGATGTGTGTGATGTCCTTAGGTTAGTTAAGATTAAAGTACACTCCTGGAAATGGAAAAAAGAGCACATTGACACCGGTGTGTCAGACCCACCATACTTGCTCCGGACACTGCGAGAGGGCTGTACAAGCAATGATCACACGCACGGCACAGCGGACACACCAGGAACCGCGGTGTTGGCCGTCGAATGGCGCTAGCTGCGCAGCATTTGTGCACCGCCGCCGTCAGTGTCAGCCAGTTTGCCGTGGCATACAGAGCTCCATCGCAGTCTTTAACACTGGTAGCATGCCGCGACAGCGTGGACGTGAACCGTATGTGCAATTGACGGACTTTGAGCGAGGGCGTATAGTGGGCATGCGGGAGGCCGGATGGACGTACCGCCGAATTGCTCAACACGTGGGGCGTGAGGTCTCCACAGTACATCGATGTTGTCGCCAGTGGTCGGCGGAAGGTGCACGTGCCCGTCGACCTGGGACCGGACTGCAGCGACGCACGGATGCACGCCAAGACCGTAGGATCCTACGCAGTGCCGTAGGGGACCGCACCGCCACTTCCCAGCAAATTAGGGACACTGTTGCTCCTGGGGTATCGGCGAGGACCATTCGCAACCGTCTCCATGAAGCTGGGCTACGGTCCCGCACACCGTTAGGCCGTCTTCCGCTCACGCCCCAACATCGTGCAGCCCGCCTCCAGTGGTGTCGCGACAGGCGTGAATGGAGGGACGAATGGAGACGTGTCGTCTTCAGCGATGAGAGTCGCTTCTGCCTAGGTGCCAATGATGGTCGTATGCGTGTTTGGCGCCGTGCAGGTGAGCGCCACAATCAGGACTGCATACGACCGAGGCACACAGGGCCAACACCCGGCATCATGGTGTGGGGAGCGATCTCCTACACTGGCCGTACACCACTGGTGATCGTCGAGGGGACACTGAATAGTGCACGGTACATCCAAACCGTCATCGAACCCATCGTTCTACCATTCCTAGACCGGCAAGGGAACTTGTTGTTCCAACAGGACAATGCGCGTCCGCATGTATCCCGTGCCACCCAACGTGCTCTAGAAGGTGTAAGTCAACTACCCTGGCCAGCAAGATCTTCGGATCTGTCCCCAATTGAGCATGTTTGGGACTGGATGAAGCGTCGTCTCACGCGGTCTGCACGTCCAGCACGAACGCTGGTCCAACTGAGGCGCCAGGTGGAAATGGCATGGCAAGCCGTTCCACAGGACTACATCCAGCATCTCTACGATGCTGGGAGAATAGCAGCCTACATTGCTGCGAAAGGTGGATATACACTGTACTAGTGCCGACATTGTGCATGCTCTGTTGCCTGTGTCTATGTGCTTGTGGTTCTGTCAGTGTGATCATGTGATGTATCTGACCCCAGGAATGTGTCAATAAAGTTTCCCCTTCCTGGGACAATGAATTCACGGTGTTCTTATTTCAATTTCCAGGAGTGTAGTTCTAAATTCTAGGGGACTGATGACCTCACAAGTTTAGTCCCATAGTGCTCAGAGCCATTTGAACCTTTTCCTCTTTTTTAATTTGTTGTAAGGTCCAATGGGCCAAACTGCTGAGGTCATCGATCCCTAAGCTTACACACTACTTGATCTATTTTAAACTGACTTAGACTGACGACACACACACACACACACACACACACACACACACACACACACACAACCATGCCTGAGGAAAGAATCGAACCTTCGACGGGGAGAGCCGCACGAACTGTGGCAAAGTAACTACGCAAGTTGAATGGCACAAACAAGTGCAGGCATGAAAACTTCACACAATACGATATCCCGTAGACCACTCGCAATAAACTTCTCCAACAAACAGCACTGACATGCTGATTTACCCTAATTTTAATTTTCTAGTGTCAGTAGGCATTGTTCCATTTAAAAAGTGTACGTTTGCACAAAAAATACCCTTTCTGTGCTTTATTAAAATCTATGTATTCGCTAACGGTACGAGCCCCCTCACTACCAATCCATTCTATGCGAACCGCACATAAATAGCGCTTTCAATTTCCTTAACATTTTCGTCGCAAGTTTTAGACGATTCTCTGTGTATACCTCCAATGAGATACCTGCATGAATCTACCGACACATTATTAGGTCGACAACTTTGCTTCCGCCGTTTTGCAACAGACGGCAGTAGTGGAAAGCAGCGGTGCAAGCCTTTCGACGTAAGTGTCATACAGTAACCTTAGGCATCTGAGAACATAACGCCATCAAAATATGAGTCCACTTTTGATTGCATCATAAAGTTATTCTCCACTGAATACGTCAACTTCTGAGCTCAAATCTCGCTATCTGCGGGAGGTTTTAATTTTCTGCATTGATATGAAGAAATCTGCGGCTGAGTCTCATAAAAACCTTGGTAAGATCTGTGATGAGACGCCTGTTAGTGACAGAAAATGGTTTCCACGCTTCAAGAATGGTCATTGTGACGTTGAAGACCGGCATGGTTGTGAAAGAGAGACAGCTTTCGATGCTATTGCAACCTCGGGAACAATCACAGAGATCGTTATCTAAAGCAATTGATGTATTTGAGCGGATCATCTAAAGACAAACGGCCACACTACAGCGATAGACATGAAAAAACGATTTTGCAGCATGACAGTGCACGACCCCATATCGAAAATCCCGTCAAAACGTACTTGGAAACGTTGAAACGGGAAGTTCTACCCCACCCGCTGTATTCTCCAGATATTTCTCCCTCTGACTGCCACCTTCCTCAATCTATGACACACGACCTAGCTGACTAGCACTTGCGGTCGTATGAACAAGTGCGAACTTGGAAAGATGCCCATGCGGGACTCGTATGCTGCCCTAAAGCTTAGAAAAAGCAGTGGCCAACGATGGCCGATAATTTTAATCGTAAATTTTTTGTAAGTTTTTCACAATAAAGTCTAACTTCGAAAAAAACGACGGAACCAAAGTTGTAGACTTAGTAATAAGAAATCTACAGCTCATTATTACATCTATATTTCGTCGTGCCACTAATGTGCCACGATTATGTTCATTATTTTAAGTGACTCAACTGTAGGTTCTTGGTGAACCATTGTATTTTGTATCAATCGAACTCAACACTTTTTTGCCTTGAATAAAAAGTTCTCAGGTTTACAGCCGCATCACATAGGGTAAAATTTCACAGTAACACCAATGGAGTATGTCTTAGGCACATTCATAAACGGTGCCACCTTATCCAAACTGACCACATCACCTTCACTAACTCGAAGACGGTTAAATCGGCAGCTAAAATAGGCCGAGTTTTTAATATGACGTCCGCAGTGCCCCACATGTGAGCGAGGAGGTTGGCCAAGTACTTAGCCAGCTTGTATGTCGGTGAACCAATGGTGGATACGATAAGGCGGAAGGGCGTCCCAACCTTGTGGATATTTGGTAAAGCATAAGCACTAGGTGTCTAGGTGCCTGAGAGAGGATTTTTAACCACACTGTTTTCCACCGGAAAGCGCTTGAGAAGCTCAAATATTTTTCTCATTTTCCTCGGTGATGGGTCACGTGGGAGTTTCCCGTAAGTCTCTTCCTCCAGTAGAGTGCAGATCTACGTATCGATAGATTTCGACGTGACTGTTTAAAGCTCATGACTACTCGTATTCTGTGATAACTTTAAGTTTATTTAATACGCTGCATACAGATTTCATTTCTTTTGCTATATAGTATAAGATGTGACAAGAAAGCAACAGGCATACGTCGAGTAATCCACTAGCATACCAACATTTAACTAAAGTGTTGGAAATCATTGCGAAACGAATTAAACTCAACACCACACCTACACTTATTATAGAAAATACAGTCGTATGCAATATCAGGCAGAGTTAGTTATGGACTGAAGATTTCTTAGTAGACAGGACGCAGCATGTTGTCTTGGATGGGGTGTCACCGACAGATGCAGAAGTAGCTACGGGTGTCCTCGAGTGATGTGCTTTGGGACCTCTGCTGTTCACGCTCGTATAATAATGACCCCGGAGACAATAGTAATTGTAACCTCAGACTTTTCACAGATGACGCAGTTACCAATAACGAAGTACTGTCTGAAAAAAAGTTGTATAAATATTGTATCAGGTTGTGGTAGGATTTACAGGTGGTGCGAAGATTGGAAATTTGCTTTTAATGTTCAGAAATGTTAAATTTTGTACTTCACAGTACGAAGACAACGTAGTATACTATGAAATTTTCTTTTAATGTTCATAAATGTTAAATTTTGTACTTCACAATACGAAAACAACACTACTACTACACCAGTGAGGCATGGTCGAAATCGGTTAACTCTTACAAATACCTGGGTTTAACAATTTTTAGAATTATAGAATTGGACGATCACGTAGTCTGAGTCGTGAATGAAACAGCATGCAGACGTGGGTTCTTTGGTAGAATACTTCAGAAATTCAGTCAGTCTACCAAAGAGATCGCTTAGAAAACATTCGTGCGACACGTAGCGTAAGTCACTGTTCAGGTATGTGGAACCTATACAGAAAAGAACTACAAAGAAAAGAACTAATGGTCACATGTTCGTCTGTCCCATGGCAGAGTGTCACGGAGATTCTGAGAGAACTGACCTGCCGAGCACTTAAGCATACTTAGTAAGTTCCAGGAATCAAATTATAAATCTAGGAATATACTACAACCCCACACAAACCACTCCAGTAGTGATCACAAAAAATTAGATCAATTACAGAGCGCACACAGACGTTTTAAGCAAACATTCCACCTTTGCTCCGTACATGAATGATCAGCAAAAAACTCTAGTAACTGATACAGTGTGCGGCGAGGCGGGGAATGAGTTTTTACGCGTCAATGTTTGACCACTTATCTTCGGCGTACTGTTCACTACAAAAGTTCCTGTTGGGTTGGCAGAAGAGCCAACACCCGGTTACTAGAGGAGGCCGAAATGCACGCGTTTTAGCTCACGCAGGCTGGCGTGAGGAGGGAAGAACTATACTGATGTGAGGTCTGGAACATGACAAGGAATTAGAATTCAGAAAGCGGACGTAGCTAGTTTGATACTTAACTTTAATCCATTAATGATGAACGTCGCTCTTGACGGTACATGAGTCACAATATTATCTGTTCAGAAGACATAGCAGCTGAATATGGTGCCTTGCTAGGTCGTAGCAAATGACGTAGCTGAAGGCTATGCTAAACTGTCGTCCCTGCAAATGAGAGCGTATGTAGTCAGTGAACCATCGCTAGCAAAGTCGGCTGTACAACTGGGACGAGTGCTGAGGAGTCTCTCTAGACCTGCCGTGTGGCGGCGCTCGGTCTGCAATCACTGATAGTGGCTACACGCGGGTCCGACGTATACTAATGGACCGCGGCCGATTTAAAGGCTACCACCCAGCAAGTGTGGTGTCTGGCGGTGACACCACAGTTTCACCTACCTCAGTACAGCGTCTGATCACCAGCTCGTTTCCCTGCATACGTAGATACCGTTCAGTCGATGTTAAAAGCAGCGTTGAAAAAAACACTGTCAATAATTACGTTTCCAAATTCCGCGTAAACTCTGGCGGCAAGCTATCCTGTAATATCTTATAACACAATTTTAGGGTGGAGGGAGATTGCTTCTTTAGAAAAATGTCAAAATTCTGCAGTGAGTTCTTTCATTTCTTTAGGTTCAAAATTAAACACTTGCCATCAGCCTGAATTTAACTAACGAATAACATCGCTGTCCTCAGCTCACAGTTCATGCAACCCAGTACACACGCTAGGCAGCCAGAAATGTACTTAAATCCAAACCGAATTGTTACGCGATCAACTGTCAATACTCTGCTACAATACGTGAGTTTCACTTTCGGTCCTTTTCAGTGGATTTCTATTATCAAAAATTGCTCGTCAAATATTCCATAAACGGGTATGAAACATGCCGCGCGGAATTCTACAAAGACCGAAAGTTCACACGTGTTTATCTTTCCAACAGATCACTTCACAAAGCTCAGTTTTTCACAATCTGCCCGTAAATGCAACTGCTTTCACGGCAATACAATCCGGACTCAAGAAACCACTAACTTCTTCATTTTACTCATAATGCAGACGGTCACGTCCAACATGACCTGCACGTGCGACAGCTAGCCAGCGACTCTCCTCACTGCGGTTCCTTCCAGGGCCAGCAACTACTTGCAGTGCGCGGGAAATGCTTAACGCTGATTGGTTGTTCGAAATGACCAGCCAATCAAAACAATCCTCCGAGTTCATTCTCGAGCTAAAACTGTCATACGCCAGTCAACATTCACAGATGCATTTACGTCACTTTATCAAGCAAATATTAATAAAATGTCTAACAAAACCAAACAAAAAGAAAACTAATCTTGAAATAATTTTAGAAAACTAGTGCTCTGTAAACGGCTATTCTGGCTGCCTTTTTACAAAGGCAAGTACCCTTAGACATACGTCATTAGCAAGGTGGGGAAATTATATTTTCCATTACCACTTGCTTGCTTAACACTTTCCCATGATAGTTACATAATGTTTAACCTGAAATAATATTGAATTTTTTAGTACGTCCCATATGCACACTCTACCTCACTCTCATTTACTCACACAGCAACACATTAAATAAATACTGATCTTTTCTGAATTTTATATTACGAAAATGAAAAATAGTTAAACGTTTTAAATTATGAAAATTCAAACAAATTGACCTAATATTTTGTGAACTTCAGCAATTATTCCAAATGATACTAAAAGGAAAACTGTTATCAATCCTAACTGACTTTAATCTTACAAGTGTCGATTAGGGGTGTTTTAGGTAATTTTCTCTAACTCTAAGTATGCCACCTAGAAAGCTAAAATTTTTACACAATCTAATTTTTAATAACAAAGGGCAGTATATTGACTTTTAACTAAATTGAATAATATTTAATAGAGTTTATTTAGATTCTTAGAGGCTTGAATATTCTGTCGCTCGAATTGACACAAGTACCACTTCCCATGGCTAGGATAACGACAGGTGCGAATGAGTCACGCTAAGATACAAGCGGCTGTTTCTATCACCGCCAAAGACTCCAATGCTACGAACCGTACCGCAAAGTAGTTCCATAAATGGTATTGTGTATTGACTCGCAACGTTACAAGTGCTAAGAAGACATGGCCAACCAATTTGGCTCGTATTTGGCTGGTCACTTGAATGCAACCTAAATTTAAAGACCCTAAGATATTTTGGCTCAACACCCCACACCGTCCCGATTTTGAGTGAGTCATCCCTAAAGTCTACAACGAGCAATCGACTCAAAATTGACGGAATTGACAGAAAATTGAAAACTGGATATTTTTCATTATCATGTAGGGGTCCGAATACGCATGTTTTCCTAGAAATCGAGGAAAGAAACTTTTACGAGTGCTGCTTATGTAGCAGCGATAAGCTAAAAGGTGTTCAACGAAAGCGCCGGTGGCGCAGCAAGCAAGACGTCTGGCTGTGGAGGAGAGACGTGTTCGGTACTCAAATGAACTCAACATTCTAATTTCGTTCTTTTGTAGTGTTTTCCACATCGAAATTAATGGCAATAAGAGAGTTAATAAGGTAAGCATCGTAAATCAATAAGCATTAATAACAGTACATTCTCAAGCTATCTGAATCAGTAAAGAATTAAAAATTTAAGCCTCGTCATACGGAAACGCAAAACGAAGGCAATACCGTTAATTTTTTTATGAGGTTGAGGTTTGTCATGCTCTAAAAAGACCCCCTGATTCCATTGTGAATGTGAAGACTGATCTGCCACTCAAGGGTCTTTCAGCAGGTTTTAACAGTTTAAGCAGATAGGCAAAACTCCTATAGGCACTGTTTTATCATCACAGGTTTACCCTGTTACGTTTTCTCACTAATATTATATTTGTGAAAAACTGAATTTTGTTAAGAGTTTACAGTTTTTATTCAGTAACCGTATACTAGCTTTAACATAGGATTAAACAGCCAACCGGTTGCGCGTAAATGACATATGTGCAACCGATTGGCTGTTTAATCCTATGTTGACTGATAGTTTACATTTTTAATTTCAGTTTTATACATCGGACTCAGTCTTTTGAATACTGTTACGTTTTTATGTGTTTAACACTTGTTCACCCATCCCACCCTCCTCTCGCCCTCTCCCCACCCTTCAGTCTTTGTGCAGCGACGGTTTTGTTTCCGTAGCCTGTGACACCATATGTAATCATCTTCCGCACTGGAGTGGGGTCACTACTGTCTTGACTGCCGCCGCTCAATTACAATGCCGCTCGTGGCCATGGTAAGGCTCTTCTGGTTTATAGTGTTGATACATTGAAATTGTGTGCATGCCATACTAGTCTACAGTTTTGTTCGTTCCACATGGTCTATATCCGGGTTTTATTTCTGTGGGTTTCACGGCGACCCGTTCATTTTAACCTTCCAGCCACAAGGCGGTATCAGATCCGACACGTCTTTTTTGTTTTCGCACAGGAAACAGCGCTAGCGTGTGTTAAGTGTGTATACCAAATGAACCTGATTTGTAAGGGGATATTCTAGGCGCTCAGTCCGGAACCGCGAGACTGCTACGGTCGCAGGTTCGAATCCTGCCTCGGGCATGGATGTGTGTGATGTCCTTAGGTTAGGTAGGTTTAAGTAGTTCTAAGTTCTAGGGGACTGATGACCATAGATGTTAAGTCCCATAGTGCTCAGAGCCATTTTTTTGTAAGGGGATAAACCGTGTGCGCTTGTTTTTATAACTGGATGTGAATGATGATATTTACTGCAACTAGTTTCCTATAAGTTCGAATGTAACACGTCGACCTTCAGAAATATGCGGTTAATGCGGATATCAAGCAAAGTATTTGATATTTTAAACGGCCGGGCAGGATATTGCTCGTCACTCACTCAGGTTCGACCGTTTATGAATTGTTCCCCTCACTTACAATAAAAATTGTCGCGGTTCATATAGCTTTCACCATACTGTAAAATCATTCGAAAAAGATTTCAGCTGATTTTTCACCAGCGGAAAAAATATCGGAATACTGAATTTGAAACGTGGAAACTTCAAAACTTCAAGTGAACACGCCGTCGTTAAATGCAACAGTGAGGTCATAAGCAAAGCAGTTTTTATACCGGGTGATCAAAAAGTCAGTATAAATTTTAAAACGTAATAAACCACGGAATAATGTAAATAGAGAGGTAAAAATTGACACACATGCTTGGAATGACATGGGGTTTTATTAGAAACAAAAAAAACACCGAAGTTCACAAAATGTCCGACAGATGGCGCTGATTCTGGTTTTGTAACTGCTACCGTGACGGGTGAGAGGTACACCGATGTGTTACAAAATCGCATCATTCCCAGTCTGGCCGATAGCCGGCCGTTGTGGCCGAGCGGCTCTAGGTGCTTCAGTCTGGCACCGCGAGACCGCTTCGGTCACAGGTTCGAATCCTGCCTCGGGCATGGATGTGTGTGATGTCCTTAGGTTAGTTAGGTTTAAGTAGTTCTAAGCTATAGGGGACTGATGACCTCAGATGTTTAGTCCCATACTGCTCAGAGCCAATTTTTGACCCTGGCTGATAAACACCTGCTGGAACGTACGATGATTATGCAGGATGGCGCACCACCCCATATTGCTAGGCGCATGAAAGATCTCTTGCGCACGTCGTTTGGTGATGATTGTGTGCTCAGCCGCCACTTTCGTCATGCTTGGCCTCCCAGGTCTCAAGACCTCAGTCCGTGAGATTATTGCCTTTGGGGTTACCTGAAGTCGCAAGTGTATCGGGATCGACCGACATCTCTAGGAATGCTGAAAGATAACATCCGACGCCAATGCCTCACCATAACTACGGATATGCTTTACAGTGCTGTTCACAACATTATTCCTCGACTACAGCTATTGTTGAGGAATGATGGTGGACGTATTGAGCATTTCCTGTAAAGAACATCATCTTTGCTTTCTCTTCCTTTTTTATGCTAATTATTGCTATTCTGATCAGATGAAGCGCCATCTGTCGGATATTTTTTGAACTTTTGTATTTTTTTGGTTCTAATAAAACCTCATGTCATTCCAAGCATGTGTGTCAATTTGTACCTCTCTATCTACATTATTCCGTGATTTATTCAGTTTTTAAATGTATACTGACTTTTTGATCACCCGGTATGTCAACTCTTCTCAGTTTGTCCAAGTGATACCAACCTAAAGTACTGAAAGTACAAAACTACTACTAGAAACTGTTTCATCGACTCGTCTCTGTAGTTACTGAACGTCTCTCGTATCTTAGAGTCTTTACTTTTAGTCAGTACTCTGTCGGTTAAAAAAAAATTGAGCCGAATTGGATGTCCGCGTCTGAAGCCTGGCCCTCTGTCATGCACTTCATATTGGTATCCAGAATATTGATGTAGATGCAGAGGCAGATAAAACTATACGCCGTGCCCTTTCCATTTGCAATCTCTCCGCCTGTTGCTAGCGCGAGCAGCCAGAGTTGCCTCTAGACGCCTGCCTGGCTGCTAATTTGACGGTCAGCCCTCCGGTTAATTACTGTGCACCACGGCGCATCGGATCGCAGACGCGCCGCGAGGGGTCGTGTCTGAGTGGCACTGAGAGGAGGCTGATTGATGCAGACCACAGTTAATTCGTTTAATATACAGGATGTTTCTCCCGGGTTCACAAGACAATGCACTGATCAGCCAGAACATTGTTAACACCTACGTAATAGCCGGTATGTCCGCTTTTAGCCCTGATAAAAGCGGCGGCTCTTCATGGCATGGAAGCAATGAGGCCTTAGTAGGTCGCATCTGCACACATAAGCCCCCTAATTCCCGTAAATTCTAAGGGGAGCGGGGGGGGGGGGGGGGGGGGGATGAGATCTGACGCCACATTCAAAAACATCCTAGATGTGTTCGATCGGGTTCAGATCTGGTGAGTTGATGGGCCAGCATATCAATTGGAACTCGTCTCTGTGTTCCTCAAACCATTCCATAACACTCCTAGCCTTGTGACATGGCGCATTATCTTGTTGAAAAATACCACTGCCGTCGGGAAGCATGATCGTCATGAAGGGGTGTACGCGGTCTGCAACCAGTGTAGGATACGCCTTGGCCGTCATGGTACCTCGCACGAGCTCCACTCGATCCGTGGATGCCGACGTGAATTTTTTCCATAGCATAATGCCGGCCGAGGTGGCCGAGCGGTTCTAGGCGCTACACTCTGGAACCGAGCGACCGTTACGATCGCAGGTTCCAATCCTGCCTCGGGCATGGATGTGAGTGGTGTCCTTAGGTTAGTTAGGTTTAATTAGTTCGAAGTTCTAGGGGACTGATGAGTTCAGATGTAAAGTCCCATAGTGCTCAGAGCCATTTGAACCATATACTCTTTATGGTCTTCTGTTATGCGCCGAGGAAACCAGTGTCCACACACCTTTGAGTGCCCCAAATGGTGAAGGAGTGTGTCAGGACAACCAGTGTCCAGTTGTGCAGCGAGGTGTTTGATTGTGATACGTCGATCACCTCGAATGAAGGTGTCCACACGTTCCAACATTGACGCTGTGTGCGGCCGGCCGACAAGCGGGAGATCGGACACGTTTTGCGACCATGTTGCACCGTTGTTGTTTAAAGTACTGTATGTAGATATGTAGTGGAGGGGATGAAATAGCTGCGACGATAGGGTAGGGTAGGTGTGCTCCCATCCCACATCACTACCTTCCCCACCACTCAAGGAGCCGGCCGAAGTGGCCGTGCGGTTCTGGGCGCTGCAGTCTGGAACCGAGCGACAGCTACGGTCGCAGGTTCGAATCCTGCCTCGGGCATGAATGTGTGTGATGTCCTTAGGTTAGTTAGGTTTAATTAGTTCTAAGTTCTAGGCGAGTGATGACCTCAGAAGTTAAGTCGCATAGTGCTCAGAGCCATTTGAACCATTTGAATCACTCAAGGAAAATAAACAAGTCTTTTTTACGTGACACTGTGTTCAAAGAATACAGGAAGTGAGGCCTTTTAGCGGTTTACGCTGTAACATGTAGCCTACATGTACTTCAGAGATCCACATCAACTTTGACGTCAAAAAGATTTCATACTCGACACCCGCGTGATTCGACATGGACGGACACAAACATGACGGTGTGCAGCATGCCGGAATACTATCCTGGCAATCAAATGTTTTACATGTAGCTCATGTTGTACGGCAAGATATCATTTAACAAACAGCTAACAAGCAGCAGGCCACCAAGCATAAAAGAGTATGACAGTGTACAGACCGTGACAGTGAATTTGTTGGAAAATAGAGTGCCGCCAACAAAGCAGCTCGGGCTGCGAACAGAGCCGGCGTTATCGGAGGCTGACAAGCCTCTCTGAAGCAGAGCGCCGCCGCCGTAAAAGTTAACGAATTCCTGCGGCTGGCGGTATGCGTGAGCTGCGTCGTATCGCCAGCCTCTGTGCGTCATGCTTGGCCCTGCGGCAGTGCTGCCAACAAAACAGCAGACAAGCAGCAGGGCTCGCGACTGCTGACGTCATTAGGCATGCATTCGAGGCCCGCGAGATATACGGTACCTGCGGCTTGCTTCACCGCACGTGATCCTGCAGATGTTGCGAATGCCAGTGTTCCTCTCCAACGGGGGACGGCGTGGGGAGACTTACTGTTTCGGACTAGTTTAATAATTCTGAAAGGCTCATTTAAATACTAGCAAACTCTCGATAGTAAACGACAAAGTTAAGAACTTTAGTGAGTAGATTTTCATTGACATACAGATATCTCGGAGGCCATTGTGGAGCCGAGCGTTCGCGACGTATGGCGGACAAGACAACTATAGTCCGAGTAAAATTGCGTGATAGTTGGCACTTCACGCTTTGGAGCACCTTTTCAAATGGCTCAAATGGCTCTGAGCACTATGGGAGGTCATCAGTTCCCTAGAACTTAGAACTACTTAAACCTAAATAACCTAAAGACACCACACACATCCACGCCCGAGGCAGGATTCGGACGTGCGTCCGTAGCGGTCGCGCGGTTCCAGGCTGAAGCGCCTACAACCTCTCGGCCACAACGGCCGGCTTGGAGCACCTTTCCTACAGTCAGCGCGCTCGTCGTCACGCTCGAACCATTCGCCGTGGCCAAACTGCCACAACAATTGGTCAGTTCACTCCCAATTACTTGCTGGCTATCTTTCTTGTGATTCATTCGCATTTCATGGTTATGGGACTTTTATTTCGTATTTTATCACACATGGTAACCACATCAAAAGCAAAACACACACACACACACACACACACACACACGCACAGTGGTGCTAATGAAATGTGCACGTTTCATACATAGCACTAAACAAACACTACTGGATGTTTCTGCACAAGATGCGATTCAGCGTCACATATACATTTATCATAATGACAGAAATCGGCTTACATTAGGTATGTTTCTCACGACATCGTGTAAAGCTGATTTTTTTAATATCTAATACTTTGCCGCGTTTTTTTCATAATTGTATTGACAGTTTTGTTTACTTCTTGTCATTCTTTTTTTCGTTTGGAATCTGCCTGTCTCGCCTATAACTGCAACCAACTGCCAACCGGGATGCTCATCGGTTGGTAATGCGGCAGCTACTATAGCCAGTACGAGGATAGTTTTAGGTAACCAATGACAGCGAGAAACTACAGTTTGCTTTTAGCGCTGAAACTTATTTTTTTTTTTTTGGTTCTGTTAGTTTATAGGGGTTACCTTTAATCGCCGTGAACAAAGTGGTCGTGATTAATAGTTCTGGCGCAGGTTGTTGTCCGCCGTTTTCTTGGATACATTGCACATAATGACGTTGTGCTTATGTAAGAACATGAGTTTAAACTCAGGGCTACAAAACGCGTCGCCCGCAGCAGTTCAAGCACTGGTCACTTAAAATCAGCTCTCGGCAAAGCTTCTCGCATTTCCGACATGCTTGCGGCAGCCACTTCCAACACTGTTCTGCGGTACACATTAACAACATTTGTGAAGTTACCCACCCTGCTTGTGTGACATCCACACCGAAGAGCCAAAGAAACTAGTACACCTGTCCAATATCGCGTAGAGCCCCCGCGAGCACGCGAAAGTGCCTCAGCCGGCCGAAGTGGCCGTGCGGTTAAAGGCGCTGCAGTCTGGAACCGCAAGACCGCTACGGTCGCCGGTTCGAATCCTGCCTCGGGCATGGATGTTTGTGATGTCCTTAGGTTAGTTAGGTTTAACTAGTTCTAAGTTCTAGGGGACTAATGACCTCAGCAGTTGAGTCCCATAGTGCTCAGAGCCATTTGAAACATTTTTGAAAAGTGCCTCAACAAACGACGTGGCATGGACTCGACTAATTTTTGAAGTAGTGCTCGAGGGAATTGACACCATGAATCCTGCAGGGTTGTCCATAAATGCGTAAAAGTACGAGGAGGTGGAGATCTCTTCTGAACAGCACGTTGGAAGGCATCCTGGATATGCTCAATAATATTCATGTCTGGAGGGTTTGGTGGGCAGCAGAAGTGTTTAAACTCGGAAGAGTGTTCCTGGAGCCACTCTGTAGCAATTCTGGAGGTATGGAGTGTCGCTTTGTCCTGCTGGAATTGCCCAAGTCCGTGGAAATGCATGATGGACATGAATGGGTGCAGGTAGTCAGACCAGATGCTTACGTAGATGTCACCTGGCAGAGTGATATCTAAACGTTTCAGGGGTCCCATATCACTCCAACTACACACTACCCACACCATTACAGAGCCTCCACCAGCTTGAGAAGTCCCCTGCTGATATGCATGGTCCATAGATTCATGAGGCTGTCTCCAAACCCGTATACGTCCATCTGCGCGATACAATTTGAAACGAGACTCTTCCGACCAGGCAAAATGTTTCCAGTCATCAATTGCCCAAAGTCTGTGTTGATGGGCCCAGGCGAGGCGTAAACCTTTGTGTCATGCAGTTATCAAGGGTACACGAATGGCCCGTTGCTTCCGAAAGCCCATATCGATGATGTTAAATTGAATGGTTCGCACGCTGGCACATGTTGATGGCCCAGCATTGAAATCTGCAGCAATTTCCAGAAGGTTTGCTCTTATGTCACGTTGAACGATTCTCTTCAGTCGTCGTTGTCCCGGTCTAGCAGGATCTTTTTCCGGTCGCAGCCATGTCGGAGATTTGATGCTTTACCAGATTCCTGATATTCACGGTACACTCGTGAAATGGTTTGCGGGTAAATTCCCAGATATTCTGTGTCCCACTGTTCGTGCGCTGGCTATAACATCATCTTCAAACTCACTTAAATCTTGATAATCTGCCATTATAGCAGCACTAACCGATCTAACAACTGTGGCAGACACTTTTCTTCTTATGTAGGTGTTCCGACCGCAAAGTCGTATTATGCCTGTTTACATACCTCTCTATTTACATTTACGCATATTTACATTTACGCATGCCTGTACCAGTTTCTTTGGCGCTTCAGTGTACAACCAAACGGTAGTCGATATCCAATGTGGCAACACTGTAGCGGCAAGTGACAGACGTCAACTATCAAGTAGGCAAAGGTCCCGAGTTCGAGTCTCGGTCCGGCAAACAGTTTTAACCTGCCAGGCAGTTTCATATCAGCGCACACTCCGCGGCAGAGTATAAACTTCATTCGGGAACTATCAAGTAAATTTAATTGGACTACAGTGTGAAGTCTTCCCAAATTCATATCTCCTCGAGCTATATCCCTGGGCTGTGAGTTGTTGACAGCATATCTCAGGAAATTCAACAAACTATGAGGAACTTCTGTGTTGCTAAAACGGTCACCCGGTGACTAATTCCCGCTTGCAGGTCGCCTATTTAGAGGCTTCCTGGGGCAACAAAAATTAGACTTTTAGTACTTCATATAATTATTGATCACATTAAAAAAATTAAAATTCTGACATAATATACTCGTTAATAGGTACAATCTTACATTAAAGGTTTAAAAAAGTAAATCAAGTATTAAGAAATTTTGCATACTTCTAATATCAGTGGCTTTCACACCGTGCAAACTACCAAAATTATATTCGATCAATATTTGAGAGCCGGCTGCTGTGGCTGAGTGGTTCTACGCCCTTCCGTCCGGAACCGCGCTGCTGTTACGGTCGCAGGCTCGAATCCTGCCTCGGGCATGGATGTGTGTGATGTGCTTAGGTTAATTAGGTTTAAGTAGTTCTAAGTCTAGGGGACTGATGACCTCAGATGTTAAGTCCCATAGTACTTAAAACCATTTAAACCATTTGAACGTCCACTGAGTGACGAAAGGTGGCCTTTTCCGGTGAATTGCGTTTTATGCTCCATCGGACAGACGGCCGTTGTCGTGTACAGTGTGAAACAACTGAAACCAAACACCCTGTAACAATAAATGGAAGGGTCCAGATTAGAGTTGGGAGCATTACGATGTGGTGAATGTTTTCGTGGCAATCCATGAGTAAACTCGTCGTTCTTAAATGCACAATGGATCAACACAAGTATGCATTTCTCCTTGGGGACAATGTGCACCCCTGCAATCTGTTTGTTTTTCCTCTGCAAGAGAGCATCTACCAGGAGGACAATGCAATGTGTCACACAGCTCGCAGTGTACGTGCGTAGTCCAAAGAGCAACCGGGTGAGTAGTTAAGCCCAATCGAGAATCTGTGGGACCAGTTTGATCGGGCTGTTCATGCAATGGATTCTCAGCCGAGAGACCTAGCACAGCTGACCACGGCACGTGAGTCGGCATGGCTCTCCATGTCTGTCGGTACCTTCCAAAACGTTATCCACTCTCTTCTTGCACGTATGGCAGCGGTCCGCGCTCCAAAAGGTGGTTACTCAGGCTTTTGACAAGTGACCACATCAATTTGATTGGACATTGTAGATTGCACCGAAGCCAAGACGAAATTAAACCGCTTGACAAAAACGTGAAGCATCGATAATAAAGTGAAACCTCATGTACTGAGAGGATATGTGATGTTTTTCAACTATCACACAATCGAGTCAAATTTACAAAGGACTTGGCAGTATGAACGAGGTTACCAGTTGTGATGTTGCATCCCTTCTTCGATACATGCACTGATTCGGTTTGGAAGGGTGCCATAAAGCAGTAGACTCCTCTCCTGAGGAACTCTGGTCCACACTGTTGTAATTCCTCTTTGGTATCTTGAATACTGGTACTGGGACTGAAGACGTCCTAGCAGTCCTACATACGTGCTGACATGAACTGCAATCACTGCGAATCATCACTGAACACAGTGCGAAGCCTCTGACCAGCAGTCCATGTTTGCCAGTCATGGCAGCGCCCAAAACGAAGTGCTTTGTGTTGTGGTGTTGACGGCCTCCTACGGTTGTGACGTCAGTTCTCAAGTAAGGCTGCTAATAGTCTCCGACCATTGGCGCTGGATGACACAGAACGTTGCATGGAGTCGATTACTTGTTGTCATATGGTAGGCGTAGAGGTGTAGGGATTACGGTCAGCCCCTGGAGGTAGTCAAGATGCGGTCGGCCGCAGCGTTGATAACGAATATGCTTCACCTCAGGTTCCCATGCATTCCAACATCGGGACACTGCCACATCCAAATGTCCCACAAATGTGGATAATGCGTGATTCCACCAGTCAGACAGGTGGAGATACGCAATTCTGCCCCTTTCATACACTGTCAGGTGCTGATGAGGCCGTCCCATACAGCTACGTTGATTCTCCATATTCACAGTTGTCACTCAATGTCTGACGCCCTTATATACCCTACTAGATGTAGTAACAACACTATACATGGACAACACTAAGTACTCTGGTGACCATTCTACGTGTCAGAGAACTACAACTCTCATCGTATGTATACCCGCCGATGTCTTTAGGGTGCTTCACTTTTTTTTTATCAGACTTGTTGGCAACAGACTCGACCCCTGTGAGGAAATTCATACAGAAATTCGACGAGTGATCACAGTGAAGCTGTAGCAACAACGGGTGTTCAGGCACATGCCGGGATGGCTCCTTTGAAAGGGAACGGCCGACTTCCTTCCCCATCCTTCCCTCATCCGATGGGACCATGACCGGCTGTTTGGTCCCCTCCCACAAACCAACCAACCAACCAACCAACCAACCAAGGCTATCAAAAGTTTGAAGAGTAAGCAGAAAAGTTACATGAAAGTAACATCTTTCTCAGAAAAGAGTTGGATTATCTGATTCAGGCAAAGAACTTATAGAATAACTGTGGCTCAAGTTCAGATTGTTAACTGATCGAGCCTTAGAACTGTAAGTAACCTGACAGAAACATAAGATCAGGAGGTTTCTTAAGAAAAAGTGTTCACTATCTAAGAGTACGAAATAATACATATTGATGTCACTGCATTGTACTACCATACTCGCCTCCTTATGAATAAACGTCCCATATTTCAAATTCTTCTTCGGTGTGATATATTAAGTTTCTAGGACGTTCTCAATGAAAGTGTGCAGAGCACTTTGAGCTTCAGCGCGCAATGGATTTGCTTGATGATATTTTTGATGCCAGGCCAAGTATTTTTAAGGCATGGTGTCTATCTTCTGTGAAGTCGTTGATTAACTACCAGCGCTCAAAAACCGTATGCGCACGTTACAGACTCCTAAAATGTCATTGACATCCTGCACCCTCATGCATTTTAGAGGACGAGGATAGTGGTGATTATACCGTGGAATAGATGCTTCAGTCTCCTTCGTATCACTGAAACAATAACATGCTGTTCGCTATATTACCCACATTAAAAAGTGTATTACTTAATTAACCTTCTTGTGTTAAATACCATTAAAAAGGTGGGGACTCCCTGGCGCTTACCCTATTGAGCTGTCAATGGAAACACATACTTACCAATGACGTTATAAATCACTTCCTGCAAGGCCAACCTGCAAACAGAAATGGAAAGAAAATTGGATTTCAAGGCACTGTCAACATCAATGTAGGCAGGGCGACATTCAAAAGAAGTGTAGCGGCATGTTACGGAAGCGATTTTCGGAAAATTCAGTAAAATGACATCTGTATAATCTGAGAAGAACGTCATGTCTGTTCCTCCGAAGACGGCGATACCACACTCACACGCACGTCACCGCAAATTTAAAATGACAACAAGAACACTACACAAACAGTCCATTTCAAATACTCAGCGCCTCCATGATGTAACATTCGAAAAAAAACACAGCCAAATATTTGTAACAACCAATATTATTAATATGATCACTAGTAGTTTCACTCTCAACAATCTGAGCTGTACTCTTACGTTCCTCCCAAATCTCTCCCTTGAAAAACGTGCCAAATTCGAGAAATGTTAGTAAGGTTTCTGCCTATTCGCACCCTCGTAAATCACGACATATTTGGAGTAAAAATCACAATTTACACAAGATGCTAAGACAGAGAACCACAAATAATGTGTAGTAACAGACCACTTGCGACCTTCGCATGGTAAACTCATGACGTCACACAGATAAAAGCCGACGAGTGGCATCGGACCGTGCTCTTGATCCCAGATCAAGCAAAATATTCGATTCCATTTTTCTGTTCAGTTTATTCTGGAGGAATTCGTGCGTATTGTTTTTCGATTGTGTGATTGTCTTGGAATGATGCTGGGCCTATAATCATATTTTTAGTTTGCCTGCCCCCCCCCCCCCCCAAAAAAAAAAACTCCTAATTCCCTTTGTTGTCCCAATAACTACATTTCAGAAGGTAACGCAAATATTTGGCTTGTTTTTATGTGTGTTTGTAGACGTAATTATCTATTTTGTTGTTGCCATCATGAAAGACGTAAGCTGCCTGTAATTAAATTTTCTCTGTCGTTGTGTTAGTAACTAGTGTAAACTACGCTGTTTATTCCATAATGACGTCATGGGTCAAAGAAATCGCATTGAATCGAATCGTGCGCTGATCCCAGTAAATCTATCAACGAGGCACTCCTGCGCAGCTCAGTTGGAAAAAGCACTGACCGTGAAAGGAAAAGGCTTCAGGTTCGAACACAGTGCGATACACAGAATGTAATGTCCTTACTTGTTGTGTAAAAGGAATTTGGCAATAGGGCTTCTTATACCGAATTATCAATTTTTTCCGCTCATTTCGTTTTCTCCATTGGCATTATACCGCCGCGGTTCCATTGTAAACAAATACAATCTCGGAAGATATTACAGAAACTCAGGGAACAATTCTCTCTAATTTGCTATGAATTTCAAAACAAAGCTTTTTTCGCGCCTGAATGAGCTGCTTCTTGGAGCCGGTGCCACAATTCAGCCGAGTTAATTATCAGGCGTTGGGGACAAAAGGCGCAGAGCGACCCTGTAGCTTTTCCCTGAAAGAAGGTGCCCTACTACTGGGTCCGCTCCAGACGCGGCAGCCAGCAAGAATAATAGAGTTTCAGCCTTTGTCAATAAAAAGTCTTTGTGGCTGTAGGCACTTCCCCGGGCTACACATAAGAATTTCATTGAGGCATAGTGGGAACCATCTCTTTCTGCACGAGGTCTGTTCAAAAATTCCGGAACTTTGTCCACAAAATTTTGCTACGTTTACCTTTCACTTATCGTGCATTGTCTCCTTCGAGATACTGTCCTCCACAATTGATACATCGCTTCCAACGCCGTTTCAACTTCCGGAAGCAGTCTTGGTACGCCTCTTGCTTGATAACGCCAAGCACCGTCTGCGAATTTTCTTTTATCTCGTCTATCGTTGCAAATCTTCGTCCTTTCAAGGAGGTTTTCAACATTTTTTATTTCCGATGTCCGCAGGGGCCAGGTCTGGAGAACTCTGAGGTTCAGGCAGCAGAGTGATTTCGTTTTTTGTGCAATAGTCGTGCACCAAAAGGGACGAATGTGTAGGCGCGCTGTTGTGGTGCAAAAGCCTGAATTGCCGCGCCTCATTTCAGGCAGTTTCCTTCTCACATTTTCCCGCAGGCGTCGCAACACATCCCGATATTACCACTGGCTAACAGTTTGTCCCTGTGGCACGAATTCATCACGAACTAATCCTTCAAAGTCAAAGAAAACTGTCAGAATGGCTTTGACATTTGACGTGACCTGGCGAGATCTTTCTTAGTCTTGGCGAATCTTTCCCAACCCATTGTGTAGACTGAACCTCTGCTCAACATCATAGCGTAGCTCAAGTCTCATCACCAGTTAGATTCTCGAAACGAACATCTCGTTCCCATCTCCGCGATTCAATAGCTCTTCATAGATTGGGAGGCGAAGTCCTTTTGGTCTTTCATGAGCCGTGGGACGAACTCGGTGGCAACATGATGCATTCCGAGATGCTGTATGAGGATTTCGTGACATGATCGAACTGAAATGTTACATTCTTCTGCAATCTTTCGGATAGTCAGTGTTTGATCGGCACGCACAATTTAGTTGACGTTCCTGACATGAGCGTTCTGAACGAGAGTCATCTTTAACTTCCGTCCGGCCGTTTTTAAACAGTGTGAATCATTCGTAAAACAGAGTACGGCTTAAGCATTCATCACCGTAGGCTTCTTGCATTATTTGATATGTCTCTGTAACTGTTTTCTTTAGTTTCAAGCAAAATTTAATGCAGACACGTTATTCCTATGACTCTGCCATCTCGACATTCGCAAACTGTACGACTGAAATTTCTACACAATACAGCAATGAACAATAACAAACAGACATAAAACAGTGAAACTTTCGGAAGTTACACACTAAGCACAGGCGTGTACAGAGATGTCAACTGCATTCCGCTGCAACACACCATTGGCGCGAAATTACGAATGTTCCGCAATTATTTGAACAGACCTCGTACATTGACCGTATTGTACGACGAAGTGAAAAGTCATACATGAAACACAACTTTTCTGTGTGCAATGTTTATCGTGTCCAGCATTAACTGTGCGTGTTACAGTGCAAACTAAGCACGCAGCTCGCGCAATTAGAAAACCTCAGGAAACATCACGCTTATACCAAGTAACATCGCTTGTTTGTGTCGAACATTACAATTGACTCAATTCGGAGAGGAAGTGGGTACCAAAGTTTATTCAGCTGTGCAGTATGTAGCTCGCGCGGATGATAAGGATGTGTAGATGTTGGTTAAACGATAAGCAGTGGAAAGATAAAAATCGATAATCAATACAATTGCTTAAAGCTAATCTAAATATCGATGTTGGTGATTAATCCGATATAAAACGATATTCCGATGTATTGGTGCCAAAAAGATTGTTGTTATCTGAATTTTAAAACTTACGATTCCTTGAGTTACCGTATTTAATACTGCGAGGAATGCTTCTGAATTAATAAAAAACTGAGGCAAACCAAATTACATTGTTTTACATAAAAATAGAGAAATTTTAGAAAAATTAAAAAACTTTATACTACATCATATGCAAAATAGACAAAAAATCATCCAAAAATACGGATGGTATAAATGTAAAATTATACGTATTTTCTAAAGAACTTAAAAAAAATTAATTTTTCGCACATTTACATTTTAACATATTTCCTTGACCAGAAATTACTTCGTCAACTTCTGAAAATAGTCTTTCTGCCGGAACTGAAGACCCTGTAAGGCATAAATATTTTGTAGTTATCTGATACAGACTGGAACTTTTAAACTGATTGTAAAGCGGATATCTCATAACGGTCCAGCGGGTGGCATTCGTAAATATACTGGCAGTTGTGGAGAGTTGTCTTCCGTGTCAAGAGTTATTCTCTTTTTACTAGCTTCCACGAGTCAGACAGTGAAAATGAGAACTTACGAAAATACACAATCGACGACATTCGTTTCTCTAAGAACTTCAAATTAAAAAAACTGTAGGTACCGTTGTAATGTTGTAAATATTGCAATACTAAAAAGAAAGTAGTATTGAGTGTTCTCTGTTATGATTAGATGATGATAATGATGATGATGATGATGATGATGATGTTAAAAATATTATTCGATTATATTGATGTTACCGATATATCTGCTAGGTAAGTATCGATTAAAAACATCACATTGCTGATCTCGATAAATCTATATTGGCTATTCGATAGCCCGACCCTAATCTTGATCGCTATATCTGCCCCTCTGTTCCTAATAATCCCAGAAATTTTCTATGGGATTAAAATCGGGTGATTTAGAGGATGGTTCGAGGTATGATAGTGCACCTGATGTTCATTGAACGAGAGATACAATCTTGGAAGAATAAAGTGTCCACTACGGTCGCAGGTTCGAATCCTGCCTCGGGCATGGATGTGTGTGATGTCCTTAGGTTAGTTAGGTTTAAGTAGTTCTAAGTTCTAGGGGACTGATGACCACAGATGTTATGTCCCATAGTGGTCAGAGCCATTTGAACCATTTGAATAAAGTGTCCACTTCATACACACCATGGAGAAGGGCAACACTCGGTTCAAATAAATATCCTATTTCATGTTCGTGGTTACCTAAATGACAGGACCCAAGTAATGGAAGGAAAAGACCCACAAATGACGGGATCCAAGTAATAGAAGGAAAAGACCCACGAAACATCGCAGAACATCACCTCCGGTGTTGCACAAGCTGGGGATTAGATCCGTCATTGGCTCGTTGGTGCACTTTGCGTCTTCCATCATTTAACGGGAGGTAGAAACGCGAGTCGCTGGGCTACACTACACGCCACTCGCCAGCTACTGTCCAGCTTCTTTGTTGTTTGGCCCTTTGTAGATGCGCAGCCCTTGTGCCGCTGTGAGCAATCACCTTTTGTGTGGTACCCCACTCCAGATGTCCATTACACACAGTTGAGATGGATCTTCATTTATTGACAATAGTCATCCCTGTCAATTTTGAAAACCATTGTCGTTGATAAGGTATGGCACTCGCCTTCTTTCTTTGTCAGATGGTATATTTTTACGATCACTGTTCTTATTTTATTCAAGGTGTTGCTGTGGGCCCTCCATATACGATAATTCGTTGCTACCATTCTGTGACGTCTCCACTTCGACCATATTGTTGAGTAGGTTGATTCAAATGGCCACGTCGAACCAGAGCTACACCACACAGTCCTCCAAACTGACTTATGTTTCCTGAGGGGATGATTAATATTTTCTGTGGTGAGATTATCTAACTGTGTATGGCACGTAAAGACCTTCGATCTTAAAACTGTCGTTGCTCTTGGTTTCACTGATGGCAATGTAGTGTACTATGCGTCGACATAAATGTGGGTTGGATTAATGTTGCCATCAGGAAAAATATAGCCATACAAATACCTAGTATAGCTACAATAGACTGGACTAGGAACAAGAGAACCTGGGATCTCTACGCTGTGACGTTCTTGGCCAGTTCCGCCACAATCTACCAAATGCTCCAGTTGCAGGTGTAGCCACGAGCACATTCACGATAATTCTTATCTTTTGCTCTACTGCGCCAATAGCCGCGCGGAGTAGCCGCGTGGTCTAAGGTGCCTTGTCAAGGTTCGTGCGGCTCTTCCTGTCGGAGGTTCGAGTCCTTCCTCGAGCATGGGTGTGTGTGGTGTCCATAGCGTAAGTTAGTTTAAGTAAGATTAAGTAGTGAGTAGGCTTAGGACCAATGACCTCAGCAGTTTGATCCCAAAAGACCTTACCACGAATTTCCAAAACTGCACCAATACTTCTCCGCCGAGACTTCAAAACCTGTGCCAAGGCAGGCCAGATTGTTTCCTACAGGATCATGCTGCCAGGGCTGGAAAGTTGTTGACGCAGTATGGTGCAAGGACAAGGATAACAAATAGGTCACCTGGATTACCCTATGCAGAGGCCTTGGTCGACTACGCGATCACAAGCAGCATCCTGTCATAATAAGCCAAGCCAAGTGACTACAAGCACCAGTCGCTCGAGGGTAGCAGTATTTTGTCTCCGACTGTTGCCTACACCGAGATCTGCTCCAAGCTAGCCAACGGTCACGTGTTGGGTTTAGCTGAATCACTCACTAGCTGATAATCTATTGTTCGCTGCTAGACTATCGCTTCCCCAGCCTGAGCAGCGGCCATCAAGAGCAGTTTCTGGGGAGGGCGGGGGGGGGGGGGGGCGGAGTGCAGTGTGCACTTTGGTGGCGACTGGTTCTGGGCGTCTTCAAGAGCCTCAAGTGTTCGAGGCCAGCATGCCTGTTGTCGGCAGCCTGCCGTTGTTTTGCTGAGCCAACCTTCTGATATCTTCGCATTGTCGCCTGGTGAAAGCCTAGCAACCAGCCTGGTGCATTTATCGCTGGTTAACTGCCAACAAGTCATCCGTTTCAGATACTGTACGAGGATGTAGATTGATAATAATGGTGTTAGTGGAGCACTTCTAATCCCATGACTGTCAAGGTGCTGGTAGTATTCATCCTACGTCATATACCTTCCTGGGATTACCAAAATGCACGTCATTGTGCCCACAACTCTGGTAGTATTACATATCAGTTGTCTTATCGAGGCCTGAATGCTATTAGCTTCATTGTAGAATTCTTCTGTTATTGAATGCCTTGTCACTAACGTAAATACTGCAGGTTTCATAAACGTTTATCACAAGTCGACACAATTGACATCTTGCCATCCTAGAATTACGAAATTCACCTAGGGATGGCGACAGTTCACACATTTATGGTCTTAAAAAGAGTTCGGCAACAACTGCTCCTTCCGTGAGAGGTTAGGATTCCACTTTACTCAGGCCGCTTGCAATAGTCACCAAAAAGATACGCTTTGTGGAAAATTGTCCGTTCTGTCTCTAACGATTCTATTTAGAGGTGACATTGCCCGCTCAAACAATTACGACTCAAAAGTCATTTAGATTTACATTATGATTTACATTATGACCAGATTCATAGATGTATGAACAGACCACATTGTTCAATGCTGTCGCTCGTATACTATCATTTGCATTGGTTTGAAATCACGATTTGTGTTCATTTGATTTAAATGGGTTCACAAAAAGTGTGCTTTTTATCAGGCCCAACGAATAGTGGCGGTTCTTTTCAGCCAATACTGGATGAGTCGGTAACGGGACGTAGGAAGTTTCCGATGGGAGGAAATTGTCGCTTCCAGTATATCTCAAAACTAAGGATATCTTCCCAATAACCTCGGAACTGGGGGACTGGAACAATTTTTTTTTCTGGGAAATCTTCCTTGTTGTCCAAATTCAGTATTTGTAAAATGCTTACGTACGTTGTGAATGTGCGTATGTGTGACTGCAGGTGTCGCGTGAGCTGTGATTAAACTCCTGATTTCCACTACCTGCCGCAGATACTTAATTGTCTGGAGGATTGAATCCACCGTGAGAATGCTCTTTCTACACCAACATACATTCTCCGCAAGCCAAAGTGCGGTTTGTAGCAGGGGTACCCACTAGTCATTTCCTTTCCTGTTCCACTCGCACATAGAGCGAGGGAAAAAGAACAGTTTACACGACTCCGTACGAGCCCTAATTTCTCGTATCTTATCTTCGTTGTCTTACTCGAAATGTATGTTGGCGGCAGTCTACTCGTTCTTCAGTCTGGCATCAAATGTCGTTATAAATTTTCTCGACAGTGTCCCTCGAAAAGAACGTCGCCTTCCCTCCAGGGATTCCCATTTTAGTTACTGAAGCATCTTCGTAACACTTACGTGTTCTTCGAACCTATCGCTAACAAATCTAGCAGCCCTCCTCTGAATTGTTTCGATGTCTTCCTTCAATCAGACCTGGTACGGATACCAAACACTCCTGCAGTATTCACGAATAGGACCTACTGTCATCCAATATTTGGCCGCTTTCACAGGTGAACCAGACATCCCAAAAATCTTCGAATACAGCGAAGTCGACCATTAGCCTTCCCTACCACAATTCTCACATGCTCGTTCCATTTTAAATCGCTTTGCAAATTTACACCCAGATACAAAAGACGTAATTTTGTCTAGCAGGACACTACTAATGTTGCGTTTGAACATTACTGGATTGTTTTCCCTTCTCATCTGCATTTTTTTCTACATTTAGAGCAAGCTGCCATTCAACAAACCAACTAGAAGTTATGTCAAAGTCATCCTGTATCCTCCTGCAGTCACTGAACAACGACGACTTCCCATACACCACAGCATCATCAGCAAACAGACGTAGATGGCTTCTCACCCCGTCCGCCCGATCGTTTATGATTACAGAAGATAACAGCGGCTCTACCACACTTGCCTGCACCACTCGTGGCTATACCCCCGTCTCTAACGAACACTCGCCATCGAGGACAACGTACTGGGCTCTGTTATTTAAGAAGTCTTCGAGCCACTAACATATCTGAGAACCTATTAAATGTGATCGTACCTTAGTTAACAATCTTCAGTGCGGCACCGTGTCAAATGCTTTTCGGATATCTAGAAATATGGAATCTGCCTGTTGCCATTCCTCCACAGTTCGACTATATCGTCTGAGAACAGAGCAAGGCGAGTTTCTCGCGAGCGATGCTTTCTAAAATCGAGATGATTTGTGGATAGAAGTCATTCGGTCTCAAGGAAATTTGCTATACTCGAACTCAGGATGTGTTCAAGAATTCTGAAGCAAACCGATCTTAAGGATATTGGTCTCTAATTTTACAGATCCGTTCTTTTAACCTAATTACACCGTTAAAGCATTGAACTGGTTTTCAGGTTTAGCGAGATGGCGTAGTGCTTTAAGAGTCTGGATCCCCAACCTGCCATACAGATTTAGGTTTCTCATGCTTTCCCTAAGTCGCTCGAAGCAAAAGCTGGAATGTTTCCTAGGAAATGGACACATCGGATTTCGTTTTCTACCCTTCCCCAGTTCGAGCTTCTCCGAGTCTTCAATGACCGCACTGTTGGTGGGATCTAAGCCCTAATCTTCTCTCCTTGCCTTATTCTCTCAGCAGGCGTGTACAATCAGAACAAGTCATCCCACTAGTTTCTCTGTACTGAGTAGTCTTCGACATTGGCTCGTTATTTAGTGATTATCTGGCCCAGCGGTAAGTCCTAAGTCATTGGCAAAAGTGCGGGTACCTGCGGCATACAAGAAGGGTAACACAATGGGTCCGCAAAATTGCAAAGCAGTATCCTTAAAAATCGGATCGGTTTGCTCTAGAATTCTTGAGCATATTCCGAGTTCTAATATTATAAGGTTCAAAGAGATGGAATAGCTTCTCTGCCGGCCGGTGTAGCCGTACGGTTCCAGGCGCTTTGATCCAAATAAATACAGTTTCATTAGTTGATAGCTTACGTCTATTACGAGTATATAAAGTAAAGGGAGAGGGTGACATATAGGTAGATTTGCCATATAGATAGGTTTGCTCTAGAATTCTTGAGCATATTCCGAGTTCTAATATTATAAGGTTCAAAGAGATGGAATAGCTTCTCTGCTGGCCGGTGTAGCCGTGCGGTTCCAGGCGCTACAGTCTGGAACCGCGCGACCGCTACTGTCGCAGGTTCGAATCCTGCCTCGGGCATGGATGTGTGTGATGTCTTTAGGTTAGTTAGGTTTAAGTAGTTCTAAGTTCTAGGGGACTGATGACCTCAGATGTTAAGTCCCATAGTGCTCAGAGACATTTGAACCATTTGAACCAATAGCTTCTCTCACAAATCAACATATATTGTTTGCTGATGACGTTGTAGTGTTCGAGAAAGTGTCGTCGTTGAGTGACTGTAGGAAGACGACAGAATTTTTATTTGGTGTGATGAATAGCAGCTCTAAATGTGATAAAAATGTAAGATAATCAGATGAAGAGGAGAAACAGCAGTGTGTTGTTCGAATACAGTATTGGTGGAGTGCAGATTGACACTGTGACGTCAGTTAAATATCTGGGAGAAACGTTGCAAAGCGAAAGGAAATGGAACGAGCACGTAAGGATGGCTGCAGGGAAGGTGAATGGTTGGCTTCGGTTTATTGGAATATTTCTAGGAAAGTGTAGCTCATCTATTAAGGAGAACGCGTACAAAATAGTTGTGCGGCCTATTCTTGAGTAAAGCTCGAGTGTTTAGGATGCCACCTGGTTGGATATAAGGACCAATTCAAGGCAATTTATTGCCGTGCTGCTAGATTTGTTACCGGTAAGACTGATCAACATGAGAGTGTCACGTTAATGCTCCGTGAACTCATGCCCTGTAGGGAAGAAGACGTTCTCCTCACGAAATGCTATTGAGTAAGTTAACAGAACAGGCATTTGCGACAGGCTGAAAAACGATTTTAGCGCCACCACCATACGAGGTATACCTACAAAATAACAGGACTATTGGCGTAGAACACTGTACTTCAAAAACATATATATTTAGTTATTGTCACCCTCAATACACACCCCTCCTATAGCCAAAAAACGATCCAAGCGAATTTTTCATTGGTAGAAACACTGCCGGAAGACTTACTCTGTGAGCTCCCGAATGATGACACGTGCAGTTTTTTCTTTTACTACTTCAACCTACCGGAATCTTGTTCCTTTTAATCAAGATTTGCCCTTGGGGAATATATAAAAGTTACATAGTGTTAAATCAGACGAATAATGTGGGTGTTCTAAGACTGGGACAGCCGGCCGGGGTGGCCGAGCGGTTCTAGGCGCTACAGTCTGGAACCGCGCGACCTCTATGGTCGCAGGTTCGAATCGTGCCTCGGGAATGGACGTGTGTGATGTCTTTAGGTTAGTTAGGTTTAACTAGTTCTAAGTTCTGGGGGACTGATGACCTTAGACCTTGGAACTTAAGTCCCATAGTGCTCAGAGCCATTTGAAGATTGAGACACTGTACTTCGCAAAAAAAAAAAAATCAACTCTTAACAGACAATGTGGTGTGAGACGGTGCGTTGTCTTGATGTAGAACCCATGTATTGTTCTTTCACATGTAGGGTCTTTTTTAAAATATTCTCGCGTAGAGCCAAGTAATGTGGATTAATAGTTCGACCTTCTGGAACCCAGTGAAGATACACTGTTCCAGGAATATAAAAAAAACTATCGACATCGTTTTGAATCTTGATTTTCTCAATCGAACTGTTCTCGTTCTCGGTGAAGATAGGCCCTTCCAGGGCGTGGACTGGACCTCAGTTTCTGGATCGTAAGTGAGAAACTAAATTTGTCATGTGTTATCACTGTTTCCAAATAATTAGGATCGTTTTCAGTGGTATTCAAAGTGTCAGTGCAAACATCTTCACCAGCTCGCTTTTGTTCGAGCGTGAGAATTTTCGGCACCCACTTACATTGTTATGTAAAATTAGCCTTACGCATTCTTTGTCTATTCCTATAGTTTCAGCAATATATCGAATACTCAACCAGCAGTCAGATCGTATCACATTACCTACTTTTTTCGATGCTTTTAACCGTTTTTATGTTGAAGGGCGTCTTGGTCGTGAGTCATCTTCAAAGTCTCCTTGACCATCTTGAAAACGCTTGAATCACTCAAAAACCCGGGTACATGATGAACAGTCTTCCTCAAACACTTCTTATAGTAAAAGATAAATCTCGATAGCGGTTTATCCAAGTTTCATGTTAAATTTCACGACTAATCGTTGCTCTACTGTTACACATAACAGTTCCCGCTAAAAGCAGAATAACAGCTCTTACACAAACGAAGGCCACGGCCACACTAATTCGTCTACAGATACCAGAGATGCCGCATTCGACAGACAAGACTACACATTTTACAGCTATGAGGTTGTTCATCTTGGGCGCATGCGTACTTACTCTGTGACAGCACCAGTTACGTTACTTTATACCCACACCTCGTAAATCTCGCCTAAAGATCGCGAAGGGAAGATGATAAAAAATTCGGCTCGTGAGGAAGCATATAGACAGTCGTTCTGCCCTAGTTCCATTTACTATTTGAACATGGAAGAGTATGACTAGCAATGGAACAAGGTACCCTCACGCACACTCCGTATGATGGCTCGCAGATTATATATGCAGGTGTGATAGTGGCTGAAACGCGCCGTTGTGCTCCGCAAGTTGACCCCGGAACAAAGGCGCGGCTCGCACAGTGCTTCAGAACGGCGCCGCCCACGCCGTCGCGTGCTCCGCTGGGCGGTGATTTTTGTAAACAGCTCGCCTGGTCAGCGGAGCCACTCCCTACAGATGGGCGGGGATCGAGCCTCCGGCCGTTGAACTCTAGGGCGGCTCGCATCTCTTTTTTTTTTTGCCAGCAAACACGCAGGTAACGCAGCGCTTCACTGCATCAGCATTTCGCAGGAGTTAAGCGTTGTTTGGGAGGCTTGCGTGCCTCAGCGATACAGATAGCCGTACCGTAGGTGCAACCACAACGTAGAGGTATCTGTTGAGAGGCCAGACAAACGTGTGGTTCCTGATGAGGAGCAGCAGCCTTTTCAGTAGTTGCAGCGGCAACAGTCTGTATGATTGAGTGATCTGGCCTTGTAACACTAACCAAAACGGCCTCTGCTAGTACTGCGAACGGCTGAAACCAAGGGGAAGCTTCAGCCGTAATTTTTACCTAGGGCATGCAGTTTTACTGTATGGTTAAATGATGATGGCGTTCTCTTGGGTAAAATATTGCGGAGGTAAAATAGTCCCCCTTTCAGATCTCCGGGCGAGGACTACTCAGGAGGACGTCGTTATCAGGAGAAAGAAAACTACGGGTCGGAATGTGGAATATCAGATCCCTTAATCGGGCAGGTAGGTTAGAAAATTTAAAAAGACAAACAAAAGAAAAATTTGGAGTAGGAATTAAAATCCATGGAGAAGAAATAAAAACTTTGAGGTTTTCCGATGACATTGTAATTCAGTCAGAGACAGCAAAGGGCCTGGAAGAGCAGTTGAACGGAATGAACAGTGTCTTGAAAGGAGGATATAAGATGAACATCAACAAAAGCAAAACGAGGATAATGGAATGTAGTCGAATTGAATCGGGTGATGCTGAAGGGATTAGATTAGGAAATGAGACGCTTAAAGTAGTAAATGAGTTTTGCTATTTGGGGAGAAAAATAACTGATGATGGTCGAAGTAGAGAGGATATAAAATGTAGACTGCCAGTGGCAAGGAAACCGTTATGAAGAAGAGAAATTTGTCGAGCATAGATTTAAGTGTCAGGAAGTCGTTTCTGAAATTATTTGTATGGAGTGTAGCCATGTATGGAAGTGAAACATGGACGATACATACACTCCTGGAAATTGAAATAAGAACACCGTGAATTCATTGTCCCAGGAAGGGGAAACTTTATTGACACATTCCTGGGGTCAGATACATCACATGATCACACTGACAGAACCACAGGCACATAGACACAGGCAACAGAGCATGCACAATGTCGGCACTAGTACAGTGTATATCCACCTTTCGCAGCAATGCAGGCTGCTATTCTCCCATGGAGACGATCGTAGAGATGCTGGATGTAGTCCTGTGGAACGGCTTGCCATGCCATTTCCACCTGGCGCCTCAGTTGGACCAGCGTTCGTGCTGGACGTGCAGACCGCGTGAGACGACGCTTCATCCAGTCCCAAACATGCTCAATGGGGGACAGATCCGGAGATCTTGCTGGCCAGGGTAGTTGACTTACACCTTCTAGAGCACGTTGGGTGGCACGGGATACATGCGGACGTGCATTGTCCTGTTGGAACAGCAAGTTCCCTTGCCGGTCTAGGAATGGTAGAACGATGGGTTCGATGACGGTTTGGATGTACCGTGCACTATTCAGTGTCCCCTCGACGATCACCAGTGGTGTACGGCCAGTGTAGGAGATCGCTCCCCACACCATGATGCCGGGTGTTGGCCCTGTGTGCCTCGGTCGTATGCAGTCCTGATTGTGGCGCTCACCTGCACGGCGCCAAACACGCATACGACCATCATTGGCACCAAGGCAGAAGCGACTCTCATCGCTGAAGACGACACGTCTCCATTCGTCCCTCCATTCACGCCTGTCGCGACACCACTGGAGGCGGGCTGCACGATGGTGGGGCGTGAGCGGAAGACGGCCTAACGGTGTGCGGGACCATAGCCCAGCTTCATGGAGACGGTTGCGAATGGTCCTCGCCGATACCCCAGGAGCAACAGTGTCCCTAATTTGCTGGGAAGTGGCGGTGCGGTCCCCTACGGCACTGCGTAGGATCCTACGGTCTTGGCGTGCATCCGTGCGTCGCTGCGGTCCGGTCCCAGGTCGACGGGCACGTGCACCTTCCGCCGACCACTGGCGACAACATCGATGTACTGTGGAGACCTCACGCCCCACGTGTTGAGCAATTCGGCGGTACGTCCACCCGGCCTCCCGCATGCCCACTATACGCCCTCGCTCAAAGTCCGTCAACTGCACATACGGTTCACGTCCACGCTGTCGCGGCATGCTACCAGTGTTAAAGACTGCGATGGAGCTCCGTATGCCACGGCAAACTGGCTGACACTGACGGCGGCGGTGCACAAATGCTGCGCAGCTAGCGCCATTCGACGGCCAACACCGCGGTTCCTGGTGTGTCCGCTGTGCCGTGCGTGTGATCATTGCTTGTACAGCCCTCTCGCAGTGTCCGGAGCAAGTATGGTGGGTCTGACACACCGGTGTCAATGTGTTCTTTTTTCCATTTCCAGGAGTGTAGTTTAAACAAGAAGAAAATAGAAGCTTTCGAAATGTGGTGCTACAGAAGAATGCTGACGATTGGATGGGTAGATCACATAACTAATGAGGAGGTATTGAATAGAATTGGCAGAAGAGAAATTGGTGGCACAACTTGACTAGAAGTAGGGATCGGTTGGTAGGACATGTTCTGAAGCATCAAGGGATCACCAATTTAGTACTGGAGGGCAGCGTGGAGGGTAAACATCGTAGAGGGAGATGGTTCAAATGGCTCTGAGCACTATGGGACTCAACTTCTGAAGTCATTAGTCCCCTAGAACTTAGAACTAGTTAAACCTAACTAACCTAAGGACATCACAAACATCCATGCCCGAGGCAGGATTCGAACCTGCGACCGTAGCGGTCTTGCGGTTCCAGACTGCAGCGCCTTTAACCGCACGGCCACTTCGGCCGGCGTAGAGGGAGACCAAGAGATGAATACACTAAACAGATTCAGAAGGATGTAGGTTGCAGTAAGTACTGGGAGATGAAGAAGCTTGCACAGGATAGAGTAGCATGGAGAGCTCCATCAAACCAGTCTCTGGACTGAAGACCACAACAACAATAGGCGGACACAGTGAAACGTTTCCACATAAACTAAAGAAGATTGTCATCGATGCGCCGCCTTACATCATATCTCTTCTATGTAGCAAAAATCAGCAAATACACTGTCTAGTAACATTAATCTGACCATCTGTCGAAAGCCTGAATAACTACCTTTTGGAGCCCGGACTGCTGCGAGACGTGCAGAAGACAATCAGCGATGTTCTGGAAGGTTGTGGAGCCATGTCGAATCCAGTGCCACGGGAAGCTGCGCTTGGATTCTCGGTTGAGGATCCATGGCGCAAACTGCCTGGTCGTGGTGACCCCCACAGAGTCCTCGGAGTTTGGTAGCCAAAGGAATGCTGTAAACGCATCCTGGTGCTATTTGAACCACGAACGTACACTGTAAGCTGTGTAACACACGTTGCATTTTCCTGCCGGTAGATGCCATCGGGCCGACTAAAACCAAACTTGTACGCATGGGACCTATTGGTGGACAAAGTGCCCAAGGATGGGCCCATACTTGTGTTGGACCATTGTGCCGTCCAGAGTGACGAGATCCTCCAAAAAATGCCATGAAACCATTCCACGGAACCTAACGCTCGGTTCTCCAGTCTGGACCGTTCCGACCATTGTAGAAGGTGTGCATTCCGAAAGCATCGGCTGCGACAGACCAGGGCAGCGACGTGAAACGGCATCAAGAAGGTGCTGACCCGCGCGCCAATAGAAAGAGCTGGCAGCGCCACATCTGCATCTACATCTACATGGATACTCCGCAAGTCACATTCAAGTGCCTGGCAGAGGGTTCAGCTAACCACCTTCAACGTTCTCTATTATTCCAACCCCGCATAGCGCGCGGAAAGAACGAAAACCTATATCTTTCCGTACGAGCTCTGATTTTCCTTATTTTATCGTGGTGATCGTTCCTCCCTATCTAGGTCGATGTCAACAAAATATTGTAGCATTCGGAGGAGAAAGTCTTTGATTCGAATTTCGTGAGAAGATTCTGTGTCAACGAAAAACGCCTTTCTTTTAATGATTTCCAGCACAAATCCTGTATCATTTCTGTGACACTCTCTCCCATATTTCGCGATAATACAAAACGCGCTGCCTTTCTTTGAACTTTTTCGATGTACTCCGTCAGTCCTGTTTCGTAAGGATCCCACACCGCGCAACAGTATTCTAAAAGAGGACGGACAAGCGTAGTGTAGGCAGTCTCCTTAGTAGGTCTGTTACATTTTCTCACTGTCCCGCCAATAAAACGCAGTCTTTCGTTAGCTTTCCCCACAACATTTTCTATGTGTTCCTTCCAATTTAAGTTGTTCGTAATTGTAATACCTATGTATTCAGTTGAATTTACGGCTTTTAGTTTAGACTGATTTATCGTGTAACCGAAGTTTAACGAGTTCCTTTTAGCACTCACGTGGATGACCTCACACTTTTCGTTATTCAGTTAAACTGCTACTTTTCGCACCATTCCGACGTTTCTTCTAAATCGTTTTACAGTTTGTTTTGATCTTCCGATGACTTTATTAGTCGATAATCAACAGCGTCATCTGCAAACAATCGAAGACGGGTGCTCATATTGTCTCTCAAATCGTTTATATAGATAAGGAACAGCAAATGGCCTATAACACTACCATGGGGAACGCCAGAAATCACTTCTGTTTTAGTCTATGACTTTCCGTCAGTTACTACGAACTGTGACCTCTCTGACAGGAAATCACAAAAAAAAATGGGTCAAATGGCTCGGAGCACTATGGGACTTAACTGCTGAGGTCACCAGTCCCCTAGAACTTAGAACTACTTAAACCTAACTATCCTAAGGACATCACACACATCCATGCCCGAGGCAGGATCCGAACCTGCGACCGTAGCGGTCACGCGGTTCCAGACTGTAGCGCCTAGAACCGCTCGGCCACCTCGGCCGGCCAGGAAATCACAAATCCAGTCACATAACTGAGACGGTATTCTATAAGCACGCAATTTCACTACGAGCCGCTTGAGTGTTACTGTGTCAAAAGCCTTCCTGAAATCCAGAAATACGGAATCGATCCGAAATCCCTTGTCAATAGCACTCAACACTGCAGGAATACAGAGTTCAGTCCCTCCCTGTCAACGCTGTCTTAATCAGCCGCCCATCGCTGGTCGGCCGCAGCTCGGTCACAGTCTTCGAGAGCATCAGTACTGAATAATAGGAAGACGATACTTAGCCTGTGTTCTGCAAGTAGTAGTAGAGTGTAAAGTACTTGCACAAATGAGGTACAGCTAACAACTTTTTTTCTTTTTTGGAAATAAAATGTCCTACTAATCTGGGTGTGTTACGTACTGATCATTTGGGATTACTGCCACCGGACATCGCAAATTCTGTCCTACCTTCTTTGTGTCGGTGCTGACTCCCACAGTAGCCGACACGACAGAAGGGTATTTACTTCCAGACGTCCCATGCCGCACACGCCGGCGGCCATCCCAGTGCAGCATAAAACGTGTTTGATCTGGAAAGGTCACCTGTCATCACTCAATGGACGTCCAGTTGCTGTATTGGAGGGCTAATTCCAGCCCTTCGTCGCCGTTGGAAAGTAGGTCAGCATGGACGTATCAAGGCTCCTGCTACGGAAGTCCATACGCATCAACGATAGCTGAACGGTCGTCCAGGAGACATTGTCGCTCCTTCGTTCACCTGTGCGGTCAGTTCCTCAGCAATTGCACGTCTATTTGCCCGTATACATCTCCAGAGTCGTCGTTCAGCCCTTTCATCCGTGGCCCGTGATGGACCACGGTTGCTTCTTCGCCGGTTTGGGATAGCACCATTTTGCCGTGCACGGTGTGATTTAACCGTGGACCCGCCACGTTAGCAGAGAGCGCTAATGCGCTGCTTCGTGGACTCGGGTAGGCGCGCCGGCCCCGGATCGAATCCGCCCGGCGCATTAACGACGACGGTCGGTGTGCCGGCCAGCCTGGATGTGGTTTTTAGGCGGTTTTCCACATCCCCTAGGTGAATACTTGGGCTGGTCCTCACGTCCCGCCTCAGTTACATGGCTCGCAGACATGTGAACACTTTCGCATTATTCCACTAGTCGCAGACAGTAAGGGTATACTAATTCCGTCCTGGGGGGTACCGGGGGTGGCAAGAAGGGCATTCGGCCACCCCTTAATCTAAAATTTCCAAATCCGATTAGCCCTTCTGACCCTGGGTACCTGCGAGACAAAGGCAAAAGCGAAAGGTGTGATTTAACCATGGCGGCATGTGAACAGTTTACAAACTTAGCCATTTCAGAAATGATTCCATTCTTGGCCCAAAAACCAATGATCATGCCCTTTTGGACGGCAGATAATACACTCCGCTTCCGCATTACGACAACGACTGTTCGTTTCCCGCATCCCAGACACGCTTCATATACCCTACATTGCTGATGCTGCCACCTGCTGTGAGTGCATATTGCACGTTGACGTCGAACATGGGCCGTCATCACTGTAATGTGACTGCACCGTGTGTAAGGTGGTATTTCGAAGAGTGTCGGGACTTCAGAAAGTAAATTACCCATGCCGTGCCACGCGAAGACCATGAGTGGCGCACTGTAAGAAGAGAGACTACGTCCAAGGTGTCATGTAGACACAGCTCTGCTGTGGTACGAATAACAGAGGAGGCACAGTGTGCGACTGAAGTGAAGTGGCGCGCCAGCTGGAATCTTAACCTCTTCCAAATATGAAGTACGCGGGACAGAACGAGTGTTGTGGGTGAAATATCTAAATCGCAGACAATTCCCGTGAAATTCTGGAGGTATAGGGAACAAACGTAATGTTTTACCCTGTCGTAATGAAATGGTGAGACAATGTAATCACGGCCTCACATACGCGGATGGCGCTTATTAGGACTGTAGATATTTTTAAAGTATTAGGAATCTGATTTATCGATATTTAGAAAAATATCATTATCGGCTCACGATATATCAAAAAGGTTTTGATACATCGATATTCGACAGGATAAATATCGACTCACAGTTCTAGAAGAACATCGACCGCCCATAGTAAATATACAGCCGGTTTCAGAGCTGCATATTTAGGTATTGATTTATTATTAGATATTCTGTACATCAACAAGTTAGCAATTGAATGGAAAATGGTACACTTTCACGCTTTGCGATACCCGCTTTGCTAACAGTGGTAACGATAGGTGTCCGATAGATACGTCGTTCGGTTTCATCACATATCGAATTTGTCCAAAATACATCACACCGACTTCCTGTTTTTTTTTTTTTTTTTTCATTTCTGCAAACACCAGGTACCTAACAGCTGTAGTGTCAAAATAGGGCGGTGAAGTTAAACATTGCACTTCCTGTTGGCAGCGCCGAGCGCCGACTACGATACCATTTCCCCTCAAGCGTCTCCGACCACCGCCAAGACCAATCTTGTCATTTAGATTTTTCTTCATCATTTTCAGCAACTGTTTTCGGAGAGTGGCGATTTGAAGAAATAGCACAGTAGTTGCGCTAAAAACAATTTTTAGCGCAACTGGTTTGCTATTTCTTCCCATGGGAAGTCTTGTTCCATTCATATCGCCACCCGCAGTGCGATACTTGCTTCACACAGTCAAAGAGAGAGATCGACTTGATAAAAACTCAAAACGTAGTAAGTCTCCTTCATACAGTGAAACTAAAATTTCGTTGTATTATAGTTTCTGAAGGACAGTTTCAACTATTTACCGAAAATTCCGAAAATGGTAACAATATCGGTAATCGTTATCGCCATTTCGATATCGATATATAGGGGAAAAACAACGTCGATAAATATCCATATGCTTCGTGAAATGTCGAAGTATCGATTTAACTATATTTAATCAACAACCCTAATGCTTATCCGCCATACGACCCATATCTTACATCATGCTGTTTCCACGTTGCAAGAACATCTGGAGAGGAGAGATCTTCCAACGATGAGGAGGTACACACAGTGGTTCTCGAATGGTTCCGTGACCATGGAGCGTTTTCTACCGTGGGAGAACTGAGCGACTGGTAGAACGTTCCGACCGAAGTCTAATGTGTCATGTACCTGTGTCGCTTTGAAGTGTAGTGCAGCATTCAATATAAGCTAATTGGCCTACCACGACAACGTGAAACTTTCTTTTTGAAGTCTACTCGTACATTTTTCAGAGAACATTCTGTTGTGACCATCTACTGTTACTAAGTATTATTTCTGGTAGACTGAGAACATTTAACCATTTCATATCAATATGTACAATATTATGTAATCTATGTTTTGTGTGATATTGCTACACAACTTTTAGTAATGCTTAGTGTAAACTTTTATTGCTCAACGGTTCTTTTACTGAAATAATCAGTAACTAGTTGCACAAAAGCAGTTTCTTTCCTTAACCGATTAAGGAAATAGTGTTTCTTTTCTGCAACCGCTTGCTGATTATTTAAATAAATACGACTACAGTAACAGAAGATGTATAAAATACTAATCTAATCGTTCTTTGACCAAAGAAAATTCAATGAGTACACAAAAGTAAATTATGCTTGGCATAAGATTCTACTGCCCCAGCAGGCATTAACTAGTGGTTACTTTAGGCCGACAGATATGGCAGTAATATAATAAATTCAGTGCTGAAGTTCTCGGGAATAAACTACAAGAAACGAAAGTCATGTACAACTTGTACAGTAACCAGAGAACAGTTGTATGACTCGAATTCTATGAAGGGCCGACGTATGTTATGAGAGGAGTGCGACATGTATGTATTATGTCTCATTTGTTATTCGGTTATACATACATTTACGAATAAAGGAAAGAAAGAGGGGGAGTTAAAGTTAAAATTTAACGAGAGTAAGTTAACTTCACGGTTTGCTGTTGACATAAAAACTGTGACAGGGACGGCAAAAGACGTGGAAGATTAGTTAAAAGAAATTGATTGTGTCTTGCAAAAAGGTAACAAGATCAACATAAATGGAATAAAATAGGGGTAGTGGAATGTAGTCGAAATCCATCATGTGCTAATGCCAGAATTAGGTCGGAGACGGAGAAACAGACAACAATAGACGAACTTTGGTACTGGAGCAGAAAAATAAGTCACTCTGACGCAACTACAGAGGATTTTAAAAAAAATATGTACTGCCAATAGCAAGAAAAGCTTTTCTGAAAAGAGATGTTAGCATTGAATCTAAATTTAACTATTGGGAAGTCTTGTGTGAAAGTATTCTTCTGGAGTGTCACACTATTTAAAAGTGAAACGTGGACTGGTGAGCAGTACAAACGAGAACACATTAGAAGTTTTTGAAATGTAGTTCTACAGAACAATGCAGATGACTAGATGTGTATGCCAGATAACTAACGAGTAGTTACATTTCGAATCGTGTAGAAAAGAGCTGTGTGGCAGAAGTAGATTGAAATAAGAGATCAGTTGGTAGGACATTTCATGAGGTGTCAAGATATAAAGGCTGACTTTCGCCATTTCAGAGCTTCCGTCCAATCCATTATATACCTTCACTTATGTTCATAACAATTGAAATCTTTTTATGTTTTACCTGTTATATTTTCAAAGTTCATTTCTTACATTTTCGTGTTTCTGATGAAAATGTTAATTATCCTACGAAATCGCCACTAACCTGCAAACAACTGTATATTTATCATTACCCAGATCACGAAACTTCAAAATGTTAATTATCCTACGAAATCGCCACTAACCTGCAAACAACTGTATATTTATCATTACCAGATCACGAAACTTCAATACTAAAATTATTCTTACGAATACGTATTTGTTTTTTCTTTACAAAATACTTTTATGTTCGATTATTACTTTCGTCATAAATGTTAACTCAGACTTGCTGTAATGTTACCCTACAAGCTCTTTGCACCGATGAGGTGCGCTACCTTTGTTTATTGTAGTACAACTTTGGCTAGAGTCTCCGAGAGATGGTGGAGGAGATCGGTCGCAGGAAACTAAGTCTGTGACCTGCTTCCATGTTAGACGACGTGAAATTTCCCTCGTTAGCTGACTAGTTTCAAATACTTTTATATTAACAATGTTAATACTTGTAATGCATCAGTATGAGGAGAAGTATAAAACCAATCAGTCTTGAAAATAGTTTTTTATTTGAAAGTGATCATCTTTAACCAGAGTCATTTATTATGTAAATGAAGAGAATCTTGTTATTTAGAGTAATGAATACAAGAATATTCTACGATAATCCATCGTTAATAAGTTAATGTTTTTTACGTAAACGTGGTAAGACGAAGGCCTCTGAAGAAATCAAATATCGAATGTTATTGGACGACGAGCAGAGCCGACGAAATCTAAGACGAAAAATCATTATGAGTAGATTTATTGACTGCTAATTGCTGATACAGTCAACTTAGTCACAGTCTAACCACAATTCCATTTTCGTACTTACAAATTATATTAGAATGAGTTGATGCTGACGGAAATGACAAAAAACTCAGTTATCTATATTTTATTATCTGCGTCATTACTGAACTGAGGGAACGGGTTTGTTGGACTCTCCTTTGTGCCACAGCACATAAAATAGAGGACTCTGACATCTTACAAACATGTCAAGCTATCAAACGAGGGTTTATCCAAATGATACCACATCCATGTCTGTATTTCCCGGTGAGCGTACGGAGTGAGGCAGACAGCGCTTGGTGCAGTGTAACTCTGCCTTACGCTGCTATTCCATGTTGTGCGGGAAGAAAGATTATCTTTAAGTTTTCTCTCGTGTTTATTACGCTAGATATAAACAGGCAGAAGTAACCCATATCTGGACCAATATTGGCGCATGGACACTCAGAAATATGAAAGAAAGTTAGTCTGTTTTGTAAAGCTCCTTTCTTGTACTGTCTCCCACTGAACTTCGCTGGGCATCTTTGATACACTTTTTCTGTGTCTAAACCCGTCCGTAACGATTCGACGGTCTCTTTTTAATATTGCGTTTCTGTTCAACTTCGTAAGGGGAGTGATTTTGGAATGTGGAACTACTGGAAGATAACAGACCCGAATCGTTTGAGGTTATGTGTCAGAAGCATGCTGACAATTTAGTGAACTGATTAAATATGTGTAGCTGATCAGCAGAATGGCTGAGGCAAGAAATATACTATCTAATCAAAAGTATCCAAAGTTGAGGATTAGGCATAAGATGCCACGAGAGAGAGACTCGCCAACATAAATGGAGGCAGGAAGTATTGTGTTGTCAGTAGGAAAACAGTAACAGCAAACCGAATCGGTCAGAAGAGGTCAGTGATTTCGAATGTTGGCCAGTCATTGGATATCACCTGAACTGCCCTAGTCGTCTGTATATGTGATGGTGTAGTCGAACACTGAAGGAACAAGCACAGCTCATCCAAAACTAAATGGTGACCGTCGAGCACTGAGGAGGGTGGCTGCAAAAATCGCATTTAACCAGCGGAAGGAATCACTTGTGACTAGCGAAGTGCTACCAGCAGTCAACGAGTCCACCGAGAACAATATCTGTGCTTTGGTCATAAGTAAATCACACTTGAAGTGCTATAAAGATTGTGAGAACAGTGGTGATATGGAGTGATCAGTCACGCTATGGTCTGTGGCAGTCAGATGGAAGGGTTTGGGTTGGACGCGGAACGTTGCCTGACACCACGTGTAGTACCAACAGTGAAGTATAAAGGATATGATGTAACATGGTACTTTCGCCCGCGGTTTGGGTGCCGTCGCCTTTTTTGGTTTTTACACCATTGAAGCTGTGTACAACTTCAACTACAGGAACGGTTAAGAGACGCTGATTCTTTGTTACGTCATGACAATGCATCCTGTCACGAAGCGGTATCTGTGAGGCAATCATCAAGTGGACTCATCTGTCCTCAGTCCCCACTTGAATTCAATGGAACACCTTTGGGCTATTCAGTTATGGTACGAACGTCGAAAAGTCAGATTCAGAAAGCAGCTACAATCGCTTACTAGTGGAAAGGTACCACCAAATCAGATACCTATAAGATCCTACAGAGATTATGCGAAAGAAATTGCTCCCCTTCTAGCAATAGGTTATCGTAGATAGCTTGAGCAACCTAGAGAATCTAGCGACTGGAAAACAGGACAGGTCATTCCCGTTTTCAAGAAGGACCGCAGGACAGATACATACAATTACAGATTTGTACCACTGATTTCAGTCTGCTGCAGAATTATGGAACTTGGTTTTATGCTAAGCAATTATGACGTTTTTGGAGAACGAAAATCTCACCTATAAAAATCAACATTGACTCCTCAAACAGAAATTCTGCGAACCTCAGCTCGTTCTGCTCCTCCATTAGATCCATCGTGCTATAGATAACGACGCTCAGGTTGGTGCCGTGTTCCCGCTGCCGTCTCGTGAAAAAATTGTGAGCTTACCGACTATCGGACCAGATATGCGACTGGATCCAAGACTTTTTTGTAGTCAGAACTCAACACTTCGGTCTTGTTGTTGTTAACATCAGCCCAAAGACTGGTTTGATGCAGCTCTCCATGCTTCTTTATCCTGTGCAGTCCTCTTCATCTCCGAGTACCTACTGCAGCCTACATCCTTCTGAATCTCCGTACGTTATTCATCTCTTGGTCTCTCTCTACGATTTTTCCCCTACGCTTTCCTTGGTGTCTCTGAATGTGTTCCACCAACCAATCCCTTCTGCTGGTCAGGCTGTGCTACAAATTTCTTTTCTCCTCTGTTCTATTCAGCACCTCCTCATTAGTTATGTGATCTATCCATCTAATCTTAACGGTACAAAATTGTCAGCTGTAAATGCAATGTCCGAAGTACCGCAGGAAGTGTGCAGGACCATTACTGTCAACAATGTATGTAAATACTCTGGTAGAAAATGTTGGAAGCACTTTAAGACTGTTCGCAGACGGTGCGGTGTCTATAAGAAAGTAGTAAGAGTATCGATTTGCAAAATGACCTTCAGAGGATAGATGAATGGTGCAGGCTGTGGCAGTTGACCCTCAACGTAAATAAATGTAACATGTTGCACATACACAGGAAAAGAAAGGCGCTGCTGTACATCTACGCTATTGATGAAAAACTGCTTGGAACAGTATCTACCATAAAATATCTAGGAGTAAGTGTCGAGAGCGATCTTAAGACCACCTAAGACAAACAGCAGGAAAATCATATGCCTGAAACTCATGGGAAGAATCTTAAGGAACTGTGTGTCATCCTTGAAGGAAGTGGATACAAGGGGCTTGTTTGACCGGTTCTTGAGTATTTTTTATCTATCTGGGATTGTTACCATCTATGACCGATAGAAAAGATGGAAAAGATCCGACGAAGAACGGGGTGTTTCTGACTGGATCTTTTAGTCGGCCCGGTAGTGTTACACAGATGCTCAACCGACATTCAGTGGAATACGCTACAGGAGAGGCGCTGTGCATAACGTAGAGGTTTACTATTGAAATTCCGAGAGAGCACTTTCCGGCGAAAGTCGGATGCTTCCTGCCACACACATCTCGCGAAATGACCACGACGAGAAAATTCGAGAAATTAGAGCTAATACAGACGCTTGCCGACAATCATTATTCCCACGCATCATTCGCGAGTGGACAAGGATGGGGCAATCAGTCAGTGGTACCAGAAGAATCCTCTCCACACATCGTTAGGTGGCTTGCGGAGTATGATGAATATGTAGATGTGTACAAAGTTTGTGTGACAATGTCGCAGAACATTTACACATGCTGTAATTTTTACACTCTCTCACATTTATACACACATCATATACAGTAATCAGATAGGTATATTAGTACTTCCTTATTTATACTTTTGCGTATCTTCTGCCGGCCGTTGTAGCAGAGCGGTTCTAGGCACTTCAGTCAGGAGCCGCGCTGCTGCTATGGTCGCAGGTTCGAATCCTGCTTTGGGCATGCATGTGTCTGATGTCCTTAGGTTAGTTAGGTTTACGTAGTTCTAAGCCCAGGCGATTGATGACCTCCAATGTTAAGACCCATAGTGCTTAGAGACATTTGAACGTATCTACTGGTATTTCTAGAAAGTATCTATAATTCATTTATAGTCCATTTCCCATTATCTTTATTTTGTACCATAACTGATCATTTCATTTCTTTGTTTCAGGTGAGTTTCAGAGTCCACTCTTCGTATTTTATAAGGTAAGATCAGATCTTACTGTTTAGAGTAGTGAACCTCATCTAAAAGGCACCAAGAAAAACTATTCACAATTGTTTTGATTGTATCAGATGCAGTTTACAACAGTTCCCAGTTCTGACTCTTATGAGTCACCATTCATTGATTCCTAGTGATATGATTACTTGACGATTTACGAGGGTCGTTTATTAAGTAATTCCCCACATTAAAAAAAAAGCCATTAATATACGTAGAAAACGTTCTTATTGGTACTTCACATTTGATGTTTGTTCTTTGCGCCGGTGAAGTTTCGAACCGTACTGGCAGATGGCAGAACTGTAGTACAACGTCAAAATGGCGTCTACATACGACTCACGTTACAAACAGCGTGCTGTTATTGAGCTCTTGTGTGAAGAAAAAGAAACAGTGGTGAATACCGATAAACGTTGGTGTGCAGTGTATGGCGATGCTGCAGTTGATAGGAGTACAGCGGGGCGATGGGTAAAGAAAGCTACGGCATCTGGAAATGCAGAAACAGAGTTCCATGATCAGCCTCGCTCGGGACGTCCTGTAACTGCCACTGCTCCAGACTTCCTGAATCGTGTGGATGCCATTATTCGTGCTGACCGGCGCATCACAATTCGACAATTGGCTCTGCAGTTGTCGGCCAGCAGTGGAAGTGTGTCTGCAGTGATCGAGACTCTCGTATATACAAAAAGTTGCTCACGGTGGGTTCCACGAACGCTCACAGCGGACCACAAGATTCAAAGAAAGGCCATTTCATCTGAATTGTTGGAGCATTTTGAGACCGACGGAGAGCCTTTCTGTCACGGATCGTTACGGGGGACGAAAGCTGGGTGTACCCTTTGCGGCGGAAATAAAAAGGCGTCCATGGAGTGGCATCATCCTCATTCACCACAAAAGAAGAAATTCAAGACGACCCCCTCTGCCGGAAGAGTCATGGTGACATTCCTCTGGGATTGTAAAGGCGTCATTCTCGTGGATGTGATGCCAAGAGGAGCAGCCATCAATTGAGAGGCAGTCGTGAAGACACTGAATAAACTCAAGAACCGTTTCCGAAGTGTTCGATTAGACAAGTGTCCAGCAGAAATCTTGCTCCGACATGGTGATGAACGCCCACACACAAATCTGAGAAGCCGGGAACATATCGCTAAATTGGGTTGGACATCATTGCCTCATCCATACTATAGTCCAGATGTGGCACCCTCGTACTTCCATCTCTTTGGGACGCTTAAAGATTCTCTACAGGCAACGCGCTTTGAACATGACAAGAGTGTCAGTCATGCTTTGAAAACATGGCTACGCCTACTGGGCAAGAGTTTTTACCAGCAGGGAATACATGCTCTTCCACAACGTTGGCGTACGGCCTCAGAACGTGATGGAGACTACGTAGAAGAATAGGACATGGACAAGACATGTTGATATATATTGTCACCAAATTCTGACTCTTAACAATAACTATGTTCTGAGATTTAAGAAAGTGGGGCATTACTAATTAAACGACTCTCGTGCTTTGGTAACGATACTAGTTATGCTGATGACGTATAGGAGTGGAAACTGCTATGACGTTCGTCCAGTGTGACGAAGACAGTTGTGAATAAAAAGAAAAGTATTTTTCAAAACAGATTGCATGCTTCAATATCGGGAAATCGAGTAGTAAAAGATTAATGCGGACGACTGTAATTCACTTCCACAGGATGTCGTAAAACTTTAGGGTCAGAATTATACACCCAACATCCGGATCCAAAAACTGTATCAGAAAATGAATATTCCAGATGGTTCGAGGACTTGAATAAACAATACAATGTGAGGCACCCTTGCTTATCTATGTGTTATTAAATTGTTAAAACGGCCACCTCGTCTCCTGGCCCTAGTTACAGGTTGCCTGTCTATTGACTTCCAGGGACAACAATAACACTAATCTGCATGGTATCAGATGGCTGAAAACTAATATGTGATACTATTTCAACTTTTTATGGTGATTCGAAACCTGTTTCAGTTTTTTCCTATAATGTATAATTTTGACGCAGTTCGATTTGAAAGACACGAGTCCATTGCTGTGCCAGTAGGTTATGCTATTTGTTGGAAGGAAAAGTCTCATAAAACCCTGAATACTTCCAGGTTATTACACCTGTTGATGGCAGTAGTTATTGTGTGACCTTGAAAGAGTTGTTTATCTAGTATTACCGGTGATCTATTGTGATTAAAAAAATGGCTCTGAGCACTATGGGACTTAACATCAGAGGTCATCAGTCCCCTAGACTTAGAACTACTTAAACCTAACTAACCTAAGGACATCACACACATCCATGCCCGAGGCAGGATTCGAACCTGCGACCGTAGCAGCAGCGCGGTTCCGGACAGAAGCGCCTAGAACCGCTCGGCCACATCTATTGTGATTATTCTGTACATGTAAGACACTATTACTAAAATAGTTTGTAATTACCACAATGTCAACACAATTGTGTGAACAACCCATATGATTTTTATTACATTTGTGGAAATTGTACAGTGCCTGAGCAGAGAATGGTTATAACAGACATTGTGAAAAAAGCTTGCCGTGATTATTTTCAAATGAAACTTGGTGACCAGGACAAAGGATGGGCGCCAGATATAGTTGTCGCGATTGTTTTGAGAGGTTAAGACAGTGAACAAAAGGAAAGAAAACATGCATGCCATTTGGGATTCCAGTGCTCAGGAGGGAGCTTAAAAATCATCTTAATGACTGTTACTTCCATTTAGCTGATGTTCCTAGCATTGATTCAACCATTAGACCAGTTGCACATGGAGAAGATCTGTTTGCTCTTTTTGCTTCAGCTGTTTTAGAGAACTTGGCAGAAGATAATGATGCAGATGAAGCCGATGCAGTTATCTAAGACGATAATAATGTCTATCAGTCTGAAATCGACTTCACTCTGTTTGGTGTTCTCTCAGAGTGACCTTTATGATGTACGAGATTTGAGTTTACCTAAGGAATCTGCGGAACTACTTGCTCTCTGTTGAAAAGTAAGTATCCTTTGGAACCAGGAGCACATTACTCTTGGTACAGACATAGAGGAAAAGAAAGAACTAGTTCCTTTTTTCCCACAGAACAAGTTCTTGGTTTACTGCAACAACATAAACGAGTTAATGCACTTCTATGTCAGTAAACATGGTCCTACTCAGTGAAGACTTCTTCTTAACTCATCTAGGAGCAGCCTGAAAGGCGTGTTACTCCATAATGGGAACTTGTACGGCGGCATTCATGTGGCCTGTTCAGTTCAAATGACAGATACGTATGAGAACATGAAGATACTCGTGACAAGTATACAGCAAGCGGGACACAAAGTGCTTATCTGCAGTGACTTCAAAGTTATCGCAATGCTATTAGGAGAACAAGATGGACTCATAAAAATTCCTTTTTTTCTATGCGAATGGGACAGTTGGACAAGGCAATGACATTGTAGAGTGAGGGCTTGGCAGAACAGAGAGATTTTATCCTTAAACTAAAAATATCATGTACTAACCGTTTGTACAGGAAAACAACTTGCTTCCATCACTGCACATAAAATTGGGATTGATGAAGCAATTTGTAAAGGCTGTACCACAGGATGGACCCTGCTTTAGTTATCTTCCTAAGAAATTAGCCTTTCTGACACAAGGCAAATTGAAATATGTAAATTTTGTTGGTCCTCAAATAAAGAAACTGATGAAGGATAAAGATTTTGATAATACAATGAAAAAGAGAGGAAAAACGCACGGATCTTTCTCTGATCAGCTACTGAGAACTTTCTAGGGAATAACAGAGATCCTAATTACAAGACCATTGTTGGAAAAATGTTGCAGGATTTCAAGAAGGTGATTTGTAACATGAGTGTGAAAGTCCACTTTATACACTCACATATCGACTACTTTCCGGAGAATTTGGGACATTATAGTGTAGAGCGGGATGAACGTTTTCACCAAAATATTAAGAAGATGGAGGTACCAGGTGAACTGGAATGCGATTATGATGGCCGACTACTGTTGAGTTTTGAAGAGGGACGGTCATCATATACAAGGATCTATAAGGAAGTCAAAAAAGATAAAGTTTAAAAGTTTATGGAACCCTGTTGATTTCATGTTTTTATGCAAGGTAGCAACGAAATAAATTAGGGGTGCTCTGTAGAGTATTTTTAAATGTATTTTGGTTTTTAAATGTATTTTGATTAAAATATTATTCCTTATTTTGTGTAAGAACCTGACGTAACAGACAAAAACAGAAGTCATTTATACAATCAGCGTAAAAAATTTATTCAAGAACACCTGCTTTCAACAAATCATCTGACATATTTAAATGCAGGGTAGTATAATTTGGTTTTCACTTTTACGTACAACTATTGAACGAATCTGAAAATTCTAAAAAAAGGAAAGGGTACTAAAGTGGCGAACAGTACTCAGGGTGGTGCAACAAGGATTATCCAAGAGACTTAGTTTGTTCTGAAATAGAGGCTTTTGTAGGATTCTTCCAGAAAATCTCAATTCGGTATGTGTGCTCCACATGACTAGATTAACGGAAAGTTTTAATTACGACATCGAAAAATATCAGCTGCGACCAACTTGGCGTTGTTGCTAGTTCTTCTCTACACATTCGCGGTTCAATACGACACATTTTTCAGAATGACTCGGGGGAAATTTTGCCCATTGGAGTTTTATATGAATATTGATAGCAAAACGAAAGTTTGGAAATGTACAAATGTCGCATCGAGTCGACCAGTGTGAGATCTCTCATAGCAAATCAGGTTTTTCCAATATACTATGAGTAAACTGAAGTATACCTCCTGATTTAACCACGACTGAGTCTACGTACTCATTCATATGCAAAAAAATGGTTCAAATGGCTCTGAGCACTATGGGACTTAACATCTATGGTCATCAGTCCCCTAGAACTTAGAACTACTTAAACCTAACTAACCTAAGGACAGCACACAACACCCAGTAATCACAAGGCAGAGAAAATCCCTGACCCCGCCGGGAATCGAACCCGGGAACCCTGGCGTGGGAAGCGAGAACGCTACCGCATTCATATGCCTACAAAGTGTTACACTCTGGTATTGTTATGAGTCAACCGATTCCAAATGTGACTCACTGATATTGTAGTCACAGGAAACTAGGTTTTTTCGTTTTGTGAAGTAGACAACTTTCCATTTACGAACGTTTAAAGCAAATGACCAGTCCTCGCACCACTATTAAATCTTATCAACATGCAATGGTCAGCGACTTGTGCCCCATTCTGTGTCCAGAGAAGCTGTTGGCGAAGTTTTCAGAGGGGTCAGTATTTTCCCACATCGATTTCTGTGACATTTAACTGCAGCTGCAGCTGGCCGCTACCTCTCATCGTCTTCAACGAGTCAACGCATGCGTAAAGGTAAATATCAGAGGCTTTTCTTTCATAATGTAGGAGCATGTACGTTTCTTTTTTTCCATTTTCTCGGCTCCTGCTGTCTCAGCACCCTCCATATTTTCGTTTACTAGTTATTTCCAGTAAAAGCAATCATCAACCACAAGAATAATACTGTCGTCTATGAATTGATGACGTTGTCTTTCTGGCTGTGACAGCTCTTTTGTTGCTTTCCAACAGTAATAAAAAAAAGAGCTGAAGATTTGTTGCAGACTACGAGTGAGGTGGTGCAGTGGTTAAAACACCTTGCTTGCACGCGAGAACATGTGAGTTGAAATCCCCATCCGGCTTTAGATTTTCCATGGTTTTCTTAAATCGCTGAACGCATATTCCGATTCTTTCTTCATTCATCACCAAACCAGAGCTTTTGCTCTGTCTCTAACGATTTCTTTTTCGACGGGACATTAAACTGTAGTCGTCCTTATTGTAGATGACCAAGTTCGACAAACTTATAAAAAAATCCTGCCACTTCGTACAGTGATAACAGATGGTTTTCATTTCAAAAGAAACTTCAGTAGCATTGAGTACAGCTTAATTCTTGTTCCTCGTATATTTTGCACAGTCAATGTTGGGACATATAAAAACAACAAGACATAAAGTTAGTCAATAGATTTATCGTAGCTGTTTGTGAGGCGTAATGTTCTCAGAACAACAATCAGCACTATGGCACCATTGCTGTCAGTAATACCATCCCCTTCCACTCTCAGTACAATCTCCGACACCATGTCAGATACCACCAACTCTTCTGTCACTTCTCCCGCTAATACTGCAGATATTCCCTCCGCTAGGGAGGCATTAGACAACAAAGAGTGCTAAATTTTAGAAAGCATTCTGGAGCACAGCGACCCGTATAAAATACTAAAAACCAGATAAAAAACAGTCTTGATCACATTTTCAGATTCTTTTTTTATTTGTTTGCGACTGGTTTCGGCCTCATTCCTCACACCATCTTCAGGCTTTTGACCGCCGCACTAGAGTAATAATACATATTCAGTATAGAGGGATGGCTGGACAACGTCTAAAATATAAGCTACAATAATTAAAAAGCACTAGTTTACACGCATCATGGCTGCTGGTGCCGGCAGACGGAGCGAGATGCTTAGAAGTAAGGATGTCACTGCTGGGTAAGGCAGCTTTAGTCCCAATTATATACGGTAATCTCCGCCCATCGCCGCCTTAGCGTTCAGTTCTCTGCTATGATATCTATGGTGAGGCTCGCTGCAGCAAAACTATGGATACTTGCAAGCCATTGCTATAGCAACCAAATACAGATGTCTCTACTGCAGCGAGTACATACAAATGCCTATATGGGGGCGGTCTGCACACAGTAGTGACTATAGCAAGCCTGCCATTATACATTTTTTACTTAAATGAATTATGATAGAATTAGACACGTAAAATTTTGTATATGTAATTTATGTATTTATTGTTGTATCTATTTTTTGACCAGCCAGATTAGCCGAGAGCGCTAACGCGCTGCTTCCTGGACTCGGTTGGGCGCGCCGGCCCCGGATAGAATCCGCCCGGCTGATTAACGGCGACGGCCGGTGTACCGGCCAGCCTGGATGTGGTTTTTAGGTGGTTTTTCACATCCCCCCAGGTGAATACCGAGCTGGTCCCAACTTCCCGTCTCAGTTACACGGCTCGCCGACATCTGCACTCTTCCGCACTATTCCATGGATTACACTAATCGCAGGCAGTTGGGGTACACTAATTCCGTCCTGGGGAGTATGGGGTGGCGGCAAGAAGGGCATCCAGCCACCCTTTCCACTAACATTGCCACATCTGATTAACCATACCGACGCTGCGTATCCGTTGGAACAAGGCACAGGCAAAAGAAGAAAGAAAAGATTGTTGTATCTATTTTTTACTTATAAATTCGACTAAACCAATCAATGTAGTATATCTCATGCATCATTGGTGATCAATAATGTAATGCTGTTGGCGATGAGCAGAGGTTACGGTATTAATCTCGTCCAAAGCTACATGATTCAGCAGTGACAGCCTTACTTCGAAGGGCTCTGAGCACTATGGGACTTAACTTCTAAGGTCATCAGTCCCCTAGAGCTTAGAACTACTTAAACCTAACTAACCTAAGGATATCACACACATCCATGTCCGAGGCAGCATTCTAACCTGCGACCGTAGCGGTCACGCGGTTCCAGAGTGTAGCGCCTAGAGCCGCTCGGCCAACCAGGTCGGCTTACTTCTAAGGATCTCGCTCCGTCTGCCGCCACCAGCAGTTATAACAGTTATAACAGCGTGCTTTTTAATTATTGCAGCTTATATCTTAGACGTTGTTGAGCATTCCCTCTGCACTGAATATGTATTATTGCTATACTGCAGCGCTCGAAACCATGAAAATAGTCTGAGGGAAGGAGGCGAAACCGGTTGCTAAGAAACAAAACATCTGAAAACGCGATCGAAACTGATTTTTATTTGACTCTTAGCAAATAGTGCGCTTCAGGATGGTCTACCTTTCAGGTTAATCCATACGCATTCTATTAGGGGCGCTCAATAAGTAATGCAACACATTTTCTGAGCCAATTTCGGTTGAAAAAACGCGGAAATGGTTGTGGCACGTAGTGCAATGTTCCCGCTTCAGCTTCTATAGAAGTTGCAATAGGTGGCGGTGCTATACATAGCCTTCAAAATGGTGTGTTTAACGGAGATGCGTTCCAAGCAGAGAGCTGTCTTTGAGTTTCTTTTGACGAATAACCAGAGCGTCGCAAATATTCATAGGCGCTTGCAAGATGTGTACGGAGACCTGGCAGTGAATACATGCTCGGTGAGTCGTTGGGTGAGACGCCTCGCATCATCGCAACAAGGCCTCGCAAACCTGTCCGATCTGTTCCATGTCTCCTTCTCAACCGCGAGACTGATTTCAACCAAACTTGGTACACATAACGCTTACTGTAAGGTAGCAATCACTGTGGGCCTAAGAACCATTTACGTACCATAGCTCAGGAGGTATGACCTCATAGACACTCAGGTGTGTAATGCCACTTCCTCGGACGAGAAAAGAAAATCAAAAATTAGCTCCAAAATTCCCAAAGATTTCCCCAAAACAAGTTCCAAATTCCATGAAAAATGAACAAGCAAACAAATTTCCAGTTAACACTATTATTTGGATATTAACCAGTAATTGAATCAGGAATCTAATACACAGTAATTTATTAACATACGAAAGAAAGATAGGATTCCAGTAAAATCTAACTCAAAATTCAAAATCATAGTAAATCGCAAAATCATTATAATTAAAATTCGCGAAGTAGAACCAGCGTTCCCAAAGAATACTCCTTGTAAGTAGTCTTTGAGATTCGTGAGTAATGGGAAGCATAATTCAATCCATCGTCACTTCGTTACGAGAGTTAGCCGAAGCAGGTCCTACTTTTGAATGCTCGTATATGTAGGCGCAATTAGATTGTTTTTTCAGAATTGATTATTGCGATCTACTATGACGCAGTGAAACGATACTTTGACTTCAAATATTACGTAATTTAGAATTCAGATTGAGGTGTTGCATATATTAGACAGAAGTGACTTTTAATAAGATAACCTGAAGATAACACTATTTAGGAAGTGAACACAGATAGACAATTTCATTCGTAATAACTAATGGACTATGGAACTTGGCAATAGTTACGAAGCAGATAATTTATAATTCCCCCCCAACACCTGGGAAAGCTTCAACCTCACGGTTCTGTTAGGAAGTGACTAATATCGTGTAATAAACCAGAATATCGTGTCAATTCACTCATTTATCATTCAAGTGTTACAATATTATTTGTAGAGGTAACGTGCTGCGATATTATTCGACTGAAGCGCTCGGCGCTTATACAGAAACTCCTCGACGTTTGGAATTAATAACACTGTAACGACTGAATGTAATTACGAGCTTACAACCAGTGTATAGGGAATTTGGTGTCGCTGGAACTAATTTGAACTTATGATTAATATTTAAATAGCAACTGACAAACCATCGATTATAAACGATTTAATCACGACATTTGGTGAAGTAAATACCTCACACAAGTCGCGAGTTCAGTTCATCGTTGTTCTATTTTGTAACGTCGATACCGATACATGAGAAATAACAATCTCATTGCTCTAACGCTGCGTGTTAGCCAAGACCGAAGATCCGAAGGACGTTACAGGTGCTTGAAAAACTGCCGCATTATGGACGACGCTCAAATTTATAACTTCTTTTCTAATAATTCTATTCGCAACATATTTCGCAGACAGTGTCCACGTACATCCGTAAATGTACCTACACAAGTATATCATTGTACGACAAAGAATTCAAGAGATAATACGTTATGATCACTGAGTTGCGCGAAAAAATTTCGCTTTTTTCGTAAGTTCATTACTACTAAGACACTCCTACAGCCGACTTCAGGAAATCCTTGACACCTGGCAGTGCTTTTGACACCTTTGAACTGTGAAGCGTAAACGGCTTTAGAAAAAAACCAATAACCATTATAGAGCTACGAAAAAGGCCATAGAGATGTTTACATAATCGTATTGTAGAAACGTGAAGAAGACGCGTCCAACGTACGTAGGCTGTCCAGTATCATCTCACAGCGAGTCTTCAGCACCAGTATGTATAATACTTTTATTATTACAATAATAATTTTCTAATAGAAAATCAGCTAAATGAATACCCCGGCAATGCCGGCAAGTCAGCTGGCTTTTAATCAATTGAGATGGTGCACTGTACGAAGTGGATGAATATTGCTATTTACGAAGCAAGACTGTAGCACTGAAGAAGTTTCTAAAACTTGACAATTGAATACTGTCAAGCGGTAACGAATGAAAAGGAATGGGGAACATTTGCAACGAGCTGCTACAGGTTAATGATGAAATCTGAGTGGGCAAATATAATAAGGTTTAATTGTCATTAGAGAAATTATATGAGAGGAAGAGTTTGTTATTATTATTATTATTATTGGACGAAGGGAAATTTTGATGGGGTATCCATGCTTATCTTGAAATCAGAGGGGAAATTTAGGAGAAAAAGTACAGACAGTTATAGGTATTTTTCACGTGAAGAAACATTTAATGCAGCATGACTTTAGTGATGCGGTGATTGTCACAGGATATAAAAAGTTCAGGGTGATTTCTACAGACATATTGCAGTAAAAAGACAAAAATCAAAGAACGCTCGAAGGTCACAGCGAACTAATGGAAAAATTTACATACTCACTGAATGAGAAAATTTCATTACGAGACTCGTAGTCAAGAAATTTAAATGTGCTCTGGTTCGCACGTCTCCGTTCGCTGTCCCCGGTTTCATTAAGAACCTGACAGTGATCAACTGCTTTTCGGATTCTCGCGTCACCGCCGTACTTTTTCTGTTACGTAAGTTTTCATAATCAGAGCAGCTTCCTGAAAACAGACTGCTTCGGATTGTACCGGCCGGTCTATTGAATTTCTGATTCTCTGGCTAAAGAGACATGTAGGGTACGGCCCAGAACCTTCAGTTTTCTCGTCATATTTCAGTAACTAACTGAAGAAATAGTCAGCTCATGTGTTTACCACATTCTCGTTATGAGAACTGGTATGTTCGCATCACCGTGAAAACTACGCTGACGAACCGAAAAATTATGATCACTGCCCACCACGAGACTGAACGTCATGAGAAAATAAGAAACTTCCTGGAAGATTAAAACTGTGTGCCGGACCGTGACTCGAACTCGGGATCTTTGCCTTTCGCGGGCAAGTGCTCTACCAACTGAGTTACCCAAGCACGACTCACGCCCCGTCCTCACAGCTTTACTTCTGCCAGTACCTCGTTCTCCTACCTTCCAAACTTTACAGAAGCTCTCCTGCGAACCTTGTAGAACTAGCACTCCTGAAAGAAAGGATATTGCGGCGACATGGCTTAGCCACAGCCTGGGGTATGTTTCCAGAATGAGATTTTCACTCTGCAGCGGAGTGTGCGCTGATATGAAACTTCCTGGCAGATTAAAACTGTGTGCCGGACCGAGACTCGAATTCAGGACCTTTGCCTTTCGCGGGCAGAAATTAAGGACATACAGGGTGACTTACATAAAACGTAACGCCTATTTTATTTCGTTCCAGATATCGATACGATGTTTTCGGTAAATGACTGTACGCTAACGAGCATGGAATTTGGTATGCGAAGAAGTGTCTTAACGCTTATGTTGAGGTTGAAACTCTTCGCAAAAGAGTCTGAGAATTTCTTTAAAATTGAAGGGCAAGTCGGCCGGAATCAGCTATTGCATTGTAAACACGCTCATGGCAAGCTAAGCCATTGTGTCAAGGCTTTCGACTGTTAACTTGTCTGCACTGCAGAACTAAACTGTGTCGTTTATCGGCTTCAACGTTCCTTGCTAATGATGTTGTTGTGTACGGGAAGGTGTCGTCGTTGAGTGACTGTAGGAGAATACAAGATGACTTGGACAGGATTTGTGACTAGTGTAAAGAATGGCAGCTAACTCTAAATATAAATAAATGTAAATTAATGCAGATGAACAGGAAAAAGAATCCCGTAATGTTTGAATACTCCATTAGTAGTGTAACGCTTGACACAGTCACGTCGATTAAATATTTGGGCGTAAAATTGCAGAGCGATATGAAGTGGGACAAGCATGTAATGGCAGTTTTGGGGAAGGCGGATAGTCGTCTTCGGTTCATTGGCAGAATTTTGGGAGGATGTGGTTCATCTGTAAAGGAGACCGCTTATAAAACACTAATACGACCTATTCTTGAGTACTGCTCGAGCGTTTGGGATCCCTATAAGGTCAGATTGAGGGAGGACATAGAAGCAATTCAGAGGCGGGCTGCTAGATTTGTTACTGGTAGGCTTGATCGTCACGTGACTGTTGCTGAAATGCTTCAGGAACTCGGGTGGGAGTCTCTGGAGGAAAGGAGGCGTTCTTTTCGTGAGTCGCTACTGAGGAAATTTAGAGAACCAGCATTTGAGCATGACTGCAGTACAATTTGACTGCCGCCAACTTATATTTCGCGGAAAGACCACAAAGATAAGATAAGCGAGATAAGGGCTCGTACAGAGGCATATAGGCAGTCATTTTTCCCTCGTTCTGTTTGGGAGTGGAACAGGGAGGGATGATACTAGTTGTGGTACGAGGTACCCTCTGCCACGCACCGTATGGTATATTGTAGAGTACGTATGTAGATGTAGATGTAGATGCATTCAGAAATGCACATCGGTTAGGAGAAATTAGGCATACTAGTTTTGTACAACGAATGGTAGCAGGAGACGCATTGCCAAGGATGTCGAATCAGCCACAGGAGTGTCATTCGCATCTTGTATCGACATAAATTCCGCCATTATTCATCTGTCACTACATTGAACACTCGGAGGACGTAAATTCAAAAGTCGTGTAGAATTCTGTTGGTCTACATCGCTTAGTGGACGATACTAACTTTTGCCAACGAGTGCTCTTCAGCAGCGAAAGAATGTTTACGAACCACGGTATTGTAAATTTATGGAACATTACCGCGCACAGTTCAGGTAAAAAAGTACACTGGCTTAGTCAGGTATAACAAAAACGATTGTGAAGCGTAAATAAATGGTGCGGCGTCATGGGAAATTTAATTTTAGGACCTCGCTTTGTCCCAGGGATGCCATTGGACATCGTAATCTTAGTTCCTTACGAGACGATGATGATGATGATGATATTTGGTGTGTGGAGCGCCCAATTGCGCGGTCATCAGCGCTCGTACAAAGTGCCAATTTTTACAAAGTCCATTTTCTTTTCACTGTCCAGTCTAGTCACTCTCACAAATGATGATGAAATGATGAGGACAACCCAAACACCCAGTCCCCGGCAGAGAAAATCCCCAACCCGGCCGGGAATGGAACCCGGGACCCCGTGATACAGAAGCAGCAACGCTAGCCCCTAGACAACGAGCTGCGGACATAGTTCTTTACGAACATCCTATTGCTTTTTCTACAAGATGCACCGCTGGATAAATGACAGCGTATGTGGTTCCAAACGACGGCTATCCAGATCACTCTTGCCGTGTTGTAACGCAAATACTGGATTTGACTTCTGTTGATTTCTTACTATGGGAAGCACCGGAAGATGCAGTTTACCATGAAGACCCATCTACGCCAGATGACATACGCTGCCCAATCGCTACAGCATGCAACCTTATACCATCCAACGTGCTTTCGTCTATTAATCTCTCTCTCGAACGGTGGTTGCAAGTCTGCCTTGTAGTTGTAGTTTGACTACATACTACGTTTCGTTAAAAATGGTATTTTGTGGGTGACATGTCGTCAGTCATTCTAAGTAAACTGATAATTTAAAATTCATTCCGGCTGGTTACAATTTCCAGTAGTATTTATAGACAAATCTGTCCGGAAACAAGTGATGTACTTTAAGAAGTATGCAGACCCCTCCAGGCAGGGACAGGTCAGGTATTATTTTTTTCCGAATCTAAGAAAGCTCTATAGAAATTTATTTTTTCTCTTGAATAGAACTGTTTATCATTATGAATTATGAATGACGGACGTTTCTGCTTCGGCTTCGACAAGTAACCAGCAACGGGGAGGGTTTAAATGGAAGACTGGTTCCACAAAAACCTGGAAACGTGTACACATTTGAAAAGTTTTCCTAAGAGCCGTATGATCCGTCAGAAGCCGTACTTCCATATAAAAAAATCGTAGCTGACCCTATATCTATGTCGTACAGGAAATGATGCTCTATCGCAGTAGATTAGGCCTGTATTGCTGCATATAACGATGGAACCTCACATAAGAGCGCTACTAGGCGGTGTTTAAAACATAATATGTGACTCTTGCCTCATTGCATTCCAGTTTTAACACATTTTTCTGATTCTTTTCCGAAGATTGTCAACCTCAGCCTTACCAATAATTATGTTACTGTACTCGTTCTTTCAAGCGTCTTCGTACGCCGTTAGAACAGTGCATCACTCTAAGAACTCATACTTGCTTCAGTATCTAGATCGATAAAGTAATTACGACAGTTTATCGCGTGCAAAGTACATACCCCTTAGCGTACGGCCATTTGCCGGAAACCTCTTTTAGATACCTGGAACTACTCACGAAATTGTTTAGTACGTAAGTTTATAGCGTTTTTGTTTTGCGTGTTGGTGTTCCGGTTGCTGTGAGTTTACATGTTGTCATTTTGTTATTTGGTGATAGTGAGTGGAGCTGTGGACATAAGAAAATGGAGTGTAAAGTGGAGGAATTGAACATTTTCGATATATTCCTCTGAGTTTAACAGAGGCACCCAGAAACATTTTCACTGTGTTCTGCCACTGGACGAAGCACTGGAAAAAAAATGGCTTTCTTCTTTTAAGGAGGATCGTTGTGACATTAGAGGCTCATCACATTCAGAAAGACCTTCACGGTTTGATAAAGAGCGTTTAAAAGCATTAATCCACAATGCGTCAGTGTGCTCGAAATCTGACAAATCGAAAGAACTGCGATCATTCGACTAGCATACAACATTTTCATTCACTGCAGAAAGTATACGGATACCGTGTGCTCTAAGCCAAAATAGGAAAGAACAGCGGGTGACTTTATGTGCATCTCTACTTGCTCGCTATCAACTGGCTAGTGAACAACACCGAGTATTCCTATCCCGTATCGTCATTGGTGATGAGAAATGATGTTTTTGTGGAAAGATAAGGAGAAATAAGGAATGGCTGAGATCAACAAAGCAGCAGCTTCCCGTACAAATATCTGCGCGCATCCACAAAAGATAATGTTATGCATCTGGTGGAACAACGACGGTGTGGTGTGCTACGAATTGCTTCCCCTATGTGTAACCATCACTGCTGACATTTATTGTCAACAACTTAGACAAATGGTTCAAATGGCTCTGAGCACTATGGGACTTAACTCCTGAGGTCATCAGTCCCCTAGAACTTAGAACTGCTTAAACCTAACTAACCTAAGGACAGCACACAACACCCAGCCATCACGAGGCAGAGAAAATCCCTGACCGCGCCGGGAATCGAACCCGGGAACCCGGGCGTGGGAGGCGAGAATGCTACCGCACGACCACGAGATGCGGGCAACAACTTAGACGTCTTGCAGGCACAATCCAAGAACGACGACACGGAAGACTACGTGAAGTGATGCTGTTGACCCATTAATGCCGCAAGCATTCTGGTAGACTGACAAAAAGCATTATATAAGAGTTGGGTTGGGAAGTGATTCCGCACCCTCCATATTCACCTGATCTTGCACCCTCAGATTTTCACCTTTTCGCTCTCTATTGAACAACCTTCAAGGAACTTCCTTTCTGGAAGAAAATGCATTCCGAACATGACTCGATGAGTTGTTTGCCTCAATACTGCGTGTTTTTTCTGCAGTCGCGGAATAGAAAAGTTACCTTAGCGTTGGCAGACTGTTGTAAATACTGAAGGAGAAAATATTACTGACGACTAAAGTCTCTCTTATGTGTATCATTGTGTTTATTATACTTGTGGAAAAACGCTACAAACTTGTGCATCAATCCAGTAAAAGGAGTGTATCGTCTTACGTGACTCGCCCTGTGTATATGCGGAGCAGAGACAAATTAGTAACCGTTCGAACGATGATACGGGCCGCAAAAAGGGAAATTCACTGACATAAGCTACTTTGAGGAAAGGCAGATTGTTACGGTCCTACGGCTGGGAACGAGTGCCTTGAAAATGGCGAAGACGGTCGGCTGTTAGCGAGGTACTGTCACTGGCAACTGTGGAAAATGGTTGAAGTACGGTGACGTTGACCTAGTAGATAGTGTCCGAAATTCCGTGCGGCTTTTCGTGGATTATGCTGTAGTATACAGAGAAGTTGCAGCATTAGAAAATTACAGCTAAATGCAGGAAGATCTGCAGCGGATAGGCACTTGTTGCAGGGAGTAGCAACTGACTCTTAACATAGACAAATGTAATGTATTGCGAATATATAGAATGAAGGATACTTTATTTTATGGTTATATGATAGCAGAACAAACACTGGTAGCAGTTACTTCTGTAAAATATGTGGGAGTGTGCGTGCGGAACGATTTGAAGTGGAATGATCATATAAAATTAGTTGTTGGTAAGGCGGGTGTCAGGTTGAGATTCATTGGGAGAGTCCTTAGAAAATGTAGTCCATCAACAAACCACTCGTTCGACCTATACTTGAGTATTGCTCAGCAGTGTAGGATCCGTACCAGGTCAGGTTGACAGAGGAGGTAGAGAAGAGCCAAAGAAGAGCGGCGGGTTTCATAACAGGGTTATTTGGTAAGAGTGATGGCGTTACGGAGATGTTTAGCAAACTCAAGTGTCACACTCTGCAAGAGAGGCGCTCTGCATCGCGGTGTAGGTTTTGAGAGGGTGCGTTTCTGGATGAGGTATCGAATATATTACTTCCCTCTACTTACACCTCCTGAGGAGATCACGAATGTAAAATTAGAGAGATTCGAGCGAGTACGGAGGCTTTCCGGCAGTCGTTCTTCCCGCGAACCTTACGCGACTGGAACAGGAAAGGGAGGTAATGGCAGTGGCACGTAAAGTGTCCTCCGCCACACACCGTTGGGTGGCTTGCGGAGTATAAATGTAGATGTAGATGTCCGTCGTACGCGCCTCGTCACGGATATGGACGCAGACTTGCCTGACTTGAGAAGCTGGATAGGCAGGGATCATCGGTAGATCTGACTACAGACTACAGTGCTTGTGCAGGCACACGTGTTTCGATACACACCGTTCAGCGCACATCGTTGAACATACGACACCTATGTTTTCCCAAGTTGATCTAACGACTTCGATTGCAGTAGACGCGGTATCATCCATTTTGGACCGTGGATCAGTGTAAAAGTGGTGTCCTACAGTATCGATACAACACCAGGCAGAACGCATCCGGGGGGTGGCAGTAAACTGTGTGTTGGCCACGTCAATCTGTGGCTGGCTCGAGTACAAACCTTCCGCTTTGCGTGCACATAGTGCCACTACCGAGCTGGTATAATCAGATGTCGCAACGAGGCTAGCCCAGGCTTGTTGCGGATTCAGCTGTGTTTTTAGCAGTTTGCCTGTATTGTGAGTGCGTAAGACGACTAATCTCTGATTATGGACGCTCTTGACCTTTCTGTATCGAGCTAAGTAGCTAAGTAAACACCGATGTCACTCAGATTATGTGGTCTGTCTAAGCACTCACCTATTCACCGACACCCGTCTCTGCGGGATACGAGAGGAAATGTGTCACCTGGCTGTATGATTCATACTCCGCACCAAGGACGCAACCCGGTGAGGGCAGTATTATGCTATGGAGGTACTCACCTGGGCTTCAATGGGATCTGTTGTAGTAAGCGAAGGCTACCAAATTCGCCTGATCTGGACACGCTGGAATGCATCTGGAATGATATCGGGCACCAGCTGCGCTCCCACAAACAAACGGCCCGTAATGTACGAGAATTTCGTGTCCTGCGCATAGACATCTGGTGCCCCACACCTTCGGAAAACTGCCCAGCACTTGTCGAATCGATGCCAGATAGAATCGCTGCTGTTTTGTGTTACAAACGTTGACCAACACGCGATTAAGCAAGTGGCCGTAATATTTTCGCTCATTAGTGCATATCAAAAATGGCTCTGAGCACTATGGGACTTAACACTGAGGTCATCACTCCCCTAGAACTTAGAACTACTTAAACCTAACTAACCTAAGGACATCACACACATCCGTGCCCAAGGCAGGATTCGAACCTGCGACCGTAGCGGTCGCGCGGTTCCAGACTGAAGGGCCTAGAACCGCTCGGCCACTCCCGGCGGCCCTGTACGGACATCCTAAATTAGATTTTCGTGATTTTCCTAAGTTTCTGAGAGCAAATTTAAGTATAGTTTTTCTCAAATACCGTGACCGAATTCTTTGCCCATCCTCCACAGATCCGGTCATGTTGTCAGTTTCTCTGCCGTCCCCGGCTGTAACTCACTGATCCTCAATTATTTTAGCTCTCTCTACATTTCTTTTAAACGGGGGCGTAAAGTGTGTGGTCACGTCAGTCGGCACCTGACGTTAGTACTATGCTGTAAAATTCGTTTCACATGCGTCGTTCTTTGTTTATCACCTCTTCCATCTCAGTACTAAAGTACTTTTCAGTACAATATCGTCTCTCCGTGCACTTACTTTGGCACTGAAAGCTTCAAAGTACACCGATAGTCAGAACGGTCTGGTTCAATGTCTGTCAGTCAGGTAGACAATCAAGAACAGAAAACAGAGCAAGAACAAAACTTGCAGTTCTAATAGTCACAGAGAACAAGAGGTAAATTGAAAAACACAAAGGAAACAAGAGAGTAAGTGGAGGAGTAAATGAAGGTGGTTTGGAATGCCGAGGAGATGATGTGTAAGAAGTATAAAATGGAGGCAGAACGGAGAAAAATATGATAGAATGTTTGAACACTGTGGGTTCACTTCTTTTATTTCCAAAGCATCCTCAGTGGTCTGTTACATATCTTTGTTGAAAGTATGTAAGTTGATCCATTCTGGGATTTCAGAAGACTGCAGCGCATAAACTACAAGAACTTCAGAAAAATGACACATGTCAGTGGATAGAGTATTTCTCAACGTTTCGATCCGTAACTCTCGCCGTGGTGTTGTTTTTGAGCATGCCAGTAGGGGGGAAGGCCATGTCAGAACATGTAGACAAAACATCCACTCTGTAATGTTGCATCGAATTAGTTCGCTCCTGCACACAGGCAACCAAATGATCAGACTTGCGAAGTGGGCTGCGGCCGTTGCTCCTTCCCCGGTAGCTCAAGTGGCAACTTCGTTGAATTGCATTCACGTACTGACGTTTGCCACGTTACAAACGATGTCTATATTGAGGACCCGTTAAGAGAGTTAGAAACATGACAAAATGAGCTATACAAACTGATATAGGTCTATTTTCTGTACTTCTCGTAGTTCTCATGCAGTCATCTTCCGAAACTCCAGAAGTGCTTACGAATTACACTGTAAAATAAATGTGTTTCCAGACAGGTAAGAAGAAACTTTTTGTAGCATATGTTTTGTTAGGTTAAAGTGTTGTTTGATTTTACATACGATTTTTTGGGATGTTCTCATATATGAGTTTATCTGGAATTCTGTCTCGTCGTTCTGCGTACAACAAGATGTACAATATTCGGCGCTTTCGAGCGCGTTTCACATAAACACTTCACTTCATAGTGTGTACAAAGTCCGTTTACAACTGTCACTGTGTGATTTTTTTCAGTCGTCGTTTGTTTGTATTGTGATGTCAGTGTGAAATTTGTTATTCGTTTGTTTGTTTTGTAGGTATGTGGTTACTGTGTGTTGTGCGGGGCGCTCTCGGCAAAGCGTGAAAAATGAATGAAGAGGAATGTTTTCTTTTTCGGTTTACAGTTTAGTAATAATACCGATTTGACACTGCAGTAGCGTTCATGATACTGTGCATAGGTGGTGTAGCTGCTCGCTAAGGGCAGAGGTCACGTTGCAGCACACAGTTTCAGCATCTGTCGCGCGTTCTTTCAGCATATACTAACAAAGTTAAGAGGGTCATCTCATTCTTCTAGATGATTGTTGGGGCAATCGTAATTTCTATCCAGCGTTGTAATATAAACAGTGCTTTTTTCAAGGCAACTGCAGCTGAAGTAACCTATGTTTTAGAAATAAACCGCTTTCAGCTCTTCCTTCCTGTACCATGGGTTTAATGGTTTACTGATGAATGTACGCCTCGCGATGTTATCTGATATCACGAAACTGGTCGCGCTCCTGTGAATAATATTTCATATGCAGCTGAAAGCGATTATTTATGAAACATGAACTTGTATTTTTATATATTTTATTATTCCATTTTTAAATGACGGCATTCATTTCTATGTGGAACTGTCTTTTTCTCTAATTTACATATATTACACCTGAGAATTCAGCTTTTCCCTATTGTGAAAACAATTTTCGGGGTATGACATGATCATTTAACTAAGAACAAGTATTCTATTGACATTTAAAAGCGTCGCAAGCGAGAAATTCTTCTCAGTACTATGTTTAATTGTCCATCTGATACAATTACTACTCCACCACTTACCGATAATCAGTAAGTGAAAAAATGTTAACCAGAAGTATTATCAAAAACCAGTTACAAGTGATGAACATCTTGAAACAGAGCCTATTAGAAACTAATGTTCAAGACAGGTAAAATTGTTAAGACATTTCTGTTTCAAGGTACAGTATGGTCCATGATCGACGGAGTAAGGCTTAACCGCCGACATGTTATACAAATAGTTCTAAGGAACATAGTATTTTACTCACAATAAAATTGTATACCTGGAGAAGTAATAATATATTCAAAACAGCTACATTATACAGTAATTAAATGTGTAGACCGTGAAATATTTACAAATGTTGCTCAAAGCAAAACCCATTGTCTATCAATAACAAAAACTGTAGAAAACGGCGGAATTTGTTTATGGTGGTGTCTAGTGCGCACTTCTACTCGTTATTCTAATCTCAATCACTTGTACTGTAATCTTTAAACATGAACAACGACCCTATCAGGGCGGATTGAGGGAGGACATAAAAGCAATTCAGAGGCGGGCTGCTAGATTTGTTACTGGTAGGTTTGATCATAACGCGAGTGTTACGGAAATGCTTCAGAAACTCGGGTGGGAGTCTCTAGAGGAAAGGAGGCGTTCTTTTCGTGAATCGCTACTGAGGAAATTTAGAGAACCAGCATTTGAGGCTGACTGCAGTACAGTTTTACCGCCACCAACTTACATTTCACGGAAAGACCACAAAGATAAGATAAGAGAGATTAGGGCTTGTACAGAGGCATATAGGCAGTCATTTTTCCCTCGTTCTGTTTGGGAGTGGAACTGGGAGAGAAGATGCTAGTTGTGGTACGAATTACCCTCCGCCACGTACCGGATGGTGGATTTCGGAGTATGTATGTAGATGTAGATGCAGAATAACATACATGTATTATTCTTATTTATTTTTTACGCCTAGTCAAATTAAGAAAATGGTTCAGATGGCTCTGAGCACTATGAGACTTAACATCTGTGGTCATCAGTCCCCCAGAACTTAGAACTACTTAAACCTAACTAACCTAAGGACATCACACACATCCATACCCGAGGCAGGATTGGAACCTACGACTGAAGCGGTCGCGCGGTTCCAGACTAAAGCGCCTAGAACCGCTCGGGCACAGCGGCCCGCCTAGTCAAAATAAAATTTGAAAGCCTTAGAGATATAAAACACAGTTGTAGCTGCGTGGCATAATGTTAAGTTCCCGTTGAGATATTATGGAGCTCCTGTGACAGACGACATAGCGTTGTCATATTTCTTTACAGAAAGTATTTGCAATTTATATAGAAGTCCGGACAATAAACGGACACTGCATCAATCAGATGAGACGTATACATCACTACCGCAGGCGAGATACCTACAGACGACAAAGCGTTGTCATATTTCTTTACAGAAAGTATTTGCAATTTATATAGAAGTCCGGACAATATACGGACAACGCATCAATCAGATGAGACGTATACATCACTACCCCAGGCGAGATACCTACGGAAGGAAAATACAAATGAATAGATTCTCAAGGAGCATAATTTCCGTTTCCAAACCCTGTCGTTGGCCACGCATTCAGTAAAAGCGATATTATTCAAATGCGGAAACTTGCGCCCGGCGTTAATGGCACAAGTGGTGATAAATTATCCGAGCACTCTTTCATGGCCAGGAATATAGCTCACTGAGAACATAGCGCACCATAAATCCTCTTTTACATGCCACTGCACTGAGCATTGCGAAGGGGACTTCGTACTATTTTAGCGTTTTTTGTCTCCCACCTCACGCATTTTCAGTGAGGTCAGAATTACTCTATATGCTATTCTAGTTCCCTGACCTCTCGTATCAGATTAGTCCGAGCCCTTGGAGCGATATACGTCGGTGGCAGCATAATGGTAAAGTATTACAGAAATGCTTTCGCAATTCCAAAATCAGGCACGCTTGTTCCTTTGTCTGTAGCGGTATGATACTTGCGATTCTGTGAAAGAATATCCATAGCTTGGGTGTCGTAACTGTAAAACGGAAACCTGTTTTTCATATTTCAGCTTTTAATTTGAATGACTTTACTCAGCACTTTTCAATCCAGCTTCTGTAAAGGAGTATTGCGAGCAATAATATCGGGAATACATTATTAGTCACCTACAATTCGTTGCAATTAACACAACAAGAAAAGCAATAATGAGAATTTATTTTGAAGCAATAGGCAAGTACGGTGTCGCGCTGCAGAAGGCATCTAAGTCGACTGCACACGGCTCGTCACGGTCTCTTCGATCGCTTGCGCTCTCCGTCAGGTGGCACCACGCACACACGCCACCAGAAGACGCTAAAAATCACATAACCTCACCGAGTGTGACCCTCATCGGCTGGCACATCCTTTCAGTCAGACGCACTTACGGCTTCGCCGCAAGATCGATTGGCTCTACAGACCTGTCAACATTAGTAAGCGGCGCTGCAGTGAGAACCCCACATCATTGTTGCACGACGCTATTGAACGTTACGCACATTCAGAGGCTTACACTCTGTGGAGACCCGTTCATGTGACCACTTGTCAGAAGCCTGAGTAACTATCTTCTGCAGCACGAACTGCTGTGAGATGTGCAGGAAGATAGATAGTGAGGTTGTGGAAGGTACCGACAGGAATGAGCAGCTATGCCGACTCCATTTCCTTGGCCTGCTGCTCTAGTTTTCTTGGCTGAGCGAACAACCTGGCCGAGGTGGTCAAACCGATCCTCTACTGGGTTTTAGGGTTTTACCTGGGCCGTTTCGTGGCAGTACGGTAAACTCATCCTTGTGCTCTTCGAACCACACATGTACGCAGCAAGCTATTTGACACATTGCATCGTGCTGAGAAAAAACAAACTTTATATATAGGTGGTGTAAACTGAGTTTTCTCTTTTGATGCTAGTCAATTGTCAGGATGAGCATTACTGCAAAGTGCATTTGATTCTAAAACACTAAATAAATTACTTTTTCTCTCTTAACAACATGTGGGCAGGGTGGGTTCTTCCTTGGCTCGAGTATGAGGTAGAATGAAACAGCATTTTTACGTAAGATAGCTTTCATTGAAAGATTTGTACAATGGTTCCCTTACTAGATTGTTCTGGCTGGGACGCCCATCGTGAGATGACCCATTTAATTATTGAGAACGAAGTCGCGAATCGGATGGTGATACCTTGGATGTGGCGTCCCAGTGTTTCTCTTTTCTATGCAGCCGCGTGTGTCAGCGTTGTGCGTCGGTCAGAGGAGCGGCGCGGCGGGGGAAGGCCAGTGTCCCGGACTCGAACAATGGACTCCAGCTTGCCAGTCTTCGGCTGTCAGATCACTGGTGACTGCTGATATGAGGCCGTCTCCTTCCCGTCCTCACGAGTCACCCGGGTATGTAAAAATAAGTCTTCAAATACCTTCTGACTTCTGTCTTCTGACAGCAAGGCTGCTGCTTGCTATTCCATTACAGCGTCGGACTTGGTGCTTCTGTGTACAATGTAGTCTCTTCCTGCATGACGGTCTTCAGCTCCGAAACTGAACTGAAAACTACTGTTGGGCCCACTGCGTCTTGCGTATTTATCTACTTCAGTTCACTGGAGGTGAACGACTTCACGGTCACTGCCTCTTCTATCACGTTGAAAAGCTTCTCGAAGAATCTTCTTAACGTCAGTCATTGGCTCTTGGAATGTAGGCGAGGGCCTTTGATCACATGTGACAATTGAGAAAGACGTGAGCCGGTTGGGCGATGCCCTGACGCCTGAATCGACATCTTCCGCTTATGTGGGGAGGGCGATGGCTTCTCCTGAACATGCTGACTTGCAAGCGGTCATTGCCTCTGCTGCTCTGCCCACTGTTTGCCAGTGTGTAACTCTTTTAAACTAAACTAAGTTTTTCATTTATTTTCTAATTTCTACTTCACTTCACATTTATTTACCTATCTTAAGTACCACTCAACAGTGGACAGCGCCCGCCCGGCTAGCCGTGCAGTCTACTGTGCTGCTTCCCGAGCGGGAAGGCGTGCTGGTCCCCAGCACGAATCCGCCCGGCGTATTAGTGTCGAGGTCCGGTGTGCCGGCCAGTCTGTGGATGGTTTTAAGGCAGTTTTCCATCTGCCTTGGTGAATGCGGACTGGTTTCCCTTGTTCTGCCTCAGTTATACTGTGTCGGCGATTACTGCGCAAACACTGTTTCCACGTATGCGTACACCATAATTACTCTACCATGCAAAATTTGGGGCTACACTCGTCTTGTATGAGACGTTCCCGAGGGCTGAGGGGATCCACTGTGGGCTGAACTACACAATAACCCTGGGTTCGCTGTGGGGCGGCGGTGGGGTGAGTGGACTGCTGTAGCCTGTTGTGGCGTTAGGAATTGATGGCTACGGAGGAGACACAGCCTCTCCGTCGTTTCTAGGTCACCAGTTCAATACACTATACACAATGGGTGGACATTTTCCCCAAAGGTAGATGCATATTTATGTTGATGCCTCGTACTTTCTAGAATGACCAAATCATCCAGGGAGAACATGCGTCCTTGACCTTTCGACGACTGTTGCAGCCTGTTTTGTTGTCAGACGTTTCACGCCACAGACACCTATGGTGCATAAAACGTCATTCATCTGAAAAGGCCAACTGTGTTCACTACGTGGACGTCCAGTTGCGGTACTAAAGCGTAAATTCCAGTCTTCTTCGCCGATGAACATCAGTCAGCATGGATGCACGAACTAGGCGCCTGCTGTGGAGGTCCACACGCGGCGACGTCCGCTGAACGGTCGTTACAGAGACACTGTTGGTAGCCCCTTGGTTCATCTGGTTGCTCAACAGGTGCACGTCTATTCGCCCGCACACATCTCCACAGCCGTTGTTCACTCCTGTCATCTAGGGCCCTTGGTGCATCACAGTTCCCTCGGCGCCGGATTTGGATAGCGCCATTTTCCCATCCACAGTATACTTCAACCACGGCGGCTCGCTGACAGTTTGCAGACTCAGGCGTTTCGGAATAGCTTCCACCATTATCCCGAAGGGCAATGATTATGCCCTTTTGGTTATCAGATAAATCGCTCAGTTTCCGCGATACGATAACGACTGCACCCTTTCTCCCCCGTCCCACCCCCCCCCCACCCCGTTCCCCGACGTGCTATGTATACCTCCCACTGCTAGTACTGCCAACTGCCATCTGTGAGTGGGTCACGTTGACGTCTAACACAGGCGGTGGTCACATTAATGTGAAACAACTGTGTATAAGTGTATCAGCATTCAAGACAATCTGATTCATTCAAGAACATTACTATCTTTGTACATAACTTATCATCATGGAAGAACTACAGCATTCGAAGTTATTTATAACTCAGTTACTAAGTGCACATCGCGTAAATAAGATTACAGGTAATCTGATAGTATTAACTGGCCAGCAATACAACAGGTATCAGCGTAAGCATGATCAAAAGAGTTGCAGATAGCGTATTACATGTCTCAAAAGACACATTTAATTTTTCTCCCGTGTACAAACCATATTCAGATCTTTGGAAAAGAAGCAAATTACGGTCTTTCCCTAAGAAAGGAAACTTATAATTACTTTGCAGTTAGCGACCGATCAGGATCTTGTCCGCCGTATACAAAGCCCTGAACTATACTGTTTACGACCATATTGTATTTTATTGTTTTGTATTGAACTGGGGACCTAAAACGACGGAGAGGCTTCGTCCCCGCGGTTGCCCACAGTGGTTCACAACCCCACAACAGGCTACAGCAGTCCACTCACCCTCACCCCACCCCCGCCCCACACCGAACCCAGGGTTATTGTGCGGTTCGGCCCCCATTCCCCACCCCCCGCCCACTCCTCCTGGGAACGTCTCACACCAGACGAGTGTAACCCCAAATGTTTGCGTGGTAGAGTAATTATGGTGTACGCGTACGTGGAGACAGTGGTTGCGCAGCAATCGCCGACATACTGTAACTGAGGTGGAGTAAGGGGAACCGGCCCGCATTCACCGAGGCAGATCGAAAACCGCCTTAAAAACCATCCATAGGCTGGCCCGCACACCGGACCTCGACACTAATCCACCGGGCGGATTCGTGCCGGGGACCGTCACGCCTTCCAGCCCCGGAAGCAGCGCGTTAGACCGCGCGGCTAACCGGGCGGGCTACGACTAGATTACTGAATACTTACGCAGGTTCAGTTTTCACTGCCTGACAAGAAAAATGAAGCACTCAGAAGGGGAGAAGGAACGAAATCAGTTTTCAGTGGTTAGGAAGTTTGTGACGTTATCGCAATTATTACAAAATTGAGTTAAATTTACAAATAACGTGGCAGTATGATCTCGCTTTGGACCACCCCTGGCGATGGTGTAAGCCTGATTTGGTTCGGAAGAATATCATAAAGCCGTTTCATCCTATCCTGGCCCACAGCCTGTGTAACTTGTTTTTGATGCCCTGGATACTTACACTGGAAATGACTTGACGTCTGAGCAGGTCACACACTTTTTCTATCGGGGACGGGTCTAATGTTATTCGTGGCCACATAGACATATCACACAGAAACATTATATCGGTGGACGAGCGTATTCCTGTCGAAAAATGACACCAAAATGTTGGTTCAAATGGCTCTGAGCACTATGCGACGTAACTGCTGAGGTCATCAGTCCCCTAGAACTTAGAACTACTTAAACCTAACTAACCTAAGGACAACACAGACATCCATGCCCGAGGCAGGATTCGAACCTGCGACCGTAGTGGTCGCGCGGCCCCGGACTGTAGCGCCTAGAGCCGCTCGGCCACTCCGGCCGGCACACCGCAATGTTGTCCCAATGTACCGTCGTGCCGTTGGAGTCCCGGAGATTATCACTAGCCGTCATCCCAAGTCATACCGATGTCTTCCCACACCACGACAACAAGAGAAACACCGCTGTGCCTTTCCATATCAATGGAAGATTACGTCCCATCCCCACGTCGGCGTCATAACGGCCGTCGACAGGCATCCAAGGATCAATAAGTAAGGGAACACTTTCTTTTCTCGGACGGTTTCGGTTGAAAAAATACAGAGTTTGTTGTCGTACATCGTGGAATATTCTCGCTTCAGCCTCTATTGTCTCATTAAGTTCTGATAGACGTTGGCGTCTTATGTAGCCTTCAAAATGGCGTCTGTAACAGAGTTCCGTCCCAAGCAGAGACTGGTCATTGGGTTTCTTTTGGCGGAGAATTCGTAGGGTACGTGTTGCATTAAGAGTTCCTAAATTTACCTGGAACTCTGACCAATCTCTCTCGAGAACGCCTTGTGCCAGTTTTTCCCCCATTTTTCGGTAAACCATTCGTGTCACTGTTTGGGAATCACGACATATTTAACTGATGGTTCAGTACTATTCGCAGGTCACGTACCTTCTTTTGAATCGGAATTATTACATTCTTCTTTAACTCAGAGATTATTTCGCTCGTCTCATACATCTTACACCACAGGTGGATTACTTTTGTCTTGTCTTTCTCTCCTAAGAATTTCAATAAATCTGGGCCAATGTTATCTACCCCAGGACCTTCGTTACTAAACTCATGGGCATTAAAATTGCCACACCAAGAAGAAATGCAGATGATAAACGGGTATTCATTGGACAAATATATTAAACTAGAACTGACATGTGATTACATTTTCACGCAATTTGGGTGCATAGATCCTGAGAAATCAGTATCCAGAACAACCACCTCTGGCCGTAATAACGGCCTTGATACGCCTGGCCATTGAGTCAAACAGAGCTTGGATGGCGTGTACAGGTACAGCTGCCCATGCAGATTAAACACGATACCACAGTCATCAAGAGTAGTTACTGGCGTATTCTGATGAGCCAGTTACGCGGCCACCATTGATCAGACGTTTTTAGTTGGTGAGAGATCTGAAGAATGTGCTGGCCAGGGCAGCAATCGAACATTTTCTGTATCCAGAAAGGCCCCTACAGGACATGCAACATGCGGTCATGCATTATCCTGCTGAAATGTAGGGATCGAACGAAGGATAGAGCCACGGGTCGTAACACATCTGAAATGTATCGTCCACTGTTCAAAGTGTCGTCAATGCGAACAAGAGGTGACCAAGACGTGTAACCAATGGCACCCCATATCATCACACCGGGTGATACGCCAGTATGGCGATGACGAATACACGCTTCCAATGTGTGTTCACTGCGATGTCGACAAACACGGATGCATCCATGATGATGCTGTAAACAGAACCTGGATTCATCCGAAAAAATTTTTTGCCATTCGTGCACCTAGGTTCGTCGTTGAGTACACCATCGCAGGCGCTCCTGTCTGTGATGCAGCGTCGAGGGTAACCGCAGCCACGGTCTCCGAGCTTATAGTCCATGCTGCTGCGAACGTCGTCGAACTATTTTTGCAGATGGTTGTTGTCTTGCAAACGTCCCCATCTGTTGACTCAGGGATCGAGACGTGGCTGCACGATCCGTTACAGTCAGGCGGGTAAGATGCCTGTCGTCTCGACTGCCAGCGATACGCGGCCGTTGGGATCAAGAACGGCGTTTCGTATTACCCTCCTGAACCTACCGATTCCATATTCTGCCAACAGTCATTGGATGTCGACCAACGCGAGAAGCAATGTCGCGATACGGTAAACCGCAATCGCGATAGGCTACAATCCGACCTTAATCAAAGTCGGAAACGTGATGGTACGCATTTCTCCTCCTTACACGAGGCATAACAACAACGTTTCACCAGGCAACGCAGGTCAACTGCTGTCTGTGTGTGAGAAATCGCTTGGAAACTTTCCTCATGTCAGCACGTTGTAGGTGTCGCCACCGGCGCCAACCCTGTGTGAATGCTCTGAAAAGCTAATCATTTGCATATCACAGCATCTCCTTCCCGTCGGTTAAATTTCGCGTCTGTAGCACGTCATCTTCGTGGTGTAGTAATATTAATGGCCAGTAGTGTAATTAGGTCGTTCAGTGCTCTGTCAAATCTTTTCCCAGCAATGTATCACCAGTGTCATCGCATCTCAACTGTGAATATTTATTTATGTTTGCGCAATTCTTTGGAGACTATAACTGGGGATATCATACTCACGGACAAGGGAGAGTGAGATAAAAGAAAGGCGTAGTGTCGTGCCTGTGTAACGACTGCAAGAGTAAGATATAAGATGAACTGTGTGACGATCTACAAGCTGAGAGGCAGAAGCGAGGTCATTGTTCGCATAGTCTCTACCGGCGAGCAACGCTTCCCACGCGTAGCGCTCTTCAGATATGGCTCTGGGAGTGGCTCTGAATTCCTGGCTACAGCCGACCGCAAAAGGCAGAAGTGGGAGGGACCGGCAGCGGACACTGCTATTCGGCATGCACGCCCTCCAGTCCCAGCTCTGGGAGTGCGCGCTTTTAAAAGAGGTGGTTGGCACAACAGCATACCTTGTCAAGTATATTTAAGCTTTAGTGACGCAAAGGTGGGCAGCTTACGTCGATATACTGAGTGGTCCATTGATAGTTACTGGGCCAAATACCTCACGAAATAAGCTTGAAACGAAAAAACTACAAAGAACGAAACTCGTCTAGCTTGAAGGGGGAAACCAGATGGCGCTATGGTTGGCCCGCTACATGGCGCTGCCATAGGTCAAACCGATCTCAACTGCTTCTTTTTAAATAGGAACACCCATTTTTATTACATATTCGTGTAGTACGTAAAGAAACATGAATGTTTTAATTGGACCACTTTTTTCGCTTTGTGATAGGTGGCGCTGTAATAGTCACAACCGTAGATGTACGTGGTATCACGTAACACTCCGCAAGTGCGGTCGGTATTTGCTTCGTGATACATTAGCCGTGTTAAAATGGACCGTTTATCAATCGCAGAAAAAGTCGATATCCTATTGATGTATAGCTATTGTGATCAAAATTCCCAATGGGCGTGAGCTATGTGTGCTGCCCGGTATCCTGGACGACATCTTCTAAGTGTCCGGACCGTTCGCCGGATAGTTACGTTATTTAAGAAAACAGGAAGTGTCCAGCCACATGTGAAACATCAACCGCGATCTGCAGCAAATGATGATGCCCAAGTAGGTGTTTTAGCTGCTGTCGCGGCTAATCCGCATATCAGTAGCAGACAATTTGTGCGAGAATCGGGAATCTCAAAAACGTCGGTGTTGAGAATGCTACATCAACATCGATTGCTCCCGTACCATACTTCTATGCACCAGGAATTCCATGGCGACGACTTTCAACGTCGTATATAGTTCTGCCACCGGGGACAAGAGAAAATACGGGGCGATGACATATTTTTTGGACGAGTTCTATTTAGCGACGAAGCGTCATTCACCAACAGCGGTAACGTAAACCGGCGTAATATGCACTATTGGGCAACGGAAAATTCACGATGGCTGCGACAAGTGGAACATCAGCGACCTTGGCGGGTTAATGTATGATACGGCATTATGGGAGGAAGGATAATTGGCCCCCATTTTATCGATGGCAATCTAAATGGTGCAATGTATGCTGATTTCCTACGTAATGTTCTACCGATGTTACTACAAAATGTTTGACTGCATGACAGAATGGCGATGTACTTTCAACATGATGGATGTCCGGCACATAGCTCGCTTGCGGTTGAAGCGGTATTGAATAGCATATTTCATGACAGGTGGATTGGTCGTCGGAGCACCATACCATGGCCGCACGTTCACCGGATCTGACGTCCCTAGATTTCTTTCTGTGGGGAAAGTTGAAGGGTATTTGCTATCGCGATCCACCGACAACGCCTGACAACATGCGTCAGCGCATTGTCAATGCATGTGCGACCATAACGGAAGGGGAACTACTCGCTGTTGAGAGGAATGTCGTTACACGTATTGCCAAATGCATTGAGATTGTCGGACAATATTTTGAGCATTTATTGCATTAATGTTGTATTTACAGGTAATCATGCGTTCTCAGAAATGAGAAGTTCACAAAGGTACATGTATCACATTGGAACAACCGAAATAAAACGTTCAAACGTACCTACGTTCTGTATTTTAATTTAAAAAACATACCTGTTACCAACTGTTCGTCTAAAATTGTGAGCCATATGTTTGTGAATATTACAGCGCCATCTACCACAAAGCGAAAAAGGTGGTCCAACTAAAACATTCATATTTCTCTACATACTACACGAATATGTAACAAAAAATGGGTGTCGCTATTTAAAAAAAGGTAGTTGATATCCGTTTAACCTATGGCAGCGCCATCTAGTGGGCCAACCATAGCGCCACCTGGTTTTCCCCTTCAAGCAAGACAAGTTTCGCTCTTTGTAGATTTTGCGTTTGACGCTTATCTCGTGAGGTGTTTGGCCCGGTCACGATCAATGGACCACCTGTATACAGGAAATAATCATGGTCATTCTGTGTCCCCACAGCTAGATAGTGTAGTCTTCATAAAAACCAGCACAGCACATTTCGGGTTCGTTTATTAAGTCACAACCGTTTTCATTCAAAATGGTCATCTTCAGGGGAGTTCCAAGCGAACGAGATACAAACTGGATTAAAAATAACTAAAACCTACACGGACATTGCCTGACAGAAAAAGGGAAGCACTCAGAATTATAGGAGAAAACGGAATAGAACTTGAATAGTTGAGAGAGTACGTGATATTATTTCAGTGATTACAAAACCGAGTCAGATTTACATAGAACTTAGCGACATGGGGCCATTTATCAGTATGACGTTGCGTCCCCACTGACATGGATCTACGCACTGATTCAGTCGGGGAGGGTGTCTTAAAGCAAGCTGGCTCGTTGTAACTGGTAACTAATATTCTGGATACTAGCAGAGACAGCTGGTATCGGTAACGATCCCTCTCATGCTGTATCGAGGGCAGTTCTGGAGACCATGCTGGACCGGGAGTGCCGGCCGCGGTGGCCGAGCGGTTCTAGGCGCTTCAGTCAGGAACCGAGTGGCTGTTAAGGTCGCAGGTTCGAATCCTGCCTCGGGCATGTATGTATGTGATGTCCATAGGTTAGTTAGGTTGTTAGGTTACTTAGTTCTAAGTCTAGGGGACTGATGATCTCAGATGTAAAGCGATAGTGCTTAGAGCATATATATATATATATACGCCTAGGAGTTGCTGTGGTGGATGAGAATTGTTCTCTTGGAAAATGCCGGCATGATACAGTCGCTTTGTACAACATTATCCTAGATTAGCCTTGACAAAGCGCGGCTCGCGAGCCAGCGAGTGCGACACCTTCGACCAGTGCCGTCATGTCCCCGCCACAGCCACGAACAGGACCATTATAGGTTGTCGTGTATCTGAGACCTACCTGTTCGGACGACAGAAATTATTAAACATTTAATGTGTATTTCTTTATTTTTTTGTAACTCTTATAGTAACATTAATGAACTACTTAAATACACACATCAAAAAAGGTTTTGCATCACCCCGGTTCCCAGAACTCCAGAAGATAGACGCTGACTCTGGATATTGTATCACAGGCACAGTTCCTTTGAATGTTGAGAGAAGTCACTGAACACGTCCAAAGATGTAAACAACCATGCATGAGCAGCGCATATTAGACGGAGGGGATCCGATAGCCGACCAGTTTCAGTCATTCCACCAGGAAGGAGGTACACGGCTTGTGTTCTCTGTAGTTCAACTAAGCCTAGACTGTCAATAGCGCGGTTCGACCGCGTCCGCATTGTTACTTTGTGCCAGGAAGGGCTCTCAAAAAAATGGTTCAAATGCCTCTGAGCACATGGGACTTAACATCTCAGGTTATCAGTCCCCTAGAACTTAGAACTACTTAAACCTAACTAACTTAAGAACATCATTCACATCCATGCCCGAGGCAGGATTCGAACATGCGACCTTAGCGATCGCGCGGTTCCGGACTGAAGGGCCTAGAACCGCTCAAAAATTTAACATTTCTGTACACTAAAAGCAAATTTCCAATCTTCGCACCACCTTTTAATCCTATCAGAATCTGATTCAATATTTATGCAAATTTTCCAGACAATACTTCGGACTGAAGGGCCTAGAACCGCTCCGCCACAACGGTCGGCGAAGGGCTCTCAGCAAAGGAAATGTCCAGGCGTCTCGGAGTGAACCAAAGCGATGATGTTCGGACATGGAGGAGATACAGAGGGACAGGAACTGCCAACGACATGCCTCGCTCAGGCCGCCCAAGTGCTACTACTGCAGTGGGTGACCGCTACCTCGGAGAAACACTGACAGCAACATCACCATGTTGAATAATGGTTTTCGTGCAGCCACAGGACGTCGTGTAACGACTTAAACTGTGCGCAGTAGGCTGCATGATGCGCAACTTCACTCCAGACGTCCATGGCGAGGTCCATCTTTGCAAACCACGATACCATGTGACGCGGTATAGATGGACCCAACAACATGCCGAATGGACTGCTCAGGATTGGCATCACGTTCTCTTCACCGATGAGTGTCGCATATGCCTTCACCCATAAAATCGTCGGAGACGTGATTGGAGGCAACCCGGCCAGGCTGAACGCCTTAGACATACTGTCCAACGAGTGCAGCAATGTGTAGGTTCCTTGCTGTTTTGCGGTGGCATTATGTGCGGCCGACGTACGCCGCTGGTGGTCATGCAACGCGCCGTAACGGCTCTACGATGCATGAATGCCATCCTCCGACCGATCGTACAACCGTATCGGCAGCATATTGGCGAGGAATTCATCTTCACGGTGACAATGTATGACATTTCGAGCCCGCATCGCGCACATCTTGTGAATGACTTCCTTCAGCATAACGACATCGCTCGACTAGAATGGCCAGCATGTTTGCCAGACATGGACCCTATCGAAGATGACTGGGATAGATTGAAAACGGCTGTTTGTAGAGCACGTGACCCACGAACCAATATGAGGGATCTACGATGAATCGCCGCTGAGAAGTGGGGCAGTCGGGACCAACAGTGCGTTGATGAACTTGTGGATAGTACGCCACGACGAATACAGGCATGCATCAGTGCAAGAGGACGTGCTACTGGGTATTAGAGGTACTGGTGTGTACAGCAATCTGGACCACCACCTCTGAAGGTCTCGCTGCATGGTGGTACAAAATGCAATGTGTGGTTTTCATGAGCAATAAAAACGGCTGAAATGATGTTTATATTGATCTATATTCCAGTTTTCTGTACAGGTTCCGCAAGTCTCGGAATGGATGTGATATAAGACCTCTTTTGATGTGTGTATTTGCTTTGGATTTGCAGGGGTGGACAAAAATATGAGAACAAAGCGATAAATGCAAGCTTGAACACAAATGCAAAAAATGGCTCTGAGCACTATGGGACGCAACTGCTGTGGTCATAAGTCCCCTAGAACTTAGAACTACTTAAACCTAACTAACCTAAGGACAGCGCACAACACCCAGCGATCACGAGGCAGAGAAAATCCCTGACCCCGCCGGGAATCGAACCCGGGAACCCGGGCGTGGGAAGCGAGAACGCTACCGCACGACCACGAGATGCGGGCGAACACAAATGCACATTTTGAAAAAAGCATATTTGCATCATCAGCTCGATAACTGTACACAGTATTCGTTCTCTGTCTGTTTCAATTGTGGTCGTTGTAAACGACACCGGAAGAGGATAAACATACAGTTGTACAGCTGATGACGCTAATACGCTTTTTTCATAATACTTAACAGGTGTAGACAATTATCCAAGAAAAGTTTTATAAATGCAGATGTTAGCCAAGCCAGCAGGTTGCTCTGTTGTATCTGACCACGAACGGCATCTGTGCAATGTCCTTAATACGTTGCAAATCTTAGTCGTGGCCAGGACAGTATTCTTTGCCGCTGTGAGCGCATCACGTACGTCGGTGCTCAGCGCATTCGAACGTGGGCGTATTGTTGGTCCTCGTATGGCGTGTGTGAAGTCGTAAGCACAGCACGTATCATCAGGAAGCACGACACGTATCGACAGGTTGGTCACCTACTTCAGAGACGGCTTATAGCTGAGCAATTGCCGCACCAAGAAGTCGCAGCAATGGTCCGCCGGAGAAGTGGTACCGGCGCCACGTTAGTGCGGACAGTTGCAAGTCAGTTCGACTACCGAGAAGACCGCCTTCTACTCATGTACTTCGCGCTACATTATCTGCTTCTGGCGAATCCACACCATCCCGACTATAGTGAACATTCTAGTGGGACAAGATCTGTTTACTACCTGGTCTTCTAGAATATTAATTCAAAAATGGTTCAAATGGCTCTGAGTACTATGGGACTTAACATCTGAGGTCATCAGTCCCCTAGAACTTAGAACTACTTAAACCTAACTAACCTAAGGACAAAACACACATCGATGTCCGAGGCAGGATTCGAACCTGCGACCGCGCGGTTCCAGACTGAAGCGCCTAGAACCGCTCGGCCACACCGCCCGGCAGAATATTAGTGTTCTTGTCACTAATCATTATCTGTGTTTCAGTGTTCTCCTCGTTTTTCTCTGGTAGTGTTTTCCTCAACCCACTATAAATAGTTGCTGTTGTATGAGGAGTACGATACAACAGTGGGCGCTTCCGTAAGCAATGTAGCTGATGTGTTTGGTATTTCAAGAAGCACCGTATCCAAAAACGTTACTGGCTAAGTCACAATAAGGACAAAATTGTGTTATGAATGTTCGTGACATCCGTTCATTGAACAGGATTGTGACAAAAATAAGAAGCCGACAGCTGAAGAGTGAATGCAGAACTGAATGTCGCGCTCACGAGTCATTTCAGCACCAAAACAACAGGAAGGGAGCTCCATAAGAAGTGAACTGCAGCTGATCTGGAACTTTAAAACCACTTATGAACGATGCAAATGCGCGTAACGGGAACACGTGGTTTCGAAGCAACAAAACTTGGACTACGGAGCAATGGAAGAAAGTCATTTGGTCAGATGAGTCTCGTTTCACACTGTTTCCAACTTCTTGCCGAATTCACGTCCCAAGAGTCAAACATTGCGTGTTGCTGACTTAAGCAGTTATATTGTGGTCTAGGGGCAGCGTTCTTGATTACTAATCAAAACGTCTTCCGCCTCAGTTCCTAATCTTGCCATCGCTTAAATTCGGAATAAAAATCATCAGTAATGGCAGCCGAACACTTCCGGCTTAGGAAGTCATCCTCATTCTGCCAAAGGCTTCTTCATAACGCGTGGAGGAGCGGGCAAAGTTTCAGAGCACTCCCTTGCCCTTATGGTGGGAAACTGCCCCTAAAAGGCGGAAAAATCAGCATTGATCAACAGCGTGGAGCTGCAGAAGGCAATGGAAACCACTTCATTAAAGATACATAGCATGTATCCACAGAAAATGTGGGCTGCAGTTGGAAAGGTATCATGATGATCTCTCCTTTGGTTAAAGATTCCGGACTAGTCCCTCATTAGGAAACGCAGGAGGGGCTGCCAAGGGGGAGGAGGACTAGAGAAAAAGCATGAATAACCAACGAAAGGATAACGCTCTCCGAGTCGGAGCGTGGAATGTGAGAAAATTGAACGTGGTAGGAAAGCTAGAAAATCTGTAAATGGAAATAATTAGGCTCAATCTTGATATAGTGGGCGTCAGTGAACTAAAATGGAAAGAAGACAAATATTTCTGGTCAGACGAGTACAGGGTAAAGTCAACAGCGGTAGAAAATGGTATAACGGGAGTAAGATTTATTATGAATAGGGAGATAGGACAGACAGTGGGTTACTGTGAGCAGTTCAGTGACAAGTTAGTTCTCATCTGTATCGACAGCAAACCAACAGCGATAGCGATACTTCACTTTATCTGTCGACCTCACAAGCAGAATATGGAGATAGAGGAAGTAAATGAGTATATTGAACGGGTAATTCAGTATGTAAAGGGAAATGAAAATATAATAGTCATGGGGGACTGAAATATGAATGTAGGGGAAAGCGTAGAAGTAGGGGTTACGGGAGAATATGGGCTTGCTTGCAGGAAAGAGAGAGGAAAAAGACGAAGTGAGTTCTGCAATAAATTTTAGATGGCAATACCGAAGACTCTGTTCAAGAATCAAAAGAGGAGGAGATATAATTGGAAAATGCCGAGAGATACAGGAAGATTTCACTGAGATTACACCATAGTCATCTAGGAACTCCGAAATCAGGTACTGGATTGTTAGGCGCACCCAGGGGCAGATATAGACTCAGACCACAATTTGTTAATGATGAAGAGTAGGCTGAAATTCAAGCGATTAAGCAGAAATAATCAATGCGCAAAGAAGTGGCAAACGGAAGTGCTAAGGAAGGAAGAAATATCCATGAAGTTCTCTGAGGCTATAGATACTACAATAATGAACAGCTCAACAGGTAATACAGTTGAGGAGGAATTGACATCTCCAAAAAGAACAGTCACATAAGTTGGGCTCAAAAATGTAGGTACTAGGAGGATAGCTACGGAGAAACAATATATAACTGAAAAAATGCTTCAGCTGATCGGCGAAAGAAGGAAGTAAAAAAAATGTTCAGGGAAACTCAGTAATATAGAAATACAAGTCGCTTACGAATAAAATAAATAGGAAGTGCGGGAAATTTAAAAAGAAATCATCGTCGGACGGACTGACTAAGCATATAAAAAAGTCATAACTTTCGGTGAAATTAAAAGCAAGAGCGGTAACATTAAGAGTGAAATGGGAATTCCACTGTTAAGTGCAGAGGAGAGAGCGGATAGGTGGGAAGAATAAATTGCAGGCCTCTATGACAGGGCGGACTTAACAGATGACGTGACAGAAGAAGAAACAGGATCCGTCAGGGAAGAGATATGATATCCAGTATTAGAATCAGAATTTAGAAGAGCTTTGGACGACATAAAACCGAGTAAGTCACAAGAGATTGATAACATTCGATCGGAATCTCTAAAATGATTGGGGCAAGTAGCAACAAAACGTATGACACTGGCAATATACCATCTTATTTTCGGTAAAACATCATCCATACAATTCTCAAGGCTGCAATAGCCGACTTGTGCGAGAATTATCACACAGTCAGCTTAGCACCTGAAACACCGAAGTTGATGACAAGAATAATGATTATGTACTATAGTAAGATCCTTTATTAGATATACTTGCAATCTCCTGTCGCTATGTATGTGTTGCTATTCTGTCTATTAGTTCATGTAAAGTTTTTTTTTATCTAAAACGGGCTATGTTATTGATACCTTGTGCTACTGTCTTAGGTTAGTGCTTTGTTATTTGGACATATGTATCCGTGTCTCTCTTTGTGAGGCTGATTAGTTCCAGTGAACCAAAATTTCCAGTATATATTATGGTATTAGGGCTGAGTGCTGTTTCCTTGCTTGTTTCTTCTCGTATAAGCTCTCTGAATTACTGTACTGTTTAACAAATTTGATTTACATTTTTCCAAGATTTTACTGCCACACAACCCTAGCCACTTTCCTCTTCCACCGTATCCTGTGCCACAGTTTCATACTGAAGGCAAATATGGTTGATAAACATATATTCACAATCACGGGATCAGCTCGTTCCCCAGCATATATTTACTGGAACGGACTTCCATGTCTTCTCGTACATTTTAACCCGTCTCTATTTTCGCTGTTAATTACGTTACACGCTGCATAGTATCTTATAGCGAAGTAAATCGGATGACCCCTTCGCACACGACTCGTTCCCATTGATATTTAAGTACAGTGTCGACTTGCAACAGTATCTATCATGATCCAAGTTAATTTTGTCGCTGTTCACATTGCTACAGCTTTCAAAGCTGGTGAGAAAATGTATTGTATGTTTGCGTCATCCAATAAAGATACTTCCGCAGTGACGTACCGAACGTCATGTTTTGTAGATAGTAATGGGCGCAATAATTTAAACATCAACAGCAAATATATGCCGTTGGTAGCACGGGAAAGAGTGTCCGTTGTGTTAATGGCCCAATACCCGTTCCATGGCTACTAAACAAACTCTAATTAGTCGTCCGCAAACGATACTACATGGAAACGGTGTACAAAATAATTACTGGCTCCATTGTACAAAGGGAAAATAAAACCTTCGTTACAAAAGAATCTTTCCACTGGTAGTTAAAAAGGGTCACTGGCCTCCCATTACAGCCAGTCGAACACTAACAGCCTATCGCGATTGCACTGAATTCTACGTTGACGGCAAAAATTATTGCTAGCTGAACAGTAAATATACTGGTAAACAGGCAAGTTGGAATGACATCCATTCGACGAAAAAGACATCATAATTAGTTTTACGCAACTAAACAAATATTTGATAGTCAGTCAATAACCCAGCTTTTGGCAAAAATATTCTGTATGTAAACTGAAGGAGGTTCACTGCTATCAGCTGCAACAGGACAATAAGCGGAATTAGTGGCGACGAGCGAAAATGTAAACCGGACAGGGATTCGAACCCGAGACCTCCTGCTTACTAGGTAGGTGCGGTAGGCCATCGACCCACACTCCCATCAAACACCACCTATCTGCAGTCTCTGTTCATTACAATCCTGTTCGCTTCTCAGACATTCCCACAAGAGGTCGGACGTATTTGTGCATTCGCACTGAAGAAAGTGGATCCATTGCCCGGCCAGGGTTATCAATTATTGATAATTGATAAGCCTGGCTGGACAATGGATCCACTTTCTTCATGCGAATGCACAAATACTTCCGACCTCCTGCGGGAATCTCTGATTAGCGAACAGGAGTGTAATGGACAGAGACTGCGGATAGGTAGCATTCGGTGGGAGTGTGGATGGACAGTGAGGCGTACCGAGGCAGTCCATGCAGTGGCGATAATGTTGTCTCTCGGATGGCGTAGTGGTTACCGCACCTGCCTAGTAAGCAGGAGGTCCCGGGTTCGAATCCTAGTCCGGTACACATTTTCGTTCGTCGCCGCTAATTCCGCTTAATGTCCCGTTCCAGTTGATACCCCTTCAATTTACGTATAGTGTTTCACAGTTGCGGGATCTGCGTGGAGTCTGTTCTTTTGAAGGAACAGACACCATGCATTCATATAAAAAAATATTCAGATTCAGGTATTAAGAAAAGCAAGAGAAACAACAATTAAGACGCAAAGATAAAAGAAAATTGTCAGAAATTAAAAAGGCACGTTCATAAAAATACGATGTACCGCAAGAAATGTTGTGTTTTTCGGGTTCATCTATAGTTTCAATGTGCAAACAGAGAATTCCACATACATTTGCAAAAGTACGCAAATGGGACATAAACGTAAATCTAGCCACAAATTATGTTTCTACTTCTACCATAACGTATAATGCTGTATTGCCACAAAGTATGTCATTTTTAACATTTCTTTCGCCAGATACCCTTAGCTACAAAAGTTATTACCAGTTATTTCCAACAAATGGTTGGGACATAGAGGACTAGGTATTTAATACTGAAATTTGCTGATATACAGGATGTCCCAGAAATGTTGCCGCAAACTTCGAGGGTTTGTGGAGAGTGTCTTGAGGAACAAATAGAGGAGAGGTACCAGCGTGTGGAAACGTTGTGCAGCGACGCTGCAGAGCGTCGGAGCTGTAGGCGCCAGCCCCTGCCGTTAGGCCACCCGCCCAGCGGCAAACGAGGCTCTCTAAGCTGGCCAACCGTACACTGAACTCCTCGGAATGTTGTTTGTTACTCAGTGATCGTGACTGATTGCCACGATCGCCAGTGGAGAAGATGCAGCTTGCTACTGCGTAGAAAGACCTTGACTCCTATGAATACAGTGCTCTGTTGCCTTCGTGGTTGTCGCTTTCGGACTGGACAGGTTTTGTAATGTCACCGGTTTTTCTAGTCGGTAGTTGATAGATTAGTATTGATCGGCCCTGGCTAAAACTCGGCGATAGTCGGTAGAGCAATGATACTGTTATTAAGTAAAGACGACGTTACAAAACACAGTGCTGAACTCTCCACGTGTGCGTGATATTTACTTCACCAATTGTGACCAATATTACGCTACTCTTCGTAATTAACTCGTTTATAAATCAAATGGCTCTGAGCACTATGGAACTTAACATCTATGGTCATCAGTCCCCTATAACTTAAAACTACTTAAACGTAACTAACCTAAGGACATCACACAACACCCAGTCATCACGAGGCAGAGAAAATCCCTGACTCCGCCGGGAATCGAACCCGGGAACCCGGGCGCGGGAAGCGAGAACGCTACCGCACGACAACGAGCTGCGGACTAACTCGTTTATATTCAGTGGTTTAACAGTTGCTATTAAAATACTAATGATAAGTTCAATTTAGTTCCACCGACACTAACCTCCCCATAGTTTGGTTGTAATTTCAAATCTCTAATAAGTCGTAACTTTGCGATTGCTTCCTAACGTCAAAGAGTTTGTATATAAGCGCCTAGCACTTCAGTCAAATATTATCGCAGCACTCAAAAGATCACAGTTATGTCTCTAAACAATTCTGTAATTTGGAATCACAAATGCGTAAATTGGCACGAAAGGGTGGTTTATTTCACAATAACAATCACTTTCTTACAAGGCCGTGAGGAAGAAGCTTTCCCAGGTGGTGGTGGGTGTGGGGGGTGGGATTTATAAATTGTCTGCTTTAAAACTATTGCCAAGTTCCAGAGTCCATTTGTAATTACAAATGAAGTTAATTGTCTATCTGTTCAATGCCTAACTAGAGTTGAGTTCGAGTTATCTAATTAAAAAGTTCACTGCGGTCTAATATAAGGTAGTCCTCTATCTGAATTCGAAACGATGTTATAGTTGAAGTCAATGTTTCGTTTCACTGCGTCATAGTAGATCGCAGTTATCAATCCTCGAAAAACAGTCTAGCCGTGCCTACATATACGAGTATTCAAACAAGTCTGACCAGCTTCGGCTAACTCTCGTAACGTAGTGACAATCGACCAAATTTTCCTTAGCCATTACTCACGATTCTGAAAGAGTACGCACACGAAGTAATCTTTGAAATCGTTGGTTCTACTTTGCTAATTTTAATTACAATGATTTTGCGATTTACGAGGTGCATTCAAGTTCTAAGGCCTCCGATTTTTTTTCTAATTAACTACTCACCCGAAATCGATGAAACTGGCGTTACTTCTCGACGTAATGGCCCATCAGACGTACACATTTTTCACAACGCTGACGCCATGATTCCATGGCAGCGGCGAAGGCTTCTTTAGGAGTCTGTTTTGACCACTGGAAAATCGCTGAGGCAATAGCAGCACGGCTGGTGAATGTGCGGCCACGGAGAGTGTCTTTCATTGTTGGAAAAAGCCAAAAGTCACTAGGAGCCAGGTCAGGTGAGTAGGGAGCATGAGGAATCACTTCAAAGTTGTTATCACGAAGAAACTGTTGCCTAACGTTAGCTCGATGTGCGGGTGCGTTGTCTTGGTGAAACAGCCCACGCGCAGCCCTCCCGGACGTTTTTGTTGCAGTGCAGGAAGGAATTTGTTCTACAAAACATTTTCGTAGGATGCACCTGTTACCGTAGTGCCCTTTGGAACGCAATGGGTAAGGATTACGCCCTCGCTGTCCCAGAACATGGACACCATCATTTTTTCAGCACTGGCGGTTACCCGAAATTTTTTGGTGGCGGTGAATCTGTGTGCTTCCATTGAACTGACTGGTGCTTTGTTTCTGGATTGAAAAATGTCATCCACGTCTCATCCATTGTCACAACCGACGAAAATAAAGTGCCATTCATGCTGTCGTTGCGCATCAACATTGCTTGGCAACATGCCACACGGGCAGCCATGTGGTCGTCCGTCAGCATTCGTGGCACCCACATGGATGACACTTTTCGCATTTTCAGGTCGTCATGCAGGATTGTGTGCACACAACCCACACAAATGCCAACTCTGGAGGTGATCTGTTCAACAGTCATTCGGCGATCCCCCAAAACAATTCTCTCCACTTTCTCGATCATGTCGTCAGACCGGCTTGTGCAAGCCCGAGGTTGTTTCGGTTTGTTGTCACACGATGTTCTGCCTTCATTAAACTGTCGCACCCACGAACGCACTTTCGAAACATCCATAACTCCATCACCACATGTCTCCTTCAACTGTCGATGAATTTCAATTGGTTTCACACCACGCAAATTCAGAAAACGAATGATTGCACGCTGTTCAAGTAAGGAAAACGTCGCCATTTTAAGTATTTAAAACAGTTCTCATTCTCGCCGCTGGCGGTAAAATTCCATCTGACGTACGGTGCTGCCATCTCTGGGACGTATTGACAATGAACGCGGCCTCATTTTAAAACAATGCGCATCTTTCTATCTCTTTCCAGTCTGGAGAAAAAAAATCGGAGACCTTAGAACTTGAATGCACCTCGTACTATGATTTTGAGTTTGAGTTTACTGAGATTCTATCTTTCTTTTGTAAGTTGATAAATTACAAGTATAAGGTTCTTGTTTCAATTACTGGTTATTATCCAAATAATAGTGTTAAATGAAACTTTGGTTACTTGTTCACTTTTCATGGAATTTGGAACTTGTTTTTGGGAAATTTTAGGGGTATTGGTTGCTAATTATTCTTTTTTCATTTTTCGCCCGAGGAAGTGGCATTACATTTTCCAACCACAGTTTATTTTCCAACTGCATACCGAGAAACATTGGAGATGTCACTGAGTTCCAGGAGGGAAAGAAACTGTGGATGGAAACTATGTCCGGAACCGTCGTGCACCGAAGAAAAAGAGCATCGCAGTCATAGGAGGGAAGGCCTTTCTACGCAGCAGGTAGCTGCATCTTCTCCAGATACGTTTTGCCTACGGTCCGACTGCGTACGAAGTCAAGTTTGCTGCCGAAGGGATGGCCCAATGGCAAGCGCCGGCGTCTGTAACATCGACGTTCTTTAGCGTCGTCGGATACGTGCTCCTGTCCTTGACTTGTTCCTCAAGACATGCACTAGAACCCCTCGATGTCCGGCGCGATGTGGCCGAGCGGTTCTAGACGCTTCAGTCTGGAACCGTGCGACCGCTACGGTCGCAGGTTCGAATCTTGCTTCGGGCACGGATGTGTATGATGTCCTTAGGTTAGTTAGGTTTAAGTAGTTCTAAGGTATAGGAGACTGATAACCTCAGATGTTAAGTCCCATAGTGCTCAGAGCCATTTGAACCATTTTTTAAGTCCGCCGCAACATTTCTGGGAGACCGTGTATAATAAACGTGTACGGATGATAATCTAGATCATATATTGATTGATTTCAGGAATGTGTTAGCCACTGTACCAAATTATCGGCTGACAACGAAGATACGGTTATAAGGAGAGTCTTCGCAAAAGCTTTTGTATATATCGTAGAAAACCTAGACAGCAGTTCAACATTTTTGACTTTTGGAGCAGGTCGAATGGAGGCGCCAACGTATATGGAATGTTGGTTGAGTTTCAGTGAAACGTTTTAGTACAGAATACTTATCTTTAGTAGAAATCCATGTCTATACGAGTTACGACATATATTTAAAATCACAGAGCACAATGATAACTATTCTGGTATAGAATAACTTCGTAATGTAACGTTGGAACAGTTTTTGTCCTGTATTGAATGACAGTCAAATATCATTTTCGTTTAACTACAAACTTCGGTACACAATTCTGACTAATAACACTATCTCGCTGCATGATCAGAACTTCGTTGATGCTGCTATCAGAGTGGGCTCTCAAAGAGGGGGGTTAGCAGCGCTGCAATCTGACAAATAGACTTTCAGCAGCAGCGTACGGAACTCTCAAGGGCATGTGTTTTCGACGTCACTCATTCGTGGCTGCGTCTGGTAGCTACTGTCGTTAGCTTGTGGTTTCTTCGCGAGATACGAACTTTAACATGGGACCTCACTTTCCGGACGACAGTACAAAAACATGATAAGCTCTAAGATATTAATTGATTAACATAACCTGGTACATTAGATGGGTCAGCGAATTTTTTATTGATAAAAGCAATGATTTCAATACACAGAAAGAACAGATATAATTCACAGCCCTCTTAGATTGTACGCCTCGCGGGATTAGCCGAGCGGTCTAGAGCACTGCAGTCACAGACGGTGCGGCTGGTCCCGGCGGAGGTTCGAGTACTCCCTCGGGCATGGGTGTGTGTGTTTGTCCTTCGGATGATTTAAGTTAAGTAGTGTGTAAGCTTAGGGACTTATGACCTTAGCAGTTAAGTCCATTAAGATTTCACACACATTGTTTTATTATATTGTACGCTAATGATGCTGTTGTCTTGAGGACTGTATTGTCGATGGATACTGGACTGTTTAGATTACATTTTCGCTTGGTATACTACAAGGGTCCGTCTCAATGGGTAGTGAGTATGGCTGCTATGCAGATGGTCCAGGTTCGAGTCCCAACATTACCACAGACTTTTCAGCCTCCTAATACCAATCGAGCGAGAAGTGGCGACTCCAAGCTGTAGAAAGCAGGCGACGGACCGGAGAGCGCTGTGCTGACCCCACGCCTCTCCGTACCGCATCCCATGAATCCACTGACAGAGGATGACACGGCGGTCGGTCGGACCCGATTGGCGCATCATGACCGGAATGACGAGCTCTGATTGTGTTGCTTTTACTGCACGGCATAGATGTGCATAAAAGTAAGATAACACTTATAATGAGGAGGAGGGATCTGATTAACAAATTAGTGGTAAACTTGTCGAGCCTGTGGCATAGTTTAAATATGTAGGGATAATACTTGTAAGCCATACGAATGCGTAACTTCTGTGACAGGTAAGCAAAGTCCAAGACCTTGATTTCTTGAGAGGGTTCTGGGAGAGTGGACTGCAACTGTGTAGGAAACTGTGAAGTAGACACTTGTGTAACCTCTTATAACATGTTGTTCCAGCTATTTGTTCTCATCAATTGGTATGACAAGATATCGATAACATAAAGACGTGCTGTAGAACCACAACAGGTTGGTGCAGCTAGCATGAAAGTGTACCAGAGATTCTCAGCAAGCTTAAAGCGGAACCCTAGGAAAAGCGGCGACGTCACTTTAGCGAAATCCTCCTAAAAGCTTGTAGAGTAGAAGTATTTGGGAGATGATCGGGCTGCGTCCATCGTATACATTGCTTACGGAACATTGTAGTGAAGTAAGAGACATTATGGCACGTACCGAGGAATACAGACTGTCATTATACATCGTCCAATACGCAGATGTAATAGTATAGAAAAACTTTTCTATTGGTAGTAAACACCCTCCGCCATGCAATACACAGGAATTTGCGGAGTATATATGCAGAAGTACTTTGGGATACGAATTGTGACATTTGTTTTTCGCAAGCAACGCTTTCTACCAGGTGAGCAATCCGTATGCACCTCAACTTAGTGTCGGACCGTGATGCTCTCTCCGACAATTTAGAAAGTCAAGTGGAAGATTCCGCCGCAGGGTTGAAAATTAGTTCTGGTAAATTATTGTTTAAAATATGTCTTTCGCTAGTTACTGCTTGTCGTGCAGTTGGAAGAGAAGTGATCTGAATGTAGCTCGAAAAAGGGTAATGTTTGCATGTGACGTATACTGTTGCTATCTAAACCCAACCTAAAATTCTGTTCGAAGAAGAACCACCATGTATTCGGCGACACAAATCTTGTGACGTACAACAGACATGTTGAACTGCCTTCCAAGATCCATCACCAATGACACCAAACAAGCTCCTAGTCCAGGCCGTGAAGGCCCAAGGTATGTATGTCTACCCGCCGTGGTGACATCCTCTGCCACGCGACGATATGCATATGCGAAATGGAGCGGCATGTGGTGAGCTCACAACTTTCCCGGTTGTTTTACAGACTTTCCAGACAGTGGAGCTGCACTTTTTCGGCCAGGTAGCCCCTCAGTTGCCTTCACGAGCCCGAGTGCACCTTGCAACAGTCCTCCTGCCAAAGAAAAAAATCTTTGGCAGTACCGGGAATCGAACGCGGTCCTCCGCATTGTACTCATCTACGCTAACCACTCAGCTACCGACGCTGAAGTGCGATTACGTCATCCTCGGCGAGACGTTAAATCTTCATATGCAGAATCAGTACCTCAAAGCTGTGTTACAGGGCTATTACTATGTGTGATACAGATGGAAGTGATTGATTGAGTAACGTCGGCAGCTCAATGACGACATTCGCCGGTGATGCTGTCGTATATAGGAAAGAAATATCGTCAAAAATGGTTCAAATGGCTCTGAGCACTATGGGACTTAACATCTTAGGTCATCAGTCCCCTAGAACTTAGAACTACTTAAACCTAACTAACCTAAAGACATCACACACATCCATGCCCGAGGCAGGATTCGAACCTGCGACCGTAGCAGTCCCGCCGTTCCAGACTGAAATATCGTCAGAAAACCTCAGAGAAATGTAAGAAGACCAGCAGAGACCCGATGCTTGTTGTAGGGACTGTTAGTTCGTCATCGTCATATATCTAAAGAAATGAGCATAAACGAGCGACAAAACTGTTCAGTTTCACTATCTTCCCGAACATTTCACCCTTAGTTCACGTTCCACTGCTTCCAAGATTTAGAAAATTCCATTTTATTTAACTCTGTGTCCGGCTAACCTTCATGTCCCAACAATTAGTTAACTTAAGCAAGGGAAAATGTGTGCGATGTCTGTGAATCGTGTAAACTTTGTTCCACGTGTCATCGTATTTTCACTGCTTGTGTATCGCATTTTTTGCGGTGAAAACTGGGGGCCAGGCCAGCAGTCCCTTAAACGAGCGTGGAAAACCGCCCAAAAACCATACATAGGATGGCTGGTCCGCCAGTTGGTCCAATAGTTGTTAATCTGTCGTTATTCGACCCGCGTCTAGCGCACCTCCCCAGTCTCCTAATCTGGTACGCACTGCGTTAAGCTGTATAGAAGCAGGTCGTTACTCCTGTGCTTATTTCCAACAGCTGACTCTACTGAATGGAATAGAAGGATGGAAGGATGATTACTGTTTAAGATTCCATCGACAACGAGGTCTCTGTTGGATTCCTTTCATGTTAATTTCTTAAATACGTTGTCATTTACGGCATAAATTCCGCTTCTAAATTTACTGTGGTGTTTCTGACTATCTGGGAGGAGACTGAGCAGTGGAACGTGTTACCTTTACGCATAAACAAGAACGACTGAAAGGTTTGAGGAGAGACCAGATGTCATTAAACGGTTTAAAGAAGATGATAAGGAAATTAGAAAACACGTATGAGCTTGGTGTGACACCTGCAAGAGGAAGATATCCCATCCTGGTCAAAGTCCTTGACGAAGTTTCCGTTGCTGTAACTGACTATGCAGCAACGTGTATCCCATAGTCAACAGTATGCCGTCTGTTTTACACTGGTATCCGTACAAATTCCAGATGGTGCAGCAACTGAAACCCCCTGATCCGCAGCAACGTTCTGAATTTACTCTTCGTTTTCTGGCACCGATCGAAGTTAATGGGATATGGCCAGCCAATATTCTACGGAGTGCCGAGGCACATTTTACATTACAAGGTGCAATGAATATACAGAACTGACAAATCTGGGGTACTGTTAAACCGTGCGCCATGAAGGAAGAACCTTTGCACACGCCGTATGTTTCTGTGTAATGTGCATTCAAGGACATTCCCCTTTGAAGAGAATGCACCCATAGGGCCTGTTAGGTGCACAGTGTGACGTCTGCAAGTTATCGAGACTTCCTCGTACAGCATGTAATTCCTATTTTGGAACAGTACAACTGTGTAGAAAACACTGGTTTCGTGCAAGATGCGGCAACCCTTAATGTCACTTGCACTGTGAAAAATTTGCTTAATACATCCTTCCAGGAAAGTGTTATCTCCAGAGGTATTCCAGATCATGGCCTTCAAGGTCACCTGATGATAATGATGTTGGATTTATGGGATGCCCAACTGCGATGTTAATAGCGCCCATACAAATTCCCAATCTTTACTCAGTTCAATCTCGCCATTTTCATGAACGACGATGAAATTATGATGACAACATAAACATCGAGTCCCCAGGCGGAGAAAATCCCCAACGCGGCGGGGAATCGAACCCGGGACCATGTAATCCAGAGGCAGCAACGCCAGTCACTACACCACGAGCTGCGGACAAGATCACCTGATCTGAATCCGCGTGAGTTCTCTCTCTGGGGGTATCTAAGGGAATGCGTTTACCAGGGACACGTTCGGTCTCTACCTGATCTGAGGGACAGTATGTACATTGGTCAAATTCCACCGGAACTGCTGTGAATAACTGTTCATCACGTCGTTTTACGGATGCAGCATCTCGTTTACATCTCATACTGAACGAACTGCATAAGACTCGGTTGATGATAAATTTGGCATTAAGCCTTTCGCACTTGTTTCATCTTTTCTGCACACACCCGTTCCTAATCCATTAACTATGGAAACATTTCTGTATATCTTTTCTACCTTCACAGCGCCAGGTTTGCACCTTTTTTTCAGCATAAATTGTTTCCGCATTAAGGCCTTAGAATATTTTCAGAGTTTCGCTACCAAACGATACTTACAGCCCACAAACATCTGTGAGTACCTGCACTTGAATTATAACCACCCGTTATTTAAAGCCGTTTCCAGAAGGAATGGCAGGGACAGAGAGAAAGAGAGAGAGAGAGAGAGAGAGAGAGAGAGAGAGAGACAGACAGAGAGAGAGAGACTGACGCAGGCTTTCGAGTTGGGCGTCACAGAAGTTGTTCCGTGATGAATCGACCAGAGGCGCCGTGCTGTGGTCCTGTTGTTTATAGATTAATCTCGCCGTCGAAGTGCCCCGAGCTGGAGGCCACGAGTCACGGAGGGAAACAGGCCGGCTCTCAAGTTGTGCGTCACCCCGGCGAGGGCGCCTGCAAGTTTGTGGAACTCGTGTAATTGGCGCTCGCCATTCGCCACCCCAGCAACGGCGTCTGGTGTACTGCCGCTTCGATAGTGGGCAAGCAGCTGTTGTAAGCCTCGACAGGTGCTGGACACATTACCATCGTGGTGCCAGGTAAAGCTACGTGACTCAAAAATGGTCTGCAAGGACAGTATTAATACGTAAGGTTTTAATTATCCCTCAATAAAATGAAGATACCTAATTAAACTTCCGTTTATTTGTAGGAACTTGTCTGTGGTCCTGGTGAACTTAGAAATCACGGGGCCAAACTACGGTACCAAGCCATTGGGGGAACAAACACAAAATGAGCATGGTGCCCGCATCTCGTGGTCGTGCGGTAGCGTTCTCGCTTCCCACGCCCGGGTTCCCGGGTTCGATTCCCGGCGGGGTCAGGGATTTTCTCTGCCTCGTGATGGCTGGGTGTTGTGTGCTGTCCTTAGGTTAGTTAGGTTTAAGTAGTTCTAAGTTCTAGGGGACTTATGACCACAGCAGTTGAGTCCCATAGTGCTCAGAGCCATTTTGAACAAAATGAGCACGAGCGTGTTCGCAGATCGTGGTGTAGTGGTTAACGTTGCTGCCCCTGGATTACGGGGTGCCGGGTTCAGTTCCCGGCCGGGTCGGTGATTTACTCGATCAGGAGACTGGACAGGGAAAAAAATTGGGAATTTGTACGGGTGCTGATAAACACGCCATTGTGCGCTACTCCCACGCAATAATAACAATAATAATAATATAATAATAATAATAAAATGAACACAGCCGTTACTGCAATTGAAGGGGAACGGCGATGCAAAACTGTATGATGAGTTGTTGGAAGTGTACGGCAACAATGCACCACCATATGACACAACAATCAGATGGCGAAGACGCTTCCTCTGCGTTAGGACTAAAAAAACTAAACTCCGTCCAAACGAGCCCTCAAGCTCCAAGGTAACCGACCGACCGCCGTGTCATCCTTAGACCACAGACGTCACTGGATGTGGATATGGAGGGGCATGTGGTCAGCAGTCCTCTCTCGCGGCCGTTGTCAGTTTTCGTGACCGGAGCCGCTACTTTCCAGTCAAGTAGCTCCTCAATTGGCCTAACAAGGGCTGAGTGTACCGCGCTTCTCCACAGTGCTCGGCAGAACGGACGGTCACCTGTACAAGTGCTAGCCAAGCACGAAAGTGCTTTACTTCGGTGATCTGACGGCAATCGGTGTGACCACTGGAGCACGGCCGTTGGCTTCCAATGTCCTCAAAGGAGGATCCCGGAGAAAAATGTATAGTAATTGAAGGTGTTATCCATAATAATATTATAATGCCAAAGGAACTGTGTCTGTCACGGTGAAATAAGGGATGGAGATAGCTTGAGCCCTGAAGAACAATATAGGCTACTATAGAAACTGTGTAACACAAGGTACATGTTGATTTGAAGAATATTACGCGAAACAGGGAAACATGTTCACTCTTTGAAAAAGCTATTTACGCATTGACTTTTGATCTTTATCACATTTGTGAAAACGCGTTTTTGGGTTGATATGTGTAAAATGATACAATTCAAAATATTAAGTACAATGCTTGTAAAATTCCATGCATTTAATACATACTTCCACACTATTTGTTGCCTACTGAAACTAATGTTATTGCTCATACAGTAGCTTACTTACTCACCATTACTCGTCAGAACAAAACTACTCACATGTGAGCGCAGCTGTGGGCAACAGCTAATACAGAATATTTATAAATAATGCTTTTCCATGCACAGTACATACATGGGGTGTTCATAGAAAACAATTCGAGAAACTGTCACGTTTTCTCTTGGAGAAGCCAGTAGATTACTTAACTTTCGTTCTACCCACGTCTGCTGTGTGTGAAATGTCGGTTGATCGCAGCTCAGTATGAGAAACCCTGATAGAAATAACAGAAATACTAAAAAAAATGGTTCAAATGGCTCTGAGCACTATGGGACTCAACTGCTGTGGTCATAAGTCCCCTAGAACTTAGAACTACTTAAACGTAACTAACCTAAGGACAGCACACAACACCCAGCCATCACGAGGCAGAGAAAATCCCTGACCCCGCCGGGAATCGAACCCGGGAACCCGGGCGTGGGAAGCGATAACGCCACCGCACGACCACGAGATGCGGGCTAACAGAAATACTCCTAATGATCTGGGCTGACTGCAAGTAGATGTCGCGTGCAGTATATAAGCATAAGAACATTATTCTATTATCAGCTGCATCTAACAAAAAATGGTTCAAATGGCTCTGAGCACTATGGGACTTAACATCTGAGGTCATCAGTGCCCTAGAACTTAGAACTACTTAAACCTAACTAATGTAAGGACATCACGCACATCCATGCCTGAGGCAGGATTCAAACCTGCGAGCGCAGCGGTCACGCAGTTCCAAACTGAAGCGCCTAGAACCGCTCGGCCACACCGGCCGGTTGCATCTAACAAACTTCCTCATTAATATTTTTCTTTGGGGGGGGGGTGGGGGAGGGAGCAGGAGGAGGTGTAATCTCAGAAAGTGGGAAAAGGTGATATAGAACGAATTACACTTCACTGAAAATTTACAATGGGGGACAATAACCCATGTTAAATACACAAGGTAATTCCGAATGCAAATGAAATTACAGTACCTTACTTATAGTGATTGCATGTGGAACGACAAGTTACCAGGAAGAAGCCAGAAAATGAACTTCAAAAAGGGGTAAAAAATAGACAGTTACATAGGAGGGAAGATAATCCTGTATAAACTATTTGTCTAATCCACACAATTCAATAGATGAAGGAAACATTGGATTCAGCCACTACTTGGGTAGACGGAGAAACTGCAGAACCACAGTCGGAGCTTTCCCTCTAAAGGTGGTAAACTCCTTATTTGTCAGCCTGGTCAAGAAATATTACCAAAAATACCGTTTGTTCTGAATTGCATTAAATGTTCTGCATAATGGAATAGCATACATTTGTAATCTCATAATTTCATTGGCAGAAACATATCTCAGAGTACAAGAACAAACTTCCTGTTGCATGAACTGATTTGCAGTACGATGTTGTTCCAATATCAGTTATTGGTGAAGGCAATAAACTCGTATGAAAAATTGCAAACTGAGTGTTACTCTTCACATGAGGCTCATCGCACTAAGGAGCTCAAAACTGGTGAAAACGCAGAAAAGTTTTCAAATGAAAACGTAATTTCCGAAAATATAAAGCGAAACGCCATTATCAAGCAAAAGAGAGGCCATTGCTGAGGGCACATGGACGCTTCCTGCATGAAAAAAGCCATATTGGCTGTGCAAGCATTCCTCACGAAAATGAACTAAAGCAGTTCAGTAGAATGAGACAAAAGCACTCCCGACAGTTCCGAGAGTGGAATGAATTAATTTTCTCGTGTTTAATCAAAATCTAGTCAGGCTAATCGAAATGAATTCGTGTCACATTTTGTCCCAAAGGAACATCAAGTCTTACGAAGGTGGTGTCTGGAACCTGATGCCATTTGAAAATGGCCAAAAGAGGCAGTAGGCTCCGGCTTCTTTATGATTGTAGGGCGCTAATAATCTCAAAACGCCCATTGCGGGAAAGTGGAGAGCGCTATGATTCGAGGAGAAACCAACTTGCTAGACTCTTCTGTGGAAGGACGTCGGTATCGACTGCATCGCACAAAATAAGAACAAACAAGGAAACCTCTGCTTCCCTCACCTGTAGATTCAAACACTCGTGCTCACAGATTCTACCTGTACAGACATAATCTGTGGAAATGGAGAGGGTAAGAGAGACGAATCTGGATGAAGCATAAAAATAATCATTAATACCACGCATATTTTCTTGACAAGGTAGGACACGGATAAGTTATCTGTCGTATTTACACAAGACCGCTAATTAACATTAACCAATCAGAAATGAAAGCTGGTTTATACCGCAACGCCGACAAGAGCAATTTCTCGACGTTTGCTACACCTTTAATTGAGGAGAATTCTAATGGTAATCGTCTAGTGAATAAATAAAACTTATGAATATGAGGCTGAGAACGGCCTCACTCTACCAAAGGTGCCGTACGTGAGAAACAAGTTTCTAACATGGGCGTCGGTAGCTTCACTGTCACGTTATTAGGAAGTGAGTTGTTGTAAACTTGGAAGTGCCTGTACCCACGTGCTGCCTGGAGCACTGCAAGAGGAGAAGCGGCTTATTGCCTCTCCAGAGAAATTTCATTCTTGCTTCAGGTTGCGGTATCACGTTACGCTTAGATGCAGGCAATACGTGACGCATTCCTTATGGTGTGATACGCTGTTGTCTATAAGCAAAATTTCTCCATCTCGAATTTGGTAACTCCGAAAAAATATTACCCACATCAGACAAAAAATGGTTCAAATGGCTCTGAGCACCATGGGACTTAACTTCTGAGGTGATCAGTCTCCTAGAACGTAGAACTACTTAAACCTAACTAACCTAAGGACATCACACACATCAATGCCCAAGGCAGGATTCGAACCTGTGACCGTAGCGGTCACCCGGTTCCAGACTGTAGCGCCTAGGACCGCTCGGCCACGCCGGCCGGACCACATCAGGCACCAAGGGTATGGGAAACAACGTGGCAAAACAATTCCCGAGTTTCCTGCGCACATTTACAGCCATATACAGTGCACTGGAAAACTTGAGGACGAGATACACTACTGGCCATTAAAATTGCTGCAACACGAAGATGACGTGCTGCAGACGCGAAATTTAATCGACAGAAAGAAGATGCTGTGATATGCAAATGATTAGCCTTTCAGAGCATTCACACAAAGTTTGCGCCGGTGGCGACACCTACAACGTGCTGACATGAGAAAAGTTTCCAACCAATTTCTCATACACAAACAGCAGTTGACCGGTGTCGCCTGGTGAAACGTTGTTGTGATGCCTCGTGTAAGGAGCTGAAATGCGTACCATCACGTTTCCGACTTTGATGAAGGTCGGATTGTAGCCTATCGCGATTGCGGTTTATCTTATCGCGACATTGCTGCTCGCGTTGGTCGAGATCCAATGACTGTTAGCAGAATATGGAATCGGTGGGTTCAGGAGGGTAATACGGAACAACGTGCTAGATCCCAGCGGCCTCGTATCACTAGCTTCTCCATCACGCACCATCTCTGGAAGATGCGTGCAGCGCCTGGCGTCGTTGACGGGGCCCTCCTGCGCAGCCCTCTTGCCCACTGCGATGGACATCAGACAACTGAGCGGATCGCGGCGCAACACCGAAATGGCGGGAACCACGGAAGCAGACCGTGGAGGAAAACAAGTCTACAGCATTGCCATAAATATAGAAATCGCCCTATGTTTTTAGATCGTATAAAAATGATAATTTTATTGTGTTTTTTCAGTGTGTGCATATGTAATGTAACAAATGTACCAGACACCACCTGTCGGTAATAGTGTTATAGTTCATATAAATTACGTGCATTCTGCCAACCAATTTTATGTGACGCAGCATGTGAAAGTTGCTGGTTTTGGACAGGTTATTCTTGTAACCGAAATATCAAGTACGTTCTGGTACATTTGGTACTGATTAGATAGGATGAAAAAGATTTGCATTCGTGAAATAGTAAATTAGTACCAGTATCGTTATAGATCTGAAGATGGTTCTAGATGAACCGAAACCGGTCATATGAAGAAAAAAAAATTGCAATCAAGACGGATTATAAGTAACATGGTAATTATTGTCTTTGAATAATAATGTCATTTCTGTTCATCTGATTGCTTATTTATTGCAGTTACTTTCCGTACTATACCGTAGCAGTTCTTTCTGTGTATGGTCCAAGTTTCATCGAGCCGTGGCAGTAATACATCATGTGACAGTTACCTTCTTCGTTAAATTTTGGTGGTGCTCCTCGACTCCAAAGAAGTAGTACCCTTGCCTCAAAATTAAGATCTATTTATACGCCTCTGGCACGCATTTGTTTCACCAAAACCTGCCACTTAGTCACTTAACGAGAGTCTTGTCCTGATGTGGTGACATCGATCCGCCCGCTTGTACCATTACCGCTGTGCCAGAAAAACGTGTGTTTCCTGAAGAGGGGCAGCAGCCTTTTCAGTAGTTTCAGGGGCAACAGTCTGGATGATTGACTGATCTGGCCTTGTAACACTAACCAAAACGGCCTTGCTGTGCTGGTACTGCGAACGGCTGAAAGCAAGGGGAAACTACAGCCGTAATTTTACCCAAGGGTATGCAGCTTTACTGTATGGTTAAATGATGATGGCGTCCTCTTGGGTAAAATATTCCGGAGGTAAAATGATCCCCCATTCGGATCTTCGGGCGGGGACTACTCAGGAGGACGTCGTTATCAGTAGAAAGAAAACTAGCGTTCTACGGATCGGAGCGTGAAATGTCAGATCCCTTAATCGGGAGGTAGGTTAGAAAATTTAAAAAGGGAAATGGATAGGTTAAAGTTAGATATAGTGGAAATTAGTGAAGTTCGGTGGCAGGGGAAGCAAGACTTTTGGCCAGGTGAATACAGGGTTATAAATACAAAATCAAATAGGGATAATGCAGGAGTAGATTTTATAATGAATAAAAAAATAGGAGTGCGGATAAGCTACTACAAACAGCATAGTGAACGCATTATTGTGGCCACGATAGACACGAAGCCCACGCCTACTGCAGTAGTACAAGTTTATATGTCAACTAACTCTGCAGATGATGAAGAAATTGATGAAATGAGATAAAAGAAATTATTCAGATAGTGAACGGAGACATAAATTTAGTAGTCATGGGTGACTGGAATTCGAGAGTAGGAAAAGGGAGAGAAGGGAACATAGTGGGTGAATATGGATTGGGGGACAGAAATGAAAGACGAAGCCATCTGGTAGAATTTTGCACAGAGCATAACTTAATCATACCTAACACTTGCTTCAAGAATCATAAAGGAAAGTTGTATACATGGAAGAATTCTGGAGATACTAGAAGGTATCAGATAGATTATACACTCCTGGAAATGGAAAAAAGAACACATTGACACCGGTGTGTCAGACCCACCATACTTGCTCCGGACACTGCGAGAGGGCTGTACAAGCAATGATCACACGCACGGCACAGCGGACACACCAGGAACCGCGGTGTTGGCCGTCGAATGGCGCTAGCTGCGCAGCATTTGTGCACCGCCGCCGTCAGTGTCAGCCAGTTTGCCGTGGCATACGGAGCTCCATCACAGTCTTTAACACTGGTAGCATGCCGCGACAGCATGGACGTGAACCGTATGTGCAGTTGACGGACTTTGAGCGAGGGCGTATAGTGGGCATGCGGGAGGCCGGGTGGACGTACTGCCGAATTGCTCAACACGTGGGGCGTGAGGTCTCCACAGTACATCGATGTTGTCGCCAGTGGTCGGCGGAAGGTGCACGTGCCCGTCGACCTGGGACCGGACCGCAGCGACGCACGGATGCACGCCAAGACCGTAGGATCCTACGCAGTGCCGTAGGGGACCGCACCGCCACTTCCCAGCAAATTAGGGACACTGTTGCTCCTGGGGTATCGGCGAGGACCATTCGCAACCGTCTCCATGAAGCTGGGCTACGGTCCCGCACACCGTTAGGCCGTCTTCCGCTCACGCCCCAACATCGTGCAGCCCGCCTCCAGTGGTGTCGCGACAGACGTGAATGGAGGGACGAATGGAGACGTGTCGTCTTCAGCGATGAGAGTCGCTTCTGCCTTGTTGCCAATGATGGTCGTATGCGTGTTTGCCGCCGTGCAGGTGAGCGCCACAATCAGGACTGCATACGACCGAGGCACACAGGGCCAACACCCGGCATCATGGTGTGGGGAGCGATCTCCTGCACTGGCCGTACATCACTGGTGATCGTCGAGGGGACACTGAATAGTGCACGGTACATCCAAACCGTCATCGAACCCATCGTTCTACCATTCCTAGACCGGCAAGGGAACTTGCTGTTCCAACAGGACAATGCACGTCCGCATGTATCCCGTGCCACCCAACGTGCTCTAGAAGGTGTAAGTCAACTACCCTAGCCAGCAAGATCTCCGGATCTGTCCCCCATTGAGCATGTTTGGGACTGGATGAAGCGTCGTCTCACGCGGTCTGCACGTCCAGCACGAACGCTGGTCCAACTGAGGCGCCAGGTGGAAATGGCATGGCAAGCCGTTCCACAGGACTACATCCAGCATCTCTACGATCGTCTCCATGGGAGAATAGCAGCCTGCATTGCTGCGAAAGGTGGATATACACTGTACTAGTGCCGACATTGTGCATACTCTGTTGCCTGTGTCTATGTGCCTGTGGTTCTGTCAGTGTGATCATGTGATGTATTTGACCCCTGGAATGTGTCAATAAAGTTTCCCCTTCCTGGGACAATGAATTCACGGTGTTCTTATTTCAATTTCCAGGAGTGTATAATGGTAAGACAGAGATTTAGGAACCATGTTTTAAATTGTAAGACATTTCCAGGGGCAGATGTGGACTCAGACCACAATCTATTCGTTATGAACTGTAGATTAAAACTGAAGAAACTGCAAAAAGGTGGGAATTTAAGGAGATGGGACCTGGATAAACAGACTAAACCAGAGCTTGTACAGAGTTTCAGGAAGAGCATAAGGGAGCAATTGACAGGAATGGGGGAAAGAAATACAGTAGAAGAAGAATGGGTAGCTATGAGGGACGAAGTAGTGAAGGCAGCAGAGCATCGAGTAGGTAAAAAGACGAGGGCTAGTAGAAATCCTTGGGTAACAGAAGAAATATTGAATTTAATTGATGAAAGGAGAAAATATAAAAACGCAGTAAATGAAGCAGGCAAAAAGGAATACAAACGTCTCAAAAATGAGATCGACAGGAAGTGCAAAATGGCTAAGCAGGGAGGAATAATGTAAGGGTGTAGAGGCTTATCTCACTAGGGGTAAGATAGATACTGCCTACAGGAAAAAGAAAGAGACGTTTGGAGAACAGAGAACCACTTGTATGAATATCAAGAGCTCAGATGGAAACCCAGTTCTAAGCAAAAAAGGAAAGCAGTAAGGTGGAAGGAGTATATAGAGGGTCTATACAAGGGCGATGTACTTGAGGACAATATTATGGAAAATGAAGAGGATGTAGATGAAGATGAAATGGGAGACACGATACTGCGTGAAGAGTTTGACAGAGCACTGAAAGACCTAAGTCGAAACAAGGCCCTGGGAGTAGACAACATTGCACTGGAGCTACTGACGGCCTTGAAAGAGCCAGTCCGCACAAAACTCTACCGTCTGGTGAGCATGAGGTATGAGACAGGTGAAATACCCTCAGACTTCAAGAAGAATGTAATAATTCCAATCCCAAAGAAAGCAGGTGTTGTCAGATGGGAAAATTACCGAACTATCAGTTTAATAAGTCACAGCTGCAAAATACTAACCTGAATTCTTTACAGACGAATGGAAAAACTGGTAGAAGCCGACCTCGGGGAAGATCAGTTTGGATTGCACAGAAATATTGGAACACGTGAGGTAATACTGACCCTACGACTTATCTTAGAAAATAGATTAAGGAAAGGCAAACCTATGTTTATAGCATTTGTAGACTTAGAGAAAGCTTTCGACAATGTTGACTGGATTACTCACTTTCAAATTCTAAAGGTAGCATGGGTAAAATACAGGGAGCGAAAGGCTATTTACAATTTGTACAGAAACCAGATGGCATTTATAAGATTCGAGGGGCATGAAAGGGAAGCAGTGGTTGGGAAGGGAGTGAGACAGGGTTGTAGCCTCTCCCCGATGTTATTCAATCTGTATATTGACAAGAAGAGCTGCATCAAACCAGTCTCAGGACTGAAGACGACAACAGCAACAGAAATTAGTATTCTGCGGTAATTCTCTAATTCATGCAGTTGGTGACCGTGGAGACTTTCAGCCTACGGCGCCAGTTGTAGGTAAACACAAAAGGTGACTCTTTTGGAAAGCAGGTCTCCCGAAGAAATCCGCTCAGATTTTTGATTTCTGTGGGCGAAATATGCATCCGCGGTTGAAATCCATCGGTAGCTGGTAGAGCTTCACGGAGACACTGTAATGTCTCGTCAGTCTGTCGCAGAATGATTTCGAAAATTTGTGGTCGGGGAGAGAGAACGTCACCGACGACGATCGCAGTGGCCGACCAATCACGGCACGGCAGCATCTGAATGCAACTCACGTGGAGGAGCTGAATAAGGACAACAGGAAGACCACGCTATGACATATAACTGTGGAATTGGAAATGTCATTCGGAAGTGTTCGACATATTGTACACGGTATTGTGTAGAACCAGAATTTTTTTTCTTTTTTTTTCCCCTTGAGTTTCGCGAAATCTGACCGACCAACACGAGAAGCAGTGCATGGAGTCAAGTACGTAACTTTTGCAAAGGTTCTCCATGGAAGAAAACAGTTTTCACTTCCGCATTATGAAGAATGACATAACATGATCGACCGCTATACCCCCAGCAGCAAGTGGAGTGGAAACAGTCCTCCTCTTCAAAGACAAAGAAGTTTAATGTGACGCTATCTGCTGCGAAGGCGATTATCATAACATTTTGTGAGAGGGCAGATGTCACACTAGTGGAGTTTGTGGAAACAGGAAGACAGTGACCACTTGCCGATGTAGCGAGATAGCTGCGCGAAGCATGCGGAAAACATTACCAGGACTTCTCGCTGAGGGCGTCATCTCCCTTAACTACAAGGCGCAACCTCATGCATCAAGAAGACCACCTCGCTGTTGAAGCACTTTTGTTGGGACATCATGAACTACCCTCTCTATAGCCCGGGTCTCGCTTCAAGCGACGATCACCTCTTTCCTCACTTTAAGGAGCACCTAGAAGACCGACGGTTATTCAGACAAGGAGATGAAACTCTTCGCGACAATGTGGATGAAAACGTAAGGACTGGATTTATACCTTGAGGATATATTAAGGTTCATACCACGAAGCAACAAGTGCCTAAACCGACACGGAGACTATATCGAAAAATAACTCAGTGTACTCGTAAGAACTATCAGTTGGCTTTATTGCCCGCATGAAATAAAAAGTACTCGTTTCACTGCAGGCTTTGTAACCTTAGTTTCTGATCTTCCCCTCGTATTCATAGAGCCAAACACGTATTTCTAAAAATGTGATCTTATCGTGACGCCGCCACAATTTTTTGGGTGTTTCAACAAAAACTAGTAGTTCGACAGCATTGGAAGGCAGTCGGAAGGCGCTCACATGCCAACATGTCGACTGCAGCATCGACAGCTGTTTCGATAGCACAAGGCAGACCAGCCCTAGCACCACAACATTGCAGTCGTATACTGGAGGTATAGAGTATTTTTGATATTTATAAGACTAATGACGACTTGTAGAACCCAACCCAGTTAAAAAATCTGCGTAACACCAACTGTAAAGAATTTTCTTGAAAGGAAAACTGCACTATATCTTTTCCCTTCGCTGAGAGCTAGCGGGTGGTGGCACCCTCTTGCCCCGGGGTATGGAGGCACATAGGAAAACAGGACTCTCACAGAGTGAGGACACGGATTTGTTGTACCACGTGCGGCTGGAAGGAGCGGGTCAGCACAAATAGGCAGGGCACGAGTGAAGATAACCACAACTTTCAGCCCCGAGATCGGTAGTCCAGCAGCACCAGCAGAGACGGGAGGGCTATGTCAGTCGACCAGGCACCATGGGACAGCAGGCAGCTGCTTTTAAGTCCATGCTTGCACCGCTGCACCGTCTACTAGCGCGAAGTCCTCATTCTTGGACCTGGTATTAATCTGCTGGCGGGCTGCCACCTGGCCCACTTCCGGCAGCTGCCAGAGTCCTACCCTCCAGGGCAGGAGCAAGCGACCTCGGCGTTCCGCCGCTCACCCTTCCTTACTTGTGCAGGTGCCCAAACGCTAAAAGCCGGCAACTACTGGGGCGAGGTGCACCATCGGAGACTGGCACCCCCTGCAGGAAACTAGGCACTCTTCAGCACCGCTGTCACTGTCCGCGGTCGGCCGTTTCCCAGTAACAAGTCCACCCATAAACTACTGTGCTCAGCATGGTGGGGTGATTACGTCACAGCGTGGTAGCCTCCAGCTCGTCGCATCCACACGACTCCTCTTCGCGTGCCCGAGGGGGCGTGGTCGCCGCCTCCATCGTGACGCTACTAGTGTAGACAAATGAGTGCCAATAAGATGTTTTAACTTTTTGACGTTGTCTGACAGAGCTGCCAAAGGCCATTCCCGCGACCTCTAACACCACCGCGACCCATCCCTGTACGTAACTGGTCCTACATCTCCGGACAGCTTCAGTATGTTGGTTAGCGGTTAACGAAGTAGCACAGAGTCGAACGCAGTTCGGAAATCTAGGACCTGTTATGAAAGAAGAAGAGGGCTGTATCTAACAAGTGGTTTTTACTAAATCTGTATTGTTTGCAGTATTGACAGCATCTTCGTCGACAGCACGCAGATTGCCATGCGCCTCTCGGACCTGAGCGGAAGGCTGCACATTTAAACCTCTCGCTAGCATAACGCCCGGCGAGGTCGCTCTTCCATCGCTCGCTGTCTCCGATGGGAGGCGCCACACATGCACACCTCCAGAGGACACTAAATTCCCTTGACCTCACCGTCTGCGACTCTCACTGGTCGGCACGTCTTTTTGGGCAACCACACTCACAACTTTGCCCACAGATTCAATGAACTTTCAGACTCATATCAATCTTAGTACTTGCACTTAGGTGACAGAAGTCATGGGATAGCGATTTGTTCACACACAGATGGCTGTAGTATCGTGTACACAAGGTATAAAAGGACTAAGACGTAGCGAAGCTGTCTCCCCTTACCGCTCGGGCTCCCTCTCTCTTCTTTCTCACCATCCTTTCTTCCTCCCCCTCCCCTCTCCCATTTTTCCCACTTCCTCACCCCCCATTCCGGGCCTCCACAACTAACCCTACCCTCTCCCCTCCCTCTCCCTTCTTTTCTCCCACTGGCTTCGTCCCCCTCCTTCCTCCCTCTTTCCTCCCCTGCCTGTACCATACATCCAGTGGCAGCCCCCCCCCCCCCCCATGTCATCACGTGTGCTCACTGTTTCCTCTGCCAAAGGTCGTCACCAGTGTTTAGTGCAGCGGTGTTTCCTTCGTTTCTGTGCGTCAGTGTTATCTTCGGTATGCTCCTTCGTTCGAGTGTAAAACTGATTACCTTCTTTTTGTGCACTGTGGACTTCGTTTATGAACCCTGAGACTTCCGACGAACGCCTTAATTTTTATTCTTGTGTGTGTGTCTTCTGTTTTTAACATTTATGTACTTACGTTTCTATGTCTCCATGTTAGCTATATGTTTTTTCGGTTGGCCGAAGAGCAGCACCTGTACGCCGCTGCCTACCTGCCTTTGTATAAAGGGAAAATATACTACAGAAAAAGAAAGCGGATCTGTCATTTGTACTCAGGTGATTTATGCGAAAATGTTTCCGACGTGATTATGGCCGCACGACGGGAGTGAACAGGCGCTGAACACGGAGTGGTAGTTTGCACTAGACGCATGGGACATTCCATTTCGGAAATCGTTACTGAATTCAGTATTCTCAGATGCACAGTGTCAACAGCGTGCCAAGAATGCGAGATTTCGAGCTTTGTCCCTCACCATGGACAATGGAATGACCGACAGCCTTCACTTGATAGCTGAGACAAGCGGCGTTTGTGCAGAGTTGTCAGCGCTAAAAGATAAGCAACACTGCGTAACGTATCCGTTAGGGCAGTCCGGCGAAATTTGTCGTCAGTAGGCTACATCAGCAGTTGAACGACGTGAGTGCGTTTGCTAACAACACGACTACACCTGCGGTGCATGTCCTGGACTAGTGACTACATCGATTTGACCCTACCAGACCACGCTTTTTAATTCGAGTCCCGATTTCAGTTTCCTAAGAGCTGATAGTGGGGTTCGAGGGTGGTGCATACCCCACGAAGCCATGGACCTAAGTGCCCTGTAAGGCACTGTGGCGGCTGGTGGTGGCTCCACGATGGTGTGGGCTGTGTTTGCATGCAATTGAGTGGGTCCTCTGGTCCAGCTGACCGGATCGTTGACTGTAAATGGCTTCGTTCGTCTACTTGAAGACCATCTGCAGCCATTCGTGGGCTTCATGTTCCCAAAAACGTCACCGGGTCAAAATTGTTCGCGATTGGTTTGAAGCACATTCTGTACAATTTGAGTGAATGATTTGGTCACCCATATCGCCTGACATAAATCCAGTTGTACATTTATAGAATATAGGATATAAATAAAGGTCGGCAGCAGTGGTGGTAGTAGCTCGCAGTCACGCAGTTGGGCCGGTCGAGGAGAACGATGGCGGTGCCTGACCGATGTAGTATAAAGTAAAACCAAGAATTACTATTCATAGCCGCGCGAATATGTAATTTGTAGCAACTGATTTTGTACTATTGTTATATCAAGTCCCATGTAAATGTTTTTTTTTAAATCTTTTAATAATAATTATTCTTATAAAATTACTTTTGACAATCATTCAACCGAATTTAAAGATTTTACTAATTTATCCTATCCATGGTCATCCTGATTATCGTAAAGAAAAATCAGTTGTTTCTTTTTATACATGACAAATCTAGCGGCCAACATTGCACTGGGCTGTGCCAGAAAAATTTCTTAATGGAGCAGATAGGTACGTGATATCAGGCGACTTAATTGAGGTAAGAATTTTCAATTTATTCAGAATGACTTTTCAGGGCCATAACGCGGCATTGCTGACGTCTAGATTTACCAGTTTAGATTCACAGTCAGTTAGTTATTGAAAGGTTATAGATGAGTCACAATTTTTGAGAGGTTAGTCACATTATTATTCCTAGGTTACGGGATTTAAACTGTTGGGAGGTTACAATCTCTTATTGCGGCATCTCGTCAAAGATGACACACAAGGTGTAGCAATCAATAATGATTTTCAGTTAAGCTGCATTACAGCCCAAGATGAAGATGCAAGTAATTTTCGCAAAAGGGCTATCAGGAAGATTTATATTTTGAAAAGTGTGCCAAGAAATAAAGTTACCAGTATTTGTGAAAGTTATTCTTATTTCTCAAAAACATTTCAAAAATACATGCACATGTTAACGTGAGCTATAAGATGTGTCTCCGTTTCTGAAATTCTGCTTATTACCAGAAGTCTGCATCCAGTGTGAGGCAGATGCTTCTGGCTGTTCTCCCTTCATCGTTGATGAGCTTTTCTTAATCCCTTCCTGAGTATCTAGCCTTTGTAAAAACATCGCAAGTAATTTATATGTGCAGAAATCACTGTGATTCCCGTAAAATATTTTACTCCATTTCAATAAGTGAAAAGTAAAACAAGATTTTCGCTCTGCTATACAGACAATGTCGAAGATGCATTTAGTATTATGGTAAGTAAAATAGAAGTTAATATTTTTCCACCGCCTAGATCTCAAGGAAACTATTTCCTTCATTATGACCGGTTTCGATTCTCTTTGCATATCATCATCAAAATGTGTAGATCACTTGTCATGTGCAGGTAAACTGATGACTAAAAACCTGTCATAAATAATAAGAATCGCGGAACTTAATTTGAATTGTGTGCTGTGAAATTTGTTTGTTTTGTTACTGATTTCGATTCACTTTCCTTTTCAGTAGTATCGCAGGAATGTAATATGGCAGGGTATGTAGGGAAAACAATAGGCACTAAACGAGTAAAGACGTGAACACTTTAACGAAGTACTTTAAGACGACGAACAAATAAAACATCAGAGAGTGACATGAGTTTCATCTGCCAACGAGAATAATTTTAGACGAATTCGAAATGAAATAGACATCAAAATTAAAGAAAACAATATTTTCCTGTAATAGGAATATGATCAACGAATGTCGTGGTGAAAAAAGAGTAACCATTTCCATTTCCGTTGGACGCATAATATAAAATTTTACTGTTTTTCAAAATAAGATCCCGTCTAACAGAAATTTAAAATTACTTTCATCGAATTAACTCGATATTTCTTCTTCTATGGTGCTGTTTTACCAAAAACGTGGCTCAATCCCTCTAAACTACAGTTTAGTCATGGCTGCACAGAGTGCAGCTTCTACTTTATGCATTCGGTGGAGCAAGAGGATCGAAACGGGATATTAACATGACAGACGTGTTGTCCATCTATCTCCAAATGTCCAGCAGTAGAACGTAATGATGTTGCGAGAATATTTTGACAAGTATTACGTAGTATAATTCACGCATTTTAGCGAAACTAATTAAACACAGCTCTGTGTTCCTAGAAATTCAATTATCAACTAGATATGTCATTAGCGTAATGACCAGCACCATAGTCGCTAACAAAGGCGCTCCCTATTGTATCACCTAATTTCGGAATATGAACACGTTAACGAGCAGAGAATGTAGAGCAGCACCTTGTTCGCAAACAATGCGGCTCCCTAATCTATCCCATATTTGGGAGTATGGTATCAAAAAAGTGCTCCAAGCAAGTCTTCACCGCTTCATTATCACAAGCAGTCAGAATTGCAGCGTAATGACGCAGAATTTTTGACGGAACCACCACCCCAAGAAATTTTCATTACAAGCGGGAGTGAAAAGTAGAAATGAATGTAAACAACAACTAATTTGTATCTTTGCGTGAATAACCATCTGATGACGAACATTATTAAAAGAGGCTGGTTGCTGTCTTTTTCTCTGCAGCAACCAACCTGTAATCAGTAACAATTCTTTGCGTCTCATTTCCTAATCTAATCCCATCAGCATCGCCTTATTTCACTCGACTACATTACTTTAGGCAATTAAGTGTTTACATTACGTCACTTGTTTTACTTGTGGTGATATTCATTTTATAATCTCTTTTAAAGATATTATCCTTTCCACCCAACTTCCCTTCCAAGCTCATAGCCGTATCTAATGGAATTATAATGTTATCCGTAAACCGTCAAGCTTTCATTTCTTCTTTCTGAACTCTGATTCGTTTTCCAAATTTCTCCTTGGTATCCGTTGCTGCCTGCACAGTGTACAGAACAAAAGAAGTCGTGGAAAGGCTATAATCCTGTCTCAGTCCTTTCTTGACAACTTCTTCCCTTTCATGACCTTCGACCCTTAAAGCTGCAATGTGTGTTCTGAAGATGTAGATAATTTTTCGCTCCTTGTATTTTATACCTGCTAAATTCAGAATTTTCAGAGAATGTGTTAGAGGCAACATTGTGAAAAAGTTCCCACAAATCCACAGATGATATGAACATAGGTTTGCATTCCCTTAACCTATCTTAAGTCGTAGGGTCAGCATGGGCTCGCGTCTTTCTGCATTTCTCCAAAACCCAAACTGACCTTCCCCTAGTCTGCCTTCTATTAGTTTTACCATATGTAAAAATAATTCGTGTCAGTATTTTGCAGCCACGACTGTTAAAATGATGGAACGACAATATTCACACTTTTCAGCACTTGCCTGCTTTACAGTAGGATTTACTACGTTCTTCTCGAAGTCCTAAGGTATTTGGCCTGTCGGTGTTCCACAGAATTTGGAGTACTTTTGTCATGGTTGGCTCCTCTTAGATTTTCAGTAATTATGTAGGAATGAAATCTACTCCAAGGGACTTGTTTCGACATTGGCCCTTCAGTGCACTGTCAAATTCTTCTTGCAATATCTGCTATGTAATCTTCATATACTTTCTCTTTTCTTTCTATAACATTGCCTTTAAGTTTATTTTCCTTAATATAGACTCTCTATGTATTCCTTCCACCTTTCAGCGTTCTCTTCTTTGCTACGAGCTTTTTTACCAGTACGAGCTAAGAGCTAAGCCATCAGCGGCTGCCAAAGACACCTTCGATGCCCACCATTGTGGCTGTATCATATTTCCGATCTGTGTTTTCTGCTATACAGGATAGCCTTACACATAAACTGAAGCGGTTCGCTACTCGGAAATCCGGCGTATTCACCGATTAAAAGGATCTGCTGGCTAGTTTTACTGTTCCTTCAGCATTCAGCTACTGGAATACATATTTTCGATAGAACATGGGCGCATAAGAAAGGCAAGCTGGCAACAATGTGATGACAGGTACAAAAGGTATCTTCGTTCAGTACGCTGCATCTGTGCTGCTCATTTAGTGTAGTGAGTAGAATTTTATGTCAGAACACTCGCTTCGAGAATTCTATTCGAAGTCCAGCTGTAATTTAATTTACTTTTTTATTTTCCACACTGCTTGGTATGGTATCTGGCTTCATAATCGTTGTACAGTAACTAAAGCAGCTGTGATACAAAATAAGTACAATTGTTTCATGCGATCACAAATGAGAATACATTCAATTTCTTGTTATTCCACTATTAAAGACATATTTAGCCTTTTAATGTTTATTCTGATGACACACACACACACACACACACACAAACTCCCCTCCATGTTTTCCAGGCAGCTGTCATAGTTGTTCCCCTTTTCTTCCATTCATTCCCCTTCCAGCAAAGTGAAAAACAATGTTAACTCCTCTCCTTCTACGTCTGTGCCTGCTTCTTCTATGCTACGTAGGTCCTCTGTATCCATGAAAAGCAGAAGCGCTTTGTTCCGCACTACTTCATCAGTTACATTTGAAATCAGTTTCCGTTATACTTTACTGCCATTACTTTCATCTATTATACCAACTAGCGTTCATTCCACTGCCATAACAATTATTTTCCTTAGAACATTAATTGACCAGTAGGGCTACCACACCGCTTCACAGGTAATTACCAGAATATGTCACTATTTTTGTTAGCACCATCGTTGTCACTAAACTGGCTGGTCTTAATGAATGTAGTAAATATACTTAACACCTCCGAGTTTATAAATTTTGTAGTTATTTCTGTCCTATGGAAGGTGATATTCTGACATATCCTAGCAATAAATGTTATTTGTGAAATAGTTTCCCAGGAAAAGTATACTTTACAGCATTCTTAGGCCTATCAAAATTGGACAATAATAAAAAATACAAACCTAGACCGGGCATCGAATACTCGAACTCGAGCATTCAAACGCAAAACTCTACCCACTGCACTAATTGGGCAACACGTGTAAACTACATTTAATAACGATATTTGTTGTACATATGGTTACAGTGTTGCAAAATTGTCTTTCTTTGATGTTAGCTTTGTACCAAAAGGATGCATATGATGAAATTTTGTTACAACTCTGTTTGCGCCAAAAGATCGGTAGACACTTGTTCACCACATCTTCCTTGTTCGATTTCCCCCGTCTCATGTGCCGCCATGCCACACACTGTCTGCTATCGCCACACAGCAGCGCTACTCAGATGCCGCTACTGTATTTATTTAATCAGATCTGATTAGGATCATCAGACCCTCCCTTACATCGGACCAAGGCTTCAGACATACAATACAAGAAATAACAATTTTAACATAACAGAATAGTAACATTAAAATGATTTGAATGTCTACAGAGCCATGAATAAAAAAATAGGAGTGCGGGTAAGCTACTATAAACAGCATAGTGAACGCATTATTGTGGCCAAGATAGACACGAAGCCCATGCCTACTACAGTAGTACAAGTTTATATGCCAACTAGCTCTGCAGATGATGAAGAAATTGATGAAATGTATGATGAGATAAAATAAATTATTCAGATAGTGAAGGGAGACGAAAATTTAATAGTCATGGGAGACTGGAATTCGAGAGTAGGAAAAGGGAGAGAAGGGAACATTGTGGGTGAATATGGATTGGGGGACAGAAATGAAAGAGGAAGCCGTGTGGTAGAATTTTGCACACAGCATAACTTAATCATAGTTAACACTTGGTTCAAGAATCATAAAAGAAGACTGTGTACATGGAAGAATCCTGGAGATACTAGAAGGTATCAGATAGATTATATAATGGTAAGACAGAGATTTAGGAACCAGGTTTTAAATTGTAAGACATTTCCAGGAGCAGATGTGGACTCTGACCATAATCTATTGGTTATGAACTGTAGATTAAAACTGAAGAAACTGCAAAAAGGTGGGAATTTAAGGAGATGGGACCTGGATAAACAGACGAAACCAGAGCTTGTACAGAGTTTCAGGGAGAGGATAAGGGAACAATTGACAGGAATGGGGGAAAGAAATACAGTAGAAGAAGAATGGGTAGCTATGAGGGATGAAGTAGTGAAAGCAGCAGAGCATCAAGTAGGTAAAAAGACGAGGGCTGATAGAAATCCTTGGGTAACAGAAGAAATATTGAATTTAATTGATGAAAGGAGAAAATATAAAAATGCAGTAAATGAAGCAGGCAAAAAGGAATACAAACGTCTCAAAAATGAGATCGACAGGAAGTGCAAAATGGCTAAGCAGGGATGGCTAGAGGACAAATGTAAGGATGTAGAGGCTTATCTCACTAGGGGTAAGATAGATACTGCCTACAGGAAAATTAAAGAGACCTTTGGAGAAAAGAGAGCCACTTGTATGAATATCAAGAGCTCAGATGGAAACCCAGTTCTAAGCAAAGAAGGGAAAGCAGAAAGGTGGAAGGAGTATATAGAAGGTCTATACAAGGGCGATCTACTAGAGGACAATATTATGGAAATGGAAGAGAATGTAGATGCAGATGAAATGGGAGATACGATACTGCGTGAAGAGGTTGACACAGCACTGAAAGACCTGAGGCGAAACAAGGCCCCAGGAGTAGACAACATTCCATTACAACTACTGATGGCCTTGGGAAAGCCAGTACTGACAAAACTCTACCATCTGGTGAGCAAGATGTATGAGACAGGCGAAATACCCTCAGACTTCAAGAACAATATAATAATTCCAGTCCCAAAAAAGCAGGTGTTTATAGATGTGAAAATTGACGAACAATCAGTTTAATAAGACACAGCTGCAAAATACTAACGCGAATTCTTTACAGGTGAATGGAAAAAATGGTAGAAGTCGACCTCGATGAAGATCAGTTTGGATTCCTCAGAAATGTTGGAACACGTGAGGCAATACTGACCCTACGGCTTATCTTAGAAAATAGATTAAGGAAAGCCAAACCTACATTTCTAGCATTTGTAGACTTAGAGAAAGCTTTTGACAATGTTGACTGGAATACTCTCTTTCAAATTCTAAAGGTGGCATGGGTAAAATACAGGGAGTGAAAGGCTATTTACAATTTGTACAGAAACCAGATGGCAGTTATAAGAGTCGAGGGGCATGAAAGGGAAGCAGTGGTTGGGAAGGGAGTGAGACAGGGTTGTAGCCTGTCCCTGATGTTATTCAGACTGTATATTGAGCAAGCAGTAAAGTAAACAATCAAAAAATTTGGAGTAGGTATTAAAATCCATGGAGAAGAAATAAAAACGTTGAGGTTCGCCGATGACATTCTGTCAGAGACAGCAAAGGACTTGGAACAGCAGTTGAACGGAATGGACAGTGTCTTGAAAGGAGGATATAAGATGAACATCAACAAAAGCAAAAGGAGGATAATGGAATGTAGTCGAATTAAATCGGGTGATTATGCGGGAATTAGATTAGGAAATGAGAAGCTTAAATTAGTAAATGAGTTTTGCTGCACTCCGTCATGCAGTAGACCATGCTCTCATAGGGTCGAACTATACCGATTGTACGCTCAAGTTACACACTGTGCGTGATAGTCATCAGTCGTCGATAGGATGCCTTTAGATACCGTCATTCAGTAGACCATGCTCTCATAGGGTTAATAGTTAGCTTATAATCAGTGTGAAAAAGATCATTTTACGGTGTTTCTTAAATAAACACACCATGATGCCAACACGTATATTATAATATATATACACTCCTGGAAATGGAAAAAAGAACACATTGACACCGGTGTGTCAGACCCACCATACTTGCTCCGGACACTGCGAGAGGGCTGTACAAGCAATGATCACACGCACGGCACAGCGGACACACCAGGAACCGCGGTGTTGGCCGTCGAATGGCGCTAGCTGCGCAGCATTTGTGCACCGCCACCGTCAGTGTCAGCCAATTTGCCGTGGCATACGGAGCTCCATCGCAGTCTTTAACACTGGTAGCATGCCGCGACAGCGTGGACGTGAACCGTATGTGCAGTTGACGGACTTTGAGCGAGGGCGTATAGTGGGCATGCGGGAGGCCGGGTGGACGTACCGCCGAATTGCTCAACACGTGGGGCGTGAGGTCTCCACAGGACATCGATGTTGTCGCCAGTGGTCGGCGGAAGGTGCACGTGCCCGTCGACCTGGGACCGGACCGCAGCGACGCACGGATGCACGCCAAGACCGTAGGATCCTACGCAGTGCCGTAGGGGACCGCACCGCCACTTCCCAGCAAATTAGGGACACTGTTGCTCCTGGGGTATCGGCGAGGACCATTCGCAACCGTCTCCATGAAGCTGGGCTACGGTCCCGCACACCGTTAGGCCGTCTTCCGCTCACGCCCCATCATCGTGCAGCCCGCCTCCAGTGGTGTCGCGACAGGCGTGAATGGAGGGACGAATGGAGACGTGTCGTCTTCAGCGATGAGAGTCGCTTCTGCCTTGGTGCCAATGATGGTCGTATGCGTGTTTGGCGCCGTGCAGGTGAGCGCCACAATCAGGACTGCATACGACCGAGGCACACAGGGGCAACACCCGGCATCATGGTGTGGGGAGCGATCTCCTACACTGGCCGTACACCACTGGTGATCGTCGAGGGGACACTGAATAGTGCACGGTACATCCAAACCGTCATCGAACCCATCGTTCTACCATTCCTAGACCGGCAAGGGAACTTGCTGTTCCAACAGGACAATGCACGTCCGCATGTATCCCGTGCCACCCAACGTGCTCTAGAAGGTGTAAGGCAACTACCCTGGCCAGCAAGATCTCCGGATCTGTCCCCCATTGAGCATGTTTGGGACTGGATGAAGCGTCGTCTCACGCGGTCTGCACGTCCAGCACGAACGCTGGTCCAACTGAGGCGCCAGGTGGAAATGTCATGGCAAGCCGTTCCACAGGACTACATCCAGCATCTCTACGATCGTCTCCATGGGAGAATAGCAGCCTGCATTGCTGCGAAAGGTGGATATACACTGTACTAGTGCCGACATTGTGCATGCTCTGTTGCCTGTGTCTATGTGCCTGTGGTTCTGTCAGTGTGATCATGTGATGTATCTGACCCCAGGAATGTGTCAATAAAGTTTCCCCTTCCTGGGACAATGAATTCACGGTGTTCTTATTTCAATTTCCAGCAGTGTATTTGATTTCCATGTCTTGGGAGGAGGTGGTGTGGACCATAAAAAGAAGAAATTAACTAGTTAAAATGTAGAAATGTTCAAACCCTTAAGATCTATGAGCAATTGTTCATCATTGCTAATGTAAAACATTTGTCTTCTACTGAACAAGTACTCATAGCTGCTAAGGTATGCATTTTAGATAATTTTACTAGACAGTTTTTCCTAGGAATGCAGACGAGATCAGTTTTCTGTAAGGATAAAGATCTAAATCCTAATTTGAAATAGAAGCAAAGGTTTGGGGAGAGGACAAGAGTATTTTTCGAGTTACTTTTAAGTGCTTCGGTGCTTATCGCACCCACAACTTGACAATTAGTGACCAGAAACGTCGGCATCCTCTGGTATCTCGATAGCTGATCACAGAGCGTACCAGACATTGCGTTTACATTAGCTCCAGTGTCGAGAATTGCCTTTGTCACCTTGCCGTGAACTTCTGCTAATATTTCTGGAATCGGAACTGTTAAATCGTGCGATTCGCATCTGCATATATCCGCAGTTAATTCCTCACGTAGGTTTTCTCCTCCATTACAGGGAAAACTGTTGAAATTGCTTCCAGAGCTCCTCTCAGCTCCTTCTACCGTTTCTCCGGGGCATTATCCGGTCGGGATTAGATTGGCTTTGTTGACGCTATCGGAGTGTCATCGACGATTTCTGTAATTACTGGTGGATTATTACGCCAGTCATTATTTGAATGATTTTGCTGAATTTTTAGGTTAGGTGGGTTACTCTGATTCCAATATGCTTGAGTTTGATCATGGTTTCCGGTACTATTGTTAGAGAACGTTTTAAATCTTCTATCGTTGTGGCGATTTCTATTACCACGTGGTTGGAAACTTTGTGCGTTATGATTGTATCGATGAACATGATCCAGTTGTTGCACATTATTGCTCTGCGCTTGGCCACCAGAGATGTTATTATGTTTGTTGTGGTTGCCATTCTACCCGTTATGATAATGGAAATTCCTATTACTGTCGTGGCGACGTTGCACTGCTTGAACTTCGCGCACGGAGGTCTTCTTGTAATAAATCGTCTTTCTCGACGTCAGATAAAAAGTCTTCGACGTTGTCGTCGGATGCATACATCAGTTTTTCTCTGATCTCTACAGGTAACTTCGCTTTGATGATTCTCACAGTGTCCTTCTGAGGCACAAAATCGTTCCAGTATTTGGATTCTCAAAATACTTCCTCAGATTTCCATTTTTGACGGAGAAAGGCTCCGGTTTGTATATACTTCTTTCTGTAATCGTTATTGGATGCCTTTCGACCAATATCTGTTGAGGAACGCCTTTTCAAATTCTTCGTGTTACATATTTCCCTGACATTGGTACACCACAAGCTTGGTTCTCCTTGTACGTACCCGGCCACGAATCTTACCTTTTGTGCATCAGACCATACTCTCGGAAGTACACCACGAAATGGACGAATAAAGACAATTAATTGGGTTTACTGTTTCCTTCTCCGACATAAAGATCTGAAAATGCCTGTATCCAAGCAACTTCTCCTCCATCAGCATCTGAGCATATACGTTTGATGATGGAGTATTCGCAAAATTCGGGTTCCGTCACAGCATGTGCACTATCAGCATATGTTCTTGGACTACCCACAACAGTTGTATTAGTCGTATTCGGTATTTCTTCGTTCGAGAACACAACCTGGGTATCAGAAGCACATACGTGAACGTTCCTCATACTCTGATTGCATTTATCAATCGACTTGGCTATCTCCTCTCTCTATTTTACGAAATCAGAGCCTATGTATTCGTGAAGAAGCTTAATTTCGTTTTCTAGTTCGGTTCGGTTAGTCATTCGAATATTTTGGACGGCTCGTTGCAGGTTTTTCTGAACACATTGAGGTACTGTTTCCTCTATGACATTTACACAGCCAAATGAAACTTCATCGACCTTTTTTACTAAAGAATCTATCATTGTTTGCATTGATTCCTGTCTGCAATTTATGTCTTTCACAACACTCTGTATTTGCGAAATATCATTTGAGATTCTTTCCTGAGCTAATTTCAAGTTTGCCATTTCGGTAGCCAGATCTACCTGCGTACAGTCAATCTGTCTACTTCACTTTTGAGGTTTTGGAATTCAACCTTGGTAGGCAATGAATCTGCTTTCGCTATGAAGTCTCTCACAGTGGCAGAAATGTTGGACTGCTCGGCAACTAAGCTATGCTGTTTATCTGATAATTTTTCTTGAGCTTGAACTAAGCTATCTTGCTTAGCTGTAAGACTCGCTTGTTCTACAGCAACTGTGTTCACATATGCTGCTACTTTCTCCTGTTCAGTGATCAGTTTAGCCAGCTCATTGGCTAAAGCATCTTGTTTGTTAACCATGCTACCCTGCTTAGTAGGTACCTATTGTATGGTCAAAATTAACTGCTGGATACTTTGGGTTATGCTAATCATAAAGTCTTCTAAACTTATTCCCACAGAACTAGCTAGTAGTGGTGGGAACTGTAGCTGACAGTTTAGCTAATACTACTTCCTCTACTGATTGGACAGTATTGGTGGGTACTAGTGGTGGTGGTTAGTGTTTAACGTCCCGACAACGAGGTCATTAGAGAAGGAGCGCAAGCTCGGGTTAGGGAAGGATTGGGAAGGAAATCGGCCGTGCCCTTTCAAAGGAACCATCCCGGCATTTGCTTGAAACGATTTAGGGAAATCACGGAAAACCTAAATCAGGATGGCCGGAGACGGGATTGAACCGTCGTCCTCCCGAATGCGAGTCCAGTGGGCTAACCAAATTGGTGGGTCCTCAATCAGAATCCATCTTAGACATACTACGTGTAACCAGCATTAAAATATTCACAGTACAAGAACCTATCAGATTACACTTAACGCAAAGAAATAGACAAGAGTACAGGTGTAACTAAAAACACATCTATTACTAATAGTGTGAGGAAAAGTCTACAGTAAGAAGACTGAGTGCCACAAAGCCGGAATGTTTACAGTTGCTTGCCTGTATTCTGTAGAGTTGACTGCAGTTTACGTTAATGAGATCAGTCAGCATACAGATCGGCCTCTCTGCATACAGTTGGCCACACAACGCGTCCTGTAGACGTACTTACCACAGAATAAATACACAAAATGTTAGAGAACAGATCACACAACTACAATACATACATTCATATTATCATTCTTGCCCTGTCAAAGAGGTCCTGATAAGTCGGTCGCCAATTTTTCTAATGACCCTCCCTTGGCGACTAGAAAAATTATTCGGTATTCCTGATAAGAGCAAAAACAACAAACAGACAAGCAGCCTCGAAATTTTCCGCTGTAAAATTTATTATTACTACTGTTCCCTACTGTTACCAGGTCCCCTCTCCTTCCTCGTATAAAATGATTTAAATAAATCTGTCCTTTTCATCAAAATTAAAATATTTAGCGGACCTTAATTATAATAGTAAATTAGTAATGTTGCAGTAATACGTGGCGTCTCCGGAGTGCAATCGAGCGCACCTGAGTTAAAGTTCTCCTTAGCAGTCAGCGCAAGAAACAGCTTTTCAAGATCTGCGTCGTAAAGATGCTCTGACAAATTCTTCACGCTGTTATTGAAGAGCAAGTCAGACGGATACGATTTTGAACAACTATGATCGTCTCTGTAGGACAAATTCCACAAATTTTCACTTTTCACAAAACAGAATTTGTTCATTCCAAAAGTCTGTCATACTAAACAGGGATCGCACAGTATTACCTAGCATTCAAAATCCTAAGTCTTCTGTTTGCTTGCACTTTGCATCCAAATTACTAGGAGAGGAAAGATGAGCATAATATTCACTTCAAAAATGAGAAAAAATTTACCTTTCAAGATAATCATTCTTTCATAAAACGTTCTTCTCAGTGCTCAAATATTATAGTATATATTCATCTTCTTACAAGAGCGTGTACTGACAAAAATTAATATTTTCTTATATCTCGTAGCAAGCGGTAAACGAAACAAAAGAAAAATTCAGGATAGGAATTAAAATACATGGAGAATAAATAAAAACTTTGAGGTTCGCCGATGACATTGTAATTCTGTCAGATACAGCAAACGACCTGGAAGAGCAGCTGAACGGAATGGACAGTGTCTTCAATGGAGGATATAAGATGAACATCAACAAAAGTAAAACGAGGACAATGGAATGTAGTCGAATTAAATCGGGTGATGCTGCGGGAATTAGATTAGGAAATGAGACGCTTAAACTGGTAAAGGAGTTTTGCTATTTGGGGAGCAAAATAACTGATGATGGTCCAAGTAGAGAGAATATAAAATGTATACTGGCAATGGCAAGGAAAGCGTTTCTGAAGAAGAGAAATTTGTTAACATCGAGTATAGATTTAAGTGTCAGGAAGTCGTTTCTGAAAGTATTTGTATGGAGTGTAGCCAAGTATGGAAGTGAAACATGGACGATAAATAGTTTAGACAAGAAGAGAATAGAAGTTTTCGAAATGTGGTGCTACAGAAGAATGCTGAAGATTAGATGGGTAGATCACATAACTAATGAGGAGGTATTAAACAGAATTGGGGAGAAGATAAATTTGTGGCACTACTTTACTAGAAGATGGGATCGGTCGGTAGGACATATCTGAGGCATCAAGGGATTACCAATTTAGTATTGGAGGGCAGCGTGGAGGGTAAAAATTGCAGCGGGGGACCAAGAGATGAATACACTAAACAGATTCAGAAGGATGTAGGTTGCAGTAGGTACTGGGAGATGAAGAAACTTGCACAGGATAGAGTAGCATGGAGAGCTGCATCAAACCAGACTCTGGACTGAAGACCACAACAACAACAACATATCTCGCAGCAATGGCGGCTGTCGTTTTCTTTTTAACAATAGAAGTACACCTCCCTTGAAAATACGTCCTTCCGTAGTCAAGTCTACTCCCAGGGAAAAAATCATTAGTAAAGTCAGGGAATACACAAGTGTGTAAAAAATCACGGTACGCTAACAAGCTAACGATATTATTTACAGCGCTGCACTCTCGCAGGCTAAAGCGATAAGTCAGTTTCTGAACTTATAGTATAAGTTGATAGAAATGAAGGAGGGAACAGAGAGGATAGCTTGAATGAGGAAGAAGAGGGACTCAAATTTGGAATTTGACTTACAATCAGGAGCGGAAGAGCAGCAAGTCGAACCACCGGGTGAAAACGAGATTGGTGTATTATCGTACTGAATTTAGGACGATGGACCAGATATTTTTATTCAGACAAGTGCTAGAGAAATCTTACGAATAAGACAAGCAATTGCATGAGTTGTATGTCGATTTTAAACAAGCCTACCACAGCCTAAGCAGATATAAGATATAAGATGAAGGATTTTAGAATTACGCTAAAATTAATGAGGTTAACCCAAATGACAATGAAAGCAACAGGTTGCAAAGTCAGAATGGAGCAAGAGATGTCAGTGGAGTTCCATGTGTGAAGGGGGCTGCGGCATGGAGATGTGACACCTGCATTACTCTTTAACACAGCACTAGAGAGGGTAATGCGGCAAATGCCAATAAACTCTGGAGGAACAATATTTAACTGGCAGGTCTAGGTAGCGCTGATGATGTAGCATTAACTGCAAGGAATGTCAGAGCTTGAGGGATAATTATGTTGTATTGTAAGGAGCAGCGCGTAAGTTAGGACTGGTAGTCAATACGCGTAGAACAAAGGATATGACGATGGGAGATCTTGGTGGTGGTAGAGGAGCGACTTCAATAAAAATAAATGGAAAAGAGTACCGAACAGTGGAAAAGTTTAAATAACTAGGTTCGATAATAACAGGAGATAATTGGACAGATGCAGAAAATCAAGAAAGGGTAACAAGTGAACACCGACGTTATTTTTCGTTGCATAATACATTCAACTACAGAAATCTTAATAGGAATGCAAAACTATAAATATATTTAATGTGCATTTTCAACTTCTCGCGGCGTAATGAATAATCCATTAAATTTCGGGCATGCAGCCGCGCAAATAAAATTTCTTCTACTGATATTTCGGCCGCGTATCGTCCGGCCATCTTCAGAGCGAGTCACAAGACTGATGACAAGGTGCCAAGCGCGGCCTTATATGCTCCACCGCGGCGGTACTGCGCATGCGGGTCACAGATGCTGCGCCGCCTGTGGCGAAAGCGTACGGACGTTCGATGTGCTTATCGATGTTTGATCGGCGGCGATGACACGGTGACGACTTCTCTGCAATTTAATTAGTCCAAGAGCCGGATTCCATGCTTTGTCCAAATTGAAACCTTTATCTCTGTTTATTAAATTGTTGGCTAATCGAATTTCTATGGCTTCCTTGAATACAGAATCCAAAAAAGAAGAGGTGGATGTTAAAATCTTCACATCACTGTAATTCATGGAATGACCCGTATCAATACAGTGTTCGGCCACAGCTGACTTGTCTGGTTGTAATAGGCGTGTGTATCTTCGGTGCTCCACACACCTTTCATGAACGGTGCGTGTTGTTTGACCTATGTATGACTGCTCACAATTTCCGCAAGGAATCTGGTACACACCCGCCTTACGAAGCAATAAATCGTCCTTTACAGAGCCGAGTAAAGCCGCAATCTTCGTGGGGGGCCGGAAGATCACCTTAACACAGTGTTTCTCTAGAATACGGCCTATCTTTGAAGAAAGAGCACCCACATAAGGCAGAAACGCCCTAGATCTGAAGAAATTACTATCTTCTTCCGCATCGTATACCTTCTTTTTAGGTTTTACATCGAATGCTCTACGAATTTGTTGCGGAGAATATCCATTCGATTTAAAAATACTCTTGAGGTATGTTAGCTCTCCTTGTAAATTGTCTTCATCGGATACACAGTGCGCCCGATGCACTAAGGTCTTAAGGACACCCATGCTCTGAGAAGGGTGATGGCAGCTACTGGCATGAAGGTATAGATTTGTATGCGTTGGTTTCCGATGTACGGCATGTCCTAATGTGCCATCACTTTTACGGCGAACGACAACATCCAGAAAGGGGAGGCACCCGTCTTTTTTTATTTCCATGGTAAATTTAATGCTAGCATGGATAGAATTCAAATGCTGAAGAAATCGATGTAATTCATCCATACCATGGGGCCATACCACGAATGTGTCGTCCACGTACCTCCAGAAGACCGTGGGTTTTAAACCCGCATGCGCAGTACCGCCGCGGTGGAGCATATAAGGCCGCGCTTGACACCTTGTCATCAGTCTTGTGACTCGCTCTAAAGATGGCCGGACGATACGCGGCCGAAATATCAGTAGAAGAAATTTTATTTGCGCGGCTGCATGCCCGAAATTTAATGGATTATAAATATATTTGACTGTACCAAGACCTATAGGTATGTTTGGATTTGAAGGCTGGATAATGACCCCAAAAGAGGGCGGCAGGTTATTGAGTTGTGAAATGAAGATCATGACAACAATATTTGGGGCCATGAAAAAGGGTGGAAATTTGGACAATTGGGACAAATGCAGACTTCAAACCCTTTTTGACACATGAACATTGTAGTGAAAAGCAAACTAGGAAAAATGAGATTAGCGGCTCATATGCAGGGGCTGCCACAAATTTGAAGTGTTAAGAAAGCGTTTATAGGAAAGTCATAAGGGAGAAGAAGTGAAGGATCCAGAAAAAAGGGTGTTTGATGATATGGAGGATGATCTCAAACCAACAGAAGTCAAGAGTTGGAGAAGGGAAGCGATGGACAAAAGTGACAATGAGGACTGTAACGGCGACTAGTGTGTAAGTAATTATTTATTCAATAGTAAAATTAATATTAACACAAGAACATAACTTCACTGGAAGAGGCTTCTACATGTTTTCACACCATATCACGTATGTCTCGAAAAGCTATTGTTTGGTGCATAAGTTTGTAGCGTTTTTGTTTTGCACGTTGGTATTCCGGTTTGTTATGGGTTTATGTACCGATTGTAAGATTTTCTTTGAAGTTCACTGTTGCTATTTGAGTTTACATATTGTTCAAATGGTTCAAATGGCTCTGATCACTATGGGACTTAACAGCTGAGGTCATCAGTCCCCTAGAACTTTAGAACTACTTAAACCTAACTAACCTAAGGACATCACACACATCCATGCCCGAGGCAGCATTCGAACCTGCGACAGTAGCGGTCGCGCGGTTCCAGACTGAAGCGCCTAGAACCGCTCGGTCACAGAAGCCGACTTATATATTGTCATTTTGTCATTTGGAGACAGTGAGTATAGCTGTGAACGCAATGGAAAGCCAAGTGGATAAATCGGAACATTTGTGACATTTTTGAGTTCAGTAGAGGTGCAACATAGCGGAAGCTGGCCAGGAACATTTGCAGCTTTGTGTGAGGAAAATTCCAATGGACAGAGCATGGCAAGAAAACAATTTTCTCGTTTTAAATAGGATCGTTTTGGCATTAGTGTCTCTCCCTGTTTAGGAAGGTCATCGGGATTTGACGAATATTAACCTGCAATGATCCACGTCAGTATTCTCGAGATCTGGCAAATGAGATAAACTGTGAATCTTCCGCCATCGTGCGACATTTGCATGCAATGGGGAAGGTTCAAAAATCGTGTGTGTGAGTACAGCTTGTTTTAAGTCAATATCACAGAAATCAGCGGATGGCTATATGTGCGTCTCTGCTTTCTGGTCATCAATTGGCACGTGAGGAACATATTTTGCTGTCGGAACGAAAAGAAAGGAATGGTTGAGCACAAACAAAGCAACAACTACCCGTATGAAGATGTGCTCGCATCCACAAAAGATAATGTTATACATGTGATGGAACAGCGACTGTGTGATATACCACGAATTGCTTCCCTGAGGTCTAACCATCACTGCTGACAATTGTCAACAGCTGGGAAGTCCAAGAGCAACAACCAGGAAGACAGCGTTAAGTGATGCTACGCCACTATAACGTCAGCCCCCATCTTCTAGTCTGACAGAAAGCGCTATACTGGAGTTCGGTTGGGAAGTCATTCCGTACCCAACATTTACACCTGATCTTCCGCTCTCAGACTTTTAGCTTTCCCAATCTTTATCGAACAAGCTCCAAGGAACTTCCTTTCCGGATGAAAATACGCTGCGAACGTGGCTCGACACGCTCTTCGCCTGAGAAGCGTGTGATTTCCACAAAAGCGGAATCGAAAAGTTACCCTAGCGTTGGCAAACTGTTGTAAACAGTGTAGGAGAATGCATTAATTATGACTTAATTCACTTTTACGTGAATAGAATCTTGCTAGGACGAATACCGTAACACCTACAACCATCAAAAAGAAACGCAAAGTATATCTATTTAAAAAAAACTGATAAAAATGCTCTTAACGCCTTCTTAAGAGACAGTCTTCACTGATTCCGATCTCATCATGTAAGTGCAGAAAAGTTGTGGAATGTTTTCAGAGAGATAACATCGACAGCAATTGAGAGATATATACCACATAAATTAATATTTGATGGTACTGGTCATCCATGGCACACAAAACGGGTCAGATCGTTGTTGCAGAAGCAACGAAAAAAGCATGCCAAATTTAAAAGAACGCAAAATCCCCAAGATTGGCAAAGTTTTACAGAAGTTCGAAATATGGCGCGTACTTCAATGCGAGATGCTTTTAGTAATTTCCACAATAAAAATCTGTCTCGAAATCTGGCAGAAATCCCAAAGAGATTCTGGTCATACATAAAGCACACCAGTGGCAAGACGCAATCAATACCTTCACTGCGCGATAACAACGGTGAAGTCACTGATGAAAGTGCCACTAAAGCAGAGTTATTAAACACGGTTTTCCGAAACTCCTTCACCAAAGAAGACGAAGTAAATATTCCTGAATTCCAATCAAGAACAACTGCCAAGATGAGAAATACAGAAGTAGATATCCTCAGAGTAACGAAGCAGCTTAAATCACTTAATAAAGGCAAGGCCTGCGGTCCTGGTTGTATACAAGTCAGGTTCCTCTCAGAGTATGCTGATAAAATAGCTCCATATTTCGCAGTTATATACAACCACTCGCTCACAGAAACATCCGTACTTAAAGACTGGAAAATTGCTGAAGTCACACCAATACCCAAAAAGGGCAGTAGGAGTAATCCGCTGAATTACAGGCCTATATCACTAACGTCGATTTGCAGTAAGGTTTTGGAACATATACTGTATTCGAATATTATGAAGTACCTCGAAGAAAACCATTTATTGACACATAGTAAACACTCGTTGTTGTGAAACGAAACTACCTCTTTATACTAATGAAGTAATAAGTGCTATCGATAGGAGATGTCAAATTGATTCCATATTTTTAGATTTCCAGAAGGCTTTCGACACCGTTCCTCACAAGCGTCTTCTAACCAAACTGCGTGCCTACGGAGTATCGCCTCAGTTGTGCGACTAGATTCGTGATTTCCTGTCAGAAAGGTCTCAGTTCGTAGCAATAGACGGAAACTCATCGAGTAAAACAGAAGTAATATCCAGGGTTCGCCAAGGAAGTTTTATGGGTCCTCTATTGCTCCTGATCTATATTAACGACATAGGAGACAATCTGAATAGCCGTCTTAGATTGTTTGCAGATGATGCTGTCATTTACCGTCTTCTAAAGTCATCAGATGATCAAAACGACTTGCAAAATGATTTAGATAAGATATCTGTATGGTGCGAAAAGTGTCAATTGACCCTGAATAAGGAAAAGTGTGAAGTTATTCACATGAGTACTAAAAGAAATCAGCTAAATTTCGATTATGCGATAAGTCTCACAAATCTAAGGGCTGTAAGTTCAACTAAATAGTTAGGGATTACAATTACAAGTAACCTAAATTGGAAGGATCACACAGATAATATTGTGGGTAGAGCAAACCAAAGATTGCGATTCATTGGCAGGACACTTAGAAGGTGCAACAGGTCTACCAAAGAGACTGCTTACACCACACTTGTCCGCCCTATTCTGGAGTATTGTTGTGCGGTGTGGGATCCGCTTCAGGTGGGACTGACGGATGACATCGAAAAAGTACAAAGAAGGGCGGCTCGTTTTGTGTTATCGCGAAATTGGGGAGATAGTGTCACAGACATGATACGGGAATTGGAGTGGTAATCATTAAAACAAAGGCTTTTTTCGTTGCGACGGGATCTTCTCATTACATTTCAATCACCAGTTTTCTCCTCCGATTGCGAAAACATTCTGTTCACACCCACCTACAGAGGGAGAAATGATCATCACGATAAGATAAGAGAAATCAGGGCTCGCACAGAAAAATTTAAGTGTTCGTTTTTCCCTCGTGCCGTTCGAGAATGGAACGGTAGAGAGACAGCTTGTAGCCGGTTCATTGAACCCTCTGCCAGGCACTTTATTGTGAATAGCGGAGTAATGACGTAGATGTATATTTATGACTAAAGTCACTTTTATGTGTATCTGTTGTGTTTATTAAACTCATGGAAAAATGCTACGAACTTATGCACCAGCCCAATATATGTGTGATTACATTTGAGGCTTTCAGAGGCTTTTAGGAAAGTACCGCCAAGAACGACCGCTAAAGCCTGGTGTGTATTTTAGCAGGAGACTATAAAACCGAGAGTAAATTTCGTATGAAATTTTGACAAACGAGTCTTAGCTGGAGAAGGCGACCCTTGGAAAGGAAAGTGGAGAACAGGGGAAACGGAAAACGATTCACGTATTCCATCGTTTCGTGGCTGCAGACGCTCAAGTTCCGCAGTCGCCTGTTGCGTGTGGTGAGAGCTGCCGATGGGTCTTAAAAGTTGCGCAACTCTCCTCGTCTCTTTCCAAAGGCTCTCTCGGATCGCATGCACTCCGTTACGACTGCTGTAGCTCGGCTGTTTTCGCCAGTGGGCGGCAACTTTGGTAATGAGTTGATAAGACGGCAGCGGCGCGGTGCCACCGGCGGCCTGCGTTCCAAGTTTTCCCATTAGCTGCGCCGTAGTTGCTATCGACACATCTGCGGTCTGTTCGTACATCGAGTTGCGTCCTGTTCATGCTTGTTTGTGCCGGCCGGTGTGGCCGTGCGGTTCTAAGCACTTCAGTTTGGAACCGCGTGACCGCTACGGTCGCAGGTTCGAATCCTGCCTCGGGCATGGATGTGTGTGATGTCTTTAGGTTAGTTAGGTTTAAGTAGTTCTAAGTTCTAGGGGACTGATGACCTCAGAAGGTAAGTCCCATAGTACTCAGAGCCATTTGAACCATGCTTGTTTGTGCTGTTCCGTTGGCCCCAGAAAATTGCAATCTCTCGTTTTCCGTCCTTTTTCGGTCTGTAAACGATGCGCCCGCTTCCATTTATACATGTTCTTCTCTCACAGCTATCACTGCTTCGACTTGTTCTCCAAATGCAGTTGTTCGTCGTGTACGCTGCTCGACGTTTAAACTGTAACACAATGAAAGTGTTACCAAACGTCACACTGGCATGAAGTGCACTCCATGTTGGATATGCAAGTGATAAATGCTCGTATTTCGACAGTGCCTCCGTTCTATTAAAATGTAAATGTCGTGTGACTAGGGCCTCCCGTCGGGTAGACCGTTCGCCGGGTGCAAGTCTTTCGATCTGACTTTACTTCGGCGACTTGCGGGACGATGGGGATGAACTGATGATCATTAGGACAACACAACACCCAGTCCCTGAGCGGAGAAAATCTCCGACCCAGCCGGGGATCGAACCCTGGCCCTTAGTATTGACGTTGTCGCGCTGACCTATTTTTTCTTACATCTCATTTTGTTCGCTTTCGTTCGTTGCATCTGCTCGGGACGGACTTCGTAAGACACCCGTTTAAGATCGTAGTTGATCGATTAACTCAGTTTTTTTTTTATTATTATTACAGAGGGCAGCTAACCCTCTGACCGAACACGCTGAGCTACCGTGCCGGCGTCCACTCAGCTACCGGGGGCGGACAACGTTCTCTTTACGAGAACAAATTGAGGGCTTGGTGCACAACACAAATTTCTGGGTGCCTATAGTCAAACAAAGAATGATCTGTATGAAATACCGGCAGTCAGTCATAACTGTCCAGTTACATACGTTGATTTTATCTGTACAGCTATAAGAATAAAACTGTAAAACCGTCATGTCTTCCCGTTTGTCACTTTGAACACGTAAATCTCCAAAACTACTAGACGAATTTTAATGGAGTTTCCGCGTGTAGCTTGAGCGTAGCTTGGAGCAACGTAAAGGCTCCATATCATCAGAATGTGATAGCTGAACAGAAGATACAGTAATTTACATTTTAACGAAATTCGTGGTATCTGCTTGAACCTGGTAATCTCCAAAGCTACTACATAAATTTTCAAGTGGTTTTCGCGCGTAAGTTGATGCTACCTTGGGGTGACATACAGGCTCCATTACATTAAAATCGTCTCACACAAAAGAAAGATATTGACGTTTTGAAACGATCAAGCTGCAAGTATTAACTCGGACACGCTTACTCACATTGAGAGAGAAAATGTACAATACATTTCTATTAACAGAGTTAGGGAGCAAGTTGGCTCAACCAACAATCCAGCACAATTTGAAACTCGTTCAATGCACCTGGAATTCCATCACACAAAATTAATTTTAAAAACGGCTTCAGGATTATTCCATTACGAAATGTAAACTCACCTGAACTGGCTAATAGAACGAGGCTAACAGTTTCTACTCTCCAAAATAACATCATAGAAGCAAAAACTTTGAGAGGAAGTGAGGCAGGCAAGCGAGATCTTATACTCCCCCCGCTTATTCCTAACTATTTGCCATTTCGCTATAGACATGCACAATTTCCTGAAGCTTATTTTATATCCCAACTGTAAATAAATCACAAGACCCGAAAATGGTTCAAATGGCTCTGAGCACTATGGGAGCTAACATCTGAGGTCATCAGTCCCCTAGACTTAGAACTACTTAAACCTAACTAACCTAAGGACATCACGCACATCAATGCCCGAGGTAGAACTCGAACCTGCAACCGTAGTGGTCGCGCGGTTCCAGACTGAAGCTCCTAGAACTGCTCGGCCACAGCGGCCGGGCACAAGACCCGACTTGCGTTTTGCGGGAGTGGACCTTAGGGTCATTTGCTTTTCACACGGTCGGCTCTAGATGGCTCTGTCCCGTGTGAGCGAAGCAAACAATCTCTTCTCTCTTGTCCCCAATCACACTGCTTCAAACGCCATGTACAAAGAATCTTAACAAGTCAAAAATAAATTCCATGAAGTCTCAGACACAGCTACACTGAAGCGCCAAAGAAATTGGTATATTAATACATATTCAAATACAGATATATGTAAACAGACAGAACACGGCGGCAGCGACTATATAAGACAACAAGAGTCTTGAGCAGTTGTTAGATCGGTTACTGCTGCTAAAATGCCAGGTTATCAAAATGTGAGTGAGTCTGAACGTGGTGTTATACTTGGCGCACGAGCGATGAGACACAGCATGTCCGAGGTAGCGATGAAGTGAGGCTTTTCCCGTACGGCCATTTCATGAGTGTACCGTGAATATCAGGAATCCGGTAAAACATCAAATCTCGGACATCGTTGCTGCCGGAGAAAGGTCCTGCAAGAACAGGACGACTGAAAAGAATAGTTCAACATGACAGAAGTACAGCTCTTCCGCAAATTACTTCAGAATTCAATGCTGAGCCATCGAAAGTGTCAGCGTGCGAACCATTCAACGGAACATCATCGATATGGACTTTCGGAGCCGAAGGCCCACTCGTATGCCCTTGATGACTGCTGGACACAAAGCTTTACCCCTAGTATGGGCACGTCAACACCGACATTCGACCGTTGATGACTGGAAACTGTTGCCTGGTCGGACTAGTCTCGTTTCAAATTGTACCGAGCGGATGGACGTGTACGGGTATCGAGACAACCTCATGAATCGATGAACCCTGCATATCAGCAGGGGACTTTTCAAGCTGACTGTGGCAATGGTATAGGGCGTGTGCAATTGCAGTGATATGGGACCCCTGATACGTCTAGATACGACTGTGACAGGTGCCACGTAAGCATATTGTCTGATCACCTGCATCCATTTATGTCTATTGTGCACTCCAACGGACTTGATCAATTCCAGCAGGACAATGCGATACCACACACATCCAAAATTGCTGCAGAGTGGCTCCAACAATACTATTCACAGATTAAACACTTACGCTGGCCACCAAACTCTCCAGACATGAATATTAATGAGCGTATCTAGTATGCCTTGCAACGTGCTGTTCAGAAGAGGTCTCCGTCGACTCGCACTCTTACGGATTTATGGACAGTCCTGCAGGATTCATGGTGTCAGTTCCATCCAGCACTACTTTAGGCATTAGTCGAATCCATGCTATGTAGTGTTGTGGCATTTCTGCGTGCTCGTGGGTGCCCTGCTAGATATTAGACAGATGTACCAGTTTCTTGGCTCTTCCGTGTAATAGCAATACCAGAGCAAAGCGGGCTTTCTCAGGTAGATTCCAATATGAAGCTAAGAAAACGATACTTTCATTTTTCACGTTGTTGAGAAAAGGGAGGAAAGAAGGAAAAAAAATTCATTGATAATTTTGAAAAAAAATTCTTTCTTTGTAAGAACGTCAGAGCCGCCACCCAACACAGCATTCCGGGGATTGCAGTTGCCAGGTGGCTGAAGGCAACGCAGTGAAACTGTGGAACAGTGGTACACGAGGCACGGAATCTGGTGGAAAACCGACGGTGTGGTGTACTACAAATTGCTTCCCTGAGGTGCAACCATCACTACCAATATTTATTGTCTGACGTAATCTAAGAACAACGACCAGGAAGCCTGTGTGCGAAGTTTTGCTACTCTACTATAACGTCCGCCCGCGTTCTACTAGACTAACGAAAACGCTATACAGAATTTGGGCTGGCCAGTCATTCGACACCCACCTTATTCACATGATCTTGCGTCCTCAGATTTTCATCTTTTCTGCTCTTTATTGAACAACCTTCAAGGAACTTCCTTTCCGGGTTAAATGCGCGCCGAACATGGCACGACTATTTCTTCGCCTCAAAACAATGTGATTTCTACAGTCGCAGAATCGAAAAATTACTGCAGCGTTGACATACGGTTGTAAATAGTAACGGGGAATGTATCATTGATGATTAAAGTCTCTGTTATGTGTGTCTGCTGTGTAAATTAAACTTGTTGTGCAAATTAAACTTAGGGAAAAAAATCGCTACGGACTCGTGCACCAACCTAATACCTCCCATAAAGCTGTACATGGTAGTACAGTAACTAGCATTCAATTGCAAGCATCCTTCCTGACGCTTAACACTCTGTGCGTTTATTTCTTCTTTAAATTTTCTACTGAAAACGCTTTTATGTATAATTTCCTAAAGGAACCCCTTCCGCCGTTCCCATGAGCATTAATCTGCGACTTCGGCTATCGCTGTGACTATGCTTGAGCCAAATACGCCACGTAAGTTGCGAAGTGGTGCAATGATAACAATTGTTTCTCAAAACATGGTCGGTTTAATTGCGTGAAACAGCTTGCCTTGTTGTTCATATCTCCCTGTGGAACTCTGGTCCCAAAATACTTCCAACTATTTCACTGTTTTAAATCAATTTATATAAATTGTACCTCGCTTTATGTACATAAAATACTGATTCTAAAATACTGACACTTCTATTACACATGTACTTGTACAGTCACACTCCGTAAACCACTGAGAAGTATATGGCAGAGGGTACTTCACACTGTATCACTTATTAGGGCATTTTCGTGATCCTTTCTCACATGGAGCGCTTGCAGAATGATTAATTATGCCAGATTCTTCTGTGAGAAATGTAATTGGTGTACACTTGTCTTCTCGGTCCCTACAAAAGCAATACTTAGAGATCTGTAGTAGTTATACATTCCTATATTCCTCACTTAATGCTGGTGTTTGGTACTTCCACACTTCCACGGGGCAGCTGGCGTTTATATTCAACCATCTACCACTTAAGGTATTTCAGCATATCCTTGACACTCTCCCGTAGGTCAGGCAAACCTGTGACCATTCGTACTGCCTCCCTTTGTATATGCTCAATATCTCCCTTGTTGTGATTCTCACCCGAGATTTATTTCGTCTCCCGTAGTTTCTTCCCGTCCATTTGAGCAACATTCCAGGCAGTGTCGCAGTAATGAGTAATCTCTCTGGCGGGAGGTAGTCTATTGTTTTCGTTGTACCTTCCATTGAGCCAAAATCAGCCACTGTTGTTAACTATGATTGAGTCAACGTGAGAGTTCCCTTTCAAATTGTTATAATATTTGTGTGAGTTGACTGATTCCGTTTATGACTCTCTGATACTGTAGTCATAGACTATTATGTTTCTGCATTTTGCGAAGTGCACAGTTTCATGTAAGGAATATGTGAAGAAAGTTACCCATCTTTTCGCCACATTTAAGTGTTATGAAAATCTGAGTTAATATTTCCGCAGCTCATTTCAGATAGTACTTCATTATAGATAAATGCGTCGTCTGCAAGAAAAAGAAGTTATTGTTAATATCGTCTGTCAGGTCATCAACATACAGCACTAGCAATGAGGGCCCAAACACACTTCCCGAAACACGCCTGAACTTACTTCTGAACCTGTCGATGACTCTCCGTCCAAGATAACATGCTGCGTCTTCCCTGCCAAGAAATCTTTAATCCAGATACAAATTTCGTTTGATAAGCATATGACCGTAGTTACCCAAATAAACGTTGGTGTGGTACTGATTCAAATGTTGGCAGTAATAAAGAAATACATCTGTGACTGCCTTCATCCATGGCTTTCAGGATGTGATGCGAGAGAAGTGTGAGTGAGGTTTCGCCTGATCGATGTTTTCGGAATCCATCCTTCTTGGCACGAAAGAGTTCATTCTGTTCGAAATATTTCGTTATCTTTGCTTATATCAGTATAAATCACTACATACCAACTGTTTAACTGCGATTCCTTGTTTCATATTTGAGTTTGAAATGTTAATCTTAAATTTTTCTCAATTCAAAAATCGAGAAATTGTACCAGCCGATATCCCTTGGCGACAATGGACCGACAGAAACTTAATCTTAAATGGCCAACATGATACGTTATGAGTTTGGGATATGAAAATATTTTACTCTGTCGTATCAGTTTACGAATTAGAGACGCACAGTCATACAAAAAACGAGATTTATAAAAGTAAGCATTCAAATCCCTATTCACGATTGAGTACTAAACGTTAGCAGTATATTATATATTTTGGCTGAGTTTGTTGAACCATGACTAAAATACTTCTACAAATATATCTCTTATTAAACATTCAAAACTAAGTTACATAAAAAAAGTATAATTACTGAATAGTTAGCTGTAAACTTTGGCTTCTTCCTTAATGTTATATTTAAGAAACAACGGAGTCGCATATTAAAATGGCAGTTTTAAGTTCACAAAAGTAAATTCATTTCATTTCATGTTCATTCAAGACAACCAGATTACAGCCTTTACGCATACTCTGGCTTCAGACCAGACTTCACAGTGCAAACTTTTTGCATGACACTCTACTTATACTACGGTAATAATTGTGTTATAAATGACAAAATCGTGGTGGTATTGAAGTGACAGAATCACTTGATACCGAATTTGCATGTATCCAATGTTTGTGCTATAATAGTAGTAAAAAGGCACTACTAGCAGCAGTGCTAGTACGTTTCTCAGGCAGCGCTGATTATCGACCATTTCTCCCTATTTCCCCTTACGGCGGGACAGCCGTTTTCATCGCTATTATCTTGTTTCGTGCAGTTCCACACATGTCGATGAAATCTCTTCAAAATCTCTTGCTTGATGTTAACATCTATGTTTGATGTTAACAATTTCTCTTCTTCAGATACGCTTTTCCTGCCATTGCAACTCTACATCTTATATCCTCTTTTTTTTATTGTCCAAATAATTAAACTCATCTCTACTTTTAGTGTCTCGTTTCCTAATCTAATACCCTCAGCATTACCTGATTTAATTCAACAACATTCCATTATCTTTGTTTCGCTTTTACTGGTGTTCACCTTGTATCCCTCTTTCAAGACACTTTCGATTCCTTTTAACTACTCTTCGAACTCCTATGCTGTCTATGACAGAATTACAACGTCATCGTCAAATCTCATAGTTAATATTTCTTCTCCCTCGATTTTAATTCCTACTCCGAATGTTTCTTTGGTTTCCTTTACCACTTGAGAATGTACAAATTGAAAAACATCGGTGATGTGCTGCAAGCGTGTCTCACGCCCTTGTAAACCGCCAACTTCCCTTTCATGCCCCTAGACTTCTATAAGTGAGATTTGCTTTCTGTGCAAGTTGTACATAGTCTTTCGACCCCTGTATTTTACCAGTGCTACCTTCACAATTTCAAACCGAGTATCCCACTCAAAACTGTAAAAAGCTTTCTTTAAGGCTGCAAATATTATAAACGTCGGTTTGGCTTTCGTTAATCTATCTTCTAAAAAAATTTGTTGCGATTGTATTGCCTCACTTGTTTCTAGAGTTCTCAGGAATCCAGACATATTCCCCAAAGTCGACTGCTACCACTTTTTGCATTCTTTCCACTCTTTCGTTATAAACGTTATAAATTATTTGCTTACATCAAAAACTTGCTGCTTTGTACGAAGGTTGACTGAAAAGTTATGCCTCCACCTCTGTAACTTTTCAACAGTTAGCAGCATTGGTATGCAGCAGGTACTGGCTTGTTCCGAAGCCTCTTCTCTACAGCTCCAGTTGGCGGGAAGCCTTAGCATTGAACGGTTGTATTTTATATAGTGTAAAGTATGAAACCCTGCGCAGACGATCGGTCAATGCGATTTAAGCAACATGCAGTCATTGAATTCTTGACACTAGAAGGTGTCACCCCAAAGGAGATTCATCAGAGAATGAAAGCCGTTTATGATGATTATGTTGATGTGAGTACTGTGCGTCGTTGGGCGATTAAGTTTAAAGATGTTGAGGCGGGAGCATCTGACCAGAGTGACAAACTAAGAGTTAGACCCCCTGTGTGACAGCAACTACCGAGTATCACAAGCAAAATGTTGACAGATTGATTCAGGACTATCGTAGTATCACTCAGAGAGAAACTGCAAGCACAATCGACATTTCACAAGAACGTGTGGGTCACATAATTACTTTGATTGGCTATCGGAAGATCTGTGCACGATGGGTACCACGGATGCTGACTCCTGAAATGAAAGCGCACAGAATTGAAATTTGCCGGGAACTCCTCTCGCGTTACGCGAATGAAGGTTAAGCCTTTCTCCATTCAATTGTGACAGGAGACGAAACGTGTGTACAACATTACAACCCGGAGACGAAACGTCAGTCTATGGAATATCGACACACAGACTCGCCCCAGAAAAATAACTTCAAGGCGCAGCCCTCAGCTGGAAAAATCTTGGCCACAGTGTTCTGGAACGCAGGTGGTGTTATCCATGTTGATATCCTTTACCGTGGAACAACAATAAATTCAGAGCGTTACAGCACAACGCTTTGACTCTGAAACGACGGTTAACAAGGGTCCGAAAGGAAAAGGGAAATGTTTTCCTGCAGGATGACAATGACAGACCACACACTTCACGTGCCACCACAGCAGAACTTCAGAGACTGAATCTCACCACAGTACGGCATCCTCCATAAAGTCCAGATTTAGCACCGTCTTACTTCCATCTGTTCCCGATGATGAAAGACGATCTGCCGGGACATCAATATGCTCCTGATGAAGATGTTGAGAGAACTGTGAGACTGTGGTTGCGGAAACAAAGTGTCGACTTCTTCCGTGATGGCTTCAGAAAACTTGTTCATCGTTGGCAGAAATGTATCCAATTGGCTGGTGATTATGTGGAAAAGTGAATACTGGTTATTAAAGATCACATTATAAGTATTATTTCTGCGTTTGATTTATTAAAATATTCCGATCCAAACCCAGTTAACGAAGGTGGAGGAATTACTTTTCATTCAACCCTCGTATATCTATGCGAAAACAGCGCCTGCACATAAAGGTTGTATTTTAATCAATGGCAAAAACTAACGCCGGTGAAAGTGTACGATAACAAAGAATAAACCTCTCAGTTAACATGGGTCCCTGGGGCATGGGTGTGTGTGTTTGTTCTTAGGATAATTTAGGTTAAGTAGTGTGTAAGCTTAGGGACTGATGACCTTAGCAGTTAGGTCCCATAAGATTTCGCACACATTTGAACACATTTAACATGGGTCCGTAAGCCTGCCGCTTGCGAGATAACTGAGAATGTATGTTTACGAGCCGCCACTGATCTCAATATCAAATATAAGTTGTTAGTATAAATGTATTTGAAATGTGAACTATTCGATGAAGTTCGCATAGAACTGGACTCAAATTTTACCTATGGCCCCTCATTGAGAAATGCGGCGCATGCATGATGGGCCGCCGACACATTCTCCTGCTGATGTCATCAGACACACCTGTATGGTCCAAGAAGACGAGGTCAAATCGGACCAGTACTTTGGCCTCCAACATCACCTGATTTCAATCCGTTCCATTTTGCTGTCTTTTTTCATATCAGAACTGAAGTTTACAGCATTCCTGTCGATACGCCTGAAGTTATGGAGCGGAAAATTGCATACTCTTATCAAGGGTTACGAGACAATCGAGAGTATTTGTAGATACTGATGACTCACACCAGACACGAGTACAATATTGCATACAAATGCGATCTCGACACGGAACACATTCTTTAACACATTTTTGTGTACAGTTCACTGTGATACTAATGTGCTGATTTAATATAGTATTTCTTATTAAGATAGGCCATTGGTGTTTGCATTTCAGAATATAGTTGTAATAAGTAGGGAAATAATGTATACTGACATCAGTGGCGGGTACCACCACTTTATTACATACTATTATATACAGTCATATCGCCAACAATTTTACATTTCATATCAACACCTCTACCAGGGACAAAAACACAAATATTATCATCATGAGACAGTTTACAAGACCTACGGGTTCTAACACACAATGATTTATCAATAAAAAAATTTGTCGATGTTTCTCCAACACGTCCGATAACCGAGAACATCACGAGGAGGTATCTGCTCCAAAGACGATGCAGTAGACTTAGTAGTAGTATCAATACGCAGTTCTCGAAAATACCTCGTTTGTGGACCTACGTTTTTGCTTCTGTTGTCCTAGTCTTTCACTCGTAGTAGCCTTCTCCACTAATTGTGGTATACCCTGTTTTTACTCGTTGTGGTTATACTTGTTTTAGCTGGCATTACGTGTTTAACAAAGGGCGAGATCACATTAGGCGCAAAATACATTAGACAAAGATTGAATCAAATTTTCTATATTGCTTAACGTCTCTTCATTGTGTGCACATAGCTCGATCGTCACATAACAACAATCACGCAAAAAGGGAAACAGAAAAATCAACACAACAAATCGGGCTCGCAAGCGAGACTTTCAACTTCCATATACTCGACGACTCCACATTGCATGTCATGTCTCACCAACCCGCATCTGCGGTCCATGAATTTCAAATAAACTACCCATGAAATTCAGCCACAGCTGGAAGTATGTCATGAGATTGCTGATGCGACTCCACCTCCAAACAGTACGTCCGAGCAACCAACGAGATATACTGATACACTACATCTACATTTATACTCCGCAATCCACCCAACGTTGTGTGGCGTGGGGCACTTTACGTGCCACTGTCATTGCCACCCTTTCCTGTTCCAATCACGTATGGTTCGCGGGAAGAACGACTGCCGGAAAGCCTCCGTGCGCACTCGAATCTCTCTAATTTTACATTCGTGATCTCCTCGGGAAGTATAAGTAGGGGGAAGCAATATATTCGATACCTCATCCAGAAACGCACCCTCTCGAAACCTGGACAGCAAGCTACACCACAATGCAGAGCGCCTCTCTTGCAGAGTCTGCCACTTGAGTTTGCTAAACATCTCCGTAACGCTATCACGCTTACCAAATAACCCTGTGACGAAACGCGCCGCTCTTCTTTGGATCTTCTCTATCTCCTCTGTTAACCCGATCTGGTACGGATCCCACACTGATGAGCAATACTCAAGTGTAGGTCCAGCGAGTGTTTTGTAAGCCACCTCCTTTGTTGATGGACTACATTTTCTAAGGACTCTCCAAGACAGAAAAACGACGAACCACGAGGAATTATCCGAATTGGGCGGAAATGTATAGACGTGATGTACATGAACAGACAGATAAATGATTACAATTTCAGAAGAACTGAATGTTTTATTCACGGAAAAGAGTTTCAGAAACTGAACAATTCAATAAATCGCTGGTCATCGGCTCTCAGTTCGAAGTGTGCCTCATCACTGAAGACAATTCTATTCCAGTCTTTGAAATTGTAGTCCGAAGACGTGTCCGGAAGCACCCCGGACAGAGGTGTGATACTAACCTGACCGGCGGCCGCCATACGGCCCGATAAACGGGAGTGATGGTCATTTTATAGCAGGACGCTTTTGGTTGTCATCCGCAGAACACTTACAGCCCACCGGTAGGTCGGCAATATTCCACGTCCCATTTTTTTGCGCTTCATGGAAAGCCATCCTGGGTTTACATTTCAGCGAAAGAATATCCGCTCCCACACGGCGTGAGTTTCTACTGCTTGTCTTCGCCAGCAAGGTCGCCGGATCTCTCCTCTACTGAGAAAGTTTGGCGAATTATGGTCATGGCCCTTCGACCGGTTAGGGATTTTGATGGTATTATGCGCCAGTTGGACAGAATTTGGGCCGGCCGCTGTGGCCGAGCGCTTCTAGGCGCTTCTGTCCGGAACCACGCGGCTGCTACTGTCGCAGGTTGGAAGCTTGCCTCGGGCATGGATGTGTGTGATGTCCTTAGGTTAGTTACGTTTAAGTAGTTCTAAGTTGTAGGGGACTGACGACCTCAGATGTTAAGTCCCATAGTTCTAAAAGCCATTTGAACAGAATTTGGAACGATATCCCTCAGGAGGACATTGAGAAACTTTGTCAATCAGTGCTAGCCTGAATAACAGCTTGCATAAGGGCGAGAAGCGGACCAGCACGTTATTGACTTGCTCAATTTGTGAAGTTTTTTCTCTTGAATAAATGATACAATTTTTCTGAAATTGTAATCATTTGTTTGTCTGTACGTGTACAACATTTCTACCTATTATACAATGTTTAACTGGAGAATAAAGTTTTTTTATAACGATAAAGATCAATGTTCACTTGCGGTGATTCGTCTTTAAACACTGATATAGTCGTAAATCGAATGAACGATGGCTAACACATTTGTATAACATCCCGTTTGCTACTTCTTGGCGGCAACTGTAGTTGAGTCCTGAGACACTCCATGAGACGCTGTCCTGAAGTGCTACCGTGGAATATTTGCTGTGAACAGAGCTGTGTGTTTGCTTATATTCTTGTCTGGCAGACGGATTTCAATTTGGGAAATGCAGGATGAGCAAAGCAAAACAGGCCTGAAAATTATTTCAAAAACCTTAAGACAGGCAACATAACTTACATCGTCTACAGGTGGGGCACATGATGTGAGTTGGGTTGCCTACCTTAAGGTGCTTGACATATTTTTCAGACTTTTGCTTTGCCCATCCTTATTTGTGTGACGCAGGCAGACGCCTAATACAGTCTTCTCGTGAGAGTAAACTGAACTATGTTGCACCTTAGTTGTAGGCAGCTCGGAATTATTTTATGCACAGGATGTCAAATTAAACACCATTCAACCGTCTAGTTTCCAAACTTATTTTATTTGGCTACCAGTTTCGGTGATTTACTACGCTATCTTCAGGCACGTGACAGACGTGTAGGGTGATTCCACCTCGGTTCTGATCAAAGCAGGGGCCAGCAATACTGGTGTTAGTAGATTTCTGCTACTGCAGCGATATCTTCAGTCATCATTTTTTTTTCATTTAGGCTGTCACCCGTGCGTTCCAGAGGACACAGCACATAAACTCGACAAAGTCCTAAAAGTGTTCTAGTTTAATATTTGAAAACAAAAAAATTAAAAAGTTTTAAGTCACCCAGTTTTCTTTTTAGGAGCAGATAGAAACGTGCAGTTAGGTTTTACAAACGCAGTAACACCTTATGTCTGATGACACACACGGCAGCACTTTACGTCATGCAGAATTCTAGCTGTTGCGGCGACAGTAAAGACTGATTTTAATACGAGAAAAGGCGGTGTAATCTTTCGTTGTCTCCATCTGGATGCAGTGACAACAAAGGAAATTTTTCATGAGTGAATGAGGCTAGTCGCGATGATGTCATGAACGTGAAGAATATGCGTTCTTAGGTATGACAGTTCAAAGATGGACGAAAGTCGTGTGACGATGAACTGAAACAATCACGAGTCCCACCAGTGGTCTGACGACGTTGCCACTGCGAGTGGAGAGACTTGCTTAAGAATCGCCTCCGTCCTGTGGGATCTGGTCAGACAGTCCTGCATGATGATCTAAAAGCACGGAAAGTATCGTCGAAATGCCACGAATGCCGATTTATGACCTCCCGGCTGCTCATGTGGCACTTTACCAGTCGTCTGTTACACCTGGTCATGGGATGAATGGAACATTCTATTCAGCAACTGTGACAATAGATGAGACATGGATGCCGTTTTTGAATCCTGCAACAAAACACCATTCAACTGAGTAGAAACACACAGCCTCATTGCTACAAGAACTGTTCTGGTTAAGAGCGAGTGGTGAAAAGAAGCTTATAGTGGCCTTGTTTTGATTCAGTGGTGGTGTAATCCTTACTCATCGTGTACCAACGGGCATTACAAAAATGGTTCAAATGGCTCTGAGCACTATGGGACTCAAGTGCTGTGGTCATAAGTCCCCTAGAACTTAGAACTACTTAAACCTAACTAACCTAAGGACAGCACACAACACCCAGCCATCACGAGACAGAGAAAATCCCTGACCCCGCCGGGAATCGAACCCGGGAACCCGGGCGTGGAAAGCGAGAACGCTACCGCACGACCACGAGATGCGGGCCAACGGGAATTACAGTGACAGCTACTAGCTACCAATATGTTTTGAAGAACGAGGTGCTACCGACGTTGCAAGTAAACTTATTGGACGTAACAGCCTGCTTGTATGCTCTTTCGGCAAGACATTGCACCAGCCAATCAAACGAACACGACTTAAAGGTCTCTTCATGGAAACAACTTCGAAATTGTTTCTCAAGTTTCTTACTCACCTAATCGGGCTCTTTGCGATTTTTGGCGCTTTCCTACAATGAAAGGCATAATCCGTTACCGTACGATCCCCAGTCATACTGCTATTGCGTCAGCTATTTTCCAGTGGTCAAATGCGACCCCTAAAAATGTGTTCACAGCGGCCATTGACTAATGGCATCTGTAACGAGCAAAATGTGTACACCTGCTGGAAGACTACACTGAGATAAGAAGGAAATTTTGTATCTGACAGTTTTGTAAAAAAGAAAATCTGAGGCCCAAAATGCCGGAAAACTGAACATCTGGACAACTCATGTTGTAGACTTACCTGCGCTCTGATTGGTGGGACCAAAGGCTTTACTTAACTCCGTGGCAGAATATAGCTGGTAGCTATACCTTTCTCAAAGTAAAAACTGGTATGCACTATCGGTGGAGATAAGCTAACCAGAAGGCCCCTACCGACACGATCTGTGACTAATGCCGCAAAAAACATGATCTTTGTGCGGATGATGTACAAATTCTAAGGTAAAACCTTAACCGTCTGCAAAAGAAACACTGTGTCTCTTTCATTTATTTTCTGTGATTATGCGTACCTACATAGAATCTTCCACCCCAATTACATTTGAATGCCATTTAGCATAAATCTTTCTTGTACTGAGTTTGATTCCTCAGATAAAATGAATTTATTACAAGGGTCTGTAGCCAAAATATTTTCTTGTTAATTTCTGTTCTCAATGCTTCTCTCTGCGCATTTTCGCCTTCGGCATTATAAATGGTACCTGCTTGTTATTTCTGGCAGTAATATTAGTAAGTACGATGCTTCATTAACCGGTCCCGTTCCTAATGAGCAGAGAAAACGAGAATACTTGCCGTAAACGTGGGATAAAATTTACTTTATTTATTTTCGCCAATTAAAGCTTCTCTTTAATCAGGCGCCATCTAATTAGCAGGAAACTAAACGAGCCACCAGTGTTGCATTTCGCGATTTACCGATTAGCTCGGGTCTCTGATCCCTTCAGAAAAAGATCGCTGTGCTTGTGACTTCTACAAATTCTTAGTTCTTCTTTGACTGTATTCATTTCCCTTTATGTACCATTTCATATATAAAATTGAACTTTTCTTAATTCATTGGTGGTCCATTGATAAATTATGACAACACTGCGATCAAAATACATATGCTGCACCGCAAACAATGGATAATATGAAGGTAAGTTAAATGAAAACTGTAAATCGATACTAGTAATAAAATTGAAACTGTCTTGTCTGTCTGTTTCTTCGAAAACGTTTCTCGAAAAATGCTAGACGAATTTTCACAATGTTTTCGCAAGTAACTTGACCATATCTTGGGGCAACGTATAGTCTTTATGTCACCAAAATAGGATGATGGGGAAAAAGACATCGTGATTTGAAGTTTTATCTAAAAGCGTCATGTCTGTCTGTACATGCTAATCTGTAAACTAAGCAGAAAAAATTTTCATGAGGGCTAACTTGAGCATAGCTTGGAGCACCGTATAGGATTTATTTCACCAACATTGGATCACGAAACGAAAGATGCCATAACTGAAAGTAGCATCTTGAAATTAGTGTTAGTTCGGAATAACTGTGTCGTGGAGATAGCTTGAACCTTGAGGAAGCTACTTTTGAAAGTGAATCGTACAAGATGCTTATTGATTTGAAGAATATCAAAACGAGGATAATGGAATGTAGTCGAATTTAATTGGGTGATGCTACGGGAATTAGATTAGGAAATGAGTCGCTTAAAGTAGTAGATGAGTTTCGCTATTTCGGGAGCAAAACAACTGATGATGGTCCATGTAGAGAGGATGTAAAATGTAGACTGGCCATGGCAAGGAAAGCATTTCTGAAGAAGAGAAAATTGTTAACATCGAGTATAGATTTAAGTGTCAGGATGTCGTTTCTGAAAAGTATTTGTATGGAGTGTAGCCATATATGGAAGTGAAACGTGAAAGATAAATAGGTTAGACAAGAATAGAATAGAAGCTTTAGAAATGTGGTGCCACAGAAGAATGCTCAAGATTAGAAGGGTAGATCACATAACTAATGAGGAGGTATTGAATAGAATTAGAGAGGAGAGAAATTTGTGGCACAACTTGACTACAAGAAGGGATAGGTTGGTAGGGCATGTTCTGAGGCATCAAGGGATCGCCAATTTAGTATACGAGGGCAGTGTGGAGGGTAAAAATCGTAGAAGGAGACCAAGAGATGAATACACTAAACAAATTCAGAAGGATGTAGGTTGAAGTAGGTACTGGGAGATGAAGAAGCTTGCACAGGATAGAGTAGCACGGAGAGCTGCATCAAACCAGTCTCTGGACTGAAGACCACAACAACAATAACGGGTACTGGTGAGAATATTTATGTTTTGAAAAACTATTTATTCTTTGAGTTTTAAACCTTATCATACTGCATGCGCAGTGACACTGCACATGCCTGCACAGTGCGTTGGGACAACTTGGGAGCGGAGAGAGGAGATCGCACATCACTAGCTATGCTTACAACAACAAGCAGGCACGTGAGAGCAGCCGATAGTATTGCATATACAGTAGCTTATACACTTAACATTAATCATCATAACATAACTACAGGTAGGGGTGCGCAGTAGTGGGAAATAGTTAGCATAAAGACAAAATACTATGTATTGTAGCCAGGATAATTACCATGTATAATTCGCTAGTGTTAGTACATTGACCTCTTTCAGGACATTCATGAGAGACAAAGGCAACACAGGAAGCTCCGTGAAAGTGGTCTGCTCTTGTTATCTATACATAGACCCAAGAGCCAAAGGAACTGGTACATCTGCCTAATATAGTGTAGGGCCCCCGCGAGCACGCAGAAGTGCCGCAACACGACGTGGCATGCACTAGACTAATGTCTGAAGCAGTACTGGAGGGAACCGACACCATGAATCCTGCAGGGCTGTCCATAAATCCGTAAGAGTACAGGATATCTCTTTTGAACATCACTTTGTAAGGCATCTCAGATGTGCTCAATAATGTACATGTCTCGGGAGTTTTGTGGCCAGTGAAACTGTTTAAGCTGCAAAGAATGTTCCTGGATCCACACTGTTGCAATTCTGGATGGGGTGGGGGGTGTCGCATTGTCGTGCTGGAATTTCCCAAGTCCGTCGGAACGCTAATAAACATGAATGGATGCAGGTGATCAGACAGGATGGTTACGTACGTGTCACCTGTCAGAGTCGAATATAGACGTACCAGGAGTCTCATTATCATTCTATCTGCACACGACCCACACCATTAAAGAAGCTCCATCAGTTTGAACAGTTCCCAGCTGACATGCAGGGTCCATGGATTCATGACGTTGTATCCAAATCCGTACACGTGCATCCGCTCGATACAATTTGATACGAGACTCGTCCGAGCACGCAACTTGTTTCCAGTCATCAACAGTCCAATGTCGGCGTTGACGGGGAGTAAGGCTTTGTGTCGTGCAGTCATCAAGGGTACACGAATACGCCTTCGGTTCCGAAAGCCCATATCGATGATGTTTCGTTGAATGGTTCGCACGCTGAATCTTTTTGATTGTCCATCACTGAAATCTGCAGTAATTTACGGAAGGGTTGCACTTCTGTCACGTTGGACGATTCTATTCGGTCATCGTTGATCCCTTTCTTGCAGAATCTTTTTCCGCTCGCAGCGATGTCGGAGTTTTGATGTTTTACCGAATTTCTGATATTCACGGTACACTCGTGAAATGGCCATACTGGGAAATCCCCACTTCGTCGCTAACTCGGAGCTGCTGTGTCCCATCCCTCGTGCGCCGGTGATGATACCACGTTCCATCTCATTTAAATTTTGATAATCTACCATTGTTGCAGCAACCGATATAGTCACTGGTCCAGGCACTTGCTGTCTTATGTAGGCATCGCCAACCGCAGCGCCGTATTCTGCCTGTTAATGTATCTCTGTATTTGAATACGCATGCCTATAACAGTTTCTTAGGCGCTTCAGTGTATAAACGATCTGTCTAAACTGTCTGCTGATGATACTGTTACGCACGGCAAATCATCATCATTGACACGCTATAGGTGAGTTCAGTATGACTTACACAACAATCTGTTTGATGCCTGCTTTAAATGTGGATAAATGTAAGTTAGTGCACATAGGCATCCTTGTAATAGGCATCTTCATGTTTCGGCGGCGAATTCACCGTCTCACCTTTAGACGAGCAGTTCATCACAAGACGACTAATAGAGACTCGTATTTACAAGCAAATAGTTACTTCAAGGGCATACAGCATTTCTGATGAGATAACTATAGAGTATGATGTTTTCAACATCAAAAGAGGTTTGGTACAAATGGGTACCCTCCACAACAGATATGCAAGCTTGCGGAGACTTGTGCTCCTGATGAATAGGTCGACACAAAATTAGTTATTCCGACTCATGATGACTTAATTGTTTTGTTGTCTCAATGACGTAACTATTCATTCTCTTTTGTTTCATATTATTCTACGTATCCTGTGTATCAAAGGCCGTGAGATTGGCCGCCTGGTTTTCGTTTCTAAAATGCACGCATTTTTATTAAACCTAAAATGAACCAAATATAATTATTAATGTGATTAGGTGTTTTACTCTAAAAATTAAAAATATAATTTTGTTTAAAAATGGGGTACATATATTTTGTCAATATCTGGCGAAAAGTGTTAAGTAGGTGGCTAATATGTATAATCGGGAATATTGAATAGTATTGTGCTAATATATTTAATTGGGTATACCGAATAACATTGTGCTCTGATCTTCACGAGACTGTGCGAACACCCTAAAAGTGCATGCTATGTCATTTCAACGAAAATACAAAGAAAACAGAAATGTTTTCGATGATTTAAATCTGTTATTTTGATGTGTGTGGCAAATATCCCTAACGAAAAAATGTGAGGCACATGCACCAGATTTTATTGCAGTACGTTCCCCGATCTGTACGTGAGAGACGCCGCACCTTATAAATTCACGACTTTAATGGCCAACCTTGGCAAACTAGAGTCAAAACACGCCCAGTAGAACTTACTGTTAATACAACTACCCACATATTTGGAATTTTTTTACTATTGAACATAGACCAAGAATTACTCGTGATACTGGAAGGGTTCTGAAGGGAACTTTATAGAGTTGCCTCAGTTCTTCCCCCACAGCTTATGGAAAACTTACTCGATCAAAACGGGACCACTTTTATTGTGGTCTGGCATCCACTGAGCAACTGAATTGCCAATATGAGTACATTATGTCGGTGTTTGCCGGAACAAGGAGGGGTGCGCCGTCTATATGGCATGCGGGGCATCTCTCGGATTTACCCTGTAATTTTGCAACACAGTCACCCTGCTTTTCAATGAACTGAACTTGGTGTACGTTAGCACAAGCATTCCGATACCCTCTGAAAGAAGTTTTCCGCTGCGCAGAAAACCACATATGCACCATTCCTTCTCCTGTTGATTGTAACTTATTTGAAGACTTCTTAAAGCGTCTTTAAGTGAGTCAAACGGACGGTAACCCTAAGGGTAAGATCGTGACTGTATGCAGCATGCATCGAAACGTCGACCTACAGCGTCTGAATCGTCTGGGTGGCAGTATGCGGACATACACTGGCCTTGTGCAAGCTCAGCCTGTTATGAATCATTTCATATGTAGATCTATTATTTATCAACATTTGATATGCCACATCATCAACAGTCGTTCGTCTGTTATTCGGAAACAAGGCACAGACTTGTTCAGTACTTGCGTCAGTTGTGTCTGTAGCTGGACGCTCCGCTCTTTCCTCAGCCTTCACGCTTGCTCGAGCACTTTTGAACTATTCAAGCCACTGGTAAACACTTCGCTGTGAAAAATTATTGTCACAGTATCACGCAAAAAGTGTTCTATGAAATGCCACTCCTGGTAAAAGAAAAAAGAGATGGTCACGAACAGCTGTTTTCTTATGGTGCAAACAGAGGTTGACGTGACCATCTTTACGTCCCAACAGTGCAAAGTGAACTGATGTAGTGATGATGCAACCTATCACAGGGAAAGACAACTGTGCCACCTAGTGGCTGGTGATCGCACAAAGCCGTAGAGCCAAACTAGTTAGAGCAGGTACTTGATGATGATGTTTGGTTTGTGGGGCGCTCAACTGCGTGGTTATCAGCGCCCGTACAATTACCCAATCTTTGCTCAGTCCAATTTCGCCACTTTCCTGGATGATGATGAAATGATGAGGACAACACAAACACCCAGTCATCTCGAGGCAGGTGAAAATCCCTGACCCCGCCGGGAATCGAACCCGGGACCCCGTGCTCGGGAAGCGAGAACGCTACCGCGAGACCACGAGCGGCGGACAGAGCAGGTACTTATTGACTTACCATCGTGTATAAGAATATTTGAACAGCAAGTGATCAGTTATTATGGCAGCCTGTTGAGCAGTGGCATAAATCTCCTAAGTTTACGTTATGGTCGCAGACCTCGTGCACGACTTCATGTCGCACATTAAGCAGATACGTAAGGCACTGCGGATAAAGCTTAATGTCGTCTTAAGGAATGGAGGGGAGACATTTTTGACTGTGACTTTCCTGCCTGATGTGGGAAATTTATTGTCAAAACTTGGTCATACCCTCAACAGGCTTAAAATGATCTTTCGCCCTCCACCGAAGATAGCAGCACTTTTGAGTTCCGTAAAGAATGATTTGATCTTTCGCGAGGGTCGGGCTGCAAGATACACTGCAAGTGTGGCCTTTCATGCATCGAGCAGACGACGCGCAGAGAGTCCATGACTGATGCGTGGAACATCGAAGGTATACCCAGCTCTTCACAGCACAATAAATCGGATGTGGCAGAGCAATGCAGCGATACCACCACCCAATGCTTTATGATCGTGCCGAAATTCCAACGTCAACTTCATCATTCTAGGACTCTGGCGAAGGAAGCAGTGAAAACTGGTTTCGCGAAGAATTTGGGTAAACGGTTTAGTGTGGAATCCAGTACTTCCTTTGATCAACTCGCAAAGATGTCGTAACTGCGCAGAGGCATCGATATGCCAATGTGCATCGACGATCTGACTGAAGATTCAATTCATGTAATGTTCTGACAGAAAAAGTAATCTAGCAATCTTAATAGACACATTCAGTTTCTAGGCAGTTATAAATTTCTCTGTTCTGGGAACTCAAGGCAGTATGACACTGATAATGTATTCATACAATAAGAGGAAGTTAAGTATAAACCTACCCTATGGTCAGTGACATATCATGATGCCACATTACATAACTTAACTACGTTCCAGAAACTCTCAACGAAAACTGTCAGGGTTGCCAATCACAAAAGAATGGAAAGTTTTAAGGAAATGTTAAAAGATGTTGACTGGGGTGAAGTTTACAATGGGCAAGCTCTAAATTCAACATACTTCTTAATAAGTTTGTAACGATTTTTGAAAGCAGTTTACAAGGAAATAACTAAATGCAACGTTGGAAGTCTTCAAAAAAAACCTTGAATCACTACAGGTATTAAAGTATGGTAAGAACGAAAATAGCCAAAACAAGCAAGGATGCCAAACTATTTTCATAGTATAGACACTATTGTTAAATTTTAAGAAAAGACGTAAAAATAATAAGTATCCATATCTTGTCAAAAATCATACAATAAATTAAATTGATATGGAATATTGTTAAAAGAGATAATGGAAAGAAACCTTAACAGATGATACCGTTTCTATTAAGTTAATTACTTATTTAGTTACATATTACATAGACCATTTGCGTGATTTAATAGGACGTAAATGTTGTACAGGATAGTTCATCTGTAGCAGATACTTATAGATATTTTAATGTAGGCGAGAAAATGGGTTGAAAAAGTTCAAAAGTGAAAGCAAACAGTATGAGGAAAAATTAGTACGAAGAATATATAGTGAAATGAGAATTTGTCATACATCCTCTACTGACGTTGAAAAGATCATTATGACCCCCAAAAGTAAAAATTCATATGAACTTTTTGAGATCTCCAATAAGACATTAAAAAGTTATGGCACTATGATTTATTACTTCTTTAGACACATAATCAGTACACAGTATTTTCTGAGAGGGATTAAATATGCCATTGTTAGATGCCCTACAAAATTTTAAGTTCAGAGATTTCAGTAACTACCAGCCATGCTGACTTCTCACATCATTTTCCAAAATTTTTGAGAAGGTGTTCTACTCGAGTGCTCTCATTCATCTGAGTGATAATGGAATACTAAATCAACCAACGTTTGGGTTTCAAAAGGGTTGTGCCACTGAGTATATTACAAAATTTTTAAGTCATAAAATTTCGCTAGTCGGGATCTTCTGTCACTTGTCATAGGTCCAACAATCTGTTATAGAAATTATTTATTTATGGGATGTTAAAAAGACAACCATGGGAGTAGCGAAAACTATTGTTTATTCCACAGAGGCGAATTCTAGTATTCATTACTACAATTAGACTTGCCTTATACGGCGGCAGTCGACACAGGAAAAGAGTTTCTTTATTGTAAACTTTAATTTGAACAATAAGAACGAGTATATTTGATATGTGTTTCAGGTTTATACATCAACGTTGTAAAGCTTAGTCTGAAAAGTGACTATGAAATTCTATAGATCACGAAACTGCAGATGAAGTTCAAGTTACACATCCCCTCTGAGATCATCGCTTTTCTCTCTTAAATACTTCAGTGGTAAGGATACGTAGATAACTCACATGTGTGTTTAATGACATTTGTCTGTGGAATTTTCACACACGTACGATTTCGGCTTTGTAGCCATTCTCAAGTGTAGGTTGCGATGTTAAAATATGACTGATCCATCACTCGAGGATCGCTGCAAAGCCGGAATCATGATTCTGTAAAATAAATGAACAATTAATAGCCAAATGGCGGAAATCGCTATCAAAAAATTCCACACATAAACTTTATTAACCATATATGTGAATTATTTACTAACCCTCATCACCTGATTATTTAAGAGGCGGGTCAGACGTATTTTAACATTTCAGCATGGTCTTGAGAATGTTTTCTGAGCCAAAATAATGACTGTGTAAGACAAATGTATAATTAATAGTCAAATGGCATAAGTTTCTATTAAAAAATTCCACACTCTGGATTAGACAATTTATTTGTGGCATTTCCGGCCGGTGTGGCCGAGCGGTTCTAGGCGCTTCAGTCTGGAACCGCGTGACCGCTACGGTCACAGGTTTGAATCCTGCCTCGGGCATGGATGTGTGTGATGTCATAAGGTTAGTTAAGTTTAAGTAGTTCTAAGTTCTAGGGGACTGATGACCTCAGATGTTATGTCCCATAGTGCTCAGAGCCATTTTAACCGTTTGTGGCTTTATTCTTACTAACTTCCTTCACATCAGAATGCTTTCCGTGCAGCTAAATCGCAAAAATAAATCAAAATGTAGACAGGAAATAATTCCCAAGATGTATGTTGTCTGATCGATTCTGTAAGATCTAATGAAGAGGTAAGGCCTAAGCAACATCTTCTGCAGAAGTGACTTTTTAAATTTGAACTCTAGAGCAGAAGTTGGCCTTAACTCTGAAACACGGGTCAGCCTCATAAAATGGCGGCTACTTCTGTTGTATTTTCTAATAGTTTAGCTAGTAGAAGTAAAATGACTGCGGAGATGTTTGAATTAGGCGCGGGAACGTCTCTGGAATGTAACTTGACCAACATTCAGAGGTATGGAAAATGCGTGAAAATGAATCTTAAAAAAATTGTATATTATATCGATCAGTATGAGGGTGTTTGCTACAGAAGAATGCTGACGATTAGATGGGTAGATCACATAACTAATGAGGACGTATTGAATAGAATTGGAGAGAAGAGAAATTTGCGGCACAACTTGCTAGGAGAAGGTATCGATTGGTGGGGCATATTCTGAGACATCAAGGGATCACCAATTTAGTATTGTAGGGCAGCGTGGAGGGTAAAAATCGTAGAGGGATACCAAGAGATGAATACACTAAACAGATTCAGAAGGATGTAGGTTGCAGTAGGTACTGGGAGATGAAGAAGCTTACACAGGATAGAGTAGCATGGAGAGCTGCATCAAACCAGTCTCAGGACTGAAGACCACAACAACAAACTATGAGAGTGTTAAGGAAATGCTCCGTGAGATCATACGAAACGCTACTGCGGAAATTCAGAGAGCTAACTTTTACAACAGAACCCAAATCGATGCCGCTGCGTGCAGTCCTCATCTCGCGTTAGAGGAACCACGAAAAAGTAAGGGAGACTGGCATTCGTACAATTAATTTTCCATGACCCCATTAGCGAGTGGAAGAAGAAAGAGGCACCCTTAACCGATCCCTGCATAGTACCGTATCTTACGGAGTATGTATGTAGATGGGGATGCAGAAGGACTCAAGATGAAACAGCGTAAGTGCGCCAGTAAATTTGGATCAAGTATCTGGGTTACGTGGTTTCTTTCCAGTTTGCATTGCAGACCTAGATTCCAGGGGCGATTAAACAGAGCGAGGTTCCTTGTGCCAGAGGGAACAAGCGAGCCGGAAGTTAGTAGCAGCACGTGGCCGCACAGCTCGTCCATTCTGGCTGTAACGCGCCTTCTTCTCTGAGCCGGAGAGTGCTAATAAGCTGTACCGGAACCGCCGCGAGCGCGCTGCACTCCCAATTACCCGCAACGTAGTAGCGTACCGTAGTGCAGCTACGCGTGGCCCGCAAATGAGAAAAGATAGGATCACAGTCGGCGCGGCCGGCCGCCCCTATCTGAAATTAACTTGTGCTGCGCTTTTAATTACCATCTAGCATTGGCATCGCCGGGCTGCTAATTACACTCAAGCTGACCCGTATCGCTTTGCATGTGTCCGAGTCGTTAGAAGAAGAGAAAACGTTTCTGATTAACGTAGACCTGTGCTTCGCAAGACGAGTCTGAAACCACATAAACAGTTCATATTTTCCGTTTTAGCTCTCACGGTGGAGCATAATAAATTTCGAATATTTCTGCTTCGATTCATTGAGACATGTTCCACATAAACCAAATAGGACTAACCAGGGATGTCCAGCGTATTTCAAAAACGATAGCACGACTGGTTACAGGTTAGTTTGGCCCATGGGAGAGCGTCGCTGACGTATTGAGGAGCTCGAAGTGTCACACGCAAACTATGCCGTTAGAATCAGATTTACCCGAGAAATCTAGGAATCTACTGCAACCCCCTGCTTATAGCTCCCCTAGGCAACGTGAAAAATATATTACACTAGATACTCTTTAAGATCAAAAGCATCCGGATATAATGCGGAAACGACCACTAGATGTCACGAGAAGCGGACCCGTCAGTATAAAAGTAGGGACAGAGTGTTGTGTTGCTCACCTGGATCCCCATCTCCTTACCATCCAACACAAAGCTCACAACAGACTCCGCCTCCTGAAACTCCTGTCCAGCCGGACATGGGGTCTGCATTCTTCCACCATCCTTCACACCTACAAATCCTTGGTCTGCCCCACCTTGTGTTATGCCAGCATTGCTAGGATTTCCGCCCCTCCCACGTTCTATAAATCCCTCCAAATCCTCAAACGCCATGCACTCCGACTCGCCTTCCACATACGCCTTCCGTCCCGCACGCGCATCCTCTACGACCTCATCCCCTTCCCCCACCTTCTCCTTTTCCTTGAACACATCCGCGCACTATATATTGTCCGCCGACTTGAACCCCCTCATGCCCTGGTGTCTCCCTTCCTCTCCAGCCCCAGCCCCTTGCCGCGCCTTTACCGTTGTGTCCCACCCTCTCTCCATCTCCACACCCTCCGCCTCCTTTCCTAATGCAGATTCCACCATCTACCCCTCCCGGATGATGAGCTTCGCCCAGACATCTACCCTTCCTACCAACTCTAGCCCCAATCCTCCTGCCTCCTGCTCAGGGCTCTCTCTCCTCCCCATTCCTTCTCCTGAGCGGCTTCCCCCTCCTACTCCCCCTCCCTCTCTAGTGCTCCCTTTCAGTGTCTCTGCACTCCTTCCTGCCTTGTCTTCCATCTCCTGCCTCACCAGTCTCCTGCCTCTTAGTATACCCGCTGACGCCCCTACTCTCTTCATCCCGCCTCCTCCCCTGCTGCCCCCTTGCTTCCCCTCCTTTTCCATTCTCTACGGCCTCTCCCTCGTCAGGTCCCACCTGGCAGTTTTATTCTTCATCGCGTATGCTCCAAGTACTTTTAAAGTGTGTTTTTATGGAGTGTTTTTGATACTGTGGCCAACTTTTAACCTGTGCATGTGACTTCAGTGTCTTTTTTGTGTTCTATGAATCGCCAACTGTGTTTTTTAACGTTATGTCGACTTTTTTAATTGTCCCCCATGAACGTCTCCATGTCAGTGTATTTTTAACTACATTATCTCCCCTTACTGTTTTATGTGCCACTTTTTTATCGCCTTGTATGTAACATTTTATTCTTGTATTAGTTGTCATGTCACTTGGCTGAAGAGTGGCGGGTTGTGCCGCTGACAGTCCTCCCCTGCCCATATGAGCCAGGGTAATGAAATCACAATGAAGAAAAAAATGTGTTGCCAGTAGAGGAGCAATATCAACAGAATGGGCCGTTTAGGAGAGCTCATTGACTTCGAACGTGGACTAGGCATTGAATATCACCCAAGTAACAAATCCATCTCGGACATTCCAGCACTTTTAGAGTTGCCAAAGTCAACTGATGCTGATGTGACTGTGAAGTGCAAACGTAGAAGAACAGCAGCTAAATTAAGAACAAGCACACTTTATTTACTGACAGGCAGGGACTGCCGAGCGTTAGGGAGGTAAACTGACTGTTGACTTCTGTCTCGGGTTCGTCGGTCAACATTTGTTTTCTGACGTTTCGCCAGCACAAATGGCTGGCAGTATCAAACTTCACTCTCCATTGCTGGCGGAGATCTCCAGTCGAGCAAGCGGCCGCAGGCTACATGTACAAGTGGGAAATTATTGAACTATATGAAATAAAATACTCATTTGCAATAGGACGTTCAAACTGCACGGTTGGCCATGGGGCGTGATGGGAATTAGAGTGTGCATGCACGGTTTGGGTTAGCGACAAAGCCCAGTTTCATTTGGATGGGTTCGTCAATAAGTAAAATTGGCGCATTTAGGGGACTAAGAATCCGCATTTCACAATCGAGAAGTCTCTTCGCCCTCACTGGGTGACTGTGTGGTGTCCAGTCGTGGAGTAATTGGTGCGCTATTCCTTGATGGCACGGCGACTACCGAACGGTACGTGCAGATTTTGGAAAATAATTTCATTACCAATATCCAAACTGACCCTGATTTCGACAAGATGTGGTACAAGCAAGACGGAGCTCGACCCCATTGCAGCAGGAGTGTGTTTGATGTCCTGGAGGAGCACTTTGGGGACCGCATTCTGGCTCTGGGATACCCAGACGCCACTGGCATGAGCCTCGATTGGCCTCCATATTCTCCGGTCTGAACTCATGTGACTCCTTTTTTGGGGGGCTATATTAAAGACAAGGTGTACAGCAATAGCCCCATAATCAGCTCTGAGCTGAAAACAGCCATTCAGTGGGTCACCGACAGCATCGATGTTCCAATACTTCGGCGGTTCTTAAAGAATTTAGCTATTCGCCTGCGCCACATCATCGCCAATGATGGCAGGCATATCTAACGTGTCATAACCTAAATCCGAATATCTTTAGTGACGTTTACGCGTTAAATATTGTATGTGCACGCCGTAGTTTTTAACTAATTTACGTTTTTTTCATAGAGTTTACTAATTGTCTTCCTGTACCTTGCGCGTAAGGTACATACAACCCGCGGCCGCGAATTCAATTACTACCTGTAATGGAGTGTGAAGCTTTGACAATACCAGCCATTCGTGTTGGCGAAACATCAGAACATCATCAAACAAACGTCGGCTGACGAACCCGAGACAGAAGCCAACAGGCAGTTTGTCAACAACTGGCCAAGAAACCATCAACAATTTTGTATTTAGGGGGAAGTTGTAAGAAATCTCATGAAATCAGCAGAAGTAATCACTCGTTTTCTTACTCCTACTGGAACTTGAGCTAGCACAGTGTTTGTGCGTAGAGTGTTAAAAAAATAGATTACAATGGCCGAGCATCTCCTCGTAAGCCACTCGTTTCTGCAGTCGTAATAAGCGACACTTGAAGTGCTGTAAAGACAGACACCATCGGGCAGTGAATCAGTGGAAACAATAATTTTGGAGTGATGAATCACTTTATACCCTGTTGCAGTCCGATGGAAGGATTTGGGTTTGGAGAATACCTGAAGAACGTTACTTGGCATCATGTGTTTAAGAAAATGCTAAACGCGGAAAGATATGAATACACTTAACAGGATTGTGTACTAAGTACAGTAAAGGAACATTTCGGAGACGATGTCTGTTTCTATCAGCTTGACGTGCACTCTGGCGCTATGTAAGGGGCAATGCATTGTGAGCAATAACATTCATGAAATGGACTTGCCTGCCAACAGCCCAAACACGAGCCCAATGGAATAGCTTTGGGTTGAGTTAGAATTTTGACGTCGCAACAGATCCCAGCAACAAACATCACTGCTTCTCTGGTTTCGACTCTTTACGAAGAATGGACTGGCATTCCTCCACAGACATACACACACTCCTTGTTAAAAGCGTCTCCAACCGATTTCAAGCCGTCATAAAGAAGAAGGGTGGATACGCCGTACATTAATTTCTTACAATAAGTACCCGCATACTATTGATCACACAATCTACGGCAAGCACAGAGGTGTTGTACGTCAATGAAATGGGAAGAACCCCTAATAACTAGTGCGATGGGAAATTATTTTCTACTAAGAATTTCGTAGTGGTTTGGCGAGTCAGATGTAGATGAAGATGTGAGCAGACAGCTAATGGAGCGTTCCTGTCTGTCACAAAAAGAAGATGGATACTGTTGTGGTTGGCAGGAGAGCCAGCACCGTGTTACTAGAGGAGGCCGAAATGCACACGTTTTAGCTCACGCAGGCTGGCGTGAGGTCTGGAACAGGACAAGGAAATTAGAATTTAGAAAAACGGACGTAGCTGGTGGAATTCTTAACTCTAATCCATTAATGATGAACGTCGATCTTGACGGTACATGACTCACAATATCAATAGTAACTGATAATGGCGCCGTGCTAGATCGTAGCAAATGACGTAGCTGAAGGCTATGCTAAACTATCGTCACGGCAAATGAGAGCGTATTTTGTCAGTGAACCATCGCTAGCAAAGTCGGTTGTACAAATGGGGCAAGTGCTAGGAAGTCTTTCTAGACCTGCCGTGTGGCGGCGCTCGGTCTGCAATCACTGATAGTGGCGACACGCGGGTCCGACGTATACTACCGGACGGCGGCCGATTTAAAGGCTACCACCTAGCAAGTGTGGTGTCTGGCGGTGACACCACAGATACTGCGTGACCTTTGCGTATACATCTGGTGCCACAAACCCCCGGAAACCTGCCATGGACTTGTGTAATTCATGACACGCAGAATCACCGCTGTATTGAGTTTATAAAGGTGGACCAACAAGCCATTAAGCAGATGGTCATAGTGTTTTGCACCATCAGTGTAGAGTTCATACAGTACAATGACTTTATCACTGCAACATGTCCCTTGTGTTTTATAACCGTAATAGCTGAGTACACAGCATTGTCCTTGTATGTGTTTATTTCAATTCTGTTGCATCATCTCCTCCTTCCCCCTCTCTCTGTCCACATCCTGTGCCCCCTCTGCCCAACCCCTTCTCCCCCCTCTCTCTGTCCACCTCCCCTCTCTGTCCATCTCTTTCTGCTCCTCTCTCCATCCATCTACTGCTCCACCCTCTCTCTGGTCATCTCCTCCCCCTCTCCGTCCATCTACCCCTCTTTCCTTGCTATGTCCATCTCTTCTCTCCCCTCACTTTGCCCATCTCCTCTTCCCTTTCTCCGTCCATCACCTGGACCCCTCTCCCTGTGTCGTTCATTGATATAATTTTTAGGCATATTCTTTGGTACTTGAGAATACTGACTGCAAAATGTGTCTCAAATGCAGCTAGTAGTAGAGAAGTAATAAATTTAATCTATATGCATGCCTGCTGCGAAAGTGAACAGCGAAAGTGTAGTACGCGATAAACTTCTTTCCTTTCACCACTTTGTGGGGGTATCAGCCATAAAAATTCATAAAGGTTTGAAATTATGTGTGAAGTTTCGTTGCAAGTCTCTAAGTCCTCCAATCCTCAAATACTGAATGAATATTCGCACGTCGTCGCCTACACTTCCGTTTCACCCCACCTCAACCCTTTGGATAAGGTATGTGGTTCTTAAAGCCTCAGCGAATATATGTATCTTTCTCGTCATGATCCAATTTTGATGAAATAAAGCCTATTCAGTACACAAAGCTATACTCAAGTTACCTGTAGTAATTCTGGAGGTAGGCGTGTTCAACCAGTCAGAGAGATAAGACAGGTTTACTAAAACTTTAAATCACGATATCTTTTTCATCATAAACCGATTTCGATTAATTAAACCTGTACTGTTCAAAAATGGTTCAAATGGCTCTGAGCACTATGGGACTTAACGTCTGAGGTCATCAGTCCCCAAGAACTTAGAACTACGTAATCCTAACTAAACTAAGGACATCACACATATCCAGGCCCGAAACAGGATTCAAACCTGCGGCCGTAGCGGTCGCGCGTTTCCAGACTGAAGCGCCTAGAACCGCTCGACCACAACGGCAGGCACCTTTACAGTGCCCCGGACCTGCGAAAACCTAATAAAAAGTCGTCTAGAATTTTCGGCAATTAGCGTTTCCCAAGACAGACAGGCAAGACGGTTTTACATATTTTTATTAGTATAGATAAGTCTAACGATCACCATAAGAGTGGGAGAGTAATCTGCCCATGACAATCACCTTATTCTCCCTGTCCAAGCATACGAAGATATGGCACTGAACTATCCTATGTAAAGAGTGAGTGAAAAATACCTGATTAGTCATCGAAATGTTTTTCCTTTAATTTTCGTGAGTCTGTTAATCCCTACGACGTCATAGTCTCTATAAAAACGACATCGTCTGTTTCTTCCCCTTTCTTTGATTTTCGGGAAAACATGAAGGAACATGAGGTTTTACCGTCCTGTCGACGATGAGGTCATTAGAGACGGAGCACAAGGTCGGATGTGGCAGGGATACCAGCCGAGATCTTTGGAAGCATTTGCCTTATGTGATTTAGTAAAACTACGAGAAACCTAAGGCAGGAAGGAATCGCTTTAACCTAGAATTTATGTCCAGTTTCCAACTGCTGTCGCACCTAACTGAATTTCCGGTGACGACCTTGCACTTTTTCTTAGGTATTTGCATGTTCCATGGAAGATAACTGTGAACTTTCGCTGTCATGTGGAACGAGCTAGTTTTACGGTTGTAATAAACATCCTCAGTAAAATATGTATGCTGGCGTATCTTAAGCGATCAATGATTTTTACTTAACTATGTTATATATATATATATATATATATATATATATATATGTGTGTGTGTGTGTGTGTGTGTGTGTGTGTGTTTGTGTGTGTGTGTGTTTGAGTGTGTGTGGTTTTATTTCATTTTTTCATTTTTTATAATATTTTATTTCATTTTTCATTTTTTATAATATTTTATTTCATTTTTTCATTTTTTTATAATATTTTATTTTTATATTTTATGTTATTGTATTTTATTACGCATTCAGGTCTATGGGATGCAATGATATATCACATCAAGAACATGTGGTTTTAAGTTGTGATTGTCCACATCAGTGGGTAGGCGGTGAATGATTTTTATGGCTCAGTGCCTCACTGCTTTCAATGACACTCTATGCCTCATTGAAGGGTAATGTAGGTAATTTTCCTTTCTTCTTTTGTATATGCGGACGTTACTGTTGTTTTCAGTATGTGATTAATTGCTGATCACAAACTTCGTAAGGGAGTAAATGTACTGTTGGGGTGTTTCCAGTGATATGACGACATTTTCGACTATATGTGATATCTTATTCTTCTTAGAGGCCGAGACACAGAAAGACGGTGAGAGGGAAAGAGGGAGAGGGAGAGAGAGAGTGAGAGAGAGAGAGAGAGAGAGAGAGAGAGAGGAAGAAAATGTTTGCGTCTGATAGAGGAAGCTGACCAGCTGTGCGGAATAGGAGAAGCCATCGTACGTTACGGTTGACCCGAAGGATGTGGACACATTGATCGATCACCGAACGGTGCCAGCGTTCATGACCTCTGGGCAAACTCTCGTGCCCCAGTGGCCATCCGTCTAACAGTATGACGTGCTGTTCACATGAGGAGAACAGCATCATACTGATTAACATGACACCCACATTCTACATCAAAACAAGGCAAACACAGGCAGCAGTTTTTTGCAATAAAAAATAAAAAATGAATCAAAAATAAATAAATAAATAAAATCTGAAGGTTTCCATTACGACAGGATCCACAGAATGAAAAAAGATACATTTAGAGCTTGTCGTGTACTCATTATGTGCGACTGTGCATTGCCAAAGATGCTTTTCGCAAACATTGCTTCACTCTACAGGTATGAACACAGAACAAAATATCAGTCAGAGCGTGATAACCTTCAGATCATTTCTACTAAGGTCTCCTATAAATTTCTTAAAAAAGAGCATTGAGTCATGCTGGGATCAGATGTGATTCACAGTTATTTTAAAAATTTCAATTTGTTATTGCTAAAACTATGGCAGTTCAGTGATTAGCCGACTTCTTTTTCCTATCAGTCGTTGAAACTGTAGTGTGAAAAAAACATTGAAATTTCACGTAAATATTTTCGTTGGATGATTTCTTACGAGTTTAGTAATGGTAATACTCAACAAATATATCTCGAATGGCTGCGTTCAGCTTTTGACAGTCATCTTCAGAGAATATATTCCTGACGTACTGGTGGTTCCAACACAATAATAAAAAGTTATTTGTTTCTATCTGTAGTAGCATTATTTTTTATTTCGCTGTATAAATTAAAACCATTTTTTTATCTTCAGAAAAGCCTGGTATGTAGAATTTCGTGATGGTTGTGTTCCCGCCAGCGACGGATTGTGAAGGTAGACCAAAAGCGGTTGTTATTCCGAAAAACATGACTACCATTCGCGAGATGATTGAAGAGGGACGGCATGTGAGACTCAGGTTTTTTTAGGATATCGAAGAACGCGATACGTTCGATTTTGCGACGACTGTTAAAAAATCTGTTCGTGGTACATTCTGCACAATTTTACCGAGCCTCCAAAATAGGCTCGGGCCAATATTTTGACGGAGAAAATGCAAAATTTACCTACAACCGCATACCAAGAGATTAACTGTAGTCGTACGAGCCGGTACTAAACCGAAATAAACTGTTTGGGAGTTCCAAGGAGAACAGAAGCCAACAAAAGTGGTTGTTTCAAAGAAAATGACGACTTGTTTCTCTGATTAGGCTGAACACGTCTCGACCATTGCTTTAGAGGATCGTAGAATGATCAGTATGGAGTGATACTCAACAAATTGTTGACCACACTTTATTCATGTAGTCCGCCTAAATCGCACATTGTTATATAATTCACAATGCAATTGGTTTAGGCTTAATGCCATCATCAGATCTTTTAAAATAAGGTGGAGAAACACTGCTGTAAAAATGGGTTCAACTGGCTGAAGGCAAAGTCCACAAGAAAAATCTAAGCCAAGCTGATATGGATAACATGGTTGATAGCCTTGAAGTAATGTTGTGAATGTAGTATCTGAATGCTACTATTAATTCAGACCAGACATCTACGATAGCAGAAAACTGTTTCCCTGCAATGGTTCCTTAGTAGTGGCTGGGATGCACGATAGCAAACAAACACTTTTTTGGTATGGCGGCGCTGTAACAAAGATATGGCGACACAATAAGAAGCAACAAAGGACATTTATTACGAGTATGTTACGAAATATTACTTAAATTTGGTACAGTTTAATGTCGTGTGCTCAACGTCATAAACCCTATGTAACGATGTGTAAATAATTTCTTCACTCTCTTTGCAGTCTGTGGTATTGCCACTATAACTGACAGTAGTGATTACAGACACTATTGATACTCCAACTACTCCGTGAATAGCGACTGCTAGATCAGAAAGTACCGTCAGGTTACTGTACAGAGTACTGCCTGCAGCCACTGAACGATACTAACTGCTGAGTGTCTGTGATGCATCGTATTTTGAGTACGTCGCCACTACGAGGCAACCCAGCAAGGAATAACCAAAATCATTAATGGACACACTCAAATTATTTCTTCCCCACCACACCACCCCTAAAACAGATGCATAAAAAAACGCAAAGAAGATGGCACACCGAACACAGGACGCCTCCCGCGCAAGACAACGCAATCAAACCCCCCCCCCCCCACTTCTACCAAAAAATTAAAATGAAACGACGAAAGCACCTCCACCCAAAGTAACCAAAACGTTCCTTATCTGCTTACCATAGCAACTGGATGAAAAGAAACACGAAACAAAAAACAAAAAGGGAAAAAAAACAAGCAAAAGCATGAAGCCTACGCATACCTAACAACGAAGCCGTGACTTCTACATTTCAACGCCCATTCTCATAAACGTTTGTAAAGCACTGTATCATTTAGGAATACATTTCGTTCTACAGTATTCATCCAAATGGCGCTGCAGAACTGAAACCCTTCTCTTTACTCTCCGAACAACATATTTGTATTCGTATACTCCCCGTCTTGTAAACGTTAAACTGAGTGCTACGATCTACAACCAAATGATAATAAGCCCTGTGACCCAACCCCTTGTACGAAGCAAACCCATCAGAAATTACACATGAGTCTTCATGTACCTATTTATGTCCACCCTAAATATGATATCAGATTTCCCCCCTGTCCCGCGCCCCAAAAAATCTACTCCATAAACCAAAATCCTGACAGCCTCATGCCCCCTTTGATCCTTTCCCTTACCAAAATTTTATTCGTTAGCTTCGATTATAAGGCCAGGGCCCCACAATGGCCACACAGACTACCCAAATGGAACGAAAACCAGTCTACTAGAGTAACACACTCAACCCCTGTTTCATTCATAGCAGGTTTAACTGAATATTCATCACAAAAGTAAGAGGTTAGCATCATTATCACTTCTAGATGCAGCCTCGGTTTTTTTAACCAGAGCCGGCCGGTGTGTCCGAGCGGTTCTAGGCGCATCAGTCTGGAACCGCGCAACCACTACGGTCGCAGGTTCGAATCCTGCCTCGGCCATGGATGTGTGTGATGTCCTTAGATTAGGTTTAAGTAGTTCTAAGTTCTAGGGGACTGATGACCTCAGATGTTAAGTCCCATAATGCTCAGAGCCAATGTTTACCATATACCTCTCCTGATGGACCTCCATACGTTATTTTTTCTGCATCTCCCACGCACAAATTGGATATTCATGAGTTAGGAACCTTTGTTAAAGCGATGTAACTGCCACAACTATGACACCTTAAAATTTTTCCAAATGTTTGTAAAAACTTTGTATTAGATTTGTAACGAACTATTTCATCCAGCAACATTTTCGCAGTAAGCGCAACTGACTCATCCGGAGTGGAAAAGATAATCAGTATTAAAGTAGCATATTCTGAAAACGGATATACTTTCACCAACGTAATGTGCCGAAAACAAATCAATATATTAAAACAAATGAGTATACATTGAATTTTTAGTATACGCGCGTAACGAAGACATCCAGAGACTACCCTTGACATCCACTACTACAATCTGCGACATAAACAAAACTTCATCACACATTACGTCATTGGTCAAAGCTGACGGGTGCAATCGTAGACCACAACTGACCCGTAAATTCTGCGTAACCGCCAGCATCGCTACTGCCCGCTAACTTACCGTGACTGTCGCACACCAGCCAAAGAGTGAGTCTCCACCAGCCCCGGCGGCTCACAGATGTTATCACTGCCCAAAGAAGTTACGTCAGCCACGACAGCAATCGAAGAGCCGGCCTGTGGGTCACAGTGGATACAGTCGTTGACTAGCAACGGTCAAGTAATATAACAGTACTGTCCAAATGAATCAATAAAACAAAAGAAAAACTTAACAATAAAATCCGTCTACTATCTTTTCAATGGCGTTTTTATTTATTTTTTCATTTATTTCGCATCAGCAGCCAACCTTAGTAAGTCAGTACTACAAAAATTATAGTTCATGTACAATCTATATAAATAAAAATGTAAATGTTCGTTTGTTCACATCGCATGTGTCCAAAAATTCTTCACTGGTTGCTTTGAAATTTTGACACAATGTTGCATGCGAATAAGAGCGTGTTTTATATGCCTACTAGAGCCTCATTTATTTAATAATAGCCGGCCAGTGTGGCCGAGCGGTTCTAGGCGCTTCAGTCTGGAACCGCGCGACCGCTACGGTCGCAGGTTCGAATCCTGCCTCGGGCATGGATGTGTGTGATGTGCTTAGGTTATTTAGGTTTAAGTAGTTCTAAGTCTAGGGGACTGATGACCTCAGATATTTAGTCCCATTGTGCTCAGAGCCATTTGAACCATTTATTTCACAATAAAGATAATGCATTGTTGGGTAAAACCTCATGCTCATTTGTTCAAATTCTTAAATCTCTGAATGCTCTTCACCGATTCATTAGAAATTTTGACACAACGTTGCATTCGAATACGAGTGTGTTTAACTACCGACTGGAGCGCCATACGGAATTTGTTAGACACACATCAAAAAACGTTTTGCGTCACCTCGCTTCCGAGAGTTCCGGAACCTGTACAAAAAATTGGAATAGAGATAAACATCATTTCCGCCCTTTTTATTGGTCATGACAACCAGGCATTGCATGTGTCCGACCATATAGCGCGACCTTCAGAGGTGGTGGTCCAGATTGCTGTACACTCCGCTACCTCTACTACCCAGTAGCACGTCCTCTTGCATTGATGCTTGCCTGTATTCGTCGTGACATACTATCCACAAGTTCATCTAGGCACCGTTGATCCAGATTGTCCCACTCCTCAACGGCAGTTGGGCGTGGTTGGTGGATCACGTCGTCCATAAACAGTCCTTTACAACCTATCTCAGGCATGTTCGATAGGGTTCATGTCTGGAGAACATGCTGGGCATTCTAGTCGAGCGATGTCGTTATCCTGAAGGAAATTATTCATAAGATGTGCAAGAAGGGGGCACGAATTGTCGTCGATGAAGACGAAAGCCTCGCCTATATGCTGCCGATATGGTCCCACTATCGGTCGAAGGATGGCATTCACGTATCGTACAGCCGTTACGGCGCCTTCCATGACCACCAGCGGCGTACGTCGGCCCCACATAATGTCACCGCAAAACAGCAGGGAACCTCCACATTGCTGCACTCTCTGGACAGTATGTCTAAAGCGTTCAGTCTGACTGGACTGCCTCCAAATACGTTTCCGACGATTGTCTGGTTGAAGGCAAATGCGAAACACATCGACGAAGAGAACGTAATGCCAATCCTGAGCGGTCCATTCGGCATGTTGTTGGTCCCATCCTGGCATAAAGTAACAATGCGGACGTGATCGAACCGCGATATTGACCGTCTAGGCATGGCTGAACTACAGACAACAAGAGCCGCAGTACCCCTTTTCTGGTGGAACGACTGCAACTGATCGGCTGTCGGAGCCCTTCCGTCTGATAGGCGCTGCTCATGCACATTTTGGGTGGGAGTAACATCTCTGAATAGTGAAAGGGACTGTGTCTGTGATACAATATCCACAGTCAACGTCTATCTTCAGGAGTTCTGGGAACAGGGATGATGCAAAACTTTTCTGCATGTGTGTATATACCATATGGCGTTCCCATAGGCATATAAAACATGCGCATATTCGAATAAAACGTTGTGTCAAAATTCAAAGATATCGATGAAGATATTTCGGACATTTAAAATCCTGAACAAATTAAAATGAGTTTTTCGCTAACAACGTATTTCATATGTCTCTCCAGTAGATACATAAAACCAAATGCATGTTCTAATGCAACATTGTGTCAAAGTTTCGAAACAATCGTTGTAGAACTTTCAGAGGTTTAAGATTCTGAACAAACGACCATTTACGTCCACACAAATAAAAATGTAAATATTCGTTTGCTCTATTTCTAAAGTCTCCCAAAGTTATTGATCGAATTCTTCGAAAATTCGACATGAACGCGCCTGTTTTTATACACCTGTTTTAAATTTGAGCTACGGCCACACGAGCGTGTGTCTCACGCAGCAGCTGGTCCTTCTTTCACGCGAGGCGCGTGGCTTTGTCAGTCTTGGTCAAGCGGATGCTTTTCTCATACAGCATAAAGCCCAGGGAAATTCAATCAGAAATGAGTCGGTGCAAGCTGTGGCAACGGTCACTGTGCGCAGTCCTTGCATTACGCGATAGTTGTCCATAGTCGTCGGTACATATGGCAAGAGAACAAAAGTACCTGCTCCACACGATATTAAGCGAGAGAAATGCGCAAACTTAAACTACTCAGCAAACTGAAAACAAACCCACACAAGTTTTTCGAGTACTACAGAATGTCTGTTAACTTATTTGTATCCTGTTGGACATGGACAGAGGCAATATTTCTAAAATACATTCATTAGTGAATATATTAATGCAGGAGAAAAACTTTAAGGAGATCTGGACACGTACACAAAAGAAATTATTATTTTGATACCAATTATTCTTGATCTACGAGGGCGGTTCAGAAAGTAACCTCCGATCGGTCACAGTGCGGGTTGTGGGGGGAGTAGCGACGCCATCTGTGCGTTCACGCACTCAACTGGTCAGTCGGCATCAAGCCGTGGTCGAGTGAACGTCGTACCTGCGCTAGTTTAGTTTTTGTGGCAGTTTGAAATGTGTGCTGCAATAGAAAACCCCGCCAAATGTGAAGTGCGTGCTGTCATAAGGTTTTTTACAGCCAAAGGATATTCTGCAGCAGCTATTCATCGTGAGCTTTGTGCCGTGTACGGACCAAGAGTTATGAGTGAAGGAGTTGTCCGTGAATGGGTACGTTTATTTAAAAGTGGACGAGAAAACGTTCATGATGAAGAGAGGAGTGGTAGACCATCATTGGTGACTGACGAACTCGTTCAGACAGTTGATGCAAAAGTTCGTGAAAATCGACGTTTCTCAATGTCGGAGTTGTCTACTGGTTTTCCACAGATTTCTAAGACTCTCTTGTACGAGATAGTGACAGCAAGATTGGGTTACCGTAAGTTCTGTGCACGATGGGTGCCCAAAATTCTTACCGACCACCACAAAACTCAAAGAATGGCCTCTGCATTAGACTTTCTGCCACGTTATGAGGACGAAGGAGAACCATTGTTAAACAGAATCGTGACCGGTGACGAAACCTGGATTAAGTACGTGAACCCTGAGACAAAAGAACAATCAAAGATGTGGGCACATTCAAATTCGCCTACCAAACCAAGAAAAGCTTCGCAAGATTTTTCTGCCAGAAAACTGATGGCAACGGTGTTTTGGGATGCCAAAGGGGTGTTGTTGGTTGAATTCATGGAACGTGGTAGGACCATTAATCAAGACGTGTACTGTGAAACAATAAAAAAGTTACGACGGGCTATACAGAACAAACGCCGTGGTATACTGACTTCCGGTATCGTTTTTTTGCACGATAACGCCCGTCCTCACTCTGCTCGCAGAACAACGGCCCTTCTTGAGTCCTTCAAGTGGGACGTTATCAACCATCCACCTTACAGCCCAGACCTGGCGCCAAGTGATTATCACCTCTTCATGCATTTGAAGAAATGGCTCGGGTCACAGCGGTTTGATGACGACGAAGAGCTCAAAGATGCGGTCGCAGGCTGGCTCCAGGCACAAGCGGGTGATTTTTATGCAGAAGGAATTTCAAAGCTTGTGAAAAGACACGATAAGTGCCTCAATCGCTATGGAGACTATGTAGAAAAATAGTGCAAAGATGTTGTTGTAAGATGTATATATTAAAATATTTTTATTTAACTTGGTGTATTTTTTTAAATCAACCGGAGGTTACTTTCTGAACGGCCCTCGTACATTGTAGTCTGGAACAGTCTATTGTAAGGGTGATGCAAGGTAGGTCGTGTTGAGAAATAATTGTTTAAGCGAGACATTCGATACGTTGCGCCGTTTCCGAGTTAATTAGTATTGAAGTTAGTCGATCAGGCCTACGCGAGCGCCAGTTCAAGTGGCCCGCCAGATACAGCCTTCGGCTCCGAAAGCCCATGTCGATGATGTTTCGTTGATTGGTTCGCACGCTCACACTTGTTGATGGCCCAGTATTGAAAGTTGCAGCAATTTGCGGAAGGGTTGCACTTCTGTCACGATGGTCGATTCTCTTCAGTCGTCGTTGGTTCCGTTCTTGCAGGATCTTTTCCCGGCTGCAGTGATGTCGGAAATTTTATATTTTACCGGATTCCTGATATTCATAGTACACTCCTGAAATGGTAGTACGGGAAAATCCCCATTTAATCGCTACCACGGAGATTCCGTGTCCCATCGCTCGAGCGCCGACTATAACACCACGTTCAGACTCCCTTTAATCTTGATAATCTACCATTATAGCAACAGTAACCGATATCATACCTGCAGCAGCACTTGTCTTATATAGGCGTTGCGAGCACAGCACGGTATTACGTCTCTTTATATATCTTTGTATTTGAATACACATGCCTATACAAGTTCCTTTGGTGTTTCAGTGTATATTGCACTCATAATGCCCCAGATAAGGGTAACGAAAATAAAACACGCATTCAAAATATATGTCCTAGACAAACTGTTGTGATAATTAAACTGTTGTCAATACATTTTATTTATAATACTTCTTTACCTGATATTATGGAGTGTTGACATAAAACCACAACTTCCTTAGGATCATCAGTCAAAAGTCCCAAAGTAAGTGCGCAGCAAGACGGTTATCCCTAAGTGCCGTTATTCGTGGAAACCAGCTTTCTCCAAGCGCTGCCAGTTTCTCAGTTTACATAGAGATCATAAAAAGGCAGTGCGTTTGGCCGCACTTACAGCCACCGCCAGTTAGCATGCAGCATGGAAAATAGCGCAGAACGAATGTATCGCAATGCATTTGCGCTGCGTGAACGCAGCAATAGGGCACGCAGAGTGCAAAATCGCATTGTGCAGTAGGGATGGGAAAAACCGACCGGTTAAAACCGATACCGGTATTTTAGTTCTGAATGACCGGTATTTTTCGGTATCAGGTTGGTCTCGTTTATTAAAGATGATTTTTACTTTTTCAAATAACTGAGTAACAAAACTAATTTTTAAAAATACACCACTGGCCATTAAAATTGCTACACCAAGCAGAAATGCGGATGATAAACGGGTATTCATACGACAAATATATTATACTAGAACTGACATGTGACTACACTTTCACGCCATTTGGGTGCATAGATCCTGAGAAATCTGTACCCAGAACAACCACTTCTGGCCGTAATAACGGCCTTGATACCTCTGGGCAATGAGTCAAACAGAGCTTGGATGGCGTGTACAGGTACATGCAGCTTCAACACGATACCACAGTTCATCAAGAGTTGCTCGGCCACTATTGACCAGACGTTTTCAGTTGGTGAGAGATCTGGAGAATGTGCTGGACAGGCCAGCAGTCGAACATTTTCTGTATCCAGAAAGGCCCGTACAGGACCTGCAACATGCAATGGTGCATTAGCCTGCTGAAATGTAGGGTTTCGCAGGGATCGAATGAAGGGTAGAGCCACGGGTCCTAACAAATCTGAACTGTAACGTCCACTGTCCAAAGTGCAGTCAGTGCGAACAGAGGTCACCGAGACGTGTAACCAATGGCACGCCACACCATCACGTCGGGTGATACGGCAGTATGGCGATGACGAATACACCCTTCCAATGTGCGTTCACCGCGATGTCACCAAACACGGATGCGACCATCATGATGCTGTAAACAGAACCTGGATTCATCCGAAAAAATGACGTTTTGCCATTCGTGCACCCAGGTTTGTTGTTGAGTACACCATTTCAGGTGCTCCTGTCCGTGATGCAGCGTCAAGGGTAACCGCAGCCATGGTTTCCGAGCTGATAGTCCATGCTGCTGTAAAGTCGTCGAACAGTTCTTGCAGATGGTTGTTGTCTTGCAAACGTCCCCATCTATCGACTCAGGGATCGAGACGTGGCTGCCATGCGGATAAGATGCCTGTCATCTCGAGTGCTAGTGATACGAGGCCGTTGGCATCCAGCACTGCGTTCTGTTTTACCCTCCTGAACCCGCCGATTCCATATTCTGCTAACAGTCACTGGATCTCGACCAACGCGAGTATCAATATCGCGATACGATAAACCGCAATTGCGATAGACTACAATCCGACCTTTATCCAAGTCGGAAATGTGATGGTACGCATTTCTCCTCCTTACACGAGGCATCACAACAACGTTTCATCAGGCAACGCCGGTCAACTGCTGTTTGTGTATGAGAAATGGGTTGGAAACTTTCATCATGTCAGCACGTTGTAGGTGTCACCACCCGCACCAACCTTGTATGAATGCTCTGAAAAGCTAATCATTTGTATATCACAGTATCGTCTTCCTGTCTGTTAAATTTCGCGTCTGTAGCACGTCATCTTCGTGGTGTGAAAATTTTAATGGCCAGTAGTGTATTTTTTTTAAAGGACTACTTTTCATTCATAAAATTTGCAGTGGATTGAGATATTTTGTTATTACGGAAAATAGGAATAGTAATCACTGTTATTTTAATAAGAATACCGACATAGCATGCAAAAAAAGGAAATGGCTCATCTGTTGCCTTTGTCTACATAAAATTTTTCTATTCGTTGTAGTTCTTGAAAACGGTCAAATTAACACGAAAAATAGCGTTCTTTAAACTCAGTTTTCACCCTTTGTAACTGATTATTCATATTACCAAAATGATGTTACGATACCCGATTACAAAGCGCTTTTTTAGCATAGGTTCAAAAAATTTGAATAGATGTGAAAATACTAGTGATTTTTTGTATTATTAAGGTACTTATCACTGTTCGAGAACAGCAGCGAACAATGGATGGATTAAATTTTCTTTTCTTTTCCTATTCAATACGTTGATTCTATGTATCTTGAAACTGAGTGAGTCAAAATTTTTCAATCTTTGTCCGATTTCTACTTATATAACAGGAAATAATAGGGGTACAGAACCGAAAATCGTTTATTTCAGACGCCGGTTATTCTGAGCGGTCTTAATAGTCAGGCTAAACTAGCAGGGGAAAAATCGTTTAACCGAAAACCGGCACTTTCAGCCATAACCGCCATCGCTATCGTGCTGCCAGCTCCCATCCGACAAACAGTAGTCAATATTTTTGGCATGAATTCCGCCACAAACGCATATGAAAACAAAGATCGTGTCGGTCGTAGCCCTAGACGCAATAGCAGCTTCTGAAACCTGCTAGAGAGGGCCGCAATGGCGCATGCGCGGGGAAGGCGAGTTGTGCACGTCATAACATCCCCGGGCCGCTGCGGGACCCAATGACGTCCATGCACCACCTGACGTCAGCTCCCCACAGGCCTTGCGGCAGATCCAGTTTTGATGCAGCTCATTGTTAAGAAACGCTCTTAGAGGTGAATGCCGGTGCGGTGGTGCTCCGTCCTAGATGTGTAACACATCTATGTATGGGACTCTTGTAACAATCTTTTCGACAACAAAGTAACTGGTCGAAAATAGTTTCTCGCTAAACGGTGTAAAACACATGAAGCTTGGGTGAGTCTCATGCTCGGCTATGATATGTGAGCACTGCGTGCGCCATATTATTACGTTGTGGTGGTTCACTCTTCCACTAAAGAGGTAGCCCTCTTTCAACGCCTGCAAAGTAGGTAATCTTCGTGATTATTTTTTTTATGTAAAATAAAAAGTAATACCACATCTCAAGATATAGTATGCGATACACTTTCGCCTTTAAGAAATCAGTTTTGTATCTATATCGGACGTTCCCTGTAACCTCGGCACCACATGGAAGGATTCCTTGCAGCCTGAACATTGGTTATCGGCGGGAATTCTCTAAGCATACGTAGTATATCTGAAAAATATTGATTCCTAACAAAACGGTGACGTGTTGAAACAACAGTCATTTTCTTCGCCCAAATAATAGAGACAAAGGCGTGCATCGAAAATAAACTTTTGAAGGTAACGAAAAAATGGCTACGTACACCGACAGAGAAGTCTGTTTAGGGTGCTCTCAGGAAAGTTCGATCAAAATCGTATGTGCCGTTTTCAAGCAAAGTTTCATGCCATATTGAAAATAATGGTTTCGAGAAAAACGCGTTGAAAGTTTTAGATTATTTTTTTGTAGTCAACTCTTTCCTTCTAGATCTAAAAGAAGGCCTTCCTCCATCTTCTTCGTGGCCGTGATGGACCATCATGCTTCTATGGCAGCTCGTGTCATCCTCTGCTCTGCTCACTTTCCGTCCATTGTGCAGAAGTTGTAACAGGCTGTTCCGGTCTCAAGCTCGAACATGTTCCTAATTTCCATAATTCCTGTCGTTCTAAGTACATGCCAAATATTTTTTCCCGCAGTGAATGGTTTCCGTAAGCACTTTACCAGGAACGAAATTCTACAACGAAACTAGAGAACTTTGGGTGAACACTACAATAAAGTAGACATCCCAGATAACATTTTAAGCCACAAAAATTTCATTTATTGAAATTTTCAAGGAAGGCTATCCCCTTAAACGGAACGTTGGATCATCGCTGGACACTAAATGCGAGTAGAAATCTTTGATTCCCTTCTCTACAACCTGAATGGATTCACAAAACTCTTCTTGATGTTGTCTGTAACCATCATGAAGGCCTCGTTCAAACGGGTTTGAAACACGTACGTCCCCGCAAAACACGCCAGATAGATACATATGGAATGGTTAATTCTCAGCTTGCGCGACGAGTCGAATTCTGTGGATTATGTAAAAAATTGTGCTGGAAGCTCCCAACCGCTTGAACGAGCATACGTGTATGACATACTTATTTCCCGTTATTTAAAGAATCAGTGTCATTGTGTTGCTGATGCCATCATCCAATGCTTTGACGTGTTGGGGGTACAGTGCCGTACTCTTCGACGAAAATCATTTCGCAAAATTGTAACCGAATTGCATCTGTTGGAATGGGGAATCCAAAATGACTTGTGTAGCTGTTTATCGCCATCTCCACTCGACGAAAATGCGTAGTGAACGATCGATCGATCGATTCTTCGATAGATCGAGCTGCACCAAGTTGACCTCCAGTGGCATCCACATGAACCTGCAACTTACTATTGGCATCAAGATAAATTTATAGTTTCGATACATAAGTTAAATTTACTTTATTTATTTTTTTCGTGTTCGGAAAAGTATATTAAAGTTTTTCAGCCCAAAATCGGGCAAGTCTACAACATCATCCTTGTGAAGGCATAGTCACCAAGTATGTATCTCGTGGGCCAGTTGGGGGACTGTACAAAACCTTCCAAACCCTCGACTTCACCACAGTCGCATTTGTTGTTTCCTTCATGTTTGAAGCCTGATTTCATTAGATTTGTTTCGAAAGTGTGAATTAAAAATCATCAGTTAAGATCGCAAAAATATCTTCGTTGATATGTGTAAGGGGTGATCTCAAAGTTTCCGTTTGAGGACGCTGTTACAGAGTAACTGCAGCCCAGCACGTCTCCGATGCGAGTATATAACCACCGATATGTAGGCAAAGAGCGTGGCCCTCGAATGAAACTATAGGCATGCGTATTCAAATGCAGAGATATAAAAACAAGCAGAATACGGCGCTGCGGTCGGCAATGCCTACACAAGACAAGAAGTGTCTGGAATAGTCGTAAGATCGGTTGCTGCTGCTACAATGGCGGTTTATCAAGATATAAGTCAGTTTGAACGTGGTGTTACAGTCCGCGCTCGAGAGATAAGACACAGCATCTCCGAGAGAGCGATGCAATGGGGATTTCCCTGTACGGCCAATTCACGAGTGGACCGTAAAAAAGATCCTGCAAGAACGGGACCAACGACGACTGAAGAGAATCGTTCAACGTGACAGAAGTGCCATCTTTCCGCAGATTGCCGCAGATTTCAGAGCTGGACCATAAACAAGTTTCAGCGTGCGAGCCATTCAACGAAACATCATCGATATCGGCTTTCGGAGCCGAAGGCCCACTTGTGTACGCTTGATGACTGCACAACACAGAATTTTACGCCTCGCCTGGACCCGTCAACACCGATATTGGACTGTTGATGACAGGAAACATGTTACCTGGTCGGACGAGTCTCGTTTCAAATTGTATCGAGCGGATGGGCGTGTACGGGTATGAGGACAATCTCAAGAATTCATGGGTCCTGCATGTCAGCAGGCAATTGTTCAAGCTGGTGGACCCTCTGCAATGGTGTGGGGCGCGTGTAATGGGAGTGATATGGGATCCCTGATACATCTTGATATGATTCTGACTGGTGACACGTACGTAAGCGTACTATCTGATCAACTGCATCTTTTCATACCCATTTTGCATTCCGTCGGACTTGTGCAATTCCAGCAGGACAATGCAACACCCCGCACGTCCAGAATTACTACAGGGTAACTCCAGGAACACTCTTCTGAGTTTAAACACATCCGCTGCCCACCAAACCCCGCAGACATGAACATTTCTGAGCATACCTGGGATGCGTTGCAACGGGCTGTTCGGAAGAGATCTTCACCCCCTTGTACTGTTACGGGGTATATAGACAGCCCTGCAGGGGTCATGGTGTCAGTTCCCTCCAGCACTACTTCAGACGTTAGTCAAGTCCTTGGCTCGTCGTCTTGCGGCACTTCTGATTGCTCTCGGGAGCCTTACATGGTATTAGGCAGGTGTACTAGTTTCTTTGGCTCTCCAGTGTATAACAGGCCAGAAACTACAATTTTACTAAACCTGTAGTTAAAAAATACCGAGTATTACCTGTTCCTTAAGTAATACAAAACGAGGAAATACTGAATGAGAAGGAAAGTAGGGTAAAGTCAAACCTGAAGCACAACAATGTCTTTGGATAGAGAAATGAATGAACAGGAAAAAGGATAAAAAACGATGTATCCATACTATCGAATATTAAGCCGAAGTAATACTGCAACCCGAGAGTTTCGTGCCAAAAACAGCCAACATTATATGTGGCTATGATTAAAACCAGTAAATAAATGGACAAAACATAAAGTGCCGCAATTGAACCACTAGGTGTTACATTAAGGCAGGCAACGAAAATCGAAATTCATTAAACAATTTTAATAAAGATTTTTGGTACATTGATTAAATCTTTTTAATTTTTTTGTTTTTAAAATTCAGTCTTAATCACACCACGTATGTTACAAGAACATAGGTGACCGGTTTCGGTCACATCACATGACCATCATCAGACCTGTAATTTAATTTGATGTGAGATGGAGGGAGAAGAGGTAGGTGGAGAATCTTCGTACTTAAGCGCATGCTCGTCGCTTGCTGGGACCAGTTGACATTAGAGCAGCTGAGAAGAGTGCTGCACCTACCATCTGCGAAGGATGCCATGAGTATAACACGTCTTATTGCATTTTATCCTTATAAGCATTTTGTCTTATTTTATTGTAAATCTAGTAAGGTTTCTATTACTTTCTAAATTAAATTACAGGTCTGATGATGGTCATGTGATATGACCGAAACCGGTCACCTATGTTCTTGTAACATACGTGGTGTGATTAAGACAGAATTTTAAAAGCAAAAAATTCGAAATTCATTCGTATTCATACTACTTTATGCTTAAGTAATTGCTGTAGAATATAGCACCACCTGATAACACACACGATACATGCGAATATTCAACTTGCCTAATGAACAATAAGCAATATTTCTGTTTATTTTGTAATACATGCCCCTGAAGTCAATCACTTTCGAAGACCAAGATCCAGAAGATGTAATAGGGTGTAACGGGTATAAGTGCAGATATTTCTTTCGTTGACTGAGGACGGTGTACTGCACAACATCATATCAGTCTTTATGTCATCTGCACACTTATAATTATAGCTATTATAAGTCTTATATTTTAGGTTGGGTAGACTACCAAGTACATGTGGCAAGGGCAAGCCAGTCATGCTGATTTTTCCCTTGGGCAGCAAGTCAGATGTTGAAGTGTGGAGGCGTGGACGCAAAACAGTTAGTCCATACTCACAGATGTATTCAACTTAGTGGTGTAGTTACAACCGTGCAGAAAACATCAGCTCACAAAGTTTGTGTATGTGTGAAGACTGTTCGACGCAGAGAGAAAAAAAAGAAAAAGAAACAGCAAAAAAAATAAAAACACGCTAATGAGCTCCACATACGAAATTATCTGCACTTACGCCAGTTACGCCTTATACATGATACAATTGTAGCTGAGGTCTGGTGGTACATACATAGTGATTAATCAACTATCGTAACTTAAAGTATTAGTGCTTTATATAAGAACCGAACAGCTGAAATTTACATAATGTTTTAACTAGAGATATACGTGCCAAGTAAAAACAGCAGTTATATATGGCCATTATTAGAAACCCAATAAATAATCAAATTGAATAATTAAGTGGCACACTGGAACCATTAGATGTTAACTGCAATTTTGTTTTGTCTGGCGCAAGACCCTTCTCATGCGATTCAGTGTTCTCCAAAATTTCCAGCCTGATGTACTGCCCTGGGAACCTTTCGTGAAGCACCTTAGTCCCTCGGGGGTTAAATACAAGCATTATCTTGCGAGATATAAGGAAGCCAGGCCACCATGAATGACCGTACCCAGGGTGGCGCTCCTTGGAAGTCTGTTCACATTTTTCTGTATGCTCATGAGCAATCCTTCGGGAGTCATGGTTTGAGAATCTTTTGCTTTACATAGGAGCAGCATCCCAAATTGCATGTGTTTCACGCATCCTATTGTCAGCCTGTATGTGCCATTTACGTTTGTGTTGACTTTTTGGTATATGTGGATCTGGACGACGCATATTCCGCCGTGGAAATTCGAAGCGCTTATGCAGTTGTTTTTATAGCAGTTGCTCTGATTTCCTGTTTATTATTCGATCGTTTCTTCAAGATGTTGTTCCGGGCGGCAAACTTTCCACAGATCTTCTCGTAACGATATTTGTATGTCAGTGATATGACACCCAGATATGGTAGTTTTTCTCCATCTGTCGTTCAATTTTCGGTTGCGTGTTTTGCTCGAAGGTGGAAGGTGCTAACTTGCGTCATCCAGAGGTTTGGTTTCAGGGAGTTCTCTTGATAACGTCCAGACATGTGTAATGGGGTTTCCAATTTCCTTTCCATCACCTCTGAGTTCTTTCCTGGTGTAGTAATAGTCTTTGGCATACAAGAAATGGATAATATAGCCTGGAACTGGTTCTTCAGTTTTGTGTAGATTAAATGAAAGGGAGGGACAGAACACAGTCCTGAAAGAGACCGTTCTTTCATCGTCATCATCGGCTTGTCCTAACCTCCAGAATTACATAAAATTGTGTGTGTTGTGAGCTGATGGCCCTTAAATACACTCCTGGAAATGGAAAAAAGAACACATTGACACCGGTGTGTCAGACCCACCATACTTGCTCCGGACACTGCGAGAGGGCTGTACAGGCAATGATCACACGCACGGCACAGCGGACACACCAGGAACCGCGGTTTTGGCCGTCGAATAGCGCTAGCTGCGCAGCATTTGTGCACCGCCGCCGTCAGTGTCAGCTAGTTTGCCGTGGCATACGGAGCTCCATCGCAGTCTTTAACACTGGTAGCATGCCGCGACAGCGTGGACGTGAACCGTATGTGCAGTTGACGGACTTTGAGCGAGGGCGTATAGTGGGCATGCGGGAGGCCGGGTGGACGTACCGCCGAATTGCTCAACACGTGGGGCGTGAGGTTTCCACAGTACATCGATGTTGTCGCCAGTGGTCGGCGGAAGGTGCACGTGCCCGTCGACCTGGGACCGGACCGCAGCGACGCACGGATGCACGCCAAGACCGTAGGATCCTACGCAGTGCCGTAGGGGACCGCACCGCCACTTCCCAACAAATTAGGGACACTGTTGCTCCTGGGGTATCGGCGAGGACCATTCGCAACCGTCTCCATGAAGCTGGGCTACGGTCCCGCACACCGTTAGGCCGTCTTCCGCTCACGCCCCAACATCGTGCAGCCCGCCTCCAGTGGTGTCGCGACAGGCGTGAATGGAGGGACGAATGGAGACGTGTCGTCTTCAGCGATGAGAGTCGCTTCTGCCTTGGTGCCAATGATGGTCGTATGCGTGTTTGGCGCCGTGCAGGTGAGCGCCACAATCAGGACTGCATACGACCGAGGCACACAGGGCCAACACCCGGCATCATGGTGTGGGGAGCGATCTCCTACACTGGCCGTACACCACTGGTGATCGTCGAGGGGACACTGAATAGTGCACGGTACATCCAAACCGTCATCGAACCCATCGTTCTACCATTCCTAGATCGGCAAGGGAACTTGCTGTTCCAACAGGACAATGCACGTCCGCATGTATCCCGTGCCACCCAACGTGCTCTAGAAGGTGTAAGTCAGCTACCCTGGCCAGCAAGATCTCCGGATCTGTCCCCCATTGAGCATGTTTGGGACTGGATGAAGCGTCGTCTCACGCGGTCTGCACGTCCAGCACAAACGCTGGTCCAACTGAGGCGCCAGGTGGAAATGGCATGGCAAGCCGTTCCACAGGACTACATCCAGCATCTCTACGATCGTCTCCATGGGAGAATAGCAGCCTGCATTGCTGCGAAAGGTGGATATACACTGTACTAGTGCCGACATTGTGCATGCTCTGTTGCCTGTGTCTATGTGCCTGTGGTTCTGTCAGTGTGATCATGTGATGTATCTGACCCCAGGAATGTGTCAATAAAGTTTCCCCTTCCTGGGACAATGAATTCACGGTGTTCTTATTTCAATTTCCAGGAGTGTATGTTGTAGAGTTTTTTCATGAGCATTCTACGGTTGACGGTGTCATATGGATAACATGGTGTACCAGAATTACACATTCTTTTCCAGCCTCTTCCTCTGCGACTTCTGTAAGAGACGGGCTTTGACTGATACACGATTTTCCTTTTGGGTAATGAGGTTTTGGTTTGCGATTTAAAATCATTCGTTCGTACAGCTTACACTTGTGGCATAGGAGCACTGTTAGATGATATTTCTTCGATTATCCCGCATCTTCCCCAGGTTTCAATAGCGCTACAATCTTTGATTTCCTCCACATCTGTGAGATCTTGCGTAGTTGCAGACAGTGGTTAACGAATTGTGAAATCCATTGCTTGGCACTAAGGTCGTGGTGTCTGATCTGTTCCACACATGTATCGTTGACTAGCGCTGCTTTCCAATTTTTCATGGAATTTAGTACCTGTTTAAGTTCTTTTACGATAAGTAGTGTTTGGAACACCTTCCATTTTTGCTCTGTCTAGTAATAATATTTATTTTCAGACATTTGTCGTTGTGTCTTCCATTTAGTAGGAGTTGTGGGCAACTGTATTGGGCAGCTGGATTGTGCACTACTGAACGGAGTGGTTCGACTGTTCTAGCGTATGTCAGTTAAGTTATTTTTACTAAGTTCCAAGCCAGTTCGCTGTTGTGGATCATATTCGGCTCACCTCCTTTGTCTTGACGCACTAATCGTATCTATTAGTTTTTCTTCTCGTAGGCCTGTTTGTAAAGTGATTCGAATTTACTCACGGTATTGTTCGATTCATCGGAGAGGCCTGGGATAAAATGCTCTCAGCACCCTCGTGGTATGTCTCTCCTAGACGTCTCCTGAAGATCCTACATCTACATTTACATCTACATAGATATTCCGAAAACCACTGTACGGTGCGTGGTGGAGGGCATCCTGTACCACTACCAGTCATTTCATGTCCTTTTCCACTAGCAAACAGAGCAAGGTAAAAATGACTGTCTATATGCCTCTGTATGAGCCCTAATTTCTCAAATCTTATCTTCGTGGTTCTTACGGAAATTTTATGTTGGTGGCAGTAGACTCGTTCCCCCATCAGCTTCAAATAACGGTTGTCCAAATTTTCTCAATATATTTTTTCGAAAAGAACGTCGTTTCCTCTTCAGGGGTTCCCATTTGAGTTCCCAAAGCACCTCCGTAACACGTGTTTTTCGAACCTACCGGTAACAAATCTAGCAGCCCGCCTCTGAATTGCTTCGATGACTTCCTTCAGTACGACCTGGTACGGATCCCAATCACTCGTGCAGTACTCAAGTATAGGTCGTACCAGCATTCGATATGCGGTCTCCCTTACAGGTGAACCACTCTTTCCTAAAATTCTCCCAATAAACTGAAATCGACCATTCACCTTCCCTACCACAGTTCACAAACGCTCGCTCATTTCATATCCCTTTGCAACGTTACGCCCAGATATTTAAACAACTTAACTGTGTCAAGCAGGACATTAGTAATACTGTCACTGACCATTACAGGTTTGTTTTTCCTACTCATTCGCATTAACTTACATTTTTCCTCATTTGGAGCTATCTGCCATTCGTAACACCAACTAGAAATTTTGTCTAAATCGTCTTGTATCTTTCTACAGTCACTAAAATACGACACCTTACCTTACACCACAGCATCATCAGCAAACAACCGCAGATTGCTGTCCACCCTGTAACCCAAACCAGTCATGTATACAGAGAACAACAGCGGTCCTATCACACTTCCCCGGGACACTCCTTGTCTCTGATTAACATTCGCCGTCGAGGACGACATACTGGGTCGTATTGCTTAAGAAGTCTTTCAGTCATTCACATATCTGTGGATTTATTCGATATGCTCGTACCTTCGTTAACATTCTGCAGTGGGACAACGTGTCAAATGCTTTCTGGAAATCTAGGAAAATGGAAATAAAGAACCAAAAATACGAGGGTGATTCAAAAACTGAAATAAAGAAGTGTTTATTCAGGAAATCAGAAAGATAGTAAGACACTAATGAAATTTACTAATTCATCCATAGTTCGCAGTATATCATGTGAGAAAAGGGCAAGCTGAGTTTCGCATGAGCAATGCTTTTCGAAACCATGCTGATTCGTGGTCATACGTTTCTCAGCCTCAGTCTCTACGAAGGTCTGGAAATTTTCCCGGACAGGGCGGAGAATTCTTATTCCTGCATCCAGTTTCTCAAAGTACTCTATCCATTTAGTTTTTTATTTTTATTTATTTATTTTTATTTATTTCTTTTTTTTAACGTTGAACTTTCTCCGAAATGGTATTTTTGTTGTTCTTAGTGCAACATATATTTGGATTCCAATAGGCCAATTTTGTGTTTTAGGAAGAGATTCGTATGCGGTGCTGAAGCATCGATATTCCACATTTCCGCTTACAAAACAATTATCGATTTAGGCTCACGATTCCAGACGTTACTGTTGAACGCACGTTGTAGCTTGGGGTCTAGAAGAAAGGATAAATTATTTACCTTCTCCCATTGCTCTAGCATATGTCAATTCTCATGTATGTCTCTGTACCCCCATGACGTACTGTGGAGGGTAAAGTCTCCTAAAATGGTTTTTTCTGGTTTTTGAAGTTTGATGACAAATTCAGCCGGAGCTTCTCTCTCTGAGGCTTGTTCACATTATAGTGAAGGTGACACATTGCACAGGCAGTATTTCTATATTGTTGTTGGTAGTTCTCTTAGTGGCTGTTATTGCTGTCTCAGGTTTTGTGAGGATGGCGTCGCCATATTCAAGGAATGGAATTTTTATAGCTAGTTTCATTCCCTCTATTTGTGCATCTACTGTCCACTCTTTTCTGTGTGTTTCTTGGATACAGGGTATGTCCTTTTTACGTGTGCGGTAGAATTTGTTACTTATTTTTAGTGATTCCCGCTGCGTTTAGGCTTCCAATCGTCAGAACTGGTTCCGCGAAGTGTCTTTCATGTAGTTACCTTCTATTGCAACATTTTCAGGGGGCATCGGCATTATTTGTTAGATTAGCTTACATTAGATTAGTTTTTCGTTCCATGGATCCGTGCTGAGGAGATCCTCGTGGATGTGGAACATGTCAATTTTTTTAAAGCTGGAATAAAAATACTAATAGTATGAATATATACAATACATCATTTGGTTCTATTAAAAAAATCGTCAATAGAGTAGAAGGAGCTGGCCATTAGTAAGTCTTTCAGGCTCCTTTTAAACTGATCTTTATTTGTAATTAAATTTTTTATGTTTCCTGGCAAATTATTGAAGATGAGTGTTCCTGAGTAGTAGACCCCTTTTTGAACTAAAGTAAGTGCTTTTAAGTCCTTGTGCAGATCATTTTTGTTCCTCGTATTGTATGTATGAACAGAGCTGTTTGTTGGAAAGAGAGATATATTTTTTAGGACAAATTTCACTAAGGAGTAAATATACTGAGAAGCAGTAGTTAGTATACCCAGTTCTTTGAAGAGGTTTCTACAGGACGTCCGTGAATTTACTCCACAAATAGTACATATTACATGCTTTTGGACTCTGAAAACTTTTGTTTGACTTGAAGAGTTCCCCAAAATATTATACCACATGACATTATGTTATGAAAGTAGGCAAAGTATGCAAGCTTTTTCATTTTTATGTCTACTATGTCAGCTAACCTTCCCCCATGAACCATGGACCTTGCCGTTGGTGGGGAGGCTTGCGTGCCTCAGCGGTACAGATACCCGTACCGTAGGTGCAACCACAACTGAGGGGTATCTGTTGAGAGGTCAGACAAATGTGTGGTTCCTGAAGACGGGCAGCAGCCTTTTCGGTAGTTTCAGGGGCAACAGTCTGGATGATTGACTGATCTGGCCTTACAACACTAACCAAAACGGCCTTGCTGTGAAGGTACTGCGAACGGCTGAAAGCAAGGGGAAACTATAGCCGTAATTTTTCCCGAGGGCATGCAGCTTTACTGTATGGTTAAATGATGATGGCGTCCTCTTGGGTAAAATATTCCGGGGGTCAAATAGTCCCCCATTCGGATCTCCAGGCGGGGACTACTCAAGAGGACGTCGTTATCAGGAGAAAGAAAACTGGCGTTCTACGGATCGGAGCGTGGAATGTCAGATCCCTTAATCAGGCAGGTAGGTTAGAAAATTTAAAAAGGGAAATGGATAGGTTGAAGTTAGATATAGTGGGAATTAGTGAAGTTCGGTGGCAGGAGGAACAAGAGTTTTGGTCAGGTGAATACAGAGTTGTTGTTGTTGTTGTTGTTGTGGTCTTCAGTCCTGAGACTGGTTTGATGCAGCTCTCCACGCTACTCTATCCTGTGCAAGCTTCTTCATCTCCCAGTACCTACTGCAACCTACATCCTTCTGAATCTGCTTAGTGTATTCATCTCTTGGTCTCCCCCTACGATTTTTACCCTCCACGCTGCCCTCCAATACTAAATACAGGGTTATAAATACAAAATCAAATAGGGGTAATGCAGGAGTAGGTTTAATAATGAATAAAAAATAGTAGTGCGGGTAAAATACTACCAACAGCATAGTGAACGCATTATTGTGGCCAAGATACACACGAAGCCCACGCCTTCTACAGTAGTACAAGTATATATGACAACTAGCTCTGCAGATGATGAAGAAATTGATGAAATGTATGATGAGATAAAAGAAATCATTCAGATAGTAAAGGGAGACGATAATTTAGTATTCATGGGTGACTGGAATTCGAGAGTAGGAAAAGGGAGAGAAGGGAATATAGTGGGTGAATATGGATTGGGGGAGAGGAACGAAAGAGGAAGCCATCTGGTAGAATTTTGCACAGAGCATAACTTAATCATAGCTAACACTTGGTTCAAGAATCATAAAAGAAGGTTGTATACATGAAAGAATCCTGGAGATACTAGTAGGTATCAGATAGATTATATAATGGTAAGACAGAGATTTAGGAACTAGGTTTTAAATTGTAAGACATTTCCAGGGGCAGATGTGGACTCTGACCATAATTTATTGGTTATGAACTGTAGATTAAAACAGAAGAAACTGCAAAAAGGTGGGAAGTTAAGGAGATGGGACCTGGATAAACCGACTAAACCAGAGGTTGTACAGAGGTTCAAGGAGATTATAGGGGAACAATTGGCAGGAATGGCGGAAAGAAATACAGTAGAAGAAGAATGGGTAGCTTTGAGGGATGAAGTAGTGAAGGCAGCAGAGCATCAAGTAGGTAAAAAGACGAGGGCTAGTAGAAATCCTTGTGTAACAGAAGAAATATTGAATTTAATTGATGAAAGGAGAAAATATAAAAATACAGTAAATGAAGCAGGCAAAAGTGAATATAAACGTCTCAAAAATGAGATCGACAGGAAGTGCAAAATGGCTAAGCAGGGATGGCTAGAGGACAAATGTAAGGATGTAGAGGCTTATCTCACTAGGGGTAAGATAGATACTGCCTACAGGAAAATTAAAGAGACCTTTGGAGAAAAGACAGCCACTTGTATGAATATCAAGAGCTCAGATGGAAACCCAGTTCTAAGCAAAGAAGGGAAAGCAGAAAGGTGGAAGAAGTATATAGAGGGTCTATACAAGGGCGATGTACTTGAGGACAATATTATGGAAATGGAAGAGGATGTAGATGAAGATGAAATGGGAGATGCGATACTGCGTGAAGAGTTTGACAGAGCACTGAAAGACCTGAAGCGAAACAAGGCCCTGGGAGTAGACAACATCCCATTACAACTACTGATGGCCTTGGGGGAGCCAGTCCTGACAAAACTCTACCATCTGGTGAGCAAGATGTATGAGACAGACGAAATACCCTCAGACTTCAAGAAGAATATAATAATTCCAATTCCAAAGAAAGCAGGTGTTGACAGATGTGAAAATTACCGCACAATCAGTTTAATAAGTCACAGCTACAAAATACTAACGCGAATTCTTTACAGACGAATGGAAAAACTGGTAGAAGCCGACCTCGGCGAAGATCAGTTTGGATTCCGTAGAAATGTTGGAACACGTGAGTAAATACTGACCCTACGACTTATCTTAGAAGAAAGATTAAGGAAAGACTTAGAGAAAGCTTTTGACAATGTTGACTGGAACACTCTCTTTCAAATTCTAAAGGTGGCAGGGGTAAAATACAGGGAGCGAAAGGCTATTTACAATTTGTACAGAAACCAGATGGCAGTTATAAGAGTCGAGGGGCATGAAAGGGAAGCAGTGGTTGGGAAGGGAGTGAGACAGGGTTGTAGCCTCTCCCCGGTGTTATTCAATCTGTATATTGAGCAAGCAGTAAAGGAAACAAAAGAAAAATTCAGAGTAGGTATTAAACTCCAAGGAGAGGAAATAAAAACTTTGAGGTTCGCCGATGACATTGTAATTCTGTCAGAGACAGCAAAGGACTTGGAAGAGCAGTTGAACGGAATGGACAGTGTCTTGAAAGGAGGATATAAGACAAACATCAACAAAAGCAAAACGAGGATAATGGAATGTAGTCGAATTAAGTTGGGTGATGCTGAGGGAATTAGATTAGGAAATGAGACACTTAAAGTAGTAAAGGAGGTTTGCTATTTGGGGACCAAAATAACTGATGATGTCGAAGTAGAGAGAATATAAAATGTAGACTGGCAATGGCAAGGAAAGCGTTTCTGAAGAAGAGAAATTTGTTAACATCGAGTATAGATTTAAGTGTCAGGAAGTCGTTTCTGAAAGTATTTGTATGGAGTGTAGCCATGTATGGAAGTGAAACATGGACGATAAATAGTTTGGAGAAGAAGAGAATAGAAGCTTTAGAAATGTGGTGCTACAGAAGAATGCTGAAGAGTAGATGGGTAGATCACATAACTAATGAGGAGGTATTGAATAGGATTGGGGAGAAGAGGAGTTTGTGGCACAACTTGACAAGAGGAAAGGACCGGTTGGTAGGACATGTTCTGAGGCATCAAGGGATCACCAATTTAGCATTGGAGGGCAGCGTGGAGGGTAAAAATTGTAGAGGGAGACCAAGAGATGAATACACTAAGCAGATTCAGAAGGATGTAGGTTGCAGTAAGTACTGGGAGATGAAGAAGCTTGCACAGGATAGAGTAGCATGGAGAGCTGCATCAAACCAGTCTCAGGAGTGAAGACAACAACAACAACAACATGTCAGCTAACACTCGAATTGCAAATACAGATTTGTTAAGGCGTTTCTGCAGTTCTGTTGTGTGCTCCTCCTAACTGAATTTATTATCAAGTTGTAATCCCAGGAATTTAAGACTGTCAACCTCTTCTATCTGCTCTTCTTCATACTTTATGCATATGCTGGGTGGAAACCTCTTACAGGTTCCGAATTACATATAGTGAGTCTTTTCGAAGTTTAATGTCAGTGAGTTGGCTTTAAACCATTTATTAATATCGATGAAAAAATCATTAGCAGATCTTTGTATAACAACAGTCGACATACTATTTATTGCAATACTTGTGTCATCTGCAAACAAAACGAACTCTGATTCTGGCAGTGTAACTGGTGAGAGATCATTAATGTACACAAGAAAAAGCAATGGCCCTAAGATGGATCCTTGTGGGACACCACATGTAATTTCTTCCCATTCTGATGATGACTGATGACATAATTCACTAGTCCCTTGCACTGATACCCTTTGTTTCCTGTTAGCGAGGTTGACTTGAACCATTTTGCAGCACTGCCTGTGATACCATAGAATTCTAATTTATTTAAAAGGATGTTGTGGTTCACACAATCAAATGCCTTTGACAAATCACAGAAAATACCTGCTGCTTGTAATTTGTTATTTAATGAATTAAGTACATTTTCACTGTAGGTGTAAATAGCCTTCTCGATATCTGAACCCTTCAGAAATCCAAACTGTGTTCTTGATAATATGTTATTTGTTGTCAGATGGTGGAGAAGTTGCCTGTACATTAATTTTTCTAAAATTTTTGTTAATCTGTATCTGAAACACTGCACACATGATGGCTCCTCCCCTGTCAACACAAGTTTCTATCTTCTTTCATGTGGATGCTACAGTCCTCGTGAATTCACATGAATCATTTTGACACTCTCTCTACTTTGGCGATTTATTGAAAATGAGCTGTAATATGGAAATGAAACGTCTGCAGACCAATGTCCACAAGACATATTTTGTTCTTCTTCGTGTGTGCAATTTGTCCCGGAATTTTGGCTGTGTCGTTCGTTCTACCTTGTATTGGAAAGAAAGCATTAATATAAAGATTCCGTTTTTTCCCACTGTTACTATTAGACGTCTCCTGTTTATTCTTCTGTTGTATCTTTTGTAAAATAAACGAAGAAGCCTAATGTTTCTGCAGTTTCTGCTGCCTCCCAAAACTTAGACCCGAAAGAAATACTTCCTTTGTTGTTCCTGTCCACTTTGTTATCTTCCCAGCAGCAATTAATCACATCTTGGTCACGTAGTAGGAGCCATGTCTGAGCGACAGCTTAATATACGGCGCGGCGTTTCGTGGAGCCAGTGTGTGCGGCAGTTTCTTTCATGCTGTGATGCGTCAACCTGTTGACGGATGGTGTGCACGCTATTGTGTACTAGCTACTGGCTGCCTCAAGCGAAAAAATATCCTAACAAACGACCCTGGTCTTAAAAAATATTAACAGAGGAGAAAAATAACGCTTGCTAGTAAAATATGATGCCGTCTTTTAATGTCGGAATACTTGCACTTACGTACTAAAACACTTCATCATAAATTTTATGTCGTGTTCTATGTCAATAAATGAAGATGCAGTAAGGTCAAGGTTCCTAAACTCGTAGGCTATGCTTTTCAGCACAGACTTTTTCGCCGAAGAAACAAAGAAATATTAAGAACCAGAAATACGAGGGTTGTTCGGAAAGTGAGATAATAAAAATTTTGTTCAGAAAATCATTACTAAGTCACTAATTAAATTTACAATTTTTGGGGTCACCAAGATTGTCTAAGCGTTTTGTTTCTGAGGTAAACAAATATCATGGCTGAGTCCATGCTGTATTGCGTCTCTGAAGTGGAGCGAAAAACCATCAAGGAGAGAGTCTTTTGTGTATCTGTTGCTGTTGTACTATCAACTTTCGAATCGGGCACCTCAGCTGGTGTGTTCAGTCGTCGGGGAACCATATGGGAGGCAGGTTGTGTTTACATTGCTGGCAGCTCGTTGTGCTATCAGACCTTTTCATACCTGCCGTTACATATTACCTTTTGTTGCAATACCCGCCCTATATTCTTCAGAAGCAGCAGCCTCAAACATATTAGTGCACCTCTTGTTCTGACGATGAACTGTGAGTAGATGAGCATCATGTGTGGTACATTGTGCATTGTAGTTGCTTGTATCTCATGCTCTGCCATATCTGTGTTGCGACAGCCCCAGCTACAAACAGAATCAGTTGCAGCAGCGTATGTGCTCAACATTCTAGTCTTGTAAAGTGAGTGTGACTTTTTGTGCATGCACTATTTGTCGGATCTGTTTCAGAAACAGAAGGTGCCTCAACATACTTAGATTAAACCAACTTGACACTTAAGTTATTTGAGAGGTAGGAACTGGACCTCAGCCAATCATAGATGCTTTTGGCCTTTACGTACTCGCTGAGGTGCCTGCCCTACAGGCTCAACCAGCACAGCCTTGCCAGATGACGGATGCTCAAAAGAAGCATGGCGAGGTACACCAGGATAAAGTTCTTTTGTGCGGTCACGCGAGCATGTACATCTGCACGAGCCAGCAACTCCGCTCGCCCCCGCCTCCCTCCCACATACACACACACACACAGACAAGTTATGGTATTTTGATCGAAGAATACTTGTAGTAGGAATGCGCATATTGGCCTAGCCTTGAGCTGCAAGTAGGGAAGGGTTCATGGAGACTACTCTTGGCATTTGTTTCTCCTGGAACTGCTCACCACACTTGTTGTACCACCACCAACAAAAGGGCGAAGTACACACACGTCACTCACAGTCGCTCAAAATGTTACATTTGCTCTCACCTGATGCTCCACGATATCCACGGTTTCATCACCAATCGCAGACCTAGATAAAGAAACCGCTTCTGCAAAGGCGGCTGGCGCTCTGGACACAGACTGGGTTCTTTGCTGTTCCGGCTAACACTTTTTGTAACACCGCACTCTCATCGTAGATGGAGATTTGAACACTGCTGTAGGTAGTTTTTGGTGTACCATGCAGCCCAAGTGGCCAAAAATATAATTTGCCATCTACCCTCGTTCCCCACCTTTTTTTCATTTTTTACCACTTTTGCCCTCTGCCCTGTATTATTTGCTGGATGTATTCGAATTTTTGCATTATCTTACAGATTTTACCCACCACATTTCTCTGTAGGACCTTCGAGGTTAATCCCTGATGTCCTAACACATGTGTTATCATCTCATTCATGCAGGTTCGAATCCTGCCTCGGGCATATATGTGTGTGATGTCCTTAGGTTAGTTAGGTTTAAGTAGTTCTAAGTCTAGGGGACTGATGAGCTCAGATGTTAAGTCCCATAGTGCTCAGAGCCATTTGAACCATTTTTGAACATTCTTCTTGTCACTGTGTTCCGCATGTCTCTTTCTTTGCCGATTTTGCGGAGAGCATTCTCATTCTTTATTAATTCATCTGATTTTCAACATTATTCTGTAGCACCGCATCTCAAACGCTTACGTTCTGTTCTGTTTCGGGTTTTCCATAGTCCATGATCCACTATCATGCAACACGGTGCTCCAGATATACATTCTCAGAATTTTTTTCCGTCAGATTAAGGAATACGTCTGACACACTTCTCGTTGCCTATGTTGGTCTGCTTCTTATGTACTACTTACTTCGCCTGACATGTGTTAATCTGCTTCCAAGATAATAGAATCCCTTAACTTCATCTACCTCGTGAGCACTAATTTTTATGTTAAGTTTCTCGCTATTCTAATTTCTGCTATTTTTCGTTACTTTTTGCGATTTTTCCGGTTTACTCTAAATCGTTATTCTGTACTTGTTGGACTGTGCATTTCATTCAACAGATCCTGTAATTGTTCTGCACTTTCAATGAGGATAGGACTGTCTTGCACATTTAGATCTACGTGAATAGTCTGTAATTGACACTTAAGTGGTTGGCAAGGGTTCATCGAACCACTTCGACAGATATCTCTACCGTTCAATTCTTTAACAGCGCGCTGGAAGGACCAATACTTAAATCTTTCTTTGCGAGCTCTGATTTCTCTTATTTTATTACAGTGATCATATCTGCGTGTCAACAAAATATTTTCGCTTTCGGAGGAGAACTTTGGAGATGGAAATTTCATGAATAGATGTCGTCCCAACAAAGAACTACTTGCTTCTATGATTTCCAGCCCAAATCGCGTATCATATCCATGACACTCCCTCCCCTGTTTCCCAGCGACAAAAAACAAGCTGCCTTTGCTAGAACTGTTTTGATGTTCTCCGTGAATATTGTCTTGTAAGGATCTCATACGGTACAATAATTCTCTAGCAGAAGACGGGCAAATGTAATGTAGCCAGTCTCTTAAGTAGACCTGTTGCAGCTTTTAAGCGTTCCGTCAGTAAAACGCAGTCTTTGGTTTGCCTTGCCCCAATTTAAACTGTTCGCAATTGTAGTTGCTAGGTATTTAGTTGAACTGACAGCGTTCAGGTTTGTGTCATTCATCAGGTAACCGATATTTTAAGGATTCCTTTTAGTAGTGATATGGATGACCTCACACTTTGCGTTATTCAGGATCAATTGCCATTTTTCGCACTATACTAAACCATTTCGCAAATAGTTTTGATTTTCTGATGATTTTACTAAAGGGTAAATGACAGCACCGTATGCAAATAATCTAAGCTGGACGCTCAGATAGTCTCACAAATCTTTCATGTAGATTAGAAACTGTAAAGGCCCCGTAACGGTTGTTCTGGGTAGGGCATCTAATTTTGTCATCAATATCCTTTCACAGTCAATTTTAAACGCACCCTTGAACCTTTCTTTTATTTGCGTCGTTGCTTATTCGATGTATAGATTGAACAGTGGGGGCGACAGACTGCGTTACTGCCTTACACCGTTTTCAGTTCGAGCACTTCATTCTTGGTCTTGGTTCTTGTACAGATTGTATATTACTCGTCTTACGCTGTAGCTTCTCAGAATATCTAACATCTTGCACAATTTTACATTGGCAAATGTTTTTTTCTACGTCGAAAAATGCAGTAAGCATAGTTCGATTTTCCTTCAGTCTTGCTCACATTATCAAGAGCGAGGTCAAACCGCCTCTGTGGTGCCTTTACCTTCCCCAAAGCGAAACTGATCGTCATCCAACAGATCCTGAGTTTTCTTTTTCATTCTTCTGTACAATATGCTAGTCAGCAGTTTCTACGCACGAGGTATTAAGCTTACTGTGCGATAATTGTCGCACATGCAAATGTAAAATTTTGCAAGATGTTAGATAGGTGCAACAGGTCTACCAAAGAGACTGCTTACACTACGCTTGTCCGCCCTATTCTAGAGTACTGCTGTGCGGTTTGGGATCCGCATCAGGTGGGACTGACGGATGACATCCAAAAAGTACAAAGAAAGGCAGCTCGCGAAATAGGGGAGATAGTGTCACGGACATGATAATTGAATTGGTGTGGCAATCATTAAAACAAAGGCGTTTTTCGTTGCAACGGGACCTTCTCATGAAATTTCAATCACCAGTTTTCTCCTCCGATTGCGAAAACATTCTATTGGCACCCACCTACATAGGGAGAAATGATCATCACGATAAAATAAGAGAAATCAGGGCTCGCACGGAAAAATTTAAGTGCTCGTTTTTCCCGCGTGCCGTTCGAGAGTGGAACGGTAGACAGCATGAAGGTGGTTCATTGTGTTGGGTTGGCAGAAGAGCCAACACCGTGTTACTAGAGGAGCCCGAAATGCACGGGTTTTAGCTCACGCAGGCTGGCGGGAGGAGGGAAGAGCTACACTGACGTGAGGTCTGGAACATGACAAGGAATTAGAATTCAGAAAGCGGACGTAAGTAGTGTGATACTTAACTTTAATCCATTAATTATGAACGTCGCTCTTGACGGTACACGATTCACAATATTAATATTAATAGTAACTGAATATGGCGCCTTGCTAGGTCGTAGCAAATGACGTAGTAGCTGAAGGCTATGTTAAACTATCGTCTCTGCAAATGAGAGCGTCTGTAGCCAGTGAACCGTCGCTAGAAAAGTCGTCTGTACAACTGGGGCGAGTGCTAGGGAGTCTCTCTAGAACTGCCATGTGGCGGCGCTCGGTCTGCAATCACTGATAGTGGCGACACGCGGGTCCGACGTACACTAACGGACCGCGGCCGATTTAAAGGCTACCACCTAGCAAGTGTGGTGTCTGGCGATGACACCACACATTGAACCCTCTGCCGGGCACTTTATTGTGAAAATCAGAGTAATCACGTAGATGTACACTTATCTTCCCTTCTGCTTATAAGGGAACCTCCCTATCGCACCCCCATCAGATTTAGTTATAAGTTGGCATAGTGGATAGGCCTTGAAAAACGGAACACAGATCAATCGAGAAAACAGGAAGAAGTTGTGTGGAACTATGAAAAAAATAAGCGAAATATACAAACTGAGTAGTCCATGCGGAAGATAGGCAACATCAAGGAGAGTGTGAGCTAAGGAGCGCCGTGGTCCCGTGGATAGCGTGAGCGGCTGCGGAACGACAGGTCCTTGGTTCAAGCCCTTCCTGGAGTGAAAAGTTCACTCTTTTTATCTTCACAAAGTTATGATCTGTCCGTTCTTTCATTGACGTCTCTATTCACTGTAATAAGTTTAGTGTCCGTGTTTTGCGACCGTACCGCAAAACCGTGCGATTAGTAGACGAAAGAACGTGCCTCTCCAGTGGGAACTGAAAACATTTGATCGCAAGGTCATAGTTCAACCGGTTCCTCCACAGGAAAACACGTCTGATGTATTCTATACGACACTGGTGACGGCATGTGCGTCACATGACAGGAATATGTTGTTGACCCACCTAACTTGTACACTTGGTGAAAGGGTAAAAAGATTCTTCTACCTTGCCCGATTTAGGTTTTTGTGTGGATGTGATAATCACTCCCAAAAAAGTGATGAAAACATGACGGACGGACAGATAATAATAGTCTGAAAATAAAAAACTAAACATTTCACTCGAGGGAATACTTGAACCAAGGACCTCTCGTTCCGCAGCCGCTCACGCTAACCACGGGACTACGGCGCTCCTTAGCTCACACTCTCCTTGATGTTGCCTGTCTTCCGCATGGACTACTCAGTTTGTATATTTCGCTTATTTTTTTCATAGTTCCACACAACTTCTTCCTGTTTTCTCGATTGATCTGTGTTCAGTTTTTCAAGTCCTATCCACTGTGCCAACTTATAACTAAATCTGAGCGGGGTGCGATGCGGAGGTTCCCTTGTTAGGGGATCCGAATGCTTAGCTGAGTTCTAACACGTTTGCCTACCAAGCAGCGCTCCCGGGTTCGATTCTCGGCCGGATTGGAGATTTTCTCCACTCGTGGACTGGGTCTTGTGTTGTCCTCATCATCATTTCATCATCACCGACACGCAAGTCGCCCAATGTGGTTTCGTCTGAAATAAGACTTGCAATTCGGCGGCCGAACTTGCCCAGATGGTGCCTTCCCGATACCAGTGCCACACGATCATGTTTTTTTCTACAAAGTGAGCCGTATCTCCAGATCCAGGTGTTCAAGGCAAAGCCCTGATTCCTCGTTGGAGTGTCTCTTTTCAGCTATGCACTGACTGGCTGTGCAGGAGCCTCCTCGCCGCTGACACTCGCCACCCTGCCTGCTGTTGCAGCCGCAGCCGCAGTCCAGCCAGCAGCAGCTCCCGCGGCCGATGCGCCTGCCATGAGCCGGGAGGAGGGCGGGGTGCGCGCGCACCGCTCGCGGCTGCTGGCGCTGTCGGAGCTGCCGCCGGCGCCCTCGGCGTCGCCGTCGCTGCCCCCGTCGGCGTCGGCGCCCGGACCGACGCCGGTGCCCGCGCCGCGCGCCGCCTCTGCCGGCAAGTCGGGCCGCCGGGCCGCCACGGCGCCGCGCCCGCTGGTGCGCGACGACCCCAGTTTCACGCCCAACATCGAGCACCTCGTGTTCCCCGACCGCCGCAACAGCAATCCCAGCGTCCAGCACAAGGTGAGCTACCGCCCGCCCCCAATGGGCTACACTCAAGTCAGACAAGTCATATGTCGCAGGAGAGCTTCTGTAAAGTTTGGAAGGTAGGAGGCGAGGTACTGGCAGAAGTAAAGCTGTGAGGACGGGGCGTGAGTCGTGCTTGGGTAGCTCAGTTGGTAGAGCACTTGCGCGCGAAAGGCAAAGGTCCCGAGTTCGAGTCTCGGTCAGGCATACAGTTTTAATCTGCCAGGAGGTTTCAAGTCATGAGATACCTCCTAATGTCGTGTCAGACCTCCTTGTGCCCGGCATAGTGCAACAACCCGACGTAGCATGGGCCCAAAAATCCGTTGGAAGTCATCTGCAGAAATACTGAGCCACGCTGCCGGTCCTGCCGGTGCAGGAATGTGTGCACGACATCACCTCTCGATTAGGCCCCATAAGAGTTCGATGGCATTCATGTTGGGCGATTTGGGTGGCCAAACCATTCGCTCGAATGTTCTTCAAACCAACCGAGAACGTACACTACTGGCCATTAAAATTTCTACACCAAGAAGAAATCCAGATGATAAACTGGTATTCATTGACCAAATATATTATACTAGAACTGACATGTGACTACATTTTCACGCAATTTGGGTGCATAGATCCTGAGAAATCAGTACCCAGAACAACCACCTCTGCCCGTAACAACGGCCTCGATACGCCTGGGCATTGAGTCAGACAAAGCTTGGATGGCGTGGACAGGTGAAACTTCAACACGATACCTCAGTTCATCAAGACTAGTGACTGGCGTATTCTGACGAGCCAGTTGCTCGGCCACCATTGACCAAACGTTTCCAATTGGTGAGGGGTCTGGAGAATGTCCTGGCCAGGGCAGCAGTCGAACATTTTCCGTATCCACAAAGGCCCGTACAGGACCTGCAATATGCGATTGTGCATTATCCTGCTGAAATGTAGGGTTTCGCAAGGATCGATTGAAGGGTAGAGCCACGGGTCGTAACACATCTCAAATGTAACGTCGACTGTTCAAAGTGCCGTCGATGCGAACAAGACGTGACCGAGACGTGTAACCAACGGCACCCCATACCATTACGACCGGTGATACTCCAGTATAGCGAATACGAATACACGCTTCCAATGTGCGTTCACCGCGATGTCGCCAAACACGGATGCGACCATCATGATTCTATAAACAGAACCTGGTTTCATCCGAAAAAATGACATTTTGCTGTTCGTGCACCCAGGTTCGTCGTTGAGTACACAATCACAGGCGATCCTGTCTGTGATGCAGGATCAAGGATAACCGCAGCCATGGTCTCCGAGCTGATAGTCCATGCTGCTGCAAACGTCGTCAAACTGTTCGTGCAGATGGTTGTTGTCTTGCAAACGTCCCCATCTGTTGACTCAGCGATCGAGACGTGGCTGCACGATCCGTTACAGCCATGTGGATAAGATGCCTGTCATCACGACTGCTAGTGATACGAGGCCGTTGGGATCCAGCACGGCGTTCCGTATTACCCTCCTGAACCCACCGATTCCATATTCTGCTAACAGTCATTGGATCTCGACCAACCTGAGCAGAAATGTCGCGATACGATAAACCGCAATCGCGAAAGGCTACAATCCGATCTTTATCAAAGTCGGAAACGTGATGGTACGCATTTCTCCTCCTTGCACGAGACATCACAACAACGTTTCACCAGGCAACGCAGGTCAACTGCTGTTTGTGTATGAGAAATCGGTTGGAAACTTTCCTCATGTCAGCACGTTGTAGGGGTCGCCACCGGCGCAAACCTTGTGTCAATGCTCTGAAAAGCTAATCGTTTGCGTATCTCAGCGTCTTCTTCCTGTCGTCTGTAACACGTCATCTTCGTGGTGTACAATTTCAATGGCCAGTAGTGTGTGTGGCCCGGTGACATCCATGAGAATGACATCGTTGTTAGGGAACTGGAAGTCCATAAAACGCTGCCAATGGTCTACACACAGCCGAATATAATCATTTCGAGTCAATGATCGGTTCAGTTGGACCAGAGGATCCAGTCCATTCCTTGCAAACACAGCCCAATCCATTATGAAGCCACCACCAGCTTTCACAGTGCGTTGTTGGCAAAATTTGGTCCAAGGCTTCGCGGGGTTTGCGCCACACTCGAACCCTACCATCAACTCTCACCAACTGAAATCGGGGCTCATCTGACCAGATCACGATTACCGAAATGGAATGTCCCATGCGTCTAGTTACATTTACCATTCCGCATTCAAAGTCTGTTAATTCCAGTCGTGGCCGGCCGTTGTGGCCGTGCGGTTCTAGGCGCTTCAGTCCAGAACCGCGCGATTGTTTCGGTTGCAGGTTTGAATCCTGCCTCGGGCATGCAAGTGTGTGATGCCCTTAGGTTAACTAGGTTTAAGTAGTTCTAAGTGTAGGGGACTGATTACCTCAGATGTTACGTCCCGTAGAGCTTAGAGCCATCTGAAACATTTGAATTCCATTCGTGTGGTCATAATCAGGCCGTAAACTCTTCACATGAATCACCTGAGTACAAATGGCAGCTTCCGCAATGCACTGCCCTTTTATACTTTCTGTAATTGATACTACTGAAATCTCTAAGTGTGCATATCGCTGTTCCAAGACTTTTTCTACCTCAGTGTACTACCCGCTACTATTCGTAAAAACTGAAAACGTAGGAAAAGATACACGGAACAAAAGTAAACCTTACAGCGCGAATTACACATACACCGTTGATCTACAACATTCTATCCACCTGTGTAATAGCTTTCTGTCCACAATCGGAGCTCAATACAGCAGCGATTCTGCTTAGCATGATTCCGACAATTCGTTGGTAGCCTTCCGGAAGTAAGAAAGTAGTCAGAAGGCTTCTCGGAATGGCAGAGAAAGAAACGACTTAACTCACTGAAACTTCTCAACGAAGTCTCACTGTACGCTGTTCCACTTGGTCCAGTGATATTACAAAGGCATGCTCTCATCTGGAAAATTACGAGGGTGTGCTGAACATCAATACCTCCTGATTTTTATGGGGAACTTCACAATATTTTTAAATAAAGAAAACTTTATTAGTATTCTACATCTTTATTCTTGATATCTATATATATTTGCAGCCCTCTGCTGCTAGAGGGCTCCAAATTGCAGCGTATAATATGGCGGTGTGTAACGTCGCTATGTCCGTGCTTGAGAAAGAGCATTCTGTAATCGAGTTTCAGTTTCCAAGAGTTCGTCCCCATATAGAGCGCCCTCTCCTTCAGTATGAGAGTCAGAGACCACATACTAGTGCTGCGACATCTACAATAATCCGATGCCTTGCACCCACTGTCATCGATCATCCTCCATACAGTGCCAACTTGGACGCCTAGTATTTTCATTTGTGTCCAAAACACTTTCGAGGACATCAAGGACATCACTTTGATAGCGATGAAGTGTTGCAAACATTGGCGAGATTGTGGCCCCGCCAACAGAGGCAAACAGTCTACAGTGACAGTGTCAGAAAACTGGGCTTTGTCGGGAGAAATTTGCTTGTCGCCAGGGTGACAATGTTGAGAAATAAGTATGTAAAGATGAACAATAAAAATTGAGAATACTAAGAATGTTTGTTTTACTTACAATTCTCTAATATTTCTAATATAAGAAATTCGGAGACATTAATTTTCAACACTTTCTGGCAGATTACTACAGACCTGCAGAACAACTTCGGCTTTCAGTTCCTCGTTTGAAGAGTATTTTCGTCCACTGAGGAAAATTTTGAGCTTGGGGAAGAAATGGAAGTCTTATGACGCCAAATCATACGAATAAGGTGTGTGGCAACAAATCGCATCTTAGTTCATGCTTTTTTTGTCATGGCAACGACACATCTCTGTGGGTGCACTTTATGGATAATGACTTCCTTCCTTGTTAAGCCTTCCCTCTTTTCGAGTAGCTTTTTTTGTAGTTAGCGTACTATTTTCCTGTAATTGTTTGCGCAGTGGGAAGATAATCCATCAGTATAATTCCTTCCACATCCCAAAGAACTGACGCCTCGACCTTTCAGGCCGGCCGTGTTGCCTTCACGTCCTTTGGTGGTGGTGAATCAATATGTTTCCATTACTTTGACTGTTGTTTTGTTCTGTGGCGTACCGAGCGAGATGGCGCAGTGGTTAGCAGACTGGACTCGCATTCGGGAGGACGACGGTTCAATCCCGTCTCCGGCCATCCTGATTTAGGTTTTCCGTGATTTCCCTAAATCGCTTCAGGCAAATGCCAGGATGGTTCCTTTGAAAGGGCACGGCCGATTTCCTTCCCCATCCTTCCCTCACCCGAGCTTGCGCTCCGTCTCTAATGACCTCGTTGTCGACGGGACGTTAAACACTAATATCCTCCTCCTTCTGTGGCGTAGTAGTGGATCCAAGTTTCACCTGTGGTCATTAACCGGGGCAAAAAATCTTATTGGTTGCTCTGAAAACAGGTCAAATGTTGTTCCGACATTTCGATTCTGATGCGTTTCTGATCCTGGGTACAGAATAGCGGTAACCATATGGCGGATAATTTTCTCTGTCCAATTCCACTCTTAAGAAGTGTTCAGATGACAACTCTTCAGCTTTAACAATCTCTCGCACTTTTAGTCAGTGATCATCCACAAACTTTCTATGGACTTCTGTAATAATTTCTGGGGTAGTGGCACATCTTTGTAGACCGCTACGCCGATCATCATCTAGGCTGTCTCGACCAATTTTGTTCGTTTTGCAACAGTTGAAAGCGAAGGGACACACTTGCTCTTCACTCTTTCGTGTCCGTAAACCAAATCATAGTCTTCCAGCCCAGTATTTGACCACATCCAGAGCTTCTTTCTTGTTCAACCATATATCATCGTGGTTGCTTCTGTAGGGACCGTTTAAAAAGGCCCGCAGGTTTTCCATGTTTTGCGTAGGACCACAATCGCGCTTGGCGTCATTCAAGTTGTCATGAACCCACTTGATCACGTTTGTTTTCATCGAGGCCACCCTCTTCTCATGCGGTTCAGGATCTTCCATGTTTCCCAGTTCGTTGTGGAGCCGCCAGGCACTACCTATCTGGTGGATAGTCATATGGTGGTTCTTCAATGGCTGTTGTTAAAACCCTTGTACGGTATCTCTGTCACCAACAATGGGATGACGGTTATCAATGGTTTGTCTTAGCCTCTCTGTGAATTCTTGTGGTGTTATTCAGGAGCTGGGACTCGCAAGACCATCGTTATTCAACATGTTTCATTAAGGCTTATGTCGGCTTTCTTCACTTGGCTTGATCTGGTCCATATGGGGCAGGAGTATTCGGCTGTAGAGAACCATACTGCTTGTGTGCTGGTTCACAGTATTGTGGGTTTTGCTCCCCATTTGCTGTTGACGAGTTTCTGCAAAATATTATTTTTGGAGGCCATCTTCTGACGGATCTTTCCACAGTGGTGTCTATGTGTCAGAGATCTACCCAATGCCACACCTAGATAGTTTGGTTAACCTGCGTGTTCCAATGTGGTATTTTTCCAGGAAACATAGAGGTTTCGCTTTGCTTCCGGAGATCAAAGATGGCAAGCGCTTACGTGAGTCTTCGAAGGAGTCGGTTTAAGGGAGTTATTTTGATAATCTTCTGACAAGTCTCTGAGTGCTTTTCCCAGCTTCTACGCTACGTCCGCGATAGTCCTCGCCTGAGCTGTTGTTGCCAGGTCGTCTGTTTATAGGAAATGCTTAGAAGGATTAGGTGTTGGCTAGTCGTTAGCGTATGGATTAGAAAAGGTGGCAAGAATGCTTTCCTCGGTCAGTCCATTCCTTTGGTTTCTTCATCGGCTCTTGGACCTATCAAGAATGACGTAAAATTGTCTATTTTGCCACAGATGTTCAAGTTGTTAATCAGGTGGTAACCTCAGATTTCTGTTTACAGTTTTTGGAAAAAATGGTTCAAATGGCTCTGATCACTATGGGACTTAACATCTGAGGTCATCAGTCCCCTATACTTAGAACTACTTAAACCTAACTCACCTAACTACATCACACACATCCATGCCCGAGGCAGGATTCGAACCTGCGACCATAGCAGCAGCGCGGTTCCGGACTGAAGCACCTAAAACCGCTCGGCCATAGAGGCTGGCCACAGTTTTTGGAAGAGCAGCCAATGGTTGACAGTATATATGCAGAGCTGAGGTCGACCAATGCTTTCCCTGTAACCTTTTTATTTTCGTACCGTTCTTCTATATCTTCTGTCAGATAGAGAATTTTCTTGATGTTTTATTTGCCAGATCAAAAAACAGCTTGTTGAGGTTCAGACCGCTAGAGTCTCTCATACAATTTTTAAAGGTCCCAAAAGATTGATATAAGCCATTAGTTCTTTGGAGAGTCTTCCAGTGTCTTCTGAAAATTGGCATGAATTTTCTTTCCTTTCGTACCTTTCTTTACGAAGTACTTAAATCATTCCTAGAATCTCGATTTCTTTTCATCTTCACAAATCACTACATGGGAACAACATACGTATGTCCGCAGGACGGATCTCTATCCAGAGCGCTGATGGGTCACGTATTCACACATATATGATGATCTGTTGTTAGGCGGGAATCCCGCTGTGCTAGCACTGACACCTTGTGATAATTCAGTGAACTTTTCGAAATATCCTCTTATGTGGGACCAGGTGTAGACTCACGGGTCATGCAATTACCGTAAATTACGAACTGGGGGTTTCTCGGCTCGGAGTTGGCGCCCGATAGCTCCTAGATGTGTTTCATCGCGTTCAGATAAGGCGAATTGGGTGGGCGACATATAAAACTATCATGCTCCTCAAACCTATGAAGCACGAATTAGGACTTGTGACTCGGACAGTTATCCAGTTGAAAGTTGTCATCAAGGTCGGCGAAGACGTTAAGCATGGAAGAATACAGTTGGCCTTAAATAATCATCACGTAGTTTACAGGTGTCATGGTGCCGTTGATTATTAGCTCACTTCACATGGAAACGCAGGTGGATGTCTACCATAGCATAATAGTCTCCCCAGCGGATTACGTTCATGATATGTAGCACGTTTCCATGAGGCGTTCGCTTACATGACGAGATATCAACAACTGGCCATTAAAATTGCTACACCAAGAAGAAATGCAGATGATAAACGGGTATTCATTGGATAAATATATTGTACTAGACCTGACATGTGATTACCTATTCACGCAACTTGGGTGCATAGATCCTGAGAGATCAGTACCAAGGACAACCACCTCTGGCCGTAATAACGGCCTCGATACGCCTGGGCATTGAGTCAAACAGCTTGGATAGGGTGGACAGGTAAAACTTCAACACGATACCTCAGTGCATCAAGAGTAGTGACTGGCGTATCGTGACGAGCCAGTTGCTCGGTCACCATTGACCAGACGTTTTCAGTTGGTGATAGATCTGGAGAATGTACTGGCCAGGGCAGCAGTCGAACATTTTCAGTATCCAGAAAGGCCCGTACAGGACCTGCAACATGCGGTCGTGCATTATCCTGCTCAAATGTGGGGTTTCGCAGGGATCGAATCATGGGTAGAGCCACGGGTCGTAACACATCTCAAATGTAACGTCCACTGTTGAAAGTGCCGTCACTGCGAACAAGAGGTGACCGAGACGTGTAACCAATAGCACCCCATATCGTCACGCCGGGTGATACGCTAGTATGGCGATGACGAATACACGCTTCCAATGTTCGTTCACCGCGATGTCGCCAAACACAGATACGACCATCATGATGCTGTAAACAGAACCTGGATTCATTGGAAAAAAATGACGTTTTGCGATTCATGCGCCCAGGTTCGTCTTTGAGTACACCATCGCAGACGCTCCTGTCTGTGATGCAGCGTCAACGGTAACGGCAGCCATGGTCTCCGACCTGATAGTCCATGCTGCTGCAAACGTCGTCGAACTGTTCGTGTAGATGGTTGTTGTCTTGCAAACGTCCCCATCTGTTGACTCAGGGACCGAGACGTGGCTGCACGATCTGTTACAGCCATGCAGATAAGATGCCTGTCGTCTCGACTGCTAGTGATAGGAAGCTGTTGGGATCCAGCACGGTGTTCCGTACTACCCTCCTAAACCCACCTATTCCATATTCTGCTAACAGGCATTGGATCTCGACCAACGCGAGCAGCAATGCCGCGATACGATAAACCGCAATCGCGATAGGCAACAATCCGACCTTTATCAAAGTCCGAAACGTGATGGTACGTATTTTTCCTCCTTACACTAGGTATCACAACAACGTTTCACCAGGCAACGCCGGTCAGTTGTTGTTTGTGTATGAGAAATCGTTTGGAAACTTTCCTCATGTCAGCACGTTGTTGGTGTCGCCACCGGCGCCAACCTTGTGTGAATGCTGTGAAAAGCTAATCATTTGCATATCACAGCATCTTCTTCCTGTCGGTTAAATTTCGCGTCTGTAGCATGTGATCTTCGTGGTGTAGCAATTTCAATGACCAGTAGTGTATCTGGTATAACTAGAAATATGATTCATGTTGACTAATCTCGGAAAATGTTGCCCGCAGCTGACAACGAAAGATCAGGAGGAAGTTTTCTACTGTTCGACCACGGCTTCTTAGCCCTGAAGTTTAATTAAATGGAGACGTCTGCCGCGAAAATCTACGCGTTATGTTAAGAAGTATGATTCATCCGACCAGGCGACACGTTTACATTAATCGACGGTTCTATCTCCGTGATACCGTAAATGACGTTGTCACTATTGTCTGACATCGGGATATGGAAACAACTATGTCAAGTACTTTTAAGAAATTGTCACATGTATGAGAATGAACCAAGTTATGCAGACGATGCAATCTAGTCTTAATGCATACATAGTCACTATGCCTTTATCATGATTAATTTGAGAATAGTTGTATGAACAATCTAAACTAGTTATCAGATTTAATGTTGTATATTGTTTATATCGAGACGATTAAAAATGTTTATAATTTTTCTTAAAAACAGCCATGTCGTTGGGTTAACGTGGGGCCACGTAAGGGTTGTCTGCTGAGGATATCAATATTTAACAATGTGCGCTGAACTCTGTGCTCTGAAACACTTGTGCCTGCACCAGTACTGTGCTTTGACGTGACATCTGGAACAGATGGACGCCTCTAGTGTTTTACAGTGCGGGCAAAACTCCGGCTTCCACGCAATCTGATGAGGTGTGGATGTCCATTATCTTGTGGCCTACTAGTGTTTCCATCGTCCTTCATCCTCTTGCCACAAGTGTTCACGACAGTATCACCAGAACGTCTGACAAGCTTCTCCGTTTCCGGTATACTAGTTCCCAAGCTGCGGGCCATAGCAGCCACCCCTTTTTCAAACCTGCTTGTGTCAGTGGATTTCCCCATTTTCGGACCTAGTCGTATCGTCGCTAGAATGCTTCCCCATTCGTTTTTGGTCTCCATATATACAGGGTTATTACAAATGATTGAAGCGATTTCACAGCTCTACAATAACTTTATTATTTGAGATATTTTCACAATGCTTTGCACACACATACAAAAACTCAAAAAGTTCTTTTAGGCATTCACAAATGTTCGATATGTGCCCCTTTAGTGATTCAGCAGACATCAAGCCGATAATCAAGTTCCTCCCACACTCGGCGCAGCATGTCCCCATCAATGAGTTCGAAAGCATCATTGATGCGAGCTCGCAGTTCTGGCACGTTTCTTGGTAGAGGAGGTTTAAACACTGAATCTTTCACATAACCCCACAGAAAGAAATCGCATGGGGTTGAGTCGGGAGAGCGTGGAGGCCATGACATGAATTGCTGATCATGATCTCCACCACGACCGATCCATCGGTTTTCCAATCTCCTGTTTAAGAAATCCCGAACATCATGATGGAAGTACGGTGGAGCACCATCCTGTTGAAGGATGAAGTCGGCCTTGTCGGTCTCCAGTTGTGGCATGAGCCAATTTTCCAGCATGTCCAGATACACGTGTCCTGTAACGTTTTTCTCGCAGAAGAAAAAGGGACCGTAAACTTTAAACCGTGAGATTGCACAAAACACGTTAACTTTTGGCGAACTGCGAATTTGCTGCACTAATGCGTGAGGATTCTCTATCGCCCAGATTTGCACATTGTGTCTGTTCACTTCACCATTAAGAAAAAATGTTGCTTCATCACTGAAAACAAGTTTAGCACTGAACGCATCCTCTTCCATGAGCTGTTGCAACCGCGCCGAAAATTCAAAGCGTTTGACTTTGTCATCGGGTGTCAGGGCTTGTAGCAATTGTAAACGGTAAGGCTTCTGCTTTAGCCTTTTCGGTAAGATTTTCCAAACCGTCGGCTGTGGTACGTTTAGCTCCCTGCTTGCTTTATTCGTCGACTTCCGCGGGCTATGCGTGAAACTTGCCCGCACGCGTTCAACCGCTTCTTCGCTCACTGCAGGTCGACCCGTTGATTTCCCCTTACAGAGGCATCCAGAAGCTTTAAACTGCGCATACCATCGCCGAATGGAGTTAGCAGTTGGTGGATCTTTGTTGAACTTCGTCCTGAAGTGTCGTTGCACTGTTATGACTGACTGATGTGAGTGCATTTCAAGCACGACATACGCTTTCTCGGCTCCTGTCGCCATTTTGTCTCACTGTGCTCTCGAGCGCTCTGGCGGCAGAAACCTGAAGTGCGGCTTCAGCCGAACAAAACTTTATGAGTTTTTCTACGTATCTGTAGTGTGCCGTGACCATATGTCAATGAATGGCGCTACAGTGAATTTATGAAATCGCTTCAATCATTTGTAATAGCCCTGTACTTTCCTTACGGCTTTACGCGCCCGCAATTCCTACCAGTCTCTATTCAATCTGGTTTACGCAATGGTAACAGCTTTTTTTTTTTAGTTTACATACAGAGTGTATCAGAAAGGATGGCGCAAACTTACATGGCTGAAAGTACACGATAACAGAACCACAAATGTCAAGTAAACATGGAATCTAAAACGCGTACCTTAGGAGTTATAGATATTCTGGAATTGCAATATTGTGAAACAAATATCTTCTATTGCAAGCTCTTTGCTTTCCATATTTTGGGAAGTGCTAGTACGGACGAAACCAAGAAAAAACTGTCCAGTAAACATGTGCTCTAAAATGCATACCTTAAAAGTTATGAGCACTTGTCCATCACCGGTACTTCGGAACACAACTCTTCTAATGAAGATATGCATTTTAGAGCACTTGTTTACTGGACATTTTTTTCTTGTTTTGGTCCATACTACCACTTCCAAAAATATGGAAAGCAAAGAGCTTGCAGCAGAAGAGATTTGTTTCACAATATTGAAAATCAAGAATATCTCATAGCTCTTAAGGTATGCGTTTTAGAGCCCATGTTTACTTGATATTTGTGCTTCTATTATCGGGTACTTTCAGCCGTGTAAGTTCGCGCCATTCTTTCTGATACACCCTGTATACAGGGTGATCAGTTCCATCTCTAGTGTCTGGAACAACAATAGATATTGAAAAACGACTATCAGGGGTATGAAAGTAAACACTATGAGACATTGTAAAACGTACGCAAATATTATTTTCATCACAAACTTATGGTTTCTTTTTTTTATGGACACCCCATAATATTTCTGACGCAATCGATAGCATGAAAAATCACGAAAATAATGGCATTTGTTGCATTGCAATATGACAGTTATATGTCGAGAAGTTACAAAGGGGATTTGACGCCGCGTGGGATTAGCCGAGCGGTCTAAGGCGCTGCAGTCATGGACTGTGCGGCTGATCCCGGCGGAGGTTCGAGTCCTCCCTCGGGCATGGGTGTGTGTGTTTGTCCTTAGGATAATTTAGGTTAAGTAGTGTGTAAGCTTAGGGACTGATGACCTTAGCAGTTAATCCCATAAGATTTCACACACACTTGAACACTTGGGATTTGACGCTTGAGATAAGCAAAATGCGCCGTTGTTGCCCATCCTGAGACGCTAGCGTGGACGCTACTTTGCTCTTAATCGCGACCTGATGACATCCTACGATGTAACAAACGCTCTTTACTCTGTTATAAATTGGACTCAGAATAATACAGATGTTCAGTCTCACAACTACCTACAACTACAATTTACCTCTCTGTTAGATTCTTGGTCAGCCATTAATTATGTTTACCCGGTAGGTGATGTTCGGTTTTACGTCACTATTATGTCAATTCTAGTACAGTAGTAAAGATCAGTAAAGCATGAAGGATCAGACCCTTTCCTTATTTTTTATTTAAGTGACTGGACATCTGTGTTGTTTCCAGTCCACTTAATAACAGTGTAAATGGCAATAACTACAGGGTCCATTGCATCGTAGTACGTCAATCACATCCTTATTACGAGTAACGTGGGTCTCACGCTTGCACCTAGGGGTGTGCAATACAGGCACATTTCGTTCATTTCAAGCGTCGCATTCGCTTTGCGGTTTCTTGGGATTAAATTGACGTATTGCGATGCAATCGACACCATTCGTTTTTTGTGAGTTTTAATGTTATTGATTGTGTGAGAAATAATATGGGTCCATAAAAAACATAAATTTGTGTTAAAATAATATTTGCTTAGGTTTTAGAATTTACTTTCATGATCGTCTGCCTTATATTCTTACCTGTCAAAGTTGTTTTTCAATATCTGTTGTTGTTCCAGAGATATTTACGCTGAAACGTTTATGTGGGCCACATACATAGAGCGATAGAGAGAGAGAGAGAGAGAGAGAGAGAGAGAGAGAGACGGCAGCTGCGGCCGAGCGGTTCTAGGCGCTTCAGTCTGGAACCACGCAACCGCTACGGTTGCAGGTTCGAATACTGCCTCGGGCATGGATCTTTGTGATGTCCTTAGGTTAGTTAGGTTTGAGTAGTTCTAAGTTCTAGGGGACTGATGACCTCAGATCTTTAGTCGCATAGTTCTCAGACTCATTTGAACCATTTAAAGAGCGAGAGAGAGAGAGAGAGAGAGAGAGAGAGAGAGAGAGAGAGAGAGGGTGAGAGAGAGAGAGAGAGAGAGAGAGAGAGAGAGAGAGAGAGGGAGAGAGAGAGAGAGTGAAGGCGACAATGTATTTGACATCAGTATGCTGTGATCTAGACCTGTAAATGACGTAAGTCAAGTGTTTGTCCCGTCTATGACAAGATCATTGAAGAACGAGTTCAGGTACGAATAGGGCAAGGATTGGGAAGGAAACTGATTATTTCCTTTACAAAGGAATCATTGGGGCGTTCGGCTTAGTCTGGACGGTTGGATGAGGATTTGAATCCCACACATCCGGAATGGGTATCCAGTGCCCATAGCCTCTAAATGCAGAGACGGGAAATCCTTGGACACGATCCAGCGAAATCATCACACACACAGTTTATACACAGCTCCGTCCTTTGTGGATAATCGTGCGGCACATGTTGCTGACCTACCACATTCCGAACTTGTATGACGAGCGATACGTCAACCTGAACGTACAGACGCGGGAAGCAGTATCACCTGTTATAAAATGAAAACTGTCAGAGCGGGACACGACACAATTAAAAAAAAAAGTATTCTAGAAAATCCAACGTTTCGTCCCCATCTGTGGAGCACATTTTCAAGGTGGACCATAGTTTCTTCTAGCGTCCGATCCACAGCCTGGCTCGCTACTGACTGCAGAATAGTTCCGTTTACAGCTGCTCCCACGCAGTGGCGTGACATCACATGCTTTGAAATGTCGTACGCAGATGGGGACGATACTTTGGCTCTTATAAGAAATGCATTTGACCCCGGCATAATAGCCCGGAATATTTAATTAATTGTAGCACCGCCTGTCTTATGAAGAAGACGTGGCACATTCCTCGCCACATCTAGCTCAGCGCTGACCTACAGAAACAGCGATTGTGGTGTCATCTTTCAGTAACGACAAATGGGTCATAATGGTACACAAACCGTGTCGTGTTTATGCCCTTAATGAGTTTTCAAAATCGGTAATACTTAACAACTTCTACAGATGTTATACCCTCATACATAATTCTCAGACTTATTAAATTTCAGTTTATAGCATTTAAAGCAAAAATGTTAAAACCTTTTCTTCTCTGGTTAAACACACGATTGAAGACCTCGGCTGTAAACAGTTGTAAGAGAAAAGTTGATTGTTTTCGAATATTTCCACAGTAAAGTTTCAATAAAACCTCATAAGTAATATATTTCAGGTACAAGCACTGCAATTTTCTTTATGCAGGTAAATTATCGATTTCAATTATAACTACAATAGCGAATAATTTTTAAAATGGTAAATTCTGCCCAAAATTTTATTCTTAAAAATTCGTCAGTGGTTACTAAACATTGTTTTCTTGCAGCGAGTGTGCGTAACACGGTCAGGCCTTCACTTACTTCGGTTTACTTGCTGGACGCCTGTCGGGGTGGCCGAGCGGTTATAGGCGCTACAGTTTGGAACCGCGTGACCGCTACGGTCGCAGGTTCGAATCCTGCCTCGGGCATGGATGTGTGTGATGTCCATAGGTTAGTTAGGTTTAAGTAGTTCTAAGTTCTAGGGGACTGATGACTTCAGAAGTTAAGTCCCATAGTGCTCAGAACCATTTGAACCATTTGAACTTGCTGGACGAATTAACGAAGCTTTACTACGAAATCTCTTAAAAATTAAAAATTGTTTCAATTTTTGATATTTAGACTGGCGTTAACGATTTGTACGATGATGAAGTGTAACATCTTCGATAATTAATCAATGATTCAGCACAATTTAAATTCATTGCCGCCTTACTACAGCACGTAAACATTATTAAGGAGGATCCTTAATATTTGTGCTATCACATTGTCACGTAAATTCACGTAAACTGTGGTAAGAGACACAGGTTAACATTGTTTACTTGCTTAAATAAATATTCACATTCACCTGATTAGTAGCAAATTTTTGAAGCGCAGTTGTGTTCAGGATTTTTATGTGAGTCTTACTTACCCACATCATCATCAGATTCATGGAAATCGTCCCTCCTTACTACTACTGGCGCTTATGTTTTTGTCACTTATCACTTTTTACTTACAAACATCCGTATAAAGTTGCCACCAGCGAGACTATGAAATTTCGGACGCAGCTACGATTTCTTGGTTTACTGTGGAACTAACAACTAATGTGAATCAAGATAGTCATGTGCTATGTTATATATGCAATAATTGTGTTTCTCATCGACTGCCTGTTACCATACCGTTGTTTACATATGAGGTCTTCAATTACAAATCTGGTTGACTGCAATAACTCCCAGTAGTTATTCTTGAATACGTACACGTTCACCTTAAACGCATGTTTTCTATACGATATGCTAACAGGAACATCGAGGAAGTTACGGCCAAATTCTGCTTCATGTTCAAGCGCAAATGTAATTTTGGAATATATTTCGCTAAGTTTATCTGTTACGTTATCCAAGTCCTGTTTAGTGTCTGCAGACGAAACTATTCTCTTTTCTACTTTGCGGCAGTAGCATGGTATTTTCTCTTTTATGATTGCGTACTTAAAAAAAACCTACTTGTAAGTCATTAAGAATATAACCCCAACGCAACATAAATTAGTGGATAAATGCAGAGCATGTCTGAGTTGAAAGTGCAAAAATGGCGTGTGATGCTACCCATCAGAAGAAAATATCTAACGTGTCTAGATTTATGATCCCTAATTACACGTAGGAGTCTGGTGGGCAGTTCCATTTTTATGAGAACGGTGTAAATTTCACGGAGATGTAGCTTAACAAGAATGAGGCAGAGTTGCTAGAAAAAGACTTAAATTTAATGCCGCGTTTTACCAAGAAAGACATAAAAGAAGTAATTGCCGAAGAAAAAGTACCTTGTTGCTACAGTAGCTTTGAGAGCGAACAGAGCCCTGCACCAAGCACCAGACGCTAATACCATAAAGAGAAAAATCGATTGTCGTCGGCTTCTGTTCAGTTTGTATAAAAACGAAGATTTAAGTTGATCAATGTAAAGTTTCTTATCGCTGGAGCGCACATAAAAGTACACAAGCTGGGTACGTCAATGAGACTTATTAATAACAATGAGAAAGTTTTCAATGTTGAAGTAAATTATTTGCTCGATAAGAAACCAAAAAAATCTTCGCAAATTCGACAGTAATTTTAACGATAAGTGCAGTACCCAAGACACAAACAAGGATGAGAGCCATGAATGTTCCATAGGACGTAATATTTGCCTGATGGGATATAACTAACGTATTTTCGAATGTACCAGTTAGTAATTTAGCGTAGACTTCGGCTTTCCTTACCTTTATTACATTACATCAGTCATGTTCCATTAATCGCAAGGGGAGAGGTCTCTGAAATGTGGAAAGACGTCAAAGATGTACATTTTAAAAAGTACAATAATTTGAAATGACTGCACATTACCGTATTTCAGTGATGATTCTAATTATAAAATAACACAGCACATTAACGATTTGTATAATGATGAAGTGTAACATCTTCGATACTTAATCTATTATTCAGCACAATTTAAAATTAAATTCATTGCCGTCTTGCTACAGCACGTAAACAATGTTAAGGAGGATCCTTAATATTTGTGCTATCACACAGTCACGTAAAACGTAAACTGTGGTAAGGGACAGAGTTTTACATAGTTTACTTTCTTAAATAAATATTAACATTCACCTCATTAGCAAAACGTTTGAAGCGCAGTTGTGTTCACGATTTTTATGAGAGTCGTACTTATCCACATCATCGTCAGATTCGTGCAAATCCTCCCTCAGTAATACTACTGGCACTTACGTTTTTGTCTCTTAGCACTGTTTACTTACACACATCCTGATAAAGTTTCCACCAGCGAGAACATGAAATTTTGGATGCAGTTACGATTTCTTGGTTTATTGTGAAAGTATCAACTAATGCGAATCAAGATAATCACGTGCCATGTTCTGTGAAGATACAGTTCAGTGGACTAGAAGGAATCGCCCAACAGAAAGTTCTTTAATAAACATCACATTGCCTACATCACATTTAATGTGCTCAGGTAGACTGTTAAACAATTATCTCGCTACCTTACGACTTTCATGTTCAGTCCACATGTGTTTGTTTAGCCTCTGTTCACGCTAGTATACGGTGTGAGCACAGCTTACTGCAGATGATCTGCCTTCAACGTAATAAATTATATTACGAACTGCCTTCAGCAGGAAAAATGTTTTTTATTTGCTTGTAATTTTTCAGCCAAACAAAGTATGTCTAAGATGCAGAGAACTTCAAGAAACATATTGGAGTTTTGCAAAAACAGACATAATGTCTTATGGGATAACAGCAATCAGTGATTTTATAATGTTGCTTAAAATCCGTCTTGATTGCAAAAAAATTTTTTTTTATTATTCATATGACCGGTTTCGGTTCATTCAGAACCATCTTCAGATCTGATATTTTCGTTACAGGAGTAACCCGTCCAAATCCAGTAACTTTAACATGCTACGTCACATGCTACGTCACGTAGCATGTGAAAGTTACTGGATTTGGACGGGTTACTCCTGTAACGAAAATATCAGATCTGAAGATGGTTCTGAATGAACCGAAACCGGTCATATGAATAATAAAAAAAAAATTTTTTTTGCAATCAAGACGGATGTTAAGCAACATTACATATTGGAGTGCTGAATAAATCGACAGTTCGAATTTTTGTGATTCATGTTTCTTGTCGTGAGGTATTAAGACGCTGTCTCCGTTGTATCTCACCTCTTTTTTTCTACAACAAGAGACGCACCTATACTTATCTGTTGCAGTAGAATGGTTGAAAATCTGGATTGTAATTTGGTTTCCTTTAATCCATCTGAAAGGCCCCTCTTCCAGTAATAGCAGTCAGATTGCGTTGTTTATTCATGGGTCAAATTTTATAAAAAAAGAAAGGGGGGGCGAATATTTTCAGGGTATTAATACCGCATTCCTAATTGATTTGCGCTGAGGTTAGATTCTGCCAGGTAGTACCTATGTCTTATCATGTGGTGTCTGATTCCTTTAGGTACTGATGTTAACCTGCCTTTGCGGAATTTTTTTTTTTTTGGTCCTTGTGTTATATTCATGCTTTTCACTATTTTTTTGAGAAAGGAGAAATATTGGTAGTGACAAAAGACATGAATGATTATTTATATGTTGTGGAGAAGTTGTCAGTACACACGTTTTTGTAGAGTTCTCCTGTGGATACTCTTGATTTAACACCAGGTATATTTTAAAATACTGTCACTGTTGCGGGGTTTTCCCAAAAAAATGATTCTATAACTAGCGTTACGTGCAGTGCGGCTCTTACGATTTACGGGTGGAATCGATTGATTGAATTCGGTTTAAAAGAACAACATTTATACATTTCTTGACCACATCGACAAAAGATACTGATTCATTTGAGTAAACTAATTGCCCAAATAACTGAATTCATAAATCATCACAGCAATGAGTTGTTAATAAAACTCGATTTCAATAACAGTTAAATAAACTTAGTATCATAATAAAACAACCAAAAACAAGTTGAAATAATCCATTTCCAATCCATTCTGAATTTAAAAATTAAATACCTAAAAGTTACTAGAACCAAAACCGTTGAAATGACAATCAACTATTTACCTGAGACTGCAAATTAATTACAATTTATACAAATTTAAAAAACGTGACTAAGAAACACCATAAAAAAGCAAGTCGATGAAAGCAACGTCAACAAAATCTGAATTGTTATACACTAGAATGATCCAGACAACTGTAGCTTCCCTTGTGTATAGTCCATGGGCTTCAGCCACTGCATCCTCCCATAACATATATCTTGATATTTTAACATTAGTCCATCTCAGCATATACAATGATATACCACTGAGTAACCTGAAACAGTTCAGTATTCCAAAACCGACTATAATCTTTTCTTATTCTCATATGGCCCCATTAATCGCCATATATAAAAAAATATTCTAATCAACTGACTATCCACTTAATCATACATCAACAGAACGAAATCTGTATCTTATAGAGCAAGAACAGAAACTGTGCGTAGCCATCTTATCGTGCTCAGTTCAAACACAATCTAACGAGAGCTCACGGAGAGCTGTCGTAAAATACAGATTAAGCAAGAAGCAGAGTACAGTACCTGTGAAGGAGAGAATGCTTACTAGCACAGCCAGCCGCATACACAGCATATATCAATCATCTTCAGTGTGTCTGATACAGCAGTAGCATGACTATCACAACTTCCAACGACTTAAGCTTGCTCAGGCGAGCCAGCGCACAATGACTGCTGTACGTACGGCGAACATAGGCAGGCAGGCCCATTTCTCGGCTTGTGACCACGCTTTCACCTTCAATCAACACCGAGACGTCTGCCCGATGTACTCTCCGTTTTTCCTCCTAGCTGTCCATACGCCCAGCAAGATAAACATTGTTTCAGGCTTTCCCGACGCTGCTTCTGCTTGAGAAGTTCCCGGGAATTACGCCGGATAATATTGTAGAAACCGCACAATATTTCAGCGAGACAACTGCCCGCCATCTTCAGGTGCTACTGTCGCGTCACTGAGAAGCTCGCCGATTTATATGTTGGCTTTCTAGAACAGCGCAGGCGCCAGCGGGGCATAACGTCATTGAAGACCAATCGTAGACAGCTTCGAATACCAGAGCCCTCTGCTGCAGAAATGGGTCGCGGTCTGCGGAAGCGCGCCGCGGCGCGGGAAAATGCGGCCGGGAGCTACGGACCCCGTTCGCGCGCGCGAGGTACTCTTGAAAACTATACCTAAAGCCAGTAGTTAGCCTGGGGGGTGGGGGGCTGAGGGGACGTAATCTAAAGACGTCGTGGTAATAAAGATAGAGGGATAAAACGTGAGGTGTTCGACGGGCTAAAATCACCTTCATCGTTAAAGAAAATTAGGATAAAAAGAAAGATGAACAGCTTGACCAACCGCGCTTGCCAATCAGCGCACGCATGTCAAAATCCCCAGATCATCAGATTTACAAGTATGAAGAACAAATTAAAGGTGCGAAACCTTCAAAAAATTTTCTGTTTCTTAGTAGCAGTTGGTCGTTAAGGATATTGTCTTTAGCATGTTGCAGATGTTTAAGATCTGCATTTCTTCCAAAACATCCAGTTTTAAGCCCTTAACCTCGGCATGAAGTAACTCGGTATTAACTGGAGGGCTCGGCGCATGAGCCGTTTGCACAAGGTGTTCCGCATAAGTGGAGCCCTTTTTACCGTCACCGCTTCTAGTAGGAATATGCTCTTTATACCTGAGACCCAGAGCTCATCCCGTTTGCCCGATGTAAAATTTTGGACAATCCCCGCATGTAATTTTATATACTCCTGATTGGGAAAGTTTATCGCTCTTATTCCGCAAGGAGTGGATTAAATTCCCATGTAAACTATTATTATGGCGGGTCATGGCCCATCGAACGTAGGCCGGTGCGAGGTGGAGCGTACAGTATTAAGTTAAGTAGTGGTTTTGACTTTGTACGTATGTACTTTTTGTGTTTCCCTTTGCTTTTTCGTTTATAAACGTATAGCTATGGTGTTCGTTTGATCATTGACAAAGGTCTTCTTAGGCACTTGTGGGTTTTATTGTTGTTCTGAAGAAGGTGTAGTTATCTACGCCGAAACCTGGGTTAACACTAGGTGCTTTTTTCGTAATCGAGGCGGATTTTTAATTTTTTAATATATTAACCAACGATTGCTGACGCGCTGCGATGAAGGTTCTTAGCTTCATTGATTCTGAAACGTGTTTGTTATTTCAGTTAAGGATATTTTTTCTGTTGTCTCGTAAATTTGACAGTTTCAACTTGTTGCACTGAGTGTTGGTGGTGCTGTGGTGTGTCGCAGGGCCACACGCTGCCGGGTACTGGCAGCGGCAGCCGCGGCAAGGCGGGCAGCAGCAGCAAGGCTTGCCGGTCGCGGCTGGCCGAGGTGTTCGCGCTCAGCCGGCATGCGCACTCCTGCAGCGCCGCCAACCCGCCCGACAAGGCAAAGCCCGCCAAGGCCTCCAGCTCCAAGAAGGGCTCCGCCGCCTCCAACGTGAGTACTCTCTCTCTCTCTCTCTCTCTCTCTCTCTCTGTCTCTCTCTCTCTCCCTCCCCCCTCTCCCTCCCTCTCCCTCCCTCCCTCCCTCCCTCATTCCCTCCTCTCAGTCTATCCTCTTCTCTCTCTCTCTCCCTCCCTCTCTCCAGCCATTCATCCTTCCCACACTGCTTCCCTGTCACTCAACACTTACTCCAGATCCCTCTCTCTCTCTCTCTCTCTCTGTCTCTCTCTCTGTCTCTCTCTCTCTCTCCCCCCTCCCCCCTCTCCCTCCCTCTCCCTCCCTCCCTCCCTCATTCCCTCCTCTCAGTCTATCCTCTTTCTCTCTCTCTCCCTCCCTCTCTCCAGCCATTCATCCTTCCCACACTGCTTCCCTGTCACTCAACACCTACTCCAGATCCCTCTCTCTCTCTCTCTCTCTCTCTCTCTCTCTCTCTCTCTCTTCCCACAGCTCTCTGTACCTCCCTCCTACCCTCCCTGTCAACCTCTCTACATCCTTGCCACCCTCTTTAGCTCCATCCTAACCTCTCCTCCTCTCATTCTAGTACCCTACCTCCCTCCCACCATATCTCCCTCCCTCCCTCCCACCCTCCGTCCCTCCTCCCAACCCTCTTCACCTCTCTCCCAGACCCCTTCCCTCCCACCACCTACTCCCCATCAATCTGTTTGTCTCCCTTCCTCTGACTCTCTCGACCTCCTTCCTACCCTCCCTCCCAACCTCTCCCAAGCTCTCTACCTCTCACGCACCTTCTTTAGCGCCCTCCCTACTGACCTCTCTTGATCCCGTGGTCCACTACAGCTGCGTTGGCGCCGGTTTTGGATAACGCCATTTTGCCATGCACGGTGTACTTTAACCACGACGGAAGTATTGGAAATGCTTCCACCCATGCACCAATGCCCCAAAAGCCAGTGATCATGGTCTTCTGCACTTTAGATAAATCTCCCCAACGACGGCATGACCGCACGATCTGCGTAAGACAACGGGTGCGATGGCTACTACTCGCTTTCCACAGGGCACAGCTTCACGTGACCAAACGTTCCGCCACTGTGAGGACATGCATTGCAAAGGGCGCGCTGCATGCTACCAATGCCGACTCGGGGGAAGCCCTCGGCTTTCGTCTGTGACGTCAAGTCGAATAGGCCGAGTCCTACGAGAAAGACAGGCCGCGGCGCGTACGTCACGAAGGTAGGCTTGAGCTCGCTCGCTCGCTCAACTCTGCAGACAAACTACGTTTCTACACCCGTTAACTCGTAACTAGGTCTGTACGTTCAAACGAGAATTGCAGCTTCTATTGGAATCCGCTGTTGTAGATTGTTATTGTTATTAGTCCTACAATGATCGGATGTCCATAGGCCTACTTATAATTTGTTATGGCAGTACTGGGGTACCCATGATTTTCAATTGTATAATGCACCTCTTATTGTATGAAATGAGGACTGTTAATCAGAAGAGACTAAATGCTATAAACAAGCGGTTGTACCATTTATATCGAGTATTGATCTAAAATTAAATTTTGTTGTAGTACTGCTAACCAGTGAGACTTCGTAATAGCAGATTCCAGTAGAAGATGCAATTCTCGTTAGTACATAGACACCCAGCTGCGACTTAACAGGCTTAAAAACGCATTTTGTCTGCTGAGCAGAGCGAGCGAGTTCAGGCCCACATTCGTTACGTACGCGCCACGGTCTGTCTTTCTCGTGGGGCTCGGAATAGCCCTGGCCCGTTGCAGGCACGAATGCCTGGTCGTACATATCACTACTTCACGCAAACGTCTGTTCCGTTTTGGTATCTTTCTGGGTCCTGTAGTTTTCTTTTATGAAATCCATTTTAATACTACGATAAATCTACGACTCATGGCCGTAGCACTGTATTGTAATGTAAATCGGTATGAGAAGATACACCAGTGCAAGTAAGAGGAATTTATGATTAGTTGATAGTATACACTATATCCAATCATCTATGTTATTAGAGTTAAATTTCTTTTTTTTCGATTGACGTCTTCACCGAAATGGCGATTCTCTAATGTACATGTGTGAATGTCCGAATATTTTCAGCCATTACACTTCTTTTAGTCGTAAATGATTGTAAACTGACAACAGAACACCAACATAGGGCGAAAATACTTCTGAGCTGTCGTGATGACTGGGTGTTGTGTGATGTCCTTAGGCTAGTTACATTTAAGTCGTTCTAAGTTCTAGGGGACTGATGACCATAGATGTTAAGTCCCATAGTGCTCAGAGCCATTTGAGCCATTTTTTTCTGAGCTGTAAGTTGATGAACCACAGTCAAAGAGACAAATGCGGAAACTTTGTTCAGCGCTATCACTTTTGAAATTGTTTGCGATTCGCTTACATCTTGTTCCAGAATATACAGCGCAGATTCAGAATCCAGTAGAAGAAAACCTAAACTAAAACCGTCACTTAGTGGGCCTCAGAAACAATTTGAATTGATATTTGGAATGGTGAATGCAGGAAGTTGACGAGAAGTGAAAATAACGTGAACAAATACTAACAGACCAGAAGAACGGCAGTAATCAGGCAATGCTAATGTGTATAGACAAAAAATAATAACAGAAATCTATGACGCCTATAAAGAAAATGGACATAATAAAAGATAAATATTCGGATCCTACAGGTTAAAACAGAAAATTAATGACCCAACACAACTTTACGAAGTGAAATCTCTCTCTCTCTCTCTCTCTCTCTCTCTCTCTCCCTTCCTCCTTCCCCACCCCCCACTCCCTCTCTCTTTCCCTCCCTTGCATGACCCCTCCTCTCCCAAAGTGCACAGTCATAATAAATCTCTCTCCATTGACATCCAAAGCTCCTCACTCCATCACTCTATAGGTACTGTAAAATACCTCAAGAAGAGCACAGATATAAGCCATATTCTGTTGCAGAAGCAATGTAGTACGGACTAGCTTTCTCATAAAATGTACCTACCGTGTATAAGCAGCACCCAGTCTGCTGGTGTTGGAATTTGAAACTTAAATATTGCAGCATAAGGTTTGTGATACTGGTCAGGCAGGTGGCTTGGAGTTGTAAGTTACCAGACCGTGAATACTCATAGTCCTTAATCAGGATGTTTGCACAAACATTTTATTTACCAAAAATAGCTTGACCCTCTCTGAAATCTCACATTTTTCCAACATAGTATTCGTTAAAATAATGTTTTCCCTCAAACAGATCTTCACTTTTTCTAAATAAATAGCACAACATGAGGGCCTTCGAATGTCTGTTTACATTTATTAAATAACTCTTACTTCAGCACAATTAAAGATATATAATTCCGTGAATCCTAGAATAAAACAGGCGGATCTCTGAAATAATTAAGTTTACATCTGCTACGTGGTCATACGTTGCTTCTTAACAGGTCAGCTGGATCCTCGGGCTAATAATGAAAATCTTTACATTAATCGAGATAACAAACGATGCAGAACTATGAAAGAGAAACATAGTTAAAAGAGCGTTTAAATCGTTTAGACACCAATGTAGGCGACTAGAAACATTCCGCTTAAAAGGAAAGAGAGAGAGAGAGAGAGAGAGAGAGAGAGAGAGAGAGAGAGAGGTGCCAGCTATAAATGGGTAAACAACAAGGGGTTTAGAACAAACACGAGAGATGCCAGTTGTAACTGGTTAAACAACACAAGGCTTAATATGCGACATAACTCTGAAAACATTTAAAAGGCTGTAGCAAAATATGAATAAAAAGTTTTTGTGATTAAGTGTCACTAAAACACTCCTTTAGTTATTACAGTAACTTATGGGGGAAAAGCAATGGTTATAAAGGCTTCCCAGCTGAGGAAGCAAGTTAAGAACGTAAAACGTGATACTTAACTGCTAGCAACCGACTCAGAGTAAGTTAACGCCGAGTACAGCAAATACAGGTAAAATTTCATCACTCACAATAAAATTTAAATAATATTCATAAACGTACAAGTGAGATATTAACCATGGCAAGCAGAAAAGTACATGTTCAGTAACAATTTTCGGGTCGAGTCTCCAAACGTCAACAGCGTCAAGATTAACGAAGTACTCACCGAATAATTTTTCTCTAACCGTCCTGGAGTAACGGATTCACAGCCTTCGATGTCGTGTGCCAGACATAATCTATTCAGGCTGACTTTCTCCTCAAGTCGCTTCACCAAGTTAACACTAAGGCCTGGAATGCAGGAAACACACCGGAAGCATAAGGTCGCCAAGAAGAATTTTCTCACTCGGCCACAACATAGAGTAATACGGCAATGTACCACATATAGCCCAACACCGGTGATAATGTCACAGCACATCCCAGCGCACCACTGATTCGGTGAGCTTGGCCGACGCGCTTAAGTCGGCGTTGCGACGGCTGACCAATGGGAGCAGGAAAGCTGGTACGTAATATCGATCCCGCGCTTTCGCCCGGGTTACTTTGCTAAGAACTGTAAGGAATTACGTATATAGCTGGTGCACATGTCACTCGGTACAGCACGTGTCGATCACTTACTCGTGTAACCGACAGTTTCATATAGTGGAGTCACCGCTATTAGGGGTTTAACAGAAGACAAAATTCCTGCATGCTAACATTTCAAACCAAGTTGTCAGTTTTGACACACTACACTTTCATCAATAAGAACCCGTCAAACTCACTATCCCGTTACACATTTTAACCAACCTTAGATACACATCCCGGACACCAGACTGGAAGTTAACTATTCACCTAAGAAATCAATGATTAATTTACTCTATATTGTGCACACATCGTTCCAATACATGAATCCAAAGTACAGCCATTAAAGGAAACGTTCTGTGTTCGTTCGATAGTCGTGTTGAGCACGTATTCAAGCAAAGTTCTTACGTTTCATATCACACACACACACACACACACACACACACACACGAACAAACACACACACTCTCTCTCTCTCTCTCTCTCTCTGTCTCTCTCTCTCTCTGTCTCTCTCTCAATCTTACGTCCCTCCTCCCCCCCCCCCCCAACCCCCAAAGAGTATCGTAACAAGCAATCTTATTTCATTGACATCGAAAACTCATCACTCCATACATCAACGAAGATACCTATGGAAGGGCACAAATAAATTTAGTTCCCACAGTGAAATTTTCACTCTGCAGAGGAGTGTGCACTGCTATGAAACTTACAAACAGATTAAAACTGTGTACCAGACCAAGACTCGAACTCGGGACCTTTGTCTTTCGCTGGCAAGAGTATACCGACCGAGCTCCCCAAACACGAATCACGATCCGTCCTCACAGCTTTACTTCCACCAGTTCCTTGTACCCTACCTTCCATGCTTCACAGAGGATCACCTGCGAAACGTACAAAACTAGCAATCCTGGTAGGACTCACGTTGCGAAGACGTGGCTTAGCCACAGCCTGGGGTATGTTTTCAAACCGAGAATTGCACTCTGAAGCGGAGTCTGCGCTGATATGAAACCTCCTTGCAGATTAAAACAGTGTACTGGTTCGAGACTCGAACTCGGGTCCTTTGCCTTTCGCGGGCAAGAACATATGGTTCAGATTCACGTACTCAGAAGTTCCATCATTCTGGGTGTGATTCAAAGAGAGCACAGCCAACTAGTCACTGGCCACAGGATTCTACTTCAATTTCCCAAATTTCCTGCTACTTTTTGTGCTAGGCAAAGAGTGAGGGGCCAACTACTTGCTTCACGTAGCCACAAGTTCCGTCATTCTTTGTTGTAGGCAAAGGTTGAATGGCCTACTACTCGCTTTTTCACGTAAAAGTTCTCTCTCGCGAATTGTTAAGTTGATGCTCTTTGGTTTATTTATTCTCTTTGTAACAACACATTTACGGAAAGAGTTACGTGAAATACTTTTATCAATGCTGTGCTTTGCTTTTCATTATCATCACTACCTTTTAGCGGAATAAAATGTATATATGGAAGTTTGATTGTTCTGAATCTGGCCTACAATTTAAGGAACGATTTTTCGTAACTGCAACTCATGCTAGGAATCAATATATCTTCCCTACTTCATAATGAGTAAAAGTTGGAATTACTTTGTTATGAACACTAATGTTACAGTTCGTATGATCGTTCAAAAACACAAGTTCGCAGTGGATTTTATCTCTCGTTAAAATGCTATTTCACACCACGACTAGCCCAAGAACATGAGACTCTCACTAAAAAATACGTTGTCACTATAAAGTTTGCCACATCAGAACGGAGCACAGCAAGATTCCTATCAGATTCTGAAGGTACATTAAATTATTTGCACTGTAAATTATATCCTATCAGCAGCCCGCGTCAATCTGCAACACATCATAAAATCTGCTGATCTTCACTGCCAGTCTGGGAGCTAAAAGAAATAATATTACTTTACTATTATTTTACCGCTTCCTTGCGGTATGCACGACTATATTGTAAGTCGTTTAAATACGCCGCGGCAGCGGCTCTTCGTTCCCCACGCAGCTCAGCACCACAGATAATATTTATATAACTGAAAAATGTCTCAACAGGATGGGATAATATGCAAGCAAGCTTAACAATAAATAATACACGTTTTCATTTAAACAACTCTATTAAAACCTTTAAATATCTCAGTGATTACAGACCTTTGTGAATTCAGACATAATGGCGTCAAATGCTTAGTTTCGACAAAAGATTGCTACATTCGCGTTCTCTACGACAACAACAGGAGATCTTACTCGCGCAACTTCCAAACTAAGAAGACAAAGACATTAATCTACATCACATATTATATACTAGTTCATTTCTTTTAACATTTATCTTCTGTGTCGGTTTTATTACTCGCCGACGCAGACGTTTTCAAAAATAAATAATAAAAAAAAATACATAATTTTATGCAATGACACAATATGATACATCTAATTCTCTAATTACTACATAATATATTGTTTTTGTTTCTCTAGACGTTACAGCTTCCCATTGACTTCCACTTCATGTGGCCAGAACTTGCGTCATTTTTTGTGTTAGGCGAAGAAGGAGTCGCGTGCCAGACGCTGTTCATGAGGTTTAGCTTCATTTGCCAAGAGAGCAAGCATTCTTTGTACAAGGCGAAAGATAACTGTTATACTCCATATGTAGCACAGAGTTCCACTTCGCATAGCCAGACGTTTTGTCACTTTTGTGCCAGGCAAAATTTGAGTGCCCCCTACTCACTTTCCACAGGGTTGCACATCACTTGGCCACAAATTCCTCACTCATTGTGCTAGACATAGGCAGAGTCGTCCCCTGTTTTGTTTCCACGGGGCTACAGTTGACGTGGCCAGATGTTTCTCCCTCTTTATGACAGGCAATTGCTGTGTGGCCACTATTCATTTTCCACCTAGATCCATTTCACCTGGCCAGAAGTTCCTTATTCTTAGTGCCTAGCAAGGGCTGTGTCTCCTACTACACAATTTTCTACAGGCTTTCGATTCCTGTGGCCTGAAGTTCCGTTATTTTTTGTGCTAGGCAAACGGTGGGTGGTATACTATTAGCTTTCTACAGGGTTCCATTTCACGTGGTCCGAAGTTCCATCATTCATGGTGCTAGGGAAATGGTGGGTAGTCAACTAATCGCTTTCCACAGGGTTTTGCATCATGTAGCCAGATGTTATGTTACGCTTTTTGCTAGGCAATGGATAAGTCGCCCCTTCACACAGGCAGAAGCGTCGTCACTCTTTGTGCTACGATAATCTGGGTGGTCTTCTGCTCACTTTCCACAGGACTGTAATTAATGTGGAAAGATGTTCGGTCATTCTTTGCATTAGGCCATTGGTGTGAGAAACATGTCAGTACAAAACTCCTTTATCAAGATCGCATATTTTCTTTATTGATTATCGCTTTCGGTTCATTACCTTACCTAACATGAAAATCTTACTTGCTTATGTAAATTGAATGGCTCTGAGCACTATGCGACTTACCTTCTGAGGTCATCAGTCGCCTATAACTTAGAATTAATTAAACCCAACTAACTTAAGGACATCACACACATCCATGCCCGAGGCAGGATTCGAACCTGCGACCATATGTAAATTGACGACGTTAATAACTAATCACATCTTGTTACAGTGCACGTTTTGCCATACAAACCTACACATACCTACAAACGATCGATAGCAATGATTGTTGCATCTCCCATGAGTGAATGTTTACAATATATCATTTCTAACACTGGTATTAGGAACAAGGAAGTGCCTAGGTGACAGCTGTCACCCAACTGGCTGAAGTGTAGCGTCATGGCTACACGAAGACTCTGCCTGTCAGATAAAGCTACTATCTAAATAATTTAATACAGACATGACTCTAATAAGACAAATGATGTCAATTTAAGGAAATTATACAAATCTAAGAAATTATGTCATATCAGTACATTTGTCGTAGATGAACACTGAGCTTTACCTGTTCGTTAAATAGCAAAACACGGGAAGTATTGAATGTCAGAGAACTGCAACTGGCGACATGAAATTATTTTAAACAGAAAAAAATATAGCAATATTACTAAAAAACACTAATTCGTAATATTGAATATTAGGACGAAATAATATCGTCTGACGTCTCGATGACAGATACAACCAGTTCGATCAGTGGCTATGATAACCGACCAGTATGTATGTGGCTAACCAAAAGAAGTATAACTGAGCCACTGTGTTATATAATTTCGAGAGACAAGAATTTTATAAAAGTGACTTTATACTTAGCTATTTGTTGCTCCGTACAAATAACATTATACATGCCCCTTAATAAAACACCAATAACTATATAGATACATAAACGGTACTAAAAACATTAGATGTCAGTTACAAAGTAGTCTAACGTCAGTGTATTAGATACGAAATATGTGCATCTGGCACGTAGCCCTAAGGTTACGATATTATTCCTTCCTAATATTCAATATTACGAATTTATGTTTTTTGGTTGTTAATATTGTTATAGTTTTTGTATTTAAAATACTGCTCTGTCTCCAGTTGTAATTCCCTGACATTCAATACGTTCTCTCTTTTATTATTTAACGAACAGGTAATACTCAGTGCTCGCTTACTACAAATATACTGGTATGGTAGAATTTCTCACATTCACATAATATAAATTCATAAAAAATTTCATTATATTGACAGCATTTGTCTGTAAATTCATAAAAAATTTCATTACATTGACAGTATTTGTCTTCTTGTTTTGTATAGCACAAAGTAGGGGATAGAGTGTGTGAAAATGAGAAGTCAAAAGGAACCTATCGTTGCGGCATGATTTTTGCACAAAATTTCAGTAAAAAAACTTTTTCCTTCGAATTCCAAAATATTTTGTTGCTTACCACCTACGTCGGGAGAAATGACCATCGTAATAATATAAAAGATTTTGGAGCTCACCCCTGAAGCTCTGGTTTTTCGTTTTTCCCACACTGTTCGAGAATAGAACACTCCAGAAACATAATGAACGTGGCTCCATGGATTCTCTGAAAAATATTTAAATGGTAATTGAAGAATAATCATATAGATGTAGGACTGTGCTGCTTCGTTGAATAACTGATGCTGTCGTAACGTTTCAGGACGCAACTGTATCAGCTTTATATGAATAAAAAAATTCTGTTCCTGTTTCATGAACTATTTGGAGACAACTTGTGTCACTGTTTTGATAGTTCTCACGGGCCCCACACCAGCTACGCCAACTCTGTTCATCCGCTTTTCTTCGTGGAAGTCCCTGGAGGCTCTGGGAAGGACACATTATCCTCTACTACCTCATCGACCGACTCAGACCATCCTTTTATTTCCTCCCGTCTCTCCGAAAGCCTTTCTTTGATCCTTTTACGGCGGAGGAAGTCACTGCAGCTCGGATTTCGTATCCTGTGGTTTCCTCATTCGGTTTTCTGCAACGGTTTGCTCTTTGAATTGAAACCAGCGAGAGAGATTGTTGTCGGATAAGAAGCCTGTTACGAAGGAAATGAAAAAGAAAAGAAGCAACAGAAACGCGATCATTTCTTTCGTCAACGGAACTCCTTGGAACTGGATCGTCACACGACTAGCTTTGCCCGTTTGCTCTATTTTGCCGAGTTTGACATGCTTGTAAAGTTTTCCCGAAAGCTCCGACTGTATACGCTGATTCTTATTCTTTTCCGGTAGTTAGAACGTCATTGGAAAAGACCGTCAGAGTTTTCCATATATTTATTTATTTATTTAGATTTTTCCATACAAGATATTATCAACATTCAGATTAGATTCAGAATTGCATTTGAACTGATAACCATGACCTGCTACACATGATTCGCCAACCATTCAATGACGATCGAATGCAAGTCGTTCAGTATGCCATTACATGTCCAGTTTAGCAGTACTCGTGATGGCCATTCATTGTAATTCGTAATTATCAGAGGTAACAATACACGTAATATCTTTATACGACGTACGACATGCACTTACCTTCCCTTTAATCATAATCATCATCATCATCATCTTCATGGTGGACCATTTAGTCCATTCCCTTAAAATAGGAATTCCATTGCAATCTTGCCATCTCTTCCTCAGGCACTGTAGAACAAAACACGTCTTACTATCCTTTTATCTCCCACACATAAGGATTGTTCGCATCACTTCCTATTTTTTATTTACTTAAAAAAACCTTTAACTCGTTACAAATGATTTTGTTTCTTGCTGCTTCTCGAAGTGTTCGTCCAGCCGTTTTTCTCCGGAATTTACTATACAGACTCTTGTTCTTTTCTTTTTTTTAATTTGCGTTTGAAATCAAATGGAATAAAGAAGCCTTATACATAAACTGCAACTTGATAAAATGTATTTATACACCCACAAAGCTAAAACTGTGACACCGTCGCCTTCCTGTTTTTCGATTCTTCAGTGACATGTAACAGTCACAAACTTCACTACACTTGTCTCTCCTACACTAACAGTCACAAACTTTCATACACTTCTCTCGATCTCAAACTGCGGACTTACATCGCTAAACCTCTGTTGCCTCTTCCACTATTCATAAATAGGCCTTTCTAAGCTTATATTTGGTAGAAAACCGTCGCCTAATGCTATATTTGCTAATAGTATCACTAAAAATTTCAGTGCATTGAGCAGTTTCTTAACTAAAAGGAAAGTATTTAAATTTAAGCATAGCTTTTTAACTCTCTGCTTCACTCATTTCCCAAAATTCGGACGGAAATAAGTCTTTCTCGCAGATTTTTAAACACTCATTTTAATGTTGCATCGACGTTATTGTCTAATTGAACGTCCTGGCCAATTTTGATGTGTTTCTAATATATTGATCGGCACATTCATAACTTGTATGCCGAACTTTCATCCCATCTCATAAAACTGTTAATTCATCACATTCACTTCTACAACTAAAACGTAATGCATCCTTATTGACTTATAGAATACTTCATCCGATGAAGTTATCATTTAGAATTTAATATTCGAAACATTAGTTTCTGTTGGATTAGACCTTTCACAACGTTTTACTTACACAATTTCCTAAGATAATAGAATCAAATTTAATAATTGAGCAATTTAAATTAAAAGAACAACTGCAACAAACATGGAGCTATTAGTTACCTTTCCATGTTAATGGAATTGTAGTATATAGCTTGAATTTTCACATCTCCATCCATACGCAAGCTCAGAAACACTGAAGCGTATCTTTCCCTCTTTGGACAGTTATTTTTTTAATTTATGCCATTAGCTAAAATCGTGATTTTTCCGCTTTACAGTTCATAATCTAATTGATGTGTATGCTTTTAAGCAATCTGTGACTTTCTGGTATAAATGTCATACTATTATAAATCTTGTAACATATGGCCAGCGTTTCTACAGCTTTTAAAAAGTGTCAGGGGTTTACTTTCTGTACTTTACCACTGCTATGTCAGGAAGGCAACAATCTCCTTACAGACAATGCATAACTCCAGCGAAACTTTCAATACTGTAGCGCCACCGCCTTCTACCCAATTTAAAATGTCCTTGCTCTATATGAATCGTAAAACATTTGTCAAGGAAATTTGTAGCGAAGATCATTTCTAACATTTTTCCCTCTTTACGTTTGATCCATTCTCCGATATATGTCTGGCCAATCTGTAATATTTCGGCTGTTTACAAACTATTGAATTTTGAAGAGCGGACAAAATGGCTCTGAGCACTAGGGGACTTAACTGCTGTGGTCATCAGTCCCCTAGAACTTAGAACTACTTAAACCTAACCAACCTAAGGACATCACACACATCCATGCCCGAGGCAGGATTCGAACCTGCGACCGTAGCGGTCGCGCGGTTCCAGACTGTAGCGCCTAGAACCGCTCGGCCACTCCGGCCGGCGAAGAGCGGACAAACGAAGTTATTTTACCATTTCCACCTTTAAGTACAATGCACATATATTGTAAAATAGAGAATCACTCTCAATTCACACCTAAGATAGTGAGGACCATATTTTAAACTTACTGACTGCCATGAATTCTTCAATGATTTGGAAACATACAAAGATCTGGAGTAGTGGCATCGCAGGAGGGTCAAATGCATTACAAATACAGTTCCTTCATATCAAAATATTACTTCATGACATAGTTTCCTAAACTGCGTACTGCATTGAAAATTTTCCTGGTTCTGCTAACATATATAGCATTAGCCGACAGTTGTTTTCCAGCCTTAAGCGTACACAGACCTACTTAAGAACAGTTGAAGAATCAAGAGAGTTTCACAGTGATATAAGTCTGCAGTCTGAGAGAGAGACAGACAGACAGAGAGAGAGAGAGAGGTGTGAAAGTTTGAGACTGTTAGTGTAAGAGAGAGAAGTGTGAGAAAATTTGTGGCTGTTAGATTTCATTAAAGAATCTATAAATAGGATAGGATCATTTGTCTACCTTCTTACAACATTTGCACTGGTTCGCACATACCTTATCGCAGAAGCGGCGCAAGTAATATATATAACGTGTTTTTTCTTATTTACAGGGTGGTCCATTGATATTGACCGGGCCAAATATCTCACCAAATAAGCGTCAAACGAAAAAACTACAAAGAACAAAATTTGTCTAGCTTGAAGGGGAAACCAGATGGCGCTATGGTTGGCCCGATAGATGGCGTTGCCATAGGTTAAACGGATATCAACTGCGTTTTTTAAAAATAGGAACCCCCATTTTTATTACATATTCGTGTAGTGCGTAAAGAAATATGAATGTTTTAGTTGGACCACCTTTTTCGCTTTGTGATACACTCCTGGAAATTGAAATAAGAACACCGTTAATTCATTGTCCTAGGAAGGGGAAACTTTATTGACACATTCCTGGGGTCAGATACATCACATGATCACACTGACAGAACCACAGGCACATAGACACAGGCAACAGAGCATGCACAATGTCGGCACTAGTACAGTGTATATCCACCTTTCGCAGCAATGCAGGCTGTTATTCTCCCAGGGAGACGATCGTAGAGATGCTGGATGTAGTCCTGTGGAACGGCTTGCCATGCCATTTCCACCTGGCGCCTCAGTTGGACCAGCGTTCGTGCTGGACGTGCAGACCGCGTGAGACGACGCTTCATCCAGTACCAAACATGCTCAATGGGGGACAGATCCGGAGATCTTGCTGGCTAGGGTAGTTGACTTACACCTTCTAGAGCACGTTGGGTGGCACGGGATACATGCGGACGTGCATTGTCCTGTTGGAACAGCAAGTTCCCTTGCCGGTCTAGGAATGGTAGAACGATGGGTTCGATGACGGTTTGGATGTACCGTGCACTATTCAGTGTCCCCTCGACGATCACCAGTGGTGTACGGCCAGTGCAGCAGATCGCTCCCCACACCATGATGCCGGGTGTTGGCCCTGTGTGCCTCGGTCGTACGCAGTCCTGATTGTGGCGCTCACCTGCACGGCGCCAAACACGCATACGACCATCATTGGCACCAAGGCAGAAGCGACTCTCATCGCTGAAGACGACACGTCTCCATTCGTCCCTCCATTCACGCCTGTCGCGATACCACTGGAGGCGGGCTGCACGATGTTGGGGCGTGAGCGGAAGACGGCCTAACGGTGTGCGGGACCGTAGCCCAGCTTCATGGAGACGGTTGCGAATGGTCCTCGCCGATACCCCAGGAGCAACAGTGTCCCTAATTTGCTGGGAAGTGGCGGTGCGGTCCCCTACGGCACTGCGTAGGATCCTACGGTCTTGGCGTGCATCCGTGCGTCGCTGCGGTCCGGTCCCAGGTCGACGGGCACGTGCACCTTCCGCCGACCACTGGCGACAACATCGATGTACTGTGGAGAACTCACGCCCCACGTGTTGAGCAATTCGGCGGTACGTCCACCCGGCCTCCCGCATGCCCACTATACGCCCTCGCTCAAAGTCCGTCAACTGCACATACGGTTCACGTCCACGCTGTCGCGGCATGCTACCAGTGTTAAAGACTGCGATGGAGCTCCGTATGCCACGGCAAACTGGCTGACACTGACGGCGGCGGTGCACAAATGCTGCGCAGCTAGCGCCATTCGACGGCCAACACCGCGGTTCCTGGTGTGTCCGCTGTGCCGTGCGTGTGATCATTGCTTGTACAGCCCTCTCGCAGTGTCCGGAGCAAGTATGGTGGGTCTGACACACCGGTGTCAATGTGTTCTTTTTTCCATTTCCAGGAGTGTAGATAGCGCTGTAATAGGCACAAACATATGGCTCACAATTTTAGACGAACAGTTGGTGACAGGTACGTTTTTCAAATTAAAATACAGAACGTAGGTACGTTTGAACGTTTTATTTCGGTTGTTCCAATGTGATACATGTTCCTTTGTGAACTTACCATTTCTGAGAACGCATGCTGTTACAGCATGATTACCCGTAAATACCACATTAATGCAATAAATGCTCAAAATATTGTCCGTCAATCTCAATGCATTTGGCAATACGTGTAACGACATTCCTCTCAACAGCGAGTAGTTCCCCTTCTGTTATGTTCACACATGCATTGACAATGCGCTGACGCATGTTGTCAGGCGTTGTCGGTGGATCGCGATAGCAAATACCCTTCAACTTTCCCCACAGAAAGAAATCTAGGGACGTCAGATCCTGTGAACGTGCGGGCCATGGTATGGTGCTTCGAGGACCAATCCACCTGTCATGAAATATGCCATTCAGTACCGCTTCAACCACACGCGAGCTATGTGCCGGGCATCCTTCATGTTGGAAGTACATCGCCATTCTGTCATGAAGTGAAACATCTTTTAGTAACATCGGTAGAACATTACCTAGGGAATCAGCATACATTGCCCCATTTAGATTGCTATCGATAAAAAGGGGGCCCATTTTCCTTCCTCCCATAATGCCGCACCATACATTAACCCGCCAAGGTCGCTGGTGTTCCACTTGTCGCAGCCATCGTGGCTTTTCCGTTGCCCAATAGTGCATATTATGCCGGTTTACGTTACCACTGTTGGTGAATGACGCTTCGTTGCTAAATAGAACGCGTGCAAAAAATCTGTCATCGTCCCGTAATTTCTCTTGTGCCCAGCCGGCCGCGGTGGTCTTGCGGCTCTAGGCGCTGCAGTCCGGAACGGCGGGACTGCTATGGTCACAGGTTCGAATCCTGCCTCGGGCATGGATGTGTGTGATGTCTTTAGGTTAGTTAGGTTTAAGTAGTTCTAAGTTCTAGGGGACTGATGACCTAAGATGTTAAGTCCCATAGTGCTCAGAGCCATTTAGCCATCTTGTGCCCAGTGGCAGAACTATGCACGACGTTCAAAGTCGTCGCCATGGAATTCCTGGTGCATAGAAATAAGGTATGGGTGCAATCGATGTTGATGTAGCATTCTTAACACCGACGTTTTTGAGATTCCCGATTCTCGCGCAATTTGTCCACTACTGACGTGCGGATTAGCCGTAATAGCAGCTAAAACACCTACTTGGGCACCATCATTTGTTGCAGGTCGTGGTTGACGTTTCACATGTGGCTGAATACTTCCTGTTTCCTTAGATAACGTAACTATCTGGCGAACGGTTGGGACACTTGGATGATGTCGTCCAGGATACCGAGCAGTATACATAGCACACGCCCGTTGGGCATTTTGATCACAATAGCCATACATCAATACGATATCGACCTTTTCTGCAATTGGTAAAAGGTCCATTTTAACACAGGTAATGTATCACGAAGCAAATACCGTCCTCACTGGCGGAATGTTACGTGATACCACGTACTTATACGTTTGTGACTATTACAGCGCCATCTATCACAAAGCGAAAAAAGTGGTCCAACTAAAACATTCATATTTCTTTACGTACTACACGAATATGTAATAAAAAATGGGGGTTCCTATTTAAAAAACGCAGTTGATATCCGTTTAACCTATGGCAGCGCCATCTATCGGGTCAACAATAGCGGCATATGGTTTCCCCCTTCAAGCTACACGAGTTTCCTTCCTTGTACACTACTGGCCATTAAAATTGCTACACCACCAACATGACGTGCTACAGACGCGAAATTTAACCGACAGCGTGAAGATGCTGTGATATGCAAATGATCAGCTTTTCAGAGCATTCACACAAGCTTGGCGCCGGTGGCGACACCTACAACGTGCAGACATGAGGAAAGTTTCAACCGATTTCTCATACACAAGCATCAGTTGACCGGCCTTGCCTGGTGAAAAGTTGTTGTGATGCCTCATGTACGGAGGAAAAATGCGTACCATCACGTTTCCGACTTTAATAAAGGTCGGATAGTAGCCTTTCGCGATTGCGGTTTATGCTACCGCGACATTGTTGCTCGCATTGGTCGAGATCCAATGACTGTTAGCAGAATATGGAATCGGTGGGTTCAGGAGGGTAATACGGAACGCCGTGCTGGATCCCAACGGCCTCGTATCACTAGCAGTCGGGATGACAGGCATCTTGTCTCCATGGCTGTAACGGATAGTGCACCCACGTCTCGATCCCTGAGTCAACAAATGGGGACGATTGTAAGACAACAACCATCTGCACCAACAGTTCTACGACGTTTGCAGAAGCATGGACTATCAGCTCGGAGACCGTGGCTGCGGTTACCCTTGACGCTCCATCACAGACAGGAGCGGCTGCGATGGTGTACTAAATGACGAAACTGGGTGCACGAATGGTAAAACGTTTTTTCGGATGAATCCAGGTTCTGTTTACAGAATCATGATGGTCGCATCCGTGTTTGGCGACATCGCGGTGAACGCACATTCTAAGCGTGTATTCGTCATCGCCATACTGGCGTATCACCCGGCGTGATGGTATGGGGTGCCGTTGGTTACCCGTCTCGGTCACCTCTGTTCGCATCGACGGCACTTTGAACAGTGGAAGTTACATTTCAGATATGTTACGACCCGTGGCTCTACCCTTCAATCGATCCCTGCGAAACCGTACATTTCGGCAGGATAATGCACGACCGCATGTTGCAGGTTCTGTACGGGCCTTCCTGGATACAGAAAATGTTCGACTGCTGCCCTGGCCAGCACATTCTCCAGATCTCTCAACAATTGAAAACGTCTGGTCAATGGTGGCCGAGCAACTGGCTCGTCACAATACGCCAGTGATGATGATGAGCGTTTGGCGTCATTGGCCGGGAGGCCCCTCGCGGGGCAGGTCCGGCCGCCTTGGCGCAGGTCTTATTACATTCGGCGCCACATTGGGCGACCTGCACGCCGGATGGGGATGAAATGATGATGAACACAACACAACACCCAGTCCCTGAGCGGAGAAAATCTCCGACCCAGCCGGGAATCGAACCCGGGCCCAGAGGACGGCAATCCGTCACGCTGACCACTCAGCTACTGGGGCGGACGATACGCCAGTCACTACTCTTGATTACCGGTGGTATCGTGTTGAAGCTGCATGGGCAGCTGTACCTGTACACACCATCCAATCTCTGTTTGACTCAATGCCCAGGCGTATCAAGGCCGTTATTACGACCAGAGGTGGTTGTTCTGGGTACTGATTTCTCGCGATCTATGCACCCAAATTGCGTGAAAATGTAATCACATGTCAGTTCTAGTATAATATATTTGTCCAATGAATACCCGTTTATCTTCTGCATTTCTTTTCGGTGTAGCAATTTTAATGGCCAGTAGTGTAGTTTTTTCGTTTGATGCTTATTTCGTATAAACCTCATAAAAACGTGTTTTTTTTCACGAAAGCGAGTTTTCAGTTTTATCGTAAGAATGCATTGTCACATGAAATGGTATCCACGCATTCAGTTCAAGTACGAATGAATTTTACGTGGTGCTTCTAGCTCGATTTTAAACCACCGTATCTCAGCAACGTCTGAAGATTGTTGGTTAAAAAGTTTCAGTTTGTCTTTTATTATGTACTTTAGTCCAAAGTTTGAAACGATTCGATAGAAGTTGCGCAGTTCAAAAACCTCCCGGAAAAACGTGGTTTTTGCAAGAATTTGCACATAGAATCCAAATGGTTTACATACAAATTCTGCCATTAACTGAGCATTAATTTCAGCCTAATTAACAACATTCGTAAAAAGAATTAATCGATGTGCACAATTTGTCTGGGCACCAATTCCGATGCACAGCTCAAACCTTGCTTAATGTACTGTAACATAGCTACATTAGGAGAGGTATTTGAAGGGCCATACAAGTGGTCGCTGGTCTGGGCTAAACCAAAAGCTTTTCACCCTATGTTCCTAGCTCAAGTAGGAACCGAGCACCAACATCTCCCTCCAACCCAAACTACCATTCTGCGTGCGGCCTTCTCAAATATACTTGTTACAGCACTTCCACGCTGTAACAATACATCATATTGCAAAATATTTCCACCGTGTCACCTGAAGAGGGGTTCTCATTTCGCTATATTGCAAAAGAAGTACACCAGAAATGGGAACGCATAACGATAGAAGTTGATATGTTTAAATTTGGGAGCGCTAACAAGTCCAGATAATGAAATGTGTATTGAAGAGGGTATATAACAATAAAGACTGTCATTTGACTGTTGTGACAGTGTGCTGTTTTGTGCAAATTAAATATCAGTTTATCGAGGTAACTACAAAAATGTAACTGACAGAACTATTAAAATCCGCAACATTTATTCATGGTACAACAGTTCAACTCGTATGAGGAGTATCAAATTAAAATAGTCGGACACATATCCCCTAATGCTCCCTTAGACACGAAGTCAAGCAAAGCAAGTTATACATCCCAGATTCTATATTTAGTCCGGTAGTGCTGACTTGCAGGTGGCATCCAGTCAATAAACACTCTTAGACCACAGCAGACAACTTGAAGGCTCGGCCAAGGTACTTCGATGACCACAAGCTGCGAACTCGTTGATAAATTATGGAGGATGGCTGGACTTCTTGACTTCACTGCTGACTGAATCAGATTCCTCTACGTGATTCACTTGCCATTGCGACTCGAACTTCAACGGCAGTGCTGATTCCACTGAGATCATAAGGCTATGTGGCCTCCTAAACATTAGAATAGTTGAAGGATACTAGTTCCGCCCAGTTTCTCTAGCGTAAGGATGCAGTGTGGCGATGTTGGTGCCTTCTAAACGAATTGGCGCCATCCACAAGCATGACCATAAACATGTTGATGTTACGATGTTGGTATCTGATGATTAGGCAACCAGGAAGACATGACCGACTGTTGGTAGGCATAAGCCATAACAGCAGAACGAACGTTCGAATTTAGCATATTACGTACAACCATACTGGAGATGGAACATTAACTAGCAGAATGGGGGAGAGTTGCAGGAATAATACTCTGTTTGCGGAAGGTGCTTCGAAGAAACTGCAGAAAACACAATACTTAGGGTGACATACCAGAAATGTAACCATTGCAGTAACTAGCTCACAATGTTAAAAAGAGGTTGTAATTCGCAATCATTGTTGTTTAACAAGCTCATCAAAGAAGAAATGAGGAAAACGTAGGAATAGTTGGAAACATAAATGAAAGAAAAAAACATTATTGTTATTCGAGCCACAGGTTATATATGATCGCAAAAAGCATTTGATTTGCATTAATCCATGAAATTGGAAATATATAGCAGTACCAGTAAGAAGTTGGCAACTATCATACACCTAATAGCTGAAAATAAGGAAGGAGTTGAAAAATTGTTTAACTGGAAGAAGATACTGTTAACAAAATACGAATAGCAGAAAAGAAAATTATGGAAGTGATACAAGTAACTACTAGAATTAAAAATGACAACTGGCTGAGGTATTGTACATGAAATTAAGTAGTTAAACAGGATGCGGGATATCGAAAGATGTCAATAAGAATAAATTGTAGACAGTGGACTGCAAAAGCGAAGAGGGTGTTCAGCAGCAAAAGAAATCTACTTTTGTCAAACTTTTGCCTGGGACGTTGGTGTGGATTGAATGCAAAACTAGAAATAGTAATTACATGGTGTTCCATTCTAGACACAGTTATAAAATTTACATAGAGAATAGTACTGGGCAGAGAGTGAAGTACTGAACATAGAGAGTAGTACTGGACATACTACGCGAACAAAGATCTCTATGGAAGAATCGTACCTAAACTAGGAACACAGTATTGGGACATCGATATGTTTCCTTGTACTCTCGACAGCTTGATGTTAATGGGACAGATAAGTCGGCTAAAAACTCTAAGGGATGACAAAATATGTTTTATTCCTGTTATAGCTGCTGTTACGGTCTTCAGCTTGAATACTAAATTGACACAGGACTCCACGCTGCTCTAAGCTAAGCAGGCCTCTTTATCTTATCGTTAACTGTTGCAACCTACATCCATTTGAACCAGCTTATTGTTTTCGAGACTCGGTCTTCCTCTACAACAGGGCTGAAAGCGTGAGCTGCCCCTCAGACTGCCCGCGGGCACGGTGGGCTTTTGTATTGCCATGAGGGCAGGTTGCTCGCAGGATGCGCGCGCAGCTGACAGTCTCTTACTCGCGAACTGTACCGAAGAGTGCCGATAACACACGATCGACAGCTGACGCTCGATTCTGTAGTTAGTTCTTTCTTTGTATTGTCGTAATTATCACAGTACGATAATTCAGTCAGCACTTACGGCAAAACATAACATGGGCATAGTATCTGCGGTGGTGTAGCGTTAAACACCAATATTGCGTTACACAAAAGCGCAGTCGAATGACAAATTAGTAATAGAATGAGATTTTCACTCTGCAGCGGAGTGTGCGCTGATACGAAACTTCCTGGCAGATTAATACTGTGTGCCGGACCAAGACTCTCACTCCGGACCTTTGCCTTTCGCGGGCAAGTGCTCTACCAAGTTTCATACCAGCGCACACTCCGCTGCAGAGTGAAAATCTCATTCTGGAAACATCCCCCAGGCTGTGGCTAAGCCATGTCTCCGCAATATCCTTTCTTTTAGGAGTGCTAGTCCTGCAAGTTTCGCAGGAGAGCTTCTGTGAATTTCGAAGGTACGAGACGAGATACTGAGGGAAATAAAGCTGTGAGGACGGGTCGTGAGTCGTGCTTGGGTAGCTCAGCTGGTAGAGCACGTGCCCGCAAAAGCCAAAGGTCCCGAGTTCGAGTCTCTGTCCGGCACACAGCTTTAATCTGCTAGAAAGTTACATTGCAGTTAACTGAACTCTTTCACCGTCGCTCCTTTCTGTACACGAGTAACAATGTGTCTTTACGGAAATTGAAAAAAAACGTTCGAAAACAACACGTGGACACAACCAGCGTACTTCACAAAAATACGACCCACTGCAAAAATCACACCTCAGTTCTGGCATGTAGGATTTAAACTGTCGATTGTAAAAAAAAACATTAAACAGCCAAGATCTAATAAAATATTTCTTTATTTAAGACAAACGGTTTCAACAGACTATGCTGTCATCTTCAGGTGCCGGCCGCGGTGGACGAGTGGTTTTAGCCGTGTCAGTTCGGAAACATATGGCTGCTACGGCCGCAGGTTCGAATCCTGCCTCGGACATGGATGTGCGTGATGTCCTTAGGTTAGTTAGGTTTAAGGAGTTCTACGTTTAGGGGACTGGTGACCTCAGCTGCTAAGTCCCATAGTGCTTAGAGCCATTAGAACCATATGAACCGTCTTCAAGTCTTTTGTTGTAATACATATTCATTTTATGATGAATCTCACGCAAAAAAATGTCAAGTAGATAGAAATCAGCACAAAGTGGATTCGCACTGTTTAGAACAAGTTCATCGTATGTAAACGGATGTTCCATTGTGAACCGTGTTTGTATGATTTAACAACCACCTGTGAGCAGTATGTATAATACACAAGGCGATTTACGTTTTTAAATATTTTAGCAATGACAAACAGTTTATAAGCGTTGATTCTTATCCACACTAAATTTTGTCCGTAAGGTTCAGCGTAAAATGAACGTGTTTTACAACAAAGTATTTTAAAGCCCGAAGATCACACAATAGTCTGTTGAAACCGGTTGTCTTAAATAAACAAATATTTTGTGGGATCTTGGTTGTTGAATGGTTTTTTCCTTATTTTTTTACAGTTAAAACAGGTCGCCCTTCAATATTCTCAAAATTAAATTAAACTGCCGATGTCCCAAATCTTGCAATATCAGTTCATTAACGATTTTTACAACAACGACCATGACGCCACTTAACTTGGCACTTTTTGCCAGCAGATTGACGCTGCGTAGAACGAATTCTATCGGTGGGGTCCCTGATGATTAACTTCTTTCACCTTTTCCTTATCGAGACAACGACTCCAGACTTTGGACCAACAATTGCAACTGCTCCAGTGAATGAAGACAAAGGTCGTATTTGTCAATAATATTTTCTAAGCCAGAAGATACGTCGTCGGCCGTAGTTGTATTGTACACTGGCACTAAATCGAGGAGTTCCTCCGTCAAGTTTAACAAATACAGCAAGCTGAGTAACGTCCGTGACATCCGTGCTTTCTTCCAAAGCCAAAGAAAAAATAACCAAATCTTCAATGTTATCTTTCAGTTTCGCTTCCACATCGTTTTCTATTTCTTCGATACGTCTGCAAGCTGTTCCCCTTTAAAAGAAACCCTTTCCCCAACAGGAAGAGCCGCTGGAGAAGATAGTTGCGGCAGTAATAAAATATTTTTTACCGTATTATCTGTCGCTGTATGGATTGGATGTTTTGGCTACATTAAGAGCTATGTCATACCTCACTCTCAATGCATTATCATTGTGGACAACATGGTTCCCTTCCTGTACACACGTTACAAGGTAGAAGCAAAATCAAAGGCAAAACCACATAATGCTTTATACGTAGTAGTAAGATTTCCAAGAAATGACATGTTTCCCTCTTCTTCTTCTCTCTCTCTCTCTCTCTCTCTCTCTCTCTCTCTCTCTCTCTCTCTCTCGCTCTTTCTCTCTCTCTCTCCCTCTTCCCTGCGTTACGAGATTAAGGATTCCACGGTACCTTAGGTTGTGTCGTTTTTCCCCCAGTTCCAACCAGAACCTGCCTCAGCATATAGAAAAGTCAAAACAACCTTCGATGAAAATAAAAGTAAGGGTGGTAACATTAAGATTTCAATGGACATTCCACTGTTAAGTTCAGAGGAGAAAGCGGATAGGTGGAAAGAGTACATTAAAGGCTTCCATGAGGGGAGTGGGGGGAACTTGTGACGTGATAGAAGAAGAAACAAGAGTCGATATAGAAAAGATAGAGGATTCAGTATTCGAATCAGAAGAGCTGTGGAAGACTTACGATCGAATAAGGCAGAGGTGATAGATAGCATACCACCAGAATTTCGAAAACGGTGGGAGAAGAGGCAACAAAACGACTATTCACATAGATGTGTAGAATGTATGAGTCTGGCGATATGCCATCTGACTTTCGGAAAAACATAATCCACACAATTACGATTATTTCAAGAGCTGTCAAGTGGGAGAATTATCGCTTAACAACTCATGCATCCAAGTTGCTGACAAGAATAATATTCAGAAGAATGGAAAAGAAAACTGAGAAAGTATTAGATGATGATCAGTTTTGCATTATGAAAGGTATAGGCGCCACAGAGGCAATTCCGGCGTTGCAGTTGATAATGGAAGCAAGGCCAAAGAAAAGTTAAGAGACGTTCGTAGGATTTGTCGGTCTGGAAAAAGCGTTCGACAATATAAAATGGTGCAAGACGTTGGAAATTCTTAGAAAAATAATGGTAAGCTATAAGAAGAGACGAGTAATATACAAAATGTACAAGACTCGAGAGGAAACAATAAGAGTGGAAGACCAAGAATGGAGTAATCGGATTAAAAAGGGTATAAGACAGGGTTCTATTTTTCTCCCTTACTGTTCAGTCCCTACATCGAAGAAGCGGTGAGGGAAATAAAAGAAAGTTTTTAACATATTAACAGAATCTTCCGTCGGTTCTTGATAGAACAACATTATAATAAATTAAAAGCACCAGTTTGCTTTTGTTCTAAAATATTACTTGTATTGTTAACCGGTTTTCGGCTTACAAGGCCATCTTCAGACATTTACTGAGTATTATCACCAAAGAAGTTAAATGTTAGCATACAACATTGGAAGAGAAGTAACACATCTAGACCGAAATAGAAACATACAGTAAGTAACATCTTTGCAATGAAATAGTAAAAACTTAACAGTACATAAATAACAATGGAATTGACAGGGTAACCTTTAGCACAAAATAGGAATAGCATGCCTACATAACAGTTTCTATTAATAAACAAAACTAATAAAATAAAATAAAATTAGTACTAGACAAGGCTGCATCAGGAGGTATGAAACATGGAAATTGATACACAACCAATTAAAAGAAGAGACAGTTGTAAATGTAAATACAGAATACATAAGGAACTTAAGCAATACCAATAAGATAAACAGAAATTAATAAATGCAGGAAAATGGAGGTGTCTGAGGGAAGCTACAGTTTGAGAGTGTGGGGTTACTGCATTTTAACATTAATATTATAATCAAAGCAGTGGCTGTGTACCAGTTTTCATTAAATAAATGAGCAAAGTAAAATATGAACAGTATTTGATGAGACAACTACAAGGGGTGTTAAACATGGACAGTAATACAAGTACCAGTTAAAAGAAAGCCTTAACTATTGAAACTACAGTCTATGTGGAATACAAAGACAACTTCAACAAATAAAACAACAAGGAAAGTTTTTAAGAATGGGATTCAAATTCAGCATGAAAGGATTTCAGTGATAAGATTCGCTCATGATATTGCTATTCTCAGTGAAAGTAAAGAAGGATTGCAGGATGTGTTGAATGAAATGATCAGTCTAATAAGTGCGGAATATGGATTGAGTGTAAAAACAATGAGAAGTAGCGAAAATAACAACAGCGAGAAATTTAACATCTGGGTTGGTGAGCATGAAGTAGATGAAGTGAATGAATTCTGTTACCTGGGTAGTAAAATAAGCAACAACGGACGGAGAAGGAGGACATCAAATGCAGACTACCACTAGCAGAATGGGTATTCCTGGCCAAGAGAAGTGTACTAGTATCAAAGATATGCCTTAGTTTGAGGAAGAAATTTCTGAGAATGTACGTTTGGTAAACAGCATTGTATGACAGTGAAACATGGACTGTGGGAAAACCAGAAAAGAAGAAAATCGAAGCATTTGACATGTGGTGCTACAGAAGAATGTTGAAAATTAAATGATCTGATAATGTCAGGAATGAGGTGGTTATCTGGAGAATCGGCGAGGGAAAGAATGTATGTGAAACAATGACAAGAAGAAGGGACAGGAAGGTAGGACATCTGTTAAGGCACAAGGGAATAACTTCCGTGGTACTATAGGGGGCTGTACAGCGTAAAAACTGTACAAGACAGAAACTGGAATAAATCCAGCAAATAACTGCAGACGTAGATTCCAAGTGTTAGTCTGAGATGAAATGATTGGCACAGGAGACGTATTCGTGACGGAACCGGTCAGAAGATTGATGACACAGAAATAAGAAAATATCTCCTTAGTTTTACGAACATCAGTCTAAAGTATTAAAGACAAGACACCACAAGTCAAACGATTTAATAAACAGTCATATAAATTACACTTTATGGTCTAGAATGCAACTATTCCGTAGGAAATCCTAGTTACTAACAGACTCTAGTTATTAGGAAATAAAATCTTCTGACTCTTGGAGAACTCGTTACGAACTTCATTTAATACCCTGTCATTCCGCCTATGGACTTGATAGCTACCTGAATTCTGTTAGGAAGTGAATCCACAAAGTTGTGCAGGTGCGTTACATTCAGGTTCAGCCACTCGCTGAAGATTTTATGGCCCAGTTCCACTAAACTACGGGGATGCTGATGTCTGTATTCTACCCGGTATTCCAACACGCCCCACAGAGTTTCTGTATGGTTCATGTCAGGCCAGTTGAGCTACAATAGAGTGGGAGAATTTCAAGTTATTTTACAGGCCAGTTAAGATGCAATAATGTGGGAGAGTGTTCAGAAAACCGGTCACATATTACTCCAGCTCTATGATCTCTGCTGTTGTAGCCTTGAAAAATAGTGGTATCAATAGGAGACTCAACATGCAGATGTGGACTGAAAGGTAGCACCTGATCATGCAGACTATTTAAACAAACGTGCTGGGTCATGTTAGCTGTCATCTCGGTGAGTGGGCCCATCTCATACAAGAAAAACTCCCCCAAAACGTAAAAGACCCACCTACGGCTTCAACCTGATCTTGCACATATTCAGGATTAAATGCTTCATTTGGCTTTCGATGCATCCGATGACGTGCGTCGTTTGAATATAGGCAGACACGTTACGTTCCTCCAGGCACCGTCTGTCCACGTTGGACGATTTCAAGCCCATTGAAGACGCGCACCTTCATATGCCCGTGTGAGTAATAACCTGTTGCGAGGTGCCCGACACAGAATATTCCTTGTGTGCACTTTCCGTCGCAATGTTTCCCAGCTAAATATTGGAGGTGGACCTTCAGTCACTGCCTGCAGCAATTCCTGTCAGTTCTGGAAGTGATTTTGTGTCGCAAGTTGTGAAATGAGTCCCCGGTATCTCTCAGTCAGGATGTTTCTCCGACCACGTTTCTAATGTCGTGTTTCGTGGCCACGTGTGTTGCCACCCTACTTGTAGACACGATTTATCCGCCAGAAAACACCACCAAATCCAGCAATTACACATACCATATGGTCACGGGCACGACCAAACATGATTGACTCTTTTTGCCACTCTGTCACGTCCTTACATTCACCCATGTTTACGTGCAATGTCTGCTTGATACATAAATGTCCCACTGATTACCTTATACTCATGTAGAGGCAGTGCACGTGCAGGTGAGCACGTGACACGACAACTGTGCCATATGTAAAGACTTAACGATATGTCTGTGTGTACACACTGGCATGACTAACTTTTTGGCCACTGAGTTTACTACTCATTAAAAAAATCCTACTCAATCGGCTATCGTAGTCAAAAAAATGGCTCTGAGCACTATGGGACTTAACATCTATGGTCATCAGTCCCCTAGAACTTAGAACTACTTAAACCTAACTAACCGAAGGACAGCACACAACACCCAGCCATCACGGGGCAGAGAAAATCCCTGACCCCGCCGGGAATCGAACCCGGGAACCCGGGCGTGGGAAGCGAGAACGCTACCGCACGACCACGAGATGCGCGGTTATCGTAGTCACTGGGAAAATGTATTCACTGGAAAACAGTGTAATTAAAACGTTGTTTAAATATGATAACGTAAAGAGAATCGGTAATCGAGAATAACTTGTGGAGGAAAGGAATGAAATTAATGCAAATATTTTATGGCGCCATAAGCACAGTAATATTCCAGTGACACCATTATGTGGTCAGTTTAATCATGAGTCGTTTTGGAAAAATTGACATATTCGAGAAGCCCATAGTTTTATTACCAGACACTTTCGTCTCTTAACAGCTGAGCAGTATTAACTGTCGATGCCCACATTCAGATCCTTTGAAAATGCTTGATCGTGAAGAAAATCAGAAAAAAGTTAAAAATTGAGGAAGTGTTTTTGTAGGAAAATATCATCGCCAATATTAAATTGAAGGGTAGTTATTAAGCTTTATCTATAAAGTATTATACGAGTAAAACTCCCTTGCATCACTCTGAGGCAGAATTTTTAAAATTCTATACTTATTCCTGTATATTGCACCATTCCGTGACTGAAAGAAACATTTTCACTTTCGAAATAGGACAGTCGCTACGTACGCTATCTAACATGTTCCCAAGCGCAACGTATAAAGCCTGGATTCTTTCGGAGCTCATACCTCGGTTTCTATTCGTGATGGAAAGATAAGGTCAAGTATTTTGGGCAGCTCTTGGGCTAGGGACCATTTGTATACCCAACAAAAGGATCATCTTAGTGTTGCCATCCTATGGTATATGGTAAAAATATGAATGTTACACACTTCTTTCTGTTTAGGAAAATGGAGCGAATCGGTTGGATCTCTTTGCATTTGATACGGTTTACGGTGTTCCTCAACGGGCTTGAGGAGGCACCATTAGTTCACGGGCGATTGCTTAGAAAGCCCCAAAAAAGTTTATTACCAGTTTTTCGAACCAAACTCAAGCCACGGAATATTTTGCAATATATTCCTGAGATCGCCATCTCGAATAACCTTGGCAATTTTCGTTCCATCTTTATTCGTTCGCGAGATACAGAGGTTCAAAGTTACCCAACTTGTACATGTAAAACACGCACGTAAAATCCGGTATGAGGTGAAAAAATAGTTCATAAAGTGGCGTAACACGGAGATCTATGCTGTAAAGTGTCTCCGTTATCATCAGATGTGATCGAGAATCACGTCTTGTAGTACTGAAGCATACGTAAAATCCTATCTGATGTGTAAAATTAGTTTTGCTTTATTCCAATTTTACATAAGTAAGCTATCAATTTCACTTTGGAACATTCTGTTGGCATCCACCACCAGTAAAATCCTATCTGAGGTGTAAAATTAGTTTTGCTTTATTCCAATTTCACATAAGTAAGCTATGAATTTCACTGTGGAAACATTCTGTTGGCATCCACCAACATAGGGCGAAATGATCATCACGATAAAATAAGAGAAATCAGGACTCGCACAGAAAAATTTAAGTGCTCGTTTTTCCCGCGCGCCATTCGATAGTGGAACGGTAGAGAGACAGCTTGAAGGTGATTCATTGAACCCTGTGCCAGACACTTCATTATGAATAGCAATCACGTAGATGTATATCAAAATTTTACTGACCCATAAAGTTTTTTTCATGTTAGAAACATGAGTGATACGGAGGTAACCAGTGGTAAAATGCTCCTATCTGAGCACAAAAAAGGCGAATATACTCATATTTAAAAGACTCTGAAAATTTGGGTACCAGCTGCCTATTCTGCCTTCCTAAGCACCTTTACAATTTTAAGTAGTGGACAATAGTACACAGTGGGTGTGCTGTAGAGAGAGCGAAGGACACAATGGCAGTGTTATAGAAAGAGAGGGAATAGTGGCAGCTGAACATAATTGACAGTGACAGGGCAGTGCTGGGAAAAGAGAGAAGAAGATAGTTCCAGTGGGAGGCGCATATAGAGAAGGAGAAAGTGGAAGCCTGTGATAATGAGAGACAGTGTCTATGACAATGGCAACAAGGAAGAAAGAGATAGTGACTCTGCGAAGAGACAGGAGCAGTGGGAAGAGATGAATGAGACACTAGGAGTAACAGAGAGCAATAGGGCGACAACGGCAGATAGAGAAGACAGTGTTAGTAGACAGAACGATGGAGACTGTGACTGTGAGACAGGAGACAGTGAGAGACACGAAGTGATAATAACAATCAATCGTGCTGAGTGAGTGAGAATGGGCAAGTGGAAGTGGATGGGCATGAGGGATTAATGGTTCAAATGGTGCAAATGGCTCTGAGCACTATGGGACTCAACTGCTGAGGTCATTAGTCCCCTAGAACTTAGAACTAGTTAAACCTAACTAACCTAAGGACATCACAAATATCCATGCCCGAGGCAGGATTCGAACCTGCGACCGTAGCGGTCTTGCGGTTCCAGACTGCAGCGCCTTTAACCGCACGGATTAATGGATTTCATCAAGTTACATTTAGGAGGCCTGTGTGAATGAAAGGTAAGCTGCTTGTTAAAAAGATAGCAAATATGTTAGCATGACAAAATTTTACCGAAAATTTTTAAAGGTGCTGAAGAAAGTAGGAAGGGGCAGCTACTACCCTACTTTTTAGTGAGAGTCTTTTAAACAGAATCATATTCAGCTTTTTTTGTACTTCAATACGACCATTTTCCGCTAGTAGAAAATATTAACTAAATGAGGAACTTGATTTCTGGGAAAAATTGAGGCAGTTGTGTCAGCTTTGCATGAATTACCGCCTAGTAAGGTGCAACGCAATGCTCTCCTGAGTATTACACGTTTTCGGGAAGCGAGTTGAGAGACCAGCGGTGATGAATGTTCCCTTAAGGATTTTGCTAGCAACCCGACGACGCGGTCTCAGAGACGTTAATGCAGTAAATTAAGAGATAATTTCATTTTCTCTAGCATAAACAGTGCATAAATTTGCGTGCCTTGCTCGCAACATGACTGATATGATAATTAGGCTAGTAAATAATGGAGTGGAGATAATATCATGAGGGTCCGCTTCCATCAATTTCCTCTTTAGAGGCATTTGCTCGCCTCTGAGCTCCTCATTTTAACCGTCAGGAGAAATGCTCATCTTCTTACGAAGAAGAAAGCAAGCAATTTGATTCAATTTATTCTTCCGGCTTACTTGCTCTGACTTTTCAAGCATTTGCCAGCTTTTTTTATCCTATGGGAATTTTACTGCATTCGCTTGCATGAGACACAGGAGCAAAATAGTGAAACTGCTGAGCGGTATCTATATGGCCGGTACTTCGAAACTCTCCACAGCATATACATTCATGTATGAACACAAGGTGTTTCAGAAAATGTGTTTTTCTTTGAAATATACGAAATAAGTGAGAAAAATATTCATTTAGATAGTTCACATAAGAAATATTACCCTTTTAACGAAATTATCAACATAGTTAACTTCATTATTTTCCATGGAGTTACTGCAACGATTTATAACTTTTTTAAACAGAACACGATTTCTTTTTATCATGTAGTCGATGTATTTAAACCTATTATCTACAAATACACTGCACAGTACAATTAAAGATTCACTTTCTGGAACCCCCGTAATAATATCCCATTGCGATGCAGAAGATTAAACTTTGACCGGAAAGTGCATAGTACATTCCTCGGTAAGCGCCTAAAAGCGTGGCGCCCTGTGATTTCATCCTCTGGCTTGGCGACGCTGCATACAGAACAGTGTTCACACATGCTTAGAAAAGACCAGAACTCATAAGTTCACGTGCGGTTTAAGTTGGGTTAATGATGACACATCGGCACGAAATTTCACCACAGTGCCAACGTGGACGTTTCACAAGATGGAAAGGTCGTCACAAACCCCTCGTAGCTACATTGCACTCCTTCGTTAGACGCCTCTTTGATGGAGGTCAAAACCGTGACACCCAGGGTTTGAAATCACACGCTATTCTTTTGGTGGGCTGAGGAAAACATTTCAGACACACCACCGCTCAGAATCCACATTAAAAGACCTCAGGTGGTGGCGTAAAGTGCGTCAATGAAACCACCCCATTCCTAATGATGTTTGTGCCCACACATTTCACGGACGAAAAGGATGAGCAAATTGTTCTAGACAATCTCTGATACTGCTCATATTCCCCGAAAGATGCAAACCTTCTCTAAGGACATCGACGGGCTGGAATCACATTCAGCTTGATCGCACCCTTTGTAGTGTAGCGTTACTGCAAGTCTTGCTCTGGTGTACAGTTTGGAACAGCTAGGGTCCGTTCAAGAACATTCAACGAAATTTGGACATGATCCGAACCAGTAAAGGCAGCGGCGCGGCTTTCCTCTTCGACAAGCAAATAATCTGTAGCTCTTCTTTTCGTGGGAAGTGGATGGAAACTTGCGAATAGGAAGTGAGAGATTAATTAAAACGAAGTAATTAACAGCTTTTTTCCCTGGAGTGCAAGAGCAGTACACAAATATTTACGTAGTACTGGATAGGTTGGATTTACGAGTCTCCTTTCATTACGAAGAAGGGTACTGCGCATTCATGACCAAGAAGACCGTAGCCTGGTCACATATTTCGGTTGACACTCAATATGATCGTACTTACGTACGGCTCAGCTATTTCATGGAATCGAAGAATAGGAGTTTTGGAAATATCGTTTGCTAACATGCTGTCGAAAGCTGTTACGCACGTTACGCATAACTCTTGTTACTGACGCACAAATCTCTGAAGCTGTTTGTTGTCTTTTGGAATTATGCCTCATTTTCTCGACCGTTAAAACCAGGTTCTCATTCAAATGAGCAAGAAACAGGCAAAGATTTGCAATTATTTTGAGTCCATGCAAAGAAATACAAGGAATTCTTCATTTGTGTGGCCACAGAGACCGTAATTGCTTTATAATTCATGAGGGTTCTCCTCCTCCCCCCCCCCCAAAAAAAAACTCTATCGCTATTCCTTCTCTACTCTCACACCGTATATAAATACACAGAAACATACACTACACACATACAATAATCTCATTTAAAAAGGAATATTTGTAGGTCAAAGTAGTGGAAAGGTTGCGTTGGCAACACTACAAAACACAAACATCAACACATACATGAAGTACGAAAACAAACAGAGTACAGTGGTGTGCATAAAAGGGCGTTGAGAGAAATGCATAGTGCTGCAGAACATATAAAAAGTAGACAAAAATTATCGGTGTCTAACACAGAAAAATAACGATGTGCCAGCAGACGGCTTTTCCCGATGTAAGCGAGAAAGCAGCCGAAAAATAATAGTAAGTACAAACCAACTTATTCTTAAAAAACTGTTTCTCAGTCATAAAAGCAAATCAAAAGGTAAATAAACTTAATTACAGACCCCTGATGATGCTTTACCACAATAAAGCGAAACGCGTCTGGTATAAAAATCGCGATTTTTTGTAGTCGCAACGACGGATCAAAAATACCCTCATGAAATACAAGGAATCTGTTTGTAGATGATCATCTGTTTGTAGACTGATCATACTCTGAACTTTATTTCAGATTTTCAATAAAAAAACTGCGCCCGTAATTATGGTTTAATTTTGGGACTGCGAGTTTGGAGTATGAGGACCGCGTGCAGTGTAGCCCCTCAGGAGTTATCTGCGATCAAAGATGCATAATGTTAGCCGATACTACATTATATTTATGGGACTTTATAGCTAGCCACAATTAAATAACCTTAAATTTGACTATATGTTAGTAAATCGAAATTTGAGCCCACCTTTTGTTTTTTTCCTCTTTATAGCTTTACAAAAAACAGTTAATATTAACAAATTTCACATATTATAGGTATAAGATCCCAAGAAATGTTTACTTTTCTGGGGTCAAAAGTAGAAGTTTATTGGTTGATCCGTTTTTATTTTATGCTGCACGCAGTTTTGAAAAATCGATTCTCGACAAAAAAGCTTTTTAAAGGTTTAGGGAAAACTTTTTAAAGGTTTAGGGAAAACTTTTATACGTATTTTTAGTTCTGTTTGCATAAAAATTACAAGCACATGTCATTATCTATTTTTGCTGTCGCTGAACACAAAGCTGAAATAAGATTTTCAAAATTAAAACTGGCTAATCCTGTATGACGGACCAAAAGTTATGTTTTAGCCAATTTCGACCAAATTTTCACCAAGAAAAGTGTTTTCGTTACTTACGCTTAGCCTGCAATTGCAGCATTGTATATCAACCCTTCCTCTGACACGAATTGTTTCTCGAGAGCAATTCCCTCGCCCTTCTTAGCAAGGAGAACCGATCTGCCTGAGCTGAAAATGCTGCGTTCGGCAGCTGCACACGTCGTACGCCAGTTTTCTAGCCGAATGTGTCTGCATGCATACTGCAGTATAAATTATGTTATGAACGTGCGCCACGGCAAGACAAGTTTTCTGCCTGAACCGGGCATTTCCGACTGAGAGGGTCCCACGGCGGCCGTGCCACTGCTTTGAACAGTGGCTGTAGAATCTTTCATAACGTACGGATTAAAAAATTTTCGCCGCAACATTCTAGACGCATGTACACTACTGGCCATTGAAATTCCTACACCACGAAGATCACGTGCTACAGACGCGAAATTTAACCGACAGGAAGAAGATGCTGTGATTTGCAAAGGATTAGCTTTTCAGAGCATTAACACAAGGTTGGCGCCGGTGGCATGACATGAGGACAGTTTCCATCCGATTTCTCATACACAAACAGCAGTTGACCGGCGTTGCCTGGTGAAACGTTGTTGTGATGCCTCGTGTAAGGAGGAGAAATGCGTACCGTCACGTTTCCTACTTTGATAAAGGTCGGATTGTAGCCTATCGCGATTACGGTTTATCGTATCGCGACATTGCTGCTCGCGTTGGTCGAGATCCAATGACTGTTAGCAGAGTATGGAATCGGTAGGTTCAAGAGGGTAATGCGGAACATCGTGCTGGATCCCAATGGCCTCGTATCACTAGCAGTCGAGATTATAGGCATCTTATCTGCATGGCTGTAACGGATCGTGCAGCCACGTCTCGATCCCTGAGTCAACAGACGAGGGCGTTTGCAAGACAACAACCATCTGCACGAACAGTTCAACGACGTTTGCAGCACCATGGACTATCAGCTCGGAGACCATGGCTGCGGTTACCCTTGACGCTGCATCACAGACAGGAGCGCCTGCGATGGTGTACTCAACGGCGAATCTGGGTGCATGAATGGCAAAACGTCACTTTTTGGGATGAATCCAGCTTCTGTTTACAGCATCATAATGGTCGCATCCGTGTTTGGCGACATCGCGGTGAACGCACATTGGAAGCGTGTATTTGTCATCGCCATACTGGCGTATCACCCGGCGTGATGGTATGGGGTGCCATTGGTTACACGTCTCGGTCACCTCTTATTCGCATTGACGGCATTTTGAACAGTGGACGTTACGTTTCAGATGTGTTAGGACCCGTGGCTCTACCTTTCATTCTATCCCTGCGAAATCCTACATTTCAGCACGATAATGCACGACCGCATGTTGCAGGTTCTGTACGGGTCTTTCTGGATACAGAAAATGTTCGACTGCTGTCCTGGCCAGCACATTCTCCAGATTTCTCACCAATTGAAAACCTCTGGTCAATGTTGGCCGAGCAACTGGCTCGTCGCAATACGCCAGTCACTACTCTTGATGAACTGTGGTATCGTGTTGAAGCTGCGTGGGCAGCTGTACCTGTACACGCCATCCAAGCTCTGTTTGACTGAATGCTCAGGCGTATCAAGGCCGTTATTACGGCCAGACGTGGTTGTTCTGGATACTGATTTCTCAGGATGTATGCACCCAAATTGCGTGAAAATGTATTCACATGTCAGTTCTAGTATAATATATTTGTCCCATGAATACCCGTTTATCATCTGCATTTCTTGTTGCTGTAGCAACTGTAATGGCCGGTAGTGTATCTTTTACAAATACAATAAAAATCGAATTTTCGGCCATTTTGAATGATAACCTGGCTTTAAGTGACAGTAGACCCCACGTACCACCGCTGTACAGTGGTGAAGAGACTCACGGTACGGCGATTGCACAATCAGTGCGCGCGACATGGGCGGGAGGCGGCGCGCGGTCGGCTTTGGAGCTCGAGCGTCCGGTCCCTCCTACGCTCCTGCAGGCCGCTACTCGTACGGCCAGGACAGCTGCCAAGCGGAGCGCTGGAGGCCTTTGCCCTGTCTGTGATGGTCACTGCTACATTCCTCGAGAGATAACACACTAGTTTCTAGCAGTAACAATATACCATTTTACCTGTATTAGGTGATGATAACAAATGGTAGCGCCTCCGTGCCCAATATTAAACGATCGAAAATCTAATGACAATCGTTGGTGAACAACGTAACCAGTTAGAAATGCTTTTAAATTACTTCATTTTTCTGCCGTAACCAGTTTTTAGCTACGCTGACAATCTCCCGGTGGCTAACATTTCAGTTACATCAGTGTTTTGGTCAGCAGCATGTCGTCGGTTCCTGCACTGCACAAGAATATTTGAATATCTAGAGCAACTTTATATATTGATTCATTAATAAAAACATGCTATTGCGATGCATTTATTTAGATATAAGGTGAAATAGTTTTTTACACTTACATGCCTTTCAGTGAATGCCGATTACTTCTGCAGTGGTCCTACTGGTTATCAACATCTACATCTAAATCTACATTCATATTCCGCAAGCCACCTGACGGTGTGTGGCGGAGGGTACTTTGAGTACCTCTATCAGTTCTCCCTTCTATTCCAGTCTCGTATTGATCGTGGAAAGAAAGATTGTCGGTATGCCTCTGTGTGGGCTCTAATCTCTCTGATTTTATCCGCATGGTCGCTTCGCGAGATATACGTAGGAGGGAGCAATATACTGCTTAACTCCTCGGTGAAGATATGTTGTCGAAACTTCAACAAAAGCCCGTACTGAGCTACTGAGCGTCTCTCTTGCAAAGTCTTCCACTGTAGTTCATCTATCATCTCCGTAACGCTTTCGCGATTACTAAATGATCCTGTAACGAAGCGCGCTGCTCTCCGTTGGATCTTCTCTACCTCTTCTATCAACCCTGTCTGGTACGGGTCCCACACCAGTGAGCAGTATTCAAGCAGTGGACGAACACTTCTACTGTAACCTACTTTCCTTGTTTTCGGATTGCATTTCCTTAGGATTCTTCCAATGAATCTCAGTCTGTCATCTGCCTTACCGACGATTAATTTTATATGGTCATTCCATTTGAAATCACTCCTAATGCCTACTCCCAGATAATTTATGGAATTTACTGCTTCCAGTTGCTGACCTGCTGTATTGTAGCTAAATGACAAAGGATCTTTCTTTCTATGTATTCGCAGCACATTACACTTGTCTACATTGAGATTCAATTGCCATTTCCTGCATCATGCGTCAATTCGTTGCAGATCCTCCTACATTTCAGTACAATTTTCCATTGTTACAACCTCTCGATATACTACAGCATCATCCGCAAAAAGTCTCGGTGAACTTCTGATGTTATCTACAAGGTCATTTATATATATTCTGAATAGCAACGGCCCTACGACACTCCCCTGCGGCACACCTGAAATCACTCTTACTTCGGAAGACTTCTCTCCAACGGCGATGTATACGCTGTTGCATTGCAAACGGCACACATGTTGTAAATAAATCACTAAGCACTCTTCGTAATATTCTTAATGACAGTTAGGGCGTTATGTGCTTTACGCTCGATCGATATTTGCAAAGCGTGTCCATTAAGCAAAGATAAAAAAATACTGTTCATTTACTATTGAGCAGAGATGTAAACTAAGCAAAGAAGATGTGTGGGATGTGCAGTATGGAACATGTTAATAACAGAAGAATGCTTTTACGCTTACAGTGAACTTTTTACTACGGGAATAAAGGGTTTTTCTTCTTTATTTTTTTATCAGTTCGTAGTGTAAATTTTTATGCAAAACCGTCAGATTGGTTAGTATAAATTACACAAATATGCTCACAACCACACACTCTCACACACACCGCTTGAGTCACGTAAATCTTGCATAACAAATACTGCGTGCGGTTTTTGCAGACTAGATTGGCAGTCGGAGGCTCGTAATGTCAGGAACAAAAATTGTAATAATGCCCAGAAAGTACCTGGGAGAAATCATCCAGCCATCAGGGATCAACCTAAAGGCCAATAAGGAAAGAATAAAAAAAACTACAGAAAGCATATAAACTCACGTGGATCTATTATAACAAAAAGTCCATATCCATTAACGCAAAATTGAGGCACTACAACACTGTCGTACTTCCGGAGGCACTGTTTGCATCTCAAACAACACAAATAGGTGGGCAAACTAAAATCAAAGGAATAGAGAAACAATAAAGAAAACTCTCAGAAAATTTTTGGCCCGATACAAGAGCAAGGAATCTGGAAGAAGAGACCAATATCAGAATTATATAAATACACAGACAAGATTACGGATACAACAAGGAAAAGAAGAATGTAGTTCTTACGGACATATCCACAGAATTTCAAAGCGAATTCTTAAAGTCATCAACTCAGGCAGGGGAAAAACAAAATGGATAAGAGAAGTTGAAAAGGACCTCCGACATGCACACATAACAGTAAACGATGCAGAAAATAGAACTGAATTCAGGAACACCATCAAAAAACATAAATTTGACACCATGACACAGAAGAGACCAGGGTGCAAATGGACAGCTGAGCGAAAGAAACAACACAGTGAACACATGAAGAAAATTTGGGCTCAGAAATAACATAAACAATCATCATAAAGGAATTCAAGTTTAAACGCTCTCTTTAATTGGGAATAATCGAAAATAATAATAATAACCCGAAAGTGTATTATTGTGCCAACATACACTTGTTTAGTTGGAACGAAGCCTATTGACATCAATAACTAAAAGTAGGGTAAATTAGAATGTCCGTGGTGTTTGTTGCAGGATGCTAGTGCCAGTCGTTTAAGGGATACCATGTTTTGTGTGTGCTATTCAACCCGCTTAGTTGCTTGGTACTAAGTTGTTATGTTGGCTTACAGTGCGATCGTGAGTTTCTTGAATGCGTTGCGATTTGTTAGTCAGTTAGTGTGTGACTGTCCAAGCAGTAGATCGGTAGCGTACGACAGGGTTTACCAATTCAGAAAAAGTCGACATGCCCACGTTGTATGGAGAGCGTAGGAAGAACGCAATTCTTTCTCGTACGATGTATGAGGCAAGATATCCCAATAGACGCCAACAATCTCGGCAGTTAATACGTCAAGGATCAGCCTCAGATGCGAAAAGTTACTGGGCTTTACCCAGGTTTCAGCTAGAGTAATCTAGCCTTCTTCAGAAACATAAAATAAACTTAAATGGAACTTCCTGGCAGATTAAAACTGTGCGCCCGACCGAGACTCGAACTTGGGACCTTTGCCTTTCGCGGGCAAGTACTCTACTATCTTTTTTTTATTTTTATTTATTTATTTATTTTCCATAAAGATCACTCTGTTAAAAGGAACATGTAGATTATTTCATGGTATAGTATGTGCATTACATATGGAGCGGTGAGAGAAGCGGCAAATGTGCACACCGACTGCACCCGGCACATCCCAGCTGCGTGGGGGGTCGAGGAAGACTGCGTGAAGATAGCTGCTAAAGGTTTTCCCATAGTGTGACCATCTATGAACCACATTGTGGGCTTGCTGCAAGAAATACCAAAAGTCGAGTCGCGACTTGGCAGCATCCCCATAGAGGTACGCGATCGTCCAACCTTTGACCCAGATGATCGAGTGTGATTTAGTCGCCGGAAAGTAGTCACTCTCCGGATATAAGATACTATCTGAGCTACCGAAGCACGACTCACGCCCGGTACTCGCAGCTTTACTTCTGCCAGTATCTCGTCTCCTACCTTCCAAACTTTTCAGAAGCTCTCCTGCGAACCTTGAAGAACTAGCACTCCTGAAAGAAAGGATACTGCGGAGACATGGCTTAGCCACAGCCTGGGGGATGTTTCTTAGAATGAGATTTTCACTCTGCAGCGGAGTATCCTTTCTTTCAGGAGTGCTAGTTCTGCAAGGTTCGCAGGAGAGCTTCTGTGAAGTTTGGAAGGTAGGAGACGAGATACTGGCAGAAGTAAAGCTGTGAGTACCGGGCGTGAGTCGTGCTTCGGTAGCTCAGATGGTAGAGCACTTGCCCGCGAAAGGCAAAGGTCCCGAGTTCGAGTCTCGGTAGGGCACACAGTTTTAATCTGCCAGGAAGTTTCATGTCAGTACACTCCGCTGCAGAATGAAAATCTCATTCTCATAAAATAAACTAATACATGCCAGAATAAGGCACGGTCAAACATAAAAAGCTTAAATACCGTGGTATCATGTCAAGCTACGTTACGTAACTTGCTTACTTTCCACTTCATAGAAAGCGGTCGGTTAGCGGCGGACGCTACGTTGGATCTAACTTTTTATGTTTGACCGTGCCTTATTCTGGCATGTATTAGTTTATTTGATGCTTCTGAAGGAGGCTAGATTACTCTAGCTGGAACCTGGGTAAAGACCAGTAACTTTTCGCATCTGAGGCGGATCTTTGACGTATTAATTTATCACAGTAGCTGACAGGGCTGCAACACGTCAAAAATTCTTAGATCTCGTCAGTTATTTATCAGCGTCTTCAGCCACTTACGTGAAAGTGATAGTGTAACACCTGCACAACGTAACAGAAGGAAACAAATGACGACAGAAGAGTGGAAATTAATATTCTTGCTGCTGTTGCAGCTGATCCGCGCGTTAGCTTCCGCGCAGCGTCACGAGAATTGGCATAAGTCACGCAAGTGTTCTCCCTCAGCATAGGTTCTACCCCTCTCTCACCTCTCTTCATCAAGAGCTGCCTGAAAACGATTATGAGAATCGTGCGTGTTAACTTCTGTACATGGGCATTAAGGCAGGATACTCTTCATATGTCACGTATCGTGTTCAGTGATGAAATCACATTTACTAATCACGGCCAGGTAGGCCAGCTAAACAAGCTCTATTGTTCTGTGGACAGTCCCGTTTGCTTCGTCAGGTGAACGTCAGCGCCCATGGAAAGCAAACGTGTGATATGGGATAACGAACCATCAGCACACAAGTATCGCAGCTTTCTAGCTAACTATATTCCACTGATGCTAGAATATGTTCCTCTGTAGACTAGGAGAAACCTATGATATCAACATGATGGCTGTTCGGCCCATCGTACAGGAAATGCTACAGCGTGTCTTGACGAATTGTTTCCAAATCGCTCGACTGCACGCAGAGGTCCTGTAACTTGGTCCATCCATTCCCAGGACTTGATGCCTGTAGACTTTTTTCTGTGGGGAAAGCTAAAAGACACACCAACTACATTCTATGATATACAACGAAGTATTACTGCAGTCAGCTCGGATATCTCCGCTGAAATCCTGGCACGTGTGAAGCAGTCATTCCATGCCAGACTGCAAATGAAGTCCCTTGCTGCTTGAGAGAGCGTAGTTGAACAATGCGGGAGACCCGCACTGCCGTACTAGGCAAGGTCCTAATGGAGGTGGTTTGCCGTTATCTTTCTCCGACCGAAATGGGGATGAATGATGATGATGAAAACGACACAACACCCAGTCATCCCAGGGCCCTGAGCCTTCCGCGAATCGAACCCGGGACCCCGTGCTCGGGAAGCGAGAACGCTACCGCGAGACCACGAGCTGTGGACCATACCAGACTGGAAGCGTGTATTACCGCTGTCTGTGGTCACTTTGAACACAACGTGCGATGGCCAACTATCTCGTTATAAGCACTCCGTCTTCAGGCCACGAGTGGCCTACCGGGACCATCCGACCGCCGTGTCATCCTCAGAGGAGGGTGTGGATAGGAGGGGCGTGGGGTCAGCACACCTCTCTCCCAGTCGTTATGATGGTATTCTTGACTGAAGCTACCGTTCGGTCGAGTAGCCCCTCAATTGGCATCACGAGGCTGAGTGCACCCCGAAAAATGGCAACAGCACGTGGCGGCTGGATGGTCACCCATCCAAGCGCCAGCCACGCCCAACAGCGCTTAACTTCGGTGATCTCACGGGAACCGGTGTATCCACTGCAGCAAATCCGTTGCCCAACTATCTCGTTACTGATCAGAATCCACACAACTAATCTATACACTTTTGTCGTTCTTTACAGTGTGCTACACAGGTATTGTAACTGTGTCGGTGTGGAAACTTTTCAAAATACAACATCTCGAAAACGAATCACACCATAATACTGCAACAAACGCCGCTGACATTCTAATTTACCCAGCTTTTAGTTTGTTAGTGTGAGTACACATTGTCCCATTTAAAACAGTGTATTTTTGCAGAAAAGTACACTTTCTAAGTATTATGACTATCTGTTGAGTGACTAACAAATGGTTCAAATGGCTCTGAGCACTATGGGACTTAACAGCTATGGTCATCAGTCCCAGTGACTAACAATACGAGCTCCTGACTACCAATTCGTTCTGTGAAAACCGCACATTAGAGGCACTTTCTATTACCGCCATATTTGTGGCGCAAGTTTTTGGTGCTTCACCACGTATATATGTATATATACGGTGTTAGGGGTGTAAGCGCAGATATTTCTATTGACGACTGAGGACAATGTAATGAAAAACTTCAGTATTTGCTTCATTTGTAGACCAATAATTATAGCTATGACGGGTAGTACGATTTTAGATTGGTTAGTACTTCCAAACAGCATGGCACAAGCAAGTCATTAACGTTTACATTCCCCTAGGCAGCGCGTCAGGTATCCAAGGACGCAAAATGGAAAGTCTATGCCGACAGGTGTAACTTACTTCGTGACTCAGTTACGACCTTGCAGAAATCATCAGGTAATACAGTATGTGATATTTGCGGGAAGATTGTTAGATGCAGAGAAAAATCAACTAACATACTGAAGTGCGTGCATATAAAGGGATGAATTAGCAAAATATCTGTACTTACATTCCTAACAACTTTACACAAGTGCGGATTTCACAGAATGGATTGGTAGCAGAGGCTCGTATTGTTAGCCAATCAACAGATCGTAATAATACTTACAAAGTGTATTTTTTGAGCAAACTACATCTACATCTACGTGATTATTCTGCTATTCACAATGGCAGAGGGTTCAATGAGCCACTTTCAAGCTGTCTCTCTACCGTTCCACTCTCGAACGGCACGCGGGAAAAACGAGCACTCAAATTTTTCTGTGCGAGCCCTGATCTCTCTTATTTTATCGTGATAATCATTTCTCACTGTGTAGGTGGGTGCCAACAGAAGGTTTTCGCAATCGGAGGAGAAAACTGGTGATTGAAATTTCATGAGAAGGTCCCGTCGCAACGAAAAACGCTTTTGTTTTAATGATTGCCACTCCAATTCACGTATCATGTCTGTGACACTATTTCCCCTATTTCGCGCTAATACAAGACGAGCTGCCCTTCTTTGTACTTTTTCAATGTCATCCGTCAGTCCCACCTGATGCGGATCCCACAACGCACAGCAATACTCCAGAATAGGGCGGACAAGCGTGGTGTAAGCAGTCACTTTGGTAGACCTATTGCACCTTTCAAGTGTTCTACCAATGCATCACAGTCTTTGGTTAGCTCTACCCACAGTATTATCTATGTGATCGATACAGTTTAGGTTATTTGTAATTGTAATCCTTAAGTATTTAGTTGAATTTACAGCCTTCAGATTTGTGTGACTTATCGCGTAATCGAAATTTAGCTGATTTCTTTTAGTACTCATGCGAATAACTTCACACTTTTCCTTATTCAGGGTCAACTGCCACTTTTTGCACTATACAGATATCATATCTAAATCATTTCGCAAGTGGATTTGATCACTAAAAGTAGGATAAATTAAAATGACAGCGGTGTTTGCAGGATTCTAGCGCGCGTCGCTTACGGGATATCGTATTTTGCAGAGTGCCAACAAAGACAGTTATTTATGAATTCAAACTCCATAATTGTTAGGTATATTGTTGTTACGTTTGCATACAGTATGCTTGTGTGTTCCTTGAGTGCACTGCAACTCAAATATATATAAGGTGTAAACGGTATAAGGCGCCAAAATTATACAGATGGCACATCTCGCAATGTTTGACAAAAAAGTTTAGTAACATGTTTGCGTATTTCCTACCGTTGTCCCAGAAAAAAACAGTTCGTCTCAGGATAATGGTTTTGGAAAAGTAGATACCTGGCCGTGCACGTACGTAAGCAATCGGTTCCTGTTATTGCCCGCTGCGCGTATTAACATCGCGAGCGTAAATCGTAAACACATAGGCAACTGCGGCCTGAGTGGCTGCGTCTTTGTAATACACCGAGCGACGACAGTATGCATTTACATCTTAATAAAGTACAGTACCTTTGTAAATTTTCGTCCGTATGCGAAACGTATCTTCTGTTCTGATATGCTTTCCGTTTTTGTTACATCATGACAGAATACAACTGACGAGTACGTATTTAATTTCCTTAGATTGATAGATACTGGCTCTTTACTGCCCCGCGCAGAAGGCAGAGGCCCACAACGCGTCGACCGTACATTGGAAGCTGAGGAAAGAATTCTGGACCGCATCCAGGAGGACCCTTCTCTGAGTACTAGAAGCATCGCCCGCCACGTGGGTATATCGCACACTGTCGTTCATCGCACTTTGCAAGAGGAGCGTCTGTGGCATTACCACATTCAACGCGTACAAGCATTGGAAGAACAAGATTTCCCTCCACGACGTGAATTCTCAGAGTGGTTTTTGTTACACAGTGCGCAGCATGATTTTGTCAACAAATTACTCGTCACAGATGAAGCGTTTTTCACTCGCGACTGAGTAACTAATTTCCATAACATGCACACGTGGAGTGTACACAATCCTCGCCACGTAGTGGCAACACATTTTCAGCGACGATTTTCCCTAAATGTGTGGGCGGGTATGCTCGATAATTACATTATTGGGCCCTATCTTTTACCTGCACGTTTGACTGGTAACTATTATCGAACGTTTCTAGAGGAAACATTGTTACCAACGTTGTTAGAAGACATTCCGTTAGGCATACGTTATAACATGTGGTTCCTCCACGATGGCTCTCCACCCCACATTGGTCACAGAGTACGCAGATTTTTGGATAGTCGATTTCCAGGACGATGGATCGGGCGTTCGGGTCCACGTCGATGGCCAGCACGCAGCCCTCATTTAAGTCCACTGGATTTTTACTTTTTGGCCCATATGAAGGATCTTGTTTATGCTGAGCCAGTAAATAATGTGGACGAATTGACGCAGAAGATTTTAGATGCTGCCAATACCAATGTGCATGTGTGTGAACGAGTGCGACGAAACTGGGTAATGAAGCATGTGTAGAAGCGAATGGTGGTCTTTTCGAACATTTATTGTAGTATTGGTGTAAGAGGAAACGAAGTGATGGGTTTTCTTTTGTTACGATGTTTTTGTACAGAAGGAAAATAATGTGAATTTAGTATTCGTTATGGCATTGCAGTAAAAAGGTGAAACAGTTGATTGTAATTAATGCACAACTATCGAATTGGTGATTGATTGAATTTGTACTAATGGAAATGCATTGTGTTTGATATTAGCTTGTCAGTACTTCGATGACCTTCGTTATCGACTTGTTGAGAAACAGACTGGTTGTATTCAATTCACGTAAAGCGAATTACACATTCTTGACAACCCAAGAACCGTTTACATTCCTTTTTTCGGTACCACCTGATTATCACACCAGGCCGTTGTACACGTCTAATGATTTCAATCCTTTGGTCGGCTCGTTGCCTTTCTCTGGCCGCCCCGTCATTGTAGGCAATAAGCTCGGTACGCCGTGTACTGTCGGTTGACTACGTAAACAGAAATGCGTATACTATCTATCCTACGAACATTAGGTTTTAATAATACAAAAATAAAGTACATGATACAAGAAAATGTCATTAGACATTTTTGTCAAGCACACCGAGATGTACCATCCGTATAATTTTGGCGCCTTATACCGTTTACATCCTGTATATGGACGGAGGTCCATATATATGTTGATGATCATTAGAGTTTATAAGTTCCTTGAGGGAAGTGGTGGAGAGAAGGTTGCTTCAAACAAATTTTTACAGGCTATATTGTCGCATGTTTTGGGAAGTGTTAAAAATTAAAATATTTCTTATTAGGCTATTCTGAGTGTGTTGATTTTTGTGTCTGTTCTTTTTCTTCTATAGAAATTGTCAGGACGTTATATATTGTAGGTAATCTTCAATTGTAGTAAAGATATTCCTGTGCAGATTGCTCACTGTTGGGGGTCCATGTCGTGTTTACTTCATCTGAACAGCCCACGGAAATTATGTAGAAATTGTTTTTTGGGTAGCTCTTGTTGTTCTTTTAAAATGTGTTGGGGTGAATTGAGAGTGCGAATATAATGACAGTTGTTGAAGATTCTGCGTATGAATAATGCTGGGCATTAGTATATTCTCCGAGAGATAAAAGACGCTAGAGTATCTGGTAGCAACAATATCTCCTTCTTAAGGTGCGTTTTACACCTGTACGACTTTTCGTGCGTGATAGGCGCATGAGCCGTTGCACGAAAAGGCAAAGATAGGCATGCACCGGTGCAAAGTAGCGCATGCCTCTGAACTGGGCGCACAACGGTGCAGGAGTCTCGCCGCAACAGAAAGGGAGACACGTGCCTCTGCTTGCGTGTGGAGCAAACACAGCCGCCTGACGACTAGCCGCAAAACTCAGGTGTGTAAACACACCTCTAGCCTTACTGAGACGATGATTACTAGCAGCATCTCCTCCACGCCACATGCAAAACGACCTGGAATCTATCAAAAACTTAAGGACACTGCTACACTCTCCGGGAGATAAAGTCGCTAATGTTTCTAGTAGTAACACTAGCTCATTCCTAGTCTTGTTAAAGTAGATTGGTAAGAACTCATTTCTAACCCACATAAAATTATCGAAAGGCTACGAAAAATGGATGTGAATTCTGTGTTTGATGAAGGTTGATTATTCTTTCATTCCCCGAAAGATAAAGGTGTCTCATCTAATAGTAATAATATTCTGTTCAAAGCCTTATTGAAATCATAATTACTAATATCAAATATCCCGCAACTAATATAAAACGATCGAAAATCAAAGTAAAGTATATGCACTTTCTGCGCGTGAGAATTGACGACTGTTGCTATATTCCTCCAGTCTATAGAATCAAGAATGATCATTCATACTCGCTGCTCTATTACTTTAGAGCATCTACCAGTAACAACTACTGATTAGTGGTAACAGCTGTATATAAAACAATCAAAGATCTAATAAAAATGTATGCAGATTGTACATATTCGTGTTTGAAACGGTAACCTGTCGACCCACTTAATCTCTTAAGGGTTTTAGTAATCCACCGATTTGTGAACTAAGTAACTCGTTCTCTGTCTGCGTAAGATCACTTTCCACAAATGCATTTCATTCAGAACGCCACAAAGGCAAAAGAAAACATGCTCAAAGACCAATAAAGTACTAAAGATGGAACTTACCTCCTACACACGAAGCATCACAACTCGCTGATACCCTCTTATAATTCTCTAAATTGCTCAGTTAACCTAGCGTGCATATCAAGAGCAGCGCAGAGTAAGTTGTAGCAGCAACGTAGTGTACTCTGAAGGAGAAGACTGTGACGTTTAATGCATAGTAAACATACCAAAGGAGTTTTAATCGAGAAGCTCTTACTCGAGGTCTAGTGGAGACAAATAAAGCATAGGAGCTATGAAAGTAAATGCTAAATCACATTCATGTACTCCTAATTAATGTAAAGATTAAGGTGAGCTACTAGTGCTTCCATGAAACATAGCATATTTCAAGATTGTTATCTCGTGTATTTCTTTCTTTTGTCACTGTAGGAGTCAAATACAATTATGTGAAACATGCTTGGTTAGAAATGATACTAAAGAGTCATGCATAACAAGAGTATTTATCACTGTTATCAACAAGATAAACACCATTAGCCGATAAAGACGTTAGAACTGCAGTATCCTCTTGAAGAGGATGGAGGAAAACTTCGCACTTCACGTGAAATGACGTAGGAAATAATACATAATTTACTGACCAATTCATATAGTATAACAGATGTTTACATATGGATGCTAAAATTATTAAAATATAAAACTGAATAAAGAGACCAATAGCCTGCTGTAACTGTGTTTATTTAAGACGAATAGAGACTCCTACAACAGGTTTGACAACTTACATATAGCATCTTCCGATGTACATCTGTACAGAACATTTTATCAATTAATACTTTATGGGGAAATGAAGTAATCTGAGACATCTTAAATTAAGTAGTGAATAGTATAGGAAGAAAATATTATGCATCAGATTAGGCAACTAGGTGTGGATAACATATACTCCATAAAGAAAGGGACTATATGTATTTAATAAATAAGACCTGTAATTTCATACCAAAAGATGGTTACTTCCAATGCTGTGTCATATGGTATAAGGAGTTATTACAGAATGCCGCAAAATAACAATTGGCGTCGATACGAAAAGCTCTCAGTCTTCCTAAATTGATACAACCCATCATCACTGATGAATGTGCAGTCTACAAAACGAAGGACTGGAATTAGGAATCAGAAACTGATCCTCGACTAACAATCAGTGTAACAGTAACTAAAATGAAAAATACATGGAGACAGTCGCCAGGTAACGTAGAATAACTGCCTAAAACCGGACTGATGTGTGTTAATCACCAAATGTCATCACTTTATCGATTATGCCCCTCTGGACCTATGTCAAGCAAAAGACAATAAAATATCGTGTGACTAGGGTCTCCCGTCGGGTAGACCGTTCGCCGGGTTCAAGTCTTTCGATTTGACACCACTTCGGTGACTTGCGCGTCGATGGGGATGAATTGATGATGATGGTGACAACACAACACCCAGTCCCTGAGCAGAGAAAATCTCCGACCCAGCCGGGAAACGAACCCAGGCCCTTAGAATTGACATTCTGTCGTGCTGAACACTCAGCTACCTGGGGCGGACAGCAGAAGACAATGGTGATTGAATATTAAAAATACAATTGATGATGAAAACTAATAAAATTAATTAATTGAAATGCACTGAAAAATTATTTCTGACCTTTCTTTGAGACTACCAGTGATCGAAAGGAAGAATCTTATGCTCAAAGTCAAACTTGCCGGAGACCGAACGCTTTTGTGCGTTTGTCACAACACAGTAGTAATCGTAGCAGCTGATACAGCAACCTAGGATGTGTCAAGTGTGTAGCCGGGGCGTGTGCCTTGGCTGTCATCCGGGTATTGAGGCAGTTAAGTAAACTGACCTAACGTGCGCAACACGGAAGATAAGAGAACCGCGTTTCTAGTATTACGCCAGAGTAGAACGTGGGCGCTATTAATATACTGTTACGAACGTGAAAAACTTTTAAGAATTGCTACTTATTTCCGTAACGTTAAAACATTGTAAACATTAAATGGATCAGATTATCTTCGTGTGGACATGCAGTGAGAAAAATTTTGATATTAACATAAAAAATCTGTAATAAGCTAACCACCTAGTTAGATGCTGAGAGTCAAAACTTCAGTAAAAATTGGCCAATAAGGCTCGGTGTCTTAATTCCATTCTATACGAATATGGTGTCCGAAAGAACAGACATCATTGGTGATCTTGAAGCTCTCGAAGAATGAAATTACAGTGAAATTAAGTAAAAATGTTGTGTGTGGACAATAAGTTGGCAATGTGGGTCTCACGGGGAGTGTGCCAGAGACATGTCCCTGTACTCGCACTACCCTCTGTGCCCTCCATGGCTCTCAGCCGTATTGCGACGCGGACGTGCCGGGCGCTCTGTACGGCGCTCCGCCAGCGGGCCGTTGTTTACTCGCGCGGGTAGTGGTACTGCAGTGTAAACAGATCACCTCGAACGACGATGGCGCTTTGTTATAGAAAGGCCACGATTAAATTAACGTTCCATGCACAGTACGCAAGACCTAAGGCATACGAAGTAGAGCGTTTCCTGCGCGAAGTGATGCACGTCGATCCACAGGAACTTCTCGGTATACATCTTTCGATCGTCTCCAGCACAGTTTACCTGAAATTTGTCGATGAAGCAGCGTGCGAACAGTTTATTCGCCGTTCCACCGATGGATATCGTTTCCACCACTCGGACAGCAACGTGGGTGTAGTGACTGTCGACCATGCGTTCAGAACATCCGAATCTTCGAGCTGCCGTTTGAAGTTCCGGACATACTTGCGAACGCGCTGCGGGCTTACGGGGAAGTACTAAGTCACGTGGAAGAAAAGTGGCGTACGATCGAGATGTATCCTGTGCTGAATGGAGTGCTTCAGATGCGAATCGAACAGCGCGAACGCATCCCATCGTAGGTGACCATTGCTGGCTGTCGAGCGATCGTCATTTATGACGGTCAACCGCGGACTTGTTCAGCATGCGGGCAGGAAGGGCATGTACGCTCTGAATGCTTGCAGCGACGCCTTCTCCAGATACCACGTGCAGACACGACGCCTACATCGCAACCGACAACGCTGCCTATTAGATACGTTGAGGCAGCGAGGAACATGGACGCGGACGTTGTTCCGTTCCAGTTACCGATTCACCGCCGCCATGCGCGACAGCAGCGACCATGTCTGCTCTCCAGCTGTGTGAGGCGCTTTTTTTTGTGTTTAGCCCGCTCAACTACTAAGGTCATTAGCGCCCAGTCACAAACGTTAGTGCACTACGAGGTGCATTCAGGTTCTAAGGCCTCCGAGTTTTTTTCTAATTAACTACTCACCCGAAATCGATGAAACTGGCGTTACTTCTCGACGTAATCGCCTGCAGACGTACACATTTTTCACAACGCTGACGCCATGATTCTGTGGCTGCGGCGAAGGCTTCTTTAGGAGTCTGTTTTGACCACTGGAAAATCGCTGAGGCAATAGCAGCACGCCTGGTGAATGTGCGGCCACGGAGAGTGTCTTTCATTGTTGGAAAAAGCCAAAAGTCACTAGGAGCCAGGTCAGGTGAGTAGGGAGCATGAGGAATCACTTCAAAGTTGTTATCCCGAAGAAACTGTTGCGTAACGTTAGCTCGATATGCGGGTGCGTTGTCTTGGTGAAACAGCACACGCGCAGCCCTTCCCGGACGTTTTTGTTGCAGTGCAGGAAGGAATTTGTTCTTCAAAACATTTTCGTAGGATGCACCTGTTACCGTAGTGCCCTTCGGAACGCAATGGGTAAGGATTACGCCCTCGCTGTCCCAGAACATGGACACCATCATTTTTTCAGCACTGTCGGTTACCCGAATTTTTTTTGGTGGCGGTGAATCTGTGTGCTTCCATTGAGCTGCCTGGCGCTTTGTTTCTGGATTGAAAAATGGCATCCACGTCTCATCCATTGTCACAACCGACGAAAAGAAAGTCCCATTCATTCTGGCGTTGCGCGTCAACATTGCTCGGCAACATGCCACAGGGGCAGCCGTGTGGTGGTCTGTCACCATTCGTGGCACCCGCCTCGATGACATTTTTCGCATTTTCAGGTCGTCATGCAGGATTGTGTGCACAGAACCCACAGAATGCCAACTCTGGAGACGATCTGTTCAACAGTCATTCGGCGATCCCCCAAAACAATTCCCTCCACTTTCTCGATCATGTTGTCAGACCGGCTTGTGCGAGCCCGAGGTTGTTTCAGCTTGTTGTCACACGATGTTCTGCCTTCATTAAACTGTCGCACCCACGAACGCACTTTCGACACATCCATAACTCCATCACCACATGTCTCCTTCAACTGTCGATGAATTTCAATTGGTTTCAAACCACGCAAATTCAGAAAACGAATGATTGCACGCTGTTCAAGTAAGGAAAACGTCGCCATTTTAAGTATTTAAAACAGTTCCCATTCTCGCCGCTGGCGGTAAAATTCCATCTTCCGTACGGTGCTGCCATCTCTGGGACGTATTGACAATGAACGCGGCCTCATTTTAAAACAATGCGCATGTTTCTATCTCTTTCCAGTCCGGAGAAAAAAAATCGGAGGCCTTAGAACTTGAATGCACCTCGTAATAGCGTAGAAAAACGCAAGTGGGAAACATCAGAAAATACTTACAAAGGCGCAGAGAAACAAAATAAAAGAGTTAGAACTTTTTGGACAAGTCCGTCAGTGTAATAAAACGAAGGGCACGAGCAGCTGCTCGAGCGTCATCAGCAAAAAGTTCCTGTAAGGTAGACGGCAGACATAGGACAACACGAGAGTGAATAAAACTGGGACAGGACAATAAAACATGGCCCACCGTCAATGGATGACTACAGGGGCACTGCGGTGCGGGGTCATCGGACAACACGTAGCGGTGGCTAAATCGGCAATGCCCAATCCGCAACTTGACCAAAATGACCTCCTCTCGCCGGGAAGGGCGTGAGGAGGTCTTTCGAGCCGTCGGGATCGGTTTGATGGCCCTAAGCTTATTTTCATGGAGAGAGGACCTCATGCCACAATGATGAAACGCGCCGACAAAGAACCCCACTAACATCAGTTGATGGGACACAAAAGGAAGCTGTCCGAGGCAGGAGGACAGCAGCCTTGGCCGCAGCATCAGCAGCTTTGTTCCCAGGCACACCAACGTGGCCAGGAATCCACAAAAAAAGGACACGAGCGCCGGTATCAGCTAGCGACTGAACGAGAACACCAGAAGATCGATTCGAGCTCGGACACGGAGATGCGCGAGGTGCCTACAGTTTGTAGTGATCCACAGGACGCGAACACTCGTTCCCGCAAGCATACGTCGCCCAAGCGACGAAAGAAGAGGAGGTTGTCTGCAGGAAATGCTCGCAGGGTGTACATTATGTCCAGTAACACTTTAAATTATTTATTGCACAAGAACCAAAGATTGTACAGATGTCATACATATGTCATTTTGAAGAGAAACCCTGAAACTTTTTTTTTTCATGTATACCACCACTGCGTAGTTTGATAATTTGCCGATAGTCAGCGCTAGTCGCAAACGTGACCAGTTCATGTGCGGAGCAAGCTTTCTGTGTGTTGGAGTTGGGCAAAAACAAGTGTGCTACAACTGTTCAACGGCTGTTTAGAACAAAGTACGATAAGAAGCCACCAACAAGGAATGCCATTTACGATTGGCACAACTAATTCGTTACGACGGGTTGCTTGTGCCCGGCAAAGCGAAGCAGACACCCGAGTGTGAGTGAAATAAATGTGGAGCGCGTACGAGAGGCATTCATAAGGAGTCCAAACAAATCGGTACGTCGTGCATCCCGTCAACTCGAAAGGGCTCCAAGGACAGTGTGAAAAGTACTGCGACAGAAGCTGTGTATGAAACCATTCAGATTGGAGGTAGTGCAAAAGCTCAATGATGACAACAAAGACAAGCGTTTTGAGCTTAGTTCGCAGTTGCGGCAATTGAATGAGGATGGGGATGGTATTGTTGATCGCTTAGCGACGAACACACTTTCCACCCTAATGGGAAAGTGAACAGGCATAGTTGTCGAACGTGGAGTACAAAGAATCCACACGAATGCACTGAATTTGAGCGTGGTTCCCCAAAGGCAAATATTTTTTGTGCCTTGTCACGTCGAAAACTGTACGGGCCATTCTTCTTCGCCGAGAGCACTGTCACTGGATATTCGTACTTGGACATGTTGCAGCAATGGCTGATGCTTCAAATGCAATCGGACTCTATGTTCATCCTGCAGCTGGATGGGGCTCCGCACCATTTTCATCGTGAAGTTCGTGGGTACCTGAACACGGAGCTGACGCACCGATGGATCGGCCGTGCTACAGAAGGGGACAGCTGTTTCATGAACTGGCCTCCCCCATCACCAGATCTCACTCTGTGTGACTTTTTTCTGTGGGGACACATTAAGGATCTGGAGTATGTATCACCTCTGCCACGTGATGTAGCAGAGCTCCGGGAGAGAGTATGGGAAGCGACTGCCACAATCGATGATGCCACGCTGGGACAGGTATGGCAAGAATTCGATTACCGTATTAACGTCTGCCGAGTCACTCATGGTTCGCATATCGAATGTTTGTAGAAAAAACTTTCAGAGTTTCTCTTCAAAATGCAATATGTATGACATCTGTACAATGTTTAGTTCTTGTGCAATAAATAATTGAAGGTGTTCCCAGACTTTATGAACACCCCAGGCGGGTGTGTGATGATGTTTGGTTTGTGGGGCGCTCAACTGCGTGGTTATCAGCGCCCGTACAATTACCCAATCTTTGCTCAGTCCAATTTCGCCACTTTCCTGGATGATGATGAAATGATGAGGACAACACAAACACCCAGTCATCTCGAGGCAGGTGAAAATCCCTGACCCCGCCGGGAATCGAACCCGGGACCCCGTGCTCGGGAAGCGAGAACGCTACCGCGAGACCACGAGCGGCGGAACCCCCCCCCCCCCCCCCCACCCCAGGCGGGTGGCAGGGACGGTGGGACGAGCGACGTGTCGCTTGCTGGCTTAAACGACTGCAGGATGCGTCATCGTACTCTCAAATGACAAAGGTGTATCGTATAGGTACAGTCAATGTCAACGGCATTAGTTCCACGATCGAAACCCAGTTGTTAAATGACATGATTCGGGCGGCGGACATTGATATCGTGTTCCATCAAGAGATACGGCCTGCTCTGCGCCTGGATGTTTATGGATATGCGTCTTACGTCAACCCAAGTTCAGGCGATGGTGGTGGTGCGGTCATACTACTACGCGGTGGCATCGAACCAACGGATATTCAGTATTTGCCACTACAATAGAAGAGCTGTAGTAGAGGACGTTGGACTCTTAACGTTAACATTCTCTGGGAAGAGGCTTGCCGTGTAGCTGACACTGCTACCTGACAGAAACGTGAGCGATGGCGTCATACTTATGATTCCACAACGCAATGGTGGACATACTGCACCAAACCAGCTCTTCGCCGCACGCTCATGGCGTATGGACGAGACAGGGTGCTTTGGCTCCGATCGACCTCTGAGTTTTACTACACGGTCTTGCGAAAACTAGTGTCGCAACAGCGTTCGCCAGAGCGCCAAATGGGCGTCCACTGGACGCAGGCAAGGCTTCTGCAGATCACGGCTGACAGATTGGACTGCATGCGGGTTCGAGCGAGACTGCAAGATTCCATCCCAGAGGAATGTGCTTCTCTTTATCAGATCGTCAGGAATGGAGACATCGTAAGAGACGACTCATCACAGCAGCTGCTTCTGCGGACGGGCAACGCGCAGAGACACACTACGCCATCTCCCGTGCCCTCACAGATTGTTACCGCACTCTCTGTCAAGCATATCAACAGCGTCACAGTGACATTGAGGTCGTCCTGCACGACCTACCACCTTCGGGTAGGGCGCAAGGCGACACCACTTTCTTGTAGACCGTCACGTGGGAAGAAATGCACAATGCTCTGTCGCGAGAAGCATAGCCCCTGGACCTGATGGCCTTCCACTTGAATTTTATAGCACCTTTCCTACCTAATTTTTGGAGTGCATGATGATGCCTGTGCCAAAACCAAACTGAGAGTGCAGACCGCCGTTGACTTCCGGCCGTTGAGGTTAGTGAATTCGGATTACAAACTGTTTGCCCACTTCCTTTGTGCTCACCTCCTCGCTATTGCCAAAGATGCCATTCATGCCGACAAAACATGACAGGGAGGTGGCAGTTATATACACTCGGCGTTAAGCTCGTATAGATATGTGGTGGCGCTCATGTCGGAATGCCGCTTAGAGGGCGCCCTCGTGGCAGTTGACCTAAACCATCCATTTGACCGAGTTGAGCACCATTTCTTGCAGGTTGTCTTAGAGAAGATGGGACTGTCCCAAATATCGGCGGGTGTGGTTCTCCATCTCATCCACAGAGCCCCTTCCACAATCCTGGTCAGTGGCTACCGCTCGCCACAGTTCTCTCTTGAGCGCTCAGTGCGACATCAATGTCCTCTGTCAGCCTTTCTCTTCGGTGTTTCCCTCGAGCCTGCACTTCATGGTCCACAACAGGGTTTTCAGGGCATTCGCCTCCGAAATGCGCAGTTCAAATGTTGTGCCTATGCAGACGATGTATTTTTCTTGGCGAGGTCGGCAGAAGATACAAGTGCGGTGATCGCGTGGCTTCAGCGATACGGCGGGGTGGCCAGGAACGTTATCATCTTGCGACAGTCGCACTACATGGATGTGGGCAGAGGACTGAATACGAGTACACCAGTGCCCATTACTAAAGTCCCGGCGATGAAGTGTTTGGGAGTGACCTTCCGTGAGAACGTGCAGCGTACAGCAGCAGATACGTATCGCAGACTACTTAATGTGATCCGCACTCGTCTTCATAACGTTCGAGCACTTGACTTGATCATGCGGATACATTTTGTCAACGTCTACCTCGCTCAGAAACTTAATCATTACGCACACATTCTCGCAATGGCCGCTATGGTAGCTGCCAAGTTCCAGGCGGCCTTAGGTCATTTCGTGAGCGAGAGTAGGGTGTTCAACAACCGTTACGAGACGCTAACGTTGCCCACACATGCAGGCGGCATTGGAATGATAAACGTACACAACAGGGCGCCCTCTCTCTTCCTGCGGACGATACATCGCCTACGTACTTCGGACAAGGACACCCTGCATAGTAACTGATTCAGGAGGTGGTGCCTCAGTCCCTCCGGCTGCCGATTCCTGTTGAGCATATCACGCCAGCACTGTGTCACATTTGCACCTATCTGGTCGGCATGAGTTATCTGCTGGATTTCCAGCGGACCACGTGGGATCCTAGAACCAAGGACTTCTACCGCCACTTTCAACGGACGCTGCCTGCTAATGTGGTTGAACGCTGCCATCCGGTGGTTGGCTGGAGGCGCGTGTGGAGTAACGTAAACTCCCCTGTCCTACGACGGTCAGGGCGCTGTGGTATGTGATAACGACAGAAAAATTCCCCACCGGACTACGCTTACACGTGACACATCTTGCCGAGGAACCTCTCTGCTGCGGGTGCGCCGCTGTCGACACCGACATCCACCGTTTCGTTTGTGGTACGGCTGCCGACTGCTGGATCCTCACACGACGCAAGTTGGCATTCTTGCTGCGACGGACGCCTCAGTCCGTAGAGCCCACCGAACTGATCCATCACGACGGCACTTACTTCCCTGCTACTCGCCACAAGGGTATGGCACTGTCACGCTTTTTTAGTGGGAGGTTGCAGGGTTGTTGGAATTTTGGCATTGTTTAACGAGCAACTACAAGGTTTTACAGCGCAACGCGTCGTATGGTTCGCTCTTTGCGAATCACTTGGGGTCGTTGTTTACGCGCCCTCCAGATCATTGGGATATACCGGGTGTAAGAACAGACTGAGACATCTCACATGATGCACTGATGAGAGACATCAAGGGTAACTATAGGGTGTTTCACCCTCGCTGAACGAGAATTCGACCAGGACATGCCGCCGTCTGGCTGCTGTGGACACCCCCGAGAGAAGATAAAATAGCCCGCATCTCGTGGTCGTGCGGTAGCGTTCTCGCTTCCCACGCCCGGGTTCCCGGGTTAGATTCCCGGCGGGGTCAGGGATTTTCTCTGCCTCGTGATGGCTGGGTGTTGTGTGCTGTCCTTAGGTTAGTTAGGTTTAAGTAGTTCTAAGTTCTACGGGACTTATGACCACAGCAGTTGAGTCCCATAGTGCTCATAGCCATTTGAACCATTTTTTTTGAAGATAAAATAACAACGCTAGAAAAAATAGAATTACCAATAAGAACATAACAAATAAAATTTAATAAAAATATTATACCCCTTCCTTCATCCTTTTCCTTCTTTTAATAAAACGTTCAGAGGCGTATTTATAGTTCGTGGGTGGATCCTGAAGTGAATGCAAACAACCGTCATAGTTACTTTTCAGGGTGAAAGTGGCGGTGGCACTAGCTTTGTTTTTGCTTTAAAGTTCGATACATTATTGTGGGTAACAAAAAGAGAAAAAGAAGAAATAATAAAAAGGTGGATAGAGCGTCTGCCATGCAAGCAGGGGATTCCGGCTTGGAGTCCCCGTAGGGACACAAATTTTCAACTGCCCCGTTGATATTTATCATCGCCCTTCAGCAGCTACAAAGGTCTGGATTTCACTGTAATTTCATTCTCAATTCCGTTAGGCTGTTGTACTATCTGGGGACTGACTTTATTATAAACATGTCACTGCTGTCTTTATGTACACTACAGGCCATTAAAATTGCTACACCAAGAAGAAATGCAGATGATAAACGGGTATTCAGTGTACAAATATATTATACTAGAACTGACATGTGATTACATTTTCACGCAATTTGGGTGCATACATCCTGAGAAATCAGTACCCACAACAACCACCTAGGGTCGTAATAACAGCCTTGATACGCCTGGGTATTGAGTCAAACAGAGCTTGGAAGGCGTGTACAGGTACAGCTGCCCATGCAGCTTCAACACGATACCACAGTTCATCAAGAATAGTGACTGGCGTATTGTGGCGACCCAGTTGCTCGGCTACCATCGACCAGACGTTTTCAGATGGTGAGAGATCTGGCGAATGTGCTGGCCAGGACAGAAGTCGAACATTTTCTGTCCCCAGAAAGGCCCGTACAGGTCCTGTAACATGCGGTCGTACATTATCCTGCTGAAATGTAGGGTTTCGCAGGGATCGAATGAAGGGTAGAGCCACGGGTCGTAACACATCTGAAATGTAACGTCCACTGTTCAAAGTGCCGTCTATGCGAACAAGAGGTGACCGAGACGTGTAACCAATGGCACCTCATACCATCATGCCGGGTGATACGCCAGTATGGCGATGACGAATACACTCTTCCAATGTGCGTTCACCGCGATGTCGCCAAACATGGATGCGACCATCATGATGCTGTAAACAGAACCTGGATTCATCCGAAAAAATGACGTTTTGCTATTCGTTCACCCAGGTTCGTCGTTGAGTGCACCATCGCAGGCGCTTCTGTCCATGATGCAGCCTCAAGAGTAACCGCAGGCATGGTCTCCGAGCTAATAGTCCATGCTGCTACAAAACGTCGTCGAACTGTTCGTGCAGATGGTTGTTGTCTTGCAAACGTGCCCATCTGTTGACTCAGGGATCGAGACGTGGTTGCACGATCCGTTACAGATGCCTCTCATCTCGACTGCTATTGATACGAGACCGTTGGGATCCAGCACGGCATTCCGTATTACCCTCCTGAACCCATCGATTCCATATTCTGGTAACAGTCATTGGATCTCGACCAACGCGAGCAGCAATGTCGCGATACGATGAACCGCAATCGCGATAGGCTACAATCCGACCTTTATCAAAGTCGGAAACGTGATGGTTTCATTTCTCATTCTTACACGAGGTCTAGGGGTAGCGTCTTTGATTCATAATCAAAACGTCTTCGGTCCCGGGTTCGATCCCCACCACTGCCTAAATTTTGATAAATAATCAGCACTGGCGGCCGAAGACTTCCGGCATAAGAAGTCAGCCTCATTCTGCCAACGACTTTGTCAAAGAGGGCGGAGGAGCGGATAGAGGTTCAGGACACTCTCTTGTCCTAGGGGTGGGAAATTGCCCCTAAAGGCGGAAGAATCAGCAATGATCAACGACATGAGGATGCAGAAGGAATGGAAACCACTGCATTAAAGACACGTAACGTGTATCCTCAGGACATGTGGCCTGTAATTGAAGAAGTGTCATGATGATCTCTCCAATGGCAAAAGATTCCGGAATCGTCCCCTATTCCGATCTCCGGGAGGGGACTGCCAAGTGGGAGGTTACCATGAGAAAAAGATTGAATAATCAACGAAAGGATAACGTTCTACGAGTCGGGGCGTGGAATGTCAGAAGCTTGAACGTGGTAGGGAAACTAGAAAATCTGAAAAGGGAAATGCAAAGGCTCTATCTAGATATAGTAGGGGTCAGTGAAGTGAAGTGGAAGGAAGACAAGGATTTCTGGTCATATGAGTATCGGGTAATATCAACAGCAGCAGAAAATGGTATAACAGGTGTAGGATTCGTTATGAATAGGAAGGTAGGGCAGAGGGTGTGTTACTGCGAACAGTTCAGTGACCGGGTTGTTCTAATCAGAATCGACAGCAGACCAACACCGACAACGATAGTTCAGGTATACATGCCGACGTCGCAAGCTGAAGATGAACAGATAGAGAAAGTGTATGAGGATATTGAAAGGGTAATGCAGTATGTAAAGGGGGACGAAAATCTAATAGTCATGGGCGACTGGAATGCAGTTGTAGGGGAAGGAGTAGAAGAAAAGGTTACAGGAGAATATGGGCTTGGGACAAGGAATGAAAGAGGAGAAAGACTAATTGAGTTCTGTAACAAGTTTCAGCTAGTAATAGCGAATACCCTGTTCAGTAATCACAAGAGGTTGAGGTATACTTGGAAAAGGCCGGGAGATACGGGAAGATTTCAATTAGATTACATCATGGTCAGACAGAGATTCCGAAATCAGATACTGGATTGTAAGGCGTACCCATGCGCAGATATAGACTCAGATCACAATATAGTAGTGATGAAGACTAGGCTGAAGTTCAAGACATTAATCAAGAAGAATCAATACGCAAAGAAGTGGGATACGGAAGCACTAAGGAATGACGACATACGTTTGAAGTTCTCTAACGTTATAGATACAGCAATAAGGAATAGCGCAGTAGGCAGTACAGTTGAAGAGGAATGGGCATCTCTAAAAAGGGCCATCACAGAAGTTGGGAAGGAAAACATAGGTACAAAGAAGGTAACAGCGAAGAAACCATGGGTAACAGAAGAAATACTTCAGTTGATTGATGAAAGGAGGAAGTACAAACATGTTCCGGGAAAATCAGGAATACAGAAATACAAGTCGCTGAGGAATGAAATAAATAGGAAGTGCAGGGAAGCTAAGACGAAATGGCTGCAGGAAAAATGTGAAGACATCGAAAAAGATATGACTGTCGGAAGGACAGACTCAGCATACAGGAAAGTGAAAACAACCTTTGGTGACATTAAAAGCAACGGTGGTAGCATTAAGAGTGCAACGGGAATTCCACTGTTAAATGCAGAGGAGAGAGCAGTTAGGTGGAAAGAATACATTGAAAGCCTCTATGAGGGTGAAGATTTGTCTGATGTGATAGAAGAAGAAACAGGAGTCGATTTAGAAGAGATAGGGGATCCAGTATTAGAATCGGAATTTAAAAGAGCTTTGGAGGACTTACGGTCAAATAAGGCAGAAGGGATAGATAACATTCCATCAGAATTTCTAAAATCATTGGGGGAAGTGACAACGAAACGACTATTCACGTTGGTGTGTAGAATACATGATTCTGGCGATATACCATCTGACTTTCGGAAAAGCATCATCCACACAATTCCGAAGACGGCAAGAGCTGACAAGTGCGAGAATTATCGCACAATCAGCTTAACAGCTCATGCATCGAAGCTGCTTACAAGAATAATATACAGAAGAATGGAAAAGAAAATTGAGAATGCGCTAGGTGACGATCAGTTTGGCTTTAGGAAAAGTAAAGGGACGAGAGAGGCAATTCTGACGTTACGGCTAATAATGGAAGCAAGGCTAAAGAAAAATCAAGACACTTTCATAGGATTTGTCGACCTGGGAAAAGCGTTCGACAGTATAAAATGGTGCAAGCTGTTCGAGATTCTGAAAAAAGTAGGGGTAAGCTATAGGGAGAGACGGGTCATATACAATATGTACAACAACCAAGAGGGAATAATAAGAGTGGACGATCAAGAACGAAGTGCCTTTCGCCCCTACTCTTCAATCTGTACATCGAGGAAGCAATTATGGAAATAAAAGGAAGATTCAGGAGTGGAATTAAAATACAAGGTGAAAGGATATCAATGATACGATTCGCTGATGACATTGCTATCCTGAGTGAAAGTGAAGAAGAATTAAATGATCTGCTGAACGGAATGGACAGTCTAATGAGTACACAGTATGGTTTGAGAGTAAATCGGACAAAGACGAAGATAATGAGAAGTAGTAGAAATGAGAACAGTGAGAAACTTAACATCAGGATTGATGGTCACGAAGTCAATGAAGTTAAGGAATTCTGCTACCTAGGTAGTAAAATAACCAATGACGGACGGAGCAAGGAGGACATCAAAAGCAGACTCGCTATGGCAAAAAAGGCATTTCTGGCCAAGAGAAGTCTACTAATATCAAATACCGTCCTTAATTTGAGGGAGAAATTTCTGAGGATGTACGTCTGGAGTACAGCATTGTATGGTAGTGAAACATGCACTGTGGGAAAACCGGAACAGAAGAGAATCGAAGCATTTGAGATGTGGTGCTATAGACGAATGTTGAAAATTAGGTGGACTGATAAGGTAAGGAATGAGGAGGTTCTACGCAGAATCGGAGAGGAAAGGAATATGTGGAAAACACTAATAAGGAGAAGGGACAGGATGATAGGACATCTGCTAAGACATGAGGGAATGACTTCCATGGTACTAGAGGGAACTGTAGAGGGCAAAAAATGTAGAGGAAGACAGAGATTGGAATACGTCAAGCAAATAATTGAGGACGTAGGTTGCAAATGCTACTCTGAGATGAAGAGGTTAGCACAGGAAAGGAATTCTTGGCGGGCCGCATCAAACCAGTCAGTAGACTGATGACCAAAAAAAAAAAGGCAACGCCGGTCAACTGTTGTTTGTGTATGAGAAATCGGTTGGAAACTTTCCTCATGTCAGCACGTTGTAGGTGTCACCAATGGCGCCAGCCTTTTGTGAATGCTCTGAAAAGCTAATCATTTGCATGTTACGGCATCTTCTTCCTGTCGGTTAAATTTCGCGTCTGTAGCACGTCATCTTCGTGGTGTAGCAATTTTAATGGCCAGTAGTGTAGTAACCGCTTGTTATTGTGGAGATCTGAAATAGAATATTATCATGCAAGCGAGATGCTACTGCGGATTTCGAACTGCTCACATTGAGACGTTTTTGTAAAGCGAATTTCGGAGCCGCTTCCAGTTTGCCCCATGTATTTCTGAGAACAGTCATTACAAGTAATTGAACAGACGCGTGTGTTCTTGTATGCGTTGCTGAATGTTCCCTGTGTCTGTATTTGGTACCTACATTCTGCGGGACACAAAACGAGGGATTTATGTTACTCTATTTTAAACATAATTCAGGAAATCTGGCGAAACGTAGAGAACGCTGACTGTATGGCGATTCCAGTTCCGCTCCCCCGGAAAACTGAGCCGCAGCTCGGTTATCGTGACCGCAGTACCACTTCTTCTATATTGCAGATATTCATTTCATTCCCCAAATCCTCGTTCCTTATACAATTTACTTTTACGATTACGTTTCTCGCCATCGCATGCTCACCACTATCACCGATGACTTCAGTTGCACGGCCTGGCATTGGCCAGGAATTGCGTCGTGGGCCCTGACCGCTCCTACAGAAACATTTAACGGCGCCACTGGTTTGCAGAGAGTGCGCCAGCCAACGGTATCGGAGAGTCGCCTCCAGCCCTGAGTCAGCTGCCCCGGCGCCAGGCGCGTTATTACAGGATATGACGCCACAGCTGCGCACCTGCAGCTGCTCCATTACGGGCCGTCCTCAGAGGCAGCGATATCACTTCTCTGAGTGCTGGGCAATAGCTGTCCAGTAATACGAGCGTAGCCCAAATTCGACTTACATTATCACTCTCACCATTCTTCCTAACCAGGTTCTGCATCAAAATAAATCGCGAAACATACACTACTGGCCATTAAGATTGCTACACCACGAAAGTGGCGTGCAACAGAAGCGAAATTTAACCGACAGGAAGAAAATTCTGCGATAGGCAAATGATTAGCTTTTCAGGGCGTTTACACAAGATTGGCGCCGGTGGCAACGCCTACAACGTGCTCACATGAGAAAAGTTTCCAACCGATTTCTCATACACAAACAGCGGTTGACCGGCGTTGCCTGGTGAAACGTTGTTGTGATCCCTCGTGTAAGGAGGAGAAATGGGTACCATCACGTTTCCAACTTTGATAAAGGTCGGATTCTGGCCTATCGCGACATTCCTGCTCGCGATGGTCGAGATCCAATGACTGTTAGCAGAATATGGAATCGGTGGGTTCAGGAGGGTAATACCGAACGCCGTGCTGGTTTCCAACAGCCTCGTATCACTAGCAGTCGAGGTGACAGGCATCTTATCCACATGGCTGTAACGGATCGTGTAGCCACGTCTCGATTCCTGAGTCAACAGATGGGGAATTTGCAAATCAACAACCATCTGCACGAACAGATCGACGACGTTTGCAGCAGCATGGACTATCAGCTCGGAGATCATCGCTGCGGTTACCCTTGACGCTGCATCACAGACAGGAGCGCCTGCGATGGTGTAATCAACGACGAGTGCACCAATGGCAAACGTCATTTTTTCGGATGAATCCAGGTTCTGTTTACAGCATCATGATAGTCGCTTCCGTGTTTGGCGACATCGCGGTGAACGCACATTGGAAACGTGTATTCGTCTTCACCATACTGGCGTATCACCCGGCGTAATGTTATGGGGTGTCATTGGTTACATGTCTCGGTCACCTCTTGTTCGCATTGACGGCACTTTGAATAGTGGACGTTACATTTCAGATGTGTTACGACCCGTTGCTCTACCCTTCATTCTATTCCTCGAAACCCTACATTTCAGCAGGATAACGCACGATCGCATGTTGCCGGTCCTGTACGGGCGTTTCTGGATACAGAAAATGTTGGACTGCTGCCCTGGCCAGCACATTCTCCAGATCTCTCACCAATTGAAAACGTCTGGTCAATGGTGGCCTAGCAACTGGCTCATCACAATACGCCAGTCACCACTCTTCATGAACTGTGGTATGGTGTTGAAGCTGCATGGGCAGCTGTACCTGTACACGCCATCCAAGCTCTATTTGACTCAATGCCCTAGCGTATCAAGGCCGTTATTACTGTCAGAGGTGGTGTTCTGGGTACTGATTTCTCAGGACCCAAATTGCGTGAAAATGTAATCACATGCCAGTTCTAGTATATTTGTCCAATGATAACCCGTTTATCTTCTGCATTTCTTCTTGGTGTAGCAATTTTAATGGCCAGTAGTGTAAATTATACGCCGTTAACAGGTAACAAAGGCAGCTCAGATGATTTAGTAGGTTTGTTTTGTTAACCCAATTATTAATGAGTCTTTGATCAAAGGCGCCTAGACGCTCAGAGTAAATCACGTGGAAGGACTGGACCGGGTTTCGGATAAACATCATTTACCATTTGTAAAACTTTCATTACGAAAGACGACAATGTGGAAATTTCCAGTTTCACGTTAAGCAAACTGATTACAAGGTGGAGATTTCCAGTTCCACATTAAGCCAACTGTCAGCTTATACGTAACGGCTTTTGCCGCTTAATAAGTTTAAAATAGTGTGAATCCAAAAAAAACTCTTTATCAATTTAAATAGATGCCCACAGGACACTTGAATAAAACGTGAACAAGAAATAACAGAGTTAAGTCTAATTTTGAAAGCTCCTGGCAGATTAAAACTGTGTGCCGGACAGTGACTCGAACTCGGGACCTTCGCCTTTCGCGAGCAAGTGCTCTGCCATCTGCCATGAAGTTTCATATCAGCGCACACTCCGGTGCAGATGAAAATCTCATTCTGGGAACATACCAAAGGCTGTTGCTAAGTCATGCCTGCGCAATATCCTTTCTTCCGGGAGAGCTAGTTCGGCAAGGTTCGCAGAAGAGCTTCTGTGAAATTCGGGAGGTAAGAGGCGAGGTACTGACGGAAATAAAGCTGTGAGGACGGGGTGTGAGCCGGCCGGAGTCGCCGTGCGGTTCTAGGCGCTACAGTCTGGAACCGAGCGACCGCTACGGTTGCAGGTTCGAATCCTGCCCCGGGCATGGATGTGTGTGATGTCCTTAGGTTAGTTAGGTTTAATTAGTTTTAAGTTCTAGGTGACTGATTACCTCATAAGTTAAGTCGCATAGTGCTCACAGCCATTTGAACCATTTTGGAACGGGTCGTGATTTGTGCTTGGGTGGCTCAGGTGGAGCCGGCACGGTAGCTCAGTGTGTTCCGTCAGAGAGTTAGCTACCCTCTGTACTAAAAAAACTGAGTGAACGGATAAGCGAAGAACACGATCGGGAGTCATCGTACGTCTGCATCGACCAAACCTAACTGATAATATAGAACAAAATGAGATAAAAAAAGATAGTAGAGCCTTTGTTCTCGAAAGGCAAAGGTCCCGAGTTCCAGCCTTGGTCCGGCACACAGTTTTAATCTGCCAGGTAGTTTCATGTCAGCGCACAATCCGCTGCAAAGTGAAAATCTCATTCTGTAAGTCTAATTTTGCATTTTACATATTTGGGAAAAGGAAAACAATCAATCAATGCCAATAGCCGGTGTGATTATTCTGATTAAAACGACCAGCTGATGCTCTAGAATGTTGTAACAAAATTAAAATCTACAAACGGGATCCCGACTAATACAAAACCAAGAATTTGATGGGTAATCAAGGTGATTACTTACAAATGCAACCCTATTAACATGCTGCCTCTACATCTAAAATCCGCTTTCATTTAGAGCTTTAGCAGTATCAGACAAAAGACTTCAAGAAAAAAATTTAGCAAATTAAGAAACTGCCAATCACGGCTCTTCAAAAATTTAAACATGACGAGGGCCAGATGATAAAATGTAAGGATTTTTAACAAACTGGGCAACGGCCGTTCCAGCTCTGCAAAACATTATACCAACAGACAGAAACTCTTAAACTAACATTAATTAAAACAAGAGATAGAATTATGTCTCTTTCAAAAAAGGGGAATAAAACAAAATATAACAATTAATGCGGCAGAAGTACGTAACAAAGTTATGTAACTTAATTCCTTGCTGTGTGAGGTAATGCAGAAAGCGGCTCGCTCGGCGAAGACGATGCTGCCAGCCAATACACACAGGCAGCAGGTCCACAAGAGAACTATGGGGCCAAGAGATTCGGTGTCCGCAGTTCTTGGTCTAGCGGTTAGCGTTGCTGCCTCTAAATCACTGGATCCCGGCTTCGATTCCCTGCCGGGTCGGGGATTTTCTCCGCCCGGGAACTGAGTGTTCGTGTTGTCCTCGTCATTTCATCATCATTCGGGAAAGTTGCGCGATTGAACGTCGCAAAGAGTGGGTATTTGTACGGGCGCTGATAACCACGCCGTAGAGCGTCCCATAAAGCAAATTCATCTCAACACGTTCGCTGTCCTCTGCGTGTTCCACAACAACAGTAAAACTGGAACAAACAAATGGATCCTCTAAGTTGCGGCACCACTAGTCCGTTTCACAAGCTCCCGTAATCAGGTGTTCAGTCAGGAAAGGGTTACCGAAGACGGAATCTGAAGTGTTGACAGACGTGCCAACACCTTGTAGTTAGAGGAGGCCGAAATGCACGCTATAATCTTACGCAGACTGGCGTGAGGTCTGGAACAGGACACGTAATGAATGCTATAAAGAAAAGTACGTAGCTTCTGGAATACTTAACTTTAATCCACATTTGTAGAACATCGCTCTTGATGATACATTAATAGAATCTCAATATCTATACTGGTAATGGCGCCTTGCTAGGTCGTAGCAAATGTAGCTGAAGGCTATGCTAACTATCGTCTCGGCAGATGAGAGCGTAATTCTCAGTGAACCATGGCTAGCAACGTCGGCTGTACAACTGGGTCGAGTGCTAGTACTTGCTCGGTGGAGGCTTTTAAATCGGCCGCGGTCCGCTAGTATACGACGGACCCGCGTGTCACCACTGTCAGTAATTGCAGACCGAGCGCCACCACACGGCAGGTCTAGAGAGACGTACTAGCACTCGACCCAGTTGTACAGCCGACGTTGCTAGCCATGGTTCACTGAGAATTACGCTCTCATTTGCCGAGACGATAGTTAGCATAGCCTTCAGCTACTTTTGCTACGACCTAGCAAGGCGCCATTACCAATTGATATTGTGATTATAAAGCCTGTACAGTAACGAGAGATGTTCTACAAATGTGGATTAAAGTATTCCAGAAGCTACGTACTTTTCTTTATAGCATTCATTACGTATCCTGTTTCAGACCTCACGCCAGCCGGCGTGAGCTTATAGCGTGCTTTTCGGTCTCCTCCAACAAAACAGTGTTGGTACGTCTGCCGACACTTCAAACATTTATACAATTTTAAATACTTTTAGACTGTCAGACTTACTACCGATCATACGCTTAGTAGAACCGCTTCTGAGACCTTGCAGCCCCTTGATTTTGTTCAGCACCAGAAGGCAACACACCAGAACAGGAAACAAAAACCAAGAATATCGCTTAACCAGCTCCAAGCTCACTGGACCGACTTGCAGAGCTGTGATCTGGTAACCCAAAGGCCGAAGCACCTAATTAATCAGACTCTCCTACAAGCTGCTCCCCAAATGAAACGAAATTGACCTAAATATACAAATGAAATAAATTTTGCCGCTGAAGGAACACACAGGCACCAAGATCGATAAAGCTATGCACAATCGAGAATAGTGTCGGAGAACCGCCGTATCAAGGGGCCTCGTACCGAATACTACCGGCCAACGTGACCAGACCCGATCTCCACACAGTGCGTATCTCCCACCCGAGCCCCAAATAATGCTGCAAACCCCACTGCCGCCGATACCACTGCTGCGGCCCCCAGTTGGAAAGCGCTCTCTGTGGCTAGGAATCGCTTGCTCTCTGGTGTGCACGGCGGGAGATTCGAAAGAAGCCAGGCGCCACCGCTAGTTTACAACTTCTGTTATTGCAGATTTGTAACGCTACTAATTTCATTCATTTCGGACTATGGTCAGTGCAACTCTTGCATCGTGTTCAAGGTTAATTCAGTTCAATACTTTTTACAGTAAACCTACTCGTGATACTTTACACTTTTCCTCCAGTACCTCTCATCGCAATTTGGTGGTCTTCTCGCGTTGACTAAACGAACCCACTGTAGACTTTTCTGCTTTGTGGCTGTTGGAAGGTAATCGAATGATAAAAGGAATAGCTGTGGTGTTCATTAGATTGTTTGCTCCTAATTTCCAGTCCGCATCAATAAAAGCCTCACTTGCTAATTCAATGTTGTGTCGACTGTGATGGCATTCGACCGCATCCCTTCTAGCAGGATTTTCAGGAAGCAAAATGAAGATAAATATAAGGTAACAGGGGAATACTACAGACTAGGAGTCAGACGGATCTGACAAAAACTCGAATACAGAAATCAAAAAAAGTCTTGCATCACCTCGGTTCCGAGAGTCCTGGAACCTGTACAGAAAACTGGAATAGAGATCAATATAAATCTTATTTCCACCCTTTTTATTGCTCATGAAAACCACACATTGCATGTTGTACCATTATACAGCGAGACCTTCACAGGTGGTGGTCCAGATTTCTGTAAACACCGGTACCTCTGATACCCAGTATCACGTTCTCTTGCACTGATTCATGCCTTTATTCGTCGTGGCACACTATCGACAAGTTCATCAAGGCACTGTTGGTCCAGATTAGCCCAATCCTCAACGCCGATTCGGCGTAGATCCCTCTGAGTCGTTAGTGAGTCACGTCGTCCATAAACGGCCCTTTTCAATCTACCCCACACATGTTCGATAGGGTTCATGTCTCGAGAACACGCTAGCCACTCTAGTCCAGCGACGTCGTTGTCTTGAAGGAATTCATTCACAACATGTGCACGATGGGGCCGCAAATTGTCGTCCATGAAGACGAATACCTCGCCAATATGCTGGCGATATAGTTGCACTAACGGTCGGAGTATGGCATTCACGTATCGTACAGCCGTTACGGCGCCTTCCATGACCACCGGCGGCGTACATCGGCTGCACATAATGCCGCCGCAAAACAGCAGGGAACCTCCACCAGCCCGCCGCTGTGGCCTAGCGGTTGTAGGCGCTTCAGTCTGGAATCGTTCTGCTGCTCTGGGCGCAGGTTCGATTCCTGCCTCGGGCATGGTTGTGTGTGATGTCCTTACGTTAGTTAGGTTTAAGTAGTTCTAAGTTTAGGGGACTGATGACCTTAGATGTTAAGTCCCATAGTGCATAGAGCCATTGGAACCATATTTCTGAACCTCCACTTTGCCGCACTCTTTGGACAGCGTGTCTAAGGCGTTCAGCCTGACCGGGTTGCCTCCAAGCACGTCTCCGACGATTGTCTGGTTGAAGGCACATGCGACACTAATCGGTGAAGAGAACGTAATGCCAATCCTGAGCGGTCCATTCGGCTTGTTGTTGGGTGCATCTGTACCGCGCTACATGGCGTCGTGGTTGCAAAGATTGACCGCGCAATGGACGTCGGCAGTGAAGTTGCGCATCATGCAACCTATTGCGCTTAGTTTGAATCGTAACACAACGTCCTGTGGCTGCACTAAAAGCGTTATTAAACATGGTAGCGTTGCTATCAGAGGTCCTCCGAACCATAATTCGTAGGTAGCGGTTATCCACTGCAGTAGCAGCTCTTGGGCGACCTGAGCGAGGCATATCACCGACAGTTCCTGTCCCTCTGTATCTCCTCCATGTCAGAACAACATCGTTTTGGTTCACTTCGAGACGCCTGGACACTTCCCTTGTTGAGAGCCCTTCCTGGCACAAAGTAACAATGCGGACGCGATCGATTCGAGGTATTTACCGTCTAGGTAAGGTTGAACTATAGACAACACGAGCCGTGTACCTTCTTCCTGGTGGAATGACTGGCACTGATCGGCTGTCGGACCCCCACCGTCTAATAGGCGCTGCTCATGCATTGTTGTTTACAGCTTTGGACGGGTTTAGTGACATCTCTGAACAGTCAAAGAGATTGTGTCTGTGATACAATATCCACAGTCAAGGTCTATCTTCAGGAGTTCTGGGAACTGGAGTGATGCAAAAGTTTTTTTGATGTGTGTATATTATTCCATAAACATGACGGAACCACAAATAAGGACAGTCGAGTGAGAGACGTCGGTAAGGACACAGGCCCACAAGGTTTCACACGCTACCACTGCTGGAAAAGTACTTATACCTATGGGCCAAAACATTGGGACCACCTGTTTAATAGCGCATTGTTCCACTTTCCAAAAACGGTTCAGTAGAGATCCTGCTTGGCATGTATTCTACAGCTTTGCAGAAGTATGTGGCACCAGTTGTCTACTTATAGCTCACTAAATTCCAACAATTTACGGGAAACGGGTTTGTGGGAACGCAGCTTGTACCCGAGATATGTTCTAGTGGGTACAGACCAGGATCATTTGCTTGCTAAGACATCAGTATGAGTTCACTATGATGTTCCTAAAACCACTACAGCACGATTGTGACCCTGTGTCGCGGAGAGGTATCCTAATGGAAGGTGTCATCGCCTCCGCGGCGAACAAACCATAGCACGAATTTCGAACTAACGGTCTTCAAGCCTTGGCAGAAATTTCCCATCTTTCCAATTATTTTCAGTCACAAAACCGAGGTCTGGATAATTTCTCTGCCCTTATGAGACGTCAGTTCTAAGAACTAGGCGAGCCCAAAATGGTTTCTGGTTGCAGGGGAAAGTTAGCTTAAAGCCTTTTTTTGAGCATTTAATTTCAATGGGTTTTGAAATGCTAACCGTGGTCCGCAATAATATTCACGTAGTTCGCCGCTGTCGTGGTGTCTTCGAATAGTACCATAGGTCCCGTAGAATCCCAACTCAATGTACACCGTGGCATGATTCTGCTTTTATCGGTCTGCATTTGTGGCGTGGTGCACGTTTCAAGCAGCCATTCGCTTGGATGAAGGCGTGTAAGGATCCAACCATCGACCTGGTGTAACAAGAAATGTGATTCATTGATCCACGGTGAAAATTCAGTGATGCTGTCTCCACTGAAATCATAACTGACGATTTTGTAGGGTGCAGCTCCATGTTCAACGCTGTCCTTCGAACGATATGCGAACACTTTGCCTGCACCAGCATGTACTCTGTCGTCAACTCTACCACAGATCGCTGTCTACCCTGAACTGAATTGTGGGAGATCCTAGGATCTCTGCGTTTTGTGATGAGATGTGGACGTCCAGTACCATCCGGCCTACGCGTTATTCCACCACCTTTTAACCACTTTCCGTAGCTTCACACGACAGCATCGTCTTACTTCAGGTCCAGCAGCGCGAGTTGGGTTAGAAGTCAGAACTGAATAGAAATTTAAAGTCAGTTGAGTCGATAGTGCCATTCTAAATTGTATCAGGTGATAAAGTAAAGTGTTCAGCGATACTAACAAACAGATAAGTAGTATTTCCGTGGATATGTGTTGTTTCCAAGTTAAGTATACTATCTTGTTCAAGTTTTAATAAAGTGTTTTAATATTTTGTGTGTGTTGTTCTGCTCGACTTCCTCCAGAAGTAAAGCTGGGTTTGCTAGAACCGACTACAGTACAGTCGCGAATGTCTCAAGTGTATTTTCGTCTGGCATTATAATTTGCAAGAGGGAAATGAATAATCGTCACAACTCCTTTCTTGAGAGAGTGAATGCGAAATGAGAAGAAAGAAGGAAATAAATAACAGCCAAACGATTTACGTTGACTGAAGTCTAGCAGATGCGGCACAAATTTATTTACCGCGGAAGCAAGGAAAGCTTCATCACGCACTACTATCAAGATGCTAGTGGAAACATCATTAAGAAATCACGACCGGAAATACGAAATGTATTGCTGTTCAGAGTCGGAACTAACGTGAGCTGCACGGTTCATGGCGGCTACTACCAAGTACCGGAACACGTACCAAACTCGAAAATGGCAGCAGCTAGTGTTGATCACCAAGTCTTCCGTATGAGACCTAGTGAGCTCGTGAGCGCATATCCTGTCTCTCTTGTTAATTCATACGCCGAACAAAGTAAGCCTCAGGCAGTAGAAAGAGGACACCGTTGCCAACCTAACTTGGCTGGTCTTTGCGATATGTTCCGACCAGTGAAGACAAGTAGCTCCGAGGGTACTGGATTGGCGGAAATTTTGTACGGTTTGGTGTTCCTCCACGGCTAGCAAATCACAGTATGAATTTCGAACTAATGGTCCGCAAACCCTGGCAGAAATTTTTCATCTTGCCTATTATTTGCAGTAATAAAACCGAGGCCTCGGGAGACGTCCGTTCTATGATCTAGGCGAGCCCATGATGGCTTCTGGTTGCAGGGGAAAGTTAACGTAAAGCCCTTTTTTGAGCATTTAATTTCAACGGGTTTTCAAATACTAATCTTAGTAACCTGTGATCTTTGTAATTTGATTGGTACTTTCAAGGCTATTCCGAATATTTAGGGGTTCTAGATAGAATTTTATGTTATCACTCTCTCTTTATCAAGGGGCTGGTTAAGACTGCAGTCACTGCTTTAGCACGCCTTATTGTAGGTCAGAGAAAATTTTCTGCTCCACGCCACTACGGGACCACTCTAACTGGTCTAGTAATCTTACCCAATAAGGGTCCCAGTCTGACGAGTGAACCTTTGGCCACAGCCAAAGATCCAGTTTCACATGCACTGACGACCAAAACATTATCTGCTCTGTCCACCGCCAGACTGAATGAGGCCTGGTGGCAATTTGGGCGTACGCCTCGCTAAGGAAAGTATATCAGAGGAGCATAGAAGAAGGGGAACCATTCTAGCGACGTTACGGACCGAAATGGAGAAATCCACTGACTTTGGACAAGGACAGATTGTCACGGATCTGGCGCTTGGGAACGAGCATCTCGGAAGGGCGAAGATGATCGGCTGTTCGCATGCTACTGTCACAAGCACCTAAGGAAAGTGGTTAAAGATGATGAATACACGAGTAGGTGACAAGACGCTGGACGTCCACAACCCATCGAAGAATGTGGAGGTCAGATGTTTTGCCTGTTCTCTAAAGCAGGGTAGGCGGCAGTCTGTGGCCGACATGACAGGAGTACAACCCTTCAGTAGTGCTGCAAGTGTTTCTGAGCACACCGTTCAGCTCACGTTGTAGAAAATGGGACTTCGCAGGGAGGGGAAACTCGTACATATTCCTTTGTTGACCCAATGACGACTGCTGTGGATAACAGGTCATCGAAATTGGACCGTGAATCAATGGAAACGTGTCGCCCGGCCGTATAAGTCACCAGATCGGTGCTCCAGATACGCCGTCATATAGGTGATCGACTGCTCGAAACATACACAGCACACGAACGCATGCCGATTGGCGTGGGGAGTGTTATGGTAAGGGAACATGCACCTAGGATTCAGCGCAACCTGTGGTAGTAATTGAAGCCACAATGCCAGCTGTGGACCACGTCATCGTTACAGAGGACAATGTGCGTCGCTGCCTGCTTTATGTCTTTCCTGCGAGCAGTGACGTCTTCCACGAGGATAACTGTCAGCCCAAACTCGTGCCGTGCTACAGTGATTTGAGGAGCATGATAGTGAACTCACGTTGATGTCTCGGTAATAATACACTACTGGCCATCAAAATTGCTACACCAAGAAGAAATGCAGATGATAAACGGATATTGATTGGACAAATATATTATACTAGAACTGACATGTGATTACATTTTCACGCAATTTCGGTGCATACATCCTGAGAAATCAGTACCCAGAACAACCACCTCGGGTCGTAATAACGGCCTTGATACGCCTGGGTATTGAGTCAAACAAAGCTTGGATGGCGTGTACAGGTACAGATGCCCATGCAGCTTCAACACGATACCACTGTTCAACAAGAGTAGTGACTGGCGTATTGTGACGAGCCAGTTGTTCGGCCTCCATTGACCAGACGTTTTCAATTGGTGAGAGATCTGGAGAATGTGCTGGCCAGGGCTGCAGTCCAACATTTTCTGTATCCACAAAGGCCCGTACAGGACCTCCAACATGCGGTCGTGGATTATCCTGATGAAATGTAGGGTTTCACAGGAATAAAATGAAGGGTAGAGCCACGGGTAGTAACACATCTGAAATGTAACGTCCACTGTTCAAAGTGCCGTCATTGCGAAGAAGAGGTGACCGACACGTGTAACCAATGACACCCCATAACATCACGCCGGGTGATACGCCAGTATGGCGATGACGAATACACGCTTCCAATGTCCGTTCACCACGATGTCGCCAAACACGGATGCGACCATCATGATGGTGTAAACAGAACGTGGATTCATCCGAAAAAATGACGTTTTGCCATTGGTGCACCCAGGTTCGTCTTTGAGTACACCATCGCAGGCGCTCCTGTCTGTGATGCAGCGTCAAGGGTAACCGCAGCCATGGTCTCCGACCTGATGGTCCATGCTGCTGCAAACGTCGTCGAACTGTTCGTGCAGATGGTTATTGTGTTGCAAACGTCCCCATCTGTTGACTCAGGGATCGAGACGTGGCTGCACGATCCGTTACAGCCATGCGGATAAGATGCCTGTCATCTCGACTGCTAGTGATACGAGGCCGTTGGGATCCAGCACGGCGTTCCGTATTACCCTCCTGAACACACAGATTTCATAAACAGTCATTGGATCTCGACCATCGCGAGCAGCAATGTCGCGATACGATAAACCGCAATCGCGATAGGCCTCAATCCGACCTTTATCAAAGTCGGAAACGTGATGGTACCCATTTCTCCTCCTCACACGAGGCATCATAACAACGTTTCACCAGGCAACGCCGGTCAACTGCTGTTTGTGTATGAGAAATCGGTTGGAAACTTTCCTCATGACAGCAAGTTGTAGGTGTCGCCACCGGCGCCAAGCTTGTGTGAATGCTCTGAAAAGCTAATCATTTGCATATCAGAACATCTTCTTCCTGTCGGTTAAATTTCGCGTCTGTAGAACGTCATCTTCATGGTGTAGCAATTTTAATGGCCAGTAGTGTAGCTGCGTGGTGAATCTGATGGAACACATCTGAGATGCTATCAGGGGCACTTTGATGTCTACTAACCACCGGCCCGTAGGCGATACCGTTTACAGAGTGTTGTCCAACAACAGAAAACATTTCGAAAGTAATCCTTGTCGTGTACTCGCAATCACATTTTGCATCAGCTCCAACGTGGTACACTGACTCTCAGCATTCAGGCTCTCTCTATCGGTAAGGGCGTGAACCACCAGTTTACCTTGCGTGTCTCAAACAGTTGTGGTCATTTCTTTCCTCGCAAATCCCATTGTTTCTTTTTCTCTTCATATGGTGAGGATGCGATCGGTGTCGCCATCACAATTATGCTTCCTTCGCCTCAAATGTCGCACGACCCACTTATGTTTCATACCATGTGACGATACGATGTATCCGCCTGATACCGCGTTAGGTTCTGCACAGAAAGGTCGTTCTCTTGACTTTCCTCACGTCAGTGAGGTACTGTGGTACCACGTTAGAACACGTCCTCCGGGAGTCCAGTATGTTATGCTCTGTCAGTGGAGAAGTTGAGTTGTTGTGAAATAGGTTTAACACGAATGCGAGGAAACACGAATGCGAGGAACCGATTGAATCAACTCCTCCACCCGGCTCACGTTGTCACCTGGGATGGACATTATTAATCTTCTGACCTTTTCTCGTCTGCCACAATTGTTCTTCATTTATAAAACACGTGGCACCAAAAACACCTCGTTTTGTGGCATTCCACCCGTTTCGTGAACTATCTGTAACGGGAGCTGTAGTATAGCTGTGGACGTTTTCGTTAGACGCAAAAATCTTATAGCACTTCGCATTTCAATCGCCGACTACGTATATGTCAAATTTTCCAACTTAAAACTATATTTCGAAGTGTAGCAGCACAGTTGACTTCATCTATCGGAGGCGTTTGAACGCTTCGATCTACTTGGAGACAGAATTTAATCAGCACGCTGTCTTTACATACCTAAAGGCTCTTGTTCCTTCACTTGTTGAACAACCCTTGTAGTTTAGTGGCCAAATCATAAAAGGCCCTTTGTTGTTTCTACCCCTCAGAAAACTTTATTTTATCCAGCAACGGGTTATTATTCATAAGGTGTGTCTCTCCTACGACATCAGTAGTTGTCTACGCTGAAGCCTAAGCAACGTATTAATGTTACCTGACTGAATGCAATGTCTTAATAATACCTCACTGCTCTACGTATGCTCTACGTAAGTGAAATGCAAAGTGCATAATATAAGTATCATATACGGCTGAGAAATCAAGAAATATTATACGCACAGTTTGAGACCCCCAGGAATAAGATGATATAGCTGTTCATGGAAGAAAAAAATCTGGCAACTTGAGTTGTTATATTACTGTATGGCAGTGGAAGACCTCACCGTTCGACATGGAGCAGAGACAGATTGAGTAAGACAGTGCGTTAATTGCTGCGCTTCTGAGCGCTTTACAATGAAAGCAAGATTGAAGCAAACTCAGGACACATTCATTGGATATATCGACACAGAAAAAGCGCTAGAATTATGTAAAATCGTGCACGATGTTCGAAATTCTGAGAAAAATAGGAGTAAGCTGTATGAAAAGACGGGTAATATATACCAAAAACAAGAGGTAACAATAAGACCCGAAGACCATGAACGAAGTGACTGGAGTAAAAGTTTGTAACAATTTTTTTTCACTAGCTGCTTATTTTTTTATGACCCACCATCTAATTTCTTATGTTGGGTCGTATGTTGCCACTTAGCCGCTGTGACTGGGTCCGGGGTCCGGAGTGACTGAAAGTAACACCACCCCGGCTCCCGTCGCCACTCACACCGTTACATCCATTTGATATCTTTTTTGTGCAGCATTACAAAATCTTATAACTAATTCAAAAACAAGTGAGATATTAATAAACAAACCGAAATTAAATATTTAGAAAGAAGGAAGGAAGAGAACTGAATAGAGACGAGATAGGTATAATATTGCCCGTCACCTAGTTGTGGGCGGCGGCCCGGGTCTTGGAATGACCCTCAAGACGCTGGCCATCGCTCACCATGCCTTTAACATCTACCATCCTAAAAACTAACTTAACTAGAAGAGATTAGGGTACGTTAAAGCTAGGAACTGAGACTAAAATCTCCATGTCCAGGCTGCTAAACTTTTTACGATATGCAATAGAGAGGTAACTGATTTTGTGCTTGGCTCAAAGTTGCTAGTGAAAGGGTACTTGTGGTAAAAGTAATTAAGGTAATGATGCTAACGGTTTTTGTTGAGCCTACAAGGCTCCTAGTAGAGTACATCAGGCGCAGGCACCTCCCGGCCCCGCCGACAACACGACCTGAACGGTGGTTTTCCCCGATCTACCACAGGTATCCTTCGGGTTGGGCTCAAAAGAGAGGAACAACAATGAAGATCCTTCCATCCAGGCCGTACGCCGCCTCTTACCAGGAGGCGTAGGTCCCTTGAAGAGGTGCCTAACTTTAAGCTGTTATTTGACATGGAGATACTGAGTTTGTAACACAGGGATGCAGCAATATCGCACATAATAGAAAGGTTCAAGAGTGCAATTAAAATGCAGTGTGATTGGATATCAGTGATAAGATTCGCTGATGATATTGGTGTCCTCATTAAAAGTGAAGAAGGATTACAGAAACTGTTGAATATCATGAACAGTCTAACGATTACATGGTACAAGACAAAAGCAATGAGAATTAGCAGAAGTGAGAAGCTTAACATCATAATTGGTGATCACTAAATAGATAAAGTTAAGGAATTCTGTTCACTTGGGTGAAAAATAACCGATGATGGACGGGTCGGCCGCTGTGGCCGAGCGGTTCTAGGAGCTTCAGTCTGGAACCGCGCGACCGCTGCAGACGCAGGTTCGAATCCTGCCTCGGGCATGGATGTGTGTGATGTCCTTAGGTTAGTTAGGGTTAAGTACTTCTAACTTATAGGGTACTGATGACCTCAGATGTTAAGTCCCATAGTGCTCAAAGCCATTTTTTTGATGATGAACGAAGCATAGACGACATCAATAAAAAGCAGACTAGCACAGGCAAAGATGGCATTCCTGGCCACGAGATGTTTATCGGTATCAAACATAGGCTTAATTTGACAAAGAAATCTTGGAGAATGTGCGTTTGGAGCACAGCACTGTATAGCAATGAATTATGGAGAGTGGACAATCCAGAACAGAGGAGAATCAAACCGTCTGAGATGTCGTGATAAAGAAGAATGCTGAAAATTAGGTGGACTGACAAGAAATGAGGAGGTTCTCTGCAGAATCGACGAAGAAAGGAACACATCGAAAACACTGGCAAGAACAGGGGACAGGATGATAAGTCATCTGTAAAGGCAAAGTGCTACATGGAGCTGTAGACGATAAAAACTGTGGGGGAAGGCAGAGATTTGAGTACATCCAATAAAAAATTGAGGAGGTAGGGTGAAAGTGCTGCTGTGAGATGAAGAGGTTAGTGCAGGAGAGGAATTCGTGGCGAGTTGCGTCAAATCGGTCAGAAGCCTGTTTACTCGAAGAAATAAAGAGAAGAAGAAGAAAAAGAAGAAGATGACTGAACGCTACCGAAGTGTAGACGACCAAAACGTGGAACGAGAGTGAAACGCTCTCGCTGTTAGAGCTGTGTTGTTGACCGCGGAAAGTGAACTTGAAGAGCTTCAAGGTGTCCTCTGGGCCCGGTGTGGCTGGACAGGATCGCCCACTGGTAGGTGGAAATTTCGAGACCGGATCTCCAGATGGGTCGCGCTTAATGCGGTCCTGAGAACCCAGCCAAGAAAATCAACGGCCGCTGCTTTTGAAATGGAAACTGGTCCCCGATGACGCATCCTGTAGCAGTTAAGTGAACGGTGTGTTTCGGATCTAACAAGTAGAAATGAAGAATAATATTTCACTACATTTATGCTTCGTATCCGATTTTGGACTAACTGATGGTCTGGTATCGCCTGTGTAGTATATACGTGTTAAGTGTCTCAAGGGAAGAAAATCCACCAGATTCCTAAAGAGGGGCTGAGGAGATAAATGGGAGGGATAAGAGGAATGCATACGTAAAATTTCTCCTGGGATATCGAATTAACTTACGGGACGTTCATACGACTTACGGATTTGCAGCCGGGTGGCGGCCGCAGATATTTGGACAGGTGTGCGCTCCGCCATTTTCAGTCCCCAAATTCTACGAGAGAGCGCTGTGCAATGAAATTTAAAACCTAGGCACGCAGGACACACACCGAAAAGCAACACACGCATTGTAATCGCTAGTGCCACCACACAACCAAATATGACCGATGTCACAGGTTATCAGTAGTGAATATTAATTATCAACAAGTAAGATAGCATTTACTCTGTCCCTCTGTTGTTTGACCAGGGGAGAGTAGGATACCAAGCATAATTTAAGCGCAAACCTCCATCTCTACTTATAGGGGCACTAGCTAATTTGACCTCAACAGCTTTCTTAATAACATTATCCCAGAAGTTCGAAGTGCATTGTCAGAATCTCCATGTTGCCATATCTCACAGGATGTCCGATGCCAGGAGAATGATTTTCTGCAATAGCAGATTTGCTCGGCTGCTGTAAGTGTGTGTGACACGAATGCTCAATACACCGGTCGTCCATTGTCCTGACGGTCTCAACAATATATGAAATGCCACAATTGCAAGGGATAGGGATACACACCACCTAACACAGAGGTCATACTTTACAGACATTAAACAAGGCCTTAATCTTAGATGGTGATCGAGAAATGCATTTCACAGCACCCTCCCGCAGAATACGCGTTGGAAATGCTACCTGCGAAACGCAAAAAGGCCGCAGTATTTTCTGTCACCTCTGTATTTTCATCACTGAAAAGAGTTACGGAAAGTCGACAGCGTAACGCGCGCCTGATGCGTCTTTAATGATAACGATTCTGGCGAAAGGTGGTTTTGAGATGGGCTAACTCAGTGGATATACTTTCAAGGTCTGAGATGACATGGGCCCAAAGTACCAAGATACAAAGTACCCCATCACACTGAGCCGGATGCTGACAACTATCATCCTGAATAGACAAATCAATGAGGGTTGCCTGCCTATAAACTGTACGTTGCATTGTTCCATCAGTCTCAGTCCTGACTAACACATTAAGGAAGGTATGGCAGCCATCCTCTTCCACCTCCGTTGCGAAATAAATATGTGGGTGGATTGAATTTAATAAGCTGTTTAAATTCTCACTTCCAAGAGGACAAAAAACAAAAATATATATGTGAAAAGCACGCAGGATTAATGCCGACAGCTTCAGGACGTGTTCCTTTAAATCTTCCATAAATAGATTGGCAGCAATAGGTGTCAAGAGCTCCCCACCGCAACTTCATATATCTGTTCATACAACTAGTCTGTGAATAAAAAGTAAGTGCAAGTCAAGGTATCTGCGACTATAGTAATAATAAAACTGTAAAACCGTCATGTCTGTCTGTTTAAACATACCAATCTCCAAAGCTACTAGACAAATTTTCATGGGGTTTTCACAGGTGACTTGAGTGTAGCTTGAGGGAACATATTTTCTTTATTTTATCAAAAATGGACGACGAATAAGATATCGTGATTCAAAGTTTTATCTAAAGCCACTGTGTCCATCTGTAGTTTCTCCTATTTTTCTCAGAATTTTCGATTTCATTACACCAATTTTAATGGGATATTCACAGGTAACGTAAGCATAGCTTAAGGCAACATATACGGCTTATTTCACGAAAAACTGATCACGGAAAAAGAAGAATCATGATATAAAGTATTATGAATGCGAAAGTATGTTTGTGTGTCACCTTTTTTATCACTAAACGACTGAACCGACTGTAATGAAATCTAGTGTGGAGATTGCCTGATCGTCGAGGAAGGACATAACCTACTTTAGAAAGTGTATACTACAAGTTATTTATAGATTTATTGAATATTACGCAAATTAGGGAAATTATTTTCTCTTTGAAAAAACTGTTTATCCTTTGACTTTGAACTTCATCATATTTGTGAAAATGCGTTTATTGATGAATGCGTTCTACATAGTACGATTCAACATTCTGAACAAAATACTTGTACAATCCTCAAAGTGTCTAATCCATACTTCTATACTGTAAATGATACGTGTGAAGGTAAATCTGTTACCTTTTCGCGACTTAACAGCTAAACTAGTTTCGATCGAATTAGGTATGGAGATAGCTTGCACCCTGAGGAAGAACGTGGGCTACTTTAGAAAGCAGAAAAAGAAATGTCGACAGTTAAAAGTGTGAAGTATGGTTTGGAACACATTTTCTTACGTCAGTGAACATAACCATGGTAATAAATTATTAAGTTCGTTGTATAATGTACACACTGTGTAATGTATAGCCTCTTCAGTAACACTATGCGTAGATGCGCGCACCTGTCTACGTCCGCCTGCATACACCGCTCAACCACAACGCCTTAAGTGAGGGGGACGCATCTGTACATCATGCTATGCTTCCCCGAGCAAACAGACACGTGAAGGCACCTGACGTTATTGCACATACAATAGCTTACTTACCTACCATCACTCATCATAACAAAACTAATTCTATGCGAGCATAGCCGCGGGAAAAAGCTAGTGTAACTCAACAGTAAAAGTAACCTCAATTAACAGTAATGAATCACAAGAACGCGAGTGAAGAAAGGCACTACATCAAAACTTACTGAAATATCAGAAACATTCAAACACAACTCCCGTAACTGGCAAAATAAATCCGCCGAGTTTTTAATGTTACGTACCGGGTGATCAAAAAGTCAGTATAAATTTGAAAACTGAATAATCACGGAATAATGTAGATAAAATGTTCAAAAGTGTGTGAAATCTTATGGGACTTAACTGCTAAGTCCCTAAGCTTACACACTACTTAACCTAAATTGTTCTAAGGACAAACACATACACCCATGCCCGAGGGAGGACTCGAACCTCCGCCGGCACTAGGCGCACAGTCCATGACTGCAGCGCTTAGACCTCTCGAATAATGTAGATAGAGAGGTACAAATTGACACACATGCTTCGAATGACATGGAGTTTTATTAGAACCAAAAAAATACAAACGTTCAAAATATGTCCGGCAGATGGCACTTCATCTGATCAGAATGGCAATAATTAGTATAACAAAGCAAGACAAAGCAAAGATAATGTTCTTTACAGGAAATGCTCAATATGTCCATCATCTTTCCTCAACAATAGCTGTAGTCGAGGAATAATGTTGTGAACAACACTGTAAAGCATGCCCGGAGTTATGGTGAGGCATTAGCGTCAGATGTTGTCTTTCAGCATCCGTAGAGATGTCGGTCGATCACGATACACTTGCGACTTCAGGTAACCCCAAAGCCAATAATCGCACGGACTGAGGTCTTGGGACCTGGGAGGCCAAGCATGACGAAAGTGGCGGCTGAGCAAACGATCATCACCAAACGACGCGCGCAAGAGATCTTTCACGCGTCTAGCAATATGGTTTTTTTTTTTGTTCTAATAAAACTCCATGTCATTCCAAGCATGAGTGCCAATTTTTATCTCTCTATCTACATTATTCCGTGGTTTATTAAGTTTTCAAATTTATACTGACTTTTTCATCACGCGGTATATACCAACCTACTTGCGGACTCGACAGAATAGCAACATATTTTGCTATTTGGCATGCCGAAGCAACAGTGTTCCTGACAATAGGTTGAAGACTTCCTTAAGCATCTTCCGAAGACCATATAATCTAGTGGGAACAGCACAATAAGAATTAAGACTCATATAGGCTCATGCGACAAGGAAACTTACTTGAGGAAATTTTTGGTCTTCTTCTCAACCCTTTTTGTCGGAACAGCACTGAGCCTGCGATGTGCTGAATCGGACAGAAACACTGCGTCCTTTGAACGTAATCCTGATTTTCCAGCACAACTGCAGCATTCCCCCCGCCACTACATCAGGATCTGCCAGAGTGAACACAAAGCAGCCCTCTGCTGCTGTCATGCATACGACATGCTTTTCTCCCAGTTTCATTGGCAGCATCAGGAGGTAGTTTAAAAACAGGCTGTTCGACAAACCGGTAAAAGTTTGGACGTCAGTTCAAAGTTTAAGTTTTCTACGAACCTAAAGATTCGTCGTCCAAAATTCTATCCGTATGATTAAACACAGAACGTCGAAATGCAGTATTAGACTCCGGACCACGGAAACGTTCGAACTTAGCTGAATTCTAGGCAGTTTAGAACGAAATTCCCAATCAGACTGCGACTTAGAAGCACCCTCCAGCCACTTCCAAGAAAATTTTCGCAGCCGTTATTAAATGAAACAATAATTCATTGGAAATACAATCCAGCTGTCGGCAGATACAACAGATCCTTCCACGAACAGGAGTTAAGCCAGCGCGTTGATCGATCCGATTAGCGGCAGGAGAATTAATATGATGTACAGCTGTGGCAGACGATAGAATGACATTATGATCTTGACTCCCCAACGGAAGTAAGAGTGCACATAGCATTCTCACTCTTTTACTGCGAAGTTCAACCAACGTTTACCTCTGTACTTCTGACTAACGACGCTATTTATAATGTCTTCATAACTCAGTTATGTTAAAATACCACTTTCGATACGGACGAAGTGAACAATCGTGCTTTAGGAAAGAGACTTACGTTTTAAACTTTTAATCTTGTCAAGAGAACTTATTTTGCATATGTTTTTGGCTAGGGTCCTACTTTAGCGAAACACAATTTTGTTTTTTAACCCAAACATGTTTCACTGCAGTTGGAGCATCTTCAGTGGGCTTTTATTTTATGGAATTTTACTACACGGTGTGGTTTTCCTGATGTATTATGTTTCTACAGTGACAGTTTTGTTTCACAGTTTTTCACCTGCAACCAGTTACACGTTTTCCAGCTGTAAAACAGTGAAACAATGACAGTGACAGCTCAATATATAGTGTTTGACTATGATGAAGATGTGGAAAAGAAAACGTTTAAGTGGTTGCAGATGACAAACTGTGAAACAAAACTGTCACTGTAGAAACATAATACATCAGGAAAACCACACCATGTGGTAAATAAAAAAAAACTTAAAATAAAAGCCCACTTAAGATGCTGCAACTGCAGCACTAAAACATGTTTGGGCTAAAAAATAAAATTGTGTTTTTCTAAAGGCGGACCCTGTCCAAAAACATATGTATTGTTAAAGCAAACACGGGAAAAAAGACCTTCAACCACAAGATGATTAGAACTTATTTTATCCTTCCAAGGATACACAAATACGTGTCAAGGATGAAGATATTCCAAGGTTATGGGTGGCAAAATTTGCGGCTAGAATTGTTTCTCCTAATGGCTCGTTGAAGGCGAAATTGGCGAGCAAGAATGGGACAAATTTTCATGTGTCGCGACATATTTATTTAGCTGCAGACTTACTACTCCTCAACGATTTTCACCATTATCTTTGCATGTCACTACATCCGTATTGATTACGACTTAATTTCAGTTAAATTAATTTAATACTTTTGTTTCTATTGTAATCTTACTACGTATACGAATCTGCTAAGCGAAATTTGTTGTGGCATTTGTATTCGGATCACTTAAGTGTCCTTTTCGAAAGAGTTTCAAGAGAGAAACAACAGAGTTTCTGAAGACGTTTACGCTTAATCGATAGATTTATTATAAATTATGGTCCAACGCGCATGCAACTCAGTAGAACCCAAGACTGTTCAGAGCACATGTCTTTCAGTCCTCCACAAAAACCTAGAATTGGTAGATTTGAACAGACGTCTGTTGTATCGTGTAACATCCCATACACAGTAACAGGCATTGTTCTCGTATAGAATGAATGTTTTTACATCCTGTCGACAATGGCAGCATGACGTTTGCAGGTTGAACAAATACGTGTCAAACGTACTGACTGGAAAAAAAGCGTTGTTAACGCCTGTATTACCCGTTCGACGAGCCCTCCAATGGGCAGCGGTGTGTAACGGCCATCTACCTCTCATGGTCTACAATCAATTTTTAAAAAGGTGTTCAGGAGACAAGATGGGTTAGTAATTATAATTTCAGAACTCTCGCTTCTAAATCTTTATTACGTCCACGCTGAAGCGTACTTCTTTATTTCATCCTGTTCATTTCAAACATTGTCCCATTTTACGAGTACATTAGAAACCTTCTCATCTAGTGAAATAGAAAAGTCACTCTGAAAAGAAAGAACGTTTGTTTCTCCAGACAGTTTTAATCAAGATAGTGCAAGCAAACTTGTTTTACAACATGTTTTGGAATCTTAGATATTTTTCTACATAGTAGCCTTTCAAATTTAAACATATGACATAGCGTGCCCATAAGCTTTCCTATGCCTTCTGTACACTCAGTTGCTGCCAAGTTGTTCACCCAGTCGCTAGTGTCACCTTTCAGTTCGTTCTCATTTCCATAGTGCTTTCTTCCCAAGAAAATTCTTCGATTTGGGGAAAAGGTGGTTATCATTCGGGGCGGATGTTCAAAAAATTCCCACGTACCCTGCCGAACTGAGTTCCTCAGTCACTATTGGAGATCGATTTGATAGTTCCCGGACGCTTCGCCTTAATGCCAGGCTATAGTTCCTCCTCCATTGCGCAGTATCGTTCCCCAGTAATGGAGACACCAGGTTCCTTGAAATGAACATCTAATGGGCCAAAATAATCAAAGTATAGAGTATCAGCTGCTCAGCAATGGCCGACTCTTGAAATTCTTTGAACGAGGGGATGACGTATAACACCACTGCATTGTCGACGCTTTCGACTCCGGTTCCCAGTGGTGGCAACAGCTTTCGTCGGCTGCAACTTTGCACTACAAGGATAACAATACTTTAGTCTGTTTGGACATATTTGGTAATAACATTGGTATAGTTCACGCTTCAGCGTTTACCGCAAGCACTTCGGAAAGACACCAACGCCACACTAATCGTTTGCTTATATGTCGATGCATACCCGCATTAGAATCACGCTTATTTATAAATTCTTTCAATAATTGTATGAAGTACTGAAAGTCAAATTTTTGTTGCTCTGGAATCCATTACAAGGGAAGACGGAAGACTTCAACTGGGTGACCGTTCCAGTCATTTAATAATACAGAGTATCACGTTTACCTTTATTTGTTTCCTTCTTTCCAATTTACTTTCTTCGTATATGTTGATGTTATGTGTTCTAAAGGGTTGTAGATGTGGTTATGAACTTGCAGTGGTGTAGCCGATGTATTTATATGAGTGATTGCTTTTTGTATTTTGCTAGTTTCTGCTCGTTCTATTACGAATTTTCTTAAATTGTCTACCTTCCGTAATGTAGGTTTTTTATTTCGATTAATCCCCTTCGTCCTTCCTTTCTGCTTAATGTGAATCTTTCTGTTCCTGAATGTATGTGATGTATTCTATATTTGTGGCATTGTGATCGTGTAAGTGTATTGAATGCTTCTAGGTCTGTGTTACTCCATTTCACTACTCCAGATGAGTAGGTCAATATTGGTATAGCATAAGTATTTATAGCTTTTGTCTTGTTTGTTGCTGTCAATTCTGTTTTCAGTATTTTTGTTAGTTATTGTCTATATTCTTCTTTTAGTTCTTCTTTAATATTTGTTTTATCTATTCCTATTTTTGGCCGATCCTAGATATTTATAAGCATCTGTTTTTTCCATCGCTTCTGTGCAGTCGCTGTTGTTATCCGATATGTAATCTTCTTGTTTAGTGTGTTTTCCCTTGACTTTGCTATTTTTCTTAGATTTGTCTGTTCCAGAAGCCATATTTATATCATTGCTGAAAACTTCTGTTATGTTTAGTAATTGGTTGGGTGGTTGATTTGTTGCTGCCAGTAGTTTTAGATCATCCATGTATAGCAAATGTGTGATTTTATGTTGGTATGTTCCAGTAATATTATATCCATAATTTGTATTATTTAGCATGTTGGATAGTGGATTCAGAGCAAGGCAGAACCAGAAAGGACTTAATGAGTTTCCTTGTATATTCCACGTTCAGTCTGTATTGGCTGTGATGTGATATTATTTGAATTTGTTTGGATATTAAGTGTGGTTTTCCAATTTTTCATTACTATGTTTAGGAACTGTATCACTTTAGGATCTACTTTGTATATTTACAATATTTGTAGTAACCATGAGTGGGGTACACTATCAAAAGCTTTTTGGTAATCAATGTATGCGTAGTGTAGCGACCTTTGTTTAGTTTTAGCTTGATATGTCACCTCTACATCTATTATCAATTGCTCTTTACATCCTCGTGTTAGCAGCAGCCTTTTTGTTCTTCATTTATAATTTTGTTCTGTGTTGTATGTGTCATTAATTTCTGTGTAATGACTGAAGTTATTATTTTGTATGTTGTTGGTAGGCATGTTATGGGGCGATATTTTGCTGAGTTTGATGTGTCTGCTTGATCTTTAGTTTCCAGATAAGTTATTCCTTGTGTAAGTGTATCAGGGACTGTGTATGGGTCTGCAGTGTAACTGTTAAATAATTTAGTTAGATGTGAATGTGTTAAGGTGAACCTCTTTAGCCAGAAATTTGCTATTTTATCTTTTCCAGGGGCTTTCCAATTGCGCTAGAATTAATTACTTGGGTTACTTCATGTTGAAAAATTATCACTTCAGGCATTTGTGATATCACTTGTATGTGTCTGTTTCTGCTTGTATCCACTGTGCACGTCTGTTATGTTGTACTGGGTTTGACTATATGTTGATCCAGAAGTGTTCCATGTCCGTTATGTTTGGTGGATTGTCTATTTTAACATGTGTGTTATCTATTGCTGGTAAAATTTCTTTTGGTTTGTGTTGAATGTTTGGTTTTGTTTCCTTCTATTTTCACTTTTTTTATATCTTCTAAGTCGTTTGGCCAATACTTGTAGTTTCTGCTTCTTTTCATCTAATTGCTCTATCGCTTCTTGTTGTGAGATTTTACATAACCTTTTTCGTTTCTTGTCTGATATTTCATTCCTTGTAAATTGTGTTAGCTATCCAAAGTTTTTTCTCAGTTTTTCTATTCTGATCTGTAGCCTGTGTTGCCATGCTGGTTTTGTGGGTTTCTTCTCTGTGTTGGTTGGTTCTGATCTCTGCCTAGTGTGTGTATTTAGTGTAGTGAGTGCTCCTATATAAACCAGTAGTTGTAACTCTTCCATAGTTGTATTTTCATTTAATTTGTTGTGTATTATTGTGTTGATAGTTGTTACTGTTGTTTTGACTTTTGGATTATTTGGTGGTCTATGCAAGAATGGTCTAATGTCTGTATTTGTGTCTTTGTATTCTATATATGTCTGCTGAAATCTTTCTTCTACATCTAACATGTGTGTCACTTTGTGTTCTATTTGTGCTTGTTCTGGTGGCTGTCTTAAGCTTTCGTTTTCCTCTGATTGTTTAATTGATGCGTGTTGTTCTTTGTCTGTTTGCTCTGGGATGTTTGAGTCTATTACTGTATTTTCTTCTTCTTCTGATTGCACATTGTTTTGTTCCTGTATTTGTTGTACTTGTTGTTTGATGTTTTGTAATTCTGACTAGGGTATCCTGTTATTTTTTATTATTACACGGATCTGATCAGCTAGTCGTTGTTCTGTTAAAAATTTTAATTCTGGGTATCTGGTAATAAATGTTGTGTATACTTGTGATCTGCATCCAGTTGTGTTGGTTCCTAAGTTTGTTGCTTGGTAATAACAGAACATGAGGTGTCGGTTAACTTCATCTGACCATCTCATCCTCTGTCTTTGCTTTCCTTCTAGAGTGGTTGCAGGAAGCATATCCTGCCAAACACCTCTATTTGGATTTAAATCATTTTCCGTGTGGCTAGCAGTGCCGTTACCATTGTGGACGGGCATAGGGTTCAAGCGTCGTCCCAGACCATGACAGCGCCTGTCCGAGGCTTCATTAGTTCTGTCCTGAACCAACTAATCACACTAAAAGGGGGGTTAGCCCTATTAGTGGTTTGTTCTTTTCGACGCCTTTTACGACTGGCAGAACATACCGGAGGCCTATTCGTTTCCCGGGCCTCCACGGGGTTTGTCATTATTATTATTATTATTATTGATATCACCACTATCAGTGACTGCAGCTGCAGCAGTACAAGTGATGCCAGTATTAAATTTGTTAGTCCATAGTATAATTTACTCACATCGCCACTGCAGGCGCTCAGATAATCTCAATACTAGTATTCATACCAAACTTGTTCTTTCCTTCGGTAACTATTGATCTAACACATACAGTATGTGTGAAATCCTGGTCTGATATGAGAGAAGCCATATAGTCCTAACTAGAGGAGATTAAACAAATAAAATAAATAGAGTCACATCTCGAAAAATGAGTGATATTCGTTTTTCATATTTTGTAAATCAGCATTCACCTCGTCTACGCCTACTTCGATTTGGGCCAGTGTGGCATTCCCTGAGTTCTGTGTGTCGGGTGGGTTTCTATGTTTACCTGCTTTCTATGTGTGTAGGGTACTATCATATGTCCTACCTTTGTGTGTGTGTATGTGTATGTGCGCGCCCGTTGCTACCCTGGTCGGGGCGAAGTACATTTCTTACCTTCCTTTTGTTTTAGGAAAGAACTAGTAGATTATCTCCTCTGTCCGTCCTATCTTAGATTTCTTGCCGTATGCTGTTAATGCATCTCTTTATTTGCATCTACATCCACGTCCGCCCCAGTAAATGAGTGGTCAGTGAGACAGAATGTCAATCCTAAGGCCCGAGTTCGATTATGGGCTGGGTCGGAGATTTTCTGTGCTGGATCTCCGGATCGCCGGATCTTACTCCTCTTAACTTTTTCCTCCGGTATTACATCAAGATGTCAGTGAATGGAACTCCCGTAGAAACCTGCTTGCTAGGGTCCAAGCTGCATGTCTCCTCGTACAACAGACGCCAGGGATCTTCGGGAGAGTGCGACTGAATGTCATGTGCCGTTGCCATTCATGCATTAGGACTGGCGGTCATCACTTTGAACAATTACTGTGAACTACGTTATTGTTACGTACCGTACGCTGTGTATGTCCACAAAACAACAAATGTGCAATTCCGACCACGGTGTCAAATCTCAATAAAACCGGTTGTAAATCCACTATCACCTGTTTCAGTTTGACGCAAAAGGTTTGAAACACCTTATAAATGTAAATGATCTAGCGGACGGAGTGGGCTATCCCCCTCCCCCCCCCCCTTTGCGGTTGTGGAGCCTTCCAGTCAGTAGCCTACATTTTGGTTAAATGCCCCCTTCTTTTGTCTCTGCGTGCCAAGTACAGACTCCCCCGCACTTTACCTTTGATGTTGGCTGACGATTCCCGGATGGTCGATGTGGTTCTGCATTTCCTCCGGGAAAGTGGTTTTTATTCTCAGTTTTAAGGTTTTTAATCTCTCTCTGGTATTGGGGCAGAGCGGTGAGTGTTGGGGTATCTCCCACTGTAAGCCGTGTTTGGGGATTCCCGACTCCCCTGCCTGGCCGAGATCCTCTTTATTTTTTTTTTTTTTTTTTTTTTTTTTTTTTTTTTTTTTTTTTTTTTTTGCGGTTGCACCTTTTAAGTCGCAGGTGGTCTTGCCTCTCCTGCTTCAGAGGTGGGATATTTCCTGCCTCTAGCATAGCGTTGGGTTCGCTCTCTTGCTGACTTACCTCATTTTGTTTTTACAATTGACAACCTGACTGCCCTTTTACATTTTTTTAGCCTTTTCCCTTTTATCGTTCTGACATTTCTGAGATGTCAGACCATCGGAATGGACCATATTTGAAACAAGGAACTGATTACCTTGCTGTTTGGTCCCTTCAACCCCAACTAACCAACCGTTGCGTTTGTGTGGCTTTGCAGGCCACGGCCCTTTCCATGCGTGAATTATTGACCATCACTTCTGAAAAACCCTGTAAAAAATAATAGTGGTCCTTTGACATTATTTAGTCTGTGTCACTGTTGACATTACACCTGTGGATGTTATCTCCTTTACCCTGTCACTGTACACGTCTGTCGATGACCGCTGGCGGAGCCGTGGCCGAGCGGCCGGTAGGTGGGCCTTTGTCGCGCTGCGAGTCTGCGGGCGGACGCCGCGTGGGCCGCGGCCGTGGAGGGGGCCCCGCCAGGTTGCCTGCGCTGAGCCCGCGTCGCCTGCCGCGACCAGTCTTCCGCTAGACCCGGCCGCGCCGCGAACGCAGCCGCAGAGAGCGAGCTCCACCCCGCGCGTGTGCCGAGAGCGAGACTGAGTGGTGTGTTGTGGCCGGCGTGTTGCAGAGCAAGTGCGTGGTGCGCGGCGGAGGGGCCGAGGCGGCGCCGCGCCGCTGGAACAGCGAGGACCACCAGCACCAGCAGCGCCTCAGCCCGTCGTCAGAGGCGTCGGCGGCGTCGGCGTCCCGCCAGCGGTCGCCCAGCCAGCAGCAGCTGCGCGACGCCGCCATGGCCACCACCAGGTCAGCACCCGCCGCACCAACACTCTCGCTTCTTTCCTTTCTGCTGCTGTCCTTTCCTACAGTGAGGACACTTTCAAATGGCTGTCGCTTACTTACCTGGGGCGACACAGTTAACCACAAAAAAGTATTTCTCAAATTCTACACTATTGGCCATTAAAATTGCTACCCCCCAAAAAAATGCAGATGATAAACGGGTATTCATTGGACAAATATCTTATACTAGAACTGACATATGATTTCTTTTTCACGCAATTTGGGTGCATACATCCTGCGAAATCAGTACCCAGAACAACCACCTCGGGTCGTAATAACGGCCTTGATACGCCTGGGCATTGAGTCAAACAGAGCTTGGATGGCGTGTACAGGTACAGATCCCCATGCAGCTTCAACACGATACCACAGTTCATCAAGAGTAGTGACTGGCGTATTCTGACGAGCCAGTTGCTCGGCCACCATTGAGCAGACCTATTCAATAGGTGAGAGATCTGGAGAATGTGCTGGCCAGGGCAGCAGTCCAACATTTTCTGTATCCAGAAAGGCCCGTACAGGACCTGCAACATGCGGTCGTGCATTATCCTGCTCAAATCTAGGGTTTCGCAGGGATCGAATGAAGGGTAGAGCAACGGGTCGTAACACATCTGAAATGTGACGTCCACTGTTCAAAGTGCCGTCAGTGCGAACAACAGGTGACCGAGACGTGTAACCAATGGCACCCCATACCATCGCGCCGAGTGATACGCCAGTATGGAGATGACGAATACGCGCTTCCAATGTGCGTTCACCGCGATCTCGCCAAACACGGATGCGACCATCACGATGCTGTAAACAGAACCTGGATTCACCCGAAAAAATGACGTTTTGCCATTCGTGCACCCAGTTTCGTCGTTGAGAACACCATCGCAGGCTCTCCTGTCTGTGATGCAGCGTCAAGGGTAACCGCAGCCATGGTCTCCGAGCTGATAGTCCATGCTGCTGCAAACGTCGTCGAACTGTTCGTGCAGATGGTTGTTGTCTTGCAGACGTCCCCATCTGTTGACTCAGGGATCGAGACGTGGTTGCTACGATCCGTTACAGCCATGCAGATTAGATGCCTGTCATCTCGACTGCTAGTGATCCGAGGTCGTTGGTATCCAGCACGGCGTTCCGTATTACCCTCCTGAACCCACCGATTCCATATTCTGCTAACAGTCATTGGATCTCGATCAACGCGAGCAGCAATGTCGCGATACGATAAACCGCAATCGCGATAGGCTACAATCCGACCTTTATCAAAGTCGGAAACGTGATGGTACCCATTTCTCCTCTTGCACGAGGCATCACAACAACGTTTCATCAGACAACGCCGGTCAACAGTTGTTTGTGTATGAGAAATCGGTTGGAAACTTTCTTCATGTCAGCACGTTGTAGGTGTCGCCAGCGGCGCCAACCTTGTATGAATGCTCTGAAAAGCTGATCATATGCATATCACAGCATCTTCTTCCCTGTCGCTTAAATTTCGCGTCTGTATCACGTCATCATCGTGGCGTAGCAATTTTAATGGCCAGTACTGTATAAATTAACAGAAGACATTAGACTCACTTGCACGCTGAAGGGAATCTTTCAGAATAGAATATTCTATGTTACTATGCAGCAGGAAAAGAGCCGACGGAGAAATGAAACAATTTGGACTACCCCAAGGAAGCTTGTTGGTCCCAATGTTACACATCCATATCAACTATACACCTCGATGTCTATGTGGGCAAACACGCTAATCACCCCTTTTGGCCATAACAGCTCAAGGGAAGACATTTGAAGCCATAGAAGTAAAACTCTCGAAAGCCCTGGAGTGCCTCACGGTACAGGGTGTTCGGAAACTCCCATTAGAGAGTTCTAGGACTTGTAGACTGGAGTCAGTACATAATATTTTGGATAGGAACCCATGTCCGGAAACGTACCGATTCCCTTCTACAACGGTTCCGATTCAGATGTGTAACGCGTCCAGATCTGCAGAGGGAGAGAGAAAAGTCTTATACTTGCTTGTTCTGCTATGCAATAGGATAGATAGAATGACGGGTACTACGTCAGATGGTCACCTGATGTCATTAGAAGTCTGCCTTGCTGCGAGACTACTGTAGAGACTGAGAAAGATCTGCTGGCCGCTGCAGTAGAAAGTGAAAAGACACGAGCTGGGACGGACAGTGTATACCAGAACGTGCTTGGTAGATACAATGTCTGTAGCAATGGTGCTGGTCACCACATCGACCCACCGTTGTGATGCATCAGGACTGTTCTTTACATACAATATGCGTGGTTCTTTTTTGTTTTGGAGTAATGTAAACACTTAATATTTAAGTGTAAATACAAACAAATGTACTTAGGTGATAAATTGATGTTTCGTTATGTTTCCTTTCGAATTGTTACCTGTTGTACTGCATCACGCCGAATTCAGTTCCTGAAGCAGAAGTGGATGAGTTAAACGTCTGAACTGAAACCTTTGTAGAACGGAAACTATATGTTTATGGATATGGGTCCCCATTTAAAATATTACTTTCGCACACCCTTCTATATCTCCTAGAAGTTCGTAACTGGAATTTCCGAACACCCCTTATACACGTATGTGATACGGTAGGACCATTGGGTGGTGGGGAGTGAAAGGTGCTTGCGGTTTTACTGGACATACTGCCAAGATATTATTTATTAATAAACATAGTCACACCTTATTCTACTTGGCGAAAAGAGTAATTTTACAAACGTCAGTCACGATCCAACATGATCCGTATTTGCATTTGGTCACATTGACCAATAGGTTAAACAAGTTTTTGATTTTGCCGAACGCAGAAAACATTTACAACTCAGTCCTCCATAATGAGATTTTCACTCCTCAGCGGAGTGTGCGCTGATATGAAACTTCCTGGCAGATTAAAACTGCGTGCCGGACCGAGACTCGAACTCGGGACCTTTGCCTTTCGCGGGCAACTGTTCTACCATCTGAACTACCCAAGCACGACTCAAGCCCCGTCCTCACAGAAGTCCTTGCAGAAGTAAAGCTGTGAGGACGGAACGTGAGTCGTGCTTGGGTAGTGCAGCTGGTAGAGCTGTTGCCCGCGAAAGGCAAAGGTCCGGAGTTCGAGTCTCGGTCCGACACACAGTTTTAATCTGGCATGAAGTTTCAGTTCTCCATTTCTTTAAAAAACTGTTCGACACATATTTAAACATAAATAGAAAACCATATACCAAAACTGTTTCCCAGAAGCACTCCAAAGCTTAAAGACGGCAGAACAGTCACCAAAACAATCACCTAGTGGCTGTAAAATTTAATTTTGAATGCTGGTAGCTCTCCCATATACATGGTACCATATGCAAACACTTTCGGTCCTGTCAGTGTACAAATCATTAAAAAAAGAAAACAAGTGGTGACTTCTTCCATAACTCAAGAAACTCCAGATTTGCTTACATCGCTTAAAGACGTGAGCAATGAACAAAAGGAAAGCCAAACCAAAAATTAAAATAGGGGACGACGAGAAAAAAATCTCATCATCGTCAACCAAGCCTCCACTTCTACTAGCTACAATTGCACCAACATTTCTCTAGTAAGCGTCGTCAGGTGCATTTTCTCTGGCGTTTCGGCACAAATTTGCAATTTCATTTTTTCGTTGTGTAACTGGAATCAGCCCGAACAGTTACTGTTCGTCACGTCTTTCACATGACGCCCAATGTCAACAGAAAGGGTCTCTTTTTTTTTAAAAAAGGGACCAAACTGCTGAGGTCATCGGTCCCTAGACTTACACCGTACTTAAACTAACTTATGCTAAGAACGACACATACGCCCGTGCCCTAGGGAGGATTCGAACCTCCGGCGGGAGGGGCCCGCGCAGTTCATGACATGGTGCCTCAGACCGCGAGGAGAAGTGTCGATTTGTTTCCCATTGCATACAAAATGATTTTTAAATCGGAAGTTTACTCGCACATTCGATGTAGCGCTCCCAAGTTAGTCTAGTGCGACATTCATTGTAAATATATGTATTAACAAGGTCAATAAACCAGAAAGAAAAGAACAGCAATCCAGCAGTGACTTAGTAGCGCTGTATGCTTGGAGGCAGCAGTCAGCGCCGGCCGGGGGACTGCTCTGGCTGCTGGAGTACTGGTTTTTCTTCGAGTTTTACTGTCCCTCTTAGTGTATATCAATAGAAAAAAACATCGCACTAGAAGGTAGGACACGAGGTACTGGCAGAAGTGAAGCTGTGATTCGTGCTTGGGTAGCTCAGATGATAGAGCACTTGCCCGCAGAAGGCAAAGGTCCCGAGTTCGAGTCTCGGTCCGGCACGCAGTTTTAATCTGCCAGGAAGTTTCCTCGCACTAGGCTGAGAGAGCGCCGAAAATTCCAAATTTCAGACATTACCTATCAGCGAGGACAAAGCAGTGGCGGACAGCCTTCACATAACGACCGACAGCAGTGGTGTCTGCGTAGAGCTGTCAGTGCTAACAGACAAGCACCATTTCTTGAAACAACGCAGGAATGAATGTGGGACGTGCGGCGAACGTATCCCTTTGAACAGTGCGGCGAAATTTGGCGTTAATGGGCTATGGTAGCAGGCGCCCGACGCGAGTGCTTCTGCTGACAGCACGACATCGCCTCTCCTGGACTCGTGACCATATCGGTTGGATCCTAGATGACTGGAAAATCATGGTCTGGTCACACAAGTCCCTATATCAGTTGGTAAGAGCTGATGGTAGGGTTCGAGTGTGGCACAGACCCCAGGAAGCCATGAACTCAAGCGGTCGAAATGGCATTGTGCAACCTGGTGGTGGTTTCATAGTAGTGTGGGCTGTGTTTACATCGCATGGACTGGATTTTCTGGTCCAATTGAACCGATCTTTGACTTTAATGGCTTGGCCTCCCAGGTCCCCAGACCTGAGCCCGTGCTATTATTGGCTTTGGGATTACCTGAAGTCGCAAGTGTATCGTGATCGACCGACATCTCTAGGGATGCTGAAAGACAACATCCGACGCCAGTGCCTCACCATAATTCCGGACATGCTTTACAGCGCTGTTCACAACATTATTCCTCGACTACAGCTATTGTTGAGGAATGATGGTTGACATATTGAGCATTTCCTGTAAAGAACATCATCTTTGCTTTGTCTTACTTTGTTATGCTAATTATTGCTATTCTGATCAGTTGAAGCGCCATCTGTCGGACATTTTTTGAACTTTTGTATTTTTTTTATTCTAATAAAACCCCATGTCATTCCAAGCATGTGTGTCAATTTGTACCTCTCTATCTACATTTTTCAGTGATTTATTCAGTTTTCAAATTTATACTGACTTTTTGATCACCTGGTAGATCTGATAAAATTAAATTTTTCTCAGGGCATTTGAGTCTCATCTTTATATACGATAGTGATGGAAGCTGAAGAAATCAATCAAAATTTATGCAATAGCTGGGAATGGAAGCTAGGTTTCCTTGTTTCGTAGGCATATACGCTAGCCATTACACCACCACGCACTGTAGTTAACATAGTGGAATGAATAACTCAAGTCGAGCGCCCTCCATACCACAAACTTCAGTTTACATCTTCAGCTTATTTTCCCCTTCGAATATTCCATTATTTGTTTCTGGAAGACAGGCATAGCTGTGAAGAGGTTACTACAAGAGTCACTCCAAAAGAAATGCACACTATTTTTTTTAAATCCATCTTTTATTCTACATGTTTGAAAGTTTTACAGCGTGTAGATACATCCGTTAGGAACAATATTTTCATTTCTCCACATAATTTCCATCCCTCTCAACTGCCTACCGCCATCTTGGAACCAGCGCCTGTATACCCGCACGGTAAAATTCTGCACCATCTTGTTGGAACCACTGTTTGTCATCGTGCACAAGGGAGTCATCATCTTCAAACCTTGTTCCACGAAGAGAGTCTTTCAGTTTCCCAATGAGATGATAGTCTCATGGAGCCAGGTCAGGACTGTAAGGCAGGTGTTTCAGTGTTGTCCATCCGAGTTTTGTGATCGCTTCCATGGTTTTTTGACTGACATGTGGCCGTGCATTGTCGTGCAACAGCAAAACATCCTGCTTTTGCCGATGTGGTCGAACACGACTCAGTCGAGCTTGAAGTTTCTTCAGTGTCGTCACATTTGCATCAGAATTTATGGTGGTTCCACTTGACATGATTTCCACAAGCTAGAGTCCTTCGGAATCAAAAATCACCGTAGTCCAGCAGAAGGTGTGGTTTTGAATTCTTTTTTCTTCGGTGACTTTACATGATGCCACTCCATTGATTGCCTCTTCGTCTCTGGTGAAAAATGATGGAGCCATGTCACAACTCTTCCAAGAAATTCATCTCCACCATTCTCGTACTGTTCCAAAAGTTCGCTGCATACCGTTTTTCTTGTTTCTTTGTGAGCCACTGTCAACATCCTGGGAACCCACCTGGCACAAACCTTTTTCAACGCCAACACTTTCAGTATTCTGCAAACACTTCCTTCCCCTATCCCAACGTAGCGCGACATTTCGTTCACTGTGATGCGTCTGTCAGCAGTCACCAATTCGTTAACTCTCCGCACATTGTCTAGAGTGTGTGCAGTACGAGGCCTGCAGCTGTGAGGACAATCTTCAATATTACCGTGTCCGCTTTCATCACGTAACCTGCTTGCCCACCGACTAACTGTACTGCGATCGACAAAAGCATCTCCACACACCTTTTTCAACCTCTTGTGCATGTTTCCCACTGTCTCGTTTCCACAGCTCAGGAATTCTATGACAGCACGTTGCTTCTAACTATCGTCAAGTATAGCAGCCATCTTGAAGACATGCTGTGACGGCGCCACTCACGGGAACAGGTTGAACTAAGTTTGAAAACAAGCGGGTAGGATGTATCTACACACTGTAAAACTTCCACACATGCAGAATGAAAAGTGTATTTTTACAAAAATGGTGTGCATTTCTTTTGGAGTGACCCTCTTATGCCCGCATCTAGTGGTCGTGCGGTAGCGTTCTCGCTTCCCACGCCCGGGTTCCCAGGTTCGATTCCCGGCGGGGTCAGGGATTTTCTCTGCCTCGTGATGGCTGGGTGTTGTGTGCTGTCCTTAGGTTAGTTAGATTTAAGTAGTTCTAAGTTCTAGGGGACTTATGACCACAGCAGTTGAGTCCCATAGTGCTCAGAGCCATTTGAACCATTTTTTTTTACCCTCTTATATTCTTGGTGCTCATTACAATGATCATCCATTGTGGTGGTCAGGCGTAGGCGATCGACGATATGCCTGCCGTCAAGTTTCCATGCAATTCACCATCCGTCCACTCTTACATCCAAATGCCCAACAAATCTCGATGTCAAACAGAGCGGATCAAAGAGAGGCCCACAATGCTGCCCCGTTCAATCTCACATGTGTACACGGCATCTCCGTGTCATTCACAATGATCATTTAACATGTAACGCTGTTCATACCTCTACCCTTCCAAGCCTCTTAACAAAACTAAGGAAGGTCAACCATAACACACTCCGGTGGCTGTTCTACCTGTCACAGAGAACTACGGATCTAGTTCTTTACGTATCGTCCGATGCTATGTACGTGATTCGTGTATACTGAGTTACATTGACATTAGACCATGTCTGCAGGTTGTCTTTTTTTTCTTTTACCAACCAGTTTATTTACAGAATCTTATCAAAAGTAATCTAATCTACATCAAATAGCAACTGCGTAAATGAAGTATTTATAGGTTAATGAGAACTGCTTTTAAAAATTGTAATCCAATAACTGCCACAAGAAATATACAGCAAAAACTGTAAGAAGTTCACCGGAAGTAAATTTATGAAGCCGTACTTCACTGTAATTTGACGTCTCTGAATCTGTAACGATATTAAGCTTGTGGACCCATATGATATCAAGAAATTCCTTGTCCAGTATCTCGCCCGTATGCCATTGCAATATCACACATGGTCGATATAAACGTAGAAAAACATAAACTGGTGCATCAGGGATTGACGCATTCCTTCGCATTACATTTCCCATCCACGAGCGGTAAAGTACTACATAAATCCGAGTTGTAAACATTTTTCTTTGTTTGCAGTACTATTTTTCACACTACTAGTTCCAAGATGAATGAAGTAGATCAGAATCGTGCTCAGATGTGCATGGGTGTATCAAGAAAGGTTTGAGAGGCTTCGTTGCTAGACACGTTTTTGTTTGCTTCATATTTCAGCCCCGGCACCACTCTAATTAATTCTAACATCTTGCTTAGTATCGTTCTGCGCTTTTTCATGTGTTACCAGTACGCAGCTTACGGAACATCAAGCGGTCCTTACGAGTAAAACAGTAGAAAGCGTTCGCCATGTTTTTATTGTAAACTGTTAAATCTCTTATGAAGATTTCTGCACCACACAGAGTATTATTTCAATTCCTATTGAACACATCAACCCAAGTTTATCGCTTGTAAGGATTTTCTTTTTTACATTCGTCATGTTCTTTGGACTCAGTAACACAAGAGACGCATATTAGAGGAAGTGTTGATCAGATAATTACATCATTAGTACATTTCCTAATGTCTCTCGCTTCAGAGATTTCGTGTACTCTGATTCTGGGAGCAGCCTTTGTAAACAATTTTGCAACATCAGAAGGACTGCAAAAAGTTTGCAGAGGCCATTGTCTGTTTTCACGCTCTGGACCACCGTGAAGTTTGGTCTCAGTACACAAACGATCATCATTTATAATTGAAACAGGGTTTTAAAAAAATTAACTTGTGTTATTCTGTTATAATCCATGTCTCTAGGTTGATAACTGAAGAATGAAATTCTATTTTGTCACGTGAAGAACTCGAATTACTTGATTAATGTTGACAACATCTTTCCGATCAAAACTCCTAATTACAATCTATTAATTCACGAAGGTTGAACAGCTATAACTAATAAAACGTCACAGTGAAGGATGTAAGAGAAAGCAAGACTAGGGTTTAACGTCTCGTCGATATCGGAGTCATTAGAGACGGAGCACAAGGCACGTTGTTTTGTTAGGAATGGGAAGGAAATCGTCGGTGGCCTTTCAAAGGAACCATCCCGGCAGTTCTTTGGGGTGTTTTAGGGAAATCGCAGAAAACCTAAATCTGGATGGACAGAGGCGGATTTGAACTGCCGTTCTCAGGAATGCGGGTCCGGCGTGTTAAACACTGCACCAGCGAAGAATAATATTTGCGCTTCTATATTCACGGCACTAGCTGGACGGTATAGCTGTAATGATTTCTATACCAGCCACATTTAACATAAATATTATTTCACAACAATGAAGCAGTGCATGTCTATCCACGTTTCACGTCATTAACACAGCTTTTCATCTGTTGTTCACTCGAGATTAATTATACATTGAGGGGCACTAGCAATATACGAATAATGATATTATGAATTTATTGGTACCTAAGGTTACACTTACAGCAGAGTACCATCGTTTTATCTTTCACTGTATTACGTGAAGACTGGAGTTTTTCGATTGCAGCGGATGACTTCAGTAATTTCTCAGTCCAATGTTGGATTTTCCCATGAAAGGTAATGAACAAAAGCTCCACTGACACAAGGGAACGGCCCATCTAAGAGAGCGACCAGTTTCTTGCCCCGCAGAATGACTGTTACACAAATAGGCACCGCATAACTTGGCAGCGTACCTCCTACCTTCGACCATGGCGGCCAAGGTCGCTACGATGCAAGGCCATTACAAAGGCGGCGCCGCAGGCGATTCAAAGTATACTGGATTCAGTGAGTAAACAAAGTGCCTCAGACATCCTCCGTATTGAACAAATCCATATGGAGATATTTTCTATTTAGTTCAGCGTAGTGATGCAGTTTATGTCTTTTTACGCATAATAACCGAACACCTGCTGCAAACAAACTTCCTTCCCATGAATCACGGTTCTCACCAAGAATATCGAAACTCCTGCAACAACGTTAGTTATTTCCAGTTGAAAGATTCCGGATTTCTCGAGCATAGTATGACTTGGTCACTACTGTTTCCAGCAGATATTGATTACATTGCGGATCGTTTGAGATTCGATCATATATGTTTTGCACGTGGTGTTTATGAGAATATGTTAAATTACGCAGATTGCAGTAATACATAACGAGACACACCCAAAACATCAGTCTGATACATAGATTGATAACTAGCTCATAAAGCAGTTCTAGATTTGCATAGTAAACGAAAAGTAAGGATGTGCTAACTTTCGATCTCACGATTAACGTACCACAACTATGAATACGTACACTTATGTGACAAAAGTCTCGGGATAGCACGAAATATCGTGTCGGACCTCCTTCCGGCCAGCGTAGTGCAGCACCTTGACGTTGTATAGACTGAAAGACTCAAAAATTCGCTGGAAATCCCCTGCAGAAATATTAATCCATGCTACCTCTATGGCCGTACATAGTTGCGAAGCTGTTGCTTACAGGTTCAGGATTTTGTACATGAACTGACCTTTCGATTGCGTCCCGTAGATGTTTGATGGTATTCATGTCAGACGATCTGACTGACCAGATCATTCTCTCGAACTTTCCAGAATGGTCTGCAAACCACTGCGAACAACGGTGGCCCGGTAACATGACATCGGTGTTTGGGAACATGAAGTTCATGAATGGATGCAAATGGTCTCCAGATAGCTGAAAATAACCGTTTACAGTCAATGATTGCTTCATTTGTATCAGAGAACCAGTCCATTCCATGTAAACTGAGCCGACACCATTACAGAGCCACCACCACCTTGCACAGGCATTTGTTGACAGCTAGGCTCCATGTTTTCGTGACGCTTGCGCAACACTCGAACCCTACCATCATACATTACCAACTGGAATCGGGACTCATCTGACCACGCCACTATTTTCCGGTCGTCTGGGGTCGAACCGATATGGTCACAAATCCAAGGGAGAGGCGCTGCAGGTGATGGCGTTGAGCCGTTTTGCGGCTCACGTTGATGCCGTTGCTAGGTTGGCAGCGTTTAGTTGGTGTTGTTACAGTTTTCGACTACTTTTTGTGTTCATTGGCGCCATTCCGTTGCAAGCATTGTCTGTCCGCATTCGGGAGGACGACGGTTCAATCCCGCGTCCGGCCATCCTGATTTAGGTTTTCCGTGATTTCCCTAAATCACTCCAGGCAAATGCCGGGATGGTTCCTCTGAAAGGGCACGGCCGCCTTCCTTCCCCATCCTTCACTCATCCGATGAGACCGATGACCACGCTGTCTGGTCTCCTTCCCCAAACCAACCAACCATTGTCTGTCCGCTAGTGGCAGCAGCGGCGGTTATTGATATCTAGTATCGGTGGTACGATCTTTGGGGCGACGTAATGGCGTTTCCGGGTGGTGAGTCGGCAGTACGGTTGGGGACGGACGAGCAACCACGTCCGCGCAGCACGAGAACACGCTGGGACCACTGGCGGCACGCTTGCAATGCCTGATGGAAGGGCTGTAGTCGCGAGGAGTACAACCTCGTTGTCAGCTGGATCCAGGAAGTTAAACTGAGCCGACCTTAACTAAAGTAGTGAAGCCTCCACCATTGTGAGATCTCGCCATTTGTTTACGTGTTGCTGCTCACAGTGTCGCCGAGATGAAGAGCAGCGAGTGGAGCTTTTTGGAGCTTTTGGGGAAGGCGAACCTTCCTCCACTTCTTATTATTAATTGTTGCATTCTGTGTGTTATTATTTGTGAAGTTCAGCCAGTGGTATTTTTTCAGCCTAGTGGTTGCTAACGCCCCAGTTACCTGCCCTGGAGCTTAGCGTATGTTACAGAAGTGTACTTTTCCCTCGCCTTGCCGCTGCTGACCGGTAAGGCGTGTAGTTCGACAGCTTCCGTGATTTGTGGGCCGGGTGGTGTTTTTTTTTCCCCCTACTCTGGTAGTAGTGGTTCCTTTCCGCTTCCAGATGTTCTAAACACCGCAGTCTGAAGACGTCGTGCTGACCGCTGGTTCCGGCTTGGGTGTGTTATTCCAGCGTTGCATTGGTCATCAGACGTTTGGTAGATTCGGCAAATGATTATTGGTCATGCGCTTAAACTGCCACTAGTCTGAGTTACTACCTCGTGAAGTGAGTGCAAATCTTGGCTGCCTGTCTCATCACTTGCGAAGTTTTGAGGGACTTTCCCAGGTCGATCCTTGGAGCAACGTCTGCTCCCCCCTCCCCCCCCCCCCCCGCCCCCTTCGTTTGGTCAGATTTGATGATTGTTTTTTAAAAAAATATTTTATAACTGTAATTTCATGTTTGAAGATGTTTGACTGGTTCTTAAAGATCGCTATTCCGGCTTTCAGCTGTGAAAGAGTTTTTCAGTTATTCCTATTGGGGCCTTCAGCCGAGAAATAGTTGAATTTGGTTTCATTAAGGCCTTCAGCCGTGAGTGTTACTTGTCTTAAAATTTTCATTAGACAATTGCATTCTTGCAATGAGATTTTGATTATTGTCCTTTTAAAAAAGTATTTTAATAACTGTAATTGCAGGATGAAGTAGTTTAACTGGTTCTTAAGATTGCTATTCGAGCCTTCAGCCGCGAAACAGTTTTTACGTTATCACTATTGGAGCCTTCAGCCCAGAAATAGTTTTGAATTTGTTGTCATTAAGGCCTTCTTAATTTCTTGTCACCATTTATTTGTTGTTTTTGTTTCCAAATAAAGTGTACGTGATTGTAAAATAAACTAACCAACGGTAATTAATCACGGCTCCGTCCACACTCGTAACGCAAAACTTTTTTCCTTCGTACCTGTTAGCAAAGGCGGTCTCCTGCTGCCATAGCCCATTGACGCCAGATTTCGCCGCACTGTCCTAACGGATACGTTCGTCCTATGTCCCACGTTGGTCTCTAAGATTATTTCACGCAGTGTTGCTTGTCTGTTAGCACTGACAGCTCTATGAAAATGCCGCTGCTCTCAGTCGTTAAGTGAAGGCTGTCGGCAATAGCGTTGCCCGTGGGGTGATTTAACGCCTGAAGTTTTGCATTTCTGGCACACTCTTGGCGCTATGGATGTCAGAATATTGGATTCCCTAACCATTTCCGAGACTGAATATCCCATGCGCTTAGCTCCAATTACCACTCTGCGTTCAAAGTTTGTTAATTCCTGTGCTGGGGCCAAAATCATGTCGGAAACCTTTTCACATGAATTACCTGAGTACAAATGACAGCTCCGCCAATGCACATCTCTTTTATGCCTTGTGTACACGATACTACCTCCATATGTATATGTACTGGGTGATCAAAATGTCAGTATTCCACGACTTTAGTTACCACAGTGTAGGTCACACAAAAATATAAGACAATGCCTGGCAAAATCACGTAGTCTCCATTCCACGCAAAGAAATTAAGAATTGGCAGTTAAATGAAATGAAACGATGCAAAATCTGAATTTCCAGACCTCTTAGAAAGGCAAAGCCTTAAACATGAACGAATACGAAGTACTTTGTGTCAAATACTCGACACTGATTTACACACTGCATATGAAGATATATCATCTTCCACATGGTCATCTACAACAAAGATAAATTTCTGAAAACCTTGGGCTAGAACTTGTAGATTAAATTCCTTTGGTATACTACAACCACAATCATGACCCTACGCCTAATATTACACGATAGCTTGAAAAAAGGCAAACTTACATATGTAGCATACATAGATTTATAGAAAACTGTTGACAATGTTGACTGGACTACACAACTTGGAATTTGAAATGTAACAGGGATAAAATACCGGGAGCGATAGGTTATCTGTAACTTGTAGATTAATCAGACTACGGTTACGAGAGTCGAAGGACATGAGGGGAAGACGGTAGTTAACATGACAATGGGACATGATTGTCGTCTGTCCTCAATGTTAATTCGTCTGCATATAGAGCAAACAGTAAAAAATACCAGGGTGAAATCTGAAGAAAATAGTAGAAGTTCTCAGGGAGGAAATGGAAACTTTAATGTTTTAATTTTGTCAGAGACGTCATTGAACTTGGAAGAGTAGTTGCACCGAATGGATAGTATCCTCGGAAGAGGTTATGTTGTCGACAAAAGTAAAACAGGGGTATATATAGCGTCAGATTAAATAAGACTTTGCTGAAAGAATTAGATTACGGGTTGTAAGACGAATGAAATCAGATATTGCAGGACGAATTAGATTACAACATGAATCCCTAAAAATCGTAGACGATTTCTGCTGTCTGGGTAGCAAAGTAAGTGATGAAGGTCGCAGTACTTGAGATGATTTAAAATTCAGACAGCCAATATAAAAAAGTCTTTCCGAAAAGGGGGAGTTTGTTAATATCTAAATTAATTTAAGGGCTAGGAAATCGTTCTGAGTGCACAGGCATCTATCTGGCGTGTAGCCTTTTACGGGACTGAAACGTGGATGAAAAATAGATCAGAATGGAATAAAATTGAGGCTTGTGAAATGTGATGCTGCAGAAGGATGCTGGATACTAGATGAGATCTACATCTACATACATACTACGCAATCCACCATACGGTGCGTGGCGGAGAGTACCTCGTACTGCACCTAGCATCTTCTCTCCCTGTTCCACTCCCAAACAGAACGAGGGAAAAATGACTGCCTATATGCCTCTGTACGAGCACTAATCTCTCTTATCTTATCTTTGTGGTCTTTCCGCGAAATGTAAGTTGGCGGCAGTAAAATTGTACTGCAGTCAGCCTCAAATGCTGGTTCTCTAAATTTCCTCAGTAGCGATTCACGAACAGAGCGCCTCCTTTCCTCTAGAGACTCCCACCCGAGTTCCTGAAGCATTTCCGTAACACTCGCGTGATGATCAAACCTACCAGTAACAAATCTAGCAGCCCGCCTCTGATTTGCTTCTATGTCCTCCCTCAATCCGACCTGATAGGGATCCCAAACGCTCGAGCAGTATTCAAGAATAAGTCGTATTAGTGTTTTATAAGCGGTCTCCTTTACAGATGAACCACATCTTCCCAAAATTCTGCCAATGAACCGAAGACGACTATCCGCCTTCCCCACAACTGCCATTACATGCTTGTCCCACTTTATATCGCTCTGCAATGTTACGCCCAAATATTTAATCGACGTGACTGTGTCAAGCGCTACACTACTAATGGAGTATTCAAACATTACAGGATTCTTTTTCCTATTCATCTGCATTAATTTACATTTATCTGTATTTAGAGTTAGCTGCCATTCTTTACACCAATCACAAATCCTGTCCAAGTCATCTTGTATCCTCCTACAGTCACTCAACGACGACACCTTCCCGTACACCACAGCATCATCAGCAAGCAGCCGCACATCACTATCCACCCTATCCAAAAGATCATTTATGTAGATAGAACAGCGGACCTACCACACTTCCCTGGGGCGCTCCAGATGATACCCTCACCCCCGATGAACACTCACCATCGAGGACAACGTGCTGGGTTCTATCACTTAAGATAAAGTAACTAATAAAGAGGTATAGCATGTGATTAGGGTGGGAAGGAAATGTATGGCAGAACTTGATTAAAAGAAGCTATCCTTTGAAGGGAACGGCCAAATTTCCTTCCAATCCTATCCTAATCTCGAGCTTGCTCTCTGTCCCTAATGACTTCGTTGCCGATGGGACGCTAAGCTTTGATCTTCCTTCCTTTATAGAAACATTTATTTGTTGACAGGACGCATCCTGAGGCATCTTGGGATATTCAGTTTGGGAAGTATGGGAGGGAGGGGAGGGGGGGGGGGTGTTGTAACAAAGTGTACGCATATCAAGGCTTTGGCTTGATTGCAGCTTGCAGGTTCAAATGGATGTAGTTTGCTGTAGTTACGCCTCCGCGTCATGTCTAGGAATTACATACCACGGAATGCAAGAGACTATTAAGTTTTCAATAGAGAGACGTTGCCGTGTTATCATTTGTTGAGTTTCTCCATGAGAGAAAAGACACACGAAAAATACTCGACTGGTTAAATTTCCGCTGAATAAGCCTGACAGTTGCATCACAGAAGAGTTAAACTGTCTGCGCTCCAGAGACAGTGAACAAGCTACGGCCTTTGACCGATTAGGAGTGCAAAGCTGATTGGTGTGTTTGTGCTAAACGTACTAGCATTCCTATCGTTACTTTGTATTGTAACATCAATTTTAATATGTTTACTTTCCAAGTATAGTGAGGTGAATCCGATGTAACAAAGAGCCAGCGTGTTTTGTGAATCTGGAGCATTTTTTTTTCTTTTTTTGAAGCTCGTAGCCGAAAAGAAACAAGTGTAGAGGAAAATGTTGCGTAGTTTCTCTGCCAGGAAGGGCGCTGCAGTAAATCACCTAGCTAGTAGTATACTTTGCACGCAGTATTAAGTTTTCAAAAATACAGAACGGGAAATAATGCGACGTGACGAACGGCCAGGGAAGCTACATTGATCAACCAGAACATTATTACCACCGACCTACTATCTATTTAAACCCATCCAAGGGATAGCAGCGTCATCTAGCGAGGAACGGCTGCTAGTCAGACAAACGCAAGGTGCACGCAGTCTCAGTGAGCATGCTGTACGTGTGTAGAATGGGAAAGGTGCGCGATCTATCTCAGTTTTACCGAGGGTAGATTGTGATGGCCTGGAGGCTCGGGACGAACACTTCGGAAACTGCACGGCTTGTCGGATGTTCGAGGACTGCTATGGTAAGTGTCTTCAACAACCGGCGAAACCAACTTGAAGCCACGACCAGACTTCATGGGGTCGCCCACCCCTCGTTACAGATGTCGGACGTCGTAGGTTGGGCAGTCGGCTAAAACAGGAAAGGCAGCGCACTATGGCGGGACTAACATCAGACTTTAATGCTGAACACACAGTGCACCAAACATACCTAACGATGTGGCCTCCGCCGACGACGACCCATGCATGTGCCACTGTTAACACCACGACATCGGCAACTGTGTTCGAGGACTGCTATGGTAAGTGTCTTCAACAACCGGCGAAACCAAGTTGAAGCCACGACCAGACTTCATGGGGTCGGCCACCCATCGGTACAGATGTCGGACGTCATAGGTTGGGCAGTCCGCTAAAACAGGAAAGGCAGCGCACTATGGTGGGGCTAACATCAGACTTTAATGCTGAACACACAGTGCACCAAACATACCTAACGATGTGGCCTCCGCCGACGACGACCCATGCATGTGCCACTGTTAACACCACGACATCGGCAACTGTGTTCGAGGACTGCTATGGTAAGTGTCTTCAACAACCGGCGAAACCAAGTTGAAGCCACGACCAGACTTCATGGGGTCGGCCACCCATCGGTACAGATGTCGGACGTCATAGGTTGGGCAGTCCGCTAAAACAGGAAAGGCATCGCACTATGGCGGGACTAACATCAGACTTTAATGCTGAACACACAGTGCACCAAACATACCTAACGATGTGGCCTCCGCCGACGACGACCCATGCATGTGCCACTGTTAACACCACGACATCGGCAACTGTGTTCGAGGACTGCTATGGTAAGTGTCTTCAACAACCGGCGAAACCAAGTTGAAGCCACGACCAGACTTCATGGGGTTGGCCACCCATCGTTACAGATGTCGGACGTCGTAGGTTGGGCAGTCCGCTAAAACAGGAAAGGCAGCGCACTATGGCGGGACTAACATCAGACTTTAATGCTGAACACACAGTGCACCAAACATACCTAACGATGTGGCCTCCGCCGACGACGACCCATGCATGTGCCACTGTTAACACCACGACATCGGCAACTGTGTTCGAGGACTGCTATGGTAAGTGTCTTCAACAACCGGCGAAACCAAGTTGAAGCCACGACCAGACTTCATGGGGTCGGCCACCCATCGTTACAGATGTCGGACGTCATAGGTTGGGCAGTCCGCTAAAACAGGAAAGGCAGCGCACTATGGCGGGACTAACATCAGACTTTAATGCTGAACACACAGTGCACCAAACATACCTAACGATGTGGCCTCCGCCGACGACGACCCATGCATGTGCCACTGTTAACACCACGACATCGGCAACTGTGTTCGAGGACTGCTATGGTAAGTGTCTTCAACAACCGGCGAAACCAAGTTGAAGCCACGACCAGACTTCATGGGGTCGGCCACCCATCGGTACAGATGTCGGACGTCATAGGTTGGGCAGTCCGCTAAAACAGGAAAGGCAGCGCACTATGGCGGGACTAACATCAGACTTTAATGCTGAACACACAGTGCACCAAACATACCTAACGATGTGGCCTCCGCCGACGACGACCCATGCATGTGCCACTGTTAACACCACGACATCGGCAACTGTGTTCGAGGACTGCTATGGTAAGTGTCTTCAACAACCGGCGAAACCAAGTTGAAGCCACGACCAGACTTCATGGGGTCGGCCACCCATCGGTACAGATGTCGGACGTCATAGGTTGGGCAGTCCGCTAAAACAGGAAAGGCAGCGCACTATGGCGGGACTAACATCAGACTTTAATGCTGAACACACAGTGCACCAAACATACCTAACGATGTGGCCTCCGCCGACGACGACCCATGCATGTGCCACTGTTAACACCACGACATCGGCAACTGTGTTCGAGGACTGCTATGGTAAGTGTCTTCAACAACCGGCGAAACCAAGTTGAAGCCACGACCAGACTTCATGGGGTCGGCCACCCATCGGTACAGATGTCGGACGTCATAGGTTGGGCAGTCCGCTAAAACAGGAAAGGCAGCGCACTATGGCGGGACTAACATCAGACTTTAATGCTGAACACACAGTGCACCAAACATACCTAACGATGTGGCCTCCGCCGACGACGACCCATGCATGTGCCACTGTTAACACCACGACATCGGCAACTGTGTTCGAGGACTGCTATGGTAAGTGTCTTCAACAACCGGCGAAACCAAGTTGAAGCCACGACCAGACTTCATGGGGTCGGCCACCCATCGGTACAGATGTCGGACGTCATAGGTTGGGCAGTCCGCTAAAACAGGAAAGGCAGCGCACTATGGCGGGACTAACATCAGACTTTAATGCTGAACACACAGTGCACCAAACATACCTAACGATGTGGCCTCCGCCGACGACGACCCATGCATGTGCCACTGTTAACACCACGACATCGGCAACTGTGTTCGAGGACTGCTATGGTAAGTGTCTTCAACAACCGGCGAAACCAAGTTGAAGCCACGACCAGACTTCATGGGGTCGGCCACCCATCGGTACAGATGTCGGACGTCATAGGTTGGGCAGTCCGCTAAAACAGGAAAGGCAGCGCACTATGGCGGGACTAACATCAGACTTTAATGCTGAACACACAGTGCACCAAACATACCTAACGATGTGGCCTCCGCCGACGACGACCCATGCATGTGCTACTGTTAACACCACGACATCGGCAACTGTGTTCGAGGACTGCTATGGTAAGTGTCTTCAACAACCGGCGAAACCAAGTTGAAGCCACGACCAGACTTCATGGGGTCGGCCACCCATCGGTACAGATGTCGGACGTCATAGGTTGGGCAGTCCGCTAAAACAGGAAAGGCAGCGCACTATGGCGGGACTAACATCAGACTTTAATGCTGCACCAAACATACCTAACGATGTGGCCTCCGCCGACGACGACCCATGCATGTGCCACTGTTAACACCACGACATCGGCAACTGTGTTCGAGGACTGCTATGGTAAGTGTCTTCAACAACCGGCGAAACCAAGTTGAAGCCACGACCAGACTTCATGGGGTCGGCCACCCATCGGTACAGATGTCGGACGTCATAGGTTGGGCAGTCCGCTAAAACAGGAAAGGCAGCGCACTATGGCGGGACTAACATCAGACTTTAATGCTGAACACACAGTGCACCAAACATACCTAACGATGTGGCCTCCGCCGACGACGACCCATGCATGTGCCACTGTTAACACCACGACATCGGCAACTGTGTTCGAGGACTGCTATGGTAAGTGTCTTCAACAACCGGCGAAACCAAGTTGAAGCCACGACCAGACTTCATGGGGTCGGCCACCCATCGGTACAGATGTCGGACGTCATAGGTTGGGCAGTCCGCTAAAACAGGAAAGGCAGCGCACTATGGCGGGACTAACATCAGACTTTAATGCTGCACCAAACATACCTAACGATGTGGCCTCCGCCGACGACGACCCATGCATGTGCCACTGTTAACAGCACGACATCGGCAACTTCGACTGAAATGGGCACGTGACCATCGGCACTGGACTTGGTGCAGTGGCCGAGCGTTGCAGAGTGTGATGAATCGCGATACCTTCTGCACCACGCCGATGGGAGGGCGCGAATCCTACTTGTTCCAGGAGAACAGCTGCTTGACACCTGTACTGCGCGACGGAAACAAGCTCGCAGCGGCTCAGTTAACATTCATGTTTGCATCCACGGGTCTGGTGGAATTCGTGCAAGGCCCCGTGATGTCCAAGGAGCATCGTACACTGGTTGCAAACCGCAACGGTCGTGTTTACCGACGGCAGTGTCAGTTTTCGACAAGATAATTCGCCATGTCACAAGGCCAAGAGTATGATGGAGTGGTTCGATGAGCACAGTGGCGACTTCCAGCTGATGTGCTGGCTCCCCATTTAGGATGTGATTGAACGAGGCTTCAGAGCTCATCGGCTCCCTCCCTGGAATTTACAGGAATTAGTAACTTGTGTGTGCAGATGTGGTGCCAACTCCCTCCAGCGACCTGCCAAGACCTTACTGCTTTCATGCCACGAGGCGTCGCCTCTGTTATCCGTACCAAAGGTGGACACACCGGCTATGATGTACAGTGGTGGAAATATTTATTCCATCACCTCTTACAATTAACAATTTTTGTTACAATCATTGAATAACCCAGCTAAATTTGGCTGATTTCTCTTGATTTGTACCATAAATGAATGAACACAATAATTTTTGTCAATTTGTTTTTATTCTTAATTTTTGTTTCTATAAAAATGTTTGTTTTTTATAATTTAACACTTTCTTGAAAAATGAGTGTAAGTGGATATACCAGCTATTCTGAAATATGAATACTAATGTTGAAAGAAACACTGTTGTAACATAACACTGATGGATTTTAGTGTTTGTATTACCTCATAAGAACACACTGTTGCATTTAATACTTTGTTGCTCCACCACTCACCTTAATCATCGCTTGGCATCGCGAAGGCATTGAAAGAATTAACTTTTTAATGTACTCCTCACTCAGTTCGTGAAACCACACACTCACAAGGGCCTCCAACAGCTCTCCTTTTATTCCGTGGCTTCTTTTTGATGATAGCATTTCTCATAACGTTCCAACAGTTCTCAATACGATTGAGATCAGGGCTGTTTCCAGGTCACTCTAATACTCGAACCCCATTTTGTCTAAGGAAAGATTTTACCTGAAATGTAGAAGTACGTGATAATTAACGAAGAAAGTAATCTGCTTCGTGTTTGGTACAAATATTAGTCATAGGACTCACCTTCAAAGCTCTATGGCAAGTGGCGAAGTCACCCTGAAAAATGCAATTGGAAACATCTCCTAACTGGTCTCTAATTGTTGGCATAAGCTTCCTTTCGAGGATGCTTATGTAGGCATCTACGTTGACAGTGCAATTGATGAAGTCCAGACGACCTACTCCACAACTGGAAATGTACCCCCAGACCATCTGTCCTTGTGGGTGTTTGACTCTATGTGTTATGCATGATGGCAAAAATTCTTCACCTTTTCTTCGCCGCACGAACACTTTTCCATCTGAGCCATGCAGATTAAATTTGAACTGGTCTGAAAAGATTTCTTTGTTCTACATCTCTGGTGTCGATGTCGCATGTGCATTTATCCATTTTAATCGCTGTTGTAATATTATCTTGGTCAATAAAGGCTTCCTTCTAGGACGACTGGCTGAGAGTCCAGCCTCCAGTAGTCTATTTCTTACAGTTCTACTGGTTACTGAGATGTCGCACATTTCTTCCCAGTCTCGCTGTAGTTCAGTTGATGAAGGGCGACGGTCGTTGCGCGAAAGCCTTTTCAATACCCCGTCCTGTTTGGCAGTAGACACCCTTTCCCGACCTCTTCCTTTCTCACGATCAACATTTACTTTTTCCCTGTGTTTTTTCAGTAACCTCGAAATCGTAGACTGATTAAATCCTATCTTAGAGGCTATATCTCTGGTGCTGAGACCAACATACGAATAAGCAAGTATAGCAGCTCTCTCTTCTGGCGTTAATTCAACTGACCTGTCCATCTTCTCACTGCAAAGTCTCAACTGAAAATGGCAGTATAAACACTGGTTTAATTCTAAAACCAAACTAAAGCAACAAAGAGTTGTGTATTTTTGGAAAACGTGCGTGAAGAAATAAGATTAGTAAAGCAGGAATATCTCAACAGATTTTAGCAACAATGGGACCTGTAGGAAACTGTTGCAAAAGACATAAAGATGAAGTAATTCATGGTGATGCAATAAATATTTCCACCACTGTAGGTGATCATAATGTTCTGTCCCACACAACATTCCGTGACATACATGGTAGTCAGAAACAATCTGAAAAGCTTGTAAGGGTGTTGCAGGGCAGGCTGTGCTGAGAGACAGTTGTTAACAAAGCAGTTCAGTACACTGCAGAGTATCCGAGTAACTTAGCGTTGAAGTTTGCCAATCAAGCCATTGCGCGTGCAAATTCAGGCACTTGCATGCGCTAAAATGCCGTAATGCACTGGAAACTGTCGTGTCGGTCCGTGAATTAACACTTGTTGAAATCTCCGTAACCAGTTAAAATGTATATTTCTCGGATGTGATAAATTTACGCTAGGTCAGTGGAGGCTACGTTTGTTGCTTTTGAGGAAACCTAACGAAGTATGGGTTTGGTGACACTATCTCTGGCAGGCTGTTTGAATTTCCGAGCGTGGGGATTTGATTGGCTACCTTCAATCCTAAATAACTCAGAAATGATGTAGCGTATCCAATTTTTTTCTTAACAATTATTTCTCAGTACATTCTTTTTCTGCAACACCCTTACAAGCTTTCCAGGCTGTTTCTGACCATCCTGTGTAACCCAACACTCAGACAAGCCACGTGAAAACAGTGCTGATGAGAAATGAGTAACCCCGTGTGACGTCGGCACTGTCTGCCATCACACGTGACTAAATTTATACTATATATTTCAAAAATCATAATTTTCAGAGTTGCCTTTCTTGCTATAGCCAGAAAACATTTTAAATCGTCTCTACTTCCTCCGTCGTCGGTTATTTTCTTGGCCAAATGGCAAAACTCAGCCATTACTTTTGGTATTTAATTTCGTAAACCGATTCCCTCATCATCGCCTGATTTAATTCGACTACAAATCATTACCCTTATTTTACTAGTGTTGATATTCATCTTGTGATCTATTTTCAAAACTCTTTTTATTACGTTCAACAGCTGTTTCTAGGTCTTGGTTGTCCCTGAGAGAATCAGAATGTCATTGGCAAACCACAAAGTTTTTACTTCTTCTCCCTTGACTTTGATTGGTTCAAATGGCTCAGAGCACTATTGGACTTAACTGCGAGGTCATCAGTCCCATAGAACATAGAACTACTTAAACCTAACAACCTAAGGACACCACACACGTCCATGCCCGAGGCAGGATTTGAACCTGCGACCGTAGTGGTCGCGCGGTTCCAGACTGTAGCGCCTAGAACCGCTCGGCCACTCCGGCCGGCTGACTTTAATTCCTTTTCCATATTTTTCCCTTATTTTCCTTTACTGGTTGCTTAGACTGAATGACGACGAGGACGGATTACAATCCTGTCTCACTCCCTTCTCAACCACTGCTTCCTTTTCATGTCCTTTGACTCGTACAACAGCAGTCTTGTTGCTGTGAAATCCGCAAACAGCCTTTCGATCATTGCATTTTATTGCTGCTACCTTCAGAATTTCAAAGACTGTAGTTCAATCCACATTGTCGCGAAAGTCTACGAGAGCTACAAACTTAAGTTTGCCTATCTTTAACATATCTTCCAAAGTCAGCCGTCTTGTCATTACTGCTTCACGTGTTCCTACATTTCTAGGGAATCCAAACTGTTCTTCCCGGAGGTCGGCTTTCACCAGTTTTTCCGTACTTTCGTAAACAATTCGTGTCGCTCTTTTGCAACCATGGCCTCTTAAACTAATGCTTCAGTGGTATTCACACTTGTCAGCAGCTGCCTCCTTTGGAAATGGAGCTATTACAAAAATGCTACAATTTCTCTCGGCACTTGTCACTTCAGTTTTCGCTTTCTAACAATTCTCAAGCTTTCTAGAAATGACGAAATGTCACTCGCGATGGATACGTCACTGAGAGTTGAAATAGTTTTTGTACTACATTTATTAGGGTTCCGTGCCTCAGTCGGTAAAAACGTAACACTTATAGGACCAAGTTTTTCTCCGTCTGTCTGTCCGACTGTTAAAAAGCCTTTTTCTCAAGAACGATTAGACACATCAGTCTGAAATTTGTCATATACTGAAGCCCGTGGTCCTTTGGTGGCATAAAAATTTCAAGCTTAAAAGTGAATGCGACCAAAAGATACGGCCATTTAGGGGACATATTTTGATACTCGCAAACTCAGTCACCAAATCTATAGGGTACTTCCCGTTGACCTAAAATCATGAAATATGGCAGAAACAAGGACTCACAATACAAGTAAAGGGGTAAAATCCTAAAATTAATATGTAATTGTATCACATGAAAAAAAATTCTTCTGTCATTCCTTACCCGACGTCAAAGCTGAAGTTAAAACCATCAGTAGTTCTGCATTCAGGCTGACTGGGTCTCAAATATCCGGAAGAGAAATGATTTTGTTTCTCACGTGAGGCTTTTCGGAATTTATCCATCATCAGATATCCAGGAGCGGTTTCTTCATGTAGTTAACTGCCGTGCTCACAACCGCCCAATTTTAATTTCCATGGTGTCACATTTGACCTTAAAAACATTTCACAATACTTAAATACAAGAAACGTGTTCTCTACTTCCTAGTCCACCAAAGCTTAAATCCTCAGCCTTATTTACGTTCAAAATCACGAATCCATGCCAATCTTTCTCTTGAATATATTGGGACTGTGAAGTTTTAATAACTGCGAGTGTTAATAACGTTGCGTGTACAGAGTAAACCGGAGCATAACAGAATGTAAATTTGTAGCTACGAATGGTTGCTATCCACTGTCGTGGGAACTCGGAAAAAATATTTACTGTAAAATATTTTGAATCTCCATTTCAACTCCCGATAGGTGTCTTAAATAAAAGCAAAGTCGTTGTCTACTGATATAAAGTAGTACAACAATAAAAGTCAGTCTACACTTCTAACACATTTATTTCGGTCGTCTATGATTCTTTGCACAAGATAACTTATTGCATCTTCCTCTGACCCCTTCTACATACGCAAACCTGATCAGTAACCTTCCACTACTTTATTCTACCTAAAAGTCTAATTTTGTAGGTCACCCTAGATCGTACTATGGCTTTCGAACCAAAATCTCCTCAAACCATACCACTATATCTCCTTGCCCCTCGTAATCCTAACACAGCTCTCTTTAGTCCACACACGAGCCTTCTTAATCACAGGCCTCCTGCGCGGCGACTTAATGCCGCGACTTAAATTCATAGATTACATTAAATGTGCGGAAATAATTCCTATTTAGAACAGAGTCAGAAATGAACGTAGATATCAACACTGTATCCTATAAGCCATTAAAAATTATGAAAGACATTAACGGTTTGTGTTAATCTATGTGCCGGCCGCGGTGGCCGAGCGGTTATAGGCGCTTCAGTCCGGAACTGCGCGACTGCTACGGTCGCAGGTTCGAATCCTGCTTCGGGCATGGATGTGTGTGATGTCTTTAGGTTAGTTAGGTTTATGTAGTTCTAAGTTCTAGGGGACTGATGACCTCAGCAGTTACGTCCCATAGTGCTCAGAGCCATTTCAACCATTTGTTACTCTATCCTGCTCATCCACAACAAGGGTTTCCTTCTGTTTGTCTAGTTTACAGCCACGGTATATAACGCGGCATCCCAGGGAAAGCAAGAATTGCTGAATTCCTTTCAGCATTATGCACCATGGTAGCTTGCTCTCTATGCGCGATGTGCTGACCTGCTTGACTTTTTCCCGTTCGCCTTACCGCGCACTTCGTTGCGCTCACCAAAGATCGTGTAAATCGTCACTAACGGAAAGTGGGCTCAGAAGACATTCAGCAGCCTCAAGGATGCGAATAGCTAGCTGCATACATCAACAATGGAAAAAACCTAAAAGAGTCCTGTATGCAGCAGTGTATGTCAAATGAATGTTGTTGTTGTTGTTGATGATGATGATGATGATGATGACGACGATGATGATTATGATTATGATGATGATGAATAAGACAATACTCGTGTTTATTTAACAGAAATACAAATATTAAAGAAATGATGCAAATGGCTCTGAGCACTATGAGAGTTATCATTTGAGGTCATCAGTCCTCTAGAACTTAGAACTACTTAAACCTAACTAACCAACGAACATCACACACATCCATGCCCGAGGCAGGATTCGAACCTGCGAACGTAGCGGTCTCACGGTTCCAGACTGAAGCGCCTAGAACCGCTCGGCCACATCAGCCGGCGGCAAATATTAAAACGCTATGTTAACTTCATGATGAAACCTTATACTCAACTAAAATTTCTTCAGTAACTTTTTATAACCGTCTTCTGAGTGTGTTATCTACATCTACATAGATACTCCGCAAGCCACCGTACGGTGCATGGCGGAGGGTGCACCGTACCACTACTAGTCACTTCTTTTCCTGTTCCATTCGCAAACAGAGTGAGGAAAAATGACTGTCTATATGCCTCCGTACGAGCCCTAATTTCTCGTATCTTATCTTCGTGGTCTTCCAGTCAATGTCATCCTAGCATTGCTTTTCCTACAGTTAATATTTTGTAATCATTTCACTTTAGGCCTCTCCGGAAGGTTACACCTTGCTACTTTACGGTTGATGTTGTTACTTTCAATTGTATATTCGAACAGTAATGAGTCTCTTCGCCTATTACTGCACAGTAAGCTACATTTATTTACGTTCAGGTTCGTCTGCCAGTCGCTGCAGCAGTAGTCCATTTTCTACGGGTGTTACGCGTTTCATCAGCGCGACATTCAAAAGAACATAATGAAACTCTGGTTGAGATGAACGTTAGCAGAATAACACTTCTTTTGATAAAAACTGACCAATAAACCAAAGAAAGAGTGAAGTTGAATGTTTATTGTGTGGATGTGTGTCCTGCCTTCGCTGCAGTTTCAGTGTCCCCTTTAGAACGCATTTGTTTTTACATGAATCAGCACATAGTTTCGACAGTGGCCTTTACAAGGTGAACCAGACTGCCAGACGCCCCCGGGTCCACACTGCTCAGCCAAACCAGATCTTGTTGTGCAGACCACGTTTCGTGCAGTCTGCAGGTGTCTTTACATTAGGCTGAACTAATTCGGCTACAGCTTCGCCTGCGGTGAGGAAAAAACGAATCGGTGCAAGTTTGAAATCTTTACAAGGATTAACCGTGCTATATTTCGACTGTGCTGTGATGAGTCTAAGTTCTGTGTATTTTCTTAAATCACCTGGGTTCTTCTTCTCCTTTTTCTTTAACTGCCTTTTCATTGATAGGAGAGTAACCTGTAAGAATGTGGTGACTCTACATTTTTTCATAGCTTCCTTAGTTTACTTCCCGCGAACGCCTATTATTATCGAAGGAGAATATTGATTGCTATTGTTATATTCGCGAAAGAGATGTACCGCACTCCCTGGTTTTCGTGTCCACCATCATTGCGAATGTAATTAAGGTTGGTTATGTACGATTGATTCTTGACTTCAACTTCGATTTTTGCCAATTTTATGAATATTTAAATGTTCATCGTCGTCTGCATCTACGAAAATGGCTCAAAGAACACATATTGATGACGTTATGAGGGGTAGAATACTAGGGCGACTGGATGCTGATCAAACACAGCAGGTCGAAACACGGTACCTCCGTGTGCCACAAAGTGTGATCTTAAGACTATGGCAACGATTCCATCAGACAGGAAACGTGTCCAGGCGCTACAGTACGGGACGTCCACAGTGTACAATACCACAACAAGACCGATGTCTCAACATCAGTGTCCACAGACGGCCACGGAGTACTGCAGGTAGCCTTGCTCGGGACCTAACCGAAGCCACTGGAACAGTTGTCTCCAGACACACAGTCTACAGACGACTGAACAGACATGGTTTATTCACCCGGAGACATACAAGTTGCATTCCACTGACCCCTGGTCATAGGAGAGCCCGTAAAGCCTGGTGTCAAGAACACAGTACATGGTCATTGGAATAGTGGTCCCAGGTTATGTTCACGGACGAGTCCAGGTATAGTCTGAACAGTGATTCTCGCCGGGTTTTCATATGGCGTGAAACAGGAACCAGATACCAACCCATTAATGTCCTTGAAAGGGACCTGCATAGAGGTCGTGGTTTGATGGTGTGGGTGGGATTATGATTGGTGCACGTACATCCCTGTATATCTTTGACAGAGGAACTGTAACAGGTCAGCTTTATTGGGACATCATTTTGCACCAGTATGTCCGCCTTTTCAGGGTGCAGTGGGTCCCACCTTCCTCCTGCTGGAGGATAACGTACGGCCCCACCGATATGCCATCGTGGAGGAGTACCTTGAAACAGAATATATCAGGCGAATGATGATGCCTGCCTGTTCTCCAGGCCTAAACACCATCGAACACGTCTGGGATGCTCTTGGTCGACGTATCGCAGCACGTCTTCAAACCCCTAGGACACTTCAGGAGCTCAGACAGGCACTGGTGCAAGAATGGGAGGCTATGCCCCAGCAGCTGCTCGACCGCCTGATCCACAGTATGCCAACCCGTTGGACGGCCTGTGTACGTGTGCATGATGATCGTATCCCATATTGATATCGGGGCACATGCGCAGAAAACAGTGGCGTTTTGTAGCACATGTGTTTCGGAAAGATTTTCTCAACTTATCACCAATGCCGTGGACTTACAGATCTGCGTCGTGTGTGTTCCCTATGTGCCTATTCTATTGGCGCCAGTTATGTGTCGTGCCACGCTGTGCGGCACCACATTCTGCAACTGTCCTTAATTTATGAGCATGAGTGTAGAAACTTCATATAAATTACCACGTATCCTCCTAAAGTCTCACATCGACGACGCCATCCCGCACACCACAACATCATCAGCAAACAACCGCAGATTGCTGCTCAGCCTATCCAGTCCTATCACACTTTCCTGAGGCACTCCTGACGATACCCTTGCCCCTGGTAAACTCTTGCTGAGGACAACATACTGGGATCTGTTACTTAAGAAGTCTTTGAACCACTCACATATCTGGAACCTATTCCACATCCTTGTACCTTCGTTAATAGTCTGAAGTGGGGCACCGTGTCGATAGCTTTCTAGAAATCTAGAAATATGGAATCCACCTGTTGCCGTTCCTCCGTAGTTCACAGCATATCATGTGAGAAAAGGGCAAGATGAGTTTCGCACGAGCGCTGCTTTCTAAAACCGTGCTGATTCGTGGACATAAGCTCCTCGGACTCAATAAGATTTATTAAATTAGAACTGAGTATAAGTTGAAGGATCCTGCAGCAAACTGATGCTAGTGATATTGGTCTGTAATTCCGCGGGTCTGTTATTTTGCTCTTCTAACATACAGGAGTCCCCACGCTGTTTCCCTGTTGATTGGGTCTTTGCGCTGGGTGAGAGATGCTCGATAAAGGTGTAACTGGCCAATGCCGAAGAGTACTCTTCGAAAAACCGAATTGGGAGTCCATCCGAACCTAACGACTTACTTGTTTTCAACTCTTTCAGTTGTTACTCTACGCCACGGATGTGTATTACTATGCCGCCCACCCGAGAATCTATTCGATTGTCATATGACGGTATCTTTGTATGCTCTTCCTGCGTGAATGATTTCTTAAAAGCAAAATTTACAACATCGGCTTACGTTCTGCTATCTTCAACTGACACACCACACGGGTCAACGAGCGATTGGATGGAAACTTGAGACCCGCTTAGCAATTTCACGTAGGACCAGAAGCTTCTCGGGTTCTCCTCCAGGAATTTGCTAAAGTATGAGTGCTTCGCGCGTAGATCTTTCCAAGGACAGACAATCTCTACTAACCTTTGCCTGTCGTCATTTGCGCATTCTCATTCGAACCGAGAGTGTAGCAGCCTTTGTTTCCTCAGCGTTTTCCGAATTTCGCCGTTTAACATGGTGGGTCTTTTCCGGCCTTAATCCACTTACTAGGAACATAGTTCTCTAGCTCAGGATTTACAATCCGTTTAAACTTTGCCCATAATTCCTCAGTGTCCTGTGACTGGAACCAAGTGATGTCCATTCACTGTCTAAGTGAGATGCTAACAATTGCTTATCTGCTCTTTCTAGCAAAAAACATGGGCTTAGCCTTCTTGACTGATTTATTAAATTTCGTAACCATGGTTGCTATAATGACATCATGATCACTCGAGTAAACAGAAGTGACTTCTGGCATTCCCCAATGACGCTGTCGTTTATCGACTAATAAAGTCACCAGAAGATGAAAACCACCTGCAAAACTATTTAGAAAAATATCTGAATGGTGCGAAAAGTGGCATTTGACCTTAAATAACGAAAAGTGTGAGGTCATCCACATGAGTGCTAAAAGGAACTCGTTAAACTTCGGTTACATGATAAATCAGTCTAATCTAAAAACCGTAAATTCAACTAAATACCTAGGTATTACAATTACGAACAATTTAAATTGGAGATAACACATAGAAAATGTTATGGGGGAAGGCTAACATAGAAAATGTAACAGACGAACTAAGGAGACTGCCTACACAACGCTTGTCCGTCCTCTTTTAGAATACTGTTGCGCGGTGTGGGATCCTTACGAAACAGGACTGACGGAGTACATCGAAAAGGTTCAAAGAAAGGCAGCACGTTTTGTATTATCGCGAAATATGGGAGAGAGTGTCACAGAAATGATACAGGATTTGGGCTGGAAATCATTAAAAGAAAGACGTTTTTCGTTGCGACGGAATCTTCTCACGAAATTCCAATCACCAACTTTCTCTTCCGAATGCATAAATATTTTGTTGACACCGACCTACATAGGGAGGAACGATCACCACGATAAAATAACGGAAATCAGAGCTCGTAGGGAAACATATAGGTCTTCATTCTTTCCGCACGCTATACGAGATTGGAATAATACAGAATTGTGAAGGTGGTTTGATGAACCCTCTACCAGGCACTTAAATGTGATAATGTCATTTGCAGAGTGTCCATGTAGATGTAGATGAATCCCCGACCCTACACTGTCGGTACGGTACGGCCTGTTTGTCGCTACGAGATCTAAGATATTTCCATTGCTTGTGGGCTGCCGAACCAACTACTCAAGACAGTTTTCAGAAATGGTGTTCAAAAGTACTTTTCAGGACTATCAGTCAGACCCCCCCCCCCACCCCCCACCCCCAAAGAATCCATACTTGTCCTATACTCGGTAGATTAAAGTCGCCTCCAGCTAGTACTGCATTATCTAGGTATTTACACTTTGCTGACTGTAGATGTTCCTTCAATGCCTCTAGAACTGTGACAGCGGTATCGTGTGACCGGTAAAAACATTCAAAAATTATCTTTGTTTCACTTACACCTGTTATAAGCGATCAGATAATTTCACTGTCACATTCAGCTTCGGCCTTAATGGATAGAATATTTTTGTGAACTGCAATGAACACATCACCTCCTATGACGTGTAATCTGTCTTTCCGATACATGGTCCATGTCTCGCTAAATATCTCACAACTTCTTTCTTCAGGTTTCAGCCAGCTCTCGGTCCTAAAAATAATTTGAGCGCTAGACCTTACCTGGAGGTCACTAAATTCGGGAACTTTGTTACGAATACTTCGAGAATTTACTGGTAAAATTTTGACAGTCCAAGTGTCTTTAATCTGAACGTGCTGTTACTCCCTTTCTCCGTATCAACTGGGGATTGTTCGTCAGAGTGCTTCAAACTACCGCCTACCCTAAAGAAAAACCATCTGCACTCGACAAGTACTCTGCTAACTGAATAACTGCTTCATTTGTGTAGTGTACCCCTGACCTACTAAGGGAAGCCCTCTCTATGTCCCTATATGATAACGTAGGTCTAGAAATCTGTAGCCAAGATAGTCACAGAGTCGACGAAGGCTTCGGTTAAGAGCTTCCACTCGACTCCAAACCAAAGGATCCCGATCAACTCTGAGAACAATGCTGCAAATCGCTATCTCTTGCTTGCTGCCCGTGTGCGAGGCTACCAGCATTTCCCACCTTCGCCGCCCAAATGTATGTTTCAGTTCGTTCAAATAATTGAATTATAATTTATCCTACATATCAGATTTGATTACACACGTTACTAGAAGCGGCACTGAAAAAAATTTCGTAATTTATATCGTTAAATGAGACCGAGACAAAATTTGCTGTGTTTCTTTGATCTTCTATATAGTTCGTTATTTTTATGTTGTCTGTCATTCCTTAGTTTCTTCTTTATCATTACTATTTTTATTATCTTATTGCACATGTTGTCCGTCTATGCAATTATATAAAAGCTGTTGGTTTTTGTGCAACATGCGTTTTGCTTCCTTTTAATAACATGTTTGTTGCATGTATATTACAAATCTCTATAACCCGCCAGGTTAGCTGAGAGCGAAAAAAAAAGAGCGCTATTGCGCTGCTTCCTGGATTCGGGTAGGAGCGCTGGCCCCGGATCGAATCCGCCCGGCGGATTAACGACGGCGGGCCAGTGTGCTCGCTAGCCTGGATGTGGTTTTTAGGCGGTTTTCCGCATCCCATTAGGTGAATACTGGGCTGGTCCTCACGTCCTGCCTCGCAGACATCTGAAAATTTTCACACTATTTCATGGTTTACACTAGATGTAGACAGCTGAGGTACATTAATTCTGTCCCAGGGGGTATGAGGTGGCGACAGGAAGGACATCTGGCCACCCCTTAAAATTAACCTTTCCAAATCCGACCTTAACCATGCCGACCTTGCACAAAATGTGGGACAAAGGCACTAGCAAAAGAAGAAAGACATTACAAATTTGTACTATTATAAAGATAAGGCGTTGTTTAACATAGTCACAAAAAGCCTCGAAAAGTACTTGATCTATTTACTTCAGATTTTTGTACAATACTGTAATGAACATTCGGAAGAGAGAGGATTTAGAAGAAGATGAAGAGATATATGGGGAGGAAAGGGGAGGAAGTGATGAACAGAGAAAGGGGGGGAGGAGGAGATGGACAAAGAGAGGGGGAGAAGGAGACTGGGAAGTTTATAAAATTCCCAAACATACTTAGGAATTGCAGTGACTGCCAGTGCGCTCGTTTGTTCAAAAATGGTTCAAATGGCTCTGAGCACTATGGGACTCAACATCTTAGGTCATAAGTCCCCTAGAACTTAGAACTACTTAAACCTAACTAACCTAAGGACATCACACACACCCATGCCCGAGGCAGGATTCGAACCTGCGACCGTAGCAGTCCCGCGGTTCCGGACTGCAGCGCCAGAACCGCTAGACCACAGCGGCCGGCACGCTCGTTTGTTGTAAAATGCTTTTAGATATAGTAATATATTATAGTTTTCCTTTGATAGCTCAAATTTCGTCATTCCTGTCAGTAAATGGAACAAGTAAGTTCCAGTCCCATTCTGCCATTTTCTGTGGCTACAGAAACCTTACACACTTAGTTTAAAATCAACAGTAATTTATTATGACCTACTTTCTTACAACTATTTGAATTCAGCATAGTAAGTGGAAGGGCCATCGCATTACATTAAATACAGAGTAAAGTTTTTGCAACATACATAAGGTACAGTCATAACGGGAATTTACAAGAATACAGCCAATATAAAGAATGAATTGTTACAGTTTGTTGCCAGTTCTATACAAACATAAAACACGTTCCATACAGTAAAGTGAGGAAGATATACTTACAGAAAATATGTTAATCAAACATAAATGTACATAAAAAATTCTCCCTTATAGTATCCCCTCACCCGATGATCCTTCGAGCTTCGGTTTTTCGGCGGTGCGAATCTCCGTGTTTCCACTGCCTGCATTGCTCCTTAGTCTCGCGGTCGTAGTGACACACCCAGCACTCCTCCAAGGTGACTAAGTGACTGAGGAGATCATCTGCACTGGCTGTTTCCACTGCCGCCTCTATTCGGAAGGCTTTTAGAATGGGTGTGAGTAGTCGTGGAACCCAGCGGGCGACGACCTATTTCGTTTTAAAAAATGCCGCGAAAAATGTTGAAAACTGATCCACGACTTACTTTAAATTTTTCCTCTATCGCTTCGATTGTGATACGCCGGTCTCCAAGCACCAAGGCTTCTTAATCCAGTTCTACACTGAGGAGCTGCTTGTAATTTTCTTATTTGTTATTGTCTTAGTAGGAGAAAGCTCAGAAAAGTTGCCAAGGCGGGAAAAGTAGCCTCTCAGGTCCCGGGGGCTATGAGGTGCCGGCATCGCGAGTTAAAGGATTTAACTTATTGTTTCTGGAGGGCTCAGTCGCCTCATGAACTCCAACCTTTTTGCTGTGCAGCTCATTGGAGTTACAAGGCTTTTTGGGGAATTTAGGTACCGTGATTTCTGTAAGTGGTCTGTGTATTTATTACGGAGAGGGAATGTGACTTACGTCTTTTTAATGAAAATGTATTGAAAGTGCCTTATCCTGACACCATAATCGTACTGTAGCTATTGAAAGCTCGGACATGCTATTAGGGAATAAACAGGTTTGGGGAAAGCCGTAAATGCGGGCAAAATGGTTGTTATCTCAGCGGTGGCTTGTGACTACTTTGCGTAGGAGGAAAATGTAAAAGCAGCAGCCGAAAATGGGGCTCCGCGAAGATAGTTACAGAAAGTCCTTACAAGAGTGACCTAGAAGCGGCTTATAAGGAAAGAGAAGAAAAATAAAGCTAAAAGAAGCAGAAGCGGAAAGCAGACGACGAGAAAAAAGGCAGTAAAATGAAGAGCGCGAATAGTTGGAAAAACCCACCGTAAAAGAATTGTTTTTGACGACAACGATTCAGACACAGAGTGTATGTACAGTGGAGAAAAATTTTCACATTCGAGGCCAGACGAGCAGTGGATGGAGTACCAGTTGTGCTCTCTCTGGGCCCACGAACTCTGTACAGTAGCTCACTTTCGTTTGTGAAAAGTATAAATCATTTAATTCGAATCATGTTTCACAATGAAATATATTTAGTGCTTTGTTAAAACAGTTTTTAATCTCTTATTTTTGAGTTTAAAACTAAGTGACCACATTGCTCGCTCATGTCTGAAAATGTAGCCATTTTCCCCACTTTGTGAAAACCCTAAACTAAAGTACTTAATTTGATCCTAAAGTGATTAAACAATTCAGTAATGTCTTATTATCATCACTCATTTCCATGCATATCGGTCAACTCCCATGCAGCTTAAAAAATAGGAATACTTTAGCCTGGCCACTTTGCCGGACTTTCTCCTCCACAGGAAGCATATGCGATTGCTAACTCCTGTCTCATATGTATTGTTATCGTACAGTTCTACCAACTCGTCATGGATTGTTGTAGCAGTGTTCGGCTCCAAACGCAGAGAACGAATTAGCCGCGCCGCGGCCTCCGTCCTTAACCTGTCTGACTGACCTTGGAGTAGCTGCGATGTTGCACTTTATCAATGGGCTGCTGTATTCTTTCCTCTAGCGGCATGCTGCAGTACTACAGCGTGGAAATTTCAACATTTATCAAGACTGCAGATTTATACCTGCAAATAATCTCTAACGTAATACCGTGTTTCATCCGCTGAGAACTGACTTTTTAAATAGTTATTAATAATTTCATTCGGCAGCTGATTTTGCTCGCTAAACAACTCAGAACGTATCACTAAATGCCAGAGAAGAAATGGGTATAGGTAGAATAAGGCTGACATTGTTACTTACATTCCATGCCAAATAACAATATTAAATATCCAATCGTACAAAAGAACCTAACAGATTTTTGTGCATTTTTCCATTTATTCGTCTCAAATACGACAAACTAAATTCACAATTTTCTATAACGTTAGTTTCCAGCTCGAATTTAAATCCCAGTCCGGCTTACCACCAACAGCAATTCAAACCGAACTGAAGCAGTGTAAAACAATGCTGAGCTCATCGAACACTACCAATCAGTTATTGCACCTCATTTAAAAGTATGTGTGTTATTTATAAAAGTTTTAGTAAAACAAAGCATACACTGTTGTCAATAAATTCGAATACAATTAAAGCTATTCATTTACAAAGAATTATTAACGTTTTGTAGTGTTTTTGAGAGACTGAATCTCAATCTTAAGTTTGGACAGCACAACTGTTTGCATACATGGAAAAATACGAAATAAAATAAGTGTTTAACAAGTACAAAATCATCTTTCTTATTGCTAATTTTGCATATAAATTCACTTCAATGTCAGTATTAAAGGTTTTTAAGGTATCTTACGGTATTCTTTGCATTTCCTTACGAATAACTTCTTACATATTTTTTTATTATGCTTGAATGTATATTCAAAAGTTGTTGAACCACTGAGTGTATTTTATTTGTATGAAACAATTAATGAAACGAGAAAGCTATAAACACCCTTGTCAACGTCAGCAATTTTGTACAGAGGTAGGAAGAAGTCTCATGAACAACATACTAAAAATCGCCACCAGTGTGGTGTGAGTGAGAGGAGAGGGTGGGTGTATGGAGTGTAAAGGTCACTTTTTTCCTTGAATAACTCGAATACCGGGGCTTTTATCAAAAATATTTCCCAGTACATAATAAAACTACATAAAAATTTCTAAAACAAGGACCCCATTCATTTTTATCAACAATGAATAGTTTCTGGGTTACAGATATGGACAAAAATGCAAATTATTAGAAATAATTTTTTAATGGTATAAAATTAACGTTTTTGTTTTGGTCTTTAGTCCTGAGACTGGTTTGATGCAGCTCTCCATGCTACTCTATCCTGTGCAAGCTTCTTCATCACCCATTACATACTGCAGCCAACATTCTTCTGAATCTGCTCAGTGCATTCATCTCTTGGTCTCCCTCTACGATTTTTACCCTCCACGCTGCCCTCCCCAATTCTATTCAATACCTCCTCATTAGTTATGTGATCTACCCATCCAATCTTCAGCATTCTTCTGTAGCACCACATTTCGAAAGCTTCTATTCTCTTATTGTCTAAACTATTTATCGTCCATGTTTCACTTCCATACATGGCTACACTACATACAAATACTTTGAGAAACGATTTCCTGACACTTAAATCTATACTCGATGTTAACAAATTTCTCTTCTTCTGAAACGCTTTCCTTGCCATTGCCAGTCTGCATTTTATATCCACTCTACTTCGACCATCATCAGTTACTTTGCTCCCCAAATAGCAAAACTCCTTTACTACTTTAAGTGTCTCATTTCGTAATCTAATTCCCTCAGCATCACCCGACTTAATTCGACTACATTCCATTATCCTTGTTTTGCTTTTTTTGATGTTCATCTTATACCCTCCTTTCAAGACACTGTCCATTCCGTTCAACTGCTCTTCAAAGTCCTTTGCTGTCTCTGACAGAATTACAATGTCATCGGCGAACCTCAAAGTTTTCATTTCTTCTCCATGGATTTTAATACCTACTCCGAACTTTTCTTTTGTTTCCTTTACTGCTTGCTCAATATACAGATTGGATAGCATCGGGGAGAGGCTACAACCCTGTCTCACTCCCTTCCCAACCACTGCTTCCCTTTCATGTCCATCGACTCTTCTAACTGCCATCTGCTTTCTGTACAAATTGTAAATAGCCTTTCGCTCCCGGTATTTTACCCCTGCCACCTTCAGAATTTGAAAGAGAGTATTCCAGTCAACATTGTCAAAAGAAATTAATGTTAGGAAGTGGATTAAAAGGCATATATTAAATGCGCGTAACACATCTGAGAGCCGTAGAGCCGTATTATGGAATCAATTACTTTGCAAGGGCTGTAACAGGGTGGAGAGGAAGGCGTGGAGGGTAGAAGTACGAAGAGAGGTACGTTTTCAGACATGCCGTCATGCAATTCCCTCCTACATACCTTTGCAAACTGAAGAGCGAGCAGGCCAGTCATCATTCTTTCTACTGTATTACGTCACAAATAGCAACGATAGGGTGTTTCACAACGTTATTCTGACCCTCTGGAGTGCACCTTATGAATAAGTGAGGACGTAGGGCGCGGACATTCCCAGTGGGTGTTTATTTTCCACAAAGTGCATGGACACTAAACGGAAAACAGGTATGAGTTACCAATAATACTAAAGCAAAAAAACGCACATGGACAGAATCTACGTTAATTTCTGCACAGTTCCACAGCGCTACCGGGGAAATTGATTCCTGCACGGCAGCTGTAGTATTCTTTCCGGAAAGGCAACGTCACTCAACACGAGCGCTGTTCGTTTTTCATTTTACAGACGCACTATACCTCCCCAAGCATTTACTGGGCGGTTTTCTCATGTGAGTAGACAAGTTAACTTCAATGAGCTCGTGTTTATCTGCGCAGGTATTTCTAGTTCCTTTTTTTTAATGAGTATTTACTTGCTGTTCTTAAGTGAATTATTACGTCAGGAAGTTCTACAGCTGCAGTTTTCAACTGTCTGCCGCATGGAAGAGCGTCTCCAAAGTGTAAAATGCTGTCATAATATTTTCGACAATATCGGTTTCATTGTCTCCACTATCATTGGCTGGAATACTTTTCACAGCGTGAGGGGCATTAAGCCTGAGCTCTCCTAACATATGAAGTGGTCCAGAGGCTTAAATTTTGTCTCTTTCTGCAACAGCATGAGGTCACCTAGGCGTTATGGAATTTCAGGTATTTCAACCTAAGTCAAGCAATGAATTACAGCAGATTACCGCTCTGGACATGAACACGATCAGACCCATTCCCTAAAACCTGTACACGCTCACCTTAGAAGATACTCAGTGCAGCCAGCCCACTCTGTATCTGCGAGCTACTCCTGATTGTAATACACTCCTGGAAATTGAAATAAGAACACCGTGAATTCATTGTCCCAGGAAGGGGAAACTTTATTGACACATTCCTGGGGTCAGATACATCACATGATCACACTGACAGAACCACAGGCACATAGCCACACGCAACAGAGTATGCACAATGTCGGCACTAGTACAGTGTATATCCACCTTTCGCAGCAATGCAGGCTGCTATTCTCCCATGGAGACGATCGTAGAGATGCTGGATGTAGTCCTGTGGAACAGCTTGCCATGCCATTTCCACCTGGCGCCTCATTTGGACCAACGTTAGTGCTGGACGTGCAGACCGCGTGAGACGACGCTTCATCCAGTCCCAAACATGCTCAATGGGGGACAGATCCGGAGATCTTGCTGGCCAGGGTAGTTGACTTACACCTTCTAGAGCACGTTGGGTGGCACGGGATACATGCGGACGTGCATTGTCCTGTTGGAACAGCAAGTTCCCTTGCCGGTCTAGGAATGGTAGAACGATGGGTTCGATGACGGTTTGGATGTACCGTGCACTATTCAGTGTCCCCTCGACGATCACCAGTGGTGTACGGCCAGTGTAGGAGATCGCTACCCACACCATGATGCCGGGTGTTGGCCCTGTGTGCCTCGGTTGTATGCAGTCCTGATTGTGGCGCTCACCTGCACGGCGCCAAACACGCATACGACCATCATTGGCACCAAGGCAGAAGCGACTCTCATCGCTGAAGACGACACGTCTCCATTCGTCCCTCCATTCACGCCTGTCGCGACACCACTGGAGGCGGGCTGCACGATGTTGGGGCGTGAGCGGAAGACGGCCTAACGGTGTGCGGGACCGTAGCCCAGCTTCATGGAGACGGTTGCGAATGGTCCTCGCCGATACCCCAGGAGCAACAGTGTCCCTAATTTGCTGGGAAGTGGCGGTGCGGTCCCCTACGGCACTGCGTAGGATCCTACGGTCTTGGCATGCATCCGTGCGTCGCTGCGGTCCGGTCCCAGGTCGACGGGCACGTGCACCTTCCGCCGACCACTGGCGACAACATCGATGTACTGTGGAGACCTCACGCCCCACGTGTTGAGCAATTCGGCGGTACGTCCACCCGGCCTCCCGCATGCCCACTATACGCCCTCGCTCAAAGTCCGTCAACTGCACATACGGTTCACGTCCACGCTGTCGCGGCATGCTACCAGTGTTAAAGACTGCGATGGAGCTCCGTATGCCACGGCAAACTGGCTGACACTGACGGCGGCGGTGCACAAATGCTGCGCAGCTAGCGCCATTCGACGGCCAACACCGCGGTTCCTGGTGTGTCCGCTGTGCCGTGCGTGTGATCATTGCTTGTACAGCCCTCTCGCAGTGTCCGAAGCAAGTATGGTGGGTCTGACACACCGGTGTCAATGTGTTCTTTTTTCCATTTCCAGGAGTGTAGATTCATGCAGTCTACCAGTAGCACAGTTAATTCTTAGACAAGTGCAGTAACTTTCTGGCAATTCATTAACTCACCACCAAGTGACTACAACACAATTACATCACTTTACAATACGCTGTCAACAACAGACAGCTGCAAGGTGCCACAGTTACCAATCCAGTTCCTTACCCGCCAACAATACGATGGTCGCTGGCATCACAATGAATGTACTTAACATACAAGCTCGCTAAATAACTGCAAATAAGCACTCATTTAACAAACTGGAAATAATTCCGCTATATAAACAGGACCTCAGTGAAGTTATTTGGTTTGCTCACAAATCAGAACTGGACAGGAAATGCCGGAGAGACTTCTTCCGTAAACTGAAAATCGAGCAGCGCTCTCGACAGCGGAAGTTGTTTTTCCCGGAAGAATACTTCATCTGTCGTACACAATGACTAGAATTAATTTCACCTCAAGTAGTTTACAATAGTGTGCAGATATTCATGTAGATTCTGTGCACTTGCGTTTCTTGCGTAAGGGTTATTAGTAACTCACATCTGTATTTCATGTAATTTTAATGCACTTTGTGGAAAACAAAGATCCCTTGAGCATGTGTAATCCCTGTGTCAGCAGTGATTTATAAGGCGCGCTGCTGAGAGTAAGTATAGCTTTGTCAAACACCCTATAGTTTCTTTTTGTGATGTAGTGCTGTAGAAGGAATGGTGAATCTGCCGCTGATTCTCTAGTCTGTAGACCTGCGCAGGAGGGAAATGCACACCTACAATTCGGAGACATACCTCCCCACGGGCTCAGCTCCTCCGTCCTATTTTTAATATTTTGCGATTTTTCCGTCCCCTGCAATGCCAGAGAAAAAATGAACAGTTTTTTGTGCGAAATTTAGTGTAGTTTAAACATTGTCGCTGGATGCCACAGTTTTCGAGCGATGCAAGGAAAACATAGAAAAAGTAACCTCTCAAAGGTACCGCCCCCATTCACATCCCAACGGTGAGGGTGTTTATTATGCCGTTCACGATACTCTCTCTTACCACTGTACAAAAATATTCAACTATGCCAATTTTTCTCCTAATTTACCTTCGTTGACTGGACTAAAACAACTTGTGTTAGCTAGTGTATACGCGTGTCCATTAATTTCAAATCCGCTCCCACGAAAGGAGCTGTTAATGCGCCAGGATTGGCCAGAAGGGGAAAGCGGTAGGCACTCGTTGAGGTGAAGAATAAAACATAGTTTAACCTGTGTGAAGTTTTAATGCCGTAAAGAAAGGCAGGCATGGAGAAGCCGCCGATACTGAATGGGCAGCCGCCCAAGAGAGCAGGTGAGGAGGGCGTCTGGTCAGTTTGAAAGCTGCCAGCAGAAGAGAGCGAACGGCGTGTCCGCTCCCGGCAGCCGGCTGCGGTTGACCACGTCCAAGCCTCCCTATTGGTCGGTCATATCGTAAGACGCGTAGTTCGGTAGCATTACCTCGTCATCAACACTTTAGTTTAGCTGCTGATGGTTCAACACGTGAGTTTCAGGGTGGTTCTATCCAGTTCTGGGCAACGTGGCTGAGACGCTGCAACCTACTGCCAGGCAGAAGGCATAAAGTGAAAAAATAAAAATCAAACTTCATACTAATAAATCCATTCAGTATTGGCCCTCACTGTACAGAGTAGACGTAGCCCTTCATGAAACTGCAACGTTAATTACTGGATGTCTGAAACTAACTCCTGTTGATAAACTGTACTCCATGATAGCATAGCTCCTCCTGACACACACCACGAAGTAGCTGAAAAAGCTGAATGAAGGGAAGTGGAGACAAATGAGCTACACCCAGTGAATGGACACTCTCCACTAAGAACTAGGTTGAACCCATGTCGAAGCAGCGGCAAACTCAGCAAATTGCTTACCAGCTGGACAAAACTTATACTCGACCATGTGTGGATCACTGACCGGATTACGCATGGGCTTTAGCAAATCTAAGCACCACCTAATAAAAAGGCCATGCTTATAACGCCCAGTACAGTGTGAATGTGAAGAAGCATGTCAGTGTTTATGTTGTCCTGATTCGTGCAATGAGGAGTTTTTCAAAGCAAAAGAAAGTGCTGCAGCAGTGATTAGTTCTGGGTAAAGACTGATTTCAATTTTGAATGTATATATAAGTATAAATTTATTTTTTCGTCGCGCTAAATCGAAAATTTACAGAGTCCCATTTCGGTGCTCGTTATTCGAGTAAGTACATAGAACAAGATACACTCCTGGAAATGGAAAAAAGAACACATTGACACCGGTGTGTCAGACCCACCATACTTGCTCCGGACACTGCGAGAGGGCTGTACAAGCAATGATCACATGCACGGCACAGCGGACACAGCAGGAACCGCGGTGTTGGCCGTCGAATGGCGCTAGCTGCGCAGCATTTGTGCACCGCCGCCGTCAGTGTCAGCCAGTTTGCCGTGGCATACGGAGCTCCATCGCAGTCTTTAACACTGGTAGCATGCCGCGACAGCGTGGACGTGAACCGTATGTGCAGCTGACGGACTTTGAGCGAGGGCGTATAGTGGGCATGCGGGAGGCCGGGTGGACGTACCGCCGAATTGCTGAACACGTGGGGCGTGAGGTCTCCACAGTACATCGATGTTGTCGCCAGTGGTCGGCGGAAGGTGCACGCACCCGTCGACCTGGGACCGGACCGCAGCGACGCACGGATGCACGCCAAGACCGTAGGATCCTACGCAGTGCCGTAGGGGACCGCACCGCCACTTCCCAGCAAATTAGGGACACTGTTGCTCCTGGGGTATCGGCGAGGACCATTCGCAACCGTCTCCATGAAGCTGGGCTACGGTCCCGCACACCGTTAGGCCGTCTTCTGCTCACGCCCCAACATCGTGAGCCCGCCTCCAGTGGTGTCGCGACAGGCGTGAATGGAGGGACGAATGGAGACGTGTCGTCTTCAGCGATGAGAGTCGCTTCTGCCTTGGTGCCAATGATGGTCGTATGCGTGTTTGGCGCCGTGCAGGTGAGCGTCACAATCAGGACTGCATACGACCGAGGCACACAGGGCCAACACCCGGCATCATGGTGTGGGGAGCGATCTCCTACACTGGCCGTACACCACTGGTGATCGTCGAGGGGACACTGAATAGTGCACGGTACATCCAAACCGTCATCGAACCCATCGTTCTACCATTCCTAGACCGGCAAGGGAACTTGCTGTTCCAACAGGACAATGCACGTCCGCATGTATCCCGTGCCAACCAACGTGCTCTAGAAGGTGTAAGTCAACTACCCTGGCCAGCAAGATCTCCGGATCTGTCCCCCATTGAGCATGTTTGGGACTGGATGAAGCGTCGTCTCACGCGGTCTGCACGTCCAGCACGAACGCTGGTCCAAATGAGGCGCCAGGTGGAAATGGCATGGCAAACCGTTCCACAGGACTACATCCAGCATCTCTACGATCGTCTCCATGGGAGAATAGCAGCCTGCATTGCTGCGAAAGGTGGATATACACTGTACTAGTGCCGACATTGTGCATGCTCTGTTGCCTGTGTCTATGTGCCTGTGGTTCTGTCAGTGTGATCATGTGATGTATCTGACCCCAGGAATGTGTCAATAATGTTTCCCCTTCCTGGGACAATGAATTCACGGTGTTCTTATTTCAATTTCCAGGAGTGTAGATTTGAAACACTAAGAAAACATTTGATTATAGCTGTACGTTGCAAAGTGAAAGACCTTCGTTAGTAAATTAATGTAAGTACAAAGAAGAAATTGCTGGGAATGTACGTTTGGAGCACAGCATGGACTGTAGGAAAACCGTAACATAAGAGGGTCAAAGAGTTAGAGGTGCGGTACTACAGAAGAATGATGAAACGGTACAGAATGTGAAGGTCTTTCTCAGAATCGACAAAGATGGGTACATATGGTAAACACTGACAAGGAGAAGGGACAGGATGATACGACATGTGTTGAAACAGCAAGGAATAAATTCCATGGTAATAGAGGGAACTGTAGAAGGTAAAAACGGTATAAGAAGACATAGACTAGAATGTACAGAGATTAGAATGTATTGGAAATTTGTGGTAAGTTCGTATGGGACCAAACTGCTAAGGTCATCGGTCCCTAGGCTTACACACTACTTAATCTAACTTAAACTAACTTAGGCTAAGAACAAGATACACCATGCCCAATGGAGGACTCGTATCTCCGACGCGGGTAGCCGCGCGAACCATGGCGATGGTACCCCGGGCGCCTTAGAATATATCCAACAAATAATTTGAGAACTTTAGGTGGAAGTGGTACTCTTAGATGTCGTGGTTGGCACAGGAGAGTAATTCGTGGCGAGCCGCGTCAAACAAGTCAGAAGGCTGATGACACAGTATAAAAAAAAACATGGTTTCGGGTTGTTTGTGGATCAGTTTAACCAAAAGTACTTTACATTGTCAAAAAAGTTAAACAATTCAATTTATTGAAGTGATAAATACAACTCTCATGACTGCCCTCGTATTTACTGGAATGCAACAGCTGCATCACTCTAAAAGTTATTGCCTTTGTTATGAACAATAACTTTTGCGCTCTACAGTGCAATTCTTGTCCATAACTGTCCGCTCTTGCAGAATTGTTCCACAAGGTTGTTTCTGATGGCACAGTGCAGCCGTCCATTAGTTCACGCGTAATGCGTCTGAAGTACTAGGCACGCCCTCCTCGAGAGTTAAAACTTGCACCGCAGCCATATCGGCGGCAATTCTGCAGGTAGACGGGCGGGCTGCCGTGAGCTCACCAACGAGGGCGGAGTCGTCGGCTCTCCGTGAGGTCAGGTCATTCTGTGGCTCGGAGGCTGTAAACGCACGTGGCACCACCGCCTCCCTGCCTATCCTGCGGTCGCCGACGAATAGGCGCTTCGGCGATGATGGCATGCTAGTCTTACAAACAGAGCAGTTACACCACCCTTACTACCACTTCCTCTGGAGATGGGACTGGGGAACCTCCTCCCACCGTCGCACATTGTGAAGAAGCAGCTGGTATTAACAGCCCCTACAGTGCTATACTTTCCCCAGAACAGACGTCTTGTGACATATCATTTCCTGGTCGTGTCTTCACGAATATTGGGGGCGCCAGAGACACTTTCCTGTGTTTAGGTGTAGGCCTTTGTCTGTTCAGAAGATGATGCGCCGGTCGTCACAAACAGTGTACTGGTGTGGGCTGTCTATGCTGATTTGAAGGCTGGTGTTTTCCAGCACCTTCTGTAAATACAGTATGAAACCCCTTATGCCGTTATGTGATAGTAAAGACCTGTTGTATACTGGCTTTGTCAGTAACAGCTCCTTTATTGCCTTAGCACCTTTTCCTCTTCCTTTACCGGAACACAGTGCAGGTAAAAGTCACCCACTTGCTGGTTCAAATGGTTCAAATGGCTCTGAGCACTATGGGACTAAACATCTTAGGTCATCAGTCCCCTAGGACTTAGAACTACTTAAACCTAACTAACCTAAGGACATCACACACACCCATGCCCGAGGCAGGATTCGAACCTGCGACCGTAGCAATCCCGCGGTTCGCCCACTTGCTGGAGCTGGCAGTAAACACTGGAAATTTTGTGTCATCGATGACACTGTAGAGCCAACGGCCTTTTCGCAGTGGTAACACCAGTACCCGTGAGATCACCGAAAGTTAAGCACTGTCGGGTTGGGTCAGCACGTGGATGGATAACCATCCGGTCTGCCGAGCGCTGCTGGCAAGCGGGGTGCACTCAGCCGTTTAGAGGCAAACTGAGTAGCGGCTCTAATGTCAGCTACTGACATACAGCCAGGAGAGCGTTGTGCTGACCACATGCCCATTGAACGGAAAGATTTAGGTGTTCCTTTTTCCACGCACCATTCGAGAGCGAAATGGTAGAGAAGTAGTATGAAAATGGTTCGATGAACCCTCTCCCAGGCACTTAAGTGTGAACTGCAGAGTAACCATGCAGATGTAGATGTAGATGCATGTCCACATCCAGTGATGCCTATGGGCTGAGGATGACACGGCGGCCGGTCAGTACCATTGGGCCTTCATGGCCTGTTCGGGAGGAGTTTAGTTTTTAGTTGACCCTGTCAACCCTGTCTTGTACCAGGGGAAGCAAGGAGAGGATTTTGTTCGGTGGCCAGTACCCTCTTTCTACAACACAACTGCACACATGTATTAACAGGATTCTTTATTTACCAGAACAGAAAGCTACTTATCTTTAAGCTATTCCATGTGTTGCAGTACAAGCTCTTCTGTAATACTGTGCAGCTGGTCTCTGCGGAGGTTCAAGTCCTCCCTCGGGCATGGGTGTGTGTGTTTCTCATTAGGCTACTTTAGGTTAAGTAGCGACTGATAACCTTAGCAGTTAAGTCCCATAAGAAAATGGCTCTGAGCACTATGGGACTTGACTGCTGTGGTCATCGGTCCCCTAGAACTTAGAACTACTTAAACCTGACTAACCTAAGGACATCACACACATCCATGCCCGAGGCAGGATTCGAACCTTCGACCGTAGAGGTCACGCGGTTCCAGACTGTAGCGCCCAGAACCGCACGGCCGCTCCGGCCGGCTAAGACCCATAAGATTTCACACACATTATCTTATTATCTTCTGTAATAGCCCACATTATCTTCACTGCTGGTCAAGTAAATGTCTCCTATGCACACTACTCTGGTCGCTACTTGCTGTCTCAGACTGAGACTCTGATTGCGACTGAGAGAGCATTGGCGGCACGTTGCTTGCGAGTCTGTCCGTGGCCTCTCTCCTGAGAGGCGCGCTTGATTCAGCACCTATTATCGACCTTCTTGCAACTTCTTTGCCCACTAATGTGCTGGCGACAGATTACACCAGCACAGTAAACACAAGGGACACTGGCGCAGTACCCTTGTGAGATGAAGAGTTTGGCACAGGAGAACATCACAGGAGAACATCACTCAGAAGAATGGGACTCAAAAGAAATCGGTTTGTTTACCAATCAGGTTCACCTATATACCTGACACTATCAAATACAAAAAGTTAAATATATGCACCAAAAAAAATTTTTCCATCACCCCAGTTCCCAGAACTCCTGAATATAGACATTGACTGTGGATATTGTATCACAGACACAGTCCCTTCGACTGTTCAGAGATGTCACTAAACCCGCCCAAAGATGTAAACAACCATTAGCAGCGCCTATTAGACGAAGAGGGTCCAACAGCTTATCACTTCCAGCCATTCCACCAGAAGGAGGTACACGGCTTGCGTTGTCTGTAGTTCAACCATACCTATATGGTCAATACCGCTGTTCGATTGCGTCCGCATTGTTACTTTGCACCAGGAAGGGCTCTCAACAAGGGAAGTCTCCAGGGCACCGGAGTGAACCAAAGCAATGTTGTTCGGACATGGAGGAGATACAGAGAGAAAGGAACTGTGGATGGCATTCCGCACTCAGGCCGCCCAAGGGCTACTCTGCAGTAGATGACCGCTACCTACGGATTACGGTTTGGAAGAACCCTGACAGCAACGCCACCATATTGAGTAATGCTTTTCGTGCAGACACAGGACGTCGTGTTACGATACAAACTGTGCGCAACAGGCGGCATTACGCTCAAGTTCACTCCCGACGTCCATGGCGAGGTCCATCTTTGCAGCGCTGTACAGATGGGCCCTGCAACATGCCGAATGGACGGCGCAGGATGGGCATGACGTTCTATTCACCGATGAGTGTCGCATATGCATTCAACCAGACAATCGTCGGAGACGTGTTTGGAGGCAACCCGGTCAGGCTGATCGTCTTAGACAGGCTGTCCAGCGAGTGAAGCGAGGTGGAGGTTCCCTCCTGATTTGAGGTGGGATTATGTGGGGCCGACGTGCGACAATGATGGTCATGGAAAGCGCCGTAACGGCTGTACGATACGTGGATGCCATCCTCCGACCGATAGTGCAACCATATAGGCAGCGTATTGGCGAGACATTCGTCTTCGCCGGCCGGGGTGGCCGAGCGGTTCTAGGCGCTTCAGTCTGGAACCGCGCGACCGCTACGACCGCAGGTTCGCATCCTGCCTCGGGCATGGGTGTGTGTGATGCGCTTAGGTTAGTTAGGTTTAAGTAGTTCTAAGTTCTAGGTGACTGATGACCTCAGCTGTTCAGTCCCGTAGTGCTCAGAACCATTTGAACCATTCGTCTTCATGGACGACCGCTGTCCCATAGTGCACATCTCGTGAATGACTTCCTTCAGGATGACGACATCGCTCGACTAAAGTGCCCAGCATGTTCGCCAGACATGAACCCTATTGTATATGCCTGGGATAGACTGAAAAGGGCTGTTTACGGACGACTTACCCTACGAACCACTCTGAGGGATCTACGCCGAATCGCCGTTGAGGATTGGGACAATCTGGACCAACAGTGCCTTGATGAACTTGTGGATAGTATGCCACGACGAATACAGGCATGCATCAATGCAAGAGGACGTGCTGCTGGGTATTCGAGGTACCGGTGTGTACAGAAGTCTCGCCCACAACCTCTAAAGATCTCGCTGTATAGTGGTACAGCATGCAATGTGTGGTTTTCATATGCAATAAAAAGGGTGGAAATGATGCTTGGGTTCCGTACAGGTTCCGAAACTCTTGGAAACGATGTGATGCAAAACTTTTTTTTTTTTAGGCAGTACCGACAACGTTATGTCTGCCTTCGTATTTAGGGGAATGTAACAGCTACATACTAACATACTAAAAGACGTCGCATTTATTATTAACAATAAACACTGTACTCCACAATACCAGTCTGCCCTAGCGCCGACCGCGCGCCCCGTCTTCTTCCACGAGGTTGTCGCTGATGCCACAGTGTAGCCCTCCATTAGTGCAGACATTATGCATCTTAAGTACTAGACGCGCCCTTCCCTAGTGTTAGAGAGGGAACTCCAGCCGTAGTGGCGGCAGTTCTGCAGACGGACTGGAGGGCGAGGGCCTGTAGGCGTGGGAGCACCTCCGTGAACTCATCAGAGAGAACCGTGTCGCCGCCTCTCCACGAGGTCGTTCTGCGACCCGGAGGCTGTAAACGCCCGTGGCGCCGCCATCTCGCTGCCCGCGCTGCGGTCGTCCGAGAAGAGGCGCTTGGGCGGTGATGGCCTGCAGGTCTTATAAACAGAGCAGTTACACCGCACTTACGGCCGGTTCCTCTGGATACGGGACAGCTGTAGCTCTTCCCACTGTCGCACCTGGTCGTAAGCAACTGAAGTGAAAGACACAAAGAAGCACATGCCACTGCGACGCTGTACTTTTCACAGGACAGACATCTCGTAACATATGGTTTTCTGGCCCTGACTGCCGTGGCTACTGTGTAGGCCACTTTCGGTTCCCGGTACTCAAGAGAAACACGGGGCTTAGATGGCCGGTCTTCCCTTAATCCTTCGAAATGGGTTGTGATCTGGGCTATCTATATTGATATCAAGTCCAGTGTTTCCCAACACCTGTTGAAAATAAACAATCAAAACCTCGTGTGTGGTTACGTAATAGGGGGTTTAGTTACGTACTGGCTTTCTTGCTAACAGCTCCATTACTGAAACTTCCTGGCAGATTAAAAGTGTGCGCCGGACTGAGACTCGAACTCGGGACCTTTTCCTTCGCGGCCAAGTGCTCTACCATCTGAGCTACCCAAACACGACTCACGCCCCTTCCTCACAGCTTTACTCCTGCCAATACCTCGTCTCATACCTTACAAACCTTACTGAAGCTCTCCTGGTAGAGCACTTGCCCGCGAAAGGCAAAGGTCTCGAGTTCGAGTCTCGGTCGGGCACACAGTTTTAATATACCAGGATGTTTCATAGCAGCGCACAACCCGCTGCAGAGTGAAAATCTGATTCTGGAAACGTCCCCCGGGCTGTATCTAAAGTTTGGAAGGTAGGAGACGTGGTACTGGCAGAAGTAAAGCTGTGAGGACGGGGCGTGAGTCGTGCTTGGGTAGCTCAGATGGTAGAGCACTTGCCCGCGAAAGGCAAAAGGTCCGAGTTCGAGTCTCGGTCAGGCGCACAGTTTTAATCTGCCAGGAAGTTTCATATCAGCGTACACTCCGCTGCAGAGTGAAAATCTCATTCTAGCTCGATTACTGTCTTAGCAACTCTTTCTTTTCCTGTACTAGTATACAGTGCTGGGTACTGCTTACTGGAGTTGCTAGTAAAAATGAAACCACAAGGAAAAGTCGCACCAATCGGTCATCAATTGTTTTCAGGTGAAGCTACGCGTGAGAACAGTAATTTTTATTTAAGGAGAGCTTTTACAATAGACACCACATCGTTTAAGAGTACTACTGTAGAGAATTAAAGGTATCTGTATTGTAAATAAGAAAACATTATTGCAGTTACTCTTCTGCTAACTGACATTCTCCGTAGATGTAGCCCTTTTTTTATCTGGTGTTTGTAGATGTACGTGGTACTCAGGCAAACCTCAACTGAAGGCTGTTGAATGACTGTCAGATGCGTATTTCCCCTGTGTTGCAGTTTGTTTATTGTGAGCTCCAGCTAGTGGGCGAGTTACGTTACACTGGGTACTTCCACTGCATGCTGGTGCCGCAGAGTGGAAGTCAGTTTTCTGTTACGTTTTTAACAATGTTATGTTTACATGAATCTGAGGAAGGGAGTGGGAATACGGCACAGCAAGTAAGAGCGGAAAAACGGGAGTAACAGAACTACAATTATAGTGTGAACACTGCTTTTGGCCAATAGCTTGTCGAAACAGCTTCTTTTGCTTCATTCCTGGTGTGGGCAAAAAGTGACACTCCCTTAGGGCAATCCATCTCTCCTAAAAAGCGTGTCACTTTGCAATTCCTACCATCTGGAACCACTGGAGACTTTGAACCTCTGGATGTATGATCGGCCAGTCGACGGGTGTACTGCTGATTCAGTGTCCAACGGGCACAATATTTCGGCAATCAGACACGTCGCCATCGTCAGGTTCGCTGACGAATTGAGCTCTAGAAGGCGCGTGGCCGTCTAATATCCCCTGCCCCCGCGAGCCGCTCCGTCCGTGGACTGCGCCCGCGTCCGCGTCTGTGATGGCGTTAATGTTAGTTCTTTGTCTGCTCTGGCCGCCAGATAGTTTTGTTTGTTGAAGTCTTCTTAAGTAAACCCAGTGCTGGTTCCCAAGCCTTGCTAAGATTATAGCCGCAATCTCGGTTGATGTGATCGTCCCTGGTACGAATTTCTATGGCCTCTCTAACGACGCTGTCCCAGTGGTGCGTTCGTACTCCATCACGTGATTCTCGGACAAGCAGTGCTCTGCGACAGCTGACTTGGGATACATCAGTCGAGGGTACCACTGGTGTTCTATGCAATGATCTTCGACGGTGCGTATTGACCATGTTTTTCGGCATTGACATGGAATGTGGTACACGCCAGCCTTCTTTAAACTGAGATCACCTTTGACACTTTCCGATAATGCTCGTCTTTTATTGGACAGGCAAAATACAGTTTTTACTCGGTGTTTCTTCAATATGCGACCGATTTTTCTCAATAGTGTGCCAGTGTACGGTATAAAGGCAGTAGCTGCCTCTTCTTCCGTGGCTTCTTCCGCAACCACAGGTTGTAGTGGTTGAGCGGAAAGCGCTCCTAATCTGCCACTCTGGGTGTTGTGGTTGGCAGGAGAGCCAACACCGTGTTACTAGAGGAAGCCGAAAGGCACGCGTTTTAGCTCACACAGGCTGGCGTGAGGTCTGGAACAGGACAACGAAATTAGAATTTAGAAAAAACGGACGTAGCTGGTGGAATACTTAACTTTAATCCATGAATGGTGAACGTCGCTCTTGGCGGTACATGATTCAGTATCAATAGTAACTGGTAATGGTGCCTTGCTAGGTCGCAGCAAATGACGTAGCTGAAGGCTATGCTAACTATCGTCTCGGCAAATGAGAGCATATTTTGTCAGTGAACCATCGCTAGCAAAGTCAGTTGTACAACTGGGGCGAGTGCTAGGAAGCCTCTCTAGACCTGCCGTGTGGCGGCGCTCGGTCTGCAATCACTGATAGTGGCGACACGCGGGTCCGACATATACTAACGGACCGCGGCCGATTTCAAGGCTACCACCTAGCAAGTGTGGTGTCTGGCGGTGACACCACACTGGGTACCCGGAATACGGCTCTGAGGTGGTCTAGCTCCTGGGTCAGACACTCTACGCCTGAAATGGTTCAAACGGCTCTGAGCACTATGGGACTCAACATCTACTTAAACCTAACTAAACTAAGGACATAACACACATCCATGCCCGAGGCAGGATTCGAACCTGCGGCCGTAGCGGTCGCGCGGTTCCAGACTGAAGCGCCTAGAACCGCTCGGCCGCACCGGCCGGCTACGCCTGAAATGGTGGGTGCTCTGTGTATTAGTGTTTTAATACCCCATTCCTCTGCCTGTTGTACGATATGAACCGGCAGTACGCCATGGACTGTGTGATCAGCAAATACCCTTGGAGAAACTGAAGAATCAAGATAGTTGTTTGTTTTTTCCGTGCCTATAAAATATATTATTGCAGTTTCTGTAGCTACGCCTTAAAGGCTAGCCAGTTTCGACGATGTCCATACATACTTATATACATCCCATAGAGGACTGATCTCTCCACTTTCCGGACAATCATTTTCTGTCGCCCCCTGATGCACATGGTGTGAAGTTAGCACCTAATATTTTTCCTGGCATAATTGCTAACACAACACTTTCAAATCAGCCGTATTAAAGACTGAATATGCAATGTCGCACTGAAGAGGCGCGTTGTTAGTAGTTAAAACCATCGACTTTCTTCAAGTTTCGTTCATCCAACTGCAATGTTTCTTCCCCTTGTCCCCCTAGGTAATCAGAATTTCACAGACAGTGATCTCTTCTTTCTTATCGCCGAGAAATTCATGAGGTTGTAACGTAGCAATGTACTACGAGTTGTCGTCTTGGATTGAAAGCATAGGTTGCCATGGAGCCGACAGGAGTGCAGATTTGGTGCTGACGCTGGCTACTGGGCCGAGCGGGCGGTGTACTTGCTTAACGCTGCGTGCAATACGTTACACATACTCGCTATAAGCCTAAAGAAGCACTATTAAATATTAACCAATGTTTTTCATAATTAGAATGCCAAGCTCTATGGATAACATGACCATTCTGTTAAAATTTCAAATTAACAATTTCAGTACTTTCGGAGATATAAATTTTAACATGAAACACATGTGCTGGCATTGTGTAAGTGATTTAGGGACTGTAATGTATTCATCTATAGTATCAGTTGAAACTACAACCAAGAGGATAGGTTCACGTAATCTAATTTTCTGAAATTTTCTTTAGTTTCATTATCACAGATTTCTGACGTATTTGAAAGTATAATGGAAAATTATTATTTCATTGTGGTTTGGCTGTGTGAATGTTTTCGAGAGGCTGAGAGAGTAAACAGAGTACATACGTAAAGAGAGAATGTGATATTTTAATAAAACTGTGTATATGTAAGCATGGGAAGGTTGTTGTGCAATAGGGGTATTTGAGACGTATGTCCGAGTGAGCTTGATTTTGTAAAAGGCAGCCAGAAGGGGCATGGAGTCATAAATTGATTAGTAATTTACTTTACGGAAACCAATCGTATTTTGTTTTTGTTAAATTTTATTTATTTTCGGAATTGCGAAATTTCTAGTCTAAGTTACTTGTGGTAATCCGATTGGCTGTTATTATAAATACCGCCAGTATAGAAGTGCTCGAGATAGCCTGATTGGCTGTTTAACATACTAGCCAATAGGAATTCAGCATTTCCCGCGCGTTTGAGTAGGGCTTTGTGCCTCAGACCTGTGAGTCGATAGAGTCGCTCGGGAGCCATCTTCTGGTGAACACCTATGTTAAACGGCCCTGATCAAATTTGTACCAAAACTAAGCAATTCGCGCGTTTTTTTCGGTTCTCGTGTCGTTGACGAAAAGTGATTACAATATTATTTTGTGAAAGTTTGAGAGATGTGAGTGGTTTATTTTTTGAGATGTTCGCGTGTGGACCTTTCACGACGTATATAAACACAGCGTGGTGTGTTTCGTGCAGGTTACGTGACATCATGGCCACAACTTCTTTACAAGAAGCCTACTGAACGACTGAATTTTTTAACTCACAAATGATCTTAAGTCAGTGACCGTTTAGGACGTTCAAAATACGGGATCGGACTAAGTATCCTCTGGCTGCTTTCGGATGTGAACTTTCTGAGACAATCAGTAACATTGCGCAATTGATGTCGGGATATTAAATACAGACCTGATAGACATTTTCTATGTTTTAAAGACAATAAACCAAATTAAAAACTCCAAACATCTTCAAGGAGACGCTCACGAATACGTCCTCTAAAGTCAGATTCGTTGGTGAACTATCGGAACCTTCTGAGATCAGAACAGGGGTCCGACAAGATGGATGCTATTTAACTGTGCACTCGAAAAAGTTGTGAGGAAATGGAATGCAAGAGCGAGAGGGGGAATAAGGTTTGGTACAAAAAACAAAAGAATCACGATTAGGTGTTCAGGATTTGCGGACGACATGGCGCTGTTCGCGAAAACGTGGGAGGAAGCTAAAGAACAAATCGCCGAGTTACAAGAGCAGGCAGGGAAGACAGGACTTGAAATTTCTTACGAAAAAACGAAGGTTATGACGAGTATACTAGATAATCATAAGAGCCAAGGGACTCAAAAACTAGAGGTGGTTAGGAGTTTCAACTGCTTAGGAGCTCAAAAAATAGAGGTAGTTAGGAGTTTCAAGTGCCTAGGGGACTGGATTGAATGGAACAACCTTGAAGAGAAAGCAATGGAAGCAAGAAGGATGAAAATGAAACTAGCTTTCCAGGAAACCAAATGCACATACAATAAGAAAGCCCTCTCTTGGAACACTAAAATAAGGCATTATAACACAGTAATTAAGCCGGAAGTACTCTATGGAGCAGAGACACTTGTCATGGGGAGGAAGGGGCAAATGGATAAACTAGAAATCAGGGAGAGGAAAATTTAGAGGAAGATCATGGCTCCCACTTTCGAAAATAACAATCAAGTTTTTTATAGAAATGAAGCCCTCTATGAAAAGACCCCCCAGGTTAGACGAGAGCGCTATCGCGCTGCTTCCTGGACTCGGCTAGGCCCGCCGGCCCCGGATCGAATCCGCCCGGCAGATTAATGGCGACGGCCGGTGTGTCGGCCAGCCTGGATGTGGTTCTTAGGCGCTTTTCCATATCCCCCTAGGTGAATACCGGGCTGGTCCCCACGTCCCACCTCAGTTACACGGCTTGCAGACATCTGAACACTTTCGCACTATTCCATGAATTACACTAGTCGCAGACAGTCGGGGTCCACTAATTCCGTCCCAGGGGGTACGGGGTGGCGGCAGGAAGGGCATCCGGCCACCCCTTCCACTAACATTGCCACATCCGATTAACCATGTCGACCCTGCGTATCTGCGGGAAACAGGGCACAAGCGAAAAGAAAATGAAAAAGCCCTCTATGCAAAGTCGGAGAGACTCTTGCAAACCACGAGGAAAAAAGAGGATTGATTTCTATTGACCTCATACACCGAATTAATCCCGACAGACTAACAAAACAAATTTATTACTTATTCTACAAAAAAACGATAGAAAAAATAAAACTAAATCTAATTGGTTTGAGGAAGTGGAAAAGGATCCGAGAGCACTCCAGATTACCGAAGTCATGTTAAAGAACGGTACAGCCAAGACCGTGACGAAAGACAAAACTAAGAGATTTCAAGCACCAGGAAACCTTTTCATATATCAGAGGAGGAAAGAAAGAAGACATCAGATAGAATGAAGAACTATTGGGAGAAAAAGAGAGCACAAGCATCTAAAAGTGATGCATCTGACGTACCTCAAAAATGGGTGATTCGAAGTGAAAAACCAACCAACTTAAAAGAAATTTTAGGTATTTCTTCAAGTTACGCAAAAATCCCGAAATTTCGATAGCTGAACTAACTTTCAGGTACTGCCCGTGGCCATTACGTGGTAGGTATTTAGTCGAATTTTCGTCAACACTGCAGTATCTACCATCTCAAAGTGAAGGGCCAGATAACCTGAACCGCATCCGAGTATATGGACTCAAATTTTTTTTAAGGGGGGATAGGACGTCAGACGAGCCGACTTGGAGCAGGAGAGGCACCACAGGACATTTTAATTTCCACTGTCTATACTTTTACAAGTAAATTCATAAAACTTTGTCAGCGTGACCAGAAAGGATTCAGGATTCACACTCGTAGCAGCGGAAGTTCAAAAACATAACAAAACAATTTTTTTACATGTGAAATTTGATTTTTTCACTTACTATTGGCTGCGTTTGTTGCTATAGGTACACTTTTCTTCGTAAGTAAGAGAGACTGTTCGATGAATTTTGCATAGCGTACAAACCATACCTACAGGTATCTGGAACTCTGGAATCTATTTAATTTATGAAAAAATGAATGATCTGTTACGTTTTAAACTTTATGTTTAGGAAGAAAATCAAATTTTGTAGTTAATTATCTCAATTTTTACCACAGTTTTTAATATATTTGGAAAATTCTAGAGTTTCATACACCTGTAAGTATGGTTTGTATACTGTGCACAATTCATCAAAGAACCTTTCTTACTTGTGAAGAAAAATGTACCTATTGCAACAAATGATGCTGTGGTGCATCGAGAGGTTGTAACAATGGAAAATTGTACTGAAATGCAGGAGGATCTGCAGCGAATTGACGCATGGTGCAGGGAATGGCAATTGAATCTCAATGTAGACAAGTGTAATGTGCTGCGAATACATAGAAAGATAGATTCCTTATCATTTAGCTACAAAATAGCAGGTCAGCAACTGGAAGCAGTTAATTCCATAAATTATCTGGGAGTACGAATTAGGAGTGATTTAAAATGGAATGATCATATAAAATTAATCGTCGGTAAAGCAGATGCCAGACTGAGATTCATTGGAAGAATCCTAAGGATATGCAATCCGAAAACAAAGGAAGTAGGTTACAGTACGCTTGTTCGCCCACTGCTTGAATACTGCTTAGCAGTGTGGGATCCGTATCGGATAGGGTTGATAGAAGAGATAGAGAAGATCCAACGGAGAGCAGCGCGCTTCGTTACAGGATCATTTAGTAATCGCGAAAGTGTTACGGAGATGATAGATAAACTCCAGTGGAAGACTCTGTAGGAGAGACGCTCAGTAGCTCGGTACGGGCTTTTGTTAAAGTTTCGAGAACATACCTTCACCGAAGAGTCAAGCAGTATATTGCTCCCTCCTCCGTATATCTCGCGAAGAGACCATGAGGATAAAATCAGAGAGATTAGAGCCCACACAGAAGCATACCGACAATCCGTCTTTCCACGAACAATACGAGACTGGAGTAGAAGGGAGAATCGATAGAGGTACTCAAGGTACCCTGCGCCACACACCGTCAGGTGGCTTGCGGAGTTTGGATGTAGATGTAGATGTAGATGTTGATAACCAGTAGGACCACTGCAGAAGTAATCGCCATTCACTGAAAGACATGTAAGTGTATGAAACTGCCGGCCGTGGTGGTCTAGCGGTTCTGGCGCTGCAGTCCGGAACCGCGGGACTGCTACGGTCGCAGGTTCGAATCCTGCCTCGGGCATGGGTGTGTGTGATGTCCTTAGGTTAGATGTTAAGTCCCATAGTGCTCAGAGCCATTTTTGTAAAAGTATAGACAGTAGAAAATAAAATGTCCTGTGGCGCCTCTCCTGCTCCAAGTCGGCCCGTTTGACGTTCTACCCCCTCTTAAGGGATAGTGAGAGCACAATCCACCCCACAGCTAGGTCGTCGAAACTTACAAAAGGATCACTTTCGTCTGAAGCCGCGAGATTCGGCCGACTGCGGAGGAAAGTGGCACATGCGACCGGCACGCCTCGGAGCCGCGGTGCATCGTGCGAGGCCGGCCGAGGTTCGTGGACCCTGGCGGAGGTCACTCAGCTGCCCGCGGTGGCGAAACGGCGGCCCACGCCGCGGCCAAACTGGGAGCGAGCAAGCTGGCCTGCCCACGCCGGCCGTCGGGCGTCAGACCGCTCCCAGCGCCTGCACGACGCGACGCGACGCTCCGCCGTTTCTCAACGCCGGACGTCTGACGCCACACGGCAGGGGCGGTCTCTCGGCAGAGACGAGTGTCATACTCGCACCGGGCTGCCGGTGACACACGTCGCGCCGAGCCGCGCGTGTTGTCAGCGTCAAGCTTTTGCCTGCTTTGCCTGTCAGAGTCCCACCAACGCATGTGCCACTGTACGAATGGAATTTCTGCTGCTATTGCGCCACACTCTGGTGATACTTTGCTTCGCTACACGTATGCAGAACGTCTAAAAAACAGCGATACGTATTACTACAGGAGGTGCTACTGGCCAAAATTAGAAGAAAATTTCTTTAATGATACACTATGTGATCAAAAGTATGCGGACCCCCCCCCCCCCTCCCTCCCAAAAGAAAACATATGTTTTTCGTATTAGGTGCATTGTGCTGCCACCTACTGCCACGTACTCCATATGAGCCACCTCAGTAGGCATTAGATACCGTGAGAGAGCAGAACGGAGCTCTCAGCGCAACTTGCGGACTTCGAACGTGGTCAGGTTATTGGGTGTCGCTTGTGTCCTGAGCGAGATTTCCACACTCCTAAACTTCCCTAGGTCCATTCTTCCCGATGTCATAGTGAATTGGAAAGGTGAAGGGACACGTACAGCACAAAAGCGTACAGGCCGACCACGTCTGTTGACTGACAGAGACCGCCGACAGTTGAAGAGGGTCGTAATGTGTAATAGGCAGACATCTATCCAGACCATCAGGATCCACTGCAGGTACTATGACAGGTAGGGGAAAGGTGACAAAACTTGTCTAAAAACAGACACACAATACTAGAGGAGGTGCTATTGGCCAAAACCAGAATTTTATAATGATGCACTATGTGGTCAAAAGTATACATACGTTTTTCATATTAGGTGCATTGTGCTGCCACCTGCTGCCAGGTACTCCATATCAGCGACCTCAGTAGTCATTAGACATCGTGAGAGAGCAGAATGGGGCCCTCCGCGGAACTCACGGACTTTGAACGTGGTAAGGTGGTTGGGTGTCACTTGTGTCATACGTCTGTACGCGAGATTTCCACACTCCTGAACATCCCTAGTTCCACTGTTCCCGATGTGATAGTGAAGTGGAAACGTGAAGGGACACGTACAGCACAAAGGCGTACAGGCCGACTTCGTCTATTGACTGACAGAGACCGCCGACAGTTGAAGAGGGTCGTAATGTGTAATAGGCAGACATCAATCCAGACCATCACACAGGAATTCCAAACTGCATCAGCATCCACAGCAAGTACTATGACAGTTAGATGGGAGGTGAGAAAACTTGGATTTCATGGTCGAGCGGTTGCTCATAATCCACACATCATGCCGGTAAATGCCAAACGACGCCTCTCTTTGTGTAAGTAGCGTAAACATTGGACGATTGAACAGTGGAAAAACGTTGTGTGGAGTGACGAATCACGGTACACAATTTAGCGGTCCGACTGTAGGATGTGGGTATGGCGAATTCCCGGTGAGCATCATATGCCAGTGTTTGTAGTGCCAACAGTAAAATCCGGAGGCTGTGGTGTTATGGTGTAGTCGTGTTTTTCATGGAGGGGACTTACACCCCTTGTTGTTTTGCATGGCACTGTCACAGCACAGGCCTACATTGATGTTTTAAGCACCTTCTTGCTTCTCACTGTTGAAGAGCAATTGGGGGATAGCTATTGCATCTTTCAACACGATCGAGCATCCGTTCATAACGCACTGCCTGTGGCGGAGTGGTTATACGACAATAACGGCCCTGGAATGGACTGACCTGCACAGAGTCCTGACCTGAATCCTATAAAACACCTTTGGGATGTTTTGGAACGTCGAATTCGTCCCAGGCCTCATCGACCGACATCGATATCTCTCCTCAGTGCAGCACTCCGTGAAGAATGGGCTGCCATTCCCCAAGAAGACACCAGCACCTGATTGAACGCATGCCTGCGAGAGTGCAAGCTGTCAGCAAGGCTAAGGGTGGGCCAACACCGTATTGAATTCCAACAGTACCGATGAAGGGCGCCACGAACTTGTAAGTCATTTTCAGCCAGGTGTCCGGATACTTTTGATCATATAGTGTATGACTGAATTTTCTGATGTTGAGGAATCAGGAGGAAGTAAGAATGTCCTAAAGCCAAGATCGCATAAATAATTTATTTATTAATAATAATCGGTTCCTGTCATCTTCAGGTCTTTAGCAATTTTATATGAAACCGTGTTCATTTTGAGTTGGGACCTCACGCCAAATTGTCACGTTAGCCGCTAAAATGTAACCACTAAATCTGATGGTCCAACTCAAAAAGAACGCTTTCTACACCAACTCTTTGAAGACCTGAAGATGACATCAGTAAGTTAAGATATTATTTACGCAATCTTTGCTTTAAAAAGTTTTTGCTATACAAATTTTGTAATTTCTTCAGTTTTAATCTGTAGTTCACAGCCAACAAATTACAGTCTGAGCCCACCTATAATCCGAGAAAATTTTTCAGTATAAAATTTCTTTTCGAAATCTTTGTCTTTCCGCTATATAATCTACCTTAAAAGTTCTGGTATCCTCACTCTTCCACGTATACAATTTTCTTTCACGATTCTTAAACCGAGCGCTGGCAATGTTTTCACTACGCTTTTGTGTTAATTTCACCAGATGGGTTCACCTTTCATTTCTTTCCCGTAGTCCATTTTTCCTTCTCTTAGTTTTTCCTACTATGAAATACCAATCGGCCATTGCCATTAACTTTTCGTGTCACAATTAAATTTTCCTCTCCCTCAACTATCTTCGTAATTTCTTTTATTTCTTAACACATTCTTTTTACTCTATTCAAGAACTGCGGAGTTAACAGGCATGTTCAATTGTAGTGCTGTAGAGGGTGTTGACATTTTGTCTGTTTTGGCTACGATAATGCGTTCATTAGGCTGATCATGGTAGCTTACTCGCATTCCTATTTTCTTATTCTTTATTAGAGATACTCCGGCATTGCTTTTATTTGATTTTTTATTTATAATCATGAACTGACCAGCAGCTCTGTCCTTCACTTTAGTAGTTTCCACTACACCTAAATTTAAAAAAAAAAGGAGGTGGAGCCCCTCCACGCCCACACCGGCATGATGGCCAACACAAAAGGTCTACTGCCATCTCTGCATAAGGATTAGTATTCACTAAAGTGAGGTGTCGCAGGATGTGGGTACTGCGATGTTTGCGTACGTCTGGTTAGGGTTAACCATTAATACGCGCTCATCTGGAGATAGATTGGTCGAAATCTGACGAAGGGTAGCGGTTTGAAGGACAGAGGAAAAAAAGTGCCAAGGCAAGAAAAAATGGTTCAAATTGCTCTGAGCACTATGGGACTTAACATCTATGGTCATCAGTCCCCTAGAACTTAGAACTACTTAAACCTAACTAACCTAAGGACATCACACAACACCCAGTCATCACGAGACAGAGAAAATCCCTAACCCCGCCGGGAATCGAACCCGGGAACCCGGGCGTGGGAAGCGAGAACGCAACCGCACGACCACGAGCTGCGGACGCCAAGGCAAGAGCCAAGGGAAAAAAACCTCTGCGAAAGTTATGTCGGGCGGTAAGAGCAGTAGCGGTTGTCTTGCTGCCTGCGATAGGTCGTGCAAGGATAGGCTTTGTTAGTAGTGGGTATCATGCATGTCGATACCTTGACGTTGTGCGTTTGTGCTGCTCGGCGGCTGGCGCTGGGTGCTGGTACAGAGTCCTCGTTCAGCGTCAGCAACCTGCAACAGTTAGGTTTGTTATCGATCTTGTGTCCGATAGGTCATATACCGGAAGCACAGTGTGAGGGAATGTTGGCGGATTGTTTGTGCGTCTGTGGGCGAGCTCGTCGGTGTCCCTGCTGTGGCCTGTTGGTCGGCTCTAATAGCAGCTGGTAGTTGCCAGTCAGTGTTGCTGATATGCAGGGGCTTGCCGACGTCCGACGTTTGTCGCTGTTCGTGTATGTTGGTTTACCATAGGTGGCTATGCCCTAGCTAGCAGTGTCTTTGGCCGCTTGTGCTTCCACCTGTGGTTGTGAGTCCTAAATTAACAGTCCATTTAGCTTCTTAAACCCTCTAACCTACCCACACCTTGTTGTGCTGTGGAGGGTGTTGTCTTTCTATCTATCTTGGCTAATGTGTTCATAATGCTGATCTTAGTAGCTTACCCGCATTCCTCTTTTTTATACATTATTAGAAGAGATACTCCTGCATTATTTTTAGTTGATTTTGTATTTATAACCATGAACTGCCCAGTAGTTCTGTCCTTCACTTCAATAATATCAACTACGTCTAAATTAAAATATCCATTTACCTTCTTAAATCCTTTAACTTCTCTACACTACTAAGGGAAACAATAACGGATACTCTGTCGCCCACCATTAAGCCACGCAGCAGAACTCGCCCTCTGAGAAACTAACTTCTGAAATTTTCCCTTGCTTTGAGCCGTTCGCAGCAGCAGCTCAGCAATCTCTCAAGGAGGTCTTCAACGTACTCACTTATGCATTTAATAGTGGAATTCCCATTGCACTCTTATTGTTACAGGCCTTTCTTTTAAATTGGCCAAAGGTTTCTTTGACTTTCCTGTATGCTAATTCACGAATCCGACACCTTTTTTTCGATTTGTTTACTTTTTTCGTGCGGCAATTTCGCCTTAGCTTCCCTGCACTTCCTGTTTTTCATTCCCAAGTGACTTGTATTTCTGCATTCCTGGATTTCTCTGAACATTTTTGCACTTCCTTCTTTCGTCGATCAAATGAAATATTTCTTTTGTTCTCCATGATTCCTTCGCAGGTACTTTCTTTGTACCTTCCTTTTTCCTTCCAACTTCTATGATTGCCCTTTTTAGATATGTCCATTCCTGTTCAGTTGTTATACATACTGAACTAATCATTATCGCGGTATCTAGAGCCTCAGAGAACTCCAAGCCAGGCTCTTCAACCCTTGGTAATTCCGTATCCCTCATTTTTGCGCACTGGTTGTTCCTGACTAACCTCTTAAATTTCAGTCTACTCTTCATTGTTACTAAATTGTGATTCGAGTCTATATCTGCTCCTGGGTACGCCTTACAATTCAGTATCTGATTACGGAATCTCTGTGAGACGATGATGTAATCTAACTGGAATATTCCCTTATCGCGCTACAGTCTGGAACCGCGTGACCGCTACGGTCGCAGGTTCGAATCCTGCCTCGGGCATGGACGTGTGTGATGTCCTTAGGTTAGTTAGGTTTAAGTAGTTCTAAGTCCTAGGGGACTGATGACCTCAGAAGTTAAGTCCCATAGCGCTCAGAGCCATTTGAACCATTATTCCCTTATCTCCTGGCCTTTTCCACGTATAACTCCTCATCTCGTGATTGTTGAACAGAGTATTCGCTACTAATAGCTGAAGTTTATTGCAGAACTGCACTAGTCTTTCTCCTCTCTCACTTCTATACCAATTCCACATTTTCCCTTTCTTCGACTCCTTCCCCTACAACTGCATTCCAGTCCCCCATGACTATTAAGTTTTCATATCCCTTTGCGTACTGAATTACCCGTTCAATATTCTCTTATACTTTCTCTGTTTCTTCACCTTCAGCTAGCGAAGTTGGCATGAATGCCTATACTTTAGTTTTCGGTGTTGGTTTGCAGACTATTCCGATGGGGACAAACCTATCACCAAACTGCTCACAGTAACTCACTCTCTGTCCTACCTTCCTATTCACAGTGAATCCCACACCCGTTATACCATTTTCTACTCCTTTGTTAGTATCCCATATTCGTCTGACCAGAAATCCTTGTCTTATTTTTATTTACTTCATGACCCCCACTAAATCTAGATTCAGTTTTAGTATTTCCCTTTTCAGATTTTCCAGCTCCCCTACCACGTTAAAGCTTCTGACATCCCACGCTGCGATTGGTTTTCCAATGTTTTGCTCATGATCACCGCCCCCTTGACAGTTCCCTCCGGAAGATGCGGAATCTTTTGCCAGAGGAGAGATCATCATGACATTTTAAATGTACAGAATGATAATGGTACATACATAACGAATTCCCCTAATTACTACCAAAGTAGCGTACACATGTGGTCTGCCCAGTTGTAATGACACAGTTTTGATTGCTTTCAATATTATGATGAACTAATTTTTCAAAAATGGTTCTAAGCACTATGAGGTCATCAGTCCCCTAGACTTAGAACTACTTAAACCTAACTAACCTAAGGACATCACACACATACATGCCAGAGGCAGGGTTCGAACATGCGACTGTAGCAGCAGCGCGGTTCCGTACTGAAGCGCCTAGAACCGCTCAGCCACGGTTTCGGCAACTAATTTTTCTCAAGGACTAAATTTAGGTTTTGCTAACAAAGACTGGACAAAAATGTTGCTCTTCTTTACAGGCGTTGAAGTCACCAGCGACACTACACTGGAGACTGTAAGCACAAATTTAGGAAATGAGTCACGAAAGGTACAAAGAAATAGTTCATCGATAAATATGTGAGAAAATAGACCAGGAGAGAAATATTTATCCTTTTGTCTTTTGTCTTTGTGTTCTTCTGTGTGTTATTGTGTTCGAAGAGTTCAGTCAGTTACTGTCTTGAATTGCTTTATGAACTGAGTGGACTCGGCGCCAGTGCCCTGGATTAAATTCCAAACCTCTCTGCAAGGTCTCATGTAGTGAGGGCACGTGAAACTGTTGATCGCAGTTTGTCCGTCGGATGGACACACTAATCTCGGCTTGCGCCATGCTGTTATTCGACCAATATCTACACTCCAAGATATGCTTAAGACACGATTTCCAAATAACATTAAGAAAAGGGCTACTCTGCGTGGAGGAAGAAAACTATTTCAATGTTGGCAGCTGAAACTACATCGGGGACCCTCCAGAAACGCTATGCGAGTCTTCTTTTGTTTCTACCAAAACTCGACTGAAAATTTCATTTACTTGTGCACTTATCTGGTTGAGGAAGGAATGAGTGTCGATATGGAAGACATGGGATCCAGAATTAGAGCCAGAATTTAACAAAGTTTTAAAAGGCTGGCGGTCAAATAAGGCAGACGGGATAGACAACATCCATTCGGACTGTCTGAAACCATTGGGGGAAGTGACAACAAGACGATTATTCAAGTTGGTGTATAAGATCTATGACTTTGGAGTCAGACTTTCGGAAAAATATCATTGATACAGTTTCGAAAATAGCAAGGGCAGATAAGTGCAAGAATTATCGTACAATCCGCTTAACAGCTCGTTCATCCAAGTTGCCGACAAGAAAAATATACAGAAGAACTGAACAGAAAAATCGCACGACGAAAGATTACTAACTATGGACTGCAAAACTGTACAGATCACACCAATGCTGAAGAAAGGAAATGGGAGTAATCCGCTGAATTACAAACAGATACCACTGACGTCGGTTAGCAGTAGGATTTCGGAACATATTCTTGGTTGGAAGATTATGAATTATCCTGAGAGAAACCATCTATTGGCATATAGTCAGCACGGATTCAGAAAATATCATCCTCGTACAGTTAACAGGCTCCTTATTCACACGAAGTAATGGGTGCGATCGACAGGGGACCTGAAACTGATTACATATTTGCAGGCCTCCAGGAGCCTTTTGAAGTCGTTCCCAACAAACGGCTTCTAATCAGACTGCGTGCCTATGGAATATTGTCTCAGTTTTGCGACTGGTTTCGTGATTTCCTGTCGAAAGGTCACAGTTCGTAGTAATTGACAGAAAGTCATCAAGTAAAAGAGAAGTCATATCTGCTCTTCTTAATCTACGTATACGATTTAAAACACATTCTGAGCAGTCATCTTAGATTGTTCGCAGATGATGCTGCCTTTTACGGTGAAGTAAATTCATGAGGAGATCAAAACCAATTGGAAAATGATTTAGACAAAATATTTAAACGGTGCTAAGAATGGCAATTATCTTAAATAATAAAAAGTGTGAAGTTAACCATATAAGTATTAAAAGTAATCCGTTAAATTTCGGTTACACAATAAATCACACAAGTCTAACGGCTTTCAGTTCACCTAAATACCTAGGTATTACAATTACCAACAACTAAAATTGGAATGATAAAATAATACATGTGTGGAAGGCAAACCAAAGACTGCATTTCGTTGGCATAACACTTATAAAATGAAGTAGGTGTGCAAATGAGATTGCACACACCACAGTTGTCCGACCTCTTTTAGAATATTGCGCCACGATATGGGATACTTACCAGGTAATATTGACGGAGGACATCGAAAAAATTCAAAGTAGGATAGCACGGTTTGTATTATTGAGAAGCAGGGGAGAAAGTGTCATGGGTGTGACACGCGAGCTATAACGGCAGTTGTTAAAAACAAAGGCATTTTTCACTGCAGCGAGATTTTTTCACCAAATTTCAGTCTCTAACTTTCTCCTCCGAATGCGAAAATAGGTAGATATGACCATCGTAATAAGAGAAGAGGTTTAAGTGTTCGTTTTTCCAGAGTGCTGTTCGGGAAATGAATGGTAGAGAAATAATCTTAGGGTGATTCGATGAATTCCCTGACGGGCGCTTAAGTGTAGTTTGCAGAGTAATCATCTACATGTAGATCTGTTACATGAGGATCAGTTTGGGTTTCTGGAAAGTAAGGGCACGAAAGAGGCAGTTCTGTTGTAGTGACTGATAATGGAAACAACACCTAAGGCATATCAATGCTTGTTCGTACCATTTGTCGACGTGGAAAAGCGTTCGACAATGTAAATTCGTGTAAGAAGTTCGAAGTTCTGAGAAGAATAGGAGTAAGCTATAGGGAAAGACGGGACTCAGATTAAAAATGGTTTAAAAAAGGGCTGCAGTCTCTCACCCCTGCTGTTAAATCTGTACATCGAAGAAGCAGTGACAGAAATAAAAGAATGGTTCAAGAGTGGGATTAAAATTCAGGGGGGAAGAATGGCAATGGTAATGTTCGCTGACGACGCTGGTATCCTTAGTGAGAATGAAGAATGATTACAGGACATACAGAATCGAATGAACAGTCTAATGAGCACAGAATACGGACTGAGAGTGAACCGAAGAAAGATGAAAGGAATGGATGGGATCCAGAAATGAGAATAGCGAAAAATTAATACCAAAATTGGGGATCACCATGTAAAGAAAATTGAGGAATTATGCTACATTGGAAGCAAAATTACACACGAGGGACGAAGCAAAAGTGACACAGAAAGCGGATTAGCACAGGTAAGGAAGGCATTCCTGGTCAAGAAAAGTCTGCTAGTAACAAATATTTATGAGCATGTAAATTTGGAGTACAGTATTTTATGGTAGTAAATTGAAGCGATTGATATGTGGTGCTGAACAAGAACGTTTAAAATCAGATGGACTGAAAAGGAATGAGGAAGTTGTCCCCAGATTCGGCGAAGAGAGAAACATCAACACTGACTTGAAGAAGGGACAAGATGATAGGATATCTGTTAAGCGATCAGGGAATAGCTTCATGGCAAGGAGATGAACATGAGAAAAACATAAAGAAGTCAAGGAATGACGCTTGAGGGAGCTGCATGGGGATAAAAGTTATGGGGGGAGGCAGCGACTGGAAAACGTTCAATAAGTAATTCAGAACTCAGGGTGGAAATGCTACAGTTTGATGAAGACGTTGGCACTAGAGTGGAATTGGAGGTGGGCCGTATGATACCAGTCAGAAGACTAGTAATTTAAAAAAATGAATTGGGCCATACTCAATTACTGCTTTAGTTTACTGTCTGTCTGTGTGTGTGTGTGCGTTAGAGAGAGAGAGAGAGAGAGAGAGAGAGAGAGGGTCAAAAGCCTCTTCTTGATTGGTGAACAACATGTTGCAGTTGTTTTCACAATACCAGTGTGGTCATCAGTGAAAAATCTAGTGTGTTCCAGCTAGCCTGGGAAATGCTGTTTCTCTGCGTTGCCGTGGATTAGCCCAATTCACCAGATCTGGCGCCAAGTCTGCATGATATCGTAGTGAATAAGTTGCTGTTATCCGTTATAGAAACGTACAAAAGATCAGTCAACAACTAAGCAACATGGTAACAATACAGAAGCAGGTCAAAAATATTAGTAAATCACCGAACCTGAACTGTTAAACTTCAAGGGGAAAAAAATGCAATTTCCTACCAGTGCTTTAGGCTGCGGAGAGAAGTGGAGTTTGTCTCTCGTATTACGGAAAAGGTTCTGTCCTTGCTGAGCCTTAGCTGCGAATGAGATTTCCGTGACTTTCCATTCTACTTGTCTGTGTCATAAATGACTAGCAAAGGACTTCAAATGAATATGAAATATATATACTGGGTGATCAAAAAGGCAGTATAAATTTGAAAACTGAATAAATCACGGAATAATGTAGATAGAGAGGTACAAATTGACACACATGCTTGGAATGACATGGGGTTTTATTAGAACCAAAAAAAAAAAATAAAATAAAGTTCAATAAATGTCCGACAGATGCCGCTTCATCTGATCAGAATAGCAATAATTAGCATAAAAAAGGAAGAAAAATCAAAGATGATGTTCTTTACAGGAAATGCTCAATATGTCCACCATCATTCCTCGACAATAGCTGTAATCGAGGAATAATGTGAACAGCACTGTAAAGCGTGTCCGAAGTTATGGTGAGGCACTGGCGTCGGATGCTGTCTTTCAGCATCCCTAGAGATGTCAGTCGATCACGATACACTTGCGACTTTAGGTAATCCCAAACCCAATAATCGCACTGACTGAGGTCTGGGAACCTGGGGGGCCAAGCATGACGAAAGTGGCGGCTGAGCACACGATCATCACCAAACGACGCGCGAAAGAGATCTCTCACGCGTCTAGCAATATGGGGTGGAGCGCCATCCTGCATAAATATCGTACGTTCCAGCAGGTGTTTATTAGCCAGACTGGGGATGATGCGATTCTGTAACATACCGGCGTACCTCTCACCCGTCACGGTAGCAGTTACAAAACCAGAATCACGCATTTCCTCGAAGAAAAAATGCCCGATAACGGTAGATGTGGTAAATCCAAACCATAGCGTGACTTTCTCGTCGTGCAATGGAGTTTCCACGACAGTTCTAGGATTTTCGGTAGCCCAAATTCGGCAGTTGTGGGCGTTGACAGACCCTCGGAGCGTGAAATGAGCTTCGTCGGTCCACAACACGTTACTCAACCAATCGTCATCTTCCGCCATCTTTTGAAATGCCCACACCGCAAATGCCCTCCGCTTCACTAAATCGCCAGGTAACAGTTCATGATGCCGATGGATTTTGTACGGATAGCATCGGAGGGTACGCCTAAGTGCCAAACAAACAGTAGTGTATGGAATGCCGGTGCGACGTGCGACTGCACGAGTGCTGACTTCCCGTGCATAGACGAACCCTCTACAGTCTCCATTTCTTTCTGAACAGTCTCAGCAGCATTACGCCTTGTGCTCGGTCGGCCACGGGGTCAATCGTCTAAACAAGCCGTGGCTTCGAACTTCGAAATCATTCTCGCCACAGCTGCATTTGTCAACGGACCTTTACCCGTTCGAATCCCCTTCCTATGGCGATAGGATCGTAACGCTGAACTAGCACATTCCCCATTCTGATAATACAGCTTCACTAAAAGCGCCTTTTCAGGTAACGTAAACATGCTGCGACTGCTGGCGCATCTGATTCTCTCTCTCATTACAGCTCCTTTTAAACACGATTGTCATGCGCAGTCACTGACGTTCTGCTGTCCAGTGCCATCTGTCGGACATTTTGTGAACTTTGTTTTGTTTTCGGTTCCAATAAAACCCCATGTCATTCCAAGCATGTGTGTCAATTCTTACTTCTCTATCTACATTATTCGGTGGTTTATTAAGTTTCCAAATTTATACTGACTTTTTGATCACCCGGTATATTTAAATTAAGTTCATACAATACTTGCTCCTTTATTGGACTGAAAATCACGTGAAGGTGTTGCAAAATAAGTTGTCGTGAGGAATAATTGTTAAGAAAAAAATCCGGCATGTTTGCCCCGTTTACAAGTTAATTAGTAGTGAAGTAAGCCAATCAGCCCATTAGGCAAGCAAATTCAAGCGGCTTGCCAGATACAATTAGTGTTAGCTGTTCTTGTAGCGCAGATGATAATGAACGAACCTACTCAGCCTCTGGTTGGGGTTCGACCCTTTCTACCCTACCTTGTCTACTCCCTTCGTCGGGTTTAGGAAACCAAGCAAAGAACACGTTTGGCGAGACCGTCTCTATCGGGCTACTTCAAACTGCGCACACAACGTCCTGGATGGCTAAGTTAGTTGGAAACGGCGCAACATATCGAATATCTTTCTGAATAATTATTTGTCAGCACAGCCTACCTTGCAACGCCCTTACAAGCTTTTCAGACTGTTTCTCACCCCCTAGAAACACGTCACAAGCATTACGACCTGATGTGTTCTGCATGCCAATACCTGCACCTCTAAGTGGACTCCACCTGTCACTATATACTAACCGTTTTGCATCCACTTGTCCACACTTCAGCATTGGCTAGGGGGAAGTTAGCATTAATGGCTTCATCTTGCAACATGTGCTTAAAGATATTAGTTGACCTAAAAATGGTTCAAATGGCTCTGAGCGCTATGAGACTTAACATCTGAGGTCATCTAGAACTTAGAACTACTTAAACCTAACTAACCTAAGGACATCACACACATCCATGCCCGAGGCAGGATTCCAACCTGCGACCGTAGCCATCACGCGGTTCCGGACTGAGGCGCCTAGAACCGCTAGCCACAGCGGCCGGCGGCTGACATAAAAACATACAACTCCTGGTAGCTATAATTATTAGCCTACAAATGGAATAAATGCCGATTTGAAGTTCGGTACGCAATCAGCAATGTAAATATTTGCCGTTATACCCTTTACGTCCTGTAATACCAATGACCAGCCGACCAAAGCGGACACCCGTTCCTTTATCCATCCATCACAGCTCAGAACAAAAATTTCCAACGCTTGGAAAAGAAAAAAAAATCCGACATGTTTGCACCATTTCCAAGTTAACTAGTAGTGAAGTAAGCCAATCAGCCCATTAGGCACGCAAATTCAAGCGGCTTGCCAGATACAATTAGTGTTAGCTGTTCTTGTAGCGCCGATGATAATAAACTAACGGCAGCGCTCGAGAAATTAGCTGTTTATTACAAGAATAATCAAGTTTGTGCTTTTCGTTTGCGCAGGAGAGAACTTAACTTACCATGTAGTGGGTATCCTCCCACAAGGTGCGCCAACCCGAAATCTCTCAGAGTCAAGTACGAACGCAAACTTACCTACTTGTAACGCCGGGTTAGCACAAGAATGAAAGTAAGTGTCCGAAGGAATAGAAGACGAAAGCTGACAAACAGCAGATGGGGAGCACAACCCACAGTCTTCTGCACGTCTGCTTTGCCTTTCAGTTTCCCGTAGCGGAGTGTGCGGCCCTAGTCTAGCGAAACTCGACTCATGCAGAAGTGGATGCAGCCCTGAACGAATCCGGATGTATCATTATGGAATATATTCTTCCTAATCATAAGTATTAGATCTATCAGCTTATGGGTGTAGCTCCTCTAGAAGTAAGGAGATGGACGGCTTCAGGGGTTGAAAAAGGAAAGCAAGAGACACGTCCTAGACACACTGTGTTTGAACATATTCTTCAGTCTCTGAGACAGAAGTGGAGAATCCGGTTTCTACACTGAAAAAAAAAATCAATCCCATTGACACCTAATAATCGCCGCAGAACTGTGGTGGAACTCGTCCCCAATAGGTCCAACGAGCTCCTTCGGGTTCGAAGGAGGCATTGTCTGATGCTTTCGAACACCCTTACACGACTTGGAAATTCCTGAATGACCTACTGAAGAGCGTATCCCAGTGACAAGAAAATTTGAAGAAATTGGTACTGAACTTAGTACTGATGAAATTAGCACTAATGAGTGATTTGAAAATGGCGAACTACACGACGCACTCCACTACATAACCCGCAGAATGTTGGATGAACCGTGTACAGCAGATAACAGTACTATTCCAGGTGCTATTTTCTGGATTCATTTTGGGATTTGAATACCTAAAAACAGTAGTGGACGCCATTCTAATTATCACAAGAAGTGGTACAGTATTATGCAATATGCTTTACTGAGCTAACTTAGTTATATTAACTAAGATTTTTAATACCGTAAAAAGTAATTTTATTTAACAATTTTTATGATTCGTATCTTATGATGTCTTGGACCAAAAAAATCATTGTGTTTCAATTTTAATGGCCGAAAGCGTTTATGTTGAACACCACTACACTATGGTACCCGCCCCGCTACCTCTACTTTTGACGATGCCTGTCCATTAACAATTATGTACTCATTTCTGTTCGCTAGGAAACTATCAGTCCAATCGCATACTTATTCAGATATTCGGTATGTACACATTTTATTTACTAGGCGAAGGTTCGAAACACCTTCTTCATCCTCATCATTCACTTGGCTAGCTCTCGGTGGAGACCCGGTACCTTGAGTTCCACAAGGAGGGTATATACACAACCTTGTCTCGGTTTCTGCTGAACACGACCTTCGGTAAACACTGCCTTTATCGCCATCTGGTAAATGCCTTCGTACATTTCCTTATTGTCTGGAATGTTGAGGCAGGTGATTCCTACCATCCAGCCGTTAAATAATAGATAGAAATTATGTCCCTCTGTGTCACAGAGTTTTGGTAACATTGTGATGGTCAGTGACACCTAAAGGCGACCATCTTTCGCTTATATATGCATCCAATACAGTTTTCTAAATTCCAACAAGTAAAGACGTCATATCTCCTATGACAGGCTGCTGTCTAAGACACCAGTGTCTCCATGAAACACGTTAAAAATGGTTCAAATGGCTCTGAGCACTATGGGACTCAACTGCTGTGGTCATCAGTCCCCTAGAACTTAGAACTACTTAAACCTAACTAACCTAAGGACATCACACACGCCCATGCCCGAGGCAGGATTCGAACCTGCGACCGTAGCAGCAGCACGGCTCCGGACTGGAGCGCCTAGAACCGCACGGCCACCGCGGCAAACACGTTAAGTTCAGGGACGAGCGATGCCATAGTAATTAACTTACGTTCTCTCGGATAAATGTCATTACATCATCGTCTACTACATCTAGATGATTCTAAATAAATGCGTGATACAATTATTGTAATAGTTGAACCGCATCGGGTATCTAAGCAGATCTACGAAAGGACTGCTCGTCTATATTTTCCTTCGAAACTAAGTTTCGGACGCAAAATAGGTAATTCCTGCCTCCGCCATATTAGAGACTCTTAGTGAAGTGTTGGTATTGACGTGCTGATCTTCGACCTCACTTAAAAAACAGGAATAAAATGTTGGGCTGTTCTGTCGCTATGTATACCAATTGTCGATGAGTGAGAATTGATGCTAAAAAATTAAGTTTTCTACTGTTTGATGATGACAATTTATCCACAAAAGCATATTGTTTCAAATTACACACTCGGAACTGACTGTCAATTCAGCGCTTTAAGGCTGAGGGTGTATCTTTGACACAGGACTTTTAACAGACCAACAGACTTCAGAGACTCATCAAGATGGCTTCGATGATTTCTGTACTTGGCACGGATAACGCCACCTCGCCTTTATTCTGTTGTGGCCAGACGAAACTACTTTCGTATAGTCGTAACTGCGAGTTCTATGGTCGCTCTGGGAGAAGGCTCATCAAGCTAAAACACATGTAATATTAGCTCACTTTATTACACAAGTAAAAGATTTATTTGACTCTGACACGCTTCTTTGCTACAGAACTCCTTGATAACTTGCTACTGTCGTTGATTATGAAAGAACCATTTGATGCACTAATTAACGAATTGTTCTCTTGAGGTACAATGTTCAACATTAACAGCAGAGCAAGTTCAACTGAAACTTTAATTGCTATTTGGTCCTACGTTATGATGTTGACTGCTGTGGCTCGAACTGGGGCCAAGCCATTGCATGCTTCAAAAAATGGTTCAAATGGGTCTGAGCACTATGGGACTTAACCTCTATGGTCATCAGTCCCCTAGAACTTAGAACTACTTAAACCTAACTAACCTAAGGACATCACACAACACCCAGTCATCAATTATAATCACCCACATGGTCTCACCTATGCTCTAAATAAAATTTTTCAATAATACACTATCTTTTTGCCACAATTTACATTCGTCTTCTCATTGTATTAAAAAATTCTTTTGTTTGAAATTACAGGCACGTCGTTGCTTCAGTAATGGGTTCTTTCATGGTACCTTAGCCCTTTACGGATTTGTTTCGATGAGAAATGTACCTGCTTTAATTGACTACGCACTCTTATGCTGTCTTTCGTGGCATTCATAGATATCAGACAGGTTTCTCTACATATATTCCGTAATTGTTTATTAGGATTTGAAATTTCTTGCCGAGGGTGCTTAGTTCCAGTAGACGGCAAATACATTTGCCACGCGCGAGTTTAGTCTACAATATGACGTTCGTTGCACGTCTATTCAATAATGGAACAGCACTCCTGATTAAATCTTATCAGTCTCTTTCCTCTAGAATCTTTTCTATTAAATTTCCGTTGCGGTTGCGAGAACACTTCCATTGTCATTAAAATTTCCTAGTATACTGCGTTATTAGGAAATCATGTCTGAAAATTGACTAAAAAGAGGGCAAAAATTTAACATAATGTTTCAAGGCTTTCATTGTGTTGCCCAAGAAATTAATTGACTGCATGTGATTAAATCAAACGGTGAAAAACATCGATTTGCATCCACGGCACCAGAAAAACATTGAAATACTGCAGAAACGTGAAACTGGGTGGTCTCCGTTCACAGAGGGATCCATTAAACAACAAACAGGATTTGATTAAAGAGTTCCTTTCTCCAGCGCACTCCCGCCAAGCGTGCTTATCGGCCCTTGTGTGTTTGATTGCTTTTTGCCTCTTTCTTATTTTCTTTGCAATTCCCTTTAGATAATTTGTTTTTCACGCGGATGTGACTGGAACTTTCGTAGGAGTTTTTTTGTTATTGGCTCCTTTCCTGCGGCTGCTCTAAACTCATCTTACTGTCGCTCCCGGACACCGTATTGCTGTTCGCTTTCCATTTGTTTTACCATAAAACGTGGAATATGGAGCTGCTCTTCGCTCTATTCCATTTCTTCATTTTTCCGGTTCCTTGTAGAAAGGAAGTAGTACCTAGATAACAGCATGGGGACGTCAAGGGTACACCTGTGTTCGTTGCAGCCGACGACTCGAGTAGTCGGGTCTCTGTCATTCCACGTATACAACTACATACATATTCCGCAAGCTACCGTACAAATGTACGTTGGTGGCAGTACAATTTTTCTTCAGTCAGCTTCAGTTGCCTATTCTGTAAATTTTCTCAATAGCAATCATCTTGTGGTGCAGTTCTTCTTGTTGTATCCGTGCTTGTTACGAAATGAAGTTACGAAAATGGGATGAGAAGTTCCGCTTTATGCAAGACATCTTTTTTGTTTTGTTTCACCCGTACGTGTTTCAGCACTCGTGTGCTATCGTCAGTGGGTTCAATTTTTATTTTTAACTGTAAAATTTTACAGTCAAAAATAAAAATTGAACCCACTGACGATAGCACAGGAGTGCTGAAACATGTATGGGTGAAACAATACAAAAAAAGTGTTTTTCATAAGGCGAAACTTCTCATCCCATTTTCTCAATAGTGTTTCTCAAACAGGACATCTCCTTTCCTCCAGAGATGCCCATTTCAGTTCCTGAAGCATCACCGTAATACTTGCGTGTTCCTGGAACCTACTAGTTTAATCCAGCAGCCCGCCTCTGAATTGCTTCGATGTCTTTCTTCAGTCTGATCTGGCGCGGACCCCAAACACTCGATCAGACCTGTAGAAAGGGTCACACTACTGTCATGTATGCGGCCTACACACGTTCCTAGCATTCTGGCAATAAACCGAAGTCGACCATTCACCTTCCCTACTACTGCTCTCAAATGCTCGTTCCATATCTTATCGCTTTGCAACGTTACGCCTAGATATTTAATCGACGTCACTGTGCTTACCAGCACACTGCTAATGATTTATTCGAGCTTTAAGGGACATTTTTTCCTCCTCAGCCGCATATTTTGTCCAACTCATTTTGTATCCTACCGTCACTCAGCGTCGACAGTGTTTCCGTACACCACAGGAACATCGGCAAACACGTGGAGAACGTTGTTCACCCTCTCCACCAGATCATTATTTTTTCTCATCAGTCTTCTGACTGGTTAGATGCGGCCCGCCACGAATTCCTCTCCTCTTCGTCTCAGAGTAGAACTTGCAACCTACGTCCTCGGTTACGTGCTGCATATATTTCAGTCTCTGTTTACAGTTTTTAGCCTCTACAGCTCCCTCTAGCACCATGGAAGTTATTCCCTGATGTCTTCATAGCTATCCTATCACCCTTCTTCTTGTCAGTGTTTTCCACATATCGGTTTCCTCTCCGATTCTGCGCAAAACCTCCCCTTCCTTACCTTATCAGTCCATCCAATTATGAACAGCACCACATCCCAAATGCTTCGATTCTCTTATGTTCCGGATTTCCCACAGTCCATGTTTCACTACCATACAATGCTGTGCTCCACAAGCATATTCTCAGAAATTTCTTCCTCAGATTAACGTCTATATTTGATACTAGTAGACTTCTCTTGACCAGTTACGCTCTTTTTGCCAGAGCTAGTTTGCTTTTGATGTCCATCTTGCTCCGTCGGTCACTGGTTATTTTGTGCCTAGGTAGTACAATTCCTTAACTTCAACTACTTCCCGACCATCGATCCCGATGTTAAGTTTCTGGCTGTTCTCATTTCTGCTACTCCTCATCGCTTTCGTCTTACTTCGATTTACTGTCAGTCCATATTCTGTACTTACTACAGTGTTCATTGGCATAGCCTAATATTTAAATTGGACGATGTTACCACTATAAAAGATCACTGACGTCGTCAACTGAATCAGTGTGGAAGCAAGTGGCAAATGCTAGATAATTATACACCTTGGCATCGAAAACAACTTAAGGCTGCCTACCGCACATCAGAGAAACCAACGGTGCTGTTACTGCATTAGTTTTATAAAAGAATAGGATCATTGTATTTTATTCCGTGTTAATACAATAACTAACTGATCTTTCCTATTTCAGTTTTTAATGGGAATCGTTTACCTATATGAATTCCTTACCTGATCTTTAAACAAATTGAAAATCATCATATTAATATTTCCTATGAGAGGTACAGATTTCACACAATTTAATAACTATAACGAATGGTATGATGAAATTCAGCATTCTGGTATATAAGCAGTAAATCTGTAACAAATGTATGTCTTCGTGAAAAAATAATAAACAACCAATTACGTGCTAACTGGAAGCTTTATTTAAAGCATTTGGCCGTTGTTTTGAAGTTTATAAAACCTTCTTCTTCAGAAGGGAATTAGTGACGACCGAAACGGGTTAACAGTGGAAACATGTTACAATTATAACTGGTCACGAATACAAAAATTATCAAACTTACTGGGTTACATGTTGTAGTGGGCTTACGTTGAAATATAACCGAATGGCGTTAGTAAAATATAAAATTTCACCTCCATATTACTTCTGTTAACCTCCAGAACAGATATTTTTGCGAAATGGAAAAAAAATGAGAAAACAAATAAGTAACCAACAAGATCAAAGCGTTTATTAAACTGTATACTTGCTACTAGAGGACATCATCAAACATGTTTACCAAATCAGATTAAATTAATAGCTAGCTAAGTTGTAAACTAAAGACAATACAGAAGAATGGTAAAATGTAAAGAATGTGATGTACAGGATGAAACATTTAAAACTTGCGTCGCAAATATTGTGGAAATCGAAAGTGCTATTGATGTTTGGTTTTTCACATGATGGGTTTGTAGTCAGGCTCTCATATTGTTGACCAAACTACAGATTGTAATAATAATTAAAAAGTGTAGTTTTGCGCAAATATACCCTTTTTAAAATGAAATAACGCCTGTTGACATCAACAGACTTAAAGCAGGGTAAATGGAAATGACAGGGGTGTTTGTTGCATGATTCTAGTGCGAGTCGTTTACGAGATATCATATTTTGAAAAGTTCTCACACTGACGTGTGGTAGCGCAGATATAATCTGATGGTTCACTATCCCACATCACACATTTGGAATACATGGACTCTGACGTTCCACATGACGAAGCCGACAGGGACTGTCAACAGACCAATAGTGAAGGTTTCAGCGTTTTACCTAGCTGTGGTCATTAAATGTGGCTTCATCACTAACAAGGATCAGTGATACATCCGGAGTATTCTGTCTTAATGTCAAAGTACACAAGTTAACACGATTCGCTTAATCGTTTCCGTGCAGCTCTTGTTGGAGAAAGATGTGATGCGTATGGAACCTACGCAGACGGTTAATGCGTAGGACACTTGCCTCACTCATGCCACTCCCTTGTGTGACTGTGTGGGAGCCAACGTGCGGATCAGCTGCAACAGCAGCAAGGACATTAATTTCCGCCTCGTCTATCATCACTTGTTCCCTTCTGTTAAGATGTCTATATTTACACTAGCACTTCCATGTAACTAGTTGAAGAGGTTGGTAAATAGTTGCCGACATGGTTGATATTTATTCGATAAAGAATTGCACTCTTGCTATACTCTCCATACGCCATGAGCATGTCGGCATTTTCTGCATTGCTAAATCCCGTCGTCACTCACGATCTATTGTTTGGACTGCCACACACTGACTAGCAAGTCGCAGTACTTTCCAGGAACACACAAGCACACTGTAAACGAACATAACAACATCGTAGCTAGCAACTACGCAGGCTGAATGGCACAAAAAATTGGCAGTGTGGAAACTTCGCGCAGCACGATATCTCGTAAAGGATGAAACATCCCCATAGAAAAATTTTATACATGACAGTGCTGGAAAACCTCTACGTTATTTGATTTTCAAACATCTGAACAAAACTGAACGTACTCAGACATTTCTCTCTTTACTTATTCTCATCAACACTAAACTGACACACAATATTTTTAGCGCAACGCAATCTGACTTTCAATAATCCCTACAAAAGAATGGCCCTGACTAACAATAACCTATACCTTTCATGAATCACTTACCTCATAAAAATCTTCGTTACTCGAACTACTGCAATACAGCGAGCGCCAATACTGCCAGATAAATAAAAGACTCTAACTACTGAAGGCACTAACTACTGATTGGCATAGTTAGCAAATGAAAGATTTTGATAGAGAAAAAACAATGTATTTACCTTAATAATGTTCAAAAGTCATCATATATATATCAGTTCATGGTATCCAATATTACAAATTTATTCTGATGGACACACGTCCAGATCGTCCGCTCTCAAAATTCTGCCATCTCTTTCCCCACATGCACCACTGCTGGCGTCTCACCTCCAACTGCGCAACGCTACGCGCTGTTCACATCCAACTGCCTAACACTACACTAGCAAACATTCCAACAATGCAAACCAGCCACAGACTGCACACAGCCCAGCCAGTGATTTTCATACAGAGTGCTACGTGGCGTTACCAACACTTACAAGGACTCATACTAGACTGCTGTAACAAACACCGCTTACATTCTAATTTATCTTAATTTTAGTTTCTTAATGTCAATAGGCATTGTTCCATTTAAAAAAGCGTATGTTAGCACAAGAAATACACTTTCCAAATATTATTACCATCTGTTGATAGGCTAACAATACGAGCCCCTGACTATCGATGCATTCTGTGAAAACCACAGGTCAGTAGCACTTTTTAAGCGTTATTTCACGTGCTAGTTTGAGATGAGTCACCCTGTATAGAGTAGCGGGAGACGTTCTCGGTAAAAAGAAAAAAATAAGGAAAAGAGAGGGCCTAAAAATCTGCAAGAAAAGCTGCCAAAGAAAAGCAGGGTGCATATATAAATTACTTAAAGAACCCCCACAGTTGACGCAATACTATAAGGAGAGAAGAAATATTGCTAAATGTGTAGTATGAAAGCAAACCAGGAATATTGGGATAGATCTATTTCTGATATCTAGAATGATATTCACAGGAGACAGCAAACGACATATAAGTTTTTAAAATTTTAAGCATAACACAAAAAGAGAAGATAGAAATACGCAATACTGAAGAAGTGTAGTGGATAAATTATTACAAAGAACTGTGGTACGTTGTTACACCATAAGAAACTGAAAGATGAAATGCAATCTGAAGAAATAAAATCTGCCTTAACATCAATTAAGAACAGAAAAATGACAGGAAGAGGTGGTATTAATGTTGAATTGCTAAAATACGGAGGAATGACGCTGCCTCTATGACTGCTACATCTCTTAGACGAATGTTGGAAGAGCAAAGGTATCCCCCAGTACTGGAAGGTTGCTAGACGGATATCAGTTTCTATAAAAAAGGGGGCAAATGCCTGTGCAGTAACTATAGAGGGATAAGTTTGCTAGACTCAGCATACAAAATACTTGATGAAATACCAACTAACAAAGGAGTACGAGAAGGCTGCTGTATCTCCCCAACTTTGTTTACATACATTTACATTCGTTAAATAATGCATATATGGAAAACAGTGTTCCAAAAAGTTGTATACCTAGACAGGAGAACCCTTTTAAATAACTTGCTATGTGCAAATGGTGCAGTGATCCTAGCAGAGAAAGAAGAGGGCCTTCAGAGAGGAATTTACCCATGGAAACAGGTAAGTGAGAAATTTGACATGGAGTTCTCAACAGAAAAAACTAAGATAATGACCTTCATGGGGGAAAGAACGTATTAGAACCAAAATAGTGGTAGGTCAGAAGATTTTAGAGCAAGTAAACCTCTTCAGTTAAAAAAAATGGTTCAAATGGCTCTGAGCACTATAGGACTTAACATCTGTGGTCACCAGTCCCCTAGAACGTAGAACTACTTAAACCTAACTAAAGTAAGGACATCACACACCTCCATGCCCGAGGCAGGATACGAACCTACGACCGTAGCGGTCACGCGGTTCCAGACTGAAGCGCCTAGAACCGCACGGCCACACCGGCCGGCCCACTTCAGTTACTTAGGATGTGAGGTGACATACGGCGGTGGCAAAGATATAAAAATTAAGCATAGTAAATACATCCAGGTATGCGGAACAATTAACGGAAATCTTAAAAACTAAACTAGGAAAGCTACTCAAATTCTACAAAACAACAGCATTCCCCACACTGCTCTATGGAAGGGAGATCTTGGTGATTAGCAAAAAGTAAGAAAGCCGTGTTCAGTCACAAGAAATGAAATTCCTGAGACTGGTTAAAGCCTGCACAGTAGGAGACACACTAAAGAATCAAGCTATTGGAGAAGAACCAAAAAGTTTTAGTCTAAATGATAACTTTCTATGCTATAGGAGAAAATGGAACAAACACTTAGAAATATTGGAGAGTGACAGTATGAAACGTCCCCTTTGAACAATTTATACAAGACTGTGCTTAAACTGACACACCATATTTTTAGCGCAACGCAATCTGACTATCAAAGATCCCTGCAAAACAATGGCCCTGAGTAACATTAAACTACACCTTTCACAAATAACTTACCTCACAAAAATCTTCATTACTCGAACTACTGCAATACAGCGAGCGCCACTATTGACAGCTAAATAAAAGATTCAAACTACGGAAGGCACTAACTACTGATAGGCATAGTTAGCATATGAGAGATTTTAATAGAGAACAAACAATGTATTTACCTTAATAGTCATAATATATATAGCAGTTCATGACAAATTACAAAACTCCGCCATCTCTCTCCCCACATCCACCACTGCTGGCGGCTCACCTCCAACTGCGCAACGCTACGCGCTGTTCACATCCAGCTGCCGCTGCCTAACACTACAATGGCAGACAACAATGCAAACTAGCCACAGACTGCACACAGCACAGCCAGTGATTTTCGTACAGAGCGCTACGTAACGTTGCCAATAAGAAAACCTAAACAGCCTACTTACAACAGACTCCCCTTAAAGGCTGTAAACTATGACTGCAAAGGAAGGAAAGACAGAGGCGACACCAGCAACGATAGGTACAGTAATAGGCAAATTAGCCTAATACCTGAAGAGAAGAAGAAGAACAATATTAAAAACATGCACTACGTGAAAGTCATTATGGAGTACTTCTTCACATAGTACAGCTAATGCACTAGAATCATGTACGTTAACACTTCCAATAAAAAAAAGCTTTCGGCGAAAGAGGTCGTGCAATAGTAAATAACATGGTAAATTAGCTTAAAACGTTAAAATTAAAATAATCGCATTAAAGACCAGATTATACAGCGTGAGTCACCTAACATTACCGCTGGATATATTTCGTAAACCACATCAAATACTGACGAATCGATTCCACAAACCGAACGTGAGGAGAGGGGCTAGTGTAATTGGTTAATACAAACCATTAAAAAATGCACGGAGTATGTTTTTTAACACAAACCTACGTTTTTTTAAATGGAACCCCGTTAGTTTTGTTAGCACATCTGAACGTATAAACAAATACGTAATCAGCGCCGTTTGTTGCATTGTAACCTAAAGTTGACGCTTGAGTACCACTCCTCCGCTGTTCGATCGTGTGTATCGGAGAGCACCGAATTACGTAGGGATCCAAAGGGAACGGTCATGGACCTTGGGTACAGAAGAGACTGCAACAGCACATTACGTCCACATGCTAACACCTTTTTGTTGGTCTTTTTCACTGACGCACATGTAAATTACCATGAGGGGTGAGGTACACGTACACACGTGGTTTCCGTTTTCAATTACGGAATGGAATAGAGTTTGTCCCGACATGTCAGGCCAATAGATGTTCAATGTGGTGGCCATCATTTGCTGCACACAATTGCAATCTCTGGCGTAATGAATATCGTACACGCCGCAGTACATCTGGTGTAATGTCGCCGCAGGCTGCCACAATACGTTGTTTCATATCCTCTGGGGTTGTAGGCACATCACGGTACACATTCTCCTTTAACGTACCCCACAGAAAGAACTCCAGAGGTGTAAGATCAGGAGAACGGGCTGGCCAATTTATGCGTCCTCCACGTCCTATGAAACGCCCGTCGAACATCCTGTCAAGGGTCAGCCTAGTGTTAATTGCGGAATGTGCAGGTGCACCATCATGCTGATACCACGTACGTCGACGCGTTTCCAGTGGGACATTTTCGAGCAACGTTGGCAGATCATTCTGTAGAAACGCGATGTATGTTGCAGCTGTACCGAGCGAGGTGGCGCAGTGGTTAGCACACTGGACTCGCATTCGGGAGGACGACGGTTCAATCCCGTCTCCGGCCATCCTGATTTAGGTTTTCCGTGATTTCCCTAAATCGCTTCAGGCAAATGCCGGGATGGTTCCTTTGAAAGGGCACGGCCGATTTCCTTCCCCATCCTTCCCTCACCCGAGCTTGCGCTCCGTCTCTAATGACCTCGTTGTCGACGGGACGTTAAACACTAATCTCCTCCTCCTCCTCCTCCTGTTGCAGCTGTTTGGGCCCCTGCAATGAAGTGAGGACCAATGAGGTGGTCGCCAATGATTCCGCACCATACATTTACAGTCCACGGTCGCTGTCGCTCTACCTGTCTGAGCCAGCGAGGATTGTCCACGGACCAGTAATGCATGTTCCGTAGATTCACTGCCCCGCTTCATCGGTAAACAGGTAGAACTGCAACGCATTCTCTGTTAATGCCCATTGACAGAATTGCACTCGATGATTAAAGTCATCACCATGTAATTGCTGATGTAGCGACACATGAAACGGGTGAAAGCGGTGACGATGCAGAATGCGCATGATACTACTTTGACTCAGTCCACCGGCTCTCGCAATGTCCCGTGGGTTCATGGCAACAGCAGCTAACACACCAACTGCACCCGCTTCTCCTGTGACGGGCCTGTTACGGACCCGTTTGCGTGCTACGACGATACCTGTTGCATACAGTTGGCGGTAGATGTTTTGCAATGTGCGGCACGTGGCTCTGGCTCTGAGCACTATGGGACTTAACTTCTGAGGTCATCAGTCCCCTAGAACTTAGAACTACTTAAACCTAACTAACCTAAGGACATCACACACATCCATGCCCGAGGCAGGATTCGAACCTGCGACCGTAGCAGTCACGCAGTCCCAAACTGAAGCGCTTAGAACCACCGGCCGGCGTGCGGCACGTTGGATGCTCTCTGTCCGGGTACCGTTCTGCATACACCCTGCAGGTTTCAGCTGCATTTCGTCGACACTCGCCATAGATATCATCTCCGCCTTTTCAAAGTTCGAATACACCATGGTCACAGTTCCTACAACACTACACTATCACAGACGTCTGGTAACACGGTGTACTACAGTTGGTCTGCGTGCGGAGACGGTTCAAAAATGGCTCTGAGCACTATGGGACTCAACTGCTGTGGTCATAAGTCCCCTAGAACTTAGAACTACTTAAACCTAACTAACCTAAGGACATCACACACATCCATGCCCGAGGCAGGATTCGAACCTGCGACCGTAGTGGTCGTGCGGTTCCAGACTGTAGCGCCTTTAACCGCTCGGCCACTCTGGCCGGCCGTGCGGAGACGAATGCAGAATAACAATAGCAGCAAGCGCTACATGCGGACACTGCGACAGCTAGACCAAACCACAACAGTGCACTACAGCCACACTCGTAAACACGGTCGTCATCGTAAACATGTCCCTGCAGATGCTGCTCGCCGACCGTGTCCCTTGTTTGTTACAACACGCAACTGAAAGTCGGAGGTTTCAAGCGTCAATTTTAGGTTACAATATCTCCGGATGTTATTAACATTTTACAATGCAACAAACGGCACTGATTACGTATTTGTTTATATATTCAGATGTACTAACAAAACTAACGTGGTTCCATTTAAAAAAACGTAGGTTTGTGTTAAAAAACATACTTCCGTGCATTTTTGTATGGTTTGTATTAGACAATTACACTAGCCCCTCTCCTCACGTCGGTCTGTGGAATCGGTTCGTCAGTATTTGATGTGGTTTACGAAATATATCCAGCGGTAACGTTAGGTGACTCACCCTATATATGGCTGCGTACTTAAATAGAATTAACAAATAGTAAACAATCAATGTTATCATCATGAAAAGTTTACTGTCGTAAAACCAGATTACGTAAACTATGGGGTAGCATAAATAATAACCAGTACTATAAGATGAATGGGAAACTAAAAGCAAACGTTTATTATTAGTTGAATGATCTTACTACTTTTATGGTCTGGTAACTAAAAGCAAACATGTGTTGCTTGTTTTGGTTATCTCATAGGCAAATCTCTGTTTGCAGTGACTGACTGTAACGAAAATAATGACATAGACGTTTCACTTCATAGTGTATAAGTTTCAATAATTGCTGTCATAGATAGCGTGGTGCATTCTACAAATTAGTCTTTCTTCTAAACAATTATTTTGTTACTCATTTATCGATTCATAATATATTAGCCTTTGCGTTTGTTTTAGGCTGTACATAACGGATTTTAGCTGAAATTTTAAAATAAGAACATTATGGGCGATGCAACGCTGTTATCCACTGCTAGTTGTATTTATAATGCTACATGTGGCATGTTAATTCCCTGTAAATTTTAAAAAGTAAAAAAAAAGCACTCCGTCTTCAGGCTACGAGTGGCCTACCGGAACCATCCGACCGCCGTGTCATCCTCAAGTGGAGGATGCGTATAGGAGGGGCGTAGGGTCAGTACACCGCTCTCCTGGTCGTTATGATGGTACTCTTGACCGAAGCCGCTACTAATGGGCCGAGTAGCTCCTCAATTGGCATCACGAAGCTGAGTGCACCCCGAGAAATGACAACAGCGCATGGCGGCCTGGATGGTCACCCATCCAAGTGCCGACCACGGCTGACAGCGCTTAAGTTCGGTGATCTCACGGGAACCGGTGTATCCACCGCGGCAAGGCCGTTGCCTTTTAAAAAAAGTAAGAAAATAGCCATTCTTACATAACTAGGCACTTACGGCAGTTTTACCTACGGTTTCTGTGTTCTCATACGTGAAGATGGAAGTTATGCTACCGAAACTGGCCGTCGCTTAGAAAAAAAAATATATTAAATTCGATTGAGACCATGTAAAAAAAATTGGTGAAGATTTTTAAAAGTTTTATAGAAATTTATATTTTTTTATAATTTTATATTTCATTAAGAACGACTTGCACAAGGTGACCGAACTACCCCATTTGGGTTCTCCCGACCAAACATGTCACGATTATTTCATTTTAATTTTTTTTTCAGTTCCTTAGTAATGTGAGTAATGTCGTAACATTTATCGAATGGTACCATATCACCTCACCCGGCAGTTGTGTAGTTATTCAGATGGTGAGCCTTGGATCTGAGCAGTGTGTTCATTTCAGACATACGTAGATCCGCAGCGACGTTCCGCCATGTCCATTCTGCCCGGGCGCCTCGCCCTACGGCCGTTGTAGACCGGTGGCGGCCCATTACCGCCGGCTGACCGGCTACCATTGTGCGCCGTGGCCCGTGGAACAAGGAGCGTCCGAGGAGCGTTAGGCACAGCTGCCTGGAGCGCACGTCGCGGATAAACAAGAATTAGCCGCCAAATTGACACCTGCGCTACGCCGCAGACACCGGCGATTCTCGCTGCCTCTGCGGCCCTCCGCCCTTTAGACCTTCCTACCAATAACATCTGTGTAACGGCGCTGTTGTGTGTGTTTCGCCAGATTTTCGAACGTACGATTGCTGATAACTAAACAGCGGACTATTAGGAAACAACCTTTTCCTGAGTTCGTAGTTGCTAATAACGTTGCACTTTCATGTCTAACTAAACTCGAAACCGTTAATTTTTTGCCACATAGTAGGAGTAATCCACTAAATTACAGGCCCATATCATTAACGTCAATATGCAGCACGATTTTGGAACATACACTACTGGCCATTAAAATTGATACACCACGAAGATGACATGCTTCAGACGCGACATTTAACCGACAGGAAGAAGATGCTGTGATATGCAAATGATTAGCTTTTCAGAGCATTCACACAAGGTTGGCGCCGGTGGCGACACCTACAACGTGCTGACATGAGGAAAGTTTCCAACCGATTTCTCATACACAAACAGCAGCTGACCGGTGTTGCCTGGTGAAACGTTGTTGTGATGGCTCGTGTAAGGAGGAGAAATGCGTGCCATCCAATTTAAGTTCTTCCTAATTGTAGTCCCTAAATATCGAGTTGAATGCACATCGTTTAAATTTGTTTGATTTATTGTGTAAACGAAAGTGAACGGATTTCTTTTCGTACTCATGTGGCTGATCTCACACTTTTCCTTTTTCTGAGACAACCGCCACTTTTCGCATCATAGAGCTATCATTTGTAAGTCACGACGTGCCTCTGAATGATGTTCTAAATCATATACAGCAATTTGAATATTGAAGTTAAGTTGTGGTTGACATTGCTTTGCAAATTCAAGTATCTAAATATTTAAAATGATTAACATAGAACCGTAGCAGCTGGACCGCTCATACGCTAGTTACGTAGATAAGGCACTAAATAGAATCTGCAGATCGACTGGAGCGGGTCGAATGGTAAAATAATAAGCACGAGCATTTGAAGAATCTGTTGTAATTTTTGTGACTGAAAAAATGTTGGAACTTTCTTACACCTTATGGTATAGATTATAGAAACACCTGAAGCCGGCCGGTGTGGCCGAGCGGTTCTAGGCTCTTCAGTCTGCAACTGCGCGGCCGCTACGGTCGCAGGTTCGAATCCTGCCTCGGGCATGGATGTGTGTGATGTCCTTAAGTTAGTTAGGTTTAAGTAGTTCTAAGTTCTAGGGGACTGATGACCTCAGATGTTAAGTCCCGTAGTGCTCAGAGTCATTTTTGAAAACACCTGAAGGCCACATCACACGAGACTGCTACGGTCTACATAATACACCAGACACATACCCTCTAGTACTCTTTAAAATTCTTTGATTCCAAGTTAAAATTTGAACTTCAAATTCTCAGTCGGTACCTCATTTGCTGTACATGACTTAGAGAATCGTTCAAATGCGTTTTCTAATCTTTTCTATTTCTATTTTTAGACAAATCATTTCGCTTTTTATTTTCTTGTTTTTTTTCACAAAGCATGAAATATAACATATTTAAAAGTCGAGCGGTGTTCTGTTATTATTAAGAGTACAAAGATCAATAGAAAGCAAATAAGATGTCGACTGAGAATTTAAAGTTTATTGTTTCACTTGGAATTTTAAAGAATACTAGAGGATGTATGGTGGACTCTTCTCAATTACAGTGATTCTGTCAAGCATGTAAGCCTATTCCACAATGAATTTTCACTCTGCAACAGACTGTGCGCTGATCTGGAATTTTCTGGTATTAAATCTGTGTGCCGGACCGAGACTCGAACCTGGTAGCTTTACCTTTCCCGAACAAGTGCTCTACCGACTGGAGAATCCAAGCACGACTCATGACCCATCCTCACAACTTTTCTTCGGCCAGTACCGCATATTACACCTACCAAATTTCACAGAAGTTCTCTTGCCTACCTAGCGTGACTATGAATCCTGGAAGAAAGGAGTGCACAATGCTGTAAAATGTTCTATTATCCTTCCACATTTATCATTTACTTGAGCGCAATAAGGAGGCCACACCCTAACCACGAACAGTACCCTGAAACCGTAAAAGCATCATATCTGTACTTCGCTGTTGTCATTATACATAATGGCAGGTAATGTACTCCAGATGTTCGCCAAACCGAAACCCTTCCATCGGATAGCTACAGTGTACAGCGCTATTCATCACTCCAAATCAGTCTTTTTAAGTCATCCACTGTCCAGTGGCGCCCCTCTCTACACCACCTCAATCATCATTTACCACTGACTAGTAGAAAGTGTGTCTTATGGCGAGCTGCTCCACCATTGTGCCCCATACTTTTAACTCACTAAGCACAGTCACTGTGCTAAATGGACTACTGGCAGCACTTTGGAAGTGATTTCTTCCGCTGATGTCATGCGGTATTTTTACAGCCGGCCTCCGCAGTTCTCGACAGTATCTGTCCGTCATCACGAGAGGTCTCCTCGGTTTTAGGTGAACTGTGGTGGTTCCTTCGCGTTTCCAGATCACATTCACATCACCATCAGTCGACCTTGGCAGCTTTAGGAGATTAGAAATGTCCGTCGTGGGTTTTTTTACTCAGGTAACATCAAATGACTAGTCTACGTTCTGTGTCATTGAGCCCTGCTGACTTCAGTCTGCTGTTACTGCTCGTCTATTGACAATACAACATGTCTCCTTTTATACTGGCAGGCCTACCTCTCGTGACATATATAGTACAGCCCATTAAAATTGCTACATCAAGAAGAAATGCAGATGATAAACGGGTATTCATTGGACAAATTTATTATACTAGAACTGACATGTGATTACATTTTCACGCAATTTGGGTGCACAGATCCTGAGAAATCAGTACCCAGACCAACCACCTCTAGCCGTAATAACTGCCTTGATACGCCTGGGCATTGCGTCAAACAGAGATTGGATGGCGTGTACAGGCACAGCTGCCCACGCAGCTTCAACACGATACCACAGTTCATCAAGAGTAGTGACTGGCGTATTGTGACGAGCCAGTTGCTCGGCCACCATTGACTAGACGTTTTCAATTGGTGAGAGAATTGGAGAATGTGCTGGCCAGGGCAGCAGTCGAACATTTTCTACATCCAGAAAGGCCCGTACAGGACCTGTAACATGCGGTCGTGTATTATCCTACTGAAATGTAGGGTTTCGCTGGGATCGAATGAAGGGTAGAGCCACGGGTCGTATCACATCTGAAATGTAACGTCCACTGTTCAAAGTGCCTTCAGTGCGAACACGAGGTGACCGAGAAGTGTAAACAATGGCACCCCGTACCATCACGCAGGGTGATACGCCAGTATGGCGATGACGAATACATGCTTCCAATGTGTGTTCACCGCGTTGTCGCCAAACACGGATTCGACCATCATGATACTGTAAACAGAACCTGGATTCATCCGAAAAAGTGACGTTTTGCCGTTCGTGCACCCAGGTTCGTCGTTGAGTACACCATCGCAGGCGATCCAGTCTGTGATGCAGCTTAAAGGGTAGCCGCGGCCATGGTCTCCGAGCTGATAGTCCATGCTGCTGCAAACGTCGTCGAACTGTTCGTGCAGGTGGTTGTTGTCTTACAAATGTCCCCATCTGTTGACTCAGGGATCGAGACGTGGCTGCACGATCCGTTACAGCCATGCGGATAAGATGCCTGTCATCTCGACTGCTAGTGATACGAGGCCGTTGCTATCCAGCACGTCGTTCCGTATTACCCTTCTGAACCCACCGATTCCATATTCTGCTAACAGTCATTGGATCCTTACCAACGCGAGCAGCAATGTCGCGATACGATAAACCGCAATCGCGATAGGCTACAATTCGACCTTTATCAAAGTCAGAAACGTGATGGTACGCATTTCTCCTCCTTACATGAGGCATCGCAACAACGTTTCACCAGGCAACGCCGGTCAACTGCTGTTTGTGTATGAGAAATCGGTTGGAAACTTTCCTCATGTCAGCACGTTGTAGGTGTCGCCACCAGCGCCAACCTTGTGTGAATCCTCTGAAAAGCTAATCATTTGCATATCACAGCATCTTCTTCATGTCGGTTAAATTTCGCGTCTGCAGCACGTCGTCTTCGTGGTGTAGCAATTTTAATGGCCAGTAGTGTAGTTGTCAATTCAGCAGTCCTTAGGGTACTGATGCTTTTGAAAAAATAGTGTATACAGATGGGTGAAGAATGAATGTGGTCTCATTCTAGTGATTATATTCGAAAATTGGAAATTCACTGAGTGACTATGACAAATCACAAGTTGTTATTGCCTGCTGCAAGGAAACGATTATCTTACAAATGGCGAAGCTGGTTGCCTACTTCTGTAACAGTGCCGTGAACATTATGGAAGGTTCTTTGTTTGTCCATCCTTGTAATACATTGAAGCGCCAGTGAAACTGGTATAGGCATGCGTATTCAAATACACAAATATGTAGAGAGGGAGAATGCGGCACTGCGGTCGGCAACGCCTATATAAGACAAGTGTCTGTCCCAGTTGTTAGATCAGTTACTGCTGCTACAATGGAAGGTTATCAAGATTTAAGTGAGTTTGAACGTAGTGTTATATTCGGCGCACGGGCTATAGGACACAGCATCTCCGAGGTAGCGATGAAGTGAGCATTTCCCAGTACGACCATTTCACGAGTGTACAATGGATATCAGGACTGCGGTAAAACATCGTGTGGAGTTGGAGTGATATGGCACCCCTGACACGTCTAGATACGACTCAGACAGGTGACACGTACGTAGGAATCCTGTCAGATCTGCTGCATCCATTCACGTCCATTATGTATTTCGACGGAGTTTTGCAATTCCAGCAGGACAATGCAACACCCCACACGTCCAGAATTGCTCTAGGAAGAGTCTTCTGAGTTTAAACACTCCCGCTGGCCACCAGACTCCCCAAACATATATGTTATTGAGCATATATGGAATGCCTTACAACGTGCTGTTCAGAAGAGATCTCAACCCTCTCGTACTGTTATGGGTTTATGGACAGCCCTGCAGGATTCATGGTGTCAGTTCCCTCCAGCACTACTTCAGACATTAGTCGAGTCCATGCCACATCATACTGCGGCACTTCTGCGTCGTCGCAGGGGCCCTACACGATATTAGGCAGGTGTACCAGTTTCTTTGCCTCTTCAGTGTAGATCATTAAAAGGGCTTCGGCTGTTCTAGATGAAAACATTTTGGCTTGGAAGACTTGGAGTATCACCGAGACTACTGGACTGCTACAGAAGACACCCTATGCCACCTTGTTTCGAACAAGCCTTTTTATATTTCAACAAGAAGAAAGAAGCTCCTCTACTTTGACGAGTATTTGTTCATATGGTCGAAAGTTTACAACAATAACTCTAAAATAAAGATTGTAGGTGACTGTATGTTGTATTACAGACAATAAATTTCAATACGAAATAAAAATTAAAACAGCCGTCTCTTTCGCATTTCATTTATTTATGAAACCAGTTTCGGTGTTCCGTTACACCATCTTCAGGCCCCTTGACCAAAATAAATTGGGAAAAATCGAATCTCGCGTGCAGTCGTAACAGGAGCCAATATTAAATAACAGCAGTCCATAGAGCTCTGGTATACACGACGCTATCCCTTTCTTCATCAAGTCGTTGGATGATGAACAGAGCGATAGTGTCGTGTAAACCAAAGAGCTACGGGCGTTGGTCAATACTGGCATCCGTTATGACTGCACATGAGATTGTATTCCTCCAAAATTACATTGGTCAAGAGGCCTAAAGATTAATAAAACACTTATCTGGTTGCGTAAATAAATTAAATACAAAAGAGACGGCTGCAGGTATTTTAATTTTCATTTCTATGGAAAGTGGTTTAAGGACACAGAAGCACGAGTAGGCGATAAAGTGTTGGACGTCAAAACAGAACGTAGAAGTATATGGCTTGCCATTTATGTAAAGCAGGATATGAGGCGATCTGTAGCAGATCTGGAGACAGTCATGTAAGAGATGTAAGTATTTCGGAGCACACTGTTTATCTTATGTCGTTGAACAAGGGTATCTGTAGCAAATGACCGCTACGAGTTCATTTGTTACAGCTACATTGAGCATGGGATCATCGTCAATGCACCTTGAATTATTGGAGACGTGTCGTCTTCTCGGGTGAACACGTTTCATGTTACACGATGTCGATGGACGTAGGGACGTGTCCATATGAGCCGTCATTCAGTTGGACGGCTGCTCGAAATATGCATGCACATGCCGCTGGTGGGTGGGGGCTGTATTTTGGTATGGCAGACATTCACCTGGGTTTCCATGGGACCTTTGGTAGTACTCGAGATAACAGTGACAGCTACGGGTTATGTGAACGTCATTGCATTTCACGCTTCATGTCTTCGCCAATGACGATGATAACTTCCAGCAAGGTAACTATCCATGTCACAGGGTGAGAATTGTGTTACAGTAGTTTTAGGAACATGACAGTGAACTAATCTTAGCAGTATAGCTATGAGGCCTCGAATGCACCGAATCAAAAGGTTGTAATTATCACATCGAAGAAAACAGGTACCTGACCTTGAACACATTATGTAATCATAACCTTTCCTTCATTCACAGCCTAACATTTTACCCACCATTAAAACGAAAGAGCCCCGCACATCTCAGTAATTTATAAGCCATTCAACTGAAACAACCATTCAAAATCCAAGATGGTGGACTAACTCTTTTGTAATAGCTGATAAGCATCCGCGTGACCTTGTATCAGTCTAATACTTACCTTCGTTGTCTATTGCCGAGATATACTCCGGGGAGAGCAATACATTGATTGGCTCAAGTGAAGAGAAACAAATAAACCTAAAATGTACATGATTTTGTTCTAATCTCAAAAATTTTTTGAAATATTTCAAATGCACAAGCCCAAAAAGCAGATAATAATTAACTAAATAAAAATCAGTTTTTAATGTACCACATTTTTAAATCGTATTAGAAAGTATAAAATAATTTCTCTTAGTCCCATGCAGGTACCTAACCACGTACAGATAGTCATGACAATTTCTGGTTGCGAATTTTTAATAGCTATGAAAATACTTGTAAAATTTAAAACAAAAACGTGTGGTGCATTCAGTTCGCTACTGATGTCTGAATAGTTCACCTCCTTATTAACAGCTACTGAATATGCCTCATGTGTTTTGTTTCAAATTTTACAAGTATTCTCATAGCTATTAGAAATTCACAATCTCGTATTTTCAGAATTGTGTGCATCCGTTTAGGAGAATCTATATGGGCCAGGAAAAGCTATTTTATACCCTTTAGTCAATTTAGAAATATGGTGTATTAAAAATTGATTTTTATTTAAATAGTTTTGATGTTGTTTGGCGTAAATAAAATTTAACAGACATGTGCTGGAATTTACATTTCTTTACGCCTTAATAGCTAATCCAGTCACAATATTTGTCTGAACGAATGTGAGAAACCTCCAAGAACCAGACATAAATTGGCGAATAAAACTTGCTTATAATAGTACAGGCTCAGATCAAGATAGTCTTCTTCTTCCCAGTTTAATGCAACATTGTTCATTACACTGCAAAAGTCTGCGACTGTTATGAGTTTAAGTCAGTGCAAGAACGCGGCCGCACCGAAAAATATGGCATAATTCCCCATGAACACCGTGACGACCAAACAAATTTACGTTATATACCTACTGAACATATTACTAAAGTCAGCTGCAGCGTTCTTCTTTGTGTATGTGAAAGCTAATCTCAGGGACTGCAGCGGGGAATTTGAGACAGTTTTCACGAATAGATAGACTAATTTACGAGAAAGGTCTATGTGAACATTTTGTAAACATTCGTGGAAACTGGCTAACTTATGATGAATTAAAGTTCCCCGCCGCGTTTTTCTGCCTCTAGGTGCTGGCTAATCTCAGGAAATATTGCACGGTTTTTATTACAAGTTTCATTAATAGGCAGACTTATTCACGAGAAATATTTGTGTGTATATTCCTTACACATTTCGTGTTAAACTGGCTGAAGTATGATGAATTAAAGACTCCTGCCGCGCTTTTCTGTCTATATGTGAAGTATAATCTCAGAACTGAGAATTTCAGTAACATAATAGGTTTGTGTGTATAATCCATTACTTCTGCGCCAGACAAGCCGTCCGGTCATATATACTTGGAGCTACCCATGCGAAGCTGGAGCAAGTCAACAGTTATTGCTAAACCGATACTACTTTAAAAGAGATCCATTATCCGTCTTGCCTGCATAATTTCTTTTACAAAATGGCCAGTACTCTTGTAACCGATACAGTGAGAACTGAGGAGAGTCCATATTGGAGCAAAACCGCTCATTTTACAAGTAAAATTAATGCAGTCAAGACGAACAATAAATCTGTTTCAAAAACAGTGATTACAGGTTTTATCTCCAAGGACATAATTCAATTTCAGCGATACTGTTGTGTCACAGCGATCAGCCGAGTAATGCTACAATATCATGAAAGGGAGATTTATCGGGATGCTAAACCTAAGTACACGAGAATTCTGTAATGAGTAGTAACTCTGTGCGCGAGCTTTCTGGGGAAGACAGAGGCAAGCGCTCCCTTCTTGGCCGGTCGTAGTGGCCGAGCGGTTCTAGGCGCTTCAGTCTGGAACCGTGCGACCGCTACGGTCGCAGGTTCGAATCCTGCCTCGGGCATAGATGTGTGTGATGTCCTTCGGTTAGTTAGTTTAAGTAGTTCTAAGTTCTAGGGGACTGATGATCTCAGATGTTAAGTCCCATAATGCTCAGAGCCATTTGAACCATTTTGAGCTCCCTTCTTGCCCCTCCATGCTTTTACCTCACATCCCGACCCCTACAGTCTCAACCGAGCGAGGTGACGCAGTGGTTGGACATTGGTTGTTTGCTGATGACGCCGTGATGTACGGTTAGGTGTCGAAACTGAGTGACTGTAAAAATATACAAGAAGACTTCCTGTCAGTGTGATGAATGGCAGCTAACCCTAAACGTGGAAAAATGTAAGCTAATGCGGATGAGTAGGAAGAACAAACATGTAATGTTCGGATATAGTATTACTAGTGTCCTGCTTAACACAGTCAAGTGGTTTAAATGTCTGTGCGTAACGTTGCAAAGCGATGTTAGGTGGAACAAGCATATGAAAATGGTGGTAGGTAAGCCAGACTGTCGACTTCGGTTTATTGGGAAAATTTTAGGAAAGAGTGGTTCACCTGTACAGGAGACCGCATACAGGACGCTAGTGCAACCTATTCTTGAGTACTGCTCGAGTGTTTGGGATCCGTACCAGGTCGGATTGAAAATAGACATCGAAGCAATTCAGAGGGGAGCTGTTAGATGTTTTACCGGTAGCTTCGAACAACACGTACGTGTTACGGAGACCCTTCGAAAACTCAGAGTGAAGGCGACATTCTTTTCGAAAAACACTATTGAGAAAATGTAGAGAACGGACATTTGAAGCTGAATGCGGAACGATTCTAGGGCCGCCAACATATAACGCGCGTAAGGACCACGAAGATAAGATACGAGAAATCAGGGCTGATATGAAGGAGTACAGAGAGTCGTTCTCTCTCACTCTATTAGCTAGTGGTTCAAATGGTTCAAATGGTGCTGAGCACTATGGGACTTAACATCTGAGGTCATCAGTCCCTTGAACTTAGAACTACTTAAACCTAACTAACCTTAGGACATCACACATCTCCATGCCCGAGGCAGGATTCGAACCTGCGACCGTAGCGGTCGCGCCGTTCCAGACTGAATATTAGCTAGTGGTACAGGATATCCTCCTTCACGCACCGTGTGGTGGTTTGCGGAGTATCTATGTAGATGTACATGTAGACGTAGCTGTAGACTCGCATCGGGTAAGACGATGATTCTAATCAGTTTTATGGCCATCCAGGTTTATGTGTTTCGTCATTTTCCCCAAACCACTCTGGGCAAATGCAGGGGCGGTTCCTTTGAAAAGGGCATGGTCAATTTCCTTCCTTATCCTTCCGTAATCCGAACTTACGCTCCGTCTCTTCGCCCTGTCGACGGGACTTTAAAGTCTAATCTTCCTTCCTTCCTTCCCGAATCTCACCTCTGGGACAACTTTGGTGATGGGTAATGGTTAGGAAACACTGAGGAGTATGGCTAGGAAACATAGCTCCACCACTTCCTTAGAAACTCTATGCACACATCGGTGCGACGACGTTTCGCTTCTGTGTGTCTCGTTCCACACTATGTACAGGGCTATTACAAATGATTGAAGCGATTTCATAAATTCACTGTAGCTCCATTCATTGACATATGGTCACGACACACTACAGATACGTAGAAAAACTCATAAAAGTTTTGTTCGGCTGAAGCCGCACTTCAGGTTTCTGCCGTCAGAGCGCTCGAGAGTGCAGTGAGACAAAATGGCGACAGGTGCCGAGAAAGCGTATGTCGTGCTTGAAATGCATTCACATCAGTCAGTCATAACAGTGCAACGACACTTCAGGACGAAGTTCAACAAAGATCCACCAACTGCTAACTCCATTCGGCGATGGTATGCGCAGTTTAAAGCTTCTGGATGCCTCTGTAAGGGGAAATCAGCGGGTCGGCCTGCAGTGAGCGAAGAAACGGTTGAACGCGTGCGGGTAAGTTTCATGCGTAGCCCGCGAAAAATTGGCTCATGCCACAACTGGAGACCGACAGCGCCGACTTCATCTTTCAACAGGATGGTGCTCCACCGCACTTCCATCATGTTGTTCAGCATTTCTTAAACAGGAGATTGGAAAACCGACGGATCGGTCGTGGTGGAGATCATGATCAGCAATTCATGTCATGGCCTCCACGCTCTCCCGACTTAACCCCATGCGATTTCTTTCTGTGGGGTTATGTGAAAGATTCAGTGTTTAAACCTCCTCTACCAACAAACGTGCCAGAACTGCGAGCTCGCATCAACGATGCTTTCGAACTCATTGACGGGGACATGGTGCGCCGAGTGTGGGAGGAACTTGATTATCGGCTTGATGTCTGCCGAATGACTAAAGGGGCACATATCGAACATTTGTGAATGCCTAAAAAAACTTTTAGAGTTTTTGTATGTGTGTGCAAAGCATTGTGAAAATATCTCAAATAATAAAGTTATTGTAGAGCTGTGAAATCGCTTCAGTCATTTGTAATAACCCTGTATAGGTGCCCGAAGCACTAAACAGTCTAGCCACTCTGATGTGACCACCTATTCTGGACGTCAGTGGCAATATCTGCTCACAGACGACAGGTGGCACCACTAGCTTTGCAGGGTATATAAAGCGTATCCGCGGGAAGCGGGAAACAGTGCAGTCCTTGTCATAGTGAGGAAAACTGAAATGTGTGGTAAGTTGCAATGGGACCAAACTAGTGAGGTCATCGGTCACTAGGCTTACACATTACTTAATCTAACTCACGCTAAGGACAACACACACACCCATGTCCGAGGGAGGACTAGAACCTCCGACGGGGGCCAGCCGCGCGAACTATGGGAATGCGCCTAGACCGCGCGGCTCATAATGAGGAAGCAGAGCGATTTATTTGACGTCCAAAAGGACATGATGGCTGCCTTTCGGTGCAACGGTGGAAGCATTTCCGAAGCTTCCGAAGTTTTTAAACTATTCGTGTGCCAACAACATTGAAGTATACCATGAGAAACAAAATGGTGCAATCCAAAACCAGCGTCGAGGCAACTATGATGCACCAGGGCCATAGATTACTCGAGTAAAAGACGGCTGTGGAGATGTGTATCGGCTAATAGAAGTACAACTGTTGACCAGCTGACTGCTCAGATGAACAGAGGGGCTACCAAAGTGTCGCCTCAACGACCAGCTGGCGCCTGGTCCAGGCACTGATGCTGACTGGTGTTGATGAGCGACGAAGGCTGGAATTTGCACTCCAGTACCACAAGTTAATGTCCACTTAGTGGCGACAGGTGACCTTTTCAGGTGAACCACGTTTTATGCTACATTTGCCAGTGCACTGATGCTGACTGGTGTTGATGAGCGACGAAGGCTGGAATTTGCACTCCAGTACCACAAGTTAATGTCCACTTAGTGGCGACAGGTGACCTTTTCAGGTGAACCACGTTTTATGCTACATTTGCCAGTGCACTGATGCTGACTGGTGTTGATGAGCGACGAAGGCTGGAATTTGCACTCCAGTACCACAAGTTAATGTCCACTTAGTGGCGACAGGTGACCTTTTCAGGTGAACCACGTTTTATGCTACATTTGCCAGTGCACTGATGCTGACTGGTGTTGATGAGCGACGAAGGCTGGAATTTGCACTCCAGTACCACAAGTTAATGTCCACTTAGTGGCGACAGGTGACCTTTTCAGGTGAACCACGTTTTATGCTACATTTGCCATGTGGCCGTTGGCGTCTATGGTCCAACAACAATCCTCAATGGGATCCAGGCCAGAGGAGAGAGTGTTAATGTCTGGCTAACGTTTTCGTGACATTCCATGGTGATCTCGTCATTCTAGAACAGGCTCGTCCAAACTGTGCCCCTGGGGCGCCAGCGCCCGCGATCGCCCGCGGCCAGCGCCCCGGGCGAATTCGTATGTTGCTGCAGTGGCCGAGCCGTGCCGGTTAGCTGGCCGTGCAGACCGCCCGAACGCCAGCCGGCTGATATATTTGTTTGCCCGTTTTCCCTTCGGGCAGAGGACGTTTCACTACAGATGATTGACCTACAGTGCCAAATTCCCCTGAAGGACCGCTTTTTTATGGGTAAAACTTTGGATGACTTTTACAGCTGTCTTCCACGAGAGAAATATCCTCTTTTGCACAAGCATGCGGCCAAAGCTCTCTCAATGTTTGGTTCCACGTATATCTGTGAGCGCTTTTTCTCTCTTTTAAAGCTTGCTAAAACTAAGAACCGTTCGTTCCTTGGCGATAAAAATTTGACCAATTTTTTGAGGTTAGCAGTCTCACGGTATATAGTACCAAGCCTAGACAAAATCGTTTCCTCGAAAAAGAAAAACGTGTAAAATGTTAATTGTCTTCTTTAACGATGTTGACTGTAAGAATTAAAGAGCTTTATAATCTTGATTCTATTTTAATAAATTTTCAAACTTGGTCAGTTAAAATTATTACGTATAAAACAGCAAACTAATGATCCGATTTCTAAACTCTGAAAAGGGATACAAAAAATTGAAGCACGAAGTATAACAAAAAATACTTACTTGTAACTACTAACAGTAAGAATGAGACACTATATCCCTTACATAAAATTAATTCTAAAATAGAATATTTTGTTTACGTTGGATCTGACCGCGGGACAGTCCAGCGCAGAGCAGGGCTGTGCAGTATCTCTCTCTCTCTCTCTCTCTCTCTCTCTCTCTCTCGCTCCTATGGCGACACTAGCGACACACGGTCGCGGACGGGGCGCTGAACTACACTGTCTTGCGCCCGCGGGACGCGGGCGCGCCCGCCGGGCGCAATTCTTGGATGAGCCTGTTCTAGAAGATACCGTGGAGTGACACAAGTATGCATCTATCCTTGGGAACCATGTCCACCCGTATATGCAGTGTGTTTTTCCTCGGCACAGTGGCATCTACCAGCAGGTCAGTGCAACGTGTCACACATCTCGCAGCATAGAGACGTGGTCTAAAGGCACCAGAATGAGTTTATCATATTCCCTTCGCGACCAGACTCGCAGGATTTAAACCAATTCGAGAATCTATGGGACCATCTCAATCAGGCTGTTGGCGCCGTTTATCCTCAGCCGCGAAACACCGCAGCCGACTGCGGCACTGGAGTCGGCATGTCTCGACAATCCTATAGGTGTCTTTTAGAAACCCATTGACTATCTTCCCGATTGTAAAATGTAAACTTTTGCGGTCGGTGTTGTCACAATAAATAAAATATTCCGTGTTATTATACCGTGGTCGAAGGGATTTCACTTTAAAATCCGACGTTTCGTCCCCATCTGCGGAGGATACTTTCAAGAGGGATCGTAACTTTGTCGAATGTCCGATTCACACCCTGGATCGCTATCGATTACAGCAAACATCCTCTTCCGCCAGCTCCCGTGCAGTGGTGTGACGTCACATTTTTAGGATTCCGTATAGTTGTGGGGAGCTGTAAGTGGGTACTACAGGAAGAACTGTCAAAAAACGACTCGAAGAGCACAAGATCAATTGCGGAAGAGGGGAGACTGGCAGATCAGCTGTTGCAGAACATGCTTTACAACCAGGAGACCACCACATTCGTTTTGACTCAAGTACTGGCAGCCACAAGCGGATACCACGAAAGGCTATACAGAGGGGCCATAGAGATTGTGAAACAGCCCAGGAATTTCAGTAGAAAGGAGGAGGGCGAGAAATTGGATGAAATTTCGATACTGGTGCTGAAGAAGATGTGTATTAGTCTTTAACCATGGGACGATAGTAACAGCGGACAACGGCAGTTGACAACGGCCAACTGCGCACGCGCAAAACATGTGACGTTATGCAGTTGCACGGGAGCTCGCTGAAGAGACTTTTTGCTGTAGTCAGTAGCAAGCCAGGGTGCGAATCTGACATTCATTAAAGCTACTATCCCCCTTGAGAGTGTCCGCAGATGGGGACGAAAGGTCGGGTTTTAAAGGTAAATACCTTTGACCACGGTATTGACCCGTCCAAGGTTCGTGTTCATGCCATTTATTGTTTGTCATCTTCTATTACGGTACTGCCACATCGTTTTCTTATTCAATTTACTGGCGTCACTACTTCCTGCCTTACTTTCCCATGAGTGGCAGCAGCAGCGCTTATCGGTAAGTACACTGTCGTACCATATCTGGAACGACCGATAGTATTTCCGGATCGTCGTGTGTCTGGAAGTCAGTTGGAGACGGACCAGCAGTGCAGTCGGGGACGGAGCAGCGGTCGGCGACGAAGGAGCGTTGGGGAAGGAGCACCAGTGAGGTGCGGACAGCCAGTACTTGCTGACCGCTGGCGACACGCATGCACTGTCCGACGGAAGGAGACTGGAGCGGGAATGACCTTTGGTTGGTCGTACAGTCGGTCGTCCCGTCAGCCAACGTCTATTTGGTCCTTTGACCGTTTCCGTTTGTGGCAGTCGGTTGGTTGGAGCAGAGAAGCAAGGCAATGGCTTCTCAAAGAAAGAAGTAAGCAGAATTCTGCACCCAAACATCAAAAAGCCTAAGGACAAGCCCGAAAAACGATGGAAGAATACAGTCTCTCTCCCTTTTTTTATAAAGAAAGTAACGGATCAGATTGGAAAGATTTTAAGTAAACATGATATTAGACCTGTTTTTAGACCAACGAAGAAAATTTGTCATGTTCTCCGGTTTGTAAAAGATAAACGCGCTCCTCTATCAGCCAGTGGCGTATATAAAATTCCGTGTACATGTGGTAAAGTTTATATTGGAACAACAAAAAGAAGCGTAAGCACACGGTTAAAAGAACACAGAAGTCTTTGCCGATTAGGGAAAACAGATAAATCGGCTGAAGCAGAACACGCTTTTCAGTCAGGAAATCATCAAGTAAAGTTTTCCGAAACAAAAATTTTATCTACGACGACGAACTATTACCCACGGCTTTGTAGAGAAACAATTGAAATATATAAACATAGGGATAATTTTAATCGGAAAGAAGAGACCATGAAACTTAGTGACATGTGGACAGTAGCACTACAGAATTGCTAGACAGTTTTATCCGTGACGAGATTACCATCGATAGTTAAGTTTTATCTCTGACAAAGATTATCTCTGCATATCACGTGTAACTCTGGTCACGCCCACTTTCTACGATATATAAGTCGCTCTCAGACGTCCGACCCGTCAGTCGGCAAGACACCCCTCTGAAGATGTCCAGCGCAGCTCTGGACGAAACGTTAGGAGCTGAAGAGTTTCATGGACCACGACCTTACATCCTGGAAGGTTTACCAGAAGATATGTCATCCGGTCGTGAAAGCCTTCATACTATGAAGGAGGTCCCCGTCGCGCGAAGTCGGGCCGGAGCCGATGGCGACGTGCCTGCGCGGTTGGAGTTGTGAGGCGCTTCTTGCGAGAGTTCGGAAGTTCGTCGCCCACCGATCTTGGACTCTAAAGTTGAGTGCTCACTTAACCTACTATCAAGCCTCAACTGCTATCACTTCTCTTCATCTAATCCTGGTCGTTTGCGAGATTCCCGCGAGCAACAACGTGTGTGCATTGAAATCGGCTAGAATTGCAGCCGTTTTCTGGATGGGGTTTAACTTAATTTAATTCACTTCTTCATTAATGAAGTGCACCAGCGGTATCTTCTGCCTTGTGGAAGTTGACGTTCTGGTTACCTGCCCTGGTCGTTGACGTAATTTTGGCAGTGTATTTTCCTCGTCGTGTTGTTGCTGTCCAGCACGGTGTGTAGTTCGACAGCTGAGGTGTGTTCGTAGTTTTGGACGTTTATTCTGACTTGGCTGGATTGGGCACCAGCATCCAGAACGCTGTGCTATTGACGTCTTGTTGTCATTTTGCTGGTCGGGTGGAGCAGAGCTGATTTTATTGGTTGGTTTGTCAGCTGGCCTTTGGTTGGGTTGCCTTCCGAGTAATAGGTTGTCGGTCTGGCTGCCTGTCTCACCTAAACGTGCGTTAGTGTTACTTCCCAGACCAACCCTTGGAACGTTCTGAGTGCCGCTCCTTGCGTTTTACATAACGATTTTCTTTTAGTCTTAAGTACTCTGTGTGGTCTTCAGCCGAGTTTTAGCTTATTAAAATTGTAAGCTTTGTCCTCTTTAGGCCTTAAGCATCTAAATTGTTTTCTCCGTGGTGTGTGGCCTTCAGCCGAGTTTAAAACTCTCTTAAACTGAAAATTCAAGATTTTGCTCTTGCCCTTAAACCATGACATTGTTATTTTCTGCTTATGAGGCCTTCAGCCGAGTTTGCATGAAATGTTTTAAGCTAAGGCCCTCAGCCATTTCAAATTGAAAGCTCTTCTTCCTATCTTTAAGCCGTTAAATTGTTCGGTTGATATGCGGCCTTCAGCTGGGTTTCACACTTAAAATTTTTTTTTAAAAGATGTGAAACTTCCAGAAGAAGTCCTGTACCTCAATTCCTTGTTTGGGCCTTGGGCCCTGGATTTTCGTATGTGGCTTTCAGCCGATTTAAATCGAATCAAAGGAGCTCCTTCGTTAAAACCTTTAGAGTTTTTAATTCTTGCTTATGTTATTGTGTGTTAGTTAAAACACACAATAACATAAGCAAGAATTAAAAACTTATATGTTGAGTGTAAATGACAGCAACTTATTTTGGCCCCTTTCCACAAATACCGGGTGACCAAAAAGTCAGTATAAATTTGAAAACTTAATAATAATGGAATAATGTAGATAGAGAGGTAAGAATTGACACACATGCTTGGAATGACATGGGGTTTTATCAGAACAAAAAAAAAGTTCACAAAATGTCTGACAGATGGGGCTTGACAGCAAAACGTCAGTGACTCCACATGACAATCGTGTGTAAAAGGAGCTGTAATGAGAGAGAGAATCAGATGCGCCAGCAGTCGCAGCATGTTTACGTTACCTGAAAAGGCGCTTTTAGTGAAGCTGTATTACCAAAATGGGGAATGTGCTAGTTCAGCGTTACGATCCTATCGCCATAGGAAGGGGATTCGAACGGGTTTCGAAGTTCGAAGCCGCGGGTTGTTTAGACGATAGACCCCGTAGTGGCCGACCGAGCAAAAGGCGTAATGCTTGTGAGACAGTTCAGGAAGAAATGGAGACTGTAGAGGGTTCGTCTATGCACGGGGAAGTCAGCGCTCGTGCAGTCGCACGTCGGACCGGCATTCCAAACACTACTGTTTGGTTGGCACTTAGGCGCACCCTCCGATGCTATCCGTACAAAATCCATCGGCATAATGAACTGTTACCTGGCGATTTAGTGAAGCGGAGGGCATTTGCGGTGTGGGCGTTTCAAAAGATGGCGGAAGATGACGATTGGTTGAGGAACGTGTTATGGACCGACGAAGCTCATTTCACGCTCCGAGGGTCTGTCAACGCCCACAACTGCAGAATTTGGGCTACCGAAAATCCTATAACTGTCTTTGAAACTCCATTGCACGACGAGAAAGTCACGCTATGGGTTGGATTTACCACGTCTACCGTTTTCGGGCATTTTTTCTTCGATGAAATCCGTGTTTCTGGTTTTGTAACTGCTACCGTGACGGGTGAGAGGTACGCCGATATGTTACAGAATCGCATCATCCCCAGCCCGGCTGATAAGCGCCTGCTGGAACGTACGATGTTTATGCAGGATGGCGCTCCACCCCATATTGATAGACGCGTGAGAGATCTCTTGCGCACGTCGTTTGGTGATTCGTGTGCTCTGCCGCCACTTTCGTCATGCTTGGCCTCCCAGGTTCCCAGACCTCAGTCAGTGCGATTATTGGGTTTGGGGTTACCTAAAGTCGCAAGTGTATCGTGATCGACTGAGATCTCTAGGGATGCTGAAAGACAACATCCGACGCCAGTGCCTCACCATAACTCCGGACATGCTTTACAGTGCTGTTCACAACATTATTCCTCGATTACAGATATTGTTGAGGAATGATGTTGGGCATATTGAGCATTTCGTGTAAAGAACATCATCTTTGATTTTTCTTCCTTTTTTATGCTAATTATTGCTATTCTGATCAGATGAAACGCCATCTGTCGGATATTTTTTGAACTTTTGTATTTTTTTGGTTCTAATAAAACCCCATGTCATTCCAGGCATGTGTGTCAATTTGTACCTCTCTATCTACATTATTCCGTTATTTATTCAGTTTTGAAATTTATACTGACTTTTTGATCACCCGGTATAACCTCACCCGCTCTGTCCTGCTAGTGCAGGGTTTTCAGATATAACAGCCGGGAATATTTTATTAATTGTCTCTTCCCGATTGTCTAGCGCTGCAAATGGTGGTTATTCAGGCTTTTGATAGGTGGTCACACTAACCTGACTGGACCGTTGTTAGCACTGATGCGCATGCGCAAGGCATCAAAAGGTTGGCCCAGCGAGCTCGACCGCCACTGCCGAGTCTCATTCGCCGGCGGCGGCGTGTACCGGAGACCCAGAGAGCAGCAGAAGGCAGCGATGGACGCTTTTTTGGTGCGGATCGGCCGGCTGGCCTTGGCGCCCCGCCGGCAATCACGTGCAACCATACAAGGCCGCGCCACGACGCATGAGTGTACGTGCGTGAGGCGGCGGCGCTCGCAAGAACTGGGCACGGCCTGCCCGGACGGGACTCTGGCCGACTGGTTGCTGGGCTGGCACAGGTGGTCGCGTACTCAAGGGGGGGGGGGGGGGGGAGTGGGGCGGGCACAACTCGTACACAATGCACAACACAGTTAAAGTAGCACTTCTTTGAAACACCTATTTACCTGCCGTTGCGACGCGAAAGTTTTAATTTTTGCTCAAAGGTGCCTGCAGCCTTATCCCGTAAAGCTGCAAAAGCGTGACGCATTGTGACGTCGCCCTGGGGTTCATACACGCTTCAAACAGCAAGGTACTGACACATGCTAATAAAACGCCAGAGCTCAGAAGTTCATGTGAGTTGTAAAGTACGAGGGTCACTCCAAAAGAAATGCACACTATTTCTGTAAAAATACAGTTTTCATTCTGCATGTGTGGAAGTTTTACAGTGTGTAGATACATCCTTCCCGCTTGTTTTCAAACTTAGTTCAACCTGTTCCCGTGAGTGGCGCCGCCACAGCATGACTTCAAGAAGGCTGCTACACTTGACGTTCGTCAGAAGCAACGTGCTGTCATAGAATTCTTGTGCTGTGAAAACGAGACAGTGGGAAACATCCACAAGAGGTTGAAAAAGGTGTATGGAGATGCTGCTGTCGATCGCAGTACTGTTAGTCTGCGGGCGAGCAGGTTACGTGATGAAAGCGGGCACGGAAATATTGAGGATTGTCCTCGCAGCGGCAGGCCTCGTACTGCACACACTCTAGACAATGTGCAGAGAGTTAACGGATTGCTGACTGCTGACAGACGCATCACAGTGAACGAATTGTCACGCTACGTTGGGATAGGGGAAAGAAGTGTTTGCAGAATACTGAAAGTGTTGGCGTTAAAAAAGGTTTGTGCCAGGTGGGTTCCCAGGATGTTGACAGTGGCTAACAAAGAAACAAGAAAAACGGTATGCAGCGAACTTTTGGAACAGTACGAGAATGGTGGAGATGAATTTTTTGGAAGAATTGTAACAGGTGATGAAACATGGCTCCATCATTTTTCAACAGAGACGAAGAGGCAATCAGTCGAGTGGTATCATGCAAACTCACCCAAGAAAAAAATTCAAAACCACACCTTCTGCTGGAAAAGTTATGGCTACGGTGTTTTTCGATTCCGAAGGACTCTTGCTTGTGGACACCATGCCAAGTGGAACCACCATAAATTCTGATGCAAATATGACGACACTGAAGAAACTTCAAGCTCGACTGAGTCGTGTTCGACCAGATCGGCAAAAGCAGGGTGTTTTGTTGTTGCACGACAATGCACAGCCACATGTCAGTCAAAAAACCATGGAAGCGACCACAAAACTCGGATGGACAACACTGAAACACCCGCCTTACAGTCCTGACCTGGCTCCATGTGACTATCATCTCTCTGGGAAACTGAAAGACTCTCTTCGTGGAACAAGGTTTGAAGATGATGACTCCCTTTTGCACGCTGCCAAACAGTGGTCCAACAGATTGGTCCAGAATTTTACCGTGCGGCTATACAGGCGCTGGTTCCAAGATGGCGTAAGGCAGTTGAGAGGGATGGAAATTATGTGGATAAATGAATATATTATTCCTAAAGGATGTATCTACACACTGTAAAACTTTCAAACATGTAGAATAAAAGATGGATTTAAAAAAAAAATTGCATTTCTTTTGGAATGACCCTCGTAGATTGCCGGCCGGAGTGGCCGTGCGGTTCTAGGCGCTACAGTCTGGAGCCGAGAGACCCCTACGGTCGCAGGTTCGAATCCTGCCTCGGGCATGGATGTGTGTGATGTCGTTAGGTTAGTTAGGTTTAATTAGTTCTAAGTTCTAGGCGACTGATGACCTCAGAAGTTACGTCGCAGAGTGCTCAGAGCCATTTGAACCATTTGAAACTCGTAGATTAATGTCTTGTTGGCACCAAATTTCACGACAATTCCGTTCAGTGCCACTGTGGACATGTCACATGATGGGAAGGTCATTATGTCCCCTTCTTAACTACTTTTGAGCCCTTCGTTTGATGTTTCTTCGATGCGGGTCAGAACCGCGAAGCCTACCATCAAAATCACATGGCTTTCTTATGGGTGGTCTAGAAAAACATTACGAACACACCGTCGCTCAGCGACGACAAAAAAAGGCTTCAAGACGTGGCATTAAATTGTGTTAAATTACGTGTTCCCTAGGTGTGCGGTCATCTTCACAATATTCGCGCTCGAAAAAAACAGTTAGTAGTGCGACGTTCAACAGGAGTACGTTCTTGGCAAATTTTGCCATTTCAAAGACCCAGTTCTAAGGATATCGTAGAGCTGCAACCCTACTGAACTGAACAAAAGTTCACTAACGTCGTCAACTGTATCAATATGGGAGCAAGTGGCAAATGGTAGATAATTATACACCTTGGCCTCGAAAAAAACTTAAGGCTGCCTACCGCACATCACATTAGTTTTATAAAAAATAGGATCATTGTATTTTATTCCGTATTAATACAGTAACTAATTGATCTATCCTACTTCATGTTTTAATGGGAATCGTTTTACCTACATGAAGTTCCTTACTTGATCTTTAAAAAAACTGAGAATCATCTACTTAATATTTCCTATGAGAGGTACATATTTCACGCAATTTAATAACTACAACGAATGCTATGGTGACAGTCGGCCGCTATGGCCGAGCGGTTCTGGGCGCTTCATTCTGGAATCGCGAGACTGCTGCGGTCGAAGGTTCGAATCCTCCCCCTAGCATGGATGTGTGTGATGTCCTTAGGTTAGTTAGATTTAAGTAGTTCTAAGTTCTAGGGGACTGATGGCCTCAGAAGTTAAGTCCTATAGTGCTCAGAGCCAAATGAACCATTTGAACCAAGTGGCAATGTGTTTGAATCGCTTTCCTCTGAAACCCGTAAGAAACCCGCGTGATTTCAACGCTAGGCGTCGCGATTTTGAGCTCTATCGCAGAGCAGTCGAGGAAGGGGTAAAATGTGGGTAACAGGGAGTGTGATGACTTTCCCATTGTGTGGCATGTCCAAAGTGGCGGGGGCGTGGGCGGAATTGTTGTGAAACTTGGTGCCAATGTGACACCATTAACCCACCTTACAGCTCACGTGAGCTTCTGACCTCTGGCATGTGTCGATACCTCGCAGTCTTAAGCGTCACCGAACCCGTAGGTGACGTCGCAGCCCGCCATACTGTTGCATAATTACAGAGGAAGGTTGGAGACATCTCTGAGCCAAATTTCGAAGTTCTTGTTGCGATGACAGACAAGAAGTGTTCCTTTTGTTCTCACCGATCGCGGTGGCGCAGTGGTTATCATGAAAGATTTCCGTCAAACATCCTTGCCTAGGGACGGCAGATGAAAGTTGATGTCGTCAAGCTCTGAATGAAAATTGCGCGACAGATAACTCGGGAAGGGAGCTGGAGAGCGCTACCTAGAGGAAGTGCCCTTTTCTGTACGATTCTAGGCAAGGGGCTGGAGGGCTCACACGCTGATGTGTCGGTCCCTGCATTCTATATCTTTTATTTTAAATGAATTCCTTTAACTTAACTCCTACGTGATTTTTGGGGCATGTTAAAGATTGATGACAACTGATTACCTATCTTTTTCAAACATTATCACTCGACTTTACAGCGATTGTTCCAGTTTACAGATATTACAATTTTACAACTTATAGCTCGAGTATATGATATACTAATCTGCACGCACATTTCTACGGGCAAGACGGAATTGCGTTGGCCAAATGTATACCACCAAAGTCTCCCAATATTTTACATGGGACATCCACTATGTGAGATAACGGACAAAGTGGGGACCAGATACATTAACACAGGTGGTCAAATTCCGTAAATTAAACTAGAACATTCATTTCCTTACACAATCCGAAGCTAGAAATAAAATAATTAGTGCAAATATTCAAATACCTCTCTTCCACCTGTGAACATCGAGACAGTCGCACCAAGGGCATGTCTGCCCTTACACGTCTTCTGTAACACTCCCAGAATATCGCGGGCACCCAGAGGTCTTCCTGTGCCCGGTGGAGTAGATGGTCGAACCACTTGGCCGTGACCAACCTCTCCACTCCAAATCTTGTGACACTGGAACGTCTTTGACATTTACCTGCTTGTACTGTCTCTCTGTTCCCCTACCCAGGAGTAAGGTTGGCACTACTATACTACAGAACTACTTCCCAAACAAGATTTGGCCTCGCTTTATGGAAAGATGTGAGGAGGATTAGGAAAGTTCATGTGCAGATTCACATTCACGTACAAGAAATTCATAATATACGACACATATAAATACGTACTACTAAGCCTGACACGTTTCTTTCCAGCCGTCCACATGGGTTCTGTTGCACCCGCGACCGGCCGCCTCGTGCAATAAAATTGGCGGCGGAGCCGCCTCCGTTTGTATTGCCCGGTGCGAGCGAGCTGCGAAACCTGGAGCGGAAACTACTGTACCGTTTCAAGCATACTGGACTCGCATTCCGGAGGACGATTCAGACTCGCGTCCGGCCATCGTGACTGAGGTTTTCCACGATTTCCCCAAATCACTCCAAGCAAATGCCGGGATGGTTCTTTTGGAAGGGCAAGGCTGATTCCTTCCCCATCCTTTCCTGATCGGATGGGATAGGTGACCTCGCTGTTTGGTACCCTCCAACAAACCAACCTACATTTAATTCTGTTGCGGAGCGTAGTTCCTGGTTGTGACACCTTGTCTGATTGTTGCTTTCTTTGACGAAACCAGAATTTTGCTCAGAATCTAGAAACTTAATATGACTATTATTATTTCTTTCTTTTCTCAGACGTTATGTCTGGTCAAAAATGGAAAGTGACGCGGACCTTGATTAAGCGTCATTTCCTTTTAACTGTACGGTATGTGTTATATTGCATTTAGGAACTTTCGGGTAATTGAACATGTATCAATAATTACGGATTTCTGTAGTTGTATATATAAGTTTTGATGTAGCTGTATTGCATTTATATACTGGTGGATATTGTGTGGTATGACTCCTGTAGTTGATAGTATAATTGGTATAATGTCAACTTTATCCTCATGCCACATGTCCTTGACTTCCTCAGCCAGTTGGATGTATTTTTCAATTTTTTCTCCTGTTTTCTTTTGTATATTTGTTGTATTGGGTATGGATATTTCGATTTCTTCTTTTTATTGGTGAGTATGATTTCAGGTTTGTTATGTGGTGTTGTTTTATCTGTTATAATGGTTCTGTTCCAGTATAATTTGTATTCGTCATTCTCCAGTACATTTTGTGGTGCATACTTGTATGTGGGAACGTGTTGTTTTGTAAGTTTATGTTGTAGGGCAAGCTGTTGATGTATTATTTTTGCTACATTGTCATGTCTTCTGGGGTATTCTGTATTTGCTAGTATTGTACACCCGCTTGTGATGTAATCTACTGTTTCTATTTGTTGTTTGCAAAGTTTGCATTTATCTATTGTTGTATTGGGGTCTTTAATAATATGCTTACTGTAATATCTGGTGTTTATTGTTTGATCCAGTATTGCAATCATGAATCCTTCCGTCTCACTGTATATATTGCCTTTTCTTAGCCATGTGTTGGATGCGTCTTGATCGATGTGTGGCTGTGTTAGATGATGCGGGTGCTTGCCATGTAGTGTTTTCTTTTTCCAATTTACTTTCTTCGTATCTGTTGATTTTATGTGATCTAAAGGGTTATAGAAGTGGTTATGAAATTGCAGTGGTGTAGCCGATGTATTTATATGAGTGATTGCTTTGTGTATTTTGCTAGTTTCTGCTCGTTCTAGAAAGAATTTTCTTAAATTGTCTACCTGTCCATAATGTAGGTTTTTTATGTCGATAAATCCCCTTCCTCCTTCCTTTCTGCTTAATGTGAATCTTTCAGTTGCTGAATGTATGTGATGTATTCTATATTTGTGGCATTGTGATCGTGTAAGTGTATTGAGTGCTTCTAGGTCTCTGTTACTCCATTTCACTACCCCAAATGAGTAGGTCAATATTGGTATAGCATAAGTATTTATAGCTTTTGTCTTGTTTCTTGCTGTCAATTCTGTTTTCAGTATTTTTGTTAGTCTTTGTCTATATTTTTCCTTTAGTTCTTCTTTAATATTTGTATTATCTATTCCTATTTTTTGTCTGTATCCTAGATATTTATTATTATTATTATTATTATTATTATTATTGGCGAATTCTCCTCAGAAATGTAAGACGTTAAGCAAATAACCCAATAATTTTTTCTTTGAGTTCTTCTTGTTCTTCCAATAGGCTTTCATTCTTTCCGAAAACGCTTCTTTACTCTCATCCGACCACTTTGCTGTGTACTGTGTTTCTTTTGGTTGCTCTGATAAAACTTCCCATTTGTCTACTCTTTGTATGAAGGTGTCTCTAGAATGTCAGCTGGTCTTATGTTTGCATCATTTAGGTCCTTTCGAATTTCATCCAACCGAAGTGTGGAATTCTTACGTGAGGTAACATAGCCTATTATTCTCTTCGTCAATCAATTTTCAGGTAGTCGGCAGAGATGACGAAAGAATTTCATTGGCCTTTTCCTAATATCAGTTTCGATGTTTGAAAACTTTTCTGTCCTGTTAATTGATCGTAGCCTATAACCGCCATGGGTATGTCTTCCTCCTGGAATTTTCCTCATGATCTTTCTCTCTTCTTTTTTGACCTCTTCAAGTTGTTGTTTTCGGATCAGGGTTAGTGTTTCACTTGCGTAGAAGATTGCTGGTTTTATGACGATATTGTAGTGTCGAATATGTGCCCCTTTCGACATTGATATTTTGTTCTAGAAGTTTGGAGGCGATGTTGCTGTGAAATTTTTTCAATGCCTGTCGGTTCGATGAAATCTCCAAGGTATTTAAAGTATTTGACCCCGTTAATTTTATCATATTTTGCTTTCAAGCTAGCAGTTTCTGAGTTTGGACAAAATAATTCAGTTTTCTCAAATGAAATTTCTACGCATTCTTTGAGTATTTCCAGCAGTTTGACTGCTGTCTACTCTTCGTCTGTTAGTATCGCCAGGTCGTCCGCAAATGCAAGATATGGTATGTAGAGGTTGTTTTTGGCAACGGCTAGTCGGATTGGTTATGACTGTTATTACACTACTGGCCATTAAAACTGCTACACCAAGAAGAAATGCAGATGATAAGCCGGTATTCATTGGACAAATATATTATACTAGAACTGACATGTGATTAGATTTTCACGTGATTACCTCAACCGACGTAATAATAAATGCTACATCATGCTATCCATCAAGATACAAACTGGCATTTTTTAAAACTATGATACATAGGATACTGAAATTACCTCTCCAACATGATGCAATACAGAAGGAAATTGATACATTAGAACAGATAGCAGTTGCTAACAATTATAATTTCCATCAGGTTGATCTGTTATATCAAAAATTACAAGAAAAAAATGATGCTGTTATAAATTCCAAGAAGAGATTTATAAAAATGACATACATGGGACCTATTTCAGACAAAATAAATAAATTATTTAAGAACACAAACGTGACAATAGCATTTAAAACTAATAACCCCTTACAGATGAAACTGAAACACACAATTGGAGACTCAAATATATATCAAAAGTCAGGCGTTTACAAAATAATATGTAATCACTGTGAGAAACAGTATATTGGCCAAACAGGCCGTAACTTTTTAACACGTTTCAAAGAACATACTACTGGTACTGCAAGTACCAAACCAATATTTGGTCAACATCTTGATGGATTCAATCATTCTGAGGGTTGTATTTCTAACAATTTGAAAATATTACATACTGTGCCAAAAGGACCACTGCTAAATACCTTAGAAGAAATTGAAATCTTTTCTCTTCACAAAAGTAATACATTATCTGTTTTAAATGAACAACTTCAGTTCAAAGACAAACATTTCTTTGAGCTTTTCGATGATCTGCTTTAGAATGTTTACTCTTCTGTCCTTTGTTTTTTTTAAAAAATTAAAATTATTAAGACTTTTAGGAAATATTTTATCTTTACATTGTAATTTTATCTCACAAAACATTATTTTATGACTGACTAACTGGTTTAGAATTTTTGCTTATATGCTTCTAGACTGCATATTTCTAATTCACATTCTTTTATTTTTGACACTATGGCTCATAATTTTATAATTTTAAATTCCTTCCTTTTTCATTATTTTTATTTGCTTATAAGACCGGCATATAACTTGAGGAATAGCAATGCCTTTAAAAATTGTCACATGTAATTTACATACCATCTTCATAGACAATATTTCATATATAAGGACAACTACTTCGTATCATATTTGTGCAGCATGTAGTATACATGTCAGCTACAGATTATTGCAGCTTACTCATTGAAAATCGTTTCAATAAAGACATGTTGCTGCTCAATAATACATCGTCTGACGTGGCAGTCTTCGCCATTCCACTTTCGCAACAACTTCGATGGAAAGAAGCCTGCTGCTTCATCTTTGTACGGCGTCCAACCTCACCATGGCAACCAGTGGTTCCAAATGGTTCACTGACAGGCATTGAGAGTGCAACCCATGTACTGCTAAACCGAAGTTCCTTTTTCCTACATATTTAAATATTTTTTAACGGTTCTTAATTGACAATAGCTGTTTAATAAGCTAAGTTTAGTGTGTATTTATTTTTAATTCTTGACAATGTTCTTTTAACTAAGAAATTTTAAATTGTAATTCGACTTATAACTCATTGGTTAGTAATGACATCATGCAGTCAGAAGTGGGTGGAGCCTCCATTATATATAGTAAGACGTGCACTGGTTTCTCCAGTAGTGATTCTCCAACAGAAAGAGGTTCCTACTCAATGTTAATTCTTCGTTTTATAGCTTTATAACTTAATGTATTTTCTCTAATGTATGTAGCCCTCTAATTAAGCTTTGTATACAACTTGTAGGTCTGAAGATGACCACAGTAGTGGTCGAAACAGGTCACCTTGATAAATAAATCGTGATCAAGACTGTTTTAATAGTAAATATTTGTAAGACATTGATCACTGCCTTTCCCGTAATGTATTCAAAAGTAATTAATCCGACTACATTCCCTTATCCTCGTTTTGCTTTTGTTGATGTTCATCTTATATCCTCCTTTCAAGACACTGTCCATTCCGTTCAACTGCTCTTCCAAGTCCTTTGCTGTCTCTGGCAGAATTACAATGTCATCGGCGAACCTCAAAGTTTTTATTTCATCTCCATGGATTTTAATACCTACTCCGAACTATTCATTCGTTTCCGTTACTGCTTGCCCAATAAACAGATTGAATAGCATCGGGGAAAGGCTACAACCCTGTCTCACTCCCTTCCCAACCACTGCTTCCCTTTCATGTGCCTCGACTCTTATAACTGCCATCTTCCTTCTGTACAATTGTAAATAGCTTTTCGCTCCCTGTATTTTACCCCTGCCAACTTCAGAATTTGAAAGAGAGCATTCCAGTCAACATTGTCAAAAGCTTTCTCGAAGTCTACAAATGCTAGAAATGTAGGTTTGCCTTTCCTTAATCTTTCTTAAGATAAGTCGTAGAGTCAGTATTGACTCACGTGTTCCAACATTTCTACAGAAACCAAACTGATTTTCCCCGAGGTCGGCTTCTACCAGTTTTTCCATTCGTTCGTAAAGAATTCGCGTTATTATTTTGCAGCTGTGACTTATTAAACTGATAGTTCGGTAATTTTCACATCTGTCAACACCTGCTTTCTTTGGGATTGGAATTATTATATTCTTCTTGAAGTCTGAGGGAATTTCGCCTGTCTCATACATCTTGCTCACCAGATGGTAGAGTTTTGTCAGGTCTGGCTCTCCCAAGGCTGTCAGTAGTTCTAATGGAGTGTTGCCTACTTCCGGGGCCTTGTTTCGACTTAGGTCTTTCAGTGTTCTGTCAAACTCTTCACGCAGTATCATATCTCCCATTTCATCTTTATCTACCTCCTCTTCCATTATAATATTGTCCTCAAGAACATCGCCCCTGTATAGTCCCTCTACATACTACTTCCACCTTTCTGCTTTCCAAAAAAATGGTTCAAATGGCTCTGAGCACTATGCGACTTAACTTCTGAGGTCATCAGTCGCCTAGAACTTAGAACTAATTAAACCTAACTAACCTAAGGACATTACACACATCCATGCCTGAGGCAGGATTCGAACCTGCGACCGTAGCGGTCGCTCAGCTCCAGACTGTAGCGCCTAGAACCGTATGGCCACTCCGGCCGGCTTCTGCTTTCCCTTCTTTGCTTAGAACTGGGTTTCCAACTGAGCTCTTGATATTCATGCAAGTGGTCCTCTTTTCTCCAAAGGCCTCTTTAATTTTCCTGTAGGCAGTATCTATCTTACCCCTAGTGAGATAAGCCTCTACATCCTTACATTTGTCCTATAGCCATCCCTGCTTAGGCATTTTGCACTTCCTGTCGATCTCATTTTTGAGACGTTTGTGTTTCTTTTTTCCTGATTCACTTGCTGCATTTTTGTATTTTCTGCTTTCATCAGTATCTGTTCTGTTACCCAAGGATTTCTACTAGCCCTCGACTTTTTACCTACTTGATCCTCTGCAGCCTTCACTATTTCATATCCTCAAAGCTACCCATTCTTCTTCTACTGTATTTCTTTCCCCTATTCCTGTCAATTGTTCCCTTATGTTCTCCCTGGAACTCTGTACAACCTCTGGTTCTTTCAGTTTATCCAGGTCCCATCTCTTTAAATTCGCAGCTTTTTGCATTTTCTTAATTTTTAATCTACAGTTTATAAACAATAGACTGTGGTCAGAGTCCACAACAGCCCCTGGAAATGTCTTACAATTTAAAATCTGATTCCTAAACCTCTGTCTTACCATTATATATATATATATATATATATATATATATATATATATATATATATATATCTGAAACCTTTTAGTATCTCCAGGGTTCTTCCATGTATACAATCTTCTTTCTTGATTCTTGAAGCAAGTGCTAACTGTAAGTAACACATGCCCGTATTCTTTAGTGTGACGAAAATTCTTACGAACGTAGGATACCAAAAGGGAAATCTTAACAGTTTCCATTATTTGGCGCTATAACGCAAGATGTGTTTGCCAAACCAAGAATCACGTTGCATAACCCACTTTTGGAAGTGGTCTCGAGAGTAGTAAAAGTAGATACTTGTAAAGAATACGACTTGAAATCGATGTAAAAAACTTAATACTCTTTTTTATCATTCAGTGGAGACTGTTTTTTCTTTCCAACTCCTATGTAAGGAATAGTCTGAAAGATATAAAAAGAGATACTGGTTAAAGCATTAATGGAACAAAATGTTTAGTTACGGCAATGAGTAACCACTGAATGTGTTGGTCCGAGATAAAGCGTAATCCGTTGTATCCTTGATTAATTCAAGTTTCGTGGTCAATGTAGAACCATTAAATACTTAGATAAAGTGGAACCGATTTCAACATATAAAACCCATGTAACAAGAGCAATAACATACAGTAAGGGGCTGAGATTTGTCTAGTAAAGTGGAAAGAGTAGTGAAATAAGTAAGTACAAGTTGTATAGGCAGAAAAATACGAAATCGTGAGAGAATAGGAAAGTATACTACTGGCCATGAAAATTGCTACACCAATAATAAATACAGATGATAAACGGGTATTAATTGGACAAATATATTATACTAGAACTGACATGTGATTACATTTTCAAGCAATTTGGGTGCATAGATCCTGAGAAATCAGTACCCAGAACAAACACCTGTGGCCGTAATGACGGCCTTAATACGCCTGGGCATTGAGTCAAACAGAGCTTGGATGGCGTGTACAGGTACAGCTGCCCATGCAGCTTCAACATGATACCACAGTTCCTCAACAGTAGTGACTGGCCTATTGTGACGAGACAGTTGCTCGGCCACCGTTGACCAGACGTTTTCAGTTGGCGAGAGATCTGGAGAATGTGCTGGCCAGGGCAGCAGTCGAACATTTTCTGTGTCCAGAAAGGTCCGTACAGGACCTGCAACATACGGTCGTGCATTATCCTGCTGAAATGTAGGGTTTCGCAGGGATCGAATGAAGGGTAGAGCCACGGGTCGTAACACATCTGAAATGTAACGCCCACTGTTCAAAGTGCCGCCCATGCGAACAAGAGGTGACCGATACGTGTAACTAATGGCACCCCATACCATCACGCCGGGTGATACGCCACTATGGCGATGACGAATACACGCTTCCAGTGTGCGTTCACCGCGACGTCGCCAATCACGGATGCGACCTTCATGATGCTGTAAACAGAACCTGGATTCATCCGAAAAGATGATGTTTTGCGATTCGTGCTCCCAGGTTCGCCGTTGAGCACACAATCACAGGCGCTACTGCCTGTGGTGCAGCGTCGGGAGTAACCGCAGCCATGGTCTCCGAGCTGATAGTCCATGCTGCTGCAAACGTCGTCAAACTGTTCGTGCAGATGGTTGTTGTCTTGCAAACGTCCCCATCTGTTGACTCAGGGATCGAGACGTGGCTGCACGATCCGTTACAGCCATGCAGATAAGATGCCTGTCATCTCGACCGCTAGTGATACGAGGCCGTTGGGATCCAGCACGGTGTTCCGTATTACACTCCTGAACCCACCGACTCCATATGCTGCTAACAGTCATTGGATCGCGACCAACGCGAGCAGCAATGTCGCGATACGATAAACCGCAGTCGCGATAGGCTACAATCTGACCTTTATCTAAGTCGGAAACGTGATGGTACTCATTTCTCCTCCTTACACGAGGCATCACAACAACGTTTTACCAGGCAACGCCGGTCAACTGCTGTTTGTAAAATCGGTGGGAAACGTTCCTCATGTCAGCACGTTGTAGTTATCGCCACCTGCGCCAACCTTGTGTGAATGCTCTGAAAAGCTAATCATTTGCTTATCACAGCATCTTCTTCCTGTCGGTTAAATTTCGCGTCTGTAGCACGTCATCTACTTGCTGTAGCAATTTTAATACCCATTAGTGTATTAATAACAATAATAATAATAATAATTATTATTATTATTATTATTATTATTAGCACTATTATAACAGCTGTATAAACGTCTAGAATTTTATTTGCCTTGATCTAACTGTAAAAACAAGAGGATTTTTTTCTTGGCTTCCTTTTTTTTAGATGAGCTTAATAACTGACAGCACAAAAGTAATATTATCCTAGATAGTTTTACGGCTTTCATATTCGCGCGGACGCTCGCCTCGGCGTTCACTCCGTGCCTGCTGGTCCAGCGGCCGCACTGCGGCACTTGCTGGCACCCCTCGAGCCGCGTGGGCGTCGCATAGCGGATGGCGTCGAACGCTGCCTGCGGCCGACCGCTCGTCGCGTAATTAGTTATTCCGCGCGGTCCCACTGCCGCTGCCGCTGCCGCTGCTGCGGAATCCGATAGCGGAGCTAACAATAACGTGGAATTCTGTAGCCGTGGACAGCGACAAGCGAGCCGGCCAACTGAGCCGCCAACACACTCGACCGCCTGTGGCGCTCGCTGTGTGTGTGGACAATAGGGGATCAGACGCCAATACACGGAGCTGTCCTGCGCCCAAGCATTGTCTTGACGCGATCATGTTATGAAATGAGCTTAAGCTTAGTCCGTAGGGAACGGTAAGACTATATAACGTAGATTCCTGTGCTTGGTAGAGAATGGGACAGAATATCAGTCATAAGTTTCGCTGATGACAGTCATGTCCTCAGTGAGAGATGTAAAGTATTAGACGACATACTGAATGAATCAATATATTTGCACGGTTACCGTCGGTTGTGTTTAATTGAACTACGGTGGATCAATTTAAATTACACTACTGGCCATTAAATTTGCTACACCAGGAAGATGACGTGCTACAGACGCGAAATTTAACCGACAGGAAGAAGATGCTGTGATGTGCAAATGATTAGCTTTTCAGAGCATTCACACAAGGTTGGCGCCGGTGGCGACACCTACAAAGTGCTGACATGAGGAAAGTTTACAACCAATTTCTCATACACAAACAGCAGTTGACCGGCGTTGCCTGGTGAAACGTTATTGTGATGCCTCCTGTAAGGAGGAGAAATGAGTACCATCACGTTTCCGACATTGATAAAGGTCAGATTGTAGCCTATCGCGATTGCGGTTTATCGTATCGCGACATTGCTGCTCGCGTTGGTCGAGATCCAATGACTGTTAGCAGATTATGGAATCGGTCGGTTCAGGAGGGTAATATGGAACGCCGTGCTGGATCCCATCGACCTCGTGTCACTAGCAGTCGAGATGATAGGCATCTTATCTGCATGGCTGTAACGGATCGTGCAGCCACGTCTCGATCCCTGAGTCAACAGATGGGGACGTTTGCAAGACAACAACCATCTCATCTGCACGAACAGTTCGACGACGTTTGCAGCAGCATGGACTATCAGCTCGGAGACCATGGCTGCGGTTGCCCTTGACGCTGCACCACACGCAACAGCGCCTGAGATGGTGCACTCAACGACGAAGCTGGGTGCACGAATCGCAAAACGTCATCTTTTCGGATGAATCCAGGTTCTGTTTACAGCATCATGATGGTCTCATCCGTGTTTGGCGACATCGCGGTGAACACACATTGGAAGCATGTATTCGTCATCGCCATAGTGGCGTATCACCCGGCGTGATGGAACGGGGGGCCATTGGTTACACTTCTCGGTCACCTCGTGTACGCACTGACGGCACTTTGAACAGTGGACGTTACATTTCAGACGTGATACGACCCGTGGCTCTACCCTTCATTCGATCCCTGCGAAACCGTACATTTCAGCAGGATAATGCACGACCGCACGTTACAGGTCCTGTACGGGTCTTTCTGGATACAGAAAATGTTCTACTGCTGCCTTGGCCAGCACATTCTCCAGATATGTCGCCAATTGAAAACGTCTGGTCAACGGTGGCCGAGCAACTGGCTCGTCACAATACGCCAGTCACTACTCTTGATGAACTATGGTATCGTGTTGAAGGTGCATGGGCAGCTGTACCTGTACACGCCATCCAAGCTCTGTTTGACTCACTGCCCAGGCGTATCAAGGCCGTTATTACGGCAAGAGGTGTGTGTTCTGGGTACTGATTTCTCAGGATCTATGAACCCAAATTGCGTGAAAATGTTATCACGTGTCAGTTCTAGTATAATATATTTGTCCAATGAATACCCGTTTATCATCTGCATTTATTATTGGTGTAGCAATCTTCATGGCCAGTAGTGTACTTTCCTGTTCTCTCATGATTTCGTCTTTTTCTACCTATACAACTTCTTCTTACTCATTTCGCTGCTCTTTCCACTTTACTAGTCAAATCTCAGTCTCTTACTGTATGTTATTGGTCTTGGTACATGGGTTTTATATGTTGAAATCGGTTCGACTTTATCTAAATGTTTAATGGTTCTACACTGACCACGCAACTTGAATTAATCAAGGATGCAACGGATTACGCTTTATCTCGAACCAACACATTCAGTGCTTACTCATTGCCGTAACTAAACATTCATTGATTTTGTTCCATTAATGCTTTAGCCACTATCTCTTATTATATCTTTCAGGCTATTCCTTATAGAGGAGTTGGAAAAAAACAGTCCCCACTGAATGAGAAAAAGAAGTAGTAATTTGTTTACATCGATTTCAAATCGTATTCTTTACAAGCATCTACCTTTACTATTCTCGAGCCCACTTCCAAAACTGGGTTATACAACGTGATCCAAGATTCTTGGTTTGGCAAACATATCTGGCGTTATAACTCCAAATAGTGGAAACTGTTAAGATTTCCCTTTTGGTATCCTACGTTCGAAAAAATTTTCGTCACACTAAAGAATACGGGCAATTGTTACTTGCAGTATCGTGCAGTGTATCACCGTGCAAGGCGACATTCACACATGCGCAGATTGGACCCAGTATGTGCTCACACTCTCGTTTCTAAGAAACCTCCATAAAAACCAAGTTTATCCCACAATAACTGTGGTTAATATGCAACGTCATCACAGGTTCTCTCAACTGACCAAATTTCGCTCGCAAATATTCACGAAATAGAGCGCAGAGCTGTTGGTCAACAATTAGTCTGAACGGTCACAACCAAGTTGCTTTCCCTTATACTACACCACACATGGCAGTAAACCTAGTGGCAAATAACGTTGGCAAGCAATGGTTAAATTGAGCGTACTGAAAGTACCGTTTCATACTGATTGCGGAAACTGAATTGAGAGTGAGCCGAAAAAAGACGAGGATTAGCTGATACGACGTGGGCGATTAACATCAAAATAATCACAATTAAACCATTTTATAACACTTCCTTAACTACATTGACTTTAAACGACACAATGCAAACGTTATCGACGGTGATATAACTCATAACTTTTTCTAACCGTACCAACAAGAGCTCCCCAAGAGCGTCTGCACCTTAGCCCAGCCAGTCTAATACCATAGAAAACATGGCGGACTTCCAGAGACAGTCTCCTTCTTCAGACTCCAGGGATGGCAACGTCTCCTATAGACTGCAACCACCTTAGTCTTGTCAGCAACTTGAATGTATGATCTGTTAAACTGACTGTGCGATAAATCTCGCACTTATCGGCTCTTGTTATTTTTGGAGCTGTGTGAATGATGTTTTTCGAAAGTCTGGTGGTATGCCGTCAGTGTCATACCTTTTACACACCAACATAGATAGTTTTCAAGAAAGTAACGCAGATAGTACTGTTACTGCCACTTCCCCCAGTGATTTTAGGAATTCCGATGGGATGTTATCTGTCCCTTATGACTTATTTAGTCTTAAGTATTCCAAAGCTCTTCCAAATAGTGATTCTAATACTGGATCCCCTATCTCTTCCCTATCGGTTCCTGTTTCTTTCTCTGTCACGTCATCAGACAAGTCCTCCCCCTCACAAAGGCCTACAATGTACTCTTTCTACCTATCCGCTCCCTCCTCTGAATTTAACAGTGGCATTCCCGTTTCACTCTCAATGTTATTGCCCTTGCTCTTAGTCGCCCTAAAATACACGGCAACAGACTCTACGAAATTGTAGGTTTCCAGGTGGCCCAGCAGGCTGTCGTATGGGAACAAAGTTAGTTTTATCTATTAATTCTTTTCGTATAGCTAGAAAAAACCGCTCTAGCTGTGGCAAAAAAAGACAGATTGGTGGCTAAAGTGCGGCGCAACTATGACGTAGAGTTTGAGTTTTTCGCGAATACAGGGACGAAAGGGACTTTTTTGGATTTGACGTCTTAGCCAGCCTGTGGCAGGGCATTTTAAACAATAAAACAGTTACGCTATCGGTGAAGAAAATGTAACTTTTTAAGGGTCGATAGACAAGGTTTTCCAGGCGGATAAAGGCAAGCAGTCTTCGTTCCAACTTCTAAAAATGGCGGACTCGGGTTTCTGATGCAGTATGAGACAGTAGAGGTTTTGGCCTCGCTCTCAACCGGAATGGCAGACTCTGAAAGCAGCTCTCCAGTGCAGTGGAGTGTGATGAATTCCAATGTTCGAGTTCACAGCAGAACACTTGCAGGTGCGCATTTGGTGGCATCTGCTCCATATCTCACTCCAGCAGCAATCTGCTCACGGTATATCGACGAGTATGCGAACAGTTTCCTTCAGCAACGGTGCGTTACGAGGATCGGAACTGAGGGACTCGACATCAATTGCGGTTTAGGTATCCCGTATTCGGCAGTATATTTACAAATTAAAACTGTGTGCCGGACCGAGACTCGAACTCGGGACCTTTGCCTTCCGCGGGAAAGTGCTCTACCAACTGAGCTACCCAAGCATGACTCACAACCCATCAGATGGTAGAGCACTCGTCCGCGAAAGGCAAAGGTCCCGAGTTCGAGTCTCAGTCCGGCACACAGTTTTAATCTGCCAGGAAGTTTAATATCAGCGCACACACTGATGCAGAGTGAAAAATCTCATTCTAGTATATTTAGAGTTGCCTGGTTTATTTCAGTTTCTCTTTCAAGCCACACAGTCACTGTTACTACTGTGTAGGCAGGTTACTGCGAATTCATTAGGAAAGGGAAACGATTTTCAGCAAATTCCCATTTCCGACTAAATTACTTTTTAAAAATTCCTTGATTTATTTCCATTACATCGAAATCGTTGTTTTACTGTGCATCGAATAATTTCATGCTGTCCTTTTATAGTTTCGTTCACTTAATCTTTAGTAATAAATTCGGACTATTCCCCAAATCGCACTTTAAATTTGTATTTAGCAAAATTTTCGTCATGATCAGTGTTTTTGATTGACATCTTGTGAATACTCCACTTCTAGGGCTGGAAACTTCTAAAGTGTTAGTTTAATCTTTTCTGCTCAGTTAATCCACACCTAAAGGATGGAGCTGTCTCACAGCTGACTCTGTCACAGAGTATTTTTCATAACACGGCGATTTCACATGTTGAACATCAGGTAGTCAGAAAGATAAAGAACAAGGGTAGAAAGACAATAACTGGGGAAGGCCTCCGCAGAATCGGCGAGCAAGGAACCTGTGGAGAACATTGATAATAAGAAGAGACAGGATGGTAGGTTATGAGTTAAAACATCAGGGACGAGCTCCCATGACATTAGAGGGAAGTGTAGAGGTAATAACAGTATGGGAGAAGACAGGGACTGGAACAGATCAAACAAATAATTCAGGTTATGCGTTACAAGTGCTGCTCTGACATCAACAGGTTGGCACAGAAGAGGACTTCGTGTCAACCAGCATCATACCAGTCAGGAGACAGACGACAAAAAAATGAAAGATTTTCGTCATGTTCGTTAGAAACGTAGAGAAGGAGAGCAGATAGGAGATCTGTAATGAAGGTAGCATCAAAAATAGCGACCACGTAGTTCACCAAGCCACGGAACTATACTATTTTGGAAGCAGAATAACGTATGGTACAAGAAACAATATAACACAAAAAAAGAATTCCAAATCTTATCAAAAATCTCTACGGGTACAAAACGTAATCCTTGACTTGATGAACTGAGACTGTACGTCTGGAGCAGAGCATTCCGTGCGCGTGAGTCATGGACTGCGGGAAAACCAAAATAGAAGGGAATCGGAGAGACAAAATTTTGCAGCTTTAAAAGGGAATAACATCAGGGAATAAATTTTTTGTGCTGAAGGGAGATGTAGAGATCAAAAACTGTTACGGAAGACAGAGACTGGAAAGTATCCAACAAATAAATTTGGAGCAAGTGCTACTCTGAGATAAAGAGGTTGGAGCAGGAGACGAATAAGATACGAGCAGTATGAAACTGTACAGAAGAGGATCACGTAAAGGTCGGAGCTCCGTTGTGAATGATTACAACGCGGTAGGGGTGCAGCTCCACCGCTGAAGCCTTTGCACAGCCGCATATTTCGCATAATTTTTAAGCTACAGCTAGCGAGACTGCGAACTATCATGTTAGTACGATAAATAATTTTTTTTAATGGAATGCGCTCTCTGGCTGTGCTAGTCCGCTTTTTATGTCCTTGCCTCGTCCGTCATGGATTATTTTGCTTCCAAGGAAGTAGCATTCCTTAACTTCGTCTACCACGTGACAACATATTTGATGTTATGTTTCTTCCTCATCTCATTTGTGCTACTCCTCTCTACCTTTGTCTCAATACATTATTTACTCGTTAGACTGTTCGTCCATTCAGAACATCCCGTAAATCTTCTTCTCTGTCCACAGTGGACAGTAATTTCATGAGAAAATCTTATAATGATATGCTTTCATCCTGAATTTGGAAGAGACAGACATCCCAAATCAACAGTTACTCTCTAGAGTAGAGAAATGATTGCATAAACAAACAACTAGTCCGACAATGTGCTACCAGAAAGAGTGGTCGAAAACGAAGAAGTGAAAAATATATCGGAATAGACAATGCCGCTTAAAATAATTACACGTAAAATAAAGAACACCTGTCATGTGTAGATCATTTGTCAGTACCCTGATAACATTTTCGTCAATATTACCTAAAATTAAAATATTTTTTTCTGGCTCTTTTGGATCCTTCCCAAGCCTTGGGAAGTAATTCTGGCTATATTTTCCTCCCTCTCTCTTTATTCTGTTTGTACTGCTACAACTCTCTCAAGAAACATTTTAATGAGATTTATTCTTCCTCTTTTTACCGCTTCCATCATAAATGCAATGGCATTACATGCAGTCATACGAGTCATACGTGCATGATTGTGAGGAAATTTCCCTGGACGTGCAGTGCACACGACGTGCAGGGCCCTGCTATGTATTAAACAGGTAACAACGACATCGCTCGAGGTATGTAGCTCAGCAGACGACATTCAACTGAGATGTCCACCCTTTCGAAACAAAGAGGTGGAGAACTCGCGCAGCGCTCAGGTCGAGGATGGGTTTCCGTGCCGGTGTCAGGCTCTTTTGTGCGGCAATGCTGGCACATCTGCAAGGTAAATATCGTCCAGTACATCTCGAACAATGGAACCGAAGTGAGCTGGAGACCCATCGTGCATAAAGCACCTGCTTCCGCTTACTAGCAGAGGCACATCCTACAGCATTTCTGTAAATCTGTTCTGAATAAAACACTTGCAAGAGGTGATAGAAGATGCGTGGAACTACCAGAGAGTAGCCCATAATGCTAAAGCACTCGCAGCAATATACACTACTGGTCATTAACATTGCTACACCAAGAAGAAATGAAGATGATAAACGGGTATTCATTGGACAATTATATTATGCTAGAACTGACATGTGATTACATTTTCACGCAATTTGGGTGCATAGATCCTGAGAAATCAGTACCTAGAACTACCACCTCTGGCCGTAACAACGGCCTTGATACACCTGGGCATTGAGTCAAACACAGCTTGGATGGCGTGTACAGGTACAGATGCCCAAGCAGCTTCAACACGATACCACAGTTCATCAGGAGTACTGACTGGCGTATTGTGACGAGCCAGTTGCTCGGCGACCATTGACCAGACGTTTCCAATTGGTGAGAGATCTGGAAAATGTGCTGCCCAGGACAGCTGTCGAACATTTTCTGTATCCACAAAGGCCCGTGCAGGACCTGCAACATACGGTCGTGCATTATCCTGCTGAAATGTAGGGTTTCGCAGGGATCGAATGAAGAGTAGAGCGCCGGCCGCGGTGGTCGCGCGGTTCTAGGCGCTCAGTCCGGATCCGCGCGACTGCTACGGTCGCAGGTTCGAATCCTGCCTCGGGTATGGATGTGTGTGATGTCCTTAGGTTAGTTAGGTTTCAAGTAGTTCTACGTTCTAGGGGACTGATGACCGCAGCTGTTAAGTCCCATAGTGCTCAGAGTCATTTGAACCATTTTTTTAAGAGTAGAGCCACGGGTCGTAACACATCTGAAATGTAACGTCCACTGTTCAAAGTGCCGTCAACTTGAACAAGAGGTGACCGAGACGTGTAACCAATGGCGCCCCATACCATCACGCCGGGTGATACGCCAGTATGGCGATGACGAATACACGCTTCCAATGTGCGTTCACCGCGATGTCGCCAAACACGGATGCGATCATCATTATGCTGTAAACAGAACGTGGATTCATCCGAAAAAATAACGTTTAGCCATTCGTGCTCCCTGGCTCGTCGTTGAGTACACCATCGCAGGCGCTCCTGCCTGTGATGCAGCGTCAAGGGTAAACGCAGCCATGGTCTCCGTGCTGATTGCCCATGCTGCTGCACACGCGTTCGAACTGTTCGTGCAGATGAGATGGTTGTTGTCTTGCAAACGTCCCCATCTGTTGACTCAGGAATCGTGACGTGGCTGCACGATCCGTTACAGCCATGCGGATAAGATGCCTGTCATCTCGACTGCTAGTGATACGAGGCCGTTGGGATCTAGCAAGGCGTTCCGTATTACCCTCCTGAACCCACCGATTCCATATTCTGCTGACAGTCATTGGATCTCGACCAAGGTGAGCAGCAATGTCGCGATAAGATAAACCGCAATCGCAATAGGCTACAAATCAACGTTTATCAAAGTCGGAAACGTGATGGTACGCATCCTTAGTCGAGGAATCACAACAACGTTTCACCAGGCAACGTTGGTCAACTGCTGCTGTTTGTGTATGAGAAATCGGTTGGAAACTTACCTCATGTCAGCACGTTGTAGTTGTCGCCACCGGCGCCAACCCTGTGTAAATGATCTGAAAAGCTAATCATTTGCATACCACAGCATCTTCTTCCTATCGGTTAAATTTCGCGTCTGTAGCATGTCATCTTCGTGGTGTAGCAATGTTATTGGCCAGTAGTGTGTATAGGCTGGATCCGGGCGCACATGACTCGCAAGTACATGCGTGCCCGGAAGCAGACTACACTGTGGAGACAAAAGTCATGGGATACCTCCTAATACCGTCTCGAACCTCGTTTTGCCACGCGTAGTGCAGCAACTCGACGTGGCATGGACCCAACAAGACGTTACGAGTTGTTGGAACTGCCCTGCAGAAATAAAGAGCCATGTTACTCTATAGCCGTCCATAATTGCAAAAGTGTTGCCGTGCAGTATTTTGAGCACGAACTGACGTCTTGATGACGTCCCGCAAATATTCATACCGGGCGACCTGGGTGGCCAAATCATTCGCTCGAATCGTGGAAAATATTCTCCAAACTATTCGCGAACAGTTGTGGACCATTCACATGGCGCATCGTCATCCATACAAATTCTGTCGCTGTTTGGTGACATAAAGTCCATGAACGGCTACAAATGGTCTCCAAGTAACTGAACATAATCATTTCCAGATATCGATTGGCTCAGTTGCGCCAGAGGACGCAGTCCATTGCATGTTAACACACCCCACACCATTATAAACCATCAGCTTGCACAGTGCCTTTTTGACAACTTCGGTCCATGACTTCGTAGGGACTTCTCCACACTCTAACCCTACCATCAGCTTCTACCAACTGGAATCGGGGCTCATCTGACCAGGCCACGGTTTTCCAGTCGTCTAGGGTCCAACCGATATGGTCACAGCCCAGCAGAGGCGCTGCAGATGGTGTCGCGCTGTTAGCAAAGGGCCGGGCGGAGTGGCCGTGCGGTTCTAGGCGCTACAGTCTGGAGCCTATCTACCGCTACGGTCGCAGGTTCGAATCCTGCCTCGGGCATGGATGTGTGTGATGTCCTTAGGTTGGTTAGGTTTAAGTAGTTCTACGTTCTAGGGGACTGATGACCTCAGAAGTTAAGTCTCATAGTGCTCAGAGCCATTTGAACCATTTTTTTGTTAGCAAAGGCACTCGCATCGGTGATATGCTGCTATGCTGCCATAGCCCATTTCGCTGCACTATTCTAACGGGTGCTTTCAGCTTACGTCTCACATTGATTTACACAGTCTTGCTTATCTGTTGGCACTAACATGTCTACAGAAACGCCGCTGCTCTCGATCGATAAGCGATGGCTGTCGGCACTGCTTTGCCCTTGGTGAGAGATAATGCCTGAAATTTGGTATTCTCCGCAGGTTCTTGACACTGTGCGTCACGAAATACTGAATTCCTTAACGATTTCCGAGATGCAGTATCCCATCTATCTAGCTCCAGTTACCGTTCCACGTTTAAAGTCGTTTAGTTCCTGTCGTGCGGCCATTATCACATTGGAAACGTTTTCATATGTATCACCTGACGACAAATGACTGCTCCGCCAATGCACGCCCTACGCTGCCATGTGTATATGTGCATGTCGCTACCCCATGAATTTTGTCACCTAGAATACAGACATCTTCTACTCTCCTATGGATTTCTGGTTTGTTAACTTAATAAAATGTGTTTTCATTAACGATTCGAAAACGGAAAATATGTGTATTAGGACTAGAATAGATAAAACTAAGGAATATTGATTGGCGAAAGGATTTGCTGAGGCGAGAGCTCAAATGGAACACAATAAAACACTTGGTAAACATAAAGAATTATATTTACTATTGCTAGTTACTGCCTTCAGCAAATTTTTGTTACCTTTAATATTTTGGTAAAAGTCTTTGCATGCTGTAAACTTCAAATTACAAAGAACGCATAATTCTTTTACCATACGCGCACTCAATTCGTTTCTAGCGCCAGACCGTAAGTAATTCATGTGCCTGTAGACTCATTCCATATAGGCAGTGCTGCGTGGAACCGGTATTATCATTTTGATAGTTTTTTATGTTAGGCGTTTCTTCTCCGCTTAAAAACGTTTTCCAGAAAAACGAGTTTGTGGGTGTAGAAGGTTGACTTTGTTATTGATCCAAAGTCTTTTTTTTTTTTTTTTAGTATAAGGATCTCTTCGTATAAACTACTTTTATAAGTGTCTTCTTCAATACACACCACTTTTGATGCCTGTACACATTTTTAAGTTAGATACACGTACGAAACACTGCACACAGTCAAGTAAAAACGTAACTGAGTTCAACTGTGAGGTTCAACTGATCAACCAGTGTGCGGCGCAGGCTGGCGGGTGCGGGTGGTGGCAGCCGAATGTTGACAAAGAACTAGATCGACAACGATCAATAAACGTCACGGGTGCATTACGTGCCAGCTCACAAGCGCACGCAAAAATGTTAAAAATGTGTGTGAATTCCTAACGGACCAAACTGCTGAGGTCATCGGTCCCTAGACTTACACACTACTTAAACTAACTTAAACTAAGAACAACACACACACCCATGCCCGAGGGAGGACTCGAACCTCCGGCGGGAGGGGCCGCGCAGTCCATGACATGGCGCCTTAAACCGCACAGCCACTCCGCGCGGCAAAAGTTTATTGACTTGAATTTTTCCAATCAATGGCTGAGTTATAAATATGAATGAAATTCTAATAATACTGAACCACTCACACTTCGGTATCAAACTCCGAACACGGGGTTCAAACACCGACTATTTCGTAAAAAACTGAACATCTAGAAACCCATATCAGAAGGGTTTTATCTTGTTCGAATCTGCAGGATCCATCATCGAATTTCGTAAAACAATTTCTCATCACCCAATGTAATATGAGCCGTAATCGACCCACTGCAATTCATTGGGACACATGCGATGTTGATTTTTGCATTTTTGCATTTTTGCATTTTCAGCGCCCAAAGTGCATTCTGTCTATTTAACTAGGTACAACTTGTTATTTGTCAATAGTTGGGCGTTAATGGACTCGACTGTCAGCGGTCGAACTACTTTATTTAACTAGGAACCACATTGTCCTTCTCTCCAGTCAGTCACGATAAGAACAGTAGTGGTAACAGCTTCCTAATTCCATTAAAAGCAGTCGCAGTTTGGGCGTTGTTAATCACGGAAATGGAACGGTCACAGATTTGTGGCCTGCGTCTGGTGCCGCATTTCGTGGAGAAGGCAAACAGATGGGAACGCTCCTTTCATACGGTCCACGGCGAAGGAACTCATTTACTGTAGCGTTTTAGATTCTATTACAATATACTTTCACCCATGCCAGGTTTCGTTATTAATTAGAAACACCGTAATTCCCTATTACATAAAAAACAATAAAAACTTAACACACATTTAGAATTTGAATAGCGTGCTGGAAATTGCATACTTTCTGTTATGACCAGAAGTAACAACAATTGTCCAACCATAACTCTGGGTTCTTTGACTATTCTGGGAGATGGCTTATTGGATCTACAATGTATGAAATATTAGTTCACTTTATTACATGTCTGATAAAAAGATTTACTTGACTTCATACAATCCTTTGCGTTAAATATAAACGACTGTCATTGACTATTAAAGCATTCTTTGATGCATAGTCTCAAAATCTGCTTTTGAAGTACAATGTTCAACATTCACAAAAGTACATGTCCATCTGAGAGTTGAATAACTTTTTATTCCTATTAGATGATGATGTGATAATAATAATGATGATGACAGTGATGATGATGTTGACTGCTTCAGCTGATGTCACGAACTGGGGCAAAACTTACCAGTTCGGCTCTATCTTGACCTCTGTGCGAGCACGTTGATGTGCTGAGAGAGAGATGATGTCTTCTTCAACCTCTCCCACCCGTAGTTGTGGACTGCAGCGAGACAACGCTGTTAAGGTACCGGCGTGAAGTGGAGAAGCAGAGGGGGGGAGGGGGTGGAGAGTTGGGGTGGGGGCGGTTGAAACTCATGTTATTTCGCGGTAAACAGCGAAATTCAGGGTGGTACACGGGAAGCAGTACATTTTCATTTGGTTATTAAGAGTTTTAGCGTATATTAACAGTGATATGACTTATAAATAACTGTTCCACACTCATTGCCATTACTGAGGAGCCAAACACTCTAATATTTTTTTACAGATTACACCACGAAAATGGCTTCCACCATTGACGATGCTGTTCTGAAGACGTTGGCGGAAGCTCCTCATAAGGTTAACAAACATTTCTTGAGGTTTTACCTTCCTCTCATCCCTGACTGCCGCTTTCAACTCGTCTATGTATGATGTTGATGTAAAAAACTTCGTTCTTGAGAAGACCCCACAGTAAAAGGCAAGGGCTGGAATATCAGGCGATCTCATCAGCCATCGGATGTCATCGAGTCGCGCGAGTAATCGATGTAGAGTGACACCACAGTGTAATCGCTGAATTGTGGCCCCTATGGGGTGAAGCCATATCGGATTTACACAGCGATGTATCTGCAGCTGTGGAATGAAGAAACTGTTAATCATGGCCGCTCGGAATTGACATTACTGGCCGGCCGTTGTTCTCTTCAAAACAATATGGCCCGACGGTTGCAACGCGCTGTACAACAGAACGCCAGACGACAACCCTGGGCCCTTTCATGAATGAGCTGTGAGCATATGTCTGACTGTTATCAAAATTTTTGTTTATGGAAAAATCCATTCGGATCAAAGTTTGTCTCGCCAAACATCATAAGTTTTGTGAGAAATCCATCATTCTGGTCAATTCTGCCCGGTAATTTTGTGGAGAAATTGCGCTTATCTCCTGTGCGTAACTGTTTAGACACTTGCAGCTTATAAAAATGAAACTTTTAATCCTGTTTCAGAAACCTCTGCAAAGACGTGTGAGGGATTTGTTACGTCTGTAATGGTGACAGACAGGTCACTGTGGGCTTCGTTGCAGAACTGCACGAACTCGTCGGAAATTTTCTGATTACTTACGCTTCACACTGGTTACAGAACATATTTCATATCATTGTTTTATCCATGTGAATACTGTCGTTCTGCCTGGAACACGGAAATGGCTGTCTCTTCCACGGTACACTGTGCGTTAAACGACCGCAACGCTCGTGCACGATAGAACTCCTACACTGCCTCAATACGCCCCCACCCTGGCATTCGGTCCACATTGAACTCGATGGCTTATTATGTGGTCCAATTAAATGCGGTAGATGGCGCGAGCATACGTACATCTTATCGAGGAGACAAACTTGAAGTACGCTCTTTCCCGTGGGTTAACATGTACTTTCAAGATCTTGTGATTTTCGTACGCCTACTGCCAACGTCCGTTACGTGTTCTGGCTTTCTCCAGACTGACATGATAATTCTGTCAGTTGGCGGGGCTGAATGCAAATTTAGTTTGTAAAGGTTTTTTTTCTAGAAGGGGCGATGGGGGTAGGGCGTATCAGCTGCCCGACATTCCTCCTCCGCTGGGTATGCGCGTGGTGACAAACGCGATTACAGAGCAGGAAGTACAGTACATCCACATCTACATCCATACTCCGCAAGCCACCTGACGGTGTGTGGCGGAGTGTACTTTCAGTACCTCTATCGGTTCTCCCTTCTATTCCAGTCTCGTGTTGTTCGTGGAAAGAAAGATTGTCGGTATGCCTCTGTGTGGGCTCTAATCTCTCTGATTTTATCCTCATGGTCTCTTCGCGAGATATACATAGAAGGGAGCAATATAATGCTTGACTCCTCGGTGAAGGTATGTTCTCGAAACTTGAACAAAAGCCCGTACCGAGTTACTGAGCGTCTCTCTTGCAGAGTCTTCCACTGGTGTTTACCTATCATCTCCGTAACGCTTTCGCGATTACTAAATGATCCTGTAACGAAGCGCGCTGCTCTCCGTTGTATCTTCTCTATCTCTTCTATCAACCCTATCTGGTACGGATCCCACACTGCTGAGCAGTATTCAGTCAGTGGCGAACACGTTTACTGTAACCTACTTCCTTTGTTTTTGGATTGCATTTCCTTACGATTCTTCCAATGAATCTCATTCTGGCATCTGCTTTGCCGACGATCAATTTTATATGGTCATTCCATTTTAAATCACTGCTAATGCCTACTCCCAGATAATTTATGGAATTAACTGCTTCCATTTGCTGACCTGCTATATTTTAGCTAAATGATAAAGGATCTTTCGTTCTATGTATTCGCAGCACATTACACTTGTCTACACTGAAATTCAATTGCCATTCCCTGCGCCATGCGTCAATTTGTTGCAGATCCTCCTGGTTTTTAGTACAATTTTCCATTGTTACAACCTCTCGATATACTACAGCATCATCCCCAAAAAGCCTCAGTGAACTTCCGATGTTATCCGCAAGGTCATTTATATATATTGTGAATAACAACGGTCCCACGACATTCCCCTGCGGCACACCTGAAATCACTCTTACTTCGGAAGACTTCTCTCCATTGAGAATGACATGCTGCGTTCTGTTGTCTAGGAACTCTTCAATCCAATCACACAATTAGTCTGATAGTCCATATGCTCTTACTTTGTTCATTAAACGGCTGTGGGGAACTGTATCGAACGCCTTGCAGAAGTCAAGAAACACGGCATCTACCTGGGAACCCTCTGAGTCTCGTGGACGAATAGCGCAGGCTGGGTTTCACACCATCGTTTTTTTTCGAAACCCATGCTGATTCCTACAGAGTAGATTTCTAGTCTCCAGAAAAGTCATTATACTCGAACATAATACGTGTTCCAAAAGTCTATAACTGATCGATTTTAGAGATATAGGTCTATAGTTCTGCACATCTGTTCGACGTCCCTTCTTGAAAACGGGGATGACCTATGCCCTTTTCCAATCTTTTGGATTGCTACGCTCTTCTAGAGACCTACGGTACACCGCTGCAAGAAGGGGGGGGGGGGGGGGGGGGCAAGTTCCTTCGCGTACTCTGTGTAAAATCCAACTGGTATCCCATCAGGTCCAGCGGCCTTTTCTCTTTTGAGCGATTTTAATTGTTTTCCTATCCCTCTGTCATCTATTTCGATATCTACCATTTTGTCATCTGTGCGACAATCCAGATAAGGCACTACAGGGCAGTCTTCCTCTGTGAAACAGCTTTGGAAAAAGTATCTGGACATCGCTCCGTTATGCTGGATTGATCACTAGATGTAGAGACGAGACCCGCCAGAATAAAAGGAGGCCGCGAGTGCAGTGTTGTGAGTAAAGAAGTAGTAGTAGTAGAACGAGCCAGTGAGGAGAGCTAACGAACATCGAACGCGGACTAATCACTGGACGTCACCTAAAACATACAATCACGAGGGAATTATTCGAATGGGACGGAAATTAGTAGGTTTGATTTACATTTACAGACACCCAAATTATCGCAGTTTCAGAAAACTTGGATCATTTATTCAAGAGAAACAGCTTCACGAAATTGAGCAAGCCAGTTACTCATTGGTCCATTTATGGACTAACGCAACTGGTATTGACTGATAGGTGTACTCCTCAGGCTTATTGTGGCAAATTCTGTCAGAGTGTCACTTTAGATCATCAGAATCCCGAACTGGATGCCGGCCATGGTAGGGTTTGGTATGCACGACGACAAGCAATGGAATATCTCACCTTATGCAGGCGAGCATTATTTGCTGGAATGTTTGCCCAAGATGGCTTGCCATGGAGGACAACAAAACGAGACATAAAATCGTCGACGTACCTCTGTGCTGCCGGGTGCCGCGGATAATAACCAAAGCGGTCCTGCTATGAAAAGAAATGGCACCACAGACAATTATTTCTGGGTCTCGCTCCTTGTGGCGAGGCAGTCAAGTTGGTATCCCAACACTGTCCGTTGCGTCTCCAGACATATGTTCACTGGTCATCGGAGCTCAGTTCGAAGCGGGACTCATCACTGAAGACACGTCTACTCCAGTCAGTGAGAGTGCAGCCCGAATACGTGTCTGCAGGCGCCCCAGACATGGGTGGGATACCAACTTGACTGTTGCTCCACATTCAGGTGGTGCGGTGTGTCGTTTCTTTTCATTGCAGGGCCCCTCTGGTTGTCATTAGCAGTACTCTTACAGCACAGCGGCGCGTCGATGATATTCTAGGCCATACTTGTTGCCCTTGATGGCAAGCCATCCAGGGCTTGCATTTCAGCAAGATAATGCCCGCCCGCACACAGCGAGAGTTCCGTTTGACTTCAAGCTCTCCCAGCTCTATCTTCGCCAGTAGGTTCGCCAGTTCTCTCCCCAACTACGAACGGTTGGAATATTATGGGCAGGGCCCTCCAGTCAGCTTGGGATTTTGACGATCTAACACACCAGCTGGACAGAATTTGGCACGATAACCGTCAGGAGTACATTTAACAACTCAATTAATCAATGCCAAGCTGAATAACTGCTTGCATAAGGGCCAAATGTGGACCAACGCGTTATTCACTCAATTTGTACAGCTCTTTCACTTGAATACATAGTGTTAGAATATAGTGTCAGTGATGGCTTAGAAACACTTATCGCACAGGGAGGGAAAGGAAATAAGATGACTCGTTTTCAAAGGAATCAACCAGGCATTTACCTCAATAGATTTGGGAAAGTCGTGGAACGTGGGTAGAGGAAAATTCATGACCAGTGTAATATCAGAAGATCTGTGATATGTGTATGCCAACGGTCTTGCCGCAGTGGTAACACCGGTTCCCGTGAGATCACCGAAGTTAAGCGCTGTCGGGCTGGGCTAGGAGTTGGATGGGTGACCATCCGGTCTGCCGATCGCTACTGGCGAGCGGGGTGCATTCAGCCCTTGTGAGGCAAACTGAGGAGCTACTTGACTGAGAAGTAGCGGCTCCGGTCTCGTAAACTGACATACGGCCGGGAGAGCGGTGTGCTGACTACATGCCCGTCCATATTCGCATCCAGTGTAGCCTATGGGCTGAGGATGACACGGCGGCCGGTCGGTCCCGTTAGGCCTTTCAAGACCTGTTCGAGCGGAGTTTAGTTTTGTAATACATGTATGTCTGGATAGTTATCATCCTCAGCAGCAGTTGTGTAAGAGTTATAACTTGGATTTTTCCTTTAATAAGCGTACTACAGTTTAAGACAATGATATTTTATGTATTTATACATTTAACCTTGTGAGATCAAGGCCTTCAGCCCCTTTCTTACATCGGACATGGATTTCACACGCAAAGTAAGTTACTTAAGAAATGGCGATAATAGAAATTAATTAGCATTGCGAGTAATAGAAGTGAAACAGATTTGATGTATATGAAGACAATATGAATAACATTACTGACTAATAAATAACGTTAATGGTAGCAATACTGTTACCACAACTGCTGCCACTACTAGGAGGAAACTGGGATCGAAGCTGCGATGAACTCTTTAAATGATGTAGTACAGCGTGCAGGTGTCATTTTTCCTTTATTGGGTGTACGATTCTAAGACCAAACTCGTACAATCTCAGCTGCAACTGAAAAGAATAATCTCAAGCAGCCTTCTCAGTTACATTGTGCATATATGTATGTGTAGCATATCAGTATTTAATGATTCGATTGTATACTGTATACATAATCACGGACGATGCTGAATCATCGGTTTCATGTTTTTTTCCAGGTAAAAACCGAAAAGCTGTTACAACTTAAAGGAATATTACTGCTGCTCTGGCGTACACATTCACATCACTGTAAGTTCCAACGTTTCCATAAGCACTTTTAATTACTAGTGTGTAATGGATAACCTTAAACTAGTGTTTGGTGGATGCACTTCGTATTTCATTATATTCCATAGCTTACATCACATAACAATCGCAAACACTATCCTAAACTCCATGAAAGCTGAATGTGTTTTTTACAAGACTTTTGCTTTTCAAGAAGCTAGCATAAAACGGATACTGGTGAAACAATTTCTTCTGAAAGTATGAGTTCTGCTACTTTCTTACTCTAGTGCTATGATCTATCTCGTATAATTTGTAAGAAGTAACAAGCAAACTTACACGCCCACAGTTATTACAATACGTTTTTCCACTCTTCTATTCTGGATAGTTTTCTGCTTACAACGCGTATTACGAATGGATTACACTGTATCGTGTAAACCTTTCCTCCTGTATTCAATTAGTTCTACGTAAAATAACATAAAATCAAGTGGACATGTTGAGCATGATATGTGGAATAACCAACAGGCACCCTGTACGGAAAGAAACTCAAACAAATATTTACTTGATGGCTTGTCTCTGACGATTGTTATACGGATGTCAGTCGTGTACTTTAAATAAGAAAAAAGAAAGATATTTTCAAAGTTTAAAAATTAATTATTATAAGAGATACGAAAGCGTGTAATGGTAAAAATAGAATAAATAATAAATTCATACAGGTGGTGAGCAGAAATAGATGAGAACACAGGAATATGGAATAAATATATGTAGAGAATGGCTGCATGGGCGCGGTCAATTAATTTAATTACATTAAAGCCAAACGCGGAAAGAGATATTGACAGAGCAAGTGAAGACGGGCGACATAAATAGGCAATAAATGGCCTGAAGTTAGAACTGAAGTCTTTTCAATCAACGCTGAGTAACGGGAGCCTGATGGAAATATCGAAATGCTTTCGTGGCCTGGAGTGTTTAGCTGCCGGAAAATATCGTGTACAAGATCTGACTTCGTAATTTTAAGGTGTTACCAAGCGGGTTCAATTAGTGGAGGTCGCTTTCGGTGTAGATCTAGCTGAAACGACGAGGTTCTACATATACTCATCCTATAGTATAAAACATATCTGCACGTCGTTTTGCGTGAAGCTGTGCAGAAGAACAGATACCTTTGCCACCAGTGGAACGAAAAAACATGTATGTAATTAGCGACTCGTCCGCCGTTGCTTAATAGAGAGTTTTGATGAAACTTGTTACAGGGTAACCACGGAGCTCAAGATGGAGAAATAGTTGCACGCTAATGGCGCTTTTTTAGGGGCAGGTAAACGCCATAAAAATTTGTACTAGAGGTGTACGAACAATAATTTACATATTTCAAACTTGATACACTTATAATACTTTAGTTTAATTATTGTAATACATTTTCTAAAATATTTTGTAAAAATGCACCCTAACAACAACAAAATATTGCTCATTGTGGTTAACAAAATTTTTGTTAACAAAATATTAGCATTAAATGTGGTCGCCGCAGCTAACCATCGCCCCATCACACTATACAATTTAGACAGCTGGTGTTTCAGCTTTGGTATAACTTTCTTTTAATTTTTGTGTTATCTCTTGAAACAGTCCTTGCCTGCTCTCGGACAGAAAGGTACTTTGTACGCTGAACACATCCACACAATTCCGACCAGGGTTTTTCTTGAACTGCAAACTGCACATCATCTAGATGATGAGTCTATAGGCCGATGTTTACTGCTTTCGTGGCGAATACTCTCGTCTACGTATGGTATGTATGCTTGATCTCGTATGGTAAATTACACTACTGGCCATTAAAATTGTTACACCACGAAGATGACGTGTTACAGACGCGAAATTTAACCAACAGGAAGAGGATGTTGTGATATGCAAATGATTAGCTTTTCAGAGCATTCACACAATGTTGGCGCCGGTGGCGATTCCTACAACGTGCTGACATGAGGAAAGTTTCCAACCGATTTCTCATACACAAACAGCAGCTGACCGGCGTTGCCTGGAGAAACGTTGTTGTGATGCCTCGTGCAAGGAGGAGAAATGCGTACCATCACGTTTCCGACTTTGATAAACGTTGATTTGTAGCCTATTGCGATTGCGATTTATCGTATCGCGACATTGCTGCTCGTGTTGGTCGAGATCCAAGACAGTTAGCAGAATATGGAATCGGTGAGTTCAGGAGCGTAATACGGAACGCCGTGCTGGATACCAACGGCCTCGTATCACTAGCAGTCGAGGTGACAGGCATCTTATCCGCATGGCTGTAACGGATCGTGCAGCCACGTCACGATTCCTGAGTCAACAGATGGGGACGTTTGCAAGACAACAACCATCTGCTCGAACAGTTCGACGATGTTTGCAAGCACATGGACTATCAGCTCGGAGACCACGGTTGCGGTTACCCTTGACGCTGCATCACAGACAGGAGAGCCTGCGATGGTGTACTCAACGACGAACCTGGGTGCACGAATGGCAAAACGTAATTTTTTCGGATGAATCCACGTTCTGTTTACAGCATCATGATGGTCGCATCCGTGTTTGGCGACATCGCGGTGAACGCACATTGGAAGCGTGTATTCGTCATCAGCATACTGGCGTATCACCCGGCGTGATGGTATGGAGTGCCATTGGTTACACGTCTCGGTCACTTCTTGTTCGCATTGACGTCACTTTGAACAGTGGACGTTACATTTCAGATGTGTTACGACCCGTGGCTCTACCCTTCATTCGATCCCTGCAAAACCCTACATTTCAGCAGGATAATGCACGACAGCATGTTGCAGGTCCTGTACGGGCCTTTCCGGATACAGAAAATGTTGGACTGCTGCCCTGGCCAGCACATTTTCCAGATCTCTCACCAATTGAAAACGTCTGGTCAATGGAGGCTGAGCAACTGGCTCGTCACAATACGCCAGTCACTACTGTTGATGAACTGTGGTATCGTGTTGAAGCTGCATGGGCAGCTGTACCTGTACACGCCATCCAAGCTGTGTTTGACTCAATTCCCAGGCGTATCAAGGTCTTTATTACGGCCAGAGGTGGTTGTTCTGGGTACTGATTTCTCAGGATCTATGCACCCAAATTGCGTGAAAATGTAATCACATGTCGGTTCTAGTATAATACATTTGTCCAATGAATACCCGTTTATCATCTGCATTTCTTCTTGGTGTAGCACTTTTAATGCTCAGTAATGTATTTTTGTATACAGGAGATGAAGCAGCATCCACTGAAACTATTTTTGGAGCCAACAAACGCTTTTACACTTCACGTCGAAAGTGAATGCGGGGTCCTAGTCACCACTTTCAACACTGTCAAGGCTGTTGTCACTAGAAGGAATTTCATTAAATAATGTTCGGTAACATTCTTCATCTGTTATTCTTTTTTGGCGAAACGTACTGGATGGAGAGGAAGGCCGGTGATTAGCACCACTAATCACACAGAAATTCGAATATGAAATGCAGAATATTCTATTCGAATAAAAATTAACATTACATGTCGATTAACGGACGGTCGACACATGAATATAAATAATTACTACCAAAATCAGCCGTCTAAAGAACAGAGAAAAGTGCACGAGGCTTCCACGAACAATACCAAAAATACCTGAAATATCACCTCGTGTACTAAACATGTGACAAAAGTCCTACACTGTGATTCTCGTACCGTCTAGTGAAACTTAAATCAACAGTTAGTTGGTTAGTTGAGATAAATGAGACAATTATGTGGTTAGCTACTCTGATCACAGCCCTTTCAAAGCGTTTACACATGTGGTTAGTTAAAATGATGCTCGGCCTTCAAAGAGCTAAAAGGGTGGCGGTGGATCAAGATCACATATGAAGCGATTCGATTTGCATTCACTCTTACAGATTTGCATACATGGGAAGAGTGACAACCCATAAACCTCCATCTGTGGTCCGACGAATAACTATGCGAAAGGAATTCAAGGAGCTGTTAGAGCACAATCAGTTTGGATGTAGGAAAGGAAAAGGAACCAGAGATACAATTCTGCTGTTGCATTTGATAGAGAAGATAAGACTTAATTATAATCAAAACAATCCAGTAGGATTTTTCACACGGAATTTCTAGTTTACTGGTTAAGTACACGCGTGGAAACCGAGAGGTCACGGGAACGTATCCTAGACGGACTACTGACTTTTTCATTCTGCTTTTAACCTAGCCTTCGCCTCTCTAGGATGTGAAGTGTGGCCAAGCGCGGCACATGTCTCAGATTCCACGTTCAACTGCAGTTTCCCTTTCTCCGATTGGATAAGCCAGGTTACGTCAGTGCAAAGTAAGTCGCTGAAGTGACAGTCACTGGAAAGACTTACATTCGGCGAGTTATCCACAAGAAATTGTTATTACAGGATTTTTCTCCTTAGGAAAAACGTTTGGCAATTTAAAATGGTGCAAGATGACCAGGACTTTAGGAAAATAGATGTAAGCCACAGGGACAGATGGGTAACGTAAGATTTGTACAAGAACCAACAGGGAAAATAAGAATGGATCACCACGGTCGTATTATTGTGGTGTTCAGTCTATTGGTAAAAGGCTTAATAACGAATGTAGAATAAAGGTTCAGGGATGAGATTTAAGATTAGGAGGAAAGGATGTCAGTGGTAAGATCCGCTGACTACATTAGTTTGCTCAGCGAAACTGAAGAAGAACTGCAGGACCTGTTGAATGGAACTAACAGTATAATGAACTCACTCCAAGGTTTTACAGTAAAGCGAAGAAAGACGACAGTAATGCAGAGTAAATGGAAATGCCGTGTGGCTGGGGCCTCCTGTCGGGTAGCCAGTCGGCTGGTGCCAGTCTTTCGAGTTGACTTCACTTCGGCGACTTGCGCGTCGATGGGGATGAAATGATGATGATTAGGCCAACACAACACCCAGTCCCTGAACGGAGAAAATGTCCGACCCAGCCGGAAATCGAACTCGGGCCGTTAGGTACGACACTCCGTCGCGCTGGCCACTCAGCTTCCAGGGGAGGACAATGCAGAGTAGCAGAAATGAGGTTCCGATAACTTAATAGCAAAGACGGGGACCACGAAACAGAAGGCTTGACGGTATTCTGCTGCATTTGAAGCAAAATAAATGCGGACGGAAGAAGGAAGGGAGACATAAGAAAGCAAACTATCATAGACGAAGATGGAATTCCTGGCCAAACACAGTCTACTATTATCGAACATCGGCTTTAATTTGACCAAGACATTGCTGAAAATGAGTATTTGGAGCACACCGTTGTATCGGTTTGAATGATGGTCTGCTTAAAACCCTGAATAGAGATTCGGAGCATTACAGACGTCGTGCTGGGGTTTAATGGTGAAAATTGGGTGGACTGACTAGGTAAGAAATGAGGTGGTTTTCTGTAGAATCAATCGGTGGAGGGACATGTGGAAAACATTGACAATAGAAAGGAATTGCGTGATAGGACACGTGTTAAGACATCAAGCGATAACTCCCATGGTACCTCAGGGAGCTGTAGGGGCCAAAAACTGAAGAGGAAGACAGTTTTTGGAAAACATCCAAAAAATAACTGAGACCGTCGGATGCAAGTTCTACTCTGATTTGAGCAAGTTGGCAACGAGAGAATTTATGGTAGGCTGCGTGAACCAGTCGGCAGAGTCTATTGTTTTGCTGCTACCCACTGCTGATCGTCAGTATACAGTAAGGGAAGTTCACGGGTCGTGTCTGACGCTAGAGCAAACAGAATTCAGATGTTTTAAAAAGCTGTCCGCAATCCCATTTTGATGCGTATTTCATTGCAGATAACGTCTGACGTAAATAGCGGATGTGTGGTGGCACTAGGTGTTTACGGTGTGTGTTGTCTTCCTGCGTACGGCGTCGTTTGGTTTTGTGGTTGGCGTAACCCCGCTCACTGAGGATTTGTCACGCAGAGCCATCACTCGTTTCACTTGTGCTTCAAAAATGACGCGGTGTTCACCTATCGACCGACGCCGAATTCATTACTATGATGCCTTATTCTAACTTATCTGAATTTGGTAAGTTGTTTGAAGCTCATATTTCGCAATATTTTTGCAGTTTCTTACTGAAATTTGAATTTTTAATTATGTTCTAAGTCTATCTGTACGTATTACGCCGCAGTGATAGGGAGGCAAATGTAGAACAAGAAGCGCCGTTTCTTTGAAAATAGCAACCCCCGATTCTTTAAAAACCGAAATCCCATGTATGAAACACCCTGTCTCAAGAACCATGTATGGTACGGTGATATAATGTTGCATCTACATTCAGCGGTATATTTAGATACCTTCTGTAGAATGCGTTGCGAATAACAAATTAAAATGTCTGATGCTGCAGTTCTGTAGCATGAACAGCGAAAATGTGGTAAGCGATAAACTTCTTTCCTTTCATCATTTTGAGGGGGATGCCAGCAAGATATAGTACCGTAAACGTTTGAAATTACGTGTATAGTTTGTTGGGAGTGTCTAAATGCTCTCTTTCTCAAATACTGGACGTATATAGTCAGGGTAATAACGCACCATGCGTTACGCCGCCCCAAGCGATAGACACAGTATCTTATTGTGATACACTCCAAGATAAAAAACGACACACAACAAAGGCTTTATCCGAATGGGATGGAAATAGAAAGACGTAGGTATGTAAATGGCGAAGCGGTCCTCCCTTTCTCTGAGGAGGAGGTTGCTGCTCTAATCAAGTCCCTAAAGAAAGGAAAAGCCCCCAGGCCAGACGGCATTGTGGCGGAGGTGGTGCAGTTCTTAGCCCCACAGCTAGTTCCGCCACTCACACATCTCTTTAACGAATGCCTCAGGCAGGGCAAATTTCCAAAAATATGGAAAACCGCAAATGTGGTAATCATTAAGAAAGGCCCTGAGAAGGACCCTGCTGAGGCCAAATCCTGCAGGCCCATCTGCCTGCTGGACGGCTTTGGCAAACTTCTCGAAAAGTTATTAGCTGACAGACTGACTGCTCACCGCATGCTGCAGGGGATGAGCGGCAGGCAATTCGGTTTCAGGCCAGGACGATCGGCATCTGATGCAATCGCCCTGGCGGCAGAGGTCTGCGGCTCAGCCCCGTGTAAGTATGTTGTTGGCATCATGGTGGATATCAGTGGCGCCTTTGACAACCTGTGGTGGCCTTCGCTCTTCTCCTGTCTTCGGGAGAAGGAGTGCCCTGGGCTACTATATGGCTGTTTGAGGAGCTATTGTGAAGATCGGGAGGTATGGCTATCATCCCCTTGCGGGAAATTACGGAAAACTATCACCAAGAGTTGCCCCCAGGGTTACGTGTTGGGTCCCCTTTTCTGCGACATCCACATGGAGCCTCTTCTCGACAGCCTGCAACAGAGCGAAGAGGTGCTAGAGGTGATAGCCTACGCTGACGACCTCCTCCTGCTGGTCGGCGGCCGAAGTCGCGAGGACATAGAACCGAAAATAGAGAGAGCAATAGACAAACTACAACTATGGTGCCGCAACACCAAGATGACTATCTCACCAACCAAGTCGACTTACCTATTACTCAAAGGACAGCTAATAAGAAACCCTACCGTGAGAACTGACGGTACGCCGGTTCTTCGGAGACGAGAAACGCGCTACTTGGGAATCATCATCGATGAAAGGTGTAACTTTGCAAGGCACATTGAAACCGTAACCCAGAAAGCACTACAACTACTAAATAACCTGATTTCCATCGGACATAAGAGATTCCACCTTCCGCCTCATCTAATTAAGCTCTATCATAATAGTATACTGACGTCAATAGTGGGTTACGGCTCGGGAGTCTGGGCCCACAGGCCCACGAGGGTGGTGCCTGCCGTGACGGTGAGAAGAGTACAAAGGAACATGATACTAAGGTCCGTGGGAGCATATAGAACATCTCCGGGAGGAGCCCTGTTAATTATAATGGGGCTCTGTCCCCTGGATATAAAGATAAGGGAACAGGCTGCATGGTACTGGGCCAAAAAAGATAATATCACTAAAGTAGAGGAAATTATGGGGGCACCAGTCAGGGAAAAAGGGGAGATACGGGGAAGGGGTGAAGATCTATGGCAGGAGATATGGGAGTCAGATGAAACTGGTAGAAGAACCTTTCAGCTCCTACCAGATGTTAAGGAAAGATCGAAAATGAAATACTTCGAGCCAACTCGGCTATTGTTCCACTTCCTCACTGGTCCGACTTATCTATGTCGGTTTGTGAAAAGGGCGACGCCTGCGTGCGACTGTGGCGCACCGGAGGATACTCCTGACCATGTGGTTTACGAGTGCCCCCTTTTCGACGATGTAGCCGAAACACTGAGGCGACAACTACCAAGTACAAACACTTGTGACCTTCTAAGACAAGAGGAGACCTTTCAGATACTGAATACGCTAGCCAACGAGGTATCACAAAAAGTATTAAAAACTTTTTTGAGAGACCTTCATGACTAGAAAAATAGAAATCACCGATTGTGACCACTGCCCCAATCCCGTACCGCCTGATCGTGGATAGGTCGACTTTACAGTTGGAATCCGCCACGTGCAGGACCAGGGGGACTGGGGTGATCCTGAACTGAGACAACGCACCGATTATGACGTAGAATAGGAAGTAGATTTAGTTAATTAGAATAGGATAGTAAGTTAGGAACCTGCAGCGATAAATAACTTCTTGCCTACCCTGTGCCAGGGGTATGCTCATAGGGATTAGCTCTATGAGCGAAGCATCCAAGTAGGTTTATATTATTAACACTGGCACAACTGTAACGCTGCAGGCAGTTAATACTAATCTTTCGTAGTAACTAGAAATTATGCTAACACTAGTAAAATTAGAAGTAGTCTGCCTAGTAATAATTATTATAGTACTGTCTGTAGTCAAGTAGAATGTAGAAGCTGCTATTATAAAACTAGAAACATAGGACCGACTAATCATTAAGGTGGCGGGTCATTTTGTATAATTAAGTCCATTCGCGCCACTGTCAAGAATGATGATGATCATGAGGAGGAGGAGGAGGAGGAGAAGGAGGAGGACAACACAAACACCCACTCCCCAGGAGAAAAAATCCCCAACCCGGCCGGGAATCGAACCCGGGTCCGCGTGATCCAAGGGCAAAAACGCTAGCCACAAGACCACGCGCAAGCAATCAAATGAGTACTATTACAAAAACATTGGAAAATTTAGCCAGGAGGAAGAGCTTACGAAGCTGAACAATTGAACAACGCGGTGGTCCACCTCTGGTCCTTATGCAAGCAGTTATTCGGCTTGGGATTGATTGCAGTGTTCTTGTATGTTCTCCTGGGGAATATCGTGCCAAATTCTGACCAACTGGCACTTTGGGGGGCCTTATCCACAATGCTTCAGTTGGGAAGAGATCCAGCAACATTGCTGTCCAAGGTAGGGTTTGGCATGCACGAACACAAGCATTCGAAACTTTCACCTTGTGTCCGCCTGCTTACCTGAGTGATAACTTGTCGGAGTACCATGTAACGGGCCCGGGTTCGATTGTTGTCATCATCACCGACACGTAAGTTGCCCATTGTGGCAACACCTGAAATAAGACTTGCAACCCGGCGGCCGAACTTCCCCAGTTGGAGCCTCCCGGCTAACAGTGCCAAACGAACCTTTCTTCACCTTGTGCAGGCAGGCAGTATCTTGCTCAAATGTAAGTCCAGGATGACTTGCCATGAAGGACAATAAAACGAGACGTAGAATGTCATCGAGGTACTGCTGTGCTGCAAGGGCGCCGTGAATGACAACCAAACATGTACTGCTAAGGAAGGAAATGGCATTCCAGACCACCACTCCTGATTGTTGGGTCGTATGTTGGGCGACAGTCAGGCTGGTATCCCACCGCCGTCCAGGACATCTCCAGACATATCTTCCTGCAGTGTTATTGACTGGAGTAGAATTTTCTTCAGTGGTCCTCTTCGAACTAGGCCCGAGTGACCAGCGAAGACGTATCTAGCGACGTCCCAGACAGCGGTGGTATACAAACCTGACTGTCGCTCGCCCAAAGGAACGACATCCAGGATTATTTTCGGGGTCGCCATTTCTTTTCATAGCAAGATCCCTTTTGTCATCCACGTTATCCTTACAGCACAGCACTACGTAGACAATATTCTACGCCCCGTTTTGTTGTTCTTCATAGCAAGCCATCCTGGGCTCACATTTCAGCAAAATAATGCCCGCCCGCACACGGCGCGAGTTTCTACTGCTTATCTTCGTACTTGCTATACCCTACCTCTTCCAGCAAGATCGCCGGATCTCTCCCCAACTGACAACATTTTGAGCATTTTGGGCAGAGCCCTCAAACCAGCTCGGGATTTTGACATTCCAAAGCACCAATCGGACATAATTTGATACGACACCGCGCAGGAAGATCTCCAGCAACTGTATCAGTCAATTCAAAGTCAAATAACTCCCTGTATAGGGGCCAGAAACGTCGTTCAACGACGGCACAAGTTGTAGGCGTCGGCGCCTGTAAATGTATGTATATGTAGGGTGTTCGGATGTTCCCGTTACAAACTTCTAGCACTTGTAGAAGGGAGTCAGCAGATAATATTCTGAACTGGGAGCCTCTTCTGGAAACGTACCGTTTCCGTGCTTCAAGCACTTGAAAACGTGTTGATAACGTGACCACATGTACAAGTAACTGATTAGGCGTGAGCCGGTTCATCACTTGCTTTACAATTCTGCTCCTTAATAGCGAAAGACACTGCTCGTGTACTCATTGGAGGGTTCTCTTCATCGTGATGCAGTACGGCCTCTTACAAATCGGGTGTGCGGCGACTCTTCGGAGCACAACAGTCACGCCTGCTGACGTAGGGCACCCCTTCTCGAAGACAAAGCGTAATTGTAGCGGAAAGGGTACGCGATGGAGTCGGACGATGTAGAGAACGATCTTGATAAAGGCGATGATCAGCTCTTCCATTACTGTGAGCTTCGATATTCACAGGGATCATGCCGGTGTATTCTGCAGACAGTGTTGCTCTAATACTCACACACACATGAATGACGCTGGAACCAGTTCAGAATGACATCAGCCTATCCGGCTTAACATCCCCCCCCACCATGATTACCCTATTGCGTATCTACATAGCAAACATGTTTTCAAACGGCTGTAGCACAGAAACGATACATTTCCGGACATGACTTCCTATTCAAAATATTATGTGCTCACACTCCTCTACAAGTCGTAGAAGTTTGTAACAGAGACTTCTGAATTCCCTATGTAGACGGGTGATTTCCTGATGATGTTCCAAATTTTCTAGAACGATAGAGAAGGATAAATGTATCAGAGGTAAGGGTCCCTGTACCGAAAATAAACGAAAAGAAAGTTATAAGCGAACGCAGTGCAATACATGTAGCTCTTAATGTATGTATTGTGGAACTCATGTTCACTGGACATTTTTCCCTTGTTTTGGTGCACACTACCACCTCTTGCTAAGAATGTAGGGCAGGCGACTTTCAGAGGTGGTAGTGTGCACCAAAACAAGGGAAAAATGTCCAGTAAACATGGGTTCTACAATTCATACATTAAGAGCTATGAGCACTTATTCAGTAGAGATGATGTATTTAACCGTAGCGAAGATAAAAAAGTGCTCATTATACTTTTTAGAGGCCATGTTTACTGCATATTTTTTTACTTGTTTTGGTCTATACTACCACCTCGGAAAGTTGCCTTCCCTACAATCTTACCAATAATAGTAGCAGTACATGTATTCCATTGTCCAATGTGTCCAGACGGGGTTCTCACTTGTAACTTTCGACTCGTTCGTTTCCGAACTAGATACGATTACCTCAAATGAATACATTTAACCGTCACCATCATTCTTGAAAGTTTGATTATACATACATTTACAGGCGCGGGCGCCTATAACTTTGACGCTCTGTAGTGCCGTTGAATGACGTTCCCGGACATGGGATTCTATGTAAAATTTGATCTGTTAAATCCCCTCTACAACCTCTAACAGTGTGTAGCATGCAGGCCGCTATGGCCGAGTGGTTCTAGGCGCTTCTGTCCGGAATCGCGCTGCTGCTACGGTCACAAGTTCGAATCCTGCCTCGGGCATGGATGTGTGTGATGTCCTTAGGTTAGTTAGGTTTAAGTAGTTCTAAGTTCTATGGGACTTATGACCTGAGCTGTTAAGTCCCATAGTGCTCAGAGCCATCTTTCTTTCAAAATGTAATTGTCTTTAGAAACAGACATTCTAAATTTGACTTCAACGAGTTTCCTTCGCTTAAAGCCACGAAATGCAAAGAAATATTATATGAGGAGATCAGAAAGTTTGTGTTCGAAGGCCTTACAGTCCAGAATCGGTATGCCAATCAAAAATATTTCCATGACCATTGAGACAACCATCCCACCGATGTACCACGTTGAAGACAGCCGTTTGGCAAAACACCGTGTCCTGCTGCGGGAAGAAGTTCAAAAATGACTCTGAGCGCTATGGGACTTAACTTCTGAGGTCATCAGTCCTTGAAGAAGTCCCCAAGTCTTCTGCTCATTCTCATTCGACCGGTGTCGTCGTTCCTTCAAAGCCTTTTTTAAGGGAAAGGCACGGTATGGGGAGAGTTCAGAACTATAGGGTGGGTGCTCGACTGTTTCCAATTTGAGTTGGCGTAACGTCTGACTGACCTCCGAGATCGACTGGCGCCTTGCGTCTAATTGCTACCAGGGCAGAAATAGTCACTCCATTCTAAAACCGTGGTTTTCGACGGACATGCTGCCCCATTCTCCGGTGGATGTCTACCGGTGTTTGTCCTTCGGCACCCAAGAAAAGAATAACAGCACGTTGGTCCTATATGGATTCATCTGGTAGTAGCTTAGCCATGGTTCAGGTTCCTCATTTACCGCACGCACGTCGGAAGGAACGAATGCACACTGATTCCTTACTTACATGTCGGTGTTTACACACCCACATCCGACTCGCTTTTATTTGCATGTACGCTGCATCAGTGCCCTCAAATGGAAATTTTTTAATCATCCCTTATACAGTATAATAAATTTCTAAGACACAAACTCTGTTCTTTATTATACATCTTACTATAACCATTTTACAATAGCTGTTACAGTGAATAAGGTATGCATATTGGTTTACTTTCAATTTTATACAATTTGTTATCTATTTACTACAATGATTCATTTGTAATTGGTTGTTTGCAATACATTTGATCAGTATACTTCTTCAAAGTCCATTTTTCTATAATGCTTCAATTTTGTTAAAGCTAGTAACAAATATAAATCTGCATAGCAAAAATTCCGGAAAGATGGTTTGATGGAGAGGCGGGGGTACAGCTTTTGGCAGTTCTGCCAGTTACGCAGCAACACGCGCGGTGTAGACAGGCTTCAGTTCATTTGCCTACACGATGGTTAACAGCTCTCCATTGGCCATGTATTCCGTTGCTTCGCTGTTACTGCCTCCCGTAATATACGTCGACTAGGAGAGAAATCCAGAGAGAAAATGAGTGACTATTTTCGCGGCATTCCCACCGGATGGCTGTTAATCCGGCAGCCGACTGAAAGTGGAAAGAGGAACGAACTCCCGGGAAGAACCTTTCCCAGGGCTCTTGTAATTTCCGTCTCACAGCCTACCGCGTATTTAATTACGCAAGGCATCTAGCGCACTTGCAGCCTTCGGTCGTTAACCTGCCGGGTGCGTGGAGCGTGAGACGTGCAGGCAGAGGACGACCAAGGCCGTCCCCAACAGGGACTGACTTGCTGAACGGTGATAGCAGCAGAAAACTGCAAAAAGCACCCACGTTGCTGCCTAAGTGCAAGCAAGGCCTGCCACGCCACGATTCATTTTTAATAATATCATTTTGGGCCTCCTTTTTCCCAACGCAGAGCAGCAACTCAACGTACACTGACTCACCAGGTCGTTGCAAGTCCTCTGGAAAATATTGAGCCGTACTGGCTCTACAGCCGTCAAAAATTACGGAAGCGTTGCCAGTGCAGGATGTTGTGCACAAACTGACCTCTCGCTTATGTCCCACAAACGTTCGATGAGATTACTGTCATGCAATCTCGGTGCTAGATCATTCGCTCGAATTATCCAGAATGTTCTTCAAGCCAGTTGCGAACAGTTGTGGCCCAGTGACATGGCGTATCATTGTTTGGGAACATTAAGCCCATGAATGACTGTAAATAGTCTCCAAGTAACCTAATAATTTCGAGTCAAAGGTCAATTCAGTTGGACAAGAGGAACCACTCCATTGCATGTAACCACAGCTCACACCATTACAGAGCCACCACTGGCTTGCATAGTTTCTTGTTGACAACTTGGATCCATGACTTCGTGTGGTCTGCGTCACATTCGAACTCTACCACCAGCTCTTACCAACTAAAAGGGGATTCATTTGACTAAACTACTGTATTCCACTCGTCTATGGTCCAACCGACATGGTCACGAGCCCGGGAGAGGCGTTGCAGGCATGTTGTTGTGTTAGCAAAGGCATTTGTGTTGGTCGTCTGCTGCCATAGCCTATTAAGGAGGGTAGGACGTCAAACGGGCCGACTTCGTGCAGGAGAGGCACCACAGAACATTTTAATTTGCACTGTCTGTACTTTTACAAATAAATTCATAAAACTTTCCCAGCATGACCAGTAAGGATTCAGAATTCACACTCGTAGCAGTGGAAGTTCAAGAACATGACAAAATAATTTTTTTCCATGTGAAATTTTATGATTTTTTTCACTTACTGTTGGCTGCATTTGTTGCTATTGGTACACTTTTCTTCATAAGTAAGAGAGATTCTTCGATGAATTTTGCGCAGCTTACAAACCATACTTACAGGTATACTTACTGGACTTGAGCATTGGAAGAAAGTCATGTGGTCGGATGAGTCTTGTTTCACATTGTTTCCAACTTCAGTGTTAGTTTACGTCCCAAGGGTGAAATATGGCAGCGGTTTGGTGATGATTTGGGGAACAATACCGTGGTTTCCCAGGGGCCCAATGGTTACTCATCAATATCGGATTACTGCTAAGTATTATGTGACTATTTAGGCTGGTTAGGTACATCTAGTGGTGGACTGTTTCTTCCCGAATGGTGAAGCTGTGTTCACATAGCTTGCATCGACCAGGATTGATTTCGTGAGTTCGAGGACGAGTTATAGCATCTACCCTAGCCACCACAGTCACCAAATCTGAATATTTTTAAGCCTTTGTGGTCTACTTTGGGGAAAAGGGTTCATGATCGCTATCCTCCTCCAGCATCGACACCTGATCGTGGCACCATTTTGCACGAAGAATGATATAAGATTCCACTGAAAACCATACAGGACCTGTATTTCAACGAGGGTTGGAACTTTGATAGTGGCAATTATTTATTTACAGCTCGTTCAAAATAGATACGTGTTTCAAAGTTTTACTGACCTTCAATGTAGTCACCAGCATTGTATATAACCCGTTGCCGGTGATATGGAAATGGTAGGATACTATTAACAGTGCTAGTTGTGTTCACAGTTCGAGCGGCGCAGTCTGTTGCCCGATGAATTTGTAGCAGTTCTGAAGCGAATGCCGTGAAGTGTTTTCTTCAGTTTAGAAATCGATTTGAACACACGAGGGCTTAAGTCAGGGGAGTACAGTTGGTGGTATAGCACTTAGCAGCCCCATCAGTCAAACAAATCAGTAACAGCTTGCACTGTACGTGCTTGAGCATTGTCCTGCAAAATGATGGTCAGGTCCTGCAGAAAGTGTCATCACTTCTGTCTGTATGCTGTTCATTTTTGGAACACAACCTACGACCAGCTTAGAGATAGAAGTGATGACACTTTCTGCAGGACCTGGCAATCATTTTGCAGGACAATGCTCAAGCACGTACAGTAAAAAGCTGTAACTTATTTGTTTGACTGATGGGGCTGCTAAGTGCTATACCACCTACTGCACTCCCCTGAGTTAAGCCCTCGTACGTTCAACTTGATTTATAAACTGAAGGAAACACTTCACGGCTTTCGCTTCAGAACTGCTACACATTCGTCGGGCAATAGACCGCGCCGCTCCAACTGTCAACACAACTGGCATTGCTAAGAGTGTCCTACGACTTCCACATCGCTGGCAACGGGTTACACACGATTCTGACGACTACTCTCAAAGTTAGTAAAACTTTGAAACACGTATCTATTTTGTAAGAGCTGTAAATAAATAGTTGCCACTATTAAAGTTCCAATCTTCGTATATGAGGGTCGTTCAATAAGCAGCGCCCCACATTTTTTTAAAAAGCCATTAACAAACATAGACAAACGTCCTTTTTGGTGCTTCACGTTTGATGTTTGTTAAGTGCTCCGGTGAAGTTTCAAACCGTTCTGGCAAATGGAAGACCCGTAGCACATCGTCAAATTGGCGTCTACATACGAGTCACGGTACAAGCAGTGTGCTGTTATTGAATTCTTGTGCGCAGGAATAGAAGCCGTGGTGAACATCCATAAACGTTTGCGTTCAGTGTATGGCGATGAAGAAGTTGATAGGAGTACAGAGCTCCATGATCAATCACGGTCGGGACGTTCCGTCACAGCCACTGCTCCAGACATGCTGAATCGTGTGGATGCCATTATTCGTACCGGCCGACGCATTACATCTCGATATTTGGCTCTACACTTGTCGGTCAGTATTGGAAGTGCGTCTGCAATGATCGAGACTCTCGGATATTCAAATAGGTGCTCACGATGGGTTCCACGAATGCTCACAGCGGACCACAAGATTCAAAGAAAGGCTATTTCATCTAAATTGTTGGAGCGTTTTGAGACCGACGGAGAGGCCTTTCTGTCGCAGGTCGTTACGGGGGCGAAATCTGGGTGCATCACTTTGCGCCGGAAACAAAAAGGCAGTCCATGGAGTGGCATTATCCTAATTCACCACAAAATAAGAAATTCAAGACAACCCCCTCTGTCATGACGACAGTCTTCTGGGATTGTGACGGCGTCATTCTCGTGGACGTGATGCCAGGAGGGTCAACCATCACTTCTGAGGCATACGTGAAGACTCTGAATAAACTCAAGAACCGTTTCCGTCGTGTTCGATCAGACAAAAATCCAGCAGAAATCTTGCTCTAACACGATAATGCATGCCCACACACAAGTCTGAGAACCCGGGAACATATCGCCAAATTGGGATGGACATCATCGCCTCACCCACACTACAGCTAAGACCTGGTACACTCGGACTTCCATCTCTTCTGGTCGCTTAAAGATTCTCTACGGGGAACACGCTTTGAAAATGACGAGAGTGTAAGCCATGCAGTGAACACATGGCTACCACTACAGGACAAGAGCTTCTACTAGCAGAGAATACATGCTCTTCCACAACGCTGGCGTATGGCCATAGAACGTGGTGGAGACTACGTAGAAAAGTGGGACATAGACAAGACATGCTGATGTATATTGTCACCAAATTCTGACTCGTAACAGTAAATATGTTCTGAGAAAAAAAAAAGTGGGGCATTTCTTATTGAACGATCCTCGTACATTCCGAGACGGCTGGAAGCTATTTCGAATGCGAGTAATTTTCCTGCACAAAACTGGACATGATAATGATTTTGGTGTTGGGCATGATAATATTTTTGTCCATTCGCTGTACTTAAGTCACAGCGCAAGTTCTCTCCAATCTTTTGGAGAGCTGCTTTCGCAGATATAATCTCGACTGCTCCAACACGTCAGATAGCAGCCGTAGTTCTTTTGGAGGAGTTATTCTCCCAAATATTAGCGCAGCCAGCATCACCTTCGTACACTGGCGTTACTAACCTATAACATACTAGTGTAGCTAAGCTACCAGGGAGAAATTACAGTTTATCGTACACACATAAAGTTGTAGTTACGGCTGACACTATTGTACCAACTTTATTGTCTTTGACGCAATCTCATTTACTGCACAGCATACCAATGTATCAGGTAGTTTTAATTCAGTCACCGACTTATCTCCCAGATGTGTGTACGGTTATCAATCGAAATATCGTAAGAAGAGATATTGCTCTCCCAGGTTCTCGCCGAAAAAAAATGTTGGAACGACTGGTTCGGCTGGTTGACTCGCGAGAGAGTGTAACAGAAAAAACTTAAGTGCCAGGTACTTGGAGAAAGAACCCACCCGCGAATATCTGCTTAGAAAAATGCAAGAATCTTTCTTCACGGTTGAAATTACGAATGCTTTCCAGCCCCCTGAGGCCCCTTCCAGGAAAGATAATGCATATAACATCAAGTAAATAACTGCTCAAAAGCGTTTTTAAACTGATTCAATAATAGTGGCCTTTTACCTGCTTTAAATCATACTGCATAATTCGTTTTAATTTTAAAAATCCGTTTTTCATTTTAAATTAAATTTGGCTGAGGACAAATAACGTGACTTTTGCCAGCCGGGGGCTACTCAGGAGGACGTCGTTATCAGGAGAAAGAAAACTGCCGTTCTACGGATCGGAGCCCGGAATCTCAGATCCCTTAATTCGGCATTTAGGTTAAAAATTCAAAAAGGGAAGTGAATAGATTAAAGATAGATATGCTGGGAACTAGTGAAGTTCGGTGGCAGGAGTAACAAGACTTCTGGTCAGTTGAATACCGGGTTATAAATAAAAAAGCAAATTAGGGTAATGCAGGAGTAAGTTTAATAATGAATAAAACATTTGGAGTGCAGTTAAGCTACTACGAACAGCATAGTGAACGCAGCATTGAAGCAAAGACGGACACGTAGCCCACGCCTACCACAGTTGTACAAGTTTATATGACAACTAGCTCTGCAGATGACGAAGAATTGAAGAAATATATAATGAGATAAAAGAAATTATTAAGATAGTGAAGGAAGACGAAAATTTAATAGACATTGGGGAATAGAATTCGATAGTAGGAAAAGGAAGAAAAGGAAAAGTAGTAGATGAATATGGAATGGGGGTAAGGCATGAAAGAGGAACCCGCCTGATAGAATTTTGCACAGAGCATAACTTAATCATAGCTAAGAATCATAAAAGAAGGTTGTATACGAGGAAGAGGCCGGGAGACACTGGAACGTTTCAGATAGATTATACAATGGTAAGACAGAGATTTAGGAACCAGGTTTTAAATAGGAAAGCATTTACAGGGACGGATGTGGACACTGACCACAACCTATTGATTATGAACTGTAGAATAAAACTGACGAAACTGCAAAAAGATGGGAAATTTTGGAGATGGGACATGGATGAACTGAAAGAACCAGGTTGTAGATAGTTTCAGAGAGAGCACTAGGGAACGATTGACAAGTGTAGGGGAAAGAAGTGCAGTAGAAGAATAATGGGTAGGTTGAGAGATGAAGTAGTGAAGGCAGCAGAGGATCAAGTAGGTAAAAAGACGAGGGCTAGTAGAAATCCTTGGGTAACAGTAGTGATAATGAATTGATGAAACGAGAAAATATAAAAATGCAGTAAATAAAGCAGGCAAAAATGAATACAAACGCCTTAAAAAATGATATCTACAGGAAGAGCAAAATGGCTAACCAGGGATGGCTAGAGGACAAATGTAAGGATGTAGAGGCTTATCCCACGAGGGGTAAGATAGATACTGCCAACAGGAAAATTAAAGAGACCTTAGGAGAAAAGAGAACCGCTTCTATGAATATCAAGAGCACAGATGGAAAACAGTTCTAAGCAAAGAAGGGAAGGCAGAAAGGTGGAATGAGTATATAGAGGTTCTATACGAGGGCGATGTACTTGAGGGCAATATTATGGAGATGGAAGAGGACGCAGATAAGGTGGAATGGGAGATATCATACTGCGTGAAGAGTTTGACAGAGCACTGAAAGACCAAATCGAAACTAGGCACCGGGAGTAAACAACATTCCTTTAGAACTACTGATAGCTTTGGCAGAGACAGCCATGACAAAACTCTACCATCTGGTGAGCAAGATGTAAGAGACAGGAGAAATACCCTCAGACTTCAAGAAGAGTATCATAATTCCAACCCCAAAGAAAGCAGGTGCTGACAGGTGGGAAAATTACCGAACTGTCAGTTTACTAAGTCACGACTGAAAAATACTTACACGAATTCTTTATTGGCGGATGGAAAACTGGTAGAGCCGGCCGGTATGGCCGAGCGGTTCTAGGCGCTACAGTCTGGAAATGCGCGACCGCTACAGTCGCAGGTTCGAATCCTGCCTCAGGCATGAATGTGTGTGATGTCCTTAGGTTAGTTAGGTTAAAGTAGTTCAAAGGTCTAGGGGACTGATGACAGAAGATAAGTCCCATAGTGCTTAGAGCCGTTTGAAAACTGGTAGAAGCCAACCTCGGGGAAGATCAGTTTGGATTCCTTAGAAATATTGGAACACGTGAGGCAATACTGACCCTACGACTTACCTTAGAAGATAGATTAAGGAAAGGCAAACCAACGCTTTCAGCATCTGTAGACTTAAGGAAAGCTTATGACAATGATGACTGGAATACTCTCTTTCTAATTGTGATGGAGGCAGGGGTCAAATACAGGGAGCAAAAGGCTATTTACAATATTTAGGGAAAATAAATGGTAGTTATAAGAGTCGAGGGGCACGAAAGGGAAGCAGTGGTCGAGAAGGGAGTGAGACAGTGTTGTAGTCTATGTCCAATGTTATTCAATCTGTATATTGGTCAAAATCTGGAGTAGGAATTAAAACCCATGGAGAAGAAATAATAACTTTGAGGTTTGCCGACGACATTGTAATTTTTTCAGAGACAGCAAAGGACCTGGAAGAGCAGTTGAACGGAATGGACAGTGTCTTGAAAGGAGCATATAAGATAAACATCAACAAAAGCAAGACGAGGATAATGGAATGTAGTCGAATTAAATCATGTAATGCTGACGGAGGAGATGAGACACTAAAAGTAGTAAATGAGTTTTTCAATTTTGGGAGCAAAATATGATGGTCGAAGCAGAGAGGATATAAAATGTAGACTGGCAATGGCAAGGAAAGCGTTTCTGAAGAAGAGAAATTTGTTGACATCGAGTATAGATTGAAGTGTCAAGAACTCTTTTCTGAAAGTATCTGTATGGAGTGTAGCCATGTATGGAAGTGGAACATGGACGATAAATAGTGTAGACAAAAAGAGAGTAGAAGCCTGCGAGATGTGGTAGTAGAGAAGAATGTTGAAAATTAAATGGGTTTATCATATAACTAATAATAAGGTACTGAATAGACTTGGGGAGAAGAGGAACAGAAAAGTGCCACGTAAAGTGCCCTCCGCCACACACCGTTGGTGGCTTGCGGAGTATAAATGTAGATGTAGATGTAGGAATTTGTGGCACAACTTGAGTAGTAGAAGGGATCGGTTGGTAAAACATGTTCTGAGGCATCACGGGATCTCCAGTTTAGTGTTGGAGGGCAATGTGGAGGGTAAAAATCATAGAGGGAGACCAAGAGATGAATACACTAACAGATTAAGAAGGATGTAGGTTGCAGTAGGTACATGGAGATAAAGAAGTTTGCAGACGATAGAGTAGCATTGAGAGCTGCATCAAACCTGTCTCTGGACTGAAGATCACAACAACAACAACAGCAACAACAACTGTCAGCCAAGGAAAGAACGCAGCGTCGCGATAACAACCGAAACGAAAAAGCTATGTTGGCATTGTTATGAGGACAGGAGTGTAAAAAGTTCGTGACTGGCACAGCGGCGAGATCACAGGGACCCTCCGTGTGTCCTTGGAGCACACAGTAGGTGACCTCGTTAAACACGATTCGCTATGCAGCATTTCTGAAAGGGCCGTGGCACAATTATTTATCGAGAAAGTGATTGTTAGTGCCCATGAAAGCGTCGAATGCTGTTAATTGACGGCACTGACAAATTACGCTCAAATAAATAAGAGTGCTCCTGATACTTTGTATAATGCTTTTGCCGAACCGACAGAGTAAAGCAATCGCTGTTTTAATGATGCCGACAATTGTCAATCAATTAAAAACACGCCCACAAGAATCTGTAAATATTTGACTGAGCCAATAATCAAAAATTTAATGAATACAGTTTGATTCAGTTAACGAAGATTGCAGGTATGTTGAACAATGTGACAATAATGACTGAACGATTATCTACTGCTATTGTTTGGATTTTTCTATCTTAACTGTAATGCAAGTTACGTGTGTGTTACACCAAAAGCATTTCGGTTATGCTGACAAAGCATCATCAACGGCAGTACTGCAAGAACGGTATACATAACATGTGTCCACTTTTTGTTTCTTATAGATTGAAAACAGTTTTTGCTTGTGGATGTTGTGTAAAATTTATTAAGAGCATGTGTAACACCGTTTTTACGTCTTGTGGTGTAGATACGTCTTCCCCCGTTTCTAGCACAATTTCTAGTCAAAAAACGTGGACGTCCTTAGTAGGAATCCACGTCCATCGCATCGTGTTTCATTTCACTAATTGTCAGTGGCCACAAATGTAACTGAGTGCAGTCGGAAATTATTTAGATGGACGCGCAGTTTGGCTCCAGGTAAAAAGTAGCCACAGAAAATGTCATTTATTATGCTGTGTATGAGGCGCTAGGTACTGCAGTGCCAAGGGTGCACTGTGACATTACAAAGCAACGCCCTGGGGCGTACCCACTTTCACAGTTTTGTCTCTGATAATTGGAATCCCTAACATTTCACTTGACATGATACAGTGTAATAATAATTTTCATGAAATGAGAAAGGTTGTTAAAGACCGTTTTACAAAACCTAAATCAAATACGAAAGTCATATTTAGTTGTATTTGAAAGTGTGTCTTATATTTAAACTCAGTTTCGTCAGTGTCAAGTTGGTATCTAAGAAATTTGTAAAACTTATTTTTGATATCGAAATATGTAAATCTCAGTGCAGTGCAACAGAACTACACGAAAATTTATTTTCGAACGGCAATATGTGGAGCTTACGGTACACGATGCGAAATCCTGACTAGCCGGTACATCGAACAATTCGTTTCCGAGAAAGTAGTCCGTTTTCAATTAAATTTGCGTACGCTGCCTGACTGCTAAATAAAATACTCCGTTTAAAACGATGGACCTGAATACTCTTTAACTTCAGTCTTGCAAACAATCACTGTACTAAAAATGTTATTGTAATTACACAGCAAATGAAAATAAAAATTATAGTATTTGACTTTCTGATAAAACTGCTTGAAAATGTACAAGGCAGCATCTTACTGAAATCTTCTTTATTTAATATATTTTGTATGGGATCTAAAATTTAAAAACCTCTCTCACACCGGCCTGATTTAGCTTCACTGACCCGGATAGTAAAAACATGCGTATATTAAGGGAATTTTCATTGACAAAGCAGGCTTATCACATTCACACAGTTCAATACTGTTCTATCCTGATTAAATTGAGCTTAGCTTAAATTCCATAAGGCAGTGAAGCAATTTCGAACTCTCTGTGCGACGAAAATTGTCAGTCGATCTCCTGGAAACATTTGTAATAATTATTAACTTTCGGTGATCACATGGGGAAGACCGGAGATCTGCTGGTAAGACCGTGTTAGCCTATTTATTTGAAGTAACTGGATATCTTGAGCATACAAAACGGCAGGTTCGTCCAGTGTAAATCAGACGTTCCCCACTGATCCCGTGCAATACAGTGTAGTAAGCAGACACTGTCAATAATAATAATCCGTTAAATAATACGCGAACACACTTACTTTAGTTTAGTTCATGTATTAAATTACTTCTCATAGGGAATCTCATCAAGATGGCGATTAGCACAACAATACATACATATACACCCTTCTTTCACGACTAATCGGCAAGAAGTCCGCATTCTTTTTCCTAAGAGAAAACATAGATAGCAGAGAAGCTATTCCATGGAGTAAATGGACGCTCCAAGGAATAATTGGGCTTGAAACTACTTTGCATTGATAATCGGTAAGATAAGAAGAGATATTTCGAGATATGTACTGAGTTATATAATTTATAAAATTTCTGAAAATATCACGGAGAGACCGCTGCAAGAGACATTACACTTACCTGGATTTGCGAATATTAAGCCTCTGAACTGATACTGATATAATTTTCACTGTGCCTTACAGTGGACATGAATTTTGGTGGTAATTAAATTTATTGCCGTACCTGTGCGCACGGAACGCTCGTCTGCTCTGCAACTTCTTGCTGTTAGGAATAATGATGTTACTGTCAAAAATCAAATTTCACTTGCAGTACTTGTGATGTGTAATGCAAGACGATATTGAACCAATGAGAACAAAAACTCCAAGTGTAACTGTGTTTCTTTAAGCCATAAAACATCACACCTTTCTACAAAGGTCTCACACTTAGAGAAGATAGCAAAACGTTTCTTAATAACTCTCCCGTGTACAGTTGCATTCCCTGACACTTGTTTCGACTATAAATCAAGACCATATGCTTCATTATAAAATTTCTACGGCAAACTTCAACTGTAGGCAATGTTCTAACAATGCTGAAGGAATTGGATTAGGAAATGACACACTGAAGGTACCAAATGAGTTCTGCTATTTGTGGAGCAAAATAACTGATGATGGTCGAAGCAGAGAGGATGTAAAATGTAGATTGGCAATGGCAAGGAAAGCGTTCCGAAGAAGAGAAATTGTTACCATCGAGTGTAGATTTAAGTGTCAGGAAGTCTTTTCTGAAAGTATTTGTATGGAGTGTAGCTATGTATGGAAGTGAAACATGTACGATAAATAGTTTAGACAAGAAGAGAACTGAAGCTTTTGAAATAAAGAAAAATGCTGAAGATGGGATGGGTAGATGAAGTAACTAATGAGGAGATACTGAATAGAACTGGGGAGAAGAGGAATTTGTGGCACAACTTGACTAGAAGAAGGGATCGGTTAGTAGGACACGTTTTGAGGCATCAAGGAATCGTCGATATACTATTGAAGGGTAGCACGGAGAGTCAAAATCGTAGAGGTAGACCAAGGCAATGAATACACTAAACAGATTCAGAGGGATGTAGGTTGCACTAGGTACATGGAGATAAAGAAGCTTGTACACTATAGACTGGCATTGAGAGCCGCATCAAACCAGTCTCTGGACTGAAGACCACAACAACAACGATATAGAGTGTGGGTATTGGTTTTGCGTCTGTGTGGTGTACGTTTCTTACGTGTGATTGTCTTTTTCATTGTTTGTGCATTGTTAGTAGTATATAGAATACATTGTTATCCTGTACTGTTGCCACCAGTTACGATATTAAGTGCTATCCCAGACCATCACTTCTGGTTGTCGGACTGTATGGCGGGCGAGTCAAGTGTCCACTTTCGAACTGCGCCTCGATAACTAGCGAAAAAGTGTCTGGACAGGACCCAGATACCTGTAGAAACCAACGTGACTCTCGCCTGTCATTTGGTCCGACAACTAGGAGTGATGTTCTGGGGTGTCACTGCATTTCATAGTATGACCCCTTCGTTTGCCATCCCCGGCACTCTTACGGTACTGTGACGATATTCTACGCCCTGTTTTGTTGCCCCACATAGCAAGCCATCCTGGGCTTACGTTTATTCGAGATAATGCCCGCCCACACATGGCGAGAGTTTCTACATTTTGTCTTCATGTTTGCCACACCCTACCTTGGCCAGCAATGTCGCCGGATCTCTCCCCAGTTGAGAGCGTTTGGAGCTTTATGGGCAGGGTTCTCCTGCCAAAGGTATTTTGACGATATAACGAACAGATTGGACAGAATTTGGAACTGTATCCCTCAGGAGGGCATCTTGTTCTGTCAGTCACATCCAAGCCGAATAACTGCTTAATAAGGGACAGGGGTGGTTCAACGCGTTATTGACTTGTCCAATTTGTTGAGCTCTTTCTCTTGAATAAATCATCCAATTTTTATGATATTGCTATCATGTTTCCCTGCACATGTACGAGGTGCATTCAAGTTCTAAGGCCTCCGATTTTTTTTCTAATTAACTACTCACCCGAAATCGATGAAACTGGCGTTACTTCTCGACGTAATCGCCCTGCAGACGTACACATTTTTCACAACGCTGACGCCATGATTCCATGGCAGCGGCGAAGGCTTATTTAGGAGTCTGTTTTGACCACTGGAAAATCGCTGAGGCAATAGCAGCACGGCTGGTGAATGTGCGGCCACGGAGAGTGTCTTTCATTGTTGGAAAAAGCCAAAAGTCACTAGGAGCCAGGTCAGGTGAGTAGGGAGCATGAGGAATCACTTCAAAGTTGTTATCACGAAGAAACTGTTGCGTAACGTTAGCTCGATGTGCCAGTGCATTGTCTTGGTGAAACGGCACACGCGCAGCCCTCCCAGACGTTTTTGTTGCAGTGCAGGAAGGAATTTGTTCTTCAAAACATTTTCGTAGGATGCACCTGTTACCGTAGTTTCCTTTGGAACGCAATGGGTAAGGATTACGCCCTCGCTGTCCCAGAGCATGGACACCATCATTTTTTCAGCACTGGCGGTTTCCCGAAATTTGTTTGGTGGCGGTGAATCTGTGTGCTTCCATTGAGCTGACTGGCGCTTTGTTTCTGGATTGAAAAATGGCATCCACATCTCATCCATTGTCACAACCGACGAAAAGAAAGTCCCATTCATGCTGTCGTTGCGCGTCAACATTGCTTAGCAACATGCCACATGGGCAGCCCTGTGGTCGTCTGTCAGCATTCGTGGCACCCACCTGGATGACACTTTTCGCATTTTCAGGTCGTCATCCAGGATTGTGTCCACAGAACCCACAGAAATGCCAACTTTGGAGGCGATCTGCTCGACAGTCATTCTGCGATCCCCCAAAACAGTTCTCTCCACTTTCTCGATCGTGTCGTCAGACCGGCTTGTGCAAGCCCGAGGTTGTTTCGGTTTGTTGTCACACGATGTTCTGCCTTCATTAAACTGTTGCACCCACGAACATACTTTCGACACATCCATAACTCCATCACCACATGTCTCCTTCAACTGTCAATGAATTTCAATTGGTTTCACACCACGCAAATTCAGAAAACGAATGATTGCACGCTGTTCAAGTAAGGAAAACGTCACCATTTTAAGTATTTAAAACAGTTCTCATTCTCGCCGCTGGCGGTAAAATTCCATCTGCCGTACGGTGCTGCCATCTCTAGGACGTATTGACAATGAACGTGGCCTCATTTTAAAACAATGCGCATGTTTCTATCTCTTTCCAGTCCGGAGAAAAAAAATCGGAGGCCTTAGAACTTGAATGAACCTCGTACATCACATCTACCGATTCCGTCCTATTTGAATAATTAGTTCTTTTTTTCGAGTGTATATGTAGTTCTCATTGTAAGCCTTGACTTACTGTGTTAAACTTCTAACATAATATTGTACCTCTTACTAAGAAGAACATGACAGCAACTAACTTTTTTAAAACAATTTGGTAAATAACTATATAATATGGAGAAAATCTAATTTTAGTTCACCTGTAAGCCGTTAGGTAGGATGTCTGCAGGTGGGATCGTGTGATGGGCGACTGTTTCATGATGTGACGTCCCCTCTCCCCTTTTGTTGTCGCTGTTGATATTGAGCCGCTACTGCTACAGCTCAGTCGGTGGAATGGAGACGCGATGCGCAGTGACGGTTGTCCCTGTCGGATAACGTGGAAGAGCACCTGAAAATCTCTAAAGAAAATTGTTCCTCGCGTAATGTATGAAACTCCGTTTGCGAGTCCGCACAGTCTTCTCAGCGATGTGAACTGCTGATTTTAATTGTCTGTTACGGTTTTATGATGATTTGCTATGCCTGGTTAGTTAGTTATTGCAGTATTGTGTGAATCATTCATCATCGGCGTCGTTTCACACCACTGAAGCGAGGAAAAATTCATTTGCGGTTCAGTATCAGTTGTTACGTTGCTAGGCAGAATTGTTCACTACGGAACGACGCAAATCCAGAGATAATCTATAATGCTATCCTGCTTTCGTGCGTCGTAATAGTGTTTCGGAAAAACACTCCTTTCAATGCTCAATGTTCATCAAATCACTCTTTCAATTAAAATGTTCACAGTCAATTAATTTTGATCATCAACTTTCACACAGTTCAATTAATAATGGAGCCAACTCATGTAATTTCCATTACTGACGAACAATTTTTATTGTTCCTTCTTAGCAGTTACTTTATAATCATCACACCACACGCACACTGAAGGAGCAGATCAATTACGATTCTTTTCAGCTCGTAGATCGTGGCAATTACAACTTTTACATTCGTACTTGCATTATCTTCGTGTGGTCGTGTTAACGTTTCCTACTCAAGGCTAATCAGGTATTGCAGTCTTCGATACTATTTCCATTCTTCGTTGTAACTGTTCACTTTGATGAAGGTTGAGTCTAACAATAATATCTCCAATAAAATGGCTCTGAGCACTATAGGACTTAACTTCTGAGGTCATCAGTCGCCTAGGACTTAGAACTACTTAAACCTAACTAACCTAAAGACATCACACACATCCATGCCCGAGGCAGGATTCGAACCTGCGACTGTAGCGGTCGCGCGTTCCAGACCGTAGCGCCTAGAACCGCTCGGCCACTTCGGCCGGCAATATCTCCAATAATTAGAGTTCATTAACTTGTCGTACACTATCAGAATATCACTTCAGCTCAAGTTCTCAAGTCAGAACAACTGAGAACAAAGTCGGCGCATCTCTATCACGCAATAGTACTTTCTTTTTTTAATATTAACAATCTCGTAGCGCTTCGTTTGTAGTAGTATAACAAACGGTGCTCTCTCACGTCATGATATCAAGCAAGCTATCAAGCGACTAACATTTCCATGATCGAGCATTGTAGACGCATTGAATTTCCTTTTCGCCGCGTTTACAACTCTCTTTCACAATAAATGTTATCTCTGACCGACGTATTACTTTGGACCTAACATTCGTCGTACTGATTTGCAGTTATTACTGAGATGTTTGATAGCTAGTTAAAAATAACCTTTCTTTCTTTCTACCTTTATATCATGGCATACTAAGTAATTAATGAAATTGGTGTTCATCAAAACTTTAAGGTGTTATAGTATTGTCAAAGTTGTCGTACCTGTCAGGATAACACTGTTCCCTACTTTAAATTATCATGACATTCTTATTTGGGTTTTCGGGTTTCTTGGGGTGTTACAATCAGTTTAGTAATACGGATACTTGTAACACACTGTTATCTTCCCCTTGCTACTACGGTCTACACTCACAGTGAGACAGCACATTCTCTGTTGTTACCATGGTATTAACTCACAGGTAAACACCAACTAGCTGAGGCAGTGACAGGCTGAATGGGTGCGTTCGCGGGCCCTTGCCTACACGATGCCACTTGAGAGTTCGACAGACGTACATGTAGATGGGGGGAGGGACGCTTGCCGACTCGTTAGGGCTCTGTCGCTGTTCCCGGAGCGTAGCGACCGGGGAGCTGTAATTGGTGCTACAGCAGACCGGTGGCCCTCAGGGCCCACGCTACTGTATAGGACACACTAGAAGGGCGAACCCCGGCGCCGGCTGACAGCTGACAGCGCCCCAGCAGCTACTTTTCGCACAAAGGGCGGCCTTTGAACCCAGACGGTAGGCTTTACAAATTCCTTGTCAACCACTGTCGCCAAATGTTCGTAATGTTCGTACATCACACACACACACACACACACACACACACACACACACACACACACGAAATCACTCACTCACTCAAACAGACACAAACAAAATATTTTTTGGTTATTTTTATTAACCCCCCATGAACCATGGACCTTGCCGTTGGTGGGAAGGCTTGCATGCCTCAGCGATACAGATAGCGGTACCGTAGGTGCAACCACAACGGAGGGGTATCTGTTGAGAGGCCAGACAAACGTGTGGTTCCTGAAGACGGGCAGCAGCCTTTTCAGTAGTTGCAGGGGCAACAGTCTGGATGATTGACTGATCTGGCCTTGTAACAATAACCAAAATGGCCTTGCTGTTCTGGTACTCCGAACTGCTGAAAGCAAGGGGAAACTACAGCCGTAATTTTTCCCGAGGGCATGCAGCTTTACTGTATGATTAAATGATGATGGTGTCCTCTTGGGTAAAATATTCCGGAGGTAAAATAGTCCCCCATTCGGATCTCTGGGCGGGGACTACTCAAGAGGACATCTTTATCAGGAGAAAGAAAACTGGCGTTCTACGGATCAGAGCGTGGAATGTCAGATCCTTTAATCGGGCAGATAGGTTAGAAAATTTAAAAATGGAAATGGATGGGTTAAAGTTAGATATAGTGGGAATTAGTGAAGTTCGGTGTCAGGAGGAACAAGACTTTTGGTCAGGTGAATACAGGGTTATAAATACAAAAGCAAATAGGGGTAATGCAGGTGTAGGTTTAATAATGAATAAAAGAATAGGAGTGCGGGTAAGCTACAACAAACAGCATAGTGAACGCATTATTGTGGCCAAGATAGACACAAAGCCCACGCCTACTACAGTAGTACAAGTTTATATGCCAACTAGCTCTGCTAATGACGAATAAATTGATGAAATGTAAGATGAGATAAAAGAAATTATTCAGGTAGTGAAGGGAGACGAAAATTTTATAGCCATGGGTGACTGGAATTCGTCAGTAGGAAAAGGGAGAGAAGGAAACATAGTAGGTGAATATGGATTGGGGCTAAGAAATGAAAGAGGAAGCTGTCTGGTAGAATTTTGCGCAGAGCATAACTTAATCATAGCTAACACTTGGTTTAAGAATCATGAAAGAAGGTTGTATACATGGAAGAACCCTGGAGATACTAAAAGGAATTAGATAGATTATATAATGGTAAGACAGAGATTTAGGAAATAGGTTTTAAATTGTAAGACATTTCCAGGGGCAGATGTAGACTCTGATCACAATCTATTGGTTATGACCTGAAGATTATTACTGAAGAAACTGCAAAAATGTGGGAATTTAAAGAGATGGGACCTGGATAAACTGAAAGAACCAGAGGGTGTACAGAGTTTCAGGGAGAGCATAAGGGAACAATTGAGAGGAATGGGGGAAAGAAGTACAGTAGAAGAAGAATGGGTAGCTTCGAGGGATAAAATAGTGAAGGCAGCAGAGGATCAAGTAGGTAAAAACACGAGGGCTAGTAGAAACCCTTGGGTAACAGAAGAGATCGACAGGAAGTGCAAAATGGCTAAGTAGGGATGGCTAGAGGACAAATGTAAGGATGTAGAGGCTTATCTCACTAGGGGTAAAATAGATACTGCTTACAGGGAAATTAAAGAGACCTTTGGAGAAAAGAGAACCACTTGCATGAATACCAAGAGCTCAGATGGAAACCCAGTTCTAACCAAAGAAGGGAAAGCAGAAGGGTGGAAGGAGTATATAGAGGGTCTATACAAGGGCGACGTACTTGAGGACAATATTATGGAAATGGAAGAGGATGTAGATGAAGATGAAATGGGAAATATGATACTGCGTAAAGAGTTTGACAGAGCACTGCAAGACCTGAGTCGAAACAAGGCCCCTGGAGTAGACAACATTCCATTAGAACTACTGACAGCCTTGGGAGAGCCAGTCCTGACAAAACTCTACCGTCTGGTGAGCAAGATGTATGAGACAGGCGGAATACCCTCATACTTCAAGAAGAATATAATAATTCCAATCCCAAAGAAAGCAAGTGCTGACAGATGTGAAAATTACTGAACAATCAGTTTAATAAGTCACAGCTGCAAAATACTAACGCGAATTCTTTACAGACGAATGAAAAAACTGATAGAAGCCGACCTCGGGGAAGATCAGTTTGGATTTCGTAGAAATGTTGGAACACGTGAGGCAATACTGACCCTACGACTTATCTTAGAAGAAAGATTAAGGAAAGGCAACCCTACGTTTCTAGCATTTGTAGACTTAGAGAAAGCTTTTGACAATGTTGATTGGAATACTCTCTTTCAAATTCTGAAGGTGGCAGGAGTAAAATACAGGGAGCGAAAGGCTATTTACAATTTGTACAGAAAGCAGATGGCAGTTATAGAAGTCGAGGGGCTTGAAAGGGAAGCAGGGGTTGGGAAGGGAGTGAGACAGGGTTGTAGCCTATCCCCGACGTTATTCAAACTGTATGTTGAGCAAGCAATAAAGGAAACAGAAGAAAAGTTCGAAGTAGGTATTAAAATACATGGAGAAGAAATAAAAACTTTGAGATTCGCCGATGACATTGTAATTCTGTCAGAGACAGCAAAGGACTTGGAAGAGCAGTTGAACGGAATGGACAGTGTCTTGAGAGGAGGGTATAAGATGAACATCAACAAAAGCAAAACGAGGATAATGGAATGTAGTCGAATTAAGTCGGGTGATGCTGAGGGAATTAGATTAGGAAATGAGACACTTAAAGTAGTAAAGGAGTTTTGCTATTTGGGGAGCAAAATAACTGACGATGGTCGAAGTAGAGAGGATATAAAATGTAGACTGGCAATGGCAAGGGAAGCGTTTCTGAAGAAGAAAAATTTGTTAACATCGAGTATAGATTTAAATGTCAGGAAGTCGTTTCTGAAAGTATTTGTATGGACTGTAGCCATGTATGGAAGTGAAACGTGGACGATAAATAGTTTAGACAAGAAGAGAATAGAAACTTTTGAAATGTGGTGCTACAGAAGAATGTTGAAGATTAGATGGGTAGATCACATAACTAATGAGGAGGTATTGAATAGATTTGAGGAGAAGAGGAGCTTGTGGCACGACTAGCAGAAGGGATCGGTTGGTGGGACATATTCTGAGACATCGAGGGATCACCAATATAGTATTGGAGGGCAGCGTGGAGGGTAAAAATCGTAGAGGGAGACCAAGAGATGAATACACTAAGCAGATTCAGAAGGATGTAGGCTGCAGTGGGTACTGGGAGATGGAGAAGCTTGCACAGGATAGAGTAGCATGGAGAGCTGCATCAAACCAGTCTCAGGACTGAAGACCACAAAAACAACAACATTAACCAGTAACCTCACTGCCGACATTCTCCACACCTCAGATTCTTTAATGAATCGAACTTCCATGTATAACACAGCTTCAAACGTTTGATCATTTTAAAAAGTACTTCATGTGTTTAGCCGGCCACAGCGGCCACAGCGGCTAAACACATGAAGTACTTTTTAAAATAGGCTTCAATCCGGAACCGTACTGCTGCTTCGGTTGCAGGTTCGAATCCTGCCTCGGGCATGGATGCGTGTGATGTCCTTAGGTTAGTTAGGTTTCAGTATTAAGTTCTAGGACACTGATGACCTCAGATGTTAAGTCCCATAGTGCTTAGAGCCATTTGAATCATTTCATCTGTTTAGTATTTGAAGTTATGCATGTAAAATCTTTGTAATTCTATCCATAGCTCTTATTTTTCAACAATTGCCGTGTATATTTCAGAGTAACATTCAGTCTTCAGTTGAACAGTTATTTTTATCCTCGTTTTACCGGTTTAGACAAATTAGTTATCTTCAGAATCCTACAATAATAGTAATATTATAAGTCCTTACACCTTGCCAATGCATTTACACTGACGTAAAATCGAAACACCAAGAAGGATCGTCATCATGATGATTTTGGTTCGTGGCGGCGCTCAATGGCGTGGTTATCGGCGCCCGTACAAATTCCCAGTCATTTCACTTTCCAGTTTATTCATTTTCCTGAATGATGGAGAAATGATACGACAAAACTAACATCCAGTCCCGGGCCAGAGAAGAACCACGACCAAGAAGTTGTGCGAAACAAACGGAGGATGATGTCTATTCATATAGCACCCCGGTCGTAAAATACTGGCACTATTAGCGCCACTATGAAGATGTAAGTCAGTTTTGCCTTAAATACACGCTGTAACGGTCGTGAGTGTTAGGTACCTTTGACGTTGCACGTGGTGAACTGATGTTTGTGAAGAATGCCTTCAAAGCGACAAGGAAGCCATTATCAACACCTCACTGAGCTTCAACGACTACGAGAAGCTAGGTGTTCCTCCTGCGATATTGCAGAAAGACTTGGCAGGAAAATAGCTACTGCACATGATTGTCAGAAGCGCTGGTCAAGAGACTGTACGCACGGTCGCGAGAACACTGGGCTCCAGACGACCAAGAGGAAAGGACTATCATGATAATTAATTGAAACCCTCAGTTGCCGGCAGGAGTTGTTGATATACCTCGATGGGGACAGCTGAAAATGTGTGCCCCGATCGGGACTCGAACCCGGGACCTCCTGCTTACATGGCAGATTCTCTATCCATCTGAGCCACTGTGGACACAGATGAATAGCTTGACTGCAGGTACTTATCCCTTGCAAACGTTTCCCGTGAGACTCACATTCCCAACTGTCCACAATTCTACATATGTAATGTACCTAATAGATATTTGCCCATCCACTCATTACTCGCGCACACTTTGGCGATTCCCGTAGGAGTTCGGGAAACCTGTGCACATTCGCACAGACGAAGGTCTGCTATCCTCATACATGTATCGCACTGAAATAACGCCAGTTTCGGCCCGTTTAAGTTCTCATGCCAATATCCTTTAAGAACAAGATAGCCCAGTCAAGTATGGAGAGTATTAGTGATTCTACGACTTTTTAAGTTCGAGAGGAAATAATTTGTGTGTACATTTATGTGGTGAATGAAGTGGCGGTGACACGCTCCTAGAGAATGCAGTTGTGTGTTCCGTCTCAATCTAGGTTTGAGGGTGGAAGAGATTTTCTGGACCAAGAGATAATAAGTCTTTTGTAAGCGACTGAAACTGATCGCGTTTTCTGTCTTTTCATCCACTCTGACAGGAGAAGTTTGGTCATTATTCATAGAATGAATGATTTTGTGTAGCTTTGTTGGACTTTCACTTGGATACAGGTGAAGGTTGTCAGTGTATAGGTGATATTTGGAATGGCAGAGTTCTTATAGTAAGAGAGGACAGCTACATCGTCGAGACAACGTGTACCCAATGCTCAGCGACCACTCTCGTAAATCACGGTCGCTAACTTTTACGAGAAGGTCTATGGAAGATGCGCCTGCTCAAGTTGCAACTTCCTTGCGTGGCAGAAGTTTCACGCTTTTATCCACGGCTTAACACCAGACTGTTCATTCTCACGGGGAGCAGAGACGCTGCCTTCCTCAAGGCGTAAAATTTAATTACGATTCCCAACCTTCGCGCTCTTGCAGACCTGCACTGTCGGCTTCCTCTCGCCTCTTAATATTAACAATAAATCACCACAGATATAGTGATACACATTTATCACGTCACAATCAATTTCGTTCGAAATGACTTCATCATGTTACCTGCAGCTAAACAAAAGAAAAATTGGGATGAACGCTATAGTAACTTACACATACAAATGATATGCAACTCACAGTGCCCATAGAGTTCGTAATAAATCTTCATATAATTGTGCAGTTCTTGTGACTTACCTTAATTAACTATAAAAGAAAAGTTGGAAGATGACGACACAGCTTTGAGTAAGCACATTTGTTCCTTTTTACTGCGCATAGCTGTTTTGTTTTCACATTCGTTTGTATGCTGTTTTGCAAATTAATTGAACAATAGTGTGGTATATTTTACACTTGAATATTATTTCTGTAATTAAGGTTATTGACTTTATTTGCAACAATTAGAGTTTTAAAATTTCCGTAAGCTACCGTAGATTACAATAAGTTAGCGTAGACTACAGTACTTTTTCTTGTAGCCTTGGTCAGTTAAAATAGTACCCACGTTACGGGTGTTGCTTACCAACTGGGTATTACTACTGAAACTGCTTCTTTAACTATTTTTTTATTAAACACTGACCTACAGAGTTTTCCCTGAGAAGGACAACTCAAACTTAACCTACTCATTTATTACCCACTATATACAAGCCAAACTTAATCTGAGTGCTATAAATTGACAATATGACTTCCTATAATTAATACAAAAGAATAGCCCTGAATTGCAATAAATCCTAACAATAATACAAATCCAATGAAATTAAAGGAATATGAAACTACCTCCGACTCTGTTAATTGCCTAAACTCATATCAGTCACGAATTCCGGTATTGGAAACCCCATTCTTTTTCGTAAGTCACTTACCTCACAGAAAATCTTCATAACAAGAACTAAAGCAATTACAGCAAGTAGTGACAACGGCCAGCTAAATAAAAAGATTCGAATTACTGTAGACTCTAGCTATTAGGAGGCACATAGTTAGCAAGAAGAAAGATTTTGTTGAAGAGAAAACAATATAATTATAAAATTTATCTTATTCATGTGACATTTAGGTCCAAAAATTGTATAGTTGCCAATAACTCCACTACCCAAACATTATCAACAACGTCCATCATGACACATTTCCTTGCATATTTTCAAATAAACACATCATTTCTTCTCACTTTACATTGCGTGTCCTACCAACACAGGGTCTCCGCTGACAATATCATGCCCATACACTTCCCTATCCACTCGCTACTAGTCCGAAGAAGAGTGTTCCTGGAGCCACTGTGTAGCAATTCTGGACATGTGGTGGGTCGCAATGTCCTGCTGGAATTGCCCAAGTCAGACGGAATGCACAATGGACATGAATGGATGCAGGTGATCAGACAGAATGTTTACGTATGTGTCATCTGCCAGAGTCGTATCTAGACGTATCAGTGGTCCCATATCACTCCAACCACACACGCCTCCCATACCATTACAGAGCCTCCGCGAGCAAGAACAGTCCGCTGCTGAAATGCAGGATCCATGAATTCATGAGGTTGTCTCCGTACCAGTACATGTCCATCCGTTTGATACAATTTGAAACGAGACTCGTCCGGCCAGGCAACACGTTTGCAGTCATTAACAGTCCAATGTCTGTGTGTCGTGCAGTCATCAAGAGTACACGAGCGGGCCTTCAACTCCGAAATCCCATATCGATGATTTTTCGTTGAATGGTTCGCACGCTGACACTTTTTGATGACCCAGCATTGAAATCTGCAGTAGTTTGCGAAAGGGTAGCACTTCTGTTACGTTGAACGAATCTCTTCAGTCGTCGTTGGTCCCGTTATTGCGGGAACTTTTTCCGGCCGAAGTGATGTCGGAGATTTGATGTTTTACCGGATTCCTGATATTCACGGTACACTTGTGAAATGGTCGTACGGGAAAATGCCCACTTCACCTCTACCTCGGAGATGCTGTATCCCATCGCTCGTTTGCCAGCTGTAACACTATATTCAAACTCCCTTAAATCTTGATAACTTGCCACTGCAGCAGCAGTAAGCGATCTAAGAACTGCGCCAGACACTTGTTGTCTTGTATAGGAGTTTCCAACCGCAGCGCCGTATTCTGCCTGTTTACATGTCTCTGTATTTGAATACCCATCCCTATGTCACTTTCTTTGGCGCTTTAGTGTACTACCGTCAACAGATAACTAAACAACAAGATGCATACAACTCACTACCAAACTACTCACATATATTTCTTAATAAATTCTTATACAAAACGCAAACAGTTGATTATTCACATAGAAGAAGTAAAAAGAAGAATTCTCGGGAGAATTGTGTCAATAAGTGAGTCATGCTCGCGGACCAGTTTGAAAGAAACACTTCAGTATTCATACAATTAATCACGCTCACAGTGTATACTAAACATGTGGAAGTGTTTTCGGCCACAGCGCACATACTTGCACTCCTGGGTGGCCATCAATAAACAACTTGCCACTCGACGGCCACAAACTTGCTTGCAGAACGAAAAAGCACTCAACTTGACTTGCAGCAGATCCTTACCTCGCTTCCACTGGAATCGCTTTCCGTACGGCCAGGGAAAGACACCAGCCACTCTACCAGTGGTGTCCATACAGTGGTGACACCCCGTACAGATTGCATTGACGTCCGGTTGGCAGAACCACAGCACGTCACATTCTCGAAGCCCTCGCTCACGGCTCTGCCCAGAACCTGCTCACTTGTCTCCATGCAGCAACTGACCCCTACCGCTATATACCCAGCCCACCGTACGGACTCAACGACTACTGCAGACAATATGGCCCGTGGCCAAGTGCCGCAGGCTTATCCACCACGACGACAACGCAGGGCTCCGAAAGCTGTTCTGTTGCTGGCTCCACTTGCTGCAGATGAGTAACCATTCCACCGACCGTCCTTGCCACCAGCTCGGCTACGGTGGCAGTCACCAGTCACATGCCAGCGCTGTTCGCTCTTTAGCGGCCCCAGCATGACATTCGGCCCAAAATGATTCTTCGGAGGCGGAGAAAAGAATTGTGCCTTTCGATACGGCTCAAAACACGTTTTATTTTCCTAGAAGCTCTAACTGTCTCTTTACAGATTCCACCGTTACTAACAAGGTTACTCAGTAGTCATATTATCTCACGAAAACACAAAATTTTGATAAGGTGATCTTGTTACACGTGTAATTCGTAATGACAATTACTGTGAAAGAAAATAAAGTCGCCTGCAGTCGACCTGTGAGGAGCAAACAGGGACACCTCCTCCTCAACGATGATGCACAACTTTCAAGATGGCGTCAGCAATTTGTGGAGGTGCTAAATAGAGATGATAGTGGAGAGTCTCAACAAGCGAGAGAACCTGGAGATGAAGGTGATCTTGAAATCAGGTTACCTTCCATTAGGAACGTGGGTGCACTCGACGACTGTGATATGACTTTCAAATGATAGAGCACAGCAATCAGTCGGCCTTTCCTTGCAGGTTTCATTCGACGAATCTAGATTTCGGCTAGCGCCTAGCCATTATCAGTGCACCATTTTATAATATCAATGCATGTTCAGTACGTCATTCTCCTGTTGTTCGATCTTCTATCACAGTTCCTGCAAGACTACTTTCAAGCCTTGAAAGAACTGTGACAGAAGCCCGAACAACAGGCGACTGACGTACTAGAACATGCACTGATGCGATTAAATGGTGCATTGGTAATGGCTAGGTATAGGTTTGCCGAATAAAACCTGCAAGGAAAGGACTGATTTCTGTGCTCTATCATTTAAAAATGATCTTGAAATAGTAGAAAACACGACTAGTTCGGAGCCGCAAAGGATGAGATCAAGACAACAATCAAGTAGCTAAAGATGGAAAGACTTCAGGCGCAGATACTATTGCACCAGAACTTCTGATCACTGGCCCAGACACAGCCACCTATCTTCTCCATCCTCCTTTGATAAAGATCTGTGCCGGCCGGAGTGGCCGAGCGGTTCTAGGCGCTACAGTCTGGAACCGCGCGACCGCTACGGTCGCAGGTTCGAATCCTGCCTCGGGCATGGATGTGTGTGATGTCCTTATGTTAGTTAGGTTTAAGTAGTTCTAAGTTCTATGGGACTGATGACCTCAGAAGTTAAGTCCCATAGTGCTCAGAGCCAACCATAAAGATCTATAACTTGGTGAACATGCCACAGAAGTGGAGAGAGGGACTCCTCGTCAAACTTTCCAAAACAGGGGACATCATCAGCTGCCATAACTGGAGGGGAGTCACCTTCCTTATAATTCCAATCGAGGTGTTGGCTCGAATAATCGTTAGTAGAATCAAGGTGCAAGTTCAGCAGCGCATAACCATACCCACAGCGCCCTAGATCGTTATCAGTTCAGCACAGCTGATTTCAAAGAAATGCCGTTATACGAACGAAGATCGATTTATTCGGCTTTAATCCAAAAATTGCACAAGGCTAAATCAGTCAGACGTTACAGTAAGACACATACCGTGATGTTCATACTTGCAATAGATCTGACGCTAGCATTCGCTCACAAAAATACTTGCACCTCGATATCACGCAGTGACGCATTAACGACATACGTAACAGGCTACGTATCACTGTTCAGTTGCCGTCATCGGCCAGACTGACTACGGTAAAAAAAAAAGAAATAAAATAAATACAAACCAGCTCTCCCTGATGCATGGCGCTGACGCTGTCGACAGCTCGGATGCGTACCTGTTGTCTTCGGCGATACACTAGTACAGTTTACAGCTGTCTTCCTCGTACTGGTGTCGTCCTACCCAACCATCATATTATTACACTTGGCCTCCCGTCACCGGTATCGGAAACATGCCGCGAAATTCTTTAAGTAAATTAAAATACTATGGAATCACTGGTAGTGCTGCAAAGTGGTTTCAGTCATATCTCACTAATAGACAATAAAGGGTGTCATTACATAATACTTCAGCAGTAGGCAATCAGTCATCATCTGACTGGGAAGAAATTACATGTGGTGTTCCCCAAGGTTCCATACTAGGTCCACTACTTTCTCTTGTGCATATTTAATGACCTGTCATCTGTTACATTACCAGATGCCAAGTTTGTCTTATTTGCGGATGATGCAAACATTGCAGTAAATAGTAAATCAAATATAAATTTAGAAAGTGCAGCTAATCGAATTTTTACTAACATTAATAGCCGGCCAGGGTGGCCGAGCGGTTCTTGGCGCTACAGTCTGGAACCGCGCGTCCGCTACGGTCGCAGGTTCGAATCCTGCTTCGGGCATGGATGTGTGTGATGTCCTTATGTTAGTTAGGTTTAAGTAGTTCTAAGTTCTAGGGGACTGATGACCTCAGAAGTTAAGTCTCATAGTGCCCAGAGCCATTTGAACTAACATTAATAAGTGGTTCATAGCCAATTCACTGTCATTTAACTTTGAAAAGACCCACTATATGCAGTTCAGAACTTCCAAGAGATTTCCTTCTAGTGTGTGTATAAATTATGATGACATGGAAATAAGTGAAGTTGAGAGTGTAAAATTTTTGGGATTACAACTTGATAATAAATTCAGTTGGGAGCGACATACTGACGAACTGCTAAAGCGCCTAAACAAGTCTGTGTTTGCAATGCGAATGATGTCAGACACAGGAGATATAAATATAAAAACAACTGTCATATTTTGCATATTTTCACTCCTTTATGTCATATGGTATATTTTGGGGTAACTCCACAAATCGAGAAAAATTTTTTAGAGTACAGAAGAGTATAAGAGGAGTAATGTGTAGTGTAAATCCAAGAACATCATGTCGAAACCTATTCAAAGAATTGGGCATACTAACCACAGCTTCTGAGTATATTTGTTCCTTAATGAAATTTGTTGTAAATAATACATCTCTTTTTCCATCTAACTGCTCAGTACACAGTATCAATACTAGGAATAAGAACAATATACATAAAGATATAAAATCACTTACTCTTGCCCATATAGGAGTCCAGTATTCAGCAACGCTTATTTTCAATAAGTTACCAGCAACCATTAAGAGTTTAGTTTCAGACAAGACACAATTTAAACATAATTTAAAAGAATTTTTGGTGGCCAACTCTTTCTATCCCATCCATGAATTTCTCAACCACTGCAGTAGACCATTTTAATGAAAATTTATTATACTTTAATTTTTGACAATACTTGGTTGTAACAGCCAAGTAACTACCTACTGTGTGAATGATGGATGTATGGAAAGCAGATGTAAGTCTTAAGTCTGTAAATAGTGGGAGATTAATTTTAAATCTTGTACGTAATTTGACTCTTCTTAACTGAGGATCTTTAAAATGAGTAATTTACTTTAATTTTTAACAATACTTCGTTGTAATAGCCAAGTAACTAGCTACTGTGTGAATGATGGATTTACTTAGCTAACACTTGGTTCAAGAATCATGAAAGGAGGCTGTATACATGGAAGAAGCCTGGAGATACTGACAGGTTTCAGATAGATTATATAATGGTAAGACAGAGATTTAGGAACCAGGTTTTAAATTGTAAGACATTTCCTGGGGCAGATGTAGATTCTGACCACAATCTATTGGTTATGAACTGCAGATTGAAACTGAAGAAACTGTAAAAAGGTGGGAATTTAAGGAGATGGGACCTGGATAAACTGAAAGAACCAGGGGTTGTAGAGAGTTTCAGGGAGAGCATTAGGGAACAATTGACAGGAATGGGGGAAAGAAATACAGTAGAAGAAGAATGGGTAGCTCTGAGGGATGAAGTGCTGAAGGCAGCAGACGATCAAGTAGGTAAAAAGACGCGGGCTAATAGAAATCCTTGGGTAACAGAAGAAATATTGAATTTAATTGATGAAAGGAGAAAATATAAAAATGCAGTAAATGAAGCAGGCAAAAAGGAATACAAACGTCTCAAAAATGAAATCGACAGGAAGTGCAAAATGGCTAAGCAGGGATGGCTAGAGGACAAATGTAAGGATGTAGAGGCTTATCTCACTAGGGGTAAGATAGATACTGCCTACAGGAAAATTAAAGAGACCTTTGGAGAGAAGAGAACCACTTGTATGAATATCAAGAGCTCAGATGGAAACCCAGTTCTAAGCAAAGAAGGGAAAGCAGAAAGGTGGAAGGAGTATATAGAGGGTTTATACAAGGGCGATGTACTTGAGGACAATATTATGGAAATGGAAGAGGATGTAGATGAAGATGAAATGGGAGATAAGATACTGCGTGAAGAGTTTGACAGAGCACTGAAAGACCTGAGTCAAAACAAGGCCCCGGGAGTAGACAACATTCCGTTAGAACTACTGATGGCCTCAGGAGAGCCAGTCATGACAAAACTCTACCATCTGGTGAGCACGATGTATGAGACAGGCGAAATACCCTCAGACTTTAAGAAGAATATAATAATTCCAATCCCAAAGAAAGCAGGTGTTGACAGATGTGAAAGTTACCGAACTATCAGTTTAATAAGTCACAGCTGCAAAATACTAACGCGAATTCTTTACAGACGAATGGAAAAACTGGTAGAAGCCGACCTCGGGGAAGATCAGTTTGGATTCCGTAGAAATGTTGGAACACGTGAGGCAATACTGACCTTACGACTTATCTTGGAAGAAAGATTAAGAAAAGGCAAACCTACGTTTCTAGCATTTGTAAACTTAGAGAAAGCTTTTGACAATGTTGACTGGAATACTCTCTTTCAAATTCTGAAGGTGGCAGGGGTAAAATACAGGGAGCGAAAGGCTATTTACAATTTGTACAGAAACCAGATGGCAGTTATAAGAGTGGAGGGGCATGAAAGGGAAGCAGTGGTTGGGAAAGGAGTGAGACAGGGTTGTAGCCTCTCCCCGATGTTATTCAATCGGTATATTGAGCAAGCACTAAAGGAAACAAAAGAAAAATTCGGAGTAGGTATTAAAATTCATGGAGAAGAAGTAAAAACTTTGAGATTCGCCGATGACATTGTAATTCTGTCAGAGACAGCAAAGGACTTGGAAGAGCAGTTGAACGGAATGGACAGTGTCTTGAAAGGAGGATATAAGATGAACATCAACAAAAGCAAAACGAGGATAATGGAATGTAGTCAAATTAAGTCGGGTGATGCTGAGGGAATTAGATTAGGAAATGAGACACTTAAAGTAGTAAAGGAGTTTTGCTATTTAGGGAGTAAAATAACCGATGATGGTCGAAGTAGAGAGGATATAAAATGTAGACTGGCAATGGCAAGGAAAGCGTTTCTGAAGAAGAGAAATTTGTTAACATCGAATATAGATTTAGGTGTCAGGAAGTCGTTTCTGAAAGTATTTGTATGGAGTGTAGCCATGTATGGAAGTGAGACATGGACGATAACTAGTTTGGACAAGAAGAGAATAGAAGCTTTCGAAATGTGGTGCTACAGAAGAATGCTGAAGATAAGGTGGGTAGATCACGTAACTAATGAGGAGGTATTGAATAGGATTGGGGAGAAGAGAAGTTTGTGGCACAACTTGACTAGAAGAAGGGATCGGTTGGTAGGACATGTTCTGAGGCATGGAGAGATCACAAATTTAGCATTGGAGGGCAGTGTGGAGGGTAAAAATCGTAGAGGGAGACCAAGAGATCAATACACTAAGCAGATTCAGAAGGATGTAGGTTGCAGTAGGTACTGGGAGATGAAGAAGCTTGCACAGGATAGAGTAGCATGGAGAGCTGCATCAAACCAGTCTCAGGACTGAAGACCACAACAACAACAGATGTAAGTATTAAACTTGTAAATATTAGAAGTTCAATTTTAATTCACGTACATAATTTTACTGTTTATTGACTGAGGATCATTAAAATTAATGTCCGCACCCGGTAGCTGAATGGTCAGCGTGACAGGTTGTCAAACCTCTGGCCCAGGTTCGATTCCCTGCTTGATCGGGAAATTTTCTCTGCCCAGAGACTGGGTGTTGTGCTGTCCTCATCATCATCCTTTCATCCTCATCGATTGCAGGTCGCCAAAGTGGCGTCAAATTGGAAGACCGGCACCCGGCGAACGGTCTGCCCGACGGGGGGCCCTAGCCATACGATTAGTCAAATAAAATTAAAATCAATGAAAATCAAGCTTTTCTAATTTAATTTTTGTAATGTGTTTATCTGTCATGTTCCACACCGAGGAGAATCCCCTCTTTTGTGGGTCTATGGAATGAATAATTAATCTAATCTAATCTAATAACAGTAAACAAAACGACGTCAATCTTTTTCGACTGTTATATACACTGTGAAAGTGCGAATGGTTTCCCTCCAAAGTTGTCTAGTCGTTAAAACCACAGAGCACATTCTGATCGGCTTCAAGAGCACAGGTAAGGACACGAACCGGCCGCAACGCCCTCACCCCGAGGTGCAATAACATTGTGGTCGACTAGTATCCGTGGTTACTGTCCACCGAATTGTTGCCACACACACGGCCATCGCCAGCTGATCATGCTCACTTCCCTGTCAATCTCGGCAACCGTCCGGCTCTGCTCCTTGGCGATAGGTGGCGTCAAGGCACCAGAAATAAACAAGCGTCTTGATAGTGCGCTCTGGCGAAGGCGACTAATCAGGCTATTTTTAGGCAAAACTTAGTAATTATGTAGTTTATAAACACATTAAGTAATTAAGGGAAATGAGGGTATAAGATTATGAGGGTATAAGGTGAACATCAAAGCAAAACGAGGATAATGAAATGTAGTCGAATTAAGTCGGGTGATGCTGAGGGAATTAGATTAGGAAATGAGACACTTAAAGTAGTAAAGGAGTTTTGCTATTTGGGGAGCAAAATTACTGATGATGGTCGAAGTAGGGAGGATATAAAATGTAGACTGGCAATGGCAAGGAAAGCGTTTCTGTAGAAGAGAAATTTGTTAACATCGAGTATAGATTTAAATGTCAGGAAGTCGTTTCTCAAAGTATTTGTATGGAGAGTAGCCATGTATGGAAGTGAAACATGGACGATAAATAGTTTGGTCAAGAGGAGAATAGAAGCTTTTGAAATGTGGTGCTACAGAAGAATACTGAAGATTAGATGGGTAGATCACATAACTAATGAGGAGGTATTGAACAGAATTGGGGAGGAGTTTGTGGCACAACTTGACTAGAAGTAGGGATCGGTTGGTAGGACATGTTCTGAGGCAGCAAGGGATCACAAATTTAGTACTGGAGAGCAGCGTGGAGGGTAAAAATCGTAGAGCTAGACCAAGAGATGAATACACTAAGCAGATTCAGAAGGATGTAGGCTGCAGTAGGTACTGGGAGATGAAGAAGCTTGCACAGGATAGAGTAGCATGGAGAGCTGCATCAAACCAGTCTCAGGACTGAAGACCACAACAACAACAACAAGTAATTAAGTAGTTGGCTAAATTGATGGAGAACTGAGAAGCTATGTAAAAACTAAATAATAAACCGTACAGACTTTTGCAAGAAAGATTAAAACGGTGAACTAATTTCTGTGTTACACACAATCAGCGTGCTCTCAAAAAGCGCTGAGAATTCACTAACTGTCTGTGTTGATTCTTCAGAGTACGCCATAAGAAACAAAACGTGCAGATAACATTCATTATTCCTTTGAAAGGACTTCTGTGTTAGTTGTGTAACGTGTTAATTTTAATCCTCAGTAAACAAAAGAAAAACAGAACTTTAGCCGGTAAACAGCTCTCTTAAAGTGTAGACTTCGTCTTAATTGGAAGGCCGATGACGGCCCCCATTTTACGGCGAAAGAATGTCTTTCCTGTACAAGAAGTGCAAACTTATAGCAAGCCGTGTCTTAGTAGTTGGAACCGAAACGGTAAACATACTGAATAAAGTTCGCTACTGGCAGCTGTTGTTTACTTGCTTCGGCCAAGCGCTCCCCCTGTACTGGAACGCACCGCAACTTAACACGATCATTGTTTCACGTCTTTAAAAGAGAAAAGCAGCTGAGAAATAAAACAGTCTGTCTTCATTAGGGGGAACTGCTGCGGAATAAAGAAAACACACACACACACACAGAGAGAGAGAGAGAGAGAGAGAGAGAGAGAGAGAGAGACGGGCTATTCAGTATTTTGCAGTAAATTAAGGTGTACACAAGTACGCGTGACGGGCGTAATCATCGGAGTACATTATAAATGAGCTTCCCAGTCTTTTGAATCACTGGAGAACGTAACGAAAAGGCTCACAGCTGCCGAAGCACTTTTTTTCCCAAGCAGTCATCTGACTGGTTTGTGTGGACCGCCACCAACTGCACTCTCACTGTTGCACTTGCACCATACAGCCACAGTTTCCACAAGTACCACGGAAGCTATTCTTTGTCGTCTTAACACGTGCTCTATCACCCTATCCCTTCTTCTCATAAACGTTTCCCGTAAGTTTCTCTCTTCATCGATTGTACAGAGAATCTCTTCATTTCTTATTCTATCAGTCCACCCAGTTTCCAGCGTCCTTCTATAACGCCACACCTCAAACGCTTCGATCCTATTTTTCTTTTCGTTTTTTCCCACAGTCAGAGATTAACTTCCATACATTGCCGCGCTCCAAACGTACATTCTCACAAATTACTTCCTTAAATTGCGGCTGGCGTAGAACGCTAGTGGACTTCTGTTAGCCAGGAATGCCCTCTTTCCTGTGCACTATGATACCAAATAAAAGTTTCCTGAAACGTAGGGAATGACGGGGTAAAATATAACTTTGTAAATATCGATTACAGAACGGAGAATTACTTGAAAATCACCTGTCTCAAACGTGAATGGCAATGACATCATCGTCTACGGGACATTAAATCGAAGTCTTCCTTCTTTCCCAGTCCAACAGTCCAGGAAGCGCTTTCGAAAATCTCATAAAATGTACTGCCTACAGCCCACGGCCCTTCTCGTGACAGAACCAAAGCAAAATTCGCAGTAGCACACTGCTCTTAAGACTACGAGCAAATCAACGATTAGGTACGTAGGTAGCTTATTCCATTGTTGTTGGTTGTTGTGGTCTTCAGTCCTGAGACTGGTTTGATGCAGCTCTCCATGCTACTCTATCCTGTGCAAGCTTCTTCATCTTCCAGTACCTACTGCAGCCTACTTCCTTCTTAATCTGCTTAGTGTATTCATCTCTTGGTCTCCCTCTACGATTTTTACCCTCCACGCTGCCATCCAGTACTAAATTTGTGATCCCTTGATGCCTCAGAACATGTCCTACCAACCGATCCCTTCTTCTCGATAAGTAAGCCATATCGGTGTGTCCAATGATCCCATACGCCTTCATAGAGCAGTATTTTTTGACAAGGAATCGGCAAATCCTGTAAGGGATCCCATCCAGAAATGCCTTGCCAAGTCTGACACTTATACCAAAGGGCCTGAGCTGGTATTTGCTTTTCCCACTAGAAAATTTACTTGGTTATCCGAATTCACAGGGTCACACATTCAACAGTGGTGTCCAACAGTTTGTCAGCCTTCCGTGACTATTATGCCATGATCGCATGAATTTCTTGTTGAAATCCAAAGTTCCGTCTTCAGAAGATATCTTCAAGAGGAACTTGTACCTTCCATCACAGATTAAGTACCTGTCGTCTCGTCCAATCGAATCACAGGGTCCCACTTATATAGTACCCTAACTCTGTCCATAAAACAAAAACTTTCGCAAAATTCCTTCTCTGTTTCGTAAAATAAAACATTGTCCGTTAACTCCGTGTACTGAGTAATTGCGGTTCGCAGTGATATGACCTTGTAATAAAAGGACGGGGTTTTCGTTTTTAATTTTTACTGCATATGACCTTTTCATCTGTGACTTCACAAGTACACTGATAATTCAATTTCTGTGCCATTTACGTGCGACTCAGTACGCACTGTTAATGTACAAGGAATGGTTAATAAATAATGGAAAACATTTTCTGCTCCGACAATTTCGGTTAAAAAAAAAGCGGAAGTTGTTGTGGGTCATCGTGGAGTATTTCTGCTTCAGTCCCTGTAGTTTCAAGTAGTTACGATAAGTGGCGGAACTATACATAGCCTTCCAAACATCTGTAACGGATGTGCGTTCCAAGCAGAGAGTCGTTACTGAGTTTCTTCTGACGCAAAATCCGCTTGCGGAATGTCTACGGCGAGATGGCAGTGAACAAAAGCGCGGTGAGTCGTTGGGCGAGGCGTCTGTTATCATCGCAACCAAGTAGCCCATGTCTGTCCGACCTCCAGCTTGCCGGCCGGCCGCAAACAGCTGAGAGTCCTGTATGCTGGAACGTACGGACACTCTCATTCGAGGTGATCGACGGATCACATTCAAACACCTCACTGCTCAACTGGACGTCTCTGTTGGTAGCTCTGACACACTTGTCCATCAGTTGGGATATTCAAAAATTTGTGCCCGCTGGCTTCCTCGCCGCCTAACAGAAGAATATAAGGAGCGGAATTTCCTGCGCGTTACGAAGCTGATCGTGACAATTTTTGACGAACAGCATCACAAACGATGTGTTATGGATTCATCACTTTGAAGCAGAAACAAAACGGCTGTCCATGGGGTGGCGCCACACCATTTCTCCTAAATGTACATTTAGTATTCGTATGTTTGCTTCTGAAAGTCCTGTGTCATATATTGATATTCATGACATCCTCTAGAGATTATTTCAGTAATGATAAATGTAATGTGGTTGCTAAAAATGTAAATGTCGTGTGACTAGGAACTCTCGTCGTGTAGACCGTTCGCCGGGTGCAAGTCTTTCGATTTGACGCCACTTCGGCGACTTGCGCGTCGATGGGGATGAAAGTATGATGATTAGGACAACACAACACCCAGTCCCTGAGCGGAGAAAATCTCCGACCCAGCCGGGAATCGAACCCGGGCCCTTAGTATAGACATTCTGTCGCGCTGACCACTCAGGTACCCGGAGCGGACAAAGTGGTGACTTAAACCAATTTAACCCTTATCCGTGAAGCTGGTCCAAGACGAAAATCGGTTGATATCTGGGATTAAAATAAAAACGGCTGCCGGTCAAACATTCATATTATACAATGTTTATCATATTCGAACTGAGAATATTTTAAGGGATTCTGCAACAGAAAGAAGCTAGGGATATTGATCTATGAATTTGCCGGTCCGTTCTTTTACCTTTCTTATAAACTGGAGACACCTGCGGTTTTTTTTTTTATTTTTTTTTTTTTTTTTTTTTGCGCTCACCTGTCGTTTGGGACCTGGCGCTTGGGGGAGGGATTCACGATAAATGCAAACTAGGTAAGGGCCAATGCCTCTTTGTAAAATAGAACTGGGATTCCATCGCAACCTGGTGATTTATTTGTTTTTAAATCTTGCAGTCGTTCCTCTATGCCAAGTATGGTTACTACTGTGTCGTCCATACGGGAGTCAGTCCGATGGTCAAATGACGTTATGTTTGTACGATTGTCCTGTGTGAACAATTTCTTGAACGTGAAATTTAAAACTTCACCTTTCGTTTTCCTATCTTCAGCTGTCACACCAAACTGATCAACAAGGGACTGAATGGAAGCGTCAGACCTGATTAGCGATTTTAAGTGCGAGCAGAATTTTCTCGGGTTCTCTGCCAGATCTCCTGCTAAGGTGTGACGATGGTAGTAGTTGTACGCTTCGCTTATCGTTATTTATGCGTTCATTTTTTAACCAAGAGTTCAAAAGCCTCTGCTTCCTCAGCATCCATCGAATTTCGTTATTAAATGGAGGTGCGCCTTTATCCACTTAATAGGAACGAAACTCTCCAGACCACGATTTACAGTCTGTTTATGCTTTCCACATAATTCCTCCACATCCATCTACTGGAACTAAGTGATGCCAGTTCAGTGTCTAAGTGAGACGATAGTAACTGCTTATCTGCTCTTCCTAGCAGAAATACTCTCTTAACCATCTTGACTCATTTATAAACTTCCATAATCGTAGTTACTATAGTGACATCATGACCGTTAACCCTCGTTTCTGTACTGACATTGTCGATAAAGTCCAGCCTATTTGTAGCTACAAGGTCTAAGATATTTCCATTGCGTGTGGGCTCCGGAGCTAGCTGTTCAAGACAATTTTGAGAAAACGTGTTCAAAGTATTTTGCATGGCTGTCTATCTGTACCCCCCGGTAATGAATCCATAGACATCCCAGTCTATACTCGGCGTGTTAAAATCGCCAATGCCTGGTCTGGGTATTTATGCGCTATCATCCGCAGACTATAGTTGAATGACCCTAGAACTGTCGCAGCAGAATCGGATAGCCGGTAAAAACATTCTACAATTAATTCGGTTTCACCTACACGTGCTACGTGGGACTCAATAGAGACAACATTTTTGTCAGCTGCAATGAACACTTCCCCTCCTATGGCCTCCAATCTGTGTTTCCGATTTGCGTTTCACGACTCACTAACTATATCAGAGCTTTCCACTTCGGGTTTCAGCCAGCTCTCGGTCCCAAGAATAATTCGAGAGCGAGAAATTTCCTGGAGGGCAATAAATTCGGGATTTTTATTACGAATACGTCAACAGTTTACTCATAAAATTGTGACAGTCGAAGTGTCTTTATTCTGAATGCCGTTTGACTTCCTTTGCTGCATATCGACTGGCGAGTGTTCATCAGAGCGCCTCAGACTACAACCTAGCCTAAAAAACCCTCATGTGCACTCCACAAGTATCTTCTACCCAGGTACCTGCTTCCTTTGTGTAGTGCACACCTGACCTATGAAGGGGAGTTCTGCAAATCCCCACACGACAACACAGGACTAGAAATCTGCAGCCAGGAACGTCACGGAGTCAACGAAGCCTTTCGTTGAGACCCTACACTCGGCTACAAACCAAAGGACCCCGATCAACTCAGGGAATGACACTGCAAATTACGAGCTATGCTTGTACCCCGCGCTCAAGGCCAGCAGTCTTCGCCACCAACTCCTCCAGCCGTGCATACGAACTGAGCATCGCCTCAGGCGTCGTTGGTACCGACTGTAACCTGTATGCACGATAGCCATAGGCAACGCCACCTCCACGTCTCGGATGAGGACCCCCGACACACATACCAGGTCCATATTGGCTTTCTTTCCAGCCCTCAACACTAGCTACCTAAGAGGCTCCATAGTGCGCTCCCAGTAGCTTGTAAACCTCTCCCCCATTGTGCCTGCCCGGACCCTGCTGAAGCAGCGGCCATCTGTCCACTCAAAGGGTGAACGGGCGAGACAAGCGACCAGTCTCCACATTGGCCCTCCGCCCCTAGCGACGCGAACGCGTTACTACCCGCTACTCACCCAGATGTGAGGGCGGATTCACCGCGTCGGGTGTTCTAGGAGGTGCCTCGGAAGCAGTGACCATGGTCAACCCAAGTGACACCTGAGGTGTCGCATGCGACGCGCCAGATTCTCAGCCACCGCTACACCCGGAGGCAGCAGCCTGGAGGTGACTGATCGTATCCAAAAGTGCATTAACTGTGGCCAGCTCCTCCTGCGTCCGCGCACAGTAAGCATACATCCTACCCATCCTAGTGAGAAGTGAACTACAAAGCAGACAATCCTAGAGATGCTACCCTCTTGGTGTGTCATCAATGGACGCTGATGCATTAATAAGCAACGTAGGTGGCTGTTCAGTGTTCAACAACTGCGATACAGACAGAATGAATTCACACTTACAAAAACGCGAGATTAAACCTCTTAAGCAGAGACACACATACGAAATTTAACAAATATACTACGAGGAAAAAACAGAAAAAGGCACACATTTCACTTTCCGCTCTGTAGACGTGTATCGGCCGAGATCTGGCGTCTTACTCCATTTGGTATTGTCGGTACGCTCTTGACACTGTGGATCGCGGAATACTGAACTCCCTAACGATTTCCGAAATAGATGCCCCATGTGTCTTGCTTCATTTACCATTTCGCATTCAAATCTTGTTAATTTCCGTCGCCGGCCCTTGTGACCGAGCGGTTCTAGGCACTTCAGTCCGGAACCGCGCTGCAGCTACGGTGGCAGGTTCGAATCCTGCCTCGGGCATGGATGTGTGTGATGTGCTTAGGTTAGTTAGGTTTAAGTAGTCTAGGGGACTGATGACCTCAGATGTTTAAGTCCCATAGTGCTTGGAGTCATTTTAATTCCCGTCGTGCGGCCATAATCACGTCAGTAATCTTTTCACTTGACTCACTTGGGCACAAATGACAGCTTCGCCAACGCACTGCCCTTTTATACCTCGCGATACTACCACCACCTGTACTCGTATACGTGCTTATCGCTGTGCCATGACTTTTGTTACCTCAATGTATATCGAAGTCAGTAATGCACATACTTCTGCAGTTTCATATAGCCATAGGCGAAAGATGTTTATACAATGATATTGTCCAATTTACGTATCATATGTTGAGTATCATCCGGTGGAGTTGGAATTTGGTTAAAACCTTAAGAAACATTTATTATGAGAGTGTGCGTCATACTCCAGTGGCTTCGCCCGTTTTTGGGTCAGAGGCGAAGAAAAAAATCTGGGTGATTAAAAATGACATGGTAATATCTTATTCCGAAAGGCACAGAAATGTAAAAGTCGTAGCAATGGAATTTCTGAACTACGAGGGGCGTTTGAAAAGTCTGTGCAAATATAAAAACTACTTACGTGTTTGGGGTAAACCTCTTTTATTTTTCAACATAGTCTCCTTTTAGACTTATACACTTCGTCCAAAGCTGTTATAATTTGTTGACCCCTTCCGAATAACAGGAATTGTCCAAGTCTGCAAAATAGCTATTCGTTGCTGCAATCACCTCCTTGTTTGAATAATATCTTTGTCCTGCAAGCCGCCGGCCGGTGTGGCCGTGCGGTTCTAGGCGCTTTAGTCTGGAACCGCGTGACCGCTACGGACGCAGGTTCGAATCCTGCCTCGGGCATAGATGTGTGTGATGTCCTTAGGTTAGTTAGGTTTAAGTAGTTCTAAGTTCTAGGGGACTGATGACCATAGATGTTAAGTCCCATAGTGCTCAGAGCCATTTGAACCATTTGTCCTGCCAGCCATTTCTTCAAATTGAAGAATAAATAGTAGTCCGAGGGAGCCAAGTCTGGAGAATAGGGGGGGATGTGAAACGAGTTGGAATCATATTTCCATTAATTTTGCGACCACAACTGCTGAGGTGTGTGCTGGTGCACTGCCGTGATGGAAAAGGACTTATTTGCGGTCCAATCGCCGGCGTTTTTCTTGCAGCTCGGTTTTTAAACGGTCCAGTAACGATGAATAATATGTACCTGCAGTAGTTTTACCCTTTCCCAAATAGTCGATGAGGATTATCCCTTGCGGATCCCAAAAGACAGTCGCCATAACCTTTCCGGCCGAAGGAATGGTCTTCGTCTTTTTTGGTGCACATTCTCCTTTGGTAACCCATTGCTCAGATTGTTCTTTGGTCTCAAGAGTATAGTAATGTATCCATGTTTCATCCACAATGACGAAACGACGCTTAAAGTCCTGCAGATTCTTCCTGAACAGCTGCAAACCATCCTTGCAACACTTCACACGATTCCGTTTTTGGTCAAGCGTGAGTAATTGCGGAACCCATCTTGCGGATAGCTTTCTCACGTCCAAATGTTTATGCAAAATATTATGTGCCCGTTCATTCGAGATGCTCACAGCACTAGCAATCTCACGCACCTTAACTCTTATGTCATCCATCACCATATCATGGATTTTATCAATGATTTCTGCAATCGTAACATCCACAGGGCAGCAACACTTGTGCCAATATGGCCACTCCGAAAATTTTGAAACCACGTATAAATGGTTCTCATCGAAGGTGCACAGTCACTGTAATGTATATCAAGCTTCTCTTTAGTCTCTTGAGGCGTTTTGCCTTTCATAAAGTAATGTTTAATCACCACACGAAATTGTTTTTGTCCATTTTTTGACAATCACTCGACTTCCTTGATTCACACGAATGCCAAACACAAATATGGCTTAAACTTGGTGTGCGTTCTTCACAAAGATGAGCCAACTAAACATGACCTCGATACGCGCCGGTGGTGCCATCTCTTGGACTTTCCATGGACTTTTCAAACGCTTCTCGTACCATTATGGTGTCCTTCGATTATCGTCTTGTGGAAAGCTGTGCAGTAGACCGATGTTTTACGCTGCAAGCACCGTGTTTACAGTATGGTATCCGTTTAGACGAGGTCACCGTATTTGAGGGCTGTATCATCCGTGGTCGGCGAAAACTTATATTGTTCTATGCTAGATGAGATAGATGATTATTGGTATATTACGTGCTTTGTTCACTTGTGAAGTCGTAATAGGGTAAATAGCAGCTAGTACAACGAACGAGGAACCGGCATAGCTCATATACAATGTCCTGCCGTGTTCAGACATGTGCTTAGGCATAATTCGTTAAAATTATTATGCTTCTATGAGACACAAGCGCTAGTCAGAATCGAGCGTCACGACAAATAACAAAACACTATCAACTACAACAGTTTGCTCAGGCTGTGGTGTACTGCTACGCTCCAGTAGGGTGATCACATTTGGTAACCACTGTGCGCAAGCGTCTACTGTAGTTTACACGTCTTTCTCCAATCTAAAGCTATTTGTCCTGTTTTCGAGATAACCGTACTGAACGATATGACAGAAAAGTGAGGTTACAAAATTATTTTGTGCGTGGGTGTTTAAGATCTACTCTCCCATCATCACATGAACTGTTCAGCTTACGGCAAGATAGGAAGAATTAATCGATTGCTGGTGTTAATAATGATCATCCTCCTTTACCTCCTCTGCATTACTGCAGATGACGTGTCACTGGGCACATTTGTTCTGTGCATGCAGTACACGTGAGGCGCCTAGTTGTTTTTACTGCACTGTGTGGAGTACGAAGGTTCTGTTATAGTTCACTAACCTGCTGTCTTCAAGTTGATGTCCCCAGCGCAGAAAACAACACGCCGGTCGTAGGTTCTGTATCTTGAGGCTGAAACTGACTTTTAGCGAGGTTCTGTTCTGAAATAATGTATCACTTCTTTGGGATGCCACTCGCGTATTTTAATATAGCCACACGAGAAGACTACATGATCATAATACAACACCTTCTGGTACAGCAAAGTACATGATCAAACACAATGTTTACGAAAATGTATCTTTACACTCTTTGTGGCACGTGACTGTGCCTCATGACTACCGGAGTGAATCTTTTAATACTGAATACTGGCAAACACATCCTGCCACAGACAACACGTCTGTTCTTCTCGACTGCCTAATCCAGATTGACGAACAGCCCGAAACACTTCGCGCTCCATACCAGAAAAGGTGTGACCCGAACTCTTCCGAAGTGCTTCGTCTGCAATTTCGTCAGTCCTATGTTTTTGATTTAAATTGTTTTTAATAATCCTAAAATCATAGTCAGCTGTTGAGAGATATTTACATTAAAAAGTGAACTCATTCCAATGAATAGTTTAACTAATAATAATAACTATACTTTAACGTTTTGGCGCCCGTGCTCCGAACACAGCAGCCAATCACAGAGCAGTAGCATTATGCAGACGGTCTTTCTCACGGGAATGGTACCGGATCTAACAGCTGTCGCAGGTATCTCACACCACATTTCGTCATCTATATACTTCTTGCATCTCCACTGCTCTGGGAACAGCTTCTTGGAGGCTAATATGATGGCTAACTAAGCCAGAAATATTACAAAAAAATGGTTCAAATGGCTCTGAACACTATGGGACTTAACATCTGTGGTCATCAGTCCCCTAGAACTTAGAATTACTTAAACCTAACTAACCTAAGGACATCACACACATCCATGCCCGAGGCAGGATTCGAACCTGCGACCGTAGCGGCCACACGGTTCCAGACTGAAGCGCCCAGAACCGCACGGCCACACCGGAAATATTACGAGCTGAGAGGAGAAGCAGAGGTCGAAACATTCTGTTCCGCGGCTATGCCGAACACGTGGCTCGGTTTTGCCGGTGCAGTCCCAGTTTTCACATAGACGTCATTGTGACCCAAGAAAATCGTCCGTGACACATAACTGTCCATTATATGTATAAGCAATTGCGAATATGGAGAAGTATCAGCTTAGAATGGAATGACGATAATAAAAATCTGTGTCGGACTGGACTCGAATCCGGATTTCTCGCATATCGCGAGCGATCACCTTACCATTAGACTATCGGTGCACGACCCACAGCCAGACTCCATATGTCGTTAATCATGCGTCTATAGCTTTACTCGTACATCCCTTATTCACGTTCCCATACAGGTGAGACGTTTTACTCGCAAGCCGCGAGTCAGGTGTCGGCGGATAAATACAGGGTTATTACAAACGATTGAAGCGATTTCACAGCTCTACAATAACTTTATTATTTGAGATATTGTCCGCCCCGGTAGCTGAGTGGTCAGCGTGACAGACTGTCAATCCTAAGGGCCCGGGTTCGATTCCCGGCTGGGTCGGAAATTTTCTCCGCTCAGGGACTGGGTGTTGTGTTGTCCTAATCATCATTTCATCCCCATCGACGCGCAGGTCGCCGAAGTGGCGTCAAATCGAAAGACCTGCACCAGGCGAACGGTCTACCCGACGGGAGGCCCTAGCCACACGACATTTCCATTTCCATATTTGAGATATTTTCACAATGCTTTGCACACACATACAAAAACTCAAAAAGTTTTTTTAGGCATTCACAAATGTTCGATATGTGCCCCTTTAGTGATTCGGCAGACATCAAGCCGATAATCAAGTTCCTCCCACATTCGGCGCAGCATGTCCCCATCAATGAGTTCGAAAGCATCGTTGATGCGAGCTCGCAGTTCTGGCACGTTTCTTGGTAGAGGAGGTTTAAACACTGAATCTTTCACATAACCCCACAGAAAGAAATCGCATGGGGTTAAGTCGGGAGAGCGTGGAGGCCATGACATGAAATGCTGATCATGATCTCCACCACGAACGATCCATCGGTTTTCCAATCTCCTGTTTAAGAAATGCCGAACATCGTGATGGAAGTGCGGTGGAGCACCATCCTGTTGAAAGATGAAGTCGGCGCTGTCGGTCTCTAGTTGTGGCACGAGCCAATTTTCCAGCATGTCCAGATACACGTGTCCTGTAACGTTTTTTTCGCAGAAGAAAAAGGGGCCGTAAACTTTAAACCGTGAGATTGCACAAAACACGTTAACTTTTGGTGAATTGCGAATTTGCTGCACGAATGCGTGAGCATTCTCTACCGCCCAGATTCGCACACTGTATCTGTTCACTTCACCATTAAGAAAAAATGTTGCTTCATCACTGAAAACAAGTTTCGCACTGAACGCATCCTCTTCCATGAGCTGTTGCAACCGCGCCGAAAATTCAAAGCGTTTGACTTTGTCATCGGGTGTCAGGGCTTGTAGCAATTGTAAACGGTAAGGCTTCTGCTTTAGCCTTTTCCGTAAGATTTTCCAAACCGTCGGCTGCGGTACGTTCAGCTCCCTGCTCGCTTTATTCGTCGACTTCCGCGGGCTACGCGTGAAACTTGCCCGCACGCGTTCAACCGTTTCTTCGCTCACTGCAGGCCGACCCGTTGATTTCCCCTTACAGAGGCATCCAGAAGCTTTAAACGGCGCATACCATCGCCGAATGGAGTTAGCAGTTGGTGGATCTTTGTTGAACTTCGTCCTGAAATGTCGTTGCACTGTTATGACTGACTGAAGTGAGTGCATTTCAAGCACGACATACGCTTTCTCGGCTCCTGTCGCCATTTTGTCTCACTGCGCTCTCGAGCGCTCTGTCGGCAGAAACCTGAAGTGCGGCTTCAGCCGAACAAAACTTTATGAGTTTTTCTACGTATCTGTAGTGTGTCGTGCCCATATGTCAATGAATGGAGCTACAGTGAATTTATGAAATCGCTTCAATCATTTGTAATAGCCCTGTACATGCATGCATGTCCAAAGGAACTTCGTGACACAGTTCGGAATAACGCAGGCACTGCGATATCTTATTTATACGCCGACACCGAGCAAGCGACTTTCACGTGAAATGACTCACCCGTACGGGAATAAGCATAATGCATGTACGAGTACAGGATGTAGACGCATGATTGACGTCGTGTGGAACTTGGGTCTGGCCGTAGGTCGCGCACGGATAGCCAAATGGTACGGCGATCGCTCGCGATAAGCGAGAAATCTGGGTTCGAGTCCCGGCGCGGCACAGAGTTTGACTGTCGTAAAGCTGATAGTTGTCCATATTCGCAATTGCGAAGACATCTAACGTAACGGCTGTAGCCGCAGCAGTGCTTGTTCCTTTCGACAAGTATGTCCAAAGAAACTTTGCATCGTAGTTCAGAATAACACAGCCACTGCAATACTGCTTAATTGTCAAGGTTCTTAAGCCGAGACATAAAATGCCTGTAATAATATTTCTCCTTTAAGTATTTGTGGAAAACAAGCTTCCTAGACGTGGGACGTTATAGAAATATACGAGGGTCGTCCACAAAGTGAGTTCCGTTTCTATTTCTATCCGCGGCTGCGCTACGATCGCAGTTCAGAGCATGCGCGGTAGTTCCTATAACACAAGGAGAAGACATGTACGCCATTTTCAGATCGCTGCTGCCGACGTGTGCTTTGTAGGGCTTCTTTATAATGACAGCCGTAATTGCAAATGCCACCGCGTGGGAAATCAGATCAGTGATTCGGTTTCTAAATGCAAAGAATGTTAAGCCAAAGGAAATTCATCGGAAAATCTGCGAGGTTTACAGACAAAATGCTGTGAGTGATTCAATGGTTAGACGATGGATCAGACTGTTCAATGAAGGACGTAATCAAGTGCCCGGCCTCACACGGTGAATGTGGCCAAACAACTCTTACGGGAACTTCACTGGGATGCTTTTCATCATCCTCCGTGCAGCCCTGACCTCGCTCCTAGCGACTTTCACCTTTTCTTACACCTAAAATCTTTCGTTGGTGGTCAACACTTCAACGGTGATGACGAACTGAAAGAACATGTTATCACATGGTTGAATAGACAGTTGGCAACCTTCTATGAAGAAGGCATACAAAAGCTTGTGCCACACTATGACAAGTGCCTACAAAATTTCGGAAGCTACGAAGAAAAGTAGTTTAACAGTTGTAGATTTTTGTACAATAAACATTTTTTTCTGTATCTGTACACGTTTGTTTCATATGACCAAACGGAACTTACTTTGTGGACATACCTCGTATATTTTGACAGTACATATGCCTACCATGTTTGGTTTAATTAGTCGTATACCTAAACAAAGAGATGTGTTGAAAAGCAAATCAGGTATTACCTACCCTCACCTGTAACTTGCCAAGCTTAACTTAACGGCCACCATGACAAGTAAAACCAGATTCAAAGGATGTATAAAGGAGCATCACTTAAAGCATTTTTCCCAATGGAACTGCGATCCTAAGGAACTTAAATTTGTCAAGAATGTGAGCGATGCTGCGTTGTTAGCTGTGCTTCTGAAATATTGTCTGGCATGTATCCATGCTTGCCCCAACAATCTACAGTCAAACGAAATTTTAGATTTTGGTATGAAACGTATAACTTATATCTCATTACTGATTAGTAATATTACATAGTTTTTAGGTTTAACAAATTGTACCTAAGTACTTAGTAACTGAAAAAACACTGCAGAAAACATAATATGCTAGTACAGGAAAAATATACATCTTTTTTATTTCTGAAGAAAAGTACTTTATTTATGTGCAATATACCTACATTTTCCTTTCCAATTCACAAAATGAAGATATATTCTTGCTATGGGTTTAGCAGCTGCTGCATCGTCATAGGCCTATTATCGATTTCAAAACATCACGATAACTGAAAAAGGTGATGATGATGTTTGGTTTGTTAGGCGCGCAACTGCGCGGTTATCAGGGCCTGTACATATTCCCAACCATTGCTCAGCCCAGACTCGCTACTTTCATCATAAGGACAAGACGAACACTCTGTCATCTCGAGGCAAGTGGAAAATCCTTGACCCCCCAGGGAACCGAACCCGGGACCCCGTGCTCAGGATGCGAGAACGCGACCGCGAGACCACGGGCTGCGTACAACCGTAAAGGAAGGATAAGCGTAAGTGCAGTAATGGAGTTAGGTATAAACGCAAGTGTCCCTGTTTTTTCATTTGGAAATGTGGCCAGCTTGCCCCTGGTTTTTATCTCGTCGTACTGGGTACGCTGTTTTCATAATTTGGTTAATTTATTTTCATTTAAGCGTTGTGACTGCCTACCCTTACTGTCTCACAGTCGTCATTTAACCTAACTGAGGGAAGTCGTAGCGCCATCTGTCTAAGAATCGTGTAAACACAGTTCAGCGTGTAATCGCGTTTTAACTGTTTTTGAATCTATTATTCTGTCTTGGAGTTGGGAACTATCACATCATTTGCCTAGACGAAAGTCGTAAACCATTTAAAAGCCACAACCAGGCTGGCCAAGCCAAGGATCCTTAATATCCTCCCGTTCCCCCTAAGATTTTTTCAGGGTTGGCCAACTGTCTGTCTCGTCAGGCAGCGTACTGTGCGTTACGTTTTGCGAGTAGTTAAGTGAAGAACCACAGGCCTGCATAACACAGACGTAAATTTTCCGTAGGTGTGGAGCAGCGTACAGGGTTTAGAACACTTACATTTGGGTAACAACAACAAATGACAGCATCTTTCAAACCGTCGAGCGAAGGCTGACTGGCTGTCGAAACGCGTGGCTTAAGTGTGAAGTTCGCACAGCCTTTCTCTCTGCCTGCCCGTTTTTTTGTTTCTTTCGATCCTTCCCGTCAGCTTTGCGCGCGGAGTGCCTCAAAATGGATATGGAAATGCACAACTGGGCCAGTGCGCTCCGTGTTTCCGGCACATTTCCTTTCAATCATCCTCATCTCGCATGCAAATCGGGCTGGCAGCCCGCCCGCGCTCAGCAAGAGCTGCCGCCAGAGCGCTCTGCCGTCGAGTTTAACGGTCGCCGTTTCCGCTCAGGTCGCACTCTAGCATTGCTGCCGGCTCTACGAACCATCGCATCAGGAACGATATTTCTCCAACAGTCGGGGACACAATAGCACTGTCCAGTTTGAGCTTACTTAAAAGTGGGTTGAAAGGAGCTTTTATGTTAGTCTGATTTTGCTTCGCAACTGTGTGATACGCTCTGCGCTACGACAATCCTTGTACACTCTAGTATACAAAGTCTAGGGATATTTTTATCTAGACAGTGTCTAGACAATAGAGTAATTTTATATATTGACAGTTGAGAGACATTTCTTGTTTATAGACATGATTTTACAACAAAATCTCAGTAATTTTTGCTCCTGTTTGATATAGGAGGCATGAGATAGTTCTTAGCTTATGTTGCACAACGCTTCGTAGTGTGGACGTCTTGGTTGACATAAAAAAAACACTCTGTCTTCAGGCTGAGTGCACCCCGAAAAATGGCTGGATGGTCACCCCTCCAAGTGCCGGTCACACCCGACAGCGCTTAACTTCGGGGATCTCACGGGAACCGGTGTATCCACTTATTTTTTTTATTGATCCAATCACTCAGTTTTTTTATTACAGAGGGCAGCTAACCCTCTGACCGAACACGCTGAGCTACCGTGCCGACTCCACTGAGGCAAGGCCGTTGCCTCTTGGTTGACATGGCCTCTAATTATTCTCTTTGAGCCATAGCAAAAGTTTCATCCGTTTTTTATTATTTTTGTTTTTCTTGTTAAAAAAAATTAATCAAGGTGTGGCCAACGGACAAAGTGCACCAACTGGTGAAGATTTTCACGTGGCACAATGTTTGTGGGAAGTTAGTATTTCCGCATATAAAAATCACAACAAGAATTAGTTAGTTATCGAAGAGCCGGCCAAAAAATACTGAAGTACCAGTGAGTGATAGAGTGATAACGAAAAAAAACATGGTTCTTCTACTTTCAAAGCCGAAACCAAGGCACATCCGAAAAGAGTTCACGTTTCCACCAATGTCTTCCCTTTCGATTTCTTTCACTATCCATTATTGTTACTGCACAAGTTGTGAACCCAATAAGGTCACCATATTTAGCAAATATCAAGGAACATGGCATTCAAATGTGTACACAAGACAAAGTATGTAGGTTCACTATTCGCAGTGTCCAGTTAATGGCTGTAGAGAGTCCCTCTGCAGTGTTTATAGACAGTCACTCGATTTAGTTTACGAGTGTGTACTTGCATGTTGTTATCACGAAATCTTCGTTTCGTCCCTGAGCAAATTGTGATACTCAGCCCACATGAACTCCACAGCTTTTATCTGAAACACCTGAACACCGCAGCCTACCCATAACTGCCCTCTTGTTACCTGTACCCAACTAAGCCAGTAACAATGAAGACGTTAAACCTACAGCACGCGTCTGCCCGAAACGGAAGTAACTCGATGCGGCAGTCACCATATTTGCTTTGGAATATTTAGCTGTTTATAACTTGAAATAGGTCGCCTCAAGGTAATGGCGCATTTTCACAAACACGCCGCGTTTATCAGTGAATGTCAGTTCATGGCGCACCAACTGTACAAATCAAAGAACGTTTTGCATCACCCCGGTTCCCAGAAATCATGAAGACAGACGTTGACTGTGGATATTGTGCGTCCACTTCGTGCCAGGAAGGACTCTCAACAAGGGAAGTATCCAGGCGTCTCGGAGTGAACCAAAGCGATGTTGTTCGGACATGGAGGAGATACAGAGAGACAGGAACTGTCGATGACATGCCTCGCTCAGGCCGCCCGAGGGCTACTATTGCAGTGGATGACCGCTACCTACGGATTATGGCTCGGAGGAACCCTGACAGCAACGCCACCATGTTGAATAACGCTTTTCGTGCAGCCAAAGTCGTCGTGTTACGACTCAAACTATGCGCTGCATAATGCGCAACTTCACTCCCGACGTCTATGGCGAGGTCCATCTTTGTAACCACGACACCATGCAGCGCGGTACAGATGGGCCCGACAACACGCCAAATGGACCGCTCAGGATTGGCATCATGTTCTCTTCACCGATGAGTGTCGCATATTACTTAAACCAGACAATTGTCGGAGACGTGTTTGGAGGTAACCCGGTCAGGCTGAACGCCTTAGACACACATTATGTGCGGACGACGTACGCCGCTGATGGTCATGGAAGGCGCCGTAACGGCTGTACGATACGTAAATGCCATCCACCGACCGATAGTGCAACCATATCGGCAGCATACTAGCGAGGCATTTGTCTTCATGGACGACAATGCGCGCCCCCATCGTGCACATCTTGTGAATGACTTCCTTCAGGATAATGACATCGCTCGACTGGAGTGGCTAGCATGTTCTCCAGACATGAACTCTACAGAACGTGCCTTGGATAGATTGAAAAGGGCGCTCATCCACTGCAGCAGTAGTCCTTGCGCGGCCTGAGTGACTCACTAACTATTCTGAGGGAACTACGCCAAATCGCCGTTGAGAAGTGGGACAATCTGCACCAACCGTGCCTTGATGAACTTGTGGATAGTATGCCACGACGAATACAAGCATGCATCAGTGCAGGAGGACGTGATACTGGGTATGAGAGGTACTGGTGTGTACAGAAATCTGGACCATCACCTGTGAAGGTCTCGCTCTATGTTGGTACAACATGCAGTGTTTGCTTCTCATGAGCAAAAGGGCGGAAATGATGTTTATGTTCATCTCTATTCCAATTTTCTGTACAGGTTCCGGAACTCTCGGGACCTAGGTGATGCAAAACGTTTTTTTGATGTGTGTATATAAGCCTTCAAGAGACTCTATGGTACCCAATACAAGACGTCACCATATGATGACAACGGCATAGCGTAACGGATAACGTCTTGGACTCCAGTGGTGAAGGAATTAGATGTGTATCGTGCCCTGTTCTTTTCCTTTATCTTAGTGTTGTTAACACCGCGCGAAGTGGCGCAGTGGCTAGCACATTGGACTCGCATTCGGGAGGACAACGGTTCAATCCCGCGTCCGGCCATCGTGGTTTAGGTTTTCCGTGATTTCCCTAAATCGCTCCAGGCAAATGCCGGGATGGTTCCTGTGAAAGGGCACGGCCGACTTCCTTCCCCGTCCTTCCTTAATCCACTGAGACCGATGACCTCGCTGTCTGGTCTCCTTCCCCAAAAACAACCAACCAGTGTCGTTAACACATCCTGGGACTTTCTTATGAACGTAGCACAAGTATGTTCTGCTATATGCGATGTTATTTATATTTCCATCTGATTAGGAAACGACGAAGGAAATAAATATTTACCCTTTTATTTCCGAATATGTGGTGATTTCCAAGCGAGTGGTTTGGCAGGAACCTAAGAGGACAGTTCAGATTGTTATGAGTGAACTACAGAAATACAATGGAATGTCCTTTGAACAAACCTGCATGCATGTCTGAAAGAACACTCCCTCGTACTTCTGAACAACACAGGCATTGCAATATTGTATTTATCCATCGACACCATGCAAGCGAAATGTAATTACAAAAAAATTCTTCCCTGTACAGGAATATATATATAATGGATGTACAAGTGCATGTTGTAGACACCTGGTTAGCAACATATGGAAGTTTGGTCCTGGCCGTCAGGTGTGTTCAGATAGCCTATCGGTAAGGCGATAAGCGAGAAATCCGGGTTCGGGTCCCTATCCGGCATAAATTTTAATTGTCATCCTTCCATTATACAGCTGACTATTGTCTATATTCGCAACTGCGAATACATTACACCTTTAAAATACTTATTCTTCATTGTCACGAATATTTCGCTGTTTTTTCGGAATATGTGGCGATTTCCGAGTGTATTGTTAGGCGGGAACCTAAGTGTGCAGCTTAAATTGCTGCGAGTGAAACGATCAGTAGTGAAATGTGTATTCTGTTTAACTGTTTGAGAAGAGGCAAGAGCAGGATTTGCATACGCGAAAGGTGAGATGCTTATTACGTCACTTCTGTTTGGAGCAGACGTGTCTTGTAGGTATAATGTCTTGTCAGTAGCAGCAGACATATAATTCCCTGTCGGCCACTCCCCTCAACACACTGTTAGGTCTGTCCTACTGGTGTCGCAATTTTAAGCAAAAGAGTAATGTTACATTATTATTAAAAAATCTAAAAGAATAATAATATAGTAAATCAGCTTAAAATAAATAACGGCACAATATCTAAAGTAGGCTGTTTTAAATATCTAGGATAATGGATATCAGACAATATAAAAGGACAGATAATAACAGAGACTGGAATACATAAAATGGAGACGACCTTTCAAACATAAACAACAAATGTATACCAAGAATCTTTATCCTGGAATGCAAAAGTCTATGAAACAATGATTAGACCAGAAATATTCTATGCAGTAGAAGCCTTTCAAATGGCTACAAAGAGATAGCTCGAAAAATTAGAAGTAACTGAGAAGAAAAGAATCCTAAGAAAAGCAGCAGTGAATCAGAATACACATTAAGATTTAATACGGAACTATATCTGGAACTTGACAAGGTAACAGGGTAACAGAATAACTAAACAAATCATACTAAAATGCAGGAGTCGGTATGGACAAAATAACAAACAGAATCAATAAGAAATGCAAGTTTTCAAGACTGGAAGAAAATGAAATGTACTCCAAGAAAACTGCAACTGATAATAAAGAAGCAGAAACAATGTTGAATTATCGCACCTTATAAAAGATTTATTCTAAATAAACAAGTGAATTATTATCTTAGCACCCTAACTGTCAGAAGTATGACGAAAATAGTTTAAAGAAGAGATGGTGCCGGCCGATGTGGCCGAGGGGTTCTAGGCGCTACAGTCTGGAACCGCGCGACCGCTACGGTCGCAGGTTCTAATCCTGCCTCGCGCATGGATGTGTGTGATGTCCTTAGGTTAGTTAGGTTTAAGTAGTTCTTAGTTATAGGGGACTGATGACCCCAGAAGTTAAGTCCCATAGTGCTCCGAGCCATTTTTTTTTTAAGAGATGTTACATACAATAATTAAGAGCTTCAATTGCAAATAGTTTTATTCAGAAGATACTTTTAAGCAAATTATAAGATTTAAGCTTTTTGTGAATCATATTTTAGTTAGAGCAACCTGTTTATGTCAATATTTTGTCGTTGCGCTATTCCGTGCTGGATGAATACTCGTCTTTCATTGGTTTTAGTGTCAATTTTTGGTACTGTTCCAGAGCCGCCTCTGCTATGCCGAATGTCATAGTTGTTTTAACTCCTCTCAAGTTGAATGCAAAAATGTAAATGATAGGGTGAGCTAATTCAGTCAATGAAACTAAGAACGAGATGAGAATTCTCATATACATTGCCGTTCTAAAAAGAGCATTGATATCGTCTGCGGAAATGTATGGTTCAAATGGCTCTGAGCACTATGGGACTTAACATCTGAGGTCATCAGTCCCCTAGAACTTAGAACTACTCAAACCTAACAAACCTAAGGAGATCACACACATCGATGCCCGAGGCAGGATTCGAACCAGCGACCGCAGCGGTCGCGCGGTTCAAGACTGCAGCGGGAAATGTATGTACACGCTCTTGTAGCTGAAGTGAAATCTGTGTGTGAGGTAGGGGATATTAATGGGCTCCCCCCTCCCTCCGCGCAATACCATTCCTCGATGTTTTCAGAGCTTTGGAGTTGGACCGAGATGCCGACCGGCCGCCGTGTCACCCTCTGCCAGTGGCATCATTCGGATGTGGTTCGAGGAAGTGAGGTCAATAGATAGCTCTTCCACTTGTTGTTAGTTTTTAAAGACCATGGAACCGCTGTCTCTCACTCTTTCAGCTCCTCAGTTGGCAACACAAAGCTGACTCCATCGCTTTCTAGTCATCCCACTAAAGAAGAAACCCTTGACAGTTCTGGAAATTGAACCGACGTCCTCAACATTGCTGTCAGACAGGCTGACAGCATAGCTGAGAAGGTGGTTTCCAGTGCTGTTATTAATAAAATCTAGTGATGCGATAAATGATTGCTGTATTGTTAGATTTTTAACGATCCGGTCTATTCCGGAGAGCTACGCGTGAGGATAGGTGAGATGAGGGATGACGTGTTTAAGTTGTGGCGTGCATGCAAACAGTGGCACTGTTGACAGGAGTTTTTTCAAGGAGCCTTATACAGCACTCCGGCCGTCCTTGCAGTGTGCTTGCAAACGCAGCCGATTGCAGAATGCGCTGACGCCCGATCCGACGGTGCCGTCTGTTGTCGCGAGTCATGGGCAGCAGCTACTTCGGTGCCAAGCAGTCCACCAGATCTTCCGACGTACTTCCGGCTACGCATTCCCGCACTTACTCGTGGCCCCCATATCGTGCGCTTGGGTGCAACAGCCAACACCAGATGTCCTTAGACGAACAGCAGTGCCCTGGTCTCCCGCAGAGGGCTCGACCAAGGCAATGGTCGATGACATCTAAGTGGCCTAGGTGGTTGCTAGGGCGCGTCTTCCCCAGACGAGCCGTAGACAGCTCTCCGTCCATCGGCCAAAGTCTCCCAAAGAATGGATTCTGGCTGCAACCCCGCTCACCTAATTGGTGAAGTTTCCCAAGTCTCACGACCTTAGTCACGCCTCGCCGGTACTCGATGAGTCACTCAGTTGGTAGGTAGTCACCAGATCTTCATTATCAAGAGGTGGTCGTGGATTATCTGAAACTCAAAAGCCTGTCATTCTCTCCAGTTCAAGACGCAGGCAGAATGGTGGTACTTCTGAATGCTTTGAGACCCTAAGCTCTAGTATTGATACCCTTATAACCACATTTATGACATGGCCGTACTGGACGGGAACGACTAAGTTGGCTTCCTACAACTTTCCTGGCAGTTTTTCCTATCCAGAGCACGGGTTGTTAGGCCCGGTTAAACTTGTAGAATGTGAGTTTCTCAGTAGCATGCAAGTGACTCAGCTACAAAATATTACTTCACTCTTCGTCAAACACCGTGCTAACTGTTCTACGCACTCGACCGTTGACCGGTGTCGGAAACCTCCGTCTGCACGGAGTTTTTTGTCGTAATATCAGCAGTACTATCCAGTGGCTTTCTTGATGAACGCGTAGGCCGAGATGGCCTCTACTGCCTGGGCGCGGTAGGAATAAAACTTCAAAAATTTCGCTCGTCGAACTATTCAGGACGCAATAAGATATGAGATATATCTCACAAGATATAAGAAAGAAAGATGAGTAGATAGAATGAATACATAACGATTGGCTCTTAATGAAGATAACCGTGTCAGGTGACTTAATTACTTGCTCATTCAGGAAGGCTGAGGTCCAAACTTCTGTCCAGTCTTTGAGATTTAGTGTTCTGATATTTTCCCTGAATGGAATAAAGCGCATTTCGGGATGATTTCCTTTAGAAAGGACACTTCCGATTTCAAACTTCCTGGCAGGTTAAAACTGTGTGCCCGACCGAGACTCGAACTCGGGACCTTTGCCTTTCGTGGACAAGTGCTCTACCATGTGAGCTACCGAAGCACGACTCACGCCCGGTACTCACAGCTTTACTTCTGCCAGTATCTCGTCTCCTACCTTCCAAACTTTACAGAAGCTCTCCTGCGAACCTTGCAGATCTAGCACTCCTGAAAGAAAGGATACTGCGTAGACATGGCTTAGCCACAGCCTGGGGGATGTTTCCAGAATGAGATTTTCACTCTGCAGCGGAGTGTGCGCTGATATGAAACTTCCTGGCAGGTTAAAACTGTGTGCCCGACCGAGACTCGAACTCGGGACCTTTGCCTTTCGCGGGCAAGTGACGGCACTTTGCTTGTGACGTACATCACCTACAGACGACATTTTGAAACTGTCCTGCAGCTACGCTGCAGATAGCGTGAAGTGATGGAAACTTGGCGCGCTCACTCTTGAGACTTCAAATAATACACACGTAACGTTTCGCATTCGTAGCATTGTTTGCAGCTGAGCAAAAAAAAAGTGCGGTGCTTTACTTTCTGGGCAACCCTCGTAGTAACAGATTGTGAACCATGTAAGACATTCGCATAGGGAGCTGTGATTTTCAGCTGAAATTATATTTGAAATTTCGGCCTGGAATCTCACTGACTGGAGTAGAATTGTCTACAGTGAAGAGTCCGAAGTGCGATGACCAGCGAAAATGTGTCTGAAGACGGCCTGGAAGGTTCTCGTCTGTAGCACCCTAAAAGCACGGAGGTACGTCGACGGTATTCTACGCCCCGTTTTGGTGCCCTTTATGGCAAGTCATCCTGTGCCTGCATTTCAGCAAAATAATGGCCGCCCGCACTAGGCGAGAGTTTCTACTGCTTGTCTTCGTGCATGCAAGACCCTACCGTTGCCAGAAAGGTCACCGGATCTTTCACCAATTGAGAACGTTTGGAGCATCAGAGGCAGGACCTTCAAACCAGCTCCGGATTTTGACGATGTAACGCGCCAGTGGGACAGAATCTGGCACGATATCCCTCAGGAGGACGTCCAATAACTCTATGAATCAATGCCAAGCCGAATAACTACTTGCAGAACCACGGGTGGACCAACGCTCAGTTTGTGAAACTCTTTCTCTTGAATAATTTGTTTGTTCCTATATGAACATCCCATCTACCGATTTCCATCCCATTCGGAGAATTATTTCATATTTCATCTTTTGTTTTGTCTTAGTGTGTAATTCAGTAACAATTGACGGGTTCAAATTTATCGAAAATCTGTCTAGGATAGATGGGAAAAGGGTGACAAAAGATATTTTTAAAATACTTTATAGAGACGTAAAATTTATGACGAATGGTTGAGGGAGCTGAGAAAGGTTCCTGAACGGGCTGGGTTAAATTAGGGAGATGTAGGAGGGGCAAATTGCATGCCAATGATCTACTGCTATAAAGTTACTCCTGACGAACAGAAACTGAACAGGGGAGGAGACAGGAAACAATGCACATATTTTGGGCTGACACGAAGGTTTCCATTAATTTGATGTTGTTAATTACCGTGGTTGTCAATGGTCGTTACGGAATTTTAAAACATACACTGCGTGGCAGCAGTCCCGTAACCGGTAGCACGAGGCACCAACTAACGTGATGAATTCAAGTCTACGTCTGTTCTTATCTTACATTTTAAGCTGCCGACCGCGCTGGAGATGAACCGTCCTGGATGGGCCCATACATCAACAAGTCCTCAGTGGCAAGCTGCGAAATATCGCCACTTCATCGACTTGGTGGCCCATAAATATGTAATGCAGCGTAGAAGTCAGTAACCCAATTAAATATGACTTTCTGCTCATCCGGCTGCTAGAAGCAACGGTCGTTTGCTGCACACCGGAGAGTTGCTGATTTATAGCTATGCATTTCTTGTGCCAGTTCCAAATTGAGTCTACAGTCCAATGATTTATAGTATTCTCCAGAGATTTCTGTCCTTCAGAAACGATAAAATGCGCTTCATAGAACACGTGCGGATGATGAGTGTTATATCCCGGGTGAAACATAGAAAACATTTTCTTTATTTTTCTTCTCCTTGAACTCGATATGAATTCAGATATTTGTTATACGGTACTCTGTACCGTTCAGTTTATGGATCATTGTATGAAAAATACATACTTACACGAACCTGTAATCTGTATTATGTTTGCCAGTTTGCTATAGCTGCATGGGAGTCAGCAGAAAGTTTTTCAAGAGCGTGTAAAATTATGAAATCACTATTTTCTGTGAATTTTAAAAGGTGTCGTGCCCCAGAAGCAAAATTGACAAGATGTGTAGTGCCTAAAACGATTGATAGTTGCCGACCGGCGTGGCCGAGCGGTTCTAGGCGCTACAGTCTGGAACCGCGTGACCGCTACGGTCGCAGGTTCCAATCCTGCCTCGGGCATGGATGTGTGTGATGTCCTTAGGTTAGTTAGGTTTAAGTAGTTGTAAGTTCTAGGGGACTGATGATCTAACGATTGAGAGTTATCCAGTTAGTATTTTAAAGACAGATTACTTTGATACCGAGACGGTATGCATATTCAATCGCATATGTAAAGTAGACCTTGAGTATGGATGTCGTCATCTTGGTTCAACGATGTAAATTTTCATTCTCATTTGGTTAAAGACAGGATATCCAAAGAATAATGAAATAAATATAGGAAATATTTACAGAAAAGTTATTGAGAGCCCCGTAGTGTGATGCGAAACGAAAATTAAAAATTTGAAATATATAACAAGTACAAGTGAGAAAAACTTGTTGAATGGTGACAAAAATAGCCAACATTAATACTCCTTGAAGTGGAGTAACTGGTTGTAAAATTCGGAAAAACGTTTTTTAGATTTGATGTAATTTACAACACTTGTTTTGCTTACAAAACATCTTTCATCGCGTTAGCGGATTCGTTTCATCAAATTAACTCTTTCTGTTTGTTAATGTCATCTGGAATAACTAAAATTGAACAAAATGTGTTTCGAAAAGTACATTTTTGTGGTTTGGTTATATCAAGCGTATCCTGTTACCTTAACCGACGAGTTGAACGTGATAAATCTTAAAAAAGTACCCCTTAACTGACCAGTAGAATCCACGTAGGACTGAAAGAAGTCAACACTCGTCCCTCCATAGAAACGCATTATTGGACAGCCGTACCAACTTAACTTGAATTCGCAGCTCTATGTCTGCTTGCAGTGCTGTGTTACACGTCACAGAGTTGAGAAGATTCTTATTCCTAAGGAGGACATCTTTTTGACCTTGAAATTTCATACTTTTTGCCTCTCTCCTAGCTTATAAAATGAAATTTTCTGTTTCTACCGATGTGTTTGTACACTAAATCAAGTACAAAAAAAATGGTTCAAATGGCTCTGAGCGCTATGGGACTTAACTACTTTGGTCATCAGTCCCCTAGAACTTAGAACTACTTAAACCTAACTAACCTAAGGACATCACACACATCCATGCCCGAGGCAGGATTCGAACCTGCGACCGTAACGGTCGCGCGGTTCCAAACTGTAGCGCCTAGAACCGCTTGGCCACTCCGGTCGGCAAATCAAGTACAGACGGCTGTGTTCTTCAGAGTCTACTGCAACGGCTGTGCCATGTAAAACTAAATGCAGAATTTACAGGCCACCACAGTTCGTCTTGGTCCGCAGACAAAGGATTAACTACTATTGAGATGCCGTTATAACGCAAGAGGTGGGGGCATTCTTGAGGAAGTTGGTGACGGGTGAGAGCCATTTATACTGTTGTCTTGCTTTATGCTGTACTGATATCCATTCTTCGGTATAATGGATCGGTCCCTTTCTATAGCACAAAAATGGCCGTACGAGGAAGAGACAGAAAAGATTGCTGAGACTGTATCAGTGCTGTTCCTTAAAAGATCGCATCAGTCTTGACTGCAGAAATGCGCCGAAACTGCCACGGCATCAAAGAATCAACGTAATTTCTCGTGAACGAGGTGGGAACCAGCTAAAGTCCCTAGACAGACAGCCATTGGTGAGTCACAGAATTTCCCGCCGTGCCCAGTAATGTTGACTCTGCAGTTTAATGGAGCCGCAGAAAATTACTGCTAGAAATACCAGAGAATTTGGTATTGAATTAAAAGGCCTGTTCCCAGATACCACGAGGGGGCAACTGCCACATCTTGCGGACTCCTCTGAAGAGCTGCCACCACTAGTACTCCTTGTTATAATGTCGCAATGTTGAAATGGTAGATGATCCAACCTACCAACCCATAGCTACTCATAGAGCTTTTCAGTACTGGTTTTCAATCACAGGGAAAGGAAAAAATCATTAGTTCTTATTTCATATGCCTTCGAGCCATGAATGCTGTAGGATAACTTAGAATCCATGACCGTCTTCTCTATTACAAAATACAGATCCGAATAAATTGTAGATAATGCACTTATGGTATTTCTTGAAGGACTTACAAGAGGCAGTCAAATGAAAACGACACAGATGGAAAAAGTATGTAAACTACTTATTATTTTAAATGTAAACTGTTAACACATCTATCTCCATGTGAGATAAGGCGGTCAATGCCTTCATGCAAAACTTTCTGCGGTTACTTACGGAACCAGACGTCCAGCTCTCCGCCGATGTCAGTCGACAGCGACGAATGTCTTTCTTCAGGGCTCCAAAACAATGGAAATCGCATGGGGAGATCGGGACTGCGTGCAGGATGTGTAAGGGCTTCCCAGCGAAACTTCCGCGGCACACTCGAAACAAACTTGGCAACATGAGTCCATCACCAATAGTGGCTCATTTGGGATTACTTTGAGGAGGATATTAGGATGGTCAATACACGGGTTGAAGCAAAAAGATTCAGCCAATTTTCAGGACAATTTGCTCATACACAGAATAAGAAAACATGTTATATGGACATGACTGCTCATTACATCTTCTTTTTCTGGTGGTACTCCGTATCTTCAAACGGTCAGCATGTCAATCTGAATTTGGAAATATTAGTGATAGATGATGGCCAGATTACTTTACTGTCAGGTGTCGAATGTACACATAAATGCAATCGATGTATGTTTTTTTTTTTTTTTTAATCTTAGAACCATGTCTCAGTGGCGTCAACCATCCAGCAGAAACGCGCACTGTCGAACAAGGGACCGCCAGCGCAATCCACTAAGTGACAGCATCAGTGGTAGGACGCAGCCGCATCGACAATGAAGAAATGTATGCATTCAGGTATCTCCATCTCGACGTTGCCTGCAATCAGTAAACAGCATCGCAAAGGAAACACAAACCGACTTCGCTCTAATTGGAGCTTCGTTGTCTGCAGTTTGGAAACAGAGCTTGCGTCGTAAATCAGTACTGGCTGGAAAAGAAAGTGTCAGAAAGGTTCGTGCAACGGGCGAACTCCCATGCGCAAGACAGCTTCAAACGTCTTATTACTTAACAATGTGTTAGTACGATCATTTTAGGTTAGGCTTTGCTGTGACTGTTATTCACATCGAATGAAACAAGTTTACTGTTACCAGTCACTGTTTATCTCCACGATGCGTTTCGAAGGTTTAAGCCTCCAAAATCAGGTGAATTTATATTTGTTAGTGTGTGTGTGTGTGTGTGTGTGTGTGTGTGTGTGTGTGTGTGTGTGTGTGTGGTGTTACGATTTTTCGAGTAACTTCTGGCACTGTCACCAGAGGTCACAATAGTTTTTTGTTTACAAAATACACACACAAAAAAAAGTTTTGCATCCCCTCGGTTCCGAGAGTTCCGGAAACAGAATAGGAATAGATATCAACATAAACATATTTCCGCCCTTTTTATTGCTCATGAAAACCACACATTCTATGTTGTACCATCACTCAGCGAGATCTTCACAGGTGATGGTCTAGATCAGGCTGTTCCAACCGAGCTCCAGGGAGCCGGAGCGCTCCGGAGCGCTCACTGCGGCAGCTCGGAGCCCGCGTGGAGGGGGAAAGCGAACTCACTGCCCCCTGGCCGCATGCAGCCGCAACTGACGCAATAATCCGTGTTCAATGACAGCTATGACTAGGGGCGGGAGCCCTGTACCTCTATTGGAGGATGATACCTTTCTATTCATTGAGAGGGATGGTCGTCCGCAGTGTCTTGTATGTCATAAAGTATTTAATTCTGGGAAGAGCTACAATATACAACGACATTACACACGTATTCATGCAGCGCACAGGTAGAAGGCGTTGCACGCAGAGAACTGGTAGCCAGGCTTAAGAACGACATACCAGCAGACGTAAGTTTAAAAACGGTTTCGTAATACGGAGGGTATCAAAACATGCAGCATAGTTCGTGTTCTGTAATGCGTTTATAATTTTCAGGTGAATGAGAGTGGAGAAAACACTACTAAATCTGGAATTGGATCAAGCTACACGGTCGCTCACATCATTGGGACGAGTGGCAAGCCGTTTTCGGTGGGACCACTCGTAAAATCGTGCATGGCAGCAGTTGCAGAATGTTTGTTTCCAAGGGGGGTGCAGGCAATTGAAGGGGTTTGCCTGTCGAAGCAAACAATGTCTCGTCGAATCCTGGACATGGCAGCGGATTTAGAGACACAGCTCAGGAAAACGGTGGAGAGCTTTGTTGCATTTTCACTAGCGCCTGACGGACTGTGCTCAGCTTGCAGTCTTTGTGCGTGGTGTCGACATGGAGCTGCAAGCAACTGAAGAACTCTTGGATGTGGTACCACTCGATTACACCGCAACAGGACGTGACATTTTTTAAGCTGTTTGTGAATCAGTGGAAAATATGAATTTGCAATGGGATAAGCTCCATTCCTTAGCGACAGACGGTGCACCACAAATGATCGGGCGTCACCAAGGTTTTGCTTCTCGTTTTAAAAATAAACTCAGGGACGAATTCGGGAAAGACATCTTGACTCTTCATTGTTTTATTCACCAAAAGGCACTGTGTGCTGAAAAAGTAGAGCTAGGTGGCGTAATGAAAGATGTCGTGAAGTGTGTGAATATTTTGCGGCGTCACGGTATGGATCATCGCCAGTTCAAAGGATTCCTGAAAGATATGGAAGCGGAGTATGGGGATATACCATACCACAATACAGTTCGTTGGCTGAGTCGGGGAAAAGTTGTAGATGTTTTCTTTGCCATTCGTGAGGAAATATCCCTTTTTCTCGAAATGGAAGGGGAAGAAATGCGTTGTCTGAAAGATATAAAATGGATATCAGACCTGGCGTTCCTCTATGCATTTGAAAAATATAAATCCGCCATTGCAGGGCAAAGGGCAGCTAATCGCTGACATGCACGACCACATCAAGCGTTCATGGAAAAGTTACGTTTGTTTGAGAGGCAGAGGAGTAATGGACATTTAACGTTCTTCAATCGTCTTGCTTCTTTAAAACTACCTGAGGGTACTACTTTCGGCGATTACCAAGCAAAGTTAAAGCAGCTCAGCGCGTCGTTTGACCACGATTCCGAGACCTCACTAGTTTGGAAATGGAACTTAAGGTGTTCAGCACTACTTTTTCATTTTCCCCTGATGACTTGTCATCGTCACTTCCATTTGAGATTATTGATTTGCCAAATTCAACTTTGTTGAAAAAGAGGTACTACAACACGATGGTATCATTCATTACAGCAAAAAACATTTCCCAAGCTTCACAACAATGCCGCTCAGATCGTGTGCACGTTTGGATCTACGTGTTGTTGTGAGCAGCTTTTCTCAGCAATGAAAAGAGTAAAAAGTAAGAAACGATCGTTTCTTCGGGATGCAACAATGAAGGCCATCCTCCACATTAACGCTGGAACACTTTGACGGCTGATATTTCCAATCTTGTAATGAAAAGAAAATTTCAAGCTACAGAGGCCCTATAAATTTAGTACGCAATTTCTTGTACAATAGTTGTTGCTTATTTATTTTCTGAACACCATATTTCCTGGTGTAGCATGTCACCACGTCTTAGCAGCTAAGAGTATGAGGTTATCGATCTTGTAAGACGCAGCTGGCACATCAAAACGCTTGCCTTGCCGCCTGCCTCAGCCAGCCGTGCCACGTGCCGGCGTGCCGGCCCACTTGAATGGTCACAGCGAGCGACACGGCTCCCTGGAGCAGGGAGCGCTCCGCGGCTCACAACGGAGCCGATGACCTGGAACAGCCTGGTCTAGATTGCTGTACACACCGCTACCTCTAACACCCAGTAGCACGTCCTCTTGCATTGATGTATGCCTGCATTCGTCGTAGCATCCTATCCACAAATTCATCAAAGCACTGTTGGTCCATATTGTCCCACTCCTCAACCTCAACCTCAGATTGGTTGGTGAGTCACGTCGTCCACAAACAGCCCTTTTCAATCTATCCCAGGAATGTTAAATAGGGTTCACGTTTGGAGAACATGCTGGCCGTTCCAGTCGAGCGATGTCGTTATCCTGAAGGAAGTCATTCGAAAGATGTGTACGATGGGGGCACGAATTGTCGTCTACGAAGACGAATGCCTCGCCAAATTGCTGCCGATATGGTTGCACTATCGGTCGGACGACGGTATTCACGTATCGTACAGCCGTTACGGCGCCTTCCATGACCACCACCGGCGTACGTCGGCCCCACATAATACCACCCCAAAACAGCAGAGAACATCCACCTTGCTGCACTGGCAGGACAGTGTGTCTAAGGCGATCAAATACTTGTCTGACGATTGTCTGGTTAAAGGCATATGTGATACTCATCGGTGAAGAGAATGTGATGCCAATCCTGAGTGGTCCATGTTGTTGGGGCAATCTGCATTGTGTCGTGGCTACAAAGATGGATCTCGCCACGGACGTCTGGAATGAAGATGAGCATCATGCTGTGCGGCTGGTCCTGGCGGAGGTTCGAGTCCTCCCTCGGGCATGGATGTGTGTGTTTGTCCTTAGGATAATTTAGGTTAAGTAGTGTGTCAACTTAGGGACTGATGACATCAGCAGTTAAGTCCCATAAGATTTCACACGCATTTGAACATTTTTTGTGCATCATGCAGCCAATTGTGCACAGTTTGAATCGCAACGCGACCTCCTGTGGCTGCACGAAAAGCATTACTCAACATGGTGGCGTTGCTGTCAGGGTTCCTCCGAGTAACAATCCGTAGGTAGCGTTCATCCACTGCAGTAGTAGCCCTTGGGCGGCCTGAGCGAAGCATTTCATTGACAGTTCCTTTCTCTCTACATCTCCTCCATGTCCGAACAATATCGCTTTGGTTCCCTCGGAGACGCCAGGACACTTCCATTGTTGAGAGTCCTTCCTGGCACAAAGTAACAATGCGGACGCGATCGAACCACGGTATTGACCGTCTAGGCATGGTTGAACTACAGAAAACACAAGCCGTGTACCTGGAATGAATGGAACTGATCGGACCCCCTCCGTGTAATAGGCGCTGCTCATGTATGGTTGTTTACATCTTTGGGAGGGTTTAGTGACATATCTGAACAGTCAAAGGGACTGTGTCTGTGATACAATATCCACAGTCAACGTCTGTCTTTAGGAGTTATGGGAACCGGGGTGATGCAAAACTTTTTTGATGTGTGTGAGAGTATACAGGTGATGGGTTACGACAGTGAAAGGAACCTCTGACCACTGTGAGACAGTGCCTCAAGTTCCTGCAAAAATTGTAACACAACACACACATATGTAATACTAAAAAATGTAAATCCTCCTCCTCCTCCTCCTCTTCTCTCTCTCTCTCTCTCTCTCTTTCTCGCTTTGAAGTGAACATCAATAACTTAGAAAGTCGAAATGACATGCGCACCATTGAATGAATAGATTAGGCAGATTGTAAAATCTATCAATATTTATAAAAATAAGGTAAAGTCAGTCGTATGACATGACTGTCTGGGAGGCCAAGAGGGGAAGCTTCAGGTACTTCAGTTGGAAACGTGTTTTTTTTTTTTTTTTTTTTTTTTTATCCTTCGCGCCCATAGGCACCTTTCTTTGCGGAATGTAAGTGTTGTGTGTGATTTAAGGGTAACTGTTAAGTGTAGATGAGTGTAGTTGGTGTGAGGCTAGTGTGGTGTGATGTATGTATTGGATAATGATGAGAGAAGGGAAAGGGTTGAATCCCGTGCTGGCAGATAGCCTTTTCTTGCTGTCTGGTGGACGGGTCACAGTCAACAGTGTCACATGCCCTCAGTTCACGAGACACTGCGGAAAGGTTCGGAATTGAATCCAGGACATTGACGCAAAGACAGGTGATAAGGGACTTCAACACTTCTGCTGTCCACGTAAAGGCAAGCGGAAAATATCCAACAGCGTACGGCTTATCCGGACGGTCACACGACCAAGTACTGGACACGTACGATGGTGCGTAACTAATACGGGAACTTGGAGGAGAACGAGATAACGGTGCACAGTGAGATTGTGCTGGTTTTTGGATGGAGGGTGCTATAACCTATTTTAGTGATAGGTCACTATGTCATTTTAACTTCGTTTGGAGTGAGATTTGTAAGTGAACGGTTGTCCTTCACCTTTCTGGTTGTGTTTTTCAAGTTTTGACGAATTTCAACACAAGATAAGCCGTTAATTGTTAACCGTATGCCCTTAAGGGACATATAGCCTTGAAGAGAATGGCATTTGTTATGGTAAGTTCTGTGATGCGTTTAAATGCGTTACCCAGAATGCTGTTACCCTAAAATGTGCTTCTGCCGAACGGGATAATTTCCCGTTTTACCCAGTCATTTTTTGGTGCAACTAGATTTCAGACTACATATTTCTTTTTCTCCCCTTGATGTTCCAGATAGTGCGAACTTATGTTAGGAAGACTGATAGACAGCAGTAGGATATTAGATCAATGTAAATAGCAGTTTCAGTCCTTTTAAGTTCTGGAATGGAAGTTTTAAAAGCATCTAAGGACTTTATTGCTTCCAAATCAACGTTGTAGAGATTCGTACACAAAGCTAAGAATAATTCCAAACACTGAGTTTACACATCATCTAACATTCTGCGTGGTGTCTGTTTGTTCTAAGTCGTGTCTCCCTACCACTTTCGCGCAACGACGATCTGAGCGTGTTTTTTAGGGAATTGACTAGTTTGAACCTGGAACCTGTTGCTGGTAAGGAGACGCCAGACCACACATGACATTTTGAGTTCGGAAGAGTTCAGTGAGACTAGCGATGATATAATCAAATACTTAATGATTTGAGCGTCAGCTCCACTGCACTCCCTGTAAAAGAATCTTAATACTAACTAAATTTAGTGGAAGGAGTTCAAGGCTTTCCTATTTTTAGTTAGCTGGTAAAATAACGTCGAAAAAGCAGTTAAGTTTACCATTGGAAATTTTATTCTACTCACAAAACATTCTTTATAAATTGCACTATTGATAAAAGGAAATATTTTAATACAGGATGATAAAAACCAACTGCGTTCAACAAAAATGTGAACGAATATTCCCTGAATGGTTTACCAAGTTCTACAATGGATCGAAGGATGACCTATGCCATATCACATCTATAATCTAGGATTAAATTAAGTTTCACAAAAGAGAAAACTATCAAAATGGTCCACGTGACCCTCAATTATCTTTAATTACTTATCTAACTTGTCGTAAATTACAGTGGCTGATGTGGCTTGTCAATAATTATATAACAGAAAAATCATCGCGTTTCAGATTTTTACTTCAAGTAGCAAATGTGAACACCATGAGATTTAATTGACGATCGACACTAGTATTACGTAAAAAGGGGTGTAACAGATGAGACTTCTGCAGTTCTGAGTGAAGCTTTATGCGCTGTTATGCGGCAATGCGTGCGTTCATTACCTTGTCGTTGGTTAGGCAGTGTCAGGGGGTGGCGGGCGACGCAGCTCCACACTTCGCTGTCTCAGAAGCAACTCTCTCCTAACTTCTCCTTACTACAATTTACCGAAGTTGGTTAAAAAAAAAAACTATCTGGCTGTGTTTTCATCTGACCAGTCAGGTTCTCAATGTTAACCTTAAGCTCCGCCTACAAAAAGTCTGTCTGTCCAATGAGAAACGTTATACTTTTCGTGGTGGGGCAATGTTTTTAACGTTTGCAATGTAACAGAGACGCGAAAAAGTCTCACGCTAAAATTTGCAGCTGGTGTGGCCCTTTTAGTGTTATCCTAAGATCTATACTGTTCTTCTGGAGGGCTCTATCTTTTAACATGGGCTGGGGGGTGGTCGTGGCGGTTGGCTGCCGACGTGGGTGTCCGTTCCTTATCGTAGGGCCTTCTAGCCTAACACGGTTCTGCTCTCGGCTTCTGTTCTCGTTTCTCCCCTCGGAACTGTGACTGTATCACGGTGGGAAGGTATGACATGCATTTAGGCATTCTTGTGTTAGTCTGTGGTATTCCATTTGCTCACTCGTTGATTGTATTACTTTGGTTAATTTAATGTCACGATTTATTCGGAGCTATGTGAAGGTGTTGGATTTGCCTGTCACCTTACAATCAAATGAAAAATTCATAAATACGTTCACTGCAGAAGTAGGAGGCGAGCTGACAGCATACCCTGAAGTCACTGGAGACCAAACACTTTAGTCCAACGATGAAACAGCCCATTGTCAGATCATTAGCCTATCAACTAGCAGAATGACACTACTCTTCTGATGATCTGACAAAGAAATCTGGCTATGTGGGAAAGAGTGGGTTATCGGATTTATTATAAGATATTCTACTTTATCTTTTCGCAAGTCAGAATATTCGTCTGGTGCACGGGCAATGGGAGTCACTAAAGGGACAGTAAAAGTGACATTAACTTTGTATTTAGCAATATAAATAACTCTACGTTTTTGAAAACGACATTATAATATTTTGTTATTCTTAACGGTTTTTTTGTAATTCCATGTTTCTCAGTCTAAGCTGTTCATTAAACAACTTTGTGCCTTAGTTTTAAGACGATGTTCCTATCAGTTCCAACGATAAGACAATAATTTCACAAAAAAATTGCTATATCCTATTTTAGCCCGTAGATACGGGAAATACGCAAGCATTTCTCAGAAAGAAATGTAAAAATATATATGAATACAGTTTTACGTGATTTTTAAGTAGGGTATGTTAGGTTACATAACAAACATACTCAAACTTCGTCCAAACAGGCCTCGGAAGGCCCAACGGTACCGAGCCACCGCCGTGTCATCGACAATCTATAGGTGTTCAAATGGCTCTGAGCACTACGGGACTTAACATCTATGGTCATCAGTCCCCTAGAACTTAGAACTACATAAACCTAACTAACCTAAGGACACCCAGTCATCACGAGGCGGAGAAAATACGAGACCTCACCGGGAATCGAACCCGGGAACCCGGGCGCGGGAAGCGAGAACGCTACCGCACGACCACGAACTGCGGACACCTATAGGTGTCACTGGATGCAGATGTGGAGGGACATGTAGTCAGCACACCATTGTGTCAGCCGTTGTTAGTTTCCGTGAACGGAGCCGCTACTTTTCAGTACAGTAGCTCTTCAAAATGGTTCAAATGGCTCTGAGCACTATTGGACTTAACTTCTGAGGTCATCAGTCCCCTAGAACTTAGAACTACTTAAACCTAACTAACCTAAGAACAGCACACACATCCATGCCCGAAGCAGGATTCGAACCTGATACCGTAGCGGTCGCGCGGTTCCAGACTGTAGCGCCTAGAACCATTCGGCCACTCCGGCCGGCAGTAGCTCTTCATTTGGCTGAGAACATTCCGCTTACCAGCAGCTTTCGGCAGACCGTCACCCATCAAGAGCTAGCCAAGACCGACACTACTTAACTTCGGTGATCTGACGGGAATCAGTTTTACCACTGCCTCAAGGCCATTGGCAGGTTATACTACAAGGTGATCTTTTATGCCTTTCTGAAATGTTTTCATGTGCTCCTTTATTTTTTTTTAAATTTATGTGAAAAATACCGAAAATGAAATTGCCATTTTAGCGGTGTAGTACTATCGATATTTGTTTTAAAACAACGAATGGCGAACCACGGGAAGTGGAAGAGCGTCATATACAGTAGGGCAGGACACGAGTTGGCGGTGAAGACTGTGCCTAGAAAATAACCAACCAGGTGCAAAAGCGAGCGGGGAAAGCCTGCAGGAAATGGAATCCACCGGAACACTGTGCCGCGTGTATAGCTCGCAGCTCGCTTCCCTGTTGCTGGCGTCCGCCTCCTGCAATAACCTCGCGAGTGCAGCTGATGGCATCGAGCGAAGTGCCTCGCGATCTCCGGCGCCCGCCCGCTCGCTCGTTGCGCCGGATCTGAAATATCCACGCTCCGCCTGCATACCGGCCGAAAATCGTGAGCGCCTCGTCTGTACACGCTGCCGGGTTTCCGACGATGCAATCTCGTTTCCGCTGCTTCTCCGCTCCATCAAGTACGAGGCAAGTGCTTCAGCGTACACGGTGTGGCAGCGTCTGACGCATCAGATACGCGGTTCACTATTAATCACCACCTAAGACCATAGTCACATGCCCCAGTTAAATATACACTGAGTTTACAAAAGTCATGGAGTATCTCCTTACATAGTGCTGTACCTCCTTTTGGCCGGTTTAGTGCAGCTGTTCGACGTGGCATGGACTCGACAAGACGTTGGAGGTCCCCTGCAGAAGTATTGAACCACATTGCATCTATACCTGTCCATAATTGGGGAAGTGTTACCGGTGCAGGTTTTTTTGCACTAATTGATCCATCGATTATGCCCCATAAAACGATTCATATCGGGCGATCTGGGTGGTCAAAGATTTTGCTCCAATTGTGCAGAATGTTATAAGTTCGTACGCTTTCAGCGTCTGGATAAAATAATTCAGAGTATTGGGCCACGTCACTGTAACTACTAAACCAGCAGTACCACCCTGAAGAAGACCGCAGCAAGTCGATTGAAAGGTCGGTAGTCAAACTGTTTCAGTAGTTACAATGACGCGTCCCGATACCCACAATTACACTACTCGCCATTAAAATTGCTACACCAAGAAGAAATGCAGATGATAAACGGGTATTCATTGGTCAAATATATTACATTGGAACTGAAATGTGATTACATTTTCACTCAATTTTAGTGCATAGATCCTGAGAAATCTGTAGCCATAACAACCACCTCTGGCCGTAACAACGGCCTTGATACGCCTGGGCATTGAGTCAAACAGAGCTTGGACAGCGTGTACTGATACAGCTGCCCATGCAGCTTTAACACGATACCACAGTTCATCAAGAGTAGTGACTGGAGTATTGTGACGAGCCAGTTGCTCGGTCACCATTGACCAGACGTGAGAGATCTGGAGAATGTGCTGACCAGGGCAGCAGTCCAACATTTTCTGTATCCAAAAAGGCACGTACAGGACCTGCAACATGCGGTCGTGCATTATCCTGCTGAAATGTAGGGTTTCGCAGCGATCGAATGAAGGGTAGAGCCACGGGTCGTAACACATCTGAAATGTAACGTCCACTGTTCAAAGTGCTGTCAATGCGAAAAAGAGGTGACCGAGACGTGTAACCAATGGCACAGACAGGCGCTCCTGTCTGTGAAGCAGCGTCAAGGGTAGCCGCAGCCATGGTCTCCGAGCTGAATGTCCATGCTGCTGCAAACTTCGTTGAACTGTTCGTGCAGATGGTTGTTGTCCTACAAACGTCCCCATCTGTTGACTCAGGGACGAGACGTGACTGCACGATCCGTTACAGCCATGCGGATAAGATGCCTGTCATATCGACTGCTAGTGATACGAGGCAGTTGGGATCCATCACGGTGTTCCGTATTACCCTCCTCAACCCACCGATCCATATTCTCCTAACAGTCATTGGATCTCGACCAACGCGAGCAGCAATGTCGCGATACGATAAACCGCAATCGCGACAGGCTACAATCCGACCTTTATCAAAGTCGGAAACAAGATGGTACGCATTTCTCCTCCTTACACGAGGCATCACAACAACGTTTCACCAGACAACGCCATTCAACTGCTGCTTGTGTATGAGAAATCGGTTGGAAACGTTCCTCATGTCAGCACGTTGTAGGTGTCGCCACCGGCGCCAATGTTGTGTGAATGCTCTGAAAAGCTAATCATTTGCATATCACAGCATCTTCTTCCTGTCGGTTAAATTTCGCGTCTGTAGCATGTCATCAACGTGGCGTAGAAATTGTAATGGCCAGTAGTGTATTTTATCCAAAATGTCTAGAATGTTCTTCAAACTATTCGCGAAGAACAGTCGCCTAGTGACATGGCGCGTAGTCATCCATAAAAATTCCGTCGCTTTTGGGAACATGACGTCCATGGATGGCTCCAATTGGTCTCCAGCTTGCTGAACGTCCAGAAGGCTGAGTCCAGTCCATCTAAGCACAGCCCACATCATTATGGAGCCACCACCAGCTTGCAGAGTACCTTGTTGACAACTTGAGCCCATGGCTACGACGGGGCTACGCCACACTCGATCCCTACCATCAGGTCTTACCAACTGAAATAGAAACGCATCTAACTAGGCCACCGTTTTCCAGTCGTCTAGGGTTCAACTGATATGGACAGGACTCCAGGAAAGGCACTGCAGGCAATGTTGTGCTGTTAGCAAAGGTACGTCCGTCGGAGTTGGACGTGGTGCAAGGTCAGACACTGTGTATCGGGTTAACACAAAGAAACATCGCATGTGTCTTCAAACGTACTTCTTGATAGAGTACATACAAGTAAAAAGTACAGTTAAGGGGCATTCAGAATAATTTTAAAACGCCATTTGGGACCATCTGAGTACATAATGCTAAAGTGAACTTCTATCCACTAAATTTTGTCATAACGATTTGTGTCCCCCTTTTTCCCAGTTCCTTTTTAAACTCTTTAAAAATGTTCCGTTTTTTGGTAAAAATTAAGTGGAATCCCCGACGTTCTTTCTTCCAACCATTGCCAAAACATTTTTTTTTTTTTTTTTTTTTTGCAATCCTATGTCTCATTTTTACCATCGCATAACCTTCTTGAAATTCTGTCGCAGAAAACTCCGATCATCAACTGTTCACTAAATACAACTTAAGCTAGTACTGATACGTCCCTACTACACTAGTAGGTAAAAATAATTATTACTTCTCTTTTGGAACTGAATTTTTATTATTGTGTTTATAATAATAACAAAAAAATCAGTTGCAAAAGACAAGTGATCTGTACCCTCATCTACATAATAAACATTGTTAAAGGGGCAACTGATGAAGAAAGGTTGAAAATGTACACTATGTGATCAAATGTACCCGGACACCCCCCAAAACATACGTTTTTCGTATTAGGTGCATTGTGCTGCCGCCTACTGCCAGGTACTCCATATCAGCGACGTCAGTAGTCATTAGACATCGTGAGAGAACAGAATGGGGCGCTCCGTGGTGCTCACGGACTTCGAACGTTGTCTGGTGATTGGGTGTCACTTGTGTCATACGTCTGTACGCGATATTTCTACACTCCTAAACATCCCCGGGTCCATTGTTTCCGATGTGATAGTGAAGAGGAAACGTGAAGGGGCACGTACAGCACAAAATCGTACAGGCCGACATCGTCTGTTGACTGACATAGACCGAAGACACTTGAAGAGGGGCGTAATGTTGTAATGTGTAGCCGGCCGGTGTGACCGAGCGGTTCTCGGCGCTTCAGTCTGGAACCGCGCGCCCGCTAAGGTCGCAGGTTCGAATCCTACCTCGGGTATGGATGTGTGTGATGTCCTTAGGTTAGTTAAGTTTAAGTAGTTCTAAGTTCTAGGGGACTGATGACCTCAGACGTTAAGTCCCATAGTGCTCAGAGCAATTTGAACCATTTTGAACATGTGCAATAGGCAGACATCTATCCAGATCATCACACAGGAATTCCAGAGTGCATCAGGATCCACTGCAAGTACTATGACAGTTAGGCGGGAGGTGGGAAAATTTGGATTTCATGGTCGAGCGGCTGCTCATAGGCCACACATCAGGCCAGTAAATGGCAAACGACGCCTCGCTTGGTGTAAGGAGCGTAAACATTGAACATTTGAACAGTGGAAAAACGTTGTGTGGAGTGACTAATCACGGAACACAATTTGGCGATCCGATGGCAGGGTGTGGGTATGGCGAATGTCCAGTGAATGTCATCTGGCAGTGTGTGTAGTGCCAACAGTAAAATTCATAGGCGGTGGTGTTACGGTGTGGTCGTGTTTTTCATGGATGGGCTTGCAAGCCTTGTTCTATTGCGTGGCGCTATCACAGCACAGGCCTACATTCATGTTTTATGCACCTTCTTGCTTCCCACTGTTGAAGAGCAATTCGGGAATGGCGACTGCATCTTTCAACACGGTCGAGCACTTGTTCATAATGCACGGACTGTGGCGGTGTGGTTACACGACAAAAAAAAATGGCTCTGAGCCCTATGGGACTTAACATCTATGGTCACCAGTCCCCGAGAACTTAGACCTACTTAAACCGAACTAACCTAAGGACATCACACAACACCCAGTTATCACGAGGCAGAGAAAATCCCTGACCCCGCCGGGAATCGAACCCGGGAACCCTGGCGCGGGAAGCGAGAACGCTACCGCACGAACACGAGCTGCGGACAAGGTTACACGACAGTAACATCCCTGTAATGGACTGGCCTGCACAGAGTCTTGACCTGAATCCTATGAACACCTCTGGTATATTTTGGAACGCCGACTTCGTGCCAGGCCTCATCGACCGACATCGATCCCTCTCCTCAGTGCAGCACTCAGTGAAGAAGGGGCTACCATTCCCGAAGAAACTTTCCAGCACCTGATTGAACATATGCTTGCGACAGTGGAAGGTACCGTCAAGGCTAAGGGTGGGCCAACACCATATTGAATTCCAGCATTACCGATGGAGGGCGCCACGAACTTGTGAGTCATATTCCGTCAGGTGTCCGGATGCTTTTGATCACATATCGTATAAGGTGTTTGTAAAAGGACTTAACAACTTTGAAAATTGATACAGGCTTATTCACATGATTGACGGACTTGGTTGTGGTGTGATTTTTTAACAAAGTATATAAAGTTTTTTATGTTACAGGTAAACAGTTTAAATACCATTTCCAGTCATTATGTGGTACACATCCCATATGGAGTCGATTTCTTGCCGAATTCACTGCAGCACGTCAGGCATATCGTGTTCAGTCGCGACACAGATTCTTGCTCTGATCTCTACTAGAGAAGCCAGTTAGGATGATAGAAACACTGTATCCTCGATGAATTCCCACAAGGAAAATCAAGAAATGACGTGTCTGGTGATAGTGGGGCCATGCAGTCGGCACTCCGCGATCGGTCCATTTACCAGGAAAGCGGTTATAGAGGAAATCCCAGACGTAGGTGCGCCATCTTGCATGGAGTGTACGTACACTGTCTTCTTGGTCAGCCTCGTCAATTAGCTGGATTAAAAACTGTTCCAGCTTATGTAAATACACAATTTTCGTCTCTTGGAAAAAGTAAAGGCTATACACGTTATTATTGCTCAAGGTGCAAAACCCATTAATCACGAGCATATTCCACTGCTCCAGTAGCTACAGTTGTATCAGTGAACGTAACAACTCAAGTGAAAAGTCGACTGATCACGAAAGATAATGTTTTCAGTGACATCCAATCAATGTAACATTTCCTCACAAAGGTACTTACGGGAAAGTCTATTAGTTTGTTTAGTGCTTGAACCATTGTTAATTTGTACAGTTTCAGATGCAAATGCCTTCTTAACACAGGCCATACCGTCAGATATGCAACATCCAGCTCGTGATACTCACGCCGGGTCGAGTTTTAGAGACAGTTAACAAAGCTTTGCCTCATTTGCTCTGCGGCGTCATCAGACACACACTTTCGAACTGAGGTTTTTTTATGGCTTGCCTATCATCTAGTTCCAACTTATGTTACTATGGTAGATCTTTACTACACTCGGTATGAAAATTACGTTGCATATTTGTGCCAGACTTTGATTCTTCTAACCAAAACATACAACGAGCTCACTCAGGGTCAGTGAATGCAACTATCTTTGCTAGAACTGTTGCTAGCGCTTACAGCGGTGTGATACTGTACTAACGCATTATGTAAGGCAGAACTCGATATATTTTCCCAAAAAATTACGACAGGAATAAGTTTGTAAGAATTTCCAAAACTGTACAGTCGTTTTAGAAAGACCCTGTATAACACTTCAGAGAAAGTGGAATGCTATGTTTTTTTTTAAATAAAGCACGATCATTTTTCTTTCATTTTAAGACAGTAATCTTTTTCTTAAAATCTACAGTGAACAACCATCCCCTTTAATAATTACTAAAACACATATACATTTTATCATTTTAATGTTTTTCATACTATGCTTGTATCTTACGTATTAAAATGGATGTTGATATGTCTGTTTGGGATCAATAGACTTCGACACCGTTTGACCGATTACCATGAAAGTTGGACATATACGTATTTTTTCATGTAGAAGGTTTTTATGCAGCCCACCTTGTTTTATCTCGCCACCAGACGGCGCTGCGCCACATTGAATTTTGTACTGTACAACCGATTGTCATGACAATTGGTATACATAGGTACTTGAGTACAAAGAATATTTTCGCACTGTGCATTTTGGTGAACTCGTGTTTAGATGGTGCTGTAGCATATCAACTTCTATACCATTCAATCGATGACAAAAACGGTATTGATTCATCAGTCCTAAATAATATCAAATAGTGATTATGACTATGATTAGTAATTGGTGATTGGATTTGAGATGGAACATCATTTTCATTCCAAAGATTCCCACCGATTTGCCCTTCACTTTCAAACTACTACAGATATCTGAGAGTTTTGCTTTCGTGATGACAATCAACAAAGCTCAAGGATAGCAACTGCTCATTGCCGGATTAAATTTAGAAAATACTTGTTTTACTCATGGTCAACTATATTTTGCTCTCTCGAGAGTAAGGACTCCAAAAACTCTGTACACTTGAACAGAAAATAAGAAAACCAAAAATATTGTTTATCTACTCGCGTTACGCTAAATGATAGCATTACACTACATTATTTTGAGTTGGTTCAGTTATATAGCGAATGGCACAGTTCTACATGCTGTTCATTCACGAGATTTATTAATAAAAAAGTTATATAGCTCATCAATTTATAGCAATAAAAGTAATGGAATCTCATAAGGACGAACTATTACTTTTAGACATTGTTCTACAACGAATATGAATTCTAGATTATATACACATCATCTATGCAGGGGTAAATATATGCACAGCAAGGACGTCTGCCTGGTTTTGGTAGTATTTTATAAATTTTATTAGTTTCTCCATGTTTGGATGATGCTGCTGATTCGGCAACTGATGTTCAATTAATGAAATGCCTCTCCTATTTTTTTAAGAGCTTTATTAAGTTCACACGACTGGTTTCTGTATTTGGCCATTATCAAGTGCATCTGAAAGTTATACTCTAGAGAAGCAACGTCAAACGTCCTAGACTGAAGAGCGCCAATGTACACCACTGGCCATTAAAATTGCTACGCCAGGTATTCATTGGACAAATATATTATACTAGAACTGACGTGTGATTACATTTTCACGCAATTTGGGTGCATAGATCGCGAGAAATCGGTACCCAGAACAATCACCTCTGGCCGGAATAATGGCCTTGATACGCTGTCTGTGATGCAGCGTCAAGGGTAACCGCAGCCATGGTCTCCGAGCTGATAGTCCATGCTGCTGCAAACGTCGTCGAACTGTTCGTTCAGATGGTTGTTGTCTTGCAAACGTCTCCATCTGTTGACTCAGGGATCGAGACGTGGCTGCACGATCCGTTGCAGCCATGGGGATAAGATGCCTGTCATACCGACCGCTAGTGATACAAGGCCGTTGGGATCCAGCTCGGCTTTCCGTATTACCCTCCTGCACCCACCGATTCCGTATTGTGTAACAGATCTCGACCAACGCGAGCAGCCATGCCGCGATACGATAAACCGCAATCGCGATAGGCTACAATCCGACCTTTATCAAAGTCGGAAACGTGATGGTACGCATTTCTCCTCCTTAGACGAGGTATAACAACAACGTTTGACTAGGCAACGCCGGTCAACTGCTGTTTGTGTATGAGAAATCGGTCGGAAACTTTCCTCATGTCAGCACGTTGTAGGTGTCGCCACCGGCGCCAACCTTGTGTGAATACTATGGAAAGATAATCATTTGCGTATCACAGCATCTTCTTCCTGTCGGTTAAATTTCGCGTCTGTAGTACGTGATCCTCGTGGTGTAGCAATTTTAATGACCAGTAGTGTACCACTTACAGTTCTCTGTCCCCGTCACAGGTGAACGAATAAAACAGCAATAAAGGGAAAAAAACCTATGTGGGCATGCTCTTAGCGACAGCGAGTACGGACTCTGCACATTTGGAGCAAACCATCGACTTTCTTCTGAAGAAATACACAAACACGCATCAGGTATTCGTATTTTAATATCTGGGATGTATTCTCCCGGAAATAAACGGCTAAGTGTCAAATCGCCTGTTACCTCTCAAGGTTTTCAGGAGGTGTTTGTTGGCTTTAAGGTAAATCCCGAAATTTAAGCAGCCCGCCAACCCCTTTTCTCTCCTCTGATAATCTTTATTGGGGTCGTCTCTGCCCCGCTACAATCTCACCTGCTATTTGTCTCTCGACTCACCTGTGGATCGGATGTCGAACAGGTGGGCCTACCTGTGACGTATTTTTAGAAAAGAATGTGTCCGGAAACGTCATAAACGTAGCGAAGCGTTGTGTAGAAAAGCAGTTACACACTGATCGACAGTCTCTGTCTGGCGGCGACTCGTTCTCCTTTAATCCAAACATGACGTACAGAAAACAGAAATATGAGAAATCCGGACGAATAAAGCCGTTGACGTTTTGGACGTGACAGCGAACAGAGGTCAGAGGGGGCTCAGGAAGATGATAAACGGGCTGCTAGTGAAGCCGGAGGAAGCCCTGGGGAGGGGCGCGTCATCTGTTTTGCAGGGCAGAGCAGTAAAATACGCGGAGTCGGAGAGCATAAAAGCTGGCTCTACCAGCAGGCGGGAGGCACAACTGCTGTCTGTAGGCGAAACAAGGTGTGTCCCAGGCTGTGCGTAACGTCAGAGTGAAATACACGTTTTCTTTGGCGTAAAAAATTGCATATTGCTGGCAATACATTCCGGCTATGTTGCTCGGCAATATTTACAGCCACACCAATAGTATCCCAATGTAGCCGGCCGCTGTGGCCGAGTGGTTCTAGGCGTTTCAGTCCGGAACCACACTGCTGCTACGGTCGTAGGTTCTAATCCTGCCTCGGGCATGGATGTGTGTGAAGTCCTTAGGTTAGTTAGGTTTACATAGTTCTAAGTCTAGGGGACTGATGACCATAGATGTTAAGTCCCATAGTGCTTAGAGCCATTTGAACCATTTCTTTATCCCAATGTAGAGAGACATTCCCAGCCACTAATGTCCGGCAATATTTGCGGCCACACGTTTACAAGATGTATTTCCACAGGCCATAGCATTGCCACTATATGGGCGAAAGTGTGCTACTAAAGTGTGGCTTTCTTGCTTTTGCAATCCGAGAGGAAAATTGTTAGCAAGAAAATCTGACTGGCATTCAAATGGCTCTGAGCACTATGGGACTCAACATCTTAGGTCATAAGTCCCCTAGAACTTAGAACTACTTAAACCTAACTAACCTAAGGACATCACACACACCCATGCCCGAGGCAGGATTCGAACCTGCGACTGTAGCAGTCCCGCGGTTCCGGACTGCAGCGCCAGAACCGCTAGACCACCGCGGCCGGCATCTGACTGGCATAACATATTTATAAGCCTCATCTGAGATAGGCGGAAGAAGGAAGAGAGACAATGGGTTTCCTCGACGATTTGTTTCTTGAGTTGGAGATGGCTTCCGAAACATTAACTTGTGAACTAGTACTGGGTACATTCTTCGTGAATGCGGAAATACTGTTTTGAAGAAACGCAAAAGCAATTAGTCTGAGAACTGGCAAGATCAGTAAGAAAGATTGTATACCAGTTCACAAACAAATTAACATTCATTCTTCGGTATTTTGCTACTGCCAGAGCTGGTTTAAGGCCGAAGCGACGCAAGCCACCGCGTGGGGCGCCATGATGAAAGGGGCATCAGAGGTACTGAATTGCAAGATTTGTATACAGTGTGTATCGCAATGGAGGAGACGAGGTACTGGTGGATTTAAAGCTGTGAGGACGGGCCGTGAGTCGCGCTTGGGTAGCTCAGTTGGTAGAGCACTTACCCGCCAAAGGCAAAGGTCTCGAGTTCAAGTCTCGGTCTGGCACACAGTTTTAATCTGCCAGGATGTTTCAGTGTGTATCGCAGTTGGTAGCGAAAACTGACACGGGTTTAAGTGTGTAAGGGAAATAGGGGAAAGGAGGGGGGTGCCAGATGATAAATCGCTTGTGTGGAAAAATTTCATAGAAATCGCCCTGGGTATTGCTGGTCTGTGGAGAAGTTTCACATGTCATACCTCCTGAAAGTGCTCTTATCGATATGCCTCTTTGTAGTGTACGATTGCACCACTTTGGTGGAAAGATTCTAGTGATTCCTTAAGTAGGAAATAACGATAACACATTCATGTGAATATTATACAGAGTCTCCCAGACATGTTGTGTTAAACTCCTAGGTGTTGTAGAGGGTGTCTTGAGGAGCAAATCGAGGATAGGAAACTGTTTCAGGAAACGTCATCCAAAGCCGCCACACGCCACTGAAGTTATAGTCGCCAGCGCCTGTCACTAGGCCACCCCTTCGTGATGATGATGTTTTGGTTTGTGGGGCGCTCAACTGCGTGGTTATCAGCGCCCGTACAATTACCCAATCTTTGCTCAGTCCAATTTCGCCACTTTTCTGGATGATGATGAAATGATGACAACACAAACACCCAGTCATCTCGAGGCAGGCGAAAATCCCTGACCCCGCCGGGAATCGAACCCGGGACCCCGTGCTCGGGAAGCGAGAACGCTACCGCGAGACCACGATTTGCGGACGGCCACCCCTTCGACAGCAAGCGTGACTTCTACGTTGACGGACCGTAGGCGGAACGCCTCGCAGTGTTGTTTGTTAGTCAGTGATCACGACTCACTGCTGTGATCCCCATTGGAGAAGATGGAGCTAGCTGCTGCGTAGAAAGGCCTTGTCTCCTATGAATGTGATGCTCTGTTCCCTCGGTGGATGACGGTTTCGGTCACGGTTTTCCAGATACTATTTATTTTTTGTGTGTAATCCGGAAAACATTGGAAATTGCATAGGGTTCAACAGATGCAACTGAGCATCGTTTTCATAGGAGCCAAGGCATTACTACGCCGCAGCTAGCTCCATCTTCTCCACTGGCGATCGTGACAATCAGTTGCATCACTTAATAACAAATAACATTGCGAGACTTTCCGTCAATGAGAATGAGATTTTCACTCTGCAGTGGAGTTTACGCTGATATGAAACTTCCTGGCAGATTAAAACCGTGTGCCTGACCAGGACTCGAACTCGGGACCTTTGTCTTTTGCGGGCAAGTGCTCTACCATCTGAGGTACCCAAGCACCACTCACGACCGGTCCTCACAGCTTTACTTCCGCCAGTGCCTGAGTTGGAGCCTCGGTCCGGCACACAGTTTTAATCTGCCAGGAAGTTTCATTTCCGTCTATGATCCATCATCGTACAGTCACGTTTTCTGCCGAAGGGTTGCCCTAGTAGCAGGGGCAGACGTCTATAACTTGAGCGGTGTGTAGCGTCGTTGGATGACGTTTCCTGAAACAGGTTTCTATCCTCGATTTCATCCTCAAGACAGCTTCTACAATCCTTCGAAGTTAGACACAACTATTCTGGAACGCCCTGTGCTATGGTTCTACAATGAGAGAATACGAATTTCATAAAAGCGATAAATCTACAACCAGAGTTACGGAATATGAAAAGTAATTCAATCTGAGACATTAATAAAAATGAAAGGAAGTTGCCGCCCATGAACATAGAAACACATATAGTGCAGCTTTAAAAGAGTTAAGTAATCTTAACCTATGTGGTATACAATTGCGCCCCTTTTAAAGTAGCAATCTCTGTACATACTACTTAGCATGTTCTGTTGCTCCAGCTGAACATGTTTGTATCACATTTATGAAATACATGGGTCTCTCGTTATCCCACTTGTTAACTAGAAATCGAATGTGTCTGTGTACTTGCCAGCTTTCGAAGTGAAGCGAAATGTTGCTTCACCGCTCCATTATGTGATTTGGCACTGCACCACTGGGGGCAAGAAAAAGAGGAGAAAAACTGAGAGCGAGAGGGAAGCATTCACTGTCTAGGGCAGAGGCAGCTATGACCCGGCCATGCAAAATATTCTCCGCCAGTCCACAGCTCAGTATTGCAGTGGATTTCTGCCACATTGTAGCACTGTTGACGGCTGTAGTCATACATTTCCGGAAATATGACCTGTGTAAACGCGCATAAGCAAGGTCCCAACACTGTCTATAGCTACCAGGAGCTCAGGGCTGAAGAAAACGTCCGATTATTGCAGGTCTGCACTGACAACGCTCCGCCCGGCCGCAGTAAAAGGAAGATGCAAATTCAAATGAAGTACCTCCGATACTCGACTTTGCACCAGAAAGCTTAAAAAAATATCGCCCAGAAAAATTATCCCAAGGACCGGAACCCGCGTACTCGCTCGCCCTCAGCGTCTACACTGGTGGTATCCCGACTACGTATACGTCAGTAGCGCTATCGCAGATAAAACTGTATGACTATGCCATCTCTTGACGTCGGATGGTGACGACCACCCCCCCCCCCCCGGCCCAGAGGTATCCACCACAACCACAAGGAGACTAGAAATTTGCAAAACCCACCATATTTCACTTGACAAATCTATCGCCAAGTCTCTTCAGTTATTAGAGTGGTGATTGCTAAACACTAGAAAAAAAAAGAAAAAATCTTTGTCAGGTAAGTTTGCTGACTGACGATTAAGATCTTCGTAGGGAAGTGAGGAATATGAAGAAAGGAAAGAAAGCTGCTAAATTTTGCCGTATATAATCCACTTATTGTTTACCAAACCATTCAAAATAGAAGGAAGGAGTACATACAGTTTCAGAGTTTGTCGTAACAGAACTGCTACAAACTCATAATGCAGTGTATGACTTTGTTTCGAAGATTGCTTCAATACATAATTCACTGTAAGTGCATTTTATGTGATCATGTATGTTCTAAATGTAACAAAGGTCTTTTGTTAGCGAATTGTGAAAACTTTGACAAATATTTGCAACACTAGAGAAGTTTAAACAAAACGCTACTTTCCTGTACCATTCGTTCGAGTTAACTACTGCCAGCAGGCTGAACGTGAGCTCGGTAACTACCCACATGTGGGGCTCATTGGGACAGCTACCAAACGGAATTAACCTGCTAGGCCATACCGCCTTGGTCCAGAGGTATTGTGTGTACCTGCTAATGTAAAGGTCCCCAATCTCCCCAAGCAACTGCTTGCATTCTGAATCAATACGCAGCATCACCACAACCACAACGACTTACTATTCAACAAATAGAACTCCCATGTATATAACAGCTTCAAATGTCTCGGCAACATCCCTCCGTTTTAAGAAATGCTAGCTTTCCGCATCTCAATGTTTGTGACGTCGTATCTCCTGAACCGAGGCCTACGAGAAAGGCAGGCCACGACACGTACATCACAAAGGTAGGCCTGCGTTCGCTCTCTCGTACGCTCGACTCAGCAGACAAACTTCGTTTCTACACTTGTTAACTCGTAACTAGGTGTGTACGTACAAACGAAAATAGCATCTTCTACTGGATTCCGCTATTATGGAGTCTTTCTGTTACTAGTCCTACAGAGATCGGAAGTCCATAGGCCTACTTGTAATTTGTCACAGGTGTACTGGGGTATAATAAAATTGAAATCATGCCAAAATGGTTATCAGTTACATAAGACACCACTTCCTGTATGAAATTAGGACTGTTAAGCAGAAGAGACTAAATGCTATAAACAAGCCGTTATACCATTTACATCGAGTACTGATTTTAAATTAAATTTTGTTGCAGTAGTGCTAATCAGTGAGACTTCATAACAGCAGATGCAATTCTCGTTAGTACGTATGCGCACAGCGGCGAGTTAACAGATTTAAAAACGCATTTCGTCTGCTGAGCGAGCGAGCGAGTTCAGGCCTAGCTTCGTGACGTACGCGCCGCCGCCTGTCTTTCTCGTGGGCCTCGGCCTGAATGATACGTAGTACAGTCATATAACAATCATACTATTTCGTAGGTCTCCTCAGTGGTACATTTGGATACTGTCTGCAAAATATGTTGCGTATACAGTAATAAAGAAGCAATAAATTAAAACGCCATGCTTAACGCTCAAGTTTTATTGCATGAACAGCGAATATGTAGTTAGTGATAATCTTTTATCCGTTATTTCTGGAGACTGCCAGGAAGAGTAAGTTTCGAAAAGGGTTATGCTGTCTGTCCCTAAATCTTATTATTCTCAAATACGGGAGTCCTAGTAATTTGTCCACTGTGAATTCGGCTGCTTAAAACAAATACACAGATTCTCACTTTAATACCTGACTGATTGTGTCAAAACTATGACTATTGAGTATATTATGATGGAATTTTAAATTTTTAAATTCGATCAGTAATTATACAAAATGTTGAAAATCAAATTTTTTGTGGTCCCTCGAAGCGTTTAGATAGGCAACCAGCATCTGGAACCGGATACCCGGTATCTGGACGGCCGTTTCCGCCGTTTTGTGTAGTAGAAGCTTATATGACCCACGCTAGCAAAAGATTTCTGGTATGAAGATGAGTACACAAACGTGAGCTGATGGGCCAACCGTGAGCACGTTGTTCAGAAATGTATGTATTCCTCACTCGCGAGCACATCGTGAACTCAGACACACGTCCCCGAACGCGGAGATGAAGGAACTACAGAGCACGTTGTCTTCCACTGCGCTATCAATATCACCTATAGACAGAATATTCCGTATGAATCCGATCTATACGCTGCTGTAAGACACTCGGAAAAGTGTTTTATAATTAACGACCTAATGAACAGACTTATCTACATATATTACGAAAATCTATGTGTTTTCTTACGGATATGAGTTCCACATCTACCTGCCAGGTTAGCAGAGAGCGCTAATGTACTGCTTCCTAGACTCTGGTAGGCGCGCCGGCCCCGGATTGAATGCGCCCGGCGGATTAACTACCAGGGCCAGTGTGCCAACCAGCCTGGATGTGGTTTTTAGACGGTTTTCCACATTCCACTATGTGAATACCGGGCTGGTCCTCATGTACCGCCTCATTTACACGACTCGCGGACATCTGAACACATTCACACTATTCCACAGATTACACTACATGCAGACAGCTGAGATACACTAATTCTGTCCAGGGGGTACGGAGTAGTGGCAGGAAGGGCATTCGGCCACCCCTTAACATTAACCTTGTCAAATCCGTTCTTTATCATGCCGACCCTACTTAACCGCGGGTTAAAGGCACAAGCGAAAGAAGAAGAAGGAGATGTGCTCCACATCTCTTCCTAAACCACCGGATCGATTCCAACTAAATTTTGTGCAAATATCACTTACTGTCTGGAAAGAATAGCTTTAGGTGTAAGAAGCACGTACCTATCAAACGGATGGAGGTGATAAAGAAGTGAAGCCCTCATCACAACGAATATCCAGAATTCATTCACGCAGTGTCTGACAACTAGAGAACTCACAGACTTGAAACCAACTTTACGCATCATTTCAAACCCGTGTAAGACTTTTTCTAGCTGGCAACCTCCACACAATGATGAAAGGAAAATTTTTTATCGATTACCAAATTATCGATGTTTCTGCAGTAAAGCTGCCGCTTCAGCCATGACGTTTTAGTTTATTACTACTAACCATTCGCCGCTTATTTTGCAGACATTATTCATATATACCACTGAATTTATCTGCAAAATTATATCGCTGTAAGACACATGTGCAGCGCTGCAGGTAAAAAACTCCTCCTATTAACCAAACTTCTTACACATACTACTTACTATCTGGAAAGAAATACTGTGGGGGTAAAACTCAGCAAGCTTCTGATGGCGTAGGGTGACAACATGGAGAGAGGAGAGAGAAGTGGATAGGGAGACATGGACAGACCGAGATGGGAAAGTAGGAGATAGACAGTAGGGGAGAGAGAGAGAGAGAGAGAGAGAGAGAGAGAGAGAGAGAAGTGAGAGAAGGAGATGAACAGAGAAAGTAAGAGGAGGAGATAGGCAGAGAGAAGGGAGAGGAGCAGAGGGAGAGAGAAGGTAACGAGGAGAATATGGACAGATAGAGGGTGAAGGAGGAGATGAATTTAGATGAGATGTAAGGAGGAGATAGATGAAAGGAACTAACTCCTGAGATTGACCTTTAGAAGGGTGGGGAGATGGACAGTGTGGAAGAAGCAGGTGGACAGTGGTAGGAGGAGGAAATGGATAGAGGGGGGGATAGGAGGGAGATGGACTGAGAGACGCGGAAGGAGGAGGCCGACTAACAGAAGACTGCAATAAATTCACACCTGAGGAACACCAGATACTCACATACGAGTGGAATATAAGAACAGCTACAGCAAAATAAATATTAGTATTCTACAGTCCGTGTGAGTGAAGAGGAAGCGTCAGGTATTGAAAGTGAAACGTTCAATGACGACATTACTCTTATGGAACTCATAGTCCCAGGCTTATGATTCCACATCCTCGTCCGACACTGAACGACCGAAAAACAAGTGCTGTTGCCACGTACGGTGCAGGTCAAATACTGTGGGTCCGATAGCTACCAGCATTAAAATAGTATTATAGATGCAACAACAGCAACAATGCGGCATTAATTCTGTTGTAACATCCCCGTCATGTTTAGGAATTTCTATTGTATGAACTGCAGATACGATGCATTTTTAAAGCTGTTTCGAATGGTAACTACAGCTGACAAGAGGGGATAAGGAAAATATGGAGTGGAAGGAAAAATGAACTAACCAGAAATGACGCGCGAATGTTAGAGACAAGGGAACATCTTCAATCTCTAGAAAGCATCGGAAATATTTCCGTCGCCGCGGAACAGAGCCATGTCACTATTCGAGTTCAGCGGAGCAAACCACTAGCCGGCCACACAACTAATGGGTCAGTGGCGGAAGAAATCGTTGCGAGTCTATTATCGGAAGTCGAAAACCGATACCGCATGGTCGAGACAGCGGTTTCACGAGGTAGTGCTGCGACCACACGTACAGCCCGGGGATACTCGTAGAGAAATGTCGGACACGTACTTGGAGCTCTCCGGTTTCGCACAGGTTTGGCCTTAATGCCTCAACTTAAGCAGAATGTAAATTACTCGGAAGTAATGACAGGTGTCAGGTTGAGAACCGTCGCAGCAGCTCTGACAGTCAGTGGAATTTCTGCTGAAATCTCTTCACACGTGTTGAGCACAATAACCTACAAGTTGTTGCGATCGGAAAATCTATGAGACGAATCTGTCGTAGGTTCATATCAAAATATTGCTCAATTGAGTCGACGTCAGCTGATTCAAATGACCAAATCATGCATTTATTATTCGGAACATTCTTAAAATAATCACAATAGATCTGGGCCTGTGATATAGAGCAATGCGGCTCTGAAGAAAATCAGTATACTGTCTTTCAGGAGTGCCAGTTCTGCAAGGTTCGTAGGAGAGCTTCAGTAAAGTTTCGAAGGTAGGCGACGAGGTACTGGCAGAAGTAAAGCTGTGAGGACGGGGCGTGAGTCGTGCTTGGGTTACTCAAATGGTAGAGCCCTTTCCCGCTAAAGGCAAAAGTCCCGAGTTCGAGTCTCGGTCCGGCACACAATTTTAATCTTCCAAGAAGTTTCAAGCATAAAATGCTTGAACTGGTTTGTATCCAACAACTGAAGATAACTCTTTGCACTTACTGAGTGATTAAGTTTCATTAGAGGAGTCAGTCCCTGCCACGAAAATATGCCACCACTGACAGTTCGTTGCTGAAAAGTTCCTCAGCGAGGAATTAAGGTTTATCCTAACTGCGATACGCTACACACTTGAAACGAACCACAACTGAAGTACTGATTCACTGGACCAATCCTTTTGTTTAGGGTATATGTGTAAGGTGGTTATGTAATTTTGATTTTTGTATGTAAACGACGTACAAGTCGGAGAGAGAGGGAAAGCTACGTTTCTTTTAAAAAATCTTTGGTCTTTTCGTGGCACAGTCTGTGTCTCTGCGCAGTCTGAGACATTCTTAGTTGAAGTATGATAGGTGACGGACGTATTCGATAGTGCTGTGTTGACTTGTGATGGTATCTGTTAGATGAAGAAAGATTGGTTGTAAAGGAGAGCAAGGATAAGTAAGACGAGCACATCAGAAAGCGATGAGAATATACATTTTGAATAATGGTATTATTGTTGAAAAGAAGACGTTTGAGTTAATATTGCAGCGCTGCGCAGCTAGGAATGATTACTATCAGCTAGTTTACTTGCTCAGCGATGAGAAAAAGACCACCTCACTTTCCTGAGTCGTGGATTAACATGTTAACTGATTAAGCTGTTTGGTTTTTACAGAAATTCTCTGTTAACGTTGTACTCTCTTTAAATCATTTAGACTTTGTTAAGCATAGTATTGCTCAGACCAGTGTTACGTGTGAAGATCACGTGAAGTTTTGATCTGTCTTTTTTGAATACATACTTCATTCTAAAATCGTTGTCTTTAAATATCATTTCATAGGAATAGTTACCCCCCCCCCCCCACCTCACTGTTTATCACTACACATTAACAAATACAATAGAAGTCTAGCTTAGCCGCTACCTGCTTGCTGTTTGCTGTTACACTTTCGAGAAATCTGCAACAATGTTGTCAAGACGTGAGGTAAGTGGAAACTTCGATTGGGGCTAGATAATTGTTTTACTTCAGTTACGCATTGAATATAAAGACAAGCTACATTCAGATCAGTTACAGTTCAGTTCAAATTACGTTCTGTTTAGTCAAAGGTTAGAATACGTGTTTAAGTTTTATAACAGTTTGTGGGGACGTAGTTTTGGTAATAGGTAGACTTTTGCAGAGTGGTAGGTAAAGCTGAGCTAAATTTCAAACAGGTACAAATAGAGTGGGGAGATTACATATGTTCCTCTTAAAAATCATGCCACGGACGTCGGAATGACAGATATCGAAGTAAGTGACTATGGGATATCAAAGCAACTGAAATCACTTACCAAAGGAAAGCCCACTGAGGATGGTAAGGTACCAGTACGATTCTATATACAGTATGCGAGACAACTTGTCCCTCTCTAGCAGGAGTATCCCGTAGGTCGCTATTAAGTAGAAAACAGCGCTTTGCATTCCCGTTTTCAACAAGGGTCGTCGAACAGAGTCACAAAACCATAAGCCTGTTTCTCTGACGTCAGTCCACTGTAGAATTTTGAAGCATGTTTTATGCTATCATATTATAATATTTGTGGAGGCCGAAAATCTCATCTATATGAACCAACATGCGTTCCGAAAACAACGATCGTGTGAAACCCAGCTTGCTCTGTTCGTCCGCGAGAACTAGAAAAGCGGTAAATACTGGCGCCCATATTGATGCCGTAGACCTTGACTTCCGGAAGACGATCGGTACAGTTCCACACTGCCGCCTAATGAACAAAATACCCGTGTACGAAATATCAGAACAACTGCGTTAATATATGTCTCTCTCACCCGGAGAGAAAACTTCAGATTCAAAAATAAAAGGAGTGTTAGAAGACCATTACTTTTACAGTACACATAAATAGCGTTGTAAATAACGTCGGCAGTTCCGTGAAGCTTTTCACCCATGATGCTGTTGTATGCTGAGAAGTGACAGTGCTATGAGACTGTAGTGAAGTGCAGTAAGACCTGCCGAGATTCGGTACTTGTTGCTGGGATTGGCACTTGACCGAAAACGTAAATAAATGTAGCGTATTGCGCATAAATATGGTGAAAAATCCATTACTGCATGATTACATGATTGTGGAACCATAACTAGAAGCAGTAAAATCCATTAAATATCTGGGAGTATGTATATGGAAGCCCTGCTTCCCGAGCGGGAAGGCGTGCCGGTCCCCGGCACGAATCCGCCTGGTGGATTAGTGTCGAGACCAACCTGTGGATGGTTTTCAAGGCGGTTTTCCATCTGTCTCGGTGAATGCGGGCTGGTTCCCCTTATTCCGCCTCAGTTAAACTATGTCGGCGATTGCTCCACAAACACTGTCTCCACGTACACGTACACCAAAATTACTCCACCACGCAAACATCTGGGGTTACACTCGTATGGCATGAGACATTCCCGGGTGTCCACTGGGGGCCGAACAGTACAATAACCCTGGGTTCGGTGTGGGGCGGCGGTGGCGTGGGTGGACTACGGTGGCCTTTTGTGAACCAGAGGGCTACGGCGGGACGAAGGCTCTCCGTCGTTTCTAGGTCCCCGGTTCAACACACAATGTATGTGGAACTAATCCAAGGTATGGCAGAAATCAATGTGTGATTGATAGGATAAATTCTCGGCAATGTATTACACACTCAAGGGAGGTACCTTACAAAACACTCGTTCGATCTGTGCCTCGATACGTACCAGACAAGACTGATACAAACCATGGAGAAGATCCGAAGAAGAGCGGCGCGTTTCGTTACAGGTTCATTTAGTAAGCACGAAAGTTATACGGAGATGCTCAGCCGCTACCAGTGGCAGGCGATGAGAGAGGGGTATTCTGCATCACGGTGTGGTTTGCCGTTAATGTTGTGGGGGCATATGTTCCTACAAGAGTCAACCAATATCTTAGTTTCTCCTGTGTATATCTTTCGAAAAGACCGTGAAAGCTAAGTTGGAGAGGCTTACACTGAGGCTTACCATCAGTGGGTCTTCTTGCGAACTATTTACTGGTGGAACAGGAAAAAAAGGGGGGAGGAGTGGTACACAAAGTACTCCACCACACACCGTAAGACGGTTTGCTTAGATACACACACATCAAAAAAGGTCTTGCATCATCCTGGTTCCCAGAACTTCTGAAGATAGACTTTAAGTGTGGATATTGTATCACAGACACAGTCCCTTTGACAGTTCATAGATGTCACTAAACCCGCCTAAAGATGTAAACAGCCTTGCGTGAGCAGCGCGTATGAGACGGATGGGGTCCGACTGCCAATCTGTTCCAGTCATTCCACCAGGAAGGAGGTAGACGGCTCGTGTCGTCTGTAATTCAACCATGCCTAGACGGTCAATACCGCGGTTCGATCGCGTCCGCATTGTTACTTTGTGCCAGGAAGGGCTCTCAACAAGAGGAGTGCCCTGGCGTCTCGGAATGAACCAAAGTGATGTTGTTCGGAGATGGAGGAGATACAGAGAGACAGGGACTGTCGACGACATGCCTCGCTCAGACCGCCCAAGGGCTACTACTGCAGTGGATGACCACTACCTACGGATTATGGCTCGGAGGAACCCTGACAGCAACGCCACCATGTTGAATAATGCTTTTCGTGCAGCCACAGGATGTCTTGTTAGGACTCAAACAGTGCGCAATAGGCTTCATGATGCGCATCTTCATTCCCGAGGTCCATGGTGAGGTCCATCTTTGCAACCACGACACCATGCAACGCTGTCCAACAACACGCTGAATGGACCGCTCAGGATTGGCATCACGTTCTTTTCACCGACGAGTGTCGCATATTCCCTCAACCAGACAATCGTCGGTGACATGTTTGGAGGCAACTCGGTCAGGCTGAACGCCTTAGACACACTGTCCAGCCAGTGCAGCAAGGTGGAGGTTCCCTGCTGTTTTAGGGTGGCATTATGTGGGGCCGACGTACGCAGCTGGTGGTCATGGAAGACGCCGTAAAGGCTCTACGATACATGAATGCCATCCTCCGACCGATAGTGCAGCCATATCGGGAGCATACTGGCGAGGCATTTGTCTCCATGGACGACAATTCGCGCCTCCATCGTGCACATCTTTTGAATGACTTCCTTCAGGATAACGACATCGCTCGACTAGAATGGCCAGCATATTCTCCAGACATGAACCCTATAACATACCTTAAATAGATTGAAAAGGGCTGTTTGTGGACGACATGACCCAGCAACCACTTTGGGGGATCTACGCCGAATCGCCGTTGAGGAGTGGGACAATCTGGACCAATAGTGCCCTGATGTACTTATGGAGAGTATGCCACGACGAATACAGGCATGTATCAATGCTACTGGGTATTAGGTGTACCGGTGTGTACAGCAATATGGGCCACCACCTGTGAAGGTCTCGCTGTATGGTGGTACAACATGCAATGTGTGGTTCATGAGCAATAAAAAGGGCGGAGACAGTGTTTATGTTGTTCTCTGTTCCAATCTCTGTACAAATTCCGTTACTCTCGGAACCAAGGTGATGCAAAACACTTTTTGATGTGTGTAGTTGTTCACTCACCCTAAACAGCGCTGGCTCAAAAAACGTTCAATTACCAAGCCACTCTCACCCAACTTTCCATCATCAGATGTAGGGCATTATTAGCTGCATGGCCCCACAGTATTTATTCAGCCTTCCAATCGGAAATGTTTTTGTTATTTAAATTGTGTAAGCGGTGAGTAGCTAAAAGTTAACGGGACCAACGACGACTAAAGAGAATCGTTCAACGTGACAGAAGTGCGACCCTTTCGAAAATTACTGCAGATTTCGATGCTGGGCCATCAGAAAGTGACAGAATGCGAACCATTCAACGAAACATCATACAGATGGGCTTTCGGAGCGGAAGGTCCACTCGTGTACCCTTGATGACTGCACGACACTGCCTTGTCTGTGCCCCTCAGCACTGACGTTGGACTGTTGATGTCTGGAAGCATGTTTCCTGGTCGGACGAGGCTCGTTTCAAATTGTATCGAGCGGATAGACGTGTACGGATATGGAGACAACCTGATGAAACCATGAAGACGCTGCATGTTAGCTGGAGAGTGTTCAAGCTGTGATGCTGTGGGGCGTGTGCAGTTGGCGTGATATGGGACCCCTGATACGTCTACATACGACTCTGACAGGTGACACTTACGTAAGCAACCTGTCTGATCATCTGCATCCATTCATGTCCATTGTGCATTCCGTAGGACTTGGGCAATTCTGGCGGGACAGTGCGACACACCACATATCCAGAATTGCTACACTGTGGCTGCAGGAGCACTCTTCTGAATTTAAACACTTCCACTGGCCACCAAGCTCCCCAGACATGAACATTATTGAGCGCATCTGGGGTGCCTTGCAACGTGCTGTTCAGAAGAGATCACCACCCTCTAATACTCTTACGGATTTATGGACAGTCCAGCAGGATTCATGGTGTTAATTCCCTCCAGCACTATTTCAGACATTAGTCGAGTCCAATCCAAGTCGTGTTGATCCACGTCTGCGTCCTCGCGGGAGCCCTACACGATGTTGAGCAGGTGTGTCAGTTTCTTGGCTCTTCACCGTAGGTTGGTCAGTACCTCCAAACACATACGGCAAGAACAAACTATTAAAGCTTATTTTCCACTGGAAACTATGTCAGGAAATGAAGTGCGGATGGACAGACAGAAAACGGTTTACCTATAGTGTCAGGGGTAGTCCACTTAGTGGTACCACCGTGCAGAGAACATCAGTTCGTAAGGTTTGTAACGTGTTTGTGGGAAGACTGTTCGACGCTGAGAAAAGACAACACCACACTGATGTGTGTACTTACTCCCGCTACAGCCTGTATGTGCTACAGGAGAAACGATTCGTTTGACATGTGGCTTTACAGAAGTGTTCTGTATACTACTGTGCTATTGAGTTAAGAATCGTCAAGCAAAGTAATACACTGGCGAACCAAAACATTACTCACTGTTGCACCTACAGCAATCAAAACAGCACTGTGGATCGAACAATTCATGGTAGATTTGTGGTGGTAACCAGATGTCTACGCACAGGTCATTCAATTCAAGTAAATTATGGGCCATGGTTTGTGGGCTTCAAGCGGCCCTACAGTAGCGTCCCAGATGTGTTCTCTCGGGTTTGCATCACGCAGATTTTCTGGGCAAGACATAACACTGAGTCCACTCTCATCGTCCAGTCGGCCTTCCTCTTTCACCAGTGACCGTTCTGGAAAATACCTTCTCAGTCGATGATGACATCAAGTGTAAAGCGACAGAAGTGGTCCGCAGTAATGTTCATGCTTTCCACAGCTTTAATTGTAGCTGCGATCACTACCATAGGTCCCTTGGAAGCCCAGGTTTATCTCTAAAGGGTGACGACGGTCAAAGAGCAAATACAAAACTGTGGGTAACAACTATTGTTGATGGCGAGGAGTCATAATCGATATGCCACTATTCTGAAATGTATTTCTGAAGTTTATCGTCGATCCTAGGACTGAAACCGATACTCTGTTTTACGTAAAGAATATAATGTTTAAAATTTACGTAGCAGCGCAGAATATAGATTAGGAACCTAATCCCACTGCCTTTAATTTTATTCTCATGGATGACATTGAGACAGTAAATAACAAGAGGAATAACAAAACTCTCAGAATCATTATATAGAATTCAAGTGTCCAGTAGATTCAAAAGTTGGTGTAATAGCGAATAATTGCTTTCACTGACTCCTTCATGCCTACGTTTTCTCAGTCAGACAATGTTTGAAACTAGGACTAGCAAGGTAAAACATTTTTCCACAAATTGTCAAATTTGAAGTCGAAGAGCAATGTAGGTAAATTACGATGGCAACAAACATTTCTCAAGTAGACTGAAGACTGTAGGCATCCAACGCTTTTATTGTGTGTTACATGCGCAGTATGTAAACTGGCAACGCCACCAACACAGAATACCACTAAGCTATGAAACAACTGTAGCAAAACAGAGCATCCTCGTTGTCCGTGTGATGGATAAGACGACTAATTCACAACATAAATGTCAACGTAAACAACAATTTCTGTTGGAATGTGCTTCCTGGACCAAATAACATACATTTCTTACGTCTTCAGTGCGAATCATGTAGTAAATGTAATTTAAAAGACATAAAAATATCCAGTACATTTATTAACATAATTGTGAACCACTCAAGAACGTAAATCGGCGGTCACATAGTTGTCAAACGTATTCTACGCTGTTTCCATTGTCCATTAGACTAGCAGCAGGAAGAAAACGTTCGCACAGCTGATGTGCCAAGATTGCAAGCACTGGCGAAGCTCGCGCTTCAAAGACGCCACAGCATCGTCTGCCACCACTTCGTGGGAAACGAAAAACCTCAAGTATAAGCCAATGTGTTGTATTCGCATATTTGTAACTATGGCTTTTGGGTTAAAGTGTGGTTATGGATAGTTCGAATGCTCAGATTGCGAATCTAACATCATAAATAAAGACAACGGGAAATGAATTAGGCGTCCTTCCTCTTCCGTAAAATCAAATATATTTTAGTTACTCTATCTTAAATGAATCGCGCAGAAAATCATTCACCAGAAGTGAATAACTTTTTAGGAACATCAGACGATATTAACAGCTTGCCGGCGGGTGTTAGCCGTGCGTTCAACGACGACATATCGCGGACCGCGCGGCTGCTTGCGCCGTCGGTTCGAATCCTTCCCCGTGCATGGATGTGTGTTAGGTTAAGTAGGTTTAAGTAGTTCTAGTTCTAGGCGACTGATGACCTAAGCACTTTGGTCGCATAGTTCTTCGAGCCATTTTTGACCTTTCGCGTAAATTTTCTTTACATAAACGGCCGTATCTTTAGATTGCGTTGACATAGAAGCTCACTTTTTTACACCACCAAGGGACCGTATACCGCAGGAAGTGCAATACATTTCCGCTTAATGTCTACCCGTACTCGAGGAAAACGGGTTTTAAGGGGTGGGTAGACAGATAGACGTTCAAGAAAGTGAGACTAGTAGGGTTCCATTTTTGCCGATTTAGGTGACGAAATCCTAACAACGAAAATAGCTACGACAGTTACTTAAGATGAGAGCTGCTCTTTATTCGAAATGTTCTAATTGCAGTCGATACATCAGCATATTAATCGTAGCTACGCTTTCGATCTAAATCACGTTTACAGGAATGCAAATAAAATCCATTTGCCTATACACGTGGTATTTCAGATCCCAGTATTAATGCCACCGCGTTTTAGAAGTGCGAGCATTGCCATTGCTAGTTGGCTTAAGCAACACTTCGGCTAATGGACGTTCTCTGCCTGTGCCGAGTCTAATGGAGAATTCGAAACATTGTAGAATACGTTTGGGAGCTATGTAGCCGTTTATTTCCTGGGGTGGTGCAGAATTATCCTACTAAATTTATTCGCTAATAACAGTATTTTGTTATTTCGATAAAGATCCCGAATAATTGTCACATAAGCGCTGACATAAAGGTAGAAAATTCATGTTTTTGAGTCCAGAAAGCTCTATGCAACAGAAACTGCAGATCATTTTGCCATTTTCATTGCGAAATTGCCGGCTTATTCATGTCTGGGGTAATAATAGAGGGCTGTTTTACCTGGGTTGTCTGCTAGCGTAGTGAAAAGTGTAGGCTACTACAAGAGAAGTCTGGTTTGTTTCCGGTTCTAATCTCGATGGTGGCAGATAGACTATCAGTAAGAAATTTTAAGAAATTCTCGCACCCTCAATACATTTTATGGCTACCTTTATTCTGTACCGGCGCCCTGTGGATGTCAATATGAAACTTCTGTAGAATTTCACACTTGCTACTGCCTACTTTTTCCGCTTCTGTTAGTAACTAAATTGACTAAAGTGTGGTACTGAATGATTTTAACTGAATTTCGTTATGAATCTTCACACATTGCTAAATTTGTACACTTTCATGGTAGGTCAACAACGGTAATTCAGTATGACTGGTCCGAACGTTGACACAGACCGTTTCGCGGCCGAATGCCCATAATATTTTGCTAATTCGTAACGACCTGGGATACTTTGTCTTACTAAAACAGTTATGTTATCTCGATAAGCTGAAATTAATTTTTATTAGCACAGTTCATACTAATTAGCGTTCCTTCTTTCATTTATATCTTGTTGTTGTGTTTAACACATTAATCAGCATTAATATAGTCTTACACATCATTGAAAACAGTCTGACAAAGTACGGATAGTATTTCAATTTCACGCTTGTGCATAGTATATTGGTAGCACTTCGTCGCCTTGCCTATTATGCTGTGTAGGAGACTTTAAAAGCTGTGCGGATCAGCATAACGAAAAGGCGAGGGGTGTCGCTCGTTTTGTCCACGACTGTACCTTTCTTTGTATGAGAGCTGCGTGCGTAAGTCCATCATTTAAGTGTAGATGAATATAATGGGTGTGTCTGTGGCGTGATGTCGAGTACCTATTTGAGATGTTTAGAGAAGGGAGAGGGTGAAACCCAATGCTGGCACATAGTCTGCTCCTCCCGAAAACCACTGAGGGAAGGACAGAGCTTAACGTCCCCCATCCGACGAAAAGATAACCATCAACAGTGTCGCATGGTTTCGCTTCATGAGACACTGCAGAGAGGTTTGGAATTCAATCGAGGAAATTGACTCAAAGACTGGTGATCACCTACTTTGCGCTACTATCTCTCCTGTCCTCTCTGCCTTAAAGACAAAGGGAAAATGTCAACAGTGCGTGGTGTACCCGGACGGTTAACGATCCAAGTACTGGCTATGCACTACAGTGTTTAACTTCGGTAATCTGATTCGAACCGGTGTATCAACCTTGGCACTCTGCTGTCAGTGTGCAACGAACTTATGGAGCAGTGCGAGAATTTTGGAGATTTTTAATATAAAATAGGTTTGTGGAAGTTTCCCATACAGCTATCTCAACAAAGGAAAACACGACATTGTGTTTCGACAGTTCAGGACGTTCATTAGGGCCAAGCCGTACGTTGTTATAGAGTTACATAAAGACTTTTCATGTGTTGCCATGCAGGCGAATTTCGTGTCACTTACGGCAGTACGAAGATAAGGGCATCACAACGCCCAGTCCTCGAGCAGAGAAAATCTCCGATGAGGCAGGGAATCGAACCCCGGCCTCTTCGGTTTGCAATCTGCAGTTCTGAGCAAGCAGCTACCGAGGCGGACTTTGGAGATGATTTTCTTTCCGGAACTGCGACGGAAAGCTGGAGGAGGAGGATTTGAAGATGATGAATCCCTTGTGAAGGGGCTCAAACGTGCTGGTGCCGACTGCTGCCAGGCATGTATTCACTCCTTAGTTCAACGACGGTTCAAGGCAGTTGAAAGGGACGAAGATTATGTGGAACAATGGCATTTTGTCTCTCAAGAATGTAACAACTACTGTAAAAATATCACCGGTGGAGCAATATATTGGATATTTAAAACAAGACTGAGCATTTCTTCTGGAGTGCCAACGGCCTTGCCGCAGTGGTAACACCAGTTCCCATTAGATTACCAAGTTAAGTGTTGTCGGGCTGGGCCAGCACTTGGATGGTTGACCATGCGCGTTCGTCGAATTCTGTTGGCAAACGGGGTGCACTCAGCCCTAGTGAGGCCAATTGAGGAGCTGCTTGGCTGAGAAGTAGCGGCTCTCATCACGAAAAATAAACAACGGCCGTGAGAGCTGTGTACTGACCACATGCCTCTCCATAACCCGTTCCAGTGACACCTATTGAGTGAAGATGACACGGCGGACGCTCGGTACCGTTGGGCCTTCCGAGGCCTGTTCAGACGGAGTTTCGGAGAGTTTATTTCTTTTGGAGTGAATCTCGACGTAGAGGAAAGTGTAGAGGGTAAAAATTGTAGATGAATTGTACACTACTGGCCATAAAAATTTCTACACCACGAAGATGACGTGCTACAGACGCGAAATTTAACCGACAGGAATAAGATGTTGTGATATGCAAATGATTAGCTTTTCAGAGCATTCACACAAGGTTGGCGCCGGTGGCGACACCTACAACGTGCTGACATGAGAAAAGTTTCCAACCGATTTCGCATGCACAAACAGCAGTTCACCGGCCTTGCCTGGTGAAACGTTGTTGTGATGCCTTGTGCAAGGAGGAGAAATGCGTACCATCACGTTTCCGACTTCGGATTGTAGCCTATCGCGATTGCGGTTTATCGTATCGCGACATTGCTGCTCGAGTTGGTCGAGATCCAATGACTGTTAGCAGAATATGGAATCGGTGGGTTCAGGAGGGTAATACGGAACGCCGTGCTGGATCCCAACAGCCTCTTATCACTAGCAGTCGAGATGACAAGCATCTTATCCGCATGGCTGTATCGGATCGTGCAGCCATGCCTCGGGTCCTGAGTCTACAGATGGGGACGTTTGCAAGACAACAACCATCTTCACGAACAGTTTGACGACGTTTGCAGCAACACGGACTATCAGTTCGGAGACCATGGCTGTGGTTACCCTTGACGCTGCATCACAGACAGGAGCGCCTGCGATGATGTACACAACGACGAACCTGGGTGCACGAATGGCAAAACGTCATTTTTTCGGATGAATCCAGTTTCTATTTACAGTATCATGATGGTCACATCAGTGTTTGGTGACATCGCGGTGAACGCACATTGGAAGCGTGTAGTCGTCATCTCCATACTGGCGTATCACCCTGCGTGATTGGTTACACGTCTCGGTCACCTCTTGTTCGCATTGACGGCACTTTGAACAGTGGACGTTACATTTCAGATGTGTTACGACCCGTGGCTCTACACTTCATTCGATCCCTGCGAAATCCTATATTTCAGCAGGATAATGCAAGACCGCATGTTGCAGGTCTTGTACGGGCCTTTCTGGATACAGAAAGTGTTCGACTGCTGCCCTGGCCAGCACATTCTCCAGGTATCTCATGAATTGAAAACGTCTGGTCAATGGTGGCCGAGCAACTGGTTCGTCACAATACGCCAGTCACTACTCATGATGAAGTGCGGTATGGTGCTGAAGCTGCATGGGCAGCTGTACCTGTACACGCCATTCAAGCTCTGTTTGATTCAACGCCCAGGGTATCAAGGCCATTATTACGGCCAGAGGTGGATGTTCTGGGTACTGATTTCTCAGGATCTATGCACCCAAATTGCGTGAAAATGCAATCACATGTCAGTTCTAGTATAATATATTTGTCCAATGAATACCCGTTTATCATCTGCATTTCTTCTTGGTGTAGCAATTTTAATGACCAGTAGTGGATTATGGCGTTGTTTGTGGTTGGGATGAATGGACTGGCACAAGAGTCATAGGGCGTTGCATCAAATCAGACAAGAAAATCAAATCGGAAATGAACAAACTTCCTGTTACGTAGCCGTGACCCTGTTCGGTGATCGAGGCTGCCTATGCCGGAGAGCAGCCCTTCACGAGATTCATAACGGAACGCCCGCGGCGCCCCGTCGGCGCGGTGTGTTTACACAGCGGCGCGCCGCCGGCGGCCGCCGCTTCAGCTGATGGGATGGCGCCGGGACCTTGACTGGGGATGGCCGCGTGACGTCAGAGGGTGATCCCGGCCCGTGGGAACGTCCGGCCGCCACTGCAGCCGGAATCGATATGGACGCGCGTGCGCTGCGCTGCAGCTGCGGGATCCGGGCGCTCATTTAGGCCCGTCTGCGGCCAGCACGTGCCGTCGGCTCAGCTGTCACTGTAAACGCGGCGTCAACGGCGCCTCTCAGCCAATTTCGGTTGAAAAAATGCGGATTTTGGTGTGGGACATCGGGGAACATTTTGCGTCAGTCCTATAGCTTCATGAAGTTCCGATTGGTGGTAGCGCTGTAAGTAGCCTTCAAAATGACGTTCGTAATGGAAATGCGTTCGAAGCAGAAGCAGATGGCTGTCATTTTCTTTTAGCGGAAAACCAGAGCATCGCACATATTTATAGGCGCTTGCAATATGTCTACGGAGACGTGGTAGTGAACAAAAGCACGGCGAGTCGTTGGGTGAGATGTCTGTCATCATCGCTACAAGGGTGCGCAAAGCCGCTCGATCTCCCGCATGCCGGCCGGCTGCACACAGCTGTGACTCCTGCAACGTTAGAACGTGCGGACACTGTCACTCGAGGTGAACGACGGACCACAATCGAAAACCTCGCTGTTCACCTAGAACAATAGACATACACTACACTTAGACTACACAGACAGAGACATACATATATACACAGCAATAAGAGACGAAGAACAATGGGCACAATTAAACGCAACAAACAGTATTTCAAAAACAACACATGAAGAGTTCATGCGGACACGAGATTACAGACATGACTAAGTGCAGCGTAACAACCACCTCCAGAGGGTGGACAGCGATACCCACAGTGACAGCGAAAATAGTGACAATGAGGATGAACAGAAGGAGGAAGCTGAGATGTGACAGTAAATAAGCAAAAGTGCTGGCGTTCTAGCCAAGAAAACACCAAATGCTGTACATGCATGGGCACCTAAAGTAGTTAATTCATAGGATTAGTAATAAATAGGATAAGCAACATTATTTCTCTACTAATAACCATTTGTGTGTGTGTGTGTGTGTGTGTGTGTATGAGTGTGTGTGCGTGAGTGTGTGTGTGTGTGTGTGTGTGTGTGTGTGTGTGTGTGAGTGACTGGCGGTCACGGCTCGAAGAAACCATTCCGATGTATTCACCGTCAGTCACATTCGGTTATGGTATCTTCTTTTTATGTTCTTCTTAAAAAACAACAAAATTTTATTTATATTTCAACCTTAAATTATTGTTATTTTGAAAAGCATCATTCTTTTCAAATGTTGTAGATAAAACAAAACAAAAAAGAAAACTGTAAAAAGATGAAAAACGAACATCGTAAGACGTACGACCTGTTTTAAACATCAGGTAACAGGTCTAAACTTTGGCAATAAATAAATAAATGTTCACCTAGACGTCTCTGTTGGTAGTGCTGACACACTTGTCCACCAGTTGGGGTACTCGAAGATGAGTGTTTCCCTAACAGAAAACCATAAAGAGCAACGAAGGAGTATCTGTGTAGAATTGGTTGCGCCTTGGAGGCTGATAGTGATAATTTTTTTCGGACATCGTCACAGACGACGTAACGTGGGTTCATCACTTCGAACCAGAAACAAAACGGCAGTCCATCGAGTGGCATCACACGACCTCTGCTCCCATGAAAGAGTTCAAAGCCTCACCCTGAGACGGTAAAGTCATGACGACGGCCATCTTGGACTCTGAAGGGGTTGTTCTGTTTCATATCGTTCCTCATGGTACAACGATCAACTCTGAAGTGTATTTTTCCGTCTTCAGGCAACTAAAGACTTCAGTGGGTTCGTCGCCACAAAAATGCAAACGAACTTTTGCTTCCCCATGAAAATGCAAGGCCTTACACAAATCTGCATACTGGAGAGGATCTCACAAAACTTTAGTAGACTGAACCTCTTCACTCATCCTACAGTCCGGATCTCGCACCTTCTAGGTTCTATCTGTTTGGCCTAACGAAGAATATGCTCTGCTGGAAACAGTACGTGGATGATGGGGAGGTTATTGATGCAGTAAGACGTTGGCTCCAACGTCGACCAGTAGAGGGGTACCATGCGGGCATGCAGACCCTCCCCACAAGCTGGAGTAAGACCATCGAATTGAGCATAGATTACTTCGGAACATAGGGTTCTGTAGCCAGAGGAGTAGGGAATAACATGATGTATTGGAATCCTAAATAAAATCAACCTGCTTTCGGAAAAAGGTGTGTTGCGTTGCTTATTGAAGACCCCTCGTAACTGCTGTCTCAAATAAAGGCGTGCACACTCAGTACCTAAAGGTGGGTTTATTCCTTGCACTTAGTCGCCGTTCGCCTTTGTTTGCCTCAAACCTGGTCTGCACCAGGACGGACACAAGCGAACTGGCAGCAGGGGACATTTTGGAGCTGTGTGCGGCTCGCGTTCTTGCCGTTCATAACTTGGCGTCTTGTAATAGCGGTAGTGGCGTCTCGTTTCCTTCTTGTGTTAATGACGCCTCTGAGTTTGCTAGTGTTGTTTGTCTGCGAGTGGCAGCAGCAGCGGTTATCGATAGCCAGTAGTGTGGTACTATCTTTGGTGCGACAGGTGGTATTTCCGGGTCGTCGTGTGTGTGAGGCAAGGGGCTTCGGACGGAGCAGAGAGGAGGTCTGCAGCACGGGGACAGGCCGCGACCGCTGGCAGCGGGCAGGCACTGTCGCATCCAGGGGCTTCGGCCGACTACCGAATCCAGGACTATTGAATCTGAGTAAACCTTATCCAGTAGTGAAAACTCTACTGTTTGAAATCTCGCTGTTGTTTGCATGTTGCTCCTCCCGGGGTCGGTGAGACCAGCCGCAACAAGTGGAGTCTGTCAGGTTGGTGGAAACTATTAACTGCCTTCTACTGCTTGATGTGAGTTGGAATTTGGTGTTGTTATAGGTGAAGTGCAACCAACGGTATCTTACGGCCTAGTGGCCGCTAACGCCCCAGTTACCTACCCTCGAGGTTAGCGTAATTTGCGGCAGTGTACTTTTCCTCGTCTTGCCGATGCTCTCCGGCATGGCGGGTAATTTGACAGCTACCTTGATTGGGGTAAGGATACCTGTTTTCCTTGTCTACCTTGGTTATAGTGGTTACTTCTGCATTTTGGTGTGTTAAAGACCGGATTCTGGAGACGCAGTGCTGTCTGTCACTTCGCCCTCGCCTGAATTATTCCATTGTTGTACTTGTTATCTGGCGTTGGGTGGATTTGGTAAGAGGGTTGATCGGCGTTTAAACCGTCTCTAGTTTGAGTTGCCCTCCTGCCAGTCTCACCACTTGCACAGCTGTAGTGACCTTCCTTAGGTCGATCCGTGGAGCACTGTCTGTGGATCACTCCGTCTTACTTGGTCAAGTTGTCATAGTTGTTTAAAATTTACATTAATGTTTTAACGGGTAATTGCCTTCCGCACTTGTAATTCCGGCCTTCAGCCGTTAATTGTTTATAACATTGCTTGTGGCCTTCAGCTGACCATTTTGAATCCTTTCTTAATAAGGCCTTCAGCCATTACTGTATCTTGTTACTGTTTTGTGATTGTTTAAGAAGAAAATATCTTAGTATTTGTTAACGTGTAACTGTTTTCCTCACTTGTAATTCAGGTCTTCAGCTGTTGAGTATAGTTGCTTGTGGCCTTCAGCTGACAATTTTTAATTCTTTGTTAGTAAGGCCTTCAGGCGTCAGTGTAGTAAATTCCTTTAAAATGATTGTTAAACTGATTAGGCCCCGTCCACACCTTTTCCTGCTTTCCCTAACTACCACAACTCAGTTTTGTCGGCAGGGTTCTCTCAATCACTATCATGGAGACCTGAAACTACGGCCGATGACTCCCCGGAACACGACGCCAGATGTAACATCACTGACTTTCTGCAAAACATTTTTAAGAATGGAACCTCTTCAGAGACTGCCGCCACACCCTCCGACTATGGTCATCTGGGATAGTGCGTTACCGCGATTCATCACTGAGTACGTTGTGACGCAGTTCCTCAGCATTCAACAGCTGTTTGTGTTGTCCTATGTGTAGCACAGAAATTCCCTTGTCCCGCTGCTGCTACTCGCAAAGTAATGATGCGGGATGACACAGAATGTTGTAGAGAGACCGTCACTTGTTCTCGGATGGCAGCCCCGGATTTGAAGGGGTTCCGATTCGCTTGGCCCACTATACGGCGATCCTCCTTTACGGTGGTCAGACCACTGGAACCTCTACGACAAACCGAGCGAGGTGGCGCAGTGGTTAGACACTGGACTCGCATTCGGGCCGGCGTCCGGCCATCCTGATTTAGGTTTTCCGTGATTTCCCTAAATCACTCCAGGCAAATGCCGGGATGGTTCCTCTGAAAGGGCACGGCCGACTTCCTTCCCCGTCCTTCCCTAATCTGATGAGACCGATGACCACGCTGTCTGGTCTCCTTCCACAAACCAACCAACCAACCAATCAACCAACCTCTACGACAAGTATCCCTGACCTCACGCTCCCATTCAGTCCAACATCGTGCCACCATCACATCCGAGTGCGTGAAAAATCTTGATACTGTATGATTCTAGAAGCCAGCCGGATGGTGGACCGAAATGAGGCCCCTTTCGAACTCTCCTTCCGCTGATAAGGCTTTCTCGGACGACTACGTGGTATCTCCTTGTCCAACAGTGAGCCATGCTCCGGCTCGCGTTTGCGCCGTTGACAGGTTGGCGTCGTGGTTGGTTGGTTGGTTTTGGGGAAGGAGACCAGACAGCGAGGTCATCGGTCTCATCGGATTAGGGAAGGACGGGCAAGGAAGTCGTCCGTGCCCTTTGAAAGGAACCATCCCGGCATTTGCCTCGAGCTATTTAGGGAAACCACGGAAAACCTAAATCAGGATGGCCGGACGCGGAATTGAACCGTCGTCCGCCCGAATGCGAGTCCAGTGTCTAACCACTGCGCCACCTCGATCGGTTGGTTGGCGTCGTGTATTCGGATTGTGACACCTCGTTTTCTTAGTGCGTTCACTGGCGCCACTACATTTGCTCGCTTTGTCTGTCCGTGAGTGACAGCAGCGGAGTTTATCGATAGCGAGTACTGTGGTACTATCTTTTCAGTGACCTCTAGTATTTCCGAGTCGTCGTGTGCCGGGGTTTAGTTGAGTTGGGACGGAGCACCAGTGAGGTCCGTGCAGCCCCAGAACTCGCTGGGACAGCTGGCAATACATGCACTACCCGATGGAAGGATGTGGTTGCGAGAGCGCACGACCACGCCAAGGACCGGATTCAGCTAGTTTAAGTTGAATGGATCGTTAAATCCGAGTAGTGAAACCGCCACCATGTGTGTGTGTGCCTCCGCTGAAGTGACCTCATGGTAACAAGCTGTTAGCTGGCGATTCATGCTGGGACTTTTGCCTTGCCTGACTTGATCGAGAGCGACCGTTGGTTGGTCGTTCGGTCGGTCGTCTCAACGGACGTGTATTCGGTCTTGGTTGGTTGGTTGGTTCGGGGAAGGAGACCAGACAGCGAGGGCATCGGTCTCATCGGATTAGGGAAGGACGGGGAAGGAAGTCAGCCGTGCTATTTGAAAGGAAGCATCCCGGCATTTGCCTGGAGCGATTTAGGGAAATCACGGAAAACCTAAATCAGGATGGCTGGACGCGGGATTGAACCGTCGTCCTCCCGAATGCGAGTCCAGTGTCTAACCACTGCGCCACCTCGCTCGGTTATTCGGTCTTCCGACAGCCTCTGAGTTCTCTGTGTTTGTGTCGACTTGTAATTCTTCCTTGTTGGTAACTGGTTTTAGTATTGTTTGAGTTGTTTGTTGAATTGTTTTCGCGGATCCGTATTGATCTAGTGTAGTTTTGAATGAGCAGTCATTTTAACGCTGTCTGCTTACTGGATTCGTGGAGCAACTTGTGATTATCTCGGATTATTCTTGCGTTTGAACATGTTCTCTTGTATAACGTTTGTCGTTTTGCGGTGTCAAGAGTGTAGTCCGCCCGTGTGCCTGGCATGGATTATTCTGTCGTTGTATTGGGAATCGGACGTTAGGTACATTTTGCGAGAGTGTTGGTCTTGCGTTTAATTGTCACTGGTTTGAGTTGCCATCCTGTTAAGTGAGTATAGCACTGGGCTGCCTGTCTCACCTTACTTACGTGTGAGGGACTTTCCCAGGTCGATCCTTGGAGCACTTTCTGTGGATCACCCTCTTCTTTATTTGGTCTGATTGTGTCAATTGCTTAAAAAATAATATTTTGTTTAAATTATTACTATTGCTTGTAGTCTTCAGCTGAAAAAATAATTTTGAATTCTTTCTTAATAAGGCCTTCAGCCGTCAGTGTAGCTTGTGTTACAGTCAATTTTTATAAAAAATGATTGTTTTTAAAAAAAATTATTCCTTATATAAAGTGTATGTGTTTACTGTGCAACCAACGGTAACTGATAAGGCCCCGTCCACACCTTTTCCTGCTTTCCCTAAGTCCCACGTCTCAAACAGAATGATCACTCAACATCTGACGCTGTTAGGGCCCTTATGTACCCTACCACTCCTGGTAACAACACTAACGACGAACAATATTAATGCACCATAGTGGTCGTTCCACCTGTCACAGATAATCTCGGCTTTTACTCCGCACGTACGTGCCAATGGTGAGTACATGTACGACGTTATATTGACATCCGGCCATGTCTTCTGGGTGATTCACGCACCACTAAGGAATTATGCAGATTGGTCACAAACTGATAGTCGCAAAAGTAAATGCAAAGTTTTAAACTTAGTCAACCAATAAATGTATAACGTTGCAGCGCAATTTCACCGCGCAGCCGGCAAAGGTGGTAAAGAAGGGACATGTGGATACCAGGGCAAAAAGAATTTGCGAATTTCATTCCGTGTACTAAGTTGGACAATAACTATGCCTCGTAGACACGTGCATGAAAAATACAAGCGGATGGCTGCATTCGAGAGAGGACAGGTAGTTATCCTCAGAGAAGTCGGTTGGAGTAATCGGCGAATCGCTCGACGTTTGAGTAGGAATGATGTCATTATTGTCGACGTTGACAGAATTGGGTGAACCATGGCCAAATACAGTATTAAGAAGGAAGCTGTCGACCTACACAAACGACAAAACGTGAGAACCGATCAATCGTCAGAGAGACATTCAGCACCCCAGAATTATCATTGTGATCCATCCGACGTCCAGCTGGTGCCTCAGTGCCCACAAGGATCATTATTAGGTGGCTCACAGAAAGGAGCTGAGCTCACGGCACCTCTTGTACCTACTAGCATTGATCTCTGTAAACCAAAAAGCCCAACTGCAGTGGTGTTGGGCACATTCAGTCTGGAATCGCATTGACTGGAATAGACTTGTCTTCAGTGATGAGTCCCACTTCGAACTCAGCCCCGATGACCAGCGAAGACGTATCTGGAGACAGCCCAGACAGCAGTGGTAGACCAACCTGACTCTGCAGTACCGTACATTCTGACAGCCACAAGTGGTAGTCAGGGATGCCATTTTATTTCATAGCAGGACTACTTTGGTGTTCTCTGCGACACCCTTACAGCGCAGCGGTACGTCGACGATACTCTACGCCCCATTTTGTTGCTCTTCCTGGCAAGCCGTATCTCATCAATACAGCACCCGCCATCACACTGCAAGGTTTCCTGTTGCTTGTCTTCGTGATTACAAAACGTAGCTTGGTCAGCAAGGTCACCGGATCTCTCCCCAGTTAAGAACGCTTGGAGCATTACTGGCAGGGTCTTCCATCTAGGTGCAGATTTTTACGATCTGACGCGCCGGTTGGACAGAATATGGCATGATATCCCTTACGAGGACGTCCAACGACTCTTATCAGTCATTGCCAAGCCGAGTAACTACTTATATAGGGTCCAGAAGTGGACCATAGCGTTACTGACTTGCTCAGTTTGTGAAGCACTTCCTCTTGAATAAATCATGCAGTTGTTTAGAAATTTTAAACATTTGTTTATCCGCATCTGGTGTCGCAGAGGCTGAGGATAAACCGGCGGCCGGTCAGTACCATGGGCCTTCAAGACCTGTTCGGACGGTGTTTGTTTGTTTTTTATAATCATTTGTTTGTCTGTATATGTACATCACATCCAACGCTTTCTGTCACATTAAGATAATTCCTTCGTTCTGCAGTTTTTCTTTGTTTTTTTTTTTTTCTCTCCTTAGAGTGTACGCAGTCAAATCCTAACAGTGTTTGTGTGTGAGGAGCGGGGGATGTTTCGGCGAGGTATAGAGGGTTGTGGGGGAGGGTCTTACTTTGTTCAAATCGTTTAATCAGATTTTTTAGTTACTTGTTTGTTTACTTTCAGCCGCCAAACTCTAGAGAAGAGTGCTTCGATTTCGCGCGGGTGCTTCTGATATGTGGAGGAATTTCTCACTCTGTTTTGGAGATTTGGCGGCAAATATACTTACAACAGTGGAAGCAGCTTTTCAATTACAAGCAAGAATCTAGCGATATCTTACTTGCTGTCATCGGCGCAAACTGTTTATCAATCAAAGCGGCTTGGAGAAACAAGACGGCTACAGCACTGGGCTACAAACGAAGGCTTTTTATTTCGTTCAAGTTTGTACTTGTTGTTTCTAGGTGGTCCTTATCTGTGAGAAACTGTAGGGACATTTCGTTTAACTCAATCACTATAATCCGCCTAAATAATCAGCCACAAACAGTGAAATGCTCGATAATACTTTTCATATTCCAGATATTCCCCATTACATAATACAGGGCTAACGCAAAGGCAGATAGGAGTACTTGCGAAAAAGTGGACCATTTAACATAGATCAGTAACGAAACAAAACACCAAACGGAGAGATCCGCGGACAGGCGCACGACTGTTGCACGTGTCTCCCGCCTGGGATTTAGGCTAGTCAGCGAAGGAAAATTAGAGAAAACAATCGTGTAGACACTCCTTCTTGTTCAGTGGCAAAAGAGGGAGTATCATGAACAACGTACTAAAAATCCCTATCGTCGCGGTGTGAGCTTTGGAGTGGGGCTGGAGGGCGTTTAAATGTGACTTTTTTCTTGAATAACTGGAAACGGCGGCTTCTAGCGAAAATGTTTCCCGGTACAAAATTAAACTTCATTAAGTTTTCTGAGAAAAAAGGGGTGAGCGTTGCACGGGATGGAAGAATCGTAGATTGTTAAAAATAGTGTTTTAATGGTATAAAATGGTTTTTTTCTGTTAAATGAAGTGTGTTAAGAACAAATATTAAATGTGCGTACCAAGTCTGTGTGCAATAGAGCCTTATTAAGGGATAAGAATACGAGGGATTGTGGTCATGAACTTCTCTCCGTTATAGGTACGCAAACTGAAGAGAGAGCAGGTGGTTACCACCTCTGTTTACCCGACCTCGTTACAAGAAGCAGCTACAGTCATAGCAACCCTCCGCAGTGCACCATATGGATCACTGGGCACGCAGTGCGCAAACACGCCCAGTGATGTGTATTTCAACACAGTACCATTAATACTACATGGAAGAGAAAGATGAGTTACTAATAATGCTGACACAAGAGTCGCATATGGACAGAATGCAGATAAAACTGTGCACACTGTTCTTATCTGCGGGAAGGGAAAAATTCTCAGTCACCCTGTACGGCAGATGTAGTGTTCCTTCGGGAAAGGCAGCTGCCCCCATTACGAGCACTGCTTGCCTTTCATTTTGCAGACAGACTAAACCATCCCCACATTTTCTGTCCACGTCTGTTATGTGAGTCGACAAATTAAATTCACCGAGCTCGTGTATAAATAATGGAGTTAATTTAAGTTTATTAAAGGAGTGAGCTATTTTGTAAAATAGGTTCCTACATACAATGGCTGGAAACTGTATAATTTGTGTGATGTTATCAGTGAACTTTAATTACCTTCTACCCAACGCCAACCCTCACTCTCCTCCCCGCCTCCCCCCCCCCCCCCACCCCACCCAGCGGGAATTTTAAGTTTGTTGCTAATGACACTCTCTACCACAACAGTACAAAAATTTGCGACTACAAAAATTTTTTGCCCCTGTCCCAGCTGCATGGTTGGAGACAACATCATTGTTACAGGTAGTCTGCGAAAACCGGTTCACAGATGTTTATCTCTGAAAAATCGTGTATACGATTGGTGTTAACTCCTCAGCCTCAGTTACGAACTTAAGATGTACTGAAGCACCGAAACTGGCAGCCATATAATAAATAACATCATAAGGACTATTGTAAGTGTTCCATTTTATTACGTAAATGAACGGCCGAAGTCCCCAATCAGATGGATGGACATACAAAAAAATCATTTCCCATCTCAAGGTGCACGATTTATCTGAACGAACCTGCGCGACCAATTGGACACTATATCTGTCCCCTCCGGCGCTAGTTTCGTTGGTTCATTAAGTTCCTGCATGTTGCTGTGTTCCATACTCACATAAATTTCGTGGAATTGTAACCACCGCGAGCAATAATATCACGAAAAGGTAAACCAAAAAAACGAGAGACTCGCTACGTAATTTTTCCTTAAACAAGGTGAACATACACTACTGGCCATTAAAATTGCTACGCCAAGAAGAAATGCAGATGATAAACGGGTATTCATTGGACAAATATATTATACTAGAACTGACATGTGGTTACATTTTCACGGAATTTGGGCGCATAGATCCTGAGATATTAGTAGCCAGAACAACCATCTCTGGCCGTAATGATGGCCTTCATACGCGTGGACATTGAGTCAAACAGAGCTTGGATGGCGTGTACAGGTACGGCTGCCCATGCAGCTTCAACAGTATCAACAGTATCATCAAGAGTATGGCGTATTGTGACGAGCCAGTTGCTCGGTCACCATTGACCAGACGTTTTCAATTCGTGAGATACCTGGAGAATGTGCTGGCGAGGGCAGCAGTCGAACACTTTATGTATCCAGAAAGGCCCGTACAAGACCTGCAACATGCGGTCTTCCATTATCCTGCTGAGATGAAGGGTTTCGCAGGGATCGAATGAAGAGTAGAGCCACGGGTCGTAACACATCTGAAATGTAACGTCCACTGTTCAAAGTACCGTCAATGCGAACAAGAGGTGACCGAGACGTGTAACCAATGGCACTCCATACCATCACGCCGGGTGATACACCAGTATGGCGATGACGAATACACGCTTCCAATGTGCGTTCACCGCGATGTAGCCAAACACGGATGCGACCATCATGATGCTGTAAACAGAACCTGGATTCATCCGAAAAAATGACGTTTTGCCATTCGTGCACCCAAGTTCGTCCCTGAGTATACCATCCCAGGCGCTCGTGTCTGTGATGCAGCATCAAGGGTAACCGCAGCCATGGTCTCCGAGCTGATAGTCCATGCTGCTGCAAACGACGTCGAACTGTTCGTGCAGATGGTTGTTGTCTTGCAAACGTCCCCATCTGTTGACTCAGGGATCGAGACGTGGCTGCACGATCCGTTACAGCCATGAGGATAACATTCCTGTCATCTCGACTGCTAGTGATACGAGGCCGTTGAGAACCCGCACGGACATCACAACAACTTTTCACCAGGCAACGCCGGTCAACTGCGGTTTGTGTATAAGAAATCGGTTGGAAACTTTCCTCATGTCAGCACGTTGTACGTGTCGCCACCGGCGCCAACCTTGCGTGAATGCTCTGAAAAGCTAATCTTTTGCATGTCATAACATCTTCTTCATGTCGGTTAAATTTCGCGTCTGTAGCACGTCGTCTTCTTGGTGTAGCAATTTTAATGGCCAGTAGTGTAAATCGCGCTCTCGAACGTCACAGTGCAATTCCTTTCATACTGACAGTATATAAATTTATAGCAAAATTTCGTCCCACCCACGTCTTTGGCAGAAAACAGAAGAAAGGTAATCTTCCAACACTGTAATCTCATGTACGGCAAGTGTCTTCATTCAGTACTGTATATCTCTGCTGTCTTTACTGCAATGCGTAGAGTTTGGCAGTCAGCCTACGTAACTGAATCGTCAGCGTAGATGATGCTGTACGGAGGGCCCGACGTCGATTCCCGGTACTGCCAAGGATTTTTTTCTTGGTGGGAGGACTGATACGGGGTGCAATCAGACTCGTAATGCCAACTGAGAAGCTACTTGGCCGAGTTATAGCGGCTCCGACGTTTTGAAAATCTACAAAACGGCCAGGAGAGCGGTGGCGGTCCATACCGCATCCGCGCGAAGCCGTGAGGCAGAGGATGACACGGCGGCCGGTAGACATCTCTTGGACCTTCACGGCCTTCGAAGGAGATCGTACAGTTTTGCGTTAGAATAGTGGAGTTCGATTCTAGGTGTAGGTACAGTTTTATTCTAATTTTATCTGCCCAATAAAGCTGTATCACACGCTATTTCTTAAACGATAAGTATCCTGCAACTAGACTTTTTTAACGTCCAGAGTAGCAATTATTAATGATATATGTTGATATATGTCAGAAATATTCGTCAATACTAATAATAAATTAAAAATAACTTACCTCCCATAAGGTGGAAATACGTAATATACCAATACTGATAAGTTTTGAATCCAAGATTAAAACTGCAAATTGTGTAACACGATATCCGTTTGATCACAACTGACTATGAAATAAGAAAAAGTGTGAGGCTGGCCAAATGAGTGCTGAAAGAAATCCGTTACAATTCGTTACACAATAAATCACACAAATCTAAAGGCTGTCAATTCAACTAAAAACTTAGGAATTATAATTACGAACAACTTAAATCGGAACAATCGCATAGATAATGCTGTGGGGAATGTATAACAAGGACTGCGTTTTATTGACAGAACACTTGGAAGATCCAAGAGGTCTACTAAAGAGACTGCCTACACTACACTTGTCCCTCTTCTGCTAGAGTACTGCTGCGCGGTATACGATCCTTGCCAGATAAGACTGATAGAGAACGTCGAAAAAGTCCAAAGAAAGGCACTTAGTTTTGTGTTGTCGGGAAATAGAGGACAAAGTTCACGGATATGATAAACCAGATGAGGTGGCAATCATTGATGCAGGTGATTTTCGATGCAGTAAGATATTTTCATCAAATTTCATGCACCAACTTTCTTACTGGAAATGCGAAAATATTTTATTGTCGTCAACCTACAAGGGGAGAAATAATCATAGTAATAAAATAAGAGAAGTGAGAGCTCGTAAGGGAAGATTTAAGTCTTTATTTTTCCCATGTGCTGTTAGAGTGTGGAACAGCGGAGAAAGAGTCTGATGGTGGTTGGCAGAATTGCAAAGCAGTCATGTTGATGTAGATATAGAAATACACGCACACTACATTCAGTACGAGGGGGCAGTTGTAATATTTTACAGGTACTATCAGTGACAGTATGTCAATGGATTGGAAACGATCGAAGACAGAGTGGGTGGCGCAGTGGTTAGCACACTGGACTCGCATTCGAGTGGACGACGGTTCAAATCCTCGTCCGGCCATCCTGATTTAGGTTTTCCGTGATTTCCCTAGATCGCTTTAGGCAATTGCCGGGATAGTGCCTTTGAAAGGGCAAATCAGCCAACCAACCAAACGGTGAAATTGTGTAGTGCCTGGAAGACAAGAACGAAAACGTTTAAACTCAAATAAGTCCTTGAAAATGGAATGATGAAAATAGCTGTGTTCTTATTTTTTGTGTTAATATTAAATAAATGCATGTTTTGTGCAAGATCTTCTGCAACTTCTGAACGACTACCAAGAAGTCTGGTAACATACCACGCTGTGTAAAGTTATATTTTAGAAAAAGTTGCTGCTAGCCCCGGAATCGAACTCTCGAACTCGAGTCTTCTACCACAAAACTTTACTCGCTGCGTTAACTGGGCAGCACAGCTACATTGCACTAAGTGAAAACACTCGTCTTACTTACGATTGCTGTTTGCCAAATTTCCTTTTCACTTGCGTCCAGTTTTAAGGGATGTAGGACGTCAAACGGGCCGACTTGGAGCAGAAGAGGCACCACAGGACATTTTAATTTCCACTTTCCATACTTTTACAAATAAATTCATAAAACTTTGAAAGCATGATCAGGAAGGATTCAGGATTCATACTCATAGCAGTGGAAGCTCAAAAACGTAACAAAATACATTTTTTTACATGTGAAATTTCATTATTTTTTCACTTACTACTGGCTGCATTTGTTTCTATAGGTACACTTTTCTCCCTAAGTAAGAGAGATTCTTCGATGAATTTTGCACAGCATACAAACTATAGCTACATGTGTATGAAACTCTAGAGTTTATTTAATTTATGAAAAAATGAATGAACTGTTACATTTTAAACTTCATGTTTAGAAAAAAACTCAAATTTTATAGTTAATTATCTCAATTTTTACCACAGTTTTTAATAGATTTGGAAAATTCTAGAGTTTCATACACCTGTAAGTACTGCTTGTATGCTGTGCAAAATTCATCGAAGAATCTCTCTTACTTAGGAAGAAAAATGTACCTACAGAAACAAATGCAGCCAGTAGTAAGTGAAAAAATGATGAAATTTCACATGTAAAAAAAGGTATCTTGCTACGTTTTTGAACTTCCACTGCTATGAGTGTGAGTCCTCAATGCTTCCTGGTCATGCTGACAAAGTTTTATGAATTTATTTGTAAAAGTATAGGCAGTGGAAATTAAAATGTCCTGTGGTGCCTCTCCTGCTCCAAGTCGGCCCGTTTGACGTCCTACCCCCCTTAAACGAAAATATGCACGGTACAAAATTTGATAGATTTTTGTACAGCTACACTCCTGGAAATTGAAATAAGAACACCGTGAATTCATTGTCCCAGGAAGGGGAAACTTTATTGACACATTCCTGGGGTCAGATACATCACATGATCACACTGACAGAACCACCGGCACATAGACACAGGCAACAGAGCATGCACAATGTCGGCACTAGTACAGCGTATATCCACCTTTCGCAGCAATGCAGGCTGCTATTCTCCCATGGAGACGATCGTAGAGATGCTGGATGTAGTCCTGTGGAACGGCTTGCCATGCCATTTCCACCTGGCGCCTCAGTTGGACCAGCGTTCGTGCTGGACGTGCAGACCGCGTGAGACGACGCTTCATCCAGTCCCACACATGCTCAATGGGGGACAGATCCGGAGATCTTGCTGGCCAGGGTAGTTGACTTACACCTTCTAGAGCACGTTGGGTGGCACGGGATACATGCGGACGTGCATTGTCCTGTTGGAACAGCAAGTTCCCTTGCCGGTCTAGGAATGGTAGAACGATGGGTTCGATGACGGTTTGGATGTACCGTGCACTATTCAGTGTCCCCTCGACGATCACCAGTGGTGTACGGCCAGTGTAGGAGATCGCTCCCCACACCATGATGCCGGGTGTTGGCCCTGTATGCCTCGGTCGTATGCAGTCCTGATTGTGGCGCTCACCTGCACGGCGCCAAACACGCATACGACCATCATTGGCACCAAGGCAGAAGCGACTCTCATCGCTGAAGACGACACGTCTCCATTCGTCCCTCCATTCACGCCTGTCGCGACACCACTGGAGGCGGGCTGCACGATGTTGGGGCGTGAGCGGAAGACGGCCTAACGGTGTGCGGGACCGTAGCCCAGCTTCATGGAGACGGTTGCGAATGGTCCTCGCCGATACCCCAGGAGCAACAGTGTCCCTAATTTGCTGGGAAGTGGCGGTGCGGTCCCCTACGGCACTGCGTAGGATCCTACGGTCTTGGCGTGCATCCGTGCGTCGTTGCGGTCCGGTCCCAGGTCGACGGGCACGTGCACCTTCCGCCGACCACTGGCGACAACATCGATGTACTGTGGAGACCTCACGCCCCACGTGTTGAGCAATTCGGCGGTACGTCCACCCGGCCTCCTGCATGCCCACTATACGCCCTCGCTCAAAGTCCGTCAACTGCACATACGGTTCACGTCCACGCTGTCGCGGCATGCTACCAGTGTTAAAGACTGCGATGGCGCTCCGTATGCCACGGCAAACTGGCTGACACTGACGGCGGCGGTGCACAAATGCTGCGCAGCTAGCGCCATTCGACGGCCAACACCGCGGTTCCTGGTGTGTCCGCTGTGCCGTGCGTGTGATCATTGCTTGTACAGCCCTCTCGCAGTGTCCGGAGCAAGTATGGTGGGTCTGACACACCGGTGTCAATGTGTTCCTTTTTTCCATTTCCAGGAGTGTAGTATGCAAGCAATCCCGCTGCGGTGTCCCAGCGCGAATTTTGGTTCACCCTGTGTACAGACAGTACCAGCTTTGTTCGGATGTGCTGAAGTGCCAATCATTTGCATATCGAAGCAGTTTCACGTATGTTCTTGGTGTTGCAGTTCTACTTGACAGCACTGTAACTCTTACTTTCACTAAATTTATTTCTTTTTATTTCGCGAATGGGTCGCTTAGAACTACTTAAAATCAGCACTAGCTGGCCATTGTTTTAGCCCGACATTCTGTAGTGCTTAGAGACTGATTTTTTTTTTCGTTGCTCCGACCATGTCTGCTGTTTGTTCCTTCTCTGTCCTTTATCGAAACTCCGTGCTTGTAAAATTTCCTGACTTCTTCCGGTCCTTTAGATCTGATGATCCCATTTCATCAAGGTTTTTGTGCGTTTTGTTGTATCATTTCGTTCTAGTAAACGCATTGTTTAAAGATTGTGTAAATCTAATTGAGAAACTGTTTGGGAACATTCTTTCGATTTCTGTCCCCGATGAGAACTTCACATGAACGTCGTAAATGTAATTTTTTAGGGATTTGCGTGTAGATTTCTGCATTCGTTTTTGGGTGACGTATTCCACATTTTATTCTTCTTTGTCCTAATAATGCTGAAATGGAGTAGTGGTCACAACCAGAAGAGGTGGGTTATTCTCAAAATGAAAGAAGTAGGATTTTAGAACATATCCTATGTTCCAACACATCGAAGGTACGATGTATTGACACAACTAGCACGGAGTCAGAAGATTTCGTTCTTGCGAAACAGACCTAGTCCTTTAATCACACAAAGTAAAATGTGATGTCCACAGCAGATCTCAAGTTGATTCCATGTTTCTAGATCTGCGCCCAAGAAGCAACTAAACAAATTTTATGCCTTTCGAGTATTGTCTCCGTTGTGCGACTTTATTCGTGATTTCCTCTTAGAAAAGTCGCAGAAGTACAAATTGACGCAAAGTAATCTAGTGAAACCGAAGTGACATCAGGTTTTCCCCAGGGAAGTGTTACAGGCGCTCTGCTGTTCTTTATAAAAGCGTCCAGTAAAGTCATCAGAAAGTGAAATCGATTTTCAAAATGATATGTACAAGATGTCTGCCTGGTGCCAAAAGTGGCAACTAACTCCAAATCACAAAAAGGGTGAGGGCCACCAATAAAATTCCGTTACATTTCGGTTACACGATAAATTACACACAATGTTACAGATTCAGCAAAATACCTAGCGATTACCGTTGCAAAAAGCTTAAATTCGTACTATGGCATAGAAAATGCCATCGGAAACAAAATCTGCATCTCATTGGCAGAACATTTAGGAGATGCAAGAAGACACCAAAAGAGACTAGCTAGCTACGCTTGTCCGTCCTCTTCTGGAGTATCTGTGCCTTGTATGAATCCTTACCATGGAAATCAGGGAGACATCGGAAAAGTTCTAAGATGCACAGCTCGTTTTCTACTATCGCTAAATATTAGTGGAGTGTTTCGGATATGATATTCTTGCTGGGATGGCAATCGTTAAAACTAAGGCGTGTTTCGTTGTCGCGAGATTTTTCACAAGATGTTATTGTTTACTCACACCAACATAGAGAGAATGACCATCGCAGTAAAATGAGAGAAACCAGAATTTGCAATGAAATATTTAGATTCTCATTTTTTTCCACTTGGTATTCGAGACCGGAACGGCCAAGAAAAAGTTTGTTAAGTGTTTGTTTGAACCCTCTGCCAAACACCAAAGTATGAATTGCACAGTAACCAAGAAATTTTAGAAAAGTGTATGTGTATTTTCTTTAATGTCATGCGATGATAACAAGGAAAAAAATGTTTCAAGTTTCATCTTATTAACATAACAGTTCTGCTATAAAAGGTCTATTAAGTAAATAGTGTTACTGGAGTTAAATGAAAGTAACGGTTCTCCCCTGTTGATTACTGTGCAAGTAATGTTATAATCGGGCGCCCTCTGAAGCAGTCGGCGGCTCCTAAATCTAATTACAGGGAAGAACCCGTTCTTTTTTCCGAATACCAACGCCCAGAGGCGGTGGAGGAGACAACAGTCGTAGAAATTTAATTAAGAGGAGCACAGGTTGCGCGCGCCGAGGTGGACCGGAAGCCAGCAGTGAGGTCTTTCTTTGCCCGTGAAAAAAGCTTCGTTCGTGCCTCAACGCCGTGCACATTAAAAGAAGTGAATTCATTAACATTTACACAAAAAAAATCGAGATAACTATAATATAAACCGCTTCAGTAAAATAAAAAAATACGTTTTTCAAAGGCAACGCTTCATTTTATACCAAATAAATTAAGAAAAGATGGCGAAGATTCCCCACGAAGTAGGTCACACAACTGTTGTAGAAGCAACGAAAAAAGTATGCCAAAATTAGCCCGCCCGTTGGCCGTGCTGTCTAACGCACGACTTTCCGGGCGGGAAGGAGCGCCTGGTCCCCGGCACGAATCCGCCCAGCGGATTTGTGTCGAGGTCCGGTGAACCGGCTGGTCTGGGGATGGTTTTTAGACGGTTTTCCATCTGCCTCGGCGAATGTGGGCTGGTTCCCCTTACTCCGCCTCAGTTACACTATGTCGGCGATTGCTGTGCAAACAAGTTCTCCACGTACGCGTACACCACCATTACTCTACCACGCAAACATAGCGGTTACACTCGTCTGGTGTGAGACGTTCCCTGGGGGGTCCACCGGGGGCCGAACCGCACAGTAACACTGGGTTCGGTGTGAGGCGGCGGATGGGTGAAGTGGACTGCGGTAGTCGTCGTGGGGTTGTAGACCACTGCGGCTGCGGCGGGGACGTAGCCTCTCCGTCGTTTCTAGGTCCCCGGTTAACATACAATACATACAATATAATGCAAAAATTAATAGAACACAAAATCTCCAAGACTGGCGATGTTTTACTGAAGCTCGAAACTTAGCGCGTACTTCAGTGCGAGATTCTTTTAACAGCTTCCACAACTTAACTCGGTCTCAAAATCTGACAGAAAATCAAAAGAAATTCTGGTCGTCTGTAAAGTACACCAGCGACAAGACACAATCGATACCTTCACTGCATGCTAAAAAACTTATCTCCGCCCGAACAGTCCATGAAGGCCCGACGGTGCTCACCGGCCGCCGCGCCATCCCCAGGCGTCACTGGATACGGATATGGAGGGGCATGTGGTCAGCACACCGCACTTCCGGCCGTATGTCAGTTTACGAGACCGGAGCCGCTACTTCTCAATTAGGGAGCTCCTCAGTTTGTCTCACAAGGGCGGGTGCCAATAGCATTCGGCAGACTGGATGGTCACCCATCCAGGTGGTAGCCCCACCCGACAGGCTTAACTTCGGTTATCTGACGAGAACCAGTGTTACCACTACGGCTCACTGCATCCTACCAGTGATAATATTACTGATGACAGAGCCACTAAAGCGGAGTTATTAAACATAGTTTTCCGAAATTCCATCACAAAAGAAGACGGAGTAAATCTCCCAGTTCGAATTGAGAACAACTGCCAACATAAAAACTAAGAAGTATACATCATCGGTTTCGGAAAGCCGTTTAAAACACTTAAAAAAGCTAAGTCATTCGGTCCAAATACATACCAATAAAGTTCCTTTCAGAGAATACTGTCATATGCAACCGCTCGCTCAACGAAAGGTTGGTTGGTTGGTTTGGGGAAGGAGACCAGACAGCGTGGTCATCGGTCTCATCGGATTAGGGAAGGATTGGGAAGGAAGTCGGCCGTGCCCTTTCAGAGGAACCATCCCGACATTTGCCTGGAGTGATTTAGGGAAATCACGGAAAACCTAAATCGGGATGGCCGGACGCGGGATTGAACCGTCGTCCTCCCGAATGCGAGTCCAGTGTCTAACCACTGCGCCACCCCGCTCGGTGCGCTCAACGAAAGATCCGCCCTAAAAGACTGGAAAGTCGCACAGGTCACACCAACACTCAAGATAGGAAATACGAATAATCCACTGAATTACACACCCATATCACTGATGTCAATTTGCAGTACGATTTTGAACATATACTCTATTCGAACGTTATGAATTTCCTAGAAGGGACATGTCTATTGACGCATCAGCACGGGTTCAGAAAATATCGTTCTTGTGAAACACAACTAACTCATTATTCTTACGAAGTAATGAACGCTATCGACAGGGGATCTCAGGATGATTCCATATTTCTATATTTCCAGAAGGCTTTTGATACCGTTTCTCATAAAACACTGATTTCCTGTTAGAAACGTCATAGTTCGTAATAACTGTCATCGAACAAAACGGAAGTAGTATCTGGCGTTCCGCATGGAAGTCTTATAGGACCTCTGCCGTTCCTGATCTGCATAAAGGATTTAGGAGACGGTCTGAGTAGTCCTCTTAGATTGTTTGCCGATGATGCTGTCATTTACCGTTTTGTAAAGTCGCAGATGATAAATAACAATCGCAAAGTGACTTAGACACGATGTCTGTATGGTGCCGAAAGCGACAATTGACTGTAAACCATCCAGAATAGTATTGAAAGGTATCCGCTAAATTTCGGTCACACAATAAATCACACAAATCTAAAGGCTGTGAATTCAACTAAATACTGAGCGATTGTAGTTACGAATAACTTAAACTGGAACGATCACGTAGATAATGTTGGCCGGAAGGCAAACAAAAGTCTGCAATTTATTGCCAGAACACTTACAAAATGCAACAAGTGTACTAAAGCGACAGCTTACTTGTCCGCACTCCCCTGGAGTTTTGCTGTGTGGTGTGGGATCCGCATCAGATAGGACTGACGAAGGACATCAAGTTCGTTTTGTAAAATCGCGAAACAGGTGAAAAAAATGGCTCTGAGCGCTATGGGACTTAACATCTAAGGTCATCAGTCCTCTAGAACTTAGAACTACTTAAACCTAACTAACCTAAGGACATCACACACATCCATGCCCGAGGCAGGATTCGAACCTGCGACCGTAGCGGTCGCGCGGTTCCAGACTCAAGCGCCTAGAACCGCTCGGCCACAACGGCCGGCGAAACAGGTGAGAGAGCGCCACGGATATGATGTATGATTTGGGGCGGTAATCATTAAAACACGGATATGATGTATGATTCGGGGCGGTAATCTTTAAAACAAGGGCATATTTTGCTGCGGCAAGATCTTCTAATGAAATTTCGTCCACCGCCTTAGAGTGCGATTTTTTTTTCTCACCTACGGAGGGAGTAATGATCATCGTAGTAAAATATGAGAAAACAGAGCTCACATAGATTTAAGTGTTCCTTTTCCGCTTGCACTGTCAGAGAGTGGAACGTCAGAGAAATAGGGTGAAGGTGGTTCGATGAACATTCTGCCAGACCATTAATTGTCAATTGTAGAGTAATCATGTTGATGTAGATCTTCATTTCCTGAGATACTGAAATTGTTGAAATGGATCCGGGTAGTCTCAGTCCATTTTCACGCACTCGATCGACGGTATATTAATTCTACTACCTGACAAATAATGACCATCTTTTACTGTGGCAAAATTTTTAATTCAGGTGTCGTGGGTAGAGATGAACTGCTCTATGCAGTTCCACTGTTCCAAATTCAGTTTAGAAGATAACGAACATATACTTCGTTAGTATACTTGTTGCATGAAAACTGATCGTCAGCTGCAAATAATGAAACTACAAGCCACTATGCGCAAAACGGGACACTATACACAACAACTACAGGTCCTACGTGCATGACTCGTAAATTAATTCAATTAAGAAATCGTAGGAAGAGCCGATCAAATATGGAATCTATACGCGACAATGCCCATCAATGACCCACTAATTAATACTACAAACGGATCGAACAAAGGTAGCACTCAACATTTCCAACCGACGACCCATCGTTTCTGAGGACCAAAAGGAAGGAATAAATCAATAATAACTAAGAATTTTCATATCAAATACGACGGGGATACAGGATCACTATATTCTAAACGTTCCAGTTTTTAAGCAAATTACCATGAAACGCTTTTCTGATTTCCTTGTGGCACTCGCATTCGGGAGGACGACGGTTCAAAGCCGCGTCCGGCCATCCTGATTTAGGTTTCCTGTGGTTCCCCTAAATCTCTTCGGCGGCCGGAGTGGCCGAGCGGTTCTAGGCGCTACAGTCTGGAACCGCGCAACCGCTACGGTCGCAGGTTGGAATCCTGCCTCGGGCATGGATGTGTGTGATGTCTTCGGTTAGTTAGGTTTAAGTGGTTCTAAGTGTTGTGGTTGGCAAGAGAGCCAATACCGTTTTACTAAAGGAGGCCGAAATGCACGCGTTTTAGCTCACGCAGGCTGGAGTGAGGTCTGGAACATGACAAGGAAATTAGAATTTAGAAAAACGGACGTAGCTGGTGGAATACTTAACTATAATCCATTAATGATGAACGTCGGTCTTGACGGTACATGATTCACAATATCAATAGTAACTGATAATGGCGCCTTGCTAGGTCTTAGCAAATGACGTAGCTGAAGGCTATGCTAAACTATCGTCTCGGCAATTGAGAACGTAAGTAGGCAGTGAACCATCGCTAGTAAAGTCGGCTGTACAACTGGGGCGAGTGCTAGGAAGTCTCTCTAGACCTGCCGTGTGGCGGCGCTCGGTCTGCAATCACTGATAGTGGCGACACGCGGGTCCGACGTATAGTAACGGACCGCGGCCGATTTAAAGGCTACCACCTAGCAAGTGTGGTGTCTGGCGGTGGCACCACACTAAGTTCTAGGGGACTGATGACCTCAGTCCCATAGTGATCAGAGCCATTTGAATCATTTGAACCTAAATCTCTTCAGGCAAATGCCGGGATGGTTCCCTTGAAAGGGCACGGCCGTCTTCCTTCCCTAATCTGATGGGACCAATGACATCGCTGTTTGGTCCCCTTCCCCAAATCAACTTACCAACCAACCTTATGGCACTGTAATTTTAATCTATATAAATAGTAACTTCAACTACAGACTTCGATAGATCGTTGTAATGTGTACAGGAAAGTATCCGCTGTATGCCTCCTACAAGAGAGCAAGCTCCAAACCTGCAACACTCTTGCATCCCGCAGGTGGCCGTGCTACAGGCGTCGTATGCCGCAAAAGGCACAAGATCCAGCAAGTCAATCACCGATCCGCCTTCGTTTCGCATGTTGGTAAATGTTTCGGACAACAACACGCCGACATGTTGTCCACAGAGTCTCTGCCAGCCGCCATAAGAGGCGCCAGATCAGCTGCTAGCAGAGCGAGCTTCCCCGCTTACGAAGCTGTGATCGCAGGCACTACTTTTCTACACGATGTCACGTGGCCGCTGGTAGCCTGCACCATATCCATGCGCAGTGACAGTATTTAGGCCAGTGCACAACTGTGGAATGTCACTTAGTCACCTTCGACAGAGGCCTCACCTGGAAGAGACGTTGATGCAGCCTGGCGGAAATCGTCTCAACGACTGGGTCAACTGTACCCACTCTCTAAAGACAAATTGTCGCGCCCTATAACAGACGGACTACATCTCTACCGAGCGTGTGCGCGCCCGATAATGGACTACGTATGCACTGTCTGAAGAAATGTAGCTAAATCACATATCGACCGACTGCAGACGCTGCAAAATAAAGCGCCCCGATGGATTTACCATGTCCCACGAGATTTCCCTGCCAAGTATCTCCACGAAGCAGCAGAGGAACCACTCGTCATCGACAGATTTCGCAAAATTGCAGCGAAATTCTATGACAAGACTTGGGTTTCTGATAACCCATTCCTAAACCAGCTTGGACAAACCAACGGGACCGCCACAAAAGGCCGGTGGCACTCCTTCCAGTATGATAAAAGAAAAAGAAATAAGTTATATATATATTTCAATTTTTTCAATTTTAATCTGATAATTATGTATATATAGTGTTTCATACTAGAATGTCGTGTTCCCAGTTTGGCACAGCTTTCCCACAGGAAACACGGAAGCGGTCGAAGACGTCCGTCATCTGGTCGGATCCTGATAGTTGTCACAAGGAGGCTAGTTTTTGATTACTCAAAGGCTTCTATTATTTGGAAAAGAACACCCCGGATTTCTTTACGTAATCAGTATGAATTTTATAATTACCTAAGGGACCTTTAACAATGAACAATAAGAAAATTGCATTTGCAAATGAAATCATTAATAAATGGGTCAGCTATGAGAGGTATAGAAGACAAGGAGCGGCCTTCTGTCTACGACCAGGATGCCGCAGTATTCTCTGCTGTAGTAAAGGCTGTTTGACATTTATAAAAATAATATGACATGGAGGTTAAAAAAAATAAAGGAAAAGAATAGAATGAGAAATCTGGTAGTCACTAAATATATTCAAACAATTCTCACAAGCAATTAGGGCTTATTTACAAACAGTATAACTTACATAAGTAATTTTCTGACTGTATGATGCGATCAGATTTCAGCTTGTCCTGTGCTAACTTCTTGGTTCACGTTTTTGTCACAAATTACAGTCATTACTTTTCTCCTTCCTTCGAGACAATTCTTGCACCGTTCAACACCTTCATAACAATAAATTACTTGAATTTTATAAATCAATAAATGTTGTCTGCACACTGGCAAGACCACTCACTTTTATGGCTTGAAGACGACCGTTTTTACGCTTTCACATTACATGAAAAGTACGACAAAATCTGAAGATCTACAAAGGTTTTTTTACCGTCATATTTTTTATTTAGATTGAAGCGGAACCCTCAGTTCAGCTTCTGTTAAAATGTTTCTTTGACTGCGCAATCGATGTATTAGCGTTCACGCTAGATGCGCATCTTTACAGTTACGTAAATTATGTAAAACGAATGTCTTTCAAAGAATAGGTCTCATCTCATAAGTTGATCATTTAATACACAGCTAGATGAATGCCTTTCCAAGGGTACTCACAGCTTTCATACGACCGAAAGCCGAATAACATTACATCCTCCACCTCTAAAGGGTACGAGACCACGTGAAGAGGACACTGTCTCTGAAATCGCCAACCGTGAAGGCATATAAAAAATAGAATCACTTGAAGAAAACGACCAAGAGTCAATAGGCGAAACCAACAACTGGTTAATACTACACTCACCACTGGACGACGACACCCACGGAAGAGGCTTGTGCGAATTATCGAACAAGTCTTACTTTCGAGTCCTCTAGACCAGGAGCCAACCACATTAGTTGGTCCGTTCTGTGTTGAACTTGTAATCCCTACCGAGTTTAGGGTAGTGACTTTTCCTTCTTTAGACTTTGGCCTTACATCAACTAAATGCACGTGGCCTGTACCAAACGCACTTTCATTTACATGTAACTTAAAACTCCACCAGGGAGACTTGTGTTCCTTGACCACCTAATAAACTTCATTTTTCTCACTGCGCCTTCACTCAGCATAACAGTACATGCTTGTTGTTACAAACTGAATCCTGGATTGTGAAAAAGTTTAGCTAATATCATTGTTTTGAGGTAGTGCAACTAGTATGCTTCTACTTCAAGCACAGCAACATCATAAAATATCCTCCGTTTGCAAATTAATGACGTGGTGTTGCCTTCAGCCAATACCTACACTGAAAACATATTTTTCGTTGTGAGCCTCAACTTTGTAGGTATGATTCTCCTATCGTAGATGAATGAACGTTGTGCAACTATTACGTTTTACTTGGAAACTGTGTAACTTTAAAATTGTGGTTACAAATCATGAACTGGAGTAAGATTAGCTACCGCCATTAGTCCGCAGTCCGTGGTCTTGCGGTAGCATTCTCGCTTCCCGCGCACAGGGTCCCGGGTTCGATTCCCGGTGTGGTCAGGGATTTTTACTGCCTCGAGATTACTGGGTGTTGTTGTGTCGTCTTCATCATCATCATTCATCCCCACTACGATCGGAGGAAGGCAATGGCAAACCACCTCCGCCAGGATCTTGCCTAGTACGGCGGTACGTGTATCCCGCATCGCCCCCTACACTCCTCGGAGTATGGGACCTCATCATCATCACCGTCCTTATAAACTCGAACATATCTGTGCAAATTACTTTTGACGTGTGTTACCAATTAATCTCAGTTGTATCTATCTGTCAATGAGACTGAATATGCCGGCCGGAGTCGTCGAGCGGTTCTAGGCGCTACTGCTACGGTCGCAGGTTCGAGGACGTCCTGTCTCGGGCATGGATGCGTGTGGTGTCCTTAGGTTAGTTAGGTTTAAGTAGTTCTAATTTATAGGGAACTGATGACCTCAGATGTTAAGTCCCATAGTGCTGAGAGCCATTTGAACCATTTTAATTTTCTCTCAGAAGGTTCGTTAAGGCCCTCCAGGTTTTTCTTACCTTTCAACACATGACTCAGCGCTACTCTGTCGGCACACTGCAAGAACTGCATGTTCCTGAAACAAATCACTGCATGGCAAACTGCCTTACCTTACTTATTTTATTAGCCTGTTTTACTAAACTAAACTTCTGTTCTCTTTCCGACAATATGATTCGCTGCCTACATAGCAGCGCAAGGCGCGACATTTCTAGTTTTACCAACTCTGCCTTTTACTTAATGTGTGAATATGAAATATTAATAAATGACGAAAGTACGTTAGTCCGCATTTACATTGAATCCTTTTAATGAGAGAGAAACTAAACTTGAACTAGCATGACCAGTACCTTTTTCTCAGCTTTATCATGTACCACAAAAATTATTTTTACACACAGTATTTAGATTACGTAAATTTTATTCTTTGCAAACTGTATAGATTAATTGCCGTCTTTAGCAACTGTAATACGCGTTTAGCTGTGTTTTAAAGCATCTTCAGTGGTCAGGTTTTTTTGTTGTTGTTTTTTCCATTCTTCGTCTTCCACTTGTACCTGTTGTGTATTTTCAGACATCACTTTCACTGCGCTTAACACATTTACACGCCTGTGTTGAAAAATATATTGATGACTGTCAATCCTTTTATTTCTCCAGAACTCCAGCAATGATCCTACAATTTTTTTTCGTAGTGTAAAATATTACTTTTCTGATGAAATGGCGAACAATTTCTGTAGAAATTTTACTTATTTATAAACAGTGGAAGGGTAAAGAAAGACAAACTGGAAATAATAATGGTCAAGAAGACAGTGAAAAACGCTTACGTCTTCACTGTAACAATTTGGTTTTTTCGTGACACTTAGACGCCGTCTGCTGTGTCATTGTAACGTAATTAATTAGAACAGAGATTCAACAATATGTACAAGTGCAATAAAAAACGAACGGAAAATATTTTTGGAGTCACTACTTATCCTGTTACAGGAAAAAAACGTAAATTTAGTGGAATCTGAACTGTAATACTGTGGCGAAGAAGCACAATATAATTGCTCTTCACATTTTATAGCCAACTTTAGTTACTGGTACCGTATTGTAAAATGTCTGAAAAACGCATACACGAAGTTTCACGGCACCTTTGAAGGTGCAGCGAAGTAATAACACTCAAAACCCGCTAAGCGCTGTACTGGCTAAAATGCACCGTCCCAAGTTCACAGGACTAGATCTGGAGGAGATGATGAGGACAGAATTCTCTTTCAGCTCATCCGAATACTCACTCCATTGGTATTAACAGTGAAATTGGTTCCCATTACAGAATAGAGTGCCTCGACTGCGAAGCTTCATATGTGGCCATATTGGTAGGAAATTTCGAAACTCATTTAGTGAACATTTGCTTAACAAGTATGGAGAAATTAAACAGAATTCGGGCTTCGCAGAACACCTAAAATCTAGCCGGCATCGCTTCCTGACGTTGAGCAATTTACGTGTACTCCATACCGCCAGCAAAGGGAAAAGGCTAAATCTTTTAGAGGAAACTGAACTCCGGCACATGGGCAAGTGAATTTTATTAAATGCTCAATTGCTTAGCAGAAATCAGTCTCATGATATTATGGTACCCACTATCCCAGCCCACCAGTAACTTTTCTTGTGAATGTGACGCTACCTTTCCTTATCTTTTAACTGGTTTTACCGCGCAGACTAATGTTTTAGCGTCGTTTTAGATTTTCTGCTTGACAGGTTTTACAAATTTTACACGTTATAGGTATCTTTTTACCCGTACTAATTTTGTGTTTTTGCACCTATTTTATTAATATTCTTAGAGTAAATTCAATTTTAATACTTCACTGTTTTACCTAATTTGTTCTCCGCGTATGTTATTTAGTTACGCAATCGCTTTTGGTGAGGACGTTGGTCAGCCAGCGCTATCTACCTTTAATTCCTGCTACTACGGTCGTATAATCTTGCATCTACGGCTCTGTATCTATGAGGCCAAATCGTTCTCGAACGCATTGCCTACTATTTGTCAGCTGTACCTAACTCTCCACGCGGTGTACGCTGGAACGCGGTTGGCTCCGTGTTAGTAAGATTTCTTAAATTTTTCCTGGTTGGTCATAGTTATCCTGTCCAGCAGGTACTGTAGTTATTCTTGGTATTGTATTTCTGGTTCCAGATTGCGTAATGCTTTTATTCAGCCCATGACGATACGATGATGGTTTGCTTATAAAATTTTACCTTCATGCCATATGTGGGCATTAATGGACGAATGTTGTTTTTCCACATTAATTTTTACGTGAGTTTACAGTTTTGTTTGATTGTAGAGACGACTGCGAGGCCTGGAACTTTGTTTCTTTTGTATTTTTATACACTGAAGCGCAAACAAAACTGGTATATGTATGCGTATTCAAATACAGGGATATGTAAATGGGCAGAATATAGCGTTTCGGTCGGCAACGCCTATGTAAGACAAGTGTTTGGCACAGTTGTTAGATTGGTTACTGCTGCTACAATGGCAGGTTATCAAGATTAAAGTGAGTTTGAATGTAATGTTTTCGTCGGCTCACGAGCGATGGGACACAGCATCTCCGCTGTAGCGATGAAGTGGCAATTTTCCTGTACGACAATTCTAGAGTATACCGTGAATATAAGGAATCCGATAAAACATCAGATCTCCGACATCGCTGCGGCCGGGAAAAGATCCCTCAAGAACGGGTCCAACGACTGCTGAAGAGAGTCGTTCAACGTGACAGAAGTGCAACCCTTCCACAAATTGCTGCAGATTTCAATGCTGGGCCATCAACAAAAGTCAGCGTGGGAACCGTTCAACGAAACATCATTGATATGAGCTTTTGGAGCCGAAGACCCAGTCGCGTACCCTTGACGACTGTATGACACAAAGCTATGCGCCTCGTCTGAGACCGTCAACACCAACATTGGAATGTTTATGACCGGAAACATATTGCCTGGTCGGACGAGTCTCGTTTCATACGTATCGAGCGGATGGACGTGTACGAGTTATCGAGACAGCCTCATGAATCTATGTACCCCGCATGTCAAAAAATGGCTTTGAGCACTATGGGACTTAACATTTGAGGTCATCAGTCCCCAGAACTTAGAACTACTTAAACCTAACTAACCTAAGGACATCAGACGCATCCATGCCCGAGGCAGGGTTCGAACCTGCATGTCAGCACTGAGGAGACTGTAATGGTGAGGGGCATGTGCAGGTAGAGTGATATGGGATCTCTGATACCTCTATATACGACTCTGACAGGTGACACGTACGTAAACATCCTGTCTGATCACCTGCAGCCGCCCGCATCTCGTGGTCGTGCGGTAGCGTTCTCGCTTCCCACGCCCGGGTTCCCGGGTTCGATTCCCGGCGGGGTCAGGGATTTTCTCTGCCTCGTGATGGCTGGGTGTTGTGTGCTGTCCTTAGGTTAGTTAGGTTTAAGTAGTTCTAAGTTCTAGGGGACTTATGACCACAGCAGTTGAGTCCCATAGTGCTCAGAGCCATTTGAACCATAGCCACCTGCAGCCATTCATGTCGATTGTGCGTTCCGACGGACTTGGGCTATTCCAGAAGGACAGTGTGGCACACCACATGTACAGAAATGCTACAGAATAGCTCCAGGAACACTCTTCTGAGTTTCAACACTTGCGCTGGCCACCATACTCCCCAGACATTAACATTACTGAGCGTATCTGGGATGCCTTGCAACGCTCTACCACCTCGTACCCTTACGGATTTATGGACAGGCTTGCAGGATGTATTGTGTTAATTGCCTCCAGCAATACTTCAGACATTAGTCGAGTCCATGCCACGTCGTATTGTGCCACTTCTGTGTGCTCAATGGGGCCCTACACGATATTAGGCAGGTGAACCAGTTTCTTTGCCTCTTCAGTGTATTAATTCCACTTTAATCTGCATATGCCTCGCTATTGTCATTCTTCACTCCTAGGCCAATCTGATGATATCATAAAATAAAAAAGATTTTGCAACCGGGAGTGTCTTACTTGAAGATATTTATAGCGTATGGATGTAGCCAGAGAGAGCGAGATTACTCATTTGCTTTCAAGACCGGCCGGCGCCGCATACGCCCTGCATGTAGCGTGCTGGACCCATAACCCAGAGGTCCGTGGATCATAACCACGCTCTGCTACCATTTGGAATGTGTGTTCTTATAGGACAACTATCCAAGGATTTCCACCCAATAATATCCAAACAGCAGACTCTGCACACAATTTATTAAACTGCCAATACTAAACTCTTTTAAGTAACAACAAATTCATCTAACTTACAGAACTTAACAAATGATTAAAAGAATAAACTTTAAAAACAATAACGCCGGCTTGCCACCGTAAAATCAAAGAACCTTTTACAATAGTGCTTTTAGAGTTTACCCAAGAGACAAAATCCAATAATAAGTTAACTTGGCAATACAATTTAAAATCATTTATATAAAAAAACTTTGAAATAGATAATGGCACTTGGCACTATAAAATCAAAGAAGTGCAACACACAACCAATAAATATAATAACAAAATAATAATTTGATACAACCAAAGGGCAAGGGCAACTCCCAACGCAATCACAGATGAGCGAGCTCACAGCACTTCGGAGCCTCTCCACTAGAAACGGTCCCCGAAATAAACTGCTGAGAGCTCCCCGACATGTCTCCCACAACTGCCCATCACTTACGCACCTGGGTTATGTTCTGTAACACACGATAGGTAGTATCAACACAAGATAAAATTCAAAAATTAAATAACAATATAACATCCCGACAGCACATGATAACCACGGTGCCGTTAACTCGAGCGCTCTTAACAAGTGCCGGAAGCCAACACACACAAATCTTAATAAACAATTCTCGTTTCTTAAAACAAAACAATAAAAGCCAAGCGCACATGAATAGTCAAACCACAGTCTTAGAAGTGGCTTAACGACACCAAACGCGACTATTCCACCAAGTTAATAATAACACAGTGAGATATAAATGCAGAACATACCACTAAATGCTGTTACACAAACCAAATTGACGAGATCGTGTTGTTCCGGTCCCAGAAATCCACATGTACCAAGCAGCAGTAATTCGCTATGCATATACTGTCCAAAACTGCCTTTTTAGGCAGACTTTACCTAACACATCAAATGCCAAATATTCCAGACATGAACGCAACTGCAGGCAGGTAACAGGAACCACCTACGTGAATTCCTTCAAAAAGGAACAAACAGGCACCACCAAAGGTAACGTTGAGCAGTTCGGGTGGGCAACGACGCACTCAGCAGCATAACCAAAGATACTCCAGTTGAGCAAATAAATTAGCACCAACAAATATCGTAACGTGCCACACACACACACAGGAAAACTTCCAACAACGCCGTCCCACATCAGAATGAAGTTCAGAAACCGCTGCTGGAGCTTCCAGCGGAAAATCTGACGAGCCAACCGAGCCCACACCCTAACCTGGCAGACGACTCCAAATTTCAGCAACCAGTTGTCTCCGGGCCAGAGTATCACAGGACCCCATCAGACCTCCAGGCAGGCAGAACAAGTACGCCGACTCCAATCAATCACCACCGCATGGCCAGCACAGCGGTGAGTCGCCTCCGCCCCAGACCACTCAGCTCATATTGCGAGGCACAACAACCTTAGCGCTAGTCACCAGCAGGTCAGGCAGAGCGAACTTCACGTCCCGTGCAATACCCGGAAAACCGACTACCCTCTCGCTTTCCACCGGCCACCGAAAACACACGCCAGCGGCGTCATAGCAAATCCCCACCGGAGCGCCACCCGCACCAGAACAGCGAACTATAATCGATTATAGCGCGCGCTCTAAACAGGATGACAGGATAGCGGCGCGCGCCGTATCAACGAAGGCGCGACACACTTGCCATGATTCCGTCGTCTCCGAAGCGGTATAATGCTGTCCGCTACTGATGTATTCATATTAGACGCTCACAAAGTACTCGCCAAAAAAATGGCTCTGAGCACTATGGGACTCAACTGCTGAGGTCATTAGTCCCCTAGAACTTAGAACTAGTTAAACCTAACTAACCTAAGGACATCACAAACATCCATGCCCGAGGCAGGATTCGAACCTGCGACCGTAGCGGTCTTGCGGTTCCAGACTGCAGCGCCTTTAACCGCACGGCCACTTCGGCCGGCAAAGTACTCGCCAGCGTAGTTATTGTTAACGACCTACGCTGCCAGCTTGGACTATGTTTGGTGTTTGGCTCTGGCTGGGTCTCTCACAGCTGAACAACGGCCTTAGGATTCACACACAGACTTGTGCTTTAGTCACGGACTTTCTGTACTTCACAGTTTATGAAACCGCAGCCAGCCAGAAGTTTGTGTTGAACACCGATATCTTGTAACTAGTAGGAGTTTTCCCAAAAAAAATTGACGGAAGTGTCAAAAATGTTCAAATGTGTGTGAAATCTTATGGGATTTAACTGCGAAGGTCATCAGTCCCTAATCTTACTCACTACTTAAGCTAAATTATCCTAAGGACAATCACACACACCCATGCCCGAGGGAGGACTCGAACCTCCGCAGGGACCAGCCGCACCGTCCATGACTGCAGCGCCCTAGACCGCTCGGCTAATCCCGCGTACGGAAGTGTCGTTCCAGCAACAGAAACGTGCACGCGCTTGAGCTCTGTGAGAAACTTCATTTAAAAACTTGCTGGTCGTGTGTGAGAAAGTGTGGCATATGTGTGAGAGCGTAGCGGGAAATTGGCTGCCGCTGACCCCCACCCACGCACAAGACACGGCCCGTGGTCTACGGTGCGCCGGCCGAATGAAGCGCAGTTAATGAAGCGCTACCCAGTCCCGGCGATCCGTTCCGGTCGGCATCCGATAGCGGCGCCTGTAGTGGCACTCGGGCCTCATTAGACTGCACTTCCTGTGAAACATCCGGCTCAACTTCTACTATCGACTCTCCCCCGCCCTCAATTATGCCGGAACCGATACGCGTCGCTCCACGGCTGCTGGTGGACTAGTTTGGCCCACCACTTAAATACGGCGGACATATTTCGTACTAAGTCTCTTCTGCGGCTTAGAAGTTATCTTACAACTTCCATACCACCTCGGTGGGTCTAATTATTTCAGTTCAGTTTGGCTTCTTTAGCGTTAAACAACTAATTAAAGGAAGAGTAAGATCATATTTTGACTCAATCGTTTCGTTTATACGAGGCGTGTTTTTCAAGTAAGCACCGTTTTGAAATTAAAAAAATACGTGCTAATATATCTCAATAATTTTATTTTTACATGAAAGCCTGTACCTTAATCTACTTTTCTACATTATTTCCGTCAATATTGAGGCACATGTCAAAACGTTGTACCAGTTTTTGAATACCCTCCTCACAGAAGTCTGCCGCCTGACTTGTTAACCACTGCATCACCACTGTTTTGACTTCATCATCCTGAAGACGCTGACTGCCCAGGTGTTTCTTCAAGTGCAGGAACAGATGGTAGTCACTGGGCGCAAGATCGGCGCTGTACTGAGGATGATCTACAGTTTCTCATCGAAAAGGTCTGATTCGCCACATGCGGACGGCCATGGTCTTGCAGCAAAACGATGCCCTTGCTCAACTTCCATGGACTGTTGCTTTGATTCTGGTGTGTTTCATCACCCATAACAATTTGGCTTAAGAAATCATCACCGTCGTTGTGGTACCACTCAAGGAAAGTCAATGCACTGTCTAAACGTTTAGTTTTGTACACATCCGTCAACATTTTCGGTACCCAACACGCGCACAACTTTCGCTAAGTGCTCGGTCACAATGTCATACAAAACACTACGAGAAACATTAGGAAAGTCATCCTGCAAGGAAGAAATCGTCTGTTTTCTCTCGCTTTATTGTCCACTTCCTGCACCAAACTTTCATAACGAGCGAAGGACGCCCACTCCATTGTTCATCATGAACATTTGTGCGGGCATCTTTAAATGCTCTCATCCACTTTCTTACCATTCCATCACTCATAACGTTTTCTCCGTAAACTGCACAGATCTCAGGATGAAAATCGATCGCTTTTAGGCCATTGGCACTAAGAAATCTTATAAGAACCCGTACTTCACAGTCGGAGGGACTCACGATTATCGGAGGCATCTTAAACACTCAGTACACAACGTAAACAACGAATATTCAGAGTGTAATGGCGTCAGTGCGTAGACAACACATGCAGGTACGCAGTGCGCATGTGCAGAACGCCGACCGCAGCGCTGCGGCCGAGGTGTGGCAAATCGGTACTTACTTAAAAAACACGCCTCGTCAAACAACTTTTCTCGCTACTAGTCGGGATTTCCCGTTTTTTTTTAATTTCTTTCTGTAACGGTTTCGGGGAATAATATCCCGCCGGCCGCTGTGACCGAGCGGTTCTAGGTGCTTCAGTCTGGAACCGAGCGACCGCTACAGTCGCAGGTTCGAATCCTGCCTGGGCATGTATGTGTGTGATGTCCTTACGTTAGTTAGGTTTGAGTAGTTCTAAGTTGTTGGGGACTGATGACCTCAGATGTTAAGTGCCATAGTGCTCAGAGCCATTTGCACCATATCCACTGGCAAAGTAAAGAAAGATCCAGAATACAAACCTCGTCACACAAGAAATACATAAAAACAAATATACAATGTTATTCATAAGCACTTTCAAGATTTCAGAAGACGGCTGACAATAACTTCAAGACATACAGAAAATAAACATATATCAGCGCGGGTGCAGCATCTCTTTCCTTCCGGCGTGAACTAAAATTACAGATCATTTGAAATACTGATGCTTGGGGCATTCATTTTAACTGAAGACATTGAAATATCTTGAAAACTACACGTCGGATCAAAAAAATTCATGGGTTCCATTTGTTTTTCTCTGAGGGGGACAAATGGTTCAAATGGCTCTGAGCACTATGGGACTTCTGAGGTCATCAGTCCCCTAGAACTTCGAACTCCTTAAACCCAACTAACCTAAGGTCGTCACACACAGCCATGCCCGAGGCAGGATTCGAACCTGCGACCATATCGGTCGCGCGGTTCCAGACTGTAGCGCTGGAGGGGGACATACAACGATACCACACTCGATCCACCACACCACCACGTGCTTTGAAATTTCAGGTTACGATTCTACGACAAAATCTACGTAAGTTCAATCTGAAGCAGTTTCTTCGTTTCGCCATAGATGGCACTGTAATCGGAGCAATAGAAATGGGTACGCAATTGTAATTTACGACATACTACTCAATGGTCCTTAAATATCCCGTGGCACATGGCGTCCCACCTCCAAGCTGCGAGGGTAGGACAGGCCAGTATTTCATACCTTCTAATTGGAAACCCCCATTCACATCGCGTATTCCTCCGACATATCGAACAAGAGACTACTCTACGCACCACCGTGGCCGTGTTGCGAACTAGGACGTTTCATATCAGGCAGTGCACTGCGAACGGAGCTTGCGTATCGTACAGATGTAGAACAGATAGCGGCTCTAAACATTATAATACTTGCACATTGTTTATTGTCTGCACTCCTACGTATCATCTGGAGAACAGACATACAAGTCGACGATGAATGTTGCAACCACAGAAGAAAAAATTGAAACGTTCCCGATTTGCGTAGAATGTAGGAGAAATGTTGAGGCTGCTGTTGCCTTGTATGTCGAGCGTTTTCCAGAGAAAACTCGCTTTCGTTCGTTCTTTTACAAGAACGTGAACGCCTTCATGTCTGATATTAGCGTGCAGATCGACCAGAGGAAACGAAGCAAAAGTGTTACAGGAGAATCTAACGAAATAGCGGCACTAGCGGCAGTGCACCACAACCCAATGATAAGCACCCGGCAATTGCAACGCGATTCCAGTGTGTCTGTAGGTAGTAATGTGATAATACTGCATCGTCATATTATCCATAACACGTTTCAATGCATGAAGAACTTCATGGCGCCGATTTCCATAGCGGGATAGTGTTGCGTGAATTGGGCACGTCAACAGATGAAAACGATTCCCATGTTCTTTGCCGAAGTACTATATTCCGATGAGCCTACATTCACAAACGAGGGTAGCGTTAACGGGAAAACATGCATTACTGGCGTGTAGACAATCACCACTCGTTACTGCAAGTTGACCATCAACGTACTTAGTCGGTTAACGCATGGTGTGGTATCATATGGAGCAAACTCGCTGGTACGTATTTCATCGATGGCACTTTGCAAGGACACAAATATCGCACGTTTTTGGGACAGTAACTACCGGTAATACTGCAGGACGTTGAGCTGAATTTTCGAAAACGTATGATGCTTCGCTCCGCATTACACAGTTGAAGCACGGGAGGTGTTAGACACCACCTTGTTGTTGCTACACCAAGAAGAAATGCAGATGATAAACGGGTATTCATTGGACAAATATATTATACCAGAACTGACATGTGATTACATTTTCACGCAATTTGGGTGCATATATCCTGAGAAATCAGTACCCAAAACAACCACCTCTGGCCGTAATAACGGCCATGATACGCCTGGGCATTGAGTCAAACAGAGCTTGGATGGCGTGTACAGGTACAGCTGCCCATGCAGCTTCAACACGATACCACAGTTCATCAAGAGTAGTGACTGGCGTATTGTCACGAGCCAGTTGCTCGGTCACCATTGACCAGACGTTTTCAGTTGGTGAGAGATCTGGATAATGTGCTGGCCAGGGCAGCAGTCGAACATTTTCTGTATACAGAAAGGCCCGTACAGGACGTGCAACATGCGGTCGTGCATTATCCTGCTGAAATGTAGGGTTTCGCAGGGATCGAATGAACGGTAGAGTCACCGGTCGTAACACATCTGAAATGTAACGCCCACTGTTCAAAGTGCCGTCAATGCGAACAAGAGGTCACAGAGACGTGTAACCAATGGCACCCCATACCATCACGCTGGGTGATACGCCAATATGGCGATGACGAATACACGATTCCAATGTGCGTTCACCGCGATGTCGCCAAACACGGATTCGACCATCATGATGCTGTAAACATAACCTGGATTCATGCGAAAAAATGACGTTTTGCCATTCGTGCACCCAGGTTCGTCGTTGAGTACACCATAGCAGGCGCTCCTGTCTGTGATGCAGCGTCAAGGGTAACCGCAAACATGGTCTCCGAGCTGATAGTCCATGCTGCTCCAAACGTCGTCGAACTGTTCGTGCAGATGGTTGTTGTCTTGCAAACGTCCCCATCTGTTGACTCAGGGATCGAAACGTGGCTGCACGAGCCGTTACAGCGATGCGGATAAGATGCCTGTCATCTTGACTGATAGTGATACGAGGCCATTGGGATCCAGCACGGCGTTCCGTATTGCCCTCCTGAACCCACCGATTCCATATTCTGCTAACAGTCATTGGATCTCGACCAACGCGAGCAGCAATGTCGCTATACGATAAACCGCAATCGCTATAGGCTACAATCCGACCTTTATCAAAGTCGGAAACGTGATGGTACGCATTTCTCCTCCTTACACGAGGCATCACAACAACGTTTCGCCAGGCAACGCCGGTCAACTGCTGTTTGTGTATGAGTAATCGGTTGGAAACTTTCCTCATGTCAGCATGTTGTAGATGTCGCCACCGGCTGCAACGTTGTGTGAATGCTCTGAAAAGCTAATCATTTGCGTATCACAGCATCTTCTTCCTGTCGGTTAAATTTCGCGTCTGTAGCACTTCATATTCGTGTTGTAGCAATTTTAATGGCCAGTAGTGTAATTGGTCCGCTACGTCGCCGGATCTTACTCGCAGGATTTCTTTCTGTGGGGATATTTAGAAGATAAGGTGTACCAGCAAGCGCCAACAGGCTGTGAAGACATGGTAGACCGCATCAGAAACATCTGTGCTGGCATTCACGCAGATATGCATCTGTCCTGTGACGATCATTTGAAAAGCGGGTCCGAATAGTTACTCTAATTGTAAAAGTAATAAATTCTGAGATTTGCAGGAAACATTTCATTTGTGGCCAAACATTAGACTTAACTCCAGGAGGAAATTTCTGAGAATGTACGTTTGGAGCACAGCATAGTACGGAAGTGACTTCTTGGCTGTGGGAAATCTGGAAAAGAAGAGGATCGAAGTGTTTGAGATGTTGTGCTGTAGAAGGATGTTGAAAATTAGGTGAACTGATAGGGTGAGGTATGAGGAGTTTCTCCGCAGAATCTGCAAAGAGAGAAACTTGTAGAAAATATTTACAAGAAGAAGCGACAGGATGGCAGAACATCTGTTGAGGCATCACAGAATAGTTTACATGGTACTAAATGGAGCTGTGACGAACTTATGTCTTTGGGGAGTTTGTTTGCTCTTGACCAGTAGTTTTCGTTTGCGGTTGTGTGACATGTTTTCCTTCCCGTTTGAAAGTAGTTCTCCATTACTCGTGGTCACTTCTTGTTCGTACCTGGAGAGGTAAAGTTGAAGAGGCATTTGTGCTGTGGTTAGCACAATGGATTCGCATTCGGAAGGGCGTTGGTTCAAACATGCATCCGGCCATCCAGAATTCGGTTTTCCGTGATTTCCCTGTGTCGGTCCAGGCAAATACCGGGGTGGTTCCTTTGAAAGGACCCGGCCGATTTCCTTCCCCATCCGTGACACAATCCGAGCTTGTGCTCCGTCTCTAATGCCCCGGTGTCGATTGGGCTTCATTTACTGTTAGTTTTACGCGATGAGATTATTTCGGGAGTGCTTGCTTGTGTTATTCCGGGCTGCACCTCATGCTGCTTTACTTCACTCCGTGTTATTGTGAATTTAAAAATGTTAACCTCTCCTGAACTCTAAAAATTAACGTTTCAAGGAATCAGAATCTTGGATTTCATACGATGTTGTTTTGGTTTCTAAAGTTGAACCTTGAAGGTGTAGATTGAAAGATTACTGAGAAGTTGTAAGGCTTTAGTCTTGTATGCGAAGTCAGTATACTCCTTGTTAAACTCACTTATTACTAATTTATTTTCCTGAATCAGATCGCTCTTTGTATTTAGTCTACTTGAAAGTTCCACACAAGCAGGCTGCCACTTTGTTGTCTTACGTAAGTTAACTGCACGAAGCACAGTCAGTCTGATGAATAACCATTCGGCTACAGAGCTGCGCTGAGAATTATAAACCATAATATCCAGTATTTCTCTGCATGTTAATCAGGTTTCACGAGCTGACGAAAGGTGGGTCATTGTGTTGTGTCGCCCGGGTGTCTAATACAGTGTTACGTACGAAGGGAATTAGAATTTTAAGTGACTACTCTAAGAATTAACTATTGTCTCCTATCTGAATTTATGGGCATGCAAACGGGGAGACAGCCCCAGTGCCCAGCTGAAAACTACGACAGGAAAACTAATAACGTTCAAAGTAATCTGTTGCATTTACTAACCTATACATTCATGTGCTACTGACACACATTAGATACACAGGGGCTGAATTTCTGAAAATGTGTATTGTGTGAATATTTTCTATGTATTTTATGAGTTATATCGCATTACTTGATTTATTGTCTTAGACATTAGAAATATGTTAGCCTGGTGCGTAAGTTCGTAGCGTTTTTGTTTTGCATGTTAGTATTTATTTATTTTATTTATTTACACGTCAAGTTCCGTAGAGCCAAATTGACGAGCAAAGCTCCAAGGTCATGGAACGTGTCAGTACATGAAATTACTACATAAAAGTAATAACAGATAAAAATAAATGTTCATGAACCTGAAAAAGTTAGTCCATATGTTTAAGTAAACGCTATCAGCAATACAATAGGAATCAGCTTAATTTTTCAAGAAATTCCTCGACAGAATAGAAGGAGTTACCCTTGAGGAAACTCTTCAGTTTCCATTTGAAAGCGCGTGGATTACCGCTAAGATTTTTGAATTCGAGTGGCAGCTTATTGAAAATGGATGCAGCAGTATACTGCACGCCCTTTCGCACAAGAGTTAAGGAAGTCCGATCCAAATGCAGGTTTGATTTCTGCCGAATATTAACTGAGTGAAAGCTGCTTATTCTTGGGAATAAACTAATGTTGGTAACAAGAAACGACAGTAAGGAATATACATATTGAGAGGCCAATGTCAAAATACCCAGACTCGTGAACAGAGGTCGACAAGAGGTTCGTGAACTCACACCACTTAGCGCCCGAACCGCCGGTCTCTGAGCCAAAAATATCCTTTTAGATTGGGAAGAGTTACCCCAAAATATAATACCATACGACATAAGCGAATGAAAATAAGCAAAGTAGACTAATTTTCGTGTCGAACGATCACTCACTTCTGACAAACATGGTGTTCCTGAAGAGGGGAAGCAGCCTTTTCAGTAGTTGCAGGGTTTGATAGTTGGATGATTGACTGATCTGGTCTTCTAACATTAACAAACACGGTCAATACAAGGAGCTGCATATCAAAAGATGGATATTAGCCAACATGGTTGTGCTTTGTTGGTATTGCGGACAGCTGAAGGCAAGGGAATCTATAAGGGCGTCATACTGATTCTACGACTTATCTTCGAAGACCGCTGAATGAAGGCAAAGCTTCGTTTGTAGCATCTGTAGATTTATAGATATCTTTTCACAGTATTGAACTGTTTCAAATTTTGAATGTCTCAGGGAAGAAATGCATGGAGTGGAAGGTTATCTACAGCTTGTAGGCTACAGCAACCAGACTGTAGTTATGAAAGTAGAAGGAAATGAACGGGAAGCAAAGTTGAGAACGGATCAGAAGAAGGTAGTGCCGTATTCCCTACGTTGTTCAGTCTGTACATTCATCTACGTGTGAACGACACGAAAAAGAAATTTGGGGAGAGAATTATAGTTTACAGAGAAGAAATTAAAACTTCGAAGTTTGCTGAAGACATCGTACTTCTGTCAGAGCCGGCAAAGGACTTAGAAGAGCAGCTGAATGGAACGGATAGCGTCCTGAAAAGCTGCTGTAAGATAAACATCAACTAAAGTAAAACGATGGTTTTGGAATGTAGTCGAATCAGGCGATGCCGACAGGACTAGGTTAGAAAATGATACACTAAAAGAAGCTCAGATGAGTTTCCGTATCCGGGCAACTAAATAAATGACGGTGGCCGCAGTAAAGAGGATATAAAGTGCAGACTGGCAACAGATAGAACAGCTCCCCTGTAAAAGAGAAATTTTTTAGCATCGAATTTTAGTGTTAGGAAGTCTTTTCTGAAGATAATTGTGCGGAGCGCAGCTTTGTACGAAAGTGAACCATGGAGATTAGCTATTCACACTAGAACGAAATGGAAGCTATTGTAATGTAGACCTACAGAAGAATGTTGAAAAAATTGGAGCTTGGACGGAAAATCAAGTGAAGAGATACTGAATCGAATAAGGGAAAATAGAATTTTGTGACACAAATAGACTAACAGAAGAGAATTTGATAGGCACATCGTGAGGCATCAAGGAGTCGTTAATTTGCTAATGGAGGAGAGAGTTCAGCATAATAATTGTAGAGGGAGACCAAGGCTTGAATACAGTAAGCGCATTCGAGCGGGTCTAGTAGAGCTTTCCACAAGATAGACTAGCGTGGACGGCTGCATCAAATCAGTCTTCAGATTGAACACCATAACAAAAACGTTTAAAGAATGTCACCATCGTAATTCGGCAGCTATAACCATTAGAACGTACTTGCGTGCGTCAGGAACCTCGCCACATTCTCCCATATAACTTAACGCAAACCTCACGTCTTTACTCATTCGGAATATAAGCTGACGGGAAAAAGTCGCAGCACCAAAAATTAATTAATGAAGAGTAATGAAATTTCTGGAATACATTTGCCAAGGTAGCATACTTAAGTTACCAGCATTACAGGATCACAGCTTAGTGAAATCGCGAGAAAAGCTATTGCAAATGTGAAATGCTTGCACATTAGTAACCGGTGTAACCGCCAAAATGTTCAATGCAAGCGTCAAAATGTGCTTGCATTGTGTTGTACAGGTGCTGGATGACAGTTTGTGGGATGCCTGTCGCACTTGGTCGGTCAGTACAGGCTAGTGCTGGTTGTGAATGATTCTAAAGTCGTCGTCCTATGACGTCCCATACATGCTCAATAGGAGTCAGATCTGGTACTGGAGTAGGCCAAACCAACTCGTCGACGCTCCGTGCAGCATATTGGGTTACAACAGCGGTATGTGGGCGAGCGTTATCCTGTTGGAAAATGCGCCCTGAAATGCTGTTCATGAATGGCAGCACAACACGTAGAAAGACCAGATTGACGAACAAATTTGCACTCAGGTTGCGTGAGATAACCATGAGTGTGCTCCTCCTTTTAACCAACACACGGCTGTCACTGGCACCGAGGCAGAACCAGCTTTCATCAGAAAACATAACAGACCTCCACCCTGCCCTCCAATGACCTCTCGCTTGACGCCACTGAAGTCGCAAATGGCGGTGGTTTGGGGTCAGTGGAATGTGCGCTATAAAGTGTCTCGGGGCTGACCTTCAACTAACCTATTTATAACAGTTTCTTGTGTAGCCGTGGTGCCAACTGCTGCTCAAAATGCTGGTGCGGATGCAGTATGATGCGGCAGAGCCACACACCTAATACGATCGTCTTTCTTCTCGGTAACGCCACGTGGCCTATTGGAAACCGCTCATCTTGCGACCACTGCTAGAAGCAATCATGTGCAGTAGCTACGTTCCTCCTAAGGCAACCTGCAATATCGCAGAAGTAACATCCAGCTTCCTGTTCAACCTCATTAAGGTGTTGATAATTGGCTCTTTGTCACCTTGAAAGCATTCTTGCCTATCATCAACTCACCATGTTCAACTCACCATGTTCAGTCTCAAACGCAAGTGACTCTCACGACAGTAACAAGGTTTGTTTAAAGCAAACCTGATTTGCATCAACTAGCGCCACTCTCGTGCGGCTGGTGCGAATTCTGAATAGACATCATCTTTCATATGTAGAAACACGCGCAAGCCGGCCGCTGTGGCCGAGCAGTTCTAGGCGCTTCAGTCCGGACCCGCGCTTTCAATTATACTCTGGAGAAATATCTGTTCCTTATAAAATTTTCTATTTACTACTTTCTTGAGTTCAGTTTCATCTTCACGGCGACGTCATACCGGAAACACTGCCTCCGTTCATGAGAGTAGGAAGTACAGGACTGACCTAAAGTATTAATAAAGAAAAAGTCTATATATTTATGAGCTATCTGTGGTTTAACATACCCTTGTTCCACATAAGTATGCTGATGTGCAGCTGCCAAAATTATTACATTTGGAAAGACGTACTGTGAAATGACGTATGGTTGGAAATGATTATATGGAAACTACGGAGCGTATTAGTTACACAATTACAGTGGAATGATGTAGAAATACATTCGACACAAATTACGCCAAAAGACGAAGCAAACTGGAACCGCACACAAAATCACAGTTCTTCGAATAGAGGCTGGAAAACACGTACAAACAGAGTGCTAAGTACACTGATTTTCCTCTGTCTACATGTCTCCCTCATTACTCGTTTAGCTTTGCAAAACACAGGAATTAATCATTATTCTGATACCGCTTCGAAATTGGACGTTCTCATGTTTGTCGGAGCAAAAGTACTGCTCTAACGTTTGTTTGTGTTTGGTCGCCGGAGAGTTTTAAAAGCGAGACAATTATACACACGTCCAATTAGAGAATAATTGCACAGTTACAAAACATTTGCAGAACAGATAAAATATTTATTCTTATTATTCATCGTTTATTTAATGATTACGTCAACAACAGTTAACCTCTGTGCACTATAAATGTGTACACTTCGTGTACTGCCACTTATATGCTCGCATGATTTTGCCTGTCCGCTTGTTCTGCATGTGTGTCCTCTTGGGAGCGTCGGAAGTGACTTTGTCAAGTTTGTTACTGTTTGAATAGCACTAGAATATCTGCTAATAGAACGTCAACTTTCAGTTTACGAAGAAAAGAGAATAATCCAAAAAACTCCAAACAAATACTGCGTTTCTGCTCTATTACTGGAGACCTTATAATAAGCATATCCCGTGCGATGTACAGTTACGGCTTAGAAAAAAAGTAAAAATTAAAATTCCGACCATCCACGAAGGAATTACCCGAACGGGAAATCGGTAGATGTAATATAGATGCACGGACAAACAAATTACGACAATTTGAGAAAACTTGGATGTTTTATTCAAGACGAAGAGCTTCACAAATTGAGCAAGGCAATAATGCATTGATCCAACTCTGGTCCTTATGCAAGCGGTTATTCTCCTTAGCATTGACTTATAGAGTTGTTGAATGTCCGCTTGGGGGTTATCGTGTCGAATTCTGTCCAATTTGCGCGTTACATCGTCAAAATCCCGAGCTGGTTGGAGGGCCCTACCCATAATGCTTCAAACCTTCTCAACTGGGGAAAGATCCAGCGTCCTTGCCGGCCAAGGTAGGGTTTGGCTAGCAGAAAGGCAAGCAGTAGAAACTATCACCGTGTGCGGGTACGCATTATTTTGCTGAAATGTAAGCTCCAGGTGGCATGCCATGAAGGACGACAAACCCCCGTGGAATATGTCGACGTATCGCTATGTTATAAGGATGCCGCTTATGACAACCGAACGAGTCCTACTATGAAAAAAATGTAGCCCCAAACCATCACCCGTGGCTGTTGGGCCGTAGATATCCCACGGCTCTTTGGGGTGTCTCCAGACGCGAATTCTCTGGTCACCGAGTTCAGTTCTACATCTACATCTACATCCATACTCCGCAAGCCACCTGACGGTGTGTGGCGGAGGGTAACATGAGTACCTCTATCGGTTCTCCCTTCTATTCCAGTCTCGTATTGTTCGTGGAAAGAAGGATTGTCGGTATGCCTCTGTGTGGGCTCTAATCTCTCTGATTTTATCCTAATGGTCTCTTCGCGAGATATACGTAGGAGGGAGCAATATACTGCTTGAGTCTTCGGTGAAGGTATGTTCTCGAAACTTTGACAAAAGCCCGTACCGAGCTACTGAGCGTCTCTCCTGCAGAGTCTTCCACTGGAGTTTATCTATCATCTCCGTAACGCTTTCGCGATTACTAAATGATCCTGTAACGAAGCGCGCTGCTCTCCGTTGGATCTTCTCTATCTCTTCTATCAACCCTATCTGGTACGGATCCCACACTGCTGAGCAGTATTCAAGCAGTGGCCGAACAAGCGTACTGTAACCTACTTCCTTTGTTTTCGGATTGCATTTCCTTAGGATTCTTCCAATGAATCTCAGTCTGGCATCTGCTTTACCGACGATCAACTTTATATGATCATTCCATTTTAAATCACTCCTAATGCGTACTCCCAGATAATTTATGGTATTAACTGCTTCCAGTTGCTGACCTGCTATTTTGTAGCTAAATGATAAAGGATCTATCTTTCTGTGTATTCGCAGCACATTACACTTGTCTACATTGAGATTAAATTGCCATTCCGTGCACCATGCGTCAATTCGCTGCAGATCCTCCTGCATTTCAGTACAATTTTCCATTGTTACAACCTCTCGATACACCACAGCATCATCTGCAAAAAGCCTCAGTGAACTTCCGATGTCATCCACCAGGTCATTTATGTATACTGTGAATAGCAACGGTCCTATGACACTCCCCTGCGGCACACCTGAAATCACTCTTACTTCGGAAGACTTCTCTCCATTGAGAATGACATGCTGCGTCCTGTTATCTAGAAACTCCTCAATCCAATCACACAATTGGTCTGATAGTCCATATGCTCTTACTTTGTTCATTAAACGACTGTGGGGAACTGTATCGAACGCCTTGCGGAAGTCAAGAAACACGGCATCTACCTGGGAACCCGAGTCTATGACCCTCTGAGTCTCGTGGACGAATAGCGCGAGCTGGGTTTCACATGACCGTCTTTTTCGAAACCCATGCTGATTCCTACAGAGTAGATTTCTAGTCTCCAGAAAAGTCATTATACTCGAACATAATACGTGTTCCAAAATTCTACAACTGATCGACGTTAGAGATATGGGTCTATAGTTCTGCACATCTGTTCGACGTCCCTTCTTGAAAACGGGGATGACCTGTGCCCTTTTCCAATCCTTTGGAACGCTACGCTCTTCTAGAGACCTACGGTACACCGCTGCAAGAAGGGGGGCAAGTTCATTCGCATACTCTGTGTAAAATTGAACTGGTATCCCATCAGGTCCAGAGGCCTTTCCTCTTTTGAGGGATTTTAATTGTTTATCTATTCCTCTGTCGTCTATTTCGATATCTACCATTTTGTCATCTGTGCGGCAATCTAGAAAAGGAACTACAGTGCAATCTTCCTCTGTGAAACAACTTTGGAAAACGACATTTAGTATTTCGGCCTTTAGTCTGTCATCCTCTGTTTCAGTACCATTTTGGTCACAGAGTGTCTGGACATTTTGTTTTGATCCACCTACCGCTTTGACATAAGACCAAAATTTCTTAGGATTTTCTGCCAAGTTCGAAGTGGGACTTATCACTGAAGAAAATTAATTCTGCACCTGTCAGTGAGATTCCAGGTTGAAGATGTGTCTGGGGAAGCCCCGGACAGCAGTGGGATACCAGCTTGAATGTTGCCCCCCCCCCCCCCCGCCACCATACTCCCTGACAACATCTGTGTCTACATACATACACCGCTAGCCACCAAGCGGTGTGTGGCGGAGGGCACAATTCGCGCCAAAGTCATATTTCCCCCCCTTTAATCCACTCGCGGATCGCGCGAGGGAGAAACGACTGGCTGAACGCCTGAGTACAAGCTCTAATTTCCCTTATCTTTGAATGGTGATCTTTGCGTGATTTGAAAGTTGGTGGTAATAATATATGCTCTACATACTTGGCGAAGATTCGATTTCGGAATTTAGTGAGCAGCCCCTTCCGCTTAGCGCGTCTTCTGTCTGCAAGTGTGTCCCACTTCAAACTTTCTATGAGATTTGTAACGCTCTCGCTATGGCTAAATGTACCAGTCACGAATCTTGCCGCTCTTCTTTTGACCTTCTCAATCTCTTGAATCAGACCCAACTGGTAAGGGTTCCATACAGACGAACAGTACTCTAATACTGGACGAACTAACGTATTGTAAGCAATTTCCTTTGTTAAAGGACTGCATCGCTTCAGGAGTCTACCAATAAACCGCAATCTAGAGTTTGCCTTACCCGTTACTTGTGTAATCTGATCATTCCATTTGAGATCATTTCGAATAGTAACACCCAGATACTTGACGGATGTTACCGCTTCCAAAGACTGGGCATTTATTTTGTACTCGTACATTAATGGGGATGTTCGCTTTGTTATACGCAGTAGGTTACACTTACTAATATTGAGAGAAAACTGCGAGTCATTACGCCACGCATTTATTTTCTGCAAATCCTCATTGATTTGTTGAAAACCTTCGTACGATACTACTTTCCTGTAGACTACAGCATCATCGGCAAACAGTCCAATGCTGCTCTCAATACCATCAACCAGATCGTTTATGTAAATCATAAAAAGCAGCGGACCTATTAAACTGCCCTGGGGCACACCTGAAGTTACACTTGTTTCTGTTGAAGTCACCCCGTTCAGAACGACATACTGCTCCCTGTCTGTTAGAAAACTTTCTTTCCAACCACATATGTCATCGGATAGACCGTAAGCGTGCACTTTTTAGAGCAAGCGACAGTCCCGTGGAACTTTCCGCTGTTCCAATGATCTCTGATAGATGCTGGATAAGAATGGTGCTATATTTGTAGCATAGTCAACATAAAATCTTACGGGGATACCGTCTCGGCCAGATGCCTTCCTGGCGTCTAAGGATCTTAACTGTTTTACAATCCCAGATACTCTGAACACTAAACCAGGAATGATAGTCTGCGGTGCCATTTCATATCATTGTGGGTGCCCTTTGGTTGTCATCCGCGCCACCTTTACAGCATGGCGGTACGTCGACGATATTCACGTCCCGTTTTATTGCCCTTCATGGCATCCTGGGCTTACATTTCAGCAAGATAATGCCCGCCCACACGTGGCGAGAGTTTCTGCCGCTTGTCTTCGTGCCTGTCACACTCTACCTTGGCCAGCAAGGTCACCGGATCTCTCCTCAGTTGAGGACGTTAGAAGCATTATGGGCAGAGCGGACCAGCCATCCCGGGATTTTGATGTTCTAACGCTCCAGTTGGATAGAATTCGGCACGACATCTCTCAGAAGGATATACAACAACCCTGTCAATCAATGCCATGCGAATAACTGCTTGCAGAAGTGCCAGATGTGGACCAGCACGTTAATGAGTTGCTCAGTTTGTGAAGCTCTGCCGGCCGCTGTGGCCGAGCGGTTCTAGGCGCTTCAGCCCGGAACCGCGCAACTGCTGATGACCTCAGATCTCATAGAGCTCAGAGCCGTTTGAACCATCTTCAGATCAAATGGTTCAAATGGCTCTGAGCACTATGGAACGTAACATCTGAGGCCATCAGTCCCCTAGAACTTAGAACTACTTAAACCTAACTAACCTAAGGACATCATACACATTCGTTTCCGAGACAGGATTCGAACCTGCGACCGTAGCAGTCGTGCGGTTCCGGACTGAAGCGCCTAGAACCGCTCGGCCAAAGCGGCCGGCCATCTTCAGATCTTGCCATCCATGATGGTAACAGGATCTGGTGGTTGGGATGGCAGCTCTATAAAGATGTAATCGACTGCTCTCTCTAGGGCTGACTGCTCAGCCAGCCCCTCTCCTGTCACCATCATGGACGACAAGGTCTGAAGATGGTCTGAGTGCAATAGATCAAAACCGGTCACCAGATTCAATAAAATATGTATGCGATCAAGAGTGTTTTTAGTAAAATTTTATTGATGTACCTAAGATCGGTGTTTCCCTAGGACAATGTTCCAGAAAATATTTAATGCACTGATTCGATAGGGAATGACATCATAAAGCGGTTATATCCTCTCCAGTGACACGCTGGTCCACGAATGTTGTAACTCGTCCTTGACATCCTGGATACCTGCCCTGCGGCAGAGCCGACGTCCGAGCTTCTATTACACATGCTGTATCGGGGACGAATCTGGAGACCTTGCTGGCCACTGTAGTACCTCATCACGCAGACAGTTCAAAGAGAAACGTGCCATTTGTGGACGAGCATTGTCCTGTTGAAAAATGGCACCCACCCTTCCGTCGCATGAGAGCTAACACAGGAGTACGCATGATGACTGTGACGTATCGTTGCGTCATCACAGTTCCCTCAATTACTACCAGGCGTCACCTGCACGATAGCTTCCCACACCATGACACCACGCGTAACACGGCTGTGACTCTCTAAAACGTTGGAATAATGGGACCTGTCCCCAAGTCACCTCCATACTCGGCGACTATGGTCATCTGGGGCAGTATAGAACCGCGATTCGCAGTGTGAAGCCATTCATCAACAGACCATCCTCCCCACTCACGGCGCCACTCCAGATGGCGCCGTTTGTTTTGTTTTGTTAACGGCAGCTTAAGCATGGGGCCGTAATTCCCTAGTCCACCTGCTGCTAGTCTGTGGCCAATGGTGCGGGGTGACACACAATAGCGCAACCCTCCCTTGTGGTGGTCAGACCTGGTCGATCTAAACCATGAAGACGAGTAGGCCTGCCGTCATGTTCTCCTTCAGCCCAACATCGGCCACTGTTACATCCGAATGTCCCACAAATTTTGATAAGCCGGTCAAAGGGAAACCCACAGTAAGGCCTTTTTCGAACTTTCTCAGGTGCTGATTAAGCTGTCTCACAACAATACGTGGCCTTCCAGTATCTTTCACAGTGATTACTCAATATCTGACGTTATTCAATCACCTTATACGAGGAATGTGAGAAAAGTAACGAGACGGTTTTTTTATCTAGCAAAGTTTTTTTTCTAACAATAGTTTTGTCCCCTTCAAAGCTATGTGCCGGTGGAGTCGTTGTTTTCAGTATTGGTAGCAGCGCTGAACGGCTTCAGTTGGTAGCGCCTTTAACATGTCGCCCAAATTCTTTTTAATGTTCTCCAGAGTACCAAAATGACGTCCTTTTTCGATTTCTGGAAAAGAAAAATTTGACAGGGACTCAGCTGAGATGAAAAGGGAGGCTGCGGAACATCAGGAACGCCTTTTGAGGTGAAAAATTCCGTGATGGAAGTCGCCGTGTGACCTGGGGCTTTGTCATGATGCAACATCCACTTCTCTGCAATGTCCAGTTTCAGGCGATTCGTCCTTTTCCTGAACCTTTCAAAGACGTCACCCATCATCCTTGTTCTTAAACATCGGTCTAAACTTGCAAGAGTTTTCGTCGGTTTCTGAAGATGAGGGTGTCCCTGAGCGAGGTTCATCTTCAGACGTGTTCTCCGACTTCCAAAAAATTATTTCTGCCATCGAAAAACTTATGCTCTTGATAAGTAATGTTTCCCATTGGCCCGTTTCAACTTCCCAAATGCCACACTGGCACGAGTCCACAAGTTTAACACGAAACTTGAGGGTGGCATAACATTGCACTAAATTCCATTGTTCCATTTTTGTGACACACAACAAAAACACACCTTCACTTATGGCGCTCTCAAAAATCACATGATGGCTGTAGAAGCTGAAATTCGGACTGAGCATGTGGAAAAGATGAACACACCGGTCTACACTTAGAGGACAATTCAGCATTCCCTGATCGCTCGTAATGTTGTCAGTCGCCTTACGTTTCTTGCACACCTCGTACACCCTACAAGGTCTGTTAACAGCACTATACACAAACAACTCTAATGAACTCTGGTGGCCGATCTACCTCTCACAGACAATAGTTACAACTTCAGTCATTTACATTCCTGCCGATGGCGCGCGCGCACGTCTGTGTGTGTGTGTGTGTGTGTGTGTGTGTGTGTGTGTGTGTGTGTGTACGAAGCTACATTGACATCCGATATGTGTTCTGGGTGCTTCACTCTTCTTATCAGACAGCCTATGTTTTCTTCACGATTACTCAATACCTGTTATTTGCATACGATGCGACAATATATCGCGAAGTCTAAAGACGCCTTTGTATTACGACGATATTGCGGGTCAGAATTTACGATACGCGCGCGTCGCTTCCGTTAAGTGAGCGTAAATTGCCTCACATCCGAACAGTTCCCGGTCTATCCTTGTGAGATAATAAGGCATTCCCTTGCCCCGAACACAATGCAGTTTTAGAGCTACGAAAAGAGCAAAATGAGGCTCATTGTTTCCCTCGAGTATTTCCTTCCCTTAGCCCTTTCTTCGCCTTCTCGGCTCCGTCTTTTTTTAAAGGTGACTGCCGATTATACTCCATCGGCGAGCCGGGAGAAAGAAACCAGACGATAATGTCTGCCTATCTTCATCTTTCCAAAAGTGGTCTCTTTGTTACCTGTTATCCTAGCGTGCAAATCTAAGTGATAGGCAGAAAACTAAAAGAATTCCTCGAAAATTGCGGTTATTCCTCGCGAAAAATGGAGACAATTTGTATCTTGTTAAACCATTGCAACTTGCGAGAGTGAAATTCTTTTCATTTTAAGCTTCATTTAAGAATTAATGTGCCATTTCGACGCCACCTTTCTTCCAGACACGGGATAGAAATCACTGTCTTATTTCTAAGTTCCACTGCGGCGGAATCTTCGAGTTTGATCGCCACTCAAAAAGTTCGTTCCGTTAGTCTGCGTCTGAAGATACGAGTTATTTGGCAAGTGAAGGCAATAGAATTAGTGGTGTCATTGCTGTAATGTCACATTTACTCTGCGTGGCTTCGCTTCGCAAATAGTGGTTTGTGGTACTGGATTCATATCTCGGGGATGCGCTGTATGTTTTATTTATGGCTATCTTCAAGTACCTCCCTGTGTATACGCATCTGTTTTCTTTCCACTTTATATATTTCCTTACTAATCCATGCAACCACCGAATAACACAGCGTCCAATACTGTACAGTTTTCACAATTTTCAACTGTTCTGCTGAAACAATTGTACTGCTGCTACTTCGAACGACTGAGACGATCACTGATTACACAATCATGTAACATTATTTTAAATTCACCTATCAAATAAAATTTCAGTGCTCATATCGAACAATTTCAAACAACGCAGTTATAGCGTCACCAACTAAATAAAGCAACTTAAACGTAATTTCACCTGCGAAAATGCTTTCAAAATTATTTGTTTCATTAAATACGAAAGGTAAGTTTTTAATCCGTATATTGCTTCAAAATGAAAGTTCTTGTTAGATACTGAATGAACACATGGCTCAGTTACTTTCGGCTCGCTTCAGCTGTTCGTGTTTTTCTGTTATCAACGATGTAGGCCAGTAGGTTGCGCCTACCCCGTGACGTATGAAGAACGCGAGTGAAAGCTGTAACTAAGAAGGCTACTCATCTTTATCAAACATAACGTAATTCTTCGCTAAAGTTATTGCTGAAGCTAAAGGAGGGATGGATCGACGTAACACAGCAGTTTATCGATATCCAATAGTATTTGTAGAACAGTTTATGGTAGAATGTTTAGACAAAAGGCACACAGACCCTAATTTCATTCACGTAACAGGACACACTGTGTTTATATCTAAGCGAATGGGCGATAGTTTACTGTATATTCTTGTTTCAAAAAAATGGTAGCCTACGCCGGCCTAAACATTTATTAGTGTACCGTGTCTAGGCGCTTCAGTCTGGAACCGCGCGACCGCTACGGTCGCAGGTTCGAATCTCGCCTCGGGCATGGATGTGTGTGATGTCCTTAGGCTAGTTACGTTTAAGTAGTTCTAAGTTCTAGGGGACTTATGACCTCAGAAGTTAAGTCCCATAGTGCTCAGACCCATTTGAACCATTTTACTGTTTTTTAACAACCACGTACTGAACGTACTAGGCCCTCACACTGTCTTTATTTATATTTTCCTCCTTCCACAACACTATCAATACAAAAGATTTTCCAATTTTTTTCTGGATAATTGTAGCGCGCGCTGTTTCAGTCTTTTTTAGTCGACCTCCAACAGTCTGTATACACTTTATGGATGTTTCCACACCGACAAATTATCAATAAAGTCTTTTACTATAGCTTGATTTCCGCGCATCCTGTCAGCAAGCACGCCAACAAAGCCGATTATTCTTCTCTATTCCATTAGCTGCCCTTCAGCGTTATCATTTCCCGTTCATCTGATTTTACATGCATTTTAATTTCTCTAGGCGTAGTACTTATACAATAGCGACTATGCATGTGCAGTACTTTATACAGTTTGAAACGATAGCTGTTTACAAAGTACCGCACTGCTGTAGGTGAAGAGGAGACGAACAAATTGATATAGGATACTTGCAGTTCAAGCCTCAAATCGGCCTAAGCTACAGTGTATGCGCGACATGCCAATTCATTTCAGTTTATTACTAAAATCGTGCTTGAATATTTTCATTTCCAAAATGTAAAATTGCTATTTATGTAAATGTTTCCTCAAAATGTTGTGAATTTTCCCAGCATACAAAAGTAACACTGAAATCATTTGGTTCCTCTGCCCTTCTTACTCTTGATGCTATTGTGCTCGTAAGGATGAAGTTTAGATGGAATTGTAAAGGGAAGTTTTGCATAAGGCTTTTATCTTTCAATACACTCATGAGAAAGTTTAAATTAATAATATTAATGAAATACCCAATTAAGCCAGTGGCGTCCGAGAGTGAGAGCATAAAATCTTGCGTGGTGTGCGTGCGATGAAGTTTAGGTGTCTTTCATAAGCCAAGGTTGTTTCCCAGCTGGATGGATTGCAAGAGTCCTTCCACATTACTCGTGTAGTGTGTAGGAAGCCTGCCTAGCGTGCATATCAATAACTTAACAAAAATCAAAATGTCATACCCATCTTACAATATTACAAACGAAAATGCCACCTCTCGTACTATAGAAATCTTACAACTGCAGTAATTTTCATCGGTGATACGTCGGCGGTGCAGTGAACGGAGTACGAGTAGACAACTGTTACATCCTTAGGCCCAGGTGCCCTCACTCTGTCACCAGCCCGCCCGTTCATACTATACTGTGTTTAGCACGATATCTCCTCCGAAACAGTCACTGAGAGTGTGTCCCACAACAGTGGTATTTTAAGCAGTGTGGCGCACAGCAGCCTTTCGGCGTGTGGCCGTGTCTACTGGCCATCGACGCTACAAAGGCTCCGAACCTTTCAATGAGGAGCACTCTCTGAGACCAGGCCTGCGGAGGAAGCGCTCTATATTCAAACAGGCGGGACAGGTTGGCCACTCTCGAGTGTCGCTATCACATTCGTTGCTACGTTACAATGCCAAAGATACACCAACGAGCCAAAAGATTATGACCACCTGTTTAACACCGTGTTGCTCCACTTTTCAAACACAGTATAACAGAGATTCTGCTTGGCATGGATTCTATAACACCTTGACAGAAATCCTGAAGTACGTGGACCGGGTATCTACGCTTAGGTCAAGAAATTCCCGTGTTTTACGGGCACGCAGCTGGCACCCGATGTGTGTTCTAGTGGGTACAGATCAGGTACATTTTCCGACCAAGACGTCAATGTGAGTTCACTACAGTACCCCTAAAGCCACCGTAGCACGAGTCTGACCTTGCAACATGGAAAGTTATCAAACTTATCTTGATGGAATATGACATCACTGGACGGGGGGAAACGTCAAGCGATGTCCTTAGGTTAGTTAGGTTTAAGTAGTTCTAAGTTCTAGGGGACTGATGACCACAACAGTTAAGTCCCATAGTGCTCAGAGCCATTTGAACCATTTTGTGTTCTACTAGGGCCTGCTGTCGGGTAGACCGTTCACCGGCTACAAGCCTTTCGATTTGACGCCCCTTCGGCGACTTACGCGTCGACAGGGATGAAATAATGATGATTAGGACAACACAACTCCCAGTCCCTGAGTGGAGAAAATCTCCGACCCAGCCGGGAATCGAGCCCGGACCCTTAGGAATGACATTCTGTAGCGCTGACCACACAGCTACCGGGGGCGGACAGCGAAGCAGGTGGTCCGCAATAATGGTAACGTAGTTCACCGAATCATGATACCTTCGATTACCATCACAGATCCCATGGAAGCCCAACTCAGTGTACACCGGACCCCACAGACCTGCATCTGTGACGCGGTGCATGTTTCGTGTAGACATTCGCCTGAATGACGGAGTGTAAAGATCCAACTATCGACCTGGTGTAACAATAAACGCGATTAATTCGACAGGTGAAACGTTTCAATTGATCCACGGTAAAAAGTCAGTGATGCTGTGCCCACTGCAGCTGTAAATGGCGATATCGTTAGGTCAACACGGGAACACGCAGGGGTCGTGACATGCTGAACTCCATGTTCAACATTGGCCTTTGAACGGTGTGCCCCGAAACACTTGTGCCTGTGTCAGCATTGTACTCAGTCGTCAGATCTGCAACAGATCACTGCCTATCCTGGATTACACGGTGGGGGTTCCTCAGACTTCTACGTTCTCTGATGAGACGTGGTCGGCCAATACTATCCGGCCTACTCGTTATTTCGCCATCTTTCAGCCACTTTCCATAGGTGCTCACGATAGTGGTACTACAACAAATGACGAGCTCCGTCGTTTCAGAGATGCTCGCTTCCAGTCGCAGCGCCACAACAATATGCCCTTTGTCAAAAACACTTACATTCTTTCTGTACTGCGTCTGATGCCCGCCCGCAGCACAACAAAGACACATTCATCCTCGAGGTGGGTAGCGGTAATAAAACGAGGAGTGTTTTATAAATAAGTACCGTTTTGAAATTTAAAAAAAGACATGCTAAGATATCTCAATAATTTTGTTTTTACATGAAAGCCTGTACTTTCAACTACGCACTGACGCCATTACAGTCTGATTCTTCCTTGTTTACGTTGTTTACTGACTAAGATGCCTCCGATACTCGTGAGTCCCGCCGACTGTGAAGTACGAGCTGTTATAAGATTTCTTAGTGCTAAAGGCCTAAAAGCGATCGATATTCATCGTGAGATCTGTGCAGTTTACGGAGAAAACATTACGAGTGATGGAATGGTAAGAAAGTGGGTGAGAGCATTTAAAGATGGCCGCACAAATGTGCATGATGACCAACGGAGTGGGCTTCCTTCGGTCGTTAATGAAAGTTTGGTGCAGGAAGTGGACAATAAGGTGAGAGAAAACAGGCGCTTTACGATTTTCTCCTTGCGAGATGACTTTCCTAATGTTTCTCGTAGTGTTACGTATGCCATTGTGACCGAGCACTTGAATTACCGAAAATTGTGCGCACGTGGATACCTAAAATGTTGACAGTTGTGCACAAAACCAAGCGTTTAGACAGTGCATTGACTTTCCTTGAGCGGTAACCACAACGACGGTGATGATTTTTTAAGCCAAACTGTTACGGGCGATGAACGGAGGTTCGGGAATATTGTCAGATGCCGCGTTAAAATCAAAGGCAAATCAGAAGCTGGAATGTAAAATGAAGTTTGATAACGGATTTAGAAAACCGTTTCTTTTGATTCCATTGAAAATTTTCAGTAATATTTCTTATTTACCGTGGCCTACCCCACGCCATATTCAAAGCAACAGTCCATGGAAGTTGAGCAAGGGCATCGTTTTGCTGCAAGACAATGCCCGTCCGCATGTGGCGAATAAGACCAAAGATCTCATCACATCTTTTCGATGGGAAACTCTAGATCATCCTCCGCAAAGCCCCGATCTTGCGCCCAGTGACTACCATCTGTTCCTGCACTTGAAGAAACACCTGGGCGGTCAGCGTCTTCAAGACGTAGAATGAAGGCTTTCACGACCGGGTGAAATGGCTGTTGATATACTTTCCGGGATGTGAGGTCGTGGTCCAAGAACTTTTCTGCTCCTTACGTTTCGTCCAGGACTGCGCTGGACTTCCTCAGAGGCGCTGCTCCGCTGAGTCTTCAAGACGATTACGAAGTCAAAACAGTGGTGATGCAGTGGTTAACAAGTCAGGCGGCAGACTTCTATGAGGAGGGTATTCAAAAACTGGTACATCGTTATGACAAGTGCCTCAATATTGACGGAAATTATGTAGAAAAGTAGATTAAGCTACAGGCTTTGATGTAAAAATTAAATTATTGAGATATCGTAGCACGTCTTTTTTAATTTCAAAACGGTATTTACTTAAAAAACGCGCCTCGTATTTTGGCTCATCAGTCTGTAACAGGGGAAACCCTCAATCGATGTTAACCTCTGAACTGATAAAAGGCTCACACATACAAGCAGTGGATTCAGCTGATGAGTTTAAAATGCTTCAAGAGGTGAAATTTTCTAACGATTAGAACTATCTACCGGACCCTGACTGGAAATCCTTACACCGGCTTTTGCAGGCCATACTCTTACTAGCCCAGCTATCTAGACATGATAAATGACTCGCCCTCGCACCTTCGGTTTTCCATTATATCTCTCCAATTAGGCAAGCATCAGTGAAGCTTTCTTTCCGAGAGTGGCGGACCAGCAACGTATACTACAGAGCCTATCGTTTCACCCTTCAGATTCGCTCGTAAACTCTTCGCCAGAGTGGTCGCATATTGGCAAGCAGTAGGTGTAGTGGCCGACCGTTGTGGCCGAGCGGTTCTCGGTGCTTCAGTCCGGAACCACGCGGCTACTACTGTCGCAGATCCGACTCCTGCCTCGGGCAGGATGTCCTTAGGTTAGTTAGGTTTAAGTAGTTCTAAGTTCTAGGGGACTGTCGACCTCAGATGTTAAGTCCCATAGTGCTCAGAGCCATTTGAACCATTTGAACTAGGTGTAGTGGCGGGCAAGCCAGAACGCCCGGTATTTCTCACTGTACTCTTGTCACTCGTAATACACAGAGACACTGCAGTTCCGTTTGTTCCACTATTGTAGCAAAGTTAACAGCCGGGACGTAGAATCCACTGGACACACGGAGAATATACTGGGGTAGTTTCAGCTGTAATAATTTTAAGTACTAGTTGTTTAATTTTATTACGAATTTCCGTCATTCAGTGTCAGATGAATGAGATTCCGAAGCCAATATTATCGGATTTTCCTTAAATTTTCTTTGTTTCTCTTACAATCGCTCGAATTGAAAATCCTAAGCTTTTTTTTTTTTCACACCTCTTATAAATTCTGTACGGTGGCATGCTGAAATTATGAAAACTGATGAGTTTCTTTCGCTCATCGTCTTTAAGTTATCTCGCTTCGACACAGAGGTAAAAAAAAAAAATTACGGAGGTTCGCGAATATTGTCAGATTTCGCGTTAAAATGAAAGGCAAATCAGAAGCTGGAACGTAAAATGAAGTTTGATAACGGATTTAGAAAACAGTTTCTTTTGATTTCATTGAAAATTTACAGTAATATTTCTTATTTACCGAAGCAGCTGTCCACCAAATTTCAGCTTGGAACCATCATGGGAATAATCAGCCAATTTTATAGCATTACACTGTTTCTTCTTCTCAAGTTTCGAAAAATTGGCTTCATTATTTTGAGAGCGGTGAGGGAACGAGTTACAGAGCTGTACTAGACAGGAAAAATGTTGATCTCACTATCCGTCATTTCAGATACTGACTGAAAACGATACTTCTCGTTTTGTGGGTTACTTTCACTGCCAAACAGATGTACGCAAAGCATTACTTATATTTATTTATTTATTTATTTAACTTGATCTGATTACGGCAATCAGGTCCTCTCTTGCAAGGAACCGGGATTAAAAATGATTTGAGTGTCTTCAGTGACATTGTAAGTAAGTAGTACGGACTACATATTAATAAAGTTAATACTGGCGATACCTCTACTACTACTACTACTGCTGCTGCTGCTGCTGCTGCCACTAATAATTATGATAATAATACACTCCTGGAAATTGAAATAAGAACACCGTGAATTCATTGTCCCAGGAAGGGGAAACTTTATTGACACATTCCTGGGGTCAGATACATCACATGATCACATTGACAGAACCACAGGCACATAGACACAGGCAACAGAGCATGCACAATGTCGGCACTAGTACAGTGTATATCCACCTTTCGCAGCAATGCAGGCTGCTATTCTCCCATGGAGACGATCGTAGAGATGCTGGATGTAGTCCTGTGGAACGGCTTGCCATGCCATTTCCACCTGGCGCCTCAGTTGGACCAGCGTTCGTGCTGGACGTGCAGACCGCGTGAGACGACGCTTCATCCAGTCCCAAACATGCTCAATGGGGGACAGATCCGGAGATCTTGCTGGCCAGGGTAGTTGACTTACACCTTCTAGAGCACGTTGGGTGGCACGGGATACATGCGGACGTGCATTGTCCTGTTGGAACAGCAAGTTCCCTTGCCGGTCTAGGAATGGTAGAACGATGGGTTCGATGAAGGTTTGGATGTACCGTGCACTATTCAGTGTCCCCTCGACGATCACCAGTGGTGTACGGCCAGTGTAGGAGATCGCTCCCCACACCATGATGCCGGGTGTTGGCCCTGTGTGCCTCGGTCGTATGCAGTCCTGATTGTGGCGCTCACCTGCACGGCGCCAAACACGCATACGACCATCATTGGCACCAAGGCAGAAGCGACTCTCATCGCTGAAGACGACACGTCTCCATTCGTCCCTCCATTCACGCCTGTCGCGACACCACTGGAGGCGGGCTGCACGATGTTGGGGCGTGAGCGGAAGACGGCCTAACGGTGTGCGGGACCGTAGCCCAGCTTCATGGAGACGGTTGCGAATGGTCCTCGCCGATACCCCAGGAGCAACAGTGTCCCTAATTTGCTGGGAAGTGGCGGTGCGGTCCCCTACGGCACTGCGTAGGATCCTACGGTCTTGGCGTGCATCCGTGCGTTGCTGCGGTCCGGTCCCAGGTCGACGGGCACGTGCACCTTCCGCCGACCACTGGCGACAACATCGATGTACTGTGGAGACCCCACGCCCCACGTGTTGAGCAATTCGGCGGTACGTCCACCCGGCCTCCCGCATGCCCACTATACGCCCTCGCTCAAAGTCCGTCAACTGCACATACGGTTCACGTCCACGCTGTCGCGGCATGCTACCAGTGTTAAAGACTGCGATGGAGCTCCGTGTGCCACGGCAAACTGGCTGACACTGACGGCGGCGGTGCACAAATGCTGCGCAGCTAGCGCCATTCGACGGCCAACACCGCGGTTCCTGGTGTGTCCGCTGTGCCGTGCATGTGATCATTGCTTGTACAGCCCTCTCGCAGTGTCCGGAGCAAGTATGGTGGGTCTGACATACCGGTGTCAATGTGTTCTTTTTTCCATTTCCAGGAGTGTAATAATAATAGTGACAGATATAAAAGAACTTTATAGGTGTACAAAATAAATGGTTTCTGATATAGCGGGTTATGGGGTAAGGAACTTTAAGGAGACTGCACCATCTAAGAATATAGGTAAACGAGGAAGATATGGTTGGAACTAAGGAAGAACAAGGGTAACGATTACGTACAGGGCCAATGATAATCATTATTGTTGCTATACTACATGCGTAATTAACTGTACTTTGAAGCCGGAGATGTTACTCAGTTCTCTAATTCTCTACTGCGAGTTCTTGCTACTGAGAAGAATTTCGAGAAAGTGGCTGAATGATGGACTGGAACAGAAAAAGTTTTGCCCTGAAGGGAATGTGTGTTTCTGCCATGCTGTTCAGGCAAGACAGTTAATATCGAGGAGAAATATGAAGGACAGTTTACATTGATAAGACAGTAGAGAAGAGGGTATGGAAATATCTGTGCTGGTCTGCACGAAGCCAGGAAAGCTGTGTACATGATGATGAGATATAACCAAAGAGTCAAACATCAAAGACATAATATACACAGCCATACGTAACCAGTTCCAGGCATCATTAGCTTTCCTGAGAAGTACCTTGCAGGATAACATCTCTATAGTCAATCATTGAAAGTATAAGTATTTGCACAAGTTTATTTTCCACGTCAAGAGGGAAGAGCTTTTTATATTTTTGTAGCTCCTGGAGAGAGTCTGATGCCTCCTTGCACATTGCAGTTACATACTCAGTCCAATTTAGATTTTCATGTATAATTACTCCAAGATTCTTTGCCAAGGAAGAGAAGTTGATATTTGTCCCCTTTAGGGTTAAAGACGGTAGGGATTCCCGATATTTCGGGATAATGAGCCTAGAATGACCAACTAGTACCACTTGGGTTTCGGATGGGTTACGCTTTAACCCTATATCCTGCGCCAATTTTGATAGTGCACACAGGTTGGTACTGAGATTCTCGATAGCTTTCTTCAGATTTACTTGTTTTGCACTTAGATGCAACTGGAGGTCATCAACGTACATGTGGTGGTTGCACTGGGACAAAACTGATGACACATAATCGACATACAATGAAAAGAGCGTAGGACCTAACATCAAACCTTGGGGGACTTCTGATGCTACCCGCCTCCATTGTGACGTTATGGTGCCAGACATGACGCACTGCTGGCGACACGCAAGATACAAGCGAAATGGGGATGAGCTAAACTGCTTTAGGAGTTCCAGAATTCGTTTTTCCAGTTTAAATTCTCATCATGCTGACAGTCAAAAATTTCGAAGTTAACTTTTCCTTTTGTTACACTAATCGTTGCTAAAGTACCTATGGATGTGCGGATCTGAATATGTTGCGTTTATCTTACGCTGAAAGTGGGAATTAATTGCAGAAAACGACTCAATAATACTTTAGAAACATTAATTACCATTTCTTCTCCTGCTGTATAAATGTTTGGATTGATTACAATACTACTATCACCTGCAAAAAACACTAATTCTGTTTTCTGTTTGTAGTGTATTAAACAGAAGGTATTTTACATATGTGAGAAACAGTTGCATGTACATAGCGGGAAAAATAAAAATAACTTAAATGAACAGACTTAAAAGACATACTCGTAAACAGCTTTTTTTAAAATTTTGTAGATCTGTTATCATATCAAGTCTGTGGTTAACGGTTTTAATTATATTTATACTGTTCACACTGTATACGCAACGATGCACAAGTACCCAAGTATCTCCTTAGAGGTGTGGATTATCTTTCATAACTAGTGAGGGTGTCTTTCATTTGTTGTTTATGCCCACGAAGAGCTCAGTCACGCTTTACATGTATCTATACCAGGGTGTGTGTTTCTTGGAGGAACACGGACGATGCCCGCGACAAATTACTGCCGTGAAACAGTATGCTTTCTTTGACTCCATAAGACTATTTATTTTATTTTATCTTACCGACTGGACGAAAGATAGTGAAGCACATTTTAAGAAGAGGCAGTAACAAGGGAAAAATTTTGAATTTTTTTTATCCAATTATAAGATACTTGTAAAGTAATTCTGATGATGGGGATTTGTTCCTTCGTAAGGCGTCAGTTCTAGTGCTTTTCCTTGTAAAAGGTGCTTGAACCTACTGTTTGACATGGAGCTTAACAACCACGACCTTAATCATAAATAAAATCAAAGAGAATGCAGTTTTGACGCATAGGTGATGGATGTTGTTACTCACAATGAATAGTCGATAACCGATGTAAGAAGGGGAATGGAACTACGGAGTTAATGAGAGTTGTAAACGTTTTGTATTTAGGCCAAAGCTTCGTGTTAAAAGAAAACATCAGACACGTGCTTGTGAAGTCGCTAAACGAAAATATTTTACCACTCAGCCTTCAGCGTGTACTCTATTGTTCCACAACATGGTTATGTAATTCATTGAAGACATAAAGTCTGTAAATGAGTCCGCAATCATTTTTTCGTATTTTCTTCTTACGTGTCCTTCTTGATCGCACAGATTTCTTACACTTTATTACGGAATTCGGCTACAGCCATCCTTAGCTGAAGATGGCAGTAGCCGAAACCGGTAATATAGTGTAAGAAATCTGTGTGATCAAGGCGGATTTGTAAAAATAAAATGGTATGCAAGCAGAGACAAAGATAGCTTCGACTGGGCTGCGGATACATTACCACGCGAATGACGAACACTGTCTTTGGACAGCTCTATGTATACCGTCCTGTGCGTATGTCTCTGCGAGATTCGAAGTGCTCTCAGTTACAATCCTATTTTTCTCTTTAACACATATACATGTTTCGATTAAGTTTCACCATCGCCAGGGGGCTCATTTTATTTTCTGTTGAATAACAAGTAAAGAATGTTATCAGCATACACACCAAGACAAAAGAGAGACTCACCACGAAGGAATTATCCAAACTGGATGGAAGTGGGTAGATATGGTGTAAATGTACAAAAAGGAATGATTATAATATCACAAAAACTGGATTATTTATATGAAGAAAAACAGCTTCACAAATTTAGCAAGTCAGTAATCCCTTGGTACGCCTTCTGGTCCAAATGCAAGCAGTTATCCGGGTGGTATTGATTGATAGAGTTTTTGGGTCTCCTCCTAAGGGATACTGTTACAGATTCTGCCCAGATGGTGCGTCAGATAGTCAAAATCCCGAGCTGGTGAGGGCCAAGCCGATGTTGCTCCAAACGTCCTCAACTGGAGACAGATCCGGCGAACGTGCTGGTCAAAGTAAAGTTTGTCTTGCACGTAGAACATTATGCAAGCTCAGGGTGGCCTGCTACGAATGGCAACAAGACGGGGTGTAAAATATTTTCCACGTATATCTGTGATGTAAGGGTGTTGTGGATGACAATCAAACGGGTTCTGCTGAAAAGTAATGGTCTCAGATCATCACTCTTGGTTGTCGGGCCGTATGGCTAATGAAATTCAGGATGGTATCCCACCGCTGTTTGGGGCGTTCAAAATGGTTCAAATGGCTCTGAGCACTATGGGACTTAATATCTGAGGTCATCAGTCCCCTAGACTTAGAGCTACTTAATCGTAACTAACCTAAGACATCACACAGATCCATGCCCGAGGCAGGATTCGAACCTGCGACCGTGGCAGCAGCGCGGTTCCCGACTGAAGCGCCTACAGCTGCACGGCCGCAGCGGCCGGCTGTCCCGGGCGTCTCCATCCAAATCTTCGCCCTGGAATCTCATTGAGTGGAGCAGAATTGTCTTCAGTGATGAGTCACACTTCAAACTGAGCCCAGATGACTGGGGAAGAGGTGTCTGGATATGCCTCGGACACTGGCAGGATACCACAATGACTGTCGCTCGTCATTCAGTCGGACCATCAGGAGTATTGGTCTGGGTTGACTTTTCTTTTCGTAGCAGGGCCCCTTTGACTCTCACCCGCGGCACTCTTACAGCACAGAGGAACGTCGACCATATTGTACGCCCCATTCTGTTCCCCTTTGTGGCAAGCCATCCAGAGCTTACATTTCAGCAAGACAATACGCGCCCGCACACGGCTAGAGTGTCTGCTGATTGTTTTCGTGCTTGCCAAAGCCTTCCTTGACCAACAAAGTCGCCGGATCTCTTCCCAACTGAGAACGTTTGGAGCGTTATAAGGAGGGTCCTCCAACCAGTTCGAGATTTTGACGATGAAACGCGCCTGTTGGATAGAATTTGGCACTATATCCCTCAAGAGAACATCCAACAACTCTGTCAGTGAATCCGAATAACAGTTTGCATAAGGGCCAGAGGTGGACCATCGCGTTGCTCACTTGTTCAATTAGTGAAGCCCTTTCTCTTAAATTAACCATACATTGTTTCTGAAATCGTAATCATTTGTTTGTCCACATTGTAGGTAGGCTGTTTAGGTTTTTATGTTGGTAACGCCACGTAGCACTCCATATGAAAATCACTGACTGTGCTGTGTGCAGTCTGTGGCTGGTTTGCATTGTTGGAATTTGCTATTGTAGTGGGCAGCTGGATGTGAACAGCGCGTAGCGTTGCGCAGTTGGAGGTGAGCCGCCAGCAGTGCTGGATGTGGGGAGAGAGATGCGGAGTTTTGAGAGTGGATGATCTGGACAGAGACAGTAAATTTGTAAGACTGGATGTCATAACCTGATATATATATATTATGACTTTTGAACACTATTAAGGTAGATACATTGTTTATTCTCTATCAAAATCTTTCATTTGCTAACTATGCGTATGAGTAGTTATTGCCTTCAGTAGTTGGAATCTTTTATTTAGCTGGCAGTATGGGCGCTCGCTGTATTGCAGTAGTTCAAGTAACGAAGATTTTTGTGAGGTAAGTGATTCATGAAAGGTATAGGTTATTGTTAGTCAGGGCCATTCTTTTGTAGGGTTTTTTGAAAGATTGCGTTGCGCTAAAAATATTGTGTATCAGTTTAGTGTTGATCAGAATAAGTGAGAAATGTCTGAGTACGTTCAGTTCTGCTCAGCTGTTTGAAAATCAAATAACGTAAGAGGTTTATCAGCACAGTCATTCATAAATTTTTCTAAGGGGAAGTTTCATAACATCAGCCGATTTTTTTCGTGGTGTGTCTAATGACACAAAGACATAAAGTCATGAGGTGTTCACTGGCAAAGTAAGAGTCTCTGTAATCAGAACCTGCTATCGGAGATGCTTATTCCTAATATTCCTCACTAAGAATGATTATCGTTCAGCCATCGGCAGTAATTTGCTTCTATGTAACTCCTCTCTCAGTAGAGAGGTCCTAGGTGGATTACATGCGCCAAGATGTCATCTGTAATGGGCGGACTGTCTCACTCAGAGACAACTATGCAAGTATTTTTCCTATGAAAGTGCAACTGCCAGTTATTCGTTTCATTACGTTCACAAGATTACTTTCAGAGGCAGTTCGTGTGCGCATGGAATGTATCCCGCTTATGCTTTGTTGGTTTTAGATGCAGTGATAGGATTTTATGAAGACCACTCATCGACTGATCGTTATTGACCCGTCGCGTGAAGGATTAAACGTAATGCTGCGTGCTTCATAAATAACGCTAAATTAGATGCACTGTTAGTCCGCAATTGTGTTGGTGCGGATTATTCATGGCTAGTAACAAATAAACCACGTATTAATTAATAATCAATGGTGCAAAATGGGGCACATAATTATTGCATTTTGGTATCTAACTGGTGTACGTTTGAATAATAATTGTAGACTATGACACTGAAAGCTTGTGTCGTTTTATGGAGGTTAACACACAGCTCGTAGATTTGTATAGGTCGTATTTTTCCGTCGGTTGCTGCAGATACCGCGAGAGGTAAGTAGCGAACAAATTTTGGACTATCTTCGATCTCTACGGTCAGATAACCTCCAGCGTAGACGGTGAAACTTGAGCCGAACACTCGGCACGATACACGCCGGAGGGAGAAATTTTTAGACTCAGCGTTTCGCTACCAAGGGTTGTGAGAGGGGGGGAGGGGGGGAGAGTGAGGTGGGGAGTAACTTCGCTCTGAGTCCGATACGTTAAGTCATTTGACGGTGGTATCGCCTACATAAGGATTTAAGAAGGCAGGCTGTCAGTTCAGAATATTGCCAATTCGAAATGGAAAACACAGCTTACAGCCGAGAATGGCTGTCACAACTCACTCGGCTACAATAACTTTGATATGGAATTATTAAAGAATAAAAGGACTAAAGCTGCTACTAATCCTTCGCGGAACTAAATATTTACGATGTCTGAGTACTCGATTACGTAATTTTGCATCATGTCTGCTGATGCAAATATTAACTGCTATTCCTGAATTTAACATGTCTGAACCACTCTGTTCAATAATTATAACAAAACATCCACACATACTATAAAAATGGATGTATATATACTGTATGTAACTCCCTTCAAACCATTGGTTCAATTAAACGTGGTACACCGCCTAGAAATCATCGCTGTGGGTGTAGGTATCACCTAGCTCTCAAAAGGAGGCTTGGGGATCGGGGGTGGGTGATAAAAAAGCAGTATACCCCACAAAGTGCGAATACCCATACTTTAATTATCCAGTTTTTGAGAGTGAGAGCTATTAGAGACTTGAAATAAACTTTACACATAATTTCAAAACTTTATGAAACTTTTTCTCTCTGACAACCCCTACAAAATGATGAAAGAAAAACAGTTTATCGCTTACTATATTTTTGCTCTTTATGAAGCAAAATTGTCCTTCTTTATTACTAACTGTATTAGCAACACATTTGGCAGAGAGTACCCACGTATGCTGCTGAATGTACCTTGAAAAATATATCATTGTACGACATATGCTGTCGTAATCGTTGAGATGCATGAAAACCTGCCGCATCATGCGTGAAATTTTAGTTTATTACGTCTTTACTACTAACTCTATTCGCAACGCGTTTCGCACGTAGTATCCAAATATACCACTGAATGTACCAGCAAATTTGTATTATTGTACAGCGCTTAGTTCAGGTGATACGACGTCATCAAAATTGAGCTGCGTGAAAACGAAACTGCAAGGCAAATTTCGCTAAAAATACATGTGAAATATGAGTGCAACTACGTGTGAACGATCTTAAATGTATGTGAAATAGTTTGATATGTGTGTACGTGGGGAAAGCCACAGATAAAAAGCATACTCTACATCCCTAAGACGATTTCAACCAAATTTGTTGCACGTATTAGTTACAATCTGGAAAAAATACTATGAGGGTAAGAACTACGAGACTCCTATTGGAGTGAGCATGATAACGTGAATTGGAGAAAGAGAAAGGCGTGGAGGAGATGGACTGACAGAGAGGGAAAAAGAGTAGATGGGCACAGACTGGGTGGAGGAGGAGATAGAGAGAGGGTGAGGGGGATATAGACAGAGAGACAGAAGAGAGGAGGGGATGGATATGGAAAGGAACACGGGATGAAAGGGGAGGGGAGGGAGGAGCAGGTTGACAGATAGAGGAGGCAGTAGGACGAGAGAGGGGTAGGAGGAAATGAATAGAGAGTGGGGGATGGAGGAACTGGACAGAGAGAGGAGGAAGAGGAGATGGTCAGAGAGGGGTTGAAGTATGATATGGCCAGAGAGAGGAAGAAGGAGGAGGTGGTCTAACAGAAGACTGAAATAAATATATATCTGGACTACCCAGGATACTCAGCTAGTTGTTAATAAAATAAAACTTACTGTAACACTGAAATGCCTTTTAACGCGGAAATACATTGACACCACAGCAGGCAACATTGACCTACACATTTATTCTTTAAATTAATCAGTTTAATTTTATGTACGGCTGTCAGTGTTGTTTACGTGACTATATTACTTTCGTAAAACAGACAACAAACCACCTTCACTCACAAATAAATGGGTTTTATTTCAATTTCCAGTCCTGTGGACTCATCTTCAGGTACTTGGTCGGTGTACAGTCGTTTTCGAATTTTAGTTACTACTGGTCCTTTTAAGGGTAAGTAAGTGGCACATTGTGACCAAAGTTTTTACAAAACCAAGTCGCAGCCGAAAAATTACTGTTTCCAGTAGTGTTTACATAGTATTTAGGCGCAATATGAGTAGACATATTTAAATACATATACACACCCTTTGTCTCACATCATATTTGTAAACAAAATTGAGATAAGTCGAAGATTACACGTATTGTTATTTATAAGATGATATAAAAATCTCAATTGCAAGACAATTTGTGCGAAATTCCGATATGCCCTTATGTTATGAAAAGGCTGGAACTATGAAATACTTCTTTTAATAAGAAAAATAAACTTGAAGTTATTGAAAAAGCTGTGTTTGTTTATTTAGCATGTTTCCAGAAAATTTTTCTCTCTGTAACAATCTCCGTAATTGTTACGGCAGTCTGTGCGTGAAGGTGGTTTGGTTTCTATTTCATGAAAAATCGTATCAGGAAATAAAAAAGTTCGAACTACTGAAACATTATGAATTAACTTCTGAAACAAAGCTGAAATACAGCGCACCAAGTTATCAACGTACAGTAATAATGTAGAAGTAAAAGTACATTTTTCGAAGTAGCAAAATTTTATATAATTCCATTAAGTTTTGTTACATGTGTATGACATTCGGTCAGGAACCTATCCCATGAAATAATAACATCCGCCCGTAATGTACTCTACCATACGCAATCTACACTGATAAGAAACACTATATTCTAGAAAAATTAGTTTGAAAGAATAAGTCAAGGTAAAGGTAGAAACTCTGTATACTACACCATAGAACTAAACGATCACTTTTTTCGAAACCCCGTGATTGTGTCTCATTGCGACGTATGAATTTGAAATTTAGCCCAAAAGTGTGTACAACCTTCCTCTGTTGTGGTGCGAAAACGGGACGCCTTGAGATGCCACCCCATACACGGCGACGTCTCAGACGGCAACGTTTCGACGTAAGCGAAAAAAACGCCACAGCTCAGAAGTTCATCTGAAGTGTAAGGTGGGTTAAAGGTGTCAAATTATCACCAAATTGTGTCACCATTCTGCCCGACGCCACCGTAGACGTGCCACGCATTTGGAAGGTCGTCACACCACCTCTTACCAACATTTCAACGGAGCTCAGAATCGTGACACTACGCCTTGATATCACAGGGTGTTCTTACAGACGGCCGAGGAAAACATTTCAGACACACCGACGCTCAGAATGCATACTCAACGTTGTCACACTTTATGCAAAACACCTGGCTTGTCAGTGTAATACTTCGACTTTTTTATGCATGTTGAATAGTCCTTATGTGATACAGTGGTGTAAGCATTGTATGATGTAACTACCACTACCCGGTTTTATGGATCTGAGGATGGCATATACATTGCCGAAACTAGTAATCCAGTAATTGTGTTAACATAGCGATCTTGGCAAATAAATTGATTTTCAAAAACAAATTACAAACAGAATTATAGATCGCCTCCTGCATTGAATTACCTTGTTAGATATCCATAAACAAGTTTTTCTTAAAAAGATGCGCAGTCCAGTGTTGGATAATGAGAGTACATTTTAACTCATTTGAAAAGCAATTGTACCCCTGAACCTGTGTTACACATTAACCCTCGATTCTCTAAGAAATTAGAAGAGTGGGAAGGGTGGGGGTTTTTGGTTGCTAAATACGAGAGACATCTTAAAAATGCAATAGCTTTTGTGCAGTCAACTTATATATGTGAACGAACTTTTTCCATGACAGTTAACAAATGAGAACATAGGAACCTCTTGCCCAAGGACAGTTTATAATTAGTTTTGTGCTTGTGTATGGCAAAAATCGAGTCTTAACATTTTTCGAAACCCCTTCGCTCTGGTTTATCAATGAAAGGACATCTCCTGTCAACATCAATTACTTTTCTGCCCAGATATCAAAATTCATGTATTACTTACAGTATCTCATTTTCTAATCTAAATCCCACAGCATCACGTAACTGAAAACAAATACACACAGTTAGCATTTTTTTGCATCTTTTGTTGATTTTCATCTGATATCTGATAACTTCTTTTGAAGACACTATCCATTCCGTTCAAATGACCTTCCAACTCTCTTTCCGTCTTTGAAAAACTCGTACAGCGTCACTAGTAAACCGTAAATATTGTATTTCTGATCTTTATTTCGGTTTGGTTCCATTTACTGGTTGCTCAGTGTACAGCTTGAATAACATGGGAATAGGCTACAGCTCTGTCTCTCTCCATTTTCGTCTCCTGTTTCCAAACATGGCCTACGACTCTTATCATTGCAGTCTGATTGCTGTACAAGTAATCTATCACTCCCTGTATTTTATTCTATCTACTTTCAAAATTTCGAAGTTTGTACTTGACTCAATATCGCCAAAAAAAAAAAAAAAAAGACCGAACGAGGCATCAAGGCCCAGTGGTACCGACCGCCAGTCGTGTCATTCTTAGACCTTAGGCGACACTGGATGCCATTGTGGGGGTGCACGTGGTCAGCAAACCGCTCTCCCGCCCGTTGTCAGTTTTCGTGACCGGCGTTGCTACCTCTGAATCAAATAGCTCCTCAACTGGCCTCACACGGGCTGAGTGCTCTCGCTTGCCAAAAGCGCTCGGCAGACCGGACGATGACCCATCCAAGTGCTAGCCAAGCCCGACAACGCTTAACCTTGGTGGTCTGACGGGAACACGTGTTACCACTGCAGCAAGGGCGTTGGCCTATATTGTCAAAAGCTTTCTTTAAATCTATAAATGTTATAAACGAAGGTTTACCGTTTGACGGTCTACTACATGGTACAGGTAAAACGATGGAAAGTTCCGAAGAACATCTTTGTAAAGGTTTAGATACCAATCGATGTGAGGACCGTAATAGATCAATCAAATCTTTAATAAATTATTGAATGTAAAACGTAAAAGACACATTGATTTAGCATGTTCATAGCACCGACAAACACGTGTAGCTGCTCTTTCCATTTATAACAATGGCACATTAACGGTCTATGCCCCAGGCGTGAATCAAGATCTCACGGCGTTCCATACACACTGTCACTGACGTGACTCCCAGACTGATTCCTTTATATTGGAAGAAACTATCTACAAAAGTTCTTGACCTAATTATTTGAAAATTTTACACGGTACTCTAAAAATGGCTCAGAGCACTATGGGACTTAACATCTGAGGTCATCAGTCCCCTAGAACGTAGAACTACTTAAACCTAACTATCCTACGGACATCACACACACCCATGCCCGAGGCAGGATTCGAACCTGCGACCGTAACGGTCGCGCGGTTCCAGACTGAAGCGCCTAGACACGGTACACTAATAAATGTTTAGGCCGGCGTAGGCTACCATTTTTTTAAAACAAGAATATACAGATTTTCTGTTACAACAGACTACGAGAAGGGAAATTCTGCGCAGTTAAAATGCGCAGTTTCGTTTTGTTTGTTGCAGACAGTTTTGACTACAATAGCGAAGCATTTAAACCTTTATATTGTTTCTCCCACACATATTCTTTCTCTTTACGTATAATTTTAAAGAAAAATTGTTTACACAAGTATGTGCTGTTTTGTTTTTCTTTTCTGGTTGTCGGTTTGCAAAGAAAATAGGAAAGTTTTGTTGATGACTTATCTGCTTACGATTAGAGTACTACTCGTATACGGAATCTGAACGGTCCGAAACTTCGTAAATCGACCCGTTTTCAGATAGAAACTATAGGAAATGTTGTCAATGGAGCTACTATACTCACACATCCACCAGCAGAAATAACAAATTACAAGCAGCAGGTATTTTCTGTGATTTGTCAAAGGCATTTGACTGTGTGAACCACAACATCCTTTTAAATAAATTAGAATTCTATGGTGTCACGGGCAGCGCTGCAAAATGGTTTAAATCATACCTCGCTAACAGGAAACAAAGGGTGTCAGAGCAAGGGACTAGTGAATTAAGTCATCATCAGAATGGGAATAAATTACATGTGGTGTCCCACAAGGATCCATTTTAGGGCCATTGCTTTTTCTTGTGTACATTAATGATCTCTCATCAGTTAAACTGCCAGAAGCAGAGTTCGTTTTGTTTGCAGATGACACAAGTATTGCAATAAATAGTATGTCGAGTGTAGTTCTAGAAAGTTCTGCTAATGATATTTTCATGGATTTTAATAAATGGTTTAAAGTCAACTCACTGACATTAAACTTCGAAAAGACTAACTCAGTATGAAGAAGAGCAGATAGAAGAGGCTGACAGTCTTAAATTCCTTGGATTACAACATGACAATAAATTCAGTTGGGAGGAGCACACCACAGAACTGCAGAAACGCCTTTAACAAATCTGCATTTGCAATTCGAGTGTTAGCAGACATAGGCGACATAAAAATGAAAAAGCTTGCGTACTTTGCCTACCTTCATTCCATAATGTCATAATGATATAATATTTTGGGGTAACTCTTCAAGTCAAACAAAAGTTTTCAGAGTCCAAAAGCGTGTAATACGTATTCTTTGTGGAGTAAATTCACGGACGTCCTGTGGAAACCTCTTCAAATAACTGGGTATACTAACTACTGCCTCTCAGTCTATTTACTCCTTAATGAAATTTGTCCTAAATAATATATCTCTTTTTCCAACAAACAGCTCAGTTCATACATACAATACCAGGAACAAAAATGATCTGCACATGGACTTAAAAGCACTTACTATAGTTCAATAAGGGGTCCACTACCCAGGAACACTCATCTTCAATAATCTGCCAGCAAACATAAAAAATTTAGTTACAAATAAAGATCAGTTTAAAAGAAGCCTGAAAGACTTACTATTGGTCAACTCCTACTACTCCATTGACGAATTTTTCATAGAAACAAATTATGTATATACTCATACAATTAGTATTGTTATTTCAGCTTTAAAAAAAGTGACATGTTCCACATCCACGAGGATGTCCTCAGTACAGATCTATGGAACTAAAAACTAATATAATATAATCTAGGTCTCTCATACCCCATGTACCAATGATCCCAAACGGTATAACCATTCGTTTTAATGTACTTCAGTTCCAATCAACGATTCGTTGCCAACAGCAGTAAAACAGGCTCAAGGTCAGAGAGAGGGGAGGGAGAAGGTGGACAGAATGTGAAAGGAGATGGGTATAGAGAGGGGGAAGGAGGAGATGGACAGAGTAAAAAGCTGATTAGCAGAGAAAATGGGAGGAAGAGAAGATGGAAAAAGAGATGAGGGAAGAGGCGATGGATAGAGAGAGGGGGAAAAAAGAGATTAGCACGAATACCCATTTCACATATACATTTAGCAATTGCGGGCCATTGCCAGATTCGCTATATGGTTGCTATATCACTGTGATTCGAGCGGCCCCCTTTGGTTCATGTTTGTGCTGAAGTTATAACGTCAGTCTGTACACAGAAATACCAAAGAAACTGGCATAGGCATGCATATTCAAATACAGAGAGATGTAAACGTGCAGAATACTGCGCTGCGGTCGGCAACGCCTATATGAGACAACAAGGGTCTGGCACAGATGTTAGATCGGTTACTGCTGCTGCAATGGCAGGTTATCACGATTTAAGTGAGTTTGACTGTGGTTTTACAGTCGGCGCACGAGCGATGGGACACAGCATCTCCGAGGTAGTGCTGACTTGGAGATTTTCCCATACGACCATTTCACGGGTGTACCGTGAATATCAGAAATCCGGTAAAACGTCGAATCTGCGACATCGCTGCGGCCAGAAATAGACCCTACAAGGACGGGCCCAACGACGACTCAGATAATCGTTCAACGTGACACAAGTGCAACCCTTCCGCAAATTTCTGCAGATTTCAATGCTGGGCCATCAACAAGTGTCAGCTTGCTAAACATTCACAGAAACATTATCGATATGGGCTTTCAGAGCCGAAGGCCCACTCGTGTACTCTTGATGACTGCACAGCATAAAGCTTTACGCCTCGCCTGGGCCCGTCAACACCGACATTAGACTGTTGATGACTGGAAACATGTAGCCTGGTCGGACGAGTCTCCTTTCAATCGACCGGATGGAGGCAACCTCATGAATCCATGGACCCTGTATGTCATCAGGAGACTGCTCAAGCTGTTGGGGGCTCTGTAATAGTGTGGGAAGTGTGCAGCTGGAGTGATATGGGACCTCTGATACGTCTAGATACGACTCTGTCAAGTGACACGTAAGTAAGCATCCTGTCTGATCACCTGCATCCATTCATGTCCGTTGTTTATTTCGACAGACTTGGGCAATTCCAGCAGGACAATACGACATCCAACACGTCCAGAATTGCTACAGAGAGGCTCCAGGAACACACTTCTGAGTGTAAACACATCCGCTGGCCACCAAACTCCCCAAACTGACCATTATTGAGCATATCTGGGATGCCCTCCAACGTGCTGTTCAGAATGTATCTCCACTCCCTCGTACTCTTATGGATTTATGGACAGCCCTGCACGATTCATGACGTCAGTTCCCTCCAGCATTACTTCAGACATAGTCGAGTCCATGCCACGACGTGTTGCGGCACTTATGTGTGCTTGCGGGACCCCTACACTACATTATGCAGGTGTACGAGTTTCTTTGGCTTTTCATGTATGTTTTGTCATATGGCGACTGCTGAATGAATAACAACCTGTACTGCAGTAGTGTGATTTGGAGTGTTGTACCAACCTGAAGTTAAGTAATTCAGAGGATTGATCTTATATTAAAGTAGTCATACGCCAAAGTTGCCTTGCACAAACAAACAAATTTTTAAAATCTGAACGTGTTGACTTATTTTTTACTTAGTTCCTACGAGTAGGGGCGTATTGGCACTCGCTGCAGCCTATTTACAATTTTTTCTCCTCTCAACACATTACGTGAAATTTCGTTCCCACTCCCAAGTGAAAGCATTTCACTCGAAAGTAAAATATTTCTCAACTGCGAAGAATTACAATAGAATAATAACGGGCGTCAGAAGGCGAACGAGAACGAACTTGTTGGTCGTTTTCAGGAAACATCCACTTTGCACCTTTGTAAAGATACTGCTGATACATGGAATTTTGTCACGCAACAGCCGTGGAACGAGTTGCAGCAACACGCGAATAGCTGGTGCCTGTTATGGTTATTGGGGTAGATGGCGTGCGAGACGCCTTGCCCCGGCTTTCCGATTGGATCTCAAGAACTGCTGTCTCCAAGTATGTCACCGTCCATAGACAAGGATCGCAGAAAGTTTTTACCACATGAGTCACAGTTACCGCCTTTCTCTACTATTACACGCAGGGGTTCCATATTTGCTTTCACAAAGTATGTCCATTGTATTACTGTTCGGCTTGTGCTTCTCTTTCTCTCGCAGTCTTTTAGCTCCTGTTCTGTTCACATATTGCTTGTCTCATCGCCACACCTCCAAAGTGAATTGCAGTGACGCACTCACTGCCCTGTGGAAATTTACTGCCTCACCAACACAGTTAGACCGCAATAGACCGGTGATGCTGTATTGTAAGATATCACCCCGGACTACAAGTCCATTTTTTTTAAAAAAAAAATATTAATTGAGGTTTGCAGAATATATTAGCGCATGCAACACAAATCTTCACACTATGTTACTTCATAGATCAGGGCTTCATCTTACGAAGGATTAGGCGTTTAAATTTATCGTGTAGATGTAAATTGACTTTGAACTATGTACCTCGGAAACATACATATATCAAGAAAACTTTCAATTTTGTTCGAGATGGGGATCCTAACAGCACATCATGTTGTTGTTGTTGTTGAGTCAAGTACAAACTTAGAAATTTTCAAAGCAGATAGAATCAAGTACAGGGAGTGATGGATTACCCAGAACTTGTACAGAAACTAGGTCATTTGCTCTGCATCGCCGTCTTAGAATCCAAGTCTCGGTTTTGGTTTCAAAATAAATGTTTTTGGGATGTTTCTCGATAAAGGACAAATAATTCTGAAAACGGGAATATGGCACTTTTAGATAAATGCCCACAGAAGGTACCGTTGTTGCAGTTAGTCATTTAGATATCCACTGCTGACGGCGAAACAATGGTGAAAAAACGCTTTTTCCACGTTTTATCAGGAAGTATCCATAAACTAAATGCCTCCGTAAACCACTTCAGGTGCACCGTAGACCTCATCCAATTCTAAAAGAACCTGCCGATTTGCTCCATTTCCTAAGCTGGAGGAGGTGTGTAAAACTCAAACCTTGACCCTGTACTGTAGAGTAGTTTCCGTTAGATTATCCTTGTGTTGTGTATACAAATGGTACCTAGCCCAACAGCTATGCAAAAAAATTGACCCTATCTCTCTATCGGCAATAGAACCCGAGGTAAAAGCCCCGTAAAAATTCTGCTTTCATGAGCGGCGTTTAAGAACATTTTGGTAGCGCTTGCTATTCCACGCGTACCGATCGGAGTGTTAAGAGGTTGAAAAATCAATCAACCAGTTGCAAGTAAAGTCTTATTAGCCCTCGACCATGGTTTCGATATTTGTAAAAATGTCTTCTTCAGAAGTAGTGGCTTATTACATTACATGATTGCAAAATAGTTCAGATGAAGCCATCAGGTAATGTAATAAGGCCTCTCTCTCTCTCTCTCTCTCTCTCTCTCTCTCTCTCTCTCGTTTTAGAAGATATTTTTACAAATAGCGAAACGACAGTCAGAGGCTATTAAGCCTTTACTTGCAAGTGGTTGGCTGATTTTTCAACCTCTTCAGATTTACACAGTTGCAGCTTGGCAACCATGTTTGTTTAAGATTTTGATTTGAATATTGTGTTTTGTGAAAAGGCCGTGGTATACCAGGTGTGAACGTCCAGCAGCACGTGCAGAGTCAGAATCAACACTCCAGTTTACCGTTCCACCATACTGCTCCTTGTTTTCATAGGTATCCCACAAGTATCACGCAAATAGGGAATAACTGGGTCCAAAAGGCACGTAACCTGTGCTGGAACTCAAGGGCCTCAAGTGACTAGCACCCAAGAGGACAGACGTATAATGACATCGCGTCAGCACGGGGACCATTGTTACGGCTTCTATAGTACACTTTGACAAGAATTCGCCGTATGCGGCTGTTGTTGTTGTTGTTGTGGTCTTCAGTCCTGAGACTGGTTTGATGCAGCTCTCCATGCCAATCTATCCTGTGCAAGCTCCTTCATCTCCCAGTACCTACTGCAACCTACATCCTTCTGAATCTGCTTAGTGTATTCATCTCTTGGTCTCCCTCTACGATTTTTACCTTCCATGCTGCCCTCCAATGCTAAATTTGTGATCCCTTGATGCCTCAGGACATGACCTACCAACCGATCCCTTCTTCTAGTCACGTTGTGCCACAAATTTCTCTTCTCCCCAATCCTATTCAATACCTCCTCATTAGTTACGTGATCTACCCACCTAGTCTTCAACATTCTTCTGTAGCACCACATTTCGGAAGCTTCTATTCTCTTCTTGTCCAAACTATTTATTGTCCATGTTTCACATCCATACATGGCTACACTCCATACAAATACTTTCAGAAACGACTTCATGACACTTAAATCTATACTCGATGATAACAAATTTCTCTTCTTCAGAAACGCTTTCCTTGCCATTGCCAGTCTACATATTATATCCTCTCTACTTCGACCATCATCAGTTATTTTGCTCCCCAAATAGCAAAACTCCTTTACTACTTTAAGTGTCTCATTTCCTAATCTAATTCCCTCAGCATCGCCCGACTTAATTCGACTACATTCCATTATCCTTGTTTTGCTTTTGTTGATGTTCATCTTACATCCTCTTTTCAAGACACTGTCCATTCCGTTCAACTGCTCTTCCAAGTCCTTTGCTGTCTCTGACAGAATTACAATGTCATCGGCGAACCTCAAAGTTTTCATTTCTTCTCCCTGGATTTTAATACCTACTCCGAATTTTTCTTTTGTTTCCTTTACTGCTTGCTTAATATACAGATTTAATAACATCGGGGATAGGCTACAACCCTGTCTCACTCCCTTCCCAACCGCTGCTTCCCTTTCATGCCCCTCGACTCTTATAACTGCCATCTGGTTTCTGTAAAAATTGTAAATAGCCTTTCGCTCCCTGTATTTTACCTCTGCCACCTTTAGAATTTGAAAGAGATTATTCCAGGAAGAGAGTATGCGGCTGTATAACACTTAATAATAGTGTTTTGCGGTGTGTGAGTCAGCGCATATGTTTAAGCAGTGTTTAAAAAATTATGCGCCCCAGCGCATGAAAAGATCACTGCCTCATTCCATTGTTTCATTACCTTTACGCAAAAATAATGTAGTTACATTGTGTCTGTTCTTCTTTGTCCTGAGTCTATGTAACAAGTAATTTCATGGTCCTAATACAGCCATTTTGTGACAAAGGAATTGTAATTATTGAACAATTGACACTATCTATCACCAATAGAACCCGAGGTACGAACCCCGTAAAAATCCTGCTTTCAAGAGCGGCGTTTTAGAACATTTTGGTAGCGCTTGCTATCGCATGCGTATCGATTTGAGTGTTAAGAGGTTGAAAAATCAGCCAACCAGTTGCAAGTAAAGGCTTATTAGCCCTCGACCATGGTTTCTATGTTTGTAAAAATATCTTCTTCACAAGTAGTGGCCCTATTACCTCACATGATTGCACAATAGATCACATGAAGCCACCATGTGATGTGAATAAGATATTTTTAAGAATATCGAAACCATGGTCAAGGGCTAATAAGCCTTTACTTGCAACTGGTTGATGGAGATGGGCAAACTAGTTCATCCTAGGAATCTAGTTCGCTGGTGATCGCTCTTTTTTTCATTTTTACGCGTTCATCGTTCATTTGTACGTCATATATTGTTTTTATGAAAAATTGAAAATTACCAGCATAGGTGACTGAAGATGGAAGGCCCCGAGTGCAGACTGCTCGCCAATTACGCACCATTTGTTGATCGCTACGAGTTAAATAGATAAACATGCAATAATTAGGCAGTAAAGAAACAACAAATAAGCTAATAACAACAACTTCGAAACAATAGATGATGATTCGTGGACGATCGTACGCCAGCCTGTACCACTGAAATAATTTTGTAGGAGTTATCATATTCTCTATACAAAATGTGACACCACACACTCGATTATAGAGCGCGGGCTTCATTCGGTTGCAAGTCGGTCTGTCTTCCACAACAATGAACATTCCATTTTGCCTCGGATCAAAAAAAGACGAAAAATTGCCACTCCTGTGTAACATGCCGACTTCCTTCGCATGTGTAATAAAAAAAACTTGCCTTTTTATTGTTATGTCTTCTGCCTTTTATCGAAATAGCGAAGTAAGCTGATATTCCCTTTTGTTACCTGAAAAGATGTATGTATTACATATCACGTAATTTTTATGTAATTTACGTAATTGTAAAATACATTTTAATTACCGGTCGTGGACGCTGAATAGAATATGAAAAGAACCAAAGTCCAAAGTTCAAAAATGGTTTGGAACTGATTTAGAACTGGCGTGCACAGCGAATTAAACGAACAACAACTGGATATTGAACTAACTAGGAGCGCGAAGAAGGACGAGTCCGGCCGAGGGAGACCGAGATCGAGACCGAGACAGACGGGAACGGGATCGAGGCTGGAACGAGACCGGCCGTTTCCCGTTCCCGGGAACTGTAGAAAGCCGCGACCGAAGTGAACTACGAAAGTCCGTTCCTTGGAATTCGTTCCTCGCTCCTTCCGTTCATCTTGCTGAACCGTGACCCGTTAGTTCGCGAACGACCCATCTCTACTGGTTGGCTGATTTTTCAACCTCCGGACACTCAAATCGGTACGTATAAAAGAAAAAAAAAATCGAAAAATGCAGATACATTCATTCTGGTTAGAACTGCTTTCTAGGAATTAATTTGGTAGTTAGAAATTTTCTGACTACTCACCATCTACGTTTTCCTTCAAGCGTTTGTGAGTGAATTAGGAATGCTGTAGTAGTCAGCTCATGGTCTGGTCCAGCGCGACGCGCAACTTCTGATCAAAGTTTTAAATTCTACTACAGGCTTAACTGTTTTTACAGTGTCCAAACTTTGCGGACCATTAGATGAAAACGACAGATATCCGTAACACTACCGTAAACATTCCACCAGCAGTTAATGTTCCGTGTGAGATCTTCAAGCTCTATAATGACTCACCACTTGCATCGTAACATTTCATTTCAGCGAAAATAGCATCTAAAATAGTATACGAAAGGTACACTCAAATTGGGAACATATTTTTCTTTAAGAAGTAATAATAACACACTTATGTTCCGAAAAAACATAAAATCTTGAACGACTACAGATATGGCGTCCATATTCACAGGACATGTACATTACATTAGTATGTTCTGCAGAAATGATTAGCATTTCAGTCATCTCGGTTCAGCATGTGTCACGTTGCCTCTTCGGCGCATGGTCCGCCATGGGCTCTGATAATTTGTTCCATGCGTGATGGCATCGACGCGTATAAAGCGTGAAAGGCGTCCTGTGGTATAGCCATCCAAGCTGCATTCACCTGGTTGCAAAGTTCATCTGTGGTGTGTTGGCATTGGGTCACAGCGCTGCACCTGTCGTTTCACCGTACCTCACACGTTTTCTACTGGCGACAAGCCTAGTGATCTGGTGGGACAGGGAAGATGACTGACGTCCTTGACATCAAGAAGGCACGTGTGCGTGCAGCAGCATGTGGTAGTGCATTACCCTGCTGAAAAATGGCGTCTGTGGTGTTGTGCAGAAAGGGTATGGTTACGGGTCGCAGGATGTCATTTACGTAGGTCACACTCGTCACAGTGCCCTGCACAAGCACCAACTGTGATTTGTGGTTGTACCCAATAGCACCCCACACCTTCAGATCTTGAATTGGCGTTGTATATCTTGTGCGAATGAAATCATTGTGATGCAGCTCCACTGTCTGCGGTGAACCAAAATGCGGCCATCATTTTCAAACAAACAGCATCTGTATTCGTCCAGAAACACTATCTGATGCTATTCCTGGACCCCAGCGACGTCATTCCATACACTATTTCCGTCTAGCTCGTTTCTAAAAGTTCGTCAAAGGTAGGCGGGGAAGTGGACGATGCACAAGTAACCCATGCTGTAATAAACGGCGACGGACCGTCACCCTTGATAGTGTACAGTGCGTTACACGGTTCAACTGTTGCCTCAGAGGCGAAGAGGAGCCAGATCTGTCCTGCAATGCGATTCGGATAAGGCGTCCAAATGGCTCTGAGCACTATGAGACTTAACATCTGTGGTCATCAGTCCCCTATAAGTTAGAACTACTTAAACCTAACTAACCTAAGGACATCACACACATCCATGCCCGAGGCAGGATTCGAACCTGCGATCGTAGCAGTCCCGCGGTTCCGGGCTGCAAAAAGGATAAGGCGTCGATCATCTCGGTGCGGTTTGGGTGGTGCCACCTGACCCATCCCGTCGTGTTCTTCAGCGTTCCGTGAACTACTCTGGACACCCCCGTTGCACTGCCGAAACACTTCGTCCCACACGAGCAGCAACTTCCCGGACGAATGCATCACATTCCCTCATGCCAATAATGCGCCCTCTTTCAAACTCGCTGATTTGAGAACACCGATCGCGCATACGTCTACGAGGCATCCTGCACGTCTGCTCAAGTCGTACTGACGCGTCACCTTCGGTTTATAGCGACAACGAGAACAGCAGGCACATTTTACCGGTAGGTGGTGGTGCGCCGCGATATCGATACTGACCTCGAACCTACGGACCGACATCGTTCAAATGCTAACCATTTCTGCAGAACATACTAATGTACATATCCTGTGAATATGAACTTCCTATCTCTTGTCTGTCAAGGTGTTCTGTTTTTGCTGAACATGAGTTTAATATCAGTTTTCCTTTAAAAAAAAATCTCACACTGTCTCTTCGAACAAGTCAGTTCAGACATACATCTTATCGGAGAGAGCCACAATGCAGTGGTGCCCCCTACGACTACACTGATCGCAGGAGTGACACCACGTCGTTGATTCAGGTGAGATCTGCGTACATCATCGCGGTGCGCGTATTTGTACTTGGAGACTCCGAGCATAAGGAACGTTGCAAGTTTCTATCCGGCATCGTCATATGGAGCTACCAACTCGCGTGGTATGGGGTACCATAGAGTACAGAACGAGAGCAATTTGGTCAGCAATAATTACGTTTGTCACACACATTCTAATACAAAAAAAAACGCACCACAAAGGAATTACCTGAATGGGAGGGAAATCGGTGGATGTAATGTACACGTACAGACTAACAAATGATTACAATTTCAGGAATAATTAGAGCCGGCTGCTGTGGCCGAGTGGTTTAAATAGTTCAAATGGCTCTGAGCACTATGCGACTTAACTTCTGAGGTCATCAGTCGCCTAGAACTTAGAACTAATTAAACCTAACTAACCTAAGGACATCACACACATCCATGCCCGAGGCAGGATTCGAACCTAGGACCGTAGCGGTCACGCGGTTCCAGACTGAAGCGCCTTTAACCGCACGGCCACACCAGCCGGCCGGCCGAGTGGTTCTAGGCACTTCAGTCCGGAACCGTGCTGCTGATACGGTCGGAGGTTTGGATCCTGCCTCGGGTATGGATGTGTGTGATGTCCTTAGGTTAGTTAGGTTTAAGTAGTTCGAAGTCTAGGGAACTGATGACCTCAGATGTTAAGTCCCATAGCGGTTAGAGCCATTTGAAACATTTTACTGCAGGTTCATGCTGTAGGATAAGAAGAGAAAAGATATTGAAAATTAGTAACAAAATCATGCCAATGGCGGATGAGTGCCACGTTAAAACTTTGCATATCTACCACAAAAATCTGAAAAATGGAATTAGCAGTACAATGATTTTAATAGTAATACGACGACTGGTATTTTAAAAACATATTTGAATACATTTTCAATAAAAATAGTTGACTATATTAGAAATTATTCAGAGCTGCAGAAAAAGATGCTTACGTGGCAAGATCAGGATGGTAAAAGCCAAACCAACAGCACGAATCTCCTAGTTGCCTTGAAGAAACTGAAGACCGCGTTCTTTTTTTTCAGGTAGTATAAATATATTTTTTTGGGGGAATGGACTCTTTGGTCCTCAGTCAATATATGAATTACATGCGTCTTTCTAAAAGCATACACAAAATTTTACATACAAAAAAAAACTTATGGGGAAGGGGTCTAACACTACCTAATATCTGACTGCTCTCTGGGGTAATTGTCTCAGAAAGATACAATACCTCTCCATGTTTGGAGACAGCCCTTTCTCCGTAACTGTGAACTAAACTGATGAATAACTACTCCAATTGCTAAAAAATCTTTATTTTAATGCGCGGCCGGTTTCAGGTTTTCTATTGAAGGCATATTCTATTACAATCTGAAAATTGTGCTACGTTAAAGCAACATCTGAAAATTGTGCTACGTTAAAGCAACGAGGTGTAAAATAAAAGGAACAGTTAGCTTTTAGAAGTTCATTCACCAGTTACGTACAGTGTCGTATATACTCGAACTAGTTCTAGTTAGTACACTTTAAGCTCATTTGCGTAGTTGCTGTTGAGGTTAGAGGTTATTTGGTGGACTTTTTATCCATCAGTTAAGAACTTCCCCCTAACAGATCAGTAGTGACCGATCGGTAGAGTCACGGCCCGTCATTAGTTGTTGCCTAAGTCAGAAGTTCAGTAGTGGCAGGGGGTTGGGGAGGGGCAGCATTGCGTGTTCCCCTAATAGGATGTTGTTTATGTTTATGTTTACAGTGTAAACAGCTTTCTCCACAGCAGGCGCAGGCGGCGCTAAAGGGCTCACAAAAACAGAGTGCTTTCACCCGGAACAAGCACGCCACTACATTAGTCAGGAGTCCGATACTGCACAAAATTTAACAGTACTATGTGTTGCGGACAATATAGGTTAGTGCTTAATTTGCGTTAAAAGGCCGTTATGTGGGGTCGTACAGTGCCCCCATGCGTAGGTTTTCTCCATCCAACCTGGCGATCTTTACTATTCCATTCAGAATGAATAATGTAATTTAAAACTAACTATACATTTTCACATTCTTGCGATCTGTCGGACTAGGAAAAGCGTTGGATAATGAAAAGTTGTGCAAGATGTTCAAAGTTCTCATGAAAATAAAGGTAAGCTATAGGGAAAGACGGGTAATATGCAACTTGTATGAGGACGTGCTGAAAAGTAATGCCTCCGAATATTTTATGTGAAAACTGTTAAAGCTTCTTAAGTAAAACGAACGTTATTAACACTCTAAATCTTTATGCTTCATGCCTACATATTTAATTCTCGAAATAGTCACCCTTGCGACGTACACTTTTGTGGTGTGCGTACTGTAAGACCTTCGGTACACACACCATCAGATTATTTGACTTGTCGCTCTAATGAAGTAGGCGAGTGTCAGCAATATGTCTTGTGGTCTTTTTGTGGTGTGTTTATCTTCTACCGTTAGGTCAGACGATAGAAATGCCACTTGCACGCTTAGAGTAGCAGATTGACAGTGACCACCTTTAAACAGAACTTGATTAATTTTCACACACATTTATTAAAATAATAACAAGCATAAAATTACTTAACTTGATTCTGAATGCTATTTACAATTGACAATCTGAAGTTCCTTTGGTCTTCATACGTTAATCTTATTGTCACATATCTGTGATACTTGACAAAGTGTCTATACATTTCTATTCATGGCTATGTACAGGAATATGATAATCTTAGTAGGTGCAGACCGAAACTTGACTATAGACTGGTACAGACTAATGCAGACTGGTACAGACTGGTGCACACAAATGCAGACTGAGTAATTGGAGGTCTGTACACTCGTTATAATACCTCGCGCGTTCAGGTATCACTGCGCGAATGTGATCCGCGAGGAGAAAAGGTTCTACGTTAGCAGCAATCTCATTGGCTGCGTTACATATTAACACGTGGATCGGCGGAAGCATAATTTGATCCGTCTCTAAGGCAGCGCCATCTCGTAGTGCGGAGACAGACGAGCGCTGTGCCTGCGCTGTTGTGCTTAGCGGGCTGCGCTCTAGTGGGAAAGTTGTGTACGCGCTGACTATGCGGAACTATGTACACAACAACTTTCTATCAACGAGAGACCAGTTTGTTGATACCATTTCTGTAGATTATTTGACTTCGTTGACGGAGTCACATCCTCACCTATCGATAGGAGTAGTTGAAGCATCGTGAAAAGGACACCCTCTCGAACAGACCAGCAGTCATCAGAAACCAGCAGAAAGTGGCAACAAGTCTGTTTGGCCAAATATCTTGGAGGACTTATGACATAACCAGGGTGGACACCCCAGAATTCTACAAGTTGGAAACACATTGGATAAAACTCAGATTTCAGTTAATATTTCTTTCGAATATACAGATGTCCTGCATAATATACAATTTTCCTCGATAGTTAGTAGTTACTATTAATTATTTAAAGGTACAGTTCGCTCATCTACAGCGTCAGGCAGGAACCACTGGAAATATAACTGAACGGCAATTTCCTGTGCAGATACTTCCACATACAGCAACCACACAACTATAGATTCTAGTAAATACAGCACCCTGAAAATGAACTTGAAGATTACAAATGTGAAAACCATTCAAAATAAAATATAGTGGTTTATCAGGCTGTTGTTGTTGTGGTCTTCAGTCTTGAGACTGATTTGATGCAGCTCTCCATGCTACTCTATCCTGCGCTAGCCTCTTCATAGCCCAGTACGTACCGCAGCCTACATCCTTTTGAATCTGCTTAGTGTATTCATCTCTTGGTCTCCCTCTACGATTTTTACCCTCCACGCTGCCCTCCAATACTAAATTGGTGATCCCTTGATGCCTCAGAACGTGTCCTACCAACCGATCCCTTCTTCTAGTCAAGTTGTGCGAAAAACTCCTCTTCTCTCCAATCCTATTCAATACCTCCTCATTGTCCGCAGCTCGTGGTCGTGCGGTAGCGTTCTCGCTTCCACGCCCGGGTTCCCGGGTTCGATTCCCGGCGGGGTCAGGAATTTTCTCTGCCTTGTGATGAGTGGGTGTTGGGTGTTGTGTGTTGTCCTTAGTTTAGTCAGGTTTAAGTAGTTCTAAGTTCTAGGGGACTGATGACCATAGATGTTAAGTCCCATAGTGCTCAGAGCCATTTGAAGCCAATACCTCCTCATTAGTTATGTGCTCTACCCATCTAATCTTCAGCATTCTTCTGTAGCACCACATTTCGAAAGCTTCTATTCTCTTCTTGTCCAAACTGTTTATCGTCCATGTTTCACTTCCATACATGGCTACACTCCATACAAATACTTTCAGAAACGACTTCCTGACACTTAAATCTATACTCGATGTTAATAAATTTCTCTTCTTCATAATCGCTTTCCTTGCCATTGCCAGTCTACATTTTATACCCTCTCTATTTCGACCATCATCAGTTATTTTGCTCCCCAAATAGCAAAACTCCTTTACTACTTTAAGTGTCTCATTTCCTAATCTAACACCCGCAGCATCACCCGACTTAATTCGACTACATTCCATTATCCTCGTTTTGCTTTTGTTGATGTTCATCTTATATCCGACTTTCAAGACACTGCCCATTCCGTTCGACTGCTCTTCCAAGTCCTTTGCAATTACAATGTCATCGGCGAACCTCATTTTTTTATTTCTTCTCCATGGATTTTAATCCCTACTCCGAACATTTATTTTGTTTCCTTTATTGCTTGCTCAATATACAGATTGAATAACATTGGGGAGAGGCTACAACCCTGTCTCACTTCCTTCCCAACCACTGCTTCCCTTTCATATCCCTCGACTCTTATAACTGCCATCTGGTTTCTGTACAAATTGTAAATAGCCATTCGTTCCCTGTATTTTACCCCTGCCACCTTCAGAATTTGAAAGAGAGTATTCCAGTCAACATTGTCAAAAGCTTTCTCTAAGTCTACAAATGCTAGAAACGTAGGTTTGCCTTTTCTTAGTCTAGCTTCTAAGATAAGTCGTAGGGTCAGTATTGCCTTACGTGTTCCCATATTTCTATGGAATCCGAGCTGATCTTCCCCGAGGTCGGCTTCTACCAGTTTTTCCATTCGTCTGTAAAGAATTCGCGTTAGTATTTTGCAGCCGTGACTTATTAAACTGATAGTTTGGTAATTTTCACATCTGTCAACACCTGCTTTCTTTGGTATTGGAATTATTATATTCTTCTTGAAGTCTGAGGGTATTTCGCCTGTCTCATACATTTTGCTCACCAGATGGTAGAGTTTTGTTAGGACTGTTGTCTACTCCCGGGGCCTTGTTTATCAGGTAAAAGGAACTAAATAGAAAATTACAAGCTAAAAGTAAACCATACAGTAGGTTTCACAAATCCTAACACTTTCAGAGTAGGCAGTACAAATGCACTAATGTGATGTTGCAGTGATGGGAAAATGTGTTTGTTTCGGCATAAACAGTATTTTGTATTCAGTGGAGCTGAAAGCTAAACTATGAATGCGCTCCAATGTAGGTACACTTGATGGTCGTCCTTAGGAGACTTGAAGACATATCCTTCGCGCTTCATCAGAACAGAAAGATAAGAGGTCCGGAGAGCATCCTGCATTGATCGCGTTTGCCGAAGTTCTGCAGTTGCCACCGAGATTCATACCTACTTCAGGAGATTCTGTGACGTTGTAAAACAAGAACTTCGTCGGTATTCCGTACTGCAATCTATGCTTGGAGCGCTTACCTCTTGAAAATTAATTTGAAATCCAGTTCACAGTTGACCTCTTTCCTGAGAAACGGTTACCAGGGAGTCAATGGGAACGTCCCAAAAGTGCAAATGTCACAGAAGTAGTTTCATCAGAACGTTATGACCGTCTTTATATTTAAAGTGCTGGTCATCACTATTCGGTTCGTCCTTTTCTCGTGACCATAGCTCTGTTAAACACGTCATTAACTGTCATTATTGAACTTCAGAACGAAACCATTATCAGACCTCGCTTTTTTTCCGTCAACGCTTAAAATACTCGCACCTACATCCACATCTACATCTATACTCAGAAAATCCCGGACGGAGTGTGGCGAAGGGTAATTTTCCTGTTCGTTAGCCAATGGAGCGTGGACAGAAAGACTCTCATATAGCTTCCTTACGAACCCGAATTTCTGTGGCTGTCATTTCGCGAGACGTGTCTCGAAGGAAAGAATGTGTTGCCTCAGCCTTCTTAGAATACATTTTTTCGAAATTTTATCGGTTTCCCTCACTGCGATGCACAACGCCTCTCTTGCAAGTGGAATTTTCCGTGACAAAAACGTACTGCATTTTGTTGAACATCCTCTGTCTTTCCTGCTGAACCTGCGAGAGAACTACAAAAGTAAGTTTCATATCCCACATGAAGACCATTTTGCAACAAGAGAGGAGCACTGCCAGAAGAGAGTACATGTTCAGGGTTTCCCCACTCACAGTCCTGCTGTGCCACGCGTAACAGATGCGTCACAGTGTGGACGTGAAATGGCACAACTAATGGAAGTGTACTCCAAAGTTGAAGTCTGCGAGAGATTACGATTCTTGACGGCAAAAATTGCAGACAGATTCAATGTGAAATTCTGTTGCTATATATGAAACCTTCCCGTCTCCTCTATATCTCTGTTTTTTGTTACGCAACCTTCTCTTCCACAATAACCTATGAAACCTTCCCTTAGGATTTCTGTCTCTTGCTTAATAATAACCAATGAAATCTTCCCTTTGAAATTAATTCTCTTTCTCCATCTTCGCATACAAATTTAAATGCTGCTTATTAAAAGTGATTTTCTGATTATTTCGACGAAACATAGATTGTGTCGTCGTCGTGGCCCTCAGTCGTTACCTGCAATAACCCAAAACTGTTGGTTGGTTGGGGAAGGAGACCAGACAGCGTGGTCATCGGTCTCATCGAATTAGGGAAGGATGGGGAAGGAAGTCGGCCGTGCCCTTTCAGGCATTTGCCTGGAGTGATTTAGGGAAATCACGGAAAACTTAAATCAGGATGGCCGGACGCGGGATTGAACCGTCGTCCTCTCGAATGCGAGTCCAGTGTCTAACCACTGCGCCACCTCGCTCGGCCAAAACTGTTCCTTACCTTTTTTACTGTTACTGGATCGCCATCTGACTGCTACGTCAAACTGCGACATGAATGTACTTAGTTTTACTATACTCTATTAGCTGCTGGTGGGCTGTCATAATAAGTGTGTTTATTACCAAAGCTGGCGTTATTCTTTAATAGCAAAGCTGACGTTATTCTTTAATTAATTGGGCTGAAGTTACGTAATTCATAGTTCAACTTTTTCTTGACAACAATAAAATTTAGTAAAGTTTTACGTTGATGGTTTTTGGGATGGATTATAATCAGTAATGCAATATTGCTGGCAAAAATTAATTATATTCTGAATGAAATGATTTTACAAACGTTCAGATGGGACTTACTTTTTACAATAATCTTACAACTAGCACTGCGCAAACATACCTTCAGTAGTCTTGAGTTTCTCAACAAAAAAAAAAAAAAAAGATTCAATAATATTAGTTCCTCTTATGATAATACACTCCTGGAAATGGAAAAAAGAACACATTGACACCGGTGTGTCAGACCCACCATACTTGCTCCGGACACTGCGAGAGGGCTGTACAAGCAATGATCACACGCACGGCATAGCGGACACACCAGGAACCGCGGTGTTGGCCGTCGAATGGCGCTAGCTGCGCAGCATTTGTGCACCGCCGCCGTCAGTGTCAGCCAGTTTGCCGTGGCATACGGAGCTCCATCGCAGTCTTTAACACTGGTAGCATGCCGCGACAGCGTGGACGTGAACCGTATGTGCAGTTGACGGACTTTGAGCGAGGGCGTATAGTGGGCATGCGGGAGGCCGGGTGGACGTACCGCCGAATTGCTCAACACGTGGGGCGTGAGGTCTCCACAGTACATCGATGTTGTCGCCAGTGGTCGGCGGAAGGTGCACGTGCCCGTCGACCTGGGACCGGACCGCAGCGACGCACGGATGCACGCCAAGACCGTAGGATCCTACGCAGTGCCGTAGGGGACCGCACCGCCACTTCCCAGCAAATTAGGGACACTGTTGCTCCTGGGGTATCGGCGAGGACCATTCGCAACCGTCTCCATGAAGCTGGGCTACGGTCCCGCACACCGTTAGGCCGTCTTCCGCTCACGCCCCAACATCGTGCAGCCCGCCTCCAGTGGTGTCGCGACAGGCGTGAATGGAGGGACGAATGGAGACGTGTCGTCTTCAGCGATGAGAGTCGCTTCTGCCTTGGTGCCAATGATGGTCGTATGCGTGTTTGGCGCCGTGCAGGTGAGCGCCACAATCAGGACTGCATACTACCGAGGCACACAGGGCCAACACCCGGCATCATGGTGTGGGGAGCGATCTCCTACACTGGCCGTACACCACTGGTGATCGTCGAGGGGACACTGAATAGTGCACGGTACATCCAAACCGTCATCGAACCCATCGTTCTACCATTCCTAGACCGGCAAGGGAACTTGCTGTTCCAACAGGACAATGCACGTCCGCATGTATCCCGTGCCACCCAACGTGCTCTAGAAGGTGTAAGTCAACTACCCTGGCCAGCAAGATCTCCGGATCTGTCCCCCATTGAGCATGTTTGGGACTGGATGAAGCGTCGTCTCACGCGGTCTGCACGTCCAGCACGAACGCTGGTCCAACTGAGGCGCCAGGTGGAAATGGCATGGCAAGCCGTTCCACAGGACTACATCCAGCATCTCTACGATCGTCTCCATGGGAGAATAGCAGCCTGCATTGCTGCGAAAGGTGGATATACACTGTACTAGTGCCGACATTGTGCATGCTCTGTTGCCTGTGTCTATGTGCCTGTGGTTCTGTCAGTGTGATCATGTGATGTATCTGACCCCAGGAATGTGTCAATAAAGTTTCCCCTTCCTGGGACAATGAATTCACGGTGTTCTTATTTCAATTTCCAGGAGTGTAGTTAGCTGATGCCTCTGCACATCCGTTTAAAATCTCTTTTAAATCATAGCTAGTGGCTGGCAGGCACACCGCTCCTCTCAACCTCTCGCTTCAGACCTGCTACCGACACGCTTCACATCTCGCTTACTACTGGCTTCCTACGAACGCCAAGTGCGGTCTCTCCCGCCAACAATGCTTTCTGGTGCAGACAATCCCTGCTACTATTACAAAATGTATCAATGTGCGGTCTTTCCCGCTCTTTTCTTAAAATGTATCCATACGCGGTCTCTCCTGCCCTTTTTAAAATTATATGTGCTGTCTCTCCTGCCAACAGTACCTTGGTGCAGACATTCCCTGCTACCACAATTACTCCCACCATGACAAATATTAATTATTCCTACTTAATCCTGTTAATAAAATATAAACATCTTTCATAAATTGTGGTTTGACAGTAGACAATAGAAATATACACGTCTTACATATGGACAGATTGCAATGTCGCGTTGAGCAGTAATGAAGCGGTGCTAACAATGTGCCCAAGGCCGCACATACTTAGGTGATTCTCAAGATGGAGGAAAGCCATTGACGTCGACCACAGACGACATTGCTTAGACAATCGACGAACTCATTTTCAGCCATCGCAGATTTTCCGACGATATCGATGTACACACAGCGTTTGACGAATCGCTCGATGACTAAGGAGAGGATTCATATCGTCGATAATTCAACTACTAGTAGAACGTTCCGACCGTTGTTTAAAGGGACTAGAAGACTATGTAGAAAACAATTTATCTCTTTCACTTTGATGTGTAGTACAGTAATCAACAAAACTTATTTCGCTAGCCATAATGATACGTAACTTAATGCCTCTCGCATTTGGTAAGGATCCCAGACTAACGGCACATATTCAATAGCAGGTCGAAAGGGTGTTTTGTAAACCGATTTTGTCATACGTGAATTTCATTTGCTTAAGAGTCCTCTAATGTATCTTCGCCTGGCATCTGCTGTCCCTACAGTCTGTTATAGTGGTCGTTCCATGTTAAACCCCAGATATTTTACGGTACTTATAGGTTCTCGTAATTTATTGCCATAGTTCAATAAAAAAGAAATGGGTCTCCCCTCCTTTTTATGTCTAATATTGTAGCGTAATTTTATATATCTACTGAAACGCCAAAAAAAAAACTGGTATAGGCATTCGTAATCAAATACAGGGCAACGTAAACAGGCAGAATACGGTGCTGCGTTCGGCAACGCATGTATAACACAAGTGTCTGGCGCAGTTGTTAGATCGGCTACTGCTGCTACAATGGCAGGTTTTCAAGATTTAAGTGAGTCTGAACGTGGTGTTATAGTTGGTACACGAGTGATGGGACACTGCATCTCCGAGGTAGCGATGAAGAGGGGATTTTACAGTACGAACATTTCACGATTGTACCGTGAATATCAGTAATCCTGTAAAACATCAAATCTCCGACATCGCTGCGGCCGGAAAAAGATCCTGCAGGAACGGGACCAACGACAACTGGAGAGAATCGTTCAATGTGACAGAAGTGCAACCCTTCCGCAAATTTCTGCAGATTTCAATGTTGGGCCTTCAACGTCAGCGTGCGAACCATTCAACGAAACATCATTGATATGGGCTTTCGGTGCCAAAGCCTACTTGTTTACCCCTGATGACTCACCTGCGCCAGTCAGCACCGACATTGGACTGATGATGACTGGAAACATGTTGCTTGGTCGAACGAGTCTCGTTTCAAATTGAATAGAGCGAATGAACTTGTACGGGTGTGGAGACAACCTCATGAATCCATGGACCCTGCGTTTAAGCTGGGGACTTTTCGAGCTGGTGGAGGTGTGTGCAGTTGGCGTGATATGGGACCCCTGATACGTCTAGAAACGATTCTTACAGGTCACACGTGCGTAAGCATCCTGTCTGATCGCGTGTATTCGTTCATGTCCATTTTGCATTCCAAAGAACCTGGGAAATTCCAGGAGGAAAATATGGCAGGTTATCAAGATTTAAGTGAGTCTGGGCGCTAATATACACACATAGTGTGTGCGTGTAAATGTGAATGAATGATCTGTGTGTAGGGTAATTCTAACGTGATCTATGAAATTGTCTTTTAAACTGATAATGCTTAGATGAACTTCTCATGGCTGGCTCTGAGCACTATGGGACTTAACATCTATGGTCATCAGTCCCCTAGAACTTAGAACTACTTAAACCTAACTAACCTAAGGACAGCACACAACACCCAGCCATCACGAGGCAGAGAAAATCCCTGACCCCGCCGGGAATCGAACCCGGGAACCCGGGCGTGGGAAGCGAGAACGCTACCGCACGACCACGAGCTGCGGGCGAACTTCTCATGGTTGGGATTCACAGTCATATAATATTTCTTGAAGGACATCATAGTCGCCGTTGACTGTATAAAATATTTATTGTTACTATTGCAATTTTGGCCTTATGGCCATTTTCAAGTAAACTGCAAAAGTTACATTCTGTCAGAATATAAAACTATTTGACATGAGTAAATGTCGCCATTTTCAAGTAAACTGCAAAAGTTACATTCTCTCAGAATATAAAACTATCTGACATGAGTAAATGTCGCCATTTTCAAGTAAACTGCAAAAGTTACATTCTGTCAGAATGTAAATCTAGTCGTCGTCAAAACGCAGACTTTTGAATGTGAGAGTCCCACAGGATCCGATGAGTACGACACTTATTACATCGCAATATGTTGTTAAATATATACTGAACTGTCGATCTTACCATCGTTCTAATAATCTATCACACATACAAGTTCAGGTGCACTGACAACATGTGGAGCCAAGTCAGCTTTTTTTCGCACCAACTGACTCAGCTCCACAAAGTTGTCAGTGCACCTGAACTTGTATGTGTGATGATTATTAGAACGATGGTAACATCGACAGTTCAGTATATATTTAACAACATATTGCGATGTAATAAGTGTCGTACTCATCGGATCCTGTGTGACTCTCACATTCAAAAGTCTGCGTTTTGACGACGACTAGATTTACATTCTGACAGAATGTAACTTTTGCAGTTTACTCGAAAATGGCCATAAGGCCGAAATTGCAATAGTAACAATAAATATTTTATACAGTCAACGGCGACTATGATGTCTTTCAAGTGATAATGGTTAATTATTTTTACCACAGATCTTCTTACGATCTTCTAAACCGTAAAAATGTTAACACAGACTTATCACACCCAACACTCCGGTGTGCTAAATAATTCATTATAATTTTCCCTTTTATTGAAGTTACGTTATCGTGGAGATACTTTGTTTCAATCAAAAGCAAAAACAACATACGAACATGATCTCTTTTGTTCTCTGGGGTTGAAACTTTAGGATTTATATGTATGTATATTTATTAGTAGCAAAATGGTTTGTTAACTTTAATTGCATGAAGCAGATTTAGTTACAGCTTTCTCTGTAATGGCGCCTACGTCAAAAATAGCATACTCGATATCTGGGCCCCAGTATGAAAAAATTTGCGTCAGAAAATGGAAATTACGAGGGCAGTTCAATAAGTAATGCAACACATATTTTTTCTGAAACAGGGGTTGTTTTATTCAGCATTGAAATACACCAGGTTATTCCCCAATCTTTTAGCTACACAACACTATTTTTCAACGTAATCTCCATTCAATGCTACGGCCTTACGCCACCTTGAAATGAGGGCCTGTATGCCTGCACGGTACCATTCCACTGGTCGATGTCGGAGCCAACGTCGTACTGCATCAATAACTTCTTCATCATCCGCGTAGTGCCTCCCACGGATTGCGTCCTTCATTGGGCCAAACATATGGAAATACGACGGTGCGAGATCGGGGCTGTAGGGTGCATGAGGAAGAACAGTCCACTGGAGTTTTGTGAGCTCCTCTCGGTTGCGAAGACTTGTGTGAGGACTTGCGTTGTCATGAAGAAGGAGAAGTTCGTTCAGATTTTTGTGAACAATTGTGACAGCACTACCAACAGAGATGTCAAGTTGAGCACTGAGTTGTTTGATGGTGATCCGTCGATCATCTCGAACGAGTGTGTTCGCACGCTCCGCCATTGCAGGAGTCACAGCTGTGAACGGCCGGCCCGCACGCGGGAGATCAGACAGTCTTGCTTGACCTTGTGGCGATGATGATACACGCTTTGCCCAACGACTCACCGTGCTTTTGTCCACTGCCAGATCACCGTAGACATTCTGCAAGCGCCTATGAATATCTGAGATGCCCTGGTTTTCCGCCAAAAGAAACTCGATCACTGCCCGTTGTTTGCAACGCACATCCGTTACAGACGCCATTTTAACAGCTCCGTACAGCGCTGCCACCTGTCGGAAGTCAATGAAACTATACGAGACGAAGCGGGAATGTTTGAAAATATTCCACAAGAAATTTCCGGTTTTTTCAACCAAAATTGGCCGAGAAAAAAATTGTGTTGCATTATTTATTGAACTGCCCTCGTATGAGTGAGTTATTCAATCCTTTCATAAATGCATAAACTGAATAAATTATCTGAACAATATCTGGACTAGAAGAAACATAATTATCAAAAATAGATGTGCCTACCGTAATGGCGGACAACAATAGGGTAAGATCATAATTAATAAAACGTTTAGTTACTGCAGGAAAGTACACCATTCTTCTATAAATAAAAGAGGTTTCAATAGTACAAATAACATTTTGTATTCTGAAAACGACTTAGATAAATTAACAATTATTACGGTTATTACTGATCTCTTAACATGGAATGTAGGAAGAGTGGGTTTTTCTAGATCAACGGTACTACTCGAACAGGTACAATGCCTTCTATTTCATCTGACAAATGAAAATTAACAGAGTATATACTGTGTTCTTTAATCATTGTCTAGACAGATAATAAACCGTGATTATTGTCTTGTAAGTAGGCTTTTAGGTTTTCTTATTGGTAACGCCACGTAGCGCTCTGTATGAAAAATCACTGGCTGTGCTGTGCGCAGTCTGTGGGTAGTTTGTATTGTTGTCTGCCATTGTAGTGTTGGGCAGCTGGATGTGAACAGCGCGTAGCGTTGCGCAGTTGGAGGTGAGCCGCCAGCAGTGGTGGATGTGGGGAGAGAGATGGCGGAGTTTTGAAATTTGTAAGACTGTATGTCATGAACTGATATATACATTATGACTTTTGAACACTATTGAGGTAAATACATTGTTTGTTCTCTATCAAAATCTTTCATTTGCTAACTATGCCTATCAGTAGTTAGTGCCTTCAGTAGTTTGAATCTTTTATTTAGCCGGCAGTAGTGGCGCTCGCTGTATTGCAGTAGTTCGAGTAACGAAGATTTTTGTGAGGTAAGTGATTTGTGAAAGGTACAGGTTAATGTTAGTCAGGGCCATTTTTTGTAGGGATTATTGAAAGTCAGATTGCGTTGCGCTAAAAAAATATTGTGTGTCAGTTTAAGCACAGTCGTGTATAATTTTTCTAAGGGGACGTTTCAGTCTTTGTCCTTATCACTCGATGCACTTCACATGAAAAATATGTCAATGTTTTTCACGTATTACAAAAAAGTATAAGTCTTTTTTTTTTCAAGTATATGCACAGGGGAAAGTACGCCAGGAGACGGCACAATACATTACATGTATGTTCGTTGATGGTCGCCTACCAGTCCCTGCACAAAGTACCTATTCTATGTAGATGTAGCTGCATTTCGTTACAGTTTCGTGGCACAGCGAGTTACTAATACATAACGGCAACATCTATCAACAGTCTTGGATAGCTGCAGACGTTATTCGCCAGATAATTTACATGAGTATCGCAACTAGCAGCGGAAATATAACATTGCCTTGGACTAGTTCCGATGTTACTTTCGCATCAGATGATTTCGATCCATTACGAACGACGTCTTCTTTTCTACCTTCCAGAAATTTGTAAACCCTGTTACAATGCTGGTTCCACGTCCGTTATCATATGCTCCTGTTCTCTTCACTAAGCGAGTATTTGAAACGAGTCTGGTATTCGCGCCGACTTATTTCCTAAATGCCTCAGTCCACTATTCTTTGGAAAGTATCGTATTTCTGACAAGTGTCACAACCTAGCTGCCTATCACAGAATCTCTGAGTAATAACGCATGGTATGTCTCACGGAGATGACTTTGACTGCAAGAGCCAACCAGATGCCTTGCGCGAATTTCAGTTAGGAGAAAATGTAGCCGGCACAGAACGCCATTCTGGGCTAAGTTTTGGTAACGACGGACACTACTATGCCGTTTCATCATGCTGCTACACATATTTGTGTGAGATTGTAACATGCTCTTGGTTTAGGTCGCATGCTTCACATACGTTTCTGGCGGCACGTATTGTTTTCGAGTCATGTTCATGCGGAACAAATTATCGCGTACCGTTTTTGTTTAAATTGAAATGGAATACAGCATTTCTTTGTACCAGGTTCGGAAACATTGTCCCACTTGGATAACATTATCTAGTTATGCTCCTCACATCTGTGAGCACCCATGACAATCTCTCCTCTCTCCACCCCCACCCCCTCCCTCTATCTCTCTGAAGTATTAATAAGCAGATTGCTTTAATAATTCTTTTTACTCGTGTTTCAAAGTGGCAACGGCCTTGCCGCAGTAGATACAACGGTTCCCGTGAGATCACCGAAGGTAAGCACTGTTGAGCGTGGCCAGCCCTTGGATGGGCGACCATCCAGCCGCCATGCGCTGTTGCTATTTTTCGGGGTGCACTCAGCCTCGTGATGCCAATTGATGGGCTACTCGACCGAATAGTAGCGGCTTCGGTCAAGAATACCATCATAACGACCGGGAGAGCTGTGTGCTGACCCCACGCCCCTCCTATCCGCATCCTCCTCTCAGGATGACACGGCGGTCGGATGGTCCCGTTAGGCCACTCGTGGCCTGATGATGGAGAGCTCGTGGTGCAAAAGCAGTGATCTGATGGCTGTCACGCAGTGTTTCAGATAGTTTGTAATAGTTCCTATTGGGTCTCCTATCCTTAAATAAAGTACTTGAATACTAGATCACATTTACTCAAAGTAGCAGTATTTGTCTATTCATTATGTTCGAATCTCTTTGCTGGAGCATGAAACTACATAGCTTTGCATTTTTACGACCGTTACTGTGATTATTATGACCCATTTAACGGCTCTTTTGCTACAAAAAATACACACGCTCTGTCCCATTATGCCTTATTCTTTTGTATACGTAAAATTTTCAAACCGGCCGTGGTGGCCGAGCGATTCTAGGCGCTTCAGTCTGGAACCACGCGACGGCTACTGTCGCAGGTTCGAATCCTGTCTCGAGCATGGATGTGTGTGATGTCCTTAGGTTAGTTATGTTTAAGTATTTCTAAGTCTAGGGGACTGATGACGACAGATGTCAAGTCCGATAGTGCTCAGAGCCATTTGAACCATTTTTTTGAAAATTTTCAAGTCCACGGTAAATACCTGTGCTGCAGCTGTCGGTGAATGCAGTTTCTACCGGCAGCCAAAGTCTTTAGATCAGTCTTCTACATAATTTCGTCGATAATTCGTTATGATACAAAAGTTAATTTTCTTGGATATGTAATTTCAGATCGCAGAAGTGCCAAAGGCATTGTCACTGCACCCATCTTCTTCTATAAGATGGAACTCATTGCACGATACAGTCACGAGTTTTGCAAAATTTTATTAATATTCACTAACAGTCTTCTGGCAGATTAAAACTGTGTGCCGGACCGAGACTCGAACTCGGGACGTTTGTCTTTCGCGGGAAAGTGCTGCACCGAGTGAGCTATCCAAGCACGACGCCCGGCCCTCTTCATAGCTTTACTACCATCACTATCTCGTCTCCTACCTTCCAAACTTCACAGAAGCTCTCCTGTGACCCTTGCAAGACTAGCACTCCTGGAAGAAAGGATAATGCGAAGACATGGCTTAGCTGCAGCCAGGGGGATGTTTCTACAATAGAATTTTCATTCTGCAGCGGAGTGTGTGCTGATATGAAACTTCCTTTATTCCAGGAGTGCTAGTCTTCCAAGGTTCGCAGGAGAGTTTCTGTGAAGTTTGGAAGGTAGGAAAAAGAGGTATTGGCGGTAGTAAGCTGTGAGGACAGGTCGTGAGTCGTGCTTGGGTAGCTCTGTCAGTAGAGCACTTGCCCATGAAACGGAAAGGTCCTGAATTCGAGCCCCAGTCCGGGACTCAGGTTTAATCTGCCAGCGCACGCTCCGCTGCTGAGTGAAAACTTCATCCTGGATTCACCAATATATTTCCTTTGCACTTTTGAAAGTTTAACTGTTAGTCACTGAACTTTTCGCCGGCCGGTGTGGCCGTGCGGTTCTAGGCGCTTCAGTCTGGAACCGCGTGACCGCTACGGTCGCAGGTTCGAATCCTGCCTCGGGCATGAATGTGTGTGATGTCCTTAGGTTAGTTAGGTTTAAGTAGTTCTAAGTTCTAAGGGGCTGATGACCACAGATGTTAAGTCCCATAGTGCTCAGAGCCATTTGAACCATTTTGAACTTTTCGAATCTGCATTATCTCAGGGCTTTGCCTGAAAAATGGCCATAAACCAGTTTAGAAGTTCTTTCTAAATTTCAGTAGCGCTTTTAAGTCAAAGAAAAACGATTAGCTTTGAATTTCGTAACTGTATCAAATACTTGAAGTGAAGATTCGCGGTATCTCTGTAGGAGCCGTTATCTATAGCATTCTATATCACGTGGACGGATAGAGTCAACAGAGTTTTGCAAGACTTACATTTTTAAAATACATGTTGACTGCTAAAGAGATGATTTCCACCCTTCGGAGAGTTCAGAAGATCCGAGCAGAACTTGAGAACGTGTATGATATTATTTCAGTGGTCAAAAAATCGAGTCATATACAGGGTGTTACAAAAAGGTACGGCCAAACTTTCAGGAAACATTCCACACACACAATTAAAGAAAAGATGTTATGTGGACATGTGTCCGGAAACGCTTAATTTCCATGTTAGAGCTCTTTTTAGTTTCTTCCACCTACACTCAATGGAGCACGTTATCATGATTTCATACGGGGTACTCTACCTGTGCTCCTAGAACATGTGCCTTTACAAGTACGATACGACATGTGGTTCATGCACGATGGAGCTCCTGCACATTTCAGTCGAAGTGTTCGTACGCTTCTCAACAACAGATTCGGTGACCGATGGATTGGTAGAGGCGGACCAATTCCATGGCCTCCACGCTCTCCTGACCTCAACCCTCTTGAATTTAATTTATGGGGGCATTCGAAAGCTCCTGTCTACGCAACTCCGGTACCAAATGTAGAGACTCTTCGTGCTCGTATTGTGGACGGCTGTGATACAATACGCCATTCTCCATGGCTGCATCAGCGCATCAGGGATTCCATGCGACGGAGGGTGGATGCATGTATCCTTGCTAACGGAGGACATTTTGAACATTTCCTGTAACAAAGTGCTTGAAGTCACGCTGGTACGTTCTGTTGCTGTGTGTTTCCATTCCATGATTAATGTGATTTGAAGAGAAGTAATAAAATGAGCTCTAACATGGAAAGTAAGCGTATCCGGGCACATGTCCACATAACATATTTTCTTTCTTTGTGTGTGAGGAATGTTTCCTGGAAGTTTGGCCGTACCATTTTGTAACACCCTGTAGACAACCAATATGGCAATATGAGACCATTTATCGACATGACGTTGCATACCGTCTGGCGTTGATGCAAGCACTGACTCAGCTGGGAAGCATGTCGTATAGTCGTCGTATCCTCTCCTGCAAACGCCGTACCTGGCCGTTGATATCCCAGATACTGGCACTGCAGCGGAGTTGACGTCCGAGATGGTCCAATAAACGTTCTGTCAGAGACAGGTCTGGAGATACACTACTGGCCATTAAAATTGCTACGCCACGAAGATGTCGTGCTACAGACGCGAAACTTAACCGACAGGAAGAAGATGCTGTGATATGCAAATGATTAGCTTTTCAGAGCATTCACACAAGGTTGGCGCCGGTGGCGACACCTACAACGTGCTGACATGAGGAAAGTTTACAACCGATTTCTCATACACAAACAGTAGTTGACCGGCGTTGCCTGGTGAAACGTTGTTGTGATGCCTCGTGTAAGGAGGAGAAATAGGTACCATCACGTTTCCGACTTTGATAAAGGTCGGATTGTAGCCTATCGTGATTGAGGTTTGTCGAATCGCGACATTGCTGCTCGCGTTGGTCGAGATCCAATGACTGTTAGTAGAATATGGAATCGGTGAGTTCAGGAGGGTAATACGGAACGCCGTGCTGGATCTCAACGGCCTCGTATCACTAGCAGTCGAGATGACAGGCATCTTATCCGCATGGCTGTACCGGATCTTACAGCCACGTCTCCATCCCTGAGTCAACAGATGGCGACGTTTGCAAGACAACAGCCATCTGCACGAACAGATCGACGACGTTTGCAGCAGCATGGACTATCAGCTCGAAGACCAAGGTTGTGGTTATCCTTGACACTGCATCAAGGACAGGAGCGCCGGCGATGGTGTATTCAACGACGAACCTGGGTGCACGAATGGCAAAACGTCATTTTTTGGGATGAATCCAGGTTCTGTTTACAGCATCATGATGGTCGCATCGCTTTTTTGTCGAGATCGCGGTGAACGCGCATTGGAAGCGTGTATTTTTCATCGCCATACTGGCGTATCACCCGGCGTGATGGTATAGGGTTCCATTGGTTACACGTCTCGGTCACCTCTTGTTCGCATTGACGGCACTTTGAACAGTGGACGTTACATTTCACATGTGTTACGACCCGTGGCTCTACCCTTCATTCGATCCCTGCGAAACCCTACATTTCAGCAGGATAATGCACGACCGCATGTTGCAGGTGCTGCACGGGCCTTTCTGGATGCAGAAAATGTTCGACTGCTGCCTTGGCCAGCACATTCTCCAGATCTCTCACCAACTGAAAACGTCTGGTCAATAGTGCCCTAGCAACTGTCTCGTCACAATACGCCAGTCACTACTCTTGATGAACTGTGGTATGATGTTGAAGCTACATGGGCAGCTGTACCTGTACACGCCATCCAAGCTCTATTTGACTCAATGCCCAGACGTATCAAGGCCGTTATTATGCCCAGAGGTGGTTGTTCTGGATACTGAGTTCTCAGGATCTGCGCACCCAAACTGCGTGAAAATGTAGTTATAGTAGAATATATTTGTGCAATGAATACCCGTTTATCATCTGCATTTCTTCTTGGTGTAGCAATTTTAGTGTCCAGTAGTGTATTCCTGGCCACCGGGGGACCACAGAATCACTTAGACAGTCCATATAGACCTGGACCGTGTTTGGCAGGGCATTGTCCTGTTGAAAAATGACACCACTGTACTGTCGCATGACAGCTAACCCATGAGGACCCAGGATGTCCGTGACGCATAGCTGCGCTGTTTAGAGTTCCCTCAGTTACCGAAAATCGTGACCTCAAGACGTATTTGAACTCTCCCCTGCACTGTAATACCAGGAGTAACACTGCTGTAGCTTGCCAAAACATTGCAAAAATGGGAATTCTTCCAGATTCCTACCATATTCGCCGACGACGGTCATACAGTTAGTGTAGAACCAATGTTCATCGATGAACACAATCAGCAGTCCATGCTTCCCAGTCACGGCACCAGTACAAAAGCAGTCATTTGTTTTAAGGTGTTAATGGTAGCCTAAGCATGGGACAGTAATTCTCTAGTCTAGCTGCTGATAGTCTGCGACCAATGATGCCGGACGACACAAAATGTTACAGGGAACCAATTATTCGTTCTCGGAAGGCAGGGGCAGATGTGCTTGGTGCGTAATATGGCTATCCTCCTTTGTCGTGCTCAGGCGTGGTCGACTGGAAGCTTGACGAAGAGTATGTTTACCTTCAAGGTCCCATCCATTCCATCATCAAGCCACTGTCACATACGAATACCGCACAAATCTGGATAATGCACAGCTCGACTACCCAGATAAATGGAGATCCACAGTGAGGGCCCTTTCTATGTTAGGTGCTGACAACGCTTTCTCACTCGAGTACTCTTCATCTTCGTGTCCTTCACTCGGATCATTCAACGTTCGACTCTCTTGGCGTCCTTTACGTACTCTACCAGGCCTGGCATCAATATCAAACACGAATAGCCATTATGCACTCTGGTGGCTGTTCTAGTTGTGACAGAGAATCGTGTGTACGTGTACGGAGTACAGAAAACTCCTTCCGAACAGACCTCGGAAAACCCAACGTTACCGACCGATCCCCGTGTCATTCTCAGCCAATAGGTGTTGCTAGATGCGGCCTTGGAGGGCATGTGGTTAGTGCACCGCTCTACCGGCAGTTGTAGCGGAGCCGCTACTTCTTGGTCAAGTAGCTCCTCCATTGGCTTCACAAAGGCTGAGTGCAGCCCGCTTGCCAACAGCGCTCGACAGACGCAGACGGTCACCGATACAAGGGCTAGCCAAGCCCGAGAGCGCTTAACTTCGGTGATCGGACGGGAACCGGTGTTACCACTGCGGCAAGGCCTTTGGCGTATGAAGTAGAGGATGACCCAAAAGTCCACTAACATTTGAAAATGCACTAATTGACAGAATAATGTAGGCAGAGATGTCAGAACTTGACACACATGTCTGTAATGACATGAGAGTGTATTGAAATCAAAGATGAGTGCAAAAACCGGCCAACGTATCCGGCTGGACAGCGGGGTGCTGCTTGTCAAATTGTCAGCGTGTTGGGTGAGAGGCTCTCCGATATGGTGCAGAATCGCATCAGCTCTAGCTTGGATGATAAACACCTGCTGGAAGATACAAATGTTATGCAGACTGGCGCTCCACCCCATATTAGAACACGCGTGAAGGATGTCTTGCGCACATCGTTTGGCGAGTATCGCATGCTGAGCCGATATTTCCGTCATGCTCACCCTCCGAAGTCCCCATACCTTAGTCCGTGTGATTATTGGTTGTGGGGATACCTGAGACCACAAGTCTACCGCGATCGTCCGACATCATTAGAGATGCAAAACGACAACATCCTACACCAATTGAAACGTCCCCTTAGAACAATTATACAAGACTGTGCTTAAACTGACACACAATATTTTTAGCGCAACGCAATCTGACTTTCAAAAATCCCTACAAAAGAATGGCCCTGACTAACATTAACCTATACGTTTCACAAATCACTTACCTCACCAAAAATCTTCCTTACTCGAACTACTGCAATACAGCGAGCGCCACTACTGCCAGCTAAATAAAAGATTCAAACTACGGAAGGCACTAACTACTGATAGAGATAGTTAGCAAATGAAAGATTTTAATAGAGAACAAACAATGTATTTACCTTAATATCATCAAAAGTCATAATATATGTAATTTCAAAACTCCGCCATTTCCTTCCACACCTCCACCACTGCTGGCGGCTCACCTCTAACTGCGCAATGCTACGCGCTGTTCACATCCAGCTACCCAACACTACAATGGCAGACAACAATGCAAACTAGCCACAGACTGCACACAGCACAGCCAGTGATTTTCATACAGAGAGCGCTACGTGGCGGTGGCGTTACCAATATAAGAACCTAAACAGCCTACTTACACAATATCTCACGATACCTACTGATAAGCTATATAGTGCTCTTCACAACATTGTCCCTCGGCTACAGATATTGTTGATTTGTTGATAAATGACGGCCAACATTTCTTATAAGTAACATAGTCTTTGATAAAAACTAATTGTAATGCAAATTGTTGCTTTGGTGTCATAGTTTCAGTACAATCCCATGTCATTTCAAGCATGTTTGTCAATTTGTACCTTTCTACCTACATTATTCTGTAAAATGTTGAATTTTCAAATGTTAATGGACTTTTGGGTCACCCTGTGCACTGACAGCCGACCATGTCTTCTGGCTGAGTCACTCTTTTTGCCAGTCAGTGTATTTGTTTCATAATCCGAGCAGTGTTCTTTGGTGAAAGTGTTTTTCCAACGCTTTGGTCATTGATAAGGTTACCTGTTCTTCGTATTGCAAGTTCCTGACGCTCCTCACCCCACCTAAAGATTTCTTTTCCATTCCTTTTATTTCTGTGCCATTTCTGTCCTACTGACAGGTCTCCTGAAGGTCGCTTTCAACCAAACGATAATTCGTTACGTTTTGTCAGGATTGACTGAGACGCATTTCCATAAACTGCAGGTTCATTGTGTATCAACGACCCGTGCACTCATTGTTCCCGCAAAACGATGACGTCAACACCGCATACAGACTTTGACTAATATTAATGAGCTGATTCGCAGCGACGTGCATTCAGGTACGAAACTCATAAATATCAAACACACTATCACATCTGAATATTCATTATTCTGCTTGCGGGTGCAAAAATTTGTGAATGAGGTACGAGTCTGACTGTATTGATTCACTGTCGAGTACATTCCGTTTGCAAATTTGCACTTCGTTATAAGAGTTGTAGTAGTATCAGCACATAGCGATAACGTCAGAGGCTCGTCTTCAACCACACCACACTCAGTTTGCATTGGCAAGAACAATTTTCAGTGTTTATTCAGCGTCGCATGGACAGCCGACCGGTTAGTAGCTACAAACTAGTTCAAATGGAGATGAGTGGTGAATTTATCCATTATATCATTACCAGAATGGAAAATGCTCGTATCGTAGGACAATAAAAGGCGAATGCGTCCTGGGCAGAATTAGTGATGTAAAAGAAGGAAACTGGCTTTTCTGCTTACCTAGCAGCTTCAAAGACATTTAAATCAAATCGTCTTGACATATTCATGATTTTTTTACTTGTTAGTTTTAGTACCTACCTCATGTAACGTTATGCATAGTGTCAGGTAAAGTAACGTGCTATGTGATGTCATGTCGTATAACATGAAACATGCCATCATGTCATCCAAGACTGCATTTGTTATTTCGTGCAATATTGTGTGTGTGTGGGTTTTATTTTGTCAAGTTGCGCAATGTACTGATCTGACAAGCACCCTTTGGCACCTGCAAGAAACAATTTCCACCTCACAATACTACAGAAGTCAGACAGACGCTCCTAATGTACCAACAAGAACTGCTTGAAAAACATTCAGCAACAAATATCTTCTGGAGTTGTCTGCAGTAAGGAAAAGACACAAAAATATTCTTTATTCTTACGTAACTAGTGGAATACTTGGGTACTGGAGCACTGGATTGTTAGTTAGTGTAAGAAAAACATAAAACGAACGAAAAATATTAATTATTGCAAAAAAGTTCTGAGAAATCAAGTGAAACTTTGTCTTATAAAATAATAAATTTCCGGGTTATTTTCAGAACAGTAGATTGCCTCTTATGAATAGGAATACTTTTGTTTTACAAAGTATGGAAAGATTCTTTTCTCCCTTTTCTTTAAGAATGTTATTTACTTGGCAGAATGGCTGAGAGCCGCACCTACACAACTTGAATAACTTTTCTAGGTACTGTCAAGGCTGTTGCATGAGAAATGTAATGGAGTGTACTGTTATGGATGACAGATGGGGCTCACATACGCTGCAGCGCGCAATACCGTGAGCTGCGACGACTGCTGCCTGCGTCGCTCGCTGCTGACAAATAACAACTGTCTCTTTCTGTCTGGATTGATCTTCGCCGATCAAACTCTCCCTAAACCTTGATGAAGTCAAGGACTCCTATCCGTCCCTAGTCTATTGGCGCGGTACACTGGTCAGATAACCGGTCCACCATGATGCCACTCAATATTCGCTTGCAAGCGTTTAACTAGTACTCTGTCCGTGTTCACACCGCACAGTAAGTGTGGCGGCCAACACAGTGAACAATGCTTAATCACGAGTGACTCAATATAGAGTATCACTCCGATTCGCTAACGACAGAGGTGCTCTCCCAGTGAAGTACTGAGGAGAGACTTTGTTCCTCACTCTTTGCGTACACATACTAGCGCACTCGCTCTTGTTACATGTTCCCACTCCAAGAGCGACAATGGAACGGCTCCTTTTTCTGGAAAAATTTCCAGGGTATATCATTCGCTGTTTCCCTCACTCCTCTGGCTCTCTGCGTCATAAATATTCCGCCAATCAGCATTGCTCTTTTAAACGGGAGAATGACGTTTCGTTTAAGTCGACCAATGTCGAAATATGTAGCATCTCTGTTAGGCGTATACTGTCCGCCTGTGAGAACTCCGTAACTACACAGTTGGTCTGTCAAAAAATGCTTCTTCTGGGCGCCCCCACACAATTTAGTGGAATTTGCTTTTAAGTCGAACACGGGGGTCGTTATCCCTTCACTCTGGCAAAAGCTATGCTCTCTCTGGGCGGCAGCTCCAGCCGAAGTAGGTGTGTTGACTCACCCCTCTGAAGAGACAGGCCTCCCAGAGGGCTGGTTGGCTCTTTAGAACGAAAATTCCTGTGGCCGTCATGTTGTGTACGCCAGCCTCGACTTTTTCAATCTCGGTGCACACTTCCGATTTACTTATTAGATTAGCATATCTCTTACATGAATTCATACAAAATTGAGTCTACCTTATCGAGTTTGGGTTCGAATGAAGTATCTTGATGTGCAGAATACGATTGTGAGGATGGAATATGTAAGAAATGAAGGTCAGGAGACCATGCCACCTGACAATATGACACATGTATTTGAAGTTCAGGCTGTATCCTTCCCCACTCTGGGATACTTCCTATTATAGATGCCGCCCCCCCCCCTTCCGTCACTCTCGGATACTTCCTTTTTTGAACCATCGACGACAATTTTGTAAAGGCCTCGTCGCTACTGCTGTGGAGACCGAGTTTGTGAATTCGTGAAACAGCTTCTGGTGCAGTACACCACTAAGACAATTTCTCCCTGCCACTATTACACAGCTGCGCCCCAGGGTCAGGTACCAGGATAGGAGAACGTATACTCTGAAACACCCCAACAAATTGGTAACAATGTCACACAAATGAGTTACAAGGTTTACTTATCTTTGTGTCTTGACAAATAAGAAGTCTGCAACACTACTTGTAATACAGTACAAAAAAGGCCCTCAGTGGGTACGTGTAAATAATCTTAGATTAACTTCAGAGTACATAGCAAATGCAATTATAACAACTGTCTGCTCACTTCTAAGAGTTCACTATACGACGTTCCGTGTGTAAGTCAGTCTTGGACGATGATCTATAACCAAGCGGACGAGAGCTGCTCTTCCATCTTCCGGGTAGGTTTCTCCGTTTTCCGGTCATTGGCAGGTTGTACTCGGCCGGCAATTGGCTGAGGCGAAGTCAATATCTTCATCCTCAGCGCTGGTGGAACTCGAGCAAGTGGCGAGTCTCTATGGCACTGGCAACAGCTCGCACCTTTGCGCCTGTGATTCTTTTGGCCTGGTTGTGTCTTGTGCGGACGACACAGCGCTTCCCGTTGTAGATGCATCCCACTCTCTAGAAACACATAAATTTGTGTCTGTTTGTTCTTACATCCCTCACCATAAACGTAATGGGATGGGTCTAGGGGAGCTCACTGCGGTGGACTGCACTGGGGAAGTAGGATCAACTGGCAAACAGGCGCGAATATGTGGTTTGATTTGAATCTCTCTGAAGTTTCCAGATAAATCAAAAAGCTAGTTCCCTTCTTTTACATCTCCAATTCTGTCCAGGACATATTAGTCTTTTTTGTGCTAAGATAGGAGCATTTCTCCATTCCGGTTTCCCAACTTTTCCCCTACTATGGTTCTGACAAAACACTGCCATAAGTTGGTAACCGATGCAGATTTTTGTTAATTCCGGCGACGACAGAACCGGTATAGGTTATTTTATTAGCTTTCGAACTATGTTTCTTATATCATGAGTAGTTATGCAGTACTGTTTGAAACTCAGATAACGATCACATCACACATCATCCTGTGTCAGGTTACCCAGTTGTGTTCCTCGGCGCACCCACTCGCTATCCCCTGAGGAACCACCGGGAATTCGGGAATTGATCAATGTCACCCAGAGGAACTACTCAGGCAAATGTGCTAGTTACTTTCAAGGCCCTATCGTCATGTAACTTAAAAATGGCGACAACCTCCTCCCCTCCGCTCTGACAAGGGAAGGCCGCCAATTGTGAAATTCAGATTCGATTCATACTGCGCATAATAAATGCTCATGGCCAGAGGTGTAATGTGGCAAAGCACCAAGATGCACTTCTCAGACGTTGTCGAGAAAATCGACAGTTAAAAGAAACCGTTGCGGTGAAATACTCTCTACGATTAATAATTTTTTACAGCTTCGTCGCGCAGCAGTAAGCGCTCGGGTCCGTAATCCGTAGGTCGCCGGATCGAATCTCGCGCCATGCGACTTTTTTTATTATTTGTTTTTTGTAATTCAAATAAATATATATATATATATATATATATATATATATATATATATATATACACAATTCCCAGCAATCAGTTGCAACAATTATGCATATAATAAGTTGTTGAAAGTCGTTTGTCGTGGAAAAACTGGCGACTTCGAATATCATTATGTTTTCCGCAAACAAAGTTGTATTTCACAAATGTTATTAATTCTCTTCATAATGTTTACCATGTATAGTTAACGGAAGACGTAGAAACGATATTTCGAAACGAATCCGTATAGTGTAAGTCAAACGTTCGAATTAGATTAGAGACCCCACGAACACAAATTTGCTGTGGCAGGTATGAAATATAAACTCCGTTACTCGCTAGTTGCACTTGAAGGACAGATGTTGACTGGGCCGAAACGAGCCGCCGCATAACAGCGTAGTTGCCTGCTAACTTCGAAAGAAGGTAGATGCGGTCCCTAGCGCAACTTATAACATCGTCGAAAATCAGTGCGTACGTGCGAGCTTTGGTACACCCTGTTAAATAAACGGAAAAATGTAGGCGGTACAATTGGAGAGCGATCCGGGCCCTTCGCATGAAAGTGATGTGATAGACTGGCTCTGGGCACTATGGGGCTTAACATCTTAGGTCATCAGTCCCCTAGAACTTAGAACTACGTAAACCTAACTAACCTAAGGACATTACACACATCCATCCCCGAGGCAGGATTCGAACCTGCGATCGTAGCAGTCCAGCGGTTCCGGACTGCAGTGCCTAGAACCGCAAGACCACCGCGGCCGTGTGATGTGATAGAAGAAGATTCTATACACAGTGAAGTGGCGAAACAACAATTGAAAGATGCGTTGGTGTATTTTGTAAGCCTCCTTCGTAACAGTAATCGCATCGCAGCAGAACCGTCATCATCAATTAACGAAGAAGCCATGCTAATTGGGGAAGAAATGTTCCAGAATACGCTGCAAATGCTCGTCGAAAAAACCCTCGTTCATGATGAGGAACTGATAGACATTAATGAAATCGACGATAATAATGCCTACGAAGACGCTGAACCGAGTCCCACTGCCAACGAATCATCAGACGAATACGAGCCGGACGAGAAGAAAAAAAAGGGTACGACTATATTTCTCTGGATTACAAAATTAGAGCTGTCAATCTGGCCAAAGAACATCCAGGCTGGAGTTTCAAAACTCTACAAAAAAAGGGGTGCTCTCGTTTGACAAATATGGGCTATTTATCCAGGTGGGAAGAGCAAATCAAATGTGGCTGTAGATAATTTGATAAATATTGTACCATCGATTCATGGGTGCATGATAGCTTCGTAGAAGCTCGACAAAACTTCCAGCAAGTTACTATCAGAAACCTGCAGCAGTGGGCCTAGGTCGCCGCAAGTCAGTTTCCAGATTTCAACTTCAAAGCTTCAAAAACATGGGTCACCGAATTGAAAAAGAAGCGTGGGGTTCGGCAACGGAAAATCACAAAATTTGTTTCCCGGAAAGAGACGGCTACCCAATATATATATATATATATATATATATATATATATATATATATATATATATATGAATTACAAAAAACAAATAATAAAAAAAGAAAATTTGTTTCCCGGAAAGAGACGGCTACCCAATATATATATATATATATTTGAATTACAAAAAACAAATAATAAAAAAAGTTGCATGGCGCGAGATTCGATCCGGCGACCTTCGGATTACGAACCCGAGCGCTTACCGCTGCTCCACGACGCTGTAGAAAACTATTAATCGTAGAGAGTATTTCACCGTAACGGTTTCTTTTAACTGTCGATTTTCTCGACAACGGCTGAGAAGTGCATCTTGGTGCTTTGCCACATTACACCTCTGGCCATGAGCTTTTATTATGCACAATATGAATCGAATCTGAATTTCACAATTGGCGGCCTCCCCTTGTGAATCAATGAGGATCTTGCACCCGCTCCACATCTTCATCTCTTATAACTGGGGCACTTGCGTTGGAGGAGTTACGCTGCAGCAGGACAGCTTAGTGAGAGGATGTGTCTATTGACACCAGCAGAGACATCAATCAGGCAGACATGTAAAGCACTCACATTTTTACTTATTTTCAATATTTATGCCGTTTCCCCAATTTTATGTATTTTCCACAGCTTTCCTGTTTTATAACTTGAGACACACTGGAAGATGGTGATGATGTAAGCGTTGTCTGTATGTTTATCACAAATTACATCATTCTAGGTCTATTTGTTAATATCATTTTAGTACTACGTTACACCATCAGAGACCTCGCCCAGGCAGAAGCGTAATCACTCTCAGTTTCATGTATTTTTTCATATTTTTCTCAATTATACGTATTTTTGACTTATCTTCGTGTTTTTACCGGGTTTTCCGCAATTTTCGTATTTTATCCAATTACGCAAGGCTGTTCAAGACGTCGCGTGAATTCGTGATGCTCAGGCAACCACATTGCTGTAACTTCCTGAATTAAAGTCACTAACACTGAGCCACACCTCCCCGACTCCATCTTTTAAAACTGGGACACTCCGGAGCTGGACACCTTAGGGACAGGGGGAGTAAGTTTGTTAATAACAAATTACGTCACTTGAAATATGTTTAACATTTCGAACAACCAGCAAAAGTCTCACGCAGGTAGATACGTAAGTGATAGTGGGAAGGAAATTCCAAGACATAGGTGGAAATATCAAATACTGATACGCACGTAGATTACGAGGAGCTCCTCCCCTGTATTCGTCGGATAATGCCGATACGGTATGGAGCTCCTCGCACAATGGTGGTCGTCAGATCTTGGACGGGATAGAGATACGTGTACGTGTAACACTACGCCAGGCCTTCTCCCAAGGCGTGGTAGAGAAATTTGAATAATGTATGTATGATTATCTCTGGCCTAGTAGCTGTCACAACTGACACACAGTCGTTCAGGGATAGAGCGTCCCACTACAGCGTAACCTGTTGTACCTTGTCGACGCGTTTGCAGATAAACGCTGCTAACAGTTTAAGTGCCGAGCATTCCCCTCCCCGCCCCCCAACCTCTCTCTCTCTCTTTCTTTCTCTCTCTCTCTCTCCCTCCCCTCTCTCTCTCTCTCTCCCTCCCTCCTCTCTCTCTCTCTCTCTCTCTCTCTCTCTCTCTCTCTCTCTCCCCACCATCACCTAAAGAAACCAGTCGTAAGTCGCAGACGCATACATGATCGCCATAGGAAATCTGTGGATTCCTTTATAGATACCCGTTGTTAACAGTTTAAGCGTCACATACATCCCTCAAAACACCCCTTTCGTTCTGGATGTATCATGAACATACACCCCCTCCTCCCTCCAACCGCCATTCTTTTGAAACAAACGTGTGTGACCCCTTTTCACAGTCAGGTAGCCTCCCAGGTGGAATGAAGACTCGTAACAAAATTGACCCTACAGGTATAAGTGACATTACCATAAGCCTCGTATATTGGATGGGGAGGGGGGGGGGGACAGCGCTCAACGCTTACAACCTAGCCATATCTTCCAGTGTGTCTCAAGTTATAAAACAAGAAAGCTGTGGAAAATACATAAATTGGGGAAACTGCATAAATATTGAAAATAAGTAAAAACGTGAGTACTTTACGTTTCTGCCTGAGTGATGTCTCTGTTGGTGTCAACAGACACACACCCGTTGCGCATTTTGATCGCAATAGCCATACATCAACACGATATCGACCTTTCCCGCAGTTGGTAAACGGTCCATTTTAAAACGGGTAATGTATCACGATGCAAATACCGTCCGCACTGGCGGAATGTTACGTGATACCACGTACTTATACGTTTGTGACTATTACAGCGTCATCTATCACAAAGCGAAAAAAGTGGTCCAACTAAACATTCATATTTCTTTACGTACTGCACGAATATGTAATAAAAAATGGGGGTTCCTATTTTAAAAAACGCAGTTGATAACCGTTTGATCTCTGGCAGCGCCATTTAGCGGGCCAACCATAGCGCCATCTGGTTTCCTCCTTCAAGCTAGACGAGTTTCGTTCTTTGTAGTTTTTTCGTTTGATGCTTATTTCGTGAGATATTTATCCCGGTCACGATCAATGGACCACCCTGTATAGGCGTTTCCGACCGCTGCGCCGTATTCTGGTTTACATATCCCTGTATTTGAATACGCATGCCTAAACCAGTTTCTTTGACTCTTCAGTGTAGATCTACATCAACACCAGTACTCCGCACGCCATGCAACTTTTTTTTAATTATTTGTTTTTTGTAATTCAAATATATATATATATATATATATATATATATATATATATATATATATATAGCCGCCTCCTTCCGGGAAATAAATTTTGTGATTTTCCGTTGCCGAATCCCACGCTTCTTTTTAAATTCGGTGACCCATGTTTTTGAAGCTTTGAAGTTGACGGCGTGTGGCGGAGTGTACTTCTGTACCACTAACTGTATCCCCCTTCCCCGTTCCACTCGCAAACGACGAAGCCTCTCTATTAGCTCTAATTTCTCGAATATTGTCATCGTGGTCATTTCGCAAGATGTATGTGTGTGGAAGTAATATGTTGCCTGACTCTTCTCTGAAAGTATTCAAAAGAAATTCTAGTAGTAAAACTCCTGTCTTGTATCGTAGGAGTTTGTTGAGCACCTCTGGAACGCTCACGCTCCGAATAAACAATCCCGTGACGAAACAAGCCACTCTTCTTTGGATCTTCTCTGTCTTCTATCAAGCCTACCTTGTAATGGTCCCAGATTGATGAACACTATTCAAGAATCGGTCGAACAAGGGCATTGTAAGAAATTTTTTTCGTGGATGAATCACATTTCCTTTAAGATTCCTCCTACGAGCCTCAGTCTGGAATCTCCTTTAACAGCTGTTTGTTTATGTGGTCATTCCACTTCAGATCGCTTTGTGTGATTACTCGTAGATATTTTATGGTATGCACTGTTTCCAGCAATTTCTCATCAAGTTGTATAATACTGGATTTCTTGTTCTATCTACGCGCAACGTATTATATTTGTCTTCGTTCTGCGTCAACTGTCAGAGACTGGACTATTCCTCAATCTTTGTGGGTTATTTTGCAAATCGATGCTGTCTTATGGTGATGCTACAAACGCATCGTCTGTGAACAGCCATAAAGAGCTTCCGACGATTTCTATTATATAATTCAGGAATGGCCCTATCACACTTCGTTGGGGTACTCCGGAAATTACCTCTACAACTGCGATTTTGTTCCTTTAAGAGTGATGTGTTGTTGTGTTCTATTTCCAAAGAAGTACTGAAACCAATCTTTTTACTGCTTCCTTTTCGGAAACAAAAGTTTCTTCCCTTATGTTCTCTTACATTATACGTAACTGTCTATAATTCAATATCCTCAACACCATTTTTGCAGCATGATAGATAGTGCTTTCTGTACTGTATATTGTACATTTCTTGATAATCGTTTTTTTGGGACTGGAAGTCTTCTGGCCATGTACCATTTTCGTATATCTCCATTTGACAAAGCTGTAATTTCTGCTATGCCTTTTTCAGCCATACACTGAAATAACAGAATACTGAAAAAGGTTTTAAACTTTATACAGTTCATGGATCAAAACTGAATAGAATTGCAAATAAATTTAGTGTATAGTAAGAACTCTGGCACCGTATTTAGATGAATCAAATGGTATTGGCACATTTAAAAACTAATGCTCGTGGCCAAGGCGGCATCCGAATCTATTACATCTGACTTAAAATGCAGTGGCAGGACATTCAGACCTCGGAGATCGGATGGAAGTAGATGCTTCGAGAGGTTCTCGTAGTAATAATTGAGGGTATCACTCGGCATGATTGGTGTTCTTCACCAAGCCATTTTACCCGGACAGTAAACAATCGTTCCCCATCATACTCCTTGTGCCAATCTCGCTGAATGAACTCGGCTATCGGCAGCTGTTTCTCGCTCGCACTGACGCAACACTGGCGCTCAGCGACCGTTAACAATTATTGGCTACCTCGTTCCTGGCGACGGTCATTTATCTGAGTTGATGGAAACGAGGTTTCCCATTGGCTCGCCTGACGTAGTCGCGCCTGTGTGCTGATTGGTTTCCGGGCAATTACACACGTACGAGTCGCCTCATAAATCTGATGCTAGACTTTTATTGCCTCGAAACGCAACGTTAAATGTACCGTATTGTAACAAGAGCTATCATCTTCCATTTATAGCTCATTAGGCACGTACAACAATAATAAGAGAAAGAGAAAGATAGTGCATGCCAGCATACACACATTGACAACGAAGTCATTTATTTTTTTATTTACTTGTTACAGAAGCGTTGTAAGTTACCAATTCGTGATTCTTTGCTTGCAGTCGATATTTACTCTCCAAACGGAAATACATTTGAGCTTATACTTTTCTCCACATGAGTATTACACAGCGGAAAATTACAAATCGGAGTATTTATGTGTACTATCGCACAAGCTCATTGAACATAAAGATATGATAATGAGGGCAAAATTACCACGTCAGATACCCTTTTGTGAAAGGGTAGGAATGTACCATGTACCAGGTCGTTAAAATTGAAGTTCAGCTACTCACAGAGGTCCAGTGTGGGCTGCAACTCTCGTGTGGAAGCGGAACTTGGTAGACACGTTACTGTGTTAATTCAGAACTGATTTAAAAATGGAAAAAATTTAGTTCCAATTTTGGCCACTAGGTGCAATCTGGTGCTGTACAGCATCTCATATACAGGGTGTTACAAAAAGGTACGGCCAAACTTCCAGGAAACATTCCTCACACACAAAGAAAGAAAATATGCTATGTGGACATGTGCCTGGAAACGCTTACTTTCCATGTTATAGCTCATTTTATCACTTCTCTTCAAATCACATTAATCATGGAATGGAAACACACAGCAACAGAACGTACCAGCGTGACTTCAGACACTTTGTTACAGGAAATGTTCAAAATGTCCTCCGTTAGCGAGGATACATGCATCCACCCTCCGTCGCATGGAATCCCTGATGCGCTGATGCAGCCCTGGAGAATGGCGTATTGTATCACAGCCGTCCACAATACGAGCACGAAGAGTCTGTACATTTGGTACCAGGGTTGCGTAGACAGGAGCTTTCGAATGCCCCCATAAATTAAATTCAAGAGGGTTGAGGTCAGGAGAGCGTGGAGGCCATGGAATTGGTCCGCCTCTACCAATCCATCGGTCACCGAATCTGTTGTTGAGAAGCGTACGAACAATTCGACTGAAATGTGCAGGAGCTCCATCGTGCATGAACCACATGTCGTATCGTACTTGTAAAGGCACATGTTCTAGGAGCACAGGTAGAGTATCCCGTATGAAATCATGATAACGTGCTCCATTGAGCGTAGGTGGAAGAAACTAAAATGAGCTCTAAGATGGAAATTAAGCGTTTCCAGACACATGTCCACATAACATATTTTCTTTATTTGTGTGTGAGGAATGTTTCCTGAAAGTTTGGCCGTACCTTTTTGTAACACCGTATATATCTCTAGTGCTCATATTGAGCAAGCTGTCTAAGTAGCGTTTAATAATACACTACTGGCCATTAAAATTGCTACACCAAGAAGAAATGCAGATGATAAAGGGGTATTCATTGGACAAATATATTATACTAGAACTGACATGTGATTACATTTTCACGCAATTTGGATGCATAGATCCTGAGAAATCAGTACCCAGGACAACCACCTCTGGCCGTAATAACGGCCTTGATACGCCTAGGCATTGAGTCAAACAAAGCTTGGATGGCGTGTGTGGTGTCACCGCCAGACACCACACTTGCTAGGTGGTAGCCTTTAAATCGGCCGCGGTCCGCTAGTATACGTCGGACCCGCGTGCCGCCACTGTCAGTGATTGCAGACCGAGCGCCGCCACACGGCAGGTCTAGAGAGACGTCCTAGCACTCGCCCCAGTTGTACAGCCGACTTTGCTAACGAAGCTACACTGACAAATTCGCTCTCATTTGCCGAGACGATAGTTAGCATAGCCTTCAGCTACGTCATTTGCTACGGCCTAGCAAGGCACCATTACCAGTTTGTATTGAGATTGTACTTAATGTATCATCATGAGCGATGTTCTCCAATTATGGATTAAAGTTAAGTATCCCAGAAGCTATGTACTATTTTTGGCTACTATAATTCCTTGTCATTTTCCAGACCTCACGCCAGCCTGCGTGAGCTTAAACGCGTGCCTTTCGGCTTCCTCCAAACTCCGTGAATTGGCTCCTGCCAATTCACAACAGTGTGTACAGGTACAGCTGCCCATGCAGCTTCAACACGATACCACAGTTCGTCAAGAGCAGTGACTGGCGTATTGTGACGTGCCAGTTGCTCGGCCACCGTTGACCTGACGTTTTCAGTTGGTGAGAGATCTGGAGAATGTGCTGGCCAGGGCAGCAGTCGAACATTTTCTGTATCCAGAAAGGCCCGTGCAGGACCTGCAACATGCGGTCGTGCCTCATCCTGCTGAAATGTAGGGTTTCGAAGGGATCGAATGAAGGGTAGAGCCACGGGTCGTAACACATCTGAAATGTAACGTCCACCGTTCCAAGTGCCGTCAATGCGAACAAGAGGTGAGCGAGACGTGTAACCAATAGCATCCCATACCATAACGCCGGATGATACACCAGTATGTCGATGACGAATACACGCAACCGCGATGTCGCCAAACACGGATCCGACCATCATGATGCTGGAAACAGAACCTGGATTCATCCTAAAAAATGACGTTTCACCATTCGTGCACCCAGGTTCGTCGTTGAGTACACCATAGCAGGCGCTCCTGTCTATAATGCAGCGTCAAGGGTAACCGCAGCCATGGTCTCCGAGCTGATAGTCCATGCTGCTACAAACGTCGTCGAACTGTTCGTGCAGATGGTTGTTGTCTTGACAACGTCGCCATCTGTTGACTCACGGATCGAGACGTGGCTGCTCGATCCGTTACAGCCATGCGGATAAGATGGTTATCATCTCGGCTGCTAGTGATACGAGGCCGTTGAGATCCAGCACGGCGTTCCGTGCTGGATCTCAACCCACCCCCGCATATCGAGGCAAAAATCCATTGAAAGCAAAGATGTTACAGCTTTTCATGACAGTTATGGGTCGTTGACCTGCTCGTGTTACTTAAGTTGACTGAAAGAGTTTAATAAGATACTATAATAGAAGTTTCATATATTTTCTTATTCCGCTCTTAAGTGATAGCGTTCACTTACCGTGTGCTTCAATTTATCTCTGTAATCACAATTTTTTTTCAAACTGTGAAAAATGTTCCAAGGTCACGTATTTAGCATCAAACGCTCTGGTGAAATTTAAAAATGTTGCAATCGAGGAAATTTTGTCGATACTGTGTTTAGCATTCTATCCGTTGGTCTATAAAAGCACAGAAGCAATCAGCAAATGAAATCAAATTTAATAGAAGTACTGCAAAAAATGTCCACCTCCATATCTGAGTAGTCAGCGTAGATGGCTGCCTGAAAAGGGCCTGGCTTCGATTTCCGGTGCTGCCAAAGATTTTGTTTTGGTGCGAGAAATGGTATGAGGTGCATCTAGCCTCGTAATGCCAATTAAGGAGCTGCATGACCGAATACCAGCGGCTACACAGCCTCGAATGTCTGGATAACAGGCGGGAGAGCAGTGTGCTGAACACTTTTCCCTCCATACCGCATCCGCATGGCGTTGCAAGATAGAGGTTGACAAGCCGGCTGGTAGACATCCCTTGTGTCTTCACGGCCTGACGAGGAACTCATTTACTATCAAATAGTCAGTTACAGGTTAAATACACTCCGAAATAGAAGCTATTGATAACTGATACAAATTTCCATTTTAAGGACATGTAAAATTGTTAAGACAATCCAGAAATTAAGTCCAATTGCAAATACCAAATGTTCCATAGTGGAAGACCTTCTGTTTAAAGGTACAGCATGGCCTATGACTGATGAAAACGGAGAAACCAGATGCAGTCTGAAAAGCTTTTTAGGGTGTTTCAGGATATGTTGTGATGAGAAATAACCGTTAAGAAAAAATTCGATACGCTGCGTCGTGTCCGAATTGGTTAACGTTGAAATTAGCAAATCAGACTTTCGCGCATCTGCAAGCGGCTCGCCAGGTACAGTTAGTGTCAGTAGTTCTCATAGCGTAGGTATTAGCGTACGAGACTGCTAGTCTTTTGCTGTGATTCGATACTTACAACCGTCCCATGTACAATTATTTTTAGAACTCTCTTGCTCGGCTTTAGGAAACGAAACGAAGAACACGTTTAGCAGCAGCGTCTCTGACGGGACACTTGAATTTGCGTCTGCAACGGCCTGATTGGCTAACTTCAATGCTGATTGACTCTGAAACACCCCAACGTACCGAATTTTTGTCTTACTAAGTATTTCTCAGCACAACCTACCTTGCAACGCTCTTCCAAGCTTTTCAGACTGTTTCTGACCACCCTGTGTAATTAGAATTTTATTCACCGTAAAATCTTGTAGCCGAAGAATGAACAATATCTTACAAATAGTTTTAATATATTATACAGGGAGTGTATATTTACAATTGCTGCACAAAACACAACCTCATGTCTGGCAACAACAAAAACAGCATAAAATGTAGGAAAGTGCTTATGGCGGTCTCTAGTGCACATACCGAGTGGGGATGGCACTGTAGTTAGCACACTAGACTCGCATTAGGGAGGGTGACGGTTCAAATCCGCATCCGATAATTCAGATTTAGGCTTACCTCGACTTTCCTGTATCAGTTCAGGCGAATGCTGGGCTGATTCTTTTGAAAGGAAACGGTCGATTCCTTTCCTCGTCTTTCAAACATTTTGAGCTTATGCTCTGTCTCAAAAAAGCCTCGGTATCTTCCTTCCTTTTATTGTACATTCCTTTTTCTGATTCTAAACTTAGTTACTAGGTTGAAATAACAACAAGGAAACGTCATGTTCTGTAAAGCACAGTATCCTCAAGGTGCAGCGCTACCCCCTACAGCGAGAAACAAAAAGAAGCAAGCAAAAGTGTGTAATTCCAGTACGACCAGTCCTAAAAACTGCGCTCCAGTGTTCGGAGATCTTAACCGGTAGTGATGGCTGCAGACGCTACACAAATTCGGAGACCCACTGCTGTAATTGAACAGACTTCTATGTAGCTCGTACAAAACTACAAAAATGATGCTCTGTGGATTTAAATGGCTAAGTTGTTCTTGCTAGGCCCTGCTATGTAAATTTAGGGAACCTCTTTTCCAGGAAGACTAAGCGGAAACTCTGCAGGCTATAAAACTCTTTGCCAGTAAAAATGTTTACCCGCATCTAGAAAGTTAATTACGACCCGGACATGTCTTTAAGACCCAAGCTGTAATTTTCCAGAAAATGGAATGGATAACGCTACAGATCCTAAAGTGGAGAATTACGAGGGTGAGTCAAATGAAAATCTTAAATTTTTTTAAAAATATTATTTATTGTGCAGAAGTGGTACACAGCTGTATCACTTTTAAACACAATCTCCCCCCACGCTCAATGCAAGTCCTCCAGCGCTTACAAAGTGCATAAATTCCTTTAGAAAAAAATTCTTCTGGTAGTCCGCGCAACCACTCATGCACCGCGTGGCGTACCTCTTCATCAGAACGGAACTTCTTTCCTCCCATTGCGTCTTTGAGTGGTCCAGACATACGGAAATCACTTGGGGCAAGGTCTGGTGAGTATGGTGAATGAGGAATACACTCAAAATACAGGTCTGTGATTATTGCAACTGTTGTACGGGCAGTGTGGGACCTTGCATTGTCGTGTTGCATCACTGCTGACAGCAATCCACGTCGCTTTGATTTGATTGCAGGCCGCAGATGATGTTTTAGAAGATCTGTGTATGATGCATTGGTGACAGTGGTCCCTCAAGGCATGTAATGCTCCAAAATGACGCCTTTTTCGCCCCAAAAGAGAGTCAGCATAACCTTCCCTGTTGATGGTTCTGTTAGAAACTTCTTTGGTTTTGGTGATGAGGAATGGCACCATTTCTTGCTCGCTCTCTTCGTTTCCGGTTAGTGGAAGTGAACCCAGGTTTCGTCCCCAGTAACGATTCTTGCAAGGAAGCCATCACCTTCTCGTTCAAACCGCCGAATAAGTTCTTCACAAGCATCACTAGCCGTTCCCTTACTTCAGTAGTCATCTGCCGTGGCATCCATCGTCCAGACACTTTGTGAAACTGGAGCACATCATCCACAGTGTGGTGCGCTGACCCATGACTAATTTGTAAACATGCTGCAATGTCATTCAGTGTCACTCGCCGGTTTCCTTCACTATGGCTTCAACTGCTGCAATGTTCTGTGGAGTCACAACTCGTTGTGCCTGACCTGGACGAGGAGCATCTTCCACTGAAGTCACACCATTTTCGTAGACTTGCTGCTGTGACAAACATGCATCACCGTACTGAACCTTCATTCGTCGATGAATTTCAATAGGTTTCACACCTTCACTACGCAAAAACCGAATAACAGAACGCTATTCTTCCCTGGTGCAAGTCGCAAGTGGGGCGGCCATCTTTATACTAACACTGCGACGGTATGTGTGCATCTGTACTATGCTGCCACCTACAGGCCATTCTGCACGCTGCTTGTAGCACGCTTACCAACTTACAGGATAACGGTGCGAAATTTGGATTTGTTATTACAAATTTAAGGTTTTCATTTGACTCACCCTCATACAAAGAAAAAATTTGATATGAATGGATGGTGTTAACGAAAACCAGCTTTTGATTAACACATTAATTTACTCAATCAAAACACATATTAAATGGATCTAATTATGAAAAAATATCAGTTGACCTTACAAATGTCCCATGTATTATGTGTACCAAGTAAACGTATTTGGCCGTCCTCTGTGGCCGGGTGGTTCTAGGCATTCAGTTCGGAACCGCGTTGCTGTTATGGTCGCAGGTTCGAATCTGCCTCGGGCATGGATGTGTGTGATGTCCTTAGGTTAGTTAGGATTAAGTAGTTCTAAGTCCAGGGGACCGATGACATCAGATGTTAAGTCCCATAGTGCTTAGAGCCATTTTTAAACTTATTTGTTTTCAGCGTTACCTGAATAACCAAAAATTTTGTCCCTTATACACAACTGACATTCTAAAAATTACTCACGAACTTTTGTCTAAACGAATACAATTACTGTTGACGTCATTGCTATTATGAAACTCTTGCATCTACTAAAGCAATGCTGCACTGGAGACCGATGATCGCAGTGACTTGAGTTGCCCTATGACAAAGGTGCTGTTAGTCATCCTGATCGTAATTAGTCAGCAAGAGAAATGCAGAGTGCCGCCATTCTGTGTGTAGCTCTGTGGTACAGGACGAGGATCGAGCTGCTGTCAGCAGGAACGCTTGACTCTGATCGTCTGCTATGATGCGCACAGCTCTGTGTCCCCGAATGAACGCTACTGATGTGCACAAGATGTGCACACCTCTCCGTATATGCCTGCCAATAGTAGGATATCAACGCTAAGCCATCGATTGACGAGGTTCTGTCATGCGCGAAAATCCTGCCAAGTAAAACGTACTGCGATGAAACGTCAATGACTTTCCTATTCGTCCTCCTCCTTCCAAAAAGCATCCGCTTCAGCTCCATCTCCATGACGTCACAAACATGTTTACCAATCATGCATTTTCGGTCCCAGAAACTAGCCTCATTCAAAGATCCTCTAAAAGTAGAGAAACTACACTAGAGGCTAGGTTTTTATTTGACTGAGAGCTGTGTTTCTTTAGTAAGATTATCTCCTGAATGCACTTTTCAGAATATCAAAAAGAGCCGGTCACTTGTTGCCAAAGTCCTTTCTCTGTCCTTAGGTCTGCCGCAGGACAGGACTCGGTCGTAAACACCTGACACCCTCCGTGGCTGCTTGGGCGTGGTGACTCTCATGGAATCGACACCAGAGGCTGTGGCCTGTGCCGATAAACAGGGTCGCTTTTTTCTTTACATCAGTCACGGCCTTCTCTGTCCAAAATCCAGCGTGCTTCCCGTCCCCGCACACTCACAAAAAGTACAGAGAGGAACTAGGAATATCTGCATAATGTTAAATGTATTCTGATATGATAGCTAGAAGTCAGTGGGACACACGCTCCTCCCTCCAATATTTAAACAATTAAATATTATGAGTTTAGATTAACCAATGAGGAGATAAGAAATCACGGGAACAACTGAAATAGCGCATTGCTTCACTGCAATTTGCGTTTATTGTAACACTTGATAACAGACAGTCTTCACTCGCTGCTTCAGTCTATATACATAAAATCACGTCTGTATGAAACCAGTAAAGTGTCTGAAATTGTGTCATTTCATTTGTATAAGTCCCTTTACAATAACTCTGTCAAGTAAAATGGAATGTCCAGAGACATTCGATTGCGTGTCAGAGGGAATGCTCTTCTGGGATATGGAGACGGATGTTGGCACGTATACTGTTGTGTTTACGTTGTACTGAGAATGGGCGTCGAAATCTGCGCGCCATAACGTTAGACAGGTCCCTTTCTGCAGCTCCGGAAGGGCTATAGGCCTACGAGAAAGTGACTTAGAAGAGATTGAAGACACTGTTTCAACACTGTTCTATAAAGGTTTCTCATCACTTCGCATAAACTGCATCACGGAATTGGTATAATTTCCCATGAACAGTGCGACAGCCAAAATTCCCCAGACATATAGTGAGTGCTATAGCCTCTGAATTTCTCGGAATGTTCGGAAATGGTAAATGTGCAATGTGATAAAGTCGCAAACTTTACTAGGGATTCGTGAAAGTTCTGTTAAAAAACATCTGCACGTAGTTTCCAAAATGGGACAAGTGTCCCCTTCTATCCTCTCTTTGGGCGCCTATGTTTGTACAGTGTGGTCAGAAACAGTGTGAAAAACTTGTGAGGATGTTGCTGGGTAGGTTGTGGTAAGAAATAACAGTTAATAATCCGATACGTTGCTCCGTTTCCGCTTTAACTGCCACTGAAGCTAGCCGGTCAGGCCCGCTAGAGATGGTGTCGCCAGAAGTGGTCTACGTTTGGCTTCCTAGAACCGAACAAGAGAGCGATACAAAAATCGGATGTTAGACAGTAAGGATCGAACCCGAGCCTAAGGCAGATGAGTCTCGTGCACTATTGTCTTCTCTTTGAGATCAACTGATACTAATTATACCTGGCGGGCCGCTTGAATTTGCGCCCGCAGCGGCCTGATTTGGTAACGTCAGTGCTTATTAACTGGGAAACTGCGCAACGTATCGAATATTTTTCGTAACAATTATTTCTTAGCACCCGCTCTGCAAGATCCTTACAAGCTTTTCAGGCTGTTTCTGTCCACCTTGTACATACTCATGTTCTACTATAAATGCTAATCATCTCTGTCTTCCCTCATATTTTTCATTACCGTTAATAATACAATAATTTTATCTTTCAATTGAGTCAACAAGCTTAATGTTATCAGTCATCATTTTTCTTCCGCTACACGTTTCAGGGATTTAAACCACCATCATGAAGTGAATTTGTAAGACACGTATGCGTTTTTGGTAGGTTGTGGCACTGTCTCCAACAGCCAGAGTCTCTATTTTCTGAAGTATTAACCACATGCAACGTCTGGTGCACTTTGTAAACACTGAAGTGTGCAAAGTGAGGGTGGTGTAAGACGATAAAACACAACTCATTAATTGACATAAATCCATCTAGTAATGGAAGTTTAGACTACCAGATGAATCTGCATCAGCGACGCGCCGGCAGCGATATGGCAGACTTCGTCAAAGAGTCAGTGCCGTTAGGCCTATACTAGCGTGGCTCTACTGTGTATGCGCCGGATGGCCCAACGAAAAGCAAAATTTTCTACAGCGATAACAGTCACGGTGCTTCGGGCTCAAGACTATAGGCAACTTTCCGAGCATCGAGCACGACGATACTCTCAAAATAAATACAGTCGCATCTAAATATGACGTAAATCAGTCGTCAGTGCGAGTACGTTCGCGATTACCTTCTCTGTGTTCGTAGAGATGACACATAGCTGCCTCCATTTTTACTGGAGTAGCATGATGGGTGAGGGGCCTAGTTGTGTCTTGATATGTCAAAGCAAAAAACAAGATCGCTAAAACGTCCACCAATATGGCGTCTTCTCGTGATTTCATCTCCCAAGCACTGTGGTAGTTAGTTGCTTTTGCTGTAAGACTTTAATGGAACTACCAAGAAACAGGCTATGGATCTATCTTGATGAAATAATAAGTTCTGGACCTATTTTTTTACTACGCACATTGCGTTAGACAAAACTGCACAGTGACGTGCTGCAGTAATATGTACAGGAATTACACGCAAATTTATTAATCAGAATTCCAAAATATAATTTCCTCTGTCTTTCAAACGCAGTAGTAAGTTTTGTTAGTATTTTATTAATCATTTTACACTTTTGTATATATTCCGCTTGCCTTGCCAAGTCGCGATACTAGACGTACACTGCAACACATCTGACCTAGTTGTTTAGCTTCTCCACCAACAACTGTGATCCACAATTTGCAACTGAAGTATTTGCCGGGTAATTCGCCCTTTGACTATTTCTTATTAGTCAAATGTTTTCTGAGCATTAATAATACTCCCCTGACTTTACAAATGAAATGTTAATGTCAATTTAGTAATTCTACACATATGTAAACGTGGGGATAAGGCCCAAAGAGATCCAGAAGTGTTGGCGGTAGGATAGAAAGGGTTAATAAACTCTGTCATCTAGTGTGTTATGCTGCTTGTACTGGAATATGTTCCAGAGGCTATATATACGGATGGACACAGCTGAGTTGAGACAGTGGGAGGGGAAGATGCACAGAGTAGAGAGAAGGAGATGGATAGATGTGAGAGGATGAGATGGACAGAGGGTGACAGTGGTTCAAATGGTTCAAATAGCTCTGAGCACTATGGGACTCAACTGCTGTGGTCATAAGCCCTCTAGAACTTAGAACTACTTAAACCTAACTAACCTAAGGACATCACACACATCCATGCCCGAGGCAGGATTCGAACCTGCGACCGTAGCGGTCGTGCGGTTCCAGACTGTAGCGCCTTCAAGGTGACAGTGGAGAAGGAAATGGACAGAGATAGTGGTAGGTGAAGATGGACAGAGATACAGAGGATTTCTATATGCCAGACACATATGCAGCAAAGCCATGTGTAAATGTGTGGTAATTAATACGAGGTGCGACAATAAAGTAATGAGACTGATTTTATTTGCAAGATGTGGTAACCCTGCAGGCTTGCGTAGGCACAATATCTTTTACCTTGGTTTACAAGCAGCTTCTAGTCCAAGCGGCACATCGATGCAACTGCTCAGTCGTGAGTTGTGCTTTAATAAGTTAACACATGTTTGTGTCTCCCGTCACGGAAATGGAACCGCATAATATTGCGCAACGGTATACCATTTCTTTTTGCGTTAAATTGGGTGAAAACGCGACGACAACTTACGGTAAGCCTTAGAAGGCTTTTGGAGAGGAGGTTATGTCAAGAGCTCAAATTTTTCGTTGACATAAAATGTTTAGTGAAGGCAGAACGAATGTTGAAGATTAAGACGGCAATGGACGACCATCAACCTCACGGACGGATTTCAACTTGGCCAGAGTGCGTGAACTCATACGATCTGATCGAAGATTATCCGTGAAAATGATTGCAGAAGACCTGAACATCAATCGAGAAACTGTTCGTCTAATAATAACTGAAGATCTTGGTATGAGAAAAATTTGTGCAAAAATGGTCCCCAAAAATCCTCACACCACAACAGCGAGAAACACGGAGAAACGTGGCAGCCGATCTGTTCAAGCAAACAGAAATCAATCCATAATTGTTGAGCCATGTTATCGCTGGTGATGAAAGTTGGTTTTCAGTACGATCCAGAGACAAAACGCCAGAGTTCGCAATGGTGCTCAAAGGGATCACCCAGACCAAAAAAAGCTCGCATGTCAAAGTCAAAAGTGAAACGCATGCTTGTGTGCTTCCTCGATTCCAAGGGAATTGTTCATAAAGAGTGGGTGCCTCCTGGACAAACAGTTAACCAATATTACTACAAAGAAATTTTAGAAAGACTTCGTAAAAGAGTTCTTCGTGCCCGTGCCAACATTGCTGATAATCGGATTATGCTTCACAATAATGCGCCATCCCATACTGCTCTGTCAGTACAGCAATTTTTAACTTCAAAACAAATTTCAGTACTACCACAGCCACCTTATTCACCAGATATCGCTCCGTCCGACTTTTTTTTAATGTAACTGTTAATCCGACTTGATTGCAAATTGTTTGTTCGTACGATCGGTTTCGGTTCCTCTAGAACCATCTTCAGAGCTGATATTTCGGTTACAGGAGTAACCCGTCCAAATACAGCAACTTCCACATGCTGCGTTGATGTGACGCAGCATGTGAATGTTGCTGTATTTGGACGGGTTACTCCTGTAACCGAAATATCAGCTCTGAAGATGGTTCTAGAGGAACCGAAACCGATCGTACGAACAAACAATTTGCAATCAAGTCGGATTAAAAGTTACATTGTAAAATCACTGATTGCAGCTGCCCTATCGGACATTAAGTCTGTTTTCGAAACGACTTTTTTCTGTTTCCAAGATTCAAAACGGCGGTCAAGGGACACCATTTTCAAACAACACAAGATGTCCAAAAAGCTGTGACGAGGGTCGTGGAGGATATTACAGAAGATGAGTTCCAGAAATGTTACCATCAATGGCAGAAGCGCTGGAAAAAGTGTGTGCAATCAGAAGGGAACTACTCTGAAGGAGACAATACTAAACTTGACTAAAACGGTAAGGAACATTTTTTTCTCTCATCAGTGTCATTACTTTATTGTCGCACCTCGTAAAAGCAAATATGAGTTTTGGCACGTGGACCCGAAATGATCCTTATATCTTTTATTCCAACAGCCAATCATACCACAATCCGATACAGTTGGCGCAGTTTCCAACGATACTAGCATGTATCGTTCCTACCTCATTCCAGTTCGACAACGTGCGTCAGCTACTGCACCTTCGCCCAAATGAGATGTGAAAAGCGGAAAAAGCTCTCGTGGCTCCGTGAACCAGAGCTGTTACAAAAGGTGACAGCAATGTTCTTTACTTGCCTGTTCGTGTGTGTGTGCAGGGGCCCGAACGTGTCGATCCTGCACCTGCGCAACGCGGCGGACCCGTGGGACTGCCCGTCGCCGCAGCAGCAGCAGCAGAAGCAGGGCCCGCCCCCGCAGGACTCGGCGCCGCCCCCGCCGCCCGCGTCGTTCGCGCGCACGACGCCGCGGTCCTCCGGGTCCGCTTCGGCGACCGCCAACTCAGGGGGCGGCGGCGGCGGCGTGTCTGCGCAGCTCAAGCCCACCTACTCGACGCTGCCGCGGCGCGAGTCCTCGCTGCTGTCCGGCGTGACCGCCGTCTCCACCACCGTGACCGTCGCCAACAGCTCCGGCAGCTGCAGCAGGGAGCTGTCGCCGGTGCGCTGGTGCGACCGCGAGGTCGACGGCGTCTACCTGGGCCGCTCCGGCTGGGTCCAGGTGCGTACTCTCTGCTCTAGTTTACACAACACTTTACGTTGCAAGAGCTCTTCTTTTATTGGTGGTGGTGGTTAGTGTGTAACGTCCCGTCGACAACGAGGTCATTAGAGACAGAGCGCAAGCTCGGGTTAGGGAAGGATTGGGAAGGAAATCGGCCGTGCCCTTTCAAAGGAACCATCCCGGCATTTGCCTGAAACGATTTAGGGAAATCACGGAAAACCTAAATCAGGATGGCTGGAGACGTCTTCTTTTATTACTGTCCCTCGTTTCATTCGAAGCCCATTTAGCTGCATACAACAACTTACAAAACGCTGAAATCTGGGTTCGCAGGAGAGAGCGGATGAGGTTGTGGAAAGGGGCCAAGATCAGTTGCTGTTGGTTACACAAGAACACACAACTTTATTCCTCGAAAACCAATGCACAGTTTTCTCTTTGAAACAACACGGATCAATTCACGGCTGAGGGCCCAAGTAACATCTCAATAATAAAGTTTAAATAATTCCTTTTAGCACAAGGATTTAGAGAAGCAACTGAAGGGCTTACTTAAGTAAAATTAAAATATCCTTAAATATAGAATTTAGACAGATGGCTGAAGGCCTTACTTAAATAAAATTAAAATATCTTGACGGCTAAAGGCCCAAATAAAATTTCAGATCAGCAAAAGAAATTCTTAAAAGGCAAGCATTCACAAATTTCGGCTAAAAGCCATATTAAGGAAAATTTAGATTAATTCCTCGGCTGAAAGCCCAATAATATTTCAACATAATAAAAGGGAACCTTTAAGGACAAGCATTTGCCGGCCGTGGTGGCCATGCGGTTCTAGGCGCTCAGTCCGGAACCGCGCGACTGCTACGGTCGCAGGTTCGAATCCTGCCTCGGGCATGGATGTGTGTGATGTCCTTAGGTTCGTTAGGTTTAAGTAGTTCTAAGTTCTAGGCGACTGATGACCTCACATGTTAAGTCCCATAGTGCTCAGAGCCATTTGAACCATTTTTTGACAAGCATTTACACAGTACAACAGGAAACCATCTTAAGAAAACAAACAATTAATCAAAACAAATAAAGACAAACCGTAAGATAAACATTTACACAGTACGGCTGAAGGCCATTTTAAGATTTCAGGATAATTAAAGAGAAACGTTGCAGAGTCCGCAGCTCGTGGTCGTGCTGTAGCGTTCTCGCTTCCCGCGCCCGGGTTCCCGGGTTCGATTCCCGGCGGGGTCAGGGATTTTCTCTGCCTCGTGATGACTGGGTGTTGTGTGATGTCCTTAGGTTAGTTAGGTTTAAGTAGTTCTAAGTTCTAGGGGACTGATGACAATATATGTTAAGTCCCATAGTGCTCAGAGCCATTTGAACCAAACCTTACAGAGTCCGCAGCTCGTGGTCGTGCGGTAGCGTTCTCGCTTCCCGCGCCCGGGTTGCCGGGTTCGATTCCCGGCGGGGTCAGGGAATTTCTCTCCCTCGTGATGACTGGGTATTGTGTGATGTCCTTAGGTTAGTTAGGTTTAAGTAGTTCTAAGTTCTAGGGGACTGATGACCATAGATGTTAAGTCCCATAGTGCTCAGAGCCATTTGAACCAAACCTTTGAGACAGGAATTTACACATTACAGGCTGAAAGCCACAGATTTTAAAACAAATTCAGCTGAAGGCCTAAATACAGAGCAAACAACAATTTTAAATAAATCACAGCTGAAAGCCCAATCTTAAAATACTTCGCAAAAGGTTCCGCTGAAGGCCATATACTTAACAAAGAACAGACAAAATTAATACATGGCTGAAGGCCTGGCACAGTACTTGCAACAAAAGAAAATCACAAACACAAACAGCAGAACAGTGGTGATCAGAAGTGTTCCAGGGGTCGGTCTGGTGAGGAAACTCTAACAACAGTTTAGGTGAGACAGGCTGCCAAGCATAAAACTTAATAATCGTGTGGCAGCACGACCTAGGGACGGCTGAAGAACCAACCAACAGCCCAATCAATTACCTTCCACCCGACCGACGACACGACAACCAAAATATCAGCGAGGCCAATGATCGCAGCAGGACTATGTCTTGATAATTGGCGTCTAATCACAGTCAAGGCACAATAACCACTCAAATAAAAAGGGAGAACAACATCAAGCTGTCAAACTACACGCTGTGCCAGACAGCATCAACATGGCGAGGAAAACATACTGTAGGAAAACTACGCCAATAACCAGGGCAGGTAACTAGAACGTTAACGACCACAAGGCAGAAGATACCACTGGTGCACTTCACTAACAAATAATAATCATTTCAAAAGTTAAACACCATACAGGAAGACGGCTGCAAAATTTTGCCGACTCCAGCACACCATCACGTTGCTGCTTGCGGGAACAGCCCAGGAAGCAACAACCAGTAATCAACGAAGAGATGTCACAGCAGTTGAGGTTTCATAACAGGTTCACTTATTACTCAACTCCAGTATGCAGGTTCGGTGGGCGACGGAACTTTGCCGCTCTCACAGCTAGTGCCACACTATTCCGACCGCGTGTGCACGCCGCCAGTGGCCCCGGCCTGACCTCCCGGCACAGGACTTCCTCGCTGCTCCATCGCAACCGACCGACTGCCTCACACACACCACGACACGGAAATATACCGGCCACACCAAAGAAGGTACAGCAGTTCTAGTATCGATAAACGCTGCTGCTGCCACTGACAGAGGCAAGAGAGCAACTCGTTAAGGTAGTAACTGAGGGAACAATAAGACGCCACTCGATGATGACAAAAAGCCAAAAAAGAATAACGGCATCAGCGCCAGCCGACCACGGCTCAATAACTTTACGATGCATGACAGAAGTGCAGAACAAGTCGTGACGAAGAATTTCGTATCAGACATGTGTGGTCTGTCAAGCCGGGAAACCACCTGAAATTGGCCTACAGAAGCCACCTAAGCTAAAGGGCTTGTGACACTGACTTCCGTCTACATTAGTAAGTTAACCTCTTCTTTAAGGGTAATGAAAAAGAAAGACTTCTGAACAAAACTACGTTTCCAATTTGGTCAAAACTTAACCCTTACCGGTACAGTAGCCTGACAAGGTCATAGAAAGAAAACGATTCAATTGGTGATTGCACGTTGTAAAATTCACAGAATTGTCGGGTAGAATGTACACAAACGACAATTTTTGATAGCATAGACAGCCATAAACTTTTGCGCCGTCTATAGGGGTAATACTAATGGACACAACGCAGCAAGAAAATCGTCTTCTCTTTTTAAGGAGGATCGTTTTGACAATAGTGACCTTCGGGGTTTGATGAAGATCGTTTAAACGTATTAATCCACAATGATCCACTTCAGTGTACTCGAGAACCGGCAAATGTGATGAACTCTGGTCATTCCAGTACTGTGCGACGTTGGCATGCAGTAGGGCAACGTTTAAAAATCGGGTGTATGCTCTAAGCCAAAATTACAAATATCAGCGGGTGGACGTCTATGCATCTCTGCTCGCTCGTCATCAACTGGCTCGTGAACAACAAAATGGTTCAAATGGCTCTGAGCACTATGGGACTTAACATCTTAGGTCGTCAGTCCCCTAGAACTTAGAACTACTTAAACCTAACTAACCTAAGGACATCACACACATCCATGCCCGAGGCAGAATTCGAACCTGCGACCGTAGCAGTCCCGCGGTTCCGGACTGCAGCGCCTAGAACCGCACGACCACCGCGGCCGGCTCGTGAACAACACCGACCATTCCTATTCCATATCGTTATTGGTGACGAGAAACGATGTCCTTATTCAAACATAAGGAAAAGAAAGGAATGGTTGAACCTAAGTAAAGTAACAGCTACCCGTACAATGTCCTGCGAGAGTTCACAAAAGCTAATGATATGCATCTTGCGTAGTGTGGTGTGCTACAAATTGCTTTCCTGGGGTGTAACCGTCACCACTGAGACGTCCTGTAGACGCAATCCAATAACAACGACTACCAAGAATGCGTGAAGTGGTGCTACTCCACTACAACGCTCACCCGCAATTTGCTAGACAGACAAAAATACTATACAGGTGTTGGGTTGGGTAGTCATTGCCGCACCCATCTCATTCTCGTGATCTTGCACCTTCTCCGCTCTCTATCGAACAACCTTCAAAGAACTTCCTTTCCGGATGAAAACACGCTCCTAACACAGCTTGGTTAGTTCGTCGCCTCAAAACCAAGTGATGTCTATAGCCCAAAAGTTACTTGTCTTTGGCAGACTGTTGTCACTGACAGAGAATATACACGGTGTTTCAGTAAAAGGTTTAACTCTGTAACTTAGAAACCAATAGATGACGGGAAAATTTATTGCGATAGGTCAACATATGAACGTTACACTTTCTGCGGAACTATAAACATAGTGTACTGTGTCATTTTCCAAAGAATTACATCAAAGATATACAATTTTTTAAATGGAACAATATTTGTTTCTATCATCTACTGGAATCATTTAAACGGGCTGTGCACAAATCAATTTTAAATCAATTTCCTATTACGGTTAGTTTGGGAGCTAAAACCCTTCAAAATTTCAGGGGCGGATACTACACGGTGTACATAATACGTGACTGTGTGGTGATGGATGTTCTGGCAGCAGAATGTTGATTTAAACGAGGTGTTCAAATTTCCGTGCATGTCCGTGAATACACAAGGTAATGCCCATTCCAAAGTTGCTGCAGACGAGATGTACCGTCGCCAGCGTCGCGGAGTTTATAAATTTTAAAATTTTCTCGGATTCTCAACCAGGTACCGTCGTCGAAATAGTGCGATATTTTGGCAAACTGACTTGCCGTCATCTTTAGGTGGCCCTGTTGACCGACTCGTCTTCCGCATGGCGCAGTCATATGTATCCGTCTCCTCCCTCTTGCTGTTGTCAATGGTTCCAAGTTGCGTAGGCCCAGCTCCGCCGATGAAGTCGTAGGGTTAGTACGATAGTAGGACCCTAATTGCGGTTTATAATACCCGCCAGGTTAGCCGAGAGCAGTCCGGCTTTCGCCGCCGTGCAGTGCGGACGTGATGTTGTTTCCGCCTGCGGAGCGCGCGCGCTCGCTGTTGTTTACATTTCAGCGGCCGTCACTTACGTGTCGCTTACGTGCACTAGAACCATGGCCAACCGTTTTCGAAAATCAACTTTACGATTCAACTTCTGCAACGACTACGCACGACCAAAGGCCTTGGAAGTGGAACGCTTCCTACGCGACGTTGCTAAGATCCCAGCTTCTGACATCTTGGGCATCCATTTGTCCATATTAAGCAGTACGTCAAAGTCGTCAGTGACGCGGTATGTGAAAGAATACTTCGTGACACCAACCACAGATTACGCTTTTGCCACGCCGACGGCAATGTCGGAGCGGTCACTGTCGACCATGCCGGCTTAGGAATGCGCACCATACGAGTTTTCGAACTCCCGTTCGAGCTTCCGGCGGAAGACGTTATCGCGGCTTTCCGCCCATATGGCACTGTACATTGCCACACTGCCGAAAGCTAGGCGCAATTCCAAACGTACCCCGTTCTGAACGGTGTACGGCAGATCACCATCGACCTTCATCGCCACGTGCCATCTTACCTGCAAATTAGCGGGTGCCGCGCGGTTGTCATATACGACGGCTAACCCAAGACCTGTTCCGGGTGCGGCAAAGAAGGCCACCTCAGATCTGAGTGTCTTCAGAGACGAATCACCCAATTGCCAGCCGCTACCGTGGCACCTCCGGCTCCGACGACGGCTTTACCGATCACCTACGCATCGGCGCTCTCTTCTCCTCCCACCGGCCGCCGCCCGTCGGACCACGTACCGGTGACCCTTCCAGCTGCTACGGATACCACCGGGGCCGACACGTCGCGCTCAAAGCCTGACGCTACTCCGGCGCCAGTACTAACAGCGACGACTTCCGACACCCACCCGCCTGAACACATGGACGCCCCTTCATTTGACGTTCCCGCGACGGCCTTCCTCTCAGAGCGACGCGACTCCCTTCCGTCTTCCGACACGGAGGGACGAACCCGCAAACAACGTTCACCTAAGAGGCGCAAGAGGAGGCGCCGTGCGGTCTCGGAACGAGACGGATCACCTCCCCCTGATGCTATAGAGGCCTCGGAGAACCTACACGACGATACGAATGACGACAACATGACGCCGACTGTGGATGCGTCGATCCCTACTCTACTGGCTCGCTCAGGGGCTCCTGAACCAATGGACTCCACCGATGCGACTGCCGCCGAGACGTCCTCCGCCCCTACGACCGAAGTGGAACGTACGACCATCACAACGACAACGCCTTCAATGGTGTGGAGTGAGGATGTCGATGAGGACCCAGACCACACGCTGGGGACAGAGTTACCCCAGACGGAAGCATTGTTATGCCGCTGATAACGCCGTCAAGTGGCGTACGGCACGACTCCCGTTGCCTCGCCCCTCTTCATCCTCCGCCGGTGGAGTTCCCCTCCACGCCGGGGTACGGCTCCAAACCTACCGAATAGCGACGATCAACACTAACACCATTAGCTCACCCGTGAAACTTCAGCTGCTGCGATAGATGATATGGGCGTCGGACGTCGATATCGCACTACTACAGGAAGTACACTTGGCCACACTTCCAGACGTCGTGGGATATAACACTTATCCTTCTCCTGGTGACCACCTGGGACGCGGCGTAGCCATCTAAAGCCAGAGAAGGCATTCCAGTGGCCGATATCACATACCTTCCATCTGCCAGAGGCATGGCCGTCACCGTCATGGGGACGCGTATCGTCAACATTTACGCTCCGTCAGGCTCCACCCGCAGACGCGACAGGGCACTCTTCTATTCAGAAGAAATCGCTCCTTTGTTTCTTGGATGCTGCGACCATTACTTGCATGGGGGTGATTTTAATTGTGTCTTGCACCCTAAAGATCAAGTGCCCCACTACAACACCTGTCAAGAACTGCGTCTTGTCGTCCGAGATCTGTTGCTCCGCGACACTTGGGAAGTTCGGTACGGCGAAGCGTCTGGACATACTTACCAGACGAGTCACTCCGCGAGCCGCCTTGATAGAATTTACGTCTCTCGGGAACTCACACCTGCAGTCCTAGGTGCAGAACTTTGGCCCCTGGCCTTTTCGGACCACTGTGCCTACATCTGCAACATTCTCTTCCCCGAGCAAGTGGTCTGGCGTAGTCGTGCACCGTGGAAGTTAAACACCTCCCATCTTCATGATCCCGAATGTCTTCAACGTGTTACCGAAACATGGGCCACCTGTGAACGTCACTTACCTAAATACTGCACGACCTTGACCTGGTGGCTGGAATGTGCCAAACCTGCCATTCGACGTACTTTGATTCAGTATGGAAAGGAAGTTGCTATGTGGCGCCAGCACACTACCGACTATTTCTACGCCGTTCTCCGCGACCTGGACGCCCACCTGCCCACCCCCGACACCCAGAGGGAACGCAGCAGGATTAAGGCGCAAATTGTAACTTTGACACGCCGTAGACTGCAGGGGGCTATGGTACGAACCCGATGTCAAGATTCGGCGGAACAAGAACATCCGACCATGCATCATATCGCCTCCGATAGGAAACATCGACGACAACAACTCATCACCGAGATCAACACCTGTTGCGGCCAGCACGTCACTTGCCAGGCCGAAATTGTCAGTGCCTTTGTCGACCACTACCGCACAATGTACCAGGAGGAGACTACCAACAACCACGCTGAGGAGTCTTTGTTACCACACGTAACTCGCACCCTCACCAGCGACGAAGCGGACGAGCTGATGGAGCCCATTACGCGTGACGAAATCCACGATGCAGTCAAAAAAGGTGCTCTGAATAAGTCATCTGGTGTCGACGGATTGCCGATAGAATTTTATCGCGCTTTCTTCACACTAATGGCGTCACGATGGACAACGATGTTTCATGAACTGCTGACGATGGGGAACGCCGTACCGCCGTCCATCGTCACGGGAATTATTATACCGATCCACAAACCCACACCAGGTGTGACGACAGGACATTACCGTCCCCTGACTCTGCTTAACGCAGACCGTAAAATTTTTACACGCCTACTGGCAACGCGATGCCGCAAGATCCTGCCTAGCATTCTATCTCCGGAACAGACAACTCCGGGCGGCTCAGTTAATATACAAACGGCCACAGGAGAATGTCGCGATTTAATTGCACTGGCAGCGGCGTGCAGACTCCGCGCCGCAGTGGTTGCCATTGATTTTGACAGCGCATACGACAAAGTGCGGCATCTTTTTCTGTTCTCAGTGATGAAACGCATGGGTTTTCCACCAGCCTTTATCGACGTGATCCGGCGCCTATACGGCACCGCCGAATCGCTGATTCAGGCTGATGGCCGTGTGGCGGGACCAGTGGCGATCCGGCGTTCCGTACGGCAAGGCTGCCCACTATCGACCCTACTGTATGCCATAAGCCTGGAGCCACTCATCTGGAGTCTGACGAGCCACCTTTCTGGTCTCACTTTGCGACAGCACAGTTTTCGATGTCGTGCGTATGCGGACGACCTCCTCCTCTTGATCCGCTCACGGAGTGAAACACACACGGTACTTGATTTCATATCAACGTACGGAACTGCAGCAGGCAGTAACATGAATATGGCTAAATCTACGGCGATGCCCATTGGACGCGGCCTCTCGACGACGACTTAGCACCTCTCCCGTGTGTACAAAATCTACGATACCTTGGTATCATTTTCACCTCCACCGTGCGCCGCTCCGCTGCCATCAATTTTCGGCGTGCACTCCAAACTATCCGCACGACGGTGCGACAAAATCTTCTCCGACGACTCGATTCTTTACAACGTGTCCAATACCTCAATCAACATGTGGCGGCCAGAATGGTCCACATCGCACACGTCCTCCCGCTGCCATCAACTATTGGACGCAGCCTTCAGGCTGCCTTCGGATACTTCCTTACGGCCGGTACGCTCTTTAAGGTCCGCTACGACACGCTCACCCTTCCCCCGCGAGCGGGGGGCCTCGGCCTTGTCAATGTGCGACTCCGAGCGTCGTCCTTGTACATGTCGACCATGCACAAGCAGTGGCACGGGGGCACCTCCCTTACGCGCAGCTTGCTGGAAATTCTTGTGCCCGCGACCATAACACAACCAGTACCAGTCGGACACATCTAGCACCATCTGACGCACATTTCTGATTTCATCGTCGACTTCAGTTATGCTCACACACACTTAACCGACCACGCGTTCTCCTCGACCTAATGATTTTTACACCCCACTCCTTCGTTCCATATCCAGCAACAATATCGAACTGAGACATCCGTCCACGCGGTGGCCAATGGTTTGGCGTCACATCCAGCAGCCTTTTCTTCCCTCCAACGTCCGGGCAACATGGTACCAAGTCGCAAATGAAAAATTTGCCACCAATCATCGTCTTCACGCCATCGGACTAAAGGACTCTCCACTTTGTTCCATTTGCCATCTCGTGGATGACGATGTCCATCAACTGACTTGTGCTGCCACCAGTGACGTCTGGAAACTTGCCCGACAGTTCGTTGCCTGTTACCTCCGCGTTCCGCCGGACTCGATTGACCCATTGACTTTTATCCATCCTGAGAATACTTATTTCCCTGCCACCAAAAATCATGCGATTGTATGGGTCAAGGGATGGACGATCACCTACATGTATAATGATGGCGACAAATCACGCCTTGATTTCTGGCAGTACTTACAAACCGCCCACAGTGAAGTCGAACACCGACCGCGCTACCGCGCCTTCTTCTCCAATTACCTACATGCGATCTTTACTTCACCCCCGCTCAGTTGGATGGTGCCACACGCCGACAGCACTCCCGCCCCCCCTGCTGACATCTGAGACTCCCCGCGCTACTTTCTACGTTGTAACCCACAGTGGAGTAGGCGCATGGACATGCGCCTCCTTTCTTTTATGCACTACACCAGAAAACACTGGTCTGTCCCTCACTCCACCGTATATTGCTTCACACCTCTTAGATTACATCAGAATTATTATTCTTTCTTTTTCCTACACCTTGTTCATAAAAAAATATTGCTCACCTTGTACGAGTATAATGTCTTGTGTTATTTTCGCCGGAAGGATGACATTTCTGTAGTATTTAAGTTTGTACCAATAAAGATCTTTTTTTCATTTACCCTTTTCCTGGTGGAAAAAAATATGGTAGAAAAAAAATAAATAAAAAAATCGCATGGTTTTGCGGTGCAAAACACAAAAAAAAATCTCAAAAAAAAAGAAAAAAAAGAGCGCTAATGCGCTGTTACGTGGACTCGGGTAGGCGCGCTGGCCCCGGATCGAATCCGCCCGGCGGATTAACGACGACGGCCGGTGTGCCGGCCAGCCTGGATGTGGTTTTTAGGCAGTTTTCCACATCCTGCTAGGTGAATACCGGTCTGGTCCGCACGTCCCGCCTCAGTTACACGACCCGCAGACGTTTGAAACACATTCACACTATTTCACGATTTACACTAGACGCAAACAGCTGGGGTACACTAATTTTCGTCCTGGGGTGTATGGGGTGGCGGCAGTAAGGGCATCCGTCCGCCCCTTAAAAATTCACCATGCCCAATCCGTCCTTTACACTACCGACCCTGCGCACAATGCGGGAATAAGGCAGTAGCAAAAGAAAGAAAGATAGAATTGCGGTTACAATCTGTGCTCCAACGCCATCAACCTCACATCGATGCTGGAGGACAGACGCTTCTACTAGGTGTGATCCCAGCTTGTCAGTTGGTGTGTCGTGAACAGTCCTTCCTTCAGACTGCATATGTCCTTTGAGCACGCCCACGGCAAAGTCCCAGGCCTTACAATGTTGGAAACAGCTGGTATTAGTTCATAGAGTTATCACATCCCTCCCTATTCCTTCAAAAAGCTGTCCAAGAACCTGCTGGCTTGGTTTAACGATTTGGCGCCCCTGTAATTCAGGCCAGTGCTCTGCATATCTGCCCGCATCTCGTGGTCGTGCGGTAGCGTTCTCGCTTCCCACGCCCGGGTTCCCGGGTTCGATTCCCGGCGGGGTCAGGGATTTTCTCTGCCTCGTGATGGCTGGGTGTTGTGTGCTGTCCTTAGGTTAGTTAGGTTTAAGTAGTTCTAAGTTCTAGGGGACTTATGACCAAAGCAGTTGAGTCCCATAGTGCTCAGAGCCATTCTCTGCATATCTTTCCTCCATAGTCTGGATTGTTTCTCAAAGTTGCGGTGTGGGTTAACTTGCCCCGTAAAATATTTCATATACGTTAAGATAGGCAACGCGTGTTTCGTCATTAGCACCCTGGGCAGCTGACGTAAGCTGGGTTGCCTATCTTAAGCTGCATGAAATATTTTCCAGACAAGTTTTCCTTTTTCCATCCTTTACATTTTCCCATATCGGCACAGGATATGGTTGACTCCTATGTCGTCCTTAACAGACGTCAGCAAAACTTTAAACTTGGGCGACTGGAGAAATAGGCACTTGGCGAATTGCCGGAGTATTTTCCCAATTTTTGCTGATGTGTTACCGACGGACAGGATAAAAGTAGTCATAACAGCTTTCTCTTCTTCCTCAGCGAATAGTGTTCTGCACCCCCCAAAATTTTATGGCGACCTGGCGCAAGTGGTAGGTACACTACTGGCCATTAAAATTGCTACACCAAGAAGAAATGCAGATGATAAACGGGTATTCATTGGACAAATATATTAAACTTGAACTGACATGTGATTACATTTTGCCGAGCGGGATTAGCCGAGCGGTCTTGGTCGCTGCAGTCATGGACGGTGCGGCTGGTCCCGGCGGAGGTTCGAGTCCTCCCTCGGGCATGGGTGGGTGTGTTTCTCCTTAGTATAATTAAGGTTAAGCAGTGTGTGAGCTTAGGGACTGATGACCTCAGCGGTTAAGTCCCATAAGATTTCACACACATTTAAACATTTTTTTAATACATTTCCACGCAATTTGGGTGCATAGATCCTGAGAAATCAGTACGCAGAACAACCATCTCTGGCCGTAATAACGGACTTGATACGCCTGGACATTGAGTCAAACAGAGCTTGGATGGTGTGTACAGGTACAGCTGCCCATGCAGCTTCAACACGATACCACAGTTCATCAAGAGTAGTGACTGGCGCATTGTGATGAGCCAGTAGTTCGGCCTCCACTGACCAGACGTTTACAGTTGGTGAGAGATCTGGAGAATGTGCTGGCCAGGGCAGCAGTTTAACGTTTTCTGTATCCAGAAAGGCCCTTACAGGACCTTCAACATGCGGCCGTGCATTATCCTGCTGAAATGTAGGGTTTCGTAGGGATGGAATGAAGGGTAGAGCCACCGGTCGTAACACATCAGAAATGTAGCGTCCACAATTCAAAGTCCCGTCAATGCGAACAAGAGATGAGCGAGACGTGTAACCAATGGCACCCCATACCAGCACGCCGGGTGGTACGCCAGTATGGCGATGACGAATACACGCTTCCAATGTGCGTTCACCGCGATGTCGCGAAACACGGATGGGACCATCATGATGCTGTAAGCAGAACCTGGATTCAACCTAAAAAATGACGTTTTGCCATTCGTGCACCCAGGTTCGTCGTTGAGTAACCCATCGCAGGCGCTCCTGTCTGTGAAGCAGCGTCAAGGGTAACTGCAGCCATGGTCTCCGAGCTGATAGTCCATGCTGCTGCAAACGTCGTCGAACTGTTCCTGCAGATGGTTGTTGTCTTGCAAACGTCCCCATCTGTTGACTCATGGATCGAGACATGGCTGCACGATCCGTCACAGCCATGCGCATAAGATGCCTGTCATCTCGACTGCTAGTGATACGAGGCTGTTGGGATCCGGCACGGCGTTCCGTAATACCCTCCTGAACCCACCGATTCAATATTCTGCTGTCATTGGATCTCGACCAACGCGAGCAGAAATGTCGCGATACGATAAACCGCAATCGCTATAGGCTACAATCCGACCTTTATCAAAGTCGGAAAAGTGATGGTACGAATTTCTCCTCCTTACACGAGGCATCACAACAACGTTTCAACAAGCAACGCCGGTCAACTGCTGTTTGTGTATGAGAAATGGGTTGTAAACTTTCCTCATGTCAGCACGTTGCAGGTGTCGCCACCGGCGCCAACATTGTGTGAATGCTCTGAAAAGCTAATCATTTGCGTATCACAGCATCTTCTTCCTGTAGGTTAAATTTCGCGTCTGTAGCACGTCATCTTCGTGATGTAGCAATTTTAATGGCCAGTAGGGTACTAGGTATGATCCCAGCTTGTCAATTGGCGAGTCGTGAACGGTCCTTTCTTCAGACTTCAGATGTCCTTTGAGCATGCTCACGGCAAAGACCCAGGCCGTACATTGTTGGAAACAGCTATTATTAGCTCATAGTGTAATCATATCCCTCCATATTCCTTCAAAAATCTGTCCGAGAACCTACTGGCTTGTTTTAACAATTTGGTGCCACTGTAATTCAGGCCGGTGCTCTGCATACCTTTCCTTCATAGTCTGGACTGTCTCGCAAATTTACGGTGTGGGCTCACTTGCCCCGTAAAGTATTTCATATAGGTTAAGATAGGCAACGCGTGTTTCGTCATTAGCAGCTGACGTAAGCTGTGTTGCCTTTCTTAAGCTGCATGAAATATTTTCCAGACCATTTTTCCTTTGTCCATCCTTTACATTTTCCCATATCGGCACTTTGGCGACTGGAGAAATAGGCACTTGGCGTAATTCCGGAGTATTCTCCCAATTTTTACTGATGTGTTACCGACGTTCCCGACGATAAAAGTAGTCGTAACAGGTTTCTCTTCTTCCTCAGTACCTTGTGTGTTCTCGACCCCCAAGATGTTATGGCGACCTGGAGCAAGTGGTAGTTAGTTGAAACCATTCTTTTACAGACAGTCTGTAGGTGCAGCAACGCAGCTGCTCAACTGTTTTGGAAATTTTTCGACTCCTTTGCACTAATTGTACTGAGGACGCCTTCTCGCTGAGAGGGGACGTAGCAGCTGCAGACATCCAAGCATAAATCTGTTGTTGTTGAAGTGGTATTCAGTCCAGAGACTGGTTTGATGCAGCTCTCCATGCCACCCTATCCTGTGCAAGATTCTTCATCTCCTGCAAGGTTCTTCATCTACTGCAACCTACATCCTTCTGAATCTGCTTAGTGTATTCATCTCTTGGTCTCCCTCTACGATTTTTACCCTCCACGCTGCCCTCCAATACTAAATTGGTGATCCCTTGATGCCTCAGAATATGTCCTACCAACCGATCCCTTCAACTAGTCAAGTTGTGCCACAAATTTCTCTTCTCTCCAATTCTATTCAATACCACCTCATTAGTTACGTGATCTACCTATCTAATCTTCAGCATTTTTCTGTAGCACCACATTTCGAAAGCTTCTATTCTCTTCTTGTCTAAACTATTTATCGTCCACATTTCACTTCCATACATGGCTACACTCCATACAAATACTTTCAGAAACGACTTCCTGACACTTAAATCTATATTCGATGTTAACAAATTTCTCTTCTTCAGAAACGCTTTCCTTGCCATTTCCGGTCTACATTTTATATCCTCTCTACTTCGACCATCTTCAGTTATTTTGCTCCCCAAATAGCAAAACTCATTTACTAACTTAAGCGTCTCATTTCCTATTCTAATTCCCGCAGAATCACCCGGTTTAATTCGACTACATTCCATTATCCTCGTTTTGCTTTTGTTGATGTTCATCTTATATCCTCCTTTCAAGAGGCTGTCCATTCCATTCAACTGCTCTTCCAAGTCCTTTGCTGTCTCTGATAGAATGAAAATGTGATCGGCGAACCTCAAAGTTTTTATTTCTTCTCCATGGATTTTAATTCCAACTCAGAATTTTTCTTTTGTTTCCTTTACTGCTTGCTCAATATACAGATTGAATAACATCGTGGATAGGCTATAACCCTGCCTCACTCCCTTCCCAACCACTGATTCCTTTTCGTGCCCCTCGACTCTTGTAACTACCATCTGGTTTCCGTACAAATTGTAAATAGCCTTCAGCTCCTTGTATTTTACCCCTGCCACCTTCAGAATTTGAAAGAGATTATTCCAGTCAACATTGTCAAAAGCTTTTTCTAAGTCTACAAATTCTAGAAACATAGGTTTGCCTTTCCTTAATCTATTTTCTGTAAAGAATTCATGTTAGTATTTTGCAGCCATGGCTTATTAAACTGATGGTTCGGTAATTTTCGCATGTGTCAACACCTGCTTTCTTTGGGAATGGAATTACTGTATGCGTTGGTTTACAGTACACGCTGCGTACTATCTTGACTATCATGTCCAGGAACGGAAGTTCGTTATTTTCTTTTATCTCTATCGATATGGCACCCAGCGGAAGACAATCACCAGGACCACCTGAAGATGGCCACAAGACAATCCGCCGAAACATCGCGTCGCTGTGACAACGCCACTCCTGCTGAATATCCAAAACATTTCAAAACAGTTTATAAATATAACGTAGCACAATATAAAACGTGCTTTGTAGAGCAGCAGAGGAATGTTCCCTGTCCATACCACGCAGAGAACACGGCTGTCTGAACTGCAGCAAGCGCATGTGCCGGCTGCAGGGCTCCCAAACCGCAGCCAGCCACCTGCCTGCCAGCTAAATTGCGTTTCTCTGAACGCGCAAAAAAATTCCTCCCACTGCTAGGCAGCCTGTCCCCTCTGAAACAATAATGCGAATATTTTTGTGGTCAGAACCGTTGGTGGAATATGTTCTGTACTAATACAGACAGAAATTGCACTCACCGTCAAGCATAGGGCATTCCATTCCAGTTTTGTCACAGTTTAACGAACGGAATCTGGGCGAGAAACAACTCTGGATTCTGGGCCAGGCGATGAGTTTTACAGTTCATCAGTTATCACTACTGCTTTTTTTTAAATATGTGAAAATTTACGTGTATTTTCTGTGGGACGCAATAATGATTTTGTTTACTTACGACCAGATGGAAGACAAACACAGATTTTAAAAATCGCATCTCTTCTACTCGACAAAGCATATTTCAAAATAAAATATGATATACACAGTATGTCCCAGTTTCGATAGGACCTTGGCGGCGAAAAAGAAATCATGGATTATGTTCACAAAATCACTGTATTGATTTAAATAGTCTCCTCCTCGTAACGTAGCACTTACGTTACTTAGTACTGTATAAATACACCCATTCTATTTTGCAGTTTTATTTAACGGCTTCAATAATAACGTTAATAATAACAATAACGTAAGGGCTTCGTCCAGATTTAAACCAAAGTTATTAATGCCACCCATAAGGTGACGTGAATTAATATACTTTTGTTATCAAAAAAAGTAACTGTAAATGAGAGTATGCAGAAGGCAGTGGGCAGGCTTACGTCGAATGATCAGTATAGAAGGCTCTGAGTCACCTCGATGATAATTCGCTCTTCAGCGTGGTAATACACTTCCGGCCATCCGGCCATAGTTGTTTTTGCGCCCCAAAACAAGTGTGCGGCATTGTGAATGCTGAGGGGACCCCCCTGTAGAACTAAGATGGCGTTATTGCGAGATATCGGCATCGAGAGAAAATAGTCGCAGTTATTCTTAACCCTTCAGCTTCAGTAAGAAAACGATCTCCTCTCTTATATGCTATTTTCTTTCACTACCTTGTAAAATGAGTAACGACGTCATTACTAATCGACGCGGAGATACGAAATGAAGAGGAGGGGAGCGCTAATTCTGACATTGGCTCTTTCGCTCTGGAGAGGCGCTTTGTGTCCTTTACGACGGACAGACCCGTATCTGACCGCTCCAGTTACATGCTAATTTTATTCGATCAGTAAGTACTTTTACAGTACAAATGGCTTTCCAGGCACTATCTGAGTGTGTGGAACAGCATTTGAATAGCGGCAGGCTATTCCGCAATTTCATACACGCGAGGCAGTGATTTTGATTGTGTGACTTGAAGTCCCATTGAGACTGTGATGAACTTTAGAACAACGGCAGAGCTGCGTATCAAAATTAAAATACAGTCTCATTGTAATGAGAAAGTGATTTCTTGAATGGCTTGGTGCTAGTACGAATTTCCGAAGAGCCTTCAGAGTTTTACTGTATGCCAGATTCTTTGTGTGAGGTAGTAATATTCAGGCGAGCGTGTGTTTGTTGTAGTTGCATCATTTGAAGTTCCGCGTGGTGGTGCAAAATTAATTGTTTAACTCTGAGTGAACCCGGTATCTAAATTCTATGTACATAAAGAAAAGACAGATTGTTCTAGGAGGGGCTAACGTATATTGCTTTGCTCTGAAGGATAGAGCCTGATTCGTTGTGAAGATAATTTATGAAGTAAATGAGGGATGGGTCATCATAAGGCGCCTGAGGGAAGACGCTCGCCTGATACTGTCATTTTTGTGCTCTCGGATTAACTACAGGTGCCAAACATTACTGTAATAGCAATCCCTTGCAGTTGTAACATGTGCTTTATTGGAGGGCACTGCGCCTCTGAATTGTATTTTATTTATTAAGGTACGTCCGTCTTCTTATTTTCTGCAACACCTTTTTTCATTACAATATTACTTTGTTGATTTTTTGCTTACCAAGATTGCTTACAGTGAGTAGCATCGAGAGCGGGAGAGCAGGACTATTTTTTAGAGCCAAACGTCTTCGATAAATATAAAGGTAGTGGTCTGCGGTGCTTACGACAGGTAACAAACGTTAGGTGGACGTTGGCCCGCTGCGCGAGCGATTTGATACAATCCATGTGGCACGAAGGCTCTCCAGTGGCTAACCACTGGCACCGATACACTAATAATAGTATGCAACTCATGCTATATCACATTCCAGCATTCGGTTTAGTCATAATGGTAGTCAGGTGGAATAAATCTCAGAGTAATAAACTGCTCCACCGACCCTTCAGCTTCTACCCTGAGTCAACACACATCTAAAATCGTTTTGAAAGTGTTTGGAAACAGACTCTGTAGTCCACTTTTTGAATTGCATTTACTACAGGAGTACAATTTTCTTGGATGTCCTCATTTGCACCATAATTGTGTCCTTCGTTGTCAACTTCAATTCTGGGAACAACAAGAAGTTGGCTGGGGCCAAATCCGGCGAATACGGCGGCTGATTGAGAACGATGATCCATTTGCTGACCAAAAACTCGCTAACACTATGTGGGCTGGCCCATTGTCATTGGGGAGCGACCAGGAACCTGCCTCTCAGTAGTCGGGTCGAATTCGATAGATTCTCGGTCACAAAAGCTGGTGGACTCAAAAGACTTCACGTTGCCTCTTGGCTCCACCGCCATTTTCCAACAAGTGTCAGACACGTTCTGTTACGTTCGTGGTCAGAAAGCCTGCTGGAGTGAAGCTGGAGCTTTGAACTTCCACACAACTGTTGTTGAAACTTCGAGGATCGTAACACCACAGCTCACCATAAGATAGCATTGCAGTTTGGAATTTCTCGATTTCTGGGATACACTGTGTATATAGCCGGTGGATCACCATATGGTACATGCAACGTACGTATGATGCGCTGTCACACGAACTGCGAAGCTTCTTCTCACATTCCTAATGACTTAAAAATTTGAAAAAAAATTCTTTGCAACAGTAATTCTACTTCTACATCTTCATCCATACCGTACAAACCACTGTGCGGTGCATGGCAGAATGTATTTCTCATTGCTCCAGTTACTAAGGTTTCTTCACATTCCAGCCGGGTTGAAGCACGATGGAAACCTCATTGGGTTCTGTAGTTACTCTGACCTTGTCCCCGTGGACCCTACGGGATCGCTAAGCAGGGGGTTGTAACGTATTCCCGGATTCATCACTAGAAAGCTAGTTCTTGAAGTAGTTTCCCTCGATCTTGAATCGCTTGCCAGTTCAGCTTCTTTAACACCTCCGTGACACTCTCTTATGGGTCAAATAAACCTGTGACCATTAATGCTGGCCTTCTCTGTATACGTTGAATATCTCCTGTTAGTCCTGTTTAGTAAGGTCCTACACACTAAAGCAACATTTTTGAATGGATAACACCAGCGTTTTGTAAGCAGTCTGCCTTGTAGACCAATTGCATATCCTTATTATTCTACCAACGAACTACGACTGAGCTTATGTAATCGTTCCATTTCATATCCCTACAAATTTTTACGCCTAGCTACGTATTTACACGAGTTCACCAATTGCAACTGTGACCCGTTCATAATGTAGTCATAGAGTATTACGTTATTTTCGTATTGTGAGGTGCACAATTTTCCATTTCTGAACACATAAAGCAAACTGTGAGTCTTTTCACCACTTTGATATCAAGACACGACTGAATATTTGTGAAGCTTCTTTCAGATATTAGCCGGCCGGTGTGGCCAAGCGGTTAAAGGCGCTACAGTCTGTAACCGCGTGACCGCTACGGTCGCAGGTTCGAATCCTGCCTCGGGCATGGATGTGTGTGATGTCCTTAGGTTAGTTAGGTTTAAGTAGTTCTAAGTTCTAGGGGACTGATGACCTTAGAAGTTAAGTCCCATAGTTCTCAGAGCCATTTGAACTTTCAGATATTATCTCACTACGTCACCTCCAAAGTGTCTGAAATCACTAAAACATTGTTCGTAAGGTCATCACTATACAGAGCGATTATAATTAAACTTTCAAACCGCTGTAGAAATAATACCACTGGTCAGAATGACGTCAAATTGCAAAGGAATATTATCTGAGAAGGGGGAAAACGTATGGCAGAAGAAAAATAAATAGTTAGAAAATGTAGCAATAGATGGCACAGTAGGCATCATAATTTAATAGTGGTCGATTACAAATGACAAATGAAGCATACAACAATGCCTAAGGTGTACGTTTGGCGTTAAACAAACTGTACTACTCGGTGTGTTTGAGTATACAAGTGTGATACTGCTAGTTACTAAGCCCATCCACCACGGCAAGGTCATATAACGTCGGATGGGAAAAATCGATTTTAATTGTCCTGGGGCCTAAACCCACATAAAAATCATCACTCACATCGGTTTTTAATTGCCCTGAGGTCAAAAATCGCATTAAGAAATCATAAATCAAAATCAGATCAGACTATTAATTTCCGTGTGATTGGCGCAAACCATGTTCAGTATGTTATTAAACCAGATGAAATCGAGAAACAGCATGTTCCACAACTGATCGAAATGTTTCCGAGATCACGTTCAGAATGTGTTGCGCAATGCGAGCCTTCAATGCTGCTAAGTTTGCAATCGGAGCACTGAACACAACATCTTTCAGATAGCTCCACAGCCAGAAGTCACACGGATTAAGATCAGGTGATCGGGACGGCCAAGCTGTATGGAAATGGTGGCTGATGATACTAGCATTTCCGAAATGGCGCTTCAGCAGCTGCTTAACTGGATTTGCAACGAGCGGAGATGCGTCATCTTGCATAAAAACGATCCCATCCACACATCCACGCTGTTGCAGAGCTGGAATGACGTGATTGTGCAAAACACACTCACAGCGCGTACCAGTGACAGTACAGGTGACAGGACGGGGAGCACTTGTCTCCTAGAAAAAATATGGCCCTATGATAAATGATGCCGTTAACCCGCACCATACCGTGACCTTTTCAGGATGAAGTGGTACTGGTTGGATAGCGTGTGGATTTTCCGTTGCCCATAGTAGACAATTCTGTGTATTGACATATCCTGTCAGATGGAAGTGGACTTCGTCTGCCTCTATACAGGCGTGGATAATAGTTCGTCACAGTACATAACACTTCAGTTTCCGAAAATTTCGCCGGCCAGAGTGGCCGAGCGGTTCTAGGCGCTTCAGTCTGTATCCGCGCGACCGCTACGGTCGCAGGTTCGAATCCTGCCTCGGGCATGGATGTGTGTGATGTCCTTAGGTTAGTTAGGTTTAATTAGTTCTAAGTTCTGGGCGACTGATGGCCTCAGAAGTTAAGTCGCATAGTGCTCAGAGCCATTTGAACCAGGGCGCAGCATATCTCAGGGCGGGCCGGAATACTGTTCTCATTCCATGTCTCGGCAGCACGCGTCCTAAGTAGCTGCTCGTTGCTCCACAGTAAGGCACGAGAGCATCCGGCATGGCCACTTCTGCCGTTTCACAAGGCGTCCTTCGTCGGTGTCATCAGAAAACATTTTTAAATCTCTCTTGCTATAACCATTATCTCCGAAACGTGTCTCAAATGCTGCAGTGCAAATTGTGGGTGGTCGTGGTTAGAAGTAATCATTGCTCTGTGTACTGTTGCGTTCAGGATCGCTTTCTTGTGTACTGGATAGTGAAAACTATCAGCTTTCAAGTATGGATCAGTGTGCGTCTGTTACCTGTACACTTACTGACCACGCCATCCTGTCATCTGCTGAATTAAAACATCCAAGAACGGTGGTTGCCATCCCTCCCATCTAGACAGTAAATCTGGTATTGAGATGGACGCCGTTAATGTGAACGACGAACTGTTGGTGTGCATTTTCACTGTGTTACCTTATCGGGAATGTGTCATCAACATACCTTAAAAAGCAAGATGGTCACTACGCCGCTGATTTCAAAGCCTTCTCCTCAGAATGAAGAAATTGCGACTGCCGGAGACAGTAATGATCTCATCGCTGTTCCATCCGTCACTTTATAATATTCGTCGCGGTACAGTAAGTACATTGTCGTTAGGACATGACAGAACAACTGAAGCATTCCAAGTGAAAATTGTTAGAGCAACTGGTCCCCAGGATACTGTACTGACACCCTCACAAAAAGTGACTCAACGTCCAGACTTATGTCAATTCGGCCTTTATTTATTTTCTTTAGTGTTACATCAAATGTCTTCGAGTACACGGATTAGCGTTCACAATTCAGATTCTGTCGGTCCGTTATGGCTTGGGGACATCAGCTGGTACATACTTCTCAATTCAATTAGCTTTGCCAACAGCCGTATACTGTAGAGGTTATTTTATTTTATTTCGAACGCAGCTAGTTTCGGCAATTCAATTTGCCATCTTCACGCCCCATACGCCTTTTTCGAATCAACGAGCTATCCAGTTTTATGGCGCTATACGTTAAGCTCGTTGAATCGAAAAAAGCGTATGGGGCCTGAAGATTGCAAAATGAAACTGGATGCGTTTGACATAAAACAAAATAACCTAAAGTATACGGCTGTTGGTAAAGTTTATTGAATTGAGTGCGCTAACAATGGGCCTAAGAGGGACATTTTCTTTATGTATTATCGGCAATCGATAAAGCCTGGGAACTAAGGCGGGCCGGCCGCGGTGGCCGAGTGGTTCTAGGCGCTACAGTCTGGAATCACGTGACCGCTACGGTCGTAGGTTCGAATCCTGCCTCGGACATGGATGTGTGTGATGTCCTTAGGTTAGTTAGGTTTAGGTCTAAGTTCTAGGGGACTGATGACCTCAGAAGTTAAGTCCCATAGTGCTCAGAGCCATTTGAACCATTTTTGAACTAAGGGGGCTCAAATCGTTAATTTCTTCACCACCTCATCTGGAAAACCGAATCCTTTAATAAATGTCCTCTCTTCTGGTGGTGGCCTTTGTAGGATCGCGACTACGATTCTCGTATGCGCCACTTTCTAATAAATGTAGCGCCTTCAGGTGGTAATCCTCGGTGTTCAGGAGCGCGACAGAATTTCCTTTGTCGGGTGGCAAGACAACCCAGTCCTCGTTCTCTCGTAGTATACGTAAACCAGGTCGTTCCTCGTGGTTAATATTAGATTTCGATGGCGTAGCTTTTTCCTGTATACGGCTAGTGGTAAGCTTCACTTCCTCATCTGCGTGGTGCGAGAGATGCCGAATGCGCTGCTCTGTTCCATTAACAATAACTATTATTGACAAAAGTCGCGGGAATGGAGAAAAATAATGACCTTTCCTCAGCGCTGCCACATAGCCGTAGTCCAGTTCTTGGCTGAAGACGTTAATAACTGTACAACGGATCTTATCATTTTCTAAGTCAGTTCCTCCGTGAGTTAAGCCGTCGCCGGCCGCGGTGGTCTCGCGGTTCTAGGCGCTCAGTCCGGAACCGCGCGACTGCTACGGTCGCAGGTTCGAATCGTACCTCGGGCATGGATGTGTGTGATGTCCTTAGATTAGTTAGGTTTAAGTAGTTCTAAGTTCTAGGGGACTGATGACCACAGATGTTAAGTCTCATAGTGCTCAGAGCCATTTGAACCACTTTTGAAGTTAAGCCGTCAACCTTGTTGCCCTGCATAGACATTTTCTTGCACAAATAGTTTCTTGCTGTGGCTACGTCCACCAACTCTCAATCAAAGGGCGATAATGCTAATGACAAAAACTGATGACAATTCAACATATTCCTGGCATTAAGATGAAGCTCATATCTTGTCTGCAGTATCCGCTGTCTCACTATGGCTAATTTTGAAGATGACTAGTCACGCTGTGTGCTACGCGAAGTAGTCGCGAATTTCTCCATGGAACATTTTGAGGAGAAGGTTTTGAACTCAACGGCTTGCTTTTTAAGGTACGTTGGTGACACCTTCCTGACACTGCCTCATGGCGAAAATGCACAGCAACAGTTAGTCGATCACATGAACGTTGTCCATCCCAACATCAAATTTACTGTCTAGGCGAAAAAGGATGTTTTAGTTGAGATGAAGGCAGGATGCCGGCTTGGTCATTTAAGTGTTCAGGGAGCCGACACACACCGATCGATGCTTGAACGTCCATAGTTTCCAACATCCGGGTTTAGTGATGAGCAACGGCGCCATTCCTTGCTCACTCTCTTTGTTTCCGGTTGGTGAAGTGAACCCAGGTTTCGTCCCCAGTAACGGTTCTTGCAAGGAAGACATCACCTTCTCGTTCAAAACGCCGAAGAAGTTCTTCACAAGCATCAACACGTCGTTCTCCCATTTCAGTAGTCAGCTGCCGTGGCACCCTTCTTGCAGACACTTTGTGAAACTGGGAAACTGGAGCACATCGTGCACAATGTGGTGCGCTGACCCATGACTAATCTGTAAACATGCTGCAATGTCATTCAGTGTCACTCGGCGGTTTTCCTTCACTACGGCTTCAACTGCTGCAATGTTCTTTGGAGTCACAACTCGTTGTACCTGACCTGGACGAGGAGCATCTTCCACTGAAGTCACACCATTTGCGATTTTCCTACTCCATTCGTAGACTTTCTGCTGTGACAAAAATCCATCACCGTACTGAACCTTCATTCATCGATGAATTTCAATAGGTTTCACCCATTCACTACGTAAAAACCGAATAACAGAACGCTGTTCTTCCCTGGTGCAAGTCGCAGGTGGGGTGACCATCTTTATACTGATACTGCGACGGTATGTGGGCATCTGCACTACGCTGCCATAGGCCATTTTTCATACAGAGCGCTATGTGGCGTTACCAATAAGAAAACCTAAACAGCCTACTTACACATTCTGCACGCCGTTTGTACCACGCTTACCAGCTTACAGGATAACGGCGCGAAATTTCGATTTGTTATTACACTACTGGCCATTAAAATTGCTACACCACGAAGATGACGTGCTAGAGACGCGAAATTTAACCGACAAAAAGAAGATCCTGTAATATGAAAATGATTACCTTTTCAGAGCATTCACACAAGATTGACGCCGGTGGCGACACCTATAACCTGCTGACATGAGGAAAGTTTCCAATCGATTTCTCGTACACAAACAGCAGTTGACCGGCGTTGCCTGGTGAAACATTGTTGTGATGCCTCGTGTAAGGAGGAGAAATGTGTACCAACACGTTTCTGACTTTGATAAAGGTCGGATTGTAGCCGATCGCGATTACTGTTTATCGTATCCCGACACTGCTGCTCGCGTTGGTCGAGATCCAATGACTGTTAGCAGAATATGGAATCGGTGGGTTCAGGAGGGTAATACGGAACGCCGTGCTGGATCCCAACGGTCTCGTGTCATTAGCAGTCGTCATGACATGCATCTTATCCGCATGGCTGTAACGGATCGTGCAGCCACGTCTCGATCCCTGAGTCAACAGATGGGGACGTTTGCAAGACAACAACCATCTTCTGCAGGAACAGTTCGACGACGTTTGCAGCAGCATGGACTATCAGCTCGGAGACCTTGGCTGCGGTTACCCTTGACGCTGCATCACCGACAGGAGCGCCTGCGATGGTGTACTCAACGACGAACCTGGGTGCACGAATGGCAAAACGTCATTTTTTCGGATGAATTCAGGTTCTGTTTACAGCATCATGATGATCGCATCCGTGTTTGACGACATCGCGGTGAACGCACATTGGATGCTTGTATTCGGCATCGGCATACTGGCGTCGGCATCGGCATACTGGCGTATCACCCGGCGTGATGGTATGGGGCGCCATTGGTTACACGTCTCGGTCACCTCTTGTTCACATTGACGGCACTTTGTACAGTGGATGTTACATTTCAGATGTGTTACGACCCGCGGCTCTACACTTCATTCGATCCCTGCGAAACCCTACATTTCAGCAGGATAATGCCTGACCGCATGTTGCATGTCCTGTACGGGCCTTTCTGGATACAGAAAATGTTCGACTGCTGCACTGGCCAGAACATTCTCCAGATCTCTCACCAATTGAAAACGTCTGGTCAATGGAGGCCGAGCAACCGGCTTGTCACAATACACGACTCACTACTCTTGATGAACTGTGGTATCGTGTTGTAGCTGCATGGGCAGCTGTACCTGTACACGCCAACCAAGCTCTGTTTGACTCAATTCCCAGGCGTATCAAGGCCTTTATTACGGCCAGAAGTGGTTGTTCCGGGTACTGACTTCTCAGTATCTATGCCCCCAAAATGCGTGAAAATGTAATCACATGTCAGTTCTAGTGTAATATATTTGTCCAATGAATACCCGTTTATCATCTGCATTTCTTCTTGGTGTAGCGATTTTAACGGCCAGTAGTGTACAAATTTAAGGTTTTCACTTGACTCACCCTCGTAGTAACTCCCTTAAGTGTATTACCAAACGCCTCCTTAGCGTGATGTTGGCGCACATTAGAAGAGGGAGTGGTGTGTGTCTGTGTCGTCAGGTGCAGCAGCGCTCGCTGGACGAGAGCCGGCGCGCGGGCTACGGCGCGGGCCTGCCCCCGGTGCCCGCGGCGGCCACCACGGTGGCGGCGGTGCCGGCCGTCGCGACGCTGCCCCGGCGCCCCACGGTGCGCCTCGCCGACTACCACTGCAACAGCGAGCCGGGCAAGTGCCCCGTGCGGCCCGCCTACCTGCCGCTCGCCGCCGGCTTCCAGCCCCCTGCGCCGCCCTCGCCGCCCTCGCCGCCCCCGCACCGCCAGGACGGCGTCGGACCCTCGCTGCCCATGTCGCCCCCCTCCATCACGCCCATCATCTCGCCTCCGCCTGCCTTCCAGGTAAGCTCTGTACTTACACACATAATGAGTGTAGGGAACTCCTAACCTCGAAACGATCTGAATGCATTAACAATTTTTCCCCTTGAATTTTAATTCCATTCTTGAAACTTTCTTCTATTTCCGTCATAGCTTCTTCGATGTGTGGATGGAACAGTAGGAGGTGAACAACGACATCATCCCTGCGTTACACCTCTTTTTAATGCGAGTAGCCGGCCCGTGTGACCGAGCGGTTCTAGGCGCTTCTGTCCGGAACCGCGCTGGTACTACGGAACTAGGCATACTCTTATCTACAAGAGTTATGCATACTTTTAATTCCTGAGTTAGTATATTGTCTATTTTTTGCTTTTTGTAATGTTAGGCGTGTTCTATTTCAACTCTGTGACATGAAAATAGTTTCGATGCTAACCATTTTGTGTACATATTCTGATTTGTTGCGCTTCGTGTGCACAGTTACTCTTCGTAACGCTGCATACTGAATTTTGTAAGTTTAAAGGACTTTTATTATTAGGTTTCATTTTCTGTACTCTCAGGTAATGGTATATCATGGCATATGCTACGTATATACTCGTTGTTTTTAACCTGCAGGGGCCTGAAGATGGCATTAATGAGAATTCACCGGCCGCTTTGGCCGAGCGGTTCTAGGCGCTTCAGTATGGAACCGCACAATCTCTACGGTCGCAGGTTCGAATCCTGTCTCGGGCATAGATGTGTGTGATGTCCTTTGGTTCCTTAGGTTTCAGTAGTTTGTAAGATGGCAAGAACTATGTCCCTTACATGAAGTCATTAAAGATCACCTAACTCACATTGAGCGAACAGTAGGGCTGAGCAAAAATGACTGACAAGACACAATGCATCTTGTAGAGGGTATAGTATGGAAGTATTGGAATAATTAATGTCAGGTGAGGGTTTTAAAGTAATTCACATGACATGAAAACTTTGTGGAAACCCGTTGATTTACTGGAAGCTAGTTTATCCCAAGGAAGTATTCAGAGTTGACCGTGGCCGGCTGGGGAGCGGCAAAGGGAAGCGACAACAGGCAGCTCAGGGCGACTCAAGCTCTGAGAAAGCGGTAACGGGGCACGGCCTCCAGCTGCCTTAAGATGAGTGACAGTGAGTGGGTGGTTGACCCCATGCTGGTGTACCGGGAAGGAGACAGAGAACTTGTACACCTGTTGATAAATGTCCGTCTTCCCGTTTTCAGTGAAACATTCGAGAAAGCCGCGCAAAGCTACGGTGGAGCAGTCAACAGAGGCCAAAACTTCACGCTGAATTCACGGTCTGCAGAGTCTGAAGTAAATCAGGTGAAGAGCGACAGAATGAAATACGCCAGCCTCCGATGGGAATGTGGGACCGAGGAATTTGATGTTCTCTCCTGGGAGTCAGAATTCCTGAAAAATTGGTGTTTTGTGCTGACGCTAACCTTGATGGGTGGCCTGAGAGGAGCTGAATACCAAAAGTTGAGAGGAAGGGAAAGTTTGTGGGAATTTGTTCACTTCCCAGAGTAGGCATTGGTCGGCGCTGGGAAGCGATGCATAATTAACGCGACTTGCGCTGCAATTGGCGTAAGTGAGTTTGCTGGAGGGGAAACCGAGGCGAAGAGCAGACTGGGAGAAGTCTCCATAGGGGTCTTCTGTTCCCAGCTTGCCTAGAGTGCGGACGTGGCGTTCTTTACTCAGCTTGACTGAGAGAGAGTTAATATCTCTGCAGTTTAGGACTTAACAAATGGAACGATTGAGCTTGGAGATAGAAAGTTCTGGTTCAGCTATGTACTGCACTTTCTGTTGATCAGTTAGTCAATTATCTGGGGTGGACACACGCCAAAACCAGATAAGTGATGGGTGGGGTGTTACAAGTTCTAAGGCTAGGGGACTGATGACTTCAGATGTTAAGTGCCACAGTGCTTGGAGCCAGTTGAACCTCCATTTTTACATGCAGGAAATTTTTTGGAAACTTTTGCACGCTGTGTTAGATATATTAGTGACAGAAAGGGAAGCTGTAAATACTGCCTGTTTCAAAATTAAAAATCGTGAATTGTTACAATCTGCTCCTGTTTCCCCAGCGTGCAAAATTTTAACAGGATATAGAGGATGCCCCACTGAACAATTTGAGGTAGGGAACCTGGTGTCGGAGAAGCCAGCTTAAGGAGATGTGGAAGTAAACTTGTCAAGCGCTTCATCTAGCATTTCTGCTTTCCATCTTGTTTACAAGTAACATGAGTTCGCGTCCGTGCTGCTTATTTATATGTACATCCTTCATTTCCTGAAAGTAGCGGCGCGGGGCAGCCGCGCCGTCTAGGGCGTCTTGTCACGGTACGCGTGGCGCCCCGCGTTTGAGGTTCGAGTCGCCCCTCAGGCATGTGAGTGTGTGCGTGTGTGTGTGTGTGTGTGTGTGTGTGTGTGTGTGTGTGTGTGTGTGTGTGTGTGTGAGTGTGTGTGCTGTCCTTAGTTTAAGTTAGATTAAGTAGTGCGTAAGCTCAACAGTTTTGTCCCATAAGACCTTACCACAAATTTCCAAAAACTTTCCTGCAAGTAAACATGGAGGTTCAAATGGCTGCAAGTACTATGGGACTTAACATCTGAGGTCATCAGTCCCCTAGACTTAGAACTACTTAAACCTAACTAAGCTAAGGACATCACCCACATCCGTGCCCGAAACAGGATTCGAACTTGCGACGCTAGCAGCAGGGCGGTTCCAGACTGAAGCGCCTAGAACCACTCGGTCACAGCTTCCGGTTAAACATGGAGGCCGAGCCTGATTACTAGAAAGTCATGTTAAGGTTTTGTTTACTTTACTTGTCCATAAGGTGGCTCTGTTGTATCACATTTACATTGTCCCATGTGACAACATGATATGAATCAACGACAGACCCATTCATTACTCAGGGCTATTCGGAGACGTACAGTACAACACGATGGAGTAGTACCCGTACAGTTTCGCAGAACTCGTGTACTTTATTTATTACCTTTAAAGAAATACTCCACCCACCCGTGAGCCATGGACCTTGCCTTTGGTGGGGAGGCTTGCATGCCTCAGCGATAGACAACCGTACCGTAGGTGCATCCACAACGGATGGGTATCTCTTGAGAGGCCAGACAAACGTGTGGTTCCTGAAGAGGGGCAGCAGCCTTTTCAGTAGTTGCAGGGGCAACAGTCTGGATGATTGACCGATCTGGCCTTTAACACCAACCAAAACGGCCTTGCTGTGCTGGTACTGCGAACGGCTGAAAGCAAGGGGAAACTACAGCCGTAATTTTTCCCGAGGGCATGCAGCTTTACCGTGTGGCTAAATCATGATGGCGTCCTCTTGGGTAAAATATTACGGAGGTAAAATAGTCCCACATTCGGATCTCCGGGAGGGTAATACTCAGAAGGACGTTGTTATCAGGAGAAAGAAAACTGGCGTTCTACGGATCGGAGAGTGGAATGTCAGATCCCTTAATTGGGCAGGTAGGTTAGAATATTTAAAAAGAGAAATGGATAGGTTAAAGTTAGATATAGTGCGAATTAGTGAAGTTCGGTGGCAGGAGGAACACGCCTTCTGGTCAGGTGAATACAGGGTTATAAATACCAAATCAAATAGGTGTAATGCAGGACTTGGTTTAACGACAAATAAAAAATAGGAATGCGCGTAAGCTACTACAAACAGCATAGTGAACGCATTATTGTGGCCAAGATAGATACGAATCCCACGCCTACCAGAGTAGTACAAGTTTATATGCCAACTAGCTCCGCAGGTGTCGAAGAGATTGATGAAATGTATGATGATCTAAAAGAAATAATTCAGATAGTGAAAGGAGAAGAAAATTTAATAGTCATGAGGGGCTGGACTTCGATAGTAGGAAAAGGAAGAGAAGGAAACGTAGTAGGTGATTATGGAATGGGGGTAAGGAATGAAGGAGGAAGCCGCCTGGTAGAATTTTGCACAGAGCATAACTTAATCATCGCTAACACTTGGATCAATAATCATGAAAGGAGGCTGTATACATGGGAGAAGCCAAGCCAGGAGATACTGTAAGGATTCAGATAGATTATATAATGGTAAGACAGAGATTTTCGAACCAGGTTTTAAACTGTAAGACATTTACAGCCGCAGATGTGGACTCTGACCACAATCTATTGGTTATGAACTGTAGATTAAAAGTGAAGAAACAGCAAAAAGGTGGGAATTTAAGGAGATGGGACCTGGATAAACAGACAGAACCAGAGGTTGTAGAGAGTTTCAGGGAGAGCATAAGGGAACGATTGATAAGAATGGGGGAAAGAAATACAGTAGAAGAAGAATGGGTAGCTTTGAGAGATGAAATAGTGAAGGCAGCAGAGGATCAAGTAGGTAAAAAGACGAGGGCTAATAGATATCCTTGGGTAAATATTGAATTTAGCTGATGAAAGGAGAAAATACAAAAATGTAGTAAATGTAACAGGTAAAAAGGAATACAAACGTCTGAAAATGAGATCGACAGGAAGTGCAAAATGGCTAAGCAGGGATGGCTAGAGGACAAATGTAAGGATTTAGAGGCGTATAACACTAGGGGTAAGACAGATAGTGCCTACTGGAAAATTAAAGAGACCTTTGGAAAAAAGAGAACCACTTGCATGAATATCAAGAGCTCAGATGGAAACACAGTTCTAAGCAAAGAAGGGAAAGCAGATAGGTAGAAGGAGTATATAGAGGGTCTATAAAAGGGCGATGTACTTGAGGACAGTATTATGGAAATGGAAGAGGATGTAGTTGAAGATAAAATGGCAGAGATGAATACAGCGTGAAGGGTTTGACAGACCACTGATAGACCTAAGTCGAAACAAGGCCCCGGGAGTAGGAAACATTCCATTAGAACTACTGATAGCCTTGGGAGAGCCAGCCCTGACAAAACTCTACCATCTGGTGAGAAAGATGTATGAGACGGCGAAATACCCTCAGACTTCAAGAAGAATATAACAATTCCAATCCCAAAGAAAGCAGGTGTCAACACATGTGAAAATTACCGAACTATCAGTTTAATAAGCCATGGCTGAAAAATACGAATTCTTTGCAGACGAATGGAAAAACTTGTAGAAGCCGACCTCGGGGAAGATCAGTTTGTATTCCGTAGAAATGTTGCAACAAGTAAGGCAATACTGACCCTACGACTTATCTTAGAAAATAGATTAAGGAAAGGCAAACCTACGTTTCTACAATTGTAGACTTAGAGAAAGCTTTTGACAATGTTTACTGGAATACTCTCTTTCAAATTCTGAAGGTGGCAGGGATAAAATACAGGGCGCGAAAGGCTATTTACAAATTGTACAGAAACCGGGTGATAGTTATAAGGGTCAAGGGGCATGAAAGGGAAGCAGTGGTTGGGAAGGGAGTGGGACAGGGTTGTAGCCTATCCCCGATGTTATTCAATCTATATATTGAGCAAGTAGTAAAGGAAACAAAAGAAAAATTCGGAGTAGGAATTAAAATCCATGGAGAAGAAATAAAAACTTTGAGGTTCGCCGTTGGCATTGTACTTCTGTCAGAGACAGCAAAGGACCTGGAAGGGTAGCTGAACGGAATGGACAGTGTCTTGAAAGGAGGATATAAGATGAACATCAAAAAAAGTAAAACGAGAATAAAGAAATGTAGTCGAATTAAATCGGGTGATGCGAAGGGAATTATATTGGGAAATGAGACCCTTAAAGTAGTAAAGGGGTTTTGCTATTTGGGGAGCAAAATAACTGATGATGGTCGAAGGAGAGAGGATATAAAACGTAAACTGGCAATGGCAAGGAAAGCGTTTCTGAAGGAGAGAAATTTGTTAACATCGAGTATAGATTTAAGTGTCAAGAAGTCGTTTCTGAAAGTTTTTATATGGAGTGTAGCCATGTAGGGAAGTGACACATGGGCGATAAATAGGTTACACAAGAAGAGAATAAAAGATTTCGAAATGTGGTGCTACAGAAGAATGCTGAACATTAGATGGGTAGATCACATAACTGATAAGGGTATATTGAATAGAATTGGGGAGAACAGAAATTTGTGGCGCAATTTGACTAGAAGAAGGGATCGCTTGGTAGGACATATTCTGAGGCGTCAAGGGATCACCAATTTAGTATTGGAGGGAAGCGTGGAGGGTAAAAATCGTAGAGGGAGACCAAGAGGTGAATACACAAAGCAGATTCAGAAGGATGTAGGTTGCAGTAAGTACTGGGAGATAAAGAAGCTTGCAGAGAATTGGAGAGCTGTATCAAACCATTCTCTGGACTGAAGACCACAACAACAACTAAGAAATACTGCGAGGGTAAGAACCACCAGTTTCCTATTGGTGTGGGAGTAATAACTTGGAGAGAGAAGTGGGCGAGGAGGAGATGAAGAAACGGAGAGGGGGAAGGAGCAGATGTACACAGATATGGGAGAGGAGGAGATAAATAGAGAGCGGTGGAAGAGGAGAGGGGACGGAAAGGTTGGCAGAGAGATAGGGAGGAAGAGAGGGACTGAATGAGGGGAAGATGGTAATGGACAGGGAGAGGGGAGAAGGAAATGGAGAGGGAAAGGAGGAGTTGGGTACAGAAAAAGGGAAGAAGCGGGACAGAGAGGGGTATAAGAGATAGAGGGAGATCTAAGGAGGAAATGGTGTAGTAGAAGACTGAAATAAACGCACTGACGGTAAAAAATTCGCAACACCAAAAACATTAATGTCGAGTAATGAAATATCGGGAACACATTTGTCTAGGTAGCATATTTGAGTGATTAACATTGCAAGAAATCAAGACAGTGCAAACGTGAGATAAGGCATTGTAAATCTGAAGTGCTAGTACATTAATAATCGGTATAGCCGCTAGAATGTTGAAAGCAAGCCAGCAGACATGCACACATTGGGTTTCACAGGTGCCGGATATCAGTTTGTGTGATGGAGTTCCATGCCTATTGCACTTGATCGGTCAATACAAGGACAGTTAATGCTGGTTGTGGATGACACTAGAGTTGTCGTCCTATGACGTCCCACATGTGCTAGGTTAGGGACGGATCTGGTGATCGAGCAGGCCAAGCCAACAATGTAGACACACTGCAGAGCATCTTGGGCTACAACAGCGGTATGTGTGCGAGCGTTATCCTGTTGGAGAACACCCACTGGAATGCTGTTAATGAATGACAGACTGAAGCAAAGATTCGCAGTCTCGGTGCATAGGATGACCACTAGAGTGTTCTTGCTGTCATACGAAGTGGCACCCCAGACCATAACTCCAGATGTAGGTCCAGTGTGTCTAGCATGCACACGGGTCGGTTGCAGGCTCTCAACTGGCCTCCTTCTAACAAATACACAACCATCACTGACACTGAGGCAGAACCAGTTGTCATCAGAAAACACAACAAACCTCCACCCTGCCCTTCAATGATTCTCGCTTGACACCACTGAAGCCTCAAATGGCGGTGATTTGGGATCAGTGGAATGCACGCTACAGGGCATCTGGCTCGGAAGCTGTCCTTGAAGTAACCGATTTGGAACAGTTTGTTATGTGACTGTACTGGCAACTGCTGCTCAGTCATACACCGAAAACGATGATCATCACGGTAAAATAAGAGAAATCACGACTCGCACAGAAAAATTTAAGTGCTTGTTTTTCCCGCGTGCCGTTCGAGAGTGGAACGGTAGAGAAACAGCTTGAACGTGGTTCATTGAAACCTCTTCCGGGTACTTTATTTTGAATAGCAGAGTAATCACGTAGATGTAGATGTCTTCCCTCTCGGTACTGCCACGTGGCCGTACAGAGCCTGCTCTATTTGTGACCACCGCTGGTGGCAATCATGTACAGTGGCTACATCCCTGCCAAGTCTTTCTTTTCTGTAACATCGTATAAGCAACACCCAGTTTCTCGTAGCCCTATTAGCCGTCCTCGTTGAAACTCAGTGCGGTTTTGATAATGGCGTCCAATCTCAAAGGTAACTAACGCCCATAAACCGTTACAGCGTATATTCAAAGCAAACATGATTTGTATCCTCTTAGTGGCGCAACTAGCACTACCTTCACCCGAATGCTAAGAAGATTGAACAGACTTCATCTTTCAGATGTAGAAACACGCCTGCCAATTTTCGTTTATGTCGTTCAACTCCATAGTGTTGCGATGTTTCCGTCGGTGTACATTCCCGTGCAAAGCCGTGTACTCAACTAGTTCAGCAATAAAACTACAGCCACCTCTCAACCTACACTACTGGCCATTAAAATTACTACACCACGAAGATGACGTGCTACAGACGCGTAATTTAACCGACAGGAAGATGATGCTGTGATATGCAAATGATTAGCTTTTCAGAGCATTCACACAAGGTTGGCGCCGGTGGCGACACCTACAACGTGCTGACATTAGGAAAGTTTCCAACCGATTTCTCATACACAAACAGCAGTTGACCGGCGTTGCCCGTTGAAACGATGTTGTGATGCCTCGTGTAAGGAGGAGAAATGCGTACCATCACGTTTCCCACTTTGATAAAGGTCGGATTGAAGCCGATCGCGATTGCGGTTTATCGTATCGCGACACTGCTGCTCGCGTTGGTCGAGATCCAATGACTGTTAGTAGAATATGGAATCGGTGGGTTCAGGAGGGTAATACGGAACGCCGTGATGGATCCCAACGGGCTCGTATCACTAGCAGTCGAGATGACAGGCATCTTATCCGCATGGCTGTAACGGATCGTGCAGCAACGTTTCGATCTCTGAGTCAACAGATGAGGACGTTTGCAAGACAACATCCATCTGCACGAACAGTTTGACGACGTGTGCAGCAGCATGGACTATCAGCTCGAAGACCATGGCTGCGGTTACCCTTGACGCTGCATCATAGACGGGAGCGCCTGCGATGGTGTACTCAACAACGAACCTGGGTGCTCGAATGGCAAAACGTCATTTTTTTCGGATGGATCGAGGTTCTGTTTACAGCATCATGATGGTCGCATCCGTGTTTGGCGACATCGCGGTGAACGCACATTGCAAGTGTGTGTTCGTCATCGCCATACTGGCGTATCGCCCGGCGTGGTGGTATGGGGTGCCGTTGGTTACACGTCTTGGTCACCTCTTGTTCACATTGACATCACTTTGAACAGTGGACGTTACATTTCAGATGTGTTACGACCCGTGGCTCTACCCTTCATTCGATCCCTGCGAAATCCTACATTTCAGCAGGATAATGCACGACCGCATGTTGCAGGCCCTGTACGGGCCTTTCTGGATACAGAAAATGTTCGACCGCTGCCCTGGCCAGCACATTCTCCAGATTTGTCACCAACTGAAAAGTCTGGTCAATGGTGGCCAAGCAACTGTCTCGTCACAATACGCCAGTCACTACTCTTGATGAACTGTGGTATCGAGTTGAAGCTGCATGGGCAGCTGTACCTGTACATGCCATCCAAGCTCTGTTTGACTCAATGCCTAGGCGTATCAAGGCCGCTATTATGGCCAGATGTGGTTGTTCTAGGAACTGATTTTTCAGGATCTGTGCACCCAAATTGCGTGAAAATGTAATCACATGTCAGTTCTAGTATAATATATTGGTCCAATGAATACCCGTTTATCATCTGCGTTTCTTCTTCTTGTAGCAATTTTAATGGCCAGTAGTGTAAATAAACTTACGGTCTCTCCATCGCCGAATTTACACCATTATGAGGGTAGATGGTGACTTTGGCGGTGCCGGCGTGAAGTGGGGCTTAGTAGTTTTTGGTCCAATGAGCTAACTTTCTTGAATACGCGCTGGTGGGGTACTGAATGTGAGTAAAATTTTTGTCATGTTAGGACAGTAGAAGTGTACTCATTGTGGTCGCTCGTCACCTGGTGCAGTACCTTGATTCCGCTTCAGTAGGCACAAAGCCGCGACTAGTGGCGCTCGCAGTCCGCTCGCCGATAAGTCCGACGCAGTGTGCCGCTAAATTCGGCTGCGGGCGGCCCGCGCGCTCTCGCGCAATCAGCACTCTGTCAGCAGACACCTGAATGCCGGCTGCCGCTGCGCGCCATCACCGCAATCACTGCCAGCAGTGGGCTCGCGAGTTCGTGGCGCGGTTGCAGAGTTAGCCGCCACTCCGAACAATACCGCCGCCCACGAACTCGCCCGCCTGCCGACCACCGACAACGCTTAAGCGAACGGATGTGGCCGGTGTTCCAACTCCAGCCGCGCGGACGGAGAGTGACTCTGTGCCTACCGACAAAATGGACCGGAAGACCTGCTCGTACAGCTTGAATTCTTAAGTTGTTAGCCGTTCCAGAGCGTGGCAAACCGAATTCCATTAGCTCGTAGCGTTTTCGTTTTGCATGTTGGTATTCCGGTTGCTATCGGTTTATTTATCGATTGCCATTTTTTCTTTGCAATTCACTGTTGCTACACTACTGGCCATTAGAATTGCTACACCACGAAGATGACGTGCTACAGACTCGAAATTTAACCGACAGGAAGAAGATGCTATAATATGCAAATGATTAGCTGTTAGCTTTTCACAGCACTCACACAAGGTTGGCGCCGGTGGCGACATCTACAACGTGCTGACATGAGGAAAGTTTCCAATCGATTTCTCATGCACAAACAGCAGTTGACGGGCGTTTCTGGTGAAACGTTGTTGTGATGCCTCGTGTAGGAGGAGAAATGCGTACGATCACGTTCCCGACTTTGACAAAGGTGGGATTCTAGCCTATCGCGATTGCGGTTTATCGTATCGCGACACTGCTGACGCGTTGGTCGAGATCCAATGACTGTTAGCAGAATATGGAATCGGTGGGTTGCTACACTACTGGCCATTAAAATTGCTACACCACGAAGATGACGTGCTACAGTCGCGAAATTTTACCGACAGGAAGAAGATGCTGTATTATGCTTTTCTGATCATTCACACAAGGTTAGCGCCGGTGGTGACACCTACAACGTGCTGACATGAGGAAAGATTCCAACCGATTTCTCATACACAAAGAGCAGTTGACCGGCGTTGCCTGGTGAAACGTTGTTGTGATGCCTCGTGTATGGAGGAGAAATGCGCACCATCACGTTTCCGACTTTGATAAAGGCCGTACTGTACCCTATCGCGATTGCGGTTCATCTTATCGCTATATTGCTGCTCACGTTGGTCGAGATCCAATGACTGTTAGCAGAATATGGAATCGGTGGGTTCAGGAGGGTAATACGGAACGCCGTGCTGGATCCCAACGGCCTCGTATCACTAGCAGTCGAGATGACAGGCACCTTATCCGCATGGCTGTAACGGATCGTGCAGCCACGTCTCGATCCATGAGTCAACAGGTGGGGACGTTTGCAAGACAACAACCATCTGCACGAACAGTTCGACGACGTTTGCAGCAGCATGGACTATCAGCTCGGAGACCATGGCTGCGGTTACCCTTGACGCTGCATCACAGACAGGAGCGCCTGCGATGGTGTACTCAACGACGAACCTGGGTGCACGAATCGCAAAACGTCATTTTTTCAGATGAATCCACGTTCTGTTTACAGCATCACGATGGTCGCATCCGTGTTTGGCGACATCGCGGTGAACGCATATTGGAAGCGTGTATTCGTCATCGCCATACTGGCGTATCACCCGGCGTGATGGTATGGGTTTCCATTGGTTACACGTATCGGTCACCTCTTGTTCGCACTGACGGCACTTTGAACAGTGGACGTTACATTTAAGATGTGTTACGACCCGTGGGTGTACCCCTCATTCGATCCCTGCGAAACCCTACATTTCAGTAGGGTAATGCACCACCGCTTGTTGCAGGTCCTGTACGGGCCTTTCTGGATACAGAAAATGTTCGACTGCTGCCCTGGTCAATGGTGGCCGAGCAACTGGCTCGTCACAATACGCCAGTCACTAGTCTTGATGAACTGTGGTATCGAGTTGAAGCTGCATGGGCAGCTGTACCTGTACACGCCATCCAAGCTCTGTTTCTCTCAATGCCCAGACACAGTATACCTCAAGATGTCAGACATTCTTAATATTTTCCCTCTAGGATTTTTAATTTGATATACAATTTGTCTTTCCCTCCAAAACCTATCATACGAGTTAGCAGATTTTCATTTGCAGAGCATTTTACTATCATATGGACTGGCGCATTAGTGTCGTCACAAGTGCACATTTATGTTGGACGTTTCTTGCGAAAATACTGATGGCGTGGTCCATGGTCTGTCAGGCAATTTATCATGCCTCCAGATGGATTTATATGGCTAATAAGCATCCTCTTCTTGATGTTTTGGAAATATGGCATATACTCTGTGACCTTTTGTGATATTAGACCAGTCTCCTTGTCACCCATGCACTTTCCATAATTCTATCTCTGGTTGAGATGATTCTCATTTATTGTCCCGTCTCAGTTCCACGTTTTTAATCAGATTACATGTTTCGATCACACTGGACCATCTTCAGACATAAATAGCTGAGTCAGCAACCCGTATACTCTATTCAGAACCGCATATTCCAGTATGTGGTTCTGAGCAGACAAGACGGGTTGGTGACGCAGCTACTCATATGTGAAGATGATCCAGTGTGATCGAAACATGTAATCTAATTAAAAACGTGCTACAGAGACAGAAAAACAAATGAGAGTTATCTTAATTACCTAAATATTTGCTGTATATCTCATGACGATGATGTCGACGATAGTGATTTCAACTCTAGTTCTGTTGTTACTTCCTTAAAAGTAATTTCTCTCGCTTTAGGAAGGTTCCATTTTGCGAAGAACGCAAAGACACAGTTATATCCAATTGACCTAGTATGATCAAACGTGCCTGCACCGATGTTTCCCAGAAGCTCCTTAGTAGAGCTGTCCTTCGCAAACGCCTAAGAAGTGACTTACAAAGACTGTATTCCAGTGTGCCCAGACTCTGGCTGCAAACGTTATTATTCCAGAGAGGAATGGGTCATGATATCTGAACAGTTGCAACGGGGTGATAACGTCAGTGGCGCCCAATCTTTTCAATTCCACATCTTCGACAGCTTTCTCATACATCTGAGGGATATGAGTGTGAGAGTTACGTCTCTCATACAAGTGTACGCCTAAATACTTAGATATCTCAGTCCATCTCACCGGAGCTCCACCAGTTCTCAGAGAAGAATTTCGCGAGCGAGAGGCCCTGTCTTTCGGCGAGATGATGGGACCCTATTTTACTGTAATTTCTAATTTAATATCTCAGAACCACTATTCCACATGATTTCCTTTTCAGCCTGTGGGTATTCTGCAACCACAAACCAGCACTTGGACGTTTTCGTTCAGAGTTGTTAATAATGCTTCAAGGCTAAGATCCCAGAAAATTGGTACCCGTTTAGCTGCCTGAGGACAATTACTTCGCTGAATATTGTGCCCCCCGCCACAGTGCGCTTTTCACGATAATCTACGGAGCTCTGATACAAAGATTTTGGATCCGGTGGTGGTTTCAACCTGCGAGTCACCACGGATCGTCAAATACGTCTACAAAAGTAACCACGATAGTTACGACAGACCTGCTGTTATAGTAGTCCACAATTGCGAGAGAACACTTAATTGCGTCGTCTACGCTCAGTCATTTCTGAAGCCAAATTAGCTCTGACTGAGGTAGTATGTATTCCTATGGGTCTGTTTTCTGACGCACAGCAAGCGCTCAAGGTGCTAGGAAGATAGATTGATCTGTAGCACTTAGGAACCACTGGAACTCTACCCATGCTCTTCTCTGTTATCAAAGCCTCTGCAGATTTTGAGACTGCAGAAATCTTGATTGTCTTAGTGATTCAGTCAGCGGATGTGTGAAAAATGGATTAGTTTTGCTCTTTTCTATTTTTAGGGTCCGTAATGAATGTAATCTGGACCAGGAGCATTTTCATTCTATAGCTAAGCGATACAAACGGCAGCTTCTTATTGTGCAAATAGTAGAACGACATTTGGGCTTTCGTATTGGCCATATATATTTTCTCATACCTCTCTCTGATGATCGTCACTATTTTCGATGTTATCTCCCAGAGAAAATGACTTCAGCATGTGTTCAGCGGAGTCTCTCCACTCTTTAGTAACAGTCCCTTCATGTTTACGCAATGTATATAACACAATTATTATTTTTACTTTATCTATCTTTATCGTACAAGGAATACCCCATGCGTCTGTAACTAGTTGCCTCTTGAAGGTAAAGTTTCCTATATCTTTTCTTCGCGACGTCAATACAGCATCAGACTAGCCTCTCTCCCCCTAGTAGATTAAAGCTTTTTGATAAAATTTGTACAGTTACTTTTTTACATTAGCATAGTAAACACGCCATTGATAAAAGAGTAGACATGTTATTATTAAGTTTTCCTTTCATTTCACTGCCTCGATTTTGTCAAACAGCGGATTATTCATAAATACTTCTGGAGTTTCAGAAGATGAGCGCGTACAAATTAGGAAAGGTACAGAATAATGTCACATATCGTGTCTTCATAGTCCCACGCGTAATAGGTTTTGTGAATCAGATGGAGAACGCCCCACCAGCAAACAGGCGTGTCGAAACATCTAGATTAAAATGTTCTCTCCGTTCTGTTGCACCGATTTAGATCACGCCTGCAGACTGGCCACCCAACGAGCAGTTTTGTAAAGCGGGCTGCAGTCGTTGCGCCTTCCCGGGCAGCAGCACGAACATAATGGCCTTGCCACATCAGGAGCTGAGCACGTGTAAAGGGAATTCAAAACGTGGAGATGTGCTCTACACATTGATATGTGTCTGCTTTTTGCCCAAATGTCTGAGTGGATCGAAAATACGACTCACCAGAGTCTAGAATTTCCATAGCCAAACAATGAGTGGGGAATGGACAAACGGGATATCAAATTGGCTAGCATGAGCTCTACGTCTGCAAAAATGTATTTATTTAGTTGAAAGTAATCAGAGCAATTTTGAAAACGTTAATCAGTGAATTGAAAACTGAAATTTTTCACGAACAGCTGCCGTTAGCTAAGTAAATGAGGTGTCAAAATATTCGTCACTTCAAGGAACAGCTCTTTTCTGCTTAAAAAGTTACATTGATGTAATATTTAACTGTCAACAAACTTCTTTAATCCTGAAAAAATAAATTTAATATCGAATCGCAGCGTAAACTGAAACGTCTCTGGTTTGTCTTGATTTACATACTGTTAATAATAACAGAATACCAATCGATATTTAAATACAACGTGATTCCTTGATGACATAACAAACTGCTAGGGCTGACGGAGAAGGGTAAATGTATCAGTTTCAGATGAGAGACCCTGGTCGAAAAAGACAAATGGTTCAAATGGCTCTGAGCACTATGGGACTTAACATCTGTGGTCATCAGTCCCCTAGAACTTAGAACTACTTAAACCTAACTAACCTAAGGACATCACACACATCCATGCCCGAGGCAGGATTCGAACCTGCGACCGTTGCGGTCACACGGTTCCAGACTGAAGCGCCTAGAACCGCACGGCCACAAAGCCGGCTCGGAAAAGACAGAATCAAAAGTTATAGGCGAGAATCGTTCTGATACCTCTTACAGTGGAATACATGTTCCGGTACTTTTGTTGCTAAGACTGTAGGATAAGCAACTTTCGAAGCTGGGAGTATGGATCAGTACAAGAAAAAAGTATAGTAAACATCGGCTTTAAAGTACACACCTTAAGAGCTAGGAGCACTTGTTTATCTCCGATACTGTGAAACGCATCTCTCCTGCTGCGAGCTCTTTGGTCCTCATGGTGGCATCCTGAATATTCTTTTTTTTTATTGAATTTCGATTGCCCAGAAGGGGGCGGGCTGGTAGCAGCTTATTACGCTGCTCTGCAGCCTACAGACTTTTTAAAACGTAAGAAGAAGAAGTTAAGAAACAGTAAAAGCAGGCGATAAAACGGGAACTTAAATTGTAAAACGGCGGAAAATTGTGGAAAGTTAAAACATAAAGCAAAGGGTTGGCAAAGCGAATAAAATACACAGGAAGCAGACAGGTAACATAGTAGACAGATAATTAAAAAACATGGCGACAGTCTGGTTTCTGTTCGCAAGAGATATAAATCACACCCAGCGACAGTATGATGTCCGTTCGCAGCACTTCGGAAAAGACACACAACACTGAACACTCACTGCTGTAAACACTGCACTAAAACATCGGCACAAAGAGGACACACCATAGCCTAGGGCAGATGGGGGGGGGGGGGGGACCTAGACAGATGAGGGGGAAAACAAGGAGAGAGGAGAGGAAAAACGAAAGGTGGGGGAACCAAAGGAGCCTGCCTAGTCGTCGAATATGAGGTGTCTAGGAAACCTGCCTTCGCGGATCGCTAGACAACAATTCATACAAAAGGAAATGATTACAACACTTAAGTTTGTATTTACACACATGTGTCGCAAGCAAAGGGTGACAGACAAAATAAGCAAGTTTCTTCAGTATAGACAGTGCTACATAGTAGAAGCGAAATGATTAGTCTTGATGCTATTCTTGAACAGGGCCGCGGCTAGTCGGGCGCTGCGCTTACGTTCCCTTCGCATAGAGGCCGCTGCTGAAGCCTTGTCGTCTTGCGTCGGTCAGCGTGCAATTGGATGACTTCTTCACAGCCCTCTCTGCTCTCTCGTTCCCGGCTCGCGTGCCGGCGCTTAACTTTACGCCGTAACATTGATATTTTTGGAGGGGGTAGTATAGAGCAAAGCAAGAAAACATTGTCCAGTAAATATTGGCGGTAAAATTGCATACCTTTAGAGCTATGGGCACTTGTTCAGTTGCAGAGACGTGTTTCGGAGTAGCGAAGATGAACGAATGCTCTTAGCTCTTAAGGAATGCATTTTAGAGCCAATATTAGACAGTCGTTTTTGTCTTGTTTTTGTCCATACTACCACATCTGAGAGGTGGATCCCCTATAACCTTAGTAACAACAATACTGATACGTTCTACTGCCGAGCGGTCTTAGGCGCTCCAGTCATGGACTGTGCGGCTGGTCCCGGCGGAGGTTCGAGTCCTCCATCGGGCATGGGTGTGTGTGTTTGTCCTTAGGATAATTTAGATTAAGTAGTGTGTAAGCTTAGGGACTGATGACCTTAGCAGTTCAGTCCCATAAGATTTCACACACATTTTGAACATTGCACTGCCAAAGGCATGATAACCAATTTCGTATATAAATCTCGGTTCGGTCGTTTTCGGAACAGGGTTCCTTACCTGAAATTGATACATTTACCCTGAAAATTTGTAACATTATCACGGAATGATCTTGCATATTGTTTTCATGCTTTCTAAAGAGAACTTGAAAATAAAAAAAAGAGTGAAAAGGAAAAATTCTCAAAAGTTTTACGAAGTTATTTGTCCAGGTGTAAGGAATAAAATAGATTAGAGACAGATTTGACGTGCCTTTGAATGATGCTCGAGATCATGCACAGAAAATGAGTTGCCGACTGAAAATTTAAATTCCAGTGTTTCACTTTTAATATTTGAATTTTAAAGAATACTAGAGGACATAGGAGAGTGCAGGCTTTCTCGGCGTATTTAGGTAGTGGAGTCTTCTCAGGCGAGTCAAAGCATCGTTTCTGCGACATCATTTCGACAAGTTTTCTACTCGTCACCCTGAGGTAAAAACACTAGAGGTTATTTGTCTGGCACCTAATCTGCTTTCGAGCGTCAAGGGTTTTCTAATCTACTATACTTCTTAATTTTAGAAAATTATTTCAAAGTCATTTGAACGTGTTTATTTTTTTCAATTTATTTAATTTTTATTTAATTTTTAATCGTATATCATGTAGTTGTCGTGGAGTCTTCTTGTGAGAATTTGGAGGTAGTTGTTGTTGTTGTGGTCTTCAGTCCAGAGACTGGTTTGATGCAGCTGTCCATGCTACTCTATCCTGTGCAAGCTTCTTCATCTCCCCATACCTACTGCAACCTACATCCTTCTGAATCTGTTTAGTATGTTCGTCTCTTGGTCTCCCTTTACGATTTTTACCCTCCACGCTGCCCTCCAATACTAAATTGGTGATCCCTTGATGCCTCAGAACATGTCCTACTAACCGATCCCTTCTTCTAGTCAAGTTCTGCCACAAATTTCTCTTCTCCCCAAATCTATTCAATACCTCCTCATTAGTTATATGCTCTACCCATCTAATTTTCAGCATTCTTCTGTAGCACCGCATTTCGAAAGCTTCTATTCTCTTCTTGCCCAAACTAATTATCGACCATGTTTCACTTCCATACATGGCTACGCACCATACAAATACTTTCTGAATCGACTTCCTGACCCTTAAAGCTATACTCGATGTTAACAAACTTCTTCAGAAACGCTTTCCTTGCCATTGCCAGTCTACATTTGATATCCTCTCTAAATCGACCATCATTAGTTATTTTGCTCCCCAAATAGCAAAAACTCCTTTACTACTTTAAGTGTCTCATTTCCTAATCTCTTTCCCTCAGCATCACCCAACTTAATTCGAAGTTTAGAGGTACTTATGAATAATTCTGTACAGCCCCCATGGCTAGAATGAAATAAGTAGAATTCATCAATCAATCAAAATGACAGTCACAATCGCATCATTTATTTTGTCGCCAACGGGTTTCAACCCGCGATGGGGTCATCTTCAGGGCAATTTACACCATTTGGTCGCTCGCTGGAGTTGTCACCTTGCACACCCTGAAGATGACCCCATCGCCGGTTGAAACTCGTTGGCGACAAAATAAATAACGCGATTTTCACTGTCATTTTGATTGATTGATTATAAGCAAACCAATCGCTGCTATCTCTGCGCAACTATGTTGTCTAAAAAAAAGTAGAATTCATGTCCAGCAGACCAATTTCACCGTGACGTGGTCGGTAAGCAGAGCTGACAGGTAGTGTGGTGTGTAGAGATGGGGCAAAACTGTTCTTTCCAGAGCTCCGATCAGAACTGTTCACTCCCTGAAATGAACTAGCTCTTTTTCATGACTCACCACTCATTCACAACAGAAAATAAATGGAAGGCACATTGCCCTTTAAACTTGGTTTATTCCAGTACTATACCTGTATTTTGATCTTATTTGATCCTATTTTGAAGTAACACTGATAATGAGCAAGAATTTTGTATTGTTTATTGAAATTTCCACGATATGACAAAGTTTTTGATTATTGATTTATTTTGCAGTATCGTGGTTTTTTGGGTGGTCGGAAAATATTGTAACTTGAGATTTACATTAACAATGTATTTGGATATAATGTATTAAAATTTCATTAATCTCGTACAAATACATCGCAAGCCATATATTTTTAAAGTGAACATTTCCTTCTGAAGACACCTAAAATCGCAAAATCCCTACTACAATAAGAAAAAAATATATAAATCTGACTGTAAGACCAAAGTGCTGCATATAGCCTTACGCAGAATAAAACAAGGAAAATATTGGTGTATCGCATTTTGTGATACGTTTATCAGTAAGCTCGTAATTAAAGTGTAAATTCGAGTGTCCATAATAAAAAATCCTATAGTAAGAGGAGTCGTCAGGAACCTCATCTGATCAGTTTAAACAAATAAAAATAAAATAGAAACAAATGATGTATACATAACATAATTATGTAATATACATACCGGTATTACTACAAAGAACAATATCCAGTATAGACGAACTCCGATGCAGAGGCGCTGAGTCAAGCAGGTCGAGCCACGAGCTGTATTACTGCGTGAGCTCAGACCGCAGAGACCAGAGTGACAACTGAGTTGCTTTGCTCAACGCTCTGGCTAGAGTCGAGAAAGGTGGGGTGAGCGTTGAGCGGGCGAGTTCTGAGGGTGGGGGCAGCGGTGAACGGCCACCAGTCACCTGCTCCGAGACAAATTGCCCGTTCTCTTGCGAGCAGGTTGTTGCAAGTAGTTCTTATGTTCTGCGCTAGGAGGCTCTCTGTCCTGTTGCTCGCATCAACTGCCCAGAGGGCAGGACGTGTGACTGAAACGATTGCCGACGGAGTGCGATGCTAAGTTAAGGTGCACGCAGCAGAGGAAGCACAGAGACGGCACGGCATATGTGAAACACAAAATCCAATGTGGCAGTGCACAATGCAGGCAGCCAAGGCAGAAGCAGGGCAGAGGCTGGGGCTGGATGTGTTCTGTGGCGTGCAGTTTGCTCTGAACAGCAGAGGCCCCGTTGCTCTGCTCTTTCTCTCTCTCTCTCTCTCTCTCTCTCTCTGCTGTGGGAATCGTTTGGAGCTACCGTTCTTTTTTTCTGAATCACTGATTGTTCACTCCTTTGAAAGATTCAACTCGATGAATCAGTTCAGGAGCGGATCCCCCATCTCTAGTGGTGTGTGTGCCGGCAGGACACGACGCAGCGGTACCAGACGGCGCCTCGGCTGCGCAGCGGGGGCGGCGGCAGCAGCAAGACGCCGTTCCTGCCGCGCAGCAACGCGCTCGTCGTGGAGAACGAGATGGCGAGCCCGCCGCCGTCGCCGCCGCCCCCGCAGCTGCCACTGCCGCTGCCCTCCGGCTGGAGCACGCTGCCCGCGGGGGTGGGCCTGCGCGCGCGCCGCCTCACGCCTTCGCCCGTGGGGACGCCGGCGGGGGCGGGGGCGGCGGCGGCGCGCCTGCCGCAGACCAAGTCGCTGGAGGACACGAGCGCGTCGGCGGCGGCGGGCGGCCTGCAGCGGCGCTCGCAGTTCCACCAGAAGCGCGACTCCTCGTCCACCAGCTCGTCCTCGTCCTTCGGCTTTCGCAGCCTCGACTCGTGCGCCGGCGCGCTGGGAGGCGCGCGCGCCATGCCGCGCCTCTCCGAGACCGACTCCTCCGTCGGCGGCTACGAGGACGGCGACGAGCTCGACGACCGGCGCGACTCTTCGCTCAACCTCAGCAGCTTCTCCTCCTCCGTCACCGTCGTCAACTCGTCGCCCGAGACGCCGTCGCTCAAGGAGCGCGGCAGCATAGGCGGTGGCAGTGGGGGCTCCACCGGGGGCGGCTCCGCGCTGGCCAACGGACCGCCCACGCCGCCGCCGCCGCTGTCGGAGACCAGGGTCTCTCCCAGGGGCAGGTCCCACAACCACCGCTCGCACCCGCTGCGCAGGTAAGGCCGGCCTCCCATTCCGACACATCCCACATGCTCTACACACCCCTTAGGGGTCCGCCGGCTCTTTCTAGGGGGCCCGCGGTCGCCCTTCACCACCAAATCGTTAAAATAATGAGTAAAATTATTGAATAAAAATGTGAAAATCAAATTCATCACTATTTTTTTTTTCGTACTTCAGGTCGTATTCCCAAGCAGCCTTTGCGGTTCCTAAGTGAGAACGCATACATAGTTTAGTGCCGGAGAATAAGGCCTCTGTAATCGACTATTTCGCAACAATACGGGGGTCGTTTGTGCGTCGACTCACGTCGGTAGATGCGCTGAAACCTTTGACGCATGCGCGGAGCGAGCTTTGTCAGCCAATCACAGTGCTCGCTGGCACTAAATGCTAAACTTGCTTTGTCAGTGTACACCTGTTTCATAAGTCGATTTTTGACCTTCTAGTTGTTTTCATTCATCTCTAAACCAAAGACTATTGATACTTCGGGGGGGGGGGGGGGGGGAGGGGCGTTATTGGGAACGTGGGTTTCGCTCTGTAATTTAAAGTTACCGTGCTCTTGACTGACTAGGGGTCCGCCATGGATTTTCGACTGAAGAAGGGGTCCGCCAGCTGAAAAGTTTGGGAAGCCCTGCACTAGAGGTTTCCAGAAAGTAGGTAACGCAACAACTTTCTTTTTCATATAATTGGAAGGAGAAACAGCCTTGGTCGTATTTTTTTGTTTTATTATCCGCAAAATCGATTTTCGGTCACTTAGTGACCATCCTCAGTGCTGTAAGATACAATTAAAATTGTTAATACCAGTGCCTAACAATTTTTATTGTATGCGACCGCTCTAAGCTTGTTAATACCAGTGCCTAACAATTTTAATTGTATCTTACAGCACTGAGGATGGTCACTAAGTGACCGAAAATCGATTTTGCGGATAATAAAACAAAAAAATACATCCAAGGCTGTTTCTCCTTCCAATTATATCCATTATCTGGTCGTGTTGCACAGAACACTCCATGGAGTCGCCAATCAATAACTTTTTTTTTTCTAAAAGCAGGTTGGATTGGTTCAGGATTACAATACACCATGTTATTCCCACTCTTTTGGCTGCAAAACCCTATTTTTCAACGATCGCCCTTCGATGTGACTGTCTTGCCCCACCTTAAGGGAGGTAGGACGTCAAACGGGCCGACTTGGAGCGGGAGAGGCACCACAGGACATTTTAATTTCCACTGTCTATACTTTTACAAATAAATTCATAAAACTTTTAAAGCATGATAAGGAAGGATTCAGGATTCATACTCATAGCAGTGGAAGCTCAAAAACGTAACAAAATACATTTTTACATGTGAAATTTCATCATTTTTTTCACTTACTACTGACTTCATTTGTTGCTATAGGTACACTTTTCTTCCTAAGTAAGACAGATTTTTCGATGAATTTTCCACAGCATACAAACTATAGCTACATGTGGGTAAAACTCTAGAGTTTATTTAATTTATGAAAAAATAAATGAACTGTTACATTTTAAACTTCATGTTTAGAAAAAACTCAAATTTTATAGTTAATTCAGAATGAGATTTTCACTCTGCAGCGGAGTGTGCGCTGATATGAAACTTCCTGGCAGATTAAAACTGTGTGCCCGACCGAGACTCGAACTCGGGACCTTTGCCTTTCGCGGTTCTGCAAGGTTCGCAGGAGAGCTTCTGTAAAGTTTGGAAGGTAGGAGACGAGATACTGGCAGAAGTAAAGCTGTGAGTACCGGGCGTGAGTCGTGCTTCGGTATCTCAGATGGTAGAGCGCTTGCCCGCGAAAGGCAAAGGTCCCGAGTTCGAGTCTCGGTCGGGCACACAGTTTTAATCTGCCAGGAAGTTTAATATCAGTGCACACTCCGCTGCAGAGTGAAAATCTCATTCTGGAAACATCCCCCAGGCTGTGGCTAAGCCATGTCTCCGCTATATCCTTTCTTTCAGGAGTGCTAGTTCTGCAAGGTTCGCAGGAGAGCTTCTGTAAAGTTTGGAAGGTAGGAGACGAGATACTGGCAGAAGTAAAGCTGTGAGTACCGGGCGTGAGTCGTGCTTCGGTGGCTCAGATGGTAGAGCGCTTCCCCGCGAAAGGCAAAGGTCCCGAGTTCGAGTCTCGGTCGGGCACACAGTTTTAATCTGCCAGGAAGTTTTATAGTTAATTATCTCAATTTTTACCACAGTTTTTAATAGATTTGGAAAATTCTAGAGTTTCATACACCTGTAAGTACTGCTTGTATGCTGTGAAAAATTCATCGAAGAATCTCTCTTACTTAGGAAGAAAAATGTACGTACAGAAACAAATGCAGCCAGTAGCAAGTGAAAAAATGATGAAATTTCACATGTAAAAAATAGGTATTTTGCTACATTTTTGAACTTCCACTGCTATGAGTGTGAGTCCTCAATCCTCCCTGGTCATGCTGACAAAGTTTTATGAATTTATTTGTAAAAGTATAGACAGTAGAAATTAAAATGTCCTGTGGTGCCTCTCCTGCTCCAACTCGGCCCGTTTGACGTCCTACCCACCTCAATGGGAGGCACTGTATGCCTGAATGGTACAACTCCACCGGTCGACTTCAGAGCCAATGTTTTGCAGCATCAATACTCTCCCCATCATCCACATACTGTTACCCGCAGAATGTATCCTTCATTGGGACAAAAAATATGGAAGGTGTGAGATCTTGGCTGTGCGATGGATGAGGAAGAACAGTCTAATGAAGTTTTGTCAGCTCCTGTTTGATGCCAGATGTATGTGGGGCATTGCACTGGAATGGAGCAGATGACGTTCAACACAATCCCCTACATTTACGAGGTGCATACAGTAAGTAATGCAACAATTTTTTTTCTGGAAGCAAGTTGGCTGTATTCAGGATCCCAATACACCATATTATTCCCCTCTCTTGGTAACAAAACCCTATTAAGAACATAATCTCCGTTCAATGCGACGGCCTTACTCCACACTATTGCGTTGACCTATATGCCGCATGGTACCACTCTACTGGTCGACTTCGAAGCCAACTTCTTTGAGACCTCGTGGTCAAGGGAAGGCAGGATTCGGTTACGATTGTTGACGGGTCAGTAATCAGTTACTATCGGTTGCCTTTTACAGTTACACAATTTATTTTAAATCAGTAATTCCAGATTCAACAATAAATTTAAAAAATACACACATTATTAATAAAGGAATAAACAAGCGTAAATAATAGTGTTTTCAGTGAGTTACAATTTAGCAAATCACCATTAAATTCAGATACAACGGATAATGTTTTAAAAGCGAGCCACTGTGATCTTGGCAGAAGGCCTTACAAGCCAGGAATGGCAATAAATTAAGAATTGCTTAAAACTCGCTGCAACTTACAGATTACAGGTATTGAAATATTAAAGGCAAGTCGCTACAAACACCGCAGAAGGCATCAGACGGCGTGTTCTGGCACGGCGCGGACCTGGCTCCTCCTGAGCCCCCAACCGAACTGCCACACTCACACGAGACGGAAAACCAACGACGTCGCCCCAAAGATAGGGCAATAGTTACTACATATCGATAACCGCCGCTGCTGGCACTAGCGGACAGGCAACGCTTGCGAAACGAATGGCGCCAGTCAACACGAGAAGAAGACAAACAACCATGCCAACTAAAGGATACGGTATGGCCTCCAACAGAGGGCGGAAACCTACAAACAGCACCAACTTTCTCTTCCAAATGCGAAAATATTTTGTTGAGCCCAACCTTCATAGGTAGGAATGATCATCAAAATAAAATAAGATAAATCAGAGCTCGAACAGAAAGGTTTAGGTGTTCGTTTTTGCCACGCGCTGTTCGGGAGTGGAATGGTAGGGAGATAGTATGATTGTGGTTCGATGAATCCTCTGCCAAGCACTTAAATGTGAATTGCAGAGTAATCATGTAGATGTAGATGTAGATAGCAGTGGAAGCTCAAAAACGTAACAAAATACATTTTTTTACATGTGAAATTTCATCATTTTTTCACTTACTACTGGCTGCATTTGTTGCTATAGGTACACTTTTCTTCCTACGTAAGAGACATTCTTCGATGAATTTTGCGCAGCATACAAACTATAGTTACATGTGTATGAAACTCTAGAGTTTATTTAATTTATGAAAAAATAAATGAACTGTTACATTTTAAACTTCATGTTTAGAAGAAACTCAAATTTTATAGTTAATTATCTCAATTTTTACCACAGTTTTTAATAGATTTGGAAAATTCTAGAGTTTCATACACCTGTAAGTACTGCTTGTATGCTGTGAAAAATTCATCGAAGAATCTCTCTTACTTAGGAAGAAAAGTGTACCTACAGAAACAAATGCAGCCAGTAGCAAGTGAAAAAATGATGAAATTTCACATGTAAAAAATAGGTATTTTGCTACATTTTTGAACTTCCACTGCTATGAGTGTGAGTCCTCAATCCTCCCTGGTCATGCTGACAAAGTTTTATGAATTTATTTGTAAAAGTATAGACACAGGAAATTAAAATGTCCTGTGGTGCCTCTCCTGCTCCAAGTCAGCCCGTTTGACGTCCTACCCCTCTTAATGGGAGGCACTGTATGCCTGAATGGTACATACAACTCCACCAGTCGACTTCAGAGCCAATGTCTTGCTGCATCAATACTCTCCCCATCACCACGTACTGCTACCCGCAGAATATATCCTTCATTGGGACAAACAGATGGAAGGTGCGAGATCTGGGCTGTGCGATGGATGAGGAAGAACAGTCTAATGAAGTTTTGTCAGCTCCTGTTTGATGCCAGACATATGTGAGGCATTGCGTTGTCTTTGAGCAGATGAAGTTCATCACAATCCCCTACTTTTTAGGAGAGGCATACAGTAAGTAATGCGGAAACTTGTTTTCTGGAATCAAGTTGGCTCTATTCAACATCCCAATACGCCATATCATTCCCATCTCTTTTGGCAACAAAACCCTATTTAGAACATAATCTCCTTTCAACGCGACGGCCTTATTCCGCATTATTGAGAGGGCCTACATGCCCACATGGTACCACTCTACTGGTCGACTTCGAAGCTAACGTCTTGCTGCAGCAGTATCCTTCCCATTATCCACGTACTGCTTCCTGCAAAGAGCATCCTTCATTGCGCCAAACAGGGAGAAGTCTGAAGTTGCGAGATCCGAGCTGTAGGGTGGATGAGCTAGAACACTCCAATGACTTTTGTAAGCTTCCCTCTTGTGTCCAGCCTTGCGTTGTCATGGAGAAGGAGAAGTTGCATTTTTGTGGCTACGAGCACGTTGAAGTCATTGCACAATGATGGAGGACATCAAACAGTGTATCCCCTTCACAGTCGCCATGGCTTTACCGATGATAGCGAGGTTTTGAACTTTCTCTTTGGAGGAGAGGTGGCGTGGCACCACTGCCGTTTTGTTTCAGATTCGAAGTGATGAACCCATGTTTTATTGCCTGTGACGATGTTCGACAAAAATTGTCACAATCAGCCTTGTAACGTGCAAGCAATTACCTTCATATTTCGAGCACTCTCTGACTCTGACTGTGAAGCTGATTAGATTCTCTTATTGTCTTTGGTGTCGAGTGAGTGAGCACTACGAAAGAGATGTCCAGTTAAGCAGCTAGGTGTTTGACTGTGACCTGTCGATCACCTCCAATGAGAGTGTCCGCGCGTTCAAACATGCCAGGAGTGTCAGCTGTGTCCGGCGAGCTAGCATACGGAAGATCGGACCTTCTTGCTATGATGACGGACGTCTTGCCAACGACTCACCGTGCTTTTGTTCACTGCCAGGTCTCCGAAGACTTTCTGCAAGCGCCTATGACTATCAGCGATGCTCTGATTTTCCGCCAAAAGAAACTCAGTGACAGCTCTCTGCTTGGAAGGACTTCCGTTACACAGCCATTTTGAAGGCAACATACAGCGCTGCAACCTATCGGAACTTCATGGAACTATAGGAGCTGAAGCGAGAATATTGCACTACATCCCTCAGAAATGCCACATACTTCAATCGAAATTGGCCGAGAAAAAATTTGCGTTACTTATTGAACGCCCCTTGTAAGTTCTGATCGGTTGCGAAATGGGAACCATAGTGAAAGTCCTATGAAGCCTTCCACAGATGTGTTGGGCAGTGTTCTCTGCCTCGTGATGACTGGGTGTTGTGTGATGTCCTTAGGTTTAAGTAGTTCTAAGTTCTAGGGGACTGATGACCATAGATGTTAATTCCCATAGTGCTCAGAGCCATTTTGTTGGGCAGTGTCTCTAGTACTCACGCCGATTGCTTCAAGTTGCACTTCTCAGTTCAGAGCGCACAACGAGCCCCTAAAGATGCCTAGAAAATAGTGTATTCTTCCAAGTATGGCTACCCACCAAGAGATTCCGCCTGATTTCATGTGACACAACTGCCATCGTCTTCGTGACAATTCTCGGCCGCACACTCGTTTTCGATGGGAAGTGTCTGATCACCCTCGTTGCAGCTCAAACTTGGTTTCCTCTGATTTTCATCTCTGCTGGCATGAGGCGCTGGCTATTAATGGCACAGACAGATAGCAGCAGACGAGCGTAAAGAATTGGCGGAATGGTGGAAAACACAGGCGCCAGCCTTCTATGGCAGGGGCACCGGAAACTTAGTTCAAAGCTACAACAAATGTTTAAACCAGAGCGGTGGCAGAAGATGTACCTAAATGTTGCAAGTAAAGCATTTCTCATTCTAACTGAGTTTTCCATTTCTCGACTGGTCGGAACTTACTTTCTGGTCAACCCCTGTATGAGGGTCAGGGTTCGTTTGTTTCTTTTTTATCTTTTTTTTAAATTCTGATAGGATATAAATCAAAGACAAGTGTGTACAAACAGAGGAAAGTACCCAAAACCAGACCCCGATTTTGTTTTTTATTTTTAAAAATAGAAAGTATTAAAACATTATTTTTTTGGTTCAAATAGTTCAAATGGCTCTGAGCACTATGGGACTTAACATCTGAGGTCATCAGTCCCCTAGAACGTAGAACTACTTAAACCCAACTAACCTAAGGACATCACACACATCCATGCCCGAGGCAGGATTCGAACCTGAGACCGTAGCAGTCGCGCGGTTCCAGACTGAAGCGCCTAGAACCACTCGGCCACACCGGCCGGCCATTGTGTTTTTTAAAGGATGTAATATTTACTTATCTAATGTTGTGCACTAGTTACATTTCCCTCTTAGAAAATGCAATCAAAACTTTTTATAAGAAAAAAACATGTTTTCAAAAGCCTTGCCCTTAGCAAGTACGAAAGAAGCTGCCAAAATCTTATCCTTTGTAAAAATAATCAAAATAGCACTAAACAAAGTTGGGAAAAGATATGAAATCTGAAGAAACAATCTTGTTGTATTGTTCATTATTTTACGTAAAGTGCTGTATAGTAACAAACTTATACATATCTTCGTTTGGATATTTATTGTGAGCACATTGTTTCTCCTTCCTTGGGGTAGATTTTTGATTCCTACTCCACTTTCGCGTCGTGTCCGTCCCTGCTGTAATGTGTGCAGCATCAACTTACTAAAGTTATAAGTTTTGCTTGCAGTGCTGCAAACTGTTTCATCAGCGTTAACACACCCTCCTCCTTCCAATCGTCAACAAATTTAATGGCAACAACAACAAAACGCCGCAGCAGGCCGCGAAGGCATTTTCTGCACACTTCAAAGCTTCCTTCTCGTCCGTCGTGTCGGAGCTGTTGTAACATCCGGTGAAACCTCATCGTGGCTAGGGCCAAGACCCAAGAACTCGTAGCGCAGTGCGGTGCGACATATTGCTCTGTTGACTCCATCGGAAACGGTTGTTGGCGGACTGCATAATTTCTAGGCCCTGCTACACCTGGGCTAAAGGCTAAAGAGTGTCACCAACCTCTCTTATACCAGCGAGACAGGGTTAAAACAACCACTATTCAGTGCCCTGAAGCCATCTGACCACCTACAAAAGCTCCCAAGTTCGACCAGTAGATTGGACTCTATTTACGCAAATGTTCTCTGCATACACAAATGATTTGGCGGGCAAGGTGTGCAGCAACCTGCTGCTGTTTGCTGCTGATGCTGTCGTGTACGGTAAGGTATCGAAGTTGAGTGACTGTAGGAAGATACAAGATGATTTAGACAAAATTTCTAGTTAGTGTAATGAATGGCAGCCAGCGCTAAGCGTGGAAAAATGTGAGTTAATGCGGATGAGTAGGAAGAACAAACCTGTAACTTTCGGATACAGTATTATTAGTGTCCTGCTTGACACAGTCAAGTCGTTTAAATGTCTGGGCATAACGTCGCAAAGCGGTATGAAATGGATCGAGCGTATGAGGACCGTGGTAGGGAATGCCAATAGTCGACTTTGGTTTGTTGGGAGAATTTTAGGGAAGAGTGGTTCACCTGTAAAGGAGGCCGCATATAGGACGCTCGTGTGACCTATTCTTGAGTACTTCTCGAGTATCTGGGATCCGCACCAGGTCAGACCGAAAGAACACGTTGAAGCAGTTCAGAGGCGGGCTGCTAGATTTGTTAGCGGTAGGTTCGAACAACACCTAAGTGTTAAGGAGATGCTTCGGGAACTCGAATGGGAATCCCTGGAGGGAAGGCGACATTCTTTCGAGAAACACTATTGAGAAAATTGAGAGAACCAGTATTCTAAGCTGACTGCCGAACGATTCTAGCGCCGCCAACAAACATTGCCCGTACGGAGCACGAAGATAAGATACTAGAAATTAGGGCTCATACAGAGAAATACAGAAAGTGTTTTTCCCTCTCTCTGTTTGTGAATGTAACAGGAAAGGATGCGAGTAGTAGTGGCACAGGGTACCCTCCGCCACGCACCGTACGGTATCTTGCGGAGTATGTATGTAGATGTAGATGTAAAACAAGCACCGTAATCATTGACCGCGCCGCAACTAACTGGTTTCGTGTATCTCTTCTGTAAACAACACTGGAACAAAGTGCAGTCAAAGAGGGAAAGAGCATACACGAGAACTTCACAGTTCAAATTAGCATTGCAAAAATTCACACTTTAGTCTCTTCTAATATCCCACGCCAAGTATGCTTCGTCCGTCAAACAATTTCTCCGAACTAGCCATTTGCTCCACGCTCTTTTAGGAGGCCTCTTTCTAAAGAGTCTTACTTGAAAGTGTTGTGTTAACAGTTATGATAGCAAAAATATTAAAATATTAGCTGCCAATGACTCACTACGTGCATCAGGAGGGCGACAGAAAAGGAGTGTCCGGGTGGTGTGTGTGTGTGTGTGTGTGTGTGTGTGTGTGTGTGTGTGTGTGTGTGTGCGCGCGCGCGCGCGTGAGTGTGTCTGAATTCCTAAGGGACCAAACGGCTGAGGTCATCGGTCACTAGACTTACACACTACTTAAACTAAATTACGCTAAGGACAACACACACAAACACACACACACACACACACACACACACACACACACACATGCCCGAGGGAGGACTCGAACCTCCGGCGGGAGAGGCCGCGCAATCCGTGACATGGTGCCTCTAACCGCGAGGCCACTGCATCCGGCTGTTCGGGAGGTGCAGACATTAATCTTTTGTGAGATCTGCGCATCACACTTCACAAAATCAACATCGCTGACATTCAAGAAATGTTCAAAACAACCCATTAACTTGCACCTTGAACACCGTATGAAAAATGGCGCCTCACAGTGATCACAAAGCTGTTGGCCAAACGCAGTGCTCCTATCTTAGTTCTCTTACGCCCATTCTCCCACTCTTGCGTGCTGTGACGTAAATAGTCGCTATTGCCCTTCCAATATCACGCACAAAAGAAAGAATTGGAGGGGGCAGAGTACCCCCAACTTCTCGCACAACAGTAAATAACTTTCCATCCAATTTACCGTAAACGTTAACAGTTGGCATAACTGTATACGAATGTGTTATGGTGTTGACATTAGTTGCTCTTCATAAAAATCTCTTGGCTCCTTTCATATTCATTTCCTCTTCAAATCCTCATTGGTCGGGGTTGAAAATAAATTCCTTACTGAACGATGGTATAAGTTTGTTTATATAATCTAAAAATTTTCGGGGCGATTCCACAGTCAAGTTGACGCATTGTTTTAAACTTCGTTATCTTACGTCTTCCACTTCTGCAGCACCATTTGAAGTTATGCAACCATCCTCTGCTTCTGTTGAAATTGCTGTAATCTATGTCGCGCATAATATGATGTGTATAACGTGGTAGTTCACTAATATGCACATCTGTAAATTGTATCGAGCATCCTCGAACGCGCAATCGCAGGTTTTTATAACAAGTGAGCCTTGTCCTCCCTTGAATATCTGTAGTGTTTCTTACGCAGTACACGGTTATATTGCTGCGGACTTAATCGAAATCAGTTCATAACTTCTTTTTATGCTGCGGATGATCTTCCATGAACATTGTCCTTAGACAACGATTGTCCTTTGCTAAGTGTCACTGGAGACGGAATTTGTGACTCCCTGTCCGACAAGGATGATAAATTACATGGCTCGACATCTGTTTCAGTATTACTTTCTCTTGTTAAGCAAGTATCATCATCATTGTACTTCTTAAGTACATTGTCCGCACAGTTGAGCGTATACGACTACATATTCAATTGATTCATATTGCAGAAACGCCAATATTTCATCTGCCACTTCTTTCTTTTGCTTGTGCCTTTTTCCCGCGGATACGCAGGGTCGGCATGGTGAATCGGATGTGGCAATATTAGTTGAAGGGGTGGCCGGATGCCCTTTCTGCCGCCACCTCGTACACCCCGGGAAGGAATTAGTGTACCTCAACTGTCTGCGACTAGTGTAATCCATGGAATAGTGCGAAAGTGTTCAGATATCTGCGAGCCGTGTAACTGAGGCGGGACGTGGGGACCAGCCCGGTATTCACCTAGGGGATGTTGAAAACCGCCTAAAAAACACATCCACGCTGGCCACCACACCGGCCCTCGTCGTTAATCCGCCGAGTGGATTCGATCCGGGGCCGGCGCGCCTACCCGAGTCCGGGAAGCAGCACGTTAGCGCGCTCGGTTAATCTGGCGGGTCTCATCTGCCACTTCTTTCTCACTGCGAAATTCCTTGGGTAGCTTTCTGACGAAAAGTCAACTATACAGAAAAAGTTGTTGTAGATACAACGCAATGTTTGCTTTGTTTATCGTTGCCATTGCTCTGCTTTGTATCAATACCACTAGAACTGTAACGATGTTAAGAGTTATTCGTCGACTAAGCAGTTCAGTTACGCTCCGTAACCTCACACTGTGCTCCACTGGACACCTCCAGTCCCGCCTCCTGTTGCCATTAGCAGCCGATATTGTTAATGCGTGGTATACTACTCTCCTGGAAATGGAAAAAAAGAACACATTGACACCGGTGTGTCAGACCCACCATACTTGCTCCGGACACTGCGAGGGGGCTGTACAAGCAATGATCACACGCACGGCACAGCGGACACACCAGGAACCGCGGTGTTGGCCGTCGAATGGCGCTAGCTGCGCAGCATTTGTGCACCGCCGCCGTCAGTGTCAGCCAGTTTGCCGTGGCATACGGAGCTCCATCGCAGTCTTTAACACTGGTAGCATGCCGCGACAGGGTGGACGTGAACCGTATGTGCAGTTGACGGACTTTGAGCGAGGGCGTATAGTGGGCATGCGGGAGGCCGGGTGGACGTACCGCCGAATTGCTCAACACGTGGGGCGTGAGGTCTCCACAGTACATCGATGTTGTCGCCAGTGGTCGGCGGAAGGTGCACGTGCCCGTCGACCTGTGACCGGACCGCAGCGACGCACGGATGCACGCCAAGACCGTAGGATCCTACGCAGTGCCGTAGGGGACCGCACCGCCACTTCCCAGCAAATTAGGGACACTGTTGCTCCTGGGGTATCGGCGAGGACCATTCGCAACCGTCTCCATGAAGCTGGGCTACGGTCCCGCACACCGTTAGGCCGTCTTCCGCTCACGCCCCAACATCGTGCAGCCCGCCTCCAGTGGTGTCGCGACAGGCGTTAATGGAGGGACGAATGGAGACGTGTCGTCTTCAGCGATGAGAGTCGCTTCTGCCTTGGTGCCAATGATGGTCGTATGCGTGTTTGGCGCCGTGCAGGTGAGCGCCACAATCAGGACTGCATACGACCGAGGCACACAGGGCCAACACCCGGCAACATAGTGTGGGGAGCGATCCCCTACACTGGCCGTACACCACTGGTGATCGTCGAGGGGACACTGAATAGTGCACGGTACATCCAAACCGTCATCGAACCCATCGTTCTACCATTCCTAGACCGGCAAGGGAACTTGCTGTTCCAACAGGACAATGCACGTCCGCATGTATCCCGTGCCACCCAACGTGCTCTAGAAGGTGTAAGTCAACTACCCTGGCCAGCAAGATCTCCGGATCTGTCCCCCATTGAGCATGTTTGGGACTGGATGAAGCGTCGTCTCACGCGGTCTGCACGTCCAGCACGAACGCTGGTCCAACTGAGGCGCCAGGTGGAAATGGCATGGCAAGCCGTTCCACAGAACTACATCCAGCATCTCTACGATCGTCTCCATGGGAGAATAGCAGCCTGCATTGCTGCGAAAGGTGGATATACACTGTACTAGTGCCGACATTGTGCATGCTCTGTTGCCTGTGTCTATGTGCCTGTGGTTCTGTCAGTGTGATCATGTGATGTATCTGACCCCAGGAATGTGTCAATAAAGTTTCCACTTCCTGGGACAATGAATTCACGGTGTTCTTATTTCAATTTCCAGGAGTGTATATGTGGGGCGTCGAAAGCCGTAAACTGCATTGGCCTTTTCCCGACCTCGCTCTCAAGGGGTTCCTTGTAAGACGTTTGACAAGCGCACTAAAGGGAATGCATTTCCGAGCTCTTTCTGAACCTTCCATACCCGAAAACAACTTTACTGGACACAGACTAAAAACTTCCGAAATACGCATCCACAGCATCTGTGCTCCAGTGGGCTCCAGCATCCCTCCTGCACCTTACCTGCAACTTTACTGGACACTGACTAAAAACTTCCGAAATACGCATCCACAGCATCTGTGTTCCAGTGGGCTCCAGCATCCCTCCTGCACCTTACCTGCAACTTTACTGGACACTGACTGAAAACTTCCGAAATACGCATCCACAGCATCTGTGCTCCAGTGGGCTCCAGCATCCAGCACCTTACCACTTCCACCGACCAACTCCTCGATTTCCCAAGCTGCCCACATTTCCACGACATTATTTTCACTCGCCGACATTTCGGCTAATCAGCCTCCAAGAGCAGAAATTAGTCACTGCGACTGGCCATCTCCTACTTACGCTCTGTGTGTTTCTGTTAAGTGCTGCTGCCTGCCAACACTTTCCGAATTTTATGACAGTAAACTATTGTAATATAATATAATAACAGTACTTTCCAAAGGGCACTAGGAAACGCCAGCCATTCTGTGGGAATAACACTCGCCTTACAGCCCTCCCAGTCGGTCAAGGCCGGATTAGGGGAAAGCCAGCCCTTTACCTTCAGGTTAGTGAATAGCCGCAGCCCCCACGGGCACTGGCAAACTGTTGCTCTCGCTACCAATAGTGGTCAGAATTTCCCAACTGTCACGGTCCGTAAATGATCAATTACACACACTCGGAACGCAGTTGTGGCTAGTCAGATTACAACTTGAATAGCATAACTTCGTAACTAGCTTATTGCGAGGCGAGGTACCGTGTTGCCGGCCTGCACCCAGCTACGCTACACAGAGCTCTGCATGCACCTACAAACCAGGCAACACAGGGAGCACGTGGAGCTCGAGAACGAACTGCCATTGGCAGGGGCCCGACCCCTTGCAGAAGACTCGCCGAACACCAGTCGCAAAGTTTCTCATCGGAATATACACTGAAGAGCCAAAGAAACCGCTACACCTGCCTAATATCGTATAGGGTCCCCGCGATCACGCAGAAGTGCCGCAAGACGACGTGGCATGGACTGACCTAACGTCTGAAATAGTGCTGCAGGGCTGTCCGTAAATTTGTAAGAGTACGATGGGGTGGAGATCTCTTCTGAACAGCACGTTTGCAAGGCATCCCGGATATGTTAAATAATGTTCATGCCTGGGGGAGCTTGGTGGCCAGCGGAAGTGTTTAAACTCAGAAGATTGTTCCTGGAGTCACTCTGTAGGAATTCTGGAAATGTGGAATGTCGCATTGTCCCGCTGGAATTGCCCAAGTCCGTTAGAATGCACAATGGACATGAAGGGATGGAGATTATCAGACAGGGTGCTTACGTACTGCCATCTGTCAGAGTCGTATCTAGACGTATCAGGGGTCGCAGATCACTCGAACTGCACACGCCCCACACCATTACACAGCCTCCACCAGCTTAAACAGTCCCTTGCTAACATGCAGGTTCCTTGGATTCATGATGTTGTCTCCATACCCGTACATGTCTATCCACTCGATACAATTTGAAACGAGACTCGTCCGACCAGGTAACATGTTTCCAGTCATCAACAGTCCGACGTCGGTGCTGACGGACCCAGGCGAGACATAAGACTTTATGTCGTGCCGTCATCAAGGGTACTCTAGTGGGCCTTCAGCTCCCAAAGCCCATATCAATGACGTTTCGTTGAATGGTTCGCACGCTGACACTTGTCGATGGCCCAGCAATGAAATCTACAGCAATTTGCGGAAGGGTTGCACTTCTGCCACGCTGAACGATTGTCTTCAGTCGTCGTTGGTCCCGTTCTTGCTGGATCTTTTTCCGGCAGCAGCGATGTCGGAGATTTGATGTTTTACCCGATTCGTGATATTAACGGTACACTCGTGGAATGGTCATCGGTGAAGTCCCTACTTGGTCGCTACCTCCCGTAATCGTGCGGCGACTATAACACCACGTTCAAACTCACTTAAATCTTGAATACCTGACATTGTAAGAGCAGTAATAGCTCTAACAACACGAATAGTGATTCATCAGGAAGGAATTGCAGGTCGAGATGGAATTCCAAAACCATTCATTAGTGACGCAAATACGCATAAGAGGAAAACATCCTGCTGTAACCATAAAACGTGGACTATGGATCAATGGAAGAATGAGTCACTATTACACGTTCTACAAATACTGGTCGATTTTAAATCCCAAGAGTGCAACATGGCGGGGGTTCGGAGATGATTTGTGGAGCCATATCGTAGTATTCCAAGGGAACCATAGTTATTCCTCTAGGTCACATTACTGCCAAGGATTATGAGACTGTTTTGGGTGATCCGGTCTGATATCGTAGTATTCCAAGGGCACCATAGTGATTCATCTAGGTCACATTACTGCCAAGGATTAAGAGACCGTTTTGGCTGATCCGGTCTGATATCGTAGTATTCCAAGGGCACCATAGTTATTCATCTAGGTCACATTACTGCCAAGGATTAAGAGACCGTTTTGGCTGATCCGGTCTGATATCGTAGTATTCCAAGGGCACCATAGTTATTCATCTAGGTCACATTACTGCCAAGGATTAAGAGACCGTTTTGGCTGATCCGGTCTGATATCGTAGTATTCCAAGGGCACCATAGTTATTCATCTAGGTCACATTACTGCCAAGGATTAAGAGACCGTTTTGGCTGATCCGGTCTGATATCGTAGTATTCCAAGGGCACCATAGTTATTCCTCTAGGTCACATTACTGCCAAGGATTAAGAGACCGTTTTGGCTGATCCGGTCTGATATCGTAGTATTCCAAGGGCACCATAGTTATTCATCTAGGTCACATTACTGCCAAGGATTAAGAGACCGTTTTGGCTGATCCGGTCTGATATCGTAGTATTCCAAGGGCACCATAGTTATTCATCTAGGTCACATTACTGCCAAGGATTAAGAGACCGTTTTGGCTGATCCGGTCTGATATCGTAGTATTCCAAGGGCACCATAGTTATTCATCTAGGTCACATTACTGCCAAGGATTAAGAGACCGTTTTGGCTGATCCGGTCTGATATCGTAGTATTCCAAGGGCACCATAGTTATTCATCTAGGTCACATTACTGCCAAGCATTAAGAGACCGTTTTGGCTGATCCGGTCTGATATCGTAGTATTCCAAGGGCACCATAGTTATTCATCTAGGTCACATTACTGCCAAGGATTAAGAGACCGTTTTGGCTGATCCGGTCTGATATCGTAGTATTCCAAGGGCACCATAGTTATTCATCTAGGTCACATTACTGCCAAGGATTAAGAGACCGTTTTGGCTGATCCGGTCTGATATCGTAGTATTCCAAGGGCACCATAGTTATTCATCTAGGTCACATTACTGCCAAGGATTAAGAGACCGTTTTGGCTGATCCGGTCTGATATCGTAGTATTCCAAGGGCACCATAGTTATTCATCTAGGTCACATTACTGCCAAGGATTAAGAGACCGTTTTGGCTGATCCGGTCTGATATCGTAGTATTCCAAGGGCACCATAGTTATTCATCTAGGTCACATTACTGCCAAGGATTAAGAGACCGTTTTGGCTGATCCGGTCTGATATCGTAGTATTCCAAGGGCACCATAGTTATTCATCTAGGTCACATTACTGCCAAGCATTAAGATACCGTTTTGGCTGATCCGGTCTGATATCGTAGTATTCCAAGGGCACCATAGTTATTCATCTAGGTCACATTACTGCCAAGGATTAAGAGACCGTTTTGGCTGATCCGGTCTGATATCGTAGTATTCCAAGGGCACCATAGTTATTCATCTAGGTCACATTACTGCCAAGGATTAAGAGACCGTTTTGGCTGATCCGGTCTGATATCGTAGTATTCCAAGGGCACCATAGTTATTCATCTAGGTCACATTACTGCCAAGGATTAAGAGACCGTTTTGGCTGATCCGGTCTGATATCGTAGTATTCCAAGGGCACCATAGTTATTCATCTAGGTCACATTACTGCCAAGGATTAAGAGACCGTTTTGGCTGATCCGGTCTGATATCGTAGTATTCCAAGGGCACCATAGTTATTCATCTAGGTCACATTACTGCCAAGGATTAAGAGACCGTTTTGGCTGATCTGGTCTGATATCGCAGTATTCCAAGGGCACCATAGTTATTCATCTAGGTCACATTACTGCCAAGGATTAAGAGACTGTTTTGGCTGATCCGGTCTGATATCGTAGTATTCCAAGGGCACCATAGTTATTCATCTAGGCCACATTACTGCCAAGGATTAAGAGACCGTTTTGGCTGATCCGGTCTGATATCGTAGTATTCCAAGGGCACCATAGTTATTCATCTAGGTCACATTACTGCCAAGCATTAAGAGACCGTTTTGGCTGATCCGGTCTGATATCGTAGTATTCCAAGGGCACCATAGTTATTCATCTAGGTCACATTACTGCCAAGGATTAAGAGACCGTTTTGGCTGATCCGGTCTGATATCGTAGTATTCCAAGGGCACCATAGTTATTCATCTAGGTCACATTACTGCCAAGGATTAAGAGACCGTTTTGGCTGATCCGGTCTGATATCGTAGTATTCCAAGGGCACCATAGTTATTCATCTAGGTCACATTACTGCCAAGGATTAAGAGACCGTTTTGGCTGATCCGGTCTGATATCGTAGTATTCCAAGGGCACCATAGTTATTCATCTAGGTCACATTACTGCCAAGGATTAAGAGACCGTTTTGGCTGATCCGGTCTGATATCGTAGTATTCCAAGGGCACCATAGTTATTCATCTAGGTCACATTACTGCCAAGGATTAAGAGACCGTTTTGGCTGATCCGGTCTGATATCGTAGTATTCCAAGGGCACCATAGTTATTCATCTAGGTCACATTACTGCCAAGGATTAAGAGACCGTTTTGGCTGATCCGGTCTGATATCGTAGTATTCCAAGGGCACCATAGTTATTCATCTAGGTCACATTACTGCCAAGGATTAAGAGACCGTTTTGGCTGATCCGGTCTGATATCGTAGTATTCCAAGGGCACCATAGTTATTCATCTAGGTCACATTACTGCCAAGGATGAAGAGACCGTTTTGGCTGATCCGGTCTGATATCGTAGTATTCCAAGGGTACCATAGTTATTCATCTAGGTCACATTACTGCCAAGGATTAAGAGACCGTTTTGGCTGATCCGGTCTGATATCGTAGTATTCCAAGGGCACCATAGTTATTCATCTAGGTCACATTACTGCCAAGGATTAAGAGACCGTTTTGGCTGATCCGGTCTGATATCGTAGTATTCCAAGGGCACCATAGTTATTCATTTAGGTCACATTACTGCCAAGGATTAAGAGACCGTTTTGGCTGATCTGGTCTGATATCGTAGTATTCCAAGGGCACCATAGTTATTCATCTAGGTCACATTACTGCCAAGGATTAAGAGACCATTTTGGCTGATCCGGTCTGATATCGTAGTATTCCAAGGGCACCATAGTTATTCATCTAGGTCACATTACTGCCAAGGATTAAGAGACCGTTTTGGCTGATCCGGTCTGATATCGTAGTATTCCAAGGGCACCATAGTTATTCATCTAGGTCACATTACTGCCAAGGATTAAGAGACCGTTTTGGCTGATCCGGTCTGATATCGTAGTATTCCAAGGGCACCATAGTTATTCATCTAGGTCACATTACTGCCAAGGATTAAGAGACCGTTTTGGCTGATCCGGTCTGATATCGTAGTATTCCAAGGGCACCATAGTTATTCATCTAGGTCACATTACTGCCAAGGATTAAGAGACCGTTTTGGCTGATCCGGTCTGATATCGTAGTATTCCAAGGGCACCATAGTTCTTCATCTAGGTCACATTACTGCCAAGGATTAAGAGACCGTTTTGGCTGATCCGGTCTGATATCGTAGTATTCCAAGGGCACCATAGTTATTCATCTAGGTCACATTACTGCCAAGGATTAAGAGACCGTTTTGGCTGATCTGGTCTGATATCGTAGTATTCCAAGGGCACCATAGTTATTCATTTAGGTCACATTACTGCCAAGGATTAAGAGACCATTTTGGCTGATCCGGTCTGATATCGTAGTATTCCAAGGGCACCATAGTTATTCATCTAGGTCACATTACTGCCAAGGATTAAGAGACCGTTTTGGCTGATCCGGTCTGATATCGTAGTATTCCAAGGGCACCATAGTTATTCATTTAGGTCACATTACTGCCAAGGATTAAGAGACCGTTTTGGCTGATCTGGTCTGATATCGTAGTATTCCAAGGGCACCATAGTTATTCATCTAGGTCACATTACTGCCAAGGATTAAGAGACCATTTTGGGTGATCCGGTCTGATATCGTAGTATTCCAAGGGCACCATAGTTATTCATCTAGGTCACATTACTGCCAAGGATTAAGAGACCGTTTTGGCTGATCCGGTCTGATATCGTAGTATTCCAAGGGCACCATAGTTATTCATCTAGGTCACATTACTGCCAAGGATTAAGAGACCGTTTTGGCTGATCCGGTCTGATATCGTAGTATTCCAAGGGCACCATAGTTATTCATCTAGGTCACATTACTGCCAAGGATTAAGAGACCGTTTTGGCTGATCCGGTCTGATATCGTAGTATTCCAAGGGCACCATAGTTATTCATCTAGGTCACATTACTGCCAAGGATTAAGAGACCGTTTTGGCTGATCCGGTCTGATATCGTAGTATTCCAAGGGCACCATAGTTCTTCATCTAGGTCACATTACTGCCAAGGATTAAGAGACCGTTTTGGCTGATCCGGTCTGATATCGTAGTATTCCAAGGGCACCATAGTTATTCATCTAGGTCACATTACTGCCAAGGATTAAGAGACCGTTTTGGCTGATCTGGTCTGATATCGTAGTATTCCAAGGGCACCATAGTTATTCATTTAGGTCACATTACTGCCAAGGATTAAGAGACCATTTTGGCTGATCCGGTCTGATATCGTAGTATTCCAAGGGCACCATAGTTATTCATCTAGGTCACATTACTGCCAAGGATTAAGAGACCGTTTTGGCTGATCCGGTCTGATATCGTAGTATTCCAAGGGCACCATAGTTATTCATCTAGGTCACATTACTGCCAAGGATTAAGAGACCGTTTTGGCTGATCCGGTCTGATATCGTAGTATTCCAAGGGCACCATAGTTATTCATCCAGGTCACATTACTGCCAAGGATTAAGAGACCGTTTTGGCTGATCCGGTCTGATATCGTAGTATTCCAAGGGCACCATAGTTATTCATCTAGGTCACATTACTGCCAAGGATTAAGAGACCGTTTTGGCTGATCCGGTCTGATATCGTAGTATTCCAAGGGCACCATAGTTATTCATCTAGGTCACATTACTGCCAAGGATTAAGAGACCGTTTTGGCTGATCCGGTCTGATATCGTAGTATTCCAAGGGCACCATAGTTATTCATCTAGGTCACATTACTGCCAAGGATTAAGAGACCGTTTTGGCTGATCCGGTCTGATATCGTAGTATTCCAAGGGCACCATAGTTATTCATCTAGGTCATATTACTGCCAAGGATTAAGAGACCGTTTTGGCTGATCCGGTCTGATATCGTAGTATTCCAAGGGCACCATAGTTATTCATCTAGGTCACATTACTGCCAAGGATTAAGAGACCGTTTTGGCTGATCCGGTCTGATATCGTAGTATTCCAAGGGCACCATAGTTATTCATCTAGGTCACATTACTACCAAGGATTAAGAGACCGTTTTGGCTGATCCGGTCTGATATCGTAGTATTCCAAGGGCACCATAGTTATTCATCTAGGTCACATTACTGCCAAGGATTAAGAGACCGTTTTGGCTGATCCAGTCTGATATCGTAGTATTCCAAGGGCACCATAGTTATTCATCTAGGTCACATTACTGCCAAGGATTAAGAGACCGTTTTGGCAGATCCGGTCTGATATCGTAGTATTCCAAGGGCACCATAGTTATTCATCTAGGTCACATTACTGCCAAGGATTAAGAGACCGTTTTGGCTGATCCGGTCTGATATCGCAGTATTCCAAGGGCACCATAGTTATTCATTTAGGTCACATTACTGCCAAGGATTAAGAGACCGTTTTGGCTGATCTGGTCTGATATCGTAGTATTCCAAGGGCACCATAGTTATTCATCTAGGTCACATTACTGCCAAGGATTAAGAGACCATTTTGGCTGATCCGGTCTGATATCGTAGTATTCCAAGGGCACCATAGTTATTCATCTAGGTCACATTACTGCCAAGGATTAAGAGACCGTTTTGGCTGATCCGGTCTGATATCGTAGTATTCCAAGGGCACCATAGTTATTCATCTAGGTCACATTACTGCCAAGGATTAAGAGACCGTTTTGTCTGATCCGGTCTGATATCGTAGTATTCCAAGGGCACCATAGTTATTCATCTAGGTCACATTACTGCCAAGCATTAACAGACCGTCTTGGCTGATCCGGTCTGATATCGTAGTATTCCAAGGGCACCATAGTTATTCATCTAGGTCACATTACTGCCAAGGATTAAGAGACCGTTTTGGCTGATCCGGTCTGATATCGTAGTATTCCAAGGGCACCATAGTTATTCATCTAGGTCACATTACTGCCAAGGATTAAGAGACCGTTTTGGCTGATCCGGTCTGATATCGTAGTATTCCAAGGGCACCATAGTTATTCATCTAGGTCACATTACTGCCAAGGATTAAGAGACCGTTTTGGCTGATCCGGTCTGATATCGTAGTATTCCAAGGGCACCATAGTTATTCATCTAGGTCACATTACTGCCAAGGATTAAGAGACCGTTTTGGCTGATCCGGTCTGATATCGTAGTATTCCAAGGGCACCATAGTTATTCATCTAGGTCACATTACTGCCAAGGATTAAGAGACCGTTTTGGCTGATCCGGTCTGATATCGTAGTATTCCAAGGGCACCATAGTTATTCATCTAGGTCACATTACTGCCAAGGATTAAGAGACCGTTTTGGCTGATCCGGTCTGATATCGTAGTATTCCAAGGGCACCATAGTTATTCATCTAGGTCACATTACTGCCAAGGATTAAGAGACCATTTTGGCTGATCCGGTCTGATATCGTAGTATTCCAAGGGCACCATAGTTATTCATCTAGGTCACATTACTGCCAAGGATTAAGAGACCATTTTGGCTGATCCGGTCTGATATCGTAGTATTCCAAGGGCACCATAGTTATTCATCTAGGTCACATTACTGCCAAGGATTAAGAGACCGTTTTGGCTGATCCGGTCTGAAGTCGTAGTATTCCAAGGGCACCATAGTTATTCATCTAGGTCACATTACTGCCAAGGATTAAGAGACCGTTTTGGCTGATCCGGTCTGATATCGTAGTATTCCAAGGGCACCATAGTTCTTCATCTAGGTCACATTACTGCCAAGGATTAAGAGACCGTTTTGGCTGATCCGGTCTGATATCGTAGTATTCCAAGGGCACCATAGTTATTCATCTAGGTCACATTACTGCCAAGGATTAAGAGACCGTTTTGGCTGATCTGGTCTGATATCGTAGTATTACAAGGGCACCATAGTTATTCATTTAGGTCACATTACTGCCAAGGATTAAGAGACCATTTTGGCTGATCCGGTCTGATATCGTAGTATTCCAAGGGCACCATAGTTATTCATCTAGGTCACATTACTGCCAAGGATTAAGAGACCGTTTTGGCTGATCCGGTCTGATATCGTAGTATTCCAAGGGCACCATAGTTATTCATCTAGGTCACATTACTGCCAAGGATTAAGAGACCGTTTTGGCTGATCCGGTCTGATATCGTAGTATTCCAAGGGCACCATAGTTATTCATCCAGGTCACATTACTGCCAAGGATTAAGAGACCGTTTTGGCTGATCCGGTCTGATATCGTAGTATTCCAAGGGCACCATAGTTATTCATCTAGGTCACATTACTGCCAAGGATTAAGAGACCGTTTTGGCTGATCCGGTCTGATATCGTAGTATTCCAAGGGCACCATAGTTATTCATCTAGGTCACATTACTGCCAAGGATTAAGAGACCGTTTTGGCTGATCCGGTCTGATATCGTAGTATTCCAAGGGCACCATAGTTATTCATCTAGGTCACATTACTGCCAAGGATTAAGAGACCGTTTTGGCTGATCCGGTCTGATATCGTAGTATTCCAAGGGCACCATAGTTATTCATCTAGGTCATATTACTGCCAAGGATTAAGAGACCGTTTTGGCTGATCCGGTCTGATATCGTAGTATTCCAAGGGCACCATAGTTATTCATCTAGGTCACATTACTGCCAAGGATTAAGAGACCGTTTTGGCTGATCCGGTCTGATATCGTAGTATTCCAAGGGCACCATAGTTATTCATCTAGGTCACATTACTGCCAAGGATTAAGAGACCGTTTTGGCTGATCCGGTCTGATATCGTAGTATTCCAAGGGCACCATAGTTATTCATCTAGGTCACATTACTGCCAAGGATTAAGAGACCGTTTTGGCTGATCCGGTCTGATATCGTAGTATTCCAAGGGCACCATAGTTATTCATCTAGGTCACATTACTGCCAAGGATTAAGAGACCGTTTTGGCTGATCCGGTCTGATATCGTAGTATTCCAAGGGCACCATAGTTATTCATCTAGGTCACATTACTGCCAAGGATTAAGAGACCGTTTTGGCTGATCCGGTCTGATATCGTAGTATTCCAAGGGCACCATAGTTATTCATCTAGGTCACATTACTGCCAAGGATTAAGAGACCGTTTTGGCTGATCCGGTCTGATATCGTAGTATTCCAAGGGCACCATAGTTATTCATCTAGGTCACATTACTGCCAAGGATTAAGAGACCGTTTTGGCTGATCCGGTCTGATATCGTAGTATTCCAAGGGCACCATAGTTATTCATCTAGGTCACATTACTGCCAAGGATTAAGAGACCGTTTTGGCTGATCCGGTCTGATATCGTAGTATTCCAAGGGCACCATAGTTATTCATCTAGGTCACATTACTGCCAAGGATTAAGAGACCGTTTTGGCTGATCCGGTCTGATATCGTAGTATTCCAAGGGCACCATAGTTATTCATCTAGGTCACATTACTGCCAAGGATGAAGAGACCGTTTTGGCTGATCCGGTCTGATATCGTAGTATTCCAAGGGTACCATAGTTATTCATCTAGGTCACATTACTGCCAAGGATTAAGAGACCGTTTTGGCTGATCCGGTCTGATATCGTAGTATTCCAAGGGCACCATAGTTATTCATCTAGGTCACATTACTGCCAAGGATTAAGAGACCGTTTTGGCTGATCCGGTCTGATATCGTAGTATTCCAAGGGCACCATAGTTATTCATTTAGGTCACATTACTGCCAAGGATTAAGAGACCGTTTTGGCTGATCTGGTCTGATATCGTAGTATTCCAAGGGCACCATAGTTATTCATCTAGGTCACATTACTGCCAAGGATTAAGAGACCATTTTGGCTGATCCGGTCTGATATCGTAGTATTCCAAGGGCACCATAGTTATTCATCTAGGTCACATTACTGCCAAGGATTAAGAGACCGTTTTGGCTGATCCGGTCTGATATCGTAGTATTCCAAGGGCACCATAGTTATTCATCTAGGTCACATTACTGCCAAGGATTAAGAGACCGTTTTGGCTGATCCGGTCTGATATCGTAGTATTCCAAGGGCACCATAGTTATTCATCTAGGTCACATTACTGCCAAGCATTAAGAGACCGTTTTGCTGATCCGGTCTGATATCGTAGTATTCCAAGGGCACCATAGTTATTCATCTAGGTCACATTACTGCCAAGGATTAAGAGACCGTTTTGGCTGATCCGGTCTGATATCGTAGTATTCCAAGGGCACCATAGTTATTCATCTAGGTCACATTACTGCCAAGGATTAAGAGACCGTTTTGGCTGATCCGGTCTGATATCGTAGTATTCCAAGGGCACCATAGTTATTCATCTAGGTCACATTACTGCCAAGGATTAAGAGACCGTTTTGGCTGATCCGGTCTGATATCGTAGTATTCCAAGGGCACCATAGTTATTCATCTAGGTCACATTACTGCCAAGGATTAAGAGACCATTTTGGCTGATCCGGTCTGATATCGTAGTATTCCAAGGGCACCATAGTTATTCATCTAGGTCACATTACTGCCAAGGATTAAGAGACCGTTTTGGCTGATCCGGTCTGATATCGTAGTATTCCAAGGGCACCATAGTTATTCATCTAGGTCACATTACTGCCAAGGATTAAGAGACCGTTTTGGCTGATCCGGTCTGATATCGTAGTATTCCAAGGGCACCATAGTTATTCATCTAGGTCACATTACTGCCAAGGATTAAGAGACCGTTTTGGCTGATCCGGTCTGATATCATAGTATTCCAAGGGCACCATAGTTATTCATCTAGGTCACATTACTGCCAAGGATTAAGAGACCGTTTTGGCTGATCCGGTCTGATATCGTAGTATTCCAAAGGCACCATAGTTATTCATCTAGGTCACATTAATGCCAAGGATTAAGAGACCGTTTTGGCTGATCCGGTCTGATATCGTAGTATTCCAAGGGCACCATAGTTATTCATCTAGGTCATATTACTGCCAAGGATTAAGAGACCGTTTTGGCTGATCCGGTCTGATATCGTAGTATTCCAAGGGCACCATAGTTATTCATCTAGGTCACATTACTGCCGAGGATTAAGAGACCGTTTTGGCTGATCCGGTCTGATATCGTAGTATTCCAAGGGCACCATAGTTATTCATCTAGGTCACATTACTGCCGAGGATTAAGAGACCGTTTTGGCTGATCCGGTCTGATATCGTAGTATTCCAAGGGCACCATAGTTATTCATCTAGGTCACATTACTGCCAAGGATTAAGAGACCGTTTTGGCTGATCCGGTCTGATATCGTAGTATTCCAAGGGCACCATAGTTATTCATCTAGGTCACATTACTGCCAAGGATTAAGAGACCGTTTTGGCTGATCCGGTCTGATATCGTAGTATTCCAAGGGCACCATAGTTATTCATCTAGGTCACATTACTGCCAAGGATTAAGAGACCGTTTTGGCTGATCTGGTCTGATATCGTAGTATTCCAAGGGCACCATAGTTATTCATCTAGGTCACATTACTGCCAAGGATTAAGAGACCGTTTTGGCTGATCCGGTCTGATATCGTAGTATTCCAAGGGCACCATAGTTATTCATCTAGGTCACATTACTGCCAAGGATTAAGAGACCGTTTTGGCTGATCTGGTCTGATATCGTAGTATTCCAAGGGCACCATAGTTATTCATCTAGGTCACATTACTGCCAAGGATTAAGAGACCGTTTTGGCTGATCCGGTCTGATATCGTAGTATTCCAAGGGCACCATAGTTATTCATCTAGGTCACATTACTGCCAAGGATTAAGAGACCGTTTTGGCTGATCCGGTCTGATATCGTAGTATTCCAAGGGCACCATAGTTATTCATCTAGGTCACATTACTGCCAAGGATTAAGAGACCGTTTTGGCTGATCCGGTCTGATATCGTAGTATTCCAAGGGTACCATAGTTATTCATCTAGGTCACATTACTGCCAAGGATTAAGAGACCGTTTTGGCTGATCCGGTCTGATATCGTAGTATTCCAAGGGCACCATAGTTATTCATCTAGGTCACATTACTGCCAAGGATTAAGAGACCGTTTTGGCTGATCCGGTCTGATATCGTAGTATTCCAAGGGCACCATAGTTATTCATCTAGGTCACATTACTGCCAAGGATTAAGAGACCGTTTTGGCTGATCTGGTCTGATATCGTAGTATTCCAAGGGCACCATAGTTATTCATCTAGGTCACATTACTGCCAAGGATTAAGAGACCGTTTTGGCTGATCCGGTCTGATATCGTAGTATTCCAAGGGCACCATAGTTATTCATCTAGGTCACATTACTGCCAAGGATTAAGAGACCGTTTTGGCTGATCCGGTCTGATATCGTAGTATTCCAAGGGCACCATAGTTATTCATCTAGGTCACATTACTGCCAAGGATTAAGAGACCGTTTTGGCTGATCCGGTCTGATATCGTAGTATTCCAAGGGCACCATAGTTATTCATCTAGGTCACATTACTGCCAAGCATTAAGAGACCGTTTTGGCTGATCCGGTCTGATATCGTAGTATTCCAAGGGCACCATAGTTATTCATCTAGGTCACATTACTGCCAAGGATTAAGAGACCGTTTTGGCTGATCCGGTCTGATATCGTAGTATTCCAAGGGCACCATAGTTATTCATCTAGGTCACATTACTGCCAAGGATTAAGAGACCGTTTTGGCTGATCCGGTCTGATATCGTAGTATTCCAAGGGCACCATAGTTATTCATCTAGGTCACATTACTGCCAAGGATTAAGAGACCGTTTTGGCTGATCCGGTCTGATATCGTAGTATTCCAAGGGCACCATAGTTATTCATCTAGGTCACATTACTGCCAAGGATTAAGAGACCGTTTTGGCTGATCCGGTCTGATATCGTAGTATTCCAAGGGCACCATAGTTATTCATCTAGGTCACATTACTGCCAAGGATTAAGAGACCGTTTTGGCTGATCCGGTCTGATATCGTAGTATTCCAAGGGCACCATAGTTATTCATCTAGGTCACATTACTGCCAAGGATTAAGAGACCGTTTTGGCTGATCCGGTCTGATATCGTAGTATTCCAAGGGCACCATAGTTATTCATCTAGGTCACATTACTGCCAAGGATTAAGAGACCGTTTTGGCTGATGCGGTCTGATATCGTAGTATTCCAAGGGCACCATAGTTATTCATCTAGGTCACATTACTGCCAAAGATTAAGAGACCGTTTTGGCTGATCCGGTCTGATATCGTAGTATTCCAAGGGCACCATAGTTATTCATCTAGGTCACATTACTGCCAAGGATTAAGAGACCGTTTTGGCTGATCCGGTCTGATATCGTAGTATTCCAAGGGCACCATAGTTATTCATCTAGGTCACATTACTGCCAAGGATTAAGAGACCGTTTTGGCTGATCCGGTCTGATATCGTAGTATTCCAAGGGCACCATAGTTATTCATCTAGGTCACATTACTGCCAAGGATTAAGAGACCGTTTTGGCTGATCCGGTCTGATATCGTAGTATTCCAAGGGCACCATAGTTATTCATCTAGGTCACATTACTGCCAAGGATTAAGAGACCGTTTTGGCTGATCCGGTCTGATATCGTAGTATTCCAAGGGCACCATAGTTATTCATCTAGGTCACATTACTGCCAAGGATTAAGAGACCGTTTTGGCTGATCCGGTCTGATATCGTAGTATTCCAAGGGCACCATAGTTATTCATCTAGGTCACATTACTGCCAAGCATTAAGAGACCGTTTTGGCTGATCCGGTCTGATATCGTAGTATTCCAAGGGCACCATAGTTATTCATCTAGGTCACATTACTGCCAAGGATTAAGAGACCGTTTTGGCTGATCCGGTCTGATATCGTAGTATTCCAAGGGCACCATAGTTATTCATCTAGGTCACATTACTGCCAAGCATTAAGAGACCGTTTTGGCTGATCCGGTCTGATATCGTAGTATTCCAAGGGCACCATAGTTATTCATCTAGGTCACATTACTGCCAAGGATTAAGAGACCGTTTTGGCTGATCCGGTCTGATATCGTAGTATTCCAAGGGCACCATAGTTATTCATCTAGGTCACATTACTGCCAAGGATTAAGAGACCGTTTTGGCTGATCCGGTCTGATATCGTAGTATTCCAAGGGCGCCATAGTTATTCATCTAGGTCACATTACTGCCAAGGATTAAGAGACCGTTTTGGCTGATCCGGTCTGATATCGTAGTATTCCAAGGGCACCATAGTTATTCATCTAGGTCACATTACTGCCAAGCATTAAGAGACCGTTTTGGCTGATCCGGTCTGATATCGTAGTATTCCAAGGGCACCATAGTTATTCATCTAGGTCACATTACTGCCAAGGATTAAGAGACCGTTTTGGCTGATCCGGTCTGATATCGTAGTATTCCAAGGGCACCATAGTTATTCATCTAGGTCACATTACTGCCAAGGATTAAGAGACCGTTTTGGCTGATCCGGTCTGATATCGTAGTATTCCAAGGGCACCATAGTTATTCATCTAGGTCACATTACTGCCAAGGATTAAGAGACCGTTTTGGCTGATCCGGTCTGATATCGTAGTATTCCAAGGGCACCATAGTTATTCATCTAGGTCACATTACTGCCAAGGATTAAGAGACCGTTTTGGCTGATCCGGTCTGATATCGTAGTATTCCAAGGGCACCATAGTTATTCATCTAGGTCACATTACTGCCAAGGATTAAGAGACCGTTTTGGCTGATCCGGTCTGATATCGTAGTATTCCAAGGGCACCATAGTTATTCATCTAGGTCACATTACTGCCAAGCATTAAGAGACCGTTTTGGCTGATCCGGTCTGATATCGTAGTATTCCAAGGGCACCATAGTTATTCATCTAGGTCACATTACTGCCAAGGATTAAGAGACCGTTTTGGCTGATCCGGTCTGATATCGTAGTATTCCAAGGGCACCATAGTTATTCATCTAGGTCACATTACTGCCAAGGATTAAGAGACCGTTTTGGCTGATCCGGTCTGATATCGTAGTATTCCAAGGGCACCATAGTTATTCATCTAGGTCACATTACTGCCAAGGATTAAGAGACCGTTTTGGCTGATCTGGTCTGATATCGTAGTATTCCAAGGGCACCATAGTTATTCATCTAGGTCACATTACTGCCAAGGATTAAGAGACCGTTTTGGCTGATCCGGTCTGATATCGTAGTATTCCAAGGGCACCATAGTTATTCATCTAGGTCACATTACTGCCAAGGATTAAGAGACCGTTTTGGCTGATCCGGTCTGATATCGTAGTATTCCAAGGGCACCATAGTTATTCATCTAGGTCACATTACTGCCAAGGATTAAGAGACCGTTTTGGCTGATCTGGTCTGATATCGTAGTATTCCAAGGGCACCATAGTTATTCATCTAGGTCACATTACTGCCAAGGATTAAGAGACCGTTTTGGCTGATCCGGTCTGATATCGTAGTATTCCAAGGGCACCATAGTTATTCATCTAGGTCACATTACTGCCAAGGATTAAGAGACCGTTTTGGCTGATCCGGTCTGATATCGTAGTATTCCAAGGGCACCATAGTTATTCATCTAGGTCACATTACTGCCAAGCATTAAGATACCGTTTTGGCTGATCCGGTCTGATATCGTAGTATTCCAAGGGCACCATAGTTATTCATCTAGGTCACATTACTGCCAAGGATTAAGAGACCGTTTTGGCTGATCCGGTCTGATATCGTAGTATTCCAAGGGCACCATAGTTATTCATCTAGGTCACATTACTGCCAAGGATTAAGAGACCGTTTTGGCTGATCCGGTCTGATATCGTAGTATTCCAAGGGCACCATAGTTATTCATCTAGGTCACATTACTGCCAAGGATTAAGAGACCGTTTTGGCTGATCTGGTCTGATATCGTAGTATTCCAAGGGCACCATAGTTATTCATCTAGGTCACATTACTGCCAAGGATTAAGAGACCGTTTTGGCTGATCCGGTCTGATATCGTAGTATTCCAAGGGCACCATAGTTATTCATCTAGGTCACATTACTGCCTAGGATTAAGAGACCGTTTTGGCTGATCCGGTCTGATATCGTAGTATTCCAAGGGCACCATAGTTATTCATCTAGGTCACATTACTGCCAAGCATTAAGATACCGTTTTGGCTGATCCGGTCTGATATCGTAGTATTCCAAGGGCACCATAGTTATTCATCTAGGTCACATTACTGCCAAGGATTAAGAGACCGTTTTGGCTGATCCGGTCTGATATCGTAGTATTCCAAGGGCACCATAGTTATTCATCTAGGTCACATTACTGCCAAGGATTAAGAGACCGTTTTGGCTGATCCGGTCTGATATCGTAGTATTCCAAGGGCACCATAGTTATTCATCTAGGTCACATTACTGCCAAGGATTAAGAGACCGTTTTGGCTGATCCGGTCTGATATCGTAGTATTCCAAGGGCACCATAGTTATTCATCTAGGTCACATTACTGCCAAGGATTAAGAGACCGTTTTGGCTGATCCGGTCTGATATCGTAGTATTCCAAGGGCACCATAGTTATTCATCTAGGTCACATTACTGCCAAGGATTAAGAGACCGTTTTGGCTGATCCGGTCTGATATCGTAGTATTCCAAGGGCACCATAGTTATTCATCTAGGTCACATTACTGCCAAGGATTAAGAGACCGTTTTGGCTGATCCGGTCTGATATCGTAGTATTCCAAGGGCACCATAGTTATTCATCTAGGTCACATTACTGCCAAGGATTAAGAGACCGTTTTGGCTGATCCGGTCTGATATCGTAGTATTCCAAGGGCACCATAGTTATTCATCTAGGTCACATTACTGCCAAGGATTAAGAGACCGTTTTGGCTGATCCGGTCTGATATCGTAGTATTCCAAGGGCACCATAGTTATTCATCTAGGTCACATTACTGCCAAGGATTAAGAGACCGTTTTGGCTGATCCGGTCTGATATCGTAGTATTCCAAGGGCACCATAGTTATTCATCTAGGTCACATTACTGCCAAGGATTACGAGACCAATTTGGCTGATCCGGTCTGATATCATAGGATTCCAAGGGCACCATAATTATTCATCTAGGTCACATTACTGCCAAGGATTAAGAGACCGTTTTGGCTGATCCGGTCTGATATCGTAGTATTCCAAGGGCACCATAGTTATTCATCTAGGTCACATTACTGCCAAGGATTAAGAGACCGTTTTGGCTGATCCGGTCTGATATCGTAGTATTCCAAGGGCACCATAGTTATTCATCTAGGTCACATTACTGCCAAGGATTAAGAGACCGTTTTGGCTGATCCGGTCTGATATCGTAGTATTCCAAGGGCACCATAGTTATTCATCTAGGTCACATTACTGCCAAGGATTACGAGACCGTTTTGGCTGATCCGGTCTGATATCGTAGTATTCCAAGGGCACCATAGTTATTCATCTAGGTCACATTACTGCCAAGGATTAAGAGACCGTTTTGGCTGATCCGGTCTGATATCGTAGTATTCCAAGGGCACCATAGTTATTCATCTAGGTCACATTACTGCCAAGGATTACGAGACCAATTTGGCTGATCCGGTCTGATATCATAGGATTCCAAGGGCACCATAGTTATTCATCTAGGTCACATTACTGCCAAGGATTAAGAGACCGTTTTGGCTGATCCGGTCTGATATCGTAGTATTCCAAGGGCACCATAGTTATTCATCTAGGTCACATTACTGCCAAGGATTACGAGACCGTTTTGGCTGATCCGGTCTGATATCGTAGTATTCCAAGGGCACCATAGTTATTCATCTAGGTCACATTACTGCCAAGGATTACGAGACCGTTTTGGCTGATCCGGTCTGATATCGTAGTATTCCAAGGGCACCATAGTTATTCATCTAGGTCACATTACTGCCAAGGATTACGAGACCGTTTTGGCTGATCCGGTCTGATATCGTAGTATTCCAAGGGCACCATAGTTATTCATCTAGGTCACATTACTGCCAAGGATTAAGAGACCGTTTTGGCTGATCCGGTCTGATATCGTAGTATTCCAAGGGCACCATAGTTATTCATCTAGGTCACATTACTGCCAAGGATTACGAGACCAATTTGGCTGATCCGGTCTGATATCATAGGATTCCAAGGGCACCATAATTATTCATCTAGGTCACATTACTGCCAAGGATTAAGAGACCGTTTTGGCTGATCCCGTCTGATATCGTAGTATTCCAAGGGCACCATAGTTATTCATCTAGGTCACATTACTGCCAAGGATTACGAGACCAATTTGGCTGATCCGGTCTGTCACTTGGTGCTATGTCTGTTCCCCATTCGTGATGCGTGTTGCAAGATGACAGGACCCGTGTGTCCACAGCTCGCATCGTCCATGGTTGCTTTTGTGAACACGAGGATGAATTGTCGCATGTCTCCTGGCCACCACAGTCGCCACATCTCAATATTATTTAGCGTTTGTGCTCTGCTTTGGAAGGAAGGGTGGTAGACAGCTGTCCACATCCGTGATTGATAGCTGGACTTGCCACTATTTTGCAGGCTGTTGCTAAGCCATGACTCCGCAATATTCTTTCTTCCAGATTGCTAGTTCTGCAAGGTTCGCAGGAGAGCTTCTGTGAAGTTTGGAAGGTAGGAGACGAGGTACTGGCGGAATTAAAGCTGTAAAGACGGGGCGTGAGTCGTCCTTGAGTAGCTCAGTTGGTAGAGCACTTGCCCGCGAAAGGCAAAGGTCCCGAGTTCGAGTCTCGGTCCGGCACAATGTTTTAATCTACCAGGAAGTTTTTTTATCTCATTGTCAAGTAGCACTAGCAACCTAAATCCTCAACTATTTGGTGGATATGTTCCAGTCTCTGTCTTCAGTTTTTACCCTCTGCATCTGCCTCTAGTACCATAGAGGTTATTCGCTGAGGTCTTAACCATCTTGTCCCTTCTTCTCGTCATTATTTTCCGTATATTACTTCCCTCGCCAATTCTCCAGAGAACCTCCTTATTATTTACCTACTCAGACCACCTAATTTTCAACGTTCTTCTGTAGCACCACATCTCAAATGATACGATTCTCTTCTTTTCCGGTTTTCCCACAGTCCGTATTTTACTACCATAAAATGCTGTGCTCCAATCCTACATTCCCTGAAATTTCTTCCTCAAATTAAGGCCTATGTTTGATACTAGTAGACTTCTCTTGGTCTGGAATGCACTTCTTGCCAGTGCTAGTCTGTTTTTACGTCCTTCTTGCTCCGTCCGTGAAGGGTTACTTTGCTGCCTAGGTAACAGAATTCCTTAACTTCATTTAGTTCGTGATCATCAATCCTGATGTTGTCATTTGTGCTATTCGTCATTACTTTCGTCTTTCTTCAATTTACTCTCAATTCATATTCATTAGACCGTTCATTCCATTCAGCAGAACCTGTAATTCTTCTTCAGTTTCAGTGCGGATATCGGTGTCATCAGCGAATCTTATCATTGATCTCCTTGAATTTTAATTCCACTCCTGAACCTTCCTTTTATTTCCGCCATTGCTTCTTCGATACATAGATTGAACAACAGGGTCTAAATATTTGTCTTTCGAGAATTTCGTTTTTGGTCTTCCACTCTTTTTGTTCCATGTTGGCTCTTGTATATATTGTATATCACCCGTCTTTCCCCATGGCTTACCCTTATTTCTCTCAGAATTTCCTACCATCTGGCGCCATTTGACATCGTTGAACCCTTCTTCCAGGGCAACAGATCCTATGAACATGTCTTGATTTTCCTTTATTCTTACTTGCATTATCAACCACGTCAGAGTTGCCTCTCTTGCGCATTTACCGTTCCTAAAACCAAACAGATCGTCAACTAACATATCCTCAATTTTCTTTTCCATTCTTCTGTATATTATTCTTGTCAGCAGCTTGGACGCATGAGCTGTGTAGCTGATTGTGCGATAATTCTCGCATCCTTCGACTCTTGCAATATTCGGAATTTTGTGGATGATGTTTCTCCGAAAGTCAGACGGTATATCGCGCCAGATCATACATTCAGTACACCAACGTGAGTAGTCGTTTTGTTGACACTCCCTCCCCTCCCCCCAATGATTTTTGATTTTAGAAATTCTGATGGAATTTTACCTACCTCTTCTGTCTTACCAATCTTAAGACCTCCAAAGCTAAAAATTATTCTATCCAATTAGTTTCGAATTGTTCCAAAATAAGAACAGTCTTGTTTGCGAAATTATTTAATATCAATGATGCGTGACACCCTTTTGGGGCATCATCAGATTGTGTAAATGTGGTTGGATATGAAATCCGCCCTCCATCACGCCATATGAGATGGAAAATGGACGCAACACATTACATACCCAGTTACCGTTGCGTCCATTTTCCATTTTATATGGCTTGATGACGGACGGGTTTTATATCCAGCTAGATTTATAGAATGTGATTACGCCACAAGGCGTGAACTGCGTCGCTGATATTTAGTAATTTCGCAACCAAGGTTGTTTTTATTCTGAACTCTTTCAACTCTCTTTTCAATTCTGAATCTAGTGCTGGGTCCCCTACCTCATCCATGCAGACTCTTAATTCTTCTCCACGTCATCAGTAAAGTCTTGGGACATCATAGACGACTTCAGTGTAGCTTTTTTCACCAATCCGCTCTCTCCGCTGCATTTAACAGTGGAATTGCATCGAGGCAATTGTAGTCCACCACGGGCCATAGATGACCGCGGTGAACGTCGGCTGCAGAGATGTGTGCGGGCGATTAGAAGTGCAACTTTTCAGCAACTGACCACACAGGTGAACCAAGCGACTACAAACAATGCCTCCTCAGCGACCGTTCAGGGAAACATTTAATTATAAGATCTATAAGATCTCCAATGGTACAAGGACGTCCCATTACGTCCAATGCTTGGGTGTTTGCCAATATCGGAGAGCCCTGGCAGTAGTGACAATATGTAAGGGAAAAATGAATTGAAGTTTGTGTTGCTGAGGGCATTCAGCTCAGGTAGTTCGTGCAGCAATTCTGTCCATCGTACTGCGGTGGTGAAACAACATCGGGCCCGGTTAGTACTTGGATGGGTGACCGCCTGGGAACACCGGGTGCTGTTGGCTCCCTCTCAAAATAGCCGGCACGGTAGCTCAGCGTGTTCGGTCAGAGAACCGGTTGGCATCTGTAATAAAAAACTGAGTGGAAGGATCAACCACCGAACTTAAACAGGATGTCTTGCGACGTCCGCAACGACCAAGCACAACGATCAATAACGAACAAAATGCAAAAAAAAAAAAAAAAAAAAAAAAAGGAAGAATGGTTACATTTCTGCCTGGCAAGCAAGAAGACCCGGGTTCGAATCCCGAACGCAGCACAAATTTTAATTCATTTCGTCTGCTTCGATCATTATCGTTCAGCGAACGTTGCTCCGTATGGGCCTTTGCAACAGGCGCCCGGTTCATATCCCCTTACCCACTGTTGTCCATCGGTGACAAAGGCAGGAATTCACACGTCAGTACCGCAGTCAGACGTCCAATGAGTGGCGACGGGTTGCCTTTCCAGACGAACCAAGTCTTATGCTCCGTCGAACAGCAACAATCGCCGGAAGGTTCCAGGCCGCAGGAGGCAGCGTTGTGGTCTGGCAAATGTTTCCGTGGCATTCCCTGGGTGATTTCACCATTCTGGTAGGCACAATGGATCAACACAAGTACGCATCTAATTTCGGGGGCTTTCTTGACCACTACAAGGAGTTTATTTTTTCTCGGCACCATGGCATCTACCGGCAGGACAACGCAACGTGTCACTCAGCTCGCAGTGTTCGTACGTCGTACGAAAAGCACCAGGATGAGTTTACCATACATCTACATCTACATGGATACTCTGCTGATCACATTCAAGTGCCTGGCAGAGGGTTCATCGAACCACCTTCTAGGTATTTAGTTGAATTTACGGCTTTTAGATTAGACTGATTTATCGTGTAACCGAACTTTAACAAGTTCCTTTTAGCACTCGTGTGGATGACCTCACACTTTTGGTTATTTTGGGTCAACTGCCACTTTTCGTACCATTCAGATATCTTTTCTAAATCGTTTCGCAGTTTGTTTTAATCTTCGGGATGGCTTTATTAGTCGATAAACGACAGCGTCATCTGCAAACAACCGAACACGGCTGCTCACATTGTCTCCAAAATCGTTTATATAGATAAGGAACAGCAAAGGGCCTATAACACTACCTTTGGGGACGCCAGATATCAGTTCTGCTTTGCTCGATGACTTTCCGTCAATTACTACGAACTATGACCTCTCTGACAGGAAATGAGATATCCAGACACATAACTGAGACGATATTCCATAAGCACGCAGTTTAGCCGGCCGGGGTGCCCGAGCGGTTCTAGGCGCTACAGCCTGGAACCGCGCGACGGCTACGGTCGCAGGTTCAAAGCCTGCCTCGGGCATGGATGTGTGTGATGTCCTTAGGTTAGTTAGGTTTAAGTAGTTCTAAGTTCTAGGGACTGATGACCTCAGGAGTTAAGTCCCATAGTGCTCAGAGCCATTTGAACCATTTGAGCCAAGCAGTTTCACTACGAGCCGCTTGTGTGGTACAGTGTCAAAAGCCTTCCGGAAATCCAGAAATTCGGAAACGATCTGAAACCCCTTTCAATAGCACACAATACTCCATGTGAATAAAGAGCTAGTTGTGTTTCACAGGAACGATGTTTCCTAAACCCATGTTGACTATGTGTCAATAGACCGTTTTCTTCGCGGTAATTCATAATGTTCGAACACAATATATGTTCTAAGATCCTGCTGCATATCTGCTTTAACGATATGGGCCTGTAATTTAGTGTATTACTCCTACTACCTTTCTTGAATATTGGTGTGACCTGTTGCAACTTTCCTGTCTTTGGGTACGGATCTTTCGTCGAGCGAACGGTTGTATATGATTGTTAAGTATGGACCTAATGCATCAGCATACTCCGAAAGGAACCTAATTGATATACAGTCTGGACCAGAAGACTTGCTTTTATTAAGTGATTTGAGTTGCTTCAATACTCCGAGGATATTTACTTCTACGTTACTCATGTTCGTGGCTGTTCTCGATAGAAATTCTGGAATATTTACTTCGTCTTCTTTTGTGAAGACATTTCGGAAGGCTGTGTTTAGTAACTCTGATTTGGCAGCACTGTCTTCAATAGTATCTCCATTGCTATCGCGCAGAGAAGGCAGTGATTGTTTCTTTCCGCTAACATACTTCATACACGACCAGAATCCCTTCGGATTTTCTGCCAGGTTTCGAGACAAAGTTTCGTTGTGGAAACTGTTATAGGCATCTCGCATTGAAGTCCGCGCTAAATTTCGAGCTTCTGTAAAAAATCGCCAATCTTGGGGATTTTGCGTCTGTTTTAATTTGACATGTTTGTTTCGTTGTTTCTGCAACAGTGTTCTAACCCGTTTTGTGTACCAAGGAGGATCAGCTCCGTCGTTTGTTAATTTATTTGGTATAAATCTCTCAAATGCTGCCGATACTATTTCTTTGAAGTTTAGCCACATCTGGTCTACACTTATATTATTAATTTGGAATGAGTGGAGATTGTCTCTTAGGAAAGCGTCAAGTGAATTTTTATCTGCTCTTTTGAATAGGTATATTTTTCGCTTATTTTTCGACAATTTGGGGATTACAATATTCAATCTCAATACGACAACCATACTCCCCTGGATACCAAACTCCCTGGATTTAACCCAGACTGGAATCTCTTGGCCCACCTCGATCTATCTCTCCGCGCCATGGATCAGCAACTGAGAAACCTATCGCAGCTGGCCACGGCTCTGAAGTCGGCATGTCTCCATAACCCTTTCGAAGCTTTCCAGAACCTCATTGACACACTTCCTGTACGTGTCGCAGCGGTAGATACAGTGCGCATTAATCGTGACGATACAGCATTTACGCTCGAAACTGCTTTGCTCTAGTGCAACGGGTGACAGAATGTCAGTACTTAACTCACGTCTTCTATTGATCTCGTAACTGGTTGCACAGAGAAAGGCACGCCATTCAGTCTTGCTGCGCTACGTGAAATTAACATCAGAGTAAGTTCCATACTTTGGGTGCCAAGTGTCTTTACTAACTAAATGAGCATCATATCCTAAATTGTTTCTTTACTCTTTTATAGTGTGAATTGTAGGCAGTTTGAGCGGTTCCAAATGTAATGCGAGCGCTTTATCTAAAAAAATGAAGTCAATTAATCAGTGAGATTTTAGAGACACGTCCGTATTCTACAACACCTCATCTTAAGGTACCCTCAACTAGCGTTGCTAATTTTGCTCAGCCTCAAATATCGTGCTGCTTTGTATCTGTTTTCAGCTGGTCGTAATCGTTCTAGTTACACTTCTGTTTTGTGAAACAAACGGAAAATTCGTGATGGGCCGCACCAAACCATTCAGAAGTCTGAAGAAAAACCCTAAAGTGGTTCATAAGGGTAAGGGATTTTTTCCATTTATATTTCACGGTGATGCCAACGCGTTTCGCATTTATAATCACAAGCACGGATACAGCCCATTTCGCTTCATCGCCTTTCCCGCCAGTCGTTTGTATCCATCCTCATTCTCCACCCTGCCTATCCCCGATGTTATTCGAACTGTACTTTGAGCAAGCAGTAAAGATGGAGTAGGAATTAAAATCCAGGAGGAAGAAATAAAAACCTTGAGGTTTGCCGATGACATTGTAATTCCGTCTGAGACGGCAAAGAACTTGGAAGAACAGTCGAACGGAATGGACAATATGTTGACAGGAGGATATACGATGAACATCAACAAAAACAAAACAAGGATAATGGAATGTAGTCGAATTTAATCAGGTGATGCTGAGGCAATTACATGAGGGAATGAGACCCTTAAATTAGCAGATGAGTTTTACCATTTACTGATAATGATCAAAGGTGAGATAATATAAAATATAGACTGGCGATGACAATAAAAGTGTTTCTGAAGAAGAGAAATTTGTTAACATCCAGTATAGACTTAAGTGTCAGGAAGTTCAAATGGTTCAAATGGCTCTGAGCACTATGGGACTTAACATCTATGGTCATCAATCCCCTAGAACTTAGAACTACTTAAACTTAACTAACCTAAGGACATCACACAACACCCAGTCATCACGAGGCAGAGAAAATCCCTGACCCCGCCGGGAATCGAACCCGGAAACCCGGGCGCGGGAAGCGAGAACGCTACCGCACGGCCTCGAGCTGCGGACTGTCAGGAAGTCTTTCTGAAAGTATTTGTATGGAGTGTAGACTTGTATGGAAGTGAAACATGGACGATAAACAGTTTAGACAAGAAGAGAATAGAAGCTTTTTAAATGTGCGGTTACAGAAGAATGCTGAAGATTAGGTAGGTAGGTCGTAACTAATGAGGAGGTACTGAATAGAATTGGGGATAAGAGGAATTTGTGGCACAACTTGACCCTAAGGAGGGATCGGTTGGTATGACATGTTCTGAGACATCAAGCGATCACCAATTTAGTGTTGGAGGGAAGCGTGAAGGGTAAAAATCGTATTGGAGACCCAAGAGATGAATACACTGAGCAGATTCGGAAGGATGTAGATTGCAGTAGATACTCGAAGATGAAGAGGGTTGAACAGGATAGACTAGCATGGAGAGCTCCATCAAACAACCAGTCTTTGTACTAAATGGTTCAAATGGCTCTGAGCACTATGGGACTTAAATTCTGAGGTCATCAGTCCCCTATAACTTAGAACTACTTAAACCTAACTAACCTAAGGACATCACACACATCCATGCCCGAGGCAGGATTCGACCCTGCGAGCCGGCCGCGGTGGTCAAGCGGTTCTAGACGCTCAGTCCGGATCCGCGCGACTGCTACGGTCGCAGGTTCGAATCCTGCCTCGGGCTGGGATGTGTGTGATGTCCTTACGTTAGTTAGGTTTAATTAGTTCTAAGTTCTAGGCGACTGATGACCTCAGAAGTTAAGTCGCATAGTACTCAGAGCCATTTGAACCATCGACTCTGCGATCGTTGCGGTCGCGCGGTTCCAGAATGTAGCGCCTAGAACCGCTCGGAGTCTTTGGACTGAAGACCACAACAACAACAACAACAACAACTTATCCAACTACTGGCGTCGCTTCTCACGTCGCAGCTACCCATCGCCATCAGTCTTTCTGAACTGCCTCTGCCCGGGAAACGCTTTCCCAAGATCACTAACTGTTCCTTCTGTCTGCTATCGGCCAAAGTCCGTCAGCAAAAAAGCTCTAAAATTCCCTTGACTAGTCTAGCTAGGGTAGCTGATCATGCCGCACTTGGTCTATATAAGACACCTATGTCACTTCTGATGGCCTGTACCATGTAAAAGTAGCTTTTAATTCGTGACTGAACAACCAATGGTATTTACATTATTTTTTTTTTTTTTACTGAATCGTCTTTTTCGTGCTGCAATGTCAATTTATTTATATTTCAGATACATTTCGCGTTTTACTTTATGGTATCTTCATCGGATTTAAACTCGAGTATCGTGAAAAATAAACTGCAGACAGTTGTTGTATGATCCTTTAATAGTACTAACGGTATCACAGTATTAGAGCTGCACCTTCTGGTACATCTAAATAAAGAAGAATAGTACATAATGGAATTAAGAATTATAAAAAATTATAAAATTATTTTGAAAAATTTTAGAACTGCGAGAATCTAAGAATGTAGCATCATATGCAACTGATAGAAGAAAATTTAAATACAGAAGTGAACTAACTTATTTTCAGATAATCTACAAACAAAAGCTGAGCTCATTGGACGCCTCATTATTCCCATTTCGGCTATAATAATTTCCCAGAACAGAGACGAAAGCCAAAAGTTAAAACAGGCGGAATGAAGAAGAACGGCCATAGAAGGAATTCAACTGTAAAAAGAACACGAAAATAGTAAAAACCATAAAAAGAGGGAGTTACCGATGAAAGCGAAATAAAACAGTAGTCGTGATAAAAGACAGGACGTCGTAAAAAGCACCAAAACGGGGCCGTAGCATAAAATTAGGGTGAATAAAGTAACAGAAAAAATGTTCCAAAAAATAATTTTTGTTTTAAAGTCTTACCTAAACGGATCTGATAAATGCCAGTGAGAACCTTCATGGGCGGCTGCTGGGAGAGTACTGACCTTATACAAGAGTAACAAGTAAAAATTAGGTAGGCGTGTTTTACGCGGAAGAGACGGACGGCAATTGAAATTGTAAATAATCTGACAAGAGTTTTGGGAGGCGTCCTTACAATACACACGTAAGTTAAAATAGTAAACAGTCTGAATAAGAATTCTGGGAGACTCCGTCCCAAAATTCTTATTCAGATTTCAGGCGCCGTCCGCCTCTTCCGGGTAAGCCGCGCTTACCTGTTTACTTGTTACTCACGTAAACCCTCAGTATTCCGCAGACATCGGCCCATGACGGTTCTCGCCGAGATGTATCAGGTCCGTTCCGGTACTACTTTGAAATAATAAGTCTTAATTTGCATCTTTTTACTGTTCCTTTATTCATTTTCATTTTCTGCAACGGCCCCTTTTTGGTGCTTTTCACTATGTCCTTTATTTCACCATGATTACTATTAAATTTCCTTCTCAACGGTGGGACACACCTTTTTTTTATTTTACAGTTTTATTGTTCTTTTTAGAGTTGGCTCCCTTTTATGGCCGTCTTCTTCGCTCTGCCTGTTTTAACTTGTGACTTGCGTCACTATTTTGACAATTATTACAGCCTGACTGTAAATGAGAGAACTTCAAATGCGCTTAATGTTTGTCTGTAAAAGATTTGACAAAAAGTAAGTCGGTTTCTGTATTTAAATTTGCTTCCGTCATCTACGTCTTTGGTATATGATGTTACATTCTTCTGCCTAGATTCTTGCCACTCTAATTTTTTTAATAATTTAATAATTTTTTATAATTTTAATTCTGACACATTCGCCTTTATTTAGATGTGCCTCAAGACGCAACTCTAACGTTGCTCAACTGGTAGTGCTACTAAAGGACCATGCAGTAACAGTTCGCGGTTTATTTTTCAAGAATGCATATCTTCAGCTGCGGATTACCATATAATAAAGTTTGCTATGGAATAAGACAATTTCGATTTTATAGACGATATTTAAAAATGGGTAAAATTCCATACCATAATTTTTAGGTGACTGAATTATTACATACAATTAAAATAATTACTGTATGTTTTTGCGTTTCCTCACATCTGGTCAGAAGTTAGAGGACGCGCTGTGACTTCAGTTGCAAAACATCCTCACGTCACGATCTTTCTACACTCCTGGAAATGGAAAAAAGAACACATTGACACCGGTGTGTCAGACCCACCATACTTGCTCCGGACACTGCGAGAGGGCTGTACAAGCAATGATCACACGCACGGCACAGCGGACACACCAGGAACCGCGGTGTTGGCCGTCGAATGGCGCTAGCTGCGCAGCATTTGTGCACCGCCGCCGTCAGTGTCAGCCAGTTTGCCGTGGCATACGGAGCTCCATCGCAGTCTTTAACACTGGTAGCATGCCGCGACAGCGTGGACGTGAACCGTATGTGCAGTTGACGGACTTTGAGCGAGGGCGTATAGTGGGCATGCGGGAGGCCGGGTGGACGTACCGCCGAATTGCTCAACACGTGGGGCGTGAGGTCTCCACAGTACATCGATGTTGTCGCCAGTGGTCGGCGGAAGGTGCACGTGCCCGTCGACCTGGGACCGGACAGCAGCGACGCACGGATGCACGCCAAGACCGTAGGATCCTACGCAGTGCCGTAGGGGACCGCACCGCCACTTCCCAGCAAATTAGGGACACTGTTGCTCCTGGGGTATCGGCGGTGACCATTCGCAACCGTCTCCATGAAGCTGGGCTACGGTCCCGCACACCGTTAGGCCGTCTTCTGCTCACGCCCCAACATCGTGCAGCCCGCCTCCAGTGGTGTCGCGACAGGCGTGAATGGAGGGACGAATGGAGACGTGTCGTCTTCAGCGATGAGAGTCGCTTCTGCCTTGGTGCCAATGATGGTCGTATGCGTGTTTGGCGCCGTGCAGGTGAGCGCCACAATCAGGACTGCATACGACTGAGGCACACAGGGAAAAACACCCGGCATCATGGTGTGGGGAGCGATCTCCTACACTGGCCGTACACCACTGGTGATCGTCGAGGGGACACTGAATAGTGCACGGTACATCCAAATCGTCATCGAACCCATCGTTCTACCATTCCTAGACCGGCAAGGGAACTTGCTGTTCCAACAGGACAATGCACGTCCGCATGTATCCCGTGCCACCCAACGTGCTCTAGAAGGTGTAAGTCAACTACCCTGGCCAGCAAGATCTCCGGATCTGTCTCCCATTGAGCATGTTTGGGACTGGATGAAGCGTCGTCTCACGCGGTCTGCACGTCCAGCACGAACGCTGGTCCAACTGAGGCGCCAGGTGGAAATGGCATGGCAAGCCGTTCCACAGGACTACATCCAGCATCTCTACGATCGTCTCCATGGGAGAATAGCAGCCTGCACTGCTGCGAAAGGTGGATATACACTGTACTAGTGCCGACATTGTGCATGCTCTGTTGCCTGTGTCTATGTGCCTGTGGTTCTGTCAGTGTGATCATGTGATGTATCTGACCCCAGGAATGTGTCAATAAAGTTTCCCCTTCCTGGGACAATGAATTCACGGTGTTCTTATTTCAATTTCCAGGAGTGTATTTCGAAGTTCTCAGATTCCACTAGGTAACTGCTGTGCAACACCTGTGCTGATCTGCGAAGAACTGTAGATTTTCTATTGCAAGAACAGCTAGCGATTTCCATAGTAACACTGTTCGCTTGGTGTCTCTGTCTGCTTTTTCTGCTTATTTGTATATAAGTGCTGCCAGCCAGACGGGTGTTCCTTCCTTCCTTCTCTCTCTCTCTCTCTACGCGTTACGCACGTGTGTGTGTGTGTGTGTGTGTGTGTGTGTGTGTGTGTACGTATCTGAGCGTGTGTGTGCACGCATGTGATTAGGTGAGCGTTTATTTTAACTGCAAAGATGTAAACATTAGCTTACGACATTGGAAGAGTGAGGTTATGGCTAATCGCGAAGGGGTTTCAGAAAATTGATGATCGAACAGCTTTAAGGAAGCGTTGTCGACGATTAGATTACTAGTTTAGTGGATATTTGGAACCAACAGACTTGTGACCCAACGAGAATGTTTCACGTTTTGAATTTTAATCATGCTATGTATTTCAGTCGTTTAAAAGTGGCTACATAACCAAAATGAGCGGCTGCGAAAGTAAAATAAAGGCACATTTTAATTCATTCAGTGGCGGGCTGTTTGGCAGAATATTTAACGTTTAGAAAATTCGTGTTGACTGTGGACTCGACTGCAACTAAAACATTGTTTCGGAATGGTGGTGCAATTTTTTTACCGCAACACTGAAGTGCGGAAGTATGTCCAAGTTTTAGCACACTTCAGCTCAGAGAGGAAGACTGTAGTCGAATCGCCTGTGAAGAGCTTCAGAAAGCGGGAAGGCGTAAGCTCTGAGCAGTGGCTTGTCGGCATTGCCGCTGGTGTGACGTTGTGTGGAACCAGCAAAGGCCGGCGCGGATTTTCGCTGGGGAGAAGCGACGGCGTAAAAAAAAAAAACATATATAAAAAAAGAAAGAACAGGCGGAGCGCTACCCGATTCCACGCACTGCGGATGTGTCTCTGCAATCACAAGGAAGGGGATCAGGCAAGGAGAAGTTCTTTCTGAAGCGCCGGCCTTTTTGTAGCCAACACGACGCAGTACTGTTGACTACGGTGCGTGAGAGCGATAGCCGGAAATTAACAACCGTTAGAATACAGTGTTTTTGTTTTTAACTTGAGATAACTACACTCCTGGAAATTGAAATAAGAACACCGTGAATTCATTGTCCCAGGAAGGGGAAACTTTATTGACACATTCCTGGGGTCAGATACATCACATGATCACACTGACAGAACCACAGGCACATAGACACAGGCAACAGAGCATGCACAATGTCGGCACTAGTACAGTGTATATCCACCTTTCGCAGCAATGCAGGCTGCTATTCTCCCATGGAGACGATCGTAGAGATGCTGGATGTAGTCCTGTGGAACGGCTTGCCATGCCATTTCCACCTGGCGCCTCAGTTGGACCAGCGTTCGTGCTGGACGTGCAGACCGGGTGAGACGACGCTTCATCCAGTCCCAAACATGCTCAATGGGGGACAGATCCGGAGATCTTGCTGGCCAGGGTAGTTGACTTACACCTTCTAGAGCACGTTAGGTGGCATGGGATACATGCGGACGTGCATTATCCTGTTGGAACAGCAAGTTCCCTTGCCGGTCTAGGAATGGTAGAACGATGGGTTCGATGACGGTTTGGATGTACCGTGCACTATTCAGTGTCCCCTCGACGATCACCAGTGGTGTACGGCCAGTGTAGGAGATCGCTCCCCACACCATGATGCCGGGTGTTGGCCCTGTGTGCCTCGGTCGTATGCAGTCCTGATTGTGGCGCTCACCTGCACGGCGCCAAACACGCATACGACCATCATTGGCACCAAGGCAGAAGCGACTCTCATCGCTGAAGACGACACGTCTCCATTCGTCCCTCCATTCACGCCTGTCGCGACACCACTGGAGGCGGGCTGCACGATGTTGGGGCGTGAGCGGAAGACGGCCTAACGGTGTGCGGGACCGTAGCCCAGCTTCATGGAGACGGTTGCGAATGGTCCTCGCCGATACCCCAGGAGCAACAGTGTCCCTAATTTGCTGGGAAGTGGCGGTGCGGTCCCCTACGGCACTGCGTAGGATCCTACGGTCTTGGCGTGCATCCGTGCATCGCTGCGGTCCGGTCCCAGGTCGACGGGCACGTGCACCTTCCGCCGACCACTGGCGACAACATCGATGTACTGTGGAGACCTCACGCCCCACGTGTTGAGCAATTCGGCGGTACGTCCACCCGGCCTCCCGCATGCCCACTATACGCCCTCGCTCAAAGTCCGTCAACTGCACATACGGTTCACGTCCACGCTGTCGCGGCATGCCACCAGTGTTAAAGACTGCGATGGAGCTCCGTATGCCACGGCAAACTGGCTGACACTGACGGCGGCGGTGCACAAATGCTGCGCAGCTAGCGCCATTCGACGGCCAACACCGCGGTTCCTGGTGTGTCCGCTGTGCCGTGCATGTGATCATTGCTTGTACAGCCCTCTCGCAGTGTCCGGAGCAAGTATGGTGCGTCTGACACACCGGTGTCAATGTGTTCTTTTTTCCATTTCCAGGAGTGTAAATATCTCAAAAATGATGTGACTTACGAAGAAAATGTTCTAGGTAAAATGTTAATTTTAGTAAAGGCGATATCTGCCTGTGCTATAACCGTCCACCTCCTAACCACTCCTCCTGCGTGGGCGGGGTCAACTTTGTATTTTCAAATGGGAACCACAACATTTTTATTGCATATTCGGATCCTGTGCAGAAAATACCTATGGTTTACTCAAACCATCTACATCTACATCCATACTCCGCAGGCCACCTGACGGTGTGTAGCGGAGGGTACCTTGAGTGCCTCTATCGGTTCTCCCTTCTATTCCAGTCTCGTATTGTTCGTGGAAAGAAGGATTGTCGGTATGACTCTGTGTGGGCTCTAATCTCTCTGATTTTATCCTCATGGTCTCTTCGCGAGATATACATAGGAGGGAGCAATATACTGCTTGACTCCTCGGTGAAGGTATGTTCTCGAAACTTCAACAAAAGCCCGTACCGAGCTACTGAGCGCCTCTTCTGCAGAGTCTTCCACTGGAGTTTATCTATCATCTCCGTAACGCTTTCGCTATTACTAAATGATCCTGTAACGAAGTGCGCTGCTCTCCGTTGGATCTTCTCTATCTCTTCTATCAACCTATCTGGTACGAATCCCACACTGCTGAGCAGTATTCAAGCAGTGGGCGAACAAGCGTACTGTAACATACTTCCTTTGTTTTCGGATTGCATTTCCTTAGGATTCTTCCAATGAATCTCAGTCTGGCATCTGCTTTACCGACGATCAACTTTATATGATCATTCCATTTTAAATCACTCCTAATGCGTACTCCCGGATAATTTATGGAACCTGCTATATTGTAGCTAAATGATAAAGAATCTTTCTTTCTATGTATTCGCAGCACATTACACTTGTCTACATTGAGATTCAGTTTCCATTCCCTGCACCATGCGTCAATTCGCTGCAGATTCTCCTGCATCTCAGTACTATTTTCCATTGTTACAACCTCTGGATATACCACAGCATCATCCGCAAATACCCTCAGTGAACTTCCGATGCATCCACAAGGTCATTTCCCTATTCGTCGTATATGGCGCTATAACCGACAAATATTAAGTGTGCCTGTTTTTGCAATAAAGAGTTGACGCATTTGATAACATGAGTGTGTATGTAAGTGATGACAAGCTCTTCATTTTGTATGTTGCTGATGACCACGTCATTTTCTCAGGGGTGAGGCTGACGTGAACTGCGTGGTTAAGAAGTTGCACAGAGGGTATCAGAAATGGAGTTTAACCATTAATGTAATTTGGCTACTGGAGAAGTGAGTCAACGCCTGACTTTAGAATTTTAGGTAGCAAGGTTTTGTAGTCTCTTGCAAATATTTGATTATTAATGAAGATGGGTCCAGTTAAGCTGAAGTTGAGAAACGCATTGGCCAAGGTAGACAAACAAGCGAACAATCAAATGGAGTATTATCGAGAAAGAGAGACACTTACGTGATGACCAGTACAACAATGTAAAACTTCTACTTCACCTCTGCTTTGGTTAGTTATCTGAATCGAGCTTATCACAGTATGCAGGACTGTGATGTTGCCCGTACGTCCCTCTAATCTGGTCTCATCAGGAGACAGAAGTGGACAAAAACAAAGAAGAAGTAGTAGGTTAAGTGCAGAGGAGAAAACATGCCGCAGCAATTATCAGCTTTCTAGTTTATTTTTGGTAATCGGAGTATGTGATAGTAGCTCTATATTTCCAATCGATGTGTGGCACTTTATATTTGTACTCTGGACATTTCTCAAACAGTAGTCTTCAGCGGCCTATCTATTACGCCACAGAGGTTCTGAGTACAAGCAATATGACCTATTGTTGTCGGTAGCATTGTAGTTGCAGGAGCATTGCTGGACGTGGTGGCCGAGCGGTTCTAGGCGCTTCAGTCCGGAACCGCGCAACTGCTACGGTCGCAGGTTCGCATCCTGACTCGGTATGGATGTGTGTGATGTCCTTAGGTTAATTAGGTTTAAGTAGTTCTAAGTTCTAGGGGATGATGACCTCAGAAGTCAAGTCCCATAGTGCTCAGAGCCATTTGAAACATTTGCAGTAGCTTTCTGTGAGAAGTAAGTGAGTGAGTCAGGTGTTGGTCACACTGCTGAGGGGTCCGGAAATAACTTGCAGAGCGCAGAGATAAAGACACGGAGGATGTTGAATCTTGGAAATATGATGGGTGAAGATTAATTTGAGAAGTGTAAAGATTTTAAGTTAATGTTTTCGCTGCTTTGCCTGTCTGCGTATAATTTACACTGTCGAGCCGAAACATTATGACGACCTGCTTAATAGCTTGTTTGTCCGTCTTTGGAAGGAAATGCATCACTGATTCTGATCAGTTATCCGACAGTTTGTTGGTACGTTTGTGGAGGTATGTGGCACTAGATGCCTACGCACAGGTTATGTAATTCGCGTAAATAACGAGCCGTTGATTTGCGTGCGCGGTGATGGCGCCAGATAGCGACCTAAATAGGTTCCGTAGAATTTACATCAGTCGAATATGGTTTCCGCAACATTAACGTGAGTTCACCATAATGCTCCTCAAATCACTGTAGCACCGTTCTGGCTCCGACACACGGACAGTTACACTGCTGAAAGATTACATAGGGTTCGGGGAAGACATCAAGCTTGAAGGGATGCGGGTGATTCGCAGGTGTCAGAGTGTCGTCGGTTACTACCACAGGTCCCATGAAAGCGTAGGAGAATGTCTCCCATACCACAATACTGCTTCCACCAGCCTGCTTCCATGGCACGGGGAACGATTCGAGCCGCCGTTCACTTCGATGGCGTCGTTTGTGGAGACGACCATCGATGTAGTGTAGCAAAAATGTGATACACCCGAAGAGCCGACACGTTTACATTGATCGACGGTCTTAATCCCGATGGTTTCGTGCCCACTGCAGTCATAACTGTCGAAGCCGTTGGGTCAACGTATGAACATGTAGGAGTGGTTTGCTGTGGAGCTCCATACTCAACGATGTACGATGAACAGCGTGCCCCGAAACACTAGTGCGTCCACCAGCAGAGATGCCACAGTCTGTCCTTTACAGAGCAGGCAATCCAACGAACCTCGTGTTCTGTGAACAGTCGTGGACGTCCAACCATTTAGCACCTAGTGGTAATTTCACTGTCCTCTTTCCGTAGTTGTTCACGACAGTAGCACGTGAACATTCGACAAGTTTCGTCGTATTCGAGAACGGCGTTCAACGTCGCAGTGGGCAGAGGAAATAATGTTTTGGCTGAGCAGTGTGTGATGTGAGCAGAAACTGAAAGTTTTAGTGGGATTTTTCTTTATTGGTTTGGGTTAGTTAGTTTCATCGTCCAGTAAAGTTGTATCAGTCCACATGGCTTGCACTCAGACTTTGTACATTTACCACTCCTTGATACTGATTAGTATCAAGGCAGAGTAATATTTGTGAAATAAAGCGGTGATTTTTCTAAAGATGACTGTAGTTGTTAAGGTATCAGATTTTCGATAGTTTTTGAATGCTAACCTATTTTACTATCTATTCTATCGCTTGAGACTTGTCCCGCATTTACGCGGGGTCAGCCATCGTTAATCGGATTTGGCATGTTAATGTTAAAGGAGTGCCATTCCTGCGGCCACCCCGTACCCCCCGGGACGGAATTAGTGTACCCCAACTGTCTGCGTCGAGTGTAATCCATGTAATAGTGCGAATGTGTTCAGGTGTGTGCGAGACGTGTAACTGAGGCGGAACATGGGGACCAGTACGCTATTCACCTAGCGGAATGTGGAAAACCGCCTAAAAACCACACCCAGGCTGGCAGGCACGTCGGCCCTCATTGTTAATCCGCCGGGCGGATTCGATCCGGGGCCGGCGCGCCTACCCGAGTCCAGGAAGCAGCGCGTTAGCGTTCTCGGCTACCCTGGCGGGTCAGTGCTAACCTATTTTACATTATGCAGTAAATGCAATATCTACCACCGTTCCTCACGAGTGCTGTTTGCTGATTATGTGACGCCGCATTTCACTGGGGGGAACACAGTCGCTAAAGTCAAAGGCTAATCTGCTCAGAACAGCTGGACGGCTTTGTATTGCACTTGCGAAAGGCTTCCTTTTTCTTTCCTTTATGCAGTTTGCTGCTAAGCCGCATTCTTTTATGTTCATCACTTTGAACTGTATCGAGTTTCTGGTGCCACAGGTAAGTCATGAAAATCAGCTGGGGCCAGTTTTACATCATTATCAGAACGTAGTAAGATCATTCATTTAAGCATTGCATTTCAAAGAAATTATCAAATTCAGTTCAGGTAAAGTTCAATGCAGATTTCACTTCCTATGCCAGACATACTCATTCTTACAGTGCAGTGTTACATTTTCGTATGTATCATTCATGGTTTGGATTTTTTTTTTTTTTTTTTTTTTTTTTTTTTTTTTTTTTTGTAGTCACGTTTGTGTACCTTGAATGATACGGCAGTTGTCTTGTGACAGCCAGAGCGAGAGCACCAGCAGCAGCGAGTACTGTTTGTATAAAGCGTTTATTTTGCATTTTGTTTACGACCTTCCACTAAGGAAGGGATTCTATTTGTGTTTATCTGCTCTGCATAGTAACTAACAGTTCTTGATAAAACTTTACGTAGTTTTCGTGTTAGATTTCTTAGTGTTTTCTTGATCGTTTAGAACAGAAAGCGCCCTAAAACCGTCTTTTGTTTGTTTCGCGGCCGTTAGCCACTAGTCACTAGAATCAGCAGTTGTCTTGTGACAACCAGAGCGAGAGCACCAGCAGCGGCGAGTACTGTTTGTATAAAGCGTTTTTGTACTTATTTGCTGCGCTTAGCTTTTAAATAGTTTTTCTGGGAAAACCTAGCGTAGTTTTCGCGTCTCGTATTTCAGTGAGTGTTTCTTGATTATCAGAGTAGCTCATCAGAAGATTATCTTGGGAATTTGTCATCGTATAGAGTAGGGTAAACATAGTCATGTGTAGGGACTGTGGTTGTTGTGAGCGGACGCAAGGAGAATTGGCCACTCTTCGGGGGCAGGTGGAGGCTTTGTCTGTTAGGCTCATCGAGCTCGAGGCGCAGGCGTCGGCTCGTAGTGGCGTTGGGGCAACTGTGGTGAGACCTATGCCTACTTCGGTGGCCTTGGAGTCACATGGAACCCCTGATGTCGCTGCGTCTTCCGGCAGTGAGCATCTTACCGGTCAGCCATCACTCCAGGGTGAATGGCGGACAGTGGTGGGCTCGCGCGTGCCTGGCCGAAAGGCGAAGGTGGGATCTGGCCGCGTGGCAGCTGCCTTACCCCTTTCCAACAGGTACGGGGTGCTTCCTAGTGGTGATGACATCGTTTCCGAGCCACCACAGGATGCCTCGCCTGTTGGGCCAGTGGCCGATTCTCCGGCAAGGTCCCGACAGTCACAGAGGGCGGGCCTATTAGTTATAGGGAGCTCCAACGTTAGGCGGGTTATGGAGCCCCTCAGGAAAATAGCGGGTAGGTCGGGGAAGAATGCCAGTGTGCACTCGGTGTGCTTGCCGGGGGGTTTCGTCCGTAATGTGGAGGAGGCCCTTCCGGCAGCTATTGAACGCACTGGGTGTGACCGGCTGCAGATAGTAGCACATGTCGGAACGAATGACGCCTGCCGCTTGGGTTCTGAGGCCATCCTTGGTTCCTTCCGGCGGCTGGCTGATTTGGTGAAGACAACCAGCATCGCACGCGGAGTGCAAGCTGAGCTTAATATCTGCAGCATAGTGCCCAGAGTCGATCGCGGTCCTCTGGTTTGGAGCCGTGTGGAGGGTCTAAACCAGAGGCTCAGACGACTCTGCGACTATAATGGTTGCAAATTCATCGACCTCCGTTATTGGGTGGAGAACTGTAGGGCCCCCCTAGACAGGTCAGGCGTGCACTACACACCGGAAGCAGCTACTAGGGTAGCAGAGTACGTGCGGCGTGCACACGGGGGTTTTTTAGGTTAGAGGGACCCCCCCTTGGGCGAAACGATAAAATACCTGACGGCTTACCAGAGAGGACATTATCATCGTTGATAAAGAACGTCCGTCCTCAGAGACCAAAAACAGGAAAAGTTAACGTAATATTGGTAAACTGCAGGAGTATCCAGGGCAAGGTTCCTGAATTAGTATCTCTTATTGAAGGAAATAGTGCGCATATAGTATTAGGAACGGAAAGTTGGTTAAAACCGGAAGTGAACAGTAACGAAATCCTAGACACAGAATGGAATATATACCGCAAGGATAGGATAAACGCCAATGGTGGAGGAGTATTTATAGCAGTAAAGAATTCAATAATATCCAGTGAAGTTATTAGCGAATGAGAATGTGAAATAATCTGGGTTAAGCTAAGTATCAAAGGTGGGTCAGATATGATAGTCGGATGCTTCTATAGACCACCTGAATCAGCAACCGTAGTAGTTGAGCGCCTCAGAGAGAACCTGCAGAACGTCGTGAAGAAGTTTCGTGATCATACTATTGTAATAGGGGGAGACTTCAATCTACCAGGTATAGAATGGGACAGTCACACAATCAGAACTGGAGCCAGGGACAGAGACTCTTGTGACATTATCCTGACTGCCTTGTCCGAGAATTACTTCGAGCAGATAGTTAGAGAACCAACCCGTGAAGCTAACGTTTTAGACCTCATAGCAACAAATAGACCGGAACTTTTCGACTCCGTGAATGTAGAAGAGGGTATCAGTGATCATAAGTCAGTGGTTGCATCAATGACTACAAGTGTAATAAGAAATGCCAAGAAAGGAAGGAAAATATATTTGCTTAACAAGAGTGATAGGGCACAAATCGCAGAATATCTGAGTGACCACCATCAAACGTTCATTTCTGAGGAAGAGGATGTGGAACAAAAATGGAAAAAATTCAGGAACATCGTCCAGTACGCCTTAGATAAGTTCGTACCGACTAAGGTCCAAAGCGAGGGGAAAGATCCACCGTGGTATAACAATCATGTACGAAAGGTACTACGGAAACAAAGAAAGCTTCATCATAGGTTTAAGAGTAGTCGAATCATAGCTGATAAGGAGAAGCTGAACGAAGCGAAAAAGAGCGTAAAGAGAGCAATGAGAGAAGCATTCAACGAATTCGAACATAAAACATTGGCAAACAATCTAAACAAGAACCCTAAAAAGTTTTGGTCATATGTAAAATCGGTAAGCGGATCTAAATCCCCTATTCAGTCACTCGTTGACCACGATGGCACCGAAACAGAGGACGACCGAAGAAAGGCAGAAATACTGAATTCAGTGTTCCGAAACTGTTTCACTGCGGAAAATCGTAACACGGTCAATGACTTCAGCCGTCGCACGGACACCAAAATGGAAAATATTGAAATAAACGATATCGGAATTGAAAAACAACTGCTATCACTTAGTAGCGGAAAAGCATCCGGACCAGACGAGATACCCTTAAGATTCTACAGTGATTATGCTAAAGAACTTGCCCCCTTTCTATCAGCAATTTATCGTAGATCGCTGGAAGAACGTAAAGTACCTAGCGACTGGAAGAAAGCGCAGGTCGTTCCCATTTTCAAGAAGGGTCATAAATCAGATGCGAATAATTATAGGCCTATTTCGCTTACGTCAATCTGTTGTAGAATAATGGAACATGTTTTGTGTTCTCGTATTATGACGTTCTTAGATAATACAAATCTCCTTCATCATAACCAACATGGATTCCGCAAACAGAGATCATGTGAAACTCAGCTCGCCCTATTTGCCCAAGAAATTCACAGTGCCGTAGACACTGGCGAGCAGATTGATGCCGTATTCCTGGACTTCAGGAAGGCATTTGATACGGTTCCGCACTTACGTTTAGTGAAAAAAATACGAGCTTACGGAATATCGGACCAGGTTTGTGATTGGATTCAGGATTTCCTAGAAGAAAGAACACAACATGTCATTCTTAACGGTTCAAAATCTGCAGATGTAGAGGTAATTTCGGGAGTACCACAAGGAAGCGTGATAGGACCTTTATTGTTTACAATATACATAAATGACTTAGTTGACAACATCGGTAGCTCCGTGAGGCTATTTGCAGATGACACGGTTGTCTACAAGAAAGTAGCAACATCAGAAGACTCGTACGTACTCCAGGAAGACCTGCAGAGGATTAATGCATGGTGCGACAGCTGGCAGCTTTCCCTAAACGTAGATAAATGTAATATAATGCGCATACATAGGGGCAGAAATCCATTCCAGTACGATTATGCCATAGGTGGTAAATCATTGGAAGCGGTAACGACCGTAAAATACTTAGGAGTTACTATCCGGAGCGATCTGAAGTGGAATGATCACATAAAACAAATAGTGGGAAAAGCAGGCGCCAGGTTGAGATTCATAGGAAGAATTCTAAGAAAATGTGACTCATCGACGAAAGAAGTAGCTTACAAAACGCTTGTTCGTCCGATTCTTGAGTATTGCTCATCAGTATGGGACCCTTACCAGGTTGGATTAATAGAAGAGATAGACATGATCCAGCGAAAAGCAGCGCGATTCGTCATGGGGACATTTAGTCAGCGCGAGAGCGTTACGGAGATGCTGAACAAGCTCCAGTGGCGGACACTTCAAGAAAGGCGTTACGCAATACGGAGAGGTTTATTATCGAAATTACGAGAGAGCACATTCCGGGAAGAGATGGGCAGCATATTACTACCGCCCACATATATCTCGCGTAATGATCACAACGAAAAGATCCGAGAAATTAGAGCAAATACGGAGACTTACAAGCAGTCGTTCTTCCCACGCACAATTCGTGAATGGAACAGGGAAGGGGGGATCAGATAGTGGTACAATAAGTACCCTCCGCCACACACCGTAAGGTGGCTCGCGGAGTATAGATGTAGATGTAGATGTAGATTTAGTTTACTGAAACGTTTCGGTAATTTAACTTTTATAAAAAATTCGTTTTGTAATTTTATGTATCATTCTTATTCTACACTACAGGTCATTAAAATTGCTACACAAAGAAAAAATGCAGATGATAAACGGGTATTCATTGGACAGATATATTATACTATAACTGACATGTGATTATAATTTCACGTAATTTGGGTGCATAGATCCTGAGAAATCAGTACCAAGAACAACCACCTCTGGCCGTAATAACGGCCTTGATACGCCTGGACATTGAGTCAATCTGAGCTTGGTTGGCGTGTACAGGTACAACTGCACATGCAGCTTCAACACGATGCCACAGTTCATCAAGAGTAGTAACTGGCGTATTGTGACGAGCCAGTTGCTCGGCCACCATTAACCAGACATTTTCAATTGGTGGGAGATCTGGAAAATGTGCTGGCCAGGGCAGCAGTCGGAACATTTTCTGTATCCGGAAAAGGCCCGTACAGGACATGCAACATGCGGTCGTGCATTTTCCTGCTGAAATGTAGGGTTTCGCAGGGATCGAATGAAGGCTAGAGCCACGGGCCGTAACACATCTGAAATGTAACGTCCACCGTTCAAAGTGACCAAGACGTGTAACCAGTGGCACCACTTACCATCACGCCGGGTGATACGCCAGTATGGGGATGACGAATACACGCTTCCAACGTGCGTTCACCGTGATGTCGTCAAACACGGATGCGACCATCATAATGCTATAAACAGAACCTCGATTCATCCGAAAAAATGACGTTTTGCCATTCGTGCACCCAGGTTCGTCGTTGAGTAAGCCATCGCAGGCGCTCCTGTCTGTGATGCAGCGTCAAGGGTAACCGCAGCCATGGTCTCCGAGCTGATAGTTCATGCTGCTGCAATCGTCGTCGAACTGTTCGTGCATATGGTTGTTGTCTTGCAAACGTCCCCATCTGTTGACTCAGGGATCGAGACGTGGCTGCACGATCCGTTACAGCCATGCGGATAAGATGCCTGTCATCTCGACTGCTAGTGATACGAGGCCGTTGGGATCCATCACGGCGTTCCGTATTACCCTCCTGAACACACCGATTCCATATTCTGCTAACAGTCATTGGATCTCGAGCAACGCGAGCAGAAATGTCGCGATACGATAAACCGCAATCGCGATAGGCGACCTTTATCAAAGTCGGAAACGTGATGGTACGCATTTCTCCTCCTTTCAAGAGGCATCACAACAACGTTTCACCAGGCAACGTCGGTCAACTGCTGTTTGTGTATGAGAAATCGATTGGAAACTTTCCTCATGTCAGCACGTTGTAGGTGTCGCCACCGGCGCCAACCTTGTGTGAATGCTCTGAAAAGCTAATCATTTGCATATCACAGCCTCTTTTTCCTTTCGGTTAAATTTCGCATATGTAGCACCTCATCTTCGTGATGTAACAATTTTAAGGGCCAGTAGTGTATTACGTGTGTGTGTGTTGGAACTGCAAATCACGTATTGTGACGTTACGTGCTGCACTGCACTGCACAACACAGAATTCCGCATGATCGTTTCTTTAGTTTACACATTTGATTTTTAATTAGTTTGGTTGAAGTTAAAAGCAGCAGTTACACTGAAATGCAGTTTCAGTTAGTGTGGCAACTCATTTTAACCGACTGCATTTCCGTAAGTACACCACTTGCATTCTTCAGGATTACAACACAGAAACACACGCAAAGTTAAAGAAAGGAAACTAGTTCAGCCCAGTACAGTTATAGTTCACAACATTAAACCCACTATATTATTGTTGTTTACTAAAGTTACAGAGCGTCGTGGGCAAAAAAAAGCTCTGCGACAGTTTGGGCGGATAGTAAGGGCAGTAACTTGCTGCTTGCTATATCTGACGGGACATGCAAGGGTAGGTTATGTTAGTAGTGGTATCATGCAGATCGATACCAGCGTCATAGCCATCTGTTCGTCATAAAGAGGTCAATCCTACGCAGTGTGGCAGCGACGTGCGCTGTTGTAGGGCCCTCCCTACCGTGCTCTGTCAGTGGTGACTGGGTGAGGCAGCAGGCCCAAGCTGGTTGCAGCTTCTCTCCTGGCGTCTTCCCAGTTGGCCACGTCAAGGGCCGCGGCCGCCCCTTCACCCTGCAGTACTTTGCCGGGAGGGGAGATGTGGCGGGTGAGGATGGCGAGGGCGGGGGAGGGGGGGGGGAGCTGTCGGCTGGGACGTCCGGCAGTTAGGAGTGTTTAGGAATAGTTAGCGCTAGGATTTCACCCGGAACAAGTCCCACCCACTAACCCCCGGTTTTCCCGGTCTCTGTTCGGCGACTGGGCATCGTTTCAGTTGACCCACGTGGTTTACCGCGTTCGGCTGCACTTGGAGAGAATGTTAAATTAACATCTTCCTAGGTATAAATTTTGACAGATAGTTAAAAGACGCGGTACAAAAAACGTGCACAATTGGCCTTTGCTGTGCCAGGTACTTCCACAGCAAACACAAGAGAATACAATTTAGCACTGAATTCTTTAAATACGAGAACTCAGTATACAGATGAATAGCCTATAAAGAAACATACTTCTATGTGAGAAAAAGCACCCAAAGCTAAAACAGGAGAAACCTTCTCTCAAAGAAAAATTTGCTTGGAGAATGAGGAACCACAGTGTACTGGACACTTAAGTTTCAGAACTCAGACAGTAAATGTGAAACAAGCACCAATGTTCATTATACTTCCAGGGGGCATCAAAATTACTTTGTTCTTACTAGATCGATCAAAGCTGTTTTTGCGTGTTATTCACCGAATAGTTTTGCAGAAAAGTTTTAGGGGTGGAAGAAGAACTAGCACAGCATGGAGGACGTATTACAGCCTTGAAACACTGCAGCATTTATTTCCTCCATAACTGCTCTGTCAATACACATCATCATTATTATTTTTAATAAATGGTTTGAGTGACATTTACGAAATTAATAAATCTTTTGGTTAAAAACAGACAGGACAAAGAATAACGACATTATTTTCTTGAGACGTTTGCAAGAGCATATAGAACGCTAATCACACAGAAACAGCCCGCAATTCTTTATAACCTCGTTTATAATGCGCAAGTATGGCATTGGAAGAATTTACAAGTTAAAATTCAACCATTACCCATGCAAATAGTAACGAAATATTTCATATAATCAAATATCTTATTGCTTTCATTAGGCGTTTCTACTTTATGGCATTCTTTTATTTTCGTGAGCTACTATAAGGGCCTACATAAACGAAACGACTTTGACTTATTTCTATATAACGTTGATTTTAGACAACAGAGTTATTCGACTGCATCCATGACTTTACTACCGACATGATGGAATCAAGACCATTGCTTTCGCATTGTATGTTTGCTCTGCTGTTTCCCTCAAATAAACGTATTATAATAAGTGAATTAGTTAATGAAAATTTGTCATTATTGCCCTTAAATAACACCACCTTATTTTTTGTTTTCTATTGCTGGCGATGCTTTCAATTCTCTATAAATATTTTTATTCCTTTAATAATGCACATTCATATTATATTACTATCCAGGAAAACTTAAATTTCTTATCATTACTGCATTTCATCACAGTGTAACATGTGTTGCACTGTGACGATAACAAGTTTGATGTAGCTTCCAGTTTGCGGAACTGGCGGCTGTTTAGGGGAGGGCCTTACTCTGTGGATAGGCGTGGAGGGGGGTGAATGGGCGGGACTTGTTCCGGATGAAATCCTAGCGATAAGCGCACGTGGAGTGGTTACTGCTCATTACAATCGTCGTCCCGTCAGATACTGCCACTAGCCACAACCGGTCCGTTTCTACCTTGTTGACCGCTGGTAGAGGCGCTCCGTTGGCTCAGCTTCACTACCCCATTTGTCCTACAAGAAGACAGTGAGGTATTCCATAATTTTCCTGTACTGTTTCAGCAGATCACGGTTGGCTTTCGCAACATTCGCTGTAAAGATGGCCTCGTGTGATCCGCTCAGTGCTGCCATATCAGATGCAAGAACCTCTCTCTCATTCTGTATGGTGATGCTAAGCGACGTGATCGCCATCTCGATATCTTGTTCTACCGGGATGCGCTTCTCATTCCTTCCTTGCTGCGGCTTCTCGGCGGCTGACTGCAGTCTACATCCACATCGACATACATACATACTCCGCAATCCACAGTGCGGTGCGTGGCGGAGGGTACCTCGTACCACAACTAGCATCTTCTCTCCCTGTTCCACTCCCAAACAGAACGAGGGAAAAATGACTGCCTATATGCCTCTGTACGAGCCCTAATCTCTCTTATCTTATCTTTGTGGCCTTTCCGTGAAATGTAAGTTGGCGGCAGTAAAATTGTACTGCAGTCAGCCTCAAATGCTGGTTCTCTAAATTTCCTCAGTAGCGATTCACGAAAAGAACGCCTCCTTTCCTCTAGAGACTCCCACCCGAGTTCCTGAAGCATTTCCGTAACACTCGCGTGATGATCAAACCTACCAGTAACAAATCTAGCAGCCCGCCTCTGAATTGCTTCTATGTCCTCCCTCAATCCGACCTGATAGGGATCCCAACGCTCGAGCAGTACTCAAGAATAGGTCGTATTAGTGTTTTATAAGCGGTCTCCTTTACAGATGAACCACATCTTCCCAAAATTCTACCAATGAACCGAAGACGACTACCCGCCTTGCCCACAACTGCCATTACAGGCTTGTCCCACTTCATATCGCTCTGCAATGTTAAGCCTTTTCGCTTGCGGCCGGTAACCCATCCCTCCCCTCCAACCCCCGACTCACCGTTTCCCCCTCCCTCAACCCGCACACTGATAACTTCCACTGGCGGGCATATTCCGGACATTCGCAGTCGGCGGAAGCTGATGAAGTCTGTTCGACGTTTGGTTGTGCTGTCTTGTACGCCGCGTCTGCTGGCGTCTTCTCCTTCGACGGCCTTTCTTTTTCGTCGTGGCCTTCTCGTGTGCGGCTCGTCTAAGGCCAGAGAAGACCGGGCAGCCCCGCGCCAGTTTGTGTAATATTGCCCCACAAGAAATACGGGCCCCGCAGCGAATATCAAACTGGCCGGCTTGTCCACCACACGTCGTGAACACTCGGCTCCGTGCAGGTCCCACGGGAAATCAGTATGTAATTTAAAGATACCCACAAGAGGTCTTAATTTTTTCGTGTGCTTTCGAAATATTTGAACTGTGATTTATTTTCAAAGAATTCATCAAGAACATTAACACATTTAATCACACTATGTAAGCATGGAAGTAGTTGCCAGGGAGTAACTGATGAAATCATAACCAAATTCCTTTTAACAAATGGGAATTTTATTTACTATAATAGTGCCTAAAAGCATTTTTTTTAAAGAAACATATTTAAAATTATAATCAGAAAGCACCCTCTAACTAGCAAAGTTACAATTTGTTCAGAGGCAGAAAGAAACAAGTTTTGACTGTATGAGCTTTCGGGCAGAGAACCTTGCCGCTCCCTTTTGACAAGGCCGTAGTTACGACCGCTCACAACAGCCTCTGAAAGACTACACTACTGCAAATCTGCAACACACCAGATTACTTCAAACTAAGAGTTTTAACAATTTACACAAGCACACAAACTATGCACCCCCCGTAGGAGCGATGGAAATGGTACAAAACACTAACAATTAAAATATTAGCCTTGCCACCGAAGGTGCAACTTGATTTTAACTTCTAAGAAAAATCGTATGGTAAAAGGGTGGCAACTTTATATACTAAAATGATCATTTAAATAAAAGCCCATGAAATGCAATCTTATATAAAACTCTGCAAGGTTGGCCAAACAATAGTTAAGATACTCTACAGTACACAGATACCGCCTCTCTAGATCATAGGCAATAACATCAGAGTTTGCAAAGATCAAAACATATTTCAGGTAAATTCGTTAACACACCAAATCCGACAAACATGACAGAGGCAGCTACTAATGTACGGTAGATTGATAAGGAGATCACCGAACAACGCGAACCACAGGTTGCTCTGACCCGCCCCTACTCCACAAGGGAAAGACGGACCACCCAATTTATAAACAACCACCTTCCCGCGGTTGGACAAACGGAGAAGAACGGTGGGACGACCCCAAAGCATAACGGCTGGTGACCTCACCAAGAAAACAAGTAGAATTTAACAAGAGTAAATCAAACAACATATCACCAATCACTTAACTTCTAATAAACTGCGATTTCTCGAGAAGACCTGGCGCAGCACCCCCAAATCGCTCTCCCGAACCGTCCGCTGCCAGCCGCTTCAAAGGACGCAGGAAGGCGCGCCGATCTCCCGTCTCACAGCGTCGCAGCTCGCACCGGCCAGACTGATGTCGTGGGTTGGCTCCTGTTGCTCTCGTGTCGACCGCGAAGCCACTACCCCTCGCTATACGCCGCGGCCCACTGGACGCACGTGGCGACCTCACATGCGCCGACGCTCAAGACGGACAAGTCATCTCGTGTCTCAGTGCGCGACCGACCAACCGATCGATCCAACCGATCGATCCAACCGCCAATGACCATTGCTTGAGCAACTCGAGCAGACTGGCGGCCTAACGCGCAGATTCAGATGCAGGAACTAAGCCCCTACCGGGTGACCACTCGTGGCGGAGTGGAAAGACTCTCATTTTGCCGGCTTTAAAGGTTGATCCGATCGACAGACAGGCACTAACTGCCTAACAAATGCGGACGAGCGACAGACTAGCAAGCTGGGGACGAGAGACTGACCCAGACTGACCGACTGGCGAGCTCATAGCGACCCTTAAATGCATGTGAACAGGCAACCTTTCCCCTTTCCCACCAGAGGGAGACACTAAAGCTGTGATTGCCACTGCGGCGCCACCGCCAGAAACGGAGAGCGACTGCTTCACACTACGCGCTGCGGCCCGCTCTTCAAATCAGCAATTTTTACCACGGCTCAATCTTGCATGCATTTAAGCTCACACTCAAGAACTATTAAACTCATCTGAAATAGTTACTCGTTCCCCGCTTGAGACGGCTACTGGCACTCATGAAGACCTGTAGTATCATATGCTGTGACATACGCTCCAAGACCTATCTTTCTCTTGGGCCTCGGCCCACCGAAGCGAGCGCATATCGGAGTCTCTTCTTTTCTTGTGTCTCGTGCACGCTCTAGCACTAGTCACAACTTAGGGCCCTGCGGCAAAATTTACCCACATGACCCTCTTTATGGCACGTGAAGCACTGGGGCTCAGGGTACAGCCTGGAGGCTGAGCTTCGATCGGGAACCTAAGAGCTTCCTCAGCACGAAGGTATCGCACGGCTGCGACAAACAGCGAGGGCGTCTTATAGCTAGACTGCAGCATCCCCGAAACCAACAAGTAGCAGCCCTGCTTTGACTGCCGCTCCGTCAGGTCCAAGGCAGCCCATGGGGGAGGAGCGAGTTTTACATGTACTTACACATTTACACACGTATTCCGCAGTCCGCCGTATGGTGCATAGGAGACCGTACCCTGAACCACTACTAGTCATTTGCTTTCCTATTCCACTCGCAAGTAAAGAGAGGGAAAAACGATTGTTTTTATGCCTACGTACAAACCCTCTCATCATATCGTATCTCGAAAAGAAAGTCGCGTTTCCTCCAAGGATCTCAGTTTGAGTTCCAGAAGCATCATCACAACACTAGCGTTTGTTCGAACCTACTAGCAACAAATCTAGCAGCCCGCCGCGGAACTGCTTCGGCGTCTTCTTTCAATCCAATCTGGTACGGATGCCAAACAATCGAGCAGTACTCAAGAATGGATCGCACTAGTGTCCTAAATGCTGTATCCTATACTCATGAACCACACTTTACTAAAATTCTTCCAATAAACCAATGCTGACTTGAAACTCCCTGGCAGATTAAAACTGTGTGCCCGACCGAGGCTCGAACTCGGGACCTTTGCCTTTCGCGGGCAAGTACCCGCGAAAGGCAAAGGTCCCGAGTTCGAGTCTCGGTCGGGCACACAGTTTTAATCTGCCAGGAAGTTTCATATCAGCGCACACTCCGCTGAAGAGTGAAAATCTCATTCTGGAAACATACCCCAGGCTGTGGCTAAGCCATGTCTCCGCAATATCCTTTCTTTCAGGAGTGCTAGTTCTGCAAGGTTCGCAGGAGAGCTTCTGTAAAGTTTGGAAGGTAGGAGACGAGGTACTGGCAGAAGTAAAGCTGTGAGTACCGGGCGTGAGTCGTGCTTCGGTAGCTCAGATGGTAGAGCACTTGCCCGCGAAAGGCAAAGGTCCCGATTTCGAGTCTCGGTCGGGCACACAGTTTTAATCTGCCAGGAAGTTTCATATCAGCGCACACTCCGCTGCAGAGTGAAAATCTCATTCTGGCAATGCTGACCTTTCGCCATCCGTACTGGAATCCTTACATGCTCGTTCCATTTCTTGTCGCTTTGCAGCAATACGTCTAGATATTTAATCGACGTGAGTGTGTGAAACGGCACACTAATAATGCTGCACTCGAACATTACAGCATTGTTTTTCGTGCTCATGTGCATCAACTTACATTTTTCTACATTTAGAGCTATCTGCCAATTGTCACACAAACTGGAGACTTTGTCTGAGTCATCTTTGTATCAGCCTACTTTCACTCGACGAGACACCTTCCAGTACACCACAGCGTCATCAGGACACAGTTGCAGACTGCTGCTTACCCTGTCCTCCAGACCATCTCCGTAAATAGAAGACGACAGCGGTGCTGTCGCACATCCCTGGAGCACTCCTCACGATAGCCTCGTCTCTGATGACACTGGTCGTCGAGGACAACGTACTTGGTTCTATTACTTTAGAAGTTTTCGAGCCACTCACAAAAATGGTTCAAATGGTTCTGAGCACTATGGTACTTAACTTCTGAAATCATCAGTCCCCTAGAACTTAGAACTACTTAAATCTAACTAACCTAAGGACATCACACACATCCATGCCCAAGGCAGAATTCGAACCTGCGACCGTAGCGGTCGCGCAGTTTCAGACAGTAGCGCCTAGAACCGCTCGGCCACTGCGGCCGGCGAGCCAATCACATATTTGGAAACCTATTCCATATACTTGTACTTTCGTTAACAGTCTGCACCGGGACACCGTGTCAAATGGGTTTCGGAAATCTAGAAATATGGAATCTGCCTGTTAGCCTTCGTTCATGGTTCGTAGAATACCACGTGAGAACAGGAAAAGTTGAGTTTCGTACGAGCGATGCTTTCTAAAACCGTGCTGATCGTGGACAGCAGCTTTTCCATCTCAAGAAAATTAGTAATATTAGAAACGCGAATACGTTCAAGAATTCTGCAGCAAACCGATGATAAGGATATTGGTTTGTAATTTTTCGGATCCGTTTCTTTACCCTTCTTATATAGCCTACAGGAGTCACGTGTGCTTTTTTCCAGTCGCTTGGGAGATTTGCGCTGTGGGAGTAATTTGCGATAAATACATGCTAAGTAAGGGGCCATTGCTGTAGAGTATATTTTTTAAAACCGAACTGGGATTCCATCCTGATATGGCGACCTTTTTTTTTCAACTCTTTGAGTTGCTTCTATACTCCAGGGATGCTTACTACTATCTCCTCCACACCGGAGTCTAAATTGGTTCAAATGGCTCTGAGCACTATGGGACTTAACTTCTAAGGTCATCAGTCCCCTAGAACTTAGAACTATTTAAACCTAACTAACCTAAGGACATCACACACATCCATGCCTAAGGCAGGATTCGAACCTGCGACCGTAGTGGTGGCGTGGCTCCAGACTGTAGCGCCTCGAACCGCTCGTCCACCTCCACCGGAGTCTGTGCGATGGGCAAAGGATAGTACCAAATTTTTTTTTATTCCAGTCTTTGATCACAATATCAATTCTTTTGACGATGACCGGCTTCAGTCACTAATAACCATCCTCAGATCTTTTCTACACCATGTTCTATGCCATTTTGACGATTCCATTACGGCCCTATCACTATAGGACATGGTGAAGAAAAAGATCTGAGGATGGTCATTATTGACTGAAACCGGTCATCGTCAAAAGAATTGATATTGTGATCAAAGACTGGAATTAAAAAAACATTTGACAGTATTAGATCACTGTTCACGTACGCGATTATGTCGCAGCTGGTGAAAGAATAGTGCGTTGGGTCCTCTTGTCGAACTGTTTTGCTGGCGTCTTCTTCTTCTTATCGGACGTCTCCATCATGTGGGTGACCACAGCGCTCTTGAGTGCTCATGATCGCAGCTTGCAGTTCGATCGTGTCATCAGAGTCAACACGCTCGATGGCTACTTCGTGCTTGCAGCATCTAGCTACCTCATCGTACACCAATGGATTGGATGTACAGAGGAGGGACATTGATAAACTCGCTGAGTTGCACGACCGAAGGCCCTTCGCTGGGTTAGCTTTCTTATGTGTGCCAAGTCCGCGGTGCGAAAACACAAAAAAATATGCTTGCGTCGTGAGAACGACGTAACTAAAATTTTGCTTTCCGCTGAACGCCACAGCACAAGCACACCTTCTCAGATGTCTGACAGTCCAAGCACCGGGGCGCGTAACACCAAAGATGTACTCGCTTCGCCTGCCCATTATTGTCATTGGAGACGCGGATTTTGAAGGTATTGCACCCGTTGACACTCGGGAAAAATTAAAACGGTAGGCATACGCCACCAGTCAAAATTTTTCGATCATCTATCAAAACTACGGATTCGTAGTGAAAAGAAGGATTTCGTTTGGAATATTCTATCAAACCGCCGTTCCTACAATAAACACGTATGAACGTGTAAAGACTAAGTTCAAAATTGTTCAAATGGCTCTGAGCACTATGGGACTTAACAACTGACGTCATCAGTTCCCTAGACTTAGAACTACTCAAACCTAACTAACCTAAGAACAGCACAAACATCCATGCCCATGGCAGGATTCGAACCTGCGACCTAAGCAGTCGCGCGGTTCCGGACTGAAGCGCCTAGAATCGCTCGGCCACAGCGGCCGGCTAAAGACTAAGTGCCTTTGTTACTTATCTCACTCGTTGTTCGCACTGACGGGGGATGATGAGTATCCATAACAGTGACGTTCCTTTACCTAAGACGGTTCCATTCGAATAGGTCTCATTTCAACAATCAGTTCGCATTACTTTACGGTACATTGTATGTATCTTGCAGCGTTTTGTATACCTGATCAAGTTCATACCGTATTACCTCCTAATGGGACGGAAGCGGATGACTGGAATTGAATAACGAGCTGCAGTTGAAGCTCTGTGTCAGAAAGGCCATTTTAGTAGAACAATAGCAGGGAAACTTCGCCTTGCCCAATCCATAGTGGTGTATACACTGCAGTTGTTCTAACAAATTTGTGCCACAGCAAGATAGTAAGGTCACAAAGGGACGATCAGTTCAACTGTTATAAACTGAACGTCGGAGGACTTGTACAGCACCTGTAATTTTCGAGGAAGTAAATAAAATGAGAGTACCCGCAGGTTTAAAGGGGTGCATAGCGGTCAAGAAACCTATATTATGCAAATAAAATAAGGTGAAAAGACTGCGATGGCCACAGAAATATAAAAACTGGAGCGTGCAGCAATGGTCAACGGCGTTATTCACGGACGAATCTAAGTCTGAAGTATTTTGAAGCCATAGTCGAAATGGTTCAAATGGCTCTGAGCACTATGGGACTTAACATCTATGGTCATCAGTCCCCTAGAACTTAGAACTACTTAAACCTAACTAACCTAAGGACAGCACACAACACCCAGCCATCACGAGGCAGAGAAAATCCCTGACCCCGCCGGGAATCGAACCCGGGAACCCGGGCGTGGGAAGCGAGAACGCTACCGCACGACCACGAGATGCGGGCGCCATAGTCGAATGTTTGTTCGTCGACTTCGTGGACAATATACGAAGTGTCAGTGTGTGCCGCCAACGGTGAACCATGATGGATGATACGTCATGGTTTGGGGATGTTTTGGGGTGATAAAGTTCGTGGAGGAGAAGGAGGAAGATATTAGCGTTTAACGTCCCGTTGACATGGCGTCATTAGAGGCGGCGCACAAGAACGGATTAGTGGATGACAGAGAAGGAAATCGGCCGTGCCCTTTCAAAGGAATCATCCCAACATTGCCTTAGGGAAGTTTTTTCTGCAGCAGGACAATGATCCCATGCTTATACACTGAACGAGAAATGTGAGGAACTGAAGAATATGGTTTAGCCATGTTAGTCTCCTGACTTAAACCACATTGGACTCTTACGGGATGAACTTGACAGGGAGATCGGAAAACTTCTGTTATCAGATGTTGAAGAACTATGGAGTAAACTACAGATGTATTGGACTGCAATATCTACCAAAACACTACAAAGTCGTATCTCCAGAATTCCAAGAGTTTGTGCAGTTGTTCCGAGGGCAAAGGGTGGACATTTTGCTAGCCGTGGTGGCCTAGCGGTTCTAGCTGCTTCAGTCCGGAACCGCGCTGCTGCTACAGTTGCAGGTTCGAATCCTGCCTCAGGCATGGATGTGTGTGATGTCCTTAGGTTAGCTAGGTTTAAGTAGTTCTAAGTCTAGGGGAGTGATGACCTCAGATGTTAAGTCCCATAGTGCTCAGAGCCATTGGTGGACACTTTGAAGAGACTAAAATATAAACCATATTTCATTGTACATGATGACTTTTTTTTGATGGTTTGTTTAGTTTGTACGATGTGATTGCACACTGAAATAAAGTATGTAGTGTTTATTATGGGTGATCTAAAACTTTTTACTGGTAGTGTACGTAAGAGAATATACATATGCACAACTGTATGGGAAAAACCGAACAAAACCTCTTGAAACGGTATGGGTGTGTGCCGACTGGGTAAGAAAAATAGCCTAAGAAGATGATCCAATGAATCTCAGCAAACAGAAGAAGACGACACCCATAAACAAAATGGGAAGAGGAAATTAGATGAGCTGTGTCAGAGGATTTTGCAGCCGACAGATAAGAAAAATGAGATTTTGTAAGCTATAATGCGACAGAGAATATCATTTTTATTAAATCTCAATTTAATGTTTATGATCAGCAGTTTGAGAGTTCTGTCGACGGACCGACAGCAGTGGACCATGGCTTAGGATTGAGGCATCCTTTGGTAGCTTCGTAAAGTGCGCCAGTGCCTCCTACCTGACGATTCTCTCACATCCAACAGCGATTGCGCAGACGATGTTGGTATGCTTATAGAAATGAGGCTGGGAGGGTGGCTTTATAGCCTGGCGTTCCTCAAGCCCGGCCGTAATCGGACGCTAGCGAGGGGGAAGGATCCGTCGATTCTGGCTCATTAGGCCCTAAGTGGCCGGAGTGTTGGGCTGAGGCGGTCGTGCCCTGCTTGTCGAACGGCAGCAGAACAATTGCATCGGGCGCAGGCAGCAGCCCCGGAGCGCCTATCAGCTCCGCTCCTCGGGTCGGCGTGGGCCGCCAGTTTAATAACGCCCGCTGCTCGGCCCTACCGAACCAACACCCCCGTCCTACCCCACCCCCTGCCACTACCCACACTGCCCCACTATACTGCTGAGGCTCTAACAACAAAGACCCAGCCAGCTCCTGCGGAAATGATCCGGGCTCAGCTTGCGAGGAGCAGAGCCAGCTAGCATTGTGCAACTCACGTCTCCTCTATGAACACGTAAGCTTCGCTTACAGATAATAACGATGTCGCATTCGTTTATTAAAAACAATGTTCTTTTATGTGATACATCTGTTGTTTATGAGTAGCGGTGCTCTAGCCATACGTCGATACAATAAAAATTAATGCTACACTGACTAAAATGGAAAGTGATACGCCGTGAAGCAACAGTCCATGCTTAAATTAATTTCAGGGTTGCAGCCGGCCGTCGTCTAATACGAGGGGCGTTTGAATAGTCCGTGCAAAGTCCGAGAGGTGGCACCACCAGCACGTATCGAGGTCATCTTTAGTTAGTAGCATCTTTGGAAAGAACGCACACCAAGTTTCAGCCATATTGGTCTATATCTTTGTGTTTGGCATTCGTGTGAATCAAAACAGTCTAGTGATTGTCAAGTAATGGACGAAAAATAATTTCGTGTGGTGATTAAACATTACTTTATGAAAGGCAAAACTCCTCAGGAGACTGAAGAGAAGCTTGTAAACATTACAGTGACTCTGCACCTTCGATTAGAACAGTTGTGTAAGTGGTTTCAAAATTTTCGGAGTGGCCATATAGGCACAAGTGATGCTGAACATTCTGGACGCCCTGTGGAAATTACGACTCCAGAAATCATTGGGTACATAATATTTTGCATAAACATTTCGACATGAGAAAGCTATCCACAAGATGGGTTCCGTGATTGCTCACGCTTGACCAAAGGTGGAATGGTGTGAAGTGTTGAGGAAGAATCCGCAGGACTTTAGGCGTCGTTTCGTCACTGTGGATGAAACGTGGATACATTACTATACTCCTGAGAGCAAACATCAATCTAAACAATGGGTCAGAAAGGGAGAATCTGCACCATAAAAGGCGAAGACCATTCCTGTCTTTTGGGATTCGCAAGGGATAATCCTCATCGACTATCTGGAAAAGGGTAAAACGATTACAGGTGCATATTATTCATCGTTACTGGACCGTTTCAAAACTGATCTGCAAAAAAACGCCGGCGATTGGACCGTAAAAGAGTTCTTTTCCATCTCGTCAATGCACCAGCACACACCTCAGCAGCTGTGGTCGCAAAATTAATGGAAATAGGATTCCAACTCGTTTCACATCCTCCCTATTCTCCAGTCTTGGCTCCCTCGGACTACTATTTGTTCCCCAATTTGAAGAAATGGCTGGCAGGACCAAGATTTTATTTAAACGAGGAGGTGATTGCAGGAACTAATAGCTATTTTGCAGGCTTGGACAATTCCTATTATTCGGAAGGGATCAACAAATTAGAACAGCTTGGACGAAGTGTATAAGTCTAAGAGGAGACTATGTCGAAAAATAAAAAAGCTTACCCCAAACATGTAAGTAGTTCTTATTTTTGCACAGAATTTACAAACGCGCCTCGCACACTCCACGATATTTCGACTCGGAACCTGCCAAAAGAAATGATTCAAGTGGCTCTGAGCACTATGAGACTTAACTTCTGAGGTCATCAGTCTCCTAGAACTTAGAACTACTTAAACCTAACTAGCATAAGGGCATCACACACATCCATGCACGAGGCAGGATTCGAGCCTGCTACCCTAGCAGTCACACAGCTCCAGACTATAGCACTTAGAACCGCTCGGCCACTCCGGCCGGCGAACCTGTCAGTCATCCTCAATTGGGCAGTGGAACACTGACAAAAACTTCTTCCCATTCCGCGCAATGTGTATTCGTCTGACACAGTGAGTGAGCTTAAAACACTTGCATTCATGGATCACACAATCTAAGTTCGAGACAGCTAGCCCGAACAGTTCCCCAACTAGAGATTGTGTTCAGGGAAAATAAGAGGGTCATTCAATAAGTAATGCTGCCCATTCTTTTTCTAGGCCAATTTCGGTTGAAAAAATGTGGAATTTGTTGTGGGACATCGTGGAATATTCCCACTGTAATTCCTATAGTTTCATACACTTCCGGTAGGTGGCAGCGTTGTACAATCCTTCAATTGGCGTTTGTAATTGAGGTGCGTCCCAAGCAGAGAGCTATCATTGAGGTTTTTTTTTCTTTTTTTTGCTCAAATCAGAGCATCTCAGATGTTGGTAGGCTATTTCAGAATGTCTACGGACAGCTGGCAGTGAACAAAAGCACGGTGAGTTGGTGGGCGAGGCGTGTGCCATCATCACCAGAATGTCGCGCAAACCTGTCTGATATCACGTGTGCAGGCGGCCATACACAGTTATGACGCCTGCAATGTTGGAACGTGTGGAAACTCTCGCCGGCCGGAGTAGCCGAGCGGTTCTAGGCGCTTCAGTCTGGAACCGCGCGACTGCTACGGTCGCAGGTTCGAATCCTGCCTCGGGCATGGATGTGTGTGATGTCCTTAGCTCAGCTAGGTTTAAGTAGTTCTAAGTTGTAGGGGACTGGTGACCTCAGAAGTTAAGTCCCATAGTGCTCAGAGCCATTTGAACCATTTGGAAACTCACTTGAGGTGACCGGCGGATCAAAAACACCTCGCTGCACAACTGGACGTCTGTGTTGGCAGTGCTGACACACTCTTCTGCCAGCTGCGATACTCAATGTTGTGTGCCCGTTGTGTTTCTCGCCGACGAACAGAAGACCATGATGAGCAACAAAGGACCATCTGTGTGAAATTAACTGCGTTGATAGTGACAGCATTTTGTCGAACATTGTCACAGGCGGTGAAACATGGTTTCATCACTTCTAATAGGAAACAAAACGGCAATCAACGGAGTGGAGCCACATCACCTCTCCTCCGAAGAAAAAGTTCAAAGCTGCACCCTCACTCGGTACAGTCATGGCGACGGTCTCCTGAAACTCTGAAGGGTTTGTTCTAATATTGTGTGTGAAATCGTATGGAACTGGTAAGATCATCAGTCCCTAAGCTTAAACACTACTTAACCTAAATTATCCTAAGGACAAACACACATATCCATGCCAGAGGGAGGACTCGAACCTCCGCCGGGACAAGCCTCACAGTCCATGACTGCAGCGCCCCTGACCGGTCTGCTAATCCCGCGCGGCAAGGGTTTGTTCTGTTTGATGTCCTCCTTCATGGTACAACTCTGAAAATCATTGTGGTACTCTCAAGAAATTGAAGGAACGACTTCAGCGTGTTCGTCGCCACAAAAATGTAAACGAACTTCTCCTTTTCCATCATGACACAATACCTCACACTAGTCGGCGCGCACGAGAGGAGCTCACAAAACCTCATTAAACTGTTCTTCCTCATCCACCCGACAGTCAGGATTTCGCACCTTCCGACTTCCATCTGTTTCGTCCAATGGACGATGCAGTCCACAGGAAGCAATACGTGGATGATGGAGAGGCTACTGATGCTGCAACGCGTTGGCTTCGACGTCGGCTAGTAGAGCAATACCATCTACATCTATATAGATACTCTGCAAATCACATTTAAGTGCCTGGCAGAGGGTTCATCGAACCAAATTCTCAATCCTTTATTATCCCAATCTCGTATAGCGCGCGGGAAGAATGAACACTTATATCTTTCCGTACGAGCTCTGGTTTCCCTTATTTTATCTTTGTGATCGTTCCTCCCTATGTAAGTCGGTGTCAACAAAATATTTTCGGATTCGGAGGAGAAAGTTGATGATTGGAATTTCGTGAGAAGATGCCGTCGCAACGAAAAAAGCCTTTCTTTTAATGATGTCCATCCCAAATCCTGTATCATTTCTGTGACATTCTCTCCCATATTTCGCAATAATACAAAACGTGCTGCCTTTCTTTGAACTTTTTCGATGTACTCAGTCAGTCCTATCTGGTAAGGATCCCACACCGCGCAGCAGTATTTTAAAAGAGGACGAACATGCGTAGTGTAGGCAGTCTCCTTAGTTGGTCTGTTAGATTTTCTAAGTGTCCTGCCAATGAAACGCAGTCTTTGGTTAGCCTTCCCCACGACATTTTCTATCTGTTCCTTCCAATTTAAATTGTTCGTAATTGTAATACCTAGGTATTTAGTTGAATTTACGGCTTCCGGATTAGACTGATTTATCGTGTAACGGAAGTTTAACGCTTTCCTTTTAGCACCCATGTGGATGACTTCACACTTTTCGTTATTTAAGGTCAACTGCCACTTTTCGCACCATTCCGATATTTCTTCTAAATCGTTTTGCAGTTTGTTTTGATCTTCTGATGATTTTATTAGTCGTTAAACGACAGCGTCATCTGAAAACAACCGAAGACGGCTGCTCAAATTGTCTCCCAAATCGTTTGTATAGATAAGGAACAGCAAAGGGCATATAACACTACCTTGGGGAACGCCAGAAATCACTTCTGTTTTACTCGATGACTTTCCGTCAATTACAACGAACTGTGACCTCTCTGACAGGAAATCACAGATCCAGTCACAGAATTCAGACGATATTGCATAAGCACGAAATTTCACTACGAGCCGCTTGTGTGGTACAGTGTCAAAAGCCTTCCGGAAATCCAGAAATACGGAATCGATCTGAAATCCCCTGTCAATAGCACTCAGCACTTCATGTGAATAAAGAGCTAGTTGTGTTTCACAGGAACGATGTTTTCTAAACGCATGCTGACTGTGTGTCAATTTTCCATGCGGGCATACAGGTTCTCCCAGTAAGGTGGCGTAAGGCCGTCGCAATGAATGGAAACTGTGTTGAAAAACAGGGTTTTGAAGCCAAAAGAGTGGGAACTGACACGGTATATTGGAATCCTGCATAAAAGCAACCTACTTCCACAAAAAGTGTTTCGTTACTTACTCTATGCCCTCGTCGATATGTAACGCAGAATATTAACACTATTAGTTAAAACCAAGGACCAGGAAGTGGATAAATAGGTGAGCACGCAGGCTAAATCTGTTCGAGACCGTCAGATTCCTCAAGAAACTTGAGGTAAAAGTTATTTTCAGCGAAATATCTAAGCTTGCGGCTCTTCTAGGATCAATGAGGAAAGATTTTTTATTGCGAACGGCTGGAATTTTCAAAATACTTTGGCAATATGGTAAGACTACGTGCACCGTTTAAGAATGTAGCACCAAATACCATCTTGGATATACAGGGTGGTCCATTAATAGTGACCGTGCCAAATACCTCACGAAATAAGCATCAAACGAAAAAAACTACAAAGAACGAAACTCGTCTAACTTGAAGGGGGAAGCCAGATGGCGCTATGGTTGGCCCGCTAGATGGCGCTGCCATAGGTCGGACGGATATCAACTGCTTTTTTAAAAAATAGGAACGCCCATTTTTATTACATATTCGTGTAGCACGAAAAGAAATATGAATGTTTTAGTTGGACCACTTTTTTTGCTTTGTGTTAGATGGCGCTGTAATAGTCACAAACGTATAAGTACATGGTATCACGTAACATTCCGCCAGTGCGGACGGTATTTGCTTCGTGATACATTACCCGTGTTAAAATGGACCGTTTACAAACTGCGGAAAAGGTCGATATCGTGTTGATGTATGGCTATTGTGATTAAAATGCCCAACGAGCGTGTACTATTTATGCTGCTCGGTATCGTGGACGACATCATCCAAATGTCCGGATCGTTCGCCGGATACTTACGTTATTTAAGGAAGCAGGAAGTGTTCTGCCACATGTTAAACGTCAACTACGACATGTAACAAATGATGATGCGCAAGTAGGTGTTTTAGTTGCTGTCGCTGCTAATCCGCACATCAGTAGCAGACAAATTGCGCAAGAATCGGGAATCTCAAAAACGTCGGTGTTGAGAATGTTACATCAACATCGATTGCACCCGTACCAAATTTCTATGCACCAGGAATTGCATGCCGACGACTTTGAACGTCGTGTACAGTTCTGCCACTGGGCACAAGAGAAATTACGGGACGATGACAGATTTTTTGTGCACGTTCTGTTTAGCGACGAAGAGTCATTCACCAACAGCGGTAACGTAAACCGGCATAATATGCACTATTGGGCAACGGAACATCCAAGATGGCTGTGACAAGTGGAACATCAGCGACCTTGGCGGGTTAATGTATTACGAGGCATTATGGGAGGAAGGATAATTGGCCCCCATTTTATCGATGGCAATCTAAATGGTGCAATGTATGCTGATTTCCTACGTAATGTTCTACCGATGTTACTACAAGATGTTTCACTGCATGACAGAATGGCGATGTACTTCCAACATGATGGATGTCCGACACATAGCTCCCGTGCGGTTGAAGCGGTATTGAATAGCTTATTTCATGACAGGTGGATTGGTCGTCGAAGCACCATACCATGGCCCGCACGTTCACCGGATCTGACGTCACCGGATTTCTTTCTGTGGAGAAAGTTGAAGGATATTTGCTGTCGTGATCCACTGACAACGCCTGACAACATGAGTCAGCGCATTGTCAATGTATCTGCGAACATTACGGAAGGCGAACTACTCGCTGTTGAGAGGAATGTCGTTACACGTATTGCAAATGCATTGAGGTTGACGGACAGCATTTATAGCATTTACTGCATTAATGTGGTATTTACAGGTAATGACGCTGTAACAGCATGCGTTCTCAGAAATGATAAGTTCACAAAGGTACATCTGTCACATTGGAACAACCGAAATAAAATGTTCAAACGTTCCTACGTTCTGTATTTTAATTTAACAGACCTACCTGTTGCCAACAGTTCGTCTAAAATTGCGAGTCATATGTTTGTGACTATTACAGCGCCATCTATCACAAAGAGAAAAAAGTGTTCCAACTAAAACATTCATATTTCTTTACGTACTACACGAATGTGTAATAAAAAAAATAGGACTTCATATTTAAAAAAACGCAGTTGATATCCGTTTGACCTATGGCAGCTCCATCTAGCAGGCCAACCATAGCGCCATCTGGTTTCCCCCTTCAAGCTAGACAAGTTTCGTTCTTTGTAGTTTTTTCGTTTGACGCTTATTTCGTGAGATATTTGACCCGGTTACGATCAATGGACCACCCTGTACAGTGGTGTGTGGTTCCATGTTGAGGGATAGTCCTTCTGAGTGTAACCAGAACGCTTAAATCGAGGAGCTCTGAAACTGTCGTTTTACGTGGATACTTTTTGCCTGTTAGTAAAGACATCTCAGCTTTGGGAAGTGGAATATAAAAAAAAATCATAATAGTGGGAAATTTTACATAGGCCATTCTGGCAGGGCAATTTCCACCCGTCTGAAGAAAAACCATACAATTTAGAGATTTAGAGAATTAGGCGCTATTTTTGCAGATCGTCAGCTTAAAGAATATCACAGTACCAAGGTGCAGCCGGCCGCTGTGGCCGAGCCGTTCCAGGCGCTTCCGTCTGGAACCGCGCGACCGCCACGGTCGCATGTTCGAATCCTGCCTCGGGAATGGATTTGTGTGATGTCCTTAGGTTAGTTTGGTTTAAGTTCTTTTAAGTTCTAAGGGTCTGATGACCTGAGATGTTAAGTCCAATAGTGCTCAGAACCATTTGAACCAAGGTGCAATATGAAGTCTTACATAACAATGACAATTGGAGCGAGATGAAGTATCTCGAAATAATGGAAATTAATAAACGTAACGCCCCCTTTAGCAAGCTTAGTACTGAATGATCAGACACTTACTCGCCACACCTAACTGCTGACACTGCTAATAATGCCACCCAGGCCAGTTTGTAAACTATACATCCTAGTCGTATGTCCAATTCTTCCTATATTTCAGTTGCTATATTTACAATTTTATTCTGTGTAATTATAGTCGTTTCATTTATTTGTGTATTCTGACATTTTATATTTTACCGGTTTGCAATAGTGGATCAGCTAAGGGACAAGATTATCTCGTTCTGTCAGGCCCTTGGAATATGCAACCTTATTTTTCTTCTCGAAACTATTATTGAAATTTGTCAAGTAGTTTATTATTCAATGTGTAGCATATTTTATCCAAGCTAAATAGTTTTACGCTGCATTGTGCTCAAAATCAAACATTAACAACTGAAACCTTGAAAACCAACTGAGATACTCTTCAGATGCATCTAGTTTAAAATCTTTTACTCCATTAAAATTGGCGTGACATAAGAGCCGAAAAGCAATTTGCAAAAAGTAAATGTTGTAGAATACTACACCCGTGTCGTGTACTTATTCATTAGTAACAAAAGTAATGTCCTGACTCGATGTAGCTGTTCAAAATAAATGTCCAGCACACCCATGAAAGTAAGTTCACCGGTAAGGTTCACAACACAGAATTACTTCAAGTGTCTACTTGGCTCAACTCTCCACAAAGAGAATCCAATACTCGCCGTATAATTTTGAAAGTACAGCACGTCGCTGCATGGCAAAAAATGTTGCGAGTCCATGGTCTCGTAACTGTCTGTTGATCAGAGAATCGACCCACACGGACTCGACGTAGCTTCCCTGCGGACTAACTCTTGTGCTCAAATTCCTCCGCCTTATATATGGAACTAAAAAATATACGGTTTTAGCATGCCGTCGACAGCACTGTCATTAGAGATGGAATATACAGAGTAACCCAGAAGTCCTTTAACATTTGAAAGTGCACTAATTTACACAACAGAGGTGAAAACCGACACTTTCTTTCTTTCTTTCTTTCTTTCTTTCGCTTACGCCACAGTCCCGCAGCTATCGCAGGGTCGGCGTGGTTACAACGGATTTGGCAGTGTTAGTGTTGGGGGTGGCCGGATGCCCTTCCTCCAGCCACCCCGAACCCCCCAGGACGGAATCAGTGTATCCCAACAGTCTGCGACTAGTGTAAATCGTGAAATAGTGCGGACGTGTTTCAAATGTCTGCGACGCGTGTAACTGAGGCGGAACGTGGGGACCAGCCTGGTATTCACCCAGTGGGATGTGGAAAACCGCCTAAAAACCACATCCAGGCTGGCTAGCACACCGGCCCTCGTCGTTAATCCGCCGAGCGGATTCGATCCGGGGTCGGCGCGACTACCCGAGTCCAGGAAGCAGCGCGTTAGCGTTCTGGCTACCCTGGCGGGTAGGTAAAAACCGACACTCACGCCTGAAATGACACGTCGTTTTATTGAAACGAAAAATGAGTTCAAAAAGTGGCCAACAGATGCCGCTGGACAGCAACACGTCAGTACACCTCATGAAAGTCGTGCATAAAATGAGCTGTAGTGAGAGAGGGAGTCAGATAAACCCTAGCCTGGATGATGAAAACCGGAAGGAACGAATTTGTTGCACGATAGCGCTCCACCTCATACTGCGACACGTGTGAAAGATCGCTTGCGTAAATCTTTTGGTGAGGAACTGACGATTGTTAGCTGAACGGCCACGTCCGTCATGCTTGGCCTCCCAGGTCCGCAGACCTCAATCCTTGTGATCACTGGTTGTGCGGTTACCTGAAGCCGCAACTCTCCTGCTATCGTGCGATCTCATTAGGGATGCTAAAGGACAACATCCGACAGCAGTTTCTGACCATTCCTTCCGATATGCTATACGGTCCTGTTCACAACACTGTCGCCCGACTTGATGAATGAAGGCTCATATGTTGGGCATTTGTTATAAAGAATATCGTCTTTGTTAAAATTCAGTTGTTAGGCTAAGTATTGCTTTTTTATCGCATGACGTGCCATTTGTTGGCCATTTTGTGCGTATTTTTTCAATACACTAAAATTCCATGTAATTTCAACCACGGGTGTCAATTTTTACGTCTTTACCTACATTATTGCGTGAAGTATTTAATTTTCAAATGTCAGTAGACTTTCAATCACCCTGTTTAACGGGAGCGGATCGCATACAAAACGCTTGTTGATTTTTGCTCTTGCATAGACCTCTTAACAATGGTCAGACGTTCGACTGATTGGGCTTTCAAACTCTTTCAGCTATCAAATTGTGGCATCTACTAAGTCCCTGAATTTTTCCTTAAAAGGAAATCAGTTGCTTGCTCTCTGCGAAGCGTATGTTTCTGTGTATAAAAAGTGTGCCCATGACATTTTTATAACTAACAAAATTTTGTTTTTATTACTTACAGGAGACCCTTTAAAAATTCCTACACCCAGCGTTATTGGAACGACCTCAAACGTGTCACAGGGTCCTCATCTGAACTGCTTTACACGATGTAATTAATAATTTAGACTCCCAACCAAAATTAATAGGACTACTAGATCACATCCAGTGACAGGATCAAAATCGGAAATTACAACTCTTGCTACAAAACGGCACCAACCCCATGAATATAAAAGTGTACCTGGACCTCATACCAAATTTAGTGTTTGTAACTTTTAATCCAGAGCCGATCTCAATTTAAATGAAGTAACACGCTAATAACTCCCGATCTATGGCTAAAACATCGCGAAACTCCGGTTCTTGCGGTATTTAAACATCCTGGCCACAACCCCGCAATCTAGACAAATCATATAGCGACAATATTTAGACAATCGGATAACATTTTAACAACACTGACCTCGCTAATAACAGCTTGCTGCTCGTCTGTGGCGGCCGGATGGTCCGTACTAATGACTAAATGGACCTCGTAGCCCCACAACTACAGAGAAATTCATAGACGTCCCGTTTCCTTTCACGTGAAAATTTACTTACTACGATCGAAACTGACAGAGCAATGTACTTAACACTAATGCCGTAATGGTTCGCAAGGTACGACCAAACATTCAGTTTCCAACTTTTATCCGTTGTCTAAGAAGCGTTAAGTTCGAATCTATCATTTTACATCGCTTTTAGTGACGACAGAATCTCCGAAAAATGACTCTGAGCACTATGGGACTAGACATCGGAGGTCATCAGTCCCCTAGAACTTAGAACTACTTAAACCTAACTAACCTAAAGACATCACACACATCCATGCCCGAGGCAGGATTCGAACCTGCTACCGTAGCGGTCGCGCTGTTCCGGACCGAAACGCCTAGAACTGGTCGGCCACAGCGGCCGGCCAGAATCTCCGATATTTTGAGCAATAGCCAATACCTTTAAACCTCAGATTCTTTGAGGAATCGTACTCCCGTATATAAAATAGCTTCAAACGTCTGATATAAGTCAATATGTTAAATAATATTTGAGTTTAAGTAGGTAAGCGAGAAAAAAAATTAGAAAACGTTCGAAATTATGTTTAAAGTTGGAAGTTTTTAAGTTCTCCTGTTCAAAAATGATGGATGAATATGGCCTGGGTTATCTGCACGCTCTGAATTATGCTGTCGAAGTTTCTAACTCTAATGCTTGTCTTATTGCGTTAAACATCTAGGGTAAGATTGTAGCATTTAATCATTAGATTATAACAGCATTTTGAATTTTTTTAATTCGTTTGTAGCCGAGCGGCTCTAGGCGCTACAGTCTGGAACCGCGAGACCGCTACGGTCGCAGGTTCGAATCCTGCCTCGGGCATGGATGTGTGTGATGTTCTTAGGTTAGTTAGGTTTAAGTAGTTCTAAGTTCTAGGGGACTGATTACCTCAGAAGTTGAGTCCCATAGTGCTCAGACCCATTTGAACCATTTTTGAATTCGGTCAATAATTATATGAAATATTGAAAATAAAATTTCAGTTGTCTGTGGAAGCCGTCAGACAGACAACCTGCAACTGGGGTTATGAAACACGAACGATGACCCGGGTTAGTTGATTCCCAATATAGATGGGTTAAATAAGAAATCTAAACGTTCACAAACATAATTCTCTGAATACAGTCAAATGGGAAATTCTTGGTTAATTTATTTTTAATTTTTTGGAAAGCTGTCTGAAGCCTTTTAAGTTCCAATAAAATACTGTAGACACGGGAATTGCCTGTTCCGTATACAGGATGTAAGTGCAGGTGCCTTAATATGTATTCACATCATTGTGCTGGTTGTTTTCTTCTCTGTGTATTATAGTCTTCCCATAAACATGCCTCATAATTTACTATGTGATGTTTCCTGCACAATCCTAACTGCATCACTAGGTGGACTACGGTTGTTAGTACAGACTGACCGTTTTGCATCCACGCGTAAGTACCTCAACACCTGGCCTGCTCCGCAGAGGAAAGAAAGCATTAATGGCTTGCTCACTCCACATATACCTGGGAATACAAAGTAACGTAAAAACGTACTTCTCAGAATGATTATCAGTCCGCAAACGAAGCAGGTACTGATTTTTTTGAGTACACTGCTCTCTGTCACCAATAAAAATATCTGCATTTATATCTGTTACACCCCTTATACAAAACTGTGTCCTTGAAGAACTGAAGTAAGAATGAAAAAAATGTTGAAATGTGTGTTAAATCTTATACGACTTAACTGCTAAGGTCATCAGTCCCTAAGCTTACACACTACTTAACCTAAATTATCCTAAGGACAAACACATACACCCATGCCCGAGGGAGGACTCGAACCTCCGCCGGGACCAGCCGCACAGTCTGACTGCAGGCCCTACACCGCTCGGCTAATTCCGCGGGGCTAGGAATAATGTGGGAGGGTACACAAGACGTGTGGAATAAATAAATTTATTAGCTTTTGTGTTTAACAACAGTGCCAAAATCCTTCACTTCCCTGCACTGGAAGAAAAAATGAGCTGATTGTGAATAATTTCAGACTATCAGCATTTATGAAGTTAGCAAAACGCCGTGCAAAATCCTTCAAAACAAATTTTGAAAAACTTAAGAAGGTCAGTAAATTACAATATCCTTTTGTGGTAATACAGAAAAATGGCTGTGATGAAGAGACCGACGAACTCGGAGCAAGGAATTTCAAAATGGCCTGTGACTAGAGATTTATTCTATAAGGAGGTCATATTGTTATTCCCTGACTAGCTGTAAAACTGCAACACTGCAATGAAGCAACAATGTTCCCGTGGGGTCGAACGTATGGAAATTGAAGCATCTGTGTCAGTTTGTGAAAAAACGAATTTTTTATGTTTTATTTGATTAATCGTTTCGATCATTTGAGAAAATCGTCAAATCTATCATTTTGACCTAATGAAAAGTACATGTTTTTACACCGTTTTACTAAGACAGACAGAGCGAGACATTATGATAATTAAAGAAGTGTAGTAACGAAATAACACATATAAAAAAGTATTACGATTGAAGAAATACCATTTCTACAATTCCGAACACTGGATCGCTGTTTCCTTCAATATTACCGTATCACACTTCATCAAGAGCGTCTAGATCTGCCCAAAAAAGGATGAAATACAAGAAAAAAATTTGGACCCTCAAACCACCATGGTCACTAGAGAAACTGAAGTAAGATATGCATAACAAAACTGAGACACATAAAGTAATAACGAGGAAAGGAATCTCCTTTTTTATAATCTACCTGCACGAACGAAAGATTCCATGAGAGGCTCTTTGAAGCATCGCTTAAAAGAAAAAATGGCGGTCAGGAGTTATTAGAAATTAGAAATCGTCTTAACGAGATTAATATTAAAGACTTGAAACGTCCCCTTAGAACAAATTATACAAGACTGTGCTTAAACTGACACACAATGTTTTTAGCGCAACGCAATCTGACTATCAAAGATCCCTGCAAAAGAATGGCCCTGAGTAATTTTAACCTATACCTTTCACAAATCACTTACCTCACAAAAATCTGCGTTACTCGAACTACTGCAATACAGCGAGCACCACTATTGCCAGCTAAATAAAAGATTCAAACTACAGAAGGCACTAACTACTGATAGGGATAGTTAGCAAATGAAAGATTTTAATAGAGAACAAACAATGTATTTACCTTAATAGTCATAATATATATAGCAGACTTACAGACTAACGAACATTGCTGGGAGATACCGTTAGAGCAAAGATTCTACACTACTGGCCATTACAACTGCTACACCACGAAGATGACGTGCTACAGACGCGAAATTTAACCGACGGGATATGCAAATAATTAGCTTTTCAGAGCATTCACACAAGTCTGGTGCCGGTGGCGACACCTACAACGAGCTGACATGAGGAAAGTTCCAACAGATTTCTCATACAAAAACAGCAGTTGACAGGCGTTGCCTGGTGAAACATTGTTGTGATGCCTCGTGTAAGGAGGAGAAATGCGTACCATCACGTTTCCGACTTTGATAAAGGTCCGATTGTAGCCTATCGCGATTGCAGTTTATCTTATCGCGACATTGCTCCTCGCGTTGGTCGAGATCCAATGACTGTTAGCAGAATATGGAGTCGGTGGGTTCAGGAGGTTAATACGGAACGCCGCGCTGGATCTCAACAGCCTCGTATCACTAGCAGTCGAGATGACAGGCATCTTATCCGCATGGCTGTAACGGATCGTGCAGACACGTCTCGATCCCTGAGTCAACAGATGGGGACGTTTGCAAGACAACAACCATTTGCACGAACAGTTCGACGACGTTTGCAGCAGCATGGACTACCAGCTCGGAGACCATGGCTGCGGCTACCCTTCACGCTGCATCACAGGCGGGAGCGCCTGCGATGGTGTACTCAACGACGAACCTGAGTGCACGAATCGCAAAACGTTATTTTTTCGGATGAATCCAGGTTGTTTACAGCATCATGATGGTCGCATCCGTGTTTGGCGACATCGCGGTGAACGCACATTGGAAGCATGTATTCGTCATCGCCATACTGGCGTATCACCCGGCGTGATGGCATGTGGTGCCATTGGCTACACGTCTCGGTCAACTCTTTCTTGTTCGCATTGACGGCACTTGGAACAGTGGACGTTACGTTTCAGATGTGTCACGACGCGTGACTCTAACCTCTATTTTATCTGTGCGAAAACCTACATTTCAGCAGGATAATGCACGACCGCATGTTACAGGTCCTGTACGGGCCTTTCTGGATACAGAAAATGTTCGACTGCTGCCCTGGCCAGCACATTCTCCAGATCTCTCACCAACTGATAACGTCTGGTCAATGGTGGCCGAGTAACAGGCTCGTCACAATACGCCAGTCACTACTCTTGATGAACTGTGGTATCGTGTTGAAGCTGCATGGACAGCTGTACCTGTACACGCCATCCAAGCTCTGTTTGACTCAATGTCCAGGCGTATCAAGGCCGTTATTACGGCCAGAAGTGGTTGTTCTGGGTACTGATTTCTCAGGATCTATGCACCCAAATTACATGAAAATGTAATGACATGTCAGTTATAGTATAATATATTTGTCCAATGAATACCCATTTATCATCTGCATTTCTTCTTGGTGTAGCAATTTTAGTGGCCATTAGTGTAGAATCCCAGTACGAGAGGAAATGAGCAAAGGAAACAGGAGTAATTTTGTCTCAGAGTCGGAAACAATCTATTTTGATAGAATTAAAGAAAAATGGTTGACCTGGATTCCAATCAACAGTAGGTTTTCACGTGGAATATAGATGAATACAAGTGAAAAACGGAAGACACCTCTGCGTAAAATAAAAACTTGTATATCGTACCTTAACAGTTAGTATTTGCGTTCGAAACGCCGATTAGCTGGAGCACGTGTTTATACAAAACACTTCGGTTGAGTGAATCTGACTAATGCGCAGTCTCCTTCATAGCAGACATTTACTTGTAATTCTCAACACTTGCCGCGCGAACGTCCTTCATCGTATCTGAAGCGAAGTTTTATTCCCGGAAAGAGGGCTTTGGAAGTTGCTGGTGGCAACGTATCCAGTCTGGGCGTGCTGGCGTTTTAATTACGACGGAAATAATTAGAAGGGGGCAACGACCCCCAGAGCCATCTTGCGAAATTTAAATAAAAAAACGCGCCGCTGCGCTACGCGGCAATGAAACCTGCGAAATATTACGTGCAGCACCACGGCATTTAACGTGTAACAATGTGTGCAGGAATGTAGCCTGCGCAACTGAAGCTGTCTCGTGAAATATTTTACATTTTTTTCGCACCCACAAGAGGCGCATCTGGACCAGTTTCTGCCTTAACTTGTTCTAGACACGATAGACAGTTGCATCTTGCAGGGAGTATTTCAAAATTATCAAAACACGTAAATGAAAAAAAAATTACTATCGTCAAGGTATACTTCACTTAATACTGTTCTTGAAACTTGGTGAATATGCTTTCACAGAATAACTAGTTTCTATGTTTAAACGTCTGCTAATCCAGGTTTATTAGCTTTTCTGTTACCGTCTGCCGTGTGTCAAACAAACCTGTCATCAATTGCGCCACCCTTCTCTGTTGTGTTGTTGTTGTGGTCTTCAAGACGGGTTTGATGCAGCTCTCCATGCTACTCTATCTTGTGCAACCCTCTTCACTTCCGAATGAATACTTCATCGTACAGCCTTCTGAATCTGCTTACTCCCTCTACAATTTTCACCCCGCACGCTTTTCTTGCCGGCCGGAGTGGCCTTGCGGTTCTAGGCGCTGCAGTCTGGAGCCGAGCGACCTCTACGGTCGCACGTTAGAATCCTGTCTAGGGCATGGATGTATGTGATGTCCTTAGGTTAGTTAGGTTTAATTAGTTCTAAGTTCTAGGCGACTGATGACCTCAGGAGTTAAGTCCCATGGTGCTCAGGGCCATTTGAACCATTTTGAACACTTTTCTTCAGTGCTAAATTGGTGATCCCTTTTGTCTCAGAATCAACCGATCCCTTCTTTTAGTCGCGTTGTGCTACAAATGTCTTGCCTCCTCAGTTCTACTGTGCACCTCGTCATTAGTTGTATGATCTTCCCAACATTCTACTGTAGCACCGCGAAAGCGTCTATTCTCTTCTTGTCTTAACCGTTTATCGCCATATTTCACATCCACACATGGCTACACTCCAGACAAATACCTTCAGAAAAGACTTCCTAACACTTCAGTCTGTATTCAACGTTAGCTAATTTCTCTTCTTCAGCAACGCTTTTCTTAACTTATTGCCAGTCAACATTTTATATCCTTTCTACTTCAGCCATCATCACTCTTTTTCTGCCCTCATAGCAAAACTCATCTACTACTTTGAGTGTCTCGTTTCTTAATCTGATTAACTTAGCAGAACCTGATTTACTTCGAATACATTCCACTATCATTGATGTTCATCTTATATCCTCCTTTCAAGACACTGTACATTCCATTCAGCTGCTCTTACAAGTGTTTTGCTGTCTCTGGCAGAATTACAATTTCATCGACAAAACCTCAAAATTTTCATTTATTCTCCCTGAACTTTAATTCCTATTCCCGTTTTTTTTTCTTTTTTTTGTTTCCTTTACCGCTTGCTCAGTGTACAGACTGAATAACAAGGGGGATAGGTTACAACGCTGTCTCACACCGTTCTCAACCATTGCTTCCTGTCCATGCCCCTCAACACTTATAAAGGCTGTTTGCTTTCTGTACAAATTGTTGATAGCCTTTCGCTCCCTGTGTTTTACTCCTCCTGCCTTTAGAATTTCAAAGAGAGTATTACAGTCAACGTTGTCAAAATCTTCCTCTAAGTCTACAAACGCTATAAACATAGGTTTGTCTTACCTCAGCCTATCTTCTAAGATAAATCGTAGGGTCAGTATAGACTCGCGTGTTCCTACATTTATCCGTAATCCAAACAGATCTTCCCTGAGGTCAGCTTCTACCAGTTCCTCCATTCTTCTGTGAGGAATTCGTATTAGTATTTTCCAGCCACGACTTATGAAACTGATTGTTCGTAATTTTCACACCTGTCACCAGCTGCTTTCTCTCGAATTGGAAGTATTACATACTTCTTGGAGTAGGATGGTACTTCGCTTGTCTGACAAATCTTGCACCCCAGACAGAAGGGTTTTTCATGACTGGCTCACCCAAGGTTATCAGTAGTTCTGACGGAATGTCGTCTACTCCTCGGTCTTGTTTCGACTTAGGTCTTTTAGTGCTCTGTCAAATTCTTCTCGCAGTATCATATCTCCTATCTCATCTTCTTTTATGTACTCTTCCATTTCTACAATATTGCCTTCTGGTTCATCTCCCTTGTATTGACCCTCTATATACCAGTTCCAACTTCCAGCTTTCTCTTCTTTGCTTAGTTTTCCATCTGCGCTCTTCATATTCATACAGCTGCTTCTCTTTTCTCCAAAAGTCTCTTTTATTTTCCTGCAGGCGTTTCTATTTATCCCCTAGTGAAACATGCTTCTAAATCCTTACATTTTTCCTCCATCTATTCCTGCTATGCCGTTCTGCACTTCCTGTCAGTATCATTTGTTAGACATTTGTATTCCCTTTCACCTCCTTCATTCGCTGCATTTTTTATATATTTTTCTTTTCATTAGTTATATTCAATATCTCCTGTGTTATCCAAGGATTTCTACTAGGCCATGTCTTTTTCCTACTGATTCTCTGCTGCCTTCACTGTTTCATCTCTTAAAGCTACCCGTTTGTCTTCTAATTTATTCGTTTCCGCTGTTATTGTCAACTTTTACCTAGTGCTTCCTCTTCCCAACAACCTCTGGTTCTTTCTATTTATCCATGTCACATTTCCTTAATTCCTACATATTTCGAATTTCTCCAGTTTAAATCTACAGTTCACACCAAATAACTGTAGTCGGAGTCCTCATTTGGCCCGGGAAATGTCTTATATTTTAAAATTCGAAATTTCTCTCTTAGCTTCATATAATCAGTTTGAAACCTTCTGGTGTCGCCAGGTTCCTTAACGTAGACAGCCTTCTTTAATTATTCTTAAACCAAGTGTTAGCGATGATTAAATTACTCTCTGTGCAAAATTCTATCAGGCAGCTTCCTCAGTCATCCCTTTCCCCCAATCCATATTCACCTACTATTTTTCTTTCTATTCCATTTCCTAATATCGAGATCTAAACCCCCATCACAATTGAAGTTTCGTCCCCTTTAACTATCTGGATAATTTCATTTATCTTCTCATATATTTCTTCATTTTATTCGTCATCCGCTAAGCTAGGTGTGATATTAACTTGTACTACTGTAGCAGCTGAATGATTCCTGTCACTCTTGGCTACTATAATTCGTTCACTATGCTGTTCATAATAGCTTACCCGCATTCCTATTTTGTTATTCGTTATTAAATTCACTCCTGAATTACCCCTATGTGAATTTGTATTTATAACCCTGTATTCACCTGACCAGAAGTACTTTTCCTCCTGCCACCGGACTTCACTAATCCCCACTACATCTAACTTCAACCTATCCATTTTTGTTTAAATTTTCTAACCTACCTGTCCGATTAAGGCATCCAACATTCTACACACCGACCCGTAAAACGCCAGTTTTGTTTCTTCTGTTGACGTCATCCCACCCAGAGATCCGAATGGAGAATTATTTTACCTCAGGAAAATTTTATCCAAGAGAATGTCATCGTCATTTAACCATACAGTAGAACTGCACGCCCTCGGGATGAAAAAAAAGGTTCAAATGGCTCTGAGCACTATGGGACTTAACATCTGAGGTCATCAGTCCCCTAGAACTTAGAACTACTTAAACCTAACTAACCTAAGGACATCACACACATCCATGCCCGAGGCAGGATTCGAACCCATCGAGCCCATCATAGACATACATCGTTTATAATATAATAGTTTCATTTTAGTGTACATTAGTATCTTTACAATATTCGGGTGCTAGACTCCTTTCAATACTAGCATACCATTGTGTGCTTTTCTTTGATCTGTCTGTCGTTTTAAGGAGCCTTTGCCGTGTCCGTAAATGGCTATGTTAACACAATTATTTGCACAGAATATTGTACAACATGCACTGTCAGTTTTTCTAATGGTGGAAACATTGTGCTATACAACTAACCTCTGGCGTAAGGGATTTTCTGTGTTCGGTATCTGTCTGTTGATTCTGTGCATCAGAAGAAAGAACAAACAGAACATGCGCTGTGGAAATAAAGTGATCCGCTAGGGTTGTAGTTTTCTGTTGGTCTCGCGGGAGCAACTCCAATGGACGCACCGATTTAATAACTGCAAGCCGCTTCGCTAACCGGAAAGAGATAGCTCGGAAAGTACTGTTGTGCGGGTAATTCACGAACTATACCGTCTATCATATCCAGCTGTGAGTGTGCGATCAGCCAAAACCCTATAAAAATAAATTTAAAAAAATACATCTCCGCTAATGGTGTACGCCGACATGTATATCCCTGTTTTTCATTACGAGCTATATGCAAACTATTTCTAGTAAATGGGTTCACATTCGGTTATTACGTGGCGAAATAAAATTTCTCACATTCACGGAAACTACGAAATGATGGAAATGTTGTTTTATATCGATGGTGTGCCGATCAAACGAGTGCTTGCTGCAGTCGATGAAATGCAACACACCAAAACACTTCGAGTACATTGTTTCAGAATTGATAAGTGAAATAAAAGAAAACACATTTCTGTGTGACGAAACGCTGTCCCTATGCAGCAGTTTTCCGCTGTAGGTCCTTGCATGATGTACCTCAGACGGCATCAACTAATCACCTCTAACAGTTGCACAAAATTCAGAATGAAAATATCACTATGCAGTAGGGCAGACTTACACACGGCCAACCGGTTCAGCTCATATTTTGCAGGTCTCTTCTGTACAACCTAAAATGAGAGATTCTAAGATATTTTGGCTCAATACTCCAGTGTTTTTGAGGAACGCAACCCTAAAGTTCATGACACGCAGTCTACTCGGAATTGGCAGGATCTATTCCTATAATTCGAGGAAATAAACTTTTACGACTGCTGCTTTTGTTCCTATAACATATACGCCGTTCATTGAAAGCGTCGCTGGCGCAGAGATGTCTGGCTGGGGAGCAAAGCACTTGCGTTCTATTTTCAAATACATTCCGCAGTATTTTTATTTGTATGTTTTCCGTACCGAAATTGGTAGGAACAGGATAATTAATAAGGTAAGTAAATCATTGATGATATGACAAGTAGCATCCACGTAGTTGTTCGAGGGATACTGAGGACATGTAACAGAGTGAGTAAAAGAGCCATTCTAAAGCATTCAGGATTAAAATTTTAATATTGTTGTACAATAATAACCGCTGCCAGTCACAATACATGGTGATTTTATTTAACATACCACCCGTTTCGGTCTTTTGTCCATCTTCTGATGGTTTACATTTCTTTACGCGTTTACATACTCAGTGATGGAGATAACTGATTAAATAAAAAAAAATGTGATGACGACTAAACCGACACAGCTGAAACAACTGCAAGTAGCTAAGCGAGGTGTGCTGAAAAATATTATAGAACTTGCGTACATGATTTCCACTTATCACATCTTTTTACAATTTTCCACTCAACGATCTATTTCATGTGAAATGGCAACTTCGACGAACAGCTGAAAGGTGTCGCCATGGCAGTCATCTTAGACCAGTACTGGCAAATTTCTTCATGGAACATTTTGAAGCAAAGGTACTGGTCTTGTCACCTTGTAAACCTAAGCTCTGGTACAGATACGTCGATGATACCTTCGTTTTGTCAAATTATGGTGGGGAACAGCCCCGAATGTCAACATAAAATTTACCATGAAGGTAGAAAAGGACAAACGGCTATCCTTTCTAGGTGTGCTGGTCACGAGGGATGGTCAAAACCTAAGACACAGTATGTATTGGTAACCGACACACACGGACTGATACCTGCGCAAGCTGTGAAGTCACCATCCGAGACGGAAAAGAGGGCATGATTAACACGCCAGTAACGCGAGCTAGACAAATACACTACTCGCCATTAAAATTGCTACACCACAAAGATGTCGTGCTACAGACGCGAAATTTAACCGACAGGAAGAAGATTCTGTGATGTGCAAATGATTAGCATTTCAGAGAAGGTTGGCGCCGGCGGCGACATCTACAACGTGCTGACATGAGGAAAGTATCCAATCGATTACTCATACACAAACAGCAGTTGACCGGCGTTGCCTGGTGAAACGTTGTTGTAATGCCTCGTGTAAGGAGGAGAAATGCGTACCATCACGTTTCCGACTTTGATAAAGGTCGGATTCTAGCCTATCGCGATTGCGGTTTATCGTATCGCGACATTGCTGCTCGCGTTGCTCGAGATCCAATGACTGTTAGCAGAATATGGAATTGGTGGATTCAGGAGGGTATTACGGAACGCCGTGCTGGATCCCATCGGCCTCGTATCACTAGCAATAGAGATGACAGGCATCTTATCCGCATGACTGTAACGGATCGTGCAGACACGTCTCGATCCCTGAGTCAACAGATGGGGACGTCTGCAAGACAACAACCATCTGCACGAACAGTTCGACGACGTTTGCAGCAGCATGGACTATCAGCTCGGAGACCATGGCTGCGTTTACCCTTGACACTGCATCATAGACAGGAGCGCCTGCGATGGTGCACTCAACGACGAACCTGGGTGCACGAATGGCAAAACGTCATTTTTTCGGATGAATCCAGGTTCTGTTTACAGCATCATGATGGTCGCATCCGTGTTTGGCGACATCGCGGTGAATGCACATTGGAAGCGTGTATTCGTCATCGCCATACTGGCGTACCACGCAACGTGATGGTATTGGGTGCCATTGGTTACACGTCTCGGTCACCTCTTGTGCGCATTGACGGCACTTTGATCAGTGGATGTTACATTTCAGATGTGTCACGACCCGTGTCTCTACCCTTCATTCGTTCCCTGAGAAACCCTACGTTTCAGCAGGATAATGCCCGACCGCATGTTGCATGTCCTGCACGGGCCTTTCTGAATACAGAAAATGTTCGACTGCTGCCATGGCCAGCACATTCTCCAGATCTCTCACCAATTGAAAACGTCTGGTCAATGGTGGCCGAGCAACTGGCTCGTCACAATACACCAGTCACTACTCTTGATGAACTGTGGTATCGTGATGAAGCTGCATTGGCAGCTGTACATGTACACGCCATCCAAGCTCTGTTTTGACTCAATGCCCAGGCGTATAAAGGCCGTTATTACGGCCAGAGGTGGTTGTTCTGGGTACTGATTTCTCAAGATCTATGCGCCCAAATTGCGTTGCAAATGTAATCACATGTCAGTTTTAGTATAATATATTTGTCCAATGAATACCCATTTATCATCTGCATTTCTTCTTGGTGTAGCAATTTTAATGGCCAGTAGGGTATGTGAGCTGCAGCACCTCAGACGCGAAATGCAACATCTGAAAAGCGCTCTGAGGAAAAATTTGTATTCCACCAGTTACATAAAAAGTGTCCCAGAGTCAAACACTCGGTGAAGTATTACATCGAAAAAAGAAATGTTGGGTATGGCCCTTCTGCCATACACTCCCAGTGACGGACATAATCGACCGTATACTGCGCAAACACGGAGTACAGACCTCTTATAACCCGACAAAGAAGATCAAAGAATGGCTCAGATAGGCAAAGGAGCAAAGGGACGCACTTACAGTGTCGGGAATATACTGAATACCATGCGCATGCGGAAAACATGTCGGAATGTCTGGGCGATAACTCAACAACAGAATCACCGGAAATAAGCGACATTGCAAGGTGGGGCAAGTGGAGAAACCGGCTGTAGCAGAGCAAGCGCTGTGTAAGGCCGACCACGCAGTAAAATTCTTGCTGTAGAGAAGAGCTATCACGCCCGCTTGTTCAGAGAAGCTGTAGGAATACACACAAATGAGAATAGCTTCAACAGGAAAGAAGGAAGTATCATGGTAAACAGATCTTGGCTTCTCATGCTGCACCGAACGACCGTTGCACGTAGCAAGGGGAGAACCGCACCAGTAATGACCTCGGAAAAGCACTTGGACGTTGGCGCGCCAGGTGCATATAGTCCTCAGCCGCGAGCTCGATTCCATCAGTAATCGACAGTGAAGCTTTGACCGGAGAACACGAGTAACGTCAGAAAAACCATGAAACAAACGTCGGCCGAAGAACCCGAGACGGAAGTCAACAGGTAGTTTGTCATTTCAGAGAGTGTTTGAAGCGGCCGAGGTCACGCGAGTCACAAGGAAAGATATAGGAGATTTAAGAAGGTTTTTCCAAAACCTCCCATCAATTCTCTTGGAGAAGCTCGAGTGACTTCTTGTTTTTTTTCACATTGTTATTTCATGTCGACGGTACATGCAACCCGGTCTTCAGCCTATTGACAGTAAAAGTTTAAGCAGACAAAAACAAAACAAGAAACAAACAGGGGGCTCTTCTTGGACATATGTGGCCTAGCTTTGTCCTGAAGAAGCCCTACCCCACACGAGAACCTGCCCCGCCGTTTATTCTCGATGGCCTGTTTGAGCTTCAGCAACGTGCTGCAGTAGTGTTCAACGATAACTTTTGCACCCCATGGTAACAAGTCCATGAGCACAGGTTCTTCTTCGTAGAAAAAGTAACCGGGCATCACTTTTCCTGCCTCTGTGGCAAATGGCCGTTTTTTGGAGCACCACACCATTTTTCGACATACACATCCGCTCACGGGAACTACATACAACACCGCTGCAGTGAAAGTCTCCTTTTCTGCTGGGTGTACCTTATAGTTTACGTGTGTCACGGATAGTTATGGAAAAAGCGGCGTGTTTTGTCTGTTCAGTGCAATAAAAAAAACCATGGGACATATCACATTCACTGTTACTCAGCTTTCCAACAACAGCGTTGTGAATGTACCTTACGTCGAAGATCTCGTCTATAGAAAGGTAAATATTAGCGTCGCCAATGTAGTTCTTGGTGCTTTGGATACTTTAAATGAGAAAATACTGACGGACAGCCGAACGTAGAATTCAGTTAACAATTTCTTTTTTTCTGAAATACGTATTCAGTACATACTGCAAATATTTTTGTTGCATTTTTGCACTCCCTTCGGAGTAAACTGCAGGAAGGTGGTTCTTTCTTAATATTAACACTCTAGGGATGTTTCTGTCAGTCCTATTTCTTTCAAGGAATGTTTAGTTCCTTCCAGGCTATATTCGTCGACACACGAACTCTGGTCATACTATGTTCTACAGTACGTGTTTCCAGTACCGGCCTCGATATTTCGTCATTAGGAGCATTTTTTGTGTTTTTTAAACATGCGGTCAACTCTGAGTGAACTATGTTACTTGGAAATCTTTTATTAGAAACTGTCCGCGGTTTGAAGAGAAGCTTTTACTTGTGTAACCTGAAAATGGTGCGTATTTCACTAGTAAATGCAATAATTATTAGCAAGTTTAACTTTTGTACTTCCACTGTAGTATGATTGTTTCTATTGAATACAGTACTACTGTCGTCTGGAAAAATAACTAGTTCTGTTTGTTTTATGTTAGGCGGAAGGTCGTTTACATAGCTGAGTAACAACAGCGGATGTAGGATTGACCCTTATGGAACTCCATACGTGATTTCTCTCCTGTCAGAAGAATCTCCCTTGGTTACTCGTATAACTTTTTGCAGTCTTTTGGTTAAATGATGTTTCAGTTAGATGACATTATCCATTGGTTTTCTATACCACCAGTTCCATAGACCTCAGTTTATCCAACAGAAGATCATGATTCACATAATCAAATGCCTTAGATAGGTCACAGAAAATTCTAATGTTGCTATTTTGTTATTTAGTGCTTTTAAAGTTAAAGTACTAAAGAAAGTAGATTATCTGCATGTAGCCATATTACTTGTCAATGTGTAATGTGAAAGTAAAATGATCTGTCTTACATCATTACGGTTAATCCTACAAATAACCCACGCACCGTTAAACTGACTAACTAACTAGCTAATTATCGTACATGTGGTTACAGTACAGACAAACTGCCTTTCATTAGACGTTTATTTTTTACCGAAAATATACACGGAACGAAATTTTCCCAAAAACATTTCTGCATTGTTATTAGTTCTGAATAACCGGTTTTTTCGTATTTGTTTGGTCTCCGTTATAACAGGTGTGTTTTATTGTTTAGTAATAACCGAGTGAAAAAACCGAAAGATTAATTAGCCATAGCAGCAGTGCTAAGATTTTTCGTTTTTAAATAAACTTTTTTAAAAAAAATGAGTAATTCTTATTCGTATAATTTGCATTGGTTTGAAATATTGTACTGTTATAGAAAATGAGAAAAGCGATCAGCGCTATTTTAATAACAATGCCGACAGAAACAAGCAACAGACACGTGGCTTAAAAAGTTGTACAGCATTGCTAAGTCATATAATCACGCCACCTAAAAGATGTAACAACCAAATCGTTAGACCGTGATAGTACCAATCGATGTTCTATGCATCCGAATCGTTAGACAATGACAGCTCCAATCGAAGTTTTATGGAGACCAAAAAGAGCACTATTGTGTAGTCAGCCAGTCTTGCCAAGAATTATGCATAAGAATAGAAACAAAGGTTAAAGAAATCGTGTATTGTTCGCAGACAGCTAGAAAATGTCAGTGTAGCTGAAATAGGCCTATCGAAAACACATAAAGCACTGAATAATATTAAAAAATTGCAGCGATTTGGATTCCTCTACTGACAGTGTCTCTGCAAGTCATTATCGTGTTGTGGGCCCTCAAGAATACAAAATAATGTCCCTGTTGCCGTGTGTCGTGACTGAAGATACGCATGTACGTGCAGTGTACAAGACATGCACCCACCTGGATCATATGGTCGTAGGTTCGACGTCGGACATCCGTTATACTGCAGAATGCCATCAACCAAAAAAAGCAAATGTTTTCACGGAGCAACATAGCAATGAAGTACAATGTTTCATATGCTTTAAAATTTTTAAGATTTGTCTGCCATTTCTCTGAAATAGTAAATAATGAAGGAAATTGTGGTTACAGTAATAAATTAAAAACTTGACAACAGTTACTTCATACAGTACTGGCCATTAAAATTCCTACACCACGAAGATGACGTACTACAGACGCGAAATTTAACCGACAGGAAGAAGACGCTGTGATATGCAAATGATAGCTTTACAGAGCATTCACACAAGGTTGGTGCCGGTGGCGACACCTACAACGCGCTGACATGAGGACAGTTTCCAACAGATTTCTCATACACAAACAGCAGCTGACCGGCGTTGCCCTGTGAAACGTTGTTGTCATGCCTCTTGTAAGGAGGAGAAATGCGTACCATCACGTTTCCGACTTTGCTAAAGGTCGGATTATAGCCTATCGCGATTGCGGTTTATCGTATCGCAACATTACTGCTCGCGTTGGTCCAGATCCAATGACTGTTAGCAGAATATGGAATCGGTGGGTTCAGAAGGGTAATACGGAACGCCGTGCTGGATCACAACGGCCTCGTATCACTAGCAGTCGAGATGACAGGCATCTTATCCGCATGGCTGTAACAGATCGTGCAGTCACGCCTCGATCCCTGAGTCAATAGATGGGGACGTTTGCAAGACAACAACCATCTGCACGAACAGTTCGACGACGTTTGCAGCAGCACGGACTATCAGTTACGAGACCATGGCTGCGGTTGCCCTTGACGCTGCGTCACAGACAGGAGTGCCTGCGATGGCGTACTCAACGACGAACCTGGGTGCAAAAACGGCAAAACGTCCTTTTTTCGGGTGAATCCAGGTTCTGTTTACAGCATCATGATGGTCGCATCCCTTTTTTGTCGAGATCGCGGTGAACGCACATTGGAAGCGTGTATTCATCATCGCCATACTGGCGTATCACCCGGCGTGATGGTATGGGGTGCCATTGGTTACAAGTCTCGGTCACCTCCTGTTCGCATTGACGGCACTTTGAACAGTGGACGTTACATTTCAGATGTGTTACGAGCTGTGGCTCTACCCTTCATTCGATCCCTGAGAAACCCTACATTTCAGCAGGATAATGCACGACCGCATGTTGCATGTCCTGTACGGGCCTTTCTTGATACAGAAAATGTTCTACTGCTGCCCTGGCCAGCACATTCTCCAGATCTCTCACCAATTGAAAACGTCTGGTCAATGGTGGCCGAGCAACTGTTTGGTCACAATAAGCCAGTCACTACTCTTGATGAACTGTGGTACCGTGTTGAAGCTGCATTGGCAGCTGTACATGTACACGCCATCCAAGCTCTGTTTGACTCAATGCCCAGGCGTATCAAGGCCGTTATTACGGCCAGAGGTGGTTGTTCTGGGTACTGATTTCTCAGGATCTATGCACCCAAATTGCGTGAAAATGTAATCACATGTCAGTTCTAGACTAATATATTTGTCCAATGAATACCCGTTTATCATCTGCATTTCTTCTGGGTGTAGCAATTTTATTGGCCAGTAGTGTAACTTAAAAACTTGACAACAGTGACTTTATAGTGTAGAATAAGAAGACAAAATATCTGATCTGCTGCCTTTGTTTACATAATATACCTTCATCTCCTTGTAACCCTTGAAAACACGAAAATTAAAGTGAAAACCAGAGTTCTTGAACCTCAGCTTTCATTCATTAGACCTGACTATTGGTAATGCCCAAATAGTGCTATGATCCGCTATTACAACATGATTTTTGAGCAGAGTTACAAAAAATTCGAATCAGTAAGAGAATTTTTAGTATTTCGAGAAAATCAGCGAAGGGGAATGGACTTGCTTTTATTTAAAAATTCTCCCACTCCATCATTGGCATGAACCAGCAACCAGTGTTTAGTAGTATTAGTTGAAAACAGTGGTTGCAGTTTTAGTTTTTTATTTATCAACTACATGTTTTACATTATTTAGGCATCTTCAGGCTAATCTTAATTTGGTATTTCTTAGGACGATCCTTTAGACAGTGTAGCTAAGGGGCATCGTCGAATACAACAGGCCACTGGTGGCCGAGCGGCTCCAGGCGCTACAGTCTGGGACCGCCCGACCTCTACGGTCGCAGGTTCGAATCCTGCCTCGCGCATAGATGACCTTAGGTTAGTTAGGTTTAAGTAGTTCTAAGTTCTAGGGGACTGCTGCCCTCAGATGTTAAGTCCCATAGTGCTCACAGCCATTTGAACCATTTGAACGACAGGCCAACATCGCCTTCGTTAACGTCAGTAAATACTTTCTAGATTGACGTAAGTGACTCCAAGACCTGCATAACGCATTCACCACTGACGTACTCGACGATGCCCCTTAGCTACACTGTCTAAAGGATCGTCCAAGAGTATCCAAATTAAGATCATCCTGGAGATGCCTGAATAAGGAGAAATCCGTAGTTGATAAATAAAAAACTAAAACTGCAACCAAGATTGTTTTCAACTAATACTAATATTCCTTTTATTTCCCTATTTAATTTAATATTTGAATTCTGTGTATCTTGAAACTGAGACAATTTTTTTCAATTTTTTTTTATTACAGGAAATAACAGGAAAAAATCGAAAGCCAGTTATTTCAGAAAAAGGTTATTTTGAGCGGTTTTAAACAGTCACGTTAAACTGGCGTGGAGGAAAACGATATAAACAAAAAGCGATTGTTTCACAATAACCGCCATCCCTAAATCTTACTACGCGTGCAACTGCAACGTGTCGATCGCCAGTGTTGGTTCACTTTATGTAGCCACGCCTGTAGTTATTACACTGGGTGGTGCGCACAGTGTCTTGTCCAGCCGCGGCAGGTTCAGACGCAGCGTGTGTCGGCAGGTCCCCCGGTTCGGACGGCAGCAAGAAGCAGCTGGCGTCCAACGACTCCTCGTCGTCCTCCTCGTCGAGCAGCAGCAGCAGCAGCAGCAGCTGCGGAGGCGGCGGGGGCGGCGGCGGAGGAGGGCGGTACCGGCGCCAGGGCGGGGGCGGCGGCGGCGCGCCCAAGCCGGGCACGGTGTCGGCGCACGTGTACCACACGTGGGACGGCCGCAACCGCGTACGCCGTTCCCGGTCCCTCCAGCTGCCCGAGACCAAGTCGCCGTCGCCGGGGCACGCGGGCCCGCAGCCGCCGCCGCCGGGATCTCAACCCGGCACCGTCAACACCACGCCCCCTGCCCCGGTAAGTCCCCTGTCGCAACTAGAGCTCCGCAAGCAGTCACACTCTTTACACCTCGCTGTGTCTTGTTTCAGTTATTTGACAGTTTCGCAAACTTTCTCAGGTAAATGTTCGACGTGTGTTGCACTGGAACGCTGTTTGACAATATGTAATTAGGAACTGGAACTACCTAGCTTATTTGCACACAGAAAAGAACATCTACTTCAAAACATGTTTTTTGACAGCATCTGGCATCCAACCTCAATAAATCATCAAATGTAAATCACTGAGATTTATTTGATTTATATATTGACGAGATAAGAAGAGGAAAGGTGAAATAAATTTAGGACTTAAATAGGATATAACATACCGTTAAATACGAGGGTCACTCCAAAAGAAATGCGCACTATTTTTTTTTAATCCATCTTTTATTCTACATGTTTGAAAGTTTTACAGTGTGTAGATACGTCCTTTAGGAACAATATTTTCATTTCTCCACATAATTTCCATCCCTCTCAACTACCTTCATCTACATCTACATCTACATGACTACTCTGCAATTTACATTTAAATGCTTGGCAGAGGGTTCATCGAACCACAATCATACTATCTCTCTACCATTCCACTCCCGAACAGCGCGCGGGAAAAACGAACACCTAAACCTTTCTGTTCGAGCTCTGATTTCTCTTATTTTATTTTGATGATCATTCCTACCTATGTAGGTTTGGCTCAACAAAATATTTTCGCATTCGGAAGAGAAAGTTGGTGACTGAAATTTCGTAAATAGATCTCGCCGCGACGAAAAACGTCTTTTCTTTAATGACTTCCATCCCAACTCTTTTATCGTATCTGCCACACTCTCTCCCCTATTACGTGATAATACAAAACGAGCTGCCCTTTTTTGCACCCTTTCGATGTCCTCCGTCAATCCCACCTGGTAAGGATCCCACACCGCGCAGCAATATTCTAACAGAGGACGAACGAGTGTAGTGTAAACTGTCTCTTTAGAGGACTTGTTGCATCTTCTAAGTGTCCTGCCAATGAAACGCAACCTTTGGCTCGCCTTCCCCACAATATTATCTATGTGGTCTTTCCAACTGAAGTTGTTCGTAATTTTAACACCCAGGTACTTAGTTGAATTGACAGCCTTGAGAATTGTACTATTTATCGAGTAATCGAATTCCAACGGATTTCTTTTGGAACTCATGTGGATCACCTCACACTTTTCGTTGTTTAGCGTCAACTGCCACCTGCCACACCATACAGCAATCTTTTCTAAATCGCTTTGCAACTGATACTGGTCTTCGGTTGACCTTACTAGACGGTAAATTACAGCATCATCTGCGAACAACTTTACGCCTTACGCCACCTTGGAACCAGCGCCTGTATGCCCGCACGGTAAAATTCTGGGCCAACCTGTTGGAGCCATTGTTTGGCAGAGTGCACAAGGGAGTCATCATCTTCAAACCTTATTCCACGAAGACAGTCTTTCAGTTTCCCAAAGAGGTGATAGTCACATGGAGCCAGGTCAGGACTACAAGGCCGGTGTTTCATTGTTGTCCATCCGAGTTTTGTGATCGCTTCCATTGTTTTTTGATTTATTTGTGGCCGTGCATTGTCGTGCAACAGCAAAACATCCTGCTTTTGCCGATATGGTCAAACACGACTCAGTCGAGTTTGAAGTTTCTTCAGTATCGTCACATATGCATCAGAATTTGTGGTGGTTCCACTTGGCATGATGTCCACAAGCAAGAGTCCTTCGAAATCGAAAAACACCGTAGCCATAACTTTTCCAGCAGAAGGTGTGGTTTTGAATTTTTTTTTCTTGGGTAAATTTGCATGATGCCACTCCATTGATTGCCTCTTCGTCTCTGGTGAAATATAATGGAGCCGTGTTTTAATGTGTGAAATCTTATGGGACTTAACTGCTAAGGTCATCAGCCCCCTATGCTTACACACTACTTAACGTAAATTATCCTAAGGACAAACACACACACCCATGCCCGAGGGGGGACACGAACCTCCGCCGGGACCAGCCGCACAGTCCATGACTGCAGCGGGAACCATGTCTCATCACCTGTCATAATTCTTCCAAGAAATTCATCTCCACCATTCTCGCACTGTTCCAAAAGTTCGCTGCATACGGTTTTTCTTCTTTCTTTGTGAGCCACTGTCAACATACTGGGAACCCACCTGGCGGCAAACCTTTTTTAACGCCAACACTTTCAGTATTCTGCAAACACTTCCTTCCCCTATCCCAACGGAGCGTGACAATTCGTTCAATGTCATGCGTCTGTCAGCAGTCACTAATTCGTTAACTCTCTGCACATTGTCTGGAGTGTGTGCAGTACGAGGCCTGCCGTTGCGAGGACAGTCCTCAATATTGCCGTGCCCGGTTTCATAACGTAACCTGCTTGCCCACCGACTAACTGTACCGCGATCGACAGCAGCATCTCCACACACCTTTTTCAACCTCTTGTGGATGTTTCCCACTGTCTCGTTTTCACAGCACGGGAATTCTATGACAGCACGTTACTTCTGACGAATGTCAAGTGTAGCAGCCATCTTGAAGACATGATGTGACGGCGCCACTCACTGGAACAGGTTTAACTAAGTTTGAAAACAAGTGGGAAGGATGTATCTACACACTGTAAAACTCTCACACATGCAGAATGAAAACTGTATTTTTACAAAAATAGTGTGCATTTCTTTTGGAGTGACCCTCGTACTCTATTGTTGCTGACGACCAGATAATGTTACAGAAAATAGAAGTTAATTTACACAGACAAAAACCAATATGTACGTCTACATCTACATGATTAGTCCACTATGCACATCAAAGTGCCTGGCAGAGGGTTCAATGAACCACCTTCAAGTTGTCTCTCTACCTTTCCACTCTCGAACGGCGCGCGGGAAAAACGAGCGCTTAAATTTTTCTGTGCTAGCCCTGATTTTTCTTATTTGATCGTGATGATCATTTCTTCCTATGTGAATGGGTACCAACAGAATGTTTTCGCAATCGGAGGAGAAAACTGGTTATTGAAATTTCGTGAGAAGATCACGTCGCAACGAAAAACGCCTTTGTTTTAATGATTATCACTACAATGCACGTATCATGTCTGTGGCACTATCTCCCATATTTCGCGATAATAAAAAACGAGCTGCACTTCTTTGTACTTTTTCGATGACATCCATCAGTCCCACCTGATGCGAATCTCACACGGCACAGCAATACTCCAGAAAAGCGTGGACAAGCGTGGTGTAAGCAGTCTCTTTAGTAGACCTGTTGCACCTTCTAAGTGTTCTGCCAATGAATCGCAGTCTTCGGTTTGTTCTACCCACAACATTATCAATGTGATCGTTCAAATTTACGTTATTTGTAATTGTAATCCCTAAGTATTTAGTTGAATTTACAGCCTTCAGATTTGTGTGACTTACCGCGTAATCGAAATTTAACGTATTTCTTTTAGTTTTCATGTGAATAACTTCACACTTTCCTTTATCGAGGGTCAAATGCCATTTTTCACAGCATACAGATATCTTATCTAAATCATATATGTAAATCATAATATATAATTTAAGTATACATAGTGATTCTTATTAGCGTTTAAAAACCTCGGAAGCGACGTATATGACCCTGAGAAAAGTAATTTGATGTAAGAGACATGGGACCGCAAACGCCCGGAAATATATCAAAAAGACAAACTGTGAACATGCGGCGTTGGATCCATAATATGGAGGGTACTTTTGAGCGCGTGTATGAAGGGATGATTGAGCGAGGCAGTACTTGCATTCAAACAAACTGTGCAAATTTCGAATCCCTTTCAAAATGTGATCCGTTCTAAATGTAGAAGGTGCAGAATTATTGTTCTCACTGTAACCAAGCAAAAGCTGTTCTTATTTTCTGTTTCTTTCTTATTGTCCCCTTTTTATTTTGTTACATACGTTATTTACTAAAGGAAATATACGTCTTTTACTGGTAAAGATGCAGTTCGGAAGCTTATTTAGTTCTGACGCAATATGACAGCATTTGGTTGTGCTGTACTTTGTAATAAATCAACGGGACACCACGAGACTAATAAATAAATTAATATATCAATACCTCAATGAAAACACGTAATTGTTTCACACAGTTAAAAAAAGTACTGCCTGCCAGACGCAAGACTCGAACCCTGAGCTCCACCTGCTAAAGTGGCGCACGTAGGTCTGGAGCCACACCGACGTGAATACTTGACTTGTGTTGGGATAATCAGGTGCGACAGACCGATAGCCTCAACTGCTGCACGTGTGGCGAGCTATGTCATCTGGTGACGTCACATGTTTTCAACACCTCTCATCCACTTCTGAGTACTTCCGATGCTTGCTGTCCCATGTGTGTTATACTAACTCACTTGTCTCAGCGTCATGTACGTCACTTCGGAGGCTTTTAGACGTTAATAAGAATCACCCTGCATCTGAACTGGCTTTCATAATCTAAAATAGTAATAAATGAAAAAATTTTAGAACCAGTATCCTACTTCAGTTATCTAGGATGTGATATTAGCTTTAACTGTGGCAAAGACATTGAGAAGAAGGTTAATACATTTCAAGCTATTTCCAAAATAACTGCTAGAACATTAGGAAGAAAAATAAGAAAGAAAACTCAGATGATATTCTATAAAATTATGGCTGTACCTATTCTGGTTTGTGCTTCCAAATCGTGGACAATAATAAAAAAAGAAAAATCGCGTGTACAAGTGGCAGAGATGAAGTTCATGGCATATATAAGGGGCTGTAATAGAATAGATATAACAAGGAATGAAACAATAAGATAAGATTTAAAAATCTTCTCGATTAATAATAAGATAGTAGAGAACAGAATGAAATCAATGGATTATGTAGACAGAAAGATAGGAAACAGGTTGCAAAAGAAAAATTATGAACTACCAGTTGACTGGTAAGAACTAGGTGCACCTCACAAGAGGCAGTTGGACTGTTGTATTTCTTGGTTTATTCTTCTGGTAGAGAAGGTGGTGTACCTGAAGGATAGTGTACCTAGGAATATATGACGTTTTCTGGTCGGTGTTTCAGTCAAGTGAATGATTTTAGAATCACATGAAGAAATGCACTCCTGAAACCGCCATACACATTTTCCAGCGTTTTTTGTTGTTTTTGTTGTTGTGAGAAATAAGGTTATGTTTCGTGTAACGTTGGTAAATTCTACTAGTTCTACATATTCAAGTAATGTGTAATATGTTAAAGCAGTCTTGAGGATACCGTTAAGTTTTCAATTAAAAAGTTTTGTGGTGCGTAAGATTAAGTATGTTTGTAAAATTGTGGATGGCTCAGATATACTTACTCGGTCGAGGGCAATCTTTTACCTTGAAAAGATAGGTGTTCCACCATGCAACATGTAATACTTGCAAATGAACTGGGTTTCTTTAATGTCTCAACACTCTGCCCTGTTTTGAAAATGGAAATTTGTGTTAGTTGACAAGAGTTACTATTTCAAAGTGTTTTTAACTTATAACTGGTTTTCAATAATATTTCTTGACTTCATTTCAGCAACGGTAGTTCGGTAATGAAAGTAAATCATTCTTAATCGATCATTACTATTCTCACAGTTTCGTAAGACTGTAATACTGTTTACTAAAGTTACTAACTGTTAAATATTTTTTTAGAAATAACAGCATAAACACATGTCAGAATGTGGTGCGGGTTCAAGTTTGTCAAATGAATTGATGAACATCTTCCGCATATAGTCCATCCCTAGATAAATACTTTGTACCATACATCTAAGGCAGCAAAACTGAGACGTATGTATCCCAATGCTTAAATATGCCTTGTCCAATTTGTACTAAGTTCGCTCAATAGACCAGAAATTGCTTCATTATGCACTTCGCAACAATAAACTTAATATTAATGCCAGTGGTCAGTCACGAAGTATTGCAGCGTGAACTCTTCCAATTTCTGCCACTTTTGAAGTAAGGAGTCCAGCAATCAAGAGATATACAAACAGTAGGACTAAGTACTGTAAACTTTAATTTGGTGCAAAAAAATGTTGCTAGGAAGAGTAGTGGTACGAAGGCAGCATGTTTTTGTAACACGCGTTTATCCTCAATTACGATAGTTAGCTTTCTTTACTGAAAAGAAGTTCTAAGTAGCACTCGCGATGCATCAATAATTCCGCCATGATTCAATTAAAAATGTTATTAGAAATAAGCTGCATCAGTTGTCTCACTGACTTTTCACTTCGTCGTTTTATAAAACATCTGCAAAAACTGTATCTGGAACCTGCCACAAACCAGAGATGGCGCAACTGCCAAAAGTGTAAAATATTTTTGGAAAGTTGGTATCGGTCAGTAAATGCTGGTCTGTTGTTCGAACTGGGTGGCTGATGCGGTAGGGTGTTCTTGTACCTATCGCCTTTCCTCCCAGACAATACGTTACATTCACCTGGTGATCTGCGGTCTCTGGACCGTAAACCCGTCGGACTTGTTCTCTCTACATATGTTTGTCGCCTTATTGATAGCTCCATTTAATGACAAAGGGACAGCGTGAAAGTTACAGACATGATAGGCAGTAAATATGATTAAAATAGGCATATTAAAAGGTGTCTCACCTAACTAAGCCACCTCAAATATCTCTGGAACAACAATAGATATCCAAAAACGGTTTTCACCAGAATGTACGTACTGCAGGGGCTTAGGAAGCCAAATACTATGCGAAATTTTAAAACGTAAACAAATTATTTTCAACACAAACTTACGTATTTTTAAATGGACAGCCCCTATTATTTCGTATGCAGTACATAGCACGAAAAACCACAAAAATAATGGTGTTGGTTGTATCGCAATACGTCAATTTCATCCCGAGAAATTGCGAAGCGAGTTTGACACTTGAAATAAATGAAGCGCTCAACTATCGCACGTCCTGAGACTCAGCGTGCAACTTACACTGCCTGTGTCAGGGTTTCACACAATGGGAAGATATGCACAATCCACAAAAATAAACAAGTAACACGTCCAACGCAAAGTTACGTTATTCAAATTGTAAATGTATGTTTATTCTAGCGAAATGACAACTAGAGCCACAATTAGAGGTAACACACTTGAGTTCACTTTACTAAACACATCGACTAGCGTCCTGTAGCCCACAGAAACTGTCGAGTTGTGCATTACATCCAGCATAGAAAATACACCCACATCTTGACCAATGAAACTGTCACGTCAACATATGTTCGAAGTGCCCTCCGTTTGCATCAATACACGTTTGCCGACGGGTAACGAGAGAGTGTTGCACAGATTGTAGAGTTTCCGCACACGCCCCAGTAATATCCTCTACTGTCGTTGGGGGTTCTTGATATACACTGTCTCTCACTGCGCCCCAGAGAAAGAAGTCTAATGGCGTCAAGTCGGGGGACCCTGCTGGCCATCGCACAGTACGTGCCCGCCCCATCCACCTGTTTGGAAATGTCGCATCTGGAACGTATCTGGCAATTTTTGCATTGTGTGCGGGACATCCATCATGTTGGAACCACACTGAAGACGAGTTTCCAATCCCAGATCCTTCATGAGGAGTGCTAGTATGTGTTGAAGAAATGATGCATATCGCTGTCCATTCGTTGTTCCACGGTAAAAATAGGGACCTACAATACAGTTAGCAATGATACCGCACCAAACATTGACTCTCCACTGTCTTTGATGAGCAACTTGGCGAATCCAGTGGGGATTTTGCACGGACCAGTAGAGCACGTTCCGCAGATTCACATAACCGTGATTTGTAAATAAAGCCTCGTCTGTAAACAACGTACTGCTTAGGAATACTGAATTACCTTGCAATTGCTGAAGTGCAAAACGAGAGAATGCAATGCAGGATTCAAAGTCATTCCCGTACAGTTCTTCGTGCAGTGAGATATAGAACGGATGAAACCGATGCCGATGCAAGATTCTACACACACTACTGTGGCTTATTCCTGCACCTCGTGCAATTTCTCGCACACCCACCTGAGAATTGTGCGCTACAGCAGCCAGAACAGTAATTTCGTTTCCATTGCCAGTCGCTGGCGTTGTACGTTGACGTTTTGTGGGAGCCCAGCTTCCTGTTCCCGTGAGTCTCTTCAGATGTTGCCAATGGTTCGACGTGACGGACACAGCCGATCTGGGTAGCGTTCAGCATACAGTGTCACAGCTGGGGTTGCATTTCTGTGACATTCGCCATAAATTAAAGTAGTATCTAGTTTGTTTTTTTCATTACTGAAGGCCGGCATATCGTCTAGATGACGGCAAATGTAAAAAGCCATAAGAAAACAGGTTTTAATGTGGCAACGTATGTGAATTACGTTACAGTATGAGAGCAGTTCAGCAGACCATATTAGGAGACACTTGTACGCTGAATGTAGAGCGTGCCGTGGTGATATTGGTATGTTTACGGCAGGATACAGGCGCCGTTGCAGGCAACCCCTGCTCTGAACACAGTACTACATGCGATGCTTTACGTCAGAAACTGTGACGCCGTTGCTATCTTTTACAAGCCCCATATTTCAGAACTTACGAGGTTTAAAAACGTGAAAGCAAGTGTGTTACCACTAATTGTACCTCTAGTTGTCATTTCGCAACAATAAAAATTATGCGCAGGACATCCATCATTCTGATACCGCATTATTTGGCACATAAGAGGGGGACCGGTTCACGTAAGGTACAACTCAAGAAGGGGCTAAACTATCACTCTCTAGGAGTGCCATCAATGAAATATGGGCCAATGATGTGCTGCCATACAATACCACACCATTCCACTCACGTAGTGCGTCAATCGCTTCACGATTACCGGCAGCGTGAGGTGCACGCTTGAGTCTCAGGACATGCGCTAGCTGTGCACTTCATTTATTTCAAGAGTCAGCTTCGCTTCGCAATTTCTGAGGATGTAACTGACGTATTTCGATGCAACCAACGCCATTATTTTTGTGATTTTACATGCTATTGATTGCATACGAAATAATAGGGGTGTCCATTTAAAAATACACAAGTTTGTGTTGAAATTAGTATTTATTTACGTTTTAAAATTTGGCACAGTATTTGGTTTCCTAAGCCTCTGCTGTACGTTCATGCTCGTTCATGCTGGTGAAAACCGTTTTTGAAGATCTATTGTTGTTCCAGAGATATTTGAGGCGGCAGCGTTGGGGGAGACGCCATGTGTATTGCAGTAAAAACCATGAATGGGAGGCAGCCGTATCACAAGTTTTATAACATGCACGCAAAAATAGGAGTGACTCTGTTCAAAGCGACCTTGCTGTAGCACAAAGAATTAAAAGAAGAAAATACATCGAAAGACACTGAAGTTGAACGAGGTCGCTTCCAGTCCCTAGAGAACAAGTAATGGTTAAACATGAGAACAATAAGATGCTAGCCATGAGATCCGTATGACACAAACAGAAGCAGGATATGAACGACAAAATTTATCTCAGTCTGTCCGCTGTACAGGTGTGTAATTGTTAGGTAGCTATCAACGTGATGGATGTAAGTTTCCGAACGCGAATCACTCTGATCTACGAAGGTGACGCTAACACACGGCCGCCCCCAAGATAATGAGACACACCACTTCAGTAACAAAATAGCGAAGCCTCCCGCAACACTACTGTCCGTGAAGTGAAAGCGTTCGAGATCAGCAACTGAGTGGGGATGAGGCGTGGCTTGCGGCGCTATTTGTAAATCCGGGCACCGCACCAAAGTGTGGGCCCGTAGTTCACGAGCAGATCCCAGCGGCCAACATGACAGCAGGAGGGAACGGATCGTTGGTGTAGCCTCGCCCCAGAGGCCGGCTCGGTCTCTTTGTCTCTCTGGTTGGGACACCTGTTTGGGCGCGAATTCTCCGAACGAAGGGAAACTGGCATGCCTACGCCACCGTGGTACTTCACCTTTTATTCAAACGTAAGGGCCAGGAACTGTGCAGGAAATTCACCATTTTGAGCATTTTCTACATCAACCAAATGGGAAATGTGAAAATTACTCTTCCCCCTACGTTTGATGGTTCTTCATGTGAGCAATCATTCATTGATACTCATTGTCTGGGGAAAATTACTGTAATAACCGATTTAGGTTTACGATTTTGTTAATTAAAGATCAGTCCAGTCTCAGATTATTATCAGTGATTTCGAAACGTTGCAGGCAACTCGAAAGTCTAGATGGAGTTATCAAATTAATTTTATTTGAATTTCGTTCTAATAAGTCCCTGTATTTTATGTGGCGCAGTTGCTAACACATTGGACTCGCATTCGGGAGGACAACGGTTCAATCCCGCGTCCAGCCATCCTGATTTAGGTTTTCCGTGATTTCCCTAAATCGCTCCAGGCAAATGTCGGGATGGTTCCTTTGAAAGGGCATGGCCACTTCCTTTCCCGTCCTTCCCTAATCCGTTGAGACCGATGACCTCGCTGTCTGTTCTCCTTCCCCAAACAACCCCAACCCCTTGTATTTTATTGTTGTGTTGGCAGAAGAGCCAACACCGTGTTACTAGTGGAGGCCGAAATGCACGCGTTTTATCTCACGCAGGCTGGCGTGAGGAGGGAAGGACTATATTGAAGGGAGGTCTGGAACATGACAAGGAATTAGAATTCAGAAAGCGGACGGAATTAGTTTGATACTTCACCTTAATCCATTAATGATGAACGTCGCTCTTGACGGTACATGATTCACAATATTGTCTGTTCAGAATTCATTCTAATTACTGAATATGGCGCCTTGCTAGGTCGTAGCAAATGACGTAACTGAAGGCTATGCTAAACTATCATGTCTGCAAATGAGAGCGTATGTAGGCAGTGAACCATCGCAAGCAAAGTCGGCTGTACAACTGGGGCGAGTGCTAGGGAGTCTCTCTAAACTACACCTGCCGTGTGGCGGCGCTCGGTCTGCAATCACTGATAGTGGCGACACGCGGATCCGACATTTACTAACGGACCGCGGCCGATTTAAAGGCTACCACCTAGCAAGTGTGGTGTCTGGCGGTGGCACAACATTTATATTCCTAATTTACTGTTTCGTGACCTCCTTTCCGTCCTTATGAAAAACTTTCGGACCGTAGTGCTGCGTTATATTATAAAATACTTAAAATACTAGAGTAAACTGTCATTTCTGGAGGGTTGCAGAGACCGCCACCTTTGTTTGCATCTGTTATTTTAAAATCTAACGCACTGCAGTGATATTACCATACGGCCTGCCTGCAGACGCCGGAGTACCAGTACTTCCTGGTGAAGAACTACCGCGACAAGCCGTCGACAACGCAGTACTACCACCAGGCCACGAGCGACCAGCACCGCGTGCTCGTCAAGCTGCCGCAGGAGTCCTCCAGGAGGCAGTACATGCAGCACACACGTGAGTACCTCACCACACAGTTTACCATCCCGTAAAGAGAAACCATTGAACATGACCATTTCAAGATACTTTTGTCTATACTGGACACAAGGCTATCGCATCCTCGGAGTAATATACACTGACCAGCCAAAACATTATGACCAAGGCCCACCGCTGCGCTGGATGCCGCCAGGTGGCGTTGTATGTAAGAAGAGAAGACACGGATGGGGAACCAACCTGGCGAAGTTACGGGCTACAAATGGGTAAATGCAGTGAGATAAGCGACTTCAACAAACCGCAGATAATGACACCACTGGCCATTAAAGTTGCTACACCAAGAAGAAATCCAGGTAATAAACAGGAATTCATTGGACAAATATATTATACTAGAACTGACATGTGATTACATTTTCACGCAATTTGGGTGCATAGATCCTGAGAAATCAGTACCCAGAACAGCCACCTCTGGCCGTAATAACGGCCTTGATACGCCTGGGCATTGAGTCAGAGCGTGGATGGCGTGTACAGGTACAGCTGCCCACGCAGCTTCAGCACGATACCACAGTTCATCAAGAGTACTGACTGGCGTATTGTGACGAGCTCGGCTGCCATTGACCAGACGTTTTCAATTGGTGGGAGATCTGGACAATGTACTGGCCAGGGCAGCAGTCGAACATTTTCTGTATCCAGAAAGGCCCGTACAGGACCTGCAACATGCGGTCGTGCATTAACCTGCTGAAATGTAGGGTTTCGCAGGGATCGAATGAAGGGTAGAGCCACGGGTCGTAACACATCTGAAATGTTACGTCCATTGTTCAAAGTGCCGTCAATGCGAACAGGAGGTGACCGAGACGTGTAACCAATGGCACCCCATACCATCACGCTGGTTGATACGCCAGTACGGCGATGACGAATACACGCTTCCAATGTGCGTTCACCGCGATGTCGCCAAACACGGATGCGACCATCACGATGCTGCAATCAGAATCTGGATTCATCCGAAAAAATGCGGTTCGCCATTCGTGCACTCAGGTTCGTCATTGAGTACAGGCGCTCCTGTCTGCGATGCATCGTCAAGGGTAACCGCAACCATGGTCTCCGAGCTGATAGTCCATGCTGCTGCAAACTTCGTCAAACTGTTCGTGCAGATGGTTGTTGTGTTGCAAACGTCCCCATCTGTTGACTCAGGGATCGAGACGTGGCTGCACGATCCGTTACAGCCGAGCGAATAAGATGCGTGTCATCTCGGCTGCTAGTGATACGGGGCCGTTGGGATCCAGCACGGCGTTCCGTATTACCCTCCTGAACCTACCGATTCCATATACTGCTAACAGTCATTGGATCTCGACCAACGCGAGCAGCAATGTCGCGATACGATGAACCGCAATCGCGACAGTCTACAATCCGACCTTTATCAAAGTCGGGAACGTGATGGTACGCATTTCTCCTCCTTACACGAGGCATCACAACAACGTTTCACCAGGCAACGCCGGTCAACTGCTATTTGTGTATGAGAAATCATTTTGAATCTTTCCTCGTGTCTGCACGTCGTAGGTGTCTTGTGTGAATGCTCTGAAAAGCCAATCATTTGCATATCACAGCATCATCTTCCTGTGGGTTACATTTTGCGTCTGTAGCACGTCATCTTCGTGGTGTATCAATTTTAATGGCCAGTAGTGTATTACGCAGAGCCTGTGAATGAGTATCTCGAGAACGGCGAACCTGGTCTAGTGTTCGCGTGCTACTGTTGTGAGTATCTACGGAAAGAGATAGGAAAGGGAATTTGGCGCAGCCTCTAAATGGTTCGACGTTCACGACTCTTCAATGAACGTAGGGTTCGCAGGCTTGTCTGCTCTCTAAAATAGGACAGATGGGGATTTGTGGCTTCTCTGCCAGAAGAGCACAATTCTGGTGCAGGCAAAAGTGTTTCGCAGCACACGGTTCATCGTACATTGTTGAACAAAGAGCTCCGCAGCAGACCACCTTCAGTCTGGAACTGCGCGACCGCTACGGCCGCAGGTTCAAATCCTGCCTCGGGCATGGATGTGTGTGACGTCCTTAGGTTAGTTAGGTTTAAGTAGTTCTAAGTTCTAGGAGACTGATGACCTCTGAAGTTAAGTTCCATAGTGCTCAGAGCCATTTGAACCATTTGAGCAGACCACCCCTACGTGTTCACATGTTGACTCAACACCATCGTCAGTTATGAATGCAATGGGCACGGGACCAACGGGGTTCGACCGTCTATCAGAGGAAACGTGAATCACGTTTTTGCTACAATAAGTCAATTATCTTCTACACAAATGCCGTCATCGAGGTGAACGGTGGCTCGAAAAGTGCAGCCCGTCACGGACGCAGGCTGATGGGAGCAGTATTAAGCTACGGGAGACATTCTCCTGCACTTGCATGACACCTGTGATTGTAATCTAAGAGACGCTGAGAGCTGAGAACCATCTGCATCTCTTCATGCTTGATATCTTCACTGAGGGCAATGCCATCTTTCAGCGGTGTAACTGTCCTTGCCTGGCAGCCAGAAACGTGCTACAGTGGTATGAGGAACGTTATGGGGAACTCACGTTGATGTCTAGGCGACCAAATAAGCCAGATGTAAATCCTATGGAACCCATCTGTTCGCTATCGGGTGTTATCACCGCGTACGCAAATCAGCGGCCCGTTATTTACGGGAGTTATATGACCTGTGCTTAGACATCTAATGCCACATACAACTACCTCCACAAACCTACCAACAAACTGTCGAATCCCTGACACGTTGAATCAGTGATTTATTTCGTTCCAAAGACGGACAAACAGACTATTAAGCAGGTACTTATGGTGTCCTGGTTCATCAGTATAAACTGTGTGGGCGAAAATGATGGGAAGGATTGTGCCATTTGAATATCTCCACGTAGAGGGGTTCGACAAAAATGTGGAAACACGGCTAGAAATGTGTGTGATACATAATCACATAATCGAGAAAACAACAGCAGTCGAACGCGAAATCCGACGTTTCTAGAGCAGATGTAAATTTCACCTATTGCATAATCATCGTTAGTGCATGTGACAACAGGATACATTAGTCCAAAGTGCTACGTATGTCCTTTATGTTGTACATCAACCAGTATTGTTTAATACTTGAAACTCTGGAGTAATGTCTCGTGTTGTTATATGCACTGAAGTTTGCTACGTAATGGTTGAAATCTAGATCTGCTGTAATAAAACGATGGATTTCGCTATTGGCTCCTGTTCCGCTCTCCATTTTCTATATTCAATGAGCGCTGCGCACAATGGGATCATATGTACTTCAATCTAATAAACGTAGATCTTTGTCAAGTTTGCAGATTGCGCTGTTGTATTTGACCATGAACGGCACCTGCACAATGTCCGCAATACGTTACAAGTATCAGTCGTGGCCAGAAAAGTGTTCTGTGTAGTTGTGAGTGCATTATGTGAGAGCTAAGTGAATTCGAACCTCAGCGTGCTCGTATAATGGATCCTTCCGTAAGCGAGGTAGCCAAAGGGCTTGCCTTTCAAGAGGTACCGTATCGAAGATTTATACCCCATACAGGGGAAGTCGAAGAACAGCATCCACCAAGTCACGACACTGACGAAAGTGTGTTGATTGATCGTGATAGAAGGTCTTTGAAAAGTTTTGTGACCAAAAATAAGAGGATGTCAGGTGTAAAATCACTGCAGAACTGAAAGTCGTACCAAAACAACACGAAGGGAGCTCCATGAACACGGAATAGCAGAGAGAGCTGAAATTCCGAAACCGCACATTGGTGATGCAAATGTCCGCAAGACAAGACAGTGGTGACCAAACCATAAACCTGAATTATGGGACAATGGAAGAAAGTCGTTTGGGAGGGTGAGTCATATTGTATAGTGTGAAAGGTATGTGCTAAGGTCTGATCAGTGTAGCTCCAGAAAAATGTTGGTTGTTGCCAACCGCAAGGTTGAACGAGTATAATATCTTCGAGTAGGAGGTCCTTTGATGGTTAAGAGAGTCGGGCACGTGCAGTGAAAGACCGAGCAGTCGCAGCTAGGTGCCCGGTGGAAGCAGACGTCTGCAGACAGCTGTGAGGTAGGTCGCGCTCGCTGCCCCAGACCAAACCTTAGCACGTAAATGAGAGAAGATATATAATGATTTCAAATTGGTTTTGTTAGATAATATTCAGAGTTAAGATTTGTATGCCCAAGGTTTCACACAGTAAGCGTTTGGTAAAATTTTTGTAAGAATGTTTCGTGCTACGGTAGGTTTTGTATATGATTTAAAATTTTAACAATATATATCTTGAGATGAACATCATGTTTCTAACAGCCTGAATCATAATCCAAATCTTTTGCTTAAATTGAGTATGAAAATGAGTAGTAGAGTACAGTTACCCACCAATGAAAGAACCAAGTAAACATTGGGGCCAAAAGTTAATTTTCCAGTACCATCTTAATGCCATTGCACAAACGGCATTATTCTCTTAAATTTTATTGCTGAGTCAAATACATGTTGCGTTTCTGGCAAAATGGAGGAATGCAAGAAACAAGTTCACAGACGCAGTCAGATGCAGGTTTGCTGAATGACTAATTTAGAACAATCTTATCACTGATATTTTCACAGAATAATTTAGAACAATCTTATCACTGATATTTTCACAGAATAAAAGGATACAATTTTGGTTAGCTACTTTCAAGTGTTTCCAACTTCTGTTCGAGTTCACATTCCAAGAGTGGAGCACAGCAGGGGTTCAACGATGATTTGGGCAGCCATATTGGGCAGCCATATTGTTGCAGCGTATGAATCCAATTGGTAATCTGTACGGTAGTGTTACTGCCAAGGATTAAGTGACTATTTTGGCTGATCAGGTCCATCCCAGCCGGCCGCGGTGGTCTAGCGGTTCAGGCGCTCAGTCCGGAACCGCCCGACTGCTACGGTCGCAGGTTCGAATCCTGCCTCGGGCATGGATTAGGTTAGTTAGGTTTAAGTAGTTCTAAGTTCTAGGGGACTGATGACCTCAGATGTTAAGTCCCATAGTGCTCAGAGCAATTTGAACCAATTTGAGGTCCATCCCATGGTACAGTGTTTGTTCCCGATGGCTGGCGCCGTGTTCCAATACGATGTGGTCCCTGATCACATAGCAAGTCTGATTTTCTCAGCACGTGGATCAGTCGTCACATCTCCCCTGGCCAGCATAGTCACTAAATCTCAGTTATTGAGCTATTCTGGTCTACAAAGGAAAGAAATGTGAGTGATCACTACCCACCTCAATCATCGTTACCTGAAATTACTGCTGTTTTGCAAGAAGAGTGGTGTCCATACAGGACCTGTGTTTATCCAATACGAGACGACTGGATGCTCTTCTGAATGCAAACTGTTTTCGTAAACGTGTTAGGCATACTAATGCGTTGTGTTTTGGTGTTCCCATATTTTTGTTCATCCGTGTTTATGACTCACTACTTGGATAAGTGCTCTGTTGAGCTAAGGCAACGCTGGTTCTCTCCCATATAGGTGGACGGTGGAGGTGCCATTGAAATGTCAAAGGAGAAAAATAATAAAAAAAATGGGGATGTATTTATGTCAAATCCATAGTTTTGAGGTTTCTTTGACTGACTTGCTAAGGTTCCGACTCCTAGGGAAAAGACTGTGGAAACGGGACAACGGGTAAAGAATTCTAGAGTGCATGGAAAATATATATATATATATATATATATATATATATATATATATATATATATATAGGGTGGTCCATTGATCGTCACCGGGCCAAATATCTCACGAAATAACCGTCAAACGAAAAAACTACAAAGAACAAAACTTGTCTAGCTTGAAGGGGGAAACCAGATGGCGCTATGGTTGGCCCGATAGGTCAAATGGATATGAACTGCGTTTTATTAAAATAGGAACCCCATTTTTAGTAGTACGTAAAGAAATGTGAATGTTTTAGTTGGACCACTGTTTTCGCTTTGTGATAGATGGCGCTGTATAAGTACGTGGTATTACGTAACATTCCGCCAGTGCGGACGGTATTTGCTTCGTGATACATTACTCGTGTTTAAATGGACCGTTTACCAATTGCGGAAAAGGTCGATATCGTGTTGATGTATGGCTATTGTGATTAAAATGCCCAACGGGCGTGTGCTATGTATGCTGTTCGGTATCCTGGACGACTTCATCCACGTGTCCGAAACGTTCGCCGGATAGTTACGTTATTTAAGGAAGCAGGAAGTGTTCAGCCACATGTTAATCGTCAGCCACGACATGTAACAAATGATGATGCCCAAGTAGGTGTTTTAGTTGCTGTCGCTGCCAATCCGCACACCAGTAGCCGACAAATTGCGCGAGAATCGGTAATCTCAAAAACGTCGGTGTTGAGAATCCTACATCAACATCGATTGCACCCGTACCATATTTCTATGCACCAGGAATTGCATGGCGACGACTTTGAACGTCATGTACAGTTTTGCCAGTGGGCACAAGAGAAATTACGGGACGATCACAGATGTTTTGCACACGTTCTATTTAGCGACGAACCGTCATTCACCAACAGCGGTAACGTAAACCGGTGTAATATGCACTATTGGGCAACGGAACATCCAAGATGGCTGCGACAAGTGTAACATTAGCTAACTTGGTGGGTTAATGTATGGTGCGACATTGTGGGAGGAAGGATAACTGGCCCCCATTTTATCGATGTCAATCTAAATGGTGCAATGTATGCTGATTTCCCACGTAATGTTCTACCGATGTTACTACAAGATGTTTCACTGCATGACAGAATGGCGATATACTTCCAACATGATGGATGTCCGGCACATAGCTCGCGTGCGGTTGGAGCGATATTGAAAAGCATATTTCATGACAGGTGGATTGGTCGTCGAAGCACCATACCATGCCCCGCACGTTCACCGAATCTTACGTCCCCGGATTTCTTTCTGTGGGGAAAGTTGAAGGATATTTACTACCGTGATCCACCGACAACGCTTGATAACATGCGCCAGCGCATTGTCAATGCCTTTGCGAACATAACGGAAGGCGAACTACTCGCTGTTGAGAGGAATTTCGTTACACGTATTGCCAAATGCATTGAGGTTGACGGACATAATTTTGAGCATTTATTGCATTAATGTGATATTTACAGGTAATCACTCTGTAACAGCATGCTTTCTCAGAAATGATAAGTTCACAAAGGTACATGTATCACATTGGAACAACCGAAAGAAAATGTTCAAACGTACCTACGTTATGTATTTTAATTTAAAAAACCTACCTGTTACCAACTGTTCGTCTAAAATTGTGAGCCATATGTTTGTGAATATTACAGCGCCATCTATCACAAAGCGAAAAAAGTGGTCCAACTAAAACATTCACATTTCTTTACGTACTACACTAATATGTAATAAAAAATGGGGATTCACTGCCATACAATGCTGTATAACAAACGTACGTTCCCAGAAATTTATTACTCATATTACGGCCTATGTTTGATGCTAGTAGACTTCCCTGGCCAGGAATATCCTTGTTTCCAGAGCTTGTCTGCTTTTTATTTCTTCCACACTCCGTCCATCATGAGTTATTTTCCTGCCTTGGTAGCAAAATTCCGTAACTTGCTCTATTTTGTGGTCCCCAATTCTTCTGTTAAGTTTCTTGATGCTCTCATATCTGCAGCTTCTCATTACTTTCGTCTTTCTTCGATTTCCTCTCAATCCATATTCTGTAGTCATTACACTGTTCATTCCATTTAGCACTTCCTGTAATTCTTCTTCACTTTCAATGAGGATAGCAACGTCAGTATTCTTTCACCTTAAATTTTAATCCCACTTTTGAGCCATTCTTTTATTTCCATTACTGCTTTTTCGATATACCGAGTCAATTGAAGCAGCGAAACTAAAGTTACTTTCTTGTATAAGTGCATTTGACACTTGACTTATAGTTTTTTATATTACATCTCTGGAACTTATTGCTGAATAAAACTATTAGCCAGGGTTGAACTAGAAGCCATAAACTTACCTTTGGGTAGTTCAGTCTGTAACAGGATTTTCCACGAAAGGCAAGATTCCTGGTTCGAGTCCTGGTGCGACGCATAGTTTTAATCTGCTGTCAGGAAGTTTCAAAACAGAACACACTTCACTGCACAGTGACAGATTCATTCTAGAATTTTATTTTCATTGACGCCACGGTAGTAATGATGCTGTGTAAGGTGCTGTATTACACTGCCTGTCAAAAGAAGTAAGTACCCCGAATACATGTTTGGATATCAACGTAACTTCGCACATCTACACACCACAGGCCGGTATGTGAGCATGTGGAACAGCCATCAGAGTGCATTGCTGTTGCTTGTCTCTAGTATTGTTACGAGGTCTGGTACGCTATATACAGGGTGTTTCAAAAATGACCGGTATATTTGAAACGGCAATAAAAACTAAACGAGCAGCGATAGAAATACACCGTTTGTTGCAATATGCTTGGGACAACAGTACATTTTCAGGCGGACAAACTTTCGAAATTACAGTAGTTACAATTTTCAACAACAGATGGCGCTGCAAGTGATGTGAAAGATATAGAAGACAACGCAGTCTGTGGGTGCGCCATTCTGTACGTTGTCTTTTTGCTGTAAGCGTGTGCTGTTCACAACGTGCAAGTGTGCTGTAGACAACATGGTTTATTCCTTAGAACAGAGGATTTTTCTGGTGTTGGAATTCCACCGCCTAGAACACAGTGTTGTTGCAACAAGACGAAGTTTTCAACGGAGGTTTAATGTAACCAAAGGACCGAAAAGCGATACAATAAAGGATCTGTTTGAAAAATTTCAACGGACTGGGAACGTGACGGATGAACGTACTGGAAAGGTAGGGCGACCGCGTACGGCAACCACAGAGGGCAACGCGCAGCTAGTGCAGCAGGTGATCCAACAGCGGCCTCGGGTTTCCGTTCGCCGTGTTGCAGCTGCGGTCCAAATGACGCCAACGTCCACGTATCGTCTCATGCGCCAGAGTTTGCACCTCTATCCATACAAAATTCAAACGCGGCAACCCCTCAGCGCCGCTACCATTGCTGCACGAGAGACATTCGCTAACGATATAGTGCACAGGATTGATGACGGCGATATGCATGTGGGCAGCATTTGGTTTACTGAAGAAGCTTATTTTTACCTGGACGGCTTCATCAATAAACAGATTTGGCGCATATGGGGAACCGAAAAGCCCCATGTTGCAGTCCCATCGTCCCTGCATCCTCAAAAAGTACTGGTCTGGGCCGCCATTTCTTCCAAAGGAATCATTGGCCCATTTTTCAGATCCGAAACGATTACTGCATCACGCTATCTGGACATTCTTCGTGAATTTGTGGCGGTACAAACTGCCTTAGACGACACTGCGAACACCTCGTGGTTTATGCAAGATGGTGCCCGGCCACATCGCACGGCCGACGTCTTTAATTTCCTGAATGAATATTTCGATTATCGTGTGATTGCTTTGGGCTATCCGAAACATACAGGAGGCGGCGTGGATTGGCCTCCCTATTCGCCAGACATGAACCGCTGTGACTTCTTTCTGTGGGGACACTTGAAAGACCAGGTGTACCGCCAGAATCCAGAAACAATTGAACAGCTGAAGCAGTACATCTCATCTGCATGTGAAGCCATTCCGCCAGACACGTTGTCAAAGGTTTCGGGTAATTTCATTCAGAGACTACGCCATATTATTGCTACGCATGGTGGATATGTGGAAAATATCGTACTATAGAGTTTCCCAGACCGCAGCGCCATCTGTTGTTGAAAATTGTAACTACTGTAATTTCGAAAGTTTGTCTGCCTGAAAATGTGCTGTTGTCCCAAGCATATTGCAACAAACGGTGTATTTCTATCGCTGCTCGTTTAGTTTTTATTGCCGTTTCAAATATACCGGTCATTTTTGAAACACCCTGTATATGAGGCATGAACAGCATCAGACGTTAAGTCAAACGTGCCAATTGGACAGAAATTGGCACGATATCCCTCAGGGCAACATCCAAGAAATGAGTCAATGCCAAACCCAATAACTGCTTGCATAAGGGCCACAGCTGGACCAACGTCTTCCTGTCTTTCTCAGTTTGTGAAGCTCTTTCTGTTGAATAAATTACCCAAATTTTCTGAAACTGTAATCGTCTGTTTGTCTATTCATGTACATCATGTATATCACATCTACTAATTCCCGTGTCATTCAGTTAATTCCTTCGTTGTGCTTCGGTTTCTTTTTTCTTAGAACTTTTCCATGTAACAGCATAAACACGACGTCACCGAACGCATCAGAATAATCCCCATCCTTCTGAGGAAAGAAGAAACCACGACGCTCGGACTCTTAATTAATAACTAGACAAAATAACCTGTTTTGGTATGGAATTCTAAGCTTAAATGCATTACTAGTACGCTTTTAAAATCGGCAATTGTACATCATGTGTAGTCGATCTACTTACAAGAAAAATGCATAGTACGTGGATTTCAAGGTTTCCGCTTGCAGAGGAATTTCATAGAACTTTTCCATGTAACAGCATAAACACGACGTCACCGAACGCATCAGAATAATCCCCATCCTTCTGAGGAAAGAAGAAACCACGACGCTCGGACTCTTAATTAATAACTAGACAAAATAACCTGTTTTGGTATGGAATTCTAAGCTTAAATGCATTACTAGTACGCTTTTAAAATCGGCAATTGTACATCATGTGTAGTCGATCTACTTACGAGAAAAATGCATAGTACGTGGATTTCAAGGTTTCCGCTTGCAGAGGAATTTCAATAAAGGCCACTTAACTAGACATTCAGTTGTTGCGACGGTCTCTTTTTTTTCCGCTTCTGTCCAGACCAAATACGAGCGATTGCGTAACAGAATGCGGCTTGAGCCCGGAGGAAACGGCAATAAAAATGCCGCAGGTTTTAATTAAACCTTCTGCCCTGTCGTTCTGAGCGACAAGTGTACAGCGCCGCGTCGAATACTGTGGCACTGGCGAGGTCAGAAAACGACTGCCCGGAGCACATCGCGAGGTATCAACACAGCTGCCGTTGACAGAATTTCAGAGAGAGAAGCACAACCTCGAAATTACACGGATCGGTTTTTTTTATTTTTTCAGACGACAGTAGCGGTAGACCGTCTCGTCTCTTTCCGCCTTTTACGTGAACTATTGCAATCTCATATTTTGCCGAGCCTGTACTACTGCGATGTAGCCCAACACGGTACAACCAATGAAAAACTCTAGACTGTTATTAGAACTAGTCAGGAATGCATGTATGCGCTACATATTCAACATGTTGCAATGTTGGACGTTATACGTGTTTCATACACGCAGTTAGCATGGTGACTGCCATACGCTATGTATACTTTGCGTATCCTTAGTACACACGTACCGCAGTAGCTCATATCAGAGATCAAGTATGTATCATCTCAACATAATCGCAAGGTCTCTCTATTTTAACGCTCTGCTCATCCATAAAACAAAAACGCCCGCAAACTCTTTCTCTGATGGAAGAAGTAGCCATGCATTCTGCGCACGACTCAAGGCCCTGCTGGATTTAAGAAAAAGCTGGAGTCCTTATTTTCGTCAACCTCACAACTTTTCCCGAAAAATATTGAGATATGCTGCCAGTGCTCCCCGTCAACCAGAAAAGAAAATGCTCGCATCTTCTCCTTCTCCCACTGGCGCTCCTCTATTTCTCGTTTCTCAATCAGTCACGCCACTTTATTTCTTCCCCCTTTTCAATACTTGCGTTCAATAAGATTCTTCTTTCTGTTCCTTTTCTGTCACAGTCATTGCTGCCGGCGACTTGAGTTCATATGCATGTGCACGTAATTTTTGTCTTTATTTGTCTAGTTTTCACGAACTGATGTAAACTGTGTTTATTTTTCCACGACAGCTGTTTGGTTGGTGCATAATACATAGCGATTCTCCAAAAGTTTAATAAACACAGTAGATACATTTTAATTAAATCGACTGTTGGTTCTTGTTGAAACATTGTTAATTAACTAAATGAACACTGTTTTTTGCCTTGTTGCCCAAATTTCATTATCTTTACTGTACAACTTAGGTTTCGGGTTATTAGCCGACTTTCAAGTACATTATTGATTACAAAGATGGTAAGGCAAAGATAAAAATGATTATAAGGCAAAAATTGACATCTGAACTTCTTAATGTATCGATCACTGGCTTAATGTAGAATTACTTCAATGATCGTTTATTGACAAATTACATATGGAATTATACAATTTAGCAATTACACTAACATGAGTAAACATTCCTAGAAATAAAGTTAGGCATCAGCCTAGAACTGTTTATCTACTGATGGACTGAGACCCAAAGTTTTACTAATATCCAGGAGTCGAGCCAACCCAGTTCAATTATTCGCCTCTTTTAGATGATATCACAACTCCGGAATAGAAGTAAAGCATTGGGCCTCAGTCCCCCAGCAGATAAAAAGTTCTAGGCTGATGCCTAACTTTATTCCTAGGAATGAATTCAAGTAGTAGCTTAATCTACATCTAACATCAAATAGTAAAATTAATACAAAACTTTCCTTGCTGCAGTTGCAGCGTGAGTGCTAACAATAGATTATAATGCTGAAATATAAACAAATACAAAAGCTTAAATTCAGTCAGTCATCAATACAATGACTATGCCGTAGATGACGATCCCTGACTGCCATGGAAGTTCGTAAATGTTACGAAATGTCAGACACACAAAACTGACTCTGTACATAGATGTTTGAACTTAAGTATACCTGCCGCTGGAGCTCCGGAGAGGGGATGCTTGCATATCATTGGCAGCGGCGTGGGCGTTCTTGGGGGCGCCCTCGTGCCGCGGTGGTGGCTGTAGGAAACATAGCGGCGTGAGTGGCAGCGCGTGTATCTTAAAGTGCGGCCAACCAGATGACCGCCGATGCCACATACCATAGAAACAAACTAAGTATGGTTAATGACCAAAAAAATCAATTTGCATAGGTGTTTGTTACCGAGCGTAGAAGCTACGAATTACAGTTAACATGGAGAAATGCGTCATACACAGTTTGCCGTCTTACAATACATTTCTTCATTTCTTGGAGTACAGTAAAGTCTCGTTAACCCGAAGCCAAAGGGACCGACAAATCTAGAGTACATACTAAAAAAAATCGTATTACATGAAAGACACAATTTTAATACTTATACATGTACATTGATACATTAATGTGTAACATATTGAAGTATCAATAATTTTACATTAATGTGGACTAATAACACTACAAAGTGACCGTAAAAGTACAAGCACTCACACAATACACCATTTTCTTGCAAAAAATTCAAGCACGGTTTGCTGACGTTCACGGGAACGAAAATATCTTGCAATCTTACAAGCAATTGTTAACTATAGCGTTCGTAAATTAACACTTAAAAATTCTGTGACATCGGAAATTTGTGTTACAATGAAATTTAGTTACGTCAGGGACTGGAAAACAGTTCATAATTCAACTTAATCGAAATTCGTGTTAAACAATAAAATTTCCCATAAGAACTAACGTATTTCAGCGGTGAAAAATATTTTTTTCGTGTTCGCCAGCATTTTTTTCGCTTTGGTCTAAAGCGAGTTCGAGCTAACGAAGTTATACTGTATACTTATGAGCCAAAACATTATGACCACTGCCCACCGCAAGGTTGTATGCTGCGTGGTAGCACTGAGGGCACGTGACTCGGAGAGGAAAACATGTCAACGGAGAAGAGACGAATGGGGAACCATTCTAGCTACGATAAGCGGAAAACCGCCGACTTAAGCGACTTTGATAAAAGCCAGGTTATTGTAGCCCAGAGCCCGGGAGAGAGAATTTAGGAAACGGCGAATCTGGTCAGCTGTCGTAAGCATCTATGGAATGTGGTTGAAGAATGTTGAAACTACGAGGAGGAGACAAAAAGTTGAACGTCCATCCTTCTTCTCAGAACTTGGGGATTGGAGGCCTTCCCGCTGTCTACAGGAGGATAGGCGGCGATCTGTGGCAGATCTGACGACAGAGTACCGTGCTGGCTCAGACACAAGTGTTTTGGAGCACACTGTCCAGAGCACAGTGTTGAACATCGTGTTCCGCAGCAGAGGAACCCTACATGTTCCCAGATTGACCCAACTATTCGTCAATTACAGTGCGCACGGGATCATTGAGACTGAACCGCGGATCAGTTCAAAAATGGTTCAAATGGCTCTGAGCACTATGGGACTCAACTGCTGTGGTCATAAGTCCCCTAGAACTTAGAACTACTTAAACCTAACTAACCTAAGGACAGCACACAACACCCAGCCATCACGAGGCAGAGAAAATCCCTGACCCCGCCGGTAATCGAACCCGGGAACCCGGGCGTGGGAAGCGAGAACGCTACCGCACGACCACGAGATGCGGAATCTTGTCGCCTGGTCGGATTAATCCCATTTATTGCTAAAACAGGTCAATGATCATGTCCAGATACGCCGTCATCCAGGTGAACAGGCGTTCGAAATATGCAGCGCGCCGGAGTGGCCGTGCGGTTCTAGGCGCTACAGTCTGGAGCCGAGGGACCACTACGGTTGCAGGTTCGAATCCTGCCTCGGGCCTGGATGTGTGTGATGTTCTTAGGTTAGTTAGGTTTAAGTAGTTCCAAGTTCTAGGCGACTGATGACCTCAGAAATTAAGTTGCATAGTGCTCAGAGCCATTTATGCAGCGCGCGACGGACATAGGCCGGTGGGAGCAGTATTATGTTAAGGGGGCATTCACCTTGGCTTCCGGGGGAACCTGCGGTAGTAATGGAAGGCACCTTGAGAGTTGTGGGCAACGTGAACATTATTAGGGACCACCTGTAACCCCTTGATGTCTTCCTCAACAGTGATGGCATACTCCAGCAAGATAACTGTCCGTGTCACAAGGCCACAACTGTGCTGCAACGGCTTGAGGAGCACGATAGTGAACTCTCGTTGATGTCTTGTCCATCAAATTCAAGTCTTATCCGAATCTGGTGAAACCCAACTGGGACGATATCGGGCGCGGCTCTGCACCCACAAACTAACTGCTGTGACGTGTGGGTATATATCAGGCGCCAAAAACCTCTGGAAAGTTTTCAAGTTCTTGTCGAATCCACGGCAAGCAGAATCATAGCTCAACTGCATTCGAGAAGTGGACCAATACTCTTTTAAGCAGGTGGTCATAATTTTTTGGCTATTAGTATTTGTTTACTAAGATGGTATCTGTTCTTTCGGACATGTCCGAAAGAACAGATACCTTCTTAGTAAATATATATAGTTTCTTTTTTTGTTTTTTTAAATCTTTATTTGATCATTATCATGTTACAATGTAACCTACTACCTAAATACATTAGTAGGTCCCATATTTAACTATTTCTAAGTTCTATCTGCAGCTATTATTATGTTTAACACTACAGGTTATTACTACACTCCATTACCACTATGGGGATTAATCTACTATACTACACTGTACTATGTTATTGTCTGTGTAGTGTTCCTTGATTTTGGCTTCTATTGTTGGGATACTACTTGCAAATGGTTATTATTATGACTACTCTACCCGGAGCGTTACAAGTGTGCCAGAATAGATACAAACCTAGCTTTTTTGGCCATTCCCACTGAGCTAATCCCAGTGGGAGTGCCCCTGGCACTGGGCTGGCCGATGACGTAGTCGCTGCAGTTTTATGCTATTCCTATTATCCTAGTTTGATCTTATAACTAACCTTATATCTAATGTCATAATCGGTGCATAGTCAAATCCGGTGGTAATGTACTACCCCCAAACTATTCCGAAAACCTGTTTAGGCTCACCGGCCACTTGACCATCTTCTTCTTCTGTGCGAATGCACGAACAGAGCCCGAACTCTTACGGGAATCGGCAACGCGCCGCGAGTAATGAGTATAATGGGCGGGGGCACTACGAATGTAGTGCGGGACAATACGTTGAGAATGTGGGTTTCGCGGGAGGCGTGCCAGAGATAAATCCCTGCAGTCGCACTATCCTCTGTGTCCTCGGTGGCTCAGACGTTTCCGAAATTAAAAACCAACGCCATTAGCTGGTTACTGGGAAAATATAGTTATGTCATCCACAAACTTGGGTCGGACAACGAGATATAATTCCGCGTTTACATGAAGTGTGAAAATGCAGAAATCAGCACGTATCGCAACCACAAGAAGCACTACGGCAACATGCTGAAGATCATTTTTGAAAGAATGGATGTTGGTTAAATATGTTGAACCACTACAACACCTTGAACGAGAACGAACAGAAGAAAATTAAAAGTCACTTGGTTTCTTATTATTATTCACTATTACCTTGCTTCAGGAACTTCTATGTTACACGAAAAGTTTTTTTTTTGTCAAAACATTTTGTTGAGAATTACTCGTGTTCGACCTCCAAAGTATTTGTGTGATTCAAGAAGAATTGTTAAGTTTTTATCAGTGTTCAGTTTCTACTCAGAGAAGAGGTTTCTTTGTCTTTCTTACATCGGAGAATGGGAATTTTGTGTTACGATTTCTGCACACTTAGTGCTATGACCTAACAGGGAAAATGAAAAAAGGGGTGGGAGGGGTTTCGGCCGCGACGCACTGGCAGTGAAAAGAAAAAAAGATGGATAGAGCGTCTGCCATCTAAGCAGGAGATCCCGGGTTCGAGTCCCGGTCGGGGCACACATTTTCATCTGTCCCCGTTGACGTATGTAAACGCCTGTAAGCAGCTAAGGGTTTCATTTCATTATGATGTTTTTAGTATTTGCTTGAAAATTTGTCTTTTTTAGTCCGCAGCTCGTGGTCGTGCGGTAGCGTTCTCGCTTCCCGCGCCCGGGTTCCCGGGTTCGATTCCCTGCGGGGTCAGTGTTTTCTCTGCCTCGTGATGACTGGGTGTTGTGTGATGTCCTTAGGTTAGTTAGGTTTAAGTAGTTCTAAGTTCTAGGGCACTGATGACCATAGATGTTAAGTCCCATAGTGCTCAGAGCCATTTGAACCATTTTTTTTTTTCTCTTATTTAATTGCAGGTAAGGCACAGTCTGAGGACTGCCGCTACGACGACTGGGAGGCGGTGGCGGAGGAGGCCCGCGCGGTCACGGAGTACCTGTACGGGACGCGCAGCCGCGCCGCGGCCAGGGCCCTGCTGGCTCAGCGCTACCACTCGTCCGACCAGTCGGAGGAGCCGGCGCGCCGCAAGGACAACGGCCGCCCCTTCAACGTGTTCGTGGTGCGCAAGTCGAACCCGCACAACCACCACGACGGCTCGCACCTGCACCACCACCAGCAGGTGCCGGCCCCGCCCCCGCAGTACGTGCAGCGGCCGCGGCGCAGCCTGCAGCGCGGCGTCACCACGCCCACCTCGGCGGCCGACGCCAACCCGTGCAACCCGGACACGTGCGACTTCTGGCCGCACTGCGCGCACCGCGACTCGCTCTACCCGCCCACCAAGTCGTCGACGCCATCGCCCTCCTCGTCGGCGGCCAAGCTGCCCCCGTCCGCGGGCGGCAACGGAGGGCTGTCCATGCGCGCCTCGCAGAGCTACCCGTCCTCTTCCGCGTCCTCGGCCGCGTCCAGGAGTCGCAACGGCGCAGGACGACGGGCGCACCACGACGCTCCCGACGAGAAGGCGGCGTCGGCCGGGTCGGCGCCTTCCGCGTCGCGGCGCTCCAACGGGTCGGGCGCGCGCTCGTCGCCGCCGTCGCTGGACCGGCTGGAGGAGTACGACGCTCTGACGCGCAAGATCCAGAGCGTGCTGGACGGCGCCGCGGCGGCTACGGCCGCGCTGGCCGCCGACGCCGGCGACGACCTCAAGCGGTTCGGCAAGTGGCGCGCCAGCAACGGGCTCGACAAGCAGCAGCTCCGCCGCTCGGCGCTGCTCGGCGAACGGCCCAAGACCGTGGACGCGGTCGGGCCGCCGACTCCGCCGCAGCATTCGCCTCAACAACAGCAGAAGGCGCTGAAGGCGCTGCGCGGCAACGGCGGGCTCTCCCTGGACCTGGACGCGCTGCCGCTGGAGCACCACCAGCGCGGCAGCACCAAGACCTCGCCCGTGTCGGTGCCCGGCGCCAGCCGGTCGCCGTCCAACAAGGGCGGCGGCGAATCCTCCTCGTCCTCCGCGTCGTCCTCCTCGAGCGACGTGTGGGTGACGACGTCGGATCGCACCGTCACCAAGTCCCCGCGCACGCACAAGAGCTCGGGCGCGTCCACGCCGCTGGGCAGCGCCGGCAGCGGCTCGGCCGGCTCGCGCGGCCGCTTCCTCGGGTCGGGCTCCGCCGGCAGTGGGAGCGCCGAGCGCGAAGCCCCCGTGTCGCGGCCGGGCAGCGCGCCCACGCAGGCCCACCACCGCGCCGCCGGCCACTACGACGACGACGACGAGGACGACGACGGCGGCCCGCAGAGGGCGCTGGACGCCCAGCAGCGGTCGCTGTCGCTGCCCAAGTCCTTCCTCTCCGAGCGCTACGGGCTCAAGCCGGCCAAGCACAGGTAAGCCTGCTTCGTCTCCACCGCTCTGTTCTTCCGCCGTCATTGTCCAGTTTCGCAGCTCTACCAGCACCTGCTTCTTCTATCTATCTATATCCGAATCCCGCTCCAGCTACTGCCGGGTCTGGGTGCTGATGAGTCCTCTCCATTTGGCTCGGTCCTCCCATCACTTTTCTTCCTCCACTTGCTGCCAGGTCACACCTCTCCTTTCTACAGATATTCTCACTCCCATTTTCCACCGTGTTTTTGGGCGTCCTCTAGGTCTTTTCCCATCCGTCTTTAGTTCTTCCATAATTTTGGGGAGTCTCTTCCCATGCATCCTCTTAACATGTCCATACCATCTTAACCAACTGGACTAAAAAAAATAACCTGCTTCTTATTTTTCTTAAATATAAGAACAAATAAGCCATCGGTCACAAATAATAAGTCAAATCTGACCAGGTTTCGACGCTACTATACGTACGTGACAAGCCCTTGATTCAAGGAGTCTTAATTTTTACATATGGACAAACAGACTGTTGTCGACACATGTCATGTGGAGACAGTTTTACTGAGTGATTTCTAATGTGAAGTTTGTAAGCACTACTTGACCTGTGCTGGTATATACCATGTCGTTTGTCACATTCCTACACTTGCTGTAGAGAGTTTCTTTCTGACACGTAACATTGGCCATGGTGTTCTCATTACAAGTTACGTTATCGGATTTTATGCAGGTTCGTCCTCCTGATGAAGACGGGTTTAAATCCACCAAAAGCATGCTAAAGGCTATTTGAAAATCACCATTTATTGCTACTGGTTGGCTGTCTATTATACCTGCAGCTCTTACTAACAGAATCGGGACTCGTGACAGTCGACGGTTTTCCAGTAGTCTAGGGTCCAACCGATAGGGTTACTAGCCCAGGCGAGGCGCTGTAGGCGATGTCGTGCTCTAAGCAAAAAGGTGCTCACGTCGGTCGTCCGCTGCCATAGACTACTAACGCCGAATTTTGCCCCACTGTCTTAACGGATACGACCGTCGAACGTCCCACATTGATTTCTGCGGTTATTTCAGGCAGTGTTGCTTGCCTGTTAGCACTGACTCCTCTAAGTGAAGGCCATCGGCCACTGCGTTGTCCGTGGTCAGAGGTAACGCCTGAAATTTGATATTCTCGGAACAATTTTGATGGACTGTGCGTCTGGTTCCGGCGGAGGTTCGAGTCCTCCCTCGGGCATGGGTGTGTGTGCTTATCCTTAGGATAATTTAGGTTAAGTAGTGTGTAAGCTTAGGGACTGATGACCTTAGCTGTTAAGTCCTATAAGATTTCACACACATCTGAAAATTTTTTGAACACTTTTGACACTGATGATCTCGGTAAACTGAATTCCCTTACGATTTCCGAAATAGTTGTCCCATGCGTCTAGCTCCAAATGCCATTCTGCATTGAATGTCTGTTAATTCGCGTCGTGCGGCCGTATTCATGTCGCAAATTTTTTCACGTGAATTACCTGAGTACAAATGACATCCTCGCCAATGCACTCTCCATTTATACCTTGCGTGCATATAATTACCGCCATCTATATATGTGCGTATGGCCATGATTTTTTGTGACCTCAGTGTATAAATCAACACAGCTATGTGGAATATTTCCGAGTGGTTCTAGGCACTTCAGTTCGGAACCGCGGTGATGCTACGGTCGCAGGTTCGAATCCTTCCTCGAGCTTGGATGTGTGTGATATCCTTAGGTTAGTTAGGTTTAAGTAGTTCTAAGCCTAGGGGATTGTTCACCTCAGATGTTAAGTTCCATAATGATTAGAGCCATTTGAACCATTTTTTGTGGAATATTTCGAACATACATGGTACCCTAAGGGTTGTGATGGACGATAAATTTATAAAACGGAGAAATAAACATTTAATTTACTTTTCCGCAAGTGAGCTTATGCTAATCCATAATGACCTCGAAGTTGATGAAAGGAATACGTTCCTTTCCTTTTGTACAGAGTCTAGGTAAGAATAATACGGAGTGAAGAATACTTTGATGGATCTCCTATCGCAGTATCCTTGCTGGGAAACAAGTCTTGCAATGAACTAGAACCTAGCTTGTGCTCTCAACTCTGCTACCTTCACATAGTAAATTACAGAGTTTTTCAGTATTTATACCGTGAAACAGATATACCACCAGAAAAAGCAAAAGCATAATAGTAGGAGAAGAAAAAGTATAGAAAATTACGTGTGCAGACGATCAAGCAGTTGTAGCGGCATCAGAGGAAGTAGTAAAATTTATGACAACTTTGCTTCCGCCGTTTTTTCCCCAACATTTGAGGCTTGAATGAAACAAATTGGTTACACATGTCTCATTAAATTTTCCATCGCTGGATTCTACTTTCTCCCATCTTTCGGGCAGTGTACGAATCCCGCGTCGAAAAAATTGTTCATCTTTTGAAGCGATCCACGAATCGATCCAATTTGTGACTTCTTCATGAGATCGGAAGTGTTGGTCAGCCAGGTCATGTCCCATTGATCTAAACAGATGATAGTCAGAGGGAGCAATGTCTGGAGAATACAGCGGGTGGGGTAGGACTTCCCATTTTAACGTTTCCAAGGACGTTTCGACCTCTTTTGCAACGTGGGGTCGAGCATTGTCGTGCTGCAAAATCACTTTATCGTGCCTCTCGCTGTATTGCGGCCGTTTGTCTTTTAATGCTCTGCTCAAACGCATTAATAGCATTCGATAACGAGCACCTGTGATTGTTTCCCTTGGTTTTAACACCTCATAGTACACGACGCCGAGGTGGTCCCACCAAATGCAAAGCATGATCTTGGAGCCGTGAATATTCGGTTTGGCCGTCGATGTGGAAGCATGGCCGGAATATCCCCATTGTTTATCGTAATGAACCCATTTTTCGTCCCTGGTCACAATGCGATGCAGAAATCCCTTCCGGTATTGCCTCTGAAGCAACTGTTCACAAACACACAAACGCCGTTCAACGTCTCTTGGTTCCAGCTCACACGGGACCCAAGTTCCTTCTTTCTAAATCATGCCCCTAGCCTTGAGATGTTTTGAAATGGCTTGCTGTGTCACCCCCACTAATCGTTCCAATTGAGTTTTACGCAAGTCTTCACACAGCAATATCTCCAATTCTGCATCTTCGAAAACACTCTCTGTTCCACCACTATGCTTGTCTATGACGTTAAAGTCATCGTTCTTCAAGCGTTGAAACCTCTCACGGCACGTTCTTTTACTATTAGTGTCCTTACCATACGTACTCGAGAGCATTCGATGAGACTCAGCCGCTGTTTTCTTCATATTGAAACAAAACAGTAACACCCCCCCGCAAATGACGAAAATTAGGCTCATAAACTGACATTTTCAATCAAGAACAACTGTATGATGCAGAGACAAATCGTGTAATATTTGAATGAGGTTATGTTGACTGAGGTACGAGCTAACTGCCTGACGTCAGCGATCTGTTTCTTTCGACACCTACTTACCGTTGTCGCCACATATCGGCAAACGGCGGAAGCAAAGTTGTACACCTTGTAAAAGAGAGGAAAGAGTGAATGAGGATAAATTTAGGAAAGACCGAAGTGTTGATCAGCAGCAAACATCAAGGTGTCGTCAACGTATCATTGGAAAGGTAGAGCATCGAATAATTAAAATGTTTAGATACAGCGGAGATAACCACGCTCGGTTACACGCCGCTATCGGGATAATGTGAGGAGGGTTGGCACTGGATCCATTCCATTGAACAGATTAACGATTAGGTACAGTGTGACGGCCAGCCTGTATGTGGTTTGAGGCGGCTTCCCCATCCGACTAACTCAGTGTTATTCAACCTGGTCTCTACCGCCCAGAAGTGGGCGTTCCAGCTTTCATGTTTAACAGATAGCTGTAGGGATTTTAAAAACGTTTTCATTAGGTTTTTAAAAATTTTTGGCATAAAGCATTTGGTAAGTAACTACCATTATATGCGTTAACTTGCAGTAACTCACTTCACAAATTTTATAAAGCAAACTAACTTCACTACTTTATCAATTACCATTACTATGGAGCTGGTGTGCGGTTAGGAAATTTTACTACTAACAGAGATACATAGGTAGACGGTAGATAGAAAAAGTCTAGACGAATATTTTTCTGAAACCACAGTTCCTCATCCTATCTCAGCTACACGGTTCGCAAACAAGCATGTTCACATGGGTAACACAAGGCGCAGTCAGATAGGGTACAGACTTTCCGTCATGGGGGAAAGGGGGGATGGGATGGCGGCGGGAAGGGCATCCAGTCGCCCTCTACTACTTTGCCAAATCCAGATGATGACTCCGAAAACATTCGGGGCGAAGGGCAGGAAAAACGGAGACATGGGAAGTTTGATGACAGGAGATAGAAACTGTATGGGCCAAATAACAAGTAGAATATCCATGAGTAAAAGGGTTTAAGCAGGCGTCAAAGCAGGTATCGCACAGTCATCGTCATACATTCAAGGTTTAAGACACTGAAGAGCAACATACACATTGGATTTAATACACTGCACATGAACAAAAAATCATAGTAGAATCATATTAGAAGTTGACCTGCACTACCAACAAAAAGAAATATGTCCTCAGCATTCGATGGTGACTAGACGTTCTAGGAGATGTATCTATTCGTGCAGTAAAAAAAATGTGATTTACAACCTCTTCTTAACTACAGTCGCAGAGTGGGGATGCGACCACACCAGTACGATGTAGATGCTTCCTGTAACAGCCATGGTTGAATGTGATGTTCGTTACAGTGTTCGTGAGTTTTCTGGAGCACCGATCTTCCTCATTCCAGCTGTTAGGATTCAGCACTATAGTCATTTGGGTATAGTCTTTGTACTTGGAATTCTCTTGCTAGTCCGTGTTCAACCTCTCCCTGATTATTAATCTGATAACGTTTAAAAGATCTGTACCATTTAATTGCAAGTGTCCCCTCGCTCCGTCATAAACGGCTAGTATGAACTGTTTCATTGCCAGGTATTCCACTATGCTTCAGCCGAGCACATGAGAACTCCCTGATTCCTATTCATAGTGTGTAACATCATATTCATGTTGTCACATGCTATTGGATGGCTGGATCTTCCGTTATGCAGATGTCTTAAAATGGTTCAAATGGTTCTAAACACTATGGGACTTAACATCTGAGGTCATCAGTCCCCTAGACGTAGAACTACTTAAACCTAACTAACCTAAGGACATCACACACATCCATGCCCGAGGCAGGATTAGAACCAGCGACCGTAGCAGCAGCGCGGTTCTGGACTGAAGCGCTTAGAACCGCTCGGCCACAGCGGCCGGCGCAGATGTCTTAATAGTTCCAGGGCCGATCTGGAATCAGAAAGGATGACGAACTTACAGCGCAAGTGCTTCTCGGCGGAATGGAGAGCTCGCAGTATAGCCAAAATCTCGGCTGCCATAATCGTGAATTCCTTAGAGAGCTTGAATTTCATTCCAGTATGACAGCTGCTATCCCAGAAAGCACAACCGCATCCATCTTCATTCTTCGAAGTGTCGAAGTAGACAAATCTTGATGTTTGGAGAGATACTCCGTCAAAATGCAGTTATCTTAATAACCACAGCCAAAGTACAGGTCAAATACAAGTTGTGGTTCCAATACATTGGTGTGGGCTCTGAGCACTATGGGACTCAACTGCTGAGGTCATTAGGCCCCTAGAACTTAGAACTAGTTAAACCTAACTAACCTAAGGACATCACAAACATCCATGCCCGAGGCAGGATTCGAACCTGCGACTGTAGCGGCCTTGCGGTTCCAGACTGCAGCGCCTTTAACCGCACAGCCACTTCGGCCGGCAAAAACAATACATTGGTACGGTAGTCTGCTTCAAAGCAGAATAATCGTTCAGCAGACACCCTTAGTTTGAGAAATAGACCAGTATACAGGCTTGCGGCAGCAAAAGGAGGAACACTTTTATTGAGGCAGTATCTGGAGGTATAGCACAACCCCGTAAGTTACAAATGTCTTGTAATATCGGGTGGTTATAATTAAAGTGCATCTACTCACAGAGGTCCGGCTTCAGCTGTAATTATCTTATGGCAGCGAAACTTGGTACATATTCTAATGCGTTAACGCGGCACCGGTTTACGTTGCAAGAGAATCAGTTCTAATTTTGGGCATCAGGAGCAAATCTGACGATATGAATGCAAGAAAGTCGTATAGAAATGTTTTCATATGTAATGAAAGAGGATCGGGACTTGAGCAGAAAAGGTCAAACAAGTGAGAATCAACATTACCCCTTTCTCAATTGTTTGACCTTTACTGCTCACGTCCCGTTCTTGATCCATTAACAGAAAGGGATAATGTTGATTTTCTTACTAACGGACGCTCTCACGATTTGTTCAATATGAGCACCGGAGACGACGACAAGATGCTGCAGCGCCACATTTGCACCTGCTGACCAAAACTGGAACTAATATTTCTCCAGCGTAAATCGGTTCCACATTGACGCATTAGCATATTTGCCATGTTTCTCTGCCATACGGTAATCACAGCCCACACTGGACTTCCGTGAGTATGTGCACTTTAAATACAACCATGCAGAATCTGGTCTTACTCTACCTGCGACCGTTTGCGTAAAAATTTCGCACTCAGGTATTCACGACGTAGGCATAGTGTAGGCTCGTTTACTTCAACTAAAACAGCGTAAGTTAATGTAAAATGGTGAAATTTTTTTTTTTGACGAAATAAGAATTCTGGTGTAACTTGATCTTATACTCGCCAAAAGTTTTATGTGGAGTGGAGTGGATGGAAGTGAATCATGGCCATTCAGACATAAAGGAAATATAATTGAATACTTTTTGTATGTAGTTGCTGTTGTTGTTGTTGTGGTCTTCAGTCCTGAGACTGATTTAATGCAGCTCTCCATGCTGCTCTATCCTGTTCAAGCTTCTTCATCTCCCAGTACTTACTGCAAGCTACATCCTTCTGAATCTGCTTAGTGTATTCATCTCTTGGTCTCCCTCTACGACTTTTACCCTCCACGCTGCTCTCCAATGCTAAATTTGTGATCCCTTGATGCCTCAGAACATGTCCTACCAACCGATTCCTTCTTGTCAAGTTGTGCCACAAACTCCTCCCCAATTCTATTGAATACCTCCTCATTAGTTATGTGATCTACCCAACTTACCTTCAGCATTCTTCTGTAGCACCACATTTCGAAAGCTTCTATTCTCTTCTTGTCCAAACTATTTATCGTCCATGTTTCACTTCCGTACATGGCTACACTCCATACAAATACTCTCAGAAACGACTTCCTGAGACTTAAATCTATACTCGATGTTAACAAATTTCTCTTCTTCAGAAACGCTTTCCTTGCCATTGACAGTCTACATTTTATATCCGCTCTACTTCGACCATCATCAGTTATTTTGCTCCCCAAATAGCAAAACTCCTTTCCTACTTTAAGTGTCTCATTTCCTAATCTAATTCCCGCAGCATCACCCGACTTAATTCGACTACATTCCATTATCCTCGTTTTGCTTTTGTTGATGTTTATCTTATATCCTCCTTTCAAGGCACTATGGGCAAATGTCTATAAGGTACATTACATATGTAGAATTGTGGACAGTTGGGAATGTGAGTCTCACGTCGCGCTATTCATTTGTGTCCTCGGTGGCTCAGATGGATAGAGCGTCTGCCATGTAACCACGAGATCCCGGGTTCGAGTCCCGGTCGGGGCACACATTTTCAGCTGTCCACATCGAGGTATATCAACAACACCTGTCGGCAGCTGAGGGTTTCAGTTAGTCATCATTTACTATCCATTCCGTTCAACTGCTCTTCCAAGTCCTTTGCTCTCTCTGACAGAATTACAATGTCATCGGCGAACCTCAAAGTTTTTATTTCTTCTTCATGGATTTTATTACCTACTCCGAATTTTTCTTTTGTTTCCTTTACTGCTTGCTCAATATACAGATTGAATAACATCGGGGAGAGGCTACACCCCTGTCTCACTGCCTTCCCAACCACTGCTTCCCTTTCATGCCCCTCGACTCTTCTAACTGCCATCTGGTTTATGTAGAAATTATAAATAGCCTTTCGCTCCCTGTATTTTACCCCTGCCACCTTTAGAATTTGAAGGAGAGTATTCCAGTCATCATTGTCAAAAGCTTTCTCTAAGTCTACAAATGCTAGAAACGTAGGTTTGCCTTTCCTTAATCTTTCTTCTAAGATAAGTCGTAAGGTCAGTATTGCCTCACGTGTTCCAACATTTCTAGGGAATCCAAACTGATCTTCCCCAAGATCGGCTTCTACCAGTTTTTCCATTCGTCTCTAAAGAATTCGCGTTAGTATTTTGCAGTTTTATTTTGTATGTAGTAGTTAAGAAAAATACTTAAACTGAAATGAACTGACAGGATGAGGAGTGCAGTGATTCTTGGCTGAGATGTGTATTACGAAGAAATTGGCGACAACGATGGAACATGGAAGGAAAAATTGCGAAAAGGAGAGGGAGTCTAAGAAGATATCTTGAAATTCTGGATAACATGACAAAAAATTAAGGGACTGGGACAGAATGCCAAAGAAGAAGAAGAAGAAGAAGAGGAAGAAGAAGAAGAAGCAGGAAGAGAAGAAGTAGAGGAGGAGGAAAAGGACGCAAAAATTCACATTGGACGATTGGACGATCTCTCCTATGTAATTCACAAAATAATAGGCTGAAAACCACATTTCCACTCCGCAAGCCATCTTATGGCGTGTAGCGGAGGATAGTTCCACTATGTCTAATTCTTCCTGCCGTCCCCCCTCCCCTCTTTTACTGTTCCATTCGTGAATAATGAGCTGCAAGTATTTCAGTCGATATGAATCCGTATCAGCTTGATTCATTGTTATTTTCACGGTACGTATGTGGTAGATTGCAACATGTTGCGGCCGGCCGAAGTGGCCGAGCGGTTCTAGGCGATACAGTCTGGAACCGCGCGACCACTACGGTCGCAGGTTCGAATCCTGCCTCGGGCATGGATGTGTGTGATGTCCTTAGGTTAGTTAGGTTTAAGTAGTTCTAAGTTCTAGGGGACTGATGACCTGAGAAGTTAAGTCCCATAGTGCTCAGAGCCATTTTGCAACATGTTGCGTAACTCCTCTTCGCTAACAACACTGTTATAGCTTACATCATCACCTCGTGAATAGTTTAACGTTGCCAAAGAAAAAATATAGAACAGCTTTTGTGCTAGACAGCTTTAAAAATAGACTATTAAACTAACTGGTTAGGGCTGATACGGTGTTAATACAAACCCCGTCCAACGGGGATATTGCAACGCTTTGTTATTATTAACAGATAATAACCGCTATTTCAAAAGCAATTACATCATTAATTGCTATGGGACACGGTGTTTGTTTGACAGCTATGTGGCGTAGTTCGATATTATTAACCGCCGCTGGTGTCGCCTCTGTCAGGATTTTTGCAAACGAAATTTACTGGTGAGATAATTTTGTCTTGTTTAACGCTCCACTCTCCTATACTCAGGATGCACATGTTAACTGACACCCTTTTCGGGAGTCAACTTTTCAATGTAAGATCTACAAATGTCGCATAAGACCGCTGACTAAACAACAAATCAGGAAGAAAAATTCTCTATTTTGAATCCACTGAAGATTACATTATGTATTAAAGTCGACCAACAGGGTAAGAAAACTGCTGATTTGAAACTCAACTATGTACTTAAAGCTTAACCATTATGGGTATTTCAAAATCCGTGACTGTTAATTGAATCTAAATACATAAAACTGCAACCAGTCATTTTTTTGAATAGTTATTAATTATTCCATTGAAGTATGTAGTGTTTTCTTATACAGTATTGTGACACCTTGACCGTATCCTGCTGTTACAGGATGACAATTATTGAACTATATGCAATAAAATCGTCATAACGTCCGAACTGTTCGCCTTAGGACGTACAACTGCACGGTTGGCCGCAGGGCATGATGGGAATTAGTATGCGCGTTATGGTTTGGTTTAGCGAGGAATTCCACTTTCATATGGATGGGTCCGTTAATAGTCAAAACTGGAGTATTTGGGGGACTGAGAATCCGCATTTCGCAATCGAGAAGTCTCTTCACAACTACCGAACGGTACGTGGAAGTTTTGAAAGGTGATTTCATCTCCATTATCCAAAGTGATCCTGATTTCGACAAGATGTGGTTCATGCAAGACGGAGTTCGATCCCATCGAAGCAGGAGAGTGTTTGATGTCCTGGAGGAGCGCTTTGGGGACCGCATTCTGGCTCTGGGGTGCCCAGAGGCCACTGGCATGGGCCTCGATTGGGCCCCATATTCTCCGGATGTGAACACATGCGACTCCTTTTTGTCAGGCTATATTAAAGACAAGATGTAAACCCCAAGATGTAAACTCCAAAACCATTGCTGAGCTGAAAACAGCCATTCAGGATGTAATCGACAGCATCGATGTTCCAACACTTCAGCGGGTCAGGCAGATTTTCGCTATTCGTCTCCTCCACTTCATCGCCAATGATGGCAGGCATATCGAACATTTAACCTAAATCTGAATATCTGTAGTGACGTTTACATGATGAACAAAGTGTGTGCACGCCGTAGTCTGTAACTAATTTTTTACATAGTTAAATAACTGTCACCCTGTACTAACAGCACACTTGCTAGTCTGTGTATGAAGCGTGCAAACAAATTATAGTGAAGCTCTTATTAACTCGGAAGTTGGTTTGAACAGCACGGTGCTTGCCTAAGAATGATTCTTTTCTGGTTGGTTTGCCATGGCATTCGGCAACCCGTGAACCGACTCAGACAGACTATTATGTCAGAAAATTTGGGTTTCGAATATACCATTAGAAAACCATCCAAAACGAGTCCGAAAAGCAGAAAATATTGCACAAGTAGCCATTGTTTCAGAATGTTGTCAAAAAGGTCTAAATTCACATCCATACAAATTCACTGTTCTGGATGAGTTACATATATCCACACTAAACCGCACAGGTCCAGTTTAGGTGGCATTTTGTGGCCAATGTATTGTCGGGACATTCGGATACTAGACTCTTCATTTCTTAAAGGCGCCACCTTTGTAGACCTGTCGTAGGAGGAGGAGATTAGTGTTTAACGTCCGTCGACATCGATGTCATTAGAGACAGAGCACAAGCTCGGATTAGGGAAGGATGGGGAAGGATATCAGCCGTGCCATTTCAAAGGAACCATCCCAGAATTTGCCTGAAGCGATTTAGGGAAATCACGGAAACCTAAATCAAACCTAAATCAGGATGGCAGGATGGGATGTGAACCATCGTCCTTCCGAATGGAAGTCCAGTATGCTAAACACAGCAAATGTCGTGGTAAATGCACTCATAGAACACACTCCTGTATGCATCACAAAATCTACACCAGTACGTCGAACAGCCGTTGCATAATCTTGATATTGGTGTTGTTCAACTTTGGGCCCATTTTACTTTGGCCTCACATATTCAGACACGCTGCTAACGTCATTTGTTCCTTATCTTACATCGTACATACTTTTTTGGATGTCATAATTGGATCAGCCAATTGTTCAGAGAAATTAATCACTATTACTCAACCGGTTTAACATTGAGATCGAGCAGCATCAGGTTACCTGAAGGTCTGGCGTCCGTAACTGAGCTACTACGAATCGAAATGTTCAAACAATGGGTCAACAATGTCAGTACCAATAACAAAGTAATTAACAATGAGTAATGTATAGTTAATGGAAGTTAGCTCCTCATACAGCTTACAATAAATTGTACATCGCTTATTCCTAGGTAGGCTGTCATTACATACCACACACACACATATATATATATATACAGGGTGAGTCACCTAACGTTGGCCGGCCGCGGTGGTCTAACGGTTCTAGGCGCTCAGTCCGGAACCGCGCGACTGCTACGGTCGCAGGTTCGAATCCTGCCTCGGGAATGGATGTGTGTGATGTCCTTAGGTTAGTTAGGTTTAAGTAGTTCTAAGTTCTAGGGGACTGATGACCACAGATGTTAAGTCCCATAGTGCTCAGAGCCATTTGAACCATTTTTCACCTAACGTTACCGTTGGATATATTTCGTAAACCACATCAAATACTGACGAACCGATTCCACAGACCGAAGGTGAGGAGAGGGGCTAGTGTAACTGTTTAATACAAACCATACAAAAATGCACGGAAGTATGTTTTTTAACACAAACCTACGTTTCTTTTAATGGAACCACGTTAGTTTTGTTAGCACATCTGAACATATAAACAAATACGTAATCAGTGCCGTTTGTTGCGTTGTAAAATGTTAATTACATCCGGAGATATTGTAACCTAAAGTTGACGCTTGAAACCTCCAACGTTCAGTTGCGTGTTGTAACAAACACGGGCCACGGTCGGCGAGCAGCATCTGCAGGGACATGTTTACGATGACGACCGTTCTCCTGATCTTACACCTCAGGACTTCTTTCTGTGGGGTACATTAAAGCAGAATGTGTACCGTGATTTGCCTACAACCCCAGCGGATATGAAACAACGTATTGTGGCACCCTGCGGCGACATTACATCAGATGTACTGCGGCGTGTACGACACTCATTACGCCAGAGACTGCAATTGTGTGCAGCAAATGATGGCCACCACATTGAACATCTATTGGCCTGACATGTCGGGACATACTATATTCCACTCCGTAATTGAAAACGGAAACCACGTGTGTACGTGTACATCACCCCTCATGGTAATGTACATGTGCGTCAGTGAAAAAGACCAATAAAAAGGTGTTAGCATGTGGACGTAATGTGCTGTTCCAATCTCTTCTGCACCTAAGGTCCATCACCGTTCCCTACGTAATTCGGTGCTCTCCGATACGCACGATCGAACAGCGGAGGAGTGGTACTCAAGCGTCAACTTTAGGTTGTTTATATGTCCACATGTGCTAACAAAATTAACGGGGTTCCATTTAAAAAAACGTAGGTTTGTGTTAAAAAACATACTTCCGTGCATTTTTTTATGGTTTGTATTAACCAATTACACTAGCCCCTCTCCTCACGTTCGGTCTGTGGAATCGATTCGTCAGTATTTGATGTGGTTTACGAAATATATCCAGCGGTAATGTTAGGTGACTCACCCTATATATATATATATATATATATATATATATATATATATATATATATATATATATATATGCTTTTTTTACAATTTGAGAAACTGAACTTTGCGTAAACATGTTACTTGTTTGTTTTTGTGGATTGTGCATACCTTTCCATTGTGCAAGCTTCTGACACAGGCAGCGTGGGGTGCACGCTTGAGGTGCGTTATCTGTGCCCTTCATTTATTTCAAGCGTCAACTTCGCTTCGCAATTTATCGACTTGTAGTTGACGTATTACGATGCAAACAACGCCATTATTTTGTGATTTTTCATGCTATTGATTACATACGAAATAATAGGGGGTGTCCATTTAAAAATACACAAGTTTGTGTTGGAAACAGTATTTGTTTACGTTTTAAAATGTCGCATAGTGTTTGGTTTCCTAAGCCCCTGAAGTACGTTCATGCTGGTGAGAACCGTTTTTGAATATCTATTGTTGTTGCAGAGATATTTGAGGTGGCAATGTTAGGAGAGACAATACAACTCCAGCAAGTGGACGAGTTTGTAATCTTGGACTCAAAGTCAATGTTGTGTTAGGTAATCAATAACGCTATGTCTCAGTGAATGGTACACTGTGAAACATTTTTGAATAGGTCTTTCGGAGAAGAAATGAATTACCGAATAAAAAATACAGGGTGCCATTTTAAAAAGTCATACCGCCGTTCATATCTTCGTAAAAAACAAAGCTACAAGGAAGGCAATCATGCTGTTGATGTCCCCCTGACTGCTAAATATGATTTGCTTGAAACATTTTGTAATTTGCATCTGGACAAACAGTTATTTAGGGTGGTCGAGATAAATGAGGCACCATATATGTGTGTGTGTGTGTGTGTGTGTGTGTGTGTGTGTGTGTGTGTGTGTGTGATTTGTATTTTGGAGAATGCAGTGATTTTCCTAAATCACTCAAGGCATATATATATATATATATATATATATATATATATATATATATATATGGGTGTGGGTGTCTTTGTGTGCCTTCCTTAGTGTCGTCAGGCAGATATTTGAAATTTCACTTTTGCAGTGTGTCAGCCCAAACAAATATTGTTCATCACATGTTCCACTCGTCATCCAGTGTAAACAGTAAGTTTCTGTTTGCCTCTCTTTACAGACAAAATTATTTTTAAAGCGGAATGCTACAAGCGCATTCGATAGAGCGGTTCAAAATTAGTCTACTGTGACATTCATTTTATCGATATGTACTAATGTGTACGATAAAGTCTACGACTAACGAGCACTCCACCAGCAACTGAGCAGCGTGGCTTAAAGGCGATAGCTGTCGACGTGGGCCGGGGTGGTGCTCTCGCTGCTGGAATATTTGTTATTCTTCGTGTTAACACATCGATAAAACGAACATCGCAGCAGACTAATCCTGGCCCGCTCCTTCGAATGGGCACGCTGTTTTGTTTGTAACTGGAAACAAACCGACAGTTTCCTTTGGCACTGGCCCTCATGAAACGTGATGAGCACAGTTTGTATGGGCTGGACTCAAGCCGCTCATTACAAAAACTAAACTACAAATATATGCCGAAACACGAGAGAATATTGACCTGAGACTTTTTGGAGAGACACGCAGTATGTGTACACACGTTGTGGTACTATATGCATATGCAAGTGTTTTTTGTGTGCCTGTAGATATGCAGGTGGCGAAAAGGTGAGAGGACCAAGAACGAAGAAAGTGCAAACTCTGAATATAAATGTTTATCTGTACAATTTATCCATTCTGAGCGCCAGAAACAAAATTTCGTAGCATTAGCGTCACCTTACCACTTACAGAGGATGACATGATTGCACTGTGTAAGTCACGAAAATAAGACAGGAAAGCTACGCCATGACACTAAGCAATGCATAAGATAATTAATCACGCTAAGGTGTAGTACAAGACGATGTGTCACGTATGTATGTAACGAGCGTAGTAAGGGGAACTCTCTTGAAGCACGTCTTATTTCATTGTTGTTAAGCTAACGCAGAGGTTCGAATATTGGTGCAGAGAATGGAGTTGAACTTAACGTATGTTAATGTAGCGTACTGTGTGTAAAGTAGCGAGGAGATCCTTTACTGTTCTGTTACGCTGTTTGCGATAAATTGCTAGAAGCAGCAGGCTAGCAACGGTAAAGTACATGGGGTATACGCCAGGGCAGTTCAGTGCGGAATGACCATATAAAACAAATTTGGGGAATGCAGTGATTTTCCTAAATCGCTCCAGGCAGATGCTGGGAGGGGAAAAACGATTTCCTTCCCCAAGTCTGACACAATGGGAGCTTTTACTCCCTCTCTAATTACCGCGATGTCGACGGGACGTCAATCTTCTTTCTTCCTTCTCTAGGGAAAGCAGACGCCAGGGTGAGATCCGTTTGAAGAATCATAAAGAAAGAAGTGGTTCACAAAAACAGTCGTTCGACCGATTCCTGTGCATTGCTCATTTGTTTGGGATGCTTATTAACACAGACAAGAGAGGCGTCGTGCATACGAATAGTCTTACTGTTCAAATTACAGAAACGTATTTTCTAAGAAGAGTTGGTTAATATGTTACTGTTTCTCCAAAATTCAAAAGAAAGGGAGATCCCGTCGACGGCGAGGTAATGAGGGACGGAACACACGTTCAGGATTGATAAGGACGGGAAAAGAAGTCAGCCATGTCCTTTTAGAGAAACAATCCCGACATTAACCTTAAGGAGACCTGGTCGTGAGAGAATTTTCTATGATTGACTACACTAACGTTGGTACACTTTTCTCAAAAAGTGTTTGTTCGAAACAAATCAAATGTGAAACATTCATGCCACATTTTCTTCAAAGTGTATTACTTATACGCCAGTAGCATTGTTATCAGGCAAGAAATTCCAAAAAAGGATGTACAGCTTAAAACACTGGTATTTAAAAAAATAATATCTAAATACTTGTCAAATCTTTTATCCGACTGGCATAATTCTAGCACATTTTAATGAAAGTGATGTAATTAATCTCTGTAGCAAGTTTCATTGATATAAGTAAATTAGTTTCAGAGAAAATCGTACCTAAACCTAAAAATTCCATATTTCTGGAAAATGCATTTAATGTTTGTGATACAATCTTTTCAACCTACATTCAAAGTTAAAACTCGTCAGGTCCACAGTTTTCATTGTTGCAGGCTTCTGTATCCACCAGTTTGATTTGGAGGCCCTCTTTAGTCAATTGTAGTATCCTTTTCTCGGCCTCCCGCGTCCTCAGCTGGTCAGTTGTTAGAATCACATCCCCCATGTTCACCGCAGGTTCTATACCCATACCCCTGAAAACTTTCAACTTTCTCTCTAACCCATCAGTGAAATACAACACTGCGTTCATGATACCTGTTTAAGGCAAGCGTGCTCACACCTGGTTATTGAATCTTTCGTCGGGATTTTGAGTTCTCCATGGATGCATTTAGCAATTATCCCTTTGTTAGCTAAGGTTTTATAACATGTGCTATGGACATTGGTAGAGGATGGTTATGTCCATCAGCAGCTACATTATCTCATTGATAATTACACAGTGACTCGGGGCCCTTTGGACAGAGAGAATGACAGGAGTCCTCTGTTACCTTTAAAGTTACTCCTCCTGTAAACGTCCTTATTCTTCCCATATTTACAGTATGCTTGGATAAAATACAACAATAAAATTCCTTCCTAAAATCAAACGGAGCGAGATGGCGCAGTGGACGGGACTTTCATTCCGGAGGACGACGGTTCAAAACTCGCATCGTACTATCCTGATTTAGGTTTTCTGTAATTTCCCTAAATCACTTCAGCAAATGCCGGGATACTACCTTTGAAAGGGTACGGCCGACGTCCTTCCCCATTCTTCCCTAATCTAATGGGACCGATGACCTCGCTGTTTGGTCCCCTCCTCCAAATTAACCAACCAACCTAAAATCAAGCACTGTTTGAAATGACTTTTTTTTTGAGTCATCAGTCTCCTGTCTGGCTTGATGCGACCCGCCACGAATTCCTCTCCAGTGCCAACCGCTTAATCGTAGAGTAGCACTTGCAATTTACATCCTCAATTATTTGAGGGATGTATTCCAGTCTCTATCTTCCCCTACAGATTTTGCCCTCTACAGCTCCCTCTAGTGACATGGAAGTCATTCCCTGATGTCTTAAAAGATGTCCTATCATCCTGTCCCTTCTTCTTGTCAATGTTTTCCACATATTTCTTTCCTCTCCGATTCTGCGCAGGACCTCCTCATTCCTTACCTTGTCAATCCACATAATTTTCAACATTCGTCTGTAGCACCACATCCCAGATGCTTCCATATTGTTCTTGTGGTGTCACCGTCAGACACCACACTTGCTAGGTGGTAGCCTTTAAATCGGCCGCGCTCCGTTAGTATACGTCGGACCCGCGTGTCGCCACTGTCAGTGATTGCAGATCGAGCGCCGCCACACGGCAGGTCTAGTCTAGAGAGACTCGCTAGCACTCGCCCAGTTGTACAGCCGACTTTGCTAGCGATAGTTCACTGTCTACATACGCTGTCATTTGCAGAGACGACAGTTTAGCATAGCCTTCAGCTACGTCATTTGCTACGACCTAGCAAGGCGCCATATTCAGTTACTATTGATACTGATATTGTGAATCATGTACCGTCAAGAGCAACGTTCCTCATTAATGGATTAAATTTATGTATCAAACTAATTATGTCAGCTTTCTGAACTCTCATTCCTTGTCATGTTCCAGACCTCACGTCAGTCTAGTTCTTCCCTCCTCACGCCAGCCTGCGTGAGCTAAAACGCATGCATTTCGGCCTCCTCTCGTAACACGGTGTTGGCTCTTCTGCCAACCCAACACTTCTGGTCTGGTTTTTCAAAAGTCCATGTTTCACTGCCATACAAAGCTGTTCTCAAAACCTATATTCTCAGAAATTTCTTCCTCAAATTAAGTTCTATGTTTGATACTAGTAGACTTCTTTTGGCCAGGAATGCCCTTTCTTCCACTGCTAGTCTGCTTTTGATGTCCTCATTCCTCCGTCTGTCATTGGTTATTTTGCTGCCTAGGTAGTAGAATTCCTTAACTACATCTACTTGGTAACCATCGATCCTGCTGTTAAGTTTCTCACTGTTCTCATTTCTGCTACTTATCATTTTTTTCGTCTTTCTTGTATTTACTCTCAGTCCATATTCTGTACTCATTAGACTGTTCATTCCATTCAGCAGATCATGTAATTCTCCTTTTCTTCACTCAGGATAGCAACATCAGTGAATCATGCCTTTCATATCCTTTCACCTTGAATGTTAATTCCACTCCTGCACCTTTCAAATCAATATCACGAGTGAAACAAAAGCAGAACACTGAACTGGTGTTCTGCTGTACCTACACTTGTGGACACACAGCCTCTCCCTCCCGTGGTGGTACATTGGAGTTTATGGAGTATAGTGCGAGAGTACTCACAGTCCTCCCCTTATTTCCACTCACAATAATTGGACGGAACAAATTATATGGTATAAGCGTTTATTGTAACAGACTTTACAACTTGCACAGACAGCGCGCCAACTGCGGCTCCTGGCTTAGCTGAGAGACACGCCCGTCCGCTACGGGGTCTCGAAGCTACCTTACAACGGCGCTAATCTTACCTGCGAGCACAAAAGACCACTTCTGCACGTAGGTTGCAAGGTCTCCAGACAGGGAGGAGACTACACTGGACAGTCTGACCTGCCCAGTTTGGAAGCAGCCACTAGATGTCAGTTGGAGTGATTTGAAGAGTCCAAACAACTTGCACAACTTGCTTAGCACATATTGCGAAGCAGTACGCAAATAATAAATACAATAAAGACAAAGAAAGTATGCTGCAGCAGGGATAAACACAACTCAATTGACAGCAGACAGAAGGGCGCGGGTCAGTTTTTAGAAAACGATTTTTTTCCTATTAATATGCACAAGATTAGATATAAAAAAACCAAATATATTCTGTTCAGGAAGAACTGGAGAGTAATTTAATACAATAACAAAAATTCGTTATTTCAGCGGTTTTGGAATTCCTGTTTTCTTTAAGCGATGTAGGGGGATCACAGGAAATCTAAATCTCCACTATTGGTCATAAAAATTGCTACACCACGAAGAAGACGTGCTACAGACGCGAAATTTAACCGACAGGAAGAACAGTCCCCCTTAAACATCCCAACAACCACCACCACCGACAGGAAGAAGATGCTGTGATATGCAGAGCATTCAGAGCATTCACACAAGGTTCGCGCCGGTGGCGACACCTACAACGTGCTGACATGAGGAAAGTTTCCAACCGATTTCTCACACACAAACAGCAGTTGACCGGCGTTGCCTGGTGAAACGTTGTTGTGATGCCTCGTGTAAGGAGGAGTAATGCGTACCATCACGTTTCCGACTTTGATAAAGGTCCGATCGTAGCTTACCGCGATTGCGGTTTATCATAACGCGACACTGCTGCTCGCGTTGGTCGAGATCCAATGACTGTTAGCAGAATATGGAATCGGTGGGTTCAGGAGTGTAATACGGAACGCCGTGCTGGATCCAACGGACTCGTATTGCTAGCAGTCGAGATGACATGCATCTTATCTTATGAAACAGTGAAAAATAATACCCACAAAAATATCCCATTTTCTACATTGCTTCGAGCGCCACTTCTCAACTGTGTAAAAACAACTCCTTCCTAGCAACCGAGTTGCAGGACCTCAGATATAAATGATGTAAGTTGTCCTTGGTTCTTAAGAATAAGATAAGAGCATCTGCCGAGTATGCTGGAAATCCCAATTTTGATTCCAAAAGGGTCTGGTTGAGCGTGTTCGCAGTTCGATTTACAGCCTGACACAAATTTTCATTAATCTCTATCAATTAAATCTGTTTGCTCTGTAGTGAGCAGCTAAATGCGATTTTATTTCACCAAACGCAAGTCTTCAGGCTTCAGCAGGTTGGTCCGACTTGAGTCATTTCGGAGAACTTAATTGGCTATCGAGTTGTCGAGGGTTCAGGATACAGCACGCACAGGCATGTGTTGCCCCAGTGGCTCATTTCACTAGGAGGAGACTAGCATTAATGTCTTCTGGAAGAAGAGACGGGCCGCAGAGGAAACGGAAGAGTAGCAGCCGATCGACTACTCGACAATGGAAGTGACTGTGGAGCGAGAGAGCCAGAGAGGAATGAGAGGACCCACCTCCCTTCCTCTCTGGTTGGAGTGGGAGGAGCAAGAACAGTGGGTGAGGCTCGGATTCGATTTCAGCAAAAGGGAACGGGGGGGGGGGGGGGGGGCAGACTGCAATCTCCAGACAATCGGCCACCGAGGATCAAAGGCGAGCAATGCGGTCACTCGCTGCGGCTGATGAGCCAACCGCAGCGGTGGCGAAAGCCGCTTCCCAGCCGCTCGTTACCAAGCGGTTCTCTTTCTCAATCAAAGGCGTTTGCTGAACCTCCCACACACATATGTCCGTTGAATAAGAAGACAGTTGCTTCCAAGTGCACGGCTCCTACGAAAGAATATTTTTATAGCCTTGTCATTCCTGCAGAAAGTGATGCTTCGGTGCTCATGTTAGCCTGCAGTGGAGATGAATAAGTTTATATGAATAGCCTGGTACGGCCGTATAATTTCCTAAGCTTCTTTTCTGACCTATCTGTCATGTTGCGAAGTTTAATAGTAGGCCACCAATGCAGGCTAATTGATGTTAATGACAATAATTAATAATGAACAACAATTTTACACTCGTATGCGGTATTTTCAATGAACAAATGGGAGGCTGAAGTGTGCCAGTAGCAATAGTGTAAACTACCTCCTATCTTGTCCAGTGATTTCATATCTATTCCGTATTTCTGGATTTCCGGAAGGCTTTTGACACTGTACCACACAAGCGGCTCGTAGTGAAATTGCGTGCTTATGGAATCTCGTCTCAGTTATGTGACTGGATTTGTGATTTCCTGTCAGAGAAGTCACAGTTCGTAGTAATTGACGGATAGTCATCGAGTAAAACAGAAATGATTTCTGCCATTCCCCAAGGTAGTGTTACAGGACCTTTGCTGTTCTTTATCTATATAAACGATTTTGGAGACAATCTGAGCAGCCGTCTTCGGCTGTTTGCAGATGACGCTGTCGTTTCTCGATTAATAAAGTCATTAGAAGCTCAAAAAAAAACTGCAAAAGATTTAGAAAGGATATCTGAATGGTGCGAAAATTGACAGTTGACCCTAAATAAGGAAAAGTGTGGGGTCATCCACATGAGCGCTAAAAGGAACTCGTTTAAACTTTTGTTACACGATAAATTCAACTTAATACCTAGGTATTACAATTACGAACAACTTAAATTGGAAGGAAGAGGTAGAAAATGTTGTGGGGAAGGCTAAACAAAGATTGATTTTTATTGGCAGAACACTTAGAAAATGTAACAGACGTACTAAGGAGACTGCCTACACTACGCTTGTCCGTCCTCTTTTAGAATACTGCTGCGCGGTGTGGAATCCTTACCAGATAGGACTGACGGATTACATCGAAAAAGTTCAAAGAAAGGCAGCACTTTTGTACTATCGCGAACTGTGGGAGAGGGTGTCTCAGTGTGGGCTGGAAATCGTTAAAGGAAAGGCGTTTTTCGTTGCGACGGAATCTTCTCACGAAATTCCAATTATCAACTTTCTCCTCCGAATGCGAAAATATTTTGTTGACACCGACCTACATAGGGAGGAACGATCACAAAGATAAAATAAGGGAAATCTGAGCTCGTACGGAAAGATACAGGTGGTCATTCCTTCCGCGCGCTATGCGAGATTGGAATACTAGAGAATTGTGAAGGTGGTTCGATGATCCCTCTGCCAGGCACTAAAATGTGATTTGCAGAGTATCCATGTAGATGTAGATATAGATGTAGAACTTTCACTTGTGTAGTCTTGCAAGTTTCTGATAATCATTCATACCCTGAAATATACGAGGACTGCCCAGAAAGAAAGTTCCAGTCGGCCGCGAAGTGGAAACCACAGTGAAAATCAGAAACTTTCCAGCTATTTCTCTGCATAGTCGCCGCTGTCTTAGACATCTGTCTTAGCATTGTACCAACTTTCCAATACCCTCGCCATAGAAGGCAGCTGTCTGTGCTTTTCGCCAGTTCTCTAAGCGGGTCTACCATTTTGTGCCAAGATGCGTTCATAGCCAGCAGCTCATGTGAGCAGAGATGAACCTCACAGGGAGCTACTTCCGAGCAGTATGGTGGGTGGTCAAACACTTCACATTGAAAATAATGGAGGAGCGTCTTCACAGCTCCTACAGTGTGCGGCCGAGAATTGTCACGAAGAAGGAAATGCATGACAGCGCATGACAGTTACGTTATGTGGGGTTGTATGAATTCAGGCGAAATCTCTCGGGAGGCACACATACTTGGCGGGATATATTATTTTTCTGGAATCTTTGCGTATGTTTTGCGCTCTCAAAACTGCATGATCGACGTGCATACTGGAGACACTACCCAACACATACGAGCAAATCTTCATCGGATTTCCGCTGTGGATTCCATTTCGCCATCGATCGGTGCTTGCTTTCTTGACACCCTTCGTACCTTCAAGTAGAAGAAACAGTTTTAAGGGGTGACACGATCTGACTCGAATAGCGATGTGGCTAGCAATATAACGCAGAAACCGCAAAACCGTGGGGAAAACCTTTCAGTGGTAGTGCCTTCCTGAAAATTATTCATGAATTGCAAACTATGAGCTCCTAGTTTCACTCCGAAAATATGCCATCCTTTAATTTAACAGCTTGCAAACCTGTCCTATTTAACCAATATTAATGTGCAAGCTTTTCGTTTCCGCCACCTGAACATCTCGTAGAAAACTTAATCAGTGTCAAACTCACTGCACTTACGGAAGGCAAGTGCAGTGTACCACTTACACTACTGGCCACTAAAATTGCTACACCAAGAAGAAATGCAGATGATAAACGGGTATTCATTGGACAAATATAATATACTAGAACTGACATGTGATTACATTTTCACGCAATTTGGGTGCATAGATCCTGAGAAATCAGTACCCAGAATAACCACCTCTGGCCGTAATAACGGCCTTGATACGCCTGGGCATTGAGTCAAACAGAGCTTGGATAGCGTGTACAGGTACAGCTGCCCTTGCAGCTTCAACACGATACCACAGTTCATCAAGAGTAGTGACTGGTGTATTGTGACGAGCCAGTTACTCGGCCACCATTGGCCAGACCTTTTCAATTGGTGACAGATCTGGAGAATGTGCTGGCCAGGGCAGCAGTCGGAACATTTTCTGTATCCAGAAAGGCCCGTACAGGACTGGCAACATGCGGTCGTGCATTATCGTACTGAAATGTAGGGTTTCGCAGGGATCGAATGAAGGGTAGAGCGACGGGTCGCAATACATCTGAAATGTAACGTCCACTGTTCAAAGTGCCGTCAATATGAACAAGAGGTGACCGAGACGAGTAACCAATGGCACCCCATACCATCACGCCGGGTGATACGCCAGAATGGCGATGACGATTACACGCATCCAATGTGCGTTCACCGCGATGTCGCGAAACATGAATGCGACCATCATGATGCTGTGAACAGAACCTGGATTCATCCGAAAAAATGACGTTTTGCCATTCGTGCACCCAGGTTCGTCGTTGAGTACACCATCGCAGGCGCTCCTGTCTGTGGTGCAGCGTCAAGGGTTACCGCAGCTATAGTCTCCGAGCTGATAGTCCATGCTGCTGCAAACATCGTCAAACTGTTCGTGCAGATGGTTGTTGTCTTTCAAACGTCCCCATCTGTTGACTCAGGGATCGAGACGTGGCGGTACGATCCGTTACAGCCGTGCGGATAAGATGCCTGTCATCTTGACTGTTAGTGATACGAGGCCGTTCCGTATAACCCTCCTGAACCCACCGATTCCATATTCTGCTAACAGTCATTGGATCTCGACCAACGCGAGCAGCAATATCGCGATACGATAAACCGCAATCGCGATAGGCTAGAATCCGACCTTTATCAAAGTCGGAAACGTGATGGTACGCGTTTCTCCTCCTTACACGAGGCGTCACAATAACGTTTCACCAGGCAACGCCGATCAACTGCTGTCTGTGTATGAGAAACATGTTGTAGGCACGCCACTGGCGCCAACCTTGTGTGAATACTCTGGAAAGCTAATCATTTGCATATCACAGCATCTTCTTGCTGTCGGTTAAATTTCGCGTCTGTAGCACGTCATCTTCGTGGTGTAGCAATTTTAATGGCCAGTAGTGTACGTACGAGATTGTTTGGGTTGTATGATCTCGTTGAGTAGTTTACATTAAAATTAAACAGTAGGCAGTCATTTCGAAATGTCTCAGCTGAATGCTGCTACATGGCTGAACTAGCGTCTGCTGGCCGCGTGCAAAATCTAAGGGGTGTCAAAAGGGATGCCTGCCGTGGAGAATGGCCGCGTGCGAAATCTGAGTGATGTCAAAAGGGATGCCTACCGCGCCGATGCCAACGGATCAGTGAATAGTTCTTCCTGTACAAGGACATTTTTAAAGTGCCCTACAATGGTGCTCAGGTGGCACCGAATTTGGGTCCTTTGCCGTCTTATTCACACCCCTCCGTCAACGCCGTACAAGAGGACTGAAGAAGTATAAACACCCTTTGATGCTTGGGATCACGTTCAAATTCGTCGAAATATTTTGAACGCTTCCTAGTGGTTCCACTGTGAGCACCAGAGCAAACATTGCGGTCACACTACACTCCAAAAGGGTGCGACCACGTCCAGTGTTCTTGCATTCCCACTGTGAACACCAGAGCAAACATTGCGCTCACAGTACACTCCAAAATGGTGGGATCACGTCCAATGTTCTTGCAGGACCACAGCGTCCTCATAGAAAGGCTGAATCATCTAGGGGGAAAGGTGGCGTCCTGTTGCTAACCGCAGTGCTAACTGTCGTTTTGTCCGAGAAATGTGGAATCGACTGCCCCAAGGGAAACGGTGGTTTCACTGACACCCTGTATGCCCTCCCCTGAGGCCTTTTCGTGACGATTCTGAGCGGCGGTGTGTCGGAAATGTGTTCCTCTGTCACCCATAAGGAAACTGCGCGATTTCGAAGCTGGGAAGTGTGGTTCTTACCTCCATCGCGGAGGCTTCAAGAGAAGGTATGAAATGTGGGTAAGAGGGGTTGTGGCGACCTTCCCATTGTGTGACACGTCCGCGGTGGCGTTGGGCAGTATTATGGTGAAATGTATGGGGAGCTGGAACCCCCCATCCCGACAATGTTAAATTTAGTGACTTTGGCTTCCCTGCATTTCAGGAACCACTGTAGCCACTGACATGAAACTTATGCAGGACATTAAGCTGTATGTTCTGAGTCTACTGAACTAGTAGCGGTGCGTATCGATATTCGCACTTAGGACTATCTTTGGCCTGGCGCTTATACACTCCTGGAAATGGAAAAAAGAACACATTGACACCGGTGTGTCAGACCCACCATACTTGCTCAGGACACTGCGAGAGGGCTGTACAAGCAATCATCACACGCACGGCACAGCGGACACACCAGGAACCGCGGTGTTGGCCGTCGAATGGCGCTAGCTGCGCAGCATTTGTGCACCGCCGCCGTCAGTGTCAGCCAGTTTGCCGTGGCATACGGAGCTCCATCGCAGTCTTTAACACTGGTAGCATGCCGCGACAGCGTGGACGTGAACCGTATGTGCAGTTGACGGACTTTGAGCGAGGGCGTATAGTGGGCATGCGGGAGGCCGGGTGGACGTACCGCCGAATTGCTCAACACGTGGGGCGTGAGGTCTCCACAGTACATCGATGTTGTCGCCAGTGGTCGGCGGGAGGTGCACGTGCCCGTCGACCTGGGACCGGACCGCAGCGACGCACGGATGCACGCCAAGACCGTAGGATCCTACGCAGTGCCGTAGGGGACCGCACCGCCACTTCCCAGCAAATTAGGGACGCTGTTGCTCCTGGGGTATCGGCGAGGACCATTCGCAACCGTCTCCATGAAGCTGGGCTACGGTCCCGCACACCGTTAGGCCGTCTTCCGCTCACGCCCCAACATCGTGCAGCCCGCCTCCAGTGGTGTCGCGACAGGCGTGAATGGAGGGACGAATGGAGACGTGTCGTCTTCAGCGATGAGAGTCGCTTCTGCCTTGGTGCCAATGATGGTCGTATGCGTGTTTGGCGCCGTGCAGGTGAGCGCCACAATCAGGACTGCATACGACCGAGGCACACAGGGCCAACACCCGGCATCATGGTGTGGGGAGCGATCTCCTACACTGGCCGTACACCACTGGTGATCGTCGAGGGGACACTGAATAGTGCACGGTACATCCAAACCGTCATCGAACCCATCGTTCTACCATTCCTAGACCGGCAAGGAAACTTGCTGTTCCAACAGGACAATGCACGTCCGCATGTATCCCGTGCCACCCAACGTGCTCTAGAAGGTGTAAGGCAACTACCCTGGCCAGCAAGATCTCCGGATCTGTCCCCCATTGAGCATGTTTGGGACTGGATGAAGCGGCGTCTCACGCGGTCTGCACGGCCAGCACGAACGCTGGTCCAACTGAGGCGCCAGGTGGAAATGGCATGGCAAGCCGTTCCACAGGACTACATCCAGCATCTCTACGATCGTCTCCATGGGAGAATAGCAGCCTGCATTGCTGCGAAAGGTGGATATACACTGTACTAGTGCCGACATTGTGCATGCTCTGTTGCCTGTGTCTATGTGCCTGTGGTTCTGTCAGTGTGATCATGTGGTGTATCTGACCCCAGGAATGTGTCAATAAAGTTTCCCCTTCCTGGGACAATGAATTCACGGTGTTCTTATTTCAATTTCCAGGAGTGTAGTTTCCGGCTGGGCTGTGTACGGGCAGTTGGTCGGTTGGCGTGGAGCAGCGAGTAAATCTCAGCGGCACGTAGTTTGGCCAGCTGGCAGCCTCTATGCGGTGTCGGACTTTGTGGTGCTGTTCCCATTGCTACGAGGCTCGTGTCTCACCGATCCTGGGCATGAAAGTTGAGTTTTGACTTAATCTGCAAGCAAGCCACGACTGTTCACATTGTGTCATTTGGAGTTCGTTGTCGGCTGTTGGGATATTCCCGCGAGCAACAACGTGTGTTTTCGAGTTGGCAAATTTTAGACACCCTCTGGTGCAGTTTAACTGTACATGGTTATTTGAATTGAAGTGCAAAAGCGGAATCTTCTGCCTTGTGGCCGTTAACGTTCCGGTTACCTGCCCTGGCCGTTGACGTAAATTCAGGCAGTGTATTTTCCTCCTCGTGTTGTCGCTGTCCAGCATAGTGTGTAGTCTGACAGCTCAATGTATAATTGGTTGTGGGCACCAATACCTTCTGCGTTGTTCCATTGAACTCCCTGTTGTGCGCTGATCAGGTGAAGCGGAGGTTATCTTGTTGGTGGGTCCGTTGACTGTCTGTCGGTTAGGTTGTCGTCGGATCGACAATGGTTGGGCCGACTGCCTGTCTCACCTAAGCGAGCGTTAGTGTTTGGATCCTAGGCTCACCCACGGAACTTCTGAGCGCCCTTGGGTGTACTGCCTTTTCTTGTTTGTTCTTGTTTGTACTTGTATGGCTTCTAGCCGATTCTTAGATTAAGGTTGTTTTGCCCTTAAGGTGTCAGATTCTTTGGGCCTTCAGCCTAATTAAGATAAGGCTTTACCTTTTAAATTTCTGATTTTGGTTGATCTTTAAGTTATTGGCTTTTAGCCGTTTTTAAATTAAAGTGGTCTTGCCCTTAAGGCATTAGATTGTACGGCGCATTCAGCCGCTAATTAAGTTCCAAAACTGAAGCTGTGGCTTTTTTTATTTATTTATTTAAATTTTCTTGGCTCTTGTAATGTTTGATCAAATAAAAGGTTGTATGTTCGAGTGTAACTGACAGCCGCTTATTTTGGTCCCTTTCCACAACCTAAACAACCTGTCCTGTCCTGCGAGTTTAGCAGGGCCTCTCAATAACATTATGTTCTTCTTTTAGTTCAGTAGACTCATAATATGCATGCTATTACTCCCTGAAAATTGGAATACTCTACTCGAACTGGTTTCTGAGATTCAGGGGAAATTGCAACAGAAGATGTAAACTTTCAGGAACGTCTTCTAAAGTTTCAAAACCCTGTAACTCACTTAATATATGCTTTTTTTTATTTTTAGTCACTTAGAAGCACCCTGCACCATACTGTATATCATCCTCTTGATCTTTGTCCAAATTTTTTCTTTTTTCCTTCTTTCTGGACTCCTTAGTGGCCAACTGTGCTGCATACTCTGCCTTATCAATGCGAACCTTGTCCATCCGTTCAAGTTCTAAATGGTTCAAATGGCTCTGAGCACTATGGGGCTCAACTTCTGAGGTCATTAGTCCCCTAGAACTTAGAACTAGTTAAACCTAACTAACCTAAGGACATCACACACATCCATCCCCGAGGCAGGATTCGAACCTGCGACCGTAGCGGTCTCGCGATTCCAGACTGCAGTGCCCAGAACCGCACGGCCACTTCGGCCGGCCGTTCAAGTTCTCTGATGCAGTTTGCTCCAGGATTAATTCCCATATGCTGTAGCACTTTCACCCTATCAATGTTGCCATCATTAAAAGCAATAACAGCATCACTGACCCCTTCCGCACTTTAGTGTCTTCGTTCCAAGAAAAACATTTTTTGGTAAGCGAGTCCATATAAGATTATTGAACGACTCGTTGGGATTTTGAGTCTCGCCATGAAGACACTTCTTCAGCAATATAGGGTTTGCTAGGTCTCTGTAAATAGGTTTAACGATATTCATGACTGCTGCTGGGATGGAATGCTTATGGTTGTATAAACTGTTTGAGAACTGAGCAGTGTGATAATTGCACCATGAATCAGGTGCAGAAGGTCAAAGGTGGTGTACTGGTTTTTCATCAGTTGACAGTCTGTGGAAGAAGGTAGCCCATACTACCTGCTTCATTTTCAACAAATCCTCAGAATTATTTCTAATGGTCATCCCATAATACTGCTGTAGTTCATCAATCATTTTGTCTATCAGCCTGCCTCTTATGGTTTTACCATCACTTCGACATACAATACAACGATACGATACTGGGCGGCCTCTGTGGCCGAGCGGTTCTAGGCGCTTCAGTCTGGAACCGCGGGACCGCTACTGTCGCAGGTTCGAATCCTGCCTCGGGCATGGATGTGTGTGATGCCCATAGGTTAGTTAGGTTTAAGTAGTTCTAATTTCTAGGGGACTGATGACCTCAGATGTTAAGTCTCATAGTGCACAGAGCCATTTGAACCATTTTTGATACGATACTGTTTTTGACAGTGCTCCCAATACAAACACGTAATTTGACTTTTGTGACACAGCGACCCACAGCCTTCTATATAAAAAATTACCGTTAGATCTTGAAGTAATGCACGTAAAATTTTTAACATTTTCAACCGGTGTAGATTATATTTAAAAAAAAGAAATAAAATACTTCCCATGTGAGTTTATAAGTGTTATATTCGGAAAATTGCAAATTTTACAATGAGATAAAAATTCGAAACTGTGAAGAAAAAATTTTTCCGTCCTAACTCCGCTTAATGCCAGCAACCATGAAGCTACCTTAAATTTCACATCAACTTCTGATTGTATGGCTGATTTGGGGGAAGGCACCAAACGGCGAAGTTATCGGTCCTGTCGGTTTAGGGAAGGATGGGGAAGGAAGTCGGCCGTGACCTTTCAAAGGAACCATCCCAGCATTTGCCTGAAGCGATTTAGGGAAATCACGGAAAACCTAAATCAGGATGGCCGGACGCGGGTTTGAACCGTCGTCCTCCCAGTGTGCTAACGACTGCACGACCTCGCTCAGTATGAACTTCTGAGCTATAGCCTTCTTTTTCGGATGTGTCGACACCGTGTTCTTCGAAGAATCGCCGATCTAGAGGGTGACGTCACAGGGCGCTATGATTTTGCACCATTGTAGTGGAAGTTTGTGGACACCTTTGATCCAAATCTTAAACTTCTGTGTCGCAAATGGAGGACATTGCGGGGTTTAGAAATAGTGACCCTTTAATTGTGTTGTGCAGTGTAGGTGATGGCTATCCTCACTTGTACAAAGAAACAAATATCTCAATCGGGTTGCAGACGTTATGCGAAAATGTGATTCCTCGAGTTTGAAATGAGACATCCCATCAGCTCTTCGTGTTCTGAGTTGACCGCATAACCGACAGAAAGACCTGGGAAGTTTACGGTGATGTCCAATGGCCGGTTTCCGTGGTTTATCGTCTGGCTGGTTACTGAATGTTCCTTTGAGGGTTATGAATGAATGCGTCCAGGTGGACACGTCACAAAGATAGCGGCTAGCTAACGCACCACGGAACCTCTGCTCACACAACGGCTGTGAGGCAAACAGCAGAGTTGGAAATGACCCGGATATAATCGCGCTAGCTTCTACCCTAGAGCAATATCACATGCTTGTTCGTGCAAACTTTTATAGCTTCAAGTTACGCAAGGGACGAAATGTGTTCGTGCTCTATCTCTGCATCTCCGACGCGATAAGTATGATTTAACTATAGTTCCTTTACTTTACATGTGACTAGAGCTTTGTCGACCATACGCCTCCTCTACGAGCCTCTTCAATTGCTTTCCGTCGAGTACACTGTTTGTCCATATGGTGTTTATCCTAGCTGTATCCTCCCAGATGTTATCTTGCCACCTAATTCTGTGTCATCCTCTTCCTCTCATTTTACGTTTATAGTAACACTTCTCTGCGCCTGAAAGGTACTATTCACACTTTTAACGTGGTGGAGCTGGTTTCGATTATTGGTGACAGCGCCAGTTTAAACTGATCAGTGAAATGGATTCAGATGAAATTATTTGCCTCGCGCTGTGAGCACAAGAGATTCATTTATTTAGCTGTCAACATTACGATAAAATTTCGTTAGTACAGGGTCGATCTCAATTGATAAGGAAAACTGACACAGGTGAAGGTATACGATATAGCAACTAAAACGTCCCAGTAAGCATAGGTCAGCGAACGAGTCTCGACAGCTGGGTGGTCAGCGCTACGGAATGCGATGCAAAGAGGCCCGGGTTCGATTCCCGGCTGGGTCGGAGATTTTCTTCGCTCCGGGACTGGGTGTTGTCTTCATCATCATCATCATCTCATCCCCAACGACGCGCAAGTCACCGAAGTGGCGCAAACTCAAAAGACTTGCGCCAGGCGATCGATTTACCCGACGGAAGGCCCTATCCACTGGACATTTCATTTCATTTCAAAGAAACAAGCCTTTACGAGGTAATTGCGTATGTGAGCCACCACCGATTTCATGATGAAATATTGTCCTGGTTAGTATAAATTTATGTGAAGTATTAAGTGTTCGATTAAACCCCTCATCCTTAGGCTCAAATTTCATCGACGCACTACCGCACGTTGAGCAACATTGGCTAATGTGGAGCAACATTGACTAATGTGGTACAAGCATGATGGGGTACGAACACACTTTACTACTGATGCAAGACAACACCTAACGCATCAGTGTGGTGTATGGTGTATAGGTGGAGCATGGCGTGTACCTTGGTCTCCAAGGTCACCTGACTTCAGCCGGCCAGGGTGGCCGAGCGGTTCTAGGCGCTTCTGTCTTGAACCGTGCTGCTGCTACGTTCGCAGCTTCGAATCCAGCCTCGGGCATGGATGTGTGTGATGTCCTTAGGCTAGTTAGGTTTAAGTAGATCTAAGTCTAGGGGACTGATGACCTCAGATGTTAAATCCTATAGTGCTCAAACCCGTATGAACCATTTTGAAAAACGAGTGATCTTAGATCATTGAAACTTTCTGGAAGAATGTTTAAGGACATGCGGGTAGAAATAACCAATACGCCATTGAAATAAATGCATTTTAATTTCCACATTAGAAGGTAACATTTGTTAACTGGTTACAATGTTCACATTCCAAGTTACTAACTTTGCTCATTGTGACGAGAAACTGCATCCACGACAGCCTGCAACCGCACTCGAGATTGCTCTATTGCTGCCCGAAACATATGACGTGAGATGTTGGCTACCTGCCTCTCTGTTCTGTTCTCGTCTCCATCTTCCGACGAGTACTATTATCCCGTAGGTAAACCTTGCCATTCACGTCGAAATCACACAGGTTCAAATCTGTGGATCAGTTTTGAAAGATTCGCCATTGACTCGGTTTTCTCCAGATTTATCACGAAGTAACAGAGTAACTTCACGAGCAGCGTTCGATGGAGCACCATCGAGCATCAAAACAGCTGAGTCAAAAGCACCTCTCTCCTGCAATTCAAGGATCACCTGCTGGCGAATCAGATCATAGTAACACATACGGTGCAGTCTGCATGTCCTTGAACATTTTGGTCCGAGTCCCTCGTGCACTGCTTCAAGATCGCACATTACGTTCAGCATTCTCACCCGTGGCAACAGAAACTACTTCAACAATTTGTGGAGCAATTCGCCGTCGGCTTCTCCATAACGCAATTACAAACTCGTCAGTCAATTCGATAGTAACAGTAACTTCTTCAACAATTGGTGATGCAATTGGCCGTCGGCCTCACCATAACGCAATTCCAAAATCGTCAATCAATTCGGACTCCCTAATCATGTTCAACGTACACTATGTGATCAAAAGTATCCGGACACCTGGCTGAAAAGACTTACAAATTTGTGACGCACTCCATCGGTAATGCTGGAATTCAGTATGGTGTTGGCCCACCCTTAACCTTTACTGATGGCACTACACACGCTGGCAGACGATGTTCACCGGGCATTCGCCATACCCACACCCTGACATCGGATCGCCACATTGTGAACCGTGATTCGTCACTCCACACAACGTTTTTCCACTTTTCCAAGTTTTTTGATGACAGCTTCCACTCTCGCAGCCACACGTTCATTCAGGAACTGGAAGGTTTCTTGGGAAATGTCAGTCCATTCTTCACGGAGTGCTGCACTGAGGAGAGGTATCGATGTCGGTCGGTGAGACCTGGCTCGAAGTCGACGATCCAAAATATCCCAGAGGTGTTCTATAGGATTCAGGACTCCGTGCAGGACAGTCAATTACAGGGATGTTATTGTCGTATATCCATTCCGCCAAAGGCCGTCCATTATGAACAGGTGCTCGATCGAGTTGAAAGATGCAGTCGCCATCCCCGAATTGCTCTTCAACAGTGGGAAGCAAGATGATGCTTAAAACATCAGTGTAGGCCTGTGCTGTGATAGTGCCACGCAAAACAAGGGGTGCAAGCCCCCTTCATGAAAAATACGACCACACCATAACACCACCGCCTTCGAATTTTACTGCTGGCGCTACACACGCTGGCAGATGATGTTCACCGGGGACTCGCCATACCCACACCCACTGTCATAATACTTGCAGTGAATCCTGATGCAGTATGGAATTCTTGTGTGATGGCCTGGATAGATGTCTGCCTATTAAACATTACGACCATATTCAACTATCGGCGGTCTCTGTCAGTCAACAGACGAGGTTGGCCTGTGCGGTTTTGTGCTGTACGTGTCCCTTCACGTTTTCATTTCACTGTCACATCGGAAACAGTGGACCTAGGGATGTTTAGGAGTATGGAAATCCCGCGTATAGACGTATGACACAAGTGACATCCAATCACCTGACCACGTTAGAAGTCCGCGAGTTCCGCGGAGCGCCCCATTCTGTTCTCTCACGATGTTGACTGCTGAGGTCGCTGATATGGAGTACCTGGCAGTAGGTGGAAGCACAATGCACCTAATATTAAAAATATATGTTTTGGGGGGGGGGGGTGTACGGATACTTTTGATCACATAACGCGTCGATATTCGCGAAGAGCAGCAACACTGTTGCTGTTATTTTGACAAAACTATTTTGAGAGTAAAGCCCTGCTCACCATGTCCAGACTCATGTTAACACTCTGCAAGCGTAATCCACATTTTTACTTGTGGTTCAGTCCTATGTCGCCGTACCAGTACCGTCGCCTAGCGGCAAGTCATGACACCAACACTACTACCAATACAAATCCTGCAATCCACAGTTTGAACATCGTTCCTATAAAGTTTGGCATCCGTGGGGTAAATAGTTTTCCGTCTGCACTGGCTCAAGTAGCGGTAGTTTCATTATAGCCATCCTGTACTTCACAAACGGCTCGTAAACGGATCCAAGTTTACTGGAACGTCTCATATTATCGTATACATTCACTCGCGTCAGTTTTCGCTACTAATTATCACACTACCTAATATAACAATACCTCCACTAACAGTTAATCAGTTCAAAAATTACCACGTCGCGCACTCAAAATATGATCTTTTTATTGCGCAACTAAAAGGTCTTTAATGTGGCAGGTATTGCTACATCACTTGATTACAGTCACTGAAGAAAATTAACAAAAATATCACTTATCTTGTATTTGCAATCCAACGACGATCTCGCTCTGGCTTTGGCTCGTAATTAAAAATGTCGTCAGGTAGCATGACTATAGCTGTTGGTGCGAAAGACAGTCGGATGTTAATTACGCCGACTTGAAGAACTTACGAAGACAATCTTTCAGGATTAATTTGATGATTTATGTTTTTCATTGCAATGTGCTTCATACTTCTTTAAACAATGGTCACTTGAAAATAATTCTTGACTCTCACTTTTCACAAAAATTCACATTCATTAAACTTTTTATACTTTCCCATCTTCAAGACATTACTTCATCATACAATTTCGCAACCGTTACTGCTTTTAGTAAAACTCACATCATTTTTCATTGTCCACAACTCAGACTTATCTTCTCATTTCCAACACAAAGTCAAGACTGTTCATATTCAACACAAAAACTTGACTACTCTGTACGCTTCCGCGCCAAAAGTCACAAACCAGCATCAAAGAGAACAATAAGTACAAAGATATTCACACTAGATATTATATCGATTTCAACATCTCAAAATATCGACGTACATACATATAAAAATGAAACCAAATTTGAATAGAGTGAAAAATATGAGACATTACGTAGAAAAATATTCATTAATCTACTGTATCGAAAAATAGGGTTGGCGGGTGGTAATGGTTTCGCAAATAAAGAACCATTACACTATCCACATCCGTAGCTGAGTGGTCAGCACGACAGCATTCCCTGCGAGGGACCCTGATTCGATTCCCAGCCGAGTTGGAAATTTTCTCCTCTCAGGGACTGGGTATCGTGCTGTCTTCATTATCATTTCATCCTCATAGACGAGCAAATCGCCGAAATGGCGTCAGCACTTGCACCAGGCGACAGGTATACCTAACGGGAGGCCATAGCCACAAGACTGTTTCATTTTATCACACTCCCTGACAGCCTCTGGCGCACGTCATAGCATGGTGCCCCAAGCTGCCGCTTGTGTCGCGTCTTGGGCCTTAAACCGGCAATGGGCGACTGTCACATTAGTAGGCAGCAGAGCGCTGGCATGGTTTGGGCGGCGTACTCCAGACCTCGGCTTACTAGTGATGGACTGACGGCTGTCCAGAGGATCTGGAGGTTTCAATAGCACGGCGGCTGTCTGGTGACAGCCGCCCACTACAGCATGCCTGCTGGCTGGATGACCGCGTATAAATGGCGCCTCAGCTGTAGTTTGTTTGGCACTTGTCGGAGTTGATAGAACGCTGAAACTTCGCAGCCATGCATGTCGTATTGCTTCTAGGACGCCTATTACAGGTGATCAACTGCCCTGGCAACGTTGTCAGCGGTAATGTACCACTCACATGCCGAAAGTATGTAGGTATCTCTCGTTTGGAAGAGATCCGGTGTCAGGTATAATATTTAATAAGGATCACTCTGAACAAAGTCAAGAACTAATAAATTAAAACGTCATATTCCTTGTAGCAGTTTTCCTGCATGAAAAGAAAAAATGTGGTAAGCGATTAACATTTTCCCTTTCATTTTTTGTGGGACTGAACAGAAAAATAACGTTTCTTAAAAGGTTTGAAATTATGGTAAAGTTCTTTCCAAGTCACAAAGTGCTCTCATTCTCAAATACTGTATGACTTAAAGTATGGCTCATCGTCCGTCATGGGCTATACTGCTTTTTCAATCGCACCCCTACTCCTTGTGTAGGTAGGTGGTTCTTACCTCCACAGCGATCTTTTCCAGACAGTTAGACAGTGGTTTAGGAGGACACGTGGAACACACACACACAATACATCAATTTTTATAATATGTACGGATGTACTGCGCCTCAGAACCTTTAGCTAGCAGCCGCGCCTGCAGGGGACAAACCTGGTGCTGCAAGCTCTCCAGCGCCCACTTGTTCTGTCTCCAGAACGCAGGCTGCTGCGCGGAATTTCGCGGCTGGCCGGCTTCGCCCTCGGTCGCGGCGGCCGAGCCGGTAGAGCGTGATATTTACGAGCCTCCGGGGAACTTTTAATGGCCGTACGTCGCTGGTTTTTCTTGCGCCCGTTGACACCGGCAGCTGCTCGCGTCACTGCAGCGGCGATAAAAATCGCGGCTTCCCCTCTGCTGGCCCCTCGGGACGCTGCCCAGCCGATAAGCCGCTCATCTCTGAGAGGGCTGTGGAGAGGTAGGGAGTTCTGCTACAGCAACTCGAAGGGCGCGAGCGTATTGCGATAGGGTGATACCAGTCCCTCTATGCTCACGTAGTTGAACTACTATGCTACCTCTACACTCCGCAAGTCATCGTATGGTGTGTGGCGGTAGGCACTTGCAATACCATTGCCGCTTCACCCCTTTCCTGTTCCAGCAGTGATTGTAGATGAGCCCCCGTGTGAGCTCGAAGTCACCACCCGGTATCCCCATCAACCTCGATTCTTTAAGGGATTTGATACAGTTATTTGGATTCAAAAAATACAATTTTCAAAATTGTTCGACCCTTTAGCTTTATATACGTGAAAATTACAATATAAATTTTTTATTGGTTGCAGAGTTGTAGAAAAATATGCACGGACGGAAAAAAATAGCAACGCCAAAGAAAAATTAACGTAGAGTAATGAAATTTCGGGAATACATTTGTCTAGGTAACATATTTAAGTGAATAACGTTGCAGGTTCACAGCTTAAATTAAGCGCGAGATACCCCATAGCGAGTGTGAAATATTGGGGTAGCGATAACCGATACAAAGCCCACAATAATCAAAGCAAGCATGAAAATATGCATTCATTGTGTTGTACAGATGCCGAACGTCAATTTGTGGGATGGAGTTCTATGCTTGTTGCTTTTGATTGCTCAATACATGGACTGTTAATGCTGGTTGTGGGGACGCTGTTGTCATTCGATGATGTCCCATATGTGCTCCAATGGAGAAAGATCTCGTGATCGAGCGTCCAAGGCAACATGTCTACACTCTAATATAGCACGCTGGGTTACAAAAGCGGTATGTAGGCGAGCGTTATCCTGTTGGAAAGCACCCCCTGGAATGTCTGGCGTTAGGAACTTGCTTATTCTTTATAAGAAATAGTAGTAAATAATAATAGTGAAGCTTTAACTGTTCGTTGGAAATATTTAGTGACAAAATTCAACCTAACGCTAGATTGCGTACTTAAGGCTATCCTGTGTGGCCGTGTTTACTACGACTTAAAAAGAGAGAGAGATTATTAATTGATCACCGATGCGTCGGTTCTCGATTGTATTCAGTACGACGTACGGATTGAGTACCTGAAGGGGTTTTCTTAATTGAACTTTTGACCCGGATTGCCTTCACGCAATCAGAATCTTCGATTATAATACCTAAGGGACCTATTTGAATATAAAAATGGATATGAAAGCAAATTAGTGAAATTTCGTAAGAGAAAGATTAACAGATTGGAAGTTGAACACATTAGTTGTCTCCCAAATACAATCGAGACACCGCGATGAAGAGGGAACCTGTAACAAAGCTCATATACAATTTGAACATCATTTTTGGTTAGTGAAAGAGAAGAATAAGAAGAAGGGGCACGTCCTTTCGTCTACTAATCGCACGGTTTTGCGGTGCGGTCGCAAAACACAGACTCTAAACTTATTACAGTAAACAGAGATGTCAATGAGCGAACGGACAGATCATAACTCTGCGAAAACAAAGAAAGTAAACTTTTCACTCGGAGGGAGGACTTGAACCAAGGACCTCTAGTTCCGCAGCTGCTCACGGTAACCACGGGACCACGGCGCTCCTTAGCTCACAATTTCCTTGATGTTGCCTATCTTGCGCATGGACTGCTCAGTTCGTATATTTTGCTTATTTTTTTCATAGTGCCACACAACTTCTTCCTGTTTTCTCGATTGATCTGTGTTCAGTTTTTCAAGGCCTATCCACTGTGCCAACTTATAACTAAATCTGATGGGGGTGCGATGGGGAGGTTCCCTTGTAAGCATCACAGCGCGAGAGTAAAGAGACGAAATATATTTTTTTAAATGTTCGCCTATACCAAGACACGCGTCCAGCGTTTAAATACTTTAAATAAGATATTTAAAATCATTGCCGCAGCGCTTGCTAGCTTTTATCAGAAAACACAACAGACCTCCGATCTGCCCTCTAATGAGCTCATGCTTGACACTAACTAAGTCGCAAACGGCAGTGGTTTGGAGTCGTGGAATGCATGCTATAGGGCAGTCCGGACGGTTGGCCGTGCGGTCTAACGCACGGCTTTCCGGGCGGGAAGGAGCGCCAGTCCCCGGCACGAATCCGCCCGACGGATTTGTGTCGAGGTCCGGTGAGCGGGCCAGTCTGTGGGTGGTTTTTAGGCGGTTTTCCATCTGCCTCGGCAAATGCTGGCTGGTTCCCCTTATTCCGCCTCAGCTACACTATGTCGGCGATTGCTGCGCAAACAAGTTCTCCACGTACGCGTACACCACCGTTACTCTACCACGCAAACATAGGAGTTACACTCGTCTGGTTTGAGACGTTCCCCAGGGGGTCCACCGGGGGCGAACCGCACAATAACCCTGGGTTTGGTGTGTGGCGGCGGAGGGTGAAGTGGACTGTGGTAGTCGTCGTGGGGTTGCGGACCACTGCGGCTGTGGCGGGGACGGAGCCTCTCCGTCGTTTCTAGGTCCCCTGTTAACATAACATAACATGCTATAGGGCGTCTGGGTTGGAGCAGTTCTTGAAGTAACCGATTCGTAACAGTTCGTTTTGTCACTGTGGTGCCAACTGCTACTCAAATTGCTTCTGCAGATGCCGTTCAATGCGCCTTAGCCATACAACTTTCCTCTCAATAGTGCAACGTGGCCGTCCGGAACCCGGTCTTCTTGCAATCGTAGATTCTCGTTACCATCGCCGCCAGTAACCGTGTACAATGGCTAGCTACCTTCCTGCCAAGTCATTCTGCAATATCAGAGCAGGAACATCCGGCTTCTCGTAGTCCTATTAGACGACCTCGTTCAAAGTCAGTGAGGTACTGAGGAAGGTGTATTTGTCGCCTTAAACGCGTTCTTGACTAACATTAGCTCAACATGTCCAGTCTCAACGTTAACTAACGCTCACAACTGTTTCAGAGTGTACGGAGGGGTCCAAAAAAATGTATCCACTGTTTAAAAGTCCATAACTGGCAAACTAATTGACGGAGTTGTGTCATCTTTGGTAGTGTAATAGTTTGTAGTTCCGGCAATCGCTACACAAGCGTTGTATTGCGTTGTTTTGTTTTGTCAGATGACAGTCGCCATATTATCAATGTATTGTTCTTAGTTGCACCTAGTTACTCGAGTAAACATGGCTGGCGCAAGGCTTACATTCGATGAAAGGAAGTCAGGTTTGAAGTGGTATTTTAAGTACAAATACATTAATGAGGTTCAGCGGCAATGGCGAAATGAGTATCAAACAGAGCCACCGACACGTTTAACGATTCGCCGCATTCGAGACAAATTTGAAGCCGAAGGCTGTGTTAAAGATGTACACAAACAACGATCTGGACGACCTGTAACAGTAACAAGTCCAGCTAACCCCCGTCGTGTGCTACAACAATTTACTCGCTCACCACGGAAGTCTGTGAGACAGTGTGCCCGTGAAACCGGAGTGAGTCGCTCAAGTGTTCGGCGAATTTTGAAGACAGCAGAGTGGAAGTGCTACATCCCACGATTTCTACACGCAATGAACGAGGACGACCCAGATCTTAGAATGGAGTACTGAGAGTGGCAGGTGAAAATCCCTGACCCCGCTGGGAATCGAACCCGGGACCCCGTGCTCGGGAAGCGAGAACGCTACCGCGAGACCACGAGCGGCGGACACAGGATTCGAACCTGCGACCGCAGCAGGAGCGCGGTTCCGGACTGAAGCGCCTAGAACCGCTCGTCCACGAAGGCCGGCAAGAGTTGCGCCTAGGACACAGTTCTATTTACGATAAACAATAGCTGACCATTCATATCTGGCATAGGACGCTGATAATAAAGGTGAAATTCAACAAAGTGATTTACTCCGAGAATTCTTAAATTATTACAAGACACAAATATTAAATGGAATATAAAAAAAAGTACAATGTAACGTAGGTAATGAGATGTTGGCTGAATTCGCATACAGGAATGGGATCATCTATCGCGTTATGGAGCCTTATGGACTTCATGAGTGATAGTACGCCTTAACGCATTACCCCTGACTATTACGAACAATACTGATCAGGAATGAGAGCCCTTGTCACAGATTACACATGCAAGCCGTGGCTGTGTATGGCGATAAGGCGACAGCACAAGCTGGGAGCGGTCAAATTAATTAGACCAGTCCCTACAGTGTCTGTGCTGGAAATACATTACCACTTGCAAGACTGACCGGGCGCCGACAGTTCAGAACACAGGGATGATAATGCAGGTGCAATCAGTGGCGGTCTGTGCACGTGGATAAAGACCCTACCAAAACAGCGCAAGCGCGAAATGACAAACAATACCGACTGTTGTCAGCAAGTGGTAACGGAGATGTTCTGCCCGAACCACCATGACAGTAACATTTTGGAGTCTTGCGATCACATTCACCCTGGCTGACCAGAAGTGAAGAACTCTAATATTCACTCTGACTGTCCAGAAGCAAAACACAACTGATCTCTCCGAAGTCCAGAAGCTAAATCTACATCTACATCTACATACATACTCCGCAATCCACCATACGGTGCGTGGCGGAGGGTACCTCGTACCACAACTAGCATCTTCTCTCCCTGTTCCACTCCCAAACAGAACGAGGGAAAAATGACTGCCTATATGTCTCTGCACAAGCCCTAATCTCTCTTATTTTATCTTTGTGGACTTTCCGCGAAATGTAAGTTGGTGGCAATAAAATTGTGCTGCTGTCAGCCTCAAATGCTGGTTCTCTAAATTTCCTCAGTAGCGATTCACGAAAAGAACGCCTCCTTTCCTCTAGAGACTCCCACCCGAGTTCCTGAAGCATTTCCGTAACACTCGCGAGATGACCAAACCTACCAGAAACAAATCTAGCAGCCCGCCTCTGAATCGCTTCTATGTCCTCCTCAATCCGACCTGATAGGGATCCTAAACGCTCGAGCAGTACTCAAGAATAGGTCGTATTAGTGTTTTATAAGCGGTCTCCTTTACAGATGAATCACATCTTCCCAAAATGCTACCAATGAACCGAAGACGACTATCCGCCTTCCCCACAACTGTCATTACATGCTTGTCCCACTTCATATCGCTCTGCAATGTTACGCCCAAAAAATTTATTGACGTGACTGTGTCAAGCGCTACACTACTACTAATGGAATATTCAAACATTACAGGATTCTTTTTCCTATTCATCTGCATTAATTTACATTTATCTATATTTAGAGTTAGCTGCCATTCTTTACACCAATCACAAATACTGTCCAAGTCACCTTGTATCCTCCTACAGTCACTCAATTACGACACCTTCCCGTACACCACAGCATCATCAGCAAACAGCTGCACATTGCTATCCACCCTATCCGAAAGATCATTTATGTAATGTTTGTGATGTTTATGGAACGATCATTTATGTAATAGAAAACAACAGCGGACCTACCACACTTCCCTGGGGCACTCCAGATGATACCCTCACCTCCGATGAACACTCACCATCGAGGACAACGTACTGAGTTCTATTACTTAAGAAGTCTTCCAGCCACTCACATACTTGGGAACCAATCCCATATGCTCGTACCTTAGTTAGGATTCTGCAGTGGGGCACCGAGTCAAACGCTTTCCGTAAGTCAAGAAATATGGCATCCGTCTGATACCGTCATCCATGGTTCGCAAGATATCATGTGAAAAAAGGGCGAGTTGCGTTTCGCAGGAGCGATGTTTTCTAAAGCCGTGCTGATGCATGGATAACAACTTCTCTGTCTCAAGGAAATTCATTATATTCGAACTGACAATATGTTCGAGAATCCTACAACAAACCGATGTTAAGGATATTGGTCTGTAATTTTGATGATCCGTCCTGCTACCCTTCTTATATACAGGCGTCACCTGCGCTTTTTTCCAGTCGCTCGGGACTTTACGTTGGGCAAGAGATTCGCGATAAATGCCAGCTAAGTAAGGAGCCAATGCCGTAGAGTACTCTCTGTAAAACCGAATTGGAATCCCATCAGGACGTGGCGATTTATTTAGTTTCAACCAATTCAGCTGCTTCACAACCCCAGGGATGTCTATCACTATGTACTCCATACGGGAATCTGTAAGAGACTCACACGGCGGTGTGTTTGTACGAGCCTCCTGCGTGAAAGATTTCTTAAATGCTAAATTTAAAATTTCAGCTTTCGTTTTGCTGTCTTCCGTTGCCAGGCTAGGCCTCGTCTTCACACCAAAAGATTAGCGTCTTATCCCCACCGCGCAGGAAAATCTACAATCGTGGGCGGACGCAGAAACAGCTGCCAATCATACTCTTAGATTCTGCCGCTACTTTCCATTACAACATATTTTCCTCCTATAACGGGTCGTCCCGCCAGATTCGGAGTGCACTCTTTTTACATCAGTACATATCAAACCGGGCCACCAATTAGTGGGCGCTTTTTGGTGTATGTGTGGGGAAGCATCGGTCTGAAACTGCCTTTGGCTGCAGGACGAGAGTAGTCTATCTGGGCGCCGTACTGTCGCCCATCCACTCCCATCAAAATTCACGACCCAGACACTGCAGCCGTCCGGCGTCGTCTGGTAGGCGAGTGGCGGGCCCCACTGCACTAAAACAATTTGCGATGCCCGGGTCCGACTCTGCCCGCGTCCCAGACGAATGCCGGACATTTGCCACGCCGGGCATTTGCCACACTTGTCCCTTCGCCAGGTAGCTTGAGTAGCGATCCCTCAGGTAAGGGATGCCCTTCCTCGTACTACTTCTGTCCGCTTTCAAACCGCCGTCTCCGCATCTTACTCGATACAACCAGTACCTAAGGGACCTTGTTTTTCGACATCTTGGTGAAATACAGAGCTTCTTTTCCGAAATCGAAATATTTATAACTTTTGGGAAACTAAAGCAATTCCGACGATTATGTCAGTATGTTATTATTTCTACCAGATCCCTCTGTCTGTACGGTAGCTTCCTTTTACGCTTACTGATTGCGATAGAAACAGCCCATGGCCATGGGAGCAACAAGAAAGGAACGATGTAAAGAGAATGCGAATGTACGCTCATCATTTCTTTTTGATCACTGCATTTGTACCTACTTAATTACTACTACTGCAAGCCCAAAAGACAATAAGGAAAGAAGAAATGGGTATGTGAATGTTTGAAAAGAAGAACGACATACTCCATATTAATTTACTCTCTATAATCCTATATCCCTTACGGCGAAACATTAGTTAATAAAGTGTAGCGGGACAATATTCAAAACATAACTGAAAATACGATCAGTAAATAGAGATAAGTACATCTATCATTGACATGTCATCTAAAGCCGACGTACAATTTTAAAATGTTATAAATAAGGAAATGAAGTAATACAGAATGCTATGCTTGTAACGTACGTTATTGTTCCACATTGTTTAGCTCTGGTATTTACAGGGTCACAGAGAAAGCATCCCAGGTTTTGGAGGGAAAAGCCATAATTGTAATGATTTACACTACAACAGAAACAAGAAGCACAACTTAAAGAAAAATAATGTAATGTGTGTTCCATCTCACAAGCGACATTGAAGCAGATAGTTCCTGTGACTTGGTATGGGCGTAGGTTATATTCGGCAGCCAGAATAAATTAATAGCTGGCTCCTTTTACCGGTCTCAGATGAAACGGTTACTGAACAGTTCCAAGAAAACTCTCTCGATAAATGTGGCGGAAATCCAAAGAAATTCTCGTTCTATGTTAAGTAAACCAAAGGAAAGGCTCAGTAAGCGATGAGGAGGAGGAGACAAGGGACCCAACCCTTCGGAGCAGGTAAAATCGTGGCAAATGTCCGGCGTGGCAAATGTCCGGCGTGGCAAATGTCCGCACACCAAGTGGCGTGCCCCACTGCACTAAAACGATTTGCATTGCGCCGGCTCCGGCTCTGCCCACGTCCCAGACACCCTGCTAGCCTCACTACAAAAGGCGAATAAACGGGGTACACCTGCGGTACGACGGGCGTCCCGTTCCCTGCTCTTTTCCCTCAGGCAGCCGTGCCACTACACATCATCCCACGCACAATCAAGTGCCCCAGCCCTATCACTCAGTTTCTATCGAAAGAAGGATTCCATATTCCCTTACTCCAACGACCTTAATTGGCCGTCACCACTCGGGAATTTAATGAGAATAAGTTGGCTGAAGGCAAAAAATGGAAGAAGTCAAGCCACGAGAGCTTGTAATGTTTCAAGTTTACAGCTGTTTTAGCACGATTTCTGAGATTATTATTATTTTTATTTAGAAAAGGAAAACTTCACAGCATGATGTACGAGGTGCATTCAAGTTCTAAGGCCTCCGATTTTTTTTCTCCGGACTGGAAAGAGATAGAAACATGCGCATTGTTTTAAAATGAGGCCGCGTTCATTGTCAGTACGTCCCAGAGATGGCAGCACCGTACGGCAGATGGAATTTTACCGCCAGCGGCGAGAATGAGAACTGTTTTAAATACTTAAAATGGCGACGTTTTCCTTACTTGAACTGCGTGCAATCATTCCTTTTCTGAATTTGCGTGGTGTGAAACCAACTGAAATTCATCGACAGTTGAAGGAGACATGTGGTGATGTAGTTATGGATGTGTCGAAAGTGTGTTCGTGGGTGCGACAGTTTAATGAAGGCAGAACATCGTGTGACAACAAAACGAAACAACCTCGGGCTTGCACAAGCCGGTCTGACGACATGATCGAGAAAGTGGAGAGAATTGTTTTGGGGGATCGCCGAATGACTGTTGAACAGATCGCCTCCAGAGTTGGCATTTCTGTGGGTTCTGTGCACACAATCCTGCATGACGACCTGAAAATGCGAAAAGTGTCATCCAGGTGGGTGCCACGAATGCTGACAGACGACCACATGGCTGCCTGTGTGGCATGTTGCCAAGCAATGTTGACGCCCAACGACAGCATGAATGGGACTTTCTTTTCGTCGGTTGTGACAATGGATGAGTCGTGGATGCCATTTTTCAATCCAGAAACAAAGCGCCAGTCAGCTCAATGGAAGCACACAGATTCACCGCCACCAAAAAGATTTCGGGTAACCACCAGTGCTGAAAAAATGATGGTGTCCATGTTCTGGGACAGCGAGGGCGTAATCCTTACCCATTGCGTTCCAAAGGGCACTACGGTAACAGGTGCATCCTACGAAAATGTTTTGAAGAACAAATTTCTTCCTGCACTGCAACAAAAACGCCCGGGAAGGGCTGCGCGTGTGCTGTTTCACCAAGACAACGCACCCGCACATCGAGCTAACGTTACGCAACAGTTTCTTCGTGATAACAACTTTGAAGTGATTCCTCATGCTCCCTACTCACCTGACCTGGCTGCTACTGACTTTTGGCTTTTTCCAACAATGAAACACTCTCTCCGTGGCCGCACATCCACTAGCCGTGCTGCTATTGCCTCAGTGATTATCCAGTGGTCAAAACAGACTCCTAAAGAAGCCTTCGCCGCTGCCATGGAATCATGGCGTCAGCGTTGTGAAAAATGTGTACGTCTGCAGGGCGATTACATCGAGAAGTAACGCCAGTTTCATCGATTTCGGGTGAGTAGTTAATTACAAAAAAAAATCGGAGGCCTTAGAACTTGAATGCACCTCGTAAAACGAAAAATTCCATATTTTCAAGAAACAGACATGTAATTTACAGGGAGTTGCTAATAATTGTAACCACACACCAAGTCCTATGGTGAAAGAAGTAAGATGTGGGACATCATCGGACGACAACAGCGTCTCCACAACCAGCACTAACCGGCCTCGTGAAACGTCTCTGTGAAGTCGTTTCATAAGACGCTTGTCGAATTCGGTACAACCTATTCATTTTACTACCTGATTTTAGCTCAATTCATGAACTCTTCCAGAAAGACTGAGCACTCAAATAAGGCCTATTTAATATTATATGTGTGTTTTAATATGGGCTTTCGGTTTTGTTTTGTGGGAATCGCTGAATTGGTCATCGTCTGCTGGGAGTAGCCGATGTTGCTTCTCCTTCAAAGGAGAGCACAGGATGACCAACTTAGGTTTCCAATACCTGAACGGAGAGGTTCACCCATCTTAGTCGAGGGCTGTATTTGTGTGTGACGTTGGTGACGGAGGGCTACCCCTCTGGTAGCTTCCGCTGCACAAGGAGCTAGGTAATATCTAAAGAGAAAGGGGCACTCTTCGGTGAACGCTTGGTGAGTACGAATCGTAGCTCTTAAGGGGGGTTTCAGGTAATAGGAATCAGGTTGAGTTAGGACTTCGTTATGTTTAACTGATGAAATACTTAAGAACTTCAGCTTAACTGAGGCGTGTGAAGCGAGTTATTTTTTTAAAATGATTTTTAATCTCATATTTTGTGGAAATTGCTGTTGTCTTTGTGTGTCGATTTTGTGCCGCGTGTTTGGTAATCAATGACCCTTCTGGTCCGCCACGGCACCGCAATAGGCTTTATTTTAACAGTTTGCTTGTTTAATGAACTACAATTTCTGCAAGAATATCTGTTCTTTCGTGCGCTTTCTACAAAGCAGCACAACAGTTTGAGTCAAAATGCACCACGTGCTCTAGTTCGGCCGTTTGCAAGCAGCAGACGGAGTTAGTATGTTAAATAATTATCGTACACCCTTGTGTATTAATTAAACCAATGTCCATAATAGTGCATGCGTAGAATCGTAACGCAAATCTCACTTAGATATTTTTATGGTATTAATGCAAAGGAGATGATGGTATAATTGTCTCCCATCTCCGTCTTCTGTTTTTCTTCTTGCTGTAGTTAAATTGTGCTTTGTTTCATTCTCACGTAATTCTCACTTAAATATTTCGAGTAAAAAAAAATGGTTCAAATGGCTCTGAGCACTATGGGACTTAACATCTGTGGTCATCAGTCCCCTAGAACTTAGAACTACTTAAACCTAACTAACCTAAAGACATCACACACATCCATGCCTGAGGCAGGATTCGAACCTGCGACCGTAGCGATCGCGCGGTTCCGGACTGAGCGCCTAGAACCGCTAGACCACCGCGGCCGGCTATTTCGAGTCAGCCACCAGTTATGTGTAGTTAGGACGTGGAACCAAATATTTAGTTACAATAAATAATTAACGTGAAAGATACATTCTTTGGTGTCGATCTTACCCCCTTACTCTGATATCCATTCCTAAATTAATCAAGTGCTTCATGCACGACATGGAGTGCTATTTATCTGTATGCTTAAAGAAATTTGCGTATTTGTAATTAAATTATTAAAGTAATTAAACTAATAATTTTGCAGCTCCGTTTTTTCTAAATGGTTAGGAAGGGCTTGGACTGGTGGCGACCCTGAATTTCTGAATTTTTATCATTATTTGTGTGAGAGAAGCAGCTATAAATGCGAGATAACATATATGGCTCGACGAGCAACGTCGTAAACATAGTAATACGTTACACTTGTATTGAGCAATCAAAAAGCAACAGGCATTGAACTCCATCCCACAAACTGACGTTCGTCATCTGTACAACACAACGAATGCATATTTTCATGCTTGCGTTGATTTTTCTGGCCGTTATATCGGTTATTGCTACACCAGTATTTCACACTCGCTATGGGGTATTTCGGCCTTACTTTAACCTGTGAACTTGCAGTGTTAATCACTTAAATATCTTACCTAGACAGATGTATTCCCGAAATTTCATTACTCTACCTTAATTATTCCTTGGCGTTGCTATTTTTTCCGTCAGTGCTTGTATTTCTACAACTCTGCAACTAACAAAAATTTTATATTCAAGTTTTCCCGTATATAAAGCTAAAGGATCGAACAATTTTGAAAATTGTATTTTTTGATTCCAGATAACTGTATCAACCCCCTTAAAGAATCGGGGTTGATGGTGTTACTGTCTGGGGACTTCGATCTCACACGGAGGCTTACCTACAATCAATCTACAGCAAATAGAGGAATTCGATTTGTTACACACTGAAGAGTCAAAGAAACTGGTACACCTGCCATATATCGTGTAGGGGCCCCGTGAGCACGCAGAACTGCCGCAACACGACGTGTCATGGACTCGACTAATGCTGAAGTAGTGCTGGATGGAACTGGCACCATGAATCCGTGTCGGGTGTCACATTGTCGTACTGGAATTACCCAAGTCTGTCGGAATGCACAATGGAAATGAATGGAAGCAGGTGATCAGACAGGATACTTACGTACGTGTCACCTGTCAGAGTGGTATATAGAGGTATCAGGGGTCCATCTCTCCGATGTACACGCCCCGCACCACTACAGTTCCTCCACCAGCTTGAACGATCCCCTGCTGACTTGCAGGTTCCTTGGACTCGTGAGATTGTCTCCATACCCGTACACGTCCATCCGCTCGATAGAATCTGAAACGAGACTCTTCCGATCAGGCAACATGTTTTTCCAGTTATCAGCAGTCCAATGTCGGTGTTGACGGGCCCAGACGAGGTGTAAATCTTTGTGCCGTGCAGTCATCAAGGGTACACACGTGGACCTTCGGCTCCGAAAGCCCACACCAATGATGTTTCGTTGAATGGTTTGCACGCTGCTACTTCATGGCCCAGCATTGAAATCTGCAGCAATTTGCGGAAGGGTTCCACCTTCTGTCACGTTGAACGATTCTCTCCAATCCTCGTTGATCCCTCTCTTGCAGGATCCTTTTCCGGCCGCAGCGATGTCGGAGATTTGATGTTTTTTCGGATTCGTGATATTCACGGTATACTCGTGAAATGGTCGTACGGGAAAATCGCCAATTCATCGCTACCTCTGAAATCCTGTCTCCCATCGCCCGTGCACCGACTATAACACCACGTTCAAACTCACTTCAAACTTGATAACCTGCCATTGCAGCAGCAGTAACCGATCTAACAACTGCACCAGACATTTGTTGTCTTATATAGGCGCTGTCGACCTCAGCACCGTATTATGCCTGTTTACGTATCTCTGTATTTAAATACGCATGGCTATAAAAAGTGGTGTGGGCGGATTCACTCAGTTCTTCACTCGGTCCTAGGCCGAGAATTCTAAGTACAGAGCGGGCCGACAGACACTAGATTGGAAGCTGCCTTTTTTTTGCGCTGTCAGTGGTGGGAGTAAAACTACAAATACTATTGGCAGAAGTTGGGGAAAAAAGTATTGTCATTGGGGGTTATAGCTTTTTAGAATGAAATCCCATGCAGTGTACTCACTCGACTTCAGACTCCACAGCACCTCACATGCAGGGAGCGTGGACGGTCATGGACTTGGAGATGGAGAGTGGCGAGGATGATATCTGCAGTTAGAGAGGTAACAGTCGGTAGTCTGGTGACCTCCACATGCACCTCTGCAGTCATCACATTTGCTCACACTTGTTGTAAGACTCTGTAGCAGCGGATTAGGTCACAATGAAACTAGAGCTTCTCTAGACTCAAGTAAATTCACGCAGGCTCACCATAACTGATTTCACAGGCATAGTACACATGTAATTTGTCTTCTTTCTCTCCATCATGCAGTCAGTTTTCATGTGGCTTCCTGGTAGGTTAAAACTGTGTGCCGGACCGAGACTCGAACTCGGGACCTTTGCCTTTCGCGGTTGTCAGAAGAGCTTCTGTGAAGTTTGGAAGGTAGGAGACGAGGTACCGGCAGAACTGAAGCTGTGAGGACGGGTCGTGAGTCGTGCTTGGGTAGCTCAGTTTGGTAATAAAAAAACTGAGTGGCAGGATCAACAAACGATCTTGAACGGTTGTCTTTGTGACTTCCGGAACGACCAAACACAATGAGCAACAATGAACAAAATGAAAAAAAAAGTTGGTAGAGCACTTGCCTGCTTAAGGCAAAGGTCCCGAGTTCGAGCCTCGGTCCGGCACACAGTTTTAATCGGCCAGAAAGTTTCGTATCAGCGCACACTCCGCTGCAGAGTGAAAATCTCATTCTCGAGTTTTCATGTGACTGTTATTTTTAATGATCTGTCAAGAAGTGGATTATCATTGTTGTACATATCCTTATGAGATGGCCTTACCAGCCCCTTAGCGTACTTCCTTTTGTGATGTTCTTGAAGTGTGTGTAAGGAAGTGCTGTAATGTTTCCTATTAATCTGTGCACACACAACAACTGGATCTTAGAGACTGGGCCGAAATGTTTTACCTGATCGGATGAATCACGTGTGCAGAAGGTCGTTTGCACATGACGTGTCCAGACATGCTATTGTTCACATGAATCACTGCTAAAAACATGAAAGGGCATAGGGCTATGGAGCAGTACTGCGCTAGAGGAGACTTTCACCTTGGCCTCCATAACAGCTGTGAACTACGTGAGCAGTATTGTGGACAATCTCTATCCGCTCATGCTTAATGCACTACCCAATGGCCGGGCTCTAAAACACATACCTTGAGAGCTATGTGAGCACTCCGCCTTCAGGCCACAAGTGGTCCATCGGGACCATCCGACCGCCGTGTCATCCTCATTGAGGAGGCGGATAGGAGGGGCGTGTGGTCAGCACACTGCTCTCCCGGTCATTATGATGGTTTTCTATTATTCGGTCGAATAGCTCCTCAATTGGTATCACGAGGCTGAGTGCACCCCGAAAATGGCAACAGCTCACGATGGCCTGGATGGTCACCCATCCAAGTGCCGGCCACGCCCGACACCGCTTAACTTCGGTGATCTCACGGGAACCGGTGTATCCACTGCGGCAAGGCCGTTCCCTTGAGAGCTATGTGCACTTGGTTAAATTCGCTACTGTGAGACACAGTCTCTTCTTCTAAAACCTCTTTCGAGGTGTTAGTACAGACCAAAAGAAGGAAAAAATATCTTGTAACAGTAAGTCTTAAAGTGCATACTTCAAGAGCTATGAGCACTTGTTCATCTTTTCTACTCATAAGAACATCTTTTCCACTAAACAAGCGCTCAAAGCTCTTAAGGTATGCACATAAGAGCCCACGTTTAGTGAACTTTTTTTCTTGGTTCGATGCCAACTACTTCCTCCAAAAATATGGAAATATGGAAAGCAATGACCTTACAGTACAAAACATGTGTTTCAAAATATCAAAGATCAGGAAGTGCTTCTAGCTCTTAACATTATCATTTTAGATCCCATGTTTAATAGTCATTTATTCCTTGTTTTGATCCGTACTATGACCTCTGAAAGTTTCTCGGTGGAGTTCTGATTCACCATACATCGGCTGTCGCTCCTTCGTCCCTACGAGTCGTTAGTCCCATTTTCTCTGATGTTCCGGTAGATAATTCAGTTCCGTAATTGCAATGTATAGTTGGAGTCAGCTGCTTTTTACGTCTTCCATACGGCACCCACGGACAACGGAAAGCGGCGGTATGTTTCCCATTAAAAAGAAAATGATTTTTAAAACGGAATTTTACGTGCCCATTCAATAGAGCGGTCCCAAATTAGTCTAGTGCAATGTTAGTTTTATCGATATGTATGAGCAGGAACCGTAAAACACGAAGATTAACCCGTTCCTCCAGCAGCGACTGAATAGCGCTGCTGCATGGCGGTAACAATTCGCGCGGGCCGCGGCGCTCACAGCTCGGACAGACGTTATCGGGCTCAGCGAATGATGAAGCAGTGGTTATGCTGTCCCTCTGCTTACCCTTCCCAACCCCCTCCCTCCCAACTCACATACCTGAACAGCAATTACTGTTCCGTTGGAAAACTGTGTTAAAAGTGCGTTCATTATTTTGTCGTCGCACGCGGAATTGTGTTACTAGCTAATGTATATATCATTGCGCTGGAGCACGGCGGCAGTAATGAAATACATCACGGCTGGGATGACAGCCCGTTGACAGGGGAGCGGCATCCCGTGAGAGGGCTGTAATTACGTTGATTCATTATAACTCGCCCGTGTCAGCTACAGACGTTTAATAAACGGCGCTGCTGCGCCAGCACCTCTATAATTTCGCAGCTATCCGTCGGCTCATAACGGCTACTCATTTATTTTTACTGTGAGCACAGAGGTCTTCCACTTGGCAATGACACAGCTGTTTGTTAGAAAAGAGTTAACTCAAGGAAACCCTGCAGTTTGTTGGCAATGATTTCGCATTGCGTGCTCTTCGACTAATAGGCCGCCCTTTTGATGACACTCCAGTACGTTATGACCCAACCAGTCCGATTAGGGAACCTAGTGCCCGTTGATGCATATTCTTAACAGAAAGATACACGACTGGCAATTAAAATTGCTACACCACAAAGATGACATGCTACAGACGCGAAATTTAACAGACAGGAAGAAGGTGCTGTGATATGCAAATGATTAGCTTTTCAGAGCATTCACATAACGTTGGCACCGGTGGCGACACCTACAACGTGCTGACATGAGGAAAGTTTCCAATCGATCTCTCATACACAAACAGCAGTTGACCGGCGTTGCCTGGTGAAACGTTGTTGTGATGCCTCGTGTAAGGAGGAGAAATGCGTACCATCACGTTTCCGACTTTGATAAAGGTCGGATTGTAGACTATCGCGATTGCGGTTTATCGTATCGCGACATTCCTGCTCGCGTTGGTCGAGATCCATTGACTGTTAGCAGAATATGGAATCGGTGGGTTCAGGAGGGTAACACGGAACGCCGTGCTGGATCCCAGTGGCCTCGTATCGCTAGCAGTCGAGATGACAGGAATCTTATCCGCATGGCTGTAACGGATCGTGCAGCCAAAAATGGTTCAAATGGCTCTGAGCGCTATGGGACTTAACATCTGAGGTCATCAGTCCCCTAGAACTTAGAACTACTTAAACCTAACTACCCTAAGGCCATCACACACATCCATGCCCGAGGCAGGATTCGAACCTGTGACCGTAGTGGTCGCGCGGTTCCAGACTGAAGCGCCTAGAACCGCTCGGCCACTCCGGTCGGCCTCGTGCAGCCACGTCTCGATCCCTGAGTCAACAAATGGGGACGTTTGCAAGGCAACAACCATCTGCACGAACAGTTCGACGACGTTTGCAGCAGCATGGACTATCAGCTCGGAGACCATGGCTGCTGTTACCCTTGACGCTGTATCACAGAGAGGAGCGCCTGCGATGGTTTACTCGACGACGAACCTGGGTGTACGAATGGCAAAAGGTCATTTTTTCGGATGAATCCAGGTTCTGTTTACATTTCAGATGTGTTACGACCCGTTGCTCTACCCTTCATTCGATCCCTGCGAAACCCTACATTTCAGCGGGATAATGCACGACCTCATGTTGCAGGTCCTGTATGGGCCTTTCTGGATACAGAAAATGTTCGACTGCTGCCCTGACCAGCACATTCTCCAGATCTCTCACCAATTGAAAACGTCTGGTCAACGGTGGCCGAGCAACTGGCTCGTCACAATACGCTAGTCACTACTCTTGATGAACTGTGGTATCCTGTTGAAGCTGCATGGGCAGCTGTACCTGCACACGCCCTCCAAGCTCTGTTTGACTTAATGCCCAGGCGTATCAAGGCCGTTATTACGGCCAGAGGTGGTTGTTGTGGGTACTGATTTATCAGGATCTATGCACCCAAATTGCGTGAAAATGTAATTACATGTGAGTTCTAGTATAATATATTTGTCTAATGAATACCCGTTTATCATCTGCATTTCTTCTTGGTGTAGCAATTTTAATGGCCAGTAGTTTATTTGTATGAAACGCATTTTATTTTATGCGGATTCCACTAGAGCTGCAATTTAATATGTATAGTACTCTATTTTATTTTATTTTTCCTCTACTAGTTTCGAGTATGAATCACTAACAGGCAGTGGGGAGAGTATTGTACCTGGGTGGTAGTGCACCTACGATATATATCAAGATATATACATTCAGAAAGTAAGGTCTGATCGGTCGCGAAATGGAAACCACTGTGAAATTCAAAAATATTTTTTTTTTAAACAGTTTATCCCTACATAGTCGCCGCCTTGACTTGGACATTTCTCGTAGCGTTGTACCAACTTCCCAGCGTCCTAGTCATAGAAGGCAACCGCCTTTGCTTTACGCCAAATCTCACTCAGTTCGCTGTCTGTGCCAAAGTGCTGTCTTCATAGACAGCTGTTTATGTGAGCAGAAAGCCAATTACGGGCTTATTTTTGGTAATCAAATACTTTCCGTCGAAAACGTTGACGGAGCATCTTCATTGCTCCTGCAGACTGCGGGCGAGAATTGTCATTAAGAAGGAAACGCATGACATTCATGCGAAATCTCTCACCAGACCCTCACACTTGGTGGGAGACACTTTTTTCTCGGCATCTTTATGTACTCACTGTGCGCTCAAAACTGAAAACAGCGACGTGACGGGCATACTAGAGACGCTGCCCAACACATCTTTTCAAAATTTCATAAGATTTTCACTGTCGTTTCCATTTCGCAATTGATCGGACCTTACTTTCCGAATGGCCCTCATATATATAATTCCTTTTTTTGAGGACGAGAGTGGCATATACTGTCACATAGGATCTGTACGTCACCATGCTCAAAAACTTTGTTGAGCGAGAAGTACACACATTTCCACAAATTACTAACAACAGGTTTCAGTAACACTGATCAGCGTCAGATACATCACGAATATTGTTGGCTGCCGAACGCCACTTCTTTGGCAATCGTAAAAGTTGCAGAAATGGTGGTATTCCAATAGCCTCTGGGATCCCCTGACTCGTCAGCCTGCGATTTTTTCTTCTGGGGTTACCTTAGAACCAAAGTGTAACGTAGTCGATTTACTACAATAAAAGAACTGAAAACTAAGATCGGAAAAGAAATTGACGAAATTCCTGCAGGAATGGTAATTCGGGCAATGCTCAAGTTATTTAAGAGACAGGAGGAATGACTATGCAAAAGTGCAGCTCACATGTAAGATGTCATCTTCAAGAAAAAAATTCATCTTACGCATTTTTAAGTTCCATTTTTACATTAAAATAAGTTACATAAATTAGTGTAATTTTTTAAGACCAATATCTCTTTTCGCTTTTTTGTTATCTATATTTTCTTTGGACAGAATAATCGAATGACACATTCTTACACGAATACACAGTTAGATACATGTAAGACTGTAGCTATTAAGATCGCCTAGTCCTAACACAAACTTGAAGTATACAAGTGAAAAATGAAGAGGTAAAATAAGCAAAAGTGTGAAACAACAGTGCCTGTCTTATGAAGAAACGAGATGCAATGTTCCGTCGGACATGCATGCATAGGGAGTCTGGTTTTGGCCACAATTCGTGCTCGGATAGCCGAAGCGCTGAACACAACCGCTCGCGAAAAGAGGGAAATCCGAGTTAGGGTCCCGCTCTAGCACAAATTTTCGTTGTCGTATTTCCAGTATACAGCCGAAGGTGGTTCATAGTTCAATTGCCAATACCTTTTATTTATAAGTAAAAGTAGAAAGAAACAAGATAGAAAATCGTATTACCATACTTGGGAAAATATTCTCAAAAATTACACACTTCCCGATACTGTGCTGAAAATTAGCTTCTGAAGAGAAAATACTAATAATTAAGAGAATACTTCAAATAGACCAAATTATAAAATACGACCAGCAAAGATACAGAAAATGTTCTTTATTGGACAAACAAATTGAAAATTTAGTACAAGCTGTAAAGAGGGTACAGTTTGATAGGGAGCACTAGGCAAGAGTTTGACTGTAACAGGATAAAGGAATACTGTAGAACACGAGTGGATAGATTTGAGTAATGAAATAATGAAGGCAGCAGAAGATCAAATAGGCAAAAATAGCCAATATAAGACGATATATTGAATTTAAGTGACGAAAGGAGAAAACGCTGTTGAAAAAGGGGTCATAATGTTTTGAGTTATCAGTGTGCTAGCATCCCAGTCCGGCTTTGCACGGGTAGTATTAAATATATCCCGCCTTTCTCTCATAACCAAACATCGTTGCCGGGTTACTGCGTGGAGTTTTCATTAAAATTCACATAATAACGTCAGGTGACTTAATATTAACTGCAAATCTATACGTATGTATAATTTAATGTCCCCAGCCGCGGTTTTGTGTCTGAATGTGATAACTAATCTCAGGAACTATTGTAGGTTTTCACTAATAGAGAGACAGATCCACGAGGTAGATGCTGCCCGTGCGAACCCAAGGGGAGACGCTAGTTCTACTATAGCTTAAACGATGTAAGCAACGCACTCCGGCAAGTTTCTCAGGAGGCACGACTTTAACTACAAACATCATCATAGTTCACCCAATTTGCACGAAATATTATTAAATTATATACACAAACCTCCCTCTTGATTCTATCTACAGGGGCCCTTCAATAGGTAATGAAACACATTTTTTATGAAACAAGGTTGGTTTTATTCAGGATTCAAGTACGCGATATTATTCACCAGTCTTTTGGCTACAAAACCCTATTTTTGGACATATTTTCCTCTCATTGCAAAGGCCTTGCGCTACCTACACTACTGGCCATTAAAATTGCTACACCAAGAAGAAATGCAGATAATAGGCGGGTATTCATTGGACAAATATATTATGCTAGAACTGACATGTAATTACAATTTCATGCAATTTGGGTGCATAGATCCTGAGAAATCAGTACCCAGAACAACCACCTCTGGCCGTAATAACGGCCTTGATACGCCTGGGCATTGAGTAAAACAGAGCTTGGATGGCGTGTACGAGGTGCATTCAAGTTCTAAGGCCTCCGATCTTTTTTTCTCCGGACTGTAAAGAAAGAGAAACATGCGCATTGTTTTAAAATGAGGCCGCGTTCATTGTCAATACGTCCCAGAAATGGCAGCACCATACAGCAGATGGAATTTTACCGCCAGCGGCGAGAATGAGAACTGTTTTAAATACTTAAAATGGCGACGTTTTCCTTACTTGAACAGCGTGCAATCATTCGTTTTCTGAATTTGCGTGGTGTGAAACCAATTGAAATTCATCGACAGTTGGAGACATGTGGTGATGGGGTTATGGATGTATCGAAAGTGCGTTCGTGGGTGCGACAGTTCAATGAAGGCAGAACATCGTGTGACAACAAACCGAAACAACCTCGGGCTCGCACAAGCCGGTCTGACGACATGATCGAGAAAGTGGAGAGAATTGTTTTGGGGGATCGCTGAATGACTGTTGAACAGATCGCCTCCAGAGTTGGCATTTCTGTGGGTTCTGTGCACACAGTCCTGCATGACGACCTGAAAATGCGAAAAGTGTCATCCAGGTGGGTACCACGAATGCTGACGGATGACCACATGGCTCCCCGTGTGGCATGTTGCCAAGCAATGTTGACGCGCAACGACAGCACGAATGGGACTTTCTTTTCGTCGGTTGTGACAATGGATGAGACGTGGATGCCATTTTTCAATCCAGAAACAAAGCGCCAGTCAGCTCAATGGTAGCACACAGATTCACCGCCACCAAAAAAATTTCGCGTAACCGCCAGTGCTGAAAAAATGATGGTGTCTATGTTCTGGGACAGCGAGGGCGTAATCCTTACCCATGGCGTTCCAAAGGGCACTATGGTAACAGGTGCATCCTACGAAAATGTTTTGAAGGACAAATTCCTTCCTGCACTGCAACAAAAACGTCCGGGAAGGGCTGCGCGTGTGCTGTTTCACCAAGACAACGCACCCGCACATCGAGCTAACGTTACGCAACAGTTTCTTCGTGATAACAACTTTGAAGTGATTCCTCACGCTCCCTACTCACCTGACCTGGCTGCTAGTGACTTTTGGCTTTTTCCAACAATGAAAGACACTCTCCGTGGCCGCACATTCACCAGCCGTGCTGCTATTGCCTCAGCGATTTTCCAGTGGTCAAAATAGACTCCTAAAGAAGCCTTCGCCGCTGCCATGGAATCATGGCGTCAGCGTTGTGAAAAATGTGTACGTCTGCAGGGCGATTACGTCGAGAAGTAACGCCAGTTTCATCGATTTCGAGTGAGTAGTTAATTAGAAAAAAAAAAATCGGAGGCCTTAGAAAGTTGAATGCACCTCGTACAAACTGCTAGGCCCGGTAGGAACACTAAAGACGAATAACACTAATGCTCTATGGAGGCCGTCCTGTCACAGAAAACTACGACTCTAGTCATTTACATATCCACCGATGGTGTGTACATGTACGACATTACATAGATATCCTACCACGTATTCTGGGTGTTTCACTTTTTTGTTACCGGGTAGTGTATGTTGCAAAGACAAATTGGCAGTATGTATGCATTTTCCAGCGACTGCAGATTTTATTGTCACATCGTTACAAAAATGGTTCAAATGGCTCTGAGCACTATGGGACTTAACTTGTGAGGTCATCAGTCCCCTAGAACTTAGAACTACTCAAACCTGACTAACCTAAGGATATCACAGACATCCATGCCCGAGGCAGGATTCGAACCTGCGACCGTAGCAGTCGCGCTGTTCCCGACTCATCGTTACAAGACCATGCATTTATACATTAAAACTGTCCAGATGCGCCTACAAACAGTTCACTGAAAAGATTAACTCTCCCATACATTTCTTTACTTATTAAAGTAGGGAATCCCCACTGTTGACAGTGTTCACTTTTCTATATTAAATAATGATACGCCACTAGAGTCAGCTTAGCGTTCAGAACACATTTCGCCGCTCCACCGGTCGGACGTGTACGCACCTTCACACAACACATTCCCTGATGGCGCAGTATTTCGCTTCAGCGAGCGGATGACAGTTTTAATTGATTTCCACTGGATGAAGCTTTTCCTAACGGAATAAGCGTTCGCTCGACGACCATGGCGTAACCGCGTTATAACGCACAATAGATTACCGTGATTAGTCCGTTAGCCGGGCCGTGAATCTGACGCGAATTATGCTTTTGGGTCTCACGTTCGGCCGTCAGTTTCGCCTCGACCAACCAAGTAACGCGATTTTCCGGTTCTGTGGACGACCAGTCGTCGTTCCGGCGTCCTAAACGGGGAGACGCCGTTGTAGTTCTATGTTAACTGGCACCGACATGCGCAGGCTCCCGATCTGTGATCGGCTGACGATGTTATCTGCGGGAATTGGCGAATATGTAATTGGGCAATAGCACGCCTGTTTGAAAATTCTACCATGTTGAGCTGCCATGTAGATCACCCTGGTTATTATCGGCACGCGGACTGAGCACAGGAATACAGAGAAACACTAACAAGGAGAACACGACAAGTGCCAAAACTCGATTTCCCAAAAAACTTGGCTCAGTGGAACAGGAGTCAAAATAGGCACACACGTGTCTCGGCTTAAGCGTAGATACTGCACTGCCTCTGAGAAAACCATATTCAAAGTTTTCGATTTACTTTATAATGCAATTTAGCTAGTAAGCAGTTCAGCCGAAGCGGTGACACAGAGGATAGCGTCGCAGCTTTACACTTTCGCGCCCCGAGTTCGAAACCCGATTATTATTATTATCATTATTATTATTATTTTTCATTTATCTACCCATTTCTATAGAAAATAATTCCACGAATATTTTCCAGTGTATACTGAAATCACTTTGTCCCTATTCATCCGCTGACTACACGGTGAATGAATTAAAAGGAAAAAAGACTTACTCGAAAAATTGCGTTATAAAGGTAATAGAAAACTTCGAATATCGTTTTCTCAAATACGGTCAAGTATCTACGGATAAGCCGGGACACGTGTGTGCTTATTTTGACTCCCGTTCCATTGAGCGAAGTTTTTGGTTCAAATGGTTCAAATGGCTCTAAGCACTAAGGGACTTAACATCTGAGGTCATCAGACCCTTAGACGTAGAACTACTTAACGCTAACTAACGTAAGGACATCACACACATCCATGCCCGAGGCAGGATTCGAACCTGCGACCGTAGCAGCAGCGTGGTTCCGGACTGAAGCGTCGAAGTTTTTGGGAAATCTGGTTTTGGCACTTGTCGTGTTCTCCTTATTAGTGATACGCTGAATTCCTGTGCTCAGTCCGCGTGCTGATAATTACTAGGGCGACACACATGGCAACTCAAGACGGTAGAATTTTCAAACAGGCGGGCTATTGTCCAGCGCAACATTCACATCCGACCGCACTTGTCTAGCCTTTTTCGGTCTTGCCAACCCAGAATCCCTCCAGTGGGACTATTGAGCCGTAGTTTCGAAATTATTTTTGTAAACCAATCTTGCACTGCGTGTTGTGACATATTTCAGTTGCTCTGTACCGTTGTTAACTAGTGGCTCCTGAGAAATTTGCATTTCCCGCTTATTTTGTTCGAAATTCCATAATGTTGGAATAAATTTTGCCGTCTCTTCTTTCATGCTCAAATCATTGTGTTCATATGCCAACCTAGTCAGCGAATTCTCCGATTGTGATTCGGCGACCGTACATAATCATTCCTATTACTTCGAGTTCTTGGCTGATGTTAGAGCATACAAAGCGCTCGTCATCTCCATTTCCATGACATTCATTGAATCGATTACACGGCTTGTTAAACCTTTTAACTTTGCAGCCCAAATTTAATACAAATTCGTTAATTAATTTTTACACGAAACAAATAATCACCGATACCTACAACCGAACTGCATGTAATCTTTTGTACAACTGACAGCAGACTAAATATCTTGTGTGTTTAACATCCGTCGGGTAAGTCCGAGTTGAACCATCGGATTTCTTCAGCAAAAAATCTGTGTCTTTCGTAATTTTTTCTGATTTCTAGCAGCATGTTCGTACTCAGTGTCATAACTTCAGTACAATATATTATTGAGGCACTGCCACTTAAAATACAAGAGATTTGATAAGACGGGAACAAACATGATTTGTTAAAAATCATGAAGGAAAAGTCTGAATTAAATTTTCGCATTTTTGATTCGATTATGTTGTAATGAATACAGAATTACACTATTAAATATTTTAGTCCAAAGCAATTTATTATAAATCTTGATTGAACACTGGTTTTTCTACTAGGTTGCTGGTTTCGGTCAAGCATCCGCCTGTCTTTCTCACCACAGCAATTACACTTATTACCAAATGTTGACCATCGTGAAATGCTACACTCTGAATCCAGTCGTAATTTTAATATTTTTGTAAGATATTTCACTACAGCCAGCACAATTCATTCTCTTCTATTTCATCACAGTTATTTTCATAATCTTCTACAATGTCTGTAACTGATGAACGTGGTGAGCTATTTGCAGTAGTTTTTGTTATTGAGCTTCTTGACTTTTTCTCTTCACTAGCATTTCCCTTATGTGATCGTTTTGTGTCCTTTTATGTTTCCTTTCTTGTCTTATCGCTCTTTTCATTTAGAGTTTAAATATTTTCAGCAGAGTTTAGCCCTTTGGATAGAGTTGCCGCCTTCGTCTTAAAATGCATGGTTTTATCAAACTATGGAGCAGACGATATCTCTTCCAAAAGTTTTGCCTGTGTTGGCTGAGGAGTAGTCAGTTTTGAGATGGAAATCTTGAAAGTTTTAGGTTTAGTAGGAGTGGAGTCTGAAGTTTTGCCAGTGAAGGAATTTTACTTTTGGAGGATGTGCTCTTTTCATGTGCTTGGGATCACTTGGTCTTTTGATGAGTTTTGAAGTGGTTGGTTGGACTGTGTACAAGATTCTGCTCTCTCATTTATTGGCACAAACATCTCTTCCGACAGATAGGTATAGTCTGAGACGGCGACCATCTTAAGTGGGCTCATTGCACACGCCTTGAAGCTAAATTTAATCATGCTCCATCTCTCTCACGTTAAAACAAGTGGTCTTTCCCTACCAAATAACAGTGGCCCACCTCCGCCGATTGTCTGGGAGAGATGGGTCACCCCGATTTCTGTCTGCAGATAGTGAACCCGGTGGCCATTTTAGGTTAGTTTCATGCCTACAGATTCTTCAAGCTCGCAATAAAAAAACTGCTTCAATACTGTGCAAACCAAGCCTTAACGTTAAAATCATGTAACTATACGATAAAACTTTTTGGCTTACCAGGATAGAGAATGTGATTTTTATCCAGAAGTAGCACGAATATGGCAGCAACACTTCTGTATCACGTTCGTTCACTTAAGAGCTTCCTCGCAAGTAGTGGGAGCTGCTCAACAGCGACGCATTTGTGAATTACGCCACTGGTGCGTCTTACCCGTGGGCGACCTCTCCCGGACTTCCCCTAAATACACTTCAGACATGCTGACCAACACAAAGAAAAAAAAATCGCCCTAATTTAACTAACACAATAGGGGAGATTTCGAAATTCCCACTACAGGTTGAACACAACTCGTACTTTTTACTACAGGAAACTCATTTGCTAAAACGTCTAAAGACGATTCGCACCTGATAATCTGCAGACTTCTCTCCGCGTTAGGGAGCAGGAAATTTCGCAGCCCTCAGGAAGGATCGAAACGAGTTACGCATGAGAAGTGTGAAATCTACGGCAGAGATCCCACTGCAAACAAACGTGAATGCTGTCGAAAAGCAAACACGCGTTTTAAAATCAGGAAAGCACACTGTGGGAGCTGAATTAGCCCAGTGCTTGTTCTTATAGTTTTTGCGCTTGCTTTTGGAAAACAGAGGAAGAAACGCAGGTACGCTGTGGATTTCTTCACTTTCTATCTGCGTTTTCACTCGCTACGAAAATATTTTCTGAGGAAATAAAAATCCGGTTGCAGAAAGCTTCACGAGTTTAGCAGTTTGTCTTGTGTGCAGAATGCTTCCAGCAAACATTGCGTCCCGGCTTATACGACAGTGGACTACGTGCGTATTTGCAGTTTTTACTTCTCCGTTGCCGAATTTTGCCTTCGTTGTGGTAGGTCCTGGATTCTATTCCCGGTATCTCCTCAGATTCCTTCTGAAAGAGGGAAGTCCGGAATGGGGTTTACTCAGCCTAGTAAAGAGTTGCTTAGATGAAGAAGCAGTGGCATCATCAGGATCCATCTTTTGGCAATTACGGCTGGAGGGATAGGCGACATGCTCTGATCAAATGTCCCAAGATCACAAATCGCTCCTCGAACTGCCTTGTAGGCAGCACGCAACCAGTCTGATCAATCCGTGATTTAAGTTTAGTACTTGGCTCGGTAGCGACACGTACAGGTGTTGGGTAAAAATGTTGTAACACCGAGAGAAACGCATGCTCGAACATAAATGTAGGTGCTAGCCAACAATGCGGCACCTGTTTCATGTCCTCAATACGTTGCAAGTTCCACCCGTGGTCAGAGCGGTTAATGGAAATGAGCGTATGGCACTGTTGGCCGCGCGGGATTAGCCGAGGGGTCTAGGGCGCTGCAGTCATGGACTGTGCGGCTGGTCCCGGCAGAGGTTCCAGTCCTCCCTCGGGCATGGGTGTGTGTGCCTGTCCTTAGGATAATTTAGGTTAAGTAGTGTGTAAGCTTAGGGACTGATGACCTTAGCAGTTATGTCCCATAAGATTTCACACACATTTGAACATTTGGCATTGTTGGCCGGAGGCCGCATGCGGCGGAGTTCGGCCGCCATATTGAAAGTCCTTTTTAGTTGACGCCACTTCGGCGACTTGCGGGCCAATGATGATGATGGACACACAACACCCAGTCCCCTGACGGGAATCGAACCCGGGCCCCCTGCGTGATGGGCGGAAACGCTACGCTACACTACGGAGGCGGACAGTCAGAGCTATATTCTGTGTAGTTGTGAGTGCATTATGTCGGAGGTATGGTGAATTCGAACGTGAGCTCGTGGTGCTCCTATGGTGGCTAAGTTCCGTAACGAAAGGAGCCCAAGCGGTTGGTGTTTCAAGAGGAACCGATCCAAGATTTATACCGAAATCAGGGAAAGCGGGAAAATATCATTCGTAAGTTATAACACGGATGAAATTGTGTGTTGAGTGTTCGTGATGAACGTTCATTGAAAAATATTGTGACGAAAAGTAAGCTGCAAAAATCACCCCAGAACTGAATTTAGCGCACAGAAACTCTATTAGCACCAAACTAAGTCGTAGGAATACTAGTACTAATAGTAGTTTTATTTATCCCTAGATCTCTTTGACAAGGATATTGGACGCGTCTTGATATTACAGTTTAAGAATAACAAAATAAAGTGATTCATACATACAGATATATACCGACATTTACAGACTTACAGGTCTAGAATGGCAAGGTTGGGGCAGCTAGTCAGCAATGGCCTCCTAGTAGAAACCCTCCCGGCATTTGCCTGAAATAATTTAGGGAAACAACGGAAACCCTAAAACAGGATATCTGGATGAAGATTGGAGCGTCCGCCCTCCAGAATACAAGGGTACTCTATTTAAAACAGAGCTACCTCATTCTGTTTACCTCTAGTGTACAACTAAGTTATTTGATAATGATAAAAGGCTAATGCTATACTGTTCATTCATATCTCACTCCCAGTCACTGCACACGCTGTACACACATTGTTTCGTAACACTACACACAATATCAGCTGACCTCATGACCATTTTGTGCATCTTAGGAAGATCGTCTCCTCTATGTCCACGTCAGTTGTTGGTTGTTGTTCAGACACACTAGTGTGTAGCATACCTATTTATTGTTCGGCAGTTTCATATCACGGCTTTACTATGGGATCCAGAAATGTATACAATATATTTAGGTGTTTTAGAGATGTTCTCAGTTTTACTAATGACAGATACGGCCTATATGACCAGATATGCTTTACCGACGACGACTTGTATTTCATACCAGTGTGGTGTCTTTCGACATCGTTTGTCTTTTAGTGCTCGGCTCAGATGTAGCAATTGCTCTCGAAAATGATCTCCTATGATTGTTTCCATCGGTTTCAGTAGTTTCGAAAATCTTCTCTCTTCCACCTCCATGCCCATCTTCGATGTCAAAATCACCGTTTTCGAAGTGCCCAAAACATTCTCTTCACGTTCTTTCACTATTAGGTACCTCACCAAAGTTTTTTTTTCCTTTATTGTAATTTTCATCACCTCATACAGGCGGGCTGTCAGCAGCATAGTACGCTGCTCTTCAGCCTTAAGTAGAACAAGAACAAGACATATAGGTGATACAGACAATACAGTAAAAACGGCGGGCAAAAAAAAGGAGATACAAAAAAACAATAAACATGAAGCCGTTCACGCTGGACGCGAAAAAACAGTAAACACTTGGGGACACGGCGCACAGAACACGGAGGACGGCGACGGCACACGTGAACAGTTGATGCGTGACGGGGACAGAACACTAAACACAAATCGAGGCACACACACGACACACAGATGGCGATGATCTCCGGCGCGCGAAAGTCCACTGAGCGTGTACGAGTCCGGGGACCTGCCAAGAGTGGAGGAGGGGGAGGAGGAGGAGGAGGGGAATGGGAGAGGGGAGAGAGGAGATGCCATGGGTGGAGGAGAGAGGGGGAGGGAGGAAGGTGGAGGGGAAGCCTGGGGGAAGAGGGGAGGAGGAAGGGGGGAGAGGAAAGAGAAGGGAAGGGAAGGGAGGGAGGGAGGGTGCCTAAAGGAAAGGACACAGGAGGTGGGGGGGAAGGTCAAAGTTGATAGGAGGGGTAAATTTTTATTCTTTTTTTTTGCAAAAATTCTGAGGAATCACAATGTCACTTTTGGTTACGAACTTAACACGTTATGTAAGTTACCTCTTAAGGATAGGATTCGCTAATGGAATTTCTATACAAAGTTTAAGTTTGTTATTGACTTCAATAATTATCTGTTAGAATGTTGCTAGGTACGGTCGAGGCTGTAGTGTGAAATGCAGTGAAGTGTACTGTTGTGGAGGAAATATGGGGCTCGCAAAAGCTGTAGCACACAATACTGTAAGCTGCGATGTCTGCTGTCTGCGCCACTCGCTGCTGACAAATAAGATAACTCTCGTTCTATCTTGATGAAGTCAAGGACTCCTATTCGCCCCCTAGTCTAACTATTGGCGCGGTACACCAGTCAGATAACCAGTCCACCATGATGCCACTCAAAATTCGCTCGCAGGCGTTTAGTTATAACTCTGTCCGTTCACACCGCACAATAACTGTGGCGGCCAACACAGTGAACAACGCTTAATCGACTCAGTATAGAGTCGCACTTCGATTTGCTCTCGCAGAGGTGCTCTCCCAGTGAAGTACTGAGGAGAGACTTGGTCCTCACTCTTTGAGTACACATACGAGCGCGCACACTCTCGTTACGTGTTCTCGCTCCAAGAGCGACAACAGAACGGCCCCTCTCCATCCCAGATGTGAAGTGGTATATCTTTCAGTCTCTTACATTACTCCTTCAGCTCAAGGCGTCAGAAATATCGTCTGCCAATATGCATTGCTCTTCTAAAACGGGAGAATGACGTTTCGTTTAAGGCAATCAATCCGGAAATCTGTAGTATCGGCGTTTGGCGTTTGCTGTCTCCCTGTGAAAATCTCTGTAACTGCTTGCTATGTGTAAAGAATGCGTAGGCTGGCCGCTCCCACACAATACAGCGGAATTTGTTTTTAAGCCGAACGTGGGGTCGTTCCTCCTTTCCCTCGGGCAAACGCTTTCCGCTCCACGGGCGGCCGCCGCCCGACGTAAATAGCTTGGGACTAGCCTCCTAACGTGCGGTTGCCTCTCTCAAACTAAAAGCTCCTGTGACGGTCGTGTCTGGAATGTAAGTGTGTACGCCAGCCTCGAGTATTTCAAACACGGTGTGCACTTGCGATTTATTAGTTATCTGCATATCGTTTACATGAATTCATACAACATTGACTTTATCTTATCGAGTTTGGGTTCGAATGAAGCGTCTTGATGTGCGGAATATGATTGTGAGGGCGGAATACGTAAGCAATGAAGGTCAGGGGACCACGACCTCTTACATCAGGTAACAGCCCAAGCTTTCGATGACTAATTCCATCGTCGTCACGGGCTACGTCTGTCTGTAGTGAAACTGGCGAAGCTCCCAGTTTTATGCCCAAGCGGTGGAATCTGATTATGTGGATTATCCCACTGTGACATGACGGAAATGGGGCGTACAGAGGCGGCGCCCTCGATGTGCAAAGATAACTTCTAGGCCAACACGAGCATCGGGCGGCAGCCTACGAGAAGTCTTCATCTGTGCGTACATTACATCCCACCTCCCACAGCTCTCGTCGTAGATGAATCGCATTTATTAAATTCGTAATTCTTTCGTTTGTCCATTTCTGCATTAGAGTACACAACAAAACGCACAAAACACGTGGCTGCGTGCATGCGTGCAAACTTTCGAGCAAAAGCGGATTGATATTGTTCTCGCTCACGAGGCACCCCATGAGTCCGAGGTCCCAAGTTCAATGTTTAATAAGGCTCATTTGAAAGTGTTGTGTTAACAGTTATGACAAGAAAAATGTTAGCTGCAAATGACTCAGCATGTGCATTAGGAGGGCGACAGAAAATGAATGTCCAGGAGATGCACTGATCCGCCTTCTATGGGATGTGTGCATTACACTTCACAAAACGGACATCGTCGATATTCAAGAAAAATGTTCCAAACAAACCATTAACTTGCGCCATGAACACCTAATGAAAAATGGTGCGCTACAGTGATCACAATAGTTCCCACAATCAAGATCGAAGGAGAAATGCTTGGGATTTACAAACCCTGGGGGACGCTCAGCTAGGTATCCACTCTTAAAGAATGCACACAGAATCTCATTGGTGTAGCGGGATGATGAGAACCGATGGAATGTGATGGCATGCAACGGTCTGTCGTGGAGATTATCGAGAAACTGGCTATCATTTTAGGTGTAGGTGTAGAGAGTGCTATAAAATGTTTTATAGGCACGGAATATACCAACATCCACAGGCTGAATTTTTCCAGTGGTGCCAGGTGGTTTGAATTGTAATGTCACACATTTTTAGGAGGGATAATTTCCTCTAAAGCAATATGATTTTTATATACAGTTTTCATACCATAGTTGTCTCTTACTGCCATTTTCCCACTCTTGCTTGTTGTGACTTAAATATTCCCTAGTGCCCTAGCATATCACGCACACGAGGAAGGATCGTAGGTGGTAGAGCACCTCCAACTTCTCACTGCACAATAAATAACTTTCCAACCAATTTACCATCCACATTAATAGTCGACATAATTTTACAAGAATGCGTTAAGGCATTGATGTTAGCTGATCTTGATATAGCTCTCTTGATACCTCTAATTTCCAGTGTTTCTTCCATAAGCCTTTTCTCTTCAAATCCCGATTAGTCGGAGTTGAAAACAAGTTCCTTACTGAACTGTAGTATAACTTTGTTCATCTAACCTACAAATTTTCGGACCGTTTCCGCAGTTTGCTGTGATTCGTCACGTTGACACTATGTTTGAAATTTCAGTATCTGACGTCTTCCAGTTCTGTAGCACTGTTTGATGTTATGCAACCATCCACTACTTCCGTAGAAATCACCGTTATCTGCGTAGCGTACTATTTGATGTGCTTAACGTACTTGATCACTAACATGCGAATCCTGCAAATTGCATCGAGCGTCCTTGTAAACCACTTTTTGTAACAAGTGCGCCTTGTCCTCCTTCCATATTCGTAGTTTTTCTTAGGAACTGGACTGTCATATTGCTGCAGACTTATTCTACAGCTATTCATAATTTTTTTTACTATGCTTTGGATGATTCTCCACGTACATGATTATGTTTAGTACCTCCTCCTTGGACAAAGATTGTCTTTTATTACGTTTCGCTGGAGAAGGGATTTGTGGCTCCCTGAGCCATGTGGTTCGAAACGTGTTCCAGTACCACTTTCACTTGCTAAGCACGTATCATCATCATCATCATCATCATCATCGTATTCGTCATGTACACTGTCCACACAGTCGAGCTACAAGACACCGCACATTCCACTTGCTCAATTTGCAGAAACGTTAAAATTTCATCTGCCACTTCTTTCTTACCTTGCGAATTTCTTTGGGTTCCTTTGAGACGAAATGTCAACTTCGGCAGCTGTTGTTGTATATATAATGCAATGTTTGCTTTGTTTATCGTTGCCGTTGCTCAGCCTTGTTTCAATACCACCAACAGTGTAGCACTGTTGTGAGTTACTCGTGGACTCGGAAGTTCAACTACGCTCAGTAGCCTCGTGCTATGCTCACCATTGTCCTGCCCCCTGTTGCCATTAGCAGCCAATATTGATGCTGCATGATAGACGATATGTGGGGCGTCGAATGCCGTAAACATCGTAGGCCTTTTACGACCTCTTACTCAAGCGATTCCTTGTCAGTCATGTGACTACGGCACTATCGGTGAATGAAGCAGGAAACAAAAATGAGAGTGAGAGGGAAGCATTTACAGACAAGGACAGAGATAGATATTGCCCTGCAATACAGAATATGTTTATTTATTTATTTGTTTAACCTAATCTGATTAGAGCCATCAGGCCCTCTCTTACATCAGACCAGGGATTCACACATACCGTATCTATTACATCATAGTTACCTAAGAAACAACAGTTTTAATATGATTAATATTAAAACGATTTGTATGTCTGACCTGACAGTGTGAGAAAAATTATACTGACTATGAGTAACGAAGTTCATACTGGCAGTGCTTGTGCTACTGCAGCTGCTGCCACTAATATTGATAGTAACAATGATGATAGTAATAATAATAATAATAGTAATAATAATGACAGTGACAATGGCAACAATTGTGAGATTAATAACAAAAATGATAGCGGTAGATATATTCTCTATGTTTGGTGGACAACAGCGGTAACTCGTAGATAATACGTCGTACAGCTATCTGCAGCTATCAAAGGCTTTTGATTGTGTAAATCATGGAATACTTCTAGATAAGCTCAAGTACTGTGGTATGAATGGGACAGTGCTCAAATGGTTTAAATCATACCTAACTGGAAGAGTGCAGAAAGTTGAAATAAACAGTTCACATAATATGCAAAAAACTGGTGATTTCTCAAACTGGAGAACAATCAAGAATGGGGTGCGGAAAGGTTCGGTCTTGGGCCCTCTGCTGTTCTAAATATATATTAATGACTTGCCATTCTGTATTCACGAAGATGCAAAGCTGATACTTTTTGCCTATTATACAAGTATAGCTATCACACCCGACAGACAAGAAGTAACTGGTGAAATTGTAAACGATGTTTTTCAGAAAATCATTACGTGGTTCTTTGCAAATGGGCTCTCATTAAACTTTGACAAAACACAGTACATACAGTTCCACACAGTAAATGGAATGACTCCATTAATAAATATAGACTTCATTCAGAAATCGGTAGCTAAGGCAGAATATTCAAAATTTCTAGGTGTATGCATTGATGAGGGGCTGAAATGGAAAAACACACTGAGGATCTGCTGAAACGTTTGAGTTCAGCTTCTTATGCTATTAGGGTCATTGCAAATTTTGGCGATACACATCTGAGTAAATTAGCTTACCACGCCTATTTTCATTCTTTGCTTTCGTATGGCACCATATTCTGGGTAACTCATCATTGAGTAAAAGAGTGTTCATTGCACAAAACCGTGTAATCAGCTCATGCAAGATCATCCTGCAGACACTTATTTAAAGAGCTACAAATCTTCACTGTAGCCTCACAATATATATATTCACTTATGAAATTTGTTATTAACAATCCGAACGAATTCAAAAGTAATAGCAGTGTACATGGCTACAACACTAGGAGAAAGGATGATCTTCACTACTCAAGGTTAAATCTAACTGTGGCTCAGAAGGGGGCAAATTATGCTGCCACAAAAGTCTTTGGTCACTTACCTAATAGCATCAAAAGTCTGACAGATATCCATATAGCATTTAAAAGGAAATTAAAAGAATTTCTTAATGGCAACTCCTTCTATTCATTAGATGAATTTTTGGATATAGTAAGTGGGTAATTTCCCAACCTCAAAAAAAAAAAAAAAAAAAAAAAATTGAGTGTCATGTAATATTGTGCCTAATGTAATAGCTTGTATAGACACCTTATTAACCTGACTCGTTCCACATCATTACGAAGTGTCGTATTCATGATCTATGGAACAAGTACTAATTTAATCTAACCTAGTCTTCATCAGTAATATTGCCCTACCTTTGGGCATAATTGCTGTGTGTTGCAGCCAAGTAACGGCAATGTTGACGGCAACCCTATTGTGGCCAAATATTGCCCTTAAATGTGGCTCACGTTAATGTCTTACGGCTTAACAGGCCGACCCGTTGTATGGGACAGCGGCAGGAGTGGCTGCTATGAGTTTGGTCCACCCCATCCCTCGCCCGTCTTCCGCTCCCAGGCAATAGCAGTGGCGGCGCGCCTGCTGGTTATGCAGCCCGCACGACAAGCGGTTCCGCCGCACGCAGCGCGGTAATTAGCGTTGTCCCGTGACACCCCCTCCCCTAGCCCCTACCACCTACCCCCTACCCCCTACTCCCTACTCCCACGCCCCACCACGCGGCTTGCCCGCTACCACGGTTGACATCGCGGAATCACAGGCTTCGCCCTATCTTCTCTGCTATGCTTCCGTTCAGGCATTGGACTCGTTTACTAACACTGCAAAAGTTGCTATAAAGCTCAGTTTATTCATTTGTGTATTGTCTTCTGCAAAATAAAACTGAACAAGTAACAGTAGGACTCGCAGATTGACGGTTCCGTACAAACTTAATTATGTAGTTGATAGTTCATCTACAGTAGTTGTTCCCAGCTTGGGTGTAATTACCCCCTGAGGGGCAATCTGTAATTTTGTGAAGGATACAAACAAAAGGGTCCAATTGTGTATTTGCTCTTCTAGCGAATTCATTTAGCATTACTAGCGCAACACACTATTTAGAAAGGATGTGGTGAATTCTCTAACCAGTTCATCGTCCTAAATTATTTATTAAGCAATTATTTTGCTTGACTGTATGGCAAGAGAGAAGTGTTATGGAAAGCGGAGCACAGATGAATAGAATTTAGCTGTAACAGTGTATCTAAATGCGGATAATAGATTAAATGAATGTGCATACATGAAGAATAAAAATAAAAAATTCAAACGATGGCCCCGAAAAGGTGTCTTCCAACGAGTTGAAAATGAACTGGAAGGGCATATTCTTACATTTTCGGAGATGATGTTCGGTTTATGTAGTTGGACGTAAGAAAACTTGCTTTAAACATCTCCTCGTGGATCACAGTCGCTCAGTGATATCTGAATGCGCGAGGTATTATAACGAGTGTACAGACCTCCGATCAGTCAGTCTGCATTAGTCTCTACGAGTCTGCATTTGTCTGCATTAGTCTGTACCAGTCTATAGTCAAGTTTCAGTCTGCGCCTAATAAGATTATCATATTCCTGTACATAGCCATGAAGGTAAATGAATAGACACTTTGTCAAGTATCAGAGATATGTGAGAATAAGATTAAACGTACCAGGACCAAAGGAACTTCAGATTGTCAGTTGTAAATAGCATCCAGAATCAAGTTACATAAGGTCTTTGCTTTTTATTATTTTAATAAATGTGTGTGAAAATTAATCAAGTTCTGTATAAAGTTGGTCACCGTCAATCTGCTACTCTAAGTGTGCAAGTGGCATTTCTATCGTCTGACCTAACGGCAGAAGATAAACACGCCACGATAAGACCACGAGACATATTGCTGACACTCGCCTACTTCATTAGAGCGACAAGTCAAATAATCTGATGGTGTGTGTACCGAAGGTCTTACAGTACGCACACCACAGAGACTCTTTGTCAAAGCCGTCACTGAACCTCATTCCTGAAAGAAATGAATGGTATTGCTACACGTAGGAGGGACATCGAATGGAAAAGAATGATCAGATACTGAAATGCAAAATGTGGGCTCATGGAAAGTGTTCAAGAGTGGAGAAAGAAATGAAGAAAGCTATAATGCAACGCTTCCAAATAGTGATGCGAGAACTAAAATATTGAATATTTCCTTAAATATAGACTAGTAAATATCTTCAAGCTCAGGGACATAATTTACAAGGGTGATACAATTTAAGCACCCACTGGAACAAACGAGGAAAATAGGCTCCTAATCTGTACACTTTGCAGATGTTCAGAAAATTAAGTGAAATGTGTTTATTTTTCTAAGTATTTCCGTTCTTTATATCAGATACAAAGAATGGCATCCTGCAGTTGAGGATGGCATTGTTCAAACAATTTTGTAGCTTACTGTTTAGGCTACATTTAAAGAAATCTCAAAAGTGGAACGATTTAGGCATTCTTCCCCAAAGTCTTAATTACAATACTTACTCTAGTACACCTTTTTAAATGATATTGGTTCATGAACGAGCCATTATTACGACAAGAACGTATTCTGAAGACGACAGGCTGGATCTTTTATGCAGGCGGGCAACCAAACAGTAATGTCCAGTAGTCGAGCGGAATATGACTGCTGCCTCTCTCTTTGCTCCATCAGCTACTACTGAGTCGCCCATGAAATTTCTCCAGATCGTTCCCATGAAAACTTCTTATTGACACTTCTCCTGAGAAAACTTCTTGGTGGTTGGTTGGTTGTTTTGGGGAAGGAAACCAGACAGCGAGGTCATCGGTCGCATCGGATGAGGGAACGACGGGGAAGGAAGTCGGCCGTGCCCTTTGAAAGGAACCATCCCGGCATTTGCCTGGAGCGATTTAGGGAAATCACGGAAAACCTAAATCAGGATGGCCGGACGCGGGATTGAACCGTCGTCCTCCCGAATGCGAGTCCAGTGTCTAACCACTGCGCCACCTCGCTCGGTAAAACTTCTTGGTGCTTCCTACTGCAGTGTACTTCTTATTATGATTATTGTATAGCCTGTATCTTTAGTTTTATACTTTTCTGTGTGCAATGCTTCGCTATGCTTCTGTAATTGCGTAATGTTTCCAAAACATAGGACAAGCTGAGTGCAATAATTAATTATTGAACACGAGAAAAAAAATATCTGCGATACCCTTGACAGCTTCCTCAACAACAACCAAAATTTGAAATGATTAATTATCGTGTGTTCCATCTGGATACAGTTATTAATGCAACTTCAGGATATCTCTAAAAATTACAAATCATCACTGGTCTCTAATTACAACACGCAATATTCTGTCTTTACCTCAACATCAGAAACGCTGCTCTGCTGTGACCAAATATCTAAAATAAATCACCGAACGACATATACCTGAAAGACATTGCGCTGCTTGTGTGCTTAAAATTAGTGTCGCTGCTTGTAAAAACTCAATGTGCTCGTAATGAATGCAGCTAGCTGACCACGCAACAGTGCAATGCGTGCAGCAACGCGTGTGAGCTAATTTTACTCACAAGCATTAAGATAAAACGTGACGGCACGATTAAATAATTTATAAGGTGATTTTAAATTGAACTTATTTTGGGACATAAAAACTACAGATAATTTCAATTAGATTTATATCAACACTTATGGTCTTCTTTAGCCGTTGTCACAAACAAATGAAACCGATACAAAAGGTAACCAAACAGTAGTCAGTACATGATTTTCACAAGAGTTACTCCACACTCTTTTGAAATGCGTTTAAAAGAGGTGGAGGATAACCTGTCACCTCTCTGAACACAGGATTAATAATGTTGGAATGGAGATCAAGGAGCAGACTATCGATCAGAATATTGACCTTCACGTAAAAAGAATTCGCGAAATGAATAGTGATGTCGAAACAGTTTGTACGTGTATTGCAATCAGCGCTCGCAGCAGATACCAGTACATAGATTCTGGTAAATATTACATCATTCCGACTGTACAGACACACACGCAAGCACGGCAGAAATAACCTACCACCGGCCATGACTTCCAATGGCGCAGCGCACTTCAGGACTGCCTGACAAGACGACAGTGCTGTCATCTGCACTACCCCCAACGTAAACTCTGGTTACCGAAGAAGTGTATATCATCATTGTGTTCAGGTGCAGAACCATCAATATTATGAAATTCATGGCCACTTCTCATCATACACCCATCTTTTTCAACATCATATAAAATTCTGTTGCGTCGTTCTAATTCTTCTTGAAAAACGTTGCAAGATACACACATATCAAAAAAAGTTTTGCATCACCTCGGTTCAGAGAGTTCCGGAACCTGTAAAGAAAATTGGAATAGAGTTCAACATAAACATCATTTCCGCCCTTATTATTGCTCATGAAAACCACACATTGCCTGTTGTACCACCATACAGCGAGACCTTTAGAGTTGTTGGTCCAGGACATTCAAAAAGTGTTCCTGACAGTTTAAATCGCTTGTTTTTTCTGTCAAGGTCTGAGACCCTCTGGACTTCTGTGCAAGTTACTAAATCAGCATTTATTGGGTCTACAAAAATTTAATTTTGTGTATGCAATACAGCATAAATATCATTTTTAATTTCGTGCCTAATCAGTTTGCGTTGAAATCCAATTTGCATTCTTTTAATGGACCGCTTACACAGAATATTGCTTTGATTTCTGTTTATCAGGGTAATCTCATATTTAATGCAATTTAATGAGTTTGCGCTGGCATGTAGACCGGTTCAATAAATGCGAATATTTGTTTACGTTGGACATTTATTTGCGACGAGTTCTGTATGCTTTGACGAACCGCCAGACCGTTTCCCAGGAATGAGTATGTTAGGTGAGAACGAACTAACATAAAATACCGAGCCAAGAATCATTCGACAGAAAGAAGAAACGTATGCAGCAGTTACATAAGGACGATCTAGATTGTAGGGGTAGAAAAATAATTTTAACTAAGAAGATTGTGTAGAATATCATAGTGTTCCCTGCAGTCATCACTGTACGTTATTTTGCCTCAGAGATCTTCAATCTAAACAGTTGAAAAGGTATCCATCTTCCAGGGCGTATTAACAGAAGAGTTATGGTCGTCTCGCTTAGAGAAATAAGTGATTTAATTGTAAGTAAGGAAGTATTTTTGCTAATTGCAAAACAGCTCCTACCCCACAAGCATCGAAAACATTTTAAATGAAAAAGGTGAAACCCAATTCGATATAAATATCTTTGAGTTCAAAGACAGTGAGAAGATTTCGTCATTTGGGAATTGAACATGCCAGCACCTTTTCTACAACAAACTTTCTTAGATACACAAAAAATAGCGTTTACTGGATAATTCTCACTTATCACAGCATAACTGCAAAATAGACTGAAGTATCAGCTGCTTTTTCAATGAATAAATCAATTTTCACTTATTAAGTGGAAAATGAAAAATTCTGTCAGTGAGGAAATAATTTGACCGAACTACTGAAATAATTACTCATGTAGCGGTGAAAAAATACTTTTATTGTCTCAAAGAAAAAATATGTTCCTGAACTAATTAGATAATTCCCAACCACAGCGGTTAAATGTTCTAGGTTTTCAGACCGTTCATTAAACAATTTCCACAGTATTACATATTAATTGTCAGTACTTAACGTATGCTTACACACGTTAGTATTTTCCTCTATGAAGCAACAGTAAATTGTTACAGCTCATGCTAAACATTAAGCAAACAGATTACAAAAATATACAAATCATATCCTGATCGAACACCAACTTACAGTAATATGGTTCTCAAAGAAGAAGAAGGTGCTACAAAAGTCTGCTCTTACAGTCGATGTTTAAATCTTGCTACAACTTTTAAAAAATGATTTCAATAGTCTACAATATTAATAGTCTTTGCCTTTAATCTCGTGTGCCACTTTTAAATTTCGCGGTGTCTGTCTATTTACACTGCATGATACCTTCCTTCACTAGTAATTTAATAGTTATTCCAAGGGGCAGTAGAATGCTCCGTCAGCTGGGCTTATTTACTAACGACATTTGTATGAAAATAAACAGAAAACACAGTTTCGTTAGTATGTTCTTCTCTATCTCGGCACTACGGTTTAGAGTATTACATCTACTAGAAAAAAAATCTCTGCGATGTACATGACATAGAGGATCGATTAGCATTAAAATAAAACCAGTTTGGAAGTTTGGAGAAAGAAACTAAGTAAGGCAGATGAAAAGACAAATATGCTCGAAATTGAAATGTAACCATACACGTTTCGTATTATGCACTGGATTCTGTGTTACAGATATAAACAGGGAATGCATGCAACAACACAACTTGAAAACACTGATCACGTGTTTAAAAATCAAGGTCTTCAAATGCTCGGCAAAAGCTCCATTTTTTACGAAATCTATTGTTAATAATTTTATAAATTGTAGTGTATAGTGCATTACAGCGAAAAATTAACATTTAGAAGAATAGTAAAAAATTTTGCCATGTAATGCATGGCGGGTTTCTTCCGTTGTGTGAATAGACTCTTGACATTTTGGAAAGCTTAATTCTTAATCAAAATTCCTCCTTCTACTTCTTCCTTTTTTCGCTTCTTCATCTTCGTCCTCTTCACTTTAGTTATGGTTTTGTGATCATTGTGATTAGTCAGTTGTCAACTAATTCTGCAGAGTTCTCATGGAACCTTTTTGTTTGATGTGCTAATTGTATGTAAAAATAATAATCGTATAAAACGGCTGATCGATTGTGAATTATGTAAGTAACCGCGTGTCTGATCATCCAAACTGCAGTGTTGTTTCTGGATCGCGCGTACTGGATCTTCTGCGGCCTCATCATTTCCAATATGTCAGTGCATTTTGGAGTTATGCGAGCTAGACTGGAAATTTCTTCGGATCTGCTCCAAACGGCTCCTAGTGGAATAGGTCATTACAGACAGAGCAGTTGCTCGAATTCGATAGGGAATGAAATCAGCCGACTGCTTTTCAAAGGAATTTTCCCTGCAGTTACGCAATTTAGGGAAACCACGGAACAACAAAAAGTGAATGGCCAGACGGGGATTTGAAGCGCCTCCCTCGGGAATGCGATACCACTGTCTTATCATTGCGGCATCTCGCTCAGTAATTCCGTTAATTCTATTGCAGACCATGTCTTTCTTTCAAGGACAGGGGTGTCAACAGTCTCCTGATAACCTCTTCATTTCAGGGCACCAAATCTCCTCGGTTGTTAGATGTATTCCAATCTCTGCCTTATCCTGTGGTTTTTTCCGTCTACGACTCTCTGACATTGAGTTGGGGCATAAGTACGTAGTGTTTTTAACAGAGACTTTAATCATCAGTAATATACTCTCCTTCATTAATTACAACATTCTGCCAACGCTGGGGAAGCTTTTCGATTCTGCGATTGTAGAAATCACGTAGTTTTGAGGCAAATTCCTCGTCGAACCATGTTCGGAGCGCATTTTCATCTGGAAAGGAAGTTCCTTGTAGGTTGTTCGATAGAGAGCGGAAAAGGTGAAAAACTAAGGGTGGAAGGTCAGGTGAATAAAGTGGGTGCGGAATGACTTGCCAACCCAGCTCCTGTATAGCGTTTCTTGTCAGTCTAGCAGAATGCTGGCGGGCCTTACTGTTGAGTAGAATCACTTCACGTAGTCTTCCTTGTTGTTATTCTTTAACTGATTCTGCAAGACGTCTCTGTCTCCCACAACACGTGTCAGCATTGATGGTTACACCTCGGGGAAAGAATTCGTTGTATACCACACCGTCGCTGGTACACTAGATGCGCAACATAATTTTTTGTGGATACTCACATGTCATTTTACAGAGAGTTGCTGCTTTGTTTGGGCTCAATCATGCCTCTCTTTCCCTTATGTTATCATAAAGACAACATTTCTCGTCATCATTAACGATACACGATACGAACGGTTGAAGTTGTTCACGAACCAACTGACGACGAGCAAGCAGGGATACACATGTGGCTATGCGCTGATTTCTGTGACTTTTGCTTAGAGCATGCGGTACCCGCACACCCGATTTTTTATCCCTTCCACAATGGATGCAAGTGTCGCATGGTGGTGGAATGATTCACCTCAAAAGCTGAGTGGTCAGCGTGGCAGAATGTCATGCGAGGGAATAAGGTTCGACTTACCGCTGGGTCGGAGATTTTCTCCGCTTGCGGAATGGGTGTTGTTTTGTCTTATCTTCATTATCATTTTATTCTCATCGACACGAAGCCTGCCAAACTGGCGTCAACATAAAAGGCTCGGTCCAAGCTATCAGACTTACCGACGGGAGGCCTTGGCCATGCGCACATTTCCTGCGATTAGTTTTATGAGGTCGTCCCACTGTAAGTCGCTCCGTACACAGACTGCCAAATGTTTAATGCATGTGACGGCTTCGAGTGATTGTTTGGCAGTTGTGTGATCACGCAGTAACTGGTCTTCCTGCCTATAAAAATTAAATATGGTCGTCTTTTTCCGCAAGGCTTTCAGTTACCACTAATAAAGGGCAGACCCTTGACACAGCCAACCGATTCGATTCGTGTTTGGTAGGTCGCTTGTGTATAGCGTAAACTGAAAGAGTCTAAGATATTTTGCCTCATCATCCCTCCGTTTCTGAGAAAACCACCTCTAAACTTCAGTCGGCCACTGTGGCCGAGCGCTTCTAGGCGCTTCAGTCTGGAACCTCTCTGCTGTTATGGTCGCGGGTTCGAATCCTGCCTCGGGCGTGGATGTGTGGGATGTCCTTAGGTTGATTAGGTTTAAGTACACTACTTGCCATTAAAATTGCTACACCACGAAGAGACGTGCTACAGACGCGAAATTTAACCGACAGGAAGAAGATGCTGTGATATGCAAATGATTAGCTTTTCAGAGCATTCACACAAGGTTGGCGCCGGTGGCGACACCTACAACGTGCTGACATGACGAAAGTTTCCAACCGATTTCTCATACACAAACAGCAGTTGAGAGGCGTTGCCTGGTGAAACGTTGTGATGCCTCGTGTAAGGAGGAGAAATGCGTACCATCACGTTTCAGACTATGATAAAGGTGGGATTGTAGCCTATCGCGATTGCGGTTTATCGTATCGCGACATTGCTGCTCGCGTTGGTCCAGATCCAATGGCAGTTAGCAGAATATGGAATCGATGGGTTCAGGAGTGTAATACGGAACGCCGTGCAGTCGAGATTTCGGATGAATCCAGGTTCTGTTTATAGCATCATGATGGTCGCATCCCTGTTTGGCGACATCGCGGAGAACGCACATTGGAAGCGTGTAACCGTCATCGCCATACTGGCATATCACGCGGCGTGGTGGTATGGGGTGCCATTGGTTACACGTCTGGGTCACCTTTTGTTCGCATTGACGACACTTTGAATAGTGGAAGTTACATTTCAGATGTGTTACGACCCGTGGCTGTACCCTTCATTCGATCCCTGCGAAACCCTACATTTCAGCAGGATAATGCACAACCGCATGTTGCAGGTTCTGTACGAGCCTTTCTGGGTAAAGAAAATGTTCGACTGCTGCCCTGGCCAGCACATTCTCCAGATGTCTCACCAACTGAAAACTTCTGGTCAGTGGTGGCCGAGCAACTGGCTCGTCACAAAACGCCAGTCACTACTCATGATGAACTGTGGTATCGTGTTGAAGCTGCGTGGGCAGCTGTACCTGTACACGCCATCCAAGCTTTGTTTGACTCAATGCCCAGGCGTATCAAGGCTGTTATTACGGCCAGAGGTGGTTGTTCTGGGTACTGATTTCCAGGATCTATGCATCCAAACTGCGTGAAAATGTAATCACATGTCAGTTCTAGTATAATATATTTGTCCAATGAATACCCGTTTATCTTCTGCATTTCTTCTTGGTGGAGCAATTTTAATGGCCGTTAGTGTAGGTCTAAGTCTAGGGGACTGATGAACTCAGATGTTAAGTCCCATAGTGGTTAGAGCCATTTGAACCTAAACTTCATCACGTGTATTCGACTCAAAATTGGCGGAATCGATAGATAATTTAAAACTAAGATTTTTCTTCATCGTACATGGGATCTACAAATGCATATTGTCCTAGGAATTGAGAAAAGAAACAGTTAAGGGAGTCGCTAATTTCTGCACAACATAGACGCTGTTCGTCGAAAGTGCTGCTGGAGTAGCGACCAAGGAATCTCACTGGGGAGCAGAGACCGCCCGCGCTGGAAAATATGGTTATTCAGGCTCTTGACAAGCGGTCACATTAATGTGACTAGGAATTGTAAAAGTGGTCACTCTTACAGAGGAACCATATCTTCACAAATTTTTCGCAGTAATCGACCATTCGCCTTCCTTACAACCATCCTCTGAAGTCATTGTATTTCATATCGCGTTTCAACGATGCGCCTAGATATTTAAGTAACGTGACTGTATCTAACAGCACACATCTAATGCTGTATTCGAACATTATGGGTTTGCTTTGCGTCTCATCTACGTTAACTTATATTTTTTTATAGATTTGGAACAAGCTGCCAATCATCACACCAGATAGAAATTTTCTGAAAGCTACTATGGTCGCTTCCACCAGATTTGCCGATGGTGGTCAGTAAAAGTTAATATCAAGCATTCCCAGCGGCAGGAAGTTAATATCCCTGTCACTTAATCTCGTCACCCAACCAAAATATAGCTACCCAGCTATTTAAAGTACGAGCTTTAATTACGAACTAGTAACAACAAACCATTCCCAACGAAATTTCCATCACATCTCTCTCCGACACAACGAAATCCGAACCGATATTTATCCTTCATACCAAGTGTAACTTCACCCCGACTATCCCAACTAATAAGAACTGCCAGTTTCCCCTTCTCTCACCATCTTTCCCTACCACTTTTCCCATTCTTATTGTGGCCTCACCCACATCCCAAACTACTACTCCCGCCCAGTCTTCCCAACAACCACTCCAACCCCTTTTTTGTACATACTACCCAACGGACCTCTACCCTACTAAACACCTAACAACCCCCGTCCCTGCCAAGAGAAGACATTTTTTCCAGTGAAATCCGTTCGACTTTTAGTAAAACTGCAATAATACTTTTTTTAAGGTCACCATTTCTACAACCTGTTTTAAATTTAGCCGGCCGAAGTGGCCGAGCGGTTCTAGGCGCTACAATCTGGATCCGCGCGGCCGCTACGGTCGCAGGTTCGACCTGTCTCGGGCATGGATGTGTGTGATGTCCTTAGGTTAGTTAGGTTTAAATTGTTCCAAGTTCTAGGGGACTGACGACCTCAGATGTTGTCTTGTGTATACACCAATCTTTTGGTTGAAGAGTGGGGTGATTAATTACCACGCCGGCTGGATTAAAAGAGTTTATATAAGTTTTTCCTGAGTTCCAACGAAATCTGTAAAACTGACGTTTAGGAACACGACACTCATTGAAGCTATGCCAGTACACTGAAGAATAATTACATCCGTGCTACAACTTCCCTTTGGACTTCAACAGCGCAGAGAAAGGTTAATGTGAATGTATAAAATAGGTTTGGAGGGTAATAAGGGACAGTAAATAGCACAACACGTGATAGCGAGTAAATATAAACCTCTTTTGTCGCGGCTGTTGTGTAAATGCTACGAGATACGCCATCAAAGTATTTCAGTCGTGTCACCGAGGGCGGCAATGCGATGAATTACGGGTGCCGCGCGACAGATATAGAACGTACCTATTCAGAACAATAATTTCATTGTCTGACGGCAAAAAACTTCGCCTCACTGTTCTGAGAGAGCAGAGACACTACGTTGCATACGTAAACGCGCCCGTATTTAGCCGAAAGCGCTTCGTTAACGGAGCGCCAGGATTACGCCAATGAGAGACCCGTTGCGACTATCCGTTCCCGTCACCGGCGCCCGGGTTTCACCGGTTTGGGACCACCAGAGAGAGCTGTTAATTTCAAAGCTCACCGCCACGCCACTGGCGATTCGCTGCCAATCTGCATAATTTATTCACGGCCGTCCAGCCTACTGCACTGAGGACAAAAGGAAATGGCGCGCTGTTGCCATGGGAACAAACTATTTTGAATGTTGGCCGCGCTTGGGAAACGTGACGCGAAGGCTTGCAGCAGGGCAGACCTCACCCTACTCCAGGGCCGGCCAAACGCTGCACAGTGTGCAGACGTGCAGAAGTGCTGCACATGTGCGACAGCGAGCGACAGCGACATCTGTTATTAGACATGTGTCCTGAACGGCGGCGGCTCCACCTCCCTGTGGTACAAGCAAGAGCGCAACATACCCAATCTCGGTTACCCCTGGTGACCGTAACCTTAACAGAGAAGTACTGAGAAATGGCAAGTACTGTGAAAAAGCAAAGGACGGGAGATCCTTGTTCTCAGTCATTTAAAAATTACTGGGAACTGCAATTCAATTGTAGCCGTTGGTGAAAAGTCACAGTGTTTGCTGTGCCGCTGAATAATAGGCGTCCAGCGTAAGTTTTTCAATTGAAAGACACTACAATACATATCACAAAGACGAGTGTAGTGTACTCAACAGTGAAGAACGGCAAGCAAAATTAAATGTCCTTCAGAAAATGGATGAGACACATCAACTCGATTTTACTGTACATCAAAGTAACTGATACTTCTTGAACTCTTAGTTTCTTGTGTTACATTATGTCTGTTTTACTGTACGCTGTACTATGTACTGTTTTCCATTTTCCAGAATGACAACCACACTAAATCTTCACAGCGAGCAAGTTTTAAAATCGCATTAAGAATTGCACAATCTGGGAAACCCTTTTCCGAAGGGGAGTTTGTGAAAGGGTGTCTGATTGATTCTGCAGAACTTGTGCGTCCCACGAACGTTAGCAGGTTTCAAGAAATCAGTCTATCCAAACAAACAGTGACAAGACGTATCAGTACTATGGCCGGCGATCTGCACAGGCAGCTAATAAATAAGGCTAAATACTTTGTTGCTTTCTCTGTTGCGCTCGATGAAGCAACACATCTTACAGATACAGCCCAGATTGTGATATACATACGAGGTGTCGATAACGCACTTTGTGTAACAGAGGAGCGACATCTGTGCGTAGAAACATGCACTACATGAACGCTGACGGCTGCTGCGTGCACGCTGTGACCCGGAAGTTGCACATGTGCAAGAGCACCGCACGCGTGGCAGAATTTTTGGCCGGCCCTGGCCTACTCCATCCCCTAACCTCACCATGACCCCCGCTCCCCTGTCCCCAACTCATCCCCTAATTCTTGCTCTAAATCTGCTGTTAGTAGGACCTAAGACGAAATATTGAACTTCGTTACCTATGGTTATCTGTTGCATATGGTACCCTTCATTAATCGAATTATTGAACCCTGATATTAAAACGTATCGTCCTCTGTAATTAATGGATATACGCAGGCTGATACAAAAAGAAATAACAGATTTCACTTGTTTGTTGCAGACAAACTAAAAGAAGTAGAAACACGTTGCGCAGGTCACTGGATGGAGGAAGGTACAAAGTTCTGATGCAGCTCCGCTGCTGTTTGTAGCAACATGGCGACTAGACTTGGCCACTGTTTCTATGTTTCGATGCAGTGTATCGGTACGTGGAACTGTCTCAGTGTTTCTAAACGGCTATGATTCACTGTTTCGAAACAGTGGTGTTTCATACCGCTCTGTCTCGGATACCGGGACCAGACTCGATCTCGAGCCAGACACAGGAACTGTATCGCTGTTTCAAAATAACGCTGATTCAGTCCACTTGTGCTGGGAAGGGACTAATTGTGTCGAAACAGTGACGTTTCATTCCGTTCTTGTCTCGGACGAGTTTCGGGCGCGTTACAGATACTGCAACACATTTAACATCTCACTTCATGAAACACTTTCAAGTGTGTCGAAATCTTTTTGACACACGACAGTATGAAGCTTAAGGCTTCCGAAAATAAAGCTTCATTTCTAATTGACTGCCCTATTCCGAAATGGCGTAATATCTGCTTTATAAACAACAACAAACAATAAAATAACGCACATTATTCGCATTCAAAATAATAAAAGTGTGAAAAACATTCACTTAAATTACACATCTCTTATAACATACACGTGCTGCAACTACAGTCGAGCTTGATAAATGTATGAAGACGCCACTGATACACGAATCACAAGATCCATTGCTGTGATGGAAAGAAAATTATGTGTTGTTTCGTACGCTGTTTGAAATAATGAAACGATGTCTTTGTGTTATGACCACTTAGTTACTGAGCCGGCTCGCCAGGTGAACAGCACAAACAGATACTCTTGAACTAGACATTTGTCGTAGATCTGATTGCCGTGTTATAAAACTGCCTTCTGTGGCTCCTATTTTGTAGCGGGGTGAATTTTTGTTATGAGACATTTTTGTACATCTAGTATCAAAGGAATCGTGCTAAGGCGTCGGAATGCACTAATTTACGTTCACTCTTTATACACTACTGGCCATTAAAATTGCAACACCAAGACGAAATGCAGATGATAAACGGGATTTCATTGGACAAATATATTATACTAGAACTGACATGTGATTACATTTTCAAGCAATTTGGGTGCATAGATCCTGAGAAATCAGTACCCAGAACAAGCACCTCTGGCCGTAATAACGGCCTTGATACGCCTTGGCATTGAGTCAAACAGAACTTGGACGGCGTGTACAGGTAGAGCTGCCCATGCAGCTTCAACAAGATACCACAGTTCATCAAGAGTAGTGACTGGCGTATTGTGACGAGCCAGTTGCTCGGCCAACACTGACCAGACGTTTTCAATTGGTGAGAGATCTGGAGAATGTGCTGGCCAGGGTAGCAGTCGAACATTTTCTGTATCCAGAAAGGCTCGTACAGGACGTGCAACATGCGGTCGTGCATTATCCTGCTGAAATGTAGGGTTTCGCAGGGATCGAATGAAGGGTAGAGCCACGGGTCGTAACACATTTGAAATGTAACGTCCACTGTTCAAAGTGCCGTCGATGCCAACAAGAGGTGACCGAGACGTGTAACCAATGGCACCCCATAACATCACGACGGGTGATACGCCAGTATGGCGATGACGAATACACGCTTCCAATGTGCATTCACCGCGATGTCGCGAATCACGGATGCGGCCATCATGATGCAGTAAACAAAACCTGGATTCAGCCGAAAAAATGACGTTTCTCATTCGTGCACCCAGGTTCGTTGTTGAGTACACCATCGCAGGCGCTCCTGTCTGTGATGCAGCGTCAAGGGTAGCCGCAGCCATGGTCTCCGAGCTCACAGTCCATGCTGCTGCAAACGTCGTCGAACTGTTCGTGCAGATGGTTGTTGTCTTGCAGACGTCCCAATCTGTTGACTCAGGGTTCGAGACGTGGCTGGAAGATCCGTTACACCCATGCGGATAAGATGCTTGTCATCTCGACTGCTAGTGATACGAGGCCGTTGGGATGCAGCACGGCGTTCCGTATTACCCTTCTGAACCCACCGATTCAATATTCTGCTAACAGTCATTGGATCCCGACCAACGCGAGCAGCAATGTAGTGATACGATGAACCGTAATCGCGATAGGCTACAATCCGTCGGAAACGTGATGGTACGCTTTTCTCCTCCTTACACGAGGCATCACAACAACGTTTCAGCAGGCATGAGCAATAGGGTGGAAACTTTCCTCATGTCAGCACGTTGTAGGTATTGCCACCGGCGCCAACATTGTGTGAATGCTCTGAAAAGCTAATCATTTGCATATCACAGCATCTTCTTCCTGACGGTTAAATTTCGCGTCTGTATCACGTCATCTTCGTGGTGCAGCAGTTTTAATGGCCAGTAGTGTATTTGAATAACGTAATCTCCCCCGAGCTGCATTTGGGGAAAGGATAAGCGAGAGACAAGAATGTGAGAGCCGTGTACGTTCAAGAGCAGTTTGGTATTTGACACTGCGGTGGCAAAACTGCAGAGTGATTCAAAAAGAAAGAACATATTTAAAATGTTTATTAAAAGCAAACTTTGAAAGGTAGAAACACATTTCGCATCTCACTGGATATAGAAAGGTTCGAAGTTTTACGTCCCCACAGACACTATACGTACATTAAACATGAGCACCAAGTGTTCAGCGAGAAACATCAAAACGGTAGTCAATCCCTTTCCACGGACTACTTCACAGGTCCCTGTTTAGTGAATCGACAGATTCAACAATTCGATTTCTCGGCTCTTGAAGAGTAGCTGCCATAGGCGGAACATAGGCTCTGCATTTTATGTAACCCCACAGCGAAAAATCGCAAAGTGTGAGGTCTGTGGACTTGGAAGGCCAAAAGCAATGAACAAGATCTTCTTGTCCACCTCTTCCAATCGAACGCTGTGCATTGGTGTTGTTAATATAATGCCGCACCTCAAGGTGAAAGTAACCCGGGGCGCAGTCAAGCATAAAAATGAAATCATTGGTATCTTCTTGAAGGTGAGAAAACAACCAATTTTGCAGCATGTCCAGCTATAACATTTCGGTCATAGCTTTCTCCGCGAAAAAAGAAAGGAGCATTGACTTAGTGAACAGAAATGGCACGAAACACATTGAGTTTTGGTGAGTCTCTCTCATGATCAACGACGGCGCAAGTATTTTGTGGACCCCAAATTCTTACGTTATGGCGGTTTACTTTACCCGGTAGATGAAACGTCGATTCGTCCGAAAAGGTGAATCGTTGGGAAAAAATTGTTCTCTAACATACCCTGGAGAACTGAAATGCAAAATTCGTACCTTCTGCTGTAGCGGCGGAACGCAGTTGCTGCATTAACTGCAGCTTGTGAGGCTTCATACGCAGGCACCATTTCAGAACACTACATACCGTTGTTTTAGAAAGCTGAACTACTGGCCTGCCCGACTTGTGGATTTCCATGGGCTCCGTGTGATCGCATCTTGGATACGTCCGACATTTTCATCAGGCGTGTGTGGCCGACCAGTGATCTTCCCGTTGCATATGCAACCAACTTCCAAGAATTTCATATGCCAGTCGTACATCTGCTTGTGCAGAGTTTGTTTCAGTGTGAATCGACTGCGGAATTCACGTTGCACTTGAACAATGGATTAACTTCGTGTAAATTCCAACAAAGAAAATGTGTGTTGCAGTGTTGTCGCCATTAGACATGGGCAAACTGAAACATGTAACTGTTTCGAAACAAATGAGACAGTACAATATAATGTTTCGAAACGCTGTTTCGAAACAGTAAAACAGTTCGTGTTTCGTAATTGTATAGGCCCACACATTATATCATATTGAGTGTCTACTGTACAAATATTGCCATATAAACACAAATAAGGTGATAGAGCGCCAATTATATCGCTGACAGTATGAAAATTTCACTTAGGTGTCTTGGCAGTCTCGTATTTGCTACAGCAAATGCGCTGTTTTCGTGTCATGTGACTTTCATATTTTCAATTGACTGAGGTCATAGTTTGTATGTTTGACATAACAGATTTTGCCAAACTCGTGTCCCTGTATTCTAGTGCCTAATTTTTATAGGTTTCATGAATTATGATCTGTATGTGCTCTTCAAAAGGCATATCATAGAATATAAATTATTGAGATAGCATTCTGGGAAGCGAGGCACTGAATTAACATTTATGAGTGTGCCACTCACACTTTTCTTACTCACAGTTAAATTTTCCATTGTTTGCGGTATGTTTCCTTGAAGTATAAAATTCATACTGAAGTTTAAAGCAATTCATACAGTGTAATGCCTTTGTGAGACCTATATCATGGGAGATCTGGCTCTACACAACTTACAATTCTTGTTACGGAAGTTTGTTTGAAGTACAGGTATATAGAGTTCCCTCAAGTACTCACAATAAGCAGATACATTGTCATTTTATTAGAAACTTCCCCAGGAAATCAGAGATAAAGTTAAGTTGCTGTCGAAATGCAATTTTTATCACAGCATCTGAAAGCCAACAACAAAAGTATCAAAGTACTGTTGTTGGTTTGCCTGAGAAATATCTATGATACACAAGTTAGATGCCTATAGTGTGTAATAAAAAAACATAACACATTTACAACAGACAAACATATACATACACTAATCAAATAATTATTCTCGAACACATAAATAAATAAATTTACTAAAAAAATTAAACTCACTGAATGGTGAGAAAATACGGAGGTGTCTTCTGCGTGCAACAAATCTTTTAAAAATGTTCTTATAAGGTAGCTACATCTAAGATTTAGTGGACTAAACAAAATCCAGTCAAATACAAATTCAGTGCATATTTGCCAGAGAAGAACAAAATCACCTGTACCTATTCTAAGTTGTAGTTTAGAAATATCATTTTTGATACTTTTTAGCTTGAAAGACAGGATAGTCTGTCTGTTATCGTTTTCCCCTGCTTTGAAAATATGCGCTCACATGGAGGTCATAACAGTCACGTCATTTTTTCGGCTGAATACAGGTTTTGTTTACTGCATCATGATGGCCGCATCCGTGTTTCGCGACATCGCGGTAAACGCACATTAGAAGCATGTATTCGTCATAGCCATACTGGCGTATCACCCGTCGTGATGTTATGGGGTGCCATTGGTTACACGTCTCGGTCACCTCTTGTTGGCATCGACGGCACTTTGAGCAGTGGACGTTACATTTCAAATGTGTTACGACCCGTGGCTCTACCCTTCATTCGAGCCCTGCGAAACCCTACATTTCAGCAGGATAATGCACGACCGCATGTTGCACGTCCTGTACGAGCTTTTCTGGATACAGAAAATGTTCGACTGCTGCCCTGGCAAGCACATTCTCCAGATCTCTCACCAATTGAAAACGTCTGGTCAATGGTGGCCGAGCAACTGGCTCGTCACAATACGCCAGTCACTACTCTTGATGAACTGTGGTATCTTGTTGAAGCTGCATGGGCAGCTGTACCTGTACACGCCGTCCAAGTTCTGTTTGACTCAATGCCAAGGCGTATCAAGGCCGTTATTACGGCCAGAGGTGGTTGTTCTGGGTACTGATTTCTCAGGATCTGTGCACGCAAATTGCTTGAAAATGTAATCACATGTCAGTTCTAGTATAATATATTTGTCCAATGAAAACCCGTTTATCATCTGCATTTCGTCTTGGTGTTGCAATTTTAATGGCCAGTAGTGTATAAAGGGTGAACGTAAATTAGTGTATTCCGACGCCTTAGCACGATTCCTTTGATACTAGATGAACAAAAATGTCTCATAACAAAAATTCGCCCCGCTACAAAATTTCGCTACAAAATAGGGGCCTCAGAAAGGCAGTTTTGTAACACGGTAATCAGATCTACGACAAATGCCTAGTTCAAGAGTATCTATTTGTGCTGTTCACCTGGCGAGCCGGCTCAGTAACTAAGTGTGGTCGGGCAAGAGAATGGCCAAACTCCGCAAAAAAAGAAAAAAACAATAGTGCAGTAAGTACACTTATACGCTAGCAAATACATACTGAATGGTATGGTACCTGGCCTATCAATCGTTATACAGCTATTGCAGCTTGTCTCATACAAAACCCACATGGTTTTTTACATGGTCCACCGCCTATGTTCCTTGTGAGTGTGCAATAACGACTCACAGACGGCAGGTGGCAGTGCTAGCAGAGGAGGGTATATAAAGCGTGTCGGCGGACGAGGAAAAGCCTTCCCCCTCACCCCCCCCCCCCCCACCATCTGCCACCGTGTCGCCTCTACAGTGCTGTTTTAAGTGAGTGTTCAGTGTTGTGCGTTCCCTCTCAGTGCTGCGAACAAGCACCACACTGCCGCTAGTTGTGTTTTTATCTCGTGCTAACAGAAACCAGACTGTCGCCATGTTTTTAATTGTGCATGTCTCCTTCCTGTGTGTCTTCATCCGCATCGTCAACGCCGTGTTTTTGTATTTTAAGTTACGCAACTTTCCGCCATTTTACTGTTATCAACGTCGTCACCGTTTTATTGCCTTTTTATATTATGTGTTCTCTCAACATTGTTTGTTTAATTTTTCTCTCGGCTGTAGAGCATTGTATTAATCTGCTGTCAGCCCGCGAGGAAAAGAGTGCAGTCGTTGTCGTAATACGGAAACGGAACTATTTATCTGACGTCCAAAGGGGCATGATCATAGGCTTTCTACATGTATACCTACACACATACTCCGCAATCCACCATATGGTGCGTGGCGGAGGGTACCTCGTACCACAACTAGCATCTTCTCTCCCTGTTCCACTCCCAAACTGAACGAGGGAAAAATGACTGCCTGTATGCCTCTGTACGAGCCCTAATCTCTCTTATCTTATCTTTGTGGTCTTTCCGCGAAATGTAAGTTGGCGGCAGTAAAATTGTACTGCAGTCCGTCTCAAATGCTGGTTCTCTAAATTTCCTCAGTAGCGATTCACGAAAAGAACGCCTCCTTTCCGCTAGAGACTCCCACCCGAGTTCCTGAAGCATTTCCGTAACACTCGCGTGAAAATCAGACCTCACAGTAACAGATCTAGAAGCCCGCCCCTGAATTGCTTCTATGTCCTCCCTCAATCCCACCTGATAGGGATCCAAAACGCTCAAGCAGTACTCAAGAATAGATCGTATTAGTGTTTTATAAACGGTCTCCTTTACAGATGAACCACATCTTCCCAAAATTCTACCAATAAACCGAAGACGACTATCCGCCTTCCCCACCACTGCCATTACATGCTTGTCCCAATTCACATCGCTCTGCAATGTTACGCCCAAATATTTAATCGACGTGACTGTGTCAAGCGCTACACTACTAATGCAGTATTCAAACATTACGGGATTCTTTTTCCTATTCATCTGCATTAATTTACATTTATCTATATTTAGAGTTAGCTGCCATTCTTTATACCAATCACAAATCCTGTCCAAGCCATCTTGTATCCTCCTACAGTCACTCAACGACGACACCTTCCCGCACACCACAGCATCATAAGCAAACAGCCGCACATTGCTATCCACCCTATCCAAAACATCATTTATGTAGATAGAAAACAACAGCGGACCTACCACACTTCCCTGGGGCACTCCAGATGATACCCTCACCTCCGATAAACACTCACCATCGAGGACAGCGTACGTCGCGCAATGCAAAATGGCGTTGTCCAAAAACCGGCATCGAGGCAACCGTGTTGCGCCACGGGGCATAGATGGCGGGGGTGAACAACTGTTGAGCTGCTGAACACCCAGATGAACCAAGGGGCTACGAACAGTGTCTCACTAACGATCGTTGAGCGAACGGTCTTGCATATGACTGCAGAAAGCGCCTGGCTCATGCACTCGCGCTGACCGCCGTTCATCGGCGACGAAGGCTTCAAACTGCACACCAATACAGCGACCGCATGTCATCTGAGTGGCGATGAGTGACCTTTCCAGGTTAATCACGTTTTATGCTCCATCGGACAGATTACCGTTGCCATGTACGGCGAGAAACGTCTGAAATCTACATCTACATCCATACTCCGCAAGGCACCTGACGGTGTGTGGCGGAGGGTACTTTGAGTACCTCTATCGGTTCCCCCTTCTATTGTTCGTGGAAAGAAAGGTTGTCGGTATGCCTCTGTGTGTGCTCTAATCTCTCTGATTTTATCCTCATGGCCTCTTCGCGAGATATACGTAGGAGGGAGCAATATACTGCTTGACTCCTCGGTGAAGGTATGTTCTCAAAACTTCAACAAAAGCCCGTACCGAGCTACTGAGCGTCTCTCCTGCAGTGTCTTCCACTGGAGTTTATCTGTCATCGCCGTAACGCTGTCGCCATTAGTGAATGATCCTGTAACGAAGCGCGCTGTTATCCGTTGGATCTTCTCTATCTCTTCTATCAACCCTATCTGGTACGGATCCCACACTGGTGAGCAGTATTCAAGCATTTGGCGAACCTACTTCCTTTGTTTTCGGATTGCATTTCCTTAGGAATCTTCCAATGAATCTTAGTCTGGCATCTGCTTTACCGACGATCAACTTCATATGATCATTCCATTTTACATCACTATCACTCCTAATGCCTACTCCCAGATAATTTATGGAATTAACTGCTTCCAGTTGCTGACCTGCTATATTGTAGCTAAATGATAAAGGGATCTTTCTTTCTATGTATTCGCAGCACATTCCACTTGTCTACATTGAGATTCAGTTGCCATTCCCTGCACCATGCGTCAATTCGTTGCAGATTCCCCTGCATTTCAGTACAATTTTCCATTGTTACAACCTCTCGATATACTACAGCATCATCCGCAAAAAGCCTCAGTGAACTTCCAATGTTATCCACAAGGTCATTTATGTATATTGTGAATAGCAACGGTCCTACGACACTCTCCTGCGGCACACCTGAAATCACTCTTACTTCGGAAGACTTCTCTCCATTGAGAATGACATGCCGCGTTCTGTTATCTAGGAACTCTTCAATCCAATCTGATAGTCCATATGCTCTTACTTTGTTCATTAAACGACTGTGGGGAACTGTATCGAACGCCTTGCGGAAGTCAAGAAACACGGCATCTACCTGGGAACTCGTGTCTATGGCCCTCTGAGTCTCGTGGACGAATAGCGCGAGCTGGGTTTCACACGATCGTCTTTTTTGAAACCCATGCTGATTCCTACAAACAAGAATGGAGCGTTATGCTCTGGGGAACGTTTTCCCATGGCATTCCGTGGGTGATCTCTTCATTCTTGGAGGCACAATGGATCAACACAAGCATGCATTTATTCTTGGGCATCATCTCTGCCCGTAGATGCAGTTCTTTCTCCCTCATCACCTTGGCATCTACCAGCAGGGCAATTCAATATGTCACACATCTTGCGGTGTACCTCCATGTTTCTAAGAGCACCAGGAGAAGTTTACCGTACTCATGGCCATCAAACACTCGGGGCTTAAACCCGATCGACAATCTGTAGGACCACCTCGATCGTGCTGCTCGCGCCAAGGGGCCTAGCTCTGCTGGCCAAGGCACATGACTGTCATGGCTCCACTTCCCTCGCGACACCTTCCAGAAAATAACTGACTCTTCCTGCAAGTCCCACAGCTGCCCGCTCTACAAAAGATGGTTATTCCAGCTATTGACAGCTTGTCACAATAATGTGGCTGGGTAGTGTAATACTAACACAGAAATGAGAGAGCAACCATTTTTATTAGCCTACTTTTGAAGAGGGTTTTTTGTCTCTAATGTTCAGTCCCTTATCCCGCTCTCTGCACCCCTCCATGTTTTCCTGCCTATTCTCAGGATTGATTCCCTTTTATTTAGTTATAGCCCTTCTCCCAAACAAACAAAAAGCACCCCACGCCTCTTCTCCTTGCTCTGTTCCTGCTTCTTTTATTCAAAGTAGTTCCCATGCAACCATACAGATAACATCCTCTAAGTATATTGTTCACACTACTTCATCAGCTACATTCGAATCCAATTTCCGCTATGTGTTCCTGTCATTAAGTCAGCCGTTTAGTGCCAACTATAATGCCTACCATTTCATTTCTTTAGTACATTTCGTCATCGATAAAGCTACTAATCCACATCAATAGTCCTTCCCAAACTCTCTTACTATTTTCGTTATCATCATTATAAAGCGACTAATTATGTCTCTGACCTTTCAGTCAGCTGCCCGTTCTTTCTGTATGTAGAAGGTCCGTTTAACATTGATATATTTCGTAGTTATGCCTGCCCTGTGACAGGTAATTAATTGTAGCTGATTATCCTTATTTCTTCTTCTCATGGCGTTACAACCCTGCCTGCAACATGTTTCCTCCATTCCGTCCCCTCTAGCGTGATTTTCAGCCATCAGCCATCCTCTGACTCAGAGATCTTATATCTTTCTCCATATTGTCTATCCTCGTCGCTTTCCTCTTCCTTTTGGCCTCCATTCAAAAATATTTTTCGTTGCTCTTCCAGTATCCAGCCTAAAATATATCCAAACCAGACAGTTTTTTTTTCTTATTCTTACAATGTCAGCTTCTTGCATGCGGTGATCCAGATCAGTGTACTTTCAAGATCTCCAGAAACCATTGTTGTCCTGAACCACCCATAAATCTTGTCCCATTCATATTAATATCCATCATCATGCCAGTCTTCATTTCACAGTGACCTTGTTTGCTCACAGTATTTCATGTGCTGTTGTCAAAATGGTGTTTTTAATAGACTCCCACTCTTTGTCTATATGGTTTCCACTATATTTTGTTATAGCTCTTGTCTCAGTCTGTTCTGGTACTCTCAAACAGTGTCTTTCAGTTGTTTCATATTCAATTGCCGGCCAGTGTGGCCACGCGGTTAAAGGCGCTTCAGTCTGGAACCGCGCGACCGCTACGGTCGCAGGTTTGAATCCTGCCTCGGGCATGGATGTGTGTGATGTCCTTAGGTTAGTCAGGTTTAAGTAGTTCTAAGTCTAGGGGACTGATGACCTCAGATGTTGAGTCCCATAGTGCTCAGAGTCATCTGAACCCTTCGAACAACGAGGGTAAGAGTTACACATAATAAGTCCCGAGTTTATAAAATAACCAACTAAGCACCCCTTGATTCGCTAGTGTTGACTGTGTTGGTCTCCACGGATTCTTCTTGTTTCTGTTTTGTTTTGTTCTTCCGTAATCGAATTGTCATGTTGTTCACAAATTGCAACCATCTCCTAAACTTTGGATGCTAGTTTAGGCCGTAAATACACGATCTTTTCCGAATGTACTCCTGACCAAAAAAATATTCTGGTAACTAGAGTCTGTCTTCTTTTGTTAATCCTGCCTTTTGAGTTCTTGTGCTGATATTTCCACAAAACTTTCATCTCCCAATGCGTATTGCTTTAGAACTCAAATATAAATTTTCGAAAATTTAGCTTCAAAAGAGTTTTTAATATAACAAAATATTGTCATAAAAATTTTAAATCCCTGTTTCCTGCCCTTTGAGGCAGAATTTCCGAAAACACTGAAACAGTTTTTTTTTTTGTTTCTAACTGAGGAGTCAAATATCAGTCTTCACGTACACTGACATAAAAACAAATTGCAACAACAAAAAATAATTAATGTAGAGTAACAAAATTTCTGGAATACATTTGTCTAGGTGACGTATTTAAGTGATTAATATTATAAGATCTCAGGTTGACATACTTTCGAGATAAGCCATTACAAATGTGAAATGCTGGTGCATTAATGTCCAGTGTAACCACCAGACTGTTGAATGAATGTATGCAAATGTGCATGCATTGTGTTGTACAGGTGCCGCATGTTTGAGGGATGGAGTTCCATGCCTGTTGCACTTGGTCGGTCAATACAGAGACGGTTAATGCTGTTTGTGGATGACGCTGGAGTTGTTGTCCGATGACGTCCCATATGTGCTCGATTGGAGACAGACCTGGTGTCCGGGCCGGCCATGGCAACAAGTCGACACTGTGCAGAGCGTGTTGGATTATGACAGCGGTGTGCGGGCGAGGGTCAACCTGTTAGGAAACACCTCCTGGAATGTTGTTAATGAATGCCAGCATAACAGGTCGAATCGACAGACTGATGTACAAACTGGCAGCGAGAGTGCCTCGGATAACTACGAGAGTGCCGTGACACCAAATCACATCCCATAACTCCAGGTGTAGGCCTACCGTGTCTAGCACACAGACAGTTTTATTGCAGGTCCTCAGTTGGCCTTCTCCTAACCAATACACGGCCATCACTCCCAGAACCAGCTTTCACAAGAAAAGACAACAGATCTCCACCCTGCCCACCAATGAGCTATCGCTTAACACCACTGAAGAATGAAATGGCGGTGGTTTGGGTAGAGTGGAATGCACGTTACAGGGCGTCTCCCTCGGAGTTTCCTTGAAGTAACCGATTTGCAACAGTCTGTTGTGTCACTGTGATGACAACTGCTGCTCAGATTGCTGCTGCAGATGTAGTAGCATGCGCCGGAGCCATAAGCCGAACACGATGGTCTTCCCTCCCGGTAGTGGCACGTGGCCGTCCAGAGCCCGGTGTTCACATTCCCGTGACCACCGCTGTCAGCACTCGTGCACAGCGGCTACATTTCTACCATATCTTTTTGCAGTATCACAGAAGGAACATTCAGCTACTCGTAGCCTTATTACATTATCTCGTTCAAACTCAGTGACGTGCTGATTGGCGCCTTAAAGGCATTCTTGACTAACCACCACGGCCACTCTCAAAGGTAACTAAGGCTCACGATCGTTACGGCGTATATTTAAAGCAAACTTGATTTGCATCCACATACTGGCGGTACTAGCTCCACTATTATGCGATTGGCGTGAAATTTGTATACACTATTGGCCATTAAAATTGCTACACCAAGAAGAAATGCAGATGATAAACGGGTATTCATTGGACAAATATACTAGAACTGACATGTGATTACATTTTCACGCAATTTGGGTGCATAGGTCCTGAGAAATCAGTATCCAGAACAACCACCTCTGGCCGTATTAACGGCCTTGATACGCCTGGGCATTGAGTCAAATAGAGCTTGGATGACATGTACAGGTACAACTGCCCATGCAGCTTCAACACGGTACCACAGTTCATCAAGAGTAGTGACTGGCGTATTGTGACGAGCCAGTTGCTCGGCCACCATTGACCAGACGTTTTCAATTGGTGAGAGATCTGGAGAATGGGCTGGCCAGGGCAGCAGTCGAACATTTTCTGCATCCAGAAAGCACCGTGCAGGACCTGCAACAAGCGGTCGCGCATTATCCTGCTGAAATGTAGGGTTTCGCAGGGCTCGAATGAAGGGGAGATCCACGGGTCGTAACACATCTGAAATGTAACGTCCACTATTCAAAGTACCGTCAATGCGAACAAGAGGTGACCGAGACATGTAATCAATGGCATCCCATACCATCAAGCCGTGTGATACGCCAGTATGGCGATGACGAATACACGCTTCCAATGTGCGTTCAATGCGATGTCACCAAAAGCTGATGCGACCATCATGATGCTGTAAACAGAACCTGGATTCATCCGAAAAAAATGACGTTTTCCCATTCGTGCAACCAGGTCTGTCGTTGAGTACACCATCACAGGCGCTCCTGTCTGTTACGCCTCGTCAAGGGTAACCGCAGCCATGGTCTCCGAGTAGATAGTCCATGCTGCTGCAAACGTCGTCGAACTGTTCGTGCAGATGGTTGTTGTCTTCAAACGTCCCCATCTGTTGACTCGGGAATCGAGACGTGGCTGCACGATCCGTTACAGCCATGCGGATAAGATGCCTGTCATCTCAACTGCTAGTGATACGAGGCTGTTGAGATCGAGCACAGCGTTCCGTATTACCCTCCTGAACCCACCGATTCCATATTCTGCTAACAGTCATTGGATCTCGACCAACGCGAGGAGCAATGTCGCGATACGATAAAAAACCTTGATATTTTTTATGTTGCCAGCAGATTTTGTAGGAGTAATTTAACACGAGGAGGATCGTGCATACTTGTGGGAAGATCTATCGAATACAGAGCAAGATTCAATTTCAATTTCCTTAATGAAGAATATATATTTGAAAGATGCTGTGTAGAGTTAGGGGAAAATATTGTAATTTTGTCTATGTATAGAATTCTAAACACAGAAATAATGAACATTTTTTTGTCAAAATTCCAGTGTTTATTGCAAAAAGTTGCCGGTGAAGCCAACAACTCAACAAAATTCATTGATATGATTCACATATCGGGATTTACAACAATGTTTCACCAGGCAACGCCGGTCAACTGCTGTTTGTGTATTGCAAACTTTCCTTATGTCAGCACGTTGTAGGGGTCGCCATCGGCGTCTACCTTGTGTGAATTTTCTGAAAAGTTAATTATTTGCATATCACAGCATCTCCTTCCTGTCGGTTAAATTTCGTGTCTGTAGCACGTCATCTTCGTGGTGTAGCAATTTTAATGGCCAGTAGTGTAGACATCATTTTTCAGATGCAGAAACACGCCTACCAACTTTCTTTTATGTTGCAAAACTCCTTCTTGGTGTTGCACTTCTTCCGTCAGTCTACGTTGCTTTAAAATGCTTTATTAGTAATTCAATAATGAACTACGTTAAAAAACTGACACCACTATTTTACCGTCCTATGGCTTAAATTTCGCCGGCTGATGTTCTTGGCGCTTCAGTCTGGAACCGAGCTGTTGCAACGGTCGCAGGTTCGAGTCCGGTCTCGGGCATGGATGTGTGTGATGTCCTTAGGTTAGTTAGGTTTAAGTAGTTCTAAGTTCTAGGTGACTGATGACATCAGATGTTAGTTCCATAGTGCTCGGAGCCATTTGAACCATTTGTGCTTAAATTTCAAAAATGCTGAAGCCCTTTTTCGTTTAATTATGACCCCGAAATCGAACACCGGTTTTCGTAGTTCTAGCTTCAAAATTATATTAATTGCGACATATTTTCAGACTTGCCTTTCATCCCCTACTTCTCCTTAGGGATGGAATTTCGAAAAATCTCGCCTTAAACGACGCCAACAGTATAAGATTAGCACCCTCTCCAAATTCCAGGTTTCTGTCCTTAGAGGTTAAGGCTGGAGTCAGACGGTCAGTTTGGGTATGGAGTTCTGTATTATATCCAGCTTTAACAACTGTGTGTCTACTTCTTGAAAAAATTAGCAACCAGTTGCACAAAGAAAAGTTGTGGTGGCTGTGATAAGGTTTATGTTGGAAAAACAGGAAGCAAATCCAAAGTAAGTTATCGAGAACACGTTAATGTTAGAGAGTCCAGTCGGCATTCAGTATTCATTGGGGAGAGTAGAAGCATTCTGCTTCGTCATTGTTCTTCAAAGCGGAGGAAAAAGTAAACTATTTCATGTCGTTGAAGAAATACACTCCTGGAAATTGAAATAAGAACACCTTGAATTCATTGTCCCAGGAAGAGGAAACTTTATTGACACATTCCTGGGGTCAGATACATCACATGATCACACTGACAGAACCACAGGCACATAGACACAGGCAACAGAGCATGCACAATGTCGGCACTAGTACAGTGTATATCCACCTTTCGCAGCAATGCAGGCTGCTATTCTCCCATGGAGACGATCGTAGAGATGCTGGATGTAGTCTTGTGGAACGGCTTGCCATGCCATTTCCACCTGGCGCCTCAGTTGGACCAGCGTTCGTGCTGGACGTGCAGACCGCGTGAGACGACGCTTCATCCAGTCCCAAACATGCTCAATGGGGGACAGATCCGGAGATCTTGCTGGCCAGGGTAGTTGACTTACACCTTCTAGAGCACGTTGGGTGGCACGGGATACATGCGGACGTGCATTGTCCTGTTGGAACAGCAAGTTCCCTTGCCGGTCTAGGAATGGTAGAACGATGGGTTCGATGACGGTTTGGATGTACCGTGCACTATTCAGTGTCCCCTCGACGATCACCAGTGGTGTACGGCCAGTGTAGGAGATCGCTCCCCACACCATGATGCCGGGTGTTGGCCCTGTGTGCCTCGGTCGTATGCAGTCCTGATTGTGGCGCTCACCTGCACGGCGCCAAACACGCATACGACCATCATTGGCACCAAGGCAGAAGCGACTCTCATCGCTGAAGACGACACGTCTCCATTCGTCCCTCCATTCACGCCTGTCGCGACACCACTGGAGGCGGGCTGCACGATGTTGGGGCGTGAGCGGAAGACGGCCTAACGGTGTGCGGGACCGTAGCCCAGCTTCATGGAGACGGTTGCGAATGGTCCTCGCCGATACCCCAGGAGCAACAGTGTCCCTAATTTGCTGGGAAGTGGCGGTGCGGTCCCCTACGGCACTGCGTAGGATCCTACGGTCTTGGCGTGCATCCGTGCGTCGCTGCGGTCCGGTCCCAGGTCGACGGGCACGTGCACCTTCCGCCGACCACTGGCGACAACATCGATGTACTGTGGAGACCTCACGCCCCACGTGTTGAGCAATTCGGCGGTACGTCCACCCGGCCTCCCGCATGCCCACTATACGCCCTCGCTCAAAGTCCGTCAACTGCACATACGGTTCACGTCCACGCTGTCGCGGCATGCTACCAGTGTTAAAGACTGCGATGGAGCTCCGTATGCCACGGCAAACTGGCTGACACTGACGGCGGCGGTGCACAAATGCTGCGCAGCTAGCGCCATTCGACGGCCAACACCGCGGTTCCTGGTGTGTCCGCTGTGCCGTGCGTGTGATCATTGCTTGTACAGCCCTCTCGCAGTGTCCGGAGCAAGTATGGTGGGTCTGACACACCGGTGTCAATGTGTTCTTTTTTCCATTTCCAGGAGTGTATACACTCACATGGTAAAACACACAGAAAACCTCCTTAACGAAGAGAGTTACGCAGTAAGATGTATATATAGAACTTTAACCAGATTAACGTAGGTGTTTTCTCAGTTTTTCTGCATATAAATTTAATAAATACTAAAGAAAAAATTTTAGTACGTGCTTCCGGTCCGGGTTGGCAACCTCGTTGTATAATAGACACAGGTTTTGTTAGATTTACGTCAGTCTTGACCCTTGTGTTGCGGCTCTTTTTACGCAGGATTCAAAGTACATACATAGTGCATGCCGTAGATCTGCGTTGTATGGTCTCAGAGGTAACGGGAGACCAGTGCGGTGGGACTGGCCAGTAGCTGCATGTTTCCTTACTGCGATTGTAGTGTCCAATACGAACCAGAAGTGTGGCTGAGAGAAGTGGCATTGCACCTCACACTCGACTGTTGTAAGAGATAATCTAATAATAAATGGCTCTGAGCACTACGGGACTTAACATCTTAGGTCATCAGTCCCCTAGAACTTAGAACTACTTAAACCTAACAAACTTCAGGACATCACACACATCCATACCCGAGGCAGGATTCGAACCTGCGACCGTAGCAGTCCCGCGGTTCCGGACTGAAGCGCCTAGAACCGCACGGCCACCGCGGCCGGCTAATATAATAATAGTGTTAACATGTATTTGATAGAGACGATCATTCTTATTTTGTTTAATGCTCACAGTTTTATAACATTTACACGGGACGATATGTGTACTGCAGAGCTGCTTTGGATTCACCACGAGATAATGCTCCTTACCGTGATCATGTATGCATAATTTTGTATAGGGCTGTAATCAGATTTTAAAAATGTATGGGGTTTATACGTTTTCTGGTTTGGTAACTAAGGTAACTAAGGCTCACGATCGTTACGGCGTATATTTAAAGCAAACTTGATTTGCATCCACATACTGGCGGTACTAGCTCCACTATTATGCGATTGGCGTGAAATTTGTATACACTATTGGCCATTAAAATTGCTACACCAAGAAGAAATACATATGATAAACGGGTATTCATTGGACAAATATATTATACTAGAACTGACATGTAATTACATTTTCACGCAATTTGGGTGCATAGATCCTGAGAAATCAGTACCCAGAACAACCACCTCTGGCCGTAATAACGGTTGTCATACGCTTGGGCATTGAGTCAAACAGAGCTTGGATGGCGTGTACCGGTACAGCTGCCCATGAAGCTTCAACACAATACCACAGTTCATCAAGAGTAGTGACTGGCGTATTGTGACGAGCCAGTTGCTCGGCCACCATTGACCGGACGTTTTCAGTTGGTGAGAGATCTGGAGAATGTGCTGGCCAGGGCAGCAGTCGAACATTTTCTGTGTCCAGAAAGGCCCGTACAGGACCTGCAACATGCGGTCGTGCATTATCCTGCTGAAATGTAGGGTTTCGCAGGGATCGAATGAACGGTAGAGCCACGTGTCGTAACACATCTTAAATGTAATATCCACTGTTCAAAAAGCCGTCAATGCGAATAAGAGGTGACCGAGACGTGTAACCAGTTGCACCCCATACCATCAGGCCGTGTGATACGCCAGTATGGCGATGACGAATACACGCTTCCAATGTGCGTTCACCGCGATGTGGCCAAACGCGGATGCGACCATCATGGTGCTGTAAACAGAACCTGGATTCAGCCGAAAAAATGACGTTTTGCCATTCGTGCACCCAGGTTCGTCGTTGAGTACACCAGGCGCTCCTGTCTGTGATGCAGCGTCAAGGGTAACCACAGCCATCGTCTCCGACCTGATAGTCCATGCTGGTCCAAACGTCGTCGAACTGTTCGTGCAGGCGGTTGTTGTCTTGCAAACGTTCCCATTGTTGACTCAGAGATCGAGACGTGTCTGTACTATTCGTTACAGCCATGCGGATAAGATGCCTGTCATCTCACTGCTAGTGATACGAGGCCGTTGGGATCCAGCACGGCGTTCCGTATTAACCTCCTGAACCCACCGATTCCGTATTGTGCTAACAGTCATTGCATCTTGACCAACGCGAGCAGCAATGTCGCGATAAGATAAACCGCAATCTGACATTTATCAAAGTCCGAAACGCGATACATTTCTCCTCCTTACACGAGGCATCACAACAACGTTTCACCAGGCAAGGCCGGTCAATTGCTGTTTGTGTATGAGAAATCGGTTGGAAACTTTCCTCATGTTAGCACGTTTTATGTGTTGCCACCGGCGCCAACCTGGTGTGAATGGTCTGAAAAGCTAATCATTTGCTTGTCACAGCATCTTCTTCCTGTCGGTTAAGTTTCGGGTCTGTAGGACGTCATCTTCGTGGTGTAGCAATTTTGATGGCCAGTAGTGTAGTTATCTTCTGTATCATATGGGCTGTGTAACCAAACATCGATCAGGCAAATAAGTACTTCTGAAGTGCAGCATTACGTTCGTTATCCGAAAGATTCCTGTATGCTCGAATACCGTATTAATACTTGACCCAGTCATGTCGATTAAATATCCAGGCGTAATGTTACGGAATGACATGAAATTGTACGAGCACATAAGGCTATAAGGTCAGTGTTTTAAGGAAGGCGAGAGCAGTCGAGTACAGTTTCTTACTTATGAAGGTTGCGGAAAAGTGTAGTGCAACTGTAGAGAAGAGCGTACAGAACCGAGATGCTGTGGAAACGAAGAAGCTGCTGCCGTTTGTTAGCAGAAGCACTGCAGCACCCAAGATAAATGGCGATGAAGTTTTTACGGCCGTAGCGGGCTGTTGGCAAACATTCTCTCCACGCTGTTCCATAAATCAGCGAAACTCCATGACGTGATAACGGTGATATACGCTGCAGTAGATGCATGCGCGTTCTGTCGCAACAGTGTCTGCAGTCTACACGTACGCTCGACTGAAATGGGACTACATATCTGTATACGCGCGCAAAAGTTCCGAGAGATGATGTGAACCTTGTGAAGGGCTGCAGCTCTGAGAGGTAAACAAGTATAGTGTATCCTCATCATCATGATTCTCAGTCATTTCGTACACACCGCTGGATAAACGCCACCAATAGATTTTCTCCTGCATTACCATCTACACACGCTATTAGTGCATGTTTTCTAATGTCATTTACACACTTTTCATTACGTCACTGTATTATTTCTGGGAATCCAGCAAGGTACTTCTTTCGTTCATCTACCATCTACTGAGTGGGAAAAATACATAAGGGGCAGTCAATTTAGAACGAACGGATGGAAAGAGTAAGTAAAGTGTTTATTATGTCAAAAATAATTGCCATAATTGTTAATACATTTGTCCCATTGTAGGACAAGACGGTCAGTGTGTAAGGTGGGCATGTCTTTTTTTTTATTTTTGTAAGTTATCGGTGTGCACGTCAGAGAGCAAGTTACGTAACTGATAAAGTCTGTGGTGTTGTTGTGTCACAGTCTTTGCCTCTGCGCAGTTTGATACGTTCTTAGTTGCAGTGTGGTAGGTGATGGACGTATTCAGTAGTGCTGTGTTGCCTTCTTACTATAACTGTTAGATGAGAGATTTATTGTAAAGAACAGCAAGGGTGAATATGATGTATACATTGGAAGACGAAAGGAAGATAAATTTTGAATAAAGTCATTATTTTTGAAGAGAAGTAGTTTGACGTAATAACGCCGCACTGATCTAGTCTAATGTAAGCCATTTCTCAATGGCTGCTAGTACCGATCGACGCAAATATAATGCAGAAATAATAATAAAAAATCCTTATTTCGTTTGAATGCTGGTATCATATTTATACCCGGGGTTGTGCGTATTCCCTGTTCAAATCAGTGTGATAAATGGGACTAAAACAATTTTTTTTAAATTATCAAAAGGCCAGTAGCACTGAAACCTCTTTTAGGAAATCTATTCCCCTTGAAACCCATTATTCACTTTAATATACTATATATTTTTTTTATAAATACAGATACCCTTTTAAGTCTGAATTTTTGGTCTTTAATGTGACAAGTCCCAATTCTTTGTGTCGTTACAGTAGGGTGAAAAATGCTTTAATAGAAGTTCTTGTTTTTTGTTTAATTTCTTTTTCAATAAATGAATTGAGAGTTACGTCAGATCATAAAGGTATAGTCATTGAAAAACTTTACTTCAAGAGAAGTGGTATTGACGAAAACAATTTTTTTCTCTTATTGGCACATAAAAACACATTAGGAACACTGGAAATGAGGTACTGATTCTGTATTGTAAATAGCATAGTTGTACATCTTCCGCGACTAACAATAAAATCTGGATATGAGCTCCAAGATTTTGGGTCCGATTTTCATTTGAAAGGGAAAATCTCTTCTTTGCTCTGAAAAGAGTTGGATGTTTCTTTTGTTATCAGTGCTATCTTCAAAGTGAATTTCTTCGCTTTCTCTAGAATAAGAGGAAGAAGCTTGAAACTTCCTGACAGATTAAAACTGTGTGCCGGACCGAAACTCAAATTCGGGACCTTTGCCTTTCGCGGGCAAGTGATCTACCATCTGAGCTACCCAAGCACGACTCACAACCCGTCCTCACAGCCTTAGTTCTGCCAGTACCTCGTCTCGTACCTCCCAAACTTCACAGAACTGAGGCTGTGAGGACAGGTCGTGAGTCGTGCTTGGGTAGCTCAGATGGTAGAGCATTTGCCTGCGAAAGGCAAAGGTTCCGAAATGCTCCTAAAAAAATATAAATAATTTGTGCTTCTGAACAATTATTAACATAATCAACTTACAATGAAATGGTTAAAAATTATGGGTACTGGATTATCAGAGAAAAGACTCAAAATAAAGCACGGAATGACCACTTTCCAGCTGCATGCAACCAAATAGCGCGAATAATGCGTGCGCTGAGATTCAAACCGCTCTTGAACCACGCATAATACATCCGTTAAAGATCTGCGACGTGTTAACAACGTAGCAAACTAAGAACGGAAGGACCTTTTGAACAAATCTGAATTAAATCCTATAGAATTACACGGTATAACTAATGCTAATCAAATGCTCGCAATACATAATTACTTCCAGTTTCAAAACAAGTATTAGCCTGATGGCCTAACTATGGGTTCACCTCTTAGTCCTATACTATCTGAAATGTTCATGGTCAATTTCGAACAAATTTTCGCACAAAAAGACATATTGAATTGCAAAATAAAGTGCTGGTTCAGATATATCTATGATGTACTGTGTTTGTGAGTTGATACCACTAGGCAATTAGATATATTAATATAGCATTTAAAATCACAAAATAAAATTCCCTTTATATATTAGCAGTTATTTCGGATTTACAGAAAAAACATAGATACTTCCTAGCATCTACACAAGTTCATACATGTAGCTTTTCATTCGATGGTTCATCGCCTCATATCTTCCCCTTTATCTGAATGAGCGTATCTGTCGGAACTACAGACAATCAAACAATCGCTTGCAACAATTACTGCAGCTCTGCTCTGATGATAATTTACTACTTAGAAAGAAAATGCGTATAATTACACAATTTGCAAATCCCTGTACAAAATCCCATACCCTGGCAACGTTTCGGACAGATTGCAACCTTTGGCACAGAGTGATGTATATAACATCACTTGCAATCAGTGTTCTACATCTACATCTACATCCATACTCCGCAAGCCACCTGACGGTGTGTGGCGGAGGGTGCCTTCAGTACCTCTATCGGTTGTTTATATCGACCAGTCAGGCTGAGCTGTGGCAATAAGGCTACGTAAACATGAGGGAAACTGCATACTAAGTAAGAAATTTCTGAGAATGTGCGTTTGTAGCACAGCACTGTATAGTAGTGGAACACGGACTGTGGGAAACAGGAACACAAGCATTTGAGCTGTAGTGCTACAGACGAATGTTGAAAATTAGGTGGAGTGGTAAGGTAAGGAATGAGGACGTTCTGCACAGAATCTGAGAGGAAAGGAATATGTGGAAAACACTGACAAGGAGAAGGGACAGGATGATAGGACATCTGTTAAGACATCAGCGAACGACATACATGTTACTAGAGGGAGCTGTAGAGGCCAAAAACTGTAGAATACATCCAGGAAATAATTGAGCACGTCGGTTGCAAGTGCTACTCTGAGATGAAGAGGTTGGCACAGGAGTCGTGGGTGGGCCGCATCAAACCAGTCAGAAGACTGACACACAGAGCCAGCCAAGTATCAAATGATCAGACTCAATTTCCATTTCCCCACTGTGAAATTAAGTTTTCGTTACAAATACTACATTCATACCGCAAATTCATCTTACGTCTCGTCAGTTGTTAAATGTATCTCCATATAAGAACTTCGTTTGCCTCTCTTTGTTGTTGTTGTTGTTGTTGTGGTCTTCAGTCCTGAGACTAGTTTGATGCAGCTCTCCATGCTACTCTATCCTGTGCAAGCTTCTTCATCTCCCAGTACCTACTGCAACCTACATCCTTCTGAATCTGCTTAGTGTATTCATCTCTAGGTCTCCCGCTACGATTTTTACCCTCCACGCTGCTCTCCAATATTAAATTGGTGATCCCTTGATGCCTCAGAACATGTCCTACCAACCGATCCCTTCTTCTGGTCAAGTTGTGCCACAAACTTCTCTTCTCCCCAATCCTATTCAATACTTCCTCATTAGTTATGTGATCTACCCACCTAATCTTCAGCATTCTTCTGTAGCACCACATTTCGAAAGCTTCTATTCTCTTCTTGTCCAAACTATTTACCGTCCATGTTTCACTTCCATACATGGCTACACTCCATACAAATACTTTCAGAAATGACTTCCTGACACTTAAATCTATACTCGATGTTAACAAATTTCTCTTCTTCAGAAACGCTTTCCTTGTCATTGCCAGTCTACATTTTATATCCTCTCTACTTCGACCATCATCAGTTATTTTGCTCCCCAAATAGCAAAACTCCTTTACTACTTTAAGTGTCTCATTTCCTAATCTAATTCCCTCAGCATCACCCGACTTAATTCGACTACATTCCATTATCCTCGTTTTGCTCTTGTTGATGTTCATCTTATATCCTCCTTTCAAGACACTGTCCATTCCGTTGAACTGCTCTTCCAGGTCCTTTGCTGTCTCTGACAGAATTACAATGTCATCGGCAAACCTCAAGGTTTTTATTTCTTCTCCATGGATTTTAATACCTACTCCGAATTTTTCTTTTGTTTCCTTTACTGCTTGCTCAATATACAGATTGAATAACATCGGGGAGAGGCTACAACCCTGTCTCACACCCTTCCCAACCACTGCTTCCCTTTCATGTCCCTCGACTCTTATAACTGCCATCTGGTTTCTGTACAAATTGTAAATAGCCTTTCGCTCCCTGTATTTTACCCCTGCCACCTTTAGAATTTGAAAGAGAGTATTCCAGTCAACATTGTCAAAAGCTTTCTCTAAGTCTACAAATGCTAGAAACGTAGGTTTGCCTTTCATTAATCTTTCTTCTAAGATAAGTCGTAAGGTCAGTATTGCCTCACGTGTTCCAGTATTTCTACGGAATCCAAACTGATCTTCCCCGAGGTCGGCTTCTACTAGTTTTTCCATTCGTCTGTAAAGAATTCGTGTTAGTATTTTGCAGCTGTGGCTTATTAAACTGATTGTTCGGTAATTTTCACATCTGTCAACACCTGCTTTCTTTGGGATTGCAATTATTATATTCTTCTTGAAGTTTGAGGGTATTTCGCCTGTTTCATACATCTTGCTCACCAGATGGTAGAGTTCTGTCAGGACTGGCTCTCCCAAGGCCGTCAGTAGTTCCAATGGAAGGTTGTCTACTCCGGGGGCCTTGTTTCGACTCAGGTCTTTCAGTGCTCTGTCAAACTCTTCACGCAGTATCGTATCTCCCATTTCATCTTCATCTACATCCTCTTCCATTTCCATAATATTGTCCTCAAGTACATCGCCCTTGTATAGACCCTCTATATACTCCTTCCACCTCTCTGCTTTCCCTTCTTTGCTTAGAACTGGGTTTCCATCTGAGCTCTTGATATTCATACAAGTGGTTCTCTTTTCTCCAAAGTTCTCTTTAATTTTCCTGTAGGCAGTATCTATCTTACCCCCAGTGAGATAAGCCTCTACATCCTTACATTTGTCCTCTAGCCATCCCTGCTTAGCCATTTTGCACTTCCTGTCGATCTCATTTTTGAGACGTTTGTATTCCTTTTTGCCTGCTTCATTAACTGCATTTTTATATTTTCTCCTTTCATCAATTAAATTCAATATTTCTTCTGTTACCCAAGGATTTCTAAGAGCCCTGGTCTTTTTACCTACTTGATCCTCTGCTGCCTTCACTACTTCATCCCTCAAAGCTACCCATTCTTCTTCTACTGTATTTCTTTCCCCCATTCCTGTCAATTGTTCCCTTATGCTCTCCCTAAAACTCTGTACAACCTCTGGTTCTTTCAGTTTAGCCAGGTCCCATCTCCTTAAATTCCCACCTTTTTGCAGTTTCTTCAGTTTTAATCTACAGGTCATAACCAATAGATTGTGGTCAGAGTCCACATCTGCCCCTGGAAATGTCTTACAATTTAAAACCTGGTTCCTAAATCTCTGTCTTACCATTATATAATCTATCTGATACCTTTTAGTATCTCCAGGGTTCTTCCATGTATACAACCTTCTATCATGATTCTTAAACCAAGTGTTAGCTATAATTAAGTTGTGTTCTGTGCAAAATTCTACCAGGCGGCTTCCTCTTTCATTTCTTAGCACCAATCCATATTCACCTACTACGTTTCCTTCTCTCCCTTTTCCTACACTAGAATTCCAGTCACCCATGACTATTAAATTTTCGTCTCCCTTCACTATCTGAATAATTTCTTTTATATCATCATACATTTCTTCAATTTCTTCGTCATCTGCGTGGGCTTCGTGTCTATCTTGGCCACAATTATGCGATCACTATGCTGTTTGTAGTAGCTTACCAGCATTCCTATTTTCCTATTCATTATTAAACCTACTCCTGCATTACCCCTATTTGACTTTGTGTTTATAACCCTGTAGTCACCTGACCAGAAGTCTTGTTCCTCCTGCTACCGAACTTCACTAATTCCCACTATATCTAACTTTAAGCTATCCATTTCCATTTTTAAATTTTCTAACCTACCTGCCCGATTAAGGGATCTGACATTCCACGCTCCGATCCGTAGGACGCCAGTTTTCTTTCTTCTGATAACGACATCCTCTTGAGTAGTCCCCGCCCGGAGATCCGAATGGGGGACTATTTTACCTCCGGAATATTTTACCCAAGAGGACGCCATCATCATTTAATCATACAGTAAAGCTGCATGCCCTCGGGAAAAATTACGGCCGTAGTTTCCCCTTGCTTTCAGCCGTTCGCAGTACCAGCACAGCAATGCCGTTTTGGTTATTGTTACAAGGCCAGATCAGTCAATCATCCAGACTGTTGCCCTTGCAACTACTGAAAAGGCTGCTGCCCCTCTTCAGGAACCACACGTTTGTCTGGCCTCTCACAGATACCCCTCCGTTGTGGTTGTACCTGCGGTACGGCCATCTGTATCGCTGAGGCACGCAAGCCTCCCCACCAACGGCAAGGTCCATGGTTCATGGGGGGGGGCTCTCTTTTTTTAGTTATTGTAATTATTTTTACGTGACGAAAATTAATGTTTTCCTATGTGAACTGTAATTTTTGTATATTCTGTACAAATAGTATCTGTGCAAGTCATACATCATGTTTATGTGTGTTTGCAACATTCAGCTGTAACGTGATGGTGCCCTGAGAAGCCAAACGATGGTTGGTGACCAAATAAATATAGTTTTGCAGAACATAAGAGAGTGTTTTTCTTTTTAGAATTATTATCAATTTCTGCCAAGCAGAAAATTCAGTTTATGTTATAAATGGCATATTGCAGTCCCATCAGGACTCAGAAGATAGAGAATATTATTTGATCTGTTTTTTAAATGGGACTCATATGTCCCCCCAGGTCATAAAGGATTAACAGCCGAAATGCCAATGTGGAGTAATGGCTTCCGGCATCGTAGCTCAGAGTTTTCGGTCAGAGGGTTAGCTGCCTCTGCGATAAAAATATGTAAAAAAACTGAGTAAATGGATCGAAAATGAACTTGAACTGGTGTCATGAGAAGTCCACCGCGAACAAATGAAACGAACAAAGTGAGATTAAAAAAGGAAAACGGCTAGCGCATCTGCCTAGTAAATAGGAGACCCGTATTCGAATCCTGACTCTGGTAAAAATTTTAATTCAGTGCTTCTGTCTACATCATTATCTTAGGTAAACGTTAGACTCACTATGTCTCAGGAACATTAACTATATATGATTTCTCAATGAGTTCTGCTGCATTTGATACTTGTATACACCACCTGTCGAATACACCTTAGAGGCTGGAAGCTACTTTGTTAAAGAATCAGTGGCGCAGCTTGTAGAGAAAAGCATAGGTAGACGGGGTCAGGTGAATAGCATAGACTGCTACAGGCTATTAACGTGCTTGGATGCGTTGTGAACATAAAGGAAAGGAACCTGATTACAGGGTGCAGTTTCGATCCATGCATGGATGCATCTTTCAAGTTGACGTTGCGCAAAATTACTTTAGCAACATAAAGGAACAAGACCCATTTCCCGGTCAATAGAGGAAAATGGGTCGCTATTTCCGTGAGTAGGGGGGGGGGGGGGAAGATGTTTAGCTCGGAAGTGGCTATCGAAAGTTGCCACTTCTTCTTGAACTAACAAGTAATCATACAAGAATGTGAGGACTGTTCAACCCTGTTGCGCATACATATTGCTAAACAGGAGATACGATTTATGGATAGCGCGGTCTGTCTTTTGACCAGTAATAAGCAGATGGAAAATCATCCGTAACGTGCAAAATGGGGGAAAGTTATTTGTCGAAATATGGTTTGCACATTGAATATGTTAAGGAAACTGTAAATTCCACGCAGCTCGAACTCGAAGTATGATAAGGTACACCTTACAGGTCCACCTAGCTCCAGTAATGTACCTTATTATCAATCACCTATCACCGCTTAATAAGCTGAGAGCATAATTTCTACTGACAAAAGTCAGAAAGTGCAAATGTGAGTCTCCACAGTCCAGTTGTGTCTGAATATAGTGTCAGTATCATAAGTACCTTGACTGGATAAGGTCACAGATCTGATACGCGAGTTGGAGTGGCAATCATTAAAGCAAAGGCTTTTTCGTTGCTGCGAAATCTTTTCACGAAACTGCAATCACCGATTTCCTTCTCTGAATGCGAAAATATTTTGTTGACGCGAAGTTACACAGGGAGAAAAGATCATCGTAATAAAATAAGAGAAATCAGAGCTCGCATGGAAAGATTTCGGTGTACGTTTCTCCCGCGCGATGTTTGAGAGTGGAACGGAAGAGAAATAATCTGAAAGTGGTTCCATGAACCCCCTGTCAGGCGCATAAGTGTGAATGTCAGAGTAGACAGCTAGACGAATTGCTGAAAATCACTTTCAAAAAGTTCAAGGTGACATACGTGTCCAGTGTGACCCCTAAGCAAAATGCAGCGTATATTCAAGAGATACGTTATCCCATTGAATAAGGTTTCTAAATTCCAATATCTATGCGATTACACGTTGTAGAATTGGAAAATTAGGAGAAGTAGCGTAAGGTAATGAATTTCCATGATAAATTAAATTGAAATCCAATATAACTGAGACAGAAGTTAAATTTATAATTCGTCCCTGGTTGCTTTGAATACAAATTCGGAATGTACTATCTTTAAATCCCTGCAGTGCAGACCTGAGAACCACACCTCGTAATTAACGTTCCCTAGTACATAAAACATCATTTAAAATTGAAAGCTTAAATCACTAGAAGTAACAGACGCCATTATTGAAGTAGATTATGGTCTTCACGTATTATAGAGCAAATACGAGGATGAACAAAGACCCACATTTATCACGGGAGATTTCCACATGTAAAGCAACTCGGATAGTGACATCTCTCTCAGAGCTTAGTAAAATTATGAAGCTCATTCGTATGAAAGCAACTGCAATGCGCGCAGTTATAAGCATCTCGCTATTCACATTCTGGTCAAATACTTCCCTCTTATATACAATACAATTGCCTGCATTACTACTTTTGCAAGGGGTCTTCCCAGGCGGAAGATGAAACTAAAATGTTGAATCCTTTGGGGGTCAAAAAACATGGTCGAGCCAACGGATTTATACGCTACTTGTATTTCCATTGGCCAACTCCGATGAAAGCCGTGAAGGCCACCTTAAGGCAGGGGCGACCGCACCGTGCAACACTGCATGCATGCACGATGTGAGGCCAGAGACTCGGCCTCTTTCGGCTTTCTTCGGTTCTTCTCGGAAGTATTCAGTGCAGCGTCACATTTCATTTACCAGTCCTATGCAGCATTTTTCGGTCGGTACGACTTTCTTCACTTAGACGTAATCGTGGTATCAGTGCTATTTACCTTAGGCTATTTGTTCATGCCGTAGAGGAAGTTCACAGCTCCAATAGCTGTTTGCACAAAGAGAGGCAGACTAGCGATCGAGCATCAGAAGCCTTTAAAAATGTTTGAATGACAGAAGAGACAGATAAGACTTCTACACTACTGGTCATTAAAATCGCTACACCAAGAAGAAATGCAGATGATAAACGGGTATTCTTTGGACAAATATATTATACTAGAACTGACATGTGATTACATTTTCATGCAATTTGGGTGCATAGATCCTGAGAAATCAGTACCCCGTAATAACGGCCTTCATCTGCCTGGGCATTGAGTCAAACAGAGCTTGGATGGCATGTACAGGTACAGCTGCCCATGCAGCTTCAGCATGATACCACAGTTCATCAAGAGTAGTGACTGGCATATTCTGACGAGCCAGTTGCTCGGCCACTATTGACCAGACGTTTTCAATTGGTCAGAGATCTGGAGAATGTGCTGGCCAGGGTAGCAGTCGAACATTTTCTGTACCCAGAAAGGCCCGTACTGGACCTGCAACATGCGGTCGTGCATTACCCTGCTGAATTATAGGGTTTCACAGGGATCGAATGAAGGGTAGAGCCACGGGTCGTAACACATCTGAAATGTAACGTCCACTGTTCAAAGTGCCGTCAATACGAACAAGAGGTGACCAAGACGTGTAACCAATGGCACCCCATGCCATCACGCCGGGTGATACGCCTGTATGGCGATGACGAATACAAGCTTCCAATGTGCGTTCAACGCGATGTCGCCAAACACGGATGCGACCATCATGATGCTGTAAACAGAACCTGGATTCATCCGACAAAACGACGTTTTGCCATTCATGCACCCTGGTTCGTCGTTGAGTACACCATCGCAGGCGCTCCTGTCTGTGATGTAGTGTCAAGGGTAACCGCAGCCATCGTCTCCGAGCTGATAGTCCATGCTGCTGCAAACGTCGTCGAACTGTTCGTGCAGATGGTTGTCGTCTTGCAAACGTCCCCATCTGTTGACTCAGGGATCGAGACGTGGCTGCACGATCCGTTACAGCCATGCGGATAAGATGCCTGTCATTTCGACTGCTAGTGATACGAGGCCGTTGGGATCCAGCACGGCGTTCCGTATTACCCTCCTGAACCCACCGATTCCATATTCTGGTAACAGTCATTGGATCTCGACAAACACGAGCAGCAATGTCACGATACGATAAACCGCAATCGCGATAGGCTACAATCCGACCTTTATCGAAGTCGGGAACGTGATGGTACGCATTTCTCCTCCTTACATGAGGCATCACAACGGTTCACAAGGCAACGCCGTTCAACTGTTGTTTGTGTATGAGAAATCGGTTGGAAACTTTCCTCATGTCAGCACGTTGTAGGTGTCGCCACCGGCGCCAACCTTGTGTGAATGCTCTGAAAATCTAATCATTTGCAATCCTGTCGGTGAAATTTCGCGTCTGTAGCACGTCATCTTCGTGGTGTAGCAATTTTAATGGCCAGTAGTGTAATATCTATTATCTTGTCACATAATCGGCGGACACCGCAAATTTTCTATGGAATGACGTTACACGCCGGCCGCGGTGGCCGTGCGGTTCTGGGCGCTACAGTCCGGAACCGCGGGACTGCTACGGTCGCAGGTTCGAATCCTGCCTCGGGCATGGATGTGTGTGATGTCTTTACGTTAGTTAGGTTTAAGTAGTTCTATGTTCTAGGGGACTGATGACCTAAGATGTTAAGTCCCATAGTGCTCAGAGCCATTTGAACCATTTTGAATGACGTTACAAGACCATGCAGAAAGAACTTAAAGGTTTACTTGATGATGAAAGAGCAAAAAATTACAACTATCGACAGCTGATTTGTACAAGATTTATTATTCTGTACATCAAGAAGCATTCCGTGCTATTTGCAGGCGTGTAGTACGTTATGAAATTGGTGGTCTGAATAACAAATGTTCTGAAGTCGCCCGCGTTACTCCCTTGTCAGTTGCAACATTCTCGTTGGAACTGAATGAAGAGTATGGATCCTTTACATATTACCGCAAAGTACTTTGGTTAAGTCAAGGGGCACGCATGGAACAATCTTCTGGTATAAAACACACTGTTTTATGTTTTTTAATTTCTGAAGGGAAAAGCAAAGCAGGAGAAAAGTAGAACCCCTGGAATAGACCGAAAACCTCGAATTGTAAGTTGAATTGACCGCACACTGCCAACAGAAAGATATTGCAAGGTGAGGAAAAATTTATTTCTGATTTGACTGGGAAGCATTTAAAAAGAAAATCGCTTTGCGCAAGGGACAAATTCTGACAGAAATCACCATACAGTTCCCTAAGCTCGTTGTTGACAAAGAAAATGTGAATTCTGAAGAATTCATTGCAAGGGAGCCACCCGAAAAAATTTAAAAAACAAACAAAATTCGTTAATTGTTGTTTAATTATTTTAAAACATACTTCAATAGGGTCCAGAGCCCGAAAATATATTTTAGCACACTCTTAGAAATATCAGTGCACTTTCAGTAGGCTGTACTACATACATCATGAACACCAGAAAAAAATTTGAATTGCAAATTTCGTTCATTGTTGTTGACATAAACTCTCAAAATTTTTTCAAAGAGTATTGATGTGTAATTAAGACCCTGAATCCCAAAATATTGAATAAGACGCTCGTTGGGAAAGTGAAATTTTCTACAGAGACTTAAATTTTTGGTTAAGTTTAACTGAATAGATATGAAGCCTGGTAGAATAATTCATCAGAAACAACAAATATTTTTTTCAAAATTTTGAAATGTAAAGTAACCGTCTAGATTACAGTGTTTTCAAGGGTGGGCTAAAGTATCCCCCCCGCCAAACCACACACACACACACACAGTTATTATTGCGATGACCGAGTGGAGGTTGGAAAAAAATTTCCCTCGTACTCTGCAGATGAAACCTGCGAGGGAAAACTAAAGAGCCCGTGCACGAGAGGCGAAACTTTACACTGGAGCGCGAGCTCCCGTCGATCCGCTCTTTGGCACCACAACGCCGCCGCCTGGCAGCCAATAAAAACGCTTCGCAGGTCGCGGCGGCCGCGGGCTGGGGGAATCCCCGGAGAGATGGCCACAGGCTGTCGATGCGCGGCGCGGCCTTGATGGATGGCTGATGGCTGAGCGAAGGTCTGCCGCTTGCTGCAGGCGGGGAATAAAAAGCAAAGCCGAAAACCTCTCAGGGCGGCGGGCTTCCCTCCGGGCGACGGGAAATAATTTCCGGTTTGTTCGTCTGCTGTCGATGCCTGCCGTCACATCGGCCGCCACGGATTAGCCCCTTCCCTTTCATCGCTCCGCATCGACAGTTTCAAATTTCTTATCCGTCCATCATTCCTCGATAGGATGCTTGACTGAAGACTTGGTGCCCTCGAAGTACACCGGTTTGTAAAACTTATAGACGGAATAAGATTCATTTCAAAGGACATCCACAACTGAGCTTCATGGTAGAATCAGATATTAAACCACTTCAATTGTTAATAGTATTATTGGTTCAATAGCGACCGTTTTGGGAGATTACAAGCCCACCTTCAGATGTACAAGACTGAGAAACAGAATTGAAGAAACTAGAATAAGGGATTTTATATCAGTTAACACTTGTTTCTTGTAATAATAGTGGGATTTCACTACCCAACTGTAAATATGAAGTTGATATGGTCGGGATAATCAGAATGAAACACAGGTGTCGCGCCAGATAATCAACATAATGACTTAAAAAAAAGTGAACACTCAAATGAAGAAAAAAGGGGAAAATGCTACGGGTATATCAACGAACTGCGTTAGAGAACTTGACTGGCAGGTGCGTCATCCATGTTTCATTCTAACTCGACCTTACCAACTTCACGTTCACAGTTGGGCAGTGAATCCCCACTTACTATAACAAACAAGTGTTAAGTCGTATACCATCTCTTATTGTAGTTTCTTCGTTTCCATTTCGCAGTTTTGTACGCCTGAAGACGAGCTTATGATCACCTGAAACGGGTCGTGATTGAACCAATAAAACTATTTACAACTGAAGCAGTTCGTTGGCTGATTCTTCTTTCGCTTGGTGTGCCAAAGACAAGTAACATAGCACGCTCAAACTTGGACCGTACACAGAAAAAGCTGCTACAGTGTACTACAAAAGGTACGGTAAGAAATACGCAAAGAAACGAACAAAAACGACACATTTATTCAAAGGCAATAATTTCGCTGAAGTCGATTGACATTACAAAAGGTGAGACGCGATTCTTAGCATCGTGTATTATCGCTACGTACGACACGTACGTGCTTGAGAACTGCTGGACGGTCATTGGTCCTTGCTCCCACTGCAACGCATCGCACAGGTGCTCGATGGGATTTAAGTAGGAGGAACGAGTAGACCAGTCGCTTCTCTGATCGTCTTCTCACTCCAAGAGCACCTCTGCTTGGGCAGTTCGAAGCGGTCGTGCAATGTGATCCATAAAAATGTAGTGTGCGCCGAACGCACTCCTAAGAAGACCCACGTGGGTTACGAGGACAGCGTCGCAATGACGTTGACCTGTGAGTGTGCCGTGTTCAACGATCTAGAGCTCAGTACCGCCTCCCAGAACATGACACCTGGATCACCAAAACAACCATGTTCGACAACATGCCTGGGTGCGTGACGTGTTCCCACCTTTCGCCTTATAAGGGTAGGTAATGCATTGTTGATCACGATCGATTTGGTGTTCCAAATATTGGAAATGAAATGAAATGAGCGTATGGCATCGTTGGCCGGGAGGCCCCATCCGGGGAAGTTCGGCCGCCAAGTGCAAGTCTTAGTTCACTCGATGCCACACTGGGCGACTTGAGCGCCGATGATGAGGATGAAATGATGATGAGGACAACACAACACCCAGTCCCCGAGTGGAGAAAATCCCCAACCCGGCCAGGAATCGGACCCGGGCCCGCTTGCATGCGAGACGAGCTCGTTACCACCCAGCTAAGCAGGCGGACGTTCCAAGTACCAGGGTAAGTCAAATGAAAACATAATTATTTTTTTAAATATTATTTGCTGTGCAGAAGTGGTACAAAGCTGTATCACTTTTCAACATAATCTCCCCCACGCTCAATGCAAGTCCTCCAGCGCTTACAAAGTGCATAAATTCCTTTAGAAAAAAATTCTTTTGGTACTCCGCGCAACCACTCATGCACCGCATGGAGTACCTCTTCATGCGAATGGAACTTCTTTCCTCCCATTGCGTTTTTGAGTGGTCCAAACATATGGAAATCACTTGGGGCAAGGTCTGGTGAGTATGGTGTATGAGGAAGACACTCAAAATACAGGTCTGTGATTATTGCAACTGTTGTACGGGCGGTGTGGGACCTTGCATTATCGTGTTGCATCACTGCTGACAGCAATCCACGTCGCTTTGATTTGATTGCAGGCCGCAGATGATGTTTTAGAAGATCTGTGTATGATGCAGTGGTGACAGTGGTCCCTCTAGGCATGTAGTGCTCCAAAATGACGCATTTTCCGTCCCAAAAGAGGGTCAGCATAACGTTCCCTGCTGAAGGTTATGTTCGAACTTCTTTGGTTTTGGTGATGAGGAATGGCGCCATTCCTTGCTCGCTCTCTTCGTTTACGGTTGGTGGAAGTGAACCCAGGTTTCGTCCCCAGTAACGATTCTTGCATGGAAGCCATCACCTTTTCGTTCAAAGCGCCGAAGAAGTTCTTCACAATCATCGACACGTCGTTCTCTCATTTCAGAAGTCAGCTGCCGTGGCACCCATCTTGCAGAAACTTTGTGAAACTGGAGCACATCATGCACAATGTGATGTGCTGACCCATGACTAATCTGTAAACATGCTGCAATGTCATTCAGTGTCACTCGGCGGTTTTCGTTCACTACGGCTTCTACTCTGGAATATTCTGTGGAGTCACAACTTGTTATGCCTGACCTGGACGAGGAGCATCTTCCACTGAAGTCACACCATTTGCGAACTTCCTACTCCATTCGTAGACTTGCTGCAGTGACTAACACGCATCACCGTACTGAACCTCCATTCGTCGATGAATTTCAATACGTTTCACACCTTCACTGCGCAGAAACCGAATAACAGAACGCTGTTCTTCCCTGGTGCAAGTCGCAAGTGGGACGGCCATCATCATGTGTGCATCAGCACTATGCTCCCACCTACGGGCCATTCTGCACGCTGTTTGTAGCACGCTTACCAACTTACAGGATAACTTCGCGAAATTTCGATTTGTTATTACAACTTCAAGGTTTTAATTTGACTCACCCTCGTACTATCGCATGGGGGGACATAATGTTGCTTGTGCATAATGACTTCCAGATTTTTGAAAATGGTACGTTCACGTGTTAACGTAATTGAGATACTGTGCTCCTACGTCATGTCCGACTTTTCAAAGGTTCATTCGACCCTGACTTCATTTTTGTGATATTATATTTTAAGCGATGACAGTGCGTGAACGCATCGAACTGCGCAAGTGGAGGAGCTGTTGGAACGAGAGGATATTCGGCGAATGGACAGATCTGCCCGTTCCTCCGACAGAAATCCCATTGATCGCAGTGGCTAGCACACTGGACTCGCATTCGGGAGGGCGACGGTTCAATCCCGCGTCCGGCCATCCTGATTTACGTTTTCCGTGATTTCCCTAAATCGCTCCAGGCAAATGCCGCGATGGTTCCGCTGAAAGGCCACGGCCGACTTCCTTCCCCGTCCTTCCCTAATCTGATGAGACAGATGACCTCGCTGTCTGGTCTCCTCCCCCAAACAATCCAATCCAATCCATTGATCGCATGTGTAATGCGTTGCGGAGACTTACTGCAGCACGTGCACATGCACCAGCGACCGTCCAGCAGTAGTCCACTAGGGCTGTAAAAATATCGATATATAGATATATCGCACGTTTAACAAGCAATATCGATTTATATATATTGGCGTTAAAATTACTGCACCACGAAGATGATGTGCTACAGACGCGAAATTTAACCGACAGGAAGAAGATGCTGTGATATGCAAATGATTAGCTTTTCAGAGCATTCACACAAAGTTGGCGCCGGTGGCGACACCTACAACGTGCTGACATGAGGAAAGTTTCCAATCGATTTCTCATTCACAAACAGCAGTTGACCGACGTTGCCTGGCGAAACGTTGTTGTGATGCCTCTTGAAAGGAGGAGAAATGCGTACCATCACGTTTCCGACTTTGATAAAGGTCGCCTATCGCGATTGCGGTTTATCGTATCGCGACATTTCTACTCGCGTTGGTCGATATCCAATGACTGCTAGCAGAATATGGAATCGGTGGGTTCAGGAGGGTAATACGGAACGCCGTGCTGGATCCCAACGGCCTCGTATCACTAGCAGTCAAGATGACAGGCATCTTAACCACATGGTTGTAACGGATCGTGCAGCCACGTCTCGATCCCTGAGTCAACAGATGGGGACGTTTGCAAGACAACAACCATCTGCACGAACAGTTCGACGACGTTTGCAGCAGCGTGGACTATCAACTCGGAGACCATGGCTGCGGTTACCCTTGAAGCTGCGTCACAGACAGAAGCGCCTGCGATGGTGTACTCAGCGACGAACCTGGGTGCACGAATAGCAAAACGTCATTTTTTCGGATGAATCCAGCATCATGATGGTCGCATCCGTGTTTGGCGACCGCGGTGAACGCACATTCGTCATCGCCATACTGGCGTATCACCCGGCGTGATGGTAGGGGGTGCCATTTTTTACCCGTCTCTGTCACTTCTTGTTCGCATTGACGGCACTTTGAACAGTAGACATTACATTTAAGATGTGTTACGACCCGTGGATCTACCCTTCATTCGATTCCTGCGAAACCCGACATTTCAGCAGGATAATGCACGACCGCATGTTGCAGGTCCTGTACGGGCCTTTCTGGATACAGAAAAGGTTCGACTGCTGCCCTGGCCAGCACATTCTCTAGATCTCTGATCAATTGAAAACGTCTGATCAATGGTGGCCGGGCAACTGGTTCGTCACAATGCGCCAGTCACTACTGTTGACGAACTGTGGAATCGTGTTGAAGCTGCATGGGCATCCGTACCTGTACACGCCATCCAAGCTCTGTTTGACTCAATGCCTATGCCTATCAAGGACGTTATTACGGCCAGAGGTGGTTGTTCTGGGTACTAATTTCTCAGGATCTATGTACCCAAATTGTGTGAAAATGTAATCATATGTCAGTTCTAGTATAATATATTTTTCAAATGAATACCCGTTTATCATCTGCATTTCTTCTTAGTGTAGCAATTTTAATGGCCAGTAGTGTATTTTCCCCAGTATATTAACATACCGATACCAAAATAACAGTATCGACTGCCGATATATTTATTTCATTTAATATTTCTTGCAGTTTTCAGTAAATATTTGAAATTGTTCTTTTGAAATTACTTTCACTGTGTGAAGGACTCTTACTGCTTTTTGTGCTTTCATCACGTCCAGTTTTTCTCTTTGACTATGTGAAGAAAGTATACGTGGCACAAAGAAGAAGTCCGATTGCATTGGGGGGGGGGGGGGGGGCGGGTGGCGTTGTCAATGGAACAAGAAGATTTCCGATGTGAAGAAATAGCACACCAAATGCGTTAAAATACATTTTTAATGAAACTATTGTGCTATTTCTTCCCATCGGCATTCTTCAAAAACATTTGGTGAATATGATGAAAAAATCTAAAGATTGGTCTCTGCGGTGGACGGAGATGTGTGGGGGGAAATGGTGACTTAATCGGCGCTCGGCTCTACCAACAGGAACTGCAACCCTTAACTTCACCACGCAATTTTGACAGTACAACTGCTAGATCGCTGGCTTTGGCAGAAATGAAAACACAGGGAAGTTCACATGAAGTGTCCCAGACAAATCCAATATGTCTCTGTATGTCCATCTTTTTAGCGATGGTCGCGAGACTAGGCTGTTCGATTGATGATGTCAAACGAAACACCTTTCAGTCCTCAATTTTCAACCTTATTTTATTAGTCATCCACTTTCGGCGCTTTATTACGCGCTATTCGGGCTCCTGAAGTAGTCACTGTAGCAAGTAGATATCTTCTAAGCCCAGTATTGCTGCGCCTGCTTCAATCACAAGCGAAGTAGATTATTCCTACACGTCGGCCAGGGGCCTGAGGATGGCGTAATAAAGCACCGAAACTGGTTGCCCACCAAAATAAGGTTGAAAATTGAGGACTGAAAGGTGTTCAGTTTTCTTTATAAATCCAATTTGTGATGAAACGGAACGACGAACCCAAAGGACACCTTTCATTGTGCCGCTTATTATGCAGGTACTATTGTTAGCTAAGTGGTTATTGCCAAGCGTGACCGTTCACCGTTTTCCTTTCAGTTCTTGCCCTAAGGGATCAGTCTGATAGCTTCTTTATGAACAGAATATCTAATAATAAATGAATCCTTAAATACACAACTCTAAAACCGAAGCCGATATTTTTATAGGCAGGATCGTCGACGTTTCTCTGTCGATATACCTATATATCGATACTCATTTCTACATATTGAGAGCCGATAACACGATTCTAAATATGGATATATTGCATTCCCGATATTTTTAGAATTATCACGAGTCCTGTTGTCCGTCTCGCAGGTGGAAGAATGGAGCGCCCTACAACACGAACTCATTACGAACCATGTGGCCGGCATAGGAACATGTTGCAGAGCATGGACTGCCGTCCCTGCTCATCACACATCCTATTAAGATCTATGTGCCGCCTTTTGTATTGTCCATCGGATCAGCATAAATCGCGGTGACTTCATTGTAATTATTTTATTTGAATAAAAGTGTCATTTCTTTTCATCTCGTTGCGCATTTCTCTCAGTTACCTTCTGTACTGTACTGTACTGCATTATATTATACTTTAGTAGTTCTTTTTATGTTCCAAGTTTCCCTGGCACGTGTTACTTGGCAGTGACACATCATGCAGACGTTACTTTCGTCCTTAAGTTCTGCACACCAGTGCAAAATACACACATCAAAAAAAGTTTTGCATCACCCCGGTTTCCAGAACTCCTGAAGATAGACGTTGACTGTTGATATTGTATCACAGACACAGTCCCTTTGACTGTTCAGAGATGTCACTAAACCCGATGAAAGACGTAAATAACCTTGCATGAGCAGCGCCTATTAGACGGAGGGGACCCGACAGTCGACCAGTTTCAGCCATTCCACCAGGAAGGAGTTACACAGTTCGTGTTGTCTGTAGTTCAACCATGCCTAAACGGTCAATCATGTCCGCATTGTTAATTTGTGCCAGGAAGGGCTCTCAACAAGGGAAGTGTCCAGGCATCTCGGAGTGAACTAAAGCGATGTTGTACGGACATGAGGAGATGCAGAGAGACAGGAACTGTCGATGACATTTCTCGCTCAGGCCGCCCAAGGGCTACTACTGCAGTGGATGACCACTATCTACGGATTATGGCTCGGAGGAACCCTGACAGCAAAGCCACCATGTTCAATACTGCTTTTCGTACAGCCACAGGACGTCGTGTTGTCGTTATGACTCAAACTGCTCGCAATAGGCTGTATAATGCGCAACTTCACTCCCGATGTACATGGCGAGATCCCTCTTTGCAACCACGACACCATGCAGCGTGGTACTGATGGGCCCAACAACATACCGAATGGACCGCTCTGGATTGGCATCACTTTCTCTTCTCCGACGAGTGTCACATACGCCTTCAACCAGGCAATCGTCGGAGACGTGTTTGGAGGTAACCCGGCCAGGCTCAACGCCTTAGACACACTGTCCAGCGACTACAGCATGGAGGAGATTCCCTGCTGTTTCCAGGTGTATTATGTGGGACCGACGTACGCCGCTGGTGGTCATGGAAGGCACCATAACTGCTGAACGTTACGTGAGTGCCATCCTCCGACCGATAGTGCAGCCATAACGGCAGTATACTGGCGAGGCGTTCGTCTTCATGGAAGACAGTTCGCGCCCCATTGTGCACATCTTGTGAATGACTTCCTTCAGTATAACGACATCGCTTGACTAGGGTGGCCAGCATGTTATCCAGACATAAACCCTACCGACAATGCGTGGGATCAGTTGAAACGGCCGTTTATGGACGACGTGACCCGACAACGACTCTGAGGGATCTTCGCCGAATCGTCGTTGAGGAGCGGGAAAATTTGGACCAACAGAGCCATGATGAACTTGTGGACAGTATGCCTCGACGAATACAGGTATGCATCAATGCAAGAGGACGTTCTACTGGGTGTTAGAGGTAACGGTGTGTACTGCAATCTGGACCACCACCAAAAAATGGTTCGAATGGCTCTGAGCACTATGGGACTTAACACCTGAGGTCATCAGTCCCCTAGAACTTAGAACTACCTAATCCTAACTAACCTAAGGACATCATACACATCCATGCCCGAGGCAGGATTCGAACCTGCGACCGTAGCGTTCGCTTGGTTCCAGACTGAAGTGCGTAGAACTGCTCTGCCACAGCGGCCGGCTAGACCGCCACCTCTGAAGGTCTCACTGTACGGTGGTACAACATGCAGTGTGTGGTTTTCATGAGCAATAAAAAGGGCGGAAATGAAGTTTATATTGATCTCCATCCCAATTCTCTGTACAGGTTCCTGGACTCTCGGAACCGAGGTGATTCAAAACTTCTTTCGATGTGTGTACGAAATGAGAGTTTGCGCGTATTCCATCCTCATCAGTTTTTCGCAGCCAGAAAAGATGTAAGTCAAATCAAAAGCGACATTTGGAATCCTGACTTTTAAGAATGACGGTGGAAGCGCTTTTTCATTACGTGGTACCTCATCATTTATAAAAAAATGTGCAAATGTGTGTGAAATCTTATGGGACTTAACTGCTAAGGTCATCAGTCCCTAAGCTTACACACTAGTTAACCTAAATTATCCTAAGGACAAATACACACACCCATGCCCGAGGGAGGACTCGAAGCTCCGCCGGGATCAGCCGCACAGTCCATGACTGGAGCCCCTAGACCGCTTTTTTTTTTTTTTTCTTTCGATATAGTTCGTTGCGTTTGGTCGGGGCGGACGTCACAAGACATCCGTTCAAATTAATTGTTGGTTCCTTGACTCAGTTTTTTTTATTACAGAGAGCACGCAGCCCTCTGACCGAACACGCTGAGCTATTGTGCTGGCTAGACCGCTCGGCTAATCCAGCGCGGCCAACATTTACAACATTTAGAGCCCATAGCCTTGTTTTCAGATGAAACCAAAAGCAACAATTAAATTAAAGTGTTGTGACTTTAGGCTGTTCCAGCGTATGATTGCTTTGAAATTTTTTCGCGTATTCAGCTGTGCGCGATTGACCAAAATGACGGCATAGTTCGGCAAACTTTCGGACAGTCCTGGTGACTGACTGCCTTCACCTGGCCGCCGTCTCGTACAGGGTGATTTGGCTCGAGTGTGCGGGATCTATACCAGGTCGCTTTAAAGGAAGACATCGAAAGCGTTCAGGGATATACTGCTATATTTGCTACGGTAGGTTCAATCGACACGCAAGTGTTACCGAAATGATAGGTGAACTTAAATAGGAACCCCCGGAGGGAAGAAGCCGTATTTTTGCGAAACACTGTTGAGAGAATTTAGAGAACTGGCATTTGCAAATGACAGCAGAACGAGCCTTACACCACGTGTAATGATCTCAAAGACAAGATAAGGGATATCAGGAATCGTATGGAAGCAAATAGACTGTCGGTTTTCCATTCCTTGATTTGTGGTAAAATGTAGCGCAACATGCACTTGCGTGTTGTACTTTTTTATTTTTTTTATTTTTTTTATTTTTTTTTATTTTTTTGAGAGCAGCCAGGAAAAATAGTCCTTAGCTGATTAAAGAAATGACGTTTCCTAAGACAGCTGCTAAATTTCACATTGTCTACTTGTCTCTAAATGATTTGCCGTCAACGTCCAGGCATCGAACTCCTCGGTTGGGTTCACTCTCATGGTCTTTGTCCAGAACGTCGTCTATATGTGTACATTTTTTCCATTTCTAGAAATTAATCAAAATCTGCCTATATTTCAGCTTAGCAGTTGTTTTACAGTGTTTATGTTCTATATATCACTAAGAACCGTCGAATGCGGAACAACGAATCTGCTTTACATACTACGCTGTGTCGCCGATACTCCAAACTGTTAATTGTTTTCTCACATGTGGATATAGCAGACTGTGGAGAAGATTTATTTCCTTTACATCGATGCCTTTCAGTGCCATGCGACCTATAGCTTATACCCTGTCCAGTCACATTAACGTGCCCATCTACCAGAAGCCAGAATAACCACCTTTTTCACCGCGAACTGCTTCGAGACGTACCAGAAGAGAGTCAATGAGTTTCAAGATGGTACCAATTCCAGTTTCCGTAGCCAGCTGCGCTAGGATTCTCGGTTGAGGTGCACAGTTTGTTCAAGGTGGTCCCACAGATTATCGATTGGGTTTAAATGGTTCAAATGGCTCTAAGGACTATGGGAGTTAACATCTGAGGTCATCAGTCCCCTAGACTGAGAACTACTTAAACCTAACTAATGTAAGGACACCACACACATCCATCCCCGAGGCAGGATTGGAACCTGCGAGCGTAGCATCAGCGCGGTTCCGGACTGCAGCGCCTAGAACCGCTCAGCCACAAGGGCTGGCTCGGCATAAATCCGGGGAGTTTGGTGGCCAGGGGAGTACGGAAAATTCATCCTGGTACTCATCAAACCAATCACGTACAATGCGTGCTGTGTGACACATTGCATTGTCCTGCTGGTAGATGCCATCGTAAAAAGGAAAAACAAACTCCATGTAGCGCCGTACATGGTCCCTAAGGATAGATGCATACTTGTGTTGATCTATTATGCCTTTTAGAATGAGGAGATCACTGAGGAAATGCCATAAAAACGTTCCCCAGAGCATAACGCTCCCCCCTCCAGCTTGGACACCGCTGGTAATTGATGCAGGGTATTTGCTTAGATACGGCCATCTGCCCAGTGGAGCATACAACGTGATTCATCTGAGAAGGTCGCCTGTCGCCACTCAGTAGACCATCCTGCTGCGGTACTGGCATGCAAATTTCATCCTTCCTTGAGGACAAACAGCAGTCAGCATAGGTGCATGAACCAGTCGCCTGTCGCGGACCCCATATGGAGCAACGTTCGCTGAGCGATCATTGAGGAAATACTCTTGTTCGTCCGTTTGTTTATCTGGGCTGTCAGTTGCGCAACATTTTCATGTGTGTTCGTCTGTGCATATATCCGCAGCCGTCGTTCACCCCTGTCATCTATGGCCCACGGCGCACCACAGTTCCATTGGTGTTGGTTTCCGATAGTGCCATTCTGCCATGCACAGTATACTTTAACCACACCAACACACCAATAGTTTACTAACTTAGACGTTTCGGAAACGCTTCTACCCTTGGCCCAAAAGCCAATGCTCATGCCCTTTGGAAGTCAGATAAATCGCTCAGTTTCCACATTACGACAGCGACCGCAGTGTTTCTTCAGTGTCTTCCCTCCTCTCCCCCCCCCCCCCCCCCCCTCACCTGACATGTCTTATCTACCCTCCAGTGCTAGTGCTGCCTCCTGCTATCTGTGAGTGGTTATTGCATTGTAGCGGCACTACTGTTTGGTATAGGAAAAGTCAGTTTTGTTGCAGTATTTCTGAGCACGCAACTTACAACCAGGCGCAGGCCTGTTTACAGTGAGTTACGCTCACCAGCAGGTGCGAAGTAAAACAGAGGCCACAGGGGCGTAGAACCGCCGAAAACGTACATGCAGCAATTTGCATGGCGCAAGTCACACGCAGAAGGAGCCCACTGGCCAACCTAAGTGTTATGAGTACGTGTCGTGGAGCTGCGCATTTAGCAAAACAGAAGCTCACAGCCGCATATCAATAGTTGCTGGTTCACTAACAAAGCATTAGTGTGACAGCTCTCCTGGACAGCGGGGCATGTCACACCGCTGGCTACACGCAGCAGCGGATGGGACGCCAGCGTTCCAGACCACAGCAGGTTGCTGGTTCGACCCTCTGAGGCCATCATGGGGTCCACAGCCAACCAGTGGCAGGTCACGTCATGGCTCGCTACTGGGGGCAGTCTTGTTGGCTCCTAATACACACGGGAGGCATCCTGAGGCGAGGGCCAGAAGATTCAGATGCAGGATCGCGGGTGCTCGTTGTCGCCGCGTTCTTAGCCATGCTGGCAAGGAAGCGCGCTGTGGTTCACCTTGCAGCTCCCCAACGGGTGGCGCTGGGGCGGTAGGGTCGAAGACCACTGAGTCGACTGCCGGCGCATCCTGATGTTGCCACAATGCCATGGCCGTACAAGGCTGACACACAGCAGGGTATTGCGTGGGTCGCTGAGGCAGCCGTTTCGTGCCAAGCCATTTTGCAGGCAGAAAAGTGGTGTCCTCAGCATTGTGGGATCTGGTGACACAGATCGAGAGGAGTGGGGGCACTGTAGCTGGAAGTAATAAATCACTTGGGGAACCCGGACAAGTTTTAATACAGTGCATCCTGACAGATTCCATCCTTGTCCGACATACATCTACAGACGTTGACTTCGAACATATGTAGTGGTCACATGAATGCAACTGGACCGTGTATTTTGTCTGGTGAACTTATTGCTCTTTCATTGCCGTGTGTAATTCTGTGGATCTACCTAACCTTGCACTCGTGTCTCATGTGCAGATATAAACAAACACTTTGTTCCATTTTGTGAAGCCGGTAACACATTTTTATAGTGAGCTACAGGTGAGACCTGACTCGAAAAGGAAGACTGCTATTATGAACATTCCTCTAAATAGCATTTCTCTCCATTATTAACAGATGTGTAGTTATGGGCAGCACGTGAGTCTCTCTGCTGGGTTAGCGATATTGTTACTGGTAATACCACGTCGTTAGTAACAATATTTTATGTTTCTATTTAACTGCACTGCGTTTCAGATATACAATTCTATTTACAAGATTTACTTTGGTTTCTTTGAGCCTTATATCTCCTTCCGTTTGTCACCTAGCACCAAATAAATGACATGGTTGTTACATTTACGAGACAGTAATATTAGATGAGATTAACTAGCAAATAAAGTAACATTAGTGGTTAGTTTATTACTTAAATCGTTCAAGATGCTATGACTGTACTACATGACACGATACAGAAGCATATTATACTAGTAAATACCATAAGGTTATACTATTTCAATACGTCTTACATAGGGTTATTGAGAAGTACCTTCAGTGTTTCACAATGCTACTACACCAAAACTACAAGACATTTAGGAAACAGACATACATCAGTGGATGGAACACCTCTCCAAGTTTCTAGCTCACCGTACAGGCTCACATAACGGGTGCTCGATTTGGGTACCATCTGTAACACGGCAGATGTCGATACATGAATGCAAATGTGTGCATATGTATCGACAACAGCCCTATTAGGAAATCTGTTCATTCGGTTGGCTATCTGCAGTCGTGAACTAATTCAGTCCGACAGCAGGGAGCAGATGATTTGGGCATGTTGCGGCACACTTGTCACCTAGTGCAACTACGACACGACGCGTATTACGAATCTAAACTTGGAGAGACGTTGTGTCCACTGGTATGTGTTATTTCCCTATACATTTTGTAGTTTGTCCACAGTCTTCCTATGAAACATGTATATGACGTACTGAAATAGTAAAGCCATTTGACATTTACTACTTTAATATATTTCTTTATCGTGTCATGTTAAATAATTTTAACTGTAAGTATAAGTATGTAAGACTAAACCACTGTATAAAAGAACGTGTTGTGGCCAAATGAAGGTAACCACCAGTTCTTTAACTCTTTGTTAAAATCGTCTGAGTTTCCTGTCTCGTAAAAGTAATAATTGTATCGTCCATGCACTGCTATATAATAAACCGAAGCAAATGTAACTCTCAGAAAGTCAATGAAGTTCCTTAAAATGTAATTGTGGCTCCGAGACGCTTTGGACTTGAACATAAAAATATAATATTGTGAAACAAACAGACCAGTAAAAAAATCCCTAAATCAATATTTCGCTTCAACTTAATTCATATCTGCTAGAGAGGGTTTCGCTTGTTTCGCTCAGTCAAACCAGCGTGGATGAGACGCCTCCATACATTGATGCTGAAAGTGAGCTGAAATCCACGACTATGTGGTGTAGGAGGTTTACTTCATGCATAATGTTGTTGTTCCAAACATCGAAATTGATAATGCTGTAAAATTAAATCGATTATGTTTTCCATATACACTCCTGGAAATGGAAAAAAGAACACATTGACACCGGTGTGTCAGACCCACCATACTTGCTCCGGACACTGCGAGAGGGCTGTACAAGCAATGATCACACGCACGGCACAGCGGACACACCAGGAACCGCGGTGTTGGCCGTCGAATGGCGCTAGCTGCGCAGCATTTGTGCACCGCCGCCGTCAGTGTCAGCCAGTTTGCCGTGGCATACGGAGCTCCATCGCAGTCTTTAACACTGGTAGCATGCCGCGACAGCGTGGACGTGAACCGTATGTGCAATTGACGGACTTTGAGCGAGGGCGTATAGTGGGCATGCGGGAGGCCGGGTGGACGTACCGCCGAATTGCTCAACACGTGGGGCGTGAGGTCTCCACAGTACATCGATGTTGTCGCCAGAGGTCGGCGGAAGGTGCACGTGCCCGTCGACCTGGGACCGGACCGCAGCGACGCACGGATGCACGCCTAGACCGTAGGATCCTACGCAGTGCCGTAGGGGACCGCACCGCCACTTCCCAGCAAATTAGGGACACTGTTGCTCCTGGGGTATCGGCGAGGACCATTCGCAACCGTCTCCATGAAGCTGGGCTACGGTCCCGCACACCGTTAGGCCGTCTTCCGCTCACGCCCCAACATCGTGCAGCCCGCCTCCAGTGGTGTCGCGACAGGCGTGAATGGAGGGACGAATGGAGACGTGTCGTCTTCAGCGATGAGAGTCGCTTCTGCCTTGGTGCCAATGATGGTCGTATGCGTGTTTGGCGCCGTGCAGGTGAGCGCCACAATCAGGACTGCATACGACCGAGGCACACAGGGCCAACACCCGGCATCATGGTGTGGGGAGCGATCTCCTACACTGGCCGTACACCACTGGTGATCGTCGAGGGGACACTGAATAGTGCACGGTACATCCAAACCGTCATCGAACCTATCGTTCTACCATTCCTAGACCGGCAAGGGAACTTGCTGTTCCAACAGAACAATGCACGTCCGCATGTATCCCGTGCCACCCAACGTGCTCTAGAAGGTGTAAGTCAACTACCCTGGCCAGCAAGATCTCTGGATCTGTCCCCCATTGAGCATGTTTGGGACTGGATGAAGCGTCGTCTCACGCGGTCTGCACGTCCAGCACGAACGCTGGTCCAACTGAGGCGCCAGGTGGAAATGGCATGGCAAGCCGTTCCACAGGACTACATCCAGCATCTCTACGATCGTCTCCATGGGAGAATAACAGCCTGCATTGCTGCGAAAAGTGGATATACACTGTACTAGTGCCGATATTGCGCATGCTCTGTTGCCTGTGTCTATGTGACTGTGGTTCTGTCAGTGTGATCATGTGATGTATCTGACCCCAGGAATGTGTCAATAAAGTTTCCCCTTCCTGGGACAATGAATTCACGGTGTTCTTATTTCAATTTCCAGGAGTGTTATATGTAATCGGACCGTTTCCAGTCACATTTTGATGTGTTAAAACGTATCCAATAAGTTGTCTTTCTTAATTAATTTTGTTGAGATCTGTTTTAACTTCTTTTTCACGCCTTTTGGTTCCTTTGCGGACACCGGAGCGAGGAACAGTTGCGGTTCGTGGTCAGAGAATTCAGATATTAATTATTCTACATCTAATATCGAAATACTAAAAGTAGTATATAACTTTTTGCTCTTGTTGCAGCGTCAGTTGCTAACAGTAGATTTGAATACTGAAATATGCACAGATTCAAAGGTTTAAAATTCAGTCAGCTGTCAATATGATGACTATTCCATAAATGGCGAACCCTGATCGCTATGAAAATCTGTAAATGTTAACAAATGGCAAACATGTAAAATGAACTATGTACATCGATGTCTGAACTTAAGTAGACCCGCCGCTGGAGCTCCGGAGAGGGGATGCTTTCATATCATTGGCAGAGGTGTAGGCGTTCGTGGCATCGCCCTCATGCAACACCGCTCAAAGGAAGACCTCGGCGCTTGTTCGTGACGTCACGTCAGCTAGGCACGGCGAACGCCAGGTCTGTTGCAGGCATACTCATAATGGTGGTGTCTCCCTCTCTGACACAGGAAAATGTGGAACTATTGTTGACCAACACACATTCTTCTGAGATATTTTTACAATCAATTAATTGTGCAATTCATTACACTTCTTAACAAATAGTGTACTCCTGAACTTAAATTTCCACCTGTTTTATGAATTGACATACAAAAACAACTTCATGGTCCAGCAGCAACAGAATTCGTGCTTCTTAACCTTATTTGTAAATCTGAGGAAGTTACGTTTGTACTGGGTTGCTTTTACAAGAAACTGTGAACATAATGGTGCTCTTCTTTAGGTATCTTGGTTGACTATGGGGCGAGGAGCACTGAATGTCAATGAAATATCTTGCAATTGCACGCGTTGGGGGAGAGGGTGGGGACATAAGAAGAGGAAAAAGAGAGACACTTGTTTTATCAAATAAAAATTTTTTATCTTATAAAGTTTCTCCTTTCAGTTGCAAGAGGGGAATATTTACCTTTTCTAATGCGCATGTTTAAAAAAGTTTAAGCTCAGCAGTGTTTTCGATGTATGAAGCTATTTTGTTTCCTGTTTAGAATTCCTTTCGTTGAAAACGACTGTAATCTAATGACTGGCAACAGTTGGACATTTACACATGTAAATTAGTTCACATTTCCAGTGACGATGTCAAACGAAAATAAATAACTAAATAAAAGAAACGAGTTCATTGTGAGGGGGTTGGGGTAAGTTTCGATAGCAAAATGGATCAAGTAAATATAGTTACTTGAATGTAAAATTTCCGATGCTTGCAATGGGGCAAAGCATCTTCTCATATTGATCTACGTTTGTTTCGACAGGATTCAGTAATACACAACTATGATCTTCATTTGTAGCTTTACGATAGCAAGAAAATCTTTCATCTAAATAAAACTGCAGAATCCAAAACAATACCAAACCTTTTGCCCAAAAATAAGAGATTTATAGTGATAAGCACGCCCAGGCGTTTCTGCCTGCAACAGACCTAGCGTTCGCCGTGCCTAGCTGACGTGACGTCACCAACAAGCGCCGAGGCCTTCCTTTGAGTCGGTGTTGCCTCATGCCGCGTTAGCGGATGTGGGAAACGCGGCGGCGTGACTGGCGGAGCGTATGTCTTAAGTGCGGCCGACCGGGTGTCAGCCGATACCGCAGGATCCTTGTTGGACCCGTCTGGATGAGGCTTTTAGGCGGTTTCCCACATCCGACTAGTTGAATACCTGTCAGGTACCTACTTCCCGCGTCAGTTACACGATTCGTAGACTTTCAGAAGACGTTATCGCACCTTCACATGGACAATATTCAGCCCTCTAATTTACAAGTTATTATATCTTATTTGGCTACTAGTTTCGGTGATTTATGCCATCATCAACCATCATCTGCCGACGGCAGTGATCGCTGTACCAAACAGAAATCTACTCTAAACTAAAACTAAACTCCTCCCGAACTGGCCATGAAGGCCCAACCCTACTGACCGGCCGCCGTGTCGTCCTCAGTTCATAAGCGTCACTGGATGCGGATATGGAGGGGCACGTGGTCAGCACACTGCTCTCCCGGCCGTATGTCTGTTTACGAGACAGGAGCGGCTACTTCTCAATCAAGTAGCTCTTCAGTTTGCCTCACAAGGACTGAGTGCACCCCGCTTGCCAACAGCGCTGGGCAGACCGGATGGTCACCCAAAGAAGTGCTAGCCCAGCCCGACAGTGCTTAACTTCGTTGATTTGACGGGAACCGGTGTTACCACTGCGGCAAGGCCGTTGGCCGCAGAAATCTACAGATACCAGTATTTGAATGCTGGCTCCTATTTTGACCGGAATCGAGGTTCGAATATACCTACAAGTCGGTCAGGGGGCCTAATAAATCGCCGAAACTGGTAGCCAAAATAAAATAACAGTTTGTAAATTACGCGGCTGAAAGGTGTTGGATTTGACATCCTGTACCAAAGAGACGAGTCCCGCAATCATCTCTGAAATGGTGAACATAAAGATACTTAACGCAGGTAATTGAGTTGTGCAAGTGTTCCTTCTTGAGGAGGGGGAGAGGGGGGGAATGAGGGGGGGCAGGCGGGCATCAAGCCCTCCTCTACCACTAACTTTGGGAAATCCAATAATTAAGATTCGAGGCCGTCAAGGAACGGGATAAACGCCAGGAAAAGTGAAAAAAAAGTTGGGATCGAAGGTGCCTTCTTGCAATCGTCCGTCCCTATAACTAATGATTAGATTAAAACAGGGGTTGATAACCATACAGGAGAGATGACGAACAGGCTGTAGCTCCCCAACAGAAACGCTTTACAACACTGCCGGCCAGGCTGATAGTGAGTTTTTGTCGCGAGTGACACGGCGTGCTTCCCTTGATTCTTTATTTCAACAGAAAATAAGTATTTTTCGTGATTTTAGTTTTGTATACAACTTAATATTGTGTAGTATGCCAAATCTACTCCATTTTCCTATAAGTTACAGTGTGTGTAGTGACGGAAACTTACATTTCAGGGCAGTGCAGGTCTAGCGGCATAGCGTCATGTTTTTCTTCGTGCACCATGTTTGACGACGAGCTATGGCCATTTCTCCCTGCCTATTGGGATGGTCTCTCTGGGATGGTTATTCCCTGGGATGGTTAGCCACCCGTAAAACTTAATTTTTTGTTTTTTATGGGAATTCATTTTTTTACAGATGCTAAGTACGTTCCCATGATTTGTTCTACTAGAGTCATATGGAGAGATGAAGAACTTCAAATAGCTATTAATGAAGTAATAAATGATGGATATTCGATCAGAAAAGCTTCCGTAGAGTTTAACGTTTCAAGAAAAACCGTACAGCGAAAAATAAAAACCGGTTCTGTTCAAAAGACGCATTGAGTCCATGTTTCTGTTTGGATTTAAGCAATGAATAACGACTCACCCGCCATATATAAAAAAAAGAAAGCAAGTCCACGGATTTCCTTTCACAAGGGGCAGCCTACGGAGTTTAGCTTATAATTTTGCAGTGTAGCTTCACCTAAAACGTAAGTTTAATATTGAAAAAAAGAACCGCTAAAGTGTGGTTACAGCTTTTCTTGTCTAGACATCCTGATATGTCTGTGCGGAGATCTGAAATAATTTTCTCTGCACAACTTACCTACAAAAAGAAGTTTAATAAAACATTTTAAGATTATTATATACTCTTTTGGGCAACGGCCTTGCCGCAATGGATACACCGGTTCCTGTGCGATCAACTAAGTTAAGCGCTGTCGGGCGTGGTCGCCACTTGGATGGGTGGCCGTCCAGGCCGCCATGCGCTGTTGCCATTTTTCGGGGTGCACTCAGCCTCGTGATGCCAACTAAGGAGCTACTCGACCGAATAGTAACGGCTTTGGTCAAGAATACCATCTTAACGGCCGGGAGAGCGGTGTGCTGACCCCACGCCCCTCCTATCCATATCCTCCTCTGAGGATGACACGGCGGTCGGATGGTCCGCGTAGGCCACTCGTGGCCTGAAGACGGAGTGCTTTTATATACTATTTTAGTACAATTTCCTCTATGTTTTTAAAGTGTTTTGTGACTTGGCCATGTACACATTTCGTGTCTGGGCTTCTAATCTAGATACACACATGAAATTGTCAAGCTTTACATTGAAATTTGTTCTGAATTTGTGAACCAAGTCTTACTTTGGTTTTCATGAATATTTAAAGCAATATCTACAAATTTTCCAGTTTCTCTGTGTATTACGGTTTGAGATTCGCATTTGAAAAATATCGTGGCCATCTACCCATGTTTCACTCTAATTGCTGAAAGTTATTAATATTAATGAAAGCAATAAACATTAGTACTACACCTCACGTGATCTGGCGACGCATGGCCTCACCACTCCTGTCTACTGTATGTAGGAACAGAAGCTTTCCACTGTAGAAGAAAAAATGTTTTGCTCGTTTCGTTATTGACGACTGCGATGTCGACCTCAAAAGTAATGAACGGTGCCACATGACATAAAAGTGTGGAAGCAATTGAACTGTGATGCTCCACAAGAATGCTGAAAATTAGGTAGGTAGATCAAATAACCAATGAGGAGATAGTCAATCGAACTGGGGAAAGAATGAATTTATGGCATAGCTTGCCTGAGAGAAGGGATCGGTTGATAGAAAACATCCTGAGACATCAAGGAATAGTCTACTTTGTAATGGAGGTTCAAGTGGTTCAAATGGCTCTGAGCACTATGGGACTTAACATCTGAGGTGATCAGTCCCCTAGAACTTATAACTACTTAAACCTAACTAACCTAAGGACATCACACACATCCATGCCCGAGGCAGGATTCGAACCTGCGACCTAGCGGTCGCGCGGTTCCAGACTGAAGCGCCTAGAACCGCTCAGCCACAACTGCCGGCTGTAATGGAGGGAAGTGGTTCTTTGGGGGGGGGGGGGGGGGGGTGTAAAAATTTCAGAGGAATTCAAGGCATAGATACAGTAAGTAGGTTCAAACGGATGTATGTTGCAGTAGCCACGAAGAGATGAAGAGGCTTGCACAGGATAGATTAACGTGGAAACTTGCATCAAACTGGACGTCGGACTGAAGACCACAACGACAACATAGTGCTGGTGTCATCGGGTCTTCCATGAGCACGATGTAAAACAGTGGCCCCAAATCTGTGCCTGGTTTTCATAGGTAGACGTACAGACAAACAAGTTTTGCTGTGCGCTGTGCGTTTCAAACACTCACATATAGCCAGTTCAGAATTACCTTAGGATTGGCAACTACAACGGAAGCCTAGCGAGAGGTACGAACCTCACTCCGCCAATCACATGTACACGTAACCGCAACAATATAGCGAAGTTGCCAAACGTTCACCCCACTGCCACAACTCTTCTGCTTGCATTGTGAGATGGAGGCAGCTTGCCGTCCTCTATGATCGTTGCGCCCTGTGATTTTGATTTTCTTTGTTCTTTTTACTGTTGCAGGAGTTATTATCCTGTTGCTCTTATTGTTATTTGTTGAGTCGTGTTGAACAATCTCAGAAGCAGTTTGTCGAAAGTTATGAGTCGAAATGTTTCCCGCCTTCTGTTAGCCAGAGGATTGCCGTGCGAGGAAGTCGAGAGAAACGGTTTGTGCATTACATGACTACTTTGTTTTTATGTATACGGACAAGCGGCAAGTGAAAATTTGTACCAAGGCTGGGAATCCAACCCAGGACTCCTGTTTACTAGGCAGGTGCATTAGCCACTTAGTCCCTTGGCACAGCGGTTCACACAACTGCACGTATTACCCTGGCACGCCTCTCTCCAAATTCTCACTGCCACCTCAGTCTACTTCAAATTCCCCCTTACTCACGAACAGAATTGCCCAGTCTCTCCATGTTCTGGAATAGCACCTCAGTATCGAACGTAAATCAGCGATCCAGCCTAAAACCCAGGTGCCGGAACTTATACAATGGAATGACAAAATTTCAGAGACTTTATATATAGACTGAAGGGGAGAGCGAAAATTTTTACCCAGGCCTCGGACCGAACATGGGTCTCGTGATTACTAGGAAGGTGTGTTAGCCAGAATGCCACCTTGGCACAGCGGAGTACACAATGGCACGGACTCCCCTGGCACGACTCCCTCCTCGATCCTTTGAGACTGAAAAGCTTAATCCTGCTGTTCTTCGTTAACAATGTAATCGATACAACTGATGCAGTTCTCAATATAAATAAAAACGCTATTGTGAAGACTGACAAGAGAATGCTAGAGAAATAAAATGAAGCTCGAATAACATTGAAACTAGAAACTCTTCGCGAAAAAGCCTTGTGTGGATAAGGGCATTACCTATATGGATATGGACTGTGAGGCTGGTCCCGGCGGAGGTTCGAGTCCTCCCTGGGGCATGGGTGTGTGTGTTTTTCCTTAGGATAATTTAGGTTAAGTAGTGTGTAAGCTTAGGGATTGATGACCTTAGCAGTTAAGTCCCATAAGATTTCACACACATTTGAACATTTTGAACCTATATGGATACATCTGCTGAGGATCCAATTCGTCGTCACGTTTACGACCATTATTGAAGAAAGGGAGATCCGACAATCAGTAAGTTATGTCACCCTTAAGGAATCAAGTCTTCTTCGAGGCAGTCGCACAAAGCTTTTTTTTTTCATTTCATTAAACAGTGATAATTACAGTGATACTTCACACATCTGTGACAGCGAAGAGAACGATGACAGTGGAGTTTCTTTATCATCACCATAGAAATTATATATTCATCTCCGTGTCTGAAGGGCGCAATTTACAGTGGTAAGTAGCTACATAACATAATTATATTTTCGAAAGTTTTGACATTTTAATAAGAAGGCCTTGTCAGCAACTAACTTCAAATGAAGTTGCCCTGAAAAATTCAGTCGAAATCACAAAATGAATTCTGCTGTTTACAGTATAACTGCTACAATGCTGAATTAATGTTTTCTTGCACCGCTTTTCGTCTTGCTAGCAATAATGATTGACCTACAGGGGATAGGCAAAATAATGTGAACACCTGTACTTACTTGGGAATGGTTTATTAATAAGGCGTTGGACCCCGATTTGCCCTTAATACAGCTGCGATTCTTCTTGGAATACTGGCATATAATGATTGTATAGTCTCCAGTTGAACGTTATGCCATTTTTCGATCAGAACCTCTTCTAACTCCTGTAGTGAAGAGGGAGGCGGAAATCTGCTCCGGAGCTTGCGTTCTAATACCTCCCACAAGGGTTCCATAATGTCGAAGTCCGGAGACTGTACCGGCCGGGGAAGACTCTGCAGTTCTGTTGCGAGCTACTCATACCACGATTGTACTGGCTGTGTAGATGCATGCATTATCGTCCTGAAATATGGCATAATTGCTGGGGAACAACATTTGAATCGTGGGGTGCACCTGATACCCTTAAAGTGTTCACATAATCTTTGGCTTTAACACGGCCTTTGAGAGTAATGATGGGATCAGCAGAATACCATGATATGGCTGCTCACACCATCACACTTCCACCTCCACGCTTAACCACTGGAATCAAACAATCGGGATTGTAGGCTTCTTTTGGCGTTCTCTAAACGTAAACTCGGCCCGATGTTGGAAATAACTAAAACGTTGATTCGTCGGACCATATGATGTGTTTCCACTGATCAGCCTTCCAGTATTTATGCTCCGACACCATGTTTTACGCTTCTTTGCGTTCGTTGTCGTCACTAATGGTTTCGGTATAGCAGATCGTCGATGAATATTCGCTTTATGGAGTTCTCTGCGGACAGTGTCGATCGATTCGGGGTCTCGAAGATGGCTATTGATCTCTGCAGTCACTTTAGCCGCCGTAGTTTTGTGTTGTTTCGACATAATTCGTGTTAGCGTTCGACGATCTCTGTGATTTAGTTTTGATTTATGCCCACTATTACGTTTACACGATGTCTTTCCATGTTTTCTGTAGTCTGTCATGACTGTTGATACAGCTGCTCTTGAAACATCCAATAAGTTGGCTGTCTTGGTTACTGATGCTCCAGCTAATCGGGCCCCCACAATCTGCCCTCTTTGGAACTCTCTTAGGTCTTTCATTGCACGTCGACCTCGGCCTTTGAATGCAAATACGAAGTGTGCACTACTCGCAAACAACCTGCACTGATGTCTAGTCCCTACTGAACTTGCACAGTCCAACGCGACACGTGCCTTACCTGCGTTTTTGACCGTCAAGCACAACTACCACAGTTCATATTAGTTTACCTATCTCCTTTATGCAAGGTACGTTTTCTCACCGCGATAAACACGCGTGAAGCTTATATCTTGTGACATTATAAATAAGTAACTGAATCGAAAAATTAGTAACAGGTTGATTGTAAACCTAGATATATCCGTTTCTTGTAACAAAACCGTACGGGTAACCACTTAGTACCTGCTGCGCTACAGGATCGTCGTGCGTCATATTTAACTGAAATTATCTCGTGTTTTGACCGCAAAATATTACTGCAGAAGTTGGACTGTTGTGGGGTAGGGGAGTAGCTTACAATTGGTTCGCCTCTTACTTTAAGAACAGAAAGCAGAAGATTATTCTCCGCAATATTGAGAGTGGTAGTGATGTTCCAGTCCCAATGGGGCACTGTTAAGCTGGGCGTTCCCCAAGGGTCGGTGCTGGGGCCACTGCTGTTTCTTATTTATATAAATGATATGCCTTCTAGTATTACAGGTGATTCAAAAATATTTCTGTTTGCTGATGATACGAGCTTGGTAGTGAAGGATCTTGTGTGTAATATTGAAACAGTATCAAATAATGTAGTTCATGAAATAAGTTCGTCGCTTGTGGAAAATAATGTGATGCTATATCACAGTAAGACCCAGTTTTTACAGTTTCTAACTCAAAATTCAACAAGAACCGATATTTTGATCAGAAAGAATGGGCATATTATAAGCGAGACGGACAGCACAAGTTCCTAGGCGTTCGGATAGATAGTAAGCTGTTGTGGAAAGCCCATGTTCAGGATCTTGTTCAGAAACTAAATGCTGCTTTATTTACCATTAGAACAGTATCTGAAATAAGTGACAATTCAACACTAAAAGTAGTCTACTTCGCATATTTTCATACGCTTATGTCGTATGGTATTATTTTTTGGGGTAATTCTTCTGATTCAAAAAGAGTATTTTTGGCACAAAAACGGGCCGTTCGAGCTATTGTGGTGTAAGTTAGAGAACCTCTTGTCGACCCCTATTCAATAGTCTGGGGATTCTGACATTGCCCTCACAGTATATAGTTTCTTTAATGTCGTTTGTTGTTAGCAATATTAGCTTATTCCCAAGAGTTAGCAGCTTTCACTCAGTTAATACTCGGCAGAAATCACATCTGTATGTGGAATGCACTTCCTTGACTCTTGTGCAGAAAGGAGTGCAGTATTCTGCTGCATCCATTTTCAGTAAGCTACCACAAGAACTCATAAATCTTAGCAGTAGCCCAAACACTTTTAAGTCTAAACTGAAGAGTTTCCTCATGGCTCACTCCTTCTACTCTGTCGAGGAGCTCCTGAAAGAGCTGAAAAATTAAGCAAATTCCAGTGTTACATTGATGATTTTCTTTATTTAAACTTACGACTTGTCGCCTGAATATGTTTCTTATATTTCATTTTATCTGTTTCTACTATCGTGTTATAATTTCATGTATTGACTCGTTCCATGACCATGGAGACTTCTCCTTAATTTGGTCCCACGGAACAATAAATAAATAAAATAAAAAAATAAATAGAGAACACTGCAGAATTCCGGTTTGGAGCAGAAGAAATTTTGATGGACTGTTAAGATTTCATTCGCTTAATGTGGTCACCTAACTTCGATAACAAAAAAAGTTTACCGGCCGTCGAAAATTCGGTAACGTCGTTAGAAAAAGCATTTTCGTAAACTGTTCGTATATCGTCTTAATAATTATTTACTGGAAATAAAATCAAAATGGAAACCTAGTGCAGTTGTTCCCGAACACTTTGGCCGGCCGGAGTGGCCGTGCGGTTCTGGGCGCTACAGTCTGGAGCCGAGCGACCGCTACGGTCGCAGGTTCGAATCCTGCCTCGGGCATGGATGTGTGTGATGTCCTTAGGTTAGTTAGGTTTAATTAGTTCTAAGTTCTAGGCGACTGATGACCTCAGAAGTTAAGTCACATAGTGCTCAGAGCTATTTGAACCATTTGAACCCGACCACTTTCATGCAAGTTCGATGTTTATAAAGGGAGTTGTTTGCGAGTCTGACCGAGCTGAATGAAAACTGAGATTACGCAAGTGCGTCTCTACGTGCTCCTGAAAAACTGTCAACCCTAAAGTAATTCTGCAGATTAGAAGCCCAGCAGATATCTGATTGGCGGCTACTTGTAAATTTTTCCTAGGTAGGAACGATGTTGATAAGCTCTTAAGTCCTCAGCAAAGTTTTTGTCTTACTTTTTTCTTCTAATCCTTATAAGTTTTACCCCCACGATCTACTACAATCCGATTAAACGTGTCTGGACATTAACATCCATCGATGAGCAAATGCTGCGATGTATGCGGAGGTGATACAGCAGCATAGGCAACCTGCATACGTGGAGGCCTTGCCCCGTAAACCTTGTAATAACAGCGCCAAGGAAAGCTCTCCATTGTGTGCAGAACGTGACGGGAATAATTACGTCGCATGTGTGCTGACTAACACGAGTACCTAGCCATCTTAGCTCATAGCACGAACTCCGTACCACTTAAAAAATAACCTGTAGCCAACGTTACGGACTGCTCTACCATATTTGATTTTCTCATACCTATAGGATTTTAAGATCAGGTGTGAGACATCAATTTCTTAAACCTAACATCAATTCCCTAAGACTGTACAAAGGAATTCTAAAGAAAATATTAGAAAAAAGGTTTGAAAATTATATTTCTGCCCGCCGTTAATTACAAAACGAATAACACCGTTGCTGGCAAAAGAAAGTGTTCAGCGAATAAGTCTAGTGATTGTAAAATCGTTGGGTCAAATCTCGATTGCTTCAAGATTTTCCTTGCGTTTCTTTAACTGCTGTTTTTAACGAGGAATGGAAATGTTAATTAACAAATATGAAATCATAAAAATAACATCTTTCCATTTGTAACAATTACTTGTATGAAAATAAATTAAAGTATGTATTTGTTCGCCTAAGTGATCTATTCGCCGACATTTCCACTTAAATGACAGTATTGTAGTATCCGATACATGTCATATTTCGTTACAGGAAGGGGATAAGAGACGTGCACATGAGGTGCAGATGGCATTTCTCTTATCCACACAAACATCTAAATCACCATCTTCCTTTGACGGATTAGGCTGCTGCCCGTTCCGAACTCACATTCATAATCATTCCCATCCTTATTGAAATCTTTCAACGTCTCTTTCCCCATACGGTCTGTAGTTCAGAATCTTCTGGGGAATTCTACGACCTGGTTGTCTCGTGAGAAGATGTCTGTAATTTTCACGATGCTTTTGAATTTCTTTCACTTGTATTGAAAATATTTAATTCTACGCCAGTCTCTTCGTTTCTAATCACATCCCCTCTTGTAGAGCCCTTTCTTCTCCTCGGGAACCTTATTTCTGCAGTTTGAATTTTATTTTCTTGATTTTTTTTAACCATCTTCCACTTTCATAGAATGAAATAGTAACCGCCATCACTTTATGCACTACTGGCCATTAAAATTGTTACTCCAAGAAAAAATGCAGTGGATAAACGGGTATTCTTTGGACAAATATATTATACTAGAACTGACATGTGATTACATTTTCACCCACATTGGGTGCATAGATCCTGAGAAACCGGAACAACCACCTCTGGCCATAATAACGGCCTTGATACGCCTGGGCATTGAGTCAAACAGAGCTTGGATGGCGTGTAAAGGTACAGCTGCCCATGCAGCTTCAACACGATACCACAGTTCATCAAGAGTAGTGACTGGCGTATTGTGACGAGCCAGTTGCCCGGCCACCATTGACCAGACGTTTTCAGTTGATCAGAGATCTAGAGAATTTGCTGGCCAGAGCAGCAGTCGAACATTTTCTGTATCCAGAAAGGCCCGTACAGGACCTGCAACATGCGGTCGTGCATTATCCTGCTGAATTGTAGGGTTTCGTAGGGATCGAATGAAGGGTAGATCCACGGGTCGTAACACATCTGAAATGTAACATCCACTGTTCCAAGTGCCGTCAATGCGAACAAGAGTTGACCGAGACGTGTAACCAATGGCAACTCATACCATCATGCCGGGTGATACGCCAGTATGGCTATGACGAATACACGCTTCCAATGTGCGTTCACCGCGATGTCGCCAAACACGGATGCGACCATCATGATGCTGTAAACAGAACCTGGATTCATCCGAAAAAATGACATTTTGTCATTCGTGCACCCAGGTTCTTGTTGAGTACACCATCGCAGGCGCTCCTGTCTGTGATGCAGCGTCTAGGGTAACCGCAGCCATGGTCTCCGAACTAATAGTTCATGCTGCAAACGTCGTCGAACTGTTCGTGCAGATGGTTGTTGTCTTGCAAACGTCCCCATATGCTGACTCAGGGATCGAGACGTGGCTGCACGATCCGTTACAGCCACGCGCATAAGATGCCTGTCATCTCGACTGCTAGTGATACTTGGCCGTTGGGATCCAGCACGGCGTTCCGTATTACCCTCCTGAACCCACCGATTCCATATTCTGCTAACAGTCATTGGATCTCGACGAACGCGAGCAGCAGTGTCGCGATACGATAAACCGCAATCGCGATGGGCTATAATCCGACCTTTACCGAAGTCGGAAACGTGATGGTACGCATTTCTCCTCCTTACATGAAGCATCACAACAATGTTTCACCAGGCAACGCCGGTCAACTGCTATTTGTGTATGAGAAATCGGTTGGAAACTTTCGTCATGTCAACACGTTGTAGGTGTCGCCACCGACGGCAACCTTGAGTGAATGCTCTGAAAAGCTAATCATTTGCATATCATAGCATCTTCTTCCTGTCGGTTAAATTTCGTGTCTGTAGCATGTCATCGTCGTGGTGTAGCAATTTTAATTTCCAGTAGTGTAGAATTTCATTGTGGTATCTTATTGTACTTTAAGGCCGAATGTTATGGTAATAGTACCACAGACATCTTGGAATTTGCGTATTTTATTTTCAATACCAGAGGTAAAATCACATATCACCATGTAAATAAGAAATTGTGTAGGCTTGCTCTCAAACTAAATAACCTAAAACAATTTTTGACCTGGCTGAATGCTTCCCTTGCAGCGCCGTTCTTTTCGTTTTATTTTTAAGAACTTTTAAACTGTTGTGCTTGCGTATTTCGTTCAACTGGTATACTGATCTTCAGAGATCATCTTCAGTCCTTTGAGTAACAGCGATATTATCCGGAAACAGAATCGCATTCACTTACTCATCATTCACTATATTAATTCCATTGTTTGCATTTCCATTTGCGAAGAATGAAGTCAACATCAGTATTACACACGAGGGCGTACTGAAAAGTAATGCCTCGGCATTTTTGTTGTGTTCTCTGTATGCGTTGAGGATTACATTTCCTGAATATTACTCGGTCGACTTTTTCGCTTCGCTGACGCAAGCTGCCACCCTCTGCCTCTAGAAGGATGCTAATTGTGACGTGTAACATGGCGGTGTTTACCGTATGTACCTCTGTCGCTGTGTGAGAAACAGCGCGCTGTAAGCGAGTTTCTAACCGCAGAAAACGTGCCTCCAACTGAAATACGTAGAAGAATAAGATCTCTGTACAATGCTGTGACGATTGTAACGACATCAGTAATTTGCGGCTTAGGGTTGTTCCTGTGGAGCAGTCCAAGCAGAGGTGAGGGCTTGCCTCCGTCAATAAAGTTAAATATTCTACAGTGATAATATGAACAAACTGGTCTCTCGTTGGGAGAAATATGTTCTTCGTCAGAGTAACTATATTGAGAAATAAATATGTGTACATAGAATATTAATAAAGTTCGTTTTATTTACAAAGCTTTAAGGATTTACGTATAAAAAATTCGGAGTTATTACTTTTCAGCACGCCATCGTAAGACCTCTAGGTCCTCCAAAGGAAATAGAAAGGAGATATTAACTTAGGTTACTTGTATACATTATGAAATTGAGATATATTAAGCTATAAATACGAGATTATATTGCGACCGCCTGTTGTGGCCAGTATGGATGTGCGTTCCTTCTGCGTGAGGAGTTGTGAAGACGTCGCCTTAACTCCTCCTAGAATGTTTTGACAGGAAGTCGTTGTGCGGGGGCCGAGAACGCCCAATCTCCTTAGCAAACTTTGTTAACCATGTCACTGAGGCTGTATGTTGCAGAGTCACGAAGCTGTCAGTTCCGTGTGATCCTATCTCGACTTCTTAATCCTTTCGCAAGGACGCTGAAACCTGCCTCAAAGTTAACATCGCAGTCGGCTGCGTCTGCTGACCTGCATGTGATTACTTCCATTTGCGCTTGCCCTTCTCGTATCACACGTCCTCTCAACATAAATATTACATAAGAGGGACTACTGAACAGTAATGTCAGGGAATATTTTATTCTGTTCTCAATATAGAATGAGATATTACGTCTCATGCATATTACTCAGTCGACTATGTAAACATGGAATTAGAGCTCGCACGGAAGCATATAGACCGTTGTTTTCCCTACGCTCTGTTTGCGAGTGGAACGGGAAAGGAAATGACTACTAGTGGTACAAAGTACCCTCCACCATCCACCATACAGTGGCTTGAGGTGCATGTATGTAGATGTAGATGTAAAAGAGATAAGATAGATATGCAGCCGTAATGAGCAGCACAGTTGTTGGCGTCTGACGTACGCTGTGTAGCGTATTTCTCCGCTTTCTTGCTCCACACGCGGATTCCGTGCTGGAAGAACGAATGTCGGTAAGATTACGTACGAGATCGAATTTTACTGTTCTTATCATTCCTGCACCTACACCTCATCGTGTGTGGCGCATGGTACTTTCCGTACCGCTTTTTTCTGCTTTAACGTTATCAGGAGAAAGAAAACTGGCGTTCTACGGATCGCAGCGTGGAATGTCAGATACCTTAATCGGGCAGGTAGGTTAGAAAATTTAAAAAGGGAAATGGATAGGTTGAAGTTAGATATAGTGCGAATTAGCGAAGTTCAGTGGCAGGAGGAACAAGACTTTTGGTCAGGTGAATACAGGGTTATAAATACAAAATCAAATAGGGGTAATGCAGGAGTAGCTTTAATAATGAATAAAAAAATAGGAGTTCGGGTAAGCTACTACAAACAAGACAGACACGAAGCCCACGCCTACAACAGTAGTACAAGTTTATATACCAACTAGCTCTGCAGATGACGAAGAAATTGATGAAATGTATGATCAGATAAAAGAAATTATTCAGGTAGCGAAGGGAGACGAAAATTTAATAGTCATGGGTGATTGGAATTCGAGAGTAGGAAAAGGGAGAGAAGGAAACATAGTAGGTGAATATGGATTGGGGCTACGAAATGAAAGAGGAAGCCGCCTGGTAGAATTTTGCGCAGAGCATAACTTAATCATAGCTAACACTTGGTTCAAGAATCATGAAAGAAGGTTGTATACATGGAAGAACCCTGGAGATACTAGAAGATATACTAGAAGATTATATAATGGTAAGACAGAGATTTAGGAACCAGGTTTTAAATTGTAAGACATTTCCAGGGGCAGATGTGGGCTCTGACCACAATCTATTGGTTATGAACTGTAGATTAAAACTGAAGAAACTGCAAAAATGTGGGAATTTGAGGAGATGGGACCTGGATAAACTGAAAGAACCAGAGGTTGTAGAGAGTTTCAGGAGGAGCATAAAGGAACAATTGACAAGAATGGGGGAAAGAAATACAGTAGAAGAAGAATGGATAGCTTTGAGGGATCAAGTGGTGAAGGCAGCAGAGGATCAAGTGGGTAAAAAGACGAGGGCTAGTAGAAATCCTTGGGTGACAGAATAAATACGGAATTTAATTGATGAAAGGAAAAACTATAAAAATGCAGTAAATGAAGCAGGCAAAAAGGAATACAAACGTCTCAAAAATGAGATCGACAGGAAGTGCAAAATGGTTAAGCATGTATGGCTAGAGGACAAATGTAAGAATGTAGGCTTACCTCACTAGGGGTAAGATAGATACTGCCTACAGGAAAATTAAAGAGACCTTTGGAGAAAAGAGAACCACTTGTATGAATATCAAGGGATCAGATGGAAACCCAGTTCTACGCAAAGAAGGGAAAGCAGAAAGGTGGATGAAGTACGTAGAGGGACTATACAATGGCGATGTTCTTGAGGACAGTATTATGGAAATGGAAGAGGATGTAGATGAAGATGAAATTGGAGATACGATACTGCGTCAAGAATATCATAGAGCACTGAAAGACCTGAGTCGAAACAAGGCCCCTGGAGTAGACAACATTCCATTAGAACTACTGACAGCCTTGGGAGAGCCAGTCCTGACAAAACTCTACCATCTGGTGAGCAAAATGTATGAGACAGGCGAAATACCCTCAGACTTCAAGAAGAATATAATAATTCCAATCCCAAAGAAAGCAGGCGTTGACAGATGTGAAAATTACCGAACTGTCAGTTTAATAAGCCACGGCTGCAAAATACTGACGCGAATTCTGTACAGACGAATGGAAAAACTGGTAGAAGCCGACCTCGGAGAAGATCAGTTTGGATCCCGTAGAAATATGGGAACACGTGAGACAATACTGGCCCTACGACTTATCTTAGAAGCTAGATTAAGAAAAGGCAAACCTACGTTTGTAGCATATGTAGACTTGGAGAAAGCTTTTGACAATGTTAATTGGAATAATGTCTTTCAAATTCTGAAGATGGCAGGGGTAAAATACAGGGAGCGAAAGGCTATTTACAATTTGTCCAGAAACCAGATGGCAGTTATAAGAGTCGAGGGACATGAAAGGGAAGCAGTGGTTAGGAAGGGAGTGAGACTAGGTTGTAGCCTCTCCCCGATGTTATTCAATCTTTATACTGAGCAAGAAGTAGAGGAAACGAAAAAAAAGTTCGGAGTAGGTATTAAAATCCAGGGAGAAGAAAGAAAAACTTTGAGGTTCGCCGATGACATTGTAATTCCGTCAGAGACAGCAAAGGACTTGTAAGAGCAGTTGAATGGAATGGACAGTGTCTTGAAGGGAGGATATAAGATGAACATCAACAAAAGCAAAACGAGGATAATGGAATGTAGTCGAATTAAGTCGGGCGATGCTGAGGGAAATAGATTAGGAAATGAGACACTTAAAGTAGAAAATGAGTTTTGCTATTTGGGGAGCAAAGTAACTGATGATGCTCGAAGTAGAGAGGATATAAAATGTAGACTGGCAATGGCAAGGAAAGCGTTTCTGAAGAAGAGAAATTTGTTAACATCGAGTATAGTCAGGAAGTCGTTTCTGAAAGTATTTGTATGGAGTGTAGCAATGTATGGAAGTGAAATATGGACGATGAATAGTTTGGACAAGAAGAGAATAGAAGCCTTTGAATTGTGGTGCTACAGAAGAATGCTGAAGATTAGATGGGTAGATCACGTAACTAATGAGGAAGTATTGAATAGGTTTGTGAGAAGAGGAGTTTGTGGCACAACTTGACAAGAAGAAGGGATCGGTTGGTAGGACATGTTCTGAGGCATCAAGTGATCACCAATTTAGTGTTGGAGGGCAGCGTGGAGGGTAAAAATCGTAGAGGGAGACCAAGAGATGAATACACTAAACAGATTCAGAAGGATGTAGGCTGCAGTACGTATTGGAAGATGAAGAAGCTTGCACAGGATAGAGTAGCATGGAGAGATGCATCAAACTAGTCTCAGGACTGAAGACCACAACAACAGCAACAACAACATATTACGTCGTTGACGCTCTTCCTGCCAGATGTCTTACTTGGTGCGTTTTTAAGCAAAGCACAGCCGAAATTATAAATCAACAATATGTTAACGATGCTGGCCAACAAAGAAAAATTCCACTGCTGAGACAATACTTAGCGAGTAATTTATAATTTCGACTGTGCTTTGCTTAAAAACGTACCAAGAAAGATACCTGACAGCAAGAGAGTCAACCACGTACTATGGAGCTTAGTCTTACGCCAAATGTACAAAATAATTATTTATCAAGAAAAATTACAGATATATGATCTAAATACCGTACTATATGTTGCCGAGTGCTTGAAAATGGCCTTTCAGCCGAAATAAGCCTATAGCCAATGAAAATATACTCACAATAATAACAACTGCTACACAAAGCAGCGTTTTGGCTTAATGTACACATAATATCCTTACAAGACATATATAACGCTGCAGGCCCAGAAGAATTTAATATCTAATATTTGTAACTAAAATTTAATTTGAGAGAAGGAAAATTAAATTCTTGGCATCAGTTATTCTCGCAATTCCAGATGACCGTATTGTGGAAAAAAGCGATCCACAAAATCATTAATTGTCCCTCCGACTAACCGCCAATCTTTTATCGCCCTTTCTCGTGGCTGTACGATCCAGTTAAACAATGACGCCAAAACGGTACGGCCATGTGCCCCGCAGACAGTACCAGCCACGGGATACCCCTGTGGGCGGCTGAAGAAACTCAGGCTCGAGCAAGACAGAGCCGCTACCCTTGGGCATGATTTCAACCTTGGGTTTCGAACAAAACGGCCGACTGCACAGAGCACTGTGCGTTTCGTAGCCACCCGAACTGTGCTCGTTTACACATTTTTGGGCAGGCTGGTCAGTTACATTAGATTCCCAGGCGCTGACTTTCAACTGCAAAGCTAAATTTACAAGTGGGAGTTTTTCGCTCTTGGGATCTTTTTGCGAGTGACATGTGTCGTGTAAACAGCGCCGATGGTCAGCTCGTTGACAGTGTCAGAGAGTGGGACAAGATCCCAGGTAATCACGCTCTTCAAGTTCAGACCTTTTGTGTAGACGGCAACGAGCAGCTCGCGGGTGCTGTCCGCCATAACTCTCAGACAAGAAAAACCATACCGGAGAGCTGAGGGTACTCGGAGAGTGCTGAGCGGCCATATTGCGCCCCATATTCTGCAGTCTGTGCGCTACCACATCTTGGCAATACATTTTGTCGTACTCATGCACACGGTAAGTAAAACTACAGTCGAAACTGGCTGTTTTGAGGCGTAATATGTGGCCGTCGCATGTTTCTGAGGGAAGAAATCGCCAGTTTTAACTCGTAAATGATCAGCACGAGAAGTTAGACTATTTTAAAGTTCTAGTTCTAAATTGAAAAAAATATTACGTGGCAAATAAAATATAAAAACATCATAGACATATTACATAGAACTAACGAATAAAAAAGGTCGTCACTGAAGAGACTCGATCCCAGGTTTATATATACCTCATTGCTGGAACAGTTGAAACTAGCGTCACGATGGATACGCACCTTGAGTGAATGTCAGCAATGTCTCGCCAAAAACAGTAGTGAAGAAATCTGCCAGGAAGAGGACTCAGGGCGAAGTTGTGCACTTAATTAGTCTGTAAGAGGAACGGCCAGCTCATGGAATGTGCAGTTACTGGACGACGTGAGATAAGAAGCAAAGTTCGTTGGCTAAAATGGCTGCATTTTTTAACATCTATTCTATCGCTTGCGGCGCTGTCCCGCATTGTGCGCGGGTTTGGCGCGGTTAATTCGGATTTGGCATGTTAATTGGAAGGGTGGCGGGTGGCCGGATGCCTTCCTGCCGCCACCCCGTAACCCCCCCCCCCCCCTCCGGGATGGAATCAGAGAACCCCATCTGTCTGCGTCTAGCGTAAGTCATGGAAAAGTGTGGATGTGTTTCAAATGCCTGTGAGGCGTATAACTGAGGCGGAACGTGGGGACCAGCACGGTATTCACCTAAAGGGATGTGGAAAACCGCCTAAAAACCACTCCAGGTTGGCTGGCACACTGGCCCTCGTCGTTAATCCGGCGGGCGGATTCGTTCCAGGGCCGGCGCGCCTACCCGTGTCCAGGAAGCAGCGCATTAGCGCTCTCAGCTAACCTGGTGGGTGCACTTTTTTAACATCTCCACAGCAGAAATTTACCAGAATATCCACAATTCAAGAAATCATGCAAAGCAGTTTTATAATCTAGATGAATTAACGTAGGGAAGCAGCTGTAGTTTTGTTTGAAAGTAATAGGTTCGGGACTTGGAAAATTGCTGTTTAACCTCAAATAATACAGCTGGATCTCCAATTCTACATGACGTGCTATTTATTGATTATATTATCATACTTGCTGTTAAAGGGCAGACTTCAGCAAAATACGAGTGGTTCCATAAATTAGAGCAAAAGAAAACGTTCAAATATATGCACATCCGGAAATGCTTCATTTAGCATAAATCCGCCATATTTGACTTCGATCCTCTAGCGGTATCAAGAAGAAACTGGTCTGACGACAGAGTAATAATGGTGCAGACACAAGTGTTTCGGAGCACACTGTTCGAAGGCCATTGTTAAACACGGCGCTCCACATCACACGACACGTACGTGTTCCTGTGATGAACCAACGAAATCATCAGTTATGACTGCACTGGGCACAATATCAGTGAGTCTTCGCCGTGGATCAATACAAACGTGTCGCCTACCGAATGAAACACATTTTCTGTTACGCCACGTCGATGGTTGGGTCCTTACACGCAGTCGTCCAGGCGAGTGGCTGCACGAAACATGCACCGCGCCACAGATGCAGGCCGGTGAGAGCAGAATTATGCTGTGGGGGTACATTGAGTTGGGCTTCCTTGAGATAGGTAGTGGTAGGCTAATCGAAGGCATCCTGACAGCAATGAACTACGTGATCATTATTGCGGACCACCTGCACTTTTGAATTCTCCTCCTACGGTGATGACATCTTCCATCAGGATAATATCGGAATCCTCCTACAGTGGTTTTAGGAACATTATAGCGAACACACACTGATGTCCTGCCCAGCAAATGTGCCTGATCTGTACCCACTGGAACACATACCGGCACCAACTGCGTGCTGGTAAACCACCATCCCGTAATCTGTGGAAATTACTTGACCTGTGCGTAGCCATGTGGTGCCACATACTTCTGGAATCCTGTCGAGATTTGTAGAATCCATACCAAGCAGAATCTCTGCTGTAATGTGTTTCAAAAGTGGAACAACACGCTATTAAACAAGTGGTCATAATGGTTTGCACCATCGGTGTATATACAGGGTACTTTTTATTTGAAACAATTAAATGTCTCTAATAATAAGCACGGTACGAAAAATACGTTCCAAATTAAGAAAACCTTCAACGTGGACATCTGTCTGTGCTAAAACTTGCCACCCCTGACATCCCCCACCTCCTTGGCTCCTTGGGGTCAGCTTTTTCTTTTCTAATGGGAACGCCCTTTTTATTGCATATTGGGATTCTACTCCACAAAATACTTGAAGTTGACATGAAACATTTTTTTCTGTTCTCGGTAGATGGCACTGCAATCAGCGAGAAAGTCTCTGCGGTTCGAAAGAACACACCGAAATCAGTAAACCGAGTGCTTAGATTCTTGGGGACTCAGCGAAACCAAGCATCCTGATGGTGTGTGGAGTTATGGATATCAACCCCGAAGGGAGCAGAGAACTACGTTACGTTAAAAGTAGCTTATTTACAGACTTTTAAATGTCTAAACGTAAGAGTTTCACTGTACAAACAAAATTTGCGAAACTAAATTAAATTTTTAACAACAACAACTGGTTGGAACAATTTTTTTTTTTTTTTTTTTTAAATGCAATGAAAACTCAAAAGAGTCGTTTCTTAAGGGGACATTGTATGTCCTATGCTGACAGTGTTAAATTATCGAATTTTGTGACCCATTATCTTGGAAACTTTTCGTATGATGTATTTTTTAAAGCTATTTAGCTATCGCAAATTTAAAAAAAAGAGTGCCCTGTATATAAGACACTAGTTTCTCCCGTCGTCTACAATGCTCTAATAACTTACTTTTTATTCAGTGGGCAGATAATCGGCGTTGTGATAGGAAGACCGTAGTCATCTATTACTGCAAATGTGTTTATGAAAGACTTCGAGGAACGTGCCTTGGAGTCAACGGCTTTTAAACTTGCAGTGAGAATTTGAACGTCTTTTTAGAACACCTGAATTCAATACAACCGAATATTTATTTCACGATATGAATGGAAAAGAATGGCTGCCTTCCCTTCCTTGATATTTTGCTCATGAGGAACGTTGATGGTATTTTGGGGCACGATGTTTATACGAAGCCTACTCACAGTGGCGTCTATCTACAAGCTGATAGTTATCAGCATCCGGCTCAGCGTGAAGGGGGAGTTCATACTTTGGTTCACAGGGCCCATGTAATTTCAGACCCGAGAGTTTGTCAGCTGAGTTAACCCATTTTGAGGTCACCTTTCGTCAGAATGGATATAGTGAAAGACAGATCAGATATGCGCTTCGCTGTTGACCAACCGTGCACCAGGTGAGTGAAGATAATACTGAGCTGGCACCAAGATCTACAGTCCTTCAGCCTCATGCAGGGAACGTTTCAAGAAAGATTGGTTGTATTTTGCGGAAATATGATGTGAAATGTGTTTTCCGGACTCCATCTAACATTAATGTTCTTTTAGGTTCTATTAAGGATTATCTTGGTTTGCGTGAGGCGGGTATGTATCGTATTCCTTGAGTTCTGGTTTATGCCATATATTGGTCAAACTATCAGGAACTTACAAGACAGTTGTACTGCGCATTAGTGTCACGCACGTTTACAACTGCGAGCAAATCCGCTGTAACAGAACACTGTCTTGGCACCGGTCACGCTATAGAATAAAAAAAAAAACAGAGATTCTGCACTCCCAGCTATTGTGATTATGTTATTAAGGAATCCGTTGAAAACAGATTCTCCATCACGAAGATGACGTGCTACAGACGCGAAATTTAACCGACAGGAAGAAATTGCTGTGATATGAAAATGATTAGCTTTTCAGAGTATTCACACAATGTTGGCGCCGGTGGCGGCACCTACAACGTGCTGACATTAGGAAAGTTTGCAATCGATTTCTCATATACAAACAGCAGTTGACCGGCGTTGCCTGGTGAAACGTTGTAGTGATGCCTCGTGTAAGGAGGTCGGATTGAAGCCTATCGCGATTGCGGTTTATCGTATCGCGACATTGCTGCTCACGTTGGTCGAGATCCATTGACTCTTAGCAGAATATGGAATCGGTGGGTTCAGGAGGGTAATATGGAACACGCCGTGCTGGATCCCAACGGCGTCGTATCACTAGCAGTCGAGATGACAGGAATCTTATCTGCATGGCTGTAACGGATCGTGCAGCCACGTCTCGATCCCTGGGTCAACAGATGGGAACGTCTGCAAGGCAACAACCACCTGCGCGAACAGATCGACGACGGTTGCAGCAGCATGGACTATCAGCTCGGAGACCATGGCTGCGGTTACCCTTGACGCTGCATCACAGACAGGAGCGCCTGCGATGATGTACTCAACGACGAACGTGGGTGCACGAATGGCAAAACGTCATTTTTTCGGATGAATCCAGGTTCTGTTTACAGCATCATGATGGTCGCATCCCTGTTTGGCGACATCGTGATGAACGCACATTGAAAGCGTGTATTCGTCATCGCCATACAGGCGTATCACCCAGCGTGAAGGTATGGGGTGCCATTGGTTATCCGTCTCGGTCACCTCTTGCTCGCATTGACGGCACTTTGAACAGTGGACGTTACATTTCAGATGTATTGCGACCCGTGGCTCTACCCTTCATTCGATCCCTGCGAAACCCTACATTTCAGAAAGATAATGCACGACCGCATGTTGCAGGTCCTGTACGGGCCTTTCAGGATACAGAAAATGTTCGACTGCTGCCCTGGCCAGCACATTCTCCAGATCTCTCACCAATTGAAAACGTCTGATCAATGGTGCCCGGGCAACTGGTTCGTCACAATACGCCAGTCGCTACTCTTGATGAACTGTGGTATGGTGTTGAAGCTGCATGGGCAGCTGTACCTGTACACGCCATCCAAGCTCTGTTTGACTGAATGCCAGAGCGTATCAAGGCCGTTATTACGGCCAGAGGTAGTTGTTCTGGGTACTGTTTTCTCAGGATCTATGCACACAAATCGCGTGAAAATGTAATCACATGTCAGTTCCAGTATAATATATTTGTCCAATGAATACCCGTTTTTCATCTGTATTTCTACTTGGTGTAGCAATTTTAATGGTCAGTAGTGTAGTGACCCTGTAAATAGGGATGGAGGCTTTTGCTTAAGTTCTACCTGGAAGACTCCTGTCTTCCTCGTCAAAAAACAGATGGTCAGAGTTAATGCTGTCTCGCGCGTTGCGTAGTAGTTTTCACTATCGATAACTTCTGGCGTCGGTCATCTTTGGCTTATGTGATGGCGCTCGTGTTTACAGAATGTGTGTGTGTGTGTGTGTGTGTGTGTGTGTGTGTGTGTGTGTGTGTATTATCTTTCCAGAATTACTCTGCCAACCGAGGTTTTAAATGTCCTTGCACAGCGCTGTCCTGCTGCAGTGTCGCCATGAAAATGACAGGGTGGTTTGTTGCCGAAATATCAGCGTTTGTCGACGACGTCTGCCGGTTGCATACCCCTATGTTACTTGACCTTGTATATATATTGGCAGCCCAACATCGATGAACGTACCAAGCTACAGATTCGTTGAAGCTACAGTACCGCTCAGAACTCCGCGCCGTTTCGCTTCCCCAGCCCAATTTGACCGTAGAAAATCGGTGCGCATTCAACAGTCGCAGTTCTGCATTGCCTGAACACAGGAGTGGAAACACTGCAGGAAGCTCCACGTACAGCGTAAAGGGCCCCGGCGCGTTGGCCCCAATAGCAGCGTGGTGTGTGCTCTCGCAGGGTCCGAGTAATACATGGTCTGGCCGCCGCGTCACGGCGCTGGGTCGTCGGTCGGTTATAAACCCGCAGCCTTCGAGTTGCTGCTTACGTTGGGTGGCGCACCCCGGGAAATAAAACTGGAGGCCCAATGACCGAAGCTATGGCCCCCGTCTCCAGCTACTGCGCCGCCAATTGTCTCCCTGGACAGGAATTGTCTGATGCCGTGTGCTCTGGAAATACATCAATCCACCAGCGACATCACAGTTCCTGCTGTTTCAACACCTCAGCGTAGCCTTGCAGATGCTGCGCCACTCCCTTTTCCCGAGCCAAGAGAAACAGCCTGTAGAGGGCTAACATACATTTAATATAGAATACGAATTATGGTACAAATTTGGTATTTTGCATAGGTACTAAGAAATAGCAGATGTCAATGTATGGAACACGTTCGGGATGATCTAATGTCAAACCTGTTCTGTGTCATACACCAAAAACTTTTTAGTAATAGTGATATTCCGAATTGTAGGAGCACACAAGGCATTACCAGTTCGCTAGGCAATTCTGTCTGGTTAGGGTGGGGCTTTCTGAATCATGGGGCTATGTGGATGAAACAAGAAAGTATTCTACTGCTCAGCCCGTGTGCTCATCTCGGTTGCCATTGTCTTACAGGATTGTTGTTACACAAATCGTGCACAGGTTGTAAGAAACTTTTTCAAAAAATATTTAATCCAGACAGCAGTCATCCAGAAAGAAATAGAACAGCTAAGACAGGCTTGTAACAGTCCACCATGTTATAGTAACTCTGTTTAAAATAAGGTCTGTTGCTAAAATACATGAATGAAAATACATATTTCCGCTATCAGTTGTACGCCATTCACCAGGTCAGTCAACAGAACGACTAGCGACATCTGTTATAAATTTGAAAAACTGCTTAAATATAAAAATCAGTCTTCGCAGGGCTTTCTGAATCGGGATATAATGTGTATTATACCTTCTTTATTTAAAATCTTTCAGCGCACGGGAATTTTCATCTTCAATCCTAACAAACTACCATCATAAAAATTCCGAAATAATGAATCCTACTTTATTACCACAATATCAGAAGTAAACCCAGGTCCTGCAACTCCCCCTAATGTTTCAAGAAGTTTAGAAAGTCAGAGCTTATCATTATTTTCAACCCCAAGGAAAACCACTGGTAGGAGATGTGCGAGGTGAGAGGGTGACGGAAAAACTCATCTTGCCATCTGACTTCATCAGTTCATCTCAGTCTTACAAGAGGAAAGGCAAAACTTCGTTTTGAAACGTTCCAAAGAAAGAAGATCAAGCGTTGCAGAAATGCGCTCGTTATTCAAGACAAACCGTCAAATCCAGAAGAGAATTCACCTTCATCACCACCTGAAGCTGAGTCGGAGAAGTAAAACATACCTTGTGATTTTAGCAACATCAAATGTTATGAATCTAGATCAATGAATAAAGGGAAATGGCATTTCTGTGGGTACTGCTGGTCGTAACCAATCCCGCTGTGGGAAATGCATGTGACAGTTACTAGAACAGTTAAAAAGTGTAATCTTCCAAATTATGCATAATTTTGTAATAGTTGGAAGAGATTCATGTATCCCCATTTACGATTAAAATAGTCTCATAAATTTTCAATTTTTCCGTTGCTTTAATATTTTAGATTGTGCTGTTTACAATGAAGAAGACTAGATCTCGAAGCAGTGTACCTTTATCAGGCAAAACTAATGACTATTGACTGTAAACCATTACAAATTAACAGGCGTAGGGAAATGTTTACTACCCTTTTGGCGCCCAAAAAGTGGAAATGATTCGTTTATACCCTCCATATCCCTTCTACAACTTCTCTTAGAAGATAGGCCAACGAAAGGAGAGACTACATTTGTAGCTTTTGTAGACGTAGAGAAAGCCTTCGACAATGTTGATTGGAATACACTCATTGAAATTGTGAAGATAGGAGCGAAGGGTTATTTCAAACATTTACAAAATCGAGACGGCAGTTATGAAGAGTCGAAGGTCATGGAAGGGAAGCAGTAGTTGAGAAGGAAGTGAGACGTAATTGTAGAATGTTGCCGATGTTATTCAATCTGTACAGTGAGCAAGCAATAAAGGAAACCAAAGAAAAGTCTAGAGGAGGACTCAAATTTTAGGGAGAATAACTAAAACTTCTGTGGTTTCCCGATGACACTGTAGTTCTGTCAGAGACAGTAAAGGACTTGGAGGGAAGGTGGATATCAACAAAAGCAGAAGACGGGTAATGGAATGTAGTCGAAGCAAATTAGGCAATGCTGATGGAATAAGATTAGGAAATGAGACACTTGAAGTAGTAGATGAGCTTTGCTATTTGGACAGTAAAATAACTGACGATGGCCGAAGTAGAGGGAATGTAAAATGTAGACTGCCAATGGCAAGAAAGGCATCTGAAAGGAAGAGAAATTTGTTAACACTAAATATAGACTTAAGTGTTTGGAAGTCTTTTCTGAAGGTTTTTGTCTGGAGTGTATCCTTGAATGGAAGGCAGTGAAACTTGGATGATGAACAAATCAGACAAGAAGAGGAAAGAAATTCTTGAAATGCGGTACAACTGAAGAATGCTGAAGATTAAAAGGATGGATTGAGTTACTAATGAGGAGGTATTGTATCGAAATGGAGATACCAGAAACTGATGGCACAACTTGAATAAACGAAGAAATCGGTTTGTAGCACACGTCCTCAGTCATGAAGTAATCATCAGTTTGGCAAATGGAGAAAAGTGTAGGGGGTAAACATTGTGAAGGAAGCCTAAGACATTAGTACAGTAAAAAGGTTCAAAAGGTTCAAAAGACGTACGTTGCAGCAGTTACTTTGCGATGAAGAGTCTTGCATATGATAGACTGTCGTGGAGGACTGCATCAAACCAGTCTTCTGGCTGAATAGCACAACAACAACAACAATAATCTACATATATCAAGCTATCAACTTTATCGTCCAAGTCTTGTCAGATTTGAGATAATTTGCCTCAGTCCGCGAGAGCAAGACGGGGAGGTATCGGATCTGTATTTCGGGTCGGCTGTTAAGCCACATCCACTGGTCCAGCGATGAAATAAGTAGGTGACAAATAAGCGGGTTTTGTGTTTGATACGCTTCCGAACAGAAATACTAGAGACAAACATTTGTTTCTCTCGTGGTGATCGGAAAGTATACGAAACTGAAGTAATCGGTCTTCACTTTCATCCCCTTAACACGGAGGGCGTTCCCTCCAGCTTTTCCTATCCTGTTGTTACGATTCTAATTATCGAACCCATAGTTGGACCAGAGATACCACATAATATTTTCATAGATAGCATTACTAGGGCATGCTGAAAATAATGCCTCTGAATTTTTTATTTGAAAACTCTTAAAGTGTTGTAAATAAAACAAACTTTATTAACAGTCTACATCTTTATTCTTCACGTCCACATATTTATTTCTCAACATAGTCACTCCCTCGTAACAAGCCATCAGTTTGTTGACGCCGTGAGTGTAGAATGTTTGACTTTGCCGACGGAGCCACAACCACCTCTCTGCTTGTACTGCTTCATCACTACCAAAGCGAAGTCCTCGCAAGTGTTCTTTAAGTACTGGAAACAAATGAAAATCGGACGGGGGTAAGTGGGGACTGTATGGAAGATGATCCGTGACAGTGAACGCAAGGCGTCGGATCGTTGCACGTATCGCAGTACTCGTGTGTGGTAGGGCATTGTCATGTTAAAGGAGACGGTGCTTCATGCGAGGACGAACTCTCCTGCTGTTAGAAACCCGATTACAGCACGCTGTTCCTCGCGCACAGACATGGGTTATACATCGCCAAATTCGGAGATCTCTAGCGGCACAGAGCTGCAATTTGAGTCAGAGAAGAGGAAAAATCGACCAACTAATATGGATGACATGCAATGCCGCAGTCGACATTGAGAACAGAATAAAAAATTCAGAGGCATTACTTTTCAGCATGTCCTCGTACACGTACAGAAATGGTTATATTCAGTACAAAATCAGAAATATACATAAATAGTAACAAAATACGAGTATACACGAAATACAAACAAAACATGAATGAAATAAAAAGTTGGTGTTACAACGTTAAAAACCATTCCCATAAGTTACGTAGTGCTAAACCTGTAATATGATGAAATTGTGAAACATCTCCATTCTGGAAATTTCAAAGGTTAAACTAGAGAACCGAAATGTCAGTAGCAGTGTGCGCTCCAAAAAGTTAATGATTCACCAGTTCAACTGCGGAATTTCTCCAGTTCACACCAGGAATATATTTAGTTTAAAAATATCTAAACAAGTCATAACTATTTTATATTGTGCCTTGGTAGGAGAAGCTGTCCTCCTCCGTCTTCCAGCTAATGACGTTTTGTTACGACAGACATCTCCGTTACACCAGCACGGAATATAAAAGCAGTTGTTCCGACAAGTCCTTTAAAGCCCTAAGCCGGGCCTCAGCTGAAATCTTGCGCGGAAAGTGGCATTACAAGAAGCGTCGTATTCTCTCTTCTCTGGATAATACAGCTAAAGAATGTTTTACTGCAGTAACTCAGGGCGAAACTCGCGTTTATGGCTGTAATCCAAGAAAATACGCAGCTGTTCTCTTGCGAAGCAGCAGTAGAAAGTTGTTATAAAGTATATGCAGTGAGCATCCGCCGAAATGATGAAAGCATGACGAATGTCGCTTTATTTATTATATTTCATTAAATACATCGTTATGTACTATAAGTCAACTTTGCTCATTGAGCATAGTTTTAAACACAGTTAAAGAATTGATGCCTTACATGACTAACACGGAGCGTAATGAACAATGTACTCCAAATTAAAAGAACTGCTTTGTTACCATAAACCAAAATTACTCACGCCACTGAAAGCTGTAACAAGAGGCTATTTCCTTTCATAAATATATGGCAACTGATAGTCACGATCGAGTTTCATCAGAGATTCGTGACGTATATTTTATCCAAGGCGAAATTGCAGTAAAACATTAAAATACAAAGTCGATTTTTGCACCACATTATTCTGTATTTTTAGTTTTCTGACCATCTGCATAGCGTGACATTTTGCTTCGATGGAGAAATAGCAGTGACTAGGTTCTTTCTAGGATATGCTTATCACAGCAACAAAATCACAACTCCTGCAGTTACAGCAACCACCTTCACAATACTGAAGACAATAAAATATTAAGTTGTCAATTGTGAGTTGATCTAAAGAAAAGCTGATAGTAAAACTGAAACATGAAAAAATCAGCCATTATAAAAATTATTCTGTTATAGTGTACTACTCGTAAGGCAGTTAAGTAAGTTACTGCATAAGATTTCGTACATGAATCTCTAGGTAATAACTCATATAGTCCTCCCTGTAGTCTTAGTTAAGCAAGTTTTGCCAACATCGTAACAAAATTTCACATATATGTGAAGCACTAAAAGTTTCTTTTTTTATTCGGTTTCACACTAATCCGTCGAGCAGTTTTGTACGTGTTCACTTCAGCGGCTGTACCTCACTTACGATATAGTTGGGATATCGAACGGCGACATGTTATTGTTGTTGTTGTTGTTGTGGTTGTGGTCTTCAGTCCTGAGACTGGTTTGCTGAAGCTCTCCATCCTACTCTATCCTGTGCAAGCTTCTTCATCTCCCATTACCTACTGCAACCTACATCCTTCTGAATCTGCTTAGTGTATTCATCTCTTGGTCTCCCTCTACGATTTTTACCATCCACGCTGCCCTCCAATACTAAATTATTGATCCCTTGATGCCTCAGAACATGTCCTACCAACCGATCCCTTCTTCTTGTCAAGTTGTGCCACAAACTCCTCTTCTCCCCAATTCTATTCAATACCTCTTCATTAGTTATGTGATCTACCCACCTAATCTTCAACATTCTTCTGTAGCACCACATTTCGAAAGCTTCTATTCTCTTCTTGTCGAAACTATTTACCGTCCATGTTTCACTTCCATACATGGCTACACTCCATACAAATACTTTCAGAAACGACTTCCTCACACTTAAATCTATACTCGATGTTAACAAATTTCTCTTCTTCAGAAACGCTTTCCTTGAAATTGCCATCTACATTTTATATCCTCTCTTCTTCGACCATCATCAGTTATTTTGCTCCCCAAATAGCAAAACTCCTTTACTACTTTAAGTGTCTCATTTCCTAATCTAATTCCCTCAGCATCACCAGACTTAATTCGACTACTTTCCATAATCCTCGTTTTGCTTTTGTTGATGTACATCTTATATCCTCCTTTCAAGACACTGTCCATTCCGTTCAACTGCTCTTTCAAGTCCTTTGCTGTCTCTGACAGAATTACAATGTCATCGGCGAACCTCAAAGTTTTTTCTTCTCCGTGGATTTTAATACCTACTCCGAATTTTTATTTTGTTTTCTTTACTGCTTGCTCAATATACAGATTGAATAACATCGGGGAGAGGCTACAACCCTGTCTCACTCCCTTCCCAACCATTGCTTCCTTTCACGCCCCTCGACTCTTATAACTGCCATCTGGTTTCTGTACAAATGGAGACATATCAAATGGAAATATCGATATAATGACGTGAACCACGTGATATTTTTAATGATGTTGGGGTGTAGCCAAGATATCATCAACATCGATTACAATCGAATAATATCATTATTACCATCATCCTCTAATTCGTAATAGAGAGAAGTATACTGTTTTTAATATTGAAGTATTTACGATATAAGAACGCTATCTACAAGTTTTTACTTTGAAGTTGTTAGAGACATTTTGACTGTTGTCAGTGGTATATTTTCGTAGCCTCCTCTCACTCGAAAGTAAGGTTGGCAGCAAGACTGCAAATGTGGAAGCTACTTCAGACGCTGAAGACACTTCTCCATCCCGGCGGAGGTTCGAGTCCTCCCTTGGGCATGGGTGTGTGTGTTTGTCCTTAGGATAATTTAGGTTAAGTAGTCTGTAGCTTAGGGACTGATGACCTTAGCAGTTAAGTCCCATAAGAGATTTCACACACAACAAGAACAACAACAACAACACTTCTCCAGAATTTTGAGTATATTTTCGAATACGCCTCCTCCCCTGAGAGGTTATAAGATAACTCATTCACAATCTGGAGGGAAATATCTCAACCTAGTTCCGCTGTACAGTGAGGTGACAAAAGTCATGCGGTATCTCCTAATCGTGTCAGACCTCCTTGTTCCCAGCGTAGTGCAGCAGCTGGACGCAGCATGGACTCAACAAAGCGCTGGAAGTCCTCTGCAACAATTCTCAACATGCTGCGTCTTTAGCCGTCTGTAATTTGGGTGCAGCATTTTGTGCACGAACTGACCACTCGATTATGTACTATTAATGTTCGGTGGGACTCATGTCGGGTGATTTAGATGGCCAAATCACTCGCTCAAATTGTCCAGAATGTTCTTCAAATACATCGCGAGCAACTGTGGCCCATTGACATGGTGCATTGTCATCCACCAAAATTCCATCGTTGTCTGGGGACATGTAGTCCATGAAATAAGTGTCCAAGGAATAGAAAAGAAACTTAAATCACTCAACAGAGGAAAGTCCACTGGGCCTGACGGGACACCAGTTCGATTCTACACAGAGTACGCGAAAGAACTTGCCCCCCTTCTAACAGCCGTGTACCGCAAGTCTCTAGAGGAACGGAAGGTTCCAAATGATTGGAAAAGAGCACAGGTAGTTCCAGTTTTCAAGAAGCGTCGTCGAGCAGATGCGCAAAACTATAGGCCTATATCTCTGACATCGACCTGTTGTAGAATTTTGGAACATGTTTTTTGCTCGCGTACCAAGTCATTCCTGGAAACCCAGTATCTACTATGTAGGAATCAACATAGATTCCGGAAACAGCGATCGTGTAGGACCCAACTCGCTTTATTTGTTCTTGAGACCCAGAAAACGTTAGATACGGCTCCCAGGTAGATGCCATTTTCCTTGACTTCCGGAAGGCGTTCGATACAGTTCCGCACTGTCGCCTAATAAACAAAGTAAGAGCCTACGGAATATCAGACCAGCTGTGTGGCTGGATTGAAGAGTTTTTAGCAAACAGAACACAGCATGTTGTACTCAATGGAGAAACCTCTACAGACGTTAAAGTAAGCTCTGGCGTGCCACAGGGGAGTGTTATGGGACCATTGCTTTTCACAATATTTATAAATGACCTAGTAGATAGTGTCGGAGGTTCCATGCGGCTTTTCCCAGATGATGCTGCAGTATACAGAGAAGTTGCAGCATAGAAAATTGCACAGAAATGCAGGAAGATCTGCAGCGGATAGGCACTTGGTGCAGGGAGTGGCAACTGACCCTTAACGTAGACAAAAGTAATGTATTGCGAATACATAGAAAGAAGGATCCTTTATTGTATGATTATATGATAGCGGAACAAACACTGGTAGCAGTTACTTCTGTAAAGTATCTGGGAGTATGCGTACGGAACGATTTCAAGTGGAATGATCATATAAAATTAATTGTTGGTAAGGCGGGTGCCAGGATGAGACTTATTGGGAGAGTCCTTAGAAAATGGTAGTCCATCTACAAAGGAGGTGGCCTACAAAACATTCGTTCGACCTATACTTGAGTATTGCTCAGCAGTGTGGGACCCGTACCAGGTCGGGTTGACAGAGGAGATAGAAAAGATCCAAAGAAGAGCGGCGAGTTTCGTCACAGGGTTATTTGATAAGCGTGACAGTGTTACGGAGATGTTTAGCAAACTCAAGTGGCAGATCTTCTGGTAAACCTTCCGGGATGTAAGGTCGTGGTCCATGAAACTCTTCAGCTCCTAACGTTTCGTCCAGAGCTGCGCTGGACATCTTCAGAGGGGTGTTTCTCCTCCGGTGAGTCTTGCCGACTGATGGGTCGGACGTCTGAGAGCGACTTATATATCATAGAAACTTAGTGATATTTGGACAGTAGCACTACAGAATTGCTAGACAGTTTTGTCCACGACGAGATCACGATCGATAGTTATGTTTTATCTCTGACAAAGATTATCTCTGCATATCACGTGTAACTCTGGCCACGCCCACTTTCTACGATATATAAGTCGCTCTCAGACGTCCGACCCGTCAGTCGGCAAGACTCACCGGAGGAGAAACACTCCTCTGAAGATGTCCAGCGCAGCTCTGGACGAAACGTTAGGAGCTGAAGAGTTTCATGGACCACGACCTTACATCCCTGAAGGTTTACCAGAAGATATGTCATCCGGTCGTGAAAGCCTTCATACTATGATCAAGTGGCAGACTCTGCAAGACCCGGGTTCCCGGGTTCGATTCCCGGCGGGGTCAGGGATTTTCTCTGCCTCGTGATGGCTGGATGTTGTGTGCTGTCCTTAGGTTAGTTAGGTTTAAGTAGTTCTAAGTTCTAGGGGACTGATGACCATAGATGTTAAGTCCTATAGTGCTCAGAGCCATTTGAACCATTTTTGAACTCTGCAAGATAGGCGCTCTGCATCGCGGTGTAGCTTGCTGTCCAGGTTTCGAGAGGGTCCGTTTCTGGATGAGGTATCGAATATATTGTTTCCCCCTACCTATACCTCCCGAGGAGATCACGAATGTAAAATTAGAGAGATTCGAGCGAGCACGGAGGCTTTCCGGCAGTCATTCTTCCCGCGAACCATACGCGAGTGGAACAGGAAGGGAGATAATGACAGTGGCACGTAAAGTGCCCTTCGCCACACACCGTTAGGTGGCTTTCGGAGTATAAATGTAGATGTAGAATGGCTGCAAATGGTCTCCAAGTGGGCCGAACACGTCAATAATCGATTCAGTTGGGCCAGAGGACCCAGTCCATTTCATGTAAACACAGCCCACACCATTATGGGGCCCCTACCAACTTGAACAGTCGCTTGATGACAGCTTGGTCCATGGCTTCGTGCGATCCGCGCCACACTTGCACCCTACCGTCAGCTATTACGAACGGAAATCGGGACTCATCTGACCAGGCCACCGTTTCGCAGTCTTCTAGAGTCCAGTCTATATGGTCACGAGCCCAGGCGAGGAGCTGCAGGCGATGTCCTGCATTCAGTAAAGGCACTAGCGTCGGTCGTCAGCAGCCATAGCCACACTACCCTAACGGAAATATTCTTCGTTCGTCCTATATTGATTTCTGTGGTTATTTCAAACAGTGTTGCTTGTCTGTTAGCACTGACAATTCTACGCAAAACACCCCTGCTCTCGGTCATTTATCCAAGCCCGTAAGGCACTGTATTGTCCCTCTTGAGAGGTAATGCCTGGAATCTGGTATTCTCGGCACACTTTTGAATTCCCTAACGATTTTCGAAATGGAGTGTCCCATGTGTCTAGCTCCAACTACTATTCCGCATTCAGAGTCTTTTAACTACCGTCGTGCGGCCATAATCGTGTCGGAAACCTATTCACATGAATCAGCTGAGTACAAGTCGTCAACGGGCTGCCCTTTTATACCTTCTGTACGTGACTCTACCACCGTCTGTATACATGCATGCCGCTGTTCCATGACTTTCGTCGCCCCAGTGTATATCAGACAGCCAAAAATTATTTTTATGGTGTAGGGTTCAAATGGTTCGAATGGCTCTGAGCACTATGGGACTCAACTGCCTGTGGTCATAAGTCCCCTAGAACTTAGAACTACTTAAACCTAACTAACCTAAGGACATCACACACATCCATGCCCGAGGCAGGATTCGAACCTGCGACCGTAGCGGTCGTGCGGTTCCAGACTGTAGCGCCTTTAACCGCTCGGCCACTCCGGCCGGCTATGGTGTAGGGACTTCAGTCCCAGCAGAAAGACTATTTTCAAAAGCTGCTAAAGTGATTTCTGTCCAGAAAAGTAGAGTAAAAGCAGAACACGCCAACAAACTATTTTTTTAAGTTCTTTAGGAAATAAGTTTCGGAACATAGTTTTTTCACTTATATTATCTATATTTCGAATGATTTACTTTGTCTGTTTTTTTATGCTGTAGTATAACATTTCATTTTATTTTTTCCGACGACTTCACCATGTATATGTAACATAATGTATAATAATATTTCGTTTTCCTCAGATTCTTTATTAATTCATAAAACCCATTCCTCACCAGTTTTGAACAACACGTGCAATCATAACTATCCAGTATTTTAAAACTAAGTTTTGCCTGCGGTATAGCCGAGTATATCGAATATCGATATTTTTATTTGAATGCCCCATCCATAGCTTGCAAGCGGTCAGAGCGAAACGCGGTAAACGGCAATTCTTTGTATAAACCTGGTACTACGTGGACCCAGTAGCCGCAGCGCGCTCACTCTGCCAGTTGGCGCGTTATTTCGAAAGTTCGGTTTCTTTTTGAACACATCTCGTACATCCATTGGAACCTGCTAACTGTGATCAATCCTTGGTCTCTCTCTACAGTATTTACTCACAAATTTCCCCCCGTTACCAAATTAACTACTCCTTGATGCTTCAGAATGAATCCTACAAATCAATTTCATTTTTAGTCACGTTGTACCCAAAGCTCTTTTTACCCCAACTCGATGAGTACCTCTTCATTAGTCACTCAGTCTGCCCATCCAGTCTTCAACATTCTTGTATAACAGCACATTTCTAAACTTTAATTCTCTTCTCGTCTCTAGTATTTATCGGCCATGTTTCACTTCCATATAAGACTACACTCGAGACAAATATTTCAGAAAAGATGTTCTAATACTTCAATTTATGCTTGCCGTTAGCAAAATTCTCCGCATTTATTGTTATTTCTACTTGTCATTTTATATCCTCTTTATTTATGCTCTCCAAATACATACATATGTGTCTACTACTCTTAGTGTTTCACTCTATACTCTAATTGCGTCACCATCGCCTGATTAGATTGAACTATACTCCATCCAACATATTTTACTTTTCGTGGTGTTGAGCTTATAGCCTCTCATCACTTTCCATTCCGTTCAAATGGGATACCCAGCCCTTTACCGTCTCTGACAGAATTGCGTACGATGTCATCGACAAACCTGATAATTGTTATCTCTAGTACTTGATGTCTAATCCCTTTTACAAATACCTATTTCATTTACTTTGCTGCTTACTCAGAATGCAGACTCAGTAACATGGGTGGGTAGGCTACAAACCAATCTCAATCACTTCGCAATTGCAGCTTCGCTTTAATGGCTATCGACTACTATGCCTGCACTCTAGTTTCTGCTCAAGTTGTTAATAACCTTCCACTGCCCATATTGTATCCTTTCCAATGAGTTTAGACCAGTCAACATTGTCAAAAGGTTTCTCTAAATCTTCAGCGGTTATAAACTTAGCTAATTCTTTCGTGGTTTTATATTCTAAGATAAAAGGTAGGCTTAGTATTGCGTGGGGTGTTGGTACATTTCTCCGGAATCCAAACTGACTTTTCCTGAGGTTGGCTGCTACCAGTTTTTTCCATTACTCTATAAATAATTCGTGTCAGCATTTTGTAGTCATCACTTATTAAACTGATAGTTTGGTAATATTTATACTTATCAGGACTTTCCTTTATTGGAATTCTAGATTCCTTATATAATCGAAGTCTCGTGTGTAAAAGAGCTCCATTTTAATAAAAGCTACTTTTTCAAGCATCTCGTTGGTTGTTGTTGTTGTTGTGGTCTTCAGTCCTGAGACTGGTTTGATGCAGCTCTCCATGCTACTCTATCCTGTGCAAGCTTCTTCATCTCCCAGTACCTACTGCAACCTACATCCTTCTGAATCTGCTTAGTGTATTGATCTCTTGGTCTCCCTCTACGATTTTTACCCTCCACGCTGCCCTCCAATGCTAAAATTGTGATCCCTCGATGCCTCAGAACATGTCCTACCAACCGATCCCTTCTTCTAGTCAAGTTGTGCCACAAACTTCTCTTCTCCCCAATCCTATTCAATACCTCCTCATTAGTTACGTGATCTACCCACCTTATCTTCAGCATTCTTCTGTAGCACCACATTTCGAAAGCTTCTATTCTCTTCTTGTCCAAACTAGTTATCGTCCATGTCTCACTTCCATACATGGCTACACTCCATACAAATACTTTCAGAAACGACTTCCTCACACCTAAATCTATATTCGATGTTAACAAATTTCTCTTCTTGAGAAACGCTTTCCTTGCCATTGCCAGTCTACATTTTATATCCTCTCTACTTCGACCATCATCGGTTATTTTACTCCCTAAATAGCAAAACTCCTTTACTACTTTAAGTGTCTCATTTCCTAATCTAATTCCCTCAGCATCACCTGACTTAATTTGACTACATTCCATTATCCTCGTTTTGCTTTTGTTGATGTTCATCTTATATCCTCCTTTCAAGACACTGTCCATTCCGTTCAACTGCTCTTCCAAGTCCTTTGCTGTCTCTGACAGAATTACAATGTCATCGGCGAACCTCAAAGTTTTTACTTCTTCTCCATGAATTTTAATACCTACTCCGAATTTTTCTTTTGTTTCCTTTACTGCTTGCTCAATATACAGATTGAATAACATCGGGGAGAGGCTACAACCCTGTCTCACTCCTTTCCCAACCACTGCTTCCCTTTCATGCCCCTCGACTCGTTGGTTATGACGTCATATCTCCTGAACTATGTGTCATATAGTGATATAATTTTGCGCATAGATGTAGCAGTAAAGAAGTAATAAATTAATACGTGACGCGAAATGTAGTAAACAATAATTTTTTTTCTTTCAGGCGTTTTTAGGGGTCTCTAAGAGGAAAAGTTTCGAAAAGGTTTGAAATTATGTATAAAGTTTGTTGCAAGTCACTAAGTGTCCTCATTCTCAGATACCGTATGAATATGGTCTGAGTATGTGCATGCCGTGGGTTATGCCGCATCAATACCAGTATGCATTTTCTACCTGTAATACTTATCTTTTTGTGTTACATGTTTAAATAAGATTATACCTCTTTAAAAGTAGATTATGACAACATTTTAAAATTTGAAATCTGGTCAGTAATTATATACATATGAAATACTGCATATCAAAATTTTGTTGCCCCTGGAAGATAGGCAACATGGAACTCCAATGAGTGACCCGGTGACCAAAAAGCCACTATATGAATCCGCCCTCCACGAAAGATCCGTACCCAAAGACTGGAAAGTTGCACAGATCACACCAATACTCAAGAAGGTAGTAGAAATAATCCACTAAATTATAGGCTCATATCACTAACGTCGATATGTAGCAGGATTCTGGAACATATATTGTGTTCGAACATTATGGATTACTTCGAAAAGAACGGTCTATCGAACAGAGTCAACACGGATTTAGAAAACACCATTCTTGTGGAACACAACTAGCTCTTTACTCAAACAAAGAGTTGAATGCCATTAACAAGGGATTTCAAATTGATTCCGTATTTCTAGATTTCTCACAAACGACTTGTAATCAAATTGCGTGCTTATGGAATATTGTCTGAGTTATGTGACTGGATTCGTGATTTCCTCTCACTGAGGTCACAGTTCGTAGGAATTCACGGAAAGCCATCGAGTAAAAGCGATTTCTGGCCCTCCCAAAGGTAGTGTTACAGGCCCTCTGCCGTTCCTTATCTACGTATATAAACAATTTAGGAGACAATCTGAGCAGCCATCTTAGGTTTTTTCAGATGATGTTGTCGTCTATCGTGTAGTAAAGTCGTCAGAAGATCAAAACAAATTGCAAAACGATTTAGATCTGTATTGTGCGAAAATTGACAATTGATCCGAAATATTGAAAAATGCAAGGTCATCCACATGAGTGCTAAAAGGAATCCGTAAAATTCGGTTACACGATAACTCAGTCAAATCTAAAGGCCGTAAATTCAACTAAAAGCCTAGGAATGACAATTACGACCATCTTAAATTCGAAAGAACACACAGATGATGTCGTGGGGAAGGCAAACCAAAGACTGGAACTTATTGGCAGAACACTTACAAGATGCAATACAGCTACTAAAGAGAATGCCTACAGACTACCCTTGTCCGCCCTCTTTTGGAGTACTGCTGCGCGGTTTGGAATTGTTACCAAAGAGTATTGATGAAGTACATCGAAAAAGTTCAGAGAAGAGCAACGCGTTCTGTATTATCGAGAAACAGGGGAGAGATGTCACTGACGTGATACAGGTTTTGGGGTGGACATCATTAAAACAAAGGCGTTTTTCGTTGCGGCGGAATCTTCTCACGGAATTTCAATCACCAGTTTTCCCCTCCGAATGCGACAATATTTTGTTGACGCCGACCTACATAGGGAGAAACCACAATCAAAATAAAATAAGGGAAATATACAGTTGTTCGCTTTTCCTACGCGCTCTTCGAGGTTGGAATAATAGAGGAATATCGTGAAGGTCCCCCCATGAACCATGGACCTTGCCGTTGGTGGGGAGGCTTGCGTGCCTCAGCGAAACAGATAGCCGTACCGTAGGTACAACCACAACGGAGGGGTATCTGTTGAGAGGCCAGACAAATGTGTGGTTCCTGAAGAGGGGCAGCAGCCTTTTCAGTAGTTGCAGGGGCAACAGTCTGGGTGATTGACTGATCTGGTCTTGTAACAATAACCAAAACGGCCTTGCTGTGCTGGTACTGCGAACGGCTGAAAGCAAGGGGAAACTACGGCCGTAATTTTTCCCGAGGGCATGCAGCTCTACTGTATGATTAAATGATGATGGCGTCCTCTTGGGTAAAATATTCCGGAGGTAAAATAGTCCCCCATTCGGATCTCCGGGCAGGGACTACTCAAGAGGACGTCGTTATCAGGAGAAAGAAAACTGGCACTCTACGGATCGGAGCGTGGAATGTCAGATCCCTTAATCGGGCAGGTAGGTTAGAAAATTTAAAAAGGGAAATGGATAGGTTGAAGTTAGATATAGTGGGAATTAGTGAAGTTCGGTGGCAGGAGGAACAAGACTTCTGGTCAGATGACTACAGGGTTATAAACACAAAGTCAAATAGGGGTAATGCAGGAGTAGGTTTAATAATGAATAGGAAAATAGGAATGCGGGTAAGCTACTACAAACAGCATAGTGAACGCATTATTGTGGCCAAGATAGATACGAAGCCCACACCTACTACAGTAGTACAAGTTTATATGCCAACTAGCTCTGCAGATGACGAAGGAATTGAAGAAATGTATGATGAAATAAAAGAAATTATTCAGATAGTGAAGGGAGATGAAAATTTAATAGTCATGGGTGACTGGAATTCGAGTGTAGGAAAAGGGAGAGAAGGAAACATAGTAGGTGAATATGGATTGGGGCTAAGAAATGAAAGAGGAAGACGCCTGGTAGAATTTTGCACAGAGCACAACTTAATAATAGCTAACACTTGGTTTAAGAATCATAATAGAAGGTTGTATACATGGAAGAACCCTGGAGATACTAAAAGGTATCAGATTTAGGAACCAGGTTCTAAATTGTAAGACATTTCCAGGGGCAGATGTGGACTCTGACCACAATCTATTGGTTATGACCTGTAGATTAAAACTGAAGAAACTGCAAAAAGGTGGGAATTTAAGGAGATGGGACCTGGATAAACTGAAAGAACCAGAGGTAGTACAGAGTTTCAGGGAGAGCATAAGGGAACAATTGACAGGAAGGGGGGAAAGAAATACAGTAGAAGAAGAATGGGTAGCTTTGAGGGATGAAGTAGTGAAGGCAGCAGAGGACCAAGTAGGTAAAACGATGAGGGCTAGTAGAAATCCTTGGGTAACAGAAGAAATATTGAATGTAATTGATGAAAGGAGAAAATATAAAAATGCAGTAAATGAAGCAGGCAAAATGGAATACAAACGTCTCAAAAATGAGATCGACAGGAAGTGCAAAATGGCTAAGCAGGGATGGTTAGAGGACAAATGCAGGGATGTAGAGGCTTATCTCACTAGGGGTAAGATAGATGCTGCCTACAGGAAAATTAAAGAGACTTTTGGAGATAAGAGAACCACTTGTATGAACATCAAGAGCTCAGATGGAAACCCAGTTCTAAGCAAAGAAGGGAAAGCAGAAAGGTGGAAGGAGTATATAGAGGTTCTATACAAGGGTGATGTACTTGAGGACAATATTATGGAAATGGAAGAGGATGTAGATGAAGATGAAATGGGAGATACGATACTGCGTGAAGAGTTTGACAGAGCACTGAAAGACCTGAGTCGAAACAAGGCCCCCGGAGTAGACAACATTCCATTGGAACTACTGACGGCCTTGGGAGAGCCAGTCCTGACAAAACTCTACCATCTGGTGAACAAGATGTATGAAACAGGCGAAATACCCTCAGACTTCAAGAAGAATATAATAATTCCAATCCCAAAGAAAGAAGGCGTTGACAGATGTGAAAATTACCGAACAATCAGTTTAATAAGCCACAGTTGCAAAATACTAACACGAATTCTTTACAGACGAATGGAAAAACTAGTAGAAGCCAACCTCAGGGAAGATCAGTTTGGATTCCGTAGAAATACTGGAACACGTGAGGCAATACTGACCTTACGACTTATCTTAGAAGAAAGATTAAGGAAAGGCAAACCTACGTTTCTAGCATTTGTAGACTTAGAGAAAGCTTTTGACAATGTTGACTGGAATACTCTCTTTCAAATTCTAAAGGTGGCAGGGGTAAAATACAGGGAGCGAAAAGCTATTTACAATTTGTACAGAAACCAGATGGCAGTTATAAGAGTCGAGGGGCATGAAAGGGAAGCAGTGGTTGGGAAGGGAGTAAGACAGGGTTGTAGCCTCTCCCCGATGCTATTCAATTTGTATATTGAGCAAGCAGTAAAGGAAACAAAAGAAAAATTCGGAGTAGGTATTAAAATCCATGGAGAAGAAATAAAAACTTTGAGGTTTGCCGATGACATTGTAATTCTGTCAGAGACAGCAAAGGACTTGGAAGAACAGTTGAATGGAATGGACTTTGTCTTGAATGGAGGATATAAGATGAACATCAACAAAAGCAAAACGAGGATAATGGAATGTAGCAGAATTAAGTCGGGTGATGCTGAGGGAATTAGATTAGGAAATGAGACACTTAAAGTAGTAAAGGAGTTTTGCTATTCGGGGAGCAAAATAACTGATGATAGTCGAAGTAGAGAGGATATAAAATGTAGACTGGCAATGGCAAGGAAAGCGTTTCTGAAGAAGAGAAATTTGTTAACATCGAGTATAGATTTAAGTGTCAGGAAGTCATTTCTGAAAGTATTTGTATGGAGTGTAGCCTTGTATGGAAGTGAAACATGGACGGTAAATAGTTTGGACAAGAAGAGAATAGAAGCTTTCGAACTGTGGTGCTACAGAAGAATGCTGAAGATTAGATGGGTAGATCACATAACTAATGAGGAAGTATTGAATAGGATTGGGGAGAAGAGAAGTTTGTGGCACAACTTGACCAGAAGAAGGGATCGGTTGGTAGGACATGTTCTGAGGCATCAAGGGATCACCAATTTAGTATTGGAGGGCAGCGTGGAGGGTAAAAATCGTAGGGGGAGACCAAGAGATGAATACACTAAGCAGATTCAGAAGGATGTAGGTTGCAGTAGGTACTGGGAGATGAAGAAGCTTGCACAGGATAGAGTAGCATGGAGAGCTGCATCAAACCAGTCTCAGGACTGAAGACCACAACAACAACAATCGTGAAGGTGGTTCGATGAACCCTCCGCCAGCCACTTAAGCGTGATTTGCAGAGCATCTATGTAGATGTAAATGTATACTTATAGTATTAAAAATTCTATGTATTGTATAAGTCAAACACTTTCGTTATTTGTGTTACTGAAATTAATTGTTTCTCTCTCTCCTTTCTAGGTAAGGCGACAACACAGCCAATTTCAAGCCGAAACTGTTATTGTGTGCGGTAAGCTACCATTGCGCAACTTTTCTAAGACCATATTTCTCTCTGATACACTAAAACACCCACAGACACCCATATTTTTAATTTCAGGGAGTTCATAAGAAAAATCTTCGACTCATTGAAGGCTGTAATGTGCAAAATGCCGAAACTTGCCAAAAAGTGGTAATTGGTACCATATTTTATGGTATGAGAGTTATTGGAAGAACTTGAATTTCCGTTCTATGCAACGTATTTATTGAGACAAAATAAGAAAAAGAACCGATGTTGGACCTCTTAACAAAAGTGTCACTCAAATTTGGTATCAATTGTTAGATGGTATACAAAATTACAATTGGAATTGATTAAAATTTTCTACCAGCGTTCTTTGATGACTGAGAGCTGCAATTGAACTATAAAATTAAAGATGTAAATAAATTTTGGAGAACATTGTGATAAAAAATAAATGTAAGTATCGTGTGACTAGGGCCTCCCGTTGGGTGGACCATTCGCCGGGTCCAAGTCTTTCGATTTGACGCCACTTCGGCGACTTGTGCGTCGATGGGGATGAAATGATGATGATTAGGACTACACAACACCCAGTCCCTAAGTGGAGAAAATCTCCAGCCCGGCCGGCAATCGAACCTGGGCCCCACTCAGCTACTGGTGGTGGACAACATTGTGATAGGAAACTATAATTACACCAAGATATCTAGTACTTTTCAGAAAAAGTAAACTGGATAGCAACAAGGACCGTGTGCTATGCACCATTTAGTCCGTTTAGAAATATGGATTACATTCTACTTAAGGTCCTAGGGTATTTCGCAGTCTCTTACACTACTTGTTACCTGAGGTTGTGCTTGCTTATCAGTAGCTTTGCTGTGATGGGTCGTGGTGAGTAAGTAAGCTACTGTATGTGCAATAACATCAGCCACCCTCACGTGTCTGCCTGGTTCCGGTAAGCACACAGCTCGTGATGTGCGCCGCCCCTCCCCCTCCACCCTCCCCTTTCCACCCACAAGCTGTCACGACACACGATGCGTCGGACGAGCAGAAACGATGCCAACCATTGTGTACAGAGGGGAAATGCGTAGGAGCGCAAGACGATGCGTCGTGCTATTGAAATAGCTATACATTATTCATCATGTAAGTTGTGGAAAAAGTAGTGTGGAAGTGTGGATTGAAGATCTTGAAGATTTATAAACATTGCATTCACTACTTGACATAGCACTTATCAATCAATAAAAGCATACTCACAAAAGTTATGAAGATCAAAAGTCAAAGATTTAGAGAGTGCAGCAATCAGTCGTCCTTTTTAGATTTTATTATGCAAATCCAGATTTCGGATAGTAGCTAACCATTCTCAATGCACTATTTTTTATTCTCAGAGCATGTAAGTCCCTATTGCTCGGGCATCAGTCACAGTTCTTTGAATACTACAAAGTCAAGGAGTAAACAGCCTTTTCAAAGAGTAAATACTTTACCCTAATTCGTGTAATATTCTTCAAATATGTATGTATCTTGAACTATACACTTTCTAAAATAACCTTTGTCTTTCCTCAGGTTTCAGGTAATCTGTTTACCAAAGCTCATCGAAATCAGTTCAACGGGTTAGTCGTGAAAACTTAGTAGACAGAGTTACTTTCGTATTTATAATATAAGGATGGATAAAATTTTCTACGACTATCTTTTTTTCCGTTAACAGATTTTGATGAAATTGAGTCTGTACAGTGCCCCGAGCTATGTTCAAGTTATCTGCAAAAATTCCATAAAATTTCGTCCCGTACGGACGACATAGTAATAAGCATCCCTGGCGCAGAGATGCAGTTGAAAGATCTGAAAGAAAATAAATCACCACGTGCAGATGGAATTACAGTTCATTTTTAGAAAGCGTACTCTATAGCACTGGCTACGTACCTAGCCTGTATTTATCGTGAATCTCTTGCCCAGTACAAAGTCCAAGGCGACTGGAAGAAAGCGCAGGGGACAGCAGTATATAAGAAGGGTGAAGGAACGGACTCATAAAATTACGGACCAATATCCCTAGCCCGCATCTCGTGGTCGTGCGGTAGCGTTCTCGCTTCCCACGCCCGGGTTCCCGGGTTCGATTCCCGGCGGGGTCAGGGATTTTCTCTGCCTCGTGATGGCTGAGTGTTGTGTGATGTCCTTAGGTTAGTTAGGTTTAAGTAGTTCTAAGTTCTAGGGGACTGATGATCTAAGATGTTAAGTCCCATAGTGCTCAGAGCCATTTGAACCGTTTGAACCAATATCCCTAAATTTTCTGCAGAATCCTTGAACATATTCTCATTTCGAATATATTAAAGTTTCATGAAACTGGGGATCTTATGTCCACGAATGAGCATGGTTTTAGAAAGTATCGCTCGTGCGAAACTCAGCTTGCCCTTTCCTTATATCATACAGTGCGAACTATGGATGAAGGGCAACAGGCAGGTTCCATATTTGTAGATTTCCGGAAAGCATTTGACTCGGTGCCCCATTGCAGCATACTAAACGAAGGTACGAGCATATGGAATAGGTTCACAGGTGAGTGAGTGGCTCGAAGACTTCTTAAGTAATGGAACCCAGTGTGTTGTCCTTGACGGCGAATGTTCGCCAGAGACAAGGAGATCGTCAGGAGTGCCCCAGGGAAGTGTGATACGACCGCTTTTGTTTTCTATATACATAAATGATTTGGCGGACAGGATGGGCTGCAATCTGCGGTTGTTTGCTTATGATGCTGCAGTGTAAGGCGAGATGGCGAAGTTGAGTGACTGTAGGAACATACAAGACGAAATTTCTAGTTGGTGTGACGAATGGTAGCTAGCTCTAACTGTGAGACACATACGTTAATGCGGATGAGTAGGAATAACAAACCTGTAATGTTCGTATACAGTATTACTAGTGACCTACTAGACACAGTCAAGTCGTTTAAATGTCTGGGCGTAACGTTGCAAACCGATATGAGGTGGCACGGGCACGTTAGAACTGTTGTAGGAACGGCGAATGGTCGATTTCGGTTTGCTGGGAGAATTTTAGGAAGGAGTGGTCTACCTGTAAAGCGGACCGCGTATACGATGATGGTGCGACCTATTCTTGAGTACTGTTCGTTGGGGCAATTCAGAGGCGAGGTGCTGAATTTGTTACCGGTAGATTCGAGCAACACTTAAGTGTTACGGAGATGCTTCGGGAACTCAAATGGAAATCCATGGAACGAAAGTGACTTTCTTTTCGAGAAACATTATTGAGAAAATTTAGAGAATCGACATTTGAAGCTGACTGCCGAATGATTCCTCTGCCGCCAACATACATTGCACGTAAGGAATGAGCAACTAGGGATCATACGGACACATCTGGACAGTCGTTTTTCCGTTCTTCTATTTGGGAGTGGAACAGGAAATGCTCTAAGCACTATGGGACTTAATGTAGTGGACTGACAAGAGAGCCACTCCACAGTGACGGGTAACCGAAAGGCACGCGTTTAATTCACGCAGGCTTGCTTAAGTCTGAAACAGGATACGTAATGAATGCTATAAAGAAAAGTACGTAGCTGCTGGAATACTTAACTTTAATCCATCATTTGTATACAGCATTCTGGATGATACAAGTGAGACTCTCTCTAGAAATGGTTAATGGCGCTTTGCTAGGTCGTAGCCATGGACTTAGCTGAAGGCTATTCTAACTATCTCTCGGCAAATGAGAGAAAGGCTTCGTCAGTGTAGTCGCTAGCAAAGTCGTCGTACAACTGGGGCGAGTGCTAGTCCGTCTCTCTAGACCTGCCGTGTGGTGGCGCTCGGTCTGCGATCACTGACAGTGGCGACACGCGGGTCCGACATGTACTAATGGACCGCGGCCGATTTAAAGCTACCACCTAGCAAGTGTGGTGTCTGGCGGTGACACCACACTTAACATCTGAAGTCACCAGTGCTCGACACTTAGAACTACTTAAACCTAACTAACCTAAGGTCATCACACACATCCATGCCCTAGGCAGGATTCGAACCTGCGACCGTAGCAGCATCGCGGTTCCGGACTGAAGCGCCTAGAACCGCTCGCCCACAACGGCCGGCACAGGAAAGGAAATGACTAGTAGTGATACAGGGCGCCCTCCGCAGCTTGCTAAGTATCTATATAGACGTTGACGCAGATTAGCCTGTTCAAACAGATAGGACGACTTTAGGTGAAACTATAAATCACCATCTTTTTTCCCCTGATCCCGTTTTGATGAACTGTAGCGTATACTGTGCATCATGATATGCTCAAGTTACTTCCGGAAACCCAATGAGGCAGCGCGGGGTAGCCGCGCCGTCTAGGGCGTTTTGCACGTTTAACGCGCCTCCCCCCGCCGGAGGTTCGAGTCCTCCCTCGGGCATGGGCGTGAGTGTGTGTGTTTTGCCCTTAGGGTAAGTTAGTTTAAGTTAGATTAAGTAGTGTGTAAGCCTAGTGACCGTTGACCTCAGCAGTTTGGCCCCATAGGAATTTACCACAAGTATTAAAAAAAAAAACACTGAAAATTCGTCTAGTAGTTTTGAAGAAGCATATTCAAACACATATGGCAGTTTTATAGACGTATTGTTAGTATAGAAGATAACAGCTGCAACAGTTTTGTCATGGTATGTTCTCCCACTGACCTCAGTAACGTTGAGGGAACATTGCTTCATGCAAGTGCCTTGTTTAAAAAATAATGGCTCTGAGCACTATGGGACTTAACTTCTGAGGTCATCAGTCCCCTAGAACTTAGAACTACTTAAACCAAACTAACCTAAGGACATCACATACATCCATGCCCAAGGCAGATTCGAACTTGCGACCGTAGCGGTCGCGCTGCTCCAGACTGTAGCACCTAGAACCGCTCTGACACCACGGACGGCGTGCCTTGTTTCGATTTTGGTCGTTCAGTGCTCTGTCAAAAACTTCTCGTAGTGCCGTGCACTCCATCCTGTTCCCATCCGCTTTCTTTTTCTTTTCCTAATTTCTTTCCTTTCGATAGCCCTTCTGCACACTTTTGCAGTAAAACAGAATCATGTAAATAAAAGTAAGATCTGTAAGTCAGCATATCATCTGAAATATAACTCGGGAATTTTTACAGGGTGTTCGGAAATTTCCGTTACAGTCTTCTAGGACTTGAAGAGGGGAGTGAGTAGACAACATTTTGAATTGGGACCCATTTCCGGAAACTTACCGTTTCCGTGCTATCACCATTTGAAAACATGTTGGAAATCGATCACTTTTACAAGTAACTGATTACGCTTGTCCCCGTACATCCCCTATTTTACAGTTCCACTCGTTAATAACCAAATAAATCGCTCGTGTACACGTTCACGAGTTCCCTTCGACGCGATGCAGTACGGCCTCATCTAAATTGGGTGCGTGGCTTCTACTTGGAGCACCGCAGTCACGCCTACTGACTGTGAAGTACCCTTTCTCGAAGCGATTGCGTAATGGGTATGTAATGGAGTCGGACATTATGGAGAACGATAAAGACGACTAGCAGCCCTTCCACTACAGTGAGAAAGTCCATTCAGAAGGATCATGACTTTGTAGTCTGCAAACGTGTACTCAACCATGTTGCTCTAACAGTCACAGACACGTGAATGAGATGAAATGATAATTAAATGGACACCCTAGCTGCAAACAGGCGTTGATGTACTTCATTGGGGACATGTTGAAAATGTGTGCCCCGACCGGGACTCGAACCCGGGATCTCCTGCTTACATGGCAGACGCTCTATCCATCTGAGCCACCGCGGGCACGGAGGATAGTGCGTCTGCAGGGACTTATCCCTTGCACGCTCCCCGTGAGATCCACATTCCCAACATGTCCACACCAAGGGATAAGTCCATGCAGGCGCACTCTCCACTGTGCCCGCGGTGGCTCATTTGGATAGAGCGTCTGCCATGTAAGCAGGAGATCCCGGGTTCGAGTCCCGGTCGGGGCACACATTTTCAACACGTCCCCAATGAAGTACATCAACGCCTGTTTGCAGCTAGGGTGTCCATTTAATTATCATTTCATTTCCAGCAAAGCTGCATGGTCATCCACGGTAACTGTTCTTTCGGGAACAGATACTACCGTCATATATAATTGAAATATGGCCTCCCGGCCATTGACCTTCTTGTGCGAACGCACACGCTATGCCCGAACTCGTACGGGACTTGGTAGATTAATCTGCCACGAGTAATGAGTATGATGGGCAAACATCTATTAGGCGCACTACGAAAGTAGTGGTGTGGACATGTTGGGAATGTGGATCTCACGGGGAGCGTGCAAGGATAAGTCCCTGCAGACGCACTATCCTCTGTGCCCGCGGTGGCTCAGATGGTTAGAGCGTCTGTCATGTAAGCAGGAGATCCCGGGTTCGAGTCCCGGTCGGGGCACACATTTTCAACATGTCCCCACTGAAGTACATCAACGCCTGTTTGCACCTAGGGTGTCCATTTAATTATCATTTCATTTCTAGCAAAGCTGCATGGTCATCCACGGTAACTGTTCTTTCGGGAACAGGTACTACCGTCATATATACGTGAATGAGACTTGAACCACGTCGGAGAGGTAGAACAGACGTCAAATGACATCAGCGAATCCAACGTAATCATCTCCCCCTCTCCCCCCCCCCCCCGACCATGACTACCCTGTTAAATACCTACCTAGCAAACATGTTTTCAAACTGCTGTAGCACGGTAACAGTACTTTTATTGCCATAGGTTCCCATTCAAAAATCATGTACTCACTCCCCCGCCCCCCTACAAGTCCTGGAAATTTTTAACGGGAATTCCGAACACCCTATATAATCTGCCGTCGTAAAATTTCACCATTTAGATTAAATGAACTTCTCAACCCGACTTCCGATTCAGAATTAACCTGGGAAACACAGATCTCGTCTCTTGCGATGGTGTGCCAAGTGCACTTTTGATTTGAGCGGGGTTGAAATCACCCTTGAGCGTCTACCCCTTCAGGTGTCCCGTGCTGCCGGCCGGAGTGGCCGAGCGGTTCTAGCCGCTACAGTCTGGAACCGCGCGACCGCTACGGTCGTAGGTTAGAATCCTGCCTCGGGCACGGATGTGTGTGATGTCCTTAGGTTAGTTAAGTTTAAGTAGTTCTAAGTTCTAGGGGAGTGATGACCTCAGAAGTCCCATAGTGCTCAGAGCCATTTGAACCATTTGTCCCGTGCTCGCTTCGATACTGAACATTTTGCAGGGCTCTAGATGGAGGCTAACCGGTATGATGAGGTCACGTGTTCCTCTGCCGCCGAAGTATGTTACAGCACTGAAGTGGTGTATGTGTGCTCGTCGATTGTACGAAAATCGGGTCGATGCGGACACGTTAGAGACTGACACAAAGGCGCTGTCGTGTTTGGACGTCCCCAAAGCATTTGATTTGTTAATGTGCGCGCGCGCACATCCAACGTGTGTTCAAGGGAAGGTGCAACACTCGCAGCCATGTAACAAGGTGTAACAATCGTAACCGATAGGTACCGGAGACGACTCTCTCTCCTTGTCAATGGCGAACGGTTCCAAACTGGTGCAGTCAGCGAATGCAGGTCCACCTCAACAAGTTTCCGACTGAACATTGCGAAGGAAACTGCTTGCAGCGCATAAAATAGTTTTTAAAGCGGAATTTTACTCGCCCATTCGGTGAATCGGTCCGAAATCAGTCTAGTGCGATATTCTTTTTATAGACGTGTAACAGTAAAATACGAAGAATCAGTACTCGAACACCGACTCGCGTGTCGTCCTGCGCTCGCTTATATGCAGCGCAAATAAAATGGTATAGGCAAGCGTATTCAGTAAACAGGAAGAATACGGCGCTGCGGTCGGTAAAGCCTATATAAGACAACAAGTGTCTGGCGCAGTTGTTATATCGGTTACTGCTGCTACAACGGCAGGTTACCAACATTTAAGTGAGTTTTGACGTGGTGTTGAAGCCGGCGCACGAGCGATGGGATACAGCAAAAAAATGGTTCAAATGGCTCTGAGCACTATGGGACTCAACATCTTAGGTCATAAGTCCCCTAGAACTTAGAACTACTTAAACCTAACTAACCTAAGGACATCACACACACCCATGCCCGAGGCAGGATTCGAACCTGCGACCGTAGCAGACCCGCGGTTCCGGACTGCAGCGCCAGAACCGCTAGACCACCGCGGCCGGCGGGATACAGCATCTCCGAGGTAGCGATGAAGTGGGGTCTTTCGCGTACGACCATTACACGAGTGTACTGTGGACATCAGAAATCCAGTAAAACATCAAATCTCCGACATCGCCGTGGCCGGGAAAAGATGTGCAAGAACTGGAACGACGACGACAGAGGAGAATCGTTCAACGTGACAGAAGTGCAACCCTTCCGCAAATTTCTGCAGATTTCAATACTGGGCTATCAACAAGTATCGGCGTATGAACCATTCAAAGAAACATCATCGATATGGGTTGGCTCTGAGCGCTATGGGACTTAACATCTATGGTCATCAGTCCCCTAGAACTTAGAACTACTTAAACCTAACTAACCTAAGGACATCACACACATCCATGCCCGAGGCACGATTCGAAACTGCGACCGTAGCGGTCACGTGGTTCCAGACTGAAGCGCCTAGAACCGCACGGCCACACTGGCCGGCTCATCGATATGAGCTTTCGGAGCCGAAGTCCCACTCGTGTACCCTTGATGACTGCACAACGCAAGGCTTTACGCCTCGCCTGGGCCCCGTCAACACCGACATTGTACTGTTAATAACTGAAAACATGTTGCCTGGTCAGACGAGTCTCATTTCAAACTGTATCGACCGGATGGACGTCTACAAGTATGGAGACAGACTAATGGATCCATGGACTCTGCATGTCAGCAGGGGCGACTGTTCAAGCTGGTGGAGGTGCTGTAGTGGTGTAGGGCGTGTGCAGTTGGGTTGATATGGGACCCCTGATACGTCTAGATACGACTCTGACAGGTCACACGTACGTAAGCATCCTGTGTGGTCACCTGCATCAATTAATGTTCATTGTGCATTCTGACGGACTTGTGCAATTCCAGCAGGACGATGAGACACCCCACATGTCCAGAACTGCTACAGTGTGGCTCCAGGAACACTCTTCTGAGTTTAGACACTTCCGCTGGCCACCAAACTCCCCAGACATGAACATTATTGAGCATATTTGGGATGCCTTGCAATGTGCTGCTCAGAAGAGATCTCCACCCCTTCGTACTTTTACGGATTTATGGACAGCCCTGCAGGAATAATGATGTTAATTCCCTCCAGCACTACTTCAGACATAGGTCGAGTCCATGCCACGTCGCGTTGCGGCATTTCTGCGTGCTCACTGGGGCCCTACACGATATTAGGCAGGTGTACCAGTTTCTTTGGGTCCTCAGTGTATATGCACGACAGTCTGAAAAGCTTGTAAGGGTGTTGCAGGGTAGGTTGTGCTGAGAAATAATTGTTCAGAAAAATATTCGATACGTTGGGCCGTTTCAGAGTTAATTAGTATTGAAGTTAGTAGATCAGGCCGTTGCGCGCGGAAATTCTAGCAGCCCGCAGGTACATTTAGTGTCAGTTGTTCCCATAGCGTGGATGACGGCGCACGACAGCGTTCAGCTTTTGGCTCGGGTTCGTTCCTTACTAGCTCCCCGTGTTCAATCTTTGCATCGCTCTCTAGTTCGGTTTTAGGAAACCAAGCGAAGAACATGTTTGGTGACACCGTCTCCGGTGAGCAGCTTGAATTTCCGTGCGCATCGGCCTGAGTGGCTAACATTAGCAGCATGGACCGAACCGCGAAAATATATCCAGTAAACATGGAGTTCTGAATGCATACTTTAAGAGCTATGAGCACTTCTTCATCTTCGCTAGTGTGAAACACTTCTGTTCTACTGAACAAGTGCACGTAGCTCTTAAGGTATGCATTTTAGAGCCCATGTTAACTCAGCTTTTTTTTCATGTTTTGATGTAAGAAACCTGTCTCTAAAGCTTTGCGTAAAATTCCGCTCAGTAATGATTTTATTTGTAACGGAAAACAAATCCACGCTCTCTGTCGAGACTGAGCGTCATCAGCAGTATTTGTTTGGCATACCTCCAGTTACACATTTCAAAAAAGACATTGGAAATATCTGCCGAAATACCAGAGGAAATGCGCATGTCCCCTCTTAGATGGGACACATTCGATCTCTCGACGAATGTGCAGAATTGTTTTTCTACATCTTCAAACTAACATAAAATGTTCGGTGAAGTCTGTAACTGAACGTTAGTAAAGCCAATAACATCCCACTACTGCAGACCACCATGCTATTGAGAGATCAGTGCACCCACTCTCCACTTCGTAACAATTCAGCTTTTGCTAGCGAGTCATAAAACGAGGCAGCACAAGGGAAAAAGAACAACAAGCAGATAATATTCCTTTGTGCTTTTGGCTGCTGAGGCAAGAAAAAAGCGAAGTCTCCGAATAAAGTAAAGGCGCCCGAACGGCGCAAATTCGTTGAATGGTCGCGATGAGAAATGTGTCAGAAACACGAACACGAGCGGAAAGGCAGAAAGAGGGGCAATAAAAGCTGTTAGACAAAGGAACGCGCAGTGGACAGGGTATTCTCTCTGCAAATGGATTGCCCGGAGAATGGTCTGGGGCTATGAAGAGGGTAGCGCCATGTAACGACGCATATTTCCCCGCAGTTAGAAGTTGCAGCGCCGCTGCTTCCGTTACCCTATCACAATAAAAAATATTTATGCTTTTATTTACCTCATCGCAGTTTTACCGCTGCAGAAATGGCACCTCGATACCTTGTATCTTAATGACATCAGAAGGAAAAACTACCTCAATTCACTCGTGTAATGTCCCCAGGACCATTTCGGAATTACGCTTATGGCCAGCACTGACGTTATATTACATTTCCTCCACTAAATTAGATCTTTACTTGAAGCAATACATCTTCGGTTCCAGTTTTTTGTAAGACATAGGAAATCCAGACAAAACTGCTCTGACCCGCGTCATTAAGGTATTACACACAACAAAAAAAAGTTTTGCATCACCTCGGTTCCCAGAGTTGCGGTACCTGTGCACAAAATTGGAATAGAGATGAACATAAACATAATTTCTGTCCTTTTTATAGCTCATGAAAACCACACAATGCATGTTGTACGACCATACAGCGAGACCTTCAGAGTTGCTTGTCCAAATTGCTGTACACACCGGTACCTCTAATACCCAGTAGCACGTCCTCTTGCATTGATGTATGCCTGTATTCGTCGTGGCATACTATCCACAAGTTCATCAAGGCACTGTTGGTCCAGATTGTCGCACTCCTCAACGGCGATTCGGCGTAGAACCCTCAGAGCGGTTGGTGAGTCACGTCGTCCATAAACAGCCCTTTTCGATCTACCCCAGGCATGATCGATAGGGTTCATGTGTGGAGAACAAGCTGACCACTATAGTCGAGCGATGTCATTATCCTGAAGGAAGTCATTTACTAGATGTGCACGATGGGGGCGCGAATTGTCGTCCATGAAGACGAGTACCTCCCCAATATGCTGCCGATATGGTACACTATCGGTCGGAGGATGTTATTCGCGTATTATACAGTCGTTACGGGGCCTTCCATGACCACCACCGGCGTACGTCGGCCCCACGTACTGCCATCCCAAAACAGCAGGGAATCTCCACCTAGCTGCATTCCCTGAACAGTGTATCTAAGGCGTTCAGCCTGGCCGGGTTGCCCCTAACCATGTCTCCGATGGTTGTCTGGTTGAAAGCATATGCGACACTCATCGGTGAAGAGAACGTGATGCTAATCCTGAACCGTCCATTCGGTATGTTGTTGGGCCCGTCTGTACCGCGCTGCATGGTGTCGTGGTTGGAAAGATGGACTTCACCATGGACGTCGGGAGTGAAGTTGCGCGTCATGCAGCCTATTGCGCACAGTTTGAGTCGTAACACGACATCCTGTGGCTGCACGAACAGCATTATTCAACATGGTGCCGTTGCAGTCAGCGTTCCTCCGAGCCATAATCCGTAGGTAGCGGCCATCCACTGCACTAGTAGCCCTTGGGCGGCCTGAGCGAGGCATGTCATCGACAGTTCCTGTCTCTCTGTATCTCCTCCATGTCCGAACAACATCGCTTTGGTTCACTCCGAGACACCCGGACACTTCCCTTGTTGAGGGCCCTTCCTGGCACAAAGTAACAATGCGGACGCGATCGAACCGCGGTATTGACCATCTAGGCATGGTTGAACTTCAGACAAAACGAGCCGTGTACCTCCAGCGTGGTGGAAAGCCTGGAACTGATCGGCTGTCGGACCCCCTCCGTCTAATAGGCGCTGCTGATGCATAGTTCTTTACATCTTTTGACGGGTTTAGTGATATCTCTGAACGGTAAAAGGGACTGTGTCTCTGATACAACATGCACAGTCAACGTATATGTTCAGGAGTTCTGGGAACTGGGGTGATGCAAAACTTTTTTGATGTGTGTATTTGGAAGGCAGGTACTTCCAAAATAACCATCCCATACTAAAAGAGTACGTCTCTCAAGCGACACTCACACGCTCAGTACTGTTTACACAATAATAGTATATTGTGAGGATGTGCGAGGCGATGATCAGCACAATATTACTGCGCAGTATCCATGTCCGAGAACCGTCAGGTGGAACTCGCCTGTGTTGTAATTGATTTGCTTGTCTTGTAAAACACAAGCAAATATTACGCACAACTTGCTAAATAAGTTTGAAAAGCTTCCAGCGAACATTTTGATAGAACAGGGGCTGATTCTCGGCAACACAGATGCGGGAACCACAACAACTAATTACAAATTAAACATGTGAGCTGGGTAATTTATAGGGTAAATTTGCTGCTTTCCGTCTGTTTCTCTACTGTAACAACTGCTGGAAACGAAATGAAACAATTATTTACTAACCAAAAGATTTGTGAGAAAATCTATGTGAGAAGTGTACTTACCACCGTTATAAGTTAACAACAGATCTGACCGAGAACCCGAGAAAATTGTGGTCTTACGTAAAATTGTTAAGCGGGTTTAAGGCTACCGTCCAGTCACTCGGTGAGCAAAATGGTGAGGCAGTTGAAAACGGCATAACGAATGCCAATGTTTTAAATTTCACGTTTAACACGTTCGCTGCCACTGTAATTGGCCTTGCGTTGCCACGTAACCAATTATTTTTTTAATAGAATCTCAAACTGTATAGCTAAAAGTAATATAAAATGTATTTATTTTATAAGTAAAAGACGAAATTTACTCTTGTGAGTCACATTTCTTTTGGGGTGCACTAGGGCGTCAGTGGCATATCAGGCCACATTCTGTAGCGGGTGGCCATGGACGCGCTAGTGCGTCTCGTTTATTTTTCCTGAAAATTGTGACAGTTTAGAGAACTACATTTTTATCTTATTTTCAAAAATAAAACGGAACATCCTACTGACAATCGACATATTTATTGAACAAAAAACATTGTAGAAACAACATTCAAAAACAAACACAAGATCTTGAAGAAACTTCTGAAATACAATGCATGTGAAATCTCAGAAAAGATACAATCAAGTACTTTACCGATTACACTCAAGCAAATAAAATAAAAACAAAGTTCAAGAATAGTACCTGCACATAACTGTCGAAAAATGAAAGAAAAACGAAAGTGGCGTCTGCCTTTAGAGGTGGTGAATAACGCAACAATTCAAACAATACCCTCCTTATTTGGGCAGTCGGGCACTCGTAAATCGTGTCTCTTCGTTGTCTTCGGCTGGCGCATAATCTGCACTCTTTTCTCGGTGTTTTTGATTTTCCAGTTGATTCTAGTTTTACCACAACATGTTGGGGATTTCTGACTGGCAGTTCTACCTGATTTTGTGGCAATAGTGTTCCTATAATACTGAGTCTGAATTCTTGGAGGGGCATTTTTGTGCCGGAATAATTATTGCGAAGGGCATGTGCGTTTGCCAGCATCATTTCCATAAGGTGGATAAAAAGTTTCTTGTACCAGGGTATGGGTTTTCGTTCCGAGAGGTAATATGATAACATGTGATCGTGCCGATTAACTCCCGACATAAATTTATTGTAGTTTACAATGGCCATGGGCTTAGATTTCTTCTCCTTTCTTTTGTTTTCAACCTCAACCATTTCATTTGTAAATGCATTAGAAATGTTCCAAACCTCCCTCGTATCACGCCACTTATCTATCATAACTCCTTCCTCAAATCTGGCAACGGCTTCACATTTTCGTAATTTTGCCTTCTGTATTTCTTGGGTGTATCCTTCCTATTCGCCCTCAGAGTTCCCGTGCAGTGAGTCTTCTTATCCAGGAGCGACTTAGCCAATGTGAAGCTATTATAGCAATTGTCCATGTACAAGTGGTGACCAGCATTTAACTTTTCATCTAGTAAATGAAGAACAAATTTTTGTATATGGCCTCTTCCTCCTAAATCGTCGAGCATCGGGGTATACCGCGAATTTTAGGACCATTCCAGTGGCCGGCCGGTGTGGCCGTGCGGTTAAAGGCGCTTCAGTCTGGAACCGCGTGACCGCTACGGTCGCAGGTTCGAATCCTGCCTCGGGCATGGATGTGTGTGATGTCCTTAGGTTAGTTAGGTTTAATTAGTTCTAAGTTCTAGGCGACTAATGACCTCAGAAGTTAAGTCGTATAGTGCTCAGAGCCATTTTGAACCATTCCTGTGGGAGTTGTCAAAATACATGGCTTTATGCCATATTTGTGCTTTTTATTTTTGATGTATTGGCGGAAAAGTAGTCTTCCACGCCAAAGGATCACTGATTCGTCCAGTGACAGTTCCCGTCGACGGTAGTACACTTGGCACATCCTTTCATTGAAAAAATTGATAACTGGACGTATTTTATACAACCTGTCGGGCGGTTTTTGTTCGCCCTGTTTTGGATTTTCAGAAAAACGCAATGAACGTAGTTTTAGAAGAATACGATTTCTTGAAATACCATCGGCAATTCCTTTCACGTGAAATAAGGGTCCATTTTCCAATAGTCCTGCAAATTCCTCATCTTTACATTTCCCGTGTGCAGGAAAACTCCCAAGAACACTAACAATTCGCCAACCGTCACATATTTCCAACAGTTTATTCGCGATTGTTCTTTGGAATAATTCAATTCAGTTTCGATTTGTTCCTTTCTACAACTTTCAATAGAAATTCATCCGTCAGCAAAAGATGAAAATAATCTAAGGGAGTGTTTCCCGTTGGTTGAATTAGCAGTCCCTCATTTCTTATAAACGGGCAATTTACCATTCCAACTGGCTCGCTTTCCCATGCAACACTTGTATCAGCTACGTTACCACTTGTTACCACTTCTTCTGCCCCTACCCTGTCGCTTGGATTCACAGCCATTTCTACAGTCTCAACCAAAGCAAACTCGGCTCCGTCAGACTCTTCACTGGATTCCCACCCGTCCTCCCCACTGGCCAATTCCGTTTCCGAATCGCTTTCTTCCAATATTCGTAATAATTCCGCATCCGTTAGTTTTTGTACGTTTATTGTGTCCCGTATTTTACATTTCTTAGGTTCTGAAGGGCCCGCCGTGTCACGATTGTTTTCCATTTTCAGTCCCACAACAGAGAAACACTGTACGTAAAAAACGGGAACCGCACTAGTAAAAACTGAAAACAATACGTTCTTAGAGTGTCTGCGCAATAAACCACACCGAACACCTGTACCCGACTAAACCGAGGTGCCTCACAACAGCTGAGTTTCTAGCCGCGCAGGCGCGTCCACGGCATGTGCACCAGTTATCGGCCGGTGCGCGCTGGTGCGCCGATGGCAGCCAACGTGTTAAGAAATCGTTCACGTAGGAGAACAGTATAAATATAACGTCGTTCGGCCATCGAACAGACCATCATACGGACAACGTAGTAGTAACCGTTCCTAGCGTAGAGAAACAAATGAAAGGGTTGAAAATTAGTTGCCAGGTGCGGATAGAACCCGCTAAATTAGAATTCGATATCCTTAACATCAGTTTGTTGCAGAGTTCTTGAACATATTCTCAGTTCCAATATTATACATTTTCGTGAGACCGAGAAGCGTACGTCCACGAATCAACATAGCTTTAGAAAATTATCCCTGGTGCTTGCCCTTTTCTCACATGGTATATTGCGAACTATGAATGAAAGGTAACAGGCAGATTCCACATTTATAGATTACCGAAAAACATTTGACACGGTGTTCCACTGCAGGCTGTTAACTAAGATACGAGCATCTGGAATACGTTCTGAGAAATGGAGGGATTCGAAAACATCTTCAGTAATACAAGCCAGGATGCTCTCCTCGACGGCGTGTGTCCATCAGAGGCAAGGATATGGTCAGGAGTCCCCCATGGAAGTGTGGTAGCACCGCTGTTGTTCTCTGTACGCATAAATGGACTGCCGGACGGGGTGGGCAGCAACTGCGGATGTTTGCTGATGATGTGGTGTACGGGAAAGTGTCCAAGTGTGATGAATGGCAGTTGGCTGTAAATGCAGAAAAATGTAATGAGTAGGAAAAACAAATCCGTAATGTTCGGATACAGCATTAGTAAAGTGCTGCCTGAAACAGTACGCCGTTTAAATAACTGGGCGTAACAAATGGTTCAAATGGCTCTGAGCACTATGGGACTTAACATCTGTGGTCATCAGTCCCCTAGAACTTAGAACTACTTAAACCTACCTAACCTAAGGACATCACACACATCCATGCCCGAGGCAGGATTCGAACCTGCGACCGTAGCAGTCGCGCAGTTCCGGACTGAGCGCCTAGAACCGCTAGACCACCGCGGCCGGCAACTGGGCGTAACGTTGCAAAGCAAAATGAAATGAAACGGGGATGTGAGGAATGCGGTAGTTAAGGCGAATGGTCGACTTCGGTTTGTTGGAGGGTTTCGAGGAAAGCGTGATTCGCCTGTAAAAGAGACTGCATATAGGACGCAGGTGCGACACATTCTTAAGTACTACTCGAGTACTTAGGATCCCCACCAGGTGGGATTTAAGGAAGACATCTACGCAATTCAGCGGCGGGCTTCTGGATTCGTTACCTGTAGGTTCTAGCAACACGCAGGTGTTACGAAGGTGCTACGAGAACTCAAATGGAAATCCCTGGAGAGAAGGTGACGCTCTTTTCGAGGAACACTGTGTAGAAAATTTAGAGAACCGGCAGCTGACGCTGACTGCAGAAAGACTCTACGACTGCCAACATACATTTCGCGTAAGGAGCAGGAAGATAAGATACGAGAAACTAGGTCTCATAGGCAGGCATATAAACAGTCGTTTTTGACTCGTTCTATTTGCGAGTGGAACAGAAAATGAAATGAGTAGTAGTGATGCAGGGCACCCACCGCCACGCATCATACGGTGGCTTGAGGAGTATGTATGTAGATGTAGATTATTGACTGAAAACTTATATCTGCGGTGCGACGACTACTGCCAGAAGAATTAGCTCACTGTACCGCTGATCTGATGATATTCGTCAATTCTGAGAACCGCTACAAGTAGAATAAACATAACACCATGATCATCAGATTCTCCTGCTGCAGTGTACAACGAAATGTCTGGAATTTTCTGATCGATCAGGAATTTCATCTCTCATAGTACCCCATGATGTTTTCATATACATCTTCCACTCCTCTTCCTTGTTGTCTTCAGTCCAAAGACCGGTGTGATGCAGCTCTCTATGCTACTCTATCTTGTGCAAGCTTCTTCAACTCCCAGTACCTACTGCAACCTACATCCTTCTGAATCTGCTTAGTGTATTCATCTCTTGGCCCCCTTCTACGATTTTTACCCTCCACGCTGCCCTCCAATACTATATTGGTGATCCCTTGATGCCTCAGAACATGTCCTACCAACCGATTCCTTCTTCTAGTCAAGTTGTGCCACAAATTTCTCTTCTCTCCAATTCTATTCAGTACCCCCTCATTAGTTATGAGATCTACCCATATAATCTTCAGAATTCTTCTGTAGCACCACATTTCGAAAGCTTCTATTCTCTTCTTGTTATGGCTCTGAGCACTATGGGACTTAACATCTATGGTCATCAGTCCCCTAGAACTTAGAACTACTTAAACCTAACTAACCTAAGGACAGCACACAACACCCAGCCATCACGAGGCAGAGAAAATCCCTGACCCCGCCGGGAATCGAACCCGGGAACCCGGGCGTGGGAAGCGAGAACGCTACCGCACGACCACGAGATGCGGGCTTCTCTTCTTGTCCAAACTATTTATCGTCCATGGTTTACTTACATACATGGCTACATTCCATGCAAATACTTTCAGAAACGACTTCCTGACACTTAAATCTATACTGGATGTTAACAAATTACTCTTCTTCAGAAACGCTTTCCTTGCCATTGCCAGTCTACATTTTATATCCTCTCTACTTCGACCATCATCAGTTATTTTGCTCCCCAAATAGCAAAACTCATTTGCTACTTTAAGTGTCTCATTTCCTAATCTAATTCAATCAGCATCGTCCGATTTAATTGGACTACATTCCATTATCCTCGTGTTGCTGTTGTTGACATTCATCTTATAACGTCCTTTCAAGATAATGTCCGTCCTTTGCTGTCTCTGACAGCTCTTTCCGCGAAACCCATTCGGAGTGAACTTAATTTCTCTTGGTTTCGGCAAGAACTGCCTTGTAGTGCGCAATATCACCCTTACACGGTACATATAGCAAGGCTCTGCTGGTATTTTTTTATCTGTTGCGATAACCGTCAATATCGATCTCAGACGGTCAGTATTATTGCGCAATACACAGAAATGCGCAGTAAATATGCAGCGCATCGGGGTCCCTCTACATCAGGGCCGGCCAGAAATTGTGCACGCGTGCGGCGCTCCTGCACTTGTGCAACTTCCGGGTCACAGCGCGCACGCCGCAGCCGTCAGCGTTCATGTAGTGCATGTTTCTACCCACAGATGTCGCTTTATTCACTTGCTGGGATACTCTGTACCGGCGCATTCTAGTGCTCTTTCCACAGCTTGCAAGCCAACCATGGGAAGGTATTTCGCGTATTAAACATTTAAAATACTGTCACAGTCTACTCACTGAGACGTCTACTTTTATGTTAACAGTTTAACCCAGTAAGACAAGTAATACAGTTAACAAACGTGGGTTTTCATTAAGGCAGCTTGACTGATGGCACGTAAATACGAGTAATGTTTTTGATCTAGTATTTAAGAAAGAGAGCACTTAGTGACTTCCAACGAATCTCATTCATGATTTCAAATAACATTAAACTAATGCAAGGTTTGCTATTACTAATTCTCGGTGCCCTCAGTTACACCCACATAATTTCTGTCTCACTGACCTCTGAACAGAATGATAACCGCAGACCTCTGGATGATCACCTGTTATTTCAATACCATTATTGCTACATCTTTCATCAACTCCGTCTGAAATCTGCATAATAAATAATAACCGACAATTAGATGAATGCCACGTTTTATCGACTTCAGCTGAGCGTAGCCCTTCACACATTAAAAAAAAAAAAAAAACAATCGGTTTAATGACCAACTTTCCTGATAATAATGTAACATGGAGCAGAATGAGACACTAATGCACAGTTAGTAAACAATAATTTTTAATTATGAAAGGAATAAATCCAAACACGTTTATCACTGGTCATGAGAAATGATAATCGAGTTGATGTGTCTCATCCATTTTCTTAAGGACATTTAATTTTGCTTGCCGTTCTTCACTCTTGAGTACACTACACACGTCTTTGTGATATGTATTGTAGTGTCTTTAAATTGAAAACTTACGCTGGTCGCCTATTATTCAGCGGCATAGCAAACACTGTGAGTTTTCACCAACGGCTACAAAAAAGAGTTGCAGTTCCCAGTCATTTTCAAACGACTGAGAACATAGATCTCCCGTCCTTTGCTTTTTCACAGTACCTGCCATTTCTCAGTACTTCTGTGTTAAGGTTACGGTCACCAGCGGTAAACGAGACTGGGTATGTTGCGCTCTTGCTTGTACCACATAAACAGGGAAGTGGAGCCGCCGCCGTTCATTTAGGACACATGTCTAATAACAGATGTCGCTGTCGCTCGCTGTCGCACACGTGCGCACATGTGCAGCACTTCCGCACATCTGCACACTGTGCAGCGTTTGGCCGGCCCTGCGTCTACATGCATGCGCATGCAAACTTGGCGTACGGATAAAAGTTTTCATTTACTTTTTACAGACGTTCAGTGTGATCACCGGACGCACGACGGGAGTCGAACTCGTCCCACACTTTTCCAAATTCGTCTGAAGTTATCGCGTTCACTGCTGTCGCTATGGCGGTGCGCAGTTCACACTAAAATGTTGTAAGGAGACGTACACTGCGTAACAATTTCTAAGAGGCAACTGACACTTGCTAACGATCAACCGACAATTGCTACGAAACACCCGACCAGTGACAGTTAAAGGCAATGTAGGGGCCGGGATGTGTTAACTGCACCGAAGTCTGTACATCAATGCTCTGTATGCGTTAGATATTGGATGCTGTTCGGTGTTTGGCGAAGGTCGTTGGTTAGTGAAACATTCCGCACGGTAGGGAAACATGTCTGCAAAATATTTCACTGCTTACGATCGTGGACGAGCAGATGGACGGTCACTACTGTGGCCACAGTAATGGGTTTGCCCGACAGTGTCATCTCGCGATTAAAACAGGCGTTGAAGATGGAAATGCCACACGAAAGCATGATGGTGGTTGTAGATGGACCACCACACGCGTAGACGGTCGATACCCAGCGCTTGTGTCGAAGAGAAACAAACATCGCATTCCTAGGCACAATGCTGCAGACCTACCAACCGCTTCGCGGCAGCTAAATCAGGCTGGTATGTATGCTCTGAAACCGGTTAAATTTATCACACTTCACCCATGCCATCAATGAGAAAGAGGTCATTAGTGTAGGGGACATGTTGGTTGCGGTCAGGAGCAGTGGTCCAGAGCAATGTTCTCCGACGAATCCCGCTTCATGGTGATAGGTGATTCTAACCACCAGTTAGTGTGCAGAGAGAGGGCAATATGTTACAAATCACAGAATGTTCATGATCGTCATCAGTATGGCCTAGACGCTATGTCGAACCGTGAAAAAACTGGAACTCACTCCTAGGAGTGGGACAATATCCCCGACTGTCTCCCAACGGGTTTAGCCAGCGTGACTAACAGGTGCAAAATGTGCATTAGTGTCCGAGGTGGAAATATTCCGTAGTGAGAATCCGATATCGATCTTTCTGTTGGGAGACTGACCTGTGTTGAACATGATTTTTATTTATGTCTGTTACCCTGCTTTCCCACGTCGTGAAATCTGTACCGTTTTTCTTTATAAATATACCAACCCACCTTCATTGCGAATGTACTGTGTTTCATGAAGTCCATCACTGCCTGTTATTATTCTTGTCCAACAATTTCTCTGTTCCCTAGCAACTGTCAATCAGAGTACAGAGGTGATACCTATCACAGATCTCTACTTTGAGATCAGACGACCTCGGATGTCACAACTGAAAGAAAACAGCCCTCAGTCAATATTTTTAACGAATTAACCGGGTTTCAACCATGCTAGCAGTGTCTTCCTCAGAATTTAAATCAAAGAATGGTCTATAACATGGTCACAGAATTATGACTAAAAACGTATGATACAGAGTATAAGTACAGAATCATCGTGAAAGACTGGCAGTACTCATAAGTCATTAATAAAATAATACATATGCCAGAAGGGCATTGGTCACAAAAATATTTTAAGATTAAAAATTGTAATGGCGAGCCACTAAGGGCTGCTTGTTACATACGCGGTTACAGGTTGCTAACGGACTTTGGAACCTGTAACCGCGTAAGTAACCAGCAGCCCTTAGTGGCTCGCCATTACAATTTATTATTAAATTAAAAAGAAGGTCAGCGTTGGCCGTAATATTGATGTTTTATTGATAGCAGAATCGATTTTCGATCACATGGTGATCATCTTCAGAACTGTACAAATTAAACTCAGACACTGGTATCAAGTTATCAATAACCAAAACTGAGAAGCGATCACCGCCTCTGAAATGTGGAGGAGAGAGTAGACAGCTTGTGACACACAAGCTAGGCAAGGAGTAAAGCAGACAACGCACTTTACTGTCAGTAAATACCGGTATAATTCACTTATAGAAAGTGCTCAATATGACCGCCACCAGCATCCATACATTTTGAGAATCGCCTGATGATATCTTGCGGAACCCTTAGAAAGATTCTCGGTGTACAACGAATGGCTCCATCTGCTACTTTTATTCGTGCCACAAGGTCTTGTGGTGACTGCAGTGCTGTCCCGTACACCGGGGATTTCATGAAACCACAGAAATGAAAATCCGGCGGTGTCACGTACAGTGAGCAAGGGGACCAAGCTATTGGCCCTCCACGTCAGACCCATCTGTTGCCAAAGTTGCCATCCAAATTGTGTCTACGACCTCCTGCACATTTCAGACGCTATCACACAAACGAAGTTTATTAGAAAAATATGCTCACATGGTATCTATCCACCGTCCATCATGCCATGTAACGTAAGTTTTGATACGCCTTGTATTAAATAGCGGGACGAAGAAAAAAGTGTATCTGAAATTGATAAAAAAGAAATTATTTATTTGTCTCAAATGCAGACTGCAAACTTGTAGTGAAGCTGTTTAGTGGCGACAGTTATTTGTTAAATACTGCTAAAAGCTAAGAAAAAAAATATCAGAAATATAAACAAAAATCAATTGCCGCGTGTTTGAAAGATCATCACCTGAGAACGGTTTGACCAATTTGCTTGATTTTTTTTTTTTTGGTTGTGTTAGTTGTCGTCAGGACAAGGTTTGAATGAAAACAAATTTGGAAAATCCAACAGAAAAGTCGGAAGTTAACATCAATTGTCGCATGTATGAAACATCATCAATAAGAATGGCTCAACAGAATTGGTTGATTATTGTCTTTGTTGTGTTCGTAATTCTCAGGACAAGATTTGCGTAGCGTTCTCGCTTCCCACGCCCGGGTTCCCGGGTTCGATTCCCGGCGGGGTCAGGGATTTTCTCTGCCTCGTGATGGCTGGGTGTTGTGTGCTGTCCTTAGGTTAGTTAGGTTTAAGTAGTTCTAAGTTCTAGGGGACTGATGACCATAGCTGTTAAGTCCCGTAGTGCTCAGAGCCATTTGAACCATTTTTGAACAAGATTTGCATGAAACAAAATTTTTGGAAAATTCATGGGAAAATCCGGAAATTAAATTCAGTTGCGAAAGACCATCGCTTGAGAACTGCTCGACGGATTTGGTTAACTTTTTTCTCGCATTTTTTAAATGAAAAGTAAAATGAACATTCGGACAGACATAGGGTACATATTTTTGTAATGTATTGCATACATAAATATATATGTACTGTATCAGTGGAATACGTTGTTACTAAAAACCTCGAATAGATCTTGACGAATTTACTTCAAATTTTTACACGATACTCTACTGCACATTCGAACGGAAACTGACATGGAGAGGCTGGGAGGAGGAGATTGATTGAAACAGGGGTGAGTAGGTTATGCACAGATGTAGGGAGCTACTGAATACTCAGACGGAAATGGACCTAGAGAGGGGTGAGCTAGTTATGCACTGAGAGGTGGGGGAGGAGGAATGTACGGAGAAAGATGGGGAATGATAAAATTGGCAGACAGAAGGGAGCCAAGGAATTTAGGATGTCTATGCAATTCTCATACAAGTTTAGCAGTTGTGAAGCATTTCCGGGTTCACTAATTAACAATAAAATAATTAATTAAAGTAAAACCAGTATACTTTATTTGCTCAATCAAAAAGATGGCAACTCTAGTTATGGCACAAAAGTCATGGGGAAACGTAGATAAGGAGAAGCACAGAAAGAAGGAAAGATAAAACAGTTTCGGCAAGAGTAATCTTTCGTAATGGTTATGATTATTATTATTGTGATGTTTTAAGTAGGTGTTGCTCCTCTTATATCCGTGGCTCTCTGATCAGACGCTGTCGGCAAAGGGCTGACCATTGGCGAAGAGTTCACCAGTTTGCAGACAAAATACTCATATACGTTAATGGCTTTTAGCAAGTAGTACCGAGTATGGCATAGAGAGATGCCCTGCAGGCCGGCCACTAAGACCTCGCTTCTTCCACCCCTTTCGGCACGACACGCCACGTCCGCGCACGTGTTCCCTCGTCTGTGTATGACGATGCACAGCAGCGCATTACGCTCCCCGTCCTATGCTTTCTGACCTAATGGCTCGAAAACAAAGTCGGCGGCCGCGTGCAAAGTTCCCTCTAGTGCTCTTCTACACCGCGACACACGTCGCTCGCACGAGTCGCCACGAAAAAGTAAAAGCGGACTTCAGTCGCAACTTCCAGTCGTCGTCCGCTACGGACTTTCTACCAAAACACACTGACCTCTCGTCCGGCCCGTGGACTGGGCGGGGCACGAGACGAAAAGTCGGTGTGAAACAGCTTTATTCGCTGCTGCATTTCGGGTATCCCCTGTAATCTGGGTCGCCCGTGACAAATGGAGTGCGCAGTGATATTCCTAGCCTCTCCTCTCTCCGCTTTCCTTGCTTAACTGTTATCTCATTTGTTTAAACGTCCATCTGTATGCAATGGTATGGGCGAAGTTGGGCTGCAAGGAAAACAACGTTCTTCGCAAACCGAAGACACATCCATCGCCGCCACATAGATAGTATCAATTTGAGGAAAGTCCTAAAGTGTAATGGGTATTAATTAGCAGCAAGTGCTGCCAGAGCCATCTGTTGTCAAATTTCTAAACTGTTTCGTCACACGCCGCTAGGCTCCTTGCAACTGAAAATGCCATATGGCTCTGTGTTGTAAAATCTACCTGTAGTCTTACAACTGCAATTCGCGACGTTTTTAGGGTTCCGTACATCAATCCGTGAATCTGGAACCGTTATGCTCGTAGGATCACTTTCTTGCCCGTCCGTCTGTCTACCTGCTTGTCTGCCCATCCGTCAGAGTGTTAAGCCCCCTTTTCACAGGAGCGGGCACAGGTATCAAGTTGAGATTTATGTCAAATACGAAGGTCTACGGTCTCTTGGTGGTGTAAGAAATTTAAACTTCTATCTCAATGCAGTAGGAAGATACTGCTAGTCACGTCACATATTTTGATACTCGCAAACTCACTAATTAAACCTACAGCGCACTTCCTGTTGAGTCACAATTATAAAAAATGTATGCTAACAAAATCTTCCGTCGTTTCTTGGTAGAACAACACTTCAATAAATGAAAAGCACCAGTCTGCGGTTTGTTCCACAATATTATTTTTATTGTGTTAACCGGTTTTCGGCTTACAAGACCATCTTCAGACATTTGCTGAATATTGTCACCAAAGAAGTTACAATGTTTGCAAACAACATTGGAACAGAAGTAACATGTCTAGACTGAAGGAGAAACATACAGTAAGTAACGCCTTTGACAGTGTGGTGGTAATGCAATGAAAAAGCATCAATCAAAATCAAATCGGATTAATAATAATAGTTCAATATGCTGTCCACCACTTTCTGTAACAAGTGATCAAAGTGGTTCCGGGGTCACGTTCTGACAGTGTTGTGCAGTGCGTGCCTTCATTGCAGCTACGTTTGCAGTCGGAACACTGAACACAAGATCTTTCAGATTGCCCGACAGCCAGAAGTCACACGGATTGAGATCAGGTGATCGGGACGGCCAGACTGTAGGGAAATGGCGGCTGATAATTCTAGCATTTCGGAAATAGCGCTTCATCAGCTACTTAACTGGATTTGTAATGTGCGGAGGTGCGCCATCTTGTATGAAAATGATCTCATCCACACATATACGCTGTTGGAGAGCTGGGATGACGTGGTTGCGCAAAAGAGACTCATAGCACTTACCAGTGACGGTACAGGTAACAGGAACGGAAAACCTGTCTCTTCAAAAAAAAATATGGCTCTCTCCATTGCCATAAAAACATCCTACCATCCTGTCCCTTCTTCTTGTCATTGTTTCCTGTATGTGTTGTTCTTGGCCGATTCTGCGGAGACCCACCTCACCCCTCATCAACATGATCTACATCACCACGTCTCAAATGCCTCGATTCGCTTCTTTCGCAATTTTCCCACACCCCATCATTCATACAATGCCGTACTCCAAACGCACAATCTCAGAAATTTCTTCCTCACTTTCACGCCCATGGTTGATACTAGTAGAATTCTTTCGGTCACCAATGGCCTCTTTGTCTGTGCTAGATCCCTTTTTACGTCCTCTTTGTTTCGCCCATCGTGCAAACACTTTCTCGGAGAACAGCAATGTCATCTTCGCCTCTTATCTACATCAACATCTACATGTACATCAATATTTTGGAAGACACTGTGAGTTGCATGGCACAGGATACCTCCCATTGTACATAGGAATTCTTCTCGTTCCATTCACATATGGAAAGCAAAAAGAATATTCTGTGTGCGCTGTAATTAATTTAATCTTGTCCTCACGATCCCTACTGGAGCGATACGGGGGGTAGCAGAATATTCATGCTGTCTTCATTTATCACTGATGTCCTTTCACCATGATTTCAATCCCATTCCTTGCCCCTCATTTTACTTCTGTAATTCTTCTTCCAGGTATAGTTTGGACTGTAAGGGTAACGACTATACTCCTGTTTTACATCCATTCTAATGGTGCGCTTTACATTCTCATTTTTCCCTGTCTACTGTTGTGCATATTGTATATTACTCGTCTTTCCCTGTAGCTTACAACTATTTGCCTACGAATTTCGAATACCTTCCACTGATTTACATTCTCGAATACTTTTTCTAGATAGACATATCCTATGAGTGTGCTTCCATTCTCAAGCACATCATCACAACTTCGTCCCTGTTGCCTTTACCTTTCTTAAAGCCAAACTAATTGATCCTCGACTTCCTTTCCCCATTTGTAGAGGGATTTGTTAGTAAATGAAATGGGGAGGATGATTTTAGATTGTTATAATATAATTTATTCCTTAAATGCATTCAAGAACGTAACTGCATGAAATCTTACTATCAAAGTATTCAAACGTGCTTTGAATAAGGGTCGGGGGATATGATACGCAATCTGACCTTAATTAGAATTAATGGCTTCTAATATGCAATCTAACACTGAAAGGTTAAATATTCTCGAAGTGCAATCAGTCTTTAAAGTAAATCAGACATTCAACAAAGCTGTTTTACTATAAAGTTAAATGGGCACCTGTGATTGATGTGAAAACTGTGGAAATCTTGATATATAATATAATTTATTGCTTATTTGCATTCAAGAGCACAACTAAATAAAATCTTGCTGCCAAAGTATTCAAAAGAGCTTGGAATAAAGGTCGTGGTTCCTGATACGTAATCTGACCTTAAATTAGAATTAATTGCACTTAAAATGAAATCTGACATTAAAAGGCTAAGGTTTCTGTAACTGCAGTCTGACTTCAATATAAATCAAACACTCAAAAACGCTGTCTTACTATAAAGTGAAATGGGCATCTGTGATTGCCCGTGAAAACAATGCGAAACAACTAACTGAATCTAATGACCAACTCACAGATGAAAATGCATCGAACAGATCGTAGTTGAAATCAAGTCATTAGCAAACGCAAACCTGAATCTGGATTTTAGACTGGAATAAGTGAAGCTTATTGGGCATTGTTCGTCAAGTAAAATTCCCTCCTCCATAATAGCTGCTGGTTCGGTCTCACCGTGTAAGCTGTTGAGATGGCGAAGCTTGAGACCGCTGCAAGTTGCGAAGTATTACACCGCCTGGTGTGAACTTAAAGTCTCGCGAGGGCTGCACTGGATCACGGCGGTAGACTGCTGCAGCAGGTGTCGCTGAGCGATGTCAGCAACAACAGTCTCGCTCATTACCAGCAACAAGAGTGTCCTTCCTGAAGTAATGAGATTAATTTTTTTGGATTTGTTTTATGGGGACGAGCTGGCTCTCAAGTTAGGTGCAGTGGACTGCAGCGAATCACAATTGTTGTTACTTTTATAAACTTCTCCTTCCTATACCTTTTTTGTCGTGATTAACCACTAGTTTTTCAGGGGACGGAACTGTTCTCTTGACTCCCAATTCGCCGTCTCCAGCCTGTAGTGGTGGGGGGAGGGGGGGGGAGGGGCATTTCAAGTTCTACCGTTTCCCTCCCTATTATCAGTCCTCTCTGTTATAACTATTCCCTGCCTCCCTGTGACTACCTCCATCGCTCTCTACTCGTTAGTTTGTTGCTGTCAACGAATGGGAAGCATGTATTTCAAGTCGAAAAAATCCCCGAATTCTGGTTTCCTTTTAATGTGGCTCAAAGTGAAAAAATACGACTCGGCCCGCAGCGGTACTACGCGATCAACCCGGTGGATTGCTAAGCAAAGGACCCCGGGGTTCGTTTTCCGGTCGAATTGGAGATTTTCTCCGCTCTGGGATTGGACAATGTGTTTTCCTTACATACCTACCGTCATAATTGATTTTACTGCTGAGACGGCTGAAAGGGCACGGCCCGAAAGCCAGTAAATTGAAAAAAAAAGTCCTACGATTTGGGTGTAACCTGCTCTCTCAAGAGGTGTTAGATGTATACGTCTGACAGTCTTCCAGCTTTGGCCTTTTCTTACAGTAAACTGGAGACGCGAGCTTTGCTTCGGATCAGAGCGGTTGTGCTAATATTTTCGGGTGCAGATTGTGTCGGAAGGTGCTGAGATGCACGGTCGGCCGCTTCCGACTTGAGGCCTGTGAATGTAAGCGTCCACGGCCGCACAGCCGAACTGGGATCCCCATGAAGAATAAAAAGGATACTACTAACTGCAACATCAAGTGACATAAATGAATCGTAATACTCTGTATTGTGACTCTGACTTCCTATTCAGCGAGACTGTCTATCATTCGCCTCAAGTTCATGTAACTTCATAGCAGTGCAGTATAATAACACTCTCTACTCGACATGTTATTCGTGGGGTTATTATTAGGAGTTACGAGGCGTGTTTTTTAAGTAAGTACCGTTTTGAAAATAAAAAATATGTGCTAAGATATCTCAATAATTTTATTTTTACATGAACGCCTGTGCCTTAATCTACTTTTCTACATAATTTCCGTCAATATTGAGGCACTTGTGACAACGTTGTACCAGTTTTTGAATACCCTCCTCATAGAAGTCTGCCGCCTGACTTGTTAACCACTGCATCACCTCTGTTTTGACTTCGTCATCGTCTTGAAGACGCTGACCGCCCAGGTCTTTCTTCAAGTGCAGGAACAGATGGTAGTCACTGGGCGCAAGATCGGGGCTGTACGGAGGATGATCTAGAGTTTCCCATCGAAAATATGTGATGAGATCTTTGGTCTGATTCGCCACATGCGGACGGGCATTGTCTTGCAGCAAAACGATGCCCTTGCTCAACTTCCATGCACTGTTGCTTTCATTCTGGTATGACGTAGGCCACCTATGTTTCATCGCCTGTAGCAGTTTGGCTTAAGAAATCATCACAATCGTTGTGGTACCGCTCAAGGAAAGTCAGTGCACTGTCTAAACGTTTGGTTTTGTGCACATCCGTCAGCATTTTCGATACCCAACGTGCGCACAATTTTCGCTAATTCAAGTGCTCGGTCACAATGCCATACAAAACACTACGACAAACATTAGGAAAGTGATCCCGCAAGGAGGAAATCGTAAAGCGTCTGTTTTCACTCTTCTTATTGTCCGCTCCTTGCACCAAACTTTCAGTAACGACCGAAGGACGCCCACTCCTTTGTACATCATGCATATTTGTGCGGCCATCAAAATGGTTCAAATGGCTCTGAGCACTATGCTCATCTGAGGTCATCAGTCGCCTAGAACTTAGAACTAATTAAACCTAACTAACCTAGGGACATCACACACATCCATGCACGAGGCAGGATTCGAACCTGCGACCGTAGCGGTCGCTCGACTCCAGACTGTAGCGCCTAGAACCGCACGGCCACTCCGGATGCGGCCATCTTTAAATACACTACTGGCCATTAAAATAGCTACACACGAAGATGACGTGCTACAGACGCGAAATTTAACCGACAGGAAGAAGATGCTGTGATATGCAAATGATTAGATTTTCAGAGCATTCACACAAGGTTGCCGTCGGTGGCGAGACCTACAACGTGCCTGGTGAAACGATGTTGTGATGCCTAGGTGTAAGGAGGAGAAATGCGTGCCCTCACGTATCCGACTTTGATAAAGGTCGGATTGTAGGCTATCGCGATTACGGTTTATCGTATCGCGACATTGCTGCTCGCGTTGGTCGATATCCAATGACTGTTAGCAGAATATGGAATCGGTATGTTCAGAAGGGTAATACGGATCGCCGTGCTGGATCACAACGGCCTCGTGTCACTAGCAGTCGAGATGACAGGCATCTTATCCGCATGGCTGTATCGGATCGTGCAGCCACGTCTCGATCCCTGAGTCAACAGATGGGGACGATTGCAAGACAACAACCATCTGCACGAATAGTTCGACGATGTTTGCAGCAGCATGGACTATCAGCTCGGGGACCATGGCTGCGGTTACCCTTGACGCTGCATCATAGACAGGAGCGCCAGCGATGGTGTACTCAACACGAACCTGGGTGCACGAATGGCAAAACGTCATTTTTTCGGATGAATCCAGGTTCTGTTTACAGCATCATGATGGTCGCATCCGTGTTTGGCGACATCGTCGTTAACGCACATTGGAAGCGTGTATTCACCTTCGCCATACTGGCGTATCACCTGGCGTGATGCTATTGGTTGCCATAGGTTACACGTCTCGGTCACCTCTTGTTCGCATTGATAGCACTTTGAACAGTGGACGTTAGATTTCAGATGTGTTACGACCCGTGGCTCTACCCTTCACTCGATCCCTGCGAAACCCTACATTTCAGCAGGATAATGCACGACCGAATGTTGCAGGTCCTGTACGGGCCTTTCTGGATACAGAAAATGTCAGACTGCTGCCCTGGGTAGCTCATTTTCCAGATCTCTCACCAACTGAAAACGTCTGGTCAATAGTGGCCGAGCAACTAGCTCGTCACAATACGCCAGTCACTACTCTTGACGAACTGTGGTATCGTGCTGAAGGTGCATGGGCAGCTGTACCTGTATACGCCATCCAAGCTCTGTTTCTCTCAATTCCCAGGCGTATCAAGGCCGTTATTACAGCCAGAGATGGTTGTTCTGGGTACTGATTTCTCAGGATCTATGCACCCAAACTGCGTGAAAACGTAATCACATGTCAGTTCTAGTATAATATATTTGTCCAATGAATACCCGTTTATCATATGCAATTTTAATGGCCAGTAGTGTACTTTTACCCACTTCCTTATCATTCCATCACTGATAATGTTTTCTCCGTAAACTGCACAGATCTCATGATGAATATCGATCGCTTTTAGGCCTTTAGCACTGATAAGTCTTATAACAGCCCGTAATTCACGGTCGGCGGGACTCACAATTATCGGAGCATCTTAAACAAAAGGAAGAATCAGACTGTAGTGGCGTCAGTGCGTAGATTAAGGTACAGGCTTTCATGTAAAAATAAAATTATTGAGATATCTTAGCATGTCTTTTTTTAATTTCAAAACGGTACTTATTTAAAAAATAATCGTAACTCCACGCATTCTTCTGTATTCTATTCCTGTTAGCAACTTAGGGTGCATGAGCTGTTAGGCTGTTTGTGCGACAGGTCATGCACTTCTCTGACCTTGCTGTCTCCGGCATTGAGTTACACAGGCCAAAGCGAAGTGATGGATCTAAGAGGTGTGTAGTACGTGAGGCGGGGACATCGAGCCGCAGCTAGCAACCCCAGTAAAACCACCGTAACCGCGCAGCTACGATGGCGCGCAGAAGAAAATACGCGAGACCCTGTGCTATAACGTAGTGTCGCGTTAATGACTGTCCAGGGACGGGGTTATTTCGGGAGCTGTCGGCGGTGAATGATTGATGGAGTCGTTATCGCCGGGATAAGGAGCGGTCGGCTGGCTGCCGTGGGAGTAGGGGAGGAACAGGAAGCTATCCAGCTAGAGGAGTGCCCAGCCTCGGAAATGGCCGTGGCTGCAGCTCTCCCGGCGAAGAAGCAATTAAGGGCCGCAGACGACTTCCGCATCCGATCCACATCTTTTGTGATCACCGTGATTTAATACCGCACTTCTTGATGAAAAATGCTGGAATTCTTCTTTATTTTATCGCCTTCGTTACAGGACCTATAATTCTTTCTCTGTTCCATCTTCAACTCTCTGATTCGCACATTGCACCTCAACTTTCACATCCTTTCTTTTGCACAACAACGCTTTTTTCCTTAGTTTATTATTCTCTTCGTTCATCACATCCAGCGCTTTGTATTGAGTAGGGAGCACTGTTACGATTCTCAACACTGTGAGTAGGTAAGCGTTTTCTGTCGTTTCCCACGCAACACATTTGACTCTCTTATTATTGCTACGAGCTGCACGTTTTTTCCATCGTATGGAACGACTTCTGGATGGAGAAATTAGTTATTGTGGAATTCCAGCTTTTGACGTCCTCTGAAGATTTAGAGACCCAGGAAAGTGTGGAATGTGTGTGTTATACGTGAAACCTGACGGGAATTCCATAGTTCTAAATGTCACCCAAATCGCAATATTGCCTGGCATAAATCTTGAAAGTAGTCTATTATTTACGAATGTATGGGTAGGAACCAAACGAACTTTGAGCTGCTGCTATTGATTCTACCAACGATTTAATACAGGATTCGCCAGATGCCTGAGCATCAGTGATTAATACAGAAATAAAAGAATATGTCTTGCGGCTGTAGGCTGATCGGAAGCTACCTGATTTAAAAGAAAATTTGCACCACGTAATTCTCGTGAGAAATAAGCTCCTTCACAGAAAAGTATGGCTGACAGCCTTGGTTAATATATGTTGAAGTAAGAGGAGATTTAAGATTACCGAAATGATACCCTGAGGAATTCGATTACTGCACATTTATTTTACCAAGGTACCCACACAAGGAAAAAAAAAGAAACGAAACAGACTGACCATTTTCGATCAGAGCTAACAAGAGATACATGAAGTGTTAAACTTTCTCAGTTACAAGTAATTCACGTATGGTCAGTCCGTAAGGTACTGGGAAACAAGCCCGCGCTGTGGGGGAAATAACTGCGTTATCCATTGGTGTTAAGGAGTGTTTAGACATGCACCAGAGTTAATTCGTGCACCAGGCGACTTAGTGATAACTCAAGATTCAATGTAACAAGCGTTGAATCCCGAATCGCGAAAGAATTGAAATGAAAAATTAAGAACCATGACTTTGGCAGTGAAACGACTCTGACATGATCGCAAGGAGTTCACACGATGCTAACCTCAACTGCAGCGAGAATACTCACCATTCTGGCTGCTCCCTCGGATCTTGAACGAAGCTCAACTGCTGTCCATCCATCTCAGAAGCTGGCAGCCTCTGTTCTCCGCCACTCTCCAAATCGGCATTTTTTTCTTCGCCGCCCTTCAGAACAGAATTTTTAGTGCACCACGCTCTGAATGTTCTCTGTAATATTACGTTTCTCTAACACTGGCGTCGCAACAAAGTAATTTCGCCAAAAGTCCGCGTCAGCCAACCAGTGCTTATGTTTATTTGTTTCACCTACTAGAAGAGGGAAAATTTTCCACACGACTCCCTTCCTCCCTTCTAACGAGTCTCAGAAAGATACACGCCATATGATGATGATGATAATGATGATGATGAGATCCCATACTCCGAGGAGCGTAGGGGACGATGCGGGAGACCCGCACTGCTGTACTAGAAGTCCTAGTGGTGGTGGTTTGCCATTGCCTTCCTCCGACCGTAATGGGGATGAATGGTGATGATGAAGACGTCACAACAATACCCAGTCATCTCGAGGCAGGAAAAATACCTGACCCCGCCGGGAATCGAACCCTGGACTCCTTGCGCGGTAAAAGCGAACGCTACCGCGAGACCACGAGCTACGGAGACACGCCGTATACTAGGTGCATATGTTAGTTCTAGCCTTGGCGTTAGTGTATGAGACATGAGCAGAAACTCGTTTCTCCCCCTACCATCTTGCTTATTTTTTGAAAGTGTCTCAGCACTTCCCACGATTTTGGTAGACATATTTGGCTTCGGTATTTTTGTCGGGGGTATAGCTTCCTACTTAACCAGTAAGTTGTCAACCGTGATTGGCGCCTGTGTATCCTGGCGGTGTAAACTGGCATGAGGTTTTAACTGTCATGTCTGGTCGGGAGCCATAGGATCTGCAAGAGGTGTGTCTTTGTGTTTAATCAGCGAAGTGTCCACCATCATACGTACTGCCGAGAACGCACTATAACAAACTTCTGTCAGGCCTGTAAAGCGATCATCCTGGGTAGCGCCTCTCCTGAATGCGTTATGCAAAGGTGCTGCATTGTCTGAGCGACAAAAAGGGGGCCATCCCGCCTGCGCGTGTGAGCGCACACATGCGAACATTACCTCAAACAAACGAAAAACTATTATTTCAATAAGGTCTGACTTACTTATTGCTCGACCTGTTAAGAGAAGTATAAACTTGTCTCTCTAGATTATGTTAAAAGGAGATAATTACGAGGGTGGCTGCAATTGTTTCTCCTCTATTCACACTGAAATAACTGGTGGAAATGAAAATTAACTGACTTTTAATTACAGCAGATGGACGTCTCGTCAAAGTGCAACTAGTGAGACAAACGCCAGCGTCTTCCCAAGTTAATTTTGTTAAACTACCTCGTCATCTGCTGTCAGATTAGATTTTCACATTAGTTGGAATTGGAAGTAAATGAGGTCTGCAGAGGAAACTGTCAGTTATTTTAAGCCTAAAGAAAAGAACGGCACACTGCTTTCTATGAGGTTGGTTGTACAGGGTAGGGCAAACAAAAGTGGCCCGGGGAACAGAGTTGAAGGGTGCAAATAAACACAGCAGATGAAAGGAAATACAGTTCTAACCTGACTACAGCAGGCCGGCCGGAGTGGCCGAGCGGTTAAAGGCGCTACAGTCTGGAACCGCACGACCGCTACGGTCGCAGGTTCGAATCCTGCCTCGGGCATGGATGTGTGTGATGTCCTTAGGTTAGTTAGGTTTAAGTAGTTCTAAGTTCTAGGGGACTTATGACCACAGCAGTTGAGTCCCATAGTGCTCAGAGCCATTTGAACCATTTGACTACAGCAGATGATGTTGAAAGTGACCAGCATTCATGTGTTAGCACCTTTGTGCCCTGATCGGCAAGTTTCTGGAAGCGGATCGAAGCTGGATTGCTATAACTGCTGCAGTATCATACGAAATATTCTGTTGCAGTTCTTGCGAGCTCCCCACACAATGTAAACGCACACTGACAGATGAGGCAACCTGAGTGGCCAGCTAAGGCCGCGACCAGACTGAACTCTGCTAATAATTCTGTCGGCCGTGAAAATTGTGCAAATGTGCTCCAATGCTCGGCCGACTGTATGGGTAGTTGCTCCATCCTGTTGGAAGTAAATTGGTGTGGTTATATGCATACATTCACGTCACTCGTATCCACTCGTCCCTGCCATTTTTATTTGCCCCACCTTGTATTTGCAAAATTTAGCAGGAGGCAAAAGCCAATGGACAGTTTAGAAAAGCAAAAAGATATGAGAGGGATCTCTCTCGATCTGAGAATGTCATATTGATTTTTGATCATTAGTAAATGAATAAAGATCTGTTCATATTGATCGAGCAATGAGGGCTGGAGATTTCAAATTTGTATCCAGTTTACTGAAAATAAGCTCACTGGATAAAATTTCAGTCACACCCTTAAAAAGAAAGCTTCCTGGTAGCTTTGGAGTTCTGTAGATTGTGTAGAACTAGTACCAGGTGGTTATGTGACAATCCATTGCTGGAGTAAAACGCTGCAGTGAAATCTGTATGCGTGCGCCAGCCTTTTTTATAGAAATAGTGCAGTAAGACATGACGATGGGAAGACGTGACAAAACGGCAGAAAGAAGCTATTCTATTTGGTTGTGGCCGTAATCACACCACGATTTGTTTGTGTAAGAACGCATACTGTCCAAAGTGTATGCAGGGAACAGTGTACCGCTTGTAGCCATGTAAAAAGGCATAACAACACACAGTAACCAACGACTGTTACACCTTGTGAAAGACTGTCGATTTTAAACCCAACAGTAATCGCTACTGTTACTGATTGAAAATCCATCTCAAGCAGTTTCTGAGCGAACAGTAAGAAGGGTTTGCATGTAATCAACATTTGGAGTCGGGTACCGCTCGAAAATCTAACGCAGGCAAATTCATAACGATAAACACTTTTCATTGGAATATACAGGGTGATTCAAAAAGAATACCACAACTTTAGGAGTTTAAATCTCTGCAACGACAAAAGGCAGAGCTAAGCACTATCTGTCGGCGAATTAAGGGAGCTATAAAGTTTCATTTAGTTGTACATTTGACCGCTTGAGGCGCTGTTGACTAGGCGTCAGCGTCAGTTGATGCTAAGATGGCGACCGCTCAACATAAAGTTTTTTGTGTTATTGAGTACGGCAGAAGTGAATCGACGAGAATCCGCGGGAAACAACTCAGTATGAACGTGACTCGCCTAAGGTGAACGTTTTCTGTGCCATTTCAGCCAATAAAGTTTTTGGTCCCTTTTTCTTCGAAGGTGCTACTGTAACTGGACTACAGTATCTGGAGATGTTAGAGAATTGGCTGTTCCCTCAGCTCGAACAAGAAGCACAACAATTCATATTTCAGCAGGATGGAGCGCCACCACATTGGCACTTATCTGTCCGTAACTACCTGAACGTCAACTACCCGAGGCAATGGATCGGCCGCCAGGCAGCCCGTGACAGAGCACTTCATCACTGGCCTCCAAGAAGCCCTGATCTTACCCCCTGCGATTTTTTCTTATGGGGGTATGTTAAGAATATGGTGTTTCGGCCACCTCTCCCAGCCACCATTGATGATTTGAAACGAGAAATAACAGCAGCTATCCAAACTGTTACGCCGGATATGCTGCAGAGAGTGTGGAACGAGTTGGAGTATCGGGTTGATATTGCTCGAGTGTCTGGAGGGGGCCATATTGAACATCTCTGAACTTGTTTTTGAGTGAAAAAAAAACTTTTTTAAATACTCTTTGTAATGATGTATAACAGAAGGATATATTATGTTTCTTTCATTAAATACACATTTTTAAAGTTGTGGTATTCTTTTTGAATCACCCTGTATGATTAACATCGAGTAATATGATAAGTAGTAATGATTGTTCGTAACTGACTAATACAACCGTACTCTTATTTTACTCTTGATTAGAATTTGCATGCCTTGTAGAAGCAAAAGAGTGTTGAAAGCATATTGAGCGGCGGAGAAAGCATGCGGATTGCCACCCCTGGAGCCAGTTCACAGAAGGCCTGCCAAGGGAGAGGCGCCGGCCGAAGTGGCCGTGCGGTTCTGGCGCTGCAGTCTGGAACCGCGAGACCGCTACGGTCGCAGGTTCGAATCCTGCCTCGGGCATGGGTGTGTGTGATGTCCTTAGGTTAGTTAGGTTTAACTAGTTCTAAGTTCTAGGGGACTAATGACCTCAGAAGTTGAGTCCCATAGTGCTCAGAGCCATTTGAACCATTTTGAAGGGAGAGGCGAGGGTCAGTTGCCCATGGACCATGTTCGCGCTGAGCTGCGCTGGGACGTCCAGCTTTGTTCTGAACAAACACAGACAGGCTCTCCTGTGGTAAAAACATCTGGCAAAAACGGTTTATAACCTGAGAATGGAGTGAGAAGGTTAGCTTATTAGCAGAAGCCACTATTGTGCTCTAATGTACACTGTTTCTCCAGAAATCACTGGACGCCAGAAACTTTTTTATAAACATCTCACAGCTTTTGGCCTTTAAAAAGGTGAGACACTGTTGAACATGTTGACTGCAAAAAAACAAATGTTTACAGAATTCAAGGACTGTCAGCGTAGGCTAACGTAAATACATTACAAGTTAGAGAGAGAAATTGGTCGGCTATGATCGAGAACAGCCTCATTGGTCACAAAGAGAGAGAGAGAGAGAGAGAGAGAGTGAAGGGTTTTTTTCTGTGGAAGATGCTAGGACGAACGTTATTGGTTAACCAGCAGGATGAAGAGGACCAATGTTTTCAGACAAGTGTTTTCTAAGGAGAATTTTTATAGATCGGTACTCTGAAGACTCAGAGACAAGCTATTCCGAATTGAGGAAGAGATACGGAACACGGCAACGCAAGGTTTCCTTTCAATTAACATTCGTCCGCCCCCGGTAGCTGAGTGGTCAGCGCGTCAGAATTTTAATCCTAAGGGCCCGGGTTTTATTCCCGGCTGGGTCGCAGATTTTCTTCGCTCAGGGACTGGGTGTTGTGTTGTCCTAATCATCATCAGTGCATCCCCTTCGACGCGCAAGTCGCCGAAGTGGCGTCAAATCGTAAGACTTGCACCCGGATAACGGTCTACCCGACGGGAGGGCCTAGTCACACGACATGTTTAAATTAACATTCGATCAGAAATCATTCGATATTCGGGAGCCTCCGTCACCTGGTTCCATGCTGAGAGCTACCATCAACTCTCCTGTCTGTCACGCCACATGACCTACTGTATCGGGGGCTTTCGAAAAAATTCAGGCTGATCTGCTCTCAGCCACTGGCGAAGGTAGTTTCTGGCACCAATAATTTGTTCTGCAGCCTCCACCTGCAATAGTTCAGAGAGATCGAAATGCAACCATGTAGCGATGTGTAGGGACAGTGAAGACATTTTATAGTGTTTCAGCTAATTCAGGCTTCCCTCTGGAGACTTGTATTTTAAAATCAACGAACAGTCCACTTTCAACTCCAACGACAGGTGTGACATATTCCATTCTGTGGTACTACCTATTTTCAGTTAACGTTACGACAATCGCTGTACTCTTCGCAATTACAATTAATTCTATTGCGCGATTATTAGGATCTTTCACCATGTCAGATACGCCAAGGTCTTGCTATATTAATGTTGCCACTGTTTGTCATATACTTTTTCAATAATCGTTTCGAAATATATAGAAGTAATTGTGATTCATGTCTCAAATATTAGTTGTAAGTTTCCCCATACATTATTTTGGAGGGCACCCTGAAGTTATTGAAACACCTGGTATGTTTACCTTGCAGTTTTAAAACCAGATCTCGTTGCATGCCATTGTTCACAGGCCCATATGAAACTGACTTATCAAAAGCCTATGATAGGATTAGAAAAATTTATATAATAGAAATCTTAATCGACAAGAGAGTACCGATGGGTTTAGAGAAAATCACAGAATGAGAATTAAAACACATGAAGGATTCACAGATGAAATTATGCCGGATAAAGGAAGTAGACAAGGAGACTCCTACTCAGCTTAATGATGGACCACATCATTGATGACGTAAGAAAGAAAGCGGGCTGTAGAATGGGAAATAAAGTGGTAAATATTATATGTAACATTCATGAAGTACTGACGATAATTTACAAAGATTACTTCGCCAGATTAATAAATCAGCCAATCGATGTAACATGGGAATCTCATCTAAAAAAAAATTAAGAGTATAGTAGTATCAGAAGCACCCGTGCGATATAAATTGGAAGTAGATGGTGGTCAATTAAATAAGTGATGAGCTTTAAGTATCTAGGGACTGTTATCACAAGCCATAAATATTTAACGATGTAAGTGAAAAATCAAGTGGCAAAGGCAGTAAGGATAGCCAGGTGCCTGCAACATACTATATGGAGAAACAAATTACTACAATTGAGAGGAAAATAAAAATACCTAAAACAATGGCGCGTCATGTTTTGACACATGCAGCAGAAACTAGACCAGAAACGAAAAAGACGAAACAAAAGTTAAAGGCAGTGAAAATGAAGGTACCAAGACCGTTCCAAGGAGTACCTGTGTCGGACAAAAGAACAGATGTGTCCATAAGAGAACAGTGTGGAATACAAAATACAAATAAATGAATGAATGAAGACAAGGAGGGGAAATTAGAAGGATCGCGTGGAAAGGATGGACTCCACAAGGCTAATTAAATTTATAAACATAGACGACTGCTAGGGAAACGACTACCCAGACGAACACTTGAGAGATGGACAGCAGTTGGTCCAGTATACAGGGTGGTCCATTGGTAGTGACCGGGCTAAATATCTCACGAAATAAGCATCAACCGAAAAAACTACAAGGAACGAAACTCGTCTAGCTTGAAGGGGGAAACCAGAGGGCGCTATGGTTGGCCCGCTAGATGGCGCTGCCATAGGTCAAACGGATATCATCTGCGTTTTTTTTAAACAGGAACCCACATTTTTATTACATATTCCTGTAGTACGTAAATAAATATGAATGTTTTAGTTTGACCACTTTTTTCACTTTGTGATATATGGTGCTGTAATAGTCATAAACGTATAAGTACGTGGTATCACGTAACATTCCGCCAGTGTGGACGGTATTTGATTCGTGATACATTACCCGTGTTAAAATGGACCGTTTACCAATTGCGGAAAAGTTCGATATCGTGTTGATGTATGGCTATTGTGATCAAAATGCCCAACGGGCGTGTGCTGTGTATGCTGCTGGGTATCCTGGACAACATCATTCAAGTGTCCGGACCGATCGCCGGATAGTTACGTTATTTAAGGAAACAGGAAGTGTTCAGCCACATGTGAAACGTCAACCACGGCCTGCAACAAATGATGATGGCCAAGTAGGTGTTTTAGCTGCTGTCGCGGCTAATCCGCACATCAGTAGCACACAAATTGCGCGAGAATCGGGAATCTCAAAAACGTGCTACATCAACATCGATTGCACCTGTACCATGTTTCTATGCACCAGGAATAGCATGGCGACGACTTTGAACGGCGTGTACAGTTCTGCCACTGGGCACAAGAGAAATTCCAGGACGATGACAGATTTTTTGCACGCGTTCTATTTAGCGTCATTCACCAACAGCGGTAACGTAAAGCGCCATAATATGCACTATTTGGCAACGGAAAATCCGCGTTGGCTGCGACAAGTGGATCATCAGCGACCTTGGCGGGTTAATGTATGGTGCGGCATTATTGGAGGAAGGATAATTGGCCCCCATTTTGTCGATGGCAATGTAAATGGTGCAAAGTATGCTGATTTCCTACGTAATGTTCTACCGATGTTAGTACAAGATGTTTCATTGCATGACAGAATGGCGATGTACTTCCAGCATGATGGATGTCCGGCACATAGCTCGCGTGCGGTTGAAGCAGTATTGAATAGCATATTTCATGACAGGTGGATTGATCGACGAAGCACCAGACCATGGCCCGCACGTTCACCGGATCTGACGTCCCCGGATTTCTATCTGTGGGTAAAGTTGAAGGATATTTGCTATCGTGATCCACCGACAACGCCTGACAACATGCGTCAGCGCATTGTCAATGCATGTGCACACTACTGGCTTTTGAGAGGAATGTCGTTACACGTTTTGCCAAATGCATTGAGGTTGACGGACATCATTTTGAGCATTTATTGCATTAATGTGGTACTTATAGGTAATCTATAGGTAATCACGCTGTAACAGCACGCGTTCTCAGAAATAATAAGTTCACAAAGGTACATGTATCACATTGGAACAACCGAAATAAAATATTCAAACATACCCACGTTCTGTATTTTAATTTAAAAACCAACCTGTTACCAACTGTTTGTCTAAAATAGTGATCCATATGTTTGTCACTATTACAACGCCATGTATCACAAAGCGAAAAAAGTGGTCCAACTAAAACATTCATATTTCTTCACGGTCTACACGAATATGTAATAAAAAATGGGGGTTCCCATTTTAAAAGAACGCACTTGATATCCGTTTGACCTATGGCAGCGCCATCTAGCAGGCCAACCATAGCACCATCTGGTTTTCCTCTTCAAGCGAGACAAGTTTCGTTCTTTGTAGTGTTTTCGTTTGGCGCTTATTTCGTGAGATATTTGGCCCGGTCACGATCAGTGGACCACCGTGTATAAAAGGAATGAGGCAGATAAACAGGAGCAACACTAGTCAGCAGCAGCAAAAGAAGAAGAAGAAGAAGAAGAAGAAGAAGAAGAAGAAGTGGAATTGCAAGTCATCATCCGACGAAACAACAGAGAAACTGGACAGCAGCTGACTGGAGACGTGTGTTGTGGTTCGATGAGTCGCAGGTTTAACTGTTATGAAATGACGCGAGGCGTCGTGTGCAGCGGCGGCGCAAAGAAGTGTTTAGCCCGCACTGTGTGGAGGGTCTAGTTCAGGCCAGACGGGTTCTGTGATGTTTTGGGCCTGACTTGGCTCCACTGATTCAAGTTATTGTGAACATGAACTACTATGTTTAATTCAACTCTCTTTGTGACCAGCTGTTGCCCTTCCCTCTACGTTTCCATGATGAGAACGTTGTGTTCACTCATGTCTCCCAACATGACAACAGTCATTTTCACAGAATTACGTGTATACGTCCCTGATTTGACAAGCGAGAGTGAAACATAGCAATCAACATCCACGAAATTTGGTAGCTCTACAGGATTTAATAATCAGCGAGAGGCTGCAGCTGATTATGGAATACCGGAAGCAGCCTGTGGACTCTCTCCCTCTCTTAATTGAGGTCATTATCAACCCTACAGGTAATGTAACATAGCATTAGCGTGATTTCTGCCGGGGGCGACTAAGTTTATCTGCAGCGGGCTTACATTAATCATGAATCTTCCGACAAAGAAAGTTTTGCGAGTGAGATTTTGTTTCCTTCTGTGAAACTATGCGGTTTCACGATGCGTATAGTAAGGAAATAATATAAAATTTTAAAATAGTTTTTTGTAATGTTAAGATAGTTGATTGTATTGCACTGCAGCGCAGGATTTTGCTGGAGTGCGGTTCGGTTTGGGAGTTGTGCTGACGAGAATCGCATTTTAACAAGTATTTATATAGTGCATTCAGGAGCTTTTCTTTCTAGAAAATGTTTTAAATATCGGTATTTGGCAGGTTTTTAACAGTGTCAGAACTGGAACTTTTTATTGCTTCTTAAATGTCACTATTCGTCTTGCAAAATATTAAAAATACTACAAACCCTCAGGTCTAGCGCTCCCCCCCTCCTCCTTACAGACTACCGCATGGGTGTCCTTGGCAAGATAAGAAACAACTATATAATCGAAAAGAACTTTCTGAGACGGAATTCGGAACAGTTTTATGAACTGAATTGGTATAGGCATGCGTATTCAAATACAGAGATATATAAACATGCAAAATATGGTGCTTCGGTCGGCAACACCTATATAAGACAACAAGTGTCTGGCGCAGTTGTTAGATCGATTACTGGTGCTACAATGGCAGGCTATGAAGATTTAAGTGAGCTTGAACGTGGTGTTATAATTGGCGCACGATCGATGGGACACAGTATCACCGAGGTAGCGATGAAGTGTGGATTTTCCCGTACGACCGTTTCACGAGTGCACATGAATATCAGGAATCCCGTAAAACATCAAATTTCCGAAGTCGCTGCGGTCGGAAAAAGATCATGCAAGAACGGGAACGACGACGACTGAAGAAAATCGTTTAACGTGACTGAACTGCAACTCTTCCTCAAAGTGCTGCAGATTAAATATGGTGGGCCATCAACAAGATTCAGCGTCCGAACCATTCAACGAAACATCATCGTTACGGGCTTTCGGAGCCGAAGGTCCACTTGTGTACCCTTGATGACTGCACGACACAATGCTTTACACCTCGCGTGGGCCCATCAACACCGACATTGGACTGTTGATGTCTGGAAACATGTTGCCTGGTCGGAGGAGTTTCGATTTTCGAAAGGATGGACGTGTACGGGTATTGGAACAATCTCACGAATCCACGGACCTGCATGTCAGCAGGGGATTGTTCGAGCTGTTAGAGACTCTGCAATCGTGTGGGGCGTATGCAGTTCGAGTGATACGGGGCCCCTGATACGTCTAGATACGACTCTGACGGATGACACGTACGTAAGATCACATGCATCCATTCGTGTCCATTGTGCATTCCGACTGACTTGAGCAATTGCAGGAGCACAATACGACACCCCAGACGACCAGAATTATTACAGACTGGCTCCCCTAACATTCTTCTGAGTTCAAACACTTACGCTGGCCACGAAACTCACCGTACATGAACGTTATTGAGCATATCTGGGATGCCTTGCAACGTGCCGTTCAGAAGAGATCTCCATCCCCTCGTACTCTTGCGGATTTATGGGCAGCCCTGCAGGATTCATGGTATCATGCAGGTCCGTGGATTCATGAGATTGTCTCCAATACCCATACACGTCCATCAATTCGCCGCAAGCACTACATCACACATTAGTCGAGTCCATGCCACGTCATGTTGCGGCACTTCAGCGCGCTCTCGGGGGCGCTACATGATATTAGACATGTGTACCAGTTTCTTTGGCTCTTCAGTGTATAAATTCATTAGATGCGTTTTTCTAACAGGACACAACTTCAGTACACTACAGTTATACTGTACTGTGATTGATGATGAAGCCATTCTGAATATTATTCACAACCATTCTTTGTTTTCATTTCTTTTACAGATAGTTACATTCAGTTTAGATTAATTGACATAACACACATTGAAAGTTCACACAATATTCTCGCATTTGAAGCCGCGTCAAGTGGTTAACAGCCCACGAGTTTTCGGCAGAGATCTCCTCTGCCATTGTCAAGTGGTTGACTGTCGTCTGAATGCCGCTGCCCTCCTTATACAGGATGAGTCACCTAACGTTACCGCTGGATATATTTTGTAAATCACATCAAATACTGACGAATCGATTCCACAGACCGAACGTGAGGAGAGGGGCTAGTGTAATTGTTCAATACAAACCATAAAAAATGCACGGAAGTATGTTTTTTAACACAAACCTACGTGTTTTTTAAATGGAGCCCCGTTAGTTTTGTTAGCACATCTGAACATATAAACAAATACATAATCAGTGCCGTTTGTTGCATTGTAAAATGTTAATTACATCCGGAGATATTGTAACCTAAAGTTGACGCTTGAGTACCACTCCTCCGCTGTTCGATCGTTTGTATCGGAGAGCACCGAATTACGTAGGGATCCAAAGGGAACGGTGATGGACCTTAGGTACAGAAGAGACTGGAACAACACATTACGTCCACATGCTAACACCTTTTTATTGGTCTTTTTCACTGACGCACATGTACATTACCATGAGGGGTGAGGTACACGTACACACGTGGTTTCCGTTTTCAATTACGGAGTGGAATAGAGTGTGTCCCGACATGTCAGGCCAATAGATGTTCAATGTGGTGGCCATCATTTGCTGCACACAATTGCAATCTCTGGCGTAATGAATGTCGTACACGCCGCAGTACATCTGGTGTAATGTCGCCGCAGGCTGCCACAATACGTTGTTTCATATCCTCTGGGATTGTAGGCACATCACGGTACACATTCTCCTTTAACGTACCCCACAGAAAGAAGTGCAGAGGTGTAAGTTCAGGAGAACTGGCTGGCCAATTTATGCGTCCTCCACGGCCTATGAAACGCCCGTCGAACGTGTATCTCACCCCTCATGGTAATGTACATGTGCGTCAGTGGAAAAGACCAATAAAAAGGTGTTAGCATATGGACGTAATGTGCTGTTCCAGTCTCTTCTGTACCTAAGGTCCATCACTGTTCCCTTTGGATCCCTACGTAATTCGGTGCTCTCCGATGCACACGATCGAACAGCGGAGGACTGGTACTCAAGCGTCAACTATAGGTTACAATATCTCCGGATGTAATTAACATTTTAAAATGCAACAAACGGCACTGATTACTTGTTTGTTTATATGTTCAGATGTGCTAACAAAACTAACGGGGTTCCATTTAAAAAAACGTACGTTTGTGTTAAAAACCATACTTCCGTGCATTTTTTTATGGTTTGTATTAAGCAGTTACACTAGCCCCTCTCCTCACGTTCGGTCTGTGGAATCGATTCGTCAGTATTTGATGTGGTTTACGAAATATATCCAGCGGTAATGTTAGGTGACTCACCCTGTATACCGCGCCGCCGTCAGTGACGTCACTGATGCCTAGTCCCGCGCCATATATGGCAGTATGATACCTGAGAATATTTTATTAATGGATGTCGCCGCGAAAATATGCTTTTATGACATACCGAAAGTAATTTACACAGCTAATATCCTTATTCAAAAGTAGGGTGTCATGGGCGCTTCTAGACCATGGGTGACACTATAATTGGAATTTAAATGTATTTGCTTTCATAGTTCTAGAGAGAGGTTTATGTTTTTAACACCTTCTCGCTTCCCACTGTTGAAGAGCAATTCGGGGATGGCGATTGCATCTTTCAACACTATCGAGCATCTGTTCATAATGCGCGGCCTGTGGCGGAGTGGTTACTTGACAAGAACATCCCTGTAATGGACTGGCCTGCGCAGAGTCCTGATCTGAATCCTATGGAATACCTTTGGGATGTTTTGGAACACCGACTTCGTGCCAGGCCTCAACGGCCGAATCGATACCTCTCCTCAGTGCAGAACTCCCTGAAGAATGTCCGCAGCTCGTGGTCGTGCGGTAGCGTTCTCGCTTCACGCGCCCGGGTTCCCGGGTTCGATTCCCGGCGGGGTCAGGGATTTTCTCTGCCTCGTGATGACTGGGTGTTGTGTGCTATCCTTAGGTTAGTTAGGTTTAAATAGTTCTAAGTTCTAGGGGACTGATGACCATAGATGTTAAGTCCCATAGTGCTCAGAGCCATTTGAACCATTTTTTCCCTGAAGAATGGGCTGCTATTCCCCAAAAGACCTTCCAGCACCTGATTGAACGTATGCCTGCGAGAGTGGAAGCTGTCATGAAGGCTAAGGGTGGGCGAACATCATATTGAATTCCAGCATTACCGATGGAGGGCGCCACGAACTTGTAAGTCATTCACAGCCAAGTGTCCGGATACTTTTGATCACATAGTGTATCTATTCGATACCGCCCACCATCCTTCAGTGGTGGCGAGGTATATTAACCCCATAGTATTTTTATGTAAGTCGTTCTTGTACAAAATTTGGTTGAAATTACACTTAACGTTCCTGAGGTATATCACCTCCTTTCATACCACCCCCACCCCTTTGAGAGGAAGGTAGTTCTTTACTCTACGGTGCTTCTTTCCAGATAGTAAGCGATATGTGTTCCAAGTCTGTGTGGAATCGATCCGGTCACTTAGTAGATGATGGGAAATCTACACACTTACATGCATAGATACATACAATGATTTATATACAGGGCGTAAAGTGGGGGAACACTTTCAGTTATTTATTGCAAAAGAACCAAACATTGTACAGATATCATACATATGTCATTTTGAAGACAAACCCTGAAAGTTTTTTTTTTTTTCATGTATACCGCCACAGCGTAGTTTAGTAATTTGCCGATAGTCACCGCTAGTCGCAAACATGGCGAGTTCAGGTGCGGAGCGAGCTTTCTGTGTGTTGGAGTTCGACAAAAGCAAGTGTGCTACAATTATTCAGCGGATGTTTAGAACAAAGTACGATAAGAAGCCATCAGCAAGGAAGGCCATTTACCACTGGCACAACAAATTCGTTACGACGAGTTGCTCGTGGCCGGCAAAGAGAAGCGGCCGTCCCAGTGTGAGTGAAGTGAATGTGGAGCGCGTACGGGAGACATTCATAAGGAGTCCATAGAAATCGGTGCATCGTGCATCCCGTGAACTCGAAATGGCTCCAGTAACAGTGTGGAAAGTCCTGCAACAGAAGCTGTCTATGAAACCATTCAAATTGGAGGTAGTGCAGAATCTCAATGACGACGACAAAGACAAGCGTTTTAATTTTTGTTCGAAGTTGCACCAATTGAATGAGGATGGGGATGGCATTGTTGATCGCTTAATTTTTAGCAGCGAACCCATTTTTCACACTAATGGGAAGGTGAACAGGCATAATTCTCCAATCCGGAGTACAAAGCATCCGCACGAATGCATTGAATTTGAGCATGATTCCGCAAAGGTAAATGTTTTTTGTGCCTTTTCACTTCGAAAACTGTACGGGCCATTCTTCTTCGCCGAGAGCACTGTCACTGTATATTCCTACTTGAACATGTTGCAGCAATGGCTGATGCCTCAAATGCAATCGGACTCTATGTTCATCCTGCAGCAGGATGGGACTCCACCCCATTTTCATCGTGAAGTTCGTGGGTACCTGAACACGGAGCTGCCGCATGGATGGATCGGCAGTGCTACAGAAGGGGACAGCTGTTTCATGAAATAGCCTCCCCGATCACCAGATCTCACTCCGTGTGACCTTTTTCTGTGGGGACACATTGAAGATCTGGTGTATGTACCGCCTCTACCAAGTGATGTAGCAGAGCACTGGGAGAGAATACGGGAAGCGACTGCCACAGTCGACGATGCCATGCTGGAACGGGTATGGCAAGAATTCGATTACTGTATTGACGTCTACCGGATCACTCATGATTCGCATATCGAATGTTCGCAGAAAAAACCTTCAGAGTTTCTCTTCAAAATGCAATATGTATCACATCTGTACAATGTTTAGGTCTTGTGCAATAAATAATTGAAAGTGTTCAAAAAATGTTCAAATTCGTGTGAAATCTTATGGGACTTAACTGCTAAGGTCTTCAGTCCCTAAGCTTACACACTACTTAACCTAAATTATCCTAAGGACAAACACACACACACCCATGCCCGAGGGAGGACCCGAACCTCCGCCGGAGAGAGCCAAGCAGACCGTGAAAAGGCGCCCTAGACCGCTCGGCTACCCCGCGCGGCGTTCCTGTTGAGATATGGGTCGTTGAAGACATGCAGTTTACCTTGTCCCTTTTTTTACAGATGAGGCAGGATTCAGAACAGGTGACACAGCAATTTGCCACAATACGCAGTGTAGGAAAATGCCAATCGTTGAGCAGTCATGGAGGCTATGGGCAAGAATTGTCGGTGAGGAATTCATGGGGCCATATACTTCAACAAACAGCTTAACAGATTTCTGTTCCATGAGTTACCAGCGCTATTGGAGAACGCTACTTTGGAGAAAGACAATGACCTCGGTTTATGCACGATGGGGCACCATCCCATTTTCTACGAGTCATGCGACGGTACTTCAGCGCAACGTTTCATGGGCGATGGATTGGTCAAGGTGGTCCTGTAGCATGGCCTTCCTGTTCACGATAGCTGAATGGGTTGAATTTCTGACTGAAGCGACATTTACAGACATTGATTGATGCCCATCATTTGGAGTCCCTCTCTCATCACTTTGGAATGATAGGCGTGCGTGCGAAAACTGGAAGAGACCAAAGCGTAATGTCTAGCAGCAGACATTATGCAGACGTTAGAAGAGTTTGTGACGAACGCATGTGACACAGTGGGAATGTAGCCAGATGCATCTGAAAAAGTCCGTGATTAATGGAATGAAAGACAGAAGGACGTCTCAGTATGCTTGGTAACGACATGCAGCAAGGCCTGTAGTGTCCAATTCCACAGAATAGACAGGTTTGAAATGACAGAAAAGATTGGCTAATATCTCAGTTGGTATTTTTTCCGGACAATCATTTTAGGAGCTGTAGAAATATGGGAAACCTTTTTATTCTGTATGAACAGATTTATGCCGCGAGGGGTGGTGCGGCCCAAATTTATGTCATTGCATCACCATTGATTTTACCCCCAGCGACCCACAAATGTCATTTCCCTGCATTTAATTCATTTCAGAATCTTAAAGACCATTAAAATTATCTGGTATGATAAATGTCCATCGCCATGGACCAGTAACTTGGTCTACTCTTCACACAACAGCTGACGTCATAACTGTAGTGCACCCTAGAGATGGGGGATCCACTCTTGAACTGATTCATAGAGTTGAATCTTTCAAAGGAGTGAACAATCAGTGATTCAGAAAAAAAGAACGGTAGCTCCAAACGTTTCCCATGGCAGAGAGAGAGAGAGAGAGAGAGAGAGAGAGACGGAGCATATCAGCAGCACCTCTGCTGGTCACAGCACAGTGCACGCCACACAACACAGCCAGCGCCGGCCTCTGCCCTGCTTCTACCTTGGCTGCCTGCATTGTGCAGTGCCCCATTGGATTTTGTGTTTCACATATGCCGTGCCGTCTCTGTGCGTCGTCTGCCGCATGCAGTGTCTGGCGCAGCTTAACTTCGCACCGCACTCTGCTGGCGATCGTTTCAGTCGCACGTCCTGCCCTCTCGGCAGTTGATGCGAGCAACAGGACAGAGAGCCACCTAGCGGATAACATAGGAACTACTTGCAACAACCTGCTCGCAAGGGAACGGACGATTTGTCTCGGAGCGGGTGAGTTCACCGCTCCTCCCACCCTCCCCGTCTTCGGAAGGAAACGTTCACTTTAAAAATATATGGCTTGCGATGTATTTGTATGAGGTTAATGAAATTTTAATACATTATAGCCAAATATATTGTTAATGTAAATCTCAAGTTACAACATTTTCCGAGCACCCAAAAAACCACGATAGTGCAAAATAAATCAATAATCAAAAACTTTGTCATATCGTGGAAATTTCAATAAACAATACAAAATTCTTACTCATTATCTGTGTTACTTCAAAATAGGATCAAATAAGATCAAAATACAGGTATAGTACTGGAATAAACCAAGTTTAAAGGGCAATGTGCCTTCCATTTATTTTCTATTGTAAATGAGTGGTGAGTCATGAAAAAGAGCTAATTCATTTCAGGGAGTGAACAGTTCTGATCCGATCTCTGAAAAGAACAGTTTTGCCCATCTCTAGTGTACGCATGGCTGGGCTCCTGTGTATTCGGCCACCACACTCGTTTATGTGCTTCGCTGGCCAGGCACGGTCCTTGCAAGTTGTTTGTCGACAGAAGAGTTACTGAGCTTTTATCGCCAGAGTGTGGAGGCGCAAAGTGCGCCTATACGTCGCGTCCTGGTCGCGGTAAACAGCGGTGCACTCGCAGGAACCTACTTGCGTCCGCGTGATCACGTGTCAACGTGACATCGTGCTGCTATTCCTCTCCTGACAGGTACCAAAGTCGCCATTCAGCCGTCAACAGCCAGCTCAGCGCCGGCGTTCATATCAATAGCTAGCCGCCCTTGAGTCTACGCTTCGGACCACAAAAAACGCCTTTCCCGCAACCCATCAGCTGTGCTGTCTTACGCCTTCGCTGGGATCACAGCCACTAACCACACATCATCCATTCCGCAAGGCCTGCTATACTGGAGCTGCGGCCTTCGCCAGTTTCGCAGCTGCTGCCGCCCGACAGCTGCTCCGGAACCGAAGGCCTCCTTCCTCAGCTCACAGCCACTATCGACGAGTGAGGGCTTCATCATAGCGGCCTCAGTTGTGTTCGTGTGTAGACTTGATTCCTCTAAAGCTGTAATGAGTTAATGCAGGTGTATCAACAAACAGTTGTTAATACCACTTGAGCATACCAGTCACACCCTTGGCACACCACTCGGCCAAGGATTACTATAGTTGGCAACAAGGATAAGTGGTTTCGTGATGCAGTACTCTTCCCTCGTCCGCCATGTCCTGAGGTGACAAAAGTCATGGGATAGCGATATGCACATTTACAGATGGTGGTAGTATCGTGTACACATGGCATAAAAGAGCTGTATTTTGGCGGAGCTGTCATTTGTACTCGGGTGAGCCCTGGGAAAAAGTCTGACGTGATTACGACCGCAACACGGGAATTAATAGACTTTGAATGCGGAGTGGTAGTTGAAGCTAGACGCATAGGACATTTCATTTCAGAAATCTTTAGGGGATTCAGTATTCCTAGATCCACGATCTCGAAAGTGCGCCGAGAATACCAGCTTTCATGCATTACAATGCAGTGGCCGACGACCTCCACATAACGACCGAGGGTAGCGGCTTTGCGCAGAATTGTCAGTGCTAACAGACAAGCAACACTGCGTGAAATAACGGCATAAATCAATGTGGGACGAACGACGAACGTATCCATTAGGACAATGCGGCAAAGTTTGGCGTTCATGGGCTATGGCAACCGACAACCGACGCGAGTGCATTTGCAAACTGCACGATATCGCCTGCAGAACCTCTCCGGGGTTCGTGGCCATATCAGTTGAATCCTAGACGAGTCTAAAACCGTAGACTGGATCCTAGACCACTGGAAAACGTGGCCTGTTCGGATTCCCCGATTTCAATTGGTAAGACTTGATGGTAGGTTTCGAGTGCGGCGCAAACTCCACGAAGCCATGGACCCAAGTTGTCAACAAAGCACTGTACAAGCTGATGATGAGTCCATAATGGTAAAGTCTTGCTACATGCAACGCAGTGGGTCCTCTGGTCCAGCGGAACCGATTATTGACTGAAAATGGTGTAAGTAGGCTGTTTATGTTTTCTTATTGGCAACGTTACGTAGCGCTCTGTATGAAAATCACTGGCTGTGCTGTGTGCAGTCTGTGACTAGTTTGCATTGTTGTCTGCCATTGTAGTGTTGGGCAGCTGGATGTTAACAGCGCATAGCGCTGGGCAGTTGGAGGTGAGCCGCCAGCAGTGGTGGATGTGGGGAGAGAAATGGCGGAGATTTGAAATTTGTAAGACTGGATGGCATGAACTGCTATATATATTATGATTATTAAGGTAAATACATTGTTTGTTCTCTATTAAAATCTTTCATTTGCTAACTATGCCTATCAGTAGTTAGTGCCTTCAGTAGTTGGAAACTTTTATTTAGCTGGCCGTAGTGGCGCTCGCTGTATTGCAGTAGTTCGAGTAACCAAGATTTTTGTGAGGTAAGTGATTTGTGAATGGTATAGGTTAATGTTAGTCAGGGCCATTCTTTTGTAGGGATTTTTGAAAGTCAGATTGCGTTGAGTTAAAAATATTGTGTGTCAGTTTAAGCACAGTCTTGTACAATTTTTCTAAGGGGACGTTTCAATGGTTATGTTCGGCTTCATAGCAGACCATATACACCCATTCAACGATAGAACTTTTATGGATGTCAATGCCCTATGTTATCGGACCGCATTGTTCGCGATTGGCTTGAACAACATTCTGGACAATTCCAGAAAAATGCTTTGGCCACCCGTATCACCCGACATGAATCACATCAAACATATATGTTGAAAGATTTCCGTCAAACCTCCTTGTCTAGGGACGCCAGATGAAAGCGATGTCGTCAAGCCCTGAATGAAAATTGCGCAACGGATAACTGGGGAGGGGAGCTTCAGAGCGCTACCTATAGAGCGTGCCCTTTCTGTACGATACTAGGCAAGGGGCTGGTTGGCTCACACGCTAATGTGTGGGTCCCTGCATTCTATATCTTTTATTTTAAATGAATTCCTTTAACTTGACTCCTTTGTGATTTTTAGGGTATGTTATAGATTGATGATAATTGATTACCTATTTATTTTAAACATTATCACTCGACTTTACAGCGATTGCAGCAGTTGTTCCAGTTTACAGATGTTACAATTTTACAACTTATAGCTTGGGTGTATTATATACTAATCTGCTCGCACGTTTCTACGGGCAAGACGGAATTGCGTTGGCCAGATGTATAACACCAAAGTCAAAGACCTCTCTTCCACGCTGAACATCGAGACAGGTGCACTGAGGGCATGTCTGCTCACTTACCCATCTTCTGTAACACTCCCAGAATATCGCGGGCACCCAGAGGTCTTCCTGGGCCCCTGTGGAGGGGATGGTCGAACCACTTGGCCGTGACCAACCTCTCCACCCCAAATCTTGTGATACTGGGACGTCTTTGACTTTTACCTGCCTGTGCTGTCTCTCTGATATCCTACCCAGGAGTAAGGTTGGCACTACTATACTACAGAACTACTTCCCAACTAAGATTTGGCCACGCTTTATGCAAAAGTGTGAGGATGATTAGGAAAGTTCAAGCGCAGATTCACATTCACGTACAAGAAATGCATAATACACGACACACATAAACACGTATTATGAAGCCTGACACATTTCTTTCCACCCGTCCACATGGGTTCTGTTGCACCCGCGGCCGGCCGTGTCGTGCAATAAAATTGGCGACGGAGCCGCCTCCGTTTGTATTTCCCGGTGCGCGCGAGCAGCGAAACCTGCTGCTTATGGAGCGGAAACTACTGTACCGTTTGAATGTGACATAATCGAGAAGTCAGGTCGTGCACAAAATCCTGCATAGGCAACACTTTCGTATTTATGGATGGCTATGGAGACGGCACGGCTCAGCATTTTTATAGGGGACTTTCAGCGACTTGTTGAGTACATGTAATGTCGATATGCTGCACTTCGCCGGGCAAAACGCGGTCCGTCACGATATTAGGAGGCGACTTCTGTCACCGCGGTGTATTTGCCGACGAGGATAACTGGTTTCGTGGTACTGTGCAAGTACTCTTTCGTCGTCCTCCATATACTGTAATAACCATTGTGCAGGGTGATTCAAAAAGAATACCACAACTTTAAAAATGTGTATTTAATGAAAGAAACATAATATAACCTTCTGTTATACATCATTACAAAGAGTATTTAAAAAGATTTTTTTTTCACTCAAAAACAAGTTCAGAGATGTTCAGTATGGCCCCCTCCAGACACTCGAGCAATATCAACCCGATACTCCAACTCGTAGCATATCAGGCGTAACAGTTTGGATAGCTGCTGTTATTTCTCGTTTCAAATCATCAATGGTGGCTGGGAGAGGTGACCGAAACACCATATCCTTAACATACCCCCATAAGAAAAAATCTCAGGGGGTAAGATCAGGGCTTCTTGGAGGCCAGTGATGAAGTGCTCTGTCACGGGCTGCCTGGCGGCCGATCCATCGCCTCGGGTAGTTGACGTTCAGGTAGTTACGGACAGATAAGTGCCAATGTGGTGGCGCTCCATCCTGCTGAAATATGAATTGTTGTGCTTCTTGTTCGAGCTGAGGGAACAGCCATCATCTCCAGATACTGTAGTCCAGTTACAGTAGCACCTTCGAAGAAAAAGGGACCAAAAACTTTATTGGCTGAAATGGCACAGAAAACGTTCACCTTAGGCGAGTCACGTTCATACTGAGTTGTTTCCCGCGGATTCTCAGTGCCCCATATACAGACATTGTGACGGTTGACTTTCCCGTTAGTGTGGAAAGTTGCTTCATCACTAAACACAATCTTTGAAACGAAAGATTCAAATGTTTCCATTTGAGCAAGGATAAAATCACAGAAATCGATTCTTTTAATCTTATCAGCTGCAGACAGTGCTTGAACCAATTTCAGACGATAAGGTTTCATAACTAACCTTTTTCGTAGGACTCTCCATACAGTTGATTGTGGAATTTGCAGCTCTCTGCTAGCTCTGCGAGTCGATTTTCCTGGGCTGCGAACAAATGCTTGCTGGATGCGTGCTACATTTTCATCACTCGTTCTCGGCCGTCCAGAACTTTTCCCTTTGCTCAAACACCCATTCTCTGTAAACTGTTTATACCAACGTTTAATACACCACCTATCAGGAGGTTTAACACCATACTTCTTTCGAAATGCACGCTGAACAACTGGTTTCTGTTGAGCGGTCGCCATCTTAGCATCAACTGACGCTGACGCCTAGTCAACAGCGCCTCAAGCGAACAAATGTACAACTAAATGAAAGTTTATAGCTCCCTTAATTCGCCGACAGATAGTGCTTAGCTCTGCCTTTTGTCGTTGCAGAGTTTTAAATTCCTAAAGTTGTGGTATTCTTTTTGAATCACCCTGTATTATGGATAATGGGTCTCTCAGCGGCAATTTGCTTGTTCTGTTCGTTTCCGAGGCGACTTTCTGGCCACAAAAATACTACTGCTAGACATTACGCTTTGGTCTCTTCCAATTTTCGCACGCACGCCTATCATTCCAAAGTGATGAGAGAGGGACACCAAATGATGGATGGGTCCCCTGCCCCGAGTCTTAATAACGCCGCTGTGGACCCCATCGCTCTTAGGCTGAGGGGACGGCCTAATGATTCGCTGCTGGGACAGCCCGCAGAGCTGGCGCACCTCTGTCTCCTGTGAGCCCTTAAGCGCGAGACGCATCATTGGTCCATCCTTTATCTCCGTAACGAGGCCCGGCTCGGAGCGCCGATGAGACTGTGTTTGCCGGCTCCTCCTCCCAGAATAAAGTCAATGAGAAGAGTGTCGCCTCCCCGCGCCGCCAGAGCGCTCTCGCCGTCAGCCGCCATCAATCTCCGCCGAGATGAATTACGGAAATCTGCGCGCGGAAGGAACGGCGAGACTGTAAAAGACGAGGAACTCTTACTCTCCGACCGTATTCTTTCCTTACTATACTGCTAGGGGGAGTGGTACGACTGGGTGGAGTTGTAAGTGCTTCCTGGCGAACTACACGACATGAAATAACGAGACAGCTCGCTAGAAGTGAATAGAAAAAATTTACAAAAACAACAAATCCTCAAGAAATAGTGTGAAAACCACTTAACAGTGAAAAATACCGTCCATGAGAGACTAAATGCACTGTAAATAATTAATTCATTTCACCCAATAGCTCATTAACTCGCTCAAAAATTGCCTGTAATTTTTATCAGACACTCTAACTATTATGCAAAGGGGCAAAGTCTACTTCAAACCTTAAAAGGAAATACCCACTGAATACGGAGCGGGTATGACGTCAACCTGAAAGTGGCCAGCCAAACAGGCATCCGAAACTTTAACAATACATACAAGGAATTCAGAGACGCAAACCCAAGTCAAACAGTGTAACCTCCCCACAATAAAATAATATGAATAATATTCACAATTAGTGTAACCTCCCAACAGATAAGTTCCAAAACCTCCCAACAGTAAAAAATATAACTATAACATTGACATCTAGCGTAACCTCCCAATAAAAAATGTGAGTATATAACTGACATTTAGTGTAACCTCGCAACAGATAAATTCCGTAACCTAACAATAATAAAATGTGACTAATCTCTCAATAAAATTGTGGCTCACTTATAACCTTTCAATAATCGACTGTGAATTTAAACTGGAAAATATTGGACGTCAGCAGCGCTGCGACATGGCCCTGAAAGATCATTTAAGTCGCCTGATAACGCATATATATCTGCTCCTGTAAGAAATTTTTCTGGCACAGCCCAGTGTATTGCTGGCCGATAGATTTGTCATGTATAAAAGGAAACATCTGATTTTTCTTTACAGTAATCAGGATGACCATGGATTGGAGAAATTAGTAAATTCTTTAAATTGAGATGAATGATTGTCAAAAGTTAATTTTTATAAGAAAGATTATTATTAAGAGATTTTTTTGAAAAACATTTACATGGGACTTAATGTTACAATAGTACATATGCGCGAGGCTGCTTTCACCTTATACTACAACGCTCAGGCTCCGCCATCGCTCCCCACGACCGGTCCAGCCAACTCCATACACCAGACTGCTAGCTACTACTTACTCCTACTGCTACACAGTTCCTACTGCAGCCAACACTGCTCTCTGGTCTGAGATTCTCATCGAAATTACATCTGCTCGAGTGTGCTAGCAACAAATTCCTTAATCATGGACCTCTTACAACAGCTAGTACTGGTTGTATAATGTTTCCTGATAAGCCTGAGTTACACACAGTACATACACTAGCCTACACCAACTTACAGGTTAACATTACAACACACCCACACAGAAAAACTCGCTGTCTCCAAGTTCGCCGCGCGGGATTAGCCGAGCGGTCTTGGGCGCTGCGGTCATGGACTGTGCGGCTGGTCCCTCGGGCATGGGTGTGTGTGTGTGTGTTTGTCCTAAGGATAATTTAGGTTAAGTAGTGTGTAAGCTTAGGGACTGATGACCTTGGTAGTTAAGTCCCATAAAATTTCACACACATTTGAACGTTTTTCTCCAAGTTCTGCTTCGGAAACGACGCCTCCGATAGCCCTAAGCAAACTGCACACAGTCTCTCCATATCTCAAGTATCCGGCCAGCACATCTTCCTTGTTGCCGCTGTCTCACCACGGCAGCCACGGTGTATAGTCAAATTCAACGGCCGTTTCAGAAAATGGATCAAAGGGCTCTAAGCACGATAGGAATTAATATCTGAGATCATCAGACCCCTACAGTTAGAACTACTTAAACTTAAGTAATCTAACGACATCACACACATCCATGCCCGAGGCAGGATTCGAACCTGCGACCGTAGCAGCAGCGCGGTTCCAGATTGAAGCGCCTAGAACCGCTCGGTCACAACGGCCGGCAGGTGGGGGCTCCCGGCCATCAGTGCCATACGATGATTGCATGTCACTTGGCAGTGAGACATCGAGTAAAGGTTACTTTCGTCCTTAAGGTTTGCTCACCAGTGTTGGCAAATTAAAACTCGCCTTCGACAAGAACTACTGGAGAAGGTCTGTGGTCATGTTGACACTATTTAAGAGGTGCATTGAAGTTCTAAGGCCTCCGATTTTTTTTCTCCGGACTGGAAAGAGATAGAAACATGCGCATTATTTTCAAATGAGGCCGCGTTCATTGTCAATATGTCCCAGAGATGGCAGTACCATACGGCAGATGGAATTTTACCGCCAGCGGCGAGAATGAGAACTGTTTTAAATACTTAAAATGGCGACGTTTTCCTTACTTGAACAGCGTGCAATCATTCGTTTTCTGAATTTGCGTGGTGTGAAACCAATTGAAATTCATCGACAGTTGAAGGAGACATGTGGGTGATGGAGTTATGGATGTGTCGAAAGTGCGTTCGTGGGTGCGACAGTTTAATGAAGGCAGAACATCGTGTGACAACAAACTGAAACAACCTCGGGCTCGCACAAGCCGGTCTGACGACATGATCGAGAAAGTGGAGAGAATTGTTTTGGGGGATCGCCGAATGACTGTTGAACAGATCGCCTCCAGAGTTGGCATTTCTGTGGGTTCTGTGCACACAATCCTGCATGACGACCTGAAAATGCGAAAAGTGTCATCCAGGTGGGTGCCACGAATGCTGACGGACGACCACACGGCTGCCCGTGTGGCATGTTGCCAAGCAATGTTGACGCGCAACGACAGCATGAATGGGACTTGTTTTTCGTCGGTTGTGACAATGGATGAGACGTGGATGCCATTTTTCAATCCAGACACAAAGCGCCAGTCAGCTCAATGGAAGCACACAGATTCATCGTCACCAAAAAAATTTCGGGTAACCGCCAGTGCTGAAAAAATGATGGTGTCCATGTTCTGGGGCAGCGAGGGCGTAATCCTTACCCATTGCGTTCCAAAGGGCACTACGGTAACAGGTGCATCCTACGAAACTGTTTTGAAGAACAAATTCCTTCCTGCACTGCAACAAAAACGTCCGGGAAGGGCTGCACGTGTGCTGTTTCACCAAGGCAACGCACCCGCACATCGAGCTAACGTTACGCAACAGTTTCTTCGTGATAACAACTTTGAAGTGATTCCTCATGCTCCCCACTCACCTGACCTGGCTCCTAGTGACTTTTGGCTTTTTCCAACAATGAAAGACACTCTCCATGGCCGCACATTCACCAGCCGTGCTGCTATTACCTCGGCGATTTTCCAGTGGTCAAAACAGACTCCTAAAGTAGCCTTCGCCGCTGCCATGGAATCATGGCGTCAGCGTTGTGAAAAATGTGTACGTCTGCAGGGCGATTACGTCGAGAAGTAACGCCAGTTTCATCGATTTCGGGTGAGTAGTTAATTAGAAAAAAAATCGGAGGCCTTAGAACTTGAATGCACCTCGTATTATATACTTGTCTTAATTACCAAAAATTTCTTTGTTTTCAAATTGTCATGGCGCTTTTCGGGTTATCCATCATCAGATCTTTATCATCGATACGTAATGTCTTGACACTTATGAAAATTCCGTTATAATATCAATCAAAAGACACTGATATTGTAATACAATGAAGTGACAAGCGTCATGAGAAAGCGATATGCACATACAGAGATGGCAGTGGTATCGGAAACACACGGATCCTACAGGACTGGAAAACCGTGGCCATGTCAGATGACTCCCGATTGCAGTTGGTCAGAGCTCATGGTAGGATTCGAGTGTGGTGCAGACCCCACGGAGCCATGGACTCAAGCTGCCAACAAAGCGCTTTGCAAGCTGGCGGTGGCTCCATAATGGTGTGGACTCTGTTTACATGGAGTGGACTGGGTCCTTTAGTCCAGCTGAACCGATTATTGACTGGAAATGTTTACGTTCGGCTACTTGAAGACCGTTTTCAGCCATTCATGGACTTCATGCTACCGAACAACGATGGAATTTGTATGTATGATATGCGCCTTGTCACCGGTTTGAAGAACATTCTGCACATTTCTAGCGAATTACGTGGCCACCCTGATCGCCTGACATGCATCCCATCAAACATTTATTAAATGTAATCGAAAGGTCAGTTCGTGTACAAAATCCGGCATAGGGAACACTTTCGCAATTGTGGACTGCTATAGAGACAGCATGGCTCAATATTTCTGCAGGAGACTTCCAACGACTTGTTGAGTCCATGCCTCGTCGGGTTGCTGCGCTACGCCAGGGAAAAAGAAGGTCCGATACGGTATTAGAAGGTATTTCATGACTTTTGTCATCTCATTGTAGAATGTTTATAAGTGCCAATACAGTATGTATCGATGTTAAAGGTCTGGTGATGACGTACCCCGACACGCGTCATAAGAAGATAAGAACAAAGAAACATTTTTAGGGACCGAGACAAGTGTATAGTTATTATTTTAAACTGTCTGCCGAACTGGAAATGGAAACCAAGATCTTCTCCTTTCGCGATAAATTTCTCTACCTTCTCGTTCTCGTAGCGTTACTTCCGGCAGATGCACTCTCGTACCTTCCAAACGTCACACAACCTTATAACTTAACGATCATTAACATATTCCTCTGCCTCACACGCCTCGTATAATTTCTACTTCAGTCTCCTTCCTGTAGTTACTGACTGCGGACAACTGTTATTGAATTATGTAAATAACATTGTGAATTTAGTTTTCGTTTGCCGCGCGGGGTAACCGTGCGGTCTCAGGCGTCTTGCCTCCCCCCGTCGGAGGTTCGAGTCCTCCCTGGGTCATGGTTCAAATGGCTCTGAGCACTATGGGACTTAAAATCGGAGGTCATCAGTTCCCTAGAACTTAGAACTACTTAAACCTAACTAACCTAAGGACATCACACACATCCATGCCCGAGGCAGGATTCGAACCTGCGACCGAGCGGTCGCGCGGTTCCAGATTGAAGTGCCTAGAACCGCTCGGCCACAACGGCCGGTTCTCTGCGGCATGGGTGTGTATGTGTTGTCCTCAGTGTAAGTTAATTTAAGTTAGATTAAAAATTTCCAAAATTAGTTTTCGTTTTTCTTCACATTTATTAACACATAGCTTAGTTCGATGATCAGCTTTATAAAGTATAGGACATCCGTAAGTTTACGCTGGTCAGTAAGCTACACAAACTCGAATAAGCTACACAAACTCGAAGAGTTAATCCTTTCACGAATGGCAATAATCGACAAAACGGGGCACGTTACGAGACTCACTGCGAACTTTACCATACTGATGACACAATCTCTACTGAATGACACAGAAGTTAACATTTATATTACCATGCACGGACTGACGTAGTGAATGTACCGTTTCAAATCTCATTCACGACTAACATTGATCTATACAATTACACTACAGGGCGGTGACTGTCAGATTCTGTGGGCGACGCCTATTTACATATGCTCGTGTTACAGACATTATACGTTGATAAAATGAGCTATTTCATTTTAGATATTAACATTAAAAGACAGAAAAATTAAAAGGAACAAAAGATGGAGTAGGCAGAGAAGTAAGTTTGTTTAAGTAAGGGCTGTAAAGTAAGTAGATGGCAAACTTCCGCTACTATTTTATGGAACAGCAGTTTCAAAATTATTGTAAATTACCGGAGTTTGTCAAAAAGTTTGGAGAAAGTGAATTTTTTTCATTTGGAATACTTAACAAACCAATCAATTACTTAAATACTAGTATATATTTTTTTGAAACAGAAAAATCGGAGCTACAGAATTATGGCACTGGATTTTGGAAAGAGTTACATTCTGAAATACGAAAATTTTAAACACAAATAACTTTTGATGTCTAAACTTTTCAAAAAATGTAAGACGTTTTCTTGAAGAAGGAGAACTGGGCGTTCAAAAAAGCTATTACAGTCTAGAAACAAACAAATTGACGTACACATGCTATCCAGGTATAAATCACTAATATTTCCTTAAATAAAGTGTTTCCATAAGAACTAAATTTAATTTCTGCTCAGCAGTCGGTAAATTATACAGTGAATAACGAAATCTTATGAAATACTGATTGAAAAAGAAATTATGAGTAGTTATTTTGTGTAACTATTATATATGTACTATTAATGTAAAAAGATAACAAAAGGAAAAAAATATTGTCATAAGGTGTATGCTTAAGAACAAGTCCCATCTTGCTCTGTTGCAAACTCCACTGCATACCTTGCGGGACACAGCTGGAATCTTTTTATTTCTTAAATTTTTTCTATCGCAGCTGCACTGACAATTTGGGCTAGTTGTGACAGGTTCCGAACGTGTCCGTTGATTATTGAACCATTAACTGTGTCATTATTGTTCGATAATGAACAGACACGTTAAAAACTGGTGACCATTAAGAGAAATTATCAGTGCAACTAGGACAAAAAATAAATAAATAAATAGCTTGAATACAGCTGCTGATCATTTTGCCAACGCAATGCTGGAATTCCACAAACAGTTTTAATCTGCCACGGAGTTTCAAATCAGCCCACATTCCACTGTAGAGTAAAAACTCAATTTAAAAAACAATCCCCTAGACTATGCCTAAGCTATTTCTCGCTGTACTCTTGCTCGCAGGACTGCTAGTCATTTGTTTATTGTAATTGACAGAAACCGCTAAAGTTCTAGGGGCTACAGTCTGGAGCCGAGCGACCGCTACGGTCGCAGGTTCGAATCCTGCCTCGGGCATGGATGTGTGTGATGTCCTTAGGTTAGTTAGGTTTAATTAGTTCTAAGTTCTAGGCGACTAATGACCTCAGAAGTTAGGTCGCATAGTGCTCAGAGCCATTTGAACCATTTAGAAACCGCTAAAACCCTAAATCAAAATGTCCATATGAAGATGTCAGTCGTTGTCTCCTCCAAACATGAATTCAGTGTCTTAGTCCTGAACACACTCAGGTTAATTCTATACCTCTCTATATCATTAACGACCAACGCCAAGTTAGGATGTATCCTCTTGCTAGAAAGATATGGTTATTGCAAAAAGAGAAAATTATATTTATGCGCGAAGGAAAAATTAGCGATGGAAATAATGCACCGATATCTCATTCTTCCCCTTTTACAACGAATCATAGCCTCTCTCTTAATTATAAATCCACTTTGTTGTGAGATCTTATCTTTACAACATACACTATGTGATAATAAGTACCCGGACACCTGGCTGAAAATGACTTAAAAGTTCGTGGCGCCCTCCATCGGTAATGCTGGAATTCAGTATGGTGTTGGCCCACCCTTAGCCTTCATGACAGCTTCCACTCTCGCAGACATACGTTCAATCAGGTGCTGGAAGGTTTCTTGGGAAATGGCAACCCATACTTCACGGAGTTCTGTCCTCAGGAGAGGTATTGATGACGGTCGGTGGGGCGTGGCACGAAATTGGCGTTCCAAAACATCCCAAAGGTGTTCTATAGGATTCAGATCAGGCCTCTATGCAGGCCAGTCCCTTACAGGGATGTTATGTCGTGTAACCACTCCCCACAGGCCGTGCATTATGAACAGGTGCTCGATCATGCTGAAAGAAGCCATCGCCATCCCCGAATTGCTCTTCAATAGTGGGAAGCAATAAGGTGCTTAAACCATCACTGTAGGTCTTTGTCGTGATGGTGCCACGCAAAACAACAAGGGGTGCAAGCCTCCTCCACGAAAAACACGACCACACCATAACACCACCGCCTCCGAACTTTACTGTTGGCACTACACATACTGGCAGATGACGTTCACCGGGCATTCGCCATACTTACACTTTGCCATCGGATTGGTACATTGTGTACCGTGATTCGTCACTCCACATAACGTTTTTCCACTGTTCAGTCGTCCAATGTTTACGCTCCTTACACCAAGCGAGGCGTCGTTTGGCATATACGGGCTTGATGTGTGGCTTATGAGCAGTCACTTGACCATGAAATCCAAGTTTTCTCCCACCTAACTGTCATAGTACTTGCAGTGGATGCTGATGCAGTTTGGAATTCCTGTGTGGTGTCTGAATAGATGTCTGCCTATCACGCATTACGATCCTCTTCAACTGTCGGCGGTCTCTGTCAGTCAACAGACGAGGTCGGCCTGTACGCTTTTGTGCTGTACGTGTCCCTTCACGTTTCCACTTCACTATTACATCGGAAACAGTGGACCTAGAAATGTTTAGGAGTGCGGAAATCTCGCGTAGAGACGTATGACACAAGTGACACCCAGTCGCCTGACCACGTTCGAAGTCCGTGAGTTCCGCGGAGGGCCCCATTCTGCTCTCTCACGATGTCTAATGACTACTGAAGTTGCTGATATGGAGTACCCGACAGTAGGTGGCAGCACAATGCGCCCACCATGAAAAACTTATGTTTTTGCGACTGTCCGGATACTTTTGATCACATAGTGTATTATCCGTTGTTACGTGAAAATAGCTGAAGGCCGAGGAAACCTGTTCTCTACCTAACAGAATACTGCAAGATGTCCAAACGTGTAGGCTCAGTTTGCATAACAAAATCTTCTAGAAAGAATCAGACCCCATTAATTTCTCTGTAAACGTAATATCTAGTATTAAAAAATGAGAAGGAGCAGATCCACGCAACAATATGACACAAGACACAGTTTGCGTAGTTCTTACGAATATTCGTATGTATGGTAAACAATCACCTTCTGCAATACCACAATGATTAACGTCACGATTAATACTCCAAAGTGTTACGTCGTAGTCTTGCTACGCTTATGTACAAAAATATGTTCTTGTCGTATATACACATTCAACCATACACACTAAGAAGAGGTAGTAGTATAAACGAAATGGGACTGCGTGTGTTGAGAATTTTATGTTTCTAAACGTCAGCGTTTTGTTATCCATTCTTTCTTTCAAAATTGGCATCACTTTTGCTGACAAAGAATTAATAAATGCTCTTTATTTTCGCTTACGCTGCCCCAAATCAGTTTTTAAATTGTTTAGGATCGACAGGTGCAAATTTTATTTAGGGGCACACTTGCCGTAACTGTTGATAAAAACATTGCAATTTATCGAGCGACACTTTTAAGCGTAACATTGCCGTTTAAACGATGGAGCAGGCAAGTAATTAATGCTAAACGATACTGAAATGCGTCAATAGCTACGTTACACGCGACAGTGGTAATTTATATGCATTTTTAGTGTAAAGTGATGGCGTGAAGATCATAATTCCCCTTCAGAATGCCTAATGTTGCTATCGCTCATTAATCACATGTTCGAATATAATCGAATATAATGGATAAATGTCATATGGTTTCTATCGCTGTGCCGTCCTTCTGATCTGATGCCACTTCGGTGGCGAGTGCGTCAATTTCCCTTTAAACATTGCTCAGAGGAATTTGGGGAACCTGAAGAATTAGGGGAACATGACTTTGGGCATTTGTCATACTCCATTGAGCAGTAATTTATGACAAATTTACACAACAGAACATCATTACATCCTAGATCATTTATGTAACAAGAAGTGAAATGTCCGATAGGTGTCAGAAACAAAGTATAAACAATCCTTCGTACCGCCATCTTGGATGCTGTTCGTTGGAGAGCTGCAATTACGTGTATGCCCTCCGTAAGCCTGTATCACCCACTAACACCTACGTGGCATCCTTCGTGTAAATCCAGAGATCATCCTGTAGTATTCATTCCCATTCTTCTATGACAGCCCATGACAGTTGTTGGACAGTCTCTGATGGAACGGAACGACTACGAACACGTCTGTCAATCGTGTCCCACACACGCACAATGGAGTTCAGGTCGGGATTCTCCGCCGGCCGAACCATTACTTCAATATCTGAGTTTTGCAAGACATCCTTGGTGACATACGCCACATGGACCCTGGCATTACCACGCACGGGAAGAAATTCAGAGCCACTACCGTATACAGCACCCATCATATTTTCCAACAGTATCTCCTTCACGTGCTACCTGCCGGTAAGGCGACCGCAAACAACGATAAGATCCGTACGGCTGTGGACACTGAAACCTCCCCACGACATCATAAAACTTTGGAAATCTGTCGATTTCCTGGACAAAATTAGGCAGGTACCGCTAACGAGCATGACCATCACCTTGCATCAGAGGTTTCTGGACAAGCCTGTGACATACATGTTTCGCCAGCGACCAAGTTTCCGGTTGATATGGGAACGGCAGAACCGAAGCGAGCTGCAAGATGTTGTCGTGTCAAGCGGGGTACTCGAACAGTATGTAAGATCCTTTCTCGTAACCTGTTCCTTACATGTGATTGGAAACAGCAGCCTCAGTGAGATTGTCTTGCAGTGGTTTGCTGGTGGCCGTACAACGCCGCAACGTAGAGACGGCCAGATATCAGTCTTCACATATGGCTATAATGCGTCGGCGACATTGTTCAACACGCCTTGTGTACTGACGTGTTTCCCTATAGCGTGATGGAAAGTCCATCGTTCTTTGTTTAAACAGACTGCCCTTACAATTTGCACTGTATTAAGATGTCGCATTGCTTATGCTTGGTTGAATACAATGTCCACAAATGACAACCGACATCCGTGTACGACACTAGAGAACACTGAGGCACCGGTACTCACTTCCCTCTCAGGGCCCACCTGATACTGCATAACACAACCGACAGATGATGAATGGCGTTAGCTGTTGCATACGCAGAAAGCGAAAATCTCAAGCAACGCACTAAGACGACAGATACCGCCTGTATCAGAACGTGCCCTAATTCTTTTGAGCAGTGTAATTAATCAACATAGTTCTCAATTAGCGTCACAGACTGAATCTTTCCCGTTCCGGGCCTTACAATTGCAGAAAAGTCTGACGTGCTCTCCGGGAATAGAGCTCGGAACGTACGCAACACATGCCAGCAATGTTAACTATTGCATCAGGAGTTCCTAAACAAAGTGAGGAACGAAATCTCACGGGAAGGATTGTCCCATTTGAAGACGTAGAGTGTCTGACGCCGGAATGCTGTGGCTAGATGCGGTATATGGCACAAATGGAAACACGATATAAACTGAAGAGACAAAGAAACTGGTACACTTGCCTAATATCGTGTAAGGTCCCCGCGAGCACTCGGAAATGCCGCAACACGACGTGGCATCGACTCGACTAATGTCTGAAGTATTGCTGGAGGAAATTCACACAATGAATCCTGCAGGGCTGTCCATAAATCCGTAAGAATAAGAGGGGGTGGAGATCTCTTCTGAACAGCACGTTGCAAGGCTTCCCACGTCTGGGGAGTTCGGTGGCCAGCGGAAGTGTTTAAACTCAGAAGAGTGTTCCTGAAACCACTATGCAACAATTTTGGACGTGGGGGTTGTCGCACTGCCCTGCTGGAATTGCCCAAGTCCGTCGGAATGCACAATGGACATCGATGGATGCACGTGATCAGACAGGATGCTTACTTACGTATCACCTGTCGGAGTCGTATCTAGACGCATATCGGGGGTCCCATATCACTTCAACTGTGCTCGCCCCACACCATTACACAGCATCCACCAGCTTGAACAGCCCCTGTTGACATGCATGGTGCATGGATTCATAAGGCAGTCTCCGTACACGTCCATCCGTTCGATGCAATTTGAAACGAGACTCCTCCGACTAGGCAGCATGTTTCCAGTCATCAACAGTCCAATGTCGGTGTCGATGGACCCATGCGAGGCGTAAAGCTTTGTGTCGTGAAGTCGTCAAGGGTACACGAGTGGACGTTCGGCTCCGAAAGGCCCACATGGATGATGTTTTCTTGAATGGTTCGCACTCTGACACTTGTTGATGGCCCAGCATTTGAATCTGCAGCAATTTACGGAAGGGTTGCACTTGTATCACACGCTGCACGATTATCTTCAGTCGTCTTTGGTTCCGTTCTTGGAGGATCTTTTTCCGGCTGCAGCGATGTCGGAGATATGATGTTTTACCTGATTCCTGATATTCACGGTACACTCGTGAAATGGTCGTACGGGAAAATCCCCACTTCATCGCTACCCCGGAGATGCTGTGTCCCATTGCTCGAGCGCCGACTATAACACCAAGTTCAAACTCACTTAAATCATGATAAACTGCCACTGTAGCAGCAGTAACCGATCTAACAACTGCGCCAGACACTTGTCTTCCATAGGCGTTGCCGACCGCAGCGCTGTATTCTGTCTGTTTACATATCTTTGTATTTCAATACGCATTCGTATACCAGTTTCTTTGGCGTTTCAGTGTAGTAGAGTGTACGTTCACCACGGACGGCAATGCATGCTCTGCAACGCGCTCCCATCTTGCCGGCCAGAAGGTTGGAAAATAGTTCATGTGGTAGGAGTACTGTTTCTACAGCAACACAGTTGGACGCGTGCCAGACGGTAGCACAGTACGCAGATGCAACATTACACTTCTCCACACCATAACACCTGGACCACCAAACCATCGTGGCCGAGCGGTTCTAGGCGCTACAGTCTGGAACCGCGCGACCGCTGCGGTCGCAGGTTCGAATCCTGCCTCGGGCATGGATGTGTGTCATGTCCTTAGGTTAGTTAGGTTTAAGTAGTTCTGAGTTCTAGGGGACTGATGACCTCAGATGTTAAGTCCCATAGTGCTCAGAGCCATTTGAACCAAACGACCATATTCGACAATCCTGGACGTCCCTCCCCCCCCCCCCCCCCCCCATGGCGAGAGATGTGAAGGCGTAATATACCAGGAAATATTGCCGAACGTGATCGTTTTGGTTGTTCGTTGTTGTGGAGTGAGGAGGCACAATGTTGCATGGGCGTACTGACCAAATTTTTGAAGACCGTACACTCACCTGTCAACACTATTTTGAGACTGTAGTCCTTCCACACGTGTTTCTTGTCAGGGGTGCATTCGGTTCTTACTTGATTTTTAAAGATGGCAATGCGCGACCACATCGAAATGAGCAGGTGCAGGAGCTATGCTACTAAGACTATTCGCAAAAACATTTACGTACAGTATCCCAGTATACCGTTCACGTCCGCAGCTAGTGATCAGTGCGACTGACTGTCATGCGGAAGACGTGGGCTCGATTCCCGGTACTAAAGGGGACTTTTCGTTGGTGGGAGGACTGGTACGGGATGCACCCAATCTCAACATGCCAACTGAGGAGCAACTGGGCCGATTACCAGCGGTTCCAGAGTCAACAAACCCGACAACGAATAGGATATCGATGTGCTGCCCACATGCCCCTCCATACGGCATTTAATGATGTCATGAGGATGACACGGCGATCGGTCTGGTACATCAAGAGCTAGAGCGCGGAACTTCACCTTTACATCAACATGTCCGACTGATGTATCGACAGTACTGTACCATCGTACGACACATACACTACTGACCATTAAAATTGCTACACCAAGAAGAAACGCAGATGATAAACGGGTATTCATTGGACAAATATATTATACTAGAACTGACATGTGATTACATTTTCACGCAGTTTGGATGCATAGATCCTGGAAATCAGTACCCAGAACAACCACCTCTGGCCGTAATAACAGCCTTGATACGCCTGGGCATTGAGTCAAACAAAGCTTGGATGGCGTGTACAGGTACAGCTGCCATGCAGCTTCAACACGATACCACAATTCATCAAGAGTAGTGACTGGCGTATTGTGACGAGCTAGTTGCTCGGCCACCATTGACAAGACGTTTTCAGTTGGTGAGAGACCTGGAGAATGTGCTGGACAGGGCAGCGGTCGAACATTTTCTGTATCCAGAAAGGCCCGTACAGGACCTACAACATGCGGTCGTGCATTATCCTGCTGAAATGTAGGGTTTCGCAGAGATCGAATGAAGGGTATAGCCACGGGTCGTAACACATCTGAAATGTAATATACACTGTTCAAAGAGCCGTCAATGCGAACACGAGGTGACCGAGACGTGTAACCAATTGCACCCCATACCATCAGGCCGTGTGATACGCCAGTATGGCGATGACGAATACACGCTTCCAATGTGCGTTCACCGCGATGTGGCCAAACACGGATGCGACCATCATCATGCTGTAAACAGAACCTGGATTCATCCGAAAAAATGACCCTATTGCCATTCGTGCACCCAGGTTCGTCGTTGAGTACACCATCGAAGGCGCTCCTGTCTGTGATGCAGCGTCAAGGGTAACCGCATAACCACAGCCATGGTCTCCGAGCTGATAGTCCATGCTGCTGCAAACGTCGTCGAACTGTCCGTGCAGATGGTTGTTGTCTTGCAAACGTCCCCATCTGTTGACTCAGGGATCGAGACGTGGCTGCACGATCCGTTACAGCCATGCGGATAAGATCCTTGTCATCTTGGCTGTAGACATACGAGGCCGTTGGGGTCCACCACGGCGTTCCGTATTACCCTCCTGAACTCACCGATTCCATATTCTATTAACAGTCATTGGATCTTACCAACACGAGCAGTAATGTCGTGATACGATAAACCGCAATCGCGATAGGCTACAATCCGACCTTTATCAAAGTTGGAAACGTGATGGTACGCATTTGTCCTCCTTACACGAGGCATCACAACAACGTTTCAGCAGGCAACGGCGGTCAACTGCTGTTTGTGTATGAGAAATCGGTTGGAAATTTTCCTCATGTCAGCATGTTGTAGGTGTCGCCACCGGCGCCAACTTCGTGTGAATGCTCTGAAAAGCTAATCATTTGCAAATCACAGCATCTTCTTCCTGTCGGTTAAATTTCGCGTCTGTAGCACGTCATCTTCTTGGTGTAGCAATTTTAATGGCCAGTAGTGTAGTTCACGAGATATGACGACGTGAACATTGAGATGCATGAAACGGATTTTGTATACGGGGGGGGGGGGGGGGGGGGGGGAAGGGGGGGTTATAATATTCCCGGCTATATACTAAATTACTAGTATACCGGTAATGTTATCCTGTGAACGTAATTAAATCTGACCCGGATTGTATATTAATGTTTAAGGTACTGGATTATTTTTCATTCCTCTAAAGATACCTATTGAAAGCAGTAATGGTATTACAAACGGGAATCGAACCAAGGTTCTAATAGTAATAAAGTAAACTGCAATTACGCAAAAGGCTATAGGCGCCAGTCTAATTAGGCAAAGTTGTACCCAGTATCACTGGTCATAACGAAAGTTAACTAACTTTACTTGCTACCTAAATACTATTTTTGCGTTTATGACACGAGACAGTAGTACACTTTGGCAAGCAATGTACCAGTGGTTTGTCATATAACACAGATGTAGTGTTAAAACCTTTTGGCAACAACTTTCTTTCATTAACACTTACTACCTGTATATTAAAGCAGAAAGCTAATGACGATTTCAGATAAATCATTATTAATGGTGGAGCACTGCTAACTTGGACATGAGGATGTTTTATCAGTTTAATTATTGGGAACACTGTCACTGAAATGGTATTCAATTCTTTATGTTATTTGTTCAGGTTAGTATTTGTTTCATCAGAGAGCATGTGCTTCCGTATAAATAGAGTACCTACAAGACATGTGGTCCCTGAATCTGTAGTAGTTGATTAATTGTAGCCAGACATTTATTAGAGCTCACAAATGTTATAAAACTTAATATATAATATGCACCATTAACAAGTTAATTCCTTGTACTAGTAACGTTACTATGAGGAATTTTAAGGTACCCAATATAATGCTTTTTCATTAAGAATAGTGACAAGTCACGTTATGCGCTCAGTACTGTGGACAGATGTCAGTAGCTCTGCTGGTATACACTGACTCTCTGCAAAATGTCTCTGAGTGTCGGCTATTGCCACGGCTTTATGAAGACTGCGTTTATCACTGTGGAAGCGAAACGACATGTGTGCTGCTAGATAGATTAAGCAAGGAAACCGTATGTGAACAGCAGTTCCTGTGTAACGAAGCCAGAAAAGGATTTTACCTTTTTAATTTTCTGGTATTGTTATTTTAGCCATTTGGAAAAGACCACAGGGTCACACTGGCCATTAATATAATGATAGTCACTTTGCATACGGTAGAAGAGGGTGAATAGAAAGTTTTCAACTTTAAAAGAAAACATAATTTTAAAAAGAAATATGAAAATTAAAATAATACGGGATTATAGGTCTGTTGCCTGACTTAAAACTTATAATAAGATTTGGCACCCACCTCATGCTTCAATAACAGCGAGGGGCGAATGGAAACAGCAGTGTTAGCCTTGTAATTTTTTTCTATTTGTTGGTCTTCTTGGGGAATAGGGACATCTGAAAATGTGTTGTGGTTCTAGGACAATAAGAAAAAACATTTCTGATTCAAAAACGATTTATTGAATACAAAAGCCAAAACATTGCATGAATTGTGGTTTTTTATTGTTTCCTAAACAAAATTGTCGTATCTCAAATTATTTTATTCTAACATTCGATTGGTGCACTTGATTTGTTTGAATACGTATCTAAAAATGATGTCTTTGGATCTACAAGTTGTATCATCAGGAGCAACAACGAGCTTTCGTACAGCATTCCCTTGTTTAAAAAATGTCTGCTCATCTGTTAAAATAAAAGTGTTTAAGCGGCCTTGGTTTTTTTCTACACAAAATCAACGTAAGCTTTTCCTTCCATATAACAAATTTTATAGGCATACTATCTAAATGACTGCTTCCTTTTTCCATATATTACTGTAATCACAGCAAAATTTCCTCTGTTGAGGACAGTGCCAGGTGGTTCTTTATGTCCCTCAAATTCTTGGTCTTCTTCTAAAGAAACACCGACGGTTACTGTCTCTATTCCCCCAACAAATTACGAAAACACAACACCAACATTTTCAATTAGGCAAAACACAAGTTTACTTTAAAACTGAATTTTAGTTTAATGAAACGGAACTGCAGATTTGCTTACCATGTACTCAAATTAAAGGAACACAATTCAGATTGGTGCCTGCAGATATAGTTCGAAGTATGCAAATTCATAATTCAGCACCATATCCAAAACATAAACTGAAAGTGATGCGAAATTTGAAATCCATAATTCCGCGTTACACTGGTTCACTACCAACCTAGACTAAACGTTTTGAATGATATTCCCATTTGTCTTCCTATTCGACAGCATTGAACTTTTCTGGAACTTACGTTTCTAGTTACCAAATTGTTTCTGTTGCCCTATTTTACGGTACATAATCTACAGCGTACAGTGGATATTTAAAATGGTTTTAGCCTTGAAGAACTACGTCGAGGCTATGGAAAACATAAAGAAAGTACCAGGATAAAAAAAATCAAGTTTGTTGACGTTGTTAGCCGGGAGATAAGCGATTTTTTTTTTATTTTCTTTATGTTTATGTTAGGGATGGAAAGCTCATTAAGACAACACCGCACATGAAATCTTCCTTATTTGGATGGATTACTAGTTTCAGCTAACAATCAGCCATTTTCAGATCTTAAAGCAATCTTGATTAGTGTTGGTGCCATTACGGCTTCATACATCGCTAAAATCTTTTTTAAAATTAAAACATCCATACATGACATAATCATAAAACATGGCGTTATGCCATTATAATGTGGTAACCGAAACAATCGGTATTTGCATCACCTCGTAACATAGGTCATCATATACATGCTGCTGTAACATGATGCATGTCAATAGCATGGCAGCTGATACCCTTTACAACGTTCAAGAGACGCAACATTCAGCGTATTCATAGCACACACATGTGTGGCCGATAGTGTAGCACATAACATTTTTGGAAGTTTCGGTCCTGTTCACCTAAGTATATCTATTCACCACATTTTATGATACACAATTTGACAGCATACAGCGGATATTTAAAATGATTTCAGCATCGAAAAACTACGTCGAAGCTGTGGACGCACACACGAAGAAACTAACAGAATAAAGAGAAGGTGCGTGTTAACAAACAGAACATGTAGCCTCCTCTGTCTAGGACTACAATAAAAGCCCCCTTTGCCGCTCACTCGCCGTGAGCGCTGATGCGCTTAGCTCAGTACCCAGGTACGGTGGGGCGGGCTCCACAGACGAGATAACGCGCGCTGCCTTGACTGCCTTCGCATCCCCGCGTTTCAAATCCAGTCACGTCCGTCGCGCAGGCTGACAAATCCGGCGCTGCCTGCTGGAGAACAGGAAGGGCTAGCGGCAGCAGATTACGTGGTATCCTCGGGATTACCGCTAAAGGACCCCGGCGCGTCAGAGCACCGCCAGCTCTTTTCACTGCAGCGGGGCGCGACAAAGCAAGCGCTGTAATAACAGATTACTCACCCAAGAGACCAGCAAATTTACTCTGTCCCGCTTACATTTGTGAATAATCCGATCTCAGGCATAATGCAAAGACAAAATATTTGCAGTGAATTTAACAGAAGAAAAATCCTGTCCACACGAGAATGACTCGAATGTAAAGGAGTGATTGTCCTGTTTGAATATGTGACGTGCTTGATAACCGAGAGTTGCAATTACACTACTGGCCATTAAAATTGCTACACCACGAAGATGACGTGCTACAGATGCGAAATTTAACCGACAGGATGAAGATGCTGTGATATGAAAATGATTAGCTTTTCAGAGCATTCACACTAGGTTGGCGACACCTACAACGTCCTGACATGAGGAAAGTTTCCAACCGATTTCTCATACACAAACAGCAGTTGACCGCCGTTGCCTGCTGAAACGTTGTTGTGATGCCTCGTGTAAAGAGAAGAAATGCGTACCAACACGTTTCCGACTTTGATAAAGGTCGGATTGTAGCCTATCGTGATTGCGGTTTATCGTATCGCGATATTGCTGCTCGCGTTGGTCGAGATCCAATGACTGTTACCAGAATATGGAATCGGTGGGTTCAGGAGGGTAATACGGAACGCCGTGCTGGATCCCAACGGCCTCGTGTAACTAGCAGTCGAGATGACAGGCATCTTATCCGCATGGCTGTAACGGATCGTGCAGCCACGTCTCGATCCCTGAGTCAACAGTTGGGGACGTTTGCAAGACAACAACCATCTGCACGAACAGTTCGACGACGTTTGCAGCAGCATGGACTATCAGCTCGGAGACCATGGCTGCGGTTACCCTTGACGCAGGATCACAGACAGCAGCGCCTGCGATGGTGTACTCAACGACGAACCTGGGTGAACGAATGGCAAAACGTCATTTTTTCGCGTGAATCCGGGTTCTGTTTCCAGTATCATGATGGTCGCATTCGTGTTTGTCGACATGGAGGTGAACGCACACTGGAAGCGTGTATTCGTCATCGCCATACTGGCGTATCACGCGGCGTGATGGTATGGGGTGCCATTGGTTACACGTGTCGGTCACCTATTGTTCACATTGATGGCACTTTGAACAGTGGACGTTACATTTCAGATGTGTTACGACACATGGTTCTATCGTTCATTCGATCCCTGCGAAATCCTACATTTCAGCAGGATAACGCAAGATCGCATGTTGCAGGTCCTGTACGGGCCTTTCTGGATACAGAAAATGTTCGACTGCTGCCCTGGCCAGCACATTCTCCAGATCTCTCACCAATTGAAAAAGTCTTGTCAATGGTGGCCGAGCAAGTGGCTCGTCACAATACGCCAGTGACTACTCTTGATGAACTGTGGTATCGTGTTGAAGCTGCATGGCAGCTGTACCTGTACACGCCATCGAAGCTCTGTTTGACTCAATGCCCAGGCGTATCAAGGCCGTTATTACGGGCAGAGGTGGCTGTTCTGGGTACTGATTTCTATGTACCCAATTGCTTGAAAATGTAATCAGATGTCAATTGTAGTATAATATATTTGCCCAATGAATACCCGGTTATCGTCTGCATTTCTTCTTGGTGTAGCAATTTTAATGGCCAGTAGTGTAGATGCGCGGATGATGGAATGTGCCACTTGGTACCTGGGCGGTTTCTTAGAAACAGATGGAAGTATGGTCATGCCAGCACGTAGCGTGTTGACAAACATTTAATGTGGGATGATAATCGGTTGAAGTTGGATGGTTCATAGGACTGATAGCATGCCATAAGCTATTTTATAGATCGGAGTTCGATCTTTAAATAATCTGGGGGTGGGGATTGTAAAGAGAATGGCCATCGGGAAATAATTTTTGACAAAAATCATTCGTACTTCGACGTAGGTACGAATTTAATTTTATCCATTGCTGTCAGTGCCCTTTCTTTGACCCTATTACTTTCGTAACATAAAGACCAACCGTGATTGTACGAGGGGAATTAAGTAAGTAAAGTAATATTTTTTTAAAGCAAGTTGGTTTTATGCAGGACTCCAATACATCGCATTAGTCCCCACTCTTTTAGCTATAAAAGACTATTTTTCATCGAAATCTCCGTTGAGTGCGATGGCCCTATGCCCCCTTACTGGGAGACGTGTGTGGCTGCATGGTATCACTCTACTGGTCGACGTCGCAGCCAACGTTTTGCTGCACCAATAACCTCCCCATCATCCACGCACGGCTTCCCGTACTGCTTCCCCATCCTTCACTGGGCCAAACAGATGGAAACCGGGAGGTGCGAGACCCTGGCTGTAGACTGGATGAGGAAGAATAGTCCAGTGAAGTTTTGTCAGCTGCTCTCAGATGGGCAGACTTGTGTGAGGCATTTTGTTATCATCATGGAGAAATGCGTTTGCATTTTTGTGTTGGCGAACACGCCGAAGTCGTTCCAGCATTGCAGAAGTCAAAGCTGTGTGCGGCCGGCCGGCAGGTTTGTGCGACCTTGTTGCGATGTTTATCTACCATGTTGTGATTTTCGCCAAAAGAAACTCAATGGAAGCTCTCTGCTTGGAACGAACCTTCGTTACAGACGCCATTTTGAAGATACGTATAGCGCCGCCACCTATCTGAACTTACTGAAACTATAGGGCTGAGATGGTAACATTGCACGATGACACATCGAACGTCGCAATTTTTTGAACCAAAATCGGGCGAGGAAAAAAATATACTGCATTATTTACTGAACGAGGCTTGTTTTTCAATCCACGATGCGTTCTGAAAATAGAAGTTCATCTTCAGCAGTCATTTTGTTTTCCAAATTTACATTAATTGGTTCAAATGGTTCAAATGGCTCTGAGCACTATGGGACTTAATTTCTAAGGTTATCAGTCCCCTAGAACTTAGAACTACTTGAACCTAACTAACCTAAGGACATCACAAACATCCATGCCCAAGACAGGATTCGAACCTGCCACCGTAGCGGTCGCGCGGTTCCAGACTATAGCGCCTAGAACCGCTCGGCCACTTCGGCCGGCTATTACATTAATTCTGATCGTGGTACGACTGCGTTGGTTATTACAAAGTGGTACACTGTGAATATAAATTTTAAAAACTAAAACAAATCGGAATATAACTTACTGTTCCTAGTACTGGATACGTGGTTATGAAGTACAGTATGAGTAGACATGTTTATGCACATATATATCCTTTCCACCGTACAGCACCTTTGTAAACACAAATCAAAGTAACTGAAAGAATTTCAAATTCAGAGATGCTGCGTTTCTACAGATACACAGGTGTTTATATTTCAAAGAAGATATAAAGCTTTTATATTATTAGTTATGCATAAATTTCATTAAGAAACAAATATTTGTGAATATGTCAAATGTGGCTGTATGTTGTCAAATGGTTGCAATATTAAATGTTTGTTTATTTAGGAAAAAATAAACTTTTAAAACTCCCTCTGTTCATTCAACATGTTTTCAGAATATTTTTCTTTGTGTAACAGTATTTCTAGTTGTTCTAGTAGATCAAGTTTTTTACCACGTTTTCTGTTTAGAGTACAGTTAGGCTTTTGTGGACATTGCTTAAACTGTGTTCGTTAAGGTATACGTGATTAGCTATAGCGGATTTTTTAAAGTGGTTAAGTCTAAAAGCACCAGAGCGCTCTTCCCGTTTTGCCTATATAAAATGCAGGACAACTGTTACCAAGGGAATTGTTCGTTTAGAAAGTCGTGATAAGAAGTTTTGAGGTGAGTATGTCGAGGGTAATACAAATAACTTCCACCTATGTAGAAATTTTAGGGAATACATACATTTTCGGTATCGTAATTTTACTATGTATCTTATATAAAATGTTTTTAATAAAAGTAACAACTCTATTACGATCAGGAGACTCATAAATAAATATGTAATAAATAATAAAGGTTAATGTGAAACATCTTTAATAAAAGTTCTTCAACATACTGAGTAGACATTACCTATTTAACATACAGTATAAATCAAAGATAGCCAGCGGCCTTGCCGCAATGATAACACCGGTTTCCGTTAAATCACCGAAGTTAAGCGCTGTTCGCAAGCGTTGTGAAGCAAACTGAGTAGCTACTTGAGTGAGAAGTAGCGGCTCCGGTCCCGGAAACTGACATACGGCCGGGAGAGGGGTGTGCTGACCACATGCCCCTCCACATCCACGTGCAGTGTAACCTGTGGGCTGAGGATGACACGGCGGCCGGTCGGTACCGTTGGGCCTTTCAAGTTCTGTTAGGACGGAGTTTAGTTTTTTGTAAATCAAATATAAATTGTTATTAGGAACATTAGTTCCCCACTTTTTATTATTACTTTATTTTTTTAAATAAATTTGGATTGATAACCCTTATAATTATATGTTAGACATACGTGTACTTGACTGTGATTAGTGTTGCGCACTACTTCGTGCACAGCGATAAAGAGACGTGGGCTGCAGAATTCTGCAACTGCTGCCGTCTTAGGGAAGCTGGATAGGAGCTAAAATAATTAGCAAACACATAAATCTAGTAAACAGAATGTAAATTAACTTTGAAACGTCCCCTTAGAAAAATTAATTAATTGTTGTGCTGATAAACCTCTTACATTATATGCTTTTCAAACAGCTGAGCAAAACTGAACGTACTCAAACATTCACTAAAGTGACACACAATATTTTTAGCGCAACGCAATCTGACTTTCAGAAATCCCTACAAAAGAATGGCCCTGACTAACATTAACCTATGCATTTCACAAATCACTTACCTCACAAAATTCTTCGTTACTCAAGCTACAGCAATACAGCGAGCGCCGCTACGGCCAGGTAAATAACAGATTCAAACTACGGAAGGCACTAACTACTAGTAGGCATAGTTAGCAAATGAAAGATTTTAATAGAGAACAAACAATGTATTTACCTTAATATTCATCAAAAGCCATAATATATACAGCAGTTCATGACATCCATTTTTACAAATTTCAAAACTCCGCCATTTCTCTCCCCACATCCACCACTGCTGGCGGCTCACCTCCAACTGCGCAACGCTACGCGCTGTCAACATCCAGCTGCCCAACACTACAATGGCAGACAACAATGCTAACTAGCCACAGACTGCACACAGCACAGCCAGTGATTTTCATACAGAGCGCTACGTGGCGGCGGCGTTACCAATATAAGAACCTAAACAGCCTACTTACATAGCCCCCATGCTCCCCACAAAAAATTTTACAAATTGTTTTGGGCACTGGGCAATACGTATTTGTTAAAATTTTTCATAATCGTAATTACAATAACAAAGAAATCAAATGCACACACTTATTGACACAATGTTGGTCAAAAGCTAAAATTTTCTCACAGTCCATAAAGATAGTCCTGATCATTCATCATAATAGTAATTACAGTTTTTTTTCACAAAGTCTCATTAGTAAAAGAAATTGCACACGGAAGTAGTGGATTTCCATGCAGTCTTGAAGAAGTAGTGTTGTCCTTCCAACGGAAAGACAGTGCTGACTCTTGACATGCAGACAGGTAATGAGCCACAACAGAGCAAACCCACAGCAGAGTCATTCGAAGTTTTGAAGAATATTGGTAGAATAAAAAGCAATGTAGTCCAGCTATTACTTAAGATCGTCGTGCCATGTGACGCTCCTGCCACTAATTCACGAACGAACTGTCGAAGGCTGACTGAGGCTGAAGACTTTGAAGACCGCGCCTGAGACTGTGCCGTGTAGCCGCCGCCGGGCGTCTCAGATAGCGGCGCCGGCGTGGGAGCTCGCTATTCGGAGGCACTGAAGGCGTGCCTCAGCGGGCACACATCACTGGGTCTCCCGAGTCCCCGCGCGGCCGCTATCGGCGTCTGTGGGAAACGTGCGTTTCCGTGGCCACCTGATCTTTCACATCAAAATCTTGTACAATTCTGATCTTTACGGTCGTGATCACATTTATTTGCCTGCCATGTGAGTATAGTCATTGCTGATTTGAGTAAACGGAGCATTGCGCAGGGTGCATCATCTTGGAACTTCCCTAAACCGTAACAGTAGTGGCAACGACATGACTAAAGAACGCTACACAAGAGGGGAATTACCAGTGATGACCAATGCGACTGCAGAACATTAGAACAAACACTGGAGCACATATTGTACGATTGCCCAAAAAGAAAATTCTTGGGCAATTGGAAAGGCTTCAGAGACGCAACACCTGCGCCAATTAAATGGCTAGCATCTTTGAATATCTCTACTTAGCTACTGCCGGTCTCCAGCTTTCGTTATTATCTATGGAAATGAGGGTTTGGCGTCATTGGCCGGGAGGCCCTTGCGAGGCAGGTCCGGCCGCCTTGGTGCAGGCCTTATTACATTTGACGCCACATTGGGCGACCTGCGCGCCGGATATGGATGAAATGATGATAAAGACAGCACAAAACCCAGTCCCTGAGCGGAGAAAATCCCGACCCAGCCGGGAATCGAACCCGGGCCCGTAGGACGGCAATCCGTCACGCTGACCATTTTTTAAAATCTCATTTTGTTCGGTTTTGTTCGTTACATCTGCTCGGGGCGGACGTCGTAAGACACCCGTTTTTAGTTCCTTGTTGATCGGTGAAACTCAGTTTTTTTATTACAGAGGGCAGCTAACCCTCTGAGCGAACACGCTGAGCTACCATGCCGGCGCCACTCAGCTATCGGGGAGGACATTATTATCTGTACGTACATACACGTAGCTGTATTTGCCCATAGTGATTCAATATAATTCAATAAGTCACGTGCTAAATAAACAACACATGATTACAGGACGTATCTTAATTAAAACGCTTATAGTTGAAAGTACACGGTACTAGAAGTAAAAACATCTGAGAAAACACTGTCTCTGGAGCTCATAGCTTAAGAGATATGAGAACTTCTTCATTTTAGAGACTTTGAAACAAATCTCTTTCTTTTGCAAGCTCTTCCCTTTCATATTTTTGGGAGGAGGTACTATGGACCAAAACAAGAAAAAAAGTCCGGTAAATATAGGCTTAAAATACCTTAAGAGCTATGACTTTTGTTCAGTAAAAGGTATGTGCCTCACAATAGCGAAGGTGAATAAGTGCTCTTACCTCTTAACGTATGCACTTCAAGGCCATGTCTCTGAGACTTTTTAGCTTCTAAGCATTGACACACCCTCTATGACACACACTCTATGACAAGAAATATAAGCTTTTATTACTTGTAACACATACAGAGTAAAATAATTACTTATATGTGATCACGTGTGCCGCGTAATTCATATGCAACTTGAGAATGCTTTTGTAAACATTATATCGACTACTAGAGGAATTGAAAGTTACCTACAACCCCCTCCCCCCGAACGCTCCCTCGTCCCTCCCAGATTCATTTCCAGCTGCATCAAACCAATCTACGGAACAAAGACTACATGAGCAGAACAACAAGTAATCCTAGCTCATCAGCTAGCAGACAATAATGACAGTGACCACTAGGCTTCAGGAATCGTAGCAGCCCCTAAATCACGATTCTGCCGTTGGATATCAAGGGTGCTCGCACCGAATTTTACAGCTCCGTTTCTCGCGAAATAAAACACATACACCTATCAACGAGAAATACTTCCGCTCCTAATAAGTGCGTAATTTCCCAAACGGAGGGAAATCACGATGTGCGCAGAGGGTATCCAGGCCGGCCACATACACCTGCCGAGGAAAGTGAAAATTCCGCCGCGCGGATTAGCGGGTAATCCGATACATCATTAATTTCCTGCGGACGCACGCAGATCGATTCGCGGCTTCCCGGACTGAAAACAGTCGGGCCCACCTCTCCTCTACCCCTGTCTTCCCTCCATTTTTTCCACCCTGCCCTCCCATTCGCCGCGCCTCGTCAGAACGAGTTCTCGCCACCATTTAGCCGGCGATAATCCAATTGCGTCCGTCGTTTAGCTGGTACGCGGACCGGAAGTTGGCACACACCATTGAAGGGTGGCACCCCTGCGCGGCTTCTGACACGAGTGAGCGGAGCCGCACTGTTTCAGAAACACCCCTTACCTGGCGCAACACAGCGACACTGTAGCTGGCACAAGTCCAGAACTACCTCAACAGACGCAAGTGCGAGTATTTGGTTATTGCGTAAGTTCGTAGCGTTTTTGTTTTGCCTGTTGGTATTCCGGTTGCTATGCGTTTGTTTATCGACTGTCATTTTTTAGTTGTAGTTCACTGTTGCTATTTGAGTTTACATATTATCCTTTTGTCATTTGAAGGTACTGAGTGGATCTGTGGACACTACAAAATGGAGTGCCAAATAGAGAAGTCGAAACATTTCAGACGAAGTCTTCTGACTGAGTACAGTAGAGGCGTGACTGCAGAGGAGGCAACCAGAAAGATTTGCGCCCTGTATGGAGACAATGCCATTGAACAGAGCACGCAAGCGTCGGAGCCGGTCGCGGTGGCCGAGCGGTTCTAGGCGCTACAGTCTGGAACCGCGCGACCGCTAGAGTCGCAGGTTCGAATCCTGCCTCGGGCATGGATGTGTGTGATGTCCTTAGGTTAGTTAGGTTTAAGTAGTTCTACGTTCTAGGGGACTGATGACCTCAGATGTTAAGTCTCATAGTGCTCAGACCCATTTGAACCATTTTTTTAGAAAGCGTCGGATCCTCTCTAAGGCTGTTATCTACAAAAAAGTAGCAACGCCAGAAGATAGTAACGATTTGCAGAATGACCTCCAGGGAACTGATGAATAGTACAGGTTCTGGCAGCTGACCCTGAACGTAAATAAACGTAACATATGCATAGGAAATGGATCCATTACTGTATAGCTACATTATTGATGACAAACCGCTGGGAACAGTATCTGCAGTAAAATATCTAGGAGTAACTATCCAGAGCAACTTGAATGGATGCCCACATAAAACAAATAGTGGGAAAAGCAGATGCCGGACTCAGATCCGCAGGAAGAATCTTAAGGGAATGTGACTCATCCAAGAAGGAAGTGCCTTATAAGGCGTTTGTTCGACCGACTCTTGAGTATTGTTCGTCTGTCTGGGATCGCTGCCAGGTAAGACTGATAGAAGAGATAGAGAAGATCCAACAAACAGCGGCACGTTTCGTCACAGGTTCGTTTAGTCGGCACGGGAGCGTTGCGGAGACACTCCGCAAACTTCATTAGCAGTCGTTACAAGAGTCGGACAACATATTACTTCCCTCCACGTACGTCTCCATAATCATTCATCCCACACACTATTCGCGAATGGAACATGGTTGGAGAACTAAGTTGGTGGTGCAAAACGTACCCTCCGCCACACACCATTAGGTATGATGTAGATGTAGATGCAGATGAAAATGGTTTTGTCGTTTTAAGGTGGATCGTTTTGACATCAGTGACTCTCCACGTCCAGGAAGATTTTCAGGCACGTTGAAACGCATTGATCCACAATGACCCACGTCAGTGTAGTCGGAGAACTGGCATATATGTCGAACTGTGATCATTCCACCATCGTGCGACATTTGCATGCAGTGGGGAAGTTTCAAAAGTTGGGTGTTTGGGTACGGCATGCTCTAAGCCAAAATCACAAAAGACAGCAGGCGCATCTCTGCTTCCTAGTCATCAATTGGTTCGTGAACAATATCGACTATATCTATCCCGTATGGTTTCTTGATACTAGCATAAGCAAAAGAAAGGAATGGCTGAGACCTAAAAAATCAGTAACTCCCCTGTAACCTCCCAACAGTAAAAATAATTATATGTATAATAACCACATTAAGTGTAACCTCCCAACAGTTATATATAACATTCACAATAAGCTCCCAACAGTTTATTATTCGATAACCTCGCAATAACACCGTGACTAACCTCCCAAGAGTAAAAAATATTTATGTATAGCATTCACATTCGGTGTAACATACCAACAGTTTTCTTCCGTAACCTTGGAATAATAAAATGTGACTAACCTCTCAATAAAACTGTGGCTCATTTGTAACCTTTCAATAATTAACTGACTGTCTATCTAAACTGGTAAATTTGGACGTCAGCAGCGCTGCGTCATGGCCCTGAAAGATCATTCTGAATAAATTGAAAATTCTGACCTCCATTAGGTTGCCGGATAACGCATATATATCTGCTCCTATAAGAAATTTTTCTGGCACAGCCCAGTGCAATGCTGGCCGATAGATTTTTCATGTATAAAAAGAAACAACTGATTTTTCTTTACAATAATCAGGATGACCATGGATTGGAGAAATTAGTAAATTCTTTATATTGAGATGAATGATTGTCAAAAGTTAATTTTTATAAGAAAGATTATTATTAAGAGATTTTTTTGAAAAACATTTACATGGGGCTTGATGTTACAATAGCACACATGCGCGAGGCTGCTTTTACCTTATACTACAACGCTCAGGCTCCGCCATCGCTCCCCACGACCGGTCCAGCCAACTCGATACACACGACTGCTAGCTACTACTTACTCCTACTGCTACACAGTTCCTACTGCAGCCAACACTGCTCTCTGGTCTGAGATTCTCTTATAGCTTACATATCGTAGGCAGCGCGTGAGCAATCCATCGAAATTACGTCTGCTCGAGTGCGCTAGCAATAAATTCCTTAGCCATGGACCTCTTACACCCTGTACAAAGACCTGCGCTCATTCGCAAAAGATAATGTTACGCATCTGATGGAACAGCGACGATGTGGTGTATTACGAATTACTTCTCCGAGTTGTAACCATCACTGTTGGCATTTATTATCAACAAATGCTATGTGTGGCAAACGCAGTCCAAGGACAACGAACAGGAAGACTGGGTAAAGTGAAGCTACTCCACGGTAACGCCCGCCATCATTCTGCTAGACTGACAAAGAACACTATAGAGGAATTGGGATGGGAACTCATTCCGATCCACTTTATTTACCTGATCTTGCGCCCTCAGATTTTCGTCTTTCCCGTTCTCTGCCGAACAACCTTCAATTAATTTCCTTTCCGGATGAAAGCGATCTCCGAAAATGACTCGACGATTCCTTCTCCTCAAAACCACGTGATTTCTACCGTCGCGGAATAGAAAAGTCACCCCAGAGTTGGCAGACTGTTGTAAATAGCGAAGGAGAATATGTTATTGATGAATAAAGTCTCTGTTATATTTATCAGTTGTGTTTATCAAACTTATGGAAAAAAGCTGCTAACTAATGCACCAATCCAATAGTTAGTAGTTGGAAGGCAGCTAAATAGTGCGGAAGTTAACCACCTCTTCCGTAGCAGCGTGGTGGAAAAAACTCAAATTTACAAATGAAAAGCAAAAAAATGTTGTTCTTCAGTATTATATTATTTAGGTAACCAGTTCCGCGCATACGAAGTCATCATCAGATCAGAGCAATATTGAAGTTCTACCGACTCCCTAGCCTGAACCTCTGATCAAAGCCTTATCAGAAGAAACCTTGCGATAAATAGTTTACGGAAATTTTATAGCAAATTTCGAATTAAAAACCTATAACACAGTGACTAACATATATTATTCGATTGTATTAAATTTTGCTAAATTTATAATTTAATGAATTGGTGAGATTAAAAAAATAAGAATTGAAATCTCTAAGTTATTCATCTCCAACGCTTTGAAAGCTAGTTCTATTTGAAAAAGAACAAAAGGTTGAGATTCCTTTCCATGCATCAGTATTTAGATTTTAAAAATAATATTTTATAACTGTAAGATAACATCTCTGATAACATCTCTGTTATAGAAGATACCGGTAACAAAAGAAATGTAACATCCAACCAAATTTCATTTTTAATTCAAATACAATACTTCCCCAAACAACGGGTCTTAAAATAATTTTATTGGCTAATCGATTTGCGCCTGCATTTCATAAACATGAAGCTCCTTTTAACGTCTTAGTAACTTAATTATTTAATATATCGTTTTCAATAACCTGTGAAACACGTTCAAAATGGTTCAAATGGCTCTGACCACCATGGGACTTAACATCTGAACTCATCAGAACTACTTAAACCTAACTAACCTAAGGACATCACACACACCGATGCCCGAGGCAGGATTCGAACCTGCGACCGTAGCAGCTGCGTGATTCCGGACCGAAGCGCCTAGAACCGCTTGGCCACCGCGGCCGGCGAAACACGCATTTGCCGCTAAAACGCTCACGGTGGTCCCATGAATTCGACACAACGTCACTAGTCTCTGAGCTGCTGTCAGGCATTATGGATCTTAAGATAGCTTAAATGTTTCTCATAATATCTCCTAATATCTCCGTAACCATTAAAATTATCTGAAAATTATTTTTCCGTCCTTCAGGAGCTCAGGATTCAACACCTGGTGACAGCAAATTAGAAAAAGTCAGATTCCCGCGAAATCGAACTCGCTTCAGCCTGCTGAAACTTTATTAGCCGTTATTTTAAAATTTCAAATGATGGAAACCTCAACAGCTGCGGTTTTCATCATTGCCTCTAATACCAAGTGGTTTGGATTCTTTTAAAAAGTCTTAGTGATTTTGGAGAGGAATTCTGCCTTATGCAGGGCACCTTAGTAGTTTTGTTTTCACCCAGACACGTTCCAGCAGTTTTTATGCTACCTTCAGTGGATTTATTTGTTTACTTTCCTTCTGTAATACTATTTTTACATGTTAACCTTTAAAGAAACTACGTACAAAATATTTACATTTGTAGAACAAGCGATTTTTGTCAAGTATTTTAGATTGGTTTGCGTACAGTGCAAAGAAGAGACATGTATCACTGATTTGAGGCAGTATCTATGTAAGATATGTCTATGGGTTCTAGTTTTGTAGTAAATTTGGAAATAGAGTGGATGTATGCATTTGTTTACATAACTCACATGAAGCTATTGGATGTTTACGCCAGTAGCTTTAGGTCTGTTTAGCCATTTACTGCTTGTCAGCTGTAAACACCAAAACGTTACTATGTTTTTCTGTGTATTACGCATTTCCGACAGAGAATCACCACGTATCTTAGAACTACAACATTCACAAGATGTTTACGTACTGATTTTGTCCACCGAAATGATGTGCCACGTGTTACCGCCAAGCGCCATTGGGTATTTCACGCTAAGGACAGCGGGGCTTAACTGGTGAATCCTTAGTTAATTCACATCAACTGTCCAAGAAAAATTCAGTTGAATAGGTGCAAACAAAATAATCTCTCTCTCTATCAATCAATCTATCTATCTATCTATTTATCTATCCATCTCTGTTATGAGACTGCCTGCACTACAGTATTGAAACAAAGCTAATGTAAGCTATGATGTTCATTGTCCTTAGGCCACCTTCTGAAGAAGACAAATTTAAATTTGTTGAAACCTAGGTAAAGAATTCTTTATCCATTGCAACTGGTCGGCTGTTTATAATTTTATTATATGAAACAAAGACTTTATTTTATTTTAAACCAGTAACCCTCCACCACCTCCAGTTCTTTAAAAAATCGAACTTCCATGCATAAAGTAGCGTCACACATGTGATTACTTTACAAATGAAATTGTGTGTTAAATATTTGACGTTAAGCATACAAAACCTTTATGGCTGAAGAAGCAAAACCCTAATTATGTTCGCTACATTAGTTTTGGATTATTCACCCATAGACTATTGAAAAAATCAGTTACAACGATTAAGTGCTCTCGATTTATTCGCAAATACTAATAACAATTCCATTACAAACGATGTTATGTTAACTCTCTGCAGTATGTCAAAATTCTGTATGAAATTCAGTATCAGTTATAATGACACTTAATTTATTTATTTTTATTTGGTAAAAGTAAGCATATATGGTAGAGTCATAGAACTACCTTCCAACAGTTTCTTTTTAAATTCTATAGCCATATACACAACCGACATTAAGAACTACTTACATTTTCCTGAAAAGCTGAATTTTCTCCTAAACTATGTGCCACACAATGATATGTAGGTAGCTGGTATATGTCGTCACTGTTTTCAAACTATGTTTTGCACAGTTAGTAATAAAGAAGTAATAAATTAAATAGTCAACACTGATGCTGACGTTTTACTGCATGAACAGTGAAAATTCTGTAAGCGCTTTCCTTTATATTGTGTTTGTGTGTGTGGGGGGGGAGGGGGGGGGAAGGGTAGGGAAGGGGGGGGGGCCGAGTCAGCGAGAAAAACTATCCAGAAAATTAGAAATTGTGCGCAAAGTATGTTGGAAGTCGCTAATTCTGGATGAATATAATCCTGATAACTTGCGCACCGTGACGTACACAGCCTGAAGATACGTAAGCAGTTCTTCAGGAAAGGGCAGTTCCGATTACGCTCCTCAGTCTTCCACCGCCCGTGTTTATTTTCCGTCTCTATTAACCTCGTCGTCGACGGTACGTTAAACTTGTCATGTCCAGGGATGAACGAGATGGCTCAGACGCTTCAACATTTATTAAATGTTTAAAACATGGGCATATTTATTTATACTATTACGCAGTTGACAGATTTATAAGTAACTGTATTATCCTTGGATGCAGCTGTTGCACAGAATGACTGTTCGATAGTGGTGTTGTTTCAGAGGTGGCAGTTTTGTTCATAATATTTACCACAGATATCTTATTTCCTGAGTATATTTATAGAGAAGACTCTTTGAACACCAAAGTTTATACTGTTGTCGTGTTGTCAGTCAACGCCATAGACTATAAATATCTATGGAGTGAGCATAGTCTATGGAGTGAGCATAGCCTACTGCGCATGTTCTCAACATCAATCAACATCAAACCGGGCTAGTCACGTAGTAATGGGACGTCGCTGCTTGTCTGCAATTTGTGTTAACAGGGAAACTTTAATATTACACGTATTCACCTGTTTTTACGTATACTGCTACACGTTTTAGTAGTAATAACAGCCATGGCGCAGTATTGTTGTAGCTACGGAAGTAAAGAGAAGTACGTGAAAGGAGGACCAGTTACTTTTCATAGGAACGTACAACAAATCTCTAATAGTGAATATCATATTGATGTGAGGCGCTTTATATGTTTAAAAATATCGAGACGCGGTATTATAATGTCTTGTATTGCAGAGCAAATTTCTACGTTTGTTGTTTTTTTATTTTTTTTGCCCATGTGTTTACGATAGAAATGCTAGATAAATCTGCAAGTGCGTCTAAGCTACCAGTCAGTGTTTACGTATTCGTGCTATGGTCATCAGCAGATAAAATTTATATGCCAGTATGATTCATTTTTTCTAGTTTACTCAGATCCTCAAACCCTTATGTGTATCTAAGTACTTCGGCATGAGACAGATTCCTACATTATATAATTTTCGTATTCTAGTTTCCTACATTATTTAATTTTTGTATTCTAGTTTCCCGAAAGATGACAGAGATTCGACAACATGAATAAGTGCAATAGAAAACCTAAAAAGGTATTGTTGGCTGTCACTTCTTTTCCCGCACCCGAAAAAACGTAAGTAAAGTGTAACTGAGATATGATACTGTGCCGAAAAAGCACAATATCCTTGTTCTTGTCCGCAGCTCGTGGTCGTGCGGTAGCGTTCTCGCTTCCCGCCCCCGGGTTCCCGGGTTCGATTCCCGGCGGGGTCAGGGATTTTCTCTGCCTCGTGATGACGGGGTGTTGTGTGATGTCCTTAGGTTAGTTAGGTTTAAGTAGTTCTAAGTTCTAGGGGACTGATGACCATAGCTGTTAAGTCCTATAGTGCTCAAAGCCATTTGAACCATTTTGAACCTTGTTCTTCACAGCTTTAAAACTATTTCAGTTCCAGGTATAAAATTGTTAAGACGTCTATAAAACGCATACACAAAGTTTCAAGATACTTCTGAAGGTGATCTATCTGTTCTAGCGGACTCAAAATACCCTAAGCGCTATACGGACTAACATGCGCCGTCCCAATACCACGTGACTTGAGCGGCAGATGATGTTGCGGACATATTTCTCGTTCTGCGCATCAGAATGCTCACTCCATAGATATTTATACTCTATGGTCGACGCTGGCTAACACTTCTCTGTCCAGCGTTAATAGAATCGGACGTGCTGTCTTGGCCGTGCCCGTGTTAAGGATTGATTTCGGAATGCAGTTGCTACAACTTGGAACATATCAAATTCCAGTGCGCTAATATTGGAGGGAACGAAACTTCGTGATTAGGGAGCGTTTCCGGCGTAATCTTTTTCAACATTGTAACTTATATTTTGACTATTAGGAAATTGTCAGTTTAAGCTCTTCATAATATGCGTGTACTTAGGAAAGTATCACGTTACTCATTACCCTTTTCTTTTTAAAGTAGTGAGTGTAAGAGGCAGTTTTGTCAAAAGTATTCAGTTCGTGAGGTTTCTGTTTTATATCGAAACTAGCGAACCTAGGAATTCTTCGCAACTGCTAAATATGAATGGAAATCAGATATACGTCCTAATGTCTTTCTACCCCTCTCCCTCTCTCTCTCTGTCCCCCCTCCCCCTGTCTCTGTCCATCTCCTTCTCGCCCCGCATCCCTCTCCATCTCCTTCTTCCCCCTCTCTATGTCCATTTCCTCCTCCCCTCCCCTTCTGTTTCCATCTGTTCTCCCTCTCTCTGACTTTGAATCTTGCTTAGGCCGGTATTACACTATCAAATTTCTTTGTCAAAGATTTGATCAAAGATGTGATCAAATATTCGTCAAATATATTTGACAAAGATCTTTGACGTGGCGCTAAAAAGAGGTATTACACTGTCATCATGTTTCTCGTCAAAGTTCAAGATGGCTGACAAAAACAACAACTTGTTATTAACCGCAGCAGTTGCATGTACCACAATTGCACTGTGTGCACATGCAGGAGAGAAGCGGGGGAAAAAAAGGAAATGTACCTCGGTGAAGCCGTGGGTTTTACGACGAGACGATAAAAGCATTCAACAAAACTTTTTACCTGAGCTTATAGTGGAGGACGTTAAGTCGTACATCAATTACTTAAGAATGGATGGGCATACATTTCTGTATGTGCTCAGTGAAGTGTATCCTCATATCACAAAGCACAATACTCACTTAAGAAGTGCTATGTCTGCAGAAGACAGGTTCACTGTAACAACACTCTGATTCCTTGCTACAGCAGAGAGTTACTGTAGCTCACAGTGCACATTAACGAAAATAATACCTGAAAATTTGCAGCAATTTATAAAGCACTAAAAGTCCAATGTCTGAAGGTAAATAAATGTTCAATACACTTCATGTGCATTAAGAACTATTTTTATTTTATAAACAAATCAGTTACTTTTTTGTCCGAAACCCGTATCTCACGGCTAAAGACCACCTCAATATTTTTATAGCTCTCCAATCTTCTTAATCTATTTTTGTATTCGGGGTGCCTCACGTTGCAAAGCGCCTCATCAGCTTCATACATCTCTATTAATTTTGTAGTTGACGGTACACACCAGTTGTATTTACCGGCCATGTTTATAAATACACTACAGATGGCAGAACGCTCCAGCGATGCTAGCGCTCCATGTGGTAACATGTCACATTGCAGTTAACAGAAGACACGCGACTTTTATGATCAAATCTACAGTGAGGCCCTACATTTGATCAAATTTATTTGACGATAGACAAGATTTGACAAAGTGCCCTATTACACCATCAAACTTCTTTGACATGAATATTTGACATATCAGATTTGACAAAGAAGTTTGATAGTGTAATACCGGCCTTATTGTTATTACCAATGAAACCTTGATTGGGAACTGAAGGCACTTAAAATGAATGGATAAGCTGATTGAAATCATTGGTATGCCGGGTATGAGAAAGACTTCTCCTGGTGCTGGATCTGTGAGGATACTAGCTTCAACGGCAGTATTTCGTACAGTTTTAATCTGTGAACAGACTTAATTGCAAAGTACCGGACGAATTAGAGCCCGTAGCAGTACTCAAATTATAAGCCGGTAAGCCAGAAACACAAGTTTCCTGTTTTGTGTTAAAACAGATAGCGAGGAAGAAAACAAAGTAGTCCATAATTGTGTATACAAATTTTGTTCAAAATTGCATATACAGGGTGATTCACGAAGCTATACAAATATTTTAAAACGTTATTCTACAAATAAAACTAAAGAAAAAAGTTCCTATAAACTTAGGTCCGCAAATCTTTAGTTACGGAGTTACGCCTAATAAAAGATTATCCCTGAAATTTAGCAACTTCGCTAATATGAAGCCATCGCAAAACTGTACGAGGTAAAGCACGATTTCCCTTTACTTTGTTGTTATTGGTCTGGTGAATCTAATAAAACATATCCCAGACGTGTATGTGCCGTAGTTTTCCAGAACATCCTGAGAAGCAAATATTATTATACAAGTAAATTTTTTTACTTTCCGTTAAGAATGTAGAAACATTTATGTCATTGTTGGCAACCATTAGTAGTTGTTTCAGTCGTCCTCAAACCTTGAAAATAGTTAGTTTTCTGTATTGTTCAGTGAAAGAAGATAATAACAACAGTGTTTTTAAGTGAAACCACTTAGTAACTGTTGTTTATGAAATAGGGATGCCTTTCTAATTTGCTACAGAGGAATGCGTCGATACGGTGTTTATTTATGGCAAATGTGTTGGTTAATTCTCTACAACTTCAGTTGAAAACTTCGTGCAATTGTCTGGAATTTAAAAAACAAATTGGCCAAGTAGTTAATAAATTAAAATTTTTACGAAACTACTTCTTTGATTCTCTAGATTTCTGGAAAACTACTGCAGATACACGACTGGGACATGTTTTAATAGATTCAACAGACAAATAACAACAAAATAAATGGAAATCGAGCTGTACTGCAAACACGTACTGTTTTGCGATGGCTTCATGTTAGCAAAGTAGCTAAATTTCAGGCAAAATCTTTTATTAACCGTGCCGGCTAGTGTGGCCGAGCGGTTCTAGGCGCTTCAGTCTCAAACTCCGCGACCGCTACGGTCGTTGTTTCTAATCCTGCCTCGGGCGTGGATGTGTGTGATGTCCTTAGGTTAGTTAGGTTTAAGTAGTTCTAAGTTCTAGGGGACTGATGACCTCGCATGTTAAGTCCCATAGTGCTCAGAGCCAACTTCCGCCAGTTACACATTAAACACAGGCGTGTGCAGGAATGCCAACCGCAATACGCTCCAACACGCTATTGGCGACAAATTGCGAATCTTCCGGAATTTTTTGAATATACCTCGTACATAGTCGTCCGTTTCTTAGACTATAACCTAAATATGTGAAGGGAGTGTCGGTCACGAAATATCGAGATTTTTGCTGATAACTTTTCCCTATTATATAATGTATGTATTTATTTTAGATATTAAAAATATGTAGCCTGTATCCATCAAAAAGTTTATAAGAGTCTCACATAAAATTTGAAGTCATTTGGTCAAGAGCGTTTGGAGATTTTTCGTAACAATGTTAAATAACGACATGTCTTTGTACAGTAGTACATATTAGAGTAATTGTTAATAACAATGATCATGAATGTAGGCATGTTCATATTTTGTAATTTTGTTCGTTTTACTCATTCATGGTTAATAGAAAACTAAATCAAAATAGTTTTCAAGTTATTTCTTACTGCCCCTTCAGATCCCACCTACAGGGCTATTACAAATGATTGAAGCGATTTCATAAATTCACTGTAGCTCCATTCATTGACATATGGTCACGACACACTACAGATACGTAGAAAAACTCATAAAGTTTTGTTCTGCTGAAGCCGCACTTCAGGTTTCTGCCGCCAGAGCGCTCGAGAGCGCAGTGAGACAAAATGGCGACAGGAGCTGAGAAAGCGTATGTCGTGCTTGAAATGCACTCACATCAGTCAGTCATAACAGTGCATCGACACTTCAGGAGGAAGTTCAACAAAGATCCACCAACTGCTAACTCCATTCGGCGATGGTATGCGCAGTTTAAAGCTTCTGGATGCCTCTGTAAGGGGAAATCAACGGGTCGGCCTGCAGTGAGCGAAGAAACGGTTGAACGCGTGCGGGCAAGTTTCACGCGTAGCCCGCGGAAGTCTGCATCTACATCTACATCCATACTCCGCAAGCCACCTGACGATGTGTGGCGGAAGGTACCTTGAGTACCTCTATCGGTTCTCCCTTCTATTCCAGTCTCGTATTGTTCGTGGAAAGAAGGATTGTCGGTATGCCTCTGTGTGGGCTCTAATCTCTCTGATTTTATCCTCATGGTCTCTTCGCGAGATATACGTAGGAGGGAGCAATATACTGCTTGACTCTTCGGTAAAGGTATGTTCTCGAAACTTTGACAAAAGCCCGTACCGAGCTACTGAACGTCTCTCCTGCAGAGTCTTCCACTGGAGTTTATCTATCATCTCCGTAACGCTTTCGCGATTACTAAATGATCCTGTAACGAATCGCGCTGCTCTCCGTTGGGTCTTCTCTATATCTTCTATCAACCCTATCTGGTACGGATCCCACACTGCTGAGCAGTATTCAAGCAGTGGGCGAACATGCGTGCTGCAACCTACTTCCTTTGTTTTCGGATTGCATTTCCTTAGGATTATTCCAATGAATCTCAGTCTGGCATCTGCTTTACCGACGATCAACATTATATGATCATTCCATTTTAAATCGCTCCTAATGCGTACTCCCAGATAATTTATGGTATTAACTGCTTCCAGTTGCTGACCTGCTATTTTGTAGCTAAATGATAAAGGATCTATCTTTCTGTGTATTCGCAGCACATTACACTTGTCTACGAAGTCAACGAATAAAGCAAGCAGGTAGCTAAACATACCACAGGATGGTGCTCCACCGCACTTCCATCATGATGTTCGGCATTTCTTAAACAGGAGATTGGAAAACCGATGGATCGGTCGTGGTGGAGATCATGATCAGCAATTCATGTCATGGCCTCCACGCTCTCCCGACGTAACCCCATGCAATTTCTTTCTGTGGGGTTATGTGAAAGATTCAGTGTTTCAACCTCCTCTACCAAGAAACGTGCCAGAACTGCGAGCTCGCATCAACGATGCTTTCGAACTCATTGATGGGGACATGCTGCGCCGAGTGTGGGAGGAACTTGATTATCGGCTTGATGTCTGCCGAATCACTAAAGGGGCACATATCGAACAGTTGTGAATGCCTAAAAAAACTTTTTGAGTTTTTGTATGTGTGTGCAAAGCATTGTGAAAATATATCAAATAATAAAGTTATTGTAGAGCTGTGAAATCGCTTCAATCATTTGTAATAACCCTGTACTTAAGAGTTTTTAAGTACGATAATCAAGACACGCATTGTAGCTTCCGGCAGCTGTTTGTTAGTGAATGGCGCTGATCTTTCTCGCACTGCACCTAACGAGCTTTATTTATGTATTATCAAAAGCAGCATGATTTCTTCCAGCTCATCTTGTTGCAGATGATTATGATCAAGACAGGCATGCACTGCGGAGCAGAAATACATTTCTGTTGTTGCAGTTAAGCTATATCATTCTTAAGGCGGCCAGGTTCAGACATGGTTTTGTGCGTTTAGGGTACAGTGACTGTTTATTCTTTTTGCACAGGTTCATTTGTTTTCAGCAACACGTTTATGTTGTATGTCCATCACCTAGTGTTGTTAGGCCAAACGTAGAATAGAGTTCAGAGTACTGTGTTAAGAAATGTTATGTTTCTCTATATTCCTGGGCACACTTTACATTCAGTAATTTGCTCTGCTACGTATATAAACGTTGGTTTGGTGAACGTACATACCGATATTGTGCTATTAGAAGATTGTATAAATGTTTGGCCTTAGAAGTTCAAATACTCAGATTATGCATAAAGTTACCACAGTTATACAGCAATCATATCTAGACTGTCAGATCTGTAGGCTTCGCAGAGGTTGCACGAAGTGTAGTCAACTATACCACTTTGGGAGTCCAAATGCGAATGATTCACGTAGATCACATAATTATTTCGTGTAGGCAGCTAGAGGTACAGAAGTTACACCGTGGATCGCTGGCTGTCAGTACAATGTTCAATCACTTGTTGATTATTAACAGATTAGTAGCATCGCGCTAGATCCATCTACTAGCGCTGTGGGATCTGGGTCGGAGCCTGGTGAGCGTCGATTTTTAAAGACACTCCGAGGGTTACATTCGGCTGCGGTGAGTATAAGCGACGACGACGTCCTCTAGTGGTGAATATGGCGCCCCCATCTGAAGAAGGTGAGCGCTGGCGGGCTATTTGAATTCTCGCTTGTCGCCACGATGTGCCAGGCACATGGTCCGCCGTGTGACGTCAATCAAGATGACGTCGGTTGCACAAAACAGTAATTTTACTTTTTTTGTAGTTTGTTCACTCTATATTTCTTCTGTCTGTAACCATAGCTATCTGTAAGTTTTAAAAAACTCTAGGGAACTTCAGGTTGCAACAAACTTTAAATTTACCTTCTTTAGTAAATAAAATGCATTTAATGTACGAAAAACTTTTAATGCCTAGGCCGCAATTTTCACTATACAATTAAAGGGTGAGGACTAATTACGGTTGATTTCTACAACCGTCTTCCGACCAGATCGTAAAAAAGAGTTCAATATGAATTGAAAAACATCTTCGTTACCTACAGTCACGCAGTGACAAGCATTCGTATTATGGCAGCATGTAGTTAAAAGCTTCATTGTGAGGGACCTAGGTTGTAAACCCTAATCTCGCACAACACAGATAATAAAGAATATGCATTTGCATTAATAAAAATTGCATCTACAATGCAAATAGCCATTTTCTTACGTGTTTTTACAACCCGGCTTGCTCACGATGAAGCTTTTAATTACATAATGTCATAGTCTTGTTGGTCCATAGTACGAATGCATGTCACTGCGTGACGGTAGGTGCCGCGCGGTCTAAGGGGGCCTTGCCACGGTTCGCGCGGCTACCCCCGTTGGAAGTTCGAGTCCTCCCTCGGGCATGCGTGTGTGTTGTCCTTAGCGTAAGTTAGTTTAAGTTAGATTAAGTAGTGTGTAAGCCTAGGGGCCGATGACCTCAGCAGTTTGATCCCACAGGAACTTACCACCACCATGGCTGTAGGTAACGATGACGTTTCTTAATGCATATTCTTTTTAACGATTTGAACGATCTGAAGCTGGCTGAAAGAATCAATCGAAACTAGTCATCATGTTTCAATCGTATAATGAAAATTACGAACGTTACATTAAAGAGTTTTGTCGAATAGACTACGTTAAGACTGCTGTCCCCTTTCTGACAATGTCAGGCTTCACTAATTTAGCTTCTGTCTGGGCAGGGCTGGTTCGAAACCATATTACCACACAAGCAAGATATCATTCCCCTCCCCCCTTCCCCTTGATCAGCTCTTATTCCTTTTCCATTGGCTCTAGGAAATATCTACAAAAAAAATCTAAATCTATTAGGGCCATTCAAAAACAAACGAACCGGAGTCTGTAAAATGAAAACTACGAAAAGTATCGTAACGCCAGTTGCGTATGTGATCCTTATAAGAGTGTTGAGACCCCAAACTTGCCGCTAGAGTGACATGGGGTTCACCCATGTGACGACAGAGCGAGCACGTACTCTCGTCAACTGACCACTGGTCTCAGTACTGCCGAAAACAGAAGTGGAGGCTTCAAAAGAAGAGGAGAAGGGTGCAGCGCCTTTCCTGGTAGCGGAAGGTGGCTGGGAACGGAAATTGATCGAAAACTGCAACAAGTGTACGGAGAGCACTGCTTGCCCACTGCAAGGGTCAAGGCATGGCAGAGGCGATTCAGGGAAAGACGGATGTTGTTGGTCGATGATGCACGATCTGGGAAGACGCACCACATTACCGCTATCGTCGTCCAGCAGGTGGATATCCCCATTACTGAAGACCGGTGGGCTACGATGGCAGTCATTGTCCCAGAGATCGGATTGAGCATGCGAATTGCAATGGACTTTCAGTGTTCTCCGTACCCTTGAGCCATTTTTCGATGAATTTCCATTTCCCGCACTCCTTCCGCTATAAGGAAACGCGCTACACCCCTTTGCTCTTCTTTTGAAGCCTCCATTTCTCTGCTCTCGGCAGTACTGAGTGCAGTGGGCGGTCGAAGCGTTCACGTGCTCGGTCTGTCGTCATAGGGATGTACGCCCATGTCCCTCTTGGGATGAACTTGAAACTTCAGCGCTCTTATAGGGTGTAAGACGTATGCTTTGCCGGCGATGGGCGAGGCATGACAGAATCTCTGACCAGAGAGTAGTTTGTCGTTAGTTGTTGCTTGTCGCTAGTCTGCGCTTGACTGCGCGAGTCGACAGTAGTAGTCTGGTGTAGTCTGCGTGAGTCGGCGCGGGTCGGCATGTGTCGGCTGTGTGCTCTGCTCGCGTCTCTGGTCAGGACTCTGGAGGATGAGTATTGTTGTAGAAGGTAAAGAGGCAGCATTGCGCGTATTTAATAATGTATGTTAATTGTGATTTAATTTGTTCAAAAAAATGCCCCAATAATAATTTTTATAATACACTCCTGGAAATGGAAAAAAGAACACATTGACACCGGTGTGTCAGACCCACCATACTTGCTCCGGACACTGCGAGAGGGCTGTACAAGCAATGATCACACGCACGGCACAGCGGACACACCAGGAACCGCGGTGTTGGCCGTCGAATGGTGCACCGCCGCCGTCTGTGTCAGCCAGTTTGCCGTGGCATGCGGAGCTCCATCGCAGTCTTTAACACTGGTAGCATGCCGCGACAGCGTGGACGTGAACCGTATGTGCAGTTGACGGACTTTGAGCGAGGGCGTATAGTGGGCATGCGGGAGGCCGGGTGGACGTACCGCCGAATTGCTCAACACGTGGGGCGTGAGGTCTCCACAGTACATCGATGTTGTCGCCAGTGGTCGGCGGAAGGTGCACGTGCCCGTCGACCTGGGACCGGACCGCAGCGACGCACGGATGCACGCCAAGACTGTAGGATCCTACGCAGTGCCGTAGGGGACCGCACCGCCACTTCCCAGCAAATTAGGGACACTGTTGCTCCTGGGGTATCGGCGAGGACCATTCGCAACCGTCTCCATGAAGCTGGGCTACGGTCCCGCACACCGATAGGCCGTCTTCCGCTCACGCCCCAACATCGTGCAGCCCGCCTCCAGTGGTGTCGCGACAGGCGTGAATGGAGGGACGAATGGAGACGTGTCGTCTTCAGCGATGAGAGTCGCTTCTACCTTGGTGCCAATGATGGTCGTATGCGTGTTTGGCGCCGTGCAGGTGAGCGCCACAATCAGGACTGCATACGACCGAGGCACACAGGGCCAACACCCGGCATCATGGTGTGGGGAGCGATCTCCTACACTGGCCGTACATCACTGGTGATCGTCGAGGGGACACTGAATAGTGCACGGTACATCCAAACCGTCATCGAACCCATCGTTCTACCATTCCTAGACCGGCAAGGGAACTTGCTGTTCCAACAGGACAATGCACGTCCGCATGTATCCCGTGCCACCCAACGTGCTCTAGAAGGTGTAAGTCAACTACCCTGGCCAGCAAGATCTCCGGATCTGTCCCCCATTGAGCATGTTTGGGACTGGATGAAGCGTCGTCTCACGCGGTCTGCACGTCCAGCACGAACGCTGGTCCAACTGAGGCGCCAGGTGGAAATGGCATGGCAAGCCGTTCCACAGGACTACATCCAGCATCTCTACGATCGTCTCCATGGGAGAATAGCAGCCTGCATTGCTGCGAAAGGTGGATATACACTGTACTAGTGCCGACATTGTGCATGCTCTGTTGCCTGTGTCTATGTGCCTGTGGTTCTGTCAGTGTGATCATGTGATGTATCAGACCCCAGGTATGTGTCAATAAAGTTTCCCCTTCCTGGGACAATGAATTCACGGTGTTCTTATTTCAATTTCCAGGAGTGTATAAAGTAACTCCTTTAAAGAAAAGCATTCATTTCCATTTAAAGAATATTTCCAATGCATTATCATTCCTTCCAAGAATCAAAAAAAAAAAATGTACGCCAGCATTGCACGAAGCTGTGTCGAAAAATATCTAAATAAGAGCAGATATAATTGCAGTTTTTATTGAGGTAAGAATTTTTGCTTTTTTATTCAGAATACAGGGCCGAAGGGCAGCGCTGCTGTGCTCATAAAATTTATCAGGTTACTAAACTTTTTTATTATTTTGGTGTTTAGGAATATTTCTGTTACGAACTTGACATAAAATGAGAAAAGAATTTTGTGGGGACATTAAATGTGAATGCATTTCTGCACACAGACTATAAATGGGAGCCAATTTTGTTCAGAGGTTACATTAAAATTAATTTTGTTCAGAGGTTACAATATTTAAAATTCATTTAATTATTATTTTTGTGGGGAGTTTACGCATGGTTCGTATTTTAAATATAAACAATTCATTGAGGAGGTTACACTTGGCTCATTTTCATTTACACATTTCTGTGGGGAGGTTACAAGGGACCATGTGTTCTTCTGTAGGCGATGACATTACCACCCTTGTGTGGTTTTCATTTCATAGCCTTTGCATGGAGTCTAATGATTTGCACATACTTACGCTTGATTACGATTTTAGAGCTCACCAAAAATTTTTAAAAATCTAATTATTTCGTTTTCAAAAGAAGTTTGTATTAAAGGTACTGAGGTTTGTGGTTCTGTTTCTGTCTCTGATACAGAAACACTTTGAGATCGGTTTCTCCTGCGTCGGTAAACCATTTGATCGATTTTGACGTTTTGTTACAAAACTGTTCAGTAGCTTTCTTCTCATCGGCAGCTGCACTGATTAATGTGTTACGTTAAATAGTGTCGGTACTGTATTCCATAGCAGTTTCCTATTGTTCCGATCCATAAGACCGGCTTGGCTCAAAGTGTAGGGAACAAAGCACGTTCTGCGAAAATTTTTCTCTTCACCTATTTACTAACGACTTCTTGCCCCTGAAAAGAAACCTTAATCTTTACTGTCTGTGCGTTGCAAGAGAATATGTGTTATAAACGTCTAAAACGGTCTTACTGTCACACGATCCCAGCCGCAGGTTGGCTAAATAGTGGCTCCAAAGGCTAAGAAAAATGTTAAAGGTGTATAAAGAAGACTCTTAAAATTAGAAACCGTGTAAATGACTAGATGTACCGTAAATCATGGCGGAAATTACCCAGACATTATTCATGCAGTCTTTGAATATGAGAGCACTTAGCGGTTTCCAACGACCTTTACATATAATTTCAAAGGTTTTCGAAACTTCCCCTCGCAGACATCACCACTCCGCCTTCCCCGGTGCAAAACAATGAAAGGAAAAGTTAATCGCTTACTACATCTTTGCTTTCCATGCAGTAAAACTTCACCATTATGCACGACGTTTTACTGTATTAATTCTTACTAAATGTATTCGCAACACATATTGCATACACTGTCCACGTCCATCTGTAAATGTACCTGCAAAATTATACCCTTGAGGAACACACAGTTCAGGAGGTACGCCATAAACATTGACGTGCATGAATAACTACGAAGTCTACAACAGTAAACTTTTTACGTGCTTAATGCCAAATATTTAACACATTAACTCATTAGTAAAGTAGTTAGACTTTGATGTTACTTTATGCGTGGGAGTTCCACTATTTAAAAAAGAATCTTAGGACGGAGAGGAAGTTACAGATGATAACTAAATAGTCGTATAATGTGATGTTTCATGTCTATCAGTAACCTTATAAAATTTAAAGAAAGGTGAGTGTTACCTCTTATTTTTGTTATTGCTGTAATTAATGGTGCTAGATGTGTCCCCTTTTATAAAAACCTTCTGCTTATCAACAGTACTCCGCACATTCCACAGATATCGTATTCGATAGTGTGGCTTACTGGCCGTTTGCTACTTTGCTGTCATAGGGGTTTCGCTACTTCATTGATTAGACTGGTATGTACTCTGCCCGTCAGTGTTGAGTATGTGAAACAGGGCGGGTTCGAGGATTTATTCCATACAGGCGCCATCGCATTTGGTGCCCCCTCCCTTTCCTCCCCGTCAGACATTTGTAGCCTTTCCTTGCGCTGTTCATAAAATCTTCAAAATTACTTACTTTATGACCGTCGAAATGGGTTGCTTTTCCTTCTAAAAGGAGTACTACATAGATAATCCTCTGTAACAAATAAATTCCTGAATCTTATTCCAGTGCTAAATATTACACTACTGACCATTAAAATTGCTACACCACGAAGATGACGTGTTACAGAAGCGAAATTTAACCGACAGGAAGAAGAAAGCTTTTCAGAACATTCACACAAGGTTGGCGCCGGTGGCGACACCTACAACGTGCTGACATGAGGCAAGTTTCCAGCCGATTTCTCATACACAAACAGCAGTTGACCGGTGTTGCCTGGTGAAACGTTGTCGTGATGCCTCGTGTAAGGAGGAGAAATGCGTACCATCACGTTTCCGACTTTGATAAAGGTCGGATTGTAGCCTATCGCGAATACGGTTTATCGTACCGCGACATTGCTGCTCGCGTTGATCGAGACCCAATGACTGTTAGCAGAATATGGAATCAGTGGGTTCAGGAGGGTAATACGGAACACCGTGCTGAATCCCAACGGCCTCGTATCACTAGAAGTCGAGATGACAGGCATCTTATCCGCATGGCTGTAACGGATCGTGCAGCCACGTCTCGATCCCTGAGTCAACAGATGGGGACGTTTGCAAGACAACAACCATCTGTTCTGTTTACAGCATCATGATGGTCGCATCCGTGTTTGGCGACATCGCGGTTTACGCACATTGGAAGCGTGTATTCGTCATCGCCATACTGGCGTTATCACCCGGCGTGATGGTATGGGGTATGAGTGGGTACACGTCTCGGTCACCTCTTGTTCGCATTGGCGGCACTTTGAACAGTGGACGTTACATTTCAGATGTGTTACGACCCATGGCTCTACCCTTCATTCGATCCCTGCGAAACCCTACATTTCAGCAGGATAAAGCACGACCGCATGTTACAGGTCCTGTACGGACCTTTCTGGATACAGAAAATGTTCGACTGCTTCCCTGGCCAGCACATTCTCCAGGTCTCTCACCAATTGAAAACGTCTAGTCAATGGTGGCCGAGCAACTGGCTCGTCACAACACGCCAGTCACTACCCTACTGTGGTATCGTGTTGAAGCTGCATGGGCAGCTGTACCTGTACACGCCTTTCAAGCTCTGTTTTACTCAATACCCAGGCTATCAAGGCCGTTATACGGCCAGAGGTGGTTGTTCTGGGAACTGATTTCTCAGTATCTATGCACCCAAATTGTGGAAAATGTAATCACATGTCATTTCTAGTATAATATATTTGTCCAATGAATACCCGTTTATAATCTGCATTTCTTCTTGGTGTAGAAATTTTAATGACCAGTAGTGTAAAAGTTGAAACTATTCATTTATTTGCTTGACATTTTGAAAAGCCTTTAGTGAAAGAATTACACTTAATTATTCTAGCTTCAATAAAATGTACTGTCTATTAAACTGTTTGGAATTAATGAAAATATATAATTTTCGTTATTTTAGTGTAATAATGGAACTTTCTGATTCCATAATTTACAAATTATTTGACAGAAATACAAAAGTATCTAATTTTATACTGACAGTAAATTATAAGTTACACGGAAAGTAAACTCTCCAGGTAACATTTAACGCAGTAATGCGATGCAGTGACGAACTTTTTACTCATGTGGGCCTTCAATGAAATTTGAGCCACATTAGAAAGGGGCTTAACCGAAAAGTTTACATGTTAAATGCTAGTTATACTAACTAGGACAATATTTTAATACTATAGACAGTGGCGGCTCGTAGCCATTTGTCGGAAATTCTCTTGGAAATGGCTTGTCTGCTTACGTTTACATTTCAGATAAGTAGGCCAACATTTGATAGGGAAGTCTGTGGCCTTTTGTAACCACACTTTAGCAATTAGCTATCAAATGGAGACAAAAGACTGCACCCGAACGAGATTTTTGAAGATATAGCAAACGGGTTACGTACGTTAATAGCAAATTCAATTTAGAATGCAATCAGCAAAGTCCTTTCAAAATCGTAAGTACCGTTGTCAAAGTCATGTTTCTCACCAATCAGGAAAACATAGTTTCGAGAAAAACGGTTTAAAGTTTTAGGTAATATTTTCTGAAGTTGAGTTAAATATAGCAGGCCGCGGTGACCGAGCGGTTCTAGGTGCTTCAGTCAGTAACCGCCGCGCGACTGCTACTGTCGCAGGTTCGAATCATGCCTCGGGCATGGATGTGTGTAATGTCCTTAGGTTAGTTAGGTTTAAGTAGTTCTAAGTTCTAGGGGTCTGGTGACCTCAGATGTTAAGTCCCATAGTGCTCAGAGCCATTTGAACTATTTGAGTTAAACATATCTACATCTACATCCATACTCCGCAAGCCAGTTGACGGTGTGTGGCGGAGGGTACCTTGAGTACCTCTATCGGTTCTCCCTTCTATTCCAGTATCGTATTGTTCGTGGAAAGAAAGATTGTCGGTATGCCTCTGTGTGGGCTCTAATCTCTCTGATTTCATCCTCATGGTCTCTTCGTGAGTTATACATAGGAGGGAGCAATATACTGCTTGACTCCTCGGTGGAGGTATGTTCTCGAAACTTCAACAAAAGCCCATACAGAACTACTGAGTGTCTCTGTTGCAGAGTCTTCCACTGGAGTTTATCTATCATCTCCGTAACGCTTTCAGGATTACTAAATGATCCTACAACGAATCGCGCTGCTCTCCGTTGGATCTTCTCTATCTCTTCTATGAACCCTATCTGGTACGGATCCCACACCGGTGAGCAGTATTCAAGCAGTGGGCGAACAAATGTACTGTAGCCTACTTCCTTTGTTTCAGGACTGCATTTCCTTAGGATTCTTCCAATGAATCTCAGTCTGGCATCTGCTTTACTGACGATTAATTTTATACGGTCATTCCATTTTAAGTCACTCTTAATGCCTACTTCCAGATAATTTATGGAATTAAGTGCTTCCAGTTGCTGACCTGCTATATTGTAGCTAAATGATAAGGGATCTTTCTTTCTGTGTATTCGCAGCACATTACACTTGTCTACATTGAGATTCAATTGCCATTCCCTGCACCATGCGTTCGTTGCAGATCTTCCTGCATTTCAGTACAATTTTCCATCGTTACAACCTCTCCATATACTACACTCAGCATCATCCGCAAAAAGCCTCAGTGAACTTCCAATGTTATCCACAAGGTCATTTATATGTATTGTGAATAACAACGGTCCTACGACACTCCCCTGCGGCACACCTGAAATCACTCTTACTTCGGAAGACTTCTCTCCATTGAGAACGACATGCTGCGCTCTGTTATTTAGGAACTCTTCAATTCAATTTCTAGTCAGAGATGCCTGGACCATACAGTGATCTTACCACATTCAAAAGGAGGGCCTCCTCCACTTTGGAGATGGTGATCCTGCGGGCCCCTTTGGCAGATTCTGTCATTCGCTGTTCTACTCACTCGATACACTTTTCATCTGCATTTGTGCAGAAGTTGTAACAAGCTACCCCGATCTCAAGTTTGAGCACGTTCATAATTTCCATAATGCATCTTTGACCGTCTTTGAAATTACATGCTGCCACATTGGCCCCGATTTCGACTATTTTTTCCTGCTGTAAATGGTTTCATTGGCAACGGCCTTGCCGCTGTGGATACACCGGTTCGCGTCAGATCACCGAAGTTAAGCGCTGTAGGGCGTGGCGGGCACCTGGATGGGTGACCATCCGGGCTGCCATGTGCTGTTGCCATTTTTCGGGGTGCACTCAGCCTCGTGATGCCAATTGAGGAGCTATTCGACCGAATAGCAGCTTCTCCGGTCACAGAAAACCATCGTAACTGTGGTGTCACCGCCAGACACCACACTTGCTAGGTGGTAGCTTTAAATCTGCCGCGGTCCATTAGTACATGTCGGACCTGCGTGTCGCCACTGTCAGTAATTGCAGACCGAGCGCCACCACACGGCAGGTCTTGAGAGACTTACTAGCACTCGGCCCCAGTTGTACGACGACTTTGCTAGCGACTACACTGACGAAGCCTTTCTCTCATTAGCCGAGAGATAGTTAGAATAGCCTTCAGCTAAGTCCAAGGCTACGACCTAGCAAGGCGCCATTAACCATTTCTATAGAGAGTCTCACTTGCATCATCAAGAATGCTGTATACAAATGATGGATTAAAGTTAAGTATTCCAGCAGCTACGTACTTTTCGTTATAGCATTCATTACGTATCCTGTTCCAGACCTCACGCCAGTCTGCGTTAGATTATAGCGTGCATTTCGGCCTCCTTCTCTAGCTATATAGCAGTAACGACCGGGAGAGCGGTGTGTTGACTACACGCCCCTCCTATCCGCATCCTGACCTCAGGATGACACGGCGGTCGGACGGTCCCGATGGGCCACTTGTCGCCTGATGACGGAGTGTAAATGGTTTTCGGAGACACTTTTTCACAATTCGCCTTGTAAGTTGATAACGGAGTTTGAAGATAAAAAATCGATTTTATGAAATTTCAAAGAGGACTATCCCCTTGAACACTTCTTGGCGGTACTCGGTGCCTGCGTTCTACAGGGGCCGATTCCTCGCCGAAGAGGAAGGAGGAGGAGGCCAGCTCGTGTCACTGAATCACGGCCGCCACCCACCCGCCTGCAACGGCGAGCTGACTCACGTGTCACGTGGGTGGCGGGACAGGGTCCTCTAGCTCCTGTCTGGCGACGCGCCAGTTCGCCGACACGGCAGTTCATTCCCACCGCATCCACCCACGACGCCCGCGCAGTCCCTAAGAGCGACCGCCGTCTCACACCATTGCTCGCCCAACACTCACTGCCAATACGCGCACTCTGTGTCTCTCGGTAACAGTGTAGACTATTAATTTAGCGTAAGGGGTTCAGAAGAATGGAAAAGGAAACTGAAGGATCTGTTAGATGACGATTAGTTTGGTTTTCGGAAATTTAAGTGCGCCAGTGAGATAGTCTGGTGTTGATATGGTTCAAATGGCTCTGAGCACTATGGGACTCAACTTCTGAGGTCATCAGTCCCCTAGAACTTAGAACTACCTAAACCTAACTAACCTAAGGACATCACACACATCCATGCCCGAGGCAGGATTCGAACCTGCGACCGTAGCGGTCGCGCGGTTCCAGACTATAGCGCCTAGAACCGCTCGGCCACCCCGGCCGGCTGGTGTCGATATTTACAACGCAAGTAAGACTTAAGAAAAACCCAGATACGTTCATAGAATTTATCGACCTGGAAAAAGTGCTCGACTATGGAGACGATCCAAGGTATGCGAAATTGTCGGAAAGATTGGAGTAAGCTATAGTGCAGTGGTTCCAAAACTATGGAGACGATCCAAGGTATGAGAAATTGTCAGAAAGATTGGAGTAAGCTATAGTGCTGTGGTTCCCAAACTAGGATTGTTTGTAGATAATGCTGTAATTTACCGTCTTGTAAAGTCATCAGATGATCAAAGCGACTTATAAATGATTTAGATAAGATACCTGTATGGTGCGAAAAGTGGCAATTGACCCTGAATAAAGAAAAGTGTGAAGTTATTCACATGAGTACTAAAAGAAATCAGCTAAATTTCGATTTCGCGGTAAGTCACACAAATCTGAAGGCTGTAAACTCAACTAACTATTTAGGGATTACAAATAACCTAAATTGGAACTATCACATAGATAATTTGTGGGTAGAGCAAACCAAAGACTGCGATTCATTGGCAGAACACTTAGAAGGTGCAACAGGTCTTCTAAAGAGACTGTTTACACCACGCTTGTCCGCCCTATTCTGGAGTATTGCAGTGTGGTTTGGGATCCGCACCAGATGGGACTGACGGATGACATCGAAAAAGTACAAAGAAGGGCAGCTCGTTTTATATTATCGCGAAATAGGGGAGATAGTGCCGCAGACATGATACGTGGAGTGGCAGTCATTAAAACAAAGGCTTTTTTCGTTGCGACGGGATCTTCTCATGAAATTTCAATCACCAGTTTTCTCCTCCGATTGCGAAAACATTCTGTTGCCACCCACCTACATAGGGAGAAATGATCATCACAATAAAATAAGAGAAATCAGGGCTCGCACAGAAAAATTTGAGTGCTCGTTTTTCCCGCGTGCCGTTCAAGAGTGGAACGGTAGAGAGACAGCTTGAAGGTGATTCGTTGAACCCTCTGCCAGGCACTTTATTCTGAATAGCACAGTAATCACGTAGCTGTAGATGTAGGTGTAATTACCCGTGACGGGTAAAATGATATTTTCTAATGGGTAAAAACAAAAGAATTTGATTGTGTTACAGTTACAAAACCAAATTATTTTTAAAGATCTTTTTATTATCGCTATTTCGCAAGGCTATAATACCGAGTTACCAGTCCTTATATCTTTTTTTTCAAACATGACCATTAACCGTTTACACAATTTAGTTTAGGTTAAAACTTACGAAAAGAATGTATGAACATCTTCTACTGGACAAACTGCCTATTGGCTTCTGTCTCGGGTTCTTCGGCCGACGTTCATCTAATGATTTTTCTGACGTTTCGCCAGAACGAGTGGCTGGCATTGTCAAAGCTTTAGCCTCCATTGCCGATGGTGAACTGGAGCCGAGCTAGCGGCCGCAGACTATATGTACCTGGCGCGCCAACGTCCGAGGGCTTCTCCGCGGTCATTTCCGGTGCGGTTCTCCTCTTGCTACCTGCGACGGTCGTTCGCTGCAGTACGGGAAGCCAGGATCCGTTTACCGTAAGGCTTTCCTCTTTCTTGTTCAAACTGTTCGCGTGTTTTTGTATCTCTACATCGTCTCTGAACAAGTGCGTGTGATAGTGCTTCTCTACAGCCAGAACTTACGTGTCGGCGAATTTTATTACGTGGTCGGTCTCATTCAGTGCGTGCTCTGCCACGGCCGATTTCTCCACCTGCCCCAACCTGCAACGTCGATTATGCTCTTTGATCCTGGTGTTAATGGATCGTCCAGTCATTCCGACATAAACTTTTCCGCATGTGCATGATATGCGGTATATTCCCGACATTGCAAGTGGGTCTCTTTTCTCCTTCGCCGATCTAAGACACTCTTTGATCTTCCTTGTCGGTTTGAAAATCGTCTTTACGCCATGTTTGCGCAATATACGGCCGATTCTGTCCGTCACTCTGGGAATGTATGGCAGAAAGGCCGTACCCGACATTTCTTTTTCTGGTTCCTTACTTCGCCGAGTGTTTGGCTCAGTTACACTTCTAATATAATTTGTGGAGTACCCATTGCTCCTCAGGACAGTTTCCAGGTGTTGCATTTCTCGTTTGAGGTCTTGCGGCTCACATATTCGTCCTGCTCTCGTTACGAGCGTACTAATCATGCCTCTTTTCTGGCTCGGGTGGTGGTTTGACAGTTTGTGCAGGTATCGGTCCGTGTGAGTCGGTTTTCGATACACGCTGTGTCCCAGGTTTTCGCCGTCCCTTGTGACCAGCACATCTAGAAATGGCAGTTTCTTGTCCTTTTCTACTTCCATGGTAAATGTTATGTTGGCATGGAGGCTGTTCAAGTGTCTTAGGAAGTCACCGAGCTGTTCTTCACCATGGCACCACACCACGAAAGTATCATCGACGTACCTGTACCACATCTTAGGTTTGCAAGTCGCCGAGTCCAGTGCCTGTGCTTCGAATTGTTCCGTGAAGAAGTTGGCCACCACTGGCCTGAGAGGACTACCCATGGCGACGCCTTCCAGCTGTTCGTAGAAATCGCCATTCCACGTGAAATAGCTCGTGGTGAGACATGCATGGAAGAGCTTTCTGATGTCTAGCGGGAAAATGGAACCGCTGTGCTCCAGAGCGTCACTGAGTGGCACTTTCGTAAATCACGAAACAACATCAAAGCTGACCAGGATGTCGTTTGGTGCAAGTTTCAGTTTCTTCAGCTTCTCAATGAAATGTTCTGAGTCCTTAATGTACACTCCTGGAAATGGAAAAAAGAACACATTGACACCGGTGTGTCAGACCCACCATACTTGCTCCGGACACTGCGAGAGGGCTGTATAAGCAATGATCACACGCACGGCACAGCGGACACACCAGGAACCGCGGTGTTGGCCGTCGAATGGCGCTAGCTGCGCAGCATTTGTGCACCGCCGCCGTCAGTGTCAGCCAGTTTGCCGTGGCATACGGAGCTCCATCGCAGTCTTTAACACTGGTAGCATGCCGCGACAGCGTGGACGTGAACCGTATGTGCAGTTGACGGACTTTGAGCGAGGGCGTATAGTGGGCATGCGGGAGGCCGGGTGGACGTACCGCCGAATTGCTCAACACGTGGGGCGTGAGGTCTCCACAGTACATCGATGTTGTCGCCAGTGGTCGGCGGAAGGTGCACGTGCCCGTCGACCTGGGACCGGACCGCAGCGACGCACGGATGCACGCCAAGACCGTAGGTTCCTACGCAGTGCCGTAGGGGACCGCACCGCCACTTCCCAGCAAATTAGGGACACTGTTGCTCCTGGGGTATCGGCGAGGACCATTCGCAACCGTCTCCATGAAGCTGGGCTACGGTCCCGCACACCGTTAGGCCGTCTTCCGCTCTCGCCCCAACATCGTGCAGCCCGCCTCCAGTGGTGTCGCGACAGGCGTGAATGGAGGGACGAATGGAGACGTGTCGTCTTCAGCGATGAGAGTCGCTTCTGCCTTGGTGCCAATGATGGTCGTATGCGTGTTTGGCGCCGTGCAGGTGAGCGCCACAATCAGGACTGCATACGACCGAGGCACACAGGGCCAACACCCGGCATCATGGTGTGGGGAGCGATCTCCTACACTGGCCGTACACCACTGGTGATCGTCGAGGGGACACTGAATAGTGCACGGTACATCCAAACCGTCATCGAACCCATCGTTCTACCATTCCTAGACCGGCAAGGGAACTTGCTGTACCAACAGGACAACGCACGTCCGCATGTATCCCGTGCCACCCAACGTGCTCTAGAAGGTGTAAGTCAACTACCCTGGCCAGCAAGATCTCCGGATCTGTCCCCCATTGAGCATGTTTGGGAGTGGATGAGGCGTCGTCTCTCGCGGTCTGCACGTCCAGCACGAACGCTGGTCCAACTGAGGCGCCAGGTGGAAATGGCATGGCAAGCCGTTCCACAGGACTACATCCAGCATCTCTATGATCGTCTCCATGGGAGAATAGCAGCCTGCATTGCTGCGAAAGATGGATATACACTGTACTAGTGCCGACATTGTGCATGCTCTGTTGCCTGTGTCTATGTGCCTGTGGTTCTGTCTGTGTGATCATGTGATGTATCTGACCCCAGGAATGTGTCAATAAAGTTTCCCCTTCCTGGGACAATGAATTCACGGTGTTCTTATTTCAATTTCCAGGAGTGTATGTGTCGGTCTTCCCCACATGTGGCTGGAGCAGAGAGGCCAAGTGTTTTGCCAGTTTATATGTCGGTGATCCAGGAGCGCTAACGATCGGTCTCAGTGGAACGTTGTTCTTACGGATCTTGGGTAATCCATACAGCCGAGGTGGTAGGGCTTATGTGTTGCGCAGGTTTCTCTGTATGTCCGCCGGCAGAGAAGACGCCTTGATTAATCGATTCGTATTCCGTGTGATAAGTTGCGTCGGATTTGCGCTTAGTTTTCGGTACGTCGTCGGATCTAATAGGTCTCGGATCTTTTGCTCATAATCTTCGGTCTTCATTACGACGGTCGCATTCCCCTTATCGGCAGGCAGTACCAATATACTCTTGTCGGCGTTGAGATTCTTAATGGCTTGTACCTCTTCTTTCTTCAGGTTGCAAGCTGGAGGTTTTGCTCGGCGCAGTATCCTGGCTGTTTCCGTGCGTATTTCCTCTGCCCTTTCACAAGGAAGGGCACGAATGGCTGCTTCGGTGTTGGCAATTATGTCCTCCATAGGTATGGTTCTCGGGTTGATAGCGAAATTCCCTCCTTTTTGAAGAACAGACACTTCCTCTTCGGTCAATTGTAGTTCAGTGAGGTTGATCACTGTGTGTGACATGTCGGGAGTCGCCTTGTCGATCTGCTTCCAGCATCTTTCAAACGTTTTCTTCTGTCGCTCGGTGCAGCGCTCGAGTTCGTTCTGCATGCTCCTGTGAGTGATGCTGTCGATCTTGTCCCAGTCGTCTCGATGCATTCTGCTACTTAGTTGATAGAAAATGTCCAGAAGTTCCTAATCCGTTCTTGCCAACTCTCTCCGTGTTGTATGTATTCGCTCACGAAGGAAAGCTCGTTCCATCGTGTCGTAGATACGATGTGCTTGGGCGGTGGTGAATAGGCGCTTACATCTCAAGAACTTCGGCGTAGCATATTCATCTCGGCACCGTGACAGAAAGGCGAGAGAGGACATCAGTCGCGCTTTCTTCTTCCCTCGTTGGTCAAGGCGTCGGTACAATCTGCAAATCTCCTCCCCGTAGAGGCGTAATACAAAATTGTTAAGGCTTTCGTGGCCACTTGTTGACAAACTGCCTATTGGCTTCTGTCTCGGGTTCTTCGGCCGACGTTCGTCTAATGATTTTTCTGACGTTTCGCCAGCACGAGTGGCTGGCATTGTCAAAGCTTCAGCCTCCATTGCCGGTGGTGAACTGGAGCCGAGCTCGCGGCCGCAGACTATATGTACCTGGCGCGCCAACGTCCGAGGGCTTCTCCGCGGTCATTTCCGGTGCGGTTCTCCTCTTGCTACCTGCGACGGTCGTTCGCTGCAGTACGGGAAGCCAGGATCCGTTTACCTTAAGGCTTTCCTCTTCCTTGTTCAAACTGTTCGCGTGTTTTTGTATCTCTACAGCTCCTCTGAACAAGCGCGTGTGATAGTGCTTCTCTACAGCCAGAACTTCCGTGTCGGCGAATTTTATTACGTGGTCGGTCTCATTCAGTGCGTGCTCTTCCACGGCCGATTTCTCCGTACAAGCCATTAAGAATCTCAACGCCGACAAGAGTATATTGGTACAGCCTGCCATAAGGGGAATGCGATCGTCGTAATGAAGACCGAAGATTATGAGCAAAAGATCCGAGACCTATTAGATCCGACGACGTACCGAAAACTAAGCGCAGATCCGACGCAACGTATCACACGGAATACGAATCGATTAATCAAGGCGTCTTCTCTGCCGGCGGACATACAGAGAAACCTGCGCAACACATAAGCCCTACCACCTCGGCTGTATGGATTACCCAAGATCCATAAGAACAACGTTCCACTGAGACCGATCGTTAGCGCTCCTGGATCACCGACATATAAACTGGCAAAACACTTGGCCTCTCTGCTCCAGCCACATGTGGGGAAGACCGACACATACATTAAGGACTCAGAACATTTCATTGAGAAGCTGAAGAAACTGAAACTTGCACCAAACGACATCCTGGTCAGCTTTGATGTTGTTTCGTGATTTACGAAAGTGCCACTCAGTGACGCTCTGGAGCACAGCGGTTCCATTTTCCCGCTAGACATCAGAAAGCTCTTCCATGCATGTCTCACCACGAGCTATTTCACGTGGAATGGCGATTTCTACGAACAGCTGGAAGGCGTCGCCATGGGTAGTCCTCTCAGGCCAGTGGTGGCCAACTTCTTCACGGAACAATTCGAAGCACAGGCACTGGACTCGGCGACTTGCAAACCTAAGGTGTGGTACAGGTACGTCGATGATACTTTCGTGGTGTGGTGCCATGGTGAAGAACAGCTCGGTGACTTCCTAAGACACTTGAACAGCCTCCATGCCAACATAACATTTACCATGGAAGTAGAAAAGGACAAGAAACTGCCATTTCTAGATGTGCTGGTCACAAGGGACGGCGAAAACCTGGGACACAGCGTGTATCGAAAACCGACTCACACGGACCGATACCTGCACAAACTGTCAAACCACCACCCGAGCCAGAAAAGAGGCATGATTAGTACGCTCGTAACGAGAGCAGGACGAATATGTGAGCCGCAAGACCTCAAACGAGAAATGCAACACCTGGAAACTGTCCTGAGGAGCAATGGGTACTCCACAAATTATATTAGAAGTGTAACTGAGCCAGACACTCGGCGAAGTAAGGAACCAGAAAAAGAAATGTCGGGTACGGCCTTTCTGCCATACATTCCCAGAGTGACGGACAGAATCGGCCGTATATTGCGCAAACATGGCGTAAAGACGATTTTCAAACCGACAAGGAAGATCAAAGAGTGTCTTAGATCGGCGAAGGAGAAAAGAGACCCACTTGCAATGTCGGGAATATACCGCATACCATGCACATGCGGAAAAGTTTATGTCGGAATGACTGGACGATCCATTAACACCAGGATCAAAGAGCATAAGCGACATTGCAGGTTGGGGCAGGTGGAGAAATCGGCCGTGGCAGAGCACGCACTGAATGAGACCGACCACGTAATAAAATTCGCCGACACGGAAGTTCTGGCTGTAGAGAAGCACTATCACACGCACTTGTTCAGAGACGCTGTAGAGATACAAAAACACGCGAACAGTTTGAACAAGAAAGAGGAAAGCCTTACGGTAAACGGATCCTGGCTTCCCGTACTGCAGCGAACGACCGTCGCAGGTAGCAAGAGGAGAACCGCACCGGAAATGACCGCGGAGAAGCCCTCGGACGTTGGCGCGCCAAGTACATGTAGTCTGCGGCCGCTAGCTCGGCTCCAGTTCACCACCGGCAATGGAGGCTGAAGCTTTGACAGTGCCAGCCACTCGTGCTGGCGAAACGTCAGAAAAATCATTAGACGAACGTCGGCCGAAGAACCCGAGACAGAAGCCAATAGGCAGTTTGTCAACAAGTGGCCACGAAAGCCTTAACAATTTTGTATCTTCTACTCGCTTGTCCACTTTTTAAACACAAACTTTCTACTTTGTGCCATGCATCTATGACAATGAAATTGAGGCGTATACATCTCCTATGCTTTAATATTCCCCTTCTCTGAATTATAGGTAGTTCCCGTAATGGACCACAAATTGCTACATTATTCATTTGGCGACGGATAATCCATCTAATTAAAAATGTTCAAATGTGTGTATCATCAGTCCCTATGCTTACACACTACTGAACCTCAATTATCCTAAGGACAAACACACACACCCATTCCCGAGGGAGGACTCGAACCTCCGCCGGGCTCAGCCGCACACCATATAATTGATGGCACGACACAACATAACTACGTAACGATTACTAAATTGTTGCAGTGCCTTCTCAGCGTTATTACTATTAGAAGTAGTTTTCAGACATAAAGCTTTGGCAGCCTAAAGTCTTCCAATTTCCACCACTTCAGAAGTAAGCAGTCCAGCGATCAATTAATTTACAAACAGTGATTATAGCGCACTCATTTTAATTCGGTTGCTTTTCAATGGTAAATGGTAATGTAGAGTGTGAGTGAAACAAGAGTCTCTATGGGGAGGCGTGGTGCAGAGGAAGCATATTTTGTAACAAGTGTCTATCTTCAATGTGGATAGTTAGCATTCTTTTCTGAAGAGGAGTTATGAGTAGCACTCACGATGCACTGCTAAGTGTTTCATCAATCTATGGAAAAAGGTTGTTAGAAATAAGCAGAATCATTAGCTCACGTTGTAATAAAACACCTACAGAAGCTATCTTTCGTCATTTTAAGAATAAAAGTGTTAAAAGAATTTTTTTGGTCTAAAATTTAGTTAGGCACTGACGTTGATAACGTTAGCGGTGGGGTTAGTAGGTAATATCTGATGGCACTCAGACGTAATGGCCTCAGGAAGTTTGGGAAACACTGCTCTACTGAAAGACGGGTAATCTATACGAATAATAAACCTGTAAAACTGTCGTGTCTGTCTCTCTGTCCGTTTGAACACGCTAATCTCCAAAACTACTAGACTAATTTTGATGTGGTTCTCAAAGGTAACTGGAATATAGCTTGGGTTACCGCACAGGCTTTATTTCATAAAAATCGGGTCAAAGAAGAAAAGATATCATGTTTTCAGGTTTGTCCAAAAAGATTGTTTCTGACTGTCCGTCTGAGCACGTTAACCTCTTTCATGTGGTTTTCACAGACAATTTGAGTATAGCCTGGGATACTATATAGGATTTTAAACATGGCTGCGTGATCAGCGACCATTTACAAATTAAAGCAATTACAGCCCTTGGTCGCAAAAATTAAGTTTTTTGACCTGGTTTCGGCATTTCTATGAGTGCCTTCATCAGAAATTAAACATTAGGCCACTTTGAATGTTTAATTTCTGATGAAGGCACTCATAGAAGTACCGAAACCAGGTCAAAAGACTCTATTTTTGCGACCGAGGGCTGTAATTGCTTTATGTAGGCTATATTCCTTCAAAATCGGCTAGTAACTGAAAGTTTTGTCCATACTAATATCACAAATGTGAAACTAACTCTATCCGTTGCACTTTCACTACTAACCCGCTGAACTGAGTTCGATAAAATTTGAGATGTAGGTAGTTTGAAGCCTGACGAAGAACATTGGGTGCTTTGTAGTGTGCAGTATGAGATACTCATTGAGTTTAAGAATATTACGCCAATGAGGGAAAAATATTTACTATTTGAAAAGTTATTTCTCTTGACTTTTGATCTTCATCATAATTGTGAAATTGCTTCTAGTGGTTGTTACGTGCTACGTGATACGATTCAAAGTAATAAATACAATGCTTCTAGAATCTTCAATGTGTTAAATCCAAACATCCATACTATTTGTTGCGTAACGTTAATATTACGATGCTCAGATGCGCGTCCCTGGCCATGCCCTCAATACGCATTGTTCGGCAGCGCCAGGGTGTGTAATATATACGGCCACGACACACACTGGTGCGGAAGTTGTTACCATTTGGCAGCTGGAGCGACACTAGCGCTCCAAGCGGTGATAAGGCAGTCAGTCACAGGCGTCGTAAGAATAATATTTGTTTTTAATTATTTTCTACTTAATTAACGTAATAGTTTTTATGTTTTTGTGTTCCAAGGGTTAAGCGTTGGTAAGTTACCAAGAGACATGAATAATTGTCATATACATGTAAAAGCAGCCGAATTGAAGTTATTCAGTGATATAAGCTACAATTCATTCATGAAGAAACACTTTCGAATATGTCTGTATTTACAGCTTATTCCGCTGAAAGCAAGAGAATTTAAAAACATTTCAAGCATACAGGGTGTCCGAAAAGTCTTTCCCTGATTACATAAGTTGATAACTCAGTCTAGAAGTAAGATACAAATATGAAACTGGTGTCTAATTGTTTACAAACTATCAAAGTTTTTTTCACACATCAGTAAACTTCCACATGGTAGCACGTAGCACATCTAGGCGATATTCAGTTTCCGTCCACACATTAGCCAACATCACTGGAGGCATCGATTCAACGACTGTGGTTATCCGTTGCCGCAGGGTTTCAAGATCTGGTACACGTGTTTGGTAGACCTTGTCCTTGACATAACCCCATAAAAAGAAGTCTAATGGGGTTATGTCAGGAGAGCGTGGAGGCCAAACCATTGGCCCATCACGACCAATCCATCGCCCAGGAAAGGTCATATCGAGATAGGCACGGACGTCCAAACCCCAATGAGGCGGTGCACCTTCTTGCTGAAACAAGACATCGGGGTGATACTGAAGCAGCTGAGGAACAGCATACAGTTGCAACATGTCCAGATACACTGCAGATGTGATGGTAGCCTCAGCGAAGAAGAATGGCCCGATAATTCTATCGTGCAATAGCGCGCACCAAACATTCACCTTTGGACTGCATCTGGTGCACTCCATGACCTCGCCAGGGTGTTGTGAACCCCAAATGCGCACATTATGGCGATTCACTACTCCACTGAAAAAAAAGGTCGCTTCGTTGGAAAAGGCAATTCGTCTGAGATAACCATCATCGTCCTCAATACGTGATAGAATTTCGACTGCAAAGTCATATCGACGTGTACTGTTATTGGGCAACAAGGCCTGAACGATTTGCACTTTGTATGCACGAAACAATAAACGTTTGTTTAAAATGTCATGGAGAGAGCTTTATGGCATCTGCAATTCACGTTAGGCCCTGCGCACCGATTTCTTCGGACTTAGCGGAAAAGACTGCCTTAAAGCTTCCACCCTGTCTGCTGAGGTTCTTTATCGACCAGACCTCGGAAGGTCAGCAACCGATCCTGTGTCCTTGAACTTCTCATACCAGGCTTTAATGCTCTTGACATCAGGTGGATTCCTTCCAAATGTTGTCTGGAAGTGTCTCTACACTGTGGTTAGTGATCGTGTCTCATGGTACCACAGGACACACTGTGCCTTCTCCTGATTGTTAACATGGCTTCTTGGGCACTGCACCTCATCCACTACTTACGTACTGCGAACCTTAAACAGAAAAAAAACTTTGATAGTTGTAAACAATTCGACACAAGTTTCACATTTGTATCTTACTTCTAGCCTGAGTTATCAATTGATGTAATCAGGGAAAGTCTTTTCGGACACCTATATTTCTATTGTTATCTGTTGCTAATTTCGCAGGCACCTTCTCTGAAACTTAAAAAAAATTTTATGAACTCCAATGATTCACCCTTTATTACTCGACTTTCTAATACACAAATATCTTTGTAAATGTAAATACTTTTGCTTCGAAAGTGAATGTGTTGAAGATTATTGCCGTTTGTGGCTCAGATTTCGCAACAATTGTGGAATTGGTTTCTCCTGGTGGAATTGGTTTCTCCTGCGTTGGAAACGGTTTTCTTGCTTTTTACGATTTATTATACCCCTGTGTGGTTTTCCCCTAAGCTCATTTGGTACGTGCTGGCTCATTTGATACATTAAACAACGTAAGTATTACATTCCAAATAGGTTTCCTACGTTCCACATTCACTGATTTGGCTAAAAGTGTAGCGGACAAAACTTTGCTTTATTGGATAGATATACGTAAAAGATCAGGTTTGCTAGCAATTTTTGTTTTTAAAGGAAAACAACTTTATTCGGTAAATGTCTGTAAGTTATAAGAGGATCGTAAATAAATTGTCCTGTAATACACCGTCCTTAGGGAACTAAACAATCACAAATGTGATGTAATTTTTTAGCTGTTTTCGATTTTTAAGGCCCTACATACATTCCCTATTATAAAAACTATGTTAAAAATCAAGATAAGCGTTAGTATTCGCACTCATCCGTTATCATATTCAGAAATATCTCTTGCTGGTCGCTTGGGGCGCTGCTATCGCTGGGCGTAACAAAAACGATGCGGAATGTGGCGACTGTTATGATAGACTGTGGCTCATGCTGAAGCATCGTGCGTCGGGACAGTTTGTGAGGGGGGAGGGAGGCAGACACGTGAGAGCAGCTGATTCTATTGCAGGTGCAGTAGTTTACTTAATCACTGCCACTTATCATAATAAAACTACTGACATGCAAGTGCAGCCATGGGCAAGAGCTAGTCTACAGTAAGTAAGGCAACTAAGAGGAGGCAATAACAATAGAAGACCAAGAATGGCGTGCTCAAATTGAAAAGAATTTAAGACACGGATTTAATATACTGTTCAGCCCATACACCAAAGAAGCTATGACAGAGCGGCATTAAAATTCAGGGTGAAAGTTTATCAATGAAAGATTTGCTGATGATATTGCTATCATCAGTGAAAGTAAAGACGAGTTGCAGTTCAGAATATGTGTTGAGAGCAAACTGAAGAAAGACGAAAGTAATGAGAAGTGTCAGAAATGAGCTTAGCAATAAAGAAACATCAGAACTGGAGACTACGAAGTGTACGAAGCAGAGGAATTCTGCTCCCTAGGAAGCAAAATAATATAAGCTGCATTCAAATGAAACCCGGTCACTAGTGTAAAGTAACGGTAACGATTTTATTAACTCAAGAATGTAGTTATACACAGTACACAAACTCAAAAATAGTCGCCAAAACTGTTGGCACATTTATCCCACTGCGACACTAGCTGGTCGATTCCATCCTTGAAGAAGTTAGTTGGCTGCTGTCGGATCCAGGCTTGGACCCAGTCACACACTTCGTTGTCCGTTGCGAATCGATGTCCGCGAATAGCTTTTTTTAGAGGTCCAAACACATGAAAGTCACACGGTGAAAGATCGGAACTGTACGATGGATGTTCCAGCGTTTCCCACCAAAACTGCTCCAATGTCGTCTTCACCGCATTGGCCATGTGTGGGCGGGAATTATCATGCAGGAGGATAACGCCATTGGACAACATGCTTCGGCATTTCGACTTGACGGCCCGTCTAAGGTTCTGTAAAGTGGCTTGATGGTGGTTCCCCGTACCAGGTACTTGACATGCACTGGGCCCTTGTGGCCAAGAAAGGTCATCATGACCTAACCAGAACTGGTTTGCACAGCCTTCGATTTCTTTGGAGGTGGTGAAGTCACATACTTCCACTGCTTGCTCTGACACTTGCTTTCCTGTTCAAATTGGTAACACCCTGTTTCGTCACCTGAGGAAATGAAATGAGCGATTGGCGTCATTTGCCGGGAGGCCCCTTGCGAAGCAGGTCCGGCCGCCTTGGTGCAGGTCGACTCCACAATGGGCGACCTGCGCGCCGGATGGGGGTGAAATGATGATGAAGACAACATAACACCCAGTCCCTGAGCGGAGAAAATCTCCGACCCAGCCGGGAATCGAACCCGGGTCCGTGGGACGGCAATCCGTCACGCTGACCACTCATCTATCGGGGCGGACTTTCGTCACCTGTGACAATACGCGACAGAAAGCCGTATTCCTCTTCAGGATAACGTTGCACATGACTCAAAGACAGCACCATTCGAGTATTGCGCAGTTCGGCGGTCAGTTGGTGGGGAACCCACAGGGAACAGATGTTTCGAAAGTTCAAGTGTTGATGCATTATGGTGTGGACGGTGCCCACGCTAATACCCAGTAACTAATGGATCTCGTTCACGGTGATACTGTAGTTGTCCAAGACCAAAGCATTCACTTCCGCAACCATTTCCGGTGTGATGACAAGATTAGCCTGTCCAGGACGAGCATCGTCTTCCAGCGACTCGCGCCCCTCAAGGAATCGTTTGCGCCATTCCATAACACTTAAACGACTGACTGTACTCACCATACACAGCCTTCATCCGACGATATATTTCACGGCCTCCAACTCCCTCCGCTGCCAAAAATCGAATCACACCTCGTTGCTCCTGCTTGCTCACCTGCATGTTCGGTAGTGGACGATAAGTTGTGTGACCACCTTCTCTTCGGCGTGAAACCACACTGGTGCTACGCAACATCAAACTATCAATACATGGCGCCACCATATCCGCAGTTACGTGGTGCCACCTTAAGCGCAACGCAAATGTAAACGCACTGACCAGGTTTCATTTGAATGAACCTCATACATTCAGTGGTTCCGAACCTTTCTAAGTTCAAGTTCATTACCCAAAGCAGATAGTAGCTAGTGACACCCCCCCCCCCCCTCCCACCATTATCAACTAACGCCTAAGTAAACTTTAATATGAAAAATAATTTTATTTCAACACTTTTATTTAGCTTGCCACCTTTTTTTAAACCGCGGACTATTGAGGTGTCGAGACAACTGGAACTGCTTATTTTTAGCGACTTGTTTTATAGAGGGATGACGTAATCCTCATTTCATTGGTAGTGCTACCTAGAACTTTCTCAGAAAAGAAAGCTAACTATCGACAATGAGGGTAAACACTTCTTACAAATCGTGCTTCCTTCCGTTCGGACTTCCCAAGTCCAAAAATAGAAAATCCGGCTTCCCCTTTCTATTTAATCGGACATTTTGCCCCAGAATATGGACTGCCTATTTTAAACAGAAATAGTCGGTTTTTTATTTTCAACCGTTGATTAATGAGTAGTTAGTTGAACTTTAAATGTGCTTAAACTGGACAAACAGTCAGTAAATAACCTTATAATTTGGCAGTTATGATAGCAACTATGTGCTAAGTCTTTTTAGTTGCTCATTCTTCTTCCTAACTAACTCTTGTTGGCATTTGCGTCTCTCAGCACGGATAGAAGAGACCCACAAGCGTGGAGGGACGCAGCGACATGGGCTGGTCGGCAGAATCTTTTGTCTCCATCACTATGCGTGTAGTATGGTTGTATCACTGTGTGCTAGGCTCGTCCGGTGTACGAAGTAAAACATAGGACACAGACATAAGGATAGCACTGTTCGGTGTATCTCTATACTCTTCCGATATACAGGGCATCGGAAATTCACGTTACAAACGTCTAGGACACCTAGAGGGGAGTGAGTACTTAACATTTTGAACAGGATCCCATGAGCGGAAACGTACCGTTTCCGTTCTACAATGGTTTCGGTTCAGATGTTTAACTCATCCACTTCTGCTTGAGGAAATGAATTAGGCATTACGCAGTACAATTGTTCTGTAACAATTAGAAATAAAAGATAGCGAAATATCCATTTATCACTTAAACACGTTTATTTGTATTAACCCGTAAACATTACATGTTTACATTATTGCAAAACCAAAAAGAACTCTGCGTGCTGTACAATAATAAAATAATAATTATATAGAGTGGAGACCTACATAGTTACTGTTGGGTTTCGCTGAAATTAGTTAGTTTTTTAACGCGATATTTAAGTATGTCACAATTTTATTGTCATAGATACATGGTACAGAGCAGAAAAGATTTGTGTAATTGGTGGACTACGTGTGCCAGATGATGTTTATACATTCGTTTCACTAGCTGTAACCTTTCAAAGTAATATGTTACACGTGTTCGCGCGTGTCTGGTTGGTGTCCGATAAATGTATATAACTTATTTTGTCGTCGAAATACGTAAATGTCAGTGCAGAGCAACAGAACTGCGTTAAAATTAATTTTTGAACCCAAGTATGTGAAGCTCACGCTACACGATGCGAAATCCGGACTAGCCGGTATATTAAACAATTCGTCTCCGAGAGAGTAATCCGTTTCCAATGAGATTTATGTTTACCACCTGACTGCGGAACAAATGGTACGGATTAAAATGTTGGCCCTGAATATTACTAATCGCTATCTTTAATCTCCTAAACAATCACTGTATCGAAACTGTTATTCTAATTACACAGCAAAAGAACATAAAATGTAACGCATCTGACTTTCCGATGAACTGCTGGAAAACTTACAAGATAGCACTTTCCTGAAATATTTTACTGATATAAAACCTTTGAACTGATATGATATTTTCATAAACACATTCCGACAATTCAAATGGCTCTGAGCACTATGGGACTCAACTTCTGAGGTCATCAGTCCCCTAGAACTTAGAACTACTTAAACCTAACTAACCTAAGGACATCACACACATCCATGCCCGAGGCAGGATTCGAACATGAGACCGTAGCGGTCGCTCGGTTCCAGACTGTAGCGCCCAGAACCGCTCGGCCACCAGCGGCCGGCATTCCGACAATCACTGTACCTTGCAGTGGACATGAATTTTGATGATAATTAAATTTATTGGCCCACCTGTGCTAACGGAACGCTCGTCCGTTCTGCAATCTGTTACTATTAAGGTAACGATGAAACTGTCAAAATCAAATTTCATTTACCGTACTTGCGATGTGCAATGGAAGACGGTATCTTATCACTTCTCATAGAAATGCTTCTGCAGCACACAACTCGCGATGTGCAATGCGAGTATACAAGCGCATTCATAAAGGTAAAGAATGAAAAATAAGGAACTAAACGTAATGACTGATAAATGAGAACAAAGACTCCAAGTTACACTATGCTTCATTAAGGCATAACAACAATATGCCCTTTAATAAAGTTCTCACAACTAGACAGATCAGCAAAATATTTCTTAATAACTTTCTTGTGTATAATTGCCTTCCTTGGCATTTACTTGAACTTTCAGAAAAGTCAATTTGCTTCACTATAAAATTTCTACAACAAACTTTAACTGTATGCAGTGTTCCAACAATAATAAGTTACACAGCTACAAACATATATAAAAAAAATAAATTACCTTAAAAATTTATGTTTAGACATTTCTGCATTCATGTTATCTCATTTCCGCAAAATCTTCTTCGGAGCACATTATTACAAAATCCTTTTTTAAATAATGCCGCCTCCACTGCACGGCAGGCCATCTTCCATCCTTCTGAAAATAGTACATTACCAGACTAACACACACTAACACTGTTACTCTCTTCAAAAGAAGTCACGCCTCTGACCAGCATTTGTGATCTCAGTACATTCATCAAATTCACAGCTTCATTCACATTTATGGCCACAACTTCTTTCACCTTGACCGCATTGTGTCACAGATTAACGCTATCGTTTAAAAAAGTTAATTAGTGGTAACTAACGTAGTCAACATTATAGTCTTACGAAATAGTGGTAATGGTAAGCACCCCTTCTTCAGGCCACAAGTGGCCCATCGGGACCATCCGACCGCCGTGTCATCCTCAGAGGAGGATGCGGACAGGAAGGGCGTGCGGTCGGCACACCGCTCTCCCATTAGTTATGATGGTTTTCTGTGACCGGAGCCGCTACTGTTTGGTCGAGTAGCTCCTCAATTGGCATCACGATGCTGAGTGCACCCCAAAAAATGGCAACAGCGCATGACGGCCCAGATGGTCACCCATCCAAGTGCCGGCCACGCCCGACAGCGCTTAAATCTGGTGATCTGACGGGAACCGGTGTATCCATTGCGGCAAGGCCGTTGCGGTAATGGTAAAGTTCTTTTAAAAATAAGCGAGTTTCGTGGCTGAAACACAGTTGACACCTTTTGTTTTTATCCCTCAGAAAATAACATTTTATCCCTCATGTGGTAATTACCCCCACCACTGCGGTTGATGAAGCAAGGGGGACATAAAAAGAAAATTTGCACAGGTAAAAACGGCATTCTTGGCCAAGGGAAGCCTCATAATATGAAATGTCTACCTTAATTTGAAGTAGTAGTTTCTGACAATATATGTCCCGAGTACAATAGTGCATGGACTGTGGCAAAATCGGCCTTGAAGAGGACTAATCATTTGAGATGCCGTGCTGTAGAAGTATGTTGAAGATAAGTGGAGTGATGGAGAATGAACAAGTTCTCGGCAGAATCGGTGAAGAATGGAAAATATTGAAACACTCACAAGAGGAGGATGGAGGTCGCTAGGACATGTGTTAAGACTTCAGGGAATGACTAGCATGGTATAGAGGGAGCTGTAGAAAGTAATAACAGTAGGGGAAGGCAGAGAGTGCAATACGTACAAGAAATAACTAAGGACGTAGGGTGCAAGCGTTTCTAAGAGATGAAGACCTCAGCACAGGAGAGGAATTCGTAGCGGGCCGCATCAAACCAGTCCGAAAGCTAATGACTCAAAAAAAAAAAAAAAAAAGAAAAGAAATGCAGTCTTCCGTTGTTCCTAGGATCCTACTTTGTTTCTGTGAAAATACCAGGCGGCGTTATAGTTCTCAGTCCATATTAAGTAGCAGGTCACCTTCCTCCCCCATTTCGCCACTGTAAGCGGCTATCTCCATAAGATGAGGGAAAAACTGATAGCGGCAAGTGCAGTATGGTACTGAGTATGGAAAGCACATACGGGGTATTTCAGGTAAGATGTTTTTCTCTAAATCACAAAATCTTTCTGCGGAGTTCGTTCAAATGGCTCTGAGCACTATGGGAATAGCTGAGGTCATCAGTCCCCTAGAACTTAGAACTACTTAAACCTAACTAGCCTAAGCACATCACACACATCCATGCCCGAGGCAGGATTCGAACCTGCGACCGTAGCGGTCGCGCGCTGTGGAGTTGTAAACATAGTTTATTCAGTTATAATTTTTTTTAAGTAAAACAATATTTTTTTAAGGTTCCATACCTCAGTCGGTAAAAACGGGACCCTTACACGACCACCCTGTTGTCCGTCTGTATTTCTGTCTGTGTGTCTGCCTCTCTGCCCGACTGTTAAGTTCCCTTTTTCTCAGTAGGGGTTGGAGATATCAAGTCGAAATTTTTGTCAAAAACTGAGATTTACGGTTTCTTCGCGGTGTAAAAGCTGAGAGCTTCTAAGTCAACGCAGTCAATAGACACTGTCGCCGGTCACATGTAGAGGCATCAAGTTGAAATTTGTGCCAAATACAAAGGTCTACGGACCCTCGGCGGTGTGGATAATTTAAGCTTCCTAGTCAGTGCAATCAGAAGACAGGGCCATACATGTCACATATTCTGGTACTAACAAGCACTCTCATCAGAAACTGTAAACGAACGACAGAACTACACGTCGGGCCTGGTTGTCTCGTGGACGCCGGCACGATGACTCAGCGTATTCGGTCAGAGGGCTGCCGAATGAAGTATTCCACTGTGAACTTGGATGGGTGTCATGTGGCGTCAGTCCAGACGAAATGAAGAGAAAAATAACGAACAAAATGAAGAAATAAAGAACGAAAAAGGCGGTAATGCCTGAGTCTGATAGCGAGAAGCCGCGGGATCGAATCTCGGCCGGACTGCGGATTTTGCCGTTTTCGTATTAACCTAGCTTTCACCTCTCAGCAATGTGAGGAGTCGCCAGAAGCAATACTCCTTCGGATTCCACGCCAAACTGTAGGTCTCCTTTCCCCGACTGGAGAACTGGGTTAGGTTAGGGACACACAAGTCGCCGAAGTGGCGTCCAGCAGCAGACCACTGAGCCACACGAAATTAAATAACCATCTTCACAGGAGGAAGAGCTGTACAATGATGAGTCACAAGAAGTTTATCTTCAAATCAACTCCAATCATACGTTCACACAAGCGCTCCATAAACTCAAATGAACTGCAGTAGTTTTGTCTGATAATACGCTGATGGCTCAGAGATGCATTTCTTCATATATTTGACAACTATAAACAGCTACCTTATTAAATTTATAAATCAATAACAGTAAAAATTGAAAATAGTAACTATGGCTGAATGGATCTTCTTACTCTTCTTCGTCATAATTTGTTCCGCAATACAGCGAGGTCGGCCCTTTTGGCTCTCAGTCTCCATTTGGCACGATCTGGTGTCAAGAACCGCTACCTTGAGCTCTATACGAATGGTCTCTTGCCAATGTTTCTTCTGTCTCCCAGTAGGTCGTCTGCCATAGATTTTCAACTAAAGATCCCCTTTTGCTATTGTTTTTTGTGCAACAGGTAAGTCGAAATCAGATAATAAAAAAAAGCAGCCGGCCACGGCGGCCGAGCGGTTCTAGGCGCTTCAGTCCGGAATCGCGCGACTGCTACGGTCGCAGGTTCGAATCCTGCCTCGGGCATGGATGTATGTGATGTCCTTAGGTTAGTTAGGTTTAAGTAGTTCTAAGTTCTAGGGGACTGATGACCTCAGATGTTAAGTCCCATAGTGCTCAGAGCCATTTGAACCATTTGAAATAAAAAAGCAGGAAATATTACGTTTCTCCAGGACAACTTTAACAGTTTAAAAGTTTAATGATTCACAATGTTGAATTCAGACAGTATTCTTGCCATTACGAATGTTTAAACAGACAGAGAACCAGGTACGCACTTTCAAATTACTTTCTCGCCGTCAGATTTTGCAACATCTGCTCTCAATCGAATTCGTATGTTCAAAGTTTACGAATTCCTATGTCGAAAATTTGCGTAAACTTTCAGTTAGCTTACACAGGCAGCAAGGAAAAATTTTATCAAATTACAAAAAAAAAATGTTCAAATGTGTGTGAAATCTTATGGGACTTAACTGCTAAAGTCATCAGTCCCTAAGCTTACACACTACGTAACGTAAATTCACTTGCCCGTAGTCAACATCGTCACTTTTTGCATCAACTACGATGCGGTATTCTCCCGTCACGTCCCATAAACATAAGAATCACAGCGAAGAAGGTAGAGTGACACAGAATGTAGTTTCCTCGAGACAGAGAGGGGGGGAGGGGAGAGTGAGAGAGAGAGTAAGAGTAAGCCTGCACGAACTTAAGGTCTGACTGCCCCGACACGTAACGTCGCTCTGCTACGTGATCCAATCAACTTACAGGATTCTCCAGCACGTACCAGCCGTCACCACTTTTACGAGGGGAATTGACCTCGTGGCTCGTCTGTGATTTGTGCGACTTCTTTTGAGAACGCTGATCATCATCTCTCACGAGTGCGACACTTCCATCCAAGTAATCGGTCTGTACTGAAGTGAAAAATAAGATTGGTTGACCAAGAACGAAGTGCTCGGATTAAAAATGGACTAAGACAGGTGATTCAGTCTTCCGCCCCTACTGTTGAATCTCTGCTTCAGAAATGTAATGACGGGAATAAAAATTGGTCCAGGAATGGGACTGAAATTAGGGGTGGAAGGATAAGATTCGCTGATGCCACATATTTACTCGATGTAAGAGGAAGAATTTCGGGATCTCTGAATGAAATGAAGTCTAATAAGCATATATATGGACTGAGAGGAAACGGAAGAAATTAGACATATTACAAGCGGAAAGCTTCAGATTGCAACTAGTACTTGAGTACTGCTGGAGCGTTTGGGATCCCTATCAGATCGGAGTGAGGGAGGATACAGAGGCAATTCAGAGGCGGGCTGCTGAATTTGTTACTGGTAGGTTTGATCATCACGCGAAATGCTTCAGGAACTCGGGTGGGAGTCTCTGGAGGAAAGGAGGCGTTCTTTTCGTGAATCGCTACTTAGGAAATTTAGAGAACCAGCATTTGAGGCTGACTACAGTACAATTTTACTGCCGCCAACATATATTTCGCGGAAAGACCACAAAGATAACATAAGAGAGATTAGGGCTCGTACAGAGGCATATAGGCAGTCATTTTTCCCTCGTTCCGTTTAGGAGTGGAACAGGGAGAGAATATGCTAGTTGTGATACGAGGTACCCTCCGCCACGCACCGTATGGTGGATTGCGGAGTATGTATGTAGATGTAGATGTAGATGTAGATGTAGATGTACTATCAGCTAAGTCATTAATGTATAACATAAAAAGCAAAGGCCCATTACTCTTCCCTGAGGCACGCCAGATATTATTCCAATGTCTGACCCTCCAATCAGAGTAAAGTGCTGCGCCTTGCCTGTCAAAGAAATTTTCGATCCAGTCGCAGACCTCTTTAGATAGTACATAAAAACGTATTGTCCTTAGACGGCACAGGTAATTCTTCGTAAGTTTTGTAGCATTGGCAGTTTATCTGTTTAGTTATTCTCCGCAAATTATCACAGATAAGTCGAACACAGAGTATTCAAATTTGTGCCATTTGAAATGCAAGTTTCGATCTTTATTCAATACGTGCGGTTACCAACTGTAAGGACCTACGAAAGCAGCCGCCACTACCTGCATGTCTATTAACTTATTTAATTCCATATCGTAGCTATACAATCTCGCCATTTATTGGGCTTGTTTATATTAAAAAAATGGTTCAAATGGCTCTGAGCACTATGGGACTTAACATCTGAGGTCATCAGTCCCCTACAACTTAGAACTACTTAAACCCAACTAACCTAAGGACATCACACACATCCATGCCCGAGGCAGGATTCGAACCTGAGACCGGCCACCGCGGCCGGCTTGTTTATATATTCTTCGTGTTGGTTGCAACTATCACAATCAACAACATATCACAATGCATACCAAACCTCCTGAAATATCTCAGTTTATACGGGAAGTCCGTAGATGGTGGTATAAGGGGTGTATAGTATAAATGACCACGCTTTCCCGCCCGTGTTTTGTGATAATTAAGCCTGATTTAATGAGCCGCCGCGGAGGAATTCTTTCTACCTGTTAGGTGGAGATACTCTCGCAGTTTTATGTCTCCTAGGAGAACCGTACCAGCGCCGTCGGATTCTGAAACTACAACACTGCTGTTTATGTTTTATGTAATGAAACGGGAAGAAGTTTTTATGCAAATAAGTTTTATACTGGACACCGTTATGGTCCGTTTTTTTAAGAAACACCTTAAAATGAACTTGTTCACATTGGTTATAAGCTAACTATTAACGGTACGAGAGCATGGTCTACCGCATGACTAGATCCAAAAGCATCCTATCGACAATTGCCGGCTATGGCGCACAGTCTCTAACTTGAGCGTACATTCGGTACAGTTCGTGTAAGAGCTTATATCTTGGATTATGCCAAAGTTATTAATTTATTTATTAATATCAACGTCTCCTGGCATTGTAAAATTACTGCAAGTTAGTACACTACTGGCCATTAAAATTGATACACCAAGAAGAAATGCAGATCATAAACGGCTATTCATTGGACAAATATATTATACTAGAATTGACATGTGACTACATTTTCACGCAATTTGGGTGCATAGATCCTGAGAAATCAGTACCCAGAACAACCACCTCTGGCCGTAATAACGGCCTTGATACGCCTCGTCATTGAGCCAAACAGAGCTTGAATGGCGTGTACAGGTACAGCTGCCCATGCAGCTTCAACACGATACCACAGTTCATCAAGAGTAGTGACTAGCGTTTTGTAACGACCCAGTTGCTCGGCCACCGTTGACCAGACGTTTTCAGTTGGTGAGAGAGCTGGAGAATGTATTGGCCAGGGCAGCAGTCGAATATTTTCTGTATCCAGAAAGGCCCGTACAGGACCTGCAACGTGCGGTCGTGCATTATCCTGCTGAAATGTAGAGTTCCGCAGGGATCGAATGAAGGGTAGAGCCACGGGTCGTAACACATCTGAAATGTAACGTCCACTGTTCAAAGTTCCGTCAATGCGAACAAGAGATGACCGAGACGTGTAACCAATGGCACCCCATACCATCACGCCGGGTGATACGCCAGTATGGCGATGACGAATATACGCTTCCAATGTGCGTTCATCGCGATGTCGACAAACACGGATTCTACCATCATGATGCTGTAAACAGAACCTGGATTCATCCGAAGAAAATGACGTTTTGCCATTCGTGCATCCAGGTTCGTCGTTGAGTACCATCGAAGGCGCTCCTCTCTCTGATGCAGCGTTAAGGGTAACCGCAGCCATGGTCTCCGAGTTAATAGTCCATGCTGCTGCAAACGTCGTCGAACTGTTCGTGCAGATGGTTGTTGTCTTGCAAACGTCCCCATCTGTTGACTCGGGGATCGAGTGACTGTACGATCCGTTAGAGCCATGCGGTTAAGATGCCTGTCATCTCGACTGCTAGTGATACGAGTCCGTTGGCAACCAGCACGGCGTTCCGTTTTACCCTCCTGATCCCACCCATTCCATATTCTGTTAACAGTCATTGGATCTCGACCAACGCGAGCAGAAATCTCCCGATACGATAAACTGCAATCGCGATAGGCTACAATCAGACCTTTATCAAAGTCGGAAACGTGATGGTACGCATTTCCCCTCCTTACACGAGGCATCACAACGACGTTTCTCCAGGCAACGCCGGTCAACTGCTGTTTGTGTATGAGAAATCGGTTGGAAACTTTCCTCATGTCAGCACGTTGTAGGTGTCGCCACCGGCGCCAACCTTGTGTGCGCTCTGAAAAGCTAAACATTTACATATCACAGCATCTTCTTCCTGTCGGTTATATTTCGCGTCTTTAGCACGTCATCTTCGTGGTAAACAATTTTAATGGCCTGTAGTGTATTTATGATCAGTAGACTTTTCTTAATGTCTGAGTGGAAAAGGACAAATTTTGTTAGCAAATTTTTATTAATAACAATTAATTTATTCGCGCCGGAATAAATGTACGATCCCCACGAATCTCTTCGCTGACGTCACGAGCGATTTCCGCATCGCTACCTCATTCCACTGGCTCTGAAAGCGTCGTGTGCCTAACCGCCTCTGCTAGCCACTGTGGGAACCTGTCGCATCCTCATTACTTCATATGTACTGCAGCGCTTACACATTCACTTCACGTATGTGAAATAGAAAAACTGGAAATAAAGTAAAATGCGCTCCTGTGCGCAAATAAGGGGTACCTTACAATAAGACTGCCTTTCTTTTAAGTCATTAGTCTTATGACTGGTATGAGCAGACGATCACGAATTCCTCTCTTTTGTTACCCTCACCCTCTTCACCTCAGAGTAGCAACTGCATTCGACGTTACGTATTTCCTGATGTGTTCCAATCTTCGTCTTCCCCCACAGTTTTTACCATCTGTAGCTGCCTCTAGTACCACGGACATTATTCCTGAATGCCTTAAATATGTCCTCTCGTCCAATCCCAACTCCTTGTCAGTGTTTCCTCATTTTTCTGTCCTCGCCGATTCTGTAGAGGACCCCCTCACTTCTTATCAGTACACAATATTTCCAGAGTCCTTCTATAAAACCAGGTGTCAAAAGCTTCGATTTGTGATTCTCTACCACCCAAAGCTGTGCTCCAAACGTACATTATCGGTATTTCTTCCTCAAATTAAGGCCGATGTTTGATACTAGTGGTCTGCTTTTGCCCAAGAATTGCCCTCTTTGACTGTTCTAAGCCGCTTTTATGTCTCCTTACTCCGTCCATCAGGTGCTTTCGCTTCCAAGGTAGCGGAATTCCTTCACTTCGTAAAGTCATGGTTTCCAATTTTGATGATAAGTTTATCACTAATCTCTCTTCTGCTACTCCTCATCACTTTCGTCATTCTTCGGTTAATTTTAAGTCAATAATCTGTGCTACACTACTGGCCATTAAAATTGTTTCTCCACGAAGATGACGTGGTACAGACGCGAAATTTAACCGTCAGGAAGACGATACTGTGATATGCAAATGATTAGCTTTTCAGAGCATTCACACAAGGTTGGCACCGGTGGCGACACCTACAACGTGCTGACACGAGGAAATTTTCCAACCGATTTCTCATACACAAACAGCGGTTGACCGGCGTTGCCTGGTGAATCGTTGTTGTGATGCCTCGTGTAACGAGGAGAAATGCGTACCATCACGTTTCCGACTTTGATAAAGGTCTGATTGTAGCCTATCGCGATTACGGTATATCGTATCGCGACATTGCTGCTCGCGTTGATCGAGATCCAATGACTGTTAGCAGAATATGGAATCGGTGGGTTCAGGAGGGCAATACAGAACGCCGTGCTGGATTCCAACGGCCTCGTATCACTAGCAGTCGAGATGACAGGCATCTTATCCGTATGGCTGTAACGGATCGTGCAGCCACGTCTCGATCCCTGAGTCAACAGATGGGGACGTTTGCAAGACAACAACCATCTGACGAACAGTTCGACGACGTTTGCAGCAGCATGGACTATCAGCTCGGAGACCATGGCTGCGGTTACCCTTGACGCTGCATCAGAGACAGGTGCGCCTGCGACGGTGTACTCAACGACGAATCTGGGTGCACGAATGCTAAAACGTCATTTTTTTTTCGGATGAATCCAGGTTCTGTTTACAGCATCACGATGGTCGCATCCGTGTTTGGCGACAGCGCGGTGAACGCACATTGGAAGCGTGTATTCGTCATCGCCATACTGGCGTATCACCCGGCGTGATGGCATGGGGTGCCTTTGATTACATGTCTCGGTCACCTCTTGTTCGCATTGACGGCACTTTGAACAGTGGACGTTACATTTCAGATGTGTTACGACCCGTGGCTCTACCCTTCATTCGATCCACGCGAAACCCTACATTTCAGCAGGATAATGCACGACCCCATGTTGCAGGTCCTGTACGGGCCTTTCTGGATACAAAAAATGTTCGACTGCTGCCCTGGCCAGCACATTCTCCAGATCTCTCACCAATTGAAAACGTCTTGTCAATGGTGGCCGAACAACTGGCTCGTCACAATACGCCAGGGCAGCTGTACCTGTACACGCCATCCAAGCTCTGTTTGACTCAATGTCGAGGCGTATTGAGGCCGTTATTACGGCCAGAGGTGGTTGTTCTGGGTACTGATTTCTCAGGATCTATGCACCCAAATTGTGTGAAAATGTAATCACATGTCAGTTCTCGTGTAATATATTTGTCCAATGAATACCAGTTTATCATCTGCCTTTCTTCTTGGTGTAGAAATTTTAATAGCCAGTAGCGTACTTGACTGTTCATTTCATTTAAATGCCCAGAAATTCTCCTTCACTTTCACTGAGGATAGCAATGTCATCAAGAAACTCTTATCATCGACAGCCTCTCATCCTGAGTTTTAATCCCACTCCTGAACCTTTCTTTTATTTCTACGACTTTTTTGTATCTTATAAATCCGATCAGTTTCCGTAACAGAGGAACGTATAAAAGTGATTATTCCAGTTGTACGAGGGTGGTTACGACTATCTTCCACATCGTCTTGTAGTTCGGTCACTCCCGAAACACAATAATCGAGAGAGAATCAGTGACGAATTCCTGTCTGTCTTCCTCTGCTCAGATTAAGGACAAACACCACGACGCTGTTGAGGATTTAATACAATTAATTATACAAGCACTTTTTTTTTTGTCATCAGTCTACTGACTGGTTTGATGCGGCCCGCCACGAATTCCTTTCCTGTGCTAACCTCTTCATCTCAGAGTAACATTTGCAACCTACGTCCTCAATTATTTGCTTGACGTATTCCAATCTCTGTCTTCCTCTACAGTTTTTGCCCTCTACAGCTCCCTCTAGTACCATGGAAGTCATTCCCTCATGTCTTAGTAGATGTCCTATCATCCTGTCCCTTCTCCTTATCCGTGTTTTCCACATATTCCTTTCCTCTCCGATTCTGCGTAGAACCTCCTCATTCCTTACCTTATCAGTCCACCTAATTTTCAACATTCGTCTATAGCACCACATCTCAAATGCTTCGATTCTCTTCTGTTCCGGTTTTCTCACAGTCCATGTTTCACTACCATACAATGCTGTACTCCAGACGTACATCCTCAGAAATTTCTTCCTCAAATTAAGGCCGGTATTTGATATTAGTAGACTTCTCTTGGCCAGAAATGCCTTTTTTGCCATAGCGAGTCTGCTTTTGATGTCCTCCTTGCTCCGTCCGTCATTGGTTATTTCACTGCCTAGGTAGCAGAATTCCTTAACTTCATTGACTTCGTGACCATCAATCCTGATGTTAAGTTTCTCGCTGTTCTCATTTCTACTACTTCTCATTACCTTCGTCTTTCTCCGATTTACTCTCAAACCATACTGTGTACTCATTAGACTGTTCATTCCGTTCAGCAGATCATTTAATTCATCTTCACTTTCACTCAGAATAGCAATGTCATCAGCGAATCGTATCATTGATATCCTTTCACCTTGTATTTTAATTCCACTCCTGAACCTTTCTTTTATTTCCATCATTGCTTCCTCGATGTACAGATTGAAGAGTAGGGGCGAAAGGCTACAGCCTTGTGTTACACCCTTCTTAATACGAGCACTTCGTTCTTGATCGTCCACTCTTATTATTCCCTCTTGGTTGTTATACATATTGTATATGACCCGTCTCTCCCTATAGCTTACCCCTACTTTTTTCAGAATCTCGAACAGCTTGCACCATTTTATATTGTCGAAAGCTTTTTCCAGGTCGACAAATCCTATTAAAGTGTCTTGATTTTTCTTTAGCCTTGCTTCTGTTATTAGCCGTAACGTCAGAATTGCCTCTCTCGTCCCTTTACTTTTTCTAAAGCCAAACTTATCGTCACCTAGCGCATTCTCAGTTTTCTTTTCCATTCTTCTGTATATTATTCTTGTAAGCAGCTTCGATACATGAGCTGTTAAGCTGATTGTGCGATAATTCTCGCACTTGCCAGCTCTTGCCGTCTTCGGAATTGTGTGGATGATGCTTTTCCGAAAGTCAGATGGTATATCGCCAGAATCATATATTCTACACACCAACGTGAATAGTCGTTTTGTTGCCACTTCCCCCAATGATTTTAGAAATTCTGATGGAATCCCTTCTGCCTTATTTGACCGTAAGTCCTCCAAAGCTCTTTTAAATTCCGATTCTAATACTGGATCCCCTATCTCTTCTAAATCGACTCCTGTTTCTTCTTCTATCACATCAGACAAATCTTCACCCTCATAGAGGCTTTCAATGTATTCTTTCCTCTCCTCTGCATTTAACAGTGGAATTCCCGTTGCACTCTTAATGTTACCACCGCTGCTTTTAATGTCACCAAAGGTTGTTTTGACTTTCCTGTATGCTGAGTCTGTCCTTCCGACAATCATATCTTTTTCGACGTCTTCACATTTTCCCTGCAGCCATTTCGTCTTAGCTTCCCTGCACTTCCTATTTATTTCATTCCTCAGCGACTTGTATTTCTGTATTCCTGATTTTCCCGGAACATGTTTGTACTTCCTCCTTTCATCAATCAACTGAAGTATTTCTTCTGTTACCCATGGTTTCTTCGCAGCTACCTTATTTGTACCTATGTTTTCCTTCCCAACTTCTGTGATGGCCCTTTTTAGATGTCCATTCCTCTTCAACTGTACTGCCTACTGTGCTATTCCTTATTGCTGTATCTATAGCGTTAGAGAACTTCAAACGTATCTCGTCATTCCTTAGTACTTCCGTATCCCACTTCTTTGCGTATTGTTTCTTCTTGACTAATGTCTTGAACTTCAGCCTACTCTTCATCACTACTGTATTGTGATCTGAGTCTATATCTGCTCCTGGTTACGCCTTACAATCCAGTATCTGATTTCGGAATCTCTGTCTGACCATGATGTAATCTAATTGAAATCTTCCCGTATCTCCCGGCCTTTTCCAAGTATACCTCCTCCTCTTGTGATTCTTGAACAGGGTATTCGCTATTACTAGCTGAAACTTGTTACAGAACTCAATTAGTCTTTCTCCTCTTTCATTCCTTGTCCCAAGCCCATCTTCTCCTGTAACCTTTCCTTCTATTCCTTCCCCTACAACTGCATTCCAGTCGCCCATGACTATTTGATTTTTGTTCCCCTTTACATACTTTACATACTTTCAATATCCTCATACACTTTCTCTATCAGTTCATCTTCAGCTTGCGACGTCGGCATGTATACCTGAACTATCGTTGTCGGTGTTGGTCTGCTGTCGATTCTGATTAGAACAACCCGGTCACTAAACTGTTCACAGTAACACACCCTCTGTCATACCTTCCTATTCATAACGAATCCTACATCTGTTGATATTACCCGATACTCATCTGACCAGAAATCCTTGTCTTCCTTCCACTTCACTTCACTGACCCCTACTATATCTAGATTGAACCTTTGCATTTCCCTTTTCAGATTTTCTAGTTTCTTAATAATTTGACTTTGACATATCTCAGCACAATGTAGGCTTATTTTTCCTTTTTCTTTTTCTGTACTTATGTCACGCATATGTAAACTTTAAGTATTTCCATGTAGAAACTCCTACTATCATGTCATGGAACCAATTTAAATGTTCATTATATCGTTATTTAGAACGTTTGGCTGCGTTTACAATGTGAATTTCAGCACTAGACTACACTAAAAATTGTTTTAAATGGACAGTTTGCTCTAAAGTTGCATATAATCTGTCATGGTTTTAACTTTGTGCTCTGTATTGTGCTCTGTTGTAGGGTATCCTCTTGCAACTAGGTTTGCCAGGCCTCGGCCAACCACAACACACAACACGCATATAAGTTCCAACAACGTAGCTACGACAAACACTAGTGATTGCTCAAAGTTCACACTGAACATTGCTGAACTCTCGATTGAAAGAGGAATCGATGAACTGGTGGACCAGCAGCGGCGCAGACCGATTGCAAGTGTTCTTCGCTGGCGCTCGACGTAAGTAGAAGGCTGGGCGTCGGCTAAAGGAACGTTTTCTAGAGTCAATAAACGATCTTGGTGAAACCTCTCTAGAGGGGGCAAAATAGTGCAACAAGTATTGTTTTCTTTGTACCTAGTTCCACTTTTAAAGTGCTAAACACCCCCCAAAAAGTAATTTGACACATTAGGCTCGGAGGGAATATCTTCTAGACGATAGTATATAAGAAGTGTTTCTCATATAAAAGTTAATATGTAATTAACGTTCTTAAAAACTGTACAATCGTATTATGTAATAAGTTGAAATTTTGCAAAATACCCCACCACGATTAATAAATGTTGAAAAATGAAAACTTTTGTTACAACATAAATTAAAGAAGCTTTCAAGTTACATACAGCCATGTGTAATAAAGCTATTTTCTGAAATATCGTTTTTGGATAAGAAGTTTACACACTGTGCTGTCATGGCATTTTCATCATACCTAATTAAAATATCTAAGCATTCATTATTAGTCTAGTTATTTATTTTACTCATATTTATTTTATGTTTTCCATTGTTATATTCATTTTTGTTTATTTTTTGCTTTTTAGTTTACCGTTTCACATAATGATACAAAATCATTACAGTAATGATAATCTGTAAATAAATACTTAAAACTTAATGTTTTCTTACGCCATGCACAAAAAATGAACGAAATTTCTTCACATAATTTACATGACAGAGAACATAACGTAAAACAAAATTCAGCAGGATTTCAAGTTATCATAGGTGACCATCTGAGTATCATGATTTGTATCAGGCATATTTCAGTACAATGGGAAGCCTTGCCGAAGAGAATTTATTATGCGCTGGTGACTGCAGTTTGATTATAATCTTCTCATAAAGTTCCTCCAACATCGAGAGCCGTATATACATCTCACGACTATACTCGTACCGTCAGTCGCTTTGGATCACCAGACTAATAACTCGACTAATAATGGCTATTTAGGTATGATGAGACTACTATGACAGCACATAATGTACAGTTTATTTTCCGAACCGGGGATTTCAGAAACCAGCTCTATTAAACACGCATGTGTGTAGATTGAAAGTTTCTTTAATTTATGTTGTAAAAGAAGTTTTCATTTTTCAAAATTAATTAATAGTAGTGGGGTATTTTGCAAAATTTCAAATTATTACAAAATTCGATTAAATTACAATGAAATGAACACCCTTAGCTGCTTACAGGCGTTGACATACGTCAACGGGGACAGATGAAAATGTGTGCCCCGACCGGGACTCGAACCCGGGATCTCCTGCTTACATGGCAGACGCTCTATCCGTCCGAAAGAACAGATACCATCTTAGTATATATAAAATTCGATTACACATTTTTTCAAGATCGTTAATTACGTATGAACATTTATACGAGAAACATTTTTTATGTATAATCGTTTCGAAGATATTCCCTCCAAGTTTAATACGCCAAATTACCTTTCAACTTGTAGTTTACCCCTTAAAATTGAAACTTCACACAAACAAAAAAATATGTATTGCATTATTTTGCCCCATCTACCCACCCTACACATTTCATTAAGTTCGTTTTTTGACACTTAGGAATGTTCCCTTGTCAGCAGCCCACACAAATACCGGGCGAGCAGAATAATATCGAGCAACGCTCTCTTTAGGCCACATGACAGGAAATGCAAAGTTTGACGACAAAGGTGTCCCTCTCTGTTGACCAGACCAAATTAAAGCTTTAGCAGTACGTCGTCTCGCCACTTCGCGCCTGCTGAGAAGGCAACCCAAACGACACTCCTGTACCGCGTGGTGTCTCAGTGTCCCGTGGCATGCAGCATTTGGTCTATAATCAACTCAGGAGGGTCTCGAAAGTCTGAGCTAGGGGAAGGTGGCTGCAACTCATATGAGGTTCGTGGAAGAAAAAGTAATGGGGAAACAAAGCACAAATTTTTTTATTTCTGTCTACACTACGCTCGTCCGTCCACTTTTAGAATACTGTTGCACGGTGTGGGATCCTTACCAGATAGGGCCGGCCGGAGTGGCCGTGCGGTTCTGGGCGCTACAGTCTGGAGCAGAGCGACCGTTACGGTCGCAGGTTCGAATTCTGCCACGGGCATGGATGTGTGTGATGTCCTTAGGTTAGTTAGGTTTAATTAGTTCTAAGTTCTAGGCGACTGATGACCTCATAAGTTAAGTCGCATAGTGCTCAGAGCCATTTGAACCATTTACCAAATAGGACTGACTGAGTACATCGAAAAAGTTCAAAGAAAGGCATCTCGTTTTGTATTATCGCGAAATATGGGAGAGAGTGTCACAGAAATGAGAGAGGATTTGGGATGGACATCATTAAAAGAAAGGCGTGTTTCGTTGCGACGGAATCTTCTCACGAAATTCCAATCACCAACTTTCTCCTCCAAATGCGAAAACATTTTGTTGACACCGACCTACATAGGGCGGAACGATTACCACGATAAAATAAGGGAAATCAGAGCTCGTACGGAAAGATACAGGTGATTCTTCCCGCGCGCTATACGAGATTGGAATAATAGAGAACTGTAAAGGTGGTTCGATGAACCCTCTGAAAGGCACTTAAATGTGATTTGCAGAGTATCCATGTAGATGTAGATGTAGATGTTTTGAGAGCACTGCAGCTTTGCAGTACTCAATTGATGAACGATCGCTCCACTTCCTAAAAAAATTCTTTGTTTTACTACATGACCGGTTTCGTCTTTTATATTGATGCTATTTACTAATGGCATCTGAAATTCACATTGTAAACGCAGCCAAACGTTGTAAATAATGATATAATGAACATTTAAATTGTTTCCATGACATGAAAGTAAGAGTTTCTACATGGAAAAACTTAAAGTTTACATATGCGTGATATAAGTACAGAAAAATAAAAAAGAAAAATAAGCCTACATTGTGCTGCGATATGTCAAAGTCAAATTATTAAAATAAAAAACAAGGTTGATTTAAAAGTGATACACCCATTATTATCACAGGAAATATGGGAGTCATGATCGTAAAAACTGTACATTTTGATATTCTAAAAGTGTTGGTTAGTTTTAACATTAAAAGGAGTTGAATTTTCATTTGTTAGAAATTTTAAACTGCATTCTTTATCAGTGAAAATCTCTAGGGAGCTGTCTAGATTTAATGAAAATTTGTATTAGTTGAAATGTGACAAGGCGTTCATGTTAATCGTAAAGTTACTTCCTCAAAAGCGAGCGGTCAAAGTTGGAATAGGCCGCTGGTATGGAATGGGCGCAACGAGAACTGCCTACAACATACGGACGTGTTCACTTACAGCTGAACACAGTTTATCCAAATTGTGATGTTTCCGAAGTTATGAGAATCTGTTGCTTAAAGCAACAGTGAACACATTAACATACTAACTTCTCAAATTTTCGGACAAATGCTTTTAAAATGATACATTTTTCTGAATGCCGATTTCTTGCAAGTTAATAGTGCGTTGAGCAGTAACTTAAACAAATTATTATCATTTGGTCGCTGCTGGACCACGCGATGTACAGCAAGGGATATTTTTAGCTTTTTGTTTAATCTTTCTTTTGTGCGCACAGTACTTTAATTGTCTCAGAATTGGCTCTTTTCTGCTCGTCAGAAAAAGCTGTTCCGGGCTTATTGTTTTTCCGCCATGCCAATAGCCCAGTTGCGAATTTCCTGCCTACAAATTTTTCTGCCAGGTATGTCTTGCTGTGTTATTCCTGCTTTCTTCAGGTGTTCTCCTACTGCATTGATCCATTTTATTGTTTCAGTTTTAGCTTTGCTGTGGATTTCATACAATTCCACAACACGTCTATTATTCCGGTAGCTTCCATTCTTTTAATATATGCAACTTGAGTTTTTTCATTTCTGAATAAATGTTTTTCTTCTAAATTTGCTTATTGGTTTTTAGTCTTTATGTCACCCATCTGTATAATTTCGACCTAAATTTTTCCTAATTATTTTTCTTCCCTCTTTCGGATTACTTCAGTGTCTCTCTTTCTGTTTAAAATGAGTGTTTCTGACTCTTAAAGACACTCTCATTTTAACACTGATGAAGTGTCTCATTTTAGTGTATTCTGCGATGAATATTTGTTTACGTTTATGTATTTTGTAAGCATGAAGTTTTTTTGCATTTCGCCACAACGAATTTAGTTACCAGTGAAACTTCCTGCCAGATTAAAACTGTGTGCCGGACCGAGACACCAACGCGGGGCCTTTGCCTTTCGCGGGCAAGTGCTCTACCATTTGAGCTATCCAAGCACGACTCACGACCCGTCCTCAAAGCTTTAATTCCCCCAGTACCTCGTCTCCCACCTTTCAAACTCCACAGAAGCTCTTCTGCTAACCTTGCAGAACTAGCACTCCTGGAAGAAAGGATATTGCGGAGACATGTCTTAGCCACAGCCTGGGGGATGTTTCCAGAATGAGATTTTCACTCTGCAGCGGAGTGTGCGCTGATATGAAGTTTGGAAGGTAGGAGACGAGGCACTGGCGGAATTAAAGCTGTGAGGACGGGTCGTGAGTCGTGCTTGGGTAGCTCAGATGGTAGAGCACTTGCCTGCGAAAGGCAAAGGTCCCGAGTTCGAGTCTCGGTCCGGCACACAGTTTTAATCTGCCAGGAAATTTCATATCAGCGCACACTCCGCTGCAGAGTGAAAATCTCATTCTTAGTTACCAGTCTTTGCCACGTCGGTTCCAGGAATGATTACGTGTAAATACTGGAATTCACGAACACTCTCGATTTTACCATATTTAGTTTTTTAGAAAGTTTTGTCTCGGGTACTTGACAGACATGTAATTTGTTTTTCCAATGATATCTGGAGCTCCATCACTTTCTTTAAGAATTTCTATTTGTCTTTGCGCTGTCCCAATGTCCTAACACAGAATCGCGAGGTCGTCTGCAAAAGCTTAGCACTCCATCCTAATATTGGTTCTACTTGATTGATTCGTCAGTTTTAAGCTCTATACTTTCGGTTTCGCGATTCTTGAATTACTTTTTCCTAAGACGCAGTTGAAAAGGAGTGGAGAGGGTGGAGAGGTTCCATAGTCTCAGCCCTGTTTTAATTTCGAAACGTTGCGACACTTCTCCCCTGAAATTTACATTAGATTTTGTACCATTGTCGTATTAAAATGTTTTATATACTTTATTGTCATTATTATTAAAATCTCAAGCATTTGTGGTACGTTAAAAGTAAAGTGACAGGCGGGGGCGGGGGGGAGGGGGGGGGACAGTGGAAGATGAAGTAAGAAACTGTAAGCGCCCCCTCCTCCCACGCCAGATCCCGCGCCTATACACTGGCTACTTCGCCGATACTGTTTTCTTGCGGTCAGTAATAGATCAAAAAGTGCAGCTTACTCTTTTGGGAAAAAAATGATGCTCAAGAAATTGCAGAGTAAAGGAACTGAAAATCTTGGTCAAGTCAGTGGTTGCTTTCAGGGACATATTTTTTCTAACTGCTACGGAGAGGGAGAAAGGTTAATGTTTAACGTCTTGTCGAAAAGAAGTCGTTGGAGACGGAGCACAGCCTCCACTGGCGAAGGAACAAAATCGGTCGTATGTTTTAAAAGGAACCATCCCCCTTCAGCGATTATCGAAAATCACGGAATATCTAAATCTGGATGGGATATGAACAGCCATTCTCACGGAACGCATCTGTTTCTAACAGTTGTAGATATGTTGCAGCTGGTGCAGCATGTGAATTACCTTCATCGTGAAAACGCAAAACTTTTTGGGTATTTGTTGGACAGCACGACATGGCAGTTCTTTCTTGTTTCGTTTTCACGGCAACAGTACAGTTTTGCATGTTGCAACATTTTACCTCAATAACAACCCATTAAATCCTTTATAATTCACGTTTGCTTTTTCGGTTCACAAGTCCGTTGGCATATTATCCTGATGAGCGCACCACTGTTTTTTTTTTTTTTTCTCCTTTAAAGTCTCTTGCGATGTAATAAACAACACAGTAGTAGCTGAGCGCTGTGTACTTCCTATACGGGCAAGTTGTTTCCCACGTATTATTGGCGCCAATGTTCAGTGTTGCGTCATTAACGAGTTTAATTATCCCCATAATTTCTTAACAAGATGAACGCGTAATAAACGCTGATGATAAATTCAAACACGTGTCGCACGGGTAAATACGGCGCTGGCGGTAGGTTTTTGTCTGTTCGCGATCAATGAAACTGACGCCGCCATTAGGTGGACGACGTTAGCGCTGCCTTGCGGTCACCCGCTAAACCGTCTCGCCAGCGAGGTTTCATGAGTCACCGATAGGTGGCAGGCAAGCTCCATTTTAAGAGTTTCGCGGCAGCAGTTGCCGAGCATAGTTCTGCACAACTTCCACAGAGATAATTTGCTGATGAATCGATTTGAGAGGGAGCTGTAAGCGACAATGAGGTAAAGGGAAATGCGTTAATGCACTGTAAGCAACAAATGTGGAGTACAGTTCTATCTTTGTTACTGGATGTAAAAGTGATATTCTCAACAATAACGTTAATTTTTCCGGTAACCTGTCTTTCTTTTGGCAGGCTCCACGAACATATCAACAAATTAAGAACAGAAAACTGAAAGAAGAAATGCCAAAGTAGAAAATGAGACTATACATAGTCTACTCTTTGCAGCCGACCAAGTGGTGGGTGCCGAGCGAAAAGAACATACATGCTCTACAGACCACTATGAAGTGCACTATGAAGTTCTTAGCTTGTTACTTTCGTCCCGTTCCAATCGTGTGTGAATAGCTAGAAAAATGACTGTAAATGTCTATGTGCGTGCTGTAATCAGCCTAATGTTGTCTTCACGATCCCTACAGCGATACCTAGAGGTTGAAGAATACGTTTCACTTAATCGTGGTGTTTGATAGATTGGAAATAGGTTTTCGCGGTATGATTTGTGTTTGTGTGCTCGTATAAAAGGAGATGGCGGACAGTGCAGTGTATCGTATTGAGAACGCTCTTGTGATGATCGGAAAAGTGGCAGAAGAAGGAGGATATATGAAGAAGGAAATGAAGAACGACTTACTAGAGGCGGTGAGTGAAATAAGAAAATGTTTACAATATTTGAAAAACGAAACAAAAGCAAATAAGGTGGAGAATAGGAATCCTATAAGAGAGGTTAGGAACATCCAACAAGAGACGAGCGCAGGAGAAGACAGCTGCACTGGTGGACAACTAGCGACATCTATTGGAGAAACTCAGGAAACAACACATAGGGGACAGTGGGCTGCTGGGCACGTAGCGACATCTATTGGCGAAATACAGGAAACAGCACATAGCGGACAGTGGACTGCTAGTCACGTGGCGACATCTATTGGTGAAACGCAGGAAACAGCACATAGCAGACAGAGACAGACGGAAGAGATACCTACAGGATCTGAGAAGAACTTCAACGGAGACATCGCTGTGGGTAGCTTTCTGGAAAAAGCAAAAAAAGACGGAAATAAGACGGAAATGGGAGAACTGAGGCATAAAGTGGAGGAGATAACTGATTTCCTAAAAAACCAACTAGGGATATTAATACAAGAGCAAATAAAGAAAACTCTAGAAAAGGAAAGCCACCTAGACGCAGAGAAAACCAAAACTGATGGAAACAACATACAAACTAAATACAACAACAAAGTTAAACCAGATGGAACGACAATATACAGAAACCCTCTGCTCCAGCAACAAAATCAGCTACAAGTCCAAGTCAATGCAGATGAGCTACATAATAAAACCCGAAATCAGGTTAATGAACTAGAGGAACCAACTTGGAGTACTGTGGCAGGGAGGAGCTGGTACAGAAGAAACCAGAGTAATTATAAAACCATAATGGGTACCAAAAAAGACGAAGAAATGCAAGCAGCAGAAACAACAGCATGGCTATACATCGGTAACTTAAAGAGAACCACCACAACTGCTACAGTAGTGAAATACCTTAACAAGAACGGAATACTGGGACAACTAGATTGTGAAGAACTGCGCACACTGGGCGACAAAAAAGCCTTCAAAGTAGGCATTCCGTTTGAAAAGCTACAAGTCACACAAGAACCAGAATTCTGGCCAGAAAACATAAAAGTACGTCGATTTCGTTTCCCAAGACGATCAATGGAAGAGGGAGCAGAGCTCAACTAAACTAAGAAGAAAACCAGAAGAGCAAGAAATAAATGCAGTCTTGTGGAATACAGAGGGAGTAAAAAGTGCTCTTAACCTAACACCAACAGACATTCTGCAAAACTCGGACCTTGCAATTCTAACAGAAACCTTCCTGATAGACAGCTGGCAACATAAAGATTTCTATAATTATCACCTAATGGCAAAGAAGGGAGAAAGAGGACGACCCATGGGAGGAATATCTATCCTACTGAAACCCTGGATGACGCCCACCAAAAAGATCATAAAACAAGAAAATAGTATGCTAATAGAAGCGGCAAACATAAATATAATTGCAGCCTATTTTAAACCGCTCACAAATGCTGTAGAAATAATTGACGAAATAGTCACACTCATCAAACAATGCAACAGCAAACCCACCATTATTGCAGGCGATCTCAACTGCAGAATAGACACAGAAAACTATAAAACAAGACTAGTCGTTGAAACCCTAGAAGAAGATGGTTTCACCCTACTTAACGATAGACAGATACCTACATACATATGCCACAATGGGAAGAGCACCATTGATATCGCATTAACAAGAGGAGACATAGAAGGAAGTATTCAACCAATATGGCATGACTCCATTACTCCTATACGAAAGCACATTCCAATGAAGATAAAAATAAATATCGTCACGTCACCACCAGCAAGAAAGACCCACCAAATCATACAAAGAAAAATTGATTTAGAAAAATTAACAAACCAGCAAGAACAATTAACACAAATAGAAACTTTCATAGAGGAAGGAGACCTTGAAAAAGCAACAGACCAAATAGAAGACCTCCTAAAAAAATTCAGTGATACAAACAATCCCCAAAACAAGGACGGCCAAAAGATGGTTCGATGCTGAATGCTACAGCAAAAGGAACACTGTTCTAAGAACCCTCCACAGACTAAGAAACCAGCATGATGAGGAAGCACACAAACTGTACACAGAAGAGAGAAGAATCTACAAAAAACTAATAGAAGAGAAGAAAAAAGAATACATAGAAAGAGAGGCAAAAAGAGAAGCGGATGAAGCAGAGAAAGACCCATACATAGCAGTAAGACCAAGAAAAATGGCTCATACACCAAATATAGACCTGAAGGAATGGGAAGACCACTTCAGTAAGATACTGAACAAACGAGGACTCAAAACACCCCCAAAGGAAGAGAAACAACATCAAACTAAGGAAAAAGACAATACATGGGAACCCCTAAATGAAGATGACGTGAAAGAAGTAATAAAAGCACTGAAGAACAAGAAAGCAGCAGGACCTGATAATATATATAATGAACATATAAAAGATGCAAAAGAGGCCCTCCAACACATATGGACCAAACTGTTTAACAAATGCCTGGAACTTGGAAGAATTCCGACGCAATGGAGACACTCGACAATAAAAGTTCTCTACAAAGGTAGAGGAGACCCAATGGACCCAAACAAGTACAGAGGTATAGCCCTGAAAAATACTCAATTCAAGACGTTTTCAAAGATAATAACACAAAAAATCCAAGCCTCTGTGGACAGTCGTCTCCCAGAACGACAAATGGGTTTCAGATCTGGAAGATCAACACTTACGGCAGTCAGGCTTCTTCTAAACAACATCCATGATGCGCTACAAAGGAAACAAATGTTCTACACGGTGTTCATAGACTTTACCAAAGCCTTTGACCTATTGGAAAGAGAGCTCATAGTCCGAAAACTGGAAAACACAATGGGAGAAGATAGCGTATGGGCAAGAATAGTCAAGTCAATCCTCGAATACAACTTAATTACAATATCAGACAACCTCTCTTTTTCGAACCCCATTCTGCAATCGAATGGAGTCTTACAGGGTGACCCAATGAGCCCTTTGCTGTACATTCTTGCCACTGAAGAAGTACTCCGAATTGGAGAAAATGAAGAAGATGTGTATGTATATGCATACGCTGACGACATAGCCGTAGGATCAACAGATATACAGAAGCTGCAGAGAATCGTTGAGGAAATAGACAGATGGTGCAGTGAACACAAACTACACATAAACATAACAAAGACAGAAATGGTAATTTTCAGAAAAGGAGGCAAAACACCCAAGAATGCGGAAATCAGTATCAGAGGACAAAAAATAAAAATCTCATCAGACTTTAAATACCTAGGAGTGACATTGCAACCAACAGCCAAATGCTTCACAAAACATACAACAGAACGCGCAGCCCAAGCAATAATAGCAATACAGGACATCAAAAACATCCGCCTACTCAGTCTAGAAACAGCCATGAAATTATTCAACACAAAAATCTTACCAATCCTGGCCTATGGGATGGAGGTTATATGGGACCACCTGACAGAAAAAAATCTAGAAACACTAGAAAAGGTAAAATCGACCTATCTAAAAAGAGCACTAGGTCTCTCAAAGACAACAAGATCTAGACTAGTGTACCTGCTAGCGAGAGAGACATTCCTAATTGAAGACATCAGACTTCAATATATGATGCCACACACCAGGGCTTCCAGAAAGCAACTGAAGATCATGAAGGACAAACGAGAAAAAATATGGACGGAGTTTTATGGCACCGAAGCAATGACGAACCGCTCATGGACAGCACCAAACTTCGAACAGCGACATGTCGTAACTAGACTTTCTATTCACGGCTTTCATCATCTAATCTGCAAAAACAAAACTTATCACGACCCAACCGCAACATGTGTATGTGAACTGTGTAACGAAGCCTGTGAACGATATCACATAGAACTGTGCAGTAAAAGAGTGAAATCGATAAATGAATATGCAAAAATGTAAAATGTAAATGTAAAATGTTAAACTGTATATGGCTATTTGGCTGCAATTTTATTAAATAAAAAAATTTGTGTTTGTGTTCTGCAAAGCCTATTCAGGTTTTCCAACATTTCTTTGACATTCTGCCGCTAATCAAATTTTTTATAACCATTCGTGATGCCATTAACAGAGGTGTTAAGTCCTATTTGGTACGAATGGGGATGCTGTTCACATTGGCTTGAATGTGACATTTCATGCGGATTTGCGCACTTTGTCGTTTTGTTGTGGGTTCGTAAATTACGTAAAGTCTCGGCACCAGTGATGATTTTTTTCCAGAAAAGAATTATACGGGTTCTGTATTTCAGTGAAGTTGCGACAGACTTCCATGCGTCGATTTTATTATTAATATTATTATTCGGGAATGTAGGTGTGCGTGACAGTTGGCGTTAAACCCTGAACCGTTGGATGGGCGGGGGAGGGGGGGGGGCGGAGGTCGGGGCGTGTGACGTCACGCCACCAGGTATCTTTCACTGCCACTAGGAGTCACACTCAAGTGGCTCGTACAAATAGCCGGCCGGTGTGGCCGTGCGGTTCTACAGTGTGTAAACTTTTAGATGGCAGACCTCTCCCTAGTCCTGAATCGGTAAACGTCGGGAGGCTTAGGTAGGCTCGCAGTTTCGACTGCTGCCAACATTACGTAGCTGACTGTGTTGTACAAGGTAGCCATTGTCGTCTGCTTCGTTATTGTTTTGCGCTGTACTGTTCTGCGTGTTTTTATTGTGCAGTTGTGCTAAACATCATCAATATGAGTGAAGAGACAGTTGCTGGCCCATCTCGGGAGTCGCTAACAACCCCTACCGGTAGGCCTACGGTTAGAAGGAAACCAGTATTACGTAGCGATACGTAATAAATATAATTTTGCGAGCATCGCTTTCGTGTCCCTCGACTCTTATAACTGCCATCTGGTTTCTGTACAAATTGTAAATAGCCTTTCGCTCCCTGTATTTTACCCCTGCCACCTTTAGAATTTGAAAGAGAGTATTCCAGTCAACATTGTCAAGGCCGTACCCGACATTTATTTTTCCGATGTGTCACTTCGTCGAGTGTTTGACTCTTGTAAACTGATCAAACATTTGACCTCTCTGCTCCAGCCGCACTTGGGGAAGACTGACACAAACATAAAGGACACGGGGCATTTCACTGAGAAGCTGAAGAAACTAAAGCTACAACCAGTCGACAGGCAGGATGGCCGCGCGGGATTAGCCGAGCGGTCTAGGGCGCTGCAGTCAAGAACTGCGCGGCGGGTCCCGATGGAGGTTCGAGTCCTCCCTCGGGCATGGGTGTGTGCGTTTGTCCTTAGGATAATTTAGGTTAAGTAGTGTGTAAGCTTGAGGACTGATGACCTTAGCAGTTAAGTCCTATAAGATTTCACACACATTCGAACATTTTTGGAGTCGACATGCTGGTCAGCGTTGACGTTGTTTCTTTGTTTACCGATCTGCCACTCATTGACTCCCTGGAGCACATCGGTTCCATTTTCCCCGCAAGATATCACCTAGATCTTTCATGCATGTCTCACCATGAACTATTTCATGCCAATGCCAACTTCTACGAACAGCTTGAAGGCGTCTCCGTGGGTAGTCGACTTAGTCCAGTGCTGGCCAGCTCCTTCATGGAACATTTCGAAGCAAACGCGCTGGACTTGGCACCTTGTAAACGTAAGGTGTGGTTCAGATACGTCGCTTATACCTTCGTTGTGTGGAGTCATGTAACAGCTCGATGACTTTCGAAGACCCTTCAACATCCTCTATGACTACATAAAATTTACCATGGAGGTAGAAAAGGACAAACAGTTACCTTTTCTAGATGTGCTGGTCACGGAGGATGGTGAAAACCTGGTGGCCGAGCGGTTCTAGGCGCTACAGTCTGGAACCGCGCGACCGCTAGGTCGCCGGTTCGAATCCTGCCTCGGGCATGGATGTGTGTAATGTCCTTAGGTTAGTTAGGTTTAATTAGTTCTAAGTTCTAGGGGACTGATGACCTCAGAAGTTAAGGTCCATAGTGCTCAGAGGCATTTGAACCATTTTTGAAAACCTGGGACACAGTGTGTATCGAAAACCGACACACGCGAACGGATATCTGCACAAAGTGTCAAATCACAACCCCAGCCAGAAAAGAGGCACGATTAATTCGCTTTTAACACGAGCGAGATGAATATGTGAGCCGCAGCACCTGAAATGGGACATTCAACACGTGGAAAGCGTTCTGAGGGGTAGTGGGTATCTCACCAATTATATAAGAAGTGTCACAGAGTCAAACATTCGGCGAAGTAACACATCGGAAAAGGAAATGTCGGGTACGGTCTTTCTGCTGTACATTCCCAGAGTGACGGACAGAATAGGTCGTATATTACGGAAACACGGCGTAAAGACTATTAATAAACCGACATAAAATAAAAAGCGTGTCTGAGATCGGCGAAGGAAAGAAGGGACACACTTGCAATGTCGGGAATATACCGCATAACTTGTGTTTGCGGGAAAGTCTGTGTTTGAATGACTGGACGATCAATCAACACGAGGATCACCGAACATAAATCACCGGCGTTGCACGATGGGACAGGTGGACTAATCCGACCACGTAGTAAAACTCGCCAACATGGAAGTTCTTGCTGTAGAGAAGAACTATCACATCCGCTAGTTCAGAGAAGGAATAGAAATACGCAAAGGTGAGAATAGCTTCAAAAAGAATGAAGAAAGGCTCGGGGAGAACGGATCACGGATTCCCGTGCTGCAGCGAACGATGAAATGTCCACGGAAAAGCCACTGGACGTTGGCGCACCAGGTACATATAATCTGCGGTCGCGAGCTCGATTCCAGTTCATCGCCAGCAATGGAGGGTGAAACTTTGACAATGCCAGCCACTCGTGCTGGCGAAATACCTGGAAAATCATCAAACAAACGTCGGCCGTAGAACCCAGGACAGAAGCCAACAGGCAGTTTGTCATTCTCCAGGAAGTTTTGAAGAAGAGAAAAGTATGTTCCTAGTTTGTGCTGCACACTCGGCGCTTAGTCCTGAGCTTTCTGGGGTCACCACGCAGTGTCTCGCGTTGCCGGTGGAAGCCACACTCAGCGAGACGTTCTTTTCCAGATTTTTAAAAATGTATTTGAGTTAGTGTCGGATCTGTTACGCACTCTGTACGTATTTGTACCCTAATCAAACAGCAGCTTGTATAGATTCTACGCCTTTGAGTTTATACATGAGCTTTTCTCTGACAAAGGGGCCTTGTGGACTGGCCCTGTTCGATTTCCTTTCTGTACATCTATAGAATTTGGAAGTCTGTGCCCAGAGATCAATTTACTAAAACAGTGCGACACAATTTCAAACTAGAATAACCAGAAAAAGGTGCCTCTAAAAATGCAATAATTTCCAAGCTGTGTTCATTACAAAACAATTCGTAACCTTGAAACAGGTTAAGAGACCTGAAAGAATTAGTGTCGCAATCTCGTATTGGAAAGGTCTGCGGGTCGAACCTCTTCCATCGAACTTTTTTTTTACTTCTATTTAAATTCTATACTTTTTGTCAGTGGAAATTATAATAAACAAATACTGATACATAATTTCTAATGGAAATAACGTAATTTTATTTTCAGTTGGGTCAAAAGAAACAAATTAAAATTTGATACAGATATGTGAAGTGATTTATTCACGTCGCTAATAATCCAGACTGAGTTTCCACTCTGCAGAGGATATGCCCTGAAATGAAACTTCATCGCAAACTAAAACCAGATTTATCTGCCAAGACGTTTCATAAATAATCCTGGTCCATTTCGTGGGCTCGATTCTCCGTGGAACGCAGAAATTGATGGTCATTAGTAGAAAATAGAGGAGAAACAGAATACTTGGGAGGAAAAGAATGTTTTTGCAGCTGATCAGCAGATCTTTCTGTAGATACAGTCCAGCCTCTCGAATTTTTATGCACTGGAATCTACTAGGTGACGTATGCGGGAGATGCCTGTCTTTTTTTTTCTTTCTTTGTTCACAGTGCCTCCCACCATTTTACGTGACTACATTAGCTTGTGTAAACGTCATTTTTCCACCATATATGGAAACGTACTAATTTTTTGGTGGATTACAACTCTTTAAAATTTCGTGCATTCAACTACCATATTTCATGAAGACTGTACCTCCCAGTCACTGCTGGCAACGAAAAGTTTCAGTCTCAGTTTTACCACGACCCTAATACCAGGATTTGTTTCGGTTCAGCCATTACTACTGACTGTTGGCGCCAATACATTGTAAGCACGTATTCCTTTTTTTCCGCATTTGCAGTTTGTTCTGTAGCATTGTTTACAGTAAATAAGCGTCCGTTTGAAGAAATTTTGCTGCAAAAAAATCGCCTCGACAGCACTTGAGACCATAATGTTTCTACCCTCATGACGTGGCAAACATGCGGATTTACCGTTTAAATTAAGACATTTATATTTATTGTGGGGTTATATCTTATCTGGGCATCAGCAGCTCGTGATCCTGGGTTAGCGTTGCCACCTCTGGATCTCAAATTCAGATGGCTCTAAGCACTATGGGACTTAACATCTGAGGTCATCAGTCCCCTAGACTTAGAACTGCTTAAACCTAACTAACCTAAGGGCATCAGACACATCCATGCCCGAGGCAGAATTCGAATCTGCGACTGTAGCAGCAGCGCGGTTCCGGACTGAAGCGCCTAGAGCCGCTCGGTCACAACGAACGGCCTCTGGATCTCGGGGCCCGGGTCCGATGCCCGGCCGGGTCGGGGATTTTCTCCGCTAGCGACTCGATGGGTGTTTTGTCCTCGTCATCATCGGCGAACAAGTCGCTGAAGTGGCGTCAGATAAAAAGACTTGCATCAGGTGTCAGGTGCTCGAATTCTCCAGAAGGGGACTCCCAGACAAAAATGCCAATAGGCACATTTCATTTCATCTTTTCTGGCGTAATGCGTGTTTCACGTTTAGCATCTTGCATTTAACGTGCATAACAAATTTTTAAACATCTAAATTTGTGGTCTATGTTGTTGTTAGTTCAGTGATTTGTCTCTTGAACAAGCTTTAAAGTAGAAATATGTATGCCTACGTGTATAAATATCTTTCACCTTCTCCATATTGAACTCGATATGCTGTTAGCGAAAGTAGCACTAGAAAGGTGTTTTATTGGTCCAGAAAGCATACAATAACTCAAAACATGTTTACTAGTGTATTTTCCGCAGTTTGATCGTATGTTTTACCCTCAGTGCCAGAGGTATAAAAGCGAAGTTTGCTCTCGGATGTCGTCTATTCGTACGAAAAAAAAAAAATTGTTCAAATGGCTCTAAGCACTATGGGACTTAACTTCAGAGGTCATCACTCCCCTAGAACTTAGAACTACTTAAACGTAACTAACCTAAGGACATCACACACATCCATACCCGAGGTAGGATTCGAACCTGCGACCGTAGCGGCCACGCGGTTCCAGACTGAAGCGCCTACAATGTGTTAACTGTAAGACGGTCGAGTTGTGAGGGGAGTGAGGGGAGAGGAGGAAGCAAGCATTGGCTGGCGAGGGGAGAGGAGCCGTTGGGAGGGGGGACAAGGCACGCCTACCAGTTGCAGTGCTGGCACTACAAATTGTGCGTCATGCTTACACGAAAGCAGACGAAAGGATTTCAAGTAAAACTCGCTTTAAATGTTGTTCGTAAACGAAACTGAAATCGTCATCTACATTAAAATAAATAAATAAATAAATATATATATATATATATATATATATATATATATATATATATATATAAATGAATGTATGTGTGTTTGTCTACTATATATATATATATATATAGAAGAACCCTGGAGATACTAAAAGGTATCAGATAGATTATATAATGGTAAGACAGAGATTTAGGAACCAGGTTTTAAATTGTAAGACATTTCCAGGGGCAGATGTGGACTCTGACCACAATCTATTGGTTATGACCTGTAGATTAAAACTGAAGAAACTGCAAAAAGGTGGGTATTTAAGGAGATGGGACCTAGATAAACTGAAAGAACCAGAGGTTGTACAGAGTTTCAGGAAGAGCATAAGGGAACAATTGACAGGAATGGGGGAAAGAAATACAGTAGAAGAACAATGGGTAGCTTTGAGGGATTAAGTAGTGAAGGCAGCAGAGGATCAAGTAGGTAAAAAGACGAGGGCTAGTAGAAATCCTTGGGTAACAGAAGAAATATTGAATTTAATTGATGAAAGGAGAAAATATAAAAATGCAGTAAATGAAGCAGGCAAAAAGGATTACAAACGTCTCAAAAATGAGATCGACAGGAAGTGCAAAATGGCTAAGCAGGGATGGCTAGAGGACAAATGCAAGGATGTAGATGCTTATCTCAATAGGGGTAAGATAGATACTGCCTACAGGAAAATTAAAGAGACCTATGGAGATAAGAGAACCACTTGTATGAACATCAAGAGCTCAGATGGAAACCCAGTTCTAAGCAAAGAAGGGAAGGCAGAAAGGTGGAAGGAGTATATAGAGGGTCTATACAAGGGCGATGTACTTGAGGACAATATTATGGAAATGGAAGAGGATGTAGATGAAGATGAAATGGGAGATACGATACCGCGTGAAGAGTTTGACAGAGCACTGAAAGACCTAAGTCGAAACAAGGCCCCCGGAGTAGACAACATTCCATTGGAACTACTGACGGCCTTGGGAGAGCCAGTCCTGACAAAACTCTACCATCTGGTGAGCAAGATGTATGAAACAGGCGAAATACCCTCAGACTTCAAGAAGAATATAATAATTCCAATCCCAAAGAAAGCAGGTGTTGACAGATGTGAAAATTACCGAACAATCAGTTTAATAAGCCACAGCTGCAAAATACTAACACGAATTCTTTACAGACGAATGGAAAAACTAGTAGAATCCGACCTCAGGGAAGATCAGTTTGGATTCCGTAGAAATACTGGAACACGTGAGGCAATACTGACCTTACGACTTATCTTAGAAGAAAGATTAAGGAAAGGCAAACCTACGTTTCTAGCATTTGTAGACTTAGAGAAAGCTTTTGACAATGTTGACTGGAATACTCTCTTTCAAATTCTAAAGGTGGCAGGGGTAAAATACAGGGAGCGAAAGGTTATTTACAATTTGTACAGAAACCAGATGGCAGTTATAAGAGTCGAGGGACATGAAAGGGAAGCAGTGGTTGGGAAGGGAGTAAGACAGGGTTGTAGCCTCTCCCCGATGTTATTCAATCTGTATATTGAGCAAGCAGTAAAGGAAACAAAAGAAAAATTCGGAGTAGGTATTAAAATCCAGGGAGAAGAAATAAAAACTTTGAGGTTCGCCGATGACATTGTAATTCTGTCAGAGACAGCAAAGGACTTGGAAGAGCAGTTGAATGGAATGGATAGTGTCTTGAAAGGAGGATATAAGATGAACATCAACAAAAGCAAAACGAGGATAATGGAATGTAGTCGAATTAAGTCGGGCGATGCTGAGGGAATTAGATTAGGAAATGAGACACTTAAAGTAGTAAAGGAGTTATGCTATTTGAGGAGCAAAATAACTGATGATGGTCGAAGTAGAGAGGATATAAAATGTAGACTGGCAATGGCAAGGAAAGTGTTTCTGAAGAAGAGAAATTTGTTAACATCGAGTATAGATTTAAGTGTCAGGAAGTCATTTCTGAAAGTATTTGTATGGAGTGTAGCCATGTATGGAAGCGAAACATGGATGATAAATAGTTTGGACAAGAAGAGAATAGAAGCTTTCGAAATGTGGTGCTTACAGAAGAATGCTGAAGATTAGATGGGTAGATCACGTAACTAATGAGGAAGTATTGAATAGGATTGGGGAGAAGAGAAGTTTGTGGCACAACTTGACCAGAAGAAGGGATCGGTTGGTAGGACATGTTCTGAGGCATCAAGGGATCACCAAATTAGTATTGGAGGGCAGCGTGGAGGGTAAAAATCGTAGGGGGAGACCAAGAGATGAATACACTAAGCAGATTCAGAAGGATGTAGGATGCAGTAGGTACTGGGAGATGAAGAAGCTTGCACAGGATAGAGTAGCATGGAGAGCTGCATCAAACCAGTCTCAGGACTGAAGACCACAACAACAACAACATATATATATGTATGTCTGCCCTCTGTGCGTTCCCAAACCATTCATCCGATTGCGATGAAATTTTGGTGATTTGTTCTCCGTACGCCCACGAAGGTTCCTAGCCGAAAAAAAAAGAAACAAGACACATTCTTGAGGAGATATGACGTCATAAACAATGAGATGCCGCCGCGGGAAAATACCCAGATTTATGCATCCACTATTTGAGAATGAGAGCACTTAGCGACTAGCAACAAACGTTACATACAATTTCAAACTTTGACGAAAATTTTTCTCGCTGACACCCACCACAAAATAATGAAAGGAAAAAAGGGTGTCGCTTACTAGATTTTCTCAGCACATACCGTAAATCTGCCACAGTAGGCATGACGTTTTAACGTATTATTTTGTTACTATTAACTCTAATCGCAACATATTTCGCATACAGTATCCACATATATCAGTAAATGCGCCGCCAAATTTATGTATCTTTACGACATATAATTCAGAAGATATGACGTGGTAAACATCGAGATGCGTGAAAAAAGTGCCACGTCAGGCATGACGTTTTGTTCTATTATTTCTTCACTACTAACACTATTCGCAACACATTCCGAAAATGTGTTAAAAAAGTATATAAAACCACGGGCGTAATCTTCCAATGCTACGCATGCTTTGTCCTGTGTATGTAGCAGCTCTCACTGAAGATTTTTAAATGGGGTGAAGCAATTTCTTCTGCTCCCTTTTCCTTTCGCAGCATTCAATCACACGAAATATAATTTTGCGAGCATCGCTTTCGTGTCCCTCGACTCTTATAACTGCCATCTGGTTTCTGTACAAATTGTAAATAGCCTTTCGCTCCCTGTATTTTACCCCTGCCACCTTTAGAATTTGAAAGAGAGTATTCCAGTCAACATTGTCAAGGCCGTACCCGACATTTATTTTTCCGATGTGTCACTTCGTCGAGTGTTTGACTCTTGTAAACTGATCAAACATTTGAAAGCGTTTCTGAAGAAGAGAAATTTGTTAACATTGAGTATAGATTTAAGTGTCAGGAAGTCATTTCTGAAAGTATTTGTATGGAGTGTAGCCATGTATGGAAGTGAAACATGGACGATAAATATTTTGGACAAGAAGAGAATAGAAGCTTTCGAAATGTGCTGCTACAGAAGAATGCTGAAGATTAGATGGGTAGATCACATAACTAATGAGGAAGTATTGAATAGGATTGGGGAGAAGAGAAGTTTGTGGCACAACTTGACCAGAAGAAGGGATCGGTTGGTAGGACATGTTCTGAGGCATCAAGGGATCACCAATTTAGTATTGGAGGGCAGCGTGGATTAGGTTAGTTAGGTTAGTGTTGTTTAATGTCCCATCGACAACGAGGTCATTAGAGACGGAGCGCAAGCTCGGGTTAGGGAAGGATGGGGAAGGAAATCGGCCGTGCCCTTTCAAAGGAACCATCCCGGCATTTGCCTGAAACGATTTAGGGAAATCACGGCAGCGTGGAGGGTAAAAATCGTAGAGGGAGACCAAGAGATGTATACACTAAGCAGATTCAGAAGGATGTAGGTTGCAGTAGGTACTGGGAGATGAAGAAGCTTGCAGAGGATAGAGTAGCATGGAGAGCTGCATCAAACCAGTCTCAGGACTGAAGACCACAACAACAACACGGCCTTTCTGCCATACACTCCCAGAGTGACGGACAGAATCGGTCGTATATTGCGCAAACACGGCGTAAAGACTACTTATAAACCGACAAAGAAGATCAAAGAGTGTTTCAGATCGGCAAAGGAAAAAAGGCCACACTTGCAATGTCGGGAATACACCCCATATCATATACATGCGGACAAGTGTGTGTTGGAATGACTAGACGATCAATCGACACCAGAATCACTGAACATAAGCAGCGTTGGAGGATGGGACAGGTGGAGAAATCGGCCGTATCGGAGCATGTGCTGTGTGAGACCGATCACCTACAAAATTCGCTCACACGGAATTTCTTGCTGTAGAGAAGAGCTATCATACCGGCTTGTTCAGAGAAGCTATAGAAACATACAAACATGACAATAGCTTCAACAAGAAAGAAGAAAGCTTCAAGGTGAAAGGACCGTTGCAGGTGGCAAGGGAAGAACCGCACAGGAAATGACCGCGGGGAAGGCCCTGGAAGTTGGCGCAACAGAAACATACATACAATATGTGGCCGCGAGCGTCCTGCACCAGCAACGGAGGGTGAAGCTTTGGGAATGCCAACTACTCGTGCTGGCGAGATTTATGGAAAATCATGAAACAAACGTTGGCCGAAGAACCCGAGACAGAAGCCAACAGGCAGCGAGCCATTGAATTACAGACCCATATCGTTGACCTCAACTTGCAGTAGGATTTTGGAGCATATACTGTATTCGAACATTATGAATCACCTTGAAGAAAATGACTTACTGATACATAACCAACACGGATTCAGACAACATCGTTCTTATGCAACACAGCCAGCTGTGCTGAGTGCTGTCGACAAGGGAACTCAGATCGATTCCATATTCCTAGATTTCCAGAAGGCTTTTGATACCGTCCCTCACAAGCTACTATTAATAAAATTGCATGCATACGGAGTATCGTCTCAGTTGTGTGACTGGACTCGTGATTTCCCCTCAGAGAGCTCACAGTTCGTAGTGATGGACGGTAAATCATCGAGTAGAACAGTAGTGATATCTGGCGTTAAGCAAGGAAGTGTCATAGAAGCTCTGCTGTTTTTGATTTACATAAATGATCTAGGTGATAATCTGAGCAGCCCCCATAGATTGTTTGCAGATGATGCTGCAATTTACCGTCTAGTAAAATCATCAGATGATCAATTCCAATTACAAAATGATCTAGAGAGAATTTCTGTATGGTGCGAAAAGTGACAATTGGCAGTAAACAAAGGAAAGTGCGAGGTCATCCACATAGATACTAAAAGAAATCCGATAAATTTTGGGTATACGATAAATCGCACAAATCTAAGGGCTGTCAATTCGACTAAATACCTAGGAACTACAATTACGAGCAACTTAAATTGGAAAGACCACATAGACAATATTGTGGGGAAGGCAAAACAAAGGTTGTGCTTTGTTGGCAGAACACTTAGAAGATGCGACAAACCCACTAAAGAGACAGCCAGCATTACACTTGTCCGTCCTATGTTGGAATATTTCTGCGCGGTGTGGGATCCTTACCAGGTAGGATTGACGGAGGACATCGAAAAAGTGTAAAGAAGGGCAGCCCGTTTCGTGTTATCGCGCAATAGGGGTGAGAGTGTCACTGATATGATATGCGTTTTGGGGTGGCAGTCACTGAAACAAAGGCGGTTTTCTTTGCGGCGAAATCTATTTACCAAATTTCAATTACCAACTTTCTCTTCCGAATGCGAAAATATTTTGAGGACACCCACCTACGTAGGGAGAAATGATCATCATAACAAAATAAGAGAAATCAGAGCTCGAACGGAAAGATTTAGGTGTTCCTTTTTCCCACGTGCCATTCGGGAGTGGAATGGTAGAGTAGTAGTATGAAAATGGTTCGATGAACCCTGTGACAGGCACTTAAGTGTGAATTGCAGAGTACCAATGTAGATTTAGATGTAGATGTACGTACACGTGTATGATGTTGACCGGGTGAGCTGCCAGTTCCAGAAAGCACTCATTCGCCCATCGCACACGGAGCTCATCCCACGTTTCATGGTGGGGAGGCGAAAGGGGGGAGCATAAGTTACAGCTAACGATCATATTTAGTATTTCCGAAAGGTAAAGCAACCAGTGCACGCTACATATTACATCCTGTTGTCCCCTCCTTACTGCCAGTTCTTCGACAGGAATATGATAGGAATATGATATGCTTTTTCAGCAGGAACCGTTGCCGAGTTGAAACAAAAGGCTTGGGACAATCTATCGCAGGATGCGATTCATCTCCTTTGTTAATCGCTTGCATGCGAGCATAAACGCCTGCGCTGCCACCAGAGCACGTTCTGTCTGTATGTGGTCGCGCACACTGTGTATTGATGAGACTGTTTGGAAACCCTTTACTGTGACGAGTGAGCTTCATTTCGTCTGAATTTGTTCGTGCGGGTATACCCTTACTGCATTTCACCTCACTTGTCAAGAAAATGTCCTTGTCCTTGAGGTGCTGCATTTTTTTCCAGTAGTATATTTTGCCACCAGTCAAATGTGTTTACTGTTTCTTATCTATGTGCTATCTATTTCGCAGGAAGTAAAAACAAATAATGAGCACAACTGCACTCCGTCTTCAGGCCACGAGTGGCCTACCGGGACCATCCTACCGCCGTGTCATCCTCAGTGGAGGATGCGGATAGGAGGGGCGTGGGGTCAGCAAACCGCTCTCCCGGTCGTTATGATGGTATTCTTGACCGAAGCCGCTACTATTCGGTTGAGTAGCTCCTCAATTGGTATCACGAGGTTGAGTGCACCCCGAAAAATGGCAACAGCGCATGGCGGGTCCGACAGCGCTTAACTTCAGTGATCTCACGGGAACCAGTGTATCCACTGCGGCAAGGCCGTTGCCCATGTGCACAACTTAGTGGACAAAAAAGAGTGATATACACTGATCAACCACAACATTATGACCACCGATCTGCTGTTGATATAAATCCGTCCAGGCAATAACGGCGTCGCCTGGCGAGGAATGACTGCTAGTCAGACACACGCACGGTGCATGTAGTATCAGTGAGCGTGCTGTCAGTGTCTAGAATGGGGAAGGCGCGCGATCTGTCCGTGTTTGACCGAGAGCAGTTTGTGATGGCCTGGAGGCTTGACTCGAGCATTTCGGAAAGTGCATGACTTGTCGGATGTTCGAGGAGTGTTGTGGTGAATTTCTTCAACATGTGGCAAAGCCAAGGTGAAACCACATCCAGACGTCATAGGTCTGGGCGGTGACCACTATAGATGTCAGACGTCTTAGGCTGGGTAGACAGGTAAGAGGACAGGCGGCGAACTGTGGCGGAACTACCATCAGACCTTAATGCTGGGCAGAATACGAGTGTGTCTGAACACACAATGCACCGAACACTCCTAAGGATAGGCCCCCGCAGCCGACAACTCATGCATTTACCAATGTTAACACCCCGATATTGCCAACTACGACTGAAATGGGCACGTGACCATCGGCACTGTACGTTGGCAAAGAGGCAGAGCGTTGCATGGTCTGATGAATCCAAATACCTTCTTCATCTGTCGTCTTCCAGGGGAACAGCTCCTTGACACCTGCGCTGCAGGAAGGTGACAAGCTGGCAGCAGATCCATTACGCTCTGGGTAACATCCACCTGGCTGTCCATGGGTCCAGTGGAGCTAGTGCAAGGCACCATGACGGCGAAGGAGTATCGTACAGTGGTTGCAGACCACGTACACCCCTTCGTGACGATCGTGTTTCCCGATGGTAGCGGCATTTGTCAACAAGATAATGTGCCATGTCAAAAGTCGAGGAATGTGATGAAGTGGTTCGAGGAACACAGTAGCGAGTTCTAATTGATGTGCTGGCCCCCCTAACTCTCCAGATCTGAACCCAATCGAACATGTCTGGGATGTGATTGAATGTGGCATCAGAGCTCATCGTCCCTCCTCCCCGGAATTTACGGGCATTAGGTACTTGTATGTGCAGATGTGTTGTCAGCTATATCCAGCGAACTACCAAGGTCTCATTGCTTCCATAACACGATGCTTCGCCGCTGTTATCTGTGCCAAATGAGGACATACCGGCTGTTTGGTACGTGGTCATAATGTTCTGACAGATGAGAGTATGTTATCTTAAGATGTGGGCGGCGTTTGGTACTAGTTACACAGTTACGAAATACCTCTAAAGTAATTCACCATCTGCAGAGTTGGAAGTCTGTGAGCAGGTGTTGTTTTCAAAACTAGTGGTAGGTTTTGTGAGCATTGCCAGTTTCAACAAGATGTTTCTAGGTCGGCTGCCGTGTCATCTTGTTATATAAACTACCGTTCCAGCCAAAACGTAAATGTGGGCTGCCTAGCTCCCAGACAGACAACCACAAATTCACAATACAACTTAAAAATGAGATTTCCCAGCAACGATGCGAATTAGTACTTACTACCAAGACGCTGTTTTCTGTCTCATAGTGCAAACTTACTTCAAGTCCTGGGTTACAATGTTCTGAAAAATTTCACGTCACCAACGCTTATTTAAGAGGGTGTAAGTGGTATCATGAGCCAAAAATTGTATTGTGTTTTATTTTTCGTGTCAAGTTAAAATTTGCATCTGCTCTTTAATTTTGCATAATCTTCCATTAACTTTGGTAATACCGAAGTACGCTTAGTTATTGTTTCATTACTACGTTATGCAGTGTAATTTTTTTGGCGGGAAGAAGCGTTTGTTAACTTACAACTTTTTTATCAGTTACTGCAAACTTTAGGAGGTTGTGACTTTGCACGTCCCTTATGTGCGACTGTTGGAAGTATTTCAGCTACTATTTCTGTGCTGTTGACGTGAGTGTTGGGACGGGTGGAGGGACGTTGTGACCGTGAGTGAAAGAGTGTGATTTCAATGTACTGTCATTTTGTCATACAGCTGTATAACACATAATACTTTTGTCTTCTTCCATAATTGAAACTAAGCAAATCTTCACTGTGTCAAAACTATGGCGAGGCTATTAGAAGCAACAAAAATAATCTGGATGAAATGAGAAGACCTATACAGCCTACATGCTTTTACATGCCTCCGTTACGCGATATTCTCCTCATAATGCATTCTTCCATCTGATGTTAACACAAAGAGCCCAGAAAGAACGATCACTTTGTCAGGAATCACAAAAGCTGTTGTAATTGTAATAGTCATAAAGATAGGACAGACTCAAAGCTGCTGAAGACGTGTGTCGGAAGAGTAACTCAAAACGTCAATAAGAAATTCAGCAACGTTTTTTGGTCGCGATACTAAAACAACTTATTTGTTGGGTATCAGACACTCAGGTTTGAAATAAATGGTGCTGTTACCACATATACCGATGGAAATAAAAGAAGAATAAAAGCTCTTGAAGAACTAAAAGTAAAGGTTGCTTGGAATACAGCACGTTGAGGATCTAGACATTCAGCAAAAAGCACGCCCAGAATTTTCGACCCAGTTTCAATAATATGCTCATACGTCCTGACATATTTTGGTTCACCCTGTACTGCCAGCCTCGGAATCATTATCGACAGTTAAACGTTCAGCGCTTGGAAACCTTGAAATGAAGTACATTATACAATTACCATTATCACAACCATTTACAACTGCATCAAATTAACCTTAAGCTAAATCCATGATCTAAGAAACTTAAAATACTTTCATTAATATAAAACGATGGTTCAGCTTCGACACATTAATTACATAATTCGTCGCCATATTTGTCGACTCGAACAATTTTCTTTGGACACAACACACACTGCACTTTGAATCACAACACATGGGTTTTTAATCAGCGATTCCTGATACTTTTAACGATTGGTTACCTGGGTACCTGGACCCATAACCTGTTGAGGTTCCGTGGATATTGAGAACATAATACACATGTACACATTCGGTGATTTATTATAACATTTCACACTGGTACACTTTACTACGTGTTAGCACACACACAATGAATGTGGACGAGACGGAACTGAACAGAACAGCATGTAGGAACAAGGATGTAAAAACAGTCAAAGATAATACACAGATAGCTCACCACATATCGATATCGTTTAAAGTGGTTTGACTACCTGAACAGGAATATTTTAAAATTTTCATTTAATGTAACTTAGTAATAAGATATCTAATACATAAGAAGAACCTGCTTCTGAGAGCGTAGCAACATCAGTGAACGTATGCTACGGGTTCTGACCATCATCGCGTTTGTGTTTGTTTACATCAGCTGCATCCTTATGATGAACAGTGTATAGTACCCCTTATTAATTTAAACAACAGTGAGGCCGGGTATGGTACACTGTAAATGATAGAACAGAGAAAATATATTTAAATGACAAACGGGGACGTAAACGGCAGAGAGAATTGCATGAAAGCGCCGTTGCTAATAAAACTGAATTATTTCCGACACTCCAACGCTGAAAGGGCCCCTGCGCCGATTGCAATGTGTTTGCCGAAGCAGCCGCTAGAGCGCGCGGGCGCGGGCAGGGGACGACGGCAGCGCTACAAACTACCGGAAATTAAACTCCCCGCGGCGCTATCAGCAGCTTCCGCGTGTAGCGCCGTTGTTTGCAATGGCAGCGGAGACAATCGCAGGTCGTTGCAGGTGCTGCAAGTGTGGTCTCACCACAGAGCAGGAGTACAAGTGCCGAAAACCCCTGGAGGTATGAAGACTCTGAAAAATAGATTACTTTGCTAAAAGGAGAGCACCGAAATGTTCAGCCACACTGATAGCAGCTGACAGCACGTGTTATGTCGACACATTGTCGTCTCGTCATAACATTAATATTCATTCCTTCACCTGTCAGTCATGGAAGTTTTCTTGAACCTTGTACTTTTTTCCCATGTCAGAAACAACAAGAAACAGAAAAAAAGGAAGCACTGAAATCTGAAGTATGTCTTCCCTAGCATTTACGCCACTATAACGGTTCTCTGTTTCCTTGATAAACACTCATGTTGAGAAAAAACAGAACACCTTCAGCTATTAGAGATAGGACGTTCATATTCACATGACATGAACATTGCTATATTCTGCACAAATGATTAGCATTTCAGTCACCTCGGTCGAGCTTGTGTCCCGTTGCCTAGGAAGCACAGGGTCTGACATGCACCCTGATAAACTGTTCCTTGTGTGATACCATCGACGCGTAAAAGAAGCGAATGGCGTCCTGTGGTATAGCAATCCATGATGCACCTCGTTCCAAAGTTCATCTGTGGTAGCTGGCACTGAGCCACAGCACTGCACCCGTAATTACATTTTCGACTGGCGACAAGTCCGGTGATCTGGCGGGCCAGGGAAACATGCTGACATTCTGTGACACCAAGAAGGCACACGTTCGTGCAGCAACATGTGGTCGTACAATGTCTTGCTGAAAAATGGCGTCTCAGGTGTTGTGCAGAAAGAGTATGGCTAGGGGTCAGAGGATTCATTCACGTAGGTCACACTGCCCCAAATGTAAACTGCCCACAAAAATTAAGGAATGATGATTGATCATTAAACCCACAATAATGTTAATTAAATAATGAACCATGAACTGAATGTAACATCTCAACAGCAATAATTAAACCTGATAAATTTTATAAGTGCAGCTGCGCTGACCTTCGGCCCTGTGAAATAATTAAACCTGATAAATTCTTACCTGAGTAAAACTGCATCTATATCTGCTCTTATTTTTCGGCATAGCTTCGTGCAATGCTGGCTTATATTTAATTTTGATTCTTGGAGGAAATGCATAGGAAATATTCTTTAACTCGAAATGAATCTTTTTCTTTAAAAAGGTTACTTTATAGAAAAGTATTATTATTGGGGCATTTCTTGAACAAATTAATTACAATTACCATACATTATTAGCTGAGCGCAATGCTGCTTCATTACCTTTTACAATATTACACATCGTCCACCACAATCTTGACCAGATTCGGAAGAACAGCACGCCGTCGACGCATGGCAACGCCTGCTCGGTACAACCGTCCACTCGCTACAACTACTGCCGACTCGCTACTACTGCAGAGTGCAACTCGCAACTGTTCCTGTCGACTCGCTACGTGCTACTAGCACTGACTGAGTACAACTGAACTCTCGCGCGGTCAAGCGCAGACTAGCAACGATAAATAACTCTCTGGTCAGAGATTCTGTCATGCCTCGCCATCGCTGGTAAGGTAATGAATATATATGAAACGTACGCGTTTCACCATGAGTGTAGCAAATCTATTTTATTTTAAATTTGGTACCGCCTGCCCTTCCAGTCGCCAAAGTCGTCGGTTAAGGTAGGGGTCAGAGGGTGTGATTGCCGGCCGCAGTGGCCGAGCGGTTCTAGGCGCTTCAGTCTGGAACCGCGCGTCCGCTACGGTCGCAGCTTCGAATCCTGCCTCGGGCATGGATGTGTGTGATGTCCTTAGGATAGTTAGGTTTAAGTAGTTCTAAGTTCTGGGGGACTGATGACCTCGGAAGTTAAGTCCCATAGTGCTCACAGCCATTTTTTAGAGGCTGTGATTTGTGTGTGCTATCTGTCTGTTAATCGTGTAAACTGCTTCCTGTAGATTATCGAATTTCAACTTTTTGTCTATCGTATTTTCGGAGTCAATGATATGGCAACTGCACAGCGTTTGCCTAAAAAAGCGTGGGAAACCCTCTAAAAGTCAGGTTGGCTGGTATACAAGACAAACGGTCGGTGAACCGCAGCGTGGATTCTATCTGGATCTGGCTGTGAATCCTCGTCTTGCACGCTAGCATGATGTGCATTAAACTTGTCTTAAGTTACTCTCGTGGCCCTTAATCTTCCGATGAGCGCCTTCAAGTCGGACAAGGGTGGTTCGAGTTTATCTCGCAGATACCACTTTTGTTAGTCAACCTTTTTGTGTTTTTAAACGTTAAATTTTTATCATAAAAGTAAATAGACATTGTTGATGTTGTGGTCTTCAGTCCTGAGACTGATATGATGCAGCTCTCCATGCTAGTCTGTCCTGTGCTATCCTCTTCATCTCTGAGTACCTACTGCAATCTACATACATCATTCTGAATATGTATACTGTATTTATCTCTTGGTCCCCCGCTATGGGGGTTACTAATCATGGCGTCCGGTACAGTTGTTTATAGTGAGAAAGTGAACAAAAGTTATAGTTGTGTGGTGAAAAACGGAACATACGTAAATTATAACAGTGAAATAGTGAAGTTAAATGAACGTGTATCAAGCCTGCAGTTAATTGTAGATGTACTAAGGCGGGACATTGCGCATTTAGAAAATGAAAATGCCGAACTGAAAAAGGCGCGTAATATCCCGATCGCCAAAGCAAGTAAAACACGGAACTGGGAGCACAGGTCTAGCATGATCACGGAAGAAAGAAGCGAAAAGGTGATAAATACAACGAATGGAACGAACTGCGGCAATAAAAGCAGTTTCAGTGTCCTACCTACAATAAACGAGTGCTCTGAAGTGGATATAGGCCTACAGGCAGAAGCAACAAGGCAACATATGTTTACTAGGCCAAAAAGGGTTGGTCGTGTGAAACCCAGTGACTGTAGAATTCCTGTGGTAACAAAAAACCGTTTTCATGCACTAGATTCAGATATAAATGTGGAATCCACGGAAAACTGTGACGAAAACAACACGCCGAATCTATATAGTGACATGCACATGAGCAGAAACTTCCGCAATAAACGTGAAGACAAACTCAAAGGGAAAATATTCTCTGATAGCCATGGACGTAAGATCGCAAAAATACTACGTTACAGTCATTGTATACAAGCAACTAGTATTGTCAAACCAGGTGCACCCATCCAAGAACTCATTAGAAACATAGAAACTGAAAATGATCGTCATATTGTCGTCATAGCTGGAGCCAATAATGTATATAAAAACGACCTCCACAGTGCAACACGAAACCTTAAGGCAATACTAAATTCAACACAAGAGAAATCAGTTTTTGTAGTCGGAATTCCACATAGGCATGACCTTTCGGAATGGTCATGTGTGAACGTGGAAATCATAAAAGCAAACAGGCAATACTCAAACATTTGCAGGGCCTACCAAAATGCATATTTTATAAGTATGGACTCCTTGCAAAGAGACTGTTACACGAGAAATGGCATGCACCTTAATAACAGAGGCAAGAAGATTCTGTGCCAAAACATCAGCATGATACTGAAAGCATCTGACAACCAAGAAGTAATTGCTGCTCTTCCTGTTCCTTGCTTGACGCAAGCAGAGCCTGAAGAAATGGTTACTTCTATTACAGCAGTAGAAGTAGAGGTGGAAGCAGCAATTATACCTACACACATAACAAACGCTGCAGCAGCAGTACCTACCACACTTCATCTACAGGATTCAACAGCAGCAGAAGATGAAGCAACATCCAAATCTCCACTCTCACCAGTTGCCACAACAATGCCTACAGCAGCAGCAGCAGCAGCAGCAGTACCTATCACACTGCACCAGCAAGATTCAACAGCAGCAGCAGAAGAAGAAGCATTCGCCTTATCTCCTCAGTCACCAGATGCCACAACAGTGCCTCCACACACCATAACAGCAGTTCCATCAATTCCTGTAGTAGCAGCCTCATCTACAATATCATCACAAGGAGGGAAGAGTAGGCATACAACAGTAGATGTGCTACCACTCCAAGTGAACAATTTTTTAGTAAATGGCAACAAGAGGCAGAAATCCAAAGGATAAGCCCTGAAAAAGGTTTGAAAACCAATCACCATAGTGTTCAGTGTGTAAGCAATAAGAGCATGGATCTTAAAATATGTTACCTTAACATTCAAGGACTGAAAGATAAAGAACTTATCATAAATGAGTTTGGTCTTGATAACCAGTTTGATATTTTTTGTCTGAGTGAACACTGGGCTAATGAGAATGAACTTGCAGTTGCCAAATTTGACAATTTTAGTATAGAAAATAGCTACTGTAGGAAAAAGCACATTAGAGGTGGTGTGGCAATTTATTCCAACCAGTCACCCAATTGTACAATAACCAAACTAGACCTAAATTCCTTGTGTGATGAACAGCACTTTGAAGTTACGGGTATAATCATTAATAGTCATAAGCTAATAGTAGTATCCATGTACAGATCACCAAAGGGAAGCATTAACATATTTTTAGAAAAAATGGACATGCTATTGAGTGAATTAAGTAATATTAAATGGCTACACTATGATATTGCAATAGGAGGTGATTTCAATGCTGATTTTGATGTTACTAAATGTAAGGGTAGTGTTGCAGATCTGGAAAACTTACTAAGACAATACAATTTACATCATGTTAATAACAGGCCCACAAGGAACGAAGCATGTTTAGATAACATCTTTGTAAACTTCAAGACCACTGAAAACACATGCGAAGTTGTAGTGTTCCCATTCTCTGACCATGACTCAGTATCTCTAAATTATGCAAGTAAAATTCCCATCAATAGGAGCAATGCAAACAGACCTGTCCCAACAGTTGTGATTACCAGACCCATAACTGAGGATAAAATTAACACATTTTGTAATTCCCTTGCTGACAGAGACTGGTTTGGCCATTGTAGTGTCGATCGACATTACACTTCAAGCAATGACCTGCCAACCAAAATAATATTTGATAGATTTTTTAATGCATTCTTGACCCTGTTTAACTATAGTATTCCCATAAAGAAAATCAAAATAATGGACAGCAGCCACAAATCCAGATCTCAAAACAGACAAAATATATGGTACACTAAACAGCTGACAGATCTAAAGAAACAAGTTTTGTTACTGTACAACATATACAATAGTATGAAGTCTGACTGTGCCAAATCAGCCTATGTGGAATGCAGGAATGAATACAAAAAAGCCATCCTGCAGGCCAAAAAAACCTACAATGCCAACAGCATACATAATTCCACCAATAAATGCAAAACCGCTTGGAAAGTAATTAACAGTGCTGCCACAGATACTAAAAAGGACAAAATTAATATCCCACCACAAACACTCAATGAGTTTTTTATTAATTCAGTGAAAGAAATAGGAGACGCAATTATCAAACCAGACATTAGTCCATCTGAGTTACTCTCCCAAAATTGGGGTAGACAGTCACTAAATACAAGCATGCTAACCTTCTCCAAAGTAACACCTAGATATGTACAAGGGGTCATAAAACAACTGAAATCGTCTGATAGCTTAGATATATATGGCATATCATGCAACCTGCTAAAAAATTGTGTGATTGCATTCTGTACCCTTTAAACCATTGCATAAACAAGTGCTTACTTGAGGGATATTTTCCTGATGAGTTAAAATTGTCTAGGGTCGTCCCAGTATACAAAAAGGGAGATAAAGACTCTCCATCTAGTTACCGGCCTATTTCAATAGTACCCGCATTCTCCAAGGTAATAGAATGCATCATGTACCAACAATTATCATCTCACTTTGAGAATCTAGGAATAATTAATGCTACACAATACGGGTTTCGGAAGAATCTGTCGACCATTGATGCAATCAACACGGTAGTCAGTTACATCCTCAAAGTTTTTGAGAACAAAGGCTTTGCTCAGGTCTCATTCTGTGACCTAAGCAAGGCCTTCGACTGTGTTGAGCACACGCCACTACTAGAGAAACTAGAATTCTATGGCATCAAAGGAAACAGTCTCACACTATTAAAAGCTTACCTCAACAACCGTAAACAGGTAGTTTGTGTTGGTAACGAAATGTCAAACATAGAAAATGTTAAAGTAGGTGTGCCTCAGGTATCTGTACTGGGGCCCTTCCTGTTTCTGATAATGATCAATGACCTCCCCTCGTTTATTAGATCCACCACTGTATTGTATGCAGATGATACGACTTTTCTTCATAGCAGTAACAATCTTAATGATCTTAAAACCTGTGCTGAAAATACACTCACTAATGCAGCATATTGGTTAAGAGCAAATGGTTTCCTGCTAAATGAAAATAAAACTCAGCAGATAATCTTCACTCTAAGAGACAAGCCACTATCTGATGACCCTAGTTCTGTTAAATTCCTAGGAGTTTATTTAGACGAAAAGTTATCCTGGGGCCAACATGTAAACTATATTAGTAGTAAGCTATCTAGAGTAATTTATTTATTAAGACAACTCAGAAATTGTGTACCCGAAACATACATCAGATCATCTTATTTTGCATTTTTCCAAAGTATAATATCCTATGGCATTATCTTGTGGGGTAACTGTAGTCATATACATGACATCCTGTTATTGCAGAAGAAAGCCATTAGGATAATTACAAATTCTTCACATAAGGCTCACCGCAAACCCTTATTTACCAAACAAAAAATTATGACTGTAATAAACCTCTATGTATACAATGTCTTAGTCTTTACGAAGAAGAACCTACAAGATGTGAAACGTAGAGAAAATGTACATTGTTACAACACGAGAAGCATCAAACACATATACACGCCCTACCACAGACTATCAAAATCAATAAATAGCTATGAAGTCACAGGGCAGAAACTATTTAATAAGCTGCCACATGCCATACAGGATCTTCCTGAACATACATTCAAAGAAAGACTGCATGAATGGTTTATTGCCCACCCGTTCTATGATATCAATGAATTCTTCAACTGTAAAATGCAGTAATCCAACAGATGACCCACTGTACATTTATTGTAATATAAGCTAAAATATTTCAGTAGTCAATACCTTATCACACTGTATTATAAATTGTAACTTCATTTGACGTTGTCAATTGCTGTAATGGCCTAAAGACAATAAAATCTTTATTATTATTATTATTATTATTATTATTATTATTATTGTTACACCCCACGCTTCCCTCGAGTACCAAATTGGTGATACCATGATGTCCCAGAATGTGTCCTACTAACCAATCCCTTCTTCTAGTCAGGTAATGTCACACATTTCTTTTCCCCCCCATTCTATTCAGTACCTCTTCATTAGTTACGTGATCTACCCATTCACCATTCTTCTGTAGCACTACATTTCAAAAGCTGATATTATCCACTTATGGAAACTGTTTATCGTCCATGTTTCGCTTCCATACTTGGCAAGAATCCATACAAATACTTTCAGAAAAGGCTTGCTGCACTGGCGTAGGGTTGTTAAATGGTATTCACAGCTCCATGTCCTCCGTTATTCATACACATCCAACCATTCACTGTTTTTATTTTTATTGTGGTAATACATGGATACACCAGCAATTCAAAATTGCAGTCGTACTAATCACTGTCCTCTATGGAACTGTTGTCCTGATCATGCTCTTGGCCGATATGACACACAGTTGCATTTATCAGAGCCTCACCATCCAAAGGTTTGTTTAAATTGTACATCTTTGTCCTCCATAGTTCCTAAGATATATAAGAAATAAATATGAAACGGAACTGAATAAATAATATGATGCAAGCAGTGAAGGTCGCGAGCATCTGACGCATACAGTTTCATTTAATTTCATTGTCGATTCGAGACACATCTAACATCATCATGTATACTCCTTTAAATTGCTAATAAGCATTAACAAATTTAACTAAAATCTTGGAAAATAAAAGGTTAAAAACTTACATGGAGGGTCGCTCGTATTCCTCAGATACTAAACACGTGTTACTAGCTTCCTGTTTACCGTAGCGAGCAGCGGCCACGGTTCAAGTAGGGTGGGGTCGAAAGAGGACCCTGAAACAAGAAAAGATAGCGAAGATTGTCGCTGCGTATGTGACACATACGCGCGCCTGTTGGAAAGTTGACGGGCCCTAACACGCCCAATATTTATTAGGCAATAACATTGTGTCAATATATTGTGTGAATCTATGAAGCCGAGAACACCACAATATTACTGCGTAATATTTATGCTCGCGTGGTGTCAGTTAACTCTTCGTTGGTTGTTTGGGGGAAGAGACCAAACAGCGAGGTTATCGGTCTCATAGGAATAGAGAAGGGTGGGGAAGGAAGTCGGTCGTACTCTTCCAAAGGAACCGTCTCGGCATTTGCCTGGAGCGATTCATGGAAATCACGGAAAACCTAAATCAGGATGGCCGAACGCGGGATTGAACCGTCGTCCTTCCGAATGCAAGTCCAGTAGTTAACTCCGCCTTCGTAATGGACATGTCGGCGTTCGATGATGTGGAACTCACACGTATTGTGATTGCAGTCGCTACGTGCAGCAAAAAGAAAAGCAAGAGGAAGCGACGACGAGCGGAAAAGGGTCTTGGAAGCTAACATAGAAGGCGCTTCACAATTTTTTGACGATTTCCAATTACAATGCGCGCTAAAAACAAGACACAGCGACGGTGGCGCCATCTGTTACTGGTGCCGAGTGTTAAGTTTTGACCCGATTAACAGGTCAGTAATCATGTCGGACTGGTCGAAGCAACACCGCATCGTGTTTTCATGGTGGAGTGCTGTTTTCGCTGTGGCGAATCTGTCGTGCGCTTGCTATGTGCCTCTCGTAAACATTTCAAGTTTCAGCAGCGATATCCAATTCCTGCTCGTGGAACAATTTTGTATTGGGTAAGAAAGTTCCCTGTAACTGCCACTGCATCGAATCGAAAGTCAACCGGCCCTCGAAAAACCGCCCGAACTCCCGAGAACATCGAATGTGTGCGTAGCAGTTTACAGGCAAGCCCTCGTCGTTCGTTACGAAACATGCCCAAACGATCGGCCGAGAAGCTTACGATAGTTAAAATATCGAATTCACGATGTGATATCCAGAATACCTCCAGCAGTTTCGAAAGGTGTGTTCAAAAACATGGGTGGAGCGCCTCAAGTGCTGTGTAGCCGCGAACGGTCGTCATTTGTCCGATGTCGTAATTCGTAAGCAATCTTGATAAATGGTGTACTTTGTGAAAAATGTTCAGCTTTGTTTCGCCGTTAGTTTTTGTGTTGATCCTGTACTAAGAGAACTTTTAGCAGCGCCAGATGACTATCAGAATTTGTTAAAAGTGAACGAGGAGTCGTTCAACTAATTGGTGAACTTCGTCACATTTCATGTACACAGAAAAAAAATATGCTATTCGTATACTCACCGGATTTCATTTTCCACAGCGCTGGAAGCTATCTACAAACATGAATAGAGTAAGGTAAATTGTTGTAGAGAATTGATGCTTCTACGTATATCTGCAACAAATTAAACATATTTGTCGAATGTTTCTACAGCTGATTGCTGAATAAGTATTATATAAGTAGTCAAAATACCGTACTCCCCTGAATGCACTTCAACAGATGATTCCTTCCATCTCTCTTTTTGATGTATTCATATTCATATTACGACAGTATGTCAGTTGCTTGCATGGCCGAGTACCACCAAGTCTCAGCAGGAAATGCCGTGTATTGCACAACATCAACATCACACGACACAATATATTGCGCAACATTTTGAGTGAGCGTTAGTATTTTTAAAGCTCTGCGGTCTCCTTCAGTGGTTTGCGCAAAACCGTCTACACCGCTCTCATACGGCCAATCTTATTGCGCAATACTGTGTGTTGCGCAACAAATGTTGAACGTGATACGGCCCCTTTATGCGATATACACGAGGAGGGAGCAGGATTTTTGTACAATCTCTCTCGAATATCGAAATTTACGCAACGAGGTTTCGTAAGGACATCTCCTCTCTTCCAGAGAAACCATTTAAGTTTCCCGAACATGTCCAACTTTTTTATATGCGGCGCCCTGATCTGTTAGGATTCTAGGATCGCGTGTATGAATTAATTTCAGGTCCGCTGACAAACGCGAAACCCTGGTGTAGTAAATACGGTCTATTACGCCGTTTCTTTTGCAGATGCACTGCATTTTCCCAGAATCCTTCCGTCAAATCCAAGTATTCTACTCGTCTTCCACAACACAGACGCCAAGTGTCTGTCCCATTTCATATCGCTTCTTACGAGTAGATATTTAAATGAGGTGACGTGATTCAGCATGATTCTGCAGCTATAAACGTAAAAAACTTATTTGTGTTATTCGGAAAACTAACCACATTGTCCGACTGAGCTCAGCGTAACCGCACCAAGACATACATGGCGGCCCACAGCGAGTAGATCATTTTCATTTGGTTACTATGAGGTCTAGCGTACTTACACACCAATACAACTTATAGATAACTCTTCACCTCACGTTGACATTATCGAAAAGCCAAACACAAGTTTATTCCTGAAAAAATGCGTCACGCAAATACCTTCCATCATTGCCAGTGAACTGATGAAGACGTTCGCGGAATTCCTCATTACGTTCTTAATCATTTCAAGAGGAATGGCCTGTATCTCTTCCCGGATTGCGGCTTTCAACTGGTCGATATTGTGGAGTCGCCGTGAAAAAAGTTTGCTCTCGAAATGACACGAAAAAAAAAATCATGGTCTGAAAATTATGTGATCTCACCGGCTATGCGATATCACCCAATCATGAGAGTGACACTATGCTGCATTTTAAAACTTTGTTACGACGTTTTATGACTGTAAGGTGACATTCAAAGTATTTTTCATTCTGATTTCAAATCTGATTTCGGTTTTCCTGTACCAGATCATTTTTTGTACGAATCACGCTCGACGTTTTAGCTAAAATCACATTTTTTGTAACCGGGAATTATTATTAATAGCATTAAAATAAATTATGCCTTTTGTAACATCCTAAAGAATCTTTCTATTTTTTTTTCGAAAGATATCTCGATGCCTTCAGCTGCCATTCTCTTTATTTTATGTACAATTCTACAGTTTAGGCCTTAGGCCATTTTCAGGTACCTAAAACAGAAGTATCATACATTGAATACATTAGTGACACTTGTGATTTTGATGCAGGAGCAAGTCATATCTGTAGATATACTAGGCGCATTATAACTTCTTTATGGATGATTTTTTAGTAGTAGATCATTTCATGTACGTCGTTGCTCCTATGACATGATGTTATACTCATAATATAAATCAGAGATGTTTATGCTGTTTTAGGAGCACGTTACTTTCGAGCAGTTGTCCCAAAGCTCATATATAACGTACTTAACACTAGGAAGATTATAATTATTTTAAAGAAATTTGCTACTTGACCTGCATATGCTTTTGTTCTCAGTTATATCTAATTATCGTTCATCATTGGTGTAAATAAGACTGTATGTAATTTCTTTAAAATAACCTGCACTTTCAAACAAGTCTTTCTTAAATTTCCGATCTGCGTTGTCACAAAGAACCCTCGTTTAAGTATCTCCTAAGAGACTTTTAGAAGTATTGTTGTCATTTACAGGAATCAGTCACCATGATTTGGAAGTGCTGCAGTGAACTGTTTTGTTAATCCAAGCTTGGTGTGAAGAGAAAGCAGCAGTGTCATTTATTATATTCTGTGAACCGGGTTGATGGGTATTTCTGTCGGGTCACTTAGTTACCCTCCAGTGCTTGTCTTCGGCTCGGATGTCCCACTCACAAATGAAGCACGACACTTTTGTGTAACCGGATCGTTGACCAAGCAACATTCCACCTACTTGCAAATCCTCGCACATTGTCGAAGAATGCTTTTCATAGAGCACGTATTGCAACGCAGTTTGAAATTTTAATCCGTCTCCTTATGATGTACTGAACGGACAACGGGTATTGAGCCAAACTTATTTCCATTATGTAAAAGTACACCAAAAGGATACCTTTTGACAAGTCTGTAAACAACCTTCACTGGCTTGCACCGTAAGTGACATTAAATAAATCCAAAAAAACCTCAATATCACAATAAAAAAATCATACGGTCTTCTTCTCTGTAGAATTCTATTAATTCCTTTTCTTAGTGCCTATAGCAGAAGAATGATATTCCGGATGGTAGGCGATGCTTTGCTTCAAGTCTTAACCCAAGCTATTCAGCTGCATGTTTTGTTAGTTTCATGTCACGACTTAAGCATTTAGTATGTTCTGACTGAATAATTCAGGTGCAGAATCTTGTAAATATCACCATTCATCGCCTTAATTTCCTGACTTGCTCCCCTGTTGCAAATCTTCAAGAATTACAGATGTAATCGAATAGGGAGAAATTCACTATGCGTAACTGATCTTAAGGTCGAAGAAATGTTAGGATGTTTTACAGCTTTCTTATATCTTGTGTCATCACCTTCAATGATAACCATAGTCATATACATGATTTTGCTCCCTCCAAATCACGGGAATTGATTTCCTCTTCTCATTTTTCAACTACCTCAGTCCCTCAACACACGTACGGCATGCTTTGCGCTTGTATCCAGCTTTTGTCTTGATCATCAAGCCTTGTACCAAAGTATACGTAGTAGACATTTTTCACGAAACTATTACATAGCTTCACAGTTACATAGCTACCACAAATATAACAGAATACTTTTGGGTTACTCAAACACTTGCGGAAACTAGTTTCTAGGAAACAGCAAAACTGCGTTTAACAGTCAAAAATATAACCTAACAACACAACAGCGTTCCAGCAACGAGCTAAAGTTTCCCGTCCATCAGCCAGATGGTCAACTACTCCATCCTACTGAAATAAATCGCCGGCCGAAGTGGCCGCGCGGTTCTGGCGCTGCAGTCTGGAACCGCGAGACCACTACGGTCGCAGGTTCGAATCCTGCCTCGGGCATGGATGTGTGTGATGTCCTTAGGTTAGTTAGGTTTAACTAGTTCTAAGTTCTAGGGGACTTATGACCTCAGCAGTTGAGTCCCATAGTGCTCAGAGCCATTTGAACCATTTCTACTGAAATAAAGTTTCTCTTACCTGTAGTAAATTTTTTGTTTGAGGAAATTAGACTTAAATGGAAAATGAGTTCACTTGATTTGTGAAAAAACTGTATGTGATAGACAAAAACTGATCTGATTTCAGTGCCAAGAAGTTTTTTAGGAATAGCAAAAATTACGCAAACATCAAAACTCGTGTGCCAAGTGGAGCCTCAATGCAGCCATTAAAAAATAAACCGCCTGGGCTTCAGCCCCGTCTTGCTGAAATCTTATAGGGTTTGGACGGCAATGTCGTGCAGTTGTGGGATGAGGAAATTTTGAGTTATGGCCGCATACCGATCGGAACTGACACTCACTGGTCGGACGTTGTTGTCTTACAAAAAATATGGCCCAACCATTCCACTGGACTGTCCATTACAGCACGCCAGACGACGACCTTCAGCCTACCCTTCATCTTCTCATGAACGCGTTGCGGCTTGGTATCTGAGCAATATCGGGAGTTTAGTTTATTCACAGACTCATTCAGATTAAAGTTGCCTCGGCATCACAAAACTTCCAGAATGACATTTTCACTCTGCGGCGGAGTGTGCACCGATATAAAACTTCCCGGTAGATTAAAACTGTGCGCCGGAACGAGACGCGTACTCTGGACCTTTACCTTTCGCGGGCAAATGCTCTACCATATTTTTTTAAATCTTATTTTGTACGTTATTGTTCGTTGCGTTTGTTCGGGGCGTACGTCCCATGACACCCATTCAAGTTAATCGTTGATCCACTCACTCAATTTCTTTATTACAGAGGCAGCTAACTCTCTGACCGGACACACTGAGCTTCCGTGACGGCGTCTGAGCTACCCAAGCACGATTCACGACGTGTCCTTACAGCTTTACTTCCACCAGTACCTCATCTCCTACCCTCCAAACTTCACAGAAGCTGTCCTGCGAAACTTACAGACTAGCACTCCAGGAACAAGTTTCATATTGAAACATTATTTGTATCTGTCAATGTAAAAGTGTTTGGCCATAAAAACAATTATCCTATAGACTTCCTTTGGCATGAGTTGTTACAAATACCACATGGTTTGAATATTTTCCCAAATGTAATTTAAGTAATATTTCATGAAAATTTATTGTTCACTAAAGAGAAAACTACCATCATATTCTGAAAACACGCTTAACTTTTTCGTAAATAATTCAATATTTTGTGAAAGGTCCTTTACAAGTGCCATTTCTTAGAATCCCAAAACTCCTGTTTCGCAGTTTCATGAAATAACGTTCACTATTATTTTATTCCTTTGTTTTTTGCAAAAGTGAAAAAAGGTAAGTTGACATAAAATTGTTAATGATATAAGACCTGCATGTAGTTATAATCATTAATTTGAACAACACAGCTTGTGGAACATTTAAGAAGTTGATGTTTTAATACACAGAACTGAATATAGGCCAAAATAATCAGTCAGTATACGAAGACAGTAACTTGTTCTCGAAAGAACAGTTACTGTTGATGACCGTGCAGCTTTTCCCTGGAATAAATTATGACTAACTGACAACCTCAGCTGCCGACAGGTGTTGTTGATATACCTCGATGTGGACAGCTGAAAATGTGTGCCCCGACCGGGACTCGAACCCGGGATCCCCTGCTTACATGGCAGACGCTCTATCCATCTGAGCCACCGAGGACACAGATGAATAGCGCGACTGCAGGGGCTTATCCGTTGCACGCTTCCCGTGAGACTCACCTGTCGGCAGCTGAGATTGTCAGTTAGTCATCATTTATTCCAGGGAAAAGCTGCACGGTCATCAACAGTAACTGTGCTTTCGAGAACAAGTTACTGTCTTCGTATATATAGTTAAAGGCTACCCAGCCATTGACCTTCGTCTGTGCGAATGCGCACAGGTTGCCCAAACTCTTACGGGAATCGCCAAAGCGTGCGCGAGTAATGAGTGGATGGGAAAAGGTCTATAAGGTACAATACATATGTAGAATTGTGGATAGTTGGGAATGTGAGTCTCACGGGAAGCGTGCAAGGGATAAGTCCCTGCAGTCGCGCTATTTATCTGTGTCCTCGGTAGCTCAGATGGATAGAGCGTTTGCCATATAAGCAGGAGATCCCAGGTTCGAGTCCCGGTCGGGGCACACATTTTCAGCTGTCCACATCGAGGTATATCAACAACACCTGTCGGCAGCTGAGGTTGTCAGTTAGTCATCATTTAATCAGTCAGTAGTTGGCAGTCACTATGTGGGTTAGTCTCTGCTTCAGCGTGCCCAGAGCATGTCTTTGGTTTCACAAAGGCGCGAGTAAAAAGCTCTAGTGGAGAACAGCTGAATGGTATATTTTTACTATTCTCACAAGTTAAAATGTGAAATAAAAGTTTTACTGTGACATTATAAAAAAGTGTCTTCACTTTGTCAGCGACAAACCCGAGGCCTGAGATAATCTCCTACCGCAACGATGAATATTGTATTAAGAACAAACAGAAACATGAATACATCTTTCTTTATATTATTACTCATCGAACATTTTAGTAAATGAGTTCTTTGTCCATGAAATTTAAAAATGTACAAATTAGCAATTTGTGATGCTAGAAGAGTACATCATTTGGATATAAAACTTCAAGAGCTGTTTTCACGTAATTTTGGAAAGAGGATCATTTCGCTTCTCTGTCTCAGGGCTGTAGCTGTTGAGCCACTTGCAGCTTATAAGTACGAAACTTTAAATCCTGTTTCAAACTCCTCTGCTAAGACATGAGAGGAATTTATAACGTACTGGAAAGGCGACGAACAGATCGCTGCGAGCTTCGTCGCAGAGCTCCACCAATTTATTGGACATTTCCGGTGTTCTGACTATTTCAGGTCGCTTCTCCTTCCTCAACTTCTGACAGGTGCGAAAATTACCGACCACCAGCGTAGTAAGTCACAGCGCAAAATACTAACACGGATTCCTTACAGAAGAATCTAAAGAACTGGTTGAAGCAGATGTCAGTGAAGATCAGTTTGGATTCCAGAGAAATGTAGGAACACGTGACGGAATACTGACCCCCACGACTTATCAAAGAAAATAGGTTAAGGAAAGGCAAACCTACATTAATAGCATTTGTAGACTTAGAGAAAGCTTTGGCAATGTTGACTGGAATACTCTATTTGAAATTCTGAAGGTAGCAGGAGTAAAATACATGCAGCGAAAGACTATTTACAACTAGTACAGAAACCAGACGGCAGTTGTAAGGGTCGAAGAGAATGAAAGCGAGGCAGTGGTTCAAAAGGGAGTGAGACAGGGCTGTAGCCTACCCCAATGTTATTCAATGTGTGCACTGAACAAGCAGCAAAGCAAACCAAAACAAATCTGTAGTAGGAATTAATGTACAGCATGAAGAAATAAAAACTTTGAGGTTTGTTGATGCCATTGTAATTCTGTCAGAGACAGCAAAGGACCTGGAAGAACAGTTGAACGGAATGGACAGTGTCTTGAAAAGTGAGCAGAAGATGAACATCTTCAAAAGTAAAACAAGGACAATGAAATGTAGTCCAATGAAATCAGATGATGCTAAGGGAACCAGATTAGGAAACGAGACACTTAAAATAATAGATGAGTTTTGCTATCTGGGAAGCAAAATAAATGATAATGGTCGAAATAGAGAGGATATAAAATGTAGACTGGCAGTGGGAAGTAAAGCGTTTCTGAAGAAGAGAAATTTGTTAGCATCGAGTATGGATTTAAGTGTTAGGAAGTCTTTTCTGAAAGTATTTGTATGGAGCGTAGCCATGAATGATGTGAAACATGGGTGATGAACAGTTTAGACAAGAAGAGAAAAGAAGTTTTTGAAATGTGGTGCTACAGAAGAATGCTGAAGATTAGATGGGTAGATCACGTAACTAATGAGGAGGTACTGAACAGGATTGGGGAGAAGAGGAGTTTGTGGCACAACCTAAGAGAGGATTGGTTGATAGGACATATTCTGAGACATCACGGGGTCACCAACTTAGTACTGGAGAGAAGTGTGAGGAGTTAAAATCGTAGAGGGAGACCAAGAAATGAATACAGTAAGCAGATTCAGAAAGATGTAGGTCGCAATAATTATTCGGAGATGAAGAGGCTCGCACACGATAGAGTCGCATGGAGAGCTGCATCAAACCAGTCTCTGGAATGAAGACCACAACAACATCCTTCATGTTGTTTCAGAGTCCGACTCACTCCATAGTTTTATCAACATAGGCATTGTCTTTCTGTCTGGAAGACGGAAATGGCGGTCTCTTCCACGGCGCATCGTGCGTTGTTCAGTCACAATGTTCTGCATAAACAGAGCTCCTACACTGCCGCAGTAAGACCTACGCGTACATTGGCCAACGTTCCATGCTGAACTGAATGGCTTGCTATGTGGGTCCGATTAGACATGATAGATGGTGCGATCATCTATCTTAGCAGGGTGGCCAGCTGAAAGTCTGATTGGCCGGTCTTACAAGTTAGTTGCTCATCACGTACATAGAAGCTCCTTGGACTTGCAAAGAAAATAAAGAAAAATTTAACCATTTTGAATGGCAGTGAAGAAACTCACAGGACAGACCAAAGTCTTGATATATAACAGCCAGTGCTTGGAAGATACGGCGAAAATAAATAAACTCACGGAGTATGAGCAGTGACATAAGAATTCGGCAACAACACGTTGCTGAGAGTAACAGTGTCTCGTGCCATATATTGTTTGAGTTGTATCCGAAAAGGATGCTCGATGACTCAATCTAGCTGGCCTACGCTAGCGCACAGGAACACTCAGAAATCCAATACACGTTTCGCCATTTTACGAAACTCACCTGCATCACCATTTATCTACATGGTATATTGGGAAAACGATTTTGTGTTCGTTGATCAGTGTGTGTCTCTGTGCACAACATATTTTTCCTTATTTGTACATTCGTTGTAGATTAGTCACAGATTTGTAAATTTTTCTTCATTGGATATGATCAAGGCTCGATACACCAGTAGATCATCACATAGCCAAAATGGTCACAGTTGTATTAATAAATCATTACACTTTTAACTGACTTTATACTATTGCAAGGTAAAACCAAAGTCACCGCATGCTACCCAATACTATGAAAACAAGCTTCTTAAATAATGCGCTTGTACCAGAGCCTCCCTCGCCCTCCTCCCTGGCCGAGCGTGGTAGCTGGCTGCTCTTTGTAATAAAAAAAAAAAAAAAAAACTGAGTGAAGGGATCAGCGATGAACTTCAACGGGTGTCATGTGATGTCCGACATGACCAAACGCAACGAACAATAACGAACAAAATGAAGAAAAAATGGTAGTTAACGCATGCTTGTTCGGTGGCGCTCGACCTGGTGTTAAGCCGGTTCGAAACCCTGGTGGTGGATAAAATTTTCAGTGCCAGTATTTGGCCGACAAGGGTTTAAATGGCTCTGAGCACTATGGGATTTAACATCTGAGGTCATCCGTCCCCTAGAACTTAGAACTATTTAAACCTGACTAACCTAAGGACATCACACACATGCATGCCCGAGGCAGGACTCGAACCTGCGACCGTAGAAATCGCCCGGTGCCAGACTGAAGCGTCTAGAACCGCATCCTGTGACACCAAGAAGGAACATATTCATGCAGCAACATGTGGTCGTGCATTGTCTTGCTGAAAAACGGCGTCTCGGGTGTTGTGCAGTAATAGTACAGCTACGGGTGACGTAAAGATCCTGATCACCAAACTTTGCACCAATGTCCTGGTTTAGATACCAAACCTCTCCGCAGTGTCTCATGAAGTGAGGGCATGTAACACTGTTGATGGTTATCCGTCTGTCGAATGGGGATATTAACCTTGGCTGCCCCCCTGGTACTACTCTCGAGGAGCAGGTTATGTACTGGGACCAGGTTTGACCCTCCCCTTCTCTCATTATCGTCATACAACCTCTGACAACAAAGATTGGTGAATAGTCCTGTAACATTCATGTAGATGAACTATGACCTACAGTTACCTTAATGTCCTTCAAAATAGTCACCTCCCATAACTATGCACCGCTGAACACTGCGATACATGTCCTGGGAACTTTGCTTGTAGTCTCCCTTTAGGGTGGTGTTCAAAAGCTGCATCACATTTCGTTGGATGTCAGGAATATCATCAAATCTCTTTCCTTTCAAAGCGAGTTTGAGTCGAGGGAATAGGAAGTGGTCTGGAGGATTGAGATCCGGCGAGTATGGTGGATGTTCAAGTTGCACAACCCCTTTTTGCCAGGATCTGTTTGACGATATTAGCTGTGTGTGGGCGAGTGTTGTCGTGAACAAAAAACCGGGAACCTTGTTGCGCATACTGGGGACGTACCGAGTGTAGACGTTGCCTGAAACGTGTCAAAATTTCAACGTACCGTGCAGCATTCAACGTCGTTCCCTCAGGTAGAAAAACCTTGTGGATAATGCAGTGACTATCGAAAAAGGTGATGACAATCGTTTTGATGCGTGATTTTTCGGCTCTGGCGTTTTTTCAACGAGGCGATGTCGGAGAACGCCATTCCATGCTTTGCTGTTTCCTTTCAGGGTCGCACTGGACACTCCAGGTTTCATCCTCAGTGACAATACAGGTCAAGAAATTAGGAGTCGCATCCACCGTTTCGACAAAAACCTGTGAAGCCTTTAAACGTGCCTGCTTCTTATCGTCAGTCAGGTGATATGGCACAAGACTCCTGTGTAAGGACTTCTTGTACGGGTTCATGGTTCATCTGCAGTTCATCTGCTATCATGTGCCCAGTTAATCGATGGTCGTACGTGATTAATGTCCACACTTCCACAATGTTTTCGTCACTGATGGCGGTCGCTGATCGTCCGCTACGGGGATTGTCAGAATCACTTTCCCAGCTTCCTCGAAAACGGGCGAACCACTCGTACGTACACTTCATGGACAGTGCATGATCCCCATAAACACGTATACCAGCATTGCATGCGTTTCTTTCGGTGTCTTGCCAAGCTTAAAACAGAACTTTAAATTGATCCTTTGCTCGTTCATTGTCCTGTCCTCAGTTCAGAACCAACGTACTAAACAAACACGTCCAACTGGTCTAACACGGAACACACACGACCCTCAACTGAACTACGGTGGAGGCAAAATGAAAAATGGCTCTGAGCACTATGGGACTCAACTGCTGTGGTCATAAGTCCCCTAGAACTTAGAACTACTTAAACCTAACTAACCTAAGGACAGCACACAACACCCAGCCATCACGAGGCAGAGAAAATCCCTGACCCCGCCGGGAATCGAACCCGGGAACCCGGGCGTGGGAAGCGAGGACGCTACCGCACGACCACGAGATGCGGGCCGGTGGAGGCAGTTTGTCACCACCGGCCGCTACGCAGGTGCAGCGTTGTGAGTCGCCAGTGTTGCCCGACTGTTCTGCCTTCATTCACCAAACTTAATGGTCAGAGCTTCTACAATGGAAGACGCTACACAAGTGCGCGTATGCACACACACACACACACACACACACACACACACACACACACACACAAAATGGCTCTGAGCACTATGGAACTTAACATCTTAGGTCATCAGTCCCCTAGAACTTAGAACTACTTAAACCTAACTAACCTAAGGACATCACACACATCCATGCCCGAGGCAGGATTCGAACCTGCGACCGTAGCAGTCCCGCGGTTCCGGACTGTAGCGTTTAGAACCGCACGACCACCGCGGCCGACACACACACACACACACACACACACACACACACAGTATTACAAATAGTATTATGGAGCGTGTTGTAAATAAATAAAGAAGAAAAAATGGAAAAAACCAGAGCCTTCATATTATCGTATCAGATCTGTGCACCATTTATCAGCGTCATAATACGTAGGTGAAACCACTCAACTTAGAACGTAGACGCTGATAGTAATGAAATAAGAGAGATGTAAGGATCATCGTCATAGGTCTGCTTTACATATCCGCTATCATTAGCTTATACTATTTATAACTACATTTCATGCAAAATTCCTTGTCCGCACCCAGTAGCTGAATGATCAGCGTGAGGGATTGTCAATCCTCTGGGTCCGGCTTCGATTCCCGGCTGGGTCGGGGAATTTTCCCCGCCCAGTGACTGAATGTTGTGCTGTCCTCATCATCATCCTTTCATCCTCATCGATTGCAGGTCGCCGAAGTCGCGTCAAATTGGAAGACCGGCACCCGGCGAACGGTCTGCCCGACGTGGAGCCCTAGCCATACGATAAAATAAAAAAAATGCAAAATTCCGGGTTTTTCAGGCGTACCCACCCCGTCGCTACCGTGGACAGAACCTTAGGCCGTCGTCACACGCGACGTTATCCAACGATGTGGTGCTCAACGAGTTTGGTGACGTCACTTCTTGTTGTTTCACGTTGAGAAACCATTCGTCAGGTGTGACACAGAATAAGTTCTACGACAATTCGGCAACGTGCCGCGAAAAGTAGAAACAAGAGCGCTCCCTATTTCAGAAGCAGAATTTGCAAGACTCCGTGTAGTATTTGTGGTGTTCAGTTGAAGTCCATATTTGGCGGGTTTTTTTGCAATAAATTACACCCTATGAATTTACATACTGTTCCTAAGCACTTACACATTGAGTATCTCTCGAAAACCGTCGTTTTTGGTACAATTTGCTGTAATAAAATGACGAGAAACCTCATACTGGTCGTTAAAGAATATCCGCGTTTATTTATTTTCGTGTTGTAACTCGGGCGTCATGGAAGCAAGCTGTTTTAAGGCAACATCACATTGAAGATTCATCATAACGTGTCTTTCTTTGTACGGTTTGATATAATTAAACGTCAGTTGATAACATGGCAACGATTAAAACCTTCAGAACACTGAAAATTGAAATCCAAGGACCGTCTTTGTAGAGTTTCAGCAGAGCGTGCTTCGAAGGAGAGCTTGTTAAGAAACAGTGGGTAGCGGGTTCGTGTTCTGCTGTACCCAGATTTTTTCTTTCTTCTTTTTTTCACCTTCGCGTTTTCTAAAATATCCTAGGACTTTCGTATTCAATGGATTGAAATAATTTTTGTAATATTTGATTTGATGTAAATATAAGTATGCTCTCTGTCAGGGGTGAGTTTGTTCGATTTTGTGAACTTTCGTAAGTAAATATACCTACTGACTGAATATGTATCTTTCGTTTTCGTCTTATTACGTATTCATGACAACTGAAGTTTTTATTTAAGCGTCGTGTAGACAGAACAACATAGGATATGGACAGAGCTAACGTCGGAATTTTTCTCCCCTCTGTTTTCGTGAATAAGCTGTGTTTGGTTTGCGAGCTAAATAAAGCCAACTGCCGCTGGAGAGTGCAAAAATCTCGTTAAACAACACGTCCCGTGTGCGACGGCGCTGTGTCTGTGACGTTGCATTTCCCGTCCGCGTCCACGTCAACTTTAGCTGCCTCGTCCCGTGTGATGACGGTTTTAGTGTCATGACAGCTCGCGCAGAGGCGTAGAATCAACCGTCCCACACTCCATCCAGGAACGGGAAGCTATAAGGAATATGGTACAGTAAACAGATCCTTGCCGCGCGGGATTGGTTCAAATGGCTCTGAGCACTATATGACTTCTGAGGTCATCAGTCCCCTAGAACTTAGAACTACTTAAACCGAACTAACCTAAGGACATCACACACATCCATGCCCGAGGCAGGATTCGTACCTGCGACCGTAGCGGTCTCGCGGTTCCAGTCTGTAGCGCGTAGAACCGCTCGGCCACTCTACCGGCCGCGCGGGATTAGCCGAGCGGTCTATGGCGTTTCAGTCTTGGACTGTACGGCTGGTTCCGGCGGAGGTTCGAGTCCTCCCTCGGGCATGCGTGTGTGTGTTTGTCTTTAGGATAATTTAGGTTAAGTAGTGTGTAAGCTGAGGGACTGATGACCTTAGCAGTTAAGTCCCATAAGATTTCAGACATATTTGAGTTTTTTGAAACAGATCCTATGTCATCCCCATTATGGCGATTTTCATAGATCCACGTGTTACGTTAAACATAACATCACACCGATTAAAGAAACTGCAAACTTAAGGGATCATCTGCACTGTCGTGTCACATTAACGTGATCACCTTTGGAAAGTCTGAATAACCACCTTTTGCCTCCGGACCGCTCCGAGACGTGTGGGAAGACAGTCAGAGACGTTCTGGAAGCTACCTACAGGGATGTGGAGACATGCCGACTGCAATGCCGACGCCAGCTGTGCTAGGTTTCTAGCGCGAAGATCCACAGCGTGTATGGCCCGATCGAGGTTGTCAGACAGATTGTCGATTGGGTGTAAATTGGGGGGTATTTGGTGGCCAGGGGAGTATGGTAAACTCGTCCTGCCGCTCTTCGAACTTCGCACGCACACTGCGAGCTGTGTGACACGTTGCACTGTCGTGTTGGTAGATGCCATAGTGTCGAGGGAAAACAGTCTGTAAGTTAAGGTGGACATAGTCCCCAAGGATAGATGCATACTTGGGTTGACCCACTGTGCCTCCTGCCGGCCTTATGGACGTCAGATAAATCGCTCCTTTTCCGCATTACGACAGGCAACGGCCTTGCCGCAGTGGATACACCGGTTCCCGTGAGATCACCGAAGTTAAACGCTGTTGGGCGTGGTCGGTACTTGGATGGATGACCATCCAGGCCGCCATGCGCTGTTGCCACTTTTCGGGGTGCACTCAGCCTCGTGATGCCAATTGAGGAGCTACTCGACCGAATAGTAGCGGCATCGGTCAAGAATACCACCTTACGACCGGGAGAGCGGTTTGCTGACCCCACGCCCTTCGTATCCGCATCCTCCACCGAGGATGACACGGCAGTCGGATGGTCCCAGTAGGCAACTCGTGGCCTGGAGACGGAATGCTTTTCTTTTTCCGCATTACGACAACGATTGCATTGCTTTCCGCGTCATCCGACACACTTTACATACCGTCCATTGCTAGTGCTGTAATCTGCATGTGTGAGTAGCTATTGCACGTTGACGTCGAACATTGGCGGTGATCACATTAATCTGATTGGACCGTGTATCCCTCTTCATTGACAGTATTCAAAATCTTGTTCGTTATCTAACTTACATTCAAATGCTTCCGTTGCTTGTTTCACTAAAATGAATTGTTTCTGTCTCTTCTTTCTAGGTAAGGCGACAACATAGCCGATTTCACGCTGAGTCATCTGCGCTGCACGGTAAGCTACGACCACATTCAACCGTGATTTATTTTCAAAGAATATTCTTAAGAATTTATTTTATTTACTAGCGATTCTTCAAGAACATTAACACATTTAATCACACTATGTAAGCATGGAAGTAGTTGCCAGGGAGTAACTAATGAAATCATAACCAAATTCCTTTTAACAAATGGGAATTTTATACACTTTAATGATGCCTAAAAGCATTTTTTAAAGGAAATAGATTTAAAATTATAATCATAAAGCACCCTCTAAATATCAAAGTTACAATTTATTCAGAGGCAGAAAGAAACAAGTTTTGACTGTATGAGCTTTCGGGCAGATAACCCTGCCGCTTCCTTTTGACACGGCCGTAGTTACGACCGCTCACATCAGCCTCTGAAAGACTACACTGGTGCAAATCTGCAACACACCAGATTACTTTAAACTAAGTGTTTTAACAGTTTACACAAGCACACAAACTATACACCCCCCCCCCCCCGTAGGAGGGATGGAAATGGTACAAAACACTAACAATTTAAATATTAACTTTGCCACCGAAGGTGCAACTTGATTTCAACTTCTAAGAAAAGTCTTGCGGTGAAACGGTGGCAACTTTATATACCAAAATGGTCATTTAAATAAAAACCCATGAAATGCAATCTTATATAAAATTCTACAAGGTTGGCCAAACAATAGTTAATATGCTCTACAGTACACAGATACCACCTCTCAAGATCATAGGCAATAATACCAAAGTTTCCAAAGATCAAAACATATTTCAGGTATTAGGCCGTTACACTCCAAGCAATAAATTCGTTAACAGACCAAATCCGACAAACATGACAGAGGCAGCTACTAACGTACGGTAGATTGATAGGGAGATTACCGAACAACCCGAACCACAGGTTGCTCCAACCCGCCCCTACTCCACAAGGGAAAAACGGACCACCCAATTTATAAACAACCAAGTCCCCGCGTGTGGGCAAACGGAGAAGAATGGTGGGGAGACCCCAGAGCAAAACGGCCGGTGACCTCACCAAGAAAACAAGTAGAATTTAACACGAGTAAAACAAACAACATATCACCAATCACTTAACATCCAATAAACTGAGATTTCTCGAGAAGACCTGGCGCAGAACTCCCAAATCGCTCTCCCGAACCGTCCGCTGCCAGCTGCTTCAACGGACGCAGGAAGGCGCGCCGATCTCCCGTCTCACGGCGTCGCAGCTCGCACCGGCCAGACTGATGTCGTGGGTTGACTCCTGTTGCTCTCGTGTCGACCGCGAAGCCACTACCCCTCGCTACACGCCGCCGCCCACTAGACTCACGTGGCGACCTCACATGCGCCGACGCTCAAGACGGACAAGTCATCTTGTGTCTCAGTGCGCGACCGACCAACCGATCGATCCAACCGTCAATGACCATTGCCTGAACAAACACGAGCAGACTGGAGGACTAACGCGCAGCCTGAGATGCAGGAACTAAGCCCCGACCGGGCGACCACTCGCTGAGTTCTCTTACTGGCGGAGTGGAAAGACTCTTAAAGGTTGATCCGAACGAAAGACTGACACTAACTGCCTAACAAATGCGGACGAGAGACAGACCCAGACTGACTGACTGGCGAGCTCATAGCGGCCCTTAAATGCACATGAACAGAAAACCTTTCCCCTTTTCCCACCAGAGGGAGACACCAAAGCTGCGATTGCCACAGCGGCGCCACCGCCAGAAACGCAGGGCGACTGCTTCACAATACGCGCTGCGGCGCGCTCTTCAAAAATAGCAATTTTTACCACGGCTCACACACAATGCCGAAGCTAGTTTCTGATCAACATATTTCTTTCTAACAAACTATAAAAGCCCATGTTACTACTTTTAAGGAGGAGATAAAAAAAATCGTTAACTATTCAGTGCTATGGCATGTAAAATTCTGAAAGTCTTTGATAACTAGTAATGAAGTTATTAGTACGATATCTTACATTAGGGATACTCAAAAAGTTTCCGTTCGAAGGCCGTACAGCCCAGAATCGATGTTCCAGTCAGGCAAGATACACGTTTGGTGAACACCGTGTCTTGCCACAAATCCTTGTCCGACAGGAATCCTCAACACTTCAACGCCTTTTCTAAGGGTACGGAAACGTGATAATCGGATGGGAGAGATATGGACTACAGAGCGCTACCTCGAGTGTCTCCCAGCTGAGAGGTCGTTACTTGTGGGTTACGACATTTGAATTCTGGGGACGTGCGTTATCGTGAAGTAGCAGCACCGTCCCGCAACGGTGTTCGTCAACAGACATGCTGCCACATACACGTTCTTCATTCTCCGATGGATGATGGATGTCTACCAATTTTTGTCCTTCGGCAGACAACGGAAGAAAAACAGCACATTGGTCGTGTTTGCGTGCATTTGGTCATAATGTCACCATAATTCACGTTTCCACATTTACCGCACGTACTACGGAGAGACACGAATGCCACAGTAATCCGTCGCCTAGATGTCGGTGCTCATAACGCACATCGGAGTCTCGTTACGTGGCGTAAAACCTGCAGGAAAGCCGTGAAACGGAAACTTTTTGATCGCCCCTTACAATGTGCGAGTAACAAGGTAATTTAGTTCCTGTTCTGTTCGATACATTGATTCAGACGAAATACATAAAAATTGCAAATGTTGTTGCTGAAAATAAAAAATTATTGAAATTTGGTATTAAAATGAAATTTGGTATTACATGTTAGCCGTATATAGAAACTACTTTTAGGATTACTCAAAATCTGCTGCCAGTTTTCTTTGATGATACAGAAGCTACTACTAAACTGTAAAAGTATTGATGTAAATAAATTTAGGAGGACGTTCTGATACGAAGCTATAATTTCTCTAAGGTATCTACAACCGTACTTACATGCACTTAATCATTTAAGGTGCGTACGAACAGTTGTTTTTTTTTCTCTTTAACTTTGCACACGCGGTGACATTTCCAACAGCGCTAGCACGAATGCGACAGCTGTAATGACCTCTCTGTCGATAGGACGTTACACCCAACAAATGCACGTTTGTGCATGCGTAATTTGTTCGAATCGGAATGTGCGCGCCATAGTGCAGTGATTCCCGACTTCACTGGATATCTCTTGTGCTGTTTAGCAGACGAAAGGCAGTCAGAGCCGTGTGTTTCGTAGTGTGGTAAAGTTATGGTTTGTGGCGATTTCCGAGCAGATTTCAAAGAATGCACGCTGTAATTTATAGCTAATTACAGAACATATGGAATCCCGCTTCTAAGGATTATGATAACCTGAGCGCCAAAAATTAGCTTACGAGAAATAAACGTAAGATAAAAAAATCTCCCTTCGTATTACGGTAAAGAATAAAATAAGTTTCGGAGTAAGAAACTGAGAAGGAAGTGCACGTCCAAGCTTTGGACGACATAATATTAGAACAGCTGAGAATCCTGAATTTGAACAAAAGACAAAGACGTGACTGGCGTAGCTCCTCAACAGACTAAAAGGGGCGATCAAAAAGCTTCTGTCTCAGGACCTCGCTACAAGGCATATGCAAAATAGCGCGACTCGGATGCTGGTATACAAGCACCGACATGTAGCAAAGTTATTAGTGTGGCACTGCCTCAATGCCCATGGCGATTTTACCTGAGTGGCATAGCGATTCTGAACAGTACGGCCTTCGAAATGGTTCAAATGGCTCAGAGCACTATGAAACTTAACATCTGAGGTCATCAGTCCCCTAGAATTTAGAACTACTTAAACCTAACTATCATAAGGACATCACACACACCCATGCCCGAGGCAGGATTGGAACCTGCGACCGTAGCGGTCGCGCGGTTCCAGACTGAAGCGCCTAGTACCGCTCGGCCACAGCCACGGTCTTCGAACGGAAACCTTTTGCTTGCCGCATATCCTAACTTGAAACTAAGGACATTAAAGATACAAGAAAAACAAGTTTGGAAAACACGACTTCCCTTCTAGGCAATTCTGGGGTCTAAGACATCCCCAGACTTCGAATTCGTGGACCTTAATCATTTTTGTGTGAAATTGTGTGGACAATAATTTTATAGAATAAAATACGAATTGTATATTGAATATCAAGAACCTTCACATAATAGCTAGGAACCGCATATAAGTCACCAGTCGACAGCTAATGAAAATTTGTTGCCAGCTTTATTGGTGCAGAAATCGCATTACGCTTAAAAGTATCTTGCCTACGGAGATACAAGTTTTCCGTTACCCAAACATAGAATAAAATCAGAATCTTGCTGTGGCCTGAAATTTGAAAAAAAAAGAAAAAGAAAAAAAAATGCCATCTCTTTTGTTTTCGCATATAATGTCCGAATTATTTAGAGGCCGTTACAGCCAATTGTGTTTTCTTTTCTGTCGCCTTTCACCGCAATAAACACAACGCAAACTGCCGAGCAAAGGAATAGATGCCTGGCTAACATTTAGAACGATGACACAACGTGTGTACACGCGTTCGCGTGCAGCACACTCTGTCCACAATTTTTGCGGATGCGTTTTGGTTCTCATATGTGTATGCTAGCGCAAGAGGAAAGAGGCATCGTGTAGACATACTGTTAGGGAGACGTTCGATTATAGGCTTATAACATAGTGTGTTAAGTCCACCAGTAAGCTGGAAACGCCCGATCAGACATTTACAGAGAGCATTCTGTAGCGACCTAGGTCCCGCCTGATTCTCTACACGTCGAAACGAGGCCACGTGTCGTTGGCTGCTTTCATCGTAATCGAGCGAGCGACCAATCGGGAGCAAGAGTGACACTGGCAGCTAATCAGAAGCGTTGGTCCCCAGAGAGACGCGCAGGTGCGCGCAACTTTGTCCACATTCGCGCCCTCTCTGCTGATTAGCTGGAAGCAACTGACTGGCTACTTCACACTTTGACCGCGGTGCGGCGCAGTGGACAGCGGAATGAGGCAGCGTTGTGTCGTTGCTTCTGACACTGGCGTTGCATCTGCTGCACTTGTCCAACACTCGTGGGATCTCACCTGTGAGTGCAAAGTGGTTTGCTGCGGGAATATAACACTTCTAGGCATCACATTGTTTCTGGAACTATCTATTTTACTATAGCTGAGGTAAGAATAAGAGAACCGTAGTAGGAACCTAAGACGGCACTCACGTGACGGGTAGGTTTGTTGCCTGAATATCAGCGTACACTGCTGGCCATTTAATTTGCTCCATCGTACATAAAACTTCACAATGACCTGAAGTATACCACATGCTTACATGTCAAAATGGTTAGCACTCCAGCGGAACCACATAGAGCAGGTAGCAGTAACATATACATCAGTGGTTCCCAATCTTTCTGAGACCGATACCCCTGAATGCCATCAGATATTAACTAGTACACCCCCCACCTCGCTCCTCCATTATCAACATTAGCGTCTAACTAAATTTTAGAACGAAAAATAGTCTTTGAACACTTTCATTTTTAGATTGACTAAAGGTAAATGGTATTTAGTGTTTGTGGGTATTTTGTGAAACCAAGAACTAATGAGTCAAATGCTACTGATTCTTCCTAACAACCTGTTTTCATAGAATAGTGAAGCAATTCTCGGAGTATTCTATCTACAACTCCTCTTTTAAGAAGAAAGCTAACTATCCACAGTAGGGTAGTCACTTGTAAAACATGCTCCCTCTCCACCACACCTCTCCCTAGCGACACATGCTTCACACACAGCCTGTGAATAACGAAATAATTTATGGTCTATTGCTGGAACTACCTACAACCCGGAGGAGGCATTTTCATCAGAAATTTAAGCATAGGTGATGCATGTGCCTCAAGTTTACTCCCGTAAATACAGGGTGTTTCAAAAATGACCGGTATATTTGAAACGGCAATAAAAACTAAACGAGCAGCGATAGAAATACACCGTTTGTTGCAATATGCTTGGGACAACAGTACATTTTCAGGCGGACAAACTTTCGAAATTACAGTAGTTACAATTTTCAACAACAGATGGCGCTGCAAGTGATGTGAAAGATAAAGAAGACAACGCAGTCTGTGGATGCGCCATTCTGTACGTCGTCTTTCTGCTGTAAGCGTGTGCTGTTCACAACGTGCAAGTGTGCTGTAGACAACATGATTTATTCCTTAGAACAGAGGATTTTTCTGGTGTTGGAATTCCACCACCTAGAACACAGTGTTGTTGCAACAAGACGAAGTTTTCAACGGAGGTTTAATGTAACCAAAGGACCGAAAAGCGATACAATAAAGGATCTGTTTGAAAAATTTCAACGGACTGGGAACGTGACGGATGAACGTGCTGGAAAGGTAGGGCGACCGCGTACGGCAACCACAGAGGGCAACGCGCAGCTAGTGCAGCAGGTGATCCAACAGCGGCCTCGGGTTTCCGTTCGCCGTGTTGCAGCTGCGGTCCAAATGACGCCAACGTCCACGTATCGTCTCATGCGCCAGAGTTTACACCTCTATCCATACAAAATTCAAACGCGGCAACCCCTCAGCGCCGCTACCATTGCTGCACGAGAGACATTCGCTAACGATATAGTGCACAGGATTGATGACGGCGATATGCATGTGGGCGGCATTTGGTTTACTGACAAAGCTTATTTTTACCTGGACGGCTTCGTCAGTAAACAGAACTGGCGCATATGGGGAACCGAAAAGCCCCATGTTGCAGTCCCATCGTCCCTGCATCCTCAAAAAGTACTGGTCTGGGCCGCCATTTCTTCCAAAGGAATCATTGGCCCATTTTTCAGATCCGAAACGATTACTGCATCACGCTATCTGGACATTCTTCGTGAATTTGTGGCGGTACAAACTGCCTTAGACGACACTGCGAACACCTCGTGGTTTATGCAAGATGGTGCCCGGCCACATCGCACGGCCCACGTCTTTAATTTCCTGAATGAATATTTCGATGATCGTGTGATTGCTTTGGGCTATCCGAAACATACAGGAGGCGGCGTGGATTGGCCTCCCTATTCGCCAGACATGAACCCCTGTGACTTCTTTCTGTGGGGACACTTGAAAGACCAGGTGTACCGCCAGAATCCAGAAACAATTGAACAGCTGAAGCAGTACATCTCATCTGCATGTGAAGCCATTCCGCCAAACACGTTGTCAAAGGTTTCGGGTAATTTCATTCAGAGACTACGCCATATTATTGCTACGCATGGTGGATATGTGGAAAATATCGTACTATAGAGTTTCCCAGACCGCAGCGCCATCTGTTGTTGAAAATTGTAACTACTGTAATTTCGAAAGTTTGTCCGCCTGAAAATGTACTGTTGTCCCAAGCATATTGCAACAAACGGTGTATTTCTATCGCTGCTCGTTTAGTTTTTATTGCCGTTTCAAATATACCGGTCATTTTTGAAACACCCTGTATATGGTATAAACTACGAAGTGTGTGTGTGGTGGGTGTGTTAAATGGAAAATGATATTCATACATTTCTTTCACAGTCTCTAACCTGTCAAAATTGTCAAGAGGTCATGTTACTAATCGGAAAATATATAATTATTGGTAATTTATATAATCAGAATTAAGTGTTAAGAAATATTATATTTTAAAAATAAACTTACAGTTAGTTTCAAGACCGAAACACAACTGAGCACTCATCTTTACCCTTCAGAAAATTACTTGTTACACTTCAGGGGGAAATTACTCCCAGGTTTGGAGCTACTGATCTGTAGTAACATAATAAATGGGGAACGGGGAGGCACCATTGTCTCTAAAAATCTCGAGAAGTTCGTTGAGCAGTTTACTTCAACTTTTTACACGATACTCTAATCAACATTCGGACGGACGTAGCCTATATACATGTTTAAATATGCCTGATTTACATATAAGTATATTACATAATACAGGGTGTTTCAAAATGTACATACTGGTTTTAAGGTGTTGTAGCACCTATTACGTTCAACTTACAATTGTAAATAATACACCATACGATAGAGTACCTCAAACAGTTTTGTTTGTATACCTGTGAGCAGTGGGAAGAGTATAGAATGACAAAGTGTGATTGAAAAACGTGTTGAACGAGTGCTAGTCTTTCACGCTTAGCTTCAAGAAATATCCCCGCTGAAAGTTTATGGGCCTTTCTTTCTCGGTGAACCAACTGTAACTGATGTTTCTTATCGTGATGTGCTGCAGCTATCGCCCGTGCCTCAGTGGGAAGAAGCTGAACAACACATCTTTATTCGGGAGCAAGATGGTGCGCCGCCTCACTGGCAAACTCAGTACGCGACTGGTTACAAGACGTTGTATCCGACCGGTGGATTGGGCGCAACGGGCCGATTCACACAGCATTTTATGCAAGACCTCTATATACCGGGTGATCGAAAAGTCAGTATATATTTGAAAACTTAGTAAACCACGGAATAATGTAGATAGAGAGGTAAAAATTGACACACATGCTTGGAATGACATGGGGTTTTATTAGAACAAAAAAACACCTCATATTGCTAGAAGGTGAAAGATCTCTTGCGCGCGTCGTTTGGTGATGATCGTGAGCTCAGCCGCCACTTTCGTCATGCTTGGCCTCCCAGGTCCCCAGACCTCAGTCCGTGCGATTATTGGCTTTGGGGTTACCTGAAGTCGCAAGTGTATAGTGATCGACCGACATCTCTAGGGATGCTGAAAGACATCCGACGCCAATGCCTCACAATAACTCCGGACATGTTTTACAGTGCTGTTCACAACATTATTCCTCGACTACAGCTATTGTTGAGGAAGGAATGATGGTGGACATATTGAGCATTTCCTGTAAAGAACATCATCTTTGCTTTGTCTAACTTTGTTATGCTAATTATTGCTATTCTGATCAGATGAAGCACCATCTGTCGGACATTTTTTTGAACGTTTGTATTTTTTTGGTTCTAATAAAACCCCATGTCATTTCAAGCATGTGTGTCAATTTGTACCTCTCTATCTACATTATTCAGTGATTTATTCAGTTTTCAGATTTATACTGACTTTTTGATCACCTGGTATATATATACCAGGGTGGTCCATTGATCGTGACCAGGCCAAATATCTCACGAAATAAGCGTCAAACAAAAAAACTACAAACAACGAAACTTATCTAGCTTGAAGGGGGAAACCAGATGGCGCTATGGTTGGCTCGCTAGATGGCGCTGCCATAGGTCAAACAGATATCAGCTGCGTTTTTTAAATAGGAACCCCCATTTTTTATTACATATTCGTGTAGTACGTAACGAAATATGAATGTTTTTGTTGGATCACTTTTTTCGCTTTGTGATGGCGGAGGAGAACTTCTGTAAAGTTTGGAAGGTCGGAGACGATATACTGGCAGCTCAGATGGTAGAGCACTTGGCCGCGAAAGGCAGAGGTCCCGAGTTCGAGTCTCGGTGCGGCACACAGTTTTAATCTGGCAGGAAGTTTCGTATCAGCGCACACTCCGCTGCAGAGTGAAAATCTCATTCTGGAAACATCTACAACTCGTCTCGTGTACTGACCTCTCTCCATGTAGCATGTCCACAAGTTATGGATGCCACATGGGGAGGCACTGGCAACTGCAGCAACTCAACCGAAATTCCACCGTTTTTTGATCAAACAGACCGCTGTTGCAACCTGCACTCCTTTAAAATGCCGCATTGCATGTTCTTGGTTAAATACAACGTCCACAAATGACAACTGCCATCTGTGTACCTCACTAGGAAACACTGGGATACCGATACTCACTTCCTTCCGGGGTTCAAAAAATGGTTCAAACGGCTCTGAGCACTATGCGACTTGACTTCTGAGGTCATCAGTCGCCTAGAATGTAGAACTAATTAAACCTAACTAACCTAAGTACATCACACACATCCATGCCCGAGGCAGGATTCGAACCTGCGACCGTAGCTCCGGGGTTCACGTGACGCTGTAATGCATAACGTAGCCAATAGATGACAAATCATTTTAATTGTTGTCTACACTGAAAGCGAAGATCTCAGGCCATGCAATAACATCAAATGGTTCAAATGGCTCTGAGCACTATGGGACTTAACAACTGAGGTCATCAATCCCGTAGACTTAGAACTGCTTAAATCTAACTAACCTAAGGACAACACACACATCCAGGCCTGAGGCAGGATTCGAACCCTCGACCGTAGTGGTCGCGCGGTTCCAGACTGAAGCGCCTAGAATCGTTCGGCCACAGCGGCCGGCTGCAATAACATCACAGGAACTGCATGTATCAAAATGAATTTAACATACCGGACGTTGACACCCGTGTTCCCCTAATTCTTTTGAGCACCGTAGTACCCCTCTTAGTTTCCCTTGTTTTTTGTAGCGCCTGAAACCGGACCGTGTGTACAATTTTATCCAAATAAAAGATTTGTGAAATACAACTGGAGCGGATTTATTCAGTATGAAAAATGTGTGCAAATAACGCCACCGGCATACAGTACCCTTTGCTGAAATAACAGTTGGTTTTAGTTCAGGCAGTCCGTTTACTTTTAGTTGCTTTGAGGCGCGCCGGCCACGGCGGAACTACGTAGCTAGAGCCGACGAACAACTTCTGTCGGCTTCCTCGGACGAGGTGCGTGCTCTCTCCTCCAACTTGCTGCAACACGCCGCGCTTCCCACGCCAAGCTGGTGGACCTCACTGACAAGCGTCCCTGGCTGCACCGAGGAGGAAACGTACGGAGAAAAGTCAGCGAGCAGGTTGCTCGCTCTGCCCGACACTAAGCCACGTAGCGAATGTGGCGTCGTATTTGAGGTATTAGATTGGTGCATACGAGTAAGTTCGTACCGTTTATGTTTTGGTTGTTGGTATTCCGTATGCTATGAGATTATTTATCGATTGCCATTTTTTTATTTATAGTTTCCTGTTGCTATCTGAGTTTACGTATTGTCATTTTGTTATTTGGAGACAGTGAGTGGAGCAGTGGACGCTGTGAGCGTGTGGGTGCTATACTGTCATTCTGCGCAACGGATTAATCTGAGATGTACCCCTTACCCTGTGGCTCCTGCAAGATGCAATTTCCACCCCCACACTACTACATAAGTCAGACAGAGGCTTCTAACGTTCTAAAGAGAAATGCCTGTAAAACTTTCAGCAATAAATATCTTCTGAAGTCGTCCGCAGTAAGGAAACGACACAAAAATTCGCAAAATTTCTTACGTAACTGGTGGGATACCTCGGTACTGGAGTAGTGCTAGTTAGTGTAAGAAAAACATGAAACTAACGAAAATTATTGTTTATTTTGCAAAAATTCTGAGAAATCACAATGGCACCTTTAGTTATAAACAGAACAAGTTACTTCCTGGTTCTTTTCGGACTGTGAAGTTACCTCTAAAGGATACGATTCGCTAATGAAATTTCTATACAAAGTTTAAGATTGTTATTGACTTGGCAGAATGGCTGAGGGCCGCGCCTACTCAACTTGAATAATTATCTGTTAGAATGCTGCAAGGTACGGTCGAGGTTGTCGCGTGTGAAATGCAGTGAAGTGTATTGTTGCGGAGGAAATATGGGACTCGCAAGAGCTGTAGCGCACAATATGGTAAGCTGCGATGACTGCTGTCTGCGCCGCTCGCTGCTGACAAATAAGATAACTCTCGTTCTATCTGGATTGACCTTTGCCAATCAAACTCTCCCTACGCCTTGACTCAAGTCAAGGACTCCTATTTGCCTCTAGTCTAACTATTGGTGTGGTACACAGGTCAGATAACCAGTCCACCGCGATTCCATTCAAAAATTCTCTCGCAGGCGTTTAACCATAACTCTTTCCGTTCTTACCGTACAATAAGTGTGGCAGCCAACACAGTGAACAACGCTTAATCGCAAGGACTGAATATAGAGTCGCTCTCCTATTCATTCTCGACAGAGGTGCTCTCCCAGTGAAGTACTGAGGAGAGACTTGTTCCTCGCTCTTTGAGTACACGTACGAGCGCACATGCTCTCGTTATGTGGTCTCGCTCGAAGAGCGACAACAGAACGGCCCCTCTCCACACCAGACGTGAAGGGGTATATCTTTTGGTCTCTTCCATTACTCCTTCAGCTCAAGGCGTCAGGAATATCGTCTGCCAATCAGCATTGCTCTTCGAAAACAGGAGAATGACGTTTCGTTTAAGGCGACCAATCTGGAAATCTGTAGCATCGGCGTTTGGCGTTTGCTGTCTCCCTGTGAAAACCTCTGAAACTGCATGCTATGTTTGTAAAGAATGTGTAGGCTGGGCGCTCCCACTCGATGTAGCGGAATTTGCCGGTCGCCGTCCGACGTAGCTAGGCTGAATCGCCCTCTGAAGGGACCGGCCTCTCAGCCTGCAGTCCGCCTCTCCCGAACTAAAAGGTCTTGTGACCGTCGTGTCTTGAATGTGTGTGTGTACGCCAGCCTCGAGTATTCAGCCCCGGTGCCCACTTATCTGCGTATCGTTTACATCAATTCATACAACATTGACTTTATCTTATCGAGTTTGGGTTCGAATGAAGCGTCTTGATGTGCGGAATATGATTGTGAGGGCGGAATATGTAAGCAATGAACGTCAGGAGACCACGACATCTTACAATGCTAGAAAATGGAGTGCCTAGTAGGGAAACTGGAACATTTCCGACATATTCTTCTGTTTGAGTTCCGTAAGGGGTGACGGCAGCGGAGGCAGCCGGAAACACTTGCGCCGTGTGTGAAGGATAATGCCAATGGGCAGAGTACGGCAAGAAAATGGTTTTCCCGTTTTAACAAGGATCGTTTTTGCGTTAGTGACTCTCCACTTTAAGGAAGATCTCCAGAGTTTGATCAAGATCTTTTAACCGCATTAATCCACAATGATCGACGTCAAAGTACTCTAGAACTGGCAGATGTGATGAACTGTGACTGTTCCACCATCGTGCGACATTTGCAGGCAGTGCGGAAGGTTCAAAAACATGGGTGTATGGGTACTCCAAACTCTGAACCAAAATCACAAAAATCAGTCTGTGGCCATATGTGCATCTCGGCTTGCTCTTCGTCAATTGCCTCGTGAAAAACGCCGACCATTCATGTCCTGTGTCGTTACTGTTGACGAGAAATGATGAAATGGTGTTTTCATACCAACATGAAGAAAAGAAAGGAATGGTTGGGCCCAAACAAAGCAGCAACTCCCCGTAGAAAGACCTGCGAGCATCTACAGAAGAAAATGTTATGCATCTGGTGGAACAGCGACGGTGTGGTGTACTACGAGTAGCTTCCCCGAGGTGTAGCCACCATTGCTGACATTTACTGTCAACAACTGAGACTTCTTGCAGACACAGTCAAAGAACAACGACCAGGAAGACTGCGTGAAGTGATGCCACTCTACAATAACGCCTGTCCGCATTCTGTTAGTCTGACACCAAACACTATTCAGGACCCGACTTGGGAAGTCATTCCACATCCGCATAATCACCTCATCCTACGCCCTCATATTTTCACATCTCCAACTCTCTACCGGACAACTTTAAAGGAACTTCCTTTCCGGATGACAGTGCATGTTACACTTGTCGCAGGCATCGTGGATTTTCCGTTGCCCAATAGTGAATATTATGCCGGTTTACGTTACCACTGTTGGTGAATGACGCCTCGTCGCTAAATAGAACGCGTGCAAAAAATCTGGCATCGTCCCGTAATTTCTCTTGTGCCCAGTGGCAGAACTGTACACGACGTTCAAAGTCGTCGCCATGCTATTCCTGGTCCATAGAAATATGATACGGGTGCAAAGATATTGATGTAGCATTCTCAACACCAACGTTTTTGAGATTCCCGATCCTCATGCAATTTGTCTGCTACTGATGTGCGGATTAGCCGCGACAGCAGCTAAATCACTTACTTGGTCCTCATCATTTGTTGCAGGTCGTGGTCGACGTTTCACATGTGGCTGAAATAACGTAACTATCCGGCGAACGGTCCGGACACTTGGATGATGTCGTCCAAGATACCGAGCAGCATACATAGCACACGCCCGTTGGGCGTTTTGATCACAATAGCCATACATCAACACGATATCGACCTTTTCCGCAATTGGTAAACGGTCCATTTTAACACGGGTTATGTATCACGAAGCAAATACCGTCCGCACTGGCGGAATGTTACGTGATACCACGTACTTACACGTTTGTGACTATTACAGCGCCATCTATCACAAAGCGAAAAAAGTGGTCCAACTAAAACATTTATATTTCTTTACGTACTACACGAATATGTAATAAAAATGGGGGTTCCTATTTTTAAAAAAACGCAGTTGATATCCGTTTGACCTATGGCAGTGCCATCTTGAGGGCCAACCATAGCGCCATTTGGTTTCCCCCTTCAAGCTAGACAAGTTTCGTTCTTTGTAGTTTTTTCGTTTGATGCTTATTTCGTGATATATTTGGCCCGGTCACTATCAATGGACCACCCTGTATACCATTCACAACCAAAGTTTCTGTTATATGAATCTGTTATGTTGATTAAACTCTAACATTCTGCGTGGTGTCTGTTTGTTCTATATCGTGTCTCCCTACCACTTTCGGGCAACGACGCTCTGAGTGTGTTTTTTAGGGAATTGACTAGTTTGAACCTGGGACCTGTTGCTGGTAAGGAGACGCCAGACGACACATGACATGTAGAGTTCAGAAGAGTTCAGTGAGACTAGCGATGATATAACCAAATACTTAATGATCTCAGCGTCAGGTCCACTGCACTCCCTGTAAAAGAATCTTAATACTAACTAAATTTAGTGGAAGGGGTTCAAGGCTTTCCTATTTTTAGTTAGCTGGTAAAATAACGTCGAAAAAGCAGTTAAGTTTACCATTGGAATTTTATTCTACTCACAAAACATTGTTTATAAATTGCACTATTGATAAAAGGAAATGTTTTAATACAGGATGGTAAAAACCAACTGCGTTCAACAAAAATGTGAACGAATATTCCCTGAATGGGTTTCCAAGTTCTACAATGGATCGAAGGATGACCTATGCCATATCACATCTATAATCTAGGTTTAAATTAAGTTTCACAAAAGAGAAAACTATCAAAATGGTCTATAGTGACAGTCAATTATCTTTCATTACTTATCTAACTTGTCATAAATTACAGTGGCTGATGTGGCTTCTCAATAACTATATAACAGAAAATCATCGCATTTCAGATTTTTACTTCAAGTGGCAAATGTGAACACCATGAGCTATAATTGACGATCGACACTAGTATTACGAAATAAGGGGGTGTAACAGATGAGACTTCTGCAGTTCTGAGTGAAGCTTTATGCGCTGTTATGCGGCATCGCGTGCGTTCATTACCTTGTCGGTGTTTGTCAGGGGGCGGCGGGCACCACAGCTCCGCTCACCTCGCCGTCTCGGAAGCAACTCTTTCCTAACTTCTCGTTACTACAATTTAATGAAGTAGGTTTAAAAAAAACTATCTGGCTGCGTTTTCATCTGACCAATCAGGGTCTCAATGTTAACCTTAAGCTCCGCCTACAAAAATTCTGTCTATCCAATGGGAAACGTTATACTTTTCGTGGTGGGGCAATGTTTTTAAAGTTTGCAACATAACAGAGATGCGAAAAAGTCTCACGTTAAAACTTGCAGCTGGTGTGGTCCTTTTAGTGTTATCGTAAGATCTATACTGTTCTTCTGGAGGGCTCTATCTTTTAACATGGGCTGGGGGGTGGTCCTGGCGTAACAGAGACGCGAAATAGTCTCACGCTAAAACTTGCGGCTTGGGTAGCCCTTTTTGTGTTATCGTAAGATCTATACTGTTCTTCTGGAGAGCTCTAGCTTTTAACATGGGCTGGGGGGTGGTCCTAGCGGTTAGCTGGCACCGTGGGTGTCCGTCCCTTATCGTAGGGCCTTCTCGCTTAACACAGTTCTGCTCTCCGCTTCTGTTCTCGTTTCCCCCTCGGAACTGCGTCTGTCTCACGGTGGGAAGGTATGACATGCATTTAGGCATTCTTGTGTTAGTCTGTGGTATTCCATTTGCTCACTCGTTACTCGTATTACTTTGGTTAATTTAATGTCACGATTTATTCGGAGCTATGTGACATACTGCTGGATTTGCTTATCATGTCAGGGTTTTCATGGAAGGTGTTGGATTTGCCTGACACCTTACAAAACTTATGGAGAATTGTTACGAACTTATGCGCTTAGCCAGTATACGTTGACCATGTTCTGCCACTTCTTTAGATGTTCCAACTCCTTTTGTTTGGAATATGGTTAGTACTCGTAGTTTCCATGTTCGTCTGTTTTGAGATAGGAGAGGTCGAGAAAGGAGAAATACTTCTTTTTATAATCTCCTACAGAAGTCGTCGTAATAGTTTGTGATCGTGTTCGTTGCTAAAACAGCCAATGATAATTCTGTATTTAATCTGGAGCTCACATGGGGCTCAGCTAAACACTGTGAATCGCTGGTTTTAAATATTTTCCACCGTTCTGTTGTATGTGCTTCCATTCAGTTAATCGGAGCAAATTATCTTTGATCCCCATTCAATTTACATCCCATTTCAGCTTTAGAAAACACCATCATTTACTATTTTCGAAATATATCTTAGGGATCTGTTTCAAAACCAGAGATATCATTTCTTTTCTCCGTCCTGTTAACCGTTTGAATACTATGTCCATAGTTGACGAAACATTCATAAAATTACCACTAAAACTGTGCTTCTTCACATATATTTCAGGGTCCCCTCCACGGGTGATTGTTAAGCTAGCATGTTAGCTGAGTGCGGCTATCTGCCATTAAAGGGGACCTGGGTTCGATTCCCGGTACTGCCAGGGATTTTTCCTTGGTGGGAGGACTAGCTAGGAGTGCAATCAGCATTGTGATGCCAACTGAAGAGCTACTCGAACGATCAGTAGCGGTTAAAACGGCAAGAAACAAGACAACGAATTAAGGTTTTGCTGACCTCTTGCCGCTCCGTACCGCATCCGATGACGTCATTGGCAGAGGATGACATGGCGGTCGGTCAGCAGACTGGCCCGTCTAGGGCCATAAAGCGTAACTTTAATTTACAGAGGTGGCAGTAGTCATAGTATACCTCCCTAATATAGTCTCGGACTTCCTTTTGCCATATGTAGTGCACCAGCTCGACTTGACACAGACTCAACAAGTCGTTGGAACTACCTTGCAGAAATACTGGGCCATGCTGTCCCTACAGCCGTCCAAAGTTGTGAAAGTTTTGCCGGTGTATGATTTTGTACATGAATTGACGTCTCGATTATGTGCCATAAATGTTGGCTGGGATTCATGTCGGGCGATCTGGGTGGACAAATCATTCGCTCGAAGTGGCCAGAATGCTCAACCCAATTGCGAGAAATTGTGGCCCGGTGACATGGCACATTGTCCTCCGTATACATTCCATCGTTGTTTGGGAACAAGAAGTCCATGAATGGCTGCAAATTGTCTCCAAATAGCCGACCATAACCATTTCCAGTTAATGATCGTCTCAGATGGACCAGAGGTCCCAGTCCATTCCATGTAAGCACAGCCCACACCATTATGGAGGCATCACAATCTTGTAGAGTGCCTTGTTGACAACTTGGATCCATGGCTTCGGGGGCGTGCGCTGCACTCCAACCTTACCATCAATTCTTACCAACTGAAATTGGAACTCATCTGATCAGGCAATGGTTTTCGGGTCGTCTAGAGTCCAAACAACATGGCCAAGAGCCCAGGAGAGACGCTGCAGGCGATGTCGTGCTGTTAGCAAAGGCACTCGCGTCATTCGTCTGCTGACACAGCCATTAATGCCAAATTTCGCCGAACGGTCATAACGAAAATGTTCAAATTTGTGTGAATTCCTAAGGGTCAAAACTGTTGAGGTCATCGGTTCCTAGAGTTACACACTACTTAAAGTAGCTTAAGCTAAGAACGAGAGACACACCTATGCCCGAGGGAGGACTCGAACCTCCGGCGGGTGGGGCCGCGCAATCCGTGACATGGCACCTCAAACCGTGCGGCCACACCTTGCGGCTACGGTCATAACGGATACACTCGTCGTACGTCACACATTAATTTCTGCGGTTGTTTCACCAAGTGTTGCACTGAGGATTCTCCGCAAACGCCGCTGCACTCGGTCGTTAAATGATTGGCCACTGCGTTGTCCATGGTGAGAGGTAATGCCTGAAATTTGGTATTCTCAGCACAGTCTTGAAACTGTGGATCTCAGAATACTGGATTCCCTAACGATTCCCGTGCTTCTAGCGCCAACTACCATTCCGCGTTCAGACTCTGTTAATCCCCGCTGTGCGATGGTGATAACGTCCGACACTTTTTCATATGGATCACCTGAAGTACAAATGAAAGCTCCGCTAATGTAGTGCTCTTTCATACCTTGCGTACGCGATACTAGCATCATTGTATATGTCATATTGCTTTTTTTTTGTTTTGTTCATCAGTCTACTGACTGGTTTGATGCGGCCCGCCACGAATTCCTTCCCTGTGCTAACCTCTTCATCTCAGAGTAGCACTTGCAACCTACGTCGTCAATTATTTGCTTGACGTATTCCAATCTCTGTCTTCCTCTACAGTTTTTGCCCTCTACAGCTCCCTCTAGTACCATGGAAGTCATTCCCTCATGTCTTAGCTTATGTCCTATCATCCTGTCCCTTCTCCTTATCAGTGTTTTCCACATATTCCTTTCCTCTGCGATTCTGCGTAGAACCTCTTCATTCCTTACCTTATCAGTCCACCTAATTTTCAACATTCGTCTATAGCACCACATCTCAAATGCTTCGATTCTCTTCTGTTCCGGTTTTCCCACAGTCCATGTTTCGCCACCATACAATTCTGTACTCCAAACGTACATCCTCAGAAATTTCTTCCTCCAATTAAGGCCGGTATTTGATATTAGTAGACTTCTCTTGGCCAGAAATGCCTTTTTTGCCATAGCGAGTCTGCTTTTGATGTCCTCCTTGCTCCGTCCGTCATTGGTTATTTCACTGCCTAGGTAGCAGAATTCCTTAACTTCATTGACTTCGTGACCATCGATCCTGATGTTAAGTTTCTCGCTGTTCTCATTTCTACTACTTCTCATTACCTTCGTCTTTCTCCGATTTACTCTCAAATCATACTGTGTACTCATTAGACTGTTCATTCCGTTCAGCAGATCATTTAATTCTTCTTCACTTTCACTCAGGATAGCAATGTCATCAGCGAATCGTATCATTGATATCCTTTCACCTTGTATTTTAATTCTACTCCTGAACCTTTCTTTTATTTCCATCATTGCTTCCTCAATGTACAGATTAAAGAGTAGGGGCGAAAGGCTACAGCCTTGTCTTACACCCTTCTTAATACGAGCGCTTCGTTCTTGATCGTCCACTCTTATTATTCCCTCTTGGTTGTTATACATATTGTATATGACCCGTCTCTCCCTATAGCTTACCCCTACTTTTTTCAGAATCTCGAACAGCTTGCACCATTTTATACTGTCGAACGCTTTTCCCAGGTCGACAAATCGTATGAAAGTGTCTTGATTTTTCTTTAGCCTTGCTTCCATTATTAGCCGTAACGTCAGAATTGCCTCTCTCGTCCCTTTACTTTTCCTAAACCCAAACTGATCGTCACCTAGCGCATTCTCAATTTTCTTTTCCATTCTTCTGTATATTATTCTTGTAAGCAGCTTCGATGCATGAGCTGTTAAGCTGATTGTGCGATAATTCTCGCACTTGTCAGCTCTTGCCGTCTTCGGAATTGTGTGGATGATGCTTTTCCGAAAGTCAGATGGTATATCGCCAGACTCATATACTCTACACACCAACGTGAATAGTCGTTTCGTTGCCACTTCCCCCAATGATTTTAGAAATTCTGATGGAATGTTATCTATCCCTTCTGCCTTATTTGACCGTAAGTCCTCCAAAGCTCTTTTAAATTCCGATTCTAATACTGGATCCCCTATCTCTTCTAAATCGACTCCTGTTTCTTCTTCTATCACATCAGACAAATCTTCACCCTCATAGAGGCTTTCGATGTATTCTTTCCACCTATCTGCTCTCTCCTCTGCATTTAACAGTGGAATTCCCGTTGCACTCTTAATGTTACCACCGTTGCTTTTAATGTCACCAAAGGTTGTTTTGACTTTCCTGTATGCTGAGTCTGTCCTTCCGACAATCATATCTTTTTCGATGTCTTCACATTTTTCCTGCAGCCATTTCGTCTTAGCTTCCCTGCACTTCCTATTTATTTCATTCCTCAGCGACTTGTATTTCTGTATTCCTGATTTTCCCGGAACATGTTTGTACTTTCTCCTTTCATCAATCAACTGAATTATTTCTTCTGTTACCCATGGTTTCTTCGCAGCTATCTTCTTTGTACCTATGTTTTCCTTCCCAACTTCTGTGATGACCCTTTTAAGAGATGTCCATTCCTCTACAACTGTATTGCCTACTGCGCTATTCCTTATTGCTGTATCTTTAGCGTTAGAGAACTTCAAACGTATCTCGTCATTCCTTAGTACTTCCGTATCCCACTTCTTTGCATATTGATTCTTCCTGACTAATGTCTTGAACTTCAGCCTACTCTTCATCACTACTATATTGTGATCTGAGTCTATATCTGCTCCTGGGTACGCCTTACAATCCAGTATCTGATTTCGGAATCTCTGTCTGACCATGATGTAATCTAATTGAAATCTTCCCGTATCTCCCGGCCTTTTCCAAGTATACCTCCTCCTCTTGTGATTCTTGAACAGAGTTTCGCTATTACTAGCTGAAACTTGTTACAGAACTCAATTAGTCTTTCTCCTCTTTCATTCCTTGTCCCAAGCCCATATTCTCCTGTAACCTTTTCTTCTACTCCTTCCCCTACAACCGCATTCCAGTCGCCCATGACTATTAGATTTTCGTCCCCCTTTACATACTGCATTACCCTTTCAATATCCTCATACACGTTCTCTATCTGTTCATTTTCAGCTTGCGACGTCGGCATGTATACCTGAACTATCGTTGTCGGTGTTGGTCTGCTGTCGATTCTGATTAGAACAACCCGGTCACTGAACTGTTCACAGTAACGCACCCTCTGCTCTACCTTCCTATTCATAACGAATCCTACACCTGTTATATCATTTTCTGCTGCTGTTGATATTACCCGATACTCATCTGACCAGAAATCCTTGTCTTCCTTCCACTTCACTTCACTGACCCCTACTATATCTAGATTGAGCCTTTGCATTTCCCTTTTCAGATTTTCTAGTTTCCCTACCACGTTCAAGCTTCTGACATTCCACGCCCCGACTCGTAGAACGTTATCCTTTCGTTGATTATTCAATATTTTTCTTATGGTAACCTCCCCCTTGGCAGTCCCCTCCTGGAGATCCGAATAGGGGACTATTCCGGAATCTTTTGCCAATAGATAGATCATCATGACACTTCTTCAATTACAGGCCACATGTCCTGTGGATACACGTTACGTGTCTTTAATGCAGTGGTTTCCATTGCCTTCTGCATCCTCATGTCGTTGATCATTGCTGATTCTTCCGCCTTTAGGGGCAATTTCCCACCCCTAGGACAAGAGAGTGCCCTGAACCTCTATCCGCTCCTCCGCCCTCTTTGACAAGGCCGTTGGCAGATTGAGGCTGACTTCTTATGCCGGAAGTCTTCGGCCGCCAATGCTGATTATTTATCAAAATTTGGGCAGTGGCGGGGATCGAACTCGGGACCGAAGACGTTTTGCTTATGAATCCAAGACGCTACCCCTAGACCACGGGGTACCCCCATCATATTGCTATCCCATGACTTTTGTCACTTCATTGTATACTTCAGGGGAAAAAGATATAAAGACGAAAGTACTCTAAACTGGAACCCACCCCTCCCTGAAGGGGATCCCCTGCTTCTGGGCTCTGCATTCTCGTAAACACTAAGAGACTAAGTGTAAACATTAGTTAAGGCTTCTACCTCTATGTAGCTGAGTGCAGAAATCGCCCGCTTCACTCGTTACTTATCAGTTCGCCATTACATGTTTCGACAATGGAAAATGTTTGTAAATTGCGCATCATTTTTCGTTTTCTCTCCCAGATATTGGCACGTAAGCCTTCTTCAGAAGTGAGGTTTATGATTAACATTCATCACTAAACGGTTTCATTTAGACATTTCCTTAAATATTCATTGGTTAACAATGCGTAGGTTGCAGTTGCGTGAACTGAATCCCGCTTCAGTTGCTTCAACCGGTCCTCTTACTGTTTCACGTTTAAAGTCTGCCTGTAATAGTATACAATCTTATTCCCTTCGAATCCTGTGGAGGTTCGTGGAGGATAATGAGGAAGGTTGACCAGAGAAAGTGGAGTCCTTGTAAAATGACTAAAGCTGTTCATAATTCAGAAAAAGAAGACGGTTTGCAAGAAGGCCAATTAACAGTTTAACGTTCCAAAAGCATCTTGTATGAGGTTATCCAAAATCAAGTATGGTACACCAGAAGAAGCAGCAGATTTCCAGCTTTTGCAAAGTCAGTTACAAAATTTTTGCAACAAAACATTCCATGTTTTTAATTTTTTGTCCTAATTTGCGCAGAGGTTTCTGGAGACAGGTATAAAGTTGCGGAAATAGTAATTCTCTGGTACTTATCTCTGACATTGTTGTATGCGAATGTATCATTGCATTCATCTACTGCACAAGCGACTTTCTTTCATTCAAAATAGTAAAGCGGGTTTGCACCCAGTTCTTGCACGAAACCTGACTGACCGGCTTTACACACTGCATTGTAGGAGATAACGAGAAGATTCGTCTTTACGTCAGCAACGAATTTCTCTGTAGTATTACCCGTCAATCACATATCCTCTACACGTTTACCTGAAGTAAACTTTGTAATTTTTCGACTTCCTTATCCGTAGAATTTCCTGAATCTCTTCAGCTGGGTCGACGAAACACGGAAATCAGTTATGTTTATCTCACTTGATATTTAGAGGGACCAGACACGCCTAGATCTTCCTCAAAACGGTGCATTGTCTCACGCGAGCAGTTCTGAATCTTTCGAGTGGTGTTTCTTTCAGGGTTCTTGCGAGGTGCCGGGGCTAGCAGTGTATTTAACACTCAATTCTTCTAGAATCTACATATGTACATGATGCTCTAAGCCCCCCCCCCCTATTCTAACTCCAACTCCAACCAAAATACGCGAACTGACTCTAATCAACCCTGCCAGTGGAGTAGAAGAGGGTTTGGCACCTGCAATAATTTAATTTGATAAATAAGTTAATTAAACGAAGGTTTCATTAACATAGTGAGGAATGATGGGGTTGCTCTACCTATTAACAGAATGAAAGTTCTGTCCAAAATAACAATATGATTTATTAAGACTAAACACAAAATAATAAACAACAACACATGAAACATTTACAATACATCAAATTGACTCAAATTGGATACTCAAACAAACGCTGTGAATGTGAAGTTGTCCCTAAACTAGATTGTGAGGATTATGACGAAGTTGTATGTGCAGCCAATTCCTTGCAACTCAAATCTTAGAGAAAACACATACCCAACCCAACATTAATTGCTGCTACCTAAGACAGAACAAAGTTTGAAAAAAGACGAACAGGCGCGCTCTGCTGAGCTCTGATTATCACTTAGGAAAATCCCTATCTGCCGGTGCTGCGGACATACATTACCAAACTGTCTTCTTGACTGCCAGGACACGATCTGGCGTACCGGAGCCGTTGGCTGGTTGCTTCGACATCCTCGACCGAAAGGCGAGAGCCGACCACCCACAAGAGCACCCGTACAAAACCGAACACAGAACATTCCCGCCCCCACGACAGTGGCCGTGGTTAAACGTTCCAATCAGCAACTCGAAAACCGGCGGAAAATTCCACTCCATTGCCGGAACACTACCATTCCACCAATGGAGATTCTTGGCGCCAATTTCTGCGCCGATCTTGCTACGTCACGGAGCTATGCCCTGAGCAAGCCAATCACAGTTACTATTTTGCAGAAAGCGCGGGAATTTTCCCGCCACAGCTGCCTGGGTACACAAGTCATTCCCACGCCTCGCTGGTAGCCCGCCAGAAAGTGTTTTCGCTAAGTTTCTGCGAAGTAACGGAACCTTTAGCCCAGCCGCTACTTCAGGCTCTGCGGGCATGCCACTTGACAATGTCGGTGTCTGCAAAGCATTCACTCGACTTCCTCACACCCGTTGGCTTAAAGCTTTCCAGATCCGCAGAGCCCGCCTGTCACCGGACCACCCGGGTGACGAGAGACGCTGCGTGGGAAGTGCGCATGTGAAGGAATAGCGACTTTTCACTGCATGCAATTAGATAGGAAAATCGTAAGATAGAAATATGAGAGGGGGCTCATGCCACCTCTCATAGCCCCTACGCCATTTTAGATTGTAATTGGTGAGCGGTTGGCTCACTTTGGAGCAAGGTAGTGAGTCAATCGCCCAAGAACAATCTCGCAAACTGGCTGCACATGCCACACTCTATAAAGAAAATCACTGCAACTGAAAAATGCAGCTCATAGAGGGAGGATTATTTATGATGTAGCCAACTTCACCTTCTTAATATGGAACACTAACACTCACATCACACATCCATACCCAGGGAGCCCCTTCCAAACACCGATTCACACAGACATTCACTCTCTAAATATGGCCCGGGCATGTGAGCCCAATATGGAGCAATTTATTCTTTACAATCAGAGTTGGAGTGCTCCGCAATTAAATGCCCAAGATGTTACAACAGTTTTAATCATTAAACTAACCTGAACTCACTCACACATGATACTATTTAAGTTAACAATCTCTTTGTGAGCTTTCAGAATCTAATTACAACCTCCGATTCATTCTGTCTCCCTGCAGCAAGAATAACCTTTACAAATTGTTCCCTGAACTGATGGTCCATTCACAATGACAGTGGTGGTATCTGCTTCGGTTTATGGGGACTTCAGGCACACTGTTTGCATACACACAACAATAAATAAAAAATACAGAAAAACATGGTGTTGAGAACAATACAGTAATTTGTAATAAGAATTACAGTGTAAAACACAAACGCATACAAGGTATAACATACATTACAAAAACAACACAAGAGAAAGAAATTAAGAAAAAAAACAAGGTTCATGGGGCATCAAATTGTGCGTGCACATTGCACAAAGTTCACAACTGTGCTGAGAATAAGTCACTAAATCACATTGTTAGAAATATTCGAAGCACTTCACAAATTCCACAGTACTGACATCACATAGGGCTAAACGTTGGGTGTTGTTGCTACGTTGTTGCAATGGCAATAGGGTGTGCTGGATCATCTGCAGTACTCTGTTGAGATTGCACCAAGACCCAGGCATATGATAACGGCAGTACGGTAGGAAGACACAGTTATAGGCTCTCCTCACGTCGATTAATTGTCTCTGAGGTCTACTTGTTGGGATACATCACTAGTCTAGGTCTCTTCTCTCGCTGGACAGTACTTTACGTTTCCCAATATTGCAGTTCGACGAGGGATGATGGCACGTGGAGTGACTCCACAAGTGTGTGAGGTCATCCATACAGGATCGAACTAGGAGCGACGATTGCTAAAACTGCTCTCTAATAGAGAGGAGAAGTTAGAAATGAGACCATTAATTTGTTAGTGTGGCATGATACTGTTTTGTGTATGCAGATCAGCCAATGCTAGTGAGTTGTAAAAACCCAAACAGGTGAGTATATAGTGTCCCTTTCTGTCCTGAGGCACATGAGGCGCAGGTTCTGACACGATATGTGATCTTCTTCGTGTACTCACGACAACATGGTCTGCCGCAGGGAATCCTTCCAAACGGCTGCTGCGTCCGGAGAGCTAGCTGGCTACCGTGTGTGGGTCGCATGTCAGTGTCAACGGCCAGCCTCACTTTCACTTGTGGCCCGGCGAGGGCTGTCTGCCGCCTAATCCCTCAGGTATACGGCCCGGTGACTGTCAGCTTGTAGGACCGGATGCTCTCGCGCCCTTCACTTCAGGTGGCGCGCTGACGCTCTCTTCTGCAGGTAGCCGATGACCTCTTGTTTTTGCTCCAGCTGGCCTCTGCATTGCCACAATCCCCGTCATCTGCACAATTCTTACAAAAATCTTATGCCTCACTTTTCCCCATGACCTTCCATGTTATAATAAATTTACGTAACGATACATTGATGGTCTGTCATTTCAGACACTCTAATTTTAATTTTATAGTTATTTATCTGTAGCTATCTTGGTGTATCTAATCTAGACATGGAAATAATTTATTTTGATATTTGTGTAGTGACCGATCTCAGTATTGTACATGATGTGTGATAACTGATGCTATGTAATGGATGAACAACTAAATGTGCGGGCCCGCACTAATATTACTATTAATTATATAGGTCGACAGTAGACATGCTGAAGAATTAACTGCCATTAGCCAACGATCTACATTCTATGTCTTTTAATTAAATTATGTTGTTACGCAGGTCTAAGTTTTACTGTGCTATAAAGAACATGCAACTATGCTACTTTCGCTCGCCAGTCTTCCCTCCATCTCGGGTCTGTGGTTTGGTGACCTGAAAAATAGCATCTCAACAGGCGCGCTCTGCTGAACACTAGTGGTAGAAAACCGCCACACTATTAAGGATCTAGTTACTGTAAAATCCTAAAGTTTAATTTATCCTAGTATATGGTACTCTCTCTATTATTATTATTATTATTGTCTTTTTACCTTATACAACACTCTTACATAATTCCTGTTCCGCTGAGATGTCTCGCTGCACGCCGCTATTGACGACAGTGATGTGCGCGCCGTACGACATGGCCTCCGAGTTCTCACTACGCCTCACTGAAACTCCAGAGACTGGGTTAGCCTCGGCTATACACGACAATAAATTTATAGTTGCAACTTCTTTTATTATGTTACGCAGTATTCACGATCAAAGCACACCTTTCCAGAGGCAATGTAATATGACCAAGCCAGGACTGGTTCCTGTTGAGGATTCCGTCGCCCAACACGCGCCAGCTACAGAGTATGTCACGAATCTCCAAGTATAATTCCTTGGTAATTCATCTGTGACAGTCATGAGCAGCACGCTAAATCCCCAACCAGCACATTGGCATGGTAGGCTTTATGCCCGCATTTCTATCGTCTAGGGCACCATTGGAGTCAAACGCTCACAGGTTCACCCCGACTTGCAAGACAACGATGCTGGCGCAGCTCTGCAGAAACTATACTGCCCATATTCATCCTCGAAATCACGCAATATACCACAATCTTGCAGTGCACTGACGCGTGCCTGCAAGCATTGGTATGAACGTCTCACGAATTGGTTGTGGCCGCTATAGAGCGTATCACGACTTCTCAGAACGCTTCAAAAACCACGTTCTTGTATGCGCCCGTTTGTGCGACGTCTCCTCACTCATCATTATCCCTCAACATGGACACCAGACAGGAAAGGACAAAAACATTGCTCATGAAAAGGTAGTGTCTCCTACTCCATCGACATTGGAAGTCGAGAATATAAACAAAAAAAGAGGATAGCAGCAGTAAATTCTTATGCAAGACAACGCAGCGTGTTAACACTTTAGCAATCTTAATCTATTAATGCAACGATTATCGTTCCCCGAAGAAAGGTTCAATATTTGCCTATTCCACTATGTACACCACTTAAACTACTATTATTCCACGAACTTCTTTGTGTGAGAGATGTGGTGGAATCCTATGGACTAGCGCCAATCCCTTGTTAGACTCCCCCCCCTCTGACGTGCATTAGGATTTGCAGGTCTAATTTCAATCTCCTGGTTCTCCTGTTGTCCTTGATTTCGTTCTCTCCAATTACGGTCGCTTTGCCGTTCGTTATTCCTCCTGTCCCAGATTCCTTGTCTAGATTGACCCTGTTCCCTGACGTTCTTGTTTCCGTGTCTCTGGTTTCTATAACCTTGAAAAGCGTAACCTTGATTTCCGTAACCCTGGTTTCCTAACTGACGAGCGCGATTATGCGATCTGTTGTCGTCTTCCCTTGCTGGCCCGTGGTATTTGTTATTTTGCGCCTCCTTCCTGTCCTTTGCGTCTTGTTTATCGAAGACTACTTCGAGTTCGCGCAATAGACTCTTGAATGCTTCTGTGTCAGATCCACACTTCCTGACAAGTGTCTGTTGATACCTAACAGGCAATTTGGAAAAGCAAAATTTAATGATTTCTCTGTTGCTATATGGACTATCTAAAAACTGATTCTTCTTGAGTAAATCATCAAAAAATTTGGTTGCGCTTCTATGCCCGGACACTTTGAGAGGTGGCATGAGCCCCCTCTCATATTTCTATCTTACGATTCTCCTCTCTAATTGCATGCGGTGGAAAGTTGCTATTCCTTCACACGCGGACTTCCCACGCAGTGTCTCTCGTCACCCGGGTGGTCCGGTGACAGGCGGGCTCTGCTGATCTGGAAAGCTTTAAGCCGACGGGTGTGAGGAAGTCAAGTGAATGCTTTGCAGACACCGACATTGTCAAGTGGCACGCCCGCAGAGCCTGAAGTAGCGGCCGGGCTAGAGGTTCCGTTACTTCGCAGAAACTTAGCGAAAACACTTTCTGGCGGGTTACCAGCGAGGCGTGGGAATGACTTGTGTACCCAGGCAGCTGTGGCGGGAAAATTCCCGCACTTTCTGCAAAATAGTAACTGTGATTGGCTTGCTCAGGGCATAGCTCCGTGACGTAGCAAGATCGGCGCAGAAATTGGCGCCAAGAATCTCCATTGGTGGAATGGTAGCGTTCCGGCAATGGAGTGGAATTTTCCGCCGGTTTTCGAGTTGCTGATTGGAACGTTTAACCACGGCCACTGTCGTGGGGGCGGGAATGTTCTGTGTTCGGTTTTTGTACGGGTGCTCTTGTAGGTAGTTGGCTCTCGCCTTTCGGTCGAGGATGTCGAAGCAACCAGCCAACGGCTTCGGTATGGCAGATCGTGTCCTGGGAGTCAAGAAGTCGGTTTGGTAATGTATGTCCGCAGCACCGGCAGATAGGGATTTTCCTTGGTGACAATCAGAGCTCAGCAGAGCGCGCCTGTTCGTCTTTTTTCTAACTTTGTTCTGTCTTGGGTAGCAGCAATTAATGTTGGGTTGGGTATGTGTTTTCTCTAAGAATTGAGTTGCTATGAATTGGCTGCACATATCACTTCGTCATAATCCTCACAATCTAGTTTAGGGACAACTTTACATTCACAGCGTTTGTTTAAGTATCCAATTAGAGCCAATTTGATGTATTGTTAATGTTTCATGTGTTGTTGCTTATTATTTTGTGTTTAGTCTTAATAAATCATATTGTTATTTTGGACAGAACTTTCATTCTGTTAATAGGTAGAGCAACCCCATCATTCCTCACTATGTTAATGAAACCTTCGTTTAATTAACTTATTTATCAAATTAAATTATTGCAGGTGCCAAACTCTCTTCTACTCCACTGGCAGGGTTGATTAGAGTCAGTTCGCGTATTTTTTTATCCTTGTGCAACAGCAAAAGTTGGAGTTAGAATAGGGGGGGCTTAGAGCATCATGTACATATGTAGATTCTAGAAGAATTGAGTGTTAAATACACTGCGAGCCCCGGCACCTCGCATAATATGGCGACCCTGCCAGGATCTTTCCTGAGAATCACTGATTAACAAACAGTATTCTTAGTACGAACATTCAAATTTTTTTCTCTAATTTTTTTATTGATTAATACCCAAGTTTTTTTTCTGGTAGTTCCGCGTTTAGTTTTAAGTAGCGGCGCATGATTACAGTTTTTGTTTTCAGTGTATATATTTCTTTTGTTCATTGTTTTTGTGTTCCTTTGATGGTGTGTCCGTATCACATCACACTTTGTCGGATTTGTGTGCGGTTTCTGTACCACAACAAATCGTGCGTATAATTACAGCGTTGGAGAGGCGTTGTTGAAATTTTATGTTTATGTGTAAAAAATATATGGAGTAGATTAATTTTATTGTGCATTTTAGATAAATTTGTTTTTCATGAATGTTAACGAGAAGGAAGGCACGACTATTATCGAGCGAAGCTAAAACAAAAGAGGATAGCATAATGGATAAGGGGCAGTTTACTGACGGGAATAGGTTCGGAGATGAGATGGGCACATTTTTAGCAGGACAGGACGCCAGGGTCATTGATGAGGAAGGTGATTTGGACGCGATCTCAGAGCAGCGTTGCGGCCGTGATTATGATAGTGAGGTAGAGGATGAAACAGAGACAGGCATACAGGTCGAGACGGTAGCAGAAGTTTATGATCAAACGAACGAGAGCAGACAGGGGCCAGCCCGGCCACGTCAGAGCTCTAGCGCCCAGGTGTCCAGAGTTACATCACCCATTGGTGACGAGGATCAAAATGATGACATTAACCCAATACTGAGCTTCCTACGATCAATGAAAGAAGAAGCTGACGAACAACGTAAGAAGGAGAAGGAAGAAGCTGACGAACAGCGTAAGAAGGACACTCAGGCAATAATTTCGCATATAGGGAAAATTCGTGGGACAATTACTAACAATAAAGAAAGAATGTGAAGAAACAAAACAAATGTCACTGGTAGCACAAAAAGTAGCCGGCCTAGCCAAAACGGCAGCAATAGGGGCAATGAAAGTCGCGGAAGCAACTTCTAAACTCGCAGGGCGCTTGCGACGTACAACACAATCCCACTCAAAATCCCTAGCGTTCTTAAAGACTCAAGGTAAGATTGTGGTTACGAACATCACGAAACGAATGAAAGAAGTAGAAAGTCGGATAGCAAAACTAGAGCGAAACGGGCACACGAGCACTGTGCGTTCGGATACCAATGATGGAGTACACAGAATTGTGTCTCCGAGGAAAAGCCCGCCGTGCTCTAGCCCAGTGACAGAGTGCGGAACTAACAATGCACACGCAGAAACAGAGAGTAATAGCTCCAATAATTGCAGCCCACTTAGAAGAGCGAATGCTGAATGCCACTTCCACTGTGATACAGACGTAGCACATCACAGTTATCAGCAAGATAGATCAGGACACTCAGCAGACGTGCAAGTATCGGAAACGAGTGACAACACCAGTGCGAGGATCGGACAGAATTTTGATCACAATCACTTCCTGTCGATACTAAAATTCCAGAAATTCAAAGATAATGGAGGGTCGATGCATCCGAAGAGCTGGGTGATGCAATTTACAAATTCATTACCGTCGTCATGGCCAACCCAGGCCAAATTAGAGTTCATGTGTGGTACCATCGAAGGCCAAGCTGCGGAAAAGATGCGGGGCGTGGCAGCGACGTGTCGGACTTATCAGGAATTTGTTGGTGCATTCCTACGGACCTACTGGTCAAAGGAAACGCAAGACAGGATTAAAGAGGAAATAATATTTTGTCCTGAACTGGAAGTGTCCGGGCATAGAAGCGCAACCAAATTTTTTGATGATTTACTCAAGAAGAGTCAATTTTTAGATAGTCCATATAGCAAGGGAGAAATCATCAAATTTTGTTTTTCCAAATTGCCTGTTAGGTATCAACAGACACTTGTCGGCAAGTGCGGATCTGACGTAGAAGCATTCAAGAGTCTATTGCGCGAACTCGAAGTAGTCTTCGATAAACAAGACGCAAATGACAGGAAGAAGGCGCAAAATAACAAATACCACGGGCCAGCAAGGGCAGACGACAACAGATTGCATAATCGCGCTCGTCAGTTAGGAAACCAGGGTTACGGAAATCAAGGTTACACAATTCAAGATTATGGAAACCAGAGACACGGAAACCAGAACGTCAGGGAACAGGGTCAATCTAGGCAAGGAATCTGGGACAGGAGGAATAACGAACGGCAAAGCGACCGTAACTGGAGAGAGCGAAATCAAGGACCACAGGAGAACCAGGAAATTGAAATTAGACCTGAAAATCCTAATGCACGTCAGAGGAGGGGGAGTCTGACAAGGGATTGGCGCTAGTCCATAGGACTCCACCACATCTCTCACACATAGAAGTTCGTGGAATAATAGTAGATTAAGTGGTGTACATAATAGAATAGGCAAATATATGAACCTTTTTCCGGGGAACAATAATCGTTGGATTAATAGATTAAGATTGTTAAAGTATTAACACGCCGCGTTTTCTCGCATAAGAATTTACTGCTGTTAATTTTTTTGTCTATGTTCGGGATCTCCTCTGTCGTTGCGATAAGAGGCACTACCTTTCCATGAGCAATGTTTTTGTCCTTTCCTATCTGGTGTCCATGTTAAGGGATAAGGATGAGTGACGAGATGTCGCACAAACGGGCGCATACAAGAACGTGCTCTTAGAAGCGTTCTGAGAAGTCGTGATACGCTCCATAGCGGCCACAGCCAGTTCGTGAGACGTTCATATCAATGCTTGCAGGCACGCGTCAGTGCACTGCAAGATTGTGGTATATTGCGTGATTTCGAGGATGAATATTGGCAGTATAGTTTTTACAGTGATGCGCCAACATCGTTGTCTTGCAAGTCGGGGTGAACCTGTGAGCGTTTGACTCCAATGGTGCCCTAGGGCCTAGACGGTAGAAATGCGGGCATAAAGCCTACCATGCCAATGTGCTGGTTGGGGATTTAGCATGCTGATTGCGACTGTCACAGATGAATAACCAGTGACTCATACTAGGATATTCGTGACATACTGTGTAGCTGGCGTGTGGTGGGCGACTGAATCCTCAACAGGAACCAGACTTGGCTGGGTCAAATTACATTGCCTCTGGAAAGGTGCGCTTTCATTGCTAAGACTGCATCACATACAAAATTAAGTTCAACTATAAATTTATTGTCTTGTATAGCCATAGCTAACCCAGTCTCCGGAGTTTCAGTGAGGCGTAGTGAAAACTTGGAGGTCATGTCGTACGGCGCGCACATCACTGTCGTCACTAGCGGCGAGCAGCGAGACATCTCAACGTAACAGGAATTATGTAAGAGTATTGTATAAGGTAAACAAAAAAAATAAATAAATAAAATAAATAAATAAATAAATAAAAGGGAAAGTACGTTATACTAGGATAAGTTAAACTGTAGGATTTAACAATAACTAGATTAATATTGTGGGGGTTTTCTACCACAAGTGTGGCGCGCGCCTGTTGGGATGCTATTTTTCAGGTCATCAAATCACAGACCCGAGATGGAGGGACGACCGGCGAGCGAAGTTGCATGTTCTTTATAGCTCAGTAAAACTTAGACCTGCGTAACAACATAATTTAATTAAAAGACATTGAATGTAGATCGTTGGCAAATGATAGTTAATTCTTGAGCATGTCTACTGTCGATCTATATAATTAATAGTAATATTAGTGCGGGCCCGCACATTTAGTTCTTCATCCAATATAGCGTCACACACCATGTACAATCGTGAGATCGGTCTCTACACGAATATCAAGATAAATTATTTCCATTTTTTGTTATGATAGCTACAGATAAATAACTATAAAATTAAAATTACAGTGTCTGAAATGACAGACCATCAATGTATCGTTATGTAAATTTATTATAACATAGAAGGTCATGGGGAAAAGTTAGGCATAGGATTTTTGTAAGAATTGTGCAGAGGACGGGGATCGTGGCAATGCAGAGGCCAGCCGGAGGTCATCGGCTACCTGCAGGAGGAGAGCGTCGGCGCGCTACCTGACGTGAGGGGCGCGAGGGCGTCCGGTCCTACAAGCTGACAGTCACCGGGCCGTGTACCTGAGGGATTAGGCGGAATCATCGCCGGGCCACAAGCGAAAGTGAGGCTGGCCGTTGACACTGACACGCGACCCACGCGCGACAGCCCGTTAGCTCTCCGGACGCGGCGGCCGTTTGGAGGGATTCCCTGCGGCAGGCCACGTTGTCGTGAGTACACGAAGAAGATCACATATCGTGTCAGAACCTGCGCCTCATGTGCCTCAGGACAGAAAGGGACACTATATACTCACCTGTTTGGGTTTTTACAACTCACTAGCATAGGCCGATCTGCATACACAAAGCAGTATCGTGCCACACTAACAAATGTGTGGTCTCATTTCTAACTTATCCTCTCTATTAGAGAGCAGTTTTAGCAATTCGTCGCTCCTAGTTCGATCCTGTATGGATGACCTCACACACTTGTGGAGTCACTCCACGTGCCATCATCCCTCGTCGAACTGCAATATTGGGAAACGTAAAGTACTGTCCAGCGACAGAAAAGACCTAGACTAGTGATGTATCCCAACAAGTAGATCTCAGAGACAATTAATCGGCGTGAGGAGGGCCTATCACTGTGTCTTCCTACCGTACTGCCGTGATCATATGCGTGGGTCTGACTACAATCTCAACAGCGTACTGCAGACGCTCCAGCACTCCCTATTGCTGTTGCAACAACGTAGCAACAACACCCGACGTTTAGCCCTATGTGATGTCAGTACTGTGGCCCCATCCCAAAAGCCCCCCTCCAATGCTCAAGACATGGAACCACGTGCATCAATGCATATGACTCAACATGCCAACCCCCTTAGAGAAACTAATGAATTTGTGAAGTGCTTCGAACATTTCTAACAATGTGATTTAGTGCCTCATTCTCAGCACAGTCGTGAACAGTGTGCAATGTGCACGCACAACTTAATGTCCCATGAACCTTGTTTTTTTTTAAATTTCTTTCTCTAGTGTTGTTTTTGTAATGTATGTGATACCTTGTATGTGTTTGTTTTACACTGTAATTCTTATTACAAATTACTGTATTGTTCTCCACACCATTTTTATCTTGTATTTATTGTTGAGTGTATGGAAACAGTGTGCCTGAAGTCCCCATAAACTGAAGCAGATACCACCACTGTCATTGTGAATGGACCATCAGTTCAGGGAACATTTTGTAAAGGTTATTCTTGCTGCAGGGAGACAGAATGAATCAGAGGTTGTAATTAGATTCTGAAAGCTCACAAAGAGATTGTTAACTTAAATAGTATCATGTGTGAGTGAGTTCAGGTTAGTTTAATGATTAAAATTGTTGTAACATCTTGGGCATTTAATTGCGGAGCACTCCAACTCTGATTGTAAAGAATAAATTGCTCCATATTGGGCTCACATGCCCGGGCCATATTTAGAGAGTGAATGTCTGTGTGAATCGGTGTTTGGAAGGGGCTCCCTGGGTATGGATGTGTGATGTGAGTGTTAGTGTTCCATATTAAGAAGGTGAAGTTGGCTACATCATAAATAATCCTCCCTCTATGAGCTGCATTTTTCAGTTGCAGTGATTTTCTTTATAGAGTGCGGCATGTGCAGCCAGTTTGCGAGATTGTTCTTGGGCGATTGACTCACTACCTTGCTCCTAAGTGAGCCAACCGCTCACCAATTACAATCTAAAATGGCGTAGGGGCTATGAGAGGTGGCATGAGACCCCTCTCATATTTCTATCTTACGATTCTCCTCTCTAATTGCATGCGGTGGAAAGTTGCTATTCCTTCACACGCGGACTTCCCACGCAGCGTCTCTCGTCACCCGGGTGGTCCGGTGACAGGCGGCCTCTGCTGATCTGGAAAGCTTTAAGCCAACGGGTGTGAGGAAGTCGAGTGAATGCTTTTCAGACACCGACATTGTCAAGTGGCACGCCCGCAGAGCCTGAAGTAGCGGCTGGGCTAGAGGTTCCGTTACTTCGCAGAAACTTAGCAAAAACACTTTCTGGCGGGTTACCAGGGAGGCGTGGGAATGACTTGTGTACCCAGGCAGCTGTGGCGGGAAAATTCCCGCCTTTCTGCAAAATAGTAACTGTGATTGGCTTGCTCAGGGCATAGCTCCGTGACGTAGCAAGATCGGCGCAGAAATTGGCGCCAAGAATCTCCATTGGTGGAATGGTAGTGTTCCGGCAATGGAGTGGAATTTTCCGCCGGTTTTCGAGTTGCTGATTGGAACGTTTAACCACGGCCACTGTCGTGGGGGCGGGAATGTTCTGTGTTCGGTTTTTGTACGGGTGTTCTTGTAGGTAGTTGGCTCTCGCCTTTCGGTCGAGGACGTCGAAGCAACCAGCCAACGGCTCCGGTACGGCAGATCGTGTCCTGGGAGTCAAGAAGTCGGTTTGGTAATGTATGTCCGCAGCACCGGCAGATAGGGATTTTCCTAGGTGACAATCAGAGCTCAGCAGAGCGCGCCTGTTCGTCTTTTTTCTAACTTTGTTCTGTCTTGGGTAGCAGCAATTAATGTTGGGTTGGCTATGTGTTTTCTCTAAGAATTGAGTTGCTATGAATTGGCTGCACATATCACTTCGTCATAATCCTCACAATCTAGTTTAGGGACAACTTCACATTCACAGCGTTTGTTTAAGTATCCAATTAGAGCCAATTTGATGTATTGTTAATGTTTCATGTGTTGTTGTTTATTATTTTGTGTTTAGTCTTAATAAATCATATTGTTATTTTGGACAGAACTTTCATTCTGTTAATAGGTAGAGCAACCCCATCATTCCTCACTATGTTAATGAAACCTTCGTTTAATTAACTTATTTATCAAATTAAATTATTGCAGGTGCCAAACTCTCTTCTACTCCACTGGCAGGGTTGATTAGAGTCAGTTCGCGTATTTTTTTTTTATCCTTGTGCAACAGCAAAAGTTGGAGTTAGAATAGGGGGGGCTTAGAGCATCATGTACATATGTAGATTCTAGAAAAATTGAGTGTTAAATACACTGCGAGCCCCAGCACCTCGCAACTTCCAGTTCAGGACAAAATATTATTTCCTCTTTAATCCTGTCTTGCGTTTCCTTTGACCAGTAGGTCCGCAGGAATGCACCAACAAATTCCTGATAAGTCCGACACGTCGCTGCCACGCCCCGCATCTTTTCCGCAGCTTGGCCTTCGATGTGTCCACACATGAATTCTAATTTGGCCTGGGTTGGCCATGACGACGGTAATGAATTTGTAAATTGCATCACCCAGCTCTTCGGATGCATCGACCCTCCATTATCTTTGAATTTCTGGAATTTTAGTATCGACAGGAAGTGATTGTGATCAAAATTCTGTCCGATCCTCGCACTGGTGTTGTCACTCGTTTCCGATACTTGCACGTCTGCTGAGTGTCCTGATCTATCTTGCTGATAACTGTGATGTGCTACGTCTGTATCACAGTGGAAGTGGCATTCAGCATTCACTCTTCTAAGTGGGCTGCAATTATTGGAGCTATTACTCTCTGTTTCTGCGTGTGCATTGTTAGTTCCGCACTCTGTCACTGGGCTAGAGCACGGCGGACTTTTCCTCGGAGACACAATTCTGTGTACTCCATCATTGGTATCCGAACGCGCAGTGCTCGTGTGCCCGTTTCGCTCTAGTTTTGCTATCCGACTTTCTACTTCTTTCATTCGTTTCGTGATGTTCGTAACCACAATCTTACCTTGAGTCTTTAAGACCGCTAGGGATTTTGAGTGTGCTTGTGTCGCACGTCGCAAGCGCCATGCGAGTTGAGAAGTTACTTTTGCGATTTTCATTGCCCCTGTTGCTGCCGTTTTGGCTAGGCCTGCTACTTTTTGTGCTACCATTGACATTTGTTTTGCTTCTTCACATTCTTTCTTTATTGTTAGTAATTCCCCACGAATTTCCCCTATACGCGAAATTATTGCCTCAGTGTCCTTCTTACGCTTTTCGTCAGCTTCTTCCTTCTCCCTCTTACGTTGTATCTCATCTTCTTCCTTCTCTCTCTTACGCTGTTCGTCAGCTTCTTCCTTCTCCTTCTTACGCTGTTCGTCAGCTTCTTCTTTCATTGATCGTAGGAAGCTCAGTATTGGGTTAATGTCATCATTTTGATCCTCTTCAAACGTGGGAGATGTAACTCTGGACACCTGGGCGCTAGAGCTCTGACGTGGCCGAGCTAGCCCCTGTCTGCTCTCGTTCGTTTGATTATAAACTCCTGCTACCGTCTCGACCTGTGTGCCTGTCTCTGTTTCATCCTCTACTTCACTATCATAATCACGGCCGCAACGCTGCTCTGAGATCGCGTCCAAATCACCTTCCTCATCAATGACCCTGGCGTCCTGTCCTGTTAAAATGTGCCCATCTCATCTCCGAACCTATTCCCGTCAGTAAACTGCCCCTTATCCATTATGCTATCCTCTTTTGTTTTAGCTACGCTCGATAATAGTCGTGCCTTACTTCTCGTGATCACTCATGAAAAACAAATTTATCTAAAAATGCACAATAAAAATAGTCTACTACCAATATTTTTACGCATAAACATAAAATTTCAAAAACGTCGTTCCAACGCTATAATTACATGCACGATTTGTTGTGGTACAGAAACCGCACACAAACCCGACAAAGTGTGATGTGGTACAGACACAACATAAAAGAAACACAAAAAAGCAATGAACAAACAAAAATATATATACACTGAAAACAAAAACTGTAATCATGAGCCGCTAATAAAACTAAACGTGGAACTACCAGAAAAAAACTTGGGTATTAATCAATAAAAAAAATTAAGCAAAAAAAATTCTGAGTGTCCCTACTACTAATAATACTTGCTTATCAGAAGATTCCAGGAAAGATCCGAGGCTAAGGGTCTCCATTTTCTGCGAGGTGCCGGGGCTAGCAGTGTATTTAACACTCAATTCTTCTAGAATCTACATATGTACATGATGCTCTAAGCCCCCCCCTATTCTAAATCCAACTTTTGCTGTTGCACAAGGATAAAAAAAATACGCGAACTGACTCTAATCAACCCTGCCAGTGGAGTAGAAGAGAGTTTAGCACCTGCAATAATTTAATTTGATAAATAAGTTAATTAAACGAAGGTTTCACTAACATAGTGAGGAATGATGGGGTTGCTCTACCGATTAACAGAATGAAAGTTCTGTCCAAAATAACAATATGATTTATTAAGACTAAACACAAAATAATAAACAAAAACACATGAAACATTTACAATACATCAAATTGGCTCAAATTGGATACTCAAACAAACGCTGTGAATGTGAAGTTGTCCCTAAACTAGATTGTGAGGATTATGACGAAGTGGTATGTGCAGCCAATTCCTTGCAACTCAAATCTTAGAGAAAACACATAGCCAACCCAACATTAATTGCTGCTACCCAAGACAGAACAAAGTTAGAAAAAAGACGAACAGGCGCGCTCTGCTGAGCTCTGATTATCACTTAGGAAAATCCCTATCTGCCGGTGCTGCGGACATACATTACCAAACTGTCTTCTTGACTGCCAGGACACGATCTGCCATACCGAAGCCGTTGGCTGGTTGCTTCGACGTCCTCGACCGAAAGGCGAGAGCCGACCACCCACAAGAGCACCCGTACAAAACCGAACACAGAACATTCCCGCCCCCACGACAGTGGCCGTGGTTAAACGTTCCAATCAGCAACTCGAAAACCGGCGGAAAATTCCACTCTATTGCCGGAACACTACCATTCCACCAATGGAGATTCTTGGCGCCAATTTCTGCGCCGATCTTGCTACGTCACGGAGCTATGCCCTGAGCAAGCCAATCACAGTTACTATTTTGCAAAAAGCGCGGGAATTTTCCCGCCACAGCTGCCTGGGTAAACAAGTCATTCCCACGCCTCGCTGGTAGCCCGCCAGAAAGTGTTTTCCCTCAGTTTCTGCGAAGTAACGGAACCTCTAGCCCAGCCGCTACTTCAGACCCCTCTGGGCGTGTCTTTTGACAATGTCGGCGTCTGCAAAGCATTCACTCGACTTCCTCACACCCGTCGGCTTAATGCTTTCCAGATCCGCAGAGCCCGCCTGTCACCGGACCACCCGGGTGACGAGAGACGCTGCGTGGGAAGTGCGCATGTGAAGGAATAGCGACTTTTCACTGCATGCAATTAGATAGGAAAATCGTAAGATAGAAATATGAGAGGGGGCTCATGCCACCTCTCATTCTGAGAGTTTCATTTTATCGTGTATTTCGTACATTGCGTAAATGTTTGTTCCATTTATACAATTCACGTTCAGATTTTATGAAACGGAATCGTCTTTGCACACTGCTAAACTTTTACACGTTTTCTCTCTCCTTCGTTTTACCAAAAAATTTGGAACCTTTTCTTTGACACTGAAAGCTATTGCTGTATATCTCGTTTTAGGGCTACAAAGGCACTGCGTTTTTTTGTGAAGTTTAATTAACACAACAATTATTGTTCGGACCACAAGTCACGGATCCTCAGTTACTTCCTGTTTCTTTAAATGTTCCCAAAATGTCTATAACAAAATGTCGTCGTTATTCGAATGAATGTCCGAGAAACTAACTAATAAACAACACATATGTAGGTCTTTAGGAGAAGTAGATGCTGTCCACCGCAAACCACTCTTTTCAAATTTCATCTCTGCAATGTTGAAAACATTAATTAATTACTATGAAACTTTGGAACTTGCGCATACACAAATGTTATTAACTAGCATATACAATGAAAATACAAAGAGAATTCATTCAGTTTTATCCCCATTGTTAATACTTGGCGATACTTCAAAGGCAACTGCTAATTATTATGGACATTAAATTTGCAATTTCAAGCGAATATTAACTGCGGACAATTGTGTCAAGGACTCCATTTTACAACTGAATCTATCTTTACAAATTACGATTGGGTTGTGGTGTGTTATCTGTTTACCGATTTACCGCATTGTCCTAACGGATACGTTCTTCGTACGCTCCACGTTGATATCTGCGGTTAGTACGTAATGTTGCCATGCATCCACCGTGTTGTGTGTGCGCTGTCTGCCGCAGCTATGGCAGGGGTGTACATTCTTCCAGCCACCTTTCGAGTTACGTGCAGTGAATGTCAGCAGCTAAAATTTTGATATTGTGTTTCTTTGAGTGTATTCTTCCCGTATAAAAGGTTTTAGGACAGCGACATGTCGGACTGGACATTTCTCAACTCAGAGGTATGGCTACGTAGGACACTGTGTCGCTGGACGCTGATATTGCGGCGGCGCGGTTCTTTCCGTCCCTTTGCGACGGACCTGCACCTACCTGTGAACATTGTCTCAGCAGACCATCAGCAGGAAAGCCGAGTGAAACCTACTGTACTTCGACGTGAACCAGGCTGCAATTTAATTCACTAATCTACGTTTCGGGAGAAAGTTTTCACACAAACGTAAGGTTGGAAATTTTGTCCTCAATTAAAATATTCTGAAACTTAGGTGAACAAGTATCACTGCCAAGCCCGTGCTAGTCTTTAACACACTCATAATCCCTTTCACTCACGTTAGCAAGTTTATGGTGTTGCATTTCCCGAAAACGTAATATCTACTAAAATACTGATTGTTTTTGATTGAGAATGCTCGCCAAATATTAATTCTGTCGGTACCAAATGCAGTCACAGTTTTTAGCCACCGACCTGCTCAATACGCCACGTGGTATGTATGTCTTTTCTCGTCACAAAATTCACTTAAAAATTCCGAAATATCTACACACCCATCGGAATTATTATGCCGTCACTTTACCACACTTTTGATGTATGAAACACTGCTAGATCCGGCAACTTATCATTTCCATCTGGACTACTACTACACACGTCCGAACTGTTTCACGGCTAGGCTCCGACCCTACTCTCGAATACTCTAAGTCTTCTCTACCAGCAGAGAAAGGCGCGCGAAGACTATTGCTTTACCATTGGTCAGTTTACTCAACAGCCAATAGAAAAACAATATTCTCCCGCGTCAATCCGCGCTTTTCATCAATAACCAGTCGCAAAATAGTAAACCTAACGACTGCAATTTTTACCGACGTAATTATCTAATATGCTGAAGTTTTGTTTATGCATAAAGTTATTTACTATTGTTATTTATACCTGAATTAACTTTCCTTTTACCATAAACTTACTGTACAAATCTATTCTACAAAAATCCCCTTTGTTCATATCCACACTTCTTTGAAATGTTCCCACACTAAATCCTACTACACAACTCGTTAAACAATTCTCTTCATATTAACCTTAAACCACACTCACGCATCATTCATACTGCTAAAACACATTTATAACATGTTACATACACAAATGGTTCAAATGGCTCTGAGCACTATGGGACTTAACTGCTGAGATCATCAGTCCCCTAGAACTTAGAACTACTTAAACCTAACTAATCTACGGACATCACACACATCCATGCCCGAGGCAGGATTCGAACTTGTGACCGTAGCAGTCGCGCGGTTCCAGACTGTAGTGCCTAGAACCGCTCGGCCACTTCGGCCGGCTTACATACACAAAAAGACATAATAACACTTTATGAAAATACTAGAACAGTTTATGAAAAACATTCTATTACTTTAGTGCGCTCTAGTGGGCACAATCGAAACTAAAATCACAGTCCCCCTATCCAATATTGTCCTCTATCGGCTGATACATAAACTACGTGCGCGTCCAGTCTCGCGTCACCATCTGTCACTATCCAGCTCTGAGACACATCTCCCACTTAACCGCCTCCAAGGCAGGATCGTTATACGGCGCTACGCCTCAATATGTACCATCAGTAGCACGACGGCACTGAACTGTTATCATGATTCTTCCGATAGAAAGTTAAGCTTCTGTTAGAAAAATTGACAGCCAGTTGACTATTTGTTGCATACTGAATTTAGGTGCACACAAATACGGACACTGCTCAACAGCGCAGCTGAACGCTGTAAGCGTAAAGCACAAACATGTCCACAGTAGTATGTTGTTTTCATCAGACTGTTCATTCATATGCTACGTACAGCAATAAGGTATGCATGCTTTACATTGAGGTGACAAAGGTCGCGGGATGCCTCTTAATATCGTGTCGGACCTCCTTTTGCCAAGTGTATTGCAGCAGCTTGACGTGACATGGTCTCAACAAGTCGGTGGAAGTCCCCTGCCGAAATATTGAACCATGCTGCCTCTATAGCCGTCCATGATTCACAAAGCGTTGCCCGTGCAAGATTTTATGCACGCACTGACCTCTCGATTACGTCCCATAAATGTTCGATGACGTTCATGTCGGGTGATCTGGGTGGCCAACTCATTCGCTCGAATTGTCTGGAACGCTCCTCAGACCAGTCGCGAACAACTGTGGCCAGGTGATATGCCCCACTGTCATTCTAAAAAATTCCATCGTCGTTTGCTGCAAATGGTCTCTAAGTAGCCGAACATGATCACTTCTAGTCAATGATCGCTTCAGTTGGATCAGAGGACACAGTCCATTTCATGTAAACACAGCCCACATCATTATGGCTTGCACAGTGCCTTGTTGACAACATGAGTCCATGGCTTGGTGGGATCTGCAACACATTCGGAACCTACCATCAGCTCTTACCATCTGAAATAGGCACTCATCTGATCAGGCCACCGTTTTCCGGCAGTCTGTGGTCTAACCGGTATGGTCACGAGCCCAGCAGCGGCGCTGCAAACGATGTCGTGCTGTAAGTAAAGACGTCGGTCGTCTGCTGCAATAGGCTATTAGCACCAAATTTCGCCGCACTATCCTAACGGACGCTTTCTTCGTACGTTACACATTGATTTCTACGGTTAGAACGCAGTGTTGTTTTTCTATTAGCACAGACTACGCAAACGCCGGTACTTTCGGTCGTTAACTGAAGGCCATCAGCCACTGTGTTGTGTGGTGGGAGGTAATGCCTGAAGTCTGATATTCTCGCCAGACCCTTGACAGTGTGGATCCTGGAATACTGTATTTGCGAAACGGAATTTCCCATGCGTCTAGCTCCAGCTACTACTCCGCGTTGCCGGCCGGAGTGGCCGAGCGGTGCTAGGCGCTACAGTCTGGAACCGCGCGACCGCCGAGGTCGCAGGTTCGAATCCTGCCTCGGGAATGGATGTGTGTGATGTCCTTAGGTTAGTTAGGTTTAAGTAGTTCTAAGTTCTAGGGGACTGATGACCTCAGATGTTAAGTCCCATAGTGCTCAGAGCCATTTGAACCATTTGAACTACTCCGCGTTCAAAGTCTGTTAATACCCTTCTTGCGGCCATAATCGCGTAGGAAATCTTTTCAAATGAGTCATATGGGTACAAATGACAGCTCCCCCTATCCACTGCCCTTTCATGCCTCGTGTACACGATACTATCGCCATCTGTATTCGTGCATAACGCTATTCCGTGACTTTTGTCACCTCAGTAAATTCTTTCTGTGGGGCAGAATTTCTGAAACTGTGTCCTGTCAGATTACATTGCATATATGTTTCGAGTCAGAAAGCTTTGTATCTTATTATTTGGGCATTACATACTTCATTCTGCATATCTTAAAAATATATCTAGGCTTCCCAAACACGCACACACAACTTTCACGGAATGGCCTTCTTCTCGCACCAATTCCGACACCCCTATTATCCTGTATAAAATTTGTTTTTTTTTTTTTTTTTGTGAAACACATGCTAACATTTTTTAAGTGTGCCCCATTGTTCGAGTGGGTAATGATTCACTGAGTAGGAAATATAGAGATCCTGTAATCCTCCAGCAAGAACGGAATGCTTCTAATACAAGTACCGCAGTTATGATGCTTGCCTCTATTGGTAATTCCAATAGTCCAGACTTTTGCAAGCACGGTATATAGTACGCACTTCCGAGAAAGTCACTGGTTTTGGAGCCGTCAATATAGATACAGACTGCGTCCAGATGCTGTCTTAAAAACTGCGCCAAAGTTTTGTTGTTAATATGCACCTCATGTTCAAAAGTAAAGCCAGCTATTACGTTCGCATGAGATAATTTTAATGGCTAATTTTTTGTCCAGCATGTTGAAAATCATGGCTGATGGCGTCCGCAACTGTAGTAATTATTTGGAAACAAGTTACAGCACCTGTTACAATTTTATGTTTTTACACCACTACCGGTTTCAGCCACGAGGTTCATATTCAAGCAGAGTCTGGTGGGACGTATGAAGAGACAGTGATTAAATACGAGAGAGTGGTGTTATAGGAGGGGCCTGTAAAGGTGAAGAGCAGAGAAGGATGAGAGGACAAAGGCAATATCAAATGCTTAACAAAGGAATAAATTTCTACTTGAAAGGAAAAAAAATCCAAACTCATAGTTTTTAACAAGCAACGAAGTGTTATAACTCATATCTAAGATATGTTGTAACTGTCAGGCAGAATTCGGTATGTAACGTATTCGTAACAACAGGTATTTGAGAAATTGGACACTTACATTTAGTTTAGTAAAAGATTTTTGTTTAACATTTTCATGATACATTGATAGTATTTACATGATTAAAAATGAAAAGTTGATGGTAGTATGCATTTCAAATAATTGTTGTTCTTGTGGTCTTCAGTCTTGAGACTGGTTTGATGCAGCTCTCCACGCTACTCTATCCTGTGCAAGCATCTTCATCTCCCAGTACCTACTGCAACCTACATCCTTCTGAATCTGCTTAGTGGTTTCATCTCTTGGTCTCTCTCTACAATTTTTACCCTCCACACTGCCCTCCAAAACGAAATTTGTGATCCCTTGATGCCTCAGAACATGTCCTACTAACCGATCCCTTCTTCTAGTCAAGTTTTGCCACAAACTCCTCTTCTCCCCAATCCTGTTCAGTACCTCCTCATTAGTTATGTGATCTACCCATCTAATCTTCAGCATTCTTCTGTAGCACCACATTTCGAAAGCTTCTATTCTCTTCTTGTCCAAACTAGTTATCGTCAATGTTTCACTTCCATACATGGCTACATTCCATACATATACTTTCAGAAACGACTTCCTGACACTTAAATCTATACTCGATGTTAACAAATTTCTCTTCTTCAGCAACGCTTTCCTTGCCATTGCCAATCTACATTTTATATCCTCTCTACTTCGACCATCATCAGTTATTTTGCTCCCCAAATAGCAAAACTCCTTTACTACTTCAAGTGTCTCATTTCCTAATCTAATTCCCTCAGCATCACCCGATTTAATTCGACTACATTCCATTATTCTCGTTTTGCTTTTGTTGATGTTCATCTTATATCTTCCTTTCAAGACACTGTCCATTCCGTTCAACTGCTCTTCCAAGTCCTTTGCTGTCTCTGACAGAAATACAATGTCATCGGCGAACCTTAAAGTTTTTATTTCCTCTCCATGGATTTTAATACCTACTCCGAATTTTTCTTTTGTTTCCTTTACTGCTTGCTCAATATACAGATTGAACAACATCGGGGAGAGGCTACAACCCTGTCTCACTCCCTTCCCAACCACTCCTTCCCTTTCATGTCCCTCGACTCTTATAACTGTCATCTCCTTTCTGTACAAATTGTAAATAGCCTTTCGTTCCCTGTATTTTACTCCTGCCACCTTCAGAATTTGAAAGAGAGTGTTCCAGTCAACATTGTCAAAAGCTTTCTCTAAGTCTACAAATGCTAGAAACGTAGGTTTGCCTTTTCTTAATCTAGCTTCTAAAATAAGTCGTAGGGTCAGTATTGCCTCACGTGTTCCCATATTTCTACGGAATCCAAACTGATCTTCCCCAAGGTCGGCTTCTACCAGTTTTTTCCATTCGTCTGTTAAGAATTTTTGTATTTTGCAGCCGTGACTTATTAATCTGATAGGTCGGTAATTTTCATATCTGTCAACGCCTGCTTTCTTTGGGACTGGAATTATTATATTCTTCTTGAAGTCTGAGGGTATTTCGCCTGGCTCATACATTTTGCTCACCAGATGGTAGAGTTTTCTCAAGACTGGCTCTCCCAAGGCTGTCAGTAGTTCTAATGGAATGTTGTCTACTCCCGGGGCCTTGTTTCGACTCAGGTCTTTCAGTGCTCTGTCAAACTCTTCACGCAGTATCATATCTCCCCTTTCATCTTCATCTACATCTTCTTCCATTTCCATAATATTGTTCTCAAGTACATCGCCCTTGTATAGACCGTCCATATACTCCTTCCACCTTTCTGCTTTCCCTTCTTTGCTTAGAACTGGGTTTCCATCTGAGCTCTTGATATTCATACAAGTCATTCTCTTTTCTCCAAAGGTCTCTCTAATTTTCCTGTAGGCAGTATCTATCTTACCTCTAGTGAGATAAGCCTCTACATCCTTACATTTGTCTTCTAGCCATGCCTGCTTAGCCATTTTGCACTTCCTGTCGATCTCATTTTTGAGACGTTTGTATTCCTTTTTGCCTGCTTCATTTACTGCATTTTTATATTTTCTCCTTTCGTCAATTAAATTCAATATTTCTTCTGTCAACCAAGGATTTCTATTAGCCCTCGTCTTTTTACCCACTTGGTCCTCTGCTGCCTTCACTACTTCATCCCTCAATGCTACCCATTCTTCTTCTACTGTATTTCTTTCCCCCATTCTTTTCAATTGTTCCCTTATGCTCTCCCTGAAACTCTGTACAACCTCTGGTTTAGTCAGTTTATCCAGGTCCCATCTCCTTAAATTCCCACCTTTTTGCAGTTTCTTCAGTTTTAATCTACAGTTCATAACCAACAGATTGTGGTCAGAGTCCACATCTGACCCTGGAAATGTCTTACAATTTAAAACCTGGTTCCTAAATCTCTGTCTTACCATTATATAACCTATCTGAAACCTGTTAGTATCTCCAGGCTTCTTCCATGTATACAACCTTCTTTTATGATTCTTGAACCAAGTGTTAGCTATGATTAAGTTGTGCTCTGTGCAAAACTCCACCAGGAGGCTTCCTCTTTCATTTCTTACCCCCAATCCATATTCACCTACTACGTTTCCTTCTCTCCCTTTTCCTACTACCGAATTCCAGTCACCCATGACAATTAAATTTTCGTCTCCCTTCACTATCTGAATAATTTCTTTTATTTCATTATACATTTCTTCAATTTTTTCGTCATCTGCAGAGCTAGTTGGCATATAGACTTGTACTACTGTCGTAGGCGTGGGCTTCGTGTGTATCTTGGCCACAACAATACGTTCGCTGTGCTGTTTGTAGTAGCTTACCCGCATTCCTATTGTTTTATTCATTATTAAACCTACTCCTGCATTCCCCCTATTTGATTTTGTATTTATAATCCTTTATTCACCTGACAAAAAGTCTTGTTCCTCCTGCCACCGAACCTCACTAATTCCCACTATATCCAACTTTAACCTATCCATTTCCCTTTTTAAATTTTCTAACCTACCTGCCCGATTAAGGGATCTGACAATTCACGCTCCGATCCGTAGAACGCCAGTTTTCTTTCTCTTGTTAACGACGTCCTCCTGAATAGTCCCCGCCCGGAGATCCGAATGGGGGACTATTTTACCTCCGGAATATTTTACCCAAGACGATGCCATCATCATTTAACAATACAGTAAAGCTGCATGTCCTCGGGAAAAATTACGGCCGTAGTTTCCCCTTGCTTTCAGCCGTTCGCAGTACCAGCACAGTAAGGCCGTTTTGGTTAGTGTTACAAGGCCAGATCAGTCAATCATCCAGACTGTTGCCCCTGCAACTACTGAAAAGGCTGCTGCCCCTCTTCAGGAACCACACGTTTGTCTGGCCTCTCAACAGATACCCCTCCGTTGTGGTTGCACCTACGGTACGGTTATCTGTATCGCTGAGGCACGCAAGCCTCCCCACCAAAAGCAAAGTCTATGGTTCATGGGGGGAGGTTCAAATAATTATGTATGTATATTACAAGATTCCTGAAATTCTCGGAAACAGTTTATTCCTTTGTAAAGACGCAGTTGAATTTTAACATGCTAACATTAATACTATATGTCCTTTGCAATGTACCTACTACATCGTTGTGGGTAGAGTTATCTGGAACCTGTTGTGTTGGACTCCGATACATAGTAGTTCTGCCTCTATACTGGCTGAAGGGCCCTCTCTTTTTTTTATATGTCATGTATTTTCCCTACTTGCAGAGTGACTCTGATATTCTGGATTCGGACTCTAGTAGATCAGTTTGTTTATTACGGCAAATTTTGAAACTGACAGAGTCCCTCTCCACAGGTGGTACACAACCTTTGAAAAATCTCCTTTGCACAATACTCCATCGCTAATGAAATAAAAGATTCTGGGTATTAGCAGTTCATCAGAATTTCCACATCCCAGTAAAATTGAAGTGCAATCAGTAAAAACACTGTTGAGGTCGGATATTCATATGCGTTATTGGAAACTTAAAATAGATTAAAGTATACAGGGTGAACACTAGTAAAATCGATAAACGGCAGGGACAAATTCCTGAATAGAAATGGAAGAAGAAAGACCCCGTGAACATGTGTCCGAAAATGGACGGTGAGCTTGCAACGACAACAAATCGACCCGGAACTCAGTACAGAGCTGCATCCACGTCACAACAGATGTTCAAAGTGGCCTCCATGGGATGCAGCTGATACGGATAGTAGCGGTACTTTGGCTTACACCGTGTTGGCGGGCAGTTGCCTCGGCATTGTACCGGGGTTCGTCTCAATATCCTATAGAACCTGGTTCTCCAAATCTGGTGTACGCACAGTCCGCCGCCTCCCAGCACGTTCGCAAGGACCCAGGGCTTAAACTGTGTCATGTGGTTGGTGTCTGTGGGGGTACTTGTTTTGGTATAGCTGTGCTGCCTGTCGACCGTTTCCATCTGTTTGGCCGTACTCAAACACCATCTCGGCTTGTTCTCGATATGAATACCGAACCATTCTGCTGGTTACAGCGCGCTGCAGCAATCACACAGTCTGCGAAACATAAGGAACACGCGGCACGCAGTCAGAGGAGCTGTCATTCGTCAGCGCCCTCCACTGTGGCAAAGATGCATTTCCGGACACTTGTTCGTAAGACCTTTTTTTCCTCAATTTCCAGTATGGAATCCGTACCTGCAGTTTCTTGGTTTTATTACTGTACGCCCTGTATATACGTCAATAATGAACAACACAGGTCACTTAAGTATTCTGTTGCTACAAATTGTTTCCAATTCACTTAATTTCATCTCTTGCGTGTGCCCAGCAAGGTCCAAAAATGCCCAATAATGCATGCTTTACACAAACATTATTTTCGAATTCACTTGCATGTACAATTTGTTCATTACGTCAAAGTGTGATTTATGTCACGTAAAAGATACTACATAGCAAGAAGTGACCTTACCTCTGCATCTACTTGTAATTGTTCAAACAATGTCGATAACTTCTCGCGTGTGTGTCGTGAACAAAGGCGCGAACAGCGAGTCTTTCCAGAAGTACGAAAAACGTTGAGGGGACCGAAGCAGAAGTCAGAGGCGTTGGCTCCTTCGTGTCGAATCTGCACCTATCGTCACTGGCACTCAAACACAATTACCATACCATTTCCAGAATGAGATTTTCACTCTGCAGCGGAGTGTGCGCTGATATGAAACTTCCTGGCAGATTAAAACTGTGTGACCGACCGAGACTCGAACTCGGGACCTTTGCCTTTCGCGGGCAAGTGCTCTACCAACTGAGCTACCGAAGCACGACTCACGCCCGGTACTCACAGCTTTACTTCTGCCAGTACCTCGTCTCCTACCTTGCCAGGAAGTTTCATATCAGCGCACACTCCGCTGCAAAGTGAAAATCTCATTCTGGAAACATCCCCCAGGCTGTGGCTAAGCCATGTCTCCGCAATATCCTTTCTTTCAGGAGTGCTAGTTCTGCAAGGTTCGCAGGAGAGCTTCTGTAAAGTTTGGAAGGTAGGAGACGAGATACTGGCAGAAGTAAAGCTGTGAGTACCGGGCGTGAGTCGTGCTTCGGTAGCTCAGATGGTAGAGCACTTGCCCGCGAAAGGCAAAGGTCCCGAGTTCGAGTCTCGGTCGGGCACACAGTTTTAATCTGCCAGGAAGTTTCATATCAGTGCACACTCCGCTGCAGAGTGAAAATCTCATTCTGGAAACATCCCCCAGGCTGTGGCTAAGCCATGTCTCCGCAATATCCTTTCTTTCAGGAGTGCTAGTTCTGCAAGGTTCGCAGGAGAGCTTCTGTAAAGTTTGGAAGGTAGGAGACGAGGTACTGGCAGAAGTAAAGTTGTGAGTACCGGGCGTGAGTCGTGCTTCGGTAGCTCAGTTGGTAGAGCACTTGCCCGCGAAAGGCAAAGGCCCCGAGTTCGAGTCTCGGTCGGTCACACAGTTTTAATCTGCCAGGAAGTTTCACCATACCATTTATTAGTGTCGCTTTACTATGATGCGATTCTGCGACGGTCGGCATTAAGGAGTTTAGTAAGGGTCGAAGCAGAATGCTTAAAAATACAACAAAACACTTAAAAGATCTGTAGGGAGACGTAAAAGAAAACATCGTAAAAAAGAGTAATACGAAAAAACTAAAGAGAATAGACGACTCTTAGAGAACCTTGCCGAAAGACGGGTCAAGGCTGGAAAGCCAGCTACAGCGAGTAAGTGGAATCACCAAACGTGTCTCTGTACGCAGACAAGATGCATTCCCTGTTCAGACAAATTTCGGGCTTGCAGCTGGTCGTCGCTTAATTCATCGCACGTTACTTCGACTGGACACTTGCCAATTATCTTCAGGGGAACCAGCTAAGACAGAACCAGCTAGACAACCTTCGATGGCTCAGCTGAAGATAACTATCAGTGCCATGCCGAGACATTGTACGCTGAATTAAGGGGACCACACCGTGGTTCATGGCGAAAAAACTCGATTTTCCGTTTTCATCATATTTCGATAGATTAAGGTTTTGTTTAAGTACTCTGAAAAGGATTTTGCTGAAAAAATTTTTTCGACCATTTAAACGACGACCGGCTGCAAGCCGGAGATTTGTTTCAACGTTCAGTTGGCCGGAAAAATTTTAAAATACACAAGATACGTTCCCTATCCTCTACAGTCCTTTCCTGTAACCCGCCCCTCCTCTACCTAACTTCAAATGTTATTTACGTTATCATTTTAAAATCTGGACCAGTTATTATGCAACAATACTTATTTTACTACACTTGTTTTTTCGATGATGCTTGTTTTACTTTTTCTCTTCATGTTATTTGTTCGATTTGTACCCCGTTTTTTTCTAATTTATTGTTATGTAGGGTTACCTTTATTCAGGTAATCACTTGAAATTGGCGTTGGTGGTTGCAACCGGCCGCGGTGTTAGAAAATAATATTTGCAACTGTTGCTGTGATTTGTTTCCGATTTTGATTGGAATGGGAGTCTATAACTATTTTCTGTAGATACCCTAACGGTCTTCCTCGAAATCTCTCGTCTATTGTAACATCCTTCGCTCTGACACTATTAATCCTTCTACTACCAGGATTTTTTCGTTTCAGCGAGTACTACTGCAATCATAAAGACGCCAAGTAATTCACACGTTATAACAGCAGTATTAAAACTGAAGCAAAAACATACGTTACAGCTGTTCATCGCAACAGTCGTCATTATATTGTCATAAATGTTACTTTCAAGACACAAATTTCGATTAGGCTCATATTAACCCCAGTGGTATGCAGTGCAAAAAAAACAACGAATAAATTACAATGTGTTGTAATGTAGGGACTCAGAGGGAGAAAGTCATACGTTTTCAAAATATCTCTGAAAACAAGGGATATATGGCCAACGTGAATAAGTTTACGGCGTCACATTGACACCAGTAGTAATAAGGAAGGGTACAACAGCAGCTGAGTCAAGAAACCCTAGTGATGGATACAAAAATAAGCGGTAAATGATGTTTCCAATGCTGCAGGCGTTTCGTATAACAGTGCTTCAGCTTAACAGTCATCACTATTTTCATAAAAATTACAATCGTCAAATAAAAAGCGATTTAAACAGAACACACGTTGACCCCAGGGTTACTCCGTGGAAAAGGTATGACTACATTTTAATCTGCTGTAAATATAAACATTACCGAAACGTTATTGGAAGCAACTGAATCAGAGGGATGAAGTCACATATTTTGAAAATAATAGGTTTGAATACAAAGGAGACAAATATTTTCAGTGTGCTGGCGGGGTCATGTTGACTACAGTGGTACTAGGAGCGTTAAACAGTCTTCAAAAATTAAAGAAAAGACTTTCCAACAGTGATTACCTTCGAATTAATTATATTCAGCTTCACTTACTCTGAGAAGGTGGGCTAGCAGATTACTTGCAGTAATAAAGCTATTATATCAATTTTAACTTCTTTCTCGTCGACCATCGTAGTATCTTCTGTTGTTGCCGCAACAGTATCAGGGTGTCATATTTTCCTGCTTGGATGCAAAAGACTCCTGGAGTACCGATTTCATACATTAAGTTAATAATAAAATGTTGCCGCTATTCGAATTCACATTAAACTGTTTTACTCCGAATCAGGAAATACTTTGAAACAAACGTGGTAATAATACTTCATTGGGTGCTTCCAACAACCACCTTCAACACTAACACAATCTTACACACTCTCAACAGGTAGAACAAAGATATAACTACTTACAGCACAGAGATATTACGAAGTATCGATTCTTTTATGTCCAGAGAGATTTACATGTATCTAATTCTTTCTTTACGAAAGTTTCCAGATTAAATAACAAACCTAACAATAGTGGCAATAATTTCAAATGTAATGACAATTTCAAATTAAATTCCAAATACAAAAAACAATAATGTTTTTTGAAGAAATTAATAATGTTTATGTTTGATCCAGCATTTGAACGCAATTTTTATATCTGAATATAAATAAAATAGTACATTACGAATTGTTCATTCAGAAACTCAAAGTTATGTAATTTCAGAAAAATATTTGTGTACCGGGTGCTCAAATTTTCAATGTGTATCGCCAAGTTCAAAATGTAATTAAAGTAGGATGACTGATCAGTTCCATTACCAAGTACAAAATGTAATTAAAGTAGGATCACTGATCAGTTCCATTACAGTATCTACAGGCGCTTCGACTAAGGGAGGAAGGGTTCTAGCTAGCCAGAAGCGTCGAACTAAGCACGTCTACGAATTTGAAAAGTAAACAAAATTAATTGTACGGCGAGTAAGTCAGTTAGCCTGGTGCAAGCTTTAACTTAACAGAGGCGTATGCACCTCGCACTCTTTCTTTTTCCAGCGCACTGGGTCGCCGGAGCGGCCTGGTACGACAAGGGCGCGCACGCGAATGGCCCTTCGGCCCAGACCTGGGAGTCAATTCTGTCGTGAAACTCCTGTTGGCGCGGCGCGGCGCGGGGCGGCGCGCTATCGACTTCCTGTCAGGCGCCCGGAAGGGTTCGCCGATGGTCGACCCGGAGTGTGCCTTGGCAAGCGTAAGCAGAGGCGAGGGGACAGCAACCGCTCCCCACCCCGTAGCCGCCAACCACGCGCCCTCTGCGACGGCGGGTCGCCGGCATTTCTCTGCCACGTTCCGCTCTCGTGCTGAAGGAGTTCCGTAGAGATACAATGGCACCTGTGTTCACGTGCGGTCTCAAGAGCTATGTCTCTGGTGTCTGCCGGTAGAAACGCTCCTGGATCGCTAGAGCTCTTCCTCCTTTAGTCCGAGCGCCCGTAGATACTGGATGAGGTATCGAATACATTGCTTCCCCCTTCTTATACCTGCCGTGGAGATCACGAATGTAAAATTAGAGAGATTCGAGCGCGCACGGAGGCTTTCCGGCAGTCGGTCTTCCCGCGAACCATACGCGACTGGAACAAGAAAGGAAGGTAATGACAGTGGCAAGTAAAGTGCCCTCCGCCACACACCGTTGGGTGGCTTGTGGAGCATAAATTCAGATGTAGATGTACTTTGATGGAACTGATTAGTGATCCTATTTTCACTATATTTTGTACTTACCGATACGTATTGCGAATTTTACCGCGCGATACACAAACATTTTTCTGAAAGTTCCATTAAGTTTCGGGTGTGCAGCCGCAAGAAATCTCCTTCCTCTTCTAATATTTCGACTGTATAACGTTCAGCCATCTTCAGAGTGAGCCGCAATACTGCCGCTCCAGTTTTTCTTTTCTTTATTGTTATTTTAAACACCTTGTACAAAGGTGGGCTGTCAGCAGCATAGTACGCTGCTCTTCAGCCGCGAGTGGTACAATAAATGACATAAAGTAGTGACAGATAATACAATAAAAATGGCGGGTAAAAACTGTAGACACAAAAACAAGATACATGAAGCCGTTCACGCTGGACAAGAAAAAACACTAAAACCCGCTGACACGGCGCACATAGCATGGAGGACGGCGACGGCACACGTGAACAGTGGTGGCGTGACGGCGAAAGAGCACTAAACACAAACGAAGGCACACACACGAGACACTGATGGCGATGATCTCCGGCGCGCGAATGTTCACTGACCGTGTGTGAGTCCGGGGACCTGCCAAGAGAGGAGGAGGAGGAGGAAGGGGAGCAGAAGAGGGAGAGGGGAGAGCAGAGATGCCATGGGCAGGGGAGAGAGGGGGAGGGAGGAAGGGGGAAGAGGGGCGGAGGAAGGGGGATGGGGGAAAAGGAAAGAGAAGGGAGGGAGGGTGCCTAAAGGAAAGGACACAAGAAGTGGGGGGGAGGATCAATGTTGATAGGAGGGGTAGATGGAGGGGAGGAGGACATCATCAGGGAGGGGGAGCTGGCAGAAGCCACCTTGGGAGAGGGTAAGGAGGGTGGAGAGATGGTGACCGGGTGGGACGTGGGAATACAGGCGCGGCAGCGGGCGGGGGTGGGAGAGGATGGGTGAGACAAGCGGGCGAGGAGGATCGAGTTTGCGGGAGGTGTACAGGATCCGTATCCTTTCAAGGAAAAGGACGAGGTGGGGGAAGGGGATGAGATCGTACAGGATCTGCGTGGGGGAGGGGAGACGGATGCGATAGGCGAGGCGGAGAGCATGGCGTTAAAGGATTTGGAGGGATTTATAAAAGGTAGGGGGGGGGGGGGCGGAGATCCATGCCGGATGGGTGTAACAAAGGATAGGGCGGATGAGGGATTTATAGGTGTGGAGGATGGCGGAGGGGTCCAGACCCCACGTACGGCCGGAAAGGAGCTTGAGGAGGCAGAGTCGGGAGCGTGCCTCGGCTTGGAGCGTCCGGAGATGGGGAGTCCAGGAGAGGGCCGCTCCAGTGCTCGCTTCGTCCCTTTATACTGTTGTACCGTGCGACTGCGCATGCGACCACAGATGCAAATGCGCCAGAGACGTTGGTCGGCGGCAGAGACGTGCATAATGCGCGAGTTGTATCTATGACTCCGCAGTTGATCTGTGTTGGCATATCGATGTATCATTGTGAGCTGCACTGTGACGACGTCTTTGCGGAGTCATAGATACAACTCGCGCATTATGCACGTCTCTGCCGCCGACCAACGTCTCTGGCGCATTTGCATCTGTGGCCGCATGCGCAGTCGCACGGTACAACAGTATAAAGGGACGAAGCGAGCACTGGAGCGGTCCCCCCCCCCCCCTTTTCGTTTTTTTTCCTTCCTCCCTCCTTGTTCCAGGTCCCCCCCCCCCCCCCCATCTGCCTTTGGCTCGGGAGTGTCATCTTTGTGCCGCCCTTTTCGTGCAGTGTTTCACAAAGAGTGTTTTACAGTGAGTGTTCCGTGTTGTGTTTTTTGGGAAGTGTTGCGAACGGCCATCTCTTGCGAACAGAAACCTGACTGTCGCCGTGTTTTTAAATTGTGTGTGTACTATGTTACTTGTCTGATTCCTGTGTCTTTTATTAACATTGCCAACCCCTTTTGCTTTCTGTTTTAACTTTCCGCATTTTTCCGCCATTTTACACTTTACGTCCCCGTTTTATCGTCTGTTTTTCTTATTTCTTTTCTTCTTCCGTTTTTAAAATAAAAGTCTGTAGGCTGTAGAGCAGCGTACTAGGCTGCTGCCAGCCCACCCTCTTCGGGGGGGAATTGAAAATCAACAAAGGAAAAAAAAAAAAAAAACACTGGAGCGGCAGTCTTGCGGCTCACTCTGAAGATGGCTGAACGTTATACAGCCGAAATATTAGAAGAAGAAGGAGATTTCTTGCGGCTGCACACCCGAAACTTAATGGAACAGTCTTTGCGCCGCCATAACCTGAAGATCCACATTTTTCTGAAAATTTGATTTCACAACATAACCTTTTGTACTTGTCAATTTTGAGGTGATTAACAATTTCTGGTTCGTCGTCTCCAATAAAACATGTTACACTGTTTAACAGCTTCTTGCTTGGTCGAGTTTCATTCCGAGTCAGTAAAGAATTTTGAAAATTTAAAAAAAATCAATTTTTTGCTTAAAATGTTCTCTGGGATACCTATTGTATTGTTTATACCAAGTTTACCAGGAACTCCGTTATAGAGCTACAAGGTGACTTGTGAAAAAGTAATATCCCGAAAACAGTTCAAAGCGGAAAAAAACAGTCGATATGTAACTTCAACCACGGCCTAACAGGCATTATGGAAACTATGAACTCGAACTTGACATGGGACCAGCCTATTACAATTTCTGCACAAAAGCGGACAAAAAGCGTTTAGGGCGACCAGAGTAGCGGATGAAAGAAGCTAACCAAGAGGCACGCAGGACCACCATGGCAACGGAGAAGATACGGCAGGACCTCCTCTTGCATCTGGAAGGATTGCTGTGTAGTCCAGCAATCGTTAAATGGAGGTATGCTTAATTTAAAATACAAAAATTGTTACCCATAACTGTAAACAGTTTTTCTCTAAACCTTATTTTCCAAATTGGCGAAAAACATAGCTTTAAGACAGTATATGACTTGACAGAAAATCCTGAGAAATTTTGGTCTTATGTCAAAGCGGTAGGTGGATCAAAACAAAATGTCCAGACACTCTGTGACCAAAATGGTACTGAAACAGAGGATGACAGACTAAAGGCCGAAATACTAAATGTCTTTTTCCAGAATTGTTTCACAGAGGAAGACTGCACTTTAGTTCCTTCTCTAGATTGTCGCACAGATGACAAAATGGTAGATATCGAAATAGACGACAGAGGAATAGAGAAACAATTAAAATCGCTCAAAAGAGGAAAGGCCGCAGAGTACGCGAAGGAACTTGCCCCCCTTCTTGCAGCGGTGTACCGTAGGTCTCTAGAAGAGCGTAGCGTTCCAAAGGATTGGAAAAGGGCACAGGTCATCCCCGTTTTCAAGAAGGGACGTCGAACAGATGGGCAAAACTATAGACCTATATCTCTAACGTCGATCAGTTGTAGAATTTTGCAACACGTATTATGTTCGAGTATAATGACTTTTCTGGAGACTAGAAATATACTCTGTAGGAATCAGCATGGGTTTCGAAAAAGACGATCGTGTGAAACCCAGCTCGCGCTATTCGTCCACGAGACTCAGAGGGCCATAGACACAGGTTCCCAGGTAGATGCTGTGTTTCTTGACTTCCGCAAGGTGTTCGATACAGTTCCCCACAGTCGTTTAATGAACAAAGTAAGAGCATATGGACTATCAGACCAATTGTGTGATTGGATTTAAGAGTTCCTAGATAACAAAACGAAGATGTCATTCTCAATGGAGAAAGTCTTCCGAAGTAAGAGTGATTTCGGGTGTGCCGCAGGGGAGTGTCGTAGGACCGTTGCTATTCACAATACATATAAATGACCTTGTGGATAACATCGGAAGTTCACTGAGGCTTTTTGCGGATGATGCTGTAGTATATCGAGAGGTTGTAACAATGGAAAATTGTACTGAAATGCAGGAGGATCTGCAACGAACGCATGGTGCAAGGAGTGGCAATTGAATCTCAATGTAGACAAGTGTAATGTGCTGCGAATACATAGAAAGAAAGATTCTTTATCATTTAGCTACAAAATAGCAGGTTCCATAAATCATCTGGGAGTACGCATTAGGAGTGATTTAAAATAGAATGATCATATAAGTTGATCATCGGTAAAGCAGATGGCAGACTGAGATTCATTGGAAGAATCCTAGGGAAATGCAATCCGAAAACAAAGGAAGTAGGTTACAGTACGCTTGTTCGCCCACTGCTTGAATACTGCTCAGCAGTGTGGGATCCATACCAGATAGGGTTGATAGAAGAGATAGAAAAGATCTAACGGAGAGCAGCGCGCGTCGTTACAGATCATTTAGTAATCGCGAAAGCGTTACGGAGATGATAGATAAACTCCAGTGGAAGACTCTGCAGGAGAGACGCTGAGTAGCTCGGTACGGGCTTCTGTTGTAGTTTCGAGAACATACCTTCACCGAGGAGTCAAGCAGTATATTGCTGCCTCCTACGTATATCTCGCGAAGAGAATATGAGGATAGAATCAGAGAGATTAGAGCCCACACACCGTCAGGTGGCTTGCGGAGTATGGATGTAGATGTAGATATATATACGATTTCGATCGGAATTTGATGCCGCCATTCCAAACTGAATCCTTTATCCGCGCACGTAGCCGTTTTGCGATATCTTCAAAAGGCTATTTTGGGTGCACGTCTTTGTGTCGAGTTTGAGGACGAAGAAAATGACTTTCGTTTCAAAACGTCACCGTTTTGTTAGAATTTAATATGTTTCCATCATCCTATGTATGCTGTCAGACATTATTTTGGTGCATCCAATGAGACGACTTAGGGAATTCCGGTTGACGTCCAATGTTCCGGCGGCATGGCGTCCTTCAGCCTGGTGCAGCGGTTATGGGGAGCGACCGATGTGGACCCAAAAGTGATTTCAACACAAAACTGGAAGGAATAAAACTATATAAACAGATGTAGCTGTTTATTTTTACTTGAAAAATCGCGAAAATCCCTATTTTTCATGCGTTCAAAGGAGGCTATCCCCTCAAGGGATGGGAGGGGAGTGAATCCACTTCGTGTCCTGCAAATATTAATTATGATTTTCGGTATGTGTCTTGACCGTGTAAGGCAATCGAGTCCGTCTCTTATTGCAGGGGTTCTGAACTGATTATTTAAGAATCTGAAGAGATGTACAGGGGTTACAACATACAAAAAACGTTATCAAAGTATTAATAGACGGAGTGAGTGAGGAGGAAAGGTACGTGCTTTGAGGGGTGATAGTGATTCTGAACAAAAAAAAAAAAAGACACATGCCCTTCCGAATGGTTCCCGAGATAGAACACATTTAATGTACCTTGTTTATTTTCGGTATTACTCAAAAACTGTGTTTTAGAGTAATACCGAAAGTAAACAACAAGCCTGTGTTAGAACCAGGGAATCGCTTCAGACAAATGCTGGAATGGTTCCTTTGAAAGGACACCGTCGTCTTCCTTCCTTAATCCCGTAGGACTGTTGACCTCGCTGTTTGGTTCCCTCTTCCCAAATCAACCAACCAACCCGCCAGAACCAGGGACATTCATGTTGACTGGAATGGCCATCATAATAGTTCAGTTACAGCCAAGAATTTACTGCAGAAAAGTATAAGTAAAGCACATACCAATAAAGGGAAACAGTCATTGTTAGTAAATTACTAAAAAAAGTAGAGAATACAGTGGCGGACAATATGCAGGTTGTCGAAAGCTTTCGAGGTAAACCGTCGAAATCTAGAGACATTTGAGAGATCACTGCACCTGTGAGGGTTTAGTCGGGATGATAGCTAGATGCAACAGCGCTTTTACACGAAATAATTGCTCGTACCGCATTAAAATGGTGGCTCGTTTTTAGGGGCGTCATTATGCGTCTCTGACCAAGGTAATTACGCGGCTATGGTCACCGTATGGACGTTCTCCTGAGAGTCAAGTTGCTTGTTTCCGATGCACCACTGACAGTTTACTGTAACCCTCGCACCCTCGTATTGACGATAGAACACACAAATTGCGTCGCGATTCAATACTACAGTCTCCAGTCGACTTCTCTCCAAGCGACTAACACGGCTACGGTCACCATATGGATATTCTCCTGGGAGTCAAGTTGCTTGTTTCCGATGCACCACTGACAATTTACTGTAACCATCGCACCCTCGTATTGGCGATGCAAGACGCAAATTGCGTAGCGATTCAATACTACAGTCTCCAGCCATCTTCTCCCCAAGTGACTAACGCGGCTATGGTCACCATATGGACGTTCTCCTGGGAGTCAAGATCTTAGGCAGCAAGTGCTTAGAACCGGATATGATAACCATTGGTGTTTTCCGAACGAACCATTTAACTGGAACCGCTGATGTCCGAACAGATACGAGATCCAGGCTGTGGGGTTGATGACGAGGAACAGTCCAATCAAGTTTTGTGAGCTCCTCTCGGATGCAACGAACACGCTGAAGTCGTTTCTTCAATTTCATGAGCGTAGCACGATACACTTCCGAGTTGATCGTTCCACCACGATGGAGAACATCAAACAGAAGACCGCCGCCGTGATTTCACCGGGTGCGGCCTTGAACTTTTTCTTCGGCGGAGAGGGTGTTGTGGCGCCACTCGATGGATTGCCGTTTCGTTACCGGTTCGAAGCGATGAACCCATGTTCCATCGCCTGCGATGATGTTCGACAGACAATTGTCACTATCAGCATCTTAATGTGAAAGCAATTGAGCACAGATGCCCCTTCGTCGCTCTTTACGCTCTTGTGTTGAGAGGTGGCATGAGCCCCCTCTCATATTTCTATCTTACGATTTTCCTCTCTAATTGCATGCAGTGAAAAGTCGCTATTCCTTCACACGCGGACTTCCCACACAGCGTCTCTCGTCACCCGGGTGGTCCGGAGACAGGCGGGCTCTGCTGATCTGGAAAGGGTTAAGCCGACAGGTGTGAGGAAGTCGAGTGAATGCTTTGCAGACGCCGAAATTGTCAAAAGACACGCCCGGAGGGGTCTGAAGTAGCGGCTGGGCTAGAGGTTCCGTTACTTCGCAGAAACTTAGCGAAAACACTTTCTGGCGGGCTACCAGCGAGGCATGGGAATGACTTGTGTACCCAGGCAGTTGTGGCGGGAAAATTCCCGCGCTTTCTGCAAAATAGTAACTGTGATTGGCTTGCTCAGGGCATAGCTTAGTGACGTAGCAAAATCAGCGCAGAAATTGGCGCCAAGAATCTCCATTGGTGGAATGGCAGTGCTCCGGCAATAGAGTGGAATTTTCCGCCGGTTTTCGAGTTGCTGATTGGAACGTTTAACCATGGCCACTGTCGTGGGGGCAGGAATGTTGTGTGTTCGGCCTGTAGGGGTGCTCGGGGTAGTCGGCTCTCGCCTTTCGGTCGAGGACGTCGAAGCAACCAGCCATCGCCTCCGGTACGCCAGATCGTGTTCTGGCAGTTTAGAAGACAGTTTGGTAATGTATGTCCGCAGCACCGGCAGATAGGGATTTTCCTAGGTGATAATCAGAGCTCAGCAGAGCGCACCTGTTCGTCTTTTTCTAACTTTGTTCTGTCTTGAGTAGCAGCAATTAATGCTGGGTTAGCTGTGTGTCTCTCTTAAGATTTGAGTGGCAAGGAATTGGCTCCACATACCACTTTGTCTTAAACCTCACAATCTAGTTTAGGGACAACTTCACCTTCATAGCGTTTGTTTGAGTGTCCAATTTGAGCCAATTTGATGTATTATAAATGTTTCATGTGTTTTTGTTTATTATTTTGTGTTTAGTCTTAATAAAACATATTGTTATTTTGGACAGAACTTTCATTCTGTTAATCGGTAGAGCAACCCATCATTTCTCACTACGTTAATGAAACATTCCTTTATTTAACTTATTTATCAAATTAAATTATTGCAGGTGCCAAACTCTTTTCTACTCCACTTGCAGGGTTGATTACAGTCAGTTCATGTATATTTTTTAATCCATGTGCAACAGCAAAAGTCGGAGTTAGAATACTAGAGCATCATTTACATATGGAGATTCTAGAAGAATTTAGTGTTAAATACACTGCTTGCCCTGGCACCTCGCAGTGTTAGACGACAAGGAAACCAGCGGGCACACACCTTTGAGTACCCCGGCTGGTGAACCGAGTGTGTCAGCACTACCAACAAAGACGCCCAGTTGGGCGGCGAGGTGTTTGTTTGTGACCCGTCGATCGTCTCTATTGAAAGCGTCCACAAGTTCCAACACTAGAGGAGTCAGCTGTGTGCGACCGAACGGCTCACGGGATATCGGACAGGATTGAGCGACTCGCCCAACGACTCATCATGCTTTTGCTCCTTGCCAGTGTAAATTATGTGTGCCTTTGGAAGTCAGATCTTGAAGCTGGAGAGGTCTGGAGAGATTGATTAAGAGTCTCTGACTGTTCTTTCCACTAACCTGTCGTCTTCTAAAGTTGTGTTCCCAGCACAGAAGACAGCTCGTCGGTCGTGGGGTTTTCTTCGGCGGAGGCTGCTACGCTGTCAATTCGAACCTCTGATTATGCTTTTTGTCGGATACCACTTGCCTAGTGAGACGCCCTGCTAAGCCCGCAGGACAGGACAAATAGTAGAAATTGTGGAAAGGGGCCAAAATAAGAGGTTGTCAGTTACACTCGAACATACAATTTTATTATTATTTGATCAAACATTACAAGATCCCCAATTTTTTTAAAAACACACCGCGTTAATCTTTGGGACTTAATTACCGGCTGAAAGCGACTTTAATTTAAAAACGGCCGTAGGTCAATAACTTAAAACGCAAGCATAATCAAAAATTTAAAGGCAAGCCTTATCTTAAAGCAGTTCTTTAGTTAGGCTGAAGTAACAATTTAAATTCAAATCGCCTGAAAGCCTAACACTTAAAACTTCATAACATTACTTTTTTTAAATACCAAAAGCCTTACGTGAAACCGTTCTTTAATTTAGGCTGAAGATCTTAGAGCAAACAATTTTAATTTTTAAAAAAATCGGGTAGAAGCCATACAAGTACAAACAACATGAACAAATAAAAAAATAGAGCAGTACACCCAAGAGCGCTCAAATGTTCGTAGGTCGGCCTGGAATTCAAACACTAACTCTCGCGTGATGAGAGAGGCTGTCAGCCCAACCATTTTCAATCCGCTGTGAACCCAACCAACAGACAGTCAACAGACCAATGATCAAGATCAGTTCAGCTCCACACTTGCACCAAAACTCAAACGATGCTAACAGCGGAGACTGGAACAACGACCAGAACAGATCGTAGACAACCCATAAGTGGTGGACGACCAAAAACACGTCGTCTAATCAGACGACCGACCAAACAGCCAAGCAAGGTCGTTGCCACTCAAATTTGTATGTCGGTATTCGTCGGGTGAGTGACGGCTATCCTGTACTTCCTCGCTGCTCCACGCCAACCGACCAACTCAGAACCAGAACGCCGACAACATTTAAATTAACCTGTCAGTCAGAATCACACAACTACACACAGTTTCAAGAAAACTTGCACGAAGAACTCGACGACGCTAACGGCAGTTACTGTGCTATAACGACGACGAATCACGAGTCGGCACACACAGCCAACCCATAAGCGATCGCCGGCCAGATACACGTCGTCCGACAAGACGACCGACCGACAATGAACCAAAGTCGTCCCTACTCAAATCATGTGTATCGCCAGCGGTCGGCGAGCATTGATTGTCGCCGCCTCATCGGCGGTCCGTCCCGACTGCACAGGTGGTCCGTCTCTGACTGCCAGACAACGACGTCCTGGAAATACGAGATGCATTCAAGTTCTAAGGCCTCCGATTTTCTTTCTCCGGACTGGAAAGAGATAGAAACATGCGCATTGTTTTAAAATGAGGCCGCGTTCATTGCCAATACGTCCCAGAGATGGCAGCACCGTATGGCAGATGGAATTTTACCGCCAGCGGCGAGAATGAGAACTGTTTTAAATACTTAAAATGGCGACGTTTTCCTTACTTGAACAGCATGCAATCATTCGTTTTCTGAATTTGCGTGGTGTGAAACCAATTGAAATTCATCGACAGTTGAAGGAGACATGTGGTGATGGAGTTATGGATGTGTCGGAATTGCGTTTGTGGGTGCAACAGTTTAATGAAGGCAGAACATCGTGTGACAACAAACCGAAACAACCTCGGGCTCACGCAAGCCGGTCTGACGACATTACCGAGAAAGTGGAGAGAATTGTTTTGGGGTATCGCCGAATGACTGTTGAACAGATCGCCTCCAGAGTTGGCATTTCTGTGGGTTCTGTGCACACAATCCTGCATGACGACCTGAAAATGCGAAAAGTGTCATCCAGGTGGGTGCCACGAATGCTGACGGACAACCACACGGCTGCCCATGTGCCATGTTGCCGAGCAATGTTGACGCGCAACGACAGCACAAATGGGACTTTCTTTTCGTCGGTTGTGACAATGGATGAGACGTGGATGCCATTTTTCAATCCAGAAACAAAGCGACAGTCAGCTCAATGGAAGCACACAGATTCACCGCCACCAAAAAAATTTCGGGTAACCGCCAGTGCTGAAAAAATGATGGTCTCCATGTTCTGGGACAGCGAGGGCGTAATCCTTACCCATTGCGTTCCAAAGGGCACTACGGTAACAGGTGCATCCTACGAAAATGTTTTGAAGAACAAATTCCTTCCTGCACTGCAACAAAAACGTCCGGGAAGGGCTGTGCGTGTGCTGTTTCACCAAGACAGCGCACCCGCACATCGAGCTAACGTTACGCAACAGTTTCTTCGTGATAACAACTTTGAAGTGATTCCTCATGCTCCCTCCTCACCTGACCTGGCTCCTAGTGACTTTTGGCTTTTTCCAACAATGAAAGACACTCTCCATGGCCGCACATTCACCAGCCGTGCTGCTATTGCCTCAACGATTTTCCAGTGGTCAAAACAGACTCCTAAAGAAGCCTTCGCCGCTGCCATGGAATCATGGCGTCAGCGTTGTCAAAAATGTGTACGTCTGCAGGGCGATTACGTCGAGAAGTAACGCCAGTTTCATCGATTTCGGGTGAGTAGTTAATTAGAAAAAAAAAAATCGGAGGCCTTAGAACTTGAATGCACCTCGTACTATCGGTCGCTCCAGAGGTGGTACGACAGTGCACTTATCGAAACGCGCTGCTGCTACCACTCACGGACAAGTAAGGAAGGACGTTAGTGACGCCAGTAAATGGAATAAGAAAACGAGGCGGCAGTACCGTAATAGAAGATGACAAACAATAAATGGGATAAACTCGAGCCGTGCACGGCTCACCTAGGGTAGTCTCCGTATCTACAGAGCGCAAGATCTTTAGTACTAACAATGAAGGTAGGCGACACTTCTCATTAACGTATCCTGTCTGGTTATTATTTAAATATTCACACATCTACACTGTCTTCTACAACACTCGACATAGATTTCTTAATTGTATGGTAATTTTTCCATTCAACTTCCGAAATATGATACACATGTCCGGCTTTCCGGTGCGCACTAGACAAGAGAGCATTACATATTCACAACTAAGTTACGCCCAGTATTTGGTCCAACACGTCCAGCTCTGAAGAACACCCTGTTAGATATTCACATCGAAGTAACGCATGATACTCAGATACATGTCCGACTCCCCAAGAACGCCCAAAACAGAGACATGTGTCCGGCCCTCCAAATTGTCCAAAACAGAGTGACTAGTCCAGCTAAAGTAATTCGTTTCTCAGGCGCGCTAAAGCGACCTGGAGGTGACCGAAGCACTTCGGTTGCAATATCGTTACCCTTCTGTTTCTCAAACCTAGTGAAATTTAATAAACAAAAACGGTATACTCGTAGGGTATCCATGAGAGACTGTCATACTAAAAACTGGGTTAAATACAATGACAAATAATTAATAAGAGAAGTTACACGTTTCGGCGCCTAGCACCCGAACGTGCCGACCAATCAGAAGCAAGTTCAGTACAAAGGCGTTTTTTCGTTGCTGCGAGATCTTTTCGTGAAATGTCGATCACTAACTTTCTCCTCCGAATGGTCCGCCCCGATAGCTGAATGGTCAGCGTCACCGACTGCCGTCCTAAGGGGCCCGGGTTCGATTCCGGGCTGGGTCAGGGATTTGCTCCGCTTAGGGACTGGGTGTTGTTGTCTTCATCATCATTTCATCCCTATCCGGAGCGCAGGTCGCCCAATGTGAAAACACCTGCACCAAGGCGGCCGCACCTGCCCCATAAGTGGCCTTCCGGCCAATCACGCCAAACGCTCATTTCCATTTCCTCTGAATGCAAAAATAATTTATTGACGCCGACCTATACAGGAAGAAATGACCATTGTAATAAAATAAGAGAATTCAGAGCTCGTACGGAAAGATTTAAATGTTCCCTTTTACCACGAACTGTTTGAGACAGGAACGGTACACAAACAGTCTGAAGATTGTTTAACGAAACCTCCACCAAGCACTTAAGTGTGTCAGTGATGTAGATACACGAAATGTTTACAATTAAAGTTCAGCTATTCACAGAGGAACAATGTGGGCTGTAGTTATCGTATGACAGCGAAGCTTGGTAGATATTCTAATGCGTTAATGCGGAACCGATTTACGCTGGAAAAAAATTAGTTCCAAATTTATCCAACAGGTGCAGATCTGGCGCTGTAAACGCAAGAAAAACGTATAGAAGTGTTTCCAAGTGAGAAAGCCCTTATGTTGATTTTATTATTAACCGCCACTTACATAATTTGGTCAATATGAGCACCACAGAATTCGACCAAATGCTGTACAGCACCAGATTTGCACCTGGTGGCCAAAATTGGAATTAATTTTTTTCCAGTGTAAATCGGTTCCGCATTAACGCATTGCCATACCTACCACGTTTCGTTGCCATACGATGATTACAGCCCACACTGGACAGCTGCACTTTAATTATAATCACCTGGTCGGTGTAGATGTAGACGGATGTGAAAAATGATAATCTTTTCATATCTTGCGCCGAAAGCAATCATTAGATTCAGCGGTTCTCACAGGCTACCGTGTATGCTGTTAGCTTCGACCAACGTTACCGGTAACTACACTACTGGCCATTAAAAATTCTACACCAAGAAAAAATTCAGAAATATATTGTACTAGAACTGACATGTGATTACATTTTCACACAACTTGGGTGCATAGATCCTGAGAAATCAGTACCCAGAACAACCACCTCTGGCCGTAATAACGGCCTTGATACGCCTGGGCATTGAGTCAAACAGAGTTTGGATGGCGTGTACAGGTACAGCTGCCCATGCAGCTTCAATACGATACCACAGTTCATCAAGAGTAGTGACTGGCGTATAGTGACGAGCCATGACCAGACGTTTTCAATTGGTGAGAGATCTGGAGAATGTACAGGCCAGGGCAGCACTCGAACATTTTCTGTGTACAGAAACGCCCGTACAGGACCTGCAACATGCGGTCGTGCATTATCCTGCTGAAATGTATGGTTTCGCAGGGATCGAATGAAGGGTAGAGCCACGGGTCGTAACACATCTGAAATGTAACGTCCACTGTTCAAAGTGCCGTCAATGCGAACAAGAGGTGACCGAGACGTGTAATCAATGGCACCCCATACCATTACGCCGGGTGATACGTCGGTATGGCGATGACGAATACACGCTTCCAATGTGCGTTCACCGCGATGTCGCCAAACACGGATGCGACCATCATGACGCTGTAAACAGAACCTGGATTCATCCGAAAAAAAAATGACGTTTTGCCATTCGTGCACCCAGGTTCGTCGTTGAGTACACCATCGCAGGCGCACCTGTCTGTGATGCAGCGTCAAGGGTAACCGCAGCCTTGGTCTCCGAGCTGACAGTCCATGCTGCTGCAAACGTCGTCGAACTGTTCGTGCAGTTGGCTGTTGTCTTGCAAACGTCCCCAACTGTTGACTCAGCTGCACGATCCGTTACAGCCATGCGGATAAGATGCCTGTCATCTCGACTACTAGTGATACGAGGCCGTTGGGATCCAACACGGCGTTCCGTAATACCCTCCTGAACCTACCGATTCCATATTCTGCCAACAGTCATTGGATCTCGACCAACGCGAGCAGCAATGTCGCGATACGATAAATAGCAATCGCGATAGGCTACAATCCGACCTTTATCAAAGTCGGGAACATGATGGTACGCATTTCTCCTCCTTACACGAGGCATCACAACACCGTTTCACCACGCAACACCAGTCAACTGCTGTTTGTGTATGAGAAATCGGTTGGAACCTTTCCTCATGTCAGCACGTTGTAGGTGTCGCCACCGGCGCCAACCTTGTGTGAATGCTCTGAAAAGCTAATCATTTGCATATCACAGCATCTTCTTCCTGTCGGTTAAATTTCGCGTGTGTAGCACGTCATCTTCGTGGTGTAGCAATTTTAATGGCGAGTAGTGTAATTGTTATCAGCAGCTCGCAACGGAAGAGGAGCACGTACCACACATGCAGTTTAGTAGACACGAGCGGGTATTAATTCCTGTGTTACTGTGTTGCCAAACAAACGGCAGTTGAGTGCAACACGCAGAGTCATCAGGTAGGTGACAATTGCTGCACGTGGAAGTAGCGAGGTAGCTCTGACAAGAGGGAGTACGTAGGCGGCGCTCGCCGGCGTGCACCTGAGGCAGCGGCTGTGGCGGTGGCAGGGGGAGACAAATTTATCCCCGGCGGGTCGTTGGACGGCACGCGACCGTGACGTCTTTAGCATGGCGACCAGCTGGCGCGGCGGCTATCGACCCATTACCATAGAAACAATGCAGTATGCAGGCGCGGCCGGCCGGCCAGGTGCACGCTGCTCCGCTCCGCCCCGCTCGCCAGTCGGCTGGCGACGCATCGCCCGCGCACACCTGCCCACCACCTCGCACCTCCCACCACAACACTCCGTCTCGCTCTGTCGCTGCAGGTGTTGTCGAGTGGAGCTCTTCCACTACGCTTGCCGAGGCGGCGCCTTCTTATTTACGGGGTGAGTGCGAAATCTACCGGCTAATTTTTGGAGGTATTACCACAGTCTAACATAACATTCGTGACGCTCACTGCTGTAACAATTGTTACTGCTTGACAGATGGAGCGACACTAGCGCTCCAAGCGGCGAGTATGGTGAACATCAGACGCGTCGTAAGCATAATGTTTGTTTTCCAACCATTTCCTACGTAATTTACGAAATATTTTAGTTATTTTCTTGCCTCCAATGGTTTGTGTAGTATCAAAAGGCATATATGTTCTAAAAATGATTCCAAAATAAGCGCAAGTATGGACAAAAACCATGAATCGAGTGGCAAGCTACAACACATTCGTGAAGAAACACTTGTGACGTTGGATAGAACTGCAGTTTACCACATTGATATCAAAAGAATATAAACACACAGATTCGCACGTAAGAAGCACAGACATATTCCTCTACATGCAAAAGCGATCGACAGCTCACTTATCATTCTGTAGGCCTACTGTGTTTGTCACAGTCGCGTGTTGCCACAAGTACGACCTTCACCAACTGCGAAACAGTGAGAGAAATATGTTGAAAACAGTATAATGACCTGATTACATTACATTTCACGCAAAACCAAATATTTGAATAATTTTCAAACAATCTGTCAGTGAACAAGGTGCTAACAAAATAATGTCATCACACGAAGGAGCAGGGAAAATTAAGTGACTAACAACAGAAGTGAATGAAATATGTGCTAAACATTACGCTTTTGTAAGACACGAATAACTGCACTTAATCTAAACACTTTACCGTCGAAGCAGGTCTGTGTTGACGAGTCACACAAGTCTGGCACTGATACATGGAGAGTTGAACTGGCTGCTTCTGTGTCGTATGACTGTTTTACAGCTTTAGATAGATGTCGAATCTTTGTGGCAGTTTCCCCTTCATCGTCAGTTGAGGTGGCTTATTTGGGATGTCAAACAGCGTGGGTACTGCATTCCACATGAGTTTATTATTGTCTGCGTTCATGAACTGGTTTTGTTCGAAATGTGGCGAACAAAACCTAATATGATTATACAGGTAAACTGGGTCTTTTTTCAAAAGGTCGTCTGCTATTATCTAGCCATTTTCTGCTCCTAAAACGAAACATTAATCATTACACACATGTATTCTGCAAAATCCTTACAATACAGTTTAGTAACATGATAGTTTATATCTGTCAGGATCCTTAGGAAACCTAAAAAAAGACAGCTGTGGTGTCTTCTACCTATTGTTGCTGCAATTTATTGCGCTACAAACGCTCCCGCTTGTAAAAGCCATTGTAGAAATCAAAATAAACGACAACTATTCGCTTTCACGATCGCGCCGAACTCACAGTTTAAGTTACTGGCCGCTTGGGGCGCTGCTGGCGCGGTAGGCAACAAAATCGAGGCGAAATGTCTCGACTGTTATATTAGACTGTGGTATTACTCGTCAGAGTGGACTGTGGACCCGGCAGCAGCACGAACTAACTTGCTAGCATGATTATATTCCCGTTAAAATACTTAATGTTTGACATCTGTCACTTGCCGATAAAGTGTTGCCACAACAGCTGCCGGCTACCGCTCGGTTATAGGCGACACGGCGGATCACTTCACACACGCCGCTTTATTGTGTATTGCCGAGCAATGTTGGCAGCGGCCGCTGCGAGGAATACGGACGGAAATGGGAGATGCCCTGTCGAGAGATGATTTTAAGTGACCGAAGACTGGACTGTAGCAGACGACGTGTTCTATAGCCCCGGACTCTTGTCGTCACCTAACCACAACCTTCACCTAACCACAACCTCGTGATGTACAACGTATTCGAGATAACAGTGACCAACAATATGTGGCAGAACTAAAATCACAATCGCTTTGTTGACGGCGATTAAAGCTAACCTCGATGAGCAAAGTCAAAACAGAAAATTTTCAGTTTTAGCGGTAAAAGCAAAGCGTAATTTCTCGGTGTCATTGGTTACTTAATATTATGTAAAGGTTTTTTTTAAATTACCGCTACCAGTCACAAACTTTGTCAACTATTATATTACTTATTTATTTAGCGACATATTTCGAGGGTTAAACCTCAACTTCAGGCTAAATGGCATCACAAAAGGAACATTACAATAAGGTCATAATGGTATTACATAGTCTTTTCGTAAATGCTGTGGTCATCTTGTCCACTGCAAAACAGAACTTTTTTTGATCGTGTTTCCAGGTTACTGCTAGGTTAGTGACAATTTGTGAACAGTGACCAAGAGAGCCACGGAAATGGATACACTGCAACACATCACAACGAGACGGCCACGCCAGAAGAACAAGGATGACCACAGCATTTACGAAAAGACTATGTAATATCAGTATGACCTTATTGTAAAGTTGGCTAATGGTTCAAATGGCTCTGAGCACTATGGGACCTAACATCTATGGTCATCAGTCCTCTAGAACTTAGAACTACTTAAACCTAACTAAGCTAAGGACATCACACAACACCCAGTCATCACGAGGCAGAGAAAATCCCTGACCCCGCCGGGAATCGAACCCGGGAACCCGGGCGTGGGAAGCGAGAACGCTACCGCACGAACACGAGCTGCGGACATTGTAAAGTTGTTTTTGTAATGCCATTTAGCCTGAAGATGAGGTTGGAACTTGGTTGCAGTATGTAGGCGACACAAGCAGATTCCAAACCAAAAAAGAATAATAGCAAGAAAAATAAGAGCAAATAAAAAAGGCAATACGATTTCTAAAATGACGCGGGAAAGTATTATAAACAAAAATATTCCATTAAATCAAGTAACCGAATAAAAATAGTAATGTCTTTTGTTTGGACTTAAAGATCAAACAAACTTTGCTGTATTTGTCGTGATTAGAACCTACGATCCTTTATACGTCAGGTTAACGCGCTAACCACTGTGCCAAGCCACTAATCTGCGAGAGCGTTTTATCTGTGACACTAGTAACGATTAAATGCAGCTTGCAGAAATTCGACTTCCTGTAATGTCGTGCGAAGCTAATCTAATCTAGATCGATCTCTGTGATTATGGTAACTGGGTGTGTGATGCTGAATTGCGTGTTGTGCGGAAGCACCGAGTAGTGTTTGGTTAGTTCTGCGTAAGAAACGTTCGTTAGCATCTTTGTGTGTGTGTGTGTGTGTGTGTGTGTGTGTGTGTGTGTGTGTGCGCTCGGTTGTCACGCGTGATGAAACACGAAATAAAAGGACCAGATCCAGGATACAGCAGCCAAACATGTCAAGAAAGAAAACCGGCTGAGGAACTGGAACTGCCATCGGCGTGCGGTTCGGGCGTTACGTGTTCGTTGAGTGGTCTGATTTCAGGAAACCGGCTCAAACGCGTCAAGTGTCAGCTATCAAGTAATTTTAATCTGACTATACGTTCAGCCACGATCCAGTTCAAAACACGTGCGCATTATTATATCGCAGTGCAAAGCACGTGAAGCGATAGCGGTAAATGCGTTGCCGGCAGCGCCACCGCCATGCTGTGTTGTTGTTGTTGTTGTGGTACTCTTCGGTCTGAGAACTGGCTTGACGCAACTCTCCGCGCTAGACTATCCTGCGCAACTCTCTTCATCTCTGCGTAACTATCGCAAGCAACATCCATTTGGATGTGCTTACTGTACTTATCTTTTGGCCTTCGCCCTTGGTTCAGATGGCTCTGAGCACTATGAGACTTAACTTCTGAGGTTATCAGTCCCCTAGAACTTAGAACTACTTAAACCTAACTAACCTAAGGACATCCACACACATCCATGCCCGAGGCAGGATTCGAACCTGCGACCGTAGGGGTCGCGCGGTTCCAGACTGCAGCGCCTAAAACCGCTTGGCCACTCCGACCGGCGGTCTTCCCCCTTCCATAACGTTAAATGTATTCGCAGTTCCGAATATGGACAACCATCAGCTCTATAATGGAATGACGGATTTCCCGCATATGGCGAACGGTTGCCTTACCATTAGGCATCCGAGGACGACTCACTCCCGGAGCCACACCCCCATATGTCGTCAACCACGTGTCTATGTCCTGCACTCGCACATTCATTATTTATATTCCTATATAGGGGAGAGATTTTAATTGAAACTCTCTTGTCCGGAGTCGCCGGATAAATACGATATTGTAGTGCTTGTGTAGTTTAGAAGCACGATGCAAAGTTTCTTCGGATTTGCATGCATGTCCGAAGGTACTGTGCATCAGACTTCCTGCCGTTACCAAACTGACAGTTCCTTGATGCCTCAGCTTGTCCCCTGACAAACATTTTTAGGGTCCGTACCTCGCTCGATAAGAACGCAGTCCTTATAGGATCACTTTTATGACCATCTGTCTCTCTCTTAAGACCCTTTTTTCTTAGGAATGGGCAGATATATCAAGTTGAAATTTATGTCAAATACTATGGACTGCTATCCCTTCACACAGTAAAAAAAATAGGTTTCCAGGTCAGTGCAGTGAAAAGATAGGGCTATTTATGCCGCATTTTTTGACACTCGGTAACTTGTAACCTTCCCCGCACTTATCGACCTTAATGACGGTGAAAAATTAAACCGCGTGTACCTAATGGAAATTTGGGAAAAGCAATCGTCACCGAAGTTAATCTGTCGGTAAAGAGGGAGGAAAGGGTTACATCTAAATCAAAGGAAAAATGCAAATGAAATTGGTGGACATTAATTTTCAGAAAAGGGTAAAATTAATAAAGTAAAGTAAATGTGCGGTCGTTACGTTAACAATTAATTGGCGTTAATTAGGTATTTGAGATTTGGGGAAAATTACGGTCGCCAGTCCTATGGACAACTACTATAATAACTGAAAATTAAAGATTAATGCACATATAATTAGCACTAAAAGCGTAGCAACTCAAGGTTGACACGTGTTGTGTGAAAACTGAATGTTTGTCAGAAGTATAATAAATTTCGCTACACTCTGACTTAATTTAGCAAAAGAATTAATAAAACCGGAAAATTGAAAGTTAATTTAGTGACTATAATTAATAGTGAACTTTGTTTTTGAAGCACTACGAAATTCAATAAAATAAGGTTAGTCTTGGGCTACCTCAACAATCATTTCAAAAGCTACTTGAATCTACGCAAACCGCTGTTTATAAACATCGAAACATGTTTCAGCACCTCCGTACCATCATCAGTAGGTACTTTTATCCCATTCTGTAAAATGCAAATACGTTTTAGGTATTAACCGTTCATACTAAATTTAGTCTTAAAAACAATTTACGGTTGCTGTGCTTTTACTTTATTTTGTTCAAATGGTTCAAATGGCTCTGAGCACTATGGGACTTTACATCTGAGGTCATCGGTCCCCTAGAACTTAGAACTACTTAAACTTAACTAACCTAAGGACATCACACCCATCCATGCCCGAGGCAGGATTCGAACCTGCGACCGTAGTGGTCGCGCGGTTCCAGACTGAAGCGCCTTTAACGTGCGATACCTGGTTAGGAGTAAATCCATTCGCAAGCTGCACTTTTGCACTTGACAAAACATAATGTTTATGTCGATCCTGTGTGTCAAGTACTTGTTGATGTTTACTTGTTTTCGTGTCAGTCAAGCTGCAAATTTGAACTTAGTTTACTTTCTGTCTGTATTTCATTTAGCTGTTTGTGTCGACTCTAGTGTGTTAAATAGTGTGCCAATGCATAGCGTAGTGTAGTCGTATATAATCTGCTTTCCTTCTTCTAATGCCTTATGTATTTGGAAATTTTCTACTGTTGTAAGTTTTTGGTATAGTCTGTGTGTTTTTAAATCTGTGTCTGTATCAGTTGGATGGTGGCTGCAGGCTATTGAGGCCCAAATTTCGTTAGAATAATTAGTACTGAATAAAAGTATCAACTGACGATAACATAAAGGTGCTGAAACATGTTTGCTAATTTACAAGAAAAGGTTGTTTGCATAATAGGCGGGCTTGAATTCCCATAATTTAGCATGCAAATACGGCTGCTGCTCGGTCGTAGAAACGAATGTAATTATTGCTGTGCTGACGTAATTCAGTTTGCTGACAGTAAGAAGGGCAAAGGAATGTCAGTGCTGACGGAGAAGATGACGAAAGGTGAAAGCAAGATTTTAAGGTTGAGCAAATCAATGGCTTTCAAATTACTGCACGAGGGACACAATAATAATTGCACTGAGTTCGAAAATCAAGAAGCAAGGCTCGAACAACAAATATGCCATTGACGATATGATTGGATGTGTTAGGAGACGTCCATTAATTACGTTAATTGGGATTGAATGTATCTTATTTTTATGTCTTTTGTTATATATATTTCTTCTTCGGTAATTTACTATAGACAGGATTATATGTCATGTTTTTAAACATTGATTGAAACACTTTAACAAAACTGTGTTTTATTTGTAAATTGCATTAAACAATGTTTTTAAGACATGATTTAAAACACTCTTTTTTACACACGCCAACCCTTCGTTGTATTCGGACGGACGGAACCGACACAGACGGATATAAGGGCTCCACAGTAATGGTAATAACCGTTTTGACGGATCCCTAAAAATCGATATTTCCTAGATATATAATATACACTAAATGTCACTGTTGTTGAAACTTCCTGGCAGATTAAAACTGTGTGCCGGACCGAACTCGAACTCGGGACCTTTGCCATTCGCGGGCAAGCGCACACTCCGCTGTAAAGTGAAAATTTCATTCTAGAAACATCCCCCAGGCTGTGGCTAAGCCATGTCTCCGCAATATACTTTCTTTCAGGAGTGCTAGTTCTGCAAGGTTCGCAGGAGAGCTTCTGTAAAGTTTGGAAGGTAGGAGACGAGGTACTGGCAGAAGTAAAGCTGTGAGGACGGGGCATGAGTCGTGCTTGGGTGGCTCAGTTGGTAGAGCACTTGCCCGCGAATGGCAAAGGTCCCGAGTTCGAGTCTCGGTCCGGCACACAGTTTTAATCTGCCAGGAAGTTTCACATCAGCGCACACTCCGCTGTAGAGTGAAAATTTCATTCTAGTCATTGTTGTTGTTGTTGTTGTTGTGGTCTTCAGTCCTGAGACTGGTTTGATGCAGCTCTCCATGCTACTCTATCCTGTGCAAGCTTCTTCATCTCCCAGTACCCACTGCAACCTACATCCTTCTGTATCTGTTAAAAACCTTGACTTAATTTGCAGATGAAAGGCATTTTTCGTATCTTCCTTTGAACCGTACGTTTCGTTGCTTTTCAATCTCTCGTTTAACATGATCACTGTCCGCCCCAGTAGCTGAGTGGTCAGCGTGACGGATTGCCGTCCTCCGGGCCCGGGTTCGATTCCCGGCTGGGTCGGGGATTTTCTCCGCTCAGGGACTGGGTGTTGTGTTGTGTTCATCATCATTTCATCCCCATCCGGCGTGCAGGTCGCCCAATGTGGCGCCGAATGTAATAAGACCTGCGCCAAGGCGGCCGGACCTGCCCCGCGAGGGGCCTCCCGGCCAATGACGCCAAACGCTCATTTCCATTTCCAACATGATCACTAAGAGAAAGAAATCTTGTCGGCGAACTTCGGCTTAGCTTCCTTCCACAAACTTTTAACTTGTTGCTCCCCATCTGTGCTTCAACTTGCCTGCATGCCGCTTAATACAATTATCATAAAAATTTTTGCGGCACTTGTTTCAAATCTGGGTCCTGGGCGTACGTGCGCGTAAAGCTTCATTTCAAATGGCTCTGAGCACTATGGGACTCAACATCTTAGGTCATAAGTCCCCTAGAACTTAGAACTACTTAAACCTAACTAACCTAAGGACATCACACACACCCATGCCCGAGGCAGGATTCGAACCTGCGACCGTAGCAGTCCCGCGGTTCCGGACTGCAGCGCCAGAACCGCTAGACCACCGCGGCCGGCGCTTCATTTCAGAGAGGCCATAAAGATTGCCGGTTCTTTAATATTATCTATGCTCGGAATTAAATATACAAAACAAAATTTCATCTATTACAATAATGTATAGTCTCTGAATTAAAAAGTTGATGTGGGATTTTCATTGTCCCCCCACCCCCTACCCGATAAATGAGATTTGGTGGGCCGAGCGGTTCTAGGCGCTTCAGTCTGGAACCACGCGCCCGCTACGGTCGCAGGTTCGAATCCTGCCTCGGGCATGGATGTGTGTGATGTCCAAACCTTTTTCTGAGCTGACGTAATTAATGGACGTCCCCTTACTGGGTAGCAAATTTCTGTGATACAAGAAACAGACACTTTGTCGTGTGTATCACAATAAAACGTCGTCCGTGTTGCGATGGTGAACAGCTACACGGCGTGGAGGAAGCGCGATGCGGAGCCCCCGGGAGCTCCATCGTACAAACTAATCATGGACTCTTGTTCTTAATGGCTATCGTCTCTATGCAACAGTTGTTTTAAACAGAAAATGTTGCAGTGCTTTCGTGAATGACAAAGAGTCATGGAGACATTTTCAGGCGTTTCGTTGGTCTTAAATAATTGATCGAGCCTCGTTGATGTAACTTTGGTTTTTGTTATACATTTCGAACAAACATAAAGGGAAGTATGTAATTCGAGAAATCTGCTTTCATTAATAAAGACCGACGAAACTGATCATCGATCTACGTTCTCTTCCCCAAAAATGCTGAAAACACAGTATTTTGCCTTTGGTACGTTCCCCTTCCCAAACTTTCCTTCTCACAGAGTTCACCCACAACATTTTCATGTCGGACTGATGTGAAGTCTAAATTCAAATGACAGAATCAAAACCACTACAGTAAAAGTAAATAGCGCAATTAAAATCCGTATTTATAAAGGAAAACGAGTCCTCTTGCGGCTAAATGTGATTCGTTTACACTTTAGGTTGTAATCAGACTGGTTAGTACACCCGTAAATGACGCGACCTGGCGTTTTTCATCATATCAGTTGCACCATAAACTAGTGTTCGGTTCAAATGGCTCTAAGCGCTATGGGACTTAACATATGAGGTCATAAGTCCCCTAGGCTTAGAACTACTTAGACCTAACTAACCTAAGAACATCACATACATCCATCCAGGCAGGATTCGAAACAGCGACCGTAGCAGCAGCGCGGTTCCGGACTGAAGCGCCTAGAACGGCTAACCCACAGCGGGCGGCAGTAGTGTTTGGTTCAGCTTAAATATCTGGTATCAGCTTCATCCGATGCGCATGAGTAATACGGGGCCCCACAACGAATTTGTGACGTCACGCTAGTCGACTTGTCCGCCTTACATTGCGAATACTCGTCTCCGTACAGGGCTCACGGGAAATCAGTATCTAATTCCAAAAGTACCGACTAAAGGTCTTAACTTTGTCGTCCGCTATTGCTGTATACAAACGATGAATGGAAACTTAGGAACGTAGATTTGTGCTTTGCATTTAATGTTTTATTTCAGTAGGGACTGTTTTATTCTTTATTTCATTGTTTGTCTTCTTACATTTTACACTTTGTAAATTTTATTTTTTAATATCTTTTACACTGTGGCTCTTTTTTAAGAAGCAAAAACAAATTCTTTAGACAGGGGCACTTTTATCACTTCTGCCCTTAAGTTGCATTTATTGCCGGCCGCGGTGGCCGTGCGGTTCTAGCGCTGCAGTCCGGAACCGCGAGGCTGCTACGGTAGCAGGTTCGAATCCTGCCTCGGGCATGGGTCTGTGTGATGTCCTTAGGTCACTTAGGTTTAAGTAGTTCTAAGTTCTAGGGGACTTATGACCTAAGATGTTGAGTCCCATAGTGCTCAGAGCCATTTTTGCATTTATTCGTATATGACAGTTATTTGGAAGCTGAATTTGACGACTGTGCGCCATGGGTAAGGGACCGCCAGGAAGTGGTCCTGTAACTCGCCTCTCCCATATTTCCGTGCCGCCTGCCGGCACATTTCAGCCTGCGTTCTCTCAAACATCTGACATGTAAATTCATGTGACATTTGTCCTCGATTGTAAACGACTTCGTTCAGTATTTATGTTGTTACGGTGTTTTTGTTCAAGAAATGTTCAAATGTGTGTGAAACCTTATGGGACTTAACTGCTAAGGTCATCACTCCCTAAGCTTACACGCTACTTAACCTAAATTATCCTAAGGACAAACACACACACACACACACACACACACACACACACACACACACACACACACACACACACACACCAATGCCCGAGGGAGGACTCGAACCTCCGCCGGGACCAGCCGCACAGTCCTACGGTGTTTTTATTATGTTTGTTGACACCTTGGTTTTCAGCGAGGATAGGAGGTTTTATTTACAAAACAAATTATTTACTTCTAATTGTAGCCGAGTTCACATTACAGTATTATTTAATTTCTCACTTTTATGAGCTGTGTGGATGAGTAGGTTTGAAAATTTGTGTATTAGATTTGTTGTTGATGATGCCTGTTGCTACAATCTTCTCCATCTGAGAAATTCTGTTGCACTTTATCGTTTGATACTACGTAGGTACCACTGGATAATGGCCTAGGACGCTGAAACCGGTCGTGGTTTTTAAAACAAAAAGAAAAGTGCAACTGGTGTTAGCATTTTATACAAAAAAATTTGTAAATGTTTCGTAGGGATATTTTGGTCATAGGATGGCCTGATGACGTACTTGATACCGAAATCGGTTGTTAGCGGGCAAACTACTATCAGCTAAGGCAAATTATTTTTCCTAATAAATCAATCTTCTACTGGTCACTATGTCTTGCACCCAACAACATTCTTGAATGATATTATCATGCCCATAATCAGCAATATTTTATTTATGAACACCCATAAATGTTTTGGAATAACCCCTTGACACTCATCAGACGGAACACTGTCAAGTCAGCTCATTTTCATGTCTGAATATTTACAAAAGACTTATCATAGAACATACAAACACTTTCGTCTCGGGAACTTCCACAGACGTTTGTTTCGTGATTTATCTGACGTTTCGCCAAGACGAATGGCTGGCATTGGCAGAGATACACCCTCCACTGCTGGCGGCTGAGTGGAGTCGAGTCCGCGGACGGGGATAAATGTGTTAGTTACGCTCTACGTCGGAGAGCCTTTCCTAGTCATTATCTGCAACGATCGTGCGCTCCAAGGCAGGAATCCAGGCTCCATTTATCTTGAACCTTTTTTTTTGTTAAAACTGTTTTCGTGTTTAGGAATTTCAGTGGCCTCTCTGAACCTTGTCGGCGAATTTTATTACGTGAACGGTCTCACACAGCGCACGCTCCGCCACAGCCGAATTCTACGTTTGGCTCAACCTACAATGGCAACATACAGGGGGTTGACAAAAATATGGAAGCATCGTAGCCGGCCGAAGTGGCCGTGCGGTTCTGGCGCTGCAGTCTGGAACCGCGAGACCGCTACGGTCGCAGGTTCGAATCCTGCCTCGGGCATGGATGTGTGTGATGTCCTTAGGTTAGTTAGGTTTAACTAGTTCTAAGTTCTAGGGGACTAATGACCTCAGAAGTTGAGTCCCATAGTGCTCAGAGCCATTTGAACCATTTTGAAGCATCGTAAACACAATACATTACCATGCCTAATGTAGTGTAGGAATCCCGTTGACATTCAAGACAGCTGACAGTCTTCTAGGAATGGATAAGCAAAAGTCCTGTGTGGTTTTTAAGGGAATTTTGTACCATCATGCCTGCAAAATAGTGACAACTTCAGTTAACTATGATGAAGGTGGACAGAGATCACGCACTCTTCTCTCCAAAGTCGACCACAAAGGCTGAATAATATTGAGACCTGGTGACTGTGGTGGCCACGGTGATGAGAGAGTTGATCCTCATACTCAGAAACGTAGTCCTTGACCATGCGATCTGTGCGTACATGGGCCCTGTCGTCCTGGAAACAAGTATTGTGTCCTGGAATGGACTTGGTAAGCCAAAATGGTGACATAATCCTTTGCAGTAATGTGACTTTGCAGAGTAGCCAAGGGGGCCCATGGAATACCAGGATATGACTGCCAAAATCATCACCAAACCGCAGCGTGTTTCACCCTTGGGACGTAATTTCGACAAGAAGTTGGAAACAGTGTGAAACAAGACACAGTGGAACAAATGGCGTTTTTCCATTGCTCCACAGTCCAGGTTTTATAGCTTCTGCACCACGTTTTCCTGTTGCGGGTGTTTCCATCGCTGATGAGTGGTTCTGGAATTCCAACTCGCCCTGCAGTTGCCTGCTTGTGGGGCTCCTTTCGAGTTGTTTTGGTGCTGACACGGTTCACGAGTGCGACATTGATTCTGCAGTGAGGGTTGGGTTGTTTGAGGGAGCAGACCAGACAGCGAGGTCACCGGTCTCATCGGATTAGGGAAGGAAGTCGGCCGTGCCCTTTCAAAGGAACCATCCCGACATTTGCCTGGAGCGATTTAGGGAAATCACGGAAAAACCTAAATCAGGATGGCCGGACGCGGGATTGAACCGTCGTCCTCCCGAATGCGAGTCCATTGTGCTAGCCATTGCGCCACCTCGATCGGTTTCTGCAGTGACTGTTGCTGCTGTCGTCTCCTTACTTTCCTTCACAATTCTCTTGAACGATCACCTACCACGATCACTCAGGATACACTTTCGCCCACGTTGTGACGTAGCTGATTGTGGTTTTCCTGCCGGCCGCGGCGGTCTAGCGGTTCTAGACGCTCAGTCCGGAACCGCGCGACTGCTACGGTCGCAGGTTCGAATCCTGCCTCGGGCATGGATGTGTGTGATGTCCTTAGGTTAGTTAGGTTTAAGTAGTTCTAAGTTCTAGGGGACTCATGACCTCAGATGTTAAGTCCCATAGTGCTCAGAGCCATTTTTGAACAATTTTTTTTGTGGTTTTCCTCTTTCCCTGTATGTGGTATAAATCTTCGATACGATATCTCTTGCACTACCAAACAATTCGGCTCTCTTGGTTACGGAAGCACCCACCTTACCAGCACCAACGATTTGCCGACACTAGAATTCACTGAGCTCCGGCACAATACACTCACAACAACACAGAACGCTGAAACTTCCTGGCAGATTAAAACTGTGTGCCGGACCGAGACTCGAAATCGGGACCTTTGCCTTTCGCAGGCAAGTGCTCTACCAACTGAGCTACCCAAGCACGGCGCACGCTCCGTCTTCACAGCTTTACTTCTGCCATTACCTCGTCTCCTACCTTCCAAACATTACAGAAGCTCTCCTGCGAATCTTCTGTAAAGTTTGGAAGGCAACGCCGGTCAACTGCTGTTTGTGTATGAGAAATCGGTTGGAAACTTTCCTCATGTCAGCACGTTGTAGGTGTCGCCATCGGCGCCAGTCTTGTGTGAATGCTCTGAAAAGTTAATCTTGTGCATATCACAGCATCGTCTTCCTGTCGGTTAAATTTCGCGTCTGTAGCACGTCATCTTCGTGGTGTAGCAATTTTAATGTCCAGTAGTGTACATGTATACAGTATACGGTGTATTACCGACAATGCGAGTGGGTCCCTTTTCCCTTTGCTGATCTGACACACTACCTGATCTATTTTGCTTTAAAAATACTCTCTAACCCGTATTTGCGCGATATTGGTGCGTCCATATGATTATGAGGATGATGTCATTCAAGAAAGCTTTTTCTTATGCTGCATAAGAACAGGCGCATGACGTACCGACATCGCATACGTGTATCACGGGTAGAGAACGTCATAGGCGTTACAACTTCTTTCCGAAGCATTTGTGTATCCCTTGCAATTTTTATAAAGTACGTTAACAATCCTCCTCGTACGTCACTAATTGGGAGGGGTTTGCCTCCTCGTCTAACGCTAAAACTAACTGAAATGTGTTAAAATTTTAAAAACTTTTATCAAAATCTTTTAGTGCCTAGATCGCGTTTACGTACGTCGATTAAAATATGATGACCAGTTAGTTTCGTTTGTAAGTGACAACCATGTTCAGGTCATGCACATATTAAATGCAGGATGAACATAAACTAGATGTGCTAGTAATAATCATCATGCAGTGGGATGCATGTTTGTAGAAGGCAACGTAAATAACAGCAACAACAAAACTGAGCCAGGCTGTAAGCAATACTCATACGAGACTCAGGGTGAACAAACTGGTTTTATCAGTAACCTCACATCAATCGTCAACTTGAACTGACATAATGATGGTGTCACTTTGCTGTGCTGAGGGGTGAATAAACTTCGATTAGCTCATTTACTGAAAGAAAAGGGTGGAAATGCGACGCGTTTGACCATCACACTGTGCTGCTGCATTAAAGCTTGAGCTGCTAAACTCCCTATCAATGGAATATTGCTCATGGTAACTTTTTAATCCTCCAAGTATTATACGTCTGCCACCCCATTTGACGCTTTTCAAGAGAAGGACATAATCAGCAACACAAGCATAACACTATTCTCTGGATACGGTTTCGTCACTGCTACGTACTCCGATAGACTTAAGGATATATCAGTCCTTGTATCCTACTGTAAAGGATTTATGGTCACGCTAACGAGAGGTGAAAAGAGTGCTCCCATTGCTAAATGCGTCTCCTGGCAAACAGTGTCATTTTGTGAATAATTGAAGGCAGACGTCGTGTTCTTCGATAACGAGTTTAATTTGAACTAGTTTAGGACTTACGGCGGTTTACAGGCAGTAAAATAGATCTCTCACGTTGTGTAACGCATGTTTGACACTTTACATAGAGTAAAGGTCGTTGCAACTCCTGTAAAAATTAATATTACATTACGGTATAGTAGAAGCCGACCACGTGATGTATTCTGCGCGGAGAAGGATGGAGAATATTTTGTAATGTCGCACATGCTTCAACCGTTTCCTACCCCAGTAACTAACAACGTTGGGCTGAGCACCCCATTGGATTGGATTTCTGCTTGTGGGTCGTTCTAGAAATACGCATATGGCTTGAAAACTATCGGTGTCACTTCTTAACTTGTGTTAACATTTGCCACCCATAATGAACAGTACGGCTACTAAGTAGTTAAGTACCTTCATCATAACTAATTTGACACGAAAGTCAAAGCCAAATGTTCTATGTGTGCGCTACAAACAGACGTGGCAGAATGACGATATTGACAGGATTATCATGTAATCGTTGCTGCTGCACATCGCCCCACCACCCACATTGTTACTTGCACAGCACAATAGTGCAGTTTGCTTCCTTTCCCTGCATTATGTGAGTAGCTTATCATCTTTATGGTGTTTCGAGTAGAGCCGAAGTATCTTTCACATTAAATTACAGTAGTCCTTCTCCACAGATCCACAGACATTGGTTTCTCAGCTGTGGAAATAACTCAAAGATGTACATTTAATACAGTCGCAGGTTCGAATCCTGCCTCGGGCATAGATGTGTTCGATGTCCTTAGGTTAGTTAGGTTTAAGTAGTTCTAAGTTCTAGGGGACTGATGACTTCAGATGTTAAGTCCCATAGTGCTCAGAGCCATTTGAACCATTTGAACATTTAATTTAAATGCAACACAACTAAATGACATCACATTACTATATTACAGTGTTAATTCTAATTATATGTTAATCTCAAATATTAAATTTAAGATTTTCTGTGAAGTTTTCAGCGGAGTAGGGGTTGCACAATAGAACGTTCTGTAAGTCAGTCAAACTCCCCCACATTATCTAGATGACATGTAATGTACTATGGTAGGTTGTTGAATACATACGTATCCATGTATCAACTTCTATGTGTGCTAATGCTGACACCTGAAGTGTCTGTGGAGGTTTTTTCGGCCCTAGTGTTACATTCATGATTTTTCACGACTTTTTGTGAAGAGACATTAATGAATTTATGCATGGTGAAGCAATGGTCAAAATACTCAGTTTTTTTAAGTGTTCTCTGCCGGATGTTCTGGAATTTAGTACCAGACATAATTCTTATAACGCGTTTCTGTATTCTTAAAATACCATCCCTTTAAATTGATTTTCACCATAAAATTATTCTGTAATTCATTGGTGAGCGGAAATATGTTGGATAAAGTAGTTTCTTCATTTTTAAATGACTTATAGAAGTAATTACGCGCACATCAAACATGTCTGAACTGAAGCGCTTCGTTATTCTACGCAGTGAATTTTACTGTACAATTGAGGTTGTGATCTATGAGCATCTATATTCCTAAAAACTTATCTCCTTAATTACTTGTATTTCCTTGTTTGAGAAACTTATTTTTATAGCTTATAGAGTTCTGTGAGAAGTGCTGATGCTATGTGTACAGATTCTTGTCAAAAAACAGTGATAGCTTGTTTGCCTTGAACCATATGTGTTTTCGAGTATTTCATTGGCTGCCTCTGCAGTAAGGGGACTGCTACTGGTTTTTTTATTATTATTTTTTAATGTTATACTTGCATCATCTGCAAAAATTACAAAATTAGAATCTTCCGCAAATGGATGACGATGTATGTATATCAGAAACAACTGAGGACCCAAAATCGAACCTATGGTTCACCACGTCTGCACGTCTGATTGCTTCAGATTCCGAATGATTGTCGTCACGTGGTTGGAATGGAACTGATATGCATTGCTTTCAGAAAAGATAAAAACCACGAATCTGTTGTACTTGCTGTTCCGTAGTATTTAATGATCGGATATTATAGATCATACAATTAAAAGCCTTAGTCAAGTCACAAAATATTCCCAATGGTAGTAATAAGCGATATGGAGTAGCGGTAAGTCACCGGACCCGTTTTGGAATTCCAGTGGTTTCCCTAGATTGGTTTGGTTCCTTTAAAAAATCCTAGTTGCTCCTTCATCTCTGATAAACATATTGTCGACGGGACGTTAAGCCCTCATATTCCTTTTTCAGCTAGAAGTTATATCTCCCTACAGCCCCGATGAAACACTCAAGATGTGGGAGAGACCATAACAAGTTAACATTGTTAGCGGTTAAGCGTTTTTGATATTTTCATTTTTGTTTTTCTTTGTGTGTGTTAAAAACGTGGCTTAATTTTGTGTCCTACCTAGTTGTACAAATTTTTATTTTAATATAATCACTATCATTTTGTCAATTTTATTCGCTAATCAAAAAGTGTCATCTTGCCTCAGTGCTGGGGCAAGATGACTTTGTGCAAGATGACAAAACCGATAAAAGTTGGATAAGTTTTTATTCCTATTTTATTTTGAGAAGGTTGAGCCCCCTCCTTCTCATATCATAGGGTTAAAGTTTCACTGACATGTGAGTATTTCACACTGGTTGTCACAGAACATAGATTATTAGCATAGGCATCACCGTGTGAGTGTCGATCGTATGTTTCCTGTCTTGTAGATGTACACCTGAAGATGTGACATGATATAGTGAAACCAGTTGTGCTCCTGTAAACAAAAAGTTCATATACAGCTGGAAGCTGTTTATTTCTGAAACATGTGTTCCTGTACTGTGCAAGAAATTACATTAATTAATTAAATATTGATATGTATTTCTTATTTAACAATATTTAATTAAAGATTTTTGTGCTAAAATTAATATAATCCTAAGTCAGTGTTTTTCATTGACAGCAAACTGACAGAAAATGCCCTTCTTTAATCATCTCACCATGTGTAGCTTTTACTACACACTACCCAGTCTGGTAGGTAGTCATCGCACATCTTGTCACAAGCAGGAGACTGCATTATATTTTCTCTGGACATTGTTGCATCTTGATTTAAATATTCTTGTTCCACCTTGTGTACTTCTTTAACAACCAACTACGGTTTTGTAGATGAGTTTTCAGAAACCTTGTACTATGAGTCTTCTTGTTGTTTTTCACACATGGCCTTTCTCTTTGCAACGGCTTAAAATAGAAAATAATTCCGTGACATTTGGCTTAACGTCAGCAGTATTTCTTGAATGATAAAAATAGCTCCAGGCGCGCCTCAGAGAAGCATGTTGGGGGTTTGTTGTTCTACGAATCACCCAGACGATATTAATAGCAACCTTAGATTTCATTATGGTCTGCTTAACATTCATCACGGGAATCATTAGGAGTTTCAGTGTTTTGGCTTTCAGGTTCTGCGGCCTGAGTAGAAGCACTGTCAGTTACGATGCGGTCAGTGACAAGGACACGATCTGTGGTTTTCGCCGCAGCAAAATGATGCTCATTAAACACAGATTTCTTCCCATATTCTGTGAAAGCATTAACTTTAGTGATGATCTTTTGATGCTATGAAATAACCAGTGCGCAATAGATGACGTAGTAGTCAATTTGCCCCGGTCGGCTCTTGGTGCAGGATTAACAAGACAAAGGCGTGAATAAATAGTGACTGTGAAACGCATATAACTCTTTTAGTTATCTGTAACAAAGAATAAGCAAATATCTGATCAGCTTATTCCGCAAGAGCTTATGTTGAAAGTCTTGAAAATTGTAACACAACAGGCAGTGTTCACGATATTTACCTTATGCATACTGAACTGACGGTAGTGGCTTCAAACTGAGGATTTTTAGTGCCTCACTGTGTTTAGTGTTAGTAGTATCCGTACGACGATAGAGCCTAGAAGTATGAACTTAAAAGAGGACCACACACTACCCAATTTTTTTTTATTTTTTATATTAGTGGTGGATGAAGTAAGAACACAAATATCAATCGTCAGAAGCAGTTTGACGCAACTCTCATAAATTTTCGAGAAATAGATTTTTAAGTTTTACGAGCTTCTTTAATACACCACAGAAAGGTTGATTTGTCAGCAGCCAGCGTGGCTCTGGTAGAATGCTCGTCTGGCATCTGGGAGACCTAAGTTTGGTTCCTGGTAGATGGAAATTATATACAAAGCTGCATATTCTGCGAGCATTTCCGTGGAGCGTAAAATACGTAAAGTGGAAAGAAAAGTCGGTAACCGCTGGATCGAGCTTCGTTTCCGTCATTAATTTTTTCGTTTTCTTCCATTCAGCTTAACTAATGTAAAAAAAGTTATCAAAAATGCTAATTAACACATGTATAACAGTCAGTTTTATGAAAAATGCACACCATCTTATTTTTGGTCACATATCGCACACAAAACTCCAGTTTTCACTGCAAATAAAAATTCTTAATTACTGACCTTTTAAAAAAGATTATTAACGAAATTTGGCTGCATTCAAGAACAACATTGCAAATCAATTTTCTTCATCTTTATATGATCTACGCTCCATAGCTCGACGGGGAATCGAAACTGGACCGCTTGTGACACTGGCAAGCATTCTACCACATACCTACACCGGCGGCCAGGAAAACGTTCTTGATCTATATTATTAACGACGGTCTGAAAATTTCAAAGTAAATTTTATGCGTCGCCCCCCTTTTGGTGTTTGATACAGGTGACCGGTTTCAGCGTATAATAAAGTAAAATGTGATAACTTAAAACGTAATTGAAATATTAACGCAGTTTGCCAGCCGCAGTGGCCGAGCCGTTCTAGGCGCTTCAGTCCGGAACCGCTCAACTGCTACGGTCGCAGGTTCGAATGCTGCCTCGGGCATGGATGTGTGTGATGTCCTTAGGATAGTTAGGTTTAAGTAGTTCTAAGTTCTAGGGGACTGATGACCTCAGATGTTAAGTCTCATAGTGCTCAGAGTCATTTAAACCATTTTTACTAACGCAGTTTGCTTTTACAAGTATGGTAACTCAAAATGTTTTCTGGGATTGCTTGCGGTGATTGCTACCGTGTGCGCAAGCGCGTAACTGCTTTGTTCACGTAAGCGCCCATCGGTAGTCATGTGGACTTCACAGCAGAAGGTGTTCTGTGTACTTTCTCTCGCCAACAGGCCACAACTTCCTCGTGACATGATCCTTCAACAGATGGCGCACCATGTCGTTTTGCGAGCGTTAGTTCCCAGATCGCTGGATTCGGAGAGGTAGTCCATCGACTGCTTAGCTCCCTGGAAGCCTAGGCATTAGGCCAATTGATTTTTTTCTCTGTGGTGGTTTATCAACAATAAAGCGCACCAGGCACCAGCTGGGATCTACCAGATCTGCGCCGTCCCATCCGTGCAATTATCGCAAATGTCTTGTCTACAATGCTACAAAACACTTGAAGAGAAGTGGAATACAGATCAGATGTCTGTCGCGCCACTGATGGTGTGCATATTGAGGTGTATTAAAAGAATAAAAAAGCTTCCTGAATTAACGTAATTGTAGAAACATGCCGTCAACAAATATCTCAATTACTTCTCAAGACACTACACTTTATATTATTATCTGTTTAACCCAGACACCTGCAACCGACTTCTGAACTTCGTGCATCATAAATAAAAAAATACAAAAATTCCACTGGAGTGCGGTCTCCTTGTCAGACCAAGTGACTACACGTATCATCAGGTTGCCCTGGTCTCCCCCACTATCTCATTGTAATGACGTTCACGCTGTCATTTGCACGATAAAATTTATTTAACGACCGATTTTCGTTGTCGAGCATTAATTTTCGAGTCACATACAAGAATAAAAACAAGAAATTTAATGTATTAATAACATTGTGAAATATTATGCAAACATTTGATTCAGTACAAATGAAATCTGTGATTAGATTGGGGATATATTGGTAGAGGAACGCAGTATGTTATCCTGGGTAGCGAGACATCGACAGATGCAGAAGTAGCTTCAGACGCGGCCCAGGGAACGGGCCATTTCTGTTCATGTTTTGTACTACTGACCTGGCACACAATATTAATGATAGCCTCAGGCCTTTCGTAGTCGACGCAGTTATCTATCATGAAGTAAGGTCTGAAAAAAGCTGTGCAAATAATTAGCGAAGTCTTGATAAGATTTCACAGTGATGCAAAGATTGGTAGTTCGCCTTACAGGCTTCAGAATCGAAAACCCTGCAATTCACAAAACGAAAAAAAGGTAGAATCCTCTGATCAGAATGTCAGTGAGCCACAATTGGGATCACTCAACTCATGCGAAAACCAGAATGTAACCATTAATGAGAATATGGAATGGAACGAACACGAGGTTCAGTCGTAGATAATGCAGGTGGCAGGCTTCGATACTAGGAAAGTAAAATTAGTCTATGTAACACCAGTGCGACCCATCGGACAACATCGGACCATACCGTACAATACTGTCAGGGTTTATTGAAGGTATTCAAAGATGGGGCAACGCGTATCTTTGTATGACCTATGGGAGAGTATTACGCAGATGGAGTACAACATGGCCTGACAGACGCTTCATGCTGCATTCGGTTCCACGGAATTTTCCACTAAAGAGTCAGCTAGCCACTATAACCCGAGTGTATTCTTAAACACGACTTTCAACATCTTCAGTGTACGCTGAGGAGACAGATGTCATGGGATATGTCCTAATATCTTTTCGGACTCCTTTTGCGCGGTATACTGCAGCAACTAGACGTGGCATGGACCCAACAACTCTTTGGAAGTCCCCTGCAGAAATAGTGAGTGCCTCTATAGCCGCCCATAATTGCGAAAATGATGTTGGTGCAGAATTTTGTGTGTGAACTCACCTCTCGATGATATCCTATAAACGTCCGATGGGATTCATGTAGGGCGATCTGGGTGGGCAAATCATTCGCTCACACTGTCCACCTTTTAAACCAGTCGCGAACGATTGTGGCCTGCTGACGTGACATCGTTGTTTGGGGACGTGAAGTCCACGAATGGTCGCAGATGGTCTCCAAGTAGCCGAACATAACCATTTACAGTCAATGATCGGATCATTTGGACAAGAGGACCCACTCCATTTCACGAACACACGGCCCACACCATTATGGAGACACTACCAGCTTGCACAGTGCCTTGTTCACAGCTTGGGTCCATGGCTTCGCGGCGTCTGCGCCACACGCGAACTCTACCAGCAGCTCTTACCAAGTTTAATGGGGACTCATCTGACCAGGCCACGATTTTGCAGCCGTCTAGGATCCAACCGATGGTGACGGGCCCATGAGAGGCGCTTCAGGCGATGTCGTGCTGTTGGTAAAGGCAGTCACGTCGGTCGTCTGCTGCCATAGCCTATCAACGCCGAATTTCGCTGCACTGCCTTAATGGATATGGTCGTCGTACGTTGCACGTTCATTTCTGAAGTTATTTCACGCAGGGTTGCTAGTCTTTTAGCACTGACTCTACGCAAATCGCGCTGCTCTTGTCCGTTAAGTGAAGGCCGTTGGCCACTTCATTGTCCGTGCTGTAAGTTAATACCTGAAATTTGGTATTCTCGGCACCATCTTGACACGGATCTCCGAATAATTAATTCCTTAAAGGTTTCCGAGATGGAATGTCCCGTGTTTCTAGCTCCAACTACCATTCCGCGTTCAAAGTCTGATAATTCCCTCGTGCGGCCATAACCACGTCGGAAGCCTATTTATATGACTAAAAAAAATGGTTCAAATGGCGCTGAGAACTTAGAACTACTTAAACCTAACTAACCTAAGTTCATCATGCACAGCCATACCCGAGACAGGTTTCGAATCTGCGACCGTAGCGATCGCGCGGTTCCAGACTGTAGCGCCTAGAACCGCTCGGCCACCCCGATCGGCTATATGACTCACCTACGTACAAGTGACAGGTCGCTAATGCACTGCCCTTTCATACCATGTGTGCGCGATACAACCGTTATCCGAATATGTGCATATCGCTACCACACGACTTTTGGCAGCTGAGTGTATTATGGAAGTAAAATTCCTTTAAGTCTGAAATGAAACAAAATTCTTCCGCAAATGAAAAGGCAAACAATAGTTCACCAACAGCAAACACACTTGAGTTTCTGTATCCAAAAACAGATAATTAAGTTCTTCAACACAAGGAATTAATCACAACAATCTTTAGAGGTTAAAAAATCTTGAAATCTGAGAAATGTTAAATTCAGCCAAAAAGAAAGAAAAGTCAAGTTCCTCATTTCTTTGTTTTGAAAACAAAATCCGCAGTTCGTCTTAAGTCTCGTAAACAAATCACTTTCAAAATATTTTACACTAATACTTCACTGGAAAAGTACCAACGATCGAAGAGTACAATGAATTTCTAAATATGACAAGGATAGAAGCATAGAAGCGCAAAGTGAAGTCTTGGCACTATTATGTCGGTGAAGGAAACAAAACTGTGGAATAAATTTCTTTTACTTTACATCTATGGTCACAAACTTTTCGTGAACAGATTAGAGGTTTCGGTCTATAATCACCATCTTCAGATCTGCAGTAAAATATGGGAAAACACTAGCAGATTGTCTACAGCTTAAAACAATAAAAATAGACTACTTATAATGAAACAATGTCGCAGCTTGTGAAAACAGTGGAAATTATACCAAGTCCCAGCTAGCACGCCGCCAGTCATACTCTGCAATATTGTGGCGGTGTCCATAGCGGGTCTTTACGGAGAGCTTACGGTCGGCTGCTCATTGCGACACAGTTGCTGTGATGAGCTCACACGCCGGCACATGTAGCTGCCTTGCGGAAGGATATATGCCGGCTTATTTGCCGTACGTGATCCTCAAAAAAAGTTCAAATGTGTGTGAAATCTTATGGGACTTAACTGCTAAGGTCATCAGTCCCTAAGCTTACACACTACTTAACCTAAATTATCCTAAGGACAAACAGACACACCCATGCCCGAGGGAGGACTCGAACCTCCGCCGGGACCAGCCGCACAGTCCTTGACGGCAGCGCCCTAGACCGCTCAATCCCGCGTGGCACGTGATCCTCTAGACGCAGGAAAAGGTGCGGGATACCGGCGACCTGTGCCGTCGCTGCTCTTTCCGCCTGTTGCCCCGGCCGGGACGCTGTTTTCGCCACCTGCTGATCTGACCGAGGAGTTCAGTTTCCGCGCCGTCGGTTCCGTAGGGGCGGAGCTGTCGGCAACCCAAACGACTTAGAAGTTGTGCGGGCTGCATTCGGCGCCTGATGCGTGGGACGCCACGGCACTTGACACAGACGACAACTATTCTGCGAAAGCCTACTCAAAAGGTTTCGAGAACCTATATTGAGAGCGGAATCTAATAATATATTACAAACACTTCTCGTATCGCTCCTGCAGCGACCGCGGAGAAACGATTGCACTAATGACAGAGGGGCTTAATCGGTCATTCTGCTCGCGCGCGATACACGAATAGAATGGGAAGAAGCCTTTATAACTCCTGAAATGGAGAGTACCCATCTACCCTCTGCCATGCACTCTTCTGTAACCCATCATAACCTAACCGAACTTACAGAGTGCAGTTGTATCTGGTACATGCAGGTGTGGAATAGATAGAGAGCTTACAATAGACGGCGAAGCTGCAATTTCTTTTCAGCCTTGGGATGCTGTTAACACTGATCATCCCAGTACCCTGTACTGATATATATACCTCGTTCTGATAAGTAAAACATTGAAAGTGACACATTATTTAAAGGTTTCGGCGCCAGGACAGTGCAGCAATGTGGTGGCGTCACTGTTAATTGTAAGCTTATCATCAGTTGTATATTACAAAACTCCACTTCGGCAGTAGCCTGCGCCATTTTGTGTTGTCTGACCTCGCAAGGTGCTACCATACCAGCGTTGCCAATTCTGTCACACATATTTGAGCTAATCAACTTTCAAAATCTACTACAAATCGACCAGAAAAAATGCCTGTTTGAGGAACAATTAGGGTGATCACAAAGTCTTGCCCTGATTACAAAAATTTATAACAGAATAACCGTTTGACATAATAAGTTACATTTGATGCCTTTGCATAGGTTAGTGTTACTAGATTTTTTTAAGACCACTTAACGCTGGTAAACCTCAACGGGTGCTCCCTTGGAAGCTCGGAGAATGTCGAGGCGGTATTCCAGTTCCCGCCAGGTGTTTCGTAACATGTGTTCTGTCACAATACCCACAGCAGCTTGTATCTCAGCCTTCAGTTCGTCGACGTCAGCAACTGGTGTAACGCAGACTCTGTCCTCGATATAGCCCCAGAAAAAAAGTCAAGAGGCGTAATGTCTGGAGAGCGGGGTGTCCAGGGTGTTCCTTCCAATCCACCGATCCGGACATCACTCCCCTCATTTTATCAGAGTCCTCTGGAAGATTTTCTTTAACAAATTCTTCTAGCGCACATTTTCTTGCGTAATACCGTTTATACATTAGTAATCCACGGAAAATATGTGACTGGTGCGTAAAATGTATTAATGGTGTCGTGTGGATCAGAATCGAATGCTAATGTGGGGTGGCAACAGAAGTTCTGAACGATATGCGGAAGTGCGTACGGCTCAATGTAATGGCCACCGAAAGTTGTGCGTACGGAATGACGCCCATGTGTTCGCTCCAACTGCTTCAGACTGGAGTGGTGAATGCTGTTAAGCACTTTGGGTTCCATCGCGTGGCTCGCACAAAGCTCTCCCTCCCGCGTGCGTGTCCGGGGTTCCCACAGTGCACTCGACGACACGCCACGGGGTCTGCGCTTTCCGACCTGCGCATGCGCAGACGAGCAAAAATAAAAGTTGGCGCTTGTTAATGCTGCAGCGCGGCGGGATTATTCAGATTAGCAGCCGCCGGGGAAAATCAGTCGCACCCGCGCGGGAAAACAAACGACGAACTTCGGCTAAGCTCGTCTCATACATAAAGATGGCCGCCCTGCAACCGGACTCAGCTGCCCGCCGCATTTCTGTGTGCAGTAAATTCTCACAAAGCTAAAGATTCCCAGCCTAGTGACAATTTCTTTTTCTCTGATTTGTTTTATCAGGCCTGGCTGCGGCTTACTAGTGTGATTTTAAATTATGTAGTGAATCTATTGCGAGAAAAAGAGAACTTCATAGAGTGCTGTTATTACGTGTCCTTTTTCTTCTGCAAGCTTCTACGTTTTTCGTATGATGTGGTCATCATCTAGTTGACGACATAACCCTACACGGAATCGTGCTGCCTAGGAGCTGAGAGTTATTCTAAAAGCAAAGAACGTTTTCGGCCGACGACTCACACAATCTGTCCACACCCCCACGGCCGTGTAACAGACTTATGACGCTGCAAGAGGCGACTGTTGGAAGGGCGGAAGTAGAGACAGTTCTCTGTCAGGCGGCACTCTTCCATTTCGCTCCTTGCCACCTTTCATCGGAAGGATGGAGGTGAGCTGTTGTCGTCGGTAGCGGTGGAAAAAATCGACCGTATAAAACCGATACCGGTATTTTAATCATCTTTGTTTACACTTGACTGTAATAATTTTTATTTTATTATTAGGTCATTGTCAAGTACAAAAATGATGCAAATGGCTCTGAGCACTATGGGACTTAACATCTGAGGTCATCAGTCCCCTAGAACTTAGAGCTACTGAAACCTAACTAACCTAAGGACATTACACACACCCATGCCCGAGGCGGCGTCGCCGAGCGGTTCTAGGCGCCACAATCCGGAACCGCGCGACCGCTACAGTCGCAGGTTCGAATCCTGCCTCGGGCAGGGATGTGTTGATGTCCTTAGGTTAGTTAGGTTTAAGTAGTTCTAAGTTCTAGGGGACTGATGACCTCAGAAGTTAAGTCCCATAGTGCTCAGAGCCATTTGAGCCATGCCCGAGGCAGGATTCGAACCTGCGACCGTAGCAGTCGCGCGGTTCCGGACTGAAGCGCCTAGAACCGCTCGGCCACCGCGGCTGTCTGTCAAGTACAAAACTTATGTTAAAAGACATCAGACTGGTATGAAATATAAGTAATTGTCGAAAAAGCATATCGAGCCTACATGAGCAGATATGCTTTTTCGACAAGGATGTGTATTTCATACCAGTCTGATGTCTTTTGACATATAAATAAGTTTTTGTACTTGAAAATGGACTAAGACCGAAATCTGGATCGTGTAGCAATAAAATAAAAATTATTACAGTCAAAGGGCGAAAGCATATTTGAAAAAACTATATTTTAGTTCTCAACCGTTTTTTTTCGGTATTCTTTGGTCTTGACTGTAAGAAGTGATTTTTTTAGTATTTACTAATAACCGAGTAAAAAAGCGAAAGATAAATTATCCACAGCAGCTGTGCTAGAAATCTCGTTTTTAAATGAACATTTTCTTTTTATAAAAAAAGGAGGCATTTTTGTTCGTGGAATTTACATTGGTTTAAAATACTGGGTTATTATAGAAAATGGGGAGAGCAATCAGTGCTATTTTAATAACAATGCTGACGGAAACGAGCAACAAACACGTGGCATAAGAATTGGTACAGCTTTGCTGAAACAGTTATGTCCCTGTTCCCATCTGCGTAGCATGAGGTACGCGTGTACGTTTAGTCTACAAGGCTTGCCCCCCCCCCCACCCTCCCCCCACCTGGTCTATACGGCAGCTTCTCGCTGTCTTTACTGGGCATCCGTTGTAGCATCGCACCGACCCTAGCATGGAAATATTTTTACGAAATGACGTAGCAATGAAGTAAAGTACTTCACTTGCTTAAAAGATTACAAATTTGTCTGCCATTTCTATTAAAAAATGGAAGAGGAAGGAAATTATGGTAACTGTAATAAAGTAAAAACTTATAAACAATTCATTCATAGTATGCAGTAAAAACAAAATGTAGTTGATCTGGTGCCTGTGTCTACATAGTATGTCTTTATCTGGCCTGCAGTCCTTGAAAACGCACAAATTAGCACGAAAAACGTATCTTCAACCTCAGTTTTCACCCTTTAGCAAGGACTATTCGTAGTGTCCAAATAGTGATTGATCTCCAATTAAAACACGATTTTTGTGCAAAATAAAAAAAAAAACACTGGTGTTCTGATCCGGTTCCACACATATATGTGACTGCGGAAAACTGTGGTGTTGAATTCTGCGACTGGTGATTATGACGAGGTAGCCGTCTCTCACAGTAGCGGCTGTCGTCGCTCAGTAGCGTGCAGGAAATCTACGACAGACTTGTTCCGGACGTCACTTCACTATAATCAGGGGATCGAAAGCAAACGTTATGTACGTCGTCGTCTGACCGACTGCCTTACCAGCTAAGCTGCTGGGATATTTATCGAGCGAAGTGGCTAATGTTTACCCGACTTGACTTGTCATGACGGCTTAGGTCTCGCTATTACGAAGGTGTCAGCCGTTCTGACTCAGCTATGCTTGCTTAACGAGTTTGTGATAGTATAGGACTGGTTCGCACAAGCTCCTGGCACGTGTTGTTACATTAGCAATAGCGTTTCTTTTAGCGCGTAACGAAGCTGACTTGATCCGCCGGCCGCGGTGGCCGAGCCGTTGTAGATGCTTCAGTACGGAACCGCGCGACTGCTACGGTCGCAGGCTCGAACCCTGCCACGGGCATGGATGCGTGTGATGTCCTAGGTTAGTTGGGTTTAAGTCTTTCTAAGTTCTAGGGGACTGATAACCTCAGATGTTAAGTCCCATAGTGCTCAAAGCCATTTTTTTTTATTTGAACCTGTCCATCTGCTCTGCCCCATTACATTTCTGCTGAGGTCTGCTGTCTGGCTCACAAGAAGAGCCGATGTTGTTGTGTTTTCCCCTGACCCACTCCCTGTGGTGAAATGTTATTTTTCGCGCCCGGCTCGTGTCGACACCGCCGTAATATAAGCGACGTGGTTTCGTTCGATCAGTTTGCTGCTGTGTACAAGGTTGGCATGCAACAACGGTAACAGAGAGCACGAACGGTCGTTTACTGTTTGTTTGAGCCATTTTAAAATGGTTGGCAAAATTAACGCTCCCTCAAAAGTAGTAATGTAATACTGTTTCTAAGTGTAAAACAAAAAAAAAAAAATAAAAACTCCACCCTGTCGGAATTTATAGAAAGGTAACAAACGTTTATGAAAATGTAACGAATGAGCTTTAGTACGAAACTGACGCATAATGGTTAATTGCAGACGAAATACCATTGACGATAATAGTTACCAGAGCGGCCTTCAGTTCTGACCCACGAATGATTGAGGGAGGATTAAAGAAAACTTCAACAGGATAGACTTTAGATTATTCATGGACTGAGACTGTGCTTTTCTGAAATTTCACGATAAGTTCTTTGACATACATTTAGTGGTGATTTGGAATATGCAAAAGTGTTTGCCAGTGGTTTGCTTGACTTTTGCCATAAGAACACATAGTAAGGAATAGGAGATGTGTTGACACTTCTCACGCTGTACAACAAAGACGGCGTATAGTGTTTGAACCACATCGTTTGTGATGATGAGACGTGGTTTCACCGGACCATCGTATGATAAAAAAAATCACAGTAGATATTTACAACGAAGAGCCAAAGAAACTGGTACACCTGCCTAATATCGTGTAGCGCCTCGCGAGCACGCATAAGTGCCGCAACACGACGTGGCATGGACTCGACATATGTCTGAAGTAGTGCTGGAGAGAACTGACACCCTGAACCCTGCAGGGCTGTCCGTAAATCCGTAAGAGTACGAGGGGGTGGAGATCTCTTCAGAGCAGCACGTTGCAAGGCATCCAAGATATGTTTAATAATGTTCATCTCTGGGATGTTTCGTGGCCAGCGGAAGTGTTTAAACTCAGAAGAGTGTTCCAGGAGCCACGCCGTAGCAATTCTGGACGTTTGGGGTGTCGTATTGTCCTGCTGGAATTGCGCAAGTCCGTCGGAATGCACACTGGACATGAACAGATGCAGGTGATCAGACGGGATGCTTACGTACGTGTCATCTGTGAGAGTCGTATCTAGACGTATCAGGGGTCCCATATCATTCGAACTGCACACGCCCCATACCTTTACAGAGCTTCCACCAGCTTGAACAGTGCCCTGCTGACATGCAGGGTCCATGGATTGATGAGGTTGTCTTCATCCCCGTAAACGTTCATTCGCTCGATACAATTTGTAACGAGACTCGTTCGACCAGGCAACATGTTTCCAGTCATCAACAGCACAATGTCAGTGTTGACGGGCCCCGGCAAGGCGTAAAGATTCGTGTCGTGCAGTCATCAAGGGTACACCAGAGGGCCTTCGGCTCCAAAAGCTCTTATCGATGATGTTTCGTTGAATGGTTCGCACGCTGACTCTTGATGGCCCAGCATTGAAACATGCAGTAATTTGTGGAAGGGTTGCACTTCTGTCACATTGAACGATTCTCTTCAGTCGTCGTTGGTCCCGTTCTTGCAGGATATTTTTCCGGCCATAGCGATGTCAGAGATTTGTTTTTTTTGTTTACCGGATTCCTGATATTCACGGTACACTCGTGAAATGGTCGTACGGGAAAATTCCGACTTGATGGCTAGTTCGCAGATGCTGTGTCCCATCGCTCGTGCGCCGACTATAACAACACGTTCAGACTCACTTAAATCTTGATAACTTGCCATTGTAGCAGCAGTAACTGCGCTAGACACTTGTCTTATATAGGCTATCCAACTGCAGTGCCGTATTCTGCTCATTTACATGTCACTGTATTTGAATGCGCATGCCTATATTAGTTTCTTTGGCGCTTCAGTGTAAAATATAACGTAAGAAACATTTACAAAATAATAAAAGAATACATTGCTCATTATAAGTTGTACTGTGCTTTATTAAAATCGTTCTATTAGCTAATTTCGGCCCTGAGGCATTGTACAAAGTAAGACTTATGGTTTTATGTATGTGACATAAAATAATCTGATGAGCACGATATGTAACACATGACATCGCAAATGTGTTTGATAATGGCTCACGGCCAAAATTAGCTAATAGCACGGTTTTAATAAAGCACAATACGGCCTACAACGCACAATGTAGTCTTTGATTACACACTAAGAGGCTGTGAATCCCCACGGAAGCAAAATCTTCTTTCACTCAGGTTAGGAAATCGTCTACCTTATTCTCTACAAGCAGCGGCAGAGTTCCATTCCAAATCCCGTCGTTAAGTAACATACCGGCACCCTCCGCATTTGTAAATACGTGCGGCATGCTTAAACGAACTGGCCAAAAAATTAGGGACGCACTTGAAAACTTCAGTTATGTTAACCCAAGCACAACATTGCAGCTTGATTTTCAAAACAAACCTGACAGTCAATTAATAAACATATTGCAACTGAAGTACTAACAAGCGAAATGAAAATTTGTTTCTTGCATCTGTGTGACCAATAAGAGTTCGACACATTGTTACATGGAAGTTTCATTCGAATCAGCCTGTCCTGCGACTAAAACATTTATTAGAGGCAATCAGAACGTATCCGTCTGATGGCGTTGCTGCAGCTTATATACAACTTACCACTACTCCAATACACTGACCTTTAGGCAATGGATTAGTGCGGAATTCGTGTCTTTCCGAAGTGCGTGAGGTAAATGCAGAAATGTGAGCTACGGCGACGTTTTTACTAGATGCGACCATACAGGACCAACGTGCTGTTACTCTTTTCTTGGCCACTGAAGGACAGTGTCGGAAACCACCGTAGCAGGATTGTGCGCTACCAGGGGTGCCGCTGCTTCACTATAAGCTGGACCCACATTGCAAGTGCCGTAATGTAGAAGTTACGCCAACTCAAGTGTGAGACACTCGAACGCCCGCCGTATAGTCCTGATCCCACCCCTAAGCGATGATCACGCTTTCGGTCCCTTAATAAAGACCTTGAAGGTTCAACAATACGTGTCGGGCGAGGATAGACAGCAGGCAGTCACGGACTTCTTCATGCAGGAGGACACGGCGTTTTACCAAACGGATACTTTCAACCTCGTGTTTCGGTAGAATGGTTGCCTCAGTGCTCACGGCGATTTTGAATTGATTGGTATACCGATTCTGGAATGTACGGCCTCCGAAAGAAAACTTTTTGATGTGATTCTTCACTTTTGGCCACAGCGTGAATAGGAAGAAGACGCACACCGATTTGTACCTACATGCAGATAGCTGCCACCACCCGGCACAAAAGAATGGCGTCCTCAAAACTCTTGTACGACAAAGCTCACACCATCTCCGACAGGGAAAGTCTCCAACAAGAATTGGACCATCTGAAGACCGTGTTTCGGAATAACGGTTACAAGGAAGGGCAAATACGGAAGGCTCTAATCCCAAATCTGCAGCACCGGCGGAAACTGAGGATGAACCTCAGGAGAAGGCGGCCTTGGCTATTATTCCGTTTTGTGGGGCCTTATCCGGAAAAATTGGACGCATTTTACGTAAACACCAAGTAAAAACCATCTTCCGTCCTCCAAGCAAAACCAAGAGCCTTCTTGGTAGTGTCAATGACAACCTTGGTCTACGTAAATCAGGGGTTTACTAGATGCCTTGCCAATGCGGTAGTGTATACTTAGGGCAGACCATTAGTACCACTGAGGACCGATGCCGAGAACATCAACGGCACACTAGACTGCAACAGCCCAATAAGTCGGCAATCGCTGAACATTCCCTGTCGGAGCTCCACAGCATGGATTATGACCAAACCAAAGTCCTGACACAGACTTCCAAATACTGAAAGAAGCCATAGAGATCAGAGTAAGGGAGCCACAACTAAATCGTGACAGCGGTTACATCCTTAGCAAGGCGTGGGAACCCGCAATCACCCAGATTAAGAAGAAAAAGGGTATTTCCCAGAGTGCACCGACTTCGGGGGAGGAGGGAAGAATAACGAGCGGTGCCGGCAGACCCTCCTGAACGAGAAGACCTAGGACGCAGCACCCAGACGGCGGGAGAATGGACGCTGCACCTGGACCGCGCGCGGAGCGCTGACCGCACCGACTCATAGGAAGCGCCTGAGGGAGGAGTGGGAGGGGGATTGTCCTATATATACATGGCGCCGGCCCACCGCCGGTCAGTACGTCAGCGCACCTGATGATGGCAACGTGGTCGATTGCCGAAATATTGTGTCCTATGCACACTCATACCAGGCTGTTCACCCGAGATTTATTTCGTCTGGAAACTTTTTGATCGCCCCAGTATATTGTTATTATTATTATTATTGTTCACTGTCCAGACACATTAATGTGACCACCTGTTACAAACCTGAACAACCGGCATCTGCAGCGTGGAGCGCAACGAGACGTGCAAGAAGAGTGTCGGTGAGGTTCTGGAAGGTTCCGAGAGGGATACTGGAGCCATGCCTACTCCAGTGCCGTGGCTAGCTGCACCGGGTTTCTCGGTTGAGGATGCACGGCCCGAACAGCCCGATAGAGGTGGTCCCTCAGAGTCTCGATTTGGTTTAGATCCGGCGAGTTTGTTGGCGAGGGTAATACGGTAAACTCATTCAGGTGCTCTTTGAAATTCGCACGCATCCTGCGAGCTGTGTCACACGCTGCATTGCTTTGCTGTTAGATGCCATCATGCCGAGGAAAATCAGACTGCATGTAAGGGTGGACATGGTCCTGAAGCATAGATGCATTCTTGTGTTGATCCATTGCGACTAGCAGAATGACAAGATTACCCAGGGAATGCCATGAAAGCATTACCCAGGTCATGACACTCCCTCCTCTGACCTCGACCTTTCCGTCGACTGCTGCAGCGTGTCTGCTTTCACACGTTTCACGCCGTAGACGTTAACGTCCATATGTCAATTAAATGTGGTCCACCTGGAAAAGCCGTTTGTCACCACTCAGTGGATATGCAGGTGCGGTTTTCGTGTCCAAATTCCAGCCTTCTTCGCCGATGAACAGCAGTCAGCATGGATACATGAACCAGACACCTGCGGGGGAGGCCCAAACACAGCAATGTTTGCTTATCTGTTATCCTGAAGAGACTGTTGGTACCCCTTGGCTCATCTAGGTGGTCGGGTGGCCAGCTGCTCTGATGCTGTGCATCCATTCGCCCGTACACATCTGCGCAGCCGTCGTTCACCACTGTCATCTATGGCCCATAGTGCAACACAGCGCCTCAGATAGCGCTAGAAATCTGCCAGCAAGTTTCATATCAGCGCACACTCCGCTGCAGAGTGAAAATCTCATTCTGGAAACATCTCCCAGGCTGTTCGATGAAATTTCAGGATTGCAGCCGGATCACGTTGACTTCTTGCCACGATATTTCGGCTGGCAACCGTCCATCCATTTTCAGGTGAGTGTCCGTCACTGGAGACTGCAATTTTTTTTCCTTTATTGTTGTTTTCACACCTGGTACGGGTAGGCCAGCAGTGGCATACTACGCTGCTCTTCGGCCATAGATAAGACTAGTGATACAAAAGGAGACAATCGCAGAACAGACAGGGTGGATATACAAACGTAGACATACAAAATTAAAACACACGGAGCCATTCGGGGGCGCAGTGTTCAAAATAAAAACGTTGAGAAACGTGGACATGCACAGAGATGACAGATATGACACACGCGAACGTTGGAGCACACACGATGAAACACTGGAACACGAACACGACGGCACACACAAACACTAGGCGATGATCACCAGCGCGCGAAAGTTCACTATATCTGTACGAGTCCAGGGACCTGCCAAAAGGGGAAAAGGTGGGGGAGGAGGGAGAGGGGAGGGTGTAGATGCCAGTGGCTGGGGAGATGCTAGGGAGATGCTAGGGAGAGGAAAGAAGGTAAGGGGGTTAGGGAAGGCACAGGGCAGAGGAGGGTCAGAGGGAGGGAGAGAGGGGAGAGAGGGTGCCCTTGGGAAAAAACACAGGGCGTGGATGGGGGATCAAAATTGGTAGGAGGGGTAGATGGAGGGGATGAGGGCATCATCGGGTTAGGGGGAGTTGGTGGAAGCCACCTTGGGTATGGAGAGTGGAGAGATGGACAGCAGGTGGGATGTGGGAATGGAGGTGCAGCAGTGGAGGGGGGTGGGAGAGGATGGGAGAGACAAGTGGGTGAGGGGAATCAAGTTTGTGGGAGGTGTAGAGGATCCGTATCCGTTGGAGGAAAAGGACTAGGTGCGGGAACGAGATGAGGTCATATAGGATCCGTGTGGGGGATGGGAGGCGGATGCGATAGGCGAGGCAGAGCGCATGGCGTTCTAGGATTTGAAGGGATTTGTAAAAGGTAGAAGGAACGGAGACCGATGCAGGGTGGGCGTAGCAGAGGATAGGGCGGATGAGGGATTGGTAGGTGTGGAGAATGGTGGAGGGGTCCAGACCTCATGTACGGCTGGAAAGGAGCTTGAGGAGACGGAGGCGGGAGTGTGCCTTGGCTTGGATTGTCCAGAGATGGGGGCTCCAGGAGAGGCGACGGTCAAGGGTGACGCCAAGATATTTGAGGGTGGGAGTTAGGGTGATAGGACGGCCATAAATAGTGACATAGAAGTCGAGGAGACGGAAGGAAGGGGTGGTTTTGCCTACAATGATCACCTGGAGACTGCAAGTTCCCGGAGTCAACATAATAGCAAAAAATTGGCGCGAAAACGCATGCGCATTGGCCTCCGTCACAGGAGCGTCCTCTGTCGACATCCGCGGCCTCTGGAGCTTCTGTTCTATCTGTGGAGCGCAGGCGTATGCGTAAAGGTGAAAACCACATGTCCGCACTCTGTCGGAATGCGCGCCCACGTCGCTAAAAACAGACGTCAGATGTCGCCAGACGTGTCATTATCAATAAACTGTCTTCTCTCAGAGGAAATTAACAGATCACCGGGTCCCAAGCCTTTTCCACTTGAAAACCGCCATCACGATTTATAAGATTTTGCGCTATGCGTGGTTCCACAGATTCTTTAATTACTGAATCCCAAAAATTTTTCGCTGGGGCCAAGATTTTCGTGGCAGAAAAATCCATAGTGTGTCCTGTGGTAATACAGTGCTCACCTACAGCCGACTTACTGGGCTGCGAAAGGTGAGTGTGGCGTTCGTGTTCAACGCACCTTTCACGTACTGTGCGTGGCGTCTGACCTATGTAAGCTTTGCCACACCGGCAAGGGATTTTATAGATACCGCGGGCGCGCAATCCGACAGAGGGCGGACACGTAATTTTCACCCTTACGCATGCCCTTGCGCTCCACAGATACAACACTAGCTCCAGAGGGCGCGGATTTCGATAGAGGACGCTCCTGTGACGGAGGCCAATGCGCGTGCGTTTTCGCGCCAATGTTTTGCTATAAAGTTGACTCTGGGAACCCCTCCCGTCCCTCACGCGGATCCTCTATGACCTCATTCCTTTCCTCCATCTGCTCCTATTCCTCGAACATATCCGCATACTCTACACCTCCCGCCGCCTTGATCCCCCTCACCCCCTGGTTGCTCCTCTGCTCTCCAAACCTCTGCCACGTCTTCACTGTTGTGTCCTCCCTACCCTCCATCTCTACACCCTTCATCTCCTTTCCCAAGGTGGCTTCCATCAATTCCCCCTCCTGGATGATGCCCTCTCTCCCTCCATTTATCCCTCCTATCAACTCTGATACTCACCCCCCCCCCTCCTTTCCTCTGTCCTTTCCCTGGGCTCCCTCTTCCACCCCTTCCATCCTGTTTTCTCCCCACCTAACCTCTCCCTACCTCCCTTCTCCCCCCCCTCCGAGTCCTTTCGTATTCCCCTCCTCTGCCTCTCCCCACTTCCTGTCGCGTCTGCCTAGCATCCCCCCCCCCTTATGGGTCCTCATCCTCCATCGGCTCCTTTCCCACCCTCCCCCCCCCTTCGTTTTTCCTCTCCTTCCCCCCTTTTTATTTTCCCATCATCTGTCCAATTTTCCCCCCACCTGCCCTCGGCTGTGGTATGTCATATTTGCCAACTTTTTAGTGCAGTGTTCAAGTGAATGTTCAGTGTTGTTCGTCTTTCCAAAGTGTTGCGAACAGAAATCATGCTGTCGCTGGGTGTGAAATTTATGTGTCTTGCGAACAGAAACCACACTGTCGCCGTGTTTTTAAATTGTCTTTTATTTTACCTGTTTGCTTCATTTGTATTTTATTAGCATCATCATCCCTTTATTCTATATTTTAAGTTCCACGATTTTTCCGCCATGTTACCATTTATGTCTCCGATTTTATCGCCTGTTTTTATTATTTCTTATCTTCATCTTTTTAAAACAAATTCTGTAGGCTGAAGAGCGACATACTAAGCTGCTGCCAGCCCGCCCCCTTCGGGGGGAATCGAAACTCAATAAAGAAAAAAAAAACTTTAAGTCTCCAGTGACGAACACTCACCTGAAAATGGCTGGACGATTGTCAGCCGAAATATCGTCGCAAGAAGTCAACGTGATCCGGCTGCAATCCCGGAATCTCACCGAACATTCAATACGCCGGGAAAACTTCAAGAATCACATCCCTCAGGCTGTGGCTAAGCCATGTCTGCGCAATATCATTTCTTCAAGGAGTGCTAGTTATGCATGGTTCGCAAGAGAGCTTCTGTGAAGTTTGGAAGGTAGGAGACAAGGTACTGGCGGAAGTAAACCTGTGAGGACGGAGCGTGAGACGTGCTTGCATAGCTGAGAGACGAGTGTCTGCCTTCGGCGGTGCTACGGCGCGGACGTCTGTTTACGTCCCTGCCGGGGAAGTTAGCGCTCGCGCAGTTGTTTACTTCTTCGGCGTACTCGCGCGTTTAGACGACTCGATATAGAATGGCACATGCATACCGAAAGTCGACTCTCAAGATTAGTTTTTCGAATGAATATGCGAGACCGAAAGCCTACGAAATTCAAAGGTCCCTACGAGACGAAGTTAAACTTGACTACAACGAACTTATCGGAATCCACCTCTCCATAGTGAGCAGTGTCGTTTACGTCAAACTGATTAACGACGCAGTATGTGACAGAATCATCCGAGATACTAAACATGGACTCAAATTTTGTCACTCTGATGGACATGTTGGAGAAGTAACTATTGATCACGCAGGAGTGGGCTTACGAAACGTACGTATTTTCGAACATCCCTTCGAAGTTCCGTCTGACTTGGTCATTGACACCCTACGCCCATATGGAAGAGTGCTTAGCCACGTTGAGGAAAACTGGTCCAACTTCACGACTTACCCCGTTCTCAATGGGATGCGTCAAATTAGAATAGAACTGACACAACACGTACCCTCGTACTTGTTCATCGGCGGATGTAGAGCTATAGTCATCTACGATGGACAACCCAAAACATGCTCAGGCTGCGGGAAAGAGGGCCACGTCCGTTCCGAATGTATGCAGTGGAGGATAGTGCAAGTTCCTAACGGCGAACCCGTGCCTCTGTCCACGTTGACGCCGCTGACACTAACGCATGCGGACGTGTTTCGAACGGATCCCGTCCCGAAGAATGACCAGCTACAGAATCCTGACAGTGTACGGCAACCGACTGCAGCAGAGACCGCCTCCAGTGATGAAACGACGCACACTTCTGCCGCTCAGGCACCGACGACGCCCTTAACCGAGCGGAAAGGATCGGTAGGAGGTATGGAAATTGATCCTGCTGTTGTGGCGACAGGTGCTTTCGTCCCTGAGCACCGGGAGTCACTTCCGCACTCGGATACGGAGGCGCACACGCGCGAACAACGATCACCGAAGCGCCACAAGAAACGACGGCTAGCGCCGTCGGATACCTGCTTACTGCAGTCCACATCAGACGGACTTGGGTGTAACGCCGATACAGTGCATCCGGATGCGCAACGGGAGGTTCTACCTGCCACACAGCAGTACGACGTGAATCATGCTAGACAGGGGTTGAATACAGACACACCGGAAAGCCGACGGAAGGAGTCCCTCCACCCACCGCAGCAACGACACCGCCTTCGGTCAGCCAGGCCGGAGAAACACGGTGGAAGCTGGACCTCCAGCACAGGAACTGGGCCGACGAATCCGATACTGACCCACACACCGACGACGCACCCGCAATGATGAGTGCTGCGTCCACCGGATGTTAACCACGCAGAAGATGCAGACTGCCGCACAGACAGCATGTCGCCGAGCAGGAGCACACAAATTAACATAAGCGTTCATGTGCGCTTTACGCACTGAGGAACAGCGGCAGGCATATCGAACAGCCTCTACTAATATTAATACGATCAGAATTGCAATTATTACGAGACATGTTGCGTGCGTCAGACGTCGACACCGTTCTTCTGCAGGAAGTATGTGTTGAGAGCTTCCCCGATCTCTATGAGTACGATACATACATTACACCTACTACCGACGGCGGCAGCGGAACAGCGATACTTCTACGTAGTGGCATAGTAGCCGAGGACGTGGTGTACCTGCCGTCAGCGCGAGGACTGGCGCTCACAGTGCTGGGAGTACGGGTCGTTAACATTTACGCACCGTCCGACAGACGGCGCGACCGATCCCGATTTTACGCAGAGGAGATTGCTACACTATTCTTAGGTCGGTATGAACATGTCTTATTTGGAGGCGACTTCAACTGCGTGCTCGCACCAAGAGATCAACAACCACGTTATACTTCATGCCCGGAGCTGCGGCAACTCATACAGGACATGAATCTCATTGATACATGGGAGACGATACATGGCGACAGAGGTGGATACACCTACGTCACGAGTCACTCTGCAAGTCGTCTCGATCACATTTACGTAACACGTTGTCTCGAACCTGCGATCCTCGATGCGGAATTGTGGCCTGTCGCCTTTTCAGATCACATAGCATATAAATGCACTGTCTCCCTGAGTCGTCAACAAGTGTGGAGGAGTCGCAGTGTTTGGAAACTGAATACAGCACACCTCAGGGAACCTGAGTGCAGAAGCTTAATCGAAGATATTTGGCGCGTGTGTGAACGACGCCTCCCGACATATCCGACGACGTTGCAGGGGTGGTTGGAATGCGTTAAGCCTGCATTGCGCCGAGCGTTAATTGCATACGGAAGAGAGCAGATGATGTCGAGGCGACACACGACGGAATTTTATTTCACGATGCTCCGCGAACTTTCTGTACAAGCACCTTCACAGGAGCGTCGTGCCGGTATAAAACGAGCACAGGCCCAAATAATTTCCATAACGCGCCGCCGTCTGGAGGGTGTCGCAATCCGTGCAAGGGCCTTTGAACGAGTCCGTGGAGAATCACAGTCGATGTATCACGTTATCAGAGGAAAACAACGTAGCCGCAGAACCTTAATATAGATGGTCGTACTGCCAGATGGTCGCCGTATGACAACGCAAAAAGACATTGCCAACGCTTTTGTGAAACACTACGGTCATCTCTATAAAGAAGCGGAACACGACCAGGCAGCCTTTCATGAGGTCCGACGAACGCTCTCCGCGTGTCTCGACGAGACGGCCAACCATGAGTTAACAGGTGAAGTCACAGTTGACGACGTAATGGAAGCGCTTGATAAGGGAGCCCGACGGATTCCCGTTAGAGTTTTATCGTACATTTAAAGATCTCATGACTCCACGATGGACTGCCATGTACTGTGAATTGATGTCTCCCAACGTGCCTCTTCCACCCTCCTCCGTGGAAGGAATGATCATCCCCATCCACAAACCATCCGGCGGCACAGGGATACAGGCCTACCGGCCACTGACCCTTCTTAATTGCGACTACAAGATCTACACAAGGATACTTGCAGCACGCTTTAAACGCGTAATACGCCAAGTGATATCACTCGACCAAACCCAGCTAGGAGGAGATAGCAATATACAAACGGCACTCAGCGACTACCGCGTTGTTATCTCACTGACATCAACAAGTCGTCTCCAGAGTGCATTGGTATCGATAGACTTCGATCGCGCATTTGACAGGCTGAGCCATGCTTATCTCACGGAAGTTATGACGCAAATGAAGTTTCTGGAAAGCTTTGTCACCGTCGTCATGAGACTACTCCACGGAGCCGCAGCCAAAGTGCTCTTCAATGGACGCTTGGTGGGGCCCATCACCATCTCACGATCGGTCAGACAAGGGTGCCCACTATCAACGATATTGTATGCCATCGCTGTCGAGCCGCTGCCCTGTGGGCTCCGGAATCGCCTCCAAGGAATGACCATAAGGCACAACAAGTTTATATGCAGAACATACGCGGATGACTTAGTGTTTTTTGACGGTCAGGCGACGAGACAAGAGCGGCCCTGCATTGGATTAATTTGTATTGTATGGCTACGGGAAGTCGCCTGAACATGGCAAAGTCGGGAGCGATGAACATCGGGAGAGGACTCCCGACAGGAAGTGTAGCACCATTACAGCCGATCAACACGATGAAATGCCTTGGAATTATCTTCACTACAGACGTTCGACGCACGGCGGCACTGAGCTACAGACATCTTCTGCAAACAATTCGTGCGAGTGTGCGAAGTCACAGGTTAAGGGCACTGGATATGATACAACGGGTCACCTTTGCCAACACTTATCTAGCTTCTCGCATCCCCCACCTGGCACAAGTTCTTCCTATGCCGGTGGTGTTGGCCCGCCGAATCCTGGCGGCACTAAGATATTTTGTGAGCACAGGTCTGCTTTTTAAGGTCGGATACGAAACCCTCACCCTTCCTCGTAGTCGTGGAGGTCTTGGACTAGTCCACGTACGCGACCGAACAGTGGCTATTTATGTAACCACAATGATAAAGATGTGGACACGACGCCGGACAAGTCTGACGGGCACCTTGATAGACGAACTCGCTCCACCTTCGCGTTCGGCTCCGGAAGCGGTGTCTTACATCTCACCATCGCTTGCGAACCTTTTTTGTGGAACACAGTTATGTACATATGGGACTACCGACTACCAGGACGGCAACGGCACGTGATATATATCACATCTTGACTCGACGACGGCCGAATAATGCCGTAGAGCGCCGCCAACCAACAGTTACGTGGTCAGTGGTATGGCGTACAGTGCACCACCCACCCCTTGATACGGGAACGCGCGCACTGTGGTATCAGGTGGTAAATGGGAAATACGTGACTCGTTCCAGGTTGCATACAATTCATATGACGGACGAGCCACTGTGTCCGCAGTGCAATGTTATAGACACAGAGGAGCATCGCCTGATATGTGGGCCTTCGGCGGACATGTGGTGTTTGGTCAAAAAAATGATCGCCTTCCTCCTTTGGGTGGGGCCGCAAGCAATAGAACCACGGATACTACTTCTCCCAGATATGAGCTATTATCCCCAAACAAAGACAAACGCGGTGACTTAGATTCGAGGTTTGACTGTGCGTTATCTTTTCGGAGACGGCAATTAGAAGTGCTCGACTTTTGGGCCGTACTACAAGAACATCACTCACAGCTTATGAGACATCCGAGATATCGAACATATTACGCTAATTTTTTAGGGGGTGCCTTGCTTGATCCCCGACCCAGTTGGGGTGCCCCGGGTAGGAGAATGTAATTATTGCCTATAAGTATCAGAACAAGAAAGGACCAGGACAGTGGAGAGGATCCACCACCACACGTGAAGACGTACCCGTCACCAACGCGAGGTATAACGGGATTAGCGAGGCACGCGCCCAAAAGAGGAACGTGGTCCGTTATTGTTTTGTACTGACAGAAGCAGGATATTTTTTTCACTATTATGTAACAAAAACAAGTCCACTTATTTACGTTTCCCAGAAATATTTCATTTTATAAAAGCCATCGTCTTATATATCTAAAAAATGCTAGAAGCAGTTTATGTTTGTTATTGTTACACCTTTATGTAAAAAAAGTCCACTTATAAAAACAAAAAAACAAAAACAGTGGTCAGCGCGACAGAATGTAAAAAAAAAGAGGTAGAGCACTTGTCCGCGAAAGGCAGAGGTCCCGAGTTCGAGCGTCGGTCCGACACACGGTTTTAATCTGCCAGCAAGTTCCAGGTAGCGCTAATTTACCGCGGCGGCACGAGAACAGTTTACAAACTTAGCCGCTTCGGAAATGCTTCCATCCTTGGCTTGAAAGCCAACGACCATGCCCCCCTGGACATCAGATAAATTGCTCCGTTTCCACATTTGGACAACGACTGCCCTGTTTCCCGCCCCCTCCTGCCAGGCTACATGCTTTATATACCCTCTATTGTCAGTGGTTATTGTTCCTTGATGTCGAGTATAGGTAGTGCCATTATTGTGACTGCACCGAGAATGATCTTAGGCATCTGTAGCACGTTAACAGGAGTCGCAGGTGACGGCAAATTATTTTTGGGGGTTGGGGTAGTACAGTAACAAAGCATGAGCCCCCACAGCAACGAATCCTGGATGCACGCCTAACCTGGTCTACGTCTACATGGATAACCTGCAAATCACATTTAAGTGCCTGGCAGGGGGTTCATCGAACCACCTTTACAATTCCCTATTATTCCAATCTCGTATAGCGCGTGGAAAGAATGAACACCTATATCTTTCCGTACGAGCTTTGATTTATTTTATCGTAACGATCGTTCCTCCCTATGTAGGTCGGTGCCGACAAAATATTTTCGCATTCGGAGGAGAAAGTTGGTGATTGGAAATTCGTGAGAAGATTCCGTGCCGGCCAGTGTGACCGAGCGGTTGTAGGCGCTTCAGTCTGGAACCGCGCGACCGCGGGCATGGATGTGTGTGATGTCCTTAGGTTAGTTAGGTTTAAGTAGTTCTAAGTTCTAGGGGACTGATGACCTCAGATGTTAAGTCCGTTAGTGCTCAGAGCCATGTGAACCATTTGAAGATTCCGTCGCAACGAAAAACGCTTTTCTTTTAATGATGTCCAGCCCAAATCCTGTATCATTTCTGTGACACTCTCTCCCGTATTTCGCGATAGTACAAAACGTGCTGCCCTTCTTTGAACTTTTTCGATGTACTCTGTCAGTTCTATCTGGTAAGGATCCTAAACCGCGCAGCAGTATTCTAAGAGGACGGACAAGCGTAGTGCAGGCAGTCTCCTTAGTAGGTCTGTTACATTTTCTAAGTCTCCTGTCAATAAAACGCAGTTAGTCTTTCCCACATTTTCTATGTGTTCCTTCCAATTTGGTCTGGATGCGCACTTACAAGACAGGTTGCCGACACCTTCCGTTCTTCAGCGTGCTAGTTTTCTCAATATCTTTTCGATTCTGCAATGTGTAGATATTCAAGCCGGCGCTGGGAATGCCACACTACGACAACTGAAGTGTTCCACGCATAGTGCCTCCGTGCAAGGCGCAGCTGCGCACACTCCCACCGCGAGGAACAAGTTGGAAGCGCGGCGGCGCGAGGAGTCCCGAATCTGGCGGCAGGTGTTGTGACGTCAGCCGGTGCGCTCTCCAAGAGGAAATTCCTGCGCCCGCCAGTCGCCAGGAGGGCAAGTAGCGTACAAGTCCCGACACGACACGGCAGGGCCGCCGCTCGATAAGACTCCTGCCTCGTCCGTGTTGCTCCCTTTTAGAATTTCCACCGCGCTCTGGGTCACGGAAGCTCCGTGTAAGTCCGACTTAACATAGTGTGACAAAAAAACCGCTTAGGCGATGTGCGTGCCACACGCTCTACTGCGGTGACTCTCCCTCAGCAATAATAGTGTCCAACAGCTAAACCTCATCAAGAAGTGGGTGCAAAGGAAGCATGGCCATCAAGTTTTACTTATTCCCACACAATAAACAAAACTGTTCTCGCAGCCACATGTCTGCAATCCTAGTACATGGAGAAATTGCCTCGCCATAATATGTGCTGAGCCAGACCTATTAAATTAATCATTCGTCTGTTGTCGCAACCACATGCATGCATACAGAAATACCCTCGCCACAGTATGCGATGAGACAATTCTTTGGGCTCTTGTTGCAGCAACATACCTGCAGTCCTGGTACATACAAGAATTCCCTCGCCACAGTATGTGCTGAGCCAATTTTTTGGCCCCTCCAGCGATACGCTACGGTACTGAATTTCCTCTCCACAGTATGTGCCAAGCGAATTTGTTGGCTCCTCCAGCGATACGCCATGGTACTGAATTCCCTCGCCACAGTATGTGCCGAGCCAATTTTTTGGCCCCTTCAGCGATACACTACGGTACTGAATTCCCTCACCACAGTATGTGCTGTGCCAATTCTTTGGCCTCTTGTCGCAGCCACGTACCTGCAATCCTGGTACATACAAGAATTCCCTCGCCACAGTATGTGCTGTGCCAATTTTTCGGCCCTTCCAGCGATACGCTACGGTACTGAATTCCCTCGCCACAGTATGTGCTGAGCCAATTTTTTGGCCCCTCCAGCGATACGCTACGGTACTGAATTCCCTCGCCACAGTATGTGCCGAGCCAATTTTTTGGCTCCTCCAGCGATGCGCTACGGTACTGAATTCCCTCGCCACAGTATGTGCTGAGCCAATTCTTTGGCCTCTTCTATCAGCTACATACCTGCAATGCTAGTACATACAAGAATTCCCTCGCCATAGTATGTGCTGAGCCAATTTTTTGGCCCCTCCAGCGATGCGCTATGGTACTTTGGCGAGGGAATCTCTATATATACCAGGATTGCTGACTTGTGGCTGTGGCAACAGACCAAAGATTAGTTAAGTAACTTTATTTATTTCGTGGCGATAATTAAAACTTTGTGACCACCTCTTGCATTTCCTGAGCAGGATTTTCTGTGGTGCTAGCTGTTCCCATCTCGAATGTCTACTTAGCACACAGTACGACATTCATCATGTGATGTAGTGACGCTCACGAAAAAGTCGCATTTGAGGACGAACCGTCCTCTTTGAGTCGCTACACAAACAGCTCCTTGTCGCTTTCCGCACCATCGTCATATCCTTACTGACTGAACTGCTATATTATTAATTAATTACACATTGTTGAATATTTCCCTTTGAAAAACTTAATTTTTTTCAGATTTATTAGATTAGTTGCTCATGTGTTATTCTTACTTCTCATGACAAAGCGTAACACGCCTGGGAGTGCAAATGGGTGGGGTGGTACCTTTAAACTGTGGTGTTGTTTCGACCGTGCGCCCTGTCCACTCCACGTACGTGGTAATCCCGCTGCGGTCGTACTGTTCTGCTCCACACTGCTGCCTGCTTGCCTGAAATTATCTATCGAAATAGGCAAGCGAGTAAGGGGAGCCACTCAACGTTAAGCACAACACTGTTCTACGTCTCGTATGAACATCTATATTCTGAGCCGATATAGAAATCACAGGTTGCACCGTTTACACTCTAAGTCGTAAATGTTTATCCCAACTGACAGTCTTGATGATTATCTGTCCACAATATCACTTGGACGAGCGTAAGCGTACCGAACACGGCGCGGATGATTGTTGATGATGCGGAACGTGATGATCGAACGCACGTTCTCACGCTCGCTACAAGACACTGGCACTTAAATGCTCTCTTTTGTAAAAAATACTATTACTGATTCACATTAGTTCATTCTGGGAGACCGAACAGGGTGCGGATGATCGATACAGTACGGTACGACACGCAACGAGAGGATACATAAATACGTTATCAGCAGCACTGCTCATTTTTAAATTTCTTCTTGACGCACTTTCCTCTGAATCATTTACTTATTTTATCACTTTACTGTAATAACACTTGTAGCAACACTTCAACTTCCATGCTAACAATGCCTCTCACATGCAGAGCTACACACTACACAACATAACAGCTCCGTGTCCCGCGCTCGACTCTCTAGACGCGACTGCCCGCAAAGATACTACACAACTAAACCAGCGATATGACAGTAGACTTACAAAAGTAGTGGTAAAGTTACAGTTGAGAGAGATTCTGAACTCAGTGATATCGTTGTGTTGTGCGCGGACTCATTGAGAAACACTTAGGCATATAACTGGTGAGCAGCGAAGTTTATGTAACTAATGTTTGAGTAAATTGTTTTTTAATGTTTCTACGAAAAAACGAAAAGAATATGGGGAAATGTGGAATCCACTGCATCCCGAAAACTGTTATGAATAAACTATACATAGTAGTGGCCATAGACAATAATTAATAGGCCGCATGTAGAGAGATAAAGACTCAGCCTTTACCGCTGCCCGGTTCGACGGTCATTTAGCTTTTCCTCTCGGTAGCGAGCAGCGAGTTCATGTTCCATGCGTACAGACTTTACCAAGGCCGGCAGTCGAACCTGGATCTCCTGCTTATTAGGCAAGTGCGTTAGCCACTTAGCCACCTTGGCACATCGGTTCAGACAGCTGCGCGGATTACCCTGGCACGCCTCCTTTCTCGATCCAAATTCTCACTGCCGCCCCAGTCTACATTTTATTCCCCTTACACAGGAACAGCTTTTCCGAGACCCTCCGTGTCCTGCAATAGCACCTCAACATCGAATGTAAATGGGGTGTCCAGCCTGACACCCAGGTGCAAGTATTTATACAAATTTCATTTGTATAAGTGTCCTGTTTTACCTGCGCTGAAGTATAGACGTACGTACATCGTCGTCCCTGGTTGTGTGTGTTAAATTGTCATTTTATAGTATTGTACTGTAAAGTACAGATCAACGTTTTTATTATGGGGAACCAATGTCCTGATTAAAAAATGAAAAGCTAAATTTCAGCGTCTAACTTTTGTCATTGTGGCCTTTATTGAACGTCCTTTATTAAACACGTTTGTGTCTTTTACGTTATACGTTCCTGCAAATGAGAATACGTACGAGGGGAGTCTACATTCCTTCTACAAGGTACGTGTCGATTCCAGGCAAACGGCCCAAATATTTAATCACAGGTTCACATTAACTGAGTACCATAAGGGAAAAATACAACTAGAGATGCAACACTGGCGACGGTGACAGGAATTGCTCTTGATTTGTGAAAAGTAAACGACTAGCCGCTTGTTACTGTACGGCGGGAAGCTGTCACACAAATTACGTGTATTAATTAGTGAAAATTACGTATATTCTAGTCTGTGTACTGTGCGAGTGCTTGTAAAGTTCAAACACTAGCGTTAACATTCTACCTACAACTTGTAATCTTGAAAAGCGTTGATAATAAGCAGTTGAATGATATCTGACAGTGGCATTTGTCTCGTTACCAACTTGAACTCTTATTGTTAGTTACACAATAAATAATACTGTATGAAGATGGTATCTGTTCTTTCGGACATGTCCGGAAGAACAGATACCATCGTTGACCATGCAGCTCTCTAGAATGAAATGATAATTAAATCAAGACCCTAAGCTGTCGACAGGCGTTGATATACGTCAACGGGAACAGTTGAAAATGTGTGCCCCGACCGGGACTCGAACCCGGGATCTGCTGCTTACATGGCAGACGCTCTATCCACCTTTTTTTTCTTTTTTTTTCCATTTTGTTCGGTATTGTTCGTTGCGTTTGGTCTGGGCAGAAGTCACGTGACATCCGTTCAATTTGATCGTTGATTTCTTTGGCCGAACACGCTGAACTACCGTGGTGGCATTAAATCAATACCCATCCGAGTCACCATGGGCACAGAGGATAGCGCGACTGCAGTGGTTTATCCCTTGCATGCTCCTCGTGAGACCCACATCCCCAACTTAATGTCCACACACTACACTCGTAGCGCCCCTGCCCATTACACTCATTACTGGCGGCAGACAATCTTACCGAGTCCCGTAAGAGTTCGGGCAATGTGTGTGCATCCGCACAGAAGAAGAAGGTCAATGGCCGGTTAGCCTTAACTATATGAAGTTGGTATCTGTTCTTTCGGACATGGCCGCTATCCTCTGTGCCCTCAGTGGCTCAGATGGATAGAGCGTCTGCTATGTAAGCAGGAGATCCCGGGTTCGAGACCCGGTCGGGGCACACATTTTCAACTGTCCCCGTTGGTGTATATCAATGCCTGTCGACAGCTTAGGGTCTTTATTTAATAATAAAATAATACTGCCATGGTCGCGCCGAGAGATGTCTGCTGCCATAGGGGCGAAGGGCACGGTAGGAGGCAAGTGCCCTGAGTACGTGTGCAATACGAGTAGCCGGGTCCCAGCAACAAACATCAGCCGCCTCTTGTTACTGAGTGGTACTTGTTTTTGTTGTCAGTGGCATATTAATGAAAACACCTTGTTGAGGCGTGACAAATAAATAATCCAAGAGTGGTAAAACTACAATAGAACTAAAAATTGATGAACCATTCAAATGAGCAAAAGCCAATATTCATACAGACCACTTGGCTTTTTCAGAAGACCTAGCGATTTTATGTCAGAACATTCAAACGGCACATAAACAAAAAAAAGTTTTTAATGAAATAGTAGAAGCATGTGGTTTCCAAATATCATTTGGAAAAAAAGTCTTTTGTAGCCATAGTCTGGTAGTCAACATTTTAGAAACAATGTACGGAAAAATTGAGTTACTGAGATCGAAAGTTAGGGTAAAACATTCAGGAAATGTCGAGGAAAAGAATGGTTACTAATCTCGTTGGCACAAAATGGAAACAGTCTTCACTGTTACAAAAGATATCTATAACAGAAAATACCAAAATATACAAAACTGAGAGACTATGGTAAGTCATCAAGCCAAAGTGTGTTATGCCCTGAAGCACCCGTTTAAACAGAAAGATAGACATTTAAGAAATCCAAAAGAGAGGACAACAAGTAATTAGGAAAATTTTAGTTCGAAATTATGCTCGAGAAGGATCATACAAAGAGAAAATGAAGAAACTGAAAAGTATACCAACATTCATTCGGATATGAAAAAGTACAGGCCCAAAATTCTATGGCCATATTAAAAGAATGGAATCATCCAGATTAACTAAAAAGCGTATGGAATTCTAGGAAAGTCGCAGTAAAGCTAAAACTGAAGCAATAAAATAGAAATACCAGTAAAACAGGGTGATATGCCAGACAGAGTAAAACTTTAGGCAGAAAATTTACGAGTGGACAGTTGACCTGGTAGAAAACCCCAAGAAGATCCCATTCTCAGGGAACGAAATTAACACAGGTGTAAAGAAAAGTTAAAACGAAACTTCTGAAACACCCTTTGTTGCACATCGCATGGTTCAGCAGGGTCCAAACGTGAGTAACAACAAGGAACAGATTTTTCACTGAGATCTGCAACTTTAGTATTTATTGTCAGTTTCAGCACTTTTATGCTTATTTTATTAGCTCTTTCTCTCCCTAGTGTGGTCAGTAGCGTGCTAACCGTTGGGTCTCACACCATCAGCCGTGCGCTCCACTGCTGAGTCAGCTAAGGATAGTCAGCAGGCACTGGACCATATGCTGGACTCCAGCGTGTGGACAAGAAAGTGGACTGGAGTTTGCTGTTACGCGTTATCCTGCTCGCGTTCTCTAGTAATATTGTATTCGCTGTGGTTAGGGCATCCCCTTACGTCTTTTACACTGTCCAGTCACATTAATGTGACCACCTATCAAAAGCCTAAATACCCACCTTCTGCAGTATGGACCGCTGGAAGATGTCCAGGAAGAGATCAGTAATGTTCTGGGAGGTACTGACAGGGATGTGGAACACGCTAACTACAGTGATGTGGCCGGCTCTAGGTTTCTCGGCTGAGGATCCATGGAACAAACAGCCCTATTGAGGTGGTCCCACAGAATCCCCATTGGGTTTAAATTTGGGGAATTTAGGCCAGGGAGTGTACGGTAAACTCATCGCGGTGCTCTTCAAACCACGTACGTACACGGTGAGCTGTATGACATGTTGCATTGTCCTGCTGGTAGATGTCATCGTTCCGAGGAAACACAAACTGCATGTAGTAGTGGACATGGTCCTCAAGGTTAGGTGCATTCTTGTGTTGATATGTTGTGACTTTCAGAATGACGAGATTGCCCAGGGGATGCCACGACCAGACCATAATGCTTCTTCGTGGTTGCAGGGTGTTTACTTTCAGGCGTTTCACGCCGAACACGTCAACGCCCATTTGTCAGATGGAGGATAAAATGTGATTCATCTGAAAAGACCATCTGTCATCACTAAATGGACGTCCAGTTGCGGTATTGCCGTGCAAATCCCACCCTTCGTCGTCGGTGAACAGCAGTCAGCGTGGGTGCGTGAAACAGGCGCCTGTTGCAGAGGCTCGTACACAGCAACGTTTGATGAACCCTCGTCGAAGAGACTGTGTTGGTAGCCCCTTGGTTCATTTGGCGGTCAGTTGCTCAACAGTTGCACGTCTATTCGTCCGTACGCATCTCCACAGCCGGCGTTCACCCCTGCCACACCACAAAAAAAAAAAAAAAAAAATGGTTCAAATGGCTCTGAGCACTATGGGACTTAACTTCTAAGGTCATCAGTCCCCTAGAACTTAGAACTACTTAAACCTAACTAACCTAAGGACATCACACACATCCATGCCCGAGGCAGGATTCGAACCTGCGACCGTAGCGGTCACGGGGTTCCAGACTGTAGCGCCTTTAACCGCTTGGCCACACCGGCCGGCCTGCCACACCACAACTGCCTCGGCGTCGGTTATGAATAGGGTCGTTTTGTCGTGTACGGCACACTTTAACAACGGTAGCACGCGAACAGTTTACAAAATTAGCCGTTTCAGAAATGCTCTACCCTTTTTCCGAACGTCAATGATCATCCCCTTTTGTACGTCAGATAAATCCCCCGTTTCCTCATTACGACAAAGACTGCACTGTTTTCCGTGTCCCCCAGGCACGTTTTGTATGCCCTCCACTGCTAGTGCTGCCACCTGCCGTCTGTCTGTTGTTATTTCTCGTTCAAGCGAAAATAGGCGGCGGTCACGTTAATCACACTGAAGCTTGTCACACAATACCATGAAAGCAATCAAATGGAAATATATGTTACACTACTGGCCATTAAAATTGCTACACCAAGAAAAAATGCAGATGATAAACGGGTATTCATTGGACAAATATATTATACCAGAACTGACATGTGATTACATTTTCACGCAGTTTGGGTAGATAGATCCTGAGCAATCAGTACCCAGAACAACCACCTCTAGCCGTAATAACGGCCTCGATAAGCCTGGGCATTCAGTCCAACAGAGCTTGGGTGGCGTGTACAGGTACAGCTGCCCATGTAGCTTCAACACGATACCACAGTTCATCAAGAGTAGTGACTGGCGTTTTGTGACGAGCCACTTGCTCGGCCACCATTGACCAGACGCTTTCAATTGGTGAGAGATCTGGAGAATGTTTCGCATGGATCGAATGAAGGGTACAGCCACGGGTCGTAACACATCTGAAATGTAACGTCCACTGTTCAAAGCGCCGTCAGTGCGAACAAGAGGTGACCGAGACGTGTATCCAATGGCACCCCATACCATCACGCCGGGTGATACGCCAGTCTGGCGATGACGAATACACGCTTCCAATGTGCGTTCACCGCGATGTCGCCAAACACGGATGCGACCATCATGATGCTGTAAACAGAACCTGCATTCACCTGAAAAACTAACGTTTTGTCATTCGTGCACCCAGGTTCGTCGTTGAGTATACTATCGCAGGCGCTCCTGTCTGTGACGCAGCGTCAAGGGTAACCGCAACCATGGTCTCCGAGCAGATAGTCCATGTTGCCGCAAACGTCGTCGAACTGTTCGTGCAGTTGGCTGTTGTCTTGCAAACGTCCCCATCTGTTGACTCAGGGATCGAGACGTGGCTGCACGATCCGTTACAGCCATGCGGATAAGATGCCTGTCATCTCGACTGCTAGTGATACGAGACCGTTGGGATCCAGCACGGCGTTCCGTATTACCCTCCTGAACCCACCGATTCCATATTCTGCTAACAGTCATTGGATCTCGACCGACGCGAGCAGCAATGTCGCGATAGGAGAAACCCCAATCGCGATAGGCTACAATCAAAGTCGGAAACGTGATGGTACGCATTTCTCCTCCTTACACGAGGCATCACAACAACGTTTCACCAGGCAACGCCGGTCAACTGCTGTTTGTGTATGAGAAATCGGTTGGAAACTTTCCTCATGTCGGCACGTTGTAGCTGTCGCCACCGGCGCCAACCTTGTGTGAATGCTCTGAAAAGGTAATCATTTGCATATCACAGCATGTTCTTCCTGTCGGTTAAATTTCGCGTCTGTAGCACATCTTCGTGGTGTAGCAATTTTAATGGCCAGTAGTGTATTTTCAAAATGAAGATGTCACAAAATGTCAAATAACGAAGCGTATTTTAATTTTGTTAAAGGAGGTCGTCTCCTTGCGTAGGCTGTCCTTTTATTTTGAAATGAACACTTTTCTTTCATTATTTATCAACTATCTAGCCTCGCCTCCCTAAGCATTATCACGCTACATCACAATAAACACTGTTCTGCTCGCTGTGTGTTAAGACACATTCACGTGTGATATGATCTCTATTAAGAGTTCTGCACAATCACGTTATTACACACTAGTGAGAGAAAACATTATGTCCATGTGTCTGGTAGCGTGTTGGTCCACTTCTGTTAGGCACTGCAGCAGCAGTTTTGCGTGTTATGGATTAGACAAGTCCCTGCTAGTTTTCCGGAGGTATGTGGCACCATATGTGTCCGCACAAGTCACGTTCTTCTCCGCACATTACGGGCTGCTGGCTTGTGGGTGCGGAGCTGGAACCCGACGGCGTCACATGTGTGTTCCTTCGAGTTCAGATCATGCGAAATTGTTCTCAATACATGTACGAAAGTTCATGATCATGCTTCTCAAACCGCCGTAGCACGATTCTGGTCTTGTGACACGGACAATTATCCTGCTGGAAGCTACCACCACCGTCAGGGATACGTCATGATGCCTTTCAAGCCCCAAGCAAGCCCAGGTTAACGTCTCAAAAAAAAATGGCTCTGAGCACTATGGGACTTAACTTCTTAGGTCATCAGTCCCCTAGAACTTAGAACTACTTAAACCTAACTAACCTAAGGATATCACACACATCCATGCCCGAGGCAGGATTCGAACTTGCGACCGTAGCGGTCGCGCGGCTCCAGACTAGCGCCTAGAACCGCTCGGCCACCCCGCCCGGCGGTTAACGTCTCCAATAACATAACACTGCCCTCACAGTCCTGCGTGTGTGGTGCGGTGCATGTTTCGATCGGCCGTTCGCCTGGATGATGGCGTATTTGGATACAACCATCCACTTGCTGTAACAATAAACGTGCTTCATGTGACCAGGTGGGATGGTTGCATCAATTCATTCTCAAATCACAATGATTCATTGCCCACTGCAATCGTAACTACTGATGTGCTCTGGTCAGCAAAAATGTCGTCGTCTGCTGCGGAGGGCCACGTTCAACAATGTGCGCTGAATGGTGTTCACCGAAACACTGTTATACTCTGTCGTCAGTTCTCACACAGCTCGCCGCCCGTGTTGCTTTACAAAGCAGGAATTTCACGTTCGGCGATTATGCGTGGACGTCCAACACCTTGTCACCTACTCGTGGTTTCGCCATCCTTCAACCAATTGCCATAGATGCTCAAGATATTAGCACGTTAACAACCGACCAGCTTCACCGTTCCCGAGATGTTCATTCCCAGGCGACAGGGGATAAGAATCTACCCTCTGCCATAGTCGCTTGTGTCAGCCAATTTCCGAATCTGCGGCTCGTATCGCAGCTACAAAGAATTCCCATTTGTCTCTGGGCCACTTCCGAGGGGTGTTCACTAAGTAATGGAACAATTTTTTCTGAAAGCAGGTTGGTTTTAATCAGGAATCCAATACACCATATTATTCCGCACTCTGTTGACTAAAAAACCTTTTTTTCCAACATAATCTCCATTCATTCCGACGGCTTTACGTCGTCTTGCAGGGAGGGTCTGTATACCCGCTTGGTACAACTCTACTGGTCGATGCAGGAACCAATGTCTTGCTGCGTCAGCAGCCTACCCATCATTAACATACTGTTTCCTGCACAACGCATTCTTCAGTGGCCCAAACAGAAAGTCAGAACCTATCCATCATCCACGTAGTGTTTCCTGCAGAGCGCACTCTTCGTTGGCCCAGACAGATGAATTCAGAAACTACCCATCATCCACGTACTGTGACTCGCAGAGCGCATTTTTCATTGGCCCAAACAGATTAAGTCAGAGGATGCGGTATCAGGTCTGTAGGGTGGATGAGGAAGAGCAGTCCAAAGAAGTTTTGTGATTCCTCTAGGGTGCACAGACCTATGTGAGAGTATGCACTGTCATGGAAAAGAAGAAGTTACTTTGCATTATTATGGTGACGAACACGCTGAAGTCGTTCATTCCATTTCGTGAGGGTAGCTCAATACACTGCAGAGTTGATCGTTCACCTTGAGGGAGGACATTAAACAGCATAACCCCTTCAGAGTTCCAGAAGATCGTCACCGTAACTTTATCTGTTGAAGGTGCGCCTTTGAGCTTTTTCTTCGGAGGAGAGATGGTGCGGCGCCAATCCACGCATTGCCCGTTTGTTTCCCGTTCAACGTGATCAACTTATATTTCATCGCCTGTGACGAAGTTCGCCAAAATATTGTCATCGTCCTTTGTTGCTCTTTATGGTTTCTATCGCCAGCGGGCACACGTCATCGAGTATCCCAATTGGTGGAAGAATGTTTCAGCGCTACCAATAGACACGTCCAGTTGTGCAGCAGCGAAGACATTGAGTGTGATCCGTCGATCATGTTCCGGCATTGCAGAAGTCACAGCTTTGTGCGGGCGGCCGGCATGCGCGGCATTGTTGGGATGATACACGCCTCGCGTGTTTTTTTCACTGCCAGGTCATCATAGACATTCTGCAAAGGCCTACGAATGTCTACGATGCTCTGGTTTTCAGTCAAAAAGAACTGAATGATAGCTCTCTACTCGGAAGCACCCCTGTTAAAGATATTATTGTCAAGGCTACATATAGCGCCGCCACCTGAAGGGAAATCTTCCACGATATCGCCCAACTACTTCCGCACTTTTTTCGACCGAAATTGGCCGAGAAAAAAAAAGTGTTGCATTATTTATTCAACGCCCCTCGTATACACCATACTTGCCATGTTACGTGCCTGCTACGGTTCTGGACATATTTGATCTGGCAGTGGTCAGTGTTGATAATGTTTCGGTTGACCACTGTACGTGGCTGAAATTGAAAGTTGAATTGTGCCTCGAATGCGTCGTAACTTGCTTACCATTATAGCTGCATTCCGGGACTGAGGTGGAGGGATACGACCCCCGTTGTTGCGAGGCAGAGGCGCGCCGGCGGCCGGCTGTGCAGGTCATCTGGGGGTATCGACCAGCGGCCAGCGGCCAGCGGCCAGTTGCCAGCCGGCAGCGCTGGCCTGATGGATGTCAGCAGGTCACGGCCCGCGGCCACGCCCACCGGCCGCCGCTGACGGACCACCGGCCGCCCACGCTCATTGGTCGCGCGCCACCCGCTGCTGACGGCTTGTGTGCCCCGCTCCCCAAATGACCCGCCTTAATCCACCCTAATCTGACCGCTGAGCACAGGCAACAGTTTCTCACACCTGTCGATTGTACCTCGAATACAGGTGTAGGCAACAGCGTTTAGTGCGTTAAGTCCTCGTGTATACATTGGGTTGCACTTTTCGGATCAGACGAAATAGCGGAAAATCATTACAGAGGAGACTGCGGCGAAATAACATGAGCTGTACTGTTTGGAGAGTATTGTGAATCTACACTACTGGCCATTAAAATTGCTACACCACGAAGATGACGTGCTACAGACGCGAAATTTAACCGACGGGCAAATTATTACCTTTTCGGCCGGTGTGGCCGTGCGGTTAAAGGCGCTACAGTCTGGAACCGCGTGACCGCTACGGTCGCAGGTTCGAATCCTGCCTCGGGCATGGATGTGTGTGATGTCCTTAGGTTAGTTAGGTTTAATTAGTTCTAAGCTCTAGGCGACTGATGACCTTAGAAGTTAAGTCGCATAGTGCTCAGAGCCATTTGATTACCTTTTCAGAGCATTCACACAAGGTTGGCGCCGGTGGCGACACATACAACGTGCTCACATGAGGAAAGTTTCCAACCGATTTCTTATACACAAACACCAGTTGACGGGCGTTGCCTGGTGAAACTTTGTTGTGATGCCTCGTGTAAGGAGGAGAAATGCGTACCATCACGTTTCCGGCTTTGATAAAGGTCGGATTGTAGCCTATCGCGATTGGGGTTTATCGTATCGCGACATTGCTGCTCGCGTTGGTCGAGATCCAACGACTGTTAGCAGAATATGGAATCGGTGGGTTCAGGAGGGTAATACGGAACACCGTGCTGGATCCCAATGGCCTCGTATCACTAGCAGTCGAGATGACAGGCATCTTATCCGTATGCTGTAACGGATCGTGCAGCCACGTCTCGATCCCAGAGTCAACAGATAGGGACGTTTGCAAGACAACAAACAACTGCACGAACAGATCGACGACGTTTGCAGCAGCATGGACTATCAGCTCGGAGACCATGGCTGCGGCTACCCTTGACGCTGCATCACAGACAAGAGCGCCTGCGGTGGTGTACTCAACGACGAACCTGGGAGCACGAATGACAAAACGTCATTTTTTCGGATGAATCCAGGTTCTGTTTACAGGATCATAATGGTCGCATCCGTGTTTGGCGACAACGCGGTGAACGCACATTGGAAGCGTGTATTCGCCATCGCCATACTGGCGTATCATCCGGTCTGATGGTATGGGGTGCCATTGGTTACACGTCTCGGTCACCTCTTTTTCGCATTGACGGCACTTTGAACAGTGGACGTTACATTTCATATGTGTTACGACCGGTGGCTCTACCCTTCATTCGATCCCTGCGAAACCCTACATTTCAGCAGGATAATGCATGACCGCATGTTGCAGGTCCTGTACGGGCCTTACTGGATACAGAAAATGTTCGACTGCTGCCCTGGCCAGAACATTGTCCAGATCTCTCACCAATTGAAAACGTCTAGTCAAAGGTGGCGCCGGCCGAAGTGGCTGAGCGGTTAAAGGTGCTACAGTTTGGAACCGCACGACTGCTACGGTCGCAGATTCGAATCCGGCTCCGGCATGGATGTGTGTGATGTCCTTAGGTTAGTTAGGTTTATGTAGTTCTAAGTTCTAGGGGACTTATGACCACAGCAGTTGAGTCCCATAGTGCTCAGAGCCATTTGAACCATTCAAAGGTGGCAGAGCAACTGGCTCGTCACAATACGCCAGTCACTACTCTTGATGAAATGTGGTATCGTGTCGAAGCTGCATGGGCAGCTGTACCTGTACACGCCATCCAAGCTCAGTTTGACTCAATGCCCTGGCGTATCAAGGCCGTCATTACGGCCAGAGTTGGTTGTTCTGGGTACTGTTTTCTCAGGATCTGAGCACCCAAATTGCGTGAAAATGTAATCACATGTTAGTTCTAGCATATTTGTCCAATTAATACCCGTTTACCATCTGAATTTCTTCTTGGTGTAGAAATTTTAATGGCCAGTAGTTTATATGCCGTGTGGTGTAGGTACGAGGGGCCTTCAGTAAGTAATGTAATACATTTTTTCGTTCGGTTGAAGATATGCGAAATTTGTTGTGGGACATTGTGGAATATTTCCTCTTCAGTCCTCACAATTTCCTAAAGTTCCGACTGGGAACCCAGCGAAGGAGCCCCTGATTTAGAAATTGGATATCTCGAAAACTAAGATCGATAGTTTTTTGAAATCTGTGAGAACGTTATATAGAAGCTTCGAAATCGTTCGAAAGTTGCTAACTGCTGGCGATGTAATCGTGGCTCTAAAATGTGCTCTGCGGCTCAGAAAGATCAGTTCCACAGGAAGGAAGAGGTTCAAATCGTGTATTCCATTGAGCGATGTGTTTTTCAGGTACTGGAATACCACAGGTTAGAGCACAGTCCTACTGCAACAAGGCGCAGTTTTCAAACACAATTTGTGTTCCAAGAACATCCTATGCCGAAACCATCTGCAAGCTCGCCGCCAAATTCCAGTGGACAGGCGGCGTGGCTAATGATGTAGCGCGGGATGTTGGCCGCTGGTGAACTGTGGTTACTCCTGAAAGTGTCGCCGCGGTTCCTGGAATTTTTCAGCAAAATCCAGAGAAATCAGTCCGGAGATTTGTAGACGAGACAGATTTGATGCGTTTCAGCATACAGAAGATGCTGAGACAGTGCCTACACGTGTTTCCATTCGTAATCCACAGCCACCAGGTCTTACCTGTACAGGCTGTGAGACACAGGGCTGACTTTGTGAACCAGATTGTCACGATGTTTGATAATGAAGGATTTGATGTTCGCTGCATCTGGTTCACAGAGGAAGCATACTTCCACCTCAGTGGAGTCTTGAATAAACAAAATTGGAGAATAAACAATACTGATTACTTTGGTGTTCCAAAAAAATCCCCATCAGTGTGAAGTGAAACCACTGTATTCTCCCAAAGTTACTTTTTGGGCTGCGGTATGCAGCAGAGACATTATTGTTTTTTTTTTTTGTTTTTTTTTTTTTCATGAGAGAAGCGATAATTAGTGAACGTTACGTTCCACTTTTGGAACAAGTTGTGACGACATAGTGTTGGAGGAGTGACCAGGCATCAAGTGGTTCATGGAAGATGGGGCCAAACCATATCGCACCGTACAGGTTTTTCGTTTTCTTGATGAATACATCGGGAACAGAGGTGGATTATTGCAAATTTACTGTCGCAGGGATGGATTGGCCTCCACATTCACCCGATATGACTCATTTTAACCACTTTTTATGGGACACATTGAAAGACACTGTCTAAAGGAACAATCCCACCACGCTGTAACAGCTTGAATCGGTGATCTATGTGGCTTGTGAATCCAGTTCCGTTGAGATACTACAGGATTTTCATCGCTCGGTTTCGCCACTTGTATTCTGCGAGTGGTGGACATGAAAAGATTGGTGATAGCAAAGACTGCTTGCAGAGGACGAGGAAGAGTTGCACAGCGTACATTGCCGTCTGTTAGCAGTGTTCCGAACTATTTCGAAACTTCAGTATAATTTCTGTTTAAAATTGTTACAGCTTACACAATAAACTTACCTTTTGTTTCACTCGCTTACTTCTCTTAGTTTTCGAAATACCTAATTCTGCAAGCAGAGACTCCTTCAATAATTGTCCTGTACATATACACATACACGACCATATCCATACACATATTCATGCATACCCATCCACACACACACACACACACATATATATATATATATATATATATATATATATATATATATATATATATATATATATATAAAATTGACAGAGTTGTCTCATCTTTGGTAGTGTAATAGTTTGTAGTTCCGGCAATCGCCATACAAACGTTGTATTGCGTTGTTTTGTTTTGTCAGGTGACAGTCGCCAGGTTGTCAGTGTTTTGTTATTAGCTGCACCCAGTTACTCGAGTAAATATGGCTTACATTCGATGACAGGAAGTCACTTTTGAAGTGGTATTTTAAGTACGAAAACATTAATGAGGATCAACGGCAAAATGAGTATCAAACAGAGCCACCGACACGTTTAACGATTCGTCGCATTCGAGACAAATTTGAAGCCGAAGGCTGTGTTAAATATGTACACAAACAACGATCTGGACGACCTGTAACAGTAACAAGTCCAGCTAACTCCCGTCCTGTGTCACAACAATTCACTCGCGCATCACAGAAGTGTGTGAGACAGTGTGCCCGTGAAACTGGAGTGAGTCGCTCAAGTGTTCGGCGAATTTTGAAGACAATAAAGTGGAAGTGCTACATCCCACGATTGCTACACGCAGTGAACGAGGACGACCCAGATCGTACTGCGAGTGGTTTACTAACATGGTGCGCAACAATGAAGAGTTTGCAGAGATGATTGTGAGGTCTGATGAGGCATAGTTCAATCTCAATGGTACAGTAAATCGCCACAATTGCATCAGCTGGGCCGCCGAAAATCCGAACGTCCATGTAGACAAAGCCGTGAATTTGCTAGGAGTAAATGTGTTGTGTGGGTTGTCTAACCGGGGCTTGATTGGGCCATTCTTCTTTGACGGCACAGTTACCGGTGAAGTGTACCTTCAGAAGCTTCAGACACCCATTTTACCTGCAATCCGAGACTTGTATGGAGACGGAAGAGTTTACTTTCAACAAGATGGTGCCCCAGCCCACTACCAAAATCGTGTTAGGGCGTATCTCGATGAAAATCTACCAGGAAGATGGATAGGCCATAGAGGTGCTGTGGAGTATCCGCCACGTTCCCCAGACCTAAATCCTCTGGAATTTTACCTGTGGGGAACAGAAAAGGACGTCGTTTATCGACAAAAGCCACGATTATTGGATGAACTTCGAGAATCCATCGTACATTCATGTGCAAATATCCAACTGAACACGTTGCAGTCAGTAGTTCGTGCTACAGTTCGGCGGCATCGTTTCTGTGTGGATGTTAATGGTGACCATTTCGAACACCTACAATAATACCTTTAAGTTGGACTCTAAGCTACACTTTCACCAAAAATGAGACAACTCCGTCAATTAGTTTGCAAGTTATGGACTTTTAAACAGTGGATGCATTATTTGGACCCCTATATATATATATATACAGGGTGTTTAAAAAATGACCGGTATATTTGAAACGGCAATAAAAACTAAACGAGCAGCGATAGAAATACACCGTTTGTTGCAATATGCTTGGGACAACAGTACATTTTCAGGCAGACAAACTTTCGAAATTACAGTAGTTACAATTTTCAACAACAGATGGCGCTGCGGTCTGGGAAACTCTATAGTACGATATTTTCCACATATCCACCATGCGTAGCAGTAATATGGCGTAGTCTCTGAATGAAATTACCCGAAACCTTTGACAACGTGTCTGGCGGAATGGCTTCACATGCAGATGAGATGTCCTGCTTCAGCTGTTCAATTGTTTCTGGATTCTGGCGGTACATCTGGTCTTTCAAGTGTCCCCACAGAAAGAAGTCACAGGGGTTCATGTCTGGCGAATAGGGAGGCCAATCCACGCCGCCTCCTGTATGTTTCGGATAGCCCAAAGCAATCACACGATCATCGAAATATTCATTCAGGAAATTAAAGACGTCGGCCGTGCGATGTGGCCGGGCACCATCTTGCATAAACCACGAGGTGTTCGCAGTGTCGTCTAAGGCAGTTTGTACCGCCACAAATTCACGAAGAATGTCCAGATAGCGTGATGCAGTAATCGTTTCGGATCTGAAAAATGGGCCAATGATTCCTTTGGAAGAAATGGCGGCCCAGACCAGTACTTTTTGAGGATGCAGGGACGATGGGACTGAAACATGGGGTTTTTCGGTTCCCCATATGCGCCAGTTCTGTTTATTGACGAAGCCGTCCAGGTAAAAATAAGCTTCCTCAGTAAACCAAATGCTGCCCACATGCATATCGCCGTCATCAATCCTGTGCACTATATCGTTAGCGAATGTCTCTCGTGCAGCAATGGTAGCGGCGCTGAGGGGTTGCCGCGTTTGAATTTTGTATGGATAGAGGTGTAAACTCTGGCGCATGAGACGATACGTGGACGTTGGCGTCATTTGGACCGCAGCTGCAACACGGCGAACGGAAACCCGAAGCCGCCGTTGGATCACCTGCTGCACTAGCTGCGCGTTGCCCTCTGTGGTTGCCGTACGCGGTCGCCCTACCTTTCCAGCACGTTCATCCGTCACGTTCCCAGTCCGTTGAAATTTTTCAAACAGATCCTTTATTGTATCGCTTTTCGGTTCTTTGGTTACATTAAACCTCCGTTGAAAACTTCGTCTTGTTGCAACAACACTGTGTTCTAGGCGGTGGAATTCCAACACCAGAAAAATCCTCTGTTCTAAGGAATAAACCTTGATGTCTACAGCACACTTGCACGTTGTGAACAGCACACGCTTACAGCAGAAAGACGACGTACAGAATGGCGCACCCACAGACTGCGTTGTCTTCTATATCTTTCACATCACTTGCAGCGCCATCTGTTGTTGAAAATTGTGACTACTGTAATTTCGAAAGTTTGTCCGCCTGAAAATGTACTGTTGTCCCAAGCATATTGCAACAAACGGTGTATTTCTATCGCTGCTCGTTTAGTTTTTATTGCCGTTTCAAATATACCGGTCATTTTTGAAACACCCTGTGTATGTATATATATATATATATATATATATATATATATATATATATATATATATATATGTGTGTGTGTGTGTGTGTGTGTGTGTGTGTGTCAGCGCCATCATGAAAAAATGTTTGCAGTTGCCTATGAACCATGATTGTACCCAGGCATCCAGCTCTTCGTCCAAAGCAAATCGACGACGAATGTCTTCCTTCAAGGCACCAAAAATATCGAAATGCCGTGGGGAGAGATCGGGACTGTACGGAGGATGTGTAAGGGCTTCCCAGCGAAACTTCTGCATTCTACTCGAAGCAATCTTGGCAGCATCTGGGCGGGCATTGTCCTGCAACAGAGTGGTGTCGTCTGTCAACGTTCAGGGGCGCTTGCACTAGGCTGCAGAAGTTTCGCTGAGAAGCCCTGAGACACACTTTGCGCAGCCCGATTTCTCCCTATGGTTTTTTAACTTTTTTTACATCTCTGAGGATTGGTTCGTTGATTTGGGGAGGGGATCATACAGCGAAATCATCGGTCCCATCAGGTTAGGGAAGGAAGACGACCGTGCCCTTTCAAAGTCACCATCCCGGCATTTGCCTGAAGCGATTTAGAGAAATCACGGAAAACCTAAATCAGGATGACCGGCCGCAGGTTTGAACATTCGTCCTCCCGAATGCGAGTCCAGTGTGCTAAACAATGGCCACCTCGCTCGATATCTCTGAAGAAATACATTCTTTGCGAAGTATTTGCTAGGTGCTCGTCTGGTTCCGTGGACAACCGCAAACATTTTTCCACGAAGACATTGACTATCTTGTCTCACAGTAGCATAAATGTATTAATAGTGATGGAGAATACTTTTGAAATAATACACTACTGGCCATTAAATATGCTACACCACGAAGATGACGTGCTACAGACACGAAATTTAACCGACAGGAATAACGTGCTGTAATATGCAAATGATTTGCTTTTGAGAGTATTCACACAAGGTTGGCGCCGGTGGCGACACCTACGACGTGCTGACATGAGGAAATATTCCAACCGATTTCTCATACACAAACACCAGTTGACCGGAGTTGCCTGGTGAAACGACGTTGTGATGCATCGTGTAAGGAGGAGGAATGCGTACCATCACGTTTCCGGCTTTGAAAAAGGTCGGATTGTAGCCTGTCGCGATTGCGGTTTATGGTATCGCGACATTGCTGCTCGCGTTGGTCGAGATCCAATGACTGTTAGCAGGATATGGAATCGGTGGGTTCAGGAGGGTAATACGGAACGCCGTGCTAGATCCCCACGGCCTCGTGTCGAGATGACAGTCGAGATGACAGGCATCTTATGCGCATGGCTGTAACGGATCGTGCAGCCACGTCTCGATCCCTGAGTCAACAGATGGGGACGTTTGCAAGACAACAACCATCTGCACGAACAGTTCGACGATGTTTGCAGCAGCATGGACTATCAGCTCGAAGACCCTGGATGCGGTTACCCTTGACACTGCATCACAGACAGGAGCGCCTGCGATGGTGTACTCAACGACGAACCTGGCTGCACGAATGGCAAAACGTCCTTTTTGCGGATGAATCCAGGTACTGTTTACAGCATCATGATGGTCGCATCCGTGTTTGGCCTCATTGGAAGCGTGTATTCGTCATCGCCATACTGGCGTATCACCCGGCGTCATGGTATGGGGTGCCATTGGTTACACGTCTCGGTCACCTCTTGTTCGCATTGACGGCACTTAAGAGTGGACGTTACGTTTCAGATGTGTTACGACCCGTGGCACTACTTTTCATTCGATCCCTGCGAAACCCTACATTTCAGCAGGATAATGCACGACCGCATGTTGCAGGTCCTGTAGGGGCCATTCTGGATACAGAAAATGTTCGACTGCTGCCCTGTCCAGCACATTGTCCAGATCTCTGACCAACTGAAAACGTCTGGTCAATGGTGGCCGAGCAACTGGCTCGTCACAGTACGCCAGTCACTACTCTTGATGAACTGTGGTATCGTGTTGAAGCTGCATGGGCAGCTGTACCTGTACACGCCATCCAAGCTCTGTTTGACTCAATGCCCAGGCGTATCAAGGCCGTTATTACGGCCAGAGGTGGTTGTTCTGGGTACTGATTTATCAGGATCTATGCACCCAAATTGCGCGAAAATGTAATCATATTTCAGTTCTAGTATAATATATTTGTCCAATTAATACCCGTTTACCATCTGCATTTCTTCTTGGTGTAGCAATTTTAGTGGCCAGTAGCATAGACAGTTTACTTATTTTTCTATCATCTGTGTGGTTTTCATTTGACTGCCCCTTATACATGGATACACACACACACATTAACTGAAACGTAATAACTACGGACGTTTACTGCAGTGCCTCAAACAAAAGCACATGGGAACAACTGCTGAAGTACACGTCTATCGCAGTCACCAGACGTCGTGCACCCGAGTACCGAAATTAATGGCAAATCTGAAGCATTTATTTACAGTTATGACTTGTCTTGCAGCAAGGTGTTATTCTCGAACTCACCGAAGAGCCGCCGACATAGCCGACAGCTTGGCGGTGTATTGTAGTCAGCTGCCGTTGTGTTTGCTGACCACGCAGATGTGGCGGGCGCGCCAGAGCTGTCTAAGCGGGACGGCAGCTACTTGCCAGACTAGCGGCACAACAGGCCGATCAGGCACGCCCAATTAGCCGGTACACAGCTGCTATTGTGGTGGCTTTGCCTCGCAGATCCTTCCCTCTGCACACACACACACACACACACACACACACACACACACACACACACACGTAGCACGCGGCTAATTGTGGCCAAGCTGCCAGACGCGAGTTGAAGGTTTTTGTAGCTCTAGCACTTGAGCTTATTTCTCCCAGCAAACAGCCATTTTTACTCTAGAGCCGACTACCTTAGAACCCGTTCTAACTTACGAGCCCCTAATTCAGCTGAAGCACACTGGAACTACGCGTATTTTTTTTTAACTTGATCTAACACTGGGAACAAATTCTACACGGCCACTCAGACTCTTAACAAACGTTATTATTATTAAGAATGAAAACATGGTCGAAGTAGGCTGCATCCTTTTTATTTCCCGTGAAATTGACCAATTTCAGCCGTTGACAACTGTACGGAAAATATAAAGATTACAGCGTACTTGGTCAATGTTTTCATTCTTAAAGCACTTGAAGCAAGCTGCGGAATTCCACGAAAATAAGTTTTTTTTATTATTAACCAGCAACCCTCACCCCCCTTTCCCAAACCCACAATTCTTTAAAGAAGCAAACTCCCATGTCTTTCATTAAGAGTGACACTTCTTACAATTTGAAAAAAAAATTATTCAACTTCTCAAAGAATATTGTGATTTATTTTGAAGCTTAGACATTACAGTTGTGTTCCGAACAAAATATCGTTCAAATGTCCGCCATAGGCACTTGGTGCAGGGAGTGGCAACTGACCCTTAACATAGACAAATGAAATGTATTGCGAATGCAAAGAAAGAAGGATCCTATATTGAATGGTTATATGGTATCGGAACAAACACGGGTAGCAATTACTTCTGTAAAATGTCAGGGAGTATACGTACGCAACGATTAATTGTTGGCAAGGCGGGTGCCAGGTTGAGATTCATTGAGAGAGTCCTTAGAAAATGTAGTCCCTCAATAAAGGCGGTGGCTTACAAAACGCTCGTTCGACCTATACTTGAGTATTGCTCAACAGTGTGGGATCCGTACCAGGTCGGGTGGACAGAGGAGATAAAGAAGATCCAAAGAAGAGCGGCGCGTTTCGTCACAGGGTTATTAGGTAAGCGTGATAGCGTTACGGAGACGTTTAGCAAACTCAAGTGGCAGACTCTGCAAGAGAGGCGCTCTGCATCGCGGTGTATCGAATATATTGCTTCCCCCTACTTATACCTCCTGAGGAGATCACGAATGTAAAATTAGAGAGATTCGAGCGCGCACAGAGGCTTTCCGGCAGTCGTTCTTCCCGCGAACCATACGTAACTGGAACAGGAAAGGGAGGTAATGACAGTGGCAGGTAAAGTGCCCTCCGCCACACACCGTTGGGTGGCTTGCGGAGTATAAATGTAGATGTAGGTGAACACATTGACACATACGATGTCCGCAATTGTTAGTAACTCAGTCTAATATTACAGCGTTATGTCTGCTATAGCCTGACGTATGCTCGCCTTCAAATGTTCCGAATTTTGTGACTTGTCAGCATAGACCTGGGCTATGATGTAGGCTCAAAGAAAAAAATCCATGGGTGTTAAATCATATGACTATGGCGACCAAATCACAGATCTACGTCTTGAGATGCTCTTGGCGCCAAAATTATCCCTCAGCAAATCGAACGCAGCATCAGCTGTATGGCAAATAGCGTCATGCTGCTGGAACCACCTGTTTTCAACATCTATGGCCCAAGTTCTGGCCGCAGAAATTCTCGTAACAAGGATCTGCAGCCGTTCTACTCTCATCAACTAGAAAGGAACAAGGTACGACGACGACGCTGCACCAAAACCGCCCCATGCAGTTACTTTTTCCGAATGCTATGGTACCTCGTGCACCACTTGTGGGTTCTTCTCGCTCCTATAAGGGCAATTTTGCATATCGACGAAGCCACGAAGACATAAATGCGCCTCGTCTGAGAAGATGAGTTTTCCACTGAAATCGCGATTAGCTTCAAAATGCTGTACAGGTCAAACAGTGAACTCACGTCGCAGTCTGTGATTGTTTAACTTCAGCTATTGGGTGAATACAACTTTGTATGGATGCAGCGCCAAACACTTTCGCAAGATTCGCCAAGTTCATGTCTCATAGAGCCGCAACCATTGAGATCGTCTTGGAACTAACACATTCCTCTCTTACTTAGTACTGGCCGTTCCTGCTGCGAAATTTTCCTCACTTCGCCCTTTACGTTCTCTGCTTGGCGGTTTCTGGTCGTGTAGAGTGAAATTACGCTCGATCTTGGCCACAGTGCCGCTTATAGCCTGAATAGAGAAACGCTGATGGTGACCCATTTCTCTGGTGAACAAACGATGAACACTCCCAACTGAGCTACCACTCTGGTAAAAAGTTTTAATTATTTTTAACCGTTCAGGAAGAGCAAATCGCTACATGACGAAACTGCAAATTGTGCTGAATGTTTCCACATCTACAAATTCACAAAGATTTATTAGAAACTGGAAATTACAATTTTAAAAGTACCACTCTCGATGAAAGACAGTTTATACAGGTAAAACAGCTTCAAACGTCTAATTACTTCATAAATGAACGAATATACGAGTACCGTTTTGAAATTAAAAAAGACGTGCTAACATATCTCAATAATTTTATTTTTACATGAAAGCCTGTACCTTAATCTACTTTTCTACATAATTTCCGTCAATACTGAGGCACTTGTCATAACGTTGTACCAGTTTTTGGATAGCCTCCTTATAGAAGTCTGCCGCCTGACTTCTTAACCACTGTGTCACCACTGTTTTGACTTCGTCATCGTCTTGAAGCCGCTGACCACCCAGGTGTTTCTTCAAGTGCAGGAAGAGATGGTAGTCACTGGGCGCAAGGTCGGGGCTGTACAGAGGATGATATAGTGTTTCCCATCGAAAAGGTGTGATGAGATCTTTGATCTGATTCGCCACTTGCGGCCGTGCATGGTCCTGCAGCAAAACGATGCCCTTGCTCAACTTCCATGGACTGTTGCTATGATGCTGGTGTGACGTAGGCCACCCATGTTTCATCGCCCGTAACAATTTGGCTTAAGAAATCATCACTGTCGTTGTGGTATCGCTCAAGGAAAGTCTATGTACTGTCTAAATGTTTGGTTTTGTGCACGTCCGCCAACATTTTCGGTAGCCAACGTGCGCACAGTTTTCGGTAATTCAAGTGCTCGGTCACAATGCCATACAAAACAGTACGAGAAACAGGAAAGTCATACCGCAAGGAGGAAATCGTAAAGCGTCTGCTTTCTCTCACCTTATCGTCCACTCCCTGCACCAAACTTTCATTAACGACCGAAGGACGCCCACTCCGTTGTTCATCACGCACATTTGTGCGGCCATTTTTAAATGCTCTCGCCCACTTTCTTAATATTCCATCACTCATAATGTTTTCTCCGTAAATTGCACAGATCTCACGATGAATATCGATCGCTTTTAGGCCTTTAGCACTAAGAAATCTTATAACAGCCCGTACTTCACAGTCGGCAGGACTCACGATTATCGGAGGCATCTTAAACACTCAGTACACAACGTAAACAAGGAAGAATCATACTGTAATGGCGTCAGTGCGTAGACAACAGATGTAGGTACCCAGTGCGCATGCGCAAAACGCCGACCGCAGCGCTGCGGCCGCGGTGTGGCAAAACGGTATTTACTTAAAAAACACGCCTCGTGTTAAATATTTAACTTAAACATGTAAAACCTGTAATGCGAGAGAAACTTTACAAAAAGTGTGAAATTATGTTTAAAGTTTGTTGGAAGTCTCTAAACACTCTCATTTTTAAACAGCGGAAGATTATACACTCTGAGTAATCTCTCTAATGGTGTGGGGCGTGTGCAGCTGAAGTGATGTGAGACCCCTAATACGTCTAGATACGACCCTGACAGGAGACACGCACGTAAGCATCCTATCTGATCACCTGCATCCATTCATGTCCATTGTGCATTCCGACGGACTTGGCCAATTCCAGCAGGACGATGAGACACACCACATGCCCAGAACTGCTACAGTGTGGCTCCAGGAACACTCTTCTGAGTTTAGACACTTCCGCTGGCCACCAAACTCCCCAGATATGAGTATTATTGAGCATATATGGGATGCCTTGCAATGTGCTGATCAGATATCCACCTCCTCGTACTCTTACAGATCTATTGACAGCCCTGCAAGATTCATGGTGTCAGTTCCTTCCAGCACTAGTTCAGACATTAGTCGAGTCTATGCCAAGTCGTGTTGCGGCACATCTGCGTGCTCGCGGGAGCCCTACACGATACTAGGCAGGTGTACCAGTTTCTTTGTCTCTTCAGTGTCTATCTCACTGGGAGACGAGACGATCAGTTCCTGTTTCGTAGAACGTGGTTGGCTGCTGACGGATCTACAGCCGCATCCACTCTTGCACTTCCTCGTCCGACGTTCATGCATCTCTTTCTTCATAGTGCCAAAGGTGTAAAAATCACACAGTGAAAGATCCGGGCAGTATGGAGACTGTTGCAGTGGTTCCCAACCAAATCAGTAAAGCTTAGCCTTCGTCCGGCTGGCAGCGTGGGGATGATGCTTCCGTCCGACAGCATTCCGGCAGCCCGAGGGCAAACGGTAATAGCCAATATTGGAAACACCCCACGTCTCCTCCACAAAGGGAATCCAAAGATTGCGAGGTGCCGGGGCTAGCAGTGTATTTAACACTAAATTCTTCTAGAATCTTCATATGGAAATGATGCCTTAAGCCCCCCCTTTTCTAACAACCGACTTTTGGTGTTGCACATGGATTAAGAAGAAACACGAAATGACTGTAATCGACCCTGCAAGTGGAGTAGAAAAGAGTTTGGCACCTGCAATAATTTAATTTGATAGAAATTAATTTGATAAAGGAAAGTTTCATTAACGTAGTGAGAAATGAAAGGGTTGCTTTACCGATCCACAGAATGAAAGTTCTGTCCAAATAACAGTTTGATTTATTATAACTAAACTCAAAATAACAAACGAAGCACATAAAACATTTACAACACGTCAAATTGGATACTCAAATAAATGCTGTGAAGGTGAAGTTGTTCATAAACTAGATTGTGACATTTATGACCAAGTGGTATGTGGAGCCAATTCCTTGCAACTCAGATCTTAAGAGAAACACCCAACCAACCCAACATTAATTGCTGCTACAGTAGTGAGAACTCAGACAATGAACACCACGTTAGAAAAGACGGGAACAGGCGCGCTCTGCTGAGCTCTGATTGTCACATAGCAAAATTCCCTGATTTGCCGGTGCTGCGGACATACATTGCGAAGCTGTCTTCTTAAGTGCAAGGACATCATCTGACATACCAGAGGCGATGGCTGGTTGCTTCAACATCCCGTCGCAGAGAGGACAATGTCGTGAATATAGCCCGAAACAAATTCTCCTGGTCTCGTTGTTCCAGACTAAAGAATTCCTAGCAACACAAATACGCCTCTGAGGGAGATGAAGAAGTCTCGCTACACAATCACTGACGGTACAGTGAGTGATTTTAACAAGCGAAGTCACACAGTATCTCCGATACAGTGAGTAACACCGATACAGTCAACTTAAGCCAAAACTGCACAAGACGGACAACATAGGCCGCTTGTATGCAGAACGTTCAATTGCCAACTGTACTCGGAAAGTTACGTTGAAGTCGAAACTTCAGCAACTTCGTCAAACAGTTACAATTAAATGAAAGTATATTAGACAGCCAACGGAAGGCAGGCTGTCCAGAGAGCTCAGTATTGTAACCTACTCCGACCGAAAGGCGAGAGCCGACTCCCTCAAGAGCACCTGTATAAGCCGAACACAGGACATTCCCGACCCACGACAGTGGCCGTGGTTAAACATTCCAATCAGCAACTCGAAAACCGACGGAAAATTCCACTCGATTGCCGACGTACTACTATTCCACCAATGGAGGTACTTGGCGCCAATTTCTGCGCCGATTTTGCTACGTCTTGGAGCTATCCCCTGAGCAAGCCAAACACAGTTATGATTTTGCAGAAAACGCGGGAATTTGCCCGCCAAGACTACCTGGGAACACAAGTCATTCCCACGCCTCGCTGGTAGCCCGCCAGAAAGTGTTTTCACTAAGTTTCTGCAAAGTAACGGAATCTCTAGCCCCAGCCGCTCCGTCAGGCCCCTGTGGGCGTGTCGCAACCACTTATGACAATGACGGCGTCTGGAAAGCATCCACTCGACTCCCTCACACCCGTCGACTTAACCCTTTCAAGATCAGCAGAACCCGCCTGTCACCGGACCACCCGGGTGACGAGAGACGCTGCGGGGGGATTCCACTTGTGAAGAAATAGCAACTTTTCACCGCATGCAATTAGAGAGGAAAATCGAATTACTCAGAGTAAGAAATATGAGAGGGGGCTCGTGCCATCTCTCAAGATGTTCGCACAAGGTCCGGTAATGTCACGATGACCTTCATCTTCGACTGTAGCGGTCCTCTACTCATCGAGCTTCTCGAGCGTGGAACCGCAATCAATGCGCAGCGCTGTGACACCTTGCAGAAACTGCGACGCGCCGTAAAGTCAAAACGTCCGGGAATTCGATAGGACGGAATCATTCTGATGCACGATAACGCCCGCCCCCACGGAGGCTACGCTTCAGCGATTAGGTTAGGAAACGCTGCAAAATCCTCCGCACAACCGGATTTTCACCGTGCGATTTTCACGTCTTTGGCGACCCGAAGAAAGACGTGCGGGTTCGGTCGGACGAGGAGGTGCAAGAGTGGGTACGGTTGCTGATCCGTCAGCGGCCGACCGCGTTCTACTCGTCTCCCCGTGGGATAAATGTCTCAAGGCGTGTGGAGATTACTTTTGAATGAAACTATTCCACAGTCCGGTTGTGGCGGGTGTTTGGTTTTAGATTTGACCGCACCTTACAGCATTAACCGCAGCTTTATCTCTGTCGCTGCGAGCGTAATAGAAACGAGGAATAGTATTTACATTTAATCCGTTGCGTAATAACGTAGCTCACATCCAGAAGCCACGAGGTAAGGCCGTGCGCGGAATTTCAAACAGCAGAGGCAGCCCCATTACTGGCGAAAGTCCGGCGCCTCAAAATAGTCCCGGTCCGCTGCGGGCCGCGGAAATGAGGAAACAGTCGAGACGGCGGGGCATGAATCACGCCGCGGGGAATATCGAGCGCGACCCCGAGAGGCCGGAGCCCGGAGCTCGCTGCGGCCGCGAGTGGCTCGACGTGATGCGAATAAATGCGCCCCGAGATCCGCCGCGCCGCCAGTAATTGCTGCGCAGGGACTGGCGCGCCAGTCTCGAGTGCACCAGCGCCAGCTCCGGTACAGGTTTGCCTCAGTGTTCGCCTGCCTCCAAGCTACACTTGCACTATTTTTATGAAAGCAGTTTGCTTTTATACAGGAGTCTACTACGCCATGTTATTCCCTACTTTTTTGGATACAAAATCGTATTTTTCAACGTAATCTCCTTTCATTGCGACTGCCTTAAGGGGAGCCGGAGGTGCCTATGCTGCCCATGTTAAAATCACAAAGTTTGAGGAACAGTTTGGAGGAAGCCGAAAGGCACGCGTTTAAGCTCACGCAGGCTGGCGTGAGGTCTGGAACAGGTCAGAGAAATAAGACTAGCAAAACAGGAGGTAACTGATAAAATACTTAACTTTAATCCATAATTGGAGAACATCGCTCTTGATGATACATAATTACAATCTCAATATAAACTGGTAATGGCGCCTTGCTAGGTCGTAGCAAATGACATAGCTGAAGGCTATGCTAACTATCGTCTCGGCAAATGAGAGCGTATTTGTCAGTGTAGCTTCGCTAGCAAAGTCGGCTGTACAACTGGGGCGAGTGCTAGGAAGTCTCTCTAGACCTGCCGTGTGGCGGCGCTCGGTCTGCAATCACTGACAGTGGCGACACGCGGGTCCGACGTATACTAGCGGACCGCGGCCGATTTAAAGGCTACCACCTAGCAAGTGTGGTGTCTGGCGGTGACACCACATAAACTACCAAATAGAAAACTTTGAATTTTTTTTTACATATAGAGTGGTTTAGTATTGCAGTTATGACAGAGGGATTTTGGAGTATCTTTTCTAGTTACCTTCCAATTATTTTTTTTATTAATGACCCAAATTTTTTTACAAATAATTGCTTTATAATTAAACTGAAATGAAACTACTGAACATATTGACAAATGGCTGTGTTACAATGTAAGTTTGACCACTAGAAGTGCTGTATAAAATTTTCATCTCTCTAGCTTGAGTGGATTTTGAGAAAATGTTTCTTATATTCGAAAAATTCTAATTTATGGGAAATGGCTATCAAAGTTTCTCAATACATTCCTGCACTATAGGATGGATTATCAGGATCTTCTTCTTCATCCTCCAAAAGCTTCCTCTTCTGTCTTCTTTTCTGGCCTTTTGTTCCATCATACTTCATATGCCTTTCTCTTCTTTCTGTTCCTCTTATCCTTTCTCTGTCAATATTTCTTAGTGCTCGTACAGTGTTCACCCCAGCTGTAAATACTAATGCGTTTAGAACTTCTCACTTCACACTGTTCCCTTGGTTGTAGGTTGCTATTGCATCATAAATGCCAAAGTGCAGTGTTTTTATGCTTACAAACACCATTTTAGGAATCACTTTCCAAATCAAATTGTTTACGATCTCATTAGGATTCTGCGTCTTTCCGTGTAGACATTTATGTAACAATTCTGGCTGTGCTAAGTCATGAAAAATTGGTTTTATTGCATTTATCACAGCTACTGGCAAACCATGTTTGTGATCATAGTCCTTTTTTGCATTATATTTGCACCAGGAATCTTTTGGGCACAGGCTGTGTTGAGGGTATTCATTGGAAGAGGCAGTATGAAGGAACAATGCCCACACTGCTTTTCGCATGTCACTAACATTACTAGTATTTTGCCTTATAGCATACCCATAGTATCTCTGTAGACGTTCAATCACCTCATCAGTCAGCCTGCCTCTCCCTCCTATTGTCTTTCCATCACTGAGCTTACTTGAACCCAAAGTTTGTTTGAGCCTTCGAAGCCGTGCACCCATACGCTTTTGCACATGCCCAATACATTCCAACTTTTCAACTACAAATTCATTTCCATATGGTTTCAGTTCCTCTATAGTCTTGAAACCTTTGGAGTCACCATCCCACAGATAGTATTTGCTAGAAGATGTCACAGGGCTATGGCCGGCCATGTGTTGCTTAGCAGAAGAACGCACTGTTCCAGTAATTGTAGTATCGCAACTTGGTATTAGTGTTAATTTTCTTTTCCCTACGTTCTTCCTCTTCTTATATACACGGTTACTAAAACGTGGCATCGTAACTAGAACAACGCTTTGCACAAGAAGTATAATACTACCAACAACAGGCGCAACACTGAACTAATTCGTAACGGTAAACAGCAAAGAGACGATGTTCCGCGCTCTTAGCGCTTCATTTGTCACAGAAAACAATGTAGCCAACCCTTGCACACTCGCTGTATGCGTAACAGGTCGAGAAAATCCCAAGCAGTTCGCCAGGAAGTCATGAGAGGGTGTTAGATGCATTCAGCGGCCGCCCATTTCCTCTGCAGGCGTGGGGGAAAATGGTAACAACTCCACTTCTAGGGCGAGTAGAACAATAATTCAAAGTTTACAATAAAGAGGAATGTTCCAATTAATTTTCGGTAGCAAAAAAAAAAATCGTATTTTTTTGGATTTGACCACCTTCGGCTCCCCTTAAGTCTCCGTACTGGGAGGGCCTACATGCCCACGTGGTACCAGACTACTGGTCGACGTCGCCGGCAACGCCTTGCTGCATCAGTGACCTCTCTATCATCCACATACTACTTCCTGCGCAGCGCATCCTGCATTGCGTCGTTTAATGCGATTCTGTCTGTTTTCATTATTCGGGAGTTGACCGTCTGCTTTTTAAACTTTCTTTGCTTTTTGCGTTAAATTTGATTGGGAAACCGTTGAGATTGAACTTAACATATACATGGATGGATATCAGAAACGAAAGGTTGCAATAGAAATGGTTCAAATGGCTCTGAGCACTATGGGACTTAACGTCTGAGGTCATCAGTCCCCTAGAACTTAGAACTACGTAAACCTAACTAACGTAAGGACATCACACAGCCGGCCGCGGTGGTCTAGCGGTTCTGGCGCTGCAGTTCGGAACCGCGGGACTGCTACGGTCGCAGGTTCGAATCCTGCCTCGGGCATGGGTGTGTGTGATGTCCTTAGGTTAGTTAGATTTAAGTAGTTCTAAGTTCTAGGGGACTTATGACCTAAGATGTTGAGTCCCATAGTGCTCAGAGCCATTTGAATTTGACATCACACACATCCATGCCCGAGGCAGGATTCGATTCTGCGACCGTAGCGGTCTCGCGGTTCCAGACTGTAGCGCCTAGAACCGCTCGGCCACTCCAGCCGGCGGTTGCAATAAATTTTTCATCTGTGATTATTACTTTACGTGTGAAATACTCTGTTGCAGATTAATAAAAATGAATTTCTTTGAATGTACCAAAATAATGATTCAAGTTTTACTTTTATTCAGGTACTAAAGCTGTTTGTGCAAGAATGAAAATATTATTGTCCATCGAACTTAGCAAACATTTTCACGTTGCAGTGGATTTTTGTTTAACTGGATACACCTCGACTAGCTTTGAAGCATAACACTATCTTTACTATATGAAAATGTTTTCTTTTTTTATATATTGCTAAGCTCTCATGAAAATTATCCACTTTTAAATACACTTTACGATACATTCCGAATTTATCACTTCTTTGAATGAAAATTTACAAAAGCTGCAGCTTGTACCCACCTGTGAATGCACAAGATAAAATCTACTATCTCCTTTTATTCTGCGTCTGAAATGCTGCGAAAAGAAACACTTTATTATTTTCCTTCACCTCTACCTGTACCCTTCTTAGGATGTGGTTGTTATTGCGATCGTATATTTAAATCTGCCGCTGCTGCAGACTGCTCGCTCGCGGTGCAGCTCCGAACCGCCAGCGATACCCAATAAAATGCTGAAATTTTTTTAAATAAAATGGGTAATGTCCGGTGCGAACATTCCAGTAATTGTGACAAACAGATTTTACTAGATAAATATATTTTAACAGACAAAATTAAAATCTTTATACACCTTTTACAATCCCAGCTACAAATTGCGTCGATCATCGACTTCTGACAAATGAAGACTACCTAAGAGACTAATGCAACGTCACGGGTTCCTCTCCCATTCAGTCCGTGCAGAAAACAAGCGATTCTATTACAATATATTGCCTATTTATACCTTAACTAATTCTTCATTCAGTCCGTGCAGAAAACAAGCGATTCTATTACAATATATTGCCTATTTATACCTTAACTAATTCTTGTACAGTCTTTGTAATTTTTAATTACATATCGTTCTTATGTGGCGGTTTTCACATCCTCCGCCACAGGTAGTATTTCACACACTTCGAATAATCATTTATAATAGTAAAATTCATAATTATCTTTTTCCTCACAAAATTAAGTGTCCTTTTGAAATTCAGTTAACAGAAATACATATAAATTATTTGTTACAGTGAGCATTATACATCGAAATGTTCTTTTAACTTTCACTTTGGATGCGTGCTGCCAGAGAACGTTACAGTCGGACAGATGGAAGTCGGAAGGTGCGAGATCCGGGCAGTAGAATGGACGAGGAAGAACTGTCCTTTGAAGTTCTGTGAGCCCCTCTCGGATGCGCAGACTTGTTCAAAATGGTTCAAATGGCTCTGAGCACTATGGGATTTAACACCTGAGGTCATCAATCCCCTAGACTTATAACTACTTAAACCTAAGTAAGCTAAGGACATCAAACACATCCATGCCCGAGGCAGGATTCGAACCTGCGACCGTAGCGGTCGCGCGGTTCCAGACTGTAGCGCCTAGAAACGCTCGGCCACAACGGCCGGCGCGCAGATTGTGTAAGGTCTTGTGTTGTCTACATCTACATCTACATGGATACTCTGCAAATCACATTTAAGTGCCTGGCAGAGGATTCATCGAACCACCTTCACAATTCTCTATTATTCTAATCTCGTATAGCGTGCGGAAAGACTGAACACCTACATCTTTCCGTACGAGCTCTGATTTCCCTTATTTTATCTTGGTGATCGTTCCGCCCTATGTAGGTCGGTGTCAAAAAAATATTTTCGCATTCGGAGGAGAAAGTTGGTGATTGGAATTTCGTGAGAAGATTCCGTTGCAACGAAAAACGCCTCTCTTTTAATGATTTTCAGCCCAAATGCTGTATCATTTCTGTGACACTGTCTCCCATATTTAGCGATAATACAAAACGTGCTGCCTTTCATTGAACTTTTTCGATGTACTCTGTCAGTCCTATCCGGTAAGGATCCCACACCGCGCAGTAGTATTCTAAAAGAGGACGGACAAGCGTAGTGTAGGCAGTCTCCTTAGTAGGTCTGTTACATTTTCTAAGTTTCCTGCCAATAAAACGCAGTCTTTGGTTAGCCTTCCCCACAACATTTTTTATGTGTTCCTTCCAATTTAAGTTGTTCGTAATGGTTAGGTATTTAGTCGAATTTACGGCTTGTAGATTAGACTGATTTATCGCGTAACCGAAGTTTAAAGAATTCCTTTTAGCACTCATGTGGATGACCTCACACTTTTCGTTATTTAGGGTCAACTGCCACTTTTCGCACCACTCAGAAATTTTTTAAATCTTTTTGCAGTTTGTTTTGATCTTCTGATGACTTTATTAGTCGATAAACGACAGAGTCATCTGCAAACAACCGAAGACGGCTGCTCAGATTGTCTCCCAAATCGTTTATATAGATAAGGAACAGCAAAGGGCCTATAACACTACCTTGAGGAACGCCAGAAATCACTTCTGTTTTACTCGATGACTTTCCGTCAATTACTACGAACTGTGACGTCTCTGACAGGAAACCGCAAGTCCAGTCACATAACAGAGGATATTCCATAAGCACGCAATTTTACTACGAGCCGCTTGTGTGGTACTGTGTGAAAGGCCTTCCGGAAATCCAGGAATACAGAATGGATCTGAAATTCCTTGTCAATACCACTCAGCACTTCATGTGAATAAAGAGCTAGTTGTGTTTCACAGGAACGATGTTTCCTAATCCCATGTTGACTACGTGTCAATAGACCGTTTTCTTCGAGGTAATTCATAATGTTCGAACACAATATATGTTCCAAAATCCTGCTGCATATCGACGTTAACGATATGGGCCTGTAATTTAGTGGATTACTCCTACTACCTTTCTCGAATATCATCATGGTGCAGGAGAAATTCGTTTGCATTTCGGTGGTGAAGAACATGCTGAAATGTTTCTTCAGTTTCCTGAGGGTAGCACAGTACACTACAGAGTTGACTGTTGCGCCATGAGGGAGGACATCAAGCACATTAACGCTGTCAGAGTCCCAGAAGACACTCGGTATTACTTTACAGGCTGTTGGAGCGGATTTGAACTTTTTCTTCTTAGCAGAAATGGTGTGGCGCTACTCCGTGGATTGCTGTTTTCTTTCCCGTTCAAAGTGACGAACTCACGTTTCATCGCCTGTGACGAACTCACGTTTCATCGCCTGTGACGATGTTCGCAAAAAAATTGTCACCATCAGCCACACAACACGCAAGCAGTCCCGCACAGATGATGCTTCATCGCCCTTCATGGTGTTGTGTCTGGCGGCGAGGTGCCCAGCGGCCACACATTTTTGAGCACCCCGACTGGTGGACCAGTGTGTGTCAGCAGACACGTCCAGTTCCGCGGCGGGGTGTTTGTTTGTCACCTCGTTGCGATGATGACAGTCGCCTCGCCCAATGACTCACCGTGCTTTTGTTCACTGCCAGATCGTTGTAGACATTCTGCAAATGCCTATAAATATCTCCGGTTTCCCACCAAAAGAAACTCAATGACAGCTTTCTGCTTGGAACGCAAACCGTTGCAGGCGCCATTTTGTAGTCTACGTATAGCGCCGCCCCCTGCCGGGACTTCATGAAACTGTAGAGGCTTAAACGGGAATTTTCTATGATGTACCACACCAAATTCTGCATTTTTTCAACCGAAACTGGCTGAGACAAAGAAGTGTTCCTTACTTGTTCAAGGCCCCACATAAAAATAACGACATAAATCTGAACCTTATTGTTGTATTCATCACATACTATTGATGTCAAACGTAATAACAGCTAGCTTGCACACAGCAACTCCACACCCTACTCACAGGACCAAATACGGGTAGGCAATGGCGTTCGCTTATCATGTACTAATGTGCTACAACTCACTGTACGTATTTCACTAAAATAAGTCATTTCTCTTCGACTGCGCGCCGGAAATCGCACTAAAATTACGCAATTTCTTTTCGAATGAATGCTGGTATGCTACTAAAACGGACGAAAACATGACTGTAGCTCTCTGTTATAACTAGAAACCAATATCGAGTGCTTAAACGATGGTCAGCCGCACTACGATCAACTAACAAGGGGACCCTCCATACTGTAAACCACGGATTTTGATGCGCTTCTAATATGTTGTAGGGGCACTTACCCTGAGTACCTGGCTATCCGGTTTTTGTAACGACGGGCCTTGGTTTTTGAGAAAATCGATTTTGAAGTTCATTGCGTGATTTGTATATCCGTAACATTACATGTATTTCGAGCAAGTCAGCGTGGCGCAGCGGTAAAGGTTCACGGCTACCGCGCTGGGGTACTGCGTTCGAATCCTGCTAGTCTACTTTTTTTTTCAAAATCGACCGAATTTTTCAATTTTATTTCAAAGAATATCAACAAACAGTGTAAGGTGTGCGAAATTATAAAGATGTTTTCAGTTATTAATTTTTTTCAAATATTCATTCCGTTTGTGGTTCGCAGTTGAAGTTCCGAATGTTCGTACAACGGACGCTTCTTGTATTACCTGAAATCGATATCCGCCCATTATCGTCCCCTCTCCCGTGAATACCGTTAGCCGTAACGGGATCCCCAGTTCCTAGGCCAATGAGCTGCGAGTTGCATTCCTTTACGTTCCCATCTAACTACAGCGTCAGTTGCTCGCAAAGCGTCTCTAGTGTCGCGTGTTACAAAAATTCTGTGAAATGGAAGAACCAAGTGTTTTTGCAGTAGTGCAGCCGGAAGAAGATCCACAAGTAGAGGAGTTGAACGAGGAATCAAAAGGCGAATTCACAAATGCCATTAAATACGCCGAAAATCTACTCCCGATTTGAATCTCGTAACGAATACACCGCCTACCGTGATCTCAGCCTATTCCGTTGCAATTGGCGATGGTATATGTATCGCAATACAGAAGACAGATCATTGTTGATGATGAATTGATAAATTTCAACGAGGAAGATGAACTTGGAGAAAATGATGCGAACCACAAAGGGAATGAATATTTGAAAATATTAATAACTGAATATATCTTTATAATTTCGCACGCCGTACACGCTTTGTTGATATTCTTTGAAATAAAATTGAAAAATTCTACCAGCGCGGTAGCCGTGAACCTTTACCGCTGCACTACGCTGACTTGCTCGAAGTACATGTAATGTTACGGATATACAAAGCGCGCAGTGAGCTTCAAAATCGATTTTCTCAAAAACCAAGGCCCGTCGCTAAAAACCGGATAGCCAGGTACTCACGGTAAGCGCCTCTACAACATGCTTCAAGTACATCAAAATCCGTGATGTACACTATAATTTACACCTTAGAGAAGTGATACAGCTGCCTGTTTTCGACTGCGCATGCTCTGATGTGACGTCATCCCTTCCAGCACAAAACCCACTAGAAAGAGGGGTCATGAGACATACGTCACAGCACGTGAAACTGCAGACCTTACTCACATGAGTTTAATAATTCTTCACTGCGAGTCTAAGCGCATGCAAGTTCTCGATAGCAACGACAAAATTATGACCTTTAGTGAGTACCTTTCCATTAAATATTGATTTCCCTTGGGCCCTGCACCGAGCCGAGCGTTCGCGAAATGTGACGGATAAGCCGACTACTGTGACGTCATTAGTTCGTTTCAAGCCTCTATACATCGTTGGCCCCATTCCTGCACTACGAGCACAATGTTACGCATAGCGCCAGGTCCATATTTTTCTGTGAACTGAACTGAACTCCACCCGAACATGCCATGAAGACCCAACAGTACTGACCGGCCGCCGTGTCATACTCAGCCCACATGGGTCACCGGATGCGCATACGGAGGGGCATGTGGTCAGCACAATGCTCACCCGGCCGTATGTCAGTTTACGAGACCGGAGTCCCTACTTCCCAGTAATGTACCTCCTCAGTTTGCCTGACAGGGGCTGAGTGCACCCCGGTTGTCAACAGCGCTCGGCCGACCGGATGGCCACCCATCCCAGTGCTAGCCCAGCCCGACAGCGCTTCGGTTGTCTGACGGGAACCGGTGTTACCACTGCGGCAAGGCCGTTGGCTTTTCCTTGAAACTGCGTTAAAGTATTGTGTACGCGTAGAGTATGAGTGGTTTTGAAAGATCATATACTGTAGCAGCTGTGTGGGCAAGTTGTCAGCTGAATTGTCTGGCAATTTGTTGGCCCTGTTCCGAATTCTGTCGCTACCAACTTTCCTTTTTCTCCTTTTATTATATTCCTCACAATTCTAAACACTTAATTATAACATTTATATATTTTTAAATAACTCTATGTACAGGGCTATTACAAATGATTGAAGCGATTTCATAAATTCACTGTAGCTCCATTCATTGACATATGGTCACGACACACTACAGATACGTAGAAAAACTCATAAAGTTTTGTTCGGCTGAAGCCGCACTTCAGGTTTCTGCCGCCAGAGCGCTCGAGAGCGCAGTGAGACAAAATGGCGACAGGAGCCGAGAAAAGTGTATGTGCACTCACATCCGTCAGTCATAACAGTGCAACGACACTTCAAGACGAAGTTCAACAAAGATCCACCAACTGCTAACTCCATTCGGCGATGGTATGCGCAGTTTAAAGCTTCTGGATACCTCTGTAAGGGGAAATCAACGGGTCGGCCTGCAGTGAGCGAAGAAACGGTTGAACGCGTGCGGGCAAGTTTCACGCGTAGCCCGCGGAAGTCAACGAATAAAGCAAGCAGGGAGCTAAACGTACCACAGGATGGTGCTCCACCGCACTTCCATCATGATGTTCGGCATTTCTTAAACAGGAGATTGGAAAACCGATAGATCGGTCGTGTTGGAGATCATGATCAGCAATTCATGTCATGGCCTCCACGCTCTCCCGACTTAACCCCATGCGATTTCTTTCTGTGGGGTTATGTGAAAGATTCAGTGTTTAAACCTCCTCTACCAAGAAACGTGCCAGAACTGCGAGCTCGCATCAACGATGCTTTCGAACTCATTGATGGGGACATGCTGCGCCGAGTGTGGGAGGAACTTGATTATCGGCTTGATGTCTGCCGAATCACTAAAGGGGCACATATCGAACATTTGTGAATGCCTAAAAAAACTTTTTGAGTTTTTGTATGTGTGTCCAAAGCATGGTGAAAATATCTCAAATAATAAAGTTATTGTAGAGCTGTGAAATCGCTTCAATCATTTGTAATAACCCTGTATATTCTTACGGGTACTACCCTTGTAAATGAAAAAACCATGGACGGTCTTTAAAAAAGTCGAATGTACCAGCAAATTTAGTACGAATGCTTTTGCCATGTCGGTTACCACAGCAATTAATTTATTGCTCCCCTTCTATACAAGGGAGGGGTGGCGGGGGAGGGAGGGGGGGAAAACCGTTAGTTAGACAAAGCTGGGTATTCTACGATCATTTCCATGAACTGAAAATACACAAAGACGAAAAAATTAATTTGCATTGTTTTTAATTTAAAGATTTATTATTAACAACTGGTGTAAAAGATATGTGGGAAATTGTATTTGCAACGGCAATTGGAGTTTTGTGCACAATATGCGATTATAAGTAAGAAGACGTCCTTTTTAACAAAATAACATGCGTATTGAGCTTATATTTGATGATTTTTTTATATTTAAATGACACAGGTAATCAAACTGTGCGAAAAGAGGCCGAAACGAGACTCGAACCAGCGAGTATGTGTCAAGCACTGCCGATTTAATTTTCCGTTTTTATGGACTTTACATTTCACGAAAATACTTGTAGAACATACACATTTGTCTAAAAATTTGCATCTGAAAGATATCAAAGTGAGACCCCACCCGCCTCTCGCTTCCCTGCCCACCCTGCGTAGCAGGACAGCAGTTTACTAAAGAACCATGGTGCCTGCTCAAAATGGCGCCCAGCTTCAAACTCGATTTTCTCGAGAATTTTTTGAGAGCTGCTTCCCTTAATTGACACTTGAGTTCTGAGCTTCAGGTACCATAAACAAATTACAAGTTTCCGATCTCCGTGTGAGCTTATTGTCAGTTGCATCTGAATACTAGGCATCTCGGAATTCTTCTACTAAGACTGTGTTCCGTATCTTGGTGGACACAGCACTTACGTATTTGATACAATCGAACGACCGGGATTGAACAAACATATAGAAATACCGCGAGAAATCCATGCTTGTACATTAATGCGGATGCTAGCCAAGCCTTTAGGTGGCCCTGTTTCATTTGACCACGACTAGGAAGACAGTCATGAGAGTTTTGTTGTGTACTGCTTCCAAATTCTGGCCTAGTTTATGTCCAGAGAGTGAAACAGGGTGGAGGATTGGGTGATGAATTGGACTGCCTTATCGTGAAACTCCGTGGGTCTCACGGTTACTACGCGACGTCACATTAGTGCCAAGGATTTTGTCTGATCACGCACATCCCTTTGTACAATGTTCGTTTCCCAATAGTGATGCTGTATTCCGAGCCTGCAATCAGCTCGCAGCGCCCTGGACTGGTTTTGTAAGCATGAGAATGAGTTGTCGCGTCTCCTCTTGCCATCATAGTCACCAGATCTCAATGTTATTGGGCCTTTGTTACCTAAAATTGGCACTATTTGCAAGAAGAAAGCTATCATATTCGCTTGAAAACCGTACAGCGCCTCTGTTTATCCACTCCGAGACGATTGAAATCTGCCAACGGTTTTTCTTTACCATATTAGACACGGTAATATGTTGTCTTTTCATTGTTTCCGTGTTTTTGTCCACCCACTACATCTACGCCTTTCAAAGTACTCATTACTTGTTACTAATCGGGTCTGACAACAAACATGCAGTCAACACTTGCTTTCCTGTAGCTCACAAATGACAATGTTGGGAAAACAAAAGACAAACTAATTCATATCAAAATATTTCAAAGGACTAATACGAATAAACGATGCAAGTTGATCGAAAAATGCAAGCAAAATTTCGGTCGCTAACCAAGTGAAAATGTGATGTAGTTTTTGGAAACATCGCACTTCCTGCGCTACTGTATTCTCTGCATGTCTCTTCATCTCTGTATTGCTAATGAACTTGCATCCATTGGAACTTGGTTACTGCATTCATCTCTATGTCTCCCTCTCCAGCTTTTGCCCCACACACTTCCCTCCATCACCAAATTGACGATTCTGTAATGCCTCAGGATTTGTCCTATCCACCGATCTCTACTTATATTCCACGTGTGCCATAAATTTCTGTTTCCCGATTTGATTCAGTACTTCCTCGTTAGTTATTTCTTTCACATCAGTACAACGCTGTACTCCAGAAAAATACTATACGGAATGACTTCCTAACACGTAAATTTATGTTTGATGTTAACAAATTGCCATTTTGAATAAATGCTTTTTTTGCTGTAACCAGTCTTTATTTTAATATTCTGTATGCTTCGGCCATCTTCCTTTGTTTTGATGCCCAAACAGCAAAACTCACCTACTGCTTTCTTAACCTAAGTCCCTTAGCGTAGCCTGATTTGATTCATCTATATTGCCCTTCTTTTATATCAGTCGATTTTCAACATATACCCTATTTCAAGATACTGTTCATTCCATTCAATTCGTTTTCCAGGTCCTTTGGCGTCCCTGACACGATAACAATGTCATCAGCAACCTGCAAATTTCATTTCTTCTCTCGGAACTTTATCTGCCCGTCGAAATTTCTCCGTGGTTTCTTTTAATACTTAGACCATGTACATAGTGGATAACATCGTGAATTGGCTACAGCCGCATCTTGTTCCGTTCTTAATCGCTGCTTCCCTTTCCTGTCCCGGGTTTTTGTTCACGTTATAAATAACTTTTCCCTCCCTGTATTTCGTTCCTCATCTCACACGTAGCTATTCCTGCTGTTCAATATACTGTCACGATCAAATGAGGCCTCATCAATAAACAGCACGATTTAGATGAAGTCTGGTCGATCAGTCCATTGTTGGAGCAGCCACTGACATAATGCGATTCTTGGTACAAAGTCACTCAAGGACTCGTGGGTCATATGCGTGTAATTGTTGTTCGTGGAGTGCTCGCCACACGCTAGTACGTGCAGCGCCCATTTCCCGAGCAATACGACTAGTACTTGTAGTGCAACACGTTCCAGTACCTCCTCCTCAACATGCCGGCCGCGGTTGCCGAGCGGTTCTAGGCGCTTCGGTCCAGAACCGCGCGACTGCTACGGTCGCAGGTTCGAATCCTGCCTCGAGCATGGGTGTGTGTGATGTCCTTAGGTTAGTTAGGTTTAAGTAGTTCTAAGTTCTAGGAGACTGATGACCTCAGATGTTAAGTCCCATAGTGCTCAGAGCCATTTGAACCATTTCCTCCTCAACATTCGGTGTGCGAGTGGCCCTCGTGTTGTCAGGTCCCTCACTTTCTTCTTTCCAATGAACCAGTCTCCCACATTCTGGATCTAGAGATCATCAACGCTCGTCGTGACGGATGATGCCTGTCCGAAAATCGTTCACTGTACAGCCTTTGAGCAGCGAGAACATTGCAACATACTTCCCCACACACAAGATGCATGTCAGTGAGTTCTGCGAAACCGCAACGGTACTGCTCCACCGTACTGTACTGTACGTCTCTGAACAATACTGAGTAATGAATGGTCTCTCGTTGATTCATAGCACGTTCTGTCACGGGACAATGTACACTACTGGCCATTAAAATTGCTACACCACGAAGATTACGTGCTACAGACGCGAAATTTAACCGACAGGAAGAACATGCTGTGATATACAAATGGTTAGCTTTTCAGAGCATTCACACAAGGTTGGCGCCGGTGGCGACACCTACAACCAGCTGACATGATGAAAGTTTCCAATCCATTTCTCATACACAAACAGCAGTTGACCGGCGTTGCCTAGTGAAACGTTGTTGTGATGCCTCGTGTAAGGAGGAGAAATGCGTACCATCACGTTTCCGATTTTGATAAAGGTCGGATTGCAGTCTATCGCGATTGCGGTTTATCGTATCGCGACACTGCTGCTCGCGTTGGTCGAGATCCAATGACTGTTAGCAGAATATGGAATCGGTGGGTTCAGGAGGGTAACACGGAACGCCGTGCTGGATCCCAGCGGCCTCGTATCACTAGCAGTCGAGATGACAGACATCTTATCCGCATGGCTGTAACGGATCGTGCAGCCACGTCTCGATCCCTGAGTCAACAGATGGGGACGTTTGCAAGACAGCAACCATTTTCACGAACAGTTCGACCACGTTTGCAGCAGCATAGACTACCAGCTCGGAGACCTTGGCTGCGGTTACCCTTGACGCTGCATCACAGACAGGAGTGCCTGCCATGGTGTACTCAACGACGAACCTGAGTGCACGAATGGCAAAACGAAATTGTTCCGGATGAATCCAGGTTCTGTTTACAGCATCATGATGGTCGCCTCCGTGTTTGGCGACATCGCGGTGAACGCACATTAGAAGCGTGTATTCGTCATCGCCATACTGGTGTATCACCCGGCGTGATGGTAGGGGGTGCCATTGGTTGCACGTCTCGTTCACCTCTTGTTCGCATTGACGGCACTTGGAACAGTGGACGTTACATTTCAGATGTGTGACGACCCGTGACTCTACCCGTCATTCGATCTCTGCGAAACCCTACATTTCAGAAGGATAATGCACGACCGCATGTTGCAGGTTCTGTACGGGCCTTTCTGGATACAGAAAATGTTCGACTGCTGCCCTGGGCTGCACATTCTCCACATCTCTCACCAACTGAAAACGTCTGGTCAATGTTGGGCGAGAAACTGGCTCGTCACAATACGCCGTCACTACTCTTGATGAACTGTGGTATGGTGTTAAAGCTGCATGGGCAGGTGTACCTGTACACGCCATCGAAGCTCTGTTTGACTCAATGCCCAGGCGTATCGAGGCCGCGTTACGGCCAGAGGTGGTTGTTCTGGGTACTAATTTCTCAAGATCTATGCACCAAGGTCCGTTAAAATGTAATCAGTGCCAGTTCTAGTATAATATATTCGTCCAATGAATACCCGTTTATCATCTGCATTTCTTCTTGGTGTAGCAATTTTAATGGCTAGTAGTGTAAATACGATACAATAGAGTCACCTTATGGACAAGTAAAGTAAACAAAACCTGCATCGTGACTTCCTACTAATCAGGTCCTTCCTCCTTGTTTCCTCGCTAGAAATAGAGAATGTACATGTAAATAAACAGCACAGTTCGCGTAAACTTTCACGCATGTTTGTTGTAAATGAGCTGGAAAACAGTGATGCTAGACAAAGCAGTAGATAAATTTTCTTCCGAATCTCCTTAAGCTGGCTTATCCGATCCCAGGTTCCCTACGTCAAATTGTTCAGTGGAGCATTCCCTGTGTCCTGCTACATTTCTGCACGCTCTTACGGAAACACTGTGCAATTGGCAACTATTATGTAGATGTTTTAATTTGTTCGCAGAAATTTGGCTGCAAGGAGCAGCTCCCAGTCCTTACACTTCGAATATTCACTTGGAGCTACGTTATTTAAGGAAACAGGAAGTGTTCAGCCACATGTGAATCGTCAACCACGACCTGCGACAAATGATGATGCCCAAGTAGGTGTTTTAGCTGCTGATGCGGCTAATCCGCACATCAGTAGCAGACAAATAGCGCGAAAATCGGGAATCTCAAAAACGTCGGTTTTCACAATGCTACATCAATATCGATTGCACTCGTACCATATTTCTATGCACCATGAATTCCATGGCGACGACTTTGAACTTCGTGTATAGTTCTGCCACTGGGCACAAGAGAAATTACGGGAAAATGACAGATTTTTTGCACGCGTTCTATTTAGCGACGAAACTTCATTCACCAACAGCGGTAACGTAAATAGGCATAATATGCATTATTGGGCAACGGAAAATCCACGATGGCTGCGACAAGTGGAACATCAGCGACCTTGGTAGGTTAATGTATGGTATGGCATTATGGGAGGAAGGATAATTGGCCCCCATTTTATCGATGGCAATCTAAATGGTGCAATATATGCTCATTTCCTACGTAATGTTCTACCGATGTTACTACAAGATGTTTCACTGCATGACAGAACGGCGATGTACTTCCAACATGATGGATGTCCGGCACATAGCTCGCGTGCGGTTGATGCGGTATTGAATAGCATATTTTGTGACAGGTGGATTGGTCGTCGAAGCACCATACCATGGCCCGTTCACCGGATCTGATGTCCCCGGATTTCTTTCTGTGGGGAAAGTTGAAGGATATTTGCTATCGTGATCCACCGACAACGCCTGACAACATGCGTCAGCGCATTGTCAATGCATGTGCGAACATTACGGAAGGCGAACTACTCGCTGTTGGGAGGAATGTTGTTACGCGTATTACCAAATACATTGAGGTTGACGGACATAATTTTGAGCATTTATTGCATTAATGTGGTATTTACAGGTAATCACTCTGAAACAGCATGCGTTCTCAGAAATGATAAGTTCACAAAGGTACATGTATCACATTGGAACAACCGAAATAAAATGTTCAAACGTACCTACGTTCTGTATTTTAATTTTAAAAACCTACCTGTTACCAACTGTTTGTCTAAAATTGTGAGCCATATGTTTGTGACTATTACAGCACCATCTATCACAAAGCGAAAAAAGTGGTCCAACTAAAACAGTCATATTTCTTTATGTACTACACGAATATGTAATAAAAAATGTTGGTTCCTATTTTAAAAACGCAAGTGATATCCGTTTGACCTATGGCAGCGCCATCTAGCGGGCCAACCATAGCGCCATCTGGTTTCCCCCTTCAAGCTAGACAAGTTTCGTTCTTTGTAGTTTTTTCGTTTGACGCTTATTTCATGAGATATTTATCGCGGTCACGATCAATGGACCATCCTGTATAATAAAGTAATTTGTCAAACACTTTCGTATATACGTTTCATACCCACATATTGCTGGAATGTTTGGTAGAAATTTACGTACCTGTTTGCATTTTTTCAGTAGAGGTTAGATCTCTCCATTTCGATGTGAAACTTTCGCATATTTCAAACCGTAATTTCTCTTTCACTTGCCGCTCGCTGTGGCTTTTCAATTTCTTGTCGTACAGTACGGGTCGACATTCAGCCAAAATAAGTATTCCTCATTATTTATACTTACATTTTCCATTTTTAGACTAGGAATTGGCTTAGCGAAAACAAACAAATGTGAGTGCAGCATGCAATGTCGTATGCGTGACTCCCTCGGCCGATGTCAGTCGGCCAATAATATTGTGGCTTGTTACAGATTTCTTTATCGGCCGATTTTTCGAATGAAACGATTCTGTGATCGACCGATGGAAAAATCGTTCTTGCGCGCCTAGCGTAAACCTCTCCGTGATGACGTCTTCTATGCCATGCGTGTTGAGCATTTTCGTAACGCTTCGCGCTTGCAAAACGATTCCATGATTAAATGCGCCGCTCTTCGTAGGATCTCTGCTATCTCATCTATTAATCCAACCTGTTAAATATCCCAGACCGATCAACAACACTCAAGATTCCCTATTACAAGTGTTTTGTAACACACCTGCTCGTGGATGAATTACGCATTGATCTCAGCCTGGAATCTGCATTTCGTACAACTATTATGATGTTTCCAGAATGAGATTTTCCCTCTGCAGCGGAGTGTGCGCTGACATGAAACTTCCTGGCAGATTAAAACGGCGTGCCGGACCGAGACTCGAACTCGGGACCTTTGCCTTTCGCGGGCAAGTGCTCTACTATCTGAGCTACCCAAGCACGACTCACGCCCCGTCCTCATAGTACGTGCCCGCTAAAGGCAAAGGTCCCGAGTTCGAGTCTCGGTCCGGCACACAGTTTTAATCTGCCAGAAAGTTTTATTATGATGTTGTCAATCCACAGTAAGTCACCACTTCTGGTGGTTACTCTAATGTGTCTTTAAATGGTTACTGTTTCCGGTGGGCCGGCCGAAGTGGCCGAGCGGTTCTAGGCGCTTCAGTCTGGAACCGCGTGACCGCTACGGTCGCTGGTTCGAATCCTACCTCGGGTATGGATGTGTGTGCTGTCCTTAGGTTAGTTAGGTTTATGTAGTTCTAAGTTCTATGGGACTGGTCACCTCAGATGTTAAGTCCCATAGTGCTCAGAGCCATTTGAACCATTTGTTTGATCCCATTTAAATTTTTAAAGTGCTCCCATATTCTACTCAAGGAGGTATAACCTTGCGTCACTGCGTTAACTTAATAAGTCAAATGTATTACTTGAGGCAGTATAACCCTAGGACGCCTAAGGGGAGGGGGGGTTCGTTGACCTACAATTTTTTCACGTCCCCTGCTTTTGCCCAAGTAACTTTCATTTTACATATTCCCTTTGAGTTATTGTTTGTTGTATATTTTATGTAACGTTAGTGTCAATATATTTTATAGAAAATTCCGGCTTTGAAAAAAAAAATAAACTTATTATGGGTCCAACAACCCCGCCCTCCCCCTTAGGCTTCCATGCTATAGAAAATTTCCCTTAGTAGGATTTCGTATTTCTCACCTCAACAACAATGCAAGTTAGTTTCTTGTTGGTTGGTATTATTGATATTCACAACAATCGGTTTACTTTCAGAGGAAGTGATTGTTGATGTCAGTCAGCTGTTATTTATCTTGTAAACTTGCAGTGAGTTAGTGCAGTTCCCTACTGTTCACACCCAGACTTAGAAATGACTAAAAGAATACTTGATTCGTCTTTAGATAGAGTTCTGAATGAAATTTTAGATGAAGATTCTGACTCGGGGGGTGAAAGTGAATATGAGGATGGTGTTATGGAGTATGATTCAGATCGGGAAAGTGATGTGGATGTTAGAGAAGACGAAGATAGCGCAGCTTCAGGCAGTGACCATCAGGATGTTATTGTGGCCAAGTCTGGAAGAAGGTACGTAACCACACAGCCTAGAATTCCTCGGAGGTCTGTTGCTAATATAGTAAGAGAGCAGACAGGAGTAACTCCAGCTGGTGTTTGCCATTCACCTGGAGAAGCCTTGAAGTTACTTCTTACACCTGACATCATGGATGTTATATTAAAACATTCAAATGAAGAGGCAGTTAGACGAAATGTTACTTTGACTAATGAGAAAGAATTGTATGCCTTTATAGGAATCCTGATACTTACGGGGGAAAATAAGGACAATTCTGTCAGTGTACACGATCTTTGGTCAGACCTAATGGGGCGACCAGTTTACAAGGGTATTATGGCAAGAGAACGTTTCAAAGAACTTATTGCAATCATAAGGTTTGATGACAAAAGTACCCGCCAGTTAAGAAGGGAAGCAGACGAGTTCACAGCAATCCGTGATGTTTTCAACAAAGTGAATGATAGGTTTCCACTATTGTATAAACCAGGGGTCCACCTCACCATTGATGAGATGCTCAGCTTGTTTAGAGGGCGCTGCCCCTTGAAAGTATTTATGAAGGATGAACCGGGCAAGTTTGGCATCCTTATACACATGATGTCCGATGCAGTTGACAGATACGTCTTGAATATGGAACCCTATGCAGGTAATGTTCAGAATTTGTCGAAAGAAGAACGGGGTTCAGCAGCTGTCGTCAAACGTCTGGTAGCACCTGTGAAAAATACTGGTCGAAATATTACTACAGACCGATACTACACATCGGTGGATTTGGCGGAAGAGTTATAACAAGACTACAAAGTTACTACAGTAGGAACTCTCCAGTCAAACAGGAACAATATTCCAGACATAATGGAGAACACGTCAAATCGAGAGCTATATTCACCAATGTTCTTGTTCACAGACCCATCAACAGGTAGGCCTCCAGTAGCTCTGGTGTCCTGCATAGCAAAAAAGAAACCAAGTAAAAACTTACTGATGTTGTCAACAATGCACCAAGATAAAGGCACTGTTGGAGGATAGAAGAATAAAACCGAGATAAATGCATGTTATAATTTCACTAAAGGTGGAATTGATACCATTGATCAAATGGCGCGTATGTACACCTGCGAAAGGGGAACAAAGAGGTAGCCTCTATCTGTATCTTACTCTCTGATCGACATTTGTGCCATGAATGCAACCACCATATTCATACATCAACATCCAAGATGGAACGAAAAGAAGCACAACAAACGGAAACTTTATCTTCTGCAAGCTGGGATGGAACTAGTGAAATTGCAGGTAGAAGACAGAAGTGCCAATGCTAGAGGGTTATCTAACCAAATCGTTCAATCAATGGAGACTATTCTACAAAAGAAAATCAAAGAAGTGACAAGAGAAACACGTCAGCTTCCTGCAGGGAAAGGTCGGTGCCATATTTGTGTAAGAGAAGCTAAAACAAAGAAGCAGAAGTACAACAATCTAAGTAAACCAAAACAGTATTGTGAACAGTGTCATACACACGTGTGTAACACACATTCAGAAAAAAATTGTGAAGTGTGTCTCTTGCCTTGAAGTTGAGGACTCAGAGTAGTCTATTGTACATGAACACAATCTGTATTTGTATTGCAATATGTCAATTTTTTATTCACTCAATCCAATATTTATAAAAATTAACAACATTTATAAACTGATGCCTTAGTTAAAATACATAAACCATTTTGAAAGTTGTAATTTTTCGTCTGTAAACTTATTTAATACCTGTGGGCTCGCCGAACCCCCCTCCCCCCCCCCCCCCCCCCCCCCCTGTTAGGCATCCAAGTTAGAAAAAAAGGCTTGGGCGTCCTAGGGTTCACACGGCGAGCAAATTCCCTGGGCTATATTCATGCAGTATCTGACAATGAGACCATTGCACGGTACATTTCGACCCCTGGGGGCTCATCTTCAGGCGCTTGATGAGCCTACATCATTTTTCAGATTTAGGTTAATACTCGTCCTGTTACGATTACATACGTATAAGTTGCGGACAGAAACTTTCCGTTTGCTGGCGTTGCTGCAACGTATGCTGAGGTGGAAAAAAGCCATAGGATAGGATAGCGATATGCACATATAGACATGGCGGCAGTATCGCGACTAAAGGACGGTGCATTGGCGGAGCTGTCATTTATACTCAGGTGGTTAATGTGGAAAGGTTTCCAAAGTGATTACGACCGCGCGATGCACTTGACGGACGTTAAACGCGGAATGGTTGTTGGAGCTAGACAGATGGGACATTCCACTTCGGAAGTCGTTTGGGAATTCAGTATTGCAAGATCCACAGTCTCAAGAGCGTGCCAGAAATACCAAATTTCAGACATTACCTCTCACCACGGACAACCCAGTGGCCGACAGCCACCACTTAACGACCTGCGGCAGCGCCGATTGCGTAGAGTTGTCAGTATTAACAGACAAGCAACAGTACGTGAAATAACAGCAGGAAGCATTGCGGGACTTACGATGAACGTATACGCTTGGGCAGAGCGGTGAAATGTGGCGTTAATGGGCTATGGCAGTAGACGACCGACGCGAGTGCCTTTGCTAACAGCACCACATCGTTTACACCACCTCTCCCGGGCTCGTGACCATATCGGTTGGAGTCCAGACCACAGGAAAACCGTGGGCTGATCAGATGAGTCCTGATTTCAGTTGGGAAGATTTGATGATAGGGTTCGAGTGTGGCGCAGACCCGAATCATCTCAAGATGTTCATCTGTAAATTGGTAGCCGGCCGTTGTGGCCGAGCGGTTCTAGGCGCTGCAATCTGGAACGGCGCGACCGCAACGGTCGCAGGTTCGAATCCTGCCTCGGGCATGGATGTGTGTGATGACCCTAGGTTAGTTAGGTTTTAGTAGTTCCAAGTTCTAGAGGACTGATGACCTCAGATGTTAAGTCCCATAGTGCTCAGAGCCATTTGAACACCTCGGACGCAGGTTGGTGGGAACAGTATTATACTATAGGAGACATTCTCCCACGCTTGCGTGGAACCTGTGCTAGTAATCGAAGACACGCTGACAGCTACGAACTACCTGCATCCCTTCATGCTTGATGTCTTCCCCGACGGCGATATCGTATTTCAGCAGTATAACTGTCCCTGTCTCAGAGCCAGGACTGTGCTGGAGTGGTTTGAGGAGCATTACAGTGAACTCACGTTGATGTGTCGGCGACCAAATTCGTCAGATGTAAATCCTATGGAACCCATCTGGTAGATGTCGGGCGCCATCAACGCGCACGAAAATTAGCTGTTCGTTATTTACGCGAATTACATGACCTGTGCGTAGACATCTAATGCCACATACCTGCACAAACTACCAACAAACTGTCGGATTCCTGACACGCAGAACCTGTGATGTATTTCGTGGCAAAAATGGACAAACTGTTAAGCAGGTGGTCACAATGTTGTGGCTCATAAGTGTATATGCAACGTAGGATGTCTCCGATGAGAGTATATAAGCACCAACATTTGGACAGAGGATGACTGTGGCATTCGTGTTTTTCGACGGGCGTGCGTTAAATGCAAAAACGTGAACTATGACGACGTCATTATCAAATGCGTCCAAACGGTACCAGCCGCACGGGATAGACGAGCGGTCTAGGGCGTCTTGTCACGGTCCGCGCGGCTTCCCCCGTTGGAGGTTCGAGTCCTCCCTCGGCCATGGGTGTGTGTGTCTTCCTTAGCGTAAGTTAGTTTAAGTTAGATTAAGTAGTGCGTAAGCTTAGGGACCGATGACCTCAGCAGTTTGGTCCCATAAGACCTTACCACAAATTTCCAAACAGGGCCCTCGTGCTGTCATTCTTTTCTTGGCTGCCAAAGGATAAACAATGCTAGACATCCATCGCAGAAGAATGTGTATGGAGCACCATGCCTATCGAAATCCACCGTTATGATATGATGGGTAAGTAGTACTGTACGTCGTCATGAACAAAACTCCTCTTACTTAAGGTTGGTTAGTTGATTCGGGAGAGGCGACCCAACAGTGAGGTCGTTGGTCCCGACGGATTAGGGAAGGATGGGGAAGGAAGTTGGCCGTGCTCTTCCATAGGAACAATCCCGGTATTTACCTGAAGCGATTTAAGGAGATCATGCAAAACTTAAATGAGGATGGCTAGATGCTGGTTTGAACAGTCGTCCTCCCGAATGCGAGTCCATTGTGCTAACCTTTGCGCCATATCGCTCGTTTGTTTTTCTTAAAACGAAGCTGTTTTCTACATGGAAGTTCGTTTCTTTCAAGAACAGGGTTGAGCCGTGGTAAAAAATTGCTGTTTTGAAGAGCGCGCCGCAGCGCGCAGTGTGAAGCAGTCGCCCTCCGTTTCTGGTGGTGGCGCCGCTGTAGCAATCGCAGTTTTGGTGTCTCCCTCTGGTGGGAAAGGGGAAAGATTGCTTGTTCACGTGCATTTAAGGGGCGCTATGAGCTCGCCAGTCGGTCAGCCTGGGTCAGTCTCTCGTCCCCAGCTGGCTAGTCTCTCTCTCGTCCGCACTTGTTAGGCAGTTAGTGTCTGTCTGTCGTCCGGAGTGCTAGTATGTCTGTCGTTCGGATCAACCTTTAAAGCCGGCAAAATGAGAGTCTTTCCACTCCGCCAGTAAGAGAACTCAGCGAGTGGTCGCCCGGTCGGGGCTTAGTTCCTGCATCTGAGTCTGCGCGTTAGGTCGCCAGTCTGCTCGAGTTTGCTCAGGCAATGGTCATTGGCAGTTGGATCGATCGGTTGGTCGGTCGTGCACTGAGACACAAGATGACTTGTCCGTCTTGAGCGCCAACGCATGTGAGGTCGCCACGTGAGTCCAGTGGACCGCGGCGTATAGCGAGGATAGAGTGGCTTCGCGGTCGACACGAGAGAAACAGGAGTCAACCCACGACATCGGTCTGGATGGTGCGAGCTGCGAGGCCGCGAGACCGGAGGTCGGCGCGCCTTCCTGCGTCCGGTGAAGCGACTGGCAGCGGACGGTTCGGGAGAGCGATTTGGGGGTGCTGCGCCAGGTCTTCTCGAGAAATCGCATTCTATTAGACGTTAAGTGATTGGTGATATGTTGTGTGATTTACTCTTGTTAAATTCTACTTGTTTTCTTGGTCAGTCTCTCGTCCCCAGCTTGCTCGTCTGTCTCCCGTCCGCATTTGTTAGGCAGTTAGTGTCTGCCTGCCGTTCGGAGCTGCCTCTGTCGTGTTTGTCGGATTTGGTGTGTTAACGAATTTATTGCTTGCAGTGTAACGGCCTAATGCCCGAAATATGTTTTGATCTTGCCCATTATCTTGAGAGGCGGTATCTGTGTACTGTAGAGCATGTTAACTAGTTTGGCCAACCTTGTATAATTTTATATAACATTGCATTTCATGGGTTTTTATTTAAATGGTCATTTTAGTATATAAAGTTGCCACCCTTCCACCATAAGACTTTTCTTAGAAGTTAAAATAAAGTTGAACCTTCGGTGGCAAAGTTAATATTTTAATTTTAGTGTTTTGTACCATTTCCATCCCTCCTACGGCGTTCATAGCTTGTGTGCTTGTGTGAATTGTTAAAACTTTTAGTTTAAAGTAATCTGGTGTGTTGCAGATTTGCACCAGTGTAGTCTTTCAGAGGTTGTTGTGAGCGGTTGTAAGTACGGCCGTGTCAAAAGGGAGCGGCAAGGTTCTCAGCCCGAAAGCTCATACAGTCAAAAATTACTTTCTTTATGCCACTGAATAAATTGTAACTTGATATTTAGAGGGTGCTTTCTGATTATAATTTTAAATCTGTTTCTTTTAAAAAATACTTAGGCACCATTAAAGTGAATAAATTACCATTTGTTAAAAAGGTATTTGATTATGATTTCATCAGTTACTCCCTGGCAACTACTTCCATGCTTACATAGTGTGATTAAATGTGTTAATGTTCTTGATGAATTGCTAGTAAATAAAATAAATTCTTAAGAATATTCTCTGAAAATAAATCACGGTTCAAGGGTATAGGGGTTCCTAGTTTGATCCAAGCTAAATGTTACACAATACAACGAATTCGTGACCTGGAATCAATTCTGAACTAAGGTCAAAATTGATCTCCAGTCAGCGAAGTTTGTAGGAACGATCCTAATCTAATAACAGAGATGCATCTGCACAGTCCCGGTGTCAGACTCCGGATTCCCACTGTCTCTACCGCTTATGAGGTATTGCTGTTGGTCAGGATGTCCGAGTGTGGAAGACGGCGCGGCTTTTACGGCCGACTCGTATATGTGATGCGTGGGCGACCGTGCGACAGGGCATGGCCACAGCGAGTCGCCGGCTACGCGATTGCATTCGCATTTCGGTGTCCTTGGCAGAGCGAGAAACAAATAACGCCGTCACGTATCTGGAGCGTCACGGCGGGGGCAAGAATAGGGGAAAGGTTACAAGTCGACAACAAACGGGCCATTAAAATTGCTACACCAAGAAGAAATGCAAATGATAAACGTGTATTCATTCGACAAATATATTATAATAGCACTGACATGTGATTACATTTTCACGCAATTTGGGTGCATAGATCCTGAGGAATCAGTACCCAGAACAACCACCTCTGGCCGTAATAACGGTCTTGATACGCCTGGGCATTGAGTCGAACAGAGCTTGGATGGCGTGTACAGGTACAGCTGCCCATGTAGCTTCAACACGATACCACAGTTCATCAAGAGTAGTTACTGGCGTATTGTGACGAGCCAGTTGCTCGGCCACCATTGACCAGACGTTTTGAATTGGTGAGAGATGTGTAGAATGTGCTGGCCAGGGCAGCAGTCGAACATTTTCTGTATCCACAACGGCCCGTACAGGACCTGCTACATGCGATCGTGCATTATCCTGCTGAAATGTAGGGTTTCGCAGGGATCGAATGAAGGGTAGAGCCACGGGTCGTAACACATATGGAATGTAACGTCCACTGTTCAAAGTGGCGTCAATGCGAACAAGAGATGACGGAGACGTGTAACCAATGGCACCCCCATACCATCACGCTGGGTGATACGCCAGTGTGGAGATGACGAATACGCGCTTCCAATGTGCGTTCACCGCGATGTCGCCTACCACGGATGTGACTATCATGATGCTGTAAACAGAACCTCGATTCGTCCGAAAAAATGACGTTTTGCTATTCGTGCACCCAGGTTCGTCGTGGAGTATAGCATCGCAGGCTCTCCTGTCTGTGATGCAGCGTCAAGGGTAACCGCAGCCATGGTCTCCGAGCTGATAGTCCGTGCTGCTGCAATCGTCGTCGAACTGTTCGTGCAGATGGTTGTTTCTTGCAAACGTCCCCATCTGTTGACTCAGGGATCGAGACATGGCTGCACGATCCGTTACAGCCATGCGGATAAGATGCCTGTCATCTCGACTGCTAGTGACACGAGACCGTTGGGATCCAGCACGGCGTTCCGTATTACCCTCCTGAACCCACCGATTCCATATTCTGCTGTTGGGTCTCGCGCGATAGGCTACAATCCGACCTTTATCAAAGTCGGAAACGTGATGGTACGCATTCCTCCTCCTTACACGAGGCGTCACAACAACGTTTCACCAGGCAACGCCGGTCAACTGCTGTTTGTATACGAGAAATCGGTTGGAAACTTTCCGTATGTTAGCACGTTGTAGGTGTCGCCACCGGCGCCAACCTTATGTGAATATTCTGAAAAGCTAATCATTTGCATATCACAGCATCTTCTTCCTGTCGGTTAAATTTCGCGCCTGTAGCACGTCATCTTCGTGGTGTAGCAATTTTAATCGCCAGTAGTGTAGAAGGAACAACATAACTCTGTGTTGAAGAAAGAGAAGGGGTAGGAATCTACAGTGAAAATGCCCCGTTTTTAATTCTTAAAACTCATCTAATCATTATTTTGTACGCTGGAGTAACATAAGTCAGTGGACACCACCTAATATCGTGTCAGCCTTCTTTTCCCCGGTATAGTGCCGGCCGGAGTTGCCGAGCGGTTCTGGCGCTCCAGTCTGAATCCGCGCGACCGCTACGGTCGCAGGTTCGAATCCTGCCTCGGGCATGGATGTGTGTGATGTCTTTAGGTTGGTTAGGTTTAAGTAGTTCTAAGTTCTAGGGGACTTATGACCACAGCAGTTGAGTCCCATAGTGCCTAGAGCCATTTGAACCATTTGAACCCCGGTATAGCGCAAAAACTCGACGTGGCATGGACTCGACACGTCGTTGGGAGCCCCCTGTAGAAATACTGAGGCGTGCTGCCTCCCTAGCCGTCCACAATTCCAAAACTGATGGGTGCACAATTTTGTGCACGAACTGACGCTCAGATTATGTACCATAAATGTGCGATGAGATTCATGTCGGGCGATCCGTGTGGCCAAATCACTCGTTCGAGTTCTCCAGTATGTTCTTCAAACCAATTGCGAACAATTGTGGCCCGGTGATATTGTGCAGTTGTCATCCATAGAAATTGCATCGTTGTTTGGAAATATCAAGCCTATGAATTGCTGAAAATGGTCTGCAGTGAATGATTGGTTCATCTGGGCCGAGGGGCTCGGTCCATTACGTGTAAACACAGTCCACACCAATGCGGAGCCACCACCAGCTGGCGCACTGCGTTGTTGAAAACTACGGTACATGGCTTTGTGGTCTCTGCGCCACACTCGAACCCTGCCATCAGCTCTTATCAACTTTATTCGGGACTCATCTGACTAGGGCACGGTCTTCCAGTCGTCTTGGGTCCAACCGATATGGTCACGAGTCCAGGAGATGCACAGCGGGCGATGTCGTCCTGTTAGCAGAGGCACTCGCATCGATCGTCTGCTGCCATAGTTCATTAACACCACATTTCGTGGCCTTGTCATAACGGATAAGTTCGTCGTACGTCCGACATTGATTTTTGCGGTTATTTCACGCAGCGTTCTTGCCTGTTGATACTCAAAATTTCGACCACTGGGTTGCCCGTAGTGAAAGATAATGCCTGAAATTTGGCATTCTCGACACACTCTTGAGACCATGGATCTCGGAATACTGAACTCCCAAACGATTTCCGAAGTGGAATATCCCATGCTTCTAGCTCCAACAACCATTCCTACCGGATTGCCAAATGATTTCCAAAATCGAAAAAACTCTGTTAATTTCCGTCGTGGGGCCGTAATCACGTCGGAAAGGGTGTCACATGAATCACTTGAGTACAAATGACAACTCCACCCATGCAGTATGCTTTTATAGCCCGCCCAGTTAGTCGTGCGGTCTAACGCACGGCTTTCCACATTGGGATGGAGCACCTGGTCCGCCCGGCGGACTTGGGTCGAGGTCCGGTGAACCGGGCAGTCTGTGGATGGTTTTTAGGCGGTTTCCCATCTGCCTCGGCGAATGTGGGCTGGTTCCACTTATTCCGTCTCAGCTACACTATGTCGGCGATTGCTGCGCAAACAATTTCTCCACATATCGCGTACACCACCATTACTCTACCATGCAAACATAGGGGTTACAGTCGTCTGGTGTGAGACGTTCCCTGGGAGGGGAGGGGGGGGGGGTCCACCGGGGGCCGAACCGCGCAATAACCCTGAAAGAGTGGTTCCTTTTGGGGCGGCGGAGAGGTGAAGTGGACTGCGATAGTCGTCGTGCGGTTGTGGACCCCTGCGGCTGCGACGGGGACGGAGCCTCTCCGTTGTTTCTAGGCCCCCAGTTAACATACAGCTCAATACAATAGAATCCTTTTATACCTTGTTTACGTGATACACACGCCATCAATATATGCGCAATTCGCTAACCCACGAGTTTTGTCACCCCAGTGTAGGTTACCCTGCTGAGCCAAAACATCATTAGCATTTCCCACAGCGAGACTGACGTGTTAGATAAACAAACGCAGCAGAGACGAGTGGGAATCTTTCTAGCGACTATACGGGTCGCTAATGGGGAAATCCGCTGACAAAGGCAGATTGTTATGGCCTGGGGCCTGAGATTGAGCAGCTCGAAAACGGAGAAGCTGGTCGTCTGTTCGCGAGCCAATGTCGTTATCATCTACTGGAGGACGGTGAAACCATGATTTGGTTCCATGATGCTACTCCAGGCGGGTGCGCAACGGAAAATAATAAACGCTAAAATGAAAAAAAAATGCTTCAAATGGCTCTGAGCACTATGGGACCTAACTTCTGAGGTCATTAGTCCCCTAGAACGTAGAACTACTTAAACCTAACTAACCTAAGGACAACAGACACATCCGTGCCCGAGGCAAGATTCGAACCTGCGACCGTAGCAGTCGCGCGGTTCCAGACTGTAGCACCTAGAACCGCTCGGCCACTCCTCCCGGGTACTAAAATGAAGATCTGGCCCTGTCTGACTACCCCCTGAAGCAGATCTTAGGATCTCTTAATGGAAAAAAATGGTTCTGAGCACTATAGGACTTAATTTCTGAGGTCATCAGTCCCCTAGAACTTAGAACTACTTAAACCTAACTAACCTAAGGACCTCACACACATCCATGCCCGAGGCAGGATTCGAACCTGCGACCGTAGCGGTCGCGCGGTTCCAGACTGAAGCGCCTAGAACCGCTCGGCCACTTAGGCATGGATGTGTGTGATGTCCTTAGGTTAGTTAGGTTTAAGTAGTTCTAAGTTCTAGGGGACTGATGACCTCAGATGTTAAGTCCCATAGTGCTCAGAGCCAACCACCACACCTGTGTGTGCCTTCCACACAGGGCTTGAGTTCCGCCTGCCGTTTCATTTCCAATGTCGTCCTACCCTCTACTAGTATAGGCAATCATTCATTAGGTCGTTCTGATAGTAAAGACACTCTGTTACCTTTCATTCAATAAGCATTAACCATTATTTACCAGGTGTATTTGACAATGTCAGTCTCCTTTATATATTCATATTTACGATGTACAACCTATCACATGATACCTAATAGTGTTTGTAGATCACGGCAAAGTATGTGGATGAGTGCATGTAAGGTGCGAAATTATAGCCACCTTACGTGGTGACAAGATGTTGGACGTCCGCGCCTCATCAGAGAACGTGGACTTTTGAGGTTTGAGATCTGACGACGGATTACAGTGCTGGCGCAGTCGCAATGGTTTCAGAGCACACCATATAACGCACACTGTTGAACATGGGGCTCTGCAGTAGACGACACCTACGTTTTCCCGTGTGGACCAGACGACACAGTAAATTACAACCGCGATACACACTCGGACTGAGACTGGACAGTGGATTATTGTAAAAATATCTCATCTGGTAGTATGAATCGTGAAACATTATAGCTAGCGAGGAGCTGGGAGCGGTAAGAGTGATGGGTACATAATCAAAGCATATTTTTACGAGAAAAAAACATTTATTCATAAATACCTTATGCTTACTTTATTCTTAAACACCCCTTTAGCAAATATGAGAGCTTCAACGCATACAACTAAACAGATAACAAAATAATACAATTTGAAAATGTGCAATTTAACGTCAGTTGATTTCATGCTCTCCAGTGGATTTGCTTCCACCTACATTTGCCACGCATATACTAACGAAAACAAAAAGCAACACGTCTTCATCAGCAAAATTACCTACTAATACAGCTGACACAAATGGGTGTTTGTTCACAGGATCAGACTAGACAGTAAGTCACAATTACAAACATTGTAAGAACATTGGGCAATGGTCAAAACCAGAGGAATTAAAATTCACAACCCAACACCCAACTAATTTAATAACAAGTCATGTGCACTAATGATTATCTTAAAACAGGACGCTCACACTGTAAGAGAAGTGAGCAATTGTATATATAGATACACGTGTGTGTGTGTGTGTGTGTGTGTGTGTGTGTGTGTGTGTGTGTGTGTGTGTGTTGGGAGGAGGGGGGGGCGTGGGTGGATGGGTGGGTCCATTACTCTGGACGGACTTCACACAGAGTGCGTCTTACTTTTCTTTCACCAGTAGTGTATCTATACGCCAACATTCCAGAAGGTTCGAGAACCCACCTTCGCATCTCCACGTGAAAAAGTTTCCGCCAACACAAGTGTCGCAGCTACTCGCCAGGCCGTTCCGGAACAGTAACAAACATATCTACCGTGTTCATTTTTTAATTCTGCTGCTTCGCCATCTCCAAAACTGCTTAGAAGTCAAACCATTGTTACGATTTCTATGCAAATTGCATCAACGAAATGTAAATTTTCGATCGCATATTTTCAAGCCTAGTAAAGAATAATTTATTATTAACTGAGCTTTCGCTACTATGTAGTATTAAAGTTGATAAGGATCGTGGGCAGCGAAATGAAGTATCACTGCAACCTCTCTTCTGCTTAGTTGACGAACTGCTCTGTAACGTATTCAGATCTAATGATGTCTTTGTAAGAAGTAGAAACCGCAGATACAATTAATACCATATATATGGCCGTATGCACAAATGAATAATTTTAAAAAATTCATAACGTTCATTCTTTGACACCCTACACCACTTGAATTTAAGAACGCAAGCGTATACAGATACAAACACGGTGCAAAATCTGGCCTTTGTGGCCGAGCGGTTCTAGGCGCTACAGTCTGGAACCGCACGACCGTTACGGTTGCAGGTTCAAATCCTGCCTCGGGCATGGATGTGTGTGATGTCCTTAGGTTAGTTAGGTTTAAGTAGTTCTAAGTTCTAGGGGACTGATGACCTCAGAAGTTAAGTCCCATAGTGCTCAGAGCCATTTGAACGGTGCAAAACATTTTTCAGCAGCTTAAGCTCGAGTAATACTTCGGTTTCTAATCTGCACTACACAAAAGCCCCATATGATATAGGTTTAAGAAATATATCTGGACGAAACTAAGTAATATAATAAAAGTAACTTATGTGATAGAGAAAATATGATATTCTTAAGTATGTAACAATGCTGCAGTAACACGCTACATGCGGGTTATGAATTCACAACGGTCGTTAGAAGTATGCGATGTAATTACAGTTCCACGTCGTACGGGTAATTTCCTCAGATTTGCATGTCTGAGGAGTTTTCGAATTTCCGAGGTAGCGTGCTTATTGCGAGAAACGTTTCAGAAGGATATTTACTTCGCGATCATGCAGATAAATTACGCCAAGTAAAGTTGTTAAAGTTTGTAATGGGCACTGAATTGAATTAGGAGAGAGCACTCGTTAAAAATTTAAGCTTCATGTCACTAGTTGTGCGTCCACAAAGAAAAAGTAAAACTCTCTGCACGGAATACCATTTTTTCTTTGAGATAACAATTGACACTGACGGCTGCAGTACAGTTACCGAACTGCAAATCCGCTTAAAGCCCCACGTAGCGAGCGGAAACTGCGAAAACGATACCACACTGACTGCACTACCGTAAGGCCAAAAGCTGTGATACTCTTGGTCTCACATTCTGACGTGCTTGTATTCAGTAAGATACCAAATATGAGAGTGATCTTGAAATCAAAGCTTGTTTAAACAGGACGATCTAAATTCTCCGTAGAGTGCTTACTCATTTCTTAATGTAATGTTTAAGTATTTTGATTTACCTTAAAAACTGAAAACATCCAGCAGATAGGCTAGCAATTTGTGTACTTTGGAAAGAAATAGCATGTTGTCAGATTGGACAGACGTGGAAACATAGAACCCATGCCGTGTTATTCGGTACTTCTTGCTCAACCCATCGCTTGAGACATTGTCATTTACTCAGTTCTGTGCAGAGTTATACCAGTACATAGGTGCGTCATCTTTCAGTTGAGAAATACACTTTTGTAATCTATCAAGATAAGTGATTCCATTAACATTGTTTTAGCTAAGGAAAACAGCTCATAAACATTCTCCCGATGTACAGGATCAAAACATCCAGTTCAGGGAGACACGTTCACATTGCAGTATCTCGTTAAGGCTTTCTGACACCCACATTTTGACACTGTATTCATCTTCATCACGAAGGCGTCATGATCGAGAGCGTCTGGTTCATCCCATACATTTCGTGTCCCTGCTTATGGTTCCTCTAGTCTGTTCTGGAGAAAAGAGGACTCTTTCTTTACAAATATGTTTAAGGAATCATTAACTTTTGATCTACATTTTCTTCTTTTCAAATTTCTTCCCATTGTTGTTACCGTATGACTGAGCCATAGCTTGGAAAATACTTTTCCTTTATGTTCTGAGCCTAACTTTTTGGGTGGGTTTTTAGCTAACGTTTGATCATCACTATCAGATAAATCATTTATTATAGTTTTAACCATTACAACACGGTTGTCAACAGCCTATGACTGTAAAAACGATGGTTCTGCTTATTGTAAAATAATGCTACTGGTCACGATTTTATTTCTTTACTTTTTTCCGCACACGTGTTTTCGGAAATAATTCCCATTATCAAGAGCATTTTTTGTGTACTATGAAACTCTTACGAGTGATATTTCCGGTGTCTAATCTGCTGAATTAGTCTGGCAACGATACTAAAGTATAAAGCAGAGTAATTTTGTAATTAGTGATGTTTCTTTTCGTATAGATAATTGTGAATTTGGAAATAACTTTTAGTCACGGACTTCTCCTTCTCCTCTTACGTAGAAACTGTCATATGATGTACCACTCCCATAGTTCATAGTCCGCAGTAAGCATTAAAAACAGAAACATACATAAACAAACAATCACAAATATATGTTACACATTATCAAAAGAGATATGATGCACAAGTCGTCCACAGAATGCCTGGTTATTCACAAGTACCTGCGGGATTTCAGACGATGGCGCGACCATTACAAGAAATACAGAAAAATAGGACGTATCAGTAGATAGAGCATCTCTCCGGCTTTCGATTCGTCATACGCGTCCTGGCGTAGTGGCACTAAGGGACTGACGTGTCAGGATCTGTACGCGGACTATTATTAAGATCCGATCGGTCGTGAAATGGAAGCCACAGTGAAAATGAAAGATGTTTTATGTCCAATAATTAGCTACATACGCCTTCCACCTACTTGTCTACATAGTCGCCGCTTCGACTTAAAAATTTGTCATGGCGTTGTGCCAACTTTCCAACAAAAAAATGGTTCAAATGGCTCTGAGCACTATGGGACTCAACTGCTGTGGTCATAAGTCCCCTAGAACTTAGAACTACTTAAACCTAACTAACCTAAGGACAGCACACAACACCCAGCCATCACGAGGCAGAGAAAATCCTTGACCCCGCCGGGAATCGAACCCGGGAACCCGGGCGTGGGAAGCGAGAACGCTACCGCACGAGCACGAGATGCGGGCTCAACTTTCCAACATCCTCGTCATAGAAGACATCATTTTATTTTGCTTCTTTATGAATATACTAGAAGCAACTGACGAAATTCATTAAACCACTTTTGAGTTTTGGAATTAGCATTTTATCTTCATGTTAAATGAATATATCTCGACTTCTTCAAACGAATCCATTATACATAGCCGCGCGGGAGAGGGGGGGGGGGGGGGAGGTCGCGCGGTCTAGGGGAGCCTTGCCACGGTTCGCTCTGCTGCCCCTGTCGGAGATTCGAGTCCTCCCTCGGGCATGGGTGTGTGTGTTTGTCCTTAACGTAAGTTACACTACAGGTCATTAAAATTGCCACACCACGAAGATGACGTGCTACAGACGCGAAATTTAACCGACAGGAAGAAGACGCCGTCATATGCAAATGATTAGCTTTTCAGGGCATTCACACATGTTTGGCGCCGGTGGCGACACCTACAACGTGCTGACATGAGGAAAGTTTCCAATCGATTTCTCGTACACAAACAGCAGTTGACCGGCGTTGCCTGTTGAAACGTTGTTGTGATGCCTCGTGTAAGGAGGAGAAATGCGTACTCACGTTTCCGACTTTGATAAATGTCGGATTGTAGCCTATCGCCATTGCAGTTTATCGTATCGCGACATTGCTGCTCGCGTTGGTCGAGATCCTATGACTATCAGCAGAAAATGGAATCAGTGGATTCTGGAGGTTAATACGGAACGCCGTGCTGGATCCCAACGACCTCGAATCACTAGCAGTAGAGATGACAGGCATCTTATCCGCATAGCTGTAACGGATCATGCAGCCACGGCTTGATCCCTGAGTCAACAGATGGGGACGTTTGCAAGACAACAACCATCTGCACGAACAGTTGGACGACGTTTGCAGCAGCATGGACTATCAGCTCGGAGACCATGGCTGCGGTTACCCTTGACGCTGCATCACAGACAGGAGCGCATGCGATGGTGTACTCAACGACGAACCTTGGTGCACGAATGACAAAACGTCATTTTTTTCGGATGAATCCAGGTTCTGTTTACAGCATCATGATGGTCGCATCCGTGTTTGGCGACATCGCGGTGAACGCTCATTGGAAGCGTCACGATAGCAAATATCCTTCAACTTTCCCCACAGAAAGAAATCCAGGGACGTCAGATCCGCTGAACGTGTGGGCCATGGTATGGTGCTTTGACGACCAATCCACCTGTCATGAAATATGCTATTCAGTACCGCTTCAACCGCACGCGAGCTTTGTGCCGGACATCCATCATGTTGGAAGTACATCGCCGTTCTGTCATGCAGTGAAACATTTTGTAGTAACATCGGTAGAACATTACGTAGGAAATCAGCATACATTGAACCATTTAGATTGCCATCGATAAAATGGAGGACAATTATCCTTCCTCCCATAATGCCGCACATTAGCCCCCCAAGGTCGCTGATGTTCCACTTGTCGCAACCATCGTGCATATTATGACGGTTACGTTACCGCTGTTGGTGAATGACGCTTCACCGCTAAATAGAATGCGTGCAAAAAATGTGTCATCGTCCTGTAATTTCTCTTGTGCCCAGGGACAGAACTGTACACGACGTGCAAAGTCATCGCCATGCAACTCCTGGTGCATAGTAATATGGTACGGGTGCAGTCGATGTTGATGTAGCATTCTCAATATCGACGTTTTTGAGATTCCCCGCCGGCCGCGGTGGTCTCGCGGTTCTAGGCGCGCAGTCCGGAACCGCGCGACTGCTACGGTCGCAGGTTCGAATCCTGCCTCGGGCATGGATGTGTGTGATGTCCTTAGGTTAGTTAGGTTTAAGTAGTTCTAAGTTCTAGGGGACTGATGACCACAGCTGTTAAGTCCCATAGTGCTCAGAGCCATTTGAACCATTTTTTTTTGAGATTCCCGATTCTCTCGCAATTTGTCTGCTACTGATGTGCGGATTAGCCGTGACAGCAGCTAAAACGCCTACTTGGCCATCATCATTTGTTGCAGGTCGTGGTTGACATTTCACATGTGGCTGAACACTTCCTGTGTCCTTAAATAACGTAACTATCCGGCGAACGGTTGGGACACTTGGATGACATCGTCCAGGATACCGAGCAGCATACATAGCACACGCCCGTTGGGCATTTTGATCACAATAGCCATGCATCAGCACGATATCGATCTTTTCCGCAATTGGTAAATGGTCCATTTTAATACGAGTAATGTATTACGAAGCAAATACCGTCCGCACTGGCAGAATGTTAGGTGATACCACGTACTCATACGTTTGTGTCTATTACCGCGCCATCTATCACAAGTGAAAAAAGTGGTCCAACTCAAACATTCATATTTCTTTACGTACTACACAAATATGTAATAAAAAATGGGGGTTCCTATTTTAAAAAAACGCAGTTGATATCCGTTTGACCTATGGCAGCGCGATGTACCGGTATTAATCTATTGTCCCTTTCATAACGACGAGATCGCTCAGCGATTGCCACTAAAACATTCCCCAGACCATAATGCTCCTACCGAGTTCGAAGGTGTTTACTTTCAGTCGTTCCACGCCATACGCGCCAGCGCCCATAAAAACGGGGAAGGTAGAACGTGACTCATCTAGTTCGTCTTGCTTTACCTGTAGAGGACCGACGCTTCATGCAGGGATTGGTACTTGACTCTCGTCGTAAACAAAAACAACATATTTCGAATTAGGCATTAGTCAGCAAGACCCTTTATTGTATGATTACACGATCGCAGTACAATCACTGGTAGCAACCATGTTTATAAAATACGTGGGAGTATACGTAAAGAGCGATTTAAAGTGGAACAACCACGTAAAACTAATCACAGGTAAGGCAGATGCCATACTGAAATTCACTGGAAGACTCTTCAGGAAGATAGGCTTGAAAAATGCTCGTTCGACCAATAACTGAGTAATGCTCGTCAGTCTGGATCCGTACCAGATAGGAGAGGAAGTACAGAAGATCCAAAGAAGAGAAGCGCGTTTCGTTACAGATTCGTTTAGTAAGCGCGAAAGCATCACGGAGATGCTCAGCCAGCTCCAGTAGCAGACACTGCAAGAGAGGCGTGCTGCATCACGAAGTGGTTTACCGTTAAAGTACCGAGAGAGCACGTTCCTTGA